>NC_135879.1:199584549-205226754 GCF_964194155.1 Cetorhinus maximus | reverse complement strand
TCTCCACCTCTGCTTTAAATTATGAAGGTAACATTGTTGTTGCTTAATTTTAAAAGGTTCCACTGTGCTCAGTTAAGATGTTTTCAACAATCAGCTGATGTGAACTTCTGTTGAAATAAGCATCCTGCAGTACTTCTGGAACAAAAGATCGTTAGCACAATGCCATACTGCAGTGAGAAAGAATGTTTTCAGCCCTAATAACAAAATGCTAGAATGCTAATTGACAGAGCTTGTGCTTCTGTAAAAGGGCTGTGACCGACAGCTACAATTGTTTTGTGTTGAATTTAACAATTTTAAATGGTGCTAGTTTCCTAACCATAGAAGAATACTTTTGCCCTTGTGAGGTAGAGGTGAATAACGAACAATTCTGGCATTCAGGAACTCAAGTAATAAGGTTAAAGGTTGTTCTCTTTGGAAAAGAAAATTAAAGGTAATAGAAGCTTTCAAGATTATGAAAGGAACTGATGAAAATGATCCAAACAAATTGTTCACTATGGCCAAGGTTTCAGATCAGACAACATAAGTTTTGAAAATTGATAAGTTTAAGTGACAAAAAGCCAAATGGAATTTGTTCAAACCAAAGAATAGTGGTGATATGTAGTAGGTTATCAAAGGCCAATGAGGTGAATTGTATAAATGACTGTGACAATTAGATGTACTTTTGGAGGCAGAATTGAGAGTTATGATTAGCTGGTTGAACTCCATAAAAGGAACAGATGACCTCGATGTAATAACCTTTTTACACCTTCTAAGAATTTATGAGTTGCATGCTCTGGCCTATCCCATACAGTTGTGATGCCCTGTGCAGCACAACATATGCACCCCTCACCCCACCTGAAAGGTATGTGATGTCCTGGGAGTGGTGGAAAACCAAGACCAATTGGGGGACCATATCCGGGTGGAAAATTTCTTTCCAACTCCATTACTAGATCGAAAAATAATCCAGGAAACCTCTCTGGCTCTGCTTAATATTACTAGGTACCTACCTCTTCCATTGAAAGATATCTGCTCCAGGCAGTTTGCCTGGAGCGCTAGGATGAGAAACAGATCCAGCTTTCGTTTGAAGGAATTCAGTAAATAAGTGTTCACCTTGTGAGCCAGCAATCTATTACACAGATTCACTATTTTCTGCATGGAGCAGGTGGGGAAGAACCTCTTAACATTCAGTTTAATTCTGCCCATACATAACTTGAGAGTGTAACCCCCGATCCTCCCAAATCAATTCCATTGAAACAATTTATCTAAGCAACCGCAATCCCTTCATCATCTTGTAAACTTCGATCAAGTCGCCCTTATGTCTGTGCTTACCTAAAGTATGGAGACCTTGACTTTGTCTTGCAAACTAAGATAAATGAGTTAACTCCCAACATTTTGTGGAACCCTGTTGATGGAACTTCTGCATTATTCAAGACCTTTTTATTGCTCAAACTAAAATATGTTTAATTACATTTACAACATGATCTAAATTTTTTGCTCATTCAAAAAAATTCTTGCAGAGAGATGTGCCTTTGGGATGTGAGTGATGGCAGATGCATCGAATTTACTAAACTGGCCTGCACTCATACTGGCATACAAGTGAGTATACGTGAATTTGCTGTAACCCTTATAAGCTTCTACTTCTACTTCAAAAAAAATTCTGGAATGTAAATTAGTTCTGTCCTATTTCTGTGTTTTGTATTCTGGTGAAACAGAAACCACTCTCCCATGATGTAAAATTGATTGCATTACTCTGCAATTCAGGTCTTGAGTGACTTGGGAGCAGAGTGGTGTATAAGTAGCTCAGGGGCACTGTCTGTCATAGCTAGGTTGAACACCAAATATATATTTTTAGTGTGATTCCTTGGACAACCTGGGCACTTGATTATCTTATGAAGAGTATATTGTAGCATATTGAAAATGTAAATGTTGCCATGTTCGAAACAATTCAAATTTGCTGGCCAGAAGAGAGCTTTGTATTTGCATGTACGCAAGCATGAGTCAAGTTCAAGTGGGGCTTAGAATTATAGAGTCATTTTGTACAGATGGAGACCATTTGTCCCATCATGGGATAGGGTACAAGTGGAATTGGATTGGGGCTGGGCAGCCTGGCCAGGATACATTGAAATAGTCGAGTCTGGAGGTGACAAAAGCATAAATCAGAACTTTGACAGCAAATGGGCAAATACAAATGGGAAACATGCGATATTATGGAGGTGGAAATGGGTAGCCTTTGTGGACTACAGCTGGACTCAAGTGGACTCTGAGGCTGTGAGCTGTATGGTTTAATTTGAGACAATTCCCTGGGAGGCAGCTGTAATTAGTGACGTGAGTATGGAGTTTGTGGTGGAAGCCAAAGATATCTGGATGTTGGTCAAACAGGACAGAGGCAGTGGAGGAGTTGAGAAAACTGAGGGTGAGGTAGAGCTGGGTGTCATCAGTGTACATGTGGAAACTGACCTTGGAAGTGCACATGATATTGCCAATGGGCAACATGTAGATGAGGAAGAAGAGCCAAGTATTGTTCTTTTGAGAACTGAGAAACAATCATCTCCAGTGAGAAAATTCCCCAAGGTGCTTCACAGCAGGTTGTGCAGTCAAAAATTGGCACTGACTACAAGTTTGGTTGCAGAGATGCGTTTTGAGGAGGTTGTTGTAGGATGAAGGATTGGTAGAGAATTTTAGGCTGGGAATTCAAGAATTTAGAGCCTAAATGGCTGGAGGCACGCCAAACATTGGCACTAAGGGATGCACAAAAGGACAGAGTTGGAGGAACTCTGAGTTTTTGGAAAGTTGTAGGGCTGGAGAAGGTGGCAGCAATAAGGTGAGACAAGACCATGAAGGAGTTGGACATGAAGATGACAATTTTAAAATCGAGAAGTAAAGTTTCATCACAAATTTCACATGTAGTGGAGAAATGAAATTTGTTTCACAATAAGGCTGTATGCTTGATCAGTTGATATTTTCAAGACTATCATCAATTGATTTTTGTTAATTAAGTATATCAAGAGGTTATGGAATAAACACAGATAAATGGAGTTGGGATTGTAGATCAGCCATGATGTAATTGAATGGCAAGACACCTCCAAGGGTTCAGTGGCTCATTCCTACAACTACTCTGGAGGTAATGGCATTGACATGAAAGGAGAAACAATTGCTGGAAGTGATGGGGTTGGAATCAGATTGGTGAGAGGGAACCAAGTGGTAGGTACTTCTGCTGAACTAGGCAATAAGGAGGTGAGTTGGAGGAAGGTGGTATAGTCAACCATGTCCAAGGCTGCAGAGCACTTAAGGCTTAAGCGAGTTAAGTCTGTGGTTGCATGGAAACCTAATTAGAGGGATTCAAACTTGGCGTTGCATGAAAGATGGGCACTGATTTGGGAAATGAGAACATTGGCAATATTTAAAAAAGAGATAGGAATATAGTTTTTAATTTTCCCATTCTAATATTGTATCAATAGTTTTATCAGTTCAGCATTGGAACTCAACGAGAGGGAAGACTACTGTGCTATGGACATTACCCAGAAATCCTTGTAGTTGACGCCATTAGCCTGGAGGTCCTTTATTCTTTGGTGTCCAAGATCTCTCCTGATTGGATTAGTTCAGTGAGCGTTATACGTTCACTGAGAACACAAGGTGAGGAATGAATTTTGTGAACCTGCATTGAGATTATTTTCAAGTTATATTGGAGCTATAATTAGAATTTTAAAAATTTGTTATAGAGATACTTTTGAATGATCTTAATAAGTAATAGTCATCCATTATTTATATTCTTTGTGGCAAATGTATATGTCGTCTTCTTGGCAACTGTTCCCCACCCAACCCCCCAAAAAAATCATTGGCCATTTAAGCTTCTTTAGTTCCAAAATCATTGCCGAGATTGTAGAAATGACATTTCAAAGAATATAACCTGGTGTAGCATTTTGGGTTTTACGAGTATTCCCTGAGCATTAGTCTCAAGTTATGATATTTCTTGTTTGGAAAATGCTGCATTTTTGACTTAATCGTCAGTTGAAGGATGCAAGCAATTTGAAATCTTAATTAGCAACCAAAGAGAGAAGGGCTAGCTCTAAAGTTATTTATTTACACAAGTTTCTGTAGCTTTAAAATAATTGAGGAGGGAAACCTCAATTCGATAAAACAGACCAATGAGTGGTGTCTTAGGCCAACCATAAAGATGGTCTCCGTTCTTCATAGTTGATGGGATTATCATTATTGGCTAATTAAATTAGAAAACATCTAACGTCAGACATCTGCACAAACAGATGTAAGGCAGGGCACGAGGAAACTCCCCCTGACAGAGAGACACCAGAGAAGGTTGTGACCACATGTTACTTGCAACAGTGAAAGATGTGGTCACTCACCTTGGATTTTGATGACTTGAAAATTGACTTGAAAAATGATACGGTTACATTTTTAAAATATGTTGTAGAAAAGGAAGCAAGCTAAGTGTTACAGACTCTCTGTGAAAACTTTGTTCTATTTATTTCTGTATATTATGTAAAATAAACCAGTTTATTGGTTTAAAATCATGTCTTGTCTCACTAAATTATTTTCTAGTTACTTTCTGTTAAGTTGGTTAAATTGATCTGGTGGCACGGATAAAATTGTAGTAACTTCTATCTGTACGAAGGATTCTAGGTTGTGATTCCCAGGTTTAATTAGATGTTAGGTAGTTAGATTTGTAAGAAGTACAAAGTCCGCAAATGGGAGTGAATGATGATACTGAAGTTGAGATGATGTGTAGTTTTGGAAAAAAAAAATAATTTGTAACACCTAGGTAAGACCATAAGACGTCGGAGCAGAAGTAGGCCATTTGGCCCATCAAGTCTGCTTCCCCATTCAATGAAATCATGACTGATTTGGTAATCCTCAATTCCACTTTCCTGCCTTTTCCCCATAACCCTTGATTCCCTTACTGATTAAAAACCTGTTTATCTCAGCCTTGAATATTCTTAATGACCCAGCCTCTACGGCTCTTTGAGGTAAAGAATTACACAGATTCATTATCCTCTGAGAAAAGAAATTCCTCCTCATCTTTGTCTTAAATGGGCGATCCCTTAGTCTGAGATTATGCCCTCTGGTCCTAGACTCTCCACAAGGGGAAACAACCTCTCAGCATCTACCCTGTCAAACCCCCTAAGAATCATATAATTCTCAATAATGTTGCACCACATTCTTCTAAACACCAATGATTACAGGCCCAACCTACTCAACTTCTCCTCATAAGAAAATCCCTCCATACCTGGGATCGACATAGTGAACCTTTTTTGGACTACCTCCAATGCCAGTATATCTTTCCTTAGATAAGGGGACCAAAATTGCTCACAGTATCCTAGGTGTGGCCCAACTAGTGCCTTGTATAGTTTTAGCAAGACTTCCCTATTTTTATACTCCATTCCCTTTGAAATAAAGGCCAACATTCCAGTTGCCTTCCCTATTACCTTCTGAACTTGTATGTTAGCTTTTTGGGATTCATGCACAAGGACTCCCAAATCCCTCTGCGCTGCAGCTTTCTTCAGTCTTTCTCTATTTAAATAATATCCAGCTCTTCTATTCTTCCTGCCAAAATGCATAACCTCACATTTTCCCACACTATATTCCATTTGCTAAGTTTTTGCCCACTCACTTAATCTGTCTATATCCCTCTGAAGACTCTTTGTGTCATCCTCACCACTTGCCTCCCCACCTATTTTTGTGTCATCCGCAAACTTGGCGATAGTACATTCACTTTCCTCATCTAAGTCATTAATATATATTGCAAATAATTGAGGCCCCAGCAGTGATCCCTGTGGCACTCCACTAGTTACAGGTTGCCATCCCGAAAATGCCACCCTTATCCCAACTCTCTGTCTTCTCTTAGTTAGCCAATCCTCTATCCATGCTAATATATTACCCCCCAACACCATGGGCTCTTATGTTATGAAGTAGCCTTATGTGCGGTACCTTATCGAACGCCTTTTGGAAAACCAAATATATTACATCTTCTGGTTCCCCTTTATCTATCCTGCTTGTTACCACCTCAAAGAATTCTAATAAATTTGTCAGGCATGATTTCCCCTTCATGAAGCCATGCTGACTCTGCTTGATTATTATGCATTTCTGAATGCTCTGCTATTACATCCTTTATAATAGACTAACATTTTCCCATGTTAAGCTAACTGGCCTATAGTCACCTGTTTTTTTGTCTCCCTCCCTCTTTGAATGAGGGCATTACATTGGCAGTTTTCCAATCTTCTGGGACTTTTCAAGAATTTAAGGATTCTTGGAAGATTACTACTAGTGCATCCACTAATTGTGTAGCTACTTCCTTTAATATCTTAGGATGCAACCCATCAGGTCCGGGGAACTTATTGGCCTTTAGCCCCATTAGTTTCCCTCGTACTTTTTCTCTAGTGATAGTTATTATATTTATTTCCTCCCCCCACCACTTTTGTCCCTTGCTTATTTAGCATTTTTGGAATTCTATTAGTGTCTTCTACCGTGAAGACTGATGCAAAGTATTTGATCAACTCCTCTGCCATTTCCTGGTTCCCCATTATTATTTCCCCAGCCTCATTCTCTATGGGGCCTATGTTCACTTTGGCCTCTCTCTTTTTATATATTTAAAGAAGCACTTGCTGCCCATTTTTATATTACTTGCTAGTTTACCCTCAAAGTTTATTTTCTCCCTCTTCATTATTTTTTTGGCCACCTTTTGTTGGTCTTTAAAACTTTCCCAATTCTATGTCTCACCACCAATCTTTGTAACATTGCATGTTTTTTCTTTCAGTTTGGTATTATCCTTAATTTCCTTGGTTTATACCCTTCCTAGAATCTTTCTTCCTCACTGGGATATATCTTTGTTGAGAGTCTTGAACTATTTTCTTAAACGTCTGCCATTGTTCATCAACCGTCTTTTCTGCTGAACTCCTTTCCCAGTCCCCTTCAGCCAACTCTACCCTCATTCCTTTGTAATTACCCTTATTTAAGTTTTTCAATGTTCTTTCCAACCCAAGTTTCTCTCTCTAAAACTGAATGCTAAATTCTACCATATTATGGTCACTGATTCCTGGGGGATCTTTTGCTCTGAGATTATTTAAACCTGCCCCATTACACATTACCAGATGCGGAATAGCCTGATCCCTGGTTGGATCCACAACATATTGTTCGAAGAAACTGTCCCGAATATACTCTATGAACTCTTGCTCGTGTCTACCTCTGCTAATTTGATTTTTCCAACCTACATGAAGATTAAAGCTGCCGATGAGTAATGTACTGCCTTTTTTACATGCCCTCACTATCTCCTGATTTATTCTCTGTCCTATACTATAGCTACTGTTAGGGGGCCTATAGACGACTCCCACCAGTGTCATCTTCCCCTTGTTATTTCTTATCTCTGCCCATATGGATTCTACATCTTCCAATCCAAGATCATTCCATCTCGTACTAACAGAGCTCCCCCACCGCCCTTTCCTTCCTGCCTGTCCTTTTGAAAAGTCACATACCCCTGAGTATTTAGTTCCCAGCTTTGATCTCCTTGTAACCTTGTAATGGCTATAAGATCATACCCATTAACCTCTATTTGTGCAGTTAATTCATTTATTTTGTTCCAAATACTGTGTGCAATCAAGTAAAGTGCCATTAACTTTGCCTTATTACCATTTTTCCCCCTTTGACCCTTTGCTGCTTTCTTTTATGTTTGTCTGTCCCTTCCTGTCATGCACTGGGTATCATTACCTAAGTAGCTGCCCTGTAATGCTGCCAAATCCTTTTGCTTTGTAAGCCTACGTAGCCTCCCTCCAGAACCACCCCCCCCCCCCCGGCTTTCTAGGAGTTAAAATACCATTTCTGAGCAAATGTGCCCCAGGTTGTAGAGTAACATTTTAAAATTGTCCAAATTAACCAGGCTGTTTTGTATTACCAGCATCTTCATTAGATCTGATTCTCTCATGGTCACTGAGTATTGTGAAGTCCTGGTGCCTCATGAAACAACTGTGTAAAAGTAGACCTTTATAGATAGTCACAATTTAGACAAACTAAATATTCTTTCATTGCTTTTCCATCCTCAAAAAGTACTTTATAAACATTGCTATAAATATTTGTGGTAGCACTGAGCTGAAAGTGCAACTGTCTGCTGATTAAAAAAAAAATCATTTGTGAGACATGGACGCTGCTGGCAAGGCCAGCATTTATTGCCCATCCCTAATTTCTTTTAACTGAGTGACTTGCTAGTCATTGAAAAGGGCAATCAAAAGTCAACCACATTGCTGTAGGCCTGAAGTCACATATAGGCCAGACACAGTAAGGACAGCAGGTTTTTTATGACAAAATGCTAGTTACATGGTCACCATTATTAAGACTAGCTTTGTACTCCAAATTTTATTTATTACCGGAGTTTAAATTTCTCAGCTCCCATGGTGGGATTTGAACTTGCATCTCCAGATTGTTAATCCAGGCACCTGGATTACTTGTCCAGTAATATAACCACAATGCTTCCTTAATTGCCAGACTTGTTCAGTACTATGCTGTTTCTGATATGTGGGAGTAGATGGTTACTGTGTTTAATACTTTGCATTTCCATTCTGAGTTGAGTTGGCCTCTCTAGTTCAAAGCTAGTTATTTTCCATTGTTGATGATAAATGCATTCTCTGTTGGTGGAACCAGTTTCATTGGCTGTTTCTATTCCATTCTCTGTTTATACTGTGCAGTGGAATTAGAGTACTGGCAGGAACAAAGAATTGTGCATGTATAAAATTGATCAGGTTATACTTTTGTGACTTTATTATTCTGAATAAGGACTTTTTTCCATTGTCATGGTCTAACAGATCTACAATATTAAAATGTGGCCTGTATTAGGCTGCAAGCTCATTCACTTGCAGCCAGAAAAACATGGCACCTGGGGATGGCTATCGAGTTGCTGGTGGCAGTTTGCCCTAGGAAGTGACAAAATGATATGTGCCTGTGGAAGAATGAGCTCTCATCTGTATTTTGTTACAGGACTGGCTTCAGAGGCAGCTCTGTAATAGAAATAAGGTGCAATGCAAATCATACCAACATACATGACCTTTAGCTGAACGGTTTCCATTAAATGATCACTAAATGATCAGCAATTTGCTACTTTTCTATTCTCAGAGGATACAGTGGTAGCTGTTTCATTAACTGGAATTTTGAAAGTGTGGATAATTACTGCTGAAATCAATCGAATGCAGGTATGATTTTAAGTGTTTGGATAGTATATTTTTGTAAACCAGCAAGCTTTGTTTTGGTCAGAAGTTTCACATGTAACCTGCACTGTTACAGACACTACGAATAACTCTTATGTTAATACAGCCCTAAACTTGAGATTCCAACTGGTTTCTGAATACCAAATAGACTGGACTGGGAAATTTCTGGATCCTAACCCTATCCTTATTTATAATTAAAGGTTATTGCATTTTCAAGTGTACATATCTTATTTGTTTGCTTTTGTTCAATGCATTTATTGTAATTTCCATATCAAGTTTACCCTCTGGTTTACCTATAAGGTTGCTTGTGGTATAACCTGGCAGTGCGTATTCCATAATATGTTGGGTATTATGAACATGTTATGGAAGTTATGGTAGTTCATGGAGGCCTGGCTCCTGCCTTGTCCCACGCTTGATGTGGATTGGTGCCCCTCAAGCTAGAAACTAGTTGTGTGTCTCTAATTGAGAGAGGAGCCTACGATCCTTCATAGACTATGCCTAATTACCAACGTGTTGTCTGCTGTTGCTTTGGAGTTTGCATACATATAAAACTAAAACTTGTTTTTAAGTCTCCAGCCTTGGCATTTACATGAATGCTTCAGGGTAAGACCCTATATTGTGATCTGATCTTAAAACATTTCTTCAAGAATCAGAATGATACCAGGAATGAGGGGTTTCAGGTATGTGGAGAGAATAGAGAAGCTAGGATGCTTTTCCTTTGAGTAGAGAAGGTTGAGGAGAGAATCTACAGGAGATCCTCAAAATTTTGAAGGGTTTTGATAGAACAAATAAGGAGAAACTGTTTGCACTGATGGGCGGGGTCAGTAACCCATGGAAAAAAATTTAAGATAATTGATGAAAGAACCAGAGGGGAGCTAAGCAACTTTTTTACACAGCTTGTTAAGATACAGATTTACTAGGATGATATGAAGGAAAGAGGGTGCACTTTGGATGAGATACATGAAAAGCTAGGAATGTATTCACTCCAGTAGAGAGGATTAAGTGGAAATCCAAAAAAAGCGTTCAAAATTACCAGAGAGCTTTAGAGAATAAATAGTGAAAATATATTTCAATTCGTTGGTAAATTGGTAGCACAAGTGATCCCATTTAGAATTATTGCCAGAATCTTAATGAGAGCTAAGGCCAGATTATTTCTTTATTCAAACATTCGGTTATGTCATGTATGACAATTACTGCCAGAGTTTAAGACCAAGTTAGCTGAACACTGAAGAAAGAAAATTTTAAGAGCATAAAGAAATGTTAATGGAGTAGATAGCTCTGATATGGAGATAGCAGTAGCATAGACATATAGAACCGTTCACATCCACAATATATTCTGAAGTGTACTGCCAAGGACCCACCTACAGCATTGAGTTGAATGGTCAACAAACAGTGTTTGTTGAATTAGGGAGTCGAGGGTTCTGGGGAGCAGACAGGAAAGTGGAATTGAAGCCTCAATCCGGTCAGCCATGATCTTATTGAATGTCGGAGCAGGCTCAAGGGGCTGAATGGCATACTCCTGCTCCTAATTCTTGTGTTCTTGATCGTTGGTCAGAACTTCCAGAGAACTCTCAACTCTTGTTTGCACCTTTCATGGGATCTATTGCATAATCTGAACAAGCTGGTTGGGCTCATTTAATACCTTATGTGAAAGGTGACACTTCTGACGATGCAGCACTTCCTAACTATTACACCGAAATATCAATCTAGATTATCTATTGAAATCCTGGAGCAGGGTTTGAACCAACAATCTCTGAACGCAGACAAAGGTACTATAGCACTGGATCCAAGAATGTTGGAGAGGACATAAAAAGCAGAGGAGATTGCATAGGTTGGTGGGACAAGGGCTGGATGTACTTGAAGATGAAATGAGGATTCAAATTCAATGCACTCATTATTGTAGATCATTGAGGACAGAATGATAGTTAAAAGACTTAATGTAACAGACTGCAGGTACTGAGGTTGATGTTTGAACAAGTTAGAGTTTATAGAGGTAGGAGAATGGGAAGCTGGCAAAGAGGACAATGGAGAAGTCCACTCCGGAGTGACAAAAAGGTCGCAAACATTTTTGGTAGTAGCTTCAAGTAATGTCCTGTCCTAATAATGGAACAATTCAGATTGTCTGAGGAATATTGAGAGCATGCATTCCCATGATTCTCAAAGATCAATCAAATTACTGGAAGGGTATGAAAGTTTTGTGATTCTCATAGACCAAACTGATCTTGTGTATCGCACAGTCGGAAGACCTGATCTCAACATTTTTAGTAAGATGAATAAACAGAGTTTTAGAAATAGCTTGTTTAATGGTCTTGGAGTTCTCCTTAAAAGCATATAAATACATTCGGCCAAGACAAGCTCAGCACTGGAAGTTAAGTACCTGCCTCAGGTGCGAAGTTGAATTCCTTGTATAGGCAAGGTTCAAACTTCTTGGGAATGTTGACTTAGTTCCTCTTTAAAGGTTATCATCCTAAGAGGTCACAGTGGAATTAGGCACTGATCAAAGTGCGAATGAATTGACAGGGGTATTTGAAAATGTGGGATTGCTTTATATGTTTAGTTTTCCTAGTTCAGTTATTGAATGAGAAAAGTATTATGCACGTAACAATAGGTGGTTGAGTGTTGGCCTTAATGCTGTTAGCTTGGATTATTGATCGTTAAACATCTGTTTTCTTTGCAACATTAATAATTAATTGCAGTGCATTACTTCCTCTAATTTTGGATCAGAACTGTGACAAGCACAGAAATGCTTCATCTGCTTTTTCTAATTTATAGGATACTGAGCCAATATTTGAAGAAGAATCCAAGCCCATTTACTGCCTAAACTGTCAAAGCATTTCATTTTGCACATATACACAGCAATCCCTGCTGGTGGTTTGCTCCAAATATTGGAGGGTAAGATTTTTATTCATGATTTTGTGGAAGAATTAAAGTTGTGTGATCAAGCTTTTAAATATAAAGCGAGAATTTTAAAATATTTTAATCCATCCAAACGCTACGGAATTTGCACTTAATTCTGTAGGTAGGATTCATTTCTTTGCTATCTCTTTCAGGTGTTTGATGCTGGAGATTTTTCTTTGTTATGCTCAGTGTCCAGTGAGGGTGATCAGTCTTGGACTGGGGGTGAATTTGTTGATGCCGACAAGGTTGTCATTTGGACAGAAGATGGAAGTAGCTTCACTTACCGACTACCAGCGAGGTATTTGTCTTAAATTTGAATATATTTTTCAATTTTTTTTTTCTTTTCTTGCATGGGCTGTGGGTGTTTCTGGCAAGGTCAGTATTTGTTACCCATCTCTGATTGCCCTTGAACTGAGTGGCCCGCTCGGCTATTTTAGAGGGCAGTTCAGAATCAGCCACATTGAGGGGCCGAATGGCCTACTCCACATATGTTCTTATGTGGGTCTGGAGTCACATGTAGGCCAGACAAGGTAAGGATGGCAGATTTCCTTCCCTAAAGGGCTTTAGTGAACCAGATAGGTTTTAACAACAACCGATGATAGTTTCCAGATTTATCAATTGAATTTATATTCCACTAGCTGCCATGATGGGATTTGAATCCAAGTCCTCAGAGCATTAGGCTGGGCCTCTGGATTACAAGTCCAATGATTTTAGCACCACGCCGCCATTTCTCCCAAATGTCGAATGTTGATTAATAATCAGTTGGAGATCTTTCTCGTTGCTGTTTTATTTTCTACACTTTCCAAATCATGTAAAGGTACCAACTCCTAATGTGTGTTGCTCTGATGATTGCGCTTATAATTAGCAGCTGATTATCACCTGTTGGTTAGCTAATTTTAATGTTCTGATTGGTGACATATGTTAAATACAAAGCTGAGGGAAGGCAAGTGAGTGAACATGATTCAAATTAGGTCTTTTGTATTGCATGCTAGGTTGACAGAAAATATTAACATTCTGATCAGTGGTATGTGTGAATTAGCGTGATGAGACAGAAACAAACTGTGTTTCATCATCTTAATTTGAGTTCTTTTTCCAAACAGAATAAATGAATTAAATTTGAATAGCTCTAATTACCTGTTATATTTCAGTGATGGTATGTACAATGGTTAAATATTCTTCAATAAAAACATAAAATGCTGGCGATACTAAGCAGATCAGCTGACCATAATAAGATCATAAGACGTAGGGGCAGAATTAGGCCATTCAATGAGATCATGGCTGATCTGATAATCCTCAACTCCATTTTCCTGCCTTTTCCCCATTACCCTTGATTCCGTTACTGATTAAAAATCTGTCTATCTCAGCCTTGAATATACTTAACGACCCAGCCTCTCCAGCCCTTTGTGGTAACGAATTACACGGATTAACTATCCTCTGAGAGAAGAAATTCCTCCTTATCTCTGTTTTAAATGGGTGAGCCCTTATTCTGAAATTATGCTCTCTGGTCCTAGACTCTCCCACAAGATGAAACAACCTCTCATCATCTAACCTGTCAAGCCCCCTAACAATCTTTTTTGTTTTAATAAGGTCGCCTCTCATTCTCCTAAACACCAATGAGTACAGGCCCAACCTACTCAACTATCCTCATAAAGAAATCCCTCCGTACCTGGGATCAACCTAGTGAACCTTCTCTGGACTGCCTCCAATGCCAGTATATCTTTCCTTGGATAAGGGGACCAAAATTGCTCACAGTATCCTAGGTGTGGTCTAATTAGTGCCTTGTATAGTTTTAGCAAGACTTCCCTATTTTAATACTCCATTCCCTTTGAAATAAAGGCCAACGTTCCATTTGCCTTCCCTATTACCTGTTGAACTTGGATGTTAGCTTTCTTGGGATTCATGCACGAGGATTCCCAAAACCCTGTGTGCAGCAGTCTTCTGCAGTCTTTCTCCATTTTAAAAAATATTCAACCCCTTTATTCTTCCTGCCAAAATGTATAACCTCACATTTTCCCACATTATATTCCATCTGCCAGGTTTTTGCCCACTCACTTAACGTGTCTATATCCCTTTGTAGACTCCTTGTGTCATCCTCATCACTTGTCTTCCCATCTATTTTTGTGTCATCCGCAAACTTGGTGACAGTACATTCACTTCCATCATATAAGTCATTAACATGTATCGTAAATAATTGAGGCCCCTGTGACACTCCACTAGTTACAGGTTGCCATCCTGAAAATGCCCCCCTTATTTCAACTCTGTGTTTTCTATTAGTTATCCAATCCTCTATCCATGCTAATATACTACTCCCAACACCATGAGCTCTTATCTTCTTAAGTAGCCTTATGTACGGTACCTTATCGAATGCCTTTTGGAAATCCAAGTATATTACATCTACTGGTTCCCCTTCATCTATCCTGCTTGTTACCTCCTCAAAGAATTCTAATAAATTTGTCAGGCATGATTTCCCCTTCATGAAGCCATGCTGACTCTGCTTGATTAGATTATCCATTTCTGAATGTTCTGCTATTACATCCTTTATAATAGATTCCAACATTTTCCCAATGATAGATGTTAAGCTAACTGGCCTGCAGTTACCTGATTTTTTGTCTCCTTCCCTTTTTGAATAAGGGTGTTACATTAGCCGTTCTCCAATATCCTGGGACTTTTCCAGAATCTAAGGATGCTTAGAAGATTACTACCAGTGCATCCATCATTTGTGTAGCTACTTCTTTTAATATCCTAGGATGCAACCCATCAGGTCCAGGGGACTTAGCGGCTTTTAGCCCCGTTAGTTTCCCTAGTACTTTTTCTCTAGTGATAATTATTGTATTTATTTCCTCCTCCCGACTTTTGTCCCTTGATTATTTAATATTTTTGGAATCTTATTACCGTGAAAATTGATGCAAAGTATTTATTCAACTCCATTGCCATATCCTGGTTTCCCATTATTATTTCCCCAGCTTCATTCTCTAAGGGGTCTATGTTCACTTTGGCCTCTCTCTTCCTTTTAATATATTTAAAGAAGCTCTTGCTGTCCGTTTTTATATTACTTGCCAGCTTACCCTCAAAGTTTATTTTCTCCCTCTTCATTATTTTTTTGGTCATCTTTTGTTCATTTTTAAAACTTTCCCAATCCTCTGGCTTACCACTAATCTTTGCCACATTGTATGTTTTTTCTTTCAATTTGATACTGTCCTTAACTTCCTTGGTTAGCCATGGTTGGTTTATCCCCTTCCTTGAATCCTTCTTCCTCACTGGGGTATACCTTTGTTGAGAGTCATGAACTATTTTCTTAAACGTCTGCCATTGTTCATCAACCGCCTTTTCTGCTAAATTCCTTTCCCAGTCCACTCCAGCCAACTCTGCCCTCATTCCTTTGTAATTACCCTTATTTAAGTTTTGCAAAGTTGTTTCCAACTCAAGTTTCTCATTCTAAAACTGAATACTAAATTCGACCATATTATCAACTGTCCTTTTGCTAAACCCCTCTCGCAGTCCATTCCAGCCAACTCTGCCCTCATTCCTTTATAATTACCCTTATTTATTTGTGCCATTATTTCATTTATTTTGTTTCAAATACCTTGTGCATTTAAATAGAGGGCCATTAATTTTGCCGTTTCACCATTTTTCCCCTTTTGACCCTATCTGCTGCTGTTTTTTCATGTTTGTACACTGTCCCTTCCTGTCACACTCTGGGTATCATTACCTAAATAGCTGTCCTGCAATACTGCCATGTCCTTTTGCTTTGTAAGCCTACATATCTTCTTTCCAGAATGTTCCCCCCTCTATTTAGTTGTTCAGTTTGCCAGGACACTGGTCCCAGCACGGCTCAAGTGAAGCCCATCCCACTGGAGCCGCTCCTTTCTACCCCAGCATTGGTGCCAGTGCCCCATGAACTAAAACCCATTCCTCCCACACCAATCTCTGAGCCACGCATTTAACTCCTTGACTTTATTTACCCTATGCCAGTTTGCCCGTGGCTCAGGTAGCAATCCTGAGATTATTACCTTGGAGGTTCTGCTTTTTAATTTAGCTCAGAGAGAAATAAAGTTAACAATTCAGGTTGATGGCCTTTTCTGATTTTGTTTCACATTTTCAGCATCTGCAGAATTTTTCTTAAGTTTTTAGAGTTTTCTCACACAGGTGTGTTTGTGTTTGAGGGAGAGAGGTAGCGACAGAGATGCACATCCAGGAATTTATGAGAAAATACTAAATTCCATGTTTGTTGTGATTCCTTTGAAGTTCAAATCCCAGTGCTTCTAAATATGGGATTCCTCCACTCAGGGTCATGCCTTGTCCCATCCTTGCTGATATAGTAAAAAAATCTCCCAGATTCAAATTTCACATTTAATGCCTTTTGTGCCAAAACTTGGGCTTGCCTGCCACAGTTTTGCAAAAACCCTACATTCCTCCTACAGAATGATGTTAGATGAATTGCTTCTAAATTTGAGAAGCTCTTCCGCCTAGGATCATTGTCTAATACTAACAAAGCCCACGACCATCTCCTTCAATAATATTCAAAGCCCACTGTTATCCCCATTTTCTGGTGAAGCACAAGACTGCTCCCACCTCACTACTCTTGACCATGCAGATGTATTAGGATATAAGGTTTCCCCACCCGAGTTCTGCTCCATGTCAAATGCATATTTCTAATTTGTGCATCTTGCATATTATTTTGCTGTATACTCTCAGTGTTAAGAATGGTAATGGGTTAAAATTAAATATATTAAAAGACACTGACTGTTTTCACAGAATAACAGAGTTGTGGTAATTAATCCCTGAAGTACCAATAAAATTCCAAAACACCAGTTAATAATCAAATTCGGCTCACTCAGCCTCTATAATTCAATGGCTGTGATGTTTGATTAACTAAGAGCAACCACAGGAGATTTATTTAATGAATTGAATCTACCCAGATATTTTTCATTCTATTTAAAGTTTCTAGGTGATACAGATTATTGCAATGAGGAATACCAATAGTATGTTAGAATGCAGGTCAAATAGACCTCTGCACTAGCTGTTTCTTAAAGTAATAACTTAATTATTAGCAACATTATGTGAGGTTCTCTTTTTAGGCTACTTATTGTGGAAATTAATATTGTGCTTACTTAATTCTAAATCCAGGTACATGTGTATGGAAGGATTAAATTTGTTCATGTTAAAGCATTTCTTATTTGGTTTTTGAAATTCTGCTAAGTGCTATCCTTTGGCAAAGTTTATTGCAGTGAGAAATTGCAATATGTGGCGATTATGGAAAATTAAGAAACATTTTTTCTTTGTATTTTTCCAACAGTTGTTTACCAGCCAGTGAATCATTCCGCAGTAATGTTGGCAAAGCCATTGAGAATTCCATTCCTCCTTTACTGTATAATGTGTTGGACAGGAAAGATAAATCTGTAAGCAATATTTTGTTCAATAAATTGATTTCAGTAAGCAATTTTATTTTTATATAATATTTTAACTTGCTTGATTTTTGGGAGCATTTATTAAGACTATTCATTTTAGAGAATAGAATACATCTATTTCTGGTACAGAACTGAGCTTCCTATCATCTGCCCTTGACAGGATCTATTGACATTATATTACTATACTGTTGTTACACTTTAATTTCTCAATTTCAAATCTTCAGAATGAGATTTGCACCCTGTGTTGCATTGTGGAAGGATGTTTTTTTGGATTCAGTTCCAGTTTAGAGCTCAGTACACTACCTCGTGACCATCCGATATCATTGCCATATTGCGATAAATGCGTGGGAACGCCACCACCTGCAAGTTCCCCTCCTAGCCACACACCATTCTGACTTGGGACTATATCATTATTCCTTCACTGTCGCTGGATCAAAATCCTGCAACTCCCTTCCTGTGAATGTACCTACACCACATGGATTGCACGGGTTCAAACAGGCAGCTCACCACCACCTTCTCAAGGGCAATTAGGGGTGGGCAATAAATGGTGCCCTAGCCAGTGATGCCCACACGCCATGAAAGAATACATTTTAAGAAGTGTTCCAGAATTTTTTAATGTAAAACTTTTAGATTTTTGAAGTTATTGCAGAATCATTTTTTACTCATTGAGAACCTTCAATGACTAGTATTCCTGCAAAGTAAAGCCTTTGCTGATTGTTAACTCTAAAGGTTTGACTTCAAAGAAGTTGATCTTCTGTCATCCAAATGTATGTAGGCTTGAGTCCATTAAGTTCGACTAGTCAAGACTACTTACGTTAAATTGGCTAGATTTTGCAACCTTCACTTTCAAGTAATGAGCCACCCTGTATAAACGTTGCCTATTTCGCTTCTACTTCAGTTGTACTTCCTGCCTGTTAATCATGGAGTCAACACTATAAATTCTATTTATCTTGATGTTGAAAAAGGATACATGTATGTGAAAAACCTAGAACTGGGGAGAAATTATAAAAATGAATAATTCTTAAGCATGGTCTTGACAATTGCTCGTATGTATGGTTGGCACAGCTTTAGAGATTTTAATGCTAGGTATTCTTTGGCATTCAGCAACAAAGTTCACTTCCATAGCAGATCTTATGATCTGGAGTGCACCTCTTTTTGACTAATCTTGTTAGACAAGAACATGACCAAGGATTCGTAAAACAGAACTTGTTGTGGTACTTTCTACTGAAATGTGACATATGCCCACTTTATGTAAGGTGAGATAAATATTTATTCTGAAGTGAAGCACAGACTTGCCCACACAGCAATAACTGGTTTCGTTCCAGAAATTTATGCACGAAGCGTATACTGTTTGTTCACACAAGAACGCAATAGATAGGAACAGAACATTCAATAGCAAATAACCTCACAATTCCACAGATTATATTTTATCTGCCATCTTATTGCCCACTCACTTAACTTGTGTGTATTTTTTTGCATCTTCTCTGTATCGTCACAACTTAGATTTCCACCTAGCTTTGTATCATCAGCCAACTTAGACAAAGAGACAGAGGATACTGTATCTAAGTCTTTAATATAGATTGCAAATAGCTGAGGTCCTAGCACTAATCTTTGCAGCACCCCAGTAATCCTGAAATGGGCTAGCAGACCACTCAGCTGTATTAAACCGCTACAAAGTTTCAAAAAAAGAATGAAACCGGACAGATCACCTGGCATCGACCTAGGCACCGGAAACGACAATGCCAAACTCAGCCCTGTCGACCCTAAAAATCCTCCTTACTCAAATCTGGGGGCGAGTGCCAAAATTGGGAATGCTGTCTTACAGACCAGTCAAGCAACAGCCTGACATAGTCATCCTCATGTAATCATATCTTACAGATAATGTCCCAGACAACAACATCACCATCCCTGGGTATGTTCTGTCCCACCGGCAGGACAGACCCAGCAGAAGTGGCAGCACAGTGGTATACAGTCGGGAGGGAGTTGCCCTACGAATCCTCAACCTCAACTCCGGACCCCTTGAAGTTTCATGGCATCAGGTCAAACATGGGCAAGGAAACCTCCTACTGATTGCCACGTACCACCCTCCCTAAGCTGACGAAACAGTGCTCCTCCATGTTGAACGCCATTTCGAGGAAGCGCTGAGGGTGGCAAGGGTGTATAAAGTACTCTGGGTGAGGGACTTCAATGTTCATCACCAAGAGTGGCTCGGTAGCACCACTACTGACCTAGCTGGCTGAGTCCTTCAGGACATAGCTGCTAGACTGGGTCTGCGGCAGGTGGTGAGGGAACCAACAAGAGGGAAAAAAATACTTGACTTCATCCTCGCAACCCTGCCTGCTGCAGATGCATTTATCCATGATGGTATTGATAGGAGTGGCTACTGCACAGTCGTGGTGGTGCTGAAGTCCTGCCTTCACATTTAGGATAACCGCCATCTTGTGTGGCACTACCATCTTGCTAAATGGGATATATTTTGAACAGATCTAGGAAATCAAGACTGGGCACACATGAGGCACTGTGGGCCAAAGCAGCAGCAGAATTGTACTTGAACACAATCTGTAACCTCATGGCCCGGCATATCACCCACTCTATCATTACCATCAAGCCAGGGAATCAACCCTGGTTCAATGAAGAATGCAGGAGAGCATGCCAGGAGCAGCACCATGCATACCTAAAAATGAGGTGGCAACCTGGTGAAGCTATGACACAGGATTGCTTGAGTGACAAATAGCAAGAGCAGCAAGTGATAGACAGCTAAGTGATCCCACAAGCAACGGATCAGATCTAAGCTCTGCAGTCCTGCCACATTCCATCATGTATGTTGGTGGACAATTAAACAACTCACTGGAGGAGGAGGGTCCACAAATATCCCCATCCTCAATGATGGGGGCCCCAGCACATCAGTGCAAAAGATAAGGCTGAAGCATTTGCAACAATCTTCAGGCAGATGTGCCAAGTGGATGATCCATCTCGGTCTCCTTCAGAGGTCCCCAGCATCACAGGTGCCAGTCTTCAGCCAAATCTTTTCACTCCGCGTGATATCAAGAAACGGCTGAAGGCACTGGATAGTGCAAAGGCAATGGGCCCCTGACAATATTCCGGCAATAGTACTGAAGACTTGTGCTCCATAACTTGCCACACTCCTAGCCACGCTGTTCCAGTACAGCCACAACACTGGCACCTACTCAGCTTGCTTCCTTAGCAATAACCTGCTCACTGATGCCCAGTTTGGGCTCCACCAGGGCCACTCAGCTCCTGACCTTATTACAGCCTTGGTTCAAACATGAACAAAAGACCTGAACTCCCGAGGTGAGGTGAGAGTGACTGCCCTTGACATCAAGGCAGCGTTTGACTGGGTGTGGCATTAAGGAGTCGCAGCAAAACTGGAGTCAATGGGAATCAGAGGGAAAATTCCCCGCTGGTTGGAGTCATAGCTAGCACAAGGGAAGATGTTGTGGTTGTTGGAGGTCAGTCATCTCAGCTCTAGGACATCAGTGCAGGAGTTCCTGAGGATCGTGTCCTAGGCCCACCTATCTTCAGCTGCTTCATCAATGATCTTCCTTCCATCATAAGGTTAGAAGTGGGGATGTACGCTAATGATTGTACAATGTTCAGCACCATTTGCGACTCCTCAGATACTGAAGCAGCCCATGTCCTAATGCAGCAAGATCTGGACAATACCTAGGCTTGGGCTGACAAGTGGCAAGTAACATTCACGCCACACAAGTGTCAGACAATGACCATCTCCAATTAGAGAGAATCTCACTATTGCCTCTTGACGTTCAATGGCATAACCATTATTGAATCTTCCACTATCAACATCTTGTGGACTAGCCATATAAATATTGTGGCTTCAAGAGCAAGTCAAAGGCTAGGAATCCTGCGGCGAGTAACTTATCTCCTGACTCCCCAAAGCCTCTCCACCATCTACAAGGCACAAATCAGGAGTGTGATGGAATGCTCTGCACTTGCCAGGATGAGTCCAGCTCCCACAACACTCAAGAAGCTTGACACCGTCCAGGACAAAACAGCCCGCTTGATTGGCACCACACCCACAACCATTTACTCCATCCACCACTGATGCACAGTAGCAGCAGTATGTACCATCTACAAGATGCATTGCAGGAATTCACCAAGGTTCCTTAGACAGCACCTTCCAACCCCACCACCATTACCATTTAGAAGGACGAGGGCAGCAGTTATATGGGAACAACACCGCCTGCAAGTTCCCCTCCAAGTCACTCACCATTCTGACATGGAAATTTATCGCCATTCCTTTGCTGTTGCTGGGTCAAAACCCTGGAACTTCCTTCTTAACAGCACTGTGGGTGTACCTACACCAGATGGACTGCAGCGGTTCAAGAAGGCAGCTCACCACCTCAAGGGCAACGAGGGATGGGCAATAAATGCTGGCCCAGCCAGTGAAGCCCCCATCCCATGAATGAATATAACAATTATGGCCTACCAACTTGAGAGTGCTTCATTTATGCCTACTCTTTCCTTCCTAGCAGTTTACCAATCCTCTATCCATACTAATATATTACCACCAATTCCATGAGCCCTTAACTTGCCTTTTATCCTTTTGTGGTGGCACCTTACCATGTGCCTTTTGGTAATCCAGATATACTACATCTATTGGTTCCCATTTATCTACTCTACTTGTTACAGCCTAAAAAAAAATCAATATATTTGTCAAACGTGATTTCCCTTTCATGTTGACTTTGTCTGATCATACTATGATTTTGTCAAGGCTACCGTATTAATAGATTCCAGCATTTTCCCAATGACTAATGTCAGGCTAGTTGGTGGTAGTCCCCTGTTTACTCTCGCCATTCTTTATTGAATATGTTATATTTGCTAACTTCCAATCTGCTGATACTATTCTAGAATCCGGGGAATTTTGGAAAATCATAACTAGAGCATCTACTATCTCTGCAGCTATCTCTTTTAGAACCCTAGGATGTAGACTATCAGGTCCTGGAGATTTGTCATATTTTAGTCCCTTAATTTTCTCCTTTTTTCTGCTGATATTAATTTCCTTACTTTTTAGCACTTAGGATATCCTCAATTACTGGTATGCAACTTGTGTTTTCTACTGTGAAGACAGACACACAATATTTGTTTAATGTCTGCCATTTTATCATTCCCCTGAATAATTTCTCCTTTCTCTGTTTCTGAAGGATCAATGTTTACTTCAGCTACTCTCTTCCTTTTTTACACTTGTAAAAGCTCTTAAAATCTGTTTTTATATTCCTGGGTAGTTTGCTTTTATATGCTTTTCCCCCCCCCCCCTTCATATCAACTTTTTGGTGGTCCTCTGCTGGTTTCTAAAACAATCCCAATCTTCAGACTTGCTACTATTCTTTGTAACCTTATAAGTCTCTCCTTTTAGTCCAATACCATCCTTAAACTTCTGAGTAAGCCACAGTTGGATCTTCCTTGCCCAGTTTTTATTTTTCAAGAGAATATATTTTTGTTGAATATTTTGAATTGTTTTGTTAAATGTTTCCTACTATTTACTTAGTCATTCTTTTTAGTCAATTTACCCAGTCAATTTTAGCCAGTCCTCCCTCATACCTCTGTAATTGGCTTTGTAAATTTAAGATCCTCGTTTGTGATTGACAACGTCATTTTCAAACTTAATTTGTAATTGAGTTGTATTATGATCGCTAGTTCCCAGCAGATCTTTTACTCTGACATTATTAATTAACCCTGCCTCATTACACAATACGAGATCTAAAATAGCTTTATCGCTAAATGGTTCCATAACATATTGCTCTTGGAAACTGTCACAAAAACATTCTACAAACTCATCTTCTAGACCACCTTTGCCAAGTTGATTGGTCCAATCTATATGAAGATTCGAGTCCCTCATGATTATGATATTGCTGTTGTTACATGTTCCAATAATTTCTTGTTTAATGCCTTGTTCAACAGTATAACTACTGTTCGGGAGCCTATAAACTACTCCCATCAGCATTTTCTGACTCTTGCTGTCCTTAATCTCCTCTCACACTGATTCTACATCATCAAGATTCTTCCCAATTAATGTCTTTATGTCATCCTTGACTGTCAGGGCTACTCCTTCTCCTTTGCCATTCTGTCTGTCTTTTCAAAATATTGCCTACTCTGGAATATTTATTTCTAACTTTGGCCACCATGTCACAATGTCTCTGTAGTGATGATTAGATTTAAACTAGTTACCTCCATTTGTGCCACTAGTTCATTATCTTATTGTGAATGCTTTGCTCATTCAGATAAAGAGTCTTTCATTTCATTTTTTTACTCCCATCTCTGCATGAACCATCATCGCTGATGCACAATTACTATTTCATTCTCTGTCCCTTCCTATCCTGCTTGCTTTTACCTGCATCGCTACCCTGTTCTGTTGCCTCAACTTTTTGGATTCCTGAATCTCCCTTCACCTGAATTCTCCCCCCTCTCTGTTAGTTTAAAGCCCTGCCAAAGTGCTAGTTATACAATTCAGCAGGACACTGGCTCTAGTCTGGTTTAAGTGAAACCCATCCCAACCGAACAGTTCCCTCTTTCCTGAGTACTGGTACATGAATCCAAACCCTTTCTTCCCACACCACTCTTTGCCACGCATTTAATTCTCTAATCTATTGACCCTGTGCTCACTGGCACTTGTGCAGGTAACAATCCAGAAACCTTTGATGTTCTGCATTTGAATTTGAGCTCTTCAAACTTTCTCAACAGAACATCATTTCCTAATTCTAAATATGTTGTTGGTTCCGAAGTGAACCATGACACCTGGATCCTCCCTCTCCAAGTTAATCTCCAGTCGTGAGGAAATGTCCCTCACCCTGGCACTAGACAGGCAACCCCACTTTCCGTCACGGCTACAGGGAACAGTGTCTATCTCCTGCTTACTTTGTCCCTCACCACTATCATGTTCTTTTTTGCTACCTCAACTTGAATGGCATCCTGCACCATGGTGCCATGGTCAGTTTTCTCATGCACTCTGCATTCCTTTTCCTCATCCACACAGATAGCAAGCATCTGTTGATCAAAGTCAAGGGCTGAGGCTCCTCCATCAATACCCACTGGATCCCCAACTCACTGTCATACCCTCCTGTCCCTAATTATTGACTAGCTCTAAAGTTCTCCCTAACCTAAGGGGTTTGACTGCCTCCTGGAAAAAAAGTGTCTAGGTAACTCTTCTCCTACCTGATGTTCGAATATGTCTGCAACTCAGACTCCAGCTCAACAAATCTGAGCCGAAGTTGCTTAAGCCACAAATACTTAGCACCAATATGGTTGCCTGGGACTGCACTGGGTTCCACAGATTCTCACATGATGAATAACACTCATGCTTATGGCTTTCGTCGCCTACAATCCTGTTGTAACAAATTACGGGGTAACATATCCTATGAAAGACAGTCATCTCTAACAGTGCAGCACTCCTTTAGTATTGAATTGAAGTGTCAGGCTAGATTATGTACTAACATTTTCCCTCATGTGGTTTGGACCCACAGCCTTCAGACTCAGAGGCAGGAGTGTTATAACTAAGCTAATGCTGCAAGCAGCTATAAGATAAATAGTTTTGAAAGCGAGAATATCGTTATTCTTTGAATAGAAAACTTTTTAGAGATTGCAGCAGTGTAGAAGATGATTTGGCATTTATCTAATCGATTGTTCTTACTTTTTCTTCCTCCATGTTGTCATAGTGAAGTTGTGCAGGAAGGATATGTATGCAAATTTGAAGAAGTTAAGCCTGCAAACAGTGCCTATTAGGGATTTGGGGAGACCAGAGGGAGAATGGGGGAATAATTGTCACTAATTTTGTGCTATTAATCTTTCGCAAAATGTTGAATCAACCTGAAGAGAGGGAGAAAAGCAGGAGAAAGATCAACACAATGGAAAAATTCTTTTGCAGAGCAATGAGGGGGAAAAATAAAATAAAAATATGTTCTCAAAATTACAGTCCAGAAAAAAGTTTTCATTCTGTATTGTGCTTCATAATCTCAGGATGTCACAAATTGCTTTACAACCATTTACTTACTTTGAAGGGCAGTCACTGTTGTAATGTAGGGAATGTGGTACCTAATTTGTGCATCATAATGTCCCACAAATAACCAATGATACAAATGACCAGATCATCATCTTTAGGTGGTGGTTGAGGGATGCATTTCAACCATAATGCTGGGAGAATTTCTCTGCACTTTGTTTAGGGGTTGACGGAGCCTCGGTTTAAAAGATGGCATCTCTGACAATGTAGTGTCAACCATGGTCATACTGAATGGCTAAGCAGGCTTGAGGAGCCATATGGCCATCTGCTGCTTATATTTAGGTAGTGTTTCCTCTGTATTGCACTGTCAGCCTAGATCATGAAATTTCAATCCACAACCTCCTGACTCTGACATGTAGAGTACTACCTTTGAAACATGACTGACACCGAAAGAGGCTATTTGACTGTTTCACTTGTGCTGAAGTCCCACGACAACTGAAGTTATAATGATATTTGTCTGCACTTTTCTTTGTCTTTTTATGCTCTTTCATGTTGCATGTTTATCGAATTCGATTTGGAATTCCTTACCTAGTTGCAACTGAGTCTGCATCAGAGCAACAACTCTGCTGCTTTTTAACTTCAACCCTGAAATAGTAAATCTTTCATCTTTTAAAAAGAAATAGATTGCTGCTTATTTTTTTCAGTTAAACACTTGCTATTGTTGTAGTAAAAATGACCACTCTCCAGTCTGAGGGATTCAAGAAAGCAAAGATTTTATTTGACCATATGCAAGGGAGAGAGAATCTCAGTCGCCCATGGAGTCTCTCAATGATGCAGAGTTTACAGCACATATTTATGTATTTCCTATCTTCCTGCTTTCACTGCAATGTTTCAGGATAGTCTTTAATTCTTAACCATACTATTCCATCAGTGAACTGGATCATGGCGGTCCAGCAGATGTTCTTGTTATTTCAACTTCAGCCTTGGGTTTGCTAGTTTCCATGATGACTCAATTGTCATGTCTGGCCTTTGGTTCCCCTCCTTCTCCCTGTGTATAGCAAAGAATTGTATGTTTATACAGGCTGTTAATGCTGTTCTTGCTAACTGCTGAGCTAGCATCCCCATAGCCACCTTTAGTCAAGTATCCCGTCATGCTGAGGAAAGCAACCCTTACAACTACAGTGTTTATTTTAAGATTAGTATAGCATTTTAATAATAACCCTACTAGAATAAGCCCCTTGGCCCCCACTTCACCATTATTTGCATTGAGGCCTGATTACCATGTCTCTTCAGACCTGGGCAAAGATCTGGCAAATGGAGTATAATGTGGGCAAATGTGAAATCATTTATTTTGGCAGGAGGAATAAAAAAGAAGCTTATTGTTCAAATGTTGAGAAATTGCAGGGCTCTGAGATTCAGAGGGATCTGGGTGTCCTAGTGCATGAATCACAAAAGGCTAGTCTGCAGGTACAGCAAGCGATTAGGAAAGTTAATAGAATGGTATAATTTATTGTCAGGGGAATTGATTACAAAGGTAGGGAGGTCATGTTTCAGTTGTACAGGGCACTGGTGAGACCACATCTGGAGTATCGTGTGCAGTGCTGGTCTTTTTATTTAAGGAAAGATGTAAATGTGTTAGAAGCGGTTCAGAGAAGGTTTACTAAACTAATACCACGAATGCTGCCTCCATTAGAAAGAACAAACTTGTATCTGGTTGGAGGTTTTATGTGGCCTAGGATTGTGGGGAATATCTAATGCCTGTCCAGTAACAATCACATAAAACTCCTGGGGAAAAGTTTCCACGGTGCATTCTTAGAAAAAGCATTAACACTTTTTCTCAGGAACAAATTAATGAATAATAGTGCACAGAGCTTTAGAGTGAGAAATTGGGTTCATTCGTATATACTTTTTGGCTGCGATGAGTGCCCTTATAGTTTAAATGGTGTCCATGGCACAAGCACACACTTGTAGGGTAACTTGCTCTAGATGCCATATCGGTGCAGGCATTTTGCACATTTCTGCACGTGAGCAGGATGGAACCCCTCCACAACCACCCCCCCATCCCCCACCAGTGCTATTAAAAGGGATCATCATCTATTTACAAGTTAATTGGTGTTTAATTTCTTCTGGCAGTTGCTAAAATTGTGCAAGTGTTTGCTGCTTTCTACAGGACATTTTTGCTAACTTCAAGGCTTCCGCACAGACCATTTTCCCCCACACATGGATGCATGAGCCGGTCTCTAATTTATTCTTTAGGATATGTGTGATATCAGTTTGTAAGTTGGTAGCGCTGAGTGCGAAATCAACTCATGGTGTTTTCATTGTCACTCTCTTTTTGGTGTTCCTCCACTGCTTGGCCTTGTTGCAGCTCTTGGGTGTCTGAAAGGATAAAGGCACAAGAGTAAGGCTGTGTTGTGGGGAGGGGGCCATCTGCAGCTTGTAAATCAGAAGTGTGTGAATGAGGAGGGAAGTGGGATGTGTGAAGAAGGGTTAGGTATGAGGATACGGTCACATTCAATGATTTCAGTCCCCCTGCGCTGGCCAAGGCCTGAGCAATGGCCATTCCACTAATGACGGTTACGACTTGCACGTGGACCCATCCCCCTCGGGTCAGCTCCTACTTCCTTTGATTATGCTTATTCTTGTAGTTCAAGAGCAAAGGAAGTATGGCAGTGAGTGTTGTGCAATCTGTTGGTTTATATGGCTGTCAAAGCTGGCAGTATATATGGGAATGAGGCATGCAGCAGTGCTAAGAAGGTGAGGGTGAGGTGAAGTAAATGATAGTTGACGTTTCGAGTCCTCATGACCCGAAGGCAGCCGATGCTGCCAGACCTGCTGAGTTTTTCCAGGTAATTCTGTTTTTGTTTTGGATTTCCAGCATCCGCAGTAGTTTTTTGTTTTTATTGAAGTAAACGATGTTGTATATGAGGCCTTACTGATGGAGATTGTTGGTAGGTGAGTGAATGGGAGTATGAGGCTGGTAGTGCAGTAGTTATGATATGGCACTTGACCACTCATGAGGTTATTGAACTTCTTGAGACACGACATCTAGGCCCTCGGGATTTGACTCGCGGCATTGACTCCCACGGCTTTCCACTCCTACTGCCTTGTGACCATGTTTGAAGGGCCTTCTTTCCCCCTGCGGATGCAGGATATCTCTCCTTTTCACCTCTCCCATCAAGTTCTCCAGTGCAGTATCCGAAAAGCCAGCTGTCCTCTTGTGCTCCTTAGGGTTTTAATATTCGGGGTCACCCTTTTAGCACAGAGATGAGGAGAAATATTTTCTTTGAGAGTTGTGCAACTTTGGAACTCTCTGGCTCAGAAAGCGATGGAGGCGGGGTCATTGAATACTTTGAAGGCAGAGGTTGTTAGATTCTTGTTAGGCAAGGGAATCAAAGGTTATCTGAGGTAGATGGAAATGTGGAATTTGAAACACACACAGATCAGCTATGATCTTATTGAATGGTGGGGCAGGCTCAAGAGGCCGAATGGCCTACTTCTCCTATTTTGTATGTTCTTATGTGCCATTCCCCAGCACTTACTGTAGCCACAATGAACCTCCCCTTTAAGAGGTGCAGGAGAGCTCTTAGCCATGCAGGTTAGCTTTAAGTGTTGCTATCACTCCTAATATTGGCCCCATGTTGGATGTAGAGATCATTCAAATACGTAGGCAGCATTAAGTTAGTGTATTGTCTGCATTGAACAAGTGTTAATCACACACCTCAATCCTTGTGCCCATTTTCAGTGACTATCCAATTTAGCTCCCTTAGAATTTAACACCTCAAGGTTTGGTGCTGGCTGTTTGCTGGAGCAAGTCAAAATTAATTCCACAGCCCCCCTTTCTTCATCGTAACTCTTATCTTTCTGTGCTTCAAATTTCCATGAAGGAAGTTTTCCCACTGCCTTCTGGTGGATGCCATAACATATGTAAAGGATGAACCAGATTAAAAGATAAGGTAGACTGTACGAGTATTGACATTCTCTAAACATTCCATCCGCAGAGATCATAGAATAGGATCTTAGAATGGTTACAGCACAGAAGGAGGCCATTTGGCCTCTTGTGTCTGTGCTGGCCCTCTGACCGAGTAATTCACCTCGTGCTACTTCCTTGCCTTTTCCCTGTAGCCCTGCAATTTTTTCCTTTTCAGATCATGATCCAATTTCCTTTTGAAAACTTCAGTTGAACCTACGTTCACCACACTTTCAGGCCATGCATTCCAGATCCTAACCACTCGCTGCATGAAAGAGTTAATTCATAAGTCGCCATTGCTTCTTTTGCTAATTATCTTAAATCTGTGCCCTCTGGTTCTCGATCATATCACCAATGGGAAGTTTCTCTCGATCTACTCTGTTCCGATCCCTCATGATTTTGAATGACTCTTAACAAATCTCCTCTCAACCTGCTCTTCTTCACGGACAACAGTTCCAACTTCTCCAATCATTCTACGTGACTGAAGTTCCCCATCCTTGGAACCATTCTTGAGAGTCTTTTCTGTACCCTCTCTAATGCCTTCACATTGTGTACAAATGACAACCATGATTCAGTGGTAACATCCTCATCTCTTAATCAGGAGGTTGTGGGTCTAAGTCCCACTCCAAAGTCTTGAGCACATAATCTAGGCTGGCATCTTATTGCAGCCTTGAGGGTGTGCTGCACTGTTAGAGGAGTTATTGTTTGGATGATGCATTAAACAGAGGCCCTGTCAGCCCTCTCAGATGGATGTACACAATCCAAAGGCACTTTATGAAGAAGAGCATCGGTGTTGGTGTCCAGAGCCCAGGGGAGGGGCTGCATATGTCAAACACTGGTGCCTGGGCTCCCTGTTTTAAAAAGAGTTTCTCATTGTCCAAGCTAAGCAGCCAGAGCCGCAGACCAGCTTAAAAAATCGGAACCAGTGTGTTCCGATCTTTTTAAAGCCAGTCTCTTAGCGCCTGTTTCACTGAGTTGCTGCACTGCTGCTTCAGACCTTGGGCAGCTTCGTGGATCCAATCTTTTTTCCTGAAAAGCCTGCCAGAAAACCAAAGCTGCCCGAAGGTCAGCAGCAGTGCAGCCGCGATCAGGAGTGTGTTCTTGCTTGAAACATGTTAAGCAAAATCCCTGAAGTTTTAGAACCAATTGGAAGGTGTATGCACATGTGCACCTGTGTTGGGGGGGAGGTGGGTGGGGGTGTGGGGGGAGGCGGGGAGAGATGTTGGGGAAGAAGTTGGGGGGTGTTAGGAGGAAATTTGGTGGAGGAAGGTTGGAGTGTGAGTTGAGGGAGGTTAGTTACGGAGATGAATTGTTCTGTAAATCTACTGATTTCTTTATTGCCACTTTTTTAACATGAGTTGATTGTTCTGTGATTAATTATCCTTAGTGAATCAGCATTGGGCCTCCAATTTCACCATTGCTACAGCCACTCTGCTTATTAAATGCAGGTGTAATGAAAGAAAGACAAAACCTACATTTATACAGCACTTTTCACCAAATTGCTTTATAGTACTTTTAACACTTACACTTTAACACTTTCTGCACACAAACTAACACTGCATCATATCTTTATCTGTAGTCACTGGTATAATGTAGGCAATGTTATCAAATGGTGGAGCAGACTCAAGGGGCCAAATGGCCTATCCCTGCTCATAATACATATGCTCGTATGCCATTCTGGGATGGATAAGATGAACTAAATTGGATGGCCTTTGTCATCCATAATTCTTTTGCGAATAGGGGGTGGAATCATGCTTGGAGTTCTATCTATTTTGTTGCTAATGAAAATTTACTGTGAGTGGGATTTGTGCAGTGAGATTGCTAGGACAGGAGTGCGAAATGTGCTTATAGTGAATCAGTAACCTGTTTTACACTGCACATGATTCTCAAGAGTCTTTTCCATTGACTTCAATATTGTCATTTTGTCTACTTGTCTATTATCCCACTCTATCTTGGTGCTTTTATGAGTTTTATATGAAATACCATGATAAAGTTGTGTTGCATAGTAGAAATTGAAAATATATTATAGTGAGAAGCAGCAATCAGCAGAGTCTTGAGACTTGCTGGCCAAGAAAACCCTGATACAATTGTGAACCATTCAGTCTCTGTCCTCTTGCCTCTTAAAGGTTGTGTAGCACAGAGACACCTGAGGGCTACAACGCTTCTCACCGACAATGAAGACCTATGTTGTTCAATCATTCCACTTTGTTGCTCAGGAGTCATTTGATCTTTCTACCCTGTGAGATTACCGATAAAGTAGAATCCAATTACCCCTTGTATGAAATAATTTTATTGAATAATATCGTGCACCCAGGAAGAAGAAAGTCATCATCTACTCCTACAGAATGGAAAAGGTCTTGTGCAGTTTATCTAGGTTACAAGTATTGAATCTTTCCTCCAAATGTGACTTTACTATCACTGTGTCCGTAGGGGACAATGTGCAGAACATGTTAATGAGGGCTGAGGCAGTCACCAAAATCAGTGTTATTGTCTGCACAGCGTTATAAATAACTAATGGGATATTTTCCTGTCAAATTAAAATATTGAATGGTCCTGTTAAAGCAAAATTTGGACTTTCTGGTTTCTTTAATAATCACCTAAAGGGCGCACACACACTAACACTGCACTATACATTTGCTGCCTTTAATATAAATGACTCATGCTGCATATATATTGGATGATATTTGTAACTAGGTACCAACAATGGGCATCATCATTTTACTAGGACATTTCTGTGATTGTTTGGCGAATTGATTGGTGAATCTTAAAAGGGGAAAAAATATCATGCATGATTGAGGCGGAGGGTTAAAGTTAAAGGCGGGTGGGGAGGTTGAGGGAGGAATAAGAGGCCCGGAAGCACCAGAAGCATGATTTCTTTCCGTGGCCCTGTTAGTATCTTGCCAATATTTATCACTCAACCAAATCACTAAAACAGACACCTGGCCACATATTTTTGGATGCAAATTGGCTGCTGTTCCCCTATGTTAGCAGTGATTGTACATTAAAAGTACTTAATTGACGATAAAGCCTTGTGTGGTCTTGAGGTTATGAAAGACACATATAAATGAAAGTCCTTTCCTTTGTATTCCATTATTTTGTGTTCTCTTCCGTTATTGTGTACATAGTAGCGTTCAAAGTTTATTTTCAATTTGAAGCATGTCGATCATGTATAGCCTTGCGTTACTCCTCATTCCTCAAACCTTAAAGCACTAACAAAACTTTTATGAGCCAAATTAAGTTTGAGCAAGTTGAGGACTAATTTAGTATTCCCTTTTAAAAAGGGGCTTAAATCAGATAAGAATAAATGAGTTATAATTTACAGAAAAATAACCTGTGCAGTAATATCAAGAACTAAAGATAGGAAAAATTTGCATTTGTCTCGTGCCTTTTATGTTCTCAACATTCTTTAACCAGTTTGCAGTGTGCCAGTAGTATGAATGAACAGTTAAAATAATATTTTAGCTCTGTTATTTTTTAAAAATGTATTTAAGTAAGAAACACTTTATTCAATCTGTTATTTAAAAAAATATACTTAATAAGAAGCATTTTATTCAATCCAAGTTGACTTGCATTTTTATGTACACTTTTCATTTTGCATTCAGGCTATTATGAATTGCATTTTTTCCACAAGATACAGTTAAGGGGGATTTTCCCAATCCGAGATAAACTGAATTACACTTTCTTGGGCTAGTGCTCTTTATAAGGACCAAGGTTGAAGCAATTGGAAAATGGCTGCTGAGGTGTGAAATGACAATCCTGCATTGCTGTTTGTAGACACTGTGCATAGATTGCCCCTTTCAAAATGATTTCTGAAGTGTTCGCTAGTTGGCAATGGTCTGGAGTAAAAATATTAATTGTAAATAATCTATTGGAGGAAGTAGCATTTCATACAGTGTTTAATTGGCGATAGATTTTAATAGCAGCAATATTTCAATTTGAATTGCATATATTGGAACAGAATGTGAATAGTATAGTTTTCTTTGAGAATGCCATTACTGCAGTGCTATCAATTAACCAGTAGAGGATGCTGTAGTATCAATAGGTACCATATATTTTATTTTGGAATTGGAGCATGTGCCATTTTTGCCTTTTTTAAATAATGGTTTCAAACTGTGGAACTCCAATCTTGGGGAGTAACCCTGCAAATTAAACAGTCCAGACAGCAAGATTTCAGTCATATCCTCAAACACTATGAGGTGTGAACATTTAAGTAAAAGTAGAAAAGTACAAGACAAAAATAAAAATACCTGGAAAAACTCAGCAGGTCTGGCAGCATCTGCTGAGAGGAACACAGTTAACGTTTCGAGTCCGTATGACTCTTCAAAAGAACTAAGTAAAAATAGAAAAGTACAAGCTTCTTTATGGCATATTTTGGTTAATTGGCTTGAAAATTTCAACAGCCCAGATATTCCTATTGTATTAAAGGAGAATGTGCTTTGACTTATAATTCAATTAATTTTAATGTTACAGCTTTTTAAAAGTCTGCTGAATTGAAATGAGGAATAGCTTGTCAAAACCAAATAACTCTGCCTTTCTCTTGATCAATTGGCAGGCATGGCATGATTGTGTCTACCACAGTTTTATTGGAAATGCAAGAAAAAAGTAAGCATGCACAACTATAGTCAGCTCAGCCAGTTCACATGCAAAAAGGGGGTCATGATGTGATAAGCAGGAGTGCTATATTTGTAATTAACTATACAGCCCTTTTTTAAAATATTAGAATATTTAGTGTATTTTTGCTACTTTCACTGAAATAACATAAAACCATACATAGTTATACTCTAAATCCAAGTTTGATTGAAGGATCTTGCAGATTCTTGCTGTTCTTTGTTGCATTTGTTGGAAGTGAAGTAGGACTCTTTTCTCAGCTGCAAATTGCCATTGATTACTTTGTGGAACTTATAGACTGGAATGGTTAAGGATATAATGCATTTCTAGAATCAAAGTGACATTGGAGAAATCAGCTTTGCTTTCAATTTATGCTGTGTTAAGCATCTGAGCTATTATCTTATAATACACTCCAACCCAAGTATTCTATAAAACGCAATTGGCTACTGCAGTAGGGTAATTTTAAGATCTTTCTAGATGGATAAATTAAAATAGGTTTTTGTTGCCCATAATATTTTTGTCATGTACCATAAGTATATGAATTGGGCAGAATTCCTGTTAATCTTGGAGTGGTAATTTCTCAATTCTTCTCTTGTATGCACATATTCTCTGTTGTCTGTGATCTGAAACAAATTCATGGTTGGTGCCTGCACTAACGATTACTGCTGGCACAAATGATGACCTAAAAAGGTTAAACATAAGGATTTTCTTGATTTTCTGGTTTCCTCGATTTCTCAGTTACTAAATATACTCAGTATGGAACTGTCATTTGGGCCATAACATCATGGTTTTCACTGTCTTCTGTGCTGAGTTAACTAACATTAATATAGATCCTCAGCAATCTTGGGCTAGGCAGGTGGGAGGGGATCAGCCATGGTTTCCAGAACTGATCGTGATCCAGCTGTCATATCGAAAAGTGTGCTGATTTTTGCCGAGGATGGGATTGTGCTTGGCTGTGAGGCTTCCTACGATTGAATGCTTGCTGCTCAGATTTATAGCTGAATGGTAACTGGATGAGATCCTGAAGGACAAGGATGTTTGTGCTACAACTATTTAAATCATAATTGAAATGTGAACTTCATAGTATCATGCAGAGTCACAAATCCAAAGCTCTTCTGATTGCATCAACCACCAAGACCTACAAAAGATATTAATCTGATGCAGTAATATGTTGGCACCAGACTAGTTTGACACTTGGAGCAGATACAAGGCTCTAGATTGAAATGGATGTTGGTATGATAGCATTATTGGTGTTGGCATCTGCTGAACGGTGACTCAGATCAGTGGATAATGTGCTAAGAGACAGAGAAAGCGATTTGGAGTTAGGTTGAACTGACAGGGCACATTAAGCTGCATTTTGCCTTCCTCTGAAACTTGGGACAAATTCATGCAAGCAGCAAAAGTATGAGCAGTTTCATAAGACCAATGCAACCTGATTGGCTTGATTGAAACAAAGCTGTTCAATATGCCTGTAGGTAAAGTAAAAGCTGTAGTTTGTGGAATTTTCTGAATCTCTTAAACAGAGATAATCAAGTGATAATTCATGGCTTTTGTGCCTCTGGTTCAGACTGGTTCGGTCGGGTTCAAGCCCCACACCAGCCCTTAAATGCATAAGCTACCAGACAGTCGTCTGCTATAGAGTGAAGTGTTGCATTGTCTGAGCTGTGTTCCTTAGGACAAAATAAGATCCTTTCGAATGGATTTCAAAAATTCCATAATATTTGAAGAAGAGCAGTGGTATTTATCTCTCAACAAATACTACAAAATAAATTATTTGGGCATTTAGCTCATTATTTATGTGTTATTACACTTCCTCTCCAAAGAGTATTTCAATGCAATAAAGCCTGATGTAAATGCAAATAATTATTTTTTTTAATAAGCGGCGATTGCTGGAAATTTGTAATGAAATCGGACACACTGAACAGGCCCATCAGCATCTGGATTAACATTGTAAATTGTGACCCGTTTTCAAACTTTTCTGATGAAGAGCCTCTGTGTGTCCATTGACATTGACACCTAAAAAATAAGACAAATATGTTAATGGTTCTGTGTGTATTTCCAGCATTTTCTAACTTTATTTCTATAACAGCTGTCGCACCATTTTTTTGGCCTTGTGTACATGTTAACCTTGCAGTAATAATCTATTTGATATGTGAATGCTAGCTTTTATTACATAGCTTCTCTTGGAATAAGATACTGTTAAATCACAATGAAGAGAACTTGATTTTCCCCTTTGATATTATTTTTGGCTAATTTTCAAATCTTTCATCAACTTTTCTTGGTGTTTTGCTCAAAAATTAAACAGTTATGAGTTATTAAAATGTGTATTTTAAGAACTGAAGAATTGAATACTGATTTAAAACATTATTATGTATTTAATTTTGAGAATACTATGAAATTAAGAAATGTTCTATCGTACAATCCAGTTTTATTGATCAAAGTTACATCATGCCATTTCTGTGTGAATTTAGCAGCGCACCAATTTGAAAGTTCAAAGGTCACTCAGTATGCATATGTTCAAAAAGTTCAGCAAATTTATGCAGCAGGTGGTATTATACCATGAAGTCTGTATTCGTTAATTTTAATAGGGACAGAGTTAAAGATACTACAATTTTCCTCCCTTAGTTAGAAAAGAGGAAATCAACCTGGGTTCCTCTTTGATATCAAATGACGACAACTGAGAATTCATATCTGAGAATCGAATCACTCCTGGCTGAGATTTCTGCTTAGATCAAATTGTGTGGTGACATTATCCAGGCTTAAGTAGAAATAATGACCAATTAGGCAATATGCCAAAAAGCAACTAATGCGGTTGGCAAGGAGTCAATAACTTCAAGCATGGAACAGAGGAGAAATGTGAAGGGGAAAAGAATGTCTCACTGTTTAAATTATTTTAACAGATCTTGTGTTTGGGGCACTTCTCCAAGGCCAAAACTTAGCTCATCATGACTACTTCTAAATCACTCCCATGGGGTTAGACTCAATAGAGGAGAGTTAGCATAGAAATTATAGCAGAGGACACCACCATTTGGCCCTTGGTGACTCAGAGATACCAGCAGTCTCTCGGGTAACCCATACCCCACAGGCATTTTTACATTCTTTCTTTTCAGATATTTAACCCATTTCCTTTTAAATAGCAATCTAGTTTCTGCCTCAATAGCCGCTTGTGGTGAAGCATCCCATGGCCTTATTAGGCCTCAGTCAAGAATTTTCCTTCTCTCTTTTCTCCTTGGTTCTTCCAGTGAGAATCCTTGCCCTCTGGTTCCGTTCCATCTTTTCCCACCAGCGGAAACAATCCTTTACTGTTTGAGCACAAAGGAGCCCATTTGACCCATCGTGTCCATGTAGGCTCCTGCAAGAGCCGCTCACTTGGTCCCGCTGGCCCACCTATTCCACATAGCCCTGCACAGTTTTTCTCCTCAGATAATTGTCCAATTCCCTTTGGAATATGCCTCCACCTCACTTTTCAGGCAGTGCATTCCAGATCCCAACCACTCGCTGCACCGAAGGCTCTTTCCTCTTGTCACTGTTGCTTCTTTAAATTCCTCTGGTTCTGGATCCTTCTGCTAATGGAAACTCACTCTCCCTATCTACTCTGTCCAGACCCCTCATGATTTTGAACTCATCTCTCAAATCTCCTCTTAAGCTTCTCTTCTTCAAGGAGACCGTCCCAATTTCTCCGCCAATGCAGATATTTGAAGGTCCTCATCCCTCAAATTATACTTGTGAATATTTTCTGCACCCTCTCTAATGCCTTCACATCCTTTCCTATGGTGCCTAGAACTGGACACAATACTCCAGCTGAGGCTGAAACAGTGTTTCATTGTGGTTCATCATTACTTCCTTGTTTTTGTAATGAAAACAAAAAATGCTGGAAATACTCAGCAGGTCAGGCAACATATGTGGAGAAAAACAGCATTTCAGGTCACAATGACTTTCATCAGAACTGAAGAAAGATAGAAATGAAAGAGTTTTGAAGTCAGTGGAAAGGGGAAGGGGGCAGAAAGAATAAAACAAAAGCCTCTGATAGGGTGGAAGCCAGGGGAGATTAAATAACAAAAGATTTCATGATGCAACAGCCAAAGAGAATGGAATGGGTATAGGAAATGAACAAAGATTGTGTCCAAGTGAGACGTGAATGGTTACATTGCAACCATCTGAACACAACGTAAAAGGAGAAAGAAAGAAGACAAGAAGACCAACCAGAAAAACAAGAAAGAAAAGTGCCGAGTTGAAAGATAAGATGCTGTACCTTGAGCTTCACCGGAACACTGTCGCAGGTCATGGACACAAAAGTCAGCATGGGAAAAAGTTGGAGAACTATAAGGACAAGCAACCGGAAGCTCGGTGTCACGCTTGTGGACTGAACAGAGGTGTTCCGCAACTGCAACCTGAACACCTCTGAGGGGTCCTAATTTGTCAGTGGTGCTGTCTTTTGGATCAGTTGAAACTAGGCTCATCTGCCTTTCAGCTGGATCGAAAAGATCCCATTGCAATTTTGAATAAGATATGGGGAATATTTATCCCTCAAACAACGCCTAAAAGTGATTTAGTCATTTATCTCATTACTATTTGTGGGATCTTGCTGCTCACAAACTGGCATTTCTTACAATATAGCAATGATAATACTTTAAAAAAAACGTCTTCAGCTGTAAAGTGGTTTGGCACATCCAGACATTGTGAAAAGTCCTGTATAAATGCAATGTATTTTACTTAACTTATTTTCTTTCCTTTTTATTTTCCTTTCCATTCCTTTTTTTTCCTCTTCCTCCTTTCTATTTTTCGCAATATTTTCAATTACTGATTATCTCCTTATTTAGCTGTGTAATGCAATTGGGCTCAGTAACAACTTGAAGCCATTCTTCTCCCACCCACCCACCAGTGGATATTATCTAATATTCATGTAACAAACATCTTTAAATGTGCAAGTTTAACACGGTGCAACTGGTGAGCTGTTCAGTGCTAGAGCAATTATAATTTACCCTTTCAGAAAGTGACAGTGTAATTTTCCTGATTTGGTCATTGCTTATGTATTAGTATAGAATAACAGCAATTATATACTTGACATTTTCAAGAAATATGATCCCAAGAGTCAAGATTTTTGTAAAATATTAAAATATGTTGTGAACTTGTTCCGGGAAGAACTGTGTTGTTTTCGGGATTTTGTTTTCCCAGAACATGAATCATAACAGCATATCTCTTTCACTTATTGTGAGTGAAGTATTTTAGTTTAAGATCTTCATGTAATTTAAGACTGACTGTGTGATTACAACCTCTGTTGTTTTAAATACAGAGATTGCATGCAGGAGTCATTCTTTAAAAAGGAGAATTATTCCCAGAATCTAGGGTGAATTCAGAAAATGAAATCTCATAATATATCCATTAAAACACTGACTTTTTCAGAGTGTATTTTTGTGATGCAGTTTTAATGTTGAATACAGTGCAGAAGATCATCCCTGTACTGTGTTTTCAATTTTCTTTAATTAGATAATAGATATTTCATAAGTGAATTGGAAGGCAGTAATCTAGTTGAGCGATTTGGATGCCATGTACTGCCAGAGCAAAGCTTGAGCAGTTCATTTTTAGCATCTGAAGTCTGAAATTGGATTATAGTCTTAAATAAACTGTGGAGTGTAGTGCAGTGGATTTTCCTTTTTCTTAACATTGTGCTATTGCCTGTTTGATAACAAACAGTGTATGACATAAAGTAAAAGATTTAATTCTGTGGGGCCTGAAGGTATATTGAATCTGACATTGGACACACGATAGCACAGCTTTTTTTTTAAAGCAGAATATATATATATCAATAAAATACCTGCTTTTGGTATTAAATGTTTATTGGTCAATAGTTTGATCCTCCCACCAGTATTTAGGATTAGATGTGCCTTATAAAAGGGAGGTCAGTGAATAGATGAATTCGTTCTCTGAATGAATTGAAGTGTAATGGAGATTGGTCAAAGGACGTATCTTTATATCCTAAATTATATGTTGTCGTGAAGAAAAATTTTAGTTGAAATTGTATTTGTTGGAATTAATCACTTAAATAATCCTATATTAAATATTTAAGAACTCTGCAGTCTTTCAAAGTCAGCATATGGATTTTAGTATATAATTTTTTGCTGCCATTGTTTTAAACTGTTGTTTTAATGTAAATTCCAAAATGTTACCACAGTATTAATTGTATAATATGGTAAATAAGCTGAAGTTTAACTTATTTAGTGCACTGTACAATAATTAATTATTTCATTTGGCTTTGTAGAGATTTAAAAATTTGTTTTACTGTTAATCCACATACAGATTTCTTATTTACATTGTTGTTTGCTAATACTGTTATTGTTATATATGATTTGAACATTAATTGTTTTTATTTACTTTTTTCCTTTTGCTCTATTCCTCATCCTCCAACATTTATTTACCCTTTTGGCAGAGTGTCCAGCATGTAGAGTCTGGGTATGTGGGGGAGGCAGTTGTCCACGTTCCTCATGAGTGTTACCCTGACCCTGTAAAAGCCTGGGAGCTCTACAGACCGCAGCTGTTATCATGTGCTCGGCCTTTTGAGGCACCAGTAAGAATCATCAACCATTCTCTCCCTCTATATTTGTGTGTCTGTCTAGCCAAGCAATATTTGATGCCTAAAACACCAGTAGCTAAGCTTAACATAGACTGGTGGCTTGCTGCTGCTTTCATTGTTTTTGGCACAGTGTTATGTAGTAAGGTGCTCCAGCACCTCAGAAATTTAAATTTTAAGTTATTTTCAAATGTATGTTTCAACTCCTGATCAATTCATTTCTGATTTTTCTTGTAAGAGGATATAATTGAGACCAGAATAATGTTTACCCAGTAGGTGCTTACGTGGTCTTATTATGTATAATGATTTTTCACACTCCACTGTGTGATATAGTTGACATGAGGTACTCTCTGCCGCTGGCCCTTAGATTATTAACCTGAAACTTTGGATGGTTAATGCTGGTTAACAATGTGTGCCCTCCTGTAGGTAATTGGATAACCACAAATTGAAGCAACTGGTAAATTTGGCATTTCTTTGGCACAGAGTTATGTAGCTAAGTATCTTCACTTTTCAGTTTAATGTGACAATTAGGAACTCAAGACTTCAAATGAGAAGGCGGTGGCTTAGTGGCATTGTCACCGGACTAGTGATCCAGAGAATATTCTGGGTTCAATTCCCACCATGATCGATGGTGAAATTTGAATTCAATAAAAATCTGGAATTAAAAGTCTAACCATTGTGGATTGGAAATCTGCTGTCCTTACCTGGTCTGGCCTACATATGACTCTAGGCCACACAGCAATGTGGTTGACTCTTAACTGCCCTCTCAAATGACAAACCGCTGCAACTCTAAAAGGACTTAGGCACTGGAAACTGCAAACTATTGACCTGTTGGCAACAGTTGACTCTGCAAAGGTTCAAATAACATCTGGGTGCCATAATTAGGAGTGCAGTCCCACATACTCCCAGAATCGTGATGTCCCATAATCATCATGTCCCAGACAGACCGAGCAGAAGCAATGGCACAGTGATATACAGTCAGGAGGCAGTTGTCCTGGGAGTCCTCAACATTGACTCTGGGTCCCATGAAGGTCTCATTGCATCAGGTCAAACATGGGCAAGGAAACCTCTTGCTGGTTACCGTGCCCCACAACTGCCCCCTCAGCTGATGAGTGCTCCTCCATGTTGAACACCACTTGGAGGAAGCACCAAGGGTGCAGAATGTACTCTGGTTTGGGGACTTCAATGTCTGTCAGTAGGGACGGGATTTTCTGCACCCGCCTGCCACTAGGATCTTCTGGTCCCGCGCAAGTCAGTGGACTTCTGGCTGGTGTTCCGCCTCGCCCACGGTGGGTCCCGCCTGCGATGGGGCTGGAAAATCCCAGCCCAAGAGTGTCTTGGTAGCACCACTACAGACCGAGCTGGCCAAGTCCTAAAGGACAAAGCTGCTAGACTGGGCCTGCAGCAGGTGATGAGGTAACCAACAAGGGGGAAAAACACACTTTACCTCGTCCTCACCAACCTATCTATCGCAGATGTATCGGTAGGTGTGACCACCGCACAGCCCTTGTGGAGATGAAGTCTTGACTTAACATTGAGGATACCCTTCATTGTGTTTTTTGGCACTACTGCCGTGCTACACGGGATAGATTTCGAACAAATCTAGCAGCTCAAAAGCTCAAAACATGAGGCATTGTGGGCCATCAGCATCCCCCACTCTACCATTACCACCAAGCCAGGGGATCAACCCTGGTCCAATGAAGAGTGCAGGAGAACATGCCCTGAGCAGCACCAGGTGTCAACCAACACAGGACTAGTTGCATGCCAAACAGCATAAGCAGCAAGTGATAGACAGAACTAAGTGATTCCATAACAAATGGATCATTGAACTTAGTCACTTCCTAAAGAATAATTTTTCACAGTCCATTTTTCGACCTTCTCCCCAAACAAATCCCAGTGTCTGCTTTCGCCAGTGCAATTTGCATAATTTTAGTAATTATCCTGTAATTTTCTGGATGTTGTAATTATTTAACATCAATCATTGAGATTCTGTGTTCTGCTTTTCTAATCTAACCTTTTATGTACTGAGCGTAACCTTAAAATTGTGATTACGTAGCTTGGATTTAGCTACCAATGGAATTAATCCATGTTTATCTTGTCTATTCCTTTTGGAGAAATCAGAAATGAATTCATACAATGTAATTAATGCATTCATACAATGTAATTAATGCATTAAATTTTCCAAGTGAAGATTCATGCCATTTGTGTGTCCAGATATTGTTGGTATATTTTAATACTGGTTATACATGTTAGTACTGAATCAGACACTGTTAATTCAAATACTTGGCAGAATAGTTATACTTTTCTACCCTAAAAGTAAAACTGAATGATATATGCTAGAAATTCAAGTTCTACACACAACATTGCATTGAATAAATTTATGTTTATTGCTGAAAAAAGAGACATGCTGTGGAACCTTTTCAGGTTGCACTCATGAGGACAGATTTTCAAGAATACCAATTGTAAAGGGAACAACATTTTATACTGCATAAGAAGAGTGCTGTACTCAGGTGCATTCTCCATGGCAATGCCTCTACCAATCAGAGTCCACTTGCCAACCAATCACAGAAACAAAGAAACATAGAAAGTAGGAGTAGGTCATTTGGCCCTTTGAGCCTGCGCCGCCATTCAATGTGAACATGGCTGATCCTATATCTCAACGTCACATCCCTGCTCTTTTCTCATACCCCTCGACGCCTTTTGAGTCTAGAAATCTATCCATTTCCTTCTTAAATATATTCAGTGAGTTGGCCTCCACAGCCTTCTGTGGTAGAGAATTCCACAGGTTCACCACCCTCTGAGTGAAGAAATTTTTCTTTATCTCAGTCCTAAATGTCCTACTCCACATCCTGGGATTGTGACCCTTTGTTTTGGAAACCCCAACCAGAGGAAGCATCATCCCTTGATCCACTTTGTCCAGCCCTGTCAGAATCTTATACATTTCAAAGAGATCCCCTCTCATTCTTCTAAGCTCCAGTGAATACTGGCCTAGTCGACCCAATCTCTGATCATACGACAATCCTGCCATCCTAGGAATCAGTCTGGTGAAACTACACTGCACTCCCTCCATGGCAAGTATATCTTTTCTTAAATAAGGAGACCAAAACTGCACACAACACTCTACGTGTGGTCTCACCAAGGCCCTGTACAGCTGCAGTAAGACACTTTTGCTCCTGTACTCAAGTCCTCTTGCAATGAAGGCCAACATACCATTTGCCTCCATAACTGCTTGCTGCACCTGCATGCTTGCTTTCAGTGATTGGTGTACAAGGACACCCAGGTCCCTTTGTACATCAACATTCCCCATCTATCACCATTTAAATAATACTCTGCCATTCTGTTTTTCCTTCCAAAGTGGATAACTTCACACTTATCCACGTCATACTGCATCTGCCATGTATTTGTCCACTCACTCAACTTGTCTAAATCATTTTGAAACCTCTTAACATTTTCCTCACCACTCTCATTACCACCTAGTTTTGTGTCATCAGCAAACTTGGAAATATTACATTTGGTTTCCACATCCGAATCATTGATATATATTGTGAATAGCTGAGGCCCAAGCATTTATCCCTGCAGTACCCCACTAGTCACCACCTGCCACTCTGAAAATGACCCATTTATTCTTACTCTGTTTCCTGCCTGTTAACCAATTCTCAATCCATGTCAATATATTACCCCCAATCCCATGTGCTTTAATTTTGCACACTAACCTCTTAGGTGGGATTTTATCAAAAGCTTTCTGAAAATCCAACTACACCACATCCACTGGTTCTCCATTATCTATTCTACCAGTTACCTCCTCAAAAAAACTCCAGTAGTTTTGTCAAACATGATTTCCCTTTCATAAATCCATATTGAATTTGGCTAATCCTGATATTTTCTGAGCATACTGTCATCTCATGCTTTATAAAAGACTAGCATTTTCCCTACTGCTGATGTTAGGCTAACCGGTCTGTAATTCTGTTTTCTCCTTCCCTCATTTTTAAATCGTGGGGTTACACTTGCCACCCTCCAATCTGCCGGAACTGTTCCAGAATCTATAGAATTTTGGAAGATGACAAACAACGCATCCACAATTTCCATGGCCACCTCCTCTAGTCCACTGGGATGTAGATTATCAGGCTCTCGGGACTTATCGGCTCTCGGTCCCATTAATTTCCCCAGCACTTTTTTTGGTAATAATTTCATTCAATTCCTCCTTCCCACCAGACCTTTGGTTCTCTAGCTTTTCTGGGAAGCTATTTGTGTCTTCTCTCTTCCTTTGTGAAGACAGAACTAAAGTAGTTGTTTAATTGTTTTGCATTTTCCTTGTTCCTGATTAGAAATTCTCCCATTTTGAACTGTAAGGGACCTATATGTGTCTTCCCTAATTTTTATCTTCTGACACACTTATAGAAAGTTTTACAGTCCCCTTTTATGTTCTTTGTGATTTTACTCTCATACTCAATTTTTCCCCTCTTAATCAACCTTTTGGTCCTTATTTGCTGAATTCTAAACTGCCCCCAATCCTCAGGCTTGCTACTTTTTCTGGCAACTTTATATGACTCCTGTTTGGATCTAATACTGTCCTGAATTTTTTTTGTTAGCCAGGGTTGGGCCACTTTTCTTGTTGTGTTTTTGCACCGGAAAGGATGTAGAAGCGTTGCAATGCATACATTAGTTCTTTAAATATCCACCGTCATGCCTTTTAACGAAGTTCTCCAATTAGTTGTAGCTAGCTCAACCCTCATACCTTTGCAGTTTCCTTTGTTAGATTTAGGACACTAGTTTCCAATCGGACTACTTCACTTTCCATCCTAATGAAGAATTCTATCATGCTATGGTCATTGTTTCCCTAAAGGACCCCACACAACAAGATTATTAATTAACCCCTTTCTTATTGCACAATACCAAATCTAGGATAGGCTGTTCCCGAGTCGGTTCCTTAGTGTACTAGTCTAAAAAACCATCTCGTAAACATTCCGGGAATTCATCCACCACAGTATTATTGCTAATTTGGTTTGCCCAGTCGATATGTAGATTAAAGTCACTGAAGATAACTGTAGCACCTTTGTTACTTGCATCTCTAATTTCCTGTTTAATGCTATCCCCTACATTACCACAACTGTTTGGAGGCCTATAGACAACTCCCACAACTGTTTTCCGCCCCTTGTTGCCTCTTAGCTCCACCCAGACTGATTCTACATAAAAATTTTCTGAGCCAATGTCCCTTCTATTTCTCTGATTTCATCCTTAACTAACAACTCCACCCCACTTCCTTTTCCTTTTTGCCTGTTCTTCCTAAATATCAAATAGCCTTCAATATTCAGTTCCCAGCTTGGTCATCCTGCAGTTATGTCTCCGTAATCGTAATCATATTGTACCCATTTACATTTATTTGCGCTTTAATTCATCTATCTCATTGCAAATGCCCCATGCATTCAGATACAGTGACTTGTCTTTTTAACATTTTTACACATCATTTTTTAGTTCTGTGGCCCTATTTGCTGTTAGCCCTTGTTTCCTCTACCTTCCACTTTGCTTTCTATTTTTTTGTCTTTCTTTGCTATCTTTGTTTCCTCCCCTTGTGTCTCCCTGATCAGGTTCCCATCCCCGCCACTCTAGTTTCAACCCTCCCCTCCACAGTGCTAGCATACACCCCTGCGAGGATATTGGTACTGGTCCTGCTGGTGTGCAACCTGTTCAGCTTGTACAGGTCCCACCTTCACTAGAATCGGTCCCAATGCTTAAGGAATCTAAATCCGTCCCCAATCAGCACTCTCTTATCATGCAGTAGAAATTGTTGTCCCTTTACAATTGATATTCTTGCGGATCTGTCCTGATGAGTGGAAGACGAAAAGCTTCGACAGCATTCTCTTTTTTTTCCCCCAGTAATACTCAAGTTCTGTACTACCAAACATTCTGTTTCTTCAGATTAAGTTTCTTTGTTGGGGTGTTTGCTCATGCGTTTGACTTAAAAACTAAAAAAAAAAATCCTGTACTATATATGTAAAATAACAGCTGTCAGTCTTCTAACCTCGTCAGAAAGTTATTATTTTCTATTTATTCTTAGGATCTTGGTGATATCCCTAGGTTGCATTTGTTAGCCATCACTAGTTGCTTTGTGAAGGTGGTGGTGGATGCCTTCGTGAACTGTTGCAGTCTTTGTGATGATGGTGCTTGCACTAAGTAATAAAATTCAAGATATTGAAACAAGTTGAGGACTGCTGTTGTAAGTCCAGGTCAAGATCGTTTGTGGTTTCGAGGGGAATTTGAAGTTGTTCCAGCTACATTGTTGCTCTTAGTTTTCTCTGATGTAGAGGTTGCAGCGGAGGGTGGTGCTGGCCAAGTCACCTTCATGTGTTGCTGCACTGTATCCTGTAGATTATGCCTGCTTCAGTGATAGTGCTTCTTTGATGGCACCAGCAATAGGTTACCAATCAAGTGACTTGCTCTGTCTTGGATGGTGTTTGAGCTTTTTGAATATTGCAACTCCCCTGTCCAGATGTGCGCCAAGTATTTCACCACACTTCTAATTCAAATTTTGTAGATGGCGGAAAGGCTTTGTTTAGTCAGAAATGAGCCATTCACCACAGATTACCAGCCTATGACGTCCTTCATCCATGGCATTGAGGTGGATGAACAAGTTCAGCTTTTAGTCAGTAGTGACCACAAGATGTAGATGATGGGAATGTTGTGATGCTGGTACTGTTGAAAGGTCAGGATGTGGTTAGGTATTATCTTCTTCAAGATGATTATCACCTGGTATTATTTGTTATGTACCACTTATTAGTTTAAGCTTAGATGTTATCCAGGTCCTGTTGTAGTTGGGTTTGGACTGCTTCATTACTTGAAAAGTTGTGAAGGAAGCTGTACACTTGGGAATAGTCAGTGAACAGCATAGCCCAATTCCAGACCATATAAAAATGTGTGCAGTATTATTGTGCTTCTGCTGGGAAATGTATTTTTGATCAGCTGTTAGATTTTAATTTCTGTTGACTAAAATTTGAACTGATTGGTATAGCCCCAATATGCAGGGATTTCCACAATCACTTCTCTGAGTCATTACTGTTTTAACATTTTGATGATCCTGGATGCTCCATCACTTATGCTTGCTCTGTGATGCATGGGATAGCTGCTTTTTCTTTAAATGCATGGTGTCATGTTTGTGATTTTAAAAATGCCCAAGATGATGTATGCTAAATGCGAAGTTGTTATGGATTAAGTCACTACTTACTAACATTTCTGAATGTAAGTACAACTTGGATGCCAATTTATGATTCAAGTTGCAGGTATTATAATTGCAGGTATGACCTAATAACCACTGCAGGGACGTGGCTACAAGGAAACCAAAGCTGGGACCTTAATATCCAAGGATATGTAACATTCAAGAAGAACAGGATGCTGGGAAAAAGTGGTGGGGTAGCTCTGTTAATTAAAGTGGGCATTAGTACTATAGTAAGAGATTACCTTAGTTCTAAAGATCAATACATGGAATCAGTTTGGGTGAAACTAAGAAACAGCTAGGTTCAGAAAACAACGGTCAGAGTTGTTTATAGGCCACAGCAGTGATGATGTGAATTTCAGTATAAATCAGGAAATTAGAGGTGCATGTAACAATTGTAATAGAGTATTCATAAGGGATTTCAATCTACATATAAACTGGGGAAATCTAATCAGTACCAATCTGGTGCAGGACAAATTCTTGGAATGTATGCAAGATGGTTTTCTGGAATAGTACATTGAAGAACCAACTAGGGAAAGGGCTATTTTAAATCTAGTGTTGTGCAATGAAAAAGGGCTCATTAATAAGCTTGTTGTTAAAGAAGCCTTTAGGAAAGAGTGACCATAATATGATAGAACTTTACATTAAGTTTGAAAGTGATGTAGTTCAATCAGAGACTAGGGTTTTAAATCTAAACAAAGGAAACTATGAGGATATGAGCAGCGAATTGGCTATGGTTGATTGGTAAGCTACGTTAAAAGGTATGATGGTAGACAGGCAGTGGCTAACATTTAAAGAACTAATACAGTTTACAACAAAAATACATTCCTTTAATGCATAAAAACCTAGCAAGGAAAGTGCTCCAACTGTGGCTGATGAAAGAAATTAAGGATTGTATTAGATCAAAGGAAGAGGTGTATAAAGTTGCCAAAAAAATGGTAAGCCTAAGAATTGGGAGTACTTTAGAATTCTGCCAAGGAGGACCAAGAAAAGGTTTAAGAAAGAGAAAATAGAATATGAGAGTAAAGTCGTCAGAAATATAAAACGTACTGTAAAAATTTACTTAGCTACGTAAAAGGGAAAAAATTAGCAAAAATCAATGCTGGTCCATTACAAGCGGAGTCTGGAGAATTTATTATGGAGAATAAGGAAATAGCAGAGAAACTAAACAAATGCTTTGTGTCTGTCTTCATGGAGGAAAATACAAAAAACATTCCAGAAATAACAGAGAATCAAGGGACTAGTGTAAATGAAGAACTGCAAGATATTAGCATTAGTGAAAAAAAAATTAGAGAAATTAACGGGACTTAAAGTTGATAAATCCCATGAACCTGATGATCTACACCCCAGAGTGTTGAAAGAGGTGGCTGCAGGGATTGTAGATGCATTGGTGGTCATCTTTCATAATTCTGTAGACCCTGAAATGGCTAAGGGGGAGCTGGTGGATGATATATTTAGATTTTCAGAAAGCTTATGATGATAAGGTCCCACACAAGAGGTTGGTAAACAAAATTAGAGCACATGGAATTGGGGGTGAATATCCTGGCATGGATTGAGAATTGGTTAACAGAGAAAACAGAGTGTAGGAATAAATGGGTCATTTTCAGGTTGACAGGCTGTGACTAGTGGGGTACCAGAAGGAACAGTGCTTGCCCCCAGCTATTCACAATCTAGATTAATGATTTGGATGTGGGGTTTAAAGGTAATATTTCCAAGTTTGCAGATGACACAGAACTATGTGGAAGTGAGAGTTGGTGAGTCGGTTGCAAAGAAGCTTCAAGGGGATTTGGAGAGGCTAAATGAATGGGCAAAAATTTAACTGATGGAATACAATATGGAGATATGTGAGGTTATCCACTTTGGTAGGAAGATCAGAAAGGCAGAGTATTTCTTAAATGGTAAGAAGTTTGGGAGTGTAGAACTTCAAAGGGACTCGGGTGTCCTTGTTCACGAGTCAGTAAAAGCCAACATGCAGGTTATGGAAGGTGCTGTCGAAGGAGCCTTGATGAGTTCCTGCAGACCTTCCAAACCCACGACCACTACCATCTAGAAGGACAAGGGTAGCAGATAGATGGGAACACCACCACCTGGAAGTTCCCCTCCAAGTCACTCACCTTTCTGACTTGGAAATATATCACTGTTTCTTCACTGTCGCTGGGTCAAAATCCTGGAACTCCCTCCCTAACAGCACTGTGGGCGTACCTACAGCAGATGGACTGCAGCAGTTCAAGAAGGCAGCTCACCATCGCCTTCTCAAGGGCAACTAGGGATGGGTAATAAATGCTGGCCCAGCCAGTGAAGCCCACATCCCATGAATGAATAAATAAAGGGTAAAGCAAGCAATTAAGAGGGCAAATGGTTGGCCTTTATTGCAAGAGGATTTGAGTATAGGAGTAAAGATGCCTTACTTTGTTAAGACATCAATTGGAGTATTGTGTGCAGTTTTGGTCTCTTTACATAAGGAAAGATATACTTGCCATAGGGAGAGAGAGGGCAACAAAGGCTCACCAAATTAATTCCTGGAATGGAGGGATTGTCCAATGAGGAACAATTAAATTGACTGGGCCTTCATTCTCTGGAGCTTAGAAGAACGAGAGGTGATGTCATTCAAACGTACAAAATTCTTGCAGGGCTCAACAGGTTGATGCAGGAAGGATGCTTCCCCTGGCTGGGGCATCTAGAACGAGGGGACACAGACTCATAATAACGGGCAGATCATTTAGGACTGAGATGAGGAGGAATTTCTTCACTCAGAGTGGGGTGAATCTTTGGAATTTTCTGCCCTAGAGGGCTGTGGAGGCTAAGTCACTGAGTGTGTTCAAGACTGTAATCGATATGTCTCTACATATTAAAAACATCAAGGGATATGGGGATAGTGCAGGAAAATTGTGTTGAAGTAGAAAATCAGCCATGATCTTATTGAATGGTGGAGTGGGCTGGATAGCCTGCTCCTCCTATTTCTTATGTTCTTATGTATTATCTGTCATGGTGCACTGTGAGGTGCAGTCACTGGCTGGAAGGAATAAAATCTCTGTGCATAGATTGATGGAAGTCTGTGTTTAAATAATTCTGATAATCATGCTATGGTTTGACAGATGATCTATACATTCAAAATTCATGCCTCCGGAGTATTTGATGTCAAGGCACAATGACATGCTAATATATGCAAAATGGTAATCCCTCAATAATCAGACTTTAGTTTTTCAATTTTTCTTCTCCCATTAAGATGATTATGCCCAGTTATTTTGCTAATTAAAATATGTCAACAGAAAACATAGATTATAAAGTGTTTTCCTTGTATGGAGGTGATGTTTATGGTTTTACAGTCAAAACAAGATGTCTGTTTTGACGTCGCTAATCCAAGCAATATATTGCTGATTGAATGTATATTACGAATGAATATTAATTGTGCAATACAAAAGACTCAAATATTTTAAATTGTCTAGTATAGCTAAAATTGGTTCATTATCCAAGAAAAAAAAACTGCATTAATCCAAAAAAAACCCTATTTATCCTTGACTCCACTTTTACCTGTATGCTGTTGCACTTCATCTTATATTCATGCTTGCTCTGCTTGGGGGAAGAAAACAAATAGAATCTTCCGAAGAGAAAGGTCCCAGATTGTGTATTCACTGAAAAAATACAGGAAATAAATAGAAAGGGGAAATTAAGCTATGCCTTTTACACAAATATAAATTTGCTGATAGGTATAACATTTCTAATGGTGAATTGTTTATTGCAGCGGATTCCTGAGAACTGCATGATTTCATAGGAAAACCTATGATGGCAGGCAGCTTACAGAGACTATTGTCATTAAGTGGCAGGGATTCTGTACATTCAGGTAACAGCAGTGCTGTCAGATTTCCAATACTGTGTGTTGGGTAGAGGACACTGGTTGCCATGGAAATACATTGTGTTATATGAGTTAGAAAAAAATAGATTTTAAATAATTATATATATATGGGTGAAAGTGTTCTGTTTTTATCTTCTTACAAATAATTGTATATTTTTTTAAGCTAGTGTACTATTATTAGTGAAGCTGCATCCATAATTATATTAATTGTGATGTAACCGTATCACCCGACCTCTTCCAACTCCACTTCATCTAAATCTGCTTCTGGAAGTCCCTTACAACTGCACTCTCAAATTCTTAGCTGCCTTGCTTTTTGTCCCCCTTTCACCAAATAACTCTGCAACTTTTGAAACGCTCAGCCATGTCCCCACCTCTGCCTTTTCCCTTGTCTGTAGCAAAACCTTCACAATTGTCCATCCCAGTTATTCCCCACGGTATGGCCCCTATGTTTGCTCTCTTAAGTCCAAGGCATGAACAATTGAATGTATCTGGCAGGCAGCTGCCTTATACATCCATCACCAATTCGGGCTCATCTACATTAAAGTTCAGAAGGCCTCATTTCTCCTCTGCCCAAACTAGCTGCAATTTTAAGATTAATTTACAGCACGACAGTAAACGTGACTTGATTGTTTTTTAAATAATAATCTTTTAAAACTCCTCTCCCCCCCTCTTTTTGTGATGACACCCAGAGCTACATTTCCATCATCACTCTTGATCCTTCAACTCGCTCTATGCTGTCAGACTGCTTGACCATCATCAGGTCTCGAATGAGCTGCAATTTCCTCTACTAATTAGTTGCATCTACTAATTCTCTGTTCACGTTGCTCATAAAGGCTCATATATGTCCTCCTTCAGCCTTTCACAATCTTCATCACAATTTTACTTATCCCAGTAATTTGCTGTCATTTGCAAGTTTGTATTTTTCCTTCATCTTCTGCATACAGATTGTCTGTCTGTATAAATAACATCCTGTCTAAATAACACACTGTGAAACATCACTTAACACATTTTCCATTCTGAAAAGTTTCCCTTTACCTCCACCCTTTGCTTTCTGCCCTCCAATCATGTCTTACATTAGAATTTTATGTTTAATTTGTGAATGATTTAGTGAAGTATAAAACTAATGCTTTAAATTTGACAAAACCAACTAAGTTGGTATGAAGCTTGAGCTGGTTAAGATAGTTTGGGAAACATAGCATGGATTTAGGCTTGGCTAATGGATAGAAAACAGAGTAAAGAATAAACAGGTCATTTGGGAGGGTGTGACAAGAATCAGCTATTGGCAATGTATATCAATAGTTTAGACAAGGGGATTGAGTGTAGTATGTCTAGGTTTGCTGATGGTACAAGATTAGTGGGAAGTAAGCAGTGAAGTGGATGTATTGAAGCTTTAAAAGGATTTAGACAGGTTAAAGAAGTGGGCAAGAAGGTGGCAGATGGAATATAATGTGCAGAAATGTAAAGTTATCCATTTTGATATGGAAAAGAGAAAAGCAGAATTTTTTTTAAACTGCCCTTGAGACAGGAAAATGCTGTTATTCAGAGGATTGTGGGCTTCCTTGAACATGAATCTCACAAAGCTAACATGCAAGCATTTAGGAAGGCAATGGTATTGTGGCAAGCTTTAACCTGGAAGATGTGCAGTAAGAGAAACTTGTAATTTCTTTAAAATGTCTTAGGAATCTGTATTTGTTTTTAAGAAGGTTTGAAAAGGACTTTTAAGCATTTGCATCAATTGTAATGGGATCAGTTGGAACTTTCTTGGATAAAAGGAACTGCTGGTTCATGTGACCTGGCGACCTTTGACGTAGAAACTGTACCAACAGGAGGGATGTTAAGGCAGAAGCTGCGTAGCCAGACGCACAGGACTGCCACAGACACAAAGTAGAGCTACAAGCAGAGGGACTAGAGGGTGAAGGTGATCAACACACTGGCACAGACACAAAGAAAAAGCAGATAGAGACATAAAGGGGAACACAGAGAATTTTTGTGAGAAGAAGCAAATCACGTTTAGGAAGAGGTCAGTTTTTCTGTTTGGTAGAAGGAGATAGGAGCTCTTGGAGGCACAGTGTGAGCTGACTTAAAAAGGTTTTAGGGTCTAAAAACAGCTAAGCTTTGTGAATAGCTCAGAGGTGCCAAGAACTGGATGTTTTCCCAGAAGTGGCCAAATCGCGAACCGGGGTCTTATTGGTTGGTCAGTTGGAAAGGAACTCTGGAATGCTACACCATCAGACTTTTCTTTCTTCATTAGTTCATGGGATGCTGGTGTCACTGGCTAGACCAACATTTATTGCACACCACTATTACCCTGAAGTCACCCCTGAGTCACCTTCATTAACTGCTACAGTCCATGTACTGTAGGATTGCCCACAATGCTATTAGAAAGGGTTTTTGACCCAGTGACAGTGAAGGAACGGTGATATAGTTCCAAGTCAGGATGGTGAGTGGCTTGAAAGGGAACTTGGAAGTGGTGGTGTCCCCATGCATCTGTTGCCCTAGTCCTTCTAGTTGGTAGATGTCATGGGTTTGGAAGGTGCTGTCAAAGGAGCCTTGGTGAACAGTGCATCCTGTAGATGGTACACACTGCTGCCACTGTGCGTCAGTGGTGGAGGGAGTGAATGTCGAAGGTGGTGGATGGGGTGCCAATCAAGTGGGCTGCTTTGTTCTGAATAGCGTCAAGCTTCTTAAGCATTGTTGGAGGTGCAAGTGGAGAGTATTCCATCACAGTCCTGACTTGTGTCTTGTAGATTTTGGACAGGCCTTATGGATCCAGCAGGTGATAAGCAGAAGTATTTTTGGCTTGACAGCAGCATCCTGTTCGTGGTGAATACGACTCGTGTTATATAGTTCACCTGTTGCCCAAATTTTTGTGATACTTTGCTCTTCCATTCAGACACGAGTAATGTGGTATATGAATTTCAGTGCCAGTGTGATGCTAGGAATGTAGGCCATACATCCCAAAGATTGTATCAAACAGCATGTTCCTTCCACTGATTGCAACAAGCCAAGATACAGACCATACCTAACCTGCCCGTGCTTGCAAAACTCAAAACACAGTGCCCAACATTTGCTGTGATTCTGTGATTGGACAACATTTGCTAAATAATCCTTAGTGTCCTAAAAATTACACTGACAACCAATCTAAGGTTGTCAGTAGGGTGTGCAGTATGGCACATTTGCGTGTATTGGAAGCTACATTTTTAATACACAGAGCTCTGTTCTTTGCAGACAGAAAGATAATGTGCACACATTGCGCCTGTTTCAGCCAAACAAAATAAGTGTTAGCCATTCGCTGACTCATTTCTCAGGGCAATGCCTCGACCGATCAGAGTCAAGCTGCCTGGGTTAAAATTTCAAACAATGATTGGCAGTTAACTGTCACTCACCATTAACTGGTGCATTCTCCATGCCAATACCTCTACCAATCAGTCTACTTCCAACCAATCAGCACTCTCTTCTCATATAGTATAAAGTTGTTGTTTCCCTTGACACTGGCATTCTTGCAATTGTCGTGATGAGTGCAAGAGGAAAAGCTTTGACAAAATGTATTTTTTCAGCAAAACTCAAGTTCTGTATTACCAAACAACTGCCTGTGAACCTTTGTAACTGTGCACCAGAAGCTGTGATTTTCACTCATTGAGTACATTCAAGTCTGAGATTAGCAGATTTTTGGATAGCAAGGGAAATAGGGAATATGGGAATAGTATTGGAAAGTGCAGCTGAGGTCGAAGATCAGACATAATCTTATCAAATGATGGATCGGGCTTGAGGGGCCAAATGACCAACTCCTATTTCTTAGAGATTCTTATGTCTGTATTTATGTAACCACATTCCTTTAATTTTGTGTGCAATTAACTTTGTCTTAAGGCTTTTATATGGAGCCGTGCTAAATGCTGATAAACCCTATAGAATTTTGCTTCACATATAGTAAGCTTGGTGTTCCGTTCAGTATGTTATGCTTTAATTGCTATCTCTCTACTTGCATATCTCTAAAAAGCACTGTGACAATTTGAAGAAGTATCAGAATACATGATTGAAGCAGCAAGATAATTTTTACTACAAGTGTTATAACTTGGTTAACGCTGAAGAATTAAAAGTGGTGTTGATTTTATTTCATTGTTAGCAGCTTTATCAGAGCTGAATTTATGCTTATATCTTGCTGCATTGTTATCTATCTTTGGGAAGAATTACGTCCTAATATTTTGTTTTGTGATGCAGAAAATGAAATTTATTGCTTCAGAATGTGGAAATTTCCCCTAACGTTATTTAATGTTCATTTAGTCTTTTTGAAGCAGTTGCGTAATTTATTTGTGAAACAAGTTGTGATTAAATATTCTGCTGTGACAAATGGAGCACAACAGATTTTTTCCTATTTGTGAATTGTTTTAAACTATGAAAACCATTGGCATTCTAGAAACATACCAGCTGTTTGTCTGGAAGTTTTCTCACCAGCAATTTAGTGATCAGGAGGTTTTTGTGTAATTTTCCAAAATTCCCTGGATTCAGGGAAGGTGCAATTAGATTGAAAAATAGCAAATATAACTCCTTTATTCAAAAAGGGAGGGAGACAGAAAGCAGGAAACTACAGGCCAGTTAGCTTAACATCTCTCATCGGCAGCATATTGGAAGCTATTATTAAAGATATTATGGCAGGGCACTTGGAAAAATTCAAGACAATCGGGCAAAGTGAGCATGGTTTTGTGAAGGGGAAATCATGCTTAACCAACTATTGGAGTTCTTTGAAGGAGTCACATGTGCTGCTGATAGAGGGGAACCAGTGGATGTACTGTGCTTAGTTTTCCAGAAGGCATTTGATAAGGTGCCACAACAAAGGTTATTGTGGAAAATAAAAGCTCATGGTGTAGGGGGTAACATATTGGCATGGATACAGAGTGTAACCATAAATGGGTCTTTCTATGGTTGGCAGGATGTAACTAGTGGTGTACCACAAGGATCAGTGCTGGGCCCTCAAATTTTTTACAATTTACATAAATGACTTGGATGAAGGGATCGAAGGCATGGTTGCTAATTTGCTGATGATACAAAAATAAGTAGGAAAGTAAGTTGTGAAGGGGACAAAAGGAGGATACAAAGAGACATAGATCGGTTAAATGAATGGGCAAAGATCTGGCAAATGGAGTATAATGTGGGCAAATGTGAAATTGTCCATTTTGGCAGGAAGAATAAGGAAGAAGCATGTTATCTGAATGGTGAGAAATTGCAGAGCTCTGAGATGCAGAGGGATCTGGGTGTCCTAGTGCATGAATTGCAAAAGGCTACTATGCAGGTACGGCAAGTAATCGGGAAAGCTAATAAAATGTTATCATTTATTACGAGGGGAATTGAATACAAAAGTAGGCAGGTAATGTTTCAGTTGTACAGGACACTGGTGAGATCACATATGAAATATTGTGTACAGTATTGTTCTCCTTATTCAAAGAAAGATGTAAATGCATTAGAAGCAGTTCTGAGAAGGTTTACTAAACTAATACCAGCAGTGGGCAGGTTATCTTATGAGGAAAGATTAGACAGCGGCTAGGCTTGTATCTGCTGGATTTTAGAAGAGTAAGAGGCGACTTAATTGAAACATATAAGATTCTGAGGAGTCTTGGCAGGGTGGATGTGGAGAATATGTTTCCTCTTGTGGGAGAATCTAGAACTAGGGGTCACTGTTTAAAAATAAGGGGTCGCCCAATTAAGACAGAGATGAGGAGAAATTTTTTCTGTGAAGGTTATGACTCTTTGGAACTCTCTTCCTCAAAAGGTAGTGGAAGCAGAGTCTTTGAATATTTTCAAGGCAGAGGTAAATAGATTCTTGATAAGCAAGGGGATGAAAGGTTACTTGGGGCAGGTGGGAGGTTACAATCAGATCAGCCATCACCTTATTGAATGGCAGAGCAGGCTTTAAGGGCTGGTGGCCCCTAGTTCGTATGTGTTTTTATAGGTTAAAAAAATAGCTACTTTGTAAAATTTAATTGGTTTACTGCTGCTTGCATTTGTGCCTGTTTCTGGTGAATTTAGCTCTTGATTATTTTTAAGCGTTTCACCATCATTGTAGATCAGAGATTTTTTTCAATGCTCTTTAGCCGTTATTTGTTTCCACCTGCAGCAAATTGTGTGAATTAGTGGTGCAAAGCAGCATAATTTGCTTTCCTTTCCAGTATTTCAAAATTGGATCAGAGGATAAATACAGAATAATGCTTTGCTTATTTTCTCTTCAAACTGTAATTGTTAATCCTCAAATTCAGTCTATTTCCTAGATCTTTCCGCTTTGTATTTAATTGCTTAGATTAGTTCTTGTTGTATTACAAGCATTATTGTTATGCTATCACTTGTTCAGCTATGACCTATGTTTAAGGATTATGAGTAAGTTAAATAGTAGTTCACATTTCTTGTGCAAAGCACTTGTTAAGACATCCTTGTTAAATTGGAAAGGATAATGAAGGGAATGGTCTTTTCTGCCCAGAGCCAAAAACAATGCCTTGTCCTTGCATTTTTTAATTTTTCCCCAAAAATGCAGTGGTGGTTTTATCAGATTAGAGTTTAACTGTGTTAAAAGCAGGCATATACAATGCGCTATTTGGACATTGGTCTGAAAATACTAACTTGCCACTGAGTTACTTGAGAATCTTATCAAAAGTTCTTTTTTAAATACGCTTTCTGCAACATCTTTTAGTACGGATATTTTACTGTTGAATTTTAATAGGCCTAAAGTTGTACCACAGTTGGTGAAAGTTATATATTTTAAAGTTTATTAAGTTCAAAAAAAAATCCAGTGATGTCACTTAAACCCTTTTATACTAAGAATTAGTTTAAAATTAAAAGTCTGTGTCTCTTGTGAAGGCCACAATTTAAACATTCTATAGAAACTAAAAACCTTACTACATCAAAGTTACAACACAGGGACAGTCCTTCTGGCCCAACCTACTCACGGTGGTGCTTATCCTCCATGTGATAAAATACTCACCTTGTTGTTTTCAAAACCCTTCAGCTTATTTTCATTCATCTACCTATCTAATCTAATCTTGATGCTTGACACAGTTTCTGACTTGAGCACTAACCCTGGAGGTCAATTGCAAAATCTCAAAACTCTGTATAAATCCTGTTCATTGTTGTAAATCTTTAACATTTACATTTAATCTTGTGTTTAAACTGCATTGTTCTAGAGCACTCAGCTACTACATATGATCACTTGCCGTAATGATCCTTTCATAATTTTAAATACTTCAATCATATCACTCCATTACCTGCTTTGATCTGATGGGTTTTCAAGTATGTGTTCATTTCTGTATTTCTTCATAGCAGGTAGAAGTCTGTAGTTTAGGAATTTTTCAGGAGGAAATTAGATTAGGTTATTTCCTCAAAGCCTTCAGAAAAAAATAGCTACTCAAGAAGGTTTTTTTGCATAGATATTTTAAGTAACAATTTGAATTGGCTAGTGTGCAGTTAGTTTCTGCAGCTTCTAGAGCGTGCACTTATTTAAAAAAAAATAAAATTGATAGATTGGGTGACATCAGCTCCAGCAATATCCCACTCACTTATACAGATTTATAATCAGGCCCATTGACTCCTTTTTCGGGCTTTTCACGTTTATGTTAGGTGACATAGTTTAATCAGCTTCTGGCTGTACATGTCTTTGCTTTTTTTTCATTTTGCTATGTCTGGTGTTTGAGCTTTATAAGTGATGTCTGCAGTGCAAGCTGCCTGTTCATTTTTCCACTGTGTTAACTGGATTTGACCGCTCCATTTTGTGATATTGCAGCTTCTCATCTGCCCACCTGTCACACGGTTCTTTTATGGTCGCAGAGAGCCCTTCCATAAATTGTTGATTCAGGGAGATTCATCAGGGAGACTCTTGATATGGTGTATTCCTGAAACAGTGGGCTTAGCTCAGAGAGGTACTGTTCAAGGTAAGATGCTTGCATATGCACTGCTTATTTTAATTCATATGGACCTGACTGTGATTCAGGTTTGCTGTTTTTATATTTTGCTTATGTGGTTGGCATCAAAATAATTTTACAAAAAATATTAGTATAGAAACAATTTCAGGATTAATTATTTGAAGCTGCAATTGTTGTGGGGAACAACTGAGATCTATAAAACATTCCAGAGCTAATGTGCTGTGAAAATTACTGGACTATGTAATTCTCTATCTTTACGTCCGCCAGAAAAATAATTTTTAATTGAATTTAATAGTTTGGCATTTCGGTAACAATGTGGTTGAATGCCACTTTTATGACTGGTACATATTTATGTTTCTTTTGCTCCTAATCAAGTGCTAGTAGGCACTGTGATTATGTGAGCAAGTCTGACCTCTAGCTATCTAAGTTTCTTTTTTAAATTTTCTAAGCGCTTTGGTCAGGTCTTGCATCTGATTTGATCAAAGTGAGTAACTGTCGATCCAGGAGGTGAAATCACAAAGAAGCCAATGTCTGGACCTGGATGTATCACAAAAACTGAATACTAATGAATGTGGTTTGAGATTGTAACAAGGTGTAAGCCAAAAGGCCAACAGAAGTTTGCTTTCCGTAAATAGGGACAACGAGCACCAGAGTAAATTTGTAATGGTGAACTAACCCCAAAATATTAAGTCACAGTTAGACGACCATATGCAGATTTAGACACCCCATTAGAGAAAAAAATGAAGACGCGAAGAGCATCCAGTATATATGATTTTGCCTGACCTGCCGAGTGCTTCCAGTATGACGAAAAGCAAACTACTGCGGATGCTGGAAATCAAAAAATAAAACAGAAGACACTGGAATACTCAAAATCTGGCAGCATCGGTGGACAGAGAAACAGATTTTCACATGAGTTTTCACAACAGCAATGTTTTTGTCTCTTCAGTAAATGAAGATTTATTTAACCTGAGTTTGAAAATGTAGCTATCTAAAACCTTGATAAAATGAATATCTCCTTCCATCTAAGAAACCAAATTTACTGTGCCTTATGCATTATGTATTGAATTACAAATTGCCTTCACAGAGTTGAAAGTCACCACTTCTGCATGCTTGCAAGATACATTTGATCATCTCATTCCAAGGCCTGCTGGAATTATAGACCAGCTGAGCACACTTCCTGGCAGTGAGGAGCCTTTGAAGGTGACAGCTAGCGTTTATATCCCCTCTCATGGACGTCTGGTATGTGGACGTGAAGATGGCAGTATTGTTATTGTGCCAGCTACTCAGACTGCTATAGTTCAGCTATTGCAAGGAGAACACATGCTGAGACGAGGTAAAATATCTTCTGTGCTGTAGCTTGAATTTCATGCTGAAATGCCATCTCTTGTAATAGATTTTTAAACAGAGACATGATTAGATTTGTTTTTAATGCATAATTTTTCAAAACTACTTGATTTCATATAATTTAGTAAGTAAACATTTAGAAACCATACAATGTTTAACGTAAAGAACATTAAATTCATAAAATGATTTAGTGATTTATATATAATGGTATTATCTGTCAAGAGGTGGATCGACTTGCTGAGCATGTTTGCCATTTCTTTTTTCTAAAATATTGACTCTTCAAAAATTAAAATAAAAGTTGAACTGTTAAGTGTGCTTTGAATAAATATTTAAACCTAAGAGCTGGTTTAACCTCTGATAGTCAACTTAATGATCATTGAATTGGCTTCAGTATAGTCAATATTAGGGAGCCATGATCTCTAAATCTAAATCTCAAAAAAGGCACCTGGTTGAAAGGTGGTGCATATGCTAAAAAGAAATGCAGATCTCCCAGAGGGAAATTGTTGGCTGGACTAGGTAATCAAAAAAATTCGAGCACACTTGTGTTGAAAAATGCTGTGATTATAGTACAAATGGAAGGCAAAAGGATATGGTGTGGCTGGCTGGGGTGGGTGAGAGCAGTATTGGTGGGCAGGCTTTTTATAGAGTAGAACAGAGCTTTGCATTAGGTTTAAGAGTCAGAATTGCTGGCATGACATTTGGAAAACACCTTGTTCAATTCATGGAAGATGATCCATTGTTGTAGGAAGCAAGATGTCATTATTTTACATAATGAAAAGATAAATTATGCCCTTCAAATTGTGAATCTCATTGACTTTTGTTCTGTGTATTTGCTCAGCGTAAAATAAAGCAGCTTTGCGATTTGCTTTTTGGTACTTTGCCCCCCAACCCATCACTGCCTTTCTTTTCTCCTGTAGCCATCCCAGCTTAGAGTCGTCTTAATTTAGTTTTCAGCTGCTCTCTGTGCCTCTCTTGGCATTCTCCAAGAGGCCCATTGAAGCATCCTTTGCTGCCTTCTAATGGGCAGCAGCCAGAATGTCCCCACCCTCTTCTCTCATGAACTTACATCTAGTTTGTTGGCTGGGGGCTTACCTTGCTAATTTTTGCAGATCAACAATCAATGCCTCTTTGCATTTCCCTCCAGGATGTCCACTTAGCACCAAGCAAAGTTATTGCCACCCATGAACTTATAATGGAAAATTGCATTGACTGAAACTTGGCTCAACTGTGGTGAAACCATGCCTCTTAGCAAAGCCTCCACAAGAGACTATTTTTTCCAACACGCAAGCCATTATGGTTGTTATGTGGCCTTTGTCATCACATCACATTATGGTCTTATCCCCATCTCCTCTAGTATGTTATCTTCCTTCGAGCACCTCACATTTTTTGCTTGTCTCCTTTAAAATTATTGGTGTCTAGTGCCCACTCCAAGTCCCATTCTGAGTTTTTCCCAGAGATTCCTCCCTCAGCCTTTTCACTGAGTAACCCATTGCTTTCAATCTTCACCTTAGCCACCCTTGCCTTCTCTTCTCTGAATTCACTACTCTCTTGCTCTCCCTAAACCTCTCGCTCCACATAATTTCTTCTTTGACCCATCTTTATGGCTGCCCTCTTGACCTTTCCATCTCCCATCGCCTCTACTCACTTGATCTCATATCACAAAAAAGACCATCCCTGACTACTTTCTATCCCTTACAGCCAACCTACCCTTTCCAAGATCATTGGCCTTTGTATCCACTCATGGAAAAATACTTCTTCCAAGTTATTTACGATCTCCCAGTTGCCCAACTTTAACCTTCAGTTGGTCAAAGTACTCCTGCAGCTGTTGATCTGCTCAACCACTTCCTTAACACCACCTTTGAATGCTTTGTCCTCCGAAATCATTTATGTTTTTCCATCCTGGTCCTTTCCTTTGGTGTAGTCCACATCTTTACTTCTTCAAATCCTAGGGGCACAGACATGAACATTTAGTCATCCATCATGAGATCTGGAAGCACCACACAAAGTGCTATCTGGCCTTGTGTAAATTTGAATAGAGAATGGATTTAAACATTTCTGTTGTTTAATTTGTATTTCATCAGGATGGCCTCCTCATCGAACTCTTCGTGGCCACAGAAGCAAAGTGACGTGCCTGTTGTATCCACACCAGGTCTCAACACGGTACGATCAGCGCTACTTGGTGTCTGGCGGTGTAGATTTCTCTGTAATCATCTGGGATATTAACTCGGGGGAAATGAAACATATCTTCTGCGTCCACGGTGGAGAAATCACCCAACTGGTAGTACCACCTGAAAATTGCAGTGTAAGTTCATTATGAGAATATTGAAATTTCATTTTTAATATATTTAATCTTTGTACTTAAATATTATCTCAAGTCCTATGCTACTTGTTATTAATTTCAGAATCCTCATTTTTATGTTGTAATATAAATTTTAGGGCTCAAAACATGTGCTACTTTTTTCCTGTAGATTTAATCTAATTAAAGGAAGGGTCTATGGAAGGGTTTAATTTTTTGAGGACAATTCATAAGTTAAAATTTCAGGAGAATATTTCTAAGTAATTCAGTTTCATACCCAGCATAGTTTCTTTCGGTTAGTAAAAATTTATGAATAGCAATTAATTGGGTCGACTCAATTCACTTTCACAATGATGCATTTTCAGATCTCACCAGCTATTAGAATTTAGCATTGCATTTAGTTCTTGTTTGAATGAACATTTCCAAAATTTTCTCATTGAGAATTCACAGTAGTAGACTTGTGGATACGATCATAAGATGTAGGAGCAGAAGTAGGCCATTCGGCCCATTGAGTTTGCTCTGCCATTTTATGAGATCATGGCTGATCACCAAGGAAGGCCATTGAAGTGAACTGTATAAGTGGGTTTAGAGGGTCACTTGGTGTGTTTTTGGAGAGAGAAAGGGATAACTGGTGGAGAGAGAAAGGGATAACTGCTGAACAGATAGCTCAATGTCATTGAGAAATATCAAAAGAAATAAATTTGGTGAATGTGAATGGAAAATGTTTTGATTTTCAGCCTAGGAGAAAGCACTTAACACAGATTCAGAAAGGAAAGATCATGCTTGATTTTTTTCAGAAAATGGCATCAACATTTCCTGAAGCTACTAATTAAGCTCAAATATATAGGAATTTAAGGTAAAACTGACAAAATGGACAAGAAATTAAGCAGAAGGGTGGGGAGCAGCAGACAATTAGAGGAATTCTTGTGTTTAGAGGGGAAGTACCAACTGGAGTGTCTCAAAATCAGACCTTGCAGATCTATTGTTTCTAATTTACCTTAATTTAGAAGTATCAGTGTAAACTGATCACAAATTATGCTAATCTGGGAAAAATAGTTGAATCTGAGGAATCAGCCTGGAAACTTCAAAACACCCATGGAACAGTTAACTAATAGTGGGGAGGCAATGGCGTAAAGGTATTGTCGCTGGACGAGTAATCCTGAGCCCCAGGGTAATGCTGTGGGGACCCGGATTTGACTCCCGCCATGGCATTTGGTGGAATTTGAATTCAATAAAAATCTGGAATTAAAAGTCTAATGATGACCATGAAACCATTGGCGATTGTTGTAAAAACTCATCTCGTTAATTAATGCCATTTAGGGAAGGAAATCTGCCATCCTTACCTGGTCTGGCCTACCTGTGACTCCAGATTCACAGCAATGTGGTTGACTCTCAAATGCCCTCTGAAGTGGCTTGGCAAGCCACTCAAAAAGGAATGAAACCGGACGGACCACCTGGCATCAACCTAGGCACCTGAAACAAGAATGACCCTACAAAGTCGTCCTAGTGCCAAAATTGGGAGAGCTGTCTCACAGACTAGTCAAGCAACAGCCTGACATAGTCTCCTCACGGAATCATATCTTACAGATAATGTCCCAGACAGTACCACCATCCCTGTCCTGCAGGACATACCCAGGAGAGATGGCGACACACTGGTATACATTTGGGAGGGAGTTGCCCTGGGAGTCCTCAACATCGATTCTGGACCCCATGAAGTTTCATGGTATCAGGTCAAACATGGGCAAGTTAATACCCTCAGCTGATGAATCAGTGCTCCTCCATGTTGAACATCAATTGGAGGAAGCACTAAGGGTGGCAAGGGGGCAGAATGTACTCTGGGTGGGGACTTCAATGCCCATCACCAAGAGTGGCCCAGTAGCCACTCGGGCCATCAGCAGGAGAATTGTACTGGAACGCAATCTGTAACCTCATAGCCCAGCATATCCTTGCACTCAACCAATACCATCAAGCCAAGGAACCCTGGTTCGATGAAGAGTGCAGGAGGGCATGCTAGGAGCAGCACCAGGCATACCTAAAAATGAGGTGTCAACCTGGTGAAGCTAAAGCACAGGACTACTTGCATGCCAAACAGCATAAGCAGCAAGTGCTAGACAGAGCTAAGTGATCCCACAAGCAACGGATCAGATCTAAGCTCTGCAGTCCTGTCGTGAATGATGGTGGACAATTAAACAACTCACTGGAGGAGAAGGCTCCACAAATATCCCCATCCTCAATGAAGGGGGAGCCCAGCACCTCAGTGCAAAAGATAAGGCAAGTGGATGATCCATCTCGGTTTCCTCCGGAGTTCCTCAGCATCACAGGTGCCAGCCTTCAGCCAAATTGATTCACTCCACATGATATCAAGAAACAGCTGAAGGCACTGGGTAGTGCAAAGGCTATGGGTGCTGACAATATTCTGACTATACTACTGAAGACTTGTGCTCCAGAACTTGCCATGCCCCTAGCCAAGCTGTTCCAGTTCAGCTACAACATTGGCATCTATCTGGCTATCCCAAAAAGCAGGACAAATCCAACCCGGCCAATTACCGCCCCATCAGTCTACTCTCGATCATCAGTAAAGTAATGGAAGGGGAATCAACAGTGCTATCAAGCGGCACTTGCTCAGCAATAACCTGCTCACTGACGCCCAGTTTGGGTTCCACTCACCTCCTGACCTCGTTACAGCCTTGGTTCAAACATGGACATAAGAGCTTAACTGCAGAGGTGAGTTGAGAGTGACTGCTCTTGACATCAAGGCCGCATTTGACCAAGTGTGGCATCAAGGAGCCCTAGCTAAACTGGAGTCAATGAGAATCAGAGAAAAGCTCTCCACTGGTTGGAGTCACACCTAGCACAAAGAAAGATGGTTGTGATTGTTAGAGGTCAGTCACGTCAGCCCCAGGACATCACTGCAGGAGTTTCTCAGGGTAGTCCGCCCAGCCATCTTCAGCTGCTTCATCAATGACCTTCCTTCCATCATAAGGCCAGAAGTGGGGGTGTTCGGTGATGTTTGCATAATGTTCAGCACCGTTAGCGACTCCTGGGATACTTAAGCAGTCTATGTCCAAAAGGAAGACCTGGACAATATCCAGGCTTGGGTTGACAAGTGGCAAGTTACATTCGCACCACACAAGTGCCAGGAATGCCCGTCTCCAACAAGAGAGAATCTAACCATTACCCCTTGATGTTCAATGGCATTACCATCACTGAATCCCCCACTATCAACATCCTGGGGGGTTACCATTGACCAGAAACTGAACTGGACTAGCCATATAAATACTGTGGCTGCAAGAGCAGATCAGAGACTAGGAATCCTGCGACAAGTAACTCACCAAAGTCTGTCCACCATATACAAGACACAAGTGAGGAGTGTGATTGAATACTTCTCACTTGCCTGGATGAGTGCAGCTCCCACAACACTCAAGAAGCTTGATGCTGTCCAGGGCAAAGCAGCCTGCTTGATTGTCGCCACATCCACAAACATTCACTCCCTCCACCACTGACGTACAGTAGCAGCAGTGTGTACCATCTACAAGATGCACTGCAGGAGTTCACCAAGGCTCCTTTGACAGCAACTTCCAAACCCACGATTACTACCATCTAGAAGGACAAGGGCAGCAGATAGATGGGAACACCACCACCTGGAAGTTCCCTTCCAAGTCACTCACCATCCTGACTTGGAAATATATCGCCGTTCCTTCACTGTTGCTGGGCCAAAATCCTGGAACTCCCTTCTTAACAGCACTGTGGGTGTACTTACACCACATGGACTGCAGCGGTTCAAGAAGGCAGCTCACCATCACCTTCTCAAGGGCGTCTAGGAATGGGCAATAAATTCTGGCCCAGCCAGTGTAGCCCACATCCCGGGAATGAATAAAAAAAAGGCTTTAGATATGACGTGGAAAGACAGGATCCTCAAAATGACACATGATGCGGAGAATTCTGAGGAAAAGGATGGAGATAATGATGAACATGAATAAATTATACTGATCACAAGGAGCGTTATTGCTGTGATGAATACTAGATAGTGCTTGCATTTCAACAGTACATGGAACAGATTGGCTGAAATAATGATGGTTGCAAGGTTAAGGAATTTATAAGTTCTACTTGCTTTAGGTTTGGTGATAATGCATTGACGCCACTGAAGAGAGTTGTAATTCCATGTAAATTAGTTGGAATAGGTCATTTTATAAGTACTGATATAGTCTCTGGTGAAATATCAATGCTGTTGAAAAAACCTTCTAAGAAAAAGGCATAAATGAAACTTGATATAGAGCAGGACAAGGCAATTACTTTTGGAAAGTTATTGGATTGGCAGCTTACCCAGTGAGCACATTATAATATCTCTTCAACAGAAGCTGATTTTTCTTATCAGAGCATAGCATCATGTGATCAGAATCAGAGGGAAAAACAGTTTGTCTTAAAGTTATATAGACAATTGTCAAAGGTTAAAAATCTGACTAAAATGTAGGGATGGTTGATGAGTATGCAAAGCTTATTAAAGAAAGTAGTAAGAAGCATGACATCTGTGCAAAAAAAAAATCAGAGGATTCCACCATGTTCTGTTGTAAGTCTTCCACTGGCAGGTGACTTTAACAAGGTAATTTCTATGGATCTAAAGGTGTGGAACAAGGACAGAAATATTTTCATACTACAAGTTTTTTTGACCTGTTGACCAGATTTAGACTTTCTGCAGCAATACTTAGTAAACACAAACAATTATTATCAAGAAAATCATGGAGAAATGGGTAGAGACCATACTTGGTACACCAACAAAGTTTCTGACTGATGATGGAGAGTAATTTGCCAATGATGAGTTCAGCGACATGTATGAAAACATGAATATGATGGTCATGAATATCGCAGCTGGAAGTTCTTTTCGCAATGGCCTCTGTGAAAACAATCATGTGGTGATTGATGAAATGTACATAAAATTTTAGTTGATCATCAAGGCAGCAAGTTGACAACCACTCTCTGATGTGCTGTTCATGCAAATAATTAATTCCATGTTGCTGGAGGATAGAGTCCCTATTAATTAATTTATGGACAAAATCTCAAATTACTTTCTGTGCTGTGCGGTAGTCCTCCTGCTGTAGAAGGTACTGCAATTTTATTACAATTGTATTCTGAAGCTCCCAACTGCTTAGTCTTTGACCAAATGCCTTTGCAGCTGATGATTTGCTCAACTGCTACTTCATCTCTACCTTTGAGTCCTTGGCCTCGCAAAACCTTCAATGCTTCCCCACCTGGTCGTTCCTCTCTTGAGCACCATGTAAGTGGCAGGCAATAACCATCTCCAACAAGAGAGAATCCAACCATCTCTCCATGACATTCAGTGGCATTATCATCACTGAATCCCCCACTGTCAACATCCTGGGGGTTAATATTGACCAGAAACTGAACTGGACCAGCCATATAAATGCTGTGGCTACAAGACAGGTCAGAGGCTGGGAATTCTGCAGAGAGTAACTCTCCTCCTGACTCATTAAAGCCTGTCCACCATCTACAAGGCACAAGTGTGAAGGAATACTCTCCACTTGTCTGGACGTGTGCAGCCCCAGCAATAATCAAGAAGCTCAGCACCACCCAGCACAAAGCAGCTCGTTTGATTGGCACACCATACAGCATCTTAAACATCAACTCCCTCCACCATCGATGCACAGTGGCAGCAGCGTGTACCATGTACAAAATGCACTGGCGTAACTCACCAAGGCTCCTTCGGCAACATCTTCCAAACCTGTGAGCTCTACCTTTTAGAATTACAAGGGCAGCAGATACATGGAAACACTACCGCCTGCAAGCTCCCCTCCAAGCCACAGTCCACCATGACTTGGAACTATGTCGTTGTTCCTATACTGCCGCTGGGTCAAAATCCTGGAGCTCCCTTCCTAATTGCACTGCGGGTGTACATATGGACATATGGACTGCAGCAGCTCAAGAAGGCAACTCACCACCACCTTCTCAAGGGAAATTAGGGATGGACAATAAAATTGTTGGTTTAGCCTGTGAATGAATGACAAAAATGTTAGGGATGGGCAATAAATGCTGGACTTGCCATAATGTTCACATCCCATGAATGATTGCAAAAACAGAGTCCATAAAACCAATTTTGCACAACCTCAGAGGAAATTTCACTTCACATTTACCTCTTCAAAGCAGCACTGCTAATGAGTTTTTCATCATATTGTGAGCAAAAAGTCTACTGTTGATGAAACAACAATATAGAAATTATACTTCATAATAATTATAACAATGTATTTCGATAATTATCAGTTGGGTGTAATTGGCTTGAGATATTAATTTTTATGCATTTATATTTTTATATATTAATTTCTATACATTTAATACATAATATTCTAAATACATTTTTGCATTTGCTACAGTCAGTTTCTTCCCCTCCATCCACTCAGTTGCAGCGGCCACTTTCTTCCAGCATTGGAATGCTCTCCCTAGTTACCTTATCCTTAGTATCTTCCTTCCTGTTTTCATAATTCCTTTCTTGAACCATGTCTTTGTCCTCGCTAACCCTTGTCCTCTTTTTGTTCATTTCCTTTTCATGTGCATCTATAATTTTTACCTCTTGGGGCATTGAGACTCCTTCCTATCCCTGAGGTACACTATAGACTTGATATAAGTTCTTCGCATTTTTGAGGGGTTGTTATTTTTGTTACACTTGTGAAAAACTTATCTTCTGTCATTTGGAGACCTAGGAACATTTTGCAGTTTGCTTTTCATCAATTGTATGTGTTTGTTCTGCAGATGAAATGTGCAGCTGTTACTTTTAAGGCTGCCATATACATTTTCAAACTGTATAGTGCAACTAGCTTACGTAGCATCTATTGATCATCACCCATCTTGTGTCTAAAAAGCCTTGTGCTGTTGTAGCCTGAGAAGGCACTCAATTGGATAATTTTTTTTTTTAGCTTTTTTATTATGGGCATTTATTCTTCTCCGGGGGAGTGTATGAAATGTGCACTTCAGAATTCTGCGCCAACATTTTCTCTTTCGCTCCGCTAGAGTTTGCCTTTGTCATTTAGGATATGGTGATAGAGCTGTTGTTTATGGCAGTATGCAGAAGTGGAATTTCTGGCATTACACAAGATTTTTTAAATAACATCTTAATGTAAACAAATGAAGTTGTGTCACTGTCTATAGAACCTAGCATAATCCAAGGTCTGTATTCTAACTACAAAATTTACTTTGATGAGACTGAGACCTTGTCCCCAGGGATAACCCGTTCAGAGTGGTTTTAGATCCAACTTTCCATTTAGATTGGCCAATGGGGATTTTGTTTCCCTGAATGTCTACAGCTCTTATTATCAAAGGGTTATGAAAAGCCAGCTATCCAATTTTACTTGAAAGTACAAAGGCATGCTTTCAGAGGTGGGATCCAAGTCACTTGGGTATCTATAAATGCACTCATAACGAGGGCTTTCTTTTGCATGTGATTCTTTTCCCTGATGCCCAAATTTTAAAGGAAAAACATGAGCATTACAATTTCTGTGGAAGTGCCATGGCCTAGGATTCAGACATACACCTTGTAGCATTAAGTGCGCAGAAAAAATTAGAACATCCAACTTTGAGACCAACAGTTTACACTCAGCTTTCAGTGGGTTTAAAAATAATTGCCTTACGAATTTCAAAAATTACCTTTTAAGCAAGGAATTGCACCCGACTGAATTGTGTGTTTAGCACTTCTTGTAATCAATCTGGTGTGGCATTACCGCTGGGAGTCCAGAATAAGTGTAATTATCAAGTGTAGTAGGGTTAGACAGTGGGGGAAATTGGAACAGAGCACACGGACATTTTAGATTTGTCCTGTCTGTATTTTTACAGTGTCATTATAAATTCATCTGCCCACATTAATACTGAAAACTACTTAAATAAAGTCATCAAACTGTATTGCAAGGAGAATGGAATAGAAAAGTAGGGACATTTTGCTACAGTTGTATAGGTTATTGGTAAGACCACATCTCGAGTATTGTGTATGTTTTTGTCTCCTTATTTCAGAAAGGATTTGATTGCATTGGAAGCAGTTCAGAGCAGGTTCGCTTGACTAATTCCTGGGGCGAGGGGGTTATCTTATGAGGAAAGGGTGGACAGATTGGGCGTGTTTCCATTGAAGTTTAGAAGAATGAGAGGTGATCTTAATGAAACATAAAAGATCCTGAGGGACTTGACAGGGTGGATGCGAAAAGGATGCTTCCCCTTGTGGGAAAGACTAGAACTAGGGGGACACAGTTTAAAAATAAGAGGTCTCTCATTTAATACTGAGATGAGAAATTTTTTCTCTGCAGGGTTATGAGTCTATGGAACTTTCTCCCCCAGAGAGATTGTGGAGACAGCGTCATTAAATATTTTTAAGGCAGAGATAGATAGATTCTTGACAAATAAGGGAGCCAAAGGGTACCTGGGGTAGGCAGGAGAGGTTACGGGGAGAAGGCGGGAGAATGGGGTTGAGAAACTTATCAACCATGATTGAATGGCGGAGCAGACTCGATGGGCCGAATGGCCTAATTTCTGCTCCTGTGTCTTATGGAGAGTGCTGTTAAGGCCACAACCAGATCAGCTATGGTTTTATTGAATGGCCGAGCAAGCTTGAGGTGTCAAATGGCCAACTCCTCCTATTCCTATGTTCATATGTAATGTAAACTACTGAATTAGTAATTTAGACTTCTGGACTAATAATGCAGAGAACGCAAATTCAAATCCCACCGGTAGTAGTTTGAGATTTGTATTTGTATCTTACAAAATTCCGCAAATGGAAGAAACTGACAGCTGTAAAATTGAATATTAAAGCAAAATAATGCAGATGCTGGAAATTTGAAATAAAAACGGAAAATGTTGGAAAAACTCAGCAGGGCTGGCAGCATCTGTGTAGCGAGAAACAGAGTTAATGTTTTGAGTCTCTGGAGAAGAGTCATATGGACTCAAAATGTTAACTCTCCACCTGCTGAGTTTATCCAGCTTTTGCTGTAAAATTTAAGTTTGTCAGAAAAACCTAACATAAAGTGTTTCATTGACTGTAATGCACTTTGGAATGTCCTGAGGTCATGAAAGGCATTATAGAAATGTCAGACATTTTTTGGATTTTTATTAACAAATGTTATGTTAAATTATAATTAACAATAAACATCATTGATCACTGCACCTGGCTTTCTATCTTAGTTTGCTACCTCTTCCGTTTGGTTGTATATTTTGTCAGAAACGTCTTCTCAGACCATTTTTGGGGCTTATTTTTACAATCAAAGGAGTGGTTTTAAAATATGAAACTTGTCTGAAATTAAATTTAGTAAATCCAGGCTAGAGTTTGTTTCAAAATGCTTTACAAAAAACTAAAAAAGACATGTATTGACACAGAATGAGGGCAAGAATTCTCTTGCATAGCACAGAGAGACTTACTGAATCACGCCAGGAAATTCTGAAAACTACTGTAGACACGTTGAAAGTGCACAGATGCACTTGATAACACCATTCAATTGTTCTGGGAGGAGAAAAATCGAAGTCTAGGCTACTGGTTTCGAAACCAATACTTGTAAATGTCACAAAAATATTGAGTAAATTTAGAAATTATATTTATTGACAGAAATGGGCTAATTTAATATATTTCCTTTGTTTATTGCGTTATGAAAGTCAACATTGAGAGTGAAGGTCAGGAACTTCAACTCCTGATGAACCTTGGAGCTTTTGCATACATGCAGACCGGGAGTGGGCTCTACGTTCACAGTTCTACAATTTTATGTTCTGTGGGCCTAGCGTGCTTGTGCAGGATGAAAACAGTGCAAAAACCTGTGTCAGGCAACCAGAGGCAGAGTGCCATTGCTGACATGTGCCCCAAGCAGGGGACAGGGAGAGGTTACCAAAGGAAGTCCCAGGCAGGGACAGAGACAGGTCCTCATTAAGTTGAGGTAAAAAAGAGAACAGTGAAACAGGCTCCAAACTGGAAAAGAGCTGTGGGTAGCAGGCTTTAAGGGAAGAGGCCTCAAGTGAAGCCCTGATAATCGAAGAGGCCTCAGGAGAATCCTGAAGATCCAAGAAGGCAGCGGAACGTTTGTGACTCCATGCTGCAGGCCATTGAGGCAAAGGTACCCCTTTGGAGCAATTGTGTTCTGTTTAAGATCTGGCTAGAGATCTGAAGTAGTGCTTGTGAGTTGGTGCTTGATGGTGCTCAAGTTGGTGCTCAAGAATCTAGGGGAACAGAATCTCAGGAGATGAGATTGAAAAACTGCAAGATGAGCCCTCATTGATGCAGTCTGAGTCTGGGAATTGAAGAGAACTCAGGAGAAGCCCTGAAGATCCAAAAAGGCAGCGGAAGATTGGTGATTTCATGTTGTGGGCCGTTGGGATGATGGTACCCTTTTGGAGCAGTTGTGTTCTGCTCGGTGCAGCCCAACAGCTGAAATTGTGCTTGTGAGTTGGCACTTGAGAGTGCAGACTTGGGAATCCAGGGGAATGGAATCCCAGGAGATGGGATTGAAACTCTGTGAGGTCGAATATTGTTGAAGCCATCCAAGTTGGAGCAACTTTTGGAGAGAATTCCCAGGTTGGATCTTCGAAGGTGAGGATTGGGATTCCTTGTGAGAGAGACAGAGCTTAAGTGAGATTGATTGACTTAGTGTTTACTGACATCTGGGTGGGTTGTTGAAAAATCCATGGACTTTGTCTTGGTTGCATCTGTCATTTATTGTGTAATGTGTGTTCGACCACAGTTTGCTTGTTAATTCACATGTACCTCTTACCGTGAATGTTTGAGTGTAAGATATTGTAAATTGTTTTATCTTTCTGATCTTGTATAGTAAAGTTTATTTCTGTTTGTTCAAAACCTGTGGAATGTAGTGGCTTTATTCACTGGGCAAGTGTCTTGAATCTCAAACTTTGCCTACTTTAAACAAAACATTATTGGTCCCAAACTGAGTTTTACGAAAAGCTTGGAGGCCTGGCCTAGTGTTATAACAATGGGTAGCTTCTCCTAACTGATCTTACAGGAATTTTTTTCTATCAATCCTTGGTTGTCTCTCATTAGTAGTTTTCTAGTCACTTGTGACTTTTACATTCTCCATCTCTTCAGTTCTAATTTGTTGCTGTTGTTTTGTTGTGAACCATTCCACAAAATGGCATATATAATATAAATATTCTACATATATTACAAAATATCGTGTCTATTGGAGTGCTGGGTCCTTGGTTCTCATATCTTAGCCCACTTTCATGGGTAACTCGTAAGTCCTCCTACCCTGAGGTTCTTGATAGTAAGTAACATGTTTGAGAAATGAACAAGACATTATTTGTTACTTTTTAACTACCAAGTCTATCCTGTGCTTTCATATAATCATCCTTGAGTTTTCGAGAGCAAATAATCATCACATTAGACCAAATTTATTTTACAAAAGGCAAACAAACAAGTATCTAACAGTCATAGAAAGCTATATATTTACAGTGGAAATCCTTGCACACAAGTGCTGAGTGGACCTTTTGTAAATAACTTGCGTAGAATGTTTTGTTTATTGAAAGCCATCGGTTCAAGTATCGGCAGTAGGTGGGATGTAGATTTCAGGTTACTATTAGGTCAGCCATGATCTTATTAAATGGCGGAGCAGACTCGAGGGGCTGAATGGCCTACTCTTGTTCCTTGTTCATATGTTCTGATGAAAGGCATCAACCTAATATTTTAATGCTGTTTCTCCTACCATAGATGCTGCCAGACATTCAGAGTATTCCCAGCATTTTCAGTTTTTATATCAGATGAAGTGTGTTCGGGCAATGTAGGACAGCAAGAGATTACAGAAGGGTGCGGCCATGAAGGGATTTGAGCACAGGGATGAGAATTTAAAAGGTGTGTTCAGAGCACAGGGAGTCAATGTAGGTCAGCAAGGACGTGTGATGCGTGAGTCAGAGTTGTACCAGCACACAAAGAGGCCATTTGGCTCATTGAGTCCATGTTTGCTCTCGAATGCAATCTAGTCAGTCCTATTTCCTCGCTCTATTCCTGTAGCCCTGTAAGTTTATTTCCCTAAAGAGCCCAACCAATTTCCTTTTGAAATCCTTCATTGTCTACTTCCACCACTCTTGTAGGCAGTGAGTTCCAGGTCATTACCACTCACTAAGTTCTTTCTCACATCACTCCTGTATCTCTTGCCCAAAACCTTAAATCTGTGTTCCCTGGTTCTAATGCTGATGCATTATGGGAACATTATGCTAATGGAACAGCCTTTCTTTGTGTACCTTGCCTAAACCTGTCATAAAATCTCCCCTCAATTTTCTTTGCTGCAAGGAGAACAATTCCAGCTTCTCCAACCTAACCTTGTAGCGAAAATTCTTCATCCCTGGAACCATTCTGGTAAATCTGCTTTGTCTCCTTTCAGGGCCATCACATCATGCCTGAACGTGGGACTTGGTATAGCAGAGTAGAGGGAGCAGAGCTTTGGATGAGTGGAAGTTTACAGAGTGTAGGAAGCTGACTAGGAGAGCAACTGGAATAGTCTGCACTTTCAACAGTGCACCGATTGCTGTTCTAAAAGTAGTTTTTGTTATCCTCAATTGAATCTCATCCTTTCCTATTCTCTTGAAACTAAGTTTAATTAATCTATAAGCAATTTTATGTTGGCATTTTATGGTAAGGTTAATCTAATGAATTTACAATCCACTGTCTTACTCAAAAAACAAAGTGGTCTTTTCAGTGAACATGTTTCCAAATCAAAACATCTACCTCATGTTAAAAAAAAATTTTCTTCTTTCTTGTTGGCTTTGGCTGTAGTCTCGAGTTCAGTACTGTGTCTGCTCGGTCGCTAGCGACCATTCCGTGGGTCTTCTCAGCCTTCGAGACAGGAAGTGCATAATGCTGGCATCGAGGCATCTATTTCCTATTCAAATTATCAAGTGGAGACCTTCTGATGATTACCTAGTAGTGGGGTGTTCAGATGGATCGGTGTATGTCTGGCAAATGGACACTGGTGAGTACGTACTTCTCACTTTGAATAGCTGCTAATATTATATGACTTTTGCAGTCAAAAGTTGGTCAGAAGCTTAACAACTGAGAATTTTAAGTCTTCAATTATTTATGTTAAATTGTTTATGATTGATGTAAAGCTTCATTTTGCTTCAAGTGAGATGATAGAGAATTTTACAGTTTGAAGTTTTAGGCCAATAAATTACCCATTTAAGTGGAGCTCCATTGGATACTTTCCAAACAGAAGTCGTTTTGTGTAGGTGTGATAAAGCTAAATATACAAACTGAGTCTCGGATAAATTGTTATAAGAGAGGTGCGGGACGGGTTTATGTAAATCAGGTAGTCTATATTTACAGCCTTTTGCATTTTCTATAACTTCAGGTCTTTGAATTGCTAACTGTAGATGTGCTTGCAGTGTCTTATTGTCTGAAACTATCTGTTGACTTGCAGTTTAGCCATCTGAGAGACATTTCAGATGACAAGAAAGTAAGCTGGTATCTTCACACACTATAAAATTGCTAAATGGCTGTGCAAGGAAAGCTCTGGAATAGCAAAAAGCCTGGGTGAAGCAGTATAGGTATTGATAAAGTTCCCTATACTCCATTCCTCTATATTTTCAGCCGTTTCTTTCTAATGTATGCCCATGTTACAATCATCAACCATTGTAAAAGATTTTGGAAAGGATACTTAGGATTTTGTACATTGAGCATGGTGTTCAAGTTAAACATTTATGTTGTTATTACACTTTTTTTTCTTTGTAATTCTATATCTTGTAAATAAATTTTAGCTGGAACGATAGGCCTGACTTTTTTTTTCCTTTGTCTTTGTGAGATGACAGAGGTACATAGTAGACAACCTCTGGTGAATTACTCAGTTAAACAACTCACTAAAATGCAGATGATGCTATTGAGGATAATAAGTATTTCTCACTACCATAACACATAGCTGTGGCTCAATAGCACAACTCTGACCTGTCAGAAGGTTGACTGAAGCTCGTCCTCTTATTCACCCAGCCTAGCTAGTGAGTATTTTTAATGCTTCTAGTCTTCGAGTACGACTTTCATATGACAGGATAAGCCACTTGAGATGCTGACTTGAGAAATGAGGTGCCTCCTTTCTAATGTATTTGATGCTGGTAAACTTAGCTTAGTTGGTAGCACTGCTACTGCTGGGTCAACAGTCTGTGTATACCAAACCCCACTGCATGCTTCAGCACGTAATGTTGACTCAGTGGTGAACACTGAGAGAATGCTATATTGTCAAGAGGAGTTGTCTTCCAGATTAATGTTAACCAGAACCCCAATTGTCTTCTCAGATAAATGTAAAAGATCCCTGGCACTATTCAGAGATGCAAAAAGATTTCTCCTGATGCCTTAGCCACTATTTCTTCTTCTACAAACGCTACCAAAAACACCTTAACAGACCGCTTATTTATTTGCTATTTGTGAGACTGTGCTGCTATCTTTGCTTACACAACAGTGCACTTAAAATTGATACATTGGTTGTTCAGTGCTTGGTTCATGAAAGGCACTTCAAATTCTGCATTGTTTGGTCAATTATTTCAAACATTTGTCACCCCTTGAGTTAAGAAATGTTTTCTAACATCAAGGAATGTACACTTAAGGAATCATAGAAATTTACGGCACAGAAGGAAGTTCTTCAGTCCATCCTGCCTGTGACAGCTGAAGAAGAGCTCGTCAGCCAAATCCCACTTGCAGTTCTTGGCACTTAATGGCACCTCAAGTATATATCCAAGTACTTTTTAAATGCAGTCAGCATTCCTGCCTCTACCACTGTGTTAGACTATGAGTTCCAGATCCCCACCACTCTCTGGGACGTGGGCTTCACTGGCAGGCCAGCATTTATTGACCATCCCTAGTTGCCCTTGAGAAGGTTGTGGTGAGCTGCCTTCTTGAACCACTGCAGTCCATGTGCTGTAGGTACGCCCACATTGTTGTTAGGGGGTTCCAGGATTTTGACGCAGCGACAGTGAAGAAACAGCGATATATCTCCAAGTCCTCCAATCCTTCTGCCAATTACTAAATATTTATGCCTCTGATTATTGACCTCTTTGCTCAGTGAAGTAGGTCCTTCCTGACCACTCTATCGAGCCATCTCACAATCTTATACACCTAAATTAAATCTCCTCTCAGCCTCCTCTATTGGAAGGAAAATTGCTTCAGTCTATCCAACCTTTCCTCATAGCTAAAATTCTCAGTTTCTGGCAGGATCATAGTAATTCTGTTCTACATCTTCTCTAGTGTGACCACATCTTTCTTGTAATGTGATGACCAGAACTACATGCAGTACTCTAGCTGTGGTCTAATTGATGTTTTACACACTTCAAGCATACCCTCCCTGATGTTACCTTCTATGCCTCAGCCAGTAAAGGAAAATATCTTGTATGCCTCCAAATCCTCAGGTTTTCACGAAGTGCTTCACAACCAGTGAATAACTTTCAAAGTGCTGTGCCATGCATTAAACTTGTATCTTCTGCTCTCATTGGTCTGATGGATCTTGGAGTAATATTCTGGGTTTGATTTGTTCACTTTCTTCCCTCTAGCAGATAGAGCTTCAGCTTTTCTGCTTTTCACTAGGGATCATTCCTGTTGCTGTTCTTGAATGTATGCATGTATGTTGATCAAAACTATCCATAATACGGTACATTATCCACGTTTTTAAATATTTTAGTGTCCTTTTATCATGCCTTGCCTTATTCTTGTCCCATCAAGTCAGAGCACTGTCATCATTCATGAGTTCTATGACACATCTTATCTATGTCTCATCTTATCCCTAAGTCTGAGTAATATTTGCTTCTAATTCTTAGGAAAAATTTATAATAACTAATCATTTTTCAATTTTCTTCACATGATCATCAATGTGAAGGATATTAATTACCACTTGGAAACTATCAGCATCAAATACTTCGAGAATAGGTATAATGTGTCAGACCCTGTGTAAATAGAAGAAACATAATGGACCATAGATTATGATTTCTATCCCACAAAGGGATGACCTTAGTGAATTACGCAAAATACCACAAATGGAGTATAGATTGAATGTCAAGGATCTTCATAATGTGTTCTGTCAAAGTAAATTAAAATAAGATGCAATTTTTAAATGAGAGCTAAGTAGACCCACAGATTTTAGATTAGTTTGGATGATGATATCACTGAAACCTACAAGATGAGAGGTATGTAAATGAGAAAAGTAGTTCTAGGAATGATGTCTGTGAATCGCACAATAGTTGTCAAATTAAGTAAAATTAGGAATTCTGTGGTGAATAACGCACCTTCTGACTCCCAAAGCCTGTAAACCCTCTAGAAGGCACAAGTCAACAGTACGATGGAATAATTTCCAATTGCCTGTATGAGTGCAGCTCCAATGACATTCAAGAAGCTCAACAGCATCCAGGACAAAAAGCAGCTCACTTGATCACCCCATTCAACACCTTAAGTATTCACTGTCCTACCAGCTGCACACACTAGCACCAGTGTGTACCATCAATAAGAAACATTGCAGCAACTTGTCAAAGCTCCTTCAACAGCACCTTCCAAACTCCCTTCAACAGCAGCTTCCAAACTCATGACATATACCACCTGGAAGGGCAATGGCAGCAGATGCACAGGAACATCACCTGCAAATTCTCCTCCAAGTACATCACCATCCTGACTTGGAACTACACCACTGTTCCTTTGCTGATGTTGGGTCGAAATCCTGAAAATCCACCATCCTCCCCCCTGCCCCCCACCAACAATAATACTGTGTGTGTACCTACGTGACAGGGACTGCAGCGGTTGATAAAGGTAGCCCACCACCATCTTCTCAAGGCCAATTAGGAATGGGGAATAAATGCTGGCCGTTCCAGTGACATTTGCATCCCATGAAAAAGTTTTTAAAAAGCCATACTTGTGATTAGTGTAGCATGCATACTGTAAGATATTCTAGATCTATTAAGTATCCAGGAGGATACTTATGCGAGGTATGTCATGTGTCAAAGGATTCTTTTGCTTAAGTTTGAGAAGCAGGCGATTCCATTCCTCAGCATAAAAAGGGAGGAAATGTTTCTGGAAGATAATTACTCAGCAGATTGAGTGGATGAGAAGTAAGTGGCCACAACGGGAACAGGAGGAACCAGAAGATGAATTCTAGTGGGCCTGGACCTGTCCAGTCGACATTCAATCCTTCATGGTTCAAATTAAAGTGGAAAGAAGAGATAGAGGAAGATAATCAATAACAACACTGAAACGAGGCAAAAAGAATGAAACTATCCACAAGGACAGGGAGTAGTGGTAGTAATGAAAAGAAAGATGGCTGATTTGTATTGATGAGCTGCAGTCTGACTGCCATGATGCCAAAGCAAGGGACACAAATAAACGGTTAAGAAAAACAGCAAGATGTTGTGATTTATGTAGGATTCAATGTGACAGGAAAATGTGGAATGTTGATCTTGAGGAGAGTAAATGAAAAGACAAATTTGCTGAAAAGGCCAAAATTGCTCATCCACAGAAAATGTAATGTGTAACACAAACAACGGTGGTGTTGAATTTAATGGGCAGTAATCTGAGATGGTCAGTCATGTGGCAATTGATAAGGCAGGGATTTAGCAATTGTCACATTATCCAGTGGTAGTAAATGGGGCACAACATCATGCAACACTTATGAAAATTATTTCTTTATGCTGAAACTAGAATGGTTAATTATACCAGTTCATGAAGATAACCTGCCTCTATTTTGCGAGTTTTCTGCCCACATAGCTGTGTCATCAACAAACACAATACTGTATGATCTCTGCCATAAAATGTCTGACATTATCAGAGGACTCAGTAAACATCAATGGTTACTCATTTTTCAGGCATGCATTTTTTACTGATCACCATCATTTGTCTTTCATTGCTGAGCAAATTCTTAGTCTGTCTTAGCAAATTGCGATCTGCTATATAACCCTTCAACTATGCAACTAGTCCCAATATAGGAACTTTGTCAAATGCTTTTTGGCATTCAATTAAAATCATTCTACCTCATTAAGGATGGGAATACATGACAGAAGGTTTAGAGAAGAGCAACTAGGATGATTTGGGGCATTTAAGAACTAGATTTTAAAAAAAGAATGGGGATGCACAGGAGACCAGAGTTGGAAGAATGCAGAGCTCTTGTAGGGTTGTAGGGCTGGAAGAGATTACAGAGATGGGGATGATCAAGGCTCTAGACGGATTTGAGCACAAGGATGAGAATTTAAAATCGAGTTATTGGTGGAGCAGTGCCAGTGTAGCTCAGTGAGAAGAACAGTGATGGATGAGCAGGACTTGGTGCAGGTTAGGATACAAGAGCTGGTTTTTGTAAAGGGTGAAAGATGTAAGGTTGGTCATGAGACAATTAGAACAGTTGATTCTGGATAAAACAAAAGCACGGATGAAGGTTTCGATAGCAGATAAGCTAGGGCAGGTCCAGAGATTGGGATAATGTTGGAAGTAGGCAGGTTAGAAAAATTCCTACTGGATTTAAGCACATTTGTGAGGTACAAAATCCCATGACACTATCTGAAGAAGAGTAGGGGTGTTGTCATGAGAATCAACATTTATCCCTCAAGCAACACCAAGAAAACCGATTATATAGTTATCTACCTGATTGTGAACCTATTGTGCACAATTTCTCTGCTGCGTTTTCATACATTACAACGTTGCCAATACTTCAGAAGTGTTTAATTGGCTGTAAAACACATTGGGACATCAAGACGACATGGCAGATACTGTATAAATGCAAATTTATTATTTCTGTGCACAAACTATATAGTCACGTGGTCTAATGCTCTAGTTTTACAGCCCTAAATAACAATTCTGATGGATTAACAAAATGATACATCATCACAGATTTTTATTGGGCAAAGGATGGCAACCGTGCAAGAGAAATCAATAGACGATTCTCCAGCATTAAGGACCTTTTCAGAATTTCAAAATGTTTACTGCCCTCTGATTAAAAATAAAAATTTTGTGCTACCAGATAGTGAAGTGAACCAGCGATGTATATATAATTAAATATTAATATATTTTGAATACATGAAACCATGAATTGTATGACTGGAGTATTTTCCAGTTGACTAATTGTATTCCGCAGTTTTTCTTTTATGATTACAGCATTACTCATCATTGTATACCATATGCTTCATTGACTTGATTTCATTTCAGAGCAAGAGAGGAGCATGGATTGAGTCAGCAGCTGACTGAATGGGGTGGCTTACTGATAGTCAATTATTAATGCAAAATGGTTCTCAATCTAGTGTTCGCCGGTGCTCCTTTCAGTGCATAAAATGGGATTCTCTTTTGGAACTGTCAAATTACATAGCAGTTTGCTGTATCTAGTTTTCTTAAATTTAACTTGTATTAAAGCCTTGGCTAATTTTATGCACCAGGTATAATAGTTTTAAATTAGTTTGCTTTTCTACTTCTGTGATGGTGAACATTGATAAGCTCCAGCTATACTATCTCTGTAGATTTTTTAACGTACCTTCCCCTCCCCCACTTCCCAGAGGACCAGTCCAATTCACTTCACTTGCATAGGATCTTGTTCAGCTTCAGTGAGCTTATTGCCTGAAGTATAGCCTAAGAGATCCTCATTTAAATTGCATTTACTTAATTGTTGCTGTAAGTCTGTATAAAGACAGAAAATAAAGACCATTCACCTCAATGCAATTTTCATTTTTAAACTCAGTGTGCACATGTTGAAAGTCAACATTTCAGGCTACATTAGACACATTAGCTGCCCTGGAAAACTGAAGGAATAAAAACATAGTTTGAAGGGCATCATGGCCCACTGAGTGTGTCACAAACTTGGAAGAGCTTTCTGTAGAATTTTCTGATGTACTCATGCACATTGATGAAGTCATTGGGTTGAGTTGATAAGATGGTTTTGTGAATGATTCTATTTGAAAGGTGATACTTAGGAGTATTTGAAACTATTTGCTTGTGTGACTTGAGGAAGATTATAATTGTGGAGTTTCTCTCATGATTTAGTGAAACTTAGCTGGAATTAAATAATGGACCAGAATTTGCAGAAAAAAATAAGGTGTCTCACCTGATGCACACCATTATTTATGTGAAAATCGGCTATAGCTTCCATCAAGGAAGAGACACCCCATGAATTGCAAATTACCGCAATCTGCTTACTGATTTGCACAATTCAGCTGTTAGCTTTGCGCAAAAGGCAAGTCTCGCTTAACTGTCAAGCAATTTTCATGATTTTTCTGCATTGGCACATTAATTGTCCACTTGCCACAAATTAAACAGAGGAACATGAGTAAACCATTCAGACATTTGAGCCTGTTCCACCATTCAGAGAGATCACAACTGATCTATATTCTAATTCCACCAACCTGTCTTGACTCTTAATACCTTTGGCTCGCAAAAGTCCATCAAATTCTAATTTAGAATTACTAATTGAACTAACATTACTCCGTTTTTGGAGGAGAGAAATATACACTCCTATCACCCTTTGCGTTATGGAGTGTTTTTCTGATTTTCCTGCTGAATGGTCTGGCTCTGATTTTGAAGTAGCCACCTTGTCCTAGACTCCCCCATCAGCCGATTTTTAAAAAAATTATCTCGATTCACCCTCTCGATTCCTTTCAAGATCCTGAAATCCTCAATAAAATTATTCCGTAACCTTCTATGTTGCAGGGAGATTACAAGCCTAGTTTATGTAATCCTGCCTCATAATTTAACCCTTGCAACGCTGGTTACATTCTGGTGAATCTGCGCTGTACTCCTTCCAAGGCCAATATATCCCTTCTAATGTGCAGTACCTCCAGATGTGGTATAGCCAGGGCTTTGTATACCTGTGGTAAAACTTCCTCTCCTTCGTGTTCTAGCCTTTGGGTAATTAATACTGTAAGTATTCTTTTAATGACGTGATAGTTATGAGTGATTACTAATCAATCGCTCTGGCCCAGAAGCTGAAGAATTATAACTGTATAGTCTTAATTTCTTCAATTTTGAATTAGTTCAGGAGATCTTATAAACGTACATTTTTTTTTTCTCAATCCAATTTTGTTTTCTCATTCTGTACCTGATTTGACATTGCATTCACCTTCCTTTGTTATTTCTCAATCCTTAAATTTCATTGTTAAAAAGGAGATATACTATTTGCTGATTGTTTACCAAGGTTCCAGATGTCCTGTTGCTCTCACTGCACTATTAACAGCTCACACTTCCAGCAACTTTGCGGGCAAAAGATTTTAAAACTGAAATGTGCACAAACAATCCTAATTAATGGGGCATGCTACGAGATGCCCACTCCAGCAAAATCAAGTCCAATATATTCAATTGCAATCGAGGAGTTCTTTCCCTTATTTGTTTAGTTTTCACAGTTACAATTTCTCCCCCCACCCACCCCACTTTTGCTGTCCCCACTTATCATGTCCATCCACCAATATTGGGCAAATGGGGCTAACTATTTGCCGTTACCATACTATAGGAGTCAATTACAAATGTATAGCTTCTAACATTTGTAACAGTTTATACTTCCAGCAACCTAAAATATGCTGGCTGTTTTGGGCAATGTGGATCAAATGGTGGTTATTATAGTTCATAGAATAATGCACCACTTGAGCCATCTTGCCTGCACAGGCTTTCTGGTAGAGCTATCCAGTTCATCCTACCAGCCTGCTGTTTCCCCATGTCCCAGTAATTTTTTCAGTTCAAGTATTTATCTCATTCTCTTTCGAGTGTTAGTATTGCATCTGCTTCCAACAACCTTTTAAGTAGTGCATAAATTGCTGTACAATAAAAAGTTTCCTCATGTCACCTCCAGTTCTCTGGCAATCATGATAAATCTGTGTCTTCTCATTACCAATCCTTCTGCCACTGGAAACCATTTTTAACTCACTCAAAACCATTCATGATTTTGAATAACTCTATCAAATCTCCTCTTAATCCTCTCTGTTCTGAGGAGAACAACTGCTACTTCTCCAGTCTTTCCACATAACTGAAGTCTCTGGTAGTGATAAGGAACACGTGGCCAGAGAGGAGATATGGGATGTGGAAAGATTCATTATCCCAGAAGGAAAAAGCAGTTTGGACCAGTACTGTTATTTCCCAGTTTACTGGTGTTCCATTTTCAGGTATACAAGACCAGTTCGGACCAGTATTCTTATTTCCAGTTTTAATGTATTTTCCTCCTGGGATGTCAGTGTTCACAAGTTGCCACTGGATAATACTGTTAACTTCTGTATGCCTCCACATTTTGGAGACACTGCACCAAAGTTTCAACAACATGATTTGATTTTCAGTTGATTAGCTAAAGTATGAGAACAAAGACACATGACGCTTCCTCTCATATGAAAGCAAAATGATGCAAGGTCGCTGATCTGAAATGTTAGCTCTGGCCCTCTCTCCACAGATGCTGCCAGATCTGTTGAGTATTTCTGGCATTTTCTGTTTTTATTATTTATTTGTATGTTCTCTGATGATTTGCAACCCCCTTGTTATGGCAGGCAAATTGGGTTAATGTCAACACCCCCCTGATATAAGTGTTGGGGACTGTACTTGCTTGGATCGAAGGATCCTATAACGATATAAATAACTTAAATCATAAGATTTTAAGAAATAGGAGCAGGACTAGGTCTATTAAGCCTGCTTCACCACTAAGTAAGATCGTGGCTGATCTAATTGTGGCCTTAACTCCACTTTTTTTGTCTGTCATACCCTTGACTCCCCTGTCGATCAAAAATCTAATTCAGCCTTGAGCATTTTCAATGACCAAGCCTCCACTACTGTCAGGTGAAAAGAATTCAAAGGCTGATGACCTTCTGAGAGAAGAAATTCCTCCTCATCTCCATCTTAAATAGGAGACCCCTAATTTTTAACCTGTTACCTCTAGTTCTAGACTCCCCCACAGGAGGAAACATCCTCTCAGTATCTATCCTGTCAAGCCCCCTCAGAATCTAATATGTTTTAATAACCTCTTATTCTTCTAAATTCCAGTGAGTACAAGCCCAGCCTGCTAAATCTTCCCTCATAAGACAATCCCTTCATCCCTGGAATCAGCCTAGTGAACCTTCTCTGAACTGCTTCCAATGCAAGTATATCCCTCCTTAAGTAAGGAAACTGAAAGTGTACACAGTACTTCAGGCTTGGTTTCACCAATGCCCTGTTTAGTTATAGTAAGACTTCCTTACTTTAATACTCCATCCCTTTGCAATAAAGGCCAACATTCCATTTGCCTTCCTAATTATTTTCGGTACCTGCATGCTAAATTTTTGTGATTCATGTACAAGGACACCCAGATCCCTTTGTACTGCAGCATTCTGCAGTCTCTTTCTATTTAAATAACATTCTGCTTTTATGTTCTTCCCGGCCATGTGGACAACCTCACATTTTCCCACATTATTCTTCATCTGCCCAATTACTGCCTTTAACCCTTTGCATACTCTTGGTATCCTCCGCCCAATTTGCTATCCTACCTATCTATGTATCATCAAATTTGGCTACATTACAGTTGGTCCTTTCATTGAAGTCATGATCATAGATCATAAATAGTTGAGGTCCCAGCACTATCCCTGTGGCACCCCACTAGTTACAGTTTGCCACACAATCTGGAAACAATCCAGGATGCTCACTCTGCAACATTTCTTTTGAAAACACCTCTAAAGGCTGATCAACTACCATAGGCATCACCTACATCTGTGACCCAGCTACATCATTCCCTAAAATAAATTGAACCCTTGCAATAGGCAACTCTTCCACTACTCCAACAATCACCTCACCTGTTTTCCACTTACTCTTTAAGTTTACCTCCCACAATGGAATAGGTTTAGCATCTCCATGAGCCCCACTTATTATCACCTGTTCCTGCAATACTTCCTCTGAACAACAAATATCACTATCCCATAACATTAAGGATTGACTAGCCCCTATGCCTCTTAAAATTTGAATATCTTTACCTGCTACACCCTGTACATATGGAAAAACTTCTCCCTCACATACAAAATCTTTAAGCATTTCTACAACCTGCTCCTCCAAACTCCCTTGGGTAAATTGTGAACACATTCCCACTTCTTTACCTATCACTGATCCTTCCTGCTTTACCTGTACACAAACCACTGGTTTTTCCTGTGCCTGAACCTCAGAATCCACAGTACTTTTACTTCCAGAACTTTCCTGTATCCCAAGAATTCCAACAGATTTTCCCAGTAATTTTCAACACTTCGACTTCATGTGCCCAACTTTATTACAATGAAAACACCTCAATTTTCGAATGTCACTTCTACCCTCAGCACCTTTCTTTTTAGCCTTAGAAAAAACTTCCTGGGAATTTCCACTTACTCCTCTCCCCTGACTACACACTTTCCTTTCACCTTCCCACTTTCTATCCTTCTCTGATTTAAAAGGGTGACGGAAGAAAGGTTTAGATCTATGAACTAACTCATAATCATCAGCTGATTGTCTTACCACTTCCCACAGAGCTGCATATTTGTCTCTATCTTTAATGCCCGTATTCACTGGTCAAAATTACTTTCTTTTACTCTCTCAAACTCAGTGTAAGTTTGCCCAAGATGTTGCCTTATATTCCTAAATTTCTGCCTGTATGCCTCAGGAACCAACTGATATGCACTAAAAATAGCCTTTTTTTACCACATCATAATCCACCAACATTTCTTCTGACAGTGAAGGATAAACCTCATGTACTCTGCCACTAAACAAGACTGTAAAAGCAATGCCCAGTTTTCTTCTGGCCATTTTGTCTGTTTAACTATCTTTTCAAATAACATAAACATCGCCTCTACATCTCTTTCTTCAAGCTTTGGAAGTGCTTGCACAAATTTAAACGTTTCGCGCCTGTGTTTTTGGATGAAGGCTTTTTCATCATCATCTTTGTTAAAGTCCAGCTTTTTAAGTTGGTATTCTCTGTCTCTTTCCTTCACCCTCTCTTCCATTGTTAACTTTTCCCTTTGGAGATCAATTTTTCGCATTTCCACTTCTCTTTGAAATACGCTCTTTTTCTGCTGCCTCTAAACCATGTTTACTCATTACCATATTAAAGACACTTCTACACCCTACTTCTTTTGATAACTCCAACTTAAAGTCTGCTTGGCTATAAAATGTAATACTCACACAGACAGGTGAACAACACAACCCCCCATAAACCTACTTCAGAATAAACCAGAAAGATATTATGAAAATTATTATACTCTCATTACAAAATTTAGTTTCTGTTTATTTACAACCCGTGGAATCTTGTGGCTTTATTCCAAAAGCAGATGTCTTGAATCTCAACCTTTATCTACTTTAAACAAAACGTATTGGTACCTCACCTGATCTTCCCCCATGTCCCCAGGGTCTGGTCAAGGATCGTAACAACATCTTTAGCAAGGCTAGAAAACTTAATAATCTTCAGACTTTCCAGATAACATTCCACTGCAGGTTTACAAAATGTAGCATGATTTAGTCGAGCAGATTAAAGTGCCTCATAGCTCCAGGCATTTGAACCTATGGCCGACTTTTGGTTTAGAAGTAAACAACCTCCTCCTGTGTTACAGGGCCATGTGCATTATTTAACTTGTAATCTTGTTACAATGTCAAATAGATGCAAAATTATATCTTTTGGAGGAGAAGTAGACCTAACCTGGCTTTAAAAGAAAGAAAATCTTGCATTTATCTGACATCTTTCATATTGGATGTCCCAAAGCACTTTACAGCCCATTAAGTATTTTTGAAGTGTAGTCATTATTGTAATGTAGGAACATGGGATAAAATTTGCGCATAGCAAGCTCCTACAATCAGCAATGTGATATGACCGTACAACTTTTTTTCTGATATTCATTAAGTGGTAAATATTGGCCAGTACATGGGGGTAACTCCTCTGTTCCTCTTCAAAATAATGCCATGGGATCTTTATATGTCCACCTCATCTGAAAGACAACACCTCTGATAGTGCAACCCTCCATCAGTACTACACTGGACTATCAGCCCTGATTTTTGAGCTCAAGTCCTGGAATAGGATTTGAATCACAATGTTGGGACTTTGAGGTGAGAGCGCTACTAACTCAGCCATGGCTGACTAAGTTTTTCTTTTCTGGAAATAATGTTTCTGTTTTGATTATGAAAGATGAAAGACTAAACTTTTGAAGCACTTATTTTAATGTAGGAAAACGGAGAGACCTCTTAACCATTAGTGTTGAAGAGAATCAGAATGCAAGACTGAGAGATATTTTCCTCCAATTTCCCACCTACCGAGAGAAGTATCTCAAATTTTTCTCCATTTGAATAATGTGTTTCTACCTGACTCTAAGAGGTTTCGAGACTAGACAAATTTTGGAAGAGATGACACTTGATATTAGGACAACTTATTAAGCAACAAAAGTTATACTTAACAAAAGAAGGCAATCAGTATCCGAGTTCACATGATTCTTGCTTCCCACTGACTCCACCAGCTGCAGATGGCTCATTTTCCCACCAGTTTCCCACGTCTCTTCATTCCCTGAGAGACCAAAAATCCACCCATCTCAGCCTTAAAATATATTCAATGATGGAGGACCCATAACTGCCTGGGATGGAGTGTTCCAAACATTCACAACCCTTTGAGTGCAGAAATTCCTCCTCATCTCAGTCCTAAATGTTTGGCCCTTTATCCTGAAACTGTGCCCCCCACCCCTGGGAATGCTGATTCCCTTGGGGTGAAAGGTGAATGGTGCAAATAAGGGCACAGGCAGTCGAGATTTGGATGACTTCAGGTTTACTGAGTGTAGAATGAGAGTACAATTGTATTCAAAAGTGATATTGCCATAGTTAGTTTTATGCTTTTAGTTACATAGTTAGATGTTAGGAAGTTGTCCTTTAATAGGTATAATTCAAAATATATATAAATGTATACTAATGTCTATAATGTTATTAGAACTTATTTTTAAAGTGGAATTGTAATGGGATCTGTGTCTCTGTGTGTGTCTTAATTGGATAAAACCCAGCTAGTCTGGGTGCGTTTATGTATAGAAAGATGTAGGTTTGAAATGGCAATTAGATAAACAGGGGTAAGTTTAGAAACATAGGTGTCAAGGGGGAAATTTGCATTTTTTAAATAAACCATTCAAAAGAATGGGTAAAATCTTGCATCTAGCTGGGAGACACCAAGCAATGTGTTTATATTACTTATAAAATAGGTAGAATAAAGGATATTATTGTTCAGAGATACAATGGAAAATTTACATTCAAAGGAATGCTAGGTATAAAGAGAAAGGAGCTTGTGTGTGTAAGGCAGAGGCATTTAAGATCTAACCACCCTGTAAGCCTACAACTATGTCTACAAAGGAATTTCAAGGAGCCTCATTTTGAATTCGTACAGTCAAATGTGTTTTGTCTGGTGTCTGTTTAAAGCCTGTGGGTTATTGTTGCCTTGGTGAAGATTTACCTGGGAGTGATTAATTTGGGGATTTGTTTAAAAGTTATTATGGTAGTAATTCGTAGACATGTATATGTGTTTAATTTGTTGTTAAATTAAATGGTTATTTTTATATAAAATGTCTCTTGAGGCTCGGTGGTCTTATTCTTGAATTTAGAGCCGCATCTCAAACATACCAATTGAAAATATAGGTTATGACAGTTGTTAAAGTTTCCCTCTGTCATTTAAATAACTCAGCCTTTACCAACTACTGTGTCATAACAAATGAGGGCTCTTGGCAGCATAATATTTGTAATTCCTTGATTGGTTTGAAATTCACAAATCTTAAGGTTACAAGTACATGAGGCACTTTGAATTCAGGAGTTGGTGAGGTTTTATAAGTGGTGAGACTGCAAGGTGGCTTTGGCAACTGCTAGGACTTGGCTGGGAGTAGAAGGTATAACCCTGATTGGGTTACAAAAAATATCCAAGAATAAGTTAGCAGAGTTGGCAGGTGAGTTAAAATTAGGGTTAACTGTAGGGGTGAGGAAAGCAGGCATAATTAAAGGTGTAGCACAGCATTGACAGTTGGAAGTGACACCTGGCACTAATGAGTCACAGATGGAGGTAGTGAGACTTTAGTTACAACTGAAGACGCTTGACTTGAACAAGCAAAGGAACTGAAAGAAGTTGAATTAGAAGCAAAAGAGAGAGAAAGGGCATTTCAAAGGGAGCAAGTGGAAAGGCAGAAAGAAAGGAAGCTGGAACTGGAATTTCAGGTAAGGGAGAAGGATAAAGAAAGAGAGGCAAGGAAAAGAGAGAAAGAAAGAGAAGAAAAATACCTGCTTAAAAGGTTGGAAGTTGAAAAAGAGATCTTGGATTCTGAGGAGAGTCCTGATGATGAAAAAACCTTTAACCTAAAACCCAATGGGGAGATGATTAAATTTGTATAAGCTCTTACAAAGTTTGAGGAAAAAGATGTTGAAGTGTTCTTTATTTCATTTGAGAAGATAGCTGAACAGATGAACTGACCACAGGAAAACTGGACATTGTTGTTGCAATCCAAGTTGGTGGGTAGAGTGCATGAGGTATATGCTTTATTACTGAAGAGGCATCGGTGAATTATGATGTGGTGCAGAAGGCTATTTTGCAGAAGGCATATGAGTTGGTTCCCCGGCAGAAATTTAGGAATATGAGAAAACAGTCTGGGCAAACTTATATTGAGTTTGAGAGAGTAAAAGAAAAAAATTTTGGCCAGTGGATAAGGGTATTAAAATAGAGACAACATATAATGTGTGCAGTTCTGGTCACCACATTATAGGAAGGATGTGATTGCACTGGAGGGGGTGCAGAGGAGATTCACCAGGATGTTGCCTGGGATGAAACATTTAAGTTATGAAGAGAGGTTGGATAGATTTGGTTTGTTTTCGTTGGAGCAGAGAAGACTGAGTGGGCGACCTGATCGAGGTGTAAAAGATTATGAGGGGCATGGACAGGGTGGATAGGGAGCAGCTGTTCCCCTTTGTTGAAGGGTCAGTCACAAGGGGGCATAAGTTCAAGGTGAGGGGCAGGAGGTTTAGGGGGGATGTGAGGAAAAACTTTTTTACCCAGAGGGTGGTGACGGTCTGGAATGCACTGCCTGGGAGGGTGGTGGAGGCGGGTTGCCTCACATGCTTTAAAAAGTACTTGGATGATCACTTGGCACGTCATAACATTCAAGGCTATGGGCCAAGTGCTGGTAAATGGGATTAGGTAGGTAGGTCAGGTGTTTCTCACATGTCGGTGCAGACTCGATGGGCCGAAGGCCCTCTTCTGCACTGTGATTCTGTGATATGCAGTTCTTAGAAAGGTAATTCTTTTGGAAGCATTTAAAGATTCAATTCCTTTGGTAGTGAGAACTCATGTGGAGGAACAGAGGGCTAAAATGGTAAGACAAGCAGCAGAGATAGCTGATGATTGAGTTAGTGCATAGATCTAAACCTTTTTTCCGTCACCCTTTTAAATCCGAAAAGGATAGAAAGTGGGAAGGTGAAAGAAAGACGGGTAGTCAGGGAAACGGAGAAGTAGGTGGTAATTTCCAGTAAGTTTTTTCTCAGAATAAAAAAGATGTTGAGGGTAGGAGATTGAGGGTATTGAGATGTTTTCATTGTAATAAAGTTGGTCACACACAAGTTGAAGTGTTGGAAATTACTGGGAAAATCTGTTGGAATCATTGGGGTGCAGAAAAGTTCTGAAAATAAAAGTACTGTGGGTTCTGAGGTTCAGCCATAGGAAAAACCTGTAGTGTACGTACAGGTGAAACAGGATAAAGAAGTCGGAGTGTGTTCACAATTTACCCACTTGCTGGGCAAGTTGCAGAAATGTTTAAAGACTTTGTGTGTGAAGGGAAAGTCTTTCCATGTGTACAGAGTGGAGTAGGTAAAGATGTTAAAATTTTAAGAGACACAGGGGCTAGTCAATCCTTAATGTGGGATAGTGACATTAGTTATTCAAAGGGAGCATTGCAGGAGAGGGTAATAATAAGTGGGGCTCATGGAGATGCTAAACCTATCCCATTGTGGAAGATAAATTTAAAGAGTAAGACAGGTGAAGTTATTGTTGGTGTAGTGCAAAAATTGCCCATTGCAGGGGTACATTTTATTTTGGGTCATGATATAGCTGGGTCACAGATTTGGGTGATGCCTATAATAGTTGATCAGCCTGTAGAAGTGGTTTCAACAGAGGTGCTACTGAGAAAGCATCCTGGATTGTTTTCAGATTCTGTGGTAACAAGATCAGAGGCTAATAGGTTGAAACAAGAAGGGCAGGCATTTCAAAGGCAAGAAGAAGGTGTTGAAATCCATTTAGCTGGCACTGTGTTTGATGACCTTGTTCAGGAAGAAAGACTACAGTGCATTTCAGCTGGAGTGTTTAATTCAAGGAGGTTAGTGGAGTTACAGAAAGATGATTTGCAGTATGTTATCTTAAAGATGATATTTTAATGAGAAAATGGATGACGGATCATGTCTCAGCAAATGAAAGCTGGAGTGGGGTGCATTAGATTGTTATCCCATTTGGGTATAGAAATGAGATGCTGAGGGTTGCTCATGAAATTCCAATAGGGAACATTTAGGAATTAGGAAAACACAGTAAAAGATAGAGGGTTTTTTTTGGCCAGGATTGCATAGAGATGTAATCAAATTCTGTAGAACAAGTCACACATCAGGTAATAGGGAAACCACAAGCAGTGATGAAGCCTGCACCTTTAATCCCAATACCAGCATTTGAAGAATCTTTTACAGGGTCATGATTGATTTTGTAGGACCCCTCCCTAAGACTGAAAGTGCAAATCAGTACTTACTGACAATAATGGATGTGTCTACCAGCTTTCCTGAAGCGATACATTTAAGAAATATTACAACCAAGAAGATTGTGGAGGAGTTAACTAATTTTTTTTACAAGGTATGATTTACCTAAGGAAATAGAATCAGATCAGGGGTCAAATTTCATGTCACAGATGTTTAAGGAAGTAATTAACAGTTTGGGGATAAAGCAGTTTAAGTCAACAGCTTACCATCCAGAGTCACAAACGGCTTTGGAAAGATGGCATCAAACTTTAAAAGCTATGATAAGAGTGTACTGTCAGGATTATCCACAAGATTGGGATAGAGGAATTCCATTCTTGTTATTTGCTATTAGAGACGTTCCTAATGCATTGACTGGTTTTAGCCCTTTTAAACTAGTTTATGGTCATGAGGTAAGGGGACCACTGAAATTGATTCAGGACAAATTGGTGGGTCAAAATTCAGAAACTATTCTCCTGGATTACTTATCAAATTTCAGGGAACAGAGCATGAGTTGGCTAGGGAACATTTAAAGATGTCACAGCAAGTAATGAAAATGAAGCCAGACAAGAAAGCGACAGCTTTCAGTTTTATTTCTGGAGAGAAAGTGCTAGAACTGCTACCAGTACTGGGTGATTCATTAAATGCAAAGTTTAGTGGACCTTATAGGATTGAAAAGAAATTGAGTGAAGTAAATTATTTTTAAAATACTCCAGATAGAAGAAAGAATCAGGGGGTGTGTCATGTAAATATGCTTAAAAAACACTTTGACAGGGAAGAGGAGCAAAAAAAGGTATTAGTGATGGTGGGTGATGAGAAAGAGGTAGAAGTACAGGACTCTGAAATTGATTTTCCTTTAATCAAATTGGATATTGAAAGGATGCTTGAAAATTAAAATGAAATATTGAGTTAGGTTCCAAACAAGTGTCAAAGTGATTTGGAAATGCTATTGCAGTCACACAAATCTATTTGTGGGAATAAGTTGGGAAAGACAGATTTGGCTATACATGATGTGTCTGTACAGGTTTCATCTTCAATAAGGCAGCATCCTTATAGATTAAATCCGGCAAAGTTATCACAAGTGCAAAAGGAAATTGACCTCATGCTTCAGAATGACAGTTGATTTTTTTTTGATAGGGAGAGGGATGTCATGAAGAGATATTAATGTCCATAATGTTGTTGGAAATTATTGTTAAAGTGGAATTGTAGCGGGTACTGTGTCTGTGTGTGTCTTAATTGGATTAAAGCCAGCTAGCCTGGGTGCTTTGATATATAGAAAGAAGTAGGTTTGAAATGATAATTAGATAAACATGGGGAAGTTTAGAAACATAGGTGTTTTGCATTTTTAAATAAACCATTCAAAAAAATGGGTAAAATCTTGCACCTAGCTGGGAGACACCAAGTCGTATGTTTATATTACAAATAAAATTGGTGGAATGAAAGGTTATTATTAGGACATGTAAAATTAAAAGCCTAAAGATGCAATGGAAAATTTACATTTAAAGGAAAAGCTAGGTATAAACAGAAAGGAGTTTCTGTGAAAAAGGCAGGGGCATTTAAGATCTTACCAACCTGTAAGCCTACAACTGTATCTGCAAAGGAACCAACTTGCAAGGAACCTCATTTTGAATTTGTAAGGTCAAATGTGCTTTGCCTGATGTCTGTTTAAAGTCTATGTGTTACTGTTGCCTTGGTGAAGATTTACCTGGGAGTGATTAATTTGGGGATTTGTTTAAAAGTTATTATGATAGCAATTTGTTGATATGTGTATGCATTTAATTTGTTGTTAAATTAATAAATGTTTAATTTATTTTTATATAAAAAATCTCTTAAGGCTCGGTAGTCTTATTCCTGAATTCAGAGCTGCATCTCAAACATACCAATTGAAAATATATGTTACGATAATTGTTAAAATTTCCCTCTGGGATTTAAACAACTCAGCCTTTACCAGCTGCTGTGTCATTACAATCCTGCCTGAATAAAGTTGCAATGGTATGATTTTCTCAGTGTTATTGTTTCATAAATTGTCAAACTTTAATGTTTTTTAAAATATTCAGAGATCTAAAATAAGCTGAAATATATAAACTTGACCAGTTAGTTTCTTGCAGAGATAGGAGTACCAATCTGTTCTGCTCCTGAAGGTGAAAAATACCTCTTCCAAAAACTCAAATAATGTGTCACAACATCAAGTGAAAATCCATCTATATTTAAGTTGTGAGTGCGTCTCCAAGAATCATTTACTTGGCATAGCATTATTTTGTTAACCTTATGATTCAAATACTGATTAAGTAGCCATTCTATTTAAAGGCAGAGCTATTCTAGTCATGATGAGATTAGTTAAATTTGTTGATAATCATCTTCTGGTTGTTAATGAAATTGTAGATGCAAGAAAGATATTTGTTATGATTATGACTTTGTGTAATTGCAATTCAAGTGCAAAAGTGGATTTGAAGTTGACCTTGTTTTGTGTTCAAAAGAATCTGAAAATTAACAATGCACAGCTGTGACTTTTATTTATAAGAACTACTAAATTGTAAACTGTTTTTCTTAACGAGAACTTCCTGGGTAGTTCTAGCATATGGGACTAAGGCATGTCTACATAAAGATATGTTTGGAAATCTATCTCCTGGTTATATCTTTGCTGTGCTTTCCATCCCTCCTCCTTGATTTTTAACTGTTTCTTTCATTTTTAGTGTGCAGTGCTTCTTCAAAGTAAACTTGTTCAGACCCTCCCCCACTTGCAATTCCAGTTCATTTGCCAGAATGCATTCTTACAGTCCAACCTCCCTCTTAGGTTAAAGACCACAAGAAGTAAGAAGCTGCTCCGTTGCCATGGTCTTTTCTAAAGCTTGTGAGGTTTTTTTTTTTAGAAAGTATTACAAATAAACTCTACCCAAGGTTTAATTGATGAAAGTAAAACTTTGAGTGAAAATCTGCTGAACCATCCTAATTCCCCAGTGGCTTATTTGATAACAAAACATGGGGGGAAGGGAGGAATTGTTGATCATGAAAATATTGACCTCTGTGCATATTGACAGTTATGCATCTAGAGTCCAGATGCAGGTGCAAACTTGCATCCCTGGTCATTTGGGAAAATGAATATGTGAAAAATTTGGAGCTTTGTATGTAGGATGTATCTAGAAAAGAGTTTTAAACAGTTGCGCATTTTTTAACGTTCTGGTTTATAGAATACTGCACTTCAGAAAATGAAGTCACCAAATCTGCATTGGGGTGCATACATTTTATTTCATTTAGCACCATAGATTGTAACAATTTATGAAATTAAGGAAATGTTAAACTGAGACATAAATGGCATGCAATATTTCAATGTAAAGAAGGAACAGAATTTGAAATGGATGGTCCCATTCCCTGTACTTTTCATAGGTAAAGTACAATCAGTATCCATCACCATTCTGGATTTGGTTGCATAAACTCCAGTTTTTAAGTGAGTGATAATAGTGACTACAAATAATGTGTCACATTTTTCTCTTTTTCCACAGGTGCATTAGACCGCTGTGTAATGGGAATTACTGCAGTGGAAATCCTGAATGCCTGTGATGAAGCTGTTCCAGCTGCTGTAGATACTCTAAGTCACCCAGCTGTAAACCTAAAACAGGCCATGGCTCGACGGAGCCTCACCGCTTTGAAACATATGGCACACCACAAGCTGCAGACGCTTGCTACCAACCTTTTGGCATCTGAAGCTGCTGATAAGGTATTTTAAAATTCTAACGCCATTCCCTCTGCAACTGTATTTTTTAGTAAAATATTACAAAATGCCTCATTCTAATTGAAATTGATTCATTGCTAATTTTCATGAATGTGCCTGAAATGCCTTGATGGGCAATGCAGAATTTTTTATTGATGAAGGCTAAAGCAGGGCATCACTAAGACTGAAGAAAATGGGATAAATCAATAAATGATGCTAAGCTTGGATAATAATGCTGTATATTGAGGAAGAGAAAACTGAAGGTGGTGATGAGTTTTGTTATTTTGGGAGTCAGGCAACTGATTAGTTAACTGGTACAATGTATTTGGATCTCAGAGCAGTGAGAATATAGTGATGGTGTATTTGGAGCATAGAGAAGAAAAAGGAGCATTGATCATGAGCAATACTTGCACACGTCTACATCACTCTCTTTGAGCTATTGCAACATTTTAAATGAGCGCTGAACTTGTGTTGATTTGTATCTCATTTTGTCTGCATCGTACAGAATATGGAAAATATTATTTCTAATGACAAAGCAGGAAAACAATGTGGTTCATTCTTTAGTGCTAAAATGAGTTGTAAATGAATGTATTTAAAAGAAAATCAACAAGCTTGCAATACAGCATTTATCTACATCCTTTAGGTGATCTACTTAATGTTTATTCACAGCCTGCATTATATGTAGTGTTACAATTACTTTTAATTTCTGCTGTGAATTTTTAATAGCATGGTTTTATAGTGCAATTAGAGATAATAGCATTGGAAATGGCAAACATTACTCAGGCTTCCAAACATGGATCTATATGGCTTTAAAGGCCTGTTGGGGTCTGGAGCAGCTTCAGTTATGTCTTCACCTATGTGAGAACAATTATGAAGATGAAGGGTTAATCACAATGAAAAGTGGATGCCACCATCACGGATTTTGCAGTACTCCTGTGCAGATATTAAAACTACAGCTGAAAAGCATGAAATGTCTTGGAAAATAGAAGAAAATTGACACCCTATTGGTGAGCAGTGTTTCCTGCTTCTGTGAAGAGACTCTGCCTTGGAAATGATGTTTAAAATAGCTCATGAAATAGATGTCAAGAAGCACACAGACTGTGAGCAGATGAGTTCAACTTGCAAGATTTCAAGAAGTCATGCCGTAAGAATTTATTGGAATGAAGTATTGGTTTTGATCCCCTTGGGGATGTGGGTACTATATTTTGCACCACTCATAAATGCAGAGGTTTTATCAAATGTCAGGTGTACAGTTTCTTGAAAATGGGTTTTTGTTTTACAGGATGTTGGAAAATCCCAAGGTTAAATGTTGAGTTTTGTTTTCAGTTGACTTAAAATTCAAGCCTACAAAATCTCTTTGCCATTGCAAAACCCAGGCCATATGGCGAAACTGCGTTTGCCATCATTACACCACTGAAATTGACAGCAACTTCTGGAGTTGGCGCAAGAAGCTATTGTCAGTGATCCTATATTACTCCAGAGGGTGCTTTGTTGTGGTCCCCACAGAGTACAATCGCTAAGCAGTGAATTCATGAAAGTCTCCACTTAAATGCTGTTAGTATTGCTGTGAAACCTTGTTGAATTATAACTTGGTTTTAATGGTGTACCAACTTCATAATTAGTACTAAATGTCCTCACTGGTCCTGAAAAGCCAATTTTTTGTTTGTGGTTTGTCATATTTTTCCATAATGATATAATATAAATTTTAGAACTTTATTTAGCTTTTATCTTTATCCAATCACCATTTATTTCACTACCTGAAAATGTAAATTAAAAGTTGAGGGATTTTAATTGCTTTTAACTACCTGGTTTGCTCTGAGAATGCTGCAATGTGATTGGCTGCTTACCTGCATGGTGACATCATTGCTGTTGTACACTGAGACATCATTGCTGTTGTACACTGAGAGATCCCCTTGACTTGACAACAGATTTAAACTTCTATTGGAAAAGGAGAAAAGCATCCCATAGAAATCATTAGATCTTTGTGGGCAGCTTTGTTCAAGGTCAGCTGTGCGTGTCCTTGCTTCACTACTGACTGCAACATCTGGGCTGTTTTTCTATCTCGGGTTATTTAGTTGAAGAAGCCCCGATTGTTTTTTTTAACATTACCTAAAGTGCTAAGTGTATTTTATTTGGAACGTCATATTCAGTTAGTGGATTTCAAAACATACATTTTCTAATACTGCAGCAGTTCTAACTCAGCAGTTGAATATCTTTGTTTGGGTTGAGCCTTAGCTCTGTTGTAAATAGATTGTGATACAAATTGTTACAGTTCCTTACAAAACAGAAATGATTAGTCCAGAAAAAAATACAGACTACTGAAAGATGAAATAATTTTTCTGCATGCTATGTCTCTTGCCTAGATTTCCCACCTTTCAAATGAGATTTCACATTTATTCATTGTAGATGAGCTTGATCATGTCTGTCCGTGCACACACACGTGCACTTTTTTTTGCAGGAGTCAGTAGATAATAATTGGGCAAGAACACTGACTACCATCTCCTGATTGCTTTTTCCTCTTTCCTACCCCCCTCCCTTTTTGACCAGGGATATTAAATGCTGAAGCCAATTATAGTGGTTCCACCACCGCCCTGGCTGAAGCTAGCCAACGGCAAAATGGTTAACTCTAAAACTTCACTGATCTGTATGACTCAACACTAGTTCATGTGATGATTTGGGAGAGCTCCAGCAATCAGATGATTTTTAAAAAATATATGTTTAGGCAGTGCATGTGTGCTGTCTTGACAGCTTGGTGACTAGCATTAAAGAAGATAGTTGCTCTGAACATTGACAGGACTAGCCTGTCCTTCCATTATAATTGTTCATATATGTGCTTTCAGCTGTTTTTTTTGCAGTGCCTTGTCTTAATTTTTCAGTGGATTGTTTAGTAAATGCTGAGTAGTTTATGCAACCATCCCCACCACATGAGGTTGTATCCAAGTTGATTTCCTTGCATTTGAATTTGGGTAGAATGCTTTGAGTGATGGAGGGTGAGGAAAATACTCCTGGAATTGCCTTGAAATTTTCATCAAAACAATGGCATAGTATGGTGTAATGCCAATTTCTAGCACAAAAAGATCCAGGAAATTTGCATATATCTGACTTGCACTGTGTTTCCACCATCATTTGTAATGATTCAGCAAAACCTCCACTGAGTTTTACTCATTAACATCGTAATCTATGCAAAAGAATGTGGGTTTCCTGCATTTATGCCAGTTGAGTGGGCTGCGGTTTAAATCTAAAATTTTACGTGCATCCGAACTCAAAGTCATATTTCTGTTGTTTAATATTTTGTAGAATAATACAGCATAGAATGAGGCCTTTTGACCCCTTGTACCTGTGCCAGCTTTTTGAAAGATCTATCCAATTAGTCCCACTTTCCTGCTCTTTTCCCCATAGTCCTGCAAATTCTTCCTTTTGAAATATTTATCCAATTTCTTTTTGAAAGTTGCCATTTTTGCTTCTACCACCCTTTCAGGCTGCACATATTGATGTGTAACACCTGCCCTTTTACCTTCCTCCCTCCTCACTGTCCAGGGCTCCAAACACTCCTTCCAGGTGAAGCAGTGATTTGCCTGTGCTTCTTTCAAACTAGTTACTGCATTCGCTGCTCAAACTGTGGTGGTCTCTACACTGGGGATACCAAACACAGATTAGGTGACTGCTTTATGGAACATATGTGTTCAGTCTGCAAGCAATACCCCAAGCTTCCAGTGGCCTTGTCATTTTAATTCTTCACCTTGCTTTTCACACTGGCATTTCTGTCCTCAGCCAACTGCACTGTTCCAGTGAAGCTCAACGCAAGCTTGAGGAACAGCACCTCATCTTTCGGATTAGGCACTTTACAGCCTTCAGGCCTCAACATTGAGTTCAGACTGCAATCTCAGTGTCTATTTTGTTTCCTTTTCTTTGCTTTTTTTTCTTTCAGTCAGCAGTATATCTGTTCCAGGTGTATTTTTTGTTTCTTGTCCATCACCATCCTCTTTGGCCTAGGAGGACTAAATCTTTTGTTATTCAATCTTTTTTGGCTTTCACTCAATCCTCAATAATAGACTTTTCTTTTGTCCTTGTCCCACTCGCCCCTTTGCTCAAAACCTATTACATTTCCAACTTTTCCCAGTTTTAATGAAGGATCATTGACCTGAAATATTAACTCTGTTTCTCTCCACAGACACTGGCATAACCTGCTGAGTATTTCCAGCATTTTCTGTTTTTATTTCAGATTTCCAGTACCCACATTATTCTGCTTGGATCTGACAGAAGAGGGAACTGATGCACCAACATGAGGATGGGCATACATTAATTGGTGTCCATTGCCTTTAAACAAAGTACAGCTCAACAAAAGTATTTAAACCCAGGGCTGTCATACCAACAGTTTTTTAAAAACAATATCACTTAAATGTTCAGAGAACCAAAAAGCCATGTGATATTCTAATATTCATCTTGCATTGCAGGCTAATGAGGGGCTAAAAATGAATAGTTTTATTGAATAACGATGATGGTCTAGTTAGATTTCACTTATAAATTTATAAATTTACAGTAACCTTATAGTTGATTTGCTTAAAACTAGTTGTCTTATTTAACTTGCAGTCATGCCATTTTAAGTTGCCAGAGAAAGTAACAATTAGATAGACACAATACAGTTATCACATTTAATAGGGTGTAGTGCAATGTTTTGTTTGAAAGTTTGAGTGGAACTTCTGTTTAAAGAAAGAAGCATAGTGCTTATGCCAACTCAACCTTCTAGTGCTGAACAGTACAATGGTTTTTGTAGGAGCTACAAGTCATGCTACTGACCACTCATGTAATATTGGCCAGGGCACAGCAGGATTCAGGAGAAAAATAACTCTTAAAATGGGACTTGCTACATTGATTCCCACCAATCATGCACGGCTATTACTGTGGAAGTCTTCCTCCTGAAAGTGAACCGGAAATCAAATTTTTTCCTTTCTATATCCTATTAATATCTCGAGATTTTCAAATCCATTAATCTGTATTCATTTTAATCAAAATTTATTACAGACTCTTTGTATTTTACTTTGTGAGTCCTCTCTTAAAAATGACTGCCTGCCATTTTGAAACTTTTCCAATAATGATTAAATCACCATGAGGCCATTTGACATCAATCGTGGATCATTGGTAGCATTCTTGCCTCTGACTCAGAATCAGGCTGCATTCCAGAGACTTGCATACGCAATTGAGGCTGACACTCCTGTCCAGCACTGAGGGAGCGCTGCATAGTCAGAGATGCCATCTTTCCGATGAAATATTCAACTGAGGCCCTGTTTGCCTTCTGAGGTGGGCGTAAAGAATTCATGGCACTGTTCTGAAGAAGAGCAAGAAAAGAATCCTCTGCGCATTGGCCAATTTTTATCCCTCAACCAATGCCCCTAAAATCGGTTATTTGGTCATTATCTCATAGAAGTTTGTGAGACCTTACTGTATGCAAACTGGCTGCCATATTTGCAGCATTAATACTGTGACTACATTTTAGAAAAATACTTAATTTTCTGCATAACACATAGGGACATCCTGATAAATGCAAATATTTATTTCTGGCTTGCTGACTGTCTCGTTAGCTATCTCTGTCTATGTCTTTCTTTCATTTCTTCACTGCTTATTTTATCATTCAATCGTGAAATATATCACTAGAAACACTAGGGATCGCATTTTTGGTGACCGGCATCACAATAAAAAATTTGCATACAGCATGAACTTTAATTTTATTTATAGGCCTTTTTTAAATTGCTTTTCTATTAGTTGAAGAGCATTGAAGGATAGACACAATAAAGTGTCTGACTTTGCATTAATGTTTATATGATTGCCCCTCTCCTGGCTGTGCACAAGCACAGTGGTGGTCTGTATTGGGCACCACTAAGTAGTTGATTTGAGGGGTGGAAATGGGAGTAGAGGGCACCTGGCTCTACTTGTTGTAAGCACACTGTGACCATCCAGTTAAAATGCTGACCAGGAATATGCAACACTGTTGTTTGGTGTATAGGAAAGAATGCTGAAGATAAATAAAGATCTCTCCCATAATGGATCTCCCATAATAAATAAAGATCTCTCCCATAGTGCCCTACCCGACTCTTCCCCACCCCATCCCCCCCCACATCCCCTCTGTTAGTTGGACTTTCATTTGCTCATTTAATCTCCGTGATATTTTGCACTGTAAGTTGCTTTAGCTGCATGATGGAAACAACCTGACACCCTTACTGTGATCTTACTGAATAGGGTAAGCAACTGTGTAGTTTCTCGACCAATCAGATGGAATGATTGTGAAATTAACAGCTTAAGAACGGAGAAGGAACTGCATGTTAAAATGGAGGAATTTAATATTGAATCAAGTACAGGAAGAGAAATAGAGAGGGAAAGCAAGATTGGATTAAGCGTGAGAAACAAGAGACAGAAAAGTTTAAAACAAAAATGCATTTCATTAAAAATCTTGAAGAACGATTAAAACCTGATGGAATGAGATCCTGGACATAATGGTTAATTTTCAGTACTGTAGGATTTGATATACCACTACTTTTCTTTGTTCTTTGTTCTTTGTACTCTTAGTAGGAGTAGTTACAAGCAGCTGCGGCAGCAGTAAGATTTGATGGGGGTTACAGATTACTCAAAGAGTCAAGGAATCATGGTCAGTCTCTCAATTCTGCACTGGATTGCCAGTCTGGATTCCGTATGCAAGTTATAAAAACAAAAAACTGCAGATGCTGGAAATCCAAAACAAAACAGAAATACCTGGAAAAACTCAGCAGGTCTGGCAGCATCGGCGGAGAAGAGCAAAGTTGACGTTTCGAGTCCTCATGATCCTGCAACAGAACTGACAGTTCTGTTGAAGGGTCATGAGGACTCGAAACGTCAACTTTGCTCTTCTCCGCCGATGCTGCCAGACCTGCTGAGTTTTTCCAGGTATTTCTGTTTTTGTTCCGTATGCAAGTGTCTGAAGTGAGGCTTGATCCAGAGTCAGAGGTGACAGTGCTAGCAATGACCTACCGTTGAAATGAAATGACCTCATGAAGATTTAACTATCATGAATTGAGAAATGACAGACCAATAGTTCAAATATAACAGGTAATCAGAATAAGTCAACATATGAACCATAACAGATGAGGTTGGTTTACTGATCCTGGATCAAATGCATATACAAATGAGGTGAGATGGTTTGTTCTCGATGGACTGCGGCAACAATCTCTTCAGCTTTGACTTCCTCTTGAGTTGGCTAGAGATGTTAAGCTGAAGCTAGCATTGATCCATATCTGAATGCCCTTCCCCCTCTGTGGATTTTCCCTACCCGGTACCCATTTATATATCATATCTCTGGGGCTGATGGATACATCATGTCAATCACACATTCAATTATATTGTTCCACCTAATTATATAGGATTACATAGGAAAAAACGGCACAGAAACAGACCGTTTCCCCCTGTGGGAATGTACCTCAACTGTGCTCAAACTGTATCCTCTTCAAAAACAACCATTGTTTTGTTACAATTTTGCTTGACAATTACATAGGATTTATGGCATAGTAACAGGCCATTCAGTCCAACCAGCCCACGTGAGCTTCCTCCGCATATCTTTCTAATCTAAATCTATCATCATTACCCTCCACTCCCTTCTCCCTCGTATGCTCATATGCCTCACTTTGCGCCAACCACTTCCTGTTAAATCACATATTTGCTCTTGGCTAAAGTTGCATTAGTATATAACGTTTTCATTCTATTCCCCTTTGAAAAATCACATGCAGACTGAAATTGCTATTATGTTAGGCAAATAACTAAGTACATGCTTTATCTAGTTTGTCAGATCCACAGTGTCCTTTTATTTTGGAGGATCCAATGACATTTAATCGTTTGTCAGATCCACAGTGTCCTTTTATTTTGGAGGATCCAATGACATTTAATCAAAATTAATGGTACTTACAGAAAGCTTATGAAGACAGAAAAGATTTGTACATTCAAGTGTGATCAACAAAGTAGTTTTTGTAATCACCATAAAACCCTTAAATACTGCTCATTTCTCTAGGGTAGAAACAGTTTAAAAACAAAGGCCTGTAGTATGGTTCTGATTTTTATGCAGCCTTGTCTTTGACATGTATTGAAAGACATCAATAGGATAAAGACTGTCCAAATCAAATGACTGAGAAATCCAGAGAAGTAAACTTTTTGTTTTGGCTGTATGGACTCCCCAAAAAATTTCATTCCTGACCCACTTCAGAACTTAACATGATTTTTTTATTATTCATTCATGGGACGTGGACATTGCTGGCTAGGCCAGCATTTATTGCTCACCCCAAGTTGCCCTTGAGAAGTTGGCGGTGAGCTGCCGCCTTGAACCGCGCAGGCCAGGTGGTGTAGGTACACCCACAGTGCTGTTACAGAGTGAGTTCCAGGATTTTGACACAGTGACAGTGAAGGAACGGTGATACATTTCCAAGTCAGTGAGTGGCTTGGAGGGGAACTTCCAGGTGATGGTGTTCCCCTGTATCCGTGAATTTAACTGTCCAAAAAGGCTGACTTTGTTAATATATAGTACGAGCAAGCTTCCAGTTGCATACTAGGCGAGGGTCACCTTGCTTGTTAAGGTAGTGGTTTTGTGTGTTATCTGGAGCTGAGTGGTAAGAACTCCAGCCCCCAGTATTGGTTCTATTCCGCTAAGTCTGTCAAAGAGCCAGATGCCCTGGAGTACTTTGGGCCTAATTAGCTCAGAGATTATATTACGAAGGCTATCACAGAGGATTGAATTTCTCATTACTAAGCATATTATCTTGAACCCAACCTGATCCCAAAGAGACTTCTTCCACAAAGAAGACAGCCACAAATTGGTCTTTAGATATCACCATACTATTTTCATGGGAGAGTCCATAAAAAAAAACACCTATCAATCCATAGTTCTGGCCAGATTCTCTGCATAATTATTTATTACATTGTTGACCCCCTCAACGGATGATAATTCAACCCCCTTTTAAATATATCAATTGACTCTGTATTAACTATATTTTCTGAGTTTCTGTCCCATGTATTTAATACCCATCCTAAAAGAAAATAAAGATTTTCAAAAGCACTAAACATTAATGGAATACCTTTGAAACCCAGGAAATGCGACATTTGATTTGTGCACAGCAAGTTCCTGATCCCTGGAGTTATTCTCATGAATGCTTTCTGCACTGTCTCTATTGGCGTCACATTTTTCCTAAAGTGTGGTGTCTAGAACTGGACGCAACTGAGTGTCTGATACAAGTTTAACATAACTTCCTTGCTCTTGTACTCGATGCCCTTATTAATAAAGATAAGATACTGCATACGTTATTAACCGCTCTCTCAGCCTGTCCTGCCACCTTCAATGACTTAAGCACATATACACCCAGGTCCTTCTGCTGCTGCACCCCCTTTAGTATTGTGCCCTTCATTTTGTATCTCCTCATTCTTCCTACCAAAGTGAGTTACTTCACACCTCTCTGCATTAAATTTATCTGCTGCTTGACTATCCATTCCACCAACCTGCCTATGTCCTTTTGCAGTTCGTTCACAATGCTTCCAAGTTTTGTATAATCTGCAAATTTTGAAATTATGCCCTGTACACCTAGGTCTAGGTCATTCTCCATTACAAATCTTCCTCCAGCACGAAAAGCATCTATTAGCATCTACTCTGTTTTCTATCATTCAGCCAATTTTGTATCCATGTTGCTACTGTCCCTTTTATTCTATGAGCTGTAACTTTGCTCACAAGTCTGTTGTGCAGCACTGTATCAAATGCCTTTTGCAGGCCCGTGTACACCACATCAACAGCATTACACTCATCAATCCTCTTCAAAAAAAATTCCAAGTTAGTTAAACATGATTTTCCCTTAACAAGCCCATGTGGCTTTCCTTAATTAAATTTGGGAGGTGCTGTTGGAGAAGCCTTGGTGAGTTGCTTCAGTGCGTCTGGTAGATGGCAGACACTGTAGCTACTATGCACCAATGGTTGAGGGACTGAATGTTCAGGATGGTGGATGGAGTCCCAATTGAATGAGCTGCTTAGTCCTGGATGGTGTTAAGCTTCTTGAGTGTTGTTGGAGCGATATTCATCCGGATAAGTGGAGATATGCCATCAGACTCCTGACTTGTGCCTTGTGGAAAGGAATTGGGCATTCGGGAGGTGAGCCTTTGCTGCAGAATATACAGCTTCTAAGCCATGGCATTTATGTTCACTTAAGTTTCTCATAGAATTATGGAGTGAAACAGCACAGAAACAGGCCCTTCGGCCCATCGTGTCCGTACTGGCCATCAAGCACTGATCTAATCCCATTTTCCAGCACGTTTCCCGTAGCCCTATATGCTATGACATTTCAATTGCTCATCTAAATACTTCTTAAATGTTGTGAGGGTTCCTGCCTCTACTGCTCCGTCAGGCAGTGTGTTCTGGGTGAAAAATTTTTTCCTCAAATCCCCTCTAAACCTCCTGTCCCTTACTTTAAATCCATGCCCCTCCGTTATTGACACCTCCGCTAAGGGAGAAAGTTTCTTCCTATCTATGCCCCTCATAATTTTGAGTATCTCTATCAGGTACCCACTCAGCCTAAGGAAAACAACTCTAGCCTATCCAGTTTCTCTTCAGAGCTGAAACACTCCAGCCTAGGTAACACCCTGGTGAATCTCCTTTGCACCCTCTCCAGTGCAATCACATCCTTCCTATAGCGTGGTGACAAGAACTGCACACAGTACTCCAGCTGTGGCCTATAACTAGCATTTTATACAGCTCCAACATAACCTCCCTGCAGTTATATTCTATGCCTTGGCTAATAAAGGCAAGTATCCCATATGCCTTCTTAACCACCTTATCTACCTGTGCTGCTGCCTTCAGGGATCTATGGACATGTACACCAAGGTCCCTCTGACCCCTGTACTTCCTAGGGTCCTACCATTCATTGTGTATTCCTTTGCTGTGTTAGCCCTCCCAAAACGCATCACCTCTCAGTTCTCAGGATTAAATTTCATTAGCCACTGCTCTGCCCATCTTACCAGCCCATCTATATCGTCCTGTAATCTAAGGCTTTCCTCCTCACTATTTACGACACCACCAATTTTCGTGTCATCTGTGAACTTACTGATCATACCTCCTATATTCGTATCTAAATCATTAATATATGCTACAAACAGCAAGGGTCCCAGCACTAATCCCTGCGGTACAGCACTCGTCACAGGCTTCCAATCACAAAAACAATCTTCAACCATCACCATCTGCCTCCTGCCACTAAGCCCATTTTGGATCCAATTTGTCAAATTGCCCTGGATCCCATGGGCTCTTACCTTCTTGACCATTCTTTCATGTGGGACCTTGGCAAAAGCCTTACTGAAGCCCATGTAGACTACATCAACTGCACTGCCCTCATCTACTCAACTAGTCGCCTCCTCGAAAAATTCAAATTTGTTAGACAATAAGTTTCTGATCAGTGGTGACCCACATGATGTTGATAGTGGCGGATATGGCAATTTAATGTCTGGAGGAGGTGCTCAGATTCTCTTTAGTTGGAATAAAAACAGAAAATGCTGGGAAAACTCAGCAGGTCTGGCAGTATTTGTGTAGAGAGAAACAGAGTTAACGTTTCGAGTCCATATGACCCTTCTTGAAGAAGATTGTCATCGCTTGGCAGCTATGTTGCCACTTATCAGTTCAAACTTGAATGTTGTTGAAGTTTTGCTGCATGTGGGTTCAGACTGTTACATCTGAGGAATTGTGATTGGAACCGAACATTGAGCAACCATCAACATCTCACCTGACCTTATGATTTGGAAACGATCATGATGTCAAGGGCAGTTACCCCAAACTGGAATTCAGCTCTTTTATTTCACTTTTTTGAACTAAGGCTGCAGTGGGGCCCGGAGATAAGGGGGCCTGGAAGACTCAAACTGGCCAGGTTATTGGTGAGTAAGTGCTGCTTGTTTGCATGTGATAGCATTGTCGACAACACCTTCCATCATTTTGATGATTGAGAGTAGACTGCTGGGGTGGTTTAGATTTTTTTTTCCTGCTTGTTGTGGACAGGCAATATGGAGGTACTTTTGTATTGTGTCAGGTAGATGTCATCATCGTAGCTGAATTGGAACAGCTCGTGTAGAGGCACAGCTTGTTCTGAAGCACAAGTCTTCACCACAGCCGAGATGTTGTCAGACCCCATAGCCTTTGCTACATTGAGTGTGCTCAGTCCTTTAGCACATAGAGTCAATCGAATTGGCTGAAGGTTGGCTGTTTGACAGTGGAGGCCTCAGGAGGAAGCCAAGATAGACTATCTTGTCACCTTTGGCAGAAGACAATTGCAAATGCTTTTGCATTGTCTTTTGCATTGATGTGCTGGGCTTTGCAATCATTGAGGATGGAGATGTTCATTCAGTAAGGGGCACGTGAGGAGATTATGCTGGAGTGAGATGGAGAACGAGTGAGTAGTGAATTAGAGAATTTGGTGCACAGGGGAAAGAAATCTGTTATATGTAGGAATTATTCAGTCGGGAACAGGAGCAGCTGAGTAGAAACGGACCTGGGTGTAAACCTCGCCTTCGGAACTGAGATTGAAAATAAATCACACAGTGACATCACAGGAAGACCATAAATTGGTTGGTAAGAAACTGCTGTTATGGAATGTCTTTAAATAGCTGTAAGTTAGAAAAGTGTATTATTTTTAAAGTAGCTGCTATTGGATTTGAGTAAGAAAAACATTTGGAATAAGTGGAGGTCAGGGCCAGTAATGCAAAGTAATATAAGTAAACCAAAGTTAAAGTTAATGTAAAGGAAGTAAAGTTAAGACATGGCAGGGCAGTTCGATCGTGTGCAGTGCTTGCCCTGTAATATGTGGGAAGTTGCGGACACTACTAGTGACCTAGACGACCACATGAGCAGGAAGTGCTGCCAGCTACAGAAACTTGAGCTCGAGCAGCAGCTCGAGTCATTGTAGCACATCCGCTTGGTGAGAGCAATGTGGATAGCTCACTCAGAGGGGTGGACGTACCTCAGGTTAGGAGCATGGAGGCAGAAAGGGAATGGGTGACTGCCGGGCAGTCCGAGAGAACTAGGCAGGTAGTGCAGAAGTCCCCTGGGATCCTGCTGACTAATCGGTTTTCTGTTTTTGATACTGGTGAGGGCATTGGTTCCTCGGATGAGCCAAGTTTGTAGCACCATGAGTGGCTCGGCTATACAGGAGGGTAGGAAGAAGAAAGGAAGGGCAATAGGGATAGGGGATTTGTTAGTTAGGGGAACAGACAGGCATTTCTGCAGACGTAGACACCATTCCAGGATGGTATGATGCTTCCCTGGTGTCAGGGGCAAGGATGACACCGAACAGCTGCAGGACATTATTCTGGGGGAGGGCGAACAGCCAGAGGTCGTGGTCTAAGTTGGTACCAATGACTTGAGTAGGAAGGGGGATGTGGTCTTGCAGATAAAATTTAGGGAGATAGGTAGAAAATTAGCAAGCAGGATCTCAAAAGTAGTAATCTCCGGATTACTCCCAGTGCCATGTGCAAGTGTGTACAGAAATAGGAGGATAAGGCAGATGAATGTGTGGCTCAAAAGATGGTGCAAGAAGGAGGGCTTTATATTCCTGGGACATTCGGACTGGCTCTGGGCGAGATGGCACCTGTTCAAGCTGGTCAGGCACCTCAACAGAGTCAGGACTGAGTTCCTTGTGCAGCATTTTGCTAGTGCTTTTGGTTGTGGGGGGGTGCGGGGGGGGCTGGGTGGGGGGCGTGGAGGGTGCTTTAAACTAACTTGGCAGGGATGTGGGAACCAGGAGAGAATATTAGAGAGGAATACCAGGGTGCACAAAATACAAGGAGAGACAGATAGCACTAGTATAGAGAATAGTAAGTGAATCGGCAGAGTCAGAGTGAGGGAGAAAGTAATGAAGTCTAAATCAGGGTTACTGTGCATGTATGTGAATGCACGGAGTATAGTGAATAAGACTGGTGAGTTACTGATGCAGATTGCAGTGTGGAATTATGTTGTTGTGGCAATAACAGAGACCTGCCTCAAGGAAGGGTGTTAAATATTCCTGGGTACAAGGTGTTCAGGAAAGATAGGGCAGGGAGAAGAGGAGGAGGGATAGCTGTATTGGTTAAGGAGAGCATTGCAGTGCTGGAGAAAGAGGATGTCCCAGAATGTTCAAGGACAGAATCAATCTGGCAAGAGCTAAAGAACAAAAATTGCTTGATTTGGTGTATAGGCCACCAAATAGTGAGAAGTATGTAGAGGAACAAACCTGCAGCGAAATTAGAGAGTTGCAAACATTTATTGAGTATGGTTATAATGAGGACTTGAACTACCCGAATATAGACTAAGATAGTGCTAGTGTAAAGGGCAGGGAGGGGCAACAGTTCCTAGAGTGTGTTCAGGAAAATTTTCTACAGCTGTATATGTCCAGTCCAACAAGAAAGGAGGCACCACTAGACCTGGTTCTTGGAAATGAGGTGGGCCAATTAGTTCAAGTGTCAGTGGAGGAACATTTAGGAGACAGTGATCATTGTATCATAAGGTTTAGGAAGATGATAGAAAAGGACAATGGGCAATCCAGAGTCAGAATAATTAAGTGGGGGAGAGCCGACCTCAATGGGGCAACTACGGAGCTGGCCGGAGAGACTGGAACCAAAGTTTGGTGGGAGAAACTGTGGCTCAACAATGTGCTACCTTCAAGGAAGAAATGGCTCGGCACAGTCAAGGTATATTCTCTCAAAACGGAAAAGTATGGCAAACAAAACTAGAGCTCCCTAGATGAAAGTTGTGATAGAAATTAAGATGAAGAAGAAAAAGTGTGCTCATGACAGGTGTCAGGTAGAAAATACAATTGAGAACCAAGCTGAACACAGAAGGTTCGGAGGAGAGGTGAAAAAGCATATGAGAGAAGCGAAGAGGGATTATGAGAAAAGACTAGCAGCCAACATAAAAGGGAATCCCAAAATATTTTTAGGCACATAAATGGTAAAAGGAGAGTAGGGCCGATTAGGGATCAAGAAGGGGATTTACATTTGGAGGCAGGGGGCACGGCTAAGGTGTCAAAGTAATGTTTTGCATCTGTCTTTACCAAGGAAGCAGATGCTACCCAGGCCATGAAAGAGGAGAACTAGAAGGGTTCAAAATTAGTAAGGAGGAGGTATTGGATAAAGTGTTGGTACGTAACGTTTACAAGGCACTGGGACCAGATGAGATGCATCCAAGGATATTGAAGAAGGTGAGAGTGGAAATTGCAGGGGCACTGGCCATAACCTTTCAGTCTTCTCTATACTCAGGGGAGGTGCCAGAAGACTGGAGAATTGCAAACATTGTTCCCTTGTTCAAAAAAGTTTGTAAAGGGTAAGCCAGTAATTACAGACCAGTCAGTTTAACTTCGGTTGTGGGGAAGCTTCTAGGAACGATTATTCGGGATAAAATTAATAGTCACGTGGAAAAATGTGTGTCAATTGGGAAGAGCCAGCATGGATTTCCAAAGAGAAAATCATGTTTAACTACCTTGCTAGAGTTTTTTGCAGAGGTAACAGAGGGGGCCGATGAAGGTAATGCTGTTGGTATGGTGTACATGGGCTTTGAAAAGGCATTCGATACAGTGCCGCACAACAGACTTGTGAGAAGAGTTATAGCTCATGGAATAAAAGGGACTGTTGCAATGTGGATACAAAATTGACTGAGGAATACGAAGCAGAGAGTAATTGTTAATGGATATTTTTTGGGCTGGAGGAAGGTTTGTAGTGGAGTTCCCCAGGGGTCAGTATTGGGACTGAAATAAAACAGAAAATGCTGGAAAAACTCAGCATCTGTGGAGAGAGAAAGAGTTAATGTTTTGAGTTCTTATGACTATTATTCAAGGTATTGGGAGATTTGATAAAGGTGTTCAAAATCATGAGGGGGCTGGGCATAGTACAAAGGGATAAACTGTTCCTGCTTGTAAAAGCATTGAGAGCGATGTTCAAAGTGATTTGCAAAAGAAGCAAATGCAACATAAGAAGAAACTTTTTAACACAGCGAGTTCGCGTCAGGGATGCACTGCCTAGAAGTATGGTGGAGGCAGGTTCAATCGAGGCACTCGAGGGCATTAAATGATTATTTAAATAGAAACAATGTGCAGGGTTACAGGGAAAAGGCAGGAGAATGGCACTGAGTCATAATGCTCATTCAGAGAGATGATGCAGACACGATGGGCTGAATGGCCTCCTCTTGCACTGTAACAATTCTGCGAAATACTTTGGCAAAAATAGCAGATGAATGCTTATGTTTGCATAGCGTTCCTTAGTCTCTAAGAAGTTACATTAAAATGCCTGTATTTTTCATATTTAAATGATTGGTAATTCTTCTCTTTAAAAACAGAGCTACCGTAGTCCTTCAAAGCACACCAAATAAAATGTCAAAAATTTAAAGTTTCTGAGGAGGCTCAAACAAACATGTGCTATTTTGGGTGTCCTGTGCACAATTATTAATCTCTAAATTTGATCTTGCTGAAAAATGTTCTTTTCTGTACATTAGCTTCAGCTTATTGATGGTGAAAATGCCGATGGTGAAAATGCCTATGACAAGATGACCGTACATCTTCACATGTCATGAAGTCGACATTCAGACTGCTTTTGAGTTATCAACCACGGCTGGTCAATGTCAGCTTTTTCTAATTTTCTAGTTCGTAGAATTGCAGAATGGTTACAGCACACCGTGGCAATTTGGCCCGCTGTGTCCACGTTGGCACTCTGCAAGAGCAACTCAGCTAGTCCCTCTCCCCAGCCCTTTCCCTACAGCTCTGTGTTTTTGTGTCATCAATTGCTTATCCAATTTCCTTTTTCGCAGATATGCTTTCAGTTTTGGCTTTGTATAAGTGAAAGTGGAAGTCCATGGAATTGAGGGGAAAGTAATAGTGAGGATACAAAATTGACTTTGTGACAGGAAGCAGAGGGTGATGGCATATGGATGTTTTTCATTTTGGGAGGCAGTTTGTGCTGATGTTCCCTCAGGGTTAGCTTTGGGTTCATTACTCTTTTCAATTTTTATAAACAACCTAGACTCAGTGTTATAAAATATGCAACTGATACAAAATCTGGCAAAGTAGTAGACAGTGACAGGGATACTTTTAGACTTCAGGATGACAGACAGCATAGTGAAATGGGCAGAAGCATGGCAGGTGGAGTTCAGTTTGGAGAAATGCAAAGTGATGCACTTTGGGAAGACAGACAATATACAATTAATGACATGATTTTGGAAAGTTTGGATAAGCAAAGAGACCTTGTTCTCCATATTCACAAATCCTGAAAGGTGGCTAAATTATGTTTTAAAAAGCATATGGTTTTAGAAATAGGGGCATTAAATATGAAAGCAAAGAGATCGTGCAAGAACTTTATAAATCATTGCTTAGGCTTCAGCTGGAGTACTGTGCACAATTCGGTGCACCATATTTCAGGAAAGATGCAGCGGCCTTAGGGTACAGAGGAGATTTGCCAGGATGTTACCAGGGATGAGGAAGTTCAGTTATGAGAGGATAGAAAAGTTAGAACTGTGGATTTCAGTTTTGAAGTACTTGCTGTGTGAGAGAGGTTTTTCTCACATCGCATTTGCCTCATTTGCACATCACTTTAAATTGTGTCCCCTCATTCTCAATGCTTTTACATTGCGGGAACAATTTCTCCCAATCCACTCTGTCCGGACCCCTTGTGATTTTGAACAGATCTGTCAAATCTCCACTTAGCCTTCTCCTTTGCAGGGAGAACAGCCCCATCTTATCCAATCTAACTGAAGTTTCTCATCCATGGAACCATTCTTGTAGACCACTTCTGCACTCTCTCCAATGCATCCACATCCTTCTTAAAGTGTGACACCCAGAACTGTACACAATACTCCTGCTGAGTTTTAACTAGTGCCCGATACAAGTTCAGCATAACCACCTTGCTCTTGTACTCTATGCCCCTATTAATAAAGCCTAGGATACTGTATGCTCTAACTGTTCTCTCCATCTGTCTTGCCACCATTAAGCACAAATATACCCAGGTCTCTTTGCTCTTGCACACCCTTTAGAGTTGTATCCCTTATTTTATATTGTCTCTCCATGTTCTTCCAACCAAAATGTATCACCTTTCACTTGTCTACATTAAACTTCATCTGCCACCTATCTGCCCACTTCACTGACTTGCCTATCTCCTTTGAAGTTCTACACTGTCCTCCTCACAGCTTACAATGTTTCCAAGTTTTGTATTATCAGCAAACTTTGAAATTGCCCCCTGCACACCAAAATGTAGATCATTAATATATATCAGGATAAACAAGGGTCCCAATACCGACCCCTGGGGAACTCCACTATAAACCTTCCTCCAGTCCGAAAAATATCCATTAACCATTACTCGCTGTTTCCTATTACTCAAGTACATCATATCAACAGCATTACTGTCATCAACACACTCTGTTAGCTCTTCGAAAAACTCCAAAAAATTAATTAAAATCATGTTCTCTTAAGAAATCCATGCTGGCTCTTCCTAATTAACCCACATTTTCCCACTTGATCATTAATTCTATCCCAAATAATTGTTTCTAGAAGCTTCCTCACCACCAAAGTTAAACTAACTGGTCTGTAATTGCTGGGCTTACCCTACAACCTTTTGTGAACAAGGGTGTAATGTTTGCAATTTTCCAGTCCTCTGGGAGTTTGTTTTATTGTATTGGAAATATATTATCTCACAATGGAATCACTGAAATCAGAAAATATATAAATGTATGGTTTGCAGGAACAGGTGTACGGAGCCAATTTTCTTCTCTACTGTGGACCGAACTGACTGCCCTCATTTTGGCATTTCTAATCTGTACTGTTCTTATTCATTATTGATGTCATTTCTCACATTTTCCAGCGGATGTCGATTACTCTAGTATGGATGTCATGGCTACAAACCAAAAACAGCTTTCAATGTTACGGAAGATAGCCAGGTATTCTAAGTCGCCCAGAATTGGCCAAAGGTTTATATCTCGCAACACAGTTGTAGACTATTGGAAAATTCGAAGTATTCCCTGTATGATTCTAATTATTTGAAACCCACAAAAATTCTGAAGTAAAGCTAGTTACTGCATTCATTCTGTATCTTGAGAAAACAGCTGCCACTAATTGTAAAGAAAACAAACCTTCACCATATGCAACAACAGTGTTCCCACAACACTCAAGAAGCTTGACACCATCCAGGACAAACAGCCCGCTTGATTGGCACCACAAACATTCACTCCCTCCACCACCGATGCACAGTAGCAGCAGTGAGTACCACCTAGAAAATGCAGTGCAGGAATTCACCAAGGCTCCTTAGACAGCATCTACCAAACCCACAACCACTACCATCTAGAAGGACAAGGGCAGCAGATAGATGGGAACACCACCACCTGGAAGTTCCCCTCCAAGCCATACACCATCCTGACTTTGAAATATATCACTGTTCCTTCACTGTCGCTGGGTCAAAATCCTGGAACTCCCTTCCTAACAGCATTGTGGGTGTACCTGCAGTACATGGACTACAGCGGTTCAAGAAGGCAGCTCACCACCACCACCTTCTCAAGGGCAACTAGGGATGGGCAATAAATGTTGGCCCAGCCAGCGAAGCCCACATCCTGTGAACGAATAGAAAAAAAACAGTTAAGTTCTTTTGAGGGAAATTTGTGTTTTTAAAATCTGCAGTTATGTCTCCTATTTGTTCTATATAACTTCAGGGAATGAACATTAAACGCAAACACATGTCACTATGGTTTTGAAAACTGACAACTCGTCATAAAACTTTTCTGCCTCAAGTTTATATGACAGCAACAAGAAGAGAAGTAAAAACAAAAATACCTGGAAAAACTCAGCAGGTCTGACAGCATCTGCAGAGAGGAATACAGTTAATGTTTCGAGTCCGAATGACTCTTCATCAGAACTAATAGAAAAGAGGTGAAATATAAGCTGGTTTAAGAGGGGGTGGGACAGGTAGAGCTGGATAGAGGGCCAGTGATAGATGGAGATTGCCAAAAGATGTCATAGACAAAAGGGCAAAGAGGTGTTGACTGTGGTGATATTAGCTAAGAAATGTACTAACGGTGACATTAAGGGTAGAAAGCAGGACGAGCAATGTACAGATAGCCCTAGTGGGGGTGGGGTAGGGGGAAGGGATCGAAATAGGCTAAAAGGTAGAGATAAAACAATGGATGGAAATACATTTAAAAATAATGAAAATAGGTGGGAAAAGAAAAATATATATAAATTATTGGAGAAAGGGGGTGGGGATGGAGTAGAGAGTTCATGACCTAAAGTTGTTGAACTCAATATTCAGTCCGGAAGGCTGTAAAGTGCCTAGTTGGAAGATGAGGTGCTGTTCCTCTAGTTTGCGTTGAGCTTCACTGGAACATTGCAGCAGGCCAAGGACGGACATGTGGGCATGAGAGCAGGATGGTGTGTTGAAATGGCAAGCGACAGGGAGGTCTGGGTCATGCTTGCGGACAGACGAAGGTGTTCCGCAAAGCAGTCACCCAGTCTGCATTTGGTCTCTCCAATGTAAAGGAAACTGCATTGAGAGCAGCAAATGCAGTAGACTAAATTGAGGGAAGTGCAAGTGAAATGCTGCTTCACTTGAAAGGAGTGTTTAGGCCCTTGGGCGGTGAGGAGGGGGTAAAGGGGCAGGTGTTAGTAAGTTTTGTGCTGACAGTCTCCTACTACTTGCTTTGGTTATAACTGCCTTTAGTTTCAGCCTCCTACCAACTTGATTCTGTCAGAATCCAGACCTGCCCTTCAACTAAGGCACTAAACTAAGGGATTAAAGGCAGAAAAGTCACCAGGACCTGATGGCTTGCATCCAAGGGTTTTAAAGGAAATGGCTGCAGTGATAGTGGAGGCATTGGTCGAAATATTCCAGAACTCTCTGGATTCTGGCAGGGTCCCAGCGGATTGGAAAACCACTAATATGATACCCCTGTTGAAGAAGGGAGGGAGACAAAAAGCAGGAAAATATAGGCCAGTCAGCCTAACATCTGTAGTTGGGAAAATGCTCCAGTCGATTATTAAGAAAGAAATAGCAGGACATTGAGAAAAGCATAAAGCAATCAAACAGAGTCAGCATGGTTTTGTGAAAGGGAAATCATGTTTGACAAATTTGCTGGAATTCTTTGAGGATATAACAAGCAGAGTTGATAAAGGGGAACCGGTAGATGTAGTGTATTTGGATTTCCAGAAGGCATTCAATAAGGTGCAACATAAAAGGTTATTGCACAGTATTGGGGGTAATGTATTAGTATGGATTGAGGATTGGTTAACACACAGAAGACAGAGAGTCGGGATTAATGGATCTTTTTCAGGCTGGGAAGACGTAACTAGTGGAGTGCCACAAAGATCAGTCCTAGGGCCTTCATTATTTTCTATCTATATTAATGACTTGGAGGGGGCAGAGTGCAGTGTATCCAAATTTGCTGATGATACAAAAATAGGTGGGAAGGCATGTTGCGATGAGGACATAAGGAATCTGCAAGGGGCCATAGGTTGAGGGAGTGGGCAAAAACTTGGCAGATGGAGTTTAATGTAGGAAAGTGAGATCATGCACTTTGCTAGGAAAAATCAAAAGGCAGACTAAATTTTATATGGAGAGAGACTCCAAAAAAGTGCAGCACAGAGGGATCTGGGTGTTCCTGTGCATGAAACACAAAAAGTTAGCATGCAGGTGCAGTGAGTAATTAAGGTGGCAAATGGAATTTTGGCCTGTATTGCTAGAGGTTTCACGTATAAAACTAGGGAAGTCTTGTTACTACTGTAAAGGGTGTTGGTAAGACCACACCTGGAGTACTGTGCACAGTCTTGGTCCTTGCATTTAAGAAAGGATATACTGGCATTGAAGGTAGCTCAAGAGAGATTCACTAAGCTGATTCCGGGGATGAAGGGGATAACTTATCAATAACAGCTAAACAGGCTAGGCCTTTGTTCATTAGAGTGGAGAAGAATAAGGGGTGATCTTATTGAAATGTACAAGATTCTGAGGGGGCTTGACAGGGTAGATGTTGAGAAGATGCTACCACTAGTGGGGGAATCTCGAACTAGGGGACATAGTTACAGAATAAGGGGACGCCCATTTAAAACTGAGATGCAAAGGAATTTCTTCCTTCAAGGGGTAGTGAATGTCTGGAATTCTATACCCCAGAGAGTTGTGGAGGCTAGATCACTGAAAATATTTAAAGAGGAGGTAGATAGATTTTTCAAATATCGGGGAGTTGAGGGCTATGAGGAGCTGCCATGAAAGAGGAGTTGAGGCCTGGGGCAGATCCACCATGATCTTATTGAATGGTGGGGCAGGCTTGAGGGGCCAAATGGCCCACTGCTCCTATTATGTTCTTAACTAATCCAATTGATTTGAGTGGCTCTAGTTTTTCCCTCAAACTAACCTGGTCAGTTAATACAGTTCAATAGTAAAAACTGATTTTCCTTTCCTGTGCTGGTGAGAATAACCTTTGCACATTAGGTCCACAGAAGCTTAAACTGTTGAGGAAAACCAAATATAAAGGGCATGATGATGTGGTCTGTAGAAGAAATGGAATTACTATAGAGATCCTCTTGTTCCACAATTTTTAACATTTTCTTGTTGGCTTTCGCAGGATTGTTAAGGTGAACCTATTCATTTTGAAGGCTAGGTTTTTGGAGAGAGAGATTGTGGAGCTGTTTAGTTCGAAATGTTTTGCTTGGAAGCCTCAGTTTGTTAATTACGGATTTTTGTACTCACTAATTTCTTTCCTGTGTTCTTTTTCTGTAGGGGGCTTTGCCAAAGTATTCCCATAATGCCCTTATGGTTCAAGCCATGAAGACCAACCTGACAGATCCAGATATCCATATATTATTCTTTGATGTGGAAGCTCTGATCATCCAGCTGCTAACGGAGGAAGCATCCAGACCCAATCCCACTCTTATTTCTCCAGAGAGCCTCCAGAAAGCCCAAGGCAGCACAGACAAAAGCAGTTCCTTCCTGACTGGGAAGAGAGCAGCTGTCCTCTTCCAACAGGTGAAGGAAACTATCAAAGAGAATATTAAGGAGCATTTGCTGGATGATGATGAAGATGATGACGATGAGATAAAGAAGCAGAAGAGGGAAGAAAGTGACTCAGAATACAAGGGCAGCAAATCGAAGCCACTCACACTGTTAGAGTACAACCTAACAATGGACACTGCCAAGCTGTTCATGTCCTGTCTTCATGCTTGGGGATTGAATGAAGGATTAGATGATGTTTGCCTCATCCGCCTCGGCATGTTAAAACCTCACTGCCCTGTATCATTTGGTTTGCTTTCAAGGGGAGGACATATGTCATTGATGCTTCCTGGCTTCAAACAGACTACTTTCAAGACACTAGATGGTGCCATTGAAACAGGAAAGAAACTCATTCTGAGAAACAGCGCATATAATGTGTCCAGGGCAGTCACAACTCAACACCTGCTCTCTCTTATCTCCTTAGCTAATACATTAATGAGTATGACCAATGCCACCTTCATCGGAGAGCACATGAAAAAATTGCCACAAAGGTGTGAATCATTTTCTGTTCTCATATAACTTAAAGTGAAAGCATTTAAACCTTAAAAATTAATATTGAATTTTGATGTAAATGTACTGTGAGGTAAAGTTATTTAAGATAATTATTTCTTCCTTAACTTTTGGTAACTCAGTCTGTTTGTTATCAAGATTTAGTTATGTAGATAGTTGTATTTTTCTGCAAAAGCAACTTTCAGAAGCAGGCTATGCATTATAATCGTAGTCTCCAGCTGTGACCTATCTTCTTCTTTCCCTTTTCTTCCATTGTCTCTTTGTTTTGTTGCCAGACAACAATGCTTCCCTGTCTACCCACCAACAGCCTCTCCCACACCCCAACCTCGTTCTTCTTTGAGACTCACAAATCTAACATCTGTCCCAGCCACACCACTGAGTCTGTTTGGCCAGCTATGGACAACATTTATGTGATTGTGACCATGACTTGATGTTCTTCCTCAACATCACTTCTCCATTGTCTTCAGCAATGTCATCTGCTCCAATATTTCTTTTTCTACGTCTGTGTCCCTGACAGTGCCTTTCAATGGTTTCACGTGCACCTTTCTATGGTTTCATGTGCACCTTTCTGAATGTAGACATTCAGTCAACTTGTATTTTTACCTCTATTGCCTGCACAGTCAAATCTGGTGTATCTTTTGACTCTTTTCTCATTTATATTCCACCCCTTAATTACATCATTTGGAAGCATTTAGGAAGCTCAAAACTAGCTCTTCCTCTCCCCCTTCTGCATTTGATCTCTAGATTGTTGTAGAGACATAGAAAATAGGAGCAGGAGTAGGTCATTCAGCCCTTCAAGCCTGCTCCGCCATTCAGTATGACCATGGCTGACCCTCTATCTCAATACCATTCTCCCGTTCTCTCCCTAAACTCCTTGATGCCTTTACAGTCTAGAAACCTATTTCCTCTTTAAACATATTAAGTGACTTGGCCTCCACAGCGTTCTGTGGCAGAGAATTCCATAGGTTCACCACCCTGTGAGTAAAGTGGTTTCTCCTCATCTCAGTCCTAAATGGCCTACCCCGTATCCTGAGACTGTGACCTTCTTTTCGACCCCCCCCCGCGCCCCCAGCCAGAGGAAACATCATCCCTGCATCCAGCCCTGTCAGAATTTTATACATTTCAGTGAGATCCCCTCTCATTCTTCTAAACTCCAGTGAATACAGGCCTAGTTGACCCAATCTCCCCTCATACGAAATCCTGTCATCTCAGGAATCAGTTTGGTGAACCTTTGCTGCACTATGGCAAGTATATCCTTTCTTAGGTAAAGAAACTAAAACTACACACAATACTCCAGTTGTGGTCTCGCCAAGGCCCAGCACAGCTGCAGTAAAACATCCTTGCTCCTGTACTCAAGTCCTCTTGCAATGAAAGCCAAAATGTCAGTTGCCTTCTTAGCTGCTTTTTGCACCTGCTTGCTTGCTTTCAGTGATTAGTGTACAAGGATACCCAGGTCCCTCCATACGTCAACATTTCCCAATCTATCACCATTTAAATAATACTCTGTCATTCTGTTTTTCCTACCAAAATGGGATAACTTCACATTTATACACGTTATATTGCATCTGCTGCGTATTTGCCCAGTCACTCAACCTGTCTAAATTGACTTGAAACCTCTTAACATCCTCCTCACCGCTCACATTCCCACCAAATTTTGTGTCATCAGCAACTTGGAAATATCACATTTGATTCCCTTATACAAATCATTGATATATATTGTGAATAGCTGGGACCCAAGCACAGATCCCTGTGAATATCCCTTTAGTCACCGCCTGCCGCTCCGAAAACGACCTATTTATTCCTACTCTGTTTCCAGTCTGCTAGCCAATTCTAAATCCATGCCAATATATTATCCCCAACCCCACGTGATGTAATTTTGCACACTAACCTCTGAAATGGGACCTTGTCAAAAGCTTTCTGAAAATCCAAATACATTACATCAACTGGTTCTCCCTTATCTATTCTGCTGGTTGCGTCCTCAAAAAACTCCAGTAGACTTGTCAAATATGATTTACCTTTCACCAATCTATGTTGACTTTGTGTAATCCCGTTGATATTTTCTAAGTGTCCTGTTACCACTTCCTTTATAATAGACTCTAGCATTTTCGCTGCTACTGATGTTAGGCTAACCTGTTTTCTCCCTCCCTCTTTTTTCAAATAGTGGGGTTACATTTGCCACCCTCCAATCTGCAAGGACTATTCCAGAATCTACAGAATTTTGGAAGATGACAACCAATCCATCCACTATTTCCATGGCACCTCCTTTAGTCGCCTGGGTTGTAGATTATCAGGCCCTTGGGATTTATTGGCTTTCAGTCTCATTAATTTCTCCAGCATTATTTTTGTAGTAATATTAATTTCCTTCAATTCCTCCTTCTCACTAGACCCATGGTTCCACAGTATTTCTGGGAAGTTATTTGTGTCTTTCTCCATGAAGACAGAACTAAAGTATTTGTTTAATTGCCCTGATTTCCTTGTTCTCTATTATAAATTCTCCTGTTTCGGACTGTAAGGGACCTATATTTGTCTTAACTAATTTTTTTTCAAACTTATGGAAGCCTTTGCAGTCCGCGTTCATGTTCCTTGCAAGTTTACACTCATACTCTATTAATCAATCTTTGCTGAATTCTAAACTACTCCAATCCTCAGGCTTGCTACTTTTTTGAGCAACTTTGTATGACTCCTTTTTGGATCCAATACTATCCTTAATTTCTTTCGTTAGCCATTCTTGGGCCGCTTTCCTGTTGTGTTTTTGCACCAGAAAGTAATACACAACTGTTGCAATGCATACATTTGTCCCTTAAGTATTAGCCATTGTCTATCCACCGTCATGCCCTTTAATGAAGTTCCCCAATCTATCTTAGCCAACTCAAGCCCCATACCTTCGTAGTTTCCTTTGTTTAGATTTAGGACCCTAGTTTCAGATTGGACGACTTCACTTTCCATCCTAAAGAATTCTATGGTCACTGTTCCCTGGACATTGGAAGTGTCACTGACTTCCCACATCGAACAGGAGGGGCATTCCACCTGGCCATATTGCCCTGCCATGACTTACCTTTGAAGTGGCAAGTAACAAGTGTAGGCAATGACCATCTCCAACAAGAGAGAATTCAATCATTGCCCCTTGATGTTCAATGGCATTACCATTACTGAATCCTCCACTATCAACATCCTGGGGGTTACCATTAATCAGAAACTGAACTGGACTAGCCACATAAATACTGTGGCTACAAGAGCAGGTCAGAGGCCAGGAATCATGTGACGAGTAACTCACCTCCTGACCCTGCAAAGCCTGTCCACCATCTACAAGACACAAGTCAGGAGTGTGATGGAATACTCCACACTTGCCTGGATGAATGCAGCTCCCACAACATTCAATAAGCTTGACACCATCCAGGACAAAGCGGCCCGCTTGATTGGCACCACATCCACAAACACGCTCCCTTCACCACTGACACACAGTAGCAGCAGTGTGTACTACCTACAAGATGCACCGCAGGAATTCACCAAGGCTCCTTCAACAGCACCTTCCAAACCCATGACCACTACACCTAGAAGGACAAGGGCAGCAAATAGATGGGAACATCACTACCTGGAAGTTCCCCATTCAAGTCACTCATCATCCTGACTTGGAAATATATCGCTGTTCCTTCACTGTCGCTGGGTCAAAATCCTGGAACTCCCCTCCTAACAGCACTGTGGGTGTACCTACACCACGTGGACTGCAGCGGTTCAAGAAGGAAGCTCACCACCACTTCTCAAGGACAACCAGGGATGGGCAATAAATGCTGACCCAGCAAGTGAAGCCCACATCCTGTGAATGGGTAAAAAAAAAAATCTCCCTTTAGTTTTACTATCTCTAGTTTATAGAATATTAAGGACAGAAGAAATACTCACCAGGTCCCACTTACCAGGGCTGCTGCTCTTCACTACTGAAAGGTAGAAAATGAAAGATTCCCTCCTTCCCTCTTCAGTGAACTCCCTCTCTCACCAAACTCCAACTTAAGCACTCTAATGCAGCTCAAAGCAGCACTCCAGTGCAGACACAGTGTTGCATTATCCAACTGTAGCACAGAGAGATTTGGGGGCCCTCGTGCATGAATCACAAAAGCTCACATACAAGTTCAGCCGGTAATAGGGAAGGCAAATGGAATGATGGCCTTTATTTCAAAGGGAATGGAGTATAAAAATAAGGAAGTCTTGCTAAAACTATACAAGGCACTAGTTAGACCACACCTGGAACACTGAACAGTTTTGGCCCCCTTATCTAAGGAAAGATATACTGGCATTGGAGGTAGTCCAGAGAAGATTCACTAGGTTGATCCTATGAGGGATTTTATTATGAGGAGAGGTAGAGTAGATTGGGCCTGTACTCATTGGAGTTTAGAAGAATGAGAAGCGACCTTATTGAAACATATAAGATTCTTAGGGGGCTTGGCAGGGTAGGAGGAATTTCTTCTCTCAGAGGATAGTAAGTCTGTGGAATTCTTTACCGCAGAGGGCTGTAGAGGCTGGGTCGTTAAGTATATTCAAGGCTGAGATAGACAGATTTTTAATCAGGAATGGAATCAAGGGTTATGGGGAAAGGCAGGAAAGTAGCGTTGAGGATTATCAGATCAGCCATGATCTCATTGAATGGTGGAGCAGAATCAATGGGCCGAATGGCCTATTTCTGCTCCTATGTCTTATGTTCTTATGATCTGACATTGCATGACATTGAGTTCTGGGTGAATTGAAACTAATATTGACAAAGACAAAAAGCCATCCTCTTTGGCTTCGGTCAGCACCCAAAGACTTTGGCCCTGGATTAAATCAATCAACTAGCTTTATTGTCGGGCTGAGTCTAGAGGTGTGGAATCTTAATGCATTATTTGTTCCCAAGCTCAACTTCCTTCCCTGTGTGATCCATTACCAATTCTGCCTGCCTTCCTTTGTGGAATACCACTCCCATCCCACCTCTGCAGTACTGTTGGTGAAATCCTATCCCACACCATTATCCTTTTTCCATCCTCCACAAACTGCAACTTATTCAGATAGCTGCAGGTCCCAACCTCACTTGCACAGAGTCCCTCTTTGGCTAACACTATGACATACATGTTTAGCTGATAGAAAGATGGAATCCTCGTACATTGTTTGACCTTGAGCTCAATGTTATTCTTAACATATGAACCCACTCTCTATACCTGCTTTCTTTACTTGGGTAGAGCCAAGTTACATTTCCATGTGGGAGAAGGTAGGACAAATTAATCCAGAGCTCCCTGGATGATAACAGTGACAGAGAGAAAGATAAAGCAGAAAAAGCGTGCATACGCAGATGTTAGGTGGATAATACAATTGAGAACCATGCTGAATATGGAAAATTCAGAAGGAAGGAAGCGGAAAAAAAAGTAAGAGAAGTGAAGAGAAATGTGAAAAGCGATTGGTCGTTAACATAAGAAAACCCCAAAGTCTTTGATAAGCATATAAATAGTCAACGGGTGGTAAAACCAACAGTGCGGCATATATCGGGACCAAAAAGGGGATTTATGCATGGAGGCAGGGGCCTGGCTGAGATACTAAATGGCTACTTTGCATCTACCTTTACTTAAGAAGAAGGTGCTGACCAAGTCATCGTGAAAGAGGACCTAGTTGAAACACTGGGCTAAATATTGATGAAGAGGCGGTATTAGGTAGGCTGGCTGTGTTTAAAGTCACAGGACTGGATGAGATGCATCCAAGAGTATTGATGGAAGTGAGTGTGGAAATTGTGAAGGAAATGGCCAAAAGTTTTCAATTTTCCTCTGACTCAGAGGTTGTGCCAGAGGCCAGGAGAATTGCAAATGTTACAGCTTTGTTGAAAAAAAGGCGTAAAGATAAGCCTAGCAACTCCAGGCCAGTCAGTTATTGTTAGAAACCAGAGTTCAGGGCAAGATTAACAGTCAGTGGATAAAATAAGAAAAACCAGCAAGCATTTGTCAAGGGCAAATCATGCTTATCTAACTTGAAGTTTTTTGATAAGATAACAGAGAAGGTTGATGAGGGTAACGCAGTTGGTATGGTGTATGTGGACTTCTAAAAAGTATTTGATAAAGTGCTTCATAACAGGCTTGTCAGCAAAGTTAAAGCTCATGACATAAAAGGGACAGTGGAAGGATAAATACTAAATTGGGTCAGTGACAGGAAGCAGAGTAGTAGTGGTGAACAATTGTGTTTTGGACTGGAGGAAGATTTATAGTGGAGTTGGCGTTAGGAGCACTTTTTTTTTTCTATCTATATTAATAACCTAATTTTTGGTGCAGAGGACGCATAGGAAGAGGAGTAGGCCATTCAGCCCGTCAAGCCTGCTCCGCCATTCAGTTAGATCATGGATGATCATCTAACTCAACACCACTCTGTTGCTCTGTCCCCATATCTCTTGATGTCATTAGTCTCCAGAAAGCTATTAATTTCTGTTCTGATGTGCTCAATGATTGAGCTTCCAGAGCCCTCCGAAGTAGAGAATTTCAAATATTCACCACAGTAAGTGAAGAAATTCCTCCTCATCTCAGTCTTAAATGGTCTACCCTTTATCCTGAGATTATGCCCCCTGGTTTTAGACTCACCAGCCAGACGAAACATCTTATGGCCCCCACATCCATATTGTCATGCCCTGTAAGAATTTTGTAAGTTTCAATGAGATCTCCTCTCATTCTCTGAAACTTTAGGGAATACAGACCCAGTCTCCCCAACCTCCTCATTAGACAATCCTGCCATCCCTGGGATTAATCTGGTGAAGCTCAATTACACCCCTGTTCTTGCCAGTATATCCCTTCTTAGATAAGGGGACCAAAACTGTACACAGTACTCCAGATGAGGTCTCACCAAGGATCTATACAACTGCAGCAAGACATCTTTACTCCTCAAATCCCCTTGCAATGAAGGCCAACATACCATTTTGCCTTCCTAATTGCTTGCTGCACCTGCATGCTAATTTTTAATGATTCATGATCTTGTTCGTGAGTCACCTGGGTGTCCTTGTACATCCAGGTCCCTTTGGACACCTGCACTTCCCAGCCTCTCACCATTTAAGAAATATTCTGCCTTTGTGTTTTTTCTATCCAAGTGAATATCTTTACATTTATTCACGTTTTCTTCCATCTGCCATGTTCTAGCCCATTCACTTAGCATGTCCAAGTGCTCTTGAAGCTTGCTTGCAACCTCCTCACGGTCTGCAGGAACCTTTCCAGAATCTATAGAGTTTTGAAAGAAAAACACCTATGCATCCACTATCTCTCTAGCCACCTCCTTCAACTCTCTGGGATAAAGCTTATCTGGTCCAGGGGATCTATAAACCTTCAATCCAGTTAATTTTTTTTAAGTACTACCTCTTTACTAGTACTGATTCATTTTAGTTCCTCAGTTTCATAAGCCCCTTGGTCGCCTAATGTTTCTGGGAGATTTTCTGTATCTTCTTCTGTGAAAGTAACTGTTTAGTTTCTCCTCCATTTCCCTGTTCTCCACTATAAATTCTCCTGTCCCCTAATGGCCCCACATTTGTTCTAACTAATCTTTTCCTTTTCACGTACCTAAAAAGATTTTACAGTCTGCTAGTTTGCATTCATATTCTCTTTTCCCTTTCTTTATCAGTTCTTGGTCCTCTTTTGCTGCGTTCTAAATTGCCCCCTGTCCTCAGGCTTACCACTTTTTCTGGCATCCTTATAAGCCACTTCCTTTGATCTAAAACAATCTTTAACTTCTTTCATAAGCCACGATTGATTTCCCTTTCCCTTTGGGCGTTGTGCCTTAGAGGGATGTATATCTGTTGTAGACCATATAGTATTTCTTTGAATACTCGCCATTGCCTGTCTACCTTCAAATCTTTTAGTGTATTTTCTCAATCTACCATCGGCAACTTGCCCCTTATACCTTCATGATTTACTTTCTTCAGATTTAAGACACTAGTTTCAGAACGAATTATATGACATTCAAACCTAATACAAAATCCTATGATATTATGGTCACTCTTTCCCAAAGGCTCCTTTACAGCAAGGTTATTAATTAGCCCTTTCTCATTACACAACACTAAATCCAAAATAGCCCAATCCCTAGTTGGCTCCTCAACATACTGCTCCAGGAACTCATCTCATACACACTCCAGAAATTCCTCCTCCAGAGCATTAGTGCTGATTTGGTTAACGCAGTCTAGTTGTAAATTAAAGCATCCATTATTACTGTATTACAAACCTTGAATGCAACTCTAATTTGCTGATTTATACCGTGTCCAACATTAGCACTACAGTTTCACTGTATTTTCAAAATTTGTGGATGACACTAAACTTGGAAGTATTGTGAATCGTTGGGGTGGATCGTGATGAACTTCAAGAGGACTTAGGTTGGTGGAATGGGCGGACACATGGCAGATGAAATTTAATGTAGAGAAGTGTGAGGTGATTTGTTTTGGTAGGAGGAATGAGGAGAAGCAATATAAAATAAAGGGAGTTCAAGAACAGAGCGACCTGGTGGGTATATGTTCACAAATCATTAAAGGTCCCAGGGCTGGTTGAGAAATTGGTTAATAAAAAATAGGGATACTGGGCTTTACAAACCGGGGCATAGAGTACAAAAGCAAGGAAGTTATGATAAACTTGTATAAAACCCTGGTTCAGCCTTGACAATTGTATCCAATTCTGGGTACCGGACCTTAGAAAGGATGTGAAGGCATTAGAGAGGATGCAGAAAAGATTCACAAGAAGAATTCCAACAATGAGGAACTTTAGTTATGTGGATATATTGGGGAAGCTGAGGCTATTCTCCTGGGAGAAGATTAGGAGATTTGTTGGAGATTTTCAAATTCATGAGGCTTCTGGGCATAATAGATGGAGAGAAACTGATGTCATTGTGGAAGGATCAAGAAGCAGAGGATATGATTTAAGATAATTGGCAGAAAAAGCAATGTTGACATGAAGAGCGCTTGGGTAGGATCTGGAACGCTTTGCCTGAGAGTGTGGTGGGGGCAGCTTCAATTGAGGCCTTCAAAAGAAAATTGGATTATTATCTGAAGTGAAAAAAAATGAAAGGTTAAAGGGAAAAGATGAGAGGGTGGGACTAGATGAGTTTCTCTTCCAGAAAGCCAGCATGGACAAGACAGGCCAAATGGCCTCCTGTGCTGGAATCATAGAATGATTACAAGATGCTATTATACTATGGGAGTGCTATACTGTCTTTTGTATGTGACATTAAACCAAAGTCATGTCTGCTCTCTCGGGGTCAAAAAAGAACAAGGGAGTTCTTATGAACATTTATCCCTCTCAACCATCTAAAGCAAATGATATGATCAATTGTTTAATTCTTGTTTGTGGAAGCTTGCTGTGTGCAAGTTTGCTGCTGTGTTTTGTATCTTACAACAATGACTGCATTTCATTTATACTTCATTGGCTGTAATGGATTTTGGGGCATCCTGAGGTTGTGAAAATAACACGAGATAGGAATAGACCATATAGACTGTTGAGCATGCTGTGCCGTTCTGTATGACCATAGCTGATCTCAGTCTTCATTCATCTCCATTTTCTTGCCTGCTTCCTATATACTTTGATTCCCCGAGAGCACAAAAATCTGTCTATCCAGTCTTCAATATAGTCAACAATGGAGCATTCATAATCCTCTGGAGTAGAGAATTCTGAAGATTTATAACCCTTTGAGTTAAGTAATTTCTCCTCATCTCAGTCCTAAACGATAAACCCCTTAGCTTGAGACTGTTCCCCCGTGTTGTAGATTTCCCAGCCAGAGAATGCAACCTGTTAGTGTCTACTCTATCAAGCCCCTTCAGAATCTTGTATATTTTAATGAGATCATTTTAACTTGAGAGAATCTCAGCCCAATTCACTCAGCCTTTCATGATTGGACAACCGTCCCATCCCATGGACCAATCTAATGAATCATATGCTGTACTGCCTGCACTGTATAAATGCAAGTTTTTGTTTTTAATCAGTCCTTTCTTGGTCCACGCAATCTGTGATCAAACCTATCTAGCCAAGTGTCCCAGTTGAGTCTGCTGCTTATACTCTGTTTCAGAATCAGATGAATTCACTTACCATGCCCTTGGTGCATGGAATATGCTGGAAAGCCATTTTTGCCTTGCTGTTCCTCTTCTTGTCTTTGGAATTTAAAAAAAAACCGTGCCGTGCTTGTCGGTTTGACTGAAATTTTGGTCAACCCTAAATTTCCCCTTACTTTATTTCCTTTCCCCCTTGTAAAGTTTGTGAATTTCTTTTGAAGGTTATATGAATCTAAGTTGTTGCTGGCCAAAGTATGTATCCATAGGCAGAGTGTTGCTGATAAGCTTCATGTGTTGAGTGAGCTATTCACAATTTGTATCAGAGAATTTTGTTGGTTACAGTAAGGAGCTATCGTAATTAAATTGTATTGTTGAAAAAGGAATGAAAATTGAAGATTATAAAGTGTAGCTTCCTGTGCATCAGCAGCAGACACGGTCAATTTTGATCAAAATGTGGCATTTTTGTCACATCCTTTGATCATTTTGTGGTATGCCAGAATTCAAGGTTTAAATGGCTGATATATATGAAGCAGCCACACAGGGACATCAAATGATTACATTCTGTTAAATAATGGAAGCAAAACGTACACAACTTAACAGAGAAAACTGTAATAGATTCAGCACATATTTGTGACTGATTATAAGCTTAATTAACAATTTATAGTGTCCATGCCAGTAGTAACATTTTAGTGATGAAGTCATTTAAATTGAAATTGTGCATTTCATATCACCTGTATTTCTCAATGCTTAACTTGCATGGAAAGATAAAACACGACTGCACAAAAGCCACTTTGCTTAGTTAATTTTGGGCAGACTTGAAAGATAAAATTGTTATATTTTCAAATTAGTGGCCAGGCGATTATTAGTGAGAGAAGTGAAACAGCAAAGATAACGTTTTTCATAACAAATTTAGTAGAAATAATCTTTAAAAAATGGAAAACAGAAATTAAGCTTTGGTCAAAACTAAAGCTGAATTATTGTAACTAAAGATAAGCCAAACTTATTGTATTGTGAAAGCTGCAACTGAAGTTTGACTAAATTCTGAAATAGAGACAAAACTATAATTCATGATTCTGCTATTTTCCCCAAATAATATGTTAATTTTTTTCAGGAATTAAGAGTAATGATGTTTTATTACCAAAAAATATATTTCCATTTGAATGCACCACAGAGCTTTAGCTTTTCATGCAAATATAGTCTGATCTTCAGGCTGAAAAATTATCAGGTCTATCAATTATTTATTTTCCTTCTTAGTACATGTAGGAAGTCTGTAATAATTGCCTACATTAACCTTATCTTTCCTGATACAGATGCATTCACAATGGCTATCTGGCATGACACCACATAAACATTTGACTTAACTGATTTGGTTTTAATAAATGATAAATACCTTTAACATGTACTCTGGAGTCTTTGGATACATTTTAGTTCTGGAGAACAATTTTTCTGTGATTTGTGTGTTTGTTTTAAAGTTAAATGGATTGTAACTATAAGGCTATGGTTACTTAGTGATTTGTTGATGAGATAGGTGGACATTAAAACTTACAACATATGACTGATGTGGTAGAGCTTCAAACCCTGAACATCAAGCAGGCTTGACCTGTTCTGAAAGTCTGTAATTAATATTTGATTGTTATTCCTTGCAGACCACAGAAACCGAGCACCCTAGAGATGACTAAAGGGAAACCTTCCCCTCCAGTCTCCTCCACTGCTGTACAGGGACAGATCAAACAAGGTAACTACAAAGCAAAGCTTGGAGAGGAACACAGCATTAAAATGACAGTGGAGAAGGCTAAATGCTTTGTGTGAAATGATTCCTTATCAGCCTTGTGTTGTTGAAATGTTTTTCTACCTTGCTAAAAGTCCAAAGTTAAGCAGTGTGTGTTTGTGCATGTATTTGTATTTATCAGGATGATCAATATACCAAAGAGATTGAAGTTCTGTGATTCATATAGAATGTACAGGAGGTAATATAGAATGCAAATTTTGTTTGCTTTTGATTATCTAGTCTCATTTAGAAGTGGATTTTGTTGCTATTCCATTGTTAGGTATTCAGTATTCATTTTGCTTTGTTAAATCCAAACCTTAAGCAGATAAAGTTCACCAAATGGGAAATATTGAACAGTTTGTGAATGCATGAATTACCTATTTTTCATTTTCGTAAGTCTTGCATTCAGCGTATGTCTTTTACACCACCAACTGATTAACTTAAATGTCATAAAAGAGAAAATCGCCACTGAACAGGTATGGAACCTACAGATGAACAAAAAAAATCAGATGTTGTTACTCAAAAGAAGAAAATCCCCTCATACAGTAATGGAACTCATTCTTCCAATTCTTTTTTCTTCTGTGTTTCAAATCTTTCTAATAGCACTTCCCTCTGCAGGCCTATCTCTCTTTTTGGGTGCATTAATTGAGTTCATGGGGCCTCTTACAGCTGTTTGTATGTCAGCTTCAATCTTAACTGAACCTCCCAAAAGGCAACATTGTCCTTCTGTGCAAGCATTCTATTGACTGCAGTTTCCAGAATACAGATATAAGTAGATTCTCTTTCAATGACATTAGCATGCCTTACATGTGTTGGCGTGTATAACATACTAGGATTTTGCTTTTATTATTGGGAGCAAGGTTAGTTATTCACACACAAGACTAACGCTTGCTGTTTGTAAGTTTCACACCTCTTACTTGACTTTAGAAATCCAACAGCTAAAACCTAGGGATGTCATACAGACATGGTTTTCATTTGCTTTCAATGTATTCAATGTGATTAAGAAATAAGCTATTGAATTTATTCTGAGTTAACTTTGAAAAGAAAAACAATGTTACTGTCTTGTATGTTATAATAGGAAAAATGTTCTATATGTTCATATAGAATTGACTGTATATGTTGCAGTTTGCAACTCCTAGACCCTATCTTAGCCACAAATGTTGCAGCTTCCACTTGTCAGATAAACTGATGTTGCTCCATCCCTGTTTCAACTCCGGCCTTGTATCCTGTTTCGCTCCTTCCCTCCCTTGCTTATGTTGCATTCCTGCCACAATTACTTTCCTTGTCTTGATCTATTCCCTACACAGTTGCTCCATTCTCGCTCCATATCCCAGATTATTCATGTGCCACACTATGGCTCGTAACTTCCTTGGAGTGGCACTCAGAGTCAAGTTGCCACTCCGCTTCTACTTAGTTAACTGAAAATGAAGCTGCTGCTTTCTCACCCGACCTTCTGACTAAGGCTAGGTGAGAACTGTGTCGTGCAGCGGGTGTCCGAGTATTTGTGCAGAGGGCAGCTGAGTTGGAGGTAAGGAAGCCATGTCCCTTTTTTTATGGCACTAGATGCCATGAAGCAGGTAAGTTTGAAGGTCCAGCCACTTTGAGAAGCCAGGGAGAAAGTAAGTGTATAAGGTAAGTGAGTAGGATGGGAAGGCTGGGTTTCGGTGGTTGTCAGGGGGTGGGGTGTGGAGAGGTCAGGTGGTCGGAGGGTGGTGTTATGGCACAGCTGATGGTAAATGCCAAGCTACCCAAATCCCAAAGAGAAACTTGAAACAGCTGCCAAAACAGTTTTTGCAATTTGTATAGTAGGAGGAGAGGTTCTGAAATCAGGAAATGATGTCCTCAACTACTTGTGATGATTTCATAGTAGAGTTAACATTTATTAAAAGAATAAAGCAAAAAAAAAACACAATTACACTTAAATACAAGAATGGCTTCACACAATAAACAGAATGTTTAAACCGTTCCACAACATCTGATCTTAACTCTCCTCAGAGCTAACCTTCCCCTTTCCTGTTCAGCAACGATCGTTATAGATTTTCAAAATTTATAGAATTCCAGTAATTTTTACCACATGGTGCCTTTTTCCCTTGGGGTGTCCTCTGAGCCTGACAGCAACTGGGTCTTCAGGTCTGGCCTTGTTCACACTGTCTTCTGGGAGGTCTGACCTGCTATCCTGCTGTCTTCTGGGAGATCAAAACAGCTACCCCATTATATAGGCTTCAGTATTTCCTTAAATGCATTCCTTCCCTTTGATCTCTTTATTGTCTCAACCCAGTCTCTTTAGAAATGCTTTCTTCCCAGACTTGACTAAACTCTTCCTTACTTTAGCTATTACGTTTTTAAAATCCTGTTATTGCTTTATGTAAAACTCTGAAGTTCTTCTTGGTTCATTAACATATCAAAACCACTTCTTACTGTTGGCTTTAGACTCTTGCAGTCACTCTGGCTCTTACTCCAATTACCATATTTACAAACCCCCTACAACCTGTCTTCCGGTACCTAAGAAATATGACTGGATTATTTACAGAAGAAAAATATTACTATTTCTTGTTTTCTTGACACTAGTCAACGGGGGTGGGGGTCGGGTGGTTGGGGTATGGTCAATGTGGGGAGGAGCCGGGTGGTCAGTGGGGGCTCAGGTGGCCAGTGGCTGGTGGAGAGGGTAGATTGGGAGGGGGGTAAGGTCCCCCCAGCATATTTTTAGGGTATGCCTCCCAGGTATGATTCCCCAGAGCCTGCATTTTATGGGTAAAGATCTACTAGTATTACATTTGTTTTAATATTGGATATTTATATAACTATTTGAAAGGATGCAAGAAATCACAAAAATCAGGAAGCCTGGGAATTTCACAAGGTCAGCCAAAAATTGAATGAGTATTGCAAAGTGTGGATGAAAACCAGAAATGTACTTTTTGGATAGCAACGAGTATACTCAGAATGAATGAACTCAGTACATGAAGTGAGCAAAATACTAAACTGCCAGATCTTCTTAGAAGTATGTGGAATGAAATAGCATGTGAGAATTTGCAATTCAGGGTTGTTAAGAGTTCAAGCTACTGAAGAATATATAACAGATATAGAGGTTAAGAGAACATTTGTATTGCCAACATTCAGAGTATAAAATATCTGCATAGAATTTTTCATCGGAACCTCTAGGTAAAGTGGTGAAACGGGCAAGGAGATTCTTGTTCAGAGCTCGAAGAACAGTACTTTTGTCAGATTTTTTGCTAATCTTTAAACTTTAAATATTATTTTGAATAGCAGCATTGTATTTGCTGTCCAGTCGACTGTACCGGAGGAATTTTAAAAATTCAATCTTGTGGTTTGAGCGTTGCGGGCAAGTCAAGCATTTATTGCCCATTCCTGATTGCCTTTAAACAGGATGAGCCATCTTCTTGACTGCTGCTACACACAGTGCTGTTAGGGAGGGAGTTCCATGATTTTGAACTAACAAGTGAGGGAACAGTGATCTAGTTCCAAGTCAGAATGGTGTCAGGATGGTTTGTGGCTTGGAGGGGATCTTACAGGTGGTGGTGTTCCCATGCATCTTCTGCCCTTGTCATCTTTCTAGGTGGTGGAGGTCATGGTATTGACAATTTAGTCCATGCCAGTCTACAGCAGAACTTGGATAATATCCAAGTTTGGATTAATAAATAGCAGGTAAGATTCATGTCAGGTAATTCTCAATGATCAACTTGAGCAAGAGGAATATCACCCATTCCCTCTTGCCATTCAACAACACCAGCATCATCTTTTCTTAGCATTAGCATGTTGAGCAGTCACCACTAATTAGAAACTTAACTAGACCAGCCATGCCAACACCATGGCTACAAGAGCAGGTCACAGGCTGGATGTTCTGTGACAAGTAGATCAATACCCGATCCTTGAAAGCCTATCTACACTCTACAAAGCTGAAGTCAGAAGTGTTGTAACATACTCATCACTTATGTGGATGAATGCAGCCCCGACAACATTTAATAAGTTTGACACCATTCATTATCGACCGGTGTGCTAGATTGGCATCCCTGACGCCAAGTTCAGTGTCTACCATTTCTATATCCAGTTTACTATATCTGCAATATGTATTACCTACAGGAATCGCACAAGGTCCAATGTTACTTTGATAGCACCTCCACCCCCCTGAACTTCTACCATTGAGAAGGATGTGCAGCAAAATTGTGGAAACACCATCACCTTCAAAGTGCCCTCTAAGTCTCTCACCATCCTGACTTGTGCATCTGTTGGTATCCATCATTGTTACTGGCTCAAAATTCCGGTCAAAGCCCTGACCCAATACCATCATGGGAGCACCACCTCCACACAGGCGGCAAATGTGCAAGGAGAAAGCCTACCTCCTTCTTCCCAGGAATAATAGGAACGTGCCAGCATCACCCACATTCCAAGAAAAAATATATTTATATGGTATCTATATATATATATATATATATATATAGGCGGTTTCAGTGAAAGGGCATTCATTAATAAAGGAAATATATCCAAATGAGTATTGATTGTATATTTGCAAATTGGGAATCTTTGTGCCCATGCAGATAATCAGGTATTCAAGAGCATTGATTCTAATTTAGTTTTAAGAGATTTTAAAAGACTTAGTGGAACACGGTCCAAATACTTAAAACCGATAGCACATGTAAATGTGTTGCTTACATGGTACAAAGTTGGCTGAGTGACAGGAAACAGAGAGTGGTGGTGAAGGGTTGCTTCTTTGGACTGAAGATTTTCCCCAGGCATCCGTATGAGGACCAGTGCTTTTTTTGATACAAATTAATGACTTAGATTTGGTTGTACATGTCACAATTTCAAAATTTGCAGATGGCACTATACGAAGTATCGTGAATTGTGAGAATAGTAATAGACTGAAATGAATGTAGATGGGCTGGTGAAAAAGGTGGACACATGGCAAATGAAATTTAATGCAGAGAGGCATAAAGTGATTCATTTTGGTAGGAAGAATGGGGAGAGGCAACATAAAATAAAGGGTACAATTCTAAAGGGGTTGCAGGAACAGAGAGACATGGGGGTTTATGAAAACAGATCATTGAAGATGGCAGGACAGATTGAGAAAATGGTTAAGAAAGCATTCAAAATCCTGGGCCTTATAAATAGATGGATAGAGTACAAAAGCAAGGGGGTTATGATGAACTTTTATAAAACACTGCTTTGGCTTGAATTGCAGTATTGGATCCAATTTAGGAAGGAAGTGAAGACATTAAAGAGAGTGAAAAAAAAATGTATAAGAATAGTTCCAGAGATGAGGAAACCCAGTTATGGAGAAAATTGGAGAAACTTGGGTTATTCTCTTTTGAGAAGAGAAGGTTGAGAGAGGTGCTGAAAATCATGAGGGGCTGAGACAGGGAGAAACTGTTCCCTTTGGTGGAGGGTTCAAGAACCAGAGAACACACAATTAGGTTGATTGGTAAAAGAGAAAAGAGGCAAAGGTGACATGGGAAAACCTTTTTACACGATGAATGGTTAGGATATGGAATGCATTGCCTGTGAGTATGGTGGAGGCAGCTTCAATTGTGTCTTTCAAAAGTGAATTGGATAAGCACCTGAAGATCAAAAAATGTGCAGGGCTTTGGAGAAAGGATGGGGAGTGTGGATAGCTGAATTACTCTTGCCAGAGAGCAGTGTGGACTCATTGGGATGAATGGCCTCCTTCTGTGCCGTAACCATTCCACGATATCTCATAGCCGATGCCCCAGACACTTCCATCACCATAAAAGCAAACTACTGTGGATGCTGGAGATTGGAAATAAAAGCAGAAAATGCTGGAAATACTCAATAGGTGGCAGAATTGTGGAGAGAGAAACATAGTTAATGTTCCATGTTGAATATGACTGAAGAAGAGTTCTGTAGATGCTACCAGACCTGCTGAGTATTTTGAGCACAAGTGTTCTTACCTCCACCAACATCCCTGGTTTATGTCTTGTCCCACTGGCAGGACAACCCGACCACAGGTAGTAAGCACAGTGGTATAAAATTGTGATGGAATGGCCCTGGCAATCTTCAACATTGACTCCTGAGTCCGTGAAGTCTCATGGCATCAGGTCAAACATTCACAAGGAAACGTCCTGCTGATTACCACCTACTGCCTTCCCTCAGCTGATGAGTCTGTACTCCTCCATATTGAACACAGTTTGGAAGGAACATTGAAGGTAGCAAGGTGGCAGAATGTACTCTGGATGGGGGATTTCAATGCCCATCACCAAGACTGGTTTGGTAGCATCACTACTGACTGAACTTCCCAAGTCCTGAAAGACATATCTACTAGATTGGACCTGCAGCAGGTGGTGAGAGAACCAACATAAGGGAAAAATGTGCTTGTCTCCACTCTCACCAATCTACTTGTTGAAGGTTCATCTGTCCATGACAATATTGATAAAAGTGGCCACTGTGCAGACCTTGTGGAGACCAGGTTCCACATTAACTCTGAGGATACCATCCTTCATGTTATGTGGGACCGCTACCGTGCTAAATGGGATAGATTCAGAACAGATTTAGCAGTTCAGAATGTGCATCCATGAGGTGCTGTGGCCAGTAGTAGCAGTAGAATTGTATTCAACCAAAATCTCTACTATCCCCTATCATTGTAGAATTTACGCAAGGTAAAACAGAAAATCAATCCAGAAAGCCAAGCTTGGTTTCATGAGGAGTGGAAGAAAACATGCCAGGAGCAGCATAAAGCATACCTCAAAATGAAATGCCAATCTGGTGGGGCTACAATAAATATCTACAGCAAACGCAACTTTCTTTGGACACATTATGATCTTGGTGGAGACTAGTAACTTTCAAAAAGAAATTCAAACTTCCAGTTGTGAACTGAAAGGATTACGCCACCACATTTCATACAAACATTCGAATTAGGAGCAGGATAGTCCACTCGGCTGGAACTGTATAAAGGGCTGGTTAGGACACAGCTAGCGTATTGCGTGCAGCTCTGGAATCCGCATTATAGGAAGGATGTGATTGCACTAGAGAGAGTGAAGAGCAGATTTACCAGGTTGTTGCCTGAGCTGGAGAGTTTTAGTTATGCGAAGAGATTGGATAGACTGGGGTTATTTTCCCTGGAGCAGAGGAGATTGAGGGAGGACATGATTGAGGCGTATAAAATTATGAGCGGCATAGATAGGGTAGACAAAAAGGAACTTTTCCCCTTGGTCAAGCGATCAATAACCAGGGGGCATAGATTTAAGGTAAGGGGCAAGAGGTTTAGAGGGGATGTGAGGAAGAATTTTTCCACCCATAGGTTGGTGGGAACCTGGAACTCCCTGTAGAGGCAGAAACCCTCATAACATTTGAGAAGTATTTGAATGTGCACTTGCAATGCCATGGCAGACAAGGCTATGGGCCTAGTGCTGGAAAATGGGATTAGAATAGTTAGGTACTTGTTTGACTGGCGCAGACTCGATGGGCCGAAGGGCCCTTTTCTGTGCTGTAGACCTCTATAACTCTATGTCGCCTCGAGCCTGCCCTGCCATTCAATACGATCATGGCTGATCTCATTTTAGTCTCAACTTCACATTCCTGCCTACTCCTGATAAACTTTCACCCCTTGCTTATCAAGAATCTATCTATTTCTGCCTTAAAGATATTCAAAGACTCTGCCTCAACCATCTTTTGAGGAAAAAAATTTCAAACTGTCTCAAACCTTTGAGATCCCTTATACTTTATAGGATCTTGATGGTTCCTTCACTTCTCCTGGGACCAAGCCAAGATGTGCTACAGCTTTCAGGAATTCACTTGCATTTTTCTCACTGTTCCTGCTCTATGAGATCTCTTGGGATTCTTCCACTAGCATCTGGCTAGGCAACCCTCCAGCTCTCCTGAAGGACCTCACGATTGTGGACACCCCAGCTCAAGCATGGGCCTCACTGCACTCTTAATTGACTAGTTAACTTTATCTTCTAAATACCTGTTCATTCTGGGACCCACATAAATACTTTCTATCTCTAATATGGACAACTACAACTTAGCAGATCCAATGACTCCAATATGAAGATAAGAGAGGACCACCTGTTGTTTATTGTTTTCACAGCTCTAGCTCTACTCCCTTCAAGTATACATGGACCATCTTAGGGGCGTTTAGCAGTTTCTCAAACCAGGTGCTTTAATTTATTATACATTCAAAATGTTGCAATCCCCAAATTAAAAGTTATGTTCCTAAAAAATGTCAATCATAAAATTACATATTTATAACACAGAGCTAAACAATCTCTCAGCCATTGGATTAGATCAAAGCTCTGTAGTCCTGCCACATCCAGCTGTGAATGATGGTGGACATTGAAACAACTAACTGGAGGTGGAGGCTCCACAAGCATCTCTAAACTCAATGCTGCTGGAGTACAGTTTATCAGTGCAAAAGACCAGGCTGAAGCATTTGCAACCACCTTCAGTCATCTCTGCCTCTTCCCAAGGTCTCTGGCCTATAGATGTCAATCTTCAGTCAGTTCAATTCACTGCACATGAAATCAAGCAACAGTGGAAAACAGTGGCTACTGCAAAGGCTATTGACCCTGAAAAAATTCTGGCAGTCGTATTGAAGACTTGTGGTTCAGAACTAGTTACATCTCTAGCCAAGCTGTTCCGGTACAGCTACAATAGTGATATCCACCTGATAATGTGGAAATTCAATGTGGGAAAGCAGGACAATGCCAATCTGGTCAATCACTAGCCCATCAGCCTATTCTCAATCATCAACAAAGTGATATAAGGTGTCATTCCTAGTTGTGCCAAACAATACTTAATTAGCATTAAGCTGCTCTCAGATGCTTAGTTTGGGTTCTGCCAGGGTCACTCAGCTCCTGACCTCATTACACCCTTGGTCCAAACATGGACAAAAGAACTGAATTCCTGAGGTGAGGTATAAGTGATTGCCCTTGGCATCAACGGAACATTTGGCCAAGTATGGCATTAAGGAGCCCTAGCAAAATTGAAGTCAGTAGAAATCAGGAGGAAAACTCTCCACTGGTTGGAGTCATACATAGCACAAAGGAAGATGGTTGTGGAGGCAATCACTTTAGCCCCAGGATGTTGGTGCAGGAGTTCCTAAGGTAGCGTCCTAGGCCCAACCATTTTCAGCTACTTCACCTTCCCTCCATTGTAAGGTTAGAAGTGGAGATGTTCACTGATTATTGTAATGTTACCTACCATTCAAAATTCCTCAGATGCTGATGAATTTTTATGCCATACAAACATATGAATTAGGAGCAGGAGTAGGCCACTCGTCCCTTTGAGCCTGCCCTGCCATTTAATAAGATCATGGCTGACCTGATTTTAACCTTAAGTGTTGGCTTTGATAGTGGTGCTCACATCCCATAAATGAGGATGGAAAAAATTAAACACCTGTTCAAAAAGGGTATTTGTTTTCTGTGTTCTGTTCAGCTTAATCCATATTCTTTCTGATACGTCCAACTGATGACTCATCATTGAACGGATTCCCAGTTCAATATGAATTGGAGAGCTGACTTTAACTTTTACGATGAGACATGCTGTGTCACAGTGTTAAGATGTTACTGTTTTTAAAAAAATGTAAGCGTTTAAAACCAGATTCAAATCTCATGTACCAAGTTGTATTCATATCGTAGCTTCAGTCTAGTACAATGTTACAAGATACTTTGCAGGAATATTGTCAAACAAAATTTGACACTAAGCCACATAAGGATATAATAGGGCAGGTGGCTAAAGGCTTGGTTAAAAAAGTAAATTTTAATGAGCATTATAAAGGAAGAGAGAAATGGAGAGGTTTAGGAAGGGAATGCTGGAGCTCGGGGCCCAGGCAACTGGAGGCTTAACCAGTGGAGCAAAGAAAATCAGTGATGTACAGAATCCGGAATTGGTGGAGTGCAGAGATCGCAGAGGGCTGTAGGGCTGGAGGAGGTGACAGAGAACGGGAGAGACAAGGCCATGGAGGGCTTTGAAAACAAAAAATAGAATTTTAAAAACAATGCATTGCAAGACCAGGAGCGACTGCAGGTCAGTGAGCACAGTGGGTGATTGATGAATGGGACTTGGTGGTAGGAAGATGGTTGTGGTTGATGGAGGCAATCACCTAGGCCCCAGGATGTTGGTGCAGGAGTCCCTAATCAGGTAGATGCTTTCCCCATAATGGTGAGTCATATTTGGTTACAGTTTTAGGTTGATTGCCCTCTGTAATAAATTAATGCTGTGTTTGTATTAAACCGAATAGCCGACAATAAACCACTCATCTCTAATATCCTTCCTAAAAAATATGTATCATAAAATTACATATTCATAACACATAGCTAAACAATCTCTCAGCCAATAGATTAGATCAAAGCTCTGTAGTCCTGCCACATCCAGCTGTGAATGATGGTGGACATTGAAACAACTAACTGGAGGTAGAGGCTCCACAAGCATCTCTAAACTCAATGCTGCTGGAGTACAGTATATCAGTGCAAAAGACCAGGCTGAAGCATTTGCAACCACCTCCACTCATCTCTGCCTCTTCCCTAGGTCCCCGGCATACCGATGCCAATCTTCAGTCAGTTCAATTCACTGCACATGATATCAAGCAACAGTGGAAAACAGTGGCTACTGCAAAGGCTATTGACCCTGGGAATGAAATCTGCTGTCCTTACCTGGTCTGGCCTACATGTTACTCCAGACCCACAGCAATGTGGTTGACTCTTAAATGCCCTCTGAACAAGGGCAATTTGGGATGGGCAGTAAATGCTGGTCTAGACAGTGATGCTCGCATTCCCATGAACAAATATTATGATATGGCAGGTGATATATGCCAGGCTGACCAAACCCCATAGGAAACTTGGCCACGCTATCACAGCCATTTTGCAATTTGTATTTACTACGAGAAGGTTTGTGCACTGAAGTCAGAAGTAATGGGTCTACTACCACTTTTATAGATTTTAAAGATTAAACCGAAACATTTATTTACAAAAGAAAAAGCTAAACGCGCACAAGATTACAGTTACACAGTTATTTAGCCTTATAATAGTTCCCAAAACTTCTACTTAACTAGACTCCCAACTACACCCCCCTGTCAGGCAAAATAGATTCTTAATCTATAAAACACCCAGCAAGATTACCACAAGCACCCACTATTTCTATAAGGGAGGTATTTCACAGCTTCTCTCTCCCTCTCACTTGACAGTGAAACTCCAAAAGCTTTTAACATATCCTTGGTCACTGGAACAGCAAGCTTCTCCAGGGTGGCTAGAGGCTTTTTCCTGAAGTCTGTTTTGCACAGTGCACCTTTCAAGATCTCACACTGCCACACCCCATACAGCTTTCCATCCTTCTTTAAGTATATTTCCTCCTTTTTGATCTGTAAATCCCATTGTTTCCATCTGTCTTTGCAAGTTGCTTTTCTCAGAACATAGAAATCTTATTTGTTGTCATTCAGGCCAGTACTCTTGGGAAAAATAAATGTAATAACTTTGCTGTATTTATCTTGCCGGTTGTAAACATCCTACCATGTCGCTTTGAAAAGCCAACAACCTCTCCCTTTATCTAAAAATACTAATTCAATTTTACTTAGCTCGTCCATTAGCATTTCAAATACCTGTTTTTTTTACGCTTAAACTCTTTGATGACTCAATCCTTGCAGTCTAACAGTCTACAGTTTACTTAAAACACACAAACATACACACACACACACAAACATAAGCCTGCTTTAAAGTATCCCACAGTAATATCAAGAAAAATATGATAGGCCCTTCACAATTATCAGTATAATAGTATAGAACAAAAAACAGGAAAGGGGATGAAAAGAAAGTGGAGTATTGCAACTTATATTCTTCACCACCAATAATAGCGAATGTTGGCAAAAAAAAATTCCCCGTACTACTAAAACCCTGTTTGAATGAAAGGAAGCAAATGGGGGAGAACTGTTTAATGGTGTGAAATTTGACCAAAATAAAATAGGTCACGGTTAATTTAAATGTTAAAATGCTTTAAAGAAATCAGTTTTACAATTTAAATTTGAGTATATGTCTGTAGTGTTGATGGCAATACATATTAGTTATAACAAATGACATGTTATAAACATGTTCAAGAGAATTCTTTGAGGTCAGCTTCCATAACCATCCCATCCGCAGTGTACCAACTTCTAGGCTATAGACAACTATCTTTTCTTAATATTGCTTGGAACAAGGCCTTGTTCTTGCAGATGTCCTCAGTTCAGTGGACAGTAAAAACATGTTGACACCAAGGAATGTGAAAATTTCTAGAATACTAGGGCAAGACCTGTAACACAGGACACGAACATCACAACAAAAGAAGACAAATAGTAATTATGTCTTGGCCAGCTTAGTTTTTAAAAGTCCATTTTAGAAGTAATTTAAGAAAGGCTGATGGAAGCTCCCAAGTGTGAGATCCACAGAGAATAATAGGAGTCTTGTGTCACAATCTCCATAGAGACTAATAATTTTAAAAAGAATATTTGATTTCCCAGTGACCAATTTAAAGGATTGCAAAAGAAGATTTCAGGCTTTTAAGATTTAGTGCAGCAAACAAACCAAAAGCAACTTTGATGAAACACTTTTTTGCAGGCAAATTATACTTTAAATAACAGAACAGAACTTTCCTCTTTCAACTTTAACGCATCCAAAAATCTGACTTCACGGTTATACTTTACATTGTTTGTTAAGTCAACATTCCAAAGTGCCAGTCCAAAGTGATTCTTAGCTCTTGAGGTCTTACTTCAATTTTTTTCCTTTCCCAGCCTGATAACTTTTAACCACAGAACTCTCTTTCACAGTGAGGGTTTTCCTGGAGATTCTCTCTATAGCTCAAGCTAGATACATCTTCCATTCTTGTTTTAAATTCTAATGAATTTGGTCTTTTCAATCCAAGCATGAGCTCCCACCCACATTGCTGCGCAGTGAACCATAAGAGACTTGTCACCTCTATCTGTTCCCCTTCTCTCTCTCAGATCCTGGGATAGTGACCTGTCTGTGAAATTCAGAGATATCTTTTAGGAGAGCCTTATAAATCTTTCCTACATTGGCTTCCAATGGACTCTCCCCCCTCAAAGCCTTTATCCATGGAAACATTAATCACATGGACCTTGTATTCAGGTGGACATGCTGATTAGCTATCCTTTAAACTCTCAACTTCACTTTATCTTGAAATTAAATGTATGATCATTTATAAAACTTGACATTCTTGTACACCTTCCTGGGACTTTGGGACCAACAGTCTGTCCGCTGTCAGCACAGATACTTCTGCCATTGTCGACAAATGTGAACACCTTTCACCTTCTTCCCAGTAAATCAACCTTGGGCCCTCTTTAATCTTTAACAGTCATACATCCCAGGTTTTCTGTTACAGAATTTAGAACAGGTCACATGCCCCCTTCATTCCTCTGTTTTACCCAATATTAAAACACAATCTGAAAGCATAACAATCTCATGAACCTCATATTGATTTCAGCATCATGAAGATGGCACATTGGCTGCTTAGAAGGGTTGGAAAAATTCAGAGGAATACCGATCATAGTAATTTAAATAAGGCAGAGATAAACAGGAAAGGGTATGATGAGGTGGAGTGGTAAAGATGAAAGAGGAACTGCTATTCAAATGACAACCCTTTTCTAGCATCTTGCTCAGGAGTGTGTAAAATGCGCCAGAAATATGTTTAAGTTGTTAAAAAGGAAATATAAATGTTTGATAATCAGAAAAAAATCCAGTTTCTTTGAAGGAGCTTTAGCAGTTTGTAAGTCGAACTTTTACTTGAGATCAGAGGAGTGAGGTGAACAATGGTAATGAATGGAGCACTAAGAATCTGACTACTCGACATCCAAAACATTGGAGTCTTCTAGGCGATGTTGTGCCACGTCTAGTGTAACAACCATAGATTGTGGCCTTATAAATAACATTTTAAAACACTAGATGAACTGTAAACACTTATACAGCCATGCCAAATCCAGTAGCTTTATTTGTACACGTTTACTGTCTGTAGAGCCTTCACTATAGCCAAACAAAAGAGAGATTGTATGTCTTGAACTGCAATTGTCAAGTCAATTTTCCTGTTGCTTTTAGATTGCTTTTTAACTGTATCCAAACTAATCACGCTTACAAACTTAACTGAATTGTGAATGAGGCTACATTATAACCACAAAGAGGGCCACATGACTCCCTTGAAATTTAAACTGCCTTAGAATAATGAGCTACTGCAAGCTATCCTTTTAAAATAGACACTGTAAGATTAATATTTCTTAGTCTGATGAAAACATGCAAACTTGGGCAAATCCCCAGTGGTGTTGCACAAAAGCTGTAAATAGTTCATTGTTACAAGCAAATGACAATGTTAACACATAGGTATACAAGGGGAAACTGAAAATGTATTCACTGACTATGCAAGAAATATGCTAACAGCTGCACATTTGTCAGATCATAAGGTATTTAAGCTTTCACAAAAAATTGAAGTTATGATTAATGAGTTGAAAATCTGTGATGTACTCACTAGGATATTGCAGGTCAGGGATGAATCTAATAGGTGACTTCAAAATTATGGAAAGGTTTGAAGGGACTATACTTATAATACAAACGAACTCAGATATAAAGAACATGGTAGACTAACCCAGTCTGCTGGGCCATCTAGCCCATTACCAAATCAGAAACTCTGAATACCCGTCTACCACCAAGGACTAATACAGCTTCACCCTCCCTTGGTGCTGCTGTCATGACTTAAGAGCTATTCTTAAAAGATGAATAGAGATCAAAAGCTTTCAGCAACATCAAGCTGTCTTCCTGGATTACCAGATATTTGTCAATGATCTGGACATGTTTTTTAGGAACTGTGCAAAACAATTGCCTATTCTGTATTTATCTGCCTACTGATCCACAACTAAGCAAGTCTTGGGAAGTTCTCGCCAAATCAAAGTGTTTAACATAGTTGATATCCAAATCCCTTCACACAAAAATGGTTAAAGAATCTCAAAAAAGAAGCGCTTGCATTTATATAGAACCTTTCATGACTACAGGGCATCCCAAAGCAAATAGATAGTACAGCCATGGGATCCGTTCTAGGTCCTGCACTCACTAACATTTTCGTCATAGAGGTCGACAGCACAGAAAAAGGCCCCTCGGCCCATCGAGTCTGCGCTGGTCAAACAAGTACCTAACTATTCTAATCCCATTTTCCAGCACTAGGCCCATAGCCTTGTATGCCATGGCATCACAAGGGCACATTCAAATACTTCTTAAATGTTATGAGGGTTTCTGCCTCTACCACCCTTTCAGGCAGTGAGTTCCAGATTCCCACCACCCTCTGGGTGAAAAAATTCTTCCTCACATCCCCTCTAAACCTCCTGCCCCTTACCTTAAATCTATGCCCCTTGGTTATTGATCCCTCCACCAAGTGGAAAAATTCCTTCCTGTCTACCCTATATATGCCACTCATAATTTTATACACCTCAATCATATCCCCCTCAATTTCCTCTGCTCCAGGGAAAATAACCCCAGTCTTTCGAATCTTTCCTCATAACTAAAACTCTCCAGCCCAGGTAACATCCAAGTAAGTCTCCTCTGCACTCTCTCTAGTGCAATCACATCCTTCCTATAATGTGGATTCCAGAACTGCACGCAATACTCTAGCTGTGTCCTAACTAGCGTTTTATACAGTTCCAGCATAACCTCCCTGCTCTTATAATCTATGCCTCGGCTAATAAAGGCAAGTATCCCATATGCCTCCTTAACCACCTTATCTACCTGTCCAGCTACCTTAAGGGAACGGTGGATATGCACACCAAGGTCCCTCTGATCCTCAGTACTTCCCAGGGTCCTACCATTCATCGTGTATTCCCGTGCCTTGTTTGTCCTGCCCAAGTGCATCACTTCACACTTATCCGGATTAAATTCCATTTGCCACTGATCAGCCCGTCTATATCCTCCTGTAATCTAAGACTCCTCCTCACTATTTACCACCCCACCAATTTTTGTGTCATCCGCGAACTTATTGGTCAACCCTCCTACATTCAAGTCTAAATTGTTTGTATATACCACAAACAGTAAGGGACCCAACACCGATCCCTGTGGAACCCCACTGACACAGACATCCAGTCACAAAAACACCCCTCGACCATCACCCTCTGCTTCCTGCCACTCCGCCAATTCAGGATCCAATTTGCCAAATTGCCTTGGATCCCATGGGCACTTACCTTCATTATCAATCTCCCATGCAGGACCTTATCAAAAGCCTTGCTGAAGTCCAAGTAGACTACGTCAAATGCATTGCCCTCATCTACACACCTGGCCACCTGTTCAAAAAATTAAATCAAATTGGTCAGACATGACCCCCACCTTAACAAAACCATGCTGACTGTCCTTGATTAATCCCTGCCTCTCGAAGTGCAGGTTAATTCTGTCCCTCAGAATTGCTTCCAATAGTTTCCCCACCACTGAAGTTAGACTGACTGGCCTGTAGTTCCCTGGTTTATCCTTTCCTCCCTTCTTGAATAACGGTACCACATTGGCTGTCCTCCAGTCCTCTGGCACCTCTCCTGTGGCCAAAGAGGTATTGAAAATTATTGCCAACGCCCCTGCTTTCTCCTCCCTTGCCTCACTCAACAGCCTGGGATACATTTCATCCAGGCTTGGAGATTTATCTACTTTTAGGCCTGCCAGACCACTGAGAACCCCCTCCCTTTCAATGCTAATTTCTTTAATTATATCAGAATCCTTCTGCCTGATTTCCATACCCACTTCATCCCTCTCACTTGTGAACACCGACACACAGTGTTCATTTAGAACCCTACCAACGTCTTCCGGCTCCACACACAAATTACCACTATGGTCCTTAATGGGCCCTACTCTTTCCCTCGTTGTCCTCTTACTCTTAATGTACTTGTACAATAACTTTGGATTTTCCTATATTTTACCTTCCAATATTTTTTCATACCCTCTTTTTGCTCTCCTAATTTCCTTTTTAAGTTCCCCCCTGCACATTCTATACTCCTCTTGGGCTTCTGCTGTTTTGAGCCCTCCGTATCTGCCATACGCCTCCCTTTTTCTCTTTATCCAATCCTGTATATCCCTCGACATCCAGGGTTCCCTGGATTGGTTGGTCCCACCGTTTATCTTTACTGGAATACGTTGGCCCTGTATTCTCCCTATTTCCTTCTTGAATGAGTCCCACTACTCTGATGCAGATTTACCTAAAAGTAGCTGCTCCCAGTCCACTCTGGCCAAATCATATCTGATCTTATTAAAATCGGCCTTCCCCCAATTTAGAACTCTGATTTCTGGCCCATCCTTGTCCTTTTCCATAACAACCTTGAATCTAACGGAGTTCTGATCACTATCTGCAAAATGCTCCCCCACTGATACCTTTACCACTTGCCCAGCTTCACTCCCTAAAATTAAGTCCAGGACTACCCCCTCTCTTGTAAGACCTTCTACGTACTGGGTAAAAAAGCTCTCCTGGATGCATTTTAAGAATTCTGCTCCCTCTAAATCTACCACACTATGACTAACCCAGTTAATGTTGGGGAAGTTGAAATCCCCCACTATTACTACCCTATTAGTTTTACACTTGTCTGAAATTTGCCTACATATCTGCTCTTCTATTCCTCTCTGACTGTTTGGGGACCAAAAGTACACTCCCAGCAATGTGATTGCTCCTTCTTAAGTTCTACTCATATGGGGAGAATTCTCAGATGTCACCCCCCTTACTGCTGTCATTGATTCCTTGGTCAATATTGCGATACCCCCTCCTTGTTTATCCCCTTCCCTGTCTCGCCTGAAGACCCTATATCCTGGAATATTGAGCTGCTAATCCTGCCCCCCTCTCAACCATGTCTCTGTGACAACAATGAAATCATACTTCCATGTGTTAATTTGTGCCCTCAACTCATCTGCCTTATTCGTCAGACTCCTTGTATTAAAATAAATACCATCCAACCTTGCCAAACTCCCTTGTGCTTTAGCTGGCTTATAATTTCTATGCCTTCCAGACTCACTTGCTCTCTCTTCTAATTTTCGCTGTTAATCTCCCCCTGCTGAACCTCCTCTCAGGATCCCATGCCAAGTTAGTTTAAACCCTCCCCAACAGCACTAGCAAACCTCCCTGCAAGGATGTTTGTCCCATTCAGGTGCAACCCGTCTGCCTTGTACAGGTCCCACCGCCCCCAGAAACGGTCCCAATGTCCCAGAAATCTAAAGCCCTCCCTCCTGCACTATCTCTCCAGCCACGCATTCATCTGGACTAACCTCCTATTTCTATACTCACCAGCATGAGGCACTAGAAGTAATCCAGAGATTACTACCTTTGAGGTCCTGTTTTTTAATCTGTTTCCTAGCTCCCTAAATTCTGCTTGCAGGACCTCATCCCTCTTTCTATGTAGTTTGTTGGTACCAATATGCACCACGATCTCTGTCTGTTTGCCCTCCCCCTTTAGAATGCCCTGCAGCCATTCAGTGACACCCTTGTCCCTGGCACCAGGGAGGCAACATACCATCCTGGAGTCACGTCTACGGCCGCATAAATGCCTGTCTGTTCCCCTTATGATCAAGTCTCCGACCATGATTGCTCTTCCCCTCCTTTTCCTCTCTCTCTCTCTCTCTCTCTCTCTCTCTCTCTCTCTCTCTCTCCCCCCCCCCCCACCCCCACCGTGCAGCTGAGCCACTCACAGTGCCATGAGTGTGGCAGCACTCCCCAGAGGAACCGTCACAGAAAAATGCTTCTCGAGCGAGATGCATCCTGGGGATTTCCTGACTATCTGCCTGACACCTTTCTTCTGCCTGATGGTCACCCATTCCCTCTCTGTCTGCACTTCCATAAGCTGTGGGGTGACCAGGTCTAAACATGTGCTATCCACGAAACTCTCAGCCTCGCGGATGCACCTCAGTGCCTCTAGATGTTGCTCAAGTTCTGAAACCAGGAGCTCAAGTAGCTGAGGCTGGTGGCACTTCCCACACATGTGGTCGGTCAGAGCACAAGGAGCGTCTAGGACTTCCCACAAGCTGCAGGCGGTACATAACACGGGACAGAGCTCCCTGCCATGCCTCTAGTTGAACAAAAAAACTCTTTTTTTACTGTATTTAACTTAAAGTAAAAGTTGTTATTTATGTGCTTTAAATAAAAACTAGAACACCTACCTTAGCTTAACCTATTTTAAACTGGAGAAAGAACTTACCCACTACTTACCAATTAGCTCTCACCTTTGTGTTGACGTCACTTTTCGAAGCTTCCCTGCACTCTCGCTGGTTTTGATCTCTCCGCCGTTCTCTCGCGCTGTCTTGTGATGTCACTCTTGTTATTTTCAACAAGAACTGACTGCAGGACACTCTTCCTAGACTGCTTCACCGCGATGCTGACTGCAGGACACTCTTCCCAGACTGCTTCACCACGATGCTGACTGCAGGACACTCTTCCCAGACTGCTTCACAGCGATGCTGACTGCAGGACACTCTTCCCAGACTGCTTCACCGCGATGCTGACTGCAGTACATTCTTCCATGAGAAATACATTTTTGATGCAATGAGCCCTGACCACCTACCTCGTGTATATTTCCGATACAAAGATGATAGGCCTTGATCTTTGAATCTGCAGATTATTGCGGAAAATGAAAGCTCATGGTGTTGGGGGTAACATATTGGCATGGATAGTAGATTGACTAGTTAACAGGAAACAGAGAGTCAGCATAAATGGGTCTTTATCTGGTTGGCAAGATGTGATGTGTGGTGTGCCACAGGGATCAGTGCTGGCACCTCAACTTTTTACAATTTATATAAATGACTTGGATGAAGGGGTGGAAGGTATGGTTGTCAAAGTTGCTGACGACACAAAGATGAGTTGGAAAGTAAGTTGTGAAGAGGATGTTAGGAGGCTACAAAGTGACACAGATAGATTAAGTGAGTGGGAAAAGATCAGGAAAATGTGATATCGTTCATTTTAACAGGAAGAATAAAAAAGGAGCATATTATCTAAATGGTGAGAGATTGCCGAGCTCTGAGATTGAGGAATCTGAGTGTCCTAGTGCATGAATCACAAAAGGCTAGCATGCAGGTACAGCAGGTAATTAGGAACATTAATGAAATGTTACCGTTTATTGTGAGGGGAATTGATTACAAAAGCAGGGAGGTTATGTTTCAGTTATGCAAGGCACAGGTGAGACCACATCTGGAGTTCTGTGAACAGTATTGGTCACCTTATTTAAGGATGTAAATGCTTTGGAAGCAGTTCAGAGAAGGTTTACTAGACTCAACAGGAGTCTATAATAACTGTTTATTGAACAGATTGGCTTTAATCAGCGGCAAAAGAAAGGAATATGAGCTGCTAATTTTTAACTCTATAACCTAAACTCTACCTTTTCTTAAATCCCTATGCACACATTCAAGACACATAAGACACAGAAAAACATGGATTTTAAGAGTGAGATAAAACAGTTCAATAGCACCAATCTGGAGTACAGGATTCAATAGGTTGATTTTGATCGTTGCCTTCCAGATTCCTTTCAGTTCTTTGTTGACACAAGGTGGTCTTCCAGCACTTTCAGTCTTTAGTTCACTGGTTGAGCACTTGCCTTTCCATGTCTCTAACGGTGATATTCCCCTTTGCCTCTTGACAGGGGTTTTCAGAGAGAGAGCAGGTTATAGAGATATAAGGAGAAAAAACCAGCTAGCTATTATTGTAGAATTAGTGGAACCTTACACAGGAGAGGGAGGTTTTAGGTCTTTTTCCTTTCAGGTTAGGAGCTATTCTCCTGCACTGCTCTCACACACCCTGGTCACCTGATCAGAAGCCAATTAAAACATTGCTGCCCTCTGAAACAGAGCTCTGAAGAAGAGTCATACGGACTCGAAATGTTAACTCTGTTGTTCTGGGTTTTCTTCTGTCTTTATTTCAGATTTCCAGCATCTGCAGTGTTTTACTTTTATTCAAAAGGATGTAGGTTGGTGGAATGGGTGGATGTGCAGCAGAGGAAGTTTAATACAGAGAAATGTGAAGTGATTCATTTTGATAGGAAGAATGCAGAGAGACAATATAAAGCTGACAATTCTAAAGGGTGGCCAGGAGCAGAGGGAGTTGGGTGTATATGTGCAAAAACATCGAAGATGGCAGGACAGGTCGAGAGAGCAGTTAATAAAGCAAACAGCATCCTAGGCTTCATTAATAGGCACATAGCGTTTAAAGCAAGGAAGTTATGTTCAACTTGTATAGAACACTGGTTCAGCCTCAGCTGGATTATTGCTTGCATTTCTGGGCACCACACTTCAGGAAAGATGTGAAGGCATTGGAGAGGGTGCAGAAAAGATTCAAGAGAATGGTCCCAGAGATGAGAATCTTCAGTTACATGGATTGATTGTAGAAGTTCGGACTGTTTTCCTTGGAGAAGAGAAGGTTGAGAGAAGATTTGATAGAAGCATTCAAAATCATGAGGGCCTAAACTACTAAATAGGGGAAAAAATGTTCCATTGGTGGAAGGATAAAAAGCAAGAGGGCACAGATTTAAGTTAATTGGCAAAAGAAAGAATGGTGACATGAAAAACTTCTTCAAGCAGCGAGTGGTTGGAATCTGGAATGCACTGTCTGAGAGTGTAGTGGTGGAGGTTCAATGGAAGCATTCAAGCGGGAGTTGGATTGTTATCTGAAAAGGAAGCATAAGCAAGGCTACAGGGAAAACACAGGGAAGTGACATGAGGTAAATTGCTCCTATGGAGAGCTGGCGCAGACACCATGGGCCGAATGTGCTGTAACAATTTCATGAGGACCGAATTTATGGTAGTGTATGCAGTTTTGTTCTTCCAGGCTCCACACTTCTGAAAGCTGCAGAGACAATAAAGAGGGTTCAGTGCAGATTCGCGCGGTAGTTGCCTCACATAAAGAAATATAGAACTGAATTATATGGGGTAGCGGATTCCCTGTCCCCATCCTCAGCTTAAAAAGTTGGGGGAGGGAGCTCACTGAAGGGAACACTGGCTGTCCTGCAGCCATTTAATTTGCCATTAATAGGCTGGAGGTGGTTAGTTTTTGGAAGTACAAAAATGCCCCAAAACATAAGATCCTGCACTAAGACCACTTATGACAGTGGCCAGCATATTTTAAAGAGATTGGTTCAGGTTTTGCACCAGTGGGGAAGTCATGACACTGACCTCGGAATCTTGTGTTCTCTGTTGTGTTGATTTCCCCTTTCCTGAAGTTAATTGGGACCTGGCACAAAGACAAGGCAATGACCAGGCATCAAGCAGGATAAGCAGCCAATCACACTGAAATCACACCCACAGCAAACCAGAAAGTAAAGTACACCGATTGTCCTTCACTTTTAAATAAATTTTACAGAAAGCAGAAGACATGATCGGGACATACACATGGGATTAAGGTAGAAACTAAAATATCAGACACAAACTTCTTAAAAAAAAAAGCATTTTAAAGATGCATGGAATTTTCCTTTATTGTAATGGAGAAATTTGATATTGCAGAAATATAAAATTAGTTTTTCAGAACCAGAGAGGCTTTTGCAGTAAATATGAACTGAGTAGGCCATGTCACCTCATTCAGCAAGATGTAACTTTTTCATGGATTTCAACAGCAAGGTTAATAGCGTAAAAGGGCAAGTTCTTGTTAGTTCAGAGATTTCTACTTGATTTTTAAAAAATTTGTTCATGGGATGTGTGTGTCGCTGGCTGGGCCAGCATTTATTGCCCATCCTTAGTTGCCCTTGTTCAGAGGGCATTTGAGAGTCAACCACATTGCTGTGGGTCTGGAGTCACATGACATAGATTCCCTCCCCTGAAGGACATTAGTTTTATAACAATTGGCAGTGGTTTCATGGTCATCATCGGACTCTTAATTCCAGATTTTTATTGAATACAAATTCCACCATCTGCCGTGGTGGGATTCGAACCCAGGTTGCCAAAGCATTACCCTGGGTCTCTGGATTACCAGCCCAGTGACAATACCACTGTGCCAGCAATCTGAGGGGATTTTAACAGTGCATCCCATGGTGAAGTGCAGAATCACAGACAGCAACGTCTGGATTTCCGTATGTTATTGCGCATGTACAATTTCCAGAAGTTGCTGTCAGTTTCAGGGGAGCAATGATGGCGAGCACTGACAGTTTCACAGTCATTACCACTAAAATCCAGGCAAATATTTTAGTCAAGACACGTATTTCTAACTGTTCTACCCTATTCACATATCCGTTTAATTTCTTTCCTTTTTAAATATTTCCTTTCTTTCCTTTTTAAATATTTATCCACTTCCCTTTTAAAAACTAATATGCTTCAACTACTGCTTCTGGAATGTCATTCCTTATCGCAGTAACACTGTGTGGTTCCATAAAAAATTCACTTCAAAGTTGCACATTCGCTAGCCATCAGAAACAGTTTTCCCCCATTTACTTCATCAAAATTCTTTCTTTATTTTGAACGACCAGTTCTCCTTGAAGGCGTAATGATATTGTTGCTGGGCTAATAATCCGGAGACTCAGGGTGTTGCTCTGGGAACCTGGGTTCGAATCCCATCATGGCAGATGGTGAAATTCAGTTAAAAAACTCATCAGTCTACTCTCGATCATCAGTAAAGTGTTGGAAGTTGTCATCAACAGCACTATCAAGCAGCACTTGCTTAGCAATAACCTGCTCATTGACGCTCGGTTTGGGTTCCGCCAGGCCTCATTACTTCAAACATAGACAGAAGAGCTGAACTCCAGAGGGAGGTGAGAGTGACTGCCCATGACATCAAGGCAGCATTTGACTGAGTGTGGCATCAAGGAGCCCTAGCAAAAATGGAGTCAGTGGGAATTGGGGGGGGAAAACTCTCCACTGGTTGGAGTCATAACTAGCACAAAGGAAGATGGTTGTTGTTGTTGGAGGTCAATCATCTCAGCTCCAGGACCTTCCTTCCATCATGAGATCAGAAGTGGGGATGTTCACTGATTGCATCATTCACAACTCCTCAGATTCTAAGCAGTCCATGTCCAAATGCAGTAAGAGCTGGACAACATCCAGGCTTGGGCTGAAAAATGGCAAGTAACTTTTGTGCTACACAAGTGCCAGGCAATGACCATCTCCGATAAGAGAGAACCTAACCATCGTCCCTTGACTTTCAATGGCATTACCATCGCTGAATCCCCACTATCAAGATCCTGGGAGTTACCATTGACCAGAAACTGAACTGGACTCGTCATATAAATACTGTGGCTACAAGAGCAGGTCAGAGGCCTAGCCGTTATTGCGGCAAATAACTCACCTCCTGACTCCCCAAAGCCTGACCTGTGTGATGGGATACTCTCCCCTTGCTTGAATGAGTGCAGCTCCAACAACACACAAGAAGCTTGATACCATCCAGGATAAAGTAGCCTGCTTGATTGGCACTGCATCCATTCCCCCCACCACCGATGCACAGTGGCAGCAGTGTGTACCATCTACAAGATGCACTGTAAGAACTCTCAAAGGCTCCTTGGTCAGCACCTTCCAAACCCACAACTGCTACCATCTAGAAGGACAAGGGCAGCAAAAACATGGGAACACTTCCACCTGTTCCTTTACTGTCACTGTGTCAAAATCCTGGAGCTCCATCCCTAACAGCACTGTGGGTGTACCTACTCTAAACGGACTGCAGCAGTTCAAGAAGGCAGCTCACCCGCAACTTCTCAAATGCAATTAGGAATGGGCAATAAATGCTGTCCTAGCTAGCAAAGCCTACATCACTTGAATGAATTTTTTAAAAAATGAAATACACCCCATTTTCCCTAGTCTCTTAAAACTAAATCATCTCAAAAATTTGGCACAATATCTTTTTGGGACATAAACAGTAATTAGTATAGGTTGAATCAACCATTTTCTTTTAAATAGGTTCAACATTCTCTCCTTGCCTTTGTACTAAATGCTGCTACTTATAAAACCTTGCCCTCACACTTGGTGGTTAGTGCATCTGAAGCTTTAAGTGCCAAAATCTTAAAATATTTTCAAGTTTAACTTTTTAGTGTATCTGTCCACTCCGTGTTTTACCTTCCAAAATGTATCACCTCATGTTTCTCTGCTTTATGTTCCACCCCTGGAGGCTGGTCCGTCATTTAGTAAGGCCATGGCTGATCATCGACCTCAACTCCACTTTCCTGCCAGATCCTCATATCCAGATTCCCTTAAAATCCAAAAACCTATTAATCTAAGCCTCAAATACACTCAACAAGTCTCAATGGATGAAAGCAAGTATCAAATAGATGAGAACTTCCACAACCCTCTTGGGTAGAGAGAGACAGCTGTGAGGGAAAACTTTCTCCTCAATCCAAAATGTTCAACCACATATCCTGACACAATGTCCTGTCATTCTAGACTCTCCTGCCAGGGAAAACAACCATCCATTGATCTACCATGTCAAGCTCTATCAGAATCTTATATGTTTCAATGAGATTACCTCTAATTCTTCAAAACTCCTGAGAGTATAGACCCATGTATTCGATCTCCCCTTAGAGGCGAACTCTCTCACTCAGACATCAGTCTAGCAAACCTTCATTGCACCCCCTCTAGGCATGTGTATCCTTCCTTCGATACAGAGATCAAAACTGTACACAGTACTCTGGGTGTGGTCTCACCAAAGTCCTATACAATTGCAGCAACGTTTCTTTATTCTTGTATGCCAACTCTGTACTATCAAGGCCAACATGCCATTTGCCTTCCTAATTGTTTACTGTACTACTTGTTAACATTTTGTTTCATGTATAAGGACACCCAAATCCCTATGAACACCAATATTTAATAGTTTCTCACCATTTGAAAAATACTGGTTTTCTGGTCTTCCTAACAAAGTGAATAACCTTGTATTGCCGCAAATTATACTACATTTGTCAACTTCTTGCCGACTCACTTAACCTATCCCTTTGTGAACTCTTTGTGTCCTCCTCACCCAGCTTACTTCCCCAACTGGGATGCACTATGCTTGGTCCCTTCATCTAAGTAATAATATAGATTGTAAATGTCTGAGGCCCCAGCATTGATCCTTGTGGAATCCCACTCATAACAGCCTGCCTACCTGAAATGACCTACTGTCTGTTTTCTGATCTCTAACCAAAACTCTATCTCTGTTAATACATTACCCTAACCCCACAAGCTGTTATCTTTTGCAACAATCTTTTGTGTGGCACCTTGTCAAATGCATTTTAAAAATCCGAATATATTGTGCGCTCTGGTTCCCCTTTATCTATCTGCTAGTTACATCCTCAAAAATCTCTAGTAATTTTGTCAATGACAATTTCTCTGTCATAAAACCATGTTGAATCTGCCTAATCACATTGTGATTTCCTAAGTCTCTTGGTGTCACATCCTCAATAGTGGATTCCAGCACATTCCCGACAATTTATGTCAAACTAACTGGCCTGTAATTCCCTGTTTTCTCTCTCCATAATCCTTGAATAACGGTGTTACATTTGCCACCTTCTAGTCCACTAGGGCCATTCCAGATTCTAGGAAATTTTGGAAGATCACAGACAATGCATATCTCGGCAGGCACCTCGTTAGAACCCTAGGAGGCAGGCCATCAGGTCCAAGGGATTTGTTGACATTTAGAACTTGAGTTTCTCTCGTACTTTTTGTCTACTGATATTACTTGCTTTACGTTCCTTATTCTCATGAGCCATTTGGTTTCACATTATTTTTGGAATGCTCTTTGTGTCTAATATTTGTTTATCTGCCATTTCTTTATTCCCCATAGTAATTTCTCCTGCCTCAGCCTCTATTTACTTCTGCCACTCTTTTTCTTTACATACCTCTTGGAGCTCTTTCAATATGTTTTTACTTTTCTTGCTAATTTACACTCATGTTCTATTTTTTAGGTCACCCTTTGCTCCTTTCTAAAAACTTCCCAAGTCTCAGGCTTATTATTCTTGGCAAAATATAAACCTTTTCTTTCAATGTAACACCATCCAGCTTAGACATGGGTGAATCTTTTTATTGTGGAGTTTATATTTTTTAATGGAATGTATATTCATTGAGAATTACAAAATGTTTCCTGAAATGTTCACCATTGCTCTTTTACCATTTTATCTAATTTCCCACTCTACCTTGACCAACAGGCCCCTCATAATGTGTAATTGGCTTTATTTAACTTTAATTCTCTAGTTTTAGATTTTAACTCAATGTGAAACTCATCGTATTATGATCACTATCTACATAGGCACCATTACTGGGAAATTGCTAATTAACCATGTCTCATTACACAAAACAAGATTTAAAATAGCCTCTTCCCTAGTTGGTTGCACAATGAATTGCTCCAGGAAACTGTCTCAAATGCATGCCACTTAACATCTAACCCTTTTATCTACTAATCTCTATGTCCGCCTGAAATCATTTACACTCCTCTACCCAGTTAAAACCTCCTGATTTTTGTTTCTGTCAAAAATTTTGACATTGTGCTCCCATAACCAAGATAGGATTATTGAAATATTCTAAGCATTGACCCCTGGGGCACCATTGTTTATTTCATTTGGTCCAAAAACATCCATAAACCACTTCTCTACTTTCTGCCTTTTAACCAACTTCCTCTCCATACTGCCATTTTACCCTTTATATCTTCAGTAAGCCTCATATACGATTTTGTTGGGAACACCTTTTGACACAGCAGCCGTTGTATTGAACATTAGCTCCTTGAAGAATTATATTAAATTTATCACACATGAATTGTCTTTTACAAATCAGAGCTGGCTGTCCTGAATGACTCAAGTGACTGTTGATTGCTGCCATCTTACAAACTCTGGAAGCCCACTTGCTACCGATTTCAGTCTGATTAGGCGATAGTTAATAGGTTTGATTTACTAGATAGATTAAATTACAAAAACAACAAAAGGCCCTCGTCCTTTCTGGAGGAAAAAATGGCTGAGTTAATTGCAGTTTCAAATGTAAAACTATAATGATTCTAATATTGAACCCTGAGGTGCTGCAAGTAACAGCATTAATAACTAGGACAGAATCCTTAACAAACATTTCTGGTAATAACTAGATGAGATTTACACCAGTAGGCAAATTATTTTTGTGTGACAAAATGAATAATTTAGAGGAAAGAAAACCTTGCAGGCTAAAGTAAACAAACAATCAGGTTTGAAATCAATTTTTACAAACGAAATCAAGCATAGGTATTTTCTTTTTAATAGTCTCATACACCTTTAATTATATGGATCATTTTCCAAAATACAATCATATTCATAGTGTTAGTTTCAACATTATGTTACCAATAAATTGTAGAAATGAACATCTTTCGTCATAAAGTAATTGTTAACCACTGAAAATGTAAATATTTTTGGTGAACCAAATTTTCATAGGAGCAAGCTTAATAAAAATTCATGGGAATTGTAATTTTGTGTCAGGCCATAATTTACCCTTACATTAAAAATAAGACAATCATTTGACAGTGGTTTAATTTTTGTGACTAAAGGGCAGAAGTAAGGTTCACTAAAACAGAGCTCACAAGAAAATAACTTGATCTGCAGACCATGGCATTATTTTTGCACAGGTATTTTGCAGGCTTATTGAAAATGTTGTGATTCACTGCACGTGTCTCAGTAAACGATAAGCCTAACAGAGAAAAAGTTTTAATTTTGAGGCGAGACAGAGATAATGGGCAGCATTTTCCTGTTGGCGAGTGGGGTGGCGGGGCCTGCTCACCGACGCGTAAAATGACGCGCGGTGACATCGGGCATGCGTCCCAACGTCACTGCGCGTCATATAGATTGTCAGGTCAGCGGGCGCACAGCCGACTCGGCTGCATGCTTGCCACTTTGCCAAAGGCCTATTAAGGCCTGCTTAAAAACTAATTAAACAAATTAAAAGGTTGGCGGGCAGGCCAAGAGCCCAGACGGCCTTCGCATATTTCATGGAACCTCATCCACGGGCGGGATGAGGTGTCACGAAGTGTTTAAAAAATCAGTAAAATTTTTTCCAACATTTCATTAACATGTCACATGAGGGGACATGTTTCAAAAGTTTAAAAATCCTTTATTTTAAAGTTTAACACTGAAACAAATCTCCCTGAGGCACCTCCCTGTGCACAGCGCTTCCGGATGAGCATCACAATGGGTGGGCCTTAATTGGCCTGCCCATGTAAAATGGTGACGAGGGCCCAATCGGGGGCACCGATCGGGTTTGCGCCCGCCTCTGCCTGCCCCCACATAACCGCCCTGACGGGGGGAAATTTCTGGCCAATGAGACAAATATTTAAATGTCTTTTGTACACAATGTTAAAACTGGCCAGAAATGATTTTTCTTATGCCTCTGGTTAATTAACATGAAAATGAAATGAGCAAAACAGTGCATCGGGTCAAGCAATGTTAATTGATACCTATATTAATTCTCTGCTTTGAATAGCATCCATGCTAAAAGTTCAGCTCTTATTTTCCTTTTGGGGATAAAGGATGGCATGGAAAGCGAAAGTGGTAAAACGAGAGTGCCTTTTACCCATTTTATCAGAATTTGAAACATTATCAGAAAAACAAAATAAAATTTGAAGAAGTGGGGTCCAGCTGACCGGCCCTCCAACCAGAGGTCAACATCAAGATTTAGCAATCATGACTTGACACTTCTTGCTTTACAGAAATGCTGCAATATGCCCTACACAAATGGATCAAAATAAAACTGTAATTTACCTTATTATGGAACGACAACAGATGTAAAACCCTGTATGGATTAATCAGTGCTGTGCAAGTATTTGCTCTTTCCTTGCAACTCTTTGTCAATCATACACACAAAAAGTATTTTGTGTATTTCATTCTGCAGCGAGCAAAGCTATTTTCATCAATGTAATTAATTTAAAAATGATGTACAAAAATAATATACCAGACTTGTTAACTGCTACCACTTCAGAAAAATCTGAGAACCTTTATGCTGTAAAGTTAGCATGAACACAAAGGTATTTTAGCTGCTCATTAACACTGAACTGGCTGTACAAATCCAAACTTTGGAACTGATCTGATGGCAGAGTGAGAGCCTCTGGACAGGGTAGTTTCATATAAACTTCTGTTCAACTCCATATGGAAGGGAAATTCAGCGAGGAATCAAACTTGGCTTACAAAGATTCTCTTCTCCCCCCATTTTCAAGACATTTTAATTTTGACTGGAGGAGGAGAGCTATATCCATATTGCCACATGCTTCCATTCTTTATACAATTATTTTGTACACTAAAGGTTGGTAAAATCATACTTAACCAACCTCAATTAATTCTTTGTAGACAAGGGTGACTTAGTGGACTCTCTGAAGATGTTTGATAAGTTGCCACTTGAGACTCAGATCTAAAGTCAGAGTATGTGGAGTCAGGAGCCAGATAACAAAATGGATTGAAAGACAGTTACAAATCAGAAAACAGAGGGTAGGCATTAAGAGGCATTTCTTGGACTGGAAAAATGTGGAAAGTAAGGTCCTGCAAGGAGCCTCTGTTATTCAGCATATGTCAAAATGAGTTTGTTCAGATTGTATAGGTATAGTGTTGAAATTTGTAGATGATACTGAATTGAGGGGTCTGACCAGTAATGTGGAGAAATTATGGCAAATGCAGGAAGACAAAAATAGGCTTTCAAAATGTAAGGTGGTTCATTTTGGTAAGTGGAATAAGGAGGCCAGTTATTTGCATGTACAATAGTGCACATTCTTTGAAAGAATGATGCAATCCAAATACCGTATCAGAATACCACATAAAATGTCCAAACTCTCATGGATGTCTGTCCCTTTAAGAGTTTGACAGAGCCAAAATAATCACCCTTGCTATGAATAAAAAAGTACCCAACAGAGCTGTCTACTTCATGGTTTATAGTAATATTTTAAAGGTTTTTAGTTGTGGGAAGATTCAGATTTAATTGTAGAAAATGGGATAGAAACTAGGAGCAGGAGTGGGCCATTCAGCCGCTCGAGCCTGCTCCGCCATTCATTATGATCATGGCTGATCATCTATCAATAGTCCGCTCCCGCTTTCTCCCCATACCCTTTGATCCCTTTCGCCCTCAAGAGCTATATCTAACTCCTTCTTGAAAGCATACAATGTTTTGGTCTCAACTACGTTCTGTGGTAACGAATTCCACAGGGTCATCACTCTCTGGGTGAAGAAATTTCTTCTCATCTCAGTCCTAAATGGTCTATCCCATATCCTCAGACTGTGACCCCTGGTTCTGGACTCCCCCACCATCGGGGACATCCTTCCTGCATCTACCCTGTCTAGTCCTGTTAGAATTTTATAGATTTCTATGAGATTCCCCCCACATTCTTCTGAACTCCCCCGAATATGATCCTAATCGACTCAATCTCTCCTCTGCCATCCAAGGCATCAGTCAGGTAAACCTTTGCTGCACTCCATCTATAGCAAGTACATCCTTCCTCAGATAAGGAGACCAAAACTGCACACAGTATTCCAGGTGTGGTCTCACCAAGGCCCTGTACAATTGCAGCAAAACATCCCTGTTCCTGTACTCGAATTCTCTGGCTATGAAGGCCAACATACTATTTGCCTTCTTTACCGCCTGCTGCATCTGCATGCTTACCTTCAGCGACTGGTGTACAAGGACACCCAGGTCTCGTTGCACATTCCCCTCTCTCAATTTATAGGCATTCAGATAATAATCTGCCTTCCTCTTTTTGCTACCAAAATGGATAACCTCACATTTATCCACATTATACTGCATCTGCCATGCATTTGCCCACTCACTCAGCTTGTCCAAATCACACTGAAGCATCTCTGCATCCTCCTCACAGCTCACCCTCCCACCCAGCTTTGTGTCATCTGCAAATTGGAGATATTACATTTAATTCCCTCATCTAAATCATTAACATATATTGTGAATAACTGGGGTCCCAGCACCGATCCCTGCGGTACCCCACTAGTCACTGCCTGCCATTCGGAAAAAGACCCGTTTATTCCTACTCTTTGGTTCCTGTCTGCCAACCAGTTTTCTATCCATCTCAATACATTATTCCTAATCCCATGCGCTTTAATTTTACACGCCAACCTCTTATGTGGGACTTCGTCGAAAGCCTTCAGAAAGTCCAAATAAACCACATCCACTGGCTCCCCCTCATCAACTAGTTACACCCTCGAAATATTCCAGTAGATTTGTCAAGCATGATTTCCCTTTCATAAATCCATGCTGACTCTGTCCGATTCTGCCACTGTTTTCCACGTGCTCAGCTATTAAATCTTTTATAATGGGATGAATGCAACTAAAGGAGTTGGAGTCTATTATGCTGAAATGGTTGGCCACGTTGGTGTTGGGGTTAAGGGGTTAATAGCTATAAAGGTAAGAGCCATAAAACAGCAGGCGGGCTTAGTTAGAGAGCTGGAGACATGATGTCTATATTACTTGCAAAGGAGTGGAGTCCAGACAGATGTTTTGTTTTGGGGGTTAGATCTAAATTAGTTTAAAAGCATTCAGTGAACCCTGAAAGGCTACATTTTGTCATGGAGATGGGTGGATCTTAAGGTTCTCTGGTTTTAATTTATCTGTGTGTTCGCTGGGTTATTGAGTGTTCTACATCAGAGGAAGAGGTTATATAGTGAAGGTGCTGTTGGCTAGCTCCAGATAGTCAGGGCTCGAAGAAGGACTGCGAGCTACTTGGTGCGGTTAAGGCCTAGGACAAGTCCTGAGGCTCTGAGAAGATAGTGGAAGGCCATTGGTGTCATGCTGGAGAGGGTTTGTACTCAGAAGAAGCCCTGGGTGCCATTTATAGCTCAGCACAACCAAGGAACTGACGTTCGGAGAAACCCAGGGGCAATGCCAACTTAGTGAAGGAAGCAGTCTGCAAAAGAATTGGAAGTGAGCTGGTAATTAAAGGCGGGAATGCAGTTTTGGGAGGAGAGATTGAATAATGGAGAGGTGAGCAGTCATTGAGGCAGACTAAGTCAGAACAGCTTTTGAGAGAATTTAAAGGCGCGATCTTCGAAAGTGAAGAGTTAAAATCCCTCCTGAGGGAGAGAGTTTTCCAAGATTTTGTGGCTCACAGTGGTCACTGATGTTTGGCTGTGTTGCCAAGAAATCTGTGGATCAGTCATGTCTACCATTTAATGAATAGTGTGGCGTGTTCGACCACAGTTTGCCTGTTAATTCACATTTACCTCATGGCAATTCTGAATATCAGTGTATAAGTTAGATATTGTAAATTGCTTTACTTTTCCAACTTTGTATAGTAAAATTTATTTTAATTGTTTAAAACTGTGGAATCTTGTGGCTTTATTCTCTTAATGGGTAACTCGGATTTCAAACTTTGCCTACTTTCAACAAAAAGTTTCTGGTCCCTAACTGGATCCTAACACTGTTGTAGAGCATACAAATAATAAATAATAATCCCTGAATAAAATTTATGTGATTTTATTTTATGGTCACTCTGCATGTTTAGTGGATTATTTCCAGCACTGCCTACAGCTTGCATATTTTTTGGTGGTTGGGATAGTGGGGTTAGGGGAATGAATTTTTATTGGAATGATTTATCTCCTCTTGATTTGAAAATGCTTATAGTTAGCATATTGCTACGGCTGGCGCTAATCATTAGACTGCTTTTCAAGAAAATTAGTTTGCTAGAGCTTTCAGATGCTTTCTATATGCAGTTAAAATTGACTTAAAATAATCCCAGGTATTTTAAAACAATGCAATGCTTTTTAAGAACATCATAGAAAATAGCAAAATAATTTCATGTGTACTTTTAATATGAAGGTCTTACAGTTAAAAGAACTGTGGATCCTACTTAATGTAAGTTTTATTAAACCATGGGTTAATACCATTAATATCTTTATAGTCTCATTTTTCCATTCTTACTAATGCTATTATTTTTATTTTGTCCTCTAAAAATTACTCTGCTTCTCTTCTCTTTTCTGCCTTCCTTTTCCTTTCCAAGCTGCTGTTGCTGCCCATGAGGCTGACTGCTCTGGCAATGTTTTACATAACTGCCCCTCAGTCAATGAAGGTATTCTCCTCCCTCTCTAATACATCATGCCAGCTTTCATCCTGTTAATTTCAGTAGCTATTTATTATGCAGCATTAACCAGTCTTACATAGAAGTAAGTGTATTTGAGCAGAAAATAATTTTCCTTGAGTTTTTGAAGTAGGAAAACAGTTATGATGCACTTTCACTTTTTGCCTCCATATAATTTTTCTTATCTTGGGGCAAAGAAGATTGCTTTTTTATAACTAAAACATTTGTATGTATAAAATTGGTAACTTATTCAAATTATGATCTAACTGGACAAATTATGTCATGAAAACGTCTTTTTCTGATTCACTGCCAACTAGAGTGGATAAAAATGGGAACATTTTTGTTGCAACAAACTAAGCAGATGTTCTGCTTTAGAAGTAATAGTCAAAGTCTATAAAGAGATCTGAAAAGCTGTCCAAAATGACAAAGGGACATAATACTATTGGCCATTCAGAGCACCCAGTGTGAACCTTGGTGTTGTTCAGTTACCCTTTGTTTAAAACTGCTGGTCAGAGATTGGGGGCAGGGTAATTTGTGTGGTTTTTGGTGCAATGACCAGAAGATCCATTCCTGTGACATCATCAAGTGAGACCTGCCCACAACCCATCACTGAAGTGAAATTTAGTGTTGTCAGATCAGAGAGAATTCTGTGTGAAATGTATGCTAAGTTGCTTCTAACTAACAGCATAAAGCACAAAAAATAGACTAAAAAGGAAGACTAAATTACACCAGTAAGAGTATAAATATTTCCTTTGGATATTATATTGATGGTGATTTAAATTAAATTCCCATTTGATTGCCACATTTTGGATTGTACTTGAAATTATTTCTGATTAGAGCATCCTCAGATCCCCATGGTTAATGGTCTAAAAGAGTTTACAAATTGGAAAGTGATTTTAAAAACGAAAATGATCCAATTAAAATATATTACTGTATTCATCATATATATATATATATATACACCACATCTATGAAAAAGTGTGAACATTTTGTTAAGGTAGCTACATACTGTTTATTGTAAAACCCTTGTTGAATATTTTATCAAAATTATGCATTTTGCTGTCTTTGTGGTCCACAATATATTGTTGCCTTTATCATTTTTAGCAATTTTGTATATTACCTTTATATTATGTTTAATCATTGCAGTTTGATTGGATAACATCTTTATGGAGACAGTTTACATCATTTTGAATTTTATAATTAGATTTGTGTTTTGGATTTGATCACCATAGGAATTCTGCAGTTAGTTTGTGTTGATCCTTTTTTCTGTTAAGGTTATTTAAATAATGTAGGCAATTCGTTTTTCAATCAACACATTTGCATTTGGCCTTAAAAATGAGCAGTTATAGAAGATGCTTTTTAAATATGTTATTTAATAAGTAGTGTTTAAGAAGTTTTTTTTTAGTCAACGGTGTAGTTGCTAGTATCCCTCTGATGCAGGCTTCATTTGTAATTCCAGTTAAAGTTAATTTTGACACCTTATTTTGAGGTTGTTGTAACTTCATGTCAATATTCAATGCGTCATCATGCTCAGTGCATGTGTTGTACTTTTGTAGGCTGGAGTCAACTAGCAGCCATGCATTGCGTAATGCTGCCTGATCATCTGGGACAGGACAACTTTAGACCTCCACTCCTAGAGATGTTGGCCCGGCGATGGCAAGATCGTTGTTTAGAGGTAAAGCTTTATTTAAGGAAATGCTGCTTTGAACTGATAGTGTACCAAGCTATTTGCCTAATGGAATGTTGTTTCCTGATGTAATGAAAAGCCTTGGATTATTCCCATTGATGCAGCTTCTCATGTTTGGTCATATACAGATTTACTTTGAGATGATTGATGAACAAATAGATAAATGCTGCAATGTAAATTTCATTTAAGTGTTTATACTGCGATTGCTTTGTATTAAGTTTTGTGACATTAGCAGTGGATCCTGGCAGTGATACACACTCATTTTAACCTTATTTTTTCCTTCAATTTAGGATGTTATGAGAAAGTAAATTCTAGATTTCATAGCACTGTTTCATACCCAATGGAATTGGAGTTTATACTGGGTGGATGTGACTAACTTCATCAAATATTGCATGGGACACGATGTTCGTTGTGTTGCTGGTGGACGAACGAATGAATAATAAGAACAAATGAATACTTATCCAGGGATTATTTTATGCAGCATAGTCCTTGGAGTTTAAATGCAATATAGATTCTACAATGGGGTCAGTTTTTCCATATACCATGCACTCCTCTCAAGTGTTGTGATAGAGGTCCATCACACAATCTCTTAGTCTAAATCATTCTTTCTTGGGCCCTCAAATTGACTTCTTTGGCCTGGTTACTATTTTTTATTCCTCCTACAATCTTTAGTCTTTTTAAACCCAAGTTTCAAGCCATTCCATCATTGCTTAATAGTTTGCCTCTTCTATATGGTGGTGCAGTCCCGCACAATGAGCCATTCCACTTCTTTCCTGAAAGAGTTACGTAGAATCATAGGAGGAGACTGTTCCACCTCTAATTGGATAGGTCACTGATATTCAGAATTGCCATGAGGTAAATGTGAATTAACAGGCAAACTGTGGTCGAACACGCCACACTATTCATTAAATGGTAGACATGACTGATCCACAGATTTCTTGGCAACACAGCCAAACATCAGTGACCACTGTGAGCCACAAAATCTTGGAAAACTCTCTCCCTTAGGAGGGATTTTAACTCTTCACTTTCGAAGATCGCGCCTTTAAATTCTCTCAAAAGCTGTTCTGACTTAGTCTGCCTCAATGACTGCTCACCTCTCCATTATTCAATCTCTCCTCCCAAAACTGCATTCCCGCCTTTAATTACCAGCTCACTTCCAATTCTTTTGCAGACTGCTTCCTTCACTAAGTTGGCATTGCCCCTGGGTTTCTCCGAACGTCAGTTCCTTGGTTGTGCTGAGCTATAAATGGCACCCAGGGCTTCTTCTGAGTACAAACCCTCTATGACAGTGAGAATGAAGCAAAAATATGCACTCTTAAAATGTTTTTCTTTTCAAATGTTTAGGAGGTGATCTCTTTCCCATCCTAGTGTTGAGAAGATATCAGTATATGAGTGGATTGCAAACTATAAGATTAATGGAGGAGATCCCTAACATTTGCAAACTTACAGAAGTACTTCATTTTGTTTTCATAAGCCTATTATTAAAATTATTAATTGGCACAGTGGCTTGGTTATGGTCACTTCACATCAACATTCACACACCTTTTGTAAGTTATAGAATCCTGGAGTAGTAGAATTTTACAATACACAAGACCATTTGTACCTGCACTGGCTCTCTGAAAGATGTGACCTATATGTCCTTGCACCTTTCTTTTTACTCATATCCTTTTCAATAATTTATTATTTCTTAGTTTATTCACTTCCCATTGAAACCTACCTGGATTCCGTTCAGACATTCCATGTCCTACTAACAGCAACTTATATTTATATAACACCTTTAACATAATAAAACATCTCAAGGCATAATACAGTAAAACATGACATTGAACCACAGAAGGAAATATTAGGACAGATTGCCTAAACCTTGGTCAAAGAGGTACTTGTTAATAAGCGTCTTAATCGAGGAAAGTAAAATAGGGAGACAGAGTTTTTTTTTTAATTCCAGAAAGCCATTTGGTGAAGCAGAGAACTGGAGTCAATCTTTCCACACTTTTATACTTATTCACAGAATTGCATAGTATAAGCATACAGCTCCTAACCCAACAGCCACAGTTTTAGCCAGTATTTATCTATAGGGGCACAAGTGAATCCCCAGTTAATACTCACCACCTGCATTGATTAAACATAATTAATGTTATGAAGTGAATTCCAGAGCTTAGGGTCTTTGTAGCTGAAGACATGGTCACCAATGGTGGAACTGCTAAAATCAGGGATATTAAAGAGGCTGAAATTAGAAGGGTGTAGATATTGGAGGGTTGGGTAAACTGGCTAGTGTTTCTGATTGAAGTTGTGTACATGTGTGTGTGTCACAAATTAGTTGTGGTGCCCCTACAGATGAATAGCCTGCCAACAGTCATCACCAAGATTTGCATTTATATATTAGTCATTTAAGAAATTTGGCATTCTTGCATTTGTCCTTATGAATGCAAGGTGAAAAGCTTTTCAGCAATGAACAGGAAAGAAGTTAAAATACAGATACCATGTGGCCAGATACAAAGAAGCTACAGCAGGGGAAGAACAGAGAAGGCATGTTTACAAGGGGCTGTGTGTGTAATACAGTTAAATGGGACAGAAAACTGAAGACCAGGTTAGAGCAGGAATTGTGAATTGGAGAATTCCACTGCTATGCTTCAGTTTTGCCAGAGCTGACCAGACCATTTAACAAGGTTTATTAAAGGTCAGCTAAAGGAGTCTCTGGGGAATTTGTGCTATCAAGGGTGTCACGAACCTAGCTAAGGAGGTTTCGCAAGAGTGTGCTGCTCAGGTGATGACTTCCTCTAGGGAACCAAATCTATTGGGTGAGAAAAATGAGAGATCCAACATACTGGAGGCCAAGTTGGAAAGACTGTGATGTCACATTTGTGCAGGGAATGATGCAGGTGCTTGTGATTGTATTAGATGTAGTTTTGAAGTATCACAGAATCACAGAATTTTAACGGCACAGAAGAAGGCCATTCGGCCCATTGTGTCTGCACTGGCTCTTCAAATGAGCATTATTGACTATTTAAAGTAAAATTTCCCTTTTTATTTGAAGTGTTATTTGCCTGTTAATTTATGTTTAATTTCTGTTGGTTCTGATTTTTCTTAAAGTACAAGTTACAAAAAATGAAATCTTGTTGGTAGCTTCTCTTGGATGTCATTTGGTAAATTTGGCTTAAGATTTCCCCACAAAGATTGTAACAATATTCTAATTTGATATTTCCAGCTTTATATTGGAATAAGTTTATTTGAGGCTGTTACAGTGGCAGAATTTGTACTGTGTGGTTACCAGGTAACATGTTGCTGACTGTTACAGTTTTAGAGCTTTTCGTAGAGACTAGTAAATGGCTTTTGGTACTTATGTTTGATAAATGAGTAGGTAGCCTTGACATCACACCTCTGCTGCTGTGGCAGAAATTTTGTTGAATTTGCAGCTTTGTGAGAAAGATACTATGAGGATTTGACTGAAGGGCAGCTGGGAGTTTACCATTTTGATAAATAACTTGGAACACAAAATACTGTCTGCTTTTATAAACATTGCAAAGGTTCACGTTGTGACACATGTAAAAATAAAAATGAATTTTACTTCTGTGGTGTTTGAGGAAAACCCATCCCTCCCCAACTAATTTTAAAAGCTCTTCCAAGTTCAATTAGCAATTGGATTTCACACATCCTTCCCTGCCCCACCCACTATTCTCTTCCTTCAAATCATCGTCTGTGTTATTCTTGGTTAGATTATTAAGATTCACATGAGCATAGTATTCCTTGAGAGAACAGATGAAGCTAATCACATAGAAGTCTTCATATCAGTTCCAGATTTTAAAAAAATCTACGAATCACTCGTGGGAAAGGTAGATTTCCTGTGTTTGAAACAATTTATTTGTACTACCTGTCTCCACATCTGCCTCAGCTCATCTGCTACTGAAACACTCAACCGTGCATTTATAATGTCATGAGTTGACTACTTCAGTGCTCTCCTAGCTGGCTTCCCACCTTGTTCCCTTAGTAAATTTGACCTTACCCAAAACCCTGCTGCCCATATTCTAACTCATGCCAAGTCTTATTGACATATCACCTGGTGCTTGCTGATCTACATTGGCTCCCACTCAGGCCATGCTTTTATTTTAAAATTTTCCTCTATGTTTTCAACTCCCTCCATGGCTTTGCCCCTCCCTAGCTATATTACCACTAGCCTGCAAACTTTGGAGATCTCTGCATTCCTCCAACTCTGACCTTGTGCGCATCCCTGAGATTCTTTGCTTCACTGGCCATGTCTTCAGCTGCCTCAGTCTTAGGTCTGGAATTCCCTTCCTAAAGCTCTGTGCTGAGGACTGAGGCGTAGTGGCTATGTTACTGGGCTAGCAATTCAGAGGCCTGGACTAATGATTCAGAGACATGAGTTTAAATTCCACCACAACAGCTGGGGATTTTAAATTCAATAAATCTGGAATAAAGGATACTATTAGTACAGGTGACCATGTAACTACTGGATTATTATGAAAACCCCAGTTTGTTCATTTCCTTTAGGGAGCAAAACCTGCTCTCCACACCTGGTCTGGCCTATATGTGACACCAAACCCAGAAGGATTGAGGGGCCGAATGGTCTACTCCTGCTCCTATTTCTTATGTTCTTATTTGTAATTGAACCTCTAAAATTTGTAAATGCTTCCAAAAGTATGTAAATTTAATGATGTTTTAAGTGTTTCAATTTTACTTAATACTTTTTATGTAGCATTCCACACTCAAATGAATATATTTTAATTATCTTCTCTTGAAAGGTGAGAGAAGCTGCTCAAGCCTTACTGCTGGCAGAGCTTCGTAGAATTGAGAAAGAAGGACGAAAGGAAACTATAGACATGTGGTCACCATACCTGCCACAGTATGTGGACAGCATTATGTCACGTAAGTATCTTCTTGGTCTCCTTCATTGGAAGATGCTGAAACTAGGAAAATGTGATAATTTTAGAATACATCTGCTTCACTAGTTTAATTGATTAGTTTTTAAATACATTGTCTGTTCTTGCATTGAATCACACCAGGTTTGTAGTCCTAAAGTATGAAGTTAGATGATTTCAGCTGAGCTAGCAGCTGTTATGCTACGATTGGTAGTAGTACCTCTGGGTATGGAAGGGAGAAATCAGACAGCTCCTACTCCAGTAGCCTCTGCTAGAAATTACCAAATGTGAATATTGGTTGAAGACAGAATGGTTGAAGACAGAATGTAAGCTTTTGTATGATGTTGTCAACGTATATCTATTGTTAAGGCTTATACATTAAAAATAGCCATTGAGCGAGTGACCCAAGGGTTTCCTTGAAGGGCTTTACAGTACCTGTATAATTGAATTCAGGAATAAGGCGATGAGAGTTTGTAATTTTTAAAAATCTAGAATGCTAGATTTCTATGAGGCAAGTAACTTTAAGGATTGAACGAAGCGCATTTACTAAACAATATTACCATATGTTTAGGAAGTTATGTTTGAAGCAGTCATGCCAAAATGCTTCGGGATGAGCATAGTTACTGCATTCAGTCGGCACAAGGAAGACATTCAAGCCCTGAAGAGTTTGCGCAGAATAATCATGAGGCTGATTCCTAGGGCCAGATAAACTATTGTAAAAGAAAGGTTAGAAAAATTCAGACCCTTCAATTTTAGATATGAAAGGATACCAACAGAATAAAAAAAGGTTCACTCAGAGTAGTGTTTCAAGTTGAGCTATATTTGTAAATCAAAGAACATGGGTAGGAAAGCAAAATACTATGGATGCTGGAAATACTCAGCAGGTCAGGCAGCATCTGTGGAGAGGTCGATGACCTTTCATCAGAACCTATATTTCTGACCCGCAGAGTATTTCCAGCATTTCTGTTTTTATTTGGGAACATAGAGGCAAGTTCAGGACCAATATCAGGAAAGAGTGATTATTACCTAGAAATGTTCCGTTTGGGTAGCAGAGGGAAAAACTGGCATCACTGAATATGTATTTAGATGCTGTGATGGTGGCCTATTGCTTACCAGAAATTGGTTTTCAATGGCAGTGTTCATGACATCAATCAGCTATTTTGTTAGTCTTTTATTTTGATTGTATTTTGCAGCGCTTTAATGTGAGACTTCTTACAGATGTCGTCTGAAAACAGTTGTTAGTTTTGTAGCATTTAAGAAGGTAGGAATGGGAAGAGGCTGTTCTAACAATCTGGATGAGTTTCCAAGTCCATATAAAAGAGAAAAAAAGATTTGCATTTAAATAGTGCCTTTCACAACCTCAGGGCATCGCAAAGCACTTTACAGCCAGTGAGATAATGACCAGATAATCTGTTTTTTGTGATGCTGATTGAAAGATTGGCCAGGACTCTGAGGATAGCTTCCCTGCTGTTCTTCAAAATCATGCCATGGAATTGTCCACTTTGACAGGGCTCAAGGCCGCGGTTTACTTCTCATCCAAAAGTTGGCCCCTCTGACATTATCGCAGTACTACACAGGAATGTTAGTCTTGAATTTTATGTCCATGTTCTGGAGTGTGGCTTGAACCCAGAACCACTTGACTCAGAGGCAAGAGCGCTTTGAACTGAACTATGGCTGCCACAGACTAATGTCAGGCTGTTCTGGTGTACATATGCTACTAAGTCTATATCTATGGAAAACTAAACCTAAAATTACAAAACAGACCCTCCAGAGTCTTTAAAGAGAGAAGAAAGAACTTGCATTTATATTAGCACCTTACACAACCTCAGGTCAGCCTAAATATGCTTCTCAGCCAGTGAGTATTATGAAGCACAATCACCGTTATAAACTACAGAAAAGCAGCAATTTACACACAGCAAAATCTCTCAATGGCAATGAGGTGAATGACCAGATAATGTTTTAGTGAAGGTGGTTCAGGGATAATAGAATAGGAACCATACAATCTTTTACATCTGTGAGAAAAGGCAGATGTGCCTCGGTTTAATGATGTTGCAGACTAGACAGTATCAGCCTACTCAAGTTTCTGGAGTTCACTTGATCCGATAACCTTGTGATTCAGAGGTGACACATTTTGGGTATAAGCCCATATAAAGCTACTAAATTGGAATCCATTTTATTTTACCATATCCAGGAACTAAAATAAACCTTATATGTATTTTGCGTGGTACCTAATGTCATATGCAATGGAATTATTACTCTTGACCTGACATAATTACTGCATATTAGTCAATCATATGGAACATTTTATTTTATGCTGTATTTGTAGGTGCATTATAAATTTATTTTGCTTCTCTGTATTGAAAAACCAGTTGTGATTGTTGGTTTTAAAATTCCAGTAATCAGAAAAAATATGCCCAATTGTTTATAGCTCAGTTATATTTTCAGATAATTATTGTGATTAGTTTTAATTCCTTAGAGACAGTAGCTTTTTGTAGTAATTGAGTGAGAAACAATGTCAAACAACAGGAAAGATAATTTTGCTGCTATTGTACATCATCTAAGTGCTGTGTAATGTGAGACTGATGAATCTGCTAATGGTGTTGTATTAGGAATGAGGTTATTATTTATTACATCCCTAGAGTGAAATAATCTACTGCCTGTTGTGATTATTTTTTGACAGCAGTCAGTCAGTTGAACAACAACTTAATTGATTTGATATAACAAAAAATATTCAATACACTTAACATTTTGGTGAAAAAATTGTGCATTTTTAAGTGTTCACTTTTCACCTTCATTTATTATGATGCATGCAGATTTTCTAAGGTTTTGCATCCTTTGGCTGTGCATCCCAAATGAAGAACTGTCGGCTGTCTAGAAAATTAGTTAGATTTAAAATAGTTTCATGACTGTTGTGTAGGCCATAAAATTACTAGGACACTGCACCTTACAGACATGGAGCGTTGGAGTTGAGATTTGTATTCTGTATGCACTATGCATTATGTCATATGCCTTATCATGTGTCTCAAGATGTTTTGAGATTTGTGCGCAATCGATTATCTTTTGAAATGTAGTCATTGTTGTTGTGTGGGGACACTGCCAGTTTGATTTTATAAAGCATCGTCCCACAAATAAATACGGTGAATGTCCAATTAGTCTATTTTTGGTGATGCTGATCGAGGAACAAACACTGTCCAGGATACAGGGAGAACTCCTTGTTTTTCTGTGAATAGTGCAACAGAATCTTCTGCATCCATTAAAACCACATGGATTAAGCAGGCAGGGCTTCACTCTAATGTCTTATTTCAAGGACTGCATTACAATAATATGATCAAGTATTAGCCTAGATTATGAGTTCAAGCCTTGAATTCGAGCTCAAACTCATAATTTTGACTAATGCTACCAACTGGGACAAGCTGATAGTTTTGCCTGATTTTTTTTCCCTTCTTCCCTATCTAGTTGATGAGTTGAAGGAGAAATAAGATGATGTGTTGCATTGACCGCTGTTATGTGAAATGTTGAATCCAGGGCAAGAAAGTCATTCAGCCTATCAAACTTGTTCTATCCAGAAGCCAAGTAGAATTATCCGGTCATAGATTTTTCTCTCGCAACATCCGACTTAAAAAAATCTAATTCCCTTCTCCAATTTTCTGTGGTGGGGGTCGGGGGGAGGTGGTGAGGTGCTGGGGGGAGTTGGGGGAAGCTGGATCATGTCATACTCCCAGACCTGTTTTTAGCAGATATTAATCTAATTCCTTTTCAAAAATATATTGAATCACCTAAATCCTACCACCTTCTTGGGGACTTGGTTCCATGTTACAAGATCATAAAATAATTAAAATTGAAGAAGGACATGAGGTCCATGGAAAAGATTCTAATATTGTTTCTTCCCCTCCAATGACAGAATATTAACATTGTTTCTTCCCCTCTGATTACAGTCTTAAATGACTCTTTCTGGAAATTCATTCTGCATGATTACTCAGTGAAGAATTTTCTTGATCTTAGTGCTAAAGTTAATTTTTATAAGCCTGAACCCATGTTCCCTCTTTCTACTCTCATAGTTTAATTTTAAGTGATAATCTGGGCTAGCTTTTTCTATATTTACAACAATCTTACATATGTCTACTGTATAAGATCACCATTCGGACACCTTTTTGGCTGTAAAGTCCATTTTTTCTCATTCATTCTTGAAAACTCGTACCTGATACTAAAGATCACTCATGCAGCTTTACTGCCTCTAATTTTAAAATGTTTCTCTTATTTCTTGGTGACCAGAATTGGACACAGTATTCAAGATATCCTCTGACAAAAGCCAATGTAGCATTTCATTATTACTCCTCCGGCTTGTATTCTATTGTTATGGCAATGTATATTGGCTTTGTTGATTGCTGCACTGAATTGGTTGGACGTCTTCCTTGTTGATTCTGTTAAGACTCCAGGGAATTATTCAAGTGATTATGTGTCATCTGTGTTTTGTTCCTTTATAGAACATTTCACTGTATTAAATTTCTTTGGCCATTGTTCTTCCAGATTTTACAAATGTGATCATTTGAGTTGCCCTTGTCCAATTCCTTTGCTCCGTATTGTTTTGTATTCATTCAAGGGATGTGGGCTTCGCTGGCTGGGCCAGCATTTATTGCCCAACCCTTTTTGCCCTTGAGAAGGTGCCTTCTTGAATAGCTGCACTCCATGTGGTGTAGGTACACCCACAATGCTGTTAGGAAGGGAGTTACAGGATTTTGACCCTGCAACAGTGAAGGAACGGCAATATATTTCCAAGTCAGGATGGTGAGTGACTTGGTGGGGAATTTCCAGTTGTTGCGCCTACTGTCTTTGTCCTTATTGTTGGTAGTCATGGGTTTGGAAGATGCTACCCAAGGAGGCTTGTTGAGTTCCTGCAGTGCATCTTGTAGGTGGTACACAATGTTGCTATTGTGCGTCGGCAGTGGAGGGAGTGAAAAATTGTGGATGGGTTGCCAATCAAGCGGGCCGTTTTGTCCTGTATGGTGTCAAGTTTCTTGAGTGTTGTTGGGGCTGCACTCATCCAGGCAAGTGGGGATTATTCCATCACACTCTTGACTTGATGCCATGTAGCTGGTGGACAAGCTTTGGGGAGTCAGGGAGGTGAGTTACTCGCCACAGGATTCCTTGCCTCTGACTTGCTGTTGTAGCCACAGTATTTATATGGCTTGTCCAGTTCAGTTTCTGGTCAATGGTAACCCCCAGGATGTTGACAATGGTGCATTCAGCGATAGTAATGCCATTGAATGTCAAGGGGCAATGATTAGATTCTCTCTTGTTGGAGATGATCATTGCTTGGCACATGTGTGGCACGAATGTTACTTGCCACTTGTCAGCCCAAGCTTGGGTATTGCCTAGGTCTTGCTGCATTTGAACATGGACTGCTTCAGTATCTGAGGAGCTGCGAATAGTGCTGAACATTGTGCAATCAGCAGTGAACATCCCCACTTCTGAGCTTATGATGGAAGGAAGGTCATTGATGAAGCAGCTGAAGATTGTTGGGCCGAAGTCACTACCCTGAGGAACTCCTGCAGGGATGTCCTAGAACTGAGATGATTGACCTCCGACAGCCACAGCCATCTTTCTTTGTGCTAGGAATGACTCCAACCAGAGGAGAGTTTTCCCCTGATTCCCATTGACTCCAATTCTGCTAGAGCCCCTTGATGCCACTCTCAGTCAAATGCTGCCTTGATGTCAAGGGTAGTCATACTTTTTCCTCTTCAATTTGAAATTAATTCTCCAATGCCCAGCCGTTTACGATTGTTAAGTTAGTTTCTTATGCATTATCAGGAATTATTACTCTAAATCTCCAAAGCTTTGAGTTTAATTAATATCCCACCTTGTTGAACTTGTTTAAAATGAGCGAGGAGACTTCATTTTAAAGAAAGAGTGAGGAGACTTCATTTAAAAAGAAATGAGTGGGGAGAGTGTGGAAACTTAATTTTAAAAACGAGCGGGGAGAGTGTGGAGGCTTCAATTTGAAAATGAGTGGGGAGAGTGTGGAGGCTTCATTTAAAAAAAGAGCGGGGAGAGCATCTGATTGGTAAGTAGGATTGGTGAGTATTTCTAGTCTTTAAAGTTAAATTAAGGTCTTCAGTTTGTCTTTAGGTCTCTAGTCCTTAATTTCTCTTTCTTTAAAATAGCTTGTTAAGTGTAAGACTGATACTGGTGTGTAAAAGAATTAATTACAATAAAGTGCAAAGAATGGGGGATTCTTCAAGTGCAAAGAGCAGGGATACTAGAGTAATTAATTAATGAATTAAATAAAATACGAGAGTGATGGCAGGACGGGTGATGTGTTGCTGCTGTAGCGTGCGGGAGCTGCTAGACACCAAGGTGATCCAGAGCGATCATATCTGTACCAAGTGTTTGCAGCTCAAGGAACTTTGGATTGAAGCTGAGTAACATGAGAACATAAGAACTAGGAGCAGGAATAGGCAATTCAGCCCCTCGAGCCTGCCCCGCCATTCAATACGATCATGGCTGACCTCATTTTGGCCTCAACTCCAATTTCCCGCCTTCTCCCCATAACCTTTCAACCCGTTACTAATTAAAAATTTGTCTATCACCTCCTTAAATTTATTCAGCATCCCAGCATCTACTGTATTCTGAGGTAGTGAATTCCATAGATTCACGACCCTTTGAGAAAAGTAATTCCTCCTCATCTCTGATTTAAATCTACCACCTCTTAGCCTAAAACTATGGCCTCTCTTTCTAGAATGCCCAATAAGGGGAAACATCCGCTCCACGTCTACTTTGTCCATCGCCTTTAGCATCTTATATACCCTCAATTAGATCTCCTCTCATCCTTCTAAACTCCAGAGAGTATAGACCTAAGCTGCTCAATCTCTCCTCCTCATAAGACAAGCCCCGCATCTCTGGAGTCAATCTAGTGAACCTCCTCTGAACCACCTCCAATGCAACTACATCCTTCCTCAAGCAAGGGGACCAAAACTGTGCACAGTACTCCAGGTGCGGTCTCACCAGTGCCTTGGACAGTTGCAACAACACTTCCCTATTTTTATACTCTATTCCTTTAGCAATAAATGCCATAATTCCATTTGCCTTCCTTGTTACCTGCTGTACCTGCATACTAGCTTTCAGTGATTCATGCACATGGACACCCAGATCCCTCTGCACTGAAGCATTCTGAAGTTTCTCTCCATTTAAATAATAAGTCACCTTTTTATTCTTCCGACCAAAATAGATAACCTCTCACTTACACACGTTAAACTCCATCTGCCAAATTTTGGCCCATTCAGCTCAGTTTCAGTTCATGCGGCACTGGCACCAGCACTGGGGTAGAAGGAAGCTGTTCCAGTAGGACGGGCTTCACTTGAACCAGGGACCAGTGTCCTGGCGAATCAAATAACTATGGCTGTAGAGAGGGATTTAAATTAAATATAGAGGTGGGGGAGGGTCCTGGAAAGGGATATGTAGGCTTACAAAGCAATAGGATGTGTCAGCATTGCAGAGCAACTATTCAGGTAATGGTACCCAGAGTGTGACTGGAAGGGACAGAGTGTACAAACATTAAAAAAAAAAGGCAGCAATAGGGCCAAAGGGGAAAAAATGGTAAAAAGGCAAAATTAATGGCTGTTTACTTAAATGTTGCTGTACAGCATCTACACGAATGACCAGCCTATACACGGTGTCACACGCCATTTTATATATGCTGATGACTTATGTGTCACTGCCCAAAGCACTGATTTTAACAGTGTGGAGAAAACGCTTTCTGAGGCCTTGGAGGGACTAACATCCTACTATGAAGAAAACCACCTTCACGCAAACCCATCAAAGATGCAAGTTGGTGCATTCCACCTCAGAAACCATGAAGCCAAATGCCAGCTTAAAGTAACCTGGTGTGGAGCAACGCTGACGCATTGCGAGCACCCTATCTACTTAGGAGTCACCTTTGACAGATGCCTCACCTTCAAGAACCACATCGAAAAGACATTACTCCAGCTGTGGCCTCACCAAGGTTCTATACAACTCCAACATGACCTCCCTACTTTTGTAATCTATGCCTCAATTGATAAAGGCAAGTGTCCCATATGCCTTTTTCACCACCCCACGAACATGCCCCTCCGCCTTCAGAGATCTATGGACACACACACCAAGATCCCTTTGTTCCTCAGAACTTCCTAGTGTCATGCCGTTCATTGACTTCCTTGTCAAATTACTCCTTCCAAAGTGTATCACCTCACACTTTTCAGGGTTAAATTCCATCTGCCACTTATCTGCCCATTTGACCATTCCATCTATATCTTCCTGTAGCCCAAGACACGCAACCTCACTGTTAACCACCCGGCTAATCTTTGTGTCATCTGCAAACTTACTAACCCTACACCCCACATAATCACCTATGTCTTTTATATAAATGACAAATAATAGGGGACCCAGCACAGATCCCTGTGGTATGCCACTGGACACTGGCTTCCTGTCACTAAAGCAGCCTTCTGTCATCATTCTCTGTCCCCTACAACTAAGCCAGTTTTGAATCCACCTCATCAAATTACCCTGTATCCCATGTGCATGTGGTGAGGATAACACAAAGAGTCTGCAGAGGGATATAGACAGGTTAAGCGAGTGGGCAAAAACTTGGCTGATGGAATATAATGTGGAAAAATGTGAGGTTATGCATTTTAGCAGGAAGAATAGAGGAGATGAATATTATTTAAATGGAGAGAGACTGCAGAAAGCTGCAGCACAGAGGGATTTGTGAGTCCTTGTGCATGAATCCCAAAAAGCTAACGTACAAGTTCAACAGGTAATAGGGAAGGCAAATGGAATGTTGGCCTTTATTTCAAAGGGAATGGAGTATGAAAATAGGGAAGTCTTGCTAAAACTATACAAGGCATTAGTTAGACCACACCTAGAATACTGTGAACACTTTTGGTCCCCTTATCTAAGGAAAGATATAGTGGCACAGGAGGCCGTCAAGAGAAGGTTCACTAGGCTGATCCCAGGTATGGAGAGATTTTCTTATGAGGAGAGGTTGAGTAGGTTGGGCCTGTACTCATTGGAGTTTAGTAGAATGAGAGGCAACCTTATTGAAACACATAAGATTCTTTGGGGGCTTGACAGGGTAGATGCTGAGAGGTTGTTTCCCCTTGTGGGAGAGTCTAGGACCAGCAGGCATAATCTCAGAGTAAGGGGGCACCCATTGAAAACAAGAGATGAAGAGGGCTTTCTTCTCTCAGAGCGTAATCTATGGAATTCTTTACTGCAGAGGGCTGTAGAGGCTGAGTTGTTAAGTATATTCAAGGCTAAAATTGCAGTTGAAAGTATAGACGGACAGGTTTTAAAGATGGGCATCGTGCCATCACACATCAGCCAAAGTCAGGATGCCAGCTTGAACATTCAAAATAAGACTTGTTCATGAGTGAACAGAACATTTCAAAATTCTTCTTAATGAGTTGTATGGAGTTCACTTGAAAATTTTAAGGAGTATCTCAAAAGAGGCTTAAGAAATAGAGAGGCGGATAGGTTTAGGTAGGGAATTTTGGAGCTTAGCGTCTAGGCAACTGAATGCTTGGTCACCAAATGTTAGTTTGGTACCTTTTTGTTGCCTTAATTAATTTGGCCATTTCTTGTCTAAAATATCTCTACAGCATTCAATCCAATTCCTAATTTACCCTGATAATCATTTTATTGTTTAAAGAATTAAACAAGACTGATGCTTTGACTTGTAAGCTGCATTTTAATTTTACTCAAAGAGTTTAAAGGAGTAACTTGTTTTATTTTTACTTTTTTCCAAGTCTAGGGAAATAACTAATTGTGATAGAGTCTTTCCAAAATTTGTACCATCTATTTAGAAATCTGCCTTCCATAAATATTCTAGCAGTGTGATTTAGAAAATCATTTTAATTTTCAGGAATAATTTTCCACCTTCAAGAATGAGAGAGCTGGTCATGATGCAGATAAAATAATTGTCATATAGATTTGTGATTGTCAGTTGAATTTCTGCTGAGCATTCAGCTGGTTGTCTTTAACCAGTTTATAGATTACCAGTCCAGACTAAAAAACGTCCAGTTTATCTATATTCAAGGTGTGTACTAAGAGAATTAAGTTCCAAAATAATTGATCCATCTTAAAGTCTGTGATCTTTTGATGGCAGTGTTGTTTTTGAATTGCTAAGAATCACAATTAGCAGAATAATTAATGTAACTTAAAATACTGTTCTTTATTCCTTGAGTGTGCAACACTATGCAGTTTATTTCAAGAAGATCAAGAAACGGTTTTACATGATTTTCAGTGCTAATGTGGATTACTCTAACCATAAAAGGTACTTTTTTGTCAATGAAGATCTTTGTGGCATCTGCAGACGTTGGGATTAAGGAGGCTTAACTGAAGAACTCCTACAGTGATTTCTAACATTTGTGATGGCTGGCTTCTAACATCCCAGACGGCCATCTTCTTTATCACCAGTTATATAAGTATGCAGTCACTGGAGGCTTGTCCTGTAGACCCAATGATGTAGGATTTGCTGTGGCTCCTTGGTGACTTTCTTAGTCAAATGCTGCCGATGTTGAAGGCAGTCAGTTTCCCTTCTCCTATGGCTTTCAGCTCTTCATGTCTGGATCAAGGCTGTGCTGAGCTCTGGAGCCAAACTATCTTGGCCAAACTTGATTTTTAAAAAAATTTGTTCACAGGATGTGAGCATCGCTGGCTAGGCCAGCATTTATTGCCCATCCCTAATTGCCCTTGATAAGGTGGTGGTGTGCCGCTGCCTTGAATCACTGCAGTCCATGTGATGTGGGTACACCCATAGTGCTGTTAAGGAGAGAGCTCCAGGATTTCCCCAGCGACAGTAAATTGGCGTTCGTGAATAGTGTGTCAGGTGTTGTTTGCTGGCACAATTGATTCCTACCATTATTCTACTGATGATTGGGAGTAGGGTGATACATGGCCAAATTAAAGTTATCCTCTTATTCTGTGGACAGGGCATATCTGGCTGACCCTCCATTGTCATAACTGTGCTGGAGCAGCAAAGCTCTGATTCAAATATCATCCAATCCTTAACAAGGCAGTTGTCAGAATCCATTTCCTTTGCTGTGGCCAGTGAGCTGAGCCCAATGTCATGCTGTTGAGTGAATCAGATAGGCTGGACGGTAATATCTGTTTTGCTCGGCGCTTTGGGAGGAACCTGTGCAGAATCGTGCACTCCGTATCTCTGGCTGAAAATGCTTGCATGCACTTTAATGGTGTTTGGTACCCAAATGCAGATCCCATCAAGTTTCAGGATGTGGAAGTTTCATGGAGTTTATCCACTTGTCAGTTGCCAGGTTGTTCAGCACCATTCTCAACTGGTTGAGGTAGGATGCAGGGCTTTGTTCTGATCCATTTGTTAAAAGACAGCGTAGCTCTGTTTAAAACCTGCTACTTTTAGTGTTTCATGCACAGCCAGTCCTTTATTATGTTGCCTTCACTTGGTTTGTAGACCATTTCAAAGGAGGTGGCATAAGTAAAAGGCCTGAGCTAAGGATTCGAAGGCTGTTAAAGATGATTAATTCAGGAGCATTGATCTCATGTGCAGGCTGTAGAGATTGTCTCATCTCACCAGGTGCTAATAGTGGAACCAGTGCAAACTTGGAGCTGCAATTTAGTGTTGGATGAAAAGCACGATAGGGGGAGTGCCCTGATGACTGTTCCGTCCAGGAGATCAATACAGACCTTAGATATCAGGAGGAGGCTATAAAAGCTGTGGCCACTTCTGCAGTAGCAACAATTACTGTTTCCATTGATGGAAATCTGACAAAGTAGTTATGTGTGCTCAGAAACTGTAGTTTCAGTGTAGTGAACCAGCTCTCAGCCAAAACCATTTCGTAGAATCACACTCCAAAATGCTTGCAATTTTCCACCCCCCCTCACCCTTCAATTTGATTCTGATGAGCATGCTGCTAGCAGAATGATCAGGGCCATTAAAGTGTTGTGGGAATGGAAATCATGGCAAAAAAATTAGAGGTGGCAAATTTGCAGGGGTGGTGGTGACTATCACTTGACAGCCTCAGCCATTTCATTTGCTAGAACATCTTTACATCACCCAGAGGTAGGAGATTTTCAAATGGAAAATCTGGGGAGTCATAGTAGGGGATTTCAAATACCCAAGATAAACTGGGATAAAATCAGTTGTAAAAGGTATGTTCCAGGGAGCTTTTTTTGCCAGCACGTAGCAAGCCCAACAGGAGAATGGGCAGTTCTGGATTTAGTTTTAGTAAGTGAAGATGGGCAGGCAGAAGGGGTGTCAGTGGGAGAGCATTTTGGTGGTAGTGATCGTATTCATTTAGATCTGGTGCAATAATGGAAAAAGTCAAAGGTTAAAGTTGTAAATTGAGGAAAGACCAAATTTATGAAGCTGAGATATGATTTGGCAAAAGTGAATTGGAAGCAGTTACTTGAAGGTAAATGAGTGTCAAAGCAGTGGGAGGTTTTCGAGGAGGAGAAAGAGAGAGCTCAGAACAAATATGTTCCCAGAAAAAGAAAGCGTGGAACTTCCAAACCTAGATGCAGCTGGATGCCAAAGAGCACATGCAGTAGGAAAAAGCAAAAAAGGGAAGCTTTTATCAGATCCGGGAACTCAATACTGCAGAAAGCTTAGTAGAGGAGGCTGAGGAGAGATTTAATTGAGGCATCCAAAATGATGAGGGACCTGGATAGGAAGGACATATTCCCCTCAGAGAGGGCAATAACCAAGGGGCATAGATTTAAAGTAATTGGTAGAAAGCTTGGAGGGGAGTTAACAATTGCTTTTCGTCCAGTGGGCAGTGGGGGTCTGGAACTGACTGCCTGAAAGGGTGGTTAGAGGCATAAACCCTAATCACATTAAAAAAAAAATTTGGATATACACTTGATGTGCTGTGACTGTTGTGTGTTGCTGAGTAAGACGGACACATGCTCAACTGCAGGCAATTATTATTGAACTAACTTTATTTATACTTCAACAGAGAGGGTAGCAAAGAGGATTCTACACTATACTCCCACCCAATTTAAAAGAAACAACTTATACGTCAAAATGTAAAAGGGCATATGTACATAATTTCTCAGTATATAATATGACTAAACCAATATCAGTAAAACCTGAAATTTAACAGTTGGGTTGCGTAGGTTGCTTTTACTGTACTCATGAGAACACATATATAACCAAAATTGCCAGTGTCATTTAAAAGTACAAAAGTTTTCTCTTTAACTCCAGTGTCTGTTGAACAAAAATACCATTAATTGACGAGAAATAATGAAAAGAATAATTTTTTTCTTCTTCCTTCCTACACACTTTCAATTAACCTATCTGCCTTGTGTCTCTTATCCTCTTTGCTTAGAGGATCTTTTACTAAAAGGTCATTAATTAATCATTACTCATAAAAGAATTAAAGAAACACACTGTTCCCCTTGCAATGAAGGGCAACATTCTGTTTGCTTTCCTAATTGCTCTACCTGCGTGCTGGCTTTTTATGCTTCATGTACAAGGACACACAGGTCCCTTTGTACCGCAGTATTCTGCAGTCTCTCTTCATTTAAATAATATTCTGTTTTTCTATTCTTCCTGACAAAGCGGACAACCTCACATCTGCCAATTTTTTTAACCTATCTATATCCCTTTGCCGACTCTTTGTATCCTCTGCACAGCTTGCTTTCCTACCTAATTCTGTCAGCAAATTTGGCGACAATACAGTTGGTCCCTTCATCAAAGTTGTTAACATAGATTGTAAATATTTGAGGCCTCAATACAGATCCCTGTGGGACACCACTAGTTACTGTTTGCCAACCTGAAAATGATCCATTTATCCCAACTCTTTGTTTCCTGTTTGTTAATCAGCCCTCTTTCCCCCAACGCCATAAGCTTTTATATGGTACCTTATTGAATGTTTTTGGAAACTCAAATATACAGCATTGACTGGTTCCCCTTTATCTACTCTGCTTGTTACATCCTCAAAGAATGCTGATAAATTTGTCAAACATCATTTCCCTTTCTCAAAACCATGTTGACTCTGCCTGAATGTATTTCTAAATGTCCTGCTATTGCCACTTTACAAATTGATTCTAGCATTTTCTCAATGACAGATGTTAGGCTAACTGGCCTATAGTTTCCTGCTTTTTGTCTCCCTCCTTCCTTGAACAGAGGTGTTACATTTGCAATTTTCCAATCTGCTGGGACTGTTCCAGAATCTAGGGAATTTTGGAAGTTTACTACCAATGCATTTACTATCTCTGAAGCCACTTCTTTTACGACCCTAGAATGTAGGCCAGGAGACTCAGGGGACTTGTCGGCCTTTAGTCCTATTAGTGTTTCCATTATTTTTTCTCCTGTTATCATAATTGTTTTAAGTTCCTCCCTCCCTTTTTCCTTTTGATTTTCTACTCTTCTTGGGATGTTTTTTGTGCCTTCTACTGTGTAGACAGATACAAAATACTTATTCAATGCCTCTGCCATTTCCTTATTTACCATTATTAATTCCCCAGTCTCACCCTCTGAGGGACCAATGCTCACATTAGCTTACTTTTTTTTCACAGTGTTACGAAACATAAACTTACCTTGTTCTGAGCTGAGTAGAGGACTGTATTCTCTGGGAGGCTGAAGAGTTTTGGCACGTGCATGGAGGGCATTAGGGTGACAGGCTGTGCATCTCCCATTCTAGTTTTTTTTTTGCAGTTAACCGGCTTGGCCATCCAGGACATCAGTAGGGTGCCTCTGTGATGCAAAAACAGCAATCATAGGACCCAGTATGGTGTCATAAAAGGTCCCATGATAGAAAGAGAGGACCAAGGAGGAGATCCAGAGAAGGAGGAACCATCGGGAGAGGTTCCGGAGAGGGAAGACCCATAGAGAGAGAGACCACTGTGGGGAGCAACAACTGGAAAGGAGCAAAAGAAGAGGCTCCAGGTGGCGAAAAAGATGCTGTGTGCTTGCTCCGTGCAGGTAGGGCTGAGAGAAGCTCTGGAGAGCTGAAAAATGAAAGGAAGGTTGATGACTCCGTGCTGCAGGCCGGTGGGGTAAAGGTAACCCTTTGGAGCAGTGGTGTTCGGCTAGAGTTGGCTGAAGAACTGAAGTTGTGCCTGTGAGTCAGTGCTGGAGTGCAGCCACAGAAAGCCAGCGGAATGCAGTCTCAGGAGACGAGATTAAACCATTGAGACGTGAGCAGTCATTGAGGCAGTCCGAGGTGGAGTGACTTTTGAGGGAATTCAGAGATTAGAACTTTTAAAATGAAGACTTGAAATCCCCCGTGAGGGCGAAGTACTTTAAACAAGATTGTGTAACTCACAGTGGACATTAACATTTGGGTGGGTTGCTGAGAAATCCTCGAGATCTGTCTTGGTCACACCTGCCATTTATTGTGCAGTGTGGTGTCTTCGACCAAGGGTTGCCTGTTAATTCACTTGTACCTCATAGTAATTCTGAATGTTGGAGTGTAAGACAGATGAAGTGATAGAAGGGATCATCAGTAGGGCTATTAAGCTGCACTTGTTTAACAATAACTTGCTCATTGACATTCACTTTGGGTTCCACCAGGATCACTCAGCTCCTGACCTCATTACAGCCTTGTTTCAAATGTGGACATAAGAGCTGAGCTCCAGAGGTGAGGTGAGAGTGACTGCCCTTGACATCAAGGCAGCATTTGACCAAGTGTGGCATCAAAGAGCCCTAGCAAAACTGAAGTCAATGGAAAAGTCTCTGCTTGCTGGAGTCATATCTAGCACAAAGGAGGATTGTTGTGGTTGTTGGAGTACAACTCCGTTCTAGGGCATCGCTGCAGGAATTCCTCAGGCTGGTGTCTGAGACGCAACCATCTTCAGTGACTTCATCAATGACTTTCCTTCCATCATAAGGTCAGAAGTGGGAATGTTCACCGATGATTGTACAATGTTCAGCACCGTTCGCAACTCCTCAGATACTGAAGCAGTCTATGTCCAAATGCAGCAAGGCCTGGACAATATCCAGGCTTGGGCTGACAAGTGGAAAGTAACATTTGTGCCACAGAAGTGTCAGGCAATGACCATCTCCAACAAGAGAGAATCCAACCATCGCCCCTTGATGTCAATGACATTACCATTGCTGAATATCCCACTAACAACATCCTCATGGTTACCATTGACCAGAAACTGAACTGCTAATCATATAAATACTGTGGCTACAAGGGCAGGTCAGAGGCTAGGAATCTTGTGGTGAGTAACTCACCTCCTGACTTTCCAAAGTTTGTCTACCACCTACAAGGCACAAGTCAGGATTGTAATGGAATACTCTCCACTTGCCTGGATGAGTGAAGCTTCAACAGCTCTCAAGAAGCTTGACACCACCCAGGACAAAGTATCCCGCTTAATTGACACCCCATCTATAAACATGCACTCCCTCCACCACCGACGCACAGTGGCAGCAGTGTGTACCATCTACAAGGTGCACTGCAAGAACTTATCAAGGCTCCTTGGACAGCACTTTCCAAACCCACAACTGCTACCATCAAAAAGGTTAAAGGTAGCAGACACATGGGAACACCACCACCTGGAAGCTCCCCTCCAGGATATCCTGACTTGGAAATATATCTTTACTGTCACTGGCTGAAAATCCTGGAATTCCCTCCCTAAAAGCACAAAAAACCACATGGACTGCGGTGGTTCAAGAAGGCAGCTCACCACCACCTTCTCATGGGTAATTAGGGATAGACAATAAACAGTGGCCTTGCCAGCGATGTCTACATCCCATGAATGAATAAATCTTTTGGCTTTATCCTCGTAGTAAGTATCCAGGATCTCAAAATTTGCCTATTTTAAACCAAATGTTATTGGTCTCTAAATAGATCAGACCAAATTTTGGATGTCTTGTTCAGGATCATAATAACACTAAGTTCCCATTTTTAGTTGCCTTGTTTTAAGTTGTTCCATTTCAATGCCAGGCAATTGTTAGGGCCCGTATTCACTTTTAGCATTGGGAGTTTTGTTTAAATGTCCTTTCACACGGGTTCCCACATAGGGCCGTTTGACCCGATCAGCACCATTTTGGAGCTGTGTCTCCCGCTCTCCTGACGCTCCCTGTTGTTGCTGACCTTCTCTTAGAGCAATCCTCTCGGTTGCTGCTGACCCCTCTCACCAACCTTCCAGGTTGCTAATTACCTTACTTCTCGCCAACCCTCCCAGTCGCTGTCAGCCTTCTCTCTCAGTTGCTGCCAACTGCCAGCTCGCTGGCCTTCCCTTTCATTGACCCTCCTGGTCGCTGCAGACCTTCCCTCTCACCCCCTCCCTGGCTTGCTGCTTACTCTGCAACCCTGCAGCTCAAAGCTGCTCTTTTTGCCACTCATCTCACGAGTGCTTGCTCACAGTGAGGGTTCGGCAAGAGGAAGGTTTGATGACAGGGAGGTTCAGTGGGCACCATTAGCAGTAACTGGGAGGTCATAGAGTGGGAGAGGAAGCAAGTTGGAGGGTTGAAGAGCAGGAGATGCAGCAAGCTGTAAGGTTTGGAATAGTGAGCTGGAGGGTCAGCGAGCAAGAGTGACGTCAAGCTGGAGGGAAGTAGACAGATTTGGCATATTTCTTCTACATTTTTAATTTATTTTATTTCATTTACAAATATAGGAATTTATCAGTGTAAAGCATTTTAACTTGCAGGGTAATATTTTAAATTTTTTTGTGTTGAAAAAATTCCATAGGACCGAACTACAGCTTTTACATTGGTTAGAATAGAAAAATCTGATTTGCTTAACGATGTTTCATTTAAAGTTGCACTTTTTAGGAATGCAATTACAATGTTAAATGAGGACTTACTGTACATATAGAAGCTTTTACTGTCTGTTTTAAAAATATTTTTATTTTTTCTCATACTCCAATTTCTCCCTCTTTTTTGTCACCTGCCATGTTATGATCACTCTTGCCTAGAGGATCTTTTACTACTAGGTCATTAATTAATTGTGTCTCTTTACACATTACCAGGTCCAAAACAGCCTGGTCCTGGTAGGTTCCAGAATGTATTGTTCTAAGCAACAGTTCCAAATACACTCAATAAACTCATCTTCTAGGCAGGCTACCCTTTGCTAATTTGATTTGTCCAATCGATGCAAAGATTAAAGCCACCCACTATTATTGCAGTACCTTTCTTGCAAGTCCCATTATTCCCTGATGTATACCAGAGGCCCTCCCAATGGTGCTGGTGCAGCTCCCTCTTTCCCCAGTAGTGGTGTCAGTGTGCCATAAATTGAAACCCATTTCTTTCACACCAAGCTTTGAGCTGCGAGTTCAACTATATAATCCCATTTACCCATGCAATTTGCTCGTCACTCAGGTAGTAATTCAGATAATATTACTTTTGTGGTTCTGATTTTTAATTTAGCTCCTAGCTGCTCATATTCTCTTAGCAGAACTCCTTTCTTAGTCCTGCCTATGTCGTTGGTACCCACGTAGACCATGAAACCTGGATCCTTCCTCTCCCAGTGCAAGTTCTTCTCCAACCTTGAGGAGATTTCCTTAACCCAGACACTGGGCAGGCCACACAGCCTTTGGGGCTCATGCTCTTGGCTGAACCATATCTAATCCCCTAACTACACTGTTCCCTACTTTGACTACATTCCTTTTGATTTCCCCCGTTTGAATGGCTTCCTGCACCAGAGTGCTGCATTCAGTCTGCTCATCCTCCCTGCAGTCCCTTCTCTTAGCCACTCAAGCTGCAAGAACATTGAACCTGATGGATAAATGGAAGGGCTACATCTCCTCCAATACTATCTTGATCCCCATACCTGCCTCACTCACAGTTACGCCCTCCTGTCCCTGACCCTTGACCAAATCAGCGTTACCTAGCCTAAGGGGCGTGATTGCCTCCTGGAACGAAGTGTCCAGGTAACTTTCCCTTTCCCTGATGCATCTCAGTGTTCAAAGTTGAAATTCCAGCTCACCAACTCTAAGCCAAAATTCCTCAAGCTGCAGACAGTTATAAATGTCATGCTATAATATCTCTCCAGTATCAGTTTAAACTTTTGCCCTCGTTTATAGAGATTAAACTCTTAAAAATAACCCTTTAAATCCCTGACCAAATTGCCAAGCTTACGCTCTGTCTCAAGTTGCACTCAGCCACAAGCTGCTACCTTCGTGCTTGCTTCACAACTTTTCACTAACTCTTCACTATTTCTATATACCTTTGGATACCAAAAAAGCTTATTGCTACTGCTTTCATGCAGACCATCCCTGTGTGTTTTCAATGAAGTTCTTCTTACAATCTCGCTATTCTTGGTGGAATAATAGCGCCAAAACCCCATAGGAAACAGCTTTGATCTATGCTCAGTTCATTTCTACATGTGCAATACTTGTGCAATTTTTCATCCCACTCTTTAGGCTGGCCATTCATGGCATAATTGAGTACTTTACTGAGCACCATATCCATATGAGTTTTTTCACTGATTTATGTGGCAGACATTGTCATTTCATTTGTGTATGTAAAGTGTTACGAAACATGAATTTAGCTAACTGAAAAGGGAAACTGATTATCTCAGTTGTTAAGAAAACTGAGAAAGCTGAGAATTGGAAACCACAACTTCTGATGTACATTATTTAAAAGAAGACAGAGCAATCAGAACTCAGTAGGTGATGTGTCCAGTGCTGCAGTACAGGCAGGTTGAAGTCAGAGCCTAACAAGCAAGACCCACGAGCTGAGAATAAATAACGATATAGTTGCTGCAGCTATTTCTGTTACTTGAAGATAACATTGGGGTGTCTACGCCAGACCACGAGCAGAGTTAAAGTTCTTTTTGGTGGAGACTGTGCCCATGAAACTCAGGCTGGTTGTGCACTGCTGTCAGCTGAGGATCAAGTTAAATCCTAGAAGGAGAAATTCTTGGTGAGGACCACAGAGCTTTGAAGGATTTGGTGACTGAGATTGATGACATAAATGCTGAGTGAACTGCTGAGCCAAATTGTAAGGTCCATCTAAGTTGTATCTGCCATTTAGTCTGAAATTTATGGTTTGTAATTGACTGCAATTTGCCTGTTCATTCATGTTTAACTTAGTTGATTCTAGGTTTTCAAGTGTAGATTGTTACCTAAGATGATATTTTTTGTTTGCTTTGTTTAACTCTTGTATAGTAAAGATTCTTCTGCTTTAAACCGGAGAATCTTGTGGCTTCATTGCTCTAGTAATTAACTGGGATTTCGGATTTCTTCTGTGTTTTTCTAACAGAGAAGTTACTGGTCTCTACCGAGATCGTAACAAAAGTAATTCACAGGTAACTCAGTGGCTTAAAAATGAATCAGTATTCACGGGAAATCTTGAAGGAACATTTGCATGATCTGCTGACTTACAACATTTAATATTGTATTGATGACTGATTTTATCATTTAGTCCTCCTTGCTCAAGGACAGTGTGCTCTCTTAGAACTTCCTCAATGTCAGTTGTACTCTTACTGATTTCTACTGTAAATAACTGCCCAATTTAACTGCATTTTCTGAAGCCAATGTCTTCCCATCTGGCAGTTCCCTTCTACTACCAATGACAAGAAATAGGATGCATGGTCATATTCCACCCTAACAGGAACTTAAACACTGGAATACTGTTTCTGGAATAACCAGTCAGTTTCACACCAGTTTTGTGTAAGGGAAAATGACTTCGAGAATTCTTATAATCTCCTTCCAAGATAACAGACAATGCTGCAGCTGTGTCAACGATGAAAATGAGCTGTGAATCTACGACTTTGATTTTTATTTTGGGTGCTGGAATTTTCAGCCCTGTTACTCTCGTGTTTGATGTGCTGTTTTTCTTGCTGTCTGACTGAATGCAACTTTTGACCATCCTGCTGGATAACATCAACTTCTGTTTCCACATCTCTAATAAGCGCATTTGAGGATTTCCAGACTCCTGAACTAGCTTTAGATCTCCCACAATCTCAACTTGGTGCATGGCTGCGACCTGAAGCTTTACCACAACCAAGGGCATTACTGTTTCCACTACCCCTATATGCCGTCTGGGTATACAAACATACGAACAAGGAGCAGGAGTGGGCCATTTAGCACCTCAAGCCTGCTCCACCATTTAATAAGTTCATGGCTGATCTGATAGTAACCTCAAATCTGCATCCCGCCTACCCCTGATAACCCATCATTCCCTTGCTGACCAAGAATCTATCCACCTCTGCCTTAAAAATATTCAAAGACTCTGCTTCCCCCACCTTTTCAGGAAGAAAATTCCAAAGACTCACGACCCTCTGAGAGAAAAAACTTCACCTCAGCTCCATTTTAAATGGGCGACCCTTATTTTTAAACAGTGCTCCCATGCTCTAGATTCTCGCACAAGAGGGAAACATCCTCTCCACATCCACCCTGTAAAGACCCCTCAGGATCTTGTACGTTTCAATCAATTCACCTCATAAGACCTTAAGATGTAGGAGCAGAAGTAGGCCGTTTGGCCTATTGAGTGTGCTCTGCCATTCAATGAGATCATGGCTGATCTGATAATCCTTAACTCCACTTTCCTGCCTTTTCCTCATAACCCTTGATTCCCTTACTGATCAAAAACCTGTCTATCTCAGCCTTGAATATACTTAACGACCCAACTTCTGCGGTAAAGAGTTCCACAGGTTGACTACCCCCTGAGAGAAGAAATTCCTCCTCATCCCTGTTTTAAATGGGCGCCCCTTATTTTGAGATTATGCCCTCTGGTCCAAGACACTCCGACAAGGAGAAACAATCTCTCAGCATCTACCCTGTCTGCCCCTTAAGAATCTTATGTGTTTCAATAAGGTCGCCTCTCATTCTTCTAAACTCCAATGGGCACAGGCCCAACCTACTCAACCTGTCCTCATAAGAAAATCTCTCCGTCCCTGGGATCAACCTAGTGAACCTTCTCTGGACTGCCTCCAATGCCAGTATATCTTTCCTTAGATAAGGAGACCAAAAGTGTTCACAGTATTCTAGGTGTGGCCTAACTAGTGCCTTGTATAGTTTTAGTAAGACTTCCCTGTTTTTATACTCCATTCCCTTTGAAATAAAGGCCAACATTCCATTTGCCTTCCCTATTACTTGCTGAACTTGAATGCTAGCTTTTTGGGATTCATGCACGAGGACCCCCAAATCCCTGTGTGCTGCAGCTTTCTTCAGTCTTTCTCTATTTAACTAATATTCAGATCCTCTATTCTTCCTGCCAAAGTGTATAACCTCACATTTTCCCACATTAGATTCCACCTGCCATGTTTTTGCCCACTCACTTAACCTGTCTGTCTCCCTCTGTAGACTCTTTGTGTCATCCTCACCACTTGCCTTCCCACCTATTTTTGTGTCATCCGCAAACTTGGCGATAGTACATTCATTTCCCTCATCCAAGCCATTAATATATATTACAAAGAATTGTGGCCCTCGCACTGATCCATGTGGTACTCCATTAATTACAGTTTGCCATCCTGAAAATGACCCCCATATCCCAACTCTGTCTTCTATTAGCCAGTCCTCTATGCATGCTAATACACTACCCCCCAGTGCCATGAGCTCTTATCTTATTAAGTAGCCTTATGTGTGATACCTTATTGAACGCCTTTGGGAAATCCAAATATGTTACATCTACTGGTTCCCCTTTATCTATCCTGCTTGTTACCTCCTCAAAGAATTCTAATAAATTTGTCAGGCATGATTTCCCCTTCATGAAGCCATGCTGACTCTGCTTGATTATATTATGCATTTCTAAATACTCTGCTATTACATACTTTATAATAGACTCCAACGTTTTCCCAGTGACAGATGTTAAGCTAACTGGCCTATGGTTACCTGTTTTTTATGTCTTCCTCCCTTTTTGAATCAGAGTGTTACATTGGCAGTTTTCCAATCCTCTGGGACTTTTCCAGAATCTAAGGATCCTTGGACGATTATTACCAGTGCATCCACTGTCTCTGCGGCTATTTCCTTTAATATCCTAGGATGCAACCCATCAGGTAAACTCCAGCGGATACGAGCCTAGTCTGTCTAACCTTTCCTTATGAGCCAACCCACCCATTCCGGGTATTAGTCTGATAAACATTCTCTGAAATGCTTCCAATGCATTTCCATCCTTAAATAAGGTGACTAATACTGTACACAGTACTCCAGATGTGGAGTGCTCACTAGCGCTCTGTATAGCTGAAGCATAACCTCCCTACTTTTGTATTCAATTCCCCTCACACTAAGACACCCATATCCCACTGCATCTCAGAGCTCTGCAATCTCTCACCGTTTAGAGAATATGCTTCTCTTTTATTCTACTCAATTTTCCCCACAGAGACATCACTTTGACTGGGAATGAGATCAGATAAATGGTTTATGGCTACAATGGCAATTGTAGCATCTAACTTTCTGACTCTGAGACTCTGAATCGCACTGCAATCCTGTAGACCTTCCCTGTTGGCTCAGAAAAAGAACTCCCTTGCAATTTGCAACTATCTCAGTCATTGAGTATGTTTAAAGTAGAGATTGGCAAATTTCTAAATACCAATGACGTAAAGGGATATATGGATAGTGTGAGAAAAAGGCATTGAAGTGGATGATCAGCCATGATTATATTGAATGGTGGAGCAGGCTCGGTTGGCTGAATAGCCTACTTCTGTTCCTATGTTTCTATGCCATTTCCATGGCTGTGGGGCCTCATTGTAGGCCTCCTTCCACACCAGCCCATTGCCTTTGCTCAAAGCTGGGCCTGGATTTTACTGCTCTTTAAAGTTGATTTCTAAGTCTGAGCCATACCCACAATGACAAGAGAGTTTCTTTAATTTGAGAATCTAATCTACAATAGTTGCACTTGGTAACTGCCTCATGGAATGTAACTCTCTGTGTAATTTCATTCTTAGTCATGCCATCGCATGAGTCCAGAATCTCATTAATTTCAGAATAGTTCATAGTACTGGGGCCTCACAGGCAACATTGATTAGATACCACCTCAAAAGCATCTTGCCCCATCATGGTGATCCTCAGCTCCATTTTTATTCGCTTTCAGCCAAATGTGTATCCTCCATTTGTAACCAGTCCTCTTTGTTAGGGTTCAATTCCCCCATTGTCCCCAAATTTGCTTTCAGTGCCATTTTTCAATTACGTACCATGCTGACTCACTGTGTACTGGATACAATGTGCAAGCAGGGACCAATCTTTCAAACTGCTCAAACTTCCTTCAAATCAAAAGTACGTCGCAGTCTTCTTTAGTACTTAATTCCTTAAATGAAATGTAAAAGAAAAATTCCATCCTATCCTCGTCATCATCTTTCTGTGTGTTGCACTGAGTAAGAGTAACAGATGCTCAACTGCAGGCAGCCATTATTGAACTAATGTTATCTACACTTCCCAAAGAGAGGGTAGCAGACAGGGCTACACACTATGGTAATCTACAGGGCTACCGACCAACAGCTGGAAAGTGAGACTCCATAGACTTATAGGCAGGATCTTTTTTTTGTCTGGTACAGGTCGGATCAGCCGAATGGCCTTCATTGTGCATAAATTTTCTATGTTCGTATGTTTCTAAGAGGTTGGAATTAAAGAGAACAGTCTGCTGCTTGGACCACACCTTGGATAACTTTGTGCAGCTGGTCGCCAAGGCCTATTGGAGATACTGATGTGTTTGGACCAGCATGAGATTAGGCACAAGGTGGACCACCAGTGCCAGATAAAATGACTTAGATTAATAAGTTAACACGATATCAAGAAACCATTGACACAACTGTATGATTCATGGGAGGCTAAGTAGCTTTCCTTATCAAAAGTCATCTTGTCATCCTTCTCATTTGAGTGATGAAAGGAGAGAACAGTGGAAGGAGGACATGCAGCATGCATACAACCCAACCTAACTGATAGGGCAGCTGTAGTGGTGAAGGAGTGGCATTGTGCAGTGTTATGGTTCCTGTGATTTCCAGGAGCTATTGCTTATATTGCAAAAAGACATTGGGTGTTAGAGCTATGAAGTAGAAAGCAATGCAGTTGCCTGTCTGCCAAATTGAGCGGCTCTGAATAATTGTGCCCATAATGCCCAAGGTGCAGGTCAATGTTCTGTCTATCTTGCAGCAAGTTTTATATCTGCTCTAGATATTCCCTCAATGCAGCAATGTATCCTAACTGACCAGTGGCAGTTGGAGTACATGAAACACTCTTCAACATAATGTCCTCAATAATCAGCAGATTACTAAAAAAAAATAAGAAACCACAATACCTGTTGCAGCCAGGAGACTAGATAGATGCTTTTTTGTGGCCAATTGCATTAACACTGTGCATTGTTTGAACCGTAAGGATTGTTAGCACTGTGCATTTTTTGAACGGTGAGAGTGTTGGCTCTGGGCGTGTTTTGAAATGTGGGGAACGTCTGAACCTTTGTGCAGTGTATTTCCTGTACATGAGATAAAGGGTTTATTGTCAATACTGTGAACTCCCCCCAATATTTTAAATTTATCCAGAGAGCCAACTCTCTCTCCAGTAGAAGAGTCAAGAATAAAAGGACATGAAACTTAAACTGAGTCAGTTAAAGAAAATATGGAATGCACTGCCCCAGCAATTAAATGAAGTGTTTAGAGCAAAGGGATGTAGATACTTGGTAGTAGAGGTATTAAGGGATATTAGGTGAAGAATGGGATTAAAAAGAAGCCCTGCCATGGTTTACAAAATGCAGGTTGATGTTTTAAGGGCTGATAAATAACTAAATATTTAATCTTGAACACCTCATGTACCTTTAAAACACTGGCAAGATAAATTAAGATGGAGAGTCTGAAGAACTAGATTTTTTAAAAAATTCATTCATGGGATGGGCCAGCATTTATTGCCCATCCCTAGTTGCCCTTGAGAAGGAGGTGGTGAGCTGCCTTCTTGAACCGCTGCAGTCCATGTGGTGTAGGTACACCCATAGTGATGTTAGGAAGGGAGTTCCGGTATTTTGACCCAGCGACAGTGAAGGAACAGTGATATATTTCCAAGTCAGGGTGTTGGGTGACTTGGGGGGGAACTTCCAGGTGTTAGTGTTCCCATCTATCTGCTGCCCTTGTCCCTGTAGGTGGTAGTGGTCATGGGCTTGGAAGGTGCTGTCTAAGGAGCCTTGGTGAATTCCTCCAGTGCATCTTGCAGAATGTACACACTGCGGCGACTGTGCGTCGGTGGTGGAGGGAGTGAATGTTTGTGGATGTGGTGTCAATCAAGCGGACTGCTTTTTCCTGGAGGGTGTCCAGCTTCTTCAGGCTGCACTTATCCAGGCAAGTGGGGAATATTCCATCACACTCCTGACTTGTGTGTTGTAGATGCTGGACAGGCTTTGGGGAATCAGGAGGTGAGTTACTTGTCGCACGATTCCTAGCCTCTGACGTGCTCTTTTAGCCACAGTATTTATCTGGCTAGTCTAGTTCAGTTTCTGGTCAATGGTAACCCCCAGGATGTTGAGAGTGGAGGATTCAGTGATGGGAATGCCATTGAACATCATGGGGCGATGGTTGGATTCTCTCTTGTTGGAGATGGTCATTACCTGACAATTGTGTGGTGCGAATGTTACTTGCCACTTGTCAGCCCAAGCCTGAATATTGCCCAGGTCTTGCTGCATTTGAACATGGACTGCTTCAGTATCTGAGGAGTTGCAAATAATGCTGAACATTGTGCAATCATCAGCGAACATCCCCACTTCTGAGCTTATGATGGAAGGAAGGTCATTGATGAAGCAGCTGAAGATGGTTGGGCCTAGGACACTACCCTGAGGAACTCCTGCAGTGATGTCCTGGAGCTGAGATGACTGACTTCCAACAACCACAACCATCTTTCTTTGTGCTAGGTATGACTTCAACCAGAGGAGAGCTTTCCCATGGATTCCCATTGACTCCAGTTTTGCTAGGGCTCCTTGATGCCACACTCAGTCAAATGCTGCCTTGATGTCAAAGGCAGTCACTCTCACCTCACCTCGGGAGTTCAGCTCTTTTGTCCATGTTTGAACCAAGGTTGTAACAAGGTCAGGAGCTGAGTGGCCCTGGCGGAAGTCAAACTGGGCATCAGTGAGCAGGTTATTACTAAGCAAGTGCCACTTGATAGCACTGTTGTTGACCCCTTCCATTATTTTACTGATGATGTAGAGTGGGCTAACGGGGTGGTAATTGTCCGGGTTGGATTTGTCCTGCTTTTTGTGTACAGGACATGCCTGGGCAATTTTCCACATCGCCAGGCAGGTGCCAATGTTGTAGCCGAACTGGAACAGCTTGGCTGGGGGTGAGGCAAGTTCTGGAGCACAAGTGTTCAGTACCATTGCTGGAATGTTGTCAGGGCCCATAGCCTTTGCAGCATCCAGTGCCTTCAGCTGTTTCTTGATATCACGTGGAGTGAATCGAATTGGCTGAAGACTGGCATCTAAGATGCTGGGGAGATCCGGAGGAGGCTGAGATGGATCAGCCACTCAGCACTTCTGGCTGAAGATTGTCGCAAATGCTTCAGCCTTATCTTTTGCACTGCTGTGCTGGGCTCCTCCATCATTGAGGATGGAGATATTTGTGGAGCCACCTCCACCAGTATGTTGTTTAATTGTCCACCACCGTTCACAACTAGATGTGGCAGGACTGCAGAGCTCAGATCTGATCTGTTGGCTGTGGGATTGCTTAGCTCTATCTATCACTTGCTGCTTTTGCTGTTTGGCACGCAAATAGTCCTGTTTTATAGCTTCACCAGGTTGACACCTCATTTTTAGGTATGCCTGGTGCTGCACCTGGCATGCCCTCCTATACTCTTCATTGAACCAGGGTTGATCCCCTGGCTTGATGGTAATGGTGGAGTGGGGGATATGCTGGGCGATGAGGTTGCAGATTGTGCTTGAGTACAATTCTACTGCTGCTGATGGCCCACAGCACCTCATGGATGCCCAGTTGCTCGATCTGTTCAAAATATGTCCCATTTAGCACAGTGGTAGTGCCATACAACATGATGGAGGGTATCCTCAATGTGAAGGCAGGACTTTGTCTCCACAATGACTGTGCCGTGGTCACTCCTACCGATACTGTCATGGACAGATGCATCTGCGGCAGGCAGATTGGTGAGGATAAGGTCAAGCATGTTTTTCCCTCTTTTAGGTTCCCTCACCACCTGCCGCAGACCCAGTCTAGCAGCTATGTCCTTTTGGACTCGGCCAACTCGGTCAGTTGGTGGAGTCTGGGACATTATCTGTTAAGGTATGAATCCGTCAGGCTGTTGCTTGACTAGTCTGTGAGATAGCGCTCCCAAAAACTAGCCCCCAGATGTTAAGTAAGGACAGGGTCGACAGGACTGCGATTGCGTGCCTAGGTCGAGGCCAGGTTGTCTGTCCGGTTTCATTCCTTTTTTGTGTCTTTATGGTGGCTTGTTAGAACTGAGTGACTCCATTTCAGAGGGCATTTAAGAGTCAACTACATTGGTGTGGGTCTGGACCTTATCTGTTGGTATGGAGTCACATGTAGGCCAGACCAGGTAAGGACGACAGATTTCCTTCCCTGAGTGAACCAGTTGGGTTTTTACAGCAATCGACAATGGTTTCAATTTTAATTCTAGATTTTTATTGAATTCAAGTTCCACCATCTGCTGTGGCAGGATTCGAACCCAGGTCCCCAGAGCATTACCCTGGGTCTCTGGATTACTAATCCAGTGACAATACCACTGCACCATCACCTCCTCCACCCCCATATGAAATAATATGAAATTTATTTAGTTGGTTAGCAATAGGTTTTATTTTTTAGTTTTCCTGAATGCAAAGAAATTGTGTAAATATAATTTTGTGGTTTTCAATGCTAGTATTTTCATAAGCAATACAAAGAGTTGAAATGTCTTTCTTGCAATATTTTGGATTTGACCTGTTTCCCCTCACCAATTGATCTTTTTTCATTAAAGTACAGTTTCTTGAGGGGTGTTTGGGAGACTAAAGGGTTAAATATAAGAAGTGTTTTATTCAGAAGCTGAGAGAGGCACAGCTCATTAGTCGTGATTCCTATGGTTTTTGTTTTTACATTGCCACTGGCATTAATCCTGTTGTATACCCAATACATCAAAGTGATGAATAGGTTTTTAACATCCCAGTCATAGAAATCAGTGCACTACAAATAGCATCCTGAGCTAAGCTCAGAGAAAATTTGCAGTTTTTGTCTTTATGCCAGCAAATGTCTACAATTTGTCATTTTTTTTAATAAAAAGGGATCATGTACAGCTGAAACATTAATGAAGCAGTAGCAGAATCCTCTGTTATCCAATTTAACTCACCTGTTTTTTATATATCTGTAAAATGAAGTGTTGCCTCTGAAATAATGCATTCCTTTTTGCCACTCTGCACAGGTCGTTTGTCAAAACTATCTTGCTCCCATGTTACTCTATTATCTTAAAATTTCATATTAACACAGCCAAAGAACTGAAGCACTGGACTGTTAACTAGGAGATGAGAACTTCAATGTTACTGACATTTGCATTCAAGGTTTCCCTTGACTGAATCTTAGCCAGTCATTGGAGCATGGATAGCGAAGGCTAAGTTCTGTACTCTTAACCAGCCTGCAATTAACCACACTTTGAGGTACAGCATTGTTGATGTCTGCTAGCACTGAATCAGGGAAAATACTGCAGAATTTAGCCATCGTTTTCTGTTCTCCTGCTAACTAGAGAAGGGTTGATCAAGCTCACCTCACCTGCTTGCCTACAGTAGCCGTAACAGAGATTTTGAATTTATGCTTAGCGCTCTGACCAACTGGAGGCAGGAGAAAAGGCTGTAGCAACCCAACAGCAGGTCTGAGGAGATAAAAGGCAGAACACTTTCCCATGCATTTATCACTCGCCTGAGCCAACCACAGGGTTGCGAGCACTCTGCATACTTGAACTAACACTATATGCTGTAGAATAATGCACAAAATTGCACCATAGCAACAAAATATTACTTGCCTAATTTGAACTATTTTCTGGCATCTTTTGTTCTATAGTAATATGTATAATGCTGTAATATTTTGAATTAAATTCAAGTTTAAAATTTAAATTCATGATTAAAATCACTAACAACCCAAATTATTAGGTTGATTGCACGCTCTGTTGTTTATATTTCGGGGTGCACTGATGAAAGTTTGTCTTTCAAGTGCATTTTAAAACACACACAATACCAGCTCTTTTCATGCTGTTCACTGATGTGCAGTGAATCAACTAAGGTTTGATATGCTTCATATTGATCTTCTAATTTTTTTGTCTTTTAAAAATATTGATAAAGGTAGCTTTATTTCATGGAATTGAAGTTATAATCTTTTATCTCAATGACATTGTAAGAAACTCTTTTCCAAACAACATTCAACAAAAACAGCTTATATTTAAATAGCACCTTGAACATAATAAAACAACCTATGGTGTTTCACAGAAGCATTAAAATATAAAGTATAAGAGCAAGCCACGTAAGCAGATATTAGGTCAGGTGACCAAAAGCTTGGTCAAAGAGGTAGGTTTTGAGTGATGTCTTAAAGGAGGAAAGCGAGATGGAGAGCTTGAAGGCGTGGCAACCAATGGTGGAGCAATTAAAATCAGGGATGCGCTCAAGGCCAGAAGTAGAGGAGTGCAGATACCTTGGAGGAATGTGGGGCAGCAAGAGGTTACAGAGATAGAGAGGGGTGAGATCATGGAGGGATTTGAAAGCAGAGATGAGAATTTTAGAAGCAAGATATTGCATAACCAGGAACTAATGTCGGTGTAATGGCACAGCCAATGATAAATGCTGAGCTGCTCAAATCCCAAAGGGAAACTTGAAACAACTGTTTTGCAATTTGTATATATTTCGAGATGCATGCCTTGAATTCAGTAGTAATAAGACCACCGAGTCTTATAGGTTTCTTACAAAACTAAATGAAACCTTTATTAATTAAAAAAAAATGATTTTAAGCACATACATAGGTTTACAAATTACTATTAAAATAACTCCTAGCTCCCCTAGTTAATCTATCTCCCAGTTCCACCTCTGTTAAGGCAACTGTAAAAAACAAAATAGATTTTAACAGACCCAGGCAAAGCACACACCCTGGACAGTTGAATTCAAAGTGAGTTTTTCTCAGCTTTGGTTCCTTGCAGACAGCACCTTGAGGCTTAGATGCTGGAGGCTTTTCACACTTGTGTTAGATCTTAAAATGCTTGTTCTTACACATAACCTTTGCTTCTTGATACATATTTTCCCCATTGAATGCAAATTCCCATTGTTTTACTTTGTCTTTGGACTTTACCTCTCTAATAATACAAATCTATCATAGTACTAATTTTACCAGTAATCTTCGGGAAAAATAAACACACTGTTTCTTAACTTCTCGCCAAGTGAAACATTTCACCCCTTCTTTTGAATTCAAGCTAGTCTGGTTTAGTTAAAAATGCAAATGTTCCCTTTCTACCTCACATCCTAAAACTTCACCCATGTTTATCTACTTAACATTTCAAACCTAACTTACCCTCTGGTACATCACAGCCTTCAGACAGTTGCCTTTAATTCAATTAAGACACACACACACCTTTCCATAGACACAGGCCGCTCTATTACTCTACAATAAATTCCAATAACATTATGAAAATTATTCTATCTTCCTAGCAATGGGTCAGTGAGGGATGATCGGGGATTAGGATTTAGTACAAGTTAGGTCACGGGTAGCAGAGGTTTGAATGACGAGTTTCCATGGAGTAGACTGTGGGAGACCAACCAGAAGTGTGTTGGAGTCGTCGAGTCTAGAGGCAATGAAGGCATGAATGAGGGTTTCAGCAGCAGATGACCTGAGACAGGGGCAAAGTAAGACGATGATATAGAAGTGGAGATAGGCAACCTTAGTGATGGCATGAATATGAGGTCAGAAACTCATTTCAGGATCAAATGTGACACCAAGGTTGTGGACAGACTGGCGCAATCTCAGTCATTGCCTGGGAGAGGAATGGAGTCAGTGGTTAGGGAATACGCTGAGAAGAGACCGAAAATAATGGCTTCAGTCTTCTCAATTTTTCATTGGAGGAAATTTCAGCTGCTTCAGTACTGGATGTCAGCTCACAGTAACAGTGGAGGAGTTGAGAGAGGTGGTGGTATGGTAGAGCTGGGTGTCGTCAGTGTCTATGTGAAAATTAATGCTATGCTTTCAGATGATGTCGCCAACGAGTAACATGTGGATGAGAAATAGGAAGGGGCCAAGGAAAGATCCTTGGGGGATGCCTGAGGTAACAGTGGGGGAACAAGAAGAGAAGCCATTGCAAGTGACTTTCTGGCTGTGAGTAATTAGATAAGAATGGAATCAGGTGACAGCAATCCCACCCAGCTGGAGGACAATGGAGAGGCGTAGGAGGACGATGGTGTGGTCACCCGTGTCAAAGGCTGCATACAGGTTAAGACGGATAAAGAGAGAACACTCCTTTGCCGCAGTCACGTAGGGAAGAGCTGTTACAGTACTATGGCAAGGGCGGAAACCTGATCGGAGGGATTCAAACATGGGAAAGGTGGGACCCAATTTTGGGGGGGGTGACAACACTTACAAGTGCTTTGGAGAGGAAAGGGAGGTTTGAGAATATGAACAAACACAGTGGCCACCTATATTTATGTTTTGTTACGATTCCTGTAGAGAGCCAATAACTTAAAAAAAAAAGAAATTCCAACTTCCAGTTGACTGTTGAAAGGATGACATGGCAAGATGTCACATTTTAAGACTTTTACTGTGTCAACCAAACTAAAAGCATTATTAGCTAAACACATTTTGTAGGCAGCGTATGCTTTAAACTACAGAACAGGACTTTCCTCTTTTACTTTTAACGCAATTGAAAAACCTGATGAAGGGTCACTCAACCTGAAACATTAACTCTGTTTCTCTCTCCACAGATGCTGCTTAACCTGCTGAGTTTTTCCATCATTTTTTATTTTTATTTTGCAAAACCCACTTCACAGGTACAAGGTATACATTCAATTCTCCTGCAGCCAGTCCAAAGTGATCCTTAGCTCCCCAGCTTCCCTTCCTTTTCCTTTCCCAGCTGTTAACTTTTAACACCAAAACTGGCAGATCATTGCAAACAGCCAAATGGATGTGCCGTTTGCTATAGGCAGAGTATTCAATTAGCCTGAGTTTGCAAAACTCAGAACGTAATGTCTGGCGCCAGATATGATTCTGCAATTGGTTAGCATTTGCTGAACAACCCTGAGTCTGCTTAGTATTGTACTAACAACAAATTTAAGGTTATCAGTTGGGCTCATAGTGTGGCTCACTTATACTTGCTGGGAACTTTGTATATTTATATACAGGGACCTATCCTTTGCAGGCAAAAGGAACATGTTCAGGCATTGCATCTTTTTTTGACTTAAACAAAAGCCCAGGACAATATTTCCCTAGTGCATTCTCCCTGTCAGTGCTTCGACCAATCAGAATCAACTTGCCAACCAATCAGCTCCCTTTTCTCATGCAGTATAAATTGATGCTCCCATTGAAATTTGGCATTCTTGCGCCTACCCTGATGAGTGCAAGATGAAAAGCTTTAACAGCATGTTTCTTTTTTTCAGTAATACTCAAATTATGTCCTGTACATCAAGGCTTAGGTCATTAATATATATCAGGAGGAACAGGGATGCAAACACCGACCCCTGGGGAACTCCATTATAAATCTTGCTGCAGTCCAAAAAAAATACATTAACCACCATTCTCTGTTTCCTGTCGCTACTGTCTCTTTTATTCCATGAGATATAGCTTTGCTCACAAGTCAGTTGTGCAGCACTTTTTCAAATAATATTTTATTATGTTCTTTTAACGTTTGAAAAATCCTGTAGTAATTAACAATAAGTTCTCAAATATGACCTGTCATGATTGCTGAGGAGTTTGACCAGAACACAGTATCCCAAAGTCCTGATCAAAGATTATCAACCTGAAACATGAAACATTAATTTTATTTTATTCTCTACACAAATGTCCCCTGACATTGTGCTTCCTGCATTTTCTGTTTTTATTTCAAATTTCCAGCATCTTTAGTATTTTGCTTTTTGCCTGCTGGATTACTAGTCCAGGCCTTTGTTATCCCTATATAAGTGTAGAGATTATGTTACTTGATTCTAATTCAAATTATCCTAGGAGTATATTACGTCAATTTAATAATTAAATATCAGCTCTTTTCGTTGAGAAGAAACATTTTTAGTTGATTTATAAAGTGGATGAAGTAAATGTACTAAATTTACTTGAAAATTAAAGTAGTTAAAGTAAAATTTGGCTTTAATGCAAGTGTTTTAGAAACAACAACTGTGGTTTAAGTTATCTTTAAAGTTCCTTCCCAGTTTACTGCATTTTTCAGGGGGCTTTAATGCAACTTGAGGGTTTTGGAGGCCATCCTGCAAATGATAGAAAGCTGAGGGCTTTTTTTTTCATTTGCTCTTGAAATATGAGCGTTCCAGCTCGTCCAGTATTTTATGCCCATCCCTTATTGCCCTTAAGCATGTGGTGGTGAGCCACCTACAACTGAGTGACCTCCCAGGCCATTTAAGAGGGCAGCTAAGAGCAACCATGTTGATATGTGTCTGGAGTCACATGTAGGCCAGGCCAGGTAAAGATGGCAGATGTCCTCCCCTGAAGGACACTAGTAAACTTTGTTGGTTTTTATGACAATCTGGTAGTTTCACGATCATTATTAAAGAGGCCAGCATTTTCTTCCAGATTTTGTAATTAAATTTAATCCCCTCCATCTACTATGTCGGGATTTCAACTCAGGTCCCCGGAGCATCAGTCCAGACCTCTGGATTATTAGTCCAATAATATTATGATTATACTACTGTCTCCCTGTCTAATTCCAGGCTGAAAAATACATTGACCCGTTATTGAAAAGCCTAAAATAGGTATCTGAGTTTTTGTTGTTTTTGGACCTTTGCATTATAAAATTCCTATTTCTTTCAGATGAGATGTGGACATACAAGATTCCATGGCACTATTCAAAAAAGAGCAGGGGAGTTAATCCCTGGCATCCTGGCTGATAATATAGAAAAAAACCATTGATCTGGTCATTATTGCATTGCTGTTTGTAGAAGCTTGCTGGCTGCAAATTGGCTGCTATGTTTCCCATATTACAACAGTGACTTCACTTCAAAAATCTTAATTGGCTGTAAAGCATATTGAAAAATCTGGTGGTTGTGAAAGGCACTATATCAATGCAAGTTTTTCTTTCTTTTTGCTATAACTTCAACAAAAGCTACCCAGTGCAAAAAGGCACATTTACCAGATATTATCCAGAGAAATAATGGGAAAATACTTATTTTAAATACGCTTTGTAAAGCATCTTGCCCATTGCAAACCATCTGCTTGGTTTTAATTAATGCAGGACAATTTTTTTTTCTTTGAAAGAATGAGAGAAAATGGCACAGCATGGTGTAACAGTAATTAAGTAAACTGCATTCATTTCCTGATGTATGGCGTTAGCTGTGGTCAGTTGTTGGAATGACTATATTCTGAAAGCAGCTAAAACCCTGCTGCAGGGATCAACTTCCATAGCAACCACTGATGGTCAGTATTTTGTTTCAGCTGCAGTGATGTTGCCTGACCCTTCTGTGACTTGGGTCATAAGGTCAAGAAATTGTGTTTTATATTCAAAAGCAACGTGCCCAACAAACTAATGTATTTTTTTAGTGATGCACTATTTGGAAAGATCTAGTGTAGGTTTGCATGCCACAGAAATTAACATTTTGACATGCTAAATTTCACATATTACAGATGTATTTTGTTAACACCAATCCTGTAGGATAGCAAATGATACATTTTCTGCTTTCCAGCCAAATTGCCCATTCTTACTAAATTGGGTCACTGTGGATTCCGGTGAATGAATTAAAAAAAATACCTTTCTGTTTGCATAAAATGCTGTGAGAAACAATTTTGCTTGCAATAAATGCGCCGTTATTAATTCCACAAGTTTTTATTTTTGGCTATTGATACAAAATTGCACACTTGTTTGTTCACCCCTGTGTTCAAACATGCATTTACTCAGTAATTACAGTTCTTACTGTAAAAGATAATATGTCAGGAGGTGGTCCCTGAAGACCTTGCTGATAGTACATCTGGGACTGAGTCTGTCTCATTTCTGCCCATTTTTCAGCTAAATGTGAATGTCCATGTGATATGTCAGTTGGTATATTATTCAGTGTTTGATTAGTCTCTGTCAAATGATGATTTACCCAAGCACATAGCTTAGTGATGCAGCCTGCATTGCAAAGCACTAGTAACAGATGCTAAACCATTGCTTCAAATAATCAGTACTTGTAAAAGTAGCTGACCATAAGCAATTATCTCTTCAAGATCACATCTCTTTGACTAACCAAGTTTAGAAAAGTAGTTGAAGCAACAATACCAAGACATAACTTGGCAGAAATGTTTGATGTGACACCGCTTTCGGTTTCAAAATATGCTGTATGCATGAACGAAGACATTTTTCTGTTAAAACTTATGTGTAAGTTAGTGATGATATCTAAACACATTGTAAAAGAAATGGCTATACTTTTCTTTCACTTTTTTTGGAAAAATGGCATAATTTTCTGGTTTTCTACTACAGCAATACATGCAGAAGAGTTAAATGTGTGGGGACAAAATCGGAAACCTCTGGAAATTGAGATGGTCATAACTTTGCGTTTCCAACAGTGATGTAAATACGAGGCTATGTTGCCAAATACTGACAATGCCTTCAGCTTTTGAAATAACAGCAAGAGCTCATATCTATATAATGCTTTTAATGTAACAAAACGTCCCGAGGCACTACACAGGAGCATTATGAAACAAAGCATGACGCTGAGCCACAGATGAAAAATTTGTTCCAAGTAGTAAGTTTGAAGGAGTGTCATAAAGGAGGAAAGTTGGGAGGGTGTTGGAATAATCAAGTCTAAAGGTAACAAAGGCATGAATGAGGGTTTCAGTAGCAGATGAGCTGAGACAAGGGGGAAGTTGGGTGATGTTATGGAGGTGGAAATAGGCAGCCTTAGTGATGGCGTGAATGTGAGGTGGGAAGCTCACCTCAGTGACAAACGTACTACCAAGGTTGTGAACAGATTGGCTTAATCTTAGACTGTTGCCAGGGAGAGGGGTGGAGTCAGTGGACAGAGAACAGAGTTTGGAGCATGGATCGAAAATAGTGCCTTCAATCTCCCTAATATTTAATTGGAGGAAATTTCTGCCCATCCAGTATTGGATGTTAGATGAACAGTCTGATAATTTAGTGACAGTGGAGGAGCCAGAGAGGTGGTGGTGAGCTGGGTGTCAACAGCGCACCTGTGAAATCTAACACTGTGCTTTTGGATGATGTTGTTGTGAGGCACTGTGTAGATGAGAAATAGGAGGGGGTCAAGGATGGATCCTTGGGGGATACCAAAGGTAATGGTGCGGGAGCAGGAAGAGAAGCAATTGCAAGTGATTCTCTGGTTACGACTAGATAGGTAAGAAATAAAACCAGGTAATTTATATCATTTATTTCGCTAGCTATCCTGGGTTGAATCTTGTTGCTTGATAAAGCCCAAGCTGAGATGTACTTCAAAGCTTCACAAAACTGATGCAGTTTGAGAAATTGCTTGAGCTGATATTTGCACAAATAGACCAGGAGAAAATAGGCAGAAATCAAGAGAGCCCACCAGAGCAGACATGATGGTGGGGGCAGCCGGGAGAATCAGGCGGGCTGGGAGAATCGGATTCCCAACATCAGAAAAACTGTCTGCAAATAAATTGGGAGCAGGGAGGACCCAATGTGGGAATCCAGCTCACCAGCAACAGGATGTCAGTTAGGCTCATTAATTGACACTATTATCCCTGAGCCAGCCAGAACTGAGTGGTAGCTCAGGGATTAATAGACTGAGTGATTTCAGTTCATGAGAAAATGAGCTGAATTCAATGGAATCCACCAGAGCGGACATGATGGTGGGGATGGCCAGAAGAATTGGGCGGGCTGGGTGAATCAGGCAGGACTATCTGCGATTCCTGACATCGGAAAAACTGTCCGCAGTTAAGTTGGGGGCAGGAAGGGCCCAAAGCAGGAATCCAGCTCACTGGGAGGAGGATGTCAATTTGGCTCATTAATGAATCACTTGACACCAACTATCCCTGAGCCCACCGGAGCTTAGTGGTGGCTCAGGGATTAAATGGTAGTTAGCACAGCTCTCCATGCCTCCCAAAGACTGCCTAGAAAACCTAAAACAAAAACAGAATTACCTGGAAAAACTCAGCAGGTCTGGCAGCATCGGTGGAGAAGAAATCAGTTGACGTTTCGAGTCCTCACGACCCTTCGGCAGAACTAGCTTTTAGCTTTTTGTTTTTATGCCTAGAAAACCTGTCAGATTGCCTGTGACCTTATGAAAGTACTTGATCGAAGGACCTGGCATCTTGGGGCCGTGGGCTGTTGCTGAAAGCCACTCCTCTTCCTTTGCCTCCAATCGCCTTGCACCCCTCTCCGGCAACACCCCCCCATTTGCCTGTGTCCTTGTATCCAACAGTGATCCTTGAACTGTGGCCTGGGAGCATTACCTGCAGCAACCACTACTCCCAGTGATGCTGTCGACAATAGAGAGGCTAACAGCTCTCGGTGGAGAGGGGTGTGGGGGTTGTGGGGATAGGAATTCCAATCTCAGGTCCTAAATCCCCCGTGAGTGGCCCAATGTTGGTCATTTAAGTACCTGACGGTCACGTAAATGATTCCAGGCTCCCCCATGGATGCGGCATGGAGTTCTCCAGCCACTGGATGGAAATAAACCAGATCCTGGCCGATAACTGAACATAGATTATTTATAGTTTGGGTTCAATAATTAACCTCTGGCTGTAAATTACATGCTGGAAATTACATAAAATTCAGTCAGCTTTCTTTTGCCATTACAGAGCTGGAAAAGTAATTGTGTACAGACTAAAAAACTTGTCAATTTTATTTACAGGTAATATCTTGAAAAATTTGCATGATGTATAACAAAGTGACTGTTTACAAAAAAAAGGACAGTCCAAAATTCTCAACTCTTGAATAGTAAGATCAAACAGGTGCATTTGGCAGCGATATGTCTAGAACGTACTGTTATGGTTTTTGCAATGCTAGATCATTGCTCAAGAAAAGGAAAAGAGGTACCTCATAAAACTCGTAGTGTTAGCTGTGGGTAAACTTCTAGAATCCATTTTATGGGGCGGGGGGGAAAGAATTGGTTATCACTTGGAGAAGCATGATCAGTCGGCTGTAGATGATGAGGATTGACGCTGTTCTCTGCAGCAAGGAGCGATAGTCCAGCTGGCAATGTTGCCTGTCTGTTGCCGGGGTTCGGGACATCTGCTCAGGGCTGGAGAGAAATTTGCAGTGGGAGGGGGAGGATCCAGTTGTCGTGGTCCATGTAGGTACCAATGACATAGGTAAAACCAGGAAAGAGGTTCGGCAAAGTCAGTATGAGGAGCTAGATACCAAATTAAGAAGCAGAACCTCAAAGGTAATAATCTCTGGAATATTACCTGAGCAATGTGCAACTTGGCATAGAGCAATAAGATTAGGGAGACAAATGCATGGCTCAACGACTGGTGTGGGAGAAGTGGGTTCTGGTTTGTGAGGCACTGGCACCAGTACTGGGGAAAGTGGGGGCTGTACCGTTGGGATGGTCTACACCTGAACCATGCTGGGATGAGTGGCCTTGCAAATTACATAATTAGGGAAGTAGAGAGGGCTTTAAACTAAACAAGAGGGGTGAGGGATCAAGCTTGGGTAGAGGTAGCAATTCAAGGTGTAGAGTCAAGACAGGAGAGCAAAATAGTGAACAGAAAGGCAGGAAAAGACAGAGAAAAAACCTAAGAATACATCAACAGTCAAGACTAAATGTTACAAATCTAACAGAAAGACAAAACTGAAGCTCTCTATCTGAATGCACGTATTATTCATAACTAAGAAAATGAATTTATGGCCCACATTGAAGTAAATAAATATGATCTGAAAGCAGTTACGGAGATGTGCTGCAGGACAACAAAGATTGGGTCCTTAATATTGAGGGGTATGTGACAATCAAGAAGAATAGGAAGCTAGGTAAAGGTGGAGGGGCAGCACTGTTAATTTAAGAGAGTATGGTGCAACAGTTAGAGATGACCTTGGTTCAGGAGATCAGGACGTAGAGTCGGTTTGGGTGGTGATGAGGAGTTGTCGGGGGGAAAAGGTCATTAGTCGGAGTGGTCTACAGGCCCCCTAACAGTAGCCGCAGTGTAGGACAAAGTATTTAAGCGAAAATATTGTGTGCTTATGATAAAGGGACGGCAATAATCATGGGTGATTTTAATCTACATGTAAACTGGAAAAATCAGTTTGGCAGTAGTAACCTGGATGAGGAGTTCTTAGAATGCTTTTGAGATAGCTTCTTAGAGCAACATGTTCTGGAACTAACCAGAGAGCAGGTTATATTAGACTTGGTATTGTGCAATGTGATAGGATTAATTAATGACCTCAGAGTAAAGGCACCCCTAGGTAGCAGCAACCACAATATGATTGAATTTTACACGTGGTTTGAAAGGGAGAAGAGTGGGCCTAAGACTAGTATCTTAAACTTAAATAAGGGCAACTATGTGGAGATAAAAGCTAAGCTAGCTGAAGTGAACTGGGAAACTAGGCTGGAGGATAGATCAATAGAGAAGCAGCAGCAGACATTTAAGAGGATATTTCTGAGCTTTCAGAATAAGTGCATTCCTACCATAAAGAAAAACTCTAAGGGGAGGACCCACCATCCGTGCTTAACAAAAGAAGTTAAGGAAAGCATCAAACTTTAGGAAAAAGCATACAACTCCACAACGATGAGTGGCAGGACAGATGATTGGACAGAATATAATGAAAGGCAGAGAATGGCTAAAAGGTTAATCAGGAGAAAGAAATTAGAGTATGAGAGGAAGCTAGCTAGAAATGTAAAAACGGATAGCAAGAGCTTCTGCAGGTACTTATAAAGGAAAAGAGTAAGTAAGGTGAGTGTTGGTCCTCTAGAGGGTGACAGTAGGGAGTTAATAGTAGATAATAAGGAAATGGCAGAAGAAATGAACAAATATTTTGCTTCTGTGTTCACTGTAGAGGGTATAAAAAACATTCTGCAAATCAGTGAGAAAGGAACTTGGTAAAATTGAAATCACTATGGAAACGGTACTGATCAAATTGATGGAGCTGCGGGCTGGCAAGTCTCCAGGTCCCAATGGACTACATCCTAGGGTCTTAAAAAAAGGTGGTTAATAAGGTAGTCAATGCACTGGTGTTAATTTTCCAAAATTCGCTAAATTCTGGAAAGGTTCTATCAGATTGGAAAGTAGCAAATATAACCACTCTATTCAAGAAGGGAAGGAGGCAGAAAACAGGAAACTATAGGCCAATTAGCTTGACATCTGCTGTGGGGAAGTTATTAGAATCAATCATTAAGGAGGGCACTTAGAAGAGCTCAAAACAATCGGGAAGAGTCAACGTGGCTTTGTGAAAGGAAAATCATGTTTAACCAATTTATTGGAGTTTTTTGAAGGAGTAACATGCACAGTGGATAAAGTGGAGCCTGTAGACATACTGTACTTGGATTTCCAGAAGGCATTTGATAAGGTGCCACAGTACCTTATCAAATGGAAAATAAAAGCACATGGTGTAGTGGATAACATATTAGCATGGGTAGAAGATTGGCTGGCTGGCAGAAAGCAGGGAGTATACATAAATGGGTCTCTTTTGGATTGGCAGCATATGACAAGTGGAGCCCCACAGGGGTCTGTACTGGGGCCTCAACTTTTTACAATTTACATCAATGACTTAGATGAGGGGAGTGAAGAAGTGGTAGCTAAATTTGCAGATGACACAAAGATAGGTAGGAAAGTATGTTTTGAAGAGGACATGAGGTTTGCAGATGGATATAGGAAGGTTGAGTGAGTGGGCAAAGATCTGGGAAATGCAGTTTAATGTGGGAAAATGTGAAGTTGTTCACTTTAGCAGGAAGAACAAAAAAAAGCAGAGTATCACTTAAATGGAGAACTACTGCATAATTCTGAGGTGCAGAGGGATCTAGATGTTCTAGTACATGAGTCACAAAAGGTTAGTGTGCAGATACAGCATGTAATTAAGAAGGCTAATGGGATGCTACCCTTTATGACGTGAGGGATTGAACACAAAAGTAAGGATGTTATGCTTCCATTATACAGGGCATTGTTGAGAGCACACCTCGACTATTGTGTGCAGTTTTGGTCTCCTTATTTAAGGAATATTATTTAAGTAATGCATTGGAGGCGGTTCAAAAGAGGTTTACTAGATTGATGCCTGGAGTGAGTGAATTGTCTTAGGAGGGTAAGGTTGGACAGACTGAGCTATTTCCACTGGAGTATACAAAATCCTAAATGGCCTTGACAAAGTGGACATCAAAAGGATGTTTCCTCTTGTGAGTGAGTCCAGAACTAGGAGGCACAGTTTAAAATTAGGGGTCACCCTTTTAGGACAGAGATGAGGAGTAATTCTTTCTCTTAGGGTTGTGCAACTTTGGAACTCTTTGCCTCAGAAGATGGTGGAGGCGGGGTCATTAAATATTTTTAAGACAGAGATAGATCTTGTTAGGCAAGGGAATCAAAGGTTATCAGGGTTAGATGGGAATGTGGAAATCAAAACACAAGATCAGCCATGATCTTATTGACTGGCGGAGCAGGCTCAAGGGGCCGAATGGTCTACTCCTGGTCCTATTTCTTATGTTCTTATATTTGTGGGGAGTTTTGAAAGATTTGGCAAGTCATTTCAAGAGACTTGTGAAAATGAAGACACTTATTAGAGGTGCTCTAACTGAATGAGTAGCCAATACTCGAGATTAGGAGCAAGTGGATGTTTTTCAGATTGATGGGATGTGAACAAATACATGCTCCAGGGAATTGTGTTGGACATCATTTGTTTACTATTTATATGAATATGATGGAGGGGTGGAGATTGGAAGAGCATGAAGCAGCATGTCGGGACCTGGAAAAATGTATTCATTTTGCTTCCAATCTCCACCCCTCCATCATTTTCACATGGTCCATCTCTGACACTCCCCTTCCCTTCCTTAACCTCTCTGTCTCAATTTCTGGTGATAGACTGTCCACCAATATCCATTACAAGCCTACCGACTCCCACAGATACCTCGACTACAGCTCCTCACACCCCGCTTCCTGTAAGGACTCCATCCCATTCTCTCAGTTCCTTTGCCTCCGTCGCATCTGTTCTGATGATGCTACCTTCAAAAACAGTTCCCCTGACATGTCCCCCTTCTTCCTTAACCGAGGTTTTCCACCCACGGTAGTTGACAGGGCCCTCAACCGTGTCCAGCCCATCTCCCGCGCATCCGCCCTCACGCCTTCTCCTCCCTCCCAGAAACATGATAGGGTCCCCCTTGTCCTCACTTATCACCCCACCAGCCTCCGCATTCAAAGGATCATCCTCCGCCATTCCCATCCACTCCAGCATGATGCCGCCACCAAATACATCTTCCCTTCATTCCCTCTGGTGGCATTCGTAGGGATCGTTCCCTCCGCGACACCCTGGTCCACTCCTCCATCACCCCCTACTCCTCAACCCCCTCCTATGACACCTCCCCATGCAAACGCAGAATATGCAACACCTGCCCCTTCACTTCCTCTCTCCTCACCGTCCAAGGGCCCAAACACCCTTTCAAGTGAAGCAGCATTTCACTTGCATTTCCCCCAACTTAGTCTACTGCATTCGTTGCTCCCAATGCGGTTTCCTATATATTGGAGAGACCAAACGCAGACTGGGTGACCGCTTTGCAGAACACCTTCGGTCTGTCCGCAAGCATTACCCAGACCTCCCTGTCACTTGCTATTTTAACACTCCAACCTGCTCTCTTGCCCACATGTCTGTCCTTGGCTTGCTGCATTGATCCAGTGAAGCTCAACGCAAACTGGAGGAACAGCACCTCATCTTCCGACTAGGCACTTTACAGCCTTCCGGACTGAATATTGAGTTCAACAACTTTAGAACATGAACTCCCTCCTCCATCCCCACCCCCTTTCTGTTTCTTCCCCCTCCTTTTTGTTTTTTCCAATAATTTATATAGATTTTTCTTTTCCCACCTATTTCCATTATTTTTAAATGTGTTCCACCCATCGTTTATTTCACCCCACCCCCACTAGAGCTGCCTTGCTTGTTCCGCTCTCCACTCTTAATAAGCACATTCTTTTAGATAATATCACCACCTTCAACACCTCTTTGTTCTTTTGTCTGTGACATCTTTTGGTTATCTCCTCCTATCACTGCTTGCTTCTCCCAACAACCGCCCCTTCTCCCCCCCCACCCCCCCCCCAAACCAGCTTATATTTCACCCCTTTCCTATTTCTGCTTAGTTTTGTTGAAGGGTCATGAGGACTCGAAACGTCAACTTTGCTCTCCTCCGCTGATGCTGCCAGACCTGCTGAGTTTTTCCTCATGTTCAGTTCACCGACTTTTCTTTCCTCCTTCTATGCCAAGTCCTGAAATGCACGCTTCTGATTCGTAAGTGAACCATGCTTGTTTCTGGGTAGGTGCTTTGTCATTGCACCCCAGTTGGTGGTGAGGGGATGGTGGAAAGCATAGACTACCATATCTGAGTGCATTAGGAAGGGAGCCTAGGCTTGTGATTCAGTTGGAGATCTTAACCAGTCCATTAAGGAGGTACTGCTCAAAAATTGTGCACTTCCCCAAAGGGAAGGAAAATTGTGAAAATTGTTGATGTCAACCTGGATTTTGCGTGTGCATCTCTTATGCACTGACTTGACCAGCATTGGCAGAGACATTAGAGCGGATCGCTAGGAAAGCATAACTGGAAAGAAAAATGAATGTAAAAGGTAGTAATGGGGAGGAATTCTTCAGGAAGATTTATTCTCAAGTGCTAACATTGAGGGCCCATTGAATTGTATTTATTTTCTCTTACGGAGGGATTTTATTTTTAAAAAGTGACCAAAAAATTACTAGAGGGATTGACATTTATCTGTCACTCATCGCTAAGTGCCCTGAAAAGGTTGATCTTGGGGATTTGATAAAAGTTTTTTCACATAATCCGTTAATGCTACTTACAAACTCTCTTCCTTTCCGAAGTCCTTGAATATTTTACCAACTCTCACGTCAGTTTGCATCTCTCTCAACTCCCCCATTTGAGTTTTTCCAATCTGGATTCCACTGCTTCCACCAAGCAAGCCCTACTTCAGGTTATGCACAACATTCTTTGACTGTGAGCACGGTGCATTGTTCCTTGTTGCAGCCTTTGACACAGTTGACTTTTCAATCCTCCTCCAATGGCCCTCGCCCTTTGTCATTGGGCCCACTGCTTGGTTCATTCTTACCTAAAATCTTAGCCAAAAATTCACCTTTATTCCCTCTTATTGCTCATCTACATGTTGTCCTTTGGCAATACAATATACAGATGACACCCAACTCTACTTCTTCAGCAACTATCTTGACCCATCCATTGCCCCTGTGCTGTTATACTGCTCATCTGACATCCAGCCTTGGATGAGCAGTAATTCTGTTCAGTTAAACATTGGAAGACTGAAACCATCACCTTCAACTGCCACAACAAGCTTTGTACCTTTCCATCAACCTGTCTGAAGGCTGAATCAGATTATTCTCACCCTTGGGGTCCTATTAGATCTCAGTAAACTTTTTAACCATATCTTTTTCATCACACAGATTGTGTACTGCCACCTCTCCAATATTGTCTGGGTCTATGTCTACTTGGACTAATCTACTGGAGAAGCCTTCATTTATAACTTGGTCACCTTTGGACTTGACTGTTTCAATGCTCTACTGGACAGTGTCTCATCCTGCATCCTCATCCAGTTTATCCAAAACTCTGCTCTCTGTACTGAGTCATACACCAGCTCTATTTATCCCTTGTCCATGCCCTCTGAAACCTCCATTGGTTCCTGGTATCCCAATGTTTCAAATTTACAATTTTCACCTAGGTGTTTAGAGCTCTTCATAGCTTTGCCCTTCTCTGTCTCTCTCTAACCAGCTTCAGTGTTACACCCCACCGTGCCAAAATCCCCATTCTTTCGGCACTGATTCTTGTGTATTTCCCCTGTCCGATCAGCCACCACTGGTAATTCGACTTTACTCTCTACTTCACAGAATTACAGAATTTTAACAGCGCAGAAGGAGGCCATTTGGCCCATCGTATTTGCACTGGCTCTCCAAATGAGCATTACGACTTAGTGCCTTTGCCCTGCCTTTTCCCCGTACCCCTGTACATTGTTTTTATTCAAATAATCATCTAATGCCCTCTTGAATGCCTTGATTGAACCTACCTCCACCATACTTACAGGCAGTACATTCCAGACCCAAACCACTTGTGGGAAAAAGTTTTTTCTTACATCACATTTACTACTTTTGCAAATCACTTAAACCTGTGCCCTCTCGTTCTTGATCCTTTTACAAGTTGGAACAGCTTCTCCTTATCTCCTCTGTCCAGCCCCCTCATGACTTTCAACATCTCTGTCAAATCTCCTCTTAGCCTTCTTCTCTCCAAGGAGAACAATCCCAACCTTTCCAACCTAGCTTCACGATTGAAGTTTCTCATCCCTGGAACCATTCTTCTGCACTCTATCCAATGTGTTCACATCTTTCCTATAATGTGGCACCCAGAACTGTACACGATACTCCAGCTGTGGTCTAACGAGTGTCTTATGTAAATTTGGCATAACCTCCTTGCTCTTGTACTCCATGCCCCTATTAATAAAGCCTAGGATACTATGTGCTTTATTAACTGCTCTCTTCATCTGTCCTGCTGCCTTCAATGATCTATGCACATATACACCCAGGTCTTTCTGCTCCTGCACCCCCTTCAAAATTTCACCCCTTATTTTATATTGTCTGTCCATGCTCTTCCTACCAAAATCACACTTCTCCGCATTGAACATCATCTGCCACCTAGCTGCCTGCTCCGCCAACTTGTCTATGTCCTTTTGAAGTTCTACATTGTTGTCCTCACATTTTACAACACTCCCAAGCTTCGTATCATCCGTAAACCTTGAAATTGCCCCTGCACACCAAGATCTAGATCATTAATATATATCAGGAAATGCAAGGGTCCCAATACCGACCCCTGGGGAACTCCACGACAAAAGTTCCTCCAGTCCGAAAAATATCCATTGACCATTACTCTCTGCTTCCTAATTTTCAGTCAATTTTATATCTGCTTAATCATGATACTGTCCTTTTATTCCATGAGCAATAACTTTTTTTACAAGCCTGTTGTGTGGCACTGTATCAAATGCCTTTTGAAAGCCCATGTGCACCACATCAACAGCATTACCCTCATTGACCTTTTCTGTTACCTCTTCAAAAAACTCCAAGTTAGTTAAACACTATTTCCCCTTTAGAAATCGATGCTGGCTCTTCCTTATCAACCTATATTTTTCCATGTGGCTACCAATTCTATCCCAAATAATTGTTTCTATAATCTTGCCCACTGCTGAAGTTAAACTGGCTGGTCTGTAATTGCTGGGCTTATCCTTACAATATTTTTTGAAATGTTGTGATGTTTGCAATTTTCTAGTCCTCTGGCATCTCCCCTGAATCTAGGGAAAACTGAAAAATTATGGCTAGTGCCCCTGCAATTTCTACTCTCACTTCCTTCAACACCCTTGGATGCATCTCGTCCGGTTCTGGCGCCTTGTCAACTTTATGTACCGATAGTCTATTCAGCACTTTCTCCTTATCAATTTTGAACCCTTCTAGTGACAGTTTCCTCGTCTGTCACCATGGCCTGGGTAGCATCTTAAGTCCTCGTTCCATCCTTGTAGATTAACACTTACTTCCCTTCCTTTGTCTCACTGTTCTTTTCTAGCTGTTTAATGCCCCTCTCATGATACTTGCAGACCAGGAACTTTTCCTCTTTGTCAAGAATGCAGAGCCCTTAACACTCAGTAACACTGAGCTTGAGTGAGTCCACATGGACACTCCCAACCTCCCTGATTGTCTTGGACACTCATCGGTTCTGGAAATTACTACATCGTGCAAGTTTTACACACCTCCACCATCCTGCCTTAAGGGCATAAAGGACTCGGAATCAGGCCCATCCAGCGACGCCCTCATCCCATGAAGGAATAAAAAAACATCAACAGGATGGAAAGGATAAGACTTGATAAACCAATTGGCTTATGTTTGCTTCTACACTCCTGTGAAATAAGTGCCATCCAATGTGCTTGTATGCTGAATGGTTTAAAAATATTTTTGCCATCACTAGGTACAATTCTAAACTAGTTTGAATTTGGGGTGACTTTTGAGTAATAGACTCAAAAGGTGCACTTGAACTATCCTTGTTAATATTAATTGATGCAGCACAGAATCCGTTGAAAAATTTATGAACAGATACCTTTTGATTTAAATCTCATGACCTTTGCTGCCCCTTTAACTATACGGTTCCCAACTTCAGATTTTTGATGACTGCCCTGAGATTTTATTGGTTGCAGCCCAACCACACCTTTGTCATGTATAATTAAAATATTCTGAACTTAATTCCTGACCTCTGGTTATTTTAAATTCCGATCTCTCCACATCCTTTGCATCTCGGCCTCCCTGAATTGTGACAAGTTTCCCTTTTTAACTCTTCCTACAACTCTTTCTCTGTATCTTTCTCTCTGAAACTTTGTCACTCTGTTCTTTCCAATCTCCCGCCACTCCCTCAGCACCTCTATTTCTCTCTACATCTCACTTTGTCTCTCAGCCTCTCAGCATCTTTCTGTCTCTGCACGTCTCTCTCTCTCTGTGTGGATAAATCTTATGATCTACATCGCAGCAGCATTCTCTCTCTCTACATCTCTAGCTCTCTCTGTCTGCCCATCTCTAGCTCTCTCTTGTCTGCCCGTCTCTCGCTCTCTCTTGTCTGCCCGTCTCTCGCTCTCTCCTGTCTGCCTGTCTCTCGCTCTCTCTTGTCTGCCCGTCTCTCGCTCTCTCTTGTCTGCCCGTCTCTCGCTCTCTCTTGTCTGCCCGTCTCTCGCTCTCTCTTGTCTGCCCGTCTCTCGCTCTCTCTTGTCTGCCCGTCTCTCGCTCTCTCTTGTCTGCCCGTCTCTCGCTCTCTCTTGTCTGCCTGTCTCTCGCTCCCTCCGTCTGCCCGTCTCTCGCTCCCTCCGTCTGCCCGTCTCTCGCTCCCTCCGTCTGCCCGTCCCTCGCTCCCTCCGTCTGCCCGTCCCTCGCTCCCTCCGTCTGCCCGTCTCTCGCTCCCTCCCTCCGTCTGCCCGTCTCTCGCTCCCTCCCTCCGTCTGCCCGTCTCTCGCTCCCTCCCTCCGTCTGCCCGTCGCTCGCTCCCTCCCTCCGTCTGCCCGTCGCTCGCTCGCTCCCTCCGTCTGCCCGTCGCTCGCTCGCTCCCTCCGTCTGCCCGTCGCTCGCTCGCTCCCTCCGTCTGCCCGTCGCTCGCTCCCTCCCTCCGTCTGCCCGTCGCTCGCTCCCTCCCTCCGTCTGCCCGTCGCTCGCTCCCTCCCTCCGTCTGCCCGTCGCTCGCTCCCTCCCTCCGTCTGCCCGTCGCTCGCTCCCTCCCTCCCTCCGTCTGCCCGTCGCTCGCTCGCTCCCTCCCTCCGTCTGCCCGTCGCTCGCTCGCTCCCTCCCTCCCTCTGCCCGTCGCTCGCTCGCTCCCTCCCTCCCTCTGCCCGTCGCTCGCTCGCTCCCTCCCTCCCTCTGCCCGTCGCTCGCTCGCTCCCTCCCTCCCTCTGCCCGTCGCTCGCTCGCTCCCTCCCTCCCTCTGCCCGTCGCTCGCTCCCTCCCTCCGTCTGCCCGTCGCTCGCTCGCTCCCTCCCTCCGTCTGCCCGTCGCTCGCTCGCTCCCTCCCTCTGCCCATCGCTCGCTCGCTCCCTCCCTCTGCCCATCGCTCGCTCGCTCCCTCCCTCTGCCCATCGCTCGCTCGCTCCCTCCCTCTGCCCATCGCTCGCTCGCTCCCTCCGTCTGCCCATCGCTCGCTCGCTCCCTCCGTCTGCCCATCGCTCGCTCGCTCCCTCCGTCTGCCCATCGCTCGCTTGACGGAATATTGCCAGAACCCATCGTCTTTGCAGTGTCCAGTGCCTTCATCCATTTCTTGCTGTCATATGGAGTGAATCGAATTGGCTGATGACGGGCATCTGTGATGCTGGGGACCTTCAGAGGAGGCCGAGATGGATCATCCACTTGTAGGTTTATTCATGTATACTTAATTTGCTAGAAACCTGTTAGAAACATTTTGGGTATTGGTGTAATATTATTGTCAATATATATAGTAGTTGAACAGCCTTGGAAAACTTTCTTCTGTCATTTGTAAAATCCAACCAGGATAAGTTCCTTTAGTTGATTTTGAAATGAGATAAGAAAATAGATGGGACATTTCTCTTGCTGTCAGCAATGTATTACATGTTTGAGCCAAATCTGATTGTGTAGGAAGTTTTTTTATAATGAGCCCAAGAACATTATGAATTTTAAAAATGTCTCAAGAACAAAGTCATCAGGTAGAAGGAAGGAAATTGTGTATTTTGAAAACTGAAAGTTTTTCACTAGTCACATTTAGTGATTTTTTAAATTGAAATTGTAATATGAAATATACTGAATTATGAGTAACTAGACTAAACTTCTCATCACCTTGACCTATCATCTTGACTAGAAGCAAAGTGCATCCAGAAATGGATGCAAAATTGGCACGTTGGTTCAATACAAATGGCCTTGTATAGCCCCCTGTAGCTGTTTGTATATATAGTAGCCGGTTCCGTTTATTCCCCTCACTCATCATGGAGCCTCAAATAACCAGAGCAAGGGAAATATTCATGTTAAATAATTTAGTGCAGTATGTTTTTACTAGTTCCACAACAGATGTATTCAGAATTGTTTATCTTGCAATTTCATATCCAAATTGGCAGGAATTAAGTAGGTTCTTCATAGTTTTTCTTCATTTTCACCATGGTAAAAACGTAGGTGCATTTCGAATTAAAGGCAAAATGTATCCTGAGAGGAAGCATGCCCTGGGCCTCACCTTTCCCAAAAGGACTGTCAACCAATAAGTTTGTATCCTGTTACAAATGATTTCTCTACCTGTACCACATCTTTACATTTTCATTGGTAGCTCCAGACAGACATTTATTAACATTTGTTCAATAGATTTAAATAAGTAGTTACATATACTACAATGTCATACTGCAAAATCCATTTGCAATGTTAAAATAATATCAAAGCTATTCTGAATATCTGCAAGTTATGGCATTACAACAAGCAAATTGCAATGGGACGTTTCTTTGTGCATTCCCGGAAAAATCTTAACCCTACCATATTTAACAGTGGGGCTGTTCACAAGGGACAGTGGTCTTAAGAATTGACCACAACTGCAGTCTTGCACTAAAACATAACCAGGAGCTAGGCTGTTTTTTTTTTTAGAAATGTTTTTATCTTGTAAGTTTACCCATTAATGGCATTGATTCTGAAGGTTTAACAGGAAATGTATAAATACATCATTGTGGTTATCTGTAGATGGAAGTTTATTTTTTGGTATTGAAGTGACGTTGTTGTTTCATGGAAAAATCTGCAAACTTTCAGCATCAAATTAAATACAGCATGTGTCGCACAGTTGTTCCTTTTCACAAAAAGTAAAACATGCTAGAAACATATAACAGCTTGCTTTTCAATAAAGTGTTCATTGAGAGAAAGCTGCTGTACAGACAGCAAAATTAAAAGGAACCAAATGTCAAATCTTAATGGAAGAGATAGTAAAGGTGAGCAAAAAACTTGTTTGAAAAAGAGATTTTTAGAAGGCTGTTTTTTAAAATTTATTCACTCATGAGATCTGAGCATCACTGACAAGATCAGCATTTGTTGACCATCCTAATTGCCCTTGAGAAGGTAGTGGTGAGCTGCATTTTGGAACTGTGGAACTCCATCTGATGTAGGTACACCCACAGTGCCTTTTGCCAGGGAGTTTCAGGATTTTGGCCTAGCAACAGTGAAGGAATGACAATATGGATCCAAGTCAACCTGGGAAGTGGTTTGGAGGAGCACTTGCAGGCGGTAGTGTTCCCATGTGCCTGCTGCCCTTGTTCTTCTAAGTGATAGAGATCACATGTTTGGAAGGTGTTATTGAAAGGGACTTAGTGAGTTAATACAGGTATCTTGTAGATGGTTCACTGTCCTCTTGTCTTGGAATAATGAATGTTTAAAGTAGTGTTGATCAAACGGCCTGCTTTGTCCTGAATGGTGTTGAGCTTCTTGAGTGTTGTTAGAGCAGAGATTACATTCTCCACTTGCCTGGATAAATGTAGCCCCAACAACACTCACGAAGCTCAGCACCATCCAGGGCACTTGATTGGCACCCCAACCACCCATTCACTCTCGTCACCAATGATGCACAGTGGCAGTAGTGTGTACCATATACAAGAAGCGCTGCAGCAAATTGTCAAGCCTCCTTCAGCAGGACCTTCTAAACCTGCAACTTCTGCCACCTAGAAGAACAAGAGCAGCAGATGTGTGGGAACATCATCATCTGCAAGTTCCCCTCCAAGCCGCACATCATCTTGACATGCATCTATATCACCGTTTCTTCACTGTTGTTGAGTCAACACCCTGGAACTCCCTTCTTAGCAGCACTGTGGGTATATCTACATCAGATGGACAACAAATGCTGACCTTGCCAGTGATGCTCACATCCCAAGAAAGAAGAAAATGTCACTGTCCTGTGGTGTAGGCCTGTGGAAATGCTATTATAGACTTTTTAAACTTCAGAGTTTAACATTGGGAAATTGTTTTAAGGTTTTATTTTTTAAAAATCTAGCAATATTAATAAAGCAGGGCGCTGTGGAATGTTGTACTCCTACAACAAATATAAAGCAGGTGCTCCACACCTGTTCTTCTTCAATCTGATGGTGACTTGTTAGAAACTGGCTTTGTTACTATTGATGTTGTTTGATATCCTTGCTGAACCAAGCATTGACTGTGTTGTGTTTGGAGAATTTTGCAGCATTTAGCATTTGTCAGGAATGGTTGGTATTCCCTCTTTTGTAAATCTGTTTTCTGTTTGCTATTTAGTATAGGTGCCCCACCTGACAGCCACTCCAAGATCCTTCATTTTGCCAAGCAGAAATATTATATTTTAGTAATAACAAATTCTATTAAATGGCTTCAAAAAAAAGCCAAATTCAAAGGTAACATTATTTACAGGAAGTTTTACCTTTCATAGAAAAATTGTTTAGTTGTCCTATCTAGAGTATTGATGCAAAAACACAAACACAAAATCTATTCCTGAATATGAGTAGAAGGAATTCTTGCTATAATGAAACAGAAAATAGCATTCCCAGTATCATTACTTCAGAGCTATGCCTGTGCTTGATTTTTGCATCACGTCCCAGGTTTCCATAGAAAAGCACGAGTATAATAGTGTCGTGGAGCGCCAAACTGATCAATACAAAGTCAGCTGCTGTGTTTTCCTTGGGAATCTGTTTCTTTAGAGCTGTTGAAATTTTTTAAATCAATATTGATTGAAGAGAATTAGTGTTTGAGAGAATGGTTGGACTTGCTGAAAATGCCAGCTACTTCATGATATTTACAGAGAACAGAGCCGCTTCTGAAGGCTTTAGAGATTTAAAAGGGTTACCAGGTGCATTTGAAGACACCCTTATAAAATGTCGGAAGTACAATGATTAAAGTTTTATGCTTTTTCTTTTTCTGATGCTACAGTTATTTTATTTTGTATTCTTTTAAACTTTGTTCAAATTCTGTGATAAAATCTCAGGAATTGGCCTGAACTTTGAAAAAGAAAAGATCTGGCTCAGGATTATATAATCTTCAATGTTTTAATTGTCATCTGATAGAAATGATTGACATTTCTATCCAGTATTAAAGCAAAGTTAATGTATTAATTGTTTTGAGAAGTGATTTGTTCACCTTTTTTGTAAAGTAAAAAATGACCTACAGGTTTACATAGATCAGAGTAATCTTGCACTAGTTGCAATAGAAGGAGCTCTTTGTATTAGCCATGTCAGCTCAAGTAAAAGTGATCAATTTTGCATTATTTTATAAATCAGGCTATAATTTTCCATGAAGAGAAATCAAGCCCTATTTATTGGATAGTCATGTAGAGATCTGGTTGTTAACAACACACAAATGTTTTTGTTTCCATTATAGAAAAACAATTGTGACTGCTAACGTTAAATTGTCATGTGACAAATTCTTCTGAAACCTGAATGCATTCCAACAGCAATTTATAGAAACCTAGTACTTTTTTGACTGGCTTTTCATCTTTAGAACAAGATTCTAAAAAGCATAACTGAAAAATGTAATCATTGCAAATAAGTTATTGTGTAATCTGCTTTAAGTTTATTTAGGTAGCAATGGAGCGCAATTGAAGTGATGTAACTAAGATGGTTAACTCTCAAACTTAGCATTAATGATCAATGGAGTATAGGACAAGTAACATAATTGATATTCCAAGAACCTTAATTCAATGGACACGTTAACAAGAGTTCCAGAAGATCCCATTGTCTAGAATGGAATTCCTGAGGCAGTCATTGCATTGACACTCGTGTTTCATGTAGGTTTTTGGCCATTACTGTAGATTAAATAGCATTTTACTGAATTCATAGATTACATGTTGCGATAGGATGAAGAACGACTAACGTGGTTAGGTGGTCTAATGAATTTCTCTGCTTTCACATGGCTTATCAGCAGGAGTAGGAAATTTTATGGGGAGGGCTTCTGTTAATTTCCCAACATTTAGGGATGCAATGCTTGTATAATTTGAGATGTGATGTCGTGAGTATAACGTACATAGAAGGATAAAGATGACTTGGATCTCTGATGCCAAAGATTTTGAGTACTGGAGTTGTCATGTCATTTCTGAGTCTATTGTAGACTAATTGATGGAGATTGATTGCTCAACTACTCTATAATCATTGTAACATATGAGTACCAGGATGCGGAACTAGTTAAACCTTGAATTATTTCATCCAGTAAAACCCATGTTCCTAAGTTATGTGAGCTTTTGTTTGTTCCTCTTATATTATACTTATCAGGTAATATCTGAAACAATGTCTGCTGCTTTCCAAATAACACAAATTCAGAGCATATGGTGGTATGCTTTTCTGTGCTAAAAGTAAGATATACCAAATTACTATTGAGGAACAAAACCAATTTTTGATCCTTTAGTGTGAAGTTTTCAACAAGAACATGAACGGATGAAAAATTACCCTATTTTATTCTGTTGTTTCATGATTTAAAAAGATCAGTCCTGTTTCACATGTTATTAAAAGCCTATAAACAGAAGAGATGACCACAGTTTTTAAAGGGTAAAAAGGTACAAGTCAGTCATGTACTGTTCTCATTATCACTCAAATGCATGCCACGTAGTTATCTGCTGTAGTCACAAATGAGAAAAATTGAAACTGGTTCACGTGGCATGCATGATCAGCCAATCTGAATGGTAGGGCTTGGATTCCCATCAGGCTCCACCTTCAAGGCCTTGACTACAGTGAACTCTCAATCTGTGCACGCTCCTGAACACTGATTTGTCTGAGTTGGTGTGCTCCTGTGCATGCAGACAGCCAGACAGGCACTGTCTAAAGTGGCTGGGGAGCCTGCCATTGATCGATTGAAATGGTGTGAAGTGAATTAATGTGAGGCAGGCAGTCTGTCTATCAAAGCGCACTAAGAATCTAGGGCAGAACTGATCTATGGTAGAAAGCTCAATTTACCGGAGGACTGAACCACATATATAATGGAGATATTTTGTACCAAATTCGTGTTCTCATATGAATTGAGGGAATCTAAGAACAGTCAGTAAACATGTCATTTTGAAAACCTATTTGCTGAGGCGATGTGTTATTTACTATTAAATTAATGTCATCAGTTAGCAGATTATAAAACACATTTGTAAGTAATCTATTAACATTGCATAGCACTTGGAAAGTTGAACTTGCCAAAAATTCTCAAGATCTTAGACTTGGTGGAACAGGAAACAAATCAGGAAAATCCAAATTCATGAATACATAGATTTATGTCTGCTGAGGGACCGATATAAAAGTAAATTTTCGGGCTTATAATATTTGATGGGGTGCTTGAAAAAGTCCAAGTGCAGAATGTGATATGATTTCAGTTCAAGAAATCAGCATAACAATGAAACATGCTGTAAAAATTAGGTTCAACGCTGCCTCGCTTCAGAATATAGCATGTTGGTCAACACGTGGCCTCCTTTTCAAATTTAAAGCTTATATATAAATTATAAAGATGGCACTTATACCACCATTGATTAAATGCTGAGGGAGATGAAAGTATTCTCAGCTGACTGATGAAGTTTGTTCTTTTAAAACAAATTCTCCAGATAGCTTATAACGTGGTTCCAAAGTAGGGAATTATCTGTTCAAAGGGGATTTTAAGCCTATGACCTAAAAAAGGTTAAGGGAACTAAATCTGTTATTAGAAAATAATAGTTTGTGGTAAAGGGGAGATAAGGTATAAGTTGAGTGATATAAAAGTTCTTCAAATTATATCCATATTTAGTGTAAGCATTAAAAACTAGGCAAATGACTGATCAATCAGGGAGATGAGTGATAAAGGCTTGGCACCAAATGACAACTTGCATTTTATATGACACCTTTAATGTAGGATGATATTGCAAGGCACTTCACAGATGCATAATCAAGAAGAAAATCAGTAAGGCAAAGGGGCAAATATTAGGAGGAATATTTTATGGAGGTCTTAAAGGACGAGAGAGAAGTGGAGGGTTTTATGGAAAGAATTGCAGAACGTAGGTAGTAGACATCTGAAGGTATGGCTGCTATTGGACCAAAGTGAGCCAGAGTCCGGTGGGTGGATAGTTTGTGAGACAGAGCGACTGCAGACCATGAACCTTTGAGGGGATTTAAATGCTTGAATGCAGACCTTAAATTCAAGGCATTGTGAAACTGCAAGCCAATGCAGGTCAGCAAGGAAAGCAATGAAGGTTGACCAAGATTGATGGATAAGATGCTGGCAGAAAAGTTTTGCATGAGTTGAAGTTTACATCTGGTGAAAGATGGGGTGTTGAGAGGGGAGCATGGAATAGCTGAGTGTAGTGGTGACAATGGTATGGATGAAGGTATTACAGCAAATGGGTTGAGATACGGGTGGACATTTGTCATGCTACAGAGGTTAATTAGTGTGTTTGTGGCCTGGGAAGGGAATCAAATTTATGTTCAAAGCATGGAGTTTGCGTTGAGGTCAAAAGTGAATGGACAAAATCTTCCGGTATCGGGGAGTGGTGATGCACTGAACTTGACACTGCTGGTGCGTGTTGGGACCCTGAGGAGGCCCTGATGTGCAGACATGCGCTGTAATTGCCTTGGAAGTTTAAACTTCTGATGGGCTGGTTTGTGATTCCTGGGACCCTCTGCAAATGTCTCTTACACTGGTCTCAATGTTGGAGTCTTGGCCTAGATACACTGTACTTACCCAGATACTTGCCTAGAATTGTTACTCTCGTCTAAACGCCACCCCCTCCCCCAACCCACATCCCGGACCTGACTAACCACTCCCCCCCCGCAACCTGACCACTCACTCACTCTCTCACTCACACATACTCACTCTCTTTCTCTCTCTCTCTCTCTCTCTCTCAAGTTATCTGTTGTTCTCTTCAATGGCCTCAATGTCTTCAATTTACTGTACACCAATATGCATATAATGCAAACTCTAAATCTTCAAGACTTATGCAATTCGTATTCTTCACTGTGCAGCCATCTACAAACATCCAGTGGTTCCCTCTCCCTCACCACATACTCTTCAAAATCACTCCATGGTTTTACCCTGCCCTATCTCTGTACCCACTATACTTCCAACTCTCGTGACTGTTTCCTACCCCACATTTTGCTTCATTATAGAGAGGAGTTTAGCCTTCAGAAAGCATATCCCAGCACTTTGGATTTTTCTTCCTCAGTCTCTCTCTGCTTTATTACCTCTTCTCTCATCTTCAAAGGCTTATAAGATTTTTCTGATGCTCTCACACTTCTTAGTTTCATCCACTGCTCCTCTTGTAAAATGTTTTAGCATGTTTTGTTACATGAAAAATACACCATGAGTAAGTTGTTGCATGCTTGAAGCTTGCTTTGCCCAGCAGAACAGTGTTACAAGTAATCAGTATGACCTAGCTCTTCATTCGAGTGCTTTAGGAAGTATATGTGATTGCTGTACTCATTAGTGAATTATATGTGGCATTGGGGATTTAAAGGCTAAGGATTAAATTTAATTCAAATTTTATTTTTTTTAAAATCCAAAAACTGTGGTTGTAAATTTTTTGATGGATTGCTTTTTAGCTGGCGTGACAACAGAAGCCTTACAAGCTGTTGGTGCAAGTCCAGATTTACAAGGAGCTGATGCCAAAGTTCAGGAAGAAGAGCCTGACCTAGCAGATGATGACATTACTACAGGTAAGTTGTTCTGCTTCCAAATCTATGAAGGGCCATTTTATTAAGGAATGTTTTCTTGATCTTGTTTTAAAGAAATCTTAAAATGAGATTCATGATACTTATGAAACAATGACTCTGTTGTGTTAACCTTCCATGACGATGCAAAACTTTTGTTCTAATTATAATACATAAAACAGTCATTGCCAAATTAGGATCATGTGATGCTTGCGAATGCTTTTCATCGCAGTCAAATTAAGAACTGTCATGTAATAGTTTCCACTAACTAAGTTTAAACTTGCTCTCATCTTCGTACTTATAAAGAAAGGTTAATTTTGTAATACAGTGTTAATTGTAATGCTTTGCTATGTTCAGAGTGCCCATTTATTGATAAAACACCTCTGCTTGTGACCTTTGAATTTATGTGTACAGTAGCATTTATAGACTTGCGCTATCTAGCTGGATGGAATGTTGTTTTGTATAATGGTGTTGCAGACCTTGGCAAACACTGTGGGAATTATCCTATTTCCTGATGGCATATCTTGGTAAATTAGGTTGTATAGCAGATTTGTATTTTGATTTGTGTACTTTAGGATTTATTTTTGACATTGCTATTTTACCCTTAATTGCTTATGTACTGGTAATCAAATAGAGGTTCTAGCTTCTGCAGAATTTTGATCAGGAAACGAGGTAATTGAATGTGACAACTATGATACTAAAGGATTCCAGTGTACACAAAGATGATGAGTTAGTATTTTTCACATGCTGCTCTTGTTTCCTAAATACATTATTGACTCTCAAACAAACTATCTATAACAAACTGAATGCCTAATTTGAAAGGCTTTCTTTCTACATTGCTTTTTTTAAACTCCAAAATTATTTAAATATAATAATAGCCACAGTCCTCTGAATAGTGTCACATAATATTTATTTTCTAGTTGCTTTTAATAAATTCATAATATTTCCAACTTTATATTATATGACAGCTTTTCTGGTTGTGGGTTTTTTAGGTTTGAGCTTGCAGAATATTATCATTTAATGCTGACAATGAAGCAGAACTGAACCCATTGTGAAGACAGCCAAATTTAAAAATCCAAGTTAGGATGCTATTAAAAGAGCACTTTGGAATGAAGCACAATAAGTCCATTATTCTTCAGCACTTGGCTGTAAAGCCAAATTTTTGATTTTTTTAAAAACAAAAAATGCTCTCTTTTGTTTATTTCTCTGTGTTTCTGTGGCTGGATGCCTTCATCTCTTTCTCCCCATCCCCTTAAAAATAATGCACAAGATGCTGTTTTTTGTTTGTTATGAAGTACTCAAATCTTAAGTGTAAGACCTTTAAAGAATAAATGAACAGATAGATAGAGATGGAAATTGGTGGCCTTAATGGCGGCGCGGACATGTAGTTGGAGGGTTATTTCAGTCACCTACAACACCAAGGCTTTGGACAGTCTGGTTCAGCTTCAGATGGTTGCCAGGGAAAGCGATGGAGTCAATTGCTTGGGAATGGAGTTTGTGGCAGGGATAAAAACAATGTCTTCAGTCTTCTCAATATTTATTTGGAGGAAATTTCTGCTCATCCAGGACTTGATGCCGGACAAGAAACCTGATAATTTGGAGACAGTGGAAGAGTGAGAAAGGTGGTGGTGCAGTGGAGCTGCATGCCATCAGTGTATATGTGGAAACTGGTGTGTTTTCAGGCTATGTTGCTGAGTGGTAGCATGTAGATAAGAAATAGGAGGGGCCGAGAATAAATCTCTGGGGGTCACCAGAGATAATGGTGCACTAAGAGGAGCCATTGCAGGTTATTTTCTGGCTACAAATGTATAGATAAGAGTGGAACCAGACGAGTGTAGTCTCAGTCAGCTGGATGATGGAAGAGAGGCGTTTGCAGAGGATGGTGTCACAGGCTGCAGACAGATCAGGTAGGAGCAGTTTACCGTGGTCAGAATTACACAGGATGTCATTTGTGACTTTGGTAAGAGCTGTTTTGGTACATGAGTATTTGCAAGATATTCCTTTACCGTCACATTGTTAACTAATTCTTGTCTATTGCTCATCACTAAATTTGGTGTGGCCTAATCTTTTGTCAGTTCTAGAAAACTGCCCCTGATATATTCTAGAAATTCATTGCCTTTATTACATCAGCTATCCTGCTTCTCCCAGTGTATGTGAAAATTGAGACCTCCCATTAGAACCAGATTGTTTTTGTTGCATATTATATATGATGCTAAATGCAGATTTTTTTTATTTATTCATTCATGGGATGTGGGCATCACTGGCTAGGCTATCAATTATTGCCCATCCCTAATTGCCTTGTTCAGCGGGCATTTAAGAGTCAACCACATTGCTGTGGAGTCACATGTAGGCCAGACCAGGTAAGAATGGTAGATTTCCTTCCCTGAAGGACATTAGTGAACCAGATGGGTTTTTCAACAATCGACAATGGTTTGATGGTCATCATCAGACTTTTAAAATTCTAGATGTTTATTGAATTCAAATTTCACCATCTACTGGTCCAGTGACAATAGCACTATGCCACCGCCTCCCCCTCCTTTCTTTTGTAATAGATAATATAAGAAAAAAGTTGAATTAATTTGCACAAGATCACATAAATCACCAGATATCTTTTTTGATATTTGATAATTATGACTTATGGCCAATGCACTGGGAGAATTCTACACTTCCACTAGTGCCATCTGTTATGGCAGGCAGATGGTAAATGCCAAGCTGCTCAAATCCCAGAGGGAAACTTAAAACAGCTGCCACAACTATTTGCAATTTGTATATTTATTTCAAGATGTGTGCCTTGAATTCAGCAGTAATAAGTCCACCGAGTCTTAGAGGGTTTTTACAAAACTAAATCAAACATTTTTTAATAAAATAAATAATTTTAAGCACATTCATAGGTCTACAAATCACTACTATGGTAACTCCTAGTTAATCTAACTCCCAGTTACACCTCTGTTAAGGCAACAGTAAAACAGATTTAAACAGATCCAGGCAAAGCACACCCTGGACAGTTGAATTCAAAGTGAGTTTTTCCTCAGCTTCAGTTCCTTGTAGACAGCAAGTTGAGGCTTTTCACAATTGTGTTAGATCTTACAAAATGCCTTCCCTTGCACACAGCATTCTCTCCTTTATACATATTTTCCCCTTTGAATGCAAATTCCCATTGTTTCACTACATCTTTGGACTTTACCTCTCTCATGATAAAAATCTATCATAGTACCAATTTTACCAGTAATCTCTGAGAATTGGCCAGGATTTTTCAGCCGGCGTGCGGGGGCGGGCCTGACAAACTGGCGCGTAAAATGATGCGCGACGATGTCGGGCGTGCATACTGACGCCATTGCATTGTCTCACGATGTTTTGCTTGACAGGCGCACGCTGGAGTCGGCTGCGTGCCCGCTGATAACTGATAGGCCTATTAAGGTCATTAATGAATTAATTAACGTAATTGTCTATGGTGCCTGTCCAACCTTAAGATTGGCGGGCAGGCGAAAAGGCCAAGCAGCCTTCACGTTTTTTTAGGAAACCTCATCCACGAGTGGGATGAGGTTTCCTAAAGCTTTTACTACTTAAATTTTAAAAATTTCTGAAATATAAAACCAGGTCCCATCTCGTGTGATACAGTCACATGAGGGGACATGTTTAAGTAAAATTTCAATCCATTTATTTATTTATTTCAAAAGCACTTCAATCTTCCTGAGGCAGTTTCATGCCTCAGGGAGATTGAAGCGGTCTTTCGCGCGCATGCTCTTTTGCGTCTTAAGCTGGGTGGGCCTCAATTGGCCCACCCACTCCCACCGAGCCTGCCCGACGCGGGAAAAATTCAGGCTTTTTGTGTTTTAACTTCTCCAGGCTAGGTGTAACATTTCACCCCCTCATTTGAACTCAAGCTAGTCTGGTTTATTTAAGAATGCAAATTTTCCCTTTACACCTCACATTCTAAAACTTCACCCATGATGACCTATTTAGCATTTCAAACCTAGCTTCTCTCCTTGCATCAAAGCCTTCAGACCAGTTGTCTCTATTCAGTTAAGCCACACACACGCACGTACACACACACACGTACACACGTATACACACACACGCGCACACACACATACACGTACATACATAGACACAGACCCTACTATTACTCTACAATAAATTCCAAATAACATTATGAAAATTATTATATCTTCCTAACACATCAGATTTTTAATGTCCACCTGAGAGGGCAGATGGACCTCAATTTAACATTTCACCTGACAAAGGCACCTCTGATAGTAAAGCATTCCCTCAGTACTGCACGGAAATGCCTGTCCAAATTATATGCTCAAATCTCTGGAGTACGACTCAGCCATTGCTTGAAACATTCGGAACTGCCCTCTGTAGAACGGCTTATGGTGGAGAGTGCAATAACATCTTTGCATAGTTGTGAAGTGTCTGTAATATATTGTCAAAAGGATCCTTCCAAACATTTCTATGTTTTATTGAGGTTTATTTACCATCTTTATAAATATGAATTGAGTAAATAGAGCCCTGCAAATTTTTTCAAAAATAATAACCCCCAAATTAAAAATCAGAGGTTTTCAATGTTTCTCAAAATCTGAAATTGTTCAGAGAATCCAGTGCAACCTTTCCATGTGCATAATATTATTAGGATGAAGAAAATAATTGGTATGCTTTTTTTTCTCAGACTATAAGAATGAACAGAAATTATTTTTTATGAACTCTGCTTCTTGTAGAAAAAATTCAGGTTTTTAATGTTTTTGTAAATAACTATGCATTTCTTCAGCTTTGTAGGGTTTTACAAAATAAACTGTTATAAAGAACAGGAGATGGAATCTAAGGGAAAATTGGTGAAGGGAAATAGACAACTTGCATAATACATAGTAATATATGTGAAAGCAATGGATGTAGACAAAAGTTTTGTAATCTAAATTTATATGAACAAATAAATCAATAGTATATTCAAGATTTTGGACAGTATAAATGCCTGAGATGTTTTAGTTCCTGTGGATCAGTTGACGAATGCGGTGCTTCCTGACTATTAAGGGTACCATACATAGCTAAGATATCTTATGGATCATTTAGGTGTTTTTAAGTTTATTGAAGATGTTTTTTGAAAGTTGAATTGTCCTTATGGATTTTTAGTAATTTCAAAGAATACATTGTGTGTACACACATAGTTAAGCACACAAAAAGTGATTGACAATGATAAAAGCCATATCCCATACAACAATAGCTAGATTGATCATTTATACTCGCAAGACCTTTGTAACGCGCACAAATCTATGGGTTTAGGTAAACGGGCAGGCTCGCCTTTGCTAAATATCTCTAAATCTGCCTGTTTATTTCTATGGCAGAAGCCATGCACTGGTTTCCAGGCAGGTGTCAATTCTTCTTGAGTAGTTCAGTGAGGAGTGGGCTGTTTCATGCCTCTATTCTATATTATATTTTTATGGGCATGTTGACCTTAAGGTACCTGACATATTTTAATTGTACAATTTATGATTAGGACTGGAAGACCATGTTCTAGTTTAACTAATCACCAACTACCTGTGGAATGGACAACTGAAAATTCTCTATTAAACCTTTTACATGGTAGCCTATCACATTTAACATGTTTTTTGTTCCTGAGAAGATATGAATGCATCCCAGAATGGAACATTTAATCAATTTAGTTGTTTTGGAGGTGCACCTTTTTATGTTCTCTGAAGACAAGTGATGAGGCCCTTGTTACGATTGGGGCTCTCTCACAACTTTGTTCAAGTCTTCGGCAAGTGGCAATTTCCATTGGCATACTGCAGCCTTTAATTGTCCAAAATTATAACTGATGCTTTGATTGAATTGACTTGCTTGTTTCAGTGTTAATAATTATCCCTGTACTGAGTTATTTTGAACCTGAATTTTGTGTGATTTGTCTTGCCCCCCTGAATAGTTAGCAAATGATCACACTGACAGATTAAGGAGCAGCTAGATATGCAAAGCAAGATGCATAAAATAAATGATTTGCTGATGGAGTTCAATGGAGTAGGGTGCGGGATGGCTCGTATGGATTATAAACACCAGTATAGAACAATTGGGTCAAATGGCCTGTTTCTGTGCTGTTTAAATTTAGCTGTTTCTTTTCTTGTCAGTATATAATTTTGAAATGCCAAGAAGAAATCCTTGATTTTTTTAAAACGTTTGCTCAGTCACTTTTAAGGTGCTAATTCTTTCTTACTGTTGAGAACCTTTCAGTATCCCACCTAAGTAGCTATTCTTTATTAATTTCAACCCCTTTTTTATCTTCAGAAATAAAATATATGAAGCTCATTATGTTACCTGTCTTTGTTTAAACTAGTACCTATTGATTGCTCTGGCATAGCAGAGAGCATGCATTTGGCTGATGAGGGCTTCTGCAATCCATTCTGCGGATTAAGAGAATGCCAGGACCAGTTTGTTGTTCAAATTTATTTTATTAAAATACCGCATTAAAACATACAGACAGCAAAAAAGAAAATATTCCTGGGTAATATCTGGTGCTGTCAGCCTTCTGAACTTTGGTAGCAGCATTATCAAGAGATGCAGAGGTTGTCATTGTTTGCACTCACTGTATCTGCTTAAATATTTCATAACTATGTGTGCTTCAGTACAGGGTCTTAGAAAACTGTGAACTTATGGTAACATTTTCAGCTTGTATATACTGAACACATTGAAATATACATTTAACAGACAAAGCCAGGGTGTGGCTATGAATATTAAATGCTGTAACAGAATATGTAAAGGTCATCCATTGACTTCCTTTGAATAGACAAATCAGTTTTTTTTGTTTTGATGCATTATTGAAGAGCTTAGGCTTACCAAAATGTAACACAGTTGAATGTTTTATTTGAAAAAGAATTTCAACACATCTAGGAGTTCTGAAAACTGAATGTAGTTGTTCAATCTTTGCCATTACAATCTCTGACTTCAGAGCCTTTCAAATATCTTACAACCTGAAAGAAGCACTTTCTGAGCCATTTATTACTATCGATAAACACATAAAAAGACAATATTTTAATTATGGCAGAAATGTTCTGAAATGTCAAATATTGGTGAGACATGCAAGCTTATGTTATCCCCTTGCCACCCTATATTTGTATACAGGTGAAATAATGCTTGGAATAAAAACTCAGGTTTTTTTTTAAAGATGTTTGAGCCCCAGCATATGTCAGTCAATGTTCAATAACAGCATCAAAAGCTTGAAGTTCTAATTTAGCGATTCAGTTGCTATTTTGCTCCCTTCCTAGTTGCTCAAATTGTCATCACACAAAGATGAAAGAAGTTCGACTTATTTTTTATTGTCCTCGTCATTTCTCATCTGGCTTTCATCTCAGCCAGACTTCTTGAGATGTCATGATAATCTGGCACCACTCATCCTTCTCCTGTATATCTTCAGTTTCAAATGCCTCTCATCCCCTATTTTCTCCAGTAGAATTAGTCCATTGCTTGTGTTATCTTTTGTTGCTACAGATGGGTTTGCTCATTGTGCATTTAGCCGGACCATCAATGGCCATTTCTTGAATATGTATAAAAGTACTGAGGTTGGCCTGTTCATTTGGCCGACTCAAGTTGTTTTCATGTTAATTTGATGCATATCTCCATTTTGATGTCTTTGCAGTCTCTTTCTTTCTCTGTCTTCCACCAGCAGAACATTTCAAAACTTGAAATCCTTTCTATCAGTTGGAGTTCATGGGGATGAAAATAATATAACAGATTGGCAGTTCTTGTCAACTTCTTTTCTAGGTTTAACTAGTGGATCCTGATCCTAATTAAATCTGGCTTATAATTGATAACTTTGTGTCCTTGGCTGTCCCTCAGTTTGAGAACAGCATCTACTCAGATTTGCAAGTTCCTGCTTTGGGTCCTCAAGTGACTGAGCAGGCCAATTTTCAACCTGCAGACCTTTGGGCACATGGGGCAGGACAGCCCTTGAGTTAGTCGGATCCCATGTGCAGGATTTGCTCCCTTTACTCTCCTTTGCTTTTATTCTGCCTCTTCATTAAGGCGTTGGGGCTAGAAGCTTGAAGGACAAGTTGTTGCTCCACCTATTCATTAAGGTCAGTGCCACCGTGCAGCAAAGAGAGCTTCAGAGTGTCGTTGAAATATTTTCTCTGTCCTCCCCTGGAATGTTGGCCATTTCAGTGTTGAGAGAACAGGCCCTTTCAGGAGAGACAGTTTTCAGACATTGAGATACAGTGGCCAGACAATCGAAGTTAATTTTGCATGAGTTTTGCCTGAATGTTTGTGGTCCTGGCTTCAAGAAGGGCACTAACTTTTGTTTGAATCAGAAGGATGTGGGAGCGGCATTGCTGATCGAATTTCTTTGGTGCTCTTTTGTGTCACTGATGCACAGTCCTGGTCTCGCTGTACAGGAGTGTGGTAACGAAAATGGCTCTGCATGCTAGGACTTTTGTTGACTTGCGAAAGTGTTTGTTGTCAAACACTCACTGCTATCATCCAAAGAGAGTTGAAATGACGTAGCAGTGCTGTTGTCGGATTTCTTTGTCAATGGTGGCCTCTCAAGAAAGGCGACTGTCGAGATATGGGAAGTGCTCAGCATATTCCAGAGTCTCTCCTTCAATATATATGGGAGATGAAATACTTGGCTGACCAGGTGTGGGTTTATATGAGTTTTGTTTAGATAACTTTCAAGGATAGGCTGAGTTTCTTGCTTGCAGAATTGAAGAGATTGAGAGTGACTTGCAAGTTTGATGCAGGGTCAGCAACAAAACTGCAGGCATCCGCATACTGTATATCATATTTGTCTGTGGTGGTTAGTTTAGTTTTGACAACCAAGGTTGCAGAGTTTCCTATCTAGATGGTATTTAATACTGACACTAGAGAACAATTGATCTTCGATGAGGTGAATAGCCATCACCTGGTATATTGTAAATACTATGAGCTATCATGCAGCCTTGCTTGAACCTCGTCTAGATTTTGAAGCTGTTTTGATATCTCCCACTCGAGACAGTTGCAATCTGTTAGCATGGAGCAATTGCTGGATTGTGAAGAATATCTTGGACATCCAAATTGTTGGAGCACAAGCCAGAAAACCTCACAATTTACTACTACTAGTATAATACTTATCACTACTAGGTATTGCTAAAATTTCTGTACTGCATCAGGGTGCCTTCTTTTTGGGACAACTTCTAATCCCCACCTCAGGAGCACTAATTCATTTGCCTAGTTACCTTATTATTCCCACAAATTGATTATTGTGTATACTTTCATGGAAGCAATTTGTCATAGAAGTGGCCAAAATTCCACACAATAAGTGAAGCTACTTGTCATCTGGAATATAACAATGACCATCTTTCAGTCCAGCCACTGAAATCATACTTAGCATACAAGAAGGGTGTAATGCTTGATTATCAATTATCATAGCCCCAGGATTACATGAGTTCCTCAGGGCGACATACTTGGCTCAGCTATCTCCACCTGTTTCTTTAATGAACTTTCCTCCAGCACAACGTCAGGAATGTAGCTGTTTGCTGCCAATTTCGCATTGTTTATCTCAATTCAAAATTTCCTGATATTGAAACAACCTATACCAACATACAGCAGGACCTCAATAAAATCTTAGGCTGTCAGGTGGCAAGCAACATTCATGCTAATAAATACTAAGCAGTGACCATTTCAGAGAATAATTAGTTTACTCTGTGCGATAAGCTAATTTGAAACTGGAATATTGTGGACAACATATTAGCTCAATCAATTATTAGTCAAATGTTTATCTTAGTGCATGTGTGTATATCACACAAATTATGTGTATGTGAATCTATATATGAAAGCTGGCAAGTTAGATGTGATAACTACGATATAGTTCCACTGAACCATTGTTGGGATCTGGTAGCTAATTGTGCTAACTGTATAATATACTAATGAAATGAAGTGAATGCATTTTTTTAATGCATTAGCCTTCTGAAAGATCTTTGTTACAGATTGCATACTAGAATGTCCAAATGATGAAATTCAGAGAATGTACAAATTTTGGCCAGATGAAAGAGCTGAATTAATTGCTAGCCATCATTAATGATGGGTGGTTCAACTGGATGCAATTTCGATCAATTACCCCAATAATTTTCTAATGCATTCACTTGATTATACCATTAGCAGCCAATTTATAAAACACAGAAACATGAGCAAAGTCAAATGCCTAAATGGACCCTTTTTTTACTGTTTAGGTTTTCTTCCTGGAATAGAAATACAGATGTAAAGCTGGTCCTTTCTTCCTTAGCCTTTTTTTCTCCAGCAATTTTTCTTACCTCTTGCTGGGCTACCAATTTTGGCTCAGATCGGTGAACTTGGCATAGAATGGGGAACAAATGTGAAAGAACAACAGACTTCCATTTATATGGTGCTTTTTCACAACCTCAGGACTTCTCAAACCACTTTGCAGCCAATGAAATACATTTTTGAGGTGTTCTCACTGTTGCGATATAGGAAGCATGCCAGCTATTTTGTGTGGCGTGTTCCCATAGACAGCAGCGTGACAATGACTAGATCATCTGCTTTTGTGATGTTGATCGAGGGATAACTGTTGGCCAGGATGCCAGGGATAATTCCCTGCTCTTTGAATAGTGCCATGGTATATTTTATGCCCAGCTGAGAGAATGGACAGGGCCTTGCTTTTAATGTTTCATTTGAAAGATGCCACCTCTGACAGTACTGCACTGGAATATCAACCAAGATTGTGTGCAAGTCTCTGCAGTTGAACTTGAACCTCTAACCTCTTAACTCAGAGACAAGAATGCTATCAACTGAACCACAGCTGTTACCTGTGAGATCATTGTGAAATATATGGCCTAACTGCTCACTTGCTAAATTGAATTCATGTTGAGCAGGGTTCCTAATGGTGACACTCTTGCTTTAATATCATGATTTCACAGTCACATCATGAACCTACCTAATTTTGATAGTTAATCATTTTTAATCTCAAGTTTTATTTAATTTTTATACATGTTAATCCCAGAAGTGACTGTTGTAAGTATGTTGGTGGAGTAAGAACTTTGAGAGATTACTGTATGCAAGAATAAGCTGTTTTGCTGTTGAAGAAATCAATATTGTAACTCTGCAGTTTTCTTTAGAAAGTTGGGAATAAGAACTGTGTAATACACTCTGCATAATAACATCATCTTTGTTAATAGATATAGCAGGGCTTGCAGGGAAGCTGGTGGTGGTAATGTGAATAATAGTGATAAGATCTCGAATTGCTAGAAATAGACTAAAAACCCAAGAATGCAGGCAACAAAAAAGGTGATTCATTCCATCCACTTTCTCATGTTGTTTACTGACTATTTTTAGCCCTTTCTTGGGTGCAAAGATCTGACCGTTTTATTTTAAATCTAAGGTTAGGTGAAGATCCAAGGACCAAATTCAGAAGAGAGAGGGACATTAAAAAAATGGGTGAAATAAATTAACTAGTCTCTAGATGAATGCTACAATCGAATAAGCATTTAATTGTGGTAGGTCACATTCTATTTCAGATGTTTAGATATTGTGATAGTTTGTTAAATATAGTTTGTAATGAATAGTTGATGGGAAACAGGTGGGTTCTTGGTGGCCAAATTATAACTCTGGTTCACGCTAGGTGGCTGACAATCACGTGGTTTAGTATACCACTGTGCTGTATTAGGATTGTGCAACAAAATCCTTGTCAGCGGAGCTCAAATTCCAAAACAAAACAAAATGCCATTTGGGAGCTATTACAAACAACTCAAGAATTAAATTTTAACTGTAGAAAATAGGGCATCCTGTTAAATTATAAACAATCCAATGCAATTCATGCAGGTTTGGAGTTAATTACCATTACAATTAAAAGGTTGGAGCCATGTTGACTTAAGATTTAACAACTAGAAAATTAAGATCATAAAATGGCAGGTGGGCTTACTTAGCTAAAGGTCTGGAGACATGACACCTGCAGTCATTCCAGTAAAGGAAAAGTTATTCATATGGTTTCCCAGAATTAAGTAAAGCTTTCACATTAAAAGGTAGTTAATTAATATTTCTAACTAGGAACATGCCGTGTCACATTGCCATGGAGATGGGTGGAGCTTAGTGAGATTCTTTGTTTTGAGGTTATCTCTTTAAATTCAGTTAGTGCATAGCCAGCAGGCAAAACTGGTGATGTTTGGAAAGCAGCTAAGAGACTCTGTCAGATTTGGGTCATACGTAGCTTCCAGCTCCTTGGAAGTCAAGAGATAAAGCAAAGCTACATCTGAAGTAGAGTAAATGCTAGATATATCATCCATGACCCAGCCTGTGATTGGGAGCTGGTATTCAGTATAATAAAGTTGATAAGTCGAAAAAAATGACTAGAAGATTCCTTTAGCTGGAAGCTGAAGGAAAAAAAAATACAGTAATCTTCTCAGTGAAAGGCAATTAAGCTTTTTGCACAACACCATCTTCAAGATAAAATTCTGGAAGTATTCAGCTCGATTGCAACTTGAAACCATAACAGTGGGCTATTGGAAACCAAGGGTGTTTTCTGATGTTTTAAGCTACTGTACAAGAGTTGCTGGGAGGTCCATGTTTGAGCTGTGGAGCCTAGAGTCATGAGGCTTTAAAGGAAAGTTGAAGGGTCACTTAGCCAAAAGCTAATGCAACAACTCCCATGAAACTTGGTCCCTTGGATAATAGCTGGAATGTGGAAAGAGAAATCAGAGTAAAAAATAGAACTGTACTTACAGCATAAGTCTTGATCAGCTATAGGATTAAGTTAATAGTGCTTATTTTGTTTAGTTCTTTTTGATATACAATGAAGTTGTTTTCGTTGAACAAATGTGAAACCTTGTGGAGTACTTTTGTCAGTTAATTGCTGGGTGTTTGGATTTATTTAAATACTAACAGTCCCTAACAGGATCATAACAATGGTCATTACCCTGACACTCTTGTGGTGTGAATGCTATTTACCACTTATTGACCCTAGCCTGGTTGTTGTTAAAGGCTTGCTGCATATGGACACAAACTGATTCATTGTGAGGAATTACAAATGGATCTGAACACTCTGCAATTATCAGTGAACAGCTCTACCTTTGCCCTTATGTGGGAGTGACGGTTATTGGTGAAGCAGTTGAGGTTAGGGTCAAGAATATTGAGGAACTCCTACAATATTGACATAAGGCTGAGATAATTGGCCTCTAACAACTGCAATCACCTTCCTTTGTGCTCGGTATGAGAGCCCTCCGACTGATTCCCATTGGTTTCTGTTTTACTCAGGATCCTTGGTGCTAGACTGAGTTAAATTCTGCCTTGATGTCAAAACAGTCACTCTTGCCTCATCTCTGCAATTCAACTCTTTTGTTTATGCTTCGACCAAGGCTGTGATGAGGTCTGGAGCAGAGTGGTGCTGGTAGAACCCAAACTGAGCATTGGTGAACAGACTGTTGATAAGTAAGTGCAACTTAAGAATACTTGGCAACTGCTTTCACACTTTGCTGTTTCCTGAAAGTCCTGAAGGAAGTATCTGTTACTTTGGCCAATGGCAAGTGGGAAGACAACCAACAGAGCTAATTTTAAGAGCCTGTTTCATTATACACTTGACAGGTGGTATAGCTTGGGTGCAGATTTGTGGTTTCATTATTGTTCATGTGTAATTATCTAAAATGAACTGCTATCTGAACAATCATGGCAGATTTTAGCCCCCAACCCCAAGCATGTGAAACGCTCTGCTGCTATTCAGTACTCTATCAAACAGTTATTAAAAGCTCAAAAATATTGATAGAGAGGCAAACCTTAATTTCAGCCCTGATTGGAAATTCACTATTTTACCATAGCTATAGTCACCACCAAGGTACGTTTTTATTGAGGTACATGAAAAGTGTAGGGTTGTTTTTAGTTTTGTGAAGGCATTACAAATTTTTGAAATTTGGAATGTGATGAGAGCTAGAGCAATCAAGACTGGTTGTGACCATAACTTTAAGATATTAATTGAGAAGAACATATGTATGGCAAAGGCCAGGGTAATGGATTGGTAAAAAAAATCAATATTGAGGAGCAGAGGATGGAACTTGAAAATAATGAACAGCAATTGGCAAACACTGATGTAGAAAAGCAATTGGAAACATTTAAAACAGTGTTCAGCAGAGTCCAGGAAAATTATATTTCACTAGTAAAAAAACCAAGAACAACCTAAACATTAATGAGACATCGCAGATGAATAAAGATTTGGGGCAAACTGAGGGAAAGGAACAAATTATAAATTAAGTACATGGACAGCACATGATAGACTAATGAATAAGGTCAGAGCATGTGGAGACAAGGGGCAGGTAGGTAGCAGAATGAATAACCATCTGGTTTCAAAACAGAAAGCAGAGAAAGTAGCTATTCAGAATGGCAGAAGGTGGGAGATGGTGTCCCATTAGTGCTGGGACCAGTGTTGTTTTCAATCTTTATTAATGTTACTGACTTTGGAATCAAAATCACAGTTTCTAAATTTGTGGGTGACACCAAGTTAGGAGAAGTAGCCAATACTGAGGAGAATTGCAACAAATTACAAGAAACAGAGAATGGTTACAGCACAGAAGGAGGCCATTTAGCCTGTTGTGTCCATACTGATCCTCTGAATTAGTCTATTATGTGGACACTTATTGAAGACTTTTTGGAAATCTGGATGAATTACTTCTCCTGCATTACCATTGTCTACTCTCTTTGATGCCTTTTCAAAGAATTCAATGAGGCAATGAGGCAATGAGGCAATTCAATGAGGATTTTGCAATCCATATTCGTTATTATATTTGTGACCTCAAGAAGACATTAAAATACCTCAGAATGGGCATATAATTGGCAAATGAATTTCAACACAGATATATGAGAGGTATTCTATTTTGGTAAAGAAAATGAGTTCACATTACTTGAAAAATAAGAATCTAACCTGTGAGGAAAAGAAAAGGGATCTCGGAGTACAAACACATATATCACTAAAACTGGCGGCGCAGGTTAATAAGGCCATAAAAAATAAAGCAAGCCAAGCACTAGGGTTTATTTCCAGAGGGATAGAATTGAAAAGTAGAGAAGTTGTACTAAACTTGTATTGAACCTTGGCTAGACCACATTTGGGATACTGTGCACAGTTCTGCTTGCCATATTATAAAAATTACATAGAGACACTGGAGTGGATGTAAAAAGGATTTACAAGGATGATGCAAGAAATGCGAGGTCATACCTGTCAGGCAAGGATGAGCAGACTTTTTCTGTCTTGGAAAAGAAAGCTGAGGCATGACTTTTAAAATTATAAAAGGTTTTGATGGTGGACACAATGTTTCCTGTTGTGGGAAAGAGCAAAACAAGCTCAATGTGTAGGATAGTCACCAAGAAATCAATTGGGGAATTCAGAAAAAGCTTCTTTACCTGAGAGTGGTGAGAATGTGGAATCTAGTACCACAGTGAGAGATTAAGGCAAATAGTAAGTATAGATGCATTTAAGGGAAGAGTAAATAAGCATATGAGAGAGAAGGGGATAGAGGGTTATGCTGGTCATACAGCTAAGGAATGATAGGAGGAGGATTGAGTGGAGATTAAATGCTGGCATAGACTGGTTCGGACAAATGGCCGTTTCTGTGCTGTATTCCATGCAAGACTGGAAACCTGACTTTCCATGAAAACATATTCTTACCATCCTAATGTAAAAATCCATTGTGGTTTCAAAATACCCATAGTGTGTACATACACATGTCACTGCTTCACTATGAAGTATAAAAAATAGGGAAAGGTTTATAATTTTCATTTTGTATGTGTGAAAGCAAGGCTAACCCTTTTGTGAACTGGATAAAATATGAGCTGCTCAAGGGTAGCCGATGTAGTATCAATGCTTTTGTTCAGGGTCAGCCCTTGAGATTGACCCATATTTCCAGAAGAAAAATCATACAAAAATCAAGCTGTGTGGCAAATAGCCTATTACTCCCACACCACTGCTTTGTACCCTGGAGTCCAGTTGAGTCACATGTACAGTGAGATTCTTTTGGCCAACTAAAGTACTTTGAACTTTTAAATAATGTCAGTTGTATATACCTCAAATGTTTCAGCAACCCCTAGGGGAAAAAATCTTAACTCAATAGGAGAGGATTGGAGTAATCTGTCAAATTTGACTTTTATTTTTTGAATCGAGCAAGCTTTTACCAAAATAATGTATTTCTTATTATAAAGAGTTGGTCTTGGTTCAGTGGTAATGACTTTGCCTTTGAGTCAGAAGTCATAGGTTCAGAGGCTAGGATTCTTGCAGCGAGTGACTCACCCCCTGACTCCCCAAAGCCTGCCCACCATCTACAAGGCACAAGTAAGGAGTGTGATGGAATACTCTCCACTTGCCTGGATGAGTGCAGCTCAAACAACACTCAAGAAGCTTGACACCATCCAGGACAAAGCAGCCCGCTTGATTAGTGTCCCATCTGCAAACATCCCCTGCCTCTGCCACCGACGCACAGTAGCAGAAGTGTGCATCATCTACAAGATGCATTGCGAGAACTCACCAAGGCTGCTTAGACAGCACTTTCCAAATGCTCAACCACCACCACCTGGAAGGACAAGGGCAGCAGACACATGTGAACACCACCACCTGCAAGTTCCCCTCCAAGTTGCACACCATCCTGCCTTGGAAATACATCGCCGCTCCTTTACTGTCACTGGGTCCTGGAACTCCCTTCCTAATAGCACTGTAGATGTTCCTACACCATATGGATTGCAGCGGTTCAAGGAGGCAGCTCACTGCTACCTTCTCAAGGGCAGTTAGCGATGGGCAATAAATGCTGGCCTAGCCAGTGACACCCAAACCCCAGGAATGAATTTTTAAAAATTGCTGCACTCGAGATTTGAGCTTAATGCAATTCCGGGGGGAGTGCTGCACTGAGCGATGCCATCTGTTGGGTGAGATGTGCTGGCACTGTTCACCTGTTCATTTGGATGTTTAAGTTCTGGGAGCATTATTCAAAGAGTGGGGACTTTCTCTTGTTGTCTTGCTTAATATTTATCACTCAATCAACATCGCCAAACCTGGATTAAATGGTTGTTTATCTCTTCTGTTTGTGGAACCATGCTATGTGAAAATTGACTGCCACATTGCACCAGTGGTTTCCTTTCAAAAGTACTTCATTGGCTGTGAATCACTCTGAGGACTTGGAAGAGCCTATATAGATGCAGTTTCCTTCCATGTTGTCCTTTAATAATTAAAGCTGACAAATGGCACTTTATATTGCAAGATTTTCAGACTTGAATCAGCTGTAATTGGCTTTCTTTAGAATGTGATAATAAATACCTGAGGAAGGATTTTTAAAAATAATTTTAATTCTAAACTAACCATGCTGTTCCAGATTCGGATCATTTCGTAAAACTGAGATTGTCTTCTTAGAAGAACAGTTAACTACATGAGGGGTAACTGGAAATAAACTCTTAGGGTAGAATTTTCCCCCCATTGGGAGGGTTTTGCGGGGGAGGGCGCAAACCTGATTGGCGACCCCTGATCAAGTCCACGCTTTTATACTATTTTATGTGGGCGGGCCAATTAAGGCCCACCCAACGTGACATGTGCCTGGAAGCGCTGGGCGCTCCCTGTGCGGGGGGGTGGGGGTTGGGGGGTGGGGTGGGGGGCGGGGGGTGGGGGGCGGGGGGTGGGGGTGGGGAGTGCAGAAATCTCGCCCCAGGGAGATTAGTTTTAAGTTTTAAAAGGTTAATAAAGTGGAGAAATAATTTTTATGACATGTCCCCTCATGTGAAACTGCCACATGAGCTGAGACATGTACATTAATTTTAATAAAAATTTGTGTGAAAATTTAAAATCATTCATGAAACCTCATCCCACCCGTGGATGAGGTTCCATGAAAAATGCGAAGGCCGTCTGGTAATTGCTTAATTGCATTTTTAAACGGCTGAGTTGCCTGCGTGCCCACTGAACTGAAAATCTAAATGACGTGTGGTGATGTCAGGTCTCACGCCCATCGTCACCCCGTGTTATTTTACACCTTGGCAAGTGGGCCCTGCCCCTGCTCACCGAACCAAAGATTCAGGCCCTAGTTATTGTCACATGCTTCCCAACACACACACATGGCACAGGCATTTCTGTGCTTGCTGAGTAATCAGTAATGTTGAGTATAAATAAGATACTTATTATCAAAAATAGAGTCTTGTTACCATCAGGTGAGGCGAGATTGAATGGCTCCCCCCATTTCTCTCTCCTTGTTTAACTGCAACAGGTTTTTTGGTTTGGTTTGGAGAAGAATATTCTTGCCAATTCGGTGAGTACTTAACTGTTTACATGCTGCAATCATAAACAAACCAGTTTAACAAAGGAAAAGGTTAGCTTGTTAACACTGATAATAACTGAAAATAATAAAATATGCTCCAATGTTCTCTCACACACATACAGATTTGAGTGGGGAAGGATGGGATGGCCAAATTAGAGTCTATAAAAAGTAAAAATAATATGCTGTCTGTAGTTTGGTGACTGTGCTGGCTTCAGGCTGATTTTGATGGTCTAATGCTTCCGATTTAAAGATTTAGGCAACTGGGCTGGTTATTCTTCTGGAAATGGTAGTGTTGAGTTAAATGCTTTCAAGAAATCTCTGAGTCTAGCAGGACATCCCTGGATAGTCACGGTCAGCAAAAAGGGCTCGAAGCTTACCAGGTGGATTGGAGAGAGAGGGTGGCAGGAGAACCCCTGCTGGGGACTTCTCCCTAAGCTGCTTGTCCTCTGTTCTGCTGAGAAAACAAACATAGCATTGGCTTGCCATGTGACCCTTCTCCAACTGCCAGGGGATCCAAAAAAAGGACGTTGTCTGTGTATTCCAAGGGTTACTTGATTAGCCCCTGTCTGGAAAGCTACCTCAGCCAGGGCCCCATTGTCTAAGCGATTAGTCTTAATGGCTTGTCTCCAACAGTTGAATACCTCAGATGATTGCCTTAATGCCTTGCAACACAACAAGGCTCCTTCAACAGCAAATTAGAACTATATCGCCATTCCTTCACTGTCGCTGGGTCATGGAACCCCCTCCCTAACAGCACTGTGAGTGTTCCTACACCACATGCCCTGCAGTGGTTCAAGAAGGTGGCTCACCACCACCTTCTCAAGGGCAATTAGGGATGAGCAATAAATGCTGACCTAGCCAGCCATGCTCACATCCCTTGAACAAATAAATACAAAAAGAAAGGACAGGAGATCTAACGTCATTTTCTTTGGGGTTTTGCAGCCAGACTGTTTCCATTCCAATAAATTGGAATGTGGAATCTAAAGTAATGCAAAGTATGCTTTTAAGAATTCAATTCAGGTTTCCAGCTATTGGATTAAAAATCATTATTTGACATAAAGCACATCTTCACGGCAGGCTGGTGGATAGATTCTTGATAAGCAAAGGGGTGAAAGGTTATCGGGGATAGGCAGGAATGTGGAGTTGAGGTTGCAGTCAGATCAGCCATGATCTTATTGAATGGCGGAGCAGGCTCGATGTGGTCTATGTGGCCTACTCCTGCTCCTCATTCATGTGTTCCTATGTATGTTCTGTAATATTCCCTAAAGTTGTGCTTTTATTGTTCCATTGATTGTTTTTGGTACCAACAATATCTTATAACTCTAACAAAAGCTCCCTTTAATGATGGCTAATGTGCACTGCCTGTAAAGGTGGTGAAAGCAGATTGAATAATAACTTTTGAAAGGGAATTGGATAAACAGTTAAAGAAACAAAATTTTCAGGGCTATCAGGATAGGGCAGCCACAGGCACAATAAGCTGAAGGCCGCCTCCTGTGCTCTATTGTGCTATGAGATCTTTAACTGTTGTGTGTGAGAGTTTAGTCAAATACATATTTATCTCTCACAATGGTATTTTATCTTAAATACCAACACTTTTTCACACTACATACAGAAAATCATACTAGATACCGCTAAGGCAATGGGCTCTGACAATATTCCGGAATAGTAGTGAAGACTTGTGCTCGAGAACTAGCCACACCCCTAGCCAAACTGTCCTAGTACAGCAACAACACTGGCATCTACGCGGCAATGTGAAAACTGCCCAGGCATGTACTGTTCACAAAAAGCAGAACAAATCCATCGCAACCAATTATCGCTCCATCAGTCTACTCTTGATCATCAGCAAAATGATGGAAGGAGCCATCAACAGTGCTATCAAGTGGCACTTGCTCAGCAATAATCTGCTCACTGCTGCTCAGCTTGGGTTCCACCAGGGCCACCAAGCTCCTGACCTCATTCTAGTCTTGGTCTTTGTCTCGGTCTAAACATGGACAAATGAGTTGAAATCCAGAGGTGAGATGAGTGACTGCTCATGACATCAAGGCAGCATTTGACTGAGTGCAATATCAAGGAGCCCTAGCAAAACTGGAGTCAATGGGAATGAAGGGGAAAACTCTCCACTAGTTAGAGTTATACCTAGCACAAAGGAAGATGGTTGTGGTTGTTGGAGGTCAGTCATCTCAGCTCCAGGACATCACTGCAGGAGTTCCTCAGGGTAGTGTCCTCGGCCCAACCATCTTCAGCTGCTTCATCAATGACCTTCCTTCCATCATAAGGTCAGAAGTGGGGATGTTCGCCGATTGATTGCAGAATGTTCAGCAGTTCAAGGAGGCAGCTCATCACCACCTTCTCAAGGGCAATTAGGGATGGGCAATAAATGCCAGTCTAGCCAGCAATGCCAACATCCCGTAAATGAATTTTTAAAAAAACATTCACGACTCTTCTGATACTGAAGCAGTCTGTGTCCCTATGCAGCAAGACCTGGACAATAAACAGGTTTGGGCTGATAAGTGGCAAGTAACCTTAGTGTCACACAAGTGCCAGGCAATGACCATCTCCAACAAGAGAGAATCTAACCATCTCCCAGCTACAGTGAAGGAGTGGCGATATAGTTCCAAGCCAGGATGGTGTGTAGCTTGGGTGGGGGGGACTTGCAGGTGGTTCACATGCATCTGCTGCCCTTGTCATTCTAGGTTGTAGAGGTCAGGGGTTTAGAAAGTGCTATCGAAGGAGCTTTGCTGCATTGCATCTTGTAGATAGTACACACTGCTGCCATTGTGCGCTTGTGGTGGAGGAAGTGAATTCTTGACCTTTAAATGGTAGTATCATCAAGCTGTACATATAGAGTATAGTTTACATAATAAAATGTCCCAAGTAGGAGTGGTAGGCATAGCATCATAGAAATTATATATGAATTACAACAGAAGGTATGCGGATTGGCAAATGGCCCAATGTGTATTTGTTAAGAAAACTTTTTTTAAAAAAAAATTTCTTTACTCTTTTTTGTGAAGTTATTGTCCCTTTAAGAGATTAAATTGATTTTGTGGTGATCAGGAGAAGGAACAAAGTTGGACTTTAGGATTGGGTAGGAGGCTCTGGACATTTTGTTTATCAAGTAAGGGACTAGGATGGCGTTATAAATAATTTACTAGAATTGTTGGGTAAGACTTTTATTTCTAGTGTGTGGACATTCTTCAGTCAGCAGGTACAGGAAATATAGTTACTTCTATTTTTAAGTTTATTTCAGACATCCAGTCTTGCTTTGAACTTGTACCATCTAGTTCTATGCTCAGGTTCCAAGTAATAGTTGCACCATCTATCCCTCTAGCATTGTGAAGCCTTGGATTATGTTTTCTTATTCCTTATCCTCCCTTCAATAAAAACAAGTTACATTCTTGTAGCCTGTCCTCTTAATTTGGAACACCAAGTGCCCACATTTTTATCAGGATGGAATGAAAATTATGGAATGAACTGTAGTTGTACGTGATAGCTGATCCAGAGATCTGGTCTTTTGTGGGATGTAATAGATAAACTCATCATCCTTCGCCACCCCCTCACCTAGTTTTGAGGAAAATGTAACACCCTTTTGGATGGCGTGCTATCATGTTACTTTGGTTAAAATTCACTATCTGTTATTGTTTAGTTACTTTAGTTCAAGAACGTTACAGATATTTTCTCTTTTAGCTGGCAGGTTTTGAAAGCTTTTATATTCTCTCTAATCAGTACAATTTACCATGGGCTTCCTGTGGTTAAAATTGTACGTGAGCAATTTCAACTGGTGTTGCTCTTGAGCTCGCCACTAGAGGGAAGTTGATAGCAACCAGGGAGTAACTCTTGCTTTGATGTCCTTGCCCCCAGGGTAAATGCCTTTCCATAGAAGTGCTGCTGAGATCAGAATGTCAGTGAATTGAGGATGATCGAGCCTGATTTCCTGCACTCCATGCTAGCTGTGTGTATTTGTGACACCATTATAACCTTCCAGTTTGGGCTTGGCCAGAAGTAGTGTGTGCAATGTTACTTGAAAATGTAATCTAATATTTTCAATAGAAAATCAGTTTTAGAGGCAAAAGATTCACATTGTCATCCAGGAAGTTGCTGTTGAGACTTTATTAGCTACTGCTGTACAGTGTAAATTTATTGAAGCTGTTAAAGGCAAAATGCTTATGAATTATAAATACATTTTAGAGATCTAAGATCTGCCATAGCCTCCAGGTCGACTCTGCAGAGTGCCCTTGCATATGATTCCAAAGAGTTATCTATTAATGGGGCACACTCCAGAGTTGCAGCAATGCAATCTTGCTTTCATGGTTTATAATTACACATTTCTTGGTAAAAAGGAAATTGCCACTTTTCAGAAGAATTTTACAATGAAAATTGAATGAATGGAAACCAAGGGAGTTTCTTTTTAACATGAGGCTCCATTTTGAATATTATCCAGTGAGGTGATGTAAAATGTAGGATACATCCAAACAAATTTAGTTATATGTTTTGGACTGTGTACTGGCCAAATGAGAATAATATGAAAATGGAGTTGGAACCTTTTTATAGTAGAAAAGATAAACTAACTTAAAACTGCCTGCAATGGTCAAGTAATTACATCAGTTAAGTAACAGAACCAAGAACTAGCAAATTTACATGAAAATCAACTAGTATTGTGTCTATGAATTAATGCTTTGACCAGACTTAGTGGTCAACTTTGGATTTTGATGCTGACCAGTAGGTATATGTCTAGCTGATCTATTGATCTAGTCTTCAGTGGATCCATATTTTGCTGGCTCTAATGAGATTTTTTTTATTATGGTGGATACTCATCATACATATGCCATTGCTTGCTGATAAGACATTGATAATTGTCTTTTCATCTTATAACTTGAATGGAAAACTGGCAATTTATATTCAGAAATTTACAATCTGCTATGAGATATGGTACTTACCCTAGACATATCATTCTAATTTGACTAGTAAGGTTGAATGTTGTATTGGAACTTTAAAACAATAAGATGACAATATTTGACCTTGAGATTGTAATTAAAAAGTTTTGACCTGTAACTTAATTTGGAAAATAAAATCCTGGATCAGTTAACTACAGATGCCTGAGAAGTGTCATTTTATCCACCTAGGTGGCTTTTATCAAATATCTGAAAAACTAATCAGTACTTGGCCCATGTCTTAGGTAATTTAACAGAAAAGGCCAGCAGGGACATTGGACTTAGGAGCAGGAATAGGCCATTCAGCCCTTTGAGCCTGTTCTGCCATTCAATAAGATCATGGCTGATCTGGATTTGGTCTCAACTCCACTGTCTGCTCCCATACCCCTTGCCTCCCTTGTACTTATGAAAACTCTGTGGCACAACTGAAAGCAGTTGAGGAGTCAAGGGTATCACTAGCTGAGGTAAGACGAGGCTTAAGGAAATGATGTGCATCTATTTGAAATATGATGAATGCAAGAAACTTATGCCAGCAGCTGAGATGAGATGAGATAATTCACTATCTCATCTATGGCAATCTGGGAAAAGGAACAAATCTTGAGCTGTGTCCAAAAAGCTGATATAGTACTGCAGAAAGCTAATGACTCAAAATACTTATGAGTCTAGGCCTAATGACAGAGACGATGAAAAAGCAGTGGTATCTGATTGTCATAATTTACATCATGTATCTGGAATTACATTCCCAATAAAAGGAACCTTTATTTTAATATTTAAGATACCCACAACATTTGCAGGGTTGATTCAATTTTGGCTTGGAAGCCTAGATTGAAGTAGGCTTTGATATTCCCTGCATTAAATCACTTTTATTACAAAAGATAAAATAGAGTACTGTACAGAGAAGTGCAATTTGCAGCATTTGAAGCTGAAGGGGAATGAATGCTGAGAGGGGAGATGTTATCTTTGAAGGCTTGAATTATGCAACTCCCTCCCAGAGTTTAGATTTTTGGCAGTTTGAATTTTCTGGTATTTTGGAATCTATTTTAATTCTACTTTAAGCCAACAATTGATCCAGTATAGGTTATACATAGTTTAAAAATGAGAAATGGAACTTTCAGGATTTAGGTACCACTTTAAAGTGTCCAGTTCCTTTTATTGGCACTGTTACGTCAGCTGTATCATGTTAACTTAAGAACTGAAACCTTCTGCTACACACAGTAATCGCAAGTGACAGTGCATTCTACATTCACAAAGCAAAACTGACTCACTATTGTTCTGTCCAAGTCCTGGACTCTCTGGCAATCCAGTGGCACACAGGGCATCCCGATGGAATGTGTGCAAAAACTTATTTTTAAGTAGCTTCAAGAGAGACAAGGGTAAGCAAGCCAACATTATTAAGACAAAACCTTAGGACCCAGTTCTGAGGCACATTCATGAATCCAAACATGTCCTTTCCTCTATTAGATGTAGATCACCCTGTTAAGCATTTCAGTTATTTTCTATTTCTAAAGCCTTAAAAATGTGTGATGCTAATATCGTTGGTGATAGTAGTCACTTGCAACTCATATGCTCTGTTCTGGTTTTGTCAGTATATTCAGTACATCCATTTACTATCACCTTTTTCCAGTATAAATTTCTGTATCCACATTTATAATGAAAACTGCTTTGTCACACCATAATTGCATCCTTCATCCTAGCCCCCACCAGTAATGGTACTGTGGCTACCAATTTAAATGGTGACATTTTAATGACTCAGATTTTTCTGCAAAAGTCAAGGCAACAGGGAGGAGATACCTTGTGAGTTGTGAAAAAAAGATTGCTCAATGATTTGCGGCACTGTGCTGTTAGCCCTGTGAAAGCAAGAGCTCACCCTAAACCACCCTGTGAGTTTCATGAAATTAGGACAATTAGAGATGGGCAGCTGGCCTAGCTGAATGAATGAAAAAAAAATGGAGTTGTGCTTTAATTGCCTATTCAACTTGGTGCAGAAAGTTAGGGCTGCTACATTACAGTCTAAGTATCTTTTTAGTGAGATGTATTTTCTTGCAATGCCGACAAACCCCTCTGATCCAGAAAGGACACTGTGGAGTCTCATTCTTAAGGGTAATAAATTGTTGGAGACATTTTGAAATGACAATTTTCTTTCTTATTTTCCCTTTCTGTCTCTCGTTTTCTATTTAAATCCAGTCTTTCCTTCCCTTAATTTCTCTTTCTGCTTCTGATTTATCTCTAATTCACCCAATTTTCTTCCCCACCATTCATCTGTTTCTTTCTCAATCCTTAGGTCTCATTGGTTAAAAACATAAGTGATTGGTTCCATTGTTTATGAAGGTCTGAAAAGACTAGTTACACTCACCACACCATTATCAGCTCACATAGCAAAATGTTTAACTAATGGAGCATACTGGTGTGGATGAGGACACAGACTGCAGGGAGGATGAGCGAGCTGACCACAGCACTGTGGTACAGAGCGCCATTCAAGTGGGGGGAGAAAAGAGAAATGTAGTCGTAGTAGGGGATAGCGTAGTCAGGGGAATAGATACTATTCTCTGCAGTAAAGACAGAGTCCCGAAGGCTGTGTTGCCTCCCTGGTGCCAGAAGAGGACATCTCTTCTGGGCTGGAGGGGAACTTGGAGTGGGAGGATCAAGTTGTCATGGTCCACGTAGGTACCAACAACATAGGCAGAACTAGGCAAGAGGTTCTGCTGAGGGACTATGAGCAGTTATGGGCTAAATTAGAAAGCAGAACCATTAAGGTAATAATCTCCGGATTAGTATCTGAGCCACATGCAAATTGGTGTAGGGTAAATAAGATTAGAGAGGTAAATGCGTGGCTCAGAGATTGGTGTGAGAGAAATGGGTCCCGATTCATGAGGCGCTGGTATTAGCACTGGGGAAGGAGAGAGCTGTTCCGTTGGGATGGGCTTCATTTGAACCATGCTGGGACCAGTGTCCTGGCGAATCGTATAACTAGAGTTGTAGATAGGACTTTAAACTAATTAGTTGAGGGGAGGGTTCAATTGAAGGGAAGTTTAAAAAATCAAAAAGAAACGAGGGAGCAGAGGTGCAGGGTAGTGAAGAGGTGAACGATAATCAAAGTGTGACAGGGAGAGGCAGAAAATATAAGCAGAAGAGTGTAGTAGAAATCAGAACCAGAATGAGTAATAATGGTAAAAAGTCAAAGCTTAAGGCTCTTTATCTGAATGCACGCAGCATTTGTAACAAGATAGATGATTTGATGGCACAAATAGAAATAAATGAATATGACTTGATAGCTATTACAGAGACGTGGTTGCAAGGTAACCAAGACTGGGAATTCGACATTCTGGAAAAATAGACAAAAAGGAAAAGGAATTGGGCTAGCTTTGTTAATAAAGGAAGGTATCAGTGCGGTGGTGAGTAGTGAAATAGGTGGCATAGATCATGATGTGGAATCAGTTTGGGTGGAAGTAATGATTAGTAAGTCATGGGTGGGAGTCATCTAAAAGCCCCTGAAGAGTTGCTTCACTGTAGGCTAAAGTATAAATCGGGAAATAATGGAGGTGTGTAAGAAGGGCACTACAATTGTCATGTGTGATTTTAATCTGCATATTGACTGAACAAATCAGATTGGCATGGGTAACATGGAAGATGAATTTGTTGACTACATCAGGGATTGCTTCTTAGAGCAATACATTGCAGAACCTACCTGGGAACTGGCTATTTTAGATCCAGTAATGTGCAATGAGATGGGATTAATAAGAGAGATCATAGTTAAGGATCCTGTAGGGGGTAGAGATCACAACATGGTGGAATTTCAAATTCAGCTTGAGGACAAGCAACTCGAGTCTCAAACCAGTGTCCTCAACTTAAATAAGGGCAATTATAGAGGTATGAAGGAAGAGTTGTCTAAAACGGGCTGGGAAAATAGACTAAGGGGAAGGTCAGTGGATGAGTAGCGGCAGACATTCAAGCAGATATTTCATAACACTCAGCAAAAATTTATCCCAGTCAAAAGGAAGGACTCAATGAGAAGGATGAACCAACCATGGTTAACAAAGTGGTCAAGGAAAGTATCCAATCAAAAGCTAAGGCACACAAAGCAGTGAAAACTAGTGGAAGGGTAGAGGATTGGGAATTTTTTAGGAACCAGCAGCAGATGACTAAAAAGCTGATCAAGAGGGAGAAAATTGATTATGAAAATAAATTGGCAAGAAATATAAAAACAAACAGCAAGAGCTTCTATGGGTATATAAAAAGAAAGAGTGGCCAAAGTGAGCATAGGACCCTTGGAGGATGCGACTGGAGAATTGATAATGGGGAACAGGGAAATGGCAGATATTTTAAACCAATATTTTGCATCGGTCTTCATGGTGGAAGACACTATAAACATCCCAAAGTTATCAGATAAGCGAGGAGCTAATGAGAGGAAAGATCTTGTAACAGTCTCTATTGCGAGGGACAAAGTATTTGAGAAACTAATGGGACTAAAGGCAAACAAGTCACCAGGACATGATGGCCTGCATCTAAGGGTTTTAAAGGAAGTGGCTGCAGAGATAGTGGAGGCATCGGTCGAAATATTCTAGAATATACTGGATTCCAAGAGGGTCCCAGCGAATTGGAAAACCACTAATGTGATGCCCCTGTTCAAGAAGAGAGGGAGACAAAAAGCAAGAAACTATAGGCCAGTCAGCCTAACATCTGCTGTTGTGAAAATTCTGAAGTCCATTATTAAGGAAGAAATAGCAGGACATTTAGAAAAGCTTAACACAATCAGAGTCAACATGATTTTGTGAAAGGGAAATCATGTTTGACAAATTTGCTAGAGCTCTTTGAAGATATAACAAGCAGAGTTGATAAAGGGGAACCGGTAGATGTAGTGTATTTGGATTTCCAGAAGGTGTTCGATAAGGTGCCTTATCGACAGAGTGATGGATTTCTAGATATTTAAGATATCAAGGGCTAAGAACATAGGAAGTAGTAGCAGGAGTAGGTCATTTGGCCCCTCGATCCTGCTCTGCCATTTAATTTGTTTTCTTTTATACTTTCACGGGATTTGGACGTCATTGACTTAGTCAGCATTTATTGCCCATCCCTAATTGGCCTTGAGAAGGTGGCTGAAAATCATGGCTCATTTTCCACCACAACGTCATATCCCCCACTATCCCCATAATCCCTTGACGTCTTTATCTTATAGAGATCATAACATGATCAGTTTCAACAGAGTGAAAGGGATATATGCCCAAACAGCTTCTAATATTCTAGATTTAGGGAAAGCTGACTTCAATACAATGAGACACAGTAAACGGGACAAGTCTGGCAATGGATAAAACAACAGAAGATCAATGGGAGGTCTTTTAAAAAAAAGATTTTAATGTAATATTGGAGCAGTTTATACCAGTTTATAGTACATGCCAAAAAATGCACGGCGACCATAGAAGGAAGAAATGGCCTAAGAATAAGAGAAAAAACACACACAATTGCAAAAAATTGCACAGATCCTCTTGAATCACCTTATTTGAATGTGTGGAGCATCCACAATAAGATAATTGAACTAATGGCACAAATTGAGATAAATAGTTTAGATCTAATCGCCATTACAGAGACAAGGTGACCAAGGTTGGCAAATAAATATTTCATACCACATTTCAAAAAGACAGGCAGAGTGGAAAAGGAGGAGAGGCAGTCTGATAATAAGGGATGAGACCGTAAGACATAGGAGCAGAAATTAGGCCATTCGGCCCATCGAGTCTGCTCTGCCATTCAATCATGGCTGATAAGTTTCTCAACCCCATTCTCCCGCCTTCTCCCCATAACCTTTGATCCCCTTACCAATCAAGAACTTATCTATCTCGGTCTTAAATACACTCAATGACCTAGCCTCCACAGCCTTCTGTGGCAATGAATTCCATAGATTCACCACTCTCTGGCTAAAGAAGTTTCTCCTCATCTCTGTTCTAAAAAGTCTTCCCTTTACTCTGAGGCTGTGCCCTCGGGCCCTAGTCTCTCCTACTAATGAGATGATAACATTAGTGAGAAAGGGTCAGTTTTGGTGGCGATTAGCAGTAGTAAGCATCTGAAAATGCTGGTGGGGGTAGTTTATAGGCCCCTAACTGTAGTTATACTGTTGGGCAGAGCATTAAACAAGACATTATTGAAAGTAATGTAATAGTTGTGGGGGACGTTAATCTTCATATAAACTGGACCAATTAAATTGGCAAAGGTCATCTGGAAGATGAGATTGTAGAATGCTTTTGTGACAGTTTCTTGGAGCAATAAGTTGTCGAACCAACTTGGGATAAAACTATTTTAGATCTAGTATTGTGCACTGAGGCAGGGTTAATTAATAATCTCATCATAAAAAGATCCACTGGGAAATAGTGATCATAATACAAATGCATTCCACATGAAGTTTGAAAATGACATACTGCAATCAAAAGCAAGAATATTGCTCTTAAACAAAGCCTTAAACTTGGGTATGAGGGGAGAGCTGGCTAAGGTTGATTGGGTAAATTGACAAAGTTTTGATGGTAAGTAAACAGTGGTAAACGTTTAAAGAAACGTTTCAAAATGTTCAATAAAAATATATTCCATAGAAAAATAAAAACTCTGAGAAAGATCCATCCTTGGCTTAGTAAGAAAATTAAGGATAGTAGTAGGCATCTTCCATTTTTGGAAACAGTGGACTGAGCCCAAGGTGTATGTCAATTCTGGATTGATCATCATCTGTTATGACTATAGAGGCTGGTTCTTGAGTGGCAATCCCTACCACATCTGGCACAGATAAATAGCACTGGCCCAAGGTCAACTGATGTTTGTTTTTCCCTTCTGCTAGGTTCTCTTTTATATCATCTGGTCATTTCTTTTGTCCTCTGCTTTTTCCTTGCCCTCCTTGACTGCTTGTCTCCAGGCACAAACAGAAAAAATCATCTGTGACTTACTAAGGAGGTTAAGAGTAGTATTAGATTAAAAGAAGAGGCTTGTAATTTTCCTAAGGATAGTAGTAAGTCTGGGTATTGGGAGTGTTTTAGAAACTAGCAAACAGCTGCCAAAAAGTTGATTAAAAAGGAAAAAATAGTAGATGAAGGAAACTGGCCGGGAATATAAAAAACAGACTGTAAGATCTTTATTAAGTATATAAGAAGGAAAAGAGTAGCTAGAATAAATGTTGCTCCCTTAGGAGCAGAGAGAGGAGAAAATATCTGAAATAGCAGAGACATTGAACAAATATTTTCTAACTTTTTACAATAGAAGATACGTTACATACTAGAATAGAGGGCAACCTTGGGGAGAATAAGAGTGAAGAAATGAAGCTAACTAATATCAGCAGAGATGAAATACTGGAGAAACTCAAGGTTCTAAAATCTGACAAATCCCCAGGATTTGATGGCTTATAATCTAGGGTTCTAAAATAAATACCTGCAGAGATAGTAGTTGTGATAGTAGATGATTTTCTAAAATTTCCCAGATTCTGGAACATCCCAGCAGATTGTAAGTTAGCGAATGTAACACTGCTTTTCAAGAAAGAAGGGAAAGAGAAAACAGGGAACTGCAGGCCAGTTAACCTGATATCAGTCATCAGTTAAGTGCTGGAATCTTATTATGAAGGAAATCTTAATAACATACTTAGAAAAGAATAAGATTAGAACAAAACAACAAGTCTTTACAAAATGAAAGTTTTGTTTGACTGATTTACTGGAGCTTTTTGAGGATGTAAATAGTGAGGCATATAAAGGGAACCAGTAGATATAGTACACTTGGAATTTCCAAAAGGCAGATAAGGGCTCATAGAGTTGGGAGTAATATGTTAGCATGGATCGAGGATTGGTTAATGGATAGCAAGCAGAGTGTCAGGATGTATAGAGCATTTTAAAGTTGGCAGGCTGTGAATGGTGGAGCGCCGCAAAGATCAGTACTGGGCCCTCCGCTATTTATAATCTAGGTTAGACAAAGAGACAGAGAGTAATGTATCTAAGCTTTCTGACGGTATGAAGCTAGGTGGGAATGCAAGCTGTGAGGAGGATACAGACTGCAAAGAGATACAGACAGATTAAATGAGTGGTCAACAAAGACGGCAGATGGAGTATAATATAGGGAGATGTGAGGTTCTTCATTTTGGTCATAAGAATAGAAAAGCAACATTTTTTTATAAAAGGCATGAAACTTGTAAATATTGATGGCCAGAGACATTTGTGTGTACTCGCACAAGGAACACGAAAAGTTAGCATTCAGGCACAGCAAGCAATTAGAAAAGCAAGTGGCATGTTGACCTTTATTGCAAGGGGATTGGAGTATAAGAATAAAGAAGTCTTGCTACAATTGTACAGGGCTTTGATGAGACCACATCTGGAATACTGTGTACAATTTTGGTCTCCATATTCAAAAAAGGCTCACCTTGCATTCACTAGGTTCACTAGAATGGTGCCTGGGATGAGAGGGTTCTCCTACAATGACAGGCTGAATAAATTGGGCCTATGTTCTCTGGAGTTTAGAAAAATGAGAGGTGATCTCATTGAAACATTCAATATTATATAGGAGCTTGACTGGGTAGATACTAAAATATTATTTCCCATGACCGGGGAATCTAGAGCAAGGGAACACAGTCTCAGGATAAGGGGTCGATCATTTAGGATTGAGATGAGGAGAAATTTCTTCACTCAGTGAACCTTTGGAATTCTTTACCCCAGAGGATTGTGGGTAGGCCATCATTGAATACATTTAAGGCTGGGAAAGTCAGATTTTTGGTGTCTCAGGGAATCCGGGAATATGTGGAGCAGGCAGTAAAGTGGAGTTGAAGCCCAAGATCAGCTATGATCATATTGAATGGTGGAGCAGGCTCGATGGGCAATATGGTCGTCTTCTCTTATTTCTTAAGTTATGTTCTTATGAATGGAAAGGATTCATAAAGAACAGCAAAACATAGCAAACAAAAAGAGCTTCAAAATGGGTTCATGAAAAGAAACTTGAAAGCGTATCAAAATCAACACAAAAAAGTTTTACAGTTATATTAGGAAAAAGAAGCAGGTTAGGAGCAATGTTAACTCCTTGAAAACTGATAATGGTAATATGGTCGATGAAAATAAGGAAATGGTGGACATGTTGAATAATTATTTTGTATCAGTATTTACAATAGAGAAACAATTCACCATGCCACACCTCCAAAGGAAACTGATATTGAACCAGGGACAACACAATGTAAGAAAGATAGCAGTGATGAAGAAAATAATACCACTAAAGAGTGACCTATCTGCAGGATCAGCTGGTTTCCATCCCACTGTACTAAAGGAACTAGGCAAAAACATTGCTCGCTATATTCTTTCAAAGTTCTCACGATGCGGGAACTGGTCCGTGAGTTTGGAAAAATGCCCATGTGTCTGCTATTTACGAAAGGTGGGAAAGTAAAACCAAAGAAGTATAGACCGGTTAGTCTAAAAATCTGTTGTTGGAAAATTAGCAGAGACTATAATTAACAATTGAAAATTTTCACCTGATCAAAACATGGATTAGCAAGGGATAGGTCATGCCTGATGAATTTCTGTCACCCTCCTCAGCCTCTCCCTTCTACCTACTTCGCCTCCCACTACCCCCTGCCACCCTCTTCCCCTGGCATCCCTTTTCCTGCTCCTCCACCTCCCTCTTCCTACTCCTCCAGGTCCCTCTTTCCCCCTCCTCCATCTCTCTCATTTGCCACACCATCTCCCTCTCATCCCTCCGCCTCCCTCATGCCCCACCTCTTTCTACCCCGCCGCCTCTGTCCCTTCTCCTTTGCCTCTTTCTCTCTCTCCCCCTCTGCTTCTCTCTCTCCCCCTCCGCCCATCTCTCCCCCCCCGCCCCTCTCCCCCCCCCTCCGCCCCTCTCTCTCCCCCCCCCTCCGCCTCTCTCTCTCCCCCCCCTCCGCCCCTCTCTCTCCCCCCCCCCTCCGCCCCTCTCTCTCCCCCCCCCCCGCCCCTCTCTCTCCCCCCCCTCCACCCCTCTCTCTCCCCCCCTCCGCCCCTCTCTCTCCCCCCCCCTCCGCCCCTCTCTCTCCCCCCCCCCTCCGCCCCTCTCTCTCCCCCCCATCCACCCCTCTCTCTCCCCCCCCCTCCGCCCCTCTCTCTCCCCCCCCCTCCGCCCCTCTCTCTCCCCCCCCTCCACCCCTCTCTCTCCCCCCCCCTCCGCCCCTCTCTCTCCCCCCCCCTCCGCCCCTCTCTCTCCCCCCCCTCCACCCCTCTCTCTCCCCCCCTCCGCCCCTCTCTCTCCCCCCCCCTCCGCCCCTCTCTCTCCCCCCCCTCCGCCCCTCTCTCTCCCCCCCCCTCCGCCCCTCTCTCTCCCCCCCCCTCCGCCCCTCTCTCTCCCCCCCCTCCGCCCCTCTCTCTCCCCCCCTCCACCCCTCTCTCTCCCCCCCCCTCCGCCCCTCTCTCTCCCCCCTCCGCCCCTCTCTCTCCACCCCCCTCCGCCCCTCTCTCTCCCCCCCCACTCCGCCCCTCTCTCTCCCCCCCCCCCTCCGCCCCTCTCCCTCCCCCCCCCTCCGCCCCTCTCTCTCCCCCCCCGTCCCTCTCTCTCCCCCCCCTCCGCCCCTCTCTCCCCCCCCTCTGCCCCTCTCCCCCTCCTCCGCCCCTCTCTCTCCACCCCCCCCTCCGCCCCTCTCTCTCCCCCCCCGCCCCTCTCTCTCCCCCCCTCCGCCCCTCTCTCTCCCCCCCCCTCCGCCCCTCTCTCCCCCCCCCTCCGCCCCTCTCTCCCCCCCCCTCCGCCCCTCTCTCTCCCCCCCCTCCGCCCCTCTCTCTCTCCCCCTCCGCCCCTCTCTCTCTCCCCCCTCCGCCCCTCTCTCTCTCCCCCTCCGCCCCTCTCTCTCTCCCCCCTCCGCCCCTCTCTCTCCCCCCCCCGCCCCTCTCTCTCCCCCCCCGCCCCTCTCTCTCCCCCCCCCCCGCCCCTCTCTCTCCCCCCCCTCCGCCCCTCTCTCTCCCCCCCCTCCGCCCCTCTCTCTCCCCCCCCCCTTCCGCCCCTCTCTCCCCCCCCCCGCCCCTCTCTCCCCCCCCCCGCCCCTCTCTCCCCCCCCCCCTCCGCCCCTCTCTCTCCCCCCCTCCGCCCCTCTCTCTCCCCCCCCCCGCCCCTCTCTCTCCCCCCCCACCCCTCTCTCTCCCCCCCCGCCCCTCTCTCTCCACCCCCCCCCTCCGCCCCTCTCTCTCCACCCCCCCCCTCCGCCCCTCTCTCTCTCCCCCCCCTCCGCCCCTCTCTCCCCCCCCCCTCCGCCCCTCTCTCCCCCCCCCCTCCGCCCCTCTCTCTCCCCCCCCCTCCGCCCCTCTCTCTCCCCCCCCTCCGCCCCTCTCTCTCCCCCCCCTCCGCCCCTCTCTCTCCCCCCCCTCCGCCCTTCTCTCTCCCCCCCTCCGCCCCTCTCTCTCCCCCCCCTCCGCCCCTCTCCGCCTCTCCCTCCCCCTCTCCGCCTCTCCTTCCACCACTCCATCTGTCACTCCACAGCCTTCCCCCTCCTCCACTTCCTTCTCCACCGTCTCCCCCTCCAGCCTCTGCCCTTCCACTCTCTCCCCTTCACACCCTCCCCCTTCACACCCTTTCCCTCCACCCCTTCCTCCTCCATCGCCTCCCCCTCCACCGCTTCACCCCAAACCACCTCCACAGCTTCACCCCAACCCCCTCCCCCTCCCCCTCTCCTCTGCCTCCCCCTCCGCCTCTATCTCTCTCTCTCTCTGCCTCTCACCCTCCCCTCCGTTCCTCCTTCCACCACTCCATCTGCCACTCCACAGCCTTCCCCCTCCACCGCCTCCCCTCCACTCAGTCCACCCCCTCCCCCTCCAATGCCTTCCACGCCACCGTCTTCACCTCCACCCCTCCCCCTCCGCCCCTTCACACCCTTGCCCCCTACCCATTCTCCCTCCACCCCTCCCCTCCACCTCTCCCTCTCCTCCGCCTCTGCCGCCTCCCTGTCCTTTGCCTCCCCTACACTCCTTCTCCTGCACTGCTTTCCCCTCCACCCCTCCCCCTCCAGCCCCTCCTCTTCACACCCTCGCCCTCCACCCACTCTCCCTCCACCCCACCCCCTCTACCGCCTCCCCCTCCCCCCCTCCTGCACTGCTTTCCCCTCCAACCCTCCCACTCCACCCTCCCCCTCCCCCACCAAGCCCTCCCCTGCACCGCTTCCAAACTCAACCCCTCCCCAGCCCCTCCTCTTCACACCCTCGTCCTCTACCTCCACTCCCTCCCCCTCCGCCTCTCCCCTTCACATCCTTGCTCTCCACCCCCTCTCCCTCCACTCATTCGCCCTACGCCCCACCCCTTCACACCCTCACTCTCCAACCCTCCACCCCCTCCTCTACCCTCTCTCCCTCCACCCCCTCCCCTGCACCGCTTCCTTCTCCGCCCCCTCATTCTCCCGGTTTCCTCTCCACCGCCTACCTCTACCTCTCTCTCTCTCCCCCTCAGCCCCCCCTCCGCTCCTCCTTCCACCACTCCTCCTTCCACTCCACCGCCTCGCCCTCCACCGCCTCGCCCTCGCCATCAGGTCTTCCTCCGTTCCCCCCCTCCTTTCAGCTTTAATCTCTAGTTGGATAAATACACTTTCTTTAGGATTGTTTTCTATTAGACATTGTTTAGTTTTACTTTCTCGCAATTCCTTCTGTCAAAAATGTATCTTCTAGAGGTTTTACTGTTTTTGTCGGAAACTGTGTCCGTGTCATGTTCAATGCATATGAAATAATCATTAGAATTGGAAGAACAACCTTTGAAGATCTACTTTCTTTGTAAATGTGACTCTGTGTTATGCTCATTTGTCAAATTTGAAGAGCGAGAAATCTTTTGGGGTGTGCAGGGATGGGATAGTAGCTTAATGTTTCCGGTTACTATAAGGTCTGAGAGATGGCGTTGATGGTTTCTAAGAAGTAATTAAATTCAAATTAAAAGGTCCTTTGATCATTGTGAGACACGCTCGCATGAGGCCGCTTAAAGAAATGCATGTTGACAGGATCTGAAGCAAGCTCAGATCCTAAGCTCTTTAAATGGAACCCAGCAGGATCTTTGTCAGTGCCTGACTTCTTTGGCACGATCATTGTATCCAGCAGTGGGTCCCAGATATGTTTGTTCGGACTGACAGATGGCCTCATCTGTTACTCACTTTTGGACCTTGTGAAATACTGGGGAATGGCTCATGCAAGGCTAGGGGAGTAAGGTTATTCATAGATGCACCTGTCGCACAGGCTTCAGTCAGAACCAATTGCAATATTTTTTTTCGATTTATGAGAGTAGTAGCTACGGCTGTTTAAACACGCATTATTAGAAATTTGCATCTGTTTTAATTCAATTTTAGTGCAATTTTAATTTAATGAATAGTGAGGGTAAAAGTTGGAAGTTTTATTTTCTTCAGATGTTTGACATTTGGCTCAAACATTTTGCTTGTTAAGACAAACTACAGGTTCTAATTGGCTGAAAATACTTGTAAAACTACCAACAGATATGCCACTTGTACCTCAACCTTTTATTGAAGGGGGAAAGGACACTCAAGAAAATTTCAAACAAATATAGTCTATTGGCAATCAAGTGCTTTTAAAAATTTTATCACATCAGAAAGCATTTTCAGACTCAATTGTGCCAGGTTTTTGCACTAAAACCCACAGTAACAGTGAACTATTTATTTGCTGCCTGTTTATCTTTTAAAATTTTATTTTTTTTAAGGAAAGCATAAAAAATATTTCTACACTGTCTATCATTATTATGGTGCAGAACTTCTAGAAAATTATTTCGCGAGGGGCATGTACATTTACATATACCACACTATAATTTGATGTGATTTTTGTGCTGTTCCAGAGACCCTAGCCAAAAGAGTTGAATAGCTAATTGTTACAGTTTAGCCCCCACAAGATCAAGCTTGCTGAATCAACACTATGTGAAAACCCATTAGACTATTGCACAATGATACTAGAGGTCTCAAAATTTGACAATTTGGATGAAATTTCGACTACATGAAATTGCCCGGGTCCAAAAAGTTGTGGAAGTTTTACCAAATGGAGGTAGATTTTTTTTAACCAACTTAATTCTTTTACATGTTGAGAGATTGTACTTGTATATTTAAAAAATTAAAGAAAGAGCCTTGGCATATATGTTCTGCCTTTCATGACCACAGAACATCCCACAGCATCTTCCAGCCAATGAAGTGCTGTCATTGCTCTAATGTCGAAAACATTGGATCTTGGAATACAGAGTAAAATTTCAAATTTTGCTGATGATATCAAACTTGGATGTGTGGCAAACAGTGTAGTTGATACCAACCGACTTAACAGAGCACAGGCTAGCAGAATGGGCAGACAGGTGGCAGATGAAATTTAATGCAGAGAAATGTTAGGTGATACATTTTGGCCGAAGGGAAAGGAAGAGGCAATATAGATTTAATGGCACACCTCTAAAGAGTGTGTAGAGAAAGGGGGACCTGGGGGTTCATGTGCACATATCTTTGAAAGTGGTAAGGCATATTGAGAGAATAATTAGCAAAGCTTATGGGATCTCAGACTTCAGAGAAATACTGAGTACAAAAGCTAGGAGACTGCTAAATCTTTTCTAAAGCTCTCGTTCGGCCACGACTGGGGTATTGGATCCCATTCTAGTCACCACGCTTAGGTATGGTCTGGGGCTACAGTGGAGATTCAGTAGAATGGTCTCAAGGGTGAAGCATTTTAGCTACAGTGTTAAGTTTGAAAAGCTAGGATTGATTTCCTTGGAGCAAAATAGATTGAAGGGAGATTTGACAGTGGTGTACAAAATTATGACAGGTTTAGATAAGGTAAGGTAATTAGCCATAGCCCATGAACGGCTATAGGCACCTCTCGCTATTAAAGTAAAACAACTGGTTATACACCTTGAAAGGCACCTTTCCACGCCAAGCATAGAGCAAGGTAAGGAGGCAGGCCTTGAACTACTACAGCTGGTAAGGAGATTGAATCTGTGCGGTTGGCATTATTCTGCCATACATTCAAGGCATCTAGCCAACTGAGCTAACCAACCCCACAGACAAAGAAAAATTGTTCCCATTAGGACCAAAGACACAGCTTTCAGATTTTGATCAAGAATGTAGAGGCAATGAGAAGAACTATTTTGATGCAGTGAGTGGAAATGACCTGAATCTTGCTGCCTACAAAGCTGGCGAAAGCAGAGATCATCAATGATTTCATAAGGCAATTGGATGGGCACTTGAGGGAATTAAATTTACAGGGCTACAGGGATAGAGCAGGGGAATAGAACTGATTGAATCGCTCTAAAGAGAGTTGGCATGGACTTGATGGACAAAATGACCTCCTTCTATGCTGTAATGACTCTGACATAGTAGACTACATGTAGTCTAGTAGCAGTGACGTCAGGGCTTCCTGACATTGTTCAGTGTGGATCAGAGGAATCTCATTTCCTACTAGTCCATCTTATTATCAGGAAAGGAAATAGAAATAATTATCACAACTGCATTGGATCTTTGTTAAAAGTGTAGTCAGGCAATGATTGAAACCCCACCATTTGGACAATAAATACCAGGCATGTTACAGCCCCGAGTCAGGTTAATATGGCAGCTCTGGGGTAGAATGGGAGTGACTTAAACCAATATGATGTGGAGTTGCGATTTGTTTGGGATTTGCAGCTACAATACGTGGACCTTGTTTCAACAGACTGCTGTCGTTCCAGACCTACCTGATTATAAGCAATGAAAATTAATTACAAAACAAATGAACAACTAACTCTATTTTTCCCGACCAATTTTCAAAATGTAAAAATGGGAAATCTTCACAAATTATTTTGTTACTTTATTTTTATGGAAATAAATAACCTATCATTTAATTCTGTGCCAGGCTCAGTACCTTGGTTGATGGCCACACTGCTCCCAATCTGCCACTTTGTTCGTTGCTGCATATTATAATTAATTTTTTGGTAATTTGTCATGTGAATTCACCACTGGAAAAATGGTCTGTCTTACGCTGTTCCTCACCAATATTGCAGCTGCAGTGAATTCCAGGCTAATGTAATTATTAAAAATTATTTTACTATGATGCTCCATTATAATCCTATTTGTGCACAGATGACTCAAGCTGAACTGAATACACCAATTCTTAGGCAGAGTTAAGATTTCAAAAGGTAGCTGAATAGAACCATTTATATTTTAATCTGACATGCATATCTAAAAAAGGACTACAATAGAATTTAAATTATAAACTGCCCAAATTATTTGCAAATTGTCCGTCATTCTCTCCCACCCTCTTCTGTCATACGCATATTTGAGTCATAAACTGAAAATCCTTAATTGCATCCGCATGACTCGTGACACAAGCTTCATAACATCCAAAGATAAACTTTATAGTTTTCTGTATCGCTAGTAGTAATTTTACTCTTGAAGGAAAATTTCTTCTCCAGTTCAAAACGGAAGAATCTGTGCTGACACTCAAAAACAAAAACCCAGAAAATGGATTTGATTTTTTAAGGAGTTTTGTTCGTGCCACTTTCATAAAGTGAAGTTTAACCTAATTTGGGAAATTGGATATGACTTGCTAGTTAGTTGGACGATGCAAGAAAACTGAATTCCCACATGCAGTTAAAACGGTGGAAGAGTTGAATGTTCTGGGTTAATAACGAGACCAACTGATTATTATTTAACATCCACACAGCATCAGTCTGCGTAACTTGTACCCAGCTGGTTTCTTCTCTTCGCTTTCATCCACCTGTGTCAGAACTCACTTTACAAAAAATAAAAAGAACTGAATATTGTTAGCAATTATTTAATAGTTTTGAATTATTTAATCTTTTGAATAAGTGATTGATGGCAAGAATCTGCCTGTAAGGTATTTGACATTGACAGCAGTTTTATTTTATCATTCATTGAAGAAATTAAGATATTGTATGTGTGTAAAAAAAAGAATTAAATGAATTACTTCCGAATAGTACTACATTGTACTATTTAATTAACCATCTACATGTTGTGGTGACTTCACTATTTATTATCTATCTGCACGTCTTGAATGAACTTGCTTTCGTCTCTTGGCTTTTAGATTGTGCATGCTCCATTTAGCCTTGAATCTTTTTATTGAGCAATATCCCTCAATTGATTCTTTCTGTCTCCCTTTGTTTTGGATGCACTTGATCTGTTCTTGTGTGTACACCGAGTTCCTTGCTCACACATTTCTGATACAAAGGCTGTGTGTGTTTGGGGATGGAAAGAGAGAGAATTTTTAAAAAGAAACAGAAGGAGGGAGTAGGAAATTGTAAGGGTATAATTATTATTCCATTCATTCCTGTCATTCTTGAAGTTATCTCTGATATTCAGTCTTCTTTCATAATTTTTTTTTTTACTATTCTTCCTGGTTTCCATTTCAGTAATTGTTAATCCTGGTTACTAATTAATTGCAATTTTAAGGAGCATGGGGAACAAACACCAAAAAGAAATTTCTCCTATTCAGTCCAAATCTTAGACTGTGCAACTGCTGATCACTTGGGACCTGCAAAGAAGAGTTTCATTTTGCTCTGAACATGAACCTTAAGCATTTTTAACCCCTATAATTAGTGTTTACAAAAAAATGTTTGTGTACCAGTCTCAAGTTGGCCAATTTTGAACAAACATATATTTGCATAACTTTTCCAGAATGTTGTGCATAGTGAGGAAATATTTTTTATCAATATGCATATCTTGAACAGCAATCTTAAGTGTGTAACTGATTTTCTGCCATTCTTTTTGTACTTCATCTGTCCCATTGATTAAGAACATTCTGTTTTGTCATACACTATTCCTCTTATGGATGTAGCATTTCCATTCAGTTTTATTTTTTCCTTTCAATTTTCCTTTTCTTTAAAAAGAGATAATTGCAATTTTATTTATAGATGTCAAGAGTTTTGGAATCTGCAAAGTGCTTGCAGAAGTACTGTAGGCTAAGGCATTGTAGCCTTGTTCCTGAATTGTCTGAAAATCTTTATTTTAAATGAATTATTCTGAGATATTAAATGACTATATTGAGTAAATTCTGCGTCCTGGAATGCTTGGGACCAAGTTATTTTGGATTTCAGAATTTTCTGGATTATAGAATGACATTCGAATGCCGAACCACTAATGTCTGAAACCGAAAAATACAATAGCTTCCATGCTTCCACTCCCAAAGTGCTGTACTGAAATGATACTTGGGTGTGCTCAAAAAATTTCCAGCAACTGGTGTTTCTGGGTATTCAATTTCCAGACAGGAGTGGTTACAGTGTATATTTTTTAATACCTTGGGATGGACCTCCCAATCAGGGCCACTAACTTCCATGTATCACTGAGGATAGAGCACATTGACATTGTGGACAAGTTGACATTGTAGCATCCAATAGGCGGTCCTCATCCCCTTTTATGCTCTCAAATTCAGTCACAATGCACTCCAGGCAGAATAATCACTTATTTCTCCCACTTCCTTTCCCCAACATCCACCTCTGACTTTCAGGTACTAAGATGTTTTGCAAAAAGTGAAGAATCTGAAGCAAATAGCAAAGAAGAAATTCCTACTATGTATTTCTGTAAACTTTTAAACTCCTCTCATTTGCCTTTTGATTGTATTTATATTTCTCCTGATTTGAAAATTCTCAGAGGTACGTCATTCAGAAGTTAACTTCACTGACTACTGTACATACTGGACACTCAAATTCCAATCTAAGAGATATATATCTATGAAGGTAGAGGTCTTGCAGTGCCCAACCATTGAACCAGAAACTCCGAGTTCGAGTCCCACAGCCAAGGCAGGCATGTTCATAAGTGGCCAAACAAGTTGAGTATCAATCTGCAAATCCTTCCAACACATGCCAGTGGCAGGCAGCAAGAACGGGAGAAATTTCTGGTCAGCAATGTGATGGAAAGAAAGTTCAAGTCTCTACCACCACTGCATAACTCTAGACTGTGACATGCATGCAAAAGTTCATGTTGCCACAGCAACCCTGACTCCCTATATGAACTTTAACACACCAACACCATATCTATCAAGACTCAGGATAGCATTCAGGTTAAGTAAAAAGAAAGATTTGCATTTGTATAGCGTCCTTCATGACCTCAGGGCATTTTAACATGCTTCATTACCAATTAAGTACTTTTGAAGCGTAGTTACTGTTGTAATATGGGAAACATTGGGCTGGAGAGCAGGGGGAAATTGGAAGAGAAGGTATTGATTTAGAACCCATTTGAAAATTACATAATCTCTCTGTATGATATATTTCCATTATAAATTCTTATGTCTGCATGAATGATGGAACCTGCCTATTTAAACTTGTACTGTAATTACAGCTTTTTATCAGTAGTAACATGCAAGCACCTCCATGAGGGAAAGGGTTTAATTGCAGCCTGACCAGTTTACATAGGCAGTTCCTGTTATAAATGTAGGAAAATGTTATAATGGCAAATAAAAAAGCTGACATGAGGTGTAGGCAGACGTATAATTCTTAATATGGTTTAAGCTTTATTAGTTACGCTTGATAAGACAGTCTGAAACATTATTACACTTTTCCTTCAAATAATATAAGCATATTTGTTCCTTTTCTCACCATTGCAACAAAACAGTGTTTTTCACAAATCTGATAATTAATTCTAAATGACTTATAGGATCAGTCTGCAATGTGCAGTATCACGAAGCAGACACAATCTAAAACCAACAGTTAGATGTTAATTAACACCACTGAGTAAGGTGGTGCTTATCAATTAGTGATTAATGTTCAATAACATTACTTTGGGTGCAAAATGTGTCAAGTTGCCCACTCTATCCTGTACTGAATTCAATTAAACTAAATTAGCCACATTAAGATTAATTATTTTTGTTCTCTAAAAGTTAACTGGTGTAGCAGGCCATTGCAAAGCATTGGAGCTATAAAAGTATCAATTTACTTTGCACAAATTTCTGTTGGAAAGAGAAACAAAACACCAACTTGGAATTCTGTTCTGGAGTTTTGCTGTTTTTACTGAAAAATATGGATGAGTGCACAATAGATTCAAATTCACACATTTTCTCTAAATAAGATCAATAATATATTGGCAGTGCTTTTTTTACATCGCATTCTTTTTGTGCATTGTCCCCAATCCAACTTTCCTTTGGTTCAGTCCATTTTCCCCACGCTTTGAATCATTTTGAAATACATGTCTGCATTAAAGGAATTTAATAAATGAGCGTTGTTGTGTTTCACAGCTTTTTATTGATTAATTTTTCAGGGTATTAGTTCTCACATAGCGTAAACAGTGCCGGCACCAGCAAGGATATCCATTTCTGACAAAGTGTGCTACAACAAGGAAGGGTTATTGTAAAAGAAGGAATGTCAGATAAGGAAATTAGTAGTACTTCACAAGCCTCTGTCAAGCACCAAAACACTGCCCCAGAATTACAGAGTGAGCCAATGATTCTGCTTCCTCTATGCCACAAGGAAAGATCAAAAACCTACAACCATTGGTGCTCATACATGAGGAAATTGGGCCTAATATAGTCTACTGAAGCCCATTTTGCACTGCCATATCAATTCCTAGCCCATTACAATAGAAATGTCAGCTCCTATCAGTAAAAGTGGGACCATTTTCACCACAGCTCATTCAACAGCTTCTGATTTGTTCATAGTAGTTATGCAACTGTAATGTGGGTCAGAGACAAAAAATAAATCAATTAAACCATTATTTCCAGAACTTAAAATCTTCCAAGGAAGTCCTAGTATGAAATGAATGGATTATACTAAGGGGAATTATATACATTGATTTGATCTCGCTAATAATTTAAATCCGATAAAATTGGACACAATGGTAGATCCAGAAGATCTGGAGGGGGCTGCCAAGACCTCCACACCTATTCAGCACTTTTCTGTAGCATTGCGACTGTGGAATTACTAGGTTGTATCCCTGTTATTAAGTGCCATTGAGGGGCTTCCTTGAAGATCCACTTAGACCTATGTACTATGACAACATGCCCACAGTATATAATTATCTGTCTTAGCTCTCAAGCTGGGCAAGTCTTTTTGAATGCACAGGAAGAATGAAGGTTTAATAGACTTGGTGTATAATTTTCATCTTCTCCTTTTTAATCTTGGTGGAACGAAAGGAGGGCATTATAAAAGAATAATGATGTAACTTGGAGATGTTCTCACTAAAAAAGAAAAGGTTGAATGGTGATATGATTGTATTTTACAGGATTCTGAAGAGACTAGATGATGTAGACTATGATTAGCTACTTTCATCTTGTCTAGAATAGTAGAAAAAGAGGAGGTGGCCTACACTTGAAGAGGGTGAATTCAAAATTAATCTGTGGGAACATTACTTCAATGAATAGAGGGTCAATTCCTCTCTCAGTGGCAGGACAGACCCAGCAGAGGTGACGGCACAGTGGTATACAGTTGGGAGGGAGTTGCCCTGGGAGTCCTCAACATCGACACCGCACCCCATGAAGTCTCATGGCATCAGGTCAAACATGGGCAAGGAAACCTCCTGCTGATTATCACGTACTGTCCTCCCTTAGCTGATGAATCAGTGCTCCTCCATGTTGAATGTTACTTGGAGGAAGCACTGAGGGTGGCAAGGGCGCAGAATGTTCTCTGGGTGGGGGACTTCAATGTTCATCACCAAGAGTGGCTCGGTAGCACCACTACTGACCGAGCTGGCCGAGTGCTAAATGACATAGCTGCTAGACTGGGTCCGCAGCAGGTGGTGAGAGAACCAACAAGAGGGAAAAACATACTTGACGTCATCCTCACCAACCTGCCTGCCACAGATGCATCTGTCCATGACAGTATCGGTAGGAGTGACCACCATGCTGTCCTTGTGGAGATAAAGCCCCATCTTCATTTTGAGGATACCCTCCATTGTGTTGTGTGGCACTACCACTGTGCCAAATGGGATAGATTTCGAACAGACCTATCAACTCAAGACTGGGCATCTATGAGGTGCTGTGGGCCATCAGCAGCAGCAGAATTGTACTCAAACACAATCTGTAACCTCATGGCCCAGCATACCCCCCACTCTACCATTACCATCAAGTCAGGGATCAACCCTGGTTCAATGAAGAGTGCAGGAGGGCATGCCAGGAGCAACACCAGGCATACCTAAAAATGAGGTATCAATCTGGTGAAGCTATAAAACAGGACTACTTGCATGCCAAACAGCATAAGCAGCAAGTGATAGACAGAGCTAAGCGATCCTGCAACTAACAGATCAGATCTAAGCTCTACCGTCCTGCCACATCCAGTCATGAACGGTGGTGGACGATTAACAACTCACTGGAGGAGGTGGCTCCACACACATCCCCATCCTCAATGATGGGGGAGCCCAGCACAGCAGTGCAAAGGCTGAAGCATTCGCACAAACCTTCAACCAGAAGTGCTGAGTGGAAGATCCATCTCAGCTTCCTCCGGAGGACCCCAGCATCACAGATGCCAGTCTTCAGCCAATTCGATTCACTCCATGTGATATCAAGAAATGACTGAAGGCACTGGATACGGCAAAGGCTATGGACCCTGACAACATTTCGGCAATGATACTGAAGACTTGTGCTCCAGAACTTGCCGCGCCCCTAGCCAAGCTGTTCCAGTTCAGCTACAGCACTGGCATCAACCTGGCTATGTGGAAAATTGCCTAGGTATGCCCTGTAAGCAAAAAGCAGGACAAATCCAATGCGGACAATTACCGCCTCATCAGTCTGCTCTCCATCATCAGTAAAGTCGTCTTCTTATCGTGTCCACAGACAGTCTATACATGGCCCAGCCAGAACTGGAAACATTTTTGCGCCTTGTTGTTGAATTCGGCAAGACCTGCAACAATGCAGGGTTCCTCTAGCGATAGACATTGCAGGAGATGTTGCATAGTCTGTGGCTCAGTTCCACATTCACAAGTTGTTGGGCAAGTTGTATATCAGTAAAGTAATGGAAGGGGTCATCAACAGTGCTATCAAGCGGCACTTGCTTAGCAATAACCTGCTCACTGATGCCCAGTTTGGGTTCTACCAGGGCCACTCAGCTCCTGATCTCATTACAGCCTTGGTTCAAACATGGACAAAAGAGCTGAACTCCAGAGGTGAGGTGAGGGTGACTGCCCTTGACATCAAGGCAGCATTTGACCGAGTGTGGCATCAAGGAGCCCTAGCAAAACTGGAGTCAATGGGAATCAGGGGGAAAACTCTCCGTTGGTTGGAGTCATACCTAGCATAAGGGAAGATGGTTGTGGTTGTTGGAAGTTGGTCATCTCAGCTCTAGGACATCACTGCAGGAGTTCCTCAGGGTAGTGTCCTAGGCCCAACCATCTTCAGCTGCTTCATCAATGACCTTCCTTCCATCATAAGCTCAGAAGTGGGGATGTTTGCTGATGACTGCACAATGTTCAGCACCATTCGCGACTCTTCAGATACTGGAGCAGTCCATGTCCAAATGCAGCAAGACCTGGACAAGTGGCAAGTAACATTCATGCCACACAAGCGTCAGGCAATGACCATCTCCAACAAACAAGAATCCAACTATCGCCCCTTGATGTTCAATAGCATTACCGTCACTGAATTCCCCACTATCAACATCCTGGGGATTACCATTGACCAGAAATGGACTAGCCATATAAATACTGTGGCTACAAGAGCAGGTCAGAGGCTAGGAATAGTGCGATGAGTAACTCGGCTCCTGAGTCCCTAAAGCCTGTCCACCATCTACAAGGCACAAGTCAGGAGTGTGATGGAATACTCTCCCTTTGCCTGGATGAGTGCAGCTCTAACAACACTGAAGAAGCTGGACACCACTCAGGACAAAGCAGTCCGCTTGATTGGCACCACAAATATACACTCCCTCCATCACCGACGCACAGTAACAGCAGTGTGTACCATTTACAAGATGCACTGCAGGAATTCACCAAGGCTCCTTAGACAGCACCTTCCAAACCCACGACCACTACCATCTAGAAGGACAAGGGCACCCGATAGATGGGGACACCACCACCTGGAAGTTCCTCTCCAAATCACTCACCATCCTGACTTGGAAATATATTGCTGTTCCTTCACTGTTGCTGGGTCAAAATCCTGGAACTCCCTTCCTAACAGCACTGTGGGTGTCATATACCACATGGACTGCAGCGGTTCAAGAAGGTGGCTCACCACCACCTTCTCAAGGGCAGCTAGGGATGGGCAATAAATGCTGGCCCAGGCAGCGAAGCCCACATCCCGTGAATGAATAAAATAAAACAGGCTTCCAAGGAGAAAGTGGAAGGAATTATGTTGATTTATTCAAATGCAAATGAGATAAATTTCTTTCAGAAAATAATATATTTCAATACAGCATATGAGTAATGTGACATAAGGGAAGTGTAAGTAACATGCTTGAGAGGAACAACTGATGTTGGACCTATGATTCCCTAGGCTTTCCACCACTGAAGGTTTCTTTGCCTCCGGCCTGGATTTGTTTTAGACTAATCAATAGAGATTTATTGCCAGGATTAGCCAAAAACTTCATTATCATTTTAAATGTAGCTACCAGGATGGTATGAAGTGATGGAGTTTGGCCTTTCTCATATAGCAATGCTAATGTTCTTAATCTTTTTATTAGTTGACATGGAATAATGAACCAAACATATGACTGCAAATGAAATCTTAACACAGTAGGAGCAAAACTACTGCTCTTTAGGTGCTATGAACATTCAACAATTTATATGGACCCTATGACGCAATCCAAGTTTAACTTATTTCTGCACACGTGCAGCATTCCCAAAACACACAACATGACTTTCTGGGAAGAGTGCATGAGGGAAAAGGAATGTGTTGTGTAGCACCAACAACTCTTAACAGACTTGCTTCTGGCTTGCTACTGAGTGGGAGAAATGGATAGAGTATGAGATGAAATGACACTGTTCCAGGATGCTTTTGCTGCAAGAGGTCCTACAGAGAATGGTGCAATTTTGGTATTGTACAATAAAGAACAGAGCTTTAGCATCTTGAATGTTGGATGCTGAGTCAGTGCTCTGGTAGAACACAGTGAAGAAAATTGCTGGTTCTGCAAGATTATCAAGTTTACAAGATCATCTTACAATGTATTCTAACTGCACTTGACTGTAAACTTGATTGTGCATCATAAAAAAACCAGCATGAACAGTAAGTGTTCATTCTCTTTTTGTAATGTTCCAATTTAAAATGTTCACCCTTATGTATAAATTGCTTCATGCCCTTGTTGCTCCTTATCCCTAACCTCCCACAACCTGACAGACCCCTCTGAACTTTCCAATTTGTGCACACCCCCATCCCCCACCCCACCATTTCTCCTCTTTAAAATCATTATTAAAACCCATCTCTTTGATCAAGCTTTTGATCGCAACTGGTAATATCTCCTCCCGTGCCATTTTTGTCTGATTATGCCTTTGTAAAACATGTTGGGGAATTTTTCTATGTTAAAGATACTGTATCAATGAAAGTTGTTGTTAACCATCCTGCAGCTTCCCAAAATGTGTGATTTTTGTAAAATGGAGCTCTCACATACGAAGACAGCGATTCATTCTCTTCTACAAACTTGACCTAAAAATGGAAAGCTGGTTGTTTCTAATATTGTACCAGAATTGTTATTCCAAATAATGTAGTTGAGTTTGTCAATGACCAGATAGATATTAGCTTTTTTATTACTAAAACCATCTATGAGATGCATTCCTTACAAGTTAAACAGAGACATGTTAGAATGTAAGCATTCATTTTTAGCCATCAGTGGTTTCACTATATCAGAAATGCTAATTTATTCAGTTATACAGCAATTGAAAGAACTGTTCAACTAAACAAACTTGCCTACAAATAGATTGAAATGTAACGGTTGTATTGTATGATTTTTGGATCTGTTTTATACACCTAGAATTTGATATACATTCATTTTATATTAAAGGCCACAGATGGGGATCCTTATCTGATCATAGAGAGCTGATAATTATTTTCATATTGAACAGAAAGTATTCATAATAAATTGGACTTTAAAGGCAATTATAATTTAGAATAAAGAATTAGTGTTCAGTGTGTACTCTGGATACAATCTCAATTGGAAAAACAAGCCAGTTGCCTTTAAGATCATTAATCTCAATTCTCCTTTTGTTCAATAAATATAACAATGTTAGCACTGCCTGTTTTGTCTGGTTTCTTTTCTAAGAAGGGACAGTTCAATTTATCCAAATTTTTAAAATTACATGTTAGTAGCAGTTTGTTATTGGGCAAGAAATTACTGTCAAAATAACAGTGAGCTAATGGTGCTCACTGTTAATTATGCACAAATCACACAGCAATTTCAGGCAAGGACAGATGTATGGTTAAGTATGAAAATCTGGATCTTGACGCCAGAGTTGCACCATTCCATCATCAGCTTTCTAAAAATACGTTCACCATTCAAATGCATTGAACAGGGTAGGGACGTGAGAGCCACCTTGCAGAGTCTCGCTTAGGTTCGGAGCCATACTTTGGATGAACAGGGATGATTGACTTAATACAAGATAATGTGAAAACAACAATTCTTATTAAACAATTATTAAAAAATTGTTAGTGATAAAAAAGGAAAGATAACTTTATTTAAAAAAAGAAAGTAAGAACATCTTTGTTGTAGCACAAATGGTAATCCTAAATTGGTCTGTTCAAGACAGTTCCCCAAAATGGTAAAACAACCCCAAATTTGTCTGTTCGGGACAGTTCCCTAAAACGGTACAACTCCCTTCATTCATACATCACCTGAATCTTCTGGTCGGCGTGCGGAGGTGGGCCCTGCTCACCGATGCGTAAAATGACGCGTGGTGACATCAGGCATGCGTCCCAACGTCACCGCGCATCATTCCGACCTTCAGTTCAGTGGGTGTGCACTGGAGTCAGCTGTGCACCTGCTGAACTGTCAAAGGCCTATTAAGGCCATTTAACAATCAATTGAAAGAATTAATGGAGCTGCCCATCCAACCTTAAGGTTGGTGGGCAGGCAAAGAGCCCAGGCGGCCTTTGCATTTATCCTGAAACCTCATCCATGGGTGGGATGAGGTTTCATGAAATGTTTATCAATCCAATAAAATTTTTTATTAAAATTCATTGACATGTCCCAGACACTGTCACATGAGGGGACATGTCTGAATAATTTTTTCCATTCTTTTTTTGAAGTTTTAATAATGAAAATAATCTCCCTGAGGCAGCTCCGTACCTCAGGCAGATTTCTGCACTGTATGCAAAAGAGCGCAGGCCCCTAATCTCCCTCCTGCCGCCCGCACAGGGAGCGCTCACCGCTTCCGGGTGCACATCACGCTCGGCGGGCCTTAATTGGCCCGCCCACGTAAAATGGCAGCGCGCAACCGATCGTAGGCGGCAATTGGCTGCGCACCCGCTCCCATTCAGCCCCCCCGACAGGGAGCAAATTCTCCCCCAAGTCTCTGAATAACCTTACACGGGGTTGGACTCTCCTGTCGATCACTCAGTTGAGGTCCCTTCCTCCATAGTCTTCGGTGGTTGATGAATACACTGGCTACAGCTGTGAATGCTGGATGTTGTGCCCCTTTAAGTCCAATTTCTGGTGCCATTCCAGCCTTCTGAAGCATCCATCTAGGCTTTCTCAAAACAAGAGTCTGGCAACCATGAGTTTTTAAAAATATATTCATGGGATGCGGGCGTCAGTGATTAGGCCAGCATTTATTGCCCATTCCAAATTTCCCTTGAGAAATTGCTAGTAAGCTGCCTTCTTCAACTGCTGCAGTCCATGTGGTGTAGGTACACCCACAGTGCTGTTAGGAAGGATGTTCTAGGATTTTGACCCAGTGACAGTGAAGGAATGGCAATAAGTTTCCAAGTCAGGATGGTGAGCGACTTGGAGGGGAACTTCCAGGTGGTGGTGTTCCCGTGCATCTGCTGCCCTTGTCCTTCTAGATGGTAGTGGTCGTGGGTTTGAAAAGTGCTGTCTAAGGAGGCTTAGTGAGTTCCTGCAGTGCATCATCGATGGTGGAGGGGGTGAGTGTTTGTGGATGGGGTGCCAATTAAGTTTTCTTTGTCCTGGATGGTGTCAATTAAGTTTTCTTTGTCCTGGATGGTGTCCAGCTTCTTGAAAGTTGTTGGAGCTGCACTCATCCAGGCAAGTAGAGAGTATTCCATCACACTCCTAACTTGTGCCTTGTAGATGATGGGCAGGCTTTGCAGAGTCAGGAGGTAAATTACTCGCTGCTGGATTCCTAGCCTCTGACCTCCTCTTGTCACCACAGTATTTATGTGGCTAGTCCAGTTCAGTTTCTGGTCAATGGTAACCACCAGGCTGTTGATAATGGGGGATTTAACAATGATAATGCCATTGAATGTGAAGGTGTGATGGTTAGATTCTCTCTTATTGGAGATGGTCAACGACTTGTGTGGCGCAAATGTTACTTGCCACTTGTCACTCATCAGCCCATGCCTGGATATTGTCCAGGTTTTGCTGCATTTGGATATGGACTGCTCGAGGCTTGCAGTGTTACAATATTCAGGCTGTTTGCACATCTCTTTGGTGTCTCCCACCTTCCATCAATCAGATTATGCTGTCCATCAATCAAACTCCATCTCCTGATTCCACACCATAGTTGACCACCCCATGTGCAAAACTATGCATTGTCCTGACTTGTACATTCAAGGGTCATCAAATCCAATAAGAATTGATTCCTGTAAACAACTTTTATTTTAGCAGATCTAGCACAAAAAGGAAAAAACAGTAGATCAGACAAAACAAAAGCTCTGAACATGGCCTGACCAATATGAAAACAAAGCCTTGGGAGAAAACAGGTCCACAGTTAATAATATCATTACTGATTAGTATTGATTAATTATTTGACTTAATCAAGAACAATCACACTTTGTTTTAAATCAAGGTCTACAAATTAACTTTTAAAAATTCAATACAGGCTTAATGCAGTTTCTCTTAAAATCAAGAGCAAAGCAGAAATAAAATGCAAAAATATAACATTGCAAAAATGAGTAATTGCAGGCCTGTAACAGTTGGAAGTTCCACTACTTGCCTGGCAAGTATGAACTGAACTCATCACAGATAAGTTAGAGCTTGTGTATTACCTTTTATAAAGAGTCTGAATTACTGCTAAACTATCTCTCTGGCACTGAAAATTAACTATTACAAATGTGGAGTTTCATTCCTTCAGCTTTTTAATTGTTCAAAATTTTATTTTATTTTTTCCTTTATTTGATCTTTTTGTTCGTTTATTTGGTCTTTTTTTTCCTTTCTATTGGTACAACCTTTCTGTCCCCCTCTCTATTTTGCTTTCTGTATCTGATTTGACATTACTCTGACACTTCCTGCTTCAGACTCTGTGCTCGCCAATCCTTCATTCTCAAATTGGTTAAGATGTCCTGTTGACATGGTTCCCAGATGCCCTGTAGAGGGCACTGCACCATTTCATTCTCCCATTTGCAGCTCCTTGCATTGTGAAGTCTCATGGGAAAGGGCAAAGCTAATGCAAGGTGCAGGCCATTCCTTTACCAGCGAGAGTAAATTCTGGCCAGTAATAGTTTTGTGGATAGTACAGGAGAACAAATATGTTAAAGAGCATTGATTCCCTTACTGTCCAAAAATGTATCAATCTCAGCCTTGAATATATTCATCCTTGTCCTAATATAAAAACAAAAAACTGCGGATGCTGCAAATCCAAAACAAAAACAGAAATACCTGGAAAAACTCAGAAATACCTGGAAACAAAGTTCTTCTCCGCCGATGCTGCCAGACCTGCTGAGTTTTTCCAGGTATTTCTGTTTTTGTTTTTCATCCTTGCCCTGTTGGATGCAGCAAGTATTTGGTACGGCAGATTGGAGGGAAAGAGAAAAGAACATTTACTCAAGAGTATGTCTACTTAGTTTTTTTTTTGTAAGTGGGATAGTTATAGGGAGACTTGCTTTTAAAAGTCAAAATAACTATTTATGTATTTTAATGGCCTGAATTTTTGGCTCGGCGAACTCATCATTTAGATTTTCAGTTTGGCTACGTGCCCGCTGAACTGTCAAAGGCCTATTAAGGCCATTGAAAAACTAATTAAACTAATAAACTGAGCTGCCCATCCAACCTTAATGTTGGCGGGCAGGCAAAGAGCCCAGGTGGCCTTCGCGTTTTTCACGGAACTTCATCCACGGGCAGGATGACGTTTCATTAAGTGTTTATAAATTGAATATAACATTTTATAAATATTCATTGACATGTCCCCTCATGTGACAGTGTCACATGAGCTGGGACATTTCTTAAAATTTTTTCTTTTTTCTTTCTTTAAATTTTTAAAACTTAAACTAATCTCCCTGAGGCACAGAGGTGCCTCAGGGAGATTTGTGCGCTCTTTCGCACGCATGTGTGAAAGAGTGCAGGCCCCGACTTGAGGAACCCCCGCCCGCACAGGGAGCACACACCACTTCCGGGTGCACGTCATGCTGGACGGGCCCGCCCCTGCACAACCCCCTCAATGTGGGGGGAGGGGAGATTCTCCCCACTGAGTTTTTTTAATGCAAATTTGGGGAGAAATACAAAATATTTATTTACAATGGTTTTTAATATTTTGACAAATTTTACTTTTTTATTTTGAGACAAAAATACTTCTGAAGTTCTCAGAGTAAATTCAAAGCAATAAAAGCATTTCTGTTCAGGAACAGAAAAAAACTTTTAGCTGGCTAACAATTCTAATTTAGTCCCAACTAACTGGAAAAATACCAGTGGATTTCCACCTCTACGCTTGCAGTTTAGAATTCCAATCAGAAAAAAATTGCTGGAAGGAATTCACAACCAACATCCCGAGAATCAGTCTTAGTCATCCTCCCAGCTCTCTCATGATTCTGAGCAGTTCTGCCGATGTAAATGAAAATCTGTGACTGATTGTTTCAGCCACCAACAAAAAATGTTATCTATTAAAAGTGCTAAATCGGGACCTTGTCTTGAATGGTAGAAACAGCTACATTTGCCACACTTTGTTCATAAAAATATCAAGGTAAGGAAATGGTGTACCAAGGGTAAAATTTAAACCGATGTACATCTAGAGTACTTTAACCTATAACTTGAAGTTACCTAGTTTCATGCTCAGTATTTTCTACGGTGACCCAATATAGGATAAGGGGAGAAAGTCCTTCCTCGTTACTTTAGCTTTCACATAAACATGAATAAGCAATATTTCAAAGTAGAGACATTTCAGACTTTCATGTTCAGCTTTTTACATTTTGCTATAGCTCTGCAACCCATACTGACAGCCTAATTGGCACCAGCAGGCAAAATATGGCTGGCGATTGTATTAGGGGATGCTATTATAAGGCACAATGCTGGATAGACTAGAGGAAGCTTTGTTCTGCATCCATCAGTATTGCATCTCACTTGGGAGTGCTTGAAGGTGATGAAGGGAATCTGAACTGCAGTGTTCGAACCTGGAGTACCAACAGCTCTCATCTTAGTACACACAACTATTTCACACTAGAGAAAGGTAGTAAAACAAAGATGGAAGCCCTAACATTTTGCAGAATTCTTTTCTTGGGAGGGACGAAGGGGTGTTGGAGGAGCTTTATATCTTTCTATCTCCAAAGGTTAGGTTTAGTGTGAAGGATACACATATTTTTGTCTTTATTTGAAAGGATGTCGGACAGCATAAGTCATAGGTGGAGGTAATGTTTTCTCTCTTGTTTATTAGTATATTTGTCTGTTTATAAATGACAAATCTTAAAAATTAATGGGCAAATTATCACGAAATGTGGTACACAAATAGGGTATGGCCTAAGGAAGGAAAAGGTTAAAAGCTATTATTAAAGATGTTATAGCAGGGCTCTTAGAAAAATTCAAGAAAATCAGGTTTTTTACAAGGGAAATCATGTTTAACCAATTTATTGGAGTTCTTTGAAGGAGTCACTTGTGCTATGGATAAAGGGGAACTGGTGGATGTACCATACTTAGATTTCCAGAGGCATTTGATAAAGTGCCACATTAAAGGTTATTGCAGAAAATAAAAAGCACATTGTGTAGGGGGTAACATATTGGCATGGATAAAAGATTGGTTAGCTAACAGGAAACAGTTGGCATAAATGGGTCCTTTTCTGGTTGGCAGGATGTGACGAGTGGTATGTCACAGGGATCAGTGCTGGGGGCTCAGTTTTTTACAATTTATTTAAATGGCTTGGATGAAGGGACTGAAGGAATGGTTGCTAAATTTGCTGATGACACAAAGATGGGTAGGAAAGTAAATTGTGAAGAGGACACAAGGAGGCTACAACATGAAATAGGTTAAGTGAGTGGGCGAAGATCATCCAAATGAAGTATATTGTCGGCAAATATGAAATTGTTCATTTTGGCAGGAAGAATACAAATGAAGCTTATTTTCAAAGCGGTGAGAGATTACAGAAATCTGAGGGATCTGGGTGTGTTCTGGTGCTTGAATCACAAAAGGTTAGTATGCAGGTACAGCAGGTAATTAGGAAAGCTAATAGAATGTTATCATTTATTGTGAGGCAAATTGATTACAAAAGTACAGAGGTTATGCTTCAGTTGTACAGGGAATTGGTGAGACCACATCTGGAGTATTCTATACAGTACTGATCTCCTTATTTAAAGCAGTTCAGAGAAGGTTTACTAGACTAATACCAGGAATGGGCGGGTTGTCTTATGAGGAAAGGCTGGATAGGTTAGGCTTGTATCCACTGGAATTTAGAAGGGTAAGAGGTGACTTAATTGAAACCTTTAAGATCCTGAGGGATCTTTACAGGGTGGATGTGGAGAGGATGTTTCCTCTTGTGGGAAAATCTAGAACTAGGGGTCGCTGTTTTAAAAATAAGGGGTCGCTCATTTAAGACAGAGATGAGGAGAATTTTTTTTCTGTGAGGGTAGAGAGTCTTTGGAACGCTCTTCCTCAAAAGGCAGTGGAAGCAGAGTCTTTGAATATTTTTAAGGCAGAGCTAGATAGATTCTTGATTAACAAGGGAGTGAAAGGTTATCGGGGGTAGACAGGAATGTGGGTTTGAGGTTATTGAGCCATGATCTTATTGAATGGTGGAGCAGGCTCGAGGGGCCGAGTCGCTTACTCCTGCTCCTAATTTGTGTGTTCATATGAATATTGTTGGTTGTCTCAGCTGCTGTGATGGAATTTGCCACAGCCGTCAAAATATGAGCAGAATTTTCAGAGCAGGTTGTTGGACGTGAATTTACCTGAAGCCCCCTTAGTGAGATTGAAGCTCTTAATAAAATATTTCATTTTTCAGCTTTGTAGTTACAGCGCATCAACCATGCAGGGAAAAGCCTTAAGGAAGAGCTGGGCAATTGTAACATAATTGAGTAAATGTAGCATAGTGGCGGTGTGTGCTCTAATGAGTGGCCTCTTCACTTTTTTTAAATGGCCTGCTGCAAATAAGGAATGTCTGAGAATACTTCCTATTTTTCTGTTAATTTGTAGGTGACCTACTGGTCACATGATAAAGGTAAGTTTAATTTCTTTCAATTTGTGTCGGGCTTCACAAAATTTATAGTCCATTGTTAGTCTGAGAATTACTCTTTGCAAGTACTATCTCTGGAATCACTTGTTGTGAATCATTCTAACTGGCAAGGTGAGTATTGCTAAGGAGTTCCCGGGGCTAAATGCATTGCTTAGATACAGTTAAGGACAGAATTCAAAGGAATTCCTTTTGCAGCAAGGGAAAAAATTCCCTTATTATCAGGTGATTCTCTTGTGATACCTAGAATCATAGTAACCATAACAGTAATGGTACTATTTGGTCTATCATGTCCATGCCAGCTCTCTGTAAGAGCTAATCAGATGGCCTCACTCCCCTGCCTTTGTCTCATAACACTGAGGATTTTTCTTCTTCAGATAATTTCAAGTTCCTGTTTGAAAGTCATGATTGAATCTGCCTCCACCACACTCTCAGGCAGCGCATTGTAGATCCTAAACATTTGCTGTATTATAGGGTTTTTCCTCATTTTGCCAGTGATCCTCTTGCCTATCACCTTATTGATGTCCTCTGGTTCTTGACCTCTCTGCATATGGGAACAGTTTTAATTACTCCAGATACCTCATGATATTGAATACCTCTATTCAAAATCCTCTCAATCTTCTCTTCTCAAAGGAGAACAGCCCCAACATTGCCAATCTATCCACATAACTGAAGTGTCTCATCCTCAGAACTATTCTCCTAAATCTGTTCTGCACCCTCTCTAATGCCTTCATATTATTTGTACGGTGCAGTGCCCAGAATTGGATAAAATATTCCAGTGGAGGTCAAATCTGTGATTTATAATTGTTCCCCATAACTTCCTTGCCTTTGCACTCTATGCCTCTATTTATAAAGCCCGTGTGCTTTATTAACTGCTTTCTCAACCTGACCTGCCATCTTAACCAATTTGTGTACATATACTCCCAGGCCTTTCCTCCTGCACTTTCTTTAGTATTGTATCCTTTATGTTGTCTTTCTTTGTTCTTCCTGCCAAAACATATCACTTAACATCTAGCCTTCTGTTCGCTTACGACTTCATGACTGATGTGAAATGTAACCTCCATGAGTAATCATCTTGCATAATTCACCATCTTAAGCTGTATTATTCACAATTTTATGAAACTAGCTTCAAGAATCTTAGATTTTTTGTTTTAAACAGTCAAACTGGCATGTAAACTGTTTAAGTTTGGCTACTGTTCTATTGTAATATATTGTTATATTTTATCTGTAAATAAACCTGATCAAGTAGTTGAGCTTGTGTATTGTGATTCAGTCATGTTGGAAAGGTAGAATGCAGTGGGTATCCAATTAATTTTCCAGTAAGTGTTTTATCACAATTTCGGATCAGTTCTTGAGGCTAGGTCAATCATTTGACATTCATATTTTGGTTCAGAAGAGACTTCCTCTGCCTATGGATGCTGTAGTCTAATTGTGAACGTATGAAAGGTAATAACGATAAAGCCTGATCTGTAACAAGTTCTAGATGATCTTTTACTGACCGAGTATGATAGGTCAAATGGCTTTTGGTCTTCTATCTTTCTTTGTGTTCACAATATGGTCATTATAGTAGAAGTAGAATGAACCCTCACACTTTTAATTCGCTGAGAGCCATATGGCAGAATAACACAAACAGATGCATGCTCCTACCTCTTTAGACACAAGCTTGTCAATTACCTAAAGGTTTTTTTGCCAATTAAAATGCCTGAATGGATGAATATCCTTAGCATGCAATGGTGGATCAATTTAGCTTGGCAAATCTACACTGTTTCCTTAAGCACATAAGCATTGACAAGAGAAACTCAGTAGATTTAATATGCCTAGTCTTAGCAATGTCTTCGATACCATGTCATGGTGGAGATTACTTTTCTACTTAGAAATGCATGAAGTAGGAGGGAATCCTTTTAAGTGCATAACTAACCACTTCAATCAGAGTATGCAAAGCTAATTCAGGGGAGTAGCATAACATGGAAAGAGGTGACTAACAAAGTACTGCAGGTTCAGGATAGTTTTTCAAATTTGCTAATTGTACCAAATTGTAAGTGGTCCTAATTAGTAAGGAAGAAACAAATTTGTCACTGTGGGATCTGAACAGATAGGGAGATAGAGCAAGAAAGTGGGGCAATTGTTAAATTGGGAAAATGTAAACTCAGGAAGCGGGAAAAAGAGAAAATGAACAACCTGCATATCAAATAAAACAAAACATAAGGATTTCAAATTTAATGGAATACACTTGTAAGATGTCAGTGCAATGTGTAGCAATTGTACAAATGGAAAACAGGGTCTCAGGGTACATAATAAAAACAGAAAATGTTGAGAACACTCAGCAAGTCTGGAAGCATCTGAGCGAAACAATGCTAATGGGCTGGATTACATGCTGGGGTGTGGTGGGGGCTCCCAGATCCCAGGTACCAGGTACCAGATCTCAGCGTAAGTGTAAGAGGCTCATCCTGCTTTATATTTTCAGCCAATGGGCCTCTGATCATAATGAGACAAGACTTCTGCCCATCTCTAGGAGCAGGTCCCCGCTTGTTGGCCAGCAGTTCTGAGCGCTGGCCACCACCAGTACTGCAGCTAGGCCAAGGAGGAGGTATTCAGTGATGAGCCTGGACCTCCAGGAATCTCAGACAGCCTCTGGCAAGGAGGGGGTGGGGTGGAGGGGGTTGGGGTTTGGGGTGGGGGGGGGAGCGGTGTTATGTTGGAAGCGGTGGCATGTTGGGCAGGGCAAGTGGTATGGCAAATGTGGGAAGGGAAAATATTGTTGGGAGGGCCCCCAATTGGCACCGGGGACTCAGAAAGGAGGCACAGTCCCCCTTCATTAGCCAGCAACCTGCAGGGTCAAACCTCCTAGACAGCACATTGGGCGCAGGCCTCTCCCGCCACCCGTTAAACCTGAGTAGCAGTGGTGGAGGCACTTAAGTGATCACTAATTGCCCATTTAAGGGCCACAATTAGGCCATGGGCTGGCAGCCTACCAAATACCCTCCCTCACCACTCAAAATTGCAGCAGGGCATGTGGACTTGCTGCTGATGGCATAGTACCCTATTTTACAGGTCCACGGCTGGCTTTTCTGTCCACATGTGGCCCGTAAAATCCAGCCCAATATTTTGTTATGATATGGCAGGTGGTAATTGCTGGCCTGACCAAATCCCAAAGGGAAACTTAGCCAAACTATCACAATGATTTGTAATTTGTATTTTTATTACAAGAAGATACGTGCACTGAAGTCAGAAGTAAAGAGTCCACTACCACTTTGGAGATGTTAAATGTTAAATTAAAACATTTTTTAACAAAGGAAAAGAGAACTTAAACACACAAGATTACAGTTAAATTTGGTCTTTAACATTTCACAAAAGATTTCCACTTAGCTAGACTCTGAAATAACCACTTTTTCCAGGCAAAAGTACAAATAGATTCTTAATCTATAAAACATCCAATAATATTACTACAAGGCATCCACTGTTGCTATAAGGAAGGTATTTCACAGCTTCTTTCTTTCTCACATTCAACTATGGAATTCCAAGGAAAAAAACCTTGCGTTCTGGAACATGCAAGCATTCTCTGGGGTGGCGAGAGGCTGAAATTTGACAGTACACTCTTCAGGATCACACATGGCCACTCCACATACAGCTTTCAATCTTTCCTTAAGTATATTTTCTCCTCTTTGATTCTTTAAATCCATTGTTTTAAACTTTGTTTAAAACTCAAAGTCTTGAAAATGTAACATCTTTCATGTTTCCCTCTTGTCCTTGCTTTTGGGTCAATAAAACATGATTTCCCCACTACTTGTTTACCTATGAACCCCTGAAAGATGGAAAAGACTTTCCTTGTCACCTTCTAATTCCCTGTTGAAATGCAAAGAACCTCTCAGTTTATCTACTAATGCAAGTCCATTTCCCTTTCAAAATGCCTGCTTTTACATCTAAACCCTTTGATGATTTAAACCCCGCCGTCTGACTGTCTTCAGTTTAATTAAGATAAAAGCAAAAAACTGCGGATGCTGGAAATCCAAAAATAAAATAAGAATACCTGGAAAAACTCAGCACGTCTGACAGCATCTGCGGAGAGGAACACAGTTAACATTTCGAGTCCGTATGACTCTTCAACAGAACTAAGGAAAAATAGAAAAGAGGTGAAATATAAGCTGATTTAAGGGGAGGTGGAACAGGTAGAGCTGGGTAGAGGGCCAATGATAGGTGGAGATAGCCAAAAGATGTCATAGACAAAAGGACAAAGAGGTGTTGAAGGTGGTGTTATTATCTAAGGAATGTGCTAATAGGTGACATTAAGGGTAGAAAGCAGGACGAGCAAGGTACAGATAGCCCTAGTGGGGGTGGGGTGGGGGGAAGGGATCGAAATAGGCTAAAAGGTAGAGATAAAACAATGGATGGAAATACATTTAAAAATAATGGAAACATTCCCGACTTCCCACATAGAGCAGGAGGAGCACGCCACAGCTTTGAGCTCTCCTGCCATGACTTACTTCTTTAAATTAAATTAAACCTTTTGGAAAATACTTAATATCAAATAATATCAATTACTCTAAGCCCCTTCTTCCCTGCTCCTTGTTGTTGTTACAGAATATAGCCTTAACAAACAATGAACCACAAAATAAGACCTTAAAAACTATAAGCGATAAAAGTAGTAAAATACTTACCCAACCATACTCACGGTACTCAAAGGATTACCTCGTTCCCTCCTCACCGATCTCCCTCAGTCCCCAAACTCCAACTTAAGCACCCTACTGCAGCCCAGAGCAGCACTCCAGTGCAGACAAAGTCAGCACTGTAAGATGGCTTGTTTTTATACTCTCTGAATCTAGCCTCTGAAAACCTGTTTAAGCCAGTTATCTAATTAACTAGCCCTCTATCCAGCGCTACTTGTCCCACCCCCCCCACCCCCTTAAACCAGCTTATATTTCACCTCTTTTCTATTTTTCCTTAGTTCTGTTGAAGAGTCATATGGACTCGAAACGTTAACTGTGTTCCTCTCCGCAGATGCTGTCAGACCTGCTGAGTTTTTCCAGGTATTTTTATTTTTGTTTCAGTTTAATTAACTTAGTTATACACACGCAGCCCCTACAAGTCTGCTTCCGTATCCCACAATAATATTTAAAAAAAAATGATATTTCCTTTACAGTTTCAAGTCTGTGATCTTTCATCAGAACTGTTTGAAAGGTCACAGATCTGAAACATCAACCGTGTTTCTCACTACACAGATGCTGCCAGTCCTACTGAGTGTTTCCAGCTCTTTCTGTTTTTATTTCAGATTTCCAGCATCCACAGGATTTTGCTTTTGGCTCAGGGCATGTAGCTTGAGGTTGGAGTACATGTCCTAGGATATGATATCAGCTTGGGCAAAGCCTGAGTTGTCCACCCTCGCACCCACCCACATGAATTTATAGTGTAGAATTTTAGGCACACACTAGCTAAAATAAAGAGGGGAATTAAATTGATAACTGAGAATAGTTGAAGAGAAAGAGGAGAATTAAATTGAAAACTGAGAGCCACCTTCGAGGGCAATCAGGGATGAGCAATAAATGCTGGCCTGGTCAGTGACACCCACATCCCATGAAAGAATTTTTTAAAAGTGCTATGGAGAAAGTTTATGGGTGCTAGGAATGCTATGCTCAATGAAAAGTGGTTCGTTGGTAATCTTACTGATACAGTCTAAGTACTAAAGAGGATAGATAAACAGGTTCCTAAAGAGGGCTCCACACTGAGGATAAATATTCAACTTAAAAGTGAATGCAGAGTTAAAATGCATGCATGCTTTTCCAGCACTGCTGGTGGGTCAGGAGGAACAGGAGTGCTTCCTTCCAGCCCCTTAATCTCCCTACCTCCCATGGTCAGACCACCCCCGTCACAATCACTGACCCCGACGATCACTACCTGACCCTAGAAGACACTCCATACTCCCCACGAGCTCCACGATCCCCAAGCAGCACAACTCATCCTGAGCTGTGGCCTCTGGTGCAACATTCCCTGCTCAACAAGCAGCCAAGCCTGTCAATCAGGCTGTCTTCTGGCTGGGCATTCTGTTTAAAAAACACTAACTCCTGATGTCGATCTGCCTTGTGGCAGGAACAGTTGCACCTGTGCACTCAGCATGCCTTGTGCCGCCAGCGCGTGTGTGGTTACTCACTTCGGTTCACCGGTGCCAGTATAAGTTTGCAACTTCAAGAGAGTCACTCAATGCCTGCAACTTGGGGAGTTGTACTGTCCACCATTGGCCTGTTCCCTCCGCAATCTCTCGCTCGCCTTCTCTTCCCGCCCCCCATCTATATGACCCGAATCAATAGATAGCAATCAATCTGAAGGTTTGTGTGTGTGCTGAAACCCAGGGAGTCTTCAGGAAGAGAGAAATCCCGGTCCAAAGTCCCTTCTGGCTCATCTTGTGAATACACCACTTGTGTAGAACACGCCAACCATCAAAATAAGCAGTTCATTTATTTTCCATGTTGGAATAAGAAAGAAGTGCACGAGTTTCAAACAAAGACTTCTTGGCTCCCAGTCTTTTGTGTTAAATAACAGTTTTTAGTTCATGAAAAACAAGATAATTGGCAAGAAATTTCTCCTCTCCAAGGCCAGTATGCCCTTCCTAAGGTTTGATGTCCATAAATGAATGCATTACCTCAGAACAAGGATGTGTATAAGTGAAAACAACTTATTTCCTTTTGTAGTCTAGTCCACTTGAGTAAAGGCTCAAGGCGAAGATGGAATTGCTGGTTCAGATCTTCCAATGGATCTTAGTTTTAGCCTCAGGAACAAAATGTGCTCATGGTGTTCAAGGATACAAGGGATTTCTAATAAGGAACTAGGATATCTGAAAATGTACCACACAATAAGTGTATTCCTTATAAATACTTTTCCTAAAGTCCTTCCTTGAAACCTTGAAAAGGGAGTCTTAGGGCATGGGGGTAGACAGGGAAATAGATGCCACGATTAGATCAGCCATGATCTTATCAAATGGCAGAGCAGGCTCGAGGGGCCGGATCGCCTACTACTCCTGATTTGTAAAACAAAAACAAAAATACCTGGAAAAACTCAGCAGGTCTGGCAGCATCTGCGGAGAGGAACACAGTTAACGTTTCGAGTCCGCACGACTCTTCAACAGAACTAAGGAAAAATAGAAAAAGGGTGAAATATAAGCTGGTTTAAGGGGGTGGGGGGTGGTCGGGGGGGGGACAAGAAGAGCTGGATAGAGGGCCAGTGATAGGTGGAGATAACCAAAAGATGTCACAGACAAAAGGACAAAGAGGTGTTGAAGGTGGTGATATTATCTAAGGAATGTGCTAATTAAGGGTAGAAAGCAGGACGAGCAAGGTACAGAGAGATCTAGTGGGGGTGGGGTGGGGTGAAGGAATCGAAAAAAGCTAAAAGGTAGAGATAAAACAATGGATGGAAATACATTTAAAAATAATGGAAATAGGTGGGAAAAGAAAAATCTATATAAATTATTGGAAAAAACAAAAAGGAGGGGGAAAATCGGAAAGGGAGTGGGGATGGAGGAGAGAGTTCATGATCTAAAATTGTTGAACTCAATATTCAGTCCGGAAGGCTGTAAAGTGCCTAGTCGGAAGATGAGGTGCTGTTCCTCCAGTTTGCGTTGAGCATCACTGGAACAATGCAGCAAGCCAAGAACGGACATGTGGGCGTGAGAGCAGGGTGGAGTGTTGAAATGGCAAGTGACAGGGAGGTCTGGGTAATGCTTGAGGACAGACCGAAGGTGTTCTGCAAAGCGGTCACCCAGTCTGCGTTTGGTCTCTCCAATGTAGAGGAAACCGCATTGGGAGCAACGAATGCAGTAGACTAAGTTGAGGGAAGTGCAAGTGAAATGCTGCTTCACTTGAAGTGAGTGTTTGGGCCCTTGGACGGTGAGGAGAGGGGAAGTAAAGGGGCAGGTGTTGCATCTTCTGTGGTTGCATGGGAAGGTGCCGTGGGAGGGGGTTGAGGTGTAGGGGGTGATGGAGGGATCCCTACGGAATGCTGCCAGAAGGATTCCTGATTTGTATGTTTGTATGTTCTATAGTAAGAAACCATTAGTCAAGGTATGTCCATATCTAACCAGATGAGAGGAGAGGTCTTTCCTGATGACAACATGATTGAACAAAAACTGTTAAACTGGAGGATGCCTAAGAACATCAGATTCCTTGGGCATTTGAGATTATCATTACTTTTTCCATTCAAATTGAGGAAATTGCAACAAAATATCCATTCCCCGCAAACTAGCAGTTCATCAAAATAGTCGTTTCTTAGTACAGAACTTGAGTATTGCTGAAAAAAGAGAAATACTATTAAAAGTTTTTGTCTTGCAGTTATTAAGATAGCTCATAAGAAATTCCCAACAGGAATGGGGAAACAATAGTTTATACTGCATGAGAAGGGAGCTCTGATTGGTTGGCAAGTGGACTCTGATTGGTGGAGGTGTTGCCATGGCGAATGCAGCATGGAACATTTATCTGCTCAGCTTTGTTCAAATTCAGACCAGGCAGGTCAACTCTGATTGGACGAGGCATTGCCCTGGGGAATGAATCAGGGAATGACTGTTCCCTAAACTTTTGTTTAGTTGAAAAAGGTGCAAAGTGTGGACGTGTTCCTTCTGTCTGCAAATGACCGGGCCCTATGTGTAAATATATGTGGCTTCTAGCATGCGTAAGTTCAGTTCACCAAAAATAAGAAAGATGGCAATTATCCATTGTTATGAAAAGTCATCTGATCTATCAGATTTCAAAAGTCATTAGACTTGGCTCACTGATAGCACACACTCTCCATTTGGTCCCTGATTGTTTGGATTCTAGAATGAGAAAGGAAATAACAGAGGCTATTGAATTTAATTGAATATGGAAGTCTTGGTAGAGAACTGGAAGGCTGCCAATATAAAACTCTGATCAAGAATGTGATAAACTGACTACAAATGTCAGTGGTGGGTATGCTTCTAGAAGCCACGGAATAGACGTAAAAATAACGTTCATATGGATAGGCTTAATTAAAACAATTGGGAAGATGAAGTCATTATTTTCCATCCCTATCCCTGTCTCAGGCTGAGCCAGATTGTTCACAGCTCAGTATTCTATTTGACCCTAGGCCGAGCTCCAGAAACCATATCCTCTCCATCACAAAGATTTCACACTTTTATCTCCGTATGTCACCGCTCTCTGCCCTGCTTTGTCCCATCTTCTGCTACCCTCATCCATCCTTTTGTTACTTCCAAACTCAACTGTTCCATTTTCCATGCTCCATACTGTAAGATTTATGAATTGTTAGATGTAAAACAAAAAGCAAGGTCCATTGAGTTTGCCTGCTACCATCATCAGTCAAATAATGCAATGATGATGGAGTTGTTGACCAATCATAGTAATCACTGGCCCGTAACTTCCGAGCTCCCCAGTGTCAGATTTGGGGGGTACCTCAAAGATGTGCTGGGGAATCCCTCTGGGAAGTTCCCTGGTAAGGGTTTGCATGGCAATTGCCCAGAAGTGCACACTACTCTGGACAATTGCACTGCGCTGGGAACCATCCAAAAATGCAGTTTAAATTGCAAACTTTGGATGGTTCCGCTAGGATTATACCAATAGTTACTTGGAAAAAGTTAGAAAAATTAAAACCTCTTATAACTTCCAAGTAACTATTGTAAAGACCCAGACTGACCCCTCGGGATTCTCCCCGACCTCTGACACATTATTTAGATAATCATCCAATGCCCTCTTGAATGCCTCAATTGAACCTATCTTCACCACACTTCCAGGTAGTGCATTCTAAACCCTAACTACTTGTGTGAAAAAGTTTTTTCTCACCTCGCAAAACACTTTAAAACTGTGCCCTTTAGTTCGCTATCTGTTTACCAGCGGGAACGGTTTCTCCCTATCTACTCTGTCTGAACCCCTCATGATTTTGAAAACTTCTATCAAGTCTCCTCTTAGCCTTCCCCTCTCCAAGGAAAACAGTCCCAACTTCTCCAATCTTTCCTCATAACTGAAGTGTCACATTCCTGGAACCATTCTTGTAAACCTCTTCTGCACTCTCTTCAATGCATTCATATCCTTCCTATAGTGTGGTGCCCAGAACTGTACACAATACTCCAGCTGAGGTCTAACCAGTGTCTTACTTAAGTTCATTACAACCTCCATATGAAGTACAATTCAGATGCAGTCACTATTGTAATATGGAAATGCAGCAGCCATTTTGCACACAGCAAGGTCCTACAAACAGCACTATGATAATGACCAGCTCATCTCTTTTTTAGCAATATAATTGAGAGATAAATTTTGGCAAGATACTGGGAAGAATGCCCCTGCTCCTCTTCAAACAGATTCATGGCATCTTTGTCAATCTAATGGGGAATCTGAGGGGACAGACAAGGCCTTGGTTTAACATCTCATTTGAAATTCAGCACCTTTGACAGTGTTGCACTCATGGAGTGCTGCACTGGACTTTCAGCCTAGATTTTGGGCTGAAGTCTCTGGAGTGTGACTTAAATCCACAATCTTATGACTTAAGTAAGAGTTCTACCAACTGAGCCAAAGCTGACACCTAAGAGGGATGTCAACATAAGAACATAATAAATTGGAGCTGGACTAGGCCATTTGACTCTTCCGGCGTGCTCAACCAATCAGAAAGATCTTGGTTGATCACCTATTTTAATTCCACCTTCCAGCATTGTCCCCTTATCTCTTAAACCTCTTAGGATCCAAAAAATCTAACAGCACCTGTCTTGAATGTACCCAATGACTGAGCATCCACAAATCTCTGGGGTAGAGAATTCTAAGGGGCCATAACCCTATGAGTGAAGACATTTAAGATCATAAGAAATAGGAGCAGGAATAGGCTGCTTAGCCCATTGAGGCTGCTCTGCCATTCATAACATCATGACTGATCGGATTGTGGCCTTAACTCCACTTTCGTGCCTATCCCCTATACCCTTTAACTCCCTTGTCGATCAAAAATCTAACTAACCCATCAGGTGAACAATCTGTTGTAGACTGTGGGGTTATTCTGGAAGAGAACAGAAAATTATCTAGCCTGTGTCGAAGAGAAATGTGGAAATTACTGCCTTGCTTGACACTTAGCAAATACTTCTCCTCACAATCTGTACACTATTTTGTGTAGCACCATTTGATGCTGGGTGATATGGTGGTTTTAAGTGTGTTTGACTCCATTCTTACTCAAACATTTAAAACTATTCTGACGTAAATTGTGGACCATTATCTGACACCAACATCTCTGCCAACCCATTATTGCAGACCAGTTTCTCGAACCTCAATAGTTTTGGCACATGAGGTGTTGGGCGTGGATTCAACATTTATCCACTTGCTCTTGCTGTCAACCAAAACAAGGTGCTCTTTCCCTTCAACTTCGAAGAAATGGACATGTGCTTGTTCCCACTGTTTTCTTGTGATTAACTATGGAATCAAATGAACTTTGGATCATTTCTCATTCTGAGACACAATTCATAAGCACATAAGAATTTGGAGCAAGAGTCAGCCATTCAGCCTCTCGAGCTTGGTCTTCCAGTCAATAAGATCATGGCTGATCTGACTGTGGCCTTAACTCTACTTTCCTCGACTGCCCACCATAACTCTTAACTCCCTTGTTGATCAAAAACCTATCTAACTCAGCTTTGAATATATTCATTGACCCAGGCTCCACTAGTCTCTGTGGAACAGAATTCCAAAGATTCCGAGAGAAGAAATTCCTCCTCATGTTCATCTTAAATGGGAGACCTCTTATTTTTAAACCCTAGTTCTAGATTCCGTCACAAGGGGAAACTTCCTCCCAACATCTACCCTGTCAAGCCCCCTCAGAATCTTAGATGTTTCAATAAGATCACCTCTCATTCTTCTAAACTCAAATGAGTATAGGCCCAACATACTCAGCCTTTCCTCATAAGACAACCCCTTCATCCCAGGAATCAACCTGGTGAATCTTCTCTGAATTCTTTCATTGCAAGTATATCCCTCCTTAAGTAAGGAGACCGAAAATATACACAGTACTCCAGATGTGGTCTCACCAATGCCATGTACATCTGTAGTAAGACTTCCCTATTTTTATACTCTAACCCCTTACAATAAAGGCCAATATTCAATTTGCTTTCCCAACTACATGCTGTATATGCATAACTTTGTGATTCATGTACAAGGACATCCAGGTTTCTCTGTACTGCAGCATTGTGCAGTCTCTCCAGTTAAATAATAATCTGCTTTTCCAATCTTCCATCCAAAGTGGACGACCTCATTTTCCCACATTATACTCCATCTGCCAATTTTTTGCCCACTCACTTAACATATCTCTATCCCTTTAGAGACTCTTATCTCTTATTCTAGATTATTATCTGCGTTCTAGATTCCCCAGCCAGGGGAAACATTTTCTCAGCATCTACCCTATCAAGCCTCTTAAGAAATTTATGTTTCAATTAGGTCACCCTCTCAATCTTCTAAACTCCAGTGAATTTTTACTTTATTCATTTATGGAATGTGGGTGTCGCTTGCAAGACGAGCATTTTATTGTCAATTCCTATTTTGCCTTGAGAAGTTGATAGTGAACCACCTTCTTGAACCGATGCAGTCCATCTAGTGTAGGCACACCCACTGTGCTGATAGGAAGGGAGTTCCAGGATTTTGACCCAGCCAGTGAAGGAGCTACAATATAGTTTCAAGTCCGGATTGTGTTTGGCTATCCAGGGGATCTTGCAGATGGCGGTGTTCCCTTGTGTCTGAACCCCTTGTCCTTCTAGGTGCTAGAGGTCAATGGTTTGAACGGTGCTGTTGAAGAAGCCTTGGAAAGTTGCTGCAGTGCATTTTGTTTGTAGTGCACACTGCTGCAACTATGTATCAGTGGTGCAGGGAGTGAATGTTTAAGTTGCTGAATAGGAATCAAGCAGACTGCTTTGTCTGGGTGATGTCAAGCTTCTTGGGTGTTGTTGGAGATGCATTCATCCAGGCAAATGGAGAGTGTTCCATCACACCCCTGACTTGTGCTTTGTAGATGATGGACAGGCTTTGGGAGTCAGGATGAGTTAGTTGCCACCAAATTCCCAACCTCTGACCTGCTCTTTTAGTCACAGAATTAAATGGCTGGTCTACTCGATCTGTCCCCATTAGGACCATCCCCTCAATAGGATCATCTCCTCATCCCAGGAACCAATCTATTGAACTTTCGCTTACACTCCATATAGGACAAGTTTATCCTTCCTTTGGTAAGGAGACACAAACTGCACACAGTAGTCCAGGTGTGTCTTCACCAATGCCCTTTATTAAGATTTCTTTACCTGCATGTTAACTTTCTGTGATTCATGAATATAGACACCTAGGTCCCTCAGAATACAAATACTTATCAGTCTCTCACATTGTATTTTTATTTTCCCTAACAAAGTGGATAACTTCACACTTCATGGCATTGTATATCAACATCCTGAAGGATGCAAAAAAGATTTATTGATGTAATACTAAAGTTGTGAAACTTCAATCATGAGATAATAGAAAAAGCGGGGTGCTTTTCAATAGAATTCAATAAACTGTTACCCCATCCACTGCCAACACATGTGCCACCTACAAGCTACACAGCAACAATTCACCAAGGCTTCTTCAATCTCAGCTTTGAAACTTGCGATCTCTGCCACTTAGAAGAACAAGGATAGCTGGCCATGGGAACGTCACCAACTGCAACTTCCCCTCTAAATTGCACGTCAGCCTGACTTGGAAATGTGTCACCGTTCCTTTTATTATTGCTGGTCTAAATCCTGGAACTACCTACCTAATGGCACAGTGGATGTACCTACACCACATGGACTGCATTGCTTCAAGAAACTCCCAGCCACTTTCTGGAGGACAATTAGGGATGGGCAATAAATGCTGGCCTTAACAGTAACACCAACATTCCATGAACAAATAAGCAAAAAAGATCCGAGGACATAATTTGAAGATTATCATCAAAAGAATAAAGGGAGAGGCTAGGAAAGATTCCTTTTAAAATGAAACCTTCCTAAAACAATAGTAGAAGCCAAATCTTTACGAGTTTACTAAAGGAAAGTGGATCAGTACTTAAAAAAGAAAAGAAGTTGAAAGTGAAAGAAGGGACAAAGCATCGGAATTGAATTGATGACTCATTCAATTAACTGATGTTGACATGATGGTCAAATTGACCACATTCTGTGCACCAAAATTCTACAATTTTAAGGCTTACTTATTTTGCGTCTTTTTAGCTTTGTTATTATTGTTTAAATGAAACAACCTGTTTTAATTAATTTTAACAATGCATCTCATAATTTTAAGGATACAAGTTTCATGTTTGCTCTCAAATCACCTTTGCTTCAATTAGCTAAGTGAACTCTTTGAATCCGACTTTGAAAATTAGATTTAATTTACAGAGTCATTCTTGTTACTGCTTTCTGAAGCTTCCCGTAAACACCCATGTCCATTTCGAGGTAGAGTGCCCGTGCACGATTTTATCTGCAATGTCAGCTTTTTTTTTATTGAAGCACATTTTTCTTGCTTGGGGTAATAAAAATGATAAATATTTTGAACATTCAAAATTAAGTCAAAGTGCCCCACATCTGTTACTATGCTGCTTCAGCATAATCACTGTATTTGTGGGTATTGAATAAATAAGCAAAAGCAGTGGATTAATTTTCTTTGGTATGGTCTTCCTCATTCTTTGTAGTTCAGCCTTCACATACAGATTTGAATGTAATTATTGACCATACGCTTAAAGTACTCAGTCAATGTGAAGCTGCTATCAGCGAGACTAATCAAATACTGAGATGCATCCCAAGGACATTTGATTATAGGTTATTTTTAACCCGTATGACTACTTGGTAAAGCCAAAGAAGCTTGATGGATAAATGCACAACGTGGTGTGATACTGAACCATAAAGATCAAACAATGCAAAGTTAAATAAGCTAAGTTAGTTGATTAGCAATCAGGAGTTCTATTACCTATGAAGCTGGGAAGGAAGAAATTTAATTGGGTTTTCCCAATCTAGGGTAGCTACCAGAAAGGGTTTATCGCAGAGCGACCAGCATGGATCTGCCTCTACTAATCTCTTCTCAGACAATTACTACCTAGGGTAACTCATGAAGAATGATATTGATTGAGCTACCGTAAGGCTTTCAACATTAGTGGAAACATACCCCACAGGATGAATTAGAGGATATTTGTGGGGAAGGGGTCGTAGGAGGATAAAATTTATACCAGAGCACTGCTAGAACTCAAGTCAAAGTGCAAGACCTCTAAAGAGTACACTCAACACAGGAAAGTGCAATATGAAATAAAAACAGAAAATGCTGGAAATACTCAGCGACATCTGTGATAAGAAAGAGTTAGTGTTTCAGGTCTGTCTTTTCATCAGAAGTTATGATGGAAGGCGATAGACCTGAAACATGAGCTCAGTTTTTCCCTTTCCACAGATGCCACCAGACCTACTGTGGCTACAAAAGCAGGTTAGAGGTTAGGAATCCTGCAACGAGTAACTCACCTCCTGACTCCCCAAAGGCTGTCCACCATCTACAAGGTGGAATACTCCCCACTTGCCTGGATAAGTGCAGCTCCCACAACACTCAAGAAGCTTGACACCATCCAGGACAAACCAGCCCACTTGATTGTTTGTGGATGTGGTGCTATTCACACCCTCCACGTACTGTACTGTAGCAGCAGTGTGTACCATCTACAAGACGGACTGCAGGAATTCACCTTCTCCTTCGACAGCACCTTCCAAACCCATGACCACTACTGCCTAGAAGGACAAGGGCAGCAGACGCAACAAACAACACCACCTGGAAGTTCCCCTCCAAGTCACTCACCATCCTGATTTGCAAATATATCGCCGTAAAGGAACTGGGTCAAAATCCTGGAACTCCCTCCCTAACAGCACTGTGGGTGTACCTACACCACATGGACTGCAGCGGTTCAAAAAGTCAGCTCACCACCACCTTCTCAAGGGCAATTAGGGATGGGAAATAAATGCTAGCCCAGCCAGCGATGCCCACATCCCATGAATGAATGAAAAAAGTCTCCAAAGGGAAAATGGGGTAATCATATTCCCACATTTGTTGAATGAAAGCAGGCCATGTTTGGAGCAAAGTTTGAAATTGTGGCCATTTGCCAAAAACTAGAAAATCATTATTATGCACCAATCACAGAATACTTTTGTGTGGCGCTGTAACCAACTGACTTCTGTGAATTCCTTTTCTAAAGACTTTTGTAGAAGCTATTGTTACTTTTACAAAGATCATGTAGCGTGGTAGAAATAGTGAGGGAAAATTTCTTCTGGGTGCTATACATATTGAAATTGTAAATCCAATCTGTATAAATGGATCTGCAATTTTGTTGTGCATGCTACACAAAGTAACTCTCCTCTCGCCCACACCTCCTCCCCACGCCCCACTTTGAGGCCTAACAAAATAACTTATTGGGTATCTGAAACAAATGCAAAATGATTAGGAGCAATTAAAAAGGTTGGGTGCATCTTCACGTCAAGTAACCATACATAGAATTTTCAAAATGATTCTCACCAACATAGTAAACTCTCAAAATATAAAAGATTATCAATCATACAATGATGGATGCTTTGGCTGTCCTGCTGATGTAAAATATTCTGATTAAAGGGCACAAAAAATTAAATGTTAACCTCGTCTATTTGATTCTGAGGTGCAGATATTTATATTGGAGAGCAGGACAGGACAAGGGATGCATGACAAAAAATACTAGTACTGACATCACTATCAATCAGGTCTATTAAAATGTCTTGCTATTGATTTCATACCATGGTGGGGGAGGTCATCTTAATGGGAAGCTTGCTACACCTAAAGAACATCACTCGACATCTGGGGCAGAATTTTCTATTCCGCTGCTGGCGGGTTTGTGGGGGGAGGCATTTGGAGAGCAGGGAGTGGCCCATAAACTTATTCGGAAGGTCTTCCCACTGGGCTCCAGCCCGCCCCAAACTCTCTGGTATTTTATGATGGGATAAGTAAAGCCTTGGCCAGCCCCTCTACCCTTGTCCCAATTGAGACCCTTAAGTGGCCAATTAATGATCACTTTAGGGCCATTTCCCATCCAACCTCAATTTTTAGGCTGGCGGGAGGAGTTCAAGGGCGGGGGAAGCCCAGAAAGTGACCCTGCTCAGGCCTCGGGTGAGAAAGGAGGGGACGCCTCCATTTAACTTTGAGTGTCTCACCCACAAGGTCTGGCCTCTGCATGTGCTCCTTCCTGGCCCCCCTGCTGGCCTCTCCACAAATAACCCTACCCTACCCTTAATCCTTAACCAACCCTGGACTCTCAGGACTGCTTGTGGTTCCAGTCCTGTCCATTGTAGCTTCTGATGCTGCAGGGACCAGAGAACCAATCTGATTGGCCTGCAGTTTTCTGAGATGGGACTTCCTCCTGACTGAGGGACAGAAGTCCCACCTCTAGCCAATTAACACTCTTTGACAATAGATATTTGAAACAGGTTAGTATGATCCATGTGGATCAGAATGGATAGAGCATTGAGTTTAAAGTATGGAGCAGTTACCCACAATGCAATTGTGAAAATTTACAATTATCTATTAAGAACCTAGAAACAGTTGTAGGCTATTGAACCCCTCAAGCTGCTTCTGCCATTCAATTAGATCATGATTGACCTGTAGCTCAACTACTTTTGCTCCATATCCCTTGATACCTTTACCAAGCAAAAATCTGTCAATCTCAGTTCAATTCAATTAAGCCACCATCTATGGCCTATTTAGGTAGAGGGTTCTGGATTTCCACCACCCTCTATTTAGGAAAATACTGCTAGATTTTTCCCCTAACTAGCCTAGCTCTAATTATGTGTGCACCCTTGGGAGTCTCACTTCATGTACAGTATTTACATTCAGATCCGAAGGTAGAAATAGAACCTGGGGGCCTGTGGGCAGGTGGTCTGCATATAATTGTTAACAATGTCCAGCTTTGTCAGTTTTATGATGCAAGAGAGGCTGTCCTCAGACCCAGAGTGCGAGCTGCTGACAAAACTAATTTTACACCAGACTACTTTCTACTCTAAAAGGCCCTTTATTAAGCCTAACTGACAGTGGCCAGAGGGGGGGTTCAGACAAGGACCCGAGAAGGTGAAAACCAGCAGATAAATCCTGTCAGTCACATGCACATCTGTTTTAATATTGAAATCTTTTTCCTTTGTAAACAAGTAGCAATATGTTGGGGCTAATTGTGCCATTTTGTATTAATCACTGAAAATTTGAACTTAAATGTAACATATTGATTATGCAATTTTGTTTTCTTTCACGGGATGTGGGCTTCGCTGGCTAGACCAGCATTTGTTGCCCATTCCTAATTGCCCTTGAGAAAATGGTAGTGAGATGCCTTCTTGAACTGCTGCATGTGGTGTAGGTACATCCACAGTGTTGTTAGGAAGGGAGAATTAATGCATTTTCTTCGTTGTAAAATACAGCGGAAAAGAATGATCACACAATTTAGACGAATATTGCTTTAAACTAAAAAGCAAAACACTGGACGCTGGAAATCTGAAATATAAGAAGAAAAAGCCAGAAACTTTGCAGGTCAGGCAGCTTCTGTGGAGAGAGAAACAGTTAACACTTCAGGATGGTGATCTATTGTCAGAAGTTGAAAATGTTTCAAATGTAACAGGTTTCTAGCAAGTACAGAGGCAAAGGTAGGAAGGCAAGTCGATCTGTAATAAGGTGGAAGTCAGGAGAGATTTAAAGATAAATGGGAAGATGGTGCAAAGCAGAGGGGAGGCAATGGGAGAAGTAAAGAAACAAAAGATGGGTCTAGTGGAGCTGTGAAGGTAACAGAAGGATCATTTTACAGCACCTATTGCCTAAAAAAAGGGGAGCAATGGTTAATGCTTGCTGTTGAATCTGGAAGTTTTTAAACTGTATTTTTAAAGTGTCCAATCGAAAAATGAAGTACTGTTTCTTGAACTTCATTGGAACAGTATAGGAGGCTGAGGATAGAGTGGGAGTGGGGCAAAACAGCAAACAACTGGAAGTTCAGGGGCATGCTTGCAGACTGAACATAGTTCTTGAGCAAGGAATCCCCAATCAGTGTTTGATCTCCCCAGTGTAGTGAGCAGAAAATACAGTATAATGCATTGAAATAAGTCTAAATCACTATTTCACCTGGAAGGACTGTTTGGGGCCCTGCACAGTGAGAGAGTAGGAGTTGCTGCATCTCCTATCCCTGCATGTGAAGGTGCCATCAGAAGGGGAGCAAGTGCTGGGGATAATTGAGGAGTGGAGCAGGATGCTGTGAAGGAATGGATCCTCTAGGTTACTGAGAGGGGGAGGAGGGAAAGATGTGTTTGGTGGTGACATTTTGGAAGTGCCAGAAATGGTGGAGAATGATACATTGAATGTGGAGGCTCATGGGGTGGAAGATGCAAAGAGGAGGAACCTATATCATAGCTCTGGAGGGAAGGGAATGGAAGGGATGAGGGCAGAAGTGTAGGAAATGGGATGGGCACACCAAGAATTCTTGTCGAGCATGGTGGACGGAAATCCTTGGTGGGGTAAATGTAAGGCATAACAGAAGCACTGCTGTGGAAGGTGGCATTGTCAGAAGAAATGAGATGGATATACTGGGAGAATGGAATGGGGTCCTTACAGGAATGCAATCAAGATTTATTATGTTAGAAAATACTTGCATCACCCTCTCCTATATTCAGAGATGGCATATCATAAGCAATCAATGTACTTATTCTATTGAGGGAGAGGAGAAGCTCCTTGGAATTTACCATAAACTCTTCTCATTGGGCCATAATTAGCTGACAAAATAACTTAAAGGCAAATAACACTCACCATTATTTAAGCATAAATATTACAGCAGCTTCAAGCAGGGAGCAGATGTGCGGCTTGTCAAATATCCAAAAGTTGCCGTCCAAGTTGAATCACCCTGCTATTAGGTGCACAAACACAGCATTTTGGAATTTAAAAAAATGCATGTTCATCTAAATTTCAGCTGAAATGCATTAAATGGTGCCCAGGTGCTGTGTTTACATAGTAGATATGAACTTTACTCACCACAAAATGTTAAGTCCTGCCTGTTTCAGTCTAAGTTAACAACGTGGTAAGTTTTAAATACTGATGGTCAGCACTCTGACACTGAAAAGTAAAAATTACAATTGTAGGCTCATTCCTTCAGGATTTAATTCTTGTTGAAAGTTTTTTTTAAAAAATGTTGCTTTACCATTTGTCTCTTTTGTCCTCTCTGTCTCAATCTAATCTTTCCTCCCTTCTCTTTATTCTTTTTCTGTATCTGATTTGACACTGAATTCACCCACCCTATTTGTCAGTCCTTGCACGGTTAATTTCACAATCTTTCTATCTGATTGATTAAGGAGATAGATAAGCCCAAATCTTCCATTTAGAGTCAGAACCACTGCATCTGACGCTGAGCAGACAGAAAACTACCCACGCATTTGGATACATTTAAAAAGGCCAGACTTCCAATCCGTGATGCAGAAGAACTCCCTCAGTGCAGGAATCCACGCAGAGAACAGCAAAGTGCATCAGTGCAAAAGACAGATTCCCTTTTTATGGCATTAGCTGCCTCATGGCACATTCAAATGTCATTGTGAATGTTAGTGAATAGGTGATGGGTGAATGTGAATGGGTAGGGCTGGGTGGGGGAGGTAAATGGGTTGAGTGGCAGGTGGGTGAGGTGATAGATGGTTAGGATGGCAGGTGGGTGAGGTGATAGATGGTTAGGATGGCAGGCGGGTGAGATGATAGATGGTTAGGGTGACAGGGTGGTAGATGGGTGAGGTGGTAGGTGGGTGAAGTGGTAGGGTGGCTGAGTGGGTCGGTGGGTCAGGAGTGGTTTTCAGGTTGGGGGCTAGTCAGGTCAAGTTGGAGGGGTAGTTGGGTGGTGGGGGGAGCAGTCAGGTCAGGTCGGGAGGTTGTCAGTTGTATAGTTCCCAGGAGATAGACAAAGATTTTTCTGTGTAACATTTCCTGGGTAACTACTATGGTAAGTATTGTGGAATCATCTGGCGTCTCCAGTTCTGACTCTTTCTGACTTTTTCGGAAGGTTCTGGGGAGCATTGAAATTGCCCAACGGAAGTTCAGACTTCCTGGACTTCTGTGGCATCCTAATGTGCATCTTGGATCATATTTCTGGTCCCAACGATCTGGAATCTGGAAGATCTGGGCCAATTATGCTTGCCCTGTTTAGTCAGGTCCCAGATATCTGCTTTCCGTTGCTGCGATGTTATCAACTTGCACTTTCAGCAACTTCCCCATGCAAAAAAATTGTAAAGCCTAAATGTGTATGGTTGAGTTTAACTAATGGCAGAAGCTGTTAGATGCCCTGCAACAGCAAATTATGGCCCATTATATTCTTCACAGCAAATCTGCTTGAGAAGCATTAAATTATTTAAGATTGTTGTTGGTATAAATGGAAAATTTTAATAATTAAGCAAGTGTTTCCATTAGAATTTAAAAAAAATGCATGTTCATGTAAATTCTAGTTGAATTATGCCTGTATAGCAATCTTCAATATTGGGGAATATTTTCTAAAACTTGCAACTTATCCTAGTTGCACTATTGCCACTTTAAGAGTTAGTTATATAATGCTGTATTAATTGTAGGGAGCTGTGATTCCTTTTAGCAGGGGAAATGTTAATATAAATTGAAAGTGAAAGAACTTGCATTTATATAGCGCCATCCATGTCCTGCCGCGGTTCTAAAATGCTGCATAGTCAATGCATGCACAACAACAACTTGCATTTTTGTAGCCCCTTGAGGAGAGCAAAATATCCCAATGCACTTCACAGGAGTGTAATCAGATGAAATTTGGCATCGATTCACAGCAAGATATTAGAACAGGTGGCTGAAAACTTGATCACTGAGGTAGGTTTTAAGGACCATCTTAAAGGTGGAGACAGAGATATGTGAAGAGGTTTAGGGAAGGAATTCTACAGTTTAGGGCCTAAACAGTTGAAGGCACAGCCACCAATCGAGAGGTAAAGAAAATTGGGAATTTACATGAGGCTAGAATTGTAGAAACAGTGTTCTCGGAGGGTTTGAGGGCCGGAGGGGGTAGAGGAGGAGAAACAAAGTGCACAAAGGATTGGAGGAAAAATAAGTTATACAAAGGACTGTGAGAGACAAACAGCACTCAAGTAAGAAATAAGAGTATTTGATGGAGTCAGGCTAATAGAGGATACAACAAGGTCTAAACTAGGTTTACAATGCGTATATATAAATGCATAAAATATGTTAAATAATGTTGGTGAGCAGCTTGTGCAAATAGCCAGATGGGAGTATGATATAATGACAATAATAGAGACCTGAGTCAAAAGGGCAGGTCTGTGTACCAAATCCTCCTAGCTACAAAGGTGTTCAGGAAAGATAGGGAAGGAAAGAAAGGAGGATGAGTGGCAGTATTGATTAAGGAGAATATTACAATGCTGAAGAAAGAGGATGTCCTGGAAGAATCAGGTATAAAATCTATTTGGTTCGAGTTAAGAAACAAAACATGTGTAATTATACTCCTGGGTCTACAACCAGTAGGAAAGGTATACAGGAACAAAGTTTGCTGGGAAAGTAGAGAGGTGCAAGTACTATAGAGTAGTGATAATGGAAGACTTCAATTATCCCAAACATGACATAAGAAATAGGAGCAGGAAAAGACCATCCAGTCCATTGAACCTGCTCTGCCATTCCATATGATCATGGCTGCTCTTCAGCTTCAACTCCAATTTCCTGCCTGCTCCCCCTTTCCCTTGGCTTCCTGAAAGACCAAAAATCTGTCTATCTCAGCCTTAAATATATTCAATGATGCCACATTCACAACCTTCGGGTAGAGAATTCTAAAGATTCACAACCTATTGGGTGAAGATATTTCTCCTCATCTCGGTCCTAAATGGTCAGCCCTTTATCCTGAGACTGTGCATCTGTATTTTCGACTCCCTGACCAGCAGAAACAATTTCTCAGTGTTCACACCATCAAGCCCCTTCAGAATCTGTTATGTTTCAATGGGATCACCTCTCATTCTTCTAAACTCCAGAGAATATGAGCCTAATTTACTCAGCACCTCTCCATAGGAGAGCCCCCTCATCCCAGGGTCCAATTTGCTGAATCTTCGCTGTAATGCCTCCAGTGCAAGTATTTCCTTCCTTAAATATGGAGACCAAAATTGCACACAGTACCCCAGATGTGGTCTCAGCAAAACCATGTATAATCGTAGCAAGACAACTTTTTCCTGTACTCCAATCCCCTTGCAATAAAGGCCAACATGCCATTTGCTTTCCAAATTGCTTGCTGTACCTTTCTGTAATTTTGTGTTCCTTGTACAAACACCCGTCTCTCTTAACATCAACATTGACAAGTTTCACACCTTTTAAAAAATATTCTGCTTTTCTATTCTTATGACCAAAGCGAATAACTCTCACTTTCCGCCATGTTGTCTACTCACTTAATCTCTTTACAGCCTCTTTGTGTCCTCCTCACAGCTTGCATTCCCACCTAGTTTAATATTGTCAGCAAATTTAGATACATTACACAATGTCTCTTTGTCTAAGTCATTAATATGCATTGTAAATTAATGAGGCCCCAGCACTAATCCTTGTGGTATATGTTATTCACAGCCTGCCAATTTTAAAATCCTCATTTATTCCTACTCTTTGCTTCCTGCCCACTAACCAATCATGCTAACATATCAATCCCCAACTCCCTGAGCCGTTACTTGTGTATTAACCTTTTGTGTGATGCATTATCAAATGCCCTTTGGAAATCCAAGTATACTACATCTACTGGTTCCCTTTTATCTAGTCTGGGATGATAATTGTGCAAAGGGCAGAGAGTGGAAAGGGCGATCAGGAGAGTTCTCTTGATTAGTATGTTTCTGGCCCAGCAAGGAAGGGGGCATTATTGAACCTGATACTGGGGAATGTTGTTGGTCAAGTGGATCAAATGTCATTACGGCAACATTTAATAAACAGTGATTATAGTATCATAAGGTTTAGGCTAGCTATGGAAAAGGACAAGGAGCAATCTAAAATAAAAATAATGCTTAATTGGAGGAGGGCCAATTTCAGTGGGTTGGGAAGGGTGTGTCTGGTATCAAAAATTGACAGGCAACAGTGTATTGGATCAATGGGCTTCCTTTAAAGAGGAAACGGTTTGGGTACAGTTGTGGTACATTTCCATGATGGGGAAAGGTAAGCAACCAAAGAAAGAGCTCCCTGGGTGACAGAAGAGAATAAGGATGAAGCAGCAAAAGGGAGTCTATGACAGGTGTCAGGTGATAATACAAGTGAGAACTAGGCTGAATATAGAAAGTCCAGAGGGTGCTGAGGTAAGTAAGGGTGGAGGTTTGTTTTTATTCATTCATGGGATGTGGGCGACATTTATTGCCCATCCTTCATTGCCCTTGAGAAGGTGGCGGTGAGCTGCCTTCTTGAACTGTTGCATTCCATGTGGTGTAGGTACACAGTGCTATTAGGGAGGAAGTTTCAGCATTTTGACCCAGTGACAGTGAAGGAACGGCAATGTATCTCCAAGTTGGGATGGTGAGTGACTTGACAGGGAACTTCCAGGTGGTGGTGTTCCCATGTATCTGCTGCCCTTGTCCTTCTAGATGATCGTAGTTGTGGGTTTGGAAGGTGCTGCCTAAGGAGCTTTGGTGAGTTCCTGCAGTGCATGTTGTAGATGGTACACACTGCTTCCACTGTGGAGGTGCTGGAGGGAGTGAATGTTTGTGGATGTGGTGCCAATTAAGCGGGCTGCTTTGTCATGGATGGTGTCAAACTTCTTGAGTGTTGTTGGAGCTGCACTCATCCAGGCCAGTGGAGAGTATTCCATTACACTCCTAACTTTGGCCTTGTAGATGGTGGACAGGCTTTGGGGAGCTAGGAGGTGAGTTACTCATCGCAGGATTCCTCGCTCCTGAGCTGCTCTTGTAGCCACAATATTTATATGGCTAGTCCAGTTTAGTTTTTGGTCAATGTTAACCCCCAGGACGTTGTTAGTGCGGGATTCAGCTATGGTAATGCCATTGAATATTAAGGTGCTATGGTTAGATTCTCTCTTGTTGGAGATGGTTATTGCCTGGCACTTGTGTGGCATGAATGCTACTTGCCACTTGTCAGCCCAAGCCTCGATATTGTCCAGGTCTTGCTGCATTTGGACATAACTGCTTTATTATCTGAGCAGTCGCGAATGTTGCTGAACATCATGCGAACATCCCCACTTCTGACCTTATGTTGGAGGAAGGTCATTGATGAAGTAGCTGAAGATGGTTAATACTAGGACACTACCCTGAGGAGCTCCTGCGGTGATGTTCTGGAGCTGAGATGATGACCTTCAACAACCACAACCATCTTCCTTTGTTTTAGGTATGACTCCAACCAGTGGAGAGTTTTCCCCCTGATTCCCATTGACTCCAGTTTTGCTCGGCTTCTTGATGCCACAATCGGTCAAATGTGGCCTTGATGTCAAAGGCAGTCACAGTGAAGGTTGAGAAGTGATTTGATAGAGATGCTGAAACTCATGAGGGACCTAGACAGTGGATAGACAGAAACTGTACCAATTGGACACGGATTTAAGATGATTGACAAAAGAACTAAAAGTGACATGAGGAAAAGCAAGTGATTATGATATGGAATGCACTGCCTTAAATGGTGGAGGCAGATATTTTTGGGGCTTTCAAAATAGATTTGGATAAGCACCTGAAGGGCAAAATATTGCATCTTTCTTTCTATATAGACGGTTGGATAAGCGATATGACAAATCAGATGCAGTGAATGGGATTCAAGAGAAGTGATGGGGATCTAGAGCTCTGTCACTAGCATACCTGTGGAATTTGGCATGTTTTTGGGTGACATCACTGAGGGCAACATATACTTGAGAAACACGAGGGGGCCAGGGATAGAACCTTGGTGTAACAGTGCAACAGCCATAGTTCTTTTATAGGTAAATTCTACAGACAAGTTGCCTACATGATTAAGTCCCACAAACACCAAGTGTGTTAAATGGCCAGGTAATTTGAGGGTGAAATTGTGACATGAACTCCCTGACCTTTCAATAGTGTGACAGCAATTTTTTTACTTCCATCCGAACAGGCAGACCTCAGTTTAACATCTCATGTCAAAGTTAACACTTTGATCAAAATCAGATTATATATTAAGTGGCTTTCTTAAAATTAACATTTTAAATTTGTGTGTTTGAAAGTACTATTTCAAAAAGTGGAACCTTATCAAAATTTATTGAATTTGCTAAAAACTAACAGGTAGACTGAGCTTGTGCATAGTATTATGTAGAATATACAGCATGGAAACAGACCATTTAGCCCAAACAGTTCAAGCTGACATTTATGCTCCACTCGAACTTCCTTCCATCCTTCCTCAACCAACTATATTAGCATTAACCACTATACCCTTCTATTCTATCTAGCTTCCCATTTAAATGCATTTGTGCTCTTTGCCCCAAACATTCCTTGTGGAGTTCCTTATTCTCAACACACTCTGGGTAAAGAAGATCCTTCTGAATTCCCTATTTGATTTCTTGGTGATTGTCTTATATTGATGGTCTCTAGTTTTGATCTTCCCAACAAGTGGAATTTTCTCTCTATCTACTCAATCATAATGACTTAAAAAAGTTGTAAGAGCAAACTTTGAGTGGTTAATGAACATGAACCGATACTTGAAATGAAATCACTGCTTTAAACTATCTTCCAGATACTTATTTAGGCATGTAGAGTTGTGCATGTATCTAATGTTATTACAATACTGCCAATTGATTGGCAAAAGGCAGGCTCATTGTTTCATCAAAGCTTGTTGACTTTTGTTTAAATAAAGAAAGTCAATAAAACGCAGCAAAATTCAAGAAGTCATCTAAGCAGTTTCAGGGAAAGAATAACTGAAGTTCTGAATGAGCAATCTGATTGTGTGTAGCAGGAGTTTTATGTTGGTGTGTAGGCCATGAAAGAATTAAAAAAAGAAAAAACAGTCACTGTTACGTAGACATCTGCGGCAGCCAACTTATGCACAACAATGAGATAAATGACCAGCTTACTGTGTTTACCGAGGCTAATGGTGTTAAACTATGAGATGTTGCATAGACTCAGCTTCTGCTCCTTTTAGAATAGAAATTTGAAGTGATCTAATTGAGTTATCTAATTGAGTTATTAAAGATGATGGAATTTGATCAAGGAGGTAGATAGGGTGAAACTGTTTCCTCTGGGGAACTCCACAACAAGGAATAACCTTAAAATTAGAACAAGGTCATTCAGGGGTGATGTCCGGAAGCATTTCTTCTTGCAAAAAGGACTTGGTTTAATGCCTTATCTGAAACACAGCAGCTCTGACAATGAAGTACTCTGTCAATATTGCTATACGGTTAGATTACATGCTCAAGTCTTCTGAACCCAGCACTGATGGGTGAGATTGCTACCCTCTTAGCCAAGCAGCCAATTAAGATTGTTCCAACAGTGGTCATTATAAAAACTTCTTGTATTCTTCCCCGATGCGACGGAGATTGATGGGCGACTTGATAGAAGTTTACAAAATTATGAGTGACATGGACAGAGTAGATAGACGCTTTTTCCCAGGGTGGAAGAGTCAATTACTAGGGGACATAGATTTAAGGTGAGAAGAGAAAACTTTAGAGGAGATGTGAGGGGCAAGTTTTTTACGCAGAGGGTAGTGAGTGTCTGGAATTCGCTGCCAGAGGAGGTGGTGGAAGCAGGTACGATAGTGGTGTTTAAGAGGCAGTTTGACAAATACATGAATAGGATGGGAATAGAGGGATACGGACCTCGGAAGTGCAAAATGTTTTAGTTTGACAGGCAATATGATCGGCGCAGGCTTGGAGGGCCGAAGGGCCTGTTCCTGTGCTGTACTTTTCTTTGTTCTTTGATGTTATATGGGCATTATGACGAAGAAAATCGACTGCATAAGGAAAAAGACAGTAAAACTTGGAATGAAGGGTACCAGTAAAACTTGTTCGAACTGGTATAGTATACCTTAAAATGGAACTCCAGTACTAATTTTGAAGTGTTTTTTCCTTATACTAGGCTGGAAATGCAGGCTCATTATGAGCTGGAAATGTGTCACTTACCATATTGGTAAAGGCCAGAAAGTTGTGTAGTGTTTGTCTAAAACAGGTTGCATATGAAAATAAGGGGCCTAACACTTGTTTGAAGTCCAAACTGAAAGATTGATGTGTTCTGAGACAGCAGGTGCCAGGATACGTGTGGCCAGTAGGCACTTTGTGTCAGGGACTGCCTGTTAACCCTGCTGCAAATAACAAAGGAAGTTTCTGAAGTATCTCTTAGCAAAGAGAGTGAGTCCAGATGGCTGTGTTGCCTGCTCAGTGCCAGGGTTCGGGACATCTGCTCAGGGCTGGAAAGGAACTTGCAAGAGGAGGGGGAGGACCCAGTCATTGTGGTCCATGTTAGTGTCAATGACATAGGCAGGAAAAGGGAGGAGGTTCTGCTTAGTCAGTATGAGGCACTTGACACCAAATTAAGAAGCAGAACCTCAAAGGTCATAATCTCTGGATTATTATCTGAGCTACATGCAAATTGGCATAGGACAAATCATATTAGGGAGGTGAATATGTGGCTCAAGGACTGGTGTGGGAGAAGTGGGTTTTGGTTTATGGGGCACTGGCACCAGTACTGGGCAAAATAATATATGTAACTTTGAGACGGTCTACACCTGAACCATGGTGGGGCAGGTGTTCTTGTGAGCCGCATGACTAGGGAAGTAGAGTTTTAAACTAAATAGTGGGGGCAAGGGATCAAATTTGGGAAGATGTGGTAAATCAAAGAGTAGATCCAAGGCAAAAGAGAAAGGTATTATTACAGGAAATGAAAAACAGGCCGTGACAGGAAAAGATAGAGAGTACAAATCTAACAGTAAATCATCAGATGATTATAAAATCAACTAGAGATTATAAAAAGTATAAAAGGATATAACTAAAGGCTCTGGATCTGAATGCATGAAGCATTCGGTAGTGCACATAGAAATAAATAAGTACGATTTGATAGCCATTACAGAGACATGGCTGCAGGAGGACATGGATTGGGACCTGAATGTTAAAGGGTGTAGGACATTTAGGAAGGACAGGAAGCGAGGAAAAGGCAGAGAGGTGGCTCTGTTAGTTAATGATAGTATTAGCACAATAGAGAGGGATGACCTAAGTTCAGGAAACCAGGATGTGGAAAGGGTTTGGGTAGAGATGAGAAATGGTAAAGGCAAGAACTAACTTTTGGGAGTTTTGGGAGTCCACTTTTGGAAGTGGAAACCCACTTCTCTCACACCAGGCCTGCTAATAGTAACTACATGGTAGGGTGGAGCATAAAGGAAGAAATAATGGGAGCTTGTCAGAAAGGCATGGCAATAATCATGAGAGATTTTAATCTGCATATAAACTGGAAAAGTCAGATGGGCAAAGGTAGCCTAGATGAGGAGCTCATAGAATGTTCCCGGGATAGTTTCTTGGAACAGCATGTTCTGGAGCCAACCAGCCAGCAGGCTATACTAGACCTGGCATTATGTAACATGATGGGATTAATTAATGATCTCATTCAGCACCCCAAGGTAGCAGCGACTATAGTATGATTGAATTTTACATTCAGTTTGAGGCAGAGAAGAGTGGGACCAATACTATGTTCTTAAACTTGAATAAGGGCACTTATGAGGGCATGATTAAGGGATGGGCCAATAGAGATTAAGGTATGGGTAAATAGAGATGCAGTGGCAATCATTTAAGGGGATATTTCAGAATACACAGAGTAGATAGATTCCAACGAGTAAGAAAAAGTCCAAGGGATGGACACACTATCTGTGGTTAACTAGAAAGGTTAAAGATAGTATCAAACTTAAAGAAAAAGCATAAAATTGTGCAAAGATAGGTGAAAGGTCAGAAGTTTGGACAGGATATAAGGAACAGCGAAGGATGACTGAAAGATTAATAAAGAGGGAAAAATTAGATTACAAGAGAAAGCTACCCAGAAATATAAAAACAGATAGAGTTTTTATAAATATTTAAAAAAGGAAAGAGTTAACAAAATAAGCATTGGTCCAATAGAAAGTATGTCTGGAGAATTGATAATGGAAAACAAGGAAATGACAGATGAATTGATCAGGTATTTTGCATCAGTCTTCACTATAGACGATGAAAGTAACATCCCAGAAGCAGCTATATATCAAGAAACGGAAGGGAGGGAGGAACTCTGGAAAATTACAATCACCAGAGAAGTGGTGCTGAGTAAATTGTTGGAACTGCGGGCTGTCAAGTGCCCGGGTCCTGATGGACTCCATCCTAGGGTCTTAAAAGAAGTGGCTAGTGAGATAGTTGATGCATTGGTTTTAATTTTCCGAAACTCCCTAGAATCGGGGAAGGTCTCATTAGATTGGAAAATAGCATTATTCAAAACAGGAGGGAGACAGAAAGCAGGAAACTACAGGCCAGCTAGCTTAACATCTGTCATTAGGAAAATGTTAGAAGCTATTCCTGAAGAAGCTATAGCAGCACACTTGGATATGTCAAGGTAATCAGGCAGAGTCAACATGGTTTTGTGAAAGGGAATATATTGGCATGGATAGAAGATTGACTAGCTAACAGGAAGCAAAAAGTTGGCATAAATGAGTCTTTTTCTGGTTAGCAGGGTGTGACGAATGGTGTGCTATAGGTATCAGTGTTGGGATCTCAACTGTTTACAGTTTGTGTAAATGACTTGGATGAAGGATAGATGGGATGGTTGACAAATTTACTGATGGCACAGATAGGTAAGAAAGAAAGCTGGTGAAGAGGACAAGAGGATGCTACAAAAAGATAGATAGGTTAAGTGAGTGGGCAAAGATCTAGCAAATGGAGTATAATGTGGACAAATGTGAAATTGTTCATTTTGGCAGGAAGAATAAAAGAGAAGCATATCATCTACATGGTGAAAGATTGCAGAGCTCTGAGATGCAGAGGGATCTGGGTGTTTTAGTGCATGAATTGCAAAAGGCAAATGTAGGTACAGCAAGGAATTAGGAAAGCTTATAGAGCGTTACCATTTCTTGAGAGGGGAATTGAATACAAAAGTAGGAAGGTATAGTTCAGTTATACAAAGCACTAGTGAGACCACATCTGGAGTACTGTGTATTGTATTGGTCACCTTATTTAAGGAAGGCTGTAAATGCGTTGGAAGCAGCTCAGAGAATGTTTACCAGACTAATACCTGGAATGGGTAGGTTGTCTTATGTGGAAAGGTTGGTCAGGCTAGGCTTGTATCTGCTGGAGTTTAGAAGAGTAAGAGGCGACTTGATGAAACAAATAAGATTCTGAGGGGTCTTGACAGGGTGGACGTGGAGAGGATGTTTCCTCTTGTGGGAGAATCTAAAACTAGAGGTCACTTTAAAAATAAGGGGTCACTCATTTAAGACAGATGAGGCGAATTTTTTTCTCTCAGAGGGTCATGAGTCTTTGGAACTCTCTTTGTGAAAAGGTGGTGGAAGCAGAGGCTTTGAATATTTTTAAGGCAGAGGAGGATAGATTCTTGGTAAGCAAGAGGAGGATAGGTTATCAGAGGTAGGCAGGATGCTGATTTGAGGTTACTATCAGATCAGCCAATATTAAATGGCAGAGCACGCTCGAGGGGCCAAATGGCCGCCTCCTGCTCCTTTCTTAGATGTTCATATCGTTGGCTTTATAAATAAAGGGAAATAGCACAAAGTTTTGAGAAACCTTTATAAATGACTGGTTTGGCCTAACTTAAAGTATTATGTCCAATTGTGGATGTCATACGTTGAGAAGAATGTCATGGTGTTGGAGAAGGTACAGATGAGATTTACCTGAGTGACATCAGAGATGTGGTCATGTGGGAAGCTGGAATTGTTGTCAGAGCATAGATGGTTAAGGGAAGTTTAATAGAGGTCTTCAAAATTAAGAGATTTTGATCACATAGGGAGAAACTGTTTCCACTACCAAGTGGGTCCATAACCAGAGGACACAGGTTTAAGATAATTAGCGATATCCAGGAGGAGAATGAGAAGAATTTGTTTTCTGCTGCAAAGTGTTATGACCTGGAATGCAGTGCCTGAAAAGATAGAAGCAGATTCAGTAGTAGCTTTCAAAAGGAAATTGGATAAATTCTTGAAAAGGAAAAATTTACAGGGCTACGGGGAAGGAGCTGGGGAGTGGAACTAATTGGATACTACTTTCAAAGAGCTGGCACATGTATGATGAGCCAAAAGGCCTCCTTCTGTGCTGTGTGTTCATTTAACTATTGTATTTCGTTGTTGGATTTAGTAACTCTGAATCCCCCCTATGGATGTAACTTGCAAAAATGTACAGAACAAAAAAAGGACATAATTTGTGTTTTTAAGAAAGCATTGTTTAGGTCGCACAATTATATGACAATTTTGGATCTGCTTAAAACATTACAATTATACATTAATATATATTTAGTGAATAATAGAAATGAAAGTTGAAACCTCTTTTCAGATTATTTTAACATTTTTGCATAATCTGGTACAGAATTATACCTTGCCTATGGGTGTGCACTTGCTGTCCATAAACCTTATTCTGGTTGTCACAATTTTTCATCATGCTTTTTTGTCAATGTTTAATAATGTTAATTGCCTTTTAATAGCTTAGATATTGAGAATGAAAATATTTTGCACAGAATTTTTTCTTGGGTTAATGGACTAAATCTGTAATTGAACAATACATTTTAAAAATGTCTCTGTTTTATGATTTTTATTAATACAAAACATTATTAAAGATCAGAGCATAGTGGAACTTAACCAACCATTCAGTTGCACTTTTGATAAATAGATTAGCTAAGATTCAATAGACCTATCACAACGCATAATGGCTGTTCAGGGCAATTAAACTGTCTTTTTTCATGTCTGTGTGTGTGCACGCGCCCTTTCACAACCTTCAACTTGATTCTCAGTGATTCAAAATTAACTTAAAAGTGTTGTTTGCTGACAGCTTAAAGCTTAATTGACTGAAAGCCAAATAGACTGAGTTCTATATTCAGCACTAAGGCTATTGATAAGCCATGTGCAAATTGTGTGGGTTGAAAGAACAGCAGTTCCCACTCCTTTTCTAGTATTCAGTGCACATCACGTTGTGGCTGTGCAGTCAAAATTGCTTTGTTGAGCCTTTTATCACATGGAGTTAACTCTCTGGAGTCCCCAAGTAGTGATTCTGTACTGAGCTGCTGAGTATTTTAAGCTCTGTACAGTTCTGATAATGGATCAACAAATCTAATTGTAGACCATTTGACAAAAATCCTTTCTATTTTGTTACTTGTGCTGTAAGTATTAAGTTGTTCAGTGAAAATCCTTTTCATTTCATTACATATGCTAAGTAATTTGTAAATTTAAAAGGAAATCTATTTTCATTCCTGGAAATTAGCGTGTCTTGGACCAAGGTATGTGTAACTCCAATGTCGACAGGGTTCACGTATTTTAAATGGTTACCATATATAACTATTTTTCAGATTTTTGAGAAAAATGCATTTGAATAACTTTCCATTTAGTGAACTGAAATTGAGTCACTGTTTGTACATATAGTTTAAATAATTTTTAGTATGAGAGAAAAGAAACTTTTGCAAAAATTCCTGAATGGAGCACATGCAGTATAATGAGCCTGACTGCAAATTGTGCACACTTTAAATGTGACCTATGAGCTTCTTTCCAAGATTGTAATATAACACAGAAAAATGAAACACATTGTTAGCTGTAATTTGAGATTAATTGGAACCCTTAACTTATTACTAGGTAATTAATATGTGCATAAAATCATATTTTAAAAATCACATTGCATTGAGGTAGTAAGACATAAGAACTAAAGTTATTGCAACTGCTTGAGATCTCAATGCCAAGAAATTCTTGAATTCATGTCAAGTTCTGTGACTTCTCAAGTTTTATTTGGAACAACATTCGATAAAGAATTTTAATATATTAATAAAATAATTAAGTAATTCACAGGCTTGAAATAGAAATACTGATGACGAGGAAACAATATTGATCTCAATGCTCTGTGGGAATTTAGCTCCAAGAGAGCAGTAAGGCTTTAAAATATTAACCACTACCATCTTGTTTGATCTGCCCTGCAGCATAAAAGATGAGGCATCAAGTTGTTTAATTGACTTCGTAAATGTATAGTGCATATAAGCTAGTCTCTTAATTGAGATATAATTTTTACTTCAAATAGTTACATAACTTCTGAATTGTTAGATTTGTTTATGCTGATTAGCTTGTATTTCTGTTTCTTAAGCAATTACTTAGTGAAAAATTACATCTCAAACCATGCATAAAACATACAAACCAACAAATACTACAGCTACAAATACTAAAAAAAAAATCATGTGGTTGTGGCTGGTTTTGTTCTCATGGCATCTCTTATTTTTTGTGCTATCTCAATGTATGCCACATTTTCAATTGTAAAAATCTAGGATGATGCTTGAAAGCTATTTCCACAAATAATAAGTCCTTCCTGTTTTCTGATTTCACTCATTACGTTATTTTCTCGGTGACTAAATTTGATATATCTGATGTATTTTGCTGGGTTATTTACAGTGCTATCAGAACCAATATCTGCTTTGGATGATTTACTTTACTTTTAAACTAGTTTTAAAGATTAATGAACAGTCCTATTTTTGAAATATAACTTCATATTCATGGAATCTTCTAATCAATATTTTATTGCACTGTCTCCCCAATATAGCACACATTTGCATAATATTCAAATATCTGAAGGTCCCTGTCCAGTCAAATCAACATAGAAAATGACTTTGATTCAAAACACTTCGGAAACATACAAAAAAGATTGCTATAACAAAGACTAGATATTTTTATAACAATTATATAAAAGTGTAAAGCATTCCGGATATTGGTCAGTTTACAAAAAAGTAAAATCTGAAAAAAAAATCATATTTGTGATGGGTCTGGGAATATGCCATCAGCAGAAATGCACTGAACTGCCAACAATGCTTGCTGCTGATCTCAAAGAAAGCTGCCCACAAAGATCTAGTGTCTTGGTGGTGTGCATTTCCCCTTTCCCAACAGCAGTTTAATCTGGTGCCAAGTGGAGATGTCCAGTAGCAGTGATGTCAGTAAGCAGCCAGTCACGTTGAAGTATTCTCACAGACAGCAAACCAGGAAGTTAACAGCACTGAATCCCTTCAATTTTAATGTAAAATTTCAGATAGAGAAATAAATGATTACAATTCAATTAAGATAGAAGTTAAAAATAAAGACAAATATTGTTTTTTATCATGATGGAGAAATTTGACATTCCACAAATATAAAATCATTCAACAAGGTGTAACTTTTTCAAGGGCTTTTGCAGCAAGACTAACAGCAAAAAAGTGGAGAGTTTCACCAATTCACTGATTGGTTAGGGATTGCAATCTTGGAGAACTCAACAGCATACCCTCTGGAGGAGTGTAGAATCATTGATGGCAAATTCTGAATTTTCGCAATGCTGTATGCATGTCTAGATGAAGTTGTTGTAAATTTCAGTGGGGTAATGATGGCAAGGGCTGACAGTTCTGGCATCATTTTTTTTACCACAAGTTACATTATATGCAGGATTTCAGGGTTGGAGTGCTTCATTCATTTAAAGATATGATACTGTTTGGTTAGTATAATTATCCAGACTGTGTTAATGGGTAATTTGTTAATTGTGTATGAATGCATTGCTATATCCAAGTATGCATCCCAGATGTGTTGATGAGTATATTATCACTAGATTGTTGACCTTTCTTTCCTCTCCTGTATTTTCTATCAATAAAAAGAGAAGTAAATAGACAAACAGGAAGCCAAATGTATACTTGTTATGTGTGTGCAAACAATGTAATGTGATACCTTTTGGAATCTAATGTGCATCAGATTCTCACTATGTTTAAAGACATCGTCCTTCACGATATTTTTTCCTTTTGTTTCTCTACAACCTGCTGTTAAATCACACTCCCCCCACCCAATATTTCCCCCTGAATGGGGAATTTATGGCACAGAAGTGACTCTTTTTGGGCTGAAGGGCAAAGAATTTGGTAATTCATCCATCTATTTAACACACAAGCGTGTGTGTGTGTTTGTGTTCACAAAATTCAATATCAAGCCTTGCAAATACTCAAAAGTTTTGAAGTTTGTTCCACAGAGAGGACCTAACTTTTTAACTTGGTCACCATTCATCACACAAGCTGCAAACAACCTCAAGGTACTGAACTTGCATTTCTATGAGATGATTGATTGACTTGCATGCTCAATTCCACTGGCTCACCTAAGAAAAGTTAAGCAAAAATATGAAAACTTTTTTCCTATATGGCCTCACAAATGACCACAAAAGCTCCAGTGAATATTCTCCTATTTCCTCCCTTTTTAGGGCTGTTAGGAATACTTAGATGGGCTTCTGTTTTTGACAGCATAATATATATTATAATCAGACTAAATGGGATCTGCTTGAAATATTTTAAAAATGAATTCTATTTTTCCACATATGGAATCAGTCAGGTTAAAGGAGAATAAGTATGGTTTTTGGCATTTTCAGTGCAAACGGGCATGCATACAAACTGGGTAAACCTAGAACCTGCATGTCAGGAGATTTTTCTTTTGTGTGAAAATTTACTTTAGGAATAAGTTGCTGTTTCATGCAAAGGCTGTAGATTCATTGCAAAACGGAGTTGGAGAAGGTAATAATGCGTCATACAAAGGTAGGACGGCATGTTGGTCAATGCACCTCCTGGACATTATCTTCTACTGAAACCAATTTTTTTATTGCTTTCTGGGGCTGAAGAAAATTTACGACTAACTCATTCATCCTTCCAACCCCATCCCACATATGGGGCAAGGGTTTTTCTTTGCCTTTCCCAGGAGATTACATGGTTCCTGATGGGTGGACAGTACTTAGACTGTTAATGAGGCAGATAAGAGCATAATGGTCAATTAGGTTTCTGCAATGTGATAATTTTCAAACTACATCTGGAGACTATCTCTTGTTCAAACATAAATGGTTAAGCTAATTCTATAAATTTTTTCCTTCAAACCTATTTTCTGTTAAGTGGTAAAACAAAGTAAGTCTGTTAAAAGGAGGAAAAACACAACAACTATGAAATGACCTAACTAACATAGTGCTAATATTAAGCATGTTTAAACCTTCCTTCAATTCTATCGCTTCACAGTTGTTAAGAATAGTTGATATGACCCTTGTCACATAAACACTGTTCCTCGGTTAACTAGCTGATTAGCTGGAACAGGCGATGATTTTACGTATTGACAGACATTGGTAAATGGAGAGGATTGTGTTTTGTAATAAAGAGTACTTGAAAATCTATTCTGATGTTTGCAGGTGTTACAGGATGAACATTGCCATTAACCTTTTCAGTGAACTTTGTTAATGCTTATCTAATTATTATCCTTAGGACAGAAAAAGCACTAAATACTAGTGGTGAAGCACTTGGTCTATTTTTCATAGCTGGGTACAGTTTTATTGAGTCATGTTTATTGTAAGTGTGCTTTATTAGTCAGGATTGTTGGTGTACTTACACCACATAGACGGCAGTGGTTTAAGAAGGCAGCCTCAATTTTTTACAGTTGATTTCAATGACTTAGATGAGGGGAGCAAAGGCATGGTAGCAAAATTTGTAGATGACAAAGATAGGTAGGAAAGCATGTTGTAAGGAGGACGTAAGGAGGTTCCAGACAGATATAGATAAGTTGAGAGAGTGGGCAAAATCTGGCAGATGGAATATAATGTAGGAAAATGTGAAGTTGTTCACTTTGGCAGGAAGAAAAAAAAAGCAGAGTATTATTTAAATGGAGAATGGCTGTAGAATTCCGAGGTGCAGAGGGATTTAGGTGTTCTAGTGCATGAGTTACAAAAAGTTTGTATGCAGGTATAGCAAGTAATTAAGGCTAATGGAATGGTATGCTTTATTACAGAGGAATTGAACATAAAAGTGAGGATGTTATGCTTCAGTTGTACAGGGCTTTGGATTCCATGTCTCGAATATTGTGTGCAGTTTGGGTCTCATTATTTAAGGAAGGATGTAAATACGTAGGAGGCGGTTCAGATCAGAGGTTAACTAGATTGATATCAGGAATGAGTGGGTTGTCTTATGAGGAAAGGTTAGACAGATTGGGCTTGTTTCCACTGGAGTTTAGTTCAGTGAGAGCTGAGTTGATTGACGTGCACAAGATCCTGAACGGTCTTGACAAGGTGGATGTGGAAAGGATGTTTTCTCTTGTGGATGAGTCCAGAACTAGGAGGCACTGTTTTAAAATGAGGGGTTACCCTTTTAAGACAGGGATGAGGAGAAACTTTTTTTCTGAGAGTTGTGTGACTTTGGAACTCGCTGCTTCCTAAGGCAGTGGAGGCGGGGTCATTGAATATTTTCAAGGCAGAGGTAGATAGATAGATTCTTTTTAGGCAAGGGAGTCAAAGGTTATCAGAAGTAGATGAGACTATGGAATTTGAAAGTCAAACAGATTAGCCATGATCTTATTGAATGGCAGAGCAGACTCACAGAATCTCACAGTGCAGAAGAGGCCCTTCGGCCCATCGAGTCTGCACCGACATGTGAGAAACACCTGACCTACCTACCTAATCCCATTTACCGGCACTTGGCCCATTGCCTTGAATGTTATGACATGCCAAGTGCTCACCAGATACTTTTTAAAGGATGTGAGGCAACCCACCTCCACCGCCCTCCCAGGCAGTGCATTCCAGGCCGTCACCACCCTCTGGGTAAAAGAGTTTCTCCTCACATCCCGCCTAAACCTCCTGCCCCTCACCTTGAACTTGTGTCCCCTTGTGACTGACCCTTCAGCTAAGGGGAACAGCTGCTCCCTATCCACCCTGTCCATGCCCCTCATAATCTTGTACACCTCGATCAGGTCACCCACTCAGTCTTCTCTGCTCCAACGAAAACAACCCAAGTCTATCCAACCTCTCTTCATAACTTAAATATTTCAACCCAGGTAACATCCTGGTGAATCTCTTCTGCACCCCCTCCAGTGCAATCACATCCTTCCTATAATGTGGCGACCAGAACTGCGCCCGGTACTCCAGCTGTGGCCTCACCAAGGTTCTATACAACTCCAACATGACCTCCTTACTTTTGTAACCTATGCCTCGATTGATAAAGGTAAGTGTCTCATATGCCTTTTTCACCACCCCACTAACATGCCCCTCCACCTTCAGAGATCTATGGACACACACGCCAAGGCCCCTTTGTTCCTCAGAATCTCCTAGTGTCATGCCGTTCATTGAATACTTCCTTGTCAAATTACTCCTTCCAAAGTATATCACCTCTCACTTTTCAGGGTTAAATTCCATCTGCCACTTATCTGCCCATTTGACCATCCCGTCTATATCTTCCTGTAGCCCAAAACACTCAACTTCACTGTTAACCACCTGGCCAATCTTTGTGTTATCCGTAAACTTACTAATCCTACCCCCCGCATAGTCAGCTATGTCGTTTATATAAATGATGAATAATAGGGGACCCAGCACAGATCCCTGTGGTACGCCACTGGACACTGGCTTCCAGTCACTAAACCAGCCTTCTGTCATCACCCTCTGTCTCCTACAACTAAGCCAATTTTGAATCCACCTTATCAAATTACCCTGTATCCCATGTGCATTTGCCGCCTTTATAAGTCCCATGTGGGACCTTGTCAAAAGCTTTGCTGAAATCCATATAAACTACATCAACTGCACTACCCTCATCTACACACCTGGTCACCTCCTTAAAAAATTCAATCAAATTTGTTAGGCATGACCTCCCTCTGACAAAGCCATGCTGACTATCCCTGATCAAACCTTGCCTCTCCAAGTGGAGATAGATTCTCTCCTTCAGAATTTTCTCCAATAATTTCCCTACCGCTGACATGAAACTCACTGGCCTGTAGTTCCCTGGCTTATCTCTACAACCCCTCTTAAATAGCGGAACCACATTAGCTGTTCTCCAGTCTTCTGGCACCTCCCCCGTGGCCAGAGAGGAATTAAAAATTTGGCTCAGAGCCCCTGCGATCTCTTCCCTTGCCTCCCTCAGCAGTCTGGGACACAAATCATCCAGACCTGGAGATTTGTCCACTTTTAAGCCTGCCAACACCTCCAATACCTCATTATATCAATTTGCTCAAGAACCTTGCAGTCTCTCTCCTCGAGTTCCATACCTTCATCCTCATTCTCTTGGGTGAAGACGGATGTGAAGTATTCGTTCAACACTCTACCGATGCCCTCTGGCTCCACCCATTGATTGCCCCCTTGGTCCCTTATGGGCCTTAATCTTTCCCTGGTTATCCTCTTCCCATTGATATACTTATAGAATATCTTGGGATTTTCCCTACTTTTATCAGCCAGAGCTTTCTCATATCCCCTTTTTGCTTTCCTAATTGCTTTCTTAAGCTCCACCCTGCACTTTCTGTACTCCACTAATGCCTCCGCTGATTTGCTCCCCTTGTACCTGCTAAAAGCCTCTCTTTTCCTTCTCATTGTATCCTGAATATCTCTGGTCATCCATGGTTCTCTGGGCTTGTTACTCCTTCCTATCACCCTAAAGGGAACATGTTGAGCCTGTACCCTCCCCATTTCCTTTTTGAATGCCCCCCACTGTTCTTCTGTAGATTTCCCCACAAGTAGTTGTTCCCAATCTACCTTGGCCAGATCCTGCCTTATTTTAATAAAATCTGCTCTCCCTCAATCCAAAACATTTTTTTTGCAACTTGTCTATTTCTTTGTCCATAACAAGCTTAAACTGTACCATGTTGTGGTCGCTATCACTAAAATGCTCACCCACCACCACCTCAGCCACCTGTCCGGCTTCATTCCCCAGAATTAGGTCCAGCACTGCGCCGTCCTTTGTTGGACCCTCTACATATTGACCTGAAAAGTTCTCCTGTACATATTTCAAGAAATCCACTCCATCCAAGCCCTTAACACTATGTCTACCCCAATTAATGTTGGGAAAGTTGAAATTACCTAATATAATTACCCTGTTGTTATTGTTTTTACACACCTCCGCAAATTGTGCACATATTTGCTCCTCAATTTCCCGCCGACTATCTGGTGGTCTATAATAAACATCTAACAATGTGGCTACCCCTTTTTTATTCCTGAGCTCTCGAGGGGCCGAATGACTGCCTTCTGCTCCTATTTTGTATGTCCTCAAGGGCAATTAGGGATGGGCAATAAATGCTGGTCACGAGTGCTCCCATCCCATGAAAGGGGACGCATTACTTCAGAAAGACGGACAGAATGGCAAACGAGGAGATGTAGCCCTGAAAGTAAAGGTTGTCAGAAGGACATTAGTGGGAAAGGATCTGGCCTCAGAAGATCATGAAGTAGAATCATAATGGGTGGAAATTAGGAATAGCAAGAGTCAGAAAACACGGGCGTGAGGCGTTTCGAGGCCCCCTAACCGTAGTTATAGCATTGGGCAGAGCATTAAAAAATAAATTATTGGAGCTTGTAACAAAGGAAATGTAATAATTGTGGGGGACTTTAATCTTCATATAGACTGGGACCATCAAATTGGCAAGAGTTGTCTTGAAGATGATTTTGGTGGAATGTTTTTGTGATGGTTTTTTGAAGCAATACATCTGGAATCAACAAGGGATAAAACTATCTTAGATCTATTTTTGTTTAATGAAGCAGAGTTAATTAGTAATGTCATAGTAAAAGATCCACTGGGAAATAGTGATCATAATGCCATTGAATTCCATGTTAAGTTTGAAAGTGATATACTCCAATTACAAACAAGAATCATAAACTTAAACACAGGAATGAGGGGAGAACTAGCTAAGTTTATTTGGGTAAATAGACTAAAAGGTATGGAGATAAATGAAGAGCGGGAAACATTTAAAGAAACAATTCAACTGTTCAACAAAAATACATACCATTGAAGAACAAAAATTCAGTAAGAAAGACCCATCCGTGGCTCACTTAGGAAGTTAAGGATAGTATTAGATTAAAAGGAGAGGCTTATAATGTTGAAAAAAACAGTAGCAAGTCTGAGGAATGGGTGTGTTTTGGAAACCAGCAGAGGGTCACCGAAGAGTTGACCAAAAGGGAAAAAATAGGACATGGGAGTAAACTAGTCAGAAATATAAAAGCAGATTGAGCTTTCATAAGTGTATACAAAGGAAAAGAGTAAACGTTGGTCCCTTAGAAGCAGAGACAGGAGAAATTATCATGGCAAACGATGAAATTGTAGATGCACTGAAAAAATGTTTTGTCTGTCTTCACAGTAGAAGGCACATGTTTCATACTAGAAATAGCAACCTAGAGGCTAAAAATTGTGAGGAAATTAAGAAAATTAATATCAGCAAAGAAAACATATTGGAGAAGCCTAAGGGACTAAAATCCCCAGGATCTGATGGGATACATCCTAAGGTTATAAAAGAGATAGCTGCAGAGATGGTGAATGTGCAAACTATGACTTTCCAAAATTTCTTCGATTCAGTAACGATCCCATTACATTGGAAGTTGGCAATTTGTTACATCGATTTTCAAGAAAGGAGCTAGAGAAAACCATGAACTACAGGCCAGTTAGCCTAACATCAGTTGTTGGGAAAATGCTGGAATCTATTATTAAGGAAGTCTTAACAATCCACTTAGAAAAACATAATATGATTAAAACAATTCAACATGGTTTCACTAAAGGGAAATCCTATTTGACAAATTTATTAGAGTTTTTTGAGGATGTAACTCGTAGGGTAGATGAAGGGGAACTTGTAGATGGATGGATTTCCCAAAGGCATTTGATAAGGTGTCACACGAAAGGTTAATACACAAGATAAGGGCTCATAGAGTTGGAAGTGATATATTAGCATGGATAGCATATTGGTTAACGGACAGGAAGCAGAGGGTGGGGATGCATGGGCATTTTCAAGTTGGCAGGATGTGACTAGTAGTATGCCGCAAAGATCAGTGCTGGGGCCTCAGCTAGTTACAATCTATATTCATGACTTTGAAGAAGAGACAAAGAATAAGGTGTGCAACTTCTAACTGTTGATGTTCAAAGAGACTTGGGTGTGCTCATACAGGGAATGCAGAAAGTTAGCATGCAAAGGAAGATGATTGTGGTTGTTGGAGGTCAGTCATTTCAGCTCCAGGACATCACTGCAGGAGTTCCTCAGGGTAGTGCCCTCGGCCCATCTTCAGCTGCTTCGTTAATGACCTTCCTTCCATCACAAGGTCAGAAGTGGGGATGTTTGCTGATGATTGCACAATGTTCAAGCACCATTCGCGACTCCTCAGATACTGAAGCAGCCCATATCCAAGTACAGCAAGACCTGGACAATATCCAGACTTGGGCTGACAAGTGGCAAGTAACATTTGCACCACACAAATGCCAGGCAATGGCCATCTCCAACAAGAGAGGATCTAACCATCGCCCCTTGACGTTCAATGGAATTACCATCACTGAACCCCCCCACTATCAACATCCTGGGGGTTACCATTGACCAGAAACAGAACTGGATGAGCCATATAAATACTGTGGTTACAAGTGCAGGTCAGAGGCTAGGAATCCTGTGACGGGTAACTCACCTCCTGACTCCCCAAAGCCTGTCCACCATCTACAAGGCACAAGTCAGGAGCGTGATGGAATACTCCCTACTTGTGGAGTGGATGAGTGCAGCTCCCACAACATTCAAGAAGCTTGACACCATCCAGGGCAAAGCAGCCAGCTTGATTGGCACTACATCCACAAACATTCAGTGCCTCCACCACCGACAGTGGCAGCAGTGTGCGCCATCTACAAGATACACTGCAGGAATTCACCAAGGCTCCTTAGACAACACCTTCCAAACCCATGACCACTACCATCTAGAAGGACAAGGGCAACAGATATATGGGAACACCACCACCTGGAAGTTCCCCTCCAAATCACTCACCATCCTGACTTGGAAATATATCGCCATTCCTTTACTGTTGCTGGGTCAAAATCCTGGAACTCCCTTCCTAGCAGCATTGTGGGTGTAACTATACCACAGGAATTGCAGCGGTTCAAGAAGGCAGCTCACCGCCACCTTCTCAAGGGTGACTCGGGATGGGCAATAAATGCTGGCCAGCCAGCGAAGCCTACGTCCCATGAATGAATGAATAAAAAGGTGCAGCAAGCAATTAGGAAAGCAAATGGCCTGTTGTCCTTTATTGCAAGGGAATTGAGTATAAGTATAAAGAAGTCTTGCTACAGTTGTACAGGACTTTGGTGAGACAACACCTGGAATATTGTGTGCAGTTTTGGTCTCCACATTTAAGATAGGATATAATTGCACAGGAGGTGGCACAGCGAAGGTTCAGTAAATTGGCCCCTGGGATGAGGGGGTTCTCCTATGATAAGAGACTAAATAAACTGGGCTTATATCGCTGGGGCTGAATATTCCCCCCCGTTGGGGGGGTTGTGTGGGGGTGCGCGCGAATCTAATCAGCGCCTCTGATTAGGGACGTGCCGCCATTTTACATGGGCGGGCCAATTAAGACCCGCCCAGCGTGACGCCGCCTGGAAGTGCTGAGCGCTCCCTGTGCGGGCGGGTGGGATTCCCTGAGTCGTTTTCTGTGCTCTTTCATGCTCACGCATGCGAAAGAGCGCAGAGATCTGACTGAGGCACGGAGGTGCCTCAGGGAGATCGGCTTGACGTGTAAATTTAAATAAAGGGAAATAAAAACTTTTAAAACATGTCCCCTCATGTGACACTGTCACATGAGCTGGGACACGTGGAAGAATTATTTTTAAAATTTTTATTGACTTTTAAAACACTTCATGAAACCTCACCCGTGGATGAGGCTTCATAAAAAATGTGAAGGCCGCCTGGGCTCTTCGCCTACCCGCCAATCTTAAGGTTGGAAGGGCAGCTCAGCTAATTGAATTAATTACTATTTAGACCTTAATAGGCCTTTGACAAGTTCGGCGGGCGCGCAGCCAACTCGGCTGCATGCTAGCCGAACTGAAAATCTAAATGACGCACGGTGACGTCGGGATGGCCGCCCAATGTCACCACGTGCCATTTTACGCATCCACCCCCACTCGCCGACCGGAGAATTCTGCCCCTGCAGTTTAGATGAGAGGCAATTTCATTGAAACCTGCAAAATTCTGAAGGGGCTTGATAGAGTAGACACTGAAAGATTGTTTCTGCTGGTTGGGGAGTCTGAAACACAGGGACACAGTCTCAGGATATGGGTCTGATCATTTAGGATTGAGATGAGAAATTACTTCACTCAAAGGGTTGTGAATCTTTGGAATTCTCCACCCCAGAGGGTTGTAGATGCTGCATTATTGAATACATTTAAGGCTGGGATAGGCAGAGATTTGGCCTCTCAGGGAATTAAGGGATAAGGTGAACAGACAGGAAAATGAAGTTGATCAGCAATGATCATATTTTTAAAATTCATTTACTGGATGTGGACGTTGCTGGCTAGGCCAGCATTTATTGCCCATCCCTAATTGCCCTTGAGAAGGTGGTGGTGAGCTGCCTTCTTGAACCGCTGCTGTCCATGTGCTGTAGGTCCACCCACAGTGCTGTTAGGGAGGGAGTTCCATGATTTTGACCCAGCAAAAGTGAAGGAACGTGGTTAAATTTCCAAGTCAGGATGGTGAGTGGCCTGGAGGGAAACTTCCAGGTGGTGTTCCCATGTGCCTGCTGCCCTTGAATGGCAGAGCAGGCTTGACAAGCCTCTTGTTCTACCTTGCTCCTATTTCTTGAGTTCTTATGAATAAAACAGAAGGGTTGGGTTATATTGGCAGCAGTGGGATAGTCACACTTTTGTTTTGCTCACTTCCCTCCTCACATTCAAGATCCATTAATGGGCAATCATATTCGGACTAATTTTTTAACAAATAATTAGGTCTGTTTGCACCCCATTACTATTCTTACTTCAGAATTGTTTGATAGGTCTGAACCATTGACAGCTGTCCAGAATAAAGTTAACATTATTGGAAGCATTATTGTACCAGCTGAAATTGGTTGAACTGAACAGTATATTTAGGCTTGCTGTGAAGCAGTCACACAAACCCAAAACATTAGTTCTGTTTCTCTCTCCACAGATGCTGCCAGGCCTGCTGAGTTTTTCAAGAATTTTCTGTTTTATTTCAGTCTAATTAGGATTAACTGAAATACATATTTTATGTGCTTGAATTTCTGTTATCTCATTTTATTTTTTTTAAAGAGGATAACTTTATTCATCAAACTTTGATTCTTGATTTAAATGTTTTTCTTGTAAGAAAATAGTTTAGTCAGTCTATTTTCATGAAGTTATTGTAAAAAATCTAGACTTAAATATACCTAACAGCTCAATGTCACCTTAGGGGCTACCCAGGATTTTATAAGCTCTTGGAGAGAGATTTCATACACTAGATTTCCTTGGGAGGTAACCTTTGCGTTCTCATTTTGTACTTCTGTAAAAAGAGAGCAGTTGTGGATGCCCTTTGAGATAGAATAGAATTTATTTCTGCTTTTGTGCACATGCATTAATTTGCGGTAGTCCTTTCTAGTTTCAGTTTCATATTTGATTTCATTTCTGTGCTATGTCTGTTCCTTGTACTTGTGCCAGCTATTGCTCATTTTCAGACATTCAGATACAGTGTCAGCCATTCCATTTGTGCATTGTGCATTTATCCAGGTGAAGGGTACCAATGATAACTGAGTATATTAAACTCTGTCTTCATTTTGTAAAAGTGTGCTTCAACTTTGCAAAAACAAATCTTTAGAGTATGGTAGCTTTTCTCACCTTATCACCCATATGTTTTGTCTGACTAATTGCCCAGTTATGATTCACGAGTGTGAATTTTAAAACAAAATCTGCCATTTGACCTCTTTCCTTGTTCTGTAAAACCCTTGGCACTGAATGAAAATCTGAGCAATGTAAGTTCTGCTGTCTGTTGACTGGTCTGTGGCTGCTGCTCCATCTTAGTCTCTTCCACTGCATTGGAGATCATATACAGGGAAAGCCAAGAGTATGGAGTTCTCCATAGTATATATGGTATCCATACAGACTAAAGTTACAGGCAAGACCGTTGACTTAAGACTGTTCAAGATAATTGAAGGAGGTTTAGATGGTAAGATGACAGTGATCTGCTAGGCAAGGTGGGAATTACTCCCTTGATTTTTGCTTCAGTGCAATGCAGATATAGTATTGATGGAAATCAAATGCCATAGATTGAACTAAAATTGAAAAATGAGGAAGGTCATACCATGTCTTTATCTACCCAGTCTCCACATCCATTTCCTTGCCTCCAATAAATATCTGACTTGAATCCAATCTGAATCAGATTTTTCATAGATAAACTATTTGTGGGTGTGCGCGCGCACAATCATTGCACTCTAGATGATGTCAATTCTGTATTGTTTTTTACGATTGAAGTACTTTATCAAGAATTTAGATTACCACAGAAGAGCATTTAACGCCACCTTTTGAATGTGTGTTCAGGTTGTCCAACCAGACAGATAAATGTCAGTTCTCCCTGGAGACTGTTAAGAGTGCTGACTGAGATGAATTTAGGCAGATGGAATCTTGTTACAATTAATGTAAGCTTATGTTGCAAAAATTGAGTTGAACGCAGTATGGATTGGTATTATTTTCATAGCCTCATCAAAAAAACTACAATATGAGTACTGAAATCCAAGTTTGTGTGGGGCTTTAATGGATCATTGATAGACTTCAAAAAATGGTTATTCAAACATAAGCTAAAACAATAAATGCACACTGTTTTCCCTCTGCTTTTACATGAAAGTTATGTTTTTCCTCCTTTCGACAGATATTTCTTTGTTTTACTACTTAAATCTTTCTTCAGCTACAAAGATTATTTTCGCTAGTTGATCAGTAGGCAACAAACTAGTGAATGTGAGCCTTTACTAATTGGACCATAGTTACGGGCAGCTTCTTCACAAATAGCATCATGAATAACAAAATTCAACATAAGATATGAGCATGCACTGCCACCAACCAGCTGAGCACAGAATGGATAGTCACCAAATCTCACTGATGGAAGTTGTACCAGTCGGACATGTCGTGTTAAAAGCAGAAAATGCTGGATAAAGCTCAGAAGGTCTGGCAGCATCTGTGGTGAGAGAAACGGGGTGGTTGAACTCAATGTTAAGTCCAGAAGCCTGTAAAGTGCCCAATCGAAAGATGATGCTGTTCCTCCAGTTTGCGTTGGGCTTCACTGAAACATTGCAGCAGGCCAAGGATGGATCTTGGCCTGCTGCCCATTCCTAATTGCCCTTGAGAAGCTGGTGTTGAGCCACCTTCTTGAACTGCTGCAGTCCATGTGGTGTAGGTACACCCACAGTGCTGTTAGGAAGGGAGTTCCATGATTTTGACCCAGCGACAGTGAAGGAAGTTTTACATGGAATTTTGCTGTAATTGAAGAAAGACAAGACAAATCAAAGATCCTTCTCATGACCCTGGAGAACTGTGTTCAAGCTAAAGTTATTATCAATCAAGGTATCCAGGCAGCAATGTGACTCAACAGCTAAGACAGATGCAGCTTTTCTAATCCAGTCAATACCTGCTGTATCTCTTGTTGAGCCGTGCAAAGTCACATCTTGCACTTGGAGGCATTCACTAGTGTAACACGTTAGTTAGCCTATTGTTCAAAATGATTTCTAAAATATATTCGATCCATAGGTAAGTTTGTCGGCAACCTAATATTGTCTGCAAAATATAGCGTCACAATATTTTCACAAGCGTCTGGAAGAGACACTGCACTTTATGATGCCCTGCAAAGTGAAGGGATCAAGCAGGATGGACAGCAGTGAATAAACTTGCCGTACCCCTCCTCCAAGAGAGATACTTTCCATGAATCATTGTACCCTCACATGGATCTTGCAGCTCCAGTGCACATATTGGCCAAAACTCAAGATCTGTCCATGTGCTTCCATAGCTTTCAGCTTGTTCGAAAAGGCCATATGAGGCATTGGATAAGATTTTAATTTATTCAAAATTGATCTACTAGCACCAAGTTAAAATTTGGCCTATTTTGCTGAAAGCCTCAGAATAAGCAATGGAAGCAATGCAAAGTGGAATTCCCTCACTTTGAATTATTGAGATGCTAGGGTTCCATTCTGTTATTTATAGGCTTGTATAACTATATGAGAAAAAATGTCCCTTGCTTTCTGTATACTTCTCTCAAAATGGTCCAGTGAACTCTTAAGTAAAATTTTACTCACAAGTAGAGAACTGTAAAATTAGGATAAGTTGCATCTTCATTTTATCGCAATGTTACTTTTGCACCCATGAGACCTTTGCCATAAAAGTTGAGAGCCTAACCATAATACTGCACATTATAGTAGAATAGCAGCTGTTCTGTTTTTACATGAGAAGCAAGGGCACAAATGCTGGATAAAAGCAAAATACTGTGGATGCTGGAAACCTGAAAGAAAAACCGAAAGTGCTAGAAGCACTCAGCAGGTCTAACAGTGTCTGTGGAGAGAAAAACAGAGTTGACGTTTTGAGTCCATATGATCCTTCTTCAGAGCTACAAATGCTGGAAATGTGAGTTAACAGAAAATAGTGGAATGTGCAGCAGGTTAGCCAGCATTTGAACGAGATTTTGGAAGATTTTCTTTTTCAATTCTGACTTAGCTGTGTGTTTACAGCCTTTTTTTCTGATTTTTAATATGTTCTATTACAAACCTTTTTTCATACATGGTACAGTGGTAGATTAGCAACAGCAAGGAAAAGAACATGTGGCTGACAGCCTGTCCTCTAATATTGTTTCACCTCCTCCCTCTGATCTTCTATTGAATAACTGAGACACAAATCTAGATTATTTTTTAAGCAACAGCAGTGTGCAATGAAATTGTGGTCTCGAATGCTGTTTCAGAAAGTCAAAATCTGATGTGAAATGAAATTCAGCAGTGAAATGGTTACTTCAGGTTATTAATTTTCTTGCTGTGATAGGGTGATCAACTGTCTTGTCAAGAAAATAGATCTTTATGTCACCTGTACTATGATTAAATGGAACGTTATTGTTCACAGAAAGAAATCACAGTTATAACAATAATCTGTTCAAAATCAGTTCAACATTTCTTTTAAAGATCATATTACCTTCTATTTTTATGAATTTCAGCGTAATTGAGATAGGTGACAATACTTGCACTGATTTAAATTTATGAATGCTCCATCTGCATTAGTCATTCGCTTAAACATTTTTAAAGTAAATATTAAAGAAAGTAAGTGGGCTATCTGGAATTTTAATTGAATGTGACTGTATTTTTAATAATTGCAGTAAATCAACTATAAAGTAGGTTACAAGTATAAATTCAATTTTTATACATTGTATGTGTATGTATATATATATATATATTTTTTTTATAAAATACATCTGTTTAAAAAGTTATTGCTTAAGATTCCTGATATGAATTGCTACATGAACAAAATTTAAGGACTCATGCCAATTACATCATAAGGCACGAGAGAACTGTGTTTTTAAATCTTATTTTTGACAATTTTCTCCCATTTCTTTCTATGCAGTAATTGGGTAAGGATGGGATTAGGCTCAACTGTAGGAAAGTAGCAACGTGGATACAAAATTGGCTGAGTGATACGAATTAGCGAGTAGTGGTTAGGCTGGAGGAAGGTTTGTAGTGGAGTTCCCCAGGAGTCAGTATTTTTCCTGATGTATTTATATATATATATATATATATACACACATATATAAAATATACACAAATGACCTATACCTTGATGCATAGGGCACAATTTCAAATTTGTGAATGATATGAAACTTGGAAGCATTGCAAATTGTGAGGAGGGTAGTGTAGAACTTCAAAAGGGCATAGATAAGTTGGTGGGATAGGCAAAGGGGACAGATGAAGTTCAGTGCAGAGAAGTGTGAGGCGATTTATTTTGGTAGGAAGAACAAGGAGGGTCAATACAAAATAAAGGATACAACTCTAAAGTTGGTGCAGGAGCAGAGGGACCTGGGTATGTATGTATATAAGTCATTAAAGGTGGCAGGACAGTTGAGAAAGTGGTTAAAAAGAGCACACAGTATCCTATTTATTAATAAGGCCATAAAGTACAAGAGCAAGGAGGTTATGTTGAACTTGTATAAGGCACTAGTTTGGCCTCAGCTGGGGCAGTGTGTCGTGTTCTGGGCACTACATCAGGAAAGATATGAAGGCATTGGAGAAAGTGCAGAAAAAGTTTACGAGAATGGTTCCAGGGATGAGGAACTTCAGTTAGGAAAATAGATTGGAGAAGTTAGGACTGTTTCCCCTCAAGAAAAGAAGGCTGAGAGCAGACTTAATAGTGGTCAAAATCATGATGGGCCTGGACAGAGTAGATAGGGTGAAACTTTTCCCGCTTATGAAAGGATCGAGAATGAGAGGGCACAGATTTAAAGTAATTTGCGAAAGAAGCAAAAGTGATATGAGAAAAAACTTATGCACACAGCGAGTGGTTAGGACCTGGAAAGCGCTGGGAGTGTGGTGGAGGAAGGTTCAATCATGGCATTCAAAAGGGAATTAGACTTTTATTTGAAAAGGAACAATGTGCAGAGTTATGGGGAGAAGGTGGGAGACTGACACTAAATAAACTGCTCATTCGGAGAGACACAATGGGCTGAATGGCCTCCTACACTGTGAACCTGTGACAGTTTTAAACAGCTTGTTTTTTTTTTAATATTGATTTGCGGTATATGGACATCAATTATTACCCATCCATCATTGCCCTTGAGAAGTTAGTGCTGGACCTTCATGAGCCACCTCAGTCCTTACAGTGAACATACTTCCACAAAGCTGTTAGGCTGGGAGTTAAACAATTTTGGCCCAGCGACAATGGTGCCACTCATTGTCATAAAAAATTAGTGCTTGGACATAGTGGCAGAGGACATTTGGAAAATGTCAAATTGTGTCATGGCAATGCATTGGATTCTTCAGAAATAGAGGAGGGGAAGTCATTTTTAATCATCCTTTTTCTAAACAAAGGGATTACTTACAGTTTTAATTGATATAAAAACTTAAGCCAAAAAATATTTTATGAACGGGCATAGAGGAATTAATGTTCTAAATCTATTATGTCAGTGTGGTTTATTGTTTTGCTCTATCTTGATTGTGTCTTGCATTCAAAAACATGTACTATTTTATATTTGAACATGAATAAATCCCTAGTCATAATCCTAATATAAAGTAGAATAAAGTTAAATAAAAATTTGAATGCTCTTCAAGAGATCTCCACAGATGAAGCTATCAATCCAGTTCAAACGAGAGACGAGAATTTTTAACCTTTAGTTGATTGTGATTTAAAAATTTCTGCTCTTTCCATAGATAAATCTTATGGTCAATTGAAAAATGGAGAATATAATCCAGAAATCTGCATGCATACATGCAGGTTTTCAATATATTTAACTCTTCTTCCATGTACGTAACTGCACTCCTCTAATTCTGGCTTCTTGTGCAACCCAATTTTAATTGCTGTACCATTGGGAGTTGTGCCTTCAGTTGCCTAGGCCCCAAGTTCTGGAATTTCCTCCCTGCAGCTCTCTGCCTCTCTATCCCTTTAAGACACTCCTTAAACCTACCTCTTTGACCAAGCTTTGGTCATCTGACTGAATATTTTCTTATGTGGTTCAGAGTGATACTTTTTTATAATGTTCCCGTGAAGCACCTTGGGACATTTTATTACGGTAAAGGCACTGTATAAATTATTTGCATATAATTTTTAGAAAACTGTTCTATTATGTGCTTTTTTTTACTGAATTGCACTCTACACAATGACACAGAAATATGTACTTGTGTTGATGGATGTCATGTGACTTTTCCAGTATTTGGGCCCTTAAACCTCTAACTGATTGATCTGTGAATGAAGGAAAGAACTGTTTGGGGGAATTGATGTGATTGGGTACTACTTTCTTTCTCTCTTTGATTGCTGAACATCATAACTTGACAGAAAACAAAAATGATTACCAAATTCATTAAACTTCAGGTTGCATCTTATGCAGTATAAATTTTTGTAAGGTAGCTGCTAGCTTCATTTCAAATTATTAGGATTGCCAAATGGCTTCTACAACAGATTCTAAAATGTATTTTAAAAGTGCCTTTTAATCTAACCATTCACATGATCGATTTGTCAATAGCTATGTTGCATAATCAAACAAAATGTGCAAATTTGAAACAATGTATTCGTAGTCTATGTATTTAAAAAAACATAGAAATCATTAAAGAACTGCAAAGGAGTTATTCTTACATTCCTTGTGGATCACTTCTGATTGGAATAAGCACACATGGTTTTGCTTTTTCCTCCAGAATGTGGTGGCCATTGCTAGGGCTGAGAGCGCTGAGGTCAGGGCCTTGCCTATTGATCGGTATTCCTGCCTCTCCACTCCAGCATCTGCTTCATTGGCTCCTTTCAGGCCTGCTCCAGTACATTAGAATAGAAATCCATAACCAGACTGTGCTCATCCAAGCAGGGGAAGAAACTAAATTAAATGCTATAAAACAATCTTGGCTTGGAGTTTGCACCAATTCATCTTGATCTGAGATGTCATGCTGGCTCACTGTCCAAGCACCTGGGCTAAAGGCTGCAGCAGTAGAAAATATAAGGAGCTTGGATCATTCATTTGTCAGCTAAGGAGCACAGGATCACCTAACCATTGCTTCTGCAGAGGTCAGCTGACAGAACAATCAAAGTGAGGCTGGCTGTGCTCAGTCATTCTGTAAGTTGTAGGCTTTTGTATATCTTTTTGGCCCAACTGGCTGTGTCCACATTTGTATTAACGAGAAATAATGGGTCATTGAACACTGCACGTTCTATACAACAAGGTCATAGGGAAAACAATATCTCAAAAGAATGGGGTTAGTTTTGTCAGGTGATTTTTGTTCTTTTACAATTTAAAGATGAAAGGATGATTGTTGGAATTTAATTCAGAAATTTTACACATACATAAACCAAAAACTTAATCTTTACATACAGTGGCATTTTACATCAATTTACTTGTAGAGGTGCAATGGAGAATGATTGTTGAGTAAGTATTTCTTGTGTTGTATATTGTAATACATGTTTTTTGCTCTGTTTAGTTTCCCTCTATAATACATTGCTCGGTTTATAAGAATTGTTACAATTTGGTACATTTTATAAAGTATTTCCCTTTCAACCTTATCGCAACACTTCCTTAAGCAAGCCCGGCCCCTGGCCTTGCAAAGATATGGGGTTCTGAAGACTAATTCCTGTATTTGAAGTGATCTAGTTACTGGAATAAAATAACTTTGTACTACACCATATGGGCACTTTCCAGATATAGAATATAATCATGTACTGTAGTTTTACAGGCTAGAAGCAGTTAAATGTTTAACTATAAATAACAAAATGCTGTCAAGGGCAAATATTCAATGTAATAGTACAAACTAAGTCCCTAGTGTGTTTGTTGCTTTTTTCAAGAATTATCTTTCGATGATATATTCTGGATTGGGAAATCCTACTTATATTTGACCTCTCAATATCTTGTGCCCTTTGGTGTCAATTTCAATTAAAGAACGTGCATGGCACAAGTCTTAGTTTAAAATCTCCCAACTGATTCAACCTTAAATTCAAGATATGTTGAAGAACCTTGCCGTTTTTAACACATTGGGGGATTGGAGCTATTCACCTTAGGAAATCTGAAATGTTTCTTATTCAGCTAAGAGCAAATTGTGACTTATGGTATCCGATTAGCATCTGAAATTGCTCTTGTGTGCTGGTATATGTGCGTCTGAGTTGATGGAGATGCTCAATAGAACCATAGAAAAGTTGCGTCACAGGAAAAGACCATTCACCCTATCATGTCTGCGTCGGTTGAAAACAAAACTAGCCGCTCATTCTAATCCCACCTTCCAGCACCCAGTCTTGTAGGTAACAGCCACTTCAGGTATAGATCCACCTTTTAAGTGAGTTGAGGGTTTCTGCCTTAACCACCATTTCAGGCAGCAAATTTCAGACACCTACCACCCTCTGGATAAAAAAGTTTTTCTTCATGCCCTCTCTAATCCTTCTACCAATCACCTTAAACCTACACCCCTGGTGATTGACCTCCCTGCTCGGGGGAACAAGTCATCCCTGTCTACTCTATCTAGGCCCCTCATTTACTCCATGTCATTAATATATAGCGCAAACAGCAGGAGACCCAACACTGAGCCCTACGGAATGCCACTGGAAACTGCTTTCCATTCACTAAAACATCTGTCGATCATTTTCCTATCTTTCCTGTCACTGAGCTAATTTTGGATCCAATCTGCCACATTCCCCAGTAACCCATGGGCTTGTACTTTTCTGACCAGTCTGTTATGTGGGACCTTGTGAAATGCCTTACTAAAATCCATGTAGACCACATCGACTGCACTACCCTCATCAATCCTCCTTGTCAATTAAGTTAGTAAGGCACAATTTTGCCTTAAAACCATGCTGACTATCCCTGATTAATCCTTGTCTTTCTAAATGACAGTTTATCCTGGCTCTCAAAATTGTTTCTAATAATTTACCCACGACTGAAGTCAGACTGACAGGCCTATAATTATTTGGCCTATCCGTCGACCCTTATTAAACAATGGTACACGTTCCCAGATCTCCAATCCTCTGGTACCCCTCCTGTATTTAGTGAGGATTGAAAAATGATGCTCAGGGCATCTGCTATTTCCTCTTTGGCTTCCTTTAACAGCCTGGGATACAAACCATCCAGCCCTTGTGATTTACCCACCTTCAAGGATGTCAGTCCTTCTCATACTTTCTTTCTCATTATGCTTATCGTATCTAATATTTCACACTCTTCCTCATTAGCTAGGGGGGTGGGGGCGATGGCATCGTGGTATTGTCACTGGATTAGTGATCCAGAGACCCAGGGTCAGAGCTGAAGGAGGGTCATATGGACTCGAAACGTGAACTCTGTTTCTCTCTCCATAGATGCTACTAGACCTGCTGAGTTTTTCCAGCATCTTCTGTTTTTGTTTCAGATTCCTAGCATCCTCAGTATTTTGCTTTTATATTAATATTTTCATATTTAACTTTTTTTTAATTTCTATTATGCATGAACAGCAAACTGATAGATACCAGTGCGCTCTGAATTATTGTAACTCAGGTTCTATTGTTATACTTATCGCAAGCATTGTACAGCATTGTTGGAAAGGCTTGAAAAGTGTTATGTGCAAGTTGGAACTGGTGGCTTGGGGAGAATTGTAAAGTGCACGTGGCCCAGAGTCAATACATGGTGGACAACTGTGAGGGACACATGGGAGACTGCAGGACCCCTTGTATGGAATATAGCATCACTCCACTTCCTTGCCTCTGACTTGGCATTCTTCAAGGCTTAGTATTGGCAAGCTATTCAACCTTAGGGTGTATGGTGCAACAGGATGAAAAGTGCCTTCATCCAACATTGACAAACTTGCATTCCCAAAAGGACAGTTGGACACTACTCAGGAGTGAGGTTTCTTTGACTGACTCTCCCTTTCTCCTCCTTTTCAGTTTCTCTTCTCCCAACCCAACAAAAGTGTGGGGACACAGAGAACAGGCCTCGAATCCCATATCACCAAGACTGACGACTTCCACCTGTAATATTGCCATCTTCTGCCCTTGCCTTAGTCCATCTGCTACTGGAACCCTCATCCAGTATTTTGTTACCTCCAGAGTCAGCTGTTACAATATTTTCCTGGTCAGCTCCTATTTTCCGCCTTTCATAAACTTGACAACATATCTGCTGCCTGCATCCTAATATGCACCAAGTCCCAACAACCCATCCATCCTATGCTAGCTGACCGACATTGAGTCCCAGACAACAAAAACTTGACTTTAAGATTCTCACCTTTGTGTTTCAATCCTTCGAAGTTGTCACTGTTTATTTCTGTCACTTCCTTCAGCCCTGGACATCAAGGCAGCATTTGACCGAGTGTGGCATCAAGGAGCCCTAGCAAAACTGGAGTCAATGGAAATTGAGGGGGGAAAACTCACTGCTGCTTGGAGTCACACGTAGCACAAAGGAAGATGGTTGTGGTTGTTGGAGGACAATCATCTCACTTCCAAGACATCACTGCAGGAGTTTCTCAGGGCAGTGGTCCTAGGCCCAACCATCTTCAGCTGCTTCATCAATGACCTTCCTTCCATCATAAGATCAGAATTGGGGATATTCGCTGATGATTGCATAATGTTGAGCACCATTCACGACTCCTCCGATTCTGAAGCAGTCCACGTCCAAGTGCAGCAAGACCTGGACAACATTCAGGCTTGGGCTGACAAGTGGCAAGTAACATTCGTGCCACACAAGTGCCAGGCAATGACCATCTCCAACAAGAGAAAATCTAACGATCGTCCCCTGACGTTCAATTACATTAGCATCACTGAATCTCCCACTATCAACATCCCAGGGGTTACCATTGACCAGAAACTGAATAAGACTAGCCATACAAGAGCAGGTCAGAGACTAGGAATCCTGCAGCAAGTAACTCACCTCCTGACTCCCCAAAGCCTGTCCACCATCTACAAGGCACAAGTCAGGAATATGATGGAATACTTTCCACTTGCCCGGATGAGTGCCACTCCAACAACACTCAAGAAGCTTGACACCATCCAGGACAATGCAGCCCATTTGATTGGCACCCCTTCCACAAATATTCATTCTCTCCACTGCCGACGAACAGTGGTAGCAGTGTGTGCCTTCTGCAAGATGCACTGCAGAAACTCTCCAAGTCTCCTTAAGCAGCACCTTCCAAACGCATGACCATTACCGTCAAGAACAAGGGCAGCAGCCACATGGGAATATCACCACCTGAAAATTCCCCTCCAAGTCACTCATCATCCTGACTTGGAAATATATCGCTGTTCCTTCGCTGTCGCTGGGTCAAAATCTTAGAACTCTCTCCGTACAGTACTGTGGATGCACTTACACCACAGGTACTGCAGCGGTTCAAGAAGGCAGCTCACCACCACCTTCTCAAGGGAAATTAGGGATGGGTAATAAATGCTGACCTGGCCAGCGATGCCCACATCCCATGAACGAATAAAAAAAAAGAAAGACTGTAGCATTTTCAGAGGGACAAAGTGTAAATGTGCAAGATATACTCGTATATATCTGTAATTTCATGCAAATCCTCTCAAGGCTTCCCCTAAGATGGAAGGTTTGGCTAGTGTTAGAAAGCGATTGTCAACCTTACATGACATTCTCCTGTCTATTCAGTATCTTTAATGCTCATAATGGTCAAAATAGTTGGTCAAAGCATTGTGAATGAGTTCTTGTCCCCATGCTATGATATAAGTCTGAAAATGGTTGTTAGCACTATTGGCAGAGAGCACTTAACACATTCATATTGCATGCATTTTCCCATTATTTTAATGCAAGCGTAATGCTTTTGCTAAACTACCGGAGTGTCATATGAAAGTGTTGAGTATTCACCTAGTAATTTAATTGCAGCAACTTCGGAACTATTAGCTTTAAAAATGTTTACATTAGGGACTTAATGGTTTAGGAAATTCACATGAAGGAACTTATTTCTTGAAATGTATGTTCAATTGATCCTCATTCTTTGGGTACTCAAAGATTGCTGTGATGTTGTATTTGTTGTTGCAGTGCATGAATTAGAAATGAGGTGCAGATGGTTGGATCTGCGCCTGTATTCTGTTTGCACCACTGGATGATTTTCTACGTTATATATGCTATATCAATGCAATTTGTCTATTCCACAAGTGTAAAGTAGCAGCCTTGATGAGGGAGGTTCTGTGCCACCCTATTTGTTGTCAAAAAGAATTGCATTGTTAATTTTTAGATTACTGGCATAGTTGCAGTATTAAGTGGAGAGCCACCTACACACTACAACAACTTAAGAATATAAGTGTGCATTTTTGCCCTATTTCTGTGCTGCAACGTAAGAAAGGTGAGGCTCTGCCATTACATTTTAAATTTTTTAAAATTTATTCTTTCATGGGATGTGGGTGTGACTTGCTTGGCTAGCATTATTTTTAATAGAGAAGGCTCTTGAGAAGGTAGTGGTGAGCTGCCTTCTTGAACCGCTGCAATCCATGCGTTGTAGGAACACCCACAGTGCTGTTAGGAAAGGAGTTCCAGGATTTTGACCCAGCAGCACTGAAGGAATGGCAATATAGTTCCAAGTCTGGATGGTGAGTGGCTTGAAGGGAACCTTGCAGCTGGTGGTGTTCCCATGCAGTTCTGCCCTTGTCCTTCTGGGTGGTAGATGTTGCAGGTTTGGAAGATGCTAAGGAGCCTTGGTGAGTTGTTGCCGTGCATTTTGTAGATGATACACACTGCTGCTACTGTGCGTCCGTCGTGGAGGGAGTGAGTGTTTAAGGTGGTGAATGGGGTGCCAATCAAGTGGGCTGCTTTGTCCTGAATGGTGTCAAGCTTCTTGGGTGTTGTTGGAGCTGCACTCATTCAGGCAAGTGGAGAGTATTCCATCACACTCCTGACTCGTGCCTTGTAGATGGTGGACAGGCTTTGGGGAGTCAGGAGATGAGTTAGTCGCCACAGAATTCCCAACTTCTGACCTGCTCTTCCAGCCACAGTATTTATATTCTTCCATGGGATATGGGTGTCGCTGGCAAGGCCAACATGTTTGGCCCATCCCAAATTGCCCTTGAACTGAGTGGCTTGCTCGGCTATTTCAGAGGGCAGTTAAGAGTTTATCACATTGCTGTAGGTCTGGAGTCACATGTAGGCAGATTTCCTTCTCTAAAGGACATTAATAGACTAGACGGATTTTTACAACAATCAACGATAACTGTCATGGTCACCATTACTGAATTAATTGTATTTAAATTCCACCAGCAGCCATGATGGGATTTGAACCTTTATCCCAGAGCCTGAGCCTCTGAAATACTAGCCCAGTTACGTTACCACCACATGACCATCTCCCCCTATTTGGGAAGAAGTAAGGATGACTGTGGATTACAGGGCTGCAGGCTGAAGATTCTGTACCAAGAAAGGAGACTTCCTTCTCTGTTTTAGGTCAGGACTCAGTTTTCCTTTCAGGCCCAGGAAATTAATGGAGCCATGTTGAGATATTTGGCCCAACTGGGGTAGAGCAGACCCCATTTACAGATCTGTTACAAAGCATTCTGCTTTATCTATGTGTAAATAGTAAATGCTAGTGACAGCCCAGTACCATGTTGGAACTCAAATGGCATTGATGGAGATGACCCTTAACCTTGTCTGCTTTGATAATTGTGCTCTCTTAGATGAATAGTTCTCTTATTGTTTCCAGGGATCACTGTTTAAAAATAACTCTTTAAAAATCAGTAGAAACAAATGCATAAAAGAATGTTAATGGTCACTGGCACTTTTTTGTCAAGCTTTGCATGAGTTCTGTTGGTTGTGTCTCTCGATAGAAATATGTGTAGTCTGAAAGCGTGTCACTGGAGAATTTTCCAACATAAATGAGAGAAGAAATAGCCCTCAAAAGGAAGAACACCTGAGAGCGTAATTTCTCCTTTAAGGGGATACAGCAGTATCCTGTACGTTTTACACTGCAGGTATATGTGCCATATGTTTCCTTATTAACATACTTAGCATTTTCTTTGGTTTGTATTTTAGGCTGTTTGCCAGGTTTTCTGGTGCATGCAAAGAAATTGTCGTCATCTTACGAGGAGCGGCGTAAACAGGCTACAGCCATTGTCCTTCTCGGTGTCATTGGAGCAGAATTTGGTGCTGAGATTGAACCTCCAAAGCTGCCAACTCGGACTAGGAGCACCAATCAGGTCCCAGAGGGCTTTGGACTGACCAGTGGAGGGTCCAATTATTCCCTGGCTAGACACACCTGTAAGTATTCAGTTTCATAAAATGCCTTTCATGTCGGGAGTTGCAGATTTAAAACCACTCGTGTAGGTGGCCCTAGATTGGATTTTTTTTTTAAACAACTTTTTTGAAGTTTTACAGATTCTGTTGCTCTACTCCTGCTCTTATTTTGATGCATAACTGTTTCTGATAAGTATCAATGCAAATTTGATAAATTCAGGCATCCATTTTGTGTTTATGCATTCAAGGTCCAATTGCAAAACAATGTCTCAAAAGAAAGAGCATACATTTAAATAGCACCTTGCTACACCTTCTGAAATGTGCCAAATGATTTCACATACTTTTTGCTATGATGTCTAATGTTCCATTGAAGGGTTGTGAGGACTCGAAACGTCAACTCTTTTCTTCTCCGCCGATGCTGCCAGACCTGCTGAGTTTTTCCAGGTAATTCTGTTTTTGTTTTGGATTTCCAGCATCCACAGTAGTTTTTTGTTTTTAACAAAGAAAAGATGTGACTGGAGCAGGTGTGCTGCTAACTAATAAGCAAGAAGTAAGAGAGGAAACGAAACATGCAAAGAAAAGGAAACAAACTGGGCACCAAGATTATGTTGAATCCTGAAGGCTGTAAAGTGCCGCTCCTCAAGTTTATGTTGAACTTCACTGGAATGGAGTAGTAGGCTGAGAACAGAAAGGTCAGCTTGAGAACAAGGTGGAAAATTAAAATGACAGGACGCTGAGATTTGGGGTCAGGTTTCTGCTTCTGCTTTAGTTGTGTTGGTATTACAGACAGATGGAGTATAATGTGGGAAAATGTGAAGTTGTCCATTTTGGCAGGAAGAATAAAAGAGAAGCATATTATCTAAATGGTGAGAGATTGCAGAGTTCTGAGGTGTAGAGGGACCTGGGTGTCCTAGTGCATGAATCACTAAAAGGCTGGTATGCAGGTACAGCAAGTAATTAGGAAAGCTAATAGAATGTAATCATTTATTGCGAGGGGAATTGAATACAAAAGTAGGGAGGTTATGCTTCAGTTCCACAAGGCACTCGTGAGACCACATTTGGAGTACTGTGTACAGCATCTTAATTAAGAAAGGGTGTAAATGTGTTGGAAGCAATTCAGAGAAGGCTTACCAGACTAATACCTGGAATGGGTGTGTTGTTTTATGAGGAAAGGTTGGATGGACTAGGCTTGTATCTACTGGAGTTTAGAAGAATAAGATGCAACTTGATTGAAACATATAAGATCCTAAGGGATCTTGACAGGATGGATGTGGAGAGGATGTTTCCTCTTTTGGGAGAATCTAGGACTAGGGTATCACTGTGTAAAAATAAGAAGTTGCCCATTTAAAATGGAGATGGGGCAAATTTTTTTCACTCAGAGGGTTGTGACCCTTTAGAACTACCTTCCTGAAAAGGTGGTGGAAGCCGTCTTTGAATATTTTTAAGGCAGAGGTGGATAGATTCTTGGTAATCAAGGGGGCGACAGGCAGTAGATGGGATGCAGGTTTCAGGTTAGTATCTGATCAGCCATGATCTTATTAAATGACAGAGCAGGCTCGAGGGGCTGACCGGCCTTGTTCGTATGTTTGTATTTATGTTCAATATCCATATCCCATCAACATTTATATGGGTAGCACTAGCTAAACTGCACACAACCCGCTGAGATGGTAGTCCTGACATGAAAGCTTTTAAATGGAAGTAATCCAAAGATGGATCTTGAAGATTTCAAGTGATGAGGCTGCTCCTGTTTCCTTTGTCAGCTTGTTCCATTGTGGGATTGTCCTAGGGGAAGGAAGATTTTTGATACACTGTCTTGGAAACAAATGGTCTTTGTCGTTTGTGTGGATAGCTACCTCATGTTTTGTCGTTGCCAGGGGGATCCAGGTTCTTGTTTATGTCAAGTCCCACCAGTCTACTCCACATTTTATAGAACATGGTCAGGCTATTTTTCTCCCTCCTTCGCTGCAGTGAATCCCATTCCAAATCTTTGATCAGGGATGTGACACTGGTGTACTTCCCACACACAGCTTGTATATTCCAGGACTGGACAAGCAAATATTTGGTAAGGTACAAAGCTGATATTTTTGTTGCAATATCAAATATTCCGCCTCAGAAATCAAAGAATCCTGTTTGTTTAGGATATTATCTGCTGAATGTGGAATCCCCATTGAAGATTGTTTTTACGATGAACCCCCAGGTATGGTAGTGAGTGTATCTACCTGTTGGAGAATTTTATTACATAACTTAAAGCTATCCAACTGTGGATCCATTTCATTAGTGATGCACATGACATAGCATTTTTTAGCATTCAGTGCCATCTCCCATTGGTCCTGCCATTTTTGTAATCCCAGAAGTTCATCTTGCAGTGAATTGATATGATCTTCAATTTTCCCTGATATATAAACCATGCAGTCATCTGCAAATAGTTGCACACTTTTTTTTAACTTGTTGGGAAGGTCGTTTATTTATGTTGTGAAGAGTAAAGATCCCTGGGGCACTCTGGAGAGAACATCTCCAGTTTTCTGTTGGTAACGACGTACCGTATCCAATTTAATGATGTCCTCATGATTCCATAGTTCTGAAGCTTGGCCAAGAGCTTTTCATGAGGAACTTTGTCAAAGGCTTTTGAGAAATTAGCATTCCCACGTGAGTAATTTCATCTCTTTCGAGACTAGAAGCTAGGTCATCAACTGTCTGCAAAAGCCATGTTTCGATTTTTTTTTGACCAAAAGCCATACTGACTATCTATCAGGATATTGTGAGCTTCAAAGTGCTTCATGACATGAGATGAACAATATGTTCGAGCAATTTGCAAATGATGCTGGTGAGAGTTATCAGCCTGTAGTTTTCTGGCTGACTTTTATCCCCTTTTTTGAATACTCACAGGTTAGCTTTTGTGTCCATTGGCCTGGTAAGTAACCTGTGTTGACTGACTCTTGAAAGGTTTGCGCACTGAATGGAGGTGTTCCACGAAGTGCTCATCCAATCTGCATATACTTCTTTCAGCCTGGTTTACTGTATTCTATACTCACATTGTGTGGCCTCCTCTACATTGGGGAGACCAAGCACAGACAAATTAACTTTGTTTTAAAGAACTTCAGTGTTAAGACAGAGATGGTGCTCCTACAATGCTCCTTAATATAAAAATTAACTGTACAAAGAGTAGAACCCTGCAATGCATGAAGTAGCATGTAATCTATCTTGTATGTTTATGTAAAAATAAAGTTTAGTTTATGTGGCATAATATACATACAGTAGATAGAACCAGCCACCCTTGGGAAGGCCAGATGAAATTGAACAACCAATCCATTCATTCAAGTTGTAGCTTAATATTGGGCTTCCTCAGAAAATATTGCTGACCTGGAGTCAATCGGCAAAGAGTGTTTACGTATCTCCTTTAACCACTTTTTTACATTGTAAAAAGGGATGCTAATTGCCTCATTGATGAAATACTCTGCACCAAGTCATTTATGAATAGTTGTGAAGAGAGTAGGGGAGAGCATGTTAGTGGGATGGTGAAAAAGGCATATGGGACACTTGCCTTTATCAATCGAGGCATAGATTACAAAAGTAGGGAGATCATGTTGGAGTTGTATAGAACTTTGGTGAGGCTACAGCTGGAGTACAGTGTGCAGTTCTGGCTGGCCGCCACATTATAGGAAGGATGTGATTGCACTGGAGGGGGTGCAAAGGAGATTCACCAGGATGTTGCCTGGGGTGAAACATTTAAGTTAAGAAGAGAGGTTGGATAGACTTGGGTTGTTTTCGTTGGAGCAGAGAAAACTGAGGGGCGACTTGATCAAGGTATGCAAGATTGAGGGGCATGGACAGGGTGGATAGGGTGGATAGGGAGCAGCTGTTCCCCTTAGTTGAAGGGTCAGTCACGAGGGGACTGGGGCAAGTTCAAGGTAAGGGGCAGGAGGTTTAGGGGGGATGTGAGGAAAAACTTTTTTACCCAGAGGGTGGTGACGGTCTGGAATCCACTGCCTGGGAGGGTGGTGGAGGTGGGTTGCCTCACATCCTTTAAAAAGTACCTGGATGAACACTTGGCACGTCATAACATTCAAGGCTATGGGCCAAGTGCTGGCAAATGGGGTTAGGTAGGTCAGGTGTTTCTCACTTGTCGGTGCAGACTCGATGGGCCGAAGGGCCTCTTCTGCACTGTTCAATTCTGTGAGCAGAACCATACTCATTGCTGCCCCATCAGATTGTGCTTTTTCAATTTTGCACTAACTTATACTTCATATTGCAAAATCAGTTTTGATCAAAAGTTCTTTTCACATGTTGTTGCAGTACACTCCTAATTATGTAACGCACTACGTTTAATTAATGCACCTCTAAGTGTTTAAATATTGTTGAACAAAATGTTAGCACAGCAAACTGAACAGCATGTCAGAATTCAAGAGGTTATTTGATAATTACTAGCGATAAACATGCCTGCTACCATTATCTCTCAGAGGTATTCAGTGTCTTATTATGTCCTGAGCTACAGACATGTACAATACCATGAAGGGGGTATTATTTTCAATTGCCACATTCTAAATATTATGAAGTTGGAAACCAGTCGACATTGACTCTGTTGGGACAACTGTACTATGGGAAGGAGTGTCCACTTGTGTTGTCAGAGAACTTCAGAGCCAGTCCTACATAAAATATTTACTCCTGGTAGCTTGAGAACAGGGACATAGGAACATAGGACTGAACAGCAGGAGGAAGCCATTCAGCTCTTTGGGACTGTTCCCACTTTTGATAAGCTAATGACTGATTCATTTGTGGTCTCATGTCCACTTTTCTGTCTGGCCCCAAAACCCTTGGCTCCCTTGTCTATCAAAAATCTACATAACTCAACCTTGAATAAATTCAGTGACCCAGCTTCCGTTGCTCTCTGGGGAAGATAATTCCACAAACTGACAACCCGCTCAGAAAAAAATTTTCCTCATCTCCATCTTAAAAGGGAGACCTCTTATTCTTAAACTATGTCCCCTAGTCCTCCACCACAAGGGGAAACCACCTCCTGGTATCCACCCTATCAAGTTCCTTCAACCTCTTATGTGTTTCAATAAGATCACCTCTCATTCTTCTAAACTCCAATTGGTTTAGACCCAACCTGTTCAACCTTTCTTCATAAGATAAGCCTTTCATCCCAGGAATGAGTCGAGTGAACCTTCTCCGAACTGCTTCTAACACAATTATATCCTTTTATCAAATAAGGAGACAAAAACTGTAGAAGGTATTCCAGATGTGGTCTCACCAAGGCCCTATACAGCTGCAGTCCAACTTCCCTACTTGTATATTCCATTCCCTTTGCAATAAATGCCAGGGCTCCATTTGCCTTCCTAACCGCTGCCTCCTAACTTTTTGCGATTAACGTACCAGGATACCTAGATCCCTCCGGACCACTGAGTTCTGTATCTCTCGCCATTTAAATAATATGCTGCTTTTCTATTCCTCCTGCCAAAGTGGACAAGTTCACATTTTCCCACATTATACTCCATCTGCCAAATTTTTGCCCACTCACTTAACCTATCCATGCCCCTTTACAGACTCTGTACCTCTTCTTGACAACTTATTTTCCTACCTACCTTGGTGTCATTGGCAAATTTAGCTACCATACATTTGATCCCTTCATCCAAGTCATTGATATAGATTGTAAATAGTTGAGGCCCCAGCACTGACCCCTGGGGCACTCCATTAGTTGCAGCTTGCCAACCTGAAAATTGTACCTACTCCCTGCTTCCTGTTAGATAACCAATCCTTTATCCATGCTAATATGTTACCCCCTACACCATGTGCTCATGAGAAGTAACCTTTGATGTGGCATCTTAACAAATGCCTTTTGGAAATCCAAGTGCACCACATCTGCAATATCCCCTTTATCCACCTTACTTCTTACCTCCTCAAAGAACTCTGATAAATTAGTTAAACATGATTCCCTTACACAAAACGACGTGCATAGCAGTTTTATTTAATTCTTTCTCCATAAGTGGAGGACGAGAACCTCCTTTCTAGGATCACAATAATAATTGAATAATAATTGACTGCAAAACTGTCAGCGTTTGTTGTAATTACTCTTGTAGGATGTTGGTTATAGTTTGGTAGGTTTGAAGAAGTCTTTGTAGTCATACATAGGCTAACTGCAAGTCTTAACTGACTCAGAACTATTTACAAAGATATGGGAAAGGGTATAAGCTACAAGCTGTCTCCACACTTGCTGGTACACACAGCTCTGTCCAACACTAGATTGACCTTGGGTGTCATCATTGCGTGCGTGGCACTGAGCTCAGTCCCACATTAATCCTATATGTGCCAGACACATATACTAGAACTCCCCCAAATCTCTATTTAATGTATTTTAAGTATTTATTAAAAGGTTAATCAGGAGAAAGAAGTTAAGAGTATGAGATGAAGCTCGCTAGAAATGTAAAAACAGATAGCAAGAGCTTCTTCACATATTTAAAAAAGAAAAGAGTAAGTAAAGTGAGTGTTGGTCCTCTACAGAGTGAGAATAGGGAGTTAATAGATAATACGGAAATGGCAGATGAAATGAACAAATATTTTGCTTCTGTCTTCATGACAGAGGATACAAAAAACATTCCAATAATGGCTGTAAATCAGTAGGTGGAAGGGAGAGGGCAATATGGTGAAATTACAATCAAAAGGGAAGTGGCACTGAGCACACTGATGGAGCTGCAGGCTGACAAGTCTCTATGTCCTTCATTCTAGGGTCTTAGAAGAGGTGGCTAATGAGGTAGTTGATGCATTGGTGTTAATTTTCCAAAATTCGCTAGATTCTAGAAAGGTCCTATCAGACTGGAAAGTACAAATATAACCCCGCTATTCAAGAATGGAGGGAGGAAGAAAACAGGAAACTATAGGCTAGTTAGCCTGACGCCTGTCGTGGGGAGGGCGTTAAAATCGATCATTAAGGAAGTTACAGGTGGGCACTTAGAAAAAACTCAAGGTAATTGGGAAGAGTCAGCATGGTTTTGTGGAAGGAAATCATGTTTAACCAATTTATTGGAGTTCTTTGAAGGAGTAACTTGTGCAATGGATAAAGGGGAGCCTGAAGACGTACTGTACTTGGATTCCCAGAAGGCACTTTATAAGATGGCACATCAAAGGTTATTACGGAAAATGAAAGCTCATGGTGTAGGGGTTAACATATTAGCGTGGATAGAAGATTGGCTGGCTGAAAGAAAATGGAGAGTATGCATAAATGGGATGTAACGAGTGGAGTTCCACAGGGGGCTGTGCTGTGGCCTCAACTTTTAAAAATTTTATATCAGTTCATATCAATTAGATGAGGGGAGCGAAGGCATGGTAGCTAAGTTTGCAGGTGACACTAAGATAAGTAGAAAAATATGTTGTGAAGAGGACATGAGGAGGTTGCAGATGAACATAGGTTGATTGAGTGGACAAAATTCCAGCAGATGTAGGAAGATGTGAAGTTGTTTACTTTGGAAGGAAGAATAAAACAGCCCAGTATTATTTAAATGGAGAACGACTGCAGAATTCTGAGGTGCAGAGGGATCTAGATGTTCTGGTGCATGAGTCACAAAAAGTTAATATACAAGTACAACGAGTAATTAAGAAAGCTAATGGAATGCTATCCTTTATTCGAGGAATTGAACATAAAAGTAAGGATTACTTGGAAAAACTCAGCAGATAATCTATACCTGTAATGCCCTGTCAGTCTTTCCACCCCACCCCCACTAGAGCTGTACCTTGAGTGTCCTGCCATCTATTCTTAATTAGCACATTCTCTTAGATAATATAACCACCTTTAACACCTCTTTGTTCCTTTGTCTGTGACATCTTTTGATTATCTGCTCCTATCACTGCTTGCTTGTCCCTACAACCAACACCCCCCAACTTCTCTCCCTCCACCCGCCCCCCCCACCTTAAACCAGCTTATATTTCACCCCTCTCCTAATTTTACTCAGTTCTGTTGAAGGGTCATGAGGACTCGAAACGTCAACTCTTTTCTTCTCCGCCGATGCTGCCAGACCTGCTGAGTTTTTCCAGATAATTCTGTTTTTGTTTTGGATCTCCAGCATCTGCAGTAGTTTTTTGTTTTTATAAAAGTAAGGATGTTATGCTTCAGTTCTGCAGGGCATTGGTGAGACTGCACCTCGAATACTGTGTGCAGTTTTGGTCTCCTTCTTTAAGGAAGGATGTAAATGCATTGGAGGCTGTTCAAAGGAGGTTTACTAGATTAATACCGAGAATAATTGGGTTGTCTTATGAGGAAAGGTTGGACAGACTGGGCTTGTTTCCACTGGAGTTTAGAACAGTGAGGGGTGATTTGATTGAAGTATATAAGACACTGAATGCCCTTTACAAGGTAGACATCGAAAGGATGATTCCTCTTGTGGGTGAGTCCAGAACTAGGGGGCACTGTTTTAAAATTAGGGGTCACCCTTTCAGGACAGAGATGAGGAGAAATTTTTTCTTTGAGGGTTGTGCGACTTTGGAACTCTCCGCCTCAGAAGGTGGTGGAGGCGAGGTCATTGAATATTTTTAAGGCAGAGGTAGATGCATTCTTGTTAGGCAAGAGAATCAAAGGTTATTGGGGTTAGATGGGAATGTGGAAATCGAAACACAAGAAGATCAGCCATGATCTTATTGAATTCCAGAGCAGGCTCGAGGGGCCGAATGATCTATTCCTGTCCCTATTTCTTATGTTCTTAAGGGTCAAAATCCTGGAACTCCCTCCCTAAAAGCACTGTGGATGTACCTAAACCACAGTGATTGCAGCGGTTCAGGAAGGCAGCTCAGCACCACCTTCTCAAGGGCGATTTGGGATGGGCAATAAATGCTAGCCTAGCCAGCAATGCCGACATCCGGTATTGAACGAAAGAAATGAGTAACAAAAACAGAAAATGCTGAAAAAACTCAGCAGGTTAAACAGCACCTGTGGAGAGAAAAAAAATGAGAGTTAACATTTTGAGTCCGTATGACTCTTCTTCAAAAAAAAATGCGTGGCTTGTCTTATGAGGATAGTTTGGACAGGCTGGGTTTGTTTCCACTGGAGTTTAGAAGAGTGAGGGGAGACTTGAATGAAGTATATAAAATCCTGAACAGTATTGACAAGGTGGACATTGAAATGATGTTTCCTCTTGTGGGTGCGTCAGGACTCGGGGGCACTGTTTTAAAATTAGGGGTCACCCTTTTAGGACAGAGGTGAGGAGAAATTTTTTCTTTGAGGGTTGTGTGACTTTGGAACTCTGTCTCAGAAGGTGGTGGAGGCGGGGTCATTGAATATTTTTAAGACAGAGATAGATGGATTCTTGTTAGGCAAGAGAATCAAAGGTGTTTGGAGATAGATGGGAATGTGGAATGAGAAATACAAACAGATCAGCAAAGATTTTTTTGAATGGCGGAGCAGGCTGGAGGGGCTGAATGACCTACTTCTCCTATTTCGTATGTGTGTATTATCCTTTACCTTATGTCTTACATTGTTATTACTATCATACATTTATGTTCTCATTACTACATTATCACTATCCCATCTCCCCCTTTCAAGTCCTAGAATTCAAAGGTTCAGACAGTCTGAGGCCTTATAATTCTTTCATACGTGCGGAGGAGTGGTAGGCTCTGTTGCTGCTGGTTCTTCCTTTAGGCTTGGAAATTGTTCTTGCATCTGGGTATGTTTTCATCCTTTTCTTCCATTCTTTTATGTAGAACTGCTCTTGGTCGGCTCAGCTGTTGTACTCGTTGGTGGTTGCTACTCTGACTTGTTTCTTGCATGTTAGACGAGCATTGTGCTCATCTCCTTGTCGTTTCTGTAGTTTCTTCTGTCATCGTGTGGGTCATCCCAATGTATGTGGAAGTTTACGTTTCAAAAATGGAACCCTCTTTCCCGCTTGTTTCACAATTCTACCCAAATTTTTTGAGTACTTCTTTTCCAGTTGTTTTCAAGCTTATGAATCTTTTCATTCAATGCAGCAACTGCTCTAGTAAGTTGAGTTATCTTTGTTCAGAGTTACCTCCTCAACTTTTATATAAGTTTGATAACTTCACTTGGATATTCAGTTCTGTTCGGAACTTTTCTTCCATGGTCATTGACTGCACCTTGGCTTCTTTCAATTCACTCATTAGATCGTCAACCTGTTTCATAGAATTGCTCTTTCCTGCTTTCAAAGCCTGGATTTGCTCTGTGCTATCCTTCAAGCTCGCGTTCTGTTATTGCACTTCTGCTAGTTGTTTCTGAAACTCTTCACGTTCTTCTGAGAGAAGTTCTACTTGCTCTTGCCATTCTGCGTTCTTAATTTTCACCTCTTCATATATATCTTTGGAAATGTAATGTTTTCCCAAGTTTCCTGCCAAATGTCCAGCCATTTTCTTCAACCCTGTAGTCTCTTTCTTATATCTCATGGGTTCCTCTTCTAATATAGAGCATTCCAGACTCTTCTCTGCTAACTGGTTCCTCAGTTCTTTCGAGGCTGCAATTTCTTTGAGGGCTTTTTATGCCTGCTGCTGTGTCTGGCTGTATTCCTGGTTGTGTTTTCCCAATTCCCAGTTCGATATGCCAACAGTGGAATTCAGAGTTGTTACTTCCTCCTGGTACCTTTGTGATGCCTCAGAAATTCAGATCTCAAACAGTTTGGTTCATTGAGGACTTCAGTTTAATGTATGTTCTCGGAGATATATACTCAACTTGAATTTTGTATTCCATATTTTCCAATTCAGCTTTGATGTGAACAATTTCTCTCCGTCGTGGGGGGGTTGGGCAGTAGCGGGCGCACAGCCGGATGCTGCCCGTGATCGGCTGCGTGCCACCATTTTGCGTGGGTGGGCCAATTAAGGCCCGCCCAGCGTGATGCATACCTGGAAGCACTGAGCACTCCCTGTGCGGGTGGGAGGAGTAGGCTGAGTCGCGGCCTGCGCTCTTTCACGCATGCATGCGAAAAGATTAGTTTGAATTTGAAAATTTTAAATAAAGAAAAAAAAAAATTTTAAGACATGTCCCTTCATGTGACAGTGTCACATGAGCTGGGACATGTCTATTACTTTTATTAAAAATTTTTATGGAACTTTAAAAACCTTCATGAAACCTCATCCCACCTGTGGATAAGGTTTCATGATAAATGCAAAGTCCGCCTGGGCTCTTCGCCTGCCCGCCAACCTTAAGGTTGGACGGGCAGCTCCATTAATTAGTTTAATTGATATTTAAATTGCCTTAATAGGCCTTTGACAGTTTAGCAGGCGCATAGACTACTCCGGTGCGCGCCCACCGAACTGATCAGAATGACGCATGGTGATGTTGGGATGTACGCCCGATAACAGCACGTGTCATTTTACGCGTCGACGAGCCGGGCCCGCCCCCGCACACCGACCCGAAGATTCTGGCCTTTGTGTATTTGGGACTTAATCAGAAAACTGTCCTTCATTCACAGTCAGCTGCTCAATCCACATTGTCACCTGCTGTTGCAGTTCAGGTAATATGTTGGGGCTTCCAAAAATATATATTTTTGGGACTTCTGGAAAGTTCTTTGCTTCTCTGGTGCCCTTGTGTGGTTTGCTTGGGGTTTTCTATCTCTCTTTTTAAGCGCTGTGCTCTGCAACTTGAAGGTTAAAATATTTGTCAAAGGCTTTTAATATTTCATCAAAGCTGGTTAAGGATTCATCAATGCATTGCATTAGGATTACCTTATCTGCAGGTTCACCAAACCTGTATTAAAAGGTATTGATCTGGACTTTTTTCTGACTTTTACTTAGACCTGATGAACTTAGGTAATTTAGAAATTCTCTTCTCTGGGATGCCCACTTTTCGGTTAGGTTTGGCCCTTGGATGAGTCCAAACTGTTCTGGATGAATGGAATTCTGATCCATGGTTAAAAATTTCAAAGCGTAAGTTCTGCTTTAAGAGCTTTCTGGATTTCAAGATGGCGTTGCTATTCACTTGGAGACAAAGGGACTTTCTGCACTTGACGGTTTTGGCAAGCTCTGCTACAATGACGATCATGGACAGCTTGAAAAAAAAATTCAACAATGGCTACCTGGATCGACTGCCTGCAGAGTTCTCTTGCTCAGCGTTTTACTTTAAAGTCACAAATTTGGCAAAACCTGGCATTTACTTGCTCCCAGCTGAGTTTAGAAGTCCTAGTTCTCCCGGATTATTTAATTAACTTTTCCTTCCATTTTGGAGCGAGCTCGTGTTCAGGCACCAAGTTGAGGATCAAGTTTTACTGGCGGGTTTTTTCAAATTGCTCTTCTGACTCTGAGTTATTTAAAGATTTCTCAAGACTTGCTGTAGACTGGAGTTTTGAAAGATTTGGCTCACCCTTGCTGGGTCTGCTGATTCTGCACTCTGGGGTTAGAAGCTGAACTTCCAAAGGAAATTCAATGGAACCTTCCGCTGCAGTAAGGAGTTCTAAATATCTGCCTTCAGCTTCCAAGCCTTTCTTTGAAGTGTTTTCCTGGTGATTTTTTTCTCTACGTTTCTGCTTCTGGAGCTTCTTTTCAGGTCAGACTGCTTTGCTGAATTGTTGCTCTGTCTTTCAGCATTTTAGCTTTTCTCTGCATTTTCTGTGAGTTATTTTTTGTGGGATTCACTGGCTGGACCAGCATTTATTGCCCATCCCTAATTGGTCTTGAGAAGGTGGTGGTGAGCTGCCTTCTTGAACCGCAGCAGTCCATGTGGTGTAGGTACACCCACGGTGCTGTTAGAGAGGGAGTTCCAGGATTTTGACCCAGCAACAGTGAAGGAATGGCGATCTATTTCCGAGTCAGGATGGTGAGTGACTTGGAGGGGAACCTCCAAGTGGTGGTGTTCCCATCTATCTGCTGCCCTTGTCCTCCTAGATGGTAGTGATCGTGGGCTTGGAAGGTGCTGTCTAAGGAACCTTGGTGAATTCCTGCAGTGCATCTTGTAGATGGTACACACTGCTGCTACTGTGCATCGGTGGTGAAGGGAGTGAATGTTTGAGGATGTGGTGCCAATCAAGCAGGCTGCTTTGTCATGGATGGTGTCAAGCTTCTTGAGTTTTGTGGGAGCCGCACTCATCCAGGTAACTGGGAAGAATTCCATCATGCTCCTGACTTGTGCCTTGTAGATGGCGGACAGGCTTTGGGGAGTCAGGAGGTGAGTTACTTGCCGCAGGATTGCTAGCCTCTGACCTGCTCTTGTAGCCACTGTATTTATATGGCTAGTTCAGTTCAGTTTACAGTCAATGGTAACCCCCAGGATGTTGATAGTGGGGGATTCAATGATGGTAATGCCATTGAATGTCATGGGGCGCTGGTTAGATTCTCTCTTATTGAAGATGGTCATTGCCTGGCATTTGTGTGATATAAGACCGTAAGACATAGGAGCAGAAGTAGGCCATTTGGGCCTATTCACTGAGATCATGGCTGATCTGATAATCCCCAACTCCACTTTCCTGCCTTTTCCCCATAACCCTTGATTCCCTTACTGATTAAAAATCTGTCTATTTCAGCCTTGAATATACTTAACGACCCAGTCCCTACAGCCCTCTGTGGTAAAGAATTCCAGAGATTGTCTATCCTCTGAGAGAAGAAATCCCTTCTCATCTCGGTTCTAAATGGGCACCCCCTTACTCTGAGATTATGCCCTCTGGTCCTAGACTCTCCCACAATGGGAAACAACCTCTCAACATCTACCCTGTCAAGCACCCTAAGAATCTTATATGTTTCACTAAGGTCACTTCTCATTCTTGTAAATTCCAATGAGTACAGGCCCAGGCTACTCAACCTCTCCTCATAAGAAAATCCCTCCATACCCGGGATCAACCAAGCGAACCTTCTCTGAACTGTCTCCAATGCCAGTATATCTTTCCTTAGATAAGGGGACCAAAATTGTTCACAGTATTCTAGGTGTGGTCTAACTAGTGCCTTGTATAGTTTTAGCAAGATTTCCCTATTCTTATACTACATTCCCTTTGAAATAAAGGCCAACATTCCATTTGTCTTCCCTGTTACCTGTTGAACTTGTATGTTAACTTTTTGGGATTCATGCACAAGGACTCCCAAATCCCTCTATGCTGCAGCCTTCTGCAGTCTTTCTCCATTTAAATAATATTCAGCTCCTCTATTCTTCCTGCCCAAATGCATAACCTCACATTAGATTCCATCTGCCATGTTTTTGCCCACTCACTTAACCTGTCTATATCCCTCAGTAGACTCCTTGCGTCATCCTCACCATTTGCCTTCCACCTATTTTTGTGTCATCCACAAACTTGGCGATAGTACATTCACTTCCCTCACCTAAGTCATTAATATATATTAAACAGCACTGATCCCTGTGGCACTCCACTATTACAGGTTGCCATCCCGAAAATGACCACCTTATTCCAACTCTCTGTCTTCTATTAGTTAGCCAATCCTCTATCCATGCTAATAAACTACCCCCAAAACCACGGGCTCTTATCTTATTAAGTAGTCTTATGTGTGGCTCCTTATCGAACGCCTTTTGGAAATCCAAATATATTACATCTTCTGGTTCCCCTTTATCTACCCTGCTTGTTACCTCCTCAAAGAATTCTAAAAAATTTGTCAGGCATGATTTCCCCTTCATGAAGCCTTGCTGACTCTGCTTGATTAATTATGTATTTCTAAATGCTCTGCTATTACATCCTTTATAATAGACTCCAACATTTTCCCAATGACACATGTTAACCTAACTGGCCTATAGTTCCCTGTTTTTTTGTCTCCCTGCCATTTTGAATAAGGGTGTTACATTGGCCGTTCTCCAATCCTCTGGGTCTAAGGATTTAAGGATTCTTGGAAGATTACTACCAGTGCATCCACTATTTATGTAGCCACTTCCTTTAAAATTCTAGGATCCAACTCATCAGGTGCAGGGGACTTATTGGCCTTTAGCCCAATTAGTTCCCCTAATACTTTTTCTCTAGTGAAAGTTATTGTATTTATCTCCTCCCCACTTTTGCCCCTTGATTATTTAGTATTTTTTGAATGCTATTAGTATCTTCTACCATGAAGATTGAAGTAAAGTATTTATTCAGCTCCTCTGCCATTTCCTGGTTGCCCATTATTATTTCCCCAGCCTCAACAACCACAACCATCTTCCTTTGTGCTAGGTATAATGCCAACCAGTGAAGAGCTTTCCCCATGATTCCCATTGACTCCAGTTTTGGTAGGGCTATTTGATGCCACATACGGCCAAATGCAGCCTTGATGTCAAGGGCAGTCGCTCTCACCTTACCTCAGGAGTTCAGCTCTTTTGTCCATGTTTAAACCAAGGCTGTAATGAGGTCAGGAGCTGAGTGGCCCTGGCGGAACCCAAACTGGGCGTCACTGAGCACGTTATTGCTAAGCAAGAGCCACTTAATGGCACTGTTGATGACCCTTTCCATTACTTTACTGATGATGGAGAGTGGACTGATGGGGCGATAATTTACCAGGTTGGATCTGTGCTGCCTTTTGTGTACAGGACTTTTTCCGCATAGCCGGGTAGATGCCAGTGTTGTGGGCGCAGCAAGTTCTAGAGCACAAGTCTTCAGTACTATTGCTGGAATATTGTCAGGGCCCATAGCCCTTGCAGTATCCAGTGCCTTCAGCCATTTCTTGATATCACGTGGAGTGAATCGAATTGGCTGAAGACTGGTATCTGTGATGCTGGAGACCTCCGGAGAAGGCCGAGATGGATCACCCACAAACTGCCACGATGTTGTAGGGTGTTGATTACAGTTTGGTGGGTCTGAAGAAGTCTTCGTAGTCATACGTAGGTGAACTGTAAGTCTTTATTGACTCAAAATTATTTTCAAAAATGCAGTGAAGGTAAAAACCAGGAGCTGCCTCCATGCTTGCTGGTACACACAGCTCTGTTCAACACTGGACTGACCCTGGATGTGGGTCACGTGCTCTCTTACACCACTGTGTGGGCGGCACTGTACTCAGTCCCACATTAATCTTATATGTGCCAGACCCTTATACTACAATTACCCCTCCAAAACAGAGAGCAATATCTGGGATCCGCAGGTGTGCAGTTAACCATAGAATTCCACAAGTTCCTATCACTAATTTTACTCTTGTCCATAGGGTATGCTGTTCAGGTCCCTGCAATCAGCAATCGTTTTTTTTATGTTTATCATATTTCAGCTCCTAATATGTATGTTCCAATCATTTGTTTCACTCTTTGTAAAATTTATAAAATGTAGTGGGTATTCAATGCATTTTACTTCCTGATTTGGTGTCTATGAGATTAGTTCAATGGGTTGGCTGCTTACATAGTATCAAAGAATGGTTATAACACAGAAGGAGGCCATTCAGCCTGTCATCGCCATGCTGCCTCTATGGAAGAGCAACTTACTTAGCTGCTCCCCTGCTCTAGGATTGTACCCTTCATTTTATATTGACTCTCCTGGTACTTCCAACCAAAATGCTTTCTGCAGAGGATGTCATAGTCTATTGCTCGTGCCTTTGAGTAAAGCCTATTACTACATAGAGGTTAGTAGACAGTTTCAAGATGTGTCTCCTTGTGCTATTCCCTAATAAAGTTTCAAATCTTCCCTTTTCCAGTAGTTACTTCTTGTGATAACATGCAGATATTTTCGTTTGAGCCTATTTGAAAAACAGCAGCTGATAGCAGTATATGTGTACATACGACCTTCACTTTACAAAGCATTATGATGAGTACTTTGATGTGACTGAGGCCAAGCTGTCTTGAAAATGTAGTCCTTTGTGAACCCACTTGGCAAGGTTCTACATTATGATGGTATTGCCACTACTGTTGTGTGGCATATGAATGAATGAGGAAGCATGTTAGATTAGTTACATTTGGTTTGATCTTCCTCATTCTTCCATGCTGGATACAAGCTCTGTATGCAACATTCAGCTTCATCCCAACTGGTAAATAACAAAAGCAAATACTGATCTAGACTAATGAAGATGTTACTACTCAATGGGTGGAGCATAGAAACAAGAGTAGGCTATACAGTCCCTTAAGCCTGTTCCCTCGTTCATTTAGAATCAAGACTGGTTACCTCAACTCCAGTAATTTGCCTTTGATCCATATCCTTCAATACTCTTCCCTAAAAAAAGTTGTTACACTCAGTCTTGAAAATTTCAATTGACTAACATTCACAGCCTTTTGTTTTGGATTCCCCCAACAGAGCAAATGGATCCTGATGCTAAAATTACTGCTTCAAAGGAATTGAATTGCTCTCCTAGAGAATCTGCTGAGTTTTCCAGACCATACTGAAGACATTGTGGTTGTGGTGTTGTTAAATCTTAACACAATCACATTTTGAGGGGTCCTTTGTACTGGTGAAGAGCAGCAGTGTCAGAAGATGACCATGTAAATTTGGATTCCGTATTTTTTTAATTGTTAATGGGATGTGGACTAGACCAGCATTTATTGCCCATTTTTTAAGAGCCAACCACATTGCTGTGGTTCACATGTATGCCAGACCAGGTAAGGACAGCAGATTTCCTTCCCTAAAGGATATAGAGAGCCAGTTGTTTTTTTACAACAATCGGTAATAGCTGTTCATGGTCATCATCAGATTTTTAATTGCAGATTTTTATTGGATTCAAATTTCACCATCTGCTGTGGTGGGATTCGAGCCTGGGTCTCTGGAACACTGGTCTAGTGACAATAGCGCAATGCCACCACCTCCCCATTTGTGTGTGTTTAGCATTTATTTAATAATTTAATTGACAGCTTCTACCCAAGTTCCAAGTGCATTTCAGCTGGCAGAAGAGCTCTTGAGCAAGGAAGGTAGTATAGTATAACCAGAGCAAAACCATTTTACTGGCTTTCCATTTGCCGGCATTCAGAAGGGTTAATAAAAATAGCATCTGGCAGTCTCAGCATTATTTGTAATGCTTTTATATGTGACAGCTGGCTTGGAATCGGAAATCACTCAAGTACATTTAAACGCGCTACTTATCTGTTGCCGGAAACATAGAGGAACAGTTATCAGGCTGTATGGTGAATTTGGAGTTCTGTGCAATATATTATGCATTGCTGCATTATAATACACTTGTTCATAATTGCAAACCATTCTTCACTTCTGAGTGATTTTTATAACATCCATTAGGTTTAGGTCCAGGTTGGAATAGAGTTTTACAGAGTTCTACTAAAACATCATATTTTACACACTTGACAATATGTATTCACTCTTGTCCAGGAAAACATATTGGCCGAATTTCCTTTATTAAAAGGAGTAAGTGGATTTATGTGTGTGCATGTAAGTGGCAAAACCAATGGCAAAACATGCTCCTTGAAATGTAGTCAGCAGTGAATGGTGGGGAGAAATTACACGTTTTGTTGATGACCTCAAATATAACCTCCTGGACTTCAATGCCTGCTGCTTTTTCATTCCATGTAATAAATGCAAATGTATTTAATTAAATGGCAGCCTGTGATATAGCAGCAATAAGTTCACAGGTATTTTCTTTTTCCCTCTAGTAAAGAAATAGCGATGACACTTTTATTAAGATGACATTCTGGCTGTCTCATTCCAGAAATATCAGTGTTTAGAATAAATAGTGCTCTTTTCTCCCCTCAAGAAAGATGAACACAATTCATTAGACTAGGTTTGGGTCTTGCATTTTGTACAGTCTGAGGTGGATTTATTTTACTTGGGCTCCAGAAAAACTACCCTGAATTAAAATTAATAGGAGAAATGAAGCTTGTAATAAGCTGATTTGCAAAAATGTTTACCCCATCATTTCATGAGTCTGCTTTCATTATTTCAGTAATGTGAACAAAGTTATGATGACGTGGTACCTTTTAGGGATGGAGTTCAGCAGCAGTGAACACCGATCATCAGATGACCCTTTGATTTGATTGGTAGATTAGAAACTTGCATACCCAACTCTGCAACAATTGAAGGGTAGGATTGACCATCAAAAAGAGACATTTTGTATTCTGGCACGATATATAGAAATGGATAAAAAGAACTACAACCTTTGAATGTTTTGTAAGGTGTGTCTGAAAGATCCTGATGATTGCTCATCAAGTAGCTTTGTGTAGCTTTTGATTGTCATTTGTGTAGCTTTTGATTGTCATTTCCTTTCCAAAGTAAAGTATGACTATGAAATTTCAGCTGCACACTCTTGTAAAATAAGGCGCAATGAACGAATGTACATTTTGAAATTGGAATTGCAGATTTGACACAAGTGCACACTCACTCACCATAAGCGCTAGCTTGCACACAAACACACGCATACTTGTTTCCTATCCCCCACACTCTCACTTATCCACACTCTGATGTAGACATACAGCCACACACCAGCTGTTTTTCAGGAGCCAAATGGCCATCTAAGCCTTCTTTATGGAAGCCAGGACACCCAGGCTAATTACAAGCTGAAGTTGATAAAGCCAGACAATTGGCATGCAGTGCCCACGCCCAAAACAATCATGGGTGCTTTTTCATATGCCAGCAGTATTCAGGGCAAACTAGGTATGTATGCAACCTAATAATCGGTCCTTAAAGAGACAGCCTGTTATATCACAGGCAACGAAGGAAGATGTCAAAATATGCTAAACTATAGAGCTGGGAGGTGCTTCTCCTGACCCCACATTCAAAGAATGTAAACTGCTGTTGACCACTGCTTTCCTACCCTGCAATCAAACACCATCACTACTGCCTCCCTCTAGCTGTGTCTGTGTTCCCCCACCCCGGATGTCCCTCCCCTCAGCCATCGCTGCTTCTGATCCATTCGTACTTTATCCGAGTCTGTTGCTCCACCCTTCCCGGTCTCCTTTAATTGAAGGTCACTGCTGACATTGCAGTAGCCCAAATTTCATCCCACTTTGCCAACGAGTTGGCTATTACCATTTGTCAGCTCTATAGTAGTGAGGCCCAAAGTTCAATATTGGGTGTGCCTTGGGCCTCACCATTCAGGCACCAGGTTCGTTCCTTGTTCCCCCAGAAATGGGCACACCTGAATTTCTAGGACTCTGTCACCCTTATGTTGCCCTTTTGGACTTGCTCATGTATTTCTCATTCCTTCAAAGTTTGCCTGACTTCAGAGTGTGCACCTTGGTTTATGGTTCTTTCTCTCTCTCAACCAGCATTTTTAAAATGTGAGCCACTTTATTATTCTATATTTTGTAAGAATGTGCAGCTGATGTTTCATTTTTAGAGAGTATTTTGAGTCCAGTACAAAGCCAGCATATACCCTGAAAAGGCAAAGGCTCCACTGATGTACTTAAGCGCAACAAATTAGAAAGAATATTAAACTAAAAGAAAAGGTTGACTCAGGTGCAATGGAAAGTGGACATCCACTGGACTGGAAAGCTATCCAAAAAACAAAGGGTACATTTATTAATAAGTGCAAAAAGGAACTAGAAAAATTGCAAGGATATCGAAGTGAATGTTTCAGATAAATTTATTCAACTGGAGTTTGCTGAAAAAAAAATAACTAGTGTGTAAGCATATAAAGGGTGTTAGAAATCTGGAACTTCCCAAAAATGCTGTGGTTGTTGGATTTATTGAAATCTTTGTGACTGAGATCAATAGATTTTTGTTCGGTAAGGGTATCGAGGGATATGGAGTAAAGGCAGGTAAATTAGCTGTGACCTGATTGCAAGCTGGGCTGGGTTCAAGGGACTGAGAATGGCCTTCTGTTGTTCCAGTGTTTCGGGGATTCTTGCTAACATTCCTGAGCTGATTCCTAGCGGCCAAATAATTGGAAATTGCTATTCATTCCTTAAAAAGTAAGACCTTCATAACTGAGTTATAATAGTCTTCCTCAAAAGTAGTGTAAACTTGGTTTATGCAATTTATTTAAGCAAGAGGTATCAGGATTTGTTTTTGTTTAATGTCACAAGCTTACTGTTTTATTATTAGGTCACTTAAGTTGTACATTTATATCCTAATTTAATACTTCTATCGCATGTAAAGCTGACCCTTATCTGACCTAATTGGGTGCAAGCATAAAAATCTCTTCAGTTGGCAACTGTCTTGTACATTTAATATTCCTCCATAGGATGTGGGCGTCACTGGCTAGGCCAGCATTTATTGCCCATCCCTAATTGCCCTTGAGAAGTTGGTGGTGAGCAACCTTCTTGAACTGCTGCAGTCCATGTGGTGTAGGTACACCCACAGTGCTGTTAGGGAAGGAGTTCCAGGATTTTGACTCAACGACAGTGGAGGGAGGAATGGCAATATAGTTCCATGTGAGGATGGTGTGTGGCTTGGAGGGGAACTTGCAACTGGTGGTGTTCCCATGCATCTGCTGCCTTGTCCTTCTGGTTGGTAGAGGCCAAGGGTTTGGAAGGTGTTGTCTAATATTGCATCTCTAGTTTTGGATCCTGCTTAGATTGATGGGATGAAATAATCATGTCTGCTCACTGGGCTACATTAAATGGCTGATTTTGCAAAACGATTTGATTCAGGTTAGAGGAACCTTGACTCTGTTTTCACTGTGTTACGGCTGATTTGGAATTGGGTGTATTTTGCATTCCTTCAAAGTTTGCCTTACTTTAAAATTTAAAACCTTGGTTTATGGCTCTTCTCCCTCTCAAACCTAATTGTGATGAAAGTGGCTGACCATTCTGTTCCCTAGCACTGACACTTGTTGCCATGAACACAAAAGGTAGGCAATGACCATCTCCAACACAGACAGCATTACCTCTCTGGCTATTCAGTGGCATTAGCATCGCCAAATTCCCCACCTTCCTGAGCATTGCCATTGACCAGAAATTGAACTGGATCAGTCACATAAATGTTGTGACTACTAAAGCAGGTCAGAGACTGTGTATTCTGCAGTGAGTGGCTCACGTATAGATTCCCCAAACCCTACAACCTATAAGGCATAGATCAGGGGCAGAATTTTCCGCCTGTCGGGTGAGCAGGCCCGACCCAATCTCCGGCGGGCGGGGAGCCGGGCCCCGCCTCCATTTTACGTGGGCGGGCAAATTAAGGCCCAGCATAGCGCTTCCCGTGTGGGCGGGGACGGGATTCCCCAAAAGCGAGAGTGCGCTCATTCGCGCATGCGCACAAAAAAACGCATGTCTCCCTGAGGCTAATGCCTCAGGGAGACCGCTTACACTCTGCAAAATGTTAAAAATAGAAAAAAAAATTCCCTAACATGTCCCCCTCACGTGACAATGTTACATGAAATGGGACATGTTCATAATATACATACTAACTTTATTAAAATGTTTAAAACCCTGCATGAAACCTCATCCCACCGCTGGATGAGGTTTCATGTTTTATCTATTAGCCACCGGAGATCCTGGCCTGCCCGCCAACCTTAAGGTTGGACGGGGAGGTCCTTTAATTGTTTTAATGATCCTGTCAATGGCCTCAATTTACAGGTCGGCAGGCACACAGCTGATTTTGCTGCGCCCCCGCCTTCCTGAAAGTTTAAATGGGGCGGGGTGACGTTGGGGGTTCCCCCCAACATCATCCCGCATCATTTTATGCGTCGGTGAGTGGGCCCCGCTCCCTGCTCGCTGATGGCAAAATTCTGCCCCAGGAGTGTGATGGACAAGTCTACACTTGCCTAGATGGGTGCAGTTCCAACGATACTCGAGCAGTTTAACACAATCCCAGACAAAGCAGCCCATTTGATCGGGCTAACCTATTCATAAGCATAAATATCGACTTTGCTCCATCAGTGTACAGTGGGTGCTGTATGTGCTATTTACAGGATGCACTGCAGAAACTTGCTAAGGCTGATTTGGCAGCACCTGCCAAATCCACAATGTCTACCACCTAGAAGAACAAGGGAACACCATCATCTCCAAGGTCCTTCCAAACTACATACCATAATGACTCGGGCATATAACACAAATCCTTCATTGTCATTTGCTCAGAATCCTGTAACTTCCTACCCATCAGAATTGTGAAAGAATGCAAACCAACTACAGCAGTTAAAAAGGAAGGCCCACCACCATCATCTAATGGGCAATGAATGCTGGCCTTGCCATCAATGCCTGCATCACATTAATTTAAAAGACAACAAAAGCTATATTCAGTGAAAGACCCTTTTAAATCACTCTGTTGCAAGAACCTTGCTGTCTGTTCATGCATTGTTTTGCTGAATGAGTTTATCATGTGTATTAAGCACTGGGGCAGCCCAGTTTCACAAAAGGGTTCTACAAGAAGCTGGTGCTCCTTATTTAACCATAAGGAGATGATTTAATACATTCGGTGTGCAACATTGATTCCAACAGAAGAGTTCAATCCAATGTGTGACATGGTGCAATTGTAGTGCAAAATGAACATGCAGTTGCTGGATGTTTAGGCACCCATTTTGTTCATTTAAACTATGTACCGCGCAATACAATTTTTAAGCCTTGGTATCTTGCTGGAATAAGAGCATCTATTTATCCAAAAAACAATTGTCTAATCACGCAGCAACTATCATCCTTGCAGGGTAGCAGTGGAGGGAAGAATAGATAAGATTACTTTAGAATTGAGTTGGCTCCAAAATGATCCACTGTTCAGTGGTGGATTGGACCATCTCCATGGTCAACTCAGGTATCTGAATCCTATGTCAGTTATGCCTGAAGAACGCCAGTGCATTATTGCTGGTTGCTCAGTTGGCCTCACTCATTCATGGAACCTTGAGGGGTAGATCTGTTAACGGAGAGTTGCATTTTACCCCCTCAGCTCCAACTAAATGTGCAGGCAAGTATCGTAATACATTGCATGATCCTAGCTGGGTAAAGAGCAGGAAACTTAAACCATGCCATGTGCCGAAAAGCTGAGTGGTTTTAAATGATTGAACACTGACAGGACCTCCAGCAGGACAGGTCCCTAAGCCTCGGAAAGTTTCAAACAACATTGGTCTAATCAGTATAATTGAAGCAGCCTCTTATCTCCAGTTTTAAATCCCACCCTCCATTTGAGCATAGCACCTACAGCAGTATCTTCTAGAATAAAACTGGTTATTCCAAAACTCCAGCTGCTTGTGAACAGTTTAATTTGCAGTCCCTTTACAAATGTGCACGCAATTTTGAAATGCTTGTCATACAAGATACATAAGAGAATAGTATATGCTTATTGGCTGTGTAGGTAGTATCAATAAATTTCTAATTCCCTTTGTCCTATTAGAAATGGCTACTTTGAGTTGGTCTGCATTAGAATTAATTTAAATCAACTTCATAAAATTTCAGTCACAATACAGGAAAAGAATACAGCCAATAAAATTCAATGGTTAAATGAAATAATCAAAAGAATAGTGTCCCGTTGACATTGCCTTTTATAATTACTAGCCACATTTGAGCTTCCTATTATGCTCATTATAGTTCACTGCATCAAAATTCAAAGCTTTCTTTTGCACTCCAATTGGCACTGACAAAATTCTGTAGAAATGCACATGCTGACCCTGGTTGACTCGCGACATTAATCTTTGTTGACCTTACAAATGGTTCATGAGCTATTTAATTATAAAATGATGCCACCCATTGAGCTTCTCATTACTGATGCGCCAAATGACATCTACAATGTGGGTCACACACCTTTTTGTTGAAAAATAACAGCCATCTAAAATTGATCCACTTAAAAAGCTGCCCTATGTTAAAAAGCTGTTTAGTTAAATTTCAGGCAGCTGTTAATTTTTTTTCACCCTCCCTAAAATATTTAATACTGTAAGTGTTTAATATCTGATATACCAGACAGAATGGCTCAACTCCAGATCTTGCAACTGTCGCACAAATTGAATGTAAAAATGTGCTTGGTTGCGATTATACTTCTGTATGGAAAAGTACTTTTTTTTTGATTAGCCTGCACATTTAAACATAAAGGCAGTTTAAATTGAAAACGACCTCGGAGTAAATCACTGCTTCATGATTATTGCAATAAAATGTGTCATGTTTTGTTTCATATTGTTTTTGCTTTTCTTACTGTTCATACTTTCTTAAAGTAACCCCCTAATCTCATAAGCCTGATACTAAATCTTGTTACTCATCCTGTAGAGAATTGGATGTATTAGTTGATCCCATCATCTACCCATCTGTGTCTGCCTGCAACAAAATGGGAGAAGCCACTTAACTCAAGAGGGGCTTTTTTTTTTTATATACATTCACAGGATGTGGGCTTTGCTGGCTGGGCAAGCATTTAATGCCCATCCCTAGTTGCCCATGGGAAGGTGGTGGCGAGCTGCCTTCTTGAACCGCTGTAGTCCATGTGGTGTAGGTACACCCACAGTGCTGTTAGGAAGGGAATTCCAGGAATTTTGACCCAGCAACACTGAAGAAACGGTGATATATTTCTAACTCAGGATAGTGAGTGACTTGGAGGTGGTGTTCCCATCTATCTACTGCCCTTGTCTTTCTAGATGGTGGTGGCCGTGGGCTTGGAAGGTGCTGTCTAAGGAACCTTGGTGAATTCCTGCAGTGCATCTTGTAGATGGTACACACTGCTGCCACTGTGTGTCGATGGTGGAGGGAGTGAATGTTTTTGGATGTGATGCCAATCAAGTGGGCTGCTTTGTCCTGGACGGTGTCCAGCTTCTCGAGTGTTGTGGGAGCTGCACTCATCCAGGCAAGTGGGGAGTATTCCATCACTCTCCTGATTTGTGCCTTGTGGATGGTGGACAGGCTTTGGGGAGTCAGGAGGTGAGTTACATGTCATGGGATTTCTTGTCTTGACCTGCTCTTATAGCCACAGTATTTATGTGGCTGGTCCAGTTCAGCTTCTAGTCAATGGTAACCCCCAGGATGTTGATAGTGGGGGATTCAGTGATGGTAATGCCATTGAACATCAAGGGATGATGGTTAGATTCTCTCATTTTGGAGATGGTCATTGCCTGACACTTGTGTGGCGCGAATGTTACTTGCCACTTGTCAGCCCAAGCCTGGATATTGTCCAGGTCTTGTTGCATTTGGACATGGACTGCTTCAGCATCTGAGGAATCGCGAATGGTGCTGAACATTGTGCAATCATCAGCGAACATCCCCACTTCTGACTTTATGATGGAAGGAAGGTCATTGATGAAGCAGCTGAAAATGGTTGGGCCGATAAAACTACCCTGAGGAACTCCTGCATTGATGTCCTGGAGCTGAGATGACTGACCTCCAACAACCACAACCATCTTCCCTTGTGCTAGGTATGACTCCAACCAGTGGAGAGTTTCCCCCCCTGATTCCCACTGACGCCAGTTTTTCTAGGGCTCCTTGATGCTATTCTTGGTCAAATGCTGCCTTGATGTCAAGAGCAGTCACTCTCGCCTCACCTTGGGAGTTCAGCTCTTTTGTCCAAGTTTGAACCAAGGCTGTAATGAGGTCAGGAGCTGAGTGGAGCTGAGGTCGGAACCCAAACTGGGCGTCACTGAGCAGGTTATTGCTAAGCAAGTGCCGCTTGATTGCACTGTTGATGACCCCTTCTATCACTTTACTGATGATCGAGAGTAGACTGATGGGGCAGTACTTGGCTGGGTTGGATTTGTCCTGCTTTTTGACATACCTGGGCAATTTTCCACATAGCCGGGTAGATGCCCGTGTTGTAGCTGTACTGGAACAGCTTGGCTAGTGGTGCGGCAGGCCGCTCCCAGAATTTTATAAGCACATGAGATCACAAGATGGTAACCTCCTTTCCTTTTAAAACTGGAATTAATTTGATAAAAATAAAAACCGCAGTGTCACTGAAATTCTTGATAAATATCGTTGAAAAGCGAGTTCATGCGTGCCATTCTCACCGTGTTTTCTTGATTTGTGTTGTGAATCCTTACACTGTCCTATCCCTTGACTTGGCTTCAATATGAAGCACAGAAGGCTGATCCTTTACTAAATTCCTGATCTCAGGTGTCACATTTTGTGGAGATGTTAAACAGACAGAAAGAAATCTGATGAAGAGATGCTTCTCAGCTGCAGTTGTGCAATAACTTTGTGGGCTCAGAATGGAATTGGCAGAATCTTGGAAGCAGATCTGTTGAAGGATATCTGTCCAGGTGTCTGGGGATATGTTGGGGAGAAGAAAGCAGTCAACAGTATGAATTGAAAAATCTTATGTATCAAGCAATATATAAACCTCTAATATGCAGACATAGCAAATCAAATCGTAAATATCACTGCATCCCTATCACGTAGAAAGGTCTTAAAAGAGGCTTCCCACCATGTAAACAAACTTTGTTGAACAGTGCCTTGATGATGTGCATGTAGAAGCCAAGTATAATGATTAACTGAAAAGTTTTTGCCCCATGTCAACCCATCTCTCTTATTAAGAACAGCCAGAATGTGATATTTTTTCCAAAATATCTGTCAGGTAGCATCATTCTCACCTCTGAGTAATGATTGATCATTCATTTTGTTTACCGTTTGTGGGGGATTCCTGTATACAAACTGACTACCATATTTGTCTACATGACAACAATGTCTTCAAAAAAAATCCTTCGAATGTGAAATATGATTTGAAAATTAAAAGTGGGTGTCCTGAGTTGTGATGAAGCACTGTATGAAAGCAAGTTCATTTGTTTGTCTTTTTAATACTTAACAAACAACCCCTCTATTCTACATTTTTCTACAGAAAGACCATAAAATCTCTGTCGAATTTCCCCTCTTAGTTAAAGACAGAATTTAAAGAGAAGTATTAAAGGATAACAGTTTATGTGTCAGTGTGTTAGCTGTTTCCTCATATCCTAAACTTTACTGTTATAGGTTTTGATATCTTTGTGCACTCCACAATTAAATATGTACTTACAATGCTGCCAGTTGTTCTGAATCTTTAGAAATATTTAAATGATATTCTGCAATTAGAAATTGAAAGAAAATGTTGGAAAGAAAATGTGGTACAAACTCTTTCTCAACTTAGTTGATGTTTTCTATCATAAGTACAGTAAGCCATATTACAAAGTTACTCCATATCCCGGGTACATTGTCATCATTTTTTTTTTTGATTTGACTGTCCTGTTGTATTTTAGATTACCTAACTGAAAATTCTATTGGAATAAAACCAGTATTTTTTTTGGAAAATGTAGCATTGATCTACTTTTGATTCATTGAGACTACAACACTGGCATCTACCCGGCTATGTGGAAGATTGTCCAGGTATGCCCTGTGCACAAAAAGCAGGACAAATTACCACCCCATCAGTCTACTCTTGATCATCAGTAAAGTGATGGATGGGTCATCAACAATGCTATCAAGCAGCACTTGCTTAGCAATAGCCTGCTCAGTGACGCCCAGATTGGGTTCCGCCAGGGCTACTCAACTCCTGACCTCATTACAGCCTTGGTTCAAATATGGACAAAAGAGCTGATCTCTCAAAGTGAGGTGAGAGTGACTGCCCTTGACATCAAGGCTGCATTTGTGGCATCAAGGAGCCCCAGCAAAACTGGAGTCAATGGGAATCAGGGGGAAAACTCTCCACTGGTAGGAGTCATAACTAGCACAAAAGAAGATGGTTGTGGTTGTTGAAGGTCAGTCATCTCAGCTCTAGGACATCACTGCAGGAGTTCCTCATGGAGTTTTATCGACCCAGCCATCTTCAGCTGCTTCATCAATGGTCAGAAGTGGGGATGTTCGCTGATGATTGTACAATGTTCAGCACCATTCGCGACTCCTCAGATGCTGAAGCAGTCCATGTCCAAATGCAATAAGACCTGGACAATATCCAGGTTTGGGCTGACAAGTGGCAAGTAACATTCGCGGCACACAAGCGCCTGGCATTGACCATCTCCAACAAGAGAGAATCTAACCATCCATCGCCCTTGACGTTCAGTGGCATTATCATCACTGAAGCCTCCACTATCTACTTGCTGGGGGGGTTACCATTGGCCAGAAATTAAACTGAACTAGCCATATAAATAAATGGCTACAAGAGTGGGAGAGTGGGTCAAAGGCTAGGAATCCTGCGGGTAACGGTATTACAGTTGAATAAAGGCAACTACAGAGGCATGAGGGAGGAGCTGGCCAGAATTGACTGGGAGATGAGCCTAGCAGGAAAGACAGGAAAGCAATGGCAGGAGTTTCTGGGAGTAATTTGGGAGACACAGTAAAAATTCATCCCTAGGAAGAAGAAGCATACTAAAGGGAGGACGAGGCAACCATGGCTGACAGGGGAAGTCAGGGACAGCATAAAAGCTAAAGAGAAAGCATACAATACAGCGAAGAGCAGTGAGAAACCAGAGGATTGGGAAGCCTACAAAGACCAATAGAGGACAACTAAAAAAGAAATAAGGAGGGAGAAGATTAAATATGAGGGCAAACTAGCCAGTAATATAAAAGAAGATTGCAAGAGTTTTTTTAGATATATAAAAGTTAAGAGAGAGGCAAAAGTGGACATTGAGCCGCTGGAAAATGATGCTGGAGAAGTAGTAGTGGGGAACAAAGAAATGGCGGAGGAACTGAATAGGTACTTTGCGTCAGTCTTCACGGTGGAAGACATGAGTGACATCCCCAAAGATCAAGAGAGTCGAGGGGCAGAGGTGAGTATGGTGGCCATTACCAAGGAGAAGGTGCTAGGAAAACTGAAAGGTCTGAAGGTGGATAAATCACCTGGACCAGATGGATTACACCCCAGAGTTCTGAAGGAGATAGCTGAAGAGATAGTGGAGGCGTTAGTGGTGATCTTTCAGGAATCACTGGAGTCAGGAAGGGTCCCAGAGGACTGGAAAGTCGCTAATGTAATCCCCCTGTTTAAGAAGGGAGTGAGGCAAAAGACGGGAAATTACAGGCCGATTAGCCTGACCTCAGTCGTTGGTAAGAATTTAGAGTCCATTATTAAGGATGAGATTTCAGAATACTTGGAAATGCATGGTAAAATAGGGCAAAGTCAGCATGGTTTCATCAAGGGGAGGTCATGCCTGACAAATCTGTTGGAATTCTTTGAGGAGGTAACGAGTAGGTTAGACAAAGGAGAGCCAATGGATGTTATCTACTTGGACTTCCAGAAGGCCTTTGACGAGGTGCCGCACAGGAGGCTGCTCAGTAAGATAAGAGCCCATGGTGTTAGATGCAAGGTATTAGCATGGATAGAAGATTGGCTGTCTGGCAGGAGGCAGAGAGTGGGGATAAGGGGGTCCTTCTCAGGATGGCAGGTGGTGACTAGTGGAGTTCCGCAGGGGTCAGTGGTGGGACCACAACTTTTCACTTTATACATCAATGATCTTGATGAAGGAACTGAGGGCATCCTGGCTAAGTTTGCAGATGATACAAAGATAGGTGGAGGGACAGGTAGTATTGAGGAGGCGGGGAGGCTGCAGAAGGATTTGGACAGGTTAGGAGAATGGGCAAAGAAGTGGCAGATGGGATACAACGTGGGCAAGTGTGAGGTCATGCACTTTGATAGGAAGAATAGAGGCATGGACTATTTTCTAAATGGGGAGAGAATTCAGAAATCTGGAATGCAAAGGGACTTGGGAGTCCTAGTCCAGGATTCTCTTAAGGTTAACTTGCAGGTTGAGTCGGTAGTTAGGAAGGCAAATGCAATGTTGGCATTTATTTTGAGAGGATTAGAATATAAAAGCAGAGATCTGCTACTGAGGCTTTATAAGGCTCTGGTCAGACCACATTTAGAATATTGTGAGCAATTTTGGGCCCGGTATCTCAGGAAGGATGTTCTGGCCCTCGAGAGGGCCCAGAGGAGGTTCATGAGAATGATCCCAGGAATGAAAGGCTTAACTATGAGGAACGTTTGAGGACTCTGGGTCTATACTCGATGGAGTTTAGAAGGATGAAGGGGGATCTGATTGAAACTTACAGAATACTGAAAGGCCTGGATAGAGTGGACGTGGGGAAGATGTTTCCATTAGTAGGAGAGACTAGGACCCGAGGACACAGCCTCAGAGTAAAGGAAAGACTTTTTAGAACAGAGACGAGGAGAAACTTCTTTAGCCAGAGAGTGGTGAATCTATGGAATTCATTGCCACAGAAGGCTGTGGAGGCCAGGTCATTGAGTGTATTTAAGACCGAGATAGATAGGTTCTTGATTGGTAAGGGGATCAAAGGTTATGGGGAGAAGGCGGGAGAATGGGGTTGAGAAACTTATCAGCCATGATTGAATGGCAGAGCAGACTCGATGGGCCGATTGACCTAATTTCTGCTCCTATGTCTTGTCTCATGAATGAATAAAAAAAGTTATTTCAGCTGCGCTATATATATTCAAATCAAAGACATGCAAGAAAATGAAATGGTAGCAAAGGATTGTTTGAAGTATAAAATTCAGTACTATGCTGTGTTCAGTCCTTATATCTTATTCCTTGTATTGGTGCCATGGTGAACTGTACTCAGTCTTCCATGTTCAAATTGTGTAACTTCGACTTAAGTGCTGTATTTTAGTTTGAACTGTGAGGGCAGACTTGGAGAATGCAGATTCAAAGTGAAGTCCTGTCTGAGTGTAGCTATTAAAAAGACATTTCTAATTCTCTTTGCCAACTCAGAAGTTTCTAAAAGATGTACATTCAGCCTTGATCCCTATTAACTTGATCCCATGAAAAATTGCACTTACGAGTTGTAACCCAAATTCTTTATAAATAAAACTCAATTGTTTTGAAGTTTGGTACTAAATGATTATTAATAGGATAATATGTTTGAAGGCTGTGTAGTGTAGTTTAAAGCCATTTTTCAAAGAATAATTACAACAAAGGTTTACGATTTTCTGTAACTGTAATTATGCAAATAATGCTCAACTGGTATAGTATTCCTTTTGTTAGCTTCCTAAACCCTTGTTGGCACATTGAAAGATTTTTTGCATGTGGGTATACTAAACTGCTTTGGGCTCTTTGTTCCCCTTTTCTCTCAGTGATGGGTAACTGACAGAGAATTACGATAGCTAAGCCTCAGGGCATGTTATTATGGAGGATAAATAGGGTGTTCAGGGTTCTTTTGTGTCCTGTTAAGGAGACTGGGGCCCCATGAAATCTGATTATCTGTTTCGCAAAATTAAATTTTGAACCACTATGACTATCGAATGTGTGGGACATCAGTGTGCCTCAGTGCATATTTTTAGTCATCTGGGATAGTTATCCTTGCATGCATTCGAGATTTGTCTGCTGCCATTGTTCTTCCTGTTTCTCAGTGAGGCTATGGATCATCCTGTGGTGAAAATCCTTAAGAAAGATTGTGATTGGTTTATTGGAACAGGGAGTTATTAAAAATCTAATACAAGCCTTTCTAGCAGCTGTGACAAATTAGGAGAAACAATTTATTTTGCTCATAGAATGTGAGTCCTGTAAAGTATGCACAATCTTTTAATACAGTAATTGAATGAGAGCCACAGACCCTGCTGGTCAGTACTTAATGATGATATTCTTTGTAACTGAGATACCAATAGTCAGAAAGTTGCTGCGTGCTATTTGTTTGTTGTTCAACTTGATGCTTGCATATTTTCTATTCTCTGGCTAAGCTCTTCCAATAATGATTTTCCATCATATTAGCCCCGAAACAAGTATGGTATTTTAGCTAGTTATTCTAGAGACATAATATTGAAATGCATCTTCTCTAACTTTAATGTTTAAAAAACCAAAATTCATGTAAATAAATATATTGTAATGAAATTATTAGATTGATGTTACAAATGAGGATTTTGAAGGCATTGTGAAAGGAAGATGTTTTGCTGGGCCCTAACAGAATTTTGCTATTGGTAAGCGATTAAATATTGAATAGTTTAAAAAAAAGTTGTTTAATCACCTTGTGTTTCTTTTATAAGTTTCAGTCTGTGTGCTTGTCAATAGCTTTGACTGGAGGGTGCTGATCAGGAACATGAGTACTCAAATCACATGTTCTAGTAAATGAATTGCCGATAATCTTTGAAATCTTCCTAAAAGATAATGCTGTGTGAAGAATGTTTTCAACTGGTCAGTTATTGGGTGAGGAGGGAAACTGGACTAAAACTATTGTTTTAGCTGGAAATGTGCTAGCATTTGCAGTCTTATATTTAACAAAGCTGGTTGACTGTTAAATGGACAACAAAATATACCTGGTAATGTTATTGCAGCGTTCTGATGTCATAAGCCAACAAAACCTGACGTATTTAGAATGGTCAAATGCCCTTGTTACTCAAGATGGGATGGCAGTTTCAAAGTCACTTTTGTGATATTTCTACAATATCTAGTGCTGGTTTACAGAGTAATTATTTAGATTTTGGAGCTGTTTTGTTGCTTTAAGTAACTGTCACTGTAAACACGAATGACAATTGCGCTCCCCACGAGTGATCCATTTTGGCAAATTGTTGTGAGAAGCAGTGTTCATTCAGCTGAGTAAAAATAGGTGGTGACTTGCTGGCCTTCTGCAGAGAATAAAAATATGAGAGACGCTCAGCAGGAAACCACATCAAAGTTAAGGTTTACCTTAGGGGAGATAAAGGAAAAATGGTAGGGAAGCCATCGTATTAATTGGCAAAGAAAAAATGATGCATATTCCGGACAAAATAAAAGAGTGGAGTAAAACCAATACAATATAAAAAAAACAAGCGAAGAGGAGCAAATGGATTGAAAGAGAGTTGAATTTATGACGCAGGAAATTCAATAATACCATGTTGTTTTCAACAGTGAATTACAAGGAGCTTGATTCCGTGTGTATATTGTAAGATAATAAAATCAGTCTCCTCACACAATACATCCCCATTTGTGCACTGCTGTCTTTTTTTGGTGCTGCTACATGGTATCATTCAAACTAAGGACAAGTTGGGACTTTATCATTGACAGAATTCCAAGGAAAATTGTATATATAAGTCTGCTGTCCTCCATGTTTATCATTTTATTGTTAATTTGGCATGAACCTGAGAAGCATTGACTGAATTTAGTTTATTTGTAATTATTTTAACATTTTTTTTACTGACTTAAGAAATATTTTAAGCCTTTTTGGAATTGTAGTTTTATTCTTTCAAACTGGCTACAGAGAGTACGTTTCAGTTTTATATATAGGATAACTGTTGTGGTTAAAAACAATGTATTATTTTTGTCCAGTAATTTCACATAATATGAAACAAATGCAAATTGAATGTTGATATTTATTGTAAAGGGGATAGAATATAAAATTAGGGAAATTTTACTGCAGCTGTACAGGGCATTGGTGAGACCTCATTCACAGTACTGTGTACAGTTTTGGTCTCCTTACTTGAGAAAGTATATAATTGCATTCGAAGCAATTCAGAGAAAGTTCGCTTGACTCATTCCTGGAATGAAGGGCTTATCTTATGAAGAAAGATTGTACAGGTTGGGCGTATACCCATTGGAATTTAGAAGAATGAGAAGTGATCTTATTGAAATGTATAAGATGCTGAGGGAACTTGTAGGGTGGATACCGGGAGGATGTTTCCTCTCATGGCGTAGACTAGAACTAGGGGAAACGGTTTAAGAATAAGAGATCTCCCATTTAAGATGGAAATGAGAATTTTATTCTCGGAGGGCCATCAGTCTGTGGCATTCTCTTTTCCAGAAAGCGGAGGAGGTTGGGTCATTTATGTTATTCAAGGCTGAGTTAGATAGACTTTTGATAGACAAGGGAGTCAAGGGTTATGGGTAGACAGGAAGGTGGAGTTGAGACCACAACCAGGTCAGCCATGATCTTATCGAATGATGGAGCATGCTCAAAGGGCTGAATGGCCCACTCCTGCTCTTTAGTCCTATGCTCCTATGAAACCTTCCAGCAAAAAATGCAATGTTAAGCAGAAACTACTAATTGGAGGGTAGAAACAAATGTATAGGAACTTATAAGTATTTTCAAGGCTCTAACAGAAGAAATATTGAGCTACACAAGAATTGCAATATTTGCAACCCCACTTTCTTGCTACAGTCTTATGTGCAAAATAGGGTTATTTCACTGTAACATGCAAAAAATCCTGCATTTATTCAGTACCTTTAACATTATAAGAGCTCCAAGGCACTTCACATGAGTGTAATCAAATGAAATATGACTCCAAGCCACAGAAAGAGATATTAGGTCAAGTGGGTAACAAAGATAGGTTTTAAAGAGCATCTTAAAGGAGAGTAAAGAGGCTGAAAGGCTTAAGATATAAACTCTATAGTTTAGGGTTTAGGCATAAAGGCAAGGCTTCCACTGGTGAGATAAAGGAAATCAGGTGGGCCAAAGAAGCTAGAGGTGGAAGAATGCAGATTTCCTGGAGGGTTGTGGGGCTGAAGAAGGTCACAAAGGAAAGGGTGAGCCCATAGAGAGATTTGAACATGGGGATGGGGATTTCCAATTTGAGGTAATGTTGAACTGGGGAGCCAACTAATGACTCTGAGCCAAGGGCAGATGGGTGAAAGGGACTTGGTGGGAGTTAGAATATGGGTAGCAGAGTTTTGAATGAGCTGAAATGTACAGAGGGTGAAAGATGGGAGGCATAGGAATAGCCAGGCCTGGAGGTAACAACAGTGGATGATGGTTTTAGCAGCAGATTGGCTGAGGTAGGAGTAGAGTTGGACAACATTATGGACATGGAGGTCGGCAACAGAATAAAATTTGGGTTGATGTCATGTGATTCACTTTTAGGGGCTAGGACTCATCGTAATACTCAGCTGGCGAAGTAGAGACATGCTGAAAATTGAATTAATCGCGCCATCCTACGAACTCCGTTTGTACACACTACTGTATATACTGTCAGTTTTATATTTCAGGATTGAGGTGACATTGACAAATTGCTTGAGTTCCACCTTTGTGGTTTATGTTACCTCAGCCTATTATTTCATTCCTTGTACTACCTTTTTGTTATCCTCTATGCAAAACAGAAAGCTGCTGTTTTTTTAAAATTTTTGCCCGTCACTTCCTTTACCATATGGTGATTTTGCAGTCTTAAATCCATTAAAGGGTTAATTAATGATACATGATGGATAATTAATAATTCCTATTGAAGTACAATTTATATTTGCATCAGTGAGGCTGGCTCATTCATTCATGCATTACTTTTAGCCCCTCAAAATCAAAAGAGAAATTGCATTACTTAAAGACTGGTATAACTAAACCACTGTAACAAACACAATATTTGCACAGCTACAAGCCCCAATAGGGGACATGTAATGTGGGTCAGTGAGAAGGAGGTTGAAATTATACTTGTGTGCGAAAGGCCTGAGTAAATTCTGAAAAGGTTGTTCACCAGTGTAACGCGGCCTATGTTGTTTGGATCCTGGTGTGTAGTAGTTGTCATATAAACCTAATTTTGTTTCTCTGTCTTTTTCATCAGAGGGAGGAGTTTTGAAGTTCATGGTTTTAACTAGATAAGTAACTAATCTTGCAGTGGCAATATGTGACTACTTGCTTTTGATATTATTCATGATAGAATGTGTGTTTTTTTAATAAAACACATTAATTTTTAATACACAGCAGTTCAAAATTCACACTTACGGTCTAAACTAATACTAACTGAATACTGATGAATACACACTATCTTCCAAGCAACCAAGCTGTCAACTGTGAATTCAGATTAGCATAGCTGCAAATGTCCTGTGCCAGATAATGGGCTCAAAGGTTAAGAGCAAAGGATCTCAACAGTTCCAATCAGCAGTGCTTTTCCAGAGCTAATTACCTCTTTACTGTGCTGACTGTAATGTGACATGTTTATTGCCTTAACTAACAATCATTAGCTTAGCTGATGTTTTGTCAATATTAATTCGTTCATTTAAGCCAAGTCAAAGCTTAAACAAAGATGTCTGTTCTCAGAAATGGGCAGCAGAATGAGGACTGTTTGTTCTGACCACTTCATGTATAAGATGGAGAGAAAAAAAACTACAAATATTTTGCTATCTGAAATAGCCTTTTTTTTTCTCATCCTGTAAAGGTTTGTTAAGATCGGTCCAAATTGAAAGCAGGCATAGATTTCTGCCCTTACACAACACCTCTCTGGAATTAAATAACATTTATTGAATATTTATTATTTTCAACCACCAATAAAAGACAAGCTTTATACCTTACCAGTTATGGATCTAGTTTTCTGTAAATTGCAAATGATGACCATTATAAAACAAAATTGGAGAAACATACACAGTTGTGGTTTGTTCTATTTACTTTGCATCTGTGCAAAATAAATCTCGTCCAGGTATATTACGATTACTTTGTTGTGTCATAATGTGAAAGCTTGACTGCAGTTTTTTAGATGATGCAATAGAGTTTATATCTTTTGCTATTTCGTTATTGTATTTCAATCAAAGTATGAAATAATTTGGGTCTTGGAGATACTCTTGAATGTGTTTAAATCTGAACAAGCCTGAGGCAAGGAGAGATTGATAGCAAAACAGATCCAGTCCATTTCCAAAAACAGCAATGGGGAGGTGATGGTGTAGTGCTATTGACGCTGGACTAGTAATCCAGAGACCTAGGGTAATGCACTAGGGACCTGGGTTCGAATCTCATGACAGCAGATGGTGGAATTTGAATTCAATAACAATATGGAGTTACAAGTCACTGTTTTGTTGATTGTTGTAAAAACCCATCTGATTTTCACTAATGTCCTTGAGGGAGGAAATCTGCCGTCCTTATCTGTTCTGGCCTATATGTGACTCCAGATCCACAGCTATGTGGTTGACTCTTAAAATGCCCTCTGAAATGGCCCAGCAAGCCACTGAGTTGTACCAGACTGCTACAAAGTCACAAAAATGGAATGAAACCAGACACCCGGCATCGACCTAGGTACCGGAAACAACAACCTTGGTCCTGTCGACTCTGCAAAGTCCTCCTTACTGACATCTGGGGCTAGTGCCAAAATTGGGAGAGCTGTCTCATGGACTAGTCAAGCAACAGCCAGACACAGTCAGCCTCACAGAATTATATCTTACAATGTCCCAGACACCAGCATCACCATCCTGGGTCTGTCCTGCTGGTGGGACAGGACATACCCAGGGATGGTGATGGTGGCGGCACAGTGGTATACAGTCAGGAGCGAGTTGCCCTGGTAGCCCTCAACATTTACTACGACCCCATGAAGTCTCATAGCATCAGGTCAAACATGGGTAAGGAAACCTCCTGCTGATTACCATGTACTGCCCTCCCTCTGCTGATAAATCAGTGCCCCTCCATGTTGAACAACACTTGGAGGAAGCACTGAGGGTGGCAAGGGCGCAGAATGTACTCTCAGTGGGCGACTTCACTGTCCATCACCAAAGCTGGCTCGGTAGCACTGCTACTGACCAAGCTGACCGAGTCCTAAATGACATAGCTGCTAGACTGGGCCTGCAGCAGGTGGTGAAGGAACCAACAAGAGGTGGAAACATACTTGACCTCATCCTCACCAACAGATGCATCTGTCTATGACAGTATTGTTTGGAGTGACCACCGCACAGTCATTGTGGAGATGAAATCCCGCCTTCACATTGAGGATACCTTCCATTGTGTTGTGTGGCACGACCACCGTGCTAAATGGGATAAATTTTGAACAGATCTAGCAACTCAATACTGGGCATCCATGAGGCGCTGTGGGCCATCAGCAGCAGCAGAATTGTACTCGAACACAATCTATAACCTCATAGCCTGGCAAATCCCCCACTCTAACGTTCCCGTCAAGCCAGGGGATCAACCCTGATTCAGCGGAGCGTGCATGAGGGCATACCAGGAGCAGCACCAGGCAAACCTAAAAATGAGTTGTCAACCTGGTGAAGCTATAACACAGGACTACTTGCATGCCAAACAGCATAAGCAGCAAGTGATAGACAGAGCTAAATGATTCCACAACCAACAAATCAGTTCTAAGCTCTCCAGTCCTGCCACATCCAGTCGTGAATCTTGGTGGACAATTAAACAGCTCACTGGAGGATGAGGCTGCACAAATATCCCCATCCTCAATGATAGAGGAGCCCAGCACAACAGTGCAAAAAATAAGGCTGAAGCATTTGCTACAACTTCAGCCAGAAATGCCGAGTGGATGGTGCATCTCGGCCACCTCCCAAGGTCCCCAGCATCACAGATGCCAGTCCTCAGCCAATTTGATTCACTCCATGTGACATCAAGAAACGGCTGAAAGCACTGTAAACTGTGAAGGCTATGGGCCCTGACAATATTCCAGCAATAGGACTGGTAGGGGTCATCAACAGTGCTATCGAGCGGCACTTGCTTAGAAATAACCTGCTCAATGACGCACAGTTTGGGTTCCACTAGGGCCACTCAGCTTCTGACCTCATTACGGCCTTGGTTCAAACCTGGAGAAAAGAGCTGAACTCCCGAGGTGAGATGAGAGTTATTGCCCTTGACATCAAGGCCGCACTTGACTGAGTGTGGCATCGAGGAGCCCTAGCAAAATTGGAGTCAGTGGGAATCAGCAGTCAAACTATCCACTAGTTGGAGTCATACCTAGCACAAAGGAAGATGGTTGTGCTTGTTGGAGGTCAGTCATTTCAGCTCCAGGACATCACTGCAGGAGTTCCTCAGGTAATTTTATTGGTCCAACCATCTTCAGCTGCTTCATCAATGACCTCCCTTCCATCATAAGTTCAGAAGTGGGGATGTTCGCTGACGATTCAGCACCATTCGCGATTCCTCAGATATTGAAGCAGTCTATGCCCAAATGCAACAAGACCTGGACAATATCCAGGCTTGGGCTGACAAGTGGCAAATAACACACTAGGCATGGTGGCTTAGAGGTATTGTCACTGGACTAGTATTGCAGAGACCCAGGGTAATGCTCTGAGGACCAGATGGATTACACCCCAGAGTTCTGAAGCAGATAGCTGAAGAGATATTGGAGGTGTTAGTGGTGATCTTTCAGGAATCACTGGAGTCAAGGAGGGCCGCAGAGGACTGGAGGCAAAAGACGGGAAATTACAGGCCGATTAGCCTGACCTCGGTCGTTGGTAAGATTTTAGAGTCCATTATTAAAGATGAGATTTCAGAATACTTGGAAGTGCATTGTAAAATAGGGCAAAGTCAGCATGGTTTCATCAAGGGGAGGTCATGCCTGACAAATCTGTTAGAATTCTTTGAGGAGGTAATGAGCAGGTTAGACAAAGGAGAGCCAATGGATGTTATCTTTTTGGACTTCCGGAAGGCCTTTGACAAGGTGCCGCACAGGAGGCTGCTCAGAAAGATAATAGCCCATGGTGTTAAAGGCAAGGTACTAGCATGGATAGAAGATTGGCTGTCTGGCAGGAGGCAGAGAGTGGGGATAAAGGGGGTCCTTCTCAGGATGGCGGCTGGTGACTAGTGGAGTTCCGCAAGGGTCAGTGTTGGGACCACATTTTTTCACTTTATACATTAATAATCTAGATGAAGGAAGTGAGGGCTTTCTGGCTAAGTTTGCAGATGATACAAAGATAGGTGGAGGGACAGGTAGTATTGAGGAGGCGGGGAGGCTGCAGAAGGATTTAGACAGGTTAGGAGAATGGGCAAAGAAGTGGCAGATGGAATACAACGTGGGCAAGTGTGAGGTCATGCACTTTGGTAGGAAGAGTAGAGGCATAGACTATTTTCTAAATGGGGAGAGAATTCAAAAATCTGGAGTGCAAAGGGACTTGGGAATCCGAATCCAGGATTCTCTTAAGGTTAACTTGCAGGTTGAGTCGGTAGTTAAGAAGGCAAATGCAATGTTGACATTTATTTCGAGAGGACTAGAATATAAAAGCAGGGATGTGCTGCTGAGGATTTATAAGGCTCTGGTCAGACCACATTTAGAATATTGTGAGCAATTTTGGGCCCGGTATCTCAGGAAGGATGTGCTGGCACTGGAGAGGGTCCAGCGGAGGTTCATGAGAACGATCCCAGGAATGAAAGGCTTAACATATGAGGAACGTTTGAGGACTCTGGGTCTATATTCGATGGAGTTTAGAAGGATGAGGGGGCATCTGATTGAAACTCACGAAATACTGAAGGGCCTGGATAGAGTGGACGTGGGGAAGATGTTTCCATTAGTAGGAGAGACTAGGACCCGAGGGCACAGCCTCAGAGTAAAGGGAAGACTTTTTAGAACAGAGATGAGGAGAAACTTCTTTAGCCAGAGAGTGGTGAATCTATGGAATTCATTGCCACAGAAGGCTGTGGAGGCCAGGTCATTGAGTGTATTTAAGACCGAGATAGATAGGTTCTTGATTGGTAAGGGGATCAAAGGTTACGGGGAGAAGGTGGGAGAATGGGGTTGAGAAACTTATCAGTCATGACTGAATGGTGGAGCAGACTCGATGGGCCGATTGGCCTAATTTCTGCTTCTATGTCTTATGGTCTTATGGACCTGGGTTCAAATCCCACCAAGGCAGATGGTGAAGTTGAATCCAATAAAAAAAATATGGACCATGGCCATGAAACCATTGTCAATTGTCGTAAAAACCCACCTGGTTCACTAATGTCCTTTAGGGAAGGAAATCTGCTGTCCTTACCTGGCCTGGCCTACATGTGACTCCAGACCCACAGCAATGTGATTGACCCTTAAATGCCCTCTGAATAAGGGCAATTAACGATGGACAATAAATGCTGGCTTAGCCAGTGATGCCCACATCCAATGAATAATAATAAAAAAAACAAGTGTCAGGCACTGACCATCCCTAACTAGAGAGAATCCAACCATCGCCCCATGATGTTCAGTGGCATTGCCATCACTGAATCCCCCACTATCAATATCCCGGGGGTTACCACTGACCAAAAACTGAACTGGACTGGCCATATAAATACTGTGGCTACAAGAGCAGGCCAAAGGCTAGGAATAGTGCGACGAGTAACTCTCCTCCTGACACCCCAAAGCCCACCATCTATAAGGCACAAGTGAGGAGTATGATAGAATACTCCCCACTTGCCTGGATGAGTGCAGCTCTCACAACACTTCAAGAAGCTTGATATCGTCCAAGACAAAGCAGCCTGCTTCATTGGCACCACATCCACAAACACTCTACCTCAACCACAGTAGCAGCAGTGTGTACCATCTACAAGATGCGCTGCAGGAAATCCTGGAACTCCCTTCCTACCAGCACTGTGGGTGGTGTACCTGTACCACATCGACTGCAGCGGTTCAAGCAGGCAGCTCACCACCAGCTCCTCAAGGGCAACTAGGGATGGGCAATAAGTGCTGGCCCAGCCAGCGAAGCCCACATCCCATGAATGAATTTTTAAAAATTCACCAAGGCTCTTTTGACAGCACCTTCCAAACCCATGACAACTACCATCCAAGAAGGACAAGGGCAGCAGATAGATGGGAACACCACCGCCTGCTAGTTCCCTCCAAGCCAATCACCACCCTAACTTGGAAATATATCGCCGTTCCTTCACTGTCGCTGGGTCAAAATCCTGGAACTCCCTTCTGAACAACACTGTGGGTGTACCTGCACCACATGGACTGCAGCGGTTCAAGAAGGCAGCTTGCCACCACCTCAAAGTCATCTTCATGGCAACATGAATCACATGGGCCTTGTAGCCAGGTAGAAATGCTGATTAAAAGACATGCCAACTCTCTTTTACCTTGGAAGTAAATGGGCAGCTTAAAGTATGACTGTTTACAACCGATATTCTCATACCTTCCTGGAACTATGGAACTAGCTGTCTAACTGCTGTAAATACAGATGCTGCTGTCATTGTTTCTGATTATGAACACCTTACAGCAAAACAACCTGGGCTTCCATTTAATCTTTTACAGTCACATCAGCCAGACCTGCTGTTAGGCAGACCACAAGACCCCCTTCATTTTAGCCTAAATTAAAGACACAGTCGCAAAAATAACAGTCTTTATAGAACTTCATATTTGTAACACGTTACTTATTCTTAACACTCTCACTTTGAGTTGTACCTATTTCTGGAGCTCTGCCAGCAGGAGGTGAATTCAGTTCTATGTTCTGTTTGTTGGATTTTCCAGTTCATTGCCACCCTGGGGTCCTTTTCCATTGTGGAAGGGATGCCCTGATCCTGGGATCTCTCACATTAGCAGTCTGCACAGGGCTAGGTGGCTGCTATAGGGGTGGAGAGCCTCGCAGATCCAGTCAAGTTAGAGGACATAAATATGATGAGCTGAGTTTTGAGTTTGCTCAACTTGCACATTGTGCCAATTGTTTGCAGTCTCTTGCATTGTCGCTTTCATGTTCCTGCACTGCTCTGCTCCTCACTCAAATTGGAAACATGGTGAAGGATCCCATGGCCTCATAAACCCTCAATTTAAGATGCTTCCCCCTTGGTTCTCCCGCTTTACTGGCTGCTCCTCTCTAAGTGACCCCTCCAGTCCAATTTACTGTTTCTCATGGTCCTGATTGTACCCCTAACCCCCTTTTCTTCCCTTTCTCCTTCGATCCATCGAGCCCTCATTTCCCAGTCTCCATCTCTGGCTCCCGATTTCAGAGATCACCATCTCCCCCGCGCACGCATGCACATGCACACCCGCTAGAAGCAGCATCTTGGAGACCCAAGTCCCATTTCAAGAGAATACCTGTCATTTTGGTGTAAATCCCGAATTTTGTAGAATGCAGAGGGCATAGCATCCATAGTGGGCAGAGATACCCTTCTCAATGTGATTGATCAAAGCAAGCATTCATTCCAAGAGATAGATGGGTTTCTCTGCTCCTATGGATTTGGGTAATGATGACTCCCATAAACAAAAACCATTTTATTTTCACGGGTTGCCACCTGATATGTAGTCTGTTTTCAGCCTTCAGATTTGAAGGCTACCCATATTTCATAATTTGTGAGCAGCTGTAATTTCCAGGGACAGTTTGTTTATTCATTTGGGACTGTCAATACGAGTCCATTTTTTTGCAGGTGTCTGTTTGTGCAGGATTTACTCCACATTCAACCTATTGCAAAATGTTTTCTGTAGCAAATATCTAAAATGAGAAAAAAATTTTGAATTTCTGTTTTAATCAAGGAAATTCTGTAATGATCTTTGGAAACTATTTTTATTACTGTTTTACCAGCCAGATTGCTAACTTGTGGAATCAAGGGTGAAACCTGCATCAAATCACTTAGGCCAGAATCTTCTGTTAGGCGAGCGGGGGCGAGACCCCACGTCAATGCGTAAAATGACGCGCGGTGACGTCAAGCGTGCGTCCTGACATCACCGTGCCTCATTCTGATCTCCCATTCAGCGGGCACGCACCGGAGTCAGCTGTGCACCCGCTGAACTGACAAAGGCCCTGTTAAGGCCATTAATCAAACAATTAAATCCGTTGAGAAAGCTGCCCATCCAACCTTAAGGTTGGCAGGCAGGCGAAGAGCCCAGGCGGCCTTCGCGTTTTTCATGAAACCTCATCTATGGGCGGGATGAGGCTTCATGAAGGGTTTGTAACATTAATAAATATTTTTGGAACATTTGAAAAACATGTCCCAGCTCATGTGACACTGTCATGAGGGGACATGTGTAAATGATTTTTCAGGTTCCTACTTTGAAATTCACCTTGTGAAATTAATCTGCTTGAGGCAGCTCCCTGCCTCAGGGAGATTTCTGTGCGCACGTGCAAAAGAGCACAGGCTCCGACCCTCCCTCCTCCCCCTGCCCGCACAGGTAGCGCTGAGCGATCCTGGGCGTGCGACACACTGAGCGGGCCTTAATTGGCCTGCCCACGCAAAATGGCAGCGCACAGTCAATCGCGGGCGGTGATTGGCTCCGTGCTCGCCCGCGCCCGCTCCCGACTGGCCCGCCTGACGGGGAGAAAATTGTCCCCTCAGTGATGCATTGCATTAAGGTGACTCCTATTTAATTTCTGTTTTTAAACTACATTTTCTGAGTACTTTGTTGTTTCCTGTACTTTGTTGATTCCAGCAACAGTGGGACATGAATCTTGGGAGTGTCTGTTTTTCCTTTTTAGCCCAGGGTGCTGCAGCTACTTCTAGCCATGTACTCTCTTAGCAACCCTACTGCCGCCCAGTGAAATTGGATCACAACATGTACAGCACAAGAGGACTAAATTTACAGAATTATAAGACAGCTTGTAATATTCTTAACAGCGATTGCTTGCATTTACATCACACCCTTAACATAGTAAAACATCCCAAGGCACTTCACAATTGCGTCAGCTAGGTTGGAGTGCGACAGGGGCCATGTATAGACTAGACAGGGCAAGAACAGCAGACTTTCCACACTAAATGATGTCCGTGAAGTATTTGGGTTTTTCCAACAATCTGGCAGCTTCATGGTCACTTTTGGCTGATGCCAGATTTTTATTTCCAGAATTTTTTTAAACAGAAAGCAAATTCTGAAACTGCCATGGCGGTATTTGAACTCACTTTCTCTGTATTTTTAATCCAGATAGAGTCATAGAGGTCTACAGCACAGAAAAAGTGTGCGCCGGTCAAACAAGTACCTAACTATTCTGATCCCATTTTCCAGCACTAGGCCCATAGCCTTGTATGCCATGGCATCGCAAATGCACATCCAAATACTTCTTCAATGTTATGAGGGTTTCTGCTTCTATCACCCTTTCAGGCAGTGAGTTCCAGATTCCCACCACCCTCTGGGTGAAAAAATTCTTCCTCACATCCCCTCTAAACCTCCTGCCCCTTACCTTAAATCTATGCCCCCTGCTTATTGATCCCCCCACCAATGGGAAAAGTTCCTTCCTGTCTACCCTATCTATGCCCCTCATAATTTTATACACCTCAATCATGTGCCCCCTCAAACTCCTCTGCTCCTGGGAAAATAACCCCAGTCTATCCAATCTCTCCTCATAACTAAAACTCTCCGGCCCAGGCAACATTCTGGTAAATCTCCTCTGCACTCTCTCTAGTGCAATCACATCCTTCCTATAATGCAGATTCCAGTACTGCACACAATGCTCTAGCTGTGGCCTAACCAGCATTTTATACAGTTCCAGCATAACCTCCCTGCTCTTATATTCTATGCCTTGGCAATAAAGGCAAGTATCCCATATGCCTTATCAACCACCTTATCTACCTGTCCTGCTACCTTAAGGGACCAGTGGATATGCACACCAAGGTCCCTCTGATCCACGGTACTTCCCAGGGTCCTACCATTCATCGTGTATTCCCGTGCCTTGTTTGTCCTGCCCAAGTGCATCGCCTCACACTTAGCCAGATTAAATTCTGTTTCCTACTGATCAGCCCACCTGACCAGCTCGTCTATATCCTCCTGTAATCTAAGGCTATCCTCCTCACTATTTACCACCCCACCAATTTTCATGTCACCCACGAACTTACTGATCAACCCTCCTCAAGTCTAAATCATTTATATACACCACAAGCACAAAGGACCCAACACCGATCCCTGTGGAACCCCACTGGACACAGACATCCAGTCACAAAAACACCCCTCGACCATCACCCTCTGCTTCCTGCCACTCAGCCAGTTCTGGATCCAATTTGCCAAATTGCCTTGGATCCCATGGGCTCTTAACTTCATTATCGGTCTCCCATGCAGGACCTTATCAAAAGCCTTGCTAAAGTCCAAGTAGACTACGTCAAATGCATTGCCCTCATCTACACACCTGGTCACCTCTTAGAAAAATTCAATCAAATTGGTCAGACATGACCTCCCCTTAACAAAACCATGCTGATTGTCCTTGATTAATTCCTGCCTCTCCAAGTGTAGATTAAGTTTGTCCCTCAGAATTGCTTCCAATAGTTTCCCCACCAGTCAGTTAGACTAACTGGCCTGTAGTTCCCTGGTTTATCCCTTCCTCCCTTCTTGAATAACGGTACCACCTTGGCTGTCCTCCAGTCCTCTGGCACCTCTCCTATGGCCAGAGAAGCATTGAAAATTATTGCCAGCGCCCCTGCTATCCCCTCCCTTGCCTCACTCACTGCCTGGGGTACATTTCATCCGGGCCTGGAGATTTACCTACTTTTAAACCTGCAAGACCACTTAGAACCTCTTCCCTTTCTATGCTAATTTCTTTAATTATATCTCAGTCCTTCTACCTGATTTCCATAGCCAGGTCGTCCCTCTCACTTGTGAACACAGACACAAAGTATTCATATAGAATCCTACCTACATCTTCCGGCTCCACACACAAATTATCACTATGGTCCTTAATGGGCCCTACTCTTTCCGTAGTTACCCTCTTACTCTTAATGTACTTGTAAAATAACTTTGGATTTTCCTTTATTTTAATTTTTTTCCAATGTTTTTTCATGCCCCCTTTTTGCTCCCCTAATTTCCTTCGTAAGCTCCCGCCTATACATTCTATACTCCTCTAGGACTTCCACTGTTTTGAGCCCTCGGTATCTGCCATAAGCCTCCCTTTTTCCCTTTATCGAATCCTGTATATCCCTCCACATCCAGGGTTTCCTGGATTTGTTGGTCCTACCCTTTGTCTTTACTGGAATATGTTGGCCCTGTTCTCTCCCTATTTCCTTCTTGAATGAGTCCCACTGCTCTGACGCAGATTTACCTAAAAGTAGCTGCTCCCAGTCCACTCTGGCCAAATCATATCTGATCTTATTATAATCAGCCTTTCCCCAATTTAGAACTCTGATTTCTGACCCATCCTTGTCCTTTCCATACAACCTTGAATCTAACGGAGTTAGGATCACTATCTGCAAAATGCTCCCCCACTGATACCTCTACCACTTGCCCGGCTTCACTCCCTAAAATTAAGTCCAGAACTGCCCCCTCTCTTGTAGGACCTTCTATGTACTGGCTTAAAAAGCTCTCCTGGATGCATTTTAAGAATTCTGCTCCCTCCAAACCAATCGCACTATGACTAACCCAGTTAATGTTGGGGAAGTTGAAATCCCCCACTATTACTACCCTATTTTTTTTACATTTCTCTGAAATTTGCCTACATATCTGCTCTTCTATTTCTCTCTGACTATTTGAGGGCCTATAGTACACTCCCAGCAGTGTGATTGCTCCTTTTTTGTTTTTCCGTTCTACCCATATGGCTTCATTCGAAAAGCCTTCTAAGAGGTCATCCCTCCTTACTGCTGTAATTGATTCCTAGATCAATGTTGCGATACCCCCTCCTCTTTTATCTCCTTCCCTGTCTCGCCTGAAGACCCTACATCCTGGAATATTGAGCTGCCAACCCTGCCCCTCTCTCAACCATGTCTCTGTGACAGCAATGACATCATACTTCCATGTGTTAATTTGTGCCCTCAACTCATCTGCCTTATTCGTCAGACTCCTTGCATTAAAATAAACACCATCCAACCTTGCCAAACTCCCTTGTGCCTTAACTGGCCTATAATTTCTATGCCTTCCAGACTCACTTGCTCTGTCTTCTAATTTTGGCTGTGCATCTTCCCCTGCTGGACCTCCTCTCAGGATCCCACCCCCCTGCCAAGTTAGTTTAACCCCTCTCCAATAGCACGAGCAAACCTCCCCACAAGGATGTTGATCCCATTCCGGTTCAGGTGGAACCCGTCCGCCTTGGGGTCCCACCGCCCCCAGAAACGGTCCCAATGTCCCAGAAATCTAAAGCCCTCCCTCCTGCACATCTCTCCAGCCACACATTCATCTGGACTAACCTCCTATTTCTATACTCGCTAGCGCATGTCACCAGAAGTAATCCAGAGATTACTACCTTTGAGGTCCTGTTTTTTATCGGTTTCCTAGCTCCCTAAATTCTGCTTGCAGGACCTCATTCCTCTTTCTACTGTGTCATTGGTACCAAAATGTACTACTATCTCTGTCTATTTGCCCTCCCCCTTTAGAATGCCCTGCAGCCGTTCAGTGACATCCTTGACCCTGGCACCAGGGAGGCAACATACCATCCTGGAGTTACGTCTATGGTTGCAGAAACGCGTGTCTGTTCCCCTTACTATCGAGTCTCTTACCACTATTGCTCTTCCCCTCTTTTTCCTCCCCCACTGTGCACCTGAGCCACTCTCAGTGCTATGAGCGTGGCTGCACTTCCCAGACGAACGTCATGCTCACTGTTTTCCAACACAGAAAAACAGTTCTCGAGCGAGATGCACCCTGGGGATTACCTGACTCCCTGCCTGACAAATTTCTTCTGACTGATGGTCATCCATTCCCTCTCTGTTTGCACTTCCATAAGCTGTGGGGTGACCACGTCTAAAAACATGCCATCCATGAAACACTCAGCCTCGCAGATGCACCTCAATGCCTCCAGCTGCTGCTCAAGCTCCGAAACTCGGAGCTCAAGTCGCTGTAGCTGGTGGAATTTCCTGCACACGTAGTCAGCCCGAGCGCAAGGAGTGTCTCAGACTTCCCACATGTTGCAGACGGTACATAACAAGGGACTGAGCTGTCATGCCATGCCTCTAGTTGAAAAAAAACCCTTACTTTAAGTTAAATACGGTTAAAAAAAAGTTGTTATTTATGCACTTTAAATAAAAACTAGAACCCTTACCTTTCCTTAGCTTAATCTATTTTAAACTGGAGAGAATCTCTGGTTTGCTCCTTCATTAAAATTACTGCCACACTGCTGGACCCAGAGAGAAAGCTAGGCCAAAATTGTGTTTGTTGGTTTTGGTTTTATTTTTTAACAATGTGGATCATGCGTTTTTTAAAATTTCTGCTTTTTAACTGTATGCTGCCCACATGCAACATCTCAAATTAAATTAGCTGGCTGAAAAAATTGACAGGTGCTCTGCTCGACTCACTTCAGTGGCACGATAACTGATAGGCCCGGAATTATCATTTTTATTTATTCATTTTTTCCCTCACTGGTTTTTTTTTAGGAACCATAAAATGGTTCCTCCCCTGTTAGCCCAGTCAAGAGATCAATTCGCTATGTGGGTAGTTGCATTTCGGAGCTACATAAAATTACATACAATCTACAGCACAGAATCAAGCTATTCAACCCAAATAGTCCGTGTTGGTGTTTATGCGCCTCATGAATCTTCTCTATCAGCACATTCTTTTATATTCCCCAGCAAATGCCTACATTGGAATTGGCACGGTTAAGCTGCTTTTAAATTGTTTTTCCTAATTTTGAAACGTCACTTGAATTTGTTTCAATATCTATTATTCAATGCATAATTTATTGTTGAATGTATAATTTCCATTTAATCATAAATATGCAAGCTAATATGTGGAGATGTCCATTTCTTAATTTGGACGATTAGTTCATGCGATGTAAATTTTATTAATTTTAAAATAATATCACTGCAAAAAATGCACAGGAGCTGGGGAATTCGCAGTGAACCTGAAGCACACGGCATTCGTTGTTCCTAGTTGTTTCTCCTATTTTGGTGAGAATATCCATTCCCTTCCTCCAGAGAGCTTCTGGTCATCCTTAACATAATTCACAGGAAAATATTGCTGTGCAAGGGTTATATTCTGACATTACATTGCATTTCTAAGAATATCCATATAAGTTTTTCCATGCTGGCGCCAAGAGGGGATAAACTATTGTTTATAATTAACACAAATAATTGGTGGGCTATGAGGGAAGAACAAATGTTAAAACAGAATGCTCAAGTAACCATTAATATAGCATAATCTTTCCATTATTACATTGCCACTACAGCTAGGAAATATTTTGACAATTGATTGATTTTGGTCCATTATTGCTGCACATACTTCAGATGCTGGAAATTTTTATAAGCCACATTTCTGGCTATACAATTGACTTGCATAGCTGAATTCTCAAAGGATCAAATAAAACCTCACCAAAGAAATTTGGGCGTGTTAAATTTGAAATTATAGTGAGTTTTTGCCTATGATGCCTATGGAACGTTCATTCTTAAACAAACTTGTTTTGTGAAATAAACCTTGGTGGTCCTGCTTTTATCTGTGTTTAGTTCCAAGATTGAAACCTGAGCTACTAATCTCAATCTATTTTTTGTTCCTGCATCACTGTTGTCTTATTTTATTTTCATCGTTATTTAATTAGGCTGCTCGTCCAGTTCAAGATAAATATCTGTGTTGCACAAATGTTCTTTCTCTGCAAGAAAAGAAAATTGCTTAGTCTGGCTGCTTCCTTTCAAAACTGACGTTCATGGATTTTGTATTTAAGCTTTAGTTGCTAATGGCATGTGAAAGGTGTTAACTTGTTTAAAAATGGCACTGTTATGCAAAATATTATTGAAAAATCAATTTAAAAAATTAAACAATTCCCTTCTTCCTGTCTTTATTTGGCAAAAACTGCAGTTAGTCGTGGCCCTCTCTACACTTATCGTTACGTGGCCAGATAATTATCCAGCACAGATTGATGCTGTGAGCTCAGGCTATAATTCACCCTATCCTTATCTGTAAGCAATAGCCAAAAGGTTTCCGATAAATGCCAGCATAAGTTGCCATGACACTCTCCTGAGACCCTTCCCCTTTATGCACTTTGCTGACCACTGCAGAAAGATAGCTACATTCACAGGGTAACCCAAAGATACTTTTCCTTTCTGTTTGGAATATAATACCACATCACAATGATATGAAATGAAGCAGCAAAGAGCATATAGAGCCTGTTCTTTTTGGCTGTGCTTTGAAATCTTTCCAACGTTTTAACGAAAAAAGTCTTATTCTCAAATGCCACAAACCAGATTTTTTGACCTGTGATTTGAGCTATAAACTTCCTCGGGCTTAATATTTTACTAGAATTAATATTTTGCTTTGACTTTATTCAAAAATATGAATTAAAAATTATTATTTGGAGTATTTGCTAGCAAGGCACTTTATCTTTGTATAAATTATTAAGTAACTTTTGTAAGCTGTAAATGCAGGTAGCAATGTCAAATACTACACAAATTACTCTTAAAACTAATTTTCCATCTCTTACAAGATGTGCAAATTAACAAAATAGACTAAAGTTCACCTTCCTAATTTCCCTATTAGGCCAAAAGCTGCTTCTTAAATATTTAGGCTAAGCTTGAAGGCATTATCAAGTTTATAGAGTCCAATAGCATTAATCAAAAATGGTTTCCAAAGTTATTGACTAATAAATTGCAGTTTCTCAGCTGTTCTCTTTTTGTGTGAAAATACAGAACATGGTTATTAAAGAGTTCTTTAAACTACAGATTACAAACATGCAAAATGGCAGACAAGACTAGTTGGTCCATTGAGCCTGTGCTATGTAGTCGAGTTACAAATAAACACCGTGACCCCCAATGGTCCCACTCTCCAGCATCCATGAAATCTGGGAAAGGCAAAAGCAACAGATAAAGCAAAAACTTAAGCTCATTCATGGGAAAATGAATTCTGGGAAATTCTTCTTGGACACCAAAAAGCAATTTAAAAGAAGTTCCAAGAGGCATATGAGCCAGCATTCCACCTATCTTTTTATTCAATTATATCAGCCCTGGAAATCTTTTTACCTCCCTTATAAGCATTTTCTGCACATTTTTTAAGAAACATACCTTGTTCAAGTACTCTTATTGACAGAGGTCAAGTCTGTCCCTTCATTATTTTAAATGCCACAATGAAGTTTCCCTGAAGTCTATGCTTTAGTAAATTAAAAATATCTAGATCTCTAAGTATGCATGACTGTCCTCTGAACCCTTTACAGGGCTGCTATATTACCCACCATCTGAAGGGATTAAAAATGGACAAAGCGTAACCAAGATCTTGTATGAAGACAATATAGTATTTTACTGTTTTATATTGGATCATGCTAGCAGTACATCCCAGTACTTTATTAGGCTATACACTTTTAGATATTCATGCGCTGTAACACCCAAGTGGTTTCCAACGCAACACACTTTGTATAGAGCCCTGTATATTCTATGCATGCATAATACTAGCCCTGCCATCTGCAGAACATTGCACCTATCTACATTAAATGTCATATGCCAGTCATGAGCCAATTCCTCCAATACTTTTAGATCTAATGTTAATTTTGTTTTTCATACCAGGTCTAACAAATCTTTGTGCCATCTGCTAACAACCATGCTGATTACCACCTTCACCTTAATTCAGAGGATTAATACAGATAATGAAAGCATTAATATAGATCATTAACAATCACTGACAGTGCTATCAAGCCCCAGTTACTTACCAATAATCCGCTCACTGATGCTGAGTTTGGGTTCCAACGGGATCACTTCACTCCAGACCTCATTACTGCGTTGGTCCAAACATTGACATAAGAGCTGGACTCCACAGATGAGAGTGACTGCCCTTGACATCAAGGCAGCATTTAACCAAGTGTGCCACCAAAGCACCCTGGTAAAACTGGAGTCAATGAGGATTAGAGACATTGAATGTCCATTGGTGATAGCCAAGGATGATGTTACTGCTGGTGGCAGCAAAAAAGAACTGCAGGTGTTCAATTTTCCTATTTTGCTGAGTATTGGTGGAGCACAGCTCCCTGATTCATGTCCTTTATTGGCTTTTCTGTTCTAAATCCATGGAATACTGATGGAAAAAATACTGCTGTAGAGAAAGGGATGACGAGAGACAGGGAATACCAAAGCTCCCTTCCAGTAATGGATATTTATAATTTTGTAACGGATATTTGACTGGCATGGCCACTACTGACAAGTGAAAAAAAATGGTGATGGATACATCACATGTATGTACATTGCTTGGCAATAATGGCTCTACAGTGCTGCCAGCTTCCCAAATCTCAACATTAGCCCACTTGAAAGTAATTCTGCAATTACTACCGTTTACATGTTCGCCAATTGCCAATTTCTGCAGCATGTCTGAAATGAAAAATTTCAGTCTCTGCTGTAGCTCATTAAAATTAAGTATGCTACAGCTAAAGATGTGTGTGTATATTTTAGCTGTAATAATTTTCCACATGTTTTATTCTGACTTCTCCTATTTTCATTACCAGGCAAGGCTTTGACATTCCTCCTGCTGCAGCCTTCTAGCCCTAAGCTTCCAGCGCACAGCACAATCCGCAGAACTGCTATTGATTTGATTGGGCGTGGCTTTACTGTGTGGGAGCCCTATATGGATGTGTCGGCTGTGCTGATGGGACTTCTAGAGCTCTGTGCTGATGCCGAGAAACATCTCACTAGGTAAGTAGAGAACTGAAAGAACACAAAACCTGAACCAGTTTGAAAAGGGTGGCTTGATTGCAATGATTTTCTTCCATAACTGAGAAAAAAATTCCCATTCAGAAATCGGTGGTGTCCTATGCCACCCAGAGTTCAGAGGACTCCAACTGAAAGCTATACAAGAGGAGCACGGAAATATTTGGATCCTTTTCCTTCTTTTTGATGTAATGTAGTAACAATAATAAAAAACACACATTTATATAGTGCCTTTAATATGAAGAACACAATGCATTACATAATCGACAAAAGTTGACACAAAGTCAAAAGAAAGAAATATTAGAAGAGACCAAAAGCTTCTGAAAAGCACCTTTGAGGTTTTTTCTTCAGTAAGAAAAAATTGCTATATAAAGCAAGTTGTTGTTGTAAAGTTCTATGTACCTGTGACCCTAGATCTTTGTGTTCACCTTATTAAGAATTTTACTATAGCTCCTTCTCATGTTTCCTTAAGATATACCAATTCACATTCTTCGGTATTGAATCGTGTCTGCCATTTACCTGTTCACTTTTTTATCTTTGTCCTCCAGTGATCTCCTTTTCATTTTGCCACACCCTATAATTTGAATGATCACATTTCAATGCAATTCTTGTACTGATATCCTAGGCACATCACTGCCAGTATTCCATCAATCCAGGAAAATTCCAAAAGGCATCATTGTTTTCTGACATCTGACCTCCCATCTGTCTATGCAGCTGCATCCATTCAGTGCCATGGATCTGATTTTATATCCATCCAAGTAGATTTTGAATGAGTTAAAATCTCGGACCATGTGTCTTAACTTTAATAACAAGCCTCTCGAGGTGTTTGTTTAACATCCTGCCGGAAGTGCTGCTAGCTGCAGAAACTTGAGCTCCGGGTTTCAGAGCTCAAGCGGCAGCTGGAGTCACTGTGGCGCACCCACAAGGCTGAAAACTACATGGATTGTATGTTTAGAGAGGTGGTCACACCGCAGGTTCGGAGCCTGGAGGCAGAAAAGTAATGGGTGACCCCCAGGCAGTCCAGGCAGGTGTAGTGCAGGAGTCCCCTGGGGTCCCTCTCGCTAATTGGTTTTCCATTTTGGATACGAGTGAGAGCATTGGTTCCTCAGAGGAGTGGAGTCAGAGCCAAGTTTGTGGCACCATGAGCGGTTCGGTTGTACAGGAGCAGAGGACAAAGAAAGGAAAAGCAATAGTTATTGGGGATTTGTTAGGGGAATAGACAGATGTTTCTGTGGCCATAGACATGACTCCAGATGGTATGTTGCCTCCCTGGTGCCAGGGTCAAGGATGTTACAGAGTAGCTGCAGGACATTTTTCGGGGGGAGGGTGAACAGCCAGCGATCGTGGTCCACGTTGGTACCAATGACTTAGGTAGAAAGGGGAATGTGGTCCTGCAGACAGGATTTGAGGAGATAGGTAGACAATTAGCAAGTAGGACCTCAAAAGTAGTAATCTCCGTATCGCTCCCAGTGCCATGTGCAAGTAAGTAGAGAAATAGTAGGAAAAGGCAGAAGAATGCGTGGCTGGAAAGATGGAGCAGGAGTGAAGGGTTTAGATTTCTGGGACACTGGACTGGCTCTGGGGAAGATGGCACCTGTACAAGCCGGACGGATTGCACCTGAACAGAGCCAGGCCTTGCAGGGCATTTTGCTAATGCTGTTGGGGTGCTTTGAACTAACTAGGCAGGGGTGTGGGAACCAGGAGAGAATATTAGAGAGCAATATCAGGGTGCACAAAATACTTGGAGTGACACGGAGCACTAGAATAGAGAATAGTAAGTTAATAGGTGGAGTCAGAGTCAAGGAGAAAATCATGAAGTCTAAATCAGGGTTATTTTGCATGCATGTGAATGCATGGAGCATAGTAAATAAGATTGGGGAATTACAGGCACAGATTGCCATGTGGAATTATGATGTTGTGGTGTTAACAGAGACCTGTCTCGAGGAAGGGCAGGACTGGGTGTTAAATATTCCTGGGTACAAGGTGTTCAAAAAAGATAGAAGATGAGGGGGAGGGGTGATGGTATTGGTTAAGGAGAGCATTGCAGTGCTGGAGAAAGAGGATGTCCCAGAGGGTTCAAGCATAGAATGAATTCAGTTAGAGCTAAGGAACAAAAAAGAGGCAGTCATACTGCTCGGTGTAGACTACCAACTAGTGGGAAGGATGTGGAGGAGCAAATCTGCAGGGAAATTACGGAGAGGTGCAAATATTATAGAGTAGTTATAATGGGGGACTTTAATTACCTGAGTGTAGACTGGGACAGTAGTAGTGTAAAGGGTGGAGTGGGGCAAGACTTGCTAGATTGTGTGCAGGAGAATTTTCTACAGCTTTATGTGTCCAGTACAACAAGAAAGGAGGCGCCGCTAGACCTGGCTTTTGGAGATGAAGTGGACAAAGTAGATCAAGCGTCAGTGGGGGAACATTAGGAGAGAGTGATTATTGTATTGTAAGGTTTAGGATGATGGTAGAAAAGGATAATGTGCAATCCAGAATAAGAATAATTAACTGGGGGAGAACCGACTGCAATGGGGCAGATGGACTGCAACCAAAGGTGGCGGGAAAAACTGTAGCTGAACAATGAGCTACCTTCAAAGAAGAAATAACTTGGGCACTGTCGAGGTATATTCTCTCAAAAGGGAAAGGTAGGGCAAACAAATCCAGAGCTCCCTAGAAGAAAAAGGGGATAGAAATTAAGATAAAGAAGAAAAAAATGTGCTTATGACAGGCTTCAGGTAGAAAATACAATTGAGAACCAGGCTGAATACAGAAGATTCAGAGGATAGGTGAAAAAGCAAATAAAAGAAGGGAAGAGGGATTATGAAAAAAGACTGGCAACCAACATAAAAGGGAATCCCAAAATCTTCTACTGGCATGTTCATAGTAAGAGGGTGGTAAAAGGAGGAATAGGGCCAATTAGGAACCAAAAAGGGGATTTACACATGGAGCCAGGAGCTGTGGCTGAACTGTCCCTAGAAGGGTTCAAAATTGATAAGGAGAAGATATTAGATAAACTGTCGGTACTTAAAGTTGGCAAGGCACTGGGACCAGATGAGATGCAGCCAAGGATACTGAAGGAAGTAGAGTGGAAATTGCAGGGGTATTGGCCACAATCTTTCAATCTTCCCTAGACTCAGGAAAGGTACCAGAGGTCAGGAGAATTGCCAACATTATGCCCTTGGTCAAAAAAGGTTGTAAGGATAAGCCCAGCAATTACAGGGCAGTCAGTTTAACTTGGGCGATGGGGAAGCTTCTAGAAATAATTATTTGGGATAGAATTAATAGTCATTTGGAAAAATGTGGGTTGACTAGGAAGAGCCAACATGGATTTCTTAAGGGAAATCGCATTTAACCCACTTTCTGAAGTTTTTTGAAAAAGTAACAGAGAGGGTTCATGATGGTAATGCTGTTGATATGGTGTACACAGACTTCCAAAAGGCGTTTGCTACTGTACCACACAGCAGACTTGTGAGAAAAGTTATAGCTCATGTGATAGAAGGGCCAGTAGCAATGTGGATACAATTTGGCTGAGTAATAGGAAACAGAGTGTAGTGGTTAATGGATATTTTCAGGCTGGAGGGAAGGTTTCCAGTGGAGTTCCAGGGGTCGGTATTGGGACCCTTGCTTTTCCTGATATAGATTAATGATCTAGATCTTGGTGTTCAGGGAACAATTTCAGAGTTTGCAGATGATACGAAACATGGAAGCATTGTAAACTGAGGAGGACAGTGTAGAACTTCAAAAGGACATAGTCAAGTTGGTGGAGTGGGCAGATAGGTGGCAGATGAAGTTCAATGCAGAGAAGTGTGAAGGTGATTCATTTTGATAGGAAAAACATGGAGAGACAATACAACATGAAGGATACAGCTCTAAAGGGTGTGCAGGAGCAGAGGGACCTGGGTGTATATGTGCATAAGACATTAGAGGTAGCAGGACAAGTGGAGAGAGCAGTTAATAAAGCATACAGTATCCTAGGCTTTATTAATAGGTGCATAGAGCACAAGAGCAAGGAGGTTATGCTGAACTTGTATAAGATGCTAGTTAGACCTCAGCTGGAGTATTGCGTATAGTTCTGGGCACCACGCTTAAGGAAGGATGTGAACGCATTGGAGAGAGTGCAGAAGAGGCTTACAAAAATGGTTCCAGGGATGAGAAACTTCAATTATGAAGATAGATTTTAGAGGTTAGGACTGTAGTCCATGGCGAGGAGGAGGATAAGAGAAGATTTGATAGAGATGCTCAAAATCATGAGGGGGTTGGACAGAGTAGATAGGGAGAAATTGTTCCTACTTGTAAATGGATCAAGAACGAGAGGGCATAGATTGAAAGTGATTTGCAAGAGAAGCAAATGTGATGCGCGATACAACTTTTTCACATGTCAAGTGGCTAGGGTCTGGAATGCACTGCCTGGAAGTGTGGTGGAGGCAGGATCAATTGAGGCATTCAAGAGGATGTGAGATGATTATTTGAATAGAAACAATGTGCAGGGTTACAGCGAAAAGGCAGGAGAATGGCACTGAGTCATGCTCATTTGGAGAGCTGGTGCATACACGATGGGCCAAATGGTCGCCTCCTGCACCATGACAATTCTGTGATTGTAACTTTCTAATCTAACCTTTCTAATCACTCCATATGTTTCTTTTTTAAATTTTGGCTTCCTTTGCCTTTTTTTAAATAAAAAATTGCCCTCAAATATTGAATGGCCAGATAGTCACTGGAGAAAGCTATTGTGGATCTGTTACTATGCCCAGTGAGGGACTTGCTTTAACATCCTCAGCGTAATTACAAGATAACTGTAGCATCCTAGATTAATGGCAGCATATCGTGATGTTAATTTACCAGATTCACAATGCCAGATTCAGCAATTTCTCAAATGTAATCTCCCTTGTTGTCAACAGCACAACATGTTTAAATGAAATCATTACTTTGGGGGGAAATTAATGGAAAAATCATAGCACTGTTAGCATTTTGAACTTCTGTTGAGAAGGAAGTTGCTTTAAAGTTGATATTTATATTTATTTTTCAAAATAGCAAGTTGTTAAAAGTATCAAAGTATAATATTGCATTCATGCCAGCCAAATCATTTGAGAGAAAAATGTAATCTTTGCGAATCTTCAGATTTTTAACATCTCTAATTTTAAGTTGACATTTTAATGAGCGCTTTTGGTAATTCTTGACTCGATATAATTACCCAGTGATTATTTTTTAGATATTGAATTTCCAAGATTAGGAAACAGAAACAAATTCAGTGATGAATGAAACCACTCTTTTGCCACTGGCCTGATTTTATTCAGGGATTTATGTATTTTTTTTATAACTTGGAAAACACATGCACTGCTATAAGTCCAGGGGTGTTATCATAAACTGTCCTTTTTGTCAGGATATTAATATTGTTAGTTTGCAATATTCCATTATGACATTATCACTCCGTTATTGCAGAAACTGAAGTGCAAATACTATCCACTGGTAATCATTATCTAGTCAGCAACCTGAGGGAGGATGTGAGCTTCGAATTGCTGAGTGATTGCATCACTCAATGTAGATATACCACATAAATGATTCTGACTCGCTGTGACCCCTTCTAATATAGTTACACTGAGAGTGTAATCTTTCAACGTTTATTAGAAAGGGGCTAATGCAAGGCAGCACAGTGCGCTTAGCACAGCTCGAGTTAGAGATGAGATGTGGTTGCTGGTTGGAAATTAGATTTTATTAGTAAATTTCTTTTCCTCTCTGCCCAGCAGCAAGCTTATGTCAGAAATTAATATTTCTACCTTCTCTCAAAGCATGGTAATTAGCTCGCTGAACTAGTGATTCAAATATGAGGTGTTTTTTTAAAAAGTGTTTATATCATTCAGCATGTTTTAAAAGTGTAGAACATGCGATTTAGCACCCTGTAATAATCACCTAATTTCCAGTACTATTTCTTCTATGATTGTAACTGTTACTAAGATGCTTTGTAGCAGTATGTATGCAAAATTAATGTTGACAGCAACAGATGCTCCTAGATATTAAAATTGCTGGGAAGAAAGACAGAAAGGCTTGCATCTGTGTTAAGGGCTGAATTTTACGTGCCACAGAAAGCATGTTTCCCGCGGGGGGGAAGGGGGGGTTGCCATCCGGGGATTCTAGACCTTGGGCTCCTCTCTTCAGCAGCAGCCCTGGCAGCTGCCCCTGACATCATCTTTGTGCAGCTGGGACTGATGAAGTTGCTGGCCAATCAGATTGGCTGGCAGCTCCAGAGGGTGGGACTTCCACCCCATTACAGGGCAGAAGTCCCAGTCCAACCCCATTAGTCCTCCCCTGAGCATTTACGGCTGCAGGGTGGGCTCCACACCGACGTGGTTTCCGGCTGGGGCATGCCGTCCACTCCCTCACCACCCCCACCCCCCCCCCCATATTATTCCGCCCAATGTCTTTCATGATTACAGGTCGTTCCAAAGCACTTTACAGCCAATGAAGTGTTTTTGAAGTGTAGTCCCTGTTGTAAAGTGGGAAATGCAGCAGCCAATTTGCACGTAAACTCCCACGAACAGCAATGTATTAATGACCAGATAACCTGTCTTTCTCCCTAGTCTTTTGGTGAATTTTAATGTTGGTGTGGAACAGTGTCAGGTAAGATCCAGGAGATCAAAGTGATTTGCACTAAGATTTTAGTTCAATCTGGATTCAGATTGCACCTTAATTTTACATTTATACTGGACAAGTTTCAGTATAAAATGAAAGCCAATATTAAATTTGTACCCTAAGTGCAGCCAATATCTGCGCCCTAAAAAGGACATGTTACATCAGAAAAATAATCTTTGCCCACTGTCTTGGTCAAACAGAAAAGTAGGAAAATGGGGCTTTTCCTGATAACATAATAAGGCACACAACTTTAATTCAGCCTGATTCTTTTGAAAAAATTGTTAGAATGTATTTATAATCGCAAAATATCCTAACAAAAATCAAAGATACACAGAAAAGCAAGTTTTGAAGAGTATACAGAGAGCCTATAAAGGGATATAAATAGGTTAAGTGAGTGAGCAAAAATTTGGCCGATGGAGTATTGAACTGGATTTTTGTGGAGTCAGGGAGACCCCGCAGACTTTTAAAAGCGGCGGCCGGGACCCGATTCTGGGGTTCCTGGCCCCATTCAATTTTGGTCTAGGCAGGATAAGGGTGCGGGTCGTGAGCCCTCACCCTGCACTCCCAACCTGGCTAATCTATTGCAGAGATAGGCTTCTCCTATCCTGCCACAATTTTCATAGAGCCATGCCAGCTTTTCTCACCTCAGAGGTGTCATGAACCATAGTCTGAATGAGGGAACTTTTTGAAAGCTAAAATCAAAGGGACTTATCCATGCCTGCCATGCCAAGCTATGCCCCTCTACTCACCCCTCAGGGCCCCTCATATCCTCCATGCCAAGCTATGCACATCTATCCACCCTCCATGGCCCTTCATATTCTCCATGCCAACATATGCCCACACACCCTCCTGGTCAAGATAGGGCACTTCCATGCCCATTCACCCAGAATACAGAACCAATGAGCCCTGTAGTAACAATAGCATGTGTAAAAAATGTTATTCGCTCATAACTTTCTACTTTAAAAAAACCTGATTTTTCTACAGCCCTATAAAAATGTCAATCATCCAGGCCTATAAAGTCTCAATAGCAGAAACTGCAAGCATTTGACACTTCTTTATTTTGTATAAATAAACATCGTGGGTGGGATTTTCAATTCATTCCCAAAGTCAACAGACCTTTTGCTGGTCCGTCAAATTATCTGTCCTGCCCGTAATGATTCCTGCAGTGGGCAGGACCTGAAAATTTAGGCCTGTATAATTGACAGAATAGTTCACAGAGAAAGCGTTCTGAATCAAGCAAAATTTTCTCTTGGGTGCAGCTGTTTCAATAGACTAATGGATGCCTGGGATCTCGGCCAAGATTGCATAATGAGACTTGGTTGAAAGTCCAGCATGCAGAATTGAAAAGTATATAGTGTCAGGAATACTTAGTTCAGAATATATATGTTTTAGAATATAACTTGTGGTTTAAGGAATTAAAGTTTAACTGTAGAGAACTGGGGAAAGCCCAATTTAAAATGGATAAACATCTGACGTGAATGCAATTCAAACAAGCCGAAGTAAATTATAATTCAAAGAATCGGTCATGTCTATGGAAAGGCTGGGCCATGTTCAGTTAAAGTACTTGGCATTTCTTAGTGCTAAAATTACCTACCTTGATTCACTTTAACTGGCACTTTTTTTTAAGAAACAGAAAGGTCAGCTACAAAAGGATTGATTCCTGGTACAGATGACTTGTAAGGATAGTCTAGTACAGAAATTTGTCTCTTTTCACCTATCCAGATTTGGAATGAGTGTTAGCAAAATATATTGTAAAGCTGAGTGTGGACATCTTAGATCAAGGCTGTAAGCATCTGATTATATGTTGGACATGGACAATTCTTGTCAGCGCATAAAACGTCTACCCTTGTAGCAACCTCTCAATTTGTAGCTTCTAGTGAACCAGTTTGGTCTCCAGTTTGAGATGTATTTTTTTTTCTGATGTTATCAGTGAAACTCTTCAAAAGGCTGCAGTCATTTCCAGATGATGGAATTCATATCAGTGTTGAAAATGTCATTCAAATGAAGATGCTCTGCAGCTAATTCAGATTTTGTGAGAAATGTGGTGCCTCTTTAAGCAGCATAGACCATTCATCTATATCATTAACTTAAATTTTCCATTTTAATCAACAAATACATTTTCCTATCACACAAAAAATCAGCGGACTAGGTTTTGCCATTGAACACAATTCAGCTAAATTTACTTTTTTGTTAAAATTACCATTTTCTGGCCTCCAGTGCATATTTGATATGTGTATTATGTAGAATAAAAACATGTGGCATTCTTTGATGCTTCAAAAGATGTTTGCTTTGACTATCTGCAACATGAAAACAGAAATACAGTTATTTGCGCTGAACTCTGTTGCCTGCAGCTTGCAGCTAGTCACTAAAGAAATCGACCTGCATGACCATAATGCAATTGGAAAGTTAGATGCTATTTTATGAAAATTAACCAAAAAGGTTTTGGATTCAGAATTCATTATAGGTGGCGCCTTATAAATAATATCCATGTTTCTTCATCTTTCTTGTTGAAATCAGGTCATATCATTTTCCATTTCACTAATGCTTTCTGTAGTTATTGACATTAATATTGCAGATATAAAAACAAAGTGAGATGGACCAAACTCAGTTCTCATCCAGCACTGACGTAGACATTTCTTATGTTAATGCCTAGAGCAATGCTTTGAGTATTTAGCTTTGGTTGCGTATTGTGGTGTCTCACACATACATAGACTGAGAAAAACATCACCTTAGTCCTCAAATTTTCTACATGCTATTCTCTATATTGTATTACCCAACCCATTGAGCTTATTCTCCCTTCTACTCTGCCCACTCACAACTTTTGATTGTTGGGACTGTGCTATTAGCTACCCTTAATGGAATGTGATGCTTTGCCTTCCTCTGTGACCTTTGATGGGCATCTCACCCTCCATAAACAAAACAGTGCTTCTTTATAATCCAAATACACCTGAGATACTGAGATGTTAATACCATAATGTTCAATCCATACCAAATACTTTTCAGAAAATAAATTCTACTTGTGTATCTACATCATATAAACTGACAAGTGTTCAAAAACAACTCCAACAACAAGTGAAGAGGGCATGAGTAGAGTGCATACTTCCACCATGCTGTGTTAACTCAATGTTATTACAATTACCGAGCTTTTCCTTGAGACTTTTCCCTGCATGGTTGATGCTCTATAACTGCAAAGCTGAAAAAGAAATATTTTGGTTAAGAGCTTCTATCTCACTTCAGACCAACCCACGTCCAAAACCTGCTCAGAAAACTCTGCTCACATTTTGACAGCTGTGGAAAATTCCACCATAGCGGGTGAGACAATCACATTAAAAATAATCAATAACATTCCAAATAAACAACCCACAACATTCTTTCTTAAAAAAATAGTCAATTTGCCCTATCTCTCAATCTTAACAGATCCTTTAAAAAATTTCATGATTCAGATCTACATCTCCACTAAAAACTGATCAGTTCTTCCTTGAACCATAACCTATCTGTATACCAGGTTTGAAATACATCCATTAGTTTTTGAGCTGTATTATTCACAGACAGACAGACCAACAAACCGGTGAAAACGTTACCACCACTCACCTTCGGTTGCGGAGGTAAAAATACTGTGAGATACATATACAAGTAAAATGTAAATATTTGGCTGAAAATTAATGATATATCATTTTGTCAAAAGCTACAATAGAATTTAATAAGTATGGGTCATGTCTTAGCACACATTCAAAATTGAGAGCCCAAGGTCTGGAAATTCATTTGCATTGCATTTTTTTTCTTGCCATACCTACAATTTCATCATTAGATGTTAATATCGCAAACTGCTGTGCTATTCCAATCTTGTCAACCCATACGTGCTAAAGAACCACCTATATTTTGGAAGCACAAGGGTGTGGCCACAATACATCACAGTGGGCGGAGGGGGAAAATAGCTGAGTGAAGGAGAGATTTTGCAAACAAATCCTGCTTTTTCTCCTTGCTAGATGTGTTCAAGACATAAAATGATTATGGCCTTGGGTGTTTCTTCTTTTAATCTATACTATAGTACAGCCAAGAAAATTCCCTTTAGTATTTGATGTAAAACGTGAACGCAGATGGCAAAAAAAGAAAGGCTGTTTATAGGAATGGCTGTAACACGATAAAGCTTACCTTGAAAATCAGATAGCTGCTTGTTAGATACGTATTTTGTAATGATGTTGTTTGTTCGTTTGCACTGTATTTTTCAATCTCTGTTAGTTGAGGTCGAGCAGTCAGCCCTATTCTGCTTCTGATTCCCATACTTAGTGTAATCCTCAGCACAGGGTGATGCTTTTGCTTTGCTGCATTTAAACCAGACAAAATTAAAACCTGATTTCTGAAAACCTCAGCATTCTTAAATTTTAAAAGCTACATCTTGCAATCAATGTTGCAAATTGGTGAATTTACCTGAAAAAAATACTTTGCTTTGCAATTTAATCACTGCTGTGTGATCCTTTTGACTTGGTGCATCAGAAATTAATATTGAATGAAACATTTCATTTATTATGTGTATTATCAAGATTCACTTCAGCCGTCCATAGTATAAGAATAACATTTAAACTGGGAGTTCAATGAAATGATTTGAAGAAGAAAACTGAAGATAAAAGTGCTAAGGAAGTAATACCTGTAATCAGAAAGCTGTGTGTTGATTAATTTAAGCTAGTTTAGCTTTCAAACACTGAACTTTTACCTGTCTATATTCAGCAATTTGCTCAATTTTCACACACTAGAGTTAGATGAAGGATCTTTTTCCCTCCCACCACCATCACCCACCCGCGCCCCTGCCCTCACCAACTACCAATTCCTAACACTCAAATTGCTGCGTTTTTGACCTGTCAAAATAACCTGCTGTACAATATTTCAGTAGTAGTTTGCTGGGTTGCTATAGTGTGGAAGGTCATTCTATAATTGTATGATACATTTTCAATCAATATTATTGGGTGAGAGAGATTATTGGACCACATATCAAAGTGAAGCTTTAAAAAAGGTTTCACAAATGGACATTCAATTATTGGCATGCTAAGCAGTAGAGGATCCACATATATTCGATTTTGCTCGCATTCCAAATGCATTTTAATTATATGGAAACTATGTAAAAAGCAAAATTAAGTATCAGAGGAAGTGTAAAATAAGAACATCAGGTAAAAATTTTAAAAGTTACCTGTTGGTGATGCTTATTCAATAAAATTGTCTTAGATTTAAAGGTCTGTACCTTTAAAGCTGAATATTACATTTCTGTTTTGAAATATTGAAATGATTACTGTAAAATCCAATGATCTTGTCAGTATAAAAGACATAATTATGACTTTAATGGGTATAGCTGCACAGAAGCCTTGTGCTCCCAAGTTCCTTGATTGCAAAAATGCACCGCAATCATTCAACTTGTGCTTTAGATGTAGAGTGCAATATGGTTGATTTTTAGCACATAACTGATTCACTGCTATTTGTCATTAGTCCTACAATGCCAGCAAGATACCAGATGGTAGCATCAATGCAATCAAATAGCGTTGTGCCAAGTGACAACACTATGGTTTTAAGTATTATTATAGGGATTTAAGATGGCCAGACCAGAAGAATGACAACAGATGTAAATAAATGCCCAGTTTTACTGACTTCCTCACATTGACAGATCAGATAGGATATGCCCAATGTCCAGTTGACTGATTAGACACTGATCTCAACACTTATCATTGGGCTTCTTGTTCATATGCTTGTTGTTTGAAAATGAGCACTATTATGGTACCATTTAGTCATTGTTGCACTAAAAAAGGGGAATATTTAAGCATTATTTAACCTGTTTAAGAGTTCCTTGCAGCGCTTCTAAAGTTCAAGTTCCTCAAATTCAATCTACTACTAGGTTGGTAGAGCTCAAAATTGAATATTGTGACTTTAATTTCAAGTTTTTTATTAAGGGACTGGAATATAGACCTTTCATACTGAAAACTTCAAAATTATGGGCAACCTTGATAGAAATAAAATACATCAATTGCAACATGCCAATAAAATAAAGTTTTTGGTTCCTGTGCACTGCTATAATGGTTCTGCAGACCACAGTCAACCTCACTTCAACTGATAACTTGTTTTGCACAACCTGCTTTTCACTTGGCAGGAGTTAACAATGAAAAACTGTAAAAAAAAAAAAATTTCCTGCCATGCAGTTTATTGTAATATAAGTTTGATTGTAATGTAAATTGTTTCATACTGGTTTTAACATGCTGAGATAAGCTGACGTAACAAGTCTTACACTGGGTAATCATATAATTTGGGCTGAAACATATTATTTAGCTGAAGTATTCATATAGGTGTAAACAAATAAATCAGATAAGAGTAACGGCTACTGGAGGCTACTTCACCTTGCCAGTTTTTCATATTTCTGTCTCTATTCTTCCCCTCTAGCTATTTACACTCTGTTATGCTATTTCTGTCATTACACCCCTTTATGTTGCCTGCTTCTGCTATTTCTATTTCTATCACTTCTGCTATTTAACCCTCTTTGGTGCCCCGAGCTAATAGTTTACAGGGTAATTTTATTTCTTCCGCTGTGTGTGTGCTTTTATTCCCATATCTCTTTCCCTTGTTTTTTAGAATGCTGTTCATCCATAGTATCCTTAAGACCTGAAACATTGACTGACCTCTGCCTCTCCATGGATGTTACTTCATCTACTGAGTATTCCCAGTTTATTTTCTTCTGTATTAGTTTTCAGATTAAGGATGCATTTACACTACAAATGCAATGTTATTATAAAGTGACTAGGCTTCACTAATAAGTTACCATTTGAATGTAACTAAAGCCTAAACTTGGAGCTTAAATCTGAAACCTGAGAGAAGCGGAGGAAAACTCTGTGCAGAATCAGGGCAGGTTTTAACTTCTGATTTTTATTCCATAAATTTAGCATTGGTGCAAAGAAGTACTCACTTTGTGCCAAAACTAAACCTATAGAATAGGTGCACCCTAAGATGATGTGTTTCAATAAAAAATGGTTCTAATATATAGGGCTGGATTTTACACCTCACCCCACACTGGCGGGTGTGTTTTTGGCAGCAGGGGGAGGGAGGGAGGGGGTGAGTGCGAACATGCGTACATACGAGCAATGGAAGGCCCACATCCTTCCCACCAAACCCTGATCCACTCCCCATAATACACTTGGTGGGCTGGTGCCAAAATCTGCAGCCCATCCACCATTTTTTAAAAAATTAATTAGTGGGCAGCTGATCTTGTTATCAAGCCAATTGACCCGCACTTCACTCTGCCACTGCATAAATTGATTGGTGTCGGCAGGAGTAGGGAGTCTGCTTTTGAAAAAGAAATTTGGAAAGGCAGGACGGAAGTGGGGGATAGCATTCTGGGGTGTCCTTTGTACATCAGGGCACCCTCATCCCCAAAGATGTTAGTCCTCTTTGTTCCCCCCTGCCTAACCTCCAAAACCTCTCCCTAAACTGCCCAAGCCCTCTCTTCTCTAAAAGCCTGGGACTTACCTGACTCCAGGATCCATTGAAGTTCTTTGTGGGACTGCTTGCCCACAGCTCAGTGCTGGTGCTGCTGGGACTGCCAAAGCTTCCAGGCAACCAGATTGGCTGGCAGCTCTCGAGGGCAGGACTTCCTCTCACTGAGAGGAATAATTACCACACAGCCTGTTTAGCCTGCCAGCAGCGCATTATCACTGCACAAGGGCTTTTCTTACGCCTATCGACTGTCAGTCGACTTTTGCAACCCCTCGTCCCCCGCAAATTTCATATTGTCTGTTTACTTAATAGAACTCTCTACTTTGTCAAATACTCAGCAAACTGGTGACAGAGTGGGTTGAGGCATAGTGGTATTGTTAATGAACTGGTATTCCAGAGACCCAGAGCATTACTCTGAGGACCTGGGTTCGAATCCCAATGCAGTAGATGGTGAAATTTGAAATCAATAAAAATCTGGAATTAACAGTCTGATGATGACCACGAAACCATTGCCATTTGTCGTAAAAACCCATCTGCTTCACTAATGTCCTTTAGGGAAGGAAATCTGCTGACCTTACCTGGTCTGGCCTACATGTGGTTCACCTCTGAGCAAGGGCAATTAGGGAATGGGCAATAAATGCTGGCCTATCCAGTGACGCCACATCCCATGAATAAAAAAATAATAATAATAAGCAAGTTAGGATGGTGAGTGGCTTGGAGGAGAACTTCGAGGTGGTGGTGTTCCCATGTACCTGCTGCTCTTGTCCTTCTAGTGGTCATAGGTTTGGAAGGTGCTGTCTAAGGAGCCTTGGTGAGTTTCTGCAGTGCATCTTGTAGATGGTATACATTGATGCCACTGTGTGTCAGTTTTGGAGGGAGTGAATGTTTATGGCTGGGGTGCCAACCAAGCAGGCTGCTGTGTCCTGAATGATGTCAAGCTTCTTGAGTGTTGTTGGAGCTGCACTCATCCAGACAAGTGGGGAGTATTCCATCACACTCCTGACTTGTGCCTTGTAGATGGTGGACAGGCTTTGGGAGTCAGGAGGTGAGTTATTCGGTGCACGATTCCTAGCCTATGACCTGCTTTTGTAGCCACAGTATTTATATGGCTAGTCTAGTTCAGTTTCTGGTCAATGGTAACCCCCAGGATGTTGATAGTGGGGGAGTCAATGATAGTAATGCCATTGAATGTAAAGAGGTGATGGTTATATTCTCTCGTGTTGGAGATAACCATTGCCCAGCACTTGTGTGGCGTGAATGTTACTTTCCACTTGTCAGCCCAAGCCTGGATATTGTCCAGGTCTTGCTGCATTTGGGCATGGACTGCTTCAGTATCTGAGGAATCGCGAATGGTGCTGAACATTGTGCAATCATCAGCGAACATCCCCACTTTTGATCTTATGATGGAAGGAAGGTCATTGATGAAGCAGCTGAAGATGGTTGAGCCTGGGACACTACCCTGAGGAACTCCTGCAGTGATGACCTGGAACTGAGATGATTGACCGCCAACAACCACAACCATCTTCCTTTGTGCTAGGTATGATTCCAACCAGCGGAAAGTTTTCCCCTTGATTCCCATTGACTTCAGTTTTGCTAGGGCTCCTTGATGCCACACTCGGTCAAATGCTGCCTTGATGTCCAGGACAGTCGCTCTCACATAGAACCATAGAACACTACAGCACAGAAAACAGGCCATTCGGCCCTTCTAGTCTGTGCCGAAATATTATTCCGCTAGTCCCATTGACCTGCACCTAGTCCATAACCCTCCAGACCTCTCCCATCCATGTATCTATCTAATTTATTCTTAAAACTTAAGAGTGAGCCCACATTTACCATGTCAGATGGTAGCTCATTCCACACTTTCACCACTCTCTGAGTGAAGAAGTTCCCCCTAATGTTCCCCCTAAACCTTTCCCCTTTCACCCTAAAGCCATGTCCTCTCATGTTTATTTCTCCTAATCTAAGTGGAAAGAGCCTACTCGCATTTACTCTGTCTATACCCCTCACAATTTTGTAAACTTCTATCAAATCTCCCCTCATTCTTCTACGCTCCAAGGAATAAAGTCCTAACCTGTTTAATCTTTCCCTGTAACTCAACTCCTTAAGACCCGGCAACATCCTAGTAAATCTTCTCTGCACTCTCTCAATCTTACTGATATCCTTCCTGTAGTTAGGTGACCAGAACTGCACACAATACTCCAAAGTTGGCCTCACCAATGTCTTATACAACCTCACCATAACATCCCAACTCCTATACTCAATACTTTGATTTATGAAGGCCAGTATGCCAAAAGCTTTCTTTACAACCTTGTCTACCTGTGACGCCACTTTCAGGGAATTATGTATCTGAACTCCCAGATCCCTTTGTTCCTCCGCACTCCTCAGTGCCCTACCATTTACTGTGTATGTCACCTCGCATATTAATGCCCCCACTGCCACCAACCTCTTTCTCGCCCCTCCATCAACCTCCCTCACATCAAACTCTTCTACCCTCCCAAATCCGCACCCAATACCCAGCCCTCACCCCTTCCCTCCACTCCAACCTCCTCCCAAGCCTTCACCCAAACCTTCCCAACACCCCCACTCCCCTCCCCCAACACCGCACCCTCCCCAAACTCCATAATTGCTCAACCTCCCAGCAGCAGCACAGCAGCAAGTGAAGTTGACCTGACAGACTGGCTTCATAAAAGCCTGAAAGTTCAGATTTTTTTTTAAGTCAGTTTGTCAGATTCTAGGCTCTGGCTGCTCAGCGTGGATGACAAGAACTCAGTTTAAACACCAAGCCAGCTCCCGGGCCCCGATGTTTGGAACCGTCTGCACAACGCCCCCCCTCCCCCGGACCCTGGTTGGAGGTGCCAGAGCAGTGCTCCAGCAGCACTATGTCCCTGATAATAAGTAAGTTTGCTTTTTCTTTGCTTCTAATTGTTAGCACAGTGAAAAAGAATGACTTGGCATAAAGTGTCAAAAAATGAAGTCCATTCTAATTTAAAATAAGCTGTAGAACCTGCAGAAAGTGAATTAGCATAGGACAGTAAAACTCTGAGAACCTGCTATAATGAACAATATGCTGTATTTGATCAATGAAGAGCTGTAAACGGTGAATGTTGCTTGAGTTGCCGCATTACATCATAGTCCCTATAGTGCTTTAATTTTATAATTTATGCTGGAATATTTAATATTAATGAAATGGTTCCAGAACCTTGCATTGCAATGTAAGCATCCTACTTGTAAATGTTATATCACAAAAATTGCTAAGTTAGTTGCCACAGTCAGCTTCCATTTTTAAAAAAGACTACTTAATCCGACAAAAGGCTATGATAAATATATTTAAGCCTTAGAGTGTGATTCAAAGACATAACGATAAGATTAGTGGTCTCATATGTTGCGCTTTCAAATAAAGCTGCTTTTTCAACCACTGCAAACCACCAACAACCCACCCCCCCGCTAAAAGAAAGCTCTATGTGCTATTTTACCATAAAGGAAATGGAGTAAACTATGATAACAGTAAACACAAAACAAATAATCAGAACATGAAATTTTAAAAATAACACCATTTTCTATAGCACGTTGCAACACTTTTTTTTCAAAATAGATTTCAGCATTTGCTATTGTCACAAACTTCGATTTAAATGAATATACAATAAAACTACTTTGGGACCAAAAACCTACAGACCTTGGATCCCAGTACAAATGTCAGATCTACCCACAAGTGACCTCTGAAGCCAGCCCTACCAAAATTTGCGGGTTCAGGACGAGGTCATCTTAGGATTGGTGGGTGTCCGTCTCACAGGTGGTGCATTGTGGTCACTCGCCATGATGAAAAGTCTTGACTGAGTGTGCCGAGTTTGGGGGATGGGGCTAGGGGTAATTCTTCATTTTCTCAGTGAACAAACAAACTCGGCACTCACGGCCAAGATTTTCCAACATGGCGATTGGCCACAATGCACCACCTGTGAGGCAGACACCCACCAATCAGGCCACCTAAGGGTAGATTCTGACATTTGCAATGGGATCCAAGGTCTGCGGGTTTTTCGCCCCCCAAGTGGTTTGATTGTGCATTCATTTAAGTTGTGGTTTGTGAACATTAGCAAATACTGAAATATATTTTGAAAAAGAAACAATATTGCTTTGTAGGGAAGCTAAAAAGTCCAAAAATGTCACCTCAATTCTCTGAGTTCCAGGCCACAATCCACATTGTCCCATATCCACAACCTGGCAGTCTGCTTTCACTTGACTAAATGCTTATCAGTTGTTTTCCAGGCACATTCCAAGCAGGCGTAGTGCCCCTACAACCTCTCCCATACATATTGCTGACCTTGTCTGGGATTGTGATTCAACTCCCAAAAAGGCCAGTTGAAAGTTCAGAGGAAGAACAAGTATACCTGGATCCTGGCCTAATTTGTGCCCCTTCAGTGCTATATATCTAGGGGCTGTGCGAGAGCTTGAAAATGGCTCCTCACTGCAGTCCTTGTTTTGTTTAGGGAAGTGAGGGTTAAAAAAGCAATTTAAAATTCATGATGTTCAAGTCAGAATTTTACCCCTAGATGGCACTTTAGTAACTGCATTGAAAGATGCATCTTAAAGTTGAATGATCAAATTCTGATTTTCTTTCTCTCTCTCTCTTTTCCCCTGCACACGTACCACTTATGTTTTTTTACTTGCCCCTTGTCTGAATATTTGTCGAATTTTTTCAACAGCTGGAATGATGTTTAAGTCCTGAATTTTTCATGCGCTGTTTTTCTGGGAGGAAGAATGCCTCCTGATATTTTATAAGGCCTACAGGGTGAATTGATTGTGAATGTGAGTCTTCATTTTTAGCATTAATTAACAGAACATCACAATTTTGCTTTTCCAATGCAGAAAATTAATCACAATGTTTGAAAGATTTAAAAATTCAAGCGTCAAATTTCTAGAAACATAATTTTCTTTCTAAATTATGAAAACAAATAATTCATTCAATGCCTTAATGCAAGAAGCACTGGACACCTGAGAGCAATGAGGAATGAAGGGAATAAGTCTGATATTTTTCGTGTGGGCAGGGACTGTGAGAATGCCAGGATTAAAATACTTTCATGAACATTTATGAACTGTGGAAATATCTTGAGCAACGGAATTCATTTTTTGAGTAATTTGAGATAGTCCATAGGTTGACCCTTAGGATCGGTTTATGTTTTTAAGAAATGTATGCAGTAAAGCTGATTATTACCTTCTGATTACAGCATCAAACCAGGTCCCTATTAGCCATTTACACTTTGCTTTGAACCTGGCAGTGTTGTGGACATCAATAGGAAACCTTTAATGCTGTGTGTAATCTCTTAGAAAAGTAACAATGAGTATAGAAGCAGTAAAAGACAGTCTCTCAAAGATTTTGATAATGGCCTGAGATTATTTGAGTTTGTATGGATCAAGCTATTCAGGTCTCTGACATAGCTATTTGGTTTGAGTTTTTTTCTTTTAAATCAAGTACACAATATATTTGTACATAGCAAATGAACACTTAATCCAGCCAATTTATAGGTTGTAAAAACTTAATGCTATAAGAATGTAAAAAGGTCGCATACCTAAGGATTTATTGTGTGATGAAATAGCCAGAGCCAGATGACCAGTAGGACACTCAAATCTGTGCTTCAAGTATGCGAGCGTGACGTGAAGGCCCTAAATATCGATTCTCACACCTGGGATCACCAGCCAACAACAGAGGAAAATGGCGACATCACGTCCGGGCTGTAATGCACCACCACGACAGTGGCTTGGCAACAGGTGCCAAAACTGAAAATAACAACCCACAACAACACCTCGTAACCACTCCATATGTGGCATGTGTGGCCAAACCTGATTCTCACTGATTGGTCTCTTCAAACATCAACAAAAGTTCACCATATGGAGCTACCCCATCGCCAACAGATTTGATTTGCTGCTTGTCCAGCACGTACATAGATGGAAGGACGGCGGTAAAGAATGTAAGACTAATGATGTCATAAATCAACTGAACAAAAGCAAAATACTGTGGATGCTAGAAATCTGAAATAAAGACAGAAAATTCTGAAAATACTCAGCAGATCAGGCAGCATCTGTGGAGCGAGAAACAGAGTTAACATTTCAGGGCTGTGACCTTTCAACTGAGTGTGTTGACCTAGAAATTCAGTGGTGCTGCACCTTTTTACAAGCACAAAATGGATTCCTAATTGCCCAATATAGTGAGCAGAGGGTACCCTCATTACATGCCAGATGTGTGCTGTCTGCCAGGCAGGTAAAGGCAGGTATTGAACATCTATTGCAGGCATTTGTAAATAGGCAGCTTCATGCTTCAAGGGAGCCTCCTTTGCGAAGGTGAGCTATCTGGAATGCGGCTGAAACCGGGCTACATGATCTCCATGCGGCCTAACCTTAAAGAGACCACAAGCGATCTACTTACGAATGTGGAGTCAGGAGATTTAAGGCTGTTCCTCCTAGCTTCAATGCAGTACTAAAGACAGTTAATGAGCTGTTACCTCCCACCACCAACCCGGATAGTCGGTTCCATCCTCCTCCTCCCAATTGCACCCTTGCATCTCCCGATCACTTACCCCTCCCTCCTGATTCACTCTGCCACTCCGATCAGCTCCCTCCCTCCTGGTCCCATCATGCCTCACCCAGGACCTAACAGAGGCCCAGAAGTGAAATCCTATTCACTGGAGTGCAGTCTCGAGATACCTAGCGGGTGTCTGCAGCTCACCAGTCTCAAGTAAGTGAGGCGCAATATCAGGTGTGCCTTTGGATTACTCTCTGCCCCGCAGGAATTGTTCCTTAGCCTAGTGCATGCCAGACAATTAAAAGAATGCAAAAATTGGATGTTTTAACTCATTTGCTATTCTTTTAAATCTAGTCATAGTACATAAGTGTTAAAAATAGGCTACATTCCAGATTTCTGTAGCAATCTTATTTTAGTGTAATGCTGCAAATGTTGTTGGTAACAGTTTTGTGAGAGGAATTAAATCAAGCAAACAATGCAGTATCATTGGTCCAGTTCATATGTGGGTGTTTTTTTAAAATTTAATTAGTGAGACACACAAAATCCTGGTAACGTTTTTTCTGGGATATAAAAGATTTTGGAAATCATAGGCACAGTAACCCGCCAGTTTGAGACTCATGCAAGGAAAAATTGATTTGACTGCCCAAGAAACACTTTAAATTTATATAGTGATTTTTAAAAGCCTGGGAAAAGAAGCATATTGGGCTGGATTTTGCCAGCCGTCTGGAGACGGGCTGGATGGAAGTAGGGAGCCTGATATCTTCCTGCTGCCAGGGATTATTGTCAATGGCTGGAATGGCAGCAGCCTGGCCATCTGCCAAACAGAGGCAGACAGGCAATTAAAATAACTAGCTGGCCATTTAGCAGCCACTTCCCACTCCCACCAACATTTGACATTGGGATGAGCAACCACTGCATGGAAAGACTGCCCGGTAAATTGTAGCAGCCTCCCAACGGGTTCCTGGTTGGGCGGGGGGGCTTCCTTTATGGCTGCCCAGTGGCCCATGGAGGGGCCCCCTGGTGGCAATGGCCGATCCCGGAGCTCTGCCGCTGTCGCTGGAGGGTTCACCCCTCTGATTGCTGGAATCCGCAGGTCTGGCCCTGGCAGAGTTAAAAATAAATACTTAACAGGCTTTTGAGGGTTGCCTCAGCATGGAGAGAGTAAACTCTTTTTTAAAAAAGAGAAAGTACTGGCCAGAATTTTATGCCCTGTGGGCAGGTGTGTGCCTGACCCGAGTGAACTTGAAATAGCGAGAGATGACATCGGGCAAGCGTCCCGATGTCATCGCACACTTGCACAATATTTCGCTCGATGGGCGTGCACGGCAGTCAGAAGTGCGCCCGCCGACAATTAAGTGAGCAATTAAGCCCATTAACAATGCAATTAACAGCGATTTTACATGGCCCGCCCACATTTATGGTTGGCAGATGGGCCATTCTTCTAGGCGGCATTTACATTTTTGCTCAAACCTCGACTCGGGGCGGGATGAAACCTCTGTGGGGAAATAAAGTAAAAGAGATACCTGGGGACTGGTTTTTTATGAGGTGTGCTTTTGGGTGCTTGATTGTGCTGCATGGACATATTTTGCAGCATTTTTGTCATTTCCTTTATTCTGTGGAGGTCTGAAGCTCCCTGGGGCAGCTGTCTGCCTTCAGGGAGCTCAGTAGAAGCGCTCACCCACATTCTCAGGTCGGCGCCAGCCCTCTTCCCTTCCCCACCAGCAGCGCTGAGCATTTCTTAGCACGCGTTTCATGCTGGCTGGCTGTTAATTGACCAGCCAACGTGAAATCACGGTCGGGGACCGATCGCGGCCGTCTGCATCAGCGGGCCCGACAAACGAAAAATTCAAGTCACTGTTACGCTATCTTTATATTTAACCTCTGCATATGCCATTACATTTTATGATGTCCATTTAGTGATGTCTGAGATCTGGAACTAGCTAAAAAAAAGTACAAAATTTACTAAGATGTGGCAAACAAATGTTAATATGGGGGTGGAATGTCAAATCAACATCGAAATGTGTTATCCCTGAAATAATCAAGCGAACAATCAACTAGTTGTAGATCTAGATTTGCAAGCATTGATTCTGCTACCAGCATAAACCTGTTTAGAGTTTTTGAAAAGAAGTCTCCATTATGGCATATGCTTTACACTATTCCTTGTCATCTGTCATTGGAATGGTGCTTCCATCTGGATGATGAAAAGCTTGCATGAAACCAGAGTGTTGAAAACATTTGGGAGCAAATTGGTCATGCAGCAAAGTAAATCAGTGGTCAGCCCTTGGAACAGTTATTAGAGCTTCTCGGTTACCACAATAGCTTATTAAGGATCTTTCAAATTCAGTTTTCTTAACCTATTATTGTTCCTGGAGTAATTTTAATTGATTTTCTTAAAGTCCTTTACAGATCCATTTATTAAATACAAATAACCACGTCAGAACACTATTTTGTAGTAGATATCAGAGACTGTTTACGGCTGTTGAAAATGTTAGAATTGCTGATAAAAATGTAACCTTAATTACTATTTAGACTAGTTTAATTTCAGATGTAAATTGAATTAAAGGTGTAAATCATTTTTCACTGTTTTGCTTTAGCATTAAATTAAAAGTATTTCAGTTTCTGATTCCTTTCACTCGTTGAAATTAAAAAAAAAAGTATTCAACGTTGAAGTTCCATTCTACCTGTGGCAAAATGAAGCAATAAAAAAGCCCCATTGCTCTGCCTACAGAATCAATACTTCACACACGTAAAAATCAACAGTAACATGAGTGAAATAATACTTAACAATCTGCAGGTGGCTGAAGACAGAAATTCTTGCTCCAGATTCTGGAAAGAGATACAGTTGCGCAAAATGTACTGAGTGCCTCATCAGCAGGCAGTTCCTGGTGCAGGGTTTTGGTTCACCACAGTTGCCAGTCATCCAGCATTTCAGTGAGAAAAATTCCTAAAATATAAAGTAACATCAATCATTTGATTTTCCAAATGTTCTGCCCTGCACCCACTCTCTTTTGCATCGATTTGCTTAACAGTTTGTGTTCTATTTTCCTTGGTATGAAATAGTTTTCCACTATATTCTTAGAAATGTTTTCCTCTGGGAGAGGGATTATAAAAATGTAATATGTTGTCTATACTATTGGATATGGAGGTATTAATTATTAAGGTTTTCAATACATTTTCATAGAAAATGAACCTCATAACTCAACATATTATTCCATCTCCTGTTCCTTGTGCAGATTTGAATGAGGTAAAAGTGCCCATCTTTCATTTATGTGAAAGGAAATGATAACCAAGTTGTGTTTGTCTCTGTTTGGAGTTTTTGGATCCTATGGTGGTAGGATCATCATAATGCACACTAATGGTGAGAAATTCTATATTCAACTTTTTGTGGGAATCTCCCTCTCTTCTTGACCATTGTGGATACCCCACCAATTCAATGACTTAGGTTCGATATCCCTTACTTGGAACAGAATAAATTATTTTTAAACTCGTCACAAATGTTGGCTTTTTAGCAAATAATGTTGAAACAGCTTTTAGAGAAAGCTTCCTTTTTTTAAAAAATCATGGCATGTGGGTGTCACTGGCCAGGCTAGCATTTATTTTCCTCTATATGGGAAACAGTTCAACATATTATTGTGAGAAAAGAATAAATGCCTCTGCAAAGCAAGTCCATGGCCAGAATCTTCGGGTCAGCGTACGGGGGCAGGCCCCGCTCACCGACGCATAAAATGACGCGCAGTGACGTTGGGCGTGCGTCCCGACATCACCGTGCGAGTTTCCGATTTTCAGTTCGGCGGGTGCACGCCGGAGTCAGTTGCATGCCCGCCGAACTGTCAAAGGCCTATTAAGGCCATTTAAATATAAATTGAAATACTTAACGGAGCTGCCCATCCAACCTTAAGGTTGGTGGGCAGGCGACTTTGCATTTATCATGAAACCTCTTCCACAGATGGGATGGGGTTTCATGAAGTGTTTATAAATTGAATAAAACATTTTATTAAAGTTCATTGATATGTCACAGCTCTGCGCCTCAGGGAGATTTCATGCACAAAAGAGCGCAGCCCCTGAGTCAGCCTACTTCCCCCGCCCGCACAGGGAGCGCTCAGCACTTCCAGGTGCGCATCACGCTGGGCGGGCCTTAATTGGCCCGCCTATGTAAAATGGCAGCGCACAGCCAATCGTGGGCGGCCATCGGCTGCACGCCCGCCTGCTCCTGCCCAGCCCCTCCCCCGACGTGGAAAAAATTCTCCCCCATGTCTACATTGACTGGACGGTATGTAAATTTCAAACATGAGAAGACTTTCTAGCCAGTGCAAAAAATTAGATGGCTAAATTGTAAACACCCCTGTGATACAACAGTTTTTCTTTCTGCACAGCTGAAATTCATGCATCGCATAGATCCAAAATTTTCCATCCCAGTTCTGCTTATTTGTCTGCCATCCCATAGCAAATAATGTATTTAGTTAGTCTAGCACTGAGTGCCATCAGGAGAGAAGAATTGAGTCAGTGCCCAGTTTACATAGCTCTTACATAGGTTAAGATGCAGAATGAACAGATAAGATGCCAGAAATTAATAAAATCACATTAATATATTCATACAGCCTTATACATAATTTGTTGACTGTTAAGATGATCTTCAAGGTTACTTGTTCCAGCATTCAAAGCCTAATATTTGTTTTGAGGTTTTTTAAGTAGAATTTTTGTTTTGAAGTTGTTTTACCAAGAACTTTCTTCAGAATTATCAAATGAAATTTACAGTTTTTCAAGTAGATTTTAAAATATATATGAACCATTTGCAAACTTCTTGGCTTGTATATATTAGGTTATTGTAGCAATTATACAAACACTGAAAGGAATAAAAACAGCAGTGAATATATATGAAGCAAAGGTCTGGAAATCTATAGCAACTTAGCCTGTAATTGACACAGCTTCAGAAGCTTAAATTCATTTTTTTAAATTATCCAGAGTGCCCATATTTTTAATCTGAAAGCATATGAATCAGAAGACAAGACCTGTTCCGTTCCCATTTCCATGTCAAGATTGCTAGGAGGTGGGATTTTCCAGGGTCCAGAGCAAGCAGCCCTACGTTCCTAAAAAACCTTGGCCCAATGCTTCTGATGCAATCAGCGGCGCATCTATATGCATTTGAACCTTCTGACCACTTTAAACTCCTCACCCTACCCTCCCTCACTCTCTTACCCTCACTCCCTCACCCTCACACCCTCGCCCATTATCCACGTTATGAACAGAACTCTTAAGCCCTATTATAACAGTTGGAAGCCATTGAATAGCTCAGAGACTCGCCAAGTAAATAAACTGGACTTCAGAACTGCTATCTCAACAGATGTCTAGACTGAATACATTAAATCAATAGGAAAAGATTAAACATTTACGCATTATTACCATCCAAGGCTACCCTTTCAATAGTGTGCAATGTACTCTACCATTTTATCCATTAAATGAACTTTTTTAACTCATCTGAAGACGTTTCCACATTTACAGTGCTGACCTTTTACTTGGCAGCTTGCCAATTGGCAAAAGTAACAATCTGGCAAGCATGTTGTTTAATGGGAGTTACATCTTCCAATCACAGCATTGTCATAACTCACCTTAATGAACATAGATACAACTCATGCTGCTGTATTTCATGGGGAAAAGTTTTGCCCCCGTTGGGGGGGAAGCGCAGGAGCGGGTGGGGGCAGGAGCGCTTCCAATCGGCTCCCCCAATCGGGGGAACGCCGCCATTTTATGTGGGTGGGCCAGTTAAGGCCCGCCCAGCGTGACATCCACCAGGAAGCACTAAGCGTTCCCTGTGTGGACGGGGCGGGGGATTCCCTCAGCCGGGAGCTGCATGCGCGCAAAAGAGCGCACTAATCTCCCTGAGACGAAATGCTCCCTCAGGGAGATTGGCTCCAAATTTAAAAATGTTAAAGAGACAAAAACAAAATTTCCCTGACACGTCCCCTCATGTGACACTGACACATGAGTTGGGACATGTCCATCACTTTTAGTGAAACCTTTATTAAATATTTAAAAACCCTCATGAAACCTCATCCCACCCATGGATGAGGTTTCATGCTTTTCCTTAAGCCCGCCAGGGCTCCCGGCCTGCCCGCCAACCTTAAGGTTGGAGGGGCATGTTCATTAATAATGTTATGTACTTTTTAAATGGCCTCAATTGGCCGTTGACAGGTCGGCGGGCACACAGCTGATTCGGCTGCGCCCCCGCTGACCTGAAAATTGAAATGATGCGGGGTAACATCGGGAGTTCCGCCTGATGTCATCCCGCGTCATTTTACGTGTCGGCGAGCGGGCTCTGCCCCACTCGCTGACTGGGAGATCCTGCCCATGATGAACTATAAAAGAGACAAAGCCATATTGCTTACCTTTTAAACTCTTACCATTTGCTAATCGTGGTTCATTCCTGCTGGTGTAAAACCCAACAGCCGTTTTAAAAAAGATTACCTGGCACAAACGCTGCAATTGCCTCGTTAATAGGAGCAGGTGGGTTTCGGGGCCCACTCCCTCACCCTCTTTCATGAAAATGGCCGAGGAAGGAAACAGAGGCAGGACCTTTAGGGTACTGCTTGAAGGATCATGAAAATCCAGCCCATAGAGTACAATTTCAATAAAACCTATTTTTTACCATTCTCTTTCAGGACAATGGTATCCAGGGCTACTTGGTTGAAATATTGAGAAATTGTTGGTAAATTCAACTAATAATTTGCTGTGTCTTAGTTGTAGGAGACAGAGGGTGATGACAGAAGAATGCTTTAGTGACTGGAAGCCAGTGTCCAGTGGCATATCACAGGGATCTGTGCTGGGTCCCCTATTATTTGTCATTTATATAAACGACATAGATGACTATGTGGGGGGTAGGATTAGTAAGTTTGCAATGACACAAAGATTGGCCAGGTGGTTAACGGTGAGATTGAGTATCTTGGGCTACAGGAAGATATAGACGGGATGGTCAAATGGGCAGATAAGTGGCAGATGGAATTTAACCCTGAAAAGTGTGAGGTGATGCACTTTGAAAGGAGTAATTTGACAAGGAAGTATTCAATGAACGGCATGACACTAGGAAGTTCTGAGGAACAAAGAAACCTTGGCGTGTGTGTCCATAGACCTCTGAAGGTAGAGGGGCATGTTAGTGGGGTGGTGAAAAAGGCACATGGGACACTTGCCTTTATCAATCGAGGCATAGATTACAAAAGTAGTGAGGTCATGTTGGAGTTGTATAGAACCTTGGTGAGGCCACAGCTGGAGTACTGTGTGCAGTTCTGGTCGCCACATTATAGGAAGGATGTGATTGCACTGGAGAGGGTGCAGAGAAGATTCACCAGGATGTTGCCTGGGATGAAACATTTAAGTAATGAAGAGAGGTTGGATAGACTTGGGTTGTTTTCATTGGAGTAGAGAAGACTGAGGGGCAACCTGATCGAGGTGCACAAGATTATGGACAGGATGGATAGGGAGCAGCTTTCCCCTTAGTTGAAGGGTCAGTCACGAGGGGACATAAGTTCAAGGTGAAGGGCAGAAGGTTTAGGGGGATGTGAGGAAAAATTTTTTTACCCAGAGGGTGGTGACGGTCTGGAATGCGCTGCCTGGGAGGGTGGTGGAGGCAGGTTGCCTCACATCCTTTAAAAAGTACCTGGATGAGCACTTGGCACTTCATAACATTCAAGGCTATGGGCCAAGTGATGGTAAATGGGATTAGGTAGGTAGGTCAGGTGTTTCTCACATGTCGGTGCAGACTTGATGGGCCAAAGGGCCTCTTCTGCACTGAGAGATTCTGTGATCTGTATTAATGGTATACAAGCACGCCATGTCACAGAGTAGAAGTGTTTTTCCACCACTGTTCCCAATACTTCGTTCATAAGCTTAACTAGGGGATTTGGGAGAGATTTATTTTTTGGTTATAAAGCAGTTTCTTATGCAATAATGAAGGGGAGACCCAGAGGACAGGCCAATTCACTGCACTCATTCACGGTATGTAATACTTGTCCCAAAATACAGCTTGCATTTATAAAGTGTCTTTAACATAGGAAAATATCCCAAGATATTTCCAAGAGGCATAAACAGGCAAGAATGAACTCCAAAAGAGATGTTAAGAAGGGTGAGCTAATGCTTCGTCAGAGAGGTGGTTTTTAAGGAAGTTCTGTTTAAGAGTGCACCATAAAAACATAGAACAAGCAGGGTTGGAGGGATTGGCAATGTGCTCTGTGCCAGCAGCGTTAAATTTATAGCTCAAACTAAACTATACTCTCTGGTGGTCTTAAGTAGCGAAGGATCAGTGAGGGTGAGTGGGAAGGACATTAAGTGGCAATGAATGGCCATGGATAAAATTGGAAGAGCGGAGGAGCTCATACGAATAAGCCGGAAGGAGCTACCTTCCTTAAAAAAAAAAGGGCAACTAAATTTTAGTGAAAAAATGGATATTGTAGATTGTTCAGTTCAATATTAGTCTTTTGTTAACGGCCGCAGTTCCAACAACTGTTACTTGGGTTCACTCTCCGGAATGCAGGACCGTAAAATGATTGGGGGTAGGGGGCTGCAGGCCTATGTTTCGCCATGCAGTGAACTCCTAGTTTCAATCATGCCACAGTGGAGAGTTGCCAAGTGTAGACCAGAAATTTTCCCCAGGAGAGAGAAAATCTGTCAGGCAAGCAGTCAAGTAAAACAATTTTATTTTAACAGGGACTTTTCACTTGCTATGTAGAAGCTGAAATGTTCAGCCTCATAACAGCATTCTTTTGCTAAAACGCAAACAAAAAGATGGAATACATTAATGAATCCTCGCTAACCATCACTATTGGGCTAGAAAGTCATGATGCAGAAGATAAAACAGAGGCAGACTGTTTGTAACCAATGAGCTATGTTATAAATACCAGGAGGCTAATATCAGTCTGTAACCTTTACTCATATGTTGTCTGGTATAGCTAATTTGTCCAGATTTCAGTTCCTGAATCCTTAAAATACTTACATGACAATCTAGAAAAGTAGCAAAAATTGACCTGCAGCTTCAGAGAAAATGTCAGTTCTGAATATGATACAAGACAAGGACTCAGAGTGGGTGCAGTGGGTCATAGGTTTATCACAGAATCATACAGCACAAAGGAAGGCCATTCAGTCCATTGTGCCTGTACCATCTTTTGGAAAGAGCTATCCAATTAGACCCATTTCCCTGCTTTTTCCTGATAGCCCTGCATGATTTTCCTTTTCAAGAATATGTTCAGTTCCTTTTCGAAAGTTTCATCACCCTTTCAGGCAGTGCATTCCAATTCATAACAATTTGCTGCATAAAAAGATTTTTCCTCATCGGCTCTCTGTTTATTTCACCAATAATCTTAAATCTGTGTCATCTGGTTACCGACCCTGGTTTCCCCTTTATTTATGCTGATCGAAACACCTTCTAATTTATCATAATTTAAGAGTGTACCCAACAACAAGAATTGATTAAAAATTCTTAAGGGGATGTGAGTGTTGATGTATGAGATTTGTTTTCAAAGGAAATTTGGAAGATTGCTCTGTAAAAATTTGCAAAACTTAACATTTCAGCTTCCAACTTAATATTCCAACATTTTGGAGCAAACTATAGTCTACTTTTCAATCTAATTTCTCCTGGAAGACCAACAGATATTTGAGGTATGAAAATAAAGTTAGTTGTAGGGACTTCAGCCATCACACTGTAGAACATTATTGTCATTTTTACCCTATATGGTTCCTTTTGCCTATACTGGATGTAAAAGGCATTGCACTCCACCATCATGAAAGAAAAGCTACAAGTGTGCAAAAACATGGGCTGGGATTTTTTGGCCCCGCCTGCCGTTGGGATCTTCCAGACCCACCGACAGTCAATGGACTTTTGGCTGGCCTGCCACACAGGGTGAAATTCTTTGCTGTCAGGTACACTTGACTATCTCCAGTCTGAGATTTACAATCTATTATCATATTCTCTGGAAGTGTTGGCTGCTTTATTAGGGATAGGTTGAGTTCACGCTCCCTCTCCAACTGCTCCATGGTAGCACAGTGACCTTCACTATGGGCACATAAACAAACTGGAGACAACTTTCAAAGTTGCACAACCAGGTATTGCAACCAACACACAAAGGAAAGATTGTAAGGGCTGTAGTGTAAGAGTAGGGGGAATGGGCTAATTGAATGGCTTTTGCAAAGAGCTGGCACAGGCACGAAGGGCTGAATGGCCTCCTTCTGTGCTGTATGATTCCATAAACTAATGGTTGCATCACGTTAGTAGGCTATGGTAAAACCTGAAATATAGGAATCTTATTGTCATTTTCTTAAAATTAAGTAGAGCTCATCACTTCAACCCCCCACCCTACTTTATTTCTAAGCTTTGGAAATGCGCTGATAGGAATGTTAAAGTAAAGCTAGTTAATGGGATTCACATTGGGGAACATCTCCCTTATCTCAAAAGGGCAGCTGCAACCTGCCTTGAAGAAAATAGACATTCACATAAGGCTATTGACAGATATGCTGCATCAATCTGACGGAAATTAGTTTTTGAAATCATCATTTTAGTGGTTAATTTGCTATCTATAAATTTTGTTGGGACACTGGTACAATTGTGATACAGGAACCAACAGCTTTTCTTAAAACTTTTCTGCTTCAAATTTATGGGTGAACAAAACTGGAAACAATAATGGCCTAGAGTTTTCTGGAGCAGGATATCACACACGTGCCATGTTTGTTTGAAAAAAATCCTCACCTCTTTTTGTTGCATGGACAATGAGTATCTGAGATCTTAGTGAACAATGGGACCAATAGTTTATCTCCATGAGATTTAAGGAGAGAGAAAGAAACAGGAAAGATGGAGAAAGAAATAGGGTGAATTAGAGTCTAATTTGGTAGAGACGGAAAAATAGAAATGGACATCTGGAGTAGTGTGTACAGTATTGGTCTCCTTATTTAAGGAAAGATGTAAATGCATTAGTAGCAGTTCAGAGAAGGTTTACAGGACCAATACAGGAATGAACGGGTTGTCTTATGAAGAAAGGTTGGTCAGGTTAGGCTTGTACCCACTTGAGTTTAGAAGAGTAAGAGGTGACTTAATTGAAACCTTTAAGACCCTGAGGGGTCTTGACAGAGTGGATGTGGAGAGGGTGTTTCCTCTTGTGGGAGAATCTCAAACTAAGGGTCATGGTTTAAAAATAAGGGGTCACTCATTTAAGACAGAGGTGAGCAGAAATTTTTTCTTTCAGAGGGTCATGAGTCTTTGGGACTCTCTTCCTCAAAGGCAGTGGAAGCAGGATCTTTGAATATTTTTAGAGCTAGATAGATTCTTGATTAACAAGGGGGTGAAAGTTTATCGGGGGCAGGTGGGAGGTTACAATCAGATCGGCCATGATCTTATTGAATGGCGGAACGTGCTTAAAAGGCCAAGTGGCTTACTCCTGCTCCTGGTTCGTACGTTCATATGAAAAAAAGATTGGTTTATGAAGAGAAAGCAAGAAATAAATCTTAAATTTAAAAACCCCGAGGAACCATTTGCTGTCTGCAGGAATAATACTTTGTGGTTTGAATTGTTCCCTTCTGGTTGGAGAGGTTGAGTGGCATTGCAGGAACACAAATCTTGTCATGAACAGGATCCTTACATTTAAGTTCCAGCCTTAACTTTCTTTGAGGTTAATTCATTTTAACATCGCAACTGCAACAATTTCTTGGAAACTCGTGGTGAAATTGATGGAGAACTTTTATTTTCGCGAGACTAAGGGAAGAGCGGCGTAAATCACCTGACAATTTGTGGCAATTCACCTCCTGCTCCCCAAAGCCTGTCCGCCATCTTCAAATGACAAGTCAGGAGTGTGACGGAATACTCTCCACTTGCCTGGATGAGTGCAGCTCCCACAACACTCAAGAAGCTTGACACTATCCAGGACAAAGCAACCCACTTGATTGGCACCACATCCACAAACATTCACTCCCTCCACCACCGACGAAGCGTGGCAGCAGTGTGTGCCATCCACAAGATGCACTGCAGAAACTCACCAAGGCTCCTTCGACAGCACCTGCCAAACCAATGACCACTACCATCTAGAAGGACAAGGGCAGCACACACATGTGAACACCACTGCCTAGAAGTTCCCTGCCAAGCCACTCACAACCTGACTTGGAACGATATTGTCTTTCTTTCACTGTTGCTGGGTCAAAATCCTGGAACTCCCTCCCTAATAGCACTGTGGGTGTACCTACACCACATGGACTGCAGCGGTTCAAGAAGGAAGCTCACCACCATCATCTCAAGGGCAATTAGGGATGGGCAATAAATGCTGGCTGAGCCAGTTACGCCCACACCCTGTAAATAAATTTTAAAAATCCTCATGGCATTATCTCTTCCTCAGCACGCATTGTTGACTTATTTATGCACTGAAAAGACATGCACTGTTATTTTCCCAGCAAATCCTGGACCAAAACCTGGTAAGTTCTAAGAGCCTCCAGTTCTGCCTACCAACTGATCTAATTGTTTATGTCAACAACCTCAACTACTGGGGAGACATCGGCACATGGATTGAAGCATCAATTGTTAACTTTAAAAGCTGACAATTTGAGTGTATGGAAATATCAACATCACTGTTAATTTTTCAACAGTATGATAGTGGTTAGTGCAACAATATAAAATACTTGTTGCTCAGACAGAAAATGCTGCAAAGAAATAAGCTGTGGGTCACTGATTCTGCTTCAGAATATCCTAGGCGGATGACATGATAAAAAGTGCCTTGTACAATTTGAAAATAGCCATAGAGTCATTACAGCACAGAAGTAGGCCAGTCTTCCCATCAGGTCCATGCTGGCTCTCTGTGGATCAAGCCAGTCAGTCCCATTTCCCCACTGTACCCCTGTAGTCCTGCAAGTTTATTTCCCTGAAGTGCACATCCAATTTTCTTTGAAATTGTTCATAGTCTCCGCTTCCACCGCTCTGGTAGGCAGCGAATTCCAAGTTATTACCACTTGCTGCATTAAAAAAGTTATTTCTCTCATCCCAATGCATCTAATGCCCAAAGCCTTAAACATGTGTCCCCTAATCCAAGGAGCCAGTCAGCTAATAAAAACAACTTTCCTTGGTCTACCTTATCTAAACTTGTTGGAATTTCATACACCTCTATCAAATCTCCCTTCAATCTCTTTTGCTCCAAGGAGGAACAAGTCCAGCTTCTCCAACCTAGCCTTGTGGCTAAAATCCATCATCCCTGGAACCATTCTGGTAAATCCCCCTCTGCTCCCTCTCAAGAACATTCACATCCATCCTATAATATGGTGACCAAAACTGGATGACTCTAGTTGTTGCCTAACCAGAGCTTTGTAGTGTTTGGCATTCTATACATAAGAGGGCTAAAAGCAATTAATTTCCACTGGAAGACAATATCTCTATAACATTTTTGATTAGTTGTGAAAGGGAGTGATGTAGAGAGAGAGAAGGAAAACTGCTGCAGTTTTGAAATTGATAGCCAGCAGAAATTACATATGCTCAATATACTTGCTTTCTAAATTACATAGGGCAGAATCTTGCCCTGGTCAGGCCTCTGGTGATCAGGGCTGGAAGGCGATTCCATGCTGGAGGGCCAATTAAGGCCCACCCAGCGTGAAATGCAAGCGGCAGCGCTCAGCGCTGCCTCTGTGGGTGGGGATAGGAGGGCGAGTGGGGCGAGCGCGACCTTCGCACATGCGCCTGAGTGCGCACTTCATAATCTCCCTGAGGCACAGAGCTGTGAAGGTATAAACACGATGTGACATGACGCGACGTGACCCGCGACGTGATGTGACGCGTGACGTGACGTGCGGCGTGATGTGATGTGACACGTGACATGCCGTGATGTGACATGTGAAGTGACATGACGTGACACGTGAAGTGTCATGACGTGACCCGTGACGTGATGTGACGTGACACGCGACGTAACGTGATGTGACCCGCGACATGACGTGGTATAAGGTATTGAAGGTATAAAATTGGTGGTACATTTCCTGAGGTGTCCGAGAGCACTAAAAGATAATTACTCTGGTTAATTTTAAGCATGTATATTTCATAAATAATTGATATTTACATTTTTTAAGATAAGAAAAAATAATTGCATTTAGATTTCCATCAACTCACCAAACTGTACGCTACCCAGTTACTGTGTCACTTCAACCCTCCCCTCCTCATTTCAGAAAGATACTTTGCTCAAATAGAACGCATTAAAGCCATAAAATACATGGTATAAAATCACCAGGAATGATATCAAGGGTAGTGTTATGATCCCAGTAATATTACTACTGGGCAACCAGATCCCAGGGTGGAACCTGGCTTGACAGATCCTGACTTTTATTTTTTGTTTAGATACATGGAGAGTGACTACTGAACAGAATCACAGAAGTCAGCTGATGAACTTTTAACAAAATAATAAAACATTTATTAGGAAAAGATGAATTGTGTTATAATACTCCTTCACCCACAACTATACCTTTTACAGGTATATACAGAATCTTATGTATAACACAAGTTACAAAAGCTACCTTATACTCCAATGTTCACAGTAAGTACACAGTCCATGTAAACCATGAAGAATGACCACATGATTATTAATGAAACATCAACTCTGTTTCTTCGTGTGCTGATTTTAACCCAGATCTACTGAGCTAAGTTTAAAGCCACTCACCCTGCCTGTCACTATGCCCACCTGTTTCCTCTGGAATTCTCTTACTAAACCCCTGCACCTCACCAGATCTCTCTTCACTTCAAAACCCACAATACCTCTCTTTGTCATGTCTTCAGTTACCTGCTCAATCTTTTTTCCCACTTTTTGTTTGGTGCTTATTACCTCACACCACTGTAAAGTGCTTTGGGACATTACTGTACATTAAAGGAATATAAGTGTCTTCTACATATAAATATAACTTTTTAAATAGCTGTATTCCCTAATTTCAGTAATCTGTATGGGTTGGCTGAGAAGTGATTTTGTCTGCCTGAGAACGTACATAAACTATCAGAGGTCATATTAGAATTCAAAATGTGCCATTAATCAATTTAATGTCACAAAGCCCTACTAATTGAGTTAATAGTTCTATTTGTGCCATGCTTCATGGAGGCTGAAACCAGAGACCTTTTCAGACATTAAGCCTTTGACTCAGTGAAAGGAGAAATTTATAATTTAATCCAACAAAATGACAGTCAAGTTTGCAGCTGATCATAAAATTTTGGCAGCATTGGAAACAATTTATCTTCTTGCAGATTTGATATTGATGATAAAATTATTTCTCAATCTAATTTTACTGGGGAAAAGTAGCTTTGGTTTGTTTTGTAAAAGTCCATTTCTTTAACTTACAAATAAATATATAAACTGACAGGGTGTGGGGATTCAAAACTGATCTGCACTGAGTTCATTTGCAGTTTTTACTAAAGTAAATGTTCTGCCCCGCTTGGTCAGCTAGGACCCTCCATACATGCTCACTTTGTTGAAATCAAGACTCATCATATTCTCTTTTATGCTACCATATCCCTTCTTGGAACTTAAAAACTAAAGAACTTTTTACCTCCCTTGGTCTTCCCTTCCTTCCACAATGGGGTTTTAAAATGCCAGCATGGCTTCATCTAGTTATTACTTTTTAATTCACCTTATCTTCTCTACTATTTCAGCTTTTGTGGTGTCATGCAATGTATAAATGTCAGTCCATCACTCAGGCTGCTCATTTTTTTAAATAACTAAAAGAAACTTCAAAGCTCTCAAAATACATAGCTTCTCAATAGATGTACAGAAGCAACATATGGGGGAGGATTTTCCCCGTGGTGGGCGGGCCCGGGAGCAGCCGCGAAACGGTCCTCCAGCCACAATCGGGCCCCGACTGTGATTTCACGCTGGCTGGCCAATTAACAGCCAGCATGAAACGCGGACTGGGAGCTTCAGCGCTGCCAGGGTTGGGGTGGGAGGAGCGCGCGCACTGAAGTTTGCGCACGTGCTGGGGTGCGCTCAGTGAAAGCTCCCTGAAGGCACAGAGCTGCCTCAGGGAGCTGAAGATTTTTTAAATGAAAAATAAGGAGTCGAAAAATTAAGAAAACATGTCCCCACATGTGACTCATGTCACACGAACAGGGACATGTGAAAAATGAGTTTAAACATTTTTTTATTGTTTTGTCAGTCATTGTTGGAAACCTCATCCCGCCCATGGATGCGGTTTCGCGAAAAATGCAAAGGCTGCCTGGCCTACTCACTCGCCCGCCAACCATAAGGTTATTCGAACAGCGAAAAATCAGATTTAATTAATTGATTAAGGCCCTTAATAGGCCTCTTAATTGTCGGCTGGCGCGCTGCCGCCTCTCGTGTGCGCCCGCCTAGCAAAATAATGCGAAAGTGTGAGATGATGTCAGGACGCTTGCCCGATGTCATTGCGCACTATTTTTCTCTCGTTTGGGTCGGGTATGTGCCCACCTGACGAGGGAAAAATTCTGCCCATTGTAATGCTGGAAATTTGAAATGAAAATAGACAATGCTGGTAATAGGCTGGTAATAGGCAGCATTCAGGCCATCGACCTGAAATGTCAACTCTGTTTCTCTCTCCACAGATGCTGCCTAACCTGTTGAGTATTTCCAGCATTTTCAGCTTTCATTCTTAATAAATGTAACTAATACAAGTTTTCAGGGCCATCAGGAAACATTCAGCTGGACTGCTGGAACTACTATTAGAATCACAGATGTTTACAGCGGAGAAGGTGGTTATATGGCTCATTGTGCCATTGCCAGCTCTTTGTCAAAATATATCCTCTACTCCATCGTTTCCTCACTTTTCTTCTAAAAGGTGCAATTGTCTCTATTACAATTACTCCCTGCTGAAAAACATTCCATGCTCTAATAACTCTCTGGTTAAAGAAACTTCTGTTTGGTCTCCTCGCTCTCTTACTGATAATTTTAAATTGATAAACCATTGTTGCTCACTTCTCAACTAGAGTAAATATTTTTCTATTCAACCATCTCAGATACTACATAATTTTAAAAATCTTTATGAAATCTCCTTAAGCCTTCACTTATCCACTGCAAATGGTTGCAGTATCTTATGTCTCCTCATAATTATAGTTTTTCGTCCCTAGTATAATGTTGCATCTATGCTCTCTGCTTTTATATCCTTTTTCTAATGGGGTGTACACAATACTATACCCATGGTTTTGTCATTGCTTTGTACAAATTTATAATTTTCTCTTTGCTCTTCTAGTTTCTGCCCCATTTCTAAAATTCAAAATATTGCTAACCTTTTTATGGCTTTATCTAACCTGCACTCAACATTCAATCCCTTGAATGCCTTTGTGTTGAGCATATATTTCCATTTTTTCCTCCCAGAATACATTACCTCACATATTTCTGTATTAAATTGCATCTTTCACCTCTCTACACATTCTACTAACCTGCCCATATCCTCCTGAAGACTGTTACAACCCTCCTATGGTTTATCAGCAACCTTCTTATCACCAAATTTTGATATCCAAGTCCAAATTATGCAGAGAAAAACTGACCCAATACTGACTCCTAAGTATATCACTCCCATTGTTTAGAATCTTGCTATTCAATTTTAGATCTATCCTACTTGGTTCCTTGATAAGAGTTTGGTCATTAACCCTACAGGTTGCTGACTTAATTTAGTAAGTGTTTCTTAGTTGTTTTAAAAGCTAGAGGAAGTGCCCAACATGCCAAGGAAAGCTTGTGGTATATACACATGTAGATGATTATATGTGTCAAAAAAATGAGAAGCTGTGAGCAAAATTCTAAATCTCAGCAGACCCAACTTGGGCCAAACCGGGTTATTTTACAATAACACTTCTCATTTGTCATAGAATTTTACAGAACAGTAAAAGTCATTAGCCCATCACACCTGTGTCAGCTCTATCTAATTAGTTGTCTCGTTGGTCCTATGCTCCTGCTCTTGCACTGTGCCTTTTCATTTTTTTATTTTTCAAATATTTATCCATTTAGCTTTTAAAAGCTGCTATGGATATTGTTCACATCTGTCTTTCTGATGGGTATTCCTTGTCCTAATTACACTATACATAAGGAAATAATTCTTCTAACAATCTTGAATGTTGTCCCTAGTTAGTGATTATTCAGTTAATGGAAATTTTTTTTTTGATTGACTTTATCAGATCTCTAAATTTGAAGGTTCTGTTGGGTCTCCTTTTAACCTTTGTTTTCATGAAAAAAAACCCAATCTATCCAACCTGTCCTCATGACTAAAGCCTCTTATTTCTGCTGTCAACTTACTGGTTCTCCTCTGCTCCTTCTTCACGATCTTGGCATCCTCCTGAAATAGGGCAATCTAAACTGGATACAATAATCCAACTCTGGCCTCACCAGTGCTTAATATGAATTTAACATTTTCACTTTTTTAATCACCGTAGTCCTAATTAAAACCATATCCTTTTTTATTATGGCTTGCCTTGCATCTATCTGTTCCTTTTAAAATTTCAGGTTGCCCTATTTCATTTTTATGATTCTTTTTCAACATGGCATCAATGCACAAATGAACAAAATGTTCTCCTCTTAGTGCACAATTTCACTTCAAGCTTGCCCTACTGTCATCACTAGTGGACTGCTGCTGCTAGTTGGTGGGAGACAAGACATCAAAGGGATTTTAAAAAGAAAGGAAAACATCCTGCCGGGGATCCTAATTGCTAAAAATCTAGTGGCTATTTTAGAAGGAAGGAGAGGAGAGAATGTCTTTATGTGGCTTCTTGGGTAGTGAGGCTTCTGTCCAATCTTTCATCCACTAGGCAGGATGCTACATGAGGTGGCATTAATGCATCCGTCCCTATTGTCCCCTAGCTCTTATTCTGTGAGATAACGCTCTATAATCTTAGGATACACTTACACCAAAAGAGCCTATGGTGCACAAGTTAGAAAATGACAATAGTCAGCAATTTGTAAGAAAGTGTAGTAGATTCATATCAATAGCTTAGCTTCAAATGCAGATTTTAGATTTAGAATGTTCATATTTCCATTCTTCTCTACCCAAAATCTGAATTAAAGATCTCATCCTTAAAAAAAGGCAGTAGCAACAGCAAAATGCTTGTAGAACTTTGTGCAAATTAGATTTTATTGATCTTTTGTATCAATTTATTTTTCATGTTTACCTTTGTTTTCTAGTACTGTCTGTTTTAAAATAAATGAAAGAAACAAAAACTTAACCTATATATTAGTCTCATTTTCTTGGAATCTGATTTGGGCACAGTAATAGTCCAACAGTCCTTCCAGGGTTAAAAGGCTCAGGTGTTAATCCCCAGGTGTTTTCATGCTTGAATACCGATTTCCGCCCTTAGTCCTCTTGTCTAGTAATCCAGTGTAAGTAATTCACTTTGGCAAGACATTAGCAGTTCATGCTGTCAATAGTGAAGAGCAGCCAAAGATCTAGAATGATTGCTTTGTGGCTAAATTGATTTTTTGTTCAATAGACAATGTCTAATTTTTCATTCAATTTGTAATAGATATTTTATGTTAATATGTTGGCAACACATTTACTAAAATAATTGTACAGTAGGCTTGTCAGGAATTAATGCTGAGTCCCCTGTTCCTGGTGTATACAAGCAATATTAAGGGTATAGTTTTACAGAACCAATGCAACAAACCTGATATACATATGAACTTTTGGCACCGTTTGGCTATAAGCAAATTTTGTACTATGTTGCAGCTGCGTTCCTTGCATGATTGACCATTCCTAACGGTAACTAAGATTAAGACAGGATTCCAGCGTATCACCTCTTAAGAGGGCTAAACTAAAATCACTGATTTAAAATCTGTTTCTTAGAAGGATAATCGATTACTAGGAATAGAATCATAAATGTTCAAAATGTACAGCAGGATGATCAACACCAAGGCAAATTAGAGGTTAGGTTATGCAGGTGTGGAACAGGGTAGGGGATCAAAAATTGGGCAAGCAAGTCTGAGGCATTTTTCAAAACTGGTCTTTTCTGCAAACAGTTTTCTGACTGGCTGCAATTTGTGAGCTACAGTGGTTGCACGCAGTTTGTGTTCATTAGGTCCCAGAATTAATGTAAAAATAAAATCTGTTGCCATCTTGCAGTTTTTGTGCCAGGATTGCCCTTTTACCTTCAAACCCCACATTAAAGGCTTGGTCAAGTAGGTGTCAGTTTTCATCCAGATTATTGTTTCTAAGAACTTCCACAACACCAACATTAAAATGACTGGTCTATAATTACCATGTTTATTTATTCTTCTCCCATTTTTTGAACTAGGGTGTTATTTACAATCCTTCAGTGGTTTGACACTGCTAATGGTATCTAAGGAGGACTGGAGATTGTAGCCAGCCTCTCTGCAATTTATACTCTTGCTTGCCTCAGCAATCAAGGATGCATCCCATTTGGACTGGGTAATTTATCTACTTTTAGTACTACCAGCCTGCCTAGTTCCTCCTCTTTATCTATTGTTACCCCACCCAGTATTTTGGCAACCTCCTCATTTACCATAGCTTTTACAAAATCCACCTCTTTGGTATAATTGCTTCAGAGTTTACCTTGGAATCTTTCATGCCTTTTAGAATAGTCAGAGAGATTTAAGATCCCATCTACATGATGCACCTCTGACAATTCTGCACTCCCTCAGTCTGTCTTAGAGTTTGTGATGAAATCCAGGGTTAGGGGTTGAACACACAACCTTCTAACTCAGAGGCAAGACATCTACCGTTGAGTCCTGTGATAATAAATGATTGATGATGGGGCCTTTCTAGATGCTGTACAAATATAGGATCATAATTTGCTGCAGCAAGAAACGTAACAGCATCTTCCACTCGTCAGACTTGCCCTTCAATGCTTAGGTTTTTCAATTTTTTGTATGGCAGCTTGCTGCAAGTGTTAGCTGATAATGCAGCAAGGGAAACTGGGTATAGAATGGGAACCTGGATGAGGCAAGTAACTGTTTATCGACTTAACAAATCAGACCGAAGGATTGTGAAATTAATAGCACAAGGACTGAGAAGGAAATAAAATAATTAGCTTGGGTGTATTCGATGTCAAATCAAGTACAGGGAGGGAAAGAAAAATTGGCTTAAGATCGAGAAAGAGAAAAGAAAGACAGAAAGAAATAGTTTATTTAAGAAAAATGTCCAACAGCTATTAAAATCTGAAGGAATGAGATTCCACATATGTCATCATTATTTTTTAGTGCCTGAGAGGTTGTTTGGCAGTAATTAACATGTCACTTTGTCAGAAGGGCACTTCAACTGAAATGGACTAGGCTTAACTTTCTGTGGCGAGATTAGTTGTATCTACTGTGCAAATACAGCAACTTCAAACCATTCGATGCATTTCAGTGGTGAGGCAGACATTAAAGTGGCATCTTCACGAAGCTGATGGCAGAGGGCACAACTCAGACAAGAAACTTTTGGATATTTGTGTTTAACCACTTATCTGCATGAAGCTTTTGTACTATTCCTGCATAAGTAACAGCGAGCACTGTCAGCCACACTGTTATTTTGAAAGGAAATTTTTGCCCATAATATTTCATGGTTGAGGTGGCACAGGTTGAAAAGCCATGACAGGAAGACTAGGTAACAGAACCAGACTGTTGTTACCCATGGTTATGGCATATTCACAGGTCCTGGCACAGCCATCTAGTTACCAGACATGGCCATGCAACTTTACTTGGTGTAAATAATTTCTTACTATGTCCCTTTGACAAGCTTTCAGTGCTAAGCCCCATGTAGCCTTGAAGTTCACTATCAATATATAATGAGTCTTACTCTGAGCAATCTCTGGACATTGACTCTATCGGAAGCCAGCAAGCATCATGCACACTACTTGGATGCTTTCCCAGTTTATGTAGTTTCGTGGAGAATCGATGTTTAGCTTTGTTTGTTACTGCCATAAAGATTATTGTATAACATGGCATTCTTACTTAAGAATTACCTTTTGAAATTGAAATGCTGGATCTCCAGTAGCACAGTGAATTTATCCAGTGAGTAGCTGAGCCAAATCGACCAGAAAGTACCTGATTTGATCTCCAATTTTACAGAGTTAGCTATGTCAGCCTTGACAGTGCTAGAAGTGCTATAATTATCCAGAGATCCTGCTCCTAATAGCTAGCGAGTGACCCATGCTGAAAGTATACTTCACTGGATGTCAGGTGGTAACAAGATCAGGCTGAACTTTGTTTCTTTGAGTAGTCAGATAACCTGTGAACACTCAGTGCCAAGGTTCAAAAATGAATAATACCCATTTGGATAGAGCACAGTAGAATGCAAGTACCTGTGAAACCATAACTTATCAAGTAATTAATAACTTTGAGAGAAGATGGCAAAAAAAATTGAAATTAGAGGTGTTGAACACTAATTTTCAAATTTTGAAAGGCAGAAAGCACAGGTAAATTGAGGTGGGCTGTCTCACAGACTTATCAAGCAACAGCCTAACATAGTCATCCTCACGGAACTATACCTTACAGGTAATGCCCCAGACACCACCATTACTGTCCCTGGGTATGTCCTGTCCCACCGGCAGGACAGACCCAGCTGAGGTGGCGGCACAGTGGTATATAGTTAGGAGGGAGTTGCCTTGGAAATCCTCAACATTGACTCTGGACTCCATGAAGTGTCATGGCATCAAGGCAAACATGGTTGAGGAAACCTCCTGCTGAATACCACGTATCGCCCTCCCACAGCTGCTGAATCAGTGCTCCTCCATGTTGAACATCACTTGGAGGAAGCACTGAGGGTGGCAAGAGCAAAGAATGTACTCTGGGTGGGGGACTTCAATGTCCATCACCAAGAGTGGCTTGGTAGCACCACTACTGACTGAGCTGGCTGAGTCCTAAATGACATAGCTGCCAAACTGGGTCTGCGGCAGGTAGTGAGGGAGCCAACAAGAGGGTAAACCATAATTGACCTCATCCTCCCAATCTGCCTGTCGTGGATGCATCTGCCCATGACAGTATCGTTGGGAGTGACCACCTCACAGTCATTGTGGAGACGAAGTCCCACCTTCACATTGAGGATAACCTCCATTGTGTTGTGTGGCACTACCACTGTGCTAAATGGGATAGATTTCAAACAGATCTAGCAACTAGGCATCCAAGGTGCTGAGGGCCATCAGCAGCAGCAGAATTGTACTTGAACACAATCTGTAGCCTCATGGCCTGGCATATCCCCCACTCCACCATTACCATCAAGCCATGGGATCAACCCTGGTTCAATGAAGATTGCAGGAGGGTATGCTAGGAGCAGCACCAGGCATACCTAAAAATAAGGTACCAACCTGGTGAAGCTGTAAAATAGGACTACTTGCGTACCAAATGGCATAAGCAGCAAGTGATAGACAGAGCTAAGTGATCCCACAGCCAACGAATCAGATCTAAGCTCTGCAGTCCTGCCACATCCAGTCGTGAATGGTGATGGACAATTAAACAATTCACTAGAGGAGGTGGCTCTACAAATATCCCCATCCTCAATGAGGGAGGAGCCCAGCACTGCAGTGCAAAAGATAAGGCTGAAGCATTCACAACAATCTTCAGGCAGAAGTGCCGAGTGGATGATCCATCTCGGCCTCTTCCAGAGCTTCCCAGTTGATTCTATTCACTCCACGTGATATCAAGAAACAGCTGAAGGCACTGGATACTGCAAAGGCTATGGGCCCTGACAACATTCCAGCAATAGTACTGAAGACTTGTGCTCCAGAACTTGCCGCGTCCCTAGCCAAGCTGTTCCAGTACAGCTACAACACTAGCCTCTACCCGGCTATGTGGAAAATTGCACAAGTACTTCCTGTACACAAAAAGCAGGACAAATCCAACCCGGCCAATTACTGTCCCATCAGTCTACTCTCCATCATTAGTAAAGTAATGGAAGGGGTCAGCAACAGTGCTATCAAGCGGCACTTGCTTAGCAATAACCTGCTCACTGATGCCCAGTTTGGGTTCCGCCAGTGCCACTCAGCTCCTGACCTCATTACAGCCTTGGCTCAAACGTGGATGAAAGAGCTGAACTCCCAAGGTGAGGTGAGAGTGACTGCCCTTGACATCAAGGCAGCATTTGACCGAGTATGGCATTAAGGAGCCCTAGCAAAACTGGAGTCAATGGGAATCAGGGGGAAAACCCTCGGCTGGTTGGAGTCATACCTAGCACAAAGGAAGATGGTTATGGTTGTTCAAGGTCAGTCATCTCAGCTCCAGGACATAAACTACAGGAGTTATTCAGGGTATTGTCCTAGGCCCAGCCATCTTCAGCTGCTTCATCAATGACCTTCCTTCCATCATAAAGTCAGAAGTGGGGATGTTTGCTGATGATTGCACAGTGTTCAGCACCATTTGCGACTCCTCAGATACTGAAGCAGTCCATGTCCAAATGCAGTAAGACCTGGACAATATCCAGGCTTGGGCTGACAAGTGGCAAGTAACATTCACATCACACAAGTGTCAGGCAATGACCATCGCCAACAAGAGAGAATCCAACCTTCGGCCCTTTATGTTCAATGGCATTACCATCACTGAATCCCCCGCTATCAACATCCTGGGGGTTACCATTGACCAGAAACTGAACTGGACTAGCCATATAAATACTGTGGCTACAAGGGCAGGTCAGAGGCTAGGAATCATGCGACAAGTAACACGCCTCCTGACTCCCCAAAGCCTGTCCACCATCTACAAGGCACAAGTCAGGAGTATGATGGAATACTCCCCTCTTGCCTGGATGAGTGCAGCTCCAACAACACTCAAGAAGCTTGACATCATTCAGGACAAAGCAGCCTGCTTGGTTGGCACCCGAGCCATAAACATTTACTTCCTCCACCACCGACGCACAGTAGCAGTAGTGAGTACCATCTACAATATGCTCTGCAGGAATTCACCAAAGCTCCTTAGATAGCACTTTCCTAACCCACGACCACTACCACCTAGAAGGACAAGGGCAGCAGATAGATGGGAACACCACCACCTGGAAACTCCCCTCCAAGTCACTCACCATCCTGACTTGGAAATATATCGTCGTTCCTTCACTGTCACTGGGTCAAAATCCTGGAACTCCTAACAGCACTGTCGATGTGCCTGCACCACATGGACTGCAGCGGTTCAAGAAGGCAACTCACCACCACCTCATCAAGGGCAGCTAGGGATGGGCAATAAATGCTGGCCCAACCAGCAAAACCCACACCCCGTGAATGAGCTAAAAAAAATTATTTAAACTGCAGTAATTCTGTACAATGTGACTGAAGGCAAACAAAGATTTGGGTAAAAAAAAATCTGAATTTTTTATTGGAATAGTGCACACATTTTGTGTGTCCATATATGTTAACTTTGAATCCCAATATATATTGTATGTATATACTTTTTGAATCATCTTAATCCTATTTTAACATTTCCCCTTATCCCCTAATTGCACTTACTCCATAAATTGAACTCACTTTTATTGTTTGCCTCAAAGATCATATAATGAGGGGCATACTTGTTCACATTTTTGGGATACCAAAATATTCACTGACGAGATTATACAGTCCATTTTAGTTCATTCAGCTAGAGAAATCGTAACTTGTTGCTTCATAATAAAATCTAGTTTTTTTTCAGCTATTTCCACTATTTCAGCTTCCTCTACTGTATTTGGAAGTTCCAGACACTGATCATTCTTGGTGCAAAGAAAGATTAACTGATCAGTAAGTCCTGAAATTATCATGTACAAGTTTGAAGCCACATCCCTTCTTCCACTTCAACAGTTTCATTTGAAGTAATGTTCCAGACTAACTTTTTCAATACCCTTAAAAATCTGATGTGAGCCTCTTTGAGGCCTCTTTTTCAAGCTGAATTGATATCCAATTGAAGTGAAGTCCAGCATGAAATTATATTAATAGATCTAACTAACCAAAGTCAATTTTTAAGGAAGAGTTAGACACTAAAGTATAATGTGCTGGAAATTTATCATGGGCAGTGGCACAAAGTGTGTGATAGTAACTTTGGTGGCCTGTTTTACACTCTAGTGCCAACTCACTGCCACTAACTTTGCACTACAGTGCAAAACGATTTTCTACCCCAATGCATCTCTCTTTATGGGTTCATGAAATTTCCATATTTGTATATTAAACAGAAATAGAACAATGTGGATCCTGCAGTAATATTTTAAACAAACTGCATTTTGTAGCTTAAATTATTCATATTTTATTCTTTTCATTACAAGGGCAGAGTCCATATTAAATTTATAATTAGCAAACTAATCGGATACTGAAGAAAATCATATACAGTGCCTGAAAACAAAAGGATGCGAAGTTTGTATTGCTGTATTATAGCATGTTACATTTAGGCTGAGTGATTATATGTCCCCAGGCAAGCAATGTCTCAGAAAGTGCCCCTAGTTCGCAAATCTCATCCCGAAATGAATACCATAACTAGTAATGGTTGTGTGTGTTCCAATCAGGACTTGTGAGACCATGAGCTACCATGTAGTCACTAAGAAGGTGGGCCTTTCTACCAAAGATGCTTCCAACTGGTGAGGACAACAGTCTCTTGTTTTTAACTAGTAGCAGGAGTGGACTCACTGAGGTACTTTAATTTATCCAGAGAGCATGCTGTTACTGCAGTGCACACGTTCCACCTCCAAATTCCCAGTGAAATTCGATTGAAGAAAAAATGGCTGCAGAGCCAAATTGTCCAAGTAAGGGGGGCCACTGGCAATTGGATGAATGAGTGGCAGCTGGAATCGGGCTGAATGGATGTCCCAGGAGCCATATCAGATCATGCTTCACGGCCTTAGGTGGCGTTTGTGAGTCTTGGGCTCTGTGTTCACAGATTGGGTTTGGAAATATGCTCTTGCTATTTCACACAGTTGGGCTCGTGCTCGTGTAATCTAAAAGGCTGCATGTGTTCTGCAATTTAATTTTGTAGAATACTTTTGCACTTTGTATTAATCTTAATTTAAATACAAATATATTTAATTTGCTTTGTGCAGCTCAGTATATTAAAGCAAATGTAATGACGAGAAGTATGATTTTGTAGCATCAAAATAAACAAAGTAGTTGCATAATCACAGATAAATAAAAACAGAAAACGCTGGAAAAACTCAGCAGGTCTGGCAGCATTTGTGGAGGGAGAAACTGAGTTAACGTTTCGAATCCGTATAACTCTTCTTCAGAGCTGAAGAGCGGTAGAAATGTGATGGGTTTTATACTGTTGAAGAGAGGTGGTGGAGCAGATGGGGGAAAATAGAATAAAAGCAAAATACTGTGGATGCTGGAAATCTGAAGCAAAAACAAAAATAGCTGGAAAAACTCAGCAGGTCTGACAGCATCTGCGGAGAGGAATACAGTTTTTCGAGTCCAAATGACTCTTCATCAGAACTAAGGAAATAGAGAAATGAGGTGAAATATAAGCTGGTTGAGGGGAGTGGGACAGGTAGAGCTGGATAGAGTGCCAGTGATAGGTGGAGGCAAAGAAGAGATTGCCAAAGATGTCATCGACAAAAGGACAAAGGGGTGTTGACGGTGGTGATATTATCTAAGGAATGTGCTAATGGGGACATTAAGGATAGAAAGCAGGACAAGCAAGTGGCAGATGGCCCTAGTGGGGGTGGGGTGGGGGGGGAAGGGATGGAAATAGGCTAAAAGGTGGAGATAAAACAATAATCTATAATTTTTTACAAATATTTTTCTTTTCCCACCTATTTTTAAATTTATTTCGATCTATCGTTTTATCTCCACCTTTTAGCCTATTTTGATCCCTTTCCCCCACCTCCACTAGGGCCATCTGTCACTTACTTATCCTGCTTTCTACCCTTAATGTCACCATTAGCACATTCCTTAGATAATATCACCACCACCAACACCCCTTTGTCCTTTTGTCTATGACATCTTTGGCAATCTCTTCTTTGCCTCCACTTATCACTGGCCCTCTATCCAGCTCTACCTGTCCCACCCCACTCAACCAGCTTATATTTCACCTCATTTTTCTATTTCCTTAGTTCTGATGAAGAGTCATTCAGACTCGAAACGTTAACTGTATTCCTCTCCACAGATGCTGTTAGACCCGGGGGAAAATAGAAGTTCAGGGATAGGTGGGAGCTCAGGAGAGATTTGACAAGGATGTCATCGACAAGACAAAATAGGTGGTAATGATAGTGCTAAAGACTAAGGTAGGTGTTAATATTGGTATAAAGGTCAAATAACAGAATGCGTTAATAGCAGAACAAGGGTCAGTGCTCTCTGAAAGCATATACATAAGGACAAGTTACAGACTGGCCCTGTGGGGAGAGGAGGTTCAAAGTCAGTTGAACTCAGTGTTAAGTGACAGTGTTAGAAATGCAGGCTCCTTTAAGAGTAAACCAGGACAAGCTTCAGAGTCAATTGAGAGCGGGTGATGGACTGAGCACTGAGGCTTACAAGGGCGCAGAGTGTATTCTGGTGAGGGACTTCAATGTCCATCACCAAGATTGGCTCGGTAACACCAGTGCAGACCGAGCTGGCCAAGTCCTAAAGGACCTAGCTACTAGACTGGCTCTGCGCCAGGTGGTGAGGGAAGCAACAACAGGGAAAATCATACTTGACCTCATCCTCACCGACCTGCCTGCTGCAGATGCATCCGTCCATGACAGTATCAGTAGGAGTGACCACTGCACAGCTCTTGTGGAGATGGAGTCCTGCCTTCACATTGAGGATACCCTCCATCGTGTTGTCTAGCACTACCACTGTGCTAAATGAGAGAGATTTTGAACAGATCTAGCAACTCAAGTCTGGACATCTATGAGGCACTGTGGGCTATCAGCAGCAGCAGAATTGTACTCAACCACAATCTGTAACCTCATGGCCTGGCATATCTCCCACTCTACCATTACCACCAAGCCAGGGGATCAACCCTGGTTCAATGAAAAGTGCAGGAGGGCATGCCAGGAACAGCACAAGGCATACCTAAAAATGAGGTGTCAACCAGATGAAACCACAACACAGGACTACTTGCATGTCAAGCAGCACAAGCAGCTAGTGAGATGGCTAAGCGATCCCACAACCAACGGATCAGATCTAAGCTCTGGAGTTCTGCCACATCCAATCATGAATGATGGTGGACAATTAAACAACTCACTGGAGGAGGAGGCTCCACAGGTATTCCAATCCTCAATGATGGGGGAGCTCTGCACATCAGTGCAAAAGATAAGGCTGAAGCATTTGCAACAATCTTCAGCCAGAAGTGCCAAGTGGATGATCCACCTCAATCTCCCTTGGAGGTACCCCACATCACAAATGCCAATTTTCAGCCATTTCGATTCACTTCACATATCAAGAAAAGGCTGAAGACACTGGATACTACAAAGGCTACGGACCCTGACGATATTTGGCAATAGTACTGAAAATCAGTGCTCCAGAACTTGCTGCACCCCTAAGTCAAGTTGTTCCAGTACAGCCATAACACTGGCATTTGGAAAATTGCCCAGGTATGCCCTGTACACAAAAAGCAGGACAAATCCAACCTAGCCAATTACTGTCTCATCAGTCTACTCTCGACCATCAGTAAAGTGATGGAAGGAGTCATCAACAGTGCCATTAAGCGGCACTTGCTTAGCAATAACCTGCTCACTGACACTCGGTTTGGGTTCCGCCAGGGCAACTCCTGACCTCATTACAGCCAAATAAATAATGTGGCTACAAGAGCTGGTCATTGGCTAGGAATCCTGCGACGAGTAACTCACCACTTGACCCCCCCAAAGTCTGCCCACCATCTACAAAGCACAAGTCGGGGGTGTGATGGAATACTCTCCATTTGCCTGAATGAGTGCAGCTCCAACAACATTCAAGAAGCTTGACACCACCGAGGACAAAGCAACTCGCTTGTTTGACACCCCATCCACAAACGTTCACTCCCTCCACCACTGACGCGCAGTTTCAGCAGTGTGTACCATCTTCAAGATGCACTGCAGGAACTCAGCAAGGCTTCTTCGACAGCACCTTCCAAACTAACGACCACTACCATCTAGAAGGACAAGGACAGCGGACACATGGGAATGCCACCACCTGGAAGTTCCCCTCCAAGCCACTCACCATCCTGACTTGGAAGTATATCACTATTCCATCACTTTTGCTAGATCAATATCCTGGAACTCCCCACCCCACATGGATTGCAGCACTTCAAGAAGGCGGCTCACTGCAACCTTCTCAAGGGCAATTAGGGATGGGCAATAAATGCTGGACTAGCCAGTGACACCCACATCCCATTAATGAGTTTTAAAAAAAGAAGGGGATGATGGGCTCAATGTATTTCGATTGTGTGGGAAGGGGGAAGTATCAGCCAGTGAATAAAAAAAAAGTATTACAAAGTACAGCAAAGATTGGAATATACACATTGGAGTAAGGTAGAAGCTAAAATATAAACAGACTTTAAAAAGATAATTTATATTAACCTATGTATTTTTATCAATAAAGAAATATGAAATTCTGCAAATATATAATTAGTTTTGTTCCGTTGTAAGTATGACTTAGTACACCTTTAAAAATCCAGTTGTACATTATTTAACATGGAAAACTTTGTCGGAGCATTAAAAGCGAGGTTAAAGTATCCAAAATAGAAAATCTCATCCATTCAAGTGATTTCAAAAGATTTCCATCTTTGGGGAGTAGGTATAGCAAATTTTGTATTTCTGCATTTAATGGCACATGTGCATAAAAAATATGAGTGGTCCATTTGGAAGGGGCCTGCCCCACCATTCAATAAGATCATGGCTGATCTGATTGTGGCCTTAACTCCACTTTCTTGGCTTCCCCCATAACCCTTGACTTCCTTATAGACCAACTGTCTAACTCAGCCTTGATTATTGTCAGTGACCCATTCTTCACTGCTCCCTCTGATAGAGATTTCCAAAGATTAATTGCCCACTGAGAGAAGAAATTCCTCCTCCTTTCCATCATCAATGAGAGATCCCTTATTTTTAAACTGTACCCCCTAATTCTAGATTTCCCCTACAAGGGAAACTATCTACTCATCATCTACCCTGTCAAACCCTCTCAGAATTGTGTGTATTTCAATATGGTCACCTCTTATTCTTCTAAATTCCACTGACTGCAGGCCCAACCTACTATACATTATCCTCATAAGATAACTCCTCCTTTCTAGGAATCAAGCAAGTAAACCTTCTCTGAACTGCTTCCAATGGAAGTATATCTCTGCTTAAATTGGGAGACCAAAACTTTACGCAGTGTGCATGTATTCTCACTAGTGCCCTGTGCAGATGTAGCAAGATTTCCCTACTTTTATGCTTCATTTCTCTTGCAATGAAGGCCAAAGGACCATTTGCCTTCCTAATTACTTGCTGTGTGAGAGTCCTAACTTTCTGTGATTTATCTACGAGGACACCCAGATCCCTCTGCACTGAAGCATTCTGCACTGTCTCGCAATTTAAATAATAATCTGTTTCTCTATTCTTCCGGCCAAAGTGGACTACCTCACATTTTCCACATTATATTCCATCTGCCAAATTTTTTCCCACTCACTTCACCTGTCTAACCCCTTTGCTGATCCTTTGTGCTTTCCTCACAATTTGCTTTCCTACGTAGTTTTGTATCATCAGCAAATTTGGCTGTAGTAAAATTGGTTCTTTCATTCACATCATTAATATAGATCAAAAATAATTCAAACCCCAGCATTGATTTTTATTTGCTCAGGGAATGAGGGCATCGCTGGCTCAGCCAGCATTTATTGTCCAGCCCAAATTGCCTTTGAGGAGGTGATGGTGAGCCATCACCTTCCCTGTGACACTTCACTAGTTACTTGTTTGCCAACCTGAAAATTACCCATTTACCCCAACTCTGTTCAGTAGCCAATCCTCTATATATGCTCATTTATTATCCCCAACATCATAAGCACTTGTGTGATAATCTTTTGTGTGGCCCCTTATCGACTGCCTTTTAAAAATCCAAATTTGCTACATGTACTGGTTCCCCTTATTCACCCTGCTTGTTACGTCCTCAAAGAATTCTTAAAGAAAGATTGTCAAGCACGAATTCCCTTTCATAAAACCATGCTGACTCTACCTAATTGTATTCAATTTTCTAAATACCCTGCTATTATTTCCTTAATAATGGATTCCAGCATTTTCCCAGTGACAGATGTTGCACTAACTGGCCTTGAGTTTCCTGATTTCTGTCTTCCTTCGTTCTTGAATAAGGCCATTACATTTGCAGTTTTCAGATCTGCTAGAACCTTTCCAGAATTGGGGAATTTTGGAAGGCTACAACCAATGCATCCACCATTTCTGCAGCCACTTCTTTTAAGACAGCGAGACTGCACACCATCAGGTCCAGGGACTGTCCCTCTTTAATCTCATTAGTTTTCTGGGTGCTTTCCCTTCACTGATGATAGTGTAATTGTTTTAAATTCTGCCCTCCCTTTTGCCCCTTGATTTTATATTATTCTTGCTTGGGATGTTGTTTTGTATTCTATGTGAAGACAGATACAAAATACTTGTTCAAGGTCTCTGTCATCTCCTTGTATTCCCATTATAAATTCCCTGGCCTTACTCTCTGGCGCAGACACCAGAAGTTGCTGTCCATTTTGGTTTTGTTATCCATTGGTACTGCAAAATCTGGGATATAGTCTTCATTGAAAGTTCAATGTAACATTCGTCTAATCTGATTGCAGAGCTGAAATCCAGAAACCAGTAGCACTGTAATACAACTAAAAGAAGCTGTACAAAATCTGCCTTGGAAGTCATGGCTATCATTGTGGGGAAAAAAATATTTTTTAATGAATATAACCTTAAAATAGCTTAGGGTGACGTCATTCTTCATTATTTTTCCTCTTGTTGCTGATCTGAAGTATCTGTAAAATTAACGGCCTCACATGAAAGATAAATTCTAGATATATATCATTTAGGGTGGCAGCTGCAATAGTTTATGCTGTAATTTATTTAAAATGTGATGTCTACGTAGAGGATACTGGATGAACTATTGGAAGACATGATTTATTATTCAGCTGAGGGTGACCTGCTAAGTCATGAGTGACAAAGCCATGTGAAATTTCAAGGTCTCCCTCACAATAACAATTGATGCTGGATGCTGCTGTTTTCCATTTACTACTCTGGTTCAAGAGTGTAAGAATTTTTAGAAACCAGAAACAAGAAGCTTCCATCCCTTTGTGAGTGACTTTAGAAGCATCAATCAGACTTAGCTCAATTTCTTCTCTCTCCAGAAATGTACTTGCCTAATGACCTTCTCTGATACCTTATTCGACAATTCCTTTACCCATTGAAGCCAAAGTTCTGCCATCTTCCCTTTCTTATTCCTAACATTCAAATTTTTAACTTTGTTGTTATTTGGCACACTCACCATCAAGAATAATGATTTACTTGGATCACATTTTACATGTCTCTTGTGATCTCTAAAACATCAATTTGGGCAATCCAAGGTTAAAAACAACCAACTTCCTTAACCTTTTCTGATGAAAGTTCTGATTTCGGGTCACTGACCTGAAATGTTATTCTAGGCAGAATTTTCCCAGATGTGCACTAAGTGCGGTAGCGGGCAGGTAAAATGACATTTAACCTGGCGGCCGCGATTGCAGGTTTACATGTCGTATCGTCCCAAATCCGCCTCATTATTTATGCACTCCCAGGAAACAACCCATCTCCATGGCGGGCGGGCTCTCATTCACCAGCCAGCCATCACTTCACCGCCTTATCACGCCGGCCGCCATTTTTAAAGTCCAGTCGCAAGCACCACTCATTGCTTCCAGTTCACCACTGCTGCACAGAAGACATGGCCAGCAAAGGGAAAAAGACCGCAGCCCACCACTACAATGAGGGTCTCTTGAGCGACTGCTTGATGCTGTGGAGGACCACCGGGATGTCCTCTACCTCGGCTCTGGCTGCAAGATGGACAGCAACGTGACCAATCCAGCTTGGGGGATAGTGGCAGCGTGGGGCCCCCGGGGCACCCATAGGGAGGAGAATCAGCAGGTGCACACTCTGGGCCCATCCATCCAGATGACCCCAAGAGTGTCCAGCCCATCTGAATCTCCTCTTCCTGTGACCTCAGCAGCTCCAGCTCCATAGGCCAAGGAGGGTGCCACTGCCACACAGCATGACCCTGAAAGAAGGCCCGGGCCCTCCAAGTCTCGGCCCTCAAGAGGACACCTGCCAAAAGTTATCACAGACAGGGCGTTGCAGTCATCAGGCTGTCTCCACTTCCACTGTGGATGTCTGGGAAGCAGCAAGACGTAATGGCAGGGTTAGGAAAGTTAAGGAGAATTAGTTGCATAATCTGTGTATGGGTGTTAATCACTTGTACATATTCTTCCCTATTGTCAATAAACTCCCAAGAATGTCTCCCTGCCCATGGCTCCTTGTTCTGATGAGCAGTGTTCTTGTCACTCAGTTGTGAAACCTTTTTGCACAAGGTAAAGGCAGGTGTCTCAGTCCAGAGCCTCTTCCCTGTGCTCTGTGCAGCCTTCAGACCAAAGTGATGGACCGGCCACTCACCCCCTGGAAACATTACTAATGCCTGCACCTCAGCGGTGCTTGTCATTGCTGCCAGAATGTAGTGGGCAGGCGCCAGAGTTCTCTCATTCTCTCGATGTGCTCTCAGCACCTTTAAGGAGGGGGTGGCCCCCATCTATTCAGCATCTGTGACCACTGAGCTGTACTCCCGCTCCTGAAGACAGACAAAGCATCAGATGCTTCTAAAGTTTCATGGCTGTGTCTCTGTGATATGAGCTGATCACAGAGCGCAAGTGAGCTGCCCTCGGTCAGACATTCTCAGAGGCTATGAGAAGATCTATGGAGTGTCCTCACTGCATGTTGTCATCATCCTCCTGCAATTGAGTGACTATTAGAGCCTCCACTGCGTCTCCATCACAGAGGGTATTTGCACTGCTATAAGCCGGGCTGGAGTCAAGCATTGTAATGTGAGGGTCTATGGGGTCACCTCACTGCATGTCGTCATCATCCTCCACAAATCTAGCAGCTATGAGGGCCTCCTGAGCACACCTACCTCGTCTAGCCAGTGCGAGGGCCTCATCCATGTCATCGTCGCCTCCGAGGACCACCTCAGCCTCATCCCTATTGGTGGCATCTTCATCAGAGGAGATGTGCAGCTCCTCCATCTCCTCCTCAGCCAGCTCATTTCCCTGTTGCAGCACCAGGTTGTAAAGGGCACAGCCCACGAGAATGATGGACGACATCCTCTGCGGACTGTATTACAGGGCTCCACCAGGCCGGTTCAGGCACCGGAACCTCACCTTCAGCATCCTGTTGGTCTGCTCCACCAAGTTGCGAGCTGCCACAGGAGCCTCATTATACTGTCACTCTGCTGCAGTCTGAGGCTGCCGCACGGATGTCATTAGCCATGGCCTCTGCGGGTAGCCCTTGTCCCCAAGGAACCAACCCTGCAACCTCCGTGGATCCTTGAAGACTCCAGGGATCTGTGACCAACTGAGGATGTAGGAGTCGTGCAGACTCCCTGGCGCACACCTGCAGGATGCATTTCTGGTTGGTGCATACCAGCTGCACATTCAGTGAGTGGAATCCCTTGCGGTTGATGAAGTCCACCATGTGTAGCGACGGGGGCCTGAGCGCCACATGGGTGCAGTCAATCGCACCCTGCACCTGTGGGAATCCCGAGATCCGGGAGAATCCAATGGCCCTTGCATCCTGGCTGTCACAGTCCCAGGCAAAATGCACAAATTGTGTGCCCACGAAAAGATGGCACCTATGACCTCATGGATACATTTGTGGATGACGGTTTGTGATATCCCACAGAGGTCACCTGTGGAGCCCTGAAAGGAGCCGCTGGCATTAAAAAATGAGTGCCGTGGTCATTTTCACAGCCACTGGTAGTGGATGCTCTCCATATCCCCTTGGCGCCAAGTCCTGCAGTAAGTGGCAGATGTGAGCGACCAGGTTCCTAGGTATGCGCAATCGTCAGTGACACTGGTTCTCAGTCATCTGCAGGAATTACAGGCGGTGTCTATAGACCCTGGGTGTTAGGTGCTGACCCGGTCACTGTGTGCGGAAGCCCCTGCTGCCCCTTCTTCCTGAGGTTGCTGCTCCTGCCTTTGTGTGGCCAGGAGCCTCAATCACTCTCTCATCCGTCTTCTTCACTCGCTGTAGGCCACCAAGCATACAGCTAGGTCACCAGGATCCATGATCCTGACGTGGTCCTCCTGCAACATGAAAGAGAGAGAGAGAGATGGGGCTATCATGGCTGTACTTAGCATCTTTCCTGGCCCTTTTGTGACCGCCCCTTAATGCTTCCTGGAGAGGACTGACCACCCCTTGGACAGCGACAGATAAGTGCGTTGCATGGCTGAGTGTCAATCTGCGACATGAGGGACACCGCTCCGGGATGCTGAGATTGCAAGGGGCTGTGAGTACCTCCAGCAGTGACTGCTACATAGCTAGTGTTGACGAGGAGATTGTACAACGTGTGCAGTCCAACTGCTCTGTGGTCCAGTAAAGTGATCGCGGATTTGCAGTCTGTGCCGGGGAGTGGGTGAGATTAAGTTCTGGAGCACTTGATGGCCATTTGATACCTCAGCGTTGCTTGCATGGGCGGGCAGGCTAGGAGTCTGACCCCAATCATATCACTGTGGCTGCACCTGATCTGTCTCAGTTGCAGAGGAATGGTCAGTATATACAGGCATCACTCCTGCATGGCCACTTCCGCCACCCACCCTGCCCCCCACCTCGATTTCTTGTGCGTGGGATCCAACGCCAGGGCAGTAGTTGCCCCCCCGACCCTGACAACAGACGCCTCCGAGGCTGGACAACCATTGCCCCCGGGAACCCCCCCAACAACAGTCGCCTCCATGGCAGGGCAGCACTTCACCCTGGCCCCCCAGCACCTCTGAAGCCTGCAAAGCAACAGGCAACCCTGGCAAGCTCTGCAGAATGATGCTGTTCACTCACCTCCAGTTCTCCAGAAAAATGTCAAGTGCATGTCGCCTGTGTGCTGTTGTAAAACACATTGACGTGCTTTCCCGCCGATGTGGACGGACGATCCAGCAGGGGTCCAAGAGCCTGGTAGGGTGGCCTTTTAATGATATGCTGATGTATTACAATGAGCTCCCCGACGATCATTGGCGGGAAACGTGGCCCGCCATCCTGAAACCGATTGCACCATATTGTCTTCCCACGCCACCTACCACGTCCACTGCCAGCGGTCACGGAAAATTCCGTCTTCTGGTTATCTCTCCAAAGATGCTGCCTGACCTGAGATCATATTAAATTGGAGCAGGAGTCGACCGGCCTATAAAGCCTGCTCTGCCTTTCGTTAAGATCATGGCTAATCTGACTGTGGCCTTGACTCCACTTTTCTACTTAACTGCCTTCTTGATCAAAGATCTGTCTAACTCAACCTTGAATATATTCAATGACCACCCTTCACAAAGGCTCTCTGTGGAAGTGAATTCCAGACATTAATGACCCTCTGAGAAAATAAATTACTCCTCATCTCCATCTTAAATGGGAGACCCCTTATTTTTAAATGGGGCCCCTAGTTCTAGGTTCCCCCATTAGGGGAAACATCATTTACCTTGTCAAGCCCCTCAGGATCTTATATGTTTCAATAAGATCACCTCTCATTCCCCTGAACTCCAAGGGGTATAGGCCCAACCTGCTCAATCTTTCCTCATAAGACAACCCTTTCATCCTAGGAACCAACCTCGTGAACCTTTTCTGAACTGCTTCCAATGCAAGTACACCCTTCCTAATGTGAGAGACCAAACTTGTGCACAGTACTCCAGGTGCTTGCTCATAAATGCCTTATGTAGATGTAGCAAGACTTCCAACTTTATACTCCCTTGCAACAAAGGCCAACTTTCCATTTGCCTTCCTAATTAATTGCTGGACCTGCATGCTAACTTTTTTATGATTTATGTACAAGGACACCCAGATTCCTCTGCACTGCAGCATTCTGCAATCTCTCTCCATTTAGATCATATTTTGCTTTTCTATTGTCCTGGCCAAGTGGACAACATCACATTTTCCCACATATTATACTCCAACTGCCAATTTTTGCCCACTTAACCTGCCCTGCGTCACTTTGCAGACTCTTTGTATCCTCCTCACAACTTGCTTTCCTACCTACCTTTCTATCTCTGTGACGTCAACAAATTTAGCCACAATACAGTTCACAATACAATCACTTCATCAAAGTGATTAATACACCTTGTACACCAAACACTGAAAGCAAGCATGCAGATGCAGCAAGCAGTTAAGGCAAATAGTACGCTGGCCTTCATTGCAAGAGGACTTGAGTACAGGAGCAGCTGGACAAGACCACACCTGGAGCATTTTGTGCAGTTTTGGTCTCCTTACCTAAGAAAGGATATGCTTTCCATAGAGGGAGTGCAGCGAAGGTTCACCAGACGGATTCCTGGGATGACAGAATTGTCGTATGAGGAGAGATTGGGCCGACTAGACCTGTATTCACTGGAGCTTAGAAGAATGAGAGGGGATCTCATTGAAACATATAAAATCCTGACAGGACTGCACAGACTGGATGCAGGGATGATGTTTCTTCTGGCTGAAGCGTCCAGAACAAAGGGTCACAGTCTCAGGATATGGGGTAGGCCATTTAGGACTGAGATGAGGAGAAACTTCTTCACTCAGAGGGTGGTGAACCTGTGGAATTCTCAGCCACAGAGGGCTATGGAGACCAAGACACTGAATATATTTAAGAAGGAAATAGATTTCTAGACTCTAAGACATCAAAGGGTATAGGGAGAGAGCGGGAGTATGAATGGCGGAGCAGGCTCAATGGGCCAAATGACCTACTCCTTCTAATTTTCTATGTTTCTAAATAGTTGAGGCTCCAGCACTGATCTCTGCCGCATTCCATTATTAAAGTTTGCCGACCTAAAAATGACTCATTTATCCTGATTGTTTCCTGTTCGTTCGCCAGCCCTCTATCCATGCGAAAATTACAGCCCCAACACCAAGGTGCTCTTATCTTGTGCAGTAGCCTTTTACATGGCCCCTTATCGAATGTCTTTTGAAAACCCAAGAACACCACATCTGTTGGTTCTCCTTTATCCACCGTGCTTGTTACATCCATGAGGAACTCTAATAAATTTGTCAAACTTGATTTCCCTTTAACAAAAGCACGTTGACTCTGCCTAAATGTATTATGATTTTGTAAATGTCCTGCTGCTACCTCCTTAATAATAGATTCTAGCATTTTCCCAATGACAGATGTTAAACCAATTGCCATATAGTACCCTGCTTTCTATCTTCCTCCTTTCTTGAAAAGTGGTGTTCCATTTTGGTTTTCCACTCCACTGGACCTTTCCAGAACTTAGGAGATTTTTGAAGATTACACCAATACATATCTCTTTAAGCAGTTCCTTTGAAATACTAAGAAGCAGGCCATCAGGTCCAGGGAGAAAAGGATGAATAGTTTCCACCTTTGCTGTCTCGGACATGTCCTCGGCATCTCTTAGCAGGACGAGGTTACCAACTCAGAGGTCCTGGAACATGCTAATTCCATTAACATATACTCTTGTTACGCCAACGACAGCTCCTCTGGCTCAGCCATGCTCGACTTTCTGTTCGATGAACTGGCCACTGAGTCATGACCTCCTTGGCGTCCATACCTCTGCTACAAGAACACTTGCAAGCGAGACATGAAGATGGCAGCTAGGAAACAGTCACTGATGGCCGATACCTCAGGAGACTGACTGTTTACGAGGACATTGGAAGAGGCAAGCAGAACCAAAATGCTCAGCTGGCCAAGAAGTGGGCCCAGAGAAAACAGAAGCCAGCAAATCATGCACTTTCTTAGTCCGCTGTTCTCCTCTGCAGCAAATTCGGCAGAGACTACCATGCCAGAGTGGGGCTGATGAGCCACACCAGGCAATGCTTAAAACAGAGTTGACCGCCATGACGCAAACCATCGATTTACGAGACAGAAAGTTTCCACCAGAAAGAAGGGAAAAGTAATATGACTTGTTGCTGGTCTCCACTTTCTTCACAGGTTCCTCACAGTCAAAGTGGAAAGCATTACATTAGCTAATCGGGGAATTTTGACTCTGTATATAACCAAGAATTATCTTGTTAACGTAAAAGGCACCCAAAAATCTTCTACGTGCATGTAAATAGTAAGTAGGTAGTAGGAGACGGAGGGTGATATACGCTTACAAGCACAGGTCTGGCTCGATTACATAATGAGTGCCTTGAATTGATGTTTATTGAAGAAGGATGCTGACAGAGTATTGGTAGAAGTAGGAGGATGTAGTGGACAGGGTGCAAATTGATTGGCAGGATGTTCTGGGAAAACTATCTTTGCTTAAGAGTGGCTAAAGTTACCTGGTCCAGACGGCTTGCATCGCAGGTTGCTAAGGAAAATAGTGGCGGAGATAATCTTCCAATCATAAAATGGATACGAAGAAGGTATCAGAGGATTGGGGAGTGGCAAATGTGATACTCTTATTCAAGCAAGGATGTAAGGAGACTCCCAGTAACTACAGGTCAGTTAGTTTAACATCACTGGTGGGTAAGGTTAGAGATAATAATCGGGGGGAAAAAATCAGTGGGCAGTTGGAGGGGTTTGAGTTAATTAAGGATAGCCAGCACCGGTTTGTAAAAGACAGATCAAGTTTGACTAATCTGTCTGAATTTTTTTGATAAAGTAACAGAGAAGTTTAATGAAGGAAATGCAATGGATGTTGTCTATATGGACTTTAAGAAAGCTTTCAACAAAGTACTGCATTAAAGGCTGGTGAACAGAATTGAGACTCATGGAATAGGTTCAGCGTCACCTTGGATAAAAAAATTGGCTTAAGGACAGAAAACAGCGAGTTGTGGTACCAAACTTGGAGGAATGCAAACCGTGAAGATGATACAAATTAACATGGATAGGCTAGTAGAATGGGCAGACAAGTGGTAGATTGAACTTAATACAGAGAAGTGTAAGATGATATATTTTGGCAGAAGGGATAAGGGAGAAGCAATATAGATTTAACAACACAGTTCTAAAGAGTGTGCAGGGCTAGAGGGACATTGGGGTGCAGGTGCATAGACCTTTGAAGGTGGCAGGGCATTTTTAGAGAATGGCTAGCAAAACATATGGGATCTTGGGCTTCATAGATAGTAATATTGAGCTGAATAATATGCAGGGTGGACGGCATGCCCCCTCACACTATCCCCTCCTCCCCACAGAAACCATGTCGATGTGAAACCTATCGACTCCACCCCTAAGCAGCCCAGCAGTCATAAAGAACTGCAGAGCTCATTAACAAGGGTCGAGTGGGTCTTTCACTCTTCATTGGGGCAGAAATCCCACCCGCTGGAGCTACCAGCCAATCAGATTGGCCGGCAGCTCCATCAGCCCCAGCAGTGCCGGCTTGGCACCAGTGGCAGCTGCCAGGACTGCAGCTGAAGAGAGGAGCCCAAGGTAAGTCCAGGGCTCTTGGGCCACCATATGTTTGGCGCATAGGGACAGGGGCAGCGGGGGGGACAAAGGGTGGGTTTAAGAGAGGGATCGGGTAGGAGGGAAGGGGTGTTCAATCTAAGCTGCAAGGGGGGGATGCTGCCCCCGAAAGGCAAAGGGCAGCCCCCAAAGTGTGATTTCCCCTCCCCATTCCTACATGCCCTTTAACCATTTGAGATTAAAAATTGGCCTTCGTGCACCTGCCCTGCTGCCCACGTCAAAATTATTATGGCGTGGGAAGAGTATTATTAGGGACGATAGGACATTAAAATGGACATTTTAATACTGATTTCAGTGCCCACACCACCCCCCCTCCAGAATTTTTGGGGTAGGCGGGAAGGTGGTGGGATGGGCGCCCACACCATTTTACATGCCCTCCCCCCCCCACCCCAGCAGGAAACACGCCCATGGGGACACGTAAAATTCAGCCCATTGAGTGCAAAAGCAGATAAGTTATGTTGACCTTTAATCGTGGCTTAACCAGAGCTTTATCGAGTATTGCGTCCAGTTCTGTTCACCATACTTTAGGAAGGACGTGAAGGTCCGTAGAACATTCAGAGGAATTTTATCAGAACAGCTCCAGGGGACAAGAGGTTTTAGCTGCAAAGTTAGGTTAGTGAAGCTGGATTGTTGTTCTTGTAGTAAGGAAGATTGAGGGATGATTTGATGGAGGTGTATAAGATTATGACAGGTTTAGATAAGGTAGACAAAGAAAAGCTGTCCCCATCAGCTGATGGTACAAGGACCAGGGGATGCAGATTTAAGGTTTTTGGTAAGAGATGCAGGGGACATGTGAGGAAAAACTTTTTTAATGACCTGGAGCTCACGGCCTACAAGGGTGGTGGAAACTGGATGCACACTTAAAGGAAATAAACTTGGAAGGCTGCAGGGAAAGAGCAGGAGAATGGAACTGACTGAATTGCTCTATGGAGTGCCAACACAGACCCAATGGACTGCTCCTTCTGTGCCGTGATGACTCTCTGACTTCGGCTGTTAGACATTTTATAGATGTGGAGTAAAGATTCTAAGATTTGCTAATCATTTGATGCATGCCTACAGTGAATTGGTTAGAGTCGAGAGGAAAATTGTTGGCATCTTTAGAGCTAATGCTGAGTTAACTGGCAACTGAAAATTGTGGCCAATTGAGTAAAATGCCTATTATAAAAATAAGTAACATTTATTAATAAAAATGAATTCTTTGTATATTTCATACTTTTTCATGTTGGTCTAGGTGTGAAACCCCTTCTGCTCTGTCCTAAAATAATCCATGTAGCTTTATAATGTGCATTATCTACAGATAAGAAGAAAGTATATGCTATATTTAAAGTCTACATACAGCAATACAACTAATTTCAGCAACTCAATACTATGTGGTTTGAAGCTACATTCCCCAAGGTTATGTCCACATGCATTAATACCCGAGTATACCAAGACATTTGAAGTATACATTATATATTTGGAAATTATCCGCAGTTTTTGCTCAGCAGATTTTTCCCTCTGAAAGGACATCAAGCACACTAAAATCATTATTGCAAGCATGATCTCAGAATAATATATTAATCCCTATTTATCACTGATTTATTTTCAACATGTGTCATTGAAAATCTCCCTGTACAAAATTAAGGACTTTTTTTCTCATTCTGCCATTCCATGTTCTTCTGTCACTAATTAATTAAATGTTGGAAAATAGAATGCATTTGTGTTATCTGTTTTGCTTCAAGGAAACATGCAATTAATAACTGCATAGATAACAAAGTAGGTCTATTGACAAATTAATTGATTCAAACAGTTTTTTTATTTTGTAGCACATGTAATTTTCTATTTCCCTTCCATTCTCCTTGCACCAAATACCATTCCATATCTGAAACCACAGGCTGGTGACTCAGTCCTAGATCTCTGTCAAGGACACTTTTGAATTGCCCCTGAAGAGGAACACAAGAAGTTTGGTTTCGGCATGCACCTTAATTTGTGTGAATTCTAGTTGTTTTATAAAACCTCACCATCCTAAGGGTGACTGTTAGGCTCTGCTCAGTGCGTTGCCTTGACTGCTGCGCAGAAATTTGGGAACTTGCTTGAAGAGTTTTGGAACTGAACCTGCCTTTTGTGGCATAGCACAGAACACTGCCTGATTTTGTTTTTCCTTTTCATCTTTGCTGCGTTGGAAATTATCTGTTTCAACTGAATTTTTTTGAAGAAACAAAGTGTCATGTTGATCAGCAAGTTATAAATATACATTCACTTGCTAAAGATTGTAAGGTTTGCTGTGTGTGCAAAATGTATGGTAACGAATATATCACCAAGCAGCCTCCAGGAGTCCAATGCAATCTTCAATGTGATAAATTGTATAATAAGCGAGAAACTGTTTACTTATTAATCCATAACTAGATTTAGATTGAAAATGGTGCATTACATCCTTGAAGCTTACAGAACGGGGGAGGGGGCAGAGAGAAGACGTTGGAATAGCAGATGTATTATGAAGCGTGCGCCTTGCCCTCTTGGTGCCCTGCTGTGCTGCCCCCTTTGTGCTTGATTTACCATGTACACAATAAAATGCACACAGCTGCCTTGCTTCTGTCTACGATGTTAAGCATGCTTCACAAGAGAGCTTTTATGTTGAGCTCGTGGCTTTTTTTTATTTCAATTCACATTTATTGACTCGAAAAACAGCAGGCTGTGTTCATCAGTTTATGTGCATTGACTGAAACGAATTTCAGCACCCCAGCCTGCCGGCATTAGGGATAATCCCCCTAGAATCCGCTGCATTAAGCATGCTGTGTGGAACTGCCTGTGCATGTGGCTAATCAGAGTTTTAGCAGTATCCTTTAAGTGGGTGGGGGGCTCTTTTCATCTCTCTGAGGTAGAAAGAATGTATAAAATAGTGGAAGATTCCCCCCTTCATTTTTGTTGAAGCTGTACCTTATAAATATATCACAGCTGCAGTATATCTGAGCATCAGAAATGTTTTAGCTGAGTTTTTTTTAACAGTTGTGTAAATGCAGTATTTTCAATGGAGTCTTAAAAGTTGGACCTAAAATGACAGCTCAGTCTTACTGTTTCATGTAATGGTCTCCATTAGTTAATAACGCATTTTGCTGTGCTACAGGTTACAATCCTGGAGGCAACTTATCTGTTATGTGCCTGGCAACTCCCTTTTACTGTTATGAACTCACCCCCTCTGTTCTTGAATCTTATTTCTCAAGCAAATTGACTAAAGTGGTTTTTAAAAAATGGTCAAGTGGGGGAATGGGTCTTACTGGTTTGCTCTGCAGGGAGCCGGCATGGACTGGATGGGCTGAATGACCTCCTTCTGTGCCATATATGACATTTTGAACTCACGATATAGGTAAAAAGAGGGCTGAGGTCCTGAAAGCAAAATATAGGGAGCTAGGAAATAAATTAAAAAGCAGGACCTCAAAGGTAGTAATCTCAGAATTACTCCCAGTGCCACGTGCTAGCGAGATCAGGAATATGAGAATAGACCAGATGAATGTGTGGCTGGAGAGATGGTGTAGGAGGAAGGGATTTAGATTCCTGAGGCATTGGGACCAATTCTGGGGAAGATGGGACCTGTGCAAGCCGGAAGGGTTGCACTCCAGCAGGACTGGGATCAATATCCTCACAGGGGTATTTACTAGTACTGTGCAGGAGGGTTTAAACTAGATTGGCAAGAGGATGGGAACCTAAGCGGGGAGACACAAGAGAGAGAAACAAAGTTAGGAATGAAAGACAGAAAAGTAGAAAGCAAAAGCGGAAGGCAGAGGAAAAGAGGACAAGCAGCAACAATGTGCCATAATACAAAAAAAATGTGTAAAAGCGTTAAAAAGACAAATCTAAAGTCACTATCTGAATGCACAGTGCATTCGCAATAAGGTAGATGACTTAACAGCGCAAAAAGCTGTAAACGGGTACAATATGATTGTGTTTACGGAGACATGGCTGGAGGGTGACCAAGGCTGGGAACTGAATATCCAAGGATACTCCATATTTAGGATGAACAGACAAAAAGGAAAAGGAGGTGGCGTGGCGTTGTTAGTTGAGGATGAAATCAGTGCGAGAGAGAGAGAGGATATTGGCTCAGAAAATCTAGATGTAGAGTCAGTCTGGGTGGAGCTAAGAAGCAACAAGGGACAGAAAACATTATTGGGCGTAGTCTATAGGCCTTCAAACAGTAGTGATAAGGTAGGGGACAGCATTAAACAGGAATTTAGAGATGCATGTAACAAGGGTGCTACAGTAATCATGGGTGACATTAATCTATGTATAGACTGGGCAAACCGAATTAGCAATAATACCATGGTGGATGAATTCCTGGAGTGTGTATGAGATGGTTTTTTAGACCAGTATGTCGAGGTACCAACTAGGTAACAGGCTATCCTGGATTTGGTATTATGCAATGAGAGCAGTTTAATTAATAATCTTGTTGTATAGGGTGCTTTAGGGAACAGCAACCATAACATGATATAATTCTTCATTAGGCTGGAAAGTGAAGTAGTCCGATCTGAAACTAGGGTCCTAAACATTAATGAAGGAAACTATGAAGGTATGAGGTATCAGCTGGCTAAGATAGATTGGGGAACTTCATTAAAAGGCATGATGGTGGATAGACAATAGCTAATATTTAAGAAACAAATGTATGCATTGCAACAGTTATACATTCCTGTCTGGCACAGAAACAAAACAGGAAAAGCGGCCCAACCATGGCTAACAAAAAAAATGAAGGATAGTATTAGATCCATAGTGGAGTCATATAAAGTTGCTAGAAAAAGTAGCAAGCCTGAGGATTGGGAGCAGTTTAGAAATCAGAGAAAGAGGCTCAAGAGATTGATTAAGAGAGGAAAAATAGAGTATGAGAGTAAACTTGCAAGGAACTTAAAAGCAGACTGTAAAAGCTTCTATAAATATGTAAAAATAAAAAGATTAGTGAAGACAAATATAGGTCCGTTACAATTTGAAAGCGGAGAATTTATAATAGAGAACAAGGAAATGGCAGAGCAATTAACTTCATGGAGGAAGACACAAATAACTTTCCAGAAATACTAGGGAACCAAGGGTCTGGTGGGAAGGAGGAATTGAAGGAAATTAGTATTACTAAAACAATAGTTCTGGAGAAATTAATGGGACTGAAAGCCGATAAATCCCCAGGGCCCAATAACCTACATCCTAGAGTACTAAAGGGGGTAGCCATGAAAATAATAGATGCATTGGTTGTCATCTTCCAAAATTCTGTAAATTTTGAAACATCCCCGGCAGATTGGAGGGTGGCAAATGTAACCCTACTATTTAAAAAAGGAGGGAGGGAGAAAACAGCAAATTACAGACTGGTTAGCCTAACATCAGTGGGCAGGGAAAATGCTAGAGTCTATTATAAACGGTGTGATAACAGGACATTTAGAAAATACCAACGGGATTAGACAAAGTCAACATGGATTTATGAAAGGGAAATCACGTTTGACAAACCTACTGGAGTTTTTTGAGGACGTAACTAGCGGAATAAATAAGGGAGAACCAGTGGAGGTGGTGCATTTGGATTTTCAGAAAGCTTTTGATAAAGTCCCACATAAGAGATTAGTGTGTAAAATTAAAGCAAATGGAATTGGGGGTAATATATTGGCATGAATTGAGAATTGGTTAGCAGGCAGAAAACAGAAGGAATAAATGAATCTTTTTCGGAGTGGCAGGCGGTGACTAGTGGAGTGACGCAGTGATCAGTGCTTGGGCCCTAGCCATTCAGAATATATATCAATGATTTGGATGAGGGAACCAAATGTAATATTTCCAAGTTCGTTGATGACACGAAACTTGGTGGGAATGTGAGCAATGAGGAGGATGTTAAAGGGCTTCAAGGCAATTTGGACAGGCTGAGTGAGTGGGCAAATACATGGCAGATGCAGTATAACGTGGATAAGTGTGAAGTTATCCACTTTGGTAGGAAAAACGAATGGCAGAGTATTATTTAAATGGTGATAGATTGGGAAATGTTGATGTACAAAGGGACCTGGGTGTCCTTCTACGGAAGTCATGAAAGCAAGCATGCAGACACAGCAAGCAGTTAAGAAGGCAAATGGTATGTTGGCCTTCATTGTGAGAGGCTTGAGAACAGGAGCAAGGATATCTTACTGCAGCTGTACACCACGCCTGGAGTATTGTACGCAGTTTTGGTCTCCTTACCTAAGAAAGTCTGCACTGGAGTGCTGCTCTGGGCTGCAGTAGAGTGCTTAAGTTGGAGTTTGGTGACTGAGGGAATTTAAGGGTTAATTTCCATCTAAAGTCTAGTTTTTCTTTAATTTAGTAATTAACTAAAAATTGCTGTTTGGGTTGGAAGGTGGTGAGTTTTAGGCCAGCTTTAAAACAGGGTTTATACAGGCTCTGCTTGCAGCTACAACTAGTTAATTAGATAAAAGCAAAAAACTGCGGATGCTGGAAATCCAAAACAAAAACAAAAATACCTGGAAAAGCTCAGCAATTCTGACAGCATTTGTGGAGAGGAACACAGTTAACGTTTTGAGTCCGTGTGACTCTTCAACAGAACTAAGGAAAAGTAGAAAAGAGGTGAAATATAAGCTGGTTTAAGGGTGGGTGGGACAGGTAGAGCTGGATAGAGGGCTAGTTAATTAGATAACTGGCTTAAACAGGTTTTCAGAGGCTAGATTCAGAGAGTATAAAAACAAGCCATCTTACAGTGCTGACTTTGTCTGCACTGGAGTGCTGCTCTGGGCTGCAGTAGGGTGCTTAAGTTGGAGTTTGGTGACTGAGGGAGATCAGTGAGGAGGGAACGAGGTGATCCTTTGAGTATAGGTATGGTTGGGTAAGTATTTTACTACTTTTATCGCTTATAGTTTTTAAGGTCTTATTTTGTGGTTTATTGTTTGTAAAGGCTATATTCTGTAACAACAAGGAGCAGGGAAGAAGGGGCTTAGAGTAATTGATATCATTTGATATTAAGTATTTTCCAAAAGGTTTAATTTAATTTAAAGGGGTGAGTCATGGCAGGAGAGCTCCTCCTGCTCTATGTGGGAAGTCGGGAATGTTTCCAGTGCTCGGGGCCAGCATGTGTGCGGAAAGTGTCTCCAGCTGCAGCTCCTGGAAGCCTGGGTTTTGGAGCTGACGCGGCGGCTGGGGACACTGTGGAGCATCTGCAAGGCGGAGAGTATTGTGGATAGCACGTATAGAGAGGTGGTCACACCGCAGGCTTAGAGTCCACAGGCAGGAAGGGAATCAGTGACCACCAGGCAGAGCAAGAGGACTAGGCAGGCAGTGCAGAAATCTCCTGTGGCTATTCCCCTGAAAAACAGATATACCGCTTTGGATACTGTTGGGGGGAATGGCCTCTCAGGAGAATTCAGCAACAGCCGAATTCGTTGCACCATGGTTGGCTCTGCTGCACAGGAGAGGAGTAAAAAGTGTGGGAATGCAACAGTTATAGGGAATAGATAGGCGTTTCTGTGGCCGCAAATGAGACTCCAGGATGGTATGCTGCCTCCCTGGTGCTAGGCTCAAGGATGTCTCAGCGCGGCTACAGGACATTCTGAAGGGGGAGGGTGAACAGCCAGTGGTCGTGGTACACATTGGTATAAATGACATAGGTGAAAAAAGGGATGAGGTCCTAAAAGTAGAATATAGGGAGTTAGGAAGTAAGTTGAAAAGTAGGACCTCAAAGTTAGTGATCTCAGGATTGCCACATGCTAATCAGAGTAGAAGTAGCAGCATATATCAGATGAATATGTGGTTGAAGAGATGGTGTGAGGGGGAGGGTTTCAGATTCCTGGGACATTGGGACCGGTTCTGGGAGAGGTGGGACCAGTACAAACTGGACGGGTTACACCTGGGCAGGATCGGGACTGATGTCCTAGGGGGAATATTTCCTTGAGTGGTTGGGGAGGGTTTAAACTAAAATAGTAGGGGGATGAGAACCTATGCAAGGAGTCAGAGGAAGGGGAATCAAGGACAAGAACAAAAGACAGAAAGGGAAATAAGAAAAGTGATAGGCAGAGGAATCAAGGGCAAAAATCAAACAGGGCCTCAGTCAAAATAATGGGAACGGGACAAGTAATGTTAAAAAGACAAGCCTTAAGGCTTTGTGCCTTAACGCGAGGAGTATTCACAATAAAGTGGATGAATTAACCCCACAAATAGATGTAAACAGATGTGATGTAGCCGGGATTACGGAGACATGGCTGCAGGGTGACCAGGGATGGTAACTGAATGTCCAGGGGTATTCAGTATTTAGGAAGGACAGACAGAAAGGAAAAGGCGGTGGAGTTGCATTGCCGGCTAAGAGGAAATTAATGCAATAGTGAGGAAAGATATTAGCTCCGACGATGTGGAATCTGTATGGGTAGAGCTGAGAAACACCAAGGGGCAAAAAACGTTAGTGGGGGTTGTATATAGACCCCCAAACTGTAGTGGTGATGTTGGGAATGGCATTAAACAGGAAATTAGAGACGCATACAATAAAGGAACATCTGTAATTATGGGTGACTTTAAGCTGCATATAGATTGGGCAAATCAAATTAGTAACAATACCGTAGAGGAGGAATTCGTGCAGGGTATACGGGATGTTTTTCTGAACCAATATGTTGAGGAACCAACTAGAAGACAGGCCACCCTAGACTGGGTATTGTGTAATGAGAAGGGAACAATTGGCAGTCTAGTTCTGCAAGGCCCCTTGGGGATGAGAGACCATAATATGATAGAATTCTTCATCAAGATGGAGAGTGACGTAGTTGATTATGAGACTTGGGTCCTGAATCTTAATAAAGGAAACTACGATGCTATGAGGTATAAGTTGGCTATGATGGATTGGGAAACATTATTTAAAGGGATGACTGTGGGTAGAAAATGGCAAATGTTCAAAGAGCGCATGGGTGAACTGCAACAATTGTTTATTCCTGCCTGGCGCAAAAGTAAAATAGGAATGGTGGCCAAACCGTGGCTTATAAGGGAAATTAGAACTAATATTAGATCCAAGGAAGAGGCATACAAATTGGCCAGAAAAAACAACAGACCTGAGGATTGGGAGCACTTCGGAATTCAGCGAAGGAGGACCAAGGGATTGATTAAGAAGGGGAAAATAGAGTATGAGAGTAAGCTTGTGGGGAACATAAAAACTGACTGTATAAGTTTCTATAGATATGTGAAGAGAAAAAGATTGGTGAAGATAAATGTAGGTCCCTTACAGTCAGAAACAGGGGAATTTATAATGGGGAGCAAAGAAATGGCTGACCAACCAAATACATACTTTGGTTCTGTCTTCACAAAGGAGGACACAAATAACATACCAGAAATGTTGGGGAACACATGGTTTAGTGAGAGGGAGGAACTGAAAGAAATTTCCATTAGTAGGGAAATGGGGTTGGAGAAATTGATGGGATTGATGGCAGATAAATCCCCAGGGCCTGATAATCTACACCCCAGAGTACTTAAGGAAGTGGCCCTAGAAATAATGGATGCATTGGTGGTCATCTTCTGAGATTCTACAGACTCTGGAACAGTTCCTACAGATTGGAGGGTAGTTAATGTAACCCCACTATTTAAAAAGGGAGGTAGAGAGAAAACAGAATTATAGACCAGTCAGCCTGACATCGGTAGTGGGGAAAATTCTAGAGTCCATTATAAAAGATTTAATAGCTAAACACTTGGAAAACAGTGGCAGAATTGGACAGAGCCAGCATGGATTTACGAAAGGGAAATCATGCTTAACAAATCTACTGGAATTTTTTGAGAATGTAACTAGTAAAGGTGATGAGGGGGAGCCAGTAGATGTGGTTTATTTGAACTTTCAGAAGGCTTTCAACAAAGTCCCAAATAAGAGATTGGCGTGTAAAATTAAAGGGCATGGGATTGAGGGTAGTGTATTGAGATGGATAGAAAACTGGTTGGCAGACAGGAAACAAAGAGTAGGAATAAACGGGTCTTTTTCCGAATGGCAGGCAGTGACTAGTGGGGTACCGCAGGGATCGGTGCTGGGACCACAGCTATTCACAATATATATTAATGATTTAGTTGATGGAATTAACTATAATATCTCCAAATTTGCAGATCACACAAAGCTGGGTGGGAGGGTGAGCTGTGAGGAGGATGCAGAGATGTTTCAGTGTGATTTGGACAAGCTGAGTGAGTGGGCAAATGCATGGCAGATGCAGTATAATGTGGATAAATGTGAGGTTATCCACTTTGGTAGCAAAAAACAGGAAGGCAGATTGTTATCTGAATGGCTATAAATTGAGAGAGGGGAATGCGCAACGAGACCTGGGTGTCCTCATACAACAGTCGCTGAAGGTAAGCATGCAGGTGCAGCAGGCGGTAAAGAAGGCAAATGGTGTGCTGGCCTTCATAGTGAGAGGATTCGAGTACAGGAGCAGGGATGTCATGCTGCAATTATACAGGGCCTTGGTGAAACCACACCTGGAATATTGTGTGCAGCTTTGGTCTCTTTATCTGAGGAAGGATGTTCTTGCTATAGAGAGTGCAGCGAAGGTTTACCAGACTGACTCCTGGGATGGCGGGACTGACAAATGAGGAGAGATTGAGTTGGTTAGGATTATATTCGCTGGAGTTCAGAAGAATGAGGGGGGGATCTCATAGAAACCTATAAAATTCTAACAGGACTAGACAGGGTAGATGCAAGAAGGATGTTCCCGATGGTGGGGGAGTCCAGAACCAGGGGTCACAGTCTGAGGATACTGGGTAGACCATTTAGGACTGAGATGAGGAGAAATTTCTTCACCCAGAGAGTGGTGAGCCTGTGTAATTCACTTACCACAGAAAGTAGTTGAGGCCAAGACATTGTATGTTTTCAAGAAGGAGTTAGATGTAGCTCTTGGGGCTAAAGGGATCAAAGGATATGGGGAGAAAGCGAGAGCAAGCTATTGAGTTGGATGATCAGCCATGATCATAATGAATGGCAGAGCAGGCTCGAAGGGTGAATGACCTACTCCTGCTCCTAGTTTCTATGTTTCTAAAGGATATGCTTGCCATAGAGGGAGTGCAGCAAAGATTCACCAGACTGATTACTGGGATGGCAGGATTGTTGTATGAGGAGAGATTGGGTTGACTAGGCCTGTATTCACTGGAGTTTAGAAGAATGCGAGGAGATCTCATTGAAACATATAAAATCCTGAGAGGGATGGACAGATTGGATACAGGAATGATATTTCCTCTGGCTGTGGGGTCTAGAACCATAGAACCATAGAACACTACAGCACAGAAAACAGGCCATTCGGCCCTTCTAGTCTGTGCCGAAATATTATTCCGCTAGTCCCATTGACCTGCACCTAGTCCATAACCCTCCAGACCTCTCCCATCCATGTATCTATCTAATTTATTCTTAAAACTTAAGAGTGAGCCCACATTTACCATGTCAGATGGTAGCTCGTTCCACACTCTCACCACTCTCTGAGTGAAGAAGTTCCCCCTAATGTTCCCCCTAAACCTTTCCCCTTTCACCCTAAAGCCATGTCCTCTCATGTTTATTTCTCCTAATCTAAGTGGAAAGAGCCTACTCGCATTTACTCTGTCTATACCCCTCACAATTTTGTAAACTTCTATCAAATCTCCCCTCATTCTTCTACGCTCCAAGGAATAAAGTCCTAACCTGTTTAATCTTTCCCTGTAACTCAACTCCTTAAGACCCGGCAACATCCTAGTAAATCTTCTCTGCACTCTCTCAATCTTACTGATATCCTTCCTGTAGTTAGGTGACCAGAACTGCACACAATACTCCAAAGTTGGCCTCACCAATGTCTTATACAACCTCACCATAACATCCCAACTCCTATACTCAATACTTTGATTTATGAAGGCCAGTATGCCAAAAGCTTTCTTTACAACTTTGTCTACCTGTGACGCCACTTTCAGGGAATTATGTATCTGAACTTCCAGATCCCTTTGTTCCTCCGCACTCCTCAGTGCCCTACCATTTACTGTGTATGTCCTACCTTGGTTTGACCTTCCAAAATGTAACACCTCACACTTTTCCGCATTAAATTCCATCTGCCGTTTTCTGGCCCATTTTTCCAGTTGGTCCAGATCTCTCTGCAAGCTTTGAAAGCCTTCCTCGCTGTCCACAACGCCTCCAATCTTAGTGTCATCAGCAAACTTGCTGATCCAATTCACCACATTATCATCCAAATCATTGATATAGACAACAAACAACAATGGTCCCAGTACAGATCCTTGAGGCACACCACTAGTCACAGACCTCCAGTCTGAGAAGCAATCATCCACTACCACTCTCTGTCTTCTCCCACACAGCCAATTTCGAATCCAGTTTACAACCTCTCCATGGCTACCAAGTGTCTGAACCTTCTGAACTAACCTCCCATGTGGGACCTTGTCAAAGGCCTTACTAAAGTCCATGTAGACAACATCCACAGCCTTTCCTTCATCTACTTTCTTGGTAACCTCCTCAAAAAACTCTACAAGGTTTGTTAAACATGACCTACCACGCACAAAGCCGTGCTGACTATCCTTAATCAGCCTTTGGCTGTCCAAATAATTATATATCCGATCTCTCAGAACACCTTCCAATAATTTACCTACTACTGACGTCAGGCTCACTGGCCTGTAATTACCTGGTTTACTTTTGGAGCCTTTTTTAAACAACGAAACAACATGAGCTACCCTCCAATCCTCCGGCACCTCACCCGTGGCTAAGGACATTTTAAATATTTCTGCCAGGGCCCCTGCAATTTCTACACTAGTCTCCCTCAAGGTCCGAGGGAATATCACGTCAGGACCGGGGGATTTATCTACCTTTATTCGCTGTAAGGCAGCAATCATCTCCTCCTCTTTAATCTCTATATGTTCCATGAAACTACTGCTTGTTTCCCTTCCTTCCTTATACACTATGCCAGTTTCCTGAGTAAATACTGATGCAAAAAAAACTGTTTAAGATCTCCCCCATCTCGTGAGGCTCCACACATAGACGGCCACTCTGATCTTCAAGGGGACCAATTGTGTCCCTTACTATCCTTTTACTCTTAATATACTTGTAGAAACCCTTCGGGTTTACCTTCACATTATCTGCCAACAGTCTAGAACAAGGGGCCACAGTCAAAGGATACGGGGTAGACCATTTAGGACTGAAATGAGGAGAAACTTTGTCACTCAGAGGATGGTGAACCAATGGAATTCTCCACCACAGAAGGCTGTGGAGGCCAAGCCACTGAATATATTTACGAAGGAAATAGATTTCGCGACTCTAAAGGTGTAAAGGGGTACTGGGAGAGCACGGGAGCATGGCGTTGAGGTAGAGGATCAGCCATGATCACATTTGATAGCGGAGCAGGCTTGAAGGGCCAACTGATGTACTGTTGCTCCTATTTTCTAAGTTTCTATGAACCAGCCCTCAGCTGTGTAATCTTACTTCTCACACGAATTGACTGAAGTGATCTAAAAAATGGTCCAGGTTCTCTGCTAAATTTCATGTAATAATTCCTAATTATAATGTTTTTGATGCTGTTCTCTTATGAAGTAATACAAAGCATACTTTACATAACATATATATTAAAATACCCCCTATGCTGTTACATGCAGTCAACGTGAGGTTTTAGAAGAAGGGCAAATTATGTCAAGTTTTATTACTATGGGGATGATTGGCCTCAATGTATTTGGATTAAGAATATGACTTGGCTCGGAAAATCAAACATACAACACAGTAAGTAGTTTCCAAAATTCTTCAAGGACCATTCTTGAACACAGTCAATGTTAAAACCCAAGTATATACTAGTTTAGCAATCATCAAGAAAATATTGTGGTGATCAGTCAGTTTGAAGAATACCTCTTTGTTTAGTAGCCTGAGACTATCAGGCTGAAAAGAATTTTGGCTCCTCTTCGAATGCAGTTTCATTTTTTAGCAAAAAGTTATGAAAATGATAATATTGCAGTATATTGAGCGATCCGAATAACATTAAATGTTCCTGTCACTTGGCAGACTGGCGGAAAGTTTGTAGACAATCTTAGAGGTGGCTTATGAAGAAAAATGGATACAGACTACAAACACTGATTCAGCTTCAGCTCAAGTATGGCATCCCCCCAGTTCTGGGCACTACATTTTAGGAAGCATGTGAAGGCATTAGAGAGGGTGCAGAAAAGATTCACAAGAATGGTTCCAGGGATGAGGAACTTCAGTTACATAGAAAGATTGGAGAAGTTTGGGTTGTTGTCGTTGGAGAAGAGGTTGAGAGGATAGAGGTATTCAAAATCATGAGGGGCCTGGGCAGAGTAGATAAGGAGAAATTATTTCCATTGCAGGAAGAATTGAGAACCAGAGGGCATAGGTTTAAGGTAACTGGTACAAGAAGCAATGGTGACATGAGGAAAAACTTTTCACACACCAAGTGCTTAGGACCTGGAATGCACCGTCTAAGATTGTGGTAGAGGCAGTATCAGCTGTGGCTTTCAGAAGGGAATTTCATCATTATCTGAAAAGGAAAAAAATTGCAGGGTGACAGGGGAAAGGGAGGGAAGTGGCACGAGGTGAAATTGCTCCTTCAGAGAGCCAAGGGCCAGCACAGGCACGACGAGTCAAATGGCCTCCTGTGCTGTAACCATTCTTTGATTGTAGCCTATTTTCTTTTGCAGTAATTGTTCCATTTCTTCTACATCTTTGCTGCACTAGTTTTGCTTTTTGGCAGCAGCAATGAGCTCCCTATTGGTGACACTTACTGGAGACCTATCCTGCATGTCTAATGACTTCAACTGAGGAAAATGGGTCGAGGGCACTGCAGAGCAAAGGGTCAGCGGATGTCTCACCCTCTGGTGCTATGCATTTAAAAGCTGGACCAGCATTTATTGCCCATCCCAAATTGCCCTTCAGAAGGTGGTGGTGAGCCGTCTCCTTGAACTGCGGCAGTCCATGTGATGTAAGTACACCCCCAATGCTGTTATAAACGGGATTCCAGGATTTTGACCCAGCAACAGTGAAGGAATAGCAATATAATTCCAAGTCAGGATGGTGAGTGGCTTGGAGATGATGGTGTTCCCATGCATCTGCTGCCCTTGTCCTTCTGGGTGGGAGAGGTTATGGGTATGGAAAGTGCTGTCAAAGGACCTTGATGAGTTGCTGCAGTGCATCTTGTAGATGGTACTGTGCATCGGTGGTGGAGGGAGTGAATGTTTGTAGATGTGGTGCCAATCAATCGGGCTGCTTTGTACTGGATGATGTCGACCTCCTTGAGTGTTGTTAGAGCTGCACTCATCCAGGCAAGTGGAGAATGTTTCATCACACTCCTGACTTACACCTTGAAAATGGCGGACAGGCTTTGGGGAGTCAGGAGGTGAGTTACTCTCCGCAGAATTTCCAGTCCCTGATCTGCTCTTGTAGCCACGGTATTTATATGGCTAGTCCAGTTCAGTTTCTGGTCAATGGTAACCCCCAGGATGTTGACAGTGGTGGATTCAGTGATGGTAATGCCATTGAATGTCGGGGGGAAATGGGTAGATTCTCTCTTGTTGGAGATGGTCATTGCCTGAGAATTGCATGGCACAAGTGTAACTTGCTACTTATCAGCCCAAACCTGGATCTTGTCTAGGTCTTGCTACATTTGGACATGGACTGCTTCAGTATCTGAGGAATCGTGAATGGTGCTGAACATTGTGCAATCATCAGCGAACATCCCCACTTCTGACCTTATGATGTATAGAAGGTCATTGATACAGCAGCTGAAGATGTTTGGGCCTAGAATACTACCCTGAGGAACTCTTGCAGCGATATTCTGGATTTGAGATGAGTGACCTCCAACAACCACAACCATCTTCCTTTGTGGTAGTTATGACTCTAACCGGTGGAGAGCTTTCCCCAGTTCCCATTGACTCCAGTTTTGTTCGAGCTCCTTGATGCCACAGTCGGTAAAATGCTGCTTTGATGTCAAGGGCAGCCACTCTCACCTCACCTCTGGAATTCAGCTCTTTTCTCCATATTGGACCAAGACTGTAATGAGGTCAGGAGCTGACTGGCTCTGCTGGAACCCAAACTGTGCGTTGGTGAGCAGGTTATTTTTGAGTAAGTGCTGCTTGATAGCACTGTCAACGACTGCTTCCTTCACTTTACTGATGATCAAAAGTAGACTGATGGGGCGGTAATTGGCCGGGTTGGATTTGTCCTGCGTTTTGTGTACAGGACATATCTGGCAATTTTCCACATTGTCGGGTAGAAAATGTGGAAAATTAGACCCTGACAACAACATACATGTAAATGCAATTTATCTACAGAATTGCGTGTAAAGCTCTGGGAACAGTTTTAAGTGGTGACTGTTATGATCCACAGCTGAGGTTACCCCTGGACAAACCTGATCCCAGAGTGGAACCCAGCTTGATAGATCCTAACTTTTATTTGTTTGTTTAGATACGCAGAGAGTTGCTATTGAACACAGTCACAGGAGTCAGCTGATGAACTTTTAACAAAAGAATAAAACATTTATTCAACAAGAAAAGATGAACTGTATTACAATACTCCTCCACCCACAACTATACCTTAACAGATCTATACAGATTTTGTAAGGATAACACAAGTTACAAAAGCTATCTTATACTCTAATGTACACAGCAAGTACACAGTTCATGTAAATCTATGGCATCCTGTGGTCAGACAGACCACACTCTGAAACCAAATGACCGATGCCACCTCAACCAGATGCTCCTCAACTCCCCCTAGATGCTTGTTACAATGTGAGCCAACCAGTCTCACTGAATTTCGTCCTTCACACAAGGGTTCCCAATCTCCATTCTCCAAGAACTCGCTTTGGAATCTTCTCACAAACCAACACCTTCTCTCGGACGTCTTCTGCAAGGGTTGACTCCAGGGTTCCAAACTCTCCTTTTGGTATTCCTCTTCCCTGGGTCACCACATGCATTCAAGTTGTCTTCCACACACTCTGTCCCTCTGACTCAGCTGTCAACAGTACACCATTGCTTCACATGCACATAGCAAAGAATTACAGACCTTCACTTGTCTCCTTGGACCTTCTTGCCTCTTGCAAGCTGTTCTCACTTTAAATCTGCTTCCTGCAGCTTTTGTCTCTTTAATCTGAAGCCTTTCTCCCTGCCCCTCACTCTTAACTTTACTTAACAGGACCTTTTCCAGGTTCCTGTCCTTCCTTTGATTAGAAGGTCATCTTTGGATTTTCTCCTCTTCCATTCCCCTGAATTTGTGGGGTTTTCCTTAGCTTGGGACTTGCTACCTGTCTCTTTTTAGGCTGCTTCTGCTTCACAGCTGTCTTCAAACCAGCTGAACTCAAATAGCTTCCAAAACAGACTGTTGTTTCTCTTCTGGGTCTGTCTGTGGGAGGGACCTGCCTCTCTGGCCCCCCTGTTGCTAGGCAACAGCTCAATCCCTCTACCCTTGTATGTTTACTTTCTCTTTAGGGTCATAAAACTCCTCATTTGAAATGCAAGCACCTTTTTTAAAGTGAAACTGAAACTCCATTTCACCTTTCTTAACGCACAGATGCAGAAATACAAATCAAACTTAAACTTTAAAGCTAAAACTCATTCCTAACACCCACAAATACAAATATAACTTTCTTAAACTATCTCTATTTTCTATCAGTGATGAAAAGAGATATTGACTGGTAAGAAGAAACAGCGTTGGAAGAAGTGATGTTGGAAATTAAAATATTTGAAAATTGTACTGAGGAGGAAAATGGTGTGAAACACAAGAAGGATAAGGCAGCGGCTGAATGTTAAGGAAGAAAATAACTTTTTATTGGGGCTGAAAGGAAATTAAATAAGACAACAAGAAAGTATCCTTAGAGCAGAAAATGTTTCAGAGATTTGATAGAGGTTTTCAAAATCATGAACTACTTCTATTCATTCATGGGAAACGATTGTTACTGGCAAGGCCAGCTTATATTGCCTATTCCTAATTGACCTTGCCAAGGTGGTGATGAGCCTCCTTTTTGAACTGCTGCAGTGGATATGGTAAAGGTGCTTCCATAGTGCTGTTAGGTTGGGAGTTCCACAATTTTAATCCAATAGCAATGAAACAATGGCAATATATTTCCAAGTCAGGGTGGTATATCACCTGGAAAGAAACTTGCAGATAGTGATATTCCCATTCGTCTGCTGTCCTTATCCTTCTAGGTGGTGTGTGTCAGCACTGGCTCTGTCGGTAGCTTTCTCACTTCTGAGTCAGAAGGTTCTGGGTTCAAGTCCCACTCCAGAGACCTGAACACAATCCAGGCTGACAGTTCAGTACAGTACTAAGGGAGTGTTGCACTGTCGGAGGTGCCATTTTGGATGAGGTGTTAAGCCAGGTCTGCCCCCTCAGATGGTTGCAAAAGATCTCCATGACACTCTTGCAAAGAAAAGAGAGTTATCCCCAGTGTCCTCGGCAATATTTATCACTCAATCAACATCGCAAAAACCTGTCATTAAAATAAAAGCAAAATACTGCAGATGCTGGAAATCTAAAATAAAACTGAAAATGCTGGAAAAACTCAGCAGGTCTGACAGCAACTGTGGAGAGAGAGAAACAGAGTTAACGTTTTGAGCTCAAAACATTAAATCTGTTTCTCTCTCCACAGATGCTGCCAGACCTGCTGAGTTTTTCCAGCATTTTCTGTTTTTATTATCCTGTCTTTATCACATTGCTGTTTGTGGGAACTTGTGTGCATATTGGCATTTCCTATGTTACACCTGTAACTACACTTTAGAAGTACTTCATTGGCTAAGTGTTTTGAGACATCCAAGCATCGTGAAAGACACTAGGCCCAACCTTCAGCCGCTTCATCAATGACCTTCCATCATAAGGTCAGAAGTGGGGATGTTCACTGATGATTGTACAATGTTCAGCACCATTTGCGACTCCTCAGATACTGAAGCAGTCCATGTCCAAATGCAGCAAGATCTGGACAATATCCAGGGTTGGGCTGACAAGTGGCAAGTAACATTTGTGTCACACAAGTGCCAGGCAATGACCATCTCCAAAAAGAGAGAACCTAACCATCGCCCCTTGATATTCAGTGGCATTACTATTGCTAAACCCTCACTAGCAACATCTTGGGGGGGTTACCATTGACCAGAAACTGAACTGCACTAGCCGTATAAATACAGTGGCCACAAGAGCGGGCCAGAGGCTAGGAATCCTGCAGCGAGTAACTCACCTCCTGACTCCCCAAAGCCTGTCCACCATCTACAAGGCACAAGTCAGGAATATGATGGAATACTCTCCACTTGCCTGGATGAGTGCAGCCCCAACAACACTCAAGAAGCTTAACACCATCCAGGACAAAGCAGCCCACTTGATTGGCACCCTATCCACAAACATTTACTCCTTCCACCACTGACAAACAGTAGCAGCAGTGTGTACCATCTGGAAAATGCACTGCAGAAACTTACCAAGGCTCCTTTGGCAGCACCTTCCAAACCCATGACCGCTACCATCTAGAAGGACAAGGGCTGCAGATACATGGGAACACCATCAAGTTCCCCTCCAAGGCATTCACTATCCTGACTTGGAACTATATCGCCATTCCTTCATTGTTGCTAGGTCAAAATCCTGGAACTCTCTCCCTAACAGCACTATGTGTGTACCTACACCACAGGGACTGCAGCGGTTCAAGAAGTCAGCTAACCGCCACCTTCTTGAGGGCAATTAGGGATGGGCAATAAATGCTGGCCTAGCCAGTGACGCCCACATTCTGTAAAATAAATAAAAATTAATGCAAATTTTTTTTGTAGAGGTCACAAATTTGGAAGGTGCAAACAAAAATGTTTTGGTGAGTTGCTGTAGTGCATCTTGTAGATGGTACTTCAGCCATGGTATGCATGTTGAGGAGCAGTGGAGCGCTTTCCTGACACTCTGAACTTCTACCTTGTGGACGGTGGAAAGGCTTAGAGGGGTCAGGAAGTGAGTTACTTGCCGCAGAATGCTCAGTGTCTGACTTACTCTTGTAAACACAGTATTTAAGTGGCTATCTAGTTAAGTTTCTGTTCAACGGTTATCCCAGGATGTTGCTGGTGAGGGTATTCAGCAATGGTAATGTAATTCAATGTCAGGGGGAGATGGCTAGACTCACTCTTGTTGTAGGTCAGTTTAATGAGCTGAAAATCTCTAGATTAAAGTTTTGTTTTGATTCATGCTTGACAAAAGAAAAAGCTTGTACTTATAAAAGTCCTTAGCCAAGGAACTTAACATCCAAGAGTTACTTGTTGAAATGTTACAGTTATTATGTTGGCAAACTTGAAACCCAATCCAAAATTAAACACTATGATACCCCATCCAGCCTCTATAGTTTTTTATTAATGCCTTTGTTTCAAAGGAACTATTTGAATTAGGAACGATTGCAGTTTAATTTTCTAAGCACGCCCTTCCACTAAAAAATAAGGAAAAATAAAGCACTGCAGATGTTGAAAATCTGAAATAAAAACAGAAAAAGCTGGAGACACTTAGATCATGCAGGATTTGTAGAGAGTACAGACAAATGGATGCTTCAGGCATGTGGCCCCATTGTTGGGAAATTTGTTTGTCCCTACACTAGCAAGAAATATCAAAAATGAAAAAAAACGTACTGGTGTAGCATTGTAAAGAATACAGCGCCAGGGGATCTATACCAAACCTCTGGGCATTTCATGCGAACTTTTTTAAAAAATTCATTCATGGGATGTGGGCATTGCAGGCAAAACCTGTACTTATTGCCCATCCCCCATTGCCAGGAGCCACCATCACCTTGAATACAGCTGAGAGACCCGTGAAACTATTTCAGAGGGCAGCTAAGAGTCAAGCAGATTACTCATAGAGTTATCCAACTACCCTCTTAATGAAAAAACTTTTCCTCAAATCCCCTCTAAACCTCCTACCCCTAACCTTACATCTGTGCCCCCTAGTTATTGTCACCTCCTCAAAGGGGAAAAGTTTCTTCCTATCTATGCCCCTCATAATTTTGTATACCTCTATCAGGCCCCAACTCAGCCTTCTCTGCTCTAAGGAAAACAACCCTAGTCTATCCAGTCTCTCTTCATTGCTGAAGTGCTCCAGCCTAGGCAGCATCCTGGCGAATCTCCTCTGCACCCTCTCCAGCGCAATCACATCCTTCCTATAGAACTGCACCAACCAGAACTGCACACAGTACTCCAGCTGTGGCCTAACTAGCGTTTTGTACAGCTCCAACATAACCTTCCTGCTCTTTTATTCTATGCCTTGGCTAATAAAGGCAAGTATCCTATATGCCTTCTTAAGCACCTTATCTACCTGTGCTGCTGCCTTCAGGGATCTATGGACATGTACACCAAAGCCCCTCTGATCCTTTGTGTTCCCTAGGGTCCTATTATTCAGTGTGTATTCCCTTGCCGTATTAGCCCTCCAAAAATGCTTCACTTCACACTTCTCAGGATTAAATTACATTTGCCACTGTTCTGCCCATCGTACCAGCCCATCTACATCGTCCTGTAATCTAAGGCTCTCCTCCTCACTATTTACAACACCACCAATTTTCGTGTCATCTGCGAACTTACTGATCATACCTCCTATATTCGCATCTAAATCATTAATGTACACGACAAACAGCAAGGGTCCCAGCACTGATCCTTGTGGTACACCACTCGTCATAGGCTTCCAATCACAAAAACAACCTTTGACCATCACCCTCTGCCTCCTGCCACTAAGCCAATTTTGGATCCAATTTGCCAAATTGCCCTGGATCCCATGGGTTCTTACCTTCTTGACCATTCTCCCATGCAGGACCTTGTCAAAAGCCATACTGAAGTCCATGTAGATTACATCAACTGCACTACCCTCATCTACACAACTTATCACTTCCTCAAAAAATTCAATCAAATTGGTTAGACATAATCTCCCCCTGACAAAGCCATGCTGACTATCCCTGATTAATCCCTGCCTCTCCTAGTGGAGATTAATCCTGTCCCTCAGGATTTTTTCCCATTGTTTCCGCACCACTGAAGTTAGACTCACTGGCCTGTAATTACCTGATTTATCCCAACGACCTTTCTTGAATAATGGTACCACATTCACTGTCCTCCAGTCCTCTGGCACCTCCTGTGGCCAGAGAGGATTTGAAAATTAGTTTCACAGCCCATGCTATCTCCTCCCTTGCCTTACATAGCAGCCTAGATATATCTCATCTGGGCCTGGGGATTTATCCACTTTTAAGCCTGCTAAAACCACTAAAAGCTACTTCCTTTCAATGCTAATATAAAAGCAAAAAACTGCGGATGGTGGAAATCCAAAACAAAAACAAAAACAAAAAAAAACAAGCCTTCCAGACTGAATATTGAGTTCAACAATTTTAGATCATGAACTCCCTCCTCCATCCCCATCCGATCCCCCTTTTTTCCAATAATTTATATAGATTTTTCTTTTCCCACCTATTTCCATTATTTTTAAATGTATTTCCATCCATTGTTTTATCTCTACCTTTTAACCTATTTTGATCCCTTCCCCCCAGCCCACCCCCACTAGGGCTTATCTGTACCTTGCTTGTCCTGCTTTCTACCCTTAATGTCACCTATTATCACATTCCTTAGATAATATCACCACCTTCAACACCTCTTTGTCCTTTTGTCTATGACATCTTTTGGTTATCTCCACCTATCACTGGCCCTCTATGCAGCTCTACCTGTCCCATCCCTCCCTTAAACCAGCTTATATTTCACCTCTTTTCTATTTTTCCTTAGTTCTGTTGAAGAGTCATACGGACTCAAAACATTAACTGTGTTCCTCTCCGCAGATGCTGTCAGACCTGCTGAGTTTTTCCAGATATTTTAGTTTTTGTTTTCCTTTCAATGTTAATTTGTTCAAGTATATTGCAGTCCGCCTCCCTGATTTCTACACCTACGTTGTCTTTCTCCATAGTGAACACATGAAAAGTAATCATTTAAAACCTCACCTACATCCTCTGGCTCCACACACATTGCCACTTTGATCCCTAATTAGCCCTCCTCTTTCCCTGGTTACCCTCTTGCCCTTAATATATTTATAAAATGCCTTGGCAATTTCTTTTAACTTGCCCGCCAGTATTTTTTCATGCCCTCTCTTTGCTCTCCTAATTACTTTTTTAAGCACTCCCCTACACCTTCTATATTCCTCTAGGCCTCCGCGCTTTTCAGCTCTCTGTATCTGCCACAAGCATCCTTTTTTTACCTTATCTAATCCTCTATATCCCATGACATCTAGGGTCCCCTTGACTTGGTGGTCCTACCCTTCACCTTTATGGGAATATGTTGGCCCTGAACTCTCCCTGTTTCCTTATTGAATGACTCCCACTGGTCTGAGGTAGACTTTCCTACAAGTAGCTGCTCCCAGTCCACTTTGGCCAGACCCTGTCCCATCGTATTGAAATCAGTCTTCCCGCAATTCACGACCTTTTTTTCCATCTGTCTTTGCCCTTTTCCAAAACTACCTTAAATCTTACAGAGTTATGGTCACTATCGCCGAAATACTCCCCCACTGACACTTGTACCACTTGCCCAGCTTCATTCTCTAAGATTAGGCCCAGTACCGCCCCTTCTCTTGTAGGACTTTCTATGTGCTGGCTCAAAGAGCTCTCCTGGATGCACTTTAAGAATTCCGCCCCCTCTAAGCCTTTCACACTAAGATTATCCCAGTTAATATTGGGGAAGTTGAAAAGCCCTACTATTATTACCCTATTATTTTTACACTTATCTGAGATTTGCCTACATATCTGCTCCTCTATCTCCTGCTGACCATTCGGAGACCTCCCAGCAAAGTGATTGCCCACTTTTTGTTTTTAAGTTCTACCCATATGGCCTCAGTTGAGGAAGCTTCTAAGATACCACCCCTCTTTACTACAGTATTTGACTCCTTAATCAATAATGCAATGCCGCCTCCACTTTTACACCCCCGCAAACCGCTCCCCCCCCCACCCCCGTCATGCCTGAAGATTCTTTACCCTGGAATATTGAGCTGCCAGTCCTGCCCTTCCCTCAACCATGTCTCTGTGATAGCAACAATATCATATTCCCATGTGTTAATCAACGCCCTCAATTCATCTGCCTTACTGACAGTATCATTTTTTTTGTGAAAAATATACTTTATTCATAAAATATCTGAAAGAACATTGCAAAACATTTCTAAATGCCCATCACAAATAGTGCAATCAGATTCAACTTTTACACATGGATCACATGTGCTTCAATACAATCAATGAATATTACAATCATTTCAATATGGTCATTACAGACAGTCAATGGTATTGGAATTATCAACATACATCATGTTGCACTCTGAGGTGCTTCAATACAGTTATAATACATTTAGTAGTCACTACATACATTCATTGTGAGCCGTACAGCCCGAGGGGTCTATACCTTTCCCAGCCCCTCGGTGCACTATGGCAGAAAGGTCTTAGACAGCGACCTTTCGCACTTACAGTATCGATGCCTCATTAGAAGACTAGACCAGTGTCCTGTTGAAACAAACGCTTCCTTTGTAAAGCTGATCAAGCTTCTGCTGCACCCACATTACAGTGACCATGTTCCTTGTGAATGCAAACAGGTTCCCATTTGCAGCAACTATCTCTGTGTAACGTTAAACGAGTTTCTACTTTACATACATTATCGTGGTTATGTCTCTTTGTACAGCTAAACTGCTCAGGCCCCCTCTCTGGGTCTGAGCAGATTATGAATTAAACTTGAATTAAATATGTTTTTAACCCTTTGAATGCCTTGGCCTTCTGTCACCTTTACACTAAGCTCTCAGCCTGCTGTGTACCTATATAACCTTCCATATATCTGCCTAGTTGTCTAATTACTTTCTGTACTTATGTACCCCCATGGTATTAATAACAAATAAACAGTTAAAATTTTCACAGTTTCCAGTTGAGGTGCTAAAGACTGAGGCACCTGTAGATCTCAGATTTGGATTAGTATCAAACACAGGATATTCGCATGATAGCAGGAAAATAGTGTTGACATGCTTTCTTTTGATGGAGAATCATAGAATGTTAGAGGACAGAATTGACCTGTGCTGTTGAGTTTCTCTGTTCTATTTTATTCGTCCATGGGATGTGGAGGTCACTGGCTAGGCCAGCAGATATTGCCCACCCCTAGTTGTCCTTGAGCAGGTGGTGGTGAGCTGCCTCCTTGAACCGCTGCAGCCCATGTGGTGTAGATGAACCCACAGTGCTGTTCGGGAGGGAGTTCTAGGATTTTGACCCAGCGACAGTGAAGCCAATTAGCCTAATCTCTCTCTCCTCCCGACCTGCAACCTTAAAATGTTCCTCTTTTGTCAAGCAACTATCTTATCCCTTTGCAAATTATTTATTGTCTTTACTTCAATAATCCAATCACCCTCTTTACCTGCCCTTCAGTTCTTTCTTGGATTATTTTAGACTTGTTATTTCCTATAACATTAACATTTTATTTTCTCCTCGTAAAGTTGAATTCATAATCCTAGCTGGAAGCAGGAGTTTGCATGTGATCAGGTTGAATCAAGAATTTAAGGAATGGAAAAGAAGGTAAACTGTGATAATACAATGATGTTGAAGCATTAAAACGTTTCAGAAAGCTTGGATGGTCAAAAGAAAGAAATGTAGTAACAGTTTATGGGTAAAAATGACAACTACTTTGGACACTGTAATGTTCCGCTAACAACACTGAGATGAATAATCTGTTTTTGGTGGTGGTGTTTGAGGAAGGAATGTTGACCAAGACACTAGAGGGAAAAAATCCTGTTTTTCTTTAAATAAGACCATTGCGTCTTTACCATTCACCTGAACAAGCAGATAGAGCCTCATTCTAGCATTTCATTTGAAGTGTAGCACATCCAACAATGCAACATTCCCTTGATCCTGCACTACAGTGTCAGCTTTGTCCTAGGATGGGTTTTAAATTCCAACAATCTGACCTGGATACTCAAAAATAGATTTCCCTCCATATTTACAAATTTTATGGGAATGTGTCAAGACAAGCCTATAGGAAATTAAAAAATCTGCTCCTTTTCTCATCAGGACTTGACTGAAGCCCTGTTCTCTGTTTATTGCCCCCAAGATGCAACTTCCTAGTTTGATCTTAAAAGATGATACTATATTTCTGAAACAAAAACAAAAAGTGCTGGAAAAACTCAGCAGGTCTGACAGCATCTGTGGAGAGAAAGACAGAGTTAACGTTTCAAGTCCGCATGACTCCTCTTCAGAGCTAAAGAGGTTTTTGTTTCTGTTTTTGTTTCAGATTTCCAGCATCTGCAGTATTTTGCCTTTACTATATTTCTGCATTGATTTTGAGAATGATTTAGGGAAGAAAGCTGCAGAACTGTGCTGCATGGCCACTTAGAAACCATGGAAAGGCTGCAGGTGGATTCCTTAGTGATAACTTCAACGGCTGCATGCACCTCCAAATATGCTGCAGCTGAGTACCTATACCTGAGTACTTGCTGCACGACATAACAACAACCATTATTGGCGTATCCAGTTTTGTCAAACCAATTTTTCTTTTTTAAATTTTTGATATTATGTATTCTATTGAATACATAAATATATACATTATGTATGTCTGTATAGATTATGGGGAGATAGTGGTGTATGGGTAATGTCACTCGACTAGTTATTCAGAGGCTAAAATAAAAGCAAAATACTGCAGATGCTGGAAATCTGAAATAAAAACAGAAAAGGCTGGAAAACCTCAGCAGGCCTGGCAGCAACTCCGGAGAGAGAAATTGAATTAAGGTTTTGAGCCCAATATGACTCTTCGCATCCCGCAACAATGTGGTTGACTCTTAAATAACCTCTCAAATGCCCCCTTAAATGGCCTATCAAACCACTAAAAAATCAATAAAAAGGAATGAAACCAGATGGCTAGGTTTCAACCTAGGCACCAGAAATGTCAAACTCAGCCCTATTGACCCTGCAAAGTCCTCCTTGCTAAGGTTGGGGCTTGTGCCAAAATTGGAAGAGCTGTCTCACAGACTAGCCAAACAACAGTCTGACATAGTCATACTCACGGAATCCTATCTTACAGATAATCCCAGACACCACCATCACCATCCCTGGATATGTCCTGTCCTACTGGCAGGACAGACTCAGCAGTGGTATACAGTCAGGAGTGAGTTGCCCTGGGAGTCCAGACCCATAAAGTCTCATGGCACCACGCCAAACATGGGCAAGGAAACCTCCTGTTGATTACCACGTTCCACCATCCCCCACCATCATCTGCCCTTAGCTGAAGAATCAGTGCTCCTTCATGTTGAACACCACTTGGAGAAAGCACTGAAGGTGGCAAGAGCGCAGAATGTACTCTGGGTTGGGGGCTTCAATGTCCAACACCAAGAGTGGCTTGGTACCACCAGTATAGACCAAGCTGGTCGAGTCCTAAATGACGTAGCTGCTGGACTGGATCTGCAGCAGGCCATGAGGGAACCAACAAGACTGAGAAACATACTTGTCCTCACCCTCACCAACCTGCCTGCCACAGATGCATCTGTCCACAACAGTGTTGGTAGTAGTGACACCACACAGTCTTTGTGGAGGTGGAGTCCCATCTTCACAATGAGGACAACCTCCATTGGTTTGTGTGGCACTACCAGTGTTCTAAATTGGATAGATTTCGAACAGAATTTATTAACTCGAGACTGGGCAACAATGAAGCATTGTGGGCCATCAGCTGCAGCAGAATTGCACTCAACCACAATCTGTAACCTCATGGCCCAGCATATACCCCACTCAACGAAGAGTGCACGATGGCATGCCAGGAGCTGCATCAGGCATACCTAAAAATGAGATGTCAAGCTGGTGAAGCTGCAACACAGGACTACTTGCCTGCCAAACAGCATGATCAGCAAGCAATAGACAGAGATAAGCGATCCCAGAACAAACGGATCAGATCTGAGCTCTGCAGCCCTGCCACATCCAGTTGTGAATGTTGGTGTGGACAATTAAACAAGTCACTGGAGGAAGAGACTCCACAAATATCCCGATCCTCAATGATGGGGGAGCCCAGCACTTTAGTGCAAAAGATAAGGCTGAAGCATTTGCAACAATCTTCAGCCAGAAGTGCCGAGTGGATGATTCATCTCAGCCTCCTCCGGAGACCCCCAGTATCACAGATGTCAGTTTCAGCCAATTCGATTCGTTCCACGTGATATCAAGAAATGGCTGAAGGCACTGGATACTGCAAAGGCTATGGGCCCTGACAACATTCTGGCAATAGTACTGAAGATTTGTGCTCCAGAACTTGCCGCGCTCCTAGCCAGTCTGTTCAAGTACGCCTACAACACTGGCATCTACCCAGCAATGTGCAAATTTGCCCAGGTATGTCCTGTACACAAAAAGCAGGACAAACCCAACCCAGCCAATTACTGCCCCATCAGCCTACTCTCAATCATCAGTAAAGTGAAAGAAGGAGTCATCAATAGTGCTATCAAGCAGCACTTGCTTAGCAAATACCTGTTCACTGACACTTAGTTTGGGTTCTGCCAGGGCCACTCAGCTCCGGAGCTCATTACAGCTTTGGTTCAAACATGGACATAAGAGCTAAACTGCAGCGGTGAGGTGAGAGTGACTGCCCTTGACATCAAGGCCACATTTGACCGAGTGTGGCATCAGGGAGCCCTAGCAAAACTGGAATCAGTGGGAATTGGGGAGAAAACTCTCTGCTGGTTGGAGTCATACCAAACACAAAGGAAAATGTTTTTTTTAAATTCATTAACAGGGTGGGGGCTTTGCTGGCTGGGCCAGCATTTATTGACCATCCCTAGTTGCCCCTGGGAAGAATTTTCCCGTCGGTGCGTGGGGGCGTAGCCCGCTCGTCGACGCGTAAAATGACCGCACCATGACATCAGGCGGACGCCCCAATGTCACCGCTCGTCATTTAGATCGTCAGTTCGGCGGGTGCGCAGCCATGTCAGCTGCGCGCCCGCCAAACTGTCAAAGGCCTATTAAGGCCATTAACAAAGTAATTGAAACTGTCAAGAAAGCTGCCCATCCACCCTTAATGTTGACGGGCAGGCGAAGGGCCCAGGCGACCTTCGCATTTTTCATAAAACCTCATCGACAGGCGGGTTGAGGTTTCATGAAGGGTTCATTAATTAAATAACGTTTCTTGAAAAAACTAATGGACATGTCCCAGCTCATGTGACAGTTTCACATGAGGGACATGTCCTTAAAATTTTTTTTGACCTTTATTACATTTTTCAAGACATAAACTAATCTCCCTGAGGCACCTCCATGGTGACTCAGGGAATCCCACCCCCCGCCCACACAGGGAGTGCACAGCGCTTCCGAGTGTGTGTCATGCTGGGCTGGCCTTAATTGGCCCGTCCACGTAAAATGGCGGCGTCCACCCGATTGAAGGCACCGGTCGGGTTCGCGCTCGCTCCTGCCTGTCTCCGCACAACACACACACCCCCCCCCCGGCCCCCAACAGGGCGAAAATTGACCCCTTTGAGAAGATGGTGGTGAGCTGCCTTCTTGAACCGCTGCAGTCCATGTGGTGTAGGTACACCCACAATGCTGTTAGGAAGGGAGTTCCAGGATTTTGACCCAGTGACAGTGAAGGAACGGTAATATATTTCCAAGTCAGGACGGTGAGTGATTTGGAGGGGAACTTCCAGGTGGTAATGTTCCCATCTATCTGCTGCTCTTGTCCTTCTAGATGGTAGTGGTCATGGGTTTGGAAGGTGCTGTCTAAGAAGCCTTGGTGAATTCCAGCAGTGCAACTTGTAGATGGTAAACACTGCTGCTCCTGTTCGTCGGTGGTGGAGGGAATGAATGTTTGTGGTTTTGATGCCAATCAAGCGGGCTGCTTTGTCCTGGACGATGTCAAGATTCTTTAGTATTGTGGGAGCTACACTCATCCAGGTAAGTGGGGAATATTCCATCACACTCCTGACTTGTGCCTTGTAGATTGTGGACAGGCTTTGAGGAGTCAGGAGGTGAGTTACTTATCGCAGGATTCCTAGCCTCTGACTTGCTCTTGTAGCCACAGTATTTGTATGGCTAGTCCAGTTCAGTTTCTATTCAATGATAACCCCCCCAGGATGTAGATAGTGGGGGATTCAGTGAACGTCAAGGGGCGCTGGTTAGATTCTCTCTTGTTAGAGATGGTCATTGCATGGTACTTGTGTGGCACGAATGTTACTTGCCACTTGTCAGCCCAAGCCTGGATATTTTCCAATCTTGCTGCATTTGCATGCGTGTGTAGATGTGTGCGTGTGTCCAGATGTATGCGTGTGTGTATGTATGTATAGATGTATGCATGTGTGTATTTGTGTGTTGATGTATGCGTGTGTGTGTGCACGTGTGTCGATGTATGCCTGTGTGTGCGTGTGTCGATGTATGCCTGTGTGTGCGTGTGTCGATGCATGCCTGTGTGTGTGTATAGATGTATGCCTGTGTATGTGTGCAGATGTATGTGTGTGTTTGTGTGTAGATGTTTGCATGCATCTGCACATAGCAATACATGTACTTGAATCGTATCTTTCAAATTAATGTGCAGCTTAATAATGGGACAATGTCACAGGTAAAGAGTTCAAGTGTTTTAAATAAAAGAAAAACTTGCATTTATGTGGTGCCTTTCACAACCTCAACATATGTGTAAGCACTTCAGAACCAATGAAATACTTTTGAAGTATAAGCACTGTAATGTAGGAAAGTTGCATACAACAAGGTTCCACAAACAGCCAATGCGTTAATAACCAAAGTGGGGGATAAACACTAGCCAGGAACTGGGGCAGTTCCTTCATGAGATGTCACAGGATTTTTTACAGCCACCTAAGAGGGAAACTAGACCTTGGCTAAACATTTCATCTGACAGGCAGCACCTCCTGACAGTACTCAGATCAGATCAATCATGACCTTATTGAAAGGTGGAGCAGGCTCAATGGACCGAATGGCCTAGCCCTGTTCCTATTTGTTATGACCTTGCAATTACTCTCGGTACTGCACTGGAATGTCAGCCTAAATGTTGTGCTCAAATCCCTGGAGCTGGATTTGAATCCACCATCACCTGACTGAATTGAGTGTGCTACCAACTGAGCCAAGGCTGTCACCTCACCATTTGAACTTAATATATAGTCAAATGGCATTCTAGCACATCATAGAAATGTATTTATGGTTGTGCTGCGATAGCTTTAGTTTCACTCACCTCAGCTTCACAATGCACATTAATAGTTTTACAAACTTCTGGTTCCAACACAGACCTGCTGCTGCCATTGTCTGAATCTATGCAGCAAGTACTGATCCAATCACACTCTGCTTACCCCCAGAAAATGACATAGAGTCCAGCTGGACCAGCTGCTGGAGGGACTAATCCCAGCCCACATACTATCACTAACTACTGGGCTTTGTTAATAAAGGCAGTCAGTTGCTTTTTCTAAAGAGTCAAGCATTGCCAACCTTAGAGAAAGAAAACTTTACCAATAACAGGTGCAATGCATGCAGTCAATAATGCAGATTGTAATAATCGAACAAAGTTAACAGATTTGAACAGACTTGTGGCACTGTGATCTTCTGGGCTTGAGCTTATTGAAATTTTAACAGGGCAAAAGCTTTAATTTTCATAACTTTCAAAGGGTTTAGTACTTGTCTCATTGGCAATTGAAACAAAATGATATAAAAATTAATTTGATAAAAGTTATTGTCACTTTTTGCCAATTTGTTTACATTTAATTTTAGGAATTAAAAAACATCCAAGAGTATTGTTTGAATGGATAAATGAGCCGTGTTGATGTTTTATTTAAAGTTCTACCAACAAAGCTACAAAACTATAATTTGAACAAAAATATACTGAAAGCTGTCAGAAGGGAGTACATTCAGTGGAGTGCTGTTTTGTTTTCCATTTGCTACATAACACTTTCAAAAATTGAGTTATGAGGAGAATTATTATAAATGTTATTTTTTATGTTTCATTTCCTTTTTGAACTGATTTATACTGATTCTAGATACAGTAGGAACAAATTCAAAAATGTGCAGAGTACAAAAGACTCAAGAGCTTTAGGTATAAGTCTTTTGTTCTTTTTCCCCTCACCAGTTTTCTCCAACCCCACCCCTCCACCGTATCCAAAAGTATTGACCCTGTGTTGGGTTATGCTTCCACTGGTGTTGAATGCTTCAAAGGACCCTATAGAGTGTGCACAGGAACCATCATACCCAAGCATGATTCTGCTTTCACTCCTTACACATGTATTTTCACACGACTGGAATATTAAACCTGAAGTTCTAGTGTTACTTAGGAACACCAGAAACAGGGTAGGCTAATTCAGCCCCTCAAACCTTTTAGATAACGGCTGACCTGCAACTCAACTCTTATTTGCTTGCCTTTGCTCCGTATCCTTTGATACCGTTAGCTAACAAATAAATATCTATCTGCCTTGAAAGCTCCAATTGTTCTAGCCTTTTTAGAGGAAAAGAGTTCCAGGTTTCTGCTAACCTGCTTCAGGTTCAGATTAATAGTCCTTGTCATTGTTCTGGCGTAAAAGAGGGAGACACAACGCAAGAGTCTCCATGTCAGTAAGAAAATTAAATGTGTTTCTGACTTTCATCAAAGTTTCCATATGTTGAATATTTTCTTCCAGTAAAGAATATTGTCTTCTATAGGAAAGAAAGATCGCTCCAAAAACTCAAAATGCAGTGTGATCAAGAATCTTTGTCAATTTGCACTGTTGGATGAATAATTAATTATATAGAATATTATATTGCCTGTATTGTATTGCAAGAACCAACCGTATTTCCACTGAGTACAACTGATCCAGTGCTTCTCCCTTTTATACATCAATTTATTACACACAAGGTTGGACAAACACACCTAGATCATTATGACGTGATGCTTATCCTCCAGACAAACCTATGTACCCTCCTCTTCCCATAGCCTTTTATCTCCCCACCCTTCAGTCACCTATCTAACCTATTCTTAAATGTTTCATAATTTGTGCTTCACTCACTAACTTCAATAATGTACTCCCCAGCCTCACAACCTGTGTAAAAAAAAAAGTAGTTTCTGCTATTCTCTGTCCAAACTCTTTTGTGTTCAGTCCTATATGTCCTTTCATTTTAAGCCCTTCTACTACTTCTTTCTACCCAACCTCTAATAATTTCAAAGACCTCTGTCAAATCATCCTGTAATATCATCTAGATGTTTCTAACTTTAAGTTTTTTTTTTCACATATTTTTGTTTTCTCTTACTGGACAGAATCTTTGTACCCTCTCCATTGGCTTAAACCTTTGCTATAGTGTGGAATCCTAAACTGCAGACAGTGCTAGCTTTGGATATAAAGAAGAAAGAAAAAGTACAGCACAGGAACAGGCCCTTCGGCCATCCAAGCCTGCGCCGATCATATTGCCTTTCAACTAAAACATTTTGCACTTCCGTATCCCTCTATTCCCATCCTATTCATGTATTTGTCAAGCTGCCTCTTAAACATCACTATCGTACCTGCTTTCACCACCTCCTCTGGCAGCGAATTCCAGGCACGCACTACCCTCTGTGTAAAAAACTTGCCCCGCACATCTCCTCTATAGTTTTCACCTCTCACCTTAAATCTATGTCCCCTAGTAATTGACTCTTCCACCCTGGGAAAAAGCTTCTGACTATCTACTCTGTCCATGCCACTCATAATTTTGTAAACTTCTATCAAGTCGCCCCTCAATCTCCGTCGCTCTAGTGAGAGCAATCCGAGTTTCTCCAACCTCTCCTCTCCTAATGTGGCAACCAGAATTGCTTGCAATATTCCAAGTGTGGCCTAACCAAGGTTCTATACAGCTGCAGCATGACTTCCCAGCTTTTATACTCAATACCCCTGCCAATGAAGGCAAGCATGCCATATGCCTTCCTGACTACCTTATCCACCTGCGTTGCCATTTCAGTGACCTGTGGACCTGTACACCCAGATGCCTCTGCCTGTCAATGCACTTAAGGGTTCTGCCATTTACTGTATAATTCCTGCCTGTATTAGACCTTCCAAAATGCATTACCTCGCATTTGTCCGGATTAAACTCCATCTGCCATTTCTCCGCCCAAGTCTCCAGCCGATCTATATCCCATTGTATCCTTTGACAATCCTCTTCACTATCTGCAACTCCTCCAACCTTAGTGTCATCTGCAAACTTACTAATTAGCCCAGATTTTCCTCCAAATCATTTATGTATACTACAAACAGCAAAGGTCCCAGCACTGATCCCTGCGGAACTCCACTAGTCACAGCTCTCCATTCAGAAAAGCACCCTTCCACTGCTACCCTCTGTCTTCTATGACCAAGCCAATTCTGTATCCATCTTGCCAGCTCACCTCTGATCCCGTGCGACTTTATCTTTTGTACCAGTCTGCCATGAGGGACCTTGTCAAAGGCCTTACTGAAATCCATGTATATAACATCCACTGCCCTTCCTTCGTCGATCATCTTTGTCACTTCCTCAAAAAACTCAATCAAGTTAGTGAGACACGACCTCCCCTTCACAAAACCATGCTGCCTCTCACTAACATGCCCATTTGCTTCCAAATGGTAGTAAATCCTGTCACGAAGAATCTTCTCCAATAATTTCCCTACCACTGACGTAAGGCTCACCGGCCTGTAATTTCCTGGATTATCCCTGCTACCCTTCTTAAACAATGGAACAACATTGGCCATTCTCCAGTCCTCTGGGACCTCACCCGTAGCCAGTGAGGATACAAAGATTTCTGTCAAGGCCCCATCAATCTCCTCCCTTGCCTCCCGTGTTAAGATGTTAAGCCTTTATATTAGAATATATTAGAACGCCATTAGAATTTGGCTCTCATATTGTGTACCTCTTGCTATAATATTGAGTATTCCATTAGCTTTGTTTAATGGCCTCTTCAACGTAAGATCCTTCTCTTAATGCCTTGTGAACCTGAACTCCGAAATCCCTGTGCTATTCTGCATCATTCAAAATGCAACTATTACTTTTATTTTCTTAACAGAACATGTCACGTTATACTTTCCAATGTTGGCATCCATCTGTCATTTTATAATTTTCGTTAATAATTTTCTACTTAAAACTGATTGATTTGATTTTCCTCTAATCTATGTATTCTCTCTGTGCGTTATTTCTTCTCCGTCAGCTTTTTCACCTACGTCTACCTGTGCCTTCTGATTGCTTTTGTTCACCCTCTTCCTTCTAAATTTAAATTGACACCTATTACGAATGCATGCCTAACTAAATTGCTCATCTCACTCTTCCCATCACTCTCCCATCCCCACCCAACTCACCCTGAGCTGTGTTTTTTGGTACCATTGCCATTAGGTCCCACTTCACACTTGTTGTTGACAATTTACTCTGAACATTCCTGCTCTAATTTGTCAATCCTCTGATCCCTTGACTTGTAGCTAGTCACCATTCCTTCCTTCATCTTTACTCCTTCCCCAGCAAAACTGAAACATTTGTCCAAAAACTTCCATCCCTCTCTGATGTGTCCAATTGTCTTCAATTTTGCCTCAGGTCATGAGATCTTGAGCTCAAGTAATTTTAGCGAAGGCACTCCCTACAGATTTGTTAGCATCTAAACCTGCTAAACGCCCACATCCTGCAGGAATTGTACATCATTGTCCCTTTGTTTGTTGCCACTCTCAGTATAAATATCAGTTAAAACATGGATCCATGCACTCAGAGTTGTTTTTCTAATTTCTAGAAGTGGACAGCAGATAAACCAGAACCTGAAAAAGATAGGTTGATAAGACCATAAGACGTAGGAGCAGGAGTAAACCATTTGGTCCATCAAGCCTGCTCTGCCATTCAGTAAGATCACAGCTGATCTGATAATCCTCAACTCCACTTTCCTGCCTTTTCCCCATAATCCTTGATTCCCTTACTGATTAAAAATCTCTCTATCTCAGCCTTGAATATACTCAATGACCCGGCCTCTACAGCCCTCTGCGGTAAAGAATTCCATAGATTAAGTACCCTCTGAGAGAAAAAAATTCCTCCTCATCTCTGTCTTAAATGGGTGACCCCATACCCTGAGATTATGCTCTCCGGTCCTAGACTCTTCTGCAAGGGGAAACAACCTCTCAGCATCTACCCTGTCAAGCCCCCTAAGAATCTTACATGTTTCAATAAGGTCACCTCTCATTCTTCTAAATTCTAATAAGTACAGACCCAATCTACTCAACCTCTCCTCATAAGAAAATACCTCCAAACCTGGGATCAACCTAGTGAATCTTCTCTGGACTGCCTCCAATGCCTTAGATAAGGGGACCAAAACTGTTCACATTATTCTAGGTGTGGTCTAACTAGTGCCTTGTATAGTTTTAGCAAGGCTTCCCTATTTTTATACTCCATTCCCTTTACAATAAAGGCCAACATTCCATTTGCCTTCCCTATTACCTGTTAAACTTGTATGTTAGCTTTTTGGGATTCATGCACAAGGGCTCCTAAATCCTAATGTGCTGTAGCTTCCTGCAGTCTTTCTCCATGTAAATAATATTCAGCAGTTTTATTCTTCCTGCCAAACCTCACACTTTCCCACATTATATTCCATCTGCCAAATTGTTGCCCACTCAATTACCTTATCTATATTCCTCTGTAGACTCCTTTTGTCATTCTCACTACTTGCCTTCCCACCTATTTTTGTGCCATCAGCAAACATGGCGATAGTACATCCACTTCCCTCATCCAAGTCATTAATATATATTGTAAATAATTGTGGCCTCAGCGCTGATCCCTGTGGCACTCCATTAGTTACAGGTTGCCATCTTGAAAATGCCTCCCTTATACCAACTCTCTGTCTTCTATTAGTTAGCCAATCCTCTTTCCATGCTCTATCCAATATACTATCCCCAACACCATGGGCTTTTATCTTATTAAGTAGCCTAATGTGTGGTACCTTATTAAACGTCTTTTGGAAATCCAAATATATTACATCTACTGGTTCCCCTTTATCCTGCTTGTTACCTCCTCAAAGTACTCTAATAAATTTGTCAGGCATGAATTCCCCTTCGTGAAGCCATGCTGACTCTGCTTGATTAGATTATATAATTCTAAATGCTCTGCTATTACATCCTTTATAATAGACTCTGACATTTTCCCAATGACAGATGTTTACCTAACTGGCCTATAGTTTCCTGTTTCTTATCTCCCTCCCTTTTTGAAAAGGACATTACATGGGCAATTTTCCAATCTTCTGGGACTTTTCCAGAATCTAAGGATTCTTGGAAGATTACTACCAGTGCATCCGCTATTTGTGTAGCTACTTCCTTCAATATCGTAGGATGCAACCCATCAGGCCCAGGGAACTTATCGGCCTTTAGCCCCATTAGTTCCCCTAGTACTTTTTCTCTAGTGTTAGTTATTGTATTTATCTCCTCCTTGCCTTTAGCCCCTTGACTATATAGTATTTTTGGAATGCTATTAGTGCCTTCTACCGTGAAGACTGAATGCAAAGTATTTATTCAACTCCTCTGCCATTTCCTGGTTCCCCATTATTATTTTCCCAGCCGAATTCTCTAAGGGGCCTATGTTCACTTTGGCCTCTCTCTTCCTTTTTATATATTTAAAGAAGCTCTTATTGTTCATTTTTATATTACCTGCTAGTTTACCCTCAAAGTTTATTTTCTCCCTCTTTTTTTTTGGGTCATCTTTTGTTGGTTTTTAAAACTTTCCCAATCCCCTGGCTTACCATTAATTTTTGCCATGTTGTATGTTTTTTCTTTCAGTTTGATACTATCCTTAACTTCCTTGGTTAACCGTGGTTGGTTTACCCCCTTCCTAGAATCTTTTTCCCTCATTGGGATATATCTTTGTTGTGCGTCATGAACTATTATGATAAACGTCTGCCCTTGTTCATTCAACCGTCTTTTCTGCTAAACTGCTTTCCCAGTCCACTCCAGCCAACTCTACCCTCATTCCTTTGTAATCATCCTTATTTAAGTTTAACACAGCTGTTTCTGACCCAAGTTTCTCACTCTAAAACTGAATGCTAAATTCTAGCATGTTGTGGTCACTGTTTCCTAGGGGATCTTTTATTCTGAGATCATTTATTAAACCTGCCTCATTACACATTACCAGATCCAAAATAGCCTGATCCCTTGTTAGATCCACAACATATCATTCTCGGAAACTGCCCCGAATACACTCTATGAATTCTTGCTCATGTCTACCTCTACTAATTTGATTGTCCCAATCTACATGAAGATTAAAGTCATCCATGATTAATTTACTGCCTTTTTTACATGCCCTCATTATCTCCTGATTTATTCTCTGTCCTACAATATAGCTACTGTTAGGGGGCCTTTAGACTACTCCCACCAGTGTCTTCTACTGCTTGTTATTTCTTACCTCCACCCATGTGGATTCTACATCTTCCGATCCAAAATCATTTCTTGCTATCGTATTTATTTCATCTCGTACTAACAAAGCTACCCCACCACCCTTTCCTTCCTGCCTGTCCTTTCGAAAAGCCACATACCTCCGAATGTTTAGTTCCCAGCTTTGATCTCCTTGTAACCATGTCTCCGTAATGGCTGTAAGATCATACCCATTAACCTCTATTTGTAATGTTTCAGAGGTTACCAAAATTTGAATCAGAGTTAACCTAGCTTACTTTTCAACAACTGATCAAATTGCTGTACATTTCCAGTGTTGTTTTAGTTAATTCTGTTTTAAGAGTTTTTAAGGCTTTACATAGGGAAACTATATTCCCATGCCTGAAGGATCCTTTCTAACATTGTGTTTCAATGATAAAACCTTTTGGTTTTTGTGTATAGAAAGACAAGCTTGGTGTTTAAAATGAAGGATGTTTTTTTCCTGAAAAGATGAATGCTGCAACAATAGGCAGCATGCTTTGGTGTTTCGCCTGTTACCATCTTCAAAGAAGAACCCTGCTATGCAATATTTTATGCTTTTTTGCATTCACAAAAAAGAGGATGGTGGGAGGCTTCAAGAGGCTTTGAAAATGTTTGTAGCATATGCTACCAAACTGATGACCTGCAGCTTTGTAGAGACATTCTGAATGCTCCGCACACCGTTTGTTAATAGGACAAATTATAGCAGGTCAATCTTGACTGACTGTTCCGACTGAACATGTGAGATCTGTTCCTTGGACTGGTGACGTCTGCTTGCTTATTTCTTTCACTGTAAGTCATTAACATGTTTTTTTAGCCTTTTTGAGGGAATGAATTTTAATGCTTTAGCCTCACTTTTATGATGTGAAATTTTTCAATTATATGAGCGTGCTAAAATATAAACAATTTATGTAAAATCATCAATGTATTTTTAATAAATGCAGCTAATTCAAAAATACGAAATGCTTTGATGCAAGAGAGTTGGTGCATAAAGTGTCACAGTGAACTTTATTAAAAATTATGTAAAACCAGTGCACTTAAGTCTTCAAAAGTTACTTTTGAATATGATGTGTGTGTTTTTGCTCCACTATTACTTTTTAACACTCACTGGAAATAATTTTGATCAAACAAGACAGCCATTAGAGAAAAAGAAATGAATTGGTGGTTTTGAATTTGCAGAAGGGTCATACGGACTCTGTTTCTCTCTCCACTGATTCTGTCAGACCTGCTGAGTTTTTGCGGCGTTTTCTGTTTTTGTTTCAGATTTCCAGCATCCGCAGTATTTTGCTTTTATCCTTTAAAAGAGATTCTGCTTCATGCAAATAATTATTACCAAAATATAATTCCTTATGGCTTATTATTTCCTAACATGCAAATGTTTGACAAGATTTTTTTGAAAGATTGTGAAACATCTTTAAAGATTTTTGGGAGGAAAACTGAAACTGTCAAGTATAATCAGTGATGACTACTTGCAAAGTAGAATTGTGCAGACCATAATTTATAGGCTAGTGTTTTTAATTAATTTTAGAATTTCGCACTGGTTGATATTTTGCTTGCAGGGTATTTACAAGAGTTTATGTTTACAAGAGCTTTATATCTCTTTGATATAATTGGCCACATTGCTGGAGCCATAGTCAATGCTGTGATGGAAGCAGTAGGATAAAAAAGGACTGGGTAGAACTGAAAAGGAACTATCTCACCTTCTCCCAGTTGGATTTTTAAATTATGTTTACCAAGTGTGAAGCCACTCTTGAATATTTTGTTGATGTGAGTTCTACTGTGCAATTTCATTTAAGATGACATTTTAATTTCTGAATTTTTTTTTAAGAACAGAATTTGTTACCAGCTCAAAAGTGTTTTAGGTTGCTGTCTGCCTTTGACCAATGTTGACTTGAAAATTTCACTTTAAAGTCTAAAAAATTCTAGCATGCTAAAAATTCACATATTCACCCCTAGCCTCTCATTAACAACCCAAATTGTTTTTTTCTAATTTATGAGCAATTAAATAATGTACTCCTATAACCTTTTCAGTCCTAATTAAGAAAAAAATGTGGATTTGAAATAAAAGGAGAAAATACTGATCATAAAAAGCAGGTCACTGGAAAGAGCTGCTGAACTTTCCAACACCCAAAACCATTCTTTCCTGTTTTTAGATGCTGCTGGATATTTTAAACACTTTCCATTTTTTATGCTCACTTCAGTTATTTTAAATTACTCTGATCTGATTTTTTTGTTGAGCCTTTATTGTGAACATTTGTAAGAGGGAGATAAAGGTATTTGAACATGCCGCTAAAAAAAATGTCCTTAAACAAAAACACACCCTTAATTAAAATGCCAGGTGCGTAACAGTCTCTGGTTTGAGATATTTATGATTTTTCAGTGCTAACTTTGAGACATTTACTATGTTTAGGTGCTAGCTATAAGAAATTCCGGCATTGTCATTTCTTGATCTGTCTGTATTGATATGCATGATAATTATTCTACTAGTCAAACCAGAGTTGCAATTTTTGTTAACCTCGGTGATTAATTTTCAATTCTGAGTTTTTTCTTTCAAAGTGCATCAACATGCAGCTGCTAAATGTTAATTTACATACCCAGAGAAAAATACTATTGACCAATGTTACTCATGGAAACAGTTGAGAAAAAAGTGCTTTATGTTTTGTTTGAAGCAAAACAGTATTTAAATATTCTGGTTGTGAGAGTTCAGCTGGATGTTCCTCAATCAAATGGATTAATTTGTTAATATCCCCCTTTCAGATGTTAAGTAGATTCGCTGTATTTTGATACGTATAATTACTTGACTTTGTAGGTGATGTTGGGACGCCCAGAATCTTAATCACACTACCCTGTAGCAGTTCATTATTTTCAAACTGTTTGACTGATTCCATTGACCTTGAAATGACATTATAAACTGGTAATCTTTTCACCCTTAGCTTCTCAATGTGTTTTCTCTCTCTTTTTTCCCCCCTTGTCTGATGCTGTTTAGCATTACAATGGGGCTGCCGCTCAGCCCAGCAGCTGACTCCGCCCGCTCAGCACGTCACGCTCTTTCACTCATTGCCACAGCCAGACCACCAGCCTTCATAACTACTATTGCACGTGAGGTGAGTCATTATGCTGTGTCCTTGCAAACTGTAATTGCTAACCAGAAATTATATCCTTTTTCAGTTGCAAACCTGAGAAATTGAAAGTGAATCTTTTTGATACGAATATCTTGGATCTGTATTTTGCATCAGTGTTTATGGTTTGGAGTAAAGAAAACAAAACAATTATCAAATGGGAAACAAAGTGGCAATATGAACGTGGATTCCCAATTTTAAGTGGTTGTTCTGCATGTAGTTTTTGCATGTAGTAAAAGTGGCAAAAAATATGTGCGGGAATACAACATGATTCTTTTGAGTACAGGTTGAATACCCTTTATCCATAAATCCGAAAACTGAACACATCCAAAAACTGCACCTTTTTTTGAACCTCATCGACCTTTAGCGCGGTAAGTCTCTGACCCGAGCTGAGACAAACTTCGCTGACTGCACCCGACCTTTACCACAGGAATCCTAGTTGTTTGTCTGCACTGTTTATCTTGTGATTTTTGTCTGCACTTTTACCTACAAACAGGATTGCAGATGGCGTCACGGGTGGGAACTTATTACAGGTACCCTGTGTTTCTTATTCAGTGGTGCATCTTATTCTTCGAGGCATTTTATTTACTTCAGACTATAGCTAGCCTAGGCTTTGGCCATTGTTAGGTAAGTAGGCCTAGTCCTATATGTGATATCCGAAAATCAAAATTACCTGAAATCCGAAACTCAGTTGACCCCAAGGGTTTCAGATAATGGATGTTCAACCTGCATAAAGAAATTAACACTGAATATCTTAAATTACTGATATTAAGTTGATTATGTTTTTATAAAATTCATACTTGCTTTGAATTGAAGTCCACTTAGGTAATTGTGATGCATTTTCATTCCACCTCAATAGCTCCACGGCCTTTGGCGCAATGGACACCCACACCATCCTCCTCTACCACGTCTCCTCCTTAGCTCACCTCTGTGGAGTTGCCCTCTCTTGGCTATACTCTTACCTATCTAGTTGTGGGCAGGGCATCTCCAGTAATGGTTGCTTTCTGTGCCAACATCCTTATCTCAGTAGTTTCCAAGGATCTATCTTTGGCCTCATCCTCTTCCTCATCAATCTACCCCTTGACAGCATCATCCAAAGTACAGCATGAGCTTGCGCATGAACGCTAATGACTCTCAGCTCTACCCTCCAGTACCTCTCTCAACCCCTCCCTCTGTCTCTGCACTTTCAGGCTGCTTATCTAATCTCCAGTTCAGAATTAGCCACAATTTCCTCCAGGTAAATAGTGGGAAGACTGAAGCCACTGTCCTGACCACAAGCCACAAATTCTGTAGCCATTCCACCAATCCTATTTTTCTTCAGGTGCTCTCAGTTTGAACCAGACATTTTTTGCAACTTTAGTGTCCTGCCCCAGCCTTGTTGTGCTTCCATTCCCATATTCTTTTCATCACAGGCTGCCTGCTTCATCCTTCCTAACATCACCCACCTGTGCCCTGATCTCAGACGTTTGCTACTGAAATGTTCATCCATGTAATTTTCATCTCCAGAACTATGTGCACTCTAAACTCCTTAAACTCATTTAAATCTCTTCTGTATATTACCTTGCACAAAATCCCCTTCACCCATTATGCATAGCCTTGCTGGCCTACATTGCTTCCCAGTCCTCCACTGCTTCCAATTTAAAATCCTTATGCTCATATTTAAATCCCTTCATGACCTTTCCCTTATCTATCTCTAACACCCACCTCCTCCAGCCCCACGAACCCATCAAAATTCTGCATTCTTCTGAATTGGGCTCCTGTACAACCCCCGGCTCTACATTTGGTACAGTAATAAAGCAGTTGTTGTATAAGGGTATCTGGCACAGCAAGGGTTAATGTGGGACTGGGAAACAGCATTGCCCACAGTGTGATGTAAAGAGACACATGACCTGAGACTAGAGAGAGTTGTGGACTGGACAGAGACCTGTGTAGAAGCAAGCATGGAGTTAGCTCATAGCTTGTACTACACCCTGTATATATGTATATAGTTATGTGTTATCAATAAACACTTAACATTTAACCTTACAAGCTTCAGAACCTCTTTGTGAGAGATCAACTGAATATATAACATAATAACAGCGGTTATGTTACTGGACTAGTGTTCCAGAGGCTGGATTAATAATTCAACCTCAAATTTATGGAGGTTTGAGAATTTGAATTCAGGTTTTTCGTTTAAAAAACATCTGGAAAAAGAAGGCTTGTATCAGTAAAAGTAAGCATGAACCTGTCACATTATCATAAAAACCCAACCTGTTTATTAATGTCCTTTTATGGAAGGAAATCTGCCATCATTACCTTGGGTGGGCTATGTGTGACGTGGTTGACTCGTAACTGCTCTTGAAGTAGCCTATCAAGTAGTCAGTTGTATAAATCCACTATCAGCAGTTCAAGAATGCCCACCATCCGAGCAAATAGTGATGGACAATAAATACCTCCCTTGCCAACAATGCCCTCATCCTGAGAATAAATTTTCAAAAAGACATTTAGTCCTCTGTATACCTCCCCTCCCTAAATGCATCCTTCTCTCTCTCCTCCTTTAAACCCAACTGAATATGACCAATATTAGCAGGGTAATCAAAACTGGACAAAAAAACCCAGAAAAAATGGACACGAGGACAAGTGTAGTTTAATTGCTAACCATTAGAATAATGCTGAACAGTGCTGTTTAGGCTATCCACAGCGCATTTCCCATTTAGTGATCATGAGAATATAATGATCAAATTTGGTTGTGCTAATCAGATTTATACTAGATTCCCCATTTAAAATATGCATCATTCATTAACTCTCATCCAAGAACCTCTCCTTCCCTTTGAATTTCAGTCATTGTTCTTATTCCCCAAGGCAAAACCTTTCTTGCTTTTGAGTTGTACTCATTACTGTTAATGCAAAGCCAGAAAATTACAATCCCTTTATGTCCTGTGAGATAGCAGTCTCAGCCCAAAGTTAGCAGTCTGAGGAATCATAGAATGGTTTTAGCACAGAAGGAGGAAATTTAGCCTGCTGTGTCCACACTGGCTGTCTGCTTCAGGTAGTCCCACTTCCTGGCCTTTCCCTGGAGCCTGCAATTTTTTTCTCTTCAGATAGTTATCCAATTCCCTTTTGAAAGTCATGGTTGAATCTACACTCTCAGACAATGCATTCCACATCTGAACTACTTGTTGCATATGCAAGTCTTTCCTCATGTTGCCTCTGGCTCTTTTGACGGTTACTTTAAATCTGTGCCCTCTGGATGCACCTGATCCGGTCCTGGTAACTTATGAACTTAAGTACATCCGACCTTTCTAATATCGCCTTTTTATCAATTTTTAGCCCACCAAGTATCTCAACTGCCTCCTTTTTCATGATGACTTTGGCAACATCTTCTTGCTTATTATTCTGTCCTTGACCCATCTAGGACACCATTCTCTCTCCAGCAGCGTAATATCCTTAATACAGCGATCTCTCCTTTCCTTTCCTATCTTCCCTGAATATCTTGTATCCAAGAATATTTGGTATCCAAGTCTTTCCATTTTTTGAGGTAGGTCTTCGTTATTGCCAAAACATCACATTCCCACACGGCCACCTGTGCCTGCAGCTCACCCCAACCTTATTTACCACACTTATTGCATTTTTTTTTACTCTGATACCACCTAATGCATTACTATTTCTTACTCTAGTGCTATCTGTCTCTTCCAATTCTTTGTGCATCTTGTTTTTTCTCTCTAATGTTACCTCCTGGTTCCCATCCCCCTTCCATGTTCATTTAAACCCTCCTCAGTAGATCTAGCAAATGGCCTCACAAGGATACTGGTCCCAGCTCTGTTCAGGTGCAACCCGCCTGGCTTGTATAAATCTGCCATCACCCCCAGAACCATGCAGCCCCAATGTCCCGGGAGAGGTCAGAAAGCAGAGTCGTTGGACAATGAACAGTGGTATACGATGAGAAGGAAAAGAGAGGCTTTTAGCAGGTACAAGGGGAGCAAATCAGCGGCGGCATTAGTGGAGTACAGAAAGTGCAGGGTGGAGCTTAAGAAAGCAATTAGGAGAGCAAAGAGGGGATATGAGAAAGCTCTGGCTGGTAAAAGTAGGGAAAATCCCAAGATATTCTATAAGTATATCAATGGGAAGAGGATAACCAGGGAACAAGTAGGGCCCATTAGGGACCAAGGGGGCAATCTATGGGTGGAGCCAGAGTACATCGGTAGAGTGTTGAACGTATACTTCACATCCGCCTTCACCCAAGAGAATGAGGATGAAGGTATGGAACTCGAGGAGAGAGACTGCGAGGTTCTTGAGCAGATTGACATAAGGAGGTGTTGGCAGTCTTAGAAGTGGACAAATCTCCAGGTCCGGATGATTTGTGTCCCAGATTGCTGAGGGAGGCAAGGAGAGAGATCGCAGGGGCTCTGAGCCAATTTTTTAATTCCTCTCTGGCCATGGAGGAGGTGCCAGAGGACTGGAGAACAGCTAATGTGGTTCCGCTATTTAAGAAGGGTTGTAGAGATAAGCCAGGGAACTACAGGCCAGTGAGTCTCACGTCAGTGGTAGGGAAACTATTGGAAAAAATCCTGAAGGAGAAAATCTATCTCCACTTGGAGAGGCAAGGTTTGATCAGGGATAGTCAGCATGGCTTTGTCAGAGGGAAGTCATGCCTAACAAATTTGATTGAATTTTTTGAGGAGGTGACCAGGTGTGTAGATGAGGGTAGTGCAGTTGGTGTAGTTTATATGGATTTCAGCAACGCCTTTAACAAGATCCCACATGGGAGACTTATAAAGAATGCAAATGCAAATGGGATACAGGATAATTTGATAAGGTGGATTCAAAATTGGCTTAGTTGTAGGAGGCAGAGGGTGATGACAGAAGGATGCTTTAGTGAATCGAAGCCAGTGTCCCGTGGCGTACCACAGGGATCTGTGCTCGGTCCCCTATTATTTGTCATTTATATAAACGACATAGATGACTATGTGGGGGGTAGGATTAGTAAGTTTGTGGATGACACAATGATTGGCCGGGTGGTTAACAGTGAGGTTGAGTGTCTTGGGCTACAGGAAGATATAGACGGGATGGTCAAATGGGCAGATAAGTGGAAGATGGAATTTAACCCTGAAAAATGTGAGGTGATACACTTTGGAAGGAGTAATTTGACAAGGAAGTATTCAATGAATGGCATGACACTAGGAAGTTCTGAGGAACAAAGGAACCTTGGCGTGTGTGTCCATAGATCTCTGAAGGCGGAGGGGCATGTTAGTGGGGTGGTGAAAAAGGCATATGGGACACTTGCCTTTATCAATCGAGGCATAGATTACAAAAGTAGGGCGGTCATGTTGTAGTTGTATAGAACCTTGGTGAGGCCACAGCTGGAGTACTGTGTGCAGTTCTGGTCGCCACATTATAGGAAGGATGTGATTGCACTGGAGTGGGTGCAGAGGAGATTCACCAGGATGTTGCCTGGGATGAAACATTTAAGTTATGAAGAGAGGTTGGATAGACTTGGGTTGTTTTCGTTGGAGCAGTGAAGACTGAGGGGCGACCTGATCAAGGTGTACAAGATTATGAGGGGTATGGACAGGGTAGATAGAGAGCAGTTGTTCCCCTTAGTTGAAGGGTCAATCACAAAGGGACATAAGTTCAAGGTGAGGGGCAGGAGGTTTAGGGGGATGAGAGGAAAAACTTTTTTACCCGACATGGTGACGGTCTGGAATGCGCTGCCTGGGAAGGTGGTGGAGGCGGGTTGCCTCACATCCTTTTAAAAAGTACCTAGATGAGCACTTCGCACGTCATAACATTCAAGGCTATGGGCCAAGTGCTGGTAAATGGGATTAGGTAGGTCAGGTGTTTCTCTCATGTCTGTGCAGACTCGATAGGCCGAAGGGTCTCTTCTGCACTGTGATTCTCTGATTCTGGTGATTAGAAATTCAAAGTAAACTGTGAACTATAATGCTTAGGATTTTTTAACTTTAGTAAAATATGGCTAAGCAGTGTATTGTGGCTTTTTCACAGCATACCGATCAGCTGTTCTAAAATACAGGCTGGCGCTGCTCAGCTATTCAACAAGATAGCTTGCTGGAATTTTAAACAGCTATGCAGTACCCTGCTTGGTATACCCAATTTGGCATGAAAATTGCCTTCTCGGATATTTTGGAATGACCACCTTTTGATTTAGTGAGCATTTGATTATAGTGATCATTTCAGTACCTGTCCAAATCAATCACGGTAACTAGATTCCAAGATATCCCAACATTCTATTAGCTCTTCTAATTGATTCACCGTTTTCCCTAGACGTTGAAAGTAACGAGTCTATTGCTATTCCCAGGTCCCTTTCAAAATCTCTTTCTGCTAATTCACACTTATGACATTTTTTTCAAGCAGTCTATTATTTCATATTTGGGTACCATCGTATAGTAGTGACGCTACTGGACTAATAATTCAGAGACCTGGACTAATGATCCAGACATGGGTTCAAATCCCATCACAGCAGCTAGGGAATTAAATTTAAATTTAGTTAATTAACTAATTAAAATGGAACTAAACGCTAGTATCAGTAATGGTAAGCATGAAACTGCTGGACTGAAATACTCATCCAGTGCATTAATGTCCTTTAGGAAAATAAATCTGCTGGTCTTTTCTGGCCTGGCCTGTATGTAGGGTTGCCAACTTTGGCTGAACATATTCTGGGAGATGTTGGCAGAAGTGATGTCACAGTAGCGTGGCACAAGTGGGTTCTAAGGGATCATGGGGGAGGAAAATGCATCAAGGCTTCTATCGAGCCCACTGCAAAAGCCCATTTCATACCAGCTAAAACTTCTGTATAAATTCTGACAAATTCATGCAATGGTTTCATTTTTAAAAAATCAGTCAGGACTAAAATCAGCGCTCCTTTTACCTCCAGCCTCGGCAGGTAAAAAGCTTTCTAAGACTTAGCTGTGTTGTTTTTTCTAGCCAGCAGCCCAGCGTCCACTCCTTTTACCTCCTCAAGTCATCCCTACTTGAACATAGTTGCCTCTTTTTTTCTTGAGTGCAGTATGCGTGCACGACCCACCTCAGTACCATTTTACACTTTGTGTCATTACACTGCCAAGTATGCAGTCAAATCGTTCTACAATGAATGATGAGCCATGAACTATTGTGTATGTTAATTTATTTGCTTAAAACATCGTTCTGAAATCTCCTGCATTGCTTTCAGTAGCCACTGGAAGGTTGATGCCAATTCCAGTAGACTCCCAGCAATTCCAGGGGGTTGGCACCATACCAGTATGTGAGTCCAGGCCCACTGCAACGTTGTTGACTCTGCACTCCTTTTTGAAGTGGCTTAGCAAGCTACTCCGTTGTATCAAGCCATTTATCAGCAGTTAAAGAAGGCGATTCACTACCACCTTCTCAAGGCCATTCAGGGGTGGGCAATAAAATCCTGGCCTTAGCAGTGACATTCACATCCCATGAGTGAACAAAAAAATTTAATGTTAAATTTTATTTACTATTTGTCAGCACTGTTGCATAAACATTTACTTACTGCTGTCCCTATTTTATTACTATCAGCATATTTGACATGCTAACAGCTTTGATATCAGATCATTAATTTGGTTCAGAAACAACAGAGGTTCAAATGCTGACTGCCTGCTACAACATCCCACCCTCCCCCACCTGCTACTCACCCATCACCCGCAGACTGACATTATGGGTGGGATTTTCCACATCCGCCCGCTGCTGGGATCTTCTGGTCCCTCTGCAAGTCAATGGACTTCTGGCTGGGGCCCTGCCTCACCCGCAGCGTGTCCTGCCCACGATGGGGTGGGAAAACACCGACCTATATATTTTCCAGAGTGCCCTCTCCTTTTCAGCACTCTTTTTTCCTAACCAGTATCACCTTATCTGGCCTGATGTTCTATCCTGTTTTTTCCTGTTGCACAGTCATTGTTGTCACATAGGGAAACAGCATCCAATTTGTAATAGAACAAAGAACAAAGATAAGTACAGCACAGGAAAAGGCCCTTCGGCCCTCCAAGCCATAATGCCCGTTAACTAAAACATTTTGCACTTCCGGGGTCCGTATTCCTCTATTCCCATCCTATTCATGTATTTGTCAAGCTGCCTCGTAAACTCCACTACCGTACCTGCTTCCACCACCTCCTCTGGCAGCGAGTTCCAGACACTCACTACCCTCTGCATAAAAAACTTGCCCTGCACATCTCCTCTATAGTTTTCTCCTCTCACCTTTAATTCGTGTCCCCTAGTAATTGACTCTTCCACCCTGGGAGAAAGCTTCTGACTATCTACTCTGTCCATGCCACTCATAATTTTGTAAACTTCTATCAAGTCGCCCCTCAATCTCCGTCGCTCTAGTTAGAACAATCCGAGTTTCTCCAACCTCTCCTCATAGCTAATAACCTCCAGACCAGTCAACATTCTGGTAAACCTCCTCTGCACCCTCTCCAACGCCTCCACATCCTTCTGGTAATGTAGCGACCAGAATTGCATGCAATATTCCATGTGTGGCCTAACCTAGGTTCTATACAGCTGCAGCATGACTTCCCAGCTTTTATACTCAATACCCCTGCCAATGAAGGCAAGCATGCCATATGCCTTCCTGACTACCTTATCCACCTGCGTTGCCACTTCAGTGACCTGTGGACCTGTACACCCAAATCCCTCTGCCTGTCACTTAAGGGTTCTGCCATTTACTGTATAATTCCTGCCTGTATTAGACCTTCCAAAATGCATTACCTTGCATTTGTCCGGATTAAACTCCATCTGCCATTTCTCCGCCCAAGTCTCCAACCGATCTATATCCCGTTGTATCCTTTGACAATCCTCTTCACTATCTGCAACTCCTCCAACCTTAGTATCATCTGCAAACTTACTTTTACATTTTTACAGTTACATTTTCCTCCAAATCATTTATGTATACTACAAACAGCAAAGGTCCCAGCACTGATCCCTGCGGAACTCCACTAGTCACAGCTCTCCATTCAGAAAAGCACCCTTCCACTGCTACCCTCTGTCTTCTATGACCAAGCCAATTCTGTATCCATCTTGCCAGCTCACCTCTGATCCCGTGCGACTTTACCTTCTGTACCAGTCTGCCATGAGGGACCTTGTCAAGGTACCTTGTCAAAGACCTTACTGAAATCCATGTATATAACATCCACTGCCCGTCCATCGTCGATCATATTTGTCACTTCCTCGAAAAACTCGATCAAGTTAGTGAGACACGACCTCCCCTTCACAAAACCATGCTGCCTCTCACTAATACGCCCAATTGTTTCCAAATGGTAGTAAATCCTGTTACGAAGAATCTTCTCCAATAATTTCCCTACCACTGACTTAAGGCTCACCGGCCTGTAATTTCCTGGTTTATCCCTGCTACCTTTCTTAAACAATGGAACAACATTGGCCATTTTCCTGTCCTCTGGGACCTCACCCGTAACCAGTGAGGATACAAAGATTTCTGTCAAGGCCCCAGCAATCTCCTCCCTTGCCTCCCTCAGTACTCTGGAATAGATCTCATCTGGCCCTGGGGACTTATCCACCTTAATATTCTTCAAGACGCCTAACACCTCCTCTTTTTTGATCTCAACATGATCCAGGCTATCTACACACTCTTCCCTAGACAAATCGGCCACTAAGTCCTTGCTAATGAGCAAGGTCCGACAAATGACAGTGCGACAAAAGACTAATTAAATAATGTTAGTATGTTGACTGAGGAATAAACATTAGCCAGGACAATAAGAGAACTCTCCTGGCCTTCTTTGAATAGTGTTATGAACATACAAACATAAGAAACATGAGCAGAAGTGGACAATTCGGCCCCTTGAGCCTGCTCCACCGCTTGGTAAGATCATGGCTGACCTGTTTGTATTTCGAATTTCACATTCTTACCTACCCCCAATAACCTTTGATTCCCTTGCCTAACAAGAACCTATCTACCTCTGCCTTAAAAATAATTGATGATCCCTCCCCCACTGCGTTCTGAGACAGAGAGTTCCAAAGTTGCACAGCCCTCTCAGAGAAAAAATTTCTCCCCATCTCTGTCCTAAAAGGGAGACCTGTAATTTTAAAACAGTGCTCCCTTGTTCTGGAATCAGCCACAAGAGGAAACATCCTTTCCACGTCCACCTTGTCAATACCATTCAGGATCTTATATACTTTAAGTCACCCCTCACTAATCTAAACTCCAGTGGAAAAAGCCCAGTCTGCCTAATCTTTCTTCATAAGACAATCTGCTCATTCCTGGCATCAATCTAGTAAACCTCCTCTGAACTGCCTCTTGTGCACTTACATTCTTCCTTAAATAAGGAGACCAAAACTGCACACAATATTCAAGATGTGGTTCACCAAATGCCCTATATAACTGAAGCGTAACATCCTTACTTTTATGCTCAATTCCTCTCATAATAAATAATAACATTCCATTAGCCTCCTTAGTGTTGTGGGATATTTTAAAGATGATACCTTCAACAGTACAGCACTCCCTCAGAACTGCACTAGAAGGTCACCTGAGATTTTGTGGACTAAACCCATGAGGGTTCTACTGTCACATTCCCAATTAGACATACTCGGTCAATCTTGGATTTATTTTTTGCCAATTATTATATACCCTTCCTTTATTATACGTTTTCTTTTTGGCCAGAGGTCTATAACAACAAAAATTTGCACTTATATAACATTTTTAACATCGCAAAACACCCCAAGGCACTTTTCTATCTTCATCCTATATTATCAAATCAGCTCCCGTGTGAACCTAAAAGACCTTCCACCTCTCTCCCATATTCTACCTTTCTTGAAAATATAGTACTTGAAAAGTTAACTGGAAAAGCATTCCAGAAATTGCAAGTACTTCAACTCTAATTAAACACAAAAGCAACAGAGGTTACTTTCTAAACATTTGCGAAAAGCAAAATTCCTGGGGTTTTAAATGGTGAGGTGGGTGATGATGTGCAAGAATCAGATTTAGATGTTCAGCATCAGTCCAAAACAAAGTAGATTCGGACAGATCAGTCCCTTGGACCAGATGAGCTTCATCCCAGAGCACTGAAGGAAGTGGCTAAAGAAATAGTGGCTGTATTGGTGTTTATCTTTCTAAATTCTATAGATTCTGGAAAGATCCCAGCAGACTGCAAAGTAGCAAATGTAACCCCACTATTTAAGAAGGGAGGGAGAGGGAGATGGAGAACCACAGAACTGTTAGTTTGATGTCAGTAGTAGGGAAAATGTTAGAATCTATTATCAAGGATGTGATAACTGGACATTTATAAAAGATTGGTGAAATTGGGCAGTCAGCATGGATTTATAAAAGGGAAATCCTGTTTGACAAACTTGTTGGGGTTTTTTGAGAATATTACTTGTAGCATTGATAAAGGAGAACTAGTGGATGTGATGTATTTGGATTTTTAGAAGGCCCCACACAGGAGGCTAGTAAATAAAATTAGAGCACATGGGATTGGGGGAAATGTACTAGTATGGATTGAGAATTGGTTAACAGACAGAAAGCAGAGAGTAGGAATAAATGGATCATTCTCAGGATGGCAGGTTGTCACTAGTGGGGTACTGCAAGGATCAGTGCTAGGTTCATAGCTGTTCACATAAATGATTTAGATGTGGGGACCAATTGTAATATTTCCAAATTTGCTGATGACATCAAACTGGGTGGGATGTAAGTTGTGAGGAGGATGCAAGGAGGCTTCAAGAGGACTTGGACATACTAAGTGAATGGATTAGAACATGGCAGATGGAAGATAATGTGAATAAGTGTGAATATTTTCACTTTGGTAAAAAAAAACAGAAAGGCAGAATATTTCTTAAATGGTGAGAAATTGGGAAGTGTGGGCGTCCAAAGCAACCTAGGTGTCCTTGTTCATGAATTACTAAAAGTTAACATGCAGGTGCAGTAAGCAATTAGGAAGGCGAATGGTTTGTTGGCCTTCACCACAAGGGGATTTAAGTACAGAGTAAAGATGTCTTGCTGCAGTTGCTTGGTGAGACCTTGCCTGGAGTATTGTGTACAGTTTTGGTCCCCTTATCTAAGGAGGGATATAGTTGCCATAGAGGGAGTGCAATGGACATTCACCAGATTAATCTCTGAGATGGCAGGATTGTCTTATGAAGAGAGATTGGAGAGACTGGGTCTGTATTCCCTAGAGTTTCGAAGAATGAGGGGTGACCTCATTGAAACTTACAAAACTCTTACAGAGCGTGATAGGGCAGATGTAGATAAGATGGTAAGTCTGGTGAGTCTAAAACCAGGGGATAAATCTCAGGATAAGTGGTAGGCCATTTAAGACTGAGATGAGGAGAAATTTCTTCACTCAGAGGGTGGTGAATCTTTGGAAGTTTGTAGCCCATAGTGCTGTGGAAGCTCAATCATTGAGCATGTTCAAAACAGAAATCAGAAGATTTCTGGAGACTAATGACATCAAGGGATATGGGAATAGCACGGGAAAATGGTGTTGAGGTAGGTAATCAGCCATGATCTAATTGAATCGCAGAGCAGGCTCGATGGGCGGAATGGCCTACTGTTCCTTTGTTCCTATGTTCTTTTCTGAACATCTAAAACGCCACATAATAAATTTACTTGCATCTTCTGGGTGATCATCTTTATGAAATGCCTACAATGTCACATCATCTTTTTACTGCATATGTTTATGATTCAAGTAACTTGTTTTAACTGCTTCAGATTTATAATTTTTAACATTTTCAGAAAGCCATAGGATTCCACCATAGTTGTGTTTAGCTGTTCCATCAGAATAAAAAGATTGAAATCAAAATATTGAGTTTTATTTTTGAATAAACATTGCACTGCATCTCAGTTATTCTGACATGCTTTAACTATATTGCTGTATTGAAGATTTTGTATTGTAGTGCACAATCATACATCAAAACACATTTGAGCCTGCAACAAATGCTCGAAGTATTGAGCTGCTATTACTTACATTTGCTAAAAGCATGTGATTTCCCTATGATATTTTCAACACATTTTTAATAATGTTTTGCATAACATTTAGAAGAATGCTTAGAATCCCTTATTTCCATCTTTGTAACATCGCTGTGCTCGTACCTCTTCCTTCTGCAGTTGAAACCCTCATCTGTGTCTATATTACCTCCAGACTTGGCTATTCTAACACACTCCTGGCTGCCCTCATGCATTCTACCATCTGTAAGCTTGAAGTCATTCACAATTTTGTGTCCTAACTTGCACTAAATCCCATTTATTCATACGAAATAGGAGCAGAAGTAGGCCATTTGGCCCCTTAAGCTTGCAAGCCTAACCCTAACCATCACCCCTGTGTTATGCTGACCTACATTGGCTACCGGTTAAGTATACACCTCAACAGTATATAAAAGCTGGAGATGCTGGAGATCTGAAATAAAAACAGAAAATGCTGCAAAAAAGATTAGAATTTTACAGTTGAAGTAAAAGCAGAAAGTGCTGGAAAAACTCAGCAGGTCTAGCAGCATACGTGGAGAGAGAAATTGAGATAACATTTCAAGTCCAATACTACTGTGGTGCCCTGAAGAAGACTCATATTGTACTCAAGTTTTCCGGCACACACTGTTTTACCTCAACTGTAAAATTCTCACCCTTGTTTTCAAATTCCTCCTTGGCCTCATCCCTCTCTATCTCTGTAATCTTCACCCCCACAACCCTTCAAAATATCTGTGCTTCTCCAATTCTGGCCTCTTGAACATTGCTAATTTTAATCATTTCACCATTGGGGTGTCTGTGCCTTAGCTGCCCAAGTTCCTATCTCTGGAATTCACTCCTTAAACCATTTTGCCTCTCGACCTTCTTACTTCTTTTAAGGCACTCCTTAAACCCTATGTCTTTAACCAAGCTTTTGGTCACCTGCCCTAATATCTCCTTATGTGACCCGGTGTCATATTTTATTTTATAATGCCTCTGTGGAGCACCTTGGGATATTATATTGCTATACAAGTATGTTGTTTAGAAAAATCTATGTGACTATTTATTTAGAGAAAAGAAATCTTTTAGACCAGGATATGGTGAAGCGTTTATGCTTTGGTAAATAATCACTTTTTATTGGAGAAAATATCCTCTCTTGATTCTAAACCCTTGATTATGTTTGATGTGATTCTTTTGTAGGTCCACCGGCACACAGCTTTAGCAGCCAATACACAGTCCCAGCCAAATGTGCACACCAGCATCTTGGCTCGTGCAAAGAGTGAAATTCTGCGAGTAATTGAGATCCTGATAGAAAAGATGCCTACAGATGTAGTGGACCTTCTAGTAGAGGTAAGTGGAGGACAAGTTAGGAAGTATGGTAGGAACTATTTTCGAGGTTGAAAGAATAAATTATCACGTGAATCAGACATTATCATGGCTTCAAAGCTGCAAGCGTTGAAGTTTTGGCAAGAAAGGGAATTGAGTGAATTGAGGAGGTGAGGCTAATATATTAAGAAAAAGAACAAACCTATTGGACTTGATGGCCTATTCATATGACTAAAAATTGTTATGTTCTTCAGCTTTTATACATTTCCTTCCTCTGAGAGTTTTATTTAAATTAGTTCTTTTTAACTTCATTTCGTCTTGTGTCACAGTTTCCCTTCAGCCAGGGGAGAGACCAACAGTCTCAGACTCCTCAGCAACAACCATCTGATCAGCAAGGGGAGATGGTGGCATAGTGGTGTTGTCACCAGTCTAGTACTCCAGATACCCAGGGTAATGCTCCTGGGATCCAGGTTCAAATCACACCATGGCAGATGGTGAACTTGAATTCAATAAAAAACCTGGCGATTGTTGTAAAAACCCATCTGATTCACTAACGTCCTTTAGGGAAGAAAATCTGCCATCCGGCCTGGCCTACATGTGACTCCAGACCCACAGCAATATGGTTGACTCTAAAATAGCCTAGCAAGCTACTCAGTTCTCAAGGGCAATTAGGGATGGGCAACAAATGCTGGCCCAGTCAGCGATGCCCCCACCCCATGAACAAATAAGGTGCCCTTAACTTTAGGAGAAATAGTTAGGTTTGGCATCTCTGCTGTCACAGGAGGTTTGTTTGTGGACATTCTCCCTCATAACATTTTAGACCTAAAGTAGGCTTTATATTCTTTAATACTGATCCACAGGATTCATTTTGCTTGTATCCTATTTGGGTAGTGGTACTTAAGTGGCCAAAATGATAACGCCTTAATAATGTTTAAAAAATCTGTTCTGTGGTATACAACTACTGGTTGAAAAAATGGCCAATGATAATTAGTCATTGATTGTCAGTTCTTCAGTCACTCAGGTTTTGTTTTAGTATTGCAGTTCCCAAAAACAATATCTTCCCTTTGTTTAGTTCTGATCTAACCAAGTTGCCCTATTCCGCACTCGAATCTGCACATGTGCAATTGGGGTGCCTACAGCAGACACATAGAAACCACAGTTAATTGGATCCCACCCTTCCCCTAAAACAACAACCACTTCAATTGACTTCTGAAAATGGCAGCCACCAAATTTGTTCCCCAAAGCTTCAGAAAAGCCTGGAACAGCTCCTGGAAGAGTACAGGGAAAGTGAAGACCCCAATGTGGCAACAGCATTCCACAAGTGCCTTGCTGGAGGATGCCTCATAAGATGGATAACTGTGGGGAACATTGACTTCACACTCTCAAGCTGAAAGGTGTGGAAACTTCTGTGTCACCTGGGAGAAACCGAGCAACAACCACACCAGAGGCCCAGAGTCAACGCTGGTTCTGTAGCTTCACAACTCCTACTAAACTCAAAGATACAGGTCAGGAAGTAAAATAAGTGGACGGTGAAAACAGTCCTGATGGACTCTCAAGACTGTCCCAAAGCAGACAGACTTCTCAAGCCCTTACACACAAGAGGAAGAGGACAGCATTCTTAAGGCTACCAAGTCAGGCAAGGCAGCAGGATCCAATGGGATTTACCCAGAATTGTTAAGAACATCAAGATCACAAGGAAGGAAATGGCTTGTGAAGCCGTTTACCAGCATCCACAGCACAGCCACCATTCCAAATATCTGGTGCCAATCCAAGATAGTGGCCATTTCCAAGCCAGAGAAGCCACTCGACAACTCACGCAGCTACATTAGCTCCCAGTTAATCAGTACCTCAACTGCCCCACCGATCTGCTAAAATATAAGGCCTGGAATGCCTCCTGCTCAACATACTGAGTCCCACCCTGGAATCAGAGATGCCCCCCTACGAGGCTGGTTTCTGCGGAAGCCGCAACTTCTCTGAGCTGGTCTTGACACTGACCTCACACATTGACTCAGGTTTCCAGAAAGGCCTGAAAACAGGAGCCACCTTTGTTGACTTATCTTGTGCCTATGCCACAGTGCGGTGCACTGCATGCTGCTGAAACTCTCCAAAATCATCTGTGTGAAAACCCTACAACTAATCAACCCCATGATTAGCAACTACACATTGGAGATCAAGTCAGCTGCCCACACATAACCAACAACAGGCTCCCACATGAGTCTCAGTCCTCACACTGGCCCTCTTCAACATGTATACCAATGACATCCCACAACATCGTAGGTCTTTGCATATGCTGACGAATTGGCCCTGGCCTTCCAGGTTCAAGATCTCCAGGACATTGAGAAAACACTCACTGAAGATCTATGTTCTCTGGAAATCTGCTTCAAAAAATGGACATTCTGACCAAATGCTGTGAAAACTGTTTCAGCCTTCCACCTGAACACCTCGAAGGCTAGCAAAAATCTTCAGGTGCAGTTCTGTGGCCTACCACTCACGCATGATCCAATGCCAAAATACCTTGGCATCCCTCTTGACCATACACTGACCTATCAGCAGCACCTCCAGAACGCTAGAGCAAAGGTCAAACTGAGAGTGAATCTTAAAGGCAGGTACCTCCTGGGGCAGCAGAGCCAACACACTACACTGTTTCACTCGCCCACGTCTACCCAATGGCTGAGTACTGCTGCTCCACCTGGCTCAGGAGCCACCACACAAACATGGCAGATATCTATCTCTGGGAAGTCATGAGGATTATTTCTGGAATGTTGAGGTCAATGCAGCTCGAGTGGTTTCCTGTGCGAGCGCACACTGTTCTCCCTGCAGTCATCAGGAGGCAAAGAACACCATCGGCTGACAGTTAATGAAGTACTCCCTCTGACACAGGACCTCAAAAAACCTTTGGTGTTCCAGCATTATTGCCTGTTCTTCTTTTCAATGGTCACTGGGAATGGCAGTGGTATAGTGAATCCTGTACATTGTGCATATGGCAAGCGCAGTGTGCCAGCGGGGCTAACACTGGGCTAAATATTGAGCCTGGTGACAGATGCTGATCAAGTGAAATGATCTGCCCAGGGTAGTGTGGAGTCCTTGATTATTGTCATTATGGCTGAACCCATCCGGGCACATACCATCATATTCCTGGTTTGAGCCTTGTAGATGGTAAAGAGACAATGAAATTACACATTTGAAGAGCTAAAGGACTCTTGGAAAAGGCAAATAATTATACATCTAGAGTGTTTAATTTTATTGTTAAAAGAGTGGCATCCTTACATATTACTCCAGGTTATGGACATCATCATGTATTGCCAAGTCAGGATGGTGAGTGACTTGACGGGGGGGGGGATCTTCCAGGTGGTGGTGTTCCCATCTACCTGCTGCCCTTGTCCTTCTAGAAGGTAGTGGTCGTGGGTTTGGAAGGTACTATCGAAGGAGACTTGGTGAATTCCTGCAGTACATCTTGCAGATGGTACACACTGCTGGAAGTTGACCACGATCGGCATGATTTCTTGGAAACAAAACTACAACTGCTCACACTACTTCTCTACAAAAGCAATATCCTAACTAATTGCTCTCATCGTGTAAAGAATACTTGCATAAAAATACTGTGAAATAGTTCTTCTGTCACAAGATGCACATGCCTAGATTTTCTACTTTTAACACTGACACTAACCCATTTAAAGTAAGATGAGGATGAGCATCAGTGTTAAAATTGAAAATCTATGCCATGATGCTCAACTGATAAAACTTAGATGCGGCAACTATTTGCTTTATTTAAGATACATTTTCCATTAAATCAAATCACTTCCATCATTGCTGCAATATTTTAGAGTGTTTATTTTTATTGTTGAAACTGTGGCATCCTTATTTACTATTCCAGGTTATGGACATCATCATGTACTGCCTAGAAGGATCCTTGGTCAAGAAAAAGGGGCTTCAAGAATGTTTCCCTTCAATTTGTCGGTGAGTGGACACAGGGCGTATTTGCTCTCCAAGTTTATCTTTCGCATAATGTTAAATTTCTGAATTAAAGCTTGGCCTGATGAGAATTCCTTTTCCAGCTTGACTCCTTTAAGTCTGGGCTTAAACTGTTTTTACAATACAGCTGTTCTGTTAGTGTTTGGCAATTGCAAGATTGGGGATTTAAATTATTTTTTTCTGGATTAAAGACATTAAGTGGAATGATGCAGCTTATCAAGTGATAAATATTACCTACCCCTCCATGCAAAAAGGCTTCTTTTATTAATGAAGTTGCATGGTGTAGAAAACAGTTATTACTTGTGTGAAGATGGTTCATGTAGAATATTGCATAAGTTTGGGAGAGTGTTATACGATGGTAGCACAGGATCCTGACAGTCGCTGGGTCAAAATCCGGGAACTCACCCCCTAACAGCACTTTGGGTGTACCTACACCACAGGAACTGAAGTGGTTTAAGAAGGCAGCTCACCACCACCTTCTCAAGGGCAATTAGGGATAGACAATAAACACTGGCCTAGCCAGCGACACCACATCCCATGAATGAATATAAAAAAGATGTGTTAAATTCCAGGGGTTTTTTTTAACCCATGTATAAAAAATGGCTAAGGTAATGGCAGCAGTTTATCTGTTTAACCAGTTTAACAACTTTGTATCACTCAGAATTTTAAAAGAAAGTTGTTTTCACTTTTAAACTTTATTAAGTGCATGTTTCTGCATTTGTACACAAAAGTGTAGCTCGGCCAACTGCTGAAGTATCTTCTGAAACAGCACTGCATCAGCGGCAATGTCTGAAAAATTAGATAGGAGGAACTTAGCTTGGAGGATGATCCCGGCATCATATTTTTTGAAAATCTTATTTAATGGAATGGTTTATTAGTTCTTGAATAAGTGCTTGGCAAATACCTGTCACTGATCATCTTACACAATGGCTTCTAAGCAGAAAAAATTCATTTAAATATACTGACGATGTTAAATGATGCAAAATGGCAAATAGTATCTTTCACAGATGATGCAATAAAACGTGCACGTTAACCCAAAATCACCCTTGTGTATTAGGTGTAATACATTTTTGATTTGGAATTTTTATAAGCAGGGTTTAGTGATCTCAAAGCACATTGATACTGTTGCTGGTTCGCTGCGATGACATGCCAGAAGATTTCAGTACTTTTGTTATACTCTATGATTTCAGGTTCTACATGGTAAGCTACTGTGAGAGGAGTAACAGAATAGCAGTCGGAGCTCGACATGGCTCAGTGGCTTTATACGACATCCGCACAGGAAAATGCCAGGTAAATAAATCATTGTGACTTCCTCTCCATAAACTCTGAAAGTGATTGAAGAGAAAGACTTGCATTGCAGCCTTTGACTTGCCATGATGGGGTAACGCTATGGATAAGGCAAACTAATCAATAATTTAAGGAAGGCCTTGACCTTTTAGAGACCTCCCCCCCCCCCCCCCCATCCGCCCCCATGTTGCCATTCACTGTAATCAAAGTGGCCATAGACAGAGAAAAATAGCAAAAATAGGTACACTGCTTGCTACAGGAAAGCTGTCAACTGATTTGGATGACGAGTTGTCATTGACCCTATCCATCCCTTAATTATTAATAATCAGATCTTATGTCACTAAGGGGTTTTGTGTGTTCATGACCAATGACATATTTGTCAAACCTTGAGATATTGCAGTGCTTTTTCACCTGTTAGTAACAATTAGCAAGTTTTGGAAATTTGTGGTATAGCAGTCAGGTTTCACTAGTGATGGTTGCTGGATTTTGGCAGTGCTCCTCGGTCATTTGCCTGCACTGACTACCCCTAAATCTATAAAGTGCTGAGCCATGTTTATGCAGATACACTGAGTAATTATTTAGAACATTAATAGTTAGAGATTTTTCCATGTTAAATTGTGATTGTCTAAAACATTATTCTAACATTTCAACTTGCAGTTTTTTTCAGAAAATCTTTCCTATTTCTCATGTTTATTCCATTTGTTTGTCATTCCAAGTTGCATTGTGATCATAAGGATCTAGGCTGGCTATGGAGATCCTCGTAGCCTCTTTAAATAGTGGTCTATGGCCAGCTTGGGTGATGGGAATTAAAATGTGCCACAGGTGAATATGCCGTCCGATTCTCTGACTTTTCCATCCTCACCATACTAGAAGAGGCATGCTGCTGTAACTGAACTGTTCCTGTGTTTCAGTGTGATCAGTTGTGAAAAAAAGAATTGCACCTGCAGGTACTGGGTAATACAGTGAATTTCCGCATTGCACATATTGAACCCAGGTTCAAATCTAGTCCTCAATGATGTTCCAGTTCAACACTAATCAGCAATCGCACCTGGAGATCCGAGTGTTTGATGTGGGAATAGTGGTATTGTCATTGGACTACTTTTCCAGGGACCCAGGGTAATGCCCCAGGGATCCAGGTTCAAATCCCAACATGGCAGGTGGAGAAATTTGAATCTAATAAAAATCTGTAATTAAAAGTCCAATGACGACCATGAAACCATTGTCAATTGTCATAAAAACCCATCTGGCTCACTAATGTCCTTTAGGGAAGGAAATCTGCTGTCCTTTCCTGGTCTGGCCTACATGTGACTCCAGGCCCAGCGCAATGTGGTTGACTGTTAACTGCCCTCTGAACAAGGGCAATTAGGGATGGGCAATAAATGCTGGCCTAGCCTGCAACATCCACATCCCATGAATGAATAAAAAAAGATAGAGAAATGTCACTCTGGCGTGCATTTGCTCTTCTGAGATCAGGGTTGTGTCGAGGTAGCATCCTTCGAAACAGCAGGAGGTGGGAGTGGGCTAGCTGTGTAAGTGGAGAGAAGAAAGGAGAATGTCAACTGGGAACTGGTGGTTGTGAAGTGAAGTGAGTGGCTGAAAGGTACCATCATGAGCTGAAGAAGGTGGGATGTTGAGGAGGTGGTGATGGGGGGTGTGCAGTACATACGGCAGGTGACAGGTGTCAGCAGGAGCTGAGGGGCATTTGAAAGGTGCCATTTGAACTGCAGGAGGGGGTGTGAGAAAGGAGTATTTTATAAAACGGGTGGGGGGAAACGGTGCAGGTGCAAACTGTTGAAGATAAGGGAAAGAGTGTCTAAATGAAGAGGAAGCCAGGGGTTATAGGAAGATAGCACCTCTGAATCGGGATGTGGGAGATAATAGTTGTATGGGAGGGAATTTCTTTTAATTGTGAGGAGATGGCTGTGAAAGGGGACAGAAATATGTTCGTGAAGTTCAGGGGAGGTAAAATGACTTGAATTGTTTTTGGGGAAGTGATGATCTGGTTGATGGCTTGCTTATAATGAACCATTATGTCACCTGTTTTTCCTGTACTTTTTACATCTTAAAAAAAAATCAACATTTGTAAAATGAAATGAAAATGTGCCATTTTTAATGTATAAGTTTAAAGTTTTCCAGGGGAGCATGAACTGCATGTGACTTTTTTGTCTCATGAAAGAGCAGGTGGGATAGTTGGATGTCTCACAGAGTATTTAAAGTTGAAGGGCAGAAGGAGGCCATGTAGTCCATCACATTTATCCACTCCAGTCTCATGTCCTTTCACAGTTTTGTAACATTAGAAACTTAAAGAAATCTCAGTAGCTGTGTCATTGTCAACACTAATTGTTACACCTTATGTTTTGAAATATGGTTATTTGCGCACAGTTCAGTGGAAAATGCATTCTTCAAACCTGTTGGTAAAACTGTGTTCTGTAGTTTTCTGTTTAAATCAGACCCTGAAAGATTGAAATGACTCAAAGATGTATTAGAAAAATAGCACAGGTAGGTTTGTAGGTAACTTTTTTTTAAGAATTGCAGAATAGCTAATGCTCGAAATGCATTGTTCACACAATCGGACTAAGTTGTCTCAATTAAGGTTAAAAGTGTTGATGGACAGGGTTATTGTTGCCTGCAGCCACATTGCTTGGTTTGTTGAGTGCACAGTGACAAACCCGCCTGTGGGCCCCGTTACCCTTGGGTTGACACACTAAAGTATCTCATCTTATGATTTTCAAATCCTTTCAGAATCCATTATCTGGCTGTTTGGTAACGAGATTGTGTCTGTTCACCGTCCACTGCTAGCTGGATTTTTCCGTGGACTGCACAGAACAGCATATTGATCAGTTCACTTTGTTTTTTTAAAAACAGCAGGCTTTGCTGCAGACTTGATCATTGAATATTATTAAAACCAAATTATAAACGGAGTTGCATACTAAAATGAAATTCTTTACTTTATTTTTAACATTGGAATGGTAAACAAAGCAAGCATATGGTGATAACAGTGGAGTAAAGTAATAGCATTCCAATTCATCCATTTACGTTTTGTCTGGCTTACTTTGTGCAGCATTACGCAAACATCGATTCTTTCTGACGTTTACCTCTACACATATTGACTGCATCACACGTTTTTGCTGTTAAATAGTACACTATGATCCCCAGGGCTCTCATAGAGGGCTTACAGAGTATTACAGAGATCTTATTCTCAAGCTAAAGAAGCCTGCCCTATTTGAGTATATTTTTAAAAACTTGAGGCACATCATGCTGAAACAACAATGTCGAGTGGTGCAATGCAGATTCAGTCATGAAAGTGGAGTCCTCTCACAAACTTCTTAGAAACCATTTCAATTCAAATCAATGGAAAGCTGGCAGCATGCTGCCTGTCCGCCCCGTCGATAATGAAAAGGAATTTCCTGAGAACTTCTTCCAGTCTGCCACCATAACTTGCTGGAAGTCTGGTGGAAACTCCATTTACACACGTAGGCAGGTTTTCCACCACACCTTCAGTGAAGTTATGATGACGGACTGGGAGAAGCATCAAAGAAATCCCCAACCCATGGCTTCTTAAGACAGGGGAAAAGGGGGGAAAAAAAGGTTTCTGAACACTCATGGGAAACACAAACCCGCAATTTTAAAATGAACTATGATGCATTGACTGGCTTCCTAATCAGTGGTGCCGTTTTTACATTTGAAGCTGTGATGCTAGGATATAATTATTTTTAATTTGACAGAAATCACTTGCATACATGTATAGAACATTGAAAACATCTCATGCTGTTCACAGAGAGGGGAAAAAAGAGGAACACTCTGAGCTACAGGGGAAGAGATCCAGTTGGGTGACTGAAATCTTAGCAGAAATGGTGGGTTTTCAGAAATTACAGGTGACGAGAGAATTAGAAAAGCGAGGAGTCAGGAAGGAGAGTTCCAGGGCCAAGGAGGCTGAAGATGATGGCGGAGGAGGAGGGATTCAAAAAAGACAAAGTAAGAAGACCAAAGGGGACATAATGCTGGAAGAGGTACCGTGGAATAAAACCATGGATAAGCTTGAAGAAGAGTATGTGAATTTTAAATTGGTTACATTTGGTGTCAGGAATCCAGGATAGGTCAGCGAGCACAGGGTGTTGGGATCGTGTAACTTAGTGCAGGAAAGGATATAGATGGCGTTTTGGAGATGGTGGAAAACGAAGGAAAAATGGGAAACTCATTTATTTATGAATACTTTTCAAATAGCTATGGATGAAGTTGAAAGGGAACCAGGAATCTTAGTAGACTAAACGCTGAATGCATCCAAACGTTACAGAGCAGAAATCAATAAAGCCAATAGAATTTTGAATGATAGTGCCAGCATAGTAGAATACATGTCAAAAGAAGTCATAATCAAACTGCATAGAACTCAGCTTAGACCTTACATTGAATATTGTCTCCAGTGCTGGTGATCAAAATGGAAGGGAGATATTCAGACAATGGAGGGGAGCGCAGAGAAGAGCCATGTGGTTGATACATCATGTCAGCCATTTGGTAACAAGGACATGCCAAAGAAACTAAGATATTTCATATTTTAAAAGAGACATCCAAGACGTAATCTTATTAAGAAATATAATATAGTTAAATAGTATGCAGAAAATAAATTCTGAAAATGACCTGAAAGCAGATTGAATAGAATGAGGGAACACAGGCTCCGGCTGGTTAAGGGTTAATTTCATAAAAGCAAAAAACTGCGGATGCTGGAAATCCAAAACAAAAACAAAAATAAAAATACCTGGAAAAATTCAGCAGGTCTGACAGCATCTGCGGAGAGGAACACAGTTAACGTTTCGAGTCCATATGACTCTTCAACAGAACTTCTGTTGAAGGGTTAATTTCAAACTGATATCAGTTTTTCTTCACACAAGAAGAACTTGCAGTTGACTTCCAGTTTAGGGTGGGAGGGGGTGATTGAGGCAATAATACTGGAGTTATTTTAAAACAAATTGAATGACAATTTGGATTTTGTAATAGATATAAAAATGAGGCTATCAGCGCTCAGTTAAGAAGTAAATTGGACAACAACTTCTGTTTTTTTTTGTCATTCATAGGACGTGGGCATCGCTGGTTGGCCAGCATTTATTGTCCATCCCTAATTACCCTTAAGAAGGTGGTGGTGAGCTGCCTTCTTGAACCGCTGCAGTCCATGTGGTGTAGGTACGCCCACAGTGTTGTTAGGAAGGGAGTTCTGGGATTTTGACCCAGTGACAGTGAAGGAACAGTGATATATTTCCAAGCCAGGATGGTGAATGAGTTGGAGGGGAACTTCCAGGTGGTGGATTCCCATCTATCTGCTGCCCTTGTCCTTCTAGATGGTAGCGGTCATGGGTTTGGAGGCTGCTGACTTAGGAGCACTGGTGAGTTTCTGCAGTGTGTCATGTAGATGGTAAGATGGTACACACATCTGCCACTGTTTGGTGGTGGTGGAGGGAATGAATGTTTGTGGATGGGGTGCCAGCAAGTGGGCTGCTTTATCCTGGATGATGTCAAGCTTCTTGAGTATTGTCGGACCTGCACTCATCCAGGCAAGTGGGGAGTATTCCATCACACTCCTGACTTGTGCCTTGTAGATGGTGGACAAGCTTTGGGGAGTCAGGAGGTGAGTTACACGCTGCAGGATTAATAGCCTCTGACCTGCTGTTGTAGCCACAGTATTTATATGGCTAGTCCAGTTCAGTTTCTGGTCAATGATAACCCCCAGGATGCTGATATTGGGGGATTCAGCGATGATAATGCCATTGAATGCCAAGGGGTGATGGTTAGATTCTCTCTTGTTGGAGATGCCTGGCAATTATGTGGCGCAAATAGTACTTACCAATTGATAGCCCAAGCCGGGATATTGTCGAGGTCTTGTTGCATTTTCACATGGACTGCTTCAGTATCTGAGGCGTTGCGAATGGTGCTGAACATTGTACAATCATCAGCAAATGTCCTTTAGGGAAGAAAATCAAACCTCACCTGGTCTGTCCCACATGTGACTCCAGACCCACAGCAATGTGGTTGACTCTTAAAAATGCCCTCTGAACAAGGGCAATAATGGACAATAAACGCTGGCCTAGCAAGCGATGTCCACATCCCACGAACGAATTTTTAAAAAATCCCCACCTGACTTTATGATGGAAGGAAGTTTATTGATGAAGCAGCTGAAGATGGCTGGGCCTGGGACATTGCCCTGAGGAACTTCTGCAGTGATGCCCTGGAGCTGAGATGATTGACCTCCAACAGCCATAAACCATCTTCCTTTGTGCTAGGTATGACTCCAACCAGCGGAGAGTTTTCCCCCTGATTCCCATTGACTCCAGTTTGCTCGGGCACCTTAATGCCACACTCGGTCAAATGCTGCCTTGATGTCAAGGGCAGCCACTCTCACCTCACCTCTGGAATTCAGCTTTTTTGTCCATGTTTGAACCAAGGCTGTAATGGGGTCAGAAGCTAAGTGGCCCTGTCAGAACCCAAACTGAGTGTCAGTGAGCTGGTTATTGCTAAGCAAGTGCCACTTGATAGCACTGTTGATGACCTCTTCCATCACTTTACTGATGATGGAGAGTAGACTCTCCATGGTAATTGGCCGGGTTGGATTTGTCCTACTTTTGTGTGCAGGACATAACTGGGCAATTTTCCAAATAGCCGGGTAGATGCCAGTGTTGTAGCTTCACTGGAACAGCTTGGCTAGGGGGCGCAGCAAGTTCTGGAGCACAGGTCTTCAGTACTATTGCCAGAATATTGTTAGGGCCCGTAGCATTTGCATTATTCAGTACCTTCAGCCATTTCTTGATATCACGTGGAGTGAATCGAATTGACTGAAGACTGGCATCTGTGATGCTGGGACCTCTGGAGGACACCGAGGTGGATCATCCACTCGGCACTTCTGGCTGAAGATTGTGGCAAATGCTTCAGCCTTACCTTTTGCACTGATGTGCTGGGCTCCCCCATCATTGAGGATGGGGGTATTTGTAGAGCCAATATGATTGGAGAAGTAGAAATGCTGATGCTTGTCCTGCTCACATAGGTCCCAGATCTCCTGTTGAGGGCATTACACTGAATGAAATAGATTTATAATTACTGAAATAAGAGCTGAAAAGTCTACCAAAAGATTGTGGCAAGTGTAAGGGACAGGAACGGCGGGTGCTGGTCTTTCACTGCTGACAACAAAATCAAGATCATTTATGGGATGGATTGTAGGATATCTCAGGTTGGATGAATTAAGGTGTGTAACATGCTCTCCATAATCCATAATTATCGTGAGATCTTGTATCAAATGCTACAGAGAGTTTAAGGACAGATTATTCACCATAGTCGCAGGCAGTATTATTTGACCGATGAATGTGAGAGGGCAATAGCCAGACTAAAGGAATTTAAAGTGGAGGTTTAGGAAGAGATAGAGATATTCTGTATGTCCCATGTAGTGTTGAGGTATTGTCTGGTTAAATGCGCACACAAAATGTGTCAGCCTTGGTCACCCTGTCACCTCAGAGTCAGAAGTTCTTGAGTTCAAGCCCCAATACAGAGCACTGAGCACAAAAATCTAGGCTGACGCTCCAGTGCAATATTGAGGGAGTCTTCCCTCGGCTCTCTCAGGTGGATATGAAAGATCCCATGACACTATTTCGAAGAAGAGGAGGGAAGTTCTCCCTGATGTCCTGGCCAATGTCTCTACCGCTTAATCAACTTCACAAAAACAGATTATTTGGTCATTTTCACATTGCTATTCGTTGGACCTCGCTGTGAACAATTTTGTCACCACATTTCCCATGTTACAACAGGGTCTGCACTTCAAAAGTACTTAATTTCGGCCATCTTGAGGTCAATAAAAGGTGCTGTTTAAATACAAGTTTTTTTTTCTTACGATATTGCAGATCAATGGTAACATATGAAATTGGTTTAGGCTAATTTTTTTTCAAAACAGAGGCCTGAGGATTGAGACAAATGGTCCTTAGACCTCAGACCTCATCTATCTTCTTACGGTGAGCTGCTGGTGCCTGGACATCACCACAGGCACCTCGCCTGACTGAAGATTTCACTATCTGCCTACCTGCCTTGCTGGCAGTCGCCAAGTTCTGTGGAAGAGGACAGCAGAATTAAGCTGATTGCAGCCATCAGGAATGTTGTGAAACTTGCAGGAGCACTCCTGTTCCACCTTGATAGCACATGAATTTATTTTTTTTTAAACCATCAACTTACTTTTTCTGTGGTGGTTGTTGGCTAGGTTACATCCATGGTTCTGCTCAGGACAGCCCAATTTGGCGAAGGTGTCCTAAAGCATGGATGTGGGCATCACTGGCAATTCCAGCATTTTTTGTCCATCCCTAACTGCCCTTGAGAAGTTGGTTGTGAGCCACCACCTTAAACTGCTGTAGTCCATCTGGTGTAGGTACGCCCACAATCCTGTCAGGAAGGGAGTTCCTGGATTTTAATCCATGTCAAGTGTTAGGTGTCATATTGGCATATGTAAGGGACCTAACACCTGTTTTAAGCGGTTGTCTTTGATTCTTAAAAATGGCCAAACCCAAATTTGATTTGGATGTTTTTCAGTTACCCTTGACCAAATGGTGGTCCCTGAAATTGGGTCTTGCCACATCCATTTTAAATAAAACAGTTTTAAAGAAGGCCAATTTCTACCCAGTTGTCTTCTATCCAGTGTTGTATAAAACCCTGGTCATTTGCATCTGTGCCAATTCATCTTTACCCACTTAATGATACTCTTGATTCTGGTGTCAGAATCTTGCTGCCAAAAGCAAAAATTTACCAAGTGGATTAGATCAGAGTTATCTGAACCAGCCATTCACATTTGCATTTTTCTCTTTTGAGGTTTCTAGATCCCAAAGATATCACATATCAGATGAAGAAACCTCAAAAAATATCAGAGCTAGGATGCCCTTTCAGAACATGCATACAAAGAAAGATTTATATTAAATTCGTAATGGGGGAGGTGGTGGCATAGTGGTATTGTCACTGGACCCAGGGTAATCCCCTGGGGACCTGGGTTTGAATTCCACCACGGCAGATGGTGAAATTTTAATTCAATTTTTAAAAATCTGGAAACCATTGTCAATTGTTGTAAAATCCATCTGGTTCACTCATGTCCTTTAGGGAAGGAAATCTGCCATCCTTATCTGGTCTGGCCTACATGTGATTCCAGACCCACAGCAATGTGGTTGACTCTTAAATGCCCTCTGAATAAGGGCAATTAGGGATGAGCAATAAATGCTGGCCTGGCCAGTGATGCCCACATCCCATGAATGAATTTTTAAAAAAAGAGTGTCTGTTCCTATTCTTCCCAAACTGTCATATAGGAAACAGGTATCAAATTATATACAATGATACAGGTATGATTTGTATACAAGAAAGAAAGGCACAACTGAGAATTTTGCACTAAATTCAGAGTGTTCCCAGGAGAGTGATGGTGATATCGCACAGTAGTGAGCAGCACTGGCACACACAATATATTACCTGTGTCAAAGCAACCTAGTGTCTCCAAAGTTGGTTGGCATGTCTCCATCAACACATACTTGTGGCTTTAAATCCTGTGCTGCTATGGTCTGGAGGATACAGAATGAAGATAAAATATTTAGTGGACTGATATGCATCCGCTCCACATACAATCCCACCCGTTTCATCCCTACAGGTACTCTGGGTTTGGCTTTTATGAAGTTATGATGAAATGGTTACTAATTTCAATTTCGCTTCAGGTTGAACTAAACAAACGTACTGGGGTTTGATACAACAGCGGATTCAGAGACAGTGTATGACACCCCTATCTGGCACGTCATCATGAAAATCATGTTGATTTTAAGGTGCATGTAGTTTTTCTATAACCTGTCAAGTTAGGCTTTATTTATACAGTCTGCAGAAGATTCACGTCATTCAAAGAACTTACCAGGCAAATTATTTTTCAAAACTCAATCTCAGCACATTTCTGCTCCTTTCACAATACCTTTCTTGTCTTCATGGCTGGAGAACGATTTTTGTAATCTGCGATTCTCTTGTGAGCTGAACCTGCATTCCTATTCTCTGCTAGGTATGGATTAGGGTGGCCCAGATCTAATTAACCTCAAATCACTATAAATCACTCATGGAGAATACATGAGTTGCCCACTGCAATGTCAGATGGTTAAAAGATAACAATGGTAGGCCACTGTATACGGGCAAAAACTATTGTGTTAACACATTTCTAGAACGTTAAGGAAGGAAGGAAGAACAAGCATTTATATTACATCCTTCACCGCCTTAGGCTTCCACAGCCATTCAAGTACTTTTGAAGAATACCTGCTATTGTAATGTAGGAAAATAAGGCAATATTTATGCTCAGCAAGGTCCCAAAAACAACAAAGAGATATATAATTGTGTTGAGGGATACATATTGGCCAGAACATTGGGAAAAGTCCACTGCTCTTTGAAATGTCATTGGATCTTTCAGCGCCTATCTGAGAGGACAGATGGGGCCTTGGTTCAACATTTCATGCAAGCCACACTCAAATGCATAATGTAGGCTGCCACTTAGTACAGAGCTCCCTTAGTACTAAACTAACAGAGGTGCTGTCTTTCGGATGAGATGTTAAATGTTAAAACCCAGGCAACTCCTGCCTTCTCAGGTGGACGTAAAATATCCTATGGCACTATTCAAAGAAGATCGGGTGAGTTCTCCTGGTGGTCTGGCCAATAGTTAGCCCTCAGCCAACATCACTAATACAAATGGTCTGGTTATTTTTCTCATTGGCATTTGTGAAACCTTGCTGTGTGCAAATTAACTGTTGTGTTTCCCTCCATGACAACAGTGACTACACTTTGTTATGGAATCTGTAGGCAAAGATTGTATTTTTAGACAAAGACTGACTGAAAGGGGAATCTGATCATGCCAGTTGCTAAGGAAACTAAGACTGAAACTGTGAATTGAAACCCCAAACTTCTGGTTGAAACTATATGAAAGGAGATACAGCCATCAGAGCTTAGTGGTTAATGAGTTCAATGATGCAGTACAAGTAAGCTGAAGAAGACAGAGGCTGGATCCAGAAGTTGAGAATAAACAATGGTACAGTTGCTGTAGTTGTTTCTGTTACTTAAAGATAACATTGGTGGATCTACGCCATCTAGATCAATTTGAGGTGGTTCTGCAGAGGTATGCAATTTTTGTGAAGACCGCACTCGTGGAACTTGGGTTAGTTGTGTGCTGCTGTCAGCTGAGGATCAGGTTACATCATAGAAGAGGAGGAACTGAATTTGCTTTCAACTGAAATTCTTTGTAAGGAAGACAGAGTTTTGAAGGACTTTGACTGATATTGATGACCCACTGCTGAGCTAATTTGTAAGATCTGTCTTAGTTGTATCAGCCACTTAATGTGTAATTTATAGTTCATAATTGACCACAATTTGCCTGTTAATTTGTGTTTAAGTATTTAGTGTTTGCTTTGTTTGCCTCTTGTATAGTAACTTTTTTTAAACCACACATTTCGTGGCTTCATCCTTTCAATAAATAACTGGGATTTTGGATTTCTTCTTATTCTAAAAACAGTTGCTCCTCTGGTCTGAGATTGGAACAACTTACAAAGTACTTCATTGGCTGTGGAAGTCATGAGGCTGTGAAAGATACTTTCGAAATGCAGGTTCTTTATGTAATGGAAAAACATAAAGTAAAACATGGCATAAGCAGGAAATTTGAAACCAAAAACAGAAAAAGCCGAAGGTACTCACCAGATCCAGCAGCATCTGTTGAGAAGCAGAAGTTAATCAGTTGATGTTTTTCAGACCCAAGACCCTGTCCTGAGGACGGATTTTACATCTGTGACCTTGACTGGCTGACTGATTTCTATTTTTTCCACTGACATTGACTGACCTATTGAGTAATTCCCAGCATTTTCTGCTTTTGTTTTTAGGCAATTGTCGTACTTATGGTGGACGATAGTTTGATTATCCAGCTAAATAAAGGCACTGACAAAAAAATAGATGAATTTGGAAATCTTTTGTTTGAAATTTAATATAATAATTGAGTGAAGGAGTAGTCCATCCAGCTGAGACACCCATCTGCCTTTTACTGCTTTAGAAGTCAGTTGTCATCTATCTCTATTTGGTTGGAGTTGCCTCCAAATTTTATTGAAATTCCTACTTTCAATTCGAGACCTTTTCACTCCATGATTTTTATTCTTTTAATGGTTGTTTATAAATATTAGTTAGTTCAGCAGTTAGAGCTGAATGATTCAGTTGATGAAACATACACACCGTTTCTTTGTGCACATTTTTCAGATCCCCCACCTAAGCACATCTCATTGATCCCCATTTTCAGTAATTGAATGTTGGCCCCAGTGGCAGGCCAGCAGAAAGAAAGGAGATTAAGACCTTCCTTCACTAAAGGCTGTTGAGAATCACAGGTGAATCGAATTTTGTAGTGTCAATTTATTGTTGGCAGTAGCACAGCAGCCCCAGATATGACACCTATATCAGCCTTATGCTGGTTTGAAGCATAGGAACTGTTTGCTGTTTGGGCGGAGAAAAGGAGGGCCACAAGGGATTTAAGCAACCTTACTGCTTTGATCCACAGTCACTGTGTGCAAAGCAAGAAATGTTCCTATACTCATTATAGTTTAGAAGAATAACAGGTGATCTTATTGAAACACATAAGATTTTGAGGGGGCTTGAGAGGGTAGATACTGAGAGGGTGTTTCTCCTTGTGGGGAATCTGAACGAGGGGAAACAGTTTGAACATGAGGGGTCTCCCATTTAAGACAGAGATGAGGAGGGATTTCTTCTCACAGTGTGCCGTTAATGTTTGGAATTCTGTATCCCACTCAGTATTGGAGACTGGGTCACTGAATATATTCAAGGTTGAGTTCAGTTAATTTTTTGATTTTCAAGAGAGTCAGAGGTTATCAGGAGCAGGCAGGAATGTGGAGTTTAAGGCCACAATCAGAATCATGGCTGATCTTGTTGAATGGCGGAGCAGGTTTGAAGGGCCAAATGGCCTACTCCTACTCCTATTTCTTATGTTCCTATGTTCTTTGTCTACAATCTTAATAAAAAAGTGGTCAGGCATCAATTAAATGTATTGGCCATAAGCTTGCTCTGTCATGAGCCAGGAAATCTGAAAATGATGGGCAAGACACCCATCCTGCACTCCCCGCCCACCCCACCTTACCTTACATCACCTCTCCCCCCACCACCCACCAAAAACGCTATTCAAAGGGTCACTCATTCAACTTGCAGGTGAGATGCTTTTGACTTCGGCTTCCTCTTACAAAGTTTCTGGAAGTACTGTGGTGTGTTCTTGGAGGGGTTTTGGCGCACTTTTGAATATTGAAGGGCGTGTTGCTACATCCCGACACAGAGGTCAGAGGATTTTTCTGCTGTATCAACAGAAAGCCTGCTTGAATTACAGGGGCAATAATTGTAATCTCTCTTGGGCTGCAACACAACAGGGACGTGGAGTACAGGCTGATGAAAGGGGAAGCTGTGAGCAGAGCGAAAAGAAAGAGCTCGCTACAGACAGCTCTTTTCACCCAGGGTCTTCAGGGAGCCCCTCTCCCTTCACCTCAGCCAAGAACAATGTGTGAGGTGCCTACAGTTCAGCAAGGAGGTGGTCACTCAACTGCATCACTTCTTTCAACCGGAGCTACAGCCTCACAGCAGGGTGAGGATGGTGCTGCCAATGACCATCAATGTCACCGTTGCCCCCAACTTCTATGCAAATGAATCCTTCCAGGTAGAAACAGGCAACAAAGCCAACGTTTCACAATTCACCATCAGGGAGGTGACAGTGGCACTGTACATCAAGAGAGAAGATTATCATTTCTCTTACCAGAGAGAAGCAGAATGAGCGAGCATGTGGCTTTTTCAAATAACGGGATTCCCAATGGTGCAGGAAGCCATCGATTGCACACGTGGCTCTTTGGGCCCTGCATGTAAACAGGGAGATATACCAGAACCACAGGGGCTGCCACTCCGTCAAAGTGTCAGTAGAGTGCACCATGCACAGTACATCATGTTGGTGAAGGTCCACCTTCCTAGCAGCAGTCACAATGCTTTCATCCTGAGGCATTCAGCCCTAACCACTGTCTTTGGGCCACTATGATGATCCAAAGGCTGGCTACCAGGTGACAAGGAATACCCTCTATATGCCTGGCTCATGAATCCCCTCCACGACTCAGGCACACAAGGATAATGCACCTATAATAAGAGCCATGTAGCCACAGGAACTTCGTGGAGCAGACCATCATAATCCTGAAGCAATGGCTTTGCTGCCTGGACTGCTCGGAGGAAAGGGGGCTGTTGTGGGGTGGGGAGGGAGCTTTCCACTACTCACCAGAATGGATGTCTAACTTTTTGGTGGTCTGCTGCTTCCTCCATAACCTCATTCTCATGAGAATGCAGCCCTGTTGCCAGGCATTTGGAGGCTACCTCTGGAGGAGGCATCCAGGACCTCTTCATTCTGGACCAGCTGTTGCCGAGTCTCCACTTCCCCAAAGACTTCATCTCATCGTCAGCATTGCTCCACAATTTCCCAGTTTCCAGTCCATCTGCTACATTCCATCATCACATCGTCTTGCTCAAAATCCTGAAATAAAAGCCACCAACAAAACAGTTTTTCATTTTTATCCAAGTGGCTTTGGGCTGCATCATCTCAGTATGAACAGCAGCAGTATAGGCTAGCTGGATGGACAGCAACAGGGCACTGGCGGAGTGGCAGTAGTGAGAGCCCAAAATCCTGCCATCCTGAGAGAGGGCAGCAAGTTTGTGCACAATGGAGCCACTGACACCCCCTGGGGTGGCACCTCAGGAATCCTTGTAATCTGTTGTATGACAAACTATTGGACTGCTATGAGCGCTTGCATGCCCCTTTGAGCACTGAGACCCGTAGCCCTTATGAACGCAGCCTGAGTCTGTATGGACACCAGAGGTAATGGAGCAGGAAGAGAAGCAGTTGCAAGTGATGATTAGGTAGATAAGAATGGAACCAAGCAGATTCAGCTGGATAACAGTGGAGAGGCACAAGACCAGCACAAGGTGACAGAAAAATACCTGATATAGAGCAGCAACATACGTATCGATATTTGAACAGGGATTACATACTGAATGAGAACAACCATTCAGCCCATTGATACTGTCCTTCCGTGCACTACACACCACAGATTCAACCATTGTTTACCAGATCCATTGTTAAACAATATTGTTCTGAGCCAAGCTCACCCCCTGTTTGCATTGGATTTCCTATGGAAGCAATAGTAGCCCATAATTGACATCTTCAGAAAGACTTAGCAGGGAAGAAAATATTACATGGGGCACCAGGTCTCCATAGCATCAATAAAAGTTGTGTTTTGAGAAACCTAAATAGTTGGTGAAGCAAAATTTTCCTGTATTAAAATGGAAAGAATTGAACCAAAACTGTCCTCTTGCACTTCCTTCAGCTTTTAAAACTTTTTCTCAGCCAAACTATTGGTAGCTTGCAATAAATCAAAGAAAGAGAATGAAAGAAGACTTACATTTATATAGCTGGGTCATTGAATTTATCCAAGGCTGAGTCAGATTGATTTTTGATAGACAAAGGAGTCAAGGGTTATGGGGGCAGACAAGAAAGGTGGTGTTGAGATCACAACCAGATCAGCCATGGAGCAGGCTCGAAGGGCCAAATGACCTATTCCTAAGCCCTATGTTCCTTTCATGACCACTGGATGACTCAAAGCACTTTACAACCAATGAAGTACTTTTGAAGTGTAGTCACTGTTATATTGTAGGAAACATGGCAGTCAATTTGCACATAGCAAGCTCCCACAAAATAGCAATGTGATAATGACCACACCATCTGCTTTTGGTGATTTTGACTGAGGGATAAATATTGACCAGGATACCAGAATAGCTTCCATGCTCTTCTTTAAAATAGTGCCATGGAATCTTTTACGTTGTCTGAGAGAGCAGACTGACCTTGGTTTAATATCTCATCCAAAAGAGGGCACCTCCAGCAGTACAGTGTTCCTTCAGTCCTGCACTGCAGTGTCAGCCTAGATTTTTGTGCTCAAGTCCTGGAGTGGGACTCGAACCCAAAACCTTCTGATTCAAAGATGAGCATGCTATCAACTGAACCACAGCTGCCACATGCTCACACACATTAATTTGTGACCCTAGTAAGACTCATCAGATTTTAAGTGCTTTGTTCACATTATAGTAAATTTGAAATGTACTTATGTGAAACAACAATTTAATGTACTGCTAAACATTAACACAGTATTACTAATGCAAAGCAGTTTGAAAGTGGAAAGCAGACATAAAACCAATTAACATTTGTTTGTGATTTTTGAAAATTGAACCATTTTTGATTTAAGGTGTCATTTCAAGTCTACTTCTCTGGTGCCTTGACTTTTTAAAAAATTCTAACCATTCTCATAATTACATTTGTGATTTCATTATTGAATGATGACTGCATCCTGTTTTGTGTCTGACAAGAAATTACATAAAACTTGACAATTCATAATTTTGGTGCAACTGAAGTTTTATAGTAAAGATTGATGGATGTCTGTAAGAGGGTTGAAAGCTCACTGTGGAGATTGAATTCTGATAGTGTATGATGCCATCTGAACTACAAAATGTGCACTGCTCCAATTTTTCATATTTTATAAAGCATAAACATGCCTAATGAATGCCATGTTGCATTATTTTGCTGTAAAAACCTAACTCATTTAAATATTGTTATTCCCTTTAAAAAGTAAGACCTAGAAAAAAGGTGGCGCTGCATTCTTTTTACAAGGAAGAAAAAGACATCAAAGGATTCAGTACTGTCAGTAGCATGTGCATGCCTTTCCAAGCTGAAAGTGCACTGCCTGTCATATTGGGTCCAGCCAGTTGTCCAGGACAGGAGTTAGAAACTGGTGTCAGACATGCTGCAGTCAGTTTTTTCAGGCAGACAGCAGTCAAATCAGTGGTATTTAATGAGACTACTGAAGGCTGCCACCCAAAGGGTGAGTTTAACATTTTTTACTTACCTTATTGTGGTTCAACATTAAAACTATGGGCTGCTTTTGACCACTATTTATCCCTGACCCGATTGTCACTTCCCACTGCTCCTCCTGGACTCTACTATGGCTCTCAGCCTGCATCTGAGCCATTTGATCTTGCTGCATCATTCCCTTGATCAGTGAGCTGCCTCTGGTGCCACTGATGGTGCCCACAAATCACCAGTACTATTCTAATGAGGTCAGCAGAACAACTTGTCCTGTTCCTGCTGTAAGTCTAATTATGCACCATCCAAATAAGAAATTGCTTTAAAAAAGTGATGAATGAAAAGATTAGCTTCATTACTTCAATTTTTAGTTCCCTTTTAAAATGTGCTTAGCTACACACCACGTGATATAAACTGATAGCTAACTGATTCTGTTTTAACAGTAGGTAGTTCCCACATTCCTAAACCACTGGCTACATGTAATAAATTGCATTGAAGCATGCCACTGTCCTCATACTGCTCAGTAATGACATCTGACATCAGGATTGAAGTTTGTCTTTCACAAAGCATTACTGACATAAATTATTAACAGAAGCTAATGGTGATTAGCTTAAAGGTAAAAATAAGAGCTCTGTTTAATGAACCATGCCACTTGTGATCTCGCCAATTTGAGTGCAAACTAAAATACTTGTTATCCATAGATAGAGGCATTGATGATTTATATTTTTTGTGTATTGTTTTGACATGGGCCAAATGGCTGCCTCTGTGCCGCTAGAGTAATGACTCTATGATTATAACACACTGTGCATTGGTAGAACTGTAGAGTTTGTCAATGCCATTGGTTCAAATTCTTTGAATCTATAATTCAAAATAGAATTAATACAGCATTTAGAAATGCAAAGGTTAATCAAGGATAGCCAGCATAGATTTGTTAAAGACAAGTCAGGTTTGGCAGATTTAATAGGGCCCTTTTTGGATTCGTAAAAAGAATGCAGTAGATGTTGTTTATATGGATTTTCACAGGATGTTCAATAAGGTCATTCATGAGGTTTGTTTGCAAAATTCACACATACAGGGCTGAAACGGAGGCAGCGATATCAGCGGCCAGAAGTCTCGCTTCTGTTTCTGCCCTTGCTGACCTTCCCGAGGACCAGGGAGAGCAAGGGCTTCAGAACTGGCCCACACCTATTATCATGGCAATTAAGATCATTGAGGGCTTATTAAAAGCCCATCTTTAAAACTTTTCCAATATTCTTGGAGGGGGCTGGTGTTTACCAACTGCCTGTGTCAAAGCAGCTGCATGGAGGTGAGCACCATCTCGGAGGCAAGACATGGAGGTGGGAAGAGTTTGAAAAGGAAAGTAAACTTGCTATTCAAAGTTTATAGGCCTTAATCATTTAAAGTTAAAGTTTCAGCAGCCCATCACGGGCCAGGGAAGGAATCAGCATTAAGAACTTCACTAGTTCAGGGGATTATCACCCTCATGGTATTGTCTGGGCATTGGAGCAGTGGGCACAGTGTTTGGACTCTGCCTGAGCATCAGAAAGGGTGCAGCTGAAAATGGGTGCTGCACCCTCAGATATCGAGGCCATTGGAAATGAAAGGCATAAGCCTGCACAGGATGGGCAGAGCAACGGGCATCAGGAGGCCAGAGGAGAGAAAAGAGGAGTACTAAGAAACAATACCCTAAGCACAGAATCAATAGGCAAAGGTGAAGAAACCTGGAGATAACGGAGAACCAGTGACAAAGGAGACTGCGTCTCTCTAGGTGGGTTGTCACTGACATCTGTGCCCTCATCAGTGTAACCTCTTCAGTATCTCCGAGGCGGCGGCATACCAGGTGGTTAGGAGGCAAGGTGATTAGGAGAATGGCTTTACACAGAGGATTATTGGCGCAGGATGTGCTTTGTTGTTACAAGTGATTGGGGCAACATCATTGCAATTTTAATGGAAAATTGGATAAATTAGTAGAGGGAGATAAAAGAAGAGAGCAGGGAAGTGAGATTAGTCGTAAATTCCTCTTGCGTTGAGCTGGACACATGGGGCAGAATTTTACTGTCCCCCACAGGCAGTTTGCAGGCAGGATTGGGGGTTGGGGGGGGAATAAAATTCCCCTTGTAGTCTTCCTGTCGCCCTCCTGCTCACCCCCAAACTGTCTGTAATTTTACGAGGGTGGGCGAGGCCTAGGGTGGCCAACCTGCCCTCACTCCAATTGAGGCCATTAAGTGGTCAATTAAGCCTATGAAAAATATATTCTGCAGAAGCTAATCATGAATCAGCCATCATGAATGAATAAAGATGTAAGGAAAAGATTGAGGTTAAGGAAAGAGACATACTAAATACATGGACAGTGTGACAAGGAAGAATGCAAAGAGATTAGAAGAGAAGTCAAAAAACCCATTAGAAGAGCAAAAAGAGACTATGAAATTACGTTATTAAGAAACATAAAAATGCAATGGTTACAGGCGCGTAAATGAAATAAGGAAAGCCAGGATGGGAATAAGGCCACTTGATGATAGATGGGAAACTACTACAAGCAATGATAGAGAAATGGCTGAAATATTAAATAATTATTTTGTGTCAGTATATACTGAGAAATTGGACAGATGGACATGACATTGAATCATGAAATTAGAAATGAGGTAGCTATATTTAAAAGAAAGAGGTGAAATAAAGAGCAAACTAATCAAAGAAGATGAAACCCCTGGTCTGGTTACATCCTTGCATTTGAAAAGAATCTAGGGAAGAGATAACAAAGATATTACTACATATTTTTCATAATTTATTAGAGAATATTCCAGTGCCAGACGATGTGACAGATAGCTAATGTGATACCTATATCTAAGACGGGAGATAGAACACGTCCAGGGAACCATGGACTAGTCAGTTTAACATCAGTGATAGGAAAGATAATGGAATCGGTACTAAAGGATAAAATAGAAGAACGTGTAGACACCAAAAATGTAATGATGAATAGTCAGCATGGATTTCAAAAGGGAAAGCCCTGTTTGACTGATCTTGTTGAATTTTTAATGAGGTCACAGAATGTGTAGACATGGATATTGCAGTAGATGTAATTTATCTAGATTTTCTGAAGGCTCATAAATAAGGTCAGAGAATGCGGAGTTGGGGACCTGTTGCTGAATGGATAGCTGTTTGGTTCCAAGACAGTAAACAGAGTAGAGTAAGTGGATTTCCACAAGGATCTGTGCTGGGGCCACTTTTGTTCACAATTTATATTAACAATTTAGACATTGGAATCAAAAACATAATTTCTAAATGTGCAAATCTCACAAATTGTGGGGTGAGGGGATAGTCAATACTGAGGAAGAGTGCCAAGAAATATAAGTTATGAACAAACTTACAGAATTGGAATATAATTGGCAAATTAATTTCAACATAGATAATGGCACAAAAAATAAGCAGTTTGCATATTAGTAGAAAATAAGAATCTAGATGGGATAAAGGAGCAATGGGATCTGAGAGTACAAAGAGAAAAATTAGTAAAAGTAGCGACGCATGTTAGCAAGGTCATAAAAAAAGGAAAGCCAAGCACTAGGGTTTATTTCTAAAGAGATAGAATTGAAAAGAAAATAAATTATGTTAAACTAGCCCTGCATAGCCCACACCTGGAATACTGTGTATAATTTTGGTAACCAGATTCTGCAAACAGAAAGATATAGAGGCACTGCAGAGGGTGGAAAAAATTTGAGAATCATACCAGAAATTAGGACTCTGAGACACGAGTTCAAATACCACCACGGCAGCTAATGGAATTTGAATTCAATTAATAAATCTGGAATTAAAAGCCAGTCTCAGTAATGGTGACTATGAAACCATTGTTGATTGTCGTAAAAACCCATCTGGTTCACGAATGTGTTTTAGGGAAGGAAATCTGCCATCCTCACCTGGTCTGGCCAGCATGTGACTCCAGATCCACAGCAATGTGGTTAACTGTTAAGTGCCCTCTGAAATGACCTAGCAAGCCACTCAGTTGTATCAAACCGCTACAAAGTCAATAAAAAGGAATGAACCCGAACTGACCACCCGGTCCTAAGCACTGGAAACAACAATGGCAAATCCAGCCATATCGACCCGGCAAAGTCCTCCTTACTAACATCTGGGGGCTTGTGCCAAAATTGGGAGAGGTGCCTCACAGACTAGTTGAGTAACAGCCTGGCATAGTCATACTCATGGAATCATACCTTACAGATCATGTCCCAAACACTACCATCACCATCTCTGTCCTGGTCCTGTCTCACTGGCAGAACAGAACCAGCAGAGGTGCCAGCCCAGTGGTATACAGCTGGAAGGGAGTCGCCCTGGGAGTCCTGAACATCAGTTCCGCTCCCCAGGAAGTCTCATGGCATCAGGTCAAACATGGGCAAGGAAACCTCCTGCTATTACCACGGACCGCCCCCACCCCTTAACTGATGAATCAGTGCTCCTCCATGTTGAACACCACTTGGAGGAAGCCGTGAGGGTGGCTAGGGCGCAGAATGTACTCTAGGTGGGGGACATCACAAGCGCCACCACAGACCAAGCTGACCGAGTCCTAAATGACGTAGCTGCTAGACTGGGTCTGTGGCAGGTAGTGAGGGAACCAACAAGAGGGAAAAACATACTTGACCTCTTCCTCACCAACCTGCCATCTGCAGATGCATCTGTCCATGACAGCATCGGCACAGTCCTTGTGGAGATGAAGACCCGCCTTTGCATTGAGGACACCCTCACTCTGCTAAATAAGATAGATTTCGAACAGATCTAGCAACTCAAAACTGGGCATCCATGAGGCTCTGTGGGCCATTAGCAGTAGCAGAATTGTACTCAAACACAATCTGTAAGCTCGTGGCCCAGCATATCCCCCACTCTACCATTACCATCAAGCCAGGGGATCAACCCTGGTTCAGTGAAGAGTGCAGGAGGGCATGCCAGGAGCAGCAGCAGGCATACCCGAAAATGATAGACAGAGCTAAGCAATTCCACAACCAACGGATCAGATCTAAGCTCTGCAGTCCTGCCACATCCAGTCGTGAATGGTGGTGGACAATTGAACAACTCACTGGAGGAGGAGGCTCCACAAATATCCCTATCCTCAGTGATGGAGGAACCCAGCACATCAGTACAAAAGATAAGGCTGAAGCATTCGCAACATTCTTCAGCCAGAAGTGTCAAGTGAATGATTCATCTCAGCCTCCTCCGGAGGTCCCCTGCATCACAGATGCCAGTCTTCAGCTATTCGATTCATTCCACGTGATATCAAGAAACAGCTGAAGGCACTGGATACTTCAAAGGCTATGGGCCATGACAGTATTCTGGCAATAGTACTGAAGACTTGTGCTCCAGAACTTGCTGTGCCCCTAGCCAAGCTGTTTCAATATAGCTACAACACTGCCATCTAGCCGGCAATGTGAAAAATTGCCCAGGTATGTCCTGTACACAAAAAGCAGGACAAATCCAACCTGGCCAATTACCGTTCCATCAGTCTGCTCTCTATCATCAGTAAAGTGATGGAAATGGTCACCAACAGTGCTATCAAGCAGCACTCACTTAGCAATAACCTGCTCACTGGGCACCCAGTTTGGGTTCTGCCAGGGTCACTCAGCTTCTGACCTCATTACAGCCTTGGTTCAAACATGGACAAAAGAGCTGAACTGCAGAGGTGAGATGAGAGTAACTGCCCTTGACATCAAGGCAGCATTTGACCAAGTGTGGCATCAAGGAACCCTAATAAAACTGGTGACAATGGGAATCAGGGAGAAAACTGTCCGCTGGTTGGAGTTATACCTTGCACAGAGAAGATGGTTGTAGTTGTTGGAGGTCAATCATCTCACTTCTCCCAACCCTACTATCTAGCAGGACAAGGGCAGCAGATACATGGGAACATCACCACCTGGAAGTTCCCCTCCAAGCCACTCAACATCCTGACTTGGAAATATATTGCTGTTCCTTCACTATCACTGGGTCAAAAATCCTGGAACTTCCTCCCTAACAACACTGTGTAACTACACCACATGGACTGCAGCGGTTCAAGAAGGCAGCTCACCACCACCTTCTCAAGGACAATTAGGGATGGGCAATAAATGCTGGTTTAGCCAGCGATGCCCACATCCCGTAAATGAATTTTAAAAAATAATTCTCTATCCATGCTAACATGTTACTTCCTGCACTATGAGCTCTTATTTTGTGTAGTAACCTTTGATGTGGCACTTTGTCAAATGTCTTCTGGAAATCTAAATACAGCAAATCCACAGATTCCCCTTTATTCACATTACTTGTTGCTTCCTCAAATAACTGCAATAAATTAGTCAAACAGGATTTCCCTTTCACAAAACCAAGTTGACTCTGCTTAATTGCTTTGAGATTTGTAAGAGCTCCACTATAACCTCCTTAATAGGTTCCAGCAATTTCCCTACAACAGATGGTAAGCTAACGGGCCTGTTGCTTTCTGCTGAAAACACTCTATGAACTCATCATCCAGACTATCTTTGCCAATCTGATTTGTCCAATCTATATGTAGAATAAAATTACCCTTGATCATCGTCATACCTTTTTCACAAGCCCCCATTATTTCTTCCTGTATACCCCGTCCTAAAGTGTGGTTACTGATCAGGGGCCCATAAACCACTTTCACAAGTGACTTCTTACCTCTACTATTTCTCAACTCTACCCAAACTGATTCTACATATTGATCTCCAGAACTAAGGTAATTTCTCTCTGTTGTACCATTGTAATTCTTAATTGACAGAGCTACCCCTCCACCTTCTCCTAACTTCCTGTCCTTCCAAAATGGCATGTACCCTTGAATATTCAGGTCCCAGTCTTTGTCACCTTTGTAATAGCTATTGGATCATACATATTTATTTCTATTTGTGCCATCAATTCATCTGTCTTGGAATGAATACTATGTGCATTCAAATACAGAGCCTTTAGTTCTGTCTTTTTACTTATTTTTGTAACCAGCCTTATCTGCTGGTGCATACTTAGGTTTGTAAACTCTGTCCCTTCCTGCCATGCTTTTATCATCCTTTCCCTTAATTCTACCTTGATCTTTTGATTGTCTTCTCTATTTAATTTTTCACATCCTCCCAAACTTGATTCCTTGCCCCCACTATTTAGTTTAACCAAATCCAATTGTAGCAATTGGACTTGCTTACTCTTGGACCCAAAACCCCTTACAATGAAGCCAACATGCCATTTGCCTTCCTAATTGTTTGCTATATCTGCATCCAACTTTGTGTTCCTTTTTTTATATTAATTTATGGGAGGTGGGTGTCACTGGCTAGGCCAGTATTTATTGCCCATCCTTAATTGCTCTTGAGAAAGTCGTGGTGAGCTGCATTCTTGAACTGCTGCAGTCTATATGATGTTGGTGCACCTACAGTGCTGTCAGGGAAGGAATTCCAGGATTTTGATCCAGCGACAGTGAAGGAGAAGCAACATATTCCCAAGTCAGGATGGTAAGTGGCTGAAGAGGAGAACTTCCAGGTGGTGGTGTTCCCACCTATCTGCTGCCCTTGTCCTTCTGGATAGTAGTGGTCATGGGTTTGGAAGGTGCTGGTTAAGGAGCATTGATGAGTCCTTGCAGTGCATCTCGTAGATATCACACACTGCTGCCACTGTTTGTCAGTGGTGGAGGGAATTAATGTTTGTGGAAGGGGCGCCAATCAAGCAGGCTGCTTTGTCCTGGATGGTGTCAAGCTTCTTGAACATTGTCAGAGCTGCACTCATCCAGGCAAGTGGCGAGTATTCCATCACACTCCTGACTTGTGCCTTGTAGATGGGGAACAGGTTTGGGGAGTCAGGAAGTGAGTCACTCGTCGCACAATTCCTAGCTTCTGACCTGCTCTTGTAGCCTTAGTATTTATATGGCTATTCCAGTTTAGCTTCTGGGCAATGGTAACCTCCAGGATGTTGATAGCAGGGAATTGTGCGATCTTAATGCCATTGACTGTCAAGGGGTGGTGGTTGGATTCTCTCTTATTGGAGATGGTCATTTCCTGACATTTGTGTGGCGCAAATATTACTTGCCACTTGTCAGCCCAAGCCTAGATATCGTCCAGGTCTTGCTGCATTTGAACATGGACTGCTTCAGTATCTGAGGAGTCGCGAATGATGCTGAATATTGTGCAATCATTAGCGACCAGTCTTGAGTTGCTAGATCTGTTCAAAATCTATCCCATTTAGCATGGCGGTAGTGCCACAGAACATAATGAAGGGTATCCTCAACATGAACACAGGATTTTGTCTCCACAATGATTGTGAGGTGGTCCCTCCTACCGAAACTGTCATGGACAGATGCATCTGCAGGAGGCATGTTGGTGAGGATGAGGTCAGGTATGTTTTTCCCTCCTATATAAGCAATATACTGTGGATGCTGGAAACCTGAAATTAAAACAGAAAATGCTAGTAAAACTCAGCAGGTCTGATAGCATCTGTGGAGAGAGAAACAGAGTTGGCATTTCAAGTCCTTTATGGAAGGTGAGGACATACCCAGAGATGGCGATGGTGGTGTATGGGACATTACCTGTACGGTATGATTCCGTGAGTATGACTATGTCAGACTGTTGCTTAACTAGTCTGTGAGACAGCTCTCCCAATTTTGGCACAAGCCCCCAGATGTTAGTAAGGAGGGCTTTGTAGGATTGACAGGGCTTCGTTCACTATTGTCGTTTCCAGTGCCTAGGTTGATGTTGGGTAGTCTGTCTGGTTTCATTCCTTTTAGACTTTGTAGCGGTTTGATACAACTGAGTGGCTTGCTAGACCATTTCAGAGGGCATTTAAGAATCAACTACATTGCTGTGGATCTGGAGTCACATGTAGGCCAGACCAGGTAAGGAAGGCAGATCTCCTTCCCTAAAGGACATTAGTGAACCAGGTGGGTTTTTATATCAATCGACAGTGGTTTCATGGTCATCATTAGACTTTTAATTCCAGATTTTTATTGGCGGGATTTGAATCTGGGTCCACAGAGCACTTTCCTGGGTTTCTGGATTACTAGTCCAGTATACCACTATGCCACCGCCTCCCCAAGTAACACCTAAATCTCTCTGGACACCAGCATTTAAAATGGAGACCTGTCATTTTGAATCTCCTTACCTGAAGAATGTTTTGGTAGTATTATTGATGGGGATAAATTGTCTGTTCCCCCAAAGCAACGGAATTTAATTGAACAAAGGGCAGCAGCTTCAGATTGACTTGAGGACTCTATCTGGAGTTACTTAACTGTTTAAAAACAAGGTACCAGCTGGGAATGCACCATACTCTGCTAGTAGTATTTCATTCGGGGCTCCGGAACAGCTCCCAGGTCCAATCATAGATTGGAGTATCCTGGAGGGAAGGGAACCTGAAATGGTGATTCTGCACCAAGGCAAGAAAATAATCATTTAAAATAAAATGATCATTTTCATAATTACATTTTACAAGGGCTTTGTAAGGAGCAGTTTTTTATTCCTTACAAAAAGCACTGCACCTTAACTGACGTGTCATTTAGAAGTAGTGTCATTGTATTATTAATAGAATTATATTTTAACAAACTACATTGCCCCACTGAACAGCATGGTGTCTCTCAGAGTTCAGTAATTAAACCTTATAAATCAAAATTATGTCTCCATTTTTGTATGGGTTACTATCCTATATTTTTAATATAAATGTACCCTAATACAGTTGATTCTGGTAACATCCATCTCAACACTAGTTCTGCTGTTCCACGGTAGGCAATGTCATAATATTGATTTCCTCATGAGTATTGTCAATATCTCTTTCAAATTACTTTAGATATTTTCCCTCTTTACTTTGGCCTGAAGAAATGTTTGTACTAGTACGTTGAAAATTTGAGTCTGACCGTTTTCAAAATAGTCATTATTACCAGGCATCTATCCCCAGTTCTCTGCAATATTATGGTGATATGCGATATCAGTTATCTTGGTAACACTCTTATAGATTTCCCAGCTTTCCTACTGCATTTTTATTAGAATCATGGAATAATTACATCACAGAAGGAAGCCACTTGGCCCATTGTGTCGATGCCATTCTCTTCAACTCTTCTGGTCTCACTCCCCGGCCCTTTCCATGTAGTTCTTTAGGTGCTTAGCCAATTCCATTGTGAAAGCCATGATTGAAACTGCCTTCACCACACTCTCAGACAGAGCATTCCGGATCCTAACCACTTCCTGCGTAAAATATGTTCTTCCTCATGTTGTCGTTTCTTCCTTGATCCATCACCTTAAGTCACTGTTCTCTGGTTCTCTACCTTGCCATCAATGGTAACAGTTTCTCCCTATCCACTCTATCTAGGCCCCTCATGATTTTGAAGACCCCTATCAGATCTCCTCCTATGCTCTAAGGAGAACAACTCCAGGTTCTCCAATCTATCCAGATGCTGAAGTCCCTCATCTCTGGACTAAACTTTTCTGCAGCCTCTCTAAAGCGTTCACAGCTGGTACCATGAACTGTGGTGCCCAGAATTGGACACAATTGCTTAGTTACGTGATGGTGTAAAAGTTGCTGGTATATGACAGGTACCTGTTTACAGCAACGTGGTGCTGGCAGACTTTAGCTATACTGTCAGCTCCACTTGTAATCAGCTAGCTCAAACCTAAATACCTGTGAACCTACTGGAGATAATCTTACATTGCTTGCCAGAGTTTGGTCCAGATGACTTCAGTGCAAATTATATCAATTTGCATCAGTAGAAAAGTCTGAAGATTTGTCAGTAGTTGTTTATTAACATTTTGGAAACTATCAAAGGCATATCATAACGTAATTGCAAGATAAATTGATACTATTTTTGATACCTAATTTATTGATGAGATATTCTCAGGCCATCTGGGATTGTAAAGTATAAATAATCATCATCCAGCTGTTTGGAATCTCCATTCATATCTATCCAGTCGAACCAGAGAATCTCCTGCAATGGCTTCTCTACCCCTGGAGACCTCAAGGATCTATCCTGACTCCCTCTTGTTTCTCATCTTATGCTATCTCTGAGCAACATTCTCCACCAATGCAGTGTCGCAGATACACTGAACTCTACCTCACCACCAACTCTTTCACCCCTTCCACTGCCACTGATTTGTCATACTATTTGTCCAACTTCTCATATTGGATATGCAAGATTTTTATAAATTAAATATTGGAAGACCAAAACCATTGCCTTCAGCCCCTGATGGATTTCTGGCCACTGTCTAAGGCTAAAGGGGTCTGGTCACACCTTGGCACCTGTTTCAGCTTTTACAGAGCTTCGGACCACATATACTCTCCATCACCAAGATCACCTACTTCCACCTTCATCGCATCGCCTGTCTCTACCCCACCTCAGCTTATTTGCTGCTGAAACCATCATCCATGCCTATGTTAACTCTATCCTCACCTACTCCAGTGCTCTTCTGGCTGGTCAAACTCGCTCAAAACTCTGTTGCCCATATCAGAATCAAAGATTGGCAGGCAAAACTAGAACTGAACAATGCGCTGCCTTTAAAGAGGAGATGGTTCAAGTACAGTCAAACTACATTCCTTCGAGGGGCAAAGGTGAGACAAACAAAACCAGAGCTCCATGGATGATGAAAGAGATGTCAGATAGTTATCAAATAGTCAAGTGAGAGCCAGGAGAACTAGAAAGTTTAAACAGGAAGTAAAGAAAGTAATAAGGGAAGCAAAGAGAGAGTATGAGAAAAGACTGGCAGCTAACACAAAAAGGAATCCAAAGTTTTCCTATAGGCATGCAAATAGTAAAAAGAGAGGTGGGAATCATTAGGGACCAGAAAGGGGACTTGCGCATGGAGGCAGAGGACATGGTCAAGAGACAGATTGCACCTGTCTTTACCAAGTAAGAAGATGCTGGCAAAATCATAGAGGAAGTATTGGATAGGCTGACAGTAAGTTAAGTCACCAGGCCAAATGAGATGCATCCAAGGATACTGAGAGGAATAAGGGTGGAAATTGCGAAAGGACTGGGAATAATTTCCCAATCCTCCTTGGATATAGGGATTGTGCCAGAGGACTGAAGAATTGCAAATGTTACACACCTGTTCAAAAAAAGGTGTAATGGTGAGTTCAGCAATTATAGGCCAGTCAGCTTAACATTGTTGATGGGAATGCTTTTAGAAACAATAATCTGGGACAAAATTAGCAGTCGCTTAGACATAAGATTACTTATGGAAAGCCAGCACGGATTTGTTGAGGGCAAATTGTGTTTAACCAACTGGCTTGAGTTGTTTAATGAGGTAACAGAGACGGTTGATGAGGGTCATGTGGTTGCTGTTGTGTACAGGCACTTCCAAAAACTATTTAATAAAGGGCCAAATAATTGCTTTGTCAACAAAGTTAAAGCTCATGGGATAGTGGCCACATGGATACAAAGTTGGCTGTGTGACAGGAAACCATTTTTCGGACTGGAGAAAGATATACAATGGGGTTCCCCAGAGGCCGACACTAGGACCTCTCCTCTTCTTGATCTATATTAATAACCTAGACTAGGGTATGTAGGGCACAATTCCAATATTCGCAGGTGACACAAAACTCAGATGTATTATGAGGAGGATAGTGATAGACTACAAGAGAACAAGGGAACAGACTGGTGAAATAGACAGAAATGTAGCAGGTGAAACTTCATGTAGAGAAGTGTGAAGTGACACATTTTGGTAGGAAGAATGAGGAGAGGCAATATAAACTAAAGGATCCAATTCTAAAAGAGAGACCTGGGAGTGTATGTGCACAAATTGTTCAAGGTGGCAGGGCAGGTTTACAACATGGTTAATAAGTTATATCGGTCCCAGGGCACACAGTACAAAAACAAGTTAGTTGATTGAACATTAATTAAACACTGGTTCAGCCTCAACTTGAGAAATGTGTCCAATTCTGGTCACCACATTTCAGGAATGATGTGAAGGCATAAGAAAGTGTGCAAAAAAATTTAAGAGAATGATTTCAGGGATCAGGAACTTCAGTTCCATAGATAATTTAGAGAAATGGGAGCTTTTTCCCTTGGAGAAGAGAAGGCTGAGAGGAGATTTGATAGAGGTGCTCAAAGCCATGAGGAATCTGAACAAAGAAACTGTTTCCATTGGTGGAAGGGTCAAGAACCAGAGGACACCACTTTAAGGTAACTGGCAAAAGAACCGAATGCAGCATGAGAAAAATATTTTTTTATGCAGCGAGTGGTTAGGATCTGGAATGCACTACTGAGTGTAGTAGAGGCAAATTTAGTCGTGACTTTCAAAAGGGAATTGAATAATCATCTGAAGAGAAAATATTTGCACATGCTGGGGAAAGGAGTGGGACGAACTAAAAGGCTCTTTCAGAAAGCTGGCATTTACTTGAAGGGCTGAATGTGTTGCAACCATTCTATGATTTTATATTGCAGCTCGCACCAAGTCCCTTTCACTCATCTCGCCAACCTGCATTGGCTCCTGGTCCGGCTTCATCTTGATTTAAACATTCTCATCCTTGTTTTGAAGTTCTTCTGTGGCCTGTCCCTTCCCTATCTATCTAGCCTTACACCAATCCACACTCCTCCCATTCTAGTCCCATTCTTACCTACCTAATCATAGCCAGAGAATCACTTGCAATGACTTTTCATGCTGCTCCTGCACCATTAACTCTGGTGTTTCTCAACGATCTATCTTTGCCCCTCCTATTTCTCATCTACATGTTGCCCCTTGACGTCATCCGAAAGCACAGCAATCAGCCAAGATCATATTGAATGATGGAGCAGGCTCGACAGGCAATATAGTCTTCTCCTACTCCTAGTTCTTATGTATGCTGACTATATCCAGCTCTACAATGCCACCACATACCTTGGATCCTCCACTGTTGCTAAACTGCTTATCCAACATCCAGAACCGAACAAGCAGAATTTTTTTCAATTAAATATCGGGAAGACTAAAGCCATTGTTTTCAGTCCCTGCTCCAAACTCCGTTCCCTAGCTACTGACTCCATCTCTCTCCCTAGCAACGGTGTGAGATTCAACCAGTCTGTTCGCAACCTTGGTGAGACATTTGATCCCAAGATGAGCTTCCAACATTATATTCATGTCATCACTAAGATCACCTCCATAACATTGCTCAATTCCACGCCTATCCAACTCATCTGCTGCTGAAACTTTCATTCATGCCTTGTTACCTCTAGACTTGCCTATTGTAATGCACTCCTGGCTGGTCTCCTGTATTCTATCATCATAAACTTGAGGTCATCCAAAACTGCTGCCGGTGTCTTATCCCTCACTAAGTCCCATTCCCCTATTACCCCTGCGCTCATTGGCCTACATTGGCTCTGGTCGAGCGAAATCTTGATTTTAAAATTCTCGTCCTTTTGTCCAAATCCTTCCATGGCCTCACCCCTCCCTATCTCTGTAATCTCCTCCAGTCTCACAACCCTCTGAGATATCTACACTAATTATGTGTAGATTATGGCCTGTTGTGCCACTCACCACGGGAGGCCATGCTTTCTGTTGCCTTGGCCCTAAGCTCCGACATCCCTTCCCACACCCCTCTGCCTCTCTTTCCTCCTTGAAGGCAATCCTTAAAAACTGCCTCTTTGACCGAGCTTTTGGTCACCTGCCCGAATATCTCCTTATCCCAATATCTCGGACTCAATTTGATTTATAATGCTCCTATGAAGTGCCTTTGGATGTTTTATTATGTTAAATGCGCAATATAAATATAAGTTTTGCTATTCTTACACATCCCTGATTTTCATTGCTCAATTGTTGCCAGCTGTGCCTTCAGCTGTTCCGGGCCTAAAGTCTGTAATTCCCTCCCAAAACCACTCTGCTTCTCTAGCTATCTCTCCTCCTTTAAGGTATTCCTTAAGAAAGTATTTAGACATTTTTCCCAATGCCTGCATATGTGGCTCAGTGCCAAATTTTGTTTGATAATGCTCCCGTAACATGCCTTGGGATGTTTTACTCGGTACTATACAAATGCAAATTGTTGTGACAACTGCTCATTCCCAGTGTCACTCTGACTGACTGGAGGTTATTTGTTAAGCACATTACGAGGCACACGAATAAACAGCAGGCCAACGCTTTAAAATTGGATCTGTGCAAATTCATATTTTTAAAATCTTTTTTAAATGAAATATTTTTCATGTTCATATAGATGATTGGAGAAGCAATAAATTGAAAATGTGTTTTATCAATTTTTTTTAAACTATAGGCAGTAACAGATTTTTAAAAATTTATGTAAACAGGGAGGCGACCAGTTTTAATGTTTTTGTTTAAAAAGAACGGCTGAAGTAGTCGTGCCTGTTTAAATTAATCCCACAAATTTTATTTTCTTCTAAGTTTGAAGAAAATTTCAAAAGCTCCATTTTCTCTCCATCTTAAATTGAGAGGAATATTTGAATATTTCATACAAAAGGACAGTATGTTGGAATACCTGCTGGTATATTCTGCCTGATAGGATTTTGTAATATTAAAGAATGGAATATTGATAATCTGATGTACAGTAGAAGTGAGTAATTATTGAAACGTTTTAAGAATTTACTTCAGTAATTAGAGTTGGAAGTTGTTTCAAAATTTTAATTTTAATGCTTGCAGAACAAATTCGACGAGGCTTTTTTTGGGTTCCTTCAGTGCTTATTGACGGTGGATTGTGGGAAGTGGAGCTGGGGCAGCCTTGTTCCCATTGCTGTATTGATTTGCCCTTCAGCTGTTTGCACATTGAAGAGAACCAAGGGCCCTGTTGTTGATTATCTACACAATGTCTCTGTGTGCATTATTGACCTGGTTGCAGCTACTGCCCCGTGGCTCTTGGTTTTCCACACCGTTACCATGGTGATCATAATAAAACATTGTATCTCCCGCATCCTGTCTCGGCTGCCACCTGATTTTTTTTCCTCCCTGGCATAGCCTGAAAATTTCCAGAGAGCACTAATTGGAAATTATTATTGTTTTTGAAGGAGAGAGGAGGGGGAAGAGTGCAAAATGCTGAGTTCTGTAAGCTGTGAAATAGGAATTGTGGAAAACAATGAACATTTTAAAACAATGGTTACAAGGTTGAAATTAATAACTGTGGTTGAAATGACCGTACATTTTTAGATCATTTGCGATCTCAAGATGTGCTTCCATGTAAGTCAGTATATTTATTTTCCGCTCTGGCTTTAGCAGATTAGATATAAATTGTATCTGCTGCTTTAATAAAGCAAAACATATGCAACCTCGATTACAAAAATGCACAAAAATTCCTGATTATAATTATTTAAAATTGAGAAGAAATGTAATTGTCAGGAGTATTTTTCACCCAGTGCCAGTCAGAAAAAATACAGTAGCACGTACCAAATTTTGCTGCAGAAATAATAGCAATGCTGGTATCGCTCACTGTTATTTATGTGGAAATCAGACAATAACATCTGGCAACCACAAATGCACAAAGAAATATGGAAATCCAGAGGATGTAAGCAACATACTGCGGTTGCTGGAAATCTGAAATAAAGACAAAAAAGTGGAAAAACTCAGGTTTGGCAGCTTCTGTGGAGAGAGAAACAAAGTTAACGTTTAGAATCAGTTTGACTCTTCTTCAGAGCTCTCAATTGAGCCTCAAAGTGGGCATACTATATATTATGCAGATGATCAATGACAGCATCAACTGCCAAGGTCCTTACCTCACCCCACTCACTGCTAATGAGAATCTTATCCATGCTTCTGTTACCTCCACATTTCATCTTTACAACGGCCTGCTCACTACCCTTTGGAATTTTGGCCAACATATACTCCAGCATGTCCAAATTGTGCCACCTGCATCTTGTCCTGCAGTTCAGTCAGTCTTTTAGATGAGACATTAAACCAATCCCATTTTGAACAATTGCATGGGAGTTCCTGGTTGTTCTGACAACATGAAAACAGGTTATTTTATCATTAAATTGGTTGCTGTGTTCTTTTATATTATAACAGTGACTTCACTTCAAAAATAGTCAATTGACTGTAAAACATTTTAGGACATGCTGAAAGTTGCTATATAAATGCAGATTATTTTCTTTTCTTTTCCCCCATCATCCCTTGTCTTTGCCGACCTCCTTTGGCTCCCTGAACCTTAATGTAATGAAAATCCTTGCCTTTGATTACATAATTCCATAGTCATGTCCCTTCCTACCTCTGCAGCCTCTTCCATCCCTATGTCCCTGTCTAAGCTCTTTGCTTTACAAAAAATGGGGCTCTTATGCATCATTCTCCTCTTTTCCCAATTAGTCACCTTAGTCCTATCTCGGTAACTGCCTACCTAAACAATTCTGTGCTGCTGATCACTCTCTCTTCTTTCGGCTATTATTCCTAAATTCTTTTATTACAGTTTGGGGACCATCCCTCCTCTGTAAAAGTTCTATATGAATATAAAATATTGCTGAATGTAATGTGCTTAAGTATAGTCACTGTGTTTTGGCCCTTCTGGTATACTTCCGCTGTATATGTGCATATAGAAGGGGAGGCAGAAACATAGTGATAATGTCATTTTACTAACATTCCAGAGGCTCAGGCTAATGCTCTGGGTACATGGGTTCAAATCCCAGCGTGGCTGCTGGTGGAATTTAAATTAAATTAATAAATCTGTAATTAAAAGCTAGTCTCAGTAATAGTGACCACAAAGCCATTGTCGATTGTTGTAAAGACCTATCTGGCTCACCAATGCCCTTTAGGGAAAGAAATCTGGCATCCTTACGTGGTCTGCCCTATATGTGACTCCAGGCCCACAGCAATGTAGTTGATTCTTAACTGTCCACTGAAATGGCCTAGCAAGCCACTCAGTTATATCAAACTGCTACGAAGTCTAAAAGGAATGAAACCGGACAGTACACCCAGCATCAATTGAGGCATCAGAAGTAGCAATGGCAGGCCTAGCTCTGTTGATGCTGCAAAGTCCTCCTTATTAACATCTGGGGGCTTCTGCCAAAATTTGCGTAGCTGTCCCATAGACTAGTCAAGCAATAGCCTGACACAGTCATACTCACAGAATCATACCTTACAGACAATGACCCAGACATCACCATCCCTAGGTATGTCCTGTCCCACCGACAGGACTGACCCACCAAAGGTGGCGGCACCGTGGTATACAACTGGGAGGGAGTTGCTTTGGAAGCCTTCAACATTGACTCTGGACCCCATGAAGTCTCATGGCACCAAGTCAAACATGGGCAAGGAAACCTCCTGCTGATTACCTTGTCCTCACCAATCTACCATGACAGTGTTGACAGTATGGACCACTGCACAATCCTTGTGAAAACATAGGAACATAGCAAATAGGAGCAGGAGCAGGCCATTCAGCCTGTCGAGTCTGCCCTGCCATTCAATATGATCATGGCTGATCCTCTATCTCAACGCCATACTCCTGCATTCTCCCTATACCCCTTGATGCCTTTAGAGCCCAGAAATCTATCTACTTCCTTCTTTAATATATTCAGTGACTTGGCTTCCACAGCCAAGATGAAGCCCCATCTTCTCATTGAGGATACTCTCCATTGTGTTGTGTGGCACTACCACTGTGCTAAATGGGATAGACTTCGAACAGATCTAGCAATTCAAAACAGGGCATCCATGAGGCGCTTGTGGGCCATCAGCAGAATTGTACTCAATCATAATCTGTAACCTCATGGCCCGGCATATCCCCCACTCTACCGTTACCATCATGGCGGTATCAACTCTGGTTCAATGAAAAGTGCAAGAGGGCATGCCAGGGGCAGCACCAGGCATACCTAAAAATGTGGCATCAACCTGGTGAAGCCACAACACATGACTACTTGCATGCCAAACAGTGGAAGCAGCAAGTGATAGACAGGGCTAAGTGATCTCACAATCAACGGATCAGATCTAAGCTCTGCAGTCCTGCCACATGTCATGAATGGTGGTGGACAATTAAACAACCAACAGGAGGAGGAGGCTCCACAAATATCCCCATCCTCAATGATGCAGGAGCCCAGCACATCAGTGCAAAAGACAAGGCTGAAACATTTGCAACAATTTTCAGCCAGAAGTACCTAGTGGATGATCCTCCTTGGCCTCCTCTGGAGGTCCCCAGCATCACAGATGCCAGTCTTCAGCCAATTCGATTCACTCCATGTGATATCAAGAAACGGCTGAAGGCACTGGATACTGCAAAGGCTACGGACCCTGACAATGTTCCAGCAATAGTACTGAATACTAGTGCTCCAGAACTTGCTGCACCCCTGGCCAAGCTGTTCCAGTACAGCTACAACACTGGCACCTTCTCAGCAATGTGGAAAATTGCCCAGGTATGCCCTGTGGACAAAAAACAGGACAAATCCAATACGGGCAGTTACCACCCCATCAGTCTACTCACCATCACCAGTAAAGTGATGGAAGGGGTCATCAACAGTGCTATCAAGCAGCATTTGCTTAGCAATATCCTGCTCAATGATGCTCAGTTTGGGCTCCACTAAGATCACTCAGTTCCTGAACTCATTAGAGACATGGACAAAAGAGCTGAACTTCAGATGTGAACTGAGAGTGACAGCTCTTAACATCAGGGCAGCATTTGAACGAGTGTGGCATCAAGGAGCCCTAGTAAAACTGGAGTCAATGGGAATCAGGGGGAAAACTCTCCACTGGTTAGAGTCATTCTTAGCACAAAGGAAGATGGTTCTGGTTGTTGGATGTCAATCATCTTACTCCCATAATATCACTGCAGGAATTCCTCTGGATAGTGTCCTCGGCCCAAACACCTTCAGCTGTTTCATCAATAATTTTCCTGCCATCATAAGGTCAGAAGTGGGGATGTTCGCTGATGATTGCACAATGTTCAGCACCATTCGTAACTGCTCAGATACTGAAGCAGTCCATGTCCAAATGCAGCAAACCTGGTCAATATCCAGGTTTGGACTGACAAGTGGCAAATAACATTCGCGCCACACAAATGCGAGGCAATGACTATCTCCAACAAGAGAAAATCCAACCATCGTCCCTTGACATTAACTGGCTTTACCATTGCTGAATCTCTTACTATCAACATCCTGGGAGTTACCATTGTCTAGAAACTGAACTGGACTAGCCATATGAATACTATGGCTACAAGAGCAGGCCAGAGGCTAGGAATCCTGCAGCGAGTAACTCACCTCCTGACTCCACAAAGCCTGTCCACCATCTACAAGGCACAAGTCAGGAGTGTGATGGAATACTCTCCACTTGCCTGGATAAGTCCAGCTCCAACAACACTCAAGAAGCTCAACACATTCTAGGACAAAGCAGCCCACTTGATTGGCACCCCATCCACAAACATTCACTCCCTCCACCACTGACGCACAGTGGCAGCAGTGTGTACCATCTACAAGATGCACTGCAGGAATTCACCAAGGCTGCTTAGACAGCACCTATCAAACCCACGACTGCTACCATCTAGAAGAACAAGGGCAGCAGATAGATGGCAACACCACCACCTGGGAATTCCTCTCCAAGCCACACACCATCCTGACTTGGAAATATATCGCCGTTCCTTCACTGTCAGTGGGTCAAAATCCTGGAACTCACTTCCTAACAGCACTGTGGGTGTACCTACATTACATGGCCTCCAGTGGTTCAAGAAGGCAGCTCACCACCACCTTAAGGGCAATTAGGAATGGGCAATAAATGCTGGCCTAGCCACATCCCATTAATGATTTTTTAAAAATCATCAGCAAAGTCATGAAAGGGGTTGTTGTAAGTGCTGTCGAGCGGCACTTACTCAGCAATAACCTTGCTCACTGATGCTCAGTTTGGGTTCCGCCAGGGCCACTAAGCTCCTGACCTTGATCCAAACATGGACAAAAGAGCTGAACTCAAAAGGTGAAGTGAGGGTGACTTCCCTTGACATCAAGGCATCCTTCTGTAACATTGGAAGGGGAGAGAGATTTTTTTGAAGATTATTTAATTTTCAGACTGCCAGCACGTCCAGGGATCGTTCTCTGCTCCTTGCCTAGCCATTTTTAAGTTTATTGCTAATGTACTATTATAATGAAACAACACCAATATTACAATGTTAAAACTAATCAAATGTAAGGAGTGCCTTTATTACAGCTATAGCAACTGTTAATTATATAAATATACATTTAAAATACAGTAATTTTAAAACAAAACATGCAAAATACTTTAATTCTGCTTACCCTGTCAGCATCTGGGCATGTGCACGAAAGAGCGCAGAAATCTCTCTGAAGCACAGAGTTGCCTCAGGGAGATTCAGAACATACTGAGAATTTTTAATAAATAAAGTTAAAAATTATTTACATATGTCCCTTCATGTGACAGTGTCACATGAGCTGGGACATGTTTATGAAATGTGAAAACTTTATTTATTAATTTCATAAAACCTTCATAAAACCTCATTCTGCCCATGGATGAGGTTTCATGAAAAACGCAAAGGCCGCTTGGGCTCTTTGCCTTCTTGCCAACCTTAAGGTTGGATAGGCAGCCCTGTTAATTATCTAAATTGGTTTTTAAATGGCTTTAACAGGCCTTCGACAGTTCAGTGGGTGCGCAGCCACCTTTGGCACGTGCCGGTCGAGTGGAAGATTGGAATGATGCGCAGTGACGTCAGGACGCCCAACGTCACCGCACGTCATTTTAGGGGAAAATTCTCCCCCTTGTGTGCAGCCAGATTGTTCTTTGCAAACCTTTATGGAAAGGGCTTTATTAGTGAATAAGCTGATAACCAGCTTCCAAGGAACCCAAGTGTGTAAACCGATTCATGGCACTGAAAGTTAATAAACACTGATGCTGATAAAGTATCAACTGACAGAAGCAGTTTCCATTCTTGTTATTATTTATAAGTGTAACATACTTGTAATTTTATATAAGCATTGTCTGTTTATCATGCCCCACCGTGTAATTCTATACCTGGAATTTAATGTAATGTTTTTACTCTAAACCCAGTTGTCATCAGTTTATTTTTCACTTCTGCAAGAATGCTGTTTTTGAGCATTGAATAGTGTGCACCAGTAATAATATTATTCAGTGCTCAGATTGGTAACATTGTTTAATCAAAAGTGGCCTGGCAGTTGCTGGAGCCTCATGTCCTTTACTTGAGGAAGGAACCTTGATTCTACGGAAATGAGGAAGGGTCTAAACCAAGCCATCTGCTTCAACTTTGATCAGGGTCTGTGAACTGCGGTTTGCCAGGTGCAGATTACCAGACTTGTCCCGTACGAAGTCAAAGATACTAATTGAAGTGTTTCATCATTTGAAGCCAAGGATGCAACCGGTTGTCTTATCCTTTGTGTGAGATGAAGTGGATTTTGTTAAATTTATGTATTAATGTCCTCCCCTGCCTGTCAGACTGTGCCTAAAATAAATGACTGTGGTTACAGCTACAGCAATTATTAATCTCTGCAATTCCGCATGGATGAGATTTTTTATTCCTCCTTTATTTCCAGAGGTTGTTTTGCTTTTTTCTCCAAAATGTGGTTAGCAACAGTGCAAAGGTTATAGCTCGGCTTGAGTAAAATTCATTGCAATATTTGCTGTTTTCATTTTCTGTCCTATGTAAAGTTTCTAAATACCACTTGTGGTAAAATAGTGACTGAAATCATTATAAAGTAATCAATATCCGAGAGTGATTACTATGCACTTCTCTTATCAAGGTGATGTCATAAACTGCAAGAACAAAGATTGGGCAGTGTATAACAGTAATCTGAACACCTAATACCATAACAGCCTTCAAATCAGTCAGTCCCATATATGTTTTTCTTACAGACAGTAATGTGACTTTGACTAAGCAACTTCATTATATTTTCAATGTTTCTTTCTACTGTAGATACTTGTGGTCAGGATACTGTATCTAACATGTGATGACAATGTATGAAGAATCACTAGTAGTCTTGTAACCAGCTAGGATAATTGTGTCAATCTGCAGCTCATTGCTCGTGCATAACGCAATTAGCATATGAACTGAATTTTGTTTTCAAGGTTGAATTTTCTCTCCATGAAACAGTGCAAAAGCTGGAGCTATTTTCAATTCTCATTGGTATGGTTATGGAAAACCACCCAAACTCTCAGCTTGGTTTGCTCTGAAGGCAGATGGCAGGCAGCTTGGCTCCGAGCTCTCTTTGTTTCCACAAAAATCCTTCAGGACTAGAAAGAACCAATCTTGGCCGATAATCATATCACTTAGTGTCAAACTAGGATTACATTCTGTGCATTCTATTCCATAAAAACAGAAAATGCTGGAAGTGCTCTGCAGGTCTGGCAGCATCTGTGGAGAGAAAAACAGAGTTTACATTTCAGGCCTGTGAGAAGTGGGAAAAGTTAGAAATGTCAGAAATGTCATTGGTTTCCAGCAAGTAAAGAGGGGGAGGGTGGGAAAAAGAGCAGAAGGGAAAGTCTGTGATAGGGTGCAGAGCAGGAGAGTTAAATGACAAAAGGTTTCCTGGTGAAAATCCACATTTTTCTCCACTAAGTTCCACCTACCTACCACTTGTTAAGATCCAGTGACTTTTGTTGCGAAGTAGATGAAATTTGAAACCCTCTTGCGTATTAAGAGAATAAAGCCTCAAAATTCCACAGTTTTAAACAAACAGAACTTTTTCTCTGTAAAAGTCAGCAAAAGCAAATATCAAAGCTATTTATCTTATACTTTAACATCCAGAATTAACATGTGGTAAACATAAATGAACAGGTAAACTATGGTTGGACACACCACAAACTGGCAGACACAACAAGAACAGATTTCACGAATTTCCCAGCAACCCACCCAGACATCAGCAATCACTGAGACACAAAAATCCTTGAAACTTTGTTTTCCCTCATGAGGAATTCCAGCGCCTATCCTTCAAAGAACTAGTCTGATCCCAGCTAAAAGCAGCTTTATTCCACCCGAGTTCCAATCCTCCCGAAAGGCGCACTATTCCAGATCGCTTTCAGATCTGCTTCCAGATCCAGCCTTCTTGATCTTCTTTTCAAGCTGAGCTGACCTACTTCTGAGATTGCATCCCACTGTATTGGCCAGGCACAGGCATAGTCCCAGCTCCTCAGCCACGCTGCTGCCAACAACTGGCAGCTCCACGGGGATGACAACTGCACCTTCAGCTTCACTGAGCTGACACTGCCCTCAGGCTTTTTCTGTGCCCCAGCTCAGCTGCTACCAATAACTGCCCTTTGGATTGGTGGATGTCCTGTTAAATCTTACAACAGTGTCAGCCTCTGTTCTGAGGCAGGGTCGAATGTATCAAATTCAGCACCTTAAATGTTCCAATCTCCAGTCAACCAAAGATCACTCGCGCAGGTGCTAACTTGGAATAGCTCCACACCAAAACACAGGTAAAAATGCAAAAGTATAGATTCCCTCACACAATGGTCTGTCCATTCTGTTAGTCTATCTGTGTCCTGTTGCAGACAATTGGTATTGTCCTCACTGTTTGCCACACCTCCACGTTTATTATCATCAAATTTTGAAATTTTACTCTGCCTTCTAATACCCATTCACTTATACATACCACAAAAAGCAATGGCCCTGGCACTGGCCCTTGGGGAACACAACTGCATACCAACCTCCAGTCTGAAAAATCAACATTTTCTGTCTTTAAGCCAGTTTTTTTATCCGAACTGACACTGACTCTCCTGTGCTCGAGCCTCAATTTTGTCACCCTGGCTTTTATGTGATACTTTGTCAGACGTTTTCTTAAAATCCACATAGACAACATCCACTGTATACTCTTCATCAACCTTTTCTGTTATTTCATCAAAAAATTTCAATTGGATTGGTCAAACATGATCTGTTTTGCACAAAGCCGTGTAAGCTCTCCTTAATTAAAACCTCTTTGTTGACATGCTCAGCATACTAAGGCATTCCCTAGAATTTTTTTCACATTTTATTTAAATGTTTCTTTTACACAAGATCTCATTAGGAAAAACCAGTAAAACTTGGAAATGAACAGTACCAGTAAAACTTTTCCAAACTGGTTTTGTATACTTTAAAGTATTACTGGTGTCAGTTTTACTGATTTTTACGAGGGGCCAAATTTTCTGTGCCCATTGGTTGTGGGCAAGTTTGGAGGCATGAGTGGACAATATGATGAGAAGGCCAAAAATTGGCTTCACGACATCATGAAATTAGTTTGCAATCGTCCGCTCTGTCCGTCAATGGCGGGCCACGTTATCTGTCTTCGGAACTTCATTGTAATACATCTGCATATCATTAAAAGGCTCCAGAGCAAGGGCTGTACTGGGAAAGGGGGTATTCCAGGGTGTGTATTGACGCACGATTTGATCTGTGCAAGTGGCCTCAAGATGGTGAGGGCTGAGGAAGCAGTCTCCAGAGGAGATGAGGCCTGATGGAGATGTGAGGGTGTGTGTGAGATGTCCTTTGAGCTGGCAGTGAGTGAGATGCCAGTGAATGTGTGATGGGCTTGAGTGTGAGAATTTAGAGTGATAAGATGGCTGCTTTACCCTGGCAGCACGATGAGATCATTCAACTTCTTTCTGCACTGGATGACCAGCCTCTTCTCTGCAGCATTGGTACTGATCACCACTGCCATCACCTCCCAAGCCAGAGTGGTGGGATTGCTGGACCTCCTGTGGCTAGAGCGGGGATGGAGGACATCACAGCGGGCCTCCACAGCATCCAAAAGGCATTCCAGGGATGCATCACTGAATCGGGGTGCTACAGTCTTCTTGCCTTTTGGGGTTATATCTCCCGTGCAGCAGTCCTGGGCTGGAAGCAGCGAGAGGTGTGCGCACGGCTACACTTTAAATATAGCACTCGGCGTGAGGAAGTGGTGAGGTGATGGCATGGCAGCCAAATGAGAGCCTGCCCTCCATCGAAACAGTGTGTTTCCTGGGAATGCACGATTAATGAGACAAGATTGGGATGATGCAGCATTTAAAGCTGCCAGCGGGTAAAACGTTCTTTTTTCCACCCGCTTCCGCATTTAGTGCAAATCTGGGACGATTCCACCCTAGGATTTGAAGTTTTGAACTGTTTTTTTTCATTCTCATTGTATGGGCTACCGGATCTAAATATAACGTTGCTAGATCTTTCATGCTCAAATTAATTTCTGTAAAGAATATTATAAAAAGGATATAGAGGCATTGGAAGGTACAAAAACATTTACAGGGCTGATATCAGAACTGAGAGTTTATAAATATCAGGAAAAGCTGAACAGGCTGCAGCACTGTGGCTTTAATAGATGGTTTTAAAATTATGAAGGTGTTGGTAGAGTGGACATAGTGAAGATGTTCCATTTGTGGGGAAGTTTTAAACAAGGAGCCATAAATATAATTTGTCACTAATAAATCCAATGAGGAATTCAGGAGAAGCATCTTTACTCAGTGGTTAGATTGTGGAACTTGCTACCACATGTGTTGTGGTGAATAGCATAAATGCAGGTAAGGGAAAGCAAGATAAACACATGAGGGAGAAAGGAATAAAAGAACATGCTGATATAGTGAGAGGAAGCATGGTGGGAGGAGGCTCGTGCCGAGTACAAATACTGGCACAGACCAGTTAGCCTGAATGTCCTGTTTGTGCAGTAATTTTGTGTAATTCTGTTTTTGCAGGGAGCTGATATCAGTATATATTGTTAAATTAATGTATTTTCTTCTGTGCATTTTTCCTGGCTCTCTCTGCTGCACATATCCTGAACTGAAAGAACATCCCAGTGACAGACTCCCTGTTCTTCATTAGGAGCTATTAATAGGCTTGGACAAAGAAACCTTTTATTTGTCTGCATTGAATTTCATCTACAGTTATGATGCCCACTCACTTTTTGTTGAATCTAACTCTGTGCTGACTTTTGTCATCATATATCATTATACCGACCACACCCCCAAACACTAATGTTGGCATGAAACACTGACAATTGATATGCATGAAACTGACACTTTTATAAATTGCCATATTTCTTGTGCCACAAAATTTTAATTTCCTTTTTTCATCCATGGGATGAGAGTGTCACTGGCAATGCCTACATTTAATCCCTAATTGCCCTTGAGAAGCTGATGGTGAACCGTCCTCTTGAACCACTGCAATCCATGTGGTGTAGGTACATCCTCAGTGTTGTTAGGGAGGGAGTTTCAGAATATCTTGCTATTTTCCCATTCAACAGTCTACTGTAGATGTTAAATTTTGTGAAATTTTAATTCTTTTTTGTTGTTTACTGGGCTCAGTCACTGAGACTGTAGTTTAAAACTTTCAGAAAATAAAAAAATGTTTGGGCTTTCAGGCAAGGTGACCAACTCTGAGGAAATAAATTAAGGGACACTCGGGGTGACCAATCCTTTTGAAATAAAATAAGAGAGGCTTTGACTGTGGAAAGGGGAGTTTGCTGGCAACCATCGTGACCACCGATGCCACAGTGCCCGTGCTTACAAAGAAAGCAGGTTCCGTCTACCACATACTGCCCTAGAAATAAGGGTCAAAGGCATCCCTTAATGGACACAGGACAAACAGTCAAAATAAGGGGCAATCCCTTAACTTACAAGACAGTTGGTCACCCTGCCTTCAGGCACAAAATAGGCAAACGCCACATGAAAGGACAAAATGTTGTCAAGTCTGTCCAGGCCAGCATTGCATACCTCCTAACCAATTATACTCGTGACCCAGGAACACTGGCAGGAGAGTGAATACTGGGGGAGAAGGGAATCTAAACATGAGTGAGAAAATAATCCAATCTAGGGTCCTTCTATGACACATTCTATTTGGCATTATTGCTTCAGAGATCAGAAGAACGGTTTCTACTAGGAAGCTAATTAAGAACTGCAGTCCTGACAACATTTCCCTGAGGGCAGCAGTTTGGCCTAATTCTTATGTGGGAGGTGGGAAAGATGATTTTCTGTTTTGTTCAAACCCATGCTTTTGTTGAATCAGAAGCACTGACCTCATCAATGATAAACTTGTATACTTCCAAATCAAGGATGCAGGAGACTGAACACAGGACAATAAGTACATATATGTAATATAGCCAAAATGCATGTACTAACCATCTACATGTTCACATTTATTGGCAACATCAGCGCTGAGTAGACCCCCCTCAACGCCACTCCTAAACATCTCTGAACTAAATAGGGAGTTGTTGGAAGAGTACAGAGTTTCTGTTAATGCATTGAAATGGCTGGGGCGGGGAGAGTGGGAATGGTGATGATTGGAATGCCTCTTTGAACTGGAGTGGTAGAGCTAGAGGTTGACTTGGGAGGTTGACTGCTGAGATGACTTTTGGGGCTGTAATGGTCCAGCTGATCTATTTAAAACCCATATGTCACTAGATTTATAATCCCTGTAATAAATTAACAATCATTAAATATAAAATGTGTTTGAAAGGAATCATAATGCATCATTGTTGATGTAAATGTCCCCAGTACCTCTTAGAAAACTTTTGTCTTCAACATTTACATTTGCATTTCAATCATTCACGTACTTAATTTCCATTGCAGAAAGGTTTGTGTCTATACTTAAGTTATAAATCCATTGTTTCTACTTGCTTTCACATTTCATAGATTTGTTACCAAGAGTCATTCTTGAGTTTCATCTTTCTGGGGCTGCCCCAACTCTTTCAAAGCTATTTGATCAGCTTTTGCTGAATTTGTAAGTTTGTGTGTATGAAAATGACTACTGGATCATTTGACCCAACATTGGCTATTTGTTCACACACAGCTATCGAATGTAGATTTTTAGATATCAAGCAAGCATGCAACACATATAACCTGGTTTTATCAGTTGTTTTCTTAGAACTAAAAACTCTGTAGAATGCTAATAGCTAACACTTTAGTTTCCGTCAGCTCGGTGACTACTCAATACATCAGTATTCCAATACACGGTGTTCCACAGGGCTTGGTGTTGGGACCCTTGCTGTTTGTGTTATATATTAACGATTTGGACATGAACGTCGGGGCACGATTGGGAAATTTGCAGATGACACAAAGATTGGCTGAGTAGTGGATAGTGTAGAGGATAGCCATAATCTCCAAAACGATATAGATGGGTTGGTGGAGTGGGCAGTAAAGTGGCAGATTTTAACATAGAGAAGTGTGAGGTCATACATTTAGAGAGGTCAAACATTTACAGGGATTACACAATAAATGGGAATATACTAAGAGGGGCAGATGAAGTGAGAGATCTTGGCGTACAGGGTACACCGGTCCCTGAAGGCAGCAGTTCAAGTAAACATGGTTGTAAAGAAGGCATATGGAATGTTCTCCTTCACTGGCAGAGGTATAGAATATAAAAGTAAGGATATAATGTTGGAATTGTATAAAACACTGGTGAGGCCACAACTGGAGTATTGTGTGCAGTCCTGATCACCACATTACAAGAAGGACATAATAGCTCTGGAGAGAGTGCAGAGGAGGTTTACAAGAATGTTGCCAGAGTTAGGAAAGTGTAGCTATGAGGAGAGATTGGATAGGTTGGAGTTATTTTCCTTAGAACAAAGAAGGCTGAGAGGTTCTATTGAAGGGTCATGAGGACTCGAAACGTCAACTCTTTTCTTCTCCGCCGATGCTGCCAGACCTGCTGAGTTTTTCCAGGTAATTCTGTTTTTGTTAAGGCTGAGAGGTGACTTGATTGAGGTGTACAAAATTATGAGGGGAATAGATAGAGTGGACAGGGTAAAATTGTTTCCCTTGGTGGAGAATTCTAGAACCAGGGGACATAGATTCAAGATAAGTGGCAGAAGGTGTAGGGGGGAACATGAGGAAGAACTTTTTTACGCAGAGGGTAGTGGGTGTCTGGAATTTGCTGCCAAAGTTGATGGTAGAGGCAGAAACGTTAAACTCTTTTAAAAAGTACCTGGATCTGCACCTAAAGTGCTGTAAGTTGCAGGGCTATGGGCCGGGTGCAGAAAGGTGGGGTTAGAAAGGCCACCTGAGTGTCCTCGGGCCGGCATGGACAAGATGGGCTGAATGGCCTCCTGTGTTGTAACTTTTCTATGGTTCTATCAGAACCTGCCTTTGTATAACGGAAAAAAGCCTGTTTCATAATACATTCATAAGAAATAGGAGCAGGAGTAAACTATACGGCCCCTCAAATCTGTTCCAACATTTAGCAAGGTCATGGATGAACTTCAGGTCCACATTCTTGCCCTAACCCCATAACTCTTATTTCCCTGCTAATCTGTATATCTTATTCTTGAATATACTCAATGACTGGGCATCCATAGCTCTCTAGAATAAAGACCTGAGGGCACCATGATAGCCATATGTGTAATTCACACCTGTCTGATTGTCACCTATGACTTTCTGGACTTGTGAGAATCTAGCCAGAGCAGCAAATCCAAATGTCTACTCATTCTGACTGGCCTCAACAAGTGGCAACGTGCAATTAAAGTGCATAACCCTAACAAACATGACATCCATCACTGTGGGATGCAGTTGTGCACACATTGTGCGATTCTGCAAATGTCACCAGTAAATCCTTGAAAGGAGGTAGTGGCAAAGAAATTCAGGAGTGTTGTTACCTTGACCAACACAGTGCGTGCCCACGTTAGAAGGTGGTCTGCTTCCATGAGGCAACTGCCTGATGTGGAAAGTCTGAGCTTTCTGAGGCACTGGTGCTCAACCATTTGCAAAAATTTAATTCTCTGCTTTTTATACTCTGTATGGGGTTATTGGCTCCTGCAAGCTGGAGCTCTGTGCTTCTTCTTTCTGTCCTGTGAAGCAACTATGATCAAGGAGAAGTGTGCTGGTATTGTTCCTGCTGCAGCGTTACTGGTGCTGCCCAAGTTGTTCCTCATCCAAGATCGAACGTAGAACTGCATGAGTGGCTCCCAAGCCCTGACTGTTCAAAGTCTCTCTTTCCTGTCAATTGCTCACCCCCATCAATTCCTGTTGTTCACTCAGCTTGTTTTACTTGATGTGTTCCATGAAGCCTAGGAAATCCATGCATTAAAGTTAAAGACAAAATATTGCATTATATAGGTGGTGGAGAAGCTTCTAGAAAGAATTCTGAGAGACAGAATATATCTGCACTTGGAGAGACATGGATTAGTCAGGCGTAGTCAGCATGGATTTGTTAAGGGAAGGTCGTGTTTGACAAATTTGATCAAATTTTTTGAGGAGGTAACCAGGAGTGTTGTTGAGGGTAATGCATTTGATGTGGTCTACATGGACGCTAGAAAGGCTTTTGATAAGGTCCCTCATGGTAGATTGGTCAAGAAAGTAAGAGCCCATGGGATCCAAGGCAAAGTGGCACGTAGGATCCAAAATTGGCTGAGAGGCAGGAAGCAGAGGGTGATGGTAAAAGGATGTTTCTGTGACCGGAAGTCTGTTTCCAGTGGGGTTCTGTAAGGCTCGGTGCTGGGGCCCTTGCTGTTTGTGGAGTACATAAATGATTTGGACTTAAATGTAGGGGGCATGATCAAGAAGTTCGCAGATGACACGAAAATTGGTAGGGTGGTAAATAGTGAGGAGGATAGCCATAAATCGCAGGAGGATATCAATGGACTGGTCAGATGGGCAGAGCAGTAGCAAATGGAATTCAACCCAGAAAAGTGTGAGGTAATACACTTGGGGAGGGCTAATAAGGAAAGGGATTACACTATGAAGGGTAGGACCCTGGAAAGTACTGAAGGTCAGAGGGACCTTGGTGCGCATATCCACAGACCCCTGAAGGTAGCAGGGCAGGTAGATAAGGTGGTTAAGAATGCATATGGGATAGTTGCCTCTATTAGCCGAGGCATAGAATACAAGAGCAGGGTGGTTATGCTGGAACTGTATAAAATGCTGGTTGGGCCACAACTGGAGCATTGTGTGCAGTCACCACATTATAGGAAGGATGTGATTGCTCTGGAGTGGGTGCAGAGGAGATTCACCCGGATGCTGCCTAGTCTGGAAGGTCTGAACTATGAGGAAAGATTGGATAGGCTGGGGTTGTTTTCTTTGGAGCAACGAAGGTTGGGAGGGGACCTGATAGAGGTGTATAAGATTATGAGGGGCATAGATAGGGCGGATAGGAAGGCACTTTTTCCATTAGTCAATAACCAGGGGGCATAGCTTTAAGATAAAAGGTAGAAGGATAAAAGGGGAGTTGAGGAGAAATTTTTTCACCCAGAGGGTGGTGGGAGTCTGGAACTCACAGCCTGAAAGGATGGTTGAGTCAGAAACTCTCGTAAGATTTAAGAAGTATTTAGATATTCACGTGTTGCCATAGCCTCCAGGGCTATGGGCCAAGCACTGGAAAATGGGATTAGTGTAGTCAGATCTTTTTTGACTGGTGTGGACATGATGGGCCGAATGGCCTCCTCCTGTGCTGTAAATGTCTATGAGTCCATTTGTTAACATCTCTGACATTTCCTGATTCTCCATTATCATTTTTCCTGTCTCCATCTCTAACAGATCCACATTTACTTTCACTCATCTCTTCCTTTTTACCTACCTGTGAAAGCTCTTTTTTAAAAATTCTTTCATGGAATGTGTATATTGCTGGCATTTGTTGCCCATCCCAAATTGCCTCTGAGAAGATGGTGGTGAGCTGCTGCCTTGAACCTCTGTGGTCCATCTGCTGTCATTAAACCTCCAGCTGTTAGGAAAGGAATCATTTTTTATATTTCTTGTTGGTTTACTTGTTTTATTCATCCCCTCTTTATCACTTTCTTGGTTATTGTCTGCTGAGTTTAAGTCCTCAGGCTTACTACTTGTTTTGGCAACATTGTAGGCCTCTTCTTTTAATCTAATACTATTGTTAAATTCTCTGGTTAGCCACAGTTGTACCACTTTCCCAGTGGAGTTTTTATTCCTCACAAAAATTTGTATTTGTTGCACTTAATGAATTATTTCATTAAATGTTTGCAATTGCTTATCTGTCATCATATCTATTAATATAATTTCCTAACCTGCCTCAGCCAACTTGCCTCTCATACCTCTGTCATTGTTTAAATCTAAGACCCTAGTTTAACTGCATCACTTTTAATTTTAATATGCAATTCCGGTATATTATGATCACTCTTCCTTTTTCTATAAGATTAATAATTAACCCTGTCTCATTGAACAATATTAGATCTAAAATGGCCTGTTCCCTCATTGGATCCTCAACATATTTTTCTAGAAATTTTCTTGAATGTATTCCATGAAATTGTCCTCCAAGCTAATTTTATCAATTTGATTTGCACAGGTTTAAATGAAGATTAAGTCTCCTAGGATTATTGCATTATAGCTCCTCTAATGTCCTGATTTATATTCTATTCAATTGTGTGATTACTGTTCGGAACTATTAGCTTCTCCCATCAGTGATTCCAACATGGTAAGAATAGAAAGGCAGAATATTTTTTTTAAATCGTGAAATTTTTAAATGTTCATGTTCAAAGAGACTTGGGTGTGTTTATACAAAGTTGTAAAGAAGGCATATGGAATGCTCTCCTTCATTGGCAGAGGTATAGAATATAAAAGTAAGGATATAATGTTGGAATTATATAAAACACTGGTGAGGCCACAACTGGAGTATCGTGTGCAGTTCTGGCCACCACATTACAGGAAGGATGTAATAGCTCTGGAGAGAATGCAGAGGAGGTTTACAAGAATGTTGCCAGGGTTAGAAAAGGGTAGCTACGAGGAGAGATTGGATAGGTTGGTGTTGAACAAAGAAGGCTGAGAGGTGACTTGATTGAGGTGTACAAAATTATGAGGAGAATAGATAGAGTGGACAGGATAAAATTGTTTCCCTTGGTGGAGAATTCTAGAACCAGGGGACATAGATTCAAGATAAGTGGCAGAAGGTATGGGGGGACATAAGGAAGAACTTTTTTACGCAGAGGGTAGTGGGTGTCTGGAATTCGCTGCCAAAGTTGGTGGTAGAGGCAGAAACTTTAAACTCTTTTAAAAAGTACCTGGATTTGCACCTAAAGTGCTGTAAGTTGCAGGGCTATGGGCCGGGTGCAGGAAGGTGGGATTAGAAAGGGCACCTGAGTGTCCTCGGGCTGGCATGGACAAGATGGGCCAAATGGCCCCCTTCTGTGCTGTAACTTTTCTATGGTTCTATGGAATGCAGACATGTGGGTACAGCAAGCTATGAGGAAGGCAAATGGCAATCTAGCAAATTTGTCAAACATGATTTCCCTTTCACAAAACCATGAACCTGTCTGAGTGCCTTAAGCTTTTCTAAATGTCCTGCTATTTCTTCCTTAACTTGAGCATTTTCCCAACGACCGATGTTAGGCTGACTGGCCTATAGTTTCCTGCTTTTTGTCTCCCTCCCTTCTTAAACAGGGCCGTCATATTAGCGGTTTTCCAATCCACTGGACCCCTCCCGGAATCCAATGAGTTCTGGAATATTTTGACCAATGCCTCCACTTTCTCTGCAGCCACTTCCTTTAAAACACCTAGATGCAGGCCATCAGGTCCTTGCAACTTGTCTGCCTTTAGCCCCATTAGTTTCTTAAATACTTTGTCCCTCGTGATAGAGACTGTTACAAGAATTTTCCTCCCATTAGCTCCTTTCTTATCTGATATCTTTGGAACGTTTATAGTGTCCTCCACCGTGAAGACTGATGCAAAATATTGGTTTCAATTATCTGCCATTTCCCCGTTCCCCGTTACCAATGCTCCAGTCTCATCCTCCAAGGGTCCCACGCTCACTTTTAGCTATGCTCTTCCCTTTTATATACCCGTAGAAGTTCTTGCTGTTGTTTTTATATTTCTTACCAATTTACTTTCACAATCAATTTTCTCCCTCTTTATTAGCTTTTTAGTCATCCACTGCTGGTTCCTGAAAAAATTCCCAATCTTCTGGCCTACCGCTGGTTTTCGCCGCTTTGTTTGCCTTCATTTTTGATTGGATACTCTCTTTGACTGCCTTTGTTAATCACAGGTGGTCCATCCTTCTCATCGAGCCCTTCTTTTTGACCCGGATAAATCTTTGCTGAGTGTTATGAAGTATCTTCTTAAATGTCTACCACTGTTCATCCATTGACCTTCCTCTTAGTCTATTTTCCCAGCCCGCTTTAGACAACTCTTTTTCCATACCTCTGTAATTGCCCTTATTTAAGTTGAGGACACTGGTTTGAGATCCGAGTTTCTCGCCCTCAAACTGAATTTCAAATTCTACTACGCTATGATCGGTGCCCCCTAAAGGATCCTTAGCTACGAGATCTCTTATTAATCCTACTTCATTACACATTACTAGATCTAAAATAGCCTGTTCCCGGGTAGGTTCTGCAACGTATTGCTCTAAGAAATGATCCCTGATGCACGCTACAAATTCGTCTTCCATGTTACCCCTGCCAATCATATTTGTCCAGTCAATATGCAGATTAAAATCACCCATGACCATTGTAGCGCCCTTCTTATATGCATCCATTATTTCCCAATTTATACTTTGTCCCACAGTGAGGCAACTCTTCGGGGACCTATCGGTGACTCTCACCCGTGACTTCTTCCCTTTGCTATTCCTTATTTCCACCCAAATTGATTCACATCGCGATCTATTGCACCTATATCACTACTCACCGCCACACTGATACCTTCCTTTATTAACAAAGCTACCCCACTTCCTTTTCCTTTTTGCCTATTTTTTTGGAACGCCGAATACCCTTGAATATTGGTCACCCTGCAACCAAGCCTCTGTAATAGCTATCAAGTCATATCCATTTATTTCTATTTGTGCTGTCACCTCATCTATCTTGTTACAAATGCTGCGTGCATTCAGATAGAGAGCCTTAAGCTTTGACTTTTTACCATTATTACTCATTCTGGTTCTAATTTCTGCTGCACTCTTCTGCTTATATTGTCTGCCCCTTCCTGCCATACTTTGATTATTGTTCACCTCTTCACTATCCTGCACCTGTGCTCGCTCGTTTATTTTTGATTTTCTAAACTTCCCTTCAATTGAACCCTCCCCCTCACTAATTAGTTTAAAGCCCTATTTACAACCCTAGTTATATGATTCTCCAGAACACTGGTCCCAGCATTGGTCAATTGAAACCCATCCCAACAGAACAGCTCTCTCCTTCCCCAGTACTGGTGCCAGTGCAACATGAATCGGAACCCATTTCTCCCATATTAATCTTTGAGCCACGCATTTACCTCTCTAATCTTATTTACCCTATGCCAATTTGCACGTGGCTCTCGTAGTAATCCCGAGATTATTACCTTTGTGGTTCTGCTTTTTAATTTAGCCCCGAGCTGCTCATAGTCCCTCAGCAGAACCTTTCCTAGTCCTACCAATGTCGTTGGCACCTACATGGACCATGACAACTTGGTTCTTCCCCTCCCTAGTAGAGATGTGTTTAACCTTGGCATCAGGTAGGCAACACAGCGCTTCGGGACTCTCTGTCTTTGCTGCTGAGAGCAGTATCTATTCCCCTAACTATGCTATCCCCTATTGCTACTACATTTATCTTTTCTGCCCCTACTTGAATGGCGCTCTGTACCACGGTGCTGTGGTCAGTTCGCTCATCCTCCTTGCAGTCTATGCCCTCGCCCAAACTGGGACCAAGAACCTGGTACGTATTGGACAAGGGCACTGGCTGAGGCTCCTCCAAAGCTAAATTCTGGATCCCCATACCTGCCTCACTCATAATCACACCCTCCTGTCCCTGTCCACGGACCAAATTTGATGTAATTAGTCTTAAGGGGTGTGACTGCCTCCTGAAACACAGTGTCCAGGTAACTCTCCCCCTCCCTGATGTGTCGCAGTGTCCACAGCTTAGACTCCACCCAGTCAAAAGAGACAGGGAAAAGATACCCACCAATCATCTACCTGTTTTCCTTTGATGTCACACTTCAGCTCTGACAGATGGAAACAAGTCGAAGGGGCTCTCTGACTCCGGTTTTTATCTCCCGCCGCCGCTTCCCTTCTCACGCAGATCCACTCTCCATGTGCTCCCAGCTGGCCTCTCGCTGTTTTAAACAGTGAAAATCCCTGCTCTCCTCTCTCTGTTTTAAACTGTCAAGGCCTGAATTTTTCCCTCGTTGGGTGCACGTGTTCGGCAGGCCCAGGAGCGGCCAGGAAGTGGACCCCCGACCACGATCGGCCCCCAACTGCAATTTGACACTGGCTGGCCAATTAACGGCCAGCCAGCATGAAACGCGTGTTAAAAAGCTCAGACAGCTGCCTCAGGGAGCCGCAGACCTGCAAATAATAAAACTAAGCTCTAAAAAGCTGCAAAAAAAGATGTCCATGTATCACAATCAAGCACCTGAAAGCATACCTCATAAAAACCCTGTCCCCAGATATTTCTTTTTATTTTATTTCTTAATGGAGATTTCAACCCACCCTTAGATGATGTAAAATGATAAAAAATGTAAAAGCCGCCCAGCCAATTCGCCTGTCCGCCAACCGTAAGGTTGGACCAGTCACGAAAAATCGTGGACAATTGTGCCATTAAGGAGCTTAATTGCTCACTTAATTGTCGGCAGATGCAAAAGTCGGAAGCACGCCCGCCGAGCAAGATATCGTGAGAGTGCGCAATAACGTCAGGACGCTCGCCCAACATCATCTCACGTGATTTTACGCCCAATGGGGTCCAGCCAGCACCCACCCACGGGACATAAAATTCTGTCCCAAGATTCTGAAGGGTCTTGATAGGGTAGACACTGAAAAATTATTTCCGTTGGTCGGGAATCTAAAACACAGGGGCACAGTGTCAGGATAAGGGGCTTTAGGACCGAGATGAAGAGAAATTACTTCACTCAAAGGGTTGAGAATCTTTGGAATTCTCTACCCCAGAGGCCTGTGGATGTTTCATCGTTGAAAACATTTAAGGGAATGAAGGGATATGGGGATTGGGCGGGAAAGTAGAGTTGAAGTCCAAGATCAGCCATGACTCTATGAATGGCAGAGCAGGCTCAACTAGCCATATGGTCTACTTCTGCTCCTATTTCTTGTGTTTCCTGCCCTTTGTTAGTTACTAGTTCTACCCATATTAATTCTATATCCTGATGTTCTGGGCTAAGATCCTTTCTGACCGCCGCCTTTATTTTTCTGCCATCAGCTACCCACCCACCTTTGCCATCTTAATTGTCTTCTAAAAATCAACTACCCAGAAATATTTAGTTCCCAATTTTAGCTACCCTACAATCATTTCTCATTAACAGCTACTAGACCAAACCCATTGATCCCTATTTGTGTCATTAATTTGCCTACCTTGTTACAAATGCTGTGCACATTCTAATATAATAACCTTAAATTTTATTTTTGTTCTATTTTTCCCTAATGTGGCCCTAGTCACTAATTGTCCATCACCATTGTTAATTACGATAAGTCCCTTTCTGACATAATATGTTTGATTTTAATCTACAGACTTGATTTTACTCTTTAGACTTATAAATTTACCCATTCTGAACCCTCCCTGCACCTTACTAGTTTAAGGCTCTATCTACCACCCCAGTTATTTGATTTCTCAGGACTCTGACCTCAACTAGTTCAAATGAAGCCTGTCACAATGAAGCACTCCTTCTTTCCCCAGCACTGGAGCCTCCCAAACAACACTTTCAGCCACGCATTTAAAGCTCTAATCTGTTTTGTTTCTATGACAATTTGCACATAGCTCACGTAGTAATCCAACTTTTGAGGTTCTGGTTTTTAAATTGTACCCTAACTCCTCAAACCCCCTCCGCAGGACCTCATTCTTAGTTCTGTCTATGTTGTTTGTTCCTATGTGGACCACAGCAATGGAATCCTCCCTTCTGCTTCTCCAAGCACAGATACCTTCTACAGGAAAAAATTAAATAGCTGTTTATTTTTAGAAGACTCAAATGGTGAGAAGGTACTCTAAAGGTTAAATTCTGTCTATAGCAAAGCTGTCAAGATTTCATTAAACGTCCGAGCCACAATATGTTGACCACAATTTGATAATGATTATTGATCATTTCAGTCTTTCAGTCGCTATTTGGCACTGTAACCAGTTCTGACAAAGATAGGGCTGCAGACATTTGCCGACTGGCTAAAATAAGACTCCATCTTGATAATGGACTGAGATGAGATACTGTTACTTGATAAAGATAATTGATGGCTTGCAGTGAATTGGAAAGTGGTTGCCATAATACCTGCTGTAAAGCTAGGATTCAGCTACATCTATTGAGCTGTTTGTTGATCTGGGAAAGCAACGGTCAAATAAGCTAAGAACATTTACCGAGTAACTGCAGTCCAAATATATTTATTGATGACGTGAAATCTTAAACAACTGCATGTAATCTGGTTTGACATGGCTAAATAGCTTCCCACATTGATTAGCCATTTTGTTAATTGTGTTGGTTAGATGTTCTGTTATTTATTTCTTTGGGCTCTTCATTGCTGTTTCATTTTCTGTACTTAAAACAACATGAGTAGTGCCTTTGTGGTAGGTTTAGCACTACAATGTTGTAAATGTTGTGAATTCCCAATGTGAAATGTATCTTGAATTTTCAGGATGATTAGAGAGAGATTATGGATGGACGGAAATGGTTTTAGAGTTTAGCAAAAAATGAGTGTGGCCTAAAAGATTTTCATACTGTCTGGGTTATTAGATTTAAATGACTTTATCTGTTTTTGAATTAATATTTGCAGCCCAATAAATTAAATTAGAACACATCAACTTGTTTGTACATTGATTTCAAGAAGGATTTAAACATGTGCCATAACAGGATCAGATTTATTTTCTTTTGTCCCTTGGCCACTCAACTTATGACTAAGAGTTACAGTTTTTATTCCAATTTTGTGAAAATTGTTCTCTTAAGAAGTCCCCTGTTGCTTGCTAGCTAAACAAAACCATAGATAACCTGTGTTTGTAAGAATGCTGCAACACTTAACCAGAAAACAACAGGGATTTGAGGTAAAAACAATACCGAGGAAGGTTGCACTTTTCAGTATTTATTCACAGCATTTTATCAAATTTCCAATCTTCAGCTTTGGCAAAGTTGTGTGTTTAGTGACAAGGTCCCTAATTATCACTTTGCTGCAAAATAGAGAAATTATTTTAAGATTACTATTGACCATAGTGAAATTTTTTATTTTCTTGATTCTTAAAGTCCTGTGATTTTAAGGATTTTTTATTGAAATGTAAAAAAATTTGGAGGATGCAAATTGTATTATAAATAAATAATTAGCTTCAATAAGAGGCTGTGACATTTGTTAAGAAATCCATCTTGACATTTATTAGCATTAATTCTATAGTCATTCAATTGCAGTTGCAGTGTCTATAAATGGATGTTAATATTAACCCCATAAGAACTGTGTTATTATTACCGTGTTACGAGTTTGACAAATCCTGCCAATAGAGCACCTTTTAGGGAAATTGATCACTGTGGTGAAGGGCTCAAATACTACGTTTATTAGAAAGTTAAGAGTAAGAAGGGAGTTCAGGTTTGGTCAATGAATTTGAGAAGGGTTTACAGGCTTAATGCCCTCTTCCTTTCTGTAAAAACTCTGTGTTGATATTTGTCCTGGTTAACTTGTATAATTTATGCTGTTCATAATTTTTGAAAAGGATTCAAAAGCTTTAACAGGATTTATAGCTGCACACAATGCTTCTGAGATAAATCCCTTCATAGAATTCATGGGGCAGAATTTTTAGGTCGGCGTGTCAACGCGCCCAACGCGATCGGATGTGAAATCACGCGTGATGATGTCGGGCGAGTGCCCAGACATCATCCCGCGCTTGCACGATATTTCAGTCGGTGGGCGCGCGCATGTCAGAAGCCAGCAATTAAAGTTGTTAAGGTTCCAATTGTCCGCGATTTTTCGTGGTCCATCCAACCTTATGGTTGGCGGATGGGCGAATCTGCCAGGCAGACTTTGCATTTTTCATGAACCCTCATCCAAGGGCAGGATGAGGTTTCCGTTATTAAATTTTTAAAAATAAAAATGTATGGGCAGAATTACTTTCATCATGTATATGTTCAGGCGACTGATTCTGATGCATGGACGTTTTTTCCTGGATTCTAAAATTTTTATTTAATTGTTTTGAAGTCTTCAGCCCCCTGAGGCAGCTCTCTGCCTTCAGGCAGCTTCCATTCAGCGATCGCCCGCGCTTACGTCAGTGCCCGCCCTCCTCCCGCCCCCACCCTGGCAGCGCTGAGCATTTCAGCACGCACTTCATGCTGACTGGCTGCTAATTGACCAGCCAGCGTGAAATTGCGGTTAGGGGCCGATCGTGGGTGGTGGCCCATTCCCCAGCCACTCCCGGGCCCGCCGATCATGCCTACACGCCAACCTAAAAATCCTACCCATGATCTCAGATTCAACTGATCAGTAATTCATGCTTAATGGACTTAATTTTCTTGGCAGCTGTGTGCATCAATTAATTATTTATTAAAAATATCTTCAGGCAAGCCCTTTGAAGGCCTAGGAAAATGGGAATTGCAACTTCTGTTCTTAAAATCTACACTGTTATCACTGAAGTTTCCCAAGGATCTATCTCATCTACATACTGCCGCTTGGTGATATCATCCGAAGACATGAAGTAATGTTCATAAGATTGTAAGAAATAGGAACCGTTCAGCTCATCGAGTCTGTTCCGCCAGTTACCAAGATCATGGCTGATCTGACTGTGGCCTTAGTTCCACTTTCCTGCCTGCACCTCATCACCTTTGACTCCCTTGTAGCTCAAAAATCTGAATAACTCAACTTTGAGTATGTTCAGTGACCCAGCCTCCACAAAGATAAAAGTAAAATACTGCCGATGCTGGAAATCTGAAACAAGAACAAAAATAGCAGAAAAACTCAGCAGGTCTGGCAGCACCTGTGGAGACGAAGACAGTTAGCGTTTCGAGTCCATATGACTCTTCATCAGAACTGAAGAGAAATAGAAATGAGGTGAAATATAAGTTGTTTAAGGGGGGTGGGACAGGTAGAGCTGGATAGAGGGCCAGTGATAGATGGAGGCAAAGGAGAGATTGCCAAAGATGTCATAGACAAAAGGACAAAAGGGTGTTGATAGTGGTGATATTAGCTAATGGATGTGCTGATGGTGACATTAAGGGTAGAAAGCAGGATGAGCAAGTGACAGATTGCCCTAGTGGGGATGGGGTGGGGGGGGAAAGGATCGAAATAGGCTAAAAGGTGGAGAATAAAACAATGGATGGAAATAAATTTTAAAATAATAATAGAAATAGGTGGGAAAAGAAAAATATATTTAAAAAATATAATAATTATTAGAAAAAAGGGGATTGGAAAGGGGATAGGGATGGAGGAGAAAGTTATTGATCTGAAGTTGTAGGACTCAATGTTAAGTCCGGAAGGCTGTAGAGTGCCTAATCGGAAGGTGAGGTGCTGTTCCTCCAGTTTGCATTGACATTCACTGGAACAAGGACGGACATGTGGGCATGGGAGCATGGTGGTGTGTTGAAATGGCAAGCGACAGGCAAGCGTGACCCAGACCTCCCTGTCGTTTGCCATTTCAACATATCACCCTGCTCTCATTCCCACATGTCCGTCCTTGGCCTGCTGCAATGTTCCAGTGAAGCTCAACGCAAACTGGAGGAACAGTACCTCATCTTCCGATTAGGCACTTTACAGCCTTCTGGATTTAACATTGAGTTCAACTTCAGACCATGAACTCTCTCCTCCATACCCACCCCCTTTCCGATCACCTTTTTTCTAATAATTATATTTTATTAATATGTTTTTCTTTTCCCACCTATTTCTATTATTGTTTTTAAATTTATTTCCATCCATTGTTTTATCTCCACCTTTTAACCTATTTCGATCCCTTTCCCCCACCCCACCCCAACTAGGGCTATCTGTCACTTGCTCATCCTGCTTTCTACCCTTAATGTCACCATTAGCACATCCTTTAGCTAATATCACCACCGTCAACACCCCTTTGTCCTTTTGTCTATGACATCTTTGGCAATCTCTCCTTTGCCTCCATCTATCACTGGCCTTCTACCCGCCTCGACCTGTCCCACCCCCCTTCAACAACTTATATTTCACCTCATTTCTATTTCCCTTCAGTTCTAATGAAGAGTCATACGACTCGAAACATTAACTGTCTTCATTTCCACAGATGCTGTCAGACCTGCTGAGTTTTTCCAGCTATTTTTGTTTTTGACCCAACATCCACTGTTCTCTGTAGAAGAGAACTCTGCAGACTAGCAACTCTCTGAGAAGAAATTTCTTCTCATCTCTGTCTGAAATGGAAGACCCCGTGTTTTTAAACTGTGTCCCCTAGTCCTAGACTCCCCAGAAAGGGAAACATCCTTTCAGCATTTACCCTGTCAAGCCTCCTCAGAATCTTATATTTTCAATAAGATCATCTCTCATTCTTCTAAATTCCAACGAGTATAGGCCCAACCTGCTGAAACTTTCATCATAAGACAACCCCGTCATCCCAGAACCTTCCCAAACCCCAGCACCTAGTGAACCCTCTCTGAACTGCATTCAATGCATTTATATCCCTCCTTAAGTAGGAAGACCAAAATTGTACACAGTACTCTAGGTGAGGTCTCACCAATGCCCTATACAGTTGTAGCAAGACTTCCTGACTTTTATACTCCATACCCCATGCAATAAGGGGCAACATTCACAGAATCACAGTGCAGAAGAGGCCCTTCGGCCCATCGAGTCTGCACCGACATGTGAGAAACACCGGAAATACCCACCTAATCCCATTTACCAGCACTTGGCCCATAGCCTTGAATGTTATGACATGCCAAGTGCTCATCCAGGTACTTTTTAAAAGATGTGAGGCAACCCGCCTCCACCGCCCTCCCAGGCAGTGCATTACAGACCGTCACCACCCTCTGGGTAAAAAAGTTTTTCCTCACATCCCCCCTAAACCTCCTGCCCCTCACCTTGAACTTATGCCCCCTTGTGACTGACTCTTCAACTAAGGGGAACAGCTGCTCCCTATCCACCCTGTCCATGCCCCTCATAATCTTGTACACCTCGATCAGGTTGCCCCTCAATATTCTCTGCTCCAACGAAAACAACCCAAGTCTATCCAACCTCTCTTCGTAACTTAAATATTTCATCCCAGGCAACATCCTGGTGAATATCCTCTGCACCCCCTCCAGTGCAATCACATCCTTCCTATAATGTGGCAACCAGAACTGCACACACTACTCCAGCTGTGGCCTCACCAAGGTTCTATACAACTCCAACATGACCTCCCTACTATGCCTCGATTGATAAATGCAAGTGGCCCATATGCCTTTTTCACCACCCCACTAACATGCCCCTCTGCCTTCAGAGATCTATGGACACACACGCCAAGGTCCCTTTGTTCCTCAGAACTTCCTAGTTTCACGCCGTTCATTGAATACTTCCTTGTCAAATTACTCCTTCCAAAGTGTATCACCTCACACTTTTCAGGGTTAAATTCCATCTGCCACTTATCTGCCCATTTGACCATCCCATCTATATCTTCCTGTAGCCCAAGACATGCAACCTCACTGTTAACCACCCGGCCAATCTTTGTGTCATCCGCAAACTTACTAATCCTACCCCCCACATAGTCATCTATGTCGTTTATATAAATGACAAATAATAGGGGACCCAGCACAGATTCCTGTGGTACGCCACTGGACACTGGCTTCCAACCTTCTGTCATCACCCTCTGCCTCCTACAACTAAGCCAATTTTGAATCCACCTTATCAAATTACCCTGTATCCCATGTGCCTTTGCCTTCTTTATGAGTCTCCCATGTGGGACCTTGTCAAAGGCTTTGCTGAAATCCATATAAACTACATCAACTGCACTACCCTTATCTACAAACCTGGTCACCTCAAAAAATTCATTCAAATTTGGTAGGCATGACCTCCCTCTGACAAAGCCATGCTGACTATCCCTGATCAAACCTTGCCTCTCCAAGTGGAAATAGATTCTCTCCTTCAGAAATTTCTCCAATAGTTTCCCTACCACTGACGTGAGACTCACTGGCCTGTAGTTCCCTGGCTTATCTCTACAACCCTTCTTAAATAGCAGAACCACATTAGCTGTTCTCCAGTCCTCTGGCACCTCCCCCGTGGCCAGAGAGGAATTAAAAATTTGGGTCAGAGCCCCTGCGATCTCCTCCCTTGCCTCCCTCAGCAGTCTGGGACACAACTCATCCGGACTTGGAGATTCGTCCACTTATAAGCCTGCCAACACCTCCAATACCTTGTCACTCCCTATATCAATTTGCTTAAGAACCTTGCAGTCTCTCTCCCCAAGTTCGATACCTTCATCCTCATCCTCATTCTCTTGGGTGAAGACGGACGTGAAGTATTCATTCAACACTCTAGCGATGTCCTCTGGCTCCACCCATAGATTGCCCCCTTGGTCCCTTATGGGCCCTACTCTTTCCCTGGTTATCCTCTTCCCTTTGATATACTTGTAGAATACCTTGGGGTTTTCCCTACTTTTACCAGCCAGAGCTTTCTCATATCCCCTCTTTGCTCTCCTAATTGCTTTCTTAAGCTCCATCCTGCACTGTCTGTTCTCCACTAATGCCTCTGCTGATTTGCTTCCCTTGTACCTGCTAAAAGCCTCTCTCTTCCTTCTCATCGTAACCTGAATGTCTCTGGTCATCCATGGTTCTCTGGGCTTGTTACTCCTTCCTATCACCCTAGAGGGAACATGTTGAGCCTGTACCCTCCCCATTTCCTTTTTGAATGCCCCCCACTGCTCCTCTGTAGATTTCCCCACAAGTAACTGTTCCCAGTCTACCTTGGCCAGATCCTGTCTTATTTTACTAAAATCTACTTTCCCCCAATCCAAAACATTTTTTTGCAACTTGTCGATTTCTTTGTCCACTTAAACTTAAACTGTACCATGTTGTGGTCGCTTTCACTAAAATGCTCACCCACCATCACCTCAGCCACCTGTCCAGCTTCATTCCCCAGAATTACGTCCAGCTATGCACCATCCCTTGTTGGACCCTCTACATATTGACCTAAAAAGTTCTCCTGTACACATTTCAAGAAATCCACTCCATCCAAGCCCTTAACACTGTGTCTATCCCAATTAATGTTAGGAAAGTTGAAATCACCTAATAAATCACCCTATTGTTATTGTTTTTACACACCTCCACAAATTGTGCACATATTTGCTCCTCAATTTCCCGCTGACTATCTGAGGGTCTTTAATATACACCCAATAATGTGGTTCCCCTTTTTTATTCCTAAGCTTTACCCACAAAGCTTCATTCGATGCCCCCTCCAAGATATCATCTCTCCTTACTGCAGTAACGGACTCCTTAACTAATAATGCAACGCCTCCCCTTTTACCCCCTCCCCTGTCTCGCCTGAAGATTCTATATCACGGAATGTTGAGCTGCCAATCCTGCCCTTCCCTCAACCATGTCTCAGTGATGGCTACTATATCACAATTCCACATGTCAATCCTCACCCTTAACTGATCTGTTTTACCTGTAATACTCCTGGCATTAAAGTAGAGGCCATCCAGCCTTGCCTTACTCCCTTGAAGCTTATTGCAGCTGTACTCCCTCTGACTTGATTGTTTTAATGTATTATGATGTGTCCCTATTCTGCTAACATTCTGTGTCCCCTCCCCCTGCCGAATTAATTTAAACTCCTCCCAACAGCATTAGCGAACTTGCCCGCAAGGATGTTAGTCCCGCTCTGGTTCGGATGTAGACCATCCCGTTTGTACAGGTCCCACCTTCCCCAGAAACGGTCCCAGTGATCCAGGAATCTAAAGCCCTCCCTCCTGCACCAACTCTTAAGCCACGTATTCATCTGTGCTATTCTCCTATTTCTGAGCTCGTTAGCACGTGACACTGGGAGTAATCCAGAGATTACAACCCGAGAGGTCTTGCTTTTAAGTCTACTGCCTAACTCCCTGAATTCTTGAGGCAAGACCTCATCCCTCTTTCTACCTATGTCATTGGTACCAACATGTACCACGACCTCTGCCTTATCACCCTCCCCCTTCAGGATGCCCTGCAGTCGTTCAGTGACATCTTGGAACCTGGCACCAGGGAGGCAACATACCATCCTGGAGTCATGCAGACGGCCACAGTACCACCTATCTGTTCCCCTGACTATAGAATCCCCTATTACTATTGCTCTTCCTCCCTTCCCTCCTGTATAGACATGCTGCTTATGGTGCCAGAAGCTTGGCTCTATCCACACTACCTGGAGGAACCAGTGCCGTCATCAGCCTCCAAAACGGAATACCGATTTGCGAGCGGGACCCCAGGGGACTCCTGAACTACCTGCCTGTTTCTCTTGGACTGCCTGGTGGTCACCTATTCCCTTCCTTCCTCAAGTCCCTTCATCTGCGGTGTGACCACCTCTCTAAACGTGCTATCCACAATGCTCTCAGACTCGCGGATGTTCCACAGTGTCCCCAGCCACCGTTCCAGCTCTGAAACCCGAGCTTCCAGGAGCAGCAGCCGGGCACACTTCTTGCACACATGCTGATCCCGGACACTGGCAAAGTCCCCGGCTTCCCACATGGAGCACGAGGAGCACACCACAGTTTTAAGCGCTCCTGCCATGACTTACTCCTTTAAATTAAACCTTTTAAGTCAATTACTCTAGGGCCCTTCTTTCCTGATCCTCGTTACTGCAGAGTATACTAACTGTAATCCACAAAAAGACCTTAAACTATAAGCGATTAAAGTAGTAAATACCTTACCCACTACTTACCAGTGATTCCTTTCCCTTGTAGCCTCTACTGCTGCAGCACACTCTGAAGGTTTAAGAAGTTGGATAGCAAAGAAAAAATGCAAAGAGCATCTTGTCTGCTATGCACCAAATTCCGGATACCCACTCTGGCTGTGCCCCACTCAGAATGTGCTCACTCTCCTGTTCGTGTGCAAGCACACTGTCGCGTGCTTCCAGATAGTCCCTTTCTTAAATAGAGCTGACTTGACTCACCACTAGTTAAGCTTCAAATAGTAATTAACCCCTATTCAGGCCCTAATCAGGCTTCAGGTGATTGACAGTTAACTGTTGCACAGTCAGCTACCTTACCAACTTTTAACTAGACTACTGAACTTAGAGAAATTAAAGAAAAAGACTTACCAGCTCAATTCCATTTGCCTTCCCAATTACTTGCTGTGCCTGCATGCTAACTTTTTTTGATTCATGTACAAGGACACCCAGATCTCTCTGTACCTCAGCATTCTGCAGTCTCTTTCAATTTAAATAATATTCTGCTTTTCTGTTCTTCCTGCCAAAGCGGACAACCTCACATTTTTCCCACATTGTACTCCATCTGTCAAATTTTTGCCCTGTCACTTAACCTTATTTAGATCCCTTTGCAGACTATTTGTGTCCTCCTCATTACTTTCTTTTCTACCTATCTTTGTATCATCAGCAAATTTGGCTACAATACAGTCAGTCCCCTCATCCTCATGATTAATCAAGATTATAAATAGTTGAGGCCCCAGTATTGATTCCTGTGGCATTCCACTAGTTACAATTTGTTAACCTAAAAAATATCTATTTATGCTGACTCTCTTCCCTGTTAGCTAATCCATCCTGTATCCATGCTAATAAATCATCCTAAACAGTGAGCTCTTCTCATGTGCACCTTTTATGTGGCACCTTATCAAGTGCCTTCTGAAAATCCAAATACACTACACCTACTGGCACCCTTTTATCCACCCTGCTTGTTACAATGCGCTTTAATAAATGTGTCAAACACCATTTCCCTTTCACAAAACCATGTTAACTGTGCCTGATTCTATTATGGCTTTATAAATACCCTGCAACTACCTCCTTAATAATGGATTCTAGCATTTTGCCAATGACAGATGTTAGGCTCACATGTATACTGGCGACACCCAACTCTACCTTACCACCAGCTCTTTCAACCCCTTGAGTGCGTTGTTAGATTATTTGTCCAACATCTAGCCCTGGAGAAGCTGCAGTTTCTTGAGCTTAACATTAAAAAGATTGGAGCCACTGTCTCCAGATGCAATCATAAACTCTGTTTCCTGGCCACTGATTCGACCCTCCCTTCTTGGCAGCTGCCTCAGGCTGAACTAGACAATTTGTACCTTGGGATCCTCTTTGACCTTGAGTTGATCTTCAGGCCCCATAGCCTTCATCACAAAGGTTGCTGATTTCCACTTATGTAACATCATCTGTATGTGCCCCTGTCTTAACTGATCTGCTTAAACCCTGCTGCATGCTTTTGTCACCTCCAGAGTTGATTTTTCAAATGCTCTCCTGACCGGAATGCAAACTTCCAACACGCAACGTGTGCTTTTACAGCATATTTAGTGCTACATCTCATCCAAATCTTTGCTCCCTGTATCCTAACCTATATTAAGTCCTGTGTACCAATCACTGGGCTCACTAACCTACGTTGGCTCATTGACCACCAAGAGCTCAATTGTAAAATCTCATCCTCACATTCAAATCACAGAATCACAGTGCAGAAGAGGCCCTTCGGCCCATCGAGTCTGCATCTAATTCCTTCTTGAAAACATACAATGTTTTGGTCTCAACTACTTTCTATGGTAACAAATTCCACAGGCTCACCACTCTCTGGGTGAAGAAATTTCTCCTCACCTCAGTCCTAAATTGTCTACCCCATATCCTCAGACTGTGACCCCTGGTTCTGGACTCCCCCACCATCGGGAACATCTTTCCTGCATCTACCCTGTCTAGTTCTGTTAGAATTTTATAGGTTTCTATGAGATCCCCCCCCTCATTCTTCTGAACTCCAGCAAATATAATCCTAATCGACTCAATCTCTCCTCATATGTCAGTCCCACCATCCCAGGAATCAGTCGGGTAAACCTTCGCTGCACTCCCTCTATAGCAAGTACATCCTTCCTCAGATAAGGAGACCAAAACTGCACACAATATTCCAGGTGTGGTCTCACCAAAGCCCTGTACAATTGCAGCATGACATCCTTGTTCCTGTACTCGAATCCTCTGGCTATGAAGGCCAACATACCATTTGCCTTCTTTACCGCCTGCTGCACCTGCATGCTTACCTTCAGCAACTGGTGTACAAGGACACCCAGGTCTCGTTGCACATTCTCCTCTCTCAATTTATAGCCATTCAGGTAATAATGTGCCTTCCTGGTTTTGCTACAAAATGGATAACCACACATTTATCCACATTATACTGCATCTGCCATGCATTTGCCCACTCACTCACCTTGTCCAGATCACACTGAAGCATATCTGCATCCTCCTCACAGCTCACCCTCCCACTCAGCTTTGTGTCATCTGCAAATTTGTAGATATTACATTTAATTCCCTCATCTAAATCATTAATATATATTGTGAATAACTGGGGCCCCAGCACCGATCCCTGCAGTACCCTACTAGTCACTGCCTGCCATTCGGAAAAATACCCATTTATTTCCTGTCTGTTTCCTGTTTCCTGTCTGCCAACCAGTTTTCTATCCATCTCAATACACTACCCCCAATCCCATGCGCTTTAATTTTACACGCCAACCTCTTATGTGGGACTTTGTCGAAAGCCTTCTGAAAGTCCAAATAAACCACATCCACTGGCTCCCCCTCATCAACTCTACGAGTTACATCCTCGAAAAATTCCAGTAGATTTGTCAAGCATGATTTCCCTTTCATAAATCCATGCTGACTCTGTCCATTTCTGCCACTGTTTTCCACGTGGTCAGCTATTAAATCTTTTATAGTGGACTCTAGAATTTTCCCCACTACCGACGTCAGGCTGACTGGTCTATAATTCCGTTTTCTCTCTGCCTCCCTTTTTAAATGGTGGGGTTACATTAGCTACCCTCCAATCTGTAGGAACTGTTCCAGAGTCTATAGAATCTCGGAAGATGACCACCAATGCATCCACTATTTCTAGGGCCACTTCCTTAAGTACTCTGGGATGTAGATTATCAGGCCCCAGGGATTTATCGGCCTTCAATCCCATCAATTTCCCCAACAGCATTTCCCTACTACTACTGATTTCTTTCAGTTCCTCCCTCTCACTAAACCCTGTGTTCCCCAGCATTTCTAGTATGTTATCAGTGTCCTCCTTTGTGAAGACAGAACCAAAATATGTATTTAGTTGGTCAGCCATTTCTTTGTTCCCCATTATAAATTCCCCTGTTTCTGCCTGTAAGGGACCTACATTTATCTTCACCAATCTTTTTCTCTTCACATACCAATAGTAACTTTTACAGTCAGTTTTTATGTTCCCTGTAAGCTTACTCTCGTACCCTATTTTCCCCTTCTTAATCAATCCCTTGGTCCTCCTTTGCTGAATTCTGAAGTGCTCCCAATCCTCAGGTCTGTTGTTTTTTCTGGCCAATTTGTATGCCTCTTCCTTGGATCTAATATTATCTCTAATTTCCCTTGTAAGCCATGGTTTGGCCACCTTTCCTGTTTTAATTTTGCGCCAGACAGGAATAAATAATTGTTGCAGTTCACCCATGCGCACTTTGAATGTTTGCCATTGCCTACCCACTGTCATCCCTTTAAGTAACGTTTCCCAATCCATCATAGCCAACTCGCGCCTCATACCACCGTAGTTTCCTTTATTAAGATTCAGGACCCAAATCTCAGAATCAACTACGTCACTCTCCATTTTGATGAAGAATTCTATCATACCATGGTCACTCATCCCCAAAGAGCCTCACACAACTAGATTGCCAATTATTCCTTTCTCATTACACAATACCCAGTCGAGGATGGCCTGTTCTATCATTGGTTCCTCAACGTATTGGTCCAGAAAAACATCCCATATACCCTGCAGAAATTCCTCCTCCACGGTATTGTTACTAATTTGATTTGCCCAATCTATATGCATATTAACGTCACCCATAATTACAGATGTTCCTTTATTACATGCGTCTCTAATTTCCTGTTTAATGCCATTCCCAACATCACCACTACAGTTTGGGGGTCTATATACAACCCTCACTAATGTTTTTTGCCCCTTAGTGTTTCTCAGCTCTACTCATACAGATTCCACATCGTCGGAGCTAATATCTTTCCTCACTATTGCGTTAATTTCCTCTTTAACCAGCAATGCAACTCCACTGCCTTTTCCTTTTTGGCTGTCCTTCCTAAATACTGAATAATCCTAGATGTTCAGTTCCCATCCCTGGTCACCCTGCAGCCATGTCTTTTTAACATTACTTGTCCCGTTCCCACTATTTTTCACTGAGGCCCTGTTTGATTCTTGCCCTTGATTTCTCTGACTATCACTTTTCTTATTCCGCTTTCTGTCTTTTGTCCTTGTTTTTGATTCCCCTTCCCCTGACTCCTTGCATAGTAAACTAAATCAAGCGTTGTCTTTGTATACTAGCCTATGTGGACTGTAACCTGATTAACATATTCCTTTCTAATGTTGCAAGAAGAAACATGGGATTAGTCATAGTGCATAATGTCAAAAAACGTATACATGCAGTGACTTAAAATGGGTGGTATTGGATTGCCGCTTGTTCTAGATAGCACCTGATATTCAGCATCCCTTGCAGTTTTATTTCACTGCCCAAGATGAGTCTGTACCCAATATTTTTCTTTGTTTTTCAAAGGAAATTATTTTCTAAATGTCTTTTTTCTAATTTCTGTTACAACTTGTAATGTGCAAACAGTTCACTATCATTTTTAAATCCAAAATGTAATTCCATAATGTCATATTATGGCTTTATGCTCATAGCGAATAAGAATAACTAGGCAATCTGGAGATTTCTTCATGAGTTTATAGTTGGTTCCTGTTCAGTGAAAGGTCTGTTGTGAAATTAAGTTAACTTTGAATGTAGGGGCTGTGCCAATTTATTATTTTGCTAATTAAATATTCAAATACATTAAACTATCATCAGAATGGTACAACTTCCTGATTAAATGCTGCTTCACAGTCATGTCCACTAAAAGCCCGCATCTAGCTGCACAAACCCCTGCATGTTTCAGATTTTGCATTCCAACCAATACATACATTTACCAAATGTGTACCTGAAAAAAATCCATTGATTAGTTCTTACAGAAATGTTATTAGTTCTGTGGACCAACTGGGATCTAAAGGATCAAATCAAATTTATGTACAGTACATGTATGGGATCTGGCTTAATACCAAGTCATGAATTTCAATTGTTATTGTGATGCATAAATAAATTGAAGTACATCAAAAGATAAATTGCGTGTTAGATAGGCACATGGCATGGCTCTGCAAGGTACAGAGGCAAAGTGTAAGAATGAACTCCTGATCTTAACTCTGATTGTCAGCATCGTAGAGGCCTACTTTGTTCATAGGCATAGTCTCTTGACACCAGTATGTTGCTAAGTGCATTCCCACTTTAAAAAGAATTCAACTGAGTTGGGAAACAGATGAATAGCAAAAGAAATTTGTTTGATATGTGTTGATTTCATTGTGTATAAATGCCTCTTATTGAAAATCAGAAATACCCCTCCAAACAGAAAGTTGTCTTCTAAACATAAAAGGAGAGAGGCAACTGCTCCACCACTTAAGCAATTTATTTCAATTCCTGTAGTTAATCCATACATGCTACTTAGCTGTAATTCACAGGAAAACATTAGAGTGCATTGCCAGAAAGACAAAGCATATTAATATCGCTTAAATACAATTTATTTGAATATTATTTTCCCCCTATTGCATTACTCAAGTTTTAATGTCTGCTTAAAAAAAAGAGACATTCTGTCAAAGCTTTTCGTCTTACACTCATCAGGACAGACACAAGAATACCAAATTTCAAAGGGAACAGCAATTTATATTGCATGAGAAAAGGGTGCTGATTGGTTGGTAAGTTGACTCTGATTGGTTGAGGCATTGCCTTGTGGAATGCTCCCCCAAGCTATTTTTTAGTTCAAAGAAAGCACAATACATGCCTTTTGCCTGGCAGGTCCCTGCATATGAATATATCTAGGTCCTAGCAAGTATAAGTGTGAGACACTGTGAGCTTGACTGATAATCTTAAATTGGTTGTTCATGTAATTCGTAGCATGCTCAGGATTTTTCAGCAAATCACATCTAACAGTAGACAATATGTAATAGTACTCTGCCTATTACGAATAGCCAAAGAGACATGCTGTTTGATACAATCTGCCAGTTGTTTGTTTGTACGGCCTATGTACCTGGCATTGCACCAGCACCGAAATTCATATACCACATTACTTCTTTGTGTGGTAGGCAGAACATCTTTTTTGCTTGTTGGCAGCATCCTGTTAATGTAAAGTATCACTTGTGTTGCTGCTGCATAGTAGCCACGTAAAACGGCTAACTTCACCTATTAATCAAATTACTGTACTATGAAATTGCGCACTTGCAGAGGAAAAGCAATCTTAGTTTCTGCAACCATATAAAAGATTATTTGAGCAGTGATTTCGTGAAGCAAGTAGAATTAGATGTGAATGTTCAATGAAAACACTCAGATAAATAAATATTCATAGAGTATCACTCCATTTGTAAATTACTAAACTAATCTTAACAACTTGTGAAAATAACATTGTTTGCAAGTAAGTTATATGTGTGAATAATAAACCTTCTTCACTGGCTTGGTGATCCCAGTAACTTTTATACCCAGGGGCTATTTTATTTTATCTTATTTATGTAAGTTAGAAAAAAACACAAACTTGATTGAGTTTTTTTGATGAGGTTAACTGAGAGGGTGAATGAGGCCAGTGCAGTTGATATTGTTTATATAGACTTTAAAAAGGCAATTGTTATCAAAATTGAAGCCCATATAGCATGGATACAAACCTGGCTTCGGTATAGAAAATAGAGAGTTGTAATCAATGGCTGCTTTTCAGACTAGAGGGAAATAGACAGTGGAATTCCAACTGCCTTCAATACAGGGACCACCGCTATTTTTGTTGTATATTAATGACCTGGACCTGGGATGATAGGGTGGCACAATATTGAAATTCGCAGATGACACAAAAAATGGAAGTGTTGTAAACTCTGAGATAGATAGTAAGAGCCTTCAACCAATAGCATAGAGCACAAAAGCGAAGAAGTTATTGTAAACCAATATAAAAGACTAGCCTGGTCCCGGCTGGAGTGTTGAGTTCAAGGAAGGACATGAAGCCTTTAGAAAGGATACATAAGAGATTTAAAGGAATGGTACTAGGCATCAGGGATTATAGCTATGTGGATAGACTGGAGAAGCTGGAATTGTTCTCCTTAGAACTGTGAAAGGTAAGAGGAAATTTAACAGAGGTGTTCAAAATCATGGAGGGTTTAGATAGAGTAAGTAAAAAGAAGCTATTTCCAACAGCTGAAGAGTCAATAACCAATGAGCACAGATTTAAGGTGATTGACAAAAGAACCAGAAACTACATGAGAAAAAAAAAATTATGCGATGAGTGGTTAGGATTTGGAATACGCTGTCCAATAGGATGGTGAATGCAGACTCAATATTTGCCTTAAAAAGGGAACTGGATAAATACTTGAAGGAGAAAAAAATGCAGGAATATGGGGAAAGAGCAGTTGCATGGGACTAACTAGATTGCCCTTTGAAAGAGCTGGCACAGACTCGATCAACCAAATGGCCTCCTTCAGTTCTGTACTATCTTATGATTCTATGTTGTGACTTTTATTGTATTAAACTTGCTAGCAGTTACCATGGATGACACTAGAGATGCAACTCTGAACAGACAATGCTTTTTATAAAAACAAAAAGCTAAAAGCTACTGCGGATGCTGGAAATCCAAAACAAAATAAAAACAGAATTACCTGGAAAAACTCAGCAAGTCTGGCAGCATCGGCGGAGAAGAAATCAGTCAACGTTTCGAGCCCTCATGGCCCTTCAGCAGAACTGAAGCATAGTTTCAACAAGGGAGAAATATAAATTGGTTTAAGGTGGGTGGGGGGGAAGAGACACATTGAGGGTGTGGTGTGAGCAGATAATCAAAAGATGTCAGAGACAAAAGGGTCAAAGAGGTGTTGAAGGTGGTGGTCTTTGTCTGAGAAAAGTGCTAATTAAGAATGCAAGACAGGATATTCAAAGTACAGCTCTAGTGGGGGTGGGGTGGAAAGACTAAAGGTTTTAGTTTTAGATTTAAAAATAATGGAAATAGGTGGGGAAAGAAGAATCTATATAGATTATTGAAAAAAAAGGCAGGTGGGGGGGGGAAAAAAACGGGGTGGGGATGGGGGGAGGGGGAGTTTAAGATCTAAAGTTGTTGAATTCAATATTCAGCCCAGAAGGCTGTAAAGTGCCTAGTCGGAAGATGAGGTGCTGTTCCTCCAGTTTGCGTTGGGCTTCACTGGAACAATGCAGCAAGCCAAGGACAGACATGTGGGCAAGAGAACAGGGTGGAGTGTTAAAATGGCAAGCGACAGGGAGGTTTGGGTCTTTCTTGCGGACAGACCGCAGGTGTTCCGCAAAACGGTCGCCCAGTTTGCGTTTGGTCTCTCCAATGTAGAGGAGACCGCATTGGGAGCAACGAATGCAGTAGACTAAGTTAGGGGAAATGCAAGTGAAATGCTGCTTCACTTGAAAGGAGTGTTTGGGCCCTTGGACGGTGAGGAGAGAGGAAGTGAAGGGGCAGGTGTTGCATCTTCTGCGTGGGCATGGGGAGGTGCCATAAGTGGGGGTTGAGGAGTAGGGGGTGATGGAGGAGTGGACCAGGGTGTCCCAGAGGGAACGATCCCTACGGAATGCTGTCAAGGGGGGTGAAGGGAAGATGTGTTTGGTGGTGGCATCACCCGTTCAACGGATCCTTTTACCCACCTCCAATATTCTCCCTCCACTTGGACCCCTCCCTCTGGCTTCTTACCTTCTCTTGATCTTTTCATTGAGAACTGTCGGCGTGACATTAGCCGTCTCAATTTCTCTGCTCCTCTCACCCATTCTAATCTGTCTCTCTCTGAACTCACTGCACTCCGTTCTCTCAGGTCCAACCCCAACATTGTCATCAAACCCGCTGACAAGGGTGGTACTGTTGTTGTCTGGCGCATTGACCTCTACCTCGCGGAGGCTGAGCGTCAACTCGCAGACGTTTCCTCCTACCTCTCCCTGGACCATGACCCCACCACAGAACATCAAGCCATTGTTTCCAGGACTGTCACTGACCTCATCTCCTCTGGAGATCTTCCTCCCACAGCTTCCAACTTGATAGTCGCCCAACCTCGGACGGCCCGCTTCTACCTCCTACCCAAAATCCACAAACAGAACTGTCCTGGCAGACCGATCGTGTCAGCCTGTTCCTGCCCCACGGAACTCATTTCTCATTATCTTGACTCCCTTCTCTCTCCCCTTGTCCAGTCCCTTCCCACCTACATCCGTGATTCCTCTGACACCTTACGTCACATCAACAATTTCCAGTTCCCTGGCCCCAACCGCTTCCTCTTCACCATGGATGTCCAATCCCTCTACACCTCCATCCCCCACCAGGATGGTCTGAGGGCCCTTAGCTTCTTCCTTGAACAGAGGCCCCAACAATCCCCATCCACCACTACTCTCCTCCGTCTGGCTGAACTTGTTCTCACACTGAACAATTTCTCCTTTAACTCCTCTCACTTCCTCCAAATAAAAGGTGTGGCTATGGGTACCCGCATGGGCCCCAGCTATGCCTGTCTCTTTATGGGGTATGTGGAACATTCCTTGTTCCAGTCCTACTCCGGCCCCCTCCCACAACTCTTTCTCCGGTACATCGATGATTACTTCGGTGCTGCTTCATGCTCTCGTCGGGACCTGGAAAAATTTATTAATTTTGCTTCCAATCTCCACCCCTCCATCATCTTCACATGGTCCATCTCTGACACTTCTCTTCCCTTCCTTGACCTCTCTGTCTCAATTTCTGATGATAGACTGTCCACCAATATCCATTACAAGCCTACCGACTCCCACAGCTACCTCGACTACAGCTCCTCACACCCCGCTTCCTGTAAAGACTCCATCCCATTCTCTCAGTTCCTTCGCCTCCGTCGCATCTGTTCTGATGACGCTACCTTCAAAAACAGCTCCTCGGACATGTCCTCCTTCTTCCTTAACCGAGGTTTTCCATCCACGGTCGTTGACAGGGCCCTCAACCGTGTCCGGCCCATATCCCGCGCATCCTCCCTCACGCCTTCTCCTCCTTCCCAGAAACATGATAGGGTCCCCCTTGTCCTCACTTATCACCCCACCAGCCTCCGCATTCAAAGGATCATCCTCCGCCATTTCCGCCAACTCCAGCATGATGCCACCACCAAACACATCTTCCCTTCACCCCCCTTGACAGCATTCCGTAGGGATCGTTCCCTCTGGGACACCCTGGTCCACTCCTCCATCACCCCCTACTCCTCAACCCCCACTTATGGCACCTCCCCATGCCCACGCAGAAGATGCAACACCTGCCCCTTCACTTCCTCTCTCCTCACCGTCCAAGGGCCCAAACACTCCTTTCAAGTGAAGCAGCATTTCACTTGCATTTCCCCTAACTTAGTCTACTGCATTCGTTGCTCCCAATGCGGTCTCCTCTACATTGGAGAGACCAAACGCAAACTGGGCGACCGTTTTGCGGAACACCTGCGGTCTGTCCGCAAGAAAGACCCAAACCTCCCTGTCGCTTGCCATTTTAACACTCCACCCTGTTCTCTTGCCCACATGTCTGTCCTTGGCTTGCTGCATTGTTCCAGTGAAGCCCAACGCAAACTGGAGGAACAGCACCTCATCTTCCGACTAGGCACTTTACAGCCTTCTGGGCTGAATATTGAATTCAACAACTTTAGATCTTAAACTCCCCCTCCCCCCATCCCCACCCCGTTTCTTTCCCCCCCCCACCCGCCTTTTTTTTCAATAATCTATATAGATTCTTCTTTCCCCACCTATTTCCATTATTTTTAAATCTAAAACTAAAACCTTTAGTCTTTCCACCCCACCCCCACTAGAGCTGTACTTTGAATATCCTGTCTTGCATTCTTAATTAGCACTTTTCTCAGACAAAGACCACCACCTTCAACACCTCTTTGACCCTTTTGTCTCTGACATCTTTTGATTATCTGCTCACACCACATCCTCAATGTGTCTCTTCCCCCCCACCCACCTTAAACCAATTTATATTTCTCCCTTGTTGAAACTATGCTTCAGTTCTGCTGAAGGGCCATAAGGGCTCGAAACGTTGACTGATTTCTTCTCCGCCGATGCTGCCAGACTTGCTGAGTTTTTCCAGGTAATGCTTTTTATAAGCTGCTTGGCATCCTTTGCGTGACGCATGTGATAGTGATGGTTAGTTGGCATTTTAACATGTTTATTTTTTAATTATTACCACAGAGAAGGATTGATGTGTAGGGCTTCCATCATCCTGGATAGGTTTTTTTGTTTTTTTTGTCTTTGGACAATAAATAGTACCTAAAACTGATTCACAAATGGTCGGTTACTTTATCCACATGCCATCAAAAGGAAGAATAGAACCTAAAACTGATTCACAAATGGTCGGTTACTTTATCCACATGCCATCAAAAGGAAGACAGTAAGCCCCATCACCCCACCCCCATGGAAAGGATTGAGAAGGCAAATCTTCCTAGATAATTATTCTGCTTTGCAAATGGTTACCTCAAACCTAGCATTCACAGAGATCTTGCTGCCGCTCACCTACTGTCCTCTCGGCCAAGGGGGACTAAAGAAAGGATTGAGGAAATATTATAGGAGGTGCAGATATGTTCCTTTCTAAATGAAGATTTGACAATGTAAGGTTGAATCAGTAAATTCAACAGGGCATCTACTTTTTGCTAAGACTTTGACATTTGTGTTAGGTGGAGCAGAAACAGAACTATTTCATGGCTTTTGTGCATTTCAGTTGGTCTGGGTATTTCTGCTCAGCCACCTCTCTAATGTTCCCACCTCTGGCACATGTTAATACTGCAGAATATCTCAGTAAATGTTTTTGGCAGTTGCATGTTGAGTGGTCAGAAAGGTATATTGGAATAGCTGCAGTGCATATTTGCTGAGTTTCACAAGGAGGAGGTATACCATGGGACCATCTTGACAGAAGATCAGGTGCTGTATGTGCCGCCTTAATGCAATGCATATCCCCAACTGCTGCCAAGCGGCAAGTTAATGAATTGTGGTGCCACATGCTCTCTTTCATTTTTTTCTGCCCTTCACTGTTCAACCACCACACCTCTATTTTTCTTAATTCCATTCTCTCAGCTTCCAGTCCACACCTTAAATCCCATTTTGCCTTTTGTTCATTCTTTTTCTGTAGTTTATTTCACCTCCCCTTAGACTATATTTAAAGTTCAGAAAAATTACAGATAAAAAATCTTAAATAAGGAGCTCAAATCTAAACCTGCAAATACACAGTCAGTGTGACTCTTTTTCTTTCCCTTCCCAACCCTCCCCCCGCCCCCAACCCCAACCCCCCATCTCCGACAAAAATTCAATTATAGTAGAAAGGAAGTGAACAACACCCGTCAGTAGATGAACAGCATTTTAAATTATTGTAGGCTGTGAAACTGGAGCCTAACATCGCCGATAGATGAGACCAATCAATTTGAAATTCCTCTAATCGCCCATGTAATTCTGAACTGAACTATGCTAAATGTATCACATCTTGAAGTGATGAAAAGCAGAGGGAGATTTATGGTGGGAAATCCTTATGCTCCCAGTTCTAAAATGCAGAGGCAGGGAGCTATCTTTTAATATATTTTTCCTCTTCTGCACCTTGATTGACATTTTGCCTGTTTTCCTTTTTCATGGTCCTAATACACTGTCAATATCTTCTTTCATTAGGTATTAATGATGTCTATGTCACAATTGAATGTATTTTTTCTTTATCTCACAGGGCTTAACCCTTTCACACTCTACTAAACCTATTTATATTTAAGTTTCACTGTAACCTTTATTTTGTGAAACTGAAAATGAACATCTGGCATTTTACACAAATAAAGAACATGCAACAGAGATTCTATTTAACAATAGCTTTAGCAGTAAGTCTTTTGCATGTTAATCTTTAAAGACAAGAGGTATAAATTCTCGTGAATCAGGTTGTACTAATTTATTGAAAATCTTTGACTCAACTCAGGATGTGAATGAGAGCAGGTTGGAGGTAGTCAGCATGAAAAGCACGCATACAGTTTAAAGGATACACTGGAGGACATGGATTATAGTGATTGGACCCATAAATAGTGGTATTTTATACTTAATGGTTCAAGGTCTCAACTGTTGGAACCATTTTCTAGCACTTTTGCATTTGCTTTCTTCCTGGCTGCAGTCTTATTTTTAATCTTGTGTTCTTCCTCTTCTGCTTGCATTGACCTGTCAGACTCCTGGTTAATTCCTTGCCTAGGCAGTCTATCTTTCCTCCATATAATGGTTTCAATTTGCTGAACTCCCAGTATGAGCAGTGGGCTGATGGTTACCGACTGGTTTTTGGATATTTCACTTCTAATTGTCCCAACCAACAGAACTGTCAATCTGTCAACCAGGCCACTTTTTAAGCGAACTTTACTAAAATGAAAGGGAAAGCAGTTTTAAAGCAAAAAAAGAGCTTTTATTAATTGACATACAGACTATTAAACTAAGGTTATCAGCTCAAAATTGTGAAGTTAGTACAGCTGTTTAATGTACCCTCATAACTCATTGTTCTTCAAGTTGTCGGCTTCCAATAGACTAGAAGAATAAACAAAACAAGGTATAGAAGCAACAATGCCTGTAATTTCTACATTAAAACACATTGGAGAGGAATGCATTTTCAACTTCCAATACCTGCATTTCTGTGGAACAGTATTAAGTAAGGACTGGGATGGAAATTTGGAGAGATTCCATTCTGAGTAGATCTTTGTATCAAAGCGCAGTCATAAATTTGGGGGCAAGGCCTCTGCTTTCCTGGTCACTAAATATGCATTGCAAGCAGGAAACGTAGCTCTGTTCCCTGATACAGAATATCCCAAAACAATGTGGTTATATTGGGAAATGTTAATTTTCATGTGAATTGAGAGAAGCAGAACAGTTCAATTTGTAAAGACAGCATATTTCTAGAATACACTTGGAAAGTTTTCTAGAAGAATATGTTTTAGGATTAACAAAGGAACAGGCTATACTGGATTTTATATTGAGTAATGAACAAGAATTAGTTAACAATCTGATAAGAGAACATCTTGCAAATAGTGGCCATAATATGATGAATTTCATGGGGGGGAATATTCCTTTGCGCGGTGTCAATTCTCTGGCGAAGATAGTACCTGCCTGGCCCATGCAGGTTTCCTTATTGACATTATTTGAAAAAAAACTGTGCAGGTAGCATCCTCACAGCGCTTTCGTCCCCAGAAGATTGACATAGTTTGTGTAGCGCCTCTTGAAATGGCATTCCGTGAACAAACTTCCCTCCCAATAAGCTTGAGAGGAAGAAGGCATAATCACAAACCAAGGTTTAGTGTTTAATTATGACATACTTCAAAGAAATCAGCAATAAATTATTTTTGTATGTATCCCTAAAAAGCAAAAGCTCCACTTATGTAGTTATGTCACCATGGTCAACAAATGAGGTACAAGACAGTATCAGGCTAGAAGAAAAGACTTAGACAAATGGTCCCTCGGAATTAAGGGATATGGGAAACGAGCAAGAAAATGGAGTTGAAGTCCAAGATCAGTCACAATTGTATTGAATGGTGGAGCAGGCTCAATGAGCCATGTGGTCTGCTCCTGCTCCTATTTCTTGTATTCTTGAAAGAAAAATGGAAACCCAGCCACTGACTATAAAAAAAAAAGCAGAGGGATGCAACAAAAGTAATCTTTTTTGTTGTTATGACTGCTGTAGATGTTGACCGGGATTTTCCTGCTGCACCATGTCATGTCCTGCCATGAGGATTGTGGCGGCTTTCGACGAGACTGGACGATCCAGGTGGCAGGCTGGGCTGGAAAACCCCACCTGTAGAGCAAAACTATAATTTTACATTCTGAAGGTTAAGCTAGTTAATTGCTTCAGGAGTAGAGGAGTGTATCACTGTGTTACCTCCTTTGTGTTTGTGAATCAACCATTGAATCATCATATGTTCCGCAGTCTGTTCTGGATGATCAGAATCATGAAGTGTTGGTAATTTTCCGTTTGTACATCAAGTGTTTGCATTTGCTATGATTTGTGCATGTGTAGCTTGAGTTGCCCATGAGCTTTGCAGAAGTTCAAAACCTGACTTTTCTTTGTGACATGATTGTTTGGATGTGACAAGTAGAGTTCCCCATGAATTTATTCTGAGGCCTCAACTTTTCTCCATATATATTAATCACATGGACTAAGAATATAAAGTTGTACATCCACAATAAATATTATAGATGGGAGCAGAAAGTTGCAAATGAATGTGTAAACATATGGCGGATGGAATTCAAGGTGATGAACTGTGAACTTATCCACTGTGGATCGGAGAAGGACAAATCATAATACTTTCTTAATGGTGAGAGACGAGTAATTGTGGAACGTCAAAGAATTTAGGTGTCTTTGTCCACATTTCGCTAAATGCTAGTGCACCAGTACATTCAGCAATCAAATAGGCTGTTAACTAATTTTGTACATTAGTGCTGGGGAGTAGGGAGGTCCCATTTAGAGCATCCAGTGATACTGCAGTGTACACCAACTAGTTACAGCGAGCTTCTTCCATACTACCCCAACTGCATGCCTCAGTTCCAGCCACAGAAAAGCATCAAAGCATCTACCCTGTGGTCTCTGTGTGAGATTGCATGTTTGTACTTTTATGATCACAACCGATGTTAATTGCTAGGCAAACCAAATCCCAGAGAGAAATTTGGCCTATGGGCCATACCCTTTTTGTATTCTGAAAACAAGAAGACAGAAGTGCAGTAACACTTTTGGGATTTTAAAAAATTATAAGTAAAAGATTTATTAACAAGAATAAAAGAAAACCTAAGTACGCAAGATTACAGTTGCACAATTAAAGTTAATCTTACAATACATTCCCCCAAAAAGACACTGTACTTGGTCAGGCCTACAAGTAAACACTTTCCAGGCAACGCTCCCTTATAGACATTTAACTATACAAATCCAGTAATATTACCCAAGGAAAATTGCTGCAGCTTTAATAAAGGCATACCACATGACCTGTAACTCTCTTCCACTCTGCTATGAAAATACAAACTTCAGAATAAAACTACTTTTTGCAGCCCAAAACTTTTCTGTTTTGACTGGATGGCAGATTCAAATCTTCTCCCAGCACAGAGCTCCAGCTATAGATCCAGCTGCTACATCTCACAGCTCCAGCTCAACAGCTGCTACGTATCACAGCTCCACCACAGCAGCTCAAACAGCTACAGCTCTCCTAAGCTCTCCACAGCAACTCTAAAATACCCTTTTTCCCTTTTCATCTCAGGTGTTTTCACACCTCTTTGAAACTCAAATTCGTCCAAATATAGATCTTTCATGTTTCGATCTTGTCTTTGCTTTTGGGTCAATAAAATGTAATATCATCATTTCTATTTAACTGTGGAATTCCTGCAAGATACAAACATGTTTCTTTTCACCCCTGACTTCCCTTTGATATTCAAACAAACTCTCCATTTATCTAAAAATGCAAATGTTATATCTACCCTATTCACTTGTACTCAAACCTAACACCTCTATCTTCTTTATGTTTTAAAATCCCAGGCAACCTGTCTCCTATTAATCTCTGCCTATCTTAATTAAATCATACACGCATACACATACACACACACAGTCTTTTTCACAGAATAACACAATAATCCCCAAAAATATTTTAAAAATCCATTTCTCACACCTCCCTCCTTAGCAAAAAATGAACCATCATCACCATTTCGAAAAGATGTTTTCATTTCCTCAACACAATTCTTTTTCCTTACTACATTTAACTGTACAAACAAAACTCTGACACTATAGTGTACATACATTAACCATGAAAATGTGTACAAGTCTTTTGTACAAGTGGAATTCATTCCAGTCCATTCTCCATTTGTCAATATCCAAGTTCTTTTGAATTTTAAGTTTTTAGCGCACCTGCAATTAAATTTTCTCATCCAGCCGCATGTATAATTTGTAAATTGAACAGTTGCAATAATAAACTCCACTGAAATAGTCTTGTGTTTCTGTCCCAAAACTTTTTCAGAAACTTCAGAAGATTTTGCCAGTATATATAACTGTCTCTGAAAAATTGTTTGGAACATATACTTCAAAATGCTGCAAAGCCAACAGCAAACTCTAAGCCTCTTTCTCTATAGCTGAATAGTTCTTCTGGTGTACATTCAACTTCCGTGAGAAATATCCTACCGGCTTTTCAATTCCCAGTTTATCGGCTTGTAGCAACACAAGACTAACACCCACATCACTGGCGTCAATAGCCAAAATAGGAAAAGTCTGAAGATTAAGAGAAAGTAAAGAAGGCAATATTAAAAAATTAGAATTAGAAAGACCCAAACCTCCCTGTCGCTTGCCATTTTAACACTCCACCCTGTTCTCTTGCCCACATGTCTGTCCTTGGCTTGCTGCATTGTTCTAGTGAAGCCCAACGCAAACTGGAGGAACAGCACCTCATCTTCCGACTAGGCACTTTACAGCCTTCCGGGCTGAATATTGAATTCAACAACTTTAGATCTTAAACTCCCCCTCCCCCCATCCCCACCCCGTTTCTCCCCCTCCCTTTTTTTTTCAATAATTTATATAGATTCTTCTTTTCCCACCTATTTCCATTATTTTTAAATCTAAAACTAAAACTTTGTTAGTCTTTCCACCCCACCCCCACTAGAGCTGTACCTTGAGTATCCTGTCTTCCATTCTTAATTAGCACTTTTCTTAGACAATATCACCACCTTCAACACCTCTTTGATCCTTTTGTCTGTGACATCTTTTGATTATCTGCTCCTATCACTGCTTGTTTATCTCCACAATCACCACACCCTCAACTTCTCTCTCCCCCCCCCCGCCCCCCCCACCTTAGACCAGCTTATATTTCACCTTTCTCCTAACTATACTCAGTTCTGCCGAAGGGTCATGAAGACTCGAAACGTTAACTGATTTCTTCTCCACCGATGCTGCCAGACCTGCTGAGTTTTTCCAGGTAATTCTGTTTTTGTAAGGCAATATTAAATACTTATGGGCTTGTCCCTGAAGCTTATCAGTTGAAGCTTACAACTTAACAGAAAATACCTCATCAGATTTATGTGGAGTTTGCAAGAGAAAAATAAATTATCTGGGTTAAATGGTTCAGGGCATTAAAATTAGATACACCTTTTGAAAATATAAGAGAGGTGATGATTATGGAAGAATTTAGAAGTAAAGAGGGCTTTAAACTAAACGAGGGGGTGAGGGATCAAGCTTGGGTAGAGGTAGCAATTCAAGGTGTAGAGTCACGACAGAGGAGCAAAATAGTAATATGAGAAATGAAGGTCAGAGAATGGCAGGAAGGGACAGAGAGAAAAAAACCTAAAAATACATCATCAGTCAAGACTAGATGTTACAAAGGTAACAAAAAGACAAAACTGAAGGCTCTCTATCTGAATGCACGTAGCATTCATAACAAAGTAAATGAATTGATGGCCGCCATTGAAGTAAATAAATATAATCTGATAGCAATTACAGAGGCGTGGCTGCAGGGCCACAAAGATTGGATCTTTAATATTGAGGGGTACATGACATTCAAGAATAGGAAGCTAGGTAAAGGTGGAGGTAGCGCTGTTAATCAAAGAGGGCATTGGTGCAATGGTCCAGGAGGTGAGAATGTAGAATCGGTTTGGGTAGAGATGAGGAATAGTAGGGGAAAAAAGGTCGTTTTAGTGGGATTGGTCTACAGGCCCCCTAAAAGTAGCCACAGTGTAGGACAAAGTATTCAAGAGAAAATGTTTGCTTGTGATAACGGAACAGCAATAATCATGGGTGATTTTAATCTACATATGAAATGGAAAAATCAGATTGGCAGTAATAGCCTGGATGAGGAGTTCTTAGAATGTTTTCGAGATAATTTCTAAGAGCAGCATGTTCTGGAACCAACCAGAGAGCAGGATTTATTAGACTTGGTTTTATGTAACGTGACAGGATTAATTAATGACCTCAGAGTAAAGACACCCCTAAGTAGCAGCGACCAAAATATGATTGATTTTTACATCCAGTTTGAAAGGCAGAAGAGTGGGTCTAAGACTAGTATCTTAAACTTAAATAAGGGAAACTATGTGGGGATGAAAGCTGAGCTAGCTAAAGTGAACTGGGAAACTAGGCTAGAGGATAGATCAATAGGGGAGCAGTAGCAGACATTTAAGGGGATATTTCAGGAGTATTCAGAATAAGTACATTCCTATTATAAAGAAAAATTCTAAGAGGGGAACCCACCATCCGTGGTTAACTAAAGAAGTTAAGGAAAGCATGACTAAAAGGTTAATCAGGAGAAAGAAATTAGAGTAAGGGAGGAAGCTAGCTAGAAATGTAAAAACAGATAGCAAAAGTTTCTACAGGTATTTAAAAAGGATAAGAGTAAGTAAAGTGAGTGTTGGTCCTCTAGAGAGTGACAGTGGGGAGTTAATCGTAGATAATAAGGAAATGGCGGAAGAAATGAACAAATATTTTGCTTCTGTCTTCACTATAGAGGTTACAGAACACATTTTAGTAATAGCTGCAAATCAGGTGGTGAACAGGAGAAAGGAATTTGGTGAAATTGAAATCACTAGGGAAATAGTACTGAGCAAGTTGATGGAGTTGCAGACTGGCAAGTCTCTGGGTCCCGATGGATGACATCCTAGCGTCTTAAAAGAGGTGGCTAATGAGATAGTCGATGCGCAGGTGTTAGTTTTCCAAAATTCTCTAGATTCTGGAAAGGTTCCATCAGATTGGAAAGTAGCAAATATAACCCCCCTATTCAAGAAGGGAGAGAGGCAGAAAACAGGAAACTATAGGCCAGTTAGCTTGACACCTGTCATGGGGAAGTTATTATAATCAGTCATTAAGGACTTTATAGGTGGGCACTTAGAAGAGTTCAAGGTAATCAGGAAGAGTCAGCACGGTTTTGTGAAAAGAAAATCATTTTTAACCAATTTATTGGAGCTTTTTGAAGGAGTAACATGTGTAGTGGATAAAGGGGGGCCTGTAGGTGTACTGTACTTGGATTTCCAGAAGGCATTTGATAAGGTACCACATCAAAGGGTATTGCAGAAGAGAAAAGCACATGGTGTAGGGGGTAACATATTAGCATGGACAGAAGATTGGCTGGCTGGCAGAAAGCAGAAAGTACGCATAAATGGGTATTTTTTTCGGATTGGCAGGTTGTGACAAGTAGAGTCCCATAGGGGTCTGTACTGGGGCCTCAATTTTTTACAATTTACATCAATGACTTAGATGAAGGGAGTGAAGACATGGTAGCTAAATTTGCAGATGACACAAAGATAGGCAGGAAAGTATGTCATGAAGAGGACATGAGCAGGTTGCAGAAACAGAAAATGCTGGATAAACTCAGCAGGTCTAACAGCATCTGTGCAGAGAAAAAAAGAGTTAACATTTCGAGTCCTTATGACTTCTTCAGAGCTCAAAGATTTCCAGCATCCGCAGTATTTTGCTTTTATGAGGAGGTTTGCAGATGGATATAGATAGGTTGAGTGAGTGGGCAAAGATCTGGCAAATGGAGTTAGACCATAAGACCATAAGACATAGGAGCAGAAATTAGGCCATTCGGCCCATCAAGTCTGCTCCACCATTCAATCATGGTTGATAAGTTTCTCAACCCCATTCTCCCACCTTCTCCCCGTAACCTTTAATCCCCTTACCAATCAAGAACCTATCTATCTCAGTCTTAAATACACTCAATGACCTGGCCTCCACAGCCTTCTGTGGCAATGAATTCCGTAGATTCACCACTCTCTGGCTAAAGAATTTTCTCCTCATCTCTGTTCTAAAAGGTCTTCCCTTTACTCTGAGGCTGTGCCCTCGGGTCCTAGTCTCTCCTACTAATGGAAACATCTTCCCCATGTCCACTCTATCCAGGCCTTTCAGTATTCTGTAAGTTTCAATCAGATCCCCACTCATTCTTCTAAACTCCATCCCCATAGACCCAGAGTCCTCAAACATTCCTCATATGCTAAGCCTTTCATTCCTGGGATCGTTCTCGTGAACCTCCTCTGGACCCCCTCCAGGGTCAGAACATTCTTGCTGAGATATGGGGCCCAAAATTGCTCACAATATTCTAAATGTGGTCTGACCAGAGCCTTACAAAGCCTCAGCAGCACATCCCTGCTTTTATATTCTAGTCCTCTCAAAATAAATGCCAACATTGCATTTGCCTTCCGAACTACCAACTCAACCTGCAAGTTAACCTTAAGAGAATCCTGGACTAGGACTCCCAAGTCCCTTTGCACTCCAGATTTCTGAAATCTCTCCCCATTTAGAAAATAGTCTATGCCTCTATTCTTCCTAGCAAAGTGCATGACCTCACACTTGCCCACGTTGTATTCCATCTGCCACTTCTTTGCCCATTCTCTTAACCTGTCCAAATCCTTCTGCAGCCTCCCCGCCTCCTCAATACTACCTGTCCCTCCACCTATCTTTGTATCATCTGCAAACTTAGCCAGGATGCCCTCAGTTCCTTCATCTAGATCAGTAATGTATAAAGTGAAAAGTTGTGGTTCCAACACTGACCCCTGTGGAACTCCACTGGTCACCGGCCGCCATCCTGAGAAGGACCCCCTTATCCCCACACTCTGCCTCCTGCCAGACAGCCAATCTTCTATCCATGCTAGTACCTTGCCTCTAACACCATGGGCTCTTATCTTACTGAGCAGCCTCCTGTGCGGCACCTTGTCAAAGGCTTTCTGGAAGTCCAAGTAGATAACATCCATTGGCTCTCCTTTGTCTAACCTACTTGTTACCTCCTCAAAGAATTCTAACAGATTTGTCAGGCATGACCTCCCCTTGATGAAACCATGCTGACTTTTCCCTATTTTACAATGCACTTCCAAGTATTCTGAAATCTCATCCTTAATAATGGACTCTAAAATCTTACCAATGACCGAGGTCAGGCTGATCGGCCTGTAATTTCCCGTCTTTTGCCTCACTCCCTTCTTAAACAGGGGGGTTACATTAGTGATTTTCCAGTCCTCTGGGACCCTCCCGGTGAATTGGGTGATTCCTGAAAGATCACCACTAACGCCTCCACTATCTCTTCAGCTATCTCCTTCAAAACTCTGAGGTGTAATCCATCTGGTCCAGGTGATTTATCCACCTTCAGACCTTTCAGTTTTCCTAGCACCTTCTCCTTGGTAATGGCCACCATACTCACCTCTGCCCCCCCGACTCTCTTGAACTTTGGGGATGTTACTCGTGTCTTCCACCGTGAAGACTGACGCAAAGTACCTATTCAGTTCCTCCGCATTTCATTGTTCCCCACTACTACTTCTCCAGCGTCATTTTCCAGCGGCCCAATGTCCACTTTTGCCTCTCTCTTACCCTTTATATATCTAAAAAAACTCTTGCAATCTTCTTTTATATTACTGGCTAGTTTACCCTATTTAATCTTCTCCCTCCTTATTTCTTTTTTAGTTGTCCTCTGTTGGACTTTGTAGGCTTCCCAATCCCCTGGTTTCTCACTGCTCTTCGCTGTATTGTGTGCTTTCTCTTTAGCTTTTATGCTGTCCCTGACTTCCCTTGTCAGCCATGGTTGCCTCGTCCTCCCTTTAGTATGCTGCTTCTTCCTAGGGATGAATTTTTACTGTGTCTCCCAGATTACTCCCAGAAACTCCTGCCATTGCTGTTCCACTGTCTTTCCTGCTAGGCTCATCTCCCAGTCAATTCTGGCCAGCTCCTCCCTCATGCCTCTGTAGGTGCCTTTATTCAACTGTAATACCGTTACATCTGATTCCAGCTTTTTCCTCTCAAATTGCAGGGTAAATTCTATCATATTATGGTCACTTCCTCCTAAGGGTTCCTCCACCTTAAACTCCCTTATCAAATCTGCCTCATTACACATCACTAAACCTAGAATTGCCTGTACCCTAGTGGGCTCCACCACAAGCTGCTCCAAAAAGCCATCTCGTAGACATTCCACAAATTCCTTTTCTTGGGATCCACTACCAACCTGATTTTCCCAGTCTACCTGCATATTGAAATCCCCCATGATCACTGTAACCTTGCCTTTCTTACACGCCTTTTCTATCTCATGGTGTATCTTGTGCCCCACATCCTGACTACTGTTCAGAGGCCTGTACGTAACTCACATTATGGTTTTTTTACCTTTGCGGTTCCTCAACTCTACCCACACAGATTCTACATCATCTGACCCTACATTATTTCTTGCTATCGATTTAATTTAATTTCTTACTAACAAAGCAACCCCACCCCCTCTGCCAACCTGCCTATCTTTTCGATAGGATGTATGTCCTTGGATATTTAGCTCCCAGTCCTGATCCCCTTGCAGCCATGTCTCCGTGATGCCCACCACATCATACCTGCCAATTTCAATCTGCGCCACAAGCTCATTTACCTTATTTCGTATACTGCGTGCATTCAGATACAACATCTTCAGTTCTGTATTTCCCGTCCCCTTTCTCATTGTTGTCCCTTTATCTGATGTGCTTGAAGTTAGATTCCTAACCCTTTCCAAACACTCTGTCCTATTTTGTATTTGTGTTCTGGAGACTTTAATAGCCTCTCCTGGGCTCTCCTTTCTTTTCAGTTTTTTCATAATTTTCCATGAAGTTGAATCCACCCCTCCATACACTAACCTGCTGCTTTGCTTCCCATTAGTCATACTTCTTGGAGTTTTACCCTTCCCTCCCCCCAACTTTCTAGTTTTAAAGTCCTGTTGACCACCCTATTTACTCTTTTCGCTAGAACATTGGTCCCAGATCGGTTCAGGTGGAGACCGTCCCAACGGTACAGATCCCTCCTGTTCCAATACTGATGCCAGTGGCCCACGAAATGGAACCCCTCTTTCCCACACCACTCCTTTAGCCGCGTGTTTACTTCCCTTATTCTCGTGTCCCTATGCCAATTTGCACGTGGCTCGGGTAGTAATCCGGAGATTATAACCCTTGAGGACCTGTTCTTTAATTTAGTTCCTAGTTCCTGATACTCCCCAAACAAGTCCTCTTTCCTAGTCTTACCTATGTTATTTGTCCCGACGTGGACCACAACAACTGGGTCCTCCCCCTCCCTCTCCAATACCCTTTCAAACCGGTCAGAGATGTCCCTCACCCTGGCACCGGGCAGGCAACGTACATACCAAGTCAGGCATGTGATGGAATACTTGCCATTCGCCTAGATGAGTGCAGCTCCAACAGCACTCAAGAAGCTTAACACCATCCAGGACAAAGCAGCCCACTTGATTGGCACTCCATCCATCACCTTAAATGTTCATTCCCTCCAACACAGATGCACAGTGGCAGCAGTGTTAACCACCTACAAGCTGCACTGTAGCAACTCGCCAAGACTCCTTCGACAGCACCTTTCACCTCTACCACCTAGGAGGACAAGAGCAGCAGAACACTTAAGAACACCACCAACTTCTTGGGGAACCCCCCCAAGCCACACACCATCCTGACTTGGAATTACATTGCCGTTCCTTCACTGTCACTGAGTCGAAATCCTGAAACTCCCTCCCTCACAGCACTGCGTGTGTATCTGCACCACATGGACTACAGTGGTTCAAGAAGGAGACTCACCTCCACCTTCTCAAGGACAATTAGGGATGGGCAATAAATGCTGGCCTGGCCTAGCCACCCACATCCCATGAATGAATTTAAAAAATCTAGACTGAATTTGAGTTGAGGTCCATGTAAGAATTCAATATCCCATCCACTACACCACCAATGCACATTGGAATTTTCTTAGAGAACTGATGAGACCAATTTTTATGCTTGTCTTGTCAACTGTTCCAAAATAAATAAGTTGTGGCACGTCCCAGCTGGTGAATTATAAGAAAATACTCTGAATCGTTGTGCATTATTCCAAGGCTAAATATATTTACTTTTACAATCATTTTACTTAGAAATATCATATGGATTCAAAACGTTAACTCTGTTTCTTTCTCCACAGGTGCTGCCGGATCTGCTGAGTTTTCCCAGCATTTTCTGTCTTTATTTCAGATTTCCAGCAGCTGCAGTATTTTGTTTTTATCTTAGGAGTGAATCCTCTGTCCACACTCTGTTAGGAATGATTCTTAGCTTAATAGGTACCTGCAGAAGCGGGGAGGAAACACTAAAACAGGGCAAGGGGTGCACCTTAAATTAACTGACCTGGTCTTATTTATTAAGATTTACTTAATAGAAAGCATCATTTAATGGAGTGAAATATATGATGAAAGTTGCATGCAGGCTTTTTTCTAATGGTGTTGATTGTATATGGAAGTTGTTATCTCTAATCCATGCAATGTACTGGCCTCTGTCTAATAGATAGCTGCACAGTCTATTTCTTGCCCTCCTTTTCATTAGAAAAGCAATAATTTTATAAGTGTCTGGTTATCGTAATGTTGTTTACTCGCCAGTAGTCTTTAGTACTGCAGCAACCATTCTGGAAACATCCTCTTCTATAGATGAAATAAAGCCATGAGATATAATGTGCAGTGATGGGGCTACTTCAGATCAGTAATTGGAGATGCAGAGGGCAGTGGAAGAGGCTGTGCATCTCTATTTATAGAATATAATAAGCTCAGGTCTCCAGTGATGTGGGCTGAGCAATAGAAATCTGACAGGTGACTGTTTCGATAAGATTAGGAGAATGAACAAGAATGTTAATAATTAGTTCACCTGCAGTTTTGTAAATCATCTCCTCGTACCTTGACATCTTTGCAAGTTTGCTAACTTGTCTGACAGATATCTTTGAAAAAAGAGTTTAACTTCAGCCTTTTTGCCTTGTTCCATTCAGTGCAGTTTGCCCGTTAACCAGATAATTGGCCCATCTCATTCACAATTAATGTTTAAAGGTTGCTGTAATGGAGTGTCTATTGGCATCTGTGAATTTATTGATCATCTGTTGTCAAGCCTGCTGCTTAGGCCTTGGTTATGCTGGTTTGGGGTATTACTTTGCAAAAGACAGGATTGTATGGTTTGTTTCTGGGCCACTGAGAAATTGGTTTGTAAGCTAAAAGGTGACTCAAATGTAAAATGAGTGACTCAAGTGCATTGTAAAGTCTGTTTTTGAGCGATTCAGACTAGGAAGGTTCTTGTTTATGCTGAGGTAGCTGATTTCAGAATGACATTCACAATGCATAAAAAACTTCGAGCCTCTGTAGCCTGCTTTCAAAAACCTCCTCAAAACGACCTTCTTCAACTGTGCCTTCAGTTCCGCATTCTAACCTCTCCATTCCCCTGGTTCTTATTCCATGCTTGATGTCCACTGTATTACTTTCCTGCTTGTTCTATAATACTTGGAGACACATTCCTTTATCAACGTCGTGTTTTTCCTAAGCCGGGCTCTCCAGGTTTACACAAAACTGTGGCTGAAAGGACAAGCTTATGACCAGACAAGAATTTGTTGCTGTCGTCCAAGACATCCATGTGGGACATCTTACTCCGTATGCCCAAAGACCTGTGGGCTGAGAATCAGCCTGTTGCATCAGGCGAAGACCATGGCAGGAACTTGTGACCATGGTTCGGCATCACCCTCGAACCACGGGACAGTCTGTGCCGCTGACGACGATCAAACTCAGTCAGATGCTGCTGTAATGTCAAGGGCAGTCACTCTCACCTCTTGAGTTCAGTTCTTTTCTCCATGTTTGAATCAAGGCTGTAATGAGGTCAGGAGCTGAGTGACCCTGGAGAAACCCAAACTGAGCATTGGTGAGCGTGTTGTTGCTGAACGATTACCATTTGATTGCACTGTCAATGACACCTTCCATCACTTTGCTGATTACCTGCTAGTGCGGTAATTGGCCGGAGTGGATTTGTCCTGCTTTTTGTGCTTTGTGATCTAAGTTGACTTGCCAACCAATCAACATGCTTTTCTCCTCTAGTATAAATTGTTGTCGTCGTTTGAAATTTGGCATTCTTTTCTTTACCACAGTGAGTGTAAGATGGAAAGCTTTGGCAATATGATTCTCTTTTCAGCAATATTCGAGCTTCATACTACCAAACGACATTCCTAATTTTATGGCCCTTGTTTCATACTGACCATTATTTCATACTATTCAACCTTTCAAACAGTTTTAAACCCGTGAAAACTTCTATTATATCCCTCTCTTCACGTTCTCTGCTCTAGTGAATATAATCTGAGTTTTTTCAAGCATCTCCTCATAACTCTATCCTCTTATCCCTGGTACTATCCTAGTAAATCTATGTTACAACTTTTCATTGCTGTTACATCCTATCTATAATGAGGTTCCAAAACTACACACACTGCTCCAACTACAGCCTAACAAATGTCTTGTACAGATACACCATCACCCCGGTCTTTGGTATTCAATACACCTCTGTATAAAACACAATCTCATTTAATCTTAAATGGCTTTTTCTACCAGCAATTCTGCTTTCATACATCACTGGTCTGGACTTCCACTCTATTGGCAGTTATTTCCATTTGTTATTTCTTTTAGGTGCTGGAAGTTTTGTTAAAGAAGGCTAGGTGCATCTTGTAGATGGTACTCAGTGCTGCCACTGTGCGTCAGTGGTGGAGCAAGTGGATGTTTCCGGTGTTGGATGGAATGCTGATCAAGCATGGTACTTTGTCCTGGTTGGTGTCAAGCTTCTTGAGTGTTGTTGAAGTTGCACTCCTCAAACCAATTAGAAATTTCCATCACGCTGCTGCATTGTTCCTTTCAGATGGCGAAAAGCTTTGGGAAATCAGATGGTTAGTCACTCAAGAAACACAACTGATATTTGCATAGTGCCTTTATGGTAATAAAACATCACAAGACATTTCACAGTAGCATGACAGAATAAAATATGATACTGAGCCATGCGCAGTATTAGGTCAGATGACTAAATGTTTGGTCAAGAGGGAAGTTTAAGGAGTGTCTTAAAGGAGGAGAATGAGATGGAGAGGCAAAGAGATGCAGGGACTGTATTCGAGAGCTTAGGGCTTAGGCAGCTGAAAGCACAGCCACCAATGGTGGAGCAATTAAAATTGGGGATGCACAAGAGGCCAGAATTAGAGTGTGCTGATATCTCGGAGGGTTGTAGGTTGGGAGGCAATTACAGAGATAAGGAGGGAAAAGGCCATGGAGCGATTTAAAAACAGGGCTGAGAATTTTAAAATCAAGATGCTGCCTGATCAGGAGCCAATGTAGGTCACCAAGCACAAGGATAATAGAGGAACAGGACTTGGTGCGAATTAAGACAGGGGCACCAGAGTTTTGGATTACTTCAAGTTTGTAGAGGGTAGAATGTGGCAGACCAGCTAGGAGTGTGTTGGAATAGTCAAGTCTAGAGGTAACAAATGCATAAATGAAAGTTTCAGCAGCAAAATGAAGCAATGTTAGGCAGGTGGAAATCAGGGGTCTTAAAGATGTAGAATACCCAGCCCCTGACCTGCCCTTGTAATGACAGTATTTATGTGGTCGGTGGAGTTAAGATTCTGACACTGGTAACACCAGGATGTTAATTGTGGGCATTCAGCAGTGGTAATGCCGAGAGAGATGGCTAGATTCTCTCTTGTTGGAGTTAGGCATTGTCTAGCATATGGAGAACAAGAGAAGTCTTAGCACAAATCTCTGGGGTGGGCCAGCTACCTCATCCCAACCCAAGATGCTTCCACTTACTCTTGCTCCGCCATCTATCCCGCAGCTAACCCCCCCACTTCGCACTGCCATTTTATTTTTAATGCTGTAAACCTTAACCTTCACCTTCCGAGGTGTCACCTTCACCTGCACCTGTTATGTGGCACTTATATCAAATTCTTCATGTACTTAAGTATTTCTCACTATTCGATTGCTGCTTTTTCTGCCAACTTTTTCCATTAATCTGGCCCTGGTCTTTTATTCCTCTAGAATGTCCTTTTCTCCAATTCAAATCCTCGTTTTTTGCTTTCCCATTTTGACAGTTATAAGAATTGTGTACTTACATGCAATATCCAGCATTTTTAAAACTGCATTAGATTGGTTTGTAATTTTCAACAAGCTATCTTGCTCATCTTTTTCCCGTTACTTTCCTCCTTCTCATTATGCCATTGAATTATGGAGACTTTTCTCTCCACTCAGCTTTATTCAGAAAAGGATGCAGGAATTTGGGCTTCTGTGTTCAGACCCTACCTTGATAGTGACCTTAGTAGCTAATTTTCAATAGGGTAATACCCAGCAGGTCTGGCAGCAACGCTTTGAATCAAATATGACTTCTTCCGAACTGAAGGAAGGTAGAAATGTGATGGGTTTTATACTTCGTCCCCTTCCCTTGGCACCTTCCCATGCAATCACAGAAGGTGTAACCCCTGCCTTTTTACCTCCCTCCTCACCATCCATGGTCCCAAACACTCCTTCCAGCTGAAGCAGCGATTTATTTGTACTTTCAATTTTATTTACTGTATTCACTGCTCACAATGTGGTTTCTTCTATACTGGGGAGATGAAACACAGATTCGTGGACCGCTTTGCTGAACACCTCCACTCATTCTGCACTCATGGCCCCTTCTGGTTGCTTGCCATTTTAATTCAAGACCTTGCTCTCACGCTCACATTTCTGCCCTCGGCCTGCTACAGTGTTGCAGTGAAGCTCAACGCAAGCTCAAGGAGCAGCACCTCATCTTTTGATTTGGCATTTTACACCTCCTGGACTCAACATTGTGTTCAACAACTTCAGACCATGAACTCTGATCTCCATTTTGAATCTGGTATTTTTTGCCATGTGCCAGTCTTAAACATGTATTTCATGATTTTGCTTTTGGGCAGAGTTGTTTATTATTTTGCCATTCACACATGGCAGGATTTTGCCGTCGGTGAGCAGGGGGCGGGGCCCACTCGCCGGCATGTAAAATGATGCGTGATGACGTCGGGGGAACCCCTGACGTCATCCCGCCCCATTTAAATATTCAGGAAGGCGGGGGCGCAGCAAAATCAGTTGCGGACCCGCCGACCTGTCAATGGCCAATTGAGACCATTGACAGGATCATTTAAACAATTAAAGGACCTGCCCGTCCAACCTTAAGGTTGGCGGGCAGGCCAGGATCCCCGGCGGCAAATAGAGAAAACATGAAACCTCATCCTGCGGCGGGATGAGGTTTCATGCAGGGTTTTAAAAATTTTAATAAAGTTATTCTGCAAATTATGAACATGTCCCAACTCATGTGACATTGTCACATGAGGAGGACAGGTAAGGGATTTTTTTTTTCTATTTTTAATTCTTTTCGAAGTCTAACCGATCTCCCTGAGGCTGCACTTAGCCTCAGGGAGATGTGCGCTCTTTCGTGCACATGCGCGAAAGAGCGCACACTCGCTTTTAGGGAATCCCCCCACCCGCACAGGGAGCGCAGCGCTCCCCGCCGGACGTCACGCTGGGCAGGCCTTAATTGGCCCGCCCACGTAAAATGGTGGTGCGGCCCGCTTCGCTGGTGGGGATCCCATCGGAGATTGGGTCGGGCCCGCCCGCCCAACAGGCAGAAAATTCTGCCCACTCACCCTGGACAAATGCCTTGTTTCTTTACTATAATCATTACCATTCCCTTTGCATTTTGTTCCATGACATCTTTGTCATTTAATCTCTCCCATCCTCTACCCTATCCCAGACCTTCCTATTTGCTCTTCCTCTCCCCCCCACCGCACTCTCCCACAGCAGCATGAAACTATTCTACCTTCTACCATTTCTACCTTCCTTCAGTCTTGAAGAAGTCATTTTTGACTCGAAACATTAACGCTGTTTCTCTGTCCAGAGATGCTACCAAACCTGCTGAGTATTTCCAGCATTTTCTGCTTTTATTTCAGATTTCCAGCATCTGCAGTATTTTGCTTTTATTTCAGTAGGGTGACTCTGTCAGTTATGAGAAAATTTCAGCTTTTCCTCTTTGAAATCACAACACAATGAGCATAAACTTTCTTGATACCTGTCTAAGTAAGCACATTTGCATGAAGTTGTAAAAGATTTTGCAGATTGCACTCATTTATAGTTTTTAAACTGTACTTGGGATTTTGCAAAGAATTAAAATCACTGTGATTTTTCTCATCATTTTTGGTGAGGTGACGGTTCAGCCTGTTAGTTAGGTGCTGAAATTGAGACGTGGAAGTCTGAGATGCTTCAAGCAAAGATTTGTTCAGCCATTGTATAACATTGATATAAAATATAATAGAATTTTCAATTCAGGAAGCTATTTGGTTCACCTTGCATGTGAGGTCCAGAGTGAATCTGTCTAATTTAATTTCCCTGCTCTTCCCCACATTCCTAAGTATTTTTCTTTAATTGCCTCTTAAGCATTGTCTTTGATGGCTTCAAAGCACATATGTGGCGTTCAATTCCCTGTTCTGTTAACTGTTTGCCTGAAAAGAAATTCTCCTAACTATCAGTATTTACCCCCTCAAACCCATTTTGTGTTCCATTCTTGAACTCTTTAAATTCATGTTTCATGGTTTTCCACATTCCCCTTCACTCCAGTTTCCCTTATGGTAAGGGAAAGCAGTGTCCTGGTATCTCTAATCTGGCTTCGATGCTGTACATGGGGAGGGGATGGCGTAATGGTATGGCTGGACTAGTAATCCAGAGACTCAGGGTAATGCTCTGGGGACCCTGGTTCGAATCCTGCCACAGCAGATGGTGGAATTTGAAAAACCTGGAATTAAAAATCTAATGATGACCATGAAACCATTGTCGATTATTGTAAAAATATATCTGGTTCCTTTAGGGACACAAAATCTGTTATCCTTGCCTGCCTACACATGACTCCAGACCCACAGCAATGTGGTTGACTCTTAAATGCCCTCTAAACAAGAGCAATAAATGCTGACCTAGTCAGCGATGCCCACATCCCAAGAACGAATTTTTTTAAATTGGCCACTGCAGCATGCAATAAAGCAACGGAGAATGACTAATCTTCAGATTTTTTTCCTCCAAGCGAGTAAGCACCAACCTTCTGACAGTGTTAGCATAGATTGGGAACTTACTTTCGTAGGAACCAATTTGGGTATAAACTTTTGCCCCATTCTTCTTTAAACAGCTCATTACTGACACTACCCCGCTGAACAAAAATACCCTCATAATCAAGATTTTTTTTTCTGGTCATTCATGGGATGTGAAGGCTGCTGGCAAGACCAGTGCATTTGTTGCCTCCTCCAATTGTGTTTGAGAAGGTGGTAATGAACCGCTGCCTTGAACTGCTGCATTCCATGTCGTGTGGGTAAACCCACAGTGCTATTAGGAAGGGGGTTCCAGGTTGTTGACCCAGTGACAATGAAGAAAGAGTGATATAGTTCCAATTTAGGACAGTATGTGGCTTGGTGAGGAACATGCAGGTGGTGGTGTTCCCATGCATTTGCTGCCTTTGTTCTTCTAATTGTTTGGAAGCTGCTGTTGAAGGAGGCTTGGCAAGTTGCTGCAGTGTGTCTTGTAAATGGCACACACTGCAGCCACAGTGAACTGTTGGTGGATAGTCGTGGTGGATGGGATGCTAGTCAAGCAGGCTGCTTTATCTTGAATGGTGTTGAACTTCTTGAGTGTTGATGGAGCTGCACACATCCAGGCAAGAATATTCTTTCACACTCCTGACTTTGCCTTGTAAATGGTGGACAAGCTTTAGGGAGTCAGGTGAGCTACTTACCACAGAATTTCCAGCCTCTGACTTGCTCTTGTAGCCGCCGTATTAATATTATATATTATTTATGTTGGTATCTATTATTAATGTTCAGTAATAACACTTGCCTCAGAGTCAGAATAGTGTAAATTCTATGTTTTGAACACAAAATCTAGGCTGAGTCTGCAGCATAGTACTGAGGGAGCATTGCGTTGATGGAAATGTCACCTTTTAGATGAGATACGAAACTCGGGTTTCCAGTATGTTTGTTCAAGAGCTAGAGGGCTTCTCTGACTGTCCTGCAGAACATTTATCCCTCATCCAACACCACCAAATCTAATTAATTGACCCACTTGTTTGCTGTTTGTGAGACCTTGCATAATGGTTATGTTGCTGGAGTAGTAATCCTAGGGCATGAACTAATGATCCAGAGATATGAGTTCAAACCCCACCATTGCTGTTGGTGAATTTAAGTAAATCTGGAATAAAAAGCTATTTTCTTTACCTTTTATTGCAAGGGGATTGGAGAACAGGGATAAAGAGGTCCTGCTAGAGTAGGGTTTTGGTGATACCTCACCTGGAGTACTGTGTGCAGTTTTGGTCTTACCTTTAATTTACTTACTTACTTAATTTACTTACATTTAAGAAAGGATATACTTGCATTTGAGGTGGTATAGTGAAGGTTCACTAAATTAGTCCCTGGGATGAGGGCATTGACCTCTGATGAGAGGCAAAGTAAATTGTGCCTGTGTTCCTTGAGTTTAGAAGAATGAGAGGTGATCTCATTGAAATGTACAAGATTCTGAAGGGGCCTGATAGGGTAGACACTGAGAGGATGTTTCCACTGATTGGAGAATCTAAAATAAGAGCACACTATGTCAGGATAAGGGGTTCCTCATTTAGGACTGAGATGAGGAGAAATTACTTCACTCAAAGGGTTGTGAACCTTTGGAATTCTCTACCCCAGAGGGTTGTGGATGCTCCAGCATTGAATACGTTTAAGACTGGGATATACAGATTTTTGGTCTCTCAGGGAATCAAGGGATATGGGGAGCTGGCAAGAAAGTGGAGTTGAAGCCCAAGGTCAGCCATGAATGTATTGAATGGTGAAGCAGGCTCTGTGGGCCATGTGTTCTACCCCTGCAATTTTTTGTGTTCTTATGCTCTAAGATTGTCATAAAATTCCAAATGGTTCACTGATGTCCTTTAGGGATGGAGATCTGGCATCCTTACCCATTCTGGCCTATATGTAGCTCCAGACCGACAGCAATGTGGTTTATTTTTAACTGTTCTCTGAAATCTCCAAGCAGGCCACTGAAGGCTCACCAACACCTTCTCAGGAGCAATTAGGGATAGGCAATAAATATGGGCCTTACCAGCGATGTCCACATCCCATGAATGAATAAAATAAAAAGATATGCAAATCGCCTGCTACATTGACCTACATAACAGTAACCACACTTTAAAATTAATTAATTAGCTTAGAAATATTTTGGGACAGCCTAAGCAGATGGAAAGTGTCATATAACTTTAAGCCATTTCTTATTACAGTATAATTTTTTCATCCTCCTCTCTCCCCCCCCCACCCCCCACTCCCTCCTCAACCCCACAGGGCCATCCGTCACATATTTTTATGTTTTGCTTTCACAGAGCACTGACCCTTGTTCTGCACATCCTGCTATCTTACCTTTATGCCACTATCAGCACCTTCTTTAGTCTTTAACGCCACCATTAACACTCCCTTTGTCCTGTGTCCATGACATCTTGGTTAAATTTCTCCTGAGCTCTCACCTATCCCTGACCTCCTATTTTGCTCCACCTCCACCTGCTCCACCCTCTCTTAAACAGAATAAAATCCATCACATTTCTACTCCTTAGCTCTGAAGAAGAGTCATTCGAACTCGAAACGTTAACTCTGTTTCTCTCTCAGATGCTGCCAGACCTGCTGAGTTTTTCCAGCATGTTCTGTTTTTGTTTCAGATTTCCAGCACCCGCAGTATTTTGCTTTTATCCTATTATAGTAGTTTAGCTGAAACTGTTCTGGCTTTTGTTCACTTTTAGTGTTTTTTTTAACCATGTGTTGTTACGCATGTGGATTGTAGCGTAATTGAAGAGACATGTTAGGGAATATATGAAATGGTAAAACTAACCATACTCAATTTTAGGGCTGACATTCCAAAGTTCACCTTTGGAAATGATTCCATAAAGTCGAAGACAAATTGAATTGTTTCAAATGATAGGAGCCCAAGGCTAGTTATCCAAAAGAAACACTGAAACATTTCACTTTGGTATTTAAATTGCACCTGACACCAAAATCTAATTCGGTACTTCTTTAAAACCTACTGCCAGATTTTTTTCTTCTTCCTTTCCCTCATTCTTTTTCCTATTGTCGTTCCATTTCCTCTCTCTTTTCTCCCTCTTTCTTAATTCCAATATGTTCCCCCTCTTAGCAGACCCCCTAAGTGTTGCTTGCGATGTTGGACATCCTTTTGTTCTCAGTTTCCTTTTAGTTGCGAGTCAACTTTCTAGCTCGATCCCTTTCAAATATTAAAAGGTGAAGCCAACCCCCCTTTTAACCAGTTCCACTGCTATTGCTCTCAGTGGCTCACAACTGTCACGACAGAAATTGGAAGCTGAGCTTTCAACACACGATTAATGGATTGAAGTACTATGTTGGTCCATTATCCCTTTTGGCCCCAAAAATCCATGTTGCCAAGTACCTTCGCATATGTACTAAAATGCATCCACTCTGCGACCTCTACTGTTAACATTGTTGAAGTTTGTGGAGTCACTGCATGCCCTCTAATTAGCATGCCATTGGCAGAGGGTTGCATCTAAGGTGCCTGTCATTGGCATAAATCTGGAAAGCGCAGTGTCGTAAAGGAAAAAAGGTCTTGCTCGCAGCCTGGACTGCCAGAAGGGATTTCTGACCACCTTTGGTTGTGGAGATTTGACTGAATTGACCGGGTTCACTTCCAGCATTACACTGTTGAAATCTTGTTGTTTCTCCTGCTAAATAATTTCCTTTCTTTGATCCAACTGTCCTGGACACTTCCCATATTTAGGCTTCCCAGATTATACCAATGCTCCCCATGGCTAAGCTAGAAACCACCCAGGTCTGACTTGATGCTGATTTGTCCTTCTCCAATGCAGGCACAGACTCCACGGTATCTGCTCAATCTCAGTTGAGAAACTGAACAGATGTTTCATATTCAAAAAGTTTGACTGGATGTGATTGAGCCTGTGCTCAGGGTAATTATTGTTATCAGAACAGTAGATGGGGTAAATGCCTTGTAACACTTTGTATAGATTGTTTTTCATTTATATTTCTTGTCACCACTAATGGTTTGAAACTCCAGAAAGCAGAATGAACAGAAACACTTGGGGGAGAATTTTCTCCCCGTCGGGCGGGCCAGGCGAATGCGGGTGTGGGCGGGAGCGCAGCCAATCACCGCCTGCAAACGGCTGCGCGCCGCCATTTTATGTGGGCGGGCCAATTAAGGCCCGTCCAGCGTGACGTGCACCCAAAAGCGCTGAGCACTCCCTGTGCGGGCAGGGGGAGTAGGCTGTGTTGCCTCAAAGAGCTGCCTCAGGGAGATCAGTTTGATTTTTTTTAATTTTAATGAAGACAAAAAAAAAAAATTCTAAGGCAAGCTGGGACATGTCAATGAATTTTATTTAAGAATTTTATTAAACTTTAAAAGCCTTCATGAAACCTCATCCCGCCCGTGGATGAAGTTTCATGATAAATGCGAAGGCCGCCTGGGCTCTTCGCCTGCCCACCAACCTTAAGGTTGTTAAGGCGACATTTTAATTGATATTTAAATGGCCTTAATAGACCTTTGACAGTTCGGCGGGCACACAGCCGACTCCGGTGCGCGCCCACCGAACTGAAGATCTGAATGGCGCGTGGTGACAAGCGGGGCCCGACCCCGCATGCCACCCTGAGGATTCTGCCCTACTAACAGTGCAGAGACTGCAGCTTTAAGAAATTATCAACTTTTCATAATGAACCTCGAAAGTTTGCTTCCATTGTTTACTTCAGCAGTATTCCAGTAATGTATTTCAGTTCTGTACTTGAAGGATATTCTCATTAACAATGCAAAGGCTCACACCTGCCTTCATCTTATTTGTAAGCTTTGAGGCCAAACAGCACTCACACTATTAGAATCAAGTTTCACCTTCAGAAAAAATGTTTCTGTTTGTCCAGATCCGGGGGGGGGGTGGTCTGGACAGGGTGGATGTGAAGAGGTTGTTTCCTCTTGTGGGAGAATCGAGAACTAGGGGTCACTGTTTAAAAATAAGGGGTCGCCCATTTAAAACAGAGATGAGGCAAAAATTTTTCACTCAGAGGGTCGTGAGTCTTTGGAACTCTCTTCCTGAAAAGGTGGTGGAAGCAGAGTTTTTAAATATTTTTAAGGCAGAGGTGGATAGTTCCTTTGAAAGCAAGTGGGTGATGGGTTATCGGGGGTAGGCGGGATGCAGATTTCAGGTTACTGTCAGCTCAGCCATGATCTTATTTAATGGCGGAGCAGGCTCAAGGGACTGAATGGCCTACTCCTGCTCCTTGTTCGTATGTCTACCTGAGTGCGCACAAATAGATTTACAAACAATATTTTCTAAAGACTGCCAGCAGCTATCTAGAATGTGTGCCAATGTACTCCAGCTAAAACTCTTTGAAACATTTATTTTCCTAGATAAAGTGCTCTGATTTGAAAAACAAGTGTTACTACAGGAATGTGTCTTTTAAAAAATCAAAATATGAGCAAAGATTTAGTACTAGTTTTCACATCACTTTGCTATATTCCATTTATTTTCCTCCTTCATGTTTTTAAACAGTAGGTGTTGACGACTTCTAAAAGCGAGACTTGCTGAGCTTAACAATGCAAAGAAGATTCATTAAAATTGTTAAAATGTTGCAAATATGGTATGCAAACATGGCTGCTCAGCTCCTCTGGTAGCCTAAGTGGTAAAGGCATTTTCTGATGCAACAGTCATCCGTAGGGCTGGTCTGTTATGATTTAGCTGCCTCTATGTCCCTGGGCTAGGGAGGAGGAAAATGAGGCAGGGTCCTCTCTCCTGTTTCCTATTTCATGATTGTTGTTGGAAAAGAATGCATGTCTGAATGTTGGACTAGAGCAGCCACCTGACTCAGTGCGACAATGGAATAGAATGCACACAAAGACTGTCCACTTGGTTAAGGTACTGGAGTATTGTACGATCAAATTATACAGAATCAGAGATAAAATCAAAAAACTGCAGATGCTGGAAATCCAGAACAAAAACAGAAACAGAAATACCTGGAAAAACTCAGCAGGTCTGGCAGCATCGGCAGAGAAGAGCAAAGTTGACGTTTCGAGTCCTCATGACCCTTCAACAGAACTAAGTAGAAATAGGAAAGGGGTGGTTTAAGCTGGTTTAAGGGTTGGGGGGGTGGTGGAAAGAAGGGAGGGTGAATTGTTGGGACAAGCAAGCAATGATAGGAGGAGATAACCAAAAGATGTCACAGACAAAAGAACAAAGAGGTGTTGAAGGTGGTGATATTATCTAAAAGAATGTGCTAATTAAGAGTGGAGAGCAGGACAAGCAACTAGCTCTAGTGGGGGTGGGGTGAAATAAGCGATGGGTGGAATACATTTAAAAATAATGGAAATAGGTGGGAAAAGAAAAATCTATATAAATTATTGGAAAAAAACAAAAGGGAGGGGGAAGAAACGGAAAGGGGGTGGGGATGGAGGAGGGAGTTCAAGATCTAAAGTTGTTGAACTCAATATTCAGTCCGGAAGGCTGTAAAGTGCCTAGTCAGAAGATGAGGTGCTGTTTATCCAGTTTGCTTTGAGCTTCACTGGAACAATGCAGCAAGCCAAGGACAGATTTTGGGCAAGAGAGCAGGGCGGAGTGTTAAAATGGCAAGCGACAAGGAGGTCTGGGTAATGCTTGCGGACAGACCGAAGGTGTTCTGCAAAGCGGTCACCCAGTCTGCGTTTGGTCTCTCCAATGTAGAAGAAACCGCATTGGGAGCAACGAATGCAGTAGACTAAGTTGGGGCAAGTGCAAGTGAAATGCTGCTTCACTTGAAAGGAGTGTTTGGGCCCTTGGACGGTGAGGAGAGAGGAAGTGAAGGGGCAGGTGTTGCATATTTTGCGTTTGCATGGGGAGGTGCCATAGGTGGGGGTTGAGGAGTAGGGGGTGATGGTGGAGTGAACCAGGGTGTCCCGGAGGGAACGATCCCTACGGAATGCCGCCAGGGGGGGTGAAGGGAAGATGTGTTTGGTGGTGGCATCATGCTTTGGCGGAAATGGCGGAGGATGATCCTTTGAATGCGGAGGCTGGTGGGGTGATAAGTGAGGACAAGGGGGACCCTATCATGTTTCTGGGAGGGAGGAGAAGGCGTGAGGGCGGATGCGCAGGAGACAGTTGAGGGCCCTGTCAACTACCGTGGGTGGAAAACCTCAGTTAAGGAAGAAGGAGGGCATGTCAGAGGAACTGTTTTTGAAGGTAGCATCATCAGAACAGATGCGACGGAGGCGAAGGAACTGAGAGAACAGGAAGCGGGGTGTGAGGAGCTGTAGTCGAGGTAGCTGTGGGAGTCGGTAGGCTTGTAATGGATATTGGTGGACAGTCTATCACCAGAAATTGAGACAGAGAAGTCAAGGAAGGGAAGGCAAGTGTCAGAGATGGACCATGTGAAAATGATGGAGGGGTTGAGATTGGAAGCAAAATTAATAAATTTTTCCAGGTCCCAACGAGAGCATGAAGCAGCACCGAAGTAATCATCGATGTACCGGAGAAAGAGTTGTGGGAGGGGGCCGGAGTAGGACTGGAACAAGTAATGTTCCACATACCCCATAAAGAGACACTATGCCTGTTCAAGGGCCCAAACACTCCTTTCAAGTGAAGCAGCACTTCACTTGCATTTCCCCCAACTTAGTCTGCTGCATTCGTTGCTCCCAATGCGGTTTCCTCTACATTGGAGAGACCAAACGCAGACTGGGTGACCGCTTTGCAGAACACCTTCGGTCTGTCCGCAAGCATTACCCAGACCTCCTTGTCGCTTGCCATTTTAACACTCCACCCTGCTCTCTTGCCCAAATGTCTGTCCTTGGCTTGCTGCATTGTTCCAGTGAAGCTCAAAGCAAACTGGAGGAACAGCACCTCATCTTCTGACTAGGCACTTTACAGCCTTCCGGACTGAATATTGAGTTCAACAACTTTAGATCTTAAACTCCCTCCTCCATCCCCACCCCCTTTCCGTTTCTTCCCCCTCCCTTTTGTTTTTGCCAATAATTTATATAGATTTTTCTTTTCCCACCTATTTCCATTATTTTTAAATGTATTCCACCCATCGCTTATTTCACCCCACCCCCACTAGAGCTAGTTGCTTGTCCTGCTCTCCACTCTTAATTAGCACATTCTTTTAGATAATATCACCACCTTCAACACCTCTTTGTTCTTTTGTCTGTGACATCTTTTGGTTATCTCCTCCTATCACTGCTTGCTTGTCCCAACAACCGCCCCCCGCCCCCCTCTTAAACCAGCTTATATTTCACCCCTTTCCTATTTCTACTTAGTTCTGTTGAAGGATCATGAGGACTCGAAACGTCAACTTTGCTCTTCTTCGCCGATGCTGCCAGACCTGCTGAGTTTTTCCAGGTATTTCTGTTTTTATTATACAGAATCAGTCCTCAGGACATGAACGGACAAAAGGGAAATAAAATTCCCATTGAATATTTGTAAAATGAAACATAGCCCTTCTGTAATCTAAGCACTGTATATCAATGCATGCCATTTATCCAAAGAATTTTAAATGAAGACACCATGCAGCAGGTCATTGCACACAGGACCTATGGAAAAACTGCAATGTGCTTTGCAATCCTAGAGGGAACTACTGTAGCATTATTTCAGTAGAAGGGCAAATCTCAAAGCTTTGTAATGATCTGCAGCATCCTTCATGATCAATCCATCCAGAAAGGTCAGGCAGAGACTGCATAATATACCTCCTCCTCTCCAGGCACAACACAGAAACTTACAAGTGCATTTTTTTGTTTATTTGTATACCTGTAAGGTCTCAAAATTCATTGCATTTTCAGTCACACAGTACCAGGATGATCAGTAACCAATTGAATAAGGAAACGCCTCTGCTTTCTTTGCAGCGTTATTGTCTTGCAGTTTTATACAGTAGATTCTGAAACTTCATAGCAGATTTTTCATTTTAATTTATTTGATAAACATAACATTACAAGCACTGCACCTGAAAAGTGTGCTATTGCAAGATGTTAGTTATTCAGTCTATGCTGCAGCTGAGGCTCTGCCAGCATTGAGCAAACATGGGGTAAAGTGTGTATCTTCTATTTAAAGTATATAAAGATTAATGTAATCTAAAAATCAATAATTGAACAGAAATTACAAACAATAGATGAGGTAAGGGCAAATGAATAAATATCAGCAGCTCCTCGTTTCATCAAATAATTCTTCTGTTTTCATGAAACATGTTTTTCATTCTGCTGCAAGCATGTGACGTGATCTCATTAAAATCTATTTGCACATTATTTACACATGATGTCACCGTGATGGGATGAATGGCTGGGCTCTTTTACCTTTACAAGTAAAAAGAATTGTGAAGATGATGGCCCTTGTGTAGGAAAATGTTCCACCACGTCATCCATAATATTTATGAACAGGGGATTTACTGATGGTTAGCCCACTGTAATCCTTGCATTTTCTTAATGTGGAGAGAGAGTGAAAGTGTTACCATCAGACAATCAAAGCACTCTGAATGGCAAGATTGAAAAAACTGAGAAGAATCCGGGAAAAAAAATCTGGGTACAGTTTCCAGGCCACAGGAATGAGGCTCTACACCTTTAAATATCCCTTTTCTGTCCTATCAGACAAAGTCATGTGAGGGCCGTAAATCACATCAATACCAGGTCACCTCCACCATTAGTTTACAGTCTGACTGTCATGAGAAAATTGGTGTAAATCCAGGAAATTCGCTATCCCCATTTACTACAATGTTGGATGGAGCTATGATGATGAATTTTTCTCTCTCAGTGAGGGCTTCAACCACAGCAGTGCAAATGTCTTAGGGAGTTATGGTGCAGCATGAATAATGACATAACTTTCTAACGCCATTATTTCCTGGAACATCTATGCAGGAATAATGTCACACACCAAGCATGTAGAAAAGGCTGAGTGGTTTTAATGGAAGGCTTTAATTTTCATTTAAATTGAGACAAGCAGACTAGCACATGTCAGAAATGTCGTGAATTTCTTGACTGTGTCTGGGATAGTTTTCTGAAATAATATGTCCTAGCACCAACAAGGAAAAATGCCATATTAAATTTTGTAACGAGCAATGAGCCTGATTCAGTTAACAGCTTAACAGTGCGCAAACATTCATTTAATAGTGTTCATAATATGATAGAGTTCAACATAGTGTTTGAAAGGGAGAAACACCAAGCAGCTGCTAAGATCCTAGATTTCGGGAAGGCTGGTTTTGATGTGGTGAGGCAGAGAATGACCACGATAAACTGGGCAAATCTGGTCATGGGTAAAATGACAGGAGATCAGTGGGAGGATTTCAAAAAATAATTTAATATGATACAGAACTAATTTAGACCCCGAAAGATCACAAAGTCTTCAAAAAAAAGCCATGGATGACTAAAGAGGTAAAGGAAAAAAATGCAAAAAAATAGCACAGCTCCTGACCATTTGGAAAGATACAAAAAGCAGCAAAGGTTGACAAAATAGGTAGTGAGAGCTACAAAAAGGAAGTATGAAAAATATTTGCAAGATTTATCAAAATCATGCAGAAAATCTTTACCATTTTATTTGGAAAAAGAGAATTTTGATCATTCACCTAATCTTTCAATATATGGAAAAAGAGAATGGTCAGGAGCAGTATGGAGCCCTTGAAAACTGATACTGTTTATAAAAATAAGGAAATGGGCATGTTGAACAATTACTTTGCATCAATATGTACAGTAGAGGAATGTTGTAAGGTGTTGGATATAGATTGGTAGGTCTTATTAAGGTATTCGTAGTCTTAGGTAGTTCAACAGTAAGCATTTATTAGCTACTAGAAACAATATACTGAGGTACAATAAAGGTCCAAGCTAGGAGCTGTCTCCATGCTTGCTTCTACACACAGCCCTGTCCAACACTACACTGACTCCTGGTTGCAGGTCATGTGTTCTCTTATATCACTGTATAGGTGGTACAGTACTCAGTTCCATGTTAACTCTTTATGTACCAGACCCTTATACTGCAAGGAAGCAGTCAGCATGCCAGACATCCCAAGGAAACCAATATTGAACCGGGCAGGGACTCGCCAAATTTAATGTAAGCAAAATAACAGTGTAGAAAATAATGGCACTAAAAGCTGACAAATCGCTGGACCAGGTGGCTTTTCTCCCAGGGTTTTAAAGGATGTAGGTGAGAACATTGCAAATGCCCTAACTGTAATCTGCCAAAGTTTTCTTTATTTAAGAACTGTATTTTTTAGATTGGAAAATTGTGCATATCACTCCACTATTTAAGAATGGTGACAGATGGAATTCATGGAATTATAGACCAGTTAGCCTAACATCTGGTGTCAGGAAATTAGTCAAATCTATAATGATGACTAAACATCTTGAAAATTTTCACCTGATGGATTGGTGAAGAGTAAGTCTTGCCTGATTAAGCAGATTGAATTTTTTAAAGAAATGAAAGCAGTGGACAGGGGAATGTCTGTGAATGTTATTTATATGCACTTCAAGAAGGCAGTTGATAAAGTTCCTCATAACGTAGTGTTAGTTAATTTGAAACCCATAGAATCAAAGCCAAGTTATTGACCTAGTTAGGAAACTGAGCAGCAGGAGACTGAGTGTAGGAATAACGGGCAAGTACTCTAATCGGCAGATTATGACTAGTGGTGCAAGGATATGTGCTGGGGCCTCAACAATTTACAGTATATATTGATAACTTAGATGATGGGATAGAAAGCCACATTTCTAGTTGTACTGATGACACAAAGATAGGTGGCATTGTTAGCAGAGTGAATGGAAGCATAAATTACAGAGATAAATTGAAAGATTAAGTGAATGATCGAAACTGGCAAATGGATTACGATGTAAGCAAATGTGAACTTTGGACTAAAAAGGATAGAACAGGGTATTTTCTAAATGGTGAAAATCTAGAAACATTGAAGGCCCAAAGAGACTTGAGGGTATAGGTTCATAGATCCTTAAAATGTCATGAACAGGTACAGAAAATAATCAACAAAGCTAATGGAATACTTAATATCGACAGTAGCAGTCATGCTTTAGCTTTACAAAGCTGGGTTAGATCACCCATGATGTACCGTGAGCAGTTCTGGGCACTACACCTTAGGAAGGATATATTAGCCTTGGAGGGAGTGCAGAAGGATTTACCTGAATGATACCTGGACTCCCAAGGTTAAATTATGAAGAGGGATTACAAAAACTAGGATTGTATTTCCTGGAATTCAGAAGGTTAAGGGTTGATTTGAGCAAATTTTTCAAGATATTGAGGGAATTGATAAGAAAAATAGAGAAAAACTCTTTCCAGTACTCAGGGAGTCTAGGACTAGGGAGCAGAGTCTAAAAAAATAAAGCAGACCTTTCAGGAGTGAAGCTAGGAAATACTTCTACACACAAACAGTGGTAGCATTTTCAAACTCTTCTGCAAATAGCAAATGACGCGAGACCAATTGTAAGTTTTAAATCTAAGGTTAGATTTTTGTTCTCAGGCAGGCATGTGAAATGATCTAGTCAAATGACTGTTAATCTAAATTATAGCTTGAGAAAAACTTACCAGAGATATCCCACCTGCACCAAATTCCCAAGTTAGCACTTGTTCCACGTCGCACTCAGGCTGTGTCATCTTCACTCTGTACCCCCACAGTGTGATCAAGTAGCACTTGCAAAGCAATAACTTGTTCACCAATGCTCAATTGGCTCCACCTGGACCACTCAACTCCTGACCTCATTACAGCCTTGGTGCAAACATGGAGAAAAGTGCTGAGTTTATGAGTTGAAGTGAGTGACAGTTACTGTCCTTGACATCAAGGCAGCATTTGATTGAATGTGACATCAAGGAGCCCCAACAAAACTGACGTCAATGGGAATCAGGGAGAAAACTCTGCTCTGGTTGGAATCAGCACAAAGGAAGATGGTTGTTGGATGTCAAACATCTTAGCTCCAGGATATCACTGCAAGAGTTCCTCAGGATAGTGTCCTCGGCCCAACCATCTTCAGCTTCTTCATCAATGACCTTCTGTTATGACATGGCAGATGATGTGTGCTAGGTGGATCAAATCCATGAGGGAAACTTGATCCCGCTATCACAACAGTTTTGCAATTTGTATTTATTTTGAGATGCATACACTGAATTCAGAAGTAATAAGTCCACCAAGATTTTAGTGATTTTCAAAAAAAAACTAAATTAAAATATTTATTAACGAAAGAAAAGATTTCATGCACATACATAGATTTACAAATTACTACTGTAATAACTCCTAAAAACCCTAATTAGCCTGGCCCCCAATTACACCACCTTTGAGGCAAAGGTCCAAAAATAGATATTTTAGATTTTAAACAGATCCAGCAAATTACCACAATATCCTGGACATTGGAATTCAAAATGGCTCTCTCCAGCTTCGGTTTCTGTAGACAGCGGATTTATGCACAAATGCTGGAGGCTTCCCACACTTCTGTTAGATCTTACAATGCCTTCCCTTGACACATTGCCTCATTCTCCTTTATATATGTTTCACCCTTTTTAATATGTAAATTCCATTGTTTCCATATCTCTTTTGAACTTTTATCTTTCTTATAATAAAAATATTTTCATGTTGCTACTATTCTCATTAGCCTCTTTGAAATTCAAACCCCCTTCATCTATCTAAAAATGCAAATTTCCTTTGCACCTTACATGCTAAGATCCCAACCATGTTTACTCATTAGCAAATTAAAGACACTTCTATGCCTTACTTCTTTCGGTAACTTCAGCATGCAGTCTGCTTGGCTACAAAATGTAATTAAATCTCACACACAGACAGAAAAACACAATCCCCATAAACCTACTCTACAATAAACCAGAAAAATATTATGAAAGTTATTATACTGTCATGACACCTTCCCTCTATTATAAGCTTAGAAGTGGGGATGTTTGCTGATGATTACAAAGCATTCAGTACCATTCACGGCTTCTCAGACATTGGAGCAGCCCGTTTCTGTATGCAACAAGAGCTGGACAACATTCAGGCTTGCGACAAGCCTGATAAGTGGAAAGTAACATTCGCACCACACAGATGCCAAGCAGAGGGGAGGTGATGGTGTAGTGGTATTGTCTCTGGACTAGTAATCCAGAGACCCAGGGTAATGCCCTGGGGACCTGGGTTCGAATCCTGCCACATCGAATCTGGAATTAAAAGTCTAATGATGACCATGCAAAAACCCATCTAGTTCACTAATGTCCTTTAGGGAAAGAAACCTGCAGTCCTTACCTGGTCTGGCCTACATGTGACTCTAGACCCACAACTATGTGGTTGACTCGTAAATGCCCTCTGAAATGGCCTAGCAAGCCACTCAGTTGTATCAAACCGCTACAAAGTCTCAAAAAAGGAATGAAACCGGACAGACCACACGGCATTGACCTAGGCACTGGAAACGACACTGGCAAACTCAGCCCTGTTGACCCTGCTTACAAACATCCTTACTAACATCTGGGGGCTAGTGCCAAAATTGGGAGAGCTGTCTCACAGACTAGCCATAGTCATGTTCACGGAATCATATCTTACAGATAATGTCCCAGACACCACTGGCAGGACAGACCCAGCAGAGCTGGCGGCATTGTTGGCCTGGGAGTCCTTAACATTGACTCCGGACTCCATGAAGTCTCATGGCATCAGGTCAAACGTAGACAAGGAAACTACCTGCTGATTGCCACGTATTGCCCTCCCTCAGCTGATGAATCCATGTTGAACGCCACTTGGAGAAAGCATTGAGGGTGGCAAGGGGACAGAAGTCAATGTCCATTGACATTCACCAAGAGTGGCTTGGTAGCAGACTGAAGGCACTGGATACTGGTTGAGCTTTAAAGGACGTAGCTGCTAGACTGGGTCTGCAGCAGATGGTGAGGGAACCAGCAAGAGGAAAAAACATACTTGACCTCATCCTCACCAACCTGCCTGCAGCAGATGCATCTGTTCATGACAGTATCGGTAGGAGTGATCACCGAACAGTGGTTTTGGAGATAAAGTCCTGCCTTCGCATGGAGGATACCCTCCATCATGTTGTGTGGCACTACTACCGTGATAAATGGGATAGATTTCGAACAGATCTCGCAACTCAAGACTGGGCATCCATGAAGCATTGTGGCCCATCAGCAGCAGCAGGATTATACTCGAACACAATTTGTAACCTCATGGCCCGGCATATCCCCCACTCTACCAATAGCATCAAGCCAGGGGATCAACCCTGGTTCAATGAAGAGTCCAGGAGGGCATGCCAGGAGCAGCACCAGGCATACCTAAAAATGAGGTGTCAACCTGGTGAAGTTATAACACAGGACTACTTGCGTGCCAAACAGCATCAGCAGCAAGTGATAGACAGAGCTAAGTGATACCAAAACCAACGGATCAGATCTTGCCACATCCAGTTGTGCATGGTGGTGGACAATTAAACAACTCACTGGAGGAGGAGGATTCACAAATATCCCCATCCTCAATGATGGGGAGCCCAGCACATTAGTGTAGTGCCAAGTGGATGCTGCATCCCGGCTTCCTCCGGATTCACCCCACCTGATAGCAAGAAACCGCTGAAGGCACTGGTAACTGCAAAGGCTATGGGCCCTGACAACATTCTGGCAATAGTACTAAGGACTTGTGCTCCAGAACTTGCCCCTAGCCAAGCTGTTCCAGTACAGCTACAACACTGGCATCTACCTGGCTATGTGGGAAATTGCCCAGGTATGTCCTGTACACAAAAAGCAGGACAAATCCAACCCAGCCAATTACAGTCCCATCAGTCTACTCTCGATCATCAGTAATGGAAGAGGTCATCAACAGTGCTATCAAGTGGCACTTGCTTAGCATTAACCTGCTCACTAATGCCCAGTTTGGGTTCCGCCAGGGCCACTCAGCTCCTGACCTCATTACAGCGTTGGTTCAAACATGGACAAGAGAGCTGAACTCCCGAGGTGAGGCAAGAGTGACTGCCCTCGACATCAAGGCTGCATTTGACTGCATTTGACTGAGTGTAGCATCAAGGAGCCCTAGCAAAACTGGAGTCAATGGGAATCAGGGGAAACTCTCGCTAGCACAAAGGAAGATTGTTGTGATTGTTGGAGGTCAGTCGTCTCAGCTCCAGGACATCACTGCAGGAGTTCCTCAGGGTAGTGTCCTCAGCCCAGCCATCTTCAGCTACTTCATCAATGACCTTCCTTCCATCATAAGGTCAGAAGTGAGGATGTTCGCTGATGATTGCACAATGTTCAGTACCATTCGTGACTCCTCAGATGCTGAAGCAGTCCATGTCCAAATGCAGCAAGACCTGGACAACATCCAGACTTGGGCTGACAAGTGGCAAGTAACATTCGCGCCACACAAGTGCCAGGCAATGACCATCTCCAACAAGAGAGAATCTAACCATGGTAATGCTGCTTATGCTGTTTGGCACGCAAGTAGTCCTGTGGTATAACTTCACCAGGTTAACGTTCAATGGCATTATCATTGACCAGAAACTGAACTGGACTAGCCATATAAATGTGGCTACAAGAGCAGGTCAAAGGCTATGAATCCTGCGACGAGTAACTCACCTCCTGGCTCTCCAAAGACTGTCCACCATCTACAAGGCACATGTCAGGAGTGTGATGGTATACTCCCCACTTGCCTGGATGAGTGCAGCTCCCACAACACTCAAGAAACTTGACACCATCCAGGACAAAGCAGCCCACTTGATTGGCACCACACCCACAAACATTCATTCCCTCCACCACCGACGAACAGTGGCTGCAGTATGTACCATCCAGAAGGTCCACTGCAGGAATTCACCAAGGCTCCTTAGACAGCACCTTCCAAACCCATGGCCAATACCATCTAGAAGAGCAAGGGCAGCAGGTAGATGGGAACACTACCCCAAGTTCCCCTCCAACTTATTCACCATCCTGACTTGGAAATATATCATCGTTCCTTTGCTGTCACTGGGTCAAAATCTTGAAACTCTCTTCCTAACAACACTGTGGGTGTACCTACACCACATGGACTGCAGCGGCTCAAGAAGGCAGCTCATCACCTCCTCAAGGGCAACTATGGATGGGCAATAAATGGTGGCTCAGCCAGCGAAGCCCACATCCTGTGAATGAATTTTTAAAAATCACCATGACCAACAAGAGAGAATCTAAACCATCTCCCCGTGACATTCAATGGCATCACCATTGCTGAATCTCCAACCATCAATATCTTGGGGGTTACCTTTGAACAGGAACTTAACAGCAATATAAATATGGCTCCAAGAGCAGGTCAGAGGCTGGGAATTCTGTGGAGAAAACTCACCACCTCACTCCCCAAAACTAATCCACCATCAACAAGGCATAAAGGGCGAACTGGAATACCCTCCACTATCCTGGATGAGTTCAGTTCTAGCAATTCTGAGGAAGCTCAGTACTATCCAGGATGAAGCAGCCCACTTGATCTCCATCCCATCCATCAACATAAACCTTTACACCCTCCAATACCGGTGCACAGCAGCAGTATGTTCTGTATACAGGATGCAGTGCAATTCACCAAGGCTCCTTCGACAGCACCTTCCAAACCTATGAATTTTAGCACCTCGAAACACAAGGGCAGCAGATGCATGGGAACAGCACTACAAGTTCCCCTCCAAGCCACACAGCATCCTGACTTGGAACTGTATCACCGTTCCTTCACTATTGCTGGGTCAAAATTCGGGCACTTCCTTCACAACAGCACTGTGGATGTACTCACACAAGATGGACAGCAGCGGTTCAAGAAAGCGGCTCACTACCACCACCTTCTCAAGTGCCCCAAGTATAGATGCAATCCATGTGCTGTTGTATGCTGTCATAGTTGCTTCATTATCAGAGGAATTGTGAATGGAGAAGTCTGGAATCGTCAGCAAACAGCCCCGCTCCTGAATTACTTCTCAGTCCATTGAAAGTAAATCCTGGAAAAATTTGTTCACCGAAGGGTTGTTAGAATGTGGAACACATTGTATCAGAAACATAGGCACAAAATCAATTGAAGTATTTAAAAGGTAGATAACTACTGGGTAAGTAAGGTTATTACGGGATATGGAGAAAAGGCAGGGAATTGGGCTTACGAAAAATAGAGCTGCCATAGCTAACAAAATTACAGAGCCGGCTCAATGGGATAAGTGGCCTATTTATGTTTCTATTAGCAGTGGTGGCTGTTGGTTAGATTTGAAGAAACTGACCTTTGAAGAAAGATAGTGCCTCATCACATGTCCAAAAGCGCTTTGCTTCTCCTGTGTAGGCATCATTCTTGTTCATCCTTTGAGGCGAAGATGACCATGTTCATCACCTGGGGTATTTGGTAAGGTTCCAGTGGGTACGTAGGTGACTGCTAAGGGCAATTTGCACCTGGAAGGTTATGCTGCAAGTAGGACAGGATACCGCAGATGGTAGAGCTTTGGATGAGTTGCTGGCTCAGGATTTCCTCTCCTTGCGTTTTCCCTCTGCCTCTGATACACTCTTGCTTTCCAAGGAGGCTGCACTGTTTTTTATTTGGTTGCCTCAGGCGCAGTGATCCTGGGTGAACTTCTCCCAGGACTTGGAGTCAATATCAAAACTCCTGGTGAAGCCTTCAGAGTGCCTTTGTAGCGCTTCCTTTGACCATCATGACTTTCAGTTCGGTAGGCAGGCTTCCTTCTCTTCATTTTCAGACTGATGTTCAAAGTCTGCCAAAAGGCTACACTTGCTTTGGAAATAATTGCATGTGTCTTGTCATTGATAGAGACAGCTATATCTGTTGAGATAAGTGAACTTATCTACTGCTTACAGGTTCTGGTCATCAACTCAAACTTTGGGCTCAAGATAGGGCTTTCTGGGAACAAGCTGGTACATTACTTCAGTTTTCTTCATGCTGATTGTAAAGCTGAAGTTGTTGCATGCATTGGAAAACAAGTCCAAGCTTCATTGCATGTCCATCTCTGAACTGGCAGCCAGTGCACAGTCATCAGCAAACAGAAATGGTGAAATATGACCTTGGAGACCTTGGTCTTTGCCTGGTGTCGTCTCAGATTGAACAGCTTCCTGTCTATGATATCTGATTTCAATGCCAGGATCACCATCAAGGAAAGCATCGGAGAACATGGTGGAGACAAACATGTGGAAGAGGGTTGGCGCTAGCAGGCAGCCTTGTTTAACTCAATTATTGACTGGGAATGGGTTAGTAGATTCACCATCATCCAGGACATGTTGTCATGGAACTGTCAAAACATTGTGATGAATTTTTCAGGGTAGCCAACTTTTTCCATTACCTATCAAAGGCACTCATGGCTAATTGTGTCAGGCCAACAAACATGGTGTAGAGGTCTATGTTCTGTTTTTGGCATTTTTTAATGGCGCTGTCTAACTGCAAACACCATATCAGTGGTTCTTCGACCTTTTCTGAAATGACACTGACTCTCTGACAGATCCTGGTCAAGGTGTTAAACTAAGCAGTTCAGAAGGATTCTGGCGAAGATTTTGCTGGCAATGGAGAGGAGAGAGATTCCTCTATGATTGTTGCAAGATTGGTGAGTTCAACTCTGCTTGTACATATGGACAATGGGAGGCATCTTTGTATTCTTGCGGAATGGCTCCTTGCTCCCACATAGACTGAAAGAATTCAATGAACTTCTTGACTTGGCTTGACCTCCAGCCTTGTAGACCTCAGCTTGGGCAGCATCAGCTCCTGGAGCTTTGCCACTAGACAGCAGTTTGATTGCATTTGTCTTTGAATGCTTAGAGGCAACCATGCAGATATTGCAATGCAAGAAATTGTGAATACTGAGGACATGCAATCTGAAGAAAGTTGATGAATGTGTACTTATCATCAAAAGAATGTAGAAGGGTTAGGTGATGAGTAGGAGGGAGGACTGAGCCATGGGAAATTAGGAAAGAAAGTCTTGGGAAACCAATGTTGAAAAGAGATTCAGATGATGAGCCATCAAATACATACAGAGCAATTTGAGAAGAAACTAGATCATTATGAGCATATATAATATGTACAGAAAATGCTAGAAGTACTTGGCAAGTCAGGCAGCATCTGTGGAGAGAGGCACAAAGTTAAGCTGATTATCTTTCATCAGAAATAGTTGTGATGCTGAGCGATTCTGTCCCTTACCCTGGGTATATTCTCCCCTTCATTTTTGTCTCTTTTTAGTTCCCAAATCCTTCGGCTTTGGCAAATGCTGTGAGTGGGTTGAGATGTAATTAAAAGTTCTTCAGAGGTTTTCAGAATTTGAGTCACTATTTTGATTTTCACTTTCAATTGTTCCCATCTTTTTAGATTTGACTTGCAAATGATTTCCTCCTCCCACCACTAGTATCTTTTGTTGAACTGCTGAAACTTGCACCTGATGTAATTGTAGTTTAGACATGATTTACATAACCAGATAAGTGAAAGTGTATACAGAGTCACATAACATTTGTAAATTGACAAATACCTTATTGTGGAAGCATTGATAAGAAAAGTGAAAAACAGAAATCTCCACAATTTCCCTTTAAAGGAATGCCACCATTAGCCAGCATAGCATATGTGACAATTTTGGAACTATCTACAGGAAGAGCTATCCCCTTCTGCAAACAGACCTCAAGGGGAAGGGGGAGGAAGCTGGGGCTTAAAAAAATAATTTATTTGTTGCTCTGCAATAACTGGACATGGTCAGTGTTATGTCTTTTAAATATTTCCATTTTTTCCAATGACTAAGAGCTTGCACTTGGCTTTAATTGCAGACCCCAATTCTACTGTATATAGCAACTGGTGTGTTTTACATTATTTTAATAACTCCTGTTACATGATGATCAGTACATAATCAACATCACATAATCTGTGCACACATTTGCTAAAAGGAAATATATTACTTAATCTTGATGTTTTGCGCTTAGTTCTTTGTCATCCTTCTCTTCCACATAAATGCATCAAGTTGAAAACATTGATTTAAAAGTAAAGCTTAACTGCTAAAATTTCAGTTCCATATATACAAGCTGTACTTTTACACACATTCTTTGAGGATAAAAGCCTTTGTAAAACATCATCCAGTATATTTGGTTAGCATGTGTGTTATTTATCAGCTATTCGTTGTTGAGTTACTGTATTGATAAACACTGAATATATAATATTACTGAATATTATGAATAATCCATATCTGTAACGTGAGTGAGAAGTTTACTGCTACAGTATCTGTGATATTGCACTATTTTATCAACTTCAAATCCAAGTGCAGTATAGATCAGATCATCCACAGACTGCCAATTTAAATTGTGGTCAATTCTCCAGTTAATGCAAGTGCAATTAACAGACATTAATAACGTGGAAATTAAAATTACATGAAAGGGGATATTGTCTTAGCATAGATACTGTCTGTTATGCCTTGTCATGATTATGAAGTAATTGTTTAGCTTTCTAGTAGGCTGCTGTCAGATATGATGAGCTGTTGTACCATTACAGTAGCTCTCCCAGCACTGTATAGTGTTGAAATCAGCAACTTTTGTGCAATTAGGTAAATTATGCAATTAAATCAAGCTGAATTAGCCAATAAAGGGCACTCACTCTGGAACAATGTGACCCAATTTATTTACAACAGTGCCTGACTCACCACATGGACATCAGTCACAAGTGCGTTACCTCCATTGCATCACCATTTTTAAAACTATAATATGGTACAAGTCCTGACTAAATTTTCACCATGCAATTAATGCCCTGAAAATACTTGTATATTTATGGTGAGTAGAATCGATTAAGAAATACCACTAATTCACATAAAGTAGGCTGCGATGTCTGTAGACAGCAGTGTACTAGAACGTGCAGTTCATAATCCTGTTTCATTTGGCTACATACACTTCTAAATGTATTTGCCAGTGTGAGCACAGAGAGGAAGGGCAAGATTGGTCAGGTTCATGGTAGTAATTGGGATGTTTCGGTGTGCATCATGATGCTAACTTAGGTGTTGTACTCGTACTGATTTCTCCACCGGGGCAACTGTATTACTGCAATGCTGAACTAATAAGGGTGCAGAAATGTTATGGTTATACTATTGGACTAGTATTCCAAAAACCTGGGCTAAGTAGAGAGGCCAAATTGCTATCTGGTTTTTGGTTCTTTTTGCTATGATCTTTGCTCTGAATTACATTGCTGCAGGTATAGATTTGCCTCAGTAATCATTTTCCTACAAAGGTATGTGATTTTTGCTGAAATAATTGGTAGGGCAGAGAGAGAGAGAATTGATCCATTGGAACAAGCTGTTGGCTTTTTTTGGTCTACCATCTTCAGAAGCAAATCAAACATAGTGCAAATTTCTAGATCAGTGGAATACTATCTCATATTGCCACATTTAGACTCTGGAAAATTATCTATTCTTGCTCTTATAAGACATTATTGGTTCCTATTAGATCAGAACACACCAAGATGCAAATCAGTCAAAGAAACAAAAGATTGGCAAGCAAGCAGAAAATATTTTTTTTAAATCCATTTTACATTTACTTAGGGAATAATGGAGAAAATATAGTATTTTATACTTGAGGGATAGTGTTACATGTAAGATACTGTTCAATGTTTTACAGACTTCTTTGAGGTAGTTAAATGGCGATGCTTGTAATTCTGTTGTACAAATAGGTCATGTGGATATTTAAAAGAAAATTGTGAAATTATTATTACTGAAGCGTTTTAAAGTAAAAGCTCCCTGTCAGTAACAACTACAAAGCCTGAGTGGACTCAATTTTATTTCCCTATCTAAAATAATTCATGTAACTTCCGTTAAATGGTGATAAATTCTCTGTTGTATAGATTTTTTTTCCCATTCATGGAATGTGGTCATCTCTGGCAAGTCTATTATTTATTGCCATCCCCAATTGCCCTTAACAGGGTGGTGGTGAGCCGGCTTCTGAAATCACTGCAGTTTATGTGGTGAAGATATTTCCATGTGCTATTAGAAAGGGAGTTCCAGGATTTTGACCCAATGACATTGTCGATTGTTGTAAAAACCCATCTGGTTCCTTAGGGAAGGAAATCTGCCGACCTTACCTGGCCTGGCCTACATGTGACTCCAGACCCCACAGCAATATGGTTGACTATGGTCTAGCAAGCCACTCAGTTGGCATCACCACCTTCTCAAGGGCAACTAGGGATGGGCAATATATGCCCAGCCAGCGTGAATGAATAAAAAAATGGTGACCTCCAGGATTTTGATGGGATCGTAGAATCGATGGTAATTGTTCAAGGAGAAGTGGTATGGAAATGGTCATTGCCTGGCTCTTCTGTGACGCAGATGTTACTTGCCATTATCCCCAGTGTCCAGGTCTTGCTGCATGCAGGCAGAGTGCTTCATTATCTGAAGAGTTCCAGATGGAATCATCATTGAACATCCCCACTACTGACTTTATGATGGAGGGAAGGTCACCTGTGAAGCAGTTGAAGGTGGTTGGGACTAGGACACTGCCCTGAAGAGCAGCAATGTCCTGGAGCTGAGATGATTGGCCTTTATCAACCACAACTGTTGCAATCTTCCTTTGTGCTAGGGATAACTACAGCTAGTAAAGAATTCTGCCATTTAGCAACTTGTAAAATAATTATAAAAATCAGTGAGAAGGGCTGTTTTAAAAATAAAATCAGAACGGCATAGGTTAGTAGAATGAGCAGAAAAGTGGCTGATGCAGTTTAATGTGGGTAAGTGTGTGTTCATTTATTTTGGGAAGAAATATAAAAATTGGGCAGATGTACACACATAAAGAAAGCTTAGAGGCTGAATATATAATATATAGTTCTCTGAAAGTCTGAGGGCAAGTTGATAAAGCTATAAAAATTGTTCAATAGCATTTGGGTTTTATAAATAGGGGCATAGATTACATTCATTTAGAGCATGTCTGCAACTTTGGCCACCTTGCTAGAGAAAGAACATTAAAGCCATAGGGAGTACACAGCATAGGTTCACCCGGAAGAAGTGAAGCCAATGAGAGACTATTTCCACTGGAGTAGAGATGGCTAAGAGATTTAATCAAGGTTTCAAAAATTATGAAGGGTCTTGACAGACTGGACAGAGAAAGGCTGATGCCACTGGTTGGTGAGTCAGTGGCAAGGAATCATCAATTTAAAATTATTGCTGAATGTGAAGAGAGATGTCAAGAGAAATTTCTTTACACAGATGGTTATTGGCATATGGAATGCTTTGCCACAGACGGGGGTTGAGCATTGCAAATTTTAAGAGTAAATGGCTAAGTGTTTGAAGCAGACGAAGATACAAACCCATGGGAAGGGTGTGGGGCAGTGGAATTAGTTCTAGAATAAAAAGAAAAGACTTGCACTATGTAGCCCCTTTCATGACCACTGGACACGTCAAAGTGCATGACAGCCAATTAAGTGCTTTTGAAGTGAAGTCACTGTTGTAATGTAGGAAATACAGCAGCTAATTGGCGGTCAGCAAACTCCCACAAACAGCCATGCGATAAAGACCACAAAATCTGTTTTTGTGATTTTGATTAAGGGATAAATTTTGTCCAAGACACCAGGGATAACTCCACTGCTGTTCTTCGAAATAATGCCATGGAATCTTTTACATCCACCTGTGCAGGCAGTTAGGACCGTGGTTTAATATCTCATCTGAAAAAATGTGCAAGCATAGAACCATTACATACATGATGGATTGAATGGCCTCCTTTTGTGAAGTCAGTTTTTATGCTCTATGGGTTCTGTAAGTAACTATACAAGGAGATAAATATAGAAACACAAAACTGCAGGTTCCTGAATATCAAGCACCTATCAGTAGCCTGATACCAAAGTGGTTATTGCCAGACAGTTGAAGGTTTGCTGGGAAGTGAAGTTTCCTGACATAATAACAAAAATCAGTATCTTTTAAAAGAAAGTGCTCAGAACGTATCTTTCTCAATGAATTTAATGACATCTGGATGCTGATGAAAAACCAATGACGCAAGAATAGTTTGGTGTAAAGTGGAATCATTTGTATCATATTTTTGGATTCTGCAAGTGCCCTTTGAACTGCAAAATGGAGTCAGTGGCACACTCATGCGCACACTTTTGAGGTGAGTTGCACGAGTCAAAGTATTAGTGTGCACAGTGAGCAGCTGCCATAAATACACAGAGCAGATAGATCATAGTGATAATCAACATGCAACACTGATTTGATGCCAGTTTGGAGCTTAATGCTCCAGCTAACACCATGCACAGCTGAACACATGTTCAGCAGCTTGTACGATCCTATACCAGCACTATTTAAAAGATCATTAACTGTTTACAGGTTAGTTACTGGTTGATTTCTTCTGGTTGTTGCTTCGATTCTACAAGTGTTTGGTGCTTTCTATAAGGTCACTGTCACCTTCATAGTCCCAACTGATGATCACGGTCTCAGCAATGGCATCAACAATGGTCAGCACCATCTCCCCTATGGGGGTCCGGTTATGCAGACACATCTATCCCCCCTTCTCACCATCCAAGGGCCCAAACACTCTTTTCAAGTGAAGCAGCACTTCACATGCACTTCCCTCAATTTAGTCTACTACATTCGCTGCTCTCAACGTGGTCTCCTCTACATTGGAGAGACCAAACGCAGACTGGGTGACCGCTTTGCGGAACACCTTCGGTCTATCCGCAAGCATTACCCAGTCCTCCCTGTCGTTTGCCATTTCAACACTCCACCCTGCTCTCATGCCCACATGTCCGTCCTTGGCCTGCTGCAATGTTCCAGTGAAGCTCAATGCAAACTGGAGGAACAGCACATCATCTTCCGATTAGGCACTTTACAGCCTTCCGGACTTAATATTGAGTTCAACAACTTCAGATCATGAACTCTCTCCTCCATCCCCACCCCCTTTCTGATCCCCCTTTTTTCTAAAAATTTATATATTTTTTAAATATATTTTCCTTTTCCCACCTATTTCTATTATTATTTTAAAATTTATTTCCATCCATTGTTTTATCTCCGCCTTTTATCCCATTTCGATCCCTTCCCCCTACCCCACCTAGGGCCGTCTATCACTTGCTCGCCTTGCTTTCTACCCTTAATGTCACCATTAGCACATCCATTAGCTAATATCACCACCATCAACACCCCTTTGTCCTTTTGTCTATGACATCTTTGGCAATCACTGCTTTGCCTTCACCTATCACTGGCCCTCTATCCACCTCCACCTGTCCCACCCCCCTCAAACAGCTTATATTTCACCTCATTTCTATTCTTCTTTAGTTCTGATGAAGAGTCATACAGACTTGAAACGTTAACTCTGTCTTCCTCTCCACAGATGCTGTCAGACCTGCTGAGTTTTTCCAGCTATTTTTGTTTTGTTTTTGTTTCACATCTATCCTTTGTTGGTTGTGCACCATCTAGTCCTGCAAGAGAGAGGGATTGAAAACTGTCAATGTATGAAAGCACTGAGTTGTATAAGAAAAGAGTAAATAAAGTGAGTGGCAATCAATTAAATTGTTGGTCCTCCAGAGAGTGAGTCTGGGGAATTAATAATGGAAAATAAGGAAAAGGTGGATGAATTGAATAGATATTTTGCATATGCCTTCACTGTACAGGAAACAAATAACATCCCAGAAATAATTGTGAATCAGGAGGTGAAAGGAAGGAAGGAACTCGAAACAAATAGAATCACCAGGGAAAGACTACTGAAAAGATTATTAGAACTAAATTCTGACAAGTCTCAAGGTCCTGATGGACTTCATGCTAGGGTCTTAAAAGAATAGCTGCTGTGATAGTATTTGCATTGGTTTTAATTTTCCAAAATTTCCAAGATTCCAGAAAGGTCCCATCAGATTGGAAAATAGCAAATCTGTTCAAGAAAGGAGGGAGATAGAAAGCAGGAAACTACAGCTTAACATCTATCATAGGGAAAATGTTGCAATCAATTATTAAGGAGGTTATAGCAGGGCATGGAGAAAATCCTATTGTAATCAGGCCGCTTCAATTTGGTTTTGTGAAAGGGAAATTTATTGGAGTTCTTTGAGGAAGTAACGAGCAACATAGATTTCCAGAAGGTATTTGACAAGATTTTTAAACATGGGCGTAACTAGCAAGACCTGAATTTGTTGCCCATCCCTAATTGCTCCTCAAACTGAGTGGCTTGCGAGGCCATTTCAGAGAGCAGTTAAGAGTCAACCACATTGCTGTGGATCTGCAGTCACATTGTAGGCCCAGCCAGGTAAGGACAACAGACTTTCTTCCCTAAAGGACATTAGTGAACCAGATGGGTTTTTACGACAATCATCATAGATTTTTATTGAGTTCATAATTCACCATTTGCTTTGGTGGGATTTGAACCCAGGTCCCCAGAGCATTACCCTGGGTCTCTGGATTACTAGTTCAATGACAATACCATTACACTACCAACTCTTCCTGAAGACACGTCAAAATAAGAGCTCATGGTGTAGAGAATAACATATTAGTATGGATAACGGATTGATTAGCTAGCAGGATAGTAATAAATAGGTCTTTTTCAGGTTGGCAAGCTGTAACGAGTGGAATGCCACAGTGCTATTTACAATCTATATTAATGACTTGGATGAAGGGACCGCATGCATGGTTGCTAAATTTGTTGATGATACAAAAATAATAGCAAAGTAAGTTGTGAGGAGATCATAAGGATTCTGTAAAGGGATATAAATAGATTAAGTGAGTGGGCAAAAATTTGGCAGATGGAATACAATGTGGGAAAATGTGAACTTGTCCACTTTGGCAGGAAGAATAGAAAAGCAGCCCATTATTTAGAAGAATGAGAGATGATCTTGAAACATATAAAATCCTGAGGGGACTTGACAGGGTACACACTGAAAGGATGTTTCCCCTTGTGGGAGAGACTAGAACTAGGGGACACAGTTTAAAAATAAGGGGTCTCTCATTTAAGACAGAGATGTGGAGAATTATTTTTCTCTAAGGGTCGTGAGTCTTTGGAACTCTCTTCCCCAGAGAGTGGTGGAGGCAGGGTCATTGAATATTTTTAAGGCAGAGGTAGGTAGATTCTTGACTCGCTAGGGAGCCAAAGGTTATCGGGGGTAGGTGGGAATGTGGAGTTGGGACCACGCTCAGATCAGCCATGATCTCATTGAATGGCAGAGCAGGCTCGAGGGGCCAAATGGCCTATTCCTGCTCCTAATTCGTATGTTTGTAAGAGAATTGCAGCAGTGCTAAACTTCTGAGGATGCAGTGGAGCATATGAATATCAGTTAGAGTCCTGATTGATAGAGATTTTTGGTAGATGAGTGATGGTGGTGTGAATTTAGCAGTTCTGAGACTTATGATGCAGGTGGTAGGATATGGCACTTGAGGATACATTCACTGACCTTGACCACACACGTGAGGTCATTGTGGCATTGCACCCAGGCCCTTAGAGCATGACTCCTGTCATTGACTTCAATGGCTATCTGCTCCCACTGCCTTCTGAGCATATGTTTGGAGAACCTCCTCCCTGTCCCTCCAGGATACAGGACATCCTTCCTCTTTTCCACCAAGGCCTCCAGAACAGTGTTCACAAACCTTGGAGCCCATTCTCTCCCATGTGTCATTTTTAGTATTTCCCAGGTCAGATTCTCTTCCTGCACAACTGCCACCACTGGCTGCAGCTACAGCGCATCTCCTATTTAAGAGACTTAAGCCGTGCAGTCCAGCTTTAACTAGTGTTAGCCTCTCACGATATTGGCCCCCCGCTGAAGCATCCAGCCAATCAACAGCACAGTTAGCACTGGCTGATGGTTGAAATCATTTAAAACAGCAGGCAGCACAAAGTTGGCATGCTGCCTGCATTACATTGAACGGGCGAGGGTTGATCCCAATCCCCATGCCCGTTTTTGCGGGCTGTCGAATTTAGTCCCTATGGTGTTTCAATCCTGATTTTAAAAAGCACCCCTTATAGTGGAGCCACGGGTGGGAACTGCTGACAGGTTTCACTGTATTTGACTGGCTACATCTGTCGACTTAAATTTTTCACCAGTGAGTCTCATTCAGAAAAAAGAGAGGTTGCTTTGTCTTCTGACCTGTCATGAATGCAGGAAGCAAAAACAGGCTGCTGTGAGGGAATCTCAGCAGGGGAACTCTTAACAAATGAGAGGCAGATATTGACAGACGGTCTGCAGTTTTGGTGATGAATGTATTTCATACACTGCTGCTCAAGGTCACTTCATGCTCAAAGCATTTACCAATCATCAAAACATCTTAGGTTTTTTGATGCTATGGTACATTGTGAAACTCAAAAATCAGATGAGTGACACTCTGTCCCACTACAAGTCTCTTCTTTATAAGAAATAAGTTAAAGTGACAGCATCTCTTCTCAGGATGTTTATTACATCTTCAGCTTAAAAAATGTGTGTAATATTAGTATAATTGCTCTCCATTTTCTTTTTTCCTGTTCTGAAGGTGCTGACTTTTGCTGAGATACAATACTCACTTTTGTCAGCAACCTTCTGGCACCACGTCTAAATACCCATTCAAAGTAGGCATTGATTATTGGAAAACCCATAGGACTCTGGAAATCTGACTGTTAAGCCCAATTTTGTCTTCCCCATGTGCATACTTTCCAAACGGTAACTAGGTAACGTTGATTGGAAACTCTGGCTGATTTTATTTTCCTGTCCTGAGATCAGCTAACTCCGTCACAGGTAGGACCAACCTGAGACAGTGCTGCCACATAGCGTACCAAAGGAAGCAATATTTCAAATATGAGTTTAAATAACATTGCATTAATTGCTGCTCCTGAGTCCATTTTACCCAAAGGATAATAGGCAAGTGGAATAAATTACCAGAAGATTATATTAAGAAAACAGGAGTTCAGAGCTTTCAAAAACATAGATTTGTTGATCCTAATTATCTATTCTCTTAAAATTCTAAAATTAATTGTTAAGTAGAGTGCCCCTTTAGAGAGATTATATATACATATATAGTATATATGAAAAAACAAATGCTGGAAATCCAAGTTTAAAACTGAAGTTTATGGAAATTCATAGATTAACCATCATCTGAAAGTCAAAAGACAGGTTAATACTTCTCAAAGAAGTATGGTCACAGTTGTCAAAATGAACCGATACATGCTGTTAATTCTTGCTTTGTTCAGATTTTATAAGCTAATTGAAATTAGTTCATTTTATATTACTCATGTTGGATATGTACCATTGAATTGATTTTCTTATTTGTGTTACTTACTCAGGTATATGTAATGTGACTTATTTCATTCTTCACTCAGACATCAGAAGAGCCAAAGTTGATGCCCTGAGAGTCTTTTTTAAAATATCACATGTTCATGCCCTATCCAACTATGGGCATGCAGTATTGTCAACAGTAAGAAAAGTGGCCAAAATGTATTCCTCTCCCAACTTTGCCAATCATTTATCCACAAAACCAGCAAGGACTGAAAGCTATCTCATTTCTAAGAATTAGGATTATTAGGGATCTATAAATTGTACTATTCATATTTTAGCCTATGTTGAATCTGTCACCATAGGAAATGTTGTACGTTCTACACAAAGGCTTACATTATAAGAAACAAAAAACATTTTACTGAATCAGTTTTCTGTTTCCAATATGTTTGAGTCTCAGTGGACTGACTGACATTATTGCAGATTTTGATTATGCAATAATTGCATTGAAATGCATTACATCTTGATATTTGAAAAGAGACTAATTTTTACATAAATCTATAAACAATTGTCCATGTAGTACCTTGCCTTGCTTGCTGTATGAATGTTGAAGTATTAAAGTCGCATGTCTCAGATCTCTGTCTATGTTACCTCCGACAGACCATTCATGGCCACAGTGGACCAATAACTGCAGTGTCCTTTGCTCCTGATGGACGGTATCTGGCCACATATTCCAATGCTGACAGCCACATCTCCTTCTGGCAGGTATGCCTATATTTTTTTTTCTTTTTGTTGTGTTTGCTTCACAAGAAGAGGAGCGATTTCTTGAATTTTAAATGAGGCTGCATCATTTTGCACAAAATCCTTGAAATCTGAGCTTCAGGAGACTAATCAACAGAACTGGAGCCAGAACTGTCCGTTCTGAAGAGAGGTTAAAAGAACTGCCTGAGGGACTAGGACCATAGAGATTTACAGGAAATGCTTTCAATGCTAGGCAAAGGGATGAGATTACCCATAAACAGCCACAAAACAAAATTCTTTTTGAGACAGAGAAAGCAATTACAAGAGTGAATGGTTGCACTTAAATAAAGTGGGTAGTAGGACCTCACAATTAACTTGGAAGTCACTATTCAAACTATTTAAACAGGATGATGGGGAAAGTTAGAGTAGAGATCTAGGCTGAGCATAAGATCAGAGAGGATAATGAGAGTAATCAAGACTAAGACTGAGATCTTCTGAGAAATGTTGCTTAGCCCATGAAGCAAGATCAGGCTATCAGACAGGAAAGTTAAGAGAACAAGGACCAAAGCTGGATGTGTATCATAAAATCATGCTGTTTTTCTTAAATTTGACTTTTTCTGAAGGTGTCCTACCACGGACTTCTATGCCTGCAGCAAAGTCAAACCAATAACATATTGGCACTTTGAGCATTTGGATTTTTATATTAATAATAAAGTCCTTTGAAATTCAGCCTTACCTTTGCGAAGTCACTTGGCAAGACAAATACTCGAAGCATGTACAGCAGGTTTCAGAAGCTGCACACAAAAACTTGCCAGTGGCCACCTGTGGCATATGACAAATGTGATCTGGTTTAGTGCCTTCTTGATTATGTTAATTTGTTGATTAAGAGCATGTTCATTATTTCTAGCATTGGGTATGTTTATTGCTATTTGTCCAGATGCATACCTGTTAGTAATCAATTGCATTAACTTGACTTTTTTTTTATAATAAACCTCATGAAGGGTGAAAAGAACAGAAATATACTATTGTATAGGTAATTTTAAGGATTGGATCTCAAAAATACTCAGTTTTTATCACAATACTTCATGGAGGTTTTGCATGGAAGCTCAACAGGGCTGACCTGTTAAAATTAAGTTGAGTACAGACAAATGCAAGTACTGCATTTTGGAATTAAAATTTAAAGACATGTCTTCTCCTGGATTGTATAGAATATGCTAAGGAGGAAGTTAAATGAAACTAATGGTTCATCGCTCACCATCTGCATCCACCACTTTTTCAGGCATTGACTTCCAAATCTTAACCACACACTGCATAAAAAAATTTTTCCTCATGTCACCTTTGGTTCTGTTACCATTCACCTTAAATCTATGTTCCTCTGGTTCTCAACCCTTCCGCCAGTGGGAACTATTTTTTTTCCCTCCCTTCCCTGTCCAGAACCCTCATGATTTTGAACACCTCTATCCCAACCTTCTTTCCACTAGCTTCTCCAATCTATCCACACAGCTGAAGTCCTTCATCCCTGAAACCATTTTGTAATCTTTTCTGTACCCTCGCTAATGCCTTCACGTTCTTCATAAAGTGTGATGCCCAGAGTTGGACACAATTGCTTAGTTATGTCTTGGTGCAATACTCCAGTTGAAGCCGAGCTAGTATTTTATAAAGGTTCGCCATAACTTCCTTTAGAAGGCATCTTTAACATAAACAGTGTTCCATGGCATTTACAGTGGTGTTAGATAAGGGAATTGGATTCAAGCTCTGGAGGGGGAAATTAGGAAAGAGGGGTGGGTTTCTGGGTGGCAGATTAAAAATACCTGAAAATGCCAGTATATTGGGAAGCTGGCAGGAACTTACCAATTTCCACCTTTAACCCTAACCAGTTCATCAACACATGGAAAATACCCATGGGGTAGGCAGGTCTTCCAAGTAATTATGTTAACCACTCATTAGCTGCTGTTTTAACCCAGGAATTATGGCTTTAACTCTTTGTGCACTGATTTCCTGGGCTTCCTGCAACTCGTCAGGTAAAATTAGGTAAGAGGACAGCAGAAACCAATAGGGATGATCAATTGACAGCCAAGAAAGGCTTTAAATACTGAGATCTGACACCTGCTTCTTTGCCTCAGAGGAATTGTTCTTGGCGAAAGTGTACTTTCACTGCTTTGGAGGTGATTTCCAATACTTTGCAATTTCTGCTACTTAGGAGTTTGCTGCCTTTGTTCTGCACTTCTCAGCTGTCAACTTGCACAGCAGCAGGGCAGCTGCTTATGAAGCTTTACGTCGGACCTCTGATGAGGAACAAAAGGAACAGCAGCAGCAACCTTCTCAGCCACCTTCCACTCCACAGGGCAGAGGGGATGCATAAAAAGTCCCAATTCACAGGAGGTGATACTCCCAAAGAGGATATACAGGCAGAGGATATGACAGTACCAGTACCTCTTGAGGCTCAGACGTTACAAATGTTTGCAGGCTCCTGAAAGAAGGGACCAGGCAGGCACACATTGCCAGCCCTTAATTTTTTTCCTTCCAGGGAGCTGCTGGTGATATTTGTCAGATCTCACAAGCTGCTGCCCCCAGGTGCATTTCACTGGTGATGGATGCCATGTTTGCCAGAATTATGCACCTGCATGCACTTTTCTACTGATGAAGCCACCCAGACTGAGAGGGCCCTCGGATTTGCTGCTCCAGCTGGGATTCCCACATTTCCAGAGAGTCATAGATTGAACACGTGACAATCAAGACACCCTCAGATCAACCAGTAGTATTCATCAATCAAATGGGATTGCACTCCTTTAATGTTCAACTGGCCTGCAACTACTGAAAGCTCATCTTGCATGCCTGTGTAAGAAACCAGGAAGCTGCCATGATGTATTCATCCTGTGCCAATCATGTCTCCCAAAGATATTCACACCTCAGAGCTGATTCAGTGGATGGTTCCTGAGAAACAAGGGTCACCCTATAAAGATGTGAGTGATGACACCAGTGTGGAGCCAAGCATAGATGCCCAGGATAAGCACAACAGGAACTGTATGAGCACAAGAGTTGTAATCGACAATACAAATTGGATGTTGCAGGTGCAATTCAGGTAACCGATCTGGGCGTGCCCTTCACTATTCACCAGCTAAGGTTTCTGGAATGAAACTGATCTCCTGTGCCTTCCACAAAATTGTACAAGGACTGGTCATGCTGAAGCAGTTCAGACTGTACTTGGATGACTGCTTCCAATTCTGACTGTCACAGTGTAAGGAGATTTTGCAGACCCTGGTAGCTGTTTGTAGGAGAGCAATGTCAATGAAAGGGTAATGAGCAAAGCTTCATTAATTTTATAAAGGAACTTGCCAGAGGGGATTTAATATGAATGGGATAGAGAGGAAATACCTTAAATAGTATTTTCACATATGCTAGTACACTTTGGCAGAGGGCATGGATTCAGCTTTGTGAGGCTCAGTTTTATGCCGGACATGAGGAAATATTTCTTTACACACAATCAATTAACAGATGGATTAATTTGCCAGAAAATGTTCTTGAGATCACAACACTGGACCCATTTAAGGAATGGCTGGATGCTGCAAGAGGAAGTTAGTACTCTGGTAGGCTGAGATCAATTGGCCACAATGACCTTATCCAAACCTGCCTTGTGATCTATCGTTTCCCTGGGTAAATTCACTGTATAGTGTCACTGAGCCTTACAGACCACAAAGATCCTGTGATGGATCCATGGTCTTTGCTGAATTAACAATTTCAATTGGGCTCTGTACTACTGGCTGATAAATTGGGCTCAGCTGTGACGCCCCTGTTTAGGTGAATAGCAATAACCTCGCCAGGATTTAGAAGATCCAGTAAGAGAGTTAATTTCTGATGCATTAAAATCTAGGCGAGAGCTTGTTTAATAAATCATTTGTTTAATTAAAAATTGTATTTTTAAATTAAGGTTCATTTCCAAACCTTTCAATTCCTAATAGTGATCATTACTGAGATCTCAACATAGAATTTACACCTTTATCAGCACCTCCTCAATCGATCAGATGATCACTTTTCATCACTTGTTCCCTGTTCATCAACTAGTTGTCTGCACCAACAAATTCACCCGTGAGTTTACATTCCTACAGACAGGAAACTGAGAAATGTTGATGGCCTTATGGTGCAGATGATTTAAACAAAAAACATAAAACCTAAAAGCATTTTCTCTGAAATAAAATTTATGACAAGGAAGTAAATGATGAGTCACAATTTGAATTGAGAAAAATGCTAGTCTGAATCTTTGCTCTTTTGACATGACAGTCAGACCCTAATCAGCCTCCTGTCCTTCACAAATTGTTCCCTATATTAATTTTTAGATGTATTTATGAATTGCGGAGTTGCTGTACTCCCAGGTAGAGCACACCACTTGCATTTAAAATGTGACCTCGGGCTAAATTCTGTACAGTTATTAATGTAAAAAAAATGAGTAGCATTAGTCATCTTCCAAGGCTGATTACTCAACATGAATTAAAACGATTCTGAAAATGTCACTGATGTTTTACATCTGCTGCTAGAGAGCATCATTTAGAGTCAATGCAATGATTCCAGATGAAACTTACTCCTTTACCCCATGGAAACCCATGTTTAAATCCAGTCCAGATGATATCACTCCCCTGGCTGTCGGTTTCTAAAGGTCACAAGTGACTTTAATTGTTTTGGCTTCATGTCTGTATATAGTGGTCAGGCTCTGCCACAGCACTTAACAGCCTCAAATATGGCATCAATCTGGTGAACTCAACCTGAGAAGAGTGAGAAGAAAGCTTGAACTGGCACAGCCGGGGCATTATCTTGAATCAGCAGGGATGTAATGGGGGTACCAAGTTTACCACGACCCATACCTCATAGGTAGCCGCTGTGGCTTGGTGGTAACAATCTCGCCTCTGAGTCAGGAGTTTATGGGATCAAGTTCCAGGCCAAAAAATTAGGCACAAAATTTAAGCTTGCATTCTAGAGAGTGCTGCACTGCCAAAATTACAGTTTTCAGTTGAGATGTTAAGCAGAGGCCCTGTCTGCCCTCCCGGGCGGATGTAAAAGATTCCATGGCACTATTTTGAAGAAGAGCAGGGGTTTTATCACTGGTATCCTGGCCACTATTTATTCCTCAACTAACATCACTAAATCAGATGATCTACTCATTATTATTACAGTACCCTGTGGCAATTTTCTGTACACAAGTTTATCACCATGTTTCCTACATTACAATAGTGGTTATACTTCCAAAGTACTTAATTGTTTTTAAAGCCAATCTGGGACATCCTGAAGTTGTGAAATATCCTATATAAATGCATTTATAGCATTTTTTTGACATTTGAATCATGTGTTTGGTAACACTTCAAAACAAAACTAATAACCTTTCCATAGAACATTCTAGGTTGTACCTTTTTCATTGGCCCAGGTCACCCGGTCAGCGGCAATGCACACGTCAGGACTTCCGCCGGGACCCAATGCACAACACAGACTTAAGTACAGAATTCACTGCTCAAGACTTTTGAAGATTTGATTCTATGGTCTAGTTATGGTAGAAAAAGAAAACAAGTCAAGATAACTAGTGTTATGGCACAGCGGATGGTAAATGCCGAGCTGCTCAAATCCCAGAGGGAAACTTGAAACAGCTGCCACAGTTGTTTTGTAATTTGTACTTTATTTCAAGATGCGTGCCTTGAATTCAGTAGTAATGTGCCCACCAAAACTTAGAGGTTTTTTACAAAATTAAATCAAACATTTATTAATAAAAGAAAAGATTTTAAGCACATACACAGGTCTACAAATTACTACGATAATAACTCCTAAATCTCCTAATTAATCTAGCTCCCAGTTACACCTCCGTTAAGGCAACAGTAAAACAAAATAGATTTCGACAGACCCAGACAAAGCACACAATACCCTGGACAGGGATATTCAAAGTGAATTTTCTCAGCTTCGGTTCCTGTAGCCAACAACATGAGGCATAGTGGCTGGAGGCTTTTTACGCTTGAGTTAGATCTTAGAATACCTTTTTCCTTACACATAACCTTATCACCTTAACACTTGTTTCTCCTTTTTTAATGTAAATTCCATTGTTACAATATGTCTTTGCAATTTTACTTTTTCCATAATATAAATCTTCCATGGTACTCATGTTATCAGTAACCTTTGGAAAAAATAAACACGCTGTTTGACTTAGCTTCTTACGGCTAGGTGTAACGTCTCATCATCTCGTGGAAATCCAATCTATTCTGGTTTATCTAAAAATACAAATGTTCCTCATACCTCACAATCTAAAACTTAGCCATCTTTATGTATTTAGCATTTCAAACCTAGCTTCCCTTTTGATCCCTCAAAGCTCCAGACTAGCTGTCTCTAATTCAATGAAATGCCCCACACACACATCCACACAGAGAAACTAATCCAAATCCCACTATTAACCTACCATTCCAATAAAACACAATATTATGAAAATTATTACATTTTCATGACACTAGTTTAAAACAATGGTCTAAAACGTGAAGCTCAGAGATGGAGAAACCAAACAATCACTGCCACAAGTGAGTATGCGCAGTTAGTCTCATCGAGAGTGTCCAGGAGCTTGTACTGGATGATAAGGGCCGGCGTTTTCACTGAGTTGGGTTGACTTGAAAGCCTTTTGAAATGGTGTGTGGGTCCCGATTCCAGGATTCCCGACCCCACTCCCAAACTCTGCGTTTTTTGGAAGTGCCTTTAAAGGGTGCAGGCTGCTTCCTGTCAGAAGCCTGCATCTGGCCCTCCCGGCCTGGCTGGCTGCATTGCAGAGATAGGTATCTCCTACTCCTGCACAATTTCATAGAGTCGGGCCAGGTTTTTAAAGAGTTGTGGTTCACGGCCCCTTAGAGGAGTCATGAACGCTAGTCTGCATGAGGGAATCTTTTAAAAAGTAAGTTCAAAAGGTCCCCCTCATTATCCCATGCCAGGCTCTGCCCTTCCATCCTCCCCACATCCCTTCAAGCCTCCTATGCCAAGCTCTGCCCTTCCACCCAGCCCCTAAGGCAGAGCCTTGTACAAGGGGTATGAGGGGACATAGGGGTGGGTGGAGGCATGAGATAGCATGGATGGGGTATGGGGAGTGTGTGAAGGCCAAACGGTATGTGAGGGCTGGAGGGCCTTTTTTGTCACTGGGACAAAGTTCCACGGCACTGAGGCTGACCTTTTAAACAGCCTAGCTTGGTACTCGGCAGCTCCTGTAGCTGCCTCCGCACTTCTTACCTGGTTGGTAAGAGTCTGTCCGACTCCAGCTTACACCCGGCACCCAGCAATGAAGATCCTGCCGGGAATTTTCCCAACTCCCCCTGCCTGCCTCGAGGATAAAAACCCAGGCCAAGGTCTCGCTATCATCATGCTTGATTGAAATATGTGGGCAGTGGATCTATATGCACTCCATTTTCATATCATGCAATGACAGCTCATGTTGTAACCAACATGCGACAACAAGGGCAGTAGAAGGCAAACTGGTTGGACTTTGGTGTGTCTTCATCTACCAATTCCTATGTGGCTTGCTGATGTGTATGAATTGCCCCCAGAGTCTTGAATAGAAGCATTTTTATGAGGGCAATAATGAGGGGCTAGAAACAGCTGACATAAAGGGTAACCAGTTACACGCAAATTAGTTACAGAGCAGTACAATGCAGATTCTGCCGCTCAGGAATGCTTGAAGGAGGACAATGGGAGGCAGTTCCACATAAGGAGAAGGGAGAGGGAGAAATTTTAAAAGTGTACCAGCTGGTCCTGTTTTCACAATCTCCTTTGCAGCATTGGAACAAAGTGCCCGGCGGGGACTGGCCACCTTTTGCAATCAGGGCTACTGAAGTAAGTGGGGAGAGACCTAAATAACATTCCCTTTGCATTTCTGTGTTAATACCTAAAATGAAAAGCATCCATTCCTTTGACCAGACCCTGGAGAAAGATTAATGCCCTAAAAACTGCAATTTTCTCTCCTCCGTGGCAACATACAGCACCTTCAGGTATCTTAGCTAAGTGGACATTTGTGAGTTTGCACAATGACAGTCCATAAAGCAATGGGATCAAATTTGGTGGTTGGAGGACATATTAAATAATAGGGACCAAACCAAAATGAAGGGATCTGGTAGGTTAAGAAGATGAACTGATGTGTTGCAAATGACATTTAGTATGAATCAATTTAAGGTGGTCATGCCAGAGAAAGGAAATAAACAGAGGCAATATAAACTAAATGAGTCTGAGTAGGAGAGGGAACATAATACAGCAAATAGAACTTAGGTGAACTAGATAGCTCACTCAAATCAAGAATGCAGTGTGTAGCAACAATACAGAAATATAACTGAATCTTTTGTTATATAGCCTGAAGGAGAGGGAACAATCCCAACTTGTGATGATGAGTCTCTACAAACTTGACACCTAGTTTAAGGCACCTGAGCTATGAGGAGAGGTTGCATTGCCCAGGATTGTTTACCTGTAAGAGAAGGCTCAGGGGAGATAATTAAGTATTCTAGATATTTAAGAGAACAGATAAATTGAGTCTTATTAACATGTTTGAGATTGCCACAAACTCCATAGCCAAGAAATATGGAGTCAAGCTTAAAAGAGGACATTACACAAGCCTTTTAGCTTAACTGCTTTGGTCGGGGTAGAAATTAGCCCTCATTGTGCCAAGTAACTGGGCAGAAAATAGGTGCTGTAAATGCCAGTTTCTGAGGGCAGTACCCCATGCTCCAAGGAAGACATCCAGCTCCGTTTTGGAACGGCAGCATAATTCCAAGTCAGGATGGTGAGTGGCTTGGAGGGGAACTTGCAGGTGGTGGTGTTCCCATTTGTCTACTGCCTTTGTTCTTCCAGGTGGCAGAGGTTGTGCATTTGGGAGGTGCTGTCACAGGAGGCTTGGCTTGTTCCAGTGATGTCTACGCACACAAATGCTGCATGCCGACAAGGAGTCGTCATTGGCCACAATTAGGAACAAAAACCTTGGCTAGGGTATTAAAGGAACTTTCTCTGGAAATAAATTACTTTTTGTCTATTTCAGTGCTATGAAACCATTCAGTGTAGCTTGATTAGTGTTGTTTTCTGTGTTGCTTTCATTGTTTTATTTTTGTTTCATTCCTTTTCTCCTTTTCATTCCTTTACAGATGAACACTTCGCTATTGGGGAGTATTGGTATGCTAAACTCTGCCCCCCAGCTCCGATGTATGAAAACATACCAAGTGCCCCCTGTTCATCCTGCTTCTCCTGGTTCTCAGAATGCACTGAAACTAGCACGTCTGATCTGGACCTCCAACCGCAATGTCATCCTTATGGCACATGATGGGAAAGAGCATCGATTTATGGTTTGAAGTCACCACCTTAATCACATGAAACATGCTAAAGAAATAAAAATGTGTGTGCTGTTTGCAATGCTGGTTAATGTTTACATTAAGATATTTACGTGTAGATTTTTTTCATATAATAATTTGCAATGTCAACTTTCTGTGGGTTTTTGAAAAGAGGCGAAATGCCTGCCCAATACTTGTACCTGATTACTAAATACTCATTGCTTATTCCTAACATTGATGGTTTAAAGTTCAGTATTGTTGTGATTGCACATCATTTACTCCCCCTTGCTAGTGCAAACACAATCTATTATGATAAAGTCTGAAAACTGCAGTTGCTTGTATGAAGCATATCCCACGCATTGCACCAAAATTTGGATTCTCCTGCAGCTGTCCTAGGGAACACAGTGTATGGTAGTAGAACCAAAGTCAAGTTTTCATCACCAATAGTTGTTGGACTGAGAAGACTGTTTCCTAAGAATCTTCACTATGGCGCACTGATTTTCAACACTATCATTCATCTCAAGGACGTAGATTTGAAATAAGCCAAGACCTATGGGATAAAGGATCCTATGTGAAATTGGTTTGTAAGCTCTCAGCTCAGTCCCTAGTGATGCTGGAGCACAGCATGATACTGCCCTAGTTAGCAGCCTTACTCTAAAAGTACAAATAGATGGCTATTTGAAGTGGCAAATAACTTACGGATGCAGTTAAGATGTGTTCTTCTGAGGTCAGAGCATTATTCTGCATTTAACAATTCTGTATCAAGTTTTTGATAATGACAGTGGGTAACGAGGATGGGAATTTGGTGTATTTGAATTTGGTGAATAGTGGATTAAACAATTTGACCTGGTCCCCTGCCATTCTCTAGGACAAGCTCCTCCAATTGCAATTGATCTATCACACCCCATAAAGGAGCCTTCTTCATTTATTTTGAAGTTGCTAATTTGGGTCTCAGCACTGCCAACTCCTAACAACATTTTCATAAATTTCATAATTTTCCACCCAGATTATGAGTTTTATTATCCTGCTGAGAATGCAGTTCTTTTATGGGGGAACAGGAGTAACCGGCAAAAGGTATATAGCATCCAGCAGTCCTCCTTAGCAACTAACCATAACATTTAGAAAAGTTCCCAGTCATTTGGTGTGTGATAGTGTGTGAAACTTAAACCCTGAACCAGATGTTCTATTCAATACACTGTTGAATCCCTCTTCAGTTCTATGAAAGCTCATCGTTATGTTTTAGTCATTGGTTACAATAAGAATATGTTTACTGCAGCTCTCAAATACTAACAAATGGTGAACCTTGAGCTTGGTTTCTTGCATTCTTCTTTTAACTTAACACTCCAGTACAGTGAAACTTTCACATGCACACCATCCCTGTTATACACACCTAACTAGTACATGTAAGTGAGTGGAGAAAAACGTCGTGAACTGAAGAGTATGGTCTGTCAAACTTTCAGGGCTGCACAAATTTACCTATCACTGATGAATCTAACACTTACTGTTGGGGGATCCTGTTGGATGCCTTGGGAAGATGTTGCAAGGAGAATTCATGGCCTGAGCGTTGTACTAAGAATTTCACAAATTGCCAGTTTCCTGAAATATTTGACATGTTTTACCAGTGAAAAAAATGTCACTGGTGGATTAGCGCTGTTACTAGCTGCAGAGTTAGTTACTTTCATTTATTTTTTAAAATCCTATTAGAACAAGTATATTAACTACATTTTCCCCCAGTTAAATCTCATCCAGTGTATATTATTGCTTTATCTGTACAGTTACAGGTTTATTTTTTAGCTAACTTTTCATTAATGAGTATCTGAACAAAAGCACTCAGCAAAATTGTCTGGTTAAAAGGGTTTCATGTAGGGTTGTTATAGTGCCCTAGTATGGCACTATAAGGATAGGTCTTTTTAAAACCTATTTACTTCCTATATACAAGGCTGAAAAGGATGCTTCTGAATGCTACACTTGGTAATAAAATATCTCAAATACTTTCAAGTCTAGTTCATATGCATATATTGTTAAATTAAAGAAAAACTATTTTGAAACCTCAAACTGTAATGATAGAAACACAAAACCTTGTCCTTGCAGATGTCATGTGATGCAGAAGTTGCCTGTAATTTGAGCTAGAAAGTCATAAAGAGTATGGTTTGGGCAAAACTGTCACTTGTCTATTCACTCAACAAGACTTTATGACTGAAAGAATCATTAAATAACTGAATACAGTGGGCGGATGCCTAACTCTTCTGTGCTAATGAAAGCCTTTTATTTGTCAGATATTCAGAGAAGGGCAAGGGCTAAGTTAAATTTTTTAATGAAGGAGAAAATTATCTATATTAATTCTAGGCAAAAATGTTCAGTATTTCTTCAAAGTAACTGCCCCCTCTTAACTTACATTCCCTCTGGCAAATACTTTTTATTCATAGTGATTTATGGCTTAAATGTGTGTCTAGGAGATTTGTCATATTTGTACATTTTGAGTTCCACTGTTTTGCACGTATACTAAATTCACTTTGCAGGGGTCTTTGATGAACAGATCCAGAGTCATAACATTTTACAGCACAGGGGAAGAGGTTATTTTCCCCATTGGCCTTTTGCCAGGTCTGTAAAGAGCTATTCACTTAGGCCTGAACCTTCGGCTCGGCGAGCGGGGGCAGGGCCCACTCGCTGAGGGGTAAAATGACACGGGGTGACGTCGGGCATGCATCCCAACATCACCGCGCGTCATTTAGATTTTCAGTTCAGTGGGCGCGCAGCCGAGTCGGCTGCGAGCCCACCGAACTGTCAAAGGCCTATTAAGGCCATTTAAAAAGGCAAGCAATTACCTGAGCTGCCCACCCAACCTCAAGGTTGGCGGGCAGGCGAAGAGCCCAGGCAGCCTTTGCATTTCTCATGGAACCTCATCCACGGGCGGGATGAGGTTTCGTGAATGATTTTAAATTTTCACACAAATGTTTATTAAAATTAATGCACATGTCCCAGTTCATGTGGCAGTTTCACATGAGGGGACATGTCATAAAAATTATTTCTCCACTTTATTAACCTTTTAAAACTTATCTCCCTGAGGCACCTCTGTGCCTCAGGGAGATTTTTGCGCTTTTTTGTGCACATGCGTGTAAGAGCACACTCCCGACTCCCCCCTGCCTGCACATGGAACGCACAGCACTTCCGGGTGCGCGTCACACTGAGCGGGTCTTAATTGGCCCGCCCACGTAAAATGACAGTGCGGACCCAATTGGGAGCGCTGATCAGGTCCGCGCCCCCCCCCCCCCCCCAGCAAAAACACACACACACACACACACACCCCGCCACCCCCCAAACGGGGGGAAAATTCTACCCTTTGTTTCAGTACCCTGCCCTTTTCCCATAACTGTTTCATTTTGTCTTTTTCAAAAAATTATCCATTTCCCTTTTAACAATTGACTGACCTCTGCTTCCACTATCATTTCTAGTGGAGCATCCTATGACCTAACAACCTTTTGAATTTTAAAATAAAATCCCTAAATCTTCCATTTTATTCTTTTGTTGATTGTCTTAAATTTACACTCTGGTTACTGACTCACTGGCCTGTTGAGATAGATTTTTTTCTTGATTCAGCATATCAAATCCCTTCATAACGCCCCAATGAAAAGAGTCCCAGTTAATTCTCATAACTAAAGTATCCCATCCTTGTTAAAACTTTAATGATCTCACCTGCATTCTCCCTGTGCCTCAACCCAAAACTGGATATAATATTCTAAACAGTGATTTGTATATGATTAACATAATTTCTTTATTATTTTATCCCTTTACTTTAAAGACATTAAAGACCCTGAACGCATTTTTGAGATTTATCAACTTGTACTCCCACCAATGAGTTTTTGAATTAATAAAGGAGCAGATATGGAAAAAACATTTGCTTCTAAAATAAGGTACAGGTTTATGACTCGGGCTCATGGTCAGTGGATAATGTTCATCTGCTTGTGCACATTTTGCTTATTTTGATTCTATTATCCCATTATTTGAAATTATTTTTATATTAAAATAAATGATAACTTCTTTCATTAGCTGTTCTCGTTCCAAATTGAGTTTGTAGATTCACACACACTAAAGAACCTTCTATTTTCTGTAGGATTATCCACTATCTAAAACAAAGTTCTTGTAATTCAAAGCTTTACACAAATAGCAACAAGTTATCAAGGTCATTCTCTGTGTTTAGGTGATATTTGTTTGATATATCGGATAGACAATGAGAATGGATGTCGTATTATTCTAAATTAGATAATGATGCAAAATACCTTTTTCCATCATATGCACATCCAGGCAATCAAAAAGCCCAGTGATCAGTATCAGTTTTAAGCAGGTGAAGTGTAAAAGTATTAACCTGAGTAATAAACATAAGGATTTTTCTCACTATATTTCACATTGTGATAAAATGTTTTATTTTCCGTCAGATGGCTAAGCCAGGACAGTTGCAATTAGCTTCCATGTCTCTGGATTAAGGAGGAATCAGCTAAGGTTTCCATTTCTGATCATTATTAATGACTCTTATTGAATGTGTGGGCATCAAGTGAGGACAAAATTAGGCTTGGCTAAGATGCCACAACGTAAAATAAAAGCAGAATTACCTGGAAAAACTCAGCAGGTCTGGCAGCATTGGTGGAGAAGAAAAGAGTTGACATTTCGAGTCCAGTCTGGAAAGTTGACGTTTCCAGGTAATTCTGTTTTTGTTTTGGATTTCCAGCATCCGCAGTAGTTTTTTGTTTTTACAACGTAAAATAGCCTGCTGATATTCACCCTCTCAGCTGTCTTATAAAAAATGGCCACTAGAACAACGGTGAGTAATGCCATGGAAGCAGAACTCAGGAAGATCAAATATCTTCAGGAAAGGAGAACGGAAGGGAGAAAAGTAGCAGCAAAGGACTGAAAACTGTTCCTTAAAGAAAAACAAAGAGCTTCACACCATCTCGTGTTCAAATTCTAAGGATAAAATGTAAAAGGCGTTAATTACAGAATGCGGGCTATGCAAGGATAAATCAGGACAAGTAGATTCCAATTTGTTTGAAAAGGTGAAATTTATTACATGATTTTCCTTACTTTGTGTTTTCCAAATACTATTTGCTCTGAAATGTTGGCAGGCTGCTTCGAAAATAAATATTCTTAAATTTCCATACAAGCAAACAGAAACAAAAACTTATATTATCTTGTGCCTTTAAAGTGGTAAAACAGCCCATGATGCTTCACGCAAGCACTATAAAACAAAATATGACACCGAGCCACTTAAGCAGATGTTAGGTCAGATGACCGTAGAGGTAGATTTTAAGGAAGAAAGGGAGGTGGAGAGGTGCAGGGATGAATTTCCAAAGCATTGGAAGGCAGCTTAAAGCAAGGCCACCAATGTTGGAGCAATTTAAATTGTGAATGCTCAAGAGACCAGAATTAGATGAACACAGATATTTCAAAATTTTGCTGGGCTGGAGAAGAGTAAAGAGATGGGGAGGAGTGGAACCATGGAGAGATTTGAAAACAAGGTTAAGAATTATAAAATGAAGACGTTTCTTAACCGGGAGCCAATATAGGTCAGTGAGCAGAGAGGTGATAGTTGAACAGGACTTTGTATGAGTAAGGACATAGACAGCAGAGTTTTGGACGACCTCAAGTCCACGAAGGGTAAAATGTGGGAGACCAGCCAGGAGTACATTGAAGTAGTCAAACGTAGTGGTAACAAAGGCATGACTGAGGATTTCAGCAACAGATTTTTTAAAAATATTTGTTTGATGTGGGCATCGCTGGCTAGGCCAGCATTTATTGCCCATCCCTAAATGCCTTTGTTCATTAGACTTTTAATTCTAGATATTTTATTAAATAAAATTCCACCATCTGCTGTGGTGGGATTCGAACCCAGCTCCCCAGAGCATTACCCTGGGTCTCTGGATTACCAGCCCAGTGACAATACCACCACAGCACTACCTCCCTCAGGTGAGCTGAGACATTGGTGAAATCAGGTGATGTTGCAGAGGTGGAAATAGGCGATCTTAGTGATAGCATGAATATGTTGTCAGAAGTTCATCTCGAGATCAAATATAACACCAAGATTACAAACTGGCTGGTTTAGTTTCCATCTGTTGCCGAGGAGAGGGATGTAGTCAGTAGCTAGAGAGTGGAGTTTGGAGCAGGGACCAAAAGCCATGGCTTCAGACTTCCCAATATTTAATTGAAAGAAATTTCTTCCATTCCTTACCAGATATCCGGTAAACAGTCTAATAATTTAGTAATAGTGAAGGAGTCATGAGTGGTGGTGAGTTAGGGCTGGGTGTTGTCAGTGTACATGTGAAAACTTAACACTGGGCTTTCAGATGATTGCACTGAGATGCAGCAGGTAGATACAAAACAGGAGTCAAGGATAGTGCTTTGGGGACACCAGAGGTAACGGCGTGGGAGTGGAAAGCAAGGCCATGACAAGTGATGCTCCAGTTACAATTAGCTATATGAGAATGGAACCAGGTGAGAGCAATCCCACCAAGCTGGACAACAACGGATAGGCATTGGAGGAGTTGCTGTGGTCAACTATGTCAAAGGCTGCAAACAGGTTAAGTGGGATGAGGGGCGATAGTTTACCTTTGGCACAGTCACATAGTCATGTCAGCAAGTAATGAATATCCTCCTTAGGGAGAGACAAGTGTGGTCTTTTTGGAGTTGAGTTGGCTCTAAAATGACATGCCTGGTGATGGAAAGTTGAACCTATGTCAGTCCTCTTTGGCAGGCTTGTAAGTTAATATCTTTTGACAAAATGGTGGCACTGGCTGGACAGTGGGCAGGTTACCAGTAATGCTTGCTAGTAAGTAGCATTTGTCTTAGCTGCTTAAACTACAGCATTATCTCCGCACATACCTAGGGACCATAAGATTTGACTGTTGCCAACCTGTACCAATGTCCCTGAACTTAGAAAATGGCGTCTTAGTAAATGGGATGTATCCCTAAAGGGGAAAGAGTGTGTACTCCATGTTAGATCGATAGAAATTATACTTGTATGAATTTCTCAATAATATGGTTTGGAAACTCTGAACCAGAGGCATGTTTTTCCGGTCGGCGAGCGGGGGCGGGGCCCGCACGCCAAGGTTGAGGTTGGCACGCAGGCCGGGAGCCCAGGCGGGATGAAGTTTCATGAGGGTCTTAAAATTTTTACGAAAGGTTTCAATAAAAGTTATGGACATGTCCCAACTCATGTGACAGTGTCACATGAGGGGACATGGCAGGGAAATTTTTCAAACCTCTTTATTTCAAGTTTTACATCGGAGACGATCTCCCGGGGATCTGTGCGCTCTTTCGTGTGCATGCGCTTCCTGGCGCACGTCATGCTGGGTGGGCCAAGCTTAAAATGGCTGTGCGCCCCTGCTTGGGGGGGCGCCGATTGGAGGCCAGCCTGCTGGCGCCCACACCCGCTCTCTCCCCCCCCCCCCCCCACCCCCGACAGGGGGAAAATGTTGGCCCATGTTGCTATCTTTCATAGTCAGATACCTTATTTGTTTAAAAATAAGAACTCAAGTGGGAAGAAGATTGAAAACAAAAATGGCACGGATTTGACCAACGTGCCCTGTGCCTTTTGACCATAGTTTAAGTTGGATTTTGGGCTGGTTAAAAATGTTATTTTGCTGCAAAACTGCCATTACTAACACCCTTTACAAAAGAAAAAGCATAATTTTCCAACTAACATATCTAATTGAGTCAATTCCAAAAAGTACTGATTAGGCACTTCTACCCACTAGATATTGCTTTTTTAATAATTCATATTAATGCTATGGATTCTGCAAGATTTTAGTGATGTTTACATTAATGGAGGTTTTAGAAGAAAATAAAATTGGTCACTTAAACCATTAGTTTAATAATGGTCCAGAAATAATGTTTAAAATACATTAATGTTTACATAGTATGGGTAAAAACCACAAAAGGGGGACATTGCTTTGTTTTTTTTAGAAGAAAGGTCATATATGAATTGTAAATTCCTGTTGGAAATATACATTTATGGGAAGACTTAAAATTCTGTTCTGAAGTTTCTGAGATTGTTCGTAAACTGGTAGCTTTGAATTGTGTAAGCATTGTGTGCATTTGATGTTGCTTTGATATCAGAATAGCCCCAATACATAGTGTTGTGTTACCTGTTATCTTCTACAAAGGGGCTGACCTGCAGTACAATGACTGTCTTGGACAATATACAATGAATGAATGTTTCTCTCTCAAATTATATCAATGTGCAACCATAGTGGTGTAAAGTGGAATTTGGGACCAATTCAGGTGTTTCTTTGACTTGTATTCATCCAGGTGTTATCAAATATCCCATATCCAGGTGCAGAGTTGATTCCAATTATTCTATATTTATTGATGAATAGACACAAACTGGATTAAAGATTCCAACCAATCTGAATTCAGACTAAGTCAGGAAAGTTTGAGTTTCTCCAACAAAAAAAGGAACAGTTTGTGCTTCAAACTGTTGGCTTCTCCTAATGCATCTGGTGAATTTCTATAATTTCCCTGTCTCCTGAAGCATGGACAAATGATGCTTTACTTCATAAATTCAGACGTTGAGAATTTGAGGTAATCTGAACTGGAATGACTTCCCTCATTCACAGTATTTGACGCCAATCATTATTAGCCTTTTCCCTTTAAATTCATGTGGAATCTCTTTCAGTATTGATAAACAGAGCAGTGTTAAAGAATTTGTTTCCATCTGAGAATTCCTTGTGTGAAAAATCACAGGTAACTTGCCTGAATGATTGAGGGTAGTGTTACTTTCCTTTGGAGTTATACCTTGGACAGTCGTGTGCATCATTTCCTTTCAACTGCCCAAGACTCCAGAATTTTACTGAACTTTTAAAAGTTTGTTTATCTTGTATTCATCTATTGTTCACATTTATAATTTTTTGATTATGGTTATCTCTCTCAAAATTAAAATGATTACAACAGTCAGCTTGTTTTTGTACATTGAATCACAGGATTTTACACCATAACAGTGGAGACCATTTATTGTCACCTGTGTTGACTCTCTGAAACAGCTGTCCTCTTAGTTCTATTCCCTTGTCCTTTTAATTCTTTTCTAATATTTATACCATTTCCTTTCTAAAGTTATTTTGCATTCTACTCCCAAGACTATTTTGCATAGGACATTCCTTGTCCTGACAACCGTCTACATTATTAAAAAAATCTCCCAACCTCTCCCTTCATACCCTTGTGATGACCTTAAATTTATGCCCTACATATTGTGAAGAGAAAGGAAGCGATATCTGAACCTATAGAGAGCAAGTTGTAGCAGCGACTTTGCTGAGTTAGATAACAGCCAAACTGATGTTTCAGATTCTCTAAACAAATGACAGTAAGTGCAATTTCCCTTTTAAGGCTGAACCATTAAGTCGGGATCGCCTAATCACATCCTAATTAAATCCAGTAGAGTGTCTTGGAAACAGCACCAAAGAGAGTAATAGGAGGTCAGATCTGGCTATGTTAGACCTATTTATAAAATTTGGTTTGGTTGCAAAGACAAAGATATGGCCAACAAATTGAACCCTTGGAAATAAGGAGCAAAATTGTTCATTTATGCATATAAATTTGTGCTTTCTTATGACTTTGATTATATTCTAATTGGAGCTTATTCTTCTCCCACCCATCAATATTAAACTCTTTCATTGGGGGAGGACCGTTATTGCAAATTGAATTTGTAACATTCCTTGTTTAACCCATGAGGTAAACATGAATAAAATAGCTTTTTACATCCTACTGCTTTCAACTCTCCCCCCATCCCTCAAGATAATCTCGCCAAACCTGGCAAAAATGCACATTTCAGGGAAAGATTGTATATGAATGTCAGTTAATTTGAATTCAAGCTCTGGGAAATTTAATGTTCTAATAATGTAGCTTTTGGAGTCAACGGTGCTTCTTAGAAATTGTAAGTAGTCCTGAGCAAAACAGCTGTTTGGCTTGCAAATCAAATATTGTGCAATAATATTACCTAGTTTTATTCCATTCAGGAGTACAATATCTCTCTTCAGCTTTGGTGCAGACCTGCTGCAAAACCTCTATTGCCAGCTTCATAGTCAGCACCATATTTGGATTGGTCGTATGTGTACATGATATGGAAATAACTGTCTGGCTTTCCTCATCTGATTGTAAAACAAATTCAGTGATACTTGTAAAAATTATAATTTAATGTTATTTGTTCATTTAAATAGCTGTAAATGTCTCTTTGTCCTATGAATTATTTACTTTGCAATTTATCCTAACTTGTTGCTTTTGGTTTCTCTAATTCTATATCCATGTGTCTAATTAAAGCAGAATTTTAGTTCAAGTTACTGTTGTTATTTCTCTAACATACCAGCCACAGATATTCAAGAATTCACATGACTTAAACATTTTAACTGTGATGTGGGTAATTAGAGGGGAAAACATTCACTGTTTTTATTTCAATAGGTGCAGCATGGTGTGTTTTCCCCTGCAAGATAGCTCCCATTAATCAACATTTCTAGCTTCCTCAGGCAACTTAGTGGGTGAATGCCCCTCTGTGGTACTGAGCCATATAGACCCAGAAGGTTTCAGATTAATCTGAATTAACACATGCCTCCTAGAGTAAATATGAACACTAGAAGAAAATTAAGTACTTACATTGAAACAGCAGCACCTTTCACGACCCTAGGACATTCCATAGTGGCTCACAGCCACTGAAGTTACAGTTATGTAGGGAATGTAGCACATAATATTGCACACAGCAATGTCCTCCAAGCAGTAAATTTGAGGAACAAAATTCATTTTTACAGCTCTTTGCTTTCCACTTCCTCTGGCCCCTCAAGATAACCTGGCCAAGCCTGGCAAAAATGTGGCCTTCAGGGAAAGCTTGAATCTGGATGTCAATGAATTGGATTGCAAGCTCTGGGAGTCACAATCCAATTTTATAGCTTTTGGAGTAAACATAAGAACTAGGAGCAGGAATAGGTAATACAGCCCCTCAAGCCTGCCCCACCATTCAATACGATCATGGTTGATCTCATTTCGGCCTCAACTCCAATTCCCCGCCCTCTCCCCAAAAACTTTCAACCCGTTACTAATTAAAAATCTGTCTATCTCCTCAAATGTATTCAGCGTCTCGGCATCCACTGCACTCTGAGGTAGTGAATTCCACAGATTCACGACCCTTTGAGAAAAGTAATTCCTCCTCACCTCTGATTTAAATCTATCGCCCCTTAGCCTAAAACTATGGCCTCTCGTTCTAGAATGCTCCATAAGGGGAAACATCCACTCCACATCTACTTTGTCTATCCCCTTTAGCATCTTATATACATCAATTAGATCCCCTCTCATCCTTCTAAACTCTAGCGAGTGTAAGTCTAAACTGCTCAATATCTCCTCATAAGACAAGCTCCACATCTCTGGAATCAATCCAGTGAACTTCCTCTGAACCGCCTCCAATGCAACTACATCCTCAAGTAAGGGGACCAAAACTGTGTACATTACTCCAGGTGCGGTCTCACCAATGCCTTGTACAGTTGCTACAACACTTCCCTATTTTTATACTCTATTCCTTTAGCAATAAATGCCAAAATTCCATTTGCCTTCCTTATTACCTGCTGTACCTGCATACTAGCTTTCAGCAATTCATGCACAAGGACACCCAGATCCCTCTGCACTGAAGCATTCTGAAGTTTCTCTCCATTTAAATAATAAGTCGCCTTTTTATACTTCTGACCAAAATGGATAACCTCACACTTATCTACGTTAAGCTCCATCTGCCAAATTTTGGCCCATTCACCTAACCTGCCCATATCCATTTTTAAATTTCTTATTTCTTCATTGCAACTTACTTTCCCACCTATTTTGGTGTCACCTGCAAATTTAGCTTTGGTACCTTCTATCCCTGAATCCAAGTCATTAATATAGATTGTAAATAGCTGGGGCCCAAGGATCGAACCCTGTGGCACCCTACTAGTTGCCACCCAGAAAAAGACTCATTTATCCCAACTCTCTGCTTTCTGTTGGTTAGCCAATCCTCTATCTAAGCTAATATATTACCCCTAACTCTGTGTGATCTTATCTAGTATATTAATCTTTTGTGCGGCACCTTATCAAACAGTGTTCCTTAAAAATTGAGAGTAGCCCTGAGCAAATATTCGGCAATAAATCTGCCATTTTTATTCAGTTTAGGATAAGGATGTCACTCCAACCCTGATGCAAATCTGCTGCTAAAGTGAAATTGCAGCTTCAAGTGTTCCATGATTCAGTCAGCTCCATATGGAGAAGCATGGCCGGATAATCTGATTTAGCGATGATGGTTTACACCTACTGTTGTATGAAAGTGTGTGGCATGAAAGGGTAAATGGTCATTGCAAATTGACACTGATGCCACACCTTCCATGGAGGATGAGTAACTCTGCAGTGGTCTTGCCTTTGTGTTTCTGACACCAACAAACTTCTTCCACGTTTGCTTCCAGCTGCACTGTAACAGGAAGATTTCCCCACCAGCCAGCTGTGCACACATTTTCGAAAGGCTACTCCACTCCTGAAATCTCCTTCGAGTGCGTGTAGCAACCTTCTAAGAGCTGTTGGCTCACTTAGTTTTACCATCTTCTGGACAACGACCATATAGGTTTGTTTCTCCAGTTTTTCATGGACTGAGAACCTACAAAATCAAGGAAAGGGGCTGGTCTGAGGATTAGTGAGAATAACCCTCACCAGTGCTGGCAGCAGATTTACACATTGATGCTTAGAAGTTCGCTCACACCTTGACAGACCTGTAATTCCTTGGTGTATCCCTTTCTCCTTCTTGAATACAGGTCTAATGTTTCCCATCTTCATGGCAGCCATTCCCAATGTTTTTGAAAAATTACGATGTGTGCTTCCACTATCTCTCCCCAGTCTTCAGTATTTTGGTATGCCTATCATTTGGCAACTTTTCTACTTTTGACCACAATAATCTTTAAACACTTTTCCCTTTGAATATATATATCTGCAGCATTGTTTTTTTCACATCCTCCTGAGATACTATTTACTTCCTATTTCATTTATAAAAGAAGGGTGAAGTACTTGATCCACATCTATCCCTTCATTCTAAAGTGTTGCTACCCCTTTTTTGACAGCCCTTTTAATTTTGTGCTTATAACAGTTATTGCTATTTATTTTATGTTGACTGCCATAAATCTTATTCTTTCTTTTTGTTTCCCTTAGGTGTTCTCGATATATTTCTCAGTTTTATTTTGCAATATTGTCTCCTATAGTTATCATATGCTTTTTAAAATATAATTGGTCTCTAATCTCTATTTGGGCATGGAGCCCCAGCTCTTAACACTTACAATTGTTATCATTGTGAAATTTATAAGATCATTATGTTTTAGGACAGTATCTTTTGGTTTATAAGATTGACACATTTTGTGACAGTGGGCGGAATTTTCCGTGCCTGCTGGCGTCGGGCGTGCTCGGTGGCCTGAGTGGACAATATGGGAAGAAGGCCAGAAATCGGTTTCACTGCGTTGTGAAACTAGTTTGCAATCGCCCGCTTAGCCCGTTGATGGCAGGCCACATTCCCCACCATTGGATGTTGGGAACCTCATTGTAATACATCAGTATATCATTATAAGGCCAGCCTGGTGGACTCACCCCCGCCACCCCCTCCACCTGCTGGATCGTGCGCCCACATTGGCATGATTGCACATTGATGATCACAACAGCGTATTTAAGGCGTGTACTTCTTGGCAGGCTGCACTTTGAGGGGAGCTCGGAGGTGAGTGCATAGAGACGTAGCGCAGCGCTCGCTGGGGTCGCCTGTTCGACTTCAAGGTTCAGGCGCGTTGGGAGATCGGGGGGAGGACAAGGGCTGCCTTGCAGTTGAGGTGACTTGGAGTGGGGGTGGGAGAAAGGGCTGCCCTGTGGTTGAGGTGTGTTGGGCGGGGGGGAGGTGCAAGGGCTGCCCTGTGGTTGATGGTAGTGCACAGTCACGTGTGGGGTGCTGGGGGGAGGAAAGTGGCCACACCTTAGGGAAACCTTGTATAAAGTGATCATTTTTCTGCAGCTGAGACAGTTCAGATGCAGCCACATTGACATGCGTGGATTCGGGCCTCTAGCTTATCTGCTAGCTTATCGAGCAACGCAGAGGCATGAAAGTGCCAGCAAGTGCTCCAAAGCTTTTCAACCCTCGGGCACAAACTGCAAACTAATGAGTGTTTTAGTGGACTGCAAAACAGCTGGACGACTGGGCATGTTGTACAGTCTCCTTGCTAAAGTTGGCCATGGAGCAGTCACTGGTGGAGGTGCTCACAACCCCTTGCAATGTCACCATCCCGGTTTGGACCAGTCTCCCCCGTGGTTCAAGCTAACAGTACAGCCTTGCAGTGTGGGTTTGGACAATGCCTGCGCCTGAGCTGAGAGTACAGCATGCAGTTCAGTGGGCAAAGCTGCCGCCAATCAGTCAGGTGGAGTGGGGCGGAGGTGGGTGGGGTTTTGGACAGCACACTCAACTTTGGCTATCCAAATGGTGGCCAGCACTCACCAGAATGCGTTAAGGGGCATTCAGGCTTAACCAAGCAAGATTCTTCGTACACCCAAGCTAACCCATGCATCTCTCCCTTTCATCCTGCAGGAGTACAACATCAGGAGCATGGAGCCTGGTGAACTAGCTGTTTGCCTCATGGCTTACAGAGAGCGGAGATGAAGGGGAAGAGAGCAACGGAGGCACCTGGCTAGGCAGAGGGAGGAGCAGCACCCTCAGGAAGAAGGGAAGGCTGGGGCTCCCGCACACACTGATGAAGAGCCCCAGAGGGCTGTCACTGGTCGGTGCCTAGGTGGACCCAGAGTCTATACATGCTGCCTATCATTCCTGCAGATGACCAACAACCAGTGTCCTCAAAGACTGCGCATGTCTAGGGAATTACCCAATCACATCTGCCAGCTACTGCAGGATTTGGTGCCATGGGGGCATGGAGGGCATCCACTGCCAGTGGCCAGGAAAGTGACCGCGGCGTTCAATTTCTATGCCAGTGGTTCCTTTCAGGGCTCCACGGGTTACCTCTGTGGGATATCACAAGCTTCCACCCACAAATACATCCATGAAGTCACAGATGCCATCTTCATGAGAGCACACAACTTTGTGCATTTCGCCCGGGACCAGGAGAGCCAGGATGCAAGTGCGATTGGATTTGCCTAGAGCTCGGGTTTCCCACAGGTGCAGGGTGCCATTGACTGCACTCGCGGTGCTCAGATCTTCTTCGCAACAAGGGGTCAACTGCAAGGGCTCTCATTCGCTGTATGTGCAGCTGGTGTGCGACCACCACAAACGCATCCTGCAGGTCTGCGCATGGTTTCCAGGGAGTGTCCACGACTCCTACATTCTCAGTCAGTCACAGATCCCTGACATCTCCCAGGGTCTACAGAGGCTGCAGGGATGGATCCTCGGAGACAAGGGCTACCCGCAGAGAATGTGGCTGATGACACCCAAGTGGCGGCCTCAAACTGCAGCAGAGTGAGGGTATAGGGGTAGGCAATGGTGTAGTGGTATTGTCGTTGGACTAATAAACCAGAGCTTATTATGTTCTGGGGACCCGGGTTCGAATCCTGCCACAGCAGTTGGTGGAATTTGAATTCAATAAAAATTTGGAATTAAAAGTCTAATGATGACTATTGCCAATTGTCGTAAAACCCTGGTCTGGCCTACATGTGACTCCAGACCCACAGCAATGTGGCTGACTCTTAAATGCCCCCTGAACAAGGGCAATTAGGAATGTGCAGTAAATGCTGGCCTAGCCAGTGACACGCACATCCCATGAACGAGTTTGAAAAAAACGAGGCTCATGCTGCATCTCGCAACTGCTGGAGCAAACCATCGGGGTGGTGAAAATGAGGTTCCAGTGCCTGAACCGGTCTGGTGGAGCCCTACAATATAGTCCACAGAGGGTGTCACGCATCGTCATCACCTGCTGTGCCCTTTACAACCTGGCTGAGGAGGAGCTGGAGGTCTCCTCCAATGAGGAGGACATCGACAGTGATGAGGGTGAGGAGGTCCTCAAAGGTGAGGATGACAGCAAAGAGGCCTTCGCACTGGCCAGATGAGGCAGGTGGGCTCGGGAGGCCCTTATAGCTGCTAGATTTGTGGAGGATGATGATGATGATATGCAGTGAGGTGACCCCATAGATCCTCACATCCTCCTTTGTCCGCCTTCAGCTCCTGATCCCTTCAGGAGCACAGAGTCACTGGTCACAGTTGCTCGCGAGTTGGGGGGCCAGCCCCACCTCAAAGGTGCTGGGAGCACACAGAGAGAATGATGGAACTCTGTGACACCTGCCCATGACATTCTGGCAGCAATGACAAGCACTGTCGAGGTTCAGGAATCACTAATATGTCCAGGGAGTGAGAGGCCGGACCATCACTTTGGTCTGAAGGCTGCACAAAGCACAGGGAAGAGGCGCTGGACTAATACACCTGCCTTTATCTTGTGCAGAAAGGTGAACTGAGTGACACGAATGTTGTGATCGGGACAAGGAGCCACAGGCAGGGAGACATTCTTGGGAGTTTATTGACAATAGTGAGCAGTATGTACAAGTGTCCAGGCTGTGCAACTACATCTTAACTTTCCACCCTCCTTGTGAACCTGCTCCTGGGTCAGGCCAAGTTGGCCATTAATAGGTCCAGGCAGCGGGCGATCGAGGGGGTTGTCCGGCCTGACTGTCTGCCCCTCTTCCGCGGCTACGTTCGCTGCCGGGTGTCCCTGAAGAGGGAGCACGTGGTGTCTGCTGGCACTGTTGAGGCCTTCTGTGCCCAGTGGGCACTGCAGGGACTGGGGTGCTTTGTAGGCCCCTTTAATCACATTTTGATTTGATGTAGGTAAGTTTCCTTTGCATTTTGTCTTTTGTTTTTGTAGTTTCCCTTTAAGGGGCTGCTTTTACTTTGTCCCTGATTTTGTTAATTTAGTTTAATTGTTTTGACTCAAAAGAGTTACATCTTAACTTTCCTAACCCTGTCACTACATCTTGGTGCTCCCCAGACATCCACAGCGGAGGTGGAGGCAGCCTGCTGACCGCCACACCCTGTTGTCTGTGATGACCTTGGCAGGCGTCCTCTGGCGGCCGAGACCTGGAGGGCCCCGGCCTGCTTTCAGGGTCCTGCTGTGTGGCAGTGGCACCCTCCTGGGCCTGTGGAGCTGGAGCTGCTGAGGTTACAAGTAGAGGGGATTCGGATGGGCCGGACACTCCCAGGGTCACCTGAATGGATGGGGCTGGGAGGGTACACCTGCTGATCCTCCATCCAATGGGTGCACAAGGCCCTGGCTGACTCCTGGAGTGAGATCAGGCTGCCTCGCACCCCTCTCACATACACACTGTTGGAGGTCAACTATGGCATCAGTGATGGAGTTGAGCCCGCGCAGCAGTGTAGGAGCAAAATCCTGGACCAAGGTCTCGCTGGCGACTGCCATCCTACCAGTGTTGACCTTGGTACGTTGGCATGCCGGCGCTATCACCTCAGCCTGAAGGTGGACAGACTCCTCCATCATGCCTTGCAATCTGAAGAGTGCAGTGGACATCCCTTCCTGATGTTCCCGAGCTTGTCTTTGCAGCTCCAACAACAGTGTCATGACCAAGCCCAGAGGCTCATCATCTGACTCAGACTCAGCAATGTTCTGGCTTCCAGCAGTCCTCCGAGTGCCAGACATCTGGGAAGTCCCTGCCTCCGCCTGCTGTGGATCAGACAGTGTGATGTGCTCACCAGATTGTGACCCCAAGGCTACTCTAAAGCTCAGTCCCACTGGAGTGTGAATCTCTGCGCTGGGGGGTTCATGCTGTGATGGGACTTCAGGGAGGGTTCCTCCAGATTCCTCTTCAGAGGTTTTTTTGGGGCTTGACTGGAGGCCCTGGGTCATGGACTCTGTCGGCTGTTTGGCAGATGTGCCTGCGAAAGCAAGAGGAGATAATTAGTGCGTGGCAGTGGCCTGTGAAAGAGGACACATCACTCACACTCATTGTCTGATGGATGTTGCACTGCTGAATTCTCACTTCGTAGAGCACCACTGACCTCATCATCAGCACAGGAACCATCCAGATCATCGCCGTGAGGATCTTGATTTCAGGCATTCCTCCACCAGGCTGCGATCTCTCCCTCTTGTTGTGTGCCAGCTTGTCCTGCATAAATAGAGATGGAGAGAATGTAAGGAGGATGCCTACCAGGTCAGGTGCTAAGTATGCCTGGCATGTGTGGGTGGTGAGTGGTCCCATGGATGGGATGAGGACAGTAAAGGTGTCTGTGTGTGAGTGAATGATGTCCCTTTAACTGGCAGTGAGTGAGGGCCCTATGGATGTGTGATGGGTTTGTGAGTAAAAGAGTTGAGAGTGATGAGAAGAGTGACTTATCCTGGCAGAACGGAGGAGATCATCCTCTTTCAGCACTGGGTACCTGTCCTCTTTTGCAGGGCATTGGTGCTGACTACTGCTGCCACTGCCTCCAAAGCCGGATTGGTGACGTTGTTGCCTGCCCTGCGGCTAGAGTGGGGTAGAGGACATGACAACGGGCCTCCCCTGCGTCCAAAAGGTGCTCGAGGGATGTGTCATTAATCCTGGGGGCTGCAGTCGCCTTGCCTTTCGGGGCCATGTCATCCATGCAGCAGCCCTGGGCTGGAAGCACTGAGAGGTGTGCGCGCAGCTCCACTTTAAACATGCTGCCTGGCGTGATGAAGCGGAAAGGTGATGGCGTGGCGAGCGAATGAGAGCCCGCCCGCCATGGAAAGGGCGAATTTCCCCGAAATGCATAATTAATGCAGCGGGTTTGGGATGATACAGTATGAGAAGCCACCATTGTGGCCAGGTTTCAACCCTCCGCTACTGTACTTAGTGCAAATCTGGGACGATTTTGTCCTTTAGTTTAAATATAGCAGAGATGAGTGAGGTCACATGGCCTGTGCTAGAGTCTACCTGACAATAAGCCTGGGTAGTTTAATTCATAGGGATCTGAGAAAGACACAGATTATTTTATTGAGAAGGAGGTGCAAGGTATTTCTGCTTGGAAACAATTACAGCAGTTTCTAAGTCTACAATGAGTAGAACCTCAGTTCCCCAAAGTCCCAGAAAGGTGTTATAGATATTACATTATAAACAGTTGTGCTGTAAGCTATTCATTTACTTATAAAATGAAAGGAAGTTGGGAACAAGGATAACTAATACCTACCAGAGCAGGTCAGAGGTTAGGAATCCTGCAACAAGTACCTCATTTCCTGACTCCCCAAAGCCGTTCCACCGTCTACAAGGCACAAGTCAGGAGTGTGATGGAATATTCCCCACTTACCTGGATGAGTGCAGCTTCCACAAAATTCAAGAAGCTTGACACCGTCCAGGACAAAGCAGTCAGCTTGATTGGCACCACATCCACAAACATTCATTCCCTCCACCACCGACGCACAGTAGCAGCAGTGTGTACCATCTACAAGATGCACTGCAGGAATTCACCAAGGCTCCTTAGACAGCACCTTCCAAATCCACAACCACTACCATCTAGAAGGACAAGGGCTGCAGATAGATGAGAACACTACCACCTGGAAGTTCCCCTCCAAGTCACTCACCATCCTGACTTGGAAATATATCGCCACTGCTTTACTGTCGCTGGGTTAAATTCCTGGAACTCCCTCCCTAACAGCACTGTGGGTGTACCTACCCCACTTGGACTGCAGCGGTTCAAGAAGGAAACTCACCACCACCTTCTCAAGGGCAACTAGGGATGGATAATAAATGCTGGCCCAGCCAGCGAAGCCCACATCCCATGAATGAATAATTTTTAAAAATTAACTTTGTATCTAAGTAGAAATGTTAATGTGTTTCCCACTGCCAGGGAAAGAGGGTAGAAAAAGCCATTTTGACATCATATTACAGGCTTCCTGTGATAAGAACTGTAATTCCGTGGAGAGTGCCATGCATGATATTTAAAAAAGAATTGTTTATTTCTGTATCTTAAAGTATAAGTTACCTACAAAAGAAAATAGTCGACAGTGCTGTTAGTCATTTGATGCAGCAGGAGTTTTAAAACATGAAATCTTGACGTTCAGCCGATAACTGGAAGTTTGAATTACTCCTTAAGTGTTATCGGTCTCCACAGAGATCGTAACATGTGAAAAGGACCAAAAGAGCATCAAATCTAACCCGCCTGAACAGCGCAACCCTGAAGACTATTAATGCGCACTCTATTCACGCAATTTATTGGGAACGGTGAGAAAAAAAACAAAACGTGTGATTAATTCAGAAAAGAAACTGTGAAATTCCTCTTTGACTTCCCGAGGCAACGAAGCAAAGCTCAAAGAGACTATATCAGCCCAAAACTTGTCAGAATTTTTAATTTGAGCGCGACAATGTATTTCATTCATTGACGATTTCATACATCAGTAATGTGACCAAGAGTAAAATTAACATTCGGAAAATAGTAGATCTGCAGTTTGCCCACTTGCATTTAATTCCATTGTGATTGTCCGAGTTTGCTGTCATAAGATTGTTGTCCTTTTCTTCATACCACACAGAGCTCATCCACAGCCACTGGTCTTTACAAAGAGAAATGAAACAACAAAAAAAAGAGGAACCAAAAAAGGGTTGGAGTGTCAGAAAAGCTGTAAAAAAGAATTGCCCAGTCTTCACATTTCATTGCCATGTTATTCAAGGCAAATTGCCTTTTGGGTCTTTAAATAGGTCTAACTGGTTCCATAATAAGTTATTCAATGATCATTGGCTGCTATGTTCACTGCACATATTCTGATTAGAAAATCAGTGAAGTAAGTCATTTATCAACAGTGAGTCCAGTGCACTAGATGTCAAAATTATGGGGTACATTGTCAATCTCACCAGTGCAGAAAAATCTGAGCCAGTGCATCATTTGCATGGAGCAGCTGTCCACTGCTAGTTGTGAGATTTTGCAGACACCTAATCTACTCGCTGTTATTTGGAAAGAAGACATGGTATAAAATTTGAGGCAGCAGTTACATCAATGAAAGAATTGACTCTGACCCTGAATTATTTTCAAGCTATGTCTGCTTGGTACTGTGCTAATCCAGAGGGCTGCAAGCCTGTGTGTGCTGTAAACAATACAATCAGAACCCCAACCATCATGTTATCAGCCCCTAGATCACTCAGCTTTACAATACCACTTCAATTTGGATTTTTTTTTCCCCATAATGGAGAGCTGCTCCCTCAGAAGAGTGTGGACTTGATTTGCTAAAGAAATGGCTTCAATCGTGTCAGGGTTGACAGCTGGTTCTTGTTGTGTCAGCCTTGGCTCAGTGGTCAGAAGGTGATGGACTCAAGCCCTACTCCAGAGGCTTGAGCAGGTGATCAAGGCCAATGCTTTAGTGCAGCATCAGGGAAAGTGCTGTTTTCTGGATAAAACGTTAAACCAAGTCTTTTACACTTGTCCTCTCAGGTGGACATGATAGATCCCATGCACTATTTGAAGAAGAGCATAGGAGTCCTCCCAGTATGCTGGCCAACACTTATCCTTCAACCAGCACCTGTAACAGATAATCCATTTACTTATTTTATCATTGTGGGTACAGATTGGCTGCTGCGATTATGATATTACAACAAAGACTACAATTCTAAAGTACTTCAGTGGCTGTAACGCACTTTAGGAAATCATGAAAGGTGCTACATAAATGCAAGTTCTTTCTCTCACATTTTTATTTTAGATACGTTGAAGATTATATGTCATTCACATTTTTACTTGTTGGCTGCAGTTAAAGTAACACAATTACAGATGTAATGAGGGGAGAGTTTTAACCTGCGGTAGGCGGATGCTGGTATGTGTCGGAGGTTAAAACATCAAAACTACCAATGTGTCTGGAAGCCTGTCAACTCCTGCATTTAACTGGAGCAAGTTTATTCACACATGGGAGACGCCTGTGGGACAGGCGGCTCTATTATTAACAATTGAGTGCATTTTTAATCATGGGCTCTGGCTATAATGACCAGTTATTGGGTTTCCTGGAACTCGCCAATTGAATAAGGTGAGAGGACAGCAGGGATTGACAGGGCGGAGCAATTAATAGGTTGGAAAGTCTTTACAGGTACACACTGAGATAAGAAACCTGCTTCTTCGCCTAAGGAAAGGCTTTTGCTCACAGGACTTGTTCTGAGAACGTGCTTTCACTTCTTCGGAGGTGCTTTCTGCTACTTGGAGTTTTTTTCCTTTAATCTATACTCTCAACTGACAGCCTTCTCAGCATCATGGAAGCATCTTATGCTTGGACCTCTCATGAGGAACAAGAGAACCAGCATCAGAACCATGAGCAGAAGCAGCCTTCTCCTTGCAGGAGGCGATACCAAGGCGATATCCCCACACAGGGTATACAGGCAGACTATTAGCTTCCTGGACATGACTGAACACCAGTTCCTCAGGACGCTCAGATGGTTACAAAAGGTCATTGCTGACATCTGCAGCCTCCTAGAAGGAGACCTCCTGTAAAGTGAACCAGGTTGGCATCCATTGCTAGTCAAGGTGACCGCAGCCCTGAATTTCTTCATCTCCACCACCAGAATCTCTCAATCTGCTGTGCACAAGTGCATCTCCCAGGTGAAGAAGAGTGTCATGTTTGCCAAGTTTACCACTTTAGTCCACTTGGCTATAGCTGAGGCCAGTCACAATGAGAGGGTGCTCCGATTTCCTGCTCTGGCTGGATTCTCACATGTCCAGGGTGTGACAGATTGAACAGCCAAGGTAGCCTCAGGTCAACCAGCGGTATTCATCAAACAAAAGGGATTCCACTCTTTTAATGTTCAGCAAATATGAAACCACAGAAAGATTATCATGTATGTCTGTGCAAGATACACAAGACGTAGCCATGATGCCTTCATTCTGCGCCAGTCAAGTCTACCACAGACATTCACACCTCCAAACAGAGTCAACGGATGACTACTTGGAGACAAGGAAAACCCCCAATGTATGTGGCTCATGAGATCTGTGAGAAACAATATCACTGACACCCAAGAAAGGTACAACCAAAGCCACATGAACACAAGAATGGTCATTGGGCAGGCCATTGGGGTGCTGAATTCATATCTGGGGGTGTCCTTCATTCTTCACCAGCAAGTGTGGCGAGAATGATAGTGCTCTGCTGTGCTTTGCTTAACATTGTGTGGCAGAGAGGACTGGAGCTCCAGGAGGAGGATGGTGTTTGAGCGCTCTGCATCTTCAGAGGAGGAAGAGGAAAAGGCGGAGCAACACGAGGAAAGGAGGAGGAGCCTGTTGTGGTGAGGGTACCTACAGACGCGCACTTAGCTGCCCAGGGATGCTCGGCACACTTCGGTTAATCTCAGGCAGTGTAGACAGCTAGCTCAGCAGTACTGAACCCACTACCCACCCCTGACTGCACCCACAACCCCCCCCACTCCTCCCCCGCCCCCAAACTCCAGCACAAAGTATTCATTGACACCCATGACTTGTTTTCTACTCAGGTCATCTCACTTTCCTCAAGGTTAAAGGGTAACAATGGAGATGACTGGATAATGGAGTTTTGAAATAAAGTTTATGTTGCATAAACATTGAACATAGAAGTGACAAGTCAACAGTGTGACATGACCCAGCAGTTGGTAAAGCTGAGTTATTTAAAAAATCCCAGAGAGAAACTTTGAACAACTGTTATAACCTATATTTTAAGTGGTATGTTTGAGATGCAACACTAAATTCAGGAATCAGACCATCAGTTCTCGAGATGTTTTATATTAAACTCAATGAAACATTTTATTAATTTGCACAACTTAAATATATACACATGGCTACAAATTACTACTATCACAATTTTTAAGAAATTCCCAAAATAATCTCCATCAAGGCAACAGCAACCCATAGGCTTAACCAGACACCAGGCAAAGCATTTTCACCTTACAAATTCAAAATGAGGTTCCTTTCACTTTGGTTCCTGAGGACACAGTGGTAGGCTTACAGCTACTTTGATCTTACATTGTCTCTGCCCCACACACACAAAACTGGTTATATCCAGCATATCTCATTGAATGTAAATTCTCATTGTATCGCTAGCCTTTTTGAACTCCACCTCTTCTAACCCTTTCATAGGACCAGTTTTATTAGTAATGTAAACATATTGCTTGGTCTCTGCTAGCTAGGTGCCAGATTTATTCTGCACTCTACCTCTCTTACATCTCAACACTAGTACACATCGAAGCATCCAGACTAGCTGGCTTTAATCTAATTAAAACACACCCACAGACTAAACCTCTATTTTAAAAGAAAAATATTTTCCAATAATATATACATTAATAGCTTCATGACAAGTGTTAAACACCTGAATGATTAACTTTGAGTTGCCATAAGTTCCTTTTCTTTTTTTTCTATCACTCCCATGTGATGCTACCCCTGTGAATACAGCAAAGTTGGAGCCAGGCTGCTTGTTCCCCTCTTCTGACACATGAGATATTCATGGCCGACCTCCTCTGGATTTTGAAGCCCACGAGGGCTCTGCCAAACATCTGCACCTGTGCAGGAGCAGACTCGGGATTAGGGCAGGAATCAGCATCAGGGGCCCTGGCTGGGCTGGGCTGGGGTAGGATGGGGTGGCAGGGTTGATCAAGATGGGGGAGGAGGGAGGGGCAGGAGGAGTGCTTTGAGCACAGTCTCCACTTCCATGTTCTCTTTCTTCAGCTTCCCTTTCATGACCCACCCGCACTGCCCTGCCAGCCAAGAGCCGGAAAGCACTTTGCTGCACTTTAGTGTGGTGCTGAAAGACCAAGACAAAACATTTCTCCATCATACTTAAAGCTGGCAGTCTGAGTGTGCAGGCCATTGGGCAAGACCAGTGTATACTCGGTTTCTGAAGCTGCATGCAAGTGGCCACTGTCCTCATGTTCACATCCATGAAATGAAAGGCCTGAGACGTCTTGGCACTCGTGGTGAAGACAGACCCATCCAAGATCTCTCCATTCTCCATGTGCAGTGCCTCTGGAACACCGAAAAAACCTCAAGCATTTTCTGTTGCTGCTCCAGAACAGCCATCCTGATTAATGACCCACAAGGCTTAGCATCTATATCTACTACCAGCACCTTCTTTAGTCTTTAACACTACCATTAACACTCCCTTTGTCTTTTGTCCATGACATCTTTGTCAATCTCTCCTGAGCTCCCACCTATCCCTGACCTTCTATTTTTCCCCACCTGCTCCACCCCCTCTTAAACAGTATAAATTCCATCACATTTCTGTTTCTCTTTAGCTCTGAAGAAGAGTAATACGGACTCGAAACATTAACTGTTTCTCTCTCCACAGATGCTGCCAGAGCTGCTGAGTTTTCCCAGCATTTTCTGTTTTTATTTCAGATTTCCAGCACCCGCAGTATTTTGCTTTTATGAAAGGACAACATTTGTGGAAGTCACTCTGAAGGATGGCTATGGTGTGACAATAAGGTGAAGGTAAGGGTCACTGGTGGGTGGTCAAATGGAGATGTGAGGAGGTGCCTCGAAAGGGAGGAATGGGTACAAGGTGTGTTGGTCTGAGGAGTCCTGTGCAGAAGGTTGGGGAAGTCAGAGTGAGGGAGTTTGCACTTAAATGAATCACACCACTCACCTTTCCTACTGTGATGAGATAACTGAACCACTTCCGTCACTGTGTCAGAAGTGAGACACCACACTCCTGATCCTCACCTCCTCTGTCACTTCCAGCCATGCCTGCTTAATCTCTGAGGCAGGCTCCTTCCTCCTGTCCACTGGGAACAGAATCACTCTGCAGGCCCTTATAGCCCACAGCATGATGTCCAGGTTTGCATCATCAACCCGTGGGCAGCCTTCCCTGGCTGAGAATCCATTACTCTCATTGCTGTCTTTCTCCTGATAGTTATACAACGCTTCCATTCTCACCCCTCCAGCATCTATTTAAAGAGTAAAGCAGGCTTGTCCAGCCTTTTCTCATGGGGGGCTGTGGGGAGTGGAGGGGGTGGGGGGCACATTTCAATTTTTCTCACATACAAAGAGCTGATGAGCAAATTTCAGAAAGATAAGGTTTGGCACAACATTCAACATAATTTTTTTAAAAGCTGCCATACAAAAAGAAACAACTTGTTGAGCATACAATATCACAACAATAAATTGATTATTTGTCACTTTTTAAAAAATTAAGACGACCATTCGAGTGTGAAAGGGTGAGAGGGTGTGTGTCCATCTCAGTCTCAGGGTGCTCACTCACTCACTCACTCACCCTCACTCACTGTGAAAGTGGGTGAACGTACCTTTGGATGTGTGGGTGTGAGGGTAAATGAGACTGGGAGTGAGCCAGACACACTCCCCCTCCCACTCACCCCACCCACTCTCTCTCTCTCACACACGTACACACGGACCCTCTCTATTGCTCTCTCACACACTCACCCTCTCTAACACACTCACCCTCTCTCTCACACACACACCCCCTCTCACTCTCAAACACACTCATCCTCTCACAAACACACACTTCTCTCACACACACACACACACACACTGCCTCTCACACACACATTCACCCTCTCTGCCTCTCACACACACACCCTCTCTCATACACACACACACACACACCCTCTTTCTCAGACTCACACCCTCTCTCTCTCACATATGCACAAATACACACTCACCCTCTCTACTGTTCTCTCTCACATACTCTCTCCCTCTCTCACACGCACTCACTCATCCTCCCTCTCACAAACACACTCACCTTCTCTCTCACACACACAAACATATCCTCTCTCTCACACACACTCACGCCATCTCTCTCACACACACACTCACACCCTCTCTCACACACACTCACGCCATCTCTCTCACACACACACTCATATCCTCTCTCTCTCTCACATACACTCATGCCCTCTTTCACACACATACGCCGTCTCTCTCACACATACACATACTCATGTCCTCTCTCTCTCACACATACACTCATGCCCTCTTTCACACACACACACTCATGCCCTCTCTTTTCCACACACACTCAGCCTCTCTCACTCTCTCACACACACAGCTCCTCTCACTCTCTGACACGTTCACTCATCCTCCCTCTCACAAACACACTCACCTCTCTCTCTCTCTCTCTCACACACACCCACCCTCACACACACACCCCCCCCCTCGCTCTCACACACACTCTTCCTCCCTCACAAACATACTTGCCTTCTCTCTCTCACCCACACAGACACACTCAGCCCCTCTCTCTCACACACACACTCACACTGTCTCTCTCACACACACACTCATGTCCTCTCTCACACATACACTCATGCCCTCTTTCACATACATACACTCACACTCTCTCTCTCAAACACACACTCATGCCCTCTCTAACACACGCACACTCAAGCCCTCAAACACACACTCAAGCCCTCTCACTGACACACATACTCACCCCCTCTCTCTCACAAGCACACACATTCACTCTCTTTCTCACACACACACACTCACGCTCTCTGCCTCTCACACACACATTCATCCTCTCTGCCTCTCACACACACATTCACCCTCTTTGCCTCTCTCACACACATGCACACACACATACCCTCTCTCTCTCATACACACACACGCCCTCTTTCTCAAACACACTCTCTCTCTCTCACGCATATGCACAAACACACACATACACACTCACCCTCTCTATTGCTCTCTCTCTCACACTCTCTCCCTCTCTCACACGCACACTCACTCATCCTCTCTCTCACATACACACTCACCTTCTCTCTCACGCACACACAATCATGCCCTCTTTCTCACACACACATTCACACCCTCTCTCTCATACACACTTACCCCCTCTCACTCTCACACACACTCATCCTCCCTCTCACAAACACACTCACCTCTCTCTCACACACAAACACAGACACATTCACCCCCCCTCTCTCACACACATTCACACTCTCTCTCACAAACATATACTCATGCTCTCTGTCTCACACACACACACGTTCTCTCTCTCACACACACACACACTCATGCTCTCTGCCTCTCACACACACATTCACCCCCCTCTGCCTCTCACATACGTGCACGCACACACCCTCTCTCTGCCTCTCTCACACACACACACGCACATGCACACCCTCTTTCCCAGACACACACACTCTCTCTCTTTCACACACACGTGCACCAACATACACATACACACTCACCCTCTCACACACAAACTCATTCATCCTCCCTCTCACAAACACACTCACCTTTTCTCACACACACACACTCACGCCCTCTCTCTCACACACACACTCACGCCCTCTCTCTCACACACACACTCACGCCCTCTCTCTCACACACACACTCACGCTCTCTCTCTCACACACACTCATGCTCTCTCTTTCACACACACACTCACGCTCTCTCTCACACACACATTCTCTCTCTCACATGCGCGTGCACACACACATACACTCACGCCCTCTCTCTCACACACACGTGCTCACTCTCATGCGTACACACACAAACACACACTCACACTCTCTCTCTCACACACACCCCTCACCCCTTCTCACTTGCTTACAAAGACTCATCCTCTCTCTCACACATGCACCTTTTTTCTCACAGGCACAAACACACACACTCACCCTCTCACCCACTCACCCCCTCTTCCTCTCTCTCAAGCACACACATGCTCATCCTCCCTTTCAGACACACACACACACACACACACCCATCAACACTCACCCACCCTCACTTCCTCACCCACCCACCCTCAGTCCCACTCTCTTCACCCTGTCACCCTCTCTCTCCCTCACTCACCATCTCACCCTCACCCTCTCTCCCTCACCCACTTTCCCTCACACACTCTCCCACACCCTCACCCACCCTCCCTCACCCGCACCCACTCTCCCTCATCCTCACCAACTCTCCTTCACCCTCACCGACTCTCCCTCACCCTCACCCACTCCTCCTCACCCTCACCCTCACCCACACTCTCACCCTCACCTACTCTCCCTCATCCTCACCCTCAGCTATTCTCCCTCGCCCTCCCCTTCACCCTCACCCACTCTCCCTTATCCTCAACCACTCTCCCTCACCCTCACCCACTCTTCCCCACCCTAGCCCTCACCCACTCACCCTTACCTTCACCCACCCTCACCTTCACCCACTCCCCTCACCCTCGCCCACTCACCCTCACCATCACCCATTCTCCCTCACACTCTCTCCCTCACCCTCACCCACTCTCCCTCACCATCACCCATTCTCCCTCTCACTCTCTCCCTTGCCCTCACCCACTCTTCCTCACCCTCACCCACTCTCCCTCACTCTCAACAACTCTTCCTCACCCTCATCCACTCTCCCACACCCTCACTCCCCTCACCCTCACTCTCCCTCACCCACTCTCCCTCACTCTTCCTCACCTTCACTCCCCCTCACCCTCACTCTCCCTCACCTTCATTCCCCCTCACCCTCACTCTCCCTCATCTTCTCTCTCTCCCTCACCCTCACTGTCCCTCACTCTCCCTCACCCACTCTCCCTCACTCTCCCTCACCTTCACTCCCCCTCACCCTCCCTCTCCCTCACCCTCACCCCTCTCTCCCTCACCCTCTCTCCCTTTCTCCCTCACTCACTCACCCTCTCTCCCTGATGCCCTCCCCCTCCCTCACACACGCACTCACCCTCCCCCTCTCATGTGCACATACTCGCCCTCCCCAGTCATGCGTGCATGCTCATGCACTCACTCTCTCTCTCTCTCTCTCTCTCTCACACACACCCCTTACCTCATCTCACTTGCTCACACAGACTCATCCTCTCTCTCGCACACACAAACACACACACTCACCCGCTTACCCACTCACCCCCTCTTCCTCTCTCTCAGGTACACACATGCTCGCCCTCTCTTTCAGACACACACACATCCATCAACACTCACCCGCTCTCTCTCTCACCCACCCTCACTCCCTCACCCACCCACCCTCAGTCACTCTCTCATCACCCTCACACACCCTCTCTCTTCACTCTCCCTCACCTTCCCTCGCTCCCTCACCTTCTCTCCCTCCCCCTCACCCACTCTCTCTCACCCTCACCCACTTTCCCTCACCATCACCCACTCTCCCTCACCCTCACCCACTCATCCTCACTCTCACCCACTCTCACTCACTCTCATCCACTCTCCCTCACCATCACCCACTCTCCCTCACCCTCACCCACTCATCCTCACTCTCACCCACTCTCACTCACTCTCACCCACTCTCCCTCACCCTCAACCACTCTCCCTCACCCTCACTCACTCATCCTTACCCTCACCCACTCTCCCTCACCGTCACCCATTCTCCCCCTCACTCTCACCCACTTTTCCTCACCCTCAACCATTATCTCTTACCATCCCCCTCTCTCCTCTTCTCCTCCCCTCTCCCCCTCACTCTCACCCACTCTCCCTCGCCCTCACCCACTCTCTCAGCCCTCACCCACTCACTCACCACTATCTCCCCCTCACTCACTCTCCCTCACCCACTCTCCCTCACCCACTCTCCCTCACTCTCACTCTAACTCTCCCTCACCGTCACCCACTCTCACTCACCTTCAACCACTCTCCCTCACCCTCAACCACACTCTCTCACCCTCACTCTCACACCCTCACTCTCTCTCACCCTCATTTGCCCTCACTCTCCCACACCCCCACTATCCCTCACCCTCATTCTCCCTCACCCACTCCTGCACCTTAACTCCCCCTTAACCCTCCCTCTCCCTCACCCTCCCTCTCCCTCCTTCAGCCTCCCTCTCTCTCACCCTCCCTCTCACTCTCCCTCACCCTCACTCTCCTTCACCCTCACTCTCCTTCACCCTCACTCTCCCTCACCCTCACTCTCCCTCACCCTCACTACGCTTAATCCCCTTCACCCTAACCCTCCCTCACTCTAACTCTCCCTGCCCCTGCTCCCTCACCCCCATTCACTCACTCATTCTCTCACTCACACACCCTCACTCACCCACTCTCCCTCACCCTCAACCACAATCTCTCACCCTTGCTCTCACACCCTCACTTGCCCTCACTCTCCTACACCCCCACTCTCCCTCACCCTCATTCTCCCTCACCCACTCTCCCGCACCTTAACTCCCTCTCAGCCTCCCTCACACTCACCCTCCCTCTCACGCACCCTCACTACGCTTAATCTCCCTCACCCCAACCCTCCCTCACCCTAACCCTCCCTCACCCTCATTCTCCATACCCTTGCTCCCGCACCCTCACTCACTCACTCATTCTCTCACTCACACACCCTCTCTCACTCACCCTCTCTCACTCACCCTCTCTCCCTCACTCATCCTCCCTCCCTCACTTGCCCTCCCTCTCAGACTTGCGTCCTCCCCGTCCCACACACACTCACTCCCCCTCCCCCCATGCTCATGCACTCACACTCTCTCTCTCACACACACACACACACATCAACACTCACCTTCTTTCTCACTCCCTCACTCAACATCCTGCCCATCCTCACCCTAACACACTCTCCCTCTCTCCCTCATCCATTCCCCCTCTCCCTCACCACTCTCCTCCTCTCCCTCTCACTCACCCTCACCCACTCCCTCACCACTCTCTTCCTCTCCCTCACCCTCACTCTCCCTCCCTCCCTCTCCCTCAGCCTTACTCTCCCTCACCCTCCCTCTCCCTCACTCTCCCTCACCCTCACTATCCCTACGCTTAATCTCCCTCACCCTAACTCTCCCTCATCCTAACCCTCCCTCACCCTCACTCTCCCTACCCTTGTTCCCTCACCCCCACTCACTCACTCACTCATTCTCTCACTCACTCACCCTCTCTCACTCACCCTCTCCTGCACCCACTCAACCCCTTTCCCTCACCCTCTCTCCCTCACCCTCTCTCCTGTACTCTCCCTTACTCACTCACCCTCTCTCCCTGACGCCCTCCCCCTCCCTCTCTCTTGCGACCCCCCTCCCTCTCCCAGACCTATGCACTCCCCCTCCCTCACGCACACACTCGCCCTCCCCCTCTCACACACACGCACTCACCCTCCCCCTCTGACGCGCACACTCACCCTCCCCTCTCATGTACGCACGCATGCACATGCACTCTCCCCCTCTCTCTCCCTCTCTCACACACACACACCCTCTCTCTCTCTCACTCAGACACAGACACACACTCCTCACCACATCTCACTTGCTCACACAGACTCACCCTCCCTCTCACACAGACAAGCGCACACACTCACCCACTCTCACTCACTCACCACCTTCTCCTCTCTCTCAGGCACACATACGCTAACCCTGTCTTTCAGACATACACACACACCCATCAACACTCACCCACTCTCACCCACCCGCACTCCCCAACCCACCCACCCTCAGTCATTCTCTCTTCACCCTCACTTACCCTCTCTCTTCATCCTCCCTCACCCTCGCTCCCTCACCCTCTCTTCCCTCTCTTTCCCTCACCCATTCTCCCTCTCCCTCACCATCACCCATTCTCCCTCTCACTCTCTCCTTCACCCTCATCCACTCTGCCTACCCTCATCCATTTTCCCTGACCCTTATTGACTGTCCCTCACCCTCATCCAATCTCTCTCACCCTCACCCTCACTTGCCCTCACTCTCCCGCACCCACTCTCCCTCACCTTCACTCCCCCCACCCTCACTCTCCCGCACCCTCACTCTCCCTCTCCCACGCCCTCCCTCACCCTCCCTCCCTCACCCTTACTCTCCCTCAACCTCACTCTCCCTCACCCTCACTATCCCTCACTCTCCCTCACCCTCACCATCCCTCAACCTCACTCTCCCTCACTCTGTCTCACCCTCACTATCCCTCACTCTCCCTACCCTCACCCTCACTCCCTCTCTCTCTCACTCACTCTCTCACTCACTCACCCTCTCTCATTCACCCTCCCCCTTCCTCAACCCCACTCCCTCACTCTCTCTCCCTCACCCACTCTCCCTCACCACTCTCCTCCTCTCCCTCACCCTCACTCCCTCACCGTCACCCACTCTCCCTCACCCTTACCCACTCTCCCTCACTCTCAGCCATCCTCCTTCATCCTCATCCACTCTCCCTTAACCTCACCCAATCTCCCTCACCTTCAACCTCAACCACTTACCCTCACCCACTCTCCCTCACCCACTTTCCCTCACCCTCACCTAGTCTCCCTCACTCTCATCCTCACCCACTCTGCCTCACCCTCACGCACTCTCCCTCACCCACTCTCCCTCAGCCTCATTCACTCTTTCTCAGCCTCACTCACTCTCACTCTCCTGCACCCTCACTCTCCCTCACCCTCATTCTATCTCACCTTCCCTCACCCACTCACCCTCACTCCCCTTCACCCTTAATCTCCCTCACCTTCCCTCTCCCCTCCTTCTCCCTCATCCTTACCCTCCCTCATCCTCACTCTCCCTTACCCTCTCTTCCCCTTACCCTCTCTCTCTCTCACCATGTCTCTCCCTCACTCCCTCATCTTCTCTCCCCCACTCTCTCTCCCTCTCCTGCACCCTCTCTCCCTCATTCCCTCACACTGTCCCTCACCCTCTCTTCCTCCCTCGCTCACCCTCTCTCCCTCACCCTCTCTCCCTCACTCCCTCACCCTCACTCCCTCACCCTCTCTCCCTCATTCACTTTTGCTCTCTCCCTCACCCTCTCTCTCCATCTCCCTCACCCTCCCTGTCCCTTTCCCTCTCCCTCACCCTCTCTGTCCCTTTCCCGCTCCCTCACCCTCTCTCCCTCACCCTCTCTCCCTCACCCCCTCACTCTCCCTCTCTCCCTGACCCATTCACCTTCTCTCCTTCACTCACCCTCTCCCTCACTCACTCACCCTCTCTTCCCCAACCCCCCCTCTCACTCACACTCTCTCCTTCACCCTCACACTCCCTCACCCCCTTTCTCCCTCACCCCCTCTCTCCCTCATCCTCTCACCCTCACCCTCCGTCTCCCTCACCAACTCACCCTCTCTCCCTCATTCCCTCGCACTTTCCCTCACTCACCCACCCTCTCTCTCTCCCTCACTCACCCACCCTCTCTTTCCCCCTCACCTACCCCCCTCTCTCTCCCTCACCCGCTCTCTCTCGCTCCCTCACCCACCCTCTCTCACTCCCTCGCTCTCCCACCCACTTTCTCTCCCTCATTCACCCACCCTCTCGCTCCCTCCCTCTCTCCCTCACTTAGGCAAGCTCTCACCCCCTTCCTCATACTCACCCACCAACACCCACCCGCCCTCCCCCCGTCACACCCCCACTCGCCATCACTCACATACCCACCACCCACCCACCCTCACCGTCACTCCCCCAACCACCCTCCCTTGCCGTCACTCCCCCCACCCACCCTCCCTCGCCGTCACACCCCCCACCCACCTTCCCTCGCCGTCACTCCCCCCGACCTACCCTCCCTCGCCGTCACTCCCCCCCACCCACCCACCCACACTCCCTTGCAGTCACTCCCCCCACCCACACTCCCCCGCCGTCACTCCCCCCACCCACCCACCCACCCACCCACCCACCCTCCCTCGCCATCACTCCCCCCACCCACCCACCCACCCTCCCTCGCTGTCACTCCCCCCACCCACCCACCCACCCTCCCTCGCTGTCACTCCCCCCACCCACCCACCCTCCCTCTCCGTCACTCCCCCCACCCACCCACCCTCCCTCTCCGTCACTCCCCCCACCCACCCTCCCTCGCCGTCACTCCCCCCACCCACCCACCCTCACCATCACTCACCCTCCCTCACCGTCACTCCCCCCACCCACCCACCTTCCCTCACTGTCACTCACCCTCCCTCACTGTCACTCACCCTCCCTCACCTTCACTCGCCCTCTCTCACCGTCACTCACTCACCCATCCCCACTAACCCACCTTCACTCACACACCCATCCAACTTCACTCGCCCACCTATCCACACCCACTAACCCACCAAAACTCACCCACCCTCCCTCACTCGCCCTCCCTCACTCTCACTCACACGCCCAACCTCACTCACTTACCCTCACTTACCAGATGGGCTGAGGGGGCAAGGAAGGTACGATGAGACCGGTGGAGAGGCCTGGAGTGAGGCTTGATGCCTAGCAGCACCCAAACATGGGTGCCCACCCAGGGAAGTGCAGAGAGCCAGCTGAACATGTGGAGGAACCTGTGGAATGTGGAAAGAAACCGCGGAAATGCAGGGAGAACATGGGGAATGTGGACGGAACTGGGCCAAAGCGCTATAAGCCGGGGAGGGAAAGTATGGTGAGCAGAGGCCCCGCGTGCTCCAGAGTTGCCAGTGTTCTCTGCTCCTCGAATCACAGCCTGGTTGTCTTCCATGTCTGCTGCTAATAGGGTCACTACTCAACCAATCAGCAGCAAACGCAGGAGAGAAACAGGCTGTGATTGGAGGAGCAGTCCCCTGCAGAAATCTTCAAACTCACTGACCTGCCCTACCGGCATTTTGAACACATGGAGGCCACGTGGAGGGACCTCCCCACGAGCTGCTGGTTGGACAAGCCAGGAGTAACGCTTCAACCGCTAAGTGCAGGTCATCAACACGTCCATCTGCTTCAACTGGACGGAAAGTAAGGAATTGGGATGCCGATGCCTTGGCTCAGTTAAAAAGCCACGGGAAGTCCTCTGCTCAAACCTTCGGATGCCCGATGCACTGCCGGCCTCTGCCGCTGTGAGCGTCTCTGAATGTTACAGTGTCAGACTACACACTGGCTTTCCCCCGAGTCCTTTTCCAAAGTGATTTCAGAGCTGCACCTGTAATCGTGCAATTGTGTGAGGAAGCGTCTACCGTTGAATGCAAATAATACTTTCATGTTTCTGCGTTAAGTAAATGGGCACTTTGTCCATCATGAACTCCAGCTGAAATTCTCTCTTACAGAGTCAAAGAGTCATACAGCACAGAAACAGGCCCTTCGGCCCATCATGTCCCTGCTGGCCAACAAGCCCCTATCTGTTCTAATCCCATTTTCCAGCACTTGGCCCGTAGCCCTGTGTGCTATAGCATTTCAAGTGCTCACCTAAATACTTCTTAAATGTTGTGAGGGTTTCTGCCTCTACCACCCCCTCAGGCAGAGTGCTCTAGATTCCAACCACCCTCTGGGTAAAAAAATCTTTTCCTCAAATCCCCTCTAAACCTCCTGCCCCTTACCTTAAATTTATGCCCCCTGGTTATTGACACCTCCGCTAAGGGGAAAATTTTCTTCCTATTTATGCCCCTCATAATTTTGTATACCTCTATCAGGCCCCTACTCAGCCTCCTCTGCTCTAAGCAAAACAGCCCTAGCCTATCTAGTCTCTCTTTATAGCTGAAGTGCTCCAGCCCAGGTAACACCCTGGTGAATCTCCTCTTGCACCCTCTCCAGCGGAATCACATCCTTCCTATAGAACTGCACATAGTTCTCCAGCTGTAGCCTAACTAGTGTTTTATACAGCTCCAACATAACCTCCCTGCTCTTATATTCTGTGCCTTGGCTAATAAGGCAAGGATCCCATATGCCTTCTTAACCACCTACCTGCCCTGCTACCTTCAGGGATCTACGGACATGTACACCAAGGTCCCTCTGATCCCTTGTACTTCCTAGGGTCCTACCATTCATTGTGTATTCCCTTGCCGTGTTAGTCCTCCCAAAATGCACCACCTCACACTTCTCAGGATTAAATTCCATTTGCCACTGCTCTGCCCATCGTACCACCCCATCTATATCGTCCTGTAATCTAAGGCTTTCCTCCTCACTATTTACAAAACCACCAATTTTCGTGTCATCTGCGAACTTACTGATCATACCTCCTATATTCACACCTAAATCATTAATGTACACTACAAACAGCAAGGGTCCCAGCTCTGATCCTTGTGGTACAGCACTCGTCACAGGCTTCCAATCACAATAACAACCTTCGACCATCACCCTCTGCCTCCTGCCACTAAGCTCATTTTGGATCCAATTTGTCAAATTGCACTGGACCCCATGGGCTCTTACCTTGACCATTCTCGCATGCGGGACCTTGTCAAAAGCCATACAGAAGCCCATGTAGACTACATCAACTGCACTACCCTCATTTACACAACTTGTCACCTCCTCAAAAAGTTCAATCAAATTTGTTAGACACGATCTCCCCCTGACAAAGCCATGCTGACTATCCCTGATTAATCCCTGCCTCTCCAAGTGGAGATTAATCCTGTCCCTCAGAACTTTTTCCCATAGTTTCCGTACCACTGAAGCTAGACTCACTGGCCTGTAATTACCTGGTTTATCCCTACTATCCTTGAATAATGGTACCACATTCACTGTCCTCCAGTCCTCTGGCACCTCTCCTGTGGCGAGAGAAGATTTGAAAATTAGTGTCAGAGCCCCTGCAATCTCCTCCCTTGCCTCACATAGGAGCCTAGGATACATCTCATCTGGGTCTGGGGATTTATCCACTTTTAAGCCCGCTAAAACTGCTAATACCTCCTCCCTTTCAATGCTAATTTGTTCAAGTAAATCACACTCTGATTTCTACACCTACATCGTCCTTCTCCATAGTTAACACAGATGAAAAGTAATCACTTAAAACCTTACCTACGTCCTCCGGTTCCACGCACAGATTGTCACTTTGGTCCCTAATGGGCCCTACTCTTTCCCTGGTTATCCTCTTGCCCTTAATATATTTATAAAATGCCTTGGGATTTTCCATTTTCTTGCCCGCCAGTGTTTTCTCATGCCCCCCCCTTCGCTCTCCTAATTACTTTTTCAAGTACCCCACTACACTTTCTATAGTCCTCTAGGGCTTCTGCTGTTTTCAGCCCTCTCTATCTGCCATAAGCCTCCTTTTTATTCCTTATCCAATCCTCTATATCCCTTGACATCCAGGGTTCCTTGGACTTGTTGGTCCTACCCTTCAACTTTACGGGAACATGCTGGCCCTGAACTCTCACTATTTCCTTTTTGAATGACTCCCACTGGTCTGATGTACACTTTCCTACAAGTAGCTGCTCCCAGTCCACTTTGGCCAGATCCTGTCTTATCATATTGAAATCGGCCTTCCCCCAATTCAGGACCTTTATTTGCAGTCCACCCTTGTCCTTTTCTATAACTACCATAAATCTTACAGAGTTATGGTCACTATGGTCACGAAATGCTCCCCCACTGACACTTCTACCACTTGCCCAGCTTCATTCCCTAAGATTAGACCCAGTACCGCAACTTCTCTTGTAGGGCTTTCTAGGTGCTGGCTCAAAAAGCTCTCCTGGATGCACTTTAAGAATTCCGCCCCCTCTAAGCCCTTCACACTAAGACTATCCCAGTTAATATTCGGGAAGTTGAAATCCCCTACTATTATTACCCTATTATTTTTACACTTCTCTGAGATTTGCCTACATATCTGCTCCTCTATCTTCCCCAGGCTGTTTGGAGGCCTATAGTACACTTCCAGCAAAGTGATTTCCCCCTTTTTGTTTATATGTTCTATCCATGTGGCCTCATTTGAGGAAGCTTCTAAGATACCATCCCTCCTTCCTGCAGTAATTGACTCCTTAATCAATAGTGCAATGCCACCACCTCTTCTTCTACACCCCGCCCCCCATCATGCCTGAAGATTCTATACCCTGGAACATTGAGCTGCCAGTCCTGCCCTTCCCTCAACCATGTCTCAATGTTGGCAACAATATCATATTCCCATGTATTAATCAACGCTTTCAATTCATCTGCCTTACTTGTAAGACTCCTTGCATTAAAATAGATGCAATCCAGCCTTGCATTATTCCCTTGTGCTTAACAGGTCTATATTTGCTCTGCCTTCCAGACTGACTTAGTTTCTCTTGTATATTTGGCTGTGCATCACCCCCTACTGTACCTCCACTTTGTATCCCATCCCACTGCCAAATTAGTTTAAACCCCCCCAACAGGACTAGCAAACCTCCCCGGAAGGATGTTGGTCCCGTTCCAGTTCAGATGCAACCTGACTGACCTGTAAAGGCTCCACCTTCACCAGAAACAGACCCAGTGATCCAGGAAACTAAAGCCCTCTCTTCTGCAACATCTCTTCAGCCACGCATTCATTCTCTCTATCCTCCTATTCCTATACTCACTAGCACCTGGCACAGGGAGTAATCCAGAGATTACAACATTTGAGGTCCTGCTTTTTAATCTGTTACCTAGCTCCCTAAATTCTTGTTGCAGGACCTCATCCCTCTTTCTACCTATGTCATTGATACCAATGTGAACCTGGACCTCTGACTGTTCGCCCTCCCCCTTCAGAATGCCCTGCAGCCATCCTGTGACATCCTTGACCCTGGCATCAGGGAGGTAACACACCATCCTGGAGTCACATCTGCGGCTGCAGAAGTGCCTGTCTGCACCCCTCACTGTTGAGTCTCCTACCACTATTGCTCTTGCACACTTACTCCTCCCCCTTGTGCAGCTGAGCCACCCAGAGTGCCGGGAACTTGGCTCTGGCTGCACTCTCCAGAGGAACCTTCACCATCACCATTTTCCAACACAGAAAAACGGTTCTTGAGTGAGATGTACTCTGGGGCTTTGCTGACTACCTGCCTCCCTTCTTCTAACAGGTGGTCACCCATTCCCTCTCTGACTGCTCTTCCTTAAGCTGTGGAGTGACTACATGTAAAAATCCATGTAACACTCAGCCTTGCGGATGCACCCCTGTGTCTCCAGCTAACGCTCAAGCTCCGAAATCCATTGCTCAAACTGGTCAAGCCGGTGGCACTTCCTGCACATGTGGTCATCCAGACTCAAGGAGTGTCCAAGAATTCCCACATGCTGCAGGCCATACAGCACACGGGACTGAGCTCCCTTTCCATACTTTTTGTTTATTTTTAATTAACAAGCAGAAAACTATTTAGTTTTTCTTAAAAACAAATGCTGAGACTCTTACCTTCTGTAATTTCGCTTTAAAGTGGAAGAAAACATTTACCCACTACCCACCAATCAGCTCTCTCCTTTTTCCTGAAGTCACTCCTTTCGAATTCCAGTTCTGCCGGGTGCCTGGGTGAGAACCGACACCCTCAAAGGTAAACTCTGCTCCCGCTCTTTATACAGCCACTCTGCTCCCGCTCTTTATACAGCTGCTCCGCTCCCGCTCTTTATACAGTCACTCTGCTCCCGCTCTTTATACAGCCACTCTGCTCCCGCTCTTTATACAGTCACTCCGCTCCCGCTCTTTATACAGTCACTCTGCTCCCGCTCTTTATACAGCCACTCTGCTCCCACTCTTTATACAGTCACTCCGCTCCCGCTCTTTATACAGTCACTCTGCTCCCGCTCTTTATACAGCTGCTCTGCTCCCGCTCTTTATACAGCCACTCTGCTCCCGCTCTTTATACAGTCATTCTGCTCCCGCTCTTTATACAGTCGCTCTGCTCCCGCTCTTTATACAGTCATTCTGCTCCCGCTCTTTATACAGTCGCTCTGCTCCCGCTCTTTATACAGTCGCTCTACTCCCGCTCTTTATACAGCTGCTCTGCTCCCGCTCTTTATACATTCGCTCTGCTCCCGCTCTTTATACAGCCACTCTGCTCCCGCTCTTTATACAGTCACTCTGCTCCCGCTCTTTATACAGTCACTCTGCCCCCGCTCTTTATATAGATGCTCTGCCCCCGCTCTTTATACAGCTGCTCCGCTCCCGCTCTTTATACAGCTGCTCTGCTCCCGCTCTTTATACAGCTGCTCCGCTCCCGCTCTTTATACAGTCACTCTGCTCCCGCTCTTGATACAGTCACTCTGCTCCCGCTCTTTATACAGCCACTCTGCTCCGGCTCTTTATACAGTCACTCTGCTCCCGTTCTTTATACAGCTGCTCTGCTCCCGCTCTTTATACAGTCGCTCTGCTCCCGCTCTTTATACAGTCGCTCTGCTCCCGCTCTTTATACAGCCGCTCTGCTCCCGCTCTTTATAGAGTCGCTCTGCTCCTGCTCTTTATACAGTCGCTCTGCTCCCGCTCTTTATACAGCTGCTCCGCTCTCGCTCTTTATATAGCCGCTCTGCTCCTGCTCTTTATACAGTCACTCTGCTCCTGCTCTTTATACAGTCACTCTGCTCCCGCTCTTTATACAGTCACTCTGCTCCCGCTCTTTATACAGCTGCTCCGCTCCCGCTCTTTATATAGTCACTCTGCTCCCGTTCTTTATACAGCTGCTCCGCTCCCGCTCTTTATACAGTCACTCTGCTCCCGCTCTTGATACAGTCACTCTGCTCCCGCTCTTTATACAGCTGCTCCGCTCCCGCTCTTTATACAGCCACTCTGCTCCGGCTCTTTATACAGTCACTCTGCTCCCGTTCTTTATACAGCTGCTCTGCTCCCGCTCTTTATACAGCCACTCTGCTCCGGCTCTTTATACAGCCACTCTGCTCCTGCTCTTTATACAGCTGCTCTGCTCCCGCTCTTTATACAGCCACTCTGCTCCTGCTCTTTATACAGCCACTCTGCTCCCGTTCTTTATACAGTCACTCTGCTCCCGCTCTTTATACAGCTGCTCCGCTCCCGCTCTTTATACAGCCACTCTGCTCCCGTTCTTTATACAGTCACTCTGCTCCCGCTCTTTATACAGCTGCTCTGCTCCCGCTCTTTATACAGTCACTCTGCTCCTGCTCTTTATACAGTCACTCTGCTCCCGCTCTTTATACAGCTGCTCCACTCCCGCTCTTTATACAGTCACTCTGCTCCCGCTCTTTAGACAGCCACTCTGCTCTCGCCCTTTATACAGTCACTCTGCTCCCGTCCTTTATACAGTCACTCTGCTCTCGCTCTTTATACAGCCACTCTGCTCCCGCTCTTTATACAGTCACTCTGCTCCCGTTCTTTATACAGTCACTCTGCTCCCGCTCTTTATACAGCTGCTCCGCTCCCGCTCTTTATACAGTCACTCTGCTCCCGTTCTTTATACAGTCACTCTGCTCCCGCTCTTTATACAACCGCTCCACTCCCGCTCTGCTATCTTCCTGCAAAGCATTCAACTCTGCTACCCAACCTAAGATGGCCAGCACCAAATAAGGAACAAAGAATCTGTACACTACACTCTTGTTTGATTCTAATAAATACAGTCATGCAGCTTGTCTTCAGCCTGTGCCCACTGTACTTAACTGAATACTATTCCCATTCACGCAAAAGCACCAAGAGAATTTGTGTCATGTAACCTTCATATATGCACTGTACCATCACAATTTGTCAACTTCAAAATTTTCTTTCAAAATAAAATATGATCTTTTACATAATGTTCCAGTTGAATAGAATTGTTTTTTTAACTTGCAAGGCCCTAGCTTTTGGCTCAGTAAAGCCCTTTCACACATTTGAGAAAGGTTCCAGAGGTGACCCTGAGCATATGTGGAGACACTAGTTAAGTATAAAAAACGTTAAAACAATACTCTGAAAATCCTACCATGGCTTAATGAGAATATTGAACCATACAGAACAGGGAAGCCACAGGCTTAATTTACACTCTGTGTTGAGATGGTGCATCTCAACTGGAGCCGCAGTAGGACAGATACAGTTAGTTGCAAAGCCTCTTGGTGTTATCTATCCAGTGACCTGTGCTGGAAAATGAATATCAGGCAAGGGCAGGAACAGCTTTGGGCATGATGCCCAGCCTTTGACAGTCACCATCATGTGTGAAGGCCACTTCCATGAGGACTGGGAGGACTGCCAGGCAGCATGCACGAAACTGTGTTCCAACATGAGTTAGCGCCATCCAGAGGGAAAGGAAATGGGAACAAAGCCACAATATAAAAAAAGGTTCTGTGGTTGCACTGTTAAGCAATGGTATAAGAAACTTGATGACAACATCTATGTAAAAATAAGCAGGTCTGACGTGGACGATGCAGTGGTTTTCCTATGAGACTGTAATTTAGCTGCTGCATAGCAATTAGCAAACCGCTTGAAACTTAAATTTGTTGATATGAACAATGCCCTTTTTTCCTGATCTTTAACGTGCAGTAATTTAATGCAGTAAATTCACTGGCCTTTTTTTAAAATGAAGTGTTGTGATTCAGCATCTGTTGGGCTCCTTCGCTCCCCTTTCTCAGCTCATGAAACGGATTATCTATCTGGTTTGGTCTATATTTCCTTCAAAATAAAATGCATCCACTGAGTTTCCTCATCAGAGTGTTCAAATCCAATTCAAATAAAAGGAAAGGCTTTCTATTTTTAAAACGTATATTTTTTTAAACGAAAGCAGCCTGTCCCTTGAAAATCAGGTCAAGTGGTTTTCTGCCTTTCCCTCCCCCACCCTCATGCTGACGGTTAATTCCCACACTTTGATTTTTGGTCTCTAACCCCAATGTCCACTGTAGATTAAATGCCTGGGAAACAGGTTGGGGGATGGGGAGGAGAGGATGTGAAGGGATAATATGGTCCTCTGGAAAAATGAGCAGATGTGACCTATCTGTGCTTCATTCTGCAGTTCATCATGTCACTGTGAGTTCGCTATAGGCTGCATAGAGCATGTGCAAGGCTGTGACCTCGGGTGACTTTGTCCACCTGCAGTGACAGCTCGAATTTTTTACTGCACCCTGCCACAATGAGCTGCTGTCCTTTCAGCACTACACCAGCTCTGCATTTACATTTCTTCAATGAAACATATCTAGTATTTACCTCACTTCCTAAACTCATCTGCGTGCATGTTGTCCTGAAATTTAGGTAACAAACAACACGTTTTGGATAGCTGAAATGCATTAGAGATGTTAAAAAATAAATTATTTACTTTAAAAGTAGGAACTTATGTCTTAAGCCTTAAATGTCACCACAACATTCAGTAAAATGATTTGTACCACAATAACTTGCAGAGCAATTGTTTTAGAGAGAAAAACATTGAATAAATCTGGGAAATCAGCTGTTTATATATAAAGCAAGCCTGTTTCTGCTGTCTCTGAATGAAATGCTGGCCATGGCTCCCTAGACTGGTAGAATTGATCGATTAGTGCTTTAGAAATTCATATTTTAGCTCAATTAGTCAGTTTAGCCTGTGTAAATGCTTGCTAGTCCAAAATCAAACTTCATTCGTTTACTAAAATAGGATAGTCAGTAAATGGATTTTTAACCACTGTTATTGGTCACTTGCAGTAATCATGCTGATAGGAAAAATAAAGCCAGCCCATCTGGATTGAACTTTCACCTTTCACCTCTTCAGTTCACAGACATGGCTAGCGTAGAAAATCAATACTGCAGAGCCAGGAGGGAAATATTTTTAGGTTCTAACTAGAAAATGCATTTTGACAAGGCCAGGCTAATCCGAGCAACAAAGAAAGAGGAAAAAGGAGGCTCATTCTTAAAGCTTGACACTTCAAGGTTTTATCATGGTAAGGATGGAGAAAGAGTCAATAAGTACAGACACTGGAGGTCAACTGTACAACAAAAGAATGTCAAAAATTCAGCAACTGCTCTGAGAAGCCGATTTTTCAATGTGATTTTTCTCAAGCACCTTATATACAATCCCCTTGGTCTTTTTTTAATGAATTCTTAACCTTACAATTATAATTTTTGATATTTTCTAGAACTGTCTCCCCCTTAATGATTCCACAATAATTGCCACTTGCTACTAACCAGAAAAACTCTCTTTTCTGTAACCTACTGTTTTGTAGATAATTACCCTATTTACTGGAACAACATGCTGGTATAATCATAGTTTTCAACTACAATATCAATGTCTTCAAACATGACAGTCCAGAATTTTTGCAGACTATATCAACTGATCGCTTATTTACAATTCAGTGGAGCAATAGAGTACAAAATAATTCATGATATGCTGTCAATAAAATATAGCAGGGAAATATAATGGGAAAAGCCCACAATATCTTTATTATGCTCTTGGAGAAAAGGCTTTGTGAAATAATAATACCTGGAATGGGACATTCTGCCTGTCTCTGCTCTATTGGCACCTTTTGATCTCTGTGTCAACTGGTCTTGAACATGATGCTTGTAATGCAAGCCTCATGTTATGAATCTTTCTCCATCTTATCAAATCTCAATACTTAAGAAAATTATCGACTGAATTGGCAAATATTGCATTTGTAATTTGGACTGTCTGAAAAATCTGCCCTGGAAAATTTCCAATGTTTCCTTTCCCAGCAAGAGAAAATAATGATTCATTGGAACATGAGATTGCATTTGGGATGCTTCTAGATGGATCCCTGGGCAAATAGACAAACATAATAATATTACAATTCAAAAGATAGAAGCTGCTTTCTACACCATGCTACTAAACATAACATTCTGGAGAAGTTAAGAAACATTTTTTTATTATATAGCTTCATATTATTGACATATTAACAAACAAACACAAAGATTACAGGATGGATTTCTCTGTTACCCCCTCCCAGTCATCTTTTTTATTCTTCCATGGGATGTGGATGTTGCTGACCAGGCCAGCATTTATTGCTCATTCCTAATTGGCCTTGAGAAGGTGTTAGTGAGCTGCCTTCTTGAACCGCTGCAGTCCATGTGGTATAGGTACACACACACGGCTGTTAGGGAGGGAAGTTCCAGGATTTTGACCCAGCGACAGTGAAGGAATGGCGATATATTTCTAAGTCAGGATGGTGAGTGACTTGGAGGGTGCTTGCAGGTGGTGGTGTTCATGTACAGCTGCTGCCCTTGTCCTTCTAGGTGATGGGGGTCATGACTTTAGAAGGTGCTGTGAAAAGGAGCATTAGTGAGTCGCTGCAGTGCATCTTGTAGATGTTACACACTGCTGCTACTGTGCATCAGTGGTGGAGGGAATTAATGTTGAAGGTGTTGGATGAGGTGCCAGTCAAGCAGCTACTTTGTCCTGGATGGTGTGGAGCTTCTTGAGTGTTGTTGAAGCTGCACTCATCCAGGCAAGTGAAGAGTATTCCTGACTTGTGCCTTGTAGATGGTGGGCAGGCTTTGGGAAGTCAGGAGGTGAGTTACTCTCTGCAGAATTCCCAGCCTCTGACCTGCTTTTGTAACCAGAGTGACTGAGCCAGACCATATGGCTGGTTCAGTTCAGTTTCTGGTCAATGGTAACCCCCAAATATAGATAATGGGGGATTCAGCAATAGTAATGCTATTGAATGTCAAGGGGAGATGGTTAGATTCTCTTTTGTTGGAGATGGTCATTGCTTGGCACTTGTGTGTTGTGAATGTTACTTGCCACTTGTCAGCCCAAGCCTGAATATTGTCCAGGTCTTGTGTATGGATACAGTCTGCTTCAGTATCTGAAGGGTCATGGATGGTAATGAACATTGTGCAATCATCAGTGAACATCCCCACTTCTGACTTTATGATGGGGGGAAGGTCATTGATGAAGCAGCTGAAGATGGTTGGACACTACCTTGAGGAACTTCTGCAGCGATGGTCTGGGGCTGAGATGACTGACCACCAACAACAAAAATCATCTTCCTTTGTGCTAGGTATGGCTCCAACCAGTGGAGAGTTTTCCCCCTGATTCCTATTGACTCCAGTTTTGCTAGGGCTCCTTAAGACCATCAGACCATAAGACATAGGAGCAGAAATTAGGCCATTTGGCCCATCGAGTCTGCTCCGCCATTCAATCATGTCTGATAAGTTTCTCAACTCCATTCTCCCGCCTTCTCCCCGTAACCTTTGATCCCCTTACCAATCAAGAACCTATCTATCTCGGTCTTAAATACACTCAATGACCTGCCCTCCACAGCCTTCTGTGGCAATGAATTCCATAGATTCACCACTCTCTGGCTAAAGAAGTTTCTCCTCATCTCTGTTACTCTGAGGCTGTGCCCTCGGGTCCTAGTCTCTCCTACTAATGGAAACATCTTCCCCATGTCCACTCTATCCAGGCCTTTCAGTGTTCTGTAAGTTTCAATCAGATACCCCCTCATCCTTCTAAACTCCATCGAGTATAGACCCAGAGTCCTCAAATGTTCCTCATATGTTAAGCCTTTCATTCCTGGGATCGTTCTTGTGAACCTCCTCTGGACCCTCTCCAGGGCCAGCACATCCTTCCTGAGATACGGGGCCCAAAATTGCTCACAATATTCTAAATATGGTCTGACCAGAGCCTTATAAAGCCTCAGCAGCATATCCCTGCTTTTATATTCTAGTCCTCTCAAAATAAATGCCAACATTACATTTGCCTTCCTAACTACCGCGTCAACCTGCAAGTTAACCTTAAGAGAATCCTGGACTAGGACTCACAAGTCCCTTTGCACTCCAGATTTCTGAATTCTCTCCCCATTTAGAAAACAGTCTATGCCTCTATTCTTCCTAGCAAAGTGCATGACCTCACACTTGCCCACGTTGTATTCCATCTGCCACTTCTTTGCCCATTCTCCTAACATGTCCAAATCCTCCTGCAGCCTCCCCGCCTCCTCAATACTACCTGTCCCTCCACAAATCTTTGTATCATCTGCAAACTTAACCAGGATGCCCTCAGTTCCTTCATCTAGATCATTAATGTATAAAGTGAAAAGTTGTGGTCCCAACACTGACTCCTGCGGAACTCCACTAGTCACCGGCCGCCATCCTGAGAAGGACCCCCTTATCCCCACTCTCTGCCTCCTGCCAGACAGCCAATCTTCTATCCATGCTAGTACCTTGCCTCTAACACCATGGGCTCTTATCTTACTGAGCAGCCTCCTGTGCGGCACCTTGTCAAAGGCCTTCTGGAAGTCCAAATAGATAACATCCATTGGCTCTCCTTTGTCTAACCTACTCGTTACCTCCTCAAAGAATTCCAACAGATTTGTCAGGCATGACCTCCCCTTGATGAAACCATGCTAACTTTGCCCGATTTTACCATGCACTTCCAAGTATTCTGAAATCTCATCTTTAATAATGGACTCTAAAATCTTACCAACGACCGAGGTCAGGCTAATTGGCCTGTAATTTCCCGTCTTTTGCCTCACTCCCTTCTTAAACAGGGGGGTTACATTAGCATGATGCCACACTCGGTCAAATGCTGCCCTGATGTCAAGAGCAGTCACTCTCACCTCACCTCATGGGTTCAGCTCTTTTGTCCATGTTTGAACCAAGGCTGTAATGAGATCAGGAGCTGAGTGGCCCTGGCGGAACCCAAACTAGACATCAATGAGCAGGTTATTGCTAAGCAAGTGCCGCTTGATAGCATTGTTGATGATCCCTTCCATTATTTTACTGGTGATCGAGAGTAGACTGATGGGGTGGTAATTGGCCAGGTTGCATTTGTCCTGCTTTTTGTGAACATGACATACCTGGACAATTTTCTACATTGCCGGATAGGTGCCAGTGTTGTAGCTGGAACAGCTTGGCTAGGGGCATGGCTAGTTCTGGAGCACATGACTTCAGTCCTATTGCCGTAATATTGTCAGGGCCCAAAGCCTTTGCAGTATCCAGTGCCTTCAGCCATTCCTTGATATCACAGGGAGTGAATCAAAATGGATGAAGACTGGCATCCTTGATGCTGGGGACCTGCAGAGGAGGTAAAGATAGATCATCCACTCGACACTTCTGGCTGAAGAATGTGGCAAATGTTTCAGCCTTATCTTTTGCAATGATATGCTGGGCTCCCCCATCATTCTGGAAGGGGATATTTGTGGAGACTCCTCCTCCGGTTAGTTGTTTAATTGCCCATCACCATTCATGACTGGATGTGCAGGACTGCAGCACTTAGATCTTATTCATTGGCTGTGGAATCACTTAGCCCTATCTATTGCTTGTTGATTGTGCTGTTTGGCACACAAGTAGTCCTGTGTTATAACTTCACCAGGTTGACACCTCATTTTTAGGTATGCCTGGTGCTGCTCCTGGCATGCCCTCCTGCACTCTTCATTGAACCAGGGTTGATCCCCTGGCTTGATGGTAATGGGAGAGTGGTAGATATGCTGGGCCATGAGGTTACAGATTGTGTTCGAGGACAATTCTGCTGCTACTGATGGCCCACAGCGCCTCATGGATGCCCAGCCTTTTGTTGCTAGATCTGTTCGAAATCTATCCCACCTAGCAAAGTGGTAGTGCCACACAACACGATAGAGGGGATCCTCAATGTGAAGTCAAGACTTCATCTCCACAATGACTGTGCAGTGGTCACTCCTGCCAATACTGTCATGGACAAGTGCACCTGTGGCAGGTAGGTTGGTGAGGATGAGGTCAAGCATGTTTTTACCTCTTGTTGGTTCCTTCGCCACCTGCCACACACCCAGTCTAGCAGCTATGTCCTTTAGGACTCAGCTAACTCGGTCAGTAGTGGTGCTACCGACATTGAAGTCCCCCACCCAGAGTACATTCTGCGCCCTTGCCACCCTCAGTGCTTCCTCCAAGTGGTGTTCAACATGGAGGAGCACTGATTCATCAGCTGAAGGAGGGCGGTACGTGGTAATGAATAGGAGGTTTCCTTGGCCATGTTTGACCTGATGCCATGAGACTTCATGGGGCCTGGAGTCAATGTTAAGGACTCCCAGGGCAACTCCCTCCCCTCTGTATACCATTGTGCCACCACTTCTGCTGAGCCTGTCCTGGCAGTGGGACAGAACATACCCAGGGATGGTGATGGTGGTGTCTGGGACATTAGCTGTAAGGCAGGATTCCGTGAGTATGACTATGTCAGGCTATTGCCTGACTAGTCTGTGAGACAGCTCTCCCAATTTTGTCACCAGCCCCCAGGTGTCGAGGACTCCCAGGATGACTTTGCAGGGTCGACAGGATTGCGATTGCCGTTGTCATTTCTGGTGCCTAGGTTGATGCCGGGCGGTCCGTACGGTTTGATTCCTTTTTTGTGACCCTGTGGCAGTTTGTTACAACTGAGTGGCTTGCCAGGCCATTTCAGGGGGCATTCAAGTTACATGCAGGGCAGACCAGGTAAGGACGACAGATTTTCTTCCATAAAGGGAGGATATTTACAACAATCGACAATGGTCTCATGGTCATCATTAGACTTTTAATTCCAGATTTTTTATTGAATTCAAATTCCACCATCTGCCCTGGCAGGATTCGAACCTGGGTCCCCAGAGCTTTATCTTGGATTGCTGGATCATTAGTCCAGCGACAATACCGCTACACCAACACTTCCCCGCGGTTCTGTGCACGGTTCCCAGGGAGTGTCCATGACTCCTACATTCTCAGTAGGTCTCAGATCCCTGACATCTTCCTGAGTCCAGAGAGGCTGCAGGGTTGGTTCCCCGAGGCCTCAGGGTGCAGCAAAGAGGAGGGACAACCAGGCTCATTCTGCAACTTGCACCTTGGTGGAGCAAACAATCGGAATGTTGAAATTGAGGATCTGGTGCCTGGACCGGTTTGGTTTGCAATATAGTCCACGGAGGGTGTCACACATCATCGTCACCTGCTGCACCCTTCACAAGCTGGCTTTGCAACGGGGAGAGGAACTGGCTATGGAGGATCTGTATGTCTCCTCCGATAAGGAGGACGTCAACGGGGATGAGGGTGAGATGGTCCTTGAAGGTGAGGATGAGGGCGATGAGGCCATCGCACTGGCCTGACGAGGCAGCGGTGCTGGGAGGCCCTCATAGCTGATAGATTCGTGGAGGATGATGGCGACATGCAGTGAGGTGACACCATGGATCCTCACATTGCATCTGTGAATGTTTAACTTCTGTCTGGCTGATGACACCACACATACCCTTTGTGATAAGGCTCCTGTCATGGAGGCACAGTGGATGCCCATCGTCCCTACATTCCAGGAGGCTGATGACAACATGCAATGGGGACACTCCATAGACCCTCACATAGTTTATGTGAATGTCTGACTCCTGTCTGGCTGATGGCACCTCGCTTGCGCTCTGTGAACAGGGTCGTATCATGGAGATGTAGTGGGGAAAATAACTTCTCCTGATCTTATGGCATCCGTCGTGAGCTGAACCCTTCAGGACCTCACTCTCATCGGACACAGATGCTGATGAGATGGGGGCCAGTTGCACCTCAAAGGTGCTGAGAGCACGCAGAGAGAATGACGGAACTTTGTGCCGCTGGCCCAGGACCTCCTGGCAGCAATGACAGGCCCCATTGAGGTGCAGGCATGACTGTGTCCTGTGGCTGTGAAGGCGTACGATCAGTGTAATGGGAAGGTTGCACAAAGCATGGAAGAGGCCCTGGACTGAGACACCTGCCTTTATCTTGTGCAGGGGCCAAGGTTTCACATCTAAGTGACGCAAACATTGCTCATCAGAACAAGAAGCTATAGGCAAGGAGACGTTCTTGGGAGTTTATTTGCATTGTGAACATTATGTACAAGTGATTAACACCCGTGCCCAGGCTGTGCAACTACATCTTCTTAACCTTCCTAACCCTGCCGTTACATCTTGGTGCCCCCCCCGGACATCCACAGCGGAGGTGCAGGCATCCTCGTCTTCGAGGACCTGCTCACCCTCATCCCCGTTGACGTCCTCCTTATCGGAGGAGACATGCAGATCCTCCATAGCCAGTTCTGTCTGTGATGGTCTTGGCGGGCATCCTCTGGAGAGCCAAGGCCTGCTTCCGGGGTCCTGCTGTGTGGCAGTGGCCTGTGGACTTGGATTTGCTGGGGTCACAGGAAGAGGGGATTTGGATGGGCTGGACACTCCTAGATTCACCTGGATGGTTGGCCCTGGGCTGTTTAGCTGCTGATCCTCCTCCATATGGGTGCCGAGGGCCCCAGCTGTCTCCTTGAGGAGAAGGGGAAGCCGGAGTGAGATCGAGCTGCCCTGCACCCCTCTCGCGTTGACACTGTTGGAGGCCAACTATGACATCAGCGATGGAGTTCAGCTTGCGCAGCAGTGCAGGATCGATGTCCTGGGCCAAGGTCTTCATGATTGTTCCTGTATTGTTGCTGCAGCTCCAACAACGACTGAGGACCGAGTCCAGAGGCTCATCATCTGACTCGGACTCAGTAGATCCCTTGCCTCCATTAGTCCTCTGAGTGCCGGCGACCTTGGGCGTTCCTGCCTCCGCCTTCTGTGGAACAGATTGTGTGCTGTGCTCACCAGATAGTGAACCCGAGCCTGCTGTATATGTAGATCCCACCAAGGTGTGTGTCACTGAACTGAACTTGTGGAGGGTGTGAGTGAGCGCTGTGCCAGATCATCGAGGGTGCTGTATGAGAGTCCTCATGTGAGGTGTTCTTGGCACTGGAGTCGGAGTTGAGGTTGCCTGAGGGTGACATGGCAGATGTGTCTATGAGAGAAAGTGGAGATATTAATGCAGAATATCTGCGGTACACAGCAGTGGACTCACAGTTGAATTGCCGGAGCGATGGTCTGGTGCATGATCCTCACATAGATGCTTGGCGCTGACCTCACCATTGCCGCAGGAACAGTCTCCGTCCTCTCCAGCCAGCTCTGACATGCAGTCTTCGAAGGGAGTGAGGATCTTGATGTCCAGCACTCCACTCCCCGTCTCAGACCTCTCCCATTTAGAGTGTGCGATCTTGTCCTGCAAAAAGACAGATGGAGAGAGTGAGAGCAAGGCCCGTGCCCAGCCAAATGAGAAAGATGCCAGGCGTGTGTGTCTGCTGAGTGGAGCCATGGATGGGATGAGGAGGCGATCTCCAGAGGAGATGAGGCCAGATGGAGATGTGAGGGTGTGTGTGAGAATGAGTGGTGATGTCCCTTGAGCTGACAGTGAGTGAGATGCCAGTGAATGTGTGATGGGCTTGTGAGTGTGTGAGTTTAGAGTGATGAGATGGTTGACTTACCTGGCAGCATGGATGAGATAGTTTATCCTCCTTCTGCACTAGATGGCCGACATCTTCTCTGGGCAGCGTTGGCACTGACCATCGCTGCCACTGCTTCCCAAGCCAGATTGGCGGTGATGCTGCCCCTCTTTCAGCCAGAGCAGGGGTAGAGGACATCACTACAGGTCTCCACGGTATCCAAAAGGTGTTACAGGGACGCATCACTGAATTGGGGGCTGCAGTCTGCTAGCCTTTCAGGGCCATGTCTTCTGTGTTGCAGTCCTGGGCTGGAACCACTGAGAAGGCTGCACTTTAAATATGGTGAGGAAGCAGCGAGGTGCTGGGGTGGCGGGCGAGTCAGAGGCTGCCTGCCAGCGAAATGGCGTGTTTCCTGGGATTGGGACAACACGACATGAAAACCCACCATTGCGGCTAGTGGGTAAAATGTCCTTTTTCCCACCCGCTACCTCACTTAGTGCAAACCTGGGATGATTGTGCCCTAATTATTATTCTGGTAAATCTACACTGAGCTCCCTTCAAGGCCAATATATCCTCCCTAAGGTGTGGTACCCAGAACTGTTTACAGTACTCCAGGTGTTGTTTAGCCAGGGCTTTGTATGGCTGTAACCATTACTTCTACTACTTGAATCCTAGTCCTCTCAATATGATGGCTAACGGTTCATTAGCCTTTTTGATTATTTTCTGTATCTGTTTTTTTTACTTCATTCATGGGATGTGGGCATCGATGACTAGGCCAGCATTCAGTGCTCATATCTGTTCATGACATTTTAATGATCCATGTACACTACTCCCAAATCTCTTGGGACCTCTGCTATTTTTAGATTTTCACCATTTAGAAATTACTTTGTTCTGTCCTTTTTAGGTCCAGATTGGATGATCCCCAATTTGCAGACACTGAAATCCATTTGCCACAGTTTAATGAACATATGAACAAGGAGAAGGAGTTCACCATTCGGCCCCTCTAACTTGCTTCATCATTTAATAAGATCATGGCTGATCTGATAGTAGCCTCAAATCTGCATCCCACCTACCCCTGATAACCCCCTTGTTTACCAAGAATCTATCCACTTCTGCCTTAAAAATGTTCGAAGACTTTGCTTCCACCACCTTTTCAGGAAGAGAGTTCCAAAGACTCACAACCCTCTGAGAGAAAAAAATTTGCCTCAACTCCATTTTAAATGGATGACTCCTTATTTTTAAACAGTGACCTTTAGTTCTACACTCTCCCTCAAGAGGAAGCATCCTCTCCACATCCACCCTGTCAAGCCCCCTCAGGATCTTCTGGTTTCAATTAAATTGCCCCTTACTCTTCTAAACTCCAACGGATACAAGCCTAGCCTGCCCAACTTTCCTCATAAGACAACCATTCCAGGTATTAGTTTGGTAAACCTTCTCTGAATTGCTTCCAATGCATTTACCTTCTTCCTTAAATAAGGTGGTCAATACTGTACACAGTACTCCAGATGTGGTCTCACTAGTGCTCTGTATAACTGAAGCATAACCTCCCTACTTTTGTATTCAATTCCCCTCACAATAAATGATAACATTCTATTAGCTTTCCTAATTACTTGCTGTACCTGCATACTAGCCTTTTGCAATTCATGCACTAAGACACCCAGATCCCTCTGCATCTCAGAGCTCTGCAATCTCTCACCATTTAGATAATATGCTTTTCTTTTATCCATCCTGCCAAAATGGACAATTTCACACATTCCCACATTATACTCCATTTGCCAGATCTTTGTCCACTCATTTAACCTATCTATAACTTTTTGTAGTCTCCTTATGTCCTCTTCACAACTTACTTTCCTACCTATCTTTGTGTCATCAGCAAATTTGGCAAACATCCCTTCATCCAAGTCAGTTATATAAATTGTAAACAGTTGAAGTCCCAGCACTGATCCCTGTGGCACACCAATCATTATATCTTGCCAATTTGAAAAAGACCCATTCATGTCTACTCTCTGCTTTCTGTTAGCCAGCAAATCTTCTTTCCATGCCAATACATTACTCCCAATACCACGAGCTTCTATTTTTCGCAATAACCTTTGATGTGGCACCTTATCAGATGTCTTCTGGAAATATAAGTACAGTATATCCAATGGGCTTTCTGTGGAGTTTCAGAAAATCAAGACAAATGCATCAACTATCTCACTAGCCACTTTTTTTACAGCATTAGAATGAAGTCCAACAGGACCCGGGCACTTATCAGCCTGCAGCTCCAACAATTTACTCAGTACCACTTCCCTGGTGCTTGAATTTTCCTGAGTTCCTCCCTATCTTCCATTTCCTGATATATAGCTGCTTCTGGGATGTTACTTGTATCCTCTATAGTGAAGACTGATGCAAAATACCTGTTCAATCATCTGCCATTGCCTTATTTTCCATTATCATTCTCCAGATTCACTTTCTATAGGACCAATGCTCACTTTATTGACTTGTTTCTTTTTAAAATATTTATAGAAACTCTTACTATCTGTTTTTATATTTCTGGCTAGCTTTCTCCCGTACTATAATTTTCCCTCCTTATTAATCTTTTAGTCAGCCTTTGCTGTTCCTTATATTCTATCCAACTTTCTGACCTTCCACCTGTCTTTGCACAATTATATACTTTTTCTTTAAATTTGACACAATCCTTAACCTTTCTAGTTAACGATGGATGGTGTGTCTGTCCCTTGGACTTTTTCTTACTTGTTGGAATGTATCTATTCTGTGTATTCTGAAATATCCCCTTACCTATTTGCTATTACATCTCTATTGACCTATCCCTTAACCTAATTTGCCAATTCACTTTAGCCAGCTCTGCTTTCATCTCTATTCACTTAATTTATTAATATCTCTTTGTAAATGCATGCTTCCATCTACACTGCTTATAGTAATGCCATCTATCTTTGTATCATCAGCAAACTTGGGTATGTGACTTTTGATCCTATCTTCTAAGTCGTTAATAAATATGGAAAATAGTTGAGGACCTAGCACATTGCAGGACACCATGAATCACATCCTGCCAATTAAGGTACCTGCTCGTTATCCATACTCTCTGTCTCCTATTGTTCAGCCAATTTCCTAATCAGGTCAATAACTTGTCTTCAGTTCCATGAGCTTCAACTTTAAGTAACCATCTCTTATGGATAACCTTATCAAATGCTTTCTCGAAGCCCATACAAATAACATCCATGCACATTCCTCTGTACACTATCTTCGCCATTTCTTCAAAATATTCAATCAGATTTTTCAGGCACAACCTACACTTTACAAATCCATGCTGACTCTCTCTCTCTCTCTCTCTCTCTTCATTCTCAGTGGCTTTTGTGTGGATAAGTCGCTTAGACGATTTTGACTGGTTTCCTCCAGGCAGATAGAGTTAAAGTCAACCTCAGTGCGTGAACGTATGAGAAAGTCCATGATTCATCTAAAATAGCCCAATGAGACTAGCTATTTAGGTTTGCCCTTGAAAAATTGCCTTGGCCAAGGTCCTGAAACTACACTTCAAGAAGGCGTAGAATCAAGGAAAATAAAAATAAGATTACAAGGAGAGAGACAATGAGTAGGCTTTGAGCAGTCCTGCAAGCAGGTGAAAATGCTCATCCCAACCCATCTGACTGCATTTTCCTTATGCTATTTTACAAGCTAATTAGTAAAATTCAGGCAGCAATTTGCTTCTAAGATGCCTGGAATATGAAGAGAAGTTAAAATAAAGGAAAGAGCATAATACATTCTTGCGATCAGTAAAATATCTAGGGAAAAATGTCACCATGAAATAAAATTAATGCCTTTGTTTGAAGCAGATCAATTGGCATCAATAGTAAAACAGGACTTAAGCTTCAGTATGTTATATAACCCGCTGAAATATTGTACCCAGTGCCAGCTAACAAAGTGACAGGATAACTTAAGCTAACTCCAGAGGCTGAATCTTCGGCTCGGCGAGCGGGGGCGGGGCCTGCTCGCCGAGGCATAAAGTGACGTGTGGTGACGTCGGGTGTGCGTCCCACCGTCACCGCGCGTCATTTAGATTTTCAGTTCGGCAGCCAAACGGTCAAAGGCCTATTAAGGCCATTAATAAACTAATTAAGCCTATTGAGAACGCTGCCCATCCAACCTTAAGGTCGGCGGGCGGGCGAAGATCCTAGGCTGCCTTTGCATTTTTCATAGAACCTCATCCATGGGCGGGATGAGGTTTCATGAAGGGCTTATAAGTTAAATAAACTTTTTCATTAAAGTTCATTGACATGTCCCAGCTCATGTGACACTGTCACATGAGGGGACATGTCTTAAAAAATTTTTTTTTCTTTACTAAAATTTTTGAAACTTAAACTAATCTCCCTGAGGCAGCTCTGTGCCTCAGAGAGATTTCTGCACTCTTTTGTGTGCATGCACAAAAGAGTGCAGGCCCCGACTCAGGGAACGCTTCCGGGCGCGCGTCACGCTGGGCGGACCTTAATTGGCCCGCCCACGTAAAATGGCGGTGTGGACCAGATCGGGGGCAGCGATCTGGTTCGCACCCACCCCCGCACAACACCCCCCCCCGGCCCCCCCCTCCGACGGGGGGAGAATTCTACCTGGATTCGTATGGAAGCATGGGGTTAAGATAATCACTCCACGTTCATGCAGTATTTATAAAATTCACAATATCATTTTAGGTTTTAGGTAATCGATGAACCTCAATAAAGATGCAGTCCATCAAAACAGTGGCAATTAAAATTATTTTTGTTTATCTTTTTTGTCAAGATGCTGTAACCAACTCGGTTTATGATCTGTAAACCTTCATCCAAGAGAATTAATCATTGTGAAATGGTCATTTCAAGCTATGAGACCCTTAATTTTTTTCTTTCTCTGTTTCGTATAAAGCTACTAATAAACAAGACCACATGGGGCAGTGACACGGAGATGTAATGCGGACATGCAATAAACTCACCAATGACAGCTGAAAGCCTGAAGCCCTAGAGAATCTGGGATGTAGCACCGAGTGTAAAGTCTGTGCCTTCCAATTGCTCCAAAGTCTTGGTTCAGCAAATGATGCTTAACCCTGTCTTTAAATAGCTACACAAAGGACATAGTTCCAGATGGGCAAGAGTTCCAAAGGCAGGAGAATTGCTCTATAAAACTCTGTCACTAGCATTTCATCATTGACAGGATGGTAATGGCTAGCGGATTTCCAGTGACAGGCAAAGTTGTCAGCCACCCAGTGCTGAAAGAGGATGAATGATCTCTCCCGTTCCTCCAGGCTAATTTACTTTTCTCATCACTCTCAACTCTCTCACTCACAAACACATCCATAGGACCCTCACTCACTGCCAGTTCAAGGGACATCACCATTCACTCTCTCACGCGCGCCTTCATCTGCCCTGCATCATCCCATCCATGGCACCACTCAGCACCCGCACATACCAGGCATCCTTATCATCAGGCCTGGCAGGCATCCTGCTTACACTCTTTCCACCTGTATTCATGCAGGACAAGCTGGCACACAAGAAAAGGGAGAGGACACAGACTGGTGGAGGAGTGCCCAACATCAAGGTCCTCACAGCACTTGAAAGTAGAGTCATCCAGCTGACCGGCGCTGACGGTGAAGTCAGCAGTGATCAACAAAGTGAGGACCCAGCAGTGCAACATCCATCAGACAACCATGCTGTGAGTAAGTTCCCCTGTTCCACAGTCCCCTGCCATGCACTATCTCTCCTTGCTTTCGCAGGAACATCTGGGAAGCAGCCAAGGGGGCTCATGAGCCAGGTCCTTGACTCATGCCCCGAAGACACCTCAGAATAAGAATCTTATGACACCTCAATTGAAGTCCCGTCACAGCGTTCACCCACACACTCCACCAGTGCAGAGGCACACACCTCGGAGTAGTATAGGGATCACAATCTGGTGAACACATTGCACTGTCTGATCCACAGCAAGCAGAGGCAGGGACCTTCCAGGTTTCCGGCACTCGGAGGATTGCTGGAGGCCAGAAACCTGCTGAGTCCAAGTCAGATGATGAGCCTCTGCACTTGGCCATTCCTCAGTTACTGCAGCTGCAAAGGCAAGCTCGGGAACATCAGGGACAGATGCCCGCTGTGCTCCTCAAACTGCAAGGCACAGGGAGGAGTCTGTCTGCCTTCAATCTGAGGTGATAGCGCCGGCATGCCAATGCACCGAAGTCAACACTGGCAGATGACAGCTGCGTTGGAGACCTTGGTCCAGGACCTGCATCGGTCCTGCGTGGGCTGACCTCCATTGCTGATGCCTTAGTTGGCCACCAACAGTGTCAACATGAGAAGGGTTTAGGGCAGCTCGATCTCACTCCAGCCTCGCCTTCTCCTCAAGGAGTTAGCCAGGGGCCATTGGGCACCCATAGGGAGGAGGATCAGCAGGTGCACACCCTGGACCCATCCACCCAGGTGACTCCGGGAGTGTCCAGCCCATCTGAATCGCCCCTTCCTATGACCCCTGGAGCTCCACCTCCAGCTCCACAGGCTGAGGAGGGTGCCACTGCCACACAGCAGGACCCTGAAAGCAGGCTGGGGCCCTCCTGATCTCGGGCCTCCAGAGGATGCCTGCCATGGTCATCACAGACAGGGCGTAGCAGTCAGCAGGCTGCCTCCACCTCCACTGTGGATGTTGGGGGAGCACCAAGATGTCGTGGCAGGGTTAGGAAGGTCAAGAAGATGCACAGTTTGGGCATGGGTATTAATCACTTGTACATAATGTTCACTATTGTAAATAAACTCTCAAGAATGTCTGCTTGCATATGGCTCCTTGTTATGGTGAGCAGTGTTCGTGTCACTCAGACGTGAAACCTTGGCTCCTGCACAAGATAAAGGCAGGTGTGTTAGTCCAGGGCCTCTTCACTGTGCAGTGTTTAACATTCAGCCAAAGTGATGGTCCAGATTCACACTCACTGGACACATTAGTGATGCCTGCATCTCGGTGGTGCTTGTCATTGCTGCCAGGATGTTGTGGGCATGCATCACAGAGTTCCGTCATTCTCTCTGTGTGCTCTCAGCACCTTTAAGGTGGGGCTGGCCCCCCATCTCTTCAGCATCTGTGACCGGTGACGCTGTGCCCCTGAAGGGGTCAGGCACTGAAGGCTAACAAAGGATCAGGTGCATTTAAAGTTTCACAGCTGCGTCTCCATGATATGACCCTGATCACAGAGCACAAGTGAACTGCCCTTGGTTAGACAGGGGTCAGATATTCACAGAGGCTATGTGAAGATCTATGGAGTGTCCTCATATCGTCATCATCCTCCTGGAATATAGCGACTATTAGTGCCTCCGCTGCATCTCCATGACATAAGCATGAGCATTGATGCTAAGTGCGCTGCCATCAGCCACACAGGAGTCAAACGTTCACAGATGCAAGGTGAGGATGTCAGGACTGTCCTCACTGCACAAAGAAAGATGGTGGTGGTTGTTGGAGGTCGGTCATCTCAGTCCCAGGACATCACTGCAGGAGTTCCTCAGGGTAGTGTCCTCGGCCCAACCATCTTCAACTGCTTGACCAGTGACCTTCCTTCCATCATAAGGTCAGAAGTGGGGATGTTCGCTGATGATTGCACAATGTTCAGCACCATTTGCCACTCCTCAGATACTGAAGCAGTCCATGTCCAAATGCAGCAAGACCTGGACAATATCCAGGCTTGGGCTGACAATTGGCAAGTAACATTCATGCCACACAAGTGCCAGGCAATGACCATCTCCAACAAGAGAGAATCTAACCATACATCGCCCTTAATATTCAATGGCATTGCCATCAATGAATCCCTCACTATCAAAATCCTGGGGAATACTATTGACTAGAAACTGAACTGGACTAACCATATAAATACTGTTGCTACAAGAGCAGGTCAGAGGCTGGAATCCTGTGACGAGTAACTCACCTCCTGACTCCCTAAAGCCTGCCCACCATCTACAAGGCACAAGTCAGGAGTGTGATGGAATACTCCCCACTTGCCTGGATGAGTGCAGCTCCCACAACACTCAAGAAGCTTGACACCATCAAGGACAAAGCAGTTGGTTTGACTGGCACCACACCCACAAACATTCACTCCCTCCACCACCGACACACAATTGCAGCAGCATGTACCATCTACAAGTCCAAGTCAGATAATGAGCCTTTGCACTTGGCCATTCCTCAGTTACTGCAGCTGCAAAGGCAAGCTCAGGAACATCAGGGACGTATGCCCGCTGCGCTCCTCAAACTGCAAGGCACAGGGAGGAGTCTGTCTGCCTTCAATCTGAGGTGATAGCGCTGGCATGCCAATGCACCGAGGTCAACACTGGCAGGAATTCACCAAAGCTCCTTCGACAGTACCTTCCAAACCCACAACCATTACCATCTAGAAGAACAAGGGCAGCAGATAGATGGGAACACCACTACCTGGAAGTTCCCCTCCAAGTCACTCACCATCCTGACTAGGAAATATATCGCTGTTCCTCCACTGTCTCTGGGTCAAGATCCTGGAACTCCTTCCCTCCCTCCCTGTCCCTACACCACATGGACTGCAGTGGTTCAAGAAGGCAGCTCAGCACCACCTTCTCAAGGGCAACTAGGGATGGGCAATAAACGCAGGTCCAGCCAGTGAAGCCCACGTCCCATGAATGTATTAAAAAAAAAATCATCAACTTCCACGAATCTTACGGCTATGATGACCTCCCGAGCATGCCTGCTTCATCTGGCCAGCTGGCATCTTTGCCTTCGAGGACCTCCTCACCATCATCCCCGTCTGACCCGCACTGGAGCCCTTGTCCCGACACCATAATGAAAGCCAGTCGGGAAAAAGTGACTTGCCTGTGCCCCCCACCAAATGCGTGGTGCCTCTTTTTTGTTGCCCTATGGGTGATGCTTGCGAGCGCTGTGCAAGGATGTCTGCACTCACCTTCGAGTTTCTCTCGAAGTTCAGCTCACCAGGTGCCCGCCTTTTAAAGGCAGTTGTGAAGCACACCGTTCTGAAGTTACGGAAACATGAGTGGCAAATTTGACATGGGGAGATGATTCCGGTGAGCAGGGCTTATAATGAGATGCTAAAGTATTGAAATTGGGTTCCTGACGTGCAGTGGTGGGAAACTTGGCCTGCCATTGAGGGGTGGAGCGGACGATTGCAAACGGGTTTCATGATGGCATAAACCCAATTTTGTGCCCCCCCACCTGCTATGACACCCTTCACCAATGGGACCGGACGATTCTGTCCGTTATCTGGTACAAACTAACACTGAGCAATAAGGAGATATTAGGAGGCATAACTAAAGTCTTGGTCAAAGAGGTGAGTTTTAAAGGAGAGAAGGCAGTGGAGAGGCAGAGAGGTATAGGGAGGGAAATCCAGAGCAAGGGACCTGGATTGCTCAAAGCATAGCCATCAATGGTGGGGTAAAGAAAGTAGGGGATGCACAAAAGCCCAGAGTTAAAGGAACTCAGAGTTCATGGAGCGTTGGAGGGCTGGAGGAAGTTATAGAGATAAAGAAGGGCGAGGCCAGGAAATGAACTGGGTACAGGAGCCAATTTAGGTCAGGGGGCAAAGGGGTGTGAGTGAATAGGTCTTGATTTGACTTAGCTTATGGGCAGCAGTTTTGGATGAGCTGAATTTACAAAATACAGAGCATGTGAGCCAACCCAGAAGAACATTAGGTTAGTTATGTCTGTTCACAGCAACAGCATGTTAAGAGGGTTTCAGATGCAGAGGGGTTGAGGCAGAGCAATGTTAGGGAAGTGAACCTTCCTTGATGTCAGGAAAAGGTTTGTAAAGAGCAGTCAGATGAAAATTGCTTTGCTGGCCTGTACTATTTTCAGAGTAGAATGCTAGACTCAGCGGAAAATGGATACTTGTTGCAGCCATCGGTTTTGCCACTTGCTTCATTTATTCCATGGTCCTCAAGCTTTTTCCTGCTTATGGGCCATGTACATTGTTGATGGCACAGTTATATCGTTTAGATATCAGTGACTTCTGGCTGGGGGTATTGTCATATTCTGCAATTTACTGAACGTATTGTTACATTAACTCTGTTCCTAAGTTATTTTGCTATCACCATCATCTTAACACCCAAGTACAACTGGTTGTCATTTTAGCAGCAGCCCTCAATGTTGACCAGCTTCTTCAAGGAAATCCTGAAAGGAGGTGTTTAGTTTGCAGGTTCCACATAACAAGGGCCTTGGAAATGCATAGTTATGATTCCATATGGAAACTACAAGTCACTGAATTCTTTCAGATCCATACAACAATTAAAGATTATTAGGCACTTTAAAAAGTATTTTATTCCCTGATGCAGATTGCAAGGTTGGCACTTATGAACAAAACGAAATCATTAAATATATTACCATAAATGGCTCTGAAGCAGCCTAGAAAATCATCATATGTTAGGGATTAGCACACTAGGACCAAGAATGAAATTATGAATGAGTTCTGTAATTTCCTGGTAAAGAAGATGTTGATTGATTGTAACTATTTCAGATCTGTGCAACTAGCTGCCATGCAATTACCGTGTAATTGGCTTTGAGTGATTATGGGCTAAAAATTGCTCTGCCCATTTTCAGGCACATGGGTCATGATGCACGACCATCCCATGCCTGGTCTCATTAAGGCAGGCACGCAAACATTGCACTGCCTCCCCATTTGCCAGATTGTAGAATGCAGCATGACTTGGTTGTATGCTTAACAAGGGCACCGAACAGAGTATGAGGCGTGCACATACTCAAACAAGCCTCCAGTTCTTATAAGCAGTTTCTCCCTATTAAAAGTGCGCTGTACTCAGAGAAAGGAAACTGCTGCTGACTGCCTGTGCTGCAACTGGTTAGTGATTAGAAACAAAGAAAGTGGAGCACCAGGGCAGAGAGAAGGCACACAAGGATATAGCCTTAGGCGTGGTGGGTGACAGGAGGATGGGGGCATCATTCTGCGTGGGCGCCAGGAGGCCATCAAGGAATGACCTTCAAAGGGACTGGCACCAGGTCACAAGGGAAGTCAGTGGAAGGAATCTGCTGCCGAGGACATGGCAGCAGGGCTGAAGAAAGTTCAATGACCTCACTCAGATGGTCAAAGTCAGTGAATGCATCCTATCCACCACACCATCAACCTCTCATGCTGCTCAATGTACCACACCCCATCATTCACCCATCAGCGATCCCTAACATTCAGGACTCAGGCTTAACATTCTGATACTTCAGCCAACCCTTACACACTCACCAACAATGCCAGCCTCACCCCCACCTCTCACTGCCTCCACATACCTTTGACTATTCAGCTATGGCAGGCCTATCACCCAAACATATTGCAACACAATCATTAATATTCTTCCCTCTCTCTTGCAGGTGGTTTGAAATAGAAGGGAGCAGAGCAGAAGCAGCACACCCACATCCCCTGAGCTCTATGGAGGAGATGACATTCTACATCATGGGACCAGTTGTGACAGATCCCATAGCACCCAGTGAAACCAAGAACATTAAAGACAATACCATATGACTACCTTAAACCTTTGCTTCTGATTGTCTGCTTGCAGATATTCAAGAGCTGCTGCTAGCCTAGCCACAGTAGCTTCAGGAGGAATAGAGAAAGCAGTGGCACACCACTGATGAAGAGGCCCCATCACATGATCATACAATCAAAGCCAGCAGCTCAGAGGCTAGCACTGTGTGAACTTTAGAGGCTGGTGGAATCATCACATGGTGAGTCACCAAACACAAATAGGCTGCAGCCAAGCCATGGGAAAAGGATAACATGTGCACTTGCGAGGGCGAGTTCGCAGACAAATTCTGTTAAAGAGACACAGATGAGGGATTTGATGCACAACACTCAGGGGAACATCAATGAGGATGCTCAGGGCATTGGAATGCCAGCCAGACAGCTTCCTGTCACTGTCAAGGAACATGAAGGAGTCCAGAGGGCATTGTGCAAGGTTTGTAGCCCATCCTGTCCACCATGGAAGTGGTGACCAACTCCATGACAGCACTTATGGACCCAGTCGTGATGCAGTGTCTGGTGGCTGATGTATCAACTTCCACTGCAGCACAGGCAGAAGCCACCTGATCTCTGAGTGCTGCAGTGGAAGCTCAGATGGAGGTCATGTGATCCACGCTTGCTGCCATGCAGGCTGAGACTGCTGCCATCATGGCTGTGGATCTCAGCACTCAAAGGGGCATGCAGACTCTCACGGCAGTCCATCAGTCTGTCCTCCACAGATTACTAGGATTGCTAAGGTGTTGCCCAGGTGAATGGCATTGGCATTGTGGAGCACAAACCTACTGTCCTCTCTCAGGATGACCGCATTCATGGTCCCACCACTCCCACACCAGTGGCCTGAACACAATGGTGGCCACTGCCCCTGGCCTCAATCAAAGAATTGCCTTACACCACCACATTCACATGCAGCCAAGTGCTCTCCACTCATAGTTAGCAGAGAAGTGCAGGTAGAAAGAGGGAAGATGGAGAAATGAATGGGAAGAATGATTTTAATCTTCATATAGACTGAGACGATCAAATTGTCAAGAATGGTCCAGAAGATGAGCTTGGAGAATGTTTTCATGTCAGTTTCCTCGAGCAATACCTTGTGGAACTGATGAGGGATAAAGCTATTTTAGATCTAGCATTGTGTAATGAGGCAGGGTTAATTAGTGATATCATAGTTAAAGATCCACCGGGAAATAGTGATCATAATGCCATTGAATTCCAAGTTAAGTTTGAAAGGGAAATAATCAAATTACAAACAAGAATCTTTAATTTATACAAAGCCAATTACATAGATACGTCATGATAATGTGACGTGCGCATGTGTGGTATTAATCCAAGCTGCTATAAACAAAGGAGGCTGGATGAAATCTGCTAAGAGACCAGTATCACCAATTCTTTCTCCCCCGTCTCTCAAATTCATGACCCCATCTCTGTTACAGTTTGAAGTCCTATCACAGAGATAGAGAATTTTCAAACAAAACGAGCATCAGGTGGAAAAATCATCGACTTTTGGAAAAGATGGATTATGTTTAAAAAGGAGACTGTCTCCAGAATTTACAGTTTACCTCAGCTTCAACTCCACTGGAATTTCAGTGGAAAATTTCTGCCTCAGCCATGGATACCAGCAAAGAATTCATGAAAAGTGTACTCTCTATTTTTTGCCTTTTATCATTGAATTTTAATTTGGCCAGAAAGTAACCTCCAACTGTATAACCTGCTGTTTTTGCATGCTTGTGTGTGTGCATGCACATGTGTGTTGCAAAGATTGGGACATGGGTTTACCTTTTTAAATATCTGTATATCTTTACCTGGGTGGATTTTATTTAGCTCAATAAAAGCTAACCCCCTTGTGTTTTAAATTCAAGAAAGCCTCCCAGACTTGTTTCTTTGCAACCAGCACATGAATGGTTAAGCACAAGGGGAATGAAGAAATGGCAGAGGCATTGAACAATGGGAAGATGTTGGAGTCTACTATAAAGGATGTAATAGCAGAGCATTTAGAAGTGCATAATATATTCTAGCAGAGTCAGCATGGCTTCATGAAGGGGAAATCATGCCTGACAAATGTATTAGAATTTTTTGAGGAGGTAACAAGCAGGGTAGATAAAGGGGAACTAGTAGATGTAATATATTTGGATTTCTAAAAGGCATTCGATAAAGTACTGCACATAGGGCTACTTAATAAGATAAGAGCCCTTGGTTTTGGGGGTAGTGTATTAGCATGGATAGAGGATTGGCTAACTAAGAGAAAACAGAGTTGGGATAAGGGGAGCATTTTCAGGATGGCAACTTGTGGTGTGCCATAGGAATCAGTGCTAGGGCCACAATTATTTGCTATATATATATTAATAACTTGGATGAGGGAAGTGAATGTACTATCGCCAAGTTGGTGGATGACACAAAAATAGATGGGAAGGCAAGTGGTGAGGATGGCACAAAGAGCCTACAGAGGGACATAAACAGGTTAAGTGAGTGGGCAAAAACTTGGCAGATGGCATCTAATGTGGGAAAATGTGAGGTTATGCACTTTGGCAGGAAGAATAGAGGAGCTGAATATTATTTAAATGGAGAAAGACTGCAGAAAGCTGCAGCACAGAGGGGTTTAGGAGTCCTTGTGCATGAATCAAAAAGTGCTAGCATACGAGTTCAGCAGGTAATAGGAAAGGCAAATAGAATGTTGACCTTTCTTTCAAAGGGAACGGAGTATATAAATAGGGAAGTCTTGCTAAAACTATACAAGGCACTAATTAGACCACACCTAGAATACTGTGAACAGCTTTGGTCCCCTTATCTAAGGAAAGATATGCTGGCATTGGAGGCAGTCCAGAGAAGGTTCACTAGGTTGATCCCGGGTATGGACGGATTTTCTTATGAGGAGAGAGTGAGTAGGTTGGGCATGTACTCATTGGAGTTTAGAAGAATGAGAGGCGACCTTATTGAAACATATAAGATTCTTAAGGGGCTTGACGGGGTAGTTGCTGAGAGGTTGTTTCCCCTTGTGCGAGAGGCTAGGACCAGAGGGCATAATCTCAGAGTAAAAGATCACCCATTTAAAACAGAGGTGAGGAGGAATTTCTTCTCTCAGAGGGTGGTGAATCTGTGAAATTCTTTACCGCAGAGGGCTGTAGAGGCTGGGTTGTTAAATATATTCAAGGCTGAAATAGACAGATTTTTAATCAGTGAGGAAATCAAAGGTTATCGAGAAAAGGCAGGAATATGGGATTGAGGATCATCAGACCAGCCATGATCTCATTGAATGGCGGAGCAGACTCTATGGGCTGAATGGCCTCCTTCTGCTCCTATGTCTTATGGCCTTATTGTTTTAATTTATATCTGGCTTCCCAGTAGACGACAAAAGTTGCATGCTAGAAATAAAGCTAAAAGGGGCTGAAAAGAATGAGGAAATTAATATCGACAGACAAAAAGTATTGGAGAAACCTAACCGACCAAAATCTGATAAATCTCTGATAAAGACCTGATGGCCTATAGCCTAGTGTTCTAAAAGAGACAGCTGCAGAGATAGTGAATGCGTTAGTTATGATTTTCCAAAATTTCTTAGATTTGGGAATGGTGCCTTCAGATTGGAAGTTGGCAAATGTCACACCACGTTTTGAGAAAGAAGCGAGAGGGAAAAAAGAAATCTACAGGCTAGCTAGCTTGACATCAGTTGTTGGGAAAAAGCTGAAATCTATTAGTAAAGAAGTCTTACCAATGCATTTTGAAAAATACAGTATGATGAAAACAACTCAACATGGTTTCACAAATGAGAAATCTAGTTTAACAAATTTATTAGAGTTTTTTGAGGATTTAAATCATAGAGTAGATATAAGGGAATCAGTAGATGTAGTATATTTGGATTTCCAAAAGGCATTCGATAATGTTCTACACAAAAGGTTAGTAATACACAAAATAAGGGCTTGCTGCATGGCGCAGGCCTCCCTTGGCTGCTGGTAAAATACCATAAAATCTCAGACAGGTTGTGGGCAGGCAAGTAGGCAGCAGGTGAATTTTATATACCCCACCACCTTCAAACCCATCGGCCGGGGATTGGCAGCACTGATCCGCATGGCACTCCACTAGTCATAGCCTGCCAACTTAAAAATGCTCCACTTATGTCTACTCCTTGCTTCCTGTCAGTTAGCCAATCCTCTATCCATGCTAATTTATTACCCCCAACTCCATGACCTGGTGACTTACCAGCCTTTAGTTCTAATGATTTTCTCAGTACCCTTTCTCTGGTGATTGTAATTGTTTTAAGTTTCTCCCCCGTCTTTCACCTCTTGGATTTACAATTTTTGGGGTGCTACTTGTGTCTTCTACAGTGAAGACAGACACAAAATATTTATTCAATACATCCATCATTTCCTTGTTTCCCATTGTTAACTCCCCAGACTCAATTTCTAGAGGGCTCATGTTCGCTCTAGTTACTCTTTTCCTTTTTAAATACTTGTAGAAACTCTTACTGTTTGTTTTTCTATTTCTAGCTAGCTTTCTCTCACACTCTAATTTCTTCCTTTTTTTGAGTCATTCTTTGCTCATTTTTGTATTTGGTCCAACCTTCTGACCTGCCACTCATCTTTGTGGAATTATATGCTTTATTTTTCAATTTGATACCACCATTAACCTCCTTAGTTAGTCACAAATGATGTATGCTTGTCCTACAGCCTTTCTTTCTCACTGGAATGTATCTTTGCTGAGTGTTATGAAATGTCTCCTTAAATGTCTTCCACTGCATCTCTACTGACTTATCCCTTAACCTAATTTCCCAGTTCACTTCAGCCAGCTCTGTACCTCATACCCTCATCATTTCCTTTATTTAAGTTTAAAATACTAGTCTTACTAGACTCAACCTCCTCTTCCTCAAACTGAAATTTTTTAATTTGTTTACGGGATGTGGGCTTCACTGGCATTTATTGTCCTTCCCTAGTTGCCCTTGAGAAGGTGGTGGTGAGCTGCTTTATTGAACCGCTGCAGTCCAATGGCTTTGTAGCAGTTTAATACAACTGAGTGGCTTTCTAGGCCATTTGGAGTCACATGTAAGCCAAATCAGGTAAGGACGGCAGGTTTCCTCCCCTAAAGGACATTAGTGAACCAGATGGGTTTTTACAAAAAACCTGCCATGGCAGGATTTGACCCAACTCCCCAGAGAATTACCCTAGGTCACTGGATTACCAGTCCAGTGACAATACCACTACACCATCACCTCCCCATGCTGGGAACTTCCAGAGGAGGCCAAGATGAATCATCCACTTGGCACTTCTGGCTGAAGATTATTGCAAATGCTTCAGCCTTATCTTTTTCACTGACGTGCTGGGCTCCTCCATTGAGGATGGGGATATTTGTGAAGCCTCCTTCTCCAGTAAGTTGTTTAATAGTCCAGCACCATTCATGACCGGATGTGGCAGGACTGCAGAGCTTAGACCTGGTCCGCTGCTTGCGAAACTCAATCATGATCACTGATACCTAGTGATGGTTATGCTACCTTGCTCTCTTGCCTTCTCCTCTCCCTTTAAGTTATCACATATTCCCTCAATTGATCCCTTGCCCCAATTATTTAGTTTAAAGCCTTCTCTACCCCCTTAGTTATACGACTCACCAGCATGGTTCAGGTGAAGACTATCCCAGTTACTCAGCTCCCACTTTCCCCAGTCCTGGTGCCAGTGCCCCATGAATTGAAACCCAAATATCCCACATCAATTGTTGAGCCATGCATTGAACTCTCTGATCTTACTTACGCTATGTCAATTTGCTTGTAGTTCTGCTTTTTAATTTGGCCCCAATTTGCTCATACTCCATAAGCAAAACCTCTTTCCAAGTACCATCTCTGTCGATCGTACCCATGTGGACCACAACAACTGGAACTTCTCCCTCTCACTGCAAGTTCCTCTCCAGTCCACAGCAGATGTCCTGTATCCTGGCATCAGGCAGGCAATGCAGCCTTCTGGACCTTTGCTCTCAGCTCATAGAACTCTGTCTAGCTCCCTGACTATACTGTCCCTTACAACCACTGAATTCCTTTTTACTCCCACTGCTTGAATGGTTTCCCGTACCATAGTACCTTGGCCAGCTTGCTCATCTAACCTGCAGCCCCGCTTTCATCCATATAAGCTGCAAGAACATCGAACCTGTTGGACAATTGCAAGGGCTGAGGTTCCTCCACTTCTACCTTCTTGATGCCTGTACATGCCTCACTTGCAGTCACACCCTCCTGTCCCTGACCATGGACCAAATCAGATGACCCTAGCCTAAGCGGTGTGACTGCCTTTTGGAACAGTGCCTCTGGTGCGACAGGTAACTTTTCCCTTCCCTTATGCACCGCAGTGTCCACAGCTCGGCCCCCAAAGTTTCTCGAGCCACAGACACTGCAGTTGTGGCTGCCTTGGATAATACTGGTACCCACGAGCTCCTACATACTGACTGCAGCTGCAACATATCATCTGCCCAGCCATCTTTATTGTATTTTAATTAACCAATTAATTATTTTACTAATTAGATTTTAATTAATGCCCCTAGTCCTGCTTGTGCTTATATATTTTTAATTCAATTTATGTTCTACTTACCCGATTGAAATTCCCTAGTTTAGGCACGATAAATAGAAAATACTCACTAAGTAACTACTTACCTGCTTCCCTTCGATGTCACACTTTTATTTTACTTTCCGAATGGTTTCTGACTTGCTCCTGGCAGCAGCGCTAGCTCTGCTCAACTCCTGAACTCTCGCGCTCTCCTTGCTCGTTGTTACTGGCTCCGCTCAGCTCTCAAAGTCTCGCCCCCTCCTCACTGTGTACATTCCTCAGTGTAGCATCGGAGAACTTTGGTGCCTGCTCCTCCATATTCAACCATTCATCTGTCTTTCCCTGGTCAGAGTCAAGGGACTCCAAGCACCTTTCCCAGCCACAATGCAGAGGTGCAGGCTAGCTACAAGTAGTCCTTTAAGTCATGTTAGGCTCAGTATCAATTTGGGCCCCATGCTGGTATATGCAGCTAATGAACAGCATATTGAGCATTGGCTGCATGCAGAATTCATGTAAATGAGCAGGCAGCATGAAGATATTCTGCCTGCATTATATCTGGCGGGTGTGTGTTAACTGTGCATCGCAAACCACATACCCATTTTCAGAGGTATCCAATTGAACCACTGCAGGATTTCTGCTGCATTTCTTGTGACGTTATGTTAGTGGAAAGGGAGCAGACCTGAGAGAATTCCTGGCATGTGTTTTAGGGAGATATCCTTAGTCTCAACAACTGTGTATCATACTGATGGCCACCTTTGTGTGTGGTTGCATCAAGCGGTGCGTAGACCCTCAGTACGCAAACACCAAGTGTCACTATGTGCTGAGGTTCTACCTGTCCCCGGTGTTGCAAAGGATGGGTCTGGCCACGCTGCCGCGGAATGCTCCAAGTTGTTGGACCACCTGTCTCTCGTGGCAAAATTTATGCAGAGAAACACCTTTGACCACAAGCCCATCAGGCAGTGGTCGGCACGTGACGTCTTAGAGGCCCTGAGGGAAAAGGAGAGGGTGGATCCTGTGGGATGGTTCCCCGAGCAGACTGTCAAAGTCATTTGGCAGAATGCCTCATCGCCAGAACTTTCCAACAAGCACCAAGACGTAGCTTGGCTGGTGGTGAGAAAGGCCGTCCCCGTCAAATCCTTCCAACACGCCAGGAGTCTCACCCCCTCGGCACGTTGCCCTCGAGGTGGCTGTGGTGGGGAAGAGACCATTGTTCACCTCCTTGTAGATTGTGCCTTTGCAAAGAAGGTCTGGAGAGAGATGCAGTGGTTTCTGTCGAGGTTCATCCCGAGCAGTTCTGTGACACAGGACTCTGTGCTCTACGGGCTGTTCCCAGGGACACACACCGAGACAAACATCAACTGCAGCTGGAGGATCATCAACTCGGTGAAAGACACTCTTTGGTCTGCCCGAAACTTGTTGGTCTTCCAGCGCAAAGAGTTGTCCCCGACCGAGTGTTGCAGACTGGCACATTCCAAAGTCCAGGACTACGTGCTGAGGGATGCACTAAAGCTTGGGGCAGCTGCCGCAAAGGCGCAATGGGGAAGGGTCGCTGCCTAAGACCTTTCTGCCACAGTGCACCGAGGGACTGGGAACTGTGTAGAGCCCCTCGGGCTGTACAGCTCAAAATGAATGTCTGCAAATGATTGTAATATTCATTGTTTGTACTGATGCACCTTGTGATACATGTTGTAAAAGTTGAACCTGATTGTACTTTTGTAATGGTGATTTTGAAATGGTCTGGAATGTGGTTGAAGATATTTTATGAATAAAGTATATTTTTGCAAAATAAAAAAAAATCTTGAAAATATCTCCTCAGCGACAAAAAGTATGGTTTAGTTTTAGAAGCATTGTCACAATCTGAGAACATTTCAAAAACTATAGAAGATCCACTTACAAAAGAACTATTTTAGGACATCAAAATAAGGTCAATACCCCATGAACCATGATAGTAAAATAAATCATTTCATTCAACTGACTCCTCCATTGCTACAGCGGTCTCCTAGGAATCCACTTTCCTCTTTGAAGCCAAACTTTAACAATACTTCAAATAGTTTCCCTTCAACAACCCTTTTAAAAACCCAAGTTCCAAGACTTAAATGCTATTCACATGAGGAGTTCTCTATAACACCTCTGTCATAATCCTGATTGTGATCTCTAACCTCATTCTCCCTTTTGTAATATTATTGTCCTTGGAGGTTTCTTCTCTGGCTCCTTCTAAGCTCTAAATCTGCCTTCCTCTAGGGATATACTCCTCCCTACATTTTCCCTATATTAAAATCAAGACTCATCATACAATCTTCCACTCAAATCCTTTCTTTCCCACACCTGAAAATTGTCAGATATGAGAAGCGAGTTTCTAAACTTCAATTAGATTGGATTCTGAGTTTGATTTGGTGCTTCCATCAACAGTCATGATGATAAGCTAATTAAAACAAGTTGAAGTGTGGTGTACTTAATTAGTAACTGTGTGCACACATGTTGTAAGCCACCAACAGGTTTTAAGTGCATGTTGCAGACTATGATCTAAATGTCTTTTTTTTTTGCATAGGCTGTAGCCTGATTCCATATATCTAAAATTTAAAGAAAGTGATTTCTGTTTTAAAGTCAGGTATAGTTCTATTTCCAAATGTGCAACTGAGTAAGTGACGACAGCTCTAAAATATAGAACATTTTTCTACTTTGCGCTCAGTCACACAATCAAGTGCTTTTAGGTCAGATAAGGCCAGAGATCAGATGCAATTCACGCCTCCCTTTACATTGTCCAGACAATGTGGCTTTAGCTCAGTGTCCTGCTGCACCACCATGTCACTTTCACCCTCGAGGTCTCAAAGAGCAAGGATGCCAAATTTGTGACAACTTTCTGCAGTTCTGTGTTGTGCAGTCATCCACTACAAAGCAGTTGACTTCTGACCTTCTCTGTGGAGCTGTACTTAAATCTGGACTCCAAAGTTGAAAGAACATTGCTTCCGAATGATGTTCCAACACATTGTGTCGCCCAGTTCTTTGAGTGTGCTTACTGCTGTTGCAACATGAAAAGAAACTAGTGTATGGATTTAATTTCTTTTCTTTTGGAAACAGTAGTGAACTACTGACCCATGTAGACCTTCAGAAGAAACACTGTCACTTTTAAAGGACGCTGGGCAACTTCTTTTAGTGATCCCGTGATGCACCAGAAGGCTGACAAAGCCACTTTTACGGTCACAATCAGTGTCCAGTAGGAGAGGCCAGCTGTAGATTACATCTCAAGGTGATAGCCACCTCTGACCTTTACGCAGTCCTGGTGCTCACTGCCCATCCATCATATGGTCACTTGACAGCAACCTCTTTAACCATTTTACAGTCAGCGAACATTATCTATTGATTTCATTGATTGTTGTCTACATCTGCTAGGGACTCAAGGAGCCTATCTCTGTTCCCCAGCATTCCTGACATGGATTTTCTTTTTTTTCTTGTTAGCAGAGCTCTGGCTTGTCAGGAACATGGAGCAGAGCCCAGGGAAACCTGGGAGAGACCCAGCAGATGGTGAAACAGCCAGCTGAAAACTACTGTCTCTCTCTCGGTCAATGCTGAGGATATTTTTTGAAAGTAGAAGATAGACCCCTATGATTACTTATTGGGAAAACGATTTTCTTCAATGTCTCAAAGCTGTTTCTTGTCAAATCTCTTTCTAAGAAGCAAATTTCACAATCAACCATGAAAAATGCAATACTTTGCCCCTCGTCTGCTTAAAAAGCTGACACTAAGTTCCTGCTTCATAAGTACTGAGCACCCTTCACTACCACGTCCAAATGGTCATTCTTCATCAATAAGTCTGGACAGTGACTAATGGCAGGCTATTTGGCTGTGATGGCATCATAGGTGAGTCTAATCTTGTGTTCTGAATTTTACTCACGTGCTTTCCGCCAGAGGTCATTGGAAAATTATCAGCAGTGGAAGCCTATCTGAGACCAATTGTAATATCATTAGTGCTGCCCTGCTGAGATTAATTCCTTCCACATAGAGACGGATTTGAACCAAGAACCTTCCTGGCTTTCGTATTAATTTTATAAAACTTTTCAATCATTCAATATTATATCAGAAATATCAACTCAGTTGACTCAAACTCATTTTGACAGTTTGTTTATTATTTCTCCCTCTGCCCTTTTTCATATTTAGCTTTCACTGCTTCACACCCACTTCTGACACAGAAGGCTGCTGACAGCTAATTCCTGCATTGATCCCAATGTCATTATTAAAGACTCCAGCCCTAGTTAGATTGCATGTCTGCCATCTTTACTTTTCACTCCGCTCTCATAGAGGGACAGTTATAATTTCCCAAGATATCGGGCATCTGGCCTTGTACCTCCCAATGATGGGACAATCAGCGGGAAAACTTTCACTGGGGAAAATTGGCATTAACAGGGTGCTAAGCCACTAAAAATGAGGTATATAGCCTTAAGCAACTGCAATAGCACTGATGATTGTCTCCCTGTTGTTGCTCAAAGGCCGACCACTGGGAAGCCAAAATGCTTGCATGAAACAAGCCCCCTTTCTATCCAAATCCAGGCCTCAATGATATAGTTAGGACTTCGATTGCAATTGTAATATAAGCGTGGGCGGAGCTTGCAATGTGAACATTCCGCCTACATGCATTGCTGTTTCGATCAGGAAACGAAGGCAAAACTTCTTCTACGCCCCACATCTCCCCTTCCCCCCACGTCTCTGAGCACCTGCTTATGGACCTCTGCTGACTTCCCAGCTAGTTGACTTCCCTGAGGCTGGACGGCAGCGAACTCCACCAAGACCCCCGTGTGGCACCAGCTGCATACCTCCCAAATTCAAATGAGGTTGGGCCACAAATTCAAGGCTGCCTTTAGGCCGCTATCTGGCATCAGAGTTGCCTCATAAGGATTGGGTAGGTGGGGGGAATCAGGGGCAAACCAACATGAGGCAATTTTCACTTGGGAAGATTGGCATTAACTGGGCAGTAAGGGCCAAAAATGGTGCCGCTAGTATTACCACTCCTGTTCACTCCAGTGCATTTCAGCAGGTGAACAGTCAAAACTGAACCCCTAGAGTATTAGTTTATATGTTAACACTCGATCACACAAAATACTAGTAAAATAGCTTCTCTCTGCACTTTTGTGCAGCCTCTCTCGTCAATCTCATGTAGTTTCCTTTGTCTCAAATAATTTCAATGATCAGTCTCATGTGACCTCTCTGATCAGTTTCATTTACCCTCTCTTGTCAGTTCCATACAATCTCTCTTGTTAGTCTTGCAGCATTTTCACCAGTATCACACAGTCTGCCTCTCTTCATCACACTTTGCGCTTTCTCCCCAACCCACGCCCTCTCTCCCCAAGTAAAATACTATTTCTCCCTATTCTCACACCTATAGCCTCCCTTATCAAACTTATGCAGACATTCCCTGCTGTCTCATGGAGCCTCTCTTATCAGCGGGCTAGAGGACAGAAGAACAAAGCTCACAACTCTTGAGTAAAGATGGAAATTAGAGAAAACTTTTTTTATATATACGGTATCAGCCATTTGGAACCGATGCCCAGAGAAGTAACTAATTCAGAGTCAATTGACTCCATTATTGGGGAGCTGGATTACTTGATATTGAGAAGGGGGATTGAGGTTAAATAAATACTAATAGCACAGGTCTCATTTCAGGCCTGAATTGGCAAATTGGAGCTTATGACATGTAAGCTCTGATATGATTTTCAGGGCTTAAGCAGCCTAACCAGTGGACCATTAAGCCAGGCCGGGCAAACGCAGGCTGCTGTCAGCTTGCCCTTACATTGATGTTCCCCCATTCCCCCACCCCTCTGATCACCTCCCTTCTTTCCTTCCTCCCAGACTTACTTCTGGGCCTCAGCGCGGGACAAAATTAGCAGGCGAGCTGCGTCAGCACACCTGATTGGTGCCCACAGCTCACTTGGTTTATTCTTATGAAGCCTGAAGGCAGTTTAACTTGGCACTCACGCCTCTTCACGTCACTGGAATTGGACCTGATTTGGGAAGTTAAAGGAATTTAGACCCAAATATTCCTTAAAGTGGCAAAGGTGGGGCAGAGAATGCATGATAGAGTGACCATTAATGGCTTAGGGCAGGGTGAGGCTTGATGGACCAGATAAACTTTCTTTTCTTTCTGAACTTAAATTGTTTTCTTACACCTTTCTTCTCCTTTACCACTTCTCTTCAGATGAGAATATGAATGAACTATGAATGGTGAATAGCATATCACAGATGAACATATTTTGTTACTTAGTGTACGTCTAGAAAAAAAATCTAAGCTTAATTATAACATATGGTGATCAATAGCCAATTTTCAGCCCCTATTGTGAAAGACATAAATCCTGTGAAGCAGTTTAAATGTGATGGTTTATAAAGGCAATAAACTGAGCTAAGGTTACTGTCTGAGTAGGTCTCATAAACCTTCCTGTACATTTTAATTAACAATTTTCTTAAGTGGAGAAAACGTCTTAGATTTAGTTACTCTTTGCACCATCTCATGGAAGATCTATAACCAGTTACATTTCCATATGCAATCACTCATCACTGGTACCTTCTTAAAAAAAATTGATATCCCTCCTCAGCCAGTTTAAACTATTCTCCATCCACCCCTGCCCCAAATCACCCTGCCCCCCCACCCCCCACCCCCATCCCCGGTCTCTGTTCTACAAATTGTTTCCACACCAAGCAGGTTTACTGATGCCACTTTCTGCCAATGCTAGTCTTGAACCAGTTGCTGGAAGTTGTATATGAGCAGTTTGAATTGGCCTCTGATGTTGCTTAATCCGGAGCTTTCCATTTAGATAGCCTTTTCAGCAAATCAGTTACAATTACATAAAGTAATGTGCTGTGGAACTGCAACTTTCTCCAATTCAATGTTTGAGTCAACCAGTTCTCTTCTTCTCTTTCTGTCTGGAAGTGCCAGCTTCTTTTCCCAGTGATGCATCCAAGAAGGGAACTTCCTGCATGTTACAGACTGGAAGAGGTGGTGGGATAACTTTACCCTTTTCTCCTCACCTGTCAATTGTCTGCAACAAGATGTCTTTTGCGTGTTGTGATTTTCAGTCATAAACACAAAGCAGGCTTTCGGGTATGCTTAAATCAAAAGAAAGGATAATGGTTATTCACACAACACTCCAAAGTGTAAAAGAGACAAAACACACTCACTCCCTCATGCACAAAGACATACACGCAAGTAAAGATGGATTCTAGAGACAAAGCATGCATTTAAGTTATTAGCAAAAGAAAGTACAACACGTAAATCATGTGTCCAAATGCATGTGGAGCAGGCTTGGATGGTCTCATGTTTCTTTGGATGAATGGAAGCTGGAAGCCTCCGGGTCTCCAGGCAAAGGCATGGCCAAGATTTGTGGAAGCGAAACTTTGCAGGTGAAAATGAATTAGCCCCTCTCTCTCACTGTCTGGATTAACTGGTTGTTAGACAGGGCTCTGTTCTTCTTGCTGGAGGATAGTCCCTTTGTCCTGCTGGTTTTCAGACTGCTGTGTCCCTGCCTGGTTCTGGCAGTAAAAGAATTTGTGATCTGAAATCAGTTTTGGCCATGTGACACCCCTCCATGATCAATATATTTATTATCCACATAACTAATTTAAAGTTAGAAGCCACTGCTACACAATGATATTTTAATGGTAGCTGTTCACACCTGCTTGTGATGAATTGGTTTCTCTATACCTTTCTTCTTGGTATCTTTCTTTGTTAAGGGTCAGGTTCACAGTCCCTATGTCTGGGAGGGCTATTGATTGGGCTTTGGTAAATATCCAGCCAATAGGAGGGATAAATTCACAAGTTGTTTCACTGACCATCTTGGGTCAAGGTAAATATTGCAAATGCCATGATGTTTTTTATTTTAAAGTAAAAAAACGCCCATTGTCTTAATACACTCGCAGGCATATGATGTGGCGTGACAATGGTGAATCATGCATTAAGCCCTGTCCTATCTTTCCATGTTATAGTGTATTCAAGCTCCAGTGTGCTCTGTAACCCAGAATTGTATCTGCATTAATTTTCCTTCTCTAATTTACACCTCTTGCCCTTCAAAATAAGTATAAATGCTAAGGCATGATGCCACAGACAGTGCCTCACACAAACGGCCATTATTAATCATGTGAAGAGTGAGTGTCAGCAGCACGGTAAACATCATGGATATCACAGACTATCTGAGTGCTTCTGTACTTGCACTTCCAGCAGAGTTCTTTGAATAGAGTTCAGGGGTGAAGAAATTCAACAGCTTCCAGCTTGAAATGGGCAGCATGATGTCAAAATGCATCCTAGGATTTCACCCTGATTGAAATTGTGCCTCTGGTGTCATTTACATTGAATCAGTGAGCTATCCAACACCTAGTCAGCCCATAGGTAGCTCCTGGGGAAGGAATGAAGTGGATGTGGGCAGGCCCCTCCACTTCAGTTGGGCATCAGGGTGAAATCTTGGAGTGCATTTTGAAATCATGCTGCCTATTTCAAGCTGGAAGCTGTTGAATTTCTTTGCCCCTGGGTCTTCCTGTGACTGAACAGGCTGATTCTCAACCCACAGATCTTTGGGCACATGGAGCAGGGTGTTCCACAATGTAGTGGGACCCAGCGTGCAGGACTTGTTTCTTTTTCTTTTCTCCTGTGCTGCCGCTCTGCCTCATCATTAAGACGTTGTGGCTCAAAGCTTAATGCAGCTTGAGGGATAAGCTATCACCATTTTGAACAATTGGTAGCAAGCTTCTCACAATCATTAGTGTCAATGCTGTTGTGCTTCAAAGAGAACTTCAGAGTGTTTTTGAAATGCCTCCTTTGTCCTCCCCTGGAACACTGGTTATTTGAGAGTTGGGAAAACAGGACCTGGTGGGGGAGACACTTTTCAGCCATCCGGACACAGTGTCCAGTCCATCATAGTTGACTTTGCTGGAGTTTTGCCTGAATACTTGTGGAGCTGGGTTCAAGAGGGACACTAGTGCTTGGTTGACGGTCCTCCCATTGAATCCAGAGGATGTGGCGGAATTGGTTATGGAATTTCTTCAGCATTCTTATGTGTCGCTGATACACAGCCCAATACTCACTGCAGTACAAAGTATGGTGATGACAACTGCTCTGTACACTAGGAATTATGTTGACTTGCAAAGGTCTTTGTTGAAAGGCAGAATATAAAGTTAAGTATTATTTATTTACTAAGTATTAAGTGCTATTGTTTACTCTTAACTGTCCTCTGAAATGGCCTAGAAAGCCATTCAGTTGTATCAAACCCCTACAGCAAAATCGAATAAGAATACAAATTGATGGACCACCCAGCAATGATCTAGGCATCAGGGACAACAAAGGCACATGCTGCCCAGTCAACCCTGCAAAGGCCTCCTTATTAACATCTGCAGACTTGTGCCAAAATTGGGAGAGCTGCCCCACAGACTAGTCAAGCAACAGCCTGACATGGTCATCCTCACGAACCATATCTTACAGCTCCAACACTATCCCTAGGTGTATCCTGACCCACTGGCAGGGCAGATCCATCGAGGGTGGCAGCACAGTGCTATACAGTCAGGAGTGAATAGCTGTAGGAGTTCACATTGACTCCGGACCCCTTGAAGCCTCATGGCATCAGGTCAAAAACCTCCTGCTGATTACCACATTCTGCATCCTCCTGCCCCCACCACGCACCACCCCCCCACCCCACCCTCAGCTGACGAATCAGTACTCCTCGTTGAACATTGCTTCAAAGAAGCACTGAGGATAACAAAGGCACAGAATGTACTGTGGGTGGGGGACTTCAATGTCCATCACTAAGAGTGGCTCAGTAACACCACTACTGACGAAGCTGACTGAGACCTGAAAGTCATATCTGCCAGACTGGACCTGCAACAGGTGACAAGAGAACAAAGCAGAGGAAAAAACCTGCATAATCTGGTTCTCACCAATCTGCCTGTCACAGATGCATCTGTCCATGACAATATTGCAGGAGTGACCACCACATGTCGAGATGAAGTCCCGTCTTCAGACTGAGGATATCATCCATTGTTGATCACTGCCATGCTAAATGGAATAGTATGAGAACAGATCTGGCAGTTCAAAACTGGACACTCTATGAGGCACAGCGGGCCACGATCAGCAGCAGACTTGTATTCAACCACAATCTGTAACCTCAGGGCCTGGCATATCCCTTAGTCTACCATTACATCAAGCTAGGAGGCCAATCCAGGCACTTCAATGAGGAGTGCAGAAGAGCATGCTAGGAGCAGCAACATCACAGGACTACAAGCATGTCAAACAGCATGTATAGGTGAGGTATCCCAAAACCATTGAATCAGATTTAAGCTCTGTAGTCCTGCCATATCCTGACATGAATGGTAGTGGATAATTAAATAATTAACATCTCTATTCTCAATGATTGGTGTGTTTAGCACTGTCAGTGCAAAAGACAAGGCTGAAGCATTTGCAACCATCTTCAGCCAAAAGTGCTGGGTGGATGTTCCATTTAGGCCTCCTCCTGAGGTCCCCAGCATCTGAAATTGGACGGACAACTCAGTATCGACTTAGGCACCAGAAACAACAATGGCAAACTCAGCCCTATTGACCCTGCAAATTTCCCCTTACTAACATCTGCGGGCTAGTGCCAGAATTTGGAGAGCTGTCTCACAGACTAGTCAAGCAACAGCCTGACATAGTCATTCTCATGTAGTCATACCTTACTCAAGACTGGGCATTCATGAGGCGCTGTGGGTCAGCAGCAGAATTGCACTCGAACACAATCTGCAACCTCATGGACCAGCATATCCCCCACTCTACCATTACCACCAAGCCAGGTGATCAACCCTGGTTCAATGAAGAGAGTATGAGGGCTTGCCAGGAGCAGCACCAGGCATATCTAAAAATGAGCTGTCAACCAGGTAAAGCTATAACTCAGGATTTCTTATGTGCCCAACAGCATAAGCAACAGTGGTAAACAGAGCTAAGATATCCCAAATCCAACGGATCAGATCTAAGCTCTGCAGCCCTGCTACATCCAGTTGTGAATGGTGGTGGACAATTAACCAACTCACTGGAGGAGGAGGCTCCACAAATATCCCCATCCTCAATGCAAAAGATAAGGCTGAAGCATTTGCAACATTCTTCAGCTAGAAGTGCCGAGTGGATGATCCATCTCAGCCTCCTCCAGAGGTCCCCAATATCAGATTTGCCAGTCTTTAGCCAATTTGATTCATTTCATGTGATATCAAGAAATGGCTGAATGCAATAGATAGTGCAAAGGCTATGGGCCTTGAGAATATTCCAGCAATAGTGCCGAAGACTTGTGTTCTAGAACTTTCCATGTCCCTAGTCAAGTTGTTCCAGTACAGTTATAGGACTAGCATCTACCTGGCTATGTGGGAAACTGTGGGAGGCAATGGCGTAGTGGTATTGTCGCTGGACTAGTAATCCAGAGACCCAGCATAATGCTCTGGGCATCCGGAATTTGAATTTGATAAAAATCTGGAATTATAAGTCTGATGATGACCATGAAACCATTGTCGATTGTTGTAAAAACCCTGGCTCGCTAATGTCCTTTAGGGAAGAAAATCTACTGTTGTTACCTAGTCTGGCCTACATGTGACTCCAGACCCACAGCAATGTGGTTGGCTCGCAAATGCCCTCTGAGCAAGGGCAATTAGGGATCGGCAATAAATACTGGCCTAGCCAGCAATGCCCACATCCCATGAATATTTTTTAAAAATTGCCCAGGTTATCCCACCAACAAGCAGAACAAATCCAACCCAGCCAATTACCGCTCCATCTACTCTCGATCATCAGTAAAGTGATGGAAGGGGTCATAAACAGTGCTATCAAGCGGCATTTGCTTAGAAATAACCTTCTCACTGATGATGCTCAGTTTGGGTTCCACCAGACCACTCAGCTCCTGACCTCATTACAGCCTTGGTTCAAACATGGACAAAAGAGCTGAATTCCCAAGGTGAGGTGTGAGCAACTGCCCTTGGCATCAAGGCAGCATTTGACGAGTGTGGCTTCAAGGATCCCTAGCAAAACTGGAGTCAATGGGAATCAGGGGACAAAGGAAGATGGTTGTGGTCACTGGAGGTCAATCATCTCAGATCCAGGACATCACTGCAGGAGTTCCTCAGGGTAGTGTCCTCGGCCCAACTATCTTCAGCTGCTTCATCAATGACCTTCCTTCCATCAGAAGGGCAAAAGTGAGGATGTTCGCTGATGATTGCACAATGTTCAGCACCATTCGCGACTCCTTGGATACTGAAGCAAATGCAGCAAGACCTGGACAATATCCAGGCTTGGGCTGACAAATGGCAAGTAATATTCGCGCCACACAAGTGCCAGATAATGACCATCTCAAATAAGAGGGAACCATCCCTTGACATTCAATGGCATTACCATCCCTGAATCCCCCACCATCAACATCCTGGTGGGTTACCATTGACAAGAAACTGAACTAGATTAGCCATATAAATACTGTGGCTACAAGAGCAGGTCAGAGGTTAGGAATCCTGTGGTGAGTGACTCACCTCCTGACTCCCAAAGGCAGTCCACTATCTACAAGGCACAAGTCAGGAATGTGATGAAATACTCCCCATTTGCCTGGATGAATGCAGCTCCAACAACACTCAGGAAGCTTGACACTGTCCAAGACAAAGCAGCCCGCTTGATTAGCACCACATCCACAAACATTCACTCCCTCCACCACCCACGCACAGTAGCAGCAGTGTGTACCATCTACAAGATGGAATTCACCAAGGCTCCTTAAACAGCACCTTCTGAACCCACGACCACTATCATCTAGAAGGACAAGGGCAGTAGATAGATGGGAACACCACCACCTGGGAGTTCCCCTCCAAGCCCACTCACCATCCTGACTTGGAAATATATCGCCGTTCCTTCACTGTCGCTGGGTCAAAATCTTGGAACTCCCTTCCTAACAGCACAGTGGGTGTACCTATAGCACATGGACTATAGTGGGTTCAAGAAGGCAGCTCACCACCATCTTCTCAAGGGCTCCGAATGCAGATGGCACATTATAGACACTAACAGCAGAATAACTGAATAAATTAGTCAGGCCCCTGGAAATTCATAGCAGCTCCTTGAGGCTGCTGAACAATGATTGTCAGCCTTCAGGGAGATCCATTTAAACTCGCACCTGCACCCTTATCTGTCCCGGCACCTGCCCTCTTGCCGCAACCCGCCAGTGAACTGAGCCTGTCTCAGCATGTGTTTCACGCTGGCCAGCAGTTAATTGGCCAGCCAGCATGAAATTGATGTCGGGAGCTGATCATGGGCGGGTGAGGATTTCACATCCGCTTCCAGTCCCTCCGCTCACACTCCCTTGCCAGGCCTCAAATTCAGGTGCATGTCTTCTGCCTTCACACACAAGTTACCATTTTGTTCTCTAATTAGCCCTACTTATTCCTTGGCTATCCTCTTGCTCTATTTATTTACAAAATATCTTTGGGTTTTTTTTATTTTACTTGCCAATATTTTTTCATCCCTCTCTTTGTTTTCTTAATTTCCTTTCTAATTTCACCCCTGTATTTTCTACACTTCTCTCAGTTTACTTCAGTGTTGAGTTCTTGGCATCTGATGTAAGCTTTATTTTTGCCTTTAACTACTGTCTATGTTCTTTGACATTCAGGCTCTAAGTATATGAGTGCCACCTATTTTTTTTGTGGAAACATGTTCATTCTGAACCCTCTTTATCTCCTCCTCGAATGCTCCCACTGCTCTGACACTGATATACCTTTAACTATCAGCTTCCAATTCACTTATGCCAAAACATGCCTCAACTTAGTAAAATTGGCCTTTCTAAATTATTCTTGGTCTATCTTTATCATTGTCCACAATTATTCTAAATCTAACTGAATTATGGTCTATCACTAAAATGCTCTCTCACTGATACCCCTCCCACCTGCCTTGATTCATTCCCTATGACTAAGTCCAGAACTGTCTCTTCTCTTGTTGGGCTTGCTACATATTGGCTAAAAAATTACTCCTGAGTACATTTTAAGAAGTTTGCACTCTCTGCACATTTTATATTGAATTTATCCCAGTTAATATTAGAGTAGTTGAAATCCCCTACTATTATTGTCCTTCTACACTTTCCAGCAATTGGACTACATCTCCCTCTGACTGTTTGGGGTTTTAGAGTATATTCTGAACAGTGTGATTGACCCTTTTTGTTCCTCAGTCCAACCCATATGGCTTCATTTGATGCTCCTTCTAGCATATCATCCCTGCTCCCAGCTGTGATTGGTTCTTTAACCAATATTATGACCACCCCTGTTCTTTATCCCCTCCAGTCTGAATACCCTGTAACCAGCAATGTTGAGCTTCCATTCCTGCCCTTCTTTAAGCACATTTCAGTGATAGCTGATATGATATCATACTTTCAAGTACCTACTTTTGCCCTCAGTTGATCTGCCTCATTCACTAGACGCCACTAATTACTGAACTCTGTTGTTGTCTACCCTTGAGTCTTTGTTTCCTCCAATGCCTACACTCGCTTACTAATCTTCTGCCTTTTATTCCAGTTTTGCTTTTCTTCCTTCTTAATCTGCATTTAGGCTCCCATTGCTCTGCTAAGCTCATTTAAACCCTTCTCAACAGCACTAGCAAACCTTCCTCACCAAGATATTGGTCCTGGCTTTGTTAAGGTGCATCCCATTCAGCTTAAACAGGCCTCACCCAACTCAAAACTGCTCCCAATAACCTAGAAATCTAAAGCCCTCCCTCCTGCACCATTTCTTCAGTCACACATTCAGCTGCACTATTGTCCTATTTCTGTAATTATAGTGCATGTCAGCAGGAATGATCTGGAGATTATTACCTTTAAAGTTTAACTTAATTCCTTTCCTAGTTCTCCGAAATCTGTCTGCAGGACCTCATTCCACTTTCTACCTGTGTCATTGGACCAATATGGACCAGGACCATTGGCTGTTAACTCTCCCCTCTCAGAATGTTCCGTAGCCAATCAGTGACATCCTTGACGCTGGCAGCAGGGTGGTGGGAGTGGGGGCAACATATCATCACGGAACCCAATATACGATTGCGGAAGCACATGTATGCACCCCTAGCCATTGAGTCCTTATCAGTATCACTTTCCTGAGTTTTCTTCTCTCTCCTTCCACAGTTCAGTCACCCATGGTACCTTGCAATTGGATCTGGTTGTATTCCCCATTGGAACCATCACCAGTATTCAGAAGTCAATACTGGTTGGAGAGTGAGGTGCATTCAGAGACCCCTGTGCCACCTGCACGATCTTGACTGTCTAGCAACAACCCAATCTACCCCTGCCTGCGCACCCTTAAGCTAATGGATGACCACATCCAGAAACAAGCGAACCATATAGTTTTCACCCTTGCAGGCGCTCTGTAGTGATGCCAGTTGTTGCTCGAGCTCAAGCTATTCCAGCTGACGCTACTTACTCCACATGTGGATGTCCAGGACACAAGAAGCATCCTCGAGTTCCTTCATAGAACAGGACGCCCATTCCACAGGACTGAAGCATCTTGCCTTGCCTCTATTTATTAGGCTATTAATTAACATTACAGAAATAAACTTTTAAAAAGCACTTACTAGTTACAATAAACTCCATTTGAAGATGAGGGAGTAATTAAAGTGTCAAGATAAATAAATATTATAAAAGATTGTGCTATTTTAAACTGGGTTACGTTTGCTCTATATGTAAGTTTGCATTTGTTTTCTGCTATGTACATACCTAAGGTTTTCACTGTACTTAATTAGCTTGCCTGAGAATTGTTTTGAACAGGGGTTGATGGCAGTTCAGCCAATGCTCCTCATTATGTATCTGTAGCACTATAATCAATGACAGTGGCTGATCACATTATGTGTTTATTTGTAAATGTACTAACTCTTACCTTGTAGATGACCAGTTCCTGAGAACTGAATGTCCTTCACAGGTTTCAAAATACAGACTCATTTTAATGATTTGTTTATTTTGATCTTATATTTTCTCTTATTTTGTTATTAGGACCCACCCAATGCTAAGCACTGCATACAAAGTAAATGGGGGATGGGGCTACAGTCAGTGTTCCTCTATAACTGGCTGCTGGAAGGTGTTTGTGACAGTTGTCAGGGTGACTTGTCCTGAGATTTTATTTCTCTCTTTTTACTAGTGGAATTGTACGTGCTAGGCAACAGCCACTGAGGACACAGTGAAATTTCATGAGAATTTCATGGCATTTGAGTGTTTGTCAAATAGAATGCAATACTGCTCTATTGCTGACTGCTTCTGTTAAAAAGCACAAACAGAAGAGGATTTTCTGTGCATTCATAATACTGATTGCTGTAGCACAAAATTAGAAAATTAGATCTGATGAGAGGCGATAAGAGGGACACACGGATATATGGAAGAGTTGAAAGTGACCCAGGAAATGAAACACAAGTGAGTTTTAGGATCCACTGTGGCTAAAGTTCTGGAAACCCTTGTAAGAGATAAGATCGTGGGGCATCTAGACACAATTAAAATCATAAAAGATAGTCAATATGAGCTCATATGGGAGGTCTTGCCAATCAAATTTACTGGTTTTCTTTGAGGATTTGACAAAGATGCTTGAGCAGGACTACCCAGTGGGTGTGGTGTACTTGGAATTCAGTAAGACCTTTGGTCCAGTTCCTTGAAAAGGTTGTTACTGAAAACAAAGAAAATGAATAGTCATTTGGTAATCCAGAACTTGAGTATTACTGAAAAAAGAGACATATCAAAGCTTTTCGTCTTGCACTCAAGACACTTCGCCAGAATACCAATATAAGGGGAAAACAACAACTTATACTGTATGAGAAGAGAGTGCAGATTGGTTGGCAAGTGGACTCTGATTGGTAGAGGCATTGCCATGGAGAATGCACCAGTGATGGTGATTGACAGTTAACTGCCAAGCATTCTTTGACATTTAAACAAGGCAGCTTGACACAATTGATCAAGGCATTGCCCTGAGGAATGAGTCAGCGAATGGCAGTTACTTATTTTGTTTAGTTGAAACAGGCACAATGTGTGTACATGTTCTTTCTGCCTGCAAAGAACAGGGCCCTGTGTATTAATATATGTGGCTTCCAGTACACGTAAATGCGCCACACTGCGAACCCAACTGATAATTAGTTGTCAGCGTAATTCCTGGCACACTGAGGATTATTTAGCAAATGTTGTTCAATCGCGGAATCACATCTAATGTTGGACACTATGTTTTGAGCTTTGCAAGTGGGGGCTGGTTGGGTACGGCAATAATGCTAGTTCACAGTGGGTAGAAGAAATCAGATGTTAGGATGTATTAAAAGGTCAATATTGAGCCAAAATAGAGAGATAATCCTGCTACTTTATAAATCATTAATGCAACCACACTTAGAATACTGTGTACAGTTCAGATCCTTGTCATACAAAATGCTATTGCAACTATTTTAAGAACACAGAAGAGGGTAAGCAGAATGATTGAGGGTATGGAGGAATTGAATTATGAGGAGCATTTATGTAAATTGGAACTGTTCTCACTAGAAAAGAGAAGGTTGAAAAATGATGTGATTGCTGTTTGTGTGATTCTAAAGGGACTAGATACTGTAGACCATGACCAGCTGTTTCATCTTGTCCAAAAGAATAGAGTCAGAAGACATGGTCTACAATTGAAGAGGAATAAATTCAAAACTCATCTGTGGAAACATTCCCACATATACAAGATCTGAGTCTGGGCATGGCCTCGGTGCATCCACCAGAGAATGTGGGACAGCCTCCTAATTGGCCACCACCATGTTCATTGTCCAATTAAGTACAGTGGCTGACCAGAGAAGCAGGAGGCCCAATATGAAGGCCTCTAACAATGTCTGGATGGCAGGTCCTCTGGGAGATGTCAGCACTGCTGGAGAAGAGGGAGACCCAGAAGTTGCATCAAAATGGAGCGAGCCGTTCACGAAGGCCTCGATCTCCAGAAGAGTGCCTGCAACCATTCCTAAATTCCTGAGCATTGGGGCTCATCGCTCACTGACCTCCTGGCGAAAGGCTGCCTCTGCAGTGCTGCAAGGCTCCTGTCACAGTGGTGGGCAGAAAGTTGCAGAGCTGGGGGGAAACAACCATTGATTGGATGGCGCCAAGTGATGCATTCTGGACCGGGCTGCCAAGTGCAATTGATTGCCCACAGGGATGAAGGGTGGGATCACTTTCTTCCACTTATGCCTAGACACCAGCAATCCATTATGAAGTTGTATAGGCAGAGGCTTGGGGTAAGGTTACTGGCCTATCCTCTCATAGGAATGATGTTTGGCGCATGGGAGTCTAAAAAGTGAGGAGAAATAACTGAAGAAATAAAAATAAATCTTACTTCAAAATTCAAACAACATAAAGCTCAAAAAGCATAGAATGGTTTGAAACCTTTCAATAAACTATATCATAAACTTGTTAGATTTTGAAGCGACTTTAGTGTAAGCATCAAAACTTATATTTAACAAGCCGTCTCAGTGGTTTATTGTGTGAAATCTTAAACTAATTTGGTTTAATAAAGAAATAGGCTGCCAGTTTCAAACCTGACAACTCTGATGGTCTATGCTATACATTGTTTGGTTCTTAAAGTAGGAGCAGATCCATAGTCGTGAGGGTGAGAGCCAGGTCAGGGGTCAGGGCATTGGAGGTCAGAGGTTAGTGCCATAAGGGAGAGGGGTCAGTTGACAAGTATCCTATCTTCATGAAGCTGAAGCTTTTTGATTAATTAATTTGAGGTTCAACAAAATGTCATGGAGACAGAAACTGTTCTAATAAATGTTATTCTTTACAAAACATAAAATCAGTTCATCCCCTCAAGACCTCACCTATTGTTTATATATGAGGACAGCAGCAAGATAGCGTAGTCTCATCTTACTAGTGGAGAGAGGAAGTGGTCAGAGTTTGTATTTTGGTACACATTGTATTAGAAAATAGTGCATTTGGATTACCATGAATCCGAATTTAGATTTCAAATTGGACCTTTCTGCAGACTTCCAAAATTTGAAATTCTAAAATGTGACATCATCACCAAATTCCTCCTGCAGGGTTTTAAAAGGGAAGTACCAAACCAATCTTACAGCTGCCGGCATGTGCTGGCCCTGTGATCCCAGCTGCCCCAAGCTAGGCAGTTTCTGGCAAAAATAAACAGGAACAGTTGAAATTGTACAGAAGGTTGCTCAGTGTCTGAATCAAAAGGGCAGAATCTCCCGTACCCGCTGGTGTCGGGTGTGTTTGGTGGCGTGAGCGGATAATATGGTGTTGAAGGCCAAAAATCGGTTTCATGATGCTGTGAAACCGGTTTGCAATCATCCGCTCTGCCAGTCGATGGTGGGCCCCGTTTCCCACTGTCAGGCATCGAGAACCTCATTGTAATACGTCTGCAACTCATTATAAGCCCAGCCCACCGGAATCATGACCCCGCCGCTGGATCATCCGAGCACGTCGGTGGGTAAACACATTGGTACAGAACACATCTTGACAGGTGTGATGTGCAGAAGTTGGGACTTACCTGCCAGGGCTTTGCTCACATCACGGACATCCGAGGAGCAGAAGACGCTGGAACCTGACACCAACGGCACACTGGAGGAACGTCCATGGCATGCTGGGTGGATTCTCATGGACATTGCTCTGCTGCAAAGCAGCTCATGGAAGTTGGAAAGTCACCATTGATGGGCCACTCACAATGGATGATCGTCGAGGAGGTGGAGAGGAAGGTCCAGCTGTGTTTGGCAGAGGAAGTTGTACTCGGGGAATGGGAGAGCAAGGTCTAGGATCGACTGGAAGAAGCTGTATTGGCAGGGGTTTGAGGTTTGGAGGGGGGGAATGAAAGTGCTGCGGGGGTGAGGTTGGGAGGGGGGAATGAAGGTTTTGGTGGGGGGGGTGAAAGGGGGGAAGGTGTCCTGAGGGGGCGATGTCCAAGTGAACATGCAAGGGAGGGCTCTGTTGAGTCCATGACTGCCTCCTGGGGAGTGAACTGAGGGTGGGCGTGGTACAAGGGAATTGTGAGAATGACCGAGAACACAGTGAAGCAGCAGGTTGGGAGGGTGAGGGTGCAATGGTATCGGTAGAAGGGATGGTGAGGGTAGTTGGTGGGGACGCGGAGGCAGACATGGACCCTGGGGGTGGGAAGGAGGAGGTCGGGGAAGTTAATGTGGATGGGGGTGGGATTTTCAGGAAGGAAGAGAATGTATACGTTCACCTAGACATCCCTGAAAGAAAAGGGTTGTGGCTGGTAGGTGATGGTGGGGAGTGGAAGGTGATGCCAGGAGAGTTGACAGTGATTTGGGAAAGGAAATGGATGACTGAGGGAGGGGAAAGGACAGGGGACCTGAATAAAAATGTTAGATGCACCATTCTTGCTAAATCGAAAATGAAACAAGAGTCATGGTGCTGCATGGGAGTGTGATCAGTGGGTGGGTGGAGATGCAGGTCAGTCAGATGGACAACTGAAAGTGAACCCTAGCAGGCAGCACTGAAAATGCTCGGGTCATTGAGGTGAGTGTGATGGGGAAAGGATCCACATGTGTGGAGAGTGCTTGCACGAGGCTCCGAAAGGCTCTACCACACACACACTTCTCCCTCCAGAATCACTCATGGGCTGGCTTTATGCAGCTGAACTGCTAGTGGCGGGGGGAGGTTGTGAGGGGGGGGTGGAAATGCAGGGAGAGGACTCGCGAAGCCTGTAAATGAAGCTGACAGACACCATTTCACATTATTCAGTGAAAGTGAATATATTTTCAGATTGTAAAGTGACAAAATATGTTCGCCTGTGCAACCAACTGTGATCAGACTTTCTTAACATTTGAAAGCCTTAGACTTCTAAGTGCTGTCCTGACATCCACAGCAGGGATGGAGATAGCCTGTGCAATGGTTGGCCCTGTTGCATCTGATGACTTTGGCGTGGGTCCTCAAGAAAGCCAAGGCCTTGGGGGCCTCCACTTGCTTTGGCTGCCCTCCTGTGGGTCAGCTGGTCCCTCTGCAGTGACAGGGGACGAGGTTGAGGGGGTTACAGGCAAAGGGGACTCAGGGGGAAAGGTCAGCCTCTGAGATTCCTGAGCGGATGACCCGGGGGTGTCCAGCTGCCGCTGCTGCTCCCTTCGGTTGCCTGAGGGCCCTGGTTTGACTCCTTGAGGGGAAGGAGCACCTGGAAGGATGTCAAGCTGCCCCATTTCCCTCTCGTGTCGCCACTGCAGGAACTCACCCATGGCTAATGCAATGGAGTGCAGGCCTGCATGCAACTCCATGTTCTGCTGGATTAGGGTCTTCATGGTATCCACCATATTCCCCATGGAGGCCTTCATACATGCACATGTGGGCACCACTTCATCAGAGAGCAGGCGGATGCACTCCGACTTGCGTGGCACTCTGTTGAGGACTTCCAACAGCTCTGCGTGATGTTCCCCCGTCTTCTGCTAACTCTCCACGTTGAGTTGGAAGGCTGGATCCATAGGGTCATTAGCTGTCTCAGACCTCACTGATGCCTCTTCCCCAGTGGTCCTCCATGCCAAGAATCTCAGATGAACCTGCCTCCTCCTGCTGCAGACATGCGTCCGTGAGCAACCACCAGGTTGTGAATCCGAACCTGCTCTAGATCTACGTCCCACTGAGGTGTGTGTCTCTGACCTGAGGGAGTGTGTGTGGGCTGCTTCCAGGCTGCTTATTTCCAGCTCTTCAATGGAGGAGGCATCTTCTTGGCTGGAGGTGAGGACATGGATGGAGCTGAGGGACTTGCTGGCTGAGGGTGTCGGTCGCTTGGCAGAGCTCCCTTTGAACCAAAGTAGAGATAATTAGTGCATGGCAGCAGAGTCAAAAGCAGAAGAGAGAGCACTCACAGTTTTGTTGAGGGAGGGCTGATGTGGTGCACGATCCTCACATGGATGTTCGCTGCTGACCTCACTTCCACCGAAGGCACAGTCTACATCCTCACCAGTCAGCGCAATGGCACACTCCTCAATGTGAGTAAGGGACCTAATGTGGGTCACTCCACCCCTGGTGTGGGACCTCTCCCTGCTGATGTGAGCAGGCTTCTCCTGCATGAAAACAGATGGAGAGAGTGTGAGCAGGACACATGGCACTGCATGGAGTGTTTGTGTGGTGACCGGAGCCACGGACGGGATGAGGACATGAACTCCAGAGGATATGAGCCTGATGGGGATGTGAGGGTGTGTGTGAGAATTAGTGGTGTTGACCCTTGAGGTGTGAGATCCCTGTGGATGTGTGATTCATTTGTGAATGTGAGAGTTGAGAGTGATGAGAAGAGTGATTTACCCTGGTGGAATGGATGAGACCATTCATCCTCTTGCAGCACTGGGCGGCTGTCCTCTTTTGCAGGGCATTGGCGCTGACCGCTGCTGCTACAGCCTCCCATGCTAGATTGGTGACCTTGCTTGCTGGTCTTCGCCCAGAGAAGTGGTAGAGGACATCACACCAGGCTTCCGCTTCATTCAAACTCTTGAGGGACATGTCATTAAACGGGAATGTGGGTGGCGGGGGATAGGGGGTGGTGGCTGCAGTCTCCTTGCCTTTTGGGGTCATGTCTTCCATGCAGTGGTCCTGGGTTGGAAGCACTGAGAGGTGTGCGCGCAGCTGCAATTTAAATATGGCGCCCAGCGTGATGAAGTGGCGAGGTGATGGCATGGCGGGTGGACGAGAGCCTGCCTGACATCAAAACAATGTGCTTCCTGGGAATACATAATTAATGAGTCAGGGTTTGGCTGACACGGCGTGAAAAGCCGCCATTGCGGTCGGTAGGTAAAATGTCCTTTTTCCTGCCCGCTACCTCACTTAGTGAAAATCTGGGATGATTCCGCCCATAGAGTTTTGCAGCACAGAGGAGGCCATTCGGTCTGTTGTGTCTGTTCGGCCCATCGTGTTTGCCCTGGCTGTCTCTCCCCTTCACTTTTCCAGCAGCCCTCCACCTTCTTTCTCTTCAGGTAATTATCTGGTTCTATTTTGAGAGCTATGATTGAATCTGCCTCCACCACACTACAGGCACTGCATTCCAGACCCTGTGACACTTACTGTGTCAAAACATTTTCTTATATGTCCCCTTTGGTTTTTTTCCTTGCACCTTAAATCGGAGTCCTCTAGTTCTTGACCCTTCTGCCTCAGAATCTGAGAACAGATTCTCACTATTCTGTCCAGGCCCCTCATAATTTTGAATACCTCAATCAATTCTCCTATCAATCATCTGTTCTCCAGGGGGTACAGCCCCAGCTTCTCCAATCTATCCACGTGACTGAAGTCTCTCATTCCTGAAGCCATTCTCGCAAATATTTTCTACACCCTCTCTAATGGCTTCACCTCCTTCCTAAGGTGTGTTGCCCAGAATTGAACGCAATACTCCAGTTGAGGCCAAAGGTTTATCATAACCTCCATGCATTTGTAGTCTAGACCACCATTTATAAAGCCTACAATCCCGTTTGCCTTACTAACAAATTTCTTAACCTGCTCTGCCACTTAGAATGATTTGTGCATAACCCCAGGTCCCTCTGCTCCTGCACCATCTTTAGAATTGTATACTTTACTTCATATTGTCTCTATTTGTTCTTCCTATCAAAATGTATCACTTCATGCTTCTCTGCATTAAACTTCATCTGCCACATATCTGCCCATTTCAACAACATATCTATGTCCTCTTAAAGTCTATCACTATCTACCTCACAGTTCACAATACTTCCAAGTTTTCTGTCAACAGCAAATTTTGAAGCTGTGCCCTGTACACACAAGTAGTCATTAATATAGACCAAGGAAAACAATGGTCCTAATACTAACTCCGGGGGAGCCCATTATACACTTTCCTCCAGTCTGAACAATAGCCATTCAACATTACTCTCTGTTTCCTGTCATTCAGTCAACTTCATGTCCATGCTGTAACTGTCCCTTTCATTCCGTGGGCTTTAACTTTGCTGACAAGTGTGTTATGTGGCACTTCACAGAATCAGAGAATTGTTACAGTGCAGAAGGAGGCCATAGAGCCCATCGTGTTTGCCCTGGCTGTCCGAATGAGCTTTATGACTCAGTGCCATTCTTCTGCTTTTTTCCCCGTCCCTTGCACATTGTTGCTATTCAAATAATCATCTATTGTCCTCTTGAATGCTTCAATTGAACCTGCCTCCACCACACTTCCAGGCAGTGCACTCCTGACCTAAACCACTTGCTGTGTGAAAAAGATTTTTTCTCCCATCACATTTGCTTCTTTTGCAAATCACTTTAAATCATTCTTTTTTTGTTTACTATCATCAGGCTATTGGAGTTTAATTTTTGTTCAAAATCCATTCATAAAATTTCTTCCTGTATAATGAGAGTGCTGTTTCAAGATACAACAGTATAAAATTTGTGATTACAGGATCCATTATAAAGTTAAATTATCACTAATGTGCTATTTCCTGTAATACACTTGAAATATAATCCAATATGTTTTCATATGAATTAAAATAATGTACCATGCCCTGACTGCTGTCTGTGTGATGTGAGTTAATTATGTGGTCCTGCCTCAAACATTGTGCGCATATGAATTGGATCATTGTAAAATATTACTTCTAAATGTATTAGAAATGAGTGTGCATTCAGGAAGTGTGAATCCCAATTTGATTTGGAATTGTGTACTTTTGCTAGTGATTCCTGATATAATCTTAGCTAGTTAGGTACAGGTTGTGTGATCAAAGCAGCATGCTGTGGCATACATAGATGGAGAGCAGAAGTACAGATGGGATCAGTCCCCAATCAACTTGGTGTAGCGTTGCTTGTGTCATGCTCTGACAATCTTCTGCTTAAACAAGGAAATGGAGGCAGCAGTGAGGGATTTATATAGATCACACAGAAATATAAAGTGTTTATAGATGGCAAATATAATTTTTTTTAATAGAAGCATGATTGTGTTTAAATGATAAAAGAAGTGCAATCAGCCCACACACTGATATCTATTTTAAAAACAACAGCCTCAAGATTCCTGGACCACAAAGGAGGAATGTCTGTAAATGTTCCTGCTCCTGATTATCACCCGGTGAAATGTACAAGTCTGTGAATGTTAGATGAAACAGCTTCTGACTTGGATGTGCTGCTCTAATTACCTGCTGAAACGCACCATACTGCATAGTCTCATACATGAAAAATGACTACTTGGGAAAAGTATGTGTGCGTGCTTCAAATTAATCTATGCTGAGTTAACAAGGGGTTAAAGGAAATAATTCCATTGTCAAATGGACAAGATTGTACTATATTCCAAGCTCCATCAACCATCTGCTTAACCATTGAAGAGGTCAATAGCAATAACAGATAGAAGTGAATTTAGTCAAATCTAAACAAGCTGAAATAATTCTGCACAGTTCTCGGTCATTTTTTGCTATTGTCTGATCTATTTCCACCTTTGTTACATTTCTGGTATTTCTAGAGGATGTGAAGTTTAAAAGCTGTGCGAACAGACGTGCTCCATGCTCGTGGGAGTGAGATGGTGCCATGGAAACAAGGTTAGCGCAGGTTTTGGGTAATTCCATCCCCTGGAGAGTGACAGGCATTTCAGTGCATGACTCCAGAAAACCACTGCGGAAGAAATCAACTGAGTCCATCCCAGAGGGAAAAGGGATGTGTGAAAAGGAGACTGCTAGTCCTTCACCAAAAGCAGCTAGGGATGAGATTGATCAGGATTGTCATGGATGATTTTGTCTTCATTACAGTTCGCTTAGCTTCAGTGGTGGGGCAACTTGTAGAAACAATAATTGGGAACAAAATGAATAGCCACATGCATAAATGTGGGTTAATTAAAGAAAGCCAGTATGGATTTCTTAAAGGAAAATTGTGTTCAACTAACTTGCTGGAGTTTTTGAAGAGATAACAGAGAGGGTTAATGAGGGCAATGCCATTGATGTAGTGTACATGGACTTCCAAAAGGTGTTTGATACAGTGCCAAACAACAGACTTGTGAGCAAAGTTATAGCTCATGGAATAAAAGGGACAGTAGCAAGATGGATATGAAATTGACTGAGTGACAGGAAACAGAGAGTAGTGGTTAAAGGATGTTTTTCAGGCAAGTGGAAGGTTTTTAGTGGAGTTTCTCAGGGGTCAGTGTTGGGACCCTTGCTTTTCCTGATACATATTAATGACCTAGACCATGGCATACAGGGCACAATTTCAAAGTTTGCAGATGATACAAAACTTGGAAGAATTGTGAGGAGAGTGGTGCAGAGCTTCAAAAGGACAGAGACAATTTGGTGGAATGGGTGGAAAGATAGCAGATAAAGTTCAATGCAGAGAAGTGTGAAGTGATTCATTTTGGTAAGAAGAATATGGTGAGACCAGAAAAAATAAAGAGCACAATTCTAAAAGGGGAGCAGGAGCAGTGGGACCCGTGTGTATATGTGCATAAGTCATTGAAGGTGGCAGGACTGGTTGAGAGCGCGGTTAATAAAGCATACAGTATCTTAATAGGAGCATAGGGTACAAGAGCAAGGAGATTGTGTTGAACTTGTATAGGACGCTACTTCAGCCTCAGCTGGAGTATTGCATCCAATTCTGGGTGCCTCACTTTAGGAGGGATGTGAATGCACTGGAGAAAGTGCAGAAAAGATTCACCAGAATGGTTCCAGGAATGAGGAACTTCAGTTATGAAGGCAGGTTGGAGAAGTTAGGACTGTTTTCCTTGGAGAAAAGAAGGCTGAGAGGTGGCTTGTTGGAGGTATACAAAATCATGAGAGGTCTGGACAGAGTAGTAGGGAGTAACTGTCCTCACTTGGGAAAGGATCGAGAACAAGAGGGCACAGATTTAAAGTAATTGGTAAAAGAAGCAAAAGCAACATGAGGAAAGTCTTTGTCACGCAGCGGTTGGTTAAGGTCTGGAATGCACTGCCTGAGAGTCTGGTGGAGGCAGGTACAATCGAGGCATTGAAAAGGGAATTAGGCTGTTGTCTGAAAAAGAAGAATGTGCAGGGTTATGGGGGGAAAGCTGGGGAACGGCACGAAGTGAGTTGCTCGTTCGGAGAGCTGGTGCTGACATGATGGGCCAAATGGCCTCCTTCTGCACTGCAACAATTCTTGTTTCTTTGATTCCGTGATTCAGTAGCAGCTTTTAATGAAAGACAAGCAAAATGCCCCCTTATCAGGTGGGTCCTACCGAGCACCTACCCTTAAAGTTCTGGATGGCACAACTAGCAAATGTGCAACTCAGTATGCAGCAATAATAGTTGCCTTATAACTGGGCTAAGGAAGGGAAAACAAGCTCGAGTTCTAGCTCTTGACTGAAATCCAGTCATGCTAACTAGAAAGGGTAAGTGTGAGAGCAGAATCAGGATTTTCCTTGATTCCTGGAGAATATTGTCTTGGCTCACATATGAAGTTTGAACAAAGTACTGGAAGATGATTAATGCCTGTGGAAAAATATCCCACAATGAATCAGCACCTTCAGGGAGGGAAGGAATAGAATTGAAGGAATAAAATGGTTCATCAAAATTTATAAAACCTTCTGTTACAAGCTTGGTAATAATACTTAGTGAAGTTTTTCAAATTACAAACACTGGTTGGGGGATTTATTTTGTTCTTTGGTAATAGTGTGTAACATGCGATTTTGGATAAGCCACATGTACATCGCTTCTGCTTTTCATTTCTTTGAAGTCAAGTATAAAGGAAAAATGAGATGTGTAGTGGGCTTCTAATCTGATACAATCCCCTAATGTCAAAATTATCCACAAACGTTTGTTGTCATTAAAATGTGCTGTCCCTGAAGTAAATAAAATGATTATTAAGGTATTTTAATGTCTTCTCCGACTGTTCTTACACAGCTAATTCCTCAAAATTGCTTCAGAATCTTGGAAAAGGGGAATGAAGGTGACAAAAATGATGGTGAGATAATCAGGTAATGGTTAAAACAGCTAAAGGTAGATGAAGGTGCATATTTTCAGCTTGCTGCCTGTGCCAAACCTGCTGTTGGTGATGATCCTTCTGTGACAGATTTCCACATGAATAAAAATAAGGCTGTTCCTATATCAGGCAGCCAATCCTCAATATCATTCACAGACAGCAAGTTAAGGTGCTGACTATGCTGCCAAGTCACAGCAAGACTTTCCATTTAGAGTACAGTAAAGTTCCATTGTTCACATACGAACATACAAACTAGGAGCAGAAGTAGGCCACTTGGCCCCTGCATCGCGTTCTGAGGCAGAGAGTTCAAAGTCGCACGATCCTCTGAGAGAAAAAATTTCTCCTTATTTCTGTTCTAAAAGGGCAACCCCTAATATGAAAATAGTGCCCCCTAGTTCTGGACTCACCCACTAGAGGAAACATCCTTTCCACGGCCACCTTGTTGAGACCACTCAGGATCTTATACTCTTCAATCAAGCCTCACTCTTCTAAACTCCAGCGGAAACAAGCCCAGTCTGCGCAACCTTTCCTCATTACAGCTATCAGTCTAGTAAACCTCCTTTGAACTACTTCCAAAGCATTTATAGCCTTCCTTAATTAAGGAGACCAACTGCACACAGTATTCGAGATGTGGTCTCACCAATGCCCTGTATAATTGAAGCATAACATCTTTACCTTTATGTTCAATTCCTCTCATAATAAAGACAGAATTCCATTAGTCTTCTTAATTACGTGCTGTACCTGCATACTAACGTTTTGTGCCAGCCAGCCAATCATCTGTCCATGCTAAGATGTTATAACCTACAACATGGGCTTTTATTTTCTGCAATAACCTTTGCCACTCCTTTGATGTGACTGCTTATCAAATGCTTTTTGGAAATCCAAGTACAGTAAGTCCACAGGCTCCCCTTTATCCACAGCGCATGTTACTTCTTCAAAAAGCTCCAATAAATTGGACAAACGTGATTTCCCTTTCGCAAAACCAAGCTGACTCTTCCCAATTACCTTGAGTTTCTCCAAGTGCCCATCTATAGCCTCCTTAATGATTGATTCTAATGCCATATGCCATGACATATGTCAAGCTAACTAGCTAACAGTTTCCTGTTTCCACCTCCCTGCCTTCCTGAATTTTTTATTTTTTTATTTGTAATTCATTAACAGGATGTGGGCTTCGCTGGCTGGGCCAGCATTTATTGCCCATCCCTAGTTGCCCTTGAGAAGGTGGTAGTTAGCTGTGGTACACCCACGTTGCTGTTAGGAAGTGAGTTCCAGGATTTTGACCCAGCGACAGTGAAGGAACGGCGATATATTTCCAAGTCAGGATGGTGAGTGACTTGGAGGGGAACTTCCAGGTGATGGTGTTCCCATCTATTTGCTGCCCTTGTCCTTCCAGATGATAGTGGTCGTGGGTTTGGAAGGTGCTGTCGAAGGAGCCTTGGTGAATTCCTGCAGTGCATCTTGTAGATGGTACACACTGCTGCTACTGTGTCGGTGATGGAGGGAGTGAATGTTAGTGGATGTGGTGCTAATCAAGCAGGCTGTTTTTTCCTGGATGGTGTCAAGCTTCTTGAGTGTTGCGGGAGCTGCACTCATCCAGACAAGTGGGGAGTATTCCATCACACTCCTGACTTGTGCCTTGTAGATGGTGGACAAGCTTTGGGGAGTCAGGAGGTGAGTTACTCAGCACAGTATTCCTAGCCTCTGACCTGCTCTTGTAGCCACAGTATTTATATGGCTATTCCAGTTCAGTTTCTGGTCAATGGTAACCCCAAGGATGTTAATAGTGGGAGATTCAGTGATGGTAATGCCATTGAACATTAAGGAGTGATGGTTGGATTCTCTCTTGTTGGAGATGGTCATTGCTTGACACTTGTGTGGCATGAATGGTACTTGCCGCTCCTAGAGTCATAGGGGTCTACAGCACAGAAAAAGGCCCTTCGGCCCATCGAGTCTGCGCCGGTCAAACAAGTACCTAACTATTTTAACCCCATTTTCCAGGACTAGGCCCATAGCCTTGTATGTCATGGCATCGCAAGTGCACATCCAAATACTTGTCAGCCCAAGCCTGGATATTGTCCAGGTCTTGCTGACTTTGGACATGCACTGCTTCAGTATTTGAGGAGTCGCAAATGGCGCTGAACATTGTGCAATCATCAGCGAACATCCCCACTTCTGACCTTATGATGGGAGGAAGGTCACTGATGAAGCAGTTGAAGATGGTTGGACCGAGGACACTAACCTGAGGAACTCCTGCAGTAATGTCCTGGAGCTGAGATGAGTGACCTCCAACAACCACAACCATCTTCCTTTGTGCTAGATATGACTCCAACCAGTGGAGAGTTTTCCCCCTGATTCCCATTGACTCCAGTTTTGCTAGGGCTCCTTGATGCCACAATCAGTCAAATGCGGCCTTGATGTCAAGGGCAGCCATTCTCACCTCGCCTCAGGAGTTCAGCTCTTTTGTCCATGTTTGAACCAAGGCTATAATGAGGTCAGGAGCTGAGTGGTCCTGGCAGAATTAGAGGGGTTATATTTGCTACTTTCCTGTCTGATGGAACCTTTCCAGAATCTAGGGAATTTTGGAAAATTAACATCAATGCATCGACTACCTCATTAGCCACCTCTTTTAAGGTTCTAGGATGAGGTCCAACAGGACCCAAAAGCTTGTCAGCCCGCAGCTCCATCAGTTTGCTCAGTACCTCTTCCCCAGTGATTGTAATTTTACCACATTCCCCTCTCCCTTCCACCTCCCGATTTACAGCTATTACAGGAATGTTTTTGTATCCTCTAGAGTGAAGACAGAAGCAAAATGTGTGTTCATTTCATTTGCCATTTCCTTATTATCTACTATTAACTCCCCATTGCCACTCTCTCGAGGACCAACACTCATTTTACTGACTCTTTTCCTTTATGAATACTTGTAGAAATTTTTGCTATCCGATTTTACATTTCTGGCTAGCTTCCTCTCATACTCTAACTTCTTCCTCCTGATTAACCTTTTCGTCATTCTCTGCCATTCTTTATATTCTGACCGATCATCTAACCTGCCACTCATCTTTGCACAGTTATATGATTTTTCCTTAAGTTTGATGCTTTCCTTACCTTCTTTAGTTAGCCACAGATGGTGGGTCCTCCCCTTAAAATTTTTTTAATAGTGGGAATGTTCTCATTCTGAGTATTCTGAAATATCTCCTCAAATGTTTGCCACTGCTTCTCCATTGATCTACCCCCTAGCCTAGTATCCCAGTTCACTTCAGCTAGCTCAGCTTTCATGCCCACATAGTTGCCCTCATTAAAGCTTAAGACCCACTCTTCTCTCTTTCAAACTGGATGTAAAATTCAATCATATTGTGGTCACGGCTACCTAGGGGTGCCTTTACTCTGAGGTCATTAATTAATCCTGTCACATTACACAATACCAAATCAAATATAACTGCTCTCCGGTTAGTTCCAGAATGTGCTGCTCTAAGAAACTATCTCGAAAGAATTCTATGAACTCCTCATCCAGGCTAATACTGCCAATCTGATCTTTCCAGTTTATATGCAGATTAAAATCACCCATGATTATTGCTGTCCCTTTATCACACACACACCCAATATTTCTTCTTGTCTACTTGGCCTACATTGTGGTCACAGTTAAGGGACCTGTAGACCACTCCCATGACTTCTTCTTTAATGAATTTGTTAACCCGTGCTAAAGTCCTTGTACACACGATTGCCCATTGCAGCCACAAATCTTCACCTAGCTGCGATTTAAACATTAGAAGTTTGCACCTGAACATTTATTAGTCCTGGAGTAAAGAAAAACCGGCATTTAGAAGATAGAGAAACCAAGATTTTCATGGTGTAACTGCAGGTAGGTTGCTGTGATTTACAGATACAGTAACTTCTGACCAGTATTTTACAGTACAGGTACAGTACAGCATTTTACTAAAAATGAGTGATTGAGGGAGAAGCAGAAAACATCCCAGGAAAGTGTTTTCTTGCTTTGTTAAATAATTTCTCCAGTAAAATTGACTTGAATTTACTCAAAAAGATAGTTTTTATTGCTTCTGTGCCTTAAACAAGTCACATTTTGGGATGACTGGAACCTATCTAATTCATTTCCATTATAAAGTATGTTCGCCCTTCACGATTTTGCCCTTTGTGAGAATTCATGGGAACGTAACTCCACGCAAACGGCGGGAATTTTACGGTAATGTAATAATGCACTTGTTGGATTAAACAGCAATGTTGGAAAAAATAATAACCTGGAACACGTATGATGAATTTGGAGAGGGTAGGGGAACTAATGACCTGGTCCTAACTCCTGGAATGGAAGCATTTAAATATTTGGGCTAGAGCGCTGGTACTTGCAGTGGTGCCACACAGATACCTGCCCTGCAGGTGAGGCTAATCAGATTGGCATCTCACCTCTCCAAAGGGATAATTTGGTCCAAAGCAAGGATTTAAATTGTCCCGATTCCTTTCAGGGAGCAGAGGGGCAGCCTTGTTATATCTCTTCATGGGGCCTTAGGAAATCCAGCTTTCGGCAGGCTGTGGACCCATCAAGGGAAAGTTGTAAGAGCTTTTAGGAAAGCGCCAGGCACAGCTAAAATAAGCCCACCTCTAAGTCCAATTTCTCAAAGCAGATTCCATGGGACAGAAAACCAGTGGATTTGGAATTTCCAACTTATAGCTCTCCGGCCAGAAATTAGCCCATGTTTTGCTCCTCAGCTGCGCCATTTCTATCCTACTCAACCTTACTTTATGGTTCATCAGTAACATTTAAACAGTTATTTCACATCTGAAATTTTTCCAGATATACAAAACTGACAGTTAAAGTATTGCGTGGTAATGCAACTTGCTCCAGTTGTCAATTGCTCTATTGACGTGAGATATTTAAATGTCAGAATTTGGAGTGTTATTTAAGTCAGCTGGGATCCAACCAGTCATAACTGGTTTAACTGGTGTTTTTAAATCGCTGTATTAATCTGGAACTATGGCATAAAGACTACTCAAAGTTTCCTTAACACCAACATCATAAACTTCTGCCTGACTACTCGACTGTAGAATTAACAATAATTAATGACGGTCCAAGTACCTGTTCTCCCCCCACCACCCCCACACCTTAGTAACCTCGAACAGCAACTTTAGATTAAGAGGTACCCCCTCTCCCAAGTCCACACCGATAGGTTGCTTAAGAGCATACTGAATTAAAGCTCCTAATGACTGTAGTCCAATATGTTGCAGTAGGTTAAGCAGTGGTCACTAAAACTATTCATAAAAATATCTCTTAATCAGAATTGATGCTAATCCAGCAAAAGGCTGGCTAAATAATATACCCACAAAGCAGTAATTTAATCTAAATGGCTCCCGTAAAGCAGCAGCTTTAATTTATTGCTTTTGGAAAATTAAATTTTATCAAGTAAATCTTTTTTTCCCAGAATGTCCTCCTCCCCTTTCTGCGTTTGCTGAGGTAGGATTTCACATATACTGGCAAGTCCTCCAGTACCACAAAAATAGTCAGTGTTCAAACGTGAGCCAGATAATGTATTTCAACATAATATTCAGCAAGTGTTTCTTTTTCAAACAAATATTCAAATTAAGTGAGTTAACTGGCATTTGCTCAATTTACATGCTTCTACTTTTTTCACTCTTACTGTTTATTTTCATGGGAAATTATTACTGTGCAGCCATCTCTCATCAGAACATACGGTATGCTGTTTAATAACTTCCAAGACCAATTTTCTAGTTCGCTCAAACCAAGTAAAGCAGGAACTTCCATTGAGATCCCATTTTGAGAGGATTGAGAATTCCAGATATAGCTTGGTTTTGTCATTGTATGATTCAATTTACATTAGTGTGGTTTAGCAGGTTCTAAACAAAAAGCACCCATGAGTCTAAGTTATTGCTGGCTGAAGACCACAAGGTGTGCGGTGCATAGATAATTATTTCGGGCAGCTATCTGGCCAATTCAGCTTTTGTAGTATCCTCCTCCAATGCCTCTCCACCATTGTCCAGCTGGTTAGGACTGCTCTCACCTGCTTCCATTCTTACCTATCAAATCAGGGCCAAGGAATCGCCTGCAAAGGCTTCTCCTCCCATTCCCGTAGTTACTTCTGGTGTTTCCCTGGGGATCTATGCTTGGTCTCCACCAGTCTCTCATCTACATGCTGCCCCTCGGTGACATCACCCAAAAACATAACTTTAGTTTCCACATGTATTCTGACAACACCCAGATCTACCTCACTAGTACTCCTCTTAACTCCACCACTGTCTCTAAATTGTCAGACTCTCCAGTGCTTGATGAGCAGAAATTTCGTCCAGTTAAATATTGAGAAGTCCAAAGCTGTTGTCTACAGTCCCAGCCATAAACTCTGCTCCCTAGCCTGTGACTCCATCCCTCTCCCTGGTAACTGTCGGAGGCTGAACCAGATTGTTTGCCACTTTGGTGTCATATTTGATCTTGTGAGTTGCTACCGACCACATGTCCATGCTCTCACTAAGACCAACTATTTCTAGCTCTGTAAAATCACCCAACTTGGCCCCTACCTCAGCTCATCTGCTATTAAAACTCTCATCCCTTCCTTGGTTACCTCTAGATTTGACGATTCTAATGCACTCCTGACCAGTCCCCATATTCCTCTGTAAACTTGGCATCATCCAAAACTCTGCTGCCCTTGCCCTAACTCATACCAGGTCCCATTTCCCCTATTTCCCCTGTGTTCGCTGACTTATATTGACTCCGGGTTAAGCGATGCTTCGATTTTAAAATTCTCATTCTTGTTTTCAAATCCTTCCATGGGTTCCCTTCTCCCTATCTCTGTAAAATCCTCCAGCCCCACAATCCTCCGAGACATCTGTGCTCCTCTACTTCTGACCTCTTAAACATTCCAAATTTTAATCTCTCCACATTGTTGCCCATGCCTACAGCTACCTGGATCATAAGTTCTGGAATTCCCTCCATGACCTTTCTGCCTCACTTTCTTCCTTCTAAGCAGCTCCTTAAGGTCAGCATGGTTCAGTTAGTTGCACTAGCATCTCTGAGTCAGAAGGTTGTGTATTCGAGACCCACTCCAGCACTTCAGTACACAACTCAAGGCTGTGCAGTACTGAGGGAGTGCTGCATTGTCGGAGGTGCTTTCTTTTGAATTAAATGTGAAACAGAGGCTTGTCTGTCCCCTCAGATGGATATAAAAGATCCCATGGCACCATTTCAAAACATGGGGAGTTACCCTAGTCTCCTGGCCAACTTTTTTTCCGTTAATCAACAACACAAAAACTGATTACCTGGTCATTACTGCATTGCTGTTTGTGGGAGCTTGCTGTGTGCAAATTGGTGGTCGCATTTTTGCCATTACAACAGTGACTACACTTCAGAAGTACCACATTGGCTGTAATGCACTTCGGGACATTATGTGGCCCTGAAAGGCATTATTTATTTAATGCAAGGCTTTCTTTATTTTTTTGCAATATAAATTGCCCTCTATGATACGCTTTGGTACTATATAAATATAAGTTGTTGTTGTGGTAAAGTATGAAAGTATAATAACCTTATACAAATGATTTTGTTACGTAAATCATTACTGGATTTTACGGAGCCTGTTCCCCCACCCTGGGCAAAAAAGCTGAAGTGAGCCCGCCCCAGCTCCGGTGGCTTGCTGCACGGGCATTTAACTCCTGAAGGGGTTTAAGGCGAGTCCTCTGCCCCCATTTAGTCAGGAAGTCCTGCCTCTGAGAGCTTCTGGCCAATCAAATGGCCAGCAGCTCTCCGGTCCCAGCAGTGCCACCAGGAATAGTGGCCACTGGCTGGGACTGCAGCAGTCTCCATCTACGAGGAGTTGGATCGAAAGGTGCAGAGGATATCGCTAGGCCCTGGTTGAAAGGTCAGGATGAGTGGGGTAAGAGGCCGGAGTAGACAGGCCAGGGGTGAAAGGGGAGGGGAGGCCCGGGGTGGGGGGAGGTGCCCCGGATGGGCCCTAAGGAGCCACCTCCCACCTTTCCCATGCAGGGAAATCTGTGCTTGGTGTGGGTTTCTTCCACTGCAGCAGAATGAAGCCCTTAAGTGGACATTAACTGGCCATTTAAGGGCCTCAGTTGGCCCACAGGTGGTTGGGCTGCCCAACACCTCGCCCACCACTGGTGAAATTGCAGTGGGGCAGTGGCGGGTGAGTAGGCAGAGGGCATGGCACCTACATGACATTTTACAGGTCCCCTGCCTACAAATCCCTGGTTGGCTGGCTGTAAAACCCAGCCCATTGTCTTTTGGCTTTGTCAACAAAGGTCTTTAAGCATCACCTACATGAAAATACATGCTTGAGGTCTAAAATCCAGAAGAGTTGTAAATCATTACTCTAATGTTGCTTCTCATAGGGTGATTTATCCATCAACAGCAAAATTGACACCTGAAAGGTTTGGGATGGATCTTCCACACACCACTGTGACCTTAGTAGTATTGCAGCCCACTTTCCCGGTTTGGGGTGAACTAAGTATTCAAGACAGACTCCCAGTAGTATAACCATTGTTCCTTGGGAGCCTGTACTGCAGGGGAGAGAAATGATATGCTGCCATGTGCTTCATTGGGGCAGCAGCATAAATGTCAAAGCCAAAATTTAAAGTGGAAGGAATTTATAAATGGTGAAATGGCACCATCCTGACTAAATCCCGTGGGTGGCTGGAAGAGTGGGAAGACATGGAAATGAACAGGATGATCAAAGCATTCTGATAGGATGGCGTTTAATTGTCTGTGGAGTTGAGGATACAGTCCAGCTCCTCTAGCTTCGCAGGAGCATTTTAAAATCTTCAAAACCTATTTTAAGTTGTCAGCTGTCGGGGCGAATGACGATCCCTGAGTGGGATGGGCCCAACACCTACATTGCATATCGGGGAGGAAGTTCTAAAATGAGTCCTCCATTGGCTTAGACCTCTTATTTACATAATAAGCGGTCTAACAACTGGCTTAGGCCTTCCTAATCTTCTTTAGTTTAGTATCCATTTTCCTGATACTTCTGTCGAGAACATTAGGTTGTTTTTTGTAAAATATTGTAGGTGCTATAGAAATGCAAGATGGTTGTTAATATGTTCAATATGTTTCCATATTCTTGCTTATACTAATACTGCAGACTAGGTTGACTTATTAGTAACGGTAGAGTTTATTACACTGCGATCTGCAAGAGGACTGGGTACCTTGTGCTAAGCGGCAAACACCATCTGCAAAATAAGACAAAGTGTTATGTTAGGCTACGACTGAAAATATTGATTTAACAGAGTTTATTTTGTACTAGAACCCTTTGAAATCAATGTATTGATAGAATAATATATCACTACAGCTATAAACCCTTGCTTCTTTGCTATGGTTAACCACTATAGCAGCTATATAAGGAATGCTCTTAGTCTGCTATCAGTGAAATTGGTGTGTCTGTTGAATCGCATTCAATTTAGTCTGTAAACTTTTAAGTAACGTACTCTGAGAGTATTTTACACACTTTCCAAATGTCAATTTCTTTTAGTTCATGGAACAATTGGCATTAATAGGTTTTAAAGGTGATTTGCTTTCAAATTTTCAAATGATAGAATTGTTAATTCAACAATTCTATTGTTAATATTATGCTAAATTAAAGTTAATTAATTTTACACCTCCTACGATTGGATTAACTAATCAAAAGTAGGGTAGCTTCCCATTTTCTGTCTTACACTGTCTCTTACATGGACTGATAGCACTGACTCAACGTCACATCTTCAGTCTCACTCAGTCTCCTACATGGACTGATGGCACTGACTCAACATCACATCTTCAACCTCACTCTGTGTCCTACATGGACTGATGGCACTGACTCAACATCACATCTTCAACCTCACTCTGTGTCCTACATGGACTGATGGCACTGACTCAACATCACATCTTCAACCTCACTCTGTGTCCTACATGGACTGATGGCACTGACTCAACGTTACATCTTCAATCTGACTCTGTGTCCTACATGGACTGATGGCACTGACTCAACGTCACATCTTCAACCTCACTCTGTGTCCTACATGGACTGATGGCACTGACTCAATGTCACATCTTCAACCTCACTCTGTGTCCTACATGGACTGATGGCACTGACTCAACGTCACATCTTCAACCTCACTCTGTGTCCTACATGGACTGATGGCACTGACTCAATGTCACATCTTCAACCTCACTCTGTGTCCTACATGGACTGATGGCACTGACTCAATGTCACATCTTCAACCTCACTCAGTCTCCTACATGGACTGATGGCACTGACTCAATGTCACATCTTCAACCTCACTCTGTGTCCTACATGGACTGATGGCACTGACTCAACGTCACATCTTCAGTCTGACTCAGTCTCCTACATGGACTGATGGCACTGACTCAACCTTACACCTTCAGTCTGACTCAGTCCCCTATATGGACTGATGGCACTGACTCAACCTTACACCTTCAGTCTGACTCAGTCCCCTATATGGACTGATGGCACTGACTCAACCTTACACCTTCAGTCTGACTCAGTCCCCTATATGGACTGATGGCACTGACTCAACATTACACCTTCAGACTGACTCAGTCTCCTACATGGACTGATGGCACTGACTGAACGTCACATCTGTCATATTTTCTAGGAACATATGTGACGGTGCAGCTCCCATTTTGCAGGTCCTCTTCAAGTTGGGCGGGAAGGGGGGGTGGACGCCTCCATCAGAAGCCCCCTTCTGAAGTTGGGTGACACCACCTTAAGCCAGTGGCCTCCAGGCCTCCCTTCCCCCCCATCCCACCCCTCCTACCCCCCAGCCTCTCCCCTGATACCATGATCGGCCCCTTTGCATCCCCCCGCCGCTGCCCCCCACTGTTTCCACTGATCGGGGAATCTAAAATGCGATGGCACAGTGTTAGGATAAAGGGCCAATCATTTAGGACTGAGATGAGGAGAAATTTCTTCACTCAAAGGGCTGTGAATCTTTGGAATTCTCTCCCCCAGGGGGTTGTGGATGCTCCATCATTGAATACATTTAAGGCTGGGATAGACAGATTTTTGGTTTCTCAGGGATATGGGGAGCGAGCAAGAAAATGGAGTTGAAGCTCAAGATCAGCAATGATCGTACTGAATGGTGGAGCAGGCTCAATGGGTCATGTGGTCTACTCCTCCTCCTATTTCTTGTGTTCTTATGCCCATTGCTCTTGAACATATGTGGGAAGTGATTTCTGCTCTAACTTACCCACTGATGCCAATCTCTGAACTAGTGCTTACAAGGATCAGGTAGTGTGATGCTACATCTTTAGGAAGGTTCCCTCCCAGTACTGGAACAGGGTCCTTGACATTTACAGCGCTGAAAATGAAAGAGAAGGACAAGGGTTGGCTTTTACTGTAAAAAAAAGAGTAAAGAGAGATGAATGGCCATGGATTCAGTTGTAGTTGGTCATACAGAGTGAAAAAAGTGAGATAGAAGTAAGATGGAAAGTACTGCATAGAGATCCTCCAGTGTTGTCACTTACCACAACAGTGACTTGTTCCCCCACCTGTGATCTCCAGCACATGGGGAGAGGGAGAGCAGGCTGCTTCTGGTTTCTTCAATCCCTATCTGCTCCTCATGTTGTGTATGTCCTTTTATGAAAGAAAGAAGGGAATGTGTTGTGAGCTGTTTTGAGAATATGGCCGGGATGCTGAGGAGTTGGAGGTCTCACCCACTGGTTGGAGAACTAGCGGGGAACACCCCCTCCCTCCACAATTCTTTGGAGGAGGCCCAACAGAATCAAATGCCATTCAATCAATTGGTCACTGACCTCAGGCTTAAATGCATAATGAGGCTTGGCTGAGAGCCCAGAAATCCATTAGAGTACTGAAACACTTGAGTCCCAGGGAAAACATTGATTTGTTGACAGCTCTAACTCTCTGATCTCTTCTGTCAATTGCACAATGTTTATTTACATAAGATAAAGAGGTTTCGAGAGTTTGCAGTTTCAGCTATTGACACTTTAAAAGTTCTGGATGATTGACACTTTTATTGGCCTGTAGTAAAAGGAATTTTTTGAATAAAATTTATAAATGAATGACCTTTCTTAAAGCTTTTTTGCATAACTATTGTCACTATGGGATTCATTGGTTCTATACAGTGTATAGTGTGTGAATAAGCATGGAAGTACAATAGGTTGGAATGGGGGCATGAGAGATCATAATGGGTGTGTGGGGGGCATACCTTGGCATGGGGGGCATGAGGGGCCATAGAGAGTGGGTGGGGTGCATGAGGAGCCAGGGATGGGGCATGGGGAGCATGTGGGATGTGAAGAGGTGTGAGGGGCGAGGGCTAGAGGGCCTTACATTTTTTCATTATGCCTGGGACAAAGTCCTACAGTACTGAGGTGGACCTTTTAAAGTGCCTGCCTCAGCAACTGATAGGCTCTGTGGCTGCCTCCAAGCTCCTTCCCAGGCCGGCTGGCCCATGAGCAGCCCACGTCCGTGCCCGCAGAATGAAAATCCCAACTTTCTTGGCACTTTCTCCCGAGGTGGGCGGGCCAAGCCAGGAGTTTTCCCAACTTGCGCTACCTGCCTTAAGGATGAAATCCAGCCCTAAATGTGGGACCTCCATTGACTGTATGGCTCAGTTAACAGGATTCCTTATTGACTTCAACTCAAGAGCCATAAATGTATACCCGCCATAAGACAATACCATTTGCTTATTTTGAATATTCAGATATATAACCTATAAAAATACCAGCATAAGTAAACCTTCAAGTTATTATTTTTATTGCCCCTTGGCAACAGTTCAGTATGTCTGAATTCTTTCTGAAATGCTCCCCCTGGCTTCACTGTATTCCTGAAGTGTTTAGCTTCCCCCTGTTCAGAACCCTCCCAATCACCTCTCCTATAGCCCCTCACTCCCATCCCTGATCACCTTCTCCCTGCCTTCCAGGGCCTACTTCCTAAACTGTTACTAACATTTGTCTTCACAAGATACTTGACTAAGGATGGGTTGTAGATCAAAAACAGAAGCCCTGTATCAGGCACCCAAGTAACAAAAGAATGAGTTAGAAACTTGGCTTCACAAAGCCAAATCCCAGCAGTTCTGGGCTCCATGGCCTAGAAATTTGTTGATGCCACATTTGTTGCCCAGTGCCTGGTCTGCTACATTTGGCTTAACTAGCTGTCCGTAGACAACTAGCTGTCCTTAGATAACTAGCTGTCCTTAGACAACTAGCTGTCCTTAGATAACTAGCTGTCCTTAGACAACTAGCTGTCCTTAGACAACTAGCTGTCCTTAGAGGGGCCGTTAAATGTCACCGCCAGAAAGGTGCGTTTTTAAAAAAATTATCTGTAAGTAGGAGCAAAGCTCCCTGTGACTCTACAGCACTCATGAAGGTCATTGCTGGCACTCACAATTACCTCTCCTCCCACCCTCCGGAATACCTTCCTCCCTGCCTTGCAGCGCCTACCTGAGGGCCACTACTGGGAGGTAGCAGCCCAACTCCATCATCATGGAACCGGTGAGCCGTTTCGCTAAGCCTGATTGGCCCCTGCAGATTGCTGGCTATATGTGAAGGAGGATTCTGGCTCATGATTGCATTACATCACTTGTTTCAAGCCTGAAAACGGGCCAGAATCAATTTCCACTGCTTATCTTTACATGCTATACTTCATGTCATTTCCAATCTTGAGCCCAATTAGCATCATCAGAAACTAGAACATTCAGTAACAGTTGAATGTTCGAATCCAGTGTGGGTGCCTAAAACTGCACACTGTAGATGACAGTTGCCTAACCAATGTTTCATATAAAATTATCATAAGTCCTCTTAGTTACTCGCACTCTGTACTGATATATATAAATTCCAAAACGTTTTGGCCCTTTTTATGGCCTTTATGTACCTGCACTCCCACCTTCACCTTTCTATTACTTTCACCTTACTTTCTATTAACTCTGGACCCCTAGGTCTTTCTGTTAATATTCATCAGTGTTTTTCCTTTAAACGTATGCTCCCATTCCTTGATTATTCTTCCCAAAATGCGTGAGAGGGACTGTCTATCAGAAACCGAGGAGAGAATAAGACAGTTGGATTATCTATAAATTACTCTATTGAAAAGCCAAAAGGCCTCATTCCATTCTCTAAACCTGTTATAATGCAGTGGTTTCCAGATATTGAATTCAAATTTTGGATGTTCTTGAGCTTTTTCAAGCCTTCTCATTCAGTCCTGCTTTGTATCCACTATTACACATGTAAATCCTCTGAACCCTCTGCTTGGATTGCTGCCTTTTAGTGATTCCTTTCTATCCTTTGTTCTATATATAAACAATCTTAATTCCTAGACTATGTTAATGACTGGATTCACTCCAAGCTATTACCTCATAGTCATTTTGTTTTGCTGATAGAGTAATTATGTCTGTCCTGACATAAATTAACTAACAAATTTGAATTTCTAAGATTTTTCTGACTCTGTTCATAGGAAAATGCTGTGCAGCCCTGTTTGACTCTCCCAGGATTCTCTCCTGTATTTATTCAATGTGTTTGTTGAAGTACCTGCTCATAGTGCCTTCCACTGAATTCCATCTACCCAGTGCCTATCAGTGAGATATTCTTCAATCAGTTTGTCTGCTGTGTTTGAGTAACTGGCCTCAATGTAAACCCAGTTATATTGATAAGGATAAGCAGAATGATCAAAGAATTAAGCAGAGCCAGTTGTCCCCTCATTTTATATATTTTTAAATAGAGTTTTAAGCACCATTCCTGCCACTGCAGTACATCCCTAACATTGAATCTTTTCCCAAAATGACTGTCACTGTTCAATTCTGAGGAGTGTTTTCCTGATAATGCACTTAGATTAGCATCATGCCCTGAAGTTGGCATTTTCATAAACAGAGCCAAAAACTATCAGTTTGTTCATTTTTGCACCACAGGTCGTTCAATGGTGAGCGTCAAATGCAACTTTAAATGGGGCATGAAGCAGACATTAATTCAGAGCAGGAATCTGAGGGGCAGGGGTTGAGTGGGGAGTATCAAATCCACCCACACACCCCCCCCACCGCCTCACTCTGGCAGAATGAGGCCTGGTTAATTTTAACTCTAGGGTCTCATCCGTGTCCCCTGTCAATTGCATGCCCGAAACTGACAGGAGGCTGCCAGCAGGGACTGCAGGAATGGATCCTGGCACCCCCACCACATCACAGAGAGGGGATTTTAGGAGGGTCCCATGATTAGGAAGGGTGGGCCTGGGGCTACTCACTTCTTCCGGTGGGAAAGCCACAGGAGCTTCACCATTCAGATATCAATCAAGCCCCAATGACATCATTGGAGCTCAATCTGCATACTTAAAAGGCTCCAATTGGTTTATGACAGGTGTTCTTCCCACAGGAAGCAATTTAAAATTTAAAAAATTAAAGTTGGAATGGAGCGGTATGACTGGCATGTTAGTTTCCCAGAGGATTTTACCTGCCCACCCACCCAGTTTCTATTGGGCAGTCAAGATTAAAATCACCCTTTAATGTATTGGCAATTTCAGTACCAACTACTTACTCCATATAGTTTTCAAAAAATCTATCTCCTTTCGTATGTCATTTTATACATTTATTATATAAGTGCTACTGAGTGAGGAGAACTTACAAATAGTATTGATCACTGGCATCCTATGAGAAACCCATGTCAGAACTCAGTACCAAAAAAGACACTGAATGAGAATCAATTAACTTGCTATCGAAAAGCAAAATATTGCAGATGCTGGAAATCTAAAATGAAAACGGCAAAGGCAGTATCTGTGGAGTGAAAGGGAGTTAACATTTCAGGTTTCGTGCCCTCCTCCTCTGTAAGGCTCAGAACGGAGGGGGTTAAGTTGATTAGCCCCTGAAAATGGGTGAAAGGGATACGATTAACGTGGGCCCCTTGAGTGAAATGCAGGCAAAATGCCAACTTTGTGCTGCCTGCTCATTGTAAAGATTTCTACCTGTAGCCTGCATTAACAGCACTGTTCGTTGGCAGTGTACATCAGCAAGGAGCCCAAAATTGTAACTTCCAAGTGCTCGGAGTCATCCTACCAGTAAATCTGACTTAGGAAAGAGTGAAGGATGACTGACCATGGGAGAGCCCAGGCACCCACTTTTTCAGATGCAGCACTGGAGAACTTGGTGGGAAAGCTAGAAAAGGAGGAGGGAAGCCTTGCAACTTCAGTGGGAAAGGAGGCCCTCCGGACACATGGATGAGGTGGGGAAACAACAGATTGCCGTGCAGGTGAATGACAAGAGTATAGCCTCTAGGACATGGATGCAATGCCATAAGAAGTTTAATGATCTCACACGGACAGTCAGGTCAGTGAATGTATATTTAAATCCCATATTCTGCTGACTGCACCACTGCTCGATTCACCACACTCTCATCACCTACCAATAATGTCTATCATATCAAACATTCATATGCTTCATTACACACACACGCACACACACATGCACACACGCACACACACTTAGCTAACACTTCTTTGCATAGATTGTACACACTGGCAACTATTCATCACACAAACAGATTGCACCGCACTCCGTCTCACTTCCCTGTCTCTTGTAGGAGAAAGCGGCTCACAACCGGAGACAGCAGGAGCTAATTGTGGGGTGTCACAATTGTCCTCATCGTAAATAAACCAGCGTCAACACTCACCATATGGACACACGTGTAAGAATGACCACTTGAATGATGTGCCAGATGTGACCAATGGGTGGAAGGATATCCTAGCAATGTCATCAGAAGAGGAGGAGGGGGAAAACTGGCAGAAAGTGGAGGTAAAAATAAGTTAGACACAATGAAATAACACACTGTGTTTCATTGTTGAAATGTTTTCTAAAAATTAGAACAAAAGGTGAAGGTGAGCCACAGCAATGGAGCACATTCAGACATTTATTAAGAAGACATGTGAGCAGAGACACTGCTCCAATGCTCAAATGTCTCCAAATGAGAGCAAATCAGCCATGGTATGACATTGGTGACATTTGAGAATAAAGGGCAGGAGAAATTCCTTAAGAAAATGGGTATCTGTTTGAGTGGAAATTTTTTTATAAAGGTAACTCAAGAAATCTACTGAACAAAATAACAGAAGTATAATTTAGTACAGTTTGGCCACCCAATGCATGTGCTGCATCATTGTAGAGCCTCACAGACTTCCCAGAATGACTTAACCAGACTTGGTCATCCCATTTGACATAATCTTGGTTTGTGGTTGGTGATTGTGGAGCCTAGATAGGTGAAGCTATCAACAACCTCCAGCATCACATTGTCAATGCTAATGGATGGCGGTATGGCAACATCCTGGACCATGATTTGTCTTCTTGTTGCTGATGGTCAAACCAACATCTTTACGAGCATGAGAAAGCCTGTCCATCTGCTGCTACAAGTGTTCCTCAGTTTAGAATGCTAGTGTGGCATCGTCAGCATAGAACAGCTCTCTGAAGAGGACTTGGCACACCTTTGTCTTGGATCTCAGGTGAGCTAGATTGAAGAGCCTTCAGCCAGGATCTGCAGTCTGACAAGGGCAACATGGGCAAATACTTTTTTCACAATGCTCAGCAGGGAGATGCCTTATAGTTGTTGCAGTCGCTGCTGTCACCTTTGTTCTTGTACAGGATCACAATCTTTGCATCACGCATATACTGGGGCACTGTTCCCTCCCTCCAACAGAGACAGAGAAGTTCATGCAGCTGCTGCAGGAGTGCTGGTTTCCAGCAGTTCAAGCAGTATAGCGTCAGCATCTAGAGCTTTGCCCATGGCAAGCAAGGAGCTTTGCTAAGCTCCTCCACAGTGGGATCAATATCCAGCTGTGCCATGATGGACAAGCTTTCTGTGGTGTTTAGAGCTTCCTTGGTGACTGTGTTCTCCCTAGAGTACAACTCAAGGCAATGTTCCACTGTCCAGTGTGGTCGGAGATGACCTTCCGTGTCTTTGTTTTCAATGGAGCCGTTTTCTTTGCTGGTTGACTGCTCGCCTTTTCGATCCCTTCATCCCTGACATGCTCGGTGTCAAAGGACATCTGGATGTTCTGGCAGAGTTGTAACTGGTAGTCATTGGTGCACTGCCTAGCAGTCTGTTGGCCTTTACTTCTTAGTGCACTCAGAGTCTTCTTGCACGGATCTCTGTTGTAACTAATGAGAGCAGACTGCTTAGCTTCAATGACAGGTTCCATCACAGCGATGTTAACATTTTCCTGCTCTTTCTTCCCATATGTTGAGAGTGTGGTATTGTGGATGGTGTCTTGAATTATATTCCATTTTGCTTCTGCACTCTGGGCAGAATTGTCCCAGATTGCACTATGTGCGATAGTTGGCAGAAAAATACGTTTTACTCGCCGGCCGCAATGGCGGCTTCTCACGCCGTATCGTCCCAACTTCACGGTGTTAATTATGCATTCCTGGGAAACACACCATTCCCATGGCAGGCAGGCTCTCATTCGCCCACCACGCCATCACCTCGCTGCTTCATTTCGCATACATCTCAGTGCTTCCTGCCCACAACTGCTGCACGGAAGACATGGCCCCGAAAGGCAAGAAGACTTGCCCCCAGGTTTAATGACACATCCCTCGAGCGTCTTTTTAAAGCCATGGAGGCCTGCTGTGATGTCCTCTACCCCCCACTCTAGCTGCAGGAGGGGTAGCTACATCACCAATCCAGCATGGGAGGTGGTTGCAGTGGTGGTCAGCGCCAACGCCCTACAAAAAACGACAGCCACCCAATGCCAAAAATGGATTAATGATCTCCTCCGTTCTGCCAGGGTAAGTCACTCTTCTCATTACTCTCAGCTCACAAACCCATCACACATCCACAAGGACCTCATTCACTGCCAGTTCAAGGGACATCACCATTCACTCTCATGTACACACCTTCATTGTCCTCATTTGGTCCATGTCGCCACTCACCACCCATACATGGCAGACTTACTTATCATCTTTCCTGGCAGGTGTCCTGCTTACACTTTTTTTATCTTTATTCATGCAAGACAAGCTGGCACACAATAAGAGAGAGAGGTCGGAGACTGGTGGAGGAATGCCTGAAATTAAGGTCCACATGGACTTTGAAAACAGAGCCATCCAGCTGGCCGGTGAGGAGCTGGACTGTTCCTGTGTTGATGGTGAGGTCGGCAGTGCTCTACCAGGTGAGGGTCCAACAGTGCAACATCCATCAGACAACCATGCTGTGAGTGATGTGTCCTCAGGCCACTGCCATGCACTAATTATCTCTCCTTGCTTTCGCAGACACATCTGCCAAAAAGCTGACAGAGTCCAAGACCCAGGGCCTCCAATCAAGCCCCGAAGAAACCTCTGAAGAGGAATCTGAAGGCACCTTCACAGAAGTCCCATCACAGCACTCACCCACACCCTCCACCAGCACAGTGACACATACCTCAGTGGGACCTAGTTTTAGGGTACCCTTGGGATCACAATCTGAGCACCTCGCACTGTCTGATCCACAGCAGGCGGCAGCAGGGACTTCCCAGGTTTCCAGCACTCAATCGACTGCTGGATGCCAGAAATCTGTTGAGTCCGAGTCAGGTGACTGAGGACTCACTCATACCTCAGTTGCTGGAGCTGCAAATGCAAGCTCGGGAACATCAGGAAGGGATGTCTGCTGCACTCCTCAGATTGCAAGGCATGATGGAGGAATCTGTCTGCCTTCAGACTGAGGTGATAGCACCAGCATGTCAATACACCGAGGTCAACACTGGTAGGATGGCAGCCCTCATGGAGACCTTGGTCCAAGACATCGCTCCTGCACTGCTGCATGGGCTGAACACCATTGCTGATGTCATAGTTGGGCACCAACAGTGTCAACACGTGAGAGGTGCAGGGCAGCTCGATCTCACTCCAACTTCTCCTTCTCCTCAAGGAGTCAGCCAGGGGTCCTCAGGCACCCATAGGGAGGAGATCAGCAGGTGCACACCCTGGGGCCATCCACCCAGGTGACTCCGGGAATGTCTGGCCCATACGAATCCCCTCTTCCTGTGACCCCAGCAGTTCCAGATTCGCAGGCTGTGGAGGGTGCCACTGCCACACAGCAGGCTGGGGCCCTCCAGCGCTCAGCCCTGTCATCACAGACAAGGCGTAGCGGTCAGCAGGCTGCCTCCACCTCCGCAATGGATGTTCAGGGAGCACCAAGACATAGCAGCAGGGTTAGGAAAGTTAAGAAGATGTAGTTGCACAGCCTGGGCACGGGTGTTAATCACTTGTACATAATGTTCACTATTGTAAATAAACTCCCAAGATTGTCTCCCTGTCTGTGGCTCCTTGTTCTGATGAGCAGTGTTTGTCTCACTCAGATGTGAAACATTGGTTTCTGCACAAGATAAAGGCAGGTGTCTCAGGTCATGGCCTGTTCCGTGTGCTCTGTGCAGCCTTCAGACCAAAGTGATAATCCGGCCTCACACTCACTGGACACATTACTGATGCCTGCACCTCAATGGTGCTTGTCATTGCTGCCAGAATGTCGTGGGCAGGTGTCACAGAGTTCCCTTATTCTCTCTGTGTGCTCTCAGTACCTTTAAGGTGGGGCCTTAACATGACAGGAGCCTTATCACAGAAGGTATTGGCGCTGCTATAAGCCAGACTGGAGTCAAACGTTCACAGATGCAACGTGAGGATCTGTGGTGTCCCCTCACTGCATGTCGTCATCATCCTTCACAAATCTAGCAGCTATGAGGGCCTCCCGAGCACACCTGCCTCGTCTGGCCAGTGCGATGGCCTCATTGCCGTCATCGTCATCTTCGAGGACCTCCTCACTTTCATCCCCGCCAGCGTCCTCCTCATCGGAGGACACCTCCAGCTCCTTCGTTTCCTCCTCAGCCAGCTCCTGTTGCAGCGCCAGGTTGTAAAGGGCGCAAGCCCCATCTTGTCAGCATCTCTGACCAGGGACACTGTGCTCCTGAAGGAGTCAGGAGCTGAAGGCTTACAAAGAATCAGATGCATTTAAAGTTTCAAGGCTGCATCTCCATGATATGACTCTGATCACAGAGTGCAAGCGAGCTGCCTTTGGCCAGACAGGAGTCAGACATTCTCAGAGGCTATGTGAAGATCTATGGAGTGTCCTCACTGCATGTTGTCATCATCCTCCTGGAATTGAGCGACTATTAGGGCCTCCACCACATCTCCATGACAGGAGCCTTATCACAGAAGGTATTGGCGCTGCCATAAGCCAGACTGGAGTCAAACGTTCACAGATGCAACGTGAGGATCTGTGGTGTCCCCTCACTGCATGTCGTCATCATCCTCCACAAATATAGCAGCTATGAGGGCCTCCCGATCACACCTGCCTCGTCTGGCCAGTGCGATGGCCTCATTGCCGTCATCGTCACCTTCGAGGACCTCCTCACCCTCATCCCCGCCAGCGTCCTCCTCATCGGAGGACACCTCCAGCTCCTTCGTTTCCTCCTCAGCCAGCTCCTGTTGCAGCGCCAGGTTGTAAAGGGCGCAGCAGACCATAATGACGCGTAACACCTTCTGTGGACTATACTGCAGGCTCCACCAGACCAGCCCGGGCACTGGAACTTCATTTTCAGCATCCCAATGATCTGCTCCACCAAGGTGCGAGTTGCAGTATGAGTCTTGTTCTACTGTCGATCTGCAGCAGTTTGAGGCCGCCACAAAGGTGTCATCAGCCACCCCCTCTGCGGGTAGCCCTTGTCCCCGAGGAGCCAACCCTGCAGCCTCTGTGGACCCTGGAAGATGTCAGGGATCTGTGACCGACTTAGAATGTGGGAGTCGTGGACAGTCCCTGGAAACCATGCGCAGACCTGCAGGATGCGTTTGTGGTGGTCGCACACCAGCTGCACATACAGCGAATGGAATCCCTTGCAGTTGACATAGTTGACTGCTTGTTGCCATGGAGATCTGAGCATCATGTGAGTGCAGTTGATGGCACCCTGCACCTGTGGGAAACCTGAGATCTGGGCAAATCCAATCGCTCTTGTATCCTGGCTCTCCTGGTCCCAGGCAAAATGTGCAATGCCCTCACAAAGATGGCATCCGCGACATCATGGATGCATTTGTGGGTGACGGCTTGTGATATCCCACAGAGGTCACCTGTGGAGCCCTGAAAGGAGCCACTGGCATAACAATTGAGTGCCACGGTCACTTTCATGGCCACTGGCAGTGGATACCCTCCGCATCCACGTGGAGCCAAATCCTGCAGCAGATGGCAGATGTGACCGATGAGTTCCCTAGACATGTGCAAACTTCAGCGACACTGGTTCTCGGCCATCTGCAGGAATGAAAGGCAGTGTCTATAGACCCTGGGTGTAGCTAGGCTCCGACCAGCGACAGCTTGCTGTGGCTCTTCAGCGATGTGTGCGGGAGCCCCAACCGCCCCTTCTTTCAGATGGTGCTGCTCCTCCCTCCGCCCAGCCAGGTGCCTCTGTCGCTCTCTTCTCCGTCCTCTCCGCTCTCTGTACACCATGAGGCATACAGCTAGCTCACCAGGCTCCATGCTCCTGATTTACTCCTCCTGCAGGATGAAAGATAGAGATGCGTGGGTTAGCTTGGGTGTACTAAGAGTCTCTCTTGGTTAAGTCTGAAGGCCCCTTAATGCATCCCAGAGCCCCTTAACCATCCAACACTTGGATGGCCAGAGTTTAATGAGCTGCATGGCTGCCCGAAACCCTACCCACCCCCGCCCCACTCTGCCTGACTGATTGGCAGCAGCTTTGCCCATTGGACTGCATGCTGTTCTCTCAGCTCAGGTGCAGGCATTCTCCTAACCCACACTGCAAGGCTGCACTGTTAGCTTGAACCATGGGGGAGATTGGTCCAAACCAGAATTATGACATTACAAGGGGCTGTGAGCACCTCCACCAGTGACTGCTCCATGGCTGACTTTAACAAGGAGATAGTACAACGTGCCCAGTTGTCCAACTGTTCTGCAGTCCACTAAAACTCCCATTAGTTTGCAGTCTGTGCCCAAGGGGTAAAAAGCTCTGGAGCACTTGGTGGCACTTTCATACCTCTGCGTTGCTTGAGTAGGCAGATAAGCTAGAGGCCCGACTCCAATTGTGTTAATGTAGCTGTGTCTGAACTGTCTCAGCTGTGGAGGAATGGTCACTTTATACAAGGTTTCCCTGATGCGTGGCCGTTTCCCACCCTCCAGCCCGCAGGTTCTTGTGCATAACCTTCAGCCGCAGGGCAGCCCTTGCCACACCCCCAACAACTCGCCTCAACCGCAGGGCAGCCCTTGCCCCCACCCAACTCACCTCAACCTTGATGTCCAACAGGTGACCCTTGTGAGCGCTACGCAACGTTACTGTGCACTCACCTCTGAGTTCCCCTCAAATTGCAACCCGCCAAGTGCACATCTTATGTATGCTGCTGTGAAACACGTCAGTGTGCTCGGACGATCCAGCGGGGGAGGGAATGATTCCGGTGGGCTGGCCTTATAATGATATGCAGATGTATTACAATGAGGTTCCCGACATCCAACGAGCAAAGCAGACGATGGCAAACTGGTTTCATAATGTCATGAAACCAATTTTTGGCCTTCTTGCCATATTGTCTGCCCATGCCACAAACATGCCTGACGCCAGCAGGCACGGAAAATTCCACCCTCTGTGTGGGAATGCCGGAGAGTGCCTGTTCAAACAAACCACAGGACTGTTGGTTTTTGTCTGGGTAGGCAGTATGGTTGACGTTGTTATGAGGACGGCATTTCTGGTTCGAATGAAAAGGCTTCAGATGTTGCACCCTCATCCTAGTGCACATCAAGGAGTGATCTGTATCACAGTCAGTCATGTGGTAGCTGTGTGTGTCGGGAATGCTGTTCGGATAGTCACCTCTGGTGATATTCAGATCCAGCTTGTGCCAGTGCCCTGTCTCCAGTACACCTTGTGGCATGGCTTTTCCTAAAAGAAGGTGTTAGTCACACAAAGCTTGTGGTAACAGCATAGCTCAAGTAATTTTGTAACCTTGTTCACCAGCATTATCACTACAGAACTGTGACCCAGAGAGGAAACTATTTTCAGTTGTACCCCTTCTAGGCCTCAAAGACTAACATTAATAAAGTATAGGAACCACAAAAGATTTACACACCAATTTATTCCATTTCTGCTACGTATTCCTCAACCATATCAAAGTTTGGAGGTTGGATTTGTATTTGAGGGATAAGAGAAACTGGAAAATAGGCTGATTTTATTTTGTTCAGTGGCACTCTTCAATGTTGGGATGCTATGATTAAAAATGAGAGAGTTGTGAGTTATGTCCTGCCAATATAGTGACGTAATCAATAGACATTGATAAAATACAGCAACTGTGGAATATAATCATTTTTGGGCTACATTCTCTAAGTTTTTTTTTAAGTAGCTCTCATTGTATTACAAATAAATAATATTTTAACTGCTCATTCTTATGATACTGTTAATTTGCTTTACACTTTGATTTTATTTTCAAGACAGCATCCAACACTTGGCTTCAGACTCAGGTTAGATTAATTCAGACAGTTGAAAGTTCACATTTGTTCAATTGTTTATTTATGTCAAGCTGAGCATTGAATCATCACTCCGTTTATTTGTTGTTGCCAGTGAAGCGTCAGGAGTCAAGGGCTGAAAGTATTGCCTTTGTTATTTATGGCCCTGTTATTCTACAGGTACTAGTTTGCTTTAGAACAATGTGAACTAGGAACAGAGAATTTTATTGCTACAAAATGAAGCCCTGAGTACAAGTGATTACATAATAACAATTTGCTCCTTGTGTAGAGGAAAATACCTGAGCGCTTAATAAGGTAGAATGGTAGACCCTGAGCAGAAACAAAAGGAAAATGTAACAGGGACTGAAGAGTAGGGTTTTGAGGAGACCTTTGAAGTACAAAGTGAAGAGGCTTTGAGAGAGTTTTAGTGGCTAAAAGATTGGCTTCTGGTACTTGAGCAGAGTGATTGAGGAACAAGCAGTAATCCTGTGTCAGACAGGCTGAGTGGTGGGGGGATGTATGACTGGATAAACTCAAAGAGGATGGAACAAGGCCATTTGACGTTGAAGTTGTCCCAAAGGAGTCATCTCGGCTGCAGACAAGGCCATCTCTAATCATTACTTTGTATACCTCACCATTCACTTCCCAATCCTCCCTGCAAGTCCCACTTCCTTCTGTGTTTTCACCCCTGAAGAAAGTCACCCATAAGTTATTTATAATGGCACTTTCAGATTCACATCTGTCTAGTTGTTGACCTGCCATTCAATGTAACAGTTTTATAGCTGGCACACTGCACGATCACTCCTTCACCTCCATCCTTGTCCTCCTAACCACCCTCCCATCCTCCATCAACTTCAGTTTAGCTGAAGCTCTGCTGCCTGTATCCTAGTGCAAACCAGGCTCCAGACACCCACCACCTGTCCGCTGGTTGACGTGCTGGTCCCCACAAGCCTCAAGTTTAGAATTCCCATTCCTGTGTTCAAATGTCTTCATTGCCTCGCTCTTCCTGAGCTCTGCAACCTCCTCCAGCCCTACAATTTTCAAAGAATTCTGCATTCCTCCAACAGTGGCCTCTTATGCATCATTCACTCCCTTCACCTCACTATCAGCAGCCATGCCTCAGCCATCGAATCCCTAAGATCGGGAATTCCCTCCCTAAGCTTTGCTATTCCAATTCCTCACCTCCTTTAAGACTTTCTTTAAACTTTACTGGGGTTGTGGCTGAATAATTTAGACACTAAAGAGGTAATGAGGTGCCCAACATGGGGCCTTTACCTGCAATGTTGGACACAAGATGCCACCTTGGTAAAAGAGTTAAAGTCATCGTTATAAGGGGATGATTGAGAATTAATTGCTAGCTAGTGATCATTAAAAAGGCTGCATGCAATTTTGGTGGATAAAACTTTATTTAATGACTGCTCTTCACAGTGGCTGTCTGAATAGGAGTAAACAATTAAGTCATTGCTGAGAACTTTGTGTGCCACTGAAAGGTATATCACATTTTATAGTTCATTTGCTGTTGGAGGTTTGAAGAGAACTTTTGAAACATATCAGAAGACGCCTTAGGATACTTTGTCAAGATTTCATACCATCAGCATCTATTCTGGAAATTTTTTTGAGGACTTCATTTAAAAAGAGTGAGTGCTATGCTACCCTATCTTATTGGATACCTTATAGGAGTTGTCAAGGAAAGATCATTTTTTTTCCTTAAGATTACTGTGGGATACTTTAAAGCATATATGCTTATGGGGACAGTGTGTGCGTCTAGTTTAATTAAACTGCAGACAGTTAGACTGCAAGGTTTGAATCATCAAAAGGAATTAGGTGTAAAACAGGCATTTGAAATGGAGATGGGTAAGCTAGGATGAAGTCTCAGCAGATACAATGTGAATGGAATTTGCATTTTTAGATAGGTTGAGAGATTGTTTGATTTTTCAAAGAGGCATGAAAAGATGTTTACAACGGGCAAGATAAATAAGGCAAAGTTATTAAGTTTATTTTTCTCGAAGTGTTGACCATAATGGCAACATGAAAGATTTTTATTTTGAGAAAAGTAACTTCCAAAGAAAGATTGAAACAATGGAATTTACAGATAAAACAGGAGGAAATATATTTAAAGAAAGATGGAAAGCTGTGTGGGAAGTGGTTGTGTGAGATCTTGAAAGGCACACTGTGTGAAACAGACTTGTGGGAAAAGCCTCAAGCCACCCTGGAGAAGTTTGTGTTCCAGTAACCAAAATTGTGTTAAAAGCCTTTGGAGTTCCATTGACAAGGGAGAGAGAAGCTGTGAAATACTTCCTTTATAGCAACAGTGGGTGCTTGTGTAATATTGCTGGTTGTTTTATAGATTAAGAATCTCTTTGGACTGTTCCCTGGAAGGGGTGTGTAGTTGGAAGTCTAGTTAAGTCGAAATCTTGAGGACTGATATAAAATTAAATGTAACTGTGTAACCATAGTTTGTGTGTTTAATTTTTCTTTTTGTTAATAAATGTTTTAATTTGATCTTTAAAATCTCAAGTTGGTAGTGGACTCATTACTTCTGACTTCAGTGCACAAACCCCCTCGTAATAAATACAAATTGCCAAATTGTTGTGATAGCGTGGCCAAGTTCTCCTTTGGGTTTTGGTCAGCCTGGCAAATACCATCTGCCATATCATAACAGAGTCACCAGGAGAAAGAAAGTGCTTGGTCACTGGCATCTTTGCTAGGGGATCTCCCACCGTCTTCAGGTGGAATATTCGGAGGGGATAAGGCAAGTCAGAGCAGCACCAGCTGCTGCAGGAGGGGTGGGACAGGATAGCAAGGTGGATTGCTTCTCCACCAGCAACCCCCCACCTCCTCCCACCTCTAGATACAGGGTATCACCCCTCCTCTAGACTTCCTCCAGCAGGATCTCAAGTGCCACATGCAGGAACCTGTGCACTCTCTCACTTGGTCCCTGAGCCATCTTGAAACCTGTTGTTGTATGTCAGGCAGCCCACTCCAGCAGTGATGGAATTCACATATACAGTTTAAAGAAAGTTGTCTAATCAGCATTTGAGTGCTAAACCTGCTGGTTTCTGTTTTAGCACCTCCAGGCAAGTTCAAATTATGGTAATCAGAAAATAGGACCAAAATTGCTAAAACCAGACTTTCAGGCATGGCTTATTGGACTAATGCACATTTAGTGTACTTCACCAAAAAAACCCTGACCTCTTTGACCAAGCTTTTGGTCCTGAATAATATCTCCTTTGCCTCAGTGTTCAATTTTATTTGATTACACTTCTGTGAAGTGCCTTTTGTTGTTTTTTTCTACGTTATCACTTTATATAGTTGTTGATGTCTGGAATCAGCAACATGATTGGAATCAAAACTCATATGTATGAGGCTTGAACAAGGATAACCATGGCCTGGTTTAAAAATGAGTCTCAAATTATTTTCATTAATATTCTTCTGTCCTTCTCTATGGTGTTTTGTAATAATATTCTTGCTTAAATGATGATTAAAGGTGTCATCGGTCTGGAGAGTTTCCTTAGAGCAATGGTTACAATGGTTACAGAGGATTCATGTCACACACATGGTTGTAGCTGAACTAGTGTCACTATCTTTGCTGATTTAATTTGGGTCTGTCAAACTCCGCTTGGCTCCATGGGTTTAAAAAATACTTTATACAAACAATAGAAAAAAACAATGTTAAAGTGAAAGATAATTGTTTCTAATCACTTGATTTTTAAAAGGCATTGTGATGATAAAATTCATTCATTGAGATTCTGCTCGATTTTCTCCAATACCTGTTTATAAAATTACAAGGCAATTAAAATTCTACAGGGGCGAGACGAAGCTTATCCACAAATGTCCCCTGGTGTGTAGGACACAAAGATAATCATGTCAAAGGTGAACAAAGATCAGAATTTTCACCTTCCTATTTCCACAGGAGATTGAATTCATTTTGGAACAACATATCCAAAGTGAATTCTATCTCCCTCGGCAGTCAGAACGTTCTCCTTGGAGCAGAACATGTGTTGGACAGTTTCAAATTACTTTGCCGCTACCATGTTGCACAGTGAGCTGGAAAACATGGTGAGGAATTAGGCTGGACCGGTCTCGACAGAACCTGATCCCGCGATTATAGTAAGGCCATAGTTTTGAAGCCAACAGCACGGGTTCAACCCCCATACCAGCTGTGGTAATTCATGGAGGCCTGCCTCCTTGCCTTGTCCCACACTTGATCTGGAATGATGCCCCTCAAGCCATATTACTAATTGTGTCTCTCTAATGGAGAGAGACGCCTATGGACCTTTGTGGACTATAGCTAATTACCAACTACCATTACCAGTTTCATAAAAGAGCTACAGAATAATTAACATTGTAAACTGAGAAAAATAAATGTTATGACGTCTACAACAATATTACCATCTTGAGCAAAATTATTTTACACTGAACCAGTTTATCATACATGATGTACAATTATGCCTTCAGCATAGTGCATTGCTGCTTGTTTGCCTATCACTGAGAGTACAGCATCTTTTAGTCTTTTAGTTTTTTCTTCATTGACTATAAAGCACTTTGAGATCCGTCCTGAAATTATGAAAAGCTGGATATAAATGTAAGTCCCTGGGTGGAATCTTCCCAAGATTGAAACAAATTGAGCTTCTGGACCAGTCCTGGCCCTGATCCCACTGGTGTCTGCCATCTGCATTGTCATGATCCTACAGAAGGTTGCCAATCACCAGGCTCCCATCCAAGCAAGGATGGTGGGTGGGACTGTAATGCAGGAGGCCTATTCAGAGGGCCTGCAGCATTGGATTGCTGGTAGCCCCACCAAGAGGGATGTTGCTGAGGGAGATAGTAAAGCATGAGAATGGAGCAACATGGAGGCGCTCTCAGATGGTAGCTGAACTTCTTTAAAAATAGAAGGTCCATATGTGCTAGATGGAAACCCTCCATAGGAATGGGCTGTGGTCATTTCAGCTTTGTGAATCCACCACTGGAGGTTTGAGAAGAGGGTCTGATAGCCCTGCAACCTGCTGCCAGGAGGCTGCCTCCACATAATCGCCGGGCTCTGGACTCGCCTGCTGGGAAGGCTCCATTGGTGCAGCACAATGTCCTTTGGGCCTTAATTGAAGCAATTGTCCTCCATGGAGCAGATTGTAGATTCGTGTATCAGCCCACCCTGGGGAAACTCACCCAGAAAACATCGGGGTGTCATCCTGGCCAGGTTTTGCCATACTTTCTCCTGCCTCCAAAGCTGCCTCCAAGGGGCTGGAATAACTCCTGTCTTTATCTTTGTCACTCTATTGTTTCGACAATAGGATGTTTTTAAGATTTTAAGACGGTTAACTAAAAGCTTGATAAAAGAAGTGGGTTTTAAGGAAGGCCTTAAAAGAGAGATGAAGCGGTTTGAGGAGAGAATTCCAGAGCTTTGGGCCTAGGCAGCTGAATCTACAACCACCACTGGTTGGGTGAAAGGAGTGGGCGATGCACAAAAATAACTTGCATTTATATAGCACCTTTTAATGTAGTAAAATGTGGCACTTTACATGAGTGTATTCAGACAAAAATAGGCACTAAGTCAAAGAAGGGAACCTGAAGTCGGTGACTCTTAGATCCTAGATGGCTGTCAATAAAGGGCAAAAGAAGTGGGGGTTGCACAAGAGGCTAGAGTTGGAGAAACGCAGGGTGGGATTTTGCAGCTCTGCCTGCCATCAGGATCATCCAGTCCCGCCGAAAGTCAATGGGCTTTTGGTTGGGCCGCCAAATCTCCCGCAGCAGGTCCCGCCACGATGTGGCCGGAAAATCCCGGCCATGGTTTTCAGAAGATTGTAGGGCTGGAGGAGCTCAGAGAAAGGGAAAGGGTCAGTCATGGAGCAATTTGTACACAAGGAAGAGAATTTTAAAACTTGAGGCTGTGATGGATTGGGATCAAATGTAAGTCAGCGAACACGGGTGATGGGTGACTGGAACTTCGTGTGAGATACAGGCAGCAGAGCTTTGGATAAGCTCAACTTTATGGAGGTTGGTCAAGAGACCAATAAAATAGACGAGCCCGGATGTAACAAAAGCATGGATGAGGGTTTCAGTAACAGATGGGCTGAGCCATGGTGGAGATTTGGGCCCTGATATTAGGGATCAAAATTGATAAGGGGGAATTGTTGAATAGACTGTCAGTACTTAAAGTTGAGCAGAAGAGATGCATCTAAGGATATTGAAGGAAGTGAGAGTAGAAATTGCAGGAGCACTGGCTATAATCTTTCAGTCTTCCTTAGACTCAGGGGAGGTGCCAGAGGTCTGGAGAATTGCAAACATTACGCCCTTGTTCAAAAAAGGTTGTGAGGATAAGCCCAGCAATTACAGACCAGTCAGTTTAACTTCAGTGGTGGGCAAGATTCTAGAAACAATTATTCGGGATAGAATTGGTAGTCCCATGGAAATATATGGGTTGATAAGGAAGAGCCAGCATGGATCCCTAAAGGGGAAATCATGTTTAACTAACTTGCTGGAGTATTTTGAAGACATAACAGAAAAAGTCGATGAGGGTAATGCTGCTGACGTGGTGCACATGGACTTTCAAAAGGTATTTGATACAGTGCCACACAACAGTCTTGTAAGATAAGTTATTGCTCATGGAATAATAGGGACAGTAGCAACATGGATACAAATTGGCTGAAAAATAGGAAGCAGAGAATAATGGTCAATGGATATTTTTTGGGATGGAGGGGGGTTTGTAGTGGAGTTCCCCAGGGGTTGGTATTGGGACCCTTGCTTTTCCTGATGCATATTAATGATCTAGATCTTGGTGTGCAGGGGACAATTTCCAGGTTTACAGATGATATGAAGCTTGTGAGTGTTGCAAACTGTGAAGACGACAGTGTAGAACTTCAAAAGGGCGCAGACAAGTTGGTGGAGTGGGCAGATAGCTGGCAGGAGATGGCTTAGTGGTATTGTCGCTGGACTAGTAACCCAGGGAACCAGGGGAATGGCCTGGGACCCAGGTTTGAACCCAACCACAGATGGTGCCATTTGAATTCAACAGACTTTCAATTCCAGATCTTTATTGATGACCATGAAACCATTGTCGATTGTCATAAAAACCCATCTCGTTCACTAATATCCTTTAGGGAAGGAAATCTGCCATTCTTACCTTTTTTATTCATTCATGGGTTGTGGGCTTTGCTGGCTGGGCCAGCATTTACTGCCCATCCCTAATTGCCCTGGAGAAAGTGGTGGTGAGCTGCCTTCTTGAACCGCTGCAGTCCACGTGGTGTTTGTACACCCACAGTGCTGTTAGGGAGGGAGTTCCAGGATTTGACCCAGCGACAGTGAAGGAACGACAACATATTTCCAAGTCAGGATGGTGAGTGGCTTGGAAGGGAACTTCCAGGTGGTGGCATTCCATCTACCTGCTGCCCTTGTCCTTCTAGATGATAGTGATCGTGGGTTTGGAAGGTGCTGTCTAAGGATGCCTGGTGAATTCCTGCAGTGCATCTTGTAGATGGTACACACTGCTGCTACTGTGCTGGTGGTGGAGGGGGTGAATGTTTACGGATGCAGTGCCAATCAAGCAGGCTGCTTTGTCCTGGATGGTGTCAAGCTTCTGAGTGTTGTGGGAGCTGTACTCATCCAGGCAAGTGAGGAGTATTCCATCACATTCCTGACTTGTGCCTTGTAGATGGTGGACAGGTTTTGGGGAGGCAAGAGGTCGGTTACGCATCGCACAAGTCCTAGCCTTGACCTGCTCTTGTAGCCACAGTATTTATATGGCTAGTCCAGTTCAGTATCTGGTTAATGGTAACCCCCAGGATGCTGTTAGTGATGGTAATGCCATTGAATGTCAAGGGGTGATGGTTGGATTCTCTTGTTGGAGATGGTCATTGCCTGACACTTGTATGGCATGAATATTACTTGCCACTTGTCAGCCCAAGCATGGATATTGCACAGGTCTTGCTGCATTTGGACATGGACTGCTTCAGTATCGGAGGAGTCGCAAATGGTGCTGAACATTGTGCAATCATCAGCAAACATCCCCATTTCTGACCTTATTATGGAAGAAAGGTCATTGATGAAGCTGCTGAAGATGGTTGGGCCTAGGACACTACCCTGAGGAACTCCTGCAGTGATGTCCTGGATGACTGCGATGACTGACCTCCAACAGCCACAGCAATGTTCCTTTGTGCTAGGTATGAGAGTTTTCCCCCTGACTCTGTCAAATGTGGCCTTGATGTCAAGGGCAGTCACTCTCACCTCACCTCTGGAGTTCAGCTCTTTTGTCAAGGTTTGAACCAAGTCAGGAGCTGAGTGGCCCTGGTGGAACCCAAACTGGGTGCCAGTGAGCAGGTTATTGCTAAGCAAGCTTTTTTTTTTCCTTTATTTGTTTCTGGGATGTGGGCATCACTGACTAGGCCAGCATTTATTGCCCATCTCTAATCGACCTTGTTCAGAGGGCATTTGAGGAGTCACACATAGGCCAGGCCAGACCAGGTAAGGAAGGCAGGTTTCCTTCCCTAAAGGACATTAATGAAGCAGATAGGTTTTTACAACAATTGGCAATGGTTTCATGGTGATCACCAGACTTGTAATTCCAGGTTTTCATTGAATTCAAATTTCACCATCTGCTGTGGTGGGATTTGAACCTGGGTCCCCAGAGCATTACCATGGGTCCCTGGAATACTAGTCCAGTGACAATACCACTATGCCATCGCCTCCCCCAATAGCACTGTTGATAACCCCTTCTATTACTTTACTGATGATGGAGAGCAGATTGATGTGGTGGTGGTAACTGGCCAGGTTGCATTTGTCCTGCTTTTTGTGTACAGGATATACCTGGGCAATTTTCCACATTGCTGGGTAGTTGCCAGTGTTGTAGCTGTACTGGAACAGCTTGGCTAGGGGCATGGCAAGTCCTGGAGCACAAGTCACAAGCTATTGCCAGAATATAGTCAGGGCCCAGTGTCTTCAGCCGTTTCTTGGTATCAGTGGATATCATTGTGTATTGTGGAGTGAACTGAATTGGTTGAAGACTGGCATCTGTGATGCTGGGGATCTCTGGAGGAGGCCGAAATTGCATCAACCGCTCAGCACTTCTGGCTGAAGATTGTAGCAAATGCTTCAGCCTTATTTTTTGCACTGATGTGCTGGGCTCCTCCATCATTGAGGATGGGGATATGTGTGGAGCCACCTCCTCCAATGAGTTGTTTAGTTGTCCACCACCATTCATGACTGGGTGTGGCAGGACTGCAGAGCCTAGATATGACCCGTTGGTTGTGGGATCACTTAGCCCTGCCTATCACTTGCTGCTTAGGCTGTTTGGCACGCAAGTAGTCCTGTGTTTTAGCTTCACCAGGTGATGCCTCATTTTTAGGGATGCCTGGTGCTGCTCCTGGCGTGCCCTACTGCACTCTTCGTTGAACCAGGGTTAATCCCCTGGCTTGATGGTAATGGTAGAGTGTGGGATATGCCGGGTCATGAGGTTACAGATTGTGTTTGAGTACAATTCTGCTGCTGATGGCCCACAGCACCTCATGGATGCCCAGTCTTGAGTTGTTAGATCTGTCCGAAATCTATCCCATTTTGCATGGTGGTAGTGCCACGCAACACGAGGGAGGGGATCCTCAATGTGAAGCCGGGACTTCGTCTCCACAACGACTGTGCAGTGGTTACTCCTACCGATACTGTCATGGAGAGTTGCTTCTGCGGTAGGCAGGTTGGTGAGGATGAGGTAAAGTATGTTTTTCCCTCTTGGTTCCTTCACCACCTGCCGCAGACCCAGTCTAGCAGCTATGTCATTTAGGACTCGGCAGTTTGGTCAGTAGTGGTGCCACTGAGCCACTCTTGGTGATGGACTTTGAGCTCCCCCACCCAGAGTACATTCTGGCCCCTTGCCACCCTCAGTGCTTCATCCAAGTGGTGTTTGACATGGAGGAGCACTGATTCATCAGGTGAGGGAAGGGGGAATGTGATAATCAGGAGGTATCGTTGCCATTTTTGACCTGATGCCATGAGACTTCATGTGGTCCAAAATCGATGTTGAGGACTCCGAGGGCAACTCCCTCCTGACTGGATACCACTGTGCCACCGCCTCTGCTGGGTCTGCCCTGCCAGTGAGACAGGACATACCCATGGATGGTGATGGTGGTGTCTGGGATATTATGATTCCATGAGGATGACTGTCAAGTTGCTGCTTGACTAGCCTGTGAGACAGCTCTCCCAATTGTGGCACTAGCCCCCAGATGTTAGAAAGGAGGACTTTGTGGGGTTGACAGGGCTGAGATTGCCTTTGTCGTTTCCGGTGCCTAGGTCAATGCCAGGTGGTCCGTCCAGTTTCATTCTGGTCTGGCCTACAGTTGACTCCAGACCCACAGCAATGTGGTTGACTTTTTAAAAGAAAATGGGTTGGGCAATAATTGCTGGCCTATCCAGCAATGCCCACATCCCATGAACGAATAATATAAAAAGATGAAGTTCAACACTGTGAAGTTTGAAGTGATGCATTTTGGTAGAAAGAACATGGAGAAACAATATAAAATAAAGGGTGAAATTTTGAAGGAGTGCAGGAGCAGAAAGACCTGAGTGTATATGTGCATAGGTCATTTAAGGTGGCAGGACAGGTGGAGAGAGGAGTTAATAATGCATATCCCGGGCTTTATTAATATGGGCTTAGAGTACAAGAGCAAGGAGGTTGTATAAAACACTTGTTAGACCTCAGCTAGAGTATTGTGTACAGTTCATTATAGGAGAGAGTGCAGAAGAGGTTTACAAGAATGGTTCCAGAGATGAGAAACCTCACTTACGAAGATAGATTGGAGAGGATGGGACTCTTCTTCTTGAAGAGAAGAAGGCGAAGAGGAGATTTGATAGAGATGTTCAAAACTATGATGGGGCTGGACAGAGTAGATAGGGAGAAGTTGTTCCCACTCAAAAGGATCAAGAACGAGAGGGCACAGATTTAAAGTAATTTGCAAAAGAAGCACATGTGACGTGAGAGAAATCGTTTTCACACAACGAGTGTTTCGGGTCTGGAATGCACTGCCTGGAAGTGTGGTGGAGGCAGGTTCAATTGAAGCATTCAAGAGGGCATTAGATGATTATTTCTATTCAAATGAAGTGCAGAGGTGCGAGAAAAAGGCAGGGCAATGGCTTTAGGCCATACTGCTCATTTGGAGAACTGGTGCAGCCTCCTGTGCTGTTAAGATTCTTTGATAATAACACAGGCAAGGGTGTGAGCAGAGGTGCAGTTTAGCAGCAGTTTAAACTGGAAGAATGTTTCCCTCAGGTCCTGCTAAATATAACAGCATGATCTGATTCACATTTTTGGAATCTGTTTCCAGGTCACAGTGAGCCAAGTTGGGAAAATGGCAGTTTGGTAGATGGTGGCTGTGGGTGGAGGGGGGAACATCTTGGAAGGGGCCAGGAGAGATCGAGGGAGGAGGGTCAGGAGGTGAGAGGAGAAGGGGATAAGATCGCAGAGGGTCCATGGAAGTCTTGGTGGCGTGGGTTGTAGAAGCAGGAATGTAATATAAAGGTAATAGCAAAATACTGCAGATGCTGGAAATCTGAAATAAAAACAGAAAATGCTGGAAAAACTTTGAGTCCGTATGACTCTTCTTCAATGTTAACCCTGTTTCTCTCTCCACAGATGCTGCCAGACCTGCTGAGTTTTTCCAGCATTTTTCAAGTGTATATAACTAATTCTCTTTTTGGAAGTTATTGAATCTGCTTCCATCACATCACCACCTCCCCTGCTCCCCTGTTCTGACAGTGTATTTCAGATCATAGCAACCCATTTGGTAAAAAAATATTCTCTTCTCCCCTCTGGTTGTTCTGTCAGGTAGCTGACCTTAGTTGAGATGGCCAAAAGAGTGTAATAAACTACCAATATTCCCCTGGGGTAAAGAGGAGAAAATTCAATCTGGGTTCTGACTTAAGTTTGCTTTCCAATGACTTCCACAGCAACCACATATTTGTGGATGTCAGGTGGAAAACGGAAAGCATCCACAGCTGAATACTCTGACAATCAATGTCCCAGCTCACATATGAATAATGGACACTTGGGCAAGGCTTTGTAATGCAGTTGGCTCACATGATAACAACTGAGTCAGCTGCCTTAAGAGACGGGAGAAGATTGAGGCGCATAGGATATTTTTAAAGTGTACCTGAGGTCATGGTACATTGAGGAATGTTAGAATCACAGACCGTGGTACATATCAAGCCAAGGATTCTGATCTACAAAGACAGAGGATTATTGCAAAGTTTACACATAGTTATATTCCCATGTTGTAGCTGATCATTTGTTATCTACCCTTCCAGTTTTTAGGTCTAATTGGCATTTCAAAATTAGTGTTGCTGAAATCAAGATACTTTTTGCAGGCTTATCAGGGAGCAGTTGACTTGATTGATTTATTGTTTTATTTTAATAATACAAAAGTAAATGATCAATAAATTCTGCTTATCTCCAGTTTGTCTAAGAGCTTGGGAGGAGTCGGTAATCATCGTACTACACTTGGTTGCACACATTGATAAGGGTCTCCTGATTGACTTCTGTCAATTCTGTTTGAGTGGTTTTAGATACAATCTGTCCATGTAATGGTACTATCCACCGTGTAAAATGTGTCAGTGTGTAAACTGAAGAACTGGGAACAGTGCAATGATTGACTGGCTGGATTAAGTCCAAGATACATGCAGGCTTATAACCTCCTCTTTCCCCACTCATCACCACACTTCATTTCCTTGACTACAGGTTTAAGACTACAGATTTAAAGTAATTGGCAAAAGAAGCAAAAGCAATATGATTAAAATGTTTTTATCGCAGCGAGTGGTTAAGATCTGTAATGTACTGCCTGAATGTGTGACGGTAGAGGCAGGTACGATCGAAGCATGCAAAAGGGAATTAGACCGTTGACTGAAAAGGAAGAATGCAGCATTCCGAGGAGAAGGTGGGAGAATGGCACTAAGTATATGCTCATTCGGAGAGCTGGTGCGGACACAATGGGCTGAATGGCCTCCTCCTTCTGCACTATAACAATTCTGCGATTCTGTGGCTTCCTGATTCAGGGTTTTTACCTGCAAGTATGTCTTTGGGCAAGCAAACTGTCCATTTTCTCTTTGAACATAAAATATACATCAGTCCAGGCTACCAAAACGTGAATATGCTGCTAAATAATACGTTGGAATAAAAGCAAAAGGTGCTAAAAATACCTGCAAGTCACTTTTTAAAATGTATCCTCGGGATAGGAGTACCACTAGAAAGGCCAGCATTTATTTCTCATCTCTAGTTGCCTCTGGGAGGTGGTGGTGACCCATCTTTTTGAGCAGCAACAGTCCTTTTATTTTTTTATGGGATGTGGGTGTTACTGGCTAAGCCAGCATTTGCTTCCCATCCCTAATTGTCCTTGAACTTAGTGGCTTCTTAGGTCATTTCAGAGGGCAGTTAAGGGTCAACCATATTTCTGTTGGTCTGGAGTCACATGTAGGCCAGACCAGGTAAGGATGGCAGATTTCCTTCCCTAAAGGACATTAGTAGCCAGATGGGTTTTTACAACAATCGATGATAGTTTCATGGTCACCATTACTGAAACTAGCTTTCAGTTCCAGATTTATTAACTGAATTCAAATTCCACCAGCTGCCATGGTAGGAATTGATCCCACGTCACCAGAGCATTAGCCTGGGTCTCTGGATTACTAGTCCAGTGGCATTAGCACTAAACCATCATCTCCCCTTCTCACCACCTTCACCCTTCTGGTGGGGGTATACCTGCAGTTCTGTTGGGCAGGGAGTTTGAGGACTTGAACCCTTTAATTGTGGAAGGAATGTTGATATATGCCCAAGTGGGGTGGTGTGTGGACCGGAATCTTCCATTCTGGAGTCTAAGTTTGGTGGTAGGAGCGGAAGTGAGGGTGGTTCCCACTGGGTTGGCGGGGGGAGCGGTGCGATGGCTGGCTATATGCAATCTTGGATATTCAGCTCATTACATATGCAAAACTGAGGAAATCAGTGAATCTTGTGGTTGGGGAGGGCAGGAGGTCGCCCTGGCATTGCCTTGTGGTGTTGAAGGTCCGGGAACCATATTTAAAGGGCATCTGGGCAGCCATTCGCTCACCGCTGGCCAGGAGCTCCGGATTCACTTCACATCACAATCATCGCATCCCAGAACAGACAAGATGTAGTCCCACTGCTCAGCACAGTCTCCCTGCAGGTTCTCCTCCAGGCCATCCAGAAAAGATGGGAGTGGGTGTTTCCCAGAGATGGCAACAGGAGGCCTTCCTGTCTGACCACAGCAGCCTGGGTGGAGGTCGCAGTGGAGGTTAGCACCTGTGGGACCCACTGGAGAACTGCACAGCAGTGCAGGAAAAGGATGAACGATCTGTTGTGCTTCACCAGGGTAAGTGGCACCATCTACTCACTGCAAAGTGACACTCATAACAGCATTAGGCAGTGTAAGTGTGCGAGTGCTTAGGGATGGCAGACATGAGTTTGAGTTGCAGGACTCAGCGGCAGATGGGACGTGTGCACTGAACGTGTGCAAGGTGTTCTATCAATTGCAGGACACCCTGCTTGTTAATCACTTACTGTGGAGGGCTCAGGATCTGCCATAGGCATGCATACTCCTAAAGTGCTCATGCACCCTTTAGGATGACACTCAATCCTTCTGTCCACCCGCAGGACAAGAACACACATAACAGGAGGGAACGGGCCAAGACCGGAGGTGGCCTGCCCAGCATCAGAATCCTCACCCATTTCGAGGAGGAGGCCACCGAGCTAGCCGGGGAGGGGCAGGACCATGCCTGTGCTGAAGGCGAGATATGGCTACCCTAGCAAGCCAGTGAGGATGCCTCCAGTCTGCAGTTGTCAGATGTGTTGACTTCGTGAGTCGATTTAATAAGGGAGCCTGCTTAGGCACCCACTAAATCTTTCTTTTCTCCATTCCAGGCACCAGTAAGAAAAGCAGGGGGCCCACCAGGCAGACCAGCCACATAATCAGCCCCAACCCCACCTTTGAGGATGATGCCTCAGAGGATGCACAATCATGGCATTCACCTGCATCCTCCACCAGTGCAGATACATGCATCTCAGTGGGTGCACTTTCTAGAATAAGCCTGGGTCACAACCTGGTAAGCACCTCGCAGAGAGACGTCCACAGCTTACAGAGGAAGTGACAGCTGAGGACTGCTGGAGACCAGGCCCCTGCTCAGCCCCAGGCAGATGATGAGCCTCCTGGACTTTACCATAAGAGACCTGTTGGAAATGTGGAGACAGGCAGGGGGACATCACGCAGAGTGACCAGATGCCACGAGCAGACTGGATCGAAGGCCGGAGGAGTCCGTCCACATTCTGTCTGCTGTCATGGTTGTGCAATGCGAGTGTTTGGCTGCCTCCGTGGAAAGGATGGTGGCCACCTTGGAGACCCAGGTCCAGAAGAACCCGCAGTGGCTGCTTTGATATACACTTAGACTTGCACTCAGTCATTCTAGCCATGGGTGCAGCAGTGGCAAGGCGAGAGGGGGAATAGACACATTGACCGCTCTCCAGGTGCCTCTTCTCAAGGTGCCACTGGCACCCCAAGGAGGACTGCCAGACAGGCACCCTGGGGGCTTCATCCCAGGACACACTCAGGGTGCCCTGCCACAGCACCTCCCCACTATCAGTGATCCCATCATCTCCAGTAGGTCAGGCCGAGGAGGATGCACCTGTACCTAAGCAGGTGACCCTTAGTAGGCCGGGGCCCTCTAGACCTTAGACCACCAGAGGATACCTGCCAAAGTCATCACAGTCAATAGGGCATTGCAGTCAGCAGGCTGCCTCCACCTCAGCTGTGGATATTGGAACTGCACCTAGATGTAGTAATAGGAAAAGAAACATCAAGGAGTTTTGAAGGCACATGGGTGTGCAAACATTGTAAATACTTTTGGCACTTGTAAATATATGTTCACTTGCACTATATGGAAGTGTCTCCTGGATTCCATCTTGCTGCTAGTTGCTTCAATGATCACAGGCATTTAAGGGTGGGGAATTTGGGCCCCATCAGTGTCCAAGAATGAACCCTTATAAGTTCATTTCTCTCACATTATCAATGTAGTGATTACTCAATAATCCCACATGTGCATCATAGAGAACTGGGCACCATTTGTGTGTGTGCGGCCTGGGCATGCATCATGCAATCCATTACTTGTAGCTCACCATGTTCTGAGCTATGAAAATGATGACTGCGCAGGTTGTCCAGTGAGGTCATTGTATCTCCTGCTGCTGTTGTCCTGATGAGATGTGGGTGGATGCTGGAAGGACTCGAGGAGAGTTAACACTATAGATGCAGTTTCAGGGTTAAGAGTGAAGTTCCCCACTGCCGTATTGACAATAGAAAACCAGAGGCTTCCCTACATGCTTGGAGAAAGCTGTGTTGGGCGTGTCCATTTGTTAATGGCTGTTCTCGGTGATTTTTCACTTTAAGCTAACATGCAGGTGAAGGCTGTAAGTAAGGAGGCAACGGGCAAGTTAGACTTCACTGCAATAGGGATTGAGTGTCGGATTAAAGCTTCAGTTGACTTTTGTGAGCCCTCGGATAGAGATTTGTTTGGCCTGCTCATCTCCTTATCAAGGGTTGCAATAGACCTCACAAGTGCACCGGAACTCATTGAAGGATTGGAGTCTTAGCCCATGAGGTGAGAGAGTAGAATGGGCCTGTGTGCTGGACTGTGATGAAGACTAAGAGGCAATCCATATGAAGCATCAGCAGCTTTAACAGGATGCTGCAGGTTGATGCAGGAAAGGTGTTTAGCTTGACTAGGTGTCCACAATGATGGATCAGTCTTGCACTAATGATAAGGCCATCTAAGACTTGTAGGAGTTTCTGCAATTGGATGGTCCAGAGTGGTTGCTACTCAACAGCCGATAGCACAGGTGACACACTCTCAGTAAAGTGGACACCAAAGTAACCTCAAGTTTTTTGGTATGATAAAGGTGTCAGGGGATATGGGTTTATTATGGGCAAGTGACAATCTAGGCAGGGGGCGGGGGGTGGGGGGGGGTGGGTTGTTGGTGCGGGGGCTGCAGGAACACAATGTTCTCTGATCAATCTATATGGGGGAACGATCTCGAGGGGCCAAATGGTGTTCCCATGCTGCTCCTCCCTGTGCACCCATATATCTGGTTCTGCCTGAAAGAGCTCTCTGGAAGGTCTGCCCCCACCAATGGGAGCAGGTGTGAGTGTGACATGAGTGCATCCCTGCCAAGGTAAGATTTCATGCTACTTCCAAGTTGCCATGCATATGGACTTTGTGAGGGCATGAGAAAAATCTCATTTCTACTTACAGGTGCCCAAGGTCATGCGAGAACAGAGCGCTTTGCAACAAAAACAAAAATTGCTGGAAAAACTCAGCAGGTCTGACAGCATCTGTGGAGAGAAAGACAGAGTTAACGTTTCGAGTCCGTCTGGCTCTAATCAGAACTAAAGAGAAGTAAAAATGTACTGAAATATATATTGTTTAAGGGGGGTGGGACAGGTGAAGCTGGATAGAAGGCCAGCGATAGGTGGAGGCAAAGGAGAGATTGCAAAAGATGTCATAAACAAAAGGTCGAAGGGTTGTTGATGGTGGTGATACTGGCTAAAGGAGGTGCTAATGGTGACATTAAGAGTAGAAAGCAGGATGAGCAAGTGACAGATGGCCCGGGTGGGGTGGGGGGAGGGGAGGGTGTGGGAAAAAAGACTAAAAAAGGCTAAAAGGTGGGGATAAAACAATGAATGGAAATAATTTTTTTAAATAATAATAATAATAGAAATAGCTGGGAAAAAATATAAATAAAAATTAAAAAATAAATATTTGAAAAGGGGGATCAAAAAGGGGTGAGGATGGTGGAGAGAGTTCACGATCTGAAGTTGTTGAACTCAATGTTAAGTTCAGAAGACTGTAAAGTGCCTAATTGGAAGATGAGGTGCTGTTCCTCCAGTTTGTGTTGAGCTTCACTGAGTGCTTTGCAAGTTCTAATGTACGCATTTAGCACCAGGGCTCTGTATTTCAGCACAGTTTGGCTCATGCAAAGGATCAATCCACCTATAGGGCAGACGTGCAGTGCAACTTAATTCAATTATCATAAATCAAGTTTCAATAGAGCAAAGTTTAACGTCTGTGAGCAAAATGGATCTTTGGCTTGCCAGCCAGCAGAGGATAGAAAACCAAATTGTGAAGGAAATGTCTCGGTAGCTTACTCTGCCTGGAATCTTCACAGGCCTCTCTGACACTTCGTACACTTGCAATGGCCTCTGCATGTGCCTCCATGATATCCTGGTCCTTGTTATCACCAGCCCTTCACCATCCTCATTGTTGGAGGAGACATCTCAGTCCTCCGTGTCCCTCTCAGCCAAGACATCCTCCCAGCCACCCCAACCCTTGTAGCGCAAGGTTGTGCAGGGCCGCAGCAGACAACAATAACCCTGGACACTCTGTGTGGTGAGTATTGGAGAGCCCTGCCTGAGTGGTCCAAATATCTGAACCTCATCTTTAGGAGGCCTATCGCCTGTTCAATCATGTACCTTATGGAGCCATGTGTGACATTGTAACTCTAACCAGCGGACAATGAACGGGTGTCATCAGCCAGGTCTTCCTGGTAATTTCCCAGCAATCACTGAGGTCCTTCAAAAACTCGTGAAACCTGATTGGGTCAGAATGTAAGTGTCATGAAAGCTCCCTGGGAACTGAGCACAAACATACAAGATTTGTCTTGTGTGATAACATATCAGCTGCACATTCTATTTATGAATGTGACTGGCTGATACCAGGGAGCTCTCAAGGCTACATGTGCAGTCAATAGACCCTTGCACTTGCGGGAAACCGGCTGCAAAACTCAATGCTGTCACAGCCTGACTTTTGGGATCCAGGGGGAATTGGACAAATTGGTGCGTTCTCCTCAACAGGGCACCTGTCACCTTCTGGATACACTTGTCTGTCGCTGACTGGGAGATGTTGCACAGGTCCACAGGGGAGCCCTGGAAGAAGCCACAGGCAAAGAAGTTTAGGGCAGCGGTGACCTTTAATGCCACCAGCAAGGGATTGCCTCCAAGTCCTTGCGGACACAGTTCCTCATGGAATGTTATGGCATGGCAGATGGATCAAAACCATGAGGGAAACTTGGTCATGCTACCACAACGGTTTTGCAATTTGTATTTATTTCGAGATGCGTGCACTGAATTCAGAAGTCTTACATCCACCAAGACTTCTAGATATTTAAAAAAAATTAAATGTTTTAATTTATTAACAAAATAAGAGATGTCAAGCACATACGTAAGGCTTCAATTACTATTATAATAATTCCTAATTAACCTGACTCACAGTTACACCCCCTATAAGGCAACAGCCCAAAAATAGCTGTTAGATTTTAAATAGATCCAGCAAATTAACACAATACCCTGGACAGTGGAATTCCGAAGGGCTTTTTCTCCAGCTTCAGTTAGGGCTTTTTCTCCAGCTTCAGTGGACAGCAGGCATATGCACAAATGCTGGAGGCTTCATTAAGGCTATTTCACATGCTTCTGTTAGATCTCACAGGGCCTTCTCCTGACACACAGCCTCATTCTCTTTTATATATGTTTCTCTCTTTTTTAATATGTAAATTCTATCGTCAGTAACCTTTGAGAAAAACAAACACATTCCTTAGCCTTGCTTATCTGGATAGTTGTAAACAGATTAAAATCCCTTTGAAATCCAAATCTCCCTTCATCTATCCAAAAATTCAAAATCCCATCACACCTTACATGCTAAACCACCATCCATGTTTACTCATTAGCATATCAAGCACCTAGCTTCTTTTGATTAGTTAAAGCTTGACTCCAAATATAATTTAATCACACACAGGCTCAACTATACCCAATAAACCACCTTCACAATAAACCAGAAAAAATATTATGAAAATTATCATACTTTCATGACAGTGGAGAAGCTGGCAGATGTGAGCAGCCACAATCTGGGACATCCTAAATTGCCTCTGGCATTGCCTTTCACTCCATCTATAGATAGATGCACTGCCTGCAATACACCCATTATTGGGCCAATGCTCGCTGTTGCACTGGCCCCCCTGGTCCCCAGCATCATGACATTCTTTAGACCATACTGCCTCTTACTGCTCGGGCTGTGGCTGCTCCTGGCCCTGGACAAGAGCTAGTAGAAAGGTAGGGTTGCCTGGAGTCTGCATTATCTAGGCCTCAGTGGATCTGTGAATGAGATGCACTAACCTATTTAGTGAGTATATTCTTTATAGATTAACCTCCATCTCTGAGGCTGAAAGCCAGTGCTAAGCCCTAGCCTGCCTTCCGTCTAGACATGGCAGCCCCACCACGCCCCTTCCAGATGGAGGACCAGAGATGAGTATTCCTCCCATTCATGCTTCATACATAACTGTACATGGAGACACTATGCATTGATGGGGATGTTACAGCCATGTGCGAGAACCCTCCTTCAGACACTTTTCAGTTTGCCTACATTACCCTCAAGAGTCTATTGAAAGATTATTGCCTTGGCATCATAGAAGTACCACATAAGCCCTCGTCAGCCATGACCATTTACCCAGGGGGATGGAGGTTTGGAATCGGGAGTTTGCTGTCGTCCACCAGCCATGCACCTTGGGGGCATTCAGCTCCCTCCCTCCCTCCCTCCCTCCCTCCCTCCCTCCCTCCCTCCCTCCCTTCATCCCTGCCTCTGACTTCAGATGGCAAATCACACAGAATGAACGGCAGCTCAACATCTTGATGATGTCTTGCTGGAATTCGATCCATTAGCCATAGAGTAAAGCTGGTTTATTGGGCATTGGACACTTGAAAGCAGAACTCGGCTGAGCCTGGTTCTCCATGGAGCAGACTAATAATTAATAGGAAGCCCCTTGGTCCGAAAGACGAAGCATCAACTCTTCCCATCTGTTATCAGACCCCTCCCATCTCGAATGCTTGAGCAGTTTTATGAACTGTGCAGCAACCTTGAGAGCATCAACATGGTGTGTGTGAGGTTTGCCAGTGCATCAAGCACCTTCTACCCTCCCCCTGTTACTACCAAGCTTCCCCCCCACTCCTCCTACACAAACACTGCCTCTCACTCCCCTCCCTCCTGTAACCATTCAGCCTCCTTCCCCGCACCACCACACCACCCCCCCACCCACCCCCGCCACCCTGGTTACCCTAGACCTAATCATTTATGTTGACATTTCTGCTCTCCCTCCATTCCCTTCACTCTTGACGTGCCCATGCCCATCCTGACCCTGACCTCCCATGTTCTTGAGGCTAGCTGTACCCTTATTTTCCATGACCACCCCTCCCACGAGATCATCCACCATACTCCCCCACCAGCTCCCCCACCAACATAGGAACAGGTGTACGCCATTCAGCCCATCAAGGCTGCTCTACAATTCAATTAGATCATGGCTGATCATCTACACTCACACCACTTTCCTGCACTATCCCCATATCCTTTTGTGTTCATTAGCCTCCAGAAATCTGCCAATTTCTGTCTTGAACATGCTCAATGATTGAGCTTCCACAGCCCTCTGGGGTAGTACAGAATTCCAAAGATTTACCACCCTCTGAAGAAATTCCTCCTCATCTCGGTATTAAATAGTCTGCCCCTTATCCTGAGATTATGTCCCTTGGTTTTAGACTAAACAGCCAGGGAAAACATCTTATCTACATTCACCCTGTCATGCCCTGTTAAAAAAACAGAGGTCACCCCTCATTCTTCGAAACTCTAGGGAATACAGACCCAGTCTCTCCAATCTCTCCTCATAAGACAATCCTGCCATCCCAGGGATTAATCTGGTGAACCTCAGTTACACTCCATCTATGGCAAGTATATCCCTCCTTAGGTCAGGAGACCAAAACTGTACACAAAACTGTACACAATACTCCAGGTGCAGTCTCACCAAGGGTCTATACAACTGCAACAATACATCTTTACTCTGTATTTACCCCTTGTGGTGAAGGCCAACAAACCATTTGCCTTCTTAATTGCTTATTGCAACTGCATGTTAACTTTTAGTAACTCATGAACAAGGACAGCCAGGTTGCTTTGGATACCCGCACTTCCCAATTTCTCACCATTTAAGAAATATTCTGTCTTTCTGTTTTTTTAACCAAGTGAGTAACTTCACATTATCTTCCATCTACCATGTTCTTGCCCATTCATTTAGCATGTCCAAGTCCTTTTGAAGCCTCCCTGCATCCTTCTCACAACTTACATTCCCGCCCGGTTTGGTGTAATCAGCGAATTTGGAAATATTACAATTGGTCCCCACATCCAAATCATTTTTATAGATAGTGAATAGCTACGGACCTAGCACTGATCCTTGTGGTACCCCACTAGTATCAGCCTGCCATCTTGAGAATGATCCATTTATTCCTACACCCTGCTTTCTGTCTCTTAACCAATTCTCAATCCATACCATATTTCCCCCATGTGCCCTAATTTTATTTACTAACCTCCTTTGTGGGACCTTATCAAAAGCCTTCTGAAAATCCAAATACACTACATCTTCTGTTTCTCTCTTATCAATGCTACAAGTAATATCCTCAAAATAACAAGTTTGTCAAACAGGATTTCCCTTTCACAAATCCATGTTGACTCTGCCCAAATTTACCATTCTTTTCAAAGTGTCCAGTTATCACATCCTTTATAATAGATTCTAACATTTTCCTTACTATTGCCATCAAACTGACAGGTGTGTAGTTCTCCATCTCTTCTTCCTCTCTTCTTAAATAGTGGGGTTACGTTTGCTACTTTTCAGTCTGCAGGAACCTTTCCAGAATCTATAAGAATTTTGAAAGATAAACACCCATGTGTCCACTATCTCTTTAGCTACCTCCTTCAACACTCTGGGATGAAGCTCATCTGGTCCAGGGGATCTATCAACCTTCAATCCAGTTAACTTTTGAAGAACTACCTCTTTACTAATTTCTTTTAGTTCCTCAGTTTCACAAGTCCCTTGTATTGGTTGCCTTGTATTTCTGGGAGATTTTCTGTGTCTTAATAAGAAATAGGAACAAGAGTAGACTATTTGGCCCCTCAAGCCTGCTCCGGCATTCAATAAGATCATGGCTGATCTTCTTGAGTGTCGATTTCCACATTCCCATCTAACCCCGATAACCTTTGATTCCCTTACCTAACAAGAATCTGTCTAACTCTGCCTTAAAAATATTCAATGACCCCACCTCCACCACCTTCTGAGGAAGAGAGTTCTTCTGTGAAGACAAACACAAAGTAACTGTTTAGTTCCTCCACCATTTCTCCGTACTCCACTATAAATTCTCATGTCTCTACCTGTAATGGGCCCATATTCGTCCTAGCTAATCTTTTCCTGTTCGCATAACTAAAGAAGCTTTTACAGTCTGCCTTTATGTTCCCCACTAGTTTGCATTTGAACTCAGCTCTAACTGCACTCCCCTGAGGATCAACCAGTATCCAAAACAGAAAATCAATTAGTGAGCGGGACCTCAGGGGACTCCAGCACTACCTGCCTCATTTTCTTGGATTGCCTGGTTGCTATCCATTCCCTTTCTGCCTCCATGCTCCTAGCCTGTGGTGTGACAATCTCTCTGTGCATGCTATTCACCTAGCTCTCAACCTTGTGGATACACCACAGTGATTCCAGCTGTCAGTCACTCCAAAACCTGGAGCTCTGCACATGTGGTTGTCTAGGTCACTGGTAGTGTCCATGATTTCCCATGTACTACAGGACACACATTCCACATGACCGAGCTGCTCTGCCATGCTTTAACTTTAAGTTAATGCCAAGTAAAATAAACTTTAAAACTATTGACAAACCTTACTAGTACTGATATACCTGACTAATACTTAACACCAATTACTAGGTGCAATAAACCTTACCTCAAGCACCTCTTTCCCCTGTTCAGAGTTCCCACGTGAACCTAATTCACTATTCACTTGGCCTCCTGACTGTGTGTGACTTACTGACCGTGCGCTTTGAAAAGCCTGTTTCTTTTACAGAGCCTCTGATGAGCCACTAGCTAGTTTAGCTTCCTGCAACAGTAATTAACACCATAAACCTAGAGCTACCTAATCTAACTCCCTCCTCTGAATGCGACTGAACCCTCAGAGTCCCAGTACCCTCCTTCAAACCCCCAGGATGAATTTCAAGAATGCACAGACCACAACCTTTTAGACACATCTGTCTGTGACGCTCACTGCCTGGAGAGGCCTTTCACCATCCTACAACAGGACCAAGGCATGTGATGAGCCTACCCTTCTAACATGTCCTGGACAGTTTGGCTTCCTGCCCAGGACAGCCTCCCAGCCTTCCCTGCTGGTCCTCTCTCTCCTGTCCAGCCTCCGCTCCACTATTCCCTGCTGGTCCGCCTTCCTGTGTCCAGCTTTCACACAGCTTGGCACCCAATATCATTTGTGAGAGGTCCCCGAGAAGGCCAAAGCAGCGGCTACTCACTTCATAGTTGTGGAAGAAATCAACCTCGACACTTGTATGCAGTCGTAAATCTGAACGTTCCAATTTCTGACTGGCAAGGAACTTAATTTGGCAGGCGATCTTATTTCTGGTGAGCTGGCCTTCTAATGAGCATGCGTGACATGGTAATTCATGCACAAGGGCTTTCCAAACATTGTTCGTCGGGAAGCCCAACGTGCCTTTAAAGTCCCAAGCGCTTGATTGAAAAAGTTCATGTCACCATCGGGAAACTGATTTTTGGCCTCATGCCAAATTAAGTTTCCCTCCCAGCCAAGCTTCCTGCTGTTGGCAAGCCCAGGAGATTCTGCCCGTGGTCTGGAGGGAACCGTTTATAGGTGGAAGAGAAAAATAACATGTCAGGTAGGACCGATGTCAGAACACCGATTCTATCTTGAATGCTGACTTACTTTCACAATATTGTTAATATATTCTTTATTTCAGATTGTCAGTCTTTTGTTTTTAACCCCTTTAATGCTACATTTATACTCTAGCTGCCGATTTAAAATGGGGAGCTGCAGTATTGGATCCAGACAGGCAGTAGCCTGTTTACGCTGCCTGGCCAGTGCTTCAACTCTCATGCCCGGGAGGGAACTCTGCACGTGCATGGCTACACACAGATCGCCCAGAAGTTTAAATTTAAATGTTTAGAGAGTGTAGGCAGAAACATTTATATTCTATAAACATTTAAATCAAACCTGTGTACGTTTAAATAGTGTTCATGGAGGTCTAAAAGACCCCTGAGCACTTTGTAAACCCAATTTAACATCACAGTGCAGTTCAACTTCATGGAGTGTCAAAATCAAATTCGCTTTAAGAAGTTTGCTGAAGTGAGGTCAGACTCTGTTTATGGATCTATACCACAGCTGTTGTGTTGTTTCAAACGGCTTCTGTTTCACAGCGAAAGTGAAGTTGTAGTATAAACATTCCTTAAATGTTGGATGCTTTGTCAACTATTTATATCATACCAGCATTCTCTCTGTCAAATCCAATTTTCACGGCACACTACAATGTATAATGAATGTATTACATAGAGACTGTTGTTTACCCTTTTGTGAACAAGTTACTTTTAAAAATGCATTCTTGGAATATGAGTATCACTAGAAAAGCAAGTATTTGTTTCCTATCCTTAATTGCCTTTGGGAAGCTGGTGGTGACTCATCTTTTTGAGCTGCAAAGTATATGAAAAGCCTTGGAGTAGCATTATGGAATCCAAATGCAACACTTAGCTCATATAGATAAATTACATATTAAAGGTGATGTGCAATGTTTGGAGATTTAGATATGATTAAATGTAGTGGATTTATGATAGAGGGTTGAGATTGTGGAATGCACTACTAGAGTTGGTCTCTGTTTCAAACACTGTTAATGTTTAAAAACATGTCAGGCGATTGAAGGAGGAAAGGGCAGTAAAAAGACCTGGGAACAAGGCAGAGGCATGCAATGATAATTACTCCCTTTATGGAGCATAGCCACTAACATGCATTTGGTGAGCCAGTGCAATTCTATGCAAGATAATACAATCGGAAGCATTACTTTTGAGTTAGGATTTTGAGTCAATTAATTAATGCTGAAAAGATTGCTGTTTGACGAAGTTTTTTGTCTTGCATTGATCAGGACAAATGCAAGAATTTTTAATCGATCACAATTTCTACTACAGGAGAAAGGGGCACTGATTGGTTGGTAAGTTGACTCTGGCCGAGGTGTTGCCATAGAGAAAGCAACAGGGAATTATAGGCTCTCCATGTTTCCAGGAAATTTAAGAGAAAATGCTCAAGCCTTGCGCTTTCTGCTTGCAGAGAATGGGTCCCTGTGTATAAATATATATCGCTTCTAGCAAGCGTAAATGAGCCATATTACGGGCTCGACTGATTATTTTCAATTGGTTGTTAGTGTAACTCTTCGTGCACTTAGGATTTTTCGGCAGTGCTGCCCAATTGTGCAATTGCACCTAACGGCAGGCGTTTTGTTTTGGATTTTGCAAGCGTGGGCTGGCTGAGTACTGTCTGCACTCTGCCTATTATGAAGAACCAGAGGATCATCTTGTTTGATTTGATCAGCCAATTACCAGGACCCACAGCTTATGTACCTGCATTGCACCAGCACTGAAATGTATACATGATGTTGTTCAATTGTGTGGTAGGTACAAACATACGAACAAACAAATTAAATGCAGAAGTAGGCCATTCAGCCCCTCGAGTCTGCTTCGCCATTCAACAAGATCGTGGTTGATCTGTTTGTGTTTTGAATTCCACATTCCTTTTGACCCCAATTAACCTTTGATTCCCTTGCCTAACAAGAACCTATCCACCTCTGCCTTAAAAACATTCAGAGACCCCGCCTCCACCACCTTCTGAGGCAGAGTTCCAAAGTCTCATGATTCTCTGAGAGAAATAATTTCTCCCCATCTCTGTCCTAAAAGGGTGACCCCTAATTTTAAAACAATGCCCCCTAGTTCTGGACTCACCCACCAGAGGAAACATCATTTCCATGTCCACCTTGTTAATACTGTTCAGGATCTTGTATACTTCAATCAAATCACCCCTCACTCTTCTAAACTCCAGTGGAAACAAGCCCAGTCTGTCCAACCTTTGCTCATAAAACAACCTGGTCATTTCAGGTGTCAATCTAGTAAACCTCCTCCAACACATTTATACCCTTCCTTAAATAAGGAGGCCAAAACTGCACACCAATGCCCTGTATAACTGAAGCATAACATCCTTACGTTTATGTTCAATTCCTCTCGTAATAAACATTCTATTAACTTTCTTAATTACTTGCTGTACCTGCATACTAATGTGACTCATGCGCTAGAACACCTAGATCCCTCTGCACCTTAGAATTCTGCAGCTGTTCTCCATTTAAATAACACTCTGCTTACAACTTCACACTCTTCTGCATTATACCTAGATTTTTGCCCACTCACTCAACCTATCTATATCCATATGCAACCTCCTTATGTCCTCTTTACAACATGCTTTCCTACCTATCTTTGTGTCATCTGCAAATTTAGCTATCATGCCTTCGCTCCCCTCATCTAAGTCATTGATTAAAAATTGTAAAAAGTTGAGGCTCCAGCATCAACCCCTGTGGGACTCCACTCATCACAGCCAATCAGAAAAAGGCCTATTTATGCATACTCTGTTTTCTGCCAGCCAGCCAATCTTCTTTCCATGTGTTACCCCCTACACCATGAGCTTTTATTTTCCGCAATAACCTTTGATGTGGCAGCTTATCAAATGCCTTCTAGAAATCCAAGTAAAGTACGCCTACAGCGCATGTTACTTCTTCAAAGAACTCCAATAAATTGTACAAGTAAATGTACAAGATTATGAGGGGCATGGACAGGGTGGATAGGGAGCAGCTGTTCCCCTTAGTTGAAGGGTCAGTCACAAGGGGACATAAGTTCAAGGTGAGGGGCAGGAGTTTTAGGGGGAATGTGAGGAAAAACCTTTTTACCCAGAGGGTGGTGACGGTCTGGAATGCACTGCTTGGCAGGGTGGTGGAGGTGGGTTGCCTCACATCCTTTAAGTGGATGAGCACTTGGCACGTCATAACATTCAAGGCTATGGGCCAAGTGCTGGTAAATGGGATTAGGTAGGTAGGTAAGTCAGGCATTTCTCACGTGTTGGTGCAGACTCGATAGGCTGAAGGGCCTCTTCTGCACTGTGCGATCTGTGATTCTGTGAAATTGGTTAAGCATGATTTCTCTTTCACAAAATCATGCTGATTCTTCCCGATTACCTTGAGTTTCTCTAAGTGCCCAGCTATAACCTCCTTAATGATTTGATTCTAACATCTTCCCCATAACAGAAATTAAGCTAACTGGCCTATAGTTTTCCTGTTTTTCTGCCTCCCTCCCTTCTTGAATAGAGGGTTTATATTTACTACTTTCCAGTCTGAAGGAACCTTTCCAGAAGCTAGCAAATTTTGGAGAATTAACACTAGCGCATCTACCCCATTAGCCACCTCTTTTAAAACCCTAGGATGAAGTCCATCAGGACCCGGAGACTTGTCAGCCCGCAGCTCCAACAGTTTGTTCGGTACCGCTTCCCTAGTGATTGTAATTTCACGAAGTTCCTCTTTCCCTTCCATCTCCTGATTTACAGCTATTATTGGAACATTTTTTGTATCCTCTATAGTGAACACAGAAGCAAAATATTTGTTCATTTCCTCTGCCATTCCCTTATTATCTATTATTAACTCCCCATTCTCACTCTCTGGAGGACCAACACTCACTTTACTTACTCTTTTCCTGTTTAAATACATGTAGAAACTCTTGCTGTCCATTATTACATTTCTAGCTAGCTTCCTTTTGTACTCTAATTTCTTTCTCCTGATTAATCTTTTCGTCATTCTCTGCCATTTTTGATATTCTGACCAATCATCTGACTTGCCACTCATCTTTGTGCAGTTATATACTTTTTCCTTAAGTTTGATGTTTTCCTTAACTTTAGTTAACCATGGATGGTGGGTCCTCCCATTAGAAATTTTTCTTTATAGTAGAAATATACTTATTCTGAGTATAAATGTTTGCCACTGCGTCTCTATTGATCTACCCCCTAGCCTAGTATCCCAGTTCACTTCAGCTAGCTCTGCTTTCATGCCCACACAGTTGCCCTTATTTAAGTTTAGAATACCAAGTCTTAGACCCACTCTTCTCCCTTTCAAACCAGATGTAAAATCCAATCATATTGTAGTCGCTGCTACCTAGGGGTGCCTTCACTCTCAGGTCATTAATTAACCCTCTCTCATTACACAATACCAAGTATAATATAACCTGCTCTTTGTTTGTTTCCAGAACATGCTGCTCTAAGAAACTGTTTCGAAAGCATTCTTTGAACTCTTCATCCAGGCTACTACCAATCTGATTTTTTCAGTTTATATGTTGATTAAAATCACCCATGATTATTGCCATTCCTTTATCACAAGCACACAATGTTTCTCCATGAATACTTTGTCCTACATTGTGGTTACTGTTCGGGGGCCTGTAGATCACTCCCACTAGTGACTTGTTTCCCCTAATATTCCTCATCTCCACCCAAACTGATTCTACATCCTGATCTCCTGAACCAAGGTCATCTCTAACTATTGCACCAATGCCATCCTTGATCAACCTTTACTTAGCTACCTATACTTCTTGAATATCATAACACCCCTCAATATTCAGGACCCAATCCTTGTCATCCTGCAGCCACATCTCTGTAATGGCTATCAGATCATATTTATTTACTTCAATGTGCACTATCAATTCATTTACTTTATGAATGTGACACGCAATAAGATACAGAGCCTTTTGTTTTGCCTTTTAGTTATCTTTGTAACATCTAGCATTCACTATTGTTTTATTCTTAGGATTTATTTCTGTCTATTCCTGCTATTCTATGAGCCTCATTTCCCATGTTACTATTATGGCCTCCTACCTTGAATCTACCCCTGGATTTTCCACATCTACCCAAGCTTGATCCCGCATCTCCCATCTTGTTTAGTTTAAAGTGCTGTCTATTTCCCTAGTTATGCAATTTGCAAGAACACTCATCCCAGCATGGTTCAGGTGTAGATCATCCCAATAGTTCAGTCCCCACTTTCCCCAGTACTGGTGCCAGTGTCCAAAGAACCAGAACCCACTTCTCCCCCACCAGCCTTTGAGCCACACATTCATCTCTCTAATCTTATTTGCCCTATGCCAATTGGCACATGGCTCAGGTAATCCAGAGATTATTACCTTTGAGGTTCTGCTTAATTTGGTACCTAGCTCCTGATACTGACTATGCAAAACCTCCTTCCTTATGCTACCTATGCTGATGGTACCTACATTGTCCACGAGAACTGGATCTTCCCCCTCCTACTGCAAATTCATTTCCAGCCCTGAGCAGATGACCTGAACCCTAACACTGGGCAGGCAATTAGCCTTCTGGACTCTCGCTCTTTGCTGCAGAGAGCAGTGTCATTCCCCCTCACTATACTGTCCCTTACTACCACTACATCCCTGTTTGCTCCCCCTGCTTGAACAGCTTCCTGTACCATGGCCGGTCTGCTCATCCACCTTGCAGACCTTGCTTTCATCCACACAAGTTGTGAGCACCTCAAACCTATCCTCAAACAGGATGTTGCCTGGAAAGAAACATTTAAGTTATGAAGAGAGGTTGGATGGACTTGGATTGTTTTCATTGGAGCAGAGAAGACTGAGGGGCAACCTGATCGAGGTGTACAAGATTATGAGTTCAAGGTGGGGGGGCAGGAGGTTTAGGGGGGATGTGAGGAAAAACCTTTTTACCCAGAGGGTGGTGACCTGGAATGTGCTGCCAGGGAGGGTGGTGGAGGCGGGTTGCCTCATATCCTTTAAAAAGTACCTGGATGAGCACTTGGCACATTATTACATTCAAGGCTATGGGCCAAGTGCTGGTGAATGGGATTAGGTAGGTAGGTCAGGTGTTTCTCATGTGTAGGAGCAGACCGATGGGCTAAGGGCCTCTTCTGCATTGTGTGATTCTGTGATTTGACAATTGTAAAATCTGAGGCTCCTCCACTACTGTCTGTTTGGTCCCATTACCTGCTTCAATCACGTCACATCCTTCTGCCCCTCACTGCTGACCAAAACAGACAACCCTATTCTAAGAGGCGTGATCATCTTCTGCAATAAAGGGCAGAATTTTATGTCCTGTGGCACGCCCAACCCAATCAGGTGTAAAATAGCACATGATGACATCTGGTGAGCATCCCAACATCATTGCACGCTCGCACAATGTTTCATCAGGCGAGCGCGAGAGTTGACTGTGTGCCTGCTGGCGATTAAGAAGCCTATTAAGGCCATTAAAGTTTCAATTAGCGGTGATTTTACGCTGCCTGTCCAACGTTGCAATTGGCGGGCAGGAAATTTGGCCTTGCGGCCTTCGGATTTTTGAGGAAACCTCATCCAAGGACAGGGTGAGGTTTCTGATGTCAATTTAAAAAAAAAAATGTTTGGGCAGAATTTTTATTATCTATATGTTCAGGTGAGTGAGTCCAATGTGTGGACATTTGTTTCTGTGTTTTTACATCCTTATTTCTTGGTTTTAAATTCTTCAGCTCCCTGAGGCAGCTTTCATTGCATGCTCCCCCGCACCCACACTGACGTCAGCTCTTGCCCTCTGCCCAGCCCCGCCCCGGCAAGGCTGAGCCTTTCAGCGTGCCTTTCACACTGGCTGGCTGTTAATTGGCCAGCCAGCACGAAATCACGTTCGAGGGCCGAATGTGGTCGGCGGGCCATTTTCTGTCCGCTCCTGGGCCTGCCCACCGCACCCGCCCAACAGCTCGAATATCCTGCCCAAGTGTGCAGGAATTTCTCCCCTCCCTCATGTTGCACAACGTCTGCAGTCCAGCCTCCTGATCCGGAATCCGGAATTCCTCTCGCTGCTTACACTTTCTGCAGACGTGTTTGTCATGGATCATCTTGGCATCCAAAATTCCCACATTCCACAGCTGCAACATAACATCTGTCCTGCCATTGTTACTTATGCTATTTCATTAACTTAAGTTAATTATTCACTTAATTGACTTCAAATAATTCCTATGTATGTCACACTTCTTTCCCTTGTGCAGCGAATTCTCATGATGAACCTAATTTGCTACTCACTCTGTCTCCGTCCCACTCCTCATCATGCACTCCTTATTGACCATGTGATTTGAAAAGCCTGCCTTTTTTATGGACCCTCTGAGTCACTAGCTAGTTTAGATTCCTGCTACAGTAATTAACACCACTTGAACCAATTGTTTTCAAGTGATTGCCAGTTAACTGCCACTTCATGCAGTTCTGTTTGTGGCTCAGTTCATAGCACCCTCACCTTTGAATCAGAAGGTTGTGGGTTCATGTCCCAATCCCGGAAACCAAGAACTGTGATTGTACTCGAAAGAGTTACAATCTGTGACTGTTGATAACTCGAAAGAGTTAACAAGCTAACCTAACTTATTAGTATTGTCAGATTCTTGATCCTTAATCTGTCGTTAAAACATGAAAAGGACTTACCGGGATTTACCAAGTGAACCTAATTCGCTACTCACTCAGTCTCCGGCACAGTTGCTTGTCTCTGCGCGTGCTTCTTACTGCCCATAGGTAGAAAGTCTTTTTGGACTGGTGGCATCACCCTGTTACTGGAGAATACCACCCACACAGCCACTGCAGAGTAGTACCGCGAAACAGCTTGCTCAACCTGCTGTTCAAATTTTTGTCTTTCAAGAGTAATTTCAAGTAGACTGGACACTTTCCGGGTCAGAAGGTGCCGGCCCTTGGTCCATTTGCAAGTTTGCACAATACATGGTGAAAAATGATCTGATCAGGATAGCTATTTTCCTGCAGGGCAAAAGGCCCGCTGTCACAGATTGAACAGGAAACCCTGAAATAAAATGATAATGAGCTGGCTGCGATTGAAAAGCCACTGGCAGGTAAGTTTAAAATGCTTCCAGGCTTCCCGTGCGGTATTGAACGCCTCTCCCTTTCACCACTATCAGCATGTCTGCAAGATTGCGAACTTTGGCTGCTTCTACCAGTAAATTTTAGAAAAAAACACATCTACACTGAAAATTTATGTCACTCTGTTTAAAGCAGGTATATTTTCTCAGCTTAACAATGCTATCCCAATTCTGTATTGAAAAGCCTTAAAAAAAAAATCATGTAATTCTAAAAAAAAAAATAGTTTTTGTCTTATTCAAAATCAGACAAATAGTTAAACCAGCTGTTTGGAAAACAGCCGCATACTTTTTTTCAAAATCATTAGGTTTTTGATATAAGCGTGAATCTCAGCAACCAGAACCTTTACTGTGATTGCTGGTTGTCATGGAAACTGGAGCTAGCCAATCAGAAAATATATTGATCGCACGTTCTTTCATCAGCATTAAATTGATGTACTATTGATGTACACTTGCTGTAATATTGTATTATGGTTGACTGTATTGCCTATCATGGTAAATATTTTTAATGCTGTATTCACTCTCCAGCACGAGCCCAGTGCAGTTCAATTGCTTTCTGGACATGAACCTGAGGTATTTAAAGTTGATGTGTACACATCAGTGGGGGTTAAGAATCTTATTGAAAACTCATAGGCCCAGATTTTGCAGTTGTAATGACGCTGAAGCTGTCAGCACTGCCGTCATTACATCTGTGAAACTGACAGCAACCACACATGCGCAGTTAAATGTAGAAGTTCTCAAGTTGCTGTCAGTGATTCCCTGCTCCACCACAGGGTGTGCTCTTGAAGTCATGGCCTGCAGAAGGCAATCTTTAGAAATCACTTGAACTGATGTGAATTTCCTCTTTTATGCCGTATTATCATTGTAAAACCCATCCGAAAAGGCTACGCCCTCTTGAAATGAGATGTAACTGGGTTTTTAACAGAGTATTAAGCCATTGCTACCGCTGAACAACCTTTTTTTTAACTTTTTTGTTCTCAGGACGCGGGCGCCACAGGTGAGGCCAGAGTCTATTGACCTTGAGAAGGTGGTGGTGAGCCACCTCCTTGAATACAAGTGAGTGGCATCCTAGGTCATTACCGGGGGCAGTTAAAAGTCCACCACATTGCTATGGGCCTGGAATTGCATATAGGCCAGACTGGGCAAGTCAGGCAAAATTCCTTCCCTCAGGGCTTTGGTGAACCAAGTGTTTTATTTTTGCAACAATCCAGCCAATGCAAGGTCACAATCACTGACACTCGCATTCTACTCCACATTTATTGATTAACAGGATTTGGATTCGCCAACAGCCAATGTGGGATTTAAATACTCATGTCTGCGTTATTAACCCAGGTACCTTAAGGTTGGACGGGCAGCCCTGGCAATTGCTTTAATTTGTTCACTAACGGCCTTTGACAGTTTGGCGGGCGCGCAGCCGACTCCGTTGTGCGCCTGCTGAATGGAAGATCAGAATGACGTGCGGTGACGTCGGGACGCACGCCCGATGTCACCGCGCTTCATTTTACATGTTGGTGTGCAGGACCCGTCCCCGCATGCCGAACAGAAGATTCTGTCCACTGTTTCAGTGTGATATTTTGCATTTCTCATACCCCACTCTATGGCCTCTCTGAGTGAAACTGCCAAGTTAGTGTCAATTATTGTCCACTCAGAACAGAATTAAGGTTGTCTACATATACCCACCAAATAATATAGACTTTCACCACATCAACTCGGGATAGTTTTGAAAACATCCTAAAAGTAAAAGCTTACTGCGTCACTCATGTTATAGACAAAGCACCTGAAATGTCTTGTGCATTTAATATTGAATGTAGTAGCCATGCTGTGCCATATTTCATACAATAAAAAAATACTTTCTGTTTAATTCTTCATGTTAAAATTATGACTGTGTGAATATTGCAATTTTCACAATGTAGTCTGATACGTACATCAGCATACCTCACCCATCAGCTTGAGCTAGCATTGAAGATTGTCAATATCCTTTATCTCTCTGCAATATGATCAATCATGTCATCCCCCTCTACTGGAATCTTTATTTCCATGGCACTGACCCATCCTCGTTCTACCTACCCAATGTGATCAGTATATATTTCCCATTTACTACTAATCTCACCACTGCATCGTCGCCTCAAGCTTGCAAGCTTGCCATCTCCATTTCCAGATCAACAATAGCAACAAATTGCATGTGCATAACACCTTTAATGTTGAAAAGTGTCCTAAAGCACTTCACTGTGCATCAAGACATCTGACCTTAGAGATATTAGGAAGAAGAAAAGATTTGGTCAAAGAAGTGGGCTTTAAGAAGAGTTTTAAAAGAGGCAAGAGAAATAGAGAGGCAGTGAGGCTTAGGGAAAGAGGCCTAGGCAGCTGAAATTACAGCCAATCGTGATGTGATGAAGGAAAGGGAGGTTGCACAAGAGGCTGAAGTCAGATGAATAGTTTTGTAGTGCTGGATGAAGTTACAGGTAAAAAATGGGAGGCAGAGTTTTGGAAAGTGCTGAAGTTTATGGTGAGTAGAGGAAATGAGGCTAGCCAGGAGACCATTGGAATATTTGAAGCTGGAAATGACAAAGGCATGAATGAGGGTTTCAGCAGCAGATGGGCTGAGGTTGGAGGAAAGCAGATGAAGTTATAAAGAAGTAAGCAGTCTTTGTGATCAAGTGGATATGGGATTGGAAGCTCAGTTCAGGGTTGACTAGCATGCTAACCAGTCTCATTCAGCCATTAACAATGGATGAGAAGGGGTATAAAGTTTGTGGTGAGAACCTTGGTCTTCCCAATGGTTAGCTGGAAGAAACTGCAATACTGTACATCCAAGACTGGTTTTTGTACAAGTAATGTTACAGCATAGAGAGAGTGCAGGGATCCATAATGTGACTGAGAGGCAAAGCTGGGTATGGTCAATGTATATATGGAAGCTGCCCCCATGTCTTTGGATGATGTCCCTAAGGGGTAGCCTGCAGATCAGGAAAGGGAGTGGTTAAGGATGGATTCTTGGGGCACTCCTGAAGTAATAGTGAAGGGTAGGATGAAAAACTAGGAATGTTCTGGCTATAGTCAATAAGATGAGAGTGGAACCAAGTAAGCATAGTGCACAAATTTGGGGCACAGAGATGCACTGAAGGATGGTGGTGGAGTCAACTGTGTCAAAGGCTACAGAGTCAAAGGGGGTCAATGAGGAATAATGCACCATGTTCAGTCATGGAGAATGTTGTTCATGACTTTGGTTAAAACTGTTTCAGTGATGTAGGGGGAATTGTCATGAAAATATTTGGGGTGAAATCTGGCACCTAGCTAGCAGAGACCAAGCAAAATATTTATAGTACTAAGTTGGTACTATGAAAGGGGTTTTATTGTCAGAAGAGGTAGAGTTCAAAGAGGCTAGTGATACAATGAGAATTTATATTCAATGAGATATGCTAGGTATATCAGAGGGCAGTTGCTGTGTGTAGGGCAGAGACAATGTAAGATTGAAGTAGCTGGAAGCCTACAACTGTCTGCACAGGAACCAAAGTGAGAGGACCCTCATTTTGAATTCGTAAGGTGAAAATGCTTTGCTTGGTGTCTGGTTAAGTCTGTGCTGCTGTTGCTTTTAATGGAGATTAGTTTGAGAATTTGTTAAAAGTTATGATAGTAGTAATTTGTAGCCATGTAAATTAATAAAATGCTTCATTTAGTTTAATATAAAACCTCTCAACTGGTGGCCTGATTCCTGAATTTAGAGTTGCATCTCAAACATACCACTTAAAAATATAGATTATGACAGTTATTTAAAGTTTCCCTCTGGGATTTTTAAATAGCTTTACCAAAAGGCTGTCTCATAACAGAATGGAAACCAGTGAAAGGGATTCATGCAGAGAGTTGCGGGAGAAGTGGACACAAATCTGGGAAGGCTTGGCGAGAAAAGAAAGTTGAAGATGAGGTGATAGTCTACAAGGTATGAGGAAAGGCGCTGTGCCCAGGAGCGCACAGGAAAGTTGGAAGTTTGAGTTTTCCCTGCATGCCATGTTTTTTACTACAGGTTCCTGTCCAGGCGTTAGCCTGATTGACAGGCTTGGCTTACAGTCGGAGGCAGAAAATTGGAAAAGAGGCTGCAGAACGAAGCACCTGCGATCCCAAGGGGCATTCTGATCCCAGAAGGGTCTGATTCAAGACCCCTGGAAGGGGGTGGTGAGGGGACACTCTGATTCCTGACCCTGGGGGTGTCTGATCAGGGGGTCCAATTCATGATCCTGGATGTGGGGGTCCAATCCCAAGGTTTGAGTGAAGGGGTGTTTCAACCCTGAACTCGGAGGGGCTTTGAGTCCGGGATGGGGGTGAGGGCATCCGGTTTTTGAGGCTCAGTGGGAAATTCGATTTTGGAGCTGGCGAAGGGTCTGACCCAAGAAAGGGGTGTTTGTATTGGATTGTTCTGATGGAAGGGAGGGGCCAGGAGTTCTGGGAGGAAACACTCTTGCTCTGTTCTCTCCACTGCAGCTGTTGGTTTCCCAAGGCCTGGGATAGCTGAGTCCTGCAAAACCGGTAAATCTGAGGCTTCCGGTGTTGACATTATATTTAACATTCTAACCCCCCTCCTGGGAGCGGGTTGGAGCCGGCTTCTCAACATGCTTCCGTTTTGATGCCTTCTACTAACCCCCGCACCCCCCACGCACCCCCCAACCCCAAACTGCACCAAGACCCATTGACTCCTGTGTTAAAATTCCCCCCATTTTTCCAATTTATCCAGCAATCTGTAGTCTAGAGCCGTCTTCCTACACCCCTCCAGTTTGCCACCTGTTCCCCTGCTTATAACAGCTTACTTAACCCTCTTTGGATCACACCTTTCACCACTTCCCATAACTCCCCACCCCCAGTTCTTAGACCTGTAATGTGCTAGGGAGGTTTGTTATAAGTAAAGTGCTAGATAAAAGTATGTGATTTTTGCTGCTGCTACTCTAACCTGTTCACAGTATATGTTCTGAATAGTGATCAATTAAAACTGCCAGGGATGCAGTGCTTGTTTCATCAGGGGACTGGGTGCCTTAGCACCAAATCATCGTTTCACATCTAGCATCGGATTCTAATGCAGCAAGAATGATGGGATGAAAGTCCCTCTTTGATGATGTAAAAAGTCCAATATGCAAGGAGTGTTTATTGGATATGGTCCCACAGTGCAAAACTGTCCTGAATTTAGTATTGAATTGGCAATGTTATTCAAAGGTTAAGGACTTCTGGTTTAGGAAATAAAACTGTTAGTGCAAGGAAGAGAGAGAGAGTCACTGGCATTTGAGAAGTGCCTTTCATCTCTGTCGTCCATCTTTTAGGTGTTTCTAATCCAGTCCTGGATAATGGGATGAACATTCTTCAGCGATGTATGGAGTTTAAGTATAATTAATAAGAGGCAGTATCAATTCATTTCATGGCAAACAGCAACCCAAAGTGCAATAATAGCCATAATTCAGCACTAAGTGGCAATCTCATTGTGACAGGCATTATCAGTGAATTGCGCTGAAAATGAAAACGTCACACTGGTGTAGAGCTGGATTCAGAATTCTTAGGACACTGGGCATCAAGAACATGCAGGTTCCCCCTGCACAAACTCCACACCCACCCACACCACTGGCCACAAGATCAATTGAAGTGACAAACGTGCAGTAAAATGTACGCAGCAATTTTGCTTTATTATTAATATAAACAAAACTGCCCCTGGGTTGGGGTCTTGTATTTGGCTGGGACCATTGAGCATGAAGCCTGTTTAAATATACTTATTACTGGAAATACATTAATTTTAATTTTATAGGGTAAAATTGGTTTTAATCCGCTCGTATTCTTAAAAAGGCGTAGCAAAGATGCAGGGAGCGGTTTCTCGATTGGAACTGTCTCTATAACAACTAGTGAAAGACGTCTTAAATTTGCTTTGTTATACCTCCATATCCATATTCAAAACTGCTTCCATGTCCTATTGACTTCAAAGGATGCAATTGAGTAAAAATGAGCTTGTCAGGCCCTTTTGGCCACCAGTCAGCACAGATCACATTTACATTAACTCCATGCAATAATACTCAGTGAAAACATTAAAAACTCAATTTGAGGTACCATTATTCCTCTTGTAAGTCCCTTTATGGATCCATATTAGAGTTTATCACATGAAAGTACTTTATCCTTGTATGAATTGCAGTAATTGTACTATCTCAAATATATTTTTCTTGTATAAGCTATTCAAATTTTACTGCCATAATCTATACTGATGATCTGGCATTTAAATTAGCATGACTCATAAAGGTCACTGGTCACTTTCAGGAACTGACAAGTTGATTAGAAAAGGGATACTGTCTGTAACTATAAATCCTGGGTTCTGAATGGGAAGCATAAGCACAGTGTTCCGTGTTAATTGAGGGACACAATTCAATTCAATTTCTCCCTTTCTATCTCTCCTGCAGACTCCCTGACGAGGCATTTCTAACAGTAGCCAGCTCGAACCAGTATCAGTCCTATATGTTCCACCCAAAGCTGTCCATTACACTTTGTCTTTCACAGCCTTTAGCTGGTTCTCATCAGAGTGCAGCCCTTTCATTTATGCACACACAAATGAAGGAGCCGCCTTTGCCTGTTGATAGCTGTCACTGGGCATTGCTGATAGCAAGCAAATGGTATTACGAGGTACTGGAGACGATGGGTTTGAAAATCAGATGCATGGTTGCTACATTTTTGCCCTCATTTGGAGGAGGCAGTGGGGCTGAGGGAGAATAGGTTTTCTATACTTAAAAAATATGCTGGGGGTGGGGGAGGGGGCTGTTCGACATCACAAAGGGATAGCACTTTTCTGGATAAGCATTTATAAGCAACTGATATTTAACTTTACAGATGTTCCTGTACTTATTGCAATCTTATTTAATCGTCCATCATTCATGATGAATTAAGATGGCGAATTCAACATGATTTCAATAATTATGCTGTCTTAGGAATGATGTCATTGACACACCTGCTGCGACCCCCTGACTACTGTACGGCATCACCAATTATTGAAGGGATGAAAAATTACTACCTTCTCCAAGAGAATAAGGAAACTTTGGCATAAATACAGAAAATATTTGCAATCAGAACAAACACTTCCATTGACAGAGCACATCACAAAGTATAGGGTGAGTTTACTGAATAGCTAAGTGCTACCTCACATAGTGTCCTCGACCCAACCATCTTCAACTGCTTCATCAATAACCTTCCTTCCATCATAAGGTCAGAAGTGGGGTGTTTGCTGATGATTGCACAATGTTCAGCATTATTCACGACTCCTCAGATATTGAAGAAGTCCATGTCCAAATGCTGCAAGACCTGGACAATATCCAGGCTTGGGCTGACATTTGGCAAGTAACATTCGTGCCATGCAAGAGCCAGGCAATGACCACCTCCAACAAGAGGGAATTTAACCATCACCCCTTGATGTTCAATGGCATTACCATCACTGAATTCCCCACCATCAACATCCTGGGGATTACCATTGACAAGAAACTGAACTGGACTAGCCACATAAATACTGTGGCTACAAGAGCAGGTCAGAGGCTTGGAATCCTGCAACGAGTAACTCACCTCCTGACTCCCCAAAGCCTGTCCACCATCTACAAGGCACAAGTCAGGAGTGTGATGGAATATTCCCCAGATGCCTGGATGAGTGCAGCTCCCATGACACTCAAGAAGCTTGACACCGTTCAGGGCAAAGCAGCCTGCTTGATTGGCTCCACATCCACAAACCTTCACTCCCTCCACCACCAATGCACAGTATAAGCAGTATGTACCATTTACAAGATGCACTGCAGGAATTCACCAAGGCTCCTTCGACAGCACCTTCCAAACCCATGACCACTACCATCTGGAAGGACAAGGGCAGCAGACAGATGGGAACACCACCACCTGGAAGTTCCCCTCCAAGTCACTTACCACTGTGACTTGGAAATATATCACCGTTCCTTCACTGTCGCTGGATCAAAATCCTGGAATTCCCTCCCTAACAGCACTGTGGCTGTACACACACCACATGGACTGCAAAGGTTCAAGAAGGCAGCTCACTCAAGGGCCACTAGGGATGGGCAATAAATGCTGGCCTAGCCAGCGAAACCCGTATCCCTGAATGAATGAAAAAAAAAATACACATCTAACCTGCTTGAAGGACTGAGCTAATACATTGCTCTTTACCTCTTGAACCCAGATAATATCCAGCTCAGATGTTTGGGACGAATGACTCATCTGTCTATCAACTTTTTGCACCTATCGGTAGCATCAATCTAGCCTTTAGTAAACATTATGCGGCAGCACAAAACTGTCCTCTACATTGGCATTAAATTTTCAATTTCACTCAAAGAAGGCGCAGAAAGATTGGTGTGGAAAATGGAAAATGCGATCCTGGTGTAATGAGGATAATGTGCTGAGGTTAAGGCTGAGCAACATTGTTCGAGCAGAGTAAGGAAACAAAAATAACCATGTCCTGTCTGATTTTGACTATGCTGATCAGATCATTTCCCACGGTGTATTGTGCAAACTCACAAACGGGCCAAAGACTGTCACTTTCTGATCTAAAAAGTACTCTATCTACCACAAGTTACCCTGAAAGAGCAAAGTATCTTAAAAATTTGAACATCAGTTTAAGCAAGTTGCTTCACACTGCTCCTATGCAATGGCTACATGAGTGGTATTTTCCACTATCAGGATGCTGCTGTCAGTCCAAAAAGACATCTGCCTATCTAACAATTGAGCATTGTCGTGTATGAATCTCAGTGCTGGTGCAATGCCAGGTACTTAGGCTATATGTCCCAGTGACTGGCTGATTGAATCAGACAACACATTCCTTTGGTTGTTCATAACAAAACTTGGTGGGAATGTGAGTGATGAGGAAGATGTTAACAGGCTTCAAGGCAATTTAGACAGGTTGAGTGAGTGGGAAAATGCACGGCAGATGCAGTATAACATGGATAAGTGTGAAGTTATCCACTTAGGTAGAAAAAAACAGAATGGCAGAGTATTATTAAAATGGTGATAGATTGAGAAATGTTGATGTAGAAAGGAACCTGGGTGTCCTTGTACACCAATCATTGAAAGCAAGCATGCATATGCAACAAGCAGTTAAGAAGGCTAATGGTATGTTGGCCTTCGTTGCGAGAGGACTTGAGTACAGGAGCAAGGAAACTGCAGCTGTACAGGGCCCTGATGAGACCACAGCTGGATTATTGTGTGCAGGTTTGGTCTCCTTACCTAAGAAATATTTGCCATAGAGGTAGTGCAGCTAAGGTTCACCAGACTGATTCCTGGGGTGGCAGGATTGTCAAACGAGGAGAGATTGGGCTGACTAGGCCTGTATTCACTGGAGTTTAGGAGAATGAGAAGGGATCTCATTGAGACGTATAAAATTCTGACAGGGCTGGACAGACTGGATGCAGGGATGATGTTTCCCCCGGCTGGGGTGGGGTCTAGACGAAAGGGCCACAGTCTCAGGATACGGGATAGGCTATTTAGGACTGAGGTGAGGAGAAACTTCTTCACTCAAGAGGGTGGTGAACCTATGTAATTCTCCACCACAGAAGGCTGTGGAGGCCAAATCACTGAATATATTTAAAAAAGAAATAGTAGATTTTTGGACTCTAAAGGCATCAAGGGGTATGTGGAGAGAGCAGGAGTACGGTGTTGAGATAGAGGATCAGCCATGATCATATTGAATGGCGGAGCAGGCTCAAAGGACCTAATGACCTACTCCTGCTCACATTTTCTATGTTTCTATGAAGTAAATAATGCAAGGACTGAGAAGGAAGTTTAAGCTAGAATGGGTGAATTCAATGTCAAATCAGGTACAGGAAGAAAAATAAACAAAGAAAGAAAGATTGGGTTGTGAAAGAGAAAAAAAAAGAGGAAAAGTTTAAAAAATGCTTTAATTATGAAATTTGACATTTTAAAAATGTCCAATGTTACAACTCCAGCTGATGTTACCATTGGCAAGCCTGATCCTAGGGTGGAACCCAGCATGATAGATCCTAACTTTTATTTTTTGTTCAGATGTGTGGAAAGCAGCTACTGAACAGAGTCAGAGAAGTCAGCCGATGAACTTTTAACAAAAGCATAAAACATTTATTTAACAAGAAAAGATGAACGAAATTACAATACTCCCTTACCCACAACTATACCTTTACAGATATATACAGATTTTTAAGGATAAAGCAAGTTATAAAAACTATCTTATACTCTAATGTTCACAGTAAGCACACAGTCCATTTGAACCTATAGGCGACCTGTGGGCAGACAGACCACACTGTCACAGTGTGACAGATGCAACCCCAGACAGATGCTACGGATCTCCCATCAATTGCCCCCAGATGCTTGTCACACTGTGAGCCAACTGGTCTCACTGAACTCTATCTTTCACACAGGGGTTTCCAATCTCCACTCTCCAAGAACTCACTTTGGAACCTTCTCCCAAATCGATGCTTTCTCTCAGACGCCTTCTGCAAGGGTCCACCTCTAGGGTTTTGAACTCGCCTTCCAATGTTGCTTTCCCCTGGATCACCACATGCATTCAAGCTTTCTTCCACGCACTCTCCCTTAACACACAAATACCGAAATGCAAATCAAACTTAAACTTTAAAGCTAAAACTCATTCCCAACACACAAATACAAATGTAACTTACTTAAACTGTCTCTATTTCCTAATGCCACCTGTAATTAAAACCTGAAGGCATGAGACTCCACATTTACAATCGTTAATTTTCTGTGCCAGAGAGGTTGATGGGCAATGATTAACATTTATTGCCTTGTTTAAAAGGTACCTAGGCTGAAATGGGCAAGACTTAAATTTCTGTAGTGAGTTTAGTTTGTAAGTCCTGCGCAAATGCAGCAACTTACTGCTGTTCAATTCATTTGAATGATTAAGTAAACTGCAAGGTATTGTTTTTGTAAAACTAACAGTGGAGGGATGCACATAGATCACAGCTTTTGGATATTTGTGAATAACTACTCATCTGCTCTCACTGGAAGTTGCTGTAGCATTTGTGCATAAGTAACAGTGAGTGGCATTAGCCTCACTGTCATTTTGGCAGAAAATAATGAGTGATAAGTTTGACAGAGGGTTAAATGTTGCATAGCATGATACAGAGTCAAGCTAAGAAGAAAAGTTGAAGACCTTGTCATGCCCCAGTACATTGTGAATTTCAAACTATTTTTTAGGCGAAGGAAACATGTAAACCTGGTCTGTGACAAACTAATTTAGATGTAGCTATTCTAAATGAAATATAAATGTTAGCATGTAAGTGAAGATGGATAGTTTGGGAAAATTGAAAAGAGAAGTTGATAGATACAGAGAAAAAGAAATGAGGGGTATGAAGGGCAATGTAGTGAATATTAATTTTGGATCTATTAGATGGCCTGATTTGGGGAAAATTGACCAAAAAAAAAGCTCAAATGAATTTCATGGTTTTAAGTAATGTTGCAAACTAAACGTAAATAATCTGAACAGCTTGTTAGGATTCACAGAATCACAGTGCAGAAGAGGCCCTTCGGCCCTTTGAGCCTGCACTGACACGTGAGTAACACCTGACCTACCTACCTAATCCCATTTACCAGCACTTGGCATGTCATAACATTCAAGGCTATGGGCTAAGTGCTTATCCAGGTACATTTTAAAGGATGTGAGGCAACCCGCCTCCACCACCCTCCCAGGCAGTGCATTCCAGACCGTCACCACCCTCTGGGTAAAAAAGTTTTTCCTCACATCCCCCCTAAACCTCCTGCCCCTCACCTTGAACTTATGCCCCCTTGTGACTGACCCTTCAACTAAGGGGAACAGCTGCTCCCTATCCACCCTGTCCAAGCCCCTCATAATGTTGTACACCTCGATCAGGTCGCCCCTCAGTCTTCTCTGCTCTAACGAAAACAACCCAAGTCTATCCATCCTCTCTTCATAACTTAAATGTTTCATCCCAGGCAACATCCTGGTGAATCTCCTCTGCACCCCCTCCAGTGCAATCACATCCTTCCTATAATGTGGCAACCAGAACTGCACACAGTACTCCAGCTGTGGCCTCACCAAGGTTCTATACAACTCCAACATGACGTCCCTACTTTTGTAATCTATGCCTCGATTGATAAAGGCAATTGTCCCATATGCCTTTTTCACCACCCCACTAACATGCCCCTCCGCCTTCAGAGATCTATGGATACACACGCCAAGGTCCCTTTGTTCCTCAGAACTTCCTAGTGCCATGCTGTTCATTGAATACTTCCTTGTCAAATTACTCCTTCCAAAGTGTATCACCTCACACTTTTCAGGGTTAAATTCCATCTGCCACTTATCTGCCCATTTGACCATCCCGTCTATATCTTCCTGTAGCCCAAGACACTCAACCTCACTGTTAACCACCCGGCCAATCTTTGTACATACAAAAAGATTGCACACTTGGAGTGTTGCTGTGTCCAATAGTATCTGTTGCAGAGGCAGTCAGCTGGCTTTACATTCCCCAGCCATAGGAAGAGCGTGGTTACTAAGATTGTATTTTGTTCACAGGGAGTTTCAGATGTAGGATTTATTTTTCAGGTGCTGGGTAACCTGGTGCATTTCCATTATTACCTTGTTTCTCCTTGCTATTTCTACCCATATAGTTTGAATACCAAAGGGTAGATTTTCTGCTTTGGACACAATTGGCAAAAACGGGCGCAAACTGCACATAAAATTGCTCCCCTTTTGAAAAGTACCTTCCTTCTCCAGTTTCCGCTCAAACCACTTTGTGTATCACCAAATGCAAAATCTGCCATGAACCAATGCCAGTGTGTTGCATTTTAAAATGTTTTAATTAAAACGATTGCCTTTAAAAATACAGTTAAGGGTGGTAACTCAGTTCAGTTTGATTAATACAGATGAAAATGGCACAAAAGGATGCATTGTACAGCACAGTGACAACCTACTCACTGTGAGTAACACAATTACTCACAATTAAATTACTAAAACTGATTTTGAAAAAAATGTGCAGAAACATTTCCTTTTTAGATTGGGGTAAATTAGTCCATTTCTGAGTAAATTACAAAAAAAAATTACATTCAACACCCTTTAAGATATTCCTATTAGTGCCCTTGAACCCAAAAGAAAAAAATAATTTTGGATAAAAGCAAAATGTTGCAGATGTTCGCAGAAGAGTCATACGGACTTGAAACATTAACTCTGCTTCTCTCTCCACAGATGCTGCCAGACCTGCTGAGTTTTTCCAGTATTTTCTGTTTTTATTTCAACTTAATTTTAGAGCCTTCTCAGTAACCTGCAAATTAGTTAAAACTCTCAATCATGCTTATTTCATTCTTGGGACGTAACCATGAGCAGGGCCTGCTTCCATATCTGTTGTTTTAAACTAATGCAAAGGATCACTGAACCTCAAATTGCATTGAAAATAACTTACACTTACAATTCCATAAGCTTTTGCGTAGGTTACACCAATTACGCCGAGAAAAACAGTGCCAAAGTTCCCAGCTCTGATGTCCCAACATGAAAATGTGATACCAGGTTAAAACATTTTCAAGTCAATTAAGTTCCATTGTAGAATAAGGTGAGGTAGAAGTACCACATTTTTCCTAAGACATCCTATTTATTCAATCTGCCCAATCGCAGAGCTATAATCTTATTTGCCACCTCTGTTAAAAATGCTTTGGCCATCAGCTCCTGCAAACATTAGATCCCGTGACTGATAGTACATCTCTCCTTCCAATCTTTGGGAATCAATAGACAATTAATTACCATAATCAAGTGGGGAAGCTGTACGTACAAAAAGATTGCACACTTGGAGTGTCTCTGTGTCCAATGGTATCTGTTGCAGAGGCAGTCAGCTGGCTTTGCATTCCCCAGCCGTAGGAAAAGCGTGGTTGCTAAGATTTTTTAATTCCCCAAGTTTGCTGTAAGTTGACTAGGTCACACGCCAGCTCATGACAGTTATTATCATGGTTTGAATTTATATATATGATCATTAAGTTATGAATCTCATACTACCCCACACCGTCATTTTCCTTCTGCAATAGAAACAAGATAAAGTTTTCAGTATTACAGTAGCAAGGCAATTGTCAGGAGAGAGCGAGACCATTAAAGGATGAAAATGTTCTTGAAACTGACAATGAGTGCAAGTAAATATTCTGAAAGAATGGTTCCCCACTGCCTTCACAAGAGAAGACTTAATTATCGCAAAAAAGACTAGCAAGGCACAATTCAAGACGTCAATGTAAATGACATGCAAGTCCCAGACAAGCTGAAGCTGCTTAAAACAAATAAATCCTAGAATGTTGAGGGGGACTAGCAAGGAGATTTGTGAGACACCAACAGCATTTATGAGCAAGTCAATGGATGCCAGAGAAGAAATGCAGATTGGAAAATGGTGAATGTGGTGGCTATTTTCAAAAGGGCAGGCAAAAAGGAAACAAGCAACTATTGCCAGATTTGTCTTACTTTAATTCCATGTAATATAATGGAATTGATTATCAATAGCTAACTCCGAGTATTATATGTGCATCAACAGCACAACTTGCCATGCAAAAAAAATTTAAAATCTAAACTTGTAGGGGTCTGCAATTGCCCTGCTGCTGTAAATTCTGGCTCTTTATATGGTTCAGTTTACCTGCACTCCTTTAAACAAGGGTGTGAAATTTGCATAATAAAAACAGAAGATGCTGGAAAAACTCAGCAGGTCTCATAGCATCTGTGCAGACAGAAACAGAGTTAATGCTTCAAGTCCGTATTATCATGGTTCTTCAGAGCTCTGAAGAAGAGTCATACGGATTCAAAACGTTAACTCTGTTTCTCTCTCCACAGATGCTGCCAGACATGCTGAGTTTTTCCAGCATTTTCTGTTTTTGTTTCAGATTTCCAGAATCCGCAGTATTTTGTTTTTATCTTAGTGTGAAACCTGCATACCTTTCATATTTAAGTATCAGGAACCTGAAATTTGTGTACAGCATTTTTATAATTCTACCGTTTAATTGGTGAATAAATCCTGCTTTAGAACACCAAGGTTTGAATTTTACCAGGGGGTGTATTGCTCACTGCTCGCTCCCACCCCCCCTACCCACTTTTCTCTCCGCACCACCCCCCACACCCCAACCCCCCCACCCCCGATCCCCCGACCGGGAATATGTCGGTGTCACATTGACTGATGTTCAAAAAGGCCACCCTGGGCGGACTTGAGGTGGTAAGGGTCAGACTTCTGCCCCTCAGTGGGAGGAAGTCCTGCCCTTGAGAGCTGCCGACCAATCTGATTGGCTGGAAGCTCTAGAAGTCCCAGCAGCGCTAGAACTGAGCAGTGGACACTGCTGGGATTGCAAGTAGGCCCCGGGATGATCCTAGAGAGTGATAAGTTGGGGATATTGGATGGGGAGGGATTGGGGAGCCTAGGAAGGGGGAAGAGGGGGTGAGGCAGATGGGTTTTGGAGCCAGGCAGGGAAGGACAAAGTGGAGGTAACATCTTTGAGGGCACCTACCCACCCCCCACCTCCCATGTGTACAGTGCATCCCCTGAAGAAATACGCCCCCCCACCCCCCCACTTCTTTCCAGCCTTTTAACCACTTGTGTTTATGAAGTGGCCTGCCCACTCCCACCTGCCTGCCCACGCCAACCATATTATGGCATGGGCAGCATAGTATTTGGGCCAATTCCCTTGTTAATAAGCTCAATTGCCCATTAATTACTTTTTAAATATGGTGGTCTGCCGATTTTGGTGCCGGTCTGCCTATTGTTTTATGGGGATCGGGTCGGCATTGGAAGCCAAGGCGGTGGGCTTGCCACCCATCATATTTTACGTGCTCCCCACCCTCAATAGAAACATGCCCAGCAGGGGGCTGTGAACCCCAGTCCCAAGACATAATTACAGCAGCAATTCAAGATTTATATAAATTAATGGGAATGTGGGTTCAAACTCTGTAGGCACCCAAAAGTTTGGACAACTGACTTACTGACAGGAGAGAGAGACAAACTGAACTTCTTCATCCTTTCACTGTCTGTTTGTAAGCAGAGGTGTTTTTGAATTTTATTTAAAGTAGGCTGTGGCATGTTTTCCCAAACCCTCAGTTTGTGTGATCTAATGTTATAAGTAACACACAGCAAACTCTCTTTATGATTAACTCAGAAGGTTAGTTTATTTCATATTCAAACCGAGGGTGGGAAGGGGGTGGGGGATGATGTTTGCAACCTCACATGCGCACACACATACATTAAAGGGGATAGAAAAGAGGGAGTTTTTACAACTATGGATAACAACAGTAAAAGAACCAAGAGGAGGAGTCCAGTTCAGATGTGTCCCTGGTTGGAGACAGCAGCATGAAAGTCCTTGAAAGCAAATGGCGATGCAGTAAGATGTGATTTATATGCCTGGACTGCTTGGCAGATGGCGGTCATATGCTTTTGAAATAAAGCAGGCTTCAAGGAGTTGAGAGATGGTGGCCAGCTGCTAGGTCAGCTGGGAGCCCTGCTGTTGTTCTTTTCAGGTTGGAAGTAATTAGCAGACTAACCTGTGAGGCTAGAAATGTAATATTAAAACTGTCCAAGAAGCTAGAAGGATGGTGCCATGTGATGTGGCTCACTAATGAGCAGTTTCTGTGCCTCTGGCCAAAATCTAATGGTGGCTGTTAACACCTCTCAGTGAGTGTTGATGTCTCTGTCTTTGTTACCACCCCAGCTGGGAGCCAATTCATCTGTTAGCCTTCTAGTTTCATGATTATAATGTGGCCTTACAATGGGATGTGAGATTCCTCAAGGATGAGAGTGGAACTCCTTTGTTCTTGTAATCTCTGTTAGTAACTTACAGAACAGATGGCCAATTGTGTAAGTCATGTGACCTGCAGCAGCCATCCTTTGGTTCAGAAAGAGTCAATTTAAAAATAGCAAAACAAAAGGGCCAGAAGTTTACGTTAAACATGCAAGCACTCGATTGACCCAGAATTGCATGAAATCACATGACAGATTTTTAATCAGTAAGGGAATCAAGGGTTATGGGGAAAAGGCAGGAAAGTGGGGTTGAGGATTATCAGATCCGCCATGATCTCATTGAATGTCTGAGCAGACTTGATGGGCCAAATGGCCTACTTCTGCCCCTATGTCTGATGGTAAGACATTGGGCGCGTGTCCAGATGTCATCGCGCTCGTGCTCAACATTACAGTCAGCGAGTGTGTTTGGGAGTTGGAAGCGCTCCCACGGACAATCAAGCAGGAAATTAAGCCCATTAAGGAGCCAGTTGTCAGCAATTTTCCATGGCCCGTCCACTTTTACGGTTGGTGGACAGGCCAATCAGCCAGGCAGCCTTCGCCTTTTCGCTACCAGCTCCATCCTGCGCGGGATAAAATGTCTGGGATTAAATAAAATAAAGGAAGACGTTTGAGGCATGGGGTTTTATGTAGCCTGCTATCAGGCGCTTGAATTAGCAGCATTGGCACAGTTTGCAGCAGCTTATTGACCTCATTTCATTATTACAGTGCTGCAGCTCCCTGAGGCAGCTCCACAGCAGCTGCCAGCCTTCAGGGAGCGCCCGCCCGCACCCTCACTTTTCTCGGCTCCTGCCCTCTTCCCGCACCCCCTGGCAGAGCTGATCCTTTCTCTGTGCGCGTTTCACACTGGCTGCCAATTAATTGGCCAACCAGCATGAAATCGGGGTTGGGGGCGGATTGCGGCCGGAAGCACATATTGTGTCCACTTCCTGGCCTGCCGATCACTCGCGCCTGACAAGTGCAAGATCCAGGCCAAAGTTTTGATGTACACAGTTTCGATTTCTTTTCATGTCTTATTGACACGACATCTGCCTTAGAATCTTGAATCCCTCCTCAGATTCTCTGACCTCCCTTCCCATCAGTGTAAACTTCTTGAATTTCAGTGATCAAGAGGAAAGTGCAGATTTATTCTTTTAGAAGGGATGTTCAGTAGTCCCCTCAGGAATCTAGTTGTGTTTGGCGGAATTTGTTTTAGGCCAAATTTTGCACGAACTGTAGATGGAACGGACCTGATTGTTGCAAGAGACTTTTTCACTCTATGGGCAAAATTTTACAGGTCCCCACCAATGGGTGTTCAGGTGGGGGTCCTGTAAAATTCCTCAGGTGGCAGTTCCACCGTTTACCTGCCTCCCCTCGGCGTGTCTAAAACTTTACAGAGGATGGGCAAGGCCTGGGGTGTCCTGCCTGCCTTTGCCTCAATTGAGACTCAATCGATGATGGTCACTTGTGGACCACTGCCCTCCCAGTTGCAAATTTGAAGACAGCGGGAGGAGGTCAGGTACAGGGGTGGAGAAGCCCGGCAGGTTACCCTGCTCAGTTCTCGAGTGGGAAAGAGGGGGGGTCACTTCCCTCATGGGCTCCCTTTCTCGATCGGGCCCCCCTCATGGTAACCTTCCTCCAGAGTGTTTCTCCCCCATTTGCCTTTCCAATCTGACTCCCATTTTAAAAAAAACGTTTGCAGTTTATGAGCACTATTAACAATTAGTGTCAGAAGTCAGTATGACTGATTCTTAACTTTTTCTTCTTCCTAATCTACATGTTGCTCCTTGGGGCTATCACCCAAAGACATGCATCAACTTCCATATGTAGGCTGTCTACATCTACCTCTCCACTTCTCTCAGTTCCTTCATTTTGCCTGTGTTGTGAGACTGCTTGGCCAACTTTCGTTTGGATGAGCCTCAACATCCTCTACTGAAGAAATGGACTGAAGCCATCGTCTGTGGTCCCACCATATACCTTGTAGCATGCCAGCAAATCCACTCACCCCCCCCCCATTCCCCCCAACCCACCCGGCCCACTCGTCTCAGGTTGAACCATCACAAAGAGTATTTATTTCCACCAGTTTGACATCACCACTTCCACCCTCTTTTTTTATTCATTCACGGGATGTGGGCTTTTCTGGCTGAGCCAGCATTTATTGCCCATCCCTAGTTGCCCTCGAGAAGGTGGTGGTGAGCTGCCTTCTTGAACCGCTGCAGTCCATGTGGTGTAGGTACACCCACAGTGCTGTTAGGAAGGGAGTTCCAGGATTTTGACCCAGCGACAGTGAAGGAATGACAGTATATTTCCAAGTCAGGATGGTGAGTGACTTGGAAGGGAACTTTCAGGTGGTGGTGTTCCCATCTATCTGCTGCCCTTGTCGTTCTAGATAGTAGTGGTCGTGGGTTTGGAAGGTACAGACTAAAGAGCCTTGGTGAATTCCTGCAGTGCATCTTGTAAATTATACACACTGCTGCTACTGTGCGTCGGTGGTGGAGGGAGTGAATGTTTGTGGATGTGGTGCCAATCAAGTGGGCTGCTTTGCCCTGGACAGTGTCTAGCTTCTTCAGTGTTGTGGGAGCTGCACTCATCCAGGCAAGTGGGGAGTATTCCATCACATTCCTGACTTGTGCCTTGTAGATGGTGAACAGGCTTTGGGGAGTCAGGAGGGAGTTACTTGTCGCACGATTCCTAGCCTCTGACCTGCTCTTGTAGCCACAGTATTTATATGGCTAGTCCAGTTCAGTTTCTGGCCAATGGTAGCCTCCAGGATGTTGACAGTGGGTGATTCAGTGATGGTAATGCCATTGAACATCAAGGGACGATGGTTGGATTTTCCCTTGTTGGAGATGGTCATTGCCTGATGCTTGTGTGGTGCGAATGTTACTTGCCACTTGTCAGCCCAACCCTGGATATAGTCCAGGTCTTGCTGCATTTGGACATGGACTGCTTCAGTATCTGAGGAGCCGTTAATGGTGCTGAACATCGTGCAATCATCAGCGAACATTCCCACTTCTGACCTTATGATGGAAGGAAGATAATTGATGAAGCAGCTGAAGATGGTTGGGCCGAGGACACTACCCTGAGGAACTCCTGCAATGATGTCCTGGAGCTGAGATGACTGACCTCCAACAACCACAACATCTTCCTTTGTGCTAGGTATGACTCCAACCAGCAGAGAGTTTCCCCCCTGATTCCCATTGACTCCAGTTTTGCTAGGGCTCCTTGATGCCACACTCGGTCAAATGCAGCCTTGATGTCAAGGGCAGTCACTCTCACCTCACCTCAGGAGTTCAGCTCTTTTGTCCATGTTTGAACCAAAGCTGTAACGAGATCAGGAGCTGAGTGGCCCTGGCGGAACCCAAACTGGGCATCCATGAGCAGGTTATTGCTAATCAAGTGCCACTTGATAGCACTGTTGATGACCCTTTCCATTATTTTACTGATGATCGAGGGTAGACTGATGGGGTGGTAATTGGCTGGGCTGAATTTATCCTGCTTTTTGTGTACAGGACATACCTGGGCAATTTTCCACATAGCTGGGTAGATGCCAGTGTTGCAGCTGTACTGGAACAGCTTGGCTAGGGTTGCGGCAAGTTCTGGAGCACAAGTCTTCAGTACTATTGCCAGAATGTTGTCAGGGCCCAGAGCCTTTGCAGTATCCAGTGCCTTCAGCTGTTTCTTGATATCACGTGGAGTGAATCGAATTGGCTGAAGACTGGCATCTGTGATGCTGGGGACCTCCAGAGGAAGCCAAGATGGATCATCGACTTGGCACTCCTGGCTGAAGATTATTGCGAATGCTTCAGCCTTATCTTTCACGCTGCTGTGCTGAGCTCCTCCATCATTGAGGATGGGGGTATTTGTGCAGCCACATCCAGTGAGTTGTTTAATTGTCCACCACCATTCATGACTGGATGTGGCAGGTCTGCAGAGCTTAGATATGATCCGTTGGTTGTGGGATTGCTTAGCTCTGTCTATCACTTGCTGCTTATGCTGTTTGGCAGGCAAGTAGTCCTGCTTTGGGTTTTGGAGCCAGGCAGGGAAGAACAAAATGAAGGTAACACCTTTGGGGGCACCTACCTTCACCAGGTTGACAACTCATTTTTAGGTATGCCTGGTGCTGCTCCTGGCATGCCCTCCTGCACTCTTGATTGAACCAAGGTTGATCCCCTGGCTTGATGGTAATGGTAGAGTGGGGGATATGCCGGGCCATGAGGTTACAGATTGTGTTTGAATACAATTTTGCAGCTGCTGATGGCCCACAGCGCCTCATGGATGCCCAGTCTTGAGTTACTGGATCTGTTCGAAATCTGACCCATTTAGCACAGTGGTAGTGCCACACAACACGATGGAGGGTATCCTCAACGTGAAAGCGGGACTTCATCTCCACAATGACTGTGCGGTGGTGACTCCTACCGATACTGTCTTACATAAAACTATAAAAGTATAAAGGAGTAGGCAATTTGGCCCCTTGAGCCTGCTCCTCCATTCAATAAGATCATGGCTGACCTGATTGTGGTCTTAACTCCACTTTTCTGCCTGCCCCCCATAACCCTTGACTCCCTTGGCCATCTGGTATTGAAATCCTCATCCATGCCATTGTCACCTCCAGACTGTGGACTATTCCAAACTTTCCTGGCTGGCTTCTCATCTTGCATTGGCTCATCCAATACTCAGCTGCGTCAATCACATGTCACATTCTGCCATTCACCCATCATCCCTGTTCTCGCTACATTGGCTTCCAACACCTCAGATTTAAAATTCTCATCCTTGTTTTTAAATCTCGCTATAATCCCACCCCTCTCTATCTCTGCCACCTCGTTCAGCGCTACAACCCTCCCCTTTCTTTGAACTCTCCATTCCGCTTTTGACAACACTCATGTGAACTGCCTTGGGATGTTTTACTATTCTGAAGCTGATATGCAAGTACAAGTTACAGTTGTTTTATTGGTCATTGTTAGAAAAGGCCAGAGGATGAATGACTGCAATGTTATGAACAAACTTGTCTTTATTTCAGTTTTGTTATCAACTTTTTAAGTTTTCTCATTTCAAACACCTTCCCTCTTCAGCCATAGGGCAGACAGGTAACTTAGCTATGTCACTCGGTAAGTAACCTCTAAAAATAAGAACTTGCAGTTACATTGTTTATTATCACACCCCTCAAAGGCATTTCAAGACACTTTACATGCAATGAATTTCCCTAAGCTGCCTTTGCTGTTGTGTAGGTAAGCACAATGGTCATTTTGTGAATAGCAATGTTCCACAAACTGCATTCCTGCAACGAGGTCTAAATCTACAATGTTTTGAATCAGACACTCAAAAATTGGCAACTTACTTGTTCCTCTTGACCTTGGATGAGTGGGGTGGCAGAATTGTGGACGAATCAGCTGGAATGAGTCTGCAAAAGGAGGGCACACACATTTTGGCGGTTTTCCATTTCCAGGGCAGTCTGTGTAATACTTGTTTTGACAGGCAGGTGTTCCATTGCTGTTTTACCGCTACCATCATTTCAGCTCGAAAATGATCTGTTCAGTTACTTAACACTCTCATCTCCTGGTATACATCTATAAAATCTTATATTTATAGTGACATATCCTGATATAAAAACTCAGGATAAAATATTACACAGACTTGGGGTTTAATATAACTGCAGGCAATGGTGCTAAATGGACTACATCAAATTAATTGCTCATTACACAGCACCACTGACCTTCCTTTCCAATGTCTAACTTGTCCGCCCTATACCATCGCCTAAAGTTACAATTACCCAAATGACATGCTGTTAGCGTTGCTGCCAGTAGGGCAGATATTTTGCTCACAGCAATATCCCATAAACAATCTTAAGATGAATTACCTGATAATTCTTTTTTTGGTGATATTGGTTGAGGAAAGGTTATTCGTTCAGAACAGTGGAGCTCCCTACAGTGCTTCAAATCATGCCATAGGATCTTTAGCATCCATCTGAATGGTCCAGTGTTTGTGATAATTCACCAATACTCTGGCATGGGGCTCCAATCTACAATCTCATAACCCTTACGATTTCAGTCAAGACCAGTAACTTTAAAAAAAAAAGAAATCCGAAATCCCAGTTACTTACTGAAAGAATGAAGCCACAAGATCCCACGGTTTAAAACTGAAGAATTTTTATTATATAAAAGTCAACCAAAGCAAACACTAAATACTATCTTGGGTAACTACCTATACTCTGAAACACAGAATTAACAAAAGTTAAACATGAATTAGCTGGCACATTGTGGTCAATTGTAAGTTACGAATTACATATTAAATGGCAGATGCAACTAAGACAGATGTTACGAATTGGCTCAACAGTCCACTTAGCATATCGGTCATCAATCTCAATCACAAAGTCCTTCAAAACTCTGTCTTCCTCATGAAGAATTTCAGCTCCTCTCCTTCTAGGATCTAGTCTGATCCTCAGCCAACAACAGCACTTAACTAACCCGAGTTCCACGGGCGTGGCCTTCACCAAAAAAGGCACACATAAGCAGAACCTGCTCAACTCAGTCTGGATGGCGTAGATCCACCAATTTTATCTTCAAGTAACAGAAACAGCTGCAACAATTATATATTTTTTTATTCTCAGCTTCTGGCTCTAGCCTCTGTCTTTTTCAGGCTGCCTGTGCTGCACCACTGGACTCGTCGACCTCCACTGAGCTCTGAGGGCTCTCTGTGCCCTTTTATATGGTTTCAACCAGGTTCAGTCTCCCCGGAGGTTTTGGAAACAGGGAGGGTCAGTTTCCTTTCCCAGTTTCCCTTTTTGTTTCCGTTTTCAATTGGGGTCTGTCTCAAAAAATACAAACTTTTGTGTTCTTTTCTGTATTCCATTACAAGAGGCAAAAGTGCTGCTAACTGCGTCAGCTGATCTTACCTGAGGCAATAGTAGAGGCTTGACAATTAGACTCAGCATCAGTGGTCCTACAAAGGGTCAGGTTCCCAGCTCTTGATTGATACCCAAATGAGCCTGCAGCAAAATGCATGCAGGGCAAAGTTAGACTTGAGTGTGATGGCTGCTACAGTTAAATAGTCCATGAAGATAATCTGCTAAATTTCACAGATGAAAAATGGCTACTTGGACAAGGCAGTAGAGGAAGGCTCGGCCATAGAGAAACCCATCAACAAGTCTTCTTAATACTATCAGGAGAGAAAATTGAGAGCAGGAAAATGAAGGAAAAACAGATAGCTGTATCTGACTAAAATCTTTCAGCGTGCAGATATTCATCTGAACTCCCTGCCGAAAAAATCCATACTTTTCAAATTTTAACTTAAAAGTAGACCATTATTAGATGGAATAACAAGAGGAGGTTGGGGGGCATTGGGGGGGGGGCATAGGGTGGGGGACAGGGGTGTGCTAGCATGCATTTGTGTAATGGTTACAACAATGAACTGCCAAAAGCAACAATGGGCAGTTTCTATCTCCCATTTGAATAATATTTTCACTTGCAGCATGTGGCTGCAGGAGGTTTCCTATTGGGGATTAAACTTGTTCTGAAGTAATTAGGGATGTCAGTCAAAACATCTGAAAACCTTATTCTAGAGAAAAGACTGGAAGGGGAAAAACTTCCATTATATTCCAGTCCCTCAAGACCCAGAAGTAGCCACTATTTCCCCCTAAATATGATGACCACAGCCCAACAAACTGCCAGTGGCTGTCCTTTACAGGGACCACAGATTTGAGGAAGGAAATTGCTCTCAATCTTCTCTTTATTTCATTTTTAACTAACAGTCCACAAAATCAATTAATAGTTGTGGCACCAGATATAACGAACAATGACTTTCTTTAGGGTTATTTAAGTGAAATATATGAGGAAATTTAGTGTTCATTATTATTGGGTTTGAATCAGATTATTTAGGTTTGAATCTAGTTTTGATTCGGATTATTTTAACATGTAGTATTTCTTCACCCTTTTCCCCCCTGATATTTTTTCCACTTCACTCCAGAATATCTGGTAAATCACAGACTGTACCAGTAGCACCAGGAGGAGGACAGGGTGTGTTCAGCTGTAGAAAATCTGCAGCAGATTACTGTATAGAATGTGCTGTGAAATGATCATGTATAACCCCAGCATTTAGCTTTTCTTACTAATGAGAATTGTTTTGTGACCCTGTGCACAATTCTCATCTGGCTGGTGTTTATTTCTATTGTATTAAGCGTGTTATTTTAACAAAAGGTTATGCTACACAGGGCTTTTATCTTACAGCTAGGAACTAAATTAAAAAGCAGAACCACAAAAGTAATAACCTCTGGATTACTACCTGAGCCATGAGCAAATTGGCATAGGGTATATAAGATCAGAGTGTTGAAAGCGATGGTTTGGGAGAAATGGGTTTTGATTCACAGGGCACCAGCACTTGTACTGTGGAAAGAGGGAGCTGCTCCATTGGGATGTGTTTCGCTACAGCTGCGCTGGGACCACTGCCCTGGTGAATCAAATAACCAGGGCTGTAGAGAAGGCTGTAAATTAAATAATGGGGGTCGGGGGGTGGAGGGGGGTGTGGTGTGGTGGGGTGGGAGACCTCAGGTGAGGGTGTTATGACACGGCAGATGATGTGTGCCAGGTGGATCAAATCCACAAGGGAAACTGGATCATGCTATCTTAACTATTTTGCAATTTGTATTTATTTCGAGCTGCGTACACTGAATTCAGAAGTAATAAGTCTACCAAGGCTTTTAGATATTTTTTTAAAAACTAAATTAAAATATTTATTAACGAAAGAAAAGATTTCAAGCACGTACATAGGACTACAAATTACTATCATAATAACTCCAAAAATTCCTAATTAACCTCACTCCCAGTTACACCCCCTTTAAGGCAACGGTCCAAAAATAGATTTTAGATTTTAAACAGATCCAGCAAATTAACACAACACCCTGGACAGTGGAATTCAAAATGGCTTTCTCTAGCTTCAGTTTCTGTAGGCAACAGGCTTATGCACAACTGCTAGAGATTTTCATGTTGTCACTATATATTGTCAGTAACCCTGGGAAAAATAAGGACATTCCTTAGCTTGCTTGTCTGGCTATTTGTAAACAGACTGAGATCCCTTTGAAATCCAAATCCCCCTTCATATATCTAAAAATACAAATTACCATCACACTTTACATGCTAAGGCAGCAACCATGTTTACTCATTAGCATGTCAAGCATCTAGCTTCTTTTGATGAGTCAAAGCCTGCAGTCTATTTGACTCCAAATGTAATTAAAACATACATAAGGGTAATGCTGCTGATGTGGTGTACATGGAATTTTGTAAGGCTTTTGACACAGTGCCGCACAACAGACTTATGAGAAAAGTTATTGCTCATGGAATAAAAGGGACAGTAGCAATGTAGATACAAAACTGGCTGAAAAATAGGAAGCAGAAAGTAATGGTCAATGGATATTTTTTGGGCCAGAGGAAGGTTTGTAGTGGAGTTCCCCAGGGGTTAGTATTTGGACCCTTGCTTTCATTGTTTATATTAATCATCTAGATCTTGGTGTGCAGGGGATAAGTTCAAAGTTTGCGGATGATACAAAGCTTGGGATGCTCTTGGCTCAGTTGATTAAGATGTATAATTAATTTGGGTAGCAATAAGAAATAGCAAGAGAGAGAAATGACTGATGGGATTAGTCTTTGGGGGCCACTAATAGTAGCTTTACTGTAGGACACAGTATGAATCAAAAAAAAAGCGGGGGCTTATAAGAAATCTACAGCAACAAAAGTGGGCAACTTTAATCTTCAGAAGGATTGGACAAATCAAATTGGCAAAAGTAGCCTTGAGGACAAATTCATAGTGTATTTGAAACAGTCTCCTTGATCAATGCATTTGGAACCAAACAGAAAACAGGTTAATTTAGACCTAGTAATGTGCAACGAGACAGAATTAATTAATGATCTCATAGTAAAGGATCCTTTTGGTAAGAATGATCATAATATGATAAAGTTTCACATTCAGTTTGAGGGTGAAAAACTTGAGTATAAAACTAGTGTCTTAAACTTAAATAAAGGAAATCACAAAGATATGAAGACAGAGTTGGCTGAAGTGGACTGGAAAAATAGATTAAACTGTAAGAAGATGGATAAACAGTAGCAGATATTTAACAAAATATTTCATAATTCTCAACAATGATGCATTTCATTGGGAAAGAAGGACTCCATGAGAAGGATGAACCATCTATGACTAAGGAAGTTAAGGATAGAATCACATTGAAAGAAAAGGTATACAATGTGGCAAAGATTAGTGGTAGGGCAGAATATTGGGAACATTTTAGAAACCAACAAAGGATGACTAAATAAAAAAGAGGGAGAAAATAGATTATGAGAGAAAACTAGCAAGAAATATAAAACAGACAGTAAGAGGTTTTACACGTATGTATAAAGGAAGGGAGTAGCTAAAGTAAATGTGAGTCCCTTAGAGGATTAGGCTGGGAAATTAAAAATGGGAAACAAGGAAATAGCAGAGACTTCAAGCAAATATTTTGCATCTGTCTTCATAATAGAAGACACTAAAAGCATTCCAGTAACAGATGATAATCAATGGGCAAAAGAGAGGAAGGAACTTAAAACAATCACTATCATAGAGTCATAAATGGCACAGAAGGAGGTCATTTGGCCCATCGAGTCCATACCAGCTCCATGCAGAGCAATCCAGTCAGCCTCTCTCGTCCTCGTAGGACCACTTTTAAAAATCATGTTAGCCAATTCATTTGAGAAGTAAGATTCAAGGGCAGAGGGCTGGTTTATAAGCATGAAAGGGAGTTGCTAGGCACATAACAGATAAGTTGCATCCAGGATTGTTACCTGTGGCACAGCAAAATGATTTATTTCATGTAAAGGAGAACATTACGCGAAACAAAGACTGAGCTGTTAATTTAGATCCAACTCATAAGACTCCAGTGGAAACATTGCATTTACACAGATATCACAAGAGACAAAATACCAGGCAAACTGTTGAGATTAAAGGCTGACAAGTCAGTGGACCTTATGGCCCTGCATCCTTAAAAGACTGTGTTGCCCCACCACACCCCCCCACTTCCAACCCTGAAATGGAAGACTAGTACATCAATCACTGAATTCCAGGAAAGCAAGCTACCAGACGCTCACTAAATTCCACAAAGTACGATTAAGCACAGCCTCACAGGGTTACTGCACACTCCCTGGCACTCCAACCCCTGCTTCTTGTGGGTCAAAAAATTTTAACTCCCCCCACTATTTCCACTTGCGGGGACACCAAAACTAAGATATTATTATTAAATCAAACAGGGAACTCGGGAGAAACATCTTTCTGTTGTCATCGTTGTGGGCCTTAGATGAGGTTGCCCTTGCTCAGGATTGATAGTGACTGCCAGAGGCAAGGCTGTTGGTAAACTTTACCTTTTATTGAACATTCTACTAACTGTGTACAGTACAGGGCTTAGCACAAAGTTTTCATAGAACTATCCCTCAACAGGATCTGTTGCCATGTGATCTTATGTCACTGATGATGTAAACTGTCTATTTACCTATTTAACATTAGCCCTTTACACAACATCTTCCCCCACCCCCCCAAGTCTCTGACCCTATTAAATACATTATTTACATTATCCTACATCTCCCCCCAAGTCTCTGGGCAGAATTTTCCCAGAATTGCACAAAGTGCGGTATCAGGCGGGTAAAATGGAGTCCTACCCACCGACGAAAATGGCGGGTTTTCATGTCGTATCTTCCCGAGCCTGTCTCATTATTTATGCACTCCCGAGAAACACACCGTTTCCATGGCAGGCAGGGTCTCATTCACCCACTCGCTATTACCCCTGTGTTGCATCACGCCGGCCGCCATCTGTAAAAGGCAGCCATCAACAAAGCGCTCATCGCCACCAGCTCATCACCGCTGTCCAGGAGACATGGCCAGCAAAGGCAAAAAAGGGCTGCAGCGCCCCCGCTTCAACGACGGGTCCCTCGAGTGATTGCTGGCTGCCACGGAGGCCCGATGGGATTTGCTCTACCCCCACTCTGGCCGCAGGATGGGTAGCATTGTCACCAAACTGGCTTGGGAGGCAGTGGCAGCGGTGGTCAGCGCGAACGCCCTGCAGAGGAGGACAGCCACCCAGTGCTGCAAAAGGATGAATGATCTTCTCCGTTCCGCCAGGGTAAGTCACTCTTTTCATCATCACTCCCAACTCTCACACTCACAAACCCATCACATATCCACAGGGCCCTCACTCACAGCCAGTGCAAGGAACATCACCGTCATTGTCCTCATCTCATCCATGGGACCACTCACCACCCACACAGGCCAGGCATACTTATCATCTGGTACAGCAGGAGTCCTGATACACCCTTCCCATCTCTATCCATGCAGGCTCACAACAGGGGGGAAAGGTCGCAGGCAGGTGGAGGGATGCTGGAAATCAAAGTTCTCACAAAATTTGAAAACAGAGCCATCCAGCTGGCCGGCGATGACTGGGGCTGGTCCTGTGCTGACGGTGAGGTCGGCACTACTCTACCAAGGGAGGATCCAGCAGTACACCATCTATCAGACAACCGTGCTGTGAGTGATGTGTCCTCTTTCACAGGCCACTGCCATGCACTAATTATCTCCCCTTGTTTCTGCAGGCACGTCTGCCAAACAGTCCATGACCCAGGGCCTCCAGTCAAGCTCCGAAGAAACCTCTGAAGAGGAACCTGGAGGCACCCTCCTTGAAGTTTCATCACAGTGCGAACCCACACCCTCCACCAGCACAGAGACACACACACCTCGGTGGGACCTAGCTTTACAGTAGCCTCAGGATCACAATCTGGTGAGCACATCGCACTTTCTGATCCACAGCAGGCAGAGGCAGGGACTTTCTGGGTCACCAGCACTCAGAGGATTGCTGGAGGCCAGAACGTTGCTGACTCTGAGTCAGATGGTGAGCCTCTGGACTCGGTCATGTCACAATTGCAAAGGCAAGCTAGGGAACAACAGGAAAGAATGTCTGCTGCACGCCTCAGATTGCAAGGCATGATGGAGGAGTCCATCCATCTTCAGGCTGAGGTGATAGTGCTGGCATTGCAATGCACTGAGGTCAACACTGGCAGGATGGTGGTCGCCATGGAGACCTTGGTCCAGGAATTTGCTCCTGCACTGCTGCGCGGGCTTAACTCCATCGCTGATACCATAGTTGGCCTGCAACAGTCTGTACACGGGAGGGGTGCTGGGCAGCTTGATCTCACTCCAGCTACCTCTTCCGCTCATGGAGTCAGCCAGGGGCCCTTGGGCACCCATTGGGAGGAGGATCAGCAGGTGCACACTCTGGGGTCATCCAACCAAGTGATTCTGGGTGACCTGAGTGGATGGTGACTCTGACCAGCTCACCCGAATCCCCTCTTCCTGTGACCTATGCAGATGCACTTCCACAGGCTGAGGAGGGTGCCACTGCCAAACAGCAGGATCCCAAAAGCAGGCCGGGGCCCTCCAAGTCTCGGCCCTCCAGGGGACATCCACCAACGTCATCACAGACAGGGTGTCACAGTCAGCAGGCTGCCTCCACCTCTGCTGTAGATGTCCGGGGAGCACCAAGACGTAGCGGCAGGGTTAGGAAAGTTACGGAGAATTAGCTGCACAGCCTGGGCACGGGTGTAAACCGCTTGTACATACTGTTCAGCATTGTCAATAAACTCCTAAGAATGTCCCCCTGCCTGTGGCTCCTTGTTCTGATGAGCAGTGTTCTTGTCACTCGGATGTGAAACCTTTCTGCACAAGATAAAAGGCAGGTGTCTCAGTCCAGGCCCTTTTCCCCGTGCTCTGTGCAACCTTCAGACCACAGTGATGGTCCAGTCTCACACACTCTGGAAACATTACTGATGCCTGCACCTCAGTGGGGCTTGTCATTGCTGCCAGAAAGTAGTGGGCAGATGCCACAGAGTTCTCTCATTCTTTCTGTGTGCTCTCAGCACCTTTAAGGTGGGGCTGGCCCCCATCACACCAGCATCTGTGACCAGTGATGCTGTGCACCAGCTCCTGAAGGGCTGAGGTGCTGAAGGCGGACACAGCATCAGATGTGTCTAAAATTTCATGGCTGCATCTCTGAGATGGCCCTGATCATGGAGCGCAAGCGAGCTGCCATCGGCCAGACAGGAGTCAGACACTCTGAGGCTATGTGAAGATCTATGGAGTGTCCTCACTGCATGTTGTCATTATCCTCCATCGATCGAGCAACTATTGGGGCTTCCACTGCATCTCCATGATAGGAGCATTCTCACAGAAGGTATTCGCGCTGCCAAAAGCCAGATTGGAGTCAAACTTTCACAGCTGCGATGTGAGGATCTATGGTGTCCCCTCACTGCATGTCGTCATCATCCTCCACAAATCTAGCAGCTATGAGGGCCTCCTGAGTGCACCTGCCTCATCTAGCCAGTGTGAGGGCCTCATCCCCATCATCGTCACCACCAAGGACCTCCTCACCCTCATCCCCGTCGGTGTCTTCCTCATCGGAGGAGATATGCAGCTCCCCTATCTCCTTCCCAGCCAGGCCTTCTCCCTGTTGCAGCGCCAGGTTGTAAAGGGGGCAACAAGCGACGACGATGCGTGACAGCCTCTGTGGACTGTATTGCAGGGTCCACCAGACCGGTCCAGGCACTGGAACCGTATCTTCAGCATCCCAATGGTCTGCTCCATCAAGTTGCAAGCTGCTGCATAATATTCATCATAGCGTTGCTCTACTGCAGTCTGAGGCCGCCACAAGGGCATCATCAGCTACAGCCTCTGTGGGTAGCCCTTGTTCCCAAGGAGCCGACCCTGCAGCCTGGAAGACTGCAGGGATCTGCGAGCAGCCCAGGATGTAGGTATTGTGCACACTCCCTGGAAACCATGCGCATACCTGCAGGTTGCTTTTCTGGTGGTCGCATACCAGCTGCACGTTCAGTGAGTGGAAGCCCTTGCGGTTGATGAAGTCCACTGGGTGTAGTGACAGAGACCTGAGCACCACATGGGTGCAGTCAATCGCACCCTGCACCTGTGGGAATCCTGAGATCAGGGCGAAGCCAATGGCCCTTGCATCTTGGCTGTCACGGTCCCGGGTGAAATGCACAAAGCTGTGTGCCCTCGAGAAGATGGCATCCGTGACCTCACGGATGCATTTGTGGGTGGCAGATTGTGAAATCCCACGGAGGTCATTTGTGGAGCCCTGAAAGGAGCCACTGGCATAGAAATTGAGCAGCGCGGTCCCTTTCACAGCCACTGGCAGTGGATGTCCCCTTGATGCCAAGTCTTGCAGTAAGTGGCAGATGTGAGCCACCAGGTCCCTAGTCATGCGCAGTCGTCGGCGACACTGGTGCTCAGTCATCTGCAGGAACGGCAGGCGGCGTCTATAGACCCTGGGTGTTGCTAGGCACCGAGCAGCCACGGCTCATCGCTCCTGAATAGTGTGTGCGAAAGCCTCTACTGCCCCTTCTTCATGAGGTTGCTGCTCCTGCCTTTGTGTGGCCAGGAGCCTCAGTCGCTCTCTCCTCAGTCTTCTACAGTCTCTGTCGGCCATCGGGCATACAGCTAGGTCACCAGGATCCATGATCCTGACGTGGTCCTCCTGCAGCATGAAAGAGTGAGAGAGACGTGGTTACCATGGCTGTACTTAGCGCTTTTCCCGACCCTGTGTGACCGCCCCTTAATGCTTCCCGGAGAGTGCTGGTCATCCCTCGGATGGCCAGGGATGAGTGCGCTGCATGGCTGCCCTGTCAGCCTGTGACATGGGGGACACTGGTCCAAACCAGGATGCTGAGATTTCAAACGGCTATGAGGTCCTCCAGCAGTGACTGCTCCATGGCCAGAGCTAGCGAGGAGATTGTACACCTTGTGCAGTCCAACTGCTCCGCGGTCAAATAAGGTGGTGCTGGGGGGGTGAGGGGTGTTGGGGGGGATGGCGGGGGTGGGTGGAGGGCTAAGGTATGGAGTGCTTTGTGGCCCTTTGGTGCCTCTGCGTTGCTTGTGTGGGTGGGCAGGCTAGGAGCCTGACCCCAATCATATCACTGTGGCTGCGCCTGATCTGTCTCAGTTGCAGGGGCATGACCAGTTTATACAGGTGTCCCTAATGCATGGCCACTTCCCTCGTTTACCCTGCCCCCTACTCCGATTGCCTGTGCGCAGGATGCAGTGCCAGGGCAGCATTTGACTCCCCCCCTCCCCCCCCAGCCCGCCGGCCCCAGCTCCCTTCAGCAGTCCCCTTCAAGGTTGGCCAGCGCTTGCCCCTGGACACACGCACCCCACCCCCACTCAGCAGTCACCTCCGGCGCGGGCCAGCACTTGCCCATGGACACCATCCACCCCCCCCCGCCCTCCCCTCAGCAGTTGCCTCCAGGGCCAGGCATCAGTTGCTCCAGCCCCCCAGCACCCCGGGGGCCTGTAAACAATGGGCGAGCTGTGGAGAACGCTGCTGCTCATTCACCTCAGATCCTCCAAAGTGAAGGCCGCCAAGTGCACGTCACCTATGTGCTGTTGTGAAACTTGGCGGCATGCTTTCTCACCGACATGGACGGAAGATACTGCGGGGTTCCAAGAGCCTGGCGGGATGGCCTGTTAATTATATGCTACTGTTTATAATTAGCTCCCCGCCGATCAACGGCGGGAAGCGCGGCCCGCCGTCAGTGCGCTGAGCGGACGATCGCGATCCTGCCTTCACGCCGTTGTGAAGCAGGTCCCGCCATATTTTCCGCGCATGCCACCTATCACGCCCACCGCCAGTGTGCTCGGAAAATTCCACCCTCTGACTCTGTTCGATACATTATTTACATTATCCTACATCTCCCCCGAAGTCTCTGCCTTCATCTCTCGGTTCACAAAGGTAACCATTGTGGTGGCTTCACCAGTCTCCCTAACCTTTTTTCTTGGCTCTCTGAGGATGTATAGGATTTAAGGTCTCCATGTTCTCTCTTGAACTCTGTAGAGTGGTATGTGAATCATCAGAGACTACTGGCTCTCTGTTCCGGAAGTCTTCCTGGTGGTCTGGCTACTTGATCCAATCCATTGATGGTCGTCTTCTTGTAGATATAAATGTGCTACCGTTTCTTCTCATTATTCAACAAGATAAGATCACAGATGTTGTGTAATTTCCAAAATTTGGCTTTCACGATTCTGGTCATGAACCTATACAGATTCACCTGGCTGGAGTTCTGATAAATCGGGCACTCTGTAGCATTGATTTTAGTCTCAGATTTGATTTGCACAATACTTATCTTCCTTCTCCCTCACTTTTTCTATATCTGCCGCTTTGAGACATGGCATAAGCGTGTGTGAAAGAAGAGGAAGTTGAGTACACAGTCGTCTTCCCATTAGACGTTCTGACGGAGTCAATCCATTCTGAACTGGTAGGAATGGTAGCTCAACATTGTTAAGTTGATATTGTCATTTTTCTTCAACAAAGTCTTTATCATCCTTAATCCTCTTTCAGCATCTTCATTAGCTTGTGGATATCTGGCTGAACTAGCCATGTAGACAAATCCATAGGCTGCTGTGAACTACTTGAAACATTCATATACAAACTGTGGGCTTAGGATTGTCTGCAATTACTATATCTGGAATGCCATGCATGGCAAAAATTTATTTTTATAATTAATGAAGGCTTCTGGGGTGGTACCATGAAAATGTTTAACCTCAATCTATCTGGAGTAGTAGTCAACAACTATGAGGAATATCTTCACTTTGAGCTCGAGAAATCCATTCTGAGAAGTTCCCACAATCTGAATGGAAATGAGGATACCATCAGTGTTTTCTTTGCTCCTGATGATGGATCTCACAGGTGATGCACTTTGAAATCATTTCCTCTAATGGTTTTGAAACCCTTGACCATCAACCTGAACTTCGTGCTCTAGCACGAGACTCTGTAATGCCCAGGTGTCTCTGATGTATTCTCTGAAAGATCTCAAGTCTGAGGACTCTAGGTATGACCAATCTCTCATCATAAATCACAAGTCATCCACAATACTGAGATGTCTTCATTGCTCAAAGTATTGTTTCGGGATGCGATTATTTGGAACATATTCTGGCCATCCTTTAATGCAGTATTCCCGAATTTTAGTACATTCGTCTGTTTTTCATGCCTTTTGAAGTTTATTTAGCTTCTGTATTGTTGCTGGTAGAAATGTTGTAGTCAATGAGATATAGGACTCCACATTTTCGACTAAAATTATGTCCTCTTGTTCACATTTTGCAAGAGGAATGCGTGACAATGTGCCTGCTGTCATTTGTTGGTTTCCTTGCACATATCCAGTTGTGGCATTGAATCATATGAGTCTTAATCGAAATCTCTGGATTTTTGGGCGGCATCTTTGCAAATTCTTTAGCATTTAATAACGCAATCAATGGCTTGTGGTCTGTTTCGATGGTAAACTTTGGGCCTAAGACATTGTCTCACAGGCCCTTGTGGTTGCCAACATCTCTTTTTCAATTACAGCGTATCTTTGTTCTGTTTCAGTCATGATCGAGATGTATAGTATACTGGTTTGTGTTTGTCATCTCTTTGAATTTAAAAGAGTACTGCTTCTAGTCCAGTGTATGATTCATCTGCTGCAACTATCTTGAGCAGTTTTGGATCATAGTGAGCCAATATGCCTGGTGAAATGAGTATCTTTTATCTTTTGGAGTGAAATTTGTTGATGTTCTTCCCAACACCATGCTTGGTCTTGCCTAAGCAATTGTCGCAGTGGTTCATTTGCATGTGCCAGATTAGGTAAGAAGTTTCCTACTTGATTGACCATTTCCATGAAGCTCTGTAATGTTGCGAGGTGGTGGAAGATCTTTGATTGCCTTGGTCTTTTGGGGGTCAGCCGTACTGCCTGATGCATGAATGATGTGTCCCAGAAATTTAATGGTTGGTTGTGAGAACACACATTTATTATTGAGAGTTAGTCCTGTTTCTTGCAAGCGTTGCAACACTGCTCTCACTCTTGCATCAAGCTCCGATGCAGCAGGCTTATGGATCAGGATGTCATCCATGTGGCAGATGACCCCTTCTAATCCTACTAAAACGCCTGTCATCATACTTTGAAAAATCTCTGGTACAATCCAGAATTAATTTGTTTTTCAGGGCTCCATATTTGCTAGACGATATAAATCACTAATGAAGAAATCTAGGCTCTCTCCTGGTCTTTGAGTACGTCTCTTGAAATTCAGCCTTCCTATGATGGTGTTTCTTCTAAGGCTGAAATATGTATCAAAGGCTTTTATAACCTCTTTATATATCACCATCTCTTTGTTTCCTTTTTTCTCTCTGTCTGACCATTATGTTGTCTGCACTGCTGCCTATGGCATAGAGAAGGGTACTGTCCTGTTCCTTGCTAGGCTTCTCCGCTGGTCCTGAATCAGTTCTGTACCTGGTAAACTTACAACACCAGTTCTGCCACTTCTTGGCTTGATCCAGGCCTTCCATGTGGTCAAAGCACTCTGGTAAGGGTAAGATTTTCTCTATAGTTTTTCTTCACTCTAGCCTTTCTTTGAGTTCTATTGGTGTTTTCCTGCGCTGTCCTTATCCCGCTGTCATTTCTCTTGCTGCTTTTTCCAGTCACTGGGCTCTTTACTTGGTGCTTTTTCCACCCTGTTTTCCACTGGCACCATCTATTATCATCGTTGTGAGTCTTAGATGAGGTTGTCCTTGCTCAGGATTGATAGAAACTGCAGGAGGCAAAGCTTTTGGTAAACTTTACCTTTTATTTAACATTCTACTAACTATGTACAGTACAGGGCTTAGCACAAGGTTTTCATAGAGCTATCCCTCAGCAGGATCTGTTGTCATGTGATCTTACATCAATGTAGACTGTCTATTTACAAATTTAACATTAACTCTTTACACTACAACCTTTACTTAGAGTGGTTAGAAGGTGGAAATTGTTATCACAAGGAATATTTGAGGCAACTATCATAGATTTATTTAAGGAGAAGCTAGATAAACACATGTGGGGGAAAGGAATAAATGGATACGTTGATGGGGTTAGATGAAGTAAGGTAGGAGGTGGAGCATAAATATTGATATGGACTTGAGCTGAATGGCTTGTCTCTGTGTTATAAATACTTTGTAATAATGTATAATACTATGTAAGATGAATACATTGCCAGTTTGCATGCAATGTCTGGATAGAAACAAGTTAGTGGAAAATAGAAATTGGCATGCCAGGGATTGCTAAAAAGAGACAAAGAGGGAGTGATATTTTAGAGACCTAAAATGGACTCACTCGGGTCTATTTTGATTTTTATGTGGGGTATGTAGGTCAGCTGTCAATTCCAGCGGCAAAGAATCTCCCTGTAATTTTAAGGCCCTGACCTCATTTAATTTTGGCAGGTGAGTAGTTGGGTACCAAACAGGCGTTCCGAGCATCTCACCAGATTGAAGCCTCAAAACTGGACTGGAGTGGCTGCTAACAAGGTAAAATTGCTGGAGGGTGGAGATCACAATCACGGAGAGTGGGGGTCTCAGAACAACAGATGCCTGAATTATTTTTGCGCCCCATCAAGGAGTATTCCTGCTCCTTCATGGCACAGGCTTAATTAAACAATTACCTAAAGTGGATCTCTTTCACCCATAATCCGTGAAACTGGCTTGAAGCTGCACTGTGCAGGGCTGACCAATTCCAACCAAAAATAACAATTGGGGTCACATTTTCTCTTTTATGGGATGTTGGTATCACTGGAAAGGCCAGCATTTGTTGCCCATCCCTAAATGCCCTTGAACTGAGTGGCTTGCTAGGCCATTTCAAGGGGCAGTTAAGAGCCAACCACGTTACTGTGAGCCTGGAGTAACATGTAGGCCAGACCAGGTAAGGATGGCAGATTCCCCTCCCTAAGGGACGTTAGTGAAGCTGGTGGGTTTTTACAGTGTAATTGATGTCATGATGACCATTACTGAGGCTACCTTTCAATTCCAGATTTTATTAATTGAATTTAAATTTCACCAGCTGCCATTGGTGTGACTTGAACCCATGGCCCCAGAGGATTAGCCTGGGCCTCTGGATTACTAGTCCAGTGATAGTACCACTACACCACCCTAGTTTACACCAATTAGAGCACTGGTTAGAACACCGATTTCCATAATTAAAAAGTGCCTATCGCTTGAAACAGGTGAGTGGCTTGGACACTTGACAGAGGCCCGCTTTCAAAATGGAGTATGTCGCATTGTTGGTTTTAATACAGACTAAGGCTACCCTTGCCATTACTGCCCCCTTATCACCAGACAAAGATGGCCAAAATTAATGCAACTTCCATGAATTCTCAGGTGGGATATTAAAACCCCCTCTGCAAGAAACAGAGAAGTTAAACAAAAATGCACAATAAACTAATTGGTGGTAAATCTGTTATCACATAACCATGTCAGATAAATCATACCATAAAGGTGCTAAATCCTTCTACCATTGAAGATTGCAGTATAATCAGCGTATATATATATATCTCTTTCTAAATAGTACAGGACACAATGCATTAAGCTTTATATTGCTCTTTGAGAGTTTCTTTAAATTTAATCTATGTTGCTAATCGGTGTCATACATTTCCATTGAAGTATTTTTTTTCTTTTTGTTCCCCTTAAAGCTGTGCAGGAATAAAAGATATTCCTCTGAGCCCACACACTGTTCTGGCATTTTAGAGAGCATCAAAGAACAGATAAATATTAACAGTGGGAGAGCAGCACAATGATGACTTTTTCCTGCAGAAATGGAATTAGATGTCACTTCTTTTGATGATAATTAATTACCGTTCTTTTTTTTCTTTTTGACTTGGACTCCTGAGTGCCTATCAAGCTGATGATACCCTGGGGAGTCTTTGTTCTGAATGGGCACAACCTAACATGGGGAAAGAAGAAAAAGAGAAAGAGGATTCCGGTCCAATCAATTCATCCTAACAACTCTATTGATTAGCAGCAGAAACATTTTTCATTTATTAATTATGAGGAAATTTCTCACAGTTTCCCCTCCCCCCTCACCTTGAAACCTCAGCTGCAGTCAACGTTTGTGTGACAGTATGTACGTAAGTGTATGTACGTTTGTGAATGAACCATGCAATGATGCGAGGCAGATTAGGTTTGGGGACTGCATTTATTTCAACAGTTTACCTATATACAAATATATATTTTTAAATTATTCCAGTCAAAGGGAAAGGGTTCTCACATTGGATAATCCCCAGAAGAGAAAATAATTTGCAGGGCTAAGGGAAAAGGGCAGGGGATTGGGACTAGCTGAGTTGGTCTTGCAGAGACAGCATGGACACGGTGCCTCCTTCAGTGCAATGGTTCTATGATTCTATGGGAAGGATTTTTCAGTCAGCATGCAAGGATAGGCCTGACACGCCGGTGTGTAAAATGACGTGCGATGACATCGGGCATGTGTCCCGACGTCATCATGCTATCTCGCAATGTTTCATTCGGTGGACGCGCTCCGGAATCAGCTGCGCACCCGCCGCTAATTGAAAGGCCTACTAAGGCCATTAACTAGGTAATTAGTTTCAAGTTTACGCTGCCCATCCAACCTTGCGGTTGGCGGGCAGGTGAAAAGGCCAAGCAGCCTTTACATTTTTTAGGAAACCTCATCCACGAGCGGGATTAGGTTTCCTAAAGCTTTTACGAAAGAACAACAAAGAACAAAGAAATAAAAAGTTTTTCAGAAAAAATAAAAACATGTCCCATCTCATGTGAGGTTATTTGGGGTTATTTTCCTTAGAACAAAGAAGGCTGAGAGGTGACTTGATTGAGGTATACAAAATTATGAGGGGAAGCTCTCTCACTTCATCTATCCCTCTTAGTATATTCCAATTTATTATGTAATCCCTACAACTGTTTGATCTTTCTAAATGTATGACCTCACACTTCTCTATGTTAAAATCCATCTGCCACTTTACCGCCCACTCCACCAACCCATCTATATCGTTTTGGATATAGATGATTCCTACCTGCTCTCTGAAGTGACCTAATGGGCAACTTGGCCGAAGAATGCCCACCTCCCTCTTCCCATGGCAAGTAGGAATGGGCAATAAATGCAAACAATGCCAGCCTGAGAATGGATTTTAAAATATCTGACTGCAGACTTCTGTCAGAAAACGCTTTGGTGCAGTCACTGGGTAAGGGCAGTATCATGGTTTAACTTGATTTCACAACCAAATAATTTGTCAACATGCACTGTCTAGATTCACACTTGAGAGGACCCTGGTCTCTCAAATTCACTTCCCAAATCTTTCTACTTCCCTGACTTCTTTTACAAACAATCTCAAATTACCTAGATTTCAGTCGCCTTTTAAAAATCTTTCCCCCTTGGCTCAACATCCATTCCAATGTTTCTCTTTAGAGTACCTTGAACTGCCTTGAAGGTTAAAGGTGTGATATAGATGCAAGTTTTTGATGTGAGCTGTGTGTGGAACCAGACACACTTGTGGGGTGGAATTTTACTGCCCTGTTATGGCTGGGGCGGGGACAGAAAATGCAGCGAGCCGTTCAAAACTCCCATTGCCTTCAGTGGGTCAAGTGAGGAGAAAATTAGAAAAAAACATACATTTAAATATAAGATTGGGGCATGCTAAGGACCTGCACCTAAGCATCTATGCACAAGGCTACTAAAGTCTAGAAGGACAAAGGCAGCAGATAAATGGGGAACACCACCATCTGGAAGTTACCCTCCAAGTCACTCACCATCTTGACTTGGAAATATATCGCCATTCCTTCACTGTCGCTGGGTCAAAACCCTGGCACTCCCTTCCTAACAGCACTGTGGGTGTACCTACACCACATGGACTGCAGCAGTTCAAGAAGGCAGCTCACCACCACCTTCTCAAGGGCAGTTAGGGATGGACAATAAATGTTGGCCCAGCCAGCGAAGCCCACATCCCGTGAATGAATTTTTAAAAAGATTTGATTTCAGGGTTCTCTCCATGATGCAACTGGAGCATCTGAGCAATGTTTCAAAAGCTGAGGGCGTATTTATAATTGAAGGTTCGAGTATGGCCTGTGGGAATGCCGACATACAACGATACGAATTAAGAGCAGGAGCAGGCTACTTGGCCCCTTGAGCCTGCTCCGCCATTAAATAAATTCATGGCTAATCTGATTGTGACCTCAACCGCACATTTCCACCTACCCCCGATAACCCATTCACCCCCTTGTTTATCAAGAATCTATCCAGCTCTGCCTTAAAAATATTCAAAGGCTCTGCTTCCACCACCTTTTGAGGAAGAGAATTCCAAAGACTCACTACCCTCTGAGAGAAAATATTCTCCTCATCTCTCTTAAACGGGTGACCCTTTTTTGCATCTGGGTTGCATGCTGTTAATTGTAGGCCCACCATTGCTTTGCTTATCATTCAAATGGTCAAATCTGCTATGGGGCCCCAGCCTCCACCACATTTAAAAAAAAAAGTTCTGAAACTTCATAGTCAGCTAGCAGACTTCCATTGGCAATTGTCAAACAATGTGATGCACCCAATACATGAGACGTTATACAACTAAACAATATTCTGTGAGTTCAGCCCATTTTAGCAAGCTGTGATCAGCAACAATGGGCACTGACCCCAGCAGTTCTGTACTAGAACCATATTATCAGCCCATGTAAGTCTCCAGGATATTAAAATGGATTATTATAGATATAAATATATTCCAATGATAATAGCCTAATGACATTAATGAATGCTTAACACAAATAATGGAGAGAGGAATGTCACATCAAGAATTTGTTCGCTGTCGGTGCCAAACATTAATTTCTAGACAAACATTACAAAAGGTCCCTTGTAATCTAGAGGAAGAGAAAATTATATTTGGGCTTATTAATACTAATGTAGTACCACCAAGAATGGTAGGGCATGGGTTTTGGGCCTTTGATCACTAGTCTTCTTTATCACAGAGTTGTAAGGTACGGATTCCTTTCTGGTATTAACCATAAGTCAGATTTTCTCTCCAGCCAAAAAGGAAAATTTCTCTCACCCCCTCTCTTTCCCACATATCCCACTCCCAATTTATTTTTTTTACCTCTTTTCTTACAATGGAATTTCAACTGTGCAACGGGGAGAAGGCTGGAGAATGGGGTTGAGAAACTTATCAGCCATGATTGAATGGCGGAGCAGACTCGACGGGTCAATTGGCCTAATTTCTGCTCCTATGTCTTATGGTCTTATGGAAAGTAATGATAGCTTAGAGCTCTGGTCTGGTAACAACATAAAGGATTGGGTATAATACACTATAGGGAGTAATTTTACATTTTACCATAAATCATATATGCTTGTTTCCTAAAAGGTATTCACATTAAGAGAATTAACCATGAAAAATTGATGTATTTTATGTCTTTTATAAAACTTGTCAGCTATCAATGAAGTTAGCCTTTTTTACAATGCATGTTCACCGTGTGCCAGTTTACATTTGGTAATTTATGCCACCACTCTCCTGCAGTGAAATCTTCCTTTTTTAAACTGTGAAGAACAGTGGTCATGCATTTTTTAATGTCATTTAGGTAGCCTTGGCTGAGTGGTTGCATTCTCATCTCTGAGCAAGAAAGTTGACGGTTGAAGTTCCAAAAACAACATTTTGTGCTGCACTGTTAGAGGCACCAGGCTGGGCTTAATGCAGCCCGTTGCAGCAGGAAACATGACTTAATTGCAAGTGAAGCCCCGCGTCAGTCTCCCACCAGCGGTAAAATCTCCCCCGATTAAGCCACAGGATGGAAGGGGCTGACGTGAAGGATTCCTCGTCACCAGTGGTGGGATGCCAGTTAGAATCATTCATGACACCCATTATCCTTGAGCCCACAGCAATTCAGTGGTGACTCAGTGATTAAGTGGAGGCCGCACAGCTTTCCCACGCTCTCCGAAGGCCGCCCAGCAAAACCTGTCAGCGCTGTCGGCAGCCTTGCAGGGTGGGGTCCCTCCATGATGATCCTGGGCTCTGGTGGGTGCAGGGAGTAAATGTTAAAGGTGGTGGAACTATATCACTGTTCCTTCACTGTCACAGAGGGGCCTTCTGTCAGTTTTCAGAGCAAAAGAATGAGTGGGCCGCCAGAATTATTTTGCAGTGAATGCATACCCATGGAAATGTGTTGTATTTACTTTCCTCCTCCTGTTGCTTCCTTACCTACACCCTGTCTTCCTCATCCAATGTTTCTGTTATCGCCCCCTCCTCCAAATGTCTGAATGCATGTGCAGAATGCAGCACATCACAATGATGCAGAAGACAATTTGTGGGCTACATTGTATGAAGCTGTCAAGACACCTGAGTCTTAGTTTGAGGACCCCCGTACTGCTCTCAAATGTGATCCTTGTGGTTCTGTGGTTTTCATTATACCTGTGTTGTTCAGGAGTGGTAGAGTTGTGGAGGGGTATCACAAGACCCATGTTCCTCGGCCTCCAGCAGCAGTCCTGCCATGTTCTTGGACAAGTTGAAAATTGAGAGGGCAGTTAAGTGTAGCAGTATAAAAGCGTTGTGTCAGGAAACCTTGCACAAATGTGCATTATCCTGTTTCTGTGGTTGAAGATGCACATTTATAGCGTGGTACTCCTTCCTATTTACGAAGGCTGCTGGCTAGTCTTGTGTTGCCCTGATGGCAACATGCGTACAGTCTATGAATTCCTGGGCACAAGGAAAGGCACTGCTGCAAGTTTCTGTGTTGTCTGCGGATGATTGGTGATGTCAATGGCGAAACTGATTAACTCAATAGTCCTGATAAACTTAAGAAATAGGAACGTGAGAAGACCATCTGGACCCTTGAGCCTGCTCCACCATTAAGTAAGCTCATGACTGCGCTTCTAGCTCAACTTAACTTTGTAGGGGGTGGTGGTGTGTGTCAGCTTCACCTCTGACTTCTGAGCGGTCTGAATTGCTCCCACTCCCTGGATTCTAGACCTTGGACTTATTTGGGGGTTGTGACAAAGTGCAGCAGACAACTGGTTTTGTTGCAAGAAAAAAAAACTGGGTTTATTGAAGTCACAAATGAACTTATAACATTAGGATTACACTGAGATTATACAGACCTACAAAGTACACTTAGTTAAGAATGGGGAACTCATGGCATAACGAGGGAAAATGCCGCTACTAATCCCCTTACCCTTGTCCTGCCCCCAAAACCTAACTAAATTGAACTAGAAGAGGTCAGGAATCATGCTCACCAACCCGGGTTCCTCGACAGTTCGAAATCCGGCCAGGTAAGCCGGTTGCAGTTTTGGAGTACGCTCTTTGTGTCCTCTGGAGCCTGCCGTCCCCATGTGGTCCTGGTCTGTGGAATCTGCGAAGGTTCTTCAGTTGGTTGGAGGGCGCGGTTGTGAGTGGTCGATCTTCGTGGAGGGCTGCGGTTGCGGCCTTGTTGTCTTCGGTTGAGCCTGCCACCCCGTGCCCTTCGCTGTGATGCTTCTGCAAACCTCCAGATCTCCTCCCTCCACTTGGCTCAGCTACCTCTCCCTGCTTAAACTCTGCTTCAACCGTTCCAAAATTGCTCACCCTTCTCCCCTTCATAACTGGTGGCCAAGTTATACTGTTTTTTGAATTTCTTATCTGTATCCAAATCAAGGTTAGTTCTTTGTCTGATTTTGGTGGGCTTCTTCAAGTGATTGTTGTCTCGTTGTTTTTAATGGGCTCGCATGATGTTTATCGTTGTCCTCCTGTCCCCGTAACTAGTCTTGAACTGCAAGCCATTGCATATGTGGAGTTTTGATTGGTTTGCATAATTGCATTGATTGCTGCCTTCCTGCCTTAGTATTTAGTAGCGATCATTTATGCAAGATTTTGATGGGCTTTAGTTTCGTGTAAGATGAAGTCTTTCTCTGGGTTGATTGTTTTAAAGGGAAGAATGCATATTCTGTCTCCTCTCATCTGGTTTCAGGCAACAATCCACACTGCACTCAACAAGCCTGGGCATGTCCAGTCCCAGGCCTTCATGGGCCTAGCCTCCTGTCTGCAGGGCTCTACACTTCACTCAGCAGTTGGGTCCTCTGCCATAAAAGTCCAAAAGTCATACCCTTGTTGATGATATGAAAAATGTGGGAATTTTGAGAACCGTTCAGCTTTCCCACCCATTCCCCATATCCTTTGATTCCCTACAGAGCCCAAAAATCCAACAGTCTCTCAGTCTCGAATTGAGCACTCATGAATCCTCTGGCTAAGAGAATTTCAAAGATTCATAGCTCTCTGGATGAAGAAATTCCTCCTCATCTCTGCCTTTAATTTTTGACACCTTGTCCTAAAACTATGACACCTTGTTCAGAACAGGATACCAGTGATCTTCTTAATGCAGGTGGATACATAGATTGGGAAATGCAAGAGAATTCCCCTACTGGAATGAATCAATGACAAAGTAAGCAAGGGTTCAGGTGACTTTTGCTACCACTGGCAAAGGCCTGCAACAGCCGGCCTAGAAGAGCACATCCTCCAAATGCACTGCTGCTCAGTTAGATCCAAGAAACTGGCTCTTGGCCCTACATCAGTTGTGCTGCATATGGTCCCACAAGCAGCCCCCTCATCTGTTATCTTCGAAACTGGCTACCGGCTGATGTGCTGGTTGCTGAGGCTACAGCTATGGATGACTCTCCCTATTTCTACCTTGCCTCCATTTAAATGAAGATGGCTATAATGAAACTCATGGTAAGCAGTCAGAGTTTACTGAAGATTTTTTAAAAATTCATTCTCGGAATGTAGTCAATGCTGTCAAAGCCAGCATTTATTGCACAACCCTAACTTATCGGTGACAAGTTGGTGTTGTGTCTTTTTGAACCACTATGGCCTGTGTAGTGGAGGCGCTCCCACAATACTGCTGAGTTACAGAATTTTGAGCCAGTGATGATGATGAAGGAATAAGTAAGGCAAAAATTGTTTGAAAGAAGTGATACAATCGTTGAAAATTTTCTGGTGGTCCAAACAGCACAATGGCACACAGAACTTGAAATCTATTACCTGCACGTGAGCACCTTTTCAAATAGTGCTTCTGGGGCTCTGAAAGACTAATCCAATTCAATTTTGCTGACAAGTTGAGTTTCATGTGGAAACTCCATGATTTCATGTTAACATCATGCTGGGGTTCTAATGCCAATTACAACACCAATTTGTCTGTCATTGTGGGTGCCTTGGCTGCTTAAAAATGGCAGTCAGTGGGAGCAGTGTGGCAAGTACAATGCAATGATTTTAAATGTCCGCCTGTTTCCACCTTAAGGTTGTGGGTTAAAATTGCCCCTATGGTTGAATTTTCTCAGCCCATTGCCATCGGGCTGGGAGGCAGGAAAGCTGGAAAAAATGGCGCGGGGAGGCACCAAGAGGAGGGCCCGCCATCTTCCTGCTGCCAAGCATTATTGCCAGTGGCAAGCAAGATGGTGACTCGGCCACTCACAAGGCAGCCAATTGAACCAAGTGCCACTTACTGTCCCTGCTGACATTTTGCCAGTATTGAGTGGGCCCACTGCCACGTAAGGAACCGCCCAGTAAACTCTTGGCCTCCCAGCAGTGCTGAGATGGCCACTCCTTGAAGTGCACTCCATGGACCATAGCGAGGGCCCCTAGTGGCAATGGCTGCCCTCTCAGCAATGGCACCACCAATGCTCAACAATTATCCCCACTGTACCACCCCACCCCCTACAAATTGCCAGGCATCTGCCTGCCTGGCCCCGGATTCCCCCAGCCATACTTGCCCTTCATCCAGGGCGCCCGGTCATTGAGGTGCCCTTTCCCTGGAGACGCAGCCTCAGCTATGTTCACCTCTGGGCCGGCGGCTCACTGTTCCTAATTGGATGGCAACTCCAGCGGCGACCTCTTAGTTGGCCGTCACCTGCAAGATGCCGCCCCCATTTCCCATTACCAGCCGAAGCAGGGTGAGCTCCAGCTTACATCCCCAGTGGTGGGACTTCCAGGTAGGCAACAATATTCATTCCTGTGTTACTGTTACTATATTACTATATTACATGGGAACACCGCTACCTGAAAGCTCCCCCCCTCCAAGCCACTCACCATCCTGACTTGGAAATATATTGCTGTTCCTTGACTATCGCTGGGTCAAAATCCTGGAACTCCCTTCCTAACAGCACTGTGGGTGTACCTACACTATATGGACTGCAGCTATTCAGGAAGGCAGCTCACCACCACCTTCTCAAGGGCAACTAGGGATGCTGACCTAGCCAGTGAAGCCCACATCCCTTGAATGAATAAAAACAAAATTGTGTTCACTAGAAAGCACATTAAAAATTACTGGAAAGTGAAAAATTATTAGTCACTGAATTTCACCAATTGTATTGCACAAATAGAAGTTTGACACTAAATTGGTTCCAGTGGCTGACTGAATACTGTGTGGTTGCTGCAGTCTGAATGTTTATTGCCCAAATAAATAACTTATTCTCTCTTTGTTATTTTTTGTGTGCCCTCTATCTATGAAAATGCGAGGACTGTATCTGAACCTGCCTCCTCCAGCTGAGGTTAACATCAAGCAACGCCTACACGCTGTCTGTAGCCCATGCTTCCCAGTCTATCAGGGTGTTATTTCCAACTCTAATGCTGGAATTATCTATTTCATATCCTGGTGGCAGGGTTGCTGTTCTCCGGTATGCGTGGCCTATCTTATCTAGAGAGACTGCAGTCTAACTCTGGCAATTACTTCAAGCTGGTTTATTAACACTATATATATAATATAGGTGAAAGATAGGTTATAGAATATGTACAGACTGAATACAGACTGTTCCATCCTCTTTCCAAAGTGTCTCAGCACATGACAATTGATGTCACTGTTACATCATGATCTACAGCATTCATTGCCAAACTATTCTATTAATCCATCACACTACAGTATCACCCATGTCAAACAACTGAACATCTATAACCACCATTTCCTCTTTCCTTCTCTACCTTGTCATATATTTTAATAATTTATCATACTTAATTATCCACATTTCCACTTATGTAACCCATTAGTTCTGTAGTTGTAAGCATGTTCTGAAAACTTTGCATTTGGAAGGTAATAAACAAAGGCCTCTTATTTCTACCCTCCTTGGTTGCAATTCTTCAAGTAAGAGCATGGACAGCAGACTACTGTGTAAAGGGGGACATCAAAACCAATTCTGATCCTGCCCTCACATGTGTTTCACCTACACACCTTTTTCAGCAGCAATGAATTAAAGGTAACCAAGAATGCAAAACTTGGTTGTTTTCAACCAAAGTTTCTCTGCCTGATAATCAACCCATTTTTAAATGCATTCTTGAAGCCTGGCTCTGAGATGTTGGACAGAGGAATTTCAGGAAATGTGGTGTCTTTTACTCATCAGCCCAATGCGGATCTCAGGGGCAAAAAAAGGGCACAAATGGCACTAGGTAAAAGTTCATGGTGTAGAAATTACAAGGGGAGATTTATTCCACCCCCCCCCCCCCCCCCCCCGCCCCCCGGCCCCCCCGTTGCGGGGGGTTGTGCGGGGGCGAGCATGGATCCAATTAAGGCCCGCCCAGTGTAATGTGCACCCGGAAGCGCTCAGCGATCCCTGTGCGGGCGGGGGGGGGGGACGCGGTGGTTCCCTGAGTTGGGGCCTGCGCTTTGAAAGAGTGGAAATCTCCCTGAGGCACAGAGCTGCCTCAGGGAGATTAGTTTAAGTTCCCGAAATTTAAATAAAGAAAAGGAAAAATTTTAAGACATGTCCCCTCATGTGACAGTGTCACATGAGCTGGGACATGTCAATTAATTTTTATAAAAATTTTTGTTCAATTTATAAACACTTCATGAAGCCTCATCCCGCCCGTGGATGAGGTTCCATGAAAAATGCGAAGGCCTCCTGGGCTCTTTGCCTGCCCTTCAACCTTAAGGTTGGATGGGCAGCTCAGTTTATTACAAAAACAGAAACAGAAATACCTGGAAAAACTCAGCAGGTCTGGCAGCATCGGCGGAGAAGAAAAGAGTTGACGTTTCGAGTCCTCATGACCCTTCAACAGAACAGGGCGAGCGGGCCCTGCCCTGCTCACTGAGCCAAAGATTCAGGCCCATGGCACTTTTACGTCCTCAGAATTGCAATGGGGTGGAGCTCTGCCCTCCCCCCCTCCCCACCCACTCACCCCACTGCCTACTTTGATCTGCTACTGACCCTGTCCTAAACAGGAAACTTGATCCATGTGGAGTGACACTCTTCCAAGAGAAAGAGTCCAAGGGCTGGAGAATGAAAGATACTGAAAGTCCCACTGGAGAACCTGAATGTTTCAGGCAAATTTCCTGAGGAAAATCCTGGGAATGTCCTCAGAAATGCTTCCAAACTGTAGGTGAAGTATAATAGGGATGGCTGGAAATGTATACTTCCTTTTACATTTATCAGTGCACTGGAAACCTGGCAGGCCCAGGTTCCATCACAAGTTACATCCTGTTGCTTCCCCAACCCTGCTGCGCCCCACCTGCCCAATTCATACAATTTCTGGGCTTGGTTCACTTAAGTGTTTTTGTATTGTTTGGACTGATCCGTCCAAAAGAAAAACAAATTAATACATAACTCAATAAATAATAATAGTAATAGAAATAGGATTTTATATTCATTAAAACGTGATGCGGAGGCCGTTTAGCTCCGTTGGCTAAACAGATAGCATTCTGTTCAGAATAGTGCCAACTGCACAGGGTTCAATCTTTGTTCCAGCTGGTGTAGAATTGGCCTCGCCCTGCCCTGTAGTAAAATCATGCCATAAAGCTGTGGTTTAGAGACCCTCAAATAATCGAGGATGCTATCTGGAGAGGAAAGTGTGGCACAAATATTTAGGTAATGCTGTTGGATATAAAGGTTGATGGTGTTTAGTTTTGAAGTGTAATACTATTGTGAAAGGGGTAAAAAAAAACGCACAGTCACACTGATCTCAGAATGGAATTTTCACTATGGTAGGTAAAAATCTTCTGAACAGAATGAAAATCACTTTGTATAAAGGCACGGGAGCTATTAAAGCATGTTTCATATTTGCAGGTGATGGTAGTACTGTAAATTGATATGATAATAAAATATAATGCTTTTACTGTCATTTTTCACTCTAAATTCCAGGGGCAACATCTTCTGATCGGCGAACGGGAGCAGGGCCCACTCACCGACGTGTAAAATTACTCGGGGATATGTCGGGTGTGTGTCCCAACGTCACCCTGCGTCATTTAGATTTTCAGTTCAGCGTGCCCGCTGAACTGTCAACAGCCTACTATGGCTATTAAAAAACTAATTAACCTGATTGATGGACCTTCCTGCCCAACCTTAAGGTTGGCGGGCAGGCTGGGAGCCCAGGCAGGCCCCGGAAAAAGCATGAAGCCTCATCCACGGGCGGGATGAGGTTTCATGAGGGTATTTAAATTTTTATTAAAGGCTTCAATAAAAGCTATGGACATGTCCCAACTCATGTGACAGTGTCACATGAGGGGACATGGCAGGGAAATTTTTTTACGTACCTTAATTTAAAGTTTCAAATCGGAGATGATCTCCCTGAGGCAGCACTTTGCCTCAAGGAGATCTGTGCATTCCTTAGTGTGCATGGCGGCGCCCCCCCGACCGGGGGCGCCAATCAGAAGGCTGCCCGCCCACGGCCGCTCCCGCACATCCCCCCCCCCCCCGACAAGGGGAATATGTTGCACCAGGTCGAAACAAGTTAAATCATCAAATCCAGGAGCTGTCCACTGTTGAAAAGACCTAAGACACTCACTCACACCCACACCGTTTACATGTTGTTTAATCCCCCTCAATTCTAAGATTAATTCTGTTATCATTATCACTACTATTGGGATTATAGACGCACTATTCAGACTCAGTGAACAACTCCAATTAAATTTCTTATGCTACTAAACCAAATGTGACACAGGGTGACTCACACAGGTAATAAACAAAGAACGTCAGTAAGTGTTGTAGCGTTTTCCAGCAGGAATTACTGTCTAGCAAATAGGAGCAGGAAGCGTGTCTGATTTGCGTTCTTCCCCATCCAAAAGGTGGGGAAGCCAATTGTAGTCACGGAACTGCTGACCCAGCTCACATCAGTAGACTCAGGAATTAAAACTGGAATTTAATATGACTCCGTAACCCAAAGAATGTGAAAGTTTTAAGCGGCTTTGATTTCATACATATTTTAAATACGGCCAAATAGCTCAATAAAAAGGAAATATCGCTGCACTGGTTCTGAAGCAGTTAAATAATTTTGCTTAATTTTTTTTCCTTTTAAAACTTAAATGTTCTAACCTTGCCGAACATCTGAAAGCACTTTAGGTTGAAGAGGGTTAGCAGAAGCACCCTGAAACAATATGATTGCTCCTGCTACTTTTAAAGCCAGTGGGTTGCTGAATTGAAATATTGATGAAAACAACTGAAGCTTGGGGCCATATCAAGTCAGTAAAACAACGAGGGGATGGAAGCCTTCATAAACCTATCGATCAGGGCCTCGGTCTGTTTGCATTACTGCGCAGTGCATTGAGCCCTGAGCTGCTGAGTTCGAGATATAACCTTCCCTGAACAACCAATCTATTATTTCTGTATCCTTAAAACACCGTGCAACTGCGAGGTTGAACTCACACGTCTACTTGTTTCTATTGAAATGAAATAAAAATGCTACGGCGAGCCTCAAAACTAAAATTGCCTCAACAAACATATTTTGGTCACTTCGTCCTGCTTTCAGCTCAAAGCATGAATGCCTTGAGTAAATCATTAGCCACTTAGTGTGACATATGGATGTGCTTGGAGTGCAAGTGATCCATACTACTGGCACGACTAGGAGCATTCCTGCTCATTGCAAAAAAAAAGTTTGAGCAAGTGAGTAACAGTGCTCTTTGACTTGGTTGCAATAACCTCTTATCTACATCAGTGCTAGTAGATTATTAGGACATCTTCCATGGCATTGCTTTTGTGTGGCCTGAGGTCTGGAGGAACGTTGTGCTGTTTAGCTGCAAATCTGGACTGTCCCTTTGAAGTGATTTTTTTCTCAACAGGAAAATCTAAGCAAATATACAGCTACTTATATACAAACAGCTAAAGCCATTGCCACAGGGTGATTGTAACTACCGGACAGAATATTACGCTCATCAGGTGGGCACGCGCCTGACCAGAACAAGTGTAAAATGATGTGTGATGACATCGGGCAAGCGTCCCGACATCATTGCGCACGAGCGCGATATTTCAGTCGGCGGGTGTGCGTGGGAGTTGGCAGCACGCACGCTGACAATTAACCAGCCTATTAAAGTAATAATTGAATTAAATTTTTTGCTGCCCGCCCACAGGCGGGATAAGGTTTCCAGCAGCTATTAAAAATGAAATAAAAATTCTGACATTTCATTAATGACATATCCCTGCTTGTTTGACAGAGTCACATGAAGGGACATGTTTTGTAACATTTTAAAGCTCTTTATTTTTAATTTTTAAAATCTTCATCTTTTCCTGCGTACACCCGTGTGCATGCGCGAAGTTCCCTGCTCGCCCTCCTCCCCCCCGCCACACAGGCAGCGCTCAGCACTGAAGCGTGCGTTTCATGCTCAATGGGCCTTATTTGGCCCGCCAGAGTGAAATTGCGGTCAGGCCCCAATGGTGGGCGACGGTCAGCTTCCTGGCCACTCCCGATCGCCCCCGCTGAGCACGTCCGATGAGGGCAAAGTTCTGCCCAAGTTTTGGATCCAAGAAAATGACCAATTTCCTTAGTCCCATTCTAAGATTTCTTTTCATCGGCAGCAGTACAGGTGTTGTTGCCTTGGAGCATGATTGAATGGACTAGATGCAAGATTTTTATCTTGGATTAGGTAGGGTTTACGTCAAGACAAGGCTTTGTGCCATTGACGCTGCCCATTGCCATTACTTAAACTGCAATCAAACTAAAAGTCGGTCTGTTTTGAAAGCAGGATTGCGTGCTTTATTCAAAATATCAGAACTTGGAGCAAAATGCAGGTGCTCTTGATGACAGCTGTTTAACTGTACCCTTTATATCAACTTTAATTTAAATATTGTAATTGAAATGCCCTTCCTTCTGTCTAAGGATCAGGCATTTGTAGTAATTGGGTAGTCAGATAGCCTTCTATGTTGTGCGTGAACTGAACTGCTTGTTGTAAATTAAAGTTTACATATTACAGGGAATTTTTCATATGAGGAGGGATTAGTATTGCTTGATTTCTCAGTAATGTTGCTCAGGCCTTGCCTTTTGAGCCACATTCTGTTTGGGACCCAGGTGAGCAATAATACCATAGAATGTAGCAAAACAATTTGTAAAGGAACACAACAAGGTTATCATCTAGGTTAAACAAACTTATCTCTTTCTGATAGATTAACCCCACCTATCCCTTCTCACCATACCTCACAGTTTTTCCTTCCTGCAGAAATGTACCTTAAAGCTTAAAATCTGTGTTATTTTGGATCGTATTTATTAAATAGCATTCCATGGTTTATTTTCGTTTATGCAAAATTATTCGACCTGATTTCCTTTCCTAATCCTTTTTTAACCAGTGCCCTCTGGTATGCAGACCCTGAACATAATAAACAATTTGTCTAGAACAATTTTGATGATTCTTTCAGTTAGGTCACCTCAAAGCTTCCTCATTTCCGAAGAAATTAAATCTGACCATTTAACCTTTCCTTATAATTTAAATTCCTGACACCAGGAGTTAATCTTTATTCTTGTCCTCTGTATCCTCTCAAGGGAATTATATCCTTCCTCTAGTTAAATAACAAAATGAGACTAACACTGACCTTGCATGTTTTGTACTTTATCCCTCTGCTAATGTGACCATGTACCTTATTTGCCTTTTTCATTGTGAGGAGCACTGGCTGACAGTTTACCCAGAATAATATGAATACTGTACATGAGAATATGCGTAGTGAGGTATTTTTTATTCTTTCATGCGATGTGGGCATCGCTGGCAAGGTCAGCATTTGTTGCCCATTCCTAATTGCCTTTGAACTGAGTGGCCTACTGGGCCATTTCAGAGGGCAGTGAAGAGTCAACCACATTGCTGTGGGTCTGGAGTCACATGTAGGCCAGACCAGGTAAAGATGGCATTATTGGGTTTTTAACAATAATCAATGATAGTTTAATGGTCACTATTACTTTCAGTCACAGATTTTGGGCAGGATTTTGCCCTTGGCAGGGGTGGGCGGGGGCGGTCGGGAAGCCGACTGCTGCCTGCGATCGGCTTTGCATTTGATTTCATGCGGGAGGGCCAAATAAGGCCCGCCCTGCGTGGAACGCAAGCGGCAGTGCTGAGCGCTGCCTGTGTGGGCAGGCAGAGGAGTGAGAGCCAGGCCTAGCGTACAGTTCGCGCATGAGCGAGAAAGAGCGCTGCAATCTCCTTGAGGCACGGAGCTACCTCAGGTAGATTGAAGCGCTGTGTAAAAAGAAAAATGAAGGGAATAAAAATTTAATAAAACATGTCCCCTCATGTGACTCTGTCACATGAGAGCTGGGACATGTTTTTAATTCAAAAATAAAGCTTTTATTTAATCTTTATTTGCTTTCGGAAACCTCATCCCGCTCGTTGACGAGGTTTCCTAAAAAATGTAAAGGCCGCTTGGCCTTTTTGCCTGCCCGCCAACCGTAAGGCTGGACGGGCAGCATAAATTTGAATTTAATTAGATTGTTTATGGCCTTAATAGGTCTTTTAATTATCGGCTGGCACGCAGCCGACTCTGGCGCGCACCTGCCAAATGAAATATCACGAGACTGCGCGATGACGTTGGGATGCACGCCCAACATCATTGCACATCATTTTATGCTCGGGCGTGTTGGGCGTGCACCTGCATGCTGAATGTAACATTCTGCCCTTTGTGTTGATTCGTTGAATTTAAATTCCACCAGCTGCCGTGGTGGGAATTGGACACATGTCTCCAGATCATTAGCCTGGGCCTCTGGATTTAGTAGTCCAGTGACATTACAATTATGCCACTGTATTTCCCTCAATGAGGTAATTATGTTACTGCACTAATAATTCAGAGGCCTGGACTAATAATCCAGAGAACACTAATCCCAATCCCACAATGACACTTTGAGAATTTGAATTCAGTTTTATAAAATGCTGGAAATTAAAAGTAAATTGTGAATGAGGAAAAGTGACTACAAAGCTGCTGGATGTTCTTAAAAAGTTCAACTAGTTCATTAATCTGCCATTTTTGCCAGTTAAACATCAATCTGGTTGATTCATAACTGTCTGCAGAGGCCTAACAAGCTGCTCAGCCGTATCAAACTACTACAAAGAACACCACATGGACCGCAGCAGTTCGAGAAGAAAGCCCACTACCACCTTCTCAGGACAACTAGGGATGGACAATAGCAGCTAGACCTGTCAGTGACCATGTTCTGAGAAAAATATTTGTGCTAAGAAAAGTTTTGTATTCTGGTATAAACTTTTTTCTGAAGGGTTACAGGGAAAAGGACAACTGTAAATACAATTAACAATAAACTAAAATGGGAAAAATTATTTAGCATTTTCTGGAGTTGAATGGATAGGTACCCTTCAGTGATGTTACTTACCCCTGCAGTTACATTCTTAACACAAGAGTTGATGCAAACGTAGGAACATAGGGCTTAGTAGCAGGAGTAGGCCATTCAGCCCTTCAAGCCTGCTCCGCCATTCAATAAGATCATGGCTGACCTGGTTGTGGTCTCAACTTCACTTTGCCATCTGCCTACATAACCCTTGGCTCCCTTGTCTATCAAAAATCTATCTAACTCTGCGTTGAATAAATTCAATGATCCAGCCTCCACTGCTTTCTGGGGAAGAGAGTTCCACACACGAACCACCCTCTGGGAGAAAAATATTCTCCTCATCGCCATCTTAAACAGTAGACCTCTTATTATTAAACTATATCCCCTAGTTCTAATTTTGCAACTCAAAGGGCGGAATTGTCCCAGATTTGCACTAAGTGCGGTAGCAGGTATAACAAACAACATTATACCCGCCAGCCACAATGGCTGATTTTCGCACCATATTGCCCCTTCCCAGCGCGTCTTGCCTCATTAATAATATATTCATGGGAAACGTGCTGGATCTCTGACAGGCGCCTGCACCTCCACCCACACACTGATCGCACTCCCATGTAGCACCTGCACCCATCCAACACGAGGCTCTGCTCACTTTCAATTTCTCCGAAATGGTAGTTGTCAAGTTTGAGATAAGATCCTGCTTATTCCTTTTCCCTCCCCCAATCACATTCCAGCCCCCCACCCCCCCACCCAGGCATCAACTTTGACATCTCCATCGTTACCCTACAGCCTTCAGGAATGTCCAGGTGAATATGTACGTTCCCTACCTTCCTGCGAATCCCACACCCATCCGCATTGACCTCCATGACCTCCTCCTTCCCACCCCCAGTAACCGTGTTTGCCTCCGAGGCCCCACCAACCACCGTCGCCACTCCTTCTACTGGTACTGAAGCGTCCTCACCCTCCCTCCCTACTGGCTCCCTCTGCTCCCTTTCACACTCGCCATTCCATCCTACCACGCCCACCCTGAGTCCTCTCCCCAGGGAAACAGTCATTGACTCCACAACCCCCTTCCTAGCACATTCACCTGGACATTTCACACCCCCACTTACTCCTCCCTCCACCCTTATTCTTTCCTCCAGCCTTACTCCTTCCACCCCCATACTCCCTCCTCAATCCCCACTCCCTTCTCGCCCCTGCACACCTTACCCCCTCCAATTTCACTCCTCCCCCCCACCACCCCCTCAGACACCTATACCCCTCCGAACTCCTTCCTTCCCTGGACACCCCCCATCTCCAAACTCCCTCCTGTACACCTTTCTCCCCTCTTGCATCGTCCTCCCCACTTGCACCATTACACCCCTCTCCCTCCATCCTCCATACTCCCCCTTTCCCCTGGGTACCCCTCCTCCCCCCATACTCCTTCCTGACCCCCCTCACCAGCCGGACACCCTCCTTCCTCCTCACAATCTCACTCTCTCCTGACAACTTCATCCCCCAAATCTCACTGCCACCACCACCCCCCAACACCTTTGTCTCCCCGCTTTCCAAGGGATCAGCAACAGTGCTATCTAGCAGTACTTGCTTAACAATAACCTGCTCACTGACGCTCAGTTTGGGTTCTGCCAGGGCCATTCTGCTCCTGACCTCATTACAGCCTTTGTTCAAACATGGACAAAAGAACTGAACTCGAGAAGTGAGGTGAGAGTGACAGCCCTTGACATCAAGGCAGCATTTGACCAAGTGTGGCATCAAAGCGCCCTAGCAAAACTGGGGTCAATGGAATTCAGGGGGGAAACTCTCTGCTGGTTGGATTCATACCTAGCACAGAGGAATATGGTTGTGATTGTTGGAGGTCAGTCATCTCATCTCCAGGACAGCACTGCAGGAGTTCCTCAGGATAGTGTCCTAGGCCCAACCATTTTCAGTTGCTTCATCAATGACCTTCCTTCCATCATTAGGTCAGAAGTGGGGATGTTCGCTGATGATTGTACAATGTTTAGCACCATTTGCAACTCCTCAGATACTGAAGCAGTCCATGTTCAAATGCAGCAAGACCTGGACAATATCCAGGCTTGGACTGACAAGTGTCAAGAAACATTCGCACCACACAAGAGCCAGGCAATGATTGTTTCCAACAAGAGAGAATCTAACCATCGCCCCTTGACATTCAATGGCATTACCATTGCTAAATCCCTACTATCAGCATCCTGGGATTAGCATTGACCAGAAACTGAACTGGACTAGCCATATAAATACTGTGGCTATAAAAGCAGGTCAGAGGCTAGGAATCCTGTGGTGAGTAATTCATATCATGACTCCCCAAAGCCTGTCCACCATCTACAAGGCACAAGTCAGGAGCGTGATGGAATACTCCCCACTTGCCTGGATGAGTGCAGCTCCAACAACACTCAAGAAGCTTGACACCATCCAGGACAAAGCAGATCACTTGATTGGCACCACATCCACAAACATTCACTCCCTCCACCACCGAAGCACAGTAGCAGCAGTGTGTACCATCTACAAGATGCACTGCAGAAACCCACCAAGCTTCCTTAGACAGAAGCCTTCCAAACCCATAACCACTACCATCTAGAAGGACAGGAGCAGCAGATAGATGGGAACACCACCATCTGGAAGTTCCCCTCCAAGCCACTCACCACCCTGACTTGAAAATATATCGCCATTCCTTCACTGTCCCTGTGTCAAAATCCTGGAACTCCCTTCCTAACAGCACATATACCTACGCCACATGGACTGCAGTGGTTCAAGAAGGCAGCTCACCACTACTTTCTCAAGGGTGATTATGGATGGGCAATAAAATACTGGCTGAGCCAGTGATGCCCACATCCCGTAGATGAATTAAAAAAAACTCACATCTGCACACCCCCCCAACCCCGGTACACCTTCCTCTCCCACTCACACTTAGACGTTCCCCTCTTCCCCAGCACCACCACCCCCCACCCCCGAGTTATGGGTTAGTCCGAAGCATCAATGGAGACCATGGATGATGATGCCAGCTCATGGAGAAGTCCGTGAAGTTCCAAAGCCTCAACGAAGTCGAAGATGCTGCATGGAGACCTCCCAAATGCTGCTTTGAGGTGGAGCCATGTCCATGAGAATCCACCTGGCATGCGATGCACAAGTTCCTCCAGGGTCCGGTCGCTGTAGGGCTCCAGCACCATCTTCTCCTTGGATGTCCACGATCTGAGTAAGGCCCTCATGGTAAATCCCGACTTCTGCACGTCAATCTCATCCAGATGTATTAGGTGGATGCAAATTGGGTTCATGCCGGCCCCAGCAGGATTCGTGATCCATCATGGCGGACACCACCGCCGGTGTGAAACCAATTTCTGCCCCTCCCCCGGTCCCCCCACCTGTCATGATGCCTACCGCTGATGGAAGCGAATGATTCAAGCCAAAATGTTGAAATTCCTGACCTGACTCATTCTTGGGAAAGTGCCAATGTGAGTATATCACCAACAATAATGATTTATAACTAATTAATTATCATTATGTATTCCTTGTTATTTCTGTTGTTTTTGGATGACAGGTATTTTACCTTTTTTACCTTTTTTTATATTCGTTCCTGGGAGGTGGGCATCGCTGGCTAAGCCAGCATTTATTGCCCCATCCCTAATTGCCCTTGAGAGGATGCTAGTGTGATGCCTTCTTGAACCGCTGCAGCCCATGCATTGTAGGAACACACACAGTGCTGTTAGGAAGGGAGCTCCAGGATTTTGACCCTGTGACAGTGAGGGAACTGTGATACAGTTCCAAGTCAGGATGGCAAGTGACTTGGACAGGAACTTGCAGGTGGTGGTGTTCCCATGCATCTGCTGCCCGACGTGGTAGAGGTTGCTGGTTTGGAAGGTAGTGTCAAAGGAGCCTTGGTGCATCTTGTAGATGGTGCACACTGCTGTCACTGTGCATTGGTGCTGGAAGGAGCCTTTGGACACATATTATATTGGATTCAGTGCTTACCAGCATGTGAGGACTAACCAGTAACTCAAAAGTAGGTGAATGCTTAGCTTCTTCTGATCATACTGTAGTTAACGTTGATACGGTTATAAATATACCAGATGTACAAGAGCAAATTTGGGGCTTTGAGTGGAGTTCTCGGAAGCACTAAGCAGACAGTGCTCTATGAAGTAAAACAAGAAGAAAAATTTATTTTTTAAAGGAGTTATTTTGTTTTAAAGGATGTAACAATATATTTTCTTTTTATGAGAAAAGTATGTAGCCAGGCCTGACTGGACTGACTGACTAAGGAGATTGAAAATAGCCTAAAGGTAAAGAAAGAATATCTTAAAAATATAAATAATCAAATAGTTGTTTGGTTGCACAGAACTTGAGTATTGCTGAAAAAAAATATTTTTTGTCAAAACTTTTCATCTTACACTCATCGGGACAATTCGTAAAAATACCAAATGTAAAGGGAACAATTTATATTGACTGAAAAGAGACTGCTGATTGGTTGGTAAGTGGACTCTAGATTGGTAGAGGCATTGCCATGGAAAATGCACCACTCAATGGTGACTGACAGTTAACTGTGAAGCATTGTTTGAAAATTTAAACCAAGCATTTTTGCTCTGATTGGTCAAGGCATTGCCCTGAGAAATGAACCAGCGAGTGGTTGTCACTTATTTTGTTTAGCTGAAACAGGTGCAATGTGTGTGCATGTTCTTTCTTTCTGCAAAGAACAGAGCCCTGTGTATGTAGCTTCCACTACATGCAAATGTGCCACACATTTGATATTTGGTATTCTTACGAATTATCCTGATGAGTGCAAGATGAAAAGCTTCAACAAAAAATGTCTCTTTTTTCTGCAATATAAATAATCGTAGGGTAATGAGGAAGACAAATCAGTTGAGGATTACAAGGAGTAAGGAAAAGATTAAAAAGATAGATTATTAATAGTAGAGAAAGCAATTAAACTCATGCTTTAATAAGTAGAGTTCTAAGTAGATGCTTTTTGGTATAATCCTGAATCATAGAATGGTTTCAGCACAGAAGGAGGCAATTTGGCCCATCATGTTCATGTCAATTCTCTACAACAGCAAATCAGCTAGTTCCACTCCTCTGCCCTTTCCCCATAGTCCTACAGTTTTTTTCTCTTCAGGTGCTTATCCAATTCCCTTTTGGAAGCCACAGTTGTATCTGCCTCCACCACACCCTCAGACAGTGCATTCCAGATCCCCAATCGCAGATTGAAGAAGTTTTCTCTGATGTCAATCTTTTTTCTGACAATGACTTAAATTGGTGTTTTCTGGTTCCCAACCTTTCTGCAAATAGTTTCCCTCTATCAGCTCCATCCAGATCCCTCATGATTTTGAACACTTCTATCCTTCCAAGCTCCTCTTTTTTAAGGAGAACAGAATCTCAAACCTACCTGTGCAACTGAAGTCCCTCATCCCTGAAACCATTCTTATAAATCTCTTTCACAGTGCTACCCCTGCCCCCCACCTCCAAGCCTTCACATCCTTCCTAGAGTTCAGTGCCCAAAATTGGCCACAATACTCCATTTGAGATTGAACTATTGCTTTTTTAAAGCTTGATCATAACTTGCTTTTATACTCTATGTCTCTATTTATAAAACCCACAATTCCATTTGCGTTTTTACACTTTCTTAACCTTCCATTCCATCTACAATGATTTGTGCACAAATACCTCCATGTCCCTCTGCTCCTTCACACCTTTTAGAATTGTACCCTTTATTTCATGGTGCCTCTCCTCATACTTACTACCAAAATGTATCACTTTGCACTTCTCAGTTATAAATTTCATCTCTATTTAACCAGTCTATGCCCTCTTGAAGTCTATATTCTCCTCAGAGTTCGCAATATTGCCAAGTTTTGTTTCTTCTGCAAAATTTGAAATTATTTGGCACTTCATCAAACACCTTTTCGAAGTCCATATACATCACATCAAAACATTACCCACATCAAACCTTTCTGTTACCTCATCAAAACACTTAGGACGGAATTTTATGGCCCTGTCGCGATGGGTAAAATGTAGCGACTGTTTAAAAGCCCATTGACGTTGGCGGGACCAGAAAATCCCGCCGGCAGGAGGCGCCATAAAATTCCTCCCTTAATCAAGTTAGCGAAACATGATCTGCCTTTAACAAATCCGTGCTGGTGTTCTTTAGTTAATCTGCACTTGGCCATGGGACTGTTAATTTTGTCCCAGATTATCATTTCTAAAAGCTTTCCCACCACTGGGGTTAAACTTGATTGGCCTGTGGTTGCTGGGCTGACAGAGGATTGGAAAACTGCCAGTGTAACTCGAATTCAGAAAGGGAGGGAGACAAAAAACAGGTAACTATAGGCCAGTTAGCTTAACATCTGTAATTGGGAAAATGTTAGAGTCTATTATAAAAGTTGTAAAAGCAGAGCATTTAGAATTACATAATCTAATCAAGCAAAGTCAGCATGGCTTCATGAAGGGGAAATCATGCCTGATAAATTTATTAGAATTCTTTGAGGAGGTAATTAGCAGGATAGGTAAAGGGGAACCAGTAGATGTAATATATTTGGATTTACAAAAGGCATTCGAGAAGGTACTGCATGTAAGGCGACTTAATAAGATAGGAGCTTATGGTATTGTGGGTAGTATATTGGCATGGATAGAGGATTGGCTAACTAATAGAAGACAGAGGGGAGAATTTTCTCCCAGTCGGGGTGTTTGGGCGGGAGCGGGCGTGGGCGGGTGCGCAGCTGATCGCCGCCCATGATCAGCTGCGTGCCACCAATATATGTGGGCGGGCCTTAATTGGCCCGGAAGCGCTGAGCGCTCCCTGTGCGGGTGGGGGGAGTAGGCTGAGTCAGGGCCTGTGCTCTTTTGCACATGCGTGCAGAAGAGCGCAGATATCTTCTTGAGGCACAGAGCTGCCTCAGGGACTTTAGTTTGATTTTTTAAAATTTTAATAAAGAAAAAAAAATTTTTTAAGACATGTCCCCTCCTGTACCAATGTGAGTATATCACCAACAATAATGATCTACAACTAACTAATTATCACTACGTATTCCTGGTTATTTCTGTTGCTTTTGGATGACGGGTATTTTACCCTTTTTTATATTCGTTCATGGGAGGTGGGCATCGCTGGCTAGGCCAGCATTTATTGTCCATCCCTAATTGCCCTTGAGAGGTTGGCGGTGTGATGCCTTCTTGAACCGCTGCAGCCCATGCGTTGTAGGATGCTTTGTGCAGTTGATGTAGTTTATATGGATTTCAGCAAAGCCTTTGACAAGGTCCCACATGGGAGACTTATAAAGAAGGCAAATGCACATGGGATACAGGGTAATATGATAAGGTGGATTCAAAATTGGCTTAGTTGTAGGAGGCAGAGGATGACGACAGAAGGCTGCTTTAGTGACTGGAAGCCCGTGTCCAGTGGCGTACCACAGGGATCTGCGCAGGGTCCCCTATTATTCGTCATTTATATAAACGATATGGATGACAATGTGGGGGGTAGGATTAGTAAGTTTGCGGATGACACAAAGATTGGCTGGGTGGTTAACAGTGAGGTTGAGTGTCTTGGGCTACAGGAAGATATAGACAGGCTGGTCAAATGGGCAGATAAGTGGCAGATGGAATTTAACCCTGAAAAGTGTGAGGTGATACACTTTGGAAGGAGTAATTTGACAAGGAAGTATTCAATGAACGGCATGACACTAGGAAGTTTTGAGGAACAAAGGGACCTTGGCATCTGTGTCCATAGATCTCAGAAGGCGGAGGGGCATGTTAGTGAGGAGGTGAAAAAAGCATATGGGACACTTGCCTTTATCAATCGAGGCATAGATTACAAAAGTAAGGAGGTCATGTTGGAGTTGTATAGAACCTTGGTGAAGCCACATCTGGAGTACTGTGTGCAGTTCTGGTCACCACATTATAGGAAGGATGTGATTGCACTGGAGGGGGTGCAGAGGAGATTCACCAGGATGTTGCCTGGGATGAAACATTTAAGTTATGAAGAGATGTTGAATAGACTTGGGTTGTTTTTGTTGGAGCAGAGGGGCGACCTGATCGAGGTGCACAAGATTATGAGGGGCATGGACAGGGTGGATAGGGAACAGCTGTTCCCCTTAGTTGAAGGGTCAGTCACGAGGGAACACAAGTTCAAGGTGAGGGGCAGGAGGTTTAGGGGGGATGTGAGGGGAAACTTTTTTACCCAGAGGGTGACGACGGTCTGGAATGCGCTGCCTGGGAGGGTGGTGGAGGCGGATTGCCTCACATCCTTCAAAAAGTACCTGGATGAGCACTTGGCATGTCATAACATTTTATGGGCCATGTGCTGGTAAACGGAATTAGGTAGGTATGTCAGGTGTTTCTCACGTGTCGGTGCAGACTCGATGGGCCAAAGGGCCTCTTCTGCACTGTGAGATTCTGTGGTTCTGTGAATACACACATGGGACATGTCAATGAATTTTATTTTAAAATTTTTTAAATTTAAAAACCTTCATGAAACCTCATCCCGTCCGTGGATGAGGTTTCATGATAAATGCGAAGGCCGCCAGGGCTCTTCTCCTGCCCGCCAACCTTAAGGTTGGATGGGCAGCACCATTAATTATTTTAATTGATATTTAAATTGCCTTAATTGGCCTTTGACAGTTCGGCGGGCGCACAGCCGACTCCAGTGCACGCTCGCCAAACTGAGGATCTGAATGATGCGCGGTGACGTCGGGACACAAGCCTGACATCACCGCGCATCATTTTACGCAACAGTGAGCTGGGTGGGCCCTGCTCGCCGACCCAAAGATTCTGGCCAGAGAGTTGGGATCAGGGGGGCATTTTCAGGATGGCAACTTGTAACTAGTGGAGTGCCACAGGGATCAGTGCTGGGGCCTCAATTATTTACAATATATATTAATGATTTAGATGAGGTAAGTGAACATACTATCGCCAAATTTGCGGATGGCACAAAAATAGGTGGGAAGGCAAGTGGTGAGGATGACACAAAGAGTCTGCAGAGGGATATAGACAGGTTGAGTGAGTGGGCAAAAACTTGGCAGATGGAATATAATGTGGGAAAATATGAGGCTATGCCCTTTGGCAGGAAGAATAGAGGAACTGAATATTATTTAAAGACTGCAGAAGGCTCCAGCGCAGAGGGATTTGTGACTCCTTGTGCATGAATCCTAAAAAGCTAACATACAAGTTCAACAGGTGATAGGGAAGGCAAATAGAATGTTGGCCTTCATTTCAAAGGGAATGGAATACAAAAATAGGGAAGTCTTGCTAAAACTATACAAGGCACTAATTAGACCACACCTAGAATACTGTGAACAGTTTTGGTCCCCTTATCTAAGGAAAGATATACTGGCATTGTAGACAGTCCAGAGAAGGTTCACTCAGTTGATTCTGAGTCTAGAGGGATTTTCTTATGAGGAGAGGTTGAGTAGGTTGGGCCTATACTCATTGGAGTTTAGAAGAATGAGAGGCAACTTTATTGAAACATATATGATTCTTAGGGGGCTTGACACAGATGCTGAGAGGCTGTTTCTCCTTGTGGGAGAGTCTAGGACCAGAGGGCATAATCTCAGAGTAAGGGGTTGCCTAGTTAAAACAGAGGTGAGGAGAAATTTCTTCTCTCAGAGGGGAGTCAACTTGTGGAATTCTTTACCGCAGAGGGCTGAAGAGGCTGTGTCGTTAAGTATATTTTAGGCTGAGATAGACAGATTTTTAATCAGTAAGAGAATCAAGGGTTATGGAGAAAAGGCAGGAAAGTGGAGTTGAGGATTATCAGATCAGCCATGATCTCATTGAATGGCAGAGCAGACTTGATGGGCCAAATGGCCTACTTCTGCTCCTACATCTTATGGTCTTATCCTTACAACCTTTTTGAACAAGGATGTAACATTTGCAATTCTCCAGTCCACTGGCACAACCCCTGGATGGAATTTTCTGTTTTTGAAACTGTGTGGAGGCGAGCGGGTTCCATTTCCGGTGTTTCCCACTGGTTGAAATGGCAGGAAATCATACCCGATTCAGTGCTTGGAAGCTCATTAATTATGCACTGGCGAGTATCTTGCTGAATCACCTGGTGAGTTGAGAGCTGACTTGTGTGCCCTGCAGTTACCTGACGGGGTTGAAGGTCCAGGCACCATATTTAAATGCCACCCGAGCACACACATCTCACTCTCTCCAGCCCAGCTGTCTCCAGGGCATCCACAGAGATGTTGGCAACCAGAGGAAGAGGGCTGCAACCCACAAGAAGAAGGCTGCGCTCCGCTCCTATCCTGGTGCCCTCAAGGCCTTAATCCAAGGAGTGTGGGAGCATAGGGTTGTAGTGTACCCGAGGGATGGCTCCAGAAAGAACACCAGCCTCACCTCTCTGGCCTGGGAGGCCATCGCAGAGGAGGTCAGTGCGGCTGGCTACTGCACCCTCAACGCCATCCAGTGCAGGAAGAGGATGAATGATCTCATCTGCACCACCAGGGTAAGTCAACCTTCAACTCCCTCCAATATCAAACTCTCATCATGGCATCATGCACTCAAAGGGCTATTCTCTTCAGGGATCTCACACAACCATTATCCGGGGATACATATCACCACTGATTGTCTCATGGAAACTTTCACATCACCACCATCTCATCTATCATTTTGCTCATGCTCCATCCTCAGCCCTTTCTGGGGAGGGCTCACCACGCACAGGGGAAATGCATGTTTCCCAACCTCTGCTCCATCCCTTCTCATCACATGCCTTTCTTTCACCTTCATCCAGGGCAAGCTGACCCACAACAGAAGTGAAAGATCCCAAACTGGGGCAGGGACAGCCGACATCATAACCCTCCCCCAGTTTGAGGAGGATGCCGCCTGGCTGGCTGGGGAGGACAGGGATCGCTCAGGTGCAGAAGGGGAGATTGGCTTGTCCCAGTAACCTAGTATGGATGACACCTCCATGAGATCATCATATCCAGACATTCACAGTGAGTGACATGCAATCTTGTCTGCTACCTGCTCATGGCCTAAAACTCTCTTCTCTCTCTGATAGGCATCAGCAGATCTGGGGAGACATGGATGGCCAACATAAGCCCCAGACACTAGGCCATGGAAGAGGAAGCTGAGGAAGCCACCCAGGAAGAACCGTCACTGTGCTCACCTGCACCCTCCACCAGTGCAGAGACACATACCTCGGTGTGTCATAGCTCTAGATTAGGCTTAGGGTCACCTACTGGAGAACACTTCACTGACACGTTCCCACAGTAGCTGGAGGCAGGGACAGCCCAGGTCCCTGGTACTCGGAGGGCTGCTGGAGACCAGCCACCTGTGGAGTCTGAGTCAGATGATGAGCCTCTGCGAGCAGCTGCCAGCACAATACTGGAGATGTAAAGACTAGCGGCGGAACATCAGGCAGAGATGCCACAGTTTCTCAGCAGACTGGAGCGAATGATGGAGGAGTCTGTCCGTTTTCTGTCTGATGTCGTGTCTTCGACATGCGAGCATCTCGAGGTCACCATGGGATGGTTGGAAACCACCGTGGAGACCTTATTCCAGCAGGTTTTGCTGGGTTTGCACTCGGCCCTGGATTCTATAGCCACACACACATCCACTCCAAGGGTATCCAGCCGCTAACAGTCCCGTCTGCCTGTGACCCCCATCCATTCTAGTTGCTCAGGCTGAGGAGGGCGCATCTGTCCCTGAGCACAAGACCCTTATCAGGCCGAGGCCCTCCAAACCTCGGGCCACCAGAGAATGTCTGCCAAGGTCATCACAGACATCAGGACATAGCAGTCAGCAGGCCGCCTCCACCTCTGCTGTGGATGGCATTGTGGTAGTGTTAGGAAAATTAAGAAATATTGAAATAATTTTTGGGTCACAGACGTGCTACCACTGTAAAAATATTGCACTTTTGTTAATACATTTGATATTTATGTGAATGGCTTGGTCAGTTGAAGGTGTGGTGATTATGTATGTTAGATTCCTCTTATTTCGAGCTTTAGCCATCCTCCCACTCAGTGATAGTCTCCCCTTGTGAGATTCACATTCACGTGATGTTAACCTGACTGAAGATAGTTTCTGCACCCTTGTGTGATGTCATGGGGATGTGTTAAAATCTTTATTGGAAGTCTGGACTTAATGCGTTTGTACCGCATTTTCCTCACAACAAAACACAACAAGGCTCAGCAGCCTTGGGGGATTAGCGGCAGTTGTGTCTCCTCAGTGGTTCTGCCAAAGACAAGACCTGGATGGGTGGATGATATCCCCAGCCATATCCTCATCTCACTGGCCACTGTAGTTTCTCATGAATGTGGTGACGACTGCATCAAGTAAGTTGCCGCAGCTGTTGGGTTGACTTTCACTTCCCAGCCCAGTGTATACAGGGTGCACTGCTGACCTTCTTTGTCTTGGCCTGGTGAATCATGAGGCTGGAAGGTGCAAGTCTGAATGCTGAACTTGCTCTCAATGTGACTGGTTGGACATCCCTTTCAATGCAATGGAATAGCATTAAGGGACAGGAGAAATGTAGCCATTTCCCCTTGCCTTCACTTTACTCCTCCTGGAATCTGGTAGCAATTAAAGTGGCACAGGCACTTCTTCCATGTTGTGTTTCCTCGATGGCATCATCCCATGGAGGCTGACCCACATCTTCCTTTTCAGGTTCCTGGCCCTCCAGCTCTTCATCCTCCAAGGAGCTCTCATCCTCCTCCATTTCACTCTCTGGCAAGGGATCACCCTTTTGCAGTGCCAGGTTGTAAAGGGTGCAACACAGCAATGATGTGGAATACCCTATCTGGGGTGTATTCAGTACCCCTCTGAATGGTCCAAATATTGGAAGCGTATCTTCAGAACGCCAAAGGTCTGCTCGATTAGGAGACTGTGTAGGGCTGCTACCATGGATCCCTTAAAGCCACATGGGTACAGCTGATTACAGCTTGCCCTCTTGGAAAGCCTGAGATAGCTGCAAACCTGTTGAATCTCGCAGCCTGGTTACCTTCACCTCACACAGTGACGTAGAGAGCATCCGTGACCTCCTTGATGCATCTATGTGTTGCGGACTGTGATATGCCACACAGATCCCCTGTGGATCTGTAGCCAAAGAAATTGAGCGTGGCAGTCACCTTCAAGGCCACTGGCAGGGGATAGCCTTCGACTCCAAGGAACGTTAGTTCCTCATGGAGAATGTGGCAGATGTGATCTACCAGAGCTCGGGAAAAGTGCAGATGTGCATGACACTGTTAGAGAGTGCAAGATGGTGGTTCTCTGCTGTTACTTTGAGACCAGATTCGATGCTCCCTCTCTCACTGTCTGCATCCCAGAAATTTACCTGGAACCTCAAGATGTGCAGGTAGAACTCACTCCTGTTATTCTCCAGCCACACCACCCCCCACACCCCCCCCCCCCCCCCCCCTGCAGTAATACTGGATCCCATTGTTGTTGTGGTCGACACTCCTACCCTCTCCCCTGAGCCCATCACTGTTGATGTACCCATGCCACATGTGGGCCTTCTGCCTGCTATCATTCCCCCTCCTCCTCTACCCTCTTGCAGAGACTTCCTGCCCCTTTGCCCTCGGGTCTTTCCCTCTTCCCCTCCCCCAACCCCTTGCAATGCCTTCCTGCCCCTTCCCCCCACCCCACCCCCGCCTTGTGTCTGTTATCCTTCTTCCCCCAACCATACCCCACCCCGGCCCACCACTCCCTGGTCGAAATGCTGGTCTTTGTCTTTATGTTCAGCCATGCCCGAGTACTGCTGCACAGTTGTGTCCTTCTGGAATACAGAGAGACCCACTAGGAGCAGAACAACCCTACATCCCCACCCCGGTTGCAATACTGGTCTCTGTCTGTATGTTGAGCCTTGCTTGAGTACTGCTGGACAGTTGTGCCCTTCATGACTACGCAGGCACCCACTGGGTGCAGCCCAACCCTACACCCCCGGCAGTGTGGCGTTCCACAGGCATCATAACGAGACCGGCGCAGCACTGTGGCAGGTAGGCTGCGAATGTTGCACTCACCTCAAAGTTGTGGTCGAAGTGAGGGCCAACCGCTTTTTCAAATGTGATTCAGACCGACCTGATTTTCCGCTCGTGTGACGCAAGATTGGAATGTGGCACATGATTCTGGCAACCAGCTAATTTGAGGAACATTCACGAGATGGTAATGACTGCAAATGGCGTTCATGCCACTAGTCAACGGGATACCCTACCCGCCATTAACCTGCCATTGAGAAAATTGTAAACTCTTTTCACGCCAGTGGGATTCCAATTTTCTGGTTCCCGTTAGATTCCCTGCTCCCGCTCAGCACCAAACCTGCTGCGGGCAGGATGGGAAAATTCCTCCCCCTGTACTAAGGAGGATTGGAACATTATGGCTAGTACCTCTGCAATTTCTGCCCTTATTTCCCTCAGCATCTCTGGACGTATCCCATCCAGTCCTGGTGATTCATCAACTTTAAGTACAGTTTTTCTAATACCTGTTCTTTATCAATTATTAGCCCATGCAGTGTCTCAACTCCTCTTTCACTATGACTGTGGCAGCCTTAGTAAAGATGGATGTAAAGTCCTAATTTAGTACCTCAGCCATTCCCTCTGCTTCCATGCGTAGATGCCCTTTTGGTCCTAATCGGTTCCACCCCTTCCCTTATAACCTTTTTACTATTTATATGCCTGCAGAGGACTTTTGGATTCCCTTTTGTGTTAGCTGCCATGTTAGGAATGGGGATATTAAAGGAGAAAGAAATAACCTTGCATTTATAGCACACCATCAGGATGTCCAAAAGTGTTTCAGTTAATTAATTACTTCCGATATATGTTCACTGTTGTAAGGTAGGCAAACAGAGCAGCCAACTTCAATGCACCAAGTTTCCACAACTGTTATGAGGTAAATGACCACCCATTTGTTTCAGTGATGTTGACTGAGGATAAATGCTGGGCAACTTCGTGACCCCTCTTCAATGAGCACCATTAGATCTTTTACATCCACCTGAGAGGGAAAACATGGTTTGTGTCTCATCGGAAAGACGCCTGACGGTGCAGCATTCGCTCAACACTGCACTGAAGTGTGTACTTTATGTGCTGATGTCTCTGATGTGGATTTTGAACCTCCTGACGTTGTGGGTTCAAGAAAGAAACTTCAAGGTGGCCTGATTAAAATTTTGAAAACCATGAAAGAAATTGCCAAAATTTGTCTATTTTACTATGGTGAAGGGTCCAAATAACAGGTGTCACAAATTAAGAAATTAATATTAAGATGGGAAAGTGAAGTAGAACTTTTTCATGCAAAGGGCAACAGAATTGAGGAAGATGTAGGTAGTCTAGGCTCCTACTGCATACAGTATAAATTGGTTCAAGAATGCAGAATATCTGCAAAAGGAGCAACATAAATCAAGAAAGATTAACAAAATAAAAATAAGGGTAGCTGTATTTTTATTTGTACCTCTAGTTTATATCTCTGCACTGCATTATGCCCTGCACAAAGGTTCCAAGGGCTATTTCATCAAATCTGCCTGTCTGCTTCTCTCTGTTTACACAGCAAAATTTGTGCAAACATTGATTAAGCAATATTCTCCTTTTTAAAGCAGTTAAATGTGCAGTTTGTTTGTTAATCAGTGGTTGTACAACATTGTGGCAGTCATATTGTCATCAGTTCTGCATTTCAGCCATGATCCAATCACAGACTTGTTCACTACAATGTTCGCACTACAGCCCAAAGCAAAAACGACAATAACTTGCATAGAACATCGCAAAGCATCCCAAGGTTGTTCAATGAGGTGTTATCAGATAATAAGCACTACAGTTTTCCTTCACATCTTTATCTCAAGTTGCAGAAGATGTGGATCAATCTTGATAAGGTACATTAATCTAGATTTAGTACCAGAATAAGTCTTTTTAAGTACAAACATTATAATGAAAACAAAATCCTCAAAGAATACAGTAAATCTATTAACACTTAAGAGCAAAACAAACAAGTTATTGTTTTGGGTGGGAGCCACCATCAGAATTCCAGTGTTGATGAAGAATGTCTACCAGAAAAATTTACCTATCTTTATCTGAGATCAGTTAGACCTGCTTTGATTTCCATATTTTCTGTTTTTATTATCAATTTTCACAATTTATATAGTCGCTACCATTACAAGCCATGGTTATTACAGTCAGCAGTTTAAAGGGAGCTAATCTTAAGTTTAGTTATGTCTTTGGGAGTCCCTGTTATTTTCTTTGAAGTCTGAAAACATGTTTGTAGCCCTGGAGACATAAACAGAATTTAATAATTTATGTGTATTAGTGTAGTTTTCTGTCACTTAATGCTTCGCAATATGTAATCGGTGGTTATAGTTTTTTCAATTTTTTTTACAACGATTGATTTTTTTTTAAAAGCTGTAATACCCCCTTTCTGTTGCCTATCCAAACAAATTTTAAACCCATTGAAAAGGTAATCTATAAGAATATTCTTTGCATTACGGCCATAAAAAGTGCTCATGAATGCACTTAGCCCATCTAAACCGATGTATTAAAATCTCAGAATCTGAATGTTCATTCTCGTTTAATGTACTAAATAAGTTGAAACACAGGAAGTAAATGCAGCGTATTAGATCTATGATGAAGTTGCATAAAAAAATATCAATAGACCATCAATAACTGTTAAAATTTCTAAAAGTCAGGTGGCAAAGTAACTCTAGAAGTAGAGTACTGAACTTAGAGATGGAGGCTGGTGACACTGAATTCACATCTCAGCTTCTGCTAACTTTTGAGCTTGGCAACCTTTATGAGCAACTTAAGGCAGAGCCTTTGGGTTGGAAGCCTTGATGCAAGTGAATGCTCTTTGAACTCAAAGGTGCATGTACTGCCAAACAAGCCAAGCACAGCTGACATGTCAGTGCAGTCCTGAAGGAATCCTGCATTGTCAGAGGTAACATCTTTAAGATAAAGCATTAAACAGAGGCTTGTTCATATGCATTTAAAAGATTCCATGTCAATGTTTCAAAGAAGACCTAGTTCTCCCGCTGACCTGGTCAAGGTGTATTTTTCAATCAGCACCACCAAAGTTGATTATCTGGCTGATTATCTCATTGCTGTTTGTGAGACCTGGTTGTACAAGAATTGGCTGTTGTGCTTGCTCAGAAAAGCAGTTGGTTGTCTGTGAAACATTTTGGTGCAACCTGAGGAGACGAGAAGTGCGCTAGAATAACAAGTTATTTCTTTCTATTTCTTTCACTGATTTCTGGGCAGTTCTTTCCTCTGAATTCCCACTGAAAATTGTGCATGCATCAAATAAGAAGAGAATTAGACTTGCCTGTGATGCCTTCATAGTTAAGTAGCTGACTGGCAGGATTCGCACATAATATAATTGGTGAGGTTGATAGTAATGGCATGACTTGTACTGTACCAATTTTCAGGTTTCCTTTTAGTAAACTGCAGATTTTTACAAAGTAATCCAGCTGTTTTACATTCTGCAGAGATAGTCCACTTATATTCATGATACCTGATTGCTGCCGCTACAAGAGTTGGAAAGAGGCAGAACAGTTTCTTACACAAGACTGAGTAAAACCACCTTTATAAATTATAGTTACATTGAATATTATTTCAAGGCTGTGATTACAGTGAGGAGCTTAGCTGATCGTTACAATCTGTTTGAACTAGTCTCTTAGTTTATGGTGTCACCTAAAACTTCTGTTAAAAATACTGCTTGGTAATCGTCTTTTAAGTCCACTAAAGGTATGGTACCTGTAGACTCAGAGGGTTCTGTTCTTGTGGTATAGATGGTCAGAACTACTTGCCTGAATAACAACAATTTAACTCATGTCTAGCTATTATCCTGCAGTTAGCTAAAAGTGCAATGTGAGCCACTAAAAAGAATGGGGAGGAAGTGTTACTAGAATAACACCTTGATAGGCTTGGGGTGGTGATGAGGTAGTGGTATTGTTGCTGGGCTAGTAATCCAGAGACCCAGAATAGTGCTTTTGGGACCTGGGTTCGAATTCCACCACAGCAGATGGTGGAATTTGAATTCAATAAAAATCTGGAATGAAAAGTCTAATGGTGGCCATAAGACCATTGTTGATTGTTGTAAAAACCCATCTGCTTCACAAATGCCCTTTAGGGAAGGAAGTCTGTTGTCCTTACCTGATCTGGCCTACATGTGACTCCAGATCCACAGCAATGTGGTAGACTCTCAAATGGATGATCCATCTAGGCCTTCTCTGGAGGTCCCCAGCATCACGGATGCCAGTTTTCAGCCAATATGATTCATTCCACATGATATCAAGAAACAGCTGAAGGCACTGGATACTGCAAATGCTATGGGCCTTGACAATATTCTGGCAACAGTACTGGAGACTTGTGTTCCAGAACTTGCCGCACCCCTAGCCAAGCTGTTCCAGTACAGCTATAAAATTGACATCTACCCAGATATCTAGAAAATTGCCCAGGTATGTCCTGCACACAAAAAGCAAGACAAATCCAACCCAACCAATTACTGCCCCATCAGTCTATCTCAATCATCAGTAAAGTAATGGAAGGGGTCATCAGCAGTGCTATTAAGCAACACTTGATTAGCAATAACCTGCTCACTGATGCCCAGTTTGGGTTCCGCCAGGGCCACTCATTACAGCCTTGGTTCAAATATGGACAAAAGAGCTGAACTCCTGAGGGAAGGTGAGAGTGACTGTCCTTGACATCAAGGCCGCATTTGACTGAGTGTGGCATCAAGGAGCCCTAGCAAAACTAGAGTTAATGGATATCAGGGGGAAAACTCTCCAATGGTTGGAGCACCTAGCACAAAGAAAGATGGTTGTGGTTGTTGGAGGTCAGTCATCTCAGCTCCAGGACATCACTACAGGAGTTCCTCAGGGTAGTGTCCTCGGTCCAACCATCTTCAGCTGCATCATCAATGACCATCCTTCCATCATAAGGTCAGATGTTCGCTGATGATTGCACAATGTTCAGCACCATTCGCGACTCCTCAGATACTGAAGCATTGTTGCGTGCAGCCTGTCTTGTTCAGTATGAAGTCCCTTTAAAATTTTTTGTGCCATCGTGCACACATTACTTATCATAGAACAAGACCCACACGGAACCTCAGTCCTCTGCTGTGTGGCCACATACCCTTGCAGCTTAGGGGGAACATTGCCCAGAATCAACCCTCACATAGCAATTGAGTTGGTCAATCACATGGTGGAGAAATCACAGGACCCAGGTCCTAGCACACGGCCTATGTCTGTGTCATGTGATATTGGAATACAAGTTTATGATATTTTTCACAAATATTCAAGTTATATATTTCTTTTTACTTATATATTAAGCATTAAATATTTGGAAATGATAACTATTGTGAAAGATAAATGCTTAAATTACTAAATTATGTGATGAGAAAATAAAAATGTATTGCAGCAAAGTGATTAAGATTCACTTCCTAAGTCCATATAGTAAAAAAAAGTTAGTCAGATTGGAGATATTGACCAAGTGTAATCAATATAAACATGCATATTTACAACATGTGAGGCAAACTGATCCCACAATCCCAGTGAGGAAGCTGAGTTATAAAGCCCAGATTGGGATTGGTCCTACAACATTGCAGTTTTGACACTCTCTGGTCCCATCTCCCTGTAATCACAACTTCCTGTTCACTGCACAGGATTATAGAATATACCCTGTACTTTCTGTTCTGTCAAAAAATGCTTTACAAATTTCAGACACTGTCTGAAAGTGAGTGGGGGTTTGTTGCATTCATGAACTTTTTGTAAAGGCAGCTGTAAGACAGCCTGGGTAGGTCATTAAGGAGATAGCTCTTCCTCCACATTGGTTGGGATTTTCCAGCCCCGTCGCGAGCGGGACCCGCCATGGGTGAGGTAGCGCCCCAACCAGAAGTCCATTGACTTGCGCTGGGACCAGAAGATCCTGGTGGCGGGCGGGTGCGGAAAATCCCACCCAATGTGTTGAAAAAGAGTCACGTTTTCACTTTTATCCTTGCTTTTTTGAAACTTGGTGGCTTCTTATACAATGGACCCCAGCACTTCACCTGGACTTTTTAAATTAAAAAAACTGCACATCAAATTGTCATTAAAAATCCTGTTACTTTATTGTATTTTTTTAAACATCTTTTCTTCCAATGTTAACCCCATGAACATAAATGAATAATATACATATAATTTATACATGAAATACATTACTCTGCCCGCACTTCCTCAAAATGCTATTGTTTGAAATTGTACTTCTTTACATTAGAGTCTGCAGATTCTTTTCTTTCAATTCTGCCCCTTTAGCATCAGCTGCCCATTATGCGGTTGTAGTGCTGATGTCAGGCACCCATTATTCTGCTGCAGCTGGCCTTGGCTTCTTCAGCTGTGTCAGCCGGTCGGATTGCTCAGGCAGCCATCTTTTACTGCGCGAAAACAGGAAAGCAAATCAGAAATATCTTGTTTCTATTGTAGAAAAATAAAAGATGTTCAGGAGTGAATCAGAATTGTGTACGTGGTCCTTTTGTTGGTTTTGGGTTTATAAGGCGTGCTCAAGGCGAAACTAACTCAGGACTGCTTCAATGCCTATAATTCACGCCTGCATGGTCATCCATTGTACTTTTAATAAAAAGAGGGAGCAAGGAGGCACAATGCAGTGAAGAGCCTCCTATTTGCATCTCTTTCACAAGAAGGGTGGCTAACACAAAGCTCTTCTGCAGGACAGGTCAGCAGTTTTAACACTATTCTCTCAGATGAATAGGATTGTGGGTGTGTGGAGCCGGGGATGGGGGTGGGTGGGCGGGGGGTGGCGGGGCAGAGGTTTGTGGAGAGAGTGTGGCTGAGCATCACAGATGTGCATGACCCCCATCAAAGCCTAAATAAAGGTAGTGCTTTTGTAAATTAGAGGAGCTGTGAGAGACTTGTGCAACCAGCAGCCACAAGGCCTGCCCTCCCATTATGCAGAAAGCAATACATTAAAGAGCTGAGATAAGAGGAAATGTAAGGCAACGGTCACTGAACCTTTCTCACCCTGTGGTAATCAAGGTCATTACCCAACATGCACAGACTGTCAAGAGGATCACATAATATTTATTACAGTACAAATAGGGTGCGTGTAGGTGGCAATTGGCCCCTCATACTTGGTTTATCACAGTGTTACCTAGCGACAGATGTCAAGGGAAGTGAGCAAACAGTGAAATTGCTGTCATTAGCAAAAGGTCATAGGTTAAATATTTCTGCAATGCCTTTCCAAAATCTGAATGTTAGAATCCAAAAGAATTCTGTGGTTGAAATATAACGATTTTCTAGAAGTTTGCCATGTAAATGTCTAGCATGTAAAAGGAATCAAAAGAACAATAATATTGTTTTATCTAAACTTGCTGTAACATTGTTCATGCTGATAAATATGTTCAATATCAAACTCCTATCTTAAATGTTTCTTTGGTGAATTATAGTAAATTTACAGGCTAAGTTTACAGCAACTCATCAAGCCTCCTTCAACAGCACCTTCCAAACCCATCACCTCAGACAATGGCAGCAGATGCATGGAAGCACCACTGCCTGCAAGTTCCCCTCCAAAGCACACGTACACACTGGCTTGGAACTATATAGCCATCCTTCACTGTCGCTGGGACAAAATTCTGGAACTCCCTCCCTAACAGCACTGCAGATGTACCTACACCACAGGGACTGCAGTGATTTAAGAAGGCAGCTCACCACCACCTTCTCAACGGCAATTAGGGATGGGCAACAAATGCTGACCTAGCCAATGATGCCAACATCCCATGGAACAATAAAAAAAGTGAATCCATGCCCAGAGGCTGCATTCTGAAATCCAACTATGGTCATTTTGGATTAAAATTATAAATGCTGCTCTGTTTTTATTCTGAAAACACAAGTGACAATTTGATCACTGCATCCTTCAGTTTTCCATTCCATGTAGTTCTCTCCTTTAAAATTCAACTTCACATTAAAAGCTAATCTCTACTTCTTGAGCTATCTCTTGCACTAAGTGTAAGAGCTTGGCAGAACAGAAATGCGTTAACAGCAATCCATGGACAAACCATGTCAAGCTTGTCCCCTGATTTGTGATAAGTGTTTCACTTTGAGCTCACGTGCTGAAGAGGAAATCTGCTTCCTCCTCTCTTCAATGAAGACTCAATTCATATCCTTCTTCAACATACATGAGGCATTGTCTATTTCAAAGATATGTCTGTGTTGCAAAGCTTGTAAAATAGTCAATTCAGTCACCGTTCTGTGGTGAGTTAGCTAGTTCCAGTCAGGGTGATGGTAGTAATGCCGCTCCTACCTCAGTACCAGGAGTCAGGGAGAAGAAATTTGGTCAAGATTTCTGAATTTTTTTATTCATGCGTGGGATGTGAGCGTCGCTGGCAAGGCCAGCATTTATCGCCTATCTCTAATTGTTCTTCAGACGGTGTTAGTGAGCTGCCTTCCTGAACCATTGTAGTCGATGTGGTGTAGGTGCACCCACATTGCTGTTAGGAAGGAAGTTCCAGGATTTTGACCCAGCGACAGTGAAGCAAGTACAATATATTTCCATGTCAAGATGGTCTATGGCTAATGATAAACACTCTTTAATTAGCATACTAATTGATTTGTAATGTTTTCTTTCACCTGCCTATTAACAGCAACAACACTTCCTGAATACTCTATTATCATTATCTCATTGTTAACTCTTCTGGGATGCAACAATTGGGAATCTGATGTTCAAACAATTAACATATGGGCATTAATTGTAGTCTGGTGGCAGCTGAAATGAAAGAAATGTGTCTTATTCATTCAATAGTGTTTAAACTTGGCAGAGTGTAGTAAATAAAAAGGGGCAGACGTTTTGGGGGGAAGCTTTACCTTCCTGCCTGTTGAGCAATTAAAATTAAACTAAATGAATTACTCCCATCTGGCTAAGTGAAATTTTAAATTGCAGGTGACAAGGACATTGCTAAAGCCACTGAGGTCCTTCTTTAAATGTGCAGACCAGGCGCTGATGACATCTGTTAAGGTCTGATTAAGCGAGCAGTGGTGGCTTTCTTATGAGACCAAAGCTGTCTGGATCTGGAAACTGAGTCAGAAAAGGGTGAGTCAAGTATAAATTTTAATATTTTCCACAACTTTCATTGTGGAATAGGAGGAGCAGGAGTACTTTCCAGGCCCCACAAAGAATCCTGCTCTAGTCTTTATTTCTTTCCTGAGATTCCTCTCCACGCCTTCCAATATGTGCTTACCTCGTGCCGGGTCCCTTGGCAGCTACCACTGAGCTGTCTGAATTTTAACACCTAGGCGGCCACTTTCCTTCAGCTTCCAGACCACTTGAGGCAGGGAGTTGGTAAGTGGTCTGCTAATGAGCCCCAGCCATTAAAATTTGGCCGAACCTGTCTGTTTCTACACCCAGGCGGGTCTGCTCCTTGCTTTGCTGCATGCCCACCTAGAAGTGGAAATCAACCCTTTGGTGTAGGGAAATTTGCCTGCTGGGATACCGGGTATTTCTATTCCAGTGATAGTATGAAAGGGGAATGCTGCCCATCTGCCAAAATTGAAAACAGTTGGATGGCAAATGAGACAAGGAAGCTGTGATTAGGTGCCCCATGCTTGTGCTTTAAAAGCCCGTAGATTACAAGAGGAAGGGAAAGATGGGGAGGGAGAGGCAGCAAGACAAAACCTCCACAGTTTTGAGGGCCTGCGAAAGACTGCATTGGAGCTGGAGATGGTGCAACAAGTGTGGAAACTTCTACCCAAAACAGCCTGTACCTGTTCTACTATCAAGTCACATGGTTAAACTGCAGTTAATGATTTGAGACTTTAAAAAAAAATTCAAAATGGTTGAAGCCCAAATGCAGGGAGGCCAGCACCTCTTAAAATTTAACTTCACTCTGGTCAGTGATCTTGAGCTACTGTTAATCTAGGCTTTGTGTGTCAGTGCACAATGAACATTTGTTCACATCAGTAAAGTACATCAGGCCTGTTAAAACATAACATAAGGAGAACTAAGGGACAGCTGTAAGTGTTCAATAATATTGGTGCAAATATGTAAGAGTAGGATCCATTCTGATAAGTAGAGAGCACTTTAATAGAGAAGGAAAAATTTGCAGGGCTATAGGGAAAGAACAGGCTAATGGGAAATTCGGATGAATTAGCTAATTGGATAGATCTTTCAAAGAAACATGACAGGCATGATGGGCTGAGCGGCCTCATTCTGTGCTGCAAGATTCAATGGTAAGAAATAAACTGAAAACAAATGGCAGTGAGGTGTAAGGTTATCACCCACTAGATTTTGGACTAGACAGTTCACTTTTGCAGTGAACATCCAGAAATGTGTAAATTACGGATCGGATACATAAGTCTAGCTTTTCTGATTTCAAGGCAGTGATGAAGTGCCTTTGGTATCAGAACATTGAATCAGGATATTTATCCCACAAATCAGGTTTATAATCCAAAGTTGTTCCACTTTCACTTCTTATGGAAATGCAGTAAATAATATTAGAAATGATTTCAATCAATTGTGTTCACCCACAAAGCACACCTCGGAAATTAGGCCATTCCTTCCAATGCTTCTAATTTCCAAATAGTAAAAAAAACTATAAAAGCAGGTGCGGCATATAGGAACAAAAGCAGGGAATACTGGAAATACTCATCAGGCCAGGCAGGTAAATTAACATTCCAGGTGCGGACACTTCATAAAATTTGCTCCTATCTATTCATCTCCCTCCTGTTAGGTAAGGGAAAAACACGGGTCAGGCAATATGGTTGGAAGTCAGGCTATGGAACATTCATTAGGCTGAAATATCTTTGGGTTCTTATATTCCCTATATATTTCTGATGTACCTCTACAAGAAGTCTCAGGCTCACTTTAATGGTATAAGGTACTTTAAATTTTACCAATTTTTTGGTTGGAAGAGTCCTAAATCATCTTGCTGTAGATGATGGTGATATTTTAGTGAACATTGCTTCACCCCACTGAATGTCCAGAGGATCAGCACACTGTGTTTGGGGTTATTCACCTGCTTGATGTTTGTTAACCTTGGCAATTTTTGCCAGCTTCACAAAAAGTATGATTTATTTGTTCACAAGGCCTATAGTGATGAAGTAATTTGTGTTTGGATGTCGAGGTCTCGACCAGGCAAAACAAAAAAGTGCTACAAAATTTACATTTTTCCATTTTCTTTCGCTGAGCGAGCAGGTGGCGGGATCAGGATAAATATTTCTTGAGCGTAGCAATGCCAAATAATCCGTATTAGCTTTAAAATCCATCTGTTTTGAGGCTCCCTGATGGCTTAATAGTAAAATGAACACTATAGTTAAGGAAGGTTGCAGCTTCGACCCCTGCTCAGTTAGCTGATCTTAGGCAGGGTAGTGGGGGCAGAGGGTAGTGGAGCTGGAGGCTTGGGGTGGTGCAGGGATGGGGTGGGAAGAGCTGGGTGGATGGAATGCTACATTTGGGCTTAGTACTCTAGGCTGCAGAGAGGAAAAATAGCATGGGTGCTCATTCCTGATTGCTGGCCTTTACCTTAGCATATATGTGTGGATTCACACGTAATCCCCTCCATGGTAAAATAGCCCGCAGACTTTACTTTCTGGGAATATGCATGATGAGTAACTAACCCTAACCCACGCCCCCCCCACAATTCCTTAACCAGTGCCATCAGGAGAGGAGATTTGTCATTTTGCTTTTTTAAAAATTTCATCTTTTCTTTTTCATTTTAAAAGAAATGTTTAAAACCGAACGTCGATGCTATTGGGTGGGAGCTCACACACCCTGACTAAGGGAGCTGAAATTTCCCCGTTGAAGTGGAAGCACTGCTAAGCATTATCAAGTTAATGATTATATTTCCCCTGATATCAATCCAGCTTCCTCTCAGTGTCAGGTTTCAGTAACTCCTCCAAGTCAGGGCCCTAGATAATGGCATCAGCAATCAGTGCGTAAGTAAAATGTGGGTGTATTAATGCACAGTACGAGAACAAGGCTGGGTGACTAGAATCATTGAATAAGATAGAAAATCATTGCACAATGGCAACAACTGAATTGTGACAATTTAAGACTGGGAATATAAAACTTCCAGGATTGTTAATTGGAGATAGTTAACCCTGAGAATGGGGTGGTTTGAGTGAAGATGAGTGGCTAAAATATTTGCACTGGACATTGCAACTGCAACCCGACTCCAACACACTTCTGTGATTAATGCAGGCATGCTAGGGTTTCTGTGGGCAGAATCTCTGTCCACCACAAATATGGTTTCTTTGCAGTGGGACAGGAATGGGAGGGATGGGGTGTCGCAGTGATGCAGTTCCCACTTTGTCATACCCAGAAAGATCCTATGCAGGTGTATGCCCAGCAGGTGAAAGTATATCAGCCTCCTGAAGGACTCAAGTGGATCCAACTGGGGTGGTCCAGGTCATGAAAGTCCTGAGGATAGATTTTTTTTTAAAAAAAAGCTTTTTATCACCAACCTAATTTGGAAGGAGGCTGAATAGGTCCAGAAATTGTTTCTTAGAGGTTGGTGGAATCATGGGGAGGTGGGGAATGGGTTAATTAGGCACTGCAGTTACTGGCATATATGGGCTGGTGGGTGCCCAGGATGCATCTGTATTGTGAGGGTGCCTGCATGGCCTATACTAATTAGGTGGTCTCCTTCTCTGACTCCAGAAACACTTTTAAGGCCAGGGCTGGAGGATAGCAAGTTTATTCCAGCATTACTGCTAGGAGACAAGTTCCTGAACAATAACAATAGAGCATAAAGTTTAAATAAAGATATAATTCAAACAAAGTCTCATTAAATTGAGCTGAAAAGCAGCAAGTCACAGTAATGAAACTATATTATAGACAACCAAACAGTGTAAAGGAAACATTTCCAAACAAATTTAAGAGGTGTGCATAACCAATAGAGTTATAAATGTTGGAGACTGATATAACCCAAAAATAGACTGGGATAGAGGATGTGCTTATGGTGAGAAAGGGTTTTATTTTGCTGCCGTGTTCAAGACTGTTTTTCCCGTCAATTTATTGTTGCTTCAACAAGGGAGGACGTATTATTTGACCTGGTTTCTGGCTAATGAAGTGGAGCAAGTATATAACTTTTAAAAGTCATGACATAATAACATAAGATTCGGTAAAGAATAGGAAAAAGACAATAAAAGTCCAGGAGAAAGGCACTTGGCTGGAGAAAAACAAATGACAGCAGGATAAAAGGGACCTTCCTCAAATTAAGTGAATGAAAAATTGTCAAATAGAACCCTGGGCCAGAATTTTCACATCGGCATGCGGGGGCGGGCCCCACCGACATGCTGACGCGTAAAATGGCGCGCGGTAACGTTGGGCGTGCGTTCCGATGTCACTGCGCGCCATCGCGATATTTCGGTGGGTGGGCGCGCAACGATCCCTGATGTGCGCCCGCCATTAATTAATGGGCCACTTAAGGCCCTTGAGCCAGCAATCAACGCCAATCTTTTGGGGCCTGTGCGATCTTCAGGTCGTCGCACAGGCACAAAGGGCGGGCAGGTAGGCCACATTTTTATAAAACTCATCCACGGGCGGGATAAGAGTGGTGAGTGGGGTCGCGAGTGTTATTTGTTAGACGTTTAATGCTTAAACTTACTGCTACTTGCCTGTGTGAGCAGAAATACTTCAAAACGTTTCACAATTGCTTGGACAGGAGTAACAGGCTTCAGGTCAGGACTCTGGAGTAAACATCATTTTTGGGGCCTTGCTGGTTTCAGGAAGCCTTCCCTTACCCTGAGAATGGGAATTGTGCTATCCACTTGAGGGACCTCCTCTAAGGAGGAAGGGAGGGCCAGAATGGGGAGGAGGCCAGGAGTCCACATTCAGCCTCCAGGGGAGCCACCTTTGGGAGGACAGGCGCAGGCACAAGGCGTGCAGGGCGAACAGGATGTCCAAGATGGAAGGGGCTGCAGAAGACGTCACTATCCTGCTGCCAGGGTTTACAGGTGACGAAGCAGCTACCTCATTATGTCTGAGGTGCTGTGCTGAAGGATGCTTCTTCTCTCAAGGGAGACAGTGACCTCCATTTGTCAGATGATAGGCCCTGAGATCTGTGCCAAATGTGTGGGTGGGCATCCCATGTCAGTGGCATTGAAGGTCACGGATGCCCTCAACTTCTATGCCTCCAGCTCTTTCCAGGAGTCGGTGGGTGATCAGTGGAGTCTCCCAGTCAGCTGTCCACACTTGTGTCAAGCAGGTGACTGATGCTCTGTTCAGGCATGCATCGACTGCACACATGTGGCCATCAAGGCGCCAGTGGGTTAGCCGGGTGCCTTCGTCAACAGGAAGGGCTTCCACTCCATGAACGTGCAGATAGTGTGTGATCACAGGATGCAGATTCTGCAAGTCTGTGCAAGGTACCCAGGCAGCTCCCATGATGCCTACATCCTCAGACACTCCCAGGTGCCGGGGCTCTTCAGTGCTCCAGCCCGGCTGGATGGACGGCTGCTGGGTTGCAAGGGCTATTCCCTCAAAAGGTGGCTCATGATGCTCCTCCGCCATCCAAGAACAGAGGCTGAGCAGTGGTACAATAGGAGCCACGCCTCCACAAGGGCTGTGGTAGAGAGAAGCATCGGTCTTCTCAAGATATATTTCCAATGCCTGGGCCGTTCAGGGGGTGCACTGCAATACCCCCCAGATCATGTGATTGCTGATAGTGGTTGCATGCTGCGCTCTCCACAATCTGGCGCTGGAAAGGGAGGACGCAGTGGAGGAAGAAGATGTAGACGCAGATGCTCCGGCTGCATACGATAAGTCCAGCAGTGAGTCCGAGGATCAGCACGCTCATGAGAACACTGAGGGGGTAGACGCTGAACCGGGCATCCTCCAGGGAGGCAGGGACACTGGGGAGGCTTTAATCCAACGAACTTTCAGCTAGCCCACCACAGATGGACCTCCAACACAAGCCAGGGCTGCAGACTCCATACTCGATACCTGAGAGCAACATCTGCCTGGTTAGGAACATTAACTATGTGCTTTGTCAATAAAGCTCAAACAAACAAGTCACTCATAGCATCATGGGTTCCTGTCCACCTGCAGAAGTAAGAAAACACCCTGAGCCTTGTTCATAACTAAAGCATTTAATGAATTAACAAAATGAAGCAGAAAAGAAATTGAACGCAAAGGTGTTACGCATCACACCAACTTGTCATCAACTCATAGTGAGGCAACATAAAACCGCCAGTGAGAAGCCCGTGGTATGCCTAAGGTGCCTTAAGTTTACATTTCCAGGTGCTACGTCTAGGTGCTCCCCTGTCACTAGCACTGGCATCTGAGACAACCTGCTCACTGTGCTGTCCTGTTGGTCTCAATGACTTTGGCGGACGTCCTCTGGCCCGTGGAGCCTTTGATGGCCCCGCCTGGGAGGGAGCGGCCAGTTCCACAGCTGACATCTCCCCAGTCGCCACAGCCTCATTGGATCCCACAGTCACTGGCAGAGGGGTGAAGGAGCTGCTACTCTCATCTGGAGCACCCTGGGAGGAGCCCGCAGAGACGACGAGCAGCTCCTGCGCCGATGTGAGGTCGCTTCGGACCTCCCTGCTCACCATTGATGGATGGGCACCGAGCTGGGATACTTGGTGCCCAATCCGTCCTCCACACTGGCACTGACCAGCTGAGGTCAATGCTGCTGTGAGGGTTTGCAGGTCTGAGCACATCCCCAGGAAGCCCTGATTGGTCTCCTGGAGGAGCCTCTCCACGAGGGTCGCCACTCTCTCCATGGAGGAAGCATGGCGCTCAGCCATGAGGCTCATTGCATCGGTGATGCTCCACATGGACTCCTCCAGCACGGAGATCATGTCACGCGTTGCCTCATGTATCTCCGCCAGATCCTCCCGCATACCCTGGATTTCCAGCCTCATGGGCGACTCCAGAGGCACATCATCAGCCACCGACTGAGCATGTGCCTGGTCCCCTGCAGTCCTCTGACTGCCGTCGCCATGGGCACTCTCTGTCTCTGCCTGCACCTCAAGCGAGTGTGAAGTGCCCTCACCGCTGTGCCCTGGGACACTAGTCAATGATCTAATTCCCACCGAGGTGCTAGTATCTGCACTGGTACCTGCCTGGCTGAGATGGCGTGAGGCTGGTGATTCTATTTGTTCTGGGTCCTCAGGTGTCAGAGGCAGTCCCTCTGCCTCCTCCTCCTGGCCCTGCTCCGGTGATGCTGAAAGGAAGAACAAGGACATTTGATTAGTTCAAGTGGAGACAATGTCACTGTGCATGGCTGTCCCTTGGATCAGTATGTGCTCATCCTTCCATAATCAATGGTCAACCCATGTTGGAAGCTTAAATCACTGAATATTCAACAGTGGCATGGCTGCTGGGACACACATGGTGACCTCAGTGTACGGCAAACTTACCTCCCCCTGGCACCCCAGCCTTACCGCCACCGGTGGATCTGGGCGCATGGCGCCTCTCCAGCTCCATTGCCTCCTGCTCATATCTGGTGGTTATGGCCAACTGGGCCTGGCCTCCACCACTCCGCATCCACTCGGCAGCATTGTGTGCGGTCTTCTCCTGAAAAGGAGAGAGGATCATCGATTAGTCCACCCTGTACCTGGATTGTCATCGCATCCCTGCCACCCCAACCAGAGTGGGACATTGCAGGGCTCCAGTGCTTCGTTACCCTGCAGCTGCCGCACACTCACACCAAGAAGCCAGGGCTGACCCCCCTTGCCCACATGCTGCCTTCATCACATTTGCCACCATACGGTTTAACCTTGCAAAGCAAGGACACACAAAAATGTGGAATGCCAAGGGCAGCAGATGGATGAGTGCCCCGCCACCTGGAAGCTCCCCTCCCAGCATGTTAGCACCCTGACTTTGACAGGTTTTGCAGTTCCAGCACTGCGCCTAGGTGCAGATCCTTGAGGTAGCCCCCAAAACAGTACTCTGAGTGTCAGTCTACCACATGCTGCAGGTGCAGAATCCTCTCAGGTGAACGAGGCATGGGCAATATCTGCTGGCCCACCCAGCAAGGGACACATGCCATCAATGATTCAATGATGTAACTGCACTCAGAGTTGGGGGGGGAGGGGGCACTGGCGGGAAAGCCTTCCCGCTGTGTTAAGTTTCCTATGCCAACATGGTACTCACCCTTCTCAAGCGCAAGAGGTCGTTGAAGCGCTTGCGGCACTGGAGCCATGTACGTTGCACCATGTTGTGGGAGCTGACTATGTTTGCCACCTCCTCCCAGGCAGGTGTGGTCAGGTGGGGGAGGGCCTCCTCCTCCTTCTGTCCCTGGGAACGAGGAGCTCCTGCCATGCTGCCACCTCCTCCAGGAGGACAGCTAGGCACTTGTCAGAAAAGCGAGTGTGACACCGCCCCGCTGTCCTACCCTCCTGCCTGGCCTGCACACCAGCAGCGCTCTAGGGAGCCCTTCTGTGTGCCATGATTCACAGCCTTTGCAAGGCTCCCTGCACGCTATTTAAACAGGCCGCCGGGTCGTCATTGCAGTCCCGCCGCCGTCCGCCCACTCCCGCTGTCCTCGGGAACTGCGCTTCACCTTAATTGGCCCATCCACGTAAAATGGTGGCGCGGAGCTGATCGCGGGCAGCGGTTGGCTCCTTGCCCGCCCTCGCCTGCTCCTGAGCAGCCCGCCTGACGGGGAGAAAATTCTCTCCCTGGATCAGCAATGAGAAATAATGACGGAAAGGGTACAAATTAAGTATATAAAGAATGAAAGTAGTATAACCAATGGTAATAGAACCATAGAGGAATAGGGATGTTAAATTAAATTTGAAATAGATAAAAAGCCTTTAGAGAAAATTGATGGAAATGAGGTCTGCCTGTTAATAGATCAGATTTCAACCATTCAATGTGCCACCTGCTCCAGGGCTCACGCGCATCTTTCCCAACCTTTTGCCCCCCCGCCACCCCAAATTATACCCTGCCTTGTGTTCACCTTGCCTTGGTGGTGTCAGTATTGCCTTTGGATAAGAAGATTATAAGTTCAAGACCTACAACGAAGCACATAAACAAGGATGACATTTCCTTAGCACACAGCTAAGGAAATATGACATTGTTGCCAGTTCTACCTTTTGGACATGACGTTAAACTGAGGTTACACCTGTCCCCTTAGCTGGACATAGAGGATCCCATGTCTCCATTCAAAGAAGAGCAGGTGTTGTTCTCTAGCTGCCCTGGCCAACATTTATCCTTCAACCAACACCATTCGAAACAAATTATTTGGTTCACCATTTATCTCTTAATGTAATCTTGTTGCATGACTGCCTACATTACAACAGTGACTGCACTCAAAATTGACACCTTTCCATTGCTGTCACCTTTATATTATGTAAGGGTTCCTAATAATTCAACACTGGACGGCAATGGAGTGACTACACTATGCACGGGTGATAATTGTATTGATATATATTCCCTCAGTAACAGGCAGAAGTAGAGTTCATTGTTGCGAATTAGGCTACGCTTCTACCCCTACATCCAGCACCACCTCACTGGAAGCTGGACATCATGAGTATGACATATTGTACTATTTACTGTTCAGCAATGGCGTTAAAATAAATCATTGGAATTATGCAACCTCACTGTAAGATATTGCTTGATGATTGCTAACTGCCCAGAAATACCCTGTAAGGTTGCAGTGGGATGCACCACAACTTTATCCTGGCTTCACATACCTTCCAATAAAATTGTAAATATAATGGTTACCTCATTACTACTCAATATTGAGTTATGAGGAACCGTAATACAATATGATCGTAAGAACACAATGGATGGGTGGAATTTTAAACTGATCAAACTCCTATACCCATCAGCTCACCATTCTACATGAACACCTCGTTCTCTAAAAAGGAAACTGATTCCTTTTGGCATCCTTTTATATTGTCCACTTGTAATCTTTGTCTGATAAATTATTGAACAACCCCACCGCTCTTTGTGCATTAAAAAAACTTCGAATGTCTCCCTTTATTACTCTTAATTATCATCATGTCCTGCATGGTATATTCATACTCCTTACTATATGTGAACTATTTGGCTGGAACAAATCTGTGAATGCCTTTCATTACCTTGAAAACTTCAATTAGATCACATTAAAGTACCACAGATAGCAGAGGTGACATGTAAATTAGTGAGAAACATTTGTTATGATTTATAGACATTTAAATTCCATGTTTCCTTCGCCTTCTCTCTAACTCTTTGCAAAGTTGTGGCTATCTTGCACTATGGATCCCAGTTCCTCACCCAGAGTTTCTCCATGAAAGAAAAATCAAACAATATAACACAAGTTTGCCCTTTTATGGACTATTGGACTTTTCTCTCCTGTCGTAGAACACAAGTTTTAATTAATTGTTTCCATTTTGGGCAATATTTTAAGCCTGACTTTAAAAAAGAGATTTAGCAATGTATTATCAATAAAAATCTACAATCCATGGAAAAGTTTGCTGAGCTTTACCTTTTGAAGCCTTAGTGATATTAACTGATGGATGTTGCACATCAATGAAAAAATGTCAGAAAAGAACTGCAGACTTTAGTGAAAAAAAGTCCCCATTGCCATTACATCGGATTGTCCATACTTCCTGTCACTTCCTGAATTGTCTCTAGGGAAATACCAGCTATCCAGAGAGTACTCTGACAACCACGGAAGGAAAACAACAAATTGCCCATATATTCTACTTGAGTTCTACTTTAACAACCAGATATCTTTACTCTGTGACTTAAATGCATTTTTCTTTCTTTGATTGTCAGCACTTTTAAGAGTACAATTGTAAAACGTATAAGTCTATGGGAAAGATCAATGGAGAATTTAGCCTTTACTTCTTAGTCAAATACGCTTAATGTAGCATTCAGAAAAAAAGTACTTTCAAATAGACTTGAGTAATATTCATATTATAATCCATTTTACAGACCCATAAAATGGTGATTGCTGACTTTTGCAGAATAAATACCCTATTATGTGACTAAAATGTCTTTAAAACACATTGATTGTTTCCTTTGTAGAGGTTAGAATGTCCATAAGAAGATAACATCTAAGGACACCCTATTAAGGTTCATGGAAAGGGAAACTCATCCTATCACCATGCTACATTTTTGAAAATTAAACAAGTAATATTGACTCTTATTTTACATTCCAAAATATTGATTGTTTTAGAGCTTTAACATTATTTTCTACAGTTAAATGAGGATAGCATTGAATTACATCAATATTTATTGGCTCTCTTGCTTAACTTACTTATTTGTGAGAACAGAGATCAAAGTGGCTCTCACATTGTTACTGACATTCATTTTCAATAATCTAATAATGGAAACTTTTAAAAACAAATTTTAGCTTAGCATAAGGATCTTCAGCTGTAGTTTTTTTTTCTGTGACTCATACAAAACTTGGACAAGGGCCACAGCACAGAGCAATACCTAGTTGAAAATGGAGGAAAGAAGAGAAGGCAAAGCAAGAAAAAGTGATTAAGTGATGCGGAGCTTGAAATTAAAAGACTAAAGATTGCAAGAGAAGGGGAAATTGCAGGCGGTAAAGGGGATTTCATCGTTTTGAGATATTAGGAACAAATGCTAGATTAGGAAATAATGTATTGAGTCTTATTTCACTTGGACTGAACTGAGCTTCTAAAACCCCTCATAAATCAAAACCATGGAACTCCCTCCCTAACTGCACTGTGGATGTACCTACACTACATGGACTGCAGCGGTTCAAGAAGGCAGCTCACCAACATCTTCGCAAGGGCAATTAGGGATGGGCAATAAATGCTGGCCTAGCCAGCGAAGCCCACATCCCATGAATGAATAATGCATTTAAATGCATTTTTTAAACATTCCATGCATTCTTCAGCCAAGAAGATAGTCAAATAAATTTCTCCTGAAATTATGATTTAATCATAAATTGAGAGTAAAACTAAAAATATAAATGTAAAAATTAATTTTGCTCATTTTTTTTTCCCTCCATTCTCTTTTCTCTCCAATTCTCTGTCCAATTTTGTTTTGGATTTAATTTAACTTTACTTAGCCAATAATTTAATCTGGTCCTATATTTTTTTCAATTTTAAAACTTCCGCATAACCCGGGTAATTCTCCAGTGGGAATGGTGACAGGGCATTCTCAGCATAAGTGCTGGGATGGTCCCAGCCAGGATCTCCATCATGGATCATACTGAAGTACGTAAGGCGGGAGAGAGATCTATTCATTTAAATGGCACCAGTTGTGCCCACCCAATCAGGAAATTCACAGATCATGGTGACTAGATCAGGAACTAGGGTACTTTCAGAAAGATGACATTTTTGTCCCCTCAGTTCCCCTTTTGGGGAAGAAGGTGAGTTATTTAATAACATATATGTATAATTTGCACATTTTGCTACTTTCCACTGGCTATATGGCCACCAATGATATGTCGGCTCTCTTTAAGGATCTAAGTCACAGGAAATCTGGCCACAGAAAGTCCTGCTACCAGCGTCACCCTTTATGAGGACAGACAAAGACTGTGCAGCCACAGGCCATTCAGAAATTGAAGCACGAGGCACTTAGTTTCTGGCCATTCAGAACTAGGCTTCCATCCAAGCTATGATAGGAGTACACTGGAACAGCAACAGAGGACCCAACTGGATAACTCCCCGAAAAGGGGTGCAAGAACTGTGTTGCATGATTAACCCATGCCCATTAATTGAAATGCTGGAAATACGCCAACAGCTAACCATGCTATTCATTGGCTGCACACATCAGCATGAGGCCTAAAATTGTAACCTCTGGGCATCACTTAGAACAAGTGCCTGATTGGCACTTAATTCTGACAGGCCTCCCCCATGGAACTGACGGGGCTTCCCCACCAGATCTCCAACTAGTGGGCCAGACTCCTGTGGGCCCATGGTTAAAAGGTATTGGAAGCAGTTGATGTGGAGGTTAATGCCAGGAGTTAAACCCTAAGGACCTGGATGCTGTGCACAAAAAGTTCAATGACCTCACTTGAGTGGTCATGGTCAGTGAATGCATCTTCAAACACCATATCCTACCAACTGGAACATTAGAGTCAGACACTGATCAATGCAAAACACCTACATCACTCACCTACCAACAATCTCTATCAATCAGAGATTCATACCTGACATTCATATGTTTCACCTCACCCTCACATACCTAGCACTGTTGCAAGCCTCACACATTGCATAACATTCATGACACACTTCCCTCTCCCTTGTGGGATAAGGTGCCCAAACTGTTACTGAGCCTAATTTCATGCCCAGTGAATTTCATCCCTCTTCCTTCTAGTTTCAACTGTTCAGCTTGGAGACGGAAGCAGGATTTCTCTTAAAACAGTTTTTATTAGCTAAAGAGTGGATTTAATGGCTAGTTTTGCAGGTAATTGTAAACCATCATGTAAAGATTGGTATGCACCAAATTCTGGAAAGGCAAATACCAACAGGTATATTTATTGTATAACTTTGGAAAGTAAATTTACACCCATTCTTCCAATGTGAGGATGGAGCAAACACCATTCCCACATTCCAATCATTGTCAGCCTCTAAAAGATCCTCTCTGGGAGCTTGGTTGCGATCAGGAATTCATTGGGCAGTATTTAATAGAAGTGCCTACTGAGAGCCAGCGAGAACCACTCATCACCTCTTTCAAGGAAGGCCTGCCAAATTAAGTGCCACTCAGGCACTTGAAAGGCCAGTGGCAGGCTTCATTCCGGGATCAAGGAGCTAGGGGCTGAAGTCCTGCCTGCTGAGAGCTGCAAGCCAATTAGAGGCCAGCAGCTCTACTGAACAGCAGTGCCAGCAGGGAGGCAGTGGCTGCTGCCAGTATTACACCCACCCAAGGCCTAAGATTTTGAAGGGACCCTGGCGCATAGGTGAGTGATGGTGGGAGAGGGATCGTGGAGTGGGTGTCATGGGGGAAGGCGAATCGACAGCAAGGTAGGGGTGTCTTTCAGCAGGCCCCCATGTTCCCAATGCCGGTCCCTTGATCAAACACTAAGTACCTTCTCAAGAGGAACCACCCCACCCCCATCCCACCACTGGGAGCCCACAAGCAACTTCGCACAGGTTTGCTTGTTGTGCCCCCCACATGGCCTTCCCACCATGGACTTAATCAGGGTGGAGGATTTTGTTGAGACTGCATCTGGAATACTATGTGCAGCTTTGGTCTCCACATTTAAGAAAGGGTATGCTTGCGTTGGAGGTGGTACAGTGAAGGTTCACTGATCTGGTACCTGGGATGAAGGGGTTGTCCTCTGATGAAAGGCTGGGTAAATTGGGCTGCTATTCTCTACAGTTTAGGAGAATGAGAGGTGATCTCTTTGAAACCTACAAAATTCTGAAGGGGCTTGATAAGGTGGACGCGGAGAGATTGTTTCCACTGGTTGGGGAATCTAAAACACAGGAGCACAATCTCAGGATAAGGGGCCGATCATATAGGACTGAGATGAGGAGAAACTTCACTCAAAGGGTTGTGAATCTTTGGAATTCTCTACCCCAGAGGGTTGTGGATGCTCCATTGTTGAATACATTTAAGGCTGGGATAGACAGATTTTTGGTCTCTTAGGGAATTAAGGGAAATGGGGAGCAGGTTTGGGAAAATGGAGTTGAACCCCAAGATCAGCAATGATTGTTTTGAATGGCGGAGCAGGCTCGATGGACCGTGTGGTCTACTCCTGCTCCTATTTCTTGTGTTCCCCACCTGCCACCCTTCCACCTGATTGAATGCCCTGCCTGCCACCGAACTTGCCATGAGGGAGAGATAGCCTTCCCACCCTGCCACCAATTGAGCCCCTTAGGTGAGCAATTAAAACCTGGTATTAGCCCAGTGGCAGGTGGGGACTCTCCGCACAACACGCAAACCCGTGCAGGCTTGCTTGCCGGCTCCTAGGGGTAGGGCCGGTGGGGTGTCCTGCGTTTGAGGGACACAGCATCGGGAAGGGGGGGTCTGCTGAGAGTTGCCTGTGCCCCTGCCCCTCCCTTGCTAATGATACCCCTCCTCCGCAACACCCACCCTGCAAGTTCTCTCCCACCATCACTCAACTTTGTGCCTGGGTCCCTCCCCAATCCTTGGCCTCAGGTGGGTGTAGTACCGGGAGCCCTCTCTGGTGGAGCTGTTGTTCATTAGAGCTTCCAGACACTAATTGGCTGGCAGCTCTCAGTAGGTGGAACTTCCACACCCTGCCCCCCACCCCCCTCGATGTCCTCGATCCCAGGGCAGGCCTGCTGCTGGCCTGTCAGATGCCTGAGTGGCATTTAATTCGGTGGGCCTTCCCTAAAAGAAGCAACACAGGGCTCTCATTGGCTCTCCAGCCCCATCAACTCCATTGAGTACTGCACATTGTGTATAGTTTGCAATTATTTACCAGCAAGTGCTTAATCACAAGGCTTTGCTGATTTGATAAAATACAATTTTCAGTTAATGTTATTTTTCTCAGCTATTTTCCCCCTGAAAATTATTACTTGAAAAAAACTGGACAAGAAATGACAGAAATTTGTATTTTAATAGGCCAATAATCCTTGGAAATAAGGTCATGTTACACAGTAAATCTCAGTGTCCTTTTAAAAGATTTTTTTGTCAATTTCTGAAAATCATTTTGTTTAAGCAGGTTGCATTAATAATATCTTTCAGGTTTAAATATATTGCTGGTTCCAACAATGTGAAGGGGTTGAATTATTCGGCACAGAGTCTACTATTTTTAAATCATAAATTTAACCAAATGAAATTATAGGATAATATTTTAGCATTGAGCTGAGGCTTGTTTAGCATACTGGTACTAAAATATAACCAGTTGGAAAATTCACTCTTAACTTTTCACCTTTGTTTGGTGCTCTTAATTTACCAGTTTAAACTGCCCCCACCACTGCCATCACCAATGACAGATCTGTAGCCATCAAAGCTTTACCCTATACAATTCAAAATACTCTCTACAGACACAACCCATGTTTAAAAAGTCAAAATGTATACCTGTGTTCTGGGTACTTTTCTGACATCATGTGCACATAGTACAAAAATTTCATACATCTATTGTTTCATTTTCCTGAAATAATTAGTAATCACCTTGATACTTCAAAATCTCACATCCGACAGGCATTAGTACCAACATATGCAAGTAATGTACAAATCTTCTCCATAATAAAAAAAATGCATGAGCCTGTACCTTATTTCCATTACTTACCTAGCATGAAACCTGTTTCTTCGCTCTTGGCACTGTATTGACAAGGTTAGGATTTACTCTGGTTGCACAAGTCACCCAGCAGGGTAATTCCTGGTGGTGATAAGATGCTTATATGAGTGTCCAGTGAAAGGAAAAGATTTTGATACGACTAACATCTCCATTACTATGGTAACATTCAGACTACTGGTTTCATACTAGTTAAAGCTGTGGTTTTATTTATCTTGAGGTACTGCTCCCAGAACTGGGCTTCTTTTGAAGGATAAACCCTACAAGTTTCCAAATCTATCTGGCAGCTTCTCCGATTACTTGTGCTAGCTATGCTGCCTCTCAGCTTCCAGTGTTACAGGCACAGGTCGCAGTTGCACTGCTCCATTGTCTTTTTTGCAGCAATGTGTTCAGGAAGTCTGCTTGCTAAGAAGCCAAAAATCAAAAGCTATGCCCTGGATATTCCCAGATAATACGTTATAGGTGTGAGGCCAAAGGGGACATTGCAGTTTTCTCATTGTGGAACCATTGATGTTCTCTTGTTTACTTTGGGCTGGATATTATGCTCCCCTGCCGTCTGTTTTGAAGGCGGCTGGGGCTTAAATCCAGCATGCAGTCTGTCTGCCACTACCCCGCCTGCCTATGCCCCCAGTGCAGTTATACCAGTGATGGGTGATGTCGGGCAGCCCGCCCGCCAGCAGGCCAATTGAGGCCCTTAAGTGGGCAATTAATTCCTCGTCTGTGTCCAGACTTACCCCTAAAACTTACAATTTATTTCATAACCTGCTACTTTTTAAGCTCCTTTAAATCAACACAGCACTAACTATTTTATTGTACTGCACTGATTTTCCTAAATTGTGCTTCATGTGGGGAGCCTTTCCCAGAAGGAGTGCGAATCAAGAAATCACAGGCACTGTCCCATGATTTTCCATCCATCTTTGATTTCCTGAACTGGATTTTGTGTGAGATTCCTTGCCTGAAATGTGCACGTGTAAAATTGGCTTGAGTGTTGTGATGGTGAACGCTGAGAGTCCTTCTGCTCCTCTGAAGAATCGTCACCAGTGATCTCCAACAGCTGCTGCTGCTGCAAGCGTGGAGGCCCTATCAGAGAGGAAAGAATTGAATTAGTCCTGTCAAGGTAAGAATACGTTACAAGTTATCATTATGAAGATGATCATATTTCACTCGCTGTTGAAATGAAGTCAACATGACTAAGTTTCGTATGACATGTGGTTGGCTTTTATTTGTGCCACCAGGTAAAACTCACATTCCCCATCACCAATGGCCAGGGATGGTCCACTGGTTTCCTGTGCCTCCTCCTCTGCGCTTGCCCGCTGCGATATGTTCAGGGCACCCCATCCAGATCTTCTTCTTGTTCTGTTTTCTCTTCTCCTGTGAGGAGGGAAAGAAGAGATGCATGAATGAGTGCAATGTTATGAGCGTGGATGGAGTGCATTTGGTGAGGGCAACTAGAGGAAGAGGCATTGCATAAGAATAAGAATGAGTGGAATTAGTGGATGGCTAGATGGTGGCGAGGAAGTGCATAGAAAGAGAAGGTAAGTAAGTGTGAGGAGTGATGTGTTGGGCTAGGCATGAGAAGACAGGGAAAGGGGGTGTGGTGATGCACACATCAGGACCTAGATGAACATGCCAATGTACTCAATTTTTGTTAGGTCATTAGAGTGTTTGCTGAACTGAATCCAGGAGTTTGGCACCACCTTACAGTTGCTGACCTCCTCCTCTACCTCGAACTACACTCTGCTGCAGGCTTCTTCCTCCCAGTGGTAGGGAAGAGTATCTCTCTTTGACTCCTCGCTGCCTCCAGCAGCACATTCAGGGAGGTGTCACTGAAATGAAGCACAGCCTTTGCCCCTGTGGGGACTCCATTCTATTAGTTCTATCTCTTTTGTCTCCAATTCCAAACTCCTTCAGATCACATGTTTGGAGTTTCCCTTTAAATATTGGAGTTGTGATCGCTTTATGCGGGTCCGCAACACACCCACTGCTGTTAATCGCACTCAAAACTTGGAAGTAAAATTGTAATGAAATGGTTGAGTTATAAAGCCAATGGCAGATACACAACATTTACTTCCCAAGCTATCAAATACCCACTTCTCCCAGCATGTGGCAAAATCAAAACCAGGGTCTACAGCTTTGCACATATACTCAGGTGATGTTTTGGGGTAGATGGCACCTCCAAATATTAGTTCCTGATATACACCCTTGAAGATGTGGCAGACATTCAGTAAGGGATCAATGACTCCTCTTTCTTCTTAAAATTGTTGCTGAACATTACAAGAGTTCTCAAAGGGTTAAACAATAGTTGTGAGCTTAGTACACTGTTTACATGAAAAATGTGGTTAGCAGCCAAAAGGTTAATAGAGCAGTGCTCCCTTTTTAATTGAAAAACTGGCTTAGGGACCATGTAGTATACAGAGATGTAATATTATTACAGGCAGTAAGTACTGTTCCAGAGAATTACAGTGCACTTGGGAGGTTGAAGATGAACATCACGCTAAGGTTCCACAAGCAGAAACCAAAGAGCTAATGGAAATGCATCAACAGTATCTACTGTAGCATTAGAACCAGGCCTTAAGGGTGCAATGACTATTCAATTAATAACTAGAAGAGCACCGAGCACAGATTTTAGTGAGCTGATTAATTGTGGCCAATAGTCAAATATTGGTCAAAACAAATCAATCTTTTTATCCTTTCCTCTCTTTACAGTTTGTGTCTGACAAGAGAATAACCTTCCTGCCACCAAATTTTCCTCATTTGTGGGGAGTATTCACTCAACAGGAATTCATGTTCCCAGGCATTCGACAGGAACTAATCTTGTAGATAAAGATTTATTAAATGTGAGCTATATTTTTTATGTCAAAATAGTGATGTATGCACATTAGTGAATTATATATCCTACCAGACCAATTCAAATCACCTCCAGATTCGGTAGATTAAAACTGATACGTCTTCGATCACTATATGCTACCACTGTAGAATGGAAAACCTGTTTCACAGAATTATAGAAAAAATGCAGCACGGAAGGAGGCTATTCATCCCAGGGTGTCTGAGTTGACATTCTGAAAAAATTGGAACTCACTGTTTCCCCATAGCCCTGAAAATATTTCCCTTTCAAGCACATATTCAAGTACTTAAGACCATAAGACCATAAGACATAGGAGCAGAAATTAGGCCAATCGGCCTATCGAATCTGCTCCGCCATTCAATCACGGCTGATAAGTTTCTCAACCCCATTCTCCCGCCTTCTCCCCGTAACCTTTGATCCCCTTACCAATCAAGAACCTCTCTATCTCGGTCTTAAATACACTCAATGACCTGGCCTCCACAGCCTTCTGTGGCAATGAATTCCATAGATTCACCACTCTCTGGCTAAAGGAGTTTCTCCTCATCTCTGTTCTAAAAGGTCTTCCCTTTACTCTGAGGCTGTGCCCTTGGGTCCTAGTCTCTCCTACTAATGGAAACATCTTCCCCACATCCACTCTATCCAGACCTTTCAGTATTCTGTAAGTTTCAATCAGATCCCCCCTCATCCTTCTAAACTCCATCAAGTATAGACCCAGAGTCCTCAAACGTTCCTCATATGTTAAGCCTTTCATTTCTGGGATCATTCTCGTGAACCTCCTCTGGACCCTCTCCAGGGCCAGGACATCCTTCCTGAGATATGGGGCCCAAAATTGCTCACAATATTCTAAATGTGGTCTGACCAGAGCCTTATAAAGCCTCAGCAGCACATCTCTGCTTTTATATTCTAGTCCTCTCAAAATAAATGCCAACATTGCATTTGCCTTCCTAACTACCGACTCAACCTGCAAGTTAACCTTAAGAGAATCCTGGACTAGGACTCCCAAGTCCCTTTGCACTCCAGATTTCTGAATTCTCTCCCCATTTAGAAAATAGTCTATGCCTCTATTCTTCCTACCAAAGTGCATGACCTCACACTTCCCCAGGTTGTATTCCATCTGCCACTTCTTTGCCCATTCTCCTAACCTGTCTAAATCCTTCTGCAGCCTCCCCGCCTCCTCAATACTACCTGTCCCTCCACCTATCTTTGTATCATCTGCAAACTTAGCCAGGATGCCCTCAGTTCCTTCATCTAGATCATTAATATATGAAGTGAAAAGTTGTGGTCCCAACACTGACCCCTGCAGAACTCCACTTGTAAAGAAAATTCATAATGTTGTATATATTCTTCATATGTATCAGATAGACAGCATGGTTTAGTGGAGCGAAAGCATCCCTGATCTTTTATCTTGCTCCACCTGCTCCACCCACTCTTACACAGTATAAAATCCATCACATTTCTTCTTCTTTTTAGCTCAGAAGAAGAGTCATATGGACTCAAAACATTAACTCTGTTTCTCTCTCTACAGATGCTACCAGACCTGCTGAGTTTTTGCAGCATTTTATGTTTTTACTTTACATTTGGTTTAGTGGGGTGTTAAGTTTATTTAACACCTAATGCCAAATATAGGTTTGAGTTTTTCCAGGATGAGTGATGCACTGTGAGGAGGTACTGAGTGGGGAATGTAGTCTTTCGCGGCATGGGAGGGAGGGAAGGCAGGGAAGGCTGGAAGGGAGGAGTGAATGGAGGGAGGGAGGGAGGGAGGGAGGGAGGAATGACTTAGTATCTGATCACATCTCTCAGAAATGGCTGAAAGTGCTTCACTTAAAATAGAGTTTACTTTCCAGTCTGACCTTTGTGGGTTCTGCTTAATTATCATGTCAACGATCACCAGCATGAAGAACGCCTGCGATGATAGCTTGCTGTTGTAAGCATGGGAAAGCCTATGGTCCTGTAGGACATACAGGGATGGAGAGGCCAAAAAGAGAGGCCACATCCTCTTGAAGTTAAACTACACAACAAAAGCAGCCAGGCTGTCTGGCAGGAGGCAGAGAATGGGGATAAGGGGGTCCTTCTCAGGATGGCGGCCGGTGACTAGTGGAGTTCCGCAAGGGTCAGTTTTGGGACCACAACTTTTCACTTTGTACATTAATGATCTAGATGAAGGAACTGAGGGCCTTCTGGCTAAGTTTGCAGATGATACAAAGATAGGTGGAGGGACAGGTAGTATTGAGGAGGCAGGGAGGCTGCAGAAGGATTTAGACAGGTTAGGAGAATGGGCAAAGAAGTGGCAGATGGAATACAACCTGGGGAAGTGTGAGGTCATGCACTTTGGTAAGAAGAATAGAGGCATAGACTATTTTCTAAATGGGGAGAGAATTCAGAAAGTGCAAAGGGACTTGGGAGTCCTAGTCCAGGATTCTCTTAAGGTTAACTTGCAGGTTGAGTCGGTAGTTAGGAAGGCAAATGCAATGTTGGCATTTATTTTGAGAGGACTAGAATATAAAAGCAGGGATGTGCTGTTGAGGCTTTATAAGGCTCTGGTCAGACCACATTTAGAATATTGTGAGCAATTTTGGGCCCCGTATCTCAGGAAGGATGTGCTGGCCCTGGAGAGGGTCCAGAGGAGGTTCACGAGAATGATCCCAGGAATGAAAGGCTTAACATATGAGGAACGTTTGAGGACTCTGGGTCTATACTCGATGGAGTTTAGACGGATGAGGGGGATCTGATTGAAACTTACAGAATACTGAAAGGCATGGATAGAGTGGATGTGGGGAAGATGTTTCCATTAGTAGGAGAGACTAGGACCTGAGGGCACTGCCTCAGAGTAAAGGGAAGATCTTTTAGAACAGAGATGAGGAGAAATTTCTTTAGCCAGAGAGTGATGAATCTATGGAATTCATTGCCACAGAAGGCTGTGGAGGCCAGGTCATTGAGTGTATTTAAGACCGAGATAGAGAGGTTCTTGATTGGTAAGGGGATCAAAGGTTACGGGGAGAAGGCGGGAGAATGAGGTTGAGAAATTTATCAGCCATGATTGAATGGCGGAGCAGACTTGATGGGCCAAATGGCCTAATTTCTGCTCCTATGTCTTATGGTCTTAAGTGTTCCAGCACCTGAACCTGAGATGGTACTGTAAAAGGCCTGTTCAAACAGATGACAGAAGATATGGTGCTGCCTCGCAACATGGGCATCATCCACACAATTAGCAGTATGATGAAAGGTCATCAACCTGTTGAGCACATCTAGCGTTTTCTGTTTTTAATTTCAGATGTCCAGCATGTATTTTGCTTTTGTCTTGCAGTAATTAGCTGCCAAAGTATGCAAGGCATTATAAAAGGGCAGTTTCATTTCAGTTCCCCAGTGTACAATTTAAAGGACATACAATTACATAATTAGAGTGCACAATTTCCAAGCAGAAGAAGAATATTTCCACAAGTAGAATAATAACTTAAATGTCATACGTGGTTTAGCAATGATGCTCTTGCTTCTAAGTCAGGGGGTTCTGAGTTCAAGCAGCACTATCACAGTCCAGAACAATAGTGGATCTGCCACTACCGTGGGACTATTCCCACTTTTCACCATGTAGTCCTGGGGCAGATGGGAGGAAGCTGGACCATGGAGCTGTGCTGCATCTCCACCTTCAGCTCAGCGCCACCACCACCACCACCACAGCCGCCACCCACCCCCCCCCCCCCCACCCCACCCCACCCCCCACCCAACCCCGGCCCCCCCACCTCCACCCCCGGCTCCCCTGCTCCCAGCCATCTAGGTGTAGAGGAAGGTCGCTCTCGGCAGAAACTCAGAGCAAGGAGGTAGAGGTATGCCTTGTCACCTGATTGTGCCATTTTGCACCTCGATCCCACCAGTATGGAGGAAAATCTAAACCCATATATTCTAAATTCTGAAATTTATAGTCTAAGAGCCATCAATTTAATTAGCGTCACTATAAAACTGTGGCTGAAGAAGTTTGAAGATCTTACAGATGTGCTGTTGAATAATCTAGAACATTTAAATAATATGGACCAAATCCTCCCTTCAGCGTCACAACCCCTGTGTTCAACGCTTATCAGAAAGAACACTACCCACTTACCTGCATATGATTTTTCTATCCAAACTTCCAATGGCGGATCCTGCAGAACTCCCACAGCGCAAGAATCCGCAGCAAAGAGAATCTGTGCAAAGCCTGGCTCCCTTTTTACAGCACCAGCTGTAAGTCGGAAGTGTCCGACGTCTCTAATTCTTAACTCATAGAGTTATAGACATTTGCAGAGGTCTTGGGCAGCACGGGAATTGCCTTTTCGAAGTTCAAACCTCCCAGGCAATTCCCACGGAATCAATGCATCTTGATCCGGAGACCAGGAGACCTGGGCTGCTCTTCCCGCAGCCTTTTCTTCCTCAGAGTAAACGAACCCAGGTTCCTCAATCTTTCCTCACAGCAGCCACTCCACATGATATCAAGAAATGGCAAGGCACTGGATACTGCAAAGGCTTTGGGCCCTGACAATATCCCGGCAATAGTACTGAAGACTTGTGCTCCACAACTTGCCATGCCCCTAGTCAGGCTGTTCCAGTACAGCTACAACATTGGTATCTACCCAGCTGTGTGGAAAATTGCCCAGGTATGTCCTCTACACAAAAAGCAGGACAAATCCAACCCAGCCAATTACCACCCCATCAGTCTACTCTCGATCATCAGTGAAGTAATGGAAGGAGTCATCAACAGTGCTATCAAGCGGCACTTGCTTAGCAATAAGCTGGTCACTGATACCCAGGTTGGTTCTGCCAGGGCCACTCAGCTCCTGACCTCATTACAGCCTTGTTTCAAACATGGGCAAAAGAGCTGAACTCCCGAGGTGAGGTGAGATTGAGTGCCCTTGACATCAAGGTCGCATTTGACCGAGTGTGGCATCAAGGAGCCCTAGCGCAAGTGCCAGGCAATGAGCATCTCCAAAAAGCGAGAATCTAACCATCATCCCTTGATGTTCAATGACATTACCATCACTGAATCCTCCACAATCAACGTCCTGGGGGTTACCATTGATCAGAAACTGAATTGGACTAGCCATGTAAATACTGTGGCTATTGGAGCAGGTCAGAGGCTAGGAATTCTGCAACAAGTAACTCACTTCCTGACTCCCCAAAGCCTGTCCAACATCTAAAGGCATGTCAGGACTCTGATGGAATACTGTCCACTTGCCTGGATGAGTGCAGCTCCCACAACACTCAAGAACTTTGACACCATCCAGGACAAAGCAGCCCACTTGATTGGCACTACATTTACAAACATTCACTCCCTTCACCACCAACACACAATAGCAGCAGTGTGTACAATCTACAAGATGCTCTGCAGGAATTCACCAAGGATCCTTAGACAGCACGTCCAAAAGCACCACCACTACCATCTAGAAGGACAAGGGCAACAGATAGATGGGAACATCACCACCTGGAAGTTCCCCTCCAAGCCACACACCATCCTGACTTGGAAATATATAGCCATTCCTTTACTGTGACTGGGTCAGAATCCTGGAACTCCCTTCCTAACAGTGCTGTGGGTGTACCTACACCACATGGACTGCAGCACTTCAAGAAGGCAGCTCACCACCACCTTCTCAAGGCAACTAGGGATGGACAATAAATGCTTATTTGCCAGCGAAGCCCACAACCCGTGAATTGATATGCAGGATATCAATTTCGTCACCCCAAGCTTCTCAGTGTGTTTGTGAATGTGAATGAATGGATGAGTGTTTGGGTGTGTAAGTGAGTAGGGTGGCCAGCTGGGCAGTGTTGTAGGTGGGTAGGGTGGTAGCTGGCAAGGGTGGCAGCTGGTGTTATGATATAGCAGGGGGTAATTGCCAGGCTGACCAATCCCAAAGGGAAACTTGGTCAAACTATCACAACTATTTGCAATTTGTATTTATTATGAGAAGGTATGTGTACTGAAGTCAGAGGTAAAGATTCCACTATACTTTCTAGGTAAAAACACCCTTTCTAGGCAACAGTCTACATAGATTTTTAATCTATAAAAATCTAGTAATGTTACTGCAAGGCACCCACTGTTGCTACATGGGAGCTATTTCACAGGGCTTCTCTCTCCCTCCCACTCGACAATGGAAATCCAAGGCTTGTAACAAAATCTTGCTTTCTGGGGCAAACAAACACTTCTCTGGGGTGGCCAGAGGCTGCTTAATTCACAAGTTTGTCCTCACACAGTACACTCTTCAAGATCACATGACCACACCCCTCATCCAGCTTTCAATCTTTCCTTATATACGTTTTTATCTCTTTCATCCTTAAGCCCATTGTTCTTAACTTTCTTTGGAAGTTACCTTTCCCAGAATATAAAAATCTTTCATGATGTCTTTATGGCCACTACTTTAGGGAAAAATGAACTTAGTAACTTTGCATTATTCATTTATGACCCTTGCCAGTTGTAAAACTTCCTTTCACTGCTCTTTGAAATTCAAAAGCTAAAAATTTAGCTCCCCATTTGTCTCCTAATGCAAATTCATATTTATGCTGTACCTACTGGTATCCCATCTTAGCTTGTTCGTTTCCACTTCAAAATGCCTGCTTTTACACCTAACCCTTTGATGATTTAAACCTTGCTGGCTGACTGTTTTCAGTTTAATTAAATTAGTCACACACACACACACACACACACACAAGTCTGCTTCACAGTATCCCACAATAATAGTGGAAAAAAATGATATTTTTTTATACTGGGTAGGGTTGTAGATGGATAGGGTGGTAGATGGCTAGAGTGGCAACTGGGTAGGTGGGTCAGGGAGTCATCGGGGGGCCAGTGTGAGTGATTGTGGCAGTGGGGAAGGGAGTTAGTTGTATAGTTATCCAGGAGTTAGACTAGGATTCTTCTGTCTAACATTTCTTGGGTAACTATTCAGTTAAGTAAGTCAGAACTGTCTGAAGTCTCTGACTATTAACTCAAAGAGTCATAGACATTTGCATAGGCTCTGGGCAGCACGGGAATTGCCCATCAGAAGTTCAAATCTCCCAGATAATTCCCACGGAATCAATGCATCTTGATCCGGAGACCAGAAGATCTGGGCTGATCTTCCCTCAACCTCCTCTTCCTCAGAGTAAACCAACCCTGTTCCTCAATCTTTCCTCACACTTAGATACATTATGCAGGAAATCAATTTGGTTACCTTTTCCGGCATTGCCTCCAAAGCCTGGATAGTTTGCAGTAGTGAAGTGACCAAAATTGTCATATCACTGTAGATGGAACCATACTCCCCTCTTAAAAATTATGCTCTATTCCTCTGGTTATACATTCCAAGCTCCTTTTAGTTTTTCTGCTTAGTAAGATTCTGATCCATGAGTGTAAATCATGAAAGAAATCAACCCTAATGAGTTAACATGAAATGTAGGTGAACTTTGACAGCCATTTTGTACACAAAGTCGCACAAAAAGAATTGAGATGAATTTCCAATTAATCCATTTTTGGTGTGGGTATTGAGGAATTATTGTCCAAAATAGCAAGAGTACTCTTTGCTCTCCTTTGAATCCTGCCAAAAGATCTTTTAACATCGGCCTGAACAATGCAAGTAAAACAAAAGGGACCTCGGCTTAAGGACCGCATCTCTGACATTGCAGCACTCTCAATATTGCGGTACTGCGCTATAGAACATAATTTTATATTATGCCTCAAGTTTTGCCTTGGTCCACAAATCCACTGTCTTCTGACTCAGAAATGAGAATGCTATCAATCGATTTGCCAAGCTGTCGTATAGAGCCAAGCCTAGCAATAGCTACTAGGCAAATCATTCCCTGTAGAAGGGGAGCAGAATTCATCCAAAATTAACCCCTGCAACAAAAAAGGGGTAGAAAGAACCAAACGGTAACAAATATGAAACCGTGAATTTAAGGCAGTAACCAAACCTTGGGGCTTGTGATGACACCTGAGGCCCCCCTGACTGAATTGCTACCTTTTAATACACCGACAGGTAGCCATTAACTTCCATGTATCTTTTTGTTTTCACATTGACTAATTTTAAGCTTTGCTGGAAAATGTAGCCGGTGCTGCTGCGAGCTATGAAGCAGATAACATTTTGAATGAGGTCAAAAGTATATCACATTTAGATAAATTCACTAAGTGCTCTGTTGTTTTGTATTTGGTTAAACAAAGCATTTACTCGTTAAATGTTATATCCAATAAAACTGTATTGCACAAATGTAAAAAAATCAATATTTGTCAGTGCCCCTTTTATTGCATTTGTCATGTTTTAGGGGTTAAACTATACAACTTGCTGTGAATATATCCCATTGATTTTGAATGATTGTCAAATATTGGACATTATCTCAGATGCACAACATGTATTGAACTAGGAATCAAATTTAGTGGTGTCCTTTCACTGTATAGTTCATTGTCTGGATGTCAAAATGCATTGACAACTTGTTTTTATCATTTGGTTTTTTTTACTAATATGGTCCCCTCTTCGCTTAAAGTCATGACTCAATTCTCTTCCACAGATTTGGTTGCGCTCTAGTATCTCATCCAAGTGGCCATTCTTCAGGTGTGCACCTAGTGAGTGTTTTTGACTGTGTGGGGAATCATGGTCAAACACAAAGCCATCCTCATCTAACTTTCACATACGCTTGTTTTTCAGCTGGGGGTCATTTGATAACAATCAGTTGTGGAAACTCTGGCTGATTTTCCCTCTTCCCTGCCCAAACTCACTGCAGCATTGGAAATTTCAGCTCCACAGCCTGCAACTGGGGTCAATACACAGACCAGAGGAACCCTTCCCTCACCCCTCCCTATAGCTCTGCAATCCTCTGAGGCACCTGTCCTCCTCTAATTCTGGCCTCAAGAGCATCCCCAACTTTAATCACTCCACCAGTGGTGGCCATGCCTTCAGAGCCTAAGCTCTTGAATTCCCTCCCCAAACCTCTCAGCCTCTCTACTTTGCTTTCCTTCTTTGATTCACTCCTTAAAACCCACTCCTTTGACCAAGCTTTTGGCACCTGACCTAATATCACCTTCTGTGGATCGGTGTCATATTTTGTTTCATAATGCCCCCTCGAAGTGCCTCGGGATGGTTTACTGTATTAAAGGCACTCTCTAAATGCAAGTTGTTTTTGTTGAAAAATTTAGAACAGCTTTTAAAAGCCTACTTTTACAGGCCAGGCAGTTTAGTATAATAGAAATGAATTATGGAAGAGGCGCCAGTGAATAATTTTAAATTTCAACTTGGGAGCCATTAATATGATCTCAAAAAGTATAATGAGGCTAGTACTGGCTGATGGCACGGTCTCAATGAGAAATGTGTTTGCCACAAAATGCAGCACTCAGTACATCGGCTAAGCTTCGTACAACTGGCCTTTTAGAATCACCTTCATTAATTGGCTATGTATCTTCTCAAGAGAATTGACATGCAACTGTTTACACATATGAATTTATACATATGAATAAGTACCAGAAAGCCTCTAATTATTGCCTACTCCAAATATCATGGGACTGGATTTCACGCCTGGCGTGTGCGCCAAGTCGGCAGGCCCAGGAGTGAACGTATAATCCGCTCCCGTGAAAGTTCGTGTTTCCAACGCGATTTCACGCAGGGTGGCCAATTAAGGGCCGCCCAGTGTGAAACGCGTCTGCTCAATGATCGGAAGGGTTGCACCGGGGCAGGAGCCTGTCGGGCACCGGGTCCAACGGTGATCCGATGGGGGATTTAAAAGCAGCAGAGGCAGCTCCCTGAAGGCTGCCAGGGGACACTTTGTAGCTTTTGAGTTGTTTGACGAAAAAATTTTTTGAGCAGCAATGGCATCTGCACCTGCTGGGCACACCAGGCTGAAGAGCAAATCCTGTGGGCACTTGGCCCCCCGGTTCTTGGATGAGTGCCTGGGAATCCTCGCGGAGGAGGTCAATGCCAGGCAGGACATCCTCATCCCCATGGATGGCAAGAGGAGGCCACACCTGACGAAGAAAACATGGGCAGGGGTAGCCACGATGTTGTGCGGTGCACATGGGTGCAGTGTCACAAAAGGTTCAACGATCTGCTGCGCTCAGCAAGGGTGAGTACCAAGTTGGCATGGATCTGTGTGGAGGAGTGTTAACAGCTGGTCGTCCCCCCCGTGGTGCTCAAGGGTGTAAGAGTCTGAGTGCCAACTGTCTGTGACTTCGGCGCCGGCCAAGGCGGTGAGATCTGGCTGCTTGGCCTGATTGCTTTGTGGGTTGAGGGCCACGACTTGGATCTGCAAGGTGTTTCTCAGGTGGGGTTGGCCAGGCTGCAATGGCGCTGCAGGTAGGGAGCAGACTAATCAATGCTCCTTTGTCCATTCAGGAGAAGAGAAGCCATAATAACATCGAGAGGTCAAGGACAGGCGGAGGCCCCCAAACCTGCTCATATTGATGAGGAACGAGATGGATGCCTTAGAGATGGAGTGCCGGCACCCAGCTCGTTCCACTGGTCATGGAGAGGCAGGGGTCTCTGACTAAGGTAAGAGTGCAGTGCACAGATGTGAGATTGCGGAGTGTGTAAACATTGTGTTGTTTCATCTGTAATGGAAACCTCAAACCTGGAGTCCCCGTTGTTCACTGAAAGACAATGGCACCATGATGCAGATCTCCATTGTCTCACCAGCCCGCCTAGCATGCACAGTGACAGTGTGATGAATAATACTAATAACATGTCATTTTTCTCCCCTAGAATCGCCATCCAGCAAACAAGTGCAGGACCCCGATGAGCCACCCTTGACGCTGGAGGACCAGTGGCCGTCAGATGCACCTGCATCACACCCCCTCTCTGCACCAGGCACCAGCGCAGATACCAGCACCTCGGTGGGCATTAGGTCATCGGCTACAATGTCGGTGCACAGCACACTCGCATGAGAAGCAAGCGGAGGCAGAGAGTGCCCAGGGTTCTGGCAGTTGGAGGACTGCAGGAGACCGGGACCATGCTAAGTCCAAGGCAGATGGCGAGCCTCTGGGGTCATCCATTAGGCAACAGATGCAGGATGTCCAGTGGGAGGATCTGGCAGAGATTCCTGAGGGTTTTCTTGCCATGGTCTGTGTCATGGAGGAGTCCATGCGGAGCATGAATACTGAGCGCACTGCCATCGAGAGAGTGGTGATTTGAATGGAGAGGCAGCTCCAGGAACAGAATCAGGGGTTCCCGGGGTTACGCTCTGACCTGCAAGCCCTCACACAGGCAATGACTTCAGGACGTCTCTACCAGTGTGGAAGATGGATGAGGTACCTAGCATCCCAGCTAGGTGTCCATCCATCAATGGTGAGCAGGAAGGTCCAGACCGATGTCATGTTGGCACACAAGCTGCTTGTTGTCTCTGGTGGCTCCTCTCAGGGCGCTCTGGATGATGGTAGCAGCTCCTCCACCCCTCTGCCAGTGTCCATGGCATCTGACTGAGGCAACAATGACTGAGGAGTACCCAACCATGGCGCTGGACTCTCCCTCCCAGACAGGGTCTGCATGGGCTCCTTTTGCCTGAGGACGACCGCCAAAGTCATCAAGGCCAACAGGACAGCAGAGTCAGCAGGCTGCCTTCAATGCCGGTGCCAGCGAGGGATGGGGGTGTTGGATCACTAAGATAGCACCCGCAAGCTTAAATTTAAGCCACCGTGAGCACAAGAGGGACTTTTCACAGGTGATCTTCTATTCTGCCATGTTTTATTAATTTGTTTACTGGCGTGACCATTAACTAACTTATATTGTTATGTTAATTTTCTGTGAGTGCCAACATTATATAAATTTTGCTTTTGTGTTAATGGCCTGAGTATGCTTCACTTGTTGTGTAGGTGCAGAGCGCGCCAGTATCTCATGCTGGACATGAATGGTTCTAAACTTTATTGCACAGGTACTGAATGGACTTTGGGTTCAATGGAATGGGTCATTTCAAGCATCTGGTAAGGAGGAGGCACCCCTGGCTTGAGATGAAAGCAGTGTCTTGGCAGCCTAGCTGAAAGAGCGTTGGATCAAAGCCTCCCTAGTGTCCCTGCCTCCCTGAAGGTTCCAGAGGTCTGCCTCCATGTTCTCACTGTGTTCTTCACTGGGCCTCTCTTCTGATCCACCACTGGATTCATCATCTGTGGCCTGTGTAGCTGCCTCAAGATCCTCTTCCTCCAGTGGATTCCCCCTTGCCAGAGCCAGATCATGGAGAGCGCTGCATGCAATGACTATCAGAGAAAACACCTCTGGAGGGTGTTGTAATGCTCCCCCAGAAGGTCCAGGCACCTGTATCTCATCTTCAACAGACCTATGGTCCTCTCAATCACCGCCCTTATAGAGGTATGACTCCTATCATACCTCTGCTCTGGTTCTGATCTTGGGTGCCGGAGATGCGTCATAAGCCAACTGTTCAACAGATAGCCCTTGTCACCCAGCAGCCATCCATCCAGTCGAGCTACAGGGATGAACAGCCTTGGCACCTGTGAGTGTTGGAGAATATGTGCATCATGGGAGATGCCAGGGTATCTTGCACAGACTTGCAGAATCTGCGTCTTGTGCTTTTTTTTCATTCATTCATGGGATATGGGCTTTGCTGGCTGGGCCAGCATTTATTGCCCATCCCTAGTTGCCCTTCAGAAGGTGGTGGTGAGCTGTCTTCTTGAACCGCTGCAGTCCATGTGGTGTAGGTACATCCACTGTGCTATTAGGAAGGGATTTCCAGGATTTTGACCCAGCGACAGTGAAGGAATGACGATATATTTCCAAGTCAGGATGGTGTGTGACTTGGAGGGGAACTTCCAGGTGGTGGTTTTCCCATCTATTTGCTGCCCTTGTTCTTCTAGATGGTAGTGGTCATGGGTTTGGAAGGTGCTGTTTAAGGAGCACCTGAATTCCTGTAATGCATCTTGTAGATAGTACACGCTGATTCTACTGTGCATCAGTGTTGGAGGGAGTGAATGTTTGTAGATGTGGTGCCAATCAAGCAGGATACTTACCCTGGACAGTGTCAAGCTTCTTGAGTGTTGTGGGAGCTACACTCATCCAGGCAAGTGTGGAGAATTCCATCACACTCCTGAATTGTGCCTTGTAGATGGTGGACTGGCTTTGGGGAGTCTGGAGGTGAGTTACCCGTCACAGCATTCCTAGCCTCTGACTTGCTCTTTAGCCACAGTATTTATATGGCTAGTCCAGGTCAGCTTCTGGCCAATGGTAACCCCCAGGGTGTTGATTGTGGAGGATTCAGTGATGGTAATGCCACTGAATGTCAAAGGACGATGGTTAGATTCTCCCTGGTTGGAGAATGTCATTGCCTGGTACTTGTGTGGCGTGAATGTTACTTGCCACTTGTCAGCCCAAGCCTGGATATTGTTCAGGCTTTACTGCATTTGGACATGGATTGCTTCAGTATCTGAGGAGTCACGAATGGTACTGAACATTGTGTAATCATCAGTGACCGTCCCCACTTTTGACCTAATGATGGAAGGAAGGTCATTGATGAAGCAGCTGAAGATGGTTGGGCTGAGGACACTACCCTGAGGAACTCCTGCAGTGATGTCCTGGAGCTGAGATGACTGACCTCCAACAACCATAATTATCTTCCTAGGTATGACTCCAACCAGTGGAGAGTTTTTCCCCTGATTCTATTGACTCCGGTTTTGCTTGGGCTCCTTGATGCCACACTCAGTCAAATCACAGAATCTTAATGGCACAGAAGGAGGCCATTTGGCCCATCATGTCTGCACCAGCTCTCCAAATAAGCATTATGACCTAGTGCCATTGCCTTCTCTTTTCCCTATACCCTCGCACATTTTTTCTATTCAAATAATCATTTAATGTCCTCTTGAATGCCTTGATTGAGCCTGCATCCACCACAATTCCAGGCAGTGCATTCCAGACCCAAACGACTCTTTGTGTGAAAAAGTTTGTTATCACGTCACACTTGCTTCTTTTGCAAACCTGTGCCCTCTCATTCTTGATTATTTTACGAGTGGGAACAGCTTCTCCCTATCTACTCTGTCCAGCCCCCTCATGATTTTGAACATCTCTATCAAATGCGACCTTAATGTCAAGGTCACTCACTCTCACCTAACCTCGGGAGTTCAGCTCTTTTGTCAATGTTTGAACCAAGGCTGTAATGAGGTCAGGAGCTGAGTGGCCCTGGCAGAAACCAAACTGGGCTTCAGTGAGCAGCTTATTGCTAAGCAAGTGCCACTTGATAGCACTATTGATGACCCCTTCCATTACTTTACCTGATCATCGAGAGTACATTGATGGGGCGGTAATTGGCCGGGTTGGATCTAGAACCATAGAAAAGTTACAGCACAGAAGGAGGCCATTCGGCCGATCTTGTCCATGCCAGCCCGAGGACACCCAGGTGCCCTTTCTAATCCCACCTTCCTGCACCCGGCCCATAGCCCTGCAGCTTACAGCACTTTAGGTGCAGATCCAGGTACTTTTTAAAAGAGTTTAAAGTTTCTGCCTCTACCACCAACTTGGGCAGCGAATTCCAGACACCCACTACCCTCTGTGTAAAAAAATTCTTCCTCATGTCCCCCCTACACCTTCTGCCACTTATCTTGAATCTATGTCCCCTGGTTCTAGAATTCTCCATCAAGGGAAACAATTTGTCCTGCTTTTTGTATGGAGGTCATACCTGGGCAATTTTCCACACAGCCGGGTAGGTGCCAGTGTTGTAGCTGTACTGGAACAGCTTGGCTAGGGGTATGGTAAGTTGTACTATTGCCGGAATATTTTCAGGGCCCATAGCCTTTGCAGTTTCTTGATTTCAGATGGAGTGAATCGGATTGGTTGAAGGCTGATATCTGTGATGCGGGGGACCTCCGGAGGAGGCCGACATGGATCATCCAATTGGCACTTCTGGCTGAAGATTGTAGCAAATGCTTCAGCCTTATCTTTTGCACTGATGTGCTGGGCTCCACCATCATTGAGGATGGGAATATTGGTGGAGCCTCCTCCTCTTGTGAGTTGTTTAATTGTCCACCACCATTCATGACTGGATGTGGCAGGACTGCAGAGCTTAGATCTGATCCATTGGTTGTGGGATGGCTTAATTCTGTCTATCACTTGCTGCTTATGCTGTTTGGCATGCAAGTAGTCCTTCACCTAGCTTCACCAGGTTGACACCTCATTTTTAGGTATGGCTGATGCTGCTCCTGGCATGCCCTAATGCACTCTTCTTTGAACCAGGGTTGATCCCTTGGCTTGATGGTAATGGTAGAGTGGGGTATATGCCAGGCCATGAGGTTACAGATTGTGGTTGAGTACAATTCTGTTGCTGCTGATGGCCCACAGCGCTTCATGAATGCCCAGTCTTGAGCTGCTAGATCTGTTCGAAATCTATCCCACTTAACATAACATAACACAGTGGAGGGTATCCTCAACGTGAAGGTGGGACTTTGTCTCCACAACAACTGTGCGGTGGTCATTCCTACTGATACTGTCATTCTTGGTGATGGACATTGAAGTCCCATACCCAGAGTACATTCTGTGCCCTTGCCACCTTCAATGCTTCCTCCAAGTGGTGTTCAACATGGAAGAAAACTGATTCATCAGCTGAAGACGGGCGGTACGTGGTAATCAGCAGGAGTTTTCCTTGCCCATTTTTGACCTGATGCCATCAGAGTTCATGGGGTCCAGAGCCGATGTTGAGGACTCCCTCCTGACTGTATACCACTGTGCCACCACCTCTGCTGGGTCTGTCCTGCCAGTGGGACAGGACAGGGATTGTGATGGTGATGTATGGGACATTATCTGTAAGATATGATTCCGTGAGGATGGCGATGTCAGGCTGTTGCTTTACTGTTCTGTGAGCCAGCTCTCCCAGTTTTGGCACTATGTTAGTAAGGAGGACTTTGTAGGGTCCACAGGGCTGAGTTTGCCAATGTCATTTCCAGTGCTTACGTCGATGACAGGTGGCCCGTCCGGTTTCATTCCTTGTGGTCACAAACTATCTGGACATTCATGGAGTGGAAGGCATTCCTGTTGACGAAGGTACCCGGCTCATCCGCTGGCATCTTGATAGCCACTTGTGTGCAGTCGATAGCACCCTGGATGCGGCGGAAACCAGCAATTGCAGCGAAGCCTTTGGCTCCTTTAGCTTGGCTGGCCTCATTCGTCTGTAAATGATTAAATGTCATGACCCGCCTGAACAGAGCATCAGTCACCAGCTTCATAATTGTGGACAGCTGATTGGGACGCTCCCCCAGTAACCCCTGGAAAGAGCTGGAGGCATAGAAGTTGAGGGCCACTGTGACCTTCAAAGCCACTAGCATGGGATGGCCACCAACACAGTTTCAGATGATCTCCGGCCCAATCATCTGACATATGGAGGTCACAGTTTCCCTGGAGAGGCAGAGCCTCCTTCGGCACTGCACCTCTGACATGTTGAGGTAGCTTCATCGCTGCCTGTAAACCCTGGCAGCAGGATAATGGCATCTTCTGCGGCCCCTTCCACCTTGTACTCCCTGCTGGCCCTGTGCCCCACTGTGCCTGCGTCTCTCCTCCCACAGATCGCTCCATTGGACCTGGCCTCCTCTCCCTTCTGCCCCTCTCTTCCTTCTCATAGGAGCTGCCACCAGTGGAGTACACATCCCCATTACCAGAGAAACAGAAGGCTGTCTGGTTACTGGAAGGGTCCATGTGGTATCAATTCTCTTGGAGTCTTGGAGATGCCAATGAGTCCTGAAATGAAGGCTAGCAATGCAAAGACTGAAGCTCAAAACAGAGTTGAAACTGTCAAGTTTCACTAAGCAATCAGCAGCAAACTATCTCCTAAACTCCTCACTGCTCAGAATGACAATGTTGCTGAACCATTTTATTCCACCCTTGGATGACAATTCGTTAAAAACGGGCTGCCCACCTGCCCGTTTTGCCCATGCAACGAGCATAAAATTGCACGGGCAACGTAAAACCGTGGACAATAGGCTTTTTAATGGCCTTAATTGGCCCTTTAATTGTCGATGGGCGCGGCTCCAACTCCCACGTGTGCCCACTGACCTCAATATTGCTCGCATGTCCGACATGACTTCATGCAATTTCACGTGCAGGCGCGCGCCCGCCCGATCGACGTAAAATCCTGGCCATGGTGTAATCAGTATACCAGGCAGAGGAACAAGTTGGTGTGAAGCCTATGTCTGAAATTCATGCTGAACTGCCTCGTCAGTTGTAAAGTAAAGTCTCTCCTTTTAAGCCTTGATTCTCTCTTTATGGAATTTCTCAGCACAACAGACAAGATTAGAAACATAAATCCTTTAACTGACTACCAGAATTACCTGCGGCCAAATAAAATTGTAATTCAGGTGGCAACAGGTATCCTCCTGCAGTTGTTACGTTTTTCCCTAACCTCACAGATTGATTCAGAGATTGTCAGCTCCTCTCCCATCCCCCTCCTTGTATCACATACCATTATTTTTCAGATTCCTACCCGTGTTCTCTGTAGTACTAAAATATGAATGGAAAAAGGGAACTAAGACAGCAAAGAACAATACCAATTTAAAAGGGAAATACTAAATAAACAGAATCTGTCAATAATAGAATTCAATATCATATGGATTTCCTTGGAGGTTACATTGAGTGTTTGTGTGTACAGACCATTTGGCCTAACTGGTCTATGGCAGCATTTATACTCCACAACAGCCCCCTCCCACCTTACTTCACTTAACCCTCTCTGCATATCCTTCTATTCTTTTCTCCTTCATGCGCTTATCCAGTTTCACCTTAAATGCAGCAATGCTATTTGACTCAACTATTCCTTTGGGTTGCACATTCCACATTATCAGCACTCTCGGGTAAAGACCTTTCTCCTGAATTCCCTACTGGATTTATTTATAATCATCTTATATTTATGGCTTTTAGCTTTTGTCTGCCTTAAGAGTGGAAACATTTCTTTACATCCAACATGTAGAACTGTTTCATTATCATAAAGACCCCTATCAGGTCAGTCATCAGCCATCTCTTTTCTAGAGACTCCAGTCCCGCATTGTAAATCCAACAGGAGACTAGTGGAGCCCAGCAGAAAATGTAGGTGGGGAAGACACATCTGAATGGAACATGGATTGGACATCGGGCTGCAGCATTATAACCCCCTTTCTTCGAGCCGGACTCCTTCCTCACTGAGGGCACAAAATCAACTCTCCGATGTGAAGTAGTGGCAATAGTTAGCATGCTTTTATGTATTGAGACCCTTCCTGCTCCCATCAGACATCCTCTGGCAGACCACCCAGATATTGGGTACAGTTTTCCCTGAATTGAACTAAGTTCAGTAACGAGTGTAAAAAATCAGTATTTTCCTGCCGGATGTAATGGCGGGTTTTCACACTGTTTCGTCCGCTTCCCAGCTCATTAATTATGCTGCATCACTGGCAGGTGGCCTCTGATTCGCCCATCATGACATGACCTCACCTCTTCCTCGTTCTGGGCACCATATTTAAATTGTAGTCGCATGCACAGTTCTCAATATCTGCAGCCCAAGACTGCTTCACTCAAGATATGGCCCCAAAAGCCAAAAAGATGGCAGCACCTAAGTTCAGTGACACCTCACTGGAATGCCTTTTGGACACCGTGGAGGCCCACTGCAATGTCCTTTATCCCCGGTCTGGCAGCAGGAGGTCCACCAACCCCACCACAAAGGATTGCGGTGGTCAATGCCAGCACTGCACAGAAGAGGTCAGCCAGCCAGCGTAGATACAGGATGAATGATCTCATCCATCCTGCCAAGGAAAGTCAACCATCTCATCACTCTCAACTCACACACTCACAAGCCCATCACAGGGATCTCACTCAATGCCATCTCAATGAACATTTACCACTCACTCTCTCACACACTCTTTTTTCTCCTCTGCAAATTGTGTCCTCATCCCCCATGTCACCACTCACCACCCACATATGCCAGGCATTCTTCTCATCTGGCCTGGCATGTGTCTTTCTCACACTCTCTCCATCTGTCTTTATGCAGGAGAAGTTGTGCACAATCGCAGGGAGAGGTCCCAGACCAGGGCTGGAGTGCTAGAACTCAAGGCCCTGATGAAGTTTGAGAACAGAGCCATCGAGCTGGCTGGAGAGAACGTGGACCATGCTTGTGGCAACAGTGAGATCGGCAGCAAACATCCACATGAGGATCCTGCTCCAGATCATCAATCAGTCCTTGGTACTGTGAGGGCACTCTCCTGTTTTTCACTCGGCTACCATGCACTAATTATCTCTACTTTCTTTCATAGGCACCTCTGCCAAGCGCCTGACATCCTCAACCAGTCAGGCCCTCAGCTCCAGCCCTGAGGACACCTCGGAAGAGGAACCAGAACACAGCAGCCTTGAAGACCCATCACAGCGCTCTCCCACACTCTCCACCAGCGCAGAGACTCACACCTAGATCTAGGGTCACGATCTGGTGAGCACAGCGCACAACCTGGTCCACAGCAGGCAGAGGCAGGGACATCCGAGGTTGCCGGCACTTGGAGGACTGCTGGAGGCCATGATTCAGCTGAGTCCGAGTCAGATGATGAGCCTCCGGACTTGGTCCTAAATCAGTTGCTGAAGCTGCAAAGACAAGCACAGGAATATCAGGAAGAGATGTCAGCTGCATTCCTCAGATTGCAATGGACAATGGAGAAGTCCATCCATCTTCTGAGGTGACCATGCCATCATGCTAACGCACCAAGGTCAATACTGGTAGGATGGCGGCCACCATGGAGACCTTGGTCCAGGACATCGGTCCTGCACTGCTGCAGGAGCTGCTCTTCATTGGTGTAGGCACTAGTGGCATCTATCAGTGTCAACATGAGAAGGGTACGGGGCACCTCGATCTCACTGCAGCTGCCCATTCCCCTGGAGGAATCAGTCAGGAGCCCTCGGGCACGCTTAGGGAGGGGGACCAGCAGCTGGACATCCCAGGGCCATTCACTCAGGTGACCGCGGGAATATCCGGCCGATCCCAATCCCCTCTTCCTGTGACCCCATCACCTCCAGCTCCACAGTACAAGGAGGGTGCACCTGGCCCACAGCAGGACACCCAAAGCAGGCCAGGGCCCTTCAGGTCTTGGCCCTCCAGGGGATGCCTGCCGAAGTCATCACAGACAGAAGGCTGCCTCCACCTCCACTGTGCATGTCGGGAATGCACCCAGATGGAGCAGTAGGATTAGGGAATCAAGAAAATAATAGCACAATGGTGACATAGGCATTCACAGCTGTAAATAGAATCACACCCATTCCACGTCTCTTGTCTATGCCTCTTTGTTGTGGTGAGCTGTGTTGCAGTCACTCAGGTGACATACCCTGGTCCCTACCCCTACTTATCGCACATGGGTCTCTTGTTAAAGTAGTGTGCTTCCATATCACCAAAGTGTGTGCCTCTTTTGCACATCGTTTTTGACATCACTGATTCTCTTAGTGTTAAGCGTGCTTGTGGAAAGGATCTCCCTCACATAGTTTGCAGGGTCGTGTCTTGTTTATTCTTGGCTGTGCAAGATTGAGGCAGAGGTGTCCTCCTATCTCGCCTGCATTCTTGAAAGGTGAAGGTGCAGTGTTCATGGAGAGATGTGTTCATGCATGGAGAAGGATCATATATCGTGCAACTCCATGTGCTCTCTGTCTCTCGACAGGTTTTTCATGCTATGAACCCATATTCAGAGCTCGTGTGCGCTGCTGTCAGCCAACTGCGTTTTCAACTTTGAGTGTACATCTGCTTCGCTTACCAATAAATGGAGCACCTTGACAGCTCAAGGTGACGAAGTTTGGCCCCTCTCAGCCACATTATTGTCTTGGCACTCGAACGTCCAACCTTGTGCATCTCTCACCCTGTAGTTGTGTGTCTTGCAGCAACAAGGCTCTTGTCACAAACTAGCGATGCAGCGCAATGTGTCCCCTCACCTAAGCACTCGCCAAGGTCACTGATGCTAATTTCAAATGGTCATTTCTGGCAGGCAATCGAGGCTTTGGGCTGAAAGTGCACATGGTCGCTTTAGACAATGTGGAGGGGAGCAATAGGATAGGGGTGAGGGTGTACTGAAGCTAAATTGTCCTCTTTATTCATAATGATGTGTTCCCTTGAGGGCTTCATGGTGTGTGTGCATTTTGGACTTGGCAAGGGCCAGGGCTGGTCCTGAGGGCACAATGTCTATGTTGAGGAGGAGGCATTTTAATGTGTGACAGGTAAGAGTTTGACGTCGTCATGCTCAGGCGGTCCACATCCATATTAAGCTGAGGATAGTGTAGTCCAGGATCCTTAACTGAGAGTGCCGGATGTCAGTAGACTTGAAAGAATGCACCACAGATGACTGAGTCATCTATAAATGGATTCACAGCAGCAGAACATCATCAGCTGCCTTGCCCAAGTGTGAATTATCTAATTCACCATCAATGTTACACAGAGTGCGTAGTTCCATTGCTTGAGATGGATCTCCTTGAGGTGCCTTTTCACACTGAAGGCATACAGCTATGAGACCACTGAGGATCAACCGACAGCTCCTGGCTCTTGTCGGTTGCCATTGTGACTGTTTTGCTGGAGAGATGCTTGAAAAGGCAGCACCAGGACAAAGCAGCCCGCTTGATTGGCACCTCATCTACAAACATTCACTCCCTCCACCACCGAAACACAGTAGCAGTAGTGTGTATCATCTACAAGATGCGCTGCAGGAATTCACCAGGCCTCCTTAAACAGCACCTTCCAAACCCATGACCACTACCATCTAGAAGGACAAGGGCAGCAGATAGATGGGAACACCACCACCTGGAAGTTTCCCTCCAAGTCACTCACCATCCTGACTTGGAAATATATTGCTGTTCCTTCACTGTCACTGGGTCAAAATCCTGGAACTCCCTTCTTAACAGCACTGTGGGTGTACCTACACCATATGGACTGCAGTTGTTCAAGAAGGCAGCTCACCACTACCTTCTCAAGGGCAATTACGGGTGTGCAATAAATGCTGGCCCAGCCAGCGAAGCCCACATCCCGTAAATGAATAAAAAAAACTTTTTGATCTCTGATGCTGAGATGCCCTCATCTCAGCAAGGACACATGCTGCTGAGGGTTCATCATCCTTCAAAGGATCAGGACAATGTGAGCCTGATGTGTAACTATTCACTCTCATATTGAAGTGTATGGGTGAAATGAGAGGAATTGCAATGCTGGTGCTCATGGTGTCCCATGTTGGAGGGCTCATGCCCAAGAGGGTAGTCGCTACAACCTGTCATCGTCCTGGTGGAATCTGGTGGCTATCAGAGCCTCATGTGCATGTCTGCCTCATCTGGCTCGTGCCATGGCCTCTTCCCCTGCAGCCTCATCTCCCTCGAATTCATCAACCTCATCCCCTTCAATATCCTTCTGATCGGAGGGGACGTGCAGCTCCTCCATCTCATCATCTGGCAAGTCCTCCCCACTTTGCAGTGCCAGGTTGTGCAGCACAGAAGAGATCCTCTGACGACTGTACTGCAGTGCTCTGCCAGATCTATTCAGGCATCGGAATTGCATCTTTAGGATCCCTCTGGTGTGCTCCACCAATGCTCGTCTAGCACCATGAGTCTCATTGTACGTACTCTCTGCAGGAGTCTGAGACTGCTGCATGGGCATCATAAACCACATCTTCCAGGTACTCTTTGTCACCAAGGAGCCAGCTCTGGATCCTGTTTGGTCCCTCAAAGATGTCTGGCTTATGCAATCTACTCAAGATGAATGAGTTGTGGATGCTTCCTGGGAATCTGGCAAAAACCTGCCTGATCAGTTTCTTATGGTTGCAGGCCAGTTATACATTGAGCAAGTGATAGCCTTTCTGGATTATGTATTGGAGTGCCTGTTGCCAGGCAGATTTCATAGCCACATGACTGCAGTTGATGGCACCCTGCACCTGTGGGAATCTGGAAACTCAGCAAAGCCCAGTGCTCTGGCGTCTTGGCTTTCTTGATCTCTGTCAAAGTTGATTTTACTGATGAGTCATTGACGGAAAAAGGATCATTGGAGACTAATGCTGACACTTGTCTCTTTCTCATTGATACTGCAGAGAGGAGACCATCAGAAAGATGGGGACTGGGTCCTTTTTCCGTCAATGACTCATCAGCAAAATTGTGGGCCTTGGCAAAAAGGGTGCCTGTCACCTTATGAATGCATTTGTGTGTGGATGTTTGGGAGGTCCCATAAAGGTCCCCAGTGGAGCCTTGGAAGGAATACTGGCGTAGAACTTCAGAGCAGCCATTACTTTCATAGCCACTGGCAATGGATGCCCTCCCAGTCCCCGTGGTGCCAATTCCTGGAGAATGTGGCAAATGTGACTCACCAGATTGCTGGACATGCAGAACTGTCGGTGACACTGGTTCTCGCTCATCTGCACATAAGACATGTGAGTTCCATACACCCTGGGTCTTGTGAGCCACCTACGCATGACATCTCTGTGAGCCTCATCCCCAGCATGCAGGGGAGGCCCTGCTGGCCCTTAGTCTTAAGGGTCTTGCTCCTCCCTTTGGTGAGCCTGGCGCCTTCATCACAATCTTCTTCTTCTCTCCTGCCTGTAAGCAATAATGGAGGCAGCGATAAATCTAGCCTCCATCTTCCTGATGGCCTCCCCTCTGCAGTATCAGTGAGGAAGAGACAAGCGTCAGCATTAGTCTCCAAGGGTCCTTTATCTGTCAATGACTCATCAGTAAATGATGGCCAGTACTGCATCTGTATGAAGGTCAAGGTCCCCCCGGCAACAACATGACTGACTGCTATGACATTGCTTTGGCCAAGTAGTTGGATGTGCTGCTTTAAGCCCAGGCACTGGGAGCCTCAGTCACTGCACTCTAATACAACACTCTTGGGAATAAACATGAGGGTAAATGTTTATTTAGGAAATGAGATCATTTGCAGGGGCTCTGATGCTTCTCTTCAGTGAACTGTTCAATACCAACTTTCTAACAGGCTTCTGGAGTTTGTTTATTTGCTCAACTGCTATGGAGTTTGTTATGACTGTGGAGAATTTCTACACTGTGAACTAGGGGTTAAAACAACAAGATCGATTAGTGCCACTTTGCGGGGTCAGTCTCGCATGAATGGGGATCATTGCTCACTTTCTTGATTCCCTGCACTGTCATAGGACCATAATACATAGGAGCAGAAGGCGGCCATTCAGCCCATCAAGTCTGCTCTGCCAGTCAATGAGATTATGGCTGATCTGATAATCCTCAACTCCACTTTCCTGCCTTTTCTCCATAATGCTTGATTCCCATATTGCTTAAAAATCTGTCTATTTTAGCCTTGAGTATACTTAATGACCCAGCCTCTACAGCCCTCTGTGATAAAGAATTCCACAGATTAACTACTGTCTGAGAAAAGAAATTCCTCCTCATCTCTGTCTTAAATGGGTGACCCCTTACTCTGAGATTATGCCCTCTGGTCCTAGACTCTCCCACAAGGGGAATCAACCTCTTAGCATCTACCCTGTCAAACCCCCTAAGAATCATATATGTTTCAATAAGATCGCCTCTCATTCTTCTAAACTCCAATGAGTACAGGCCCAACCTACTCAACCTCTCCTCATAAGAAAATCCCTCCATACCCGGGATCAATCTAGTGAACCTTCTCTGGACTGTCTCCAATGCCAGTATATCTTTCCTTAGATAAGGAGACCAAAACTGTTCACAGTATTCTAGGTGTGGTCTAACCAGTGCCTTGTATAGTTTTAGCAAGACTTCCCTATTTTTATATTCCATTTATATTTTTATACTCCATTCCCTTTGAAATAAAGGCCAACATTCCATTTGCCTTCCCTATTACCTACTGAACTTGTGTGTTAGCTTTTTGTGATTCATACATGAGGACCCCCAAATCACACTGTGTTGCAGCTTTCTGCATTCTTTCTCCATTTAAATAATATTCAGCTTCTCTATTCTTCCTGCCAAAGTGCATAACCTCACATTAACTTCACATCCATCTTCACCCAAGAGAATGAGGATGAAGGTATGGAACTCAGGGAGAGGGACTGCGAGGTTCTTGAGCAACTTGATAAAGTGAGTGACAAGGTATTGGAGGTGTTGGCAGGCTTAAAAGTGGACAAATCTCCAGGTCCGGATGATTTGTGTCCCAGACTGCTGAGGGAGGCAAGGGAGGAGGTCGCAGGGGCTCTGACCTGAATTTTTAATTCCTCTCTGGCCACGGGGGAGGTGCCAGAGGACTGGAGAATAGCTAATGTGGTTCCGGTATTTAAGAAGGGATATAGAGATAAGCCAGGGAACTACAGACCCAGTGAGTCTCACATCAGTGGTAGGGAAACTATTGGAGAAAATTCTGAAGGAGAGAATCTATCTCCACTTGGAGAGGCAAGGTTTGATCAGGGATAGTCAGTATAGCTTTGTCAGAGGGAGGTCATGCCTAACAAATTTGATTGAATTTTTTGAGGAGGTGACCGGGTGTGGAGATGAGGGGAGTGCAGTTGATGTAGTTTATATAGATTTCAGCAAAGCCTTTGATAAGATACCACATGGGAGACTTATAAAGAAGGCAAATGCATATGGGATACAGGGTAATTTGATAAGGCGGATTCAAAATTGGCTTAATTGTAGGAGACAGAGGATGATGACAGAAGGCTGCTTTAGTGACTGGAAGCCCGTGTCCAGTGGCGTACCACAGCGATCTGTGCTGGGTCCCCTATTATTCGTCATTTATATAAACAACATGGATGACTATGTGGAGGGTAGAATTAGTAAGTTTGCGGATGAAAAAGATTGGCCGGGTGGTTAACAGTGAGGTTTAGTGTCTTGGGCTACAGGAAGATATAGACGGGATGGTCAAATGGGCAGGTAAGTGGCAGATGGAATTTAACCCTGAAAAGTGTGAGGTGATATACTTTGGAAGGAGCAATTTGACAAGGAAGTATTCAATGAACAGCATGACACTAGGAAGTTCTGAGGAACAAAGGGACCTTGGCGTGTGTGTCCATAGATCTCTGAAGGCGGTGGGGTATGTTAGTGGGGTGGTGAAAAAGGCGTATGGGACACTTGCCTTTATCAATCGAGGCATAGATTACAAAAGTAGGGAGATCATGTTGGAGTTGTATAGAACCTTGGTGAGGCCACAGCTGGAGTACTGTGTGCAGTTCTAGTCGCCACATTATAGGAAGGATGTGTTTGCCCTAGAGGGGGTGCAGAGGAGATTCACCAGGATGTTGCCTGGGATGAAACATTTAAGTTATGTAGAGTGGTTGGATAGACTTGAGTTGTTTTCATTGGAGCAGAGAAGATTGAGGGGCGACCTGATCAAGGTGTATAAGATTATGAGGGGCATGAACAGGGTGGATAGGGAGCAGCTGTTCCCCTTAGTTGAAGGGTCAGTCACGAGGGGACATAAATTCAAGGTGAGGGGCAGGAGGTTTTGGGGGGACTTGATGAAAAACTTTTTTACCCAGAGGGTGGTAACGGTCTGGAATGCACTGCCTGGGGGGGTGGTGGAGGCAGGTTGCCTCACATCCTTTAAAAAGTACCTGGATGAGCACTTGGCAAGTCATATCATTCAATGCTACGGGCCAAGTGCTGGTAAATGGGATTAGGTAGGTAGGTCAGGTGTTTCTCACATGTCGGCGCAGACTCGATGAGCTGAAGGACCTCTTCTACACTGTGTAATTCTGTGATTTTCCCACGTTATATTCCATCTGCCAAATTTTTGCTCACTCGCTTAACCTGTCCATATCCCTCTGCAGACTCTTTGTGTCATCCTCACCACTTGCCTTCCCACCTATTCTTGTGTCATCCACAAATTTGGTGATAGTACATTCACTTCCCTCATCCAAGTCATTAATATATATTGTAAATAATTGTGACCCCAGCAGTGATCCCTATGGCACTCCACTAGTTACAGATTGCCATCCTGAAAATGCCCCCCTTATCCCAACTCTCTATCTTCTATTAGTTAGCCAATCCTCTATCCATGCTAATATACTATCCCCAAAACCATGGTCTTTTATCTTATTAAGTAGCCTATGTGTGGTACCTTATCGAACACCTTTTGGAAATCCAAATCCTTTACATCTACTGGCTTTCCTTTATCAATCCTGCTTGTTACCTCCTCAAAGAATTCGAATAAATTCATGAAGCCATGCTGACTCTGCTTGATTCTATTATGTATTTCTAAATGCTCTGCTGTTACATCCTTTATAATAAACTCTAACATTTTCCCAACGATAGATGTTAAGCTAACTGGCCAATAGTTACCTGTTTTTTGTCTCCCTCCCTTTTTGAATGAAGGCGTTACATTGGCAGTTTTCCAATCCTCTGGGACTTTTCCAGAATCTAAGGATTTTTACAAGATTACAACCAGTGCATCCAATGTCTCTGTCGCTACTCCTTTAATATCCTAGGATGCAACCCATCAGGTCCAGGGGACTTGTCAGCCTTTAGCCCCATTAGTTTCCCTAGTACTTATTCTTTAGTGGTAGTTATTGTATTTATTTCCTCCACCCCTTTTCCCCTTGATTATTTAGTATTTTAGGAATGCTATTAGCATCTTCTACAGTGAAGACTGATGCAAAGAATTCAACTCCTCTGCCATTTCCTGGTTCCCCATTATTATTTTCCCCGCCTCATTCTCTAAGGGGCCTATGTTCACTTTGGCCTCCCTCTTCCTTTTTATATGTTTAAAGATGCTCTTACTGTCCATTTTTATATTACTTGCCAGTTTACCCTCAAAGTTTATTTTCTCCTTTATTTTTTTTGGTTATCTTTTGTTGGTTTTTAAAACTATCCCAGTCCTCTGGCTTATCACTAATCTTTGCCACATTGTATGTTTTTTCTTTCAATTTGATACTATCCTTAACTTCCTCAGTTAATGGTTGGTTTATCCTCTTCCTAGAATCCTTCTTCCTCACTGGGATATATCTTTGTTGTGAGCCTTGAACTATTTTCTTAAATGTCTACCATTGTTCATCAACCGTCTTTTCTGCTAAACTCCTTTCCCAGTCCACTCCAGCCAACTTTGACCTCATTCCTTTGTAATTACCCTTATTTAAGTTTAGCACAGTTGTTTCCAACCCAAGTTTCTCACTCTCAAACTGGATGCTAAATTCTACCATGTTATGGTCACTGTTTCCTAGGGGATCTTTTACTCTGAGACCATTTATTAAACCTGCCTCATTACACATCACCAGATCCGAAATAGCCTGATCACTGGTTGGATCCACAACATATTCTAGGAAACTGTCCCGAATACACTCTATGAATTCTTGCTCGTGGCTACCTCTGCCTATTTGATTTTCCCAATCTACATGAAGATTAAAGTCACCCATGATTAATTTACTGCTTTTTTTACATGCCCTCATTATCTCCTGATTTATTCTCTGTCCTACATTATAGCTACTGTTAGGGCAGCTACGTCACTCTGCCGCTGGTCTCACTGCAGGTAGGCCTCTTGATCTGCGCCTTTTATCCTCTCCTAATCACCTCTCAGTCAATATATATTATTTTGAGCCTTAGGAATAGAATAAACCTTAATCACTTACCAGATACTCACCAATTAACCAGCTTCTTCTCCTGCAGCAGAGCAAGAATCAATTCCTGGAGGCTGAACAAGTTTAGGCAAAAGCAACCAAACACCTCTTTCCCTTCGTCCGCTTAACTCCCTGAAGCGCTCAACTCCAGCACTCTATTGTAAGTCGCACTCAAGTAGCTATACTGTAGGACAGAGCCATTGAAAGATTCCTAACATGTCTCAGCTTTGCCTCTTCCCTCATTTGGAAATACACAGTTCAGTTGCGTGCCAATGTAATCATGCAGCTGCCCTCCAATCCACCTGCTGAGCCCTCAGCAGCAGAGCTTCTCCGCAGTGTAATTTTGCACTGCGTCATCGCTGCAGGCTGGAAGATGGTAGTGCCAAACTGTCATTGCCAGACCAGTTTGGACCCTCCCTGTGGGAGTATAGAAACCCCTCCATTGTCCTGGAGGAGCTTCATGTTCAGGTTTCCCTCCCTCACAGACCTCCCCATCCACCCCCTATATTCCTTAATTCTGTCGTGCTTCTGGTGCATGTCCGTTTGTTAGCCCCTGAACACTTTGAAGTGGATGTGCTTATGGCCTGAGTGGACCTCACCCATCCCCATCTTGAGGCCACTTACACTATTTAACATATATCCCTCCCTGCACCCTTTCCCAAGTTATGTGTCTGAATGCAACCATCTCCACTCATAACCCCCAAGTACAGGCCTAGCCCTGCAGCCCCTTCTCCTGCCTGAGGCCACTTGCTCCATTCTTGCCCAGTGCAGCCTTTGTCCTGCAGCCCCTTCCCATGCCTCAGGCCATTCCCCCACTTCCCAAGTACAGGCCTAGCCCTCCAGTCTCTTCCCATGCCTCAGGCCAGTTCCCTCCCTTTCCCAGTGCAGCCCGAACCCTGCAACCCATTAAAAACCATCACTGCCTTACTGCTGGTCTGGTAGATAGAGACTTGCCTGTGACACCCCTCTGAAAGTGTTGTGCTGCTGCCTGTGAAGCCTGGCATTGATTCCTGCAAGCGTTGTGTGATGCAAGGATAGGAGAACTATCCTTGAAGTGGTGAATGAAGTGCAGGTCGCCGGGTGCACGTCGCTTATATCCTGTTGTGAAACACGTCGTTCAAATTGCACGCTGACGTGCCCTGATGATCCAGCATTGGGGGATGATTCCGGCAAAGAGGGCTTATAATGAAATAGAAATGTATTAAAATGATGTTCCCGACATGCCGCGGTGGGAAACACAGCCCGCCATTGACGGGTGGAGCGGATAATCGCAAACTGGTTTTGTGACGATGTCAAACCAATTTTTGGCCCTCTCGCCATATTTTCCACTCCCACCCACCATGACACCTGTCGTCAACAGGGCGGAAAATTCCAGCTATTGTAGTGATAATGACAGCGGCTCAAGAAGGCAGCTCACCACCACCTTCTCAAGGGCAACGAGGGTTGGGCAATAAATGCTGGCCCGGCCAGTGAAGCCCACATCCCATGAATTAATTTTTTTAAATTAAGAACATTCCTATCACTGCACCATTAAGTCTATACTAGTTGTACAATATTGCTCTCCCATTGAGTGTATACTAGTTGTACAATATTGCTCTCCCATTGAGTGTATACTAGTTGTACAATATTGCTCTCCTATTGAAGAGCCGTGCCTGCAAATTGGAAAACTGCAGATGTAATTTTTATTTTGAGCGCTAAATTGGCAGATTAGCTGGTGAAGAATGAAAGGGATGAACCTATCAGATTTTTGCAAATCTTTTGTCTCCTCAGATGAAATTAATTGCAAAGAGCTCATTAAGCACAACATCCTAATGGAGCTCTAAGGCCTGAATTTTTGATCCCGGGTTGGAAGCACAGAGTCAGGACAATTCCCGGTTCTGCAAACCTGACCCAGGGAAAAGTGCACTGGGAGGTTGGATTTTTGGTCTGGGGGTTGGGGTTGGGGTGTGGGGGGGTGGGGGTGGGGAGGGGGTGGTGAGAACGGGAGTCAAGGCAGGCAACCCCAGAGTGTGTGAGGGCATGCTGGGTGGAAGGTCTGCCTCGGTGCACCGGCACTGTGTCGAAGTTTTTGTAAAACTCAATAAAACATAAAACAGCCCTGCAGCCTTCACCCCTCACACCCCCAACACACACCCACATGCCCCATCCATGCCAACCCATGCCACCTCATGCCCACCCTTGCTCTCCATGGCCCCCATACCCTCTAAGCCAACTTGTTCCCCCATCCACCCCCATGACCCATCATACCCTCCATGCCAACCTATTCCCCTCTACCCAGTCCCCATGGCCCTTTATAGCCCCAATGCCAATTTAGTGCCAATTTATGCCAACTCCCTCAACCACCACGCCAACTTACCCAGTGTCCACCATGGGTAGACCTCAGGACCTGTGCTGAGATGAGATAAAATAAAGTTATTAAATGTCTATTGAAGAATTTGCTATTTCAAATAAAAAAACATTCTCATTGATAAAAGCCCATTAACTACATTTAACTTCCTTTGATCCCTTGGAAAAACATTGGAATTCATAGTCCCATTTCAAAGAGTCTATGACCACTTTGATCTGTCAATCAAACAGTGAACTTAGGCACGCCACTGTGATAGTGGAAGGTTGTAAATCGGTCATGCAGCACAAGTGCAGTAATGACAACCCTAAGGCTTATATCAAGAAAGTGAAATAGCAAGCACTGATTTTTCTAAACACTGTAGACAGGTTTTTTTCCTAAATATTTAAAAGGCAGAAAATTCAAATACATTGACTGCTTGGCAGTTCGTTTTGACATTTCCAATGAGCTTGACAGTTCCAATAGGTTAATGTAAAGGGCACATCACCTCCCACAAGGGGAACTTCACCTCCCGGGACCATATCCCACCTATCCAAGCAACTCCATAACTTTAGACCTTCTCCTACCAGGTCTGATCTGCACACATTGTGTTTCCCACTCCTAACTGATGAAAATCCAGCATGACTGGAGGCACCTGCTGTTTATGTGGGCAGCTGCCCCCATGAACCATGGATGAGCAATTTGGAACATGCACTCCACCTCCGCCATGAAAATGTTAGGTGCCATATTCCAGATCTGGGCCTCTGCAGCCATTTTCATAATGATGGAGAGGTTCTCAGTCTTTACAAAAATGCAGGCCTGGATAAATTATTCTGTACAGAAACCTAGAAAGTGGAAATAAAAAAGTGCAGCACTTCAGCTTCAAGTGGAGACTCCATTTTTTCTCACTGCAATCTCAACAGTAACACCTGTTTCACCTGTGCTCTAACAATGTAATTAGTTTTATCATTACGACATTTGTGTCAGTTGTGCTGAAAGCCTTGTTAAAGTAACCAGCTTAGAAAAATTTGGATTTTTCTGGATCTATTAAAAGACTAGCATTAAATACAATTGATCATTGACCTACTGAATATAACAAGAGATCAATTACATTATTACAATTACAATGCACTGTATATATAAAAAGGTATCAAAGTAATTTACATTACATTGCAATTCAGCCTTTGGGGTGAGAATGTGTTTCTTGAATAAAATACCATTATTATTATTGTTTAGAGGGGTTGAAAGTGAGGGTGATGGGGTATTACTGCTCACTTTGGGAAGTGCATTCATTTATTGCTGGTGTCTAATTTTTCGACATAAAGGGGCTTTGATTTCAGCTAAATGATGGATAAGTTATCTAGACATGCATGATTCAGGATTTCCTGCATTCCTAAAGTTCTCTGCCATCAGAATGGCGCTACTTTACTGGACTTTACTGTATATACCATAGTATCCACAGCTCTGCTCTGCCATTCAGTCTGTCCCAATTTAAGGGAACCTGTTGCAACCTACAATACCTATTCCCTGTCTGCTGTTGTTCCCTACTAGGCTTCAGGATTGTGCTCCAGTGCACTGCTGGCTTCTCAACATTGTTCAGTCACTGTGTTACAAACATGGGGAGAAATCCAATTTCTTCTGTGCCGAATTCCATTTCACCACTGGCTTCTGAATTTTACCGTATCCTCAACATTCACTGTCACATTCTAGACTATATTCTCTGCCTGAATGCCTCTTTCCCACTACATGGCCTGCTTCAACAATCTGTTTCTATTCCTTCATTGGGATTTTTCACTCTAACCTGGCTATCCCTGATTTGTTCTTGCTTGTTGTGGATACTGCCCCCATGTTACTGACTATACTCATGCTTTGCTATTATCAAACTTCTGATAGAAGCTGACTCTTTGTGCTCCACTCCTCCTTCATAACTCCTCCAAAATCCTTCGCTGAATTGGGTGAGATTGGCTGCTTAAGCTCCTGCTGTTTTCAATCTTAGGTGCTCCAAACATCCCTACAGTTGATTCTCAAACCATCTTTCTCAACTGTGCTGGCCTTACATTTCAACCTCCTCGGAAGCAGAGTCTTTGAATATGTTTAAGGCAGAGGTGCAAGGGGGGTGAAAAGTTATCAGGGTAGGCTGGAATGTGGGGTTGAGGTTACAATCAGGTCAGCCATGATCTTGTTGAATGGTGGAGCAGGCTCGAGGGGCCAAGTGGCCTACTCCTGCTCCTAATTCGTATGTATGTTCGTAGGACTTCACTGTTTACATGTTTCATTCCTCGCTCCTCCGTTAGCCATGACATAGTTCCTGAGCCTCAGGGTCTCTGCTGGCTCATGGTTGACTCTTTACCCTTCCTTTGCCCTCTGGTTCTACTGGACAACATTCATATCTCGTCCTCATGTCCTCTAATTATGATCAAGATGTTTCCCTCCTAACCTTTGGTATGCCAGTGTAAACCAAATTCCCTCTGTGTCTCTTTGCATGCACATTTTGACTACTCTCTGGACTCAATCCATCACTTCTATGTCCTTTCATAAGCTCTTGACCACTCTTGCACCCTTCTATCCTGTCTCCTCTCCTTCCTGTCACCCCGTTTTACTTCCTTTCATTTCTCCTCTCTTAGGCTCTGCCCCCCACCCCCCCCCCAATCCCATAGTGCATGCCCCAATCCATCACTGCTCCTCTATCGTTCTATTTTACTGCTGCCATCCCAGGTTTGAATGTCCGTTGAATAAGCCTCTAGCTAACCTCTGTGCTTCTCTCAGCATCAAGGTCCATCAAGGCACATATATTACAGCAATCGTAAATGTGCCAAACTCTTCCTTTGCCTGTTGAGTGCTAACCTCGCTCATCTCCCTCCTGACCCTATGACCCCACCCAACACTATGGCTCTGGGCTCTGCTGGTGGATTAATAATCACCGGCCTTTTCCACATTTCCATCTCCAGAAGTGATACTCCTGGGCAAGTTCTTTGCTTTTCACAATCTTATTGTGTAGCCAAACTGCTGGAAAAGGTAGAACTGGTAGTTAGCAGCGCAGAAATGGAACCTGACCTCATGTCTGTAGCTGATATTGTTAAGGTGCGGCACAGAGATGCGAAAGAGCAGCGGGCCAAGGATAGACCTTTGGGGGACTCAGCAGGTAACAGTACAGCGTGTGGAAATAATTACCGTTGTTGGAGATCTTCTGCCTATGATTAGTTAGGTCACAGTGGAGGATAGTACCACTAACTTAGCCAATGAAAGAAAGTCACCGGAGACAGATATCAAATGCTTCAGAGAGATGATATGAAATCTGGTAAAGTAGTAGATAATGATGAGTATAGTTATGAGCTTCAGGGTGACATGGACAAGATGGTAAAATGTGCAGAAGCATGGTAAATGGAGTTCAATATGGAGCAATGTGAAGCAATGCACTTTGGAAGAACTGGTATAGAAAGACAATGTGGCATGATTTTGAAAAGCGTAGATTAGCAGTGATATCATGGTGCCCATATACCCAATTTAAAGGTGGCAGGGCAAATGAAGTTCCTAGAAAGGATTTCCATAGAAAGGATTTACTGAATGGTTCTAGGGATGAGAGACTTTAGTTAAGAGGTTAGGTTGGAGAAAATGGGAAGTTCCCCTTGAACCAGGGGAGATTGAAGGGAAATTTGATAGAGCTGTACAAGATTATGATAGATTTAGATAAGGTAGTCAAAGAAAAGATTTTCCCACTAGCTGTTGGTACAAGGACTGGGGACACAGATTGAAGGATTTGGGCAAGAGATACAGTGGGGGGATGTGAGAAAGAACCTTTTCACGCAATGAATGGTAGTAGTCTAGAACTCTCTGCCCCAAGAGTAATGGAAGCAGAGATGACCAAAAGGAAATTGGATAAGCATTTGAGGTAAATAAACTTCCAGGGCTACGGGGATAGAGTGGGCGAGTGATTGGATTGCTCTGTAGAGAGCCGGCATGGAATTAATAGGCAGAACGGCCTCCTTCTGTATTGTAATGACACTATGGCTGGGATCTTGTGATTTTGCTGGTGGTGGGCTTAGAGGTGGGAAGGGCATTTACATAGATGGTATGGTGGTGTACCAGAATCCCAGAATCCTGCCACCTTCCCGCTTCCACCAGAATTAAGTTATGGGTGGGAAGGCCCATGGTCGACCTTGCAGACCCACCACAAATTGAGGCCCTTAAGTGGTCAATTAATGACCACATAAGGGCCTTATCCTGCCATCGCTGATATTAACCCAACTGTAGGTTGGCCTCTTGTCAAGCGGTGTGCACAGCAGCTAAAGCTGTGCAGCCAGCTTGCCACCTTGGGGGTGGCAGTCCTTCAATCAAAGCCACTCAGTGCTTGATCGAGGACTGGACTTCCTGAGCCACACCCCTGCCCTTGCTGCAGACTCCCCTTCACCCCTCTCCCTGTGACACCCACTGCGTTAAAGCCACCCCACCCACCCACCCACATTTCTTACCTGTGGCCTGGTTTGCTCCATGATGCTGGGACTCCAGTGCCTGTCCTTCCAGCAGCAGCCATGACCTATCCAGTGGTGCTGCCGGCCACTGATTGGCCTTTGGCTCTCGGTAGGCAAGACGTCTGCCCCTGGATCTTGATTTCAAGGGAAGGTCCACTGCAGGCCTGCTTGATTGGCTTGTGGTTCGGCAGGCCTTCCTGAGAAGAGGCGAGACGCCAGGTGCCTCAACAAGATTCCTCCCTATGATGCTAATGATTACTCATCACAGCTAGGCAGTTAGTCACAGCCATTGTTTGCCCGCCTTTGCAGGACCGTGAAGATTCTGCCCGAGGTCAGCAATAACATTTGCAACATATTCTTCTTCCTGATGAAGCATTTTGCCGAACACTGTAGTTTAAAGTTCTGATATCTAACATTAGGCAGGAATTTCACACAATGATGGGCATTAAGGCTGTACTTAAATACATTTTTATCAGCAGTAGAGGAAAAGCTTGTTAGAACTAATTAATGGAAAGTATCCTTCTTTCAGGAGTTTAACTCTTTGACTTAAATGGGAATCCATTTATGTTAGTCAACCTAATAAAATGCATAACAGACCATTTGTCAAGTCCCCAGTGGTAGTTTTTGTTTCTCCACTTTATGCACAGTAATAAAGTTCTTTAACAGTAACTGTAAGAACAGTTACATATGAATACAGAATACAAATTATTTCTAATCCCACAGAGATGAATATGGCATCCCTTTCTGCACACTCAAAAATCATCCAGCTTCTCATTCAAGACAAAAAATAAATTTCACACCAATGAATGGACATTTTTTGATAATATATACATGATCTGCATTGATTGGAACATTAACTGCAATTTCCTGACAACAGTGAGATAATCCAAATTCAGATCCCACAGGGCACTTCATTCTACTATTTATTCTACTGAATGTTGTTAGTTGGTCTGTGATGATTATTACCAGCAGGTAGAAAAAGGCTTTTTTTTTTCTTTGAAAAGGCAACCATTGTGTGCCAACTAATTAGGATAACTAATTAGGATATATTTGTACTTCAGACTGACAAGAAGATTGTACAAGCTGATTTTTATAACCTTTATATGTTACGAATACTAAACTGATGCCAAACATTTCTTCTTTTTGATTTTCTTAAAAATGTTTGTCAGCCTGTAAAGCATAGTGTTAGCCCTGATGAACACAACATTCCTAGGGTGTAAAATAGTATCCAGTAAGCAAGTCTTTGCTGGTTACACTCACAAATGAGTGGTTCTGTCAACCAAGCTGAATGGCACCCCTGCGTAGTGACTCGACAAAGATAGTGACGATGGAAGGAAGATTACCTTTTTCTTTGTCTGTCGTGCGTTTTCAAAAAAAGTGACACAGAGCTTGCTGACAATTGAGAGTTGTTTTATGTATGAGTCTGTGCTGAATCAAAGCATCGTGGCAAATAGTGGGAAACATTGCTCAGGTTTATAGTAGGGAGAGTGGCGCTTTCAAGGTAAAATCAATATTGCCAAAGCATTATACAGAAAATTGTAAGCCCTCTTAACTAAGATATTCCCATTCAAGTTAACGTGCAGGATTTTTAGATCGGCGTGAGGGTGGAATCAGTGGGTCTGGGAGCAACCGGAGAATGGATTGCCGCTGGCAATCAGCTCCCTACTGCAATTTCACGCTAGCTAGCTAAATTAATGCCAGCCAACGTGAAGCGTGGGCTAGTTTGATCAGCACTGCCCAGGTTGGGGGCTGGGGGAGGGCAAGCGCTGAAGTCAGTCACCTGAGCATAGACATTTTAAGAGTTCTGTGCATAGATTTTTAAAAATTTAATAATGGAAACCTCACCCCGCCCTTGGATGAGGTTTCCTGAAAAATACAAAGGCCTCCTGGCTGATTCGCTTGCCCGCCCGCCAACCATAACATTGGATGGGCAGCGAAAATTCCCGTTAATTGCGCCGTTAGTGGGCTTAATAGCCCTCTTAATTGTCGGCGAGTGTGCTTCCGAGTTTAGTGCGCAACCGCCAACTGAGATATTGTACAATTGCACTATGACGCTGGGAGGCTCGCCTGACGTCATCACGTGGTATTTTAAGCTCAAACAGGTCAGGCGTGTGCCTGCCCGCTCAGCGAAAAATTCTGACCAACATTTCAGACCTTTTCTCTGATCAAGTTGTCTTACACAATGAACAAGCGCACCTTCTGTGAACTCAATCAAGGAGAGGAATTGTCCTCACTTATCACTCCACCAGCCTTCGCGTTCAAAGGATCATCCTCTGCCATTTCTGCCAACTCCAACATGATGCCATCACCAAACACATCTTCCCTTCACCCCCCCCACCCCGGCGGCTTTCCGCAGGGATCGTTCCCTCCAGGACACCCTGGTCCACTCCTCCATCACCCCCTACACCTCAACCCCCTCCCACGGCACCTTCCCATGCAACCACAGAAGGTGCAACACCTGCCCCTTTACTTCCCCCCTCCTCACTGTCCAAGGGCCCAAACACTCCTTTCAAGTGAAGCAGCACTCCACTTGCACTTCCCTCAATTTAGTCTACTGCATTTGCTGCTCCCAATGCAGTTTCCTCTACATTGGAGAGACCAAACGCAGACTGGGTGACTGCTTTGCGGAACACCTTCGGTCTGTTTGCAAGCATGACCCAGACCTCCCTGTCGCTTGCCATTTCAACACACCACCCTGCTCTCATGCCCACATGTCCGTCCTTGGCCTGCTGCAATGTTCCAGTGAAGCTCAACGCAAACTGGAGGAACAGCACCTCATCTTCCGACTATGCACTTTACAGTCTTCTGGACTGAATATTGAGTTCAACAATTTCAGATCATGAACTCTCTCCTCCATCCCCACCCCCTTTCCAATCCCCCTTTTTCCAATAATTTATATTTTTACAAATATATTTTTCTTTTCCCACCTATTTTAAAATTTATTTTGATCTATTGTTTCATCTCCACCTTTTAGCCCATTTCGATCCCTTCCCCCCAACCCACCCCCATTAGGGCCATCTGCCACTAGCTTGTCCTGTTTGCTACCCTTAATGTCCCTATTAGCACATCCTTTAGATAATATCACCACTGTCAAAACCCCTGTGTCCTTTTGGCTATGACATCTTTGGCCATCTCTTCTTGGCCTCTACCTATCACTGACCTCCTATCGAGCTCTACCTGTCCCACCCAACTCTACCAGCTTATATTTCATCTCATTTCTATATTTTTTAGTTCTGATGAAGGGTCATATGGACTCGAAACGTCAACTGTATCTCTCTCTGCAGATGCTGTCAGACCTGCTGAGTTTTTCCAGGTATTTTTGTTTTTGTTCTAGATTTCCAGCATCCGCAGTATTTTGCTTTTATCTTAGGGGAATTGGCATCATCTGTTCTGGATTATCCTGCATTCCTGACTGAAGAATTTAATATGAGATAGAGGTGAAGTGAAATTGCCAAATGAAAAATACAACAAAAACTGAAGAAGGAATATGCATTTATATAGTGCCTTTCATAACCTCAGGAGGACCCAAAATACAGTCCTGCAAATTAAGTATAGTGTTTAGAGTTTTTGGTATTTATTCTTTCACAGGATGTGGGCTTTGAAGGCTAGGCCAGCATTTATTGCCCATCCCTAGTTGCTCTTGAGAAGGTGGTGGTGAGCCACTTGAACTGCTGCAGTCCATGTGGTGTAGGTACACCCATGGTGCTGTTAGGAAAGGAATTCTAGGGTTTTAACCCAACGACAGTGAAGAAACATCAATATAGGCCAGAATCTTCCAGCACCTCCCCTCCACCCCCACAGTGAGCTCACCTGCAGTGGGGCTGGCGAACCATTGAAATCTCTGTTCATGTTGGCGGGAACGGAAGACCCTGCCAGCATGAGGGGCCGGAAAATTCCAGCCATAGTTGCAAATGAGGATGGTATGTGGCTTGGAGGGGAACTTGCATATGATGCTGTTCCCATGCATCTGCTGCCCTTGCCCTTCATGGTGGTAGAGGTCATGGGTTTGGAAGGTGTTGTCAAAGTCTTGGTGAGTTGCTGTAGTGCATCTAGTAGAGGGTACACTCTGCTGCCACTGTGCACACATTCAAAAAGCTGCTTTCAAAAAAAACCTTTCTAAAATGTTAATCAAACATTGCCATTCATGGTTTCAATAACAGAACATTTACCCAATTTCACACCTCTTAATCTTGTCCAAATAAATGTACAGACATTGGAAAAGTGATCAAAGAAAGAATAACTTATCATAACCTCATAAAGATGTCAATCAATCCAAGCTAATACTCCACTTCAGCCTATGTAAACAGGCCCCCTGCTGGGCTGATACATTAGTGAGTGTTGGAGCTCAACCAAGCATTCATAATGAGGCCACATGGCAACTGTATTAAAAACAGAAGGGCCAGACATCTTTTCTCCAGACAGCTGTCTGTGCCATCATCCTTATCCATTGTTATTTTTTGTTTATGGGTATCACTGGCATGGGCCAGCATTTATTGCCCATCCCTATTTGCCCTTGAGAACTGAATGCCATTTCAGATGGCATTTATGAGTCAACCACATTGCTGTGGGTCTTGAGTCACATGCAGGCAAGAACAGCCTTCTTTAAAGGACATTAGTGAATCAGGTGGGTTTTTACAACAATTGACAATGGTTTCATGGTCATCATTTGACTTTTAATTCCATGATTTTTTTATTGAATTCAAATTCCACCATCTGTCATGGTGGGATTTGAACCTGGGTCCCCACCTGGGTATCTGGTGTACTAGTCTAGTGACACTACCGCTACACCACCACCTCCCCCTAAAGTATACATGTAAGAATTACATTGACAACCAATTTAAGATTGTCAGTTGGGCTCGCAGTATGGCACATTTGCATGTACTGGAATTTACATATATTACTACGCAAAGCCCTGTTCTTTACAGACAGAGAGAACATGTACACGCATTGCGCCTGTTTCAGCCAAACAAAATAAGTGACACCATTCATTGGTTCATTCCTCAGTGCAGTGCCTTGACCAATCAGAGTCAAGGTGCCTGGTTTAAATTTCAAATAATGCTTGGCAGTTAACTGTCAGACACCATCAACTGGTGCATTCTCCATGGCAACGCCTCTACAATCTGCAGTCCACTTGCAAGCCAATCAGCGGTCTCTTCTCATGTGGTATTAATTGTTGTTCCCTTTGCATTTTGTATTCTTGCAAATTGTCCTGATGAGTGCAAGACAAAAAGGTTCAACAACAAAGTCTTTTTTTTCAGCAATATATCTATTTAGTCCCATTCCCCTGTCTTTTCATCACAGCCTTAATTCAGTTTCGAACAATATGAGTATAATTGTCAATAACTAAATCTCAGAGCTGACCATTATATATGATAAGACTTCTAAGCACTTGGTATGTTTGACTATGTTAAAGACACTATGTAAATGCAAGTTGTTGATATACAAGGCATGGGTCCCAGTTGATAACATTTATCCAATTACGTAATTTATGCAGAGAAAAGGATTCGGGAAAAGTGACCCCAATTGTTTTGATTTTTTTTTGTTATGAATAGAGGCTGATAAAATTGGTTTTCACTGAAGATTGAAAAGGGACACGATTCAAGTTTTTTAAATGTCAATGAATATTGATTGTAGATATATTGGACACTAGTGCAATATTAATAAACTGTAGTGAGGTTAGATATTGAAATGTTTCTTTTGCTTCTGGAGCAGCAGATGCATGAAACAAAGCACTACTAAAAGCAGTTATAAGTACAATAGAAACCATGTTTAGTGATCACAGCTTAATAGGATTTTGCAGATACAATGCTCAAATCATGTCAAACCTTCTTTACATATGTTTTGTGTTCCTTTCATTAATTTTGTACTGAACTAGAATCTTAATTGCTCTCACCCATCTGTATTAAAAATGTATTTTCAGATAGTTTGAATTCAAGAACTTTAAATTAAGGGGTGTAGGCTGTGCCTGGATGAAACACAGAGACAGTACAGACAATTGATTTTAGATGACATTTCAGTCAATTCAAACTCAAATAAAGGAGGAAGATGTAATGCATTGCTTTGTATGAATCTGTATTCCTTGTGATCAATCCTTGTAAATAAGGTTAGGCACTTCCTGTGTTGTTACCTTGCACAATCAGACTGTGCGCATGGATCACTGAAACCTGAAAACCTTACACTGATCACGAATAGGATATGCACTGGGGACCAGAAATTTAAGTGAAATAAATCACTCAATGGCAATTACTGTATATACCTCACAGGAAATGCAGACACAAATGAGATATGTCAGCCAAGATACACGTGAATTGCTTTCCATAAAGCACAGGGCATGCATACAATTTCTAATATATTTTGTGAAGTTTTTTTTTTACTTGATTTTCAGATACCTTTGCATCTGGACGTGGAAAGATACACAATTTTCAATCACATTAATGTTTTATATATATTGGTGTTACGTGTATTCTTACATCGTAATAAATAGCCACAAGGATCAGTGTTGGACTCCAGCTATTCACAATCTATATCAAAGATTGCTGATGACACAAAACTTAGTGCAAATACGAGTTTTGAGGAGGATGCAAAGAGGCTTCAAGGAGATTTAGACAGGCTAAGTGAACAGGCAACAACATGGCAGATGAAATATAATGTGGAAAATGCATTTATCAACTTGGGTAGGAGAAACTGAAATGCAGAGTATTTCTTAAATGGTGAGAGATTGGGAAATGTTGATATCCAAAAGACCTGGGAGTTCTTGTTCATAAATCACTGAAAGCTAACATGCAGGTGCAACAAGCAATTAGGAAGGCAAATGGTATGTTAGCCCTTAATGCAAGGGCACTTGAGTACAGGAATAAGGAAGCCTTGCTGCAGTTGTATAGAGCCTTCGTGAGACCACACCTGGAGTACTGTGCAGTTTTGGTCTCCTTACCTAAGGAGGGATATACTGACCATAGAGGGAACGCGATGAAGTTTCACCAGACTAATCCCGGGGACGGAGGGACTGTCCTATGAAGAAAGATCGAGGAGACAGGGTCTGTATTCTCTTGAGTTTAGAGGAAGTGTACAAAATTCTTACAGAGATCGACAGGGCAGATGCAGGGAGGATGTTTCCCCTAGTTTGGGGGTCTAGAACCAGGGGCGCAGCCTCTGAATATGAGGTAGGCCATTTGGGACTGAGGTGAGGAGGACTTTGTTCAGTCCGAGAGTGGTAAATCTTTGGAATTCTCTGTCCCAGAGTGCTGTGGAGGTTCAGTCACTGAGTATGTTCAAAGTAGAGGTCGATAGATTTATAGATAGCAATGACACTGAGGGATTTGGGGATAATTGGGGAAGATGGCATTGAGGTAGATCAACCATGATCTAGTTAAATGTGGAGCAGGTTCGAGGGACTGAATGGCCTACTCCTGCTCCAATATTCCTATGTTCCTAAGCCTCCCTCAGTCCATGGACGGAATCATCCCATGGACTGAGGAGGACAGTCACCAGTGCCGCAAGAGGATGAATGATCTCCTCCGTTCAGCCAGGGTCATCGCTCTCAACTCATACACTCACAAACCCATCACACATCTACGGGGATCTCACTCACTGCCTGTTCAAGGGACATTACCATTCAATCTCTCACACTCACAGTCATTGTCCTCATCCCGTCCATGGGACCACTCATCGCTCACACAGGCCAGGCATACTTATCATCTGGCCTGGCAGGCGTCCTGCTTACTAGCACACAAGAGAGAAAGCTCGCAGACTGGTGGAGAAATGCCTTATGGACTTTGAAAACAGGGCTATCCAGCTGGCTGGTGAGGATCTGGCCCGGTCCTGTGCTGACGGTGAGGTCAGCGCTGCTCTACCAAGTGAGGGTCCAGCAGTGGAACATCCATCAGACAACCATGCTGTGAGTGATGTGTCCTGTTTCATTGGCCACTGCCATGCTCTAATTATCTCTCCTTGCTTCTGCAGGCACATCTACCAAACAGCTGACAGAGTCCACGACCCAGGGCCTCCAATCAAGCCCCGAGGAAACATATGAAGAGGAATCTGGAGGCATCCTCCCTGAAGTCCCGTCACAGCACTCACCCACACCCTCCACCAGCGCAGAGACACACACCTCGGTGGGACTTAGCTTTAGAATAGCCTCGGGATCACAATCTGGTGAGCACAATGCTCTGTTCGATCTTTAGCAGGTGGCTGCAGGGACTTCCCAAGTTTCTGACACTTGGAGGACTCTGGAGGCCAGAACTTTGCTGACCAAGTCAGATGACAAGCCTTTGGACTCGGTCATCTCACAGTTGTCGAAGCTGCAAAGGCAAGCTGGGGAACATCAGGAAGGAATGTCCGCTGCACTCCTCAGATTGCAAGGCACGATGGAGGAGTCCATCCGCCTTCACTCTCAGGTGATAGTGTCAGCATGCCAACACACCAAGGTCAACAATGGTGGTGGCCGCCATGGAGACCTTGGTCCAGGACTTCAGTCCTGCGCTGCTGCTCCATCACTGATGCTATAGTTTACCTCCAACACTGTGTACGCAAGAGGAGTGCTAGGCAGTTGGATCTCACTCCAGCTACCCCTGCTCCTCAAGCAGTCAGCCAGGGACCACCGGGCACCCATAGGGAGGAAGGTCAGCGGGTGCACGCTCCAGGGCCATCTGCCGAGGTGACTCTGAGCATCCAGGCCATCCGACTCCCCTCTTCCTGTGACCTCAGCAGCTACAGCTCCACAGGCTGAGTAGGGTGTCACTGCCACAAAGCAGGATGCCAAGAGCAGTCCAGGGTCCTCCAGGTCAGCAGTCAGCAGGCTGCCTCCAACTCCACTGTGGATACCCGGGGAGCAACAAGACATAGTGGCAGGGTTAGAAAAGTTGAGGAGAATTGGTTGCACAGCCTGAGCACGGGTGCTAACCGCTTGTACAGAATGTCTCCTGCCTATGGCTCCTTGTTCTGATGAACAGTGTTCGTGTCACTCAGATGTGAAAGCTTTCTGCACAAGATAAAGGCAAGTGTCTCAGTCTAGGGCCTCTTCCCTGTGCTCTGTGCAGCCTTCAGACCAAAGTGATGGTCCAGCCTCACACTCCCTGGAAACATTACTGATGCCTGCACCTTGGCGGCGCTTGTCATTGCTGCCAGAATGTAGCGGGCAGGCACCACAGAGTACTCTCATTTTCTCTTGGTGTGCTCTCAGCATCTTTAAGGAGGTGCTAGCACCCATCCCTTCAGCATCTGCGACCACTGATGCTGTGCTCCAGCTCCTGAAGGGCTCAGGTGCTGCAGGCGGACGAAGGATCAGATGCTACTAAAGTTTCATGGCTGCATCTTTATATGACCCTGATCACGGAGCACAAGTGATCTGACCTCGGCCAGGAGTCAGACATTCTCAGAGGCTATATGAAGATTTATGGAGTGTCCTCACTGCAGGTATTTTTTTCATTATTCATTAATGGAATGTGGGCTTCGCTGGCTGGGCCAGCATTTATTGCCCATTCCTAGTTGCCCTTGAGAAGGTGGTGGTGAGCTTCTTGAACTGCTGCAGTCCATGTGGTGTAGGTACACTCACAGTGCTGTTAGGATGGGAGTTCCAGAATTTTGACCCAGCGACAATGAAGGAACGGCGATATATTTACAAGTCAGGATGGTGAGTGACTTGGAGGGGAACTTCCAGGTGGTCGTGTTCCCATCTATCTGCTGCCCTTGTCCTTCTAGGTGGTAGTGGTCGTGGGTTTAGAAGGTGCTGTCTAAGGAGCCTTGGTGAATTCCTGCAGTGCATCTTGTAGATCGTACACACTGCTGCTACTCTGCGTCGGTGGTGGAGGGGGTGAATGTTTGTGGATGTTGTGCCAATCAAGCGGGCTGCTTTGTCTTGGACAGTGTCAAGCTTCTTGAGTGTCGTGGGAGCTACACTCATCCAGGCAAGTGGGGAGTATTCCATCACACTTCTGGCTTGTGCCTTGTAGATGGTGGACAAGCTTTGGAGAGTAAGGAGGTAAGTTACTCGTCGCACGATTCCTAGCCTTTGACCTGGTTTTGTAACCACAGTATTTATATGGCTAGTCCAGTTCAGTTTCTGGTCAATGGTAACCCCCAGGGTGTTGATTGTGGGGGATTCAGTGATGGTAATGCCATTGAACATCAAGGGGTGATGGTTAGATTCTCCCTGGTTGGAGATGATCATTGCCTGGCACTTGTGTGACACGAATGTTACTTGCCACTTGTCAGCCCAAGCCTGGATATTGTCCAGGTCTTGCTGCATTTGGACTTGGACTGCTTCAGTATCTGAGGAGTCACGAATGGTGCTGAACATTGTGCAATCATCAGCGAACATCCCCACTTCTGACCTAATGATGGAAGGAAGGTAATTGATGAAGCAGCTGAAGATGGTTGGGCCGAGGAACTCCTGCAATGATGTCCTGGAGCTGAGGTGACTGACCTCCAACAACCACAACCACCTTCCTTTGTGCTACAACTCCAATGACTCCGTATGACTCCAGCCAGCGGAGAGATTTCCCCTGATTCCCATTGACTCCAGTTTTGCTAGGGCTCTTTGATGACACACTCGGTCAAATGCAGCCTTGATGTCAAGGGCAGTCACTCTCACCTCACCTCAGAAGTTCAGCGCTTTTGTCCAAGTTTGGACCAAGTCTGTAATGAGGTCAGGAGCTGAATGGCCCTGGTGGAACCCAAACTAGGCGTCAGTCAGCAACTTATTGCTAACTAAGTGCCGCTTGATAGCACTGTTGATAACCCCTTCCATTACATTACTGATGATCAAGAGTAGACTGATGGGGCGGTAATTGGCCGGGTTGGATTTGTCCTGCTTTTTATGTACAGAACATACCTGAGCAATTTTCCACATAACCGGGTAGATGTCAGCGTTGTTGCTGTACTGGTACAGCTTGGCTAGGGGCGCAGCAAGTTCTGAAGCACAAGTCTTCAGTACTATTGCCAGAATATTGTCAAGGCCCATAGCCTTTGAAGTATCCAGTGTCTTCAACTGTTGCTTGATATCACATGATGTGAATCGAATTGGCTGAAGACTGGCATCTGTGATCCTGGGGACCTCCGGAGGAGGCCTAGATGGATCATCCACTTGGCACTTCTGGCTGAAGATTGTGGCAAATGCTTTAGCCTTATCTTTTGCACTGATGTGCTGGGCTCTTCCATCAATGAGGATGGGGATATTTGTGAAGCCTCGTCTCCAGTGAGCTGTTTAATTGTCCACCACCATTCACGACTGGATGTGACAGGACTGCAGAGCTTAGATCTGATCCGTTGGTTGTGGGATCGCTTAGCTCTGTCTATCACTTGTTGCTTATGCTGTTTGGCAGGCAAGTAGCCCTGTGTTATAACTTCACCAGGTTGACACCTCATTTTTAGGCATGCTCCTGGCATGCCCTCCTGCCGTCTTCATTGAACCAGGGTTCATCCCCTGGCTTGATGGTAATGGTAGAGTGGGGGATATGCTGGGCCATGAGGTTACAGATTGTGTTCGAGTAAAATTCTGCTGCTGCAGATGGCCTGCAATGCCTCATGGATGCCCAGTCTTGAGTTGCTCGATCTGTTCGAAATCTATCCCATTTAGCACGGTGGTAGTGTCACACAACACGATGGAGGGTATCTTCAATGTGAAGGCCGGACTTCGTCTTCACAATGACTGTGCGGTGGTCACTCCTACCAATACTGTTATGGACAGATGCATCTGCACGGGCAGGTTGGTGAAGATGAGGTCAAGTTGGTTTTTCCCTCTTGTTGGTCCTCTCACCACCTGCCGCAGACCCAGTCTTGCAGCTGTCATTTAGCTGTGGCCTCTGCAGCTCTTGTTCCCGAGGAGCCATCCCTACAGCTTCTGAGGACCCTGGAAGACTCCAGGGATCTGTGATTGACTGAGGGTGTAGGCATTGTGCACACTCCCTGGAAACTGTGCGCAGATCTGCAGGATGCATCAGGTGGTCGCACATCAGCTGTACATTCAGCAAATGGAACCCCTTGCGGTTGATGTAGTACAACGTGTGTTGCGAAGGAGATCTGCACGTCACATTGGAGTCAATCGCACCCTGCACTTGTGGGAAACCCAAGATCTGGGCGAATCCAATTGGTCTTGCATCCTGGCTGTCCTGGTCCCTGGCGAAATGCACAAAGTTGTGTGCCCTCGCAAAGATGGCGTCAGTGGCCTCATGGATGCATTTGTGGGTGGAGGCTTGTGAAACCCCACAGAGGTCTCCTGTGGAGCCCTGAATGGAGCCACTGGTATAGAAACTGAGCACCATGGTCTCTTTCACAGCCACTGGCAGTGGATGCCCTCCATGTCACCGTGGCGCCAAATCCTGCAGTAGCTGGCAGATGTGGCTGAGCAGTTCCCTAGACATGTGCAGTCTTCGGCAACACTGGTTCTCGGTCATGTGCAGGAATGAAATGCAATGTCTATAGTCCCTGGGAGTGGCTCGGCACAGGCCTGCGACGGCTCGCTATGGCTCTTAGGCCATGTGTGTGGGAGCCCCAGCCGCCCCTTCTTCCTGAGGAGGCTGCTCCCGCCCCTGCGCAGCCAGGAGCCTCAGTCGCGCTCTGCTCTGTCTTCTTCATGCTCTGTAGGCCACCAGGCATACAGCTAATTCACCACGTTCCATGATCCTGATGTACTCCTGCAGGATGAAAGCAAGAGACACGTGGTTAGCATGGGTGTACTAAGAGCCTGTCCTGGTTAAGTGTGACGGCCCCTTAATGCTTCGGGGAGAGTGTTGGCCACCACTTGGATGGCCAGAGATTAGTGCTCTGCATGGCTGCCCTGTTAGCTTGAACCATGGGGGGGACTGGTCCAATCCAGGGCATTTTAGTGGACTGCAGAACAGTTGGATGACTGTACACAATGTACAATCTCCTCACTAAAGCATCTCACAGCCCCTTGCAAGGATTGGACCAGTCCCCCCCATGGTTCAAGCTAACAGGGCAGCCATGCAGAGCACTAATCTCTGGCCATCCAAGTGGTGGCCAACACTCTCCCCGAAGCATTAAGGGGCCGTCACACTTAACCAGGACAGGCTCTTAGTACACCCATGCTAACCACGTGTCTCTTGCTTTCATCCTGCAGGAGTACATCAGGATCATGGAACGTGGTGAATTAGCCTGGAAAAACTCAGCAGGTCTGGCAGCATCGGTGGAGAAGAAATCAGTTGACGTTTCGAGTCCTCACGACCCTTCGGCAGAACTGAGTATAGTTAGGAGAGAGGTGAAATAATTATTTCACCACTCTCCTAACTATACTCAGTTCTGCCGAAGGGTCGTGAGGACTCGAAACGTCAACTGATTTCTTCTCCACCGATGCTGCCAGACCTGCTGAGTTTTTCCAGGTAATTCTGTTTTTGTTTCCAATCGTATCAATGTGGCTACACCTGAACTGTCTCAGCTGCAGAGGAATGGTCACTTTATACAGGTTTCCCTAATGCGTGGCCACTTCCCTCACCCACCCTACCCCCACCCTGAATGCTTGTGCGCTATATTCAACAGCAGGGCTGCCCCTGACCGGCCAGCATTTACTGCCTATCCCTAGTTGCCCTTGAGAAGCTGGTGGTGAGCTGCCTTCTTGAACCGCAGCAGTCCTGATCTTCAACTCTTGATCCAACCTATTCATTTGTCATGCTATCCATCCAGCTGATTCTACATTACAACAGTGAGAAAAGTCCCCATCACTTGTAATGGTCATGCTTATTATGGGGTTCCACCTAAATCAGGCAAAAGTAGCTAGTTAAAATAAAGAAAGAAAATATTGGATATATTGGGCCAGTCAGGCATCATCTGTGGAGTGAGAAACTGAGTTGATGCGGACCCGATTCCAGGGTTCCTGCCCCCACTCAGGTAAGCGTCCCGATGTCATCATGCACTCGCGCGATACTTCAATCAGCAGGCGTACGCAAGAGTCGGCCACGTGCCCCACCGACAATTAAGAGGCCTATTAAGACCATTAAAAAGCCAACTGATGCCAATTTTTCACTGACCATCCAATGTTGGCAGCGGGCATATCACCCAGGCAGCCTTTGCGTTTTTCAGGAAACTTCATACAAGGGTGGGATGAGGTTTCCAATATTAATTATAAATAAAATAAAAATGTTTGGGCAGAATTTTTATCATCTATGTTTAGGTGAGTTAGTCCGATGTGTGGACATATTTTTCTGCATTTTAAAATCCTTATTTAATGGTTTTCAATTCTTCAGCTCCCTGAGGCAGCTCCCTGCCTTCAGGGAGCTTTCATTGCGCGCTCCCCAGCACCCACGCTGACTTCAGCCCTCGCCCTCCTCCCACCCCCACCCCGGCAACGCCAAGCCTTTCAGCGTGCCTTTCACACAGGCTGGCCATTAATTGGCGAGCCAGCTTAAAATCGCGGTCATGGACGATCGCGGGCGGCGGGGCGTTTCCTGGCTGCTCCCGGGCCCACCCACTGCGCCCATCCGACAACCTAAATATCCTGCCCTATCAGACCAGACTAAAGTAATGCTGGTCACATGTTAGTCGCTAGTGATGGTAGCGAAACAATTTGAGACAACAAATTAAAAGCATTACCTAAGAAAATATTGGGGTAGAATTTCTGTTTTAGGAGCAATTGCCAATTCTAGCACAAATTGCACCCAGAATTGCACTCATTTTTAAAAAATAATTTTTTCCACTCAATCTCATTTATATGTCGCCAAATGCAAAATCTACTACAAATCAGTACTATTGGGCAGTGTTTTAAAACAATTTTTTAACAATTTTGCTTAAAAAATTACATTTATTTTCAGCTGTAACTCAACACAAGTTCAAAATTACAGTGCTAATCCACAGCTGTGAGTAAGCCAAATTTAAATTACTGAAATTGAATTTCAAAAAATGTCTAAAACTATCTCCTTGTTAGGAACATATTAACATAAGTCTTAGGAGCAGGGGTAGGCCATTCGGCCCTTTGAGCCTGCTCCGCCATTCAATAAGATCATGGCTGATCCGATTGTGCCCTCAATTCCTCTTTCCTCTCTGCCCCCGCACCCACCATCCCCCCCAACTCTCGACTCCCTTGTTATCAAGAATCTATCTATCTAAGCCTTGAATAAATTCAATGAAGCAGCTTCCATTGCTTTCTGGAGAAGAGAATTCCACAGACTAACGACTCTCTGAGAGAAAAAAAATTCTCCTCATCTCCATCTTCAATGAGAGACCTCTTATTTTTAAACTGTGTCCCATGGTTCTAGTCTCCCCATAAGAGAAAACATCCTCCCAGTATCCACCATATAAATTCCCCTCAGGATCTTATATGCTTCAATAAGATCACTCTTCATTCTTCCGAACTCTAATGGGTATAGACCCAACCTATTCAACCTTTATTCATAAGATGAGCCCTTCATCCCAGGAATGAGTCAAGTAAACCTTCTCTGAACTGTTTCCAATACAATTATACCTTCTTTTCAAGTAAGGAGATGAAAGCTGTACACAATACTCCAGATGTGGTCTCACCATAGCCATGTACAGCTGCAGAAAAACTTCCCTACTTTTATATTCTATTCCACTTGCAATAAACACCAATATTCCACTTGCCTTTCTAATCACTTTCTGTACCTGTATACTAACTTTGTGTGATTCATGCACCAAGATAGCTAGATGCCTCTGTACCACCAAGTTCTGTAGTCTCTCTCCATTTAAGTAGTAGTCTGTTTTTCTATTCTTTCGGCCAAAGTGGACATGTTCACATTTTCCACATTATACTCTATCTGCCAAATTTTTGCTCATTTGTTTAACCTATCTAAACCCCTTTGTAGACTCTTTACTTCTCTTGACAACTTAGTTTTCTACTATCTTGATTTTAATGGCAAATTTATCTACCATACATTAGGTCCCTTCATCCAGTTTAATATGGATTGTAAATATTTGAGGTCCTAGCACTGACCCCTGTGGCACGCCACTAGTTACAGCTTGCCAATCCAAAAATGACTCATTTATCCATACTCTCTGCTTCCTGTTACCTAACCAATCCTCTATCCATGCTAATATGTTATCCTCTACACCATGAGCTATTATTTTGTGTCCTAACCTTTGATGTGGCATCTTATCAAATTACTTTTGGAAATCCAAGTATACCACATCTACAGGTTCCCCTTTATCCACCTTGTTACTTCCTGAAAGAACTGTAATGGATTAATTAAACACGATCTCCCTTTCACAAAATCATGTTGACTCTGCCTGATCATATTATGATTTTCTAAGTATCCTGCTTAACCTCCTTAATAATGGATTCTAATAATTTCATGGATGTTAGGCTATAGTTGCCTGCTTTTGCCTCCCTCCCTTCTTGGATAAAGTTGTTACCTTTGTTATTTTCCAATCCACTGGGACCCTTTCAGAATCTAAGGAATTTTGGACAACTATAACCAATGCATCTACTATCTCTGCAGCCACTTCTCTTAAGACCTTAGGATCCACAGGGCTTGTCAACTTTTAGTCATAATAGTTTTCCCAGTACCTTTTCCCTGCTGATGGTGAATGTTTTAAGTTACTCCTTTCACCTCTTGATTTTCAAGTATTTTTGGGAAGTTTTCTATGTCTTCTACAATGAAGACAGACATAAAATATCTGTTCAACACTTCCGCCATTTCATTGTTTTCCATTATTAATTCTCCAGACTCATTCTCTGGAGGACCAACATTCACTTTAGCTACTCTTTTCCTTTTAAGATACTTGTAGAAACCCTTACTATCCGTTTTTATATTTCTAGCTAGCTTTCTCTCATACTCTTAATTTCTCCTTCTTTATTATTTTTATGGCATTCTTTGCAGCTTCTTAAAATCTATCCAATCCTCTGACTTGCTGCCAAATTTTGCAGAATTGTACACTGTTTATTTCAATTTGATATTATCCTTAACTTCCAAATTTAGCCACGGACGATGCATTCTTCTCATAGAGTCTTTCTTTCTCACTGGGATATATCTTTGTCTAGAGTTACTAAATATCTCCTTAAAAGTCTGCCACTGCTTCTCTATTTGTCCTACCATTTACCTTAGATTCTCCGCTCACTTTAGCCAACTTTCTGCCTTCATACCCTTATAATTGTCTTTATTTAGGCTTAAAACACTATACTTAGACCCACAGTTCTCACCTTCAATCTGAATGTGAAATTCTATCATGTTATGATGGCTGTCACCTAGATGTTCCTTTACCATGAGGTTATTGATTAACCTGCTTCATTGCACATTACCAGGTCTAAAATAGCCTGTACCCTGGTTGGCTCTACAACGTACTGCTCTAAGAAATTATTAGATTGGAGTACAGTGTTGAGTACCTTAGTAAATTTTTTTAAATCTTTCAAAACTTACTACTTAGTGTCCTTGCGCCAAAAAGATCCAGCTTAATTTCTGGAACCTCCTCAAAGACCTGCAAACAAACACAGAATAGTGGAAATGTTGATTCATTCACCTTGGGGTCCATGAACAGATTTGAGAGCAGGGCTTCTTCTAGTGCAATGTTTTTAAAACTATTGCAAAAGATCATGTAAACTCAATTTGCGCTGAAGGCAGTTTACATGTAAAATTCTGCAATCTTTTTTGTCAGTTATGCCATTATCAGGGCAATTGTGTTGAGAAAACCAGTGCAATTAAGTGGAAATTCCAGGCCAAAGATACAGGCCGGGAAATGGTAACAGAGCAGGAGCTGCTCAGAGTAAATTCCAGTCCACAACCCAGAGCATATTGTTTTTCTTATTCATGCATGGGATGTGGGCTTCAATGGCTGGGTCAGCAATTACTGCCCATCCCTAGTTGCCTTTGAGAAGGTAGTGGTGAGCTGCCTTCTTGAACCGCTGCAGTCCATGTGGTGTAGATACACCCACAGTGCTGTTAAGGGAGGGAGTTTCAGGATATTGACCCAGCAACAGTAAAGGAATGGCAATATATTTCCAAGTCAGGATGGTGAGTGACTTGAAGAGGAACTTCCAAGTGATAGTGTTCCCATCAATATGCTGCCCTTGTCCTTCTAGATGGTAGTGGTCGTGGGTTTGGAAGGTGCTGTCGTAGGAGCCTTGATTAGTTCCTGCAGTGCATCTTGTAGATGCTACTATGCGTCAGTGGTGGAGGGAGTGGATGTTTGTGGATGTGGTGCCAATCAAATGGATTGCTTCGTCCTGGACAGTATCAAACTTCTTGAGTGTTGTAGGAGCTGCACTCATCCAGGCAAGTGGAGAGTATTCCATCACACTCCTGACTTGTGCCTTGTAGATGTAGACAGACCTTATTGGGGAATCAGGAGGTAAGTTACTCGTCACACAATTCCTAGCCTCTGACCTGCTCTTGTAGCCACAGCATTTATATGGCTAGTCCAGTTCAGTTTCTGGTCAATGGTAACCCCCCAGGGTGTTGATAGTGGGGGATTCAGTGATGGTAATGCCATTGAACATCAAGGGGCGATGGTTAGATTCTCTCTTGTTGGAGATGGTCATTGCCTGACACTTGTGTGGTGCTTAGGCATAAATGTTCTTCAAATGCACTGATGCCAATGGATCAATATGAAAGATTTTTGCTGTAACTATTTCAAGTGTTTAATTTTTTTTGGAATAAAGATAATTTTCCACTATATGATGAAAATCTTGGTTCTGAAGTTCCACAGTCCTAGCTTCCCACTGTAATTTGGAGGGAAGCCTGCAGATCAGCAAACCAATTGAACCCCGTGCTATTTTAGGGGCCTGTGTTTGTGTTAATAGGTGTCGGCTGTTGACCAGTTCGTTCAATAAACTAGAGACCACTGCCGGAATTTTCCAGCTCCTCTTGCCTGCGGGATCTTCTGCTCTCGTCGATGTGAACGGAGATTTCAATGGCTCACTAGCCCAACCGCAGGGGGACCTGCCACGGGAGGGGCTGGAATGTTCCGGCCCACTTTTCTTTTTGCTGGCTCCAACACCTTGAGCATTGCTCAGCAGCTCATTAATTGTTTATATCAGTAGGTTTTTCCAAAGCTTCCATATTTATATTTTTTGTATCCCTATTTCAAACCAGCCTATCCCCCAACTTACTGAGCTTATACCATGGGAGACGCACTTTTCCGCTAAATAATCCAATTGTTGGCCCTGCAAAAGACAGCATATTTAATACCAAGGATATTCAAGATAGTTATTATTCAAAGATATGGGGAAGGTTAAAGTGGAAAGGTTCTCAGAATAGAAGCTATTAAAAGGTTCAGCATTTAAGAAAGCTGTATTAACTATTGACGTTTATAGTAGAGGGTCATCACATTATATGACTGTTGTAAATGTTCTGGTATTTATGGCACTACTTAGTTTGTAACCATGACAATATAAGTTGATCGCCTTTGTCTGAAAACAGACTGAACCACAAGACTGAATGGAAGCAGAAAGGATCTGCAGGTCTGTGAAATTTTTAGTTTCTGTTAGTTAATGTTTATGATATGGGGTTGGATTATCCTGGCCTGAACCCTGGAGAATGTCCATTCCCTGATGCAAAGATCAGAAACCCATTACAGTGGATCCCCATCCACTTATTATAATCCAGGATTTCCAGGGCTTCCCCCAGCGGGCAGAGTGGACTCTGCAACTGCAATAGGTGGAGCAGTAACCCATAATAATTTACATGAGATTGGAGTGGAAATCCTTGGCCCTCCTAATCCTGGTGATTAGCCAGTCAGGCGCTCAATTACTGGGGCATCCTCCGAAGAGCCTGGTGGTGTCAGTAAGCCCAACCCCTCCCCTTAGATCTGAATGTTTGATGGGGCAAGGCAACGAACGGTAGATTGCCCACCTTTTTTGGAAAGAGCAAGAGGATTTCTGGGCCCTGAGGTCTTTAGGCTGCTGTTAATGAGCAGCAACCAGAAATCCGTCAGGCCTCTGGTCAAAGCCCACAGCTGCAGGTCTTACGTTCCTATTGTCTCCCCCATTTGCCAATTCAAGATTCTGCCAGGGGATAAGTCTGCACAAGGGGTGAGGGTGGGCCATGTTGAATCCCAGCCCATCAAATTCTGACAAAGCTCTGTTGAGTCCAGGAGCAGAGGAGGGCTGAAAAACCGACACCATTATTGGTTTGAATAACCGGATGAACTGCTCACAGCATTTCTCTTTTTACTCACTCTGGTGGCTACCTCATTGCAAAAGATGCTGGTTGTATCTTTGAGAAAACCGGATGTGAACAATAGAGAACTGGAATTGAAGGTAAGATGCATGGGATGCTGGAGATTAAAACTGGGGCCTTATGGAAATGTCTGTGGCTTTATTTCAAACATCTTTACATTAAATAAGAATCTTGCTAAATCACTGGCTGCTGCTTTGCAGATGTACAAGCAAATAGCTTGGGCTCTGAATGTTGAAGTTTTTGGAGCTGGAACTGGGTTGTGCGTGCCAAACCAGTGAATGGACTGCAAATGATCAATCATACAGGTCCCCATATACATGAAAATTGAGGCACCTAAAATTGAAACCCTATGCACAGAAAACAAGAGCTTCCAGGAAAGGTGAAACCACACAATCCTTTTGTCCTCTCGGACTCCCCTTCTCTAAAGACTGAAAACTAATAATATTATGGCTAGTTAAAGGTCCTTAAAGGTCCCAGGCCTGGAGAACTAGAAAAGACCACTTTCTGATTGGCAGTCTTTGACCAATAATGGAGCAGCCTTTTCCAGTACTCCAGGCCCAGGAACTGGAAAGAGCTGCCCAAAGCTGTTAAAGATGAATTTGAGTACAAGCACAAGGAAAGTAGCAACTTGATGGGTTGAATCAAGATCGCTTGTGGGCACTTTTGCTTTTTGCTGATGGGAATCTTTTGCATGCCCTTACTCTGTATGGCTCTGTACTAAGAATCGATATTTAAGTCAGCAATAATTTCGGCGATAATCCTCGGCTGAAATCTTTGCAAAGATCTCACTGAGGTGACAAAGTCACTTGATGCCAAGGGTGAGCATGTTCACAAATCCTTCCTGGACAGGAACTGCAAAACCAGAGCCTGAAAAATGCTGGTGTCTGGTCCTCTTGAGCTGCTGCACGATTATGAGATGACTTATGAAATTTAAAACGAGATGACTTTAGAGGTCACATGACTATGGCAAGCTACAGTGCAGGAAAGCAATCTATAAAGGCATTTCTCCCAACATCCCCCTTTTCATAAAAAATAAATAAAAACATTGCATGCACTATCATTTGCAGCTGTAAGCTACCTGTAAAAATAGTCTATAAAGAAGATCATCACACATGAACCAAAAACTTCGTTCATTCTAGTATTCCCCCACTTCCATCTGTCCCTACACACACATTGCTCACATAGGATGGGAATTTTCCGCTCCAGAGGCTAAGTACAGTGATGTACTTAAGCACAGAAAGTACTAGCAGCTCATCATATCTCGTGGCAGGGAGGGCTGGGAGTCGTCTGACCCACTGTTACCTCATCAGGTTGAAGTTCCGGGTGCCAAATTTAAATGGCACCCACACACATATTCAATCTCTGCAGCCCAGAAGTTGTCATGGCAAGTGATGGCCCCGAGAAGAGACAAGCGCTGTGCTCCAAAGTTCAGAGGCAAGTGCCTGGGCAGACTCCTCCAGGCAGTCGAGGACTGCCAGGAGGTCTTCTACCCCTGTGATGGAAGCCGGAGGTCCACCAACCTCAACACCCAGGCCTGGAAGGAGGTTGCCAGGGTGGTCAGCGCCTGTGGTCCACAGAAAAGGGCGCCTCTCCAGTGCAGCAAGAGAATGAATGATCTCATCCACTCCGCCAGGGTAAGTCAACTTGCTCCTCACTCTCAACTCACACTCTCTTAAGGCCATCAGGCATTCACAGGGTTACAGTCCTCAGGAATCTCACACAACACCAGCAGAACGGACATCACCACTGGATCGCTCGCACACACTTTTAACGTTTTCATCTCTTGTCACATCCTGCATAAGTCACATCATCAGCCCTTACATAGGTCTACTCAGCACACACAGCATTCAGGCATGCTTATCATCTGCTCTTACATCCATCCTGCTCACGGTCTGTCCATCTGCCTTTACACAGGACAAGATCGCTCACAACAACAGGGAGCTGTCCCAGATAGGAAGGGGGGATGCCGGATCTCAGACCACTCACCCATTTTGAGGAGCAGGCGGCAGAGCTGGCTGGCAAGGACAGGGGCCATTCCTGCGCCGAAGACGTGATCGGTGTCTCCCAACAAGCCAGTGAGGGTTCATCCAGTAGTCTACACCCGCCCGCCGTATCCAGCAATGAGTACTATTCAATGTAGGTGATCCTCCAGCCAATCATTAATTACCTCCTCTCTATTACAGCCACCAGGAGGAAAAGGCGGAGGGACACGACCAGTCAGCCCATCACTTCCAGCCCCCAGACCACCTTGGATGATGATGCTGAGGACCCACTAGATGTAGAGCCATCACTGTGTTCACCCACACCCTCCACCAGCGCAGAGACACACACCTTGGTGGTCCCTAGCTTTAGAGCAAGCTTAGGGTCACCATCTGGTGAGCACTGCACAGATTTGAGTCCACAGCAGGTGGAGACAATGACAACCAAGGTCACCGACACCCTGAGCACTGCTGGAGGCCAGGCTCCTGCTGAGTCTGAGTCTGATGACAAGCCTCTGAAATCAGCCCTCAGAGAGATGTTGGAGCTCCAAAGTCAGGCAGAGGTGCAGCAGGCATGGTTGTCAGAGGCCATCACCAGATTTGAATGGAGGATGGAGGAGTCTGTCTAGTGGCACCGACATGCAAGTGCATCGAGGTTACCATTGGAAGGGTGGTGCCCACCATGGAGACCCTGGTCCAGCAATTTATGCCGGATTTGCACTCAAGACCTCCACACAATCACTATAGCCGTGAGTGGGTCCATGAGTGGCTAAGTGAGATGGGGCAGGGCATGTTAATCACCTTCCAGGAGCCCCTTCCCCATAAGAAGTCAGGGAGGAGCCATCAGGCACCCACAGGGAGGAGGAGGAGCGTCAGCTGGACACCCTGGGACAATCCACCCAGGGCTTTCCTGGGCTGTCTAGCCACTGAAAATCCCCTCTGCCTGTAACCCCAGCAACTCCAGCTGCTCAAGCCGAGGAGGGTGCACCTGGCCTGTAGAAAGGGGCCCTATCAGCGGCAGGAGTGAGAGGCCCTGGGTGAAAACAGCGCGGAGAGTGAATAAAGAACAAGGGAGAGAAACAGAGGCCCCAAACAGCAATTCAAACCAACACTGAAAATACAAAGAGAGACTCACAGGAAAGCAGGCTGGTGATTGGCTGGTGAGTATTTCAGCTTTTAGCTTTGTTTTAGATTTAAATTAGGAGCTGAGTAACTATCATTTGTTGATTATTATTAAATGAGTAACTTAAGGATAGGGGGGAAATTAAATAAATAATAAAGAAAAAAAACCAAAAAAGAGCAAGAGCAGAGTGGCTGTATAAAGAGCGGAGCGGTTGTATAAAGAGCGGAGTGGTGCAGAGCGGAGTGGCTGTATAAAGAGCGGAGTGAAGTTTACCTGTGAGGGAACCAGTTCTCACGCAGACACTCAGTGATGCTGGAATTCGAAAGGAGTGACGTCAGGACAAGGGAGAGAGCTGATTGGTGGGTAATGGATAAGTTTTTTTCCCCCCACTTTAAAACAACATCACAGAAGGTAAGAGTCTCAGCATTTGTTTTTTTTTTAAGGAAAAACTAAATATTTTCTACTTGGCTTAAATTTAAGGAAATAGTCTTTTAATTAAAAATAAACAAAAAGTATGGCAAGGGAGCTCAGTCCCGTGTGCTGTTCGGCCTGCAGCATGTGGGAATTCTTGGACACTCCTTGAGTCTGGATGACCACATGTGCAGGAAGTGCCACCGGCTTGACCAGTTTGAGCAACGGGTTTTGGAGCTTGAGCGTCAGCTGGAAACACAGCGCTGCATCCGCGAGGCTGAGGGTTAAGTGGATAGCACGTTTTTACATGTAGTCACTCCACAGCTCAAGGAAGTGCAGTCAAGAGAGGGAATGGGTGACCACCAGTCAGAAGAAGGGGGGCAAGCAGGTAGTCAGTCAGGAAAGCCCCAGAGTGCATCTCAATTAAGAACTATTTTTCAGTGTTGGAAAATGGTGATGGTGAACGTTCCTCTGGAGAGTGCAGCCAGAGCCAAGTTCACAGCACTATGGATGGCTTAGCTGCACAAGGGGGGAGGAATAAGAGTGCAAGAGCAATAGTGGTAGGAGACTCAATAGTGAGGGGATAAAAGCAAAATACTGCAGATGCTGGAAATCTGAAACAAAAACAGAAAATGCTGGAAAAACCCAGCAAGTCTAGCACCTCATCTTCCAATTAAGCACTTCACAGCCTTCTGGACTTAACTTTGAGTTCAACAACTTCAGACCATGAACTCTCTCCTCCATCCTCAACCCATTTTTTAAATCCCCTTTTTTCTACATTCATTTTTATTTTTTATCCACTTATTTTTATTTTTTTAATTCATTTATCCATGATTTTATCCCCTTTTTTGTCCCCCCTTCTATCCCATTTTCTATCCTTTTTTTTCCAACAGCACCCCTTCCGGGCCGTCTGTTACTTGTTCTATGATGTTCTTTCACACAATTCTACCCTTGTTCTGCTATTATCACATTCTGCTTTCTTACCTTTATGCCACTATCAGCACCTTTTTTACCCCTAACCACTACCACTCCCTCTGTCCTTTAGTTCATGACATCTTTGTCAATCCCTCCTTTGTCCCCACCTATTGCTGGCCTTCTATCCAGCTCCACCTGCCCCACTCCCCTTAAGCAGTATAAATTTCATCACATTTCCACTTCTCTTCAGCTCTGAAGAAGGGTCATATGGACTTCAAATGTTAACTCTGTTTCTCCCTCCATAGATGCTGCTAGACCTTCTGAGTTATTCCAGCATTTTCTGTTTTTGTTTCAATAGTAAGGGGTGCAGACAGGCACTTCTGTGGCCGTAGACGTGACTCCAGGATGGTGTGTTGGGATACATATCATGTATCTGTGCATGGAGCCAGAGGACGTAGGTGAGGTTTTAAATGATTACTTTTCATCTGTGTTCACTATGGAGAAGGACGATGTAGGTGTAGAAATCAGAGAGGGGGACTGTGATATACTTGAACAAATTTGCATTGAAAGGGAGGAGGTATTAATGGTTTTAGCAGACTTAAAAGTGGATAAATCCCCAGGCCCAGGTAAAATGTATCCCAGGCTGCTATGTGAGGCAAGGGAGGAGATAGCAGGGGCTCTGACACTAATTTTCAAATGCTCCCTGGCCACAGGAGAGGTGCCAGAGGACTGGAGGACAGCGAATGTGGTACCATTATTCATGAAGGGTAGTAGGGATAAACCAGATAATTACAGGCCAGTGAGTTTAACATCAGTGGTAGGGAAATTATTGGAAAAAATTCTGAGGGACAGGATTGATCACCACTTGGAGAGGCTGGGATTAATCAGGGATAGTCTGCATGGCTTTGTCAGAGGGAGATCATGTCTTACAGATTTGATTGAATTTTTCGAGGAGGTGACTAGTTGTGTAGACGAGGGCAGTGTAGTTGATGTAGTCTACATGGGCTTCAGTAAGGCTTTTGACAAGGTCCTGCATGGGAGAATGGTCAAGAAAGTAAGAGCCCATGGGATCCAGGGCAATTTGGCAAATTGGATCCAAAATTGGCTTAGTGGCAGGAGGCAGAAGGTGATGGGCAAACATTGTTTTTGCGATTAGAAGCCTGTGATGAGTGGTGTACCATAGGGATTGGTGCTGGGATCCTTGCTCTTTGTAGTGTAGATTAATGATTTAGGCATGAATATAGGAGGTATGATCAGTAAGTTCTCAGATGACATGAAAATCAGGTGGCGTCATAGATAGTGAGGAGGAAAGCCTTAGATTACAGGATAGGTTAGATGAGGGGAGATGGTGGCGTAGCCGTATTGTCAGTGGACCAGTATTCCAGACACCCCAGGGTAATGCTCTGGGGACCTGGGTTTGAATCCTGCCATGGCAGATGGTGGAATTTGAATTCAATAAAAATCTGGAATTAAAAGTCTGATAATGACAATGAAACCATTGTTGTTTAAAAAAAAAACTATTTGGTTCACTAAGGAAATCTGCTGTCCTTACTTGGTGTAGCCTATATGTGACTCCAGCCTTGACTCTTAACTGCCCTCTAAACAAGGAAAATTAGTGGTGGGGCAATAAATGCTGGCCTAACCAGTGACACCCACATCCCATGAATGAATTAAAAAAATGGGCTAGTGGCAAATGGAATTTAATCCTGTGATGAATTTTGGGAGGACTAACGGAAATACACAATGAATGAAGGAAGCACAGGGGATCAGAGGGACCTTGGTGTACACATCATAGATCCCTGAAGGCAGCAGCACAGGCAGATAAGGTGGTTAAAAAGGCATATGGGATACTTGCCTTGATCAGCCGAGGCATAGAATATAAGAGGAGGTTAAAGTTATGTTGGAGCTGTATAAAACACTAGTTAGGCCACAGCTGGAGTGCTGTGTGCAGTTCTGGTCTCCACACTATAGGAAGGGTGTGATTGCACCGGAGAGGGTGCAGAGGAGATTCTCTAGGATGTTGCCTAGGCTGGAGCGTTTCAGTTTTGAAGAGGGACTGGATTGGCTAGGGTCATTTTCCTTAGAGCAGAGAAGGCTGAGGGGGGGCTGAGGGTGAGAGGAGAAAACTATAGAGGAGATGTGCGGGGCAAGTTTTTTACGCAGAGGGTAGTGAGTGTCTGGAATTCGCTGCCAGAGGAGGTGGTGGAAGCAGGTACGATAGTGGTGTTTAAGAGGCAGCTTGACAAATACATGAATAGGATGGGAATAGAGGGATACGGACCCCGGAAGTGCAAAATGTTTTAGTTGACGGGCAATATGATCGGCGCAGGCTTGGAGGGCCGAAGGGCCTGTTCCTGTGCTGTACTTTTCTTTGTTCTTTGTTCTTTGATAGAGGTATACAAAATTACAAGAGCATTGATAGGGTAGATAGGAAGAAACTTATCCCCTTAGCAGAGGTGTCAACAACCAGGGGGCATCGATTTAAGGTTAGAGGCAGGAGGCAAAGTAGAAGATTTGAGGAAAATTTTTTCGCCCAGAGGGTGGTTGGAATCTGGAACACACTGCCTGAGGGGGTGGTAGAGGCAGGAACACTCACAACATTTAAGAAGCATTTAGATGAGCACTTGAAATGCCATAACATACAGGGCTATGGGCCAAGTGCTGAAAAATGGGATTAGAATAGATAGGTGCTTGATGGCCGGCACCGACACGCTGGGTCGAAGGGCCTGTTTCTATGCTGTAATATGACCCAAAGCAGGCTGGGGCCCTCCAGGCCTCAGGCCTCCAGAGGACGCCTGCGAAGGTCATCTCAGTCAACAGGGCCTAACAATCCACAGGCTGCCTCCACCTATGCTGCGGATGTCGGGGATGCACCTGGACGTAGCATGGTTGCTAAATTTGCTGATGACAAAAATGTAGGAAATTAAGGTGTGAAGAGGATATAAGGAGGCTACAGGGGAATATAGATAGGTTAAGTGAATGGGCAAAGATCGGGTAAATGAAGTATAATGTGGGAAAATGTGAAATTGTCCATTTTCACAGGAAAAATAAAAAAGCATATTATCTAAATGGTGAGGGATTTCAGAGCTCTGAGATGCAGAGGGATCTAGATGTCCTAGTGCATGAATTGCAAAATGTTTATATGCAGGTGCAAGTAATTAGGAAAGTTAATAGAACATTATTGTTTATTGAATACAAAAGTAGGCAGGTTATGCTTCAGTTATAAAGGGCATTGGTGAGACCACATCTTGAATACTGTGGACAGTATTGATCTCCTTATTTAAGGAAGGATGTAAATGCATTGGAAGCAGTTCAAGATTTACTAGACTAATACATGGAATGTGTGGGTTGCCTTATGAGGAAAGGTTGGACAGGCTAGCAGAGTAAGAGGTGACTTGACTGAAACATATAAGATCCTGAGGGCTCTTAACAGGGTGGATGTGGAGAGGATGTTTCCTCTTGTCGTAGAATCTAGAACTAGGGGTCACTGTTTAAAAATAATGGTCGCCCATTTAAGAAACAAAAGACGAGAAATTTTTTTCTCTCAGAGGGTTATGAATCTTTGGAACTCTCCTCAGAAAGTGGTGAAAGCAGAGTCTTTGGATATTTTTAAGGCAGTGGTAGATAGATTCTTGATAAACAATGGGGCGAAAGGTTATCGGAGGTAGGCGGGAATGTGGGGTTGAGGTTACAATCGATCAGCCATGACCTTGTTGAATCATGGAGCATACTCAAGGGGCTGAATGGCCTACTCCTGCTCCTAATTCGTATGTTCGTATGTCTCTGCTGGGTTGACTTTCAGAGCATGTCATGATGTTGCTTTTCACTGAGTCTGGGAGATTTCATACTCTGTACTAGCATCATCAATTTCCTTCAAAAGGAGTGCAGCTCTCGACAGCATGTCAGCGATGTACATCCGCTTTCCTTGCTTGTACTTCATTTCCAAATGATATCTCTGCAAGTGAACTAACAAAGTTTGCAGACACTTCAGAACAGATAGAAGTGATTTGAGAAAGATGCTTTGAAGTAGCTAGTGGTCAGTCTGTACCATCACTTTGTCTCTCCCAAACAGGTGCTGACTAAAATGATCACCAGCAAAGACAACAGCCAGACACTCTTCCTCAATCTGTGTATAGTGTTGTTTAGTTTGCAACATTTAAACCAGATGGATTTTGATAAATGTGATAAATTTGATAAATGATACATAGCAGCAAAATCCTGATGGCAGAAAACAGCCTGGACTGACAGGTCATTCACGTCAGTACAGAGGGGCTACCATGCAGGTATATTATTTTAACACGCCAATGACTCAAGTACCTTTGGTTGTACAACCACTAAAGTTGATGGATGTCACCTGCCAGCACACTGCATGAGGGCTGCTCCAAGTCCTGTTTCGTTGACATCACACTACAGGGTGACTTCATCATTGACATCATAGGTACCTCAACACTAGTATTGTCATCACTAATTGTTTGTCTGTTGTTGTTGGGCCGTCTTGGAAGATGTTGAGGGTCTTACTCTTAGCAAGTGTTCTGGCTGGAGGCAAAGGTCCTTTTTCAAAGTAACCTTAATTTACAAAGGCACTAGGACACAACCACTGCTCAGCTCTCAGATTCTCCTCATTCTCTTCTGTGTGACATCAATAATACATAGCTCCTTATGCACGTGCTCAGTAGTTATTCTTAGTGTTAGAGTTAACCCTTTACTCTACATCTCCCTCCAAGTCTTTATCTCTGCATGCTATGTACACATCCTCCTACATCTCCCCCAAAGTCTCTGTTTTTATGGGAATAATCTTTGTGGTAGTTTCACCAATCTCCCCAGACACGTATGGAGTTCTTTCTGAGGTTGTTGAGGGTTTGTTTGTTCCAAAACCATTCTCTGAGGGTCATAATTTCTTGTTTTCATTGTTATCGGTTCCGTAGTTGTAGTTTCCTCCTGAGGATCAGGGTATGCAGCCCATCCGGCTAATGGCTTCTTGTTCATTGAAATCAAGGCATCCTATTTCTTCGGATGATACTGGTTTCTGTCTGGAAAAGATATGATCTTGGTTTTTGAAGCCTTTCCCTTGTGGTACCTTCTCACTGCCACTCCCTAATCCACCACATCTCTCCCCTTTCGGGAGTGAGTGCAGGTCATGAGCCCTGTGTCGCTGGTTGAAAGTGCAGACTTGGCCTGCTCTGTAATCTTCTTCCTTCTGTCAGGAACGTGGTCCTCTACTGTTATGCTTGGCGTTATTGTGTGAGGAAGGGAAGGAAGTTAGGTTCTTAGCCTGCGGCCCATCAAAACCTTGCATGGGGCAAAACAATTCTTCAATGGTACAGAGCAGTAGCTAAGCAGGGCTAATGTAAAATCTTCGCTTTTTTTCTGAGGAGGCCTTCAATGGTACCTACCCCTCTCTCAACCTCTTTGTTGGCCTGAGGGTACCTCAGCAAATTTGTGACGCGGCCAAATCCATATGATGCTGCAAGTGATTGGAAACACTCATTGACCAATTGTAGCCCATCATCAGGGACGACAATGCTGTGTATGGAAAATACTCTAGTCAGAGATTCAGAGGTGAACCCATGTAGCATTCTCCACCTCAATCTAGCTCTCATCCACAACGATGAGAAATACTTTTGCTTTGAATTCGAATAGGTCCATACCAAGACATTCCCACGACCTGGATGGAAAAAAGGAGGGCAGAAGCTTTTGCTTTTGCCTTTTGGCCTGTCTAGCCAGTTGCACTGCTTTGCTCAGCATCAAATCTTCTCCAAATTGTAAAGTCTGACAGGGTTTCTTCTAAAACACTGACAATTATTCTGTCTCTTATTAAACCATCTTATAACATTCCATACATAGAATTATCAGCCAAATAATAGTGATCATTTATAAATGAATTAATTCCTTCACCTGGTCTTTGATTTCAATTGTTGAATTTTGCCCTCTATGATGATGTCTCGCTGAAGACTAAAACACATGTCAAAAGGCTCCAATAACATCCTCGTAGGAGGCTGTCCCCTTGTTCACCCCTTGTCTGGCCAGCACATCGTCTCAGATGCTACTGACATGTAACGAAGTACCAACCTGGTCCTTGTTAGTCCTGCTCGCGAGACCCAAAGCATTTCAATGAGTTAAATCCTTTCTCCAATTTTGCCATTGCTCGTCCTGTCTGAGCTCTCTGTTCTGGAACAATTGTGGGAGAGGGAGGGTAGAATTCATTGCTCACCCTGTGTTGAGGTTTCCATTTCCTGTGCTGCTTTCTGTATTAGTCGCTAGGCTGACCTCATGTTTTCCTCTCTAGTCCAATAACCAAGTAGAACCATAGAACATAGAACCATAGAACACTACAGCACAGAAAACAGGCCATTCGGCCCTTCTAGTCTGTGCCGAAATATTATTCCGCTTGTCCCATTGACCTGCACCTAGTCATAACACTCCAGACCTCTTCCATCCATGTATCTATTCAATTTATTCTTAAAACTTAAGAGCGAGCCCACATTTACCATGTCAGATGGTAGCTCGTTCCACACTCTCACCACTCTCTGAGTGAAGAAGTTCCCCCTAATGTTCCCCCTAAACCTTTCCCCTTTCACCCTAAAGCCATGTCCTCTCGTGTTTATCTCTCCTAATCTAAGTGGAAAGTAGGTCTCGAAGGTCCCTTACCTGCTGCTTCCTGCTGCTGGGCTTCTCCTCAGGCTGTTTCCCACTGTTTTACACTGCTTTTCTGTGAGTCTAGTCATCAGTACCACCATATGTCATTGCTGGGTCATATTTAAAGATGTTGGGGGTCTTACTCCTAGCAAGTGATCTGGCTGGAGGCAAAGATCCTTTTTCAAAGTAACCTTTATTTACAAACTCAGCTATGCACAGGATTACAAAGCACTAGGACAGAGCCACTGCTCATCTCTCAGATTCTCCTCATTCTCTTCTGTGTGACATCATTATTACATTGCTCCTTATGCACATGCTCAGCAGCTTTTGTTAGAATAGTGTTAGAGTTAACCCTTTACTCTACAGTTTGATGTGAATGACAACTGTTCCTTGTTCTGTGCCCCAATGCCACTGAACATCCTTTGCATTGAGCTTCCGTAAAGGCTCACGCTCTGTTGACAAATTGGGCAAGAACTTTGCTAGGTAGTTCACAAATCCAACAAATCGTTGCACTACCTTCACATCGGTTGATTGCTGCATCTCTGCTACAGCTCACACCTTATCAGGATCAGTGCAAGGTCCTTTCTCTGTCAGCACATGACTTATGCACTTGAGTTCAGTCACCTTCAGTTGCAGCTTTTTCTTGTTCAGCTTCAGGTTCATCTAACAAGCTCTCTCTAGCAGTCCCACTGGATTCTGATCATGGTCTACAAAGGCTTCTTCCATCATACCTCCATGTCCATAGACCAGCAGATCTCCCTCAATTGCTTCCACTCCTGGAAGATCATTGACTATCTCATGCTGTCTGTATTGATACTCTTCTGGAGAAATGGCATGCACAACCATCTGTGCCTCCCAATGGCATTCAAGATGTAGTCAGAAAACTGCTGCTTTCATCCAACTTCACTTGCCAGTATCCATCCTTCACATATATGATAGTAAAGAGCTTTGTCTTGGCAAGTTGTGGCAAATTTTCTTCAATGGCTGGCATGGAGTAGTGAGATCTCTTCAACGCTTTGCTTAGTCATTTTGATCTATGCACACACTCAGATTTCCAGGGGTTTTTTTTGCTGCTACCATGCTGCTAATCCAGTCTGTAGAAGTTGTCACTTTCTTGATTATTCCCATCTTTTCAAGCCTCTCAAGCTTGTCTTTCAGGCTGGACTTGAGGGCCTCCAAAATTTCATATTACTGGCTTTTTGCTACTCAGTGAGGTCTAGGGAGCAATACAGTTTGTAGCACTCTTTCCCCAGCACTCAGAACAGAGTTGCTACTCTGATTTGTTCAGGTTTCTTGTTCAACTTGTGGCAATTTGACAATTCTGCCATTGAGTGTGAAAAAAATTCCAATTCACTCTCAATTCTCCCTTCATCTCCATAGGAGCAGGTACTGGAATATTCAGAGCCATACTGACTTACCTAGCAGTCAATGTCCAGTACAAAATTTCATACTGAAATTTTAATTATTCTCTGCTTTTTTTTTCATTGGCTGGCTCTCTTCCATTCAATTTCAGCTGCACACTCCTGACACCACGGGCAGCATTTTTCCCTCGGCGAGCGTCCCGACATCACTGCACGTCATTTATATTTTCAGTTCAGCGGGCATGTAGCCGACTCGGCTGTGCGCCCGCTGAACTGTTAAAGGCCTATAAAGGCCATTTAAAACCTAACTACCTCAATTTAGTAAGCTGCCCATCCAACCTTAAAGTTGGCGGGCAGGCAAAGTGCCCAGGCGGCCTTGGCACTTTTCATGAAACCACATCCACAAGCAGGATGAGGTTTCATGAAGTGTTTTAAAATCTGATAAAAATTTATAGTTATTCTTTGACATGTCCCAGCTCGTGTGATAATGTCACATGAGGGGGCATGTTTTAAAAACCTTTATTTAAAAGTTTAACACTGAAACAAATCTCCCTGAGGCACAAAGATCTTTGCACTCTTTTGCGCACCTGTGCAAAAGAGTGCAGGGAACCACTCAGGGAATTGCCCCCCACACCCGCCGGCCCGCACAGGGAGCATTCAGCACTTCTGGGTGAACGTCACACTGGGCACGCCTTAGTTGGCTCACCCATGTAAAATGGCAGCGCGGACCTGATCGGGGGTGCCAATTGGGTTCGCGCCCGCCCCCACCCACCCCTGCACAACCCCTCCGATGGGGGGAAGCTTCCGGCCAATGCTCCATGAGGTGGCTAAAACTGCCAATGTCCTGAAACCTTAATGAACAATAGATGATATCAGAGGTTACATGACTATGGTAAGCCAAAGTGCACAGGAGCAGTGCGCAAAGGCATTTCTCCAAACAAGTGGCATGTATTGTATCTGGAGGAAAGGCACAGGAATCTATTTCTGCTGGGTTTTTTTCACCATGGAAGAAATGGTGCAAAATTGTTGGCTCCAAAAATGTTTTGAATTGAAAAATCTCCATGTGGATTCTGTACTTTATAGCTACTGTTCTCTATCTTAGAATGTTAAACAACTGACTCTCCCAAAAATAAGTGTGCAGGTAGTGTTGGGTCCACATGACATGAAAAGAAGTCCAAAATTTTATTTGTTTGCCATGTTTAAAAAATTGACTTGCTGCTGAACCCAAAAAGATAGCTGCGACAAGTCACATGACCACAGGACTGGCCCTTTATTCTGGGAGCTACCACCAAGAGTTACAAGAACAAATAATTATGCCCTCAACTGGTGGAATCTCACACCTCATTACACAGGCCCCTTGTAATCAATGAAAGCAGAGGAAGTGCAGAAGAACTGGCTCCCAAATCTATGCTATTACAAAAGAGAGAGATCGAAACTTATTATATCAGAAGAGATGCTAATGACCACCTCACCTCTCCCCTAAGGAGGGGCAATAGAGCTGCAATTAACCATGAAATGGGCCATGTCACGTGACCCAAGCCTCTGGCTCTTTGAACAGTTTTAACATTACATATTTGGCTTCACACTCAGTCTGATGTTTAACATCCAACCGATGAATTCCCAAGAAGCAGAATTCCAGGGAGAACAACAGTCTGCTCTTCCAAACTTGTCTCTGCTGGAAGGTTTCCTACTATCACCTGCAGAACCGACCCAGTCTTTGTGTACTTACTTCATCATGCAGTATCAGCGCCGACTGTAAAGCGAACTCTAAAATTCCAGTCTTCAGCCAGCTGAACTTAAGCTCCTATATGAAAGAATTCCTCCTTGGACTCTGACTCTAAAAATCATGTGAACTAACATCCTTTCCGTGGTTCTTGTACTATTACTATCCATAGTTGTAAAACTCTTTTTTTCATCCCCCCTTTACTCTGTGTGTGTGTGTGCATGCATTTGCTCAGTGGAGTTGGGAGTTGCGAACACTCCTTTCCCGTGTTTTGAATGTAGAATAAGTTAACTTTGAGTTAATCATGACGCAAGTTTGCTGTGGGTTATTAGTAAATTGGATCACACAAACCGAAGGTTTGGGAAAACATGGCACGGCAAACTTTTTAAAAATTCAAAGCACCTTCTGCTGACTGACAGTTGGTGAGAAGAATAAGCACTGTTTGCCTCTCTCTCTCCTATCTGTAACAATGGCCCATTGTAAATAAACCTGTTATTCTGGAGGAAAGGTCGAATGAGCATTGGTTACCTGGAATGCAATGTTACAATGCACTGCAATATGAAAAATGGAAATATTCACAATTAGAGAGATACAGAACAGTAGCTGCAGGAACTGTGTGAGTGAGAGAGTTTGGGAGGGGCGGGGAAGAGAGGGGACTAATCTGCTGTACAAACAATAGGGATAAGAAAGTGGATAGGAAAAGCATGAAGATGTGCAAAAAGAGTCGACATGCCAAAGCAAAACAATGAGATGGAAAAGTGGATTTAGATAGAAAAAATTGTGAATAGAAAGCTCATTCAGGATTTGGTGAAGTAATAGGAAATTAATTAATATCTTGTAAGATCAAATCTACACTTCAGTGAAGAGTTCTTTTAACAGCAACATTGCAAAAATCTATTTTAAAAAAAACTTAAACTCTTAAGTACTCATCACAAGATCTTCACTTCGGCTTTAACGCTGTTTGTGAAAACTAAGTAAACGCTCATTGATAAAAATGTGTTTACTTAGATCTGTCAGGTTTATCATGTTCGTCATGTGGAATTTCTTCTTCCCAACCAGCTGTATCAAAATATTGCATTCAGAAAACCCTCAAGCTTCCCCATTGGTGAAAGGGGTGTAAAGAGCCCAGTTTGTTGTTAAACTATGTTACTCTGTGCTTAATTAGCATGGTGGGACCCGCCATGGAGGATGCAGCAGCCCAGCCGAAAGTCCATTGGCTTTCGATGGGACTGGATGATCCCGGCAGCGGGTGCGGCCGGAAAATCCTGCCCTAACTCAGAGTTGGAGACTCTTTTGGAGAGTTCCAGATGCAGGGGATTTCCCATTGGAAGTTGAAGCTTCCTGGGCAATTCCCACTGAGTCCTTGCATTGGGAGCTCCAAGGGGACCAGCGCACTTTCTGGGGTACCTCCAGGGAACGACCATCCGGAGACCAGAAGTTCTGGACCTATGTCGTCACCTACTATCCTACAATTATCTTTAAAATGGTGAGAGACATTTGTTGGACAGAGGACACCAGCCTAGAAATTGGATCAACTCTCATCAAGGCGCGATCCCAGTGCAGCGCTCACTGCATAAGCCTAATGGACTGACAGCACAACCACAGCAAGTGTTCTGCCAAGCTAATTAGTATGGTGCTTGAGACCTGCAGGCAGCATTTCCAGCCCCAGAGGCAGCCTGCCAGTCTTGTGGGGCAGTCTGGTCAGCTGGCTTGAATGCTGGCCAAGGACCCCAGGAGAGTTTGTGGTTGGTGAGGTGAGGCAATAAAGAGGGAGGCATGCAATGGCTAGCATCAGCCCTCAGTTTTAATTGAGAAATGGGAAGAGTAATCCTGCCGCTGCTGGCTCGACTATGATGAGAATAGAAAAACTTTAAAAATACCGTTCGGGTGCCAGCCTCTAGCGACCTCTTTAAGGACTGTTGCTTCAGCTGTGGAGCACTTGAAGGAACTGAATGCATTGTTCCTGGTAGACTTTGCACTCCAATTTCTCAAAAAAGCCTGAAACAGGCTTTTTAAAAATAGCCCTCGTTTTCCTTGTGCAGTTTCAGGCACACATCCTATACACCGGCTGAAGAGGTCTAACCCTAACTCTCTTCTGTGCTGCAAGTGCACCTCCCACAATAAGGGGCCTTTAGATGCCTGTTTTTACACTTGTAAAATGGGTGGCACTCAATTCAATTTCTAGGCCACCATTAATTTAAGTTGTTGTTGTAGTAGTATTCAAGAGGAAGTAGTTCACTCGATTTCTGTCATGATGATTTTCAAAGAATTCAAACTACAAAGATTCTAAAATCCAGTAAAAATAAACAATTTTTTCCTCTACTCCTAATCCCTCTACACCTCCAACCCCCACCAGGATGGTCCGAGGGCTCTCCGCTTCTTCCTTGAACAGAGGCCCAAACAATCCCCATCCACCACTACTCTCCTCCGCCTGGCTGAACTTGTTCTCTCACTGAACAACTTCTCCTTAACCTTGTCTCACTTCCTCCAAATAAAAGGTGTGGCTATGGGTACCCGCATAGGCCCCAGTTATGCCCGTCTATTTATGGGGTATGTGGAACATTCCTTGTTCCAGTCTTACTCAGGCTCCCTCCCACAACTCTTTTTTTGGAACATCGATGACTGTTTCAGTGCTGCTTCATGCTCTCGTCTGGACCTGGAAATTTTTTAAATCAATTTTGCTTCCAATTTCCACTCCTCCATCATTTTCACATGGTCCATCTCTGACATTTCCCTTCCCACCCTTGACCTCTGTCTCAATTTCTGGTGACAGACTGTCCATCAATATTCATTACAAGCTCACCGATTCCCACAGTTACCTCAACTACAGCTCCTCACACCCTGCTTCCTGTAAGGACTCCATCCCATTCTCTCAGTTCTTTCATCTCCGTCGCATCTGTTCCGATGATGCCACTTTCCAAAACAGTGCTTCTGACATGTCTTCCTTCTTCCTTAACCGAGATTTCCCACCCACGGTGGTTGACAGGGCCCTCAACCGTGTCCGACCTGTCTCCCGCACCTCTGCCCTCACACCTTCCTTTCCCTCCCAGAACCATGATAGGATCCCCCTTGTCCTCACTTTTCACCCCACCAGCCTCTGCATTCAAAGGATCATCCTCTGCCATTTCTGCCAACTCTAGCACAATGCCACCACCAAACACATCTTCCCTTCACCCCCTGCCCCCCATCAGCATTCCAAGGGGACCGTTCCCTCCGGGACACCCTGGTCCACTCCTCCATCATCCCCTACACCTCAACCCCCTCCTACGGCACCTACCTATGCAATCGCAGAAGGTGCAACACCTGCCCCTTTACTTCCCCCGTCCTCACCATCCAAGGGCCCAAACACTCCTTTCAAGTGAAGCAGTGCTTCACTTGCGCCTCCTTCAGTTTAGTCTACTGCATTCGCTGCTCCCAGTGCGGTCTCCTCTACATTGGAGAGACCAAATGCAGACTGGATGACCGCTTTGTAGAACACCTTCAGTCTGTCCGCAAGCATGACCCTGTCGCTTGCCATTTCAACACACCATCCTGCTCTCATGCCTACATGTCTGTCCTTGGACTGCTGCAATGTTCCAGTGAAGCTCAACGCAAACTGGAGGAACAGCACCTCATCTTCCAGTTAGGCACTTTACAGCCTCTGGACTTAACATTGAGTTCAACAACATCAGGCCATGAACTCTCTCCTCCTTCCCCACCCCCTTTTTGATCCACCCCCTTTTTCTCATTCATTTTTACTTTTTAAAATTTATTTTTCCCCACATATTTTAATTATTTTTAAAATTTATTTCCATTTTTATTCATTGTTTTATCCCCAGCTTTTAGCCTTTTCAATCTTTTTTCCCACCGTCTCCTCCCCCCACCCCACCCCCCACTAGGGCCATCTGTCACTTTCCAGTGTGTTTACACTGGTCCTGCCATTATCACATTCTGCTTTTCATTCTTAATGTCACCATTGGCACCTCCTTTAGCCAGTGCCACCACTATTAACAACCCTTTGACCTTCTGTTTATGACATCTTTCGCAATCTCTCCTTTGCCTCCACCTATTGCTGGCCTTCTATCCAGCTTCACCTCTTCTGCCCCTGCCCCCCACTTAAACAATATATATTTCACCACAAATCTACTGCCCTTTAGTTCTGAAGAAGAGTCATACAGACTCGAAACATCTCCACAGATGTTGTTTCAGGATTTTTTTAATTGCTTCTACTTATTTAAATAATTCCTTCTAAAAGTATAAAACACTGTACATAGTGATAAATGTGGACTTCTGTTGTTGTAGTAGATTATGGTTTTATTTAGTGTATATTGTACCTTTAAGAATAATACTTGTTATGGAAGATCACATGATCTGTAATAACCAATAGGAGAGTAGCACGGGCTACCTCAGTCAGTGTAGAGATGGAGTTGAAGTTGAAAGCACACGTGTAGTTGCTGATGAGTATATTGTAAATAAACTTAATGTTTCAACCCAAGAAATGTCTGCAGATCAACTCTATCATTAATAGTACAACTCAGCCATCCTACAACAATTGTCAGAAATAAATTCTTCATGCACATTAATAAATGACTCAACTGGTGGGGTCTAAGTTCATTCAGCATGTGTGAATGATGCGCAAAAGCAATAATGAATGATAAGATATGTGTGTATAAGAGTTATTACCAACATCATAAAAACAACTGAATTACTTGCACCCCATCAGATTTATTTTTACTTTGGATTCAGCTTCCCATTCACTCACTGCAAAAATTAAATTTCATCCAAGATTTTGTGTACCTTCAATGGTTTTTCAGTTTCAGCTTGAATTTATAGCCAATTGTACCATCAACAATGGGTGCAATCTTTATTCAGAGAGATGCAGATGTTTAAAATTCTAAAGTCATAGCCCTCTGTGCTTAGTGGAGCTGTTATACATTTATGGATCCCTTTGTGATGCCTTGCTTGCTTTTTGATTCTTGTATTACTTGCATTAGGGAGCTGAATTCCTGCTCCTTCAGGTTTTGATGAAAGGAACTCTCCCCTTAATTCAGCAGCTTTGAGCTCCATCTCTGAATTGTGCGAACAGCATTTGATAAAATCAACCAGTTGTATACCCTGAAAACTTGGAACATTGTAGTTTCTATTTTAATTTCACACAAAGCCAAATAAAATTGTGCATAATTTGTAACTGTAACGTGGATAGGTTGATGAAGTTGGGACTGTTCTCCTTGGAGAAGGGAAGGTTGAGATGAGATTTGATAGAGGTGTTCAAAATCATGAGGGTTCTGGACAGAGTAGATAGGGAGAAACTGTTCCCATTGGCGGAAAGTGCCGAGAACCAAAGGATACTAATTTAAAGTGATTGGCAAAAGTTGCAGGGCCCCTAATAGTTGCTACACTCTAGGGGAGAATATAACACAAGAAATAATGAGGGCCAGGATCTTTAGGTCGGTGAGCGGGGGTCAGGGCTCGCTCGCCGATGCGTAAAATGAAGCGGGATGACATCGGGTGGAACTCACGACGTCACCCCACGCCATTTCAATTTTCAGGTCGGCAGGGGCGCAACCGAATCAGCTGTGCGTCCATTGACCTGCCAACGGCCTATTGAGGCCATTGACAAAGTCATTAACCTCATTAATGGACCTGCCCGTCCAATCTTAGGGTTGGCAGGCAGGCCGGGAGCCCTAGCGGGCTTCAGAAAAAGCATGAAACCTCATCCACGGGTGGGATGAGGTTTCATGAGGGTTTTAAAAAATTTAATAAATGTATGATTTAAAGTGATGGACATGTCCCAACTCATGTGACAGTGTCACGAGGGAACACGTCAGGGAAATTTTGTTTTTGCACCTTTACCGTTTTTAAATTTGGCGCCCATCTCCCTGAGGCAGAACTTAGCCTCAGGGAGATGAGTACGCTTTTTCGCGCAAACTCAGTTGAGGGAATCCCACCACCCCCCCCCCCCCCAACTGCCTGCACAGGGAGCTTCCTGGCGGACGTCACGCTGGGCAGGGCTTAATTTGCCCGCCCACGTAAAATGGCGGCACCTGCCCGCACCCGTTCCTGCACTTCCCCCCTCCACCCGACGGGGAGAAAATTCTTCCCAAGGGCTTGCAAGAAAGCTACTGCAGTAATCAAGGATGATTTTAACCTTCATATAGATTGAACAAATGAAATTGGCAAAGGTATCCTTTAGAGTGAGTTCATAGAATGTAATCAGGAAAGTTTTTTAGAAGAATATGTTGTGGAATCAATTAGGGAACAGGCTATTTTAGGCTTGGTGATGTGTGATGTGACAGGATTAATTAATGATCTCATAGTAAAAGGGGATATTCTCAGCAAGAGTGATCATATCATGATAAAATTTCACATTCAATTTGAGTGTGAGATGTTTGGGTCTGAAAATATACCTTTGTAATTTGTAAGGCAATTAAAAAGATATTAATTAATACAGAGGTAATGTAGTAGACTTGGAAAATAAGTTAAAAGGTAAGGCGGTAGATAAGCTGTGGCAAACATTGAAGAATATATTTCATCATTCTCAACAAAGGTATATTCCATTGAGAAAGAAAGACTATGGCCGGGATTTTCCGGACCCGTCACAGCAGGAGCCGCCGTGGGTGAGGCAGCACCCCAGCCAGGAGTCCATTGACTCGCGGCAGGACCGGAAGATCGCGGTGGCAGGCAGGTGTGGAAAATCCCACCGTATGAGAAGGATCACATGGACCTATCAAAGGAAGTTAAGGATGGTATCAAATTGAAAGAAAGTGTGTACAATGCTGTGAAGATTAGTGGTAGATTAGGAGATTGGAAACATTTTAGAAACCACCAAAGCAGGACCAATAAAATAAAGAGGGAGAAATTAGAATCTGAGAAAGTAGCAAAAAATATAAAAACAGGCAGTAAGAATTTCTACAAGTATATATAAAGGAAGAATGTAGCTAAAGTAGACATTGACCCCAGAGAATGAGGCTGGCAAATTAATAATGGGAAACAAGAAAATGACAGAGAATTTGAACAAGTATTTTGTATCCCAATAATAGTCGAAAATCAAGTGGCAAAGTGGAGGGAAGAACTTAAAACAATCACTATTATTCATGAAAAAGTACAAGAAAAACTAATGGGACTAAACGCTGACAAGACCCCAGGACCAGATGACCTGCACCCTAGGGACTTAAAAGAAGTAGCTGCAGAGACAGTGGATGCATTAGTTGTAATCTTCCAAAATTTCCCAAATTCTGGAAAGGTCTGTGCAGATTGGAAAACTGCAAATATAACACTCCTATACAAGAAGGGTGGGGACAGAAAGCAGGAAACTATAAGCCAGTTAGCCTATCAATGGGAAAATGCTGGAATCCATTTTTAAGGAAGCAGCGGGACATTTAGAAAATCATAATAATCTACTTGATTGGGAGAGTCAACATGGTTTTATAAAATGGAAAACGTGTTTGACAAATTTATTCGAGTTCTTTGAGGATGTAACAAGCAGGGTGGACAAAGAGGAGCAGTAAATCTAGTGTATTTTGAATTCCAAAAAGCATTCAATAAGGTGTCACACGAAAGGTTATTACACAAGATAAGAGCTCATAGTGTCATAGTTTTGGACATAATATATTAGCATGGGCAAAGGATTGGCTAAATAATAGGAAATAGAGGGGAAGATTTTATGGAGCCCACAAGAGCAGGAAACATGGCTGTAGGGTGACTTAATTAGGCAGTGGATGAGGTTTCATGATAAATGCGATGGCCGCCTGGGCTCTTCGCCAGCCCACCAACCTTAAGGTTGGACGGGCAGCTCAGTTTATTGCTTTAATTGATAGTTAACTAGCCTTAATAGGCCTTTGACGGTTTGGCAGGCGCACAGCTGACTTGGCTGCGCGCCCGCCGAACTGAAAATCTGAATGACGGACAGTGATGTCAGTATGCACGCCCGACGTCACCACGCGTCATTTTATGCCTCGGCGGGCGGGGGCGGGACCCGCTCGCCGAGCCGAAGATTCTGCACTATGATTATCACCACTACAAATTTGTTTAATCAGTGTGCCAGAATTTAAAACTGTTCATGAAAAATAAATCTGCAAATGAGACTGCACAATACATACTCAAGCACAAATAAGATCAAGCAAATTTGATTTTACAGTAGTTACATGTTGTTCCATTGACCTAGGCATTTCAAAATGTGGATACAACATATATTGAGTTGTAGGGATGGGTGGGGGTTTTCCGCACCCACCTACACCGCTATCTTCCAGTCCCACCGCAAGTCAATGGACTTCTGGCTGGGGCGCCGCCTCACTTGCAGCAGGGCCAGAAAATCCCAGCCAATGAATTTTATTTTCGCCTACCAAGACGGCGAGGGAAGGGAGGAGGTGAACAGTCTGCCTACATATTCACATGGCAGTACCCAGATTTCTATGAAAGCTGCTCCATTTAACTTGAGGAACTATTTACACTGGGTAATGATCCAAGGTATGATGTGGGCCCAGAGCTTCCGATCTCCAGGTGGTCGTACCCCAGAGGTACCTCCCCAGGATGTGCCGGGGAATCCCTTGGAAATCCTGATGCACTGACTATGCAGGAGTTGTCAAGGAAGTTTGGACTTCCGATTGGAATTCCCCTCTGACTGGAATCCTCTGAAACTCTGAGTTAGAGTCAGAAGGCGGAATCGTCCGGCCACATTGGTGGCAGGCATCATGGCAGGTTGGGGTAGGGGGGGAGATAACAAATCGGCGTGAGGGGAAGAAATCGGTTTCATGCCGGCGTGAAATCACAGTGGGATCATCCAATGGTATCCACCATGGCAGAATGCGAATCCTGCTGGGGGCTGGCATGAACCCGATTTGCATCCCGGTAATGGGATGCAAAGTTAAGGCCCGATGGGAATCGTCCCCCACGCCAGATTTAATATTACACTGACAGGAAAACACGCCAGCCCAGAACACGTCTGGACAAACGTGAAGTGATGAAGTCGGGGCTTACCGTTAGAGCCTTGCTCACATCGCAGACATCCGAGGAACAGAAGATGCTGGAGCCCTACAGCTACTGGACCCTAGAGGAACACATGCATCACATGCTGGGTGGACCCTCATGCACATGGCTTCGCCGTGAAGCAGCTCTCGGCAGGTGGGAGATCTCCGTTGCTGCTTCAGGCCTGCTTCGGAACATCACAGTCTTGGCCATGGGCTGCTACGGATGATCGGTGGCAAGGGGGGGGGGGGGGGGGGGGGGGGGGGGGGCGGGGGCGGGGTTAGTGGTTGGGAAAGGAAGGTCCAGCTATGAGTGGGAGAGGCATGTGTACCAGGGGACCGGGGTACGAAGGTGTCAGGGGTGTGAGGTTGGGCGGAGGGGGAAACAAAGGTATTGGGGGTGAGAGATTGGGAGGAGGGAGTACGGGGGGAAAATGCTGCAAGTGGGGAGGCATGTGTAAGGGGGAAGTTCATAGAACCATAGAAAAGTTACAGTGCGGAAAGAGGCCATTCAGCCCATCGTGTCTGCACTGGCTGAAAAGAGAAAAAAGAAACTAGCTGCTAATTTTAATCCCACTTTCCAGCTCCTGGTCCGTAGCCTTGCAGGTTACAGCACTTCAGGTGCAGATCCAGGTACCTTTTAAATGAGTTGAGTGTTTCAGCCTCAACCACCGATTTAGTCAGCAAATTCCAGACAACCACCACCCTCTGGGTGAAAAAGATCTTCCTCATGTCCCCTCTAATCATTCTAGCGATCACTTAAATCTATGCCTAGTTCAGCAGGGCTGGGGGGGAGGAGGGAGTTCAGAGGGGGGGACGTATCTGGGGAGAAGGGAGTAAGGGTGGAGGAGGAAGTAAGAGGGTGTATGTTGAAGTGAACTTGCAAGAGAAGTGTCTATGGAGTCAATGACTGCCTCCTGGGGTGTGAACTGAGGCTGGGCATGGTAGGAGGGGATGGTGAGTATGAGAGGAGGCAGACTGAGCCAGAAGGGTGGGAGGGGGGGGATGAGGGTGTGTCGGTAGCGGTAGAAGGGACAGCGGGGGTGGTTGGTGGAGGCTCAGAGGCAGACACAGATCCTGGGGGTGGGAGGAGGTTGGGGAGGTCAATGTGATGGGGGTGGGATTTTCAGGAAGGTAGGTGCACGTTCACCTGGACATCATGGAGTGACAAGGGTTCGGGTTGGTAGGAGACGGTGGAGAGGTGGAAGGTGATATCTGGGGGGTCGACAGTGACGGAGGAAAGGACATGGGTGACTGGGGAGGAGAAAGAATGGGGGAGCTAATGATAAACTTGACAACTACCATTTCACAGAAATCAAAAGTGAGCGATCCTCTTGTTGGGCAGGAACAGGTGCTGCATGGGAGTGTGATCAGTGGATGGGCGGAGATGCAGGTCAGCTCAGATGGACAACTGAAAGAAAACCCCAGCAGGCAGCAGTGAAAATGCTCAGGACATTGAGATGAGTGTGATGGATGAAGGCTCCGCATGTGTGGGGGAGTGCTTGCATGAAGCAGCGAAAGGTCCTGCCACACACGTTTCTCCCTCCAGAAACACTCCTGATTTGGCTGTGTGCAGCTAAAATGTCAGTGGGGGGGTGGATGCAGTCAGAGGACTTACGAAGCCTGTCAATGAAGTGGAAAAACAACAAAGTGAATATATTTTCAGATCATAAAGTGACAAATGTGATGTTCTCCCGCCTTCTACTGACTCTCCAGGATGAGTTGGAAGGCCGAATCCAGAGGCTCATCATCTGACTTGATCCTCACAGGTTCCTCTTCCCCAGCAGTCCTCCAAGTGCCGAGGAGCTCAGCTGAACCTGCCTCCTCCTGCTGTGGACACGTGTCCATGCAGTGACCACCAGATCATGAACCCGAGCCTGCTCTAGATCCAGGTGCCTTTGAGGTGTGTGTCTGCACTGGTGGAGGGTGTGGGTAAGCAATGTGATGGATCTTCCAGGCTGCTTATTTCCAGCTCTTCAATGGAGATGTCCTCTTGCTGGAGGCGAGGATGTGGATGGAGCTGAGGAACTGGCTGGCTGAGCACGTCGGTCACTTGGCAGAGCTCCCTGTGAACCAAAGTAGAGATAATTAGTGCATGGCAGCAGAGTCAAAAGCAGGAGAGATAGCACTCACAGTTGCATTGAGAGAGGGATGATGTGGTGCAAGATCCTCACAAGGGTGTTCACCGCGACCTCACCATCGCTGCCGGCTCAGTCCACATACTCACCAGACAGCACGATGGCACGGTCCTTAAAGTAAGTGAGGGGCCTAATGTGGGCCACTCCACCCCCGGTTTGGGATCTCTCCCTGCTGTTTTGAGCCAGCTTCTCCTGCTGGAAACAAATGGACAGAGTGTGAGCAGGACACATGGCACTGTTTGGAATGTTTGTGTGGTGAGCAGAGACATGGACAGGATGTGGACGTGAGCTCCAGAGGATATGAGCCTGATGGAGATGTGAGGGTGTGAGTGAGAGTTAGTGCTATTATCCCTTGAGGTGTGAGATCCCTGTGGATGAGTTTGAGAGTGTGTGAGTTGAGAGTGATGGGGTGGCTGACTTACTCTGGCGGAACGGATGAGACCATTCACGCTCTTCCTGCACTGGATGGCTAACCTCCCCTGTGCTCCGGTGGCGCTGACCGCTGCTGCCACTGCCTCCCAAGTTGGATTGCTGACTCTGGTGGACCTCCTCGGGCCAAAGCAGGGGTACAGGAAATCACAGAGGCCTCCCACTGTGTCCAGCAGGCCCTCAAGAGAGGTGTCGCTAAATTTGGGAGCTGCCGTCTTCTTTGCTTTCGGGGTCATATGTCTCCTGGAGCAGTCCTGGTCTTTAGACATGAAGTATGCTGCTCTCTGGTGCCGGGAGCAAGGAAGCGCTAAGGTCACAGTGTGGCGGGCAAACCTGAGCCCACCCACCAGCAAGATGGCGTGTTTCCGTAAATGCATTATCAATGAGGTAGGACATGCCAGGTAGTGTGAAAGCTCACCACTGCGGCCGGTGGGTAAAATGTCTTTTTACACGCCCGTTACCGCATTTAGGGATGGTTCCTCCCAGGGACTTCGCATGGTTCTGACTCACTTACCAGAATAGTTAGCCAGGAAAGGTTAGAAGGATTAAAACCAGTTCTAACTCCTGGGTAACTATACATCTGACCCCCCCGACTCCCCACTTGACCCCCCAACTAACCCCCTTGACTGCCCGAAGGCCCTCTAATCCCCCGACCAACTGACTACCCTCCTGAACTCCCAAGTAACCCCCCTATTACCAACCAGCTTCCCCACTAACCTCACCCGCCCACCTGCTAACCTACCCCCTCACCTGCTGCCTTACCCCCACACCCAATCATCTGCCACCCTGCCCTCTCATCCACACATGCCACCCTACCCCCACACCCATTCACCTGCTGCCCTACCCCAACACCCAATTATCTGCCACCCTGCCCGCTCATCCACACGTGCCACCCTACCCCCTCAGCCACCCACCTGCCACCCTACCCTCTCAGCCACCTGCCACCCTTTCACTCACTTACCTTTCAGCTCTACCTTCTCTCCGTAACTTCCCAAAGTGGCTTTGGGAACCTTTAAACCCTGTACTTAACAGAATATCACAGCTAGTGTCATAAAAAGGGGTGCGGCTTGGCTTCTCCTGATAATCCCACGCTCTGAAGGATGGACTCCCAAAACAGATAAGCTCCACATTTCTGAAGAGGCCCAGTTCAGAAGTCCAGGGGAGGAATGCGGAGCTCTGGTGCAAGTTAAGAAAATCCGACAATGATTGCCACTCCTCGAAAGACTCAGCCCATAGTTGCTGCATTTTTTCCACTCCTTGGGCTAGATTTTATGAAAAAGTCAGTGGTCTCACCAATGGGACCAAAAGTGGGACCTGAGCCTCTGCCATCAGGTAATGGGACTCCAAGGCAATCTTACCGCTGGCCTCTAGCGGGCCCAGCACCTTAGTAGCCTCGGCTACACCAACAACTGGGGTGGCCACTGTTGAGGCTGCAGGGAGAAGGAGAGGGTGCCTCCGTCTTGAAATGTCCTCAAAGGGCCAGTAGGATTTTTTTTTCTCAAATGTACTGAGGCCAAGCAAGCAGGCCTTGGTGGTGGGAGGAATGAACCATTCAGCCTCTCCGCCAGGGACCTCTCTGTGGAGCAATGGAGCCTCCAGAAAAGAAGATCTCCCCTCCCAGACCTGGCTGGGAGCTCACCACGGGAATGGGGGGATGGGGGGGCAGTCTGTCCCGACATTGGTAAAACATCGCCGTGGAGGAAAGTGGCTGCTAATTGGCCCATGAATTGAATGAATTGGCCACCGGCGTTCCCGCTTCTGGGAATATGCCTTGCCTTAGCGGCAGAAGGAATCCATCCTGATGCCTTCCACTGGGCATTTCACCAGCAGCCCTCCCGCCTCTCAACTTCTCTCCATGATGAGGGCTGATAAAATCCTGGCCCTTGTTTCCCTCTCCTCCCCCCCCTCCCCTCTCCTCTCCCCCCCTCCCCTCTCCTCCCCCCCTCCCCTCTCCTCTCCTCCCCCGCCTCCCCCTTCCCCCCCCTTCCCCCCCCTCCCCCTCCCCTCCCTCCCCCTCCCCTCCCTCCCTCCCCCCCTCCCTCCCCCACTTCCCCCCCCTCCCCCCCCACCTTCCCTCCCCCCCTCCCTCCCCTCCCCTGGGCAAATCTAGAATACAGCACATGTGGCAAGTATTGAAAATAATTTGCTCTAGGCCCTCACGTACACCGATAAAATGGCTATTGATTCCAAAAGGCCTGATGTCTTCATCATACATTCTTGTCTGGGGTGGGGTTTATATCAATTCCCTTTCATTCAGTCAGCTGGCTGAATTTTTTGACAGTAGTTCCTCAAAATTCTTCATATCAATTCTGTTCTTCAATCCAATTTTATCCGGACAGATATAATACCCAATTTGTCAGGTTTGCTTTGACAGGATGTGTGACCAGTCCTACAGTGTGATTCAGCAGGCTGGTCCTCAAGATAGTGTGATGGCAAAGCAGCCTTGTTCTCTTTCATTCTGGGGTCAGTTCAGTGCTGGAGCAGGCAAGTAGGCCTGAGCATCTGATTCTTGAGGATTGCCAAATTTGTTTATATAAATGTTTTGCTTGTGTCTCATTACAACTCAGTTTTAGTCAATTTGGTATATTAATCACATTCCTGAATTAGTGACTTTTTTTTCTTCACTAAGCTGTTCACTGTTTCAGTGTGTGTGCCAATTTAAAATTATTATTGCTGGGACTTGCTGGCTTTGAGAAATTATACCTAAAGGTATAAGTGGTGGTTCAATACTGCATTTAAAGTTGCCCTTCTTTAACTTTTCACCATGCCCCTTGACATTATCTTTAGTGTATTTCTTGCTACTGCATTTTCATGTTGTATGGCTCCTTTTACAAAGCCCTGTTCTCACAATACTGTTGCTAACAGAAGCTGCTTCCTTAGCAACAGCCATATTGCTCAGAATGGGATTCCATTTTACCCTTTTAATGGCGGCAATGGATTCAGAGGGGAAAGAGAGGAAAAGTGGGAACAGTTGCAACTCAGACCCAAAAGTGGATTTTCAACTGGTGAATGCTGCCGAAATGGTGCGACCGATAGCAGATCGGGAAGCTGTTGACGTCAGCGGGCTTTACTGAGGCTCCGTAGCTGAGCCATGCCAAGATTAGCCTGCCTCCAATTTTCCCATGTCGATTCTGTCATTAGAAGAAGTTCTAATTAAAGGGACCCAGATAATGGTCAGCATCCGCAGTAGCTTTTAGCTTTTTGTTTTTATATAATGGTCAGGATGGTTGAACTGGACATGGATTCCTAAGGCTGCAGCAACCACAGCAATGGTAAGGAAACCTGGGAAGGCTGAAGTCCAGGTCTATAACTCTTACCTGGAGGTCCTGCTGTCAGCCCTGATGGACTGAAGTGAGGTGAACTCTCCCAAGGACAGGAAGAAGAAATCAACCTCTCAAGCCAATCAGTCCTGGATGAAAGAGGCCAAGGAAGTCAGCAGCAGAAATGTGGCCCCTCCAACTGCAGGCAGTACAGCAAGAGGAAAGGTGAATTGTATAACCCTTCCAGGTGTCAAGCCCCACACTCAGACTTTCCTAGCATTCACCTGCACAGCACTCTTCAGGACAACACACCTTTCAGCTCCACTCATCCCTCTCTCCAGGCACTTCACTTCCCCCTTTGGACAGCCAACACTCACACTCGCCATCATTGCCCTCTTGCAGCCATGCCTCACAAGCACCCTCCTCTATTTCTGGCTTCTTGAGCATCCCCAATTTTAATTGCTCCATCATTGGAACTATATAAATAAAAGCAATTGTTGTTTTTGGAAGCCAATCATCTCAGCCCCAGAACATTGCTGCATGAATTCTTCAGGACAATGTCCTAGGCTCACCCATCTTCACTTCTTCACCAATGACCTTCCCTCCAGCGTAACATCAGAGTGGGGTTGCTTGCTGATTGTACAGGGTCCAGTACTATTTGCATCTCCTCATATGCGTAGCAGCCTGTGCCTGCATGCCTGCATACCTGGACAACATTCAGACTTTGGCTGATAAGTGGCAAGTAACATATTTGTGCAACACAAGTGCCAGGCAATGACCATTGGAAGAATTTCTAATTAAAGGGACATGCATGCTCCAGCTGTCGTCTAACCAGGTTTTTGTATAGCTGATGTATGACCTCTACTTAATTGTATTCTGTTCCTCTCAATATAAATGCCAGCAATCCATTAGTCTTTTTGATTATTTTCTGTATTTTTTCATGACATTCTAATGATCTCTGCAGCTGGGCCTTCACGTGCCTTTGGATCTCTACTGTTTCTAACTTTTCACCACGTAGCCTTTTTTGGTCCATATTGGATGGTTTCACATTTGCCTACATGAAATTTATTCGCCACAGCTTTGCCCATTCATTTAATCAACAGTAGCTCTTGTAATTTTATGCTTCCATTTACATTGCTTACAGCGCCGCCTATCTTTGTGCCATCAACAAATCTGGATATGTGACTTTCTATCCCATCATCTAAGGTATTAATGAATATAGTAAATAGTTGAGGACCCAACACAGATCCTTGTGGGACTTTACTAGAACATCCTACCAATTAGAGTACTTGCCCATTATTCCTACTGTCTGTCTCTTGCTGTTCAGGCAATTTCCTACCAAGGTCAATGAATTGTGTTCAATTCCATGAGCTTCAGTGTAAAGTAGCAGTCTCTCATGAGGGACTTTACCAAATGCCTTCTGGAAGTCCATATAAATAACATCCCAGTCCACTCTTTTAGTGACCTCTTCAAATAATTCAGCCAGGCTCATCAAGCGTGACCTGTGCTTTACAAATCCATGCTGGCGCTCTCTTAGCTATCGGCTGAAAATTTTCAAGGTCACAGTCACCTTATCCTTAATTACAGACCATACCAATTTCCCAACAACAGACAACTAAACTGATCTATAATTCTCGGTCACCTTTCTTAAATAGCAGAGTGACATCACAATTTTTCAATCTAAAGAAATGATTCCCAAATCATTTGAAGGTTATAGTCAGGGAATCTACAATGTTCTCACCTATGTCTTTTAAGACCCTGGGATGGAAATCATCTGGGGATTTTTGGGGTCATTAATTTTTTTATTACTATTACTTTGCTTACATTCATTTTGTTGAGTCCCTATTCATGATTCAATAATAGTTTCCTTGGATGTCTTGCGTACTGACCTCTTCCGCCTTCCACTGTAAATACTATGTAAAGTAAATATTCAGTATGCCCACCATGTTTTCAATGGGTCCACATTGCTTCTGACCACCCACTTTTTCCTAATGTAATTGTAAAAGTATTTTTGTGTTGATTTTGATATCGATTGCAAGTTTCTTTTCACGCTCCCTTTTTGTAGCTCCTCTTGTCTGATTTGTCACCCTTTGCTGTTCTTTGTATTTTTCCCATTCACCAAGACCTGTGTTTCTTTTTTTGCATTTCTGTATGCTTTTTCTTTTAATCTTACATTGTCCCTTACCTCTTTAGTTGTCTACGGCTGTCTTCCTTGGCGAGTGGAACTCTTGCTCTTTAAAGACATTTGAATACCTCCGGGAACAGATCTTCCATAAATAAAAACAGAATTACCTGGAAAAACTCAGCAGGTCTGGCAGCATCGGTGGAGAAGAAATCAGTTAACGTTTCGAGTCTTCATGACCCTTCGGCAGAACGTTTCGAGTCTTCATGACCCTTCGGCAGAACTGAGTAGCAGGGCAGAAGAGACAGGCGGAAATCCTGTCGGAGAACAGAACAATACTTCTTCAGAGAGGGCATTTCTTGAAGAGAGGTGGCAGTCCATAAATAATATCATTCTTCATTTTCATTACTGTAATTCATTTTCCCGGATTTTTCTTTTTCCGGCATGTCTTCCACATCTATACGACCTCCTGAGGCTGCTCTCCTCTCTCCATCTGGTTTACATTCTAATAAAAATCCTGTAGCTTCTCCTTTATCGCTTCAACAGCTCAACTCTTATATGGGGTTGAGTCTACTTTCTTTATTACTGGTGATTGCTGGAAGCTTTTGCATATTTTTTAAACAAGATCTGCTGGAAATTTAGGCAATTTGAGAAAACAGGAAATAAAAATGCAGTTCATGTAATAAGGGAACCTCACAGTTACCAACCCTACTGAGCAGACAGCTTCTTGTAACTTGAAGCCCAATTGTGCGTATGTGTGTGTTGGCATGGAGAGAACAATCTGTACCAGAACTTGTAACTTGCTACACTGTTACTATAATTCTTGTAACAACATTGTACTATTCAGTGCTGAGGGACAAAGCAGTAGGAGTCAGCTGGAGAGAATTTAATAAATCTACAATGCAATGAGTCTTGGGAGATAATACAAGCACACAGATCAAATTTTAAGTATGATCCATTGTTAGAAATGAGCGGACACTAGCAGGCAAATGCTTAACGCTGTTTGTATGCCATTCTTCCAACCACTATTTTAACAAAGGTGTTAGATGGTTTAAAGTAAATCATTACAGCGCAGAAACAGACTATTTGGTCTGTGTTTATGCTCCGCACAAGCCTCCTCCCACCTTCATCTGATATCTTTATTAAAATAGCAACAGAGGAATACCATAGGAACATGTCAAATTTTCATCCATTAATATTCTCAACAATAATTTTCAGTTAAAGGTTTTAAAAGAGCAATTTCCAGGGGGATCGCTATTATGTAGCGAGTGAAATGGAATAACTTCTACCATAATGAAGTGATGTGCCAATGATACTCATATTTTAGTGGTGCTATGACAATTTTGAAAACAAATATTGTTATTGTGAAGCTTGGCTTTTGAAAGTAATATTATAGATAGAAAGAGTTATACTGCACCGAGAGAGCACAGAGGCAAGTAATAGAGATAACCCAGTTAGCAATTAAAGTTACAGGAAAGGTTCAATAAGTTGATCTGTTTCCCAAAAAAACCATGATTATTGGGACCAGAAAAATTGAGTCACCTTATATGCCGGGTCGACTTATACACCACAATTTACAGTATATTTTAAGGTATATTCTCCCCTTCCCCTTTTTGGGACTACAGTATCACACTAATAAGGTGATCAGAATTCCCTCCAGTACCCTGAGAGTGATCTAACCAAGATTTGATACCAGGTTCAGCATAACTTCTCTACTTTGCAATTCTATAACTGTATGTTCCCGCTTTTCCATTAACACTCTCTGTAACCACCTCTAGGAGGTGTGTGAAATGACCCTGGGTGATTTTTAATGAAAATAATATCACCTTTTGTTCTATTGACATAAGGTTAAAAATTACTGTTGGCAATATTAGAGATGCATTATTACCTAGTCTGCTTGCATACCATTTCTCTGTCTGCTATTTTATCAGACATGTCCTTCGACAGCACCTTCCAAACCCACGACCACTACCATCTAGAAGGACAAGGGCAGCAGATACATGGGAACACCACCACCTGGGAGTTCCCCTCCAAGCCACACGCCATCCTGACTTGGAAATATACTGCCGTTCCTTCACTGTCACTGGGTCAAAATCCTGGAACTCTCTTTATAACAGCACTGTGGGTGTACCTACACTACGTGGACTGCAGCGGTTCAAGAAGGCGGCTCACTACCAATCAGGAATGGGCAATAAATGCCAACCTAGCCATGTCTGGGGACATGGGTTCGAATCCCACCATGGCAGCTGATGGAATTTTAATTCAATTAATAAAATCTAGAATTAAACACTAATCTCAGTAACGGTAACCATGAAATTATTATCAATTGTTGTAAAAACCCATCTGGTTCTTTAATGTCCTTTAGGGGAGGCAATCTGCCATCCTTCCCTGGTCTGTCCTACATGTGACTCCAGACCCAAGCAATGTGGTTGGCTCTTAACTGCTCTCGAGGGCAATTAGGGATGGGCAACAAATGCTGACATCACCAGTGACACCCACATCCCATGAACCAATTTTTTAAAATTGTGTTTTAGGCTATATCCGCTTCTAGCTTAGGCTCACACACTGAATGAGGAGAGATTGTAGGATTTTCTTCAGATCAGTCTTTCAAATATAATTAAATAAATTTTAAAAATTGAGGTTGAACTGATGCTGTTTACTCTTTTAAGTTTGACTTTTACAGCCAGTCATTTGGCTCCTGACATAAGATGAAGTTGAACAAGGCTGTTCTCCTGGTGAGGAGCATCACTCAAGAGCAGCATGATCACAGATACATCACTTTATACTTTGAGTCGAACTGGGTCTGCACTCCCACATGGTGAGGCTCCGCACAGTGGAGTGGGGTCTTGCTGAAAGTACCATCCAGTGAGCTGCTCGAATGAAATTTTGTTGAGACGTTAATAGCAAAAACAAATTTTTCAGTAAATTCAGGTCAATTAACAAGTCTATTGGGTTATTAGTTTAATAGCCATTAATGCCATTGGTTTCAACCCAGCCTCTTCCGCTGTGCAGGCATGTTCTTGACTTATTTTTTATTCTTTCTTTTGTTTTTGGTCAGCACTCTTAGCTGATCCACCAGTTCTCTTAGAGGATGCAGTGAAAATCCTTATCTTTTCAGGTGCTAACAGACCTATTTTGCATTTACAACATGCCCTGTTTTTTATATTTCTGATTTCAAGTGTTCACACTTTTTGTTTGTATCTTTCTGTGGACGAATTTCACTAGTTTATGCCTGAGCTGGAAGGAGTGGGGGAGGGGTGGGGAGGAAAGAAAAAACAGCTACACTGGCCCCATCCCACAGAGGCACATCTTCTGTCAGCTGATGGTGGAGACTCAAAACACGAAGACTGATCTCAAACATGAAGAACACTGCAGCCTAATCATTCCAGGTCTCCCAACTGAGAGACAATCCTAGCAGTGGGAGGCTTCAAAAAAAAAAGCTCACATCAAGTTTAATTAGAAAGTGACACAAAGGTCCTGTAGGCTTGCACTGAACCGTAAACAGTTTTGGAGATACCTTTAAAAAACAGCAGTAGAAACCCTTACACCTTGCTTCCAGAAAGGATAGATTACAGTCTTCCATCATCGTCACTGCACTTGCAAGTTTAATAAAAAGACAGGTTTTGTTAAAAAAAACTTTAAAACAACAAATATATTGTAATTTGAGAAAAAGCAAAAAAAAGATTTTTTAATGTAAAGGAGAATACAAAGACACAATTTTTATATATCCATCTCATTAAATGCGTTGCAGCAGGAGGTATCCATTCTAAAATGAGATGTCTGAACAACATTGCTAACTTTAAGCACTAGGTTAATGGGGAGGGACCTGTCTTCCCAGAGATTTACAATGCAATATTTATTCATGTTTAAACTATCACTGATACCAGACCTTTATTTTAGTATGTTTTGGGGCTATTTCAGAATCTATTTAATGAATTGCCTTCCTGCTCACTATTGGAAGTCAGTGATTGATACTGGTCAGTTGATCACGTGACAAAAATTGATCAGAGCAAGCAGCAATTTAGAGAAAGCTCTCTAGACAGTTGGTTGCTAGGCAACTGTAGCCTTTGGTCAGTAGTGGTCAGTTAGTACGTGCAATAGCCTTTGTCCCAGAGTGGCCAGTTGGGCACTGACCTCTAATCTATATATATATATATTTATATATATATGGAGGGAGATCGGTTAAATGCTTAAGGCATTCACTTTCCTTTTCTTATCTTTACCAATTTTTCCAAAAGAACTGCTTAACCTTTTAAGCAAAGAATCTTCAGCTCTTCTCAGAAGATAAAATGGATTTAGCCCTTCAAAATATCATAAGCATCTTCAACCATGATAAAATGAGAAAGTATTATTGGCTTTGGTGGGATATAAAGATTAGTCTTCAGGTTGGTGTACTGTGTGAAAACTGTATAGAATAATAAACGTTAGCAGCAAGATGTAAGATAGTAACTGAACAAAGGGATTCAAAGACACAAAGGGGAACTTTGTGAAATTCATAACATCATAATTTCTAGCTCTGGAGTCATTATTCTTTAAAATATGCATGCTACTAACTATTTCTGGAGAAAAGAAAGCACACAAGTTGTGTAAATCTCAAATAAAAACAGAAAATTCTAGAAATAAACAGCAGATTGGTTGAAATTTGATAAAGAAAACATGTCATAAGATAAATATAGATAAAGAAGGCCATTCAACCAATCACTGTTAACTCTGCAAAAAATAACTTACCTCCCCCTCTCCCCCCCCAACCCAATTAAACAGCATCTAATTGTCTTTTATATGACTCCAGGTTACTGTCCCAGGTGAGACCTTTCATCAGAATTGATTTTACTATTTCCACTTGGTTAGAAGTGATTTGGTCTGCATTGCTGTTTGTGTTACTGATCCTGCTAAACTAGGGTACTTAAGATAAATGAAACTTCAAATGATGTATTGAAAGGATAATTAAGATAAGATTGTCATCAAAGTAGCAGATATGTAGCATCGTTAGACTTCTTCCTGAGTTCTCTGCCCAAAGGCAGGTGCCACAATCTCCACCATGGGTAGGGCAAGGAGACAGGCACTAAATTCACCTCAGCCAGTGCTCGGATCGAACCCCATGTTATTGGCACCAATCTGATCCACCAGCCATCCAGCCAACTGGTTCCCCAAGAAGCCTGTGTTTCTGTGATAACATACAGTTGTAGCCTGGAGCTATGGATAGTGATTGTAGAGCATCAAATTTCTTTCCATCACATGGATGACCAGGAATCTCTCCCGCTCTTACCACCTGCCATTGGCAAATATTGGAAGAATTTACAAGTTGATACTCAGCCTGTTTGGCCACATTATGAGCTCACCTTCCATGACCATCAAGTCCTGGAGTGGAACTTGAACCCAGTGCTTCTAGCTCAGAGGCAGGGATGCTACCCACTGTGCCAGAATACCACCCTATTGTTAAACTAGTAATCACAATTTATATATATATATAGATTTCTGATCACCTTTTAACCTGTGTTGGAGTCCTTAGTTATTTATCTACATAAAACACCACACTTTTTGTAGTTGTGCACAAGCTTTTAGAGACTTAAGTACATAAAACACCTAAATCCCTTTGCCCCGCCACAGCTCCTTGTCCCTCACCGTTAAGAAAACATTGCAGTTTGTATTTCTCAGATCCAAAATGGATGTCATGATTTTCCTTGGACCCCTCCAGTTGGACAGGTACCATGCCCTGTCTTCTGTTTGTCCCGCACGGTGAGCACCCGAACCTTGATCATAAGAATGAGGTGTGAATCTAGAAACCCCACCTCCCACTCCAATTTCACTAAACTGCCCCTGCCCATCCCCTGGGGAAACCCACGGGTATGGTACAGTGATATAGGTCAGGAGAAAAGCCAATGCAAATAACAATGCAAAACAAAAATGAGGGCATTCCAGGCTAGGTGTGCACAGCGCACTGTGGGCTTCACACCAGTCAATTGAGTTGCAGGTGGTCCACTTTCAGACTTCCATAGCATAACTTATTAATATTAATGAACTGAGCTCCTGAAATGCGCAAAGAGCAAGGAAGAAGCGTGGTGGTTGGTGGGGGCTCTATATTAACTTCGGACAATGGTATTCCAAGTACTGCTGACGGAGGGGAACCTCGCCTGATGGAAGTATTGAAAACATTGAAAATTCATCGGTTGGATTTTACAGTCCCCCGCTGGTGTATTTGAAGGAGGGGGTCTCGTAAAATACAGTGCGTGGCCTTCTCACCACCTTCCCCCCCGCCCCAGACCTCTCTCCTGTTTTACAATAGGCGGGAGAGGTGTCAGGCAGCCCACATGCCCTTGAGCCTATTCAGGTCCTTGTGGCAAATTAATGACTATTTAAGTGCCTCATTCCACCTCCGCCACTGTTTTACCCACAGCAGGGGGAGGCCCATGCCAGTGATAGCCCAACAGCTTATACTGTGCAGGATAGTGTCGGGCAAGAGGAGGGGGAACCTATTTTGGGGTGGTGTCTATCAGAGGTATTCCCTACGCCTAGGTTATACCCTACTTTTAATCCTTCCGCTGGCACTCAGACCCACGCCCCCCCATCCCCCCACCCCCTCATCCACCTCGCTGGGGTCTAAAAACTAGGACCTGCTGATACCCCAGGCTTACCTTGAAGTCCAGCTTCATATCTTCCTCTTGTTTGGGACTGCCGATAGTCCCAAAAGTGGGCATGCTTAAACCTGGTGCTGCTGGGTACGACAGAGCTGCCAGCCAATCTGATTGGCTGGCAGCTCTCTAAAGCAGGACTTCGTCCCAGATGAGGGCGAAAGTCTTGACCTTAGAGAATTAACGCTGCTTCCAACGTAAAATGGCGGCAGGGCAGCCGGCATTTTGTGTGCGGGCTGACAACCGACCTTTTAGTTGAGAGGTGGGGCACATGGAATATGGTGACCTGTAAAATACAGCCCATGAGTGCAATCAGGTAGAAGCAAATGGCTTTGCTGGATTGTGCCCTTACCTCTGACCATACCCAGCATAAAGCAGTGGAAAATCTGGACCATTGTGCTCAGCAGGTTCACAAACAAAGGAAATTGAATGATAATGGCAATATAAACATTAGGCTAGTTGTCCCATTTGTAGTGTGGTATAGTTAATGCAAAGGAGGACTGTAACAAAATACAGGAAGACATTAATAAACTCTTGGAATGGGCATATGATTGGCAAACTTCAATATAGATAAGTGAAAGGTGGTACAGTTTGGTAAGAAGAATAATGGGGCCACTTACTCCTCAGAAAATAAGGGTGGAATTTTCCCATCCTGCCCACGGCGGGTTTCGTGGTGGGCGGGAGTGCAGAATCTAGCAGCAGGCAAAAAGTTGGTAATCCGCCAGCATAAAAATAGTTTACAATTCTCCCAATGGTGTGTTTATGGCAGGTTGGTTATCCCGCCGACTAGTGACGTGAACACCAACATGTCATGAATGCTCATTAAAACAGCTGCTCACCAGAATCTTGCCAAGCCTTCCAATATTCACGCCAGTGGGAAATCAAGCATGTTTGAAAAGGGTTGGCTTGCACAGGTCGAACCTCAGTTCGTTCGTAACTTCGAGGCGAGTGGAACATACATTGTCTACCTGTCGTAGCGCTGCGCCGGTCTTGTCCAGATGAACACCACATTGCTGGGACTGTATGGTTGGTCTGCTCCTGCTCTTTGCCTACGTTGTCCTGAAGGACACCACTGCTGTGGTACTCATGCAGGCCTCCACTTTCAGAAACACTTCAATCGGGGGTGAGCTGTGAGGCGACAGTGGGGTTAATGAACATGAGGTGGGCAACAGGGACAGAAGACTGTGGAATGACAGGGGGAACACGAGGGGATCAACGGGGAGGGAAGGCTGTGGAATGGTAGTCGGGGAAGGGTAAGCACGAGGGGGGGGCCTTTCTGGGGTCACCCTCTAGCCTCTTGTTGCCACAGGAGTGAGCAGGTGTCTGCTTAGAAAGAAAGGAGGAAGACCTTGCAATGAAAGCCAATGGCTTCATTAGCACTGTTAAAGGGCTACTCAGAACTCAGTGGCTTCACATCACAGTCACTGCAACTTAAGAGTAACAGGGCTGAATTTTCAGCTCGGCGTGCACGCACGAGTGTGATATAGCGCGCGATGACGTTGGGCGAGTGTCCCAACGTCATCGCGCACTCTCACGATATTTCGGTCAGTGGGCGCACGCGGGAGTCGGCAGCGCACCTGCTGACAATTAAGAGGGCTGTTAAGCCCATTAATAAATTAACTAACTGAATTTTTCCCTCCCCATCCAACCTTTAGATTGGTGGGTGAATCAGCCAAGCAGCCTTTGGATTTTTGAGGAAACCTCATCCACGGGTGGGGTGAGGTTTCCGATTTTAATTAAAAATAAAATAAAAATTTTTAAATCTCGTTTTTAACATGTCCCTGCTCATGTGACAGAGGGCGCTTTCACTGCGTGCTTCCCTGCGCCTGCGCTGACTTCTCCGCTCGCTCTCCTCCCCCACCCCATCCAGGCAGTGCTGAGCATTTCAGCGCATGATTCACACTGACTGGCCATTAATTGGCCAGCCAGCGTGAAATCGCGGTTGGGGCCCGATCGCAGGTGGTCAGTTTCACGGCCGCTCCTGGGCCCACCCACTGTGCCCCTCCAGCGAGGTAAAAATCTTGCCCGTAGGGATGTAGAATTTGTGAATGTAGGCAATGGTGAAGGAGACACAGCTGCATCATACATGGCATTCCATCAATGAAGGCCTGTCATATGCTCACCAGAATTGACAATCCTAATGGGCCAAAGGGCATCCGCTCATTGACTTTGAGCAACTGATTGGTCATTAATATACCACATCAGAGATTGGGGCACAGAGCTAGGTTGGGTCACTCATCTCACTGAAACTTTAGCATCCCACACAGGGCTCAAGATATTACATATCTGTGATGCCATCTTGGTCACCTCGATGTGTGTGCTAGTGTCTCAGGGACAAGGCGGCATCAGCCACCATGCAAGTAGGGCAGGAAAAGGTATGGGTCCTTACGGTTTCCAAACATGTCATCTTCTAAGCTTCGTTTTCTTGCCCCTTGAATTATTAATGTCTTCAATGTTTCCTTTCAGAGAGAAGGCAAAAGCACATATGGATCCAGGCTCAATGCTGCCTTTGTCAAGGAGGAGGCGAAGAAGGGAGAGACGACTCCACATGCAGCTGCAGCAAGGTCAAGTGGAGCCAGAGCATGAACAGGAGGGTCAGGAGGAGAGATCCAGACAACTGGGGTGACTTGCCAGACCTAGGATTTATCATAGAAGAGTTTCCTATTTACAGATGAGTGAGAGGCAATGCCATGCACGTCTGCACTTGTCCCAAGCTCTGGTACATCACATATGCCACATTCTTTGTGAAGACCTGACGCCATGTGGAGTTGGAGGGTCTCCCCTGCCAATGGCTTTGAAAGTGACCACAGCACTCAATTTCTTGGCATCTGGTTTTTTCCAAGGATCCACAGGGGACCTGTGCAGCATGTCTCAGTCCACAACACATTGATGCATTATGGAGGTCACAGACGCCCTTTACAGGAAGGCCCATCGTTATGTCAGGTTTTCTCCGGACAAAGATAACCAGGCTGTAAGATTCACCAGCTTCGCCGCCATCTCAGGCTTCCCAAGAGTGCAGGGTGCAATAGACTGCACCCATGTGGCTATATGGGCTCCATGGCAGCAGCCCCTAATGTTTATAAACCACAAGGACTATCATTCCATCAGTGTGCAACTGGTGTGTGATCACCAGAAGCACATGCTGCACGTTTATGCATGGTACCCTAGGAGTTGCCATGACTATGACTCCTACAACCTGAGTCGCTCCCAGGTACCTGAGATTTTCAAGGGGCCTTTACGTCTGCAGGGATGCTGCTTGGGGATAAGGGGTACCCACGGAAACACTGGCTGATGACACTAGTGCGTCGCCCTCAGAGTCCATCCGAGGAGAGGTACAACGCTGCTCACAGCTCCACATGCTCCCTTATAGAGCAGACCATAGGGCTTCTGAAGATGCGCTTCAGATGCTTGGAACGCTCAGGTGGCTCACTCCAATATTCACTCGACAGGGTTTCCACACCATCGTAGTGTGGTACACCCTTCACAATCTGGCAATGCGAAGAGGTGAACTCCTACCAGAGGATGAACTGGAGGAGGATGAAGATCCGGTGGCCCAGGGAGCTCCTGAGGGTCAGTATGAGCGCGATCATGCCCGTGATATGTTAATTGCTGACAGGTTCCAGGAAGAGTAAAGTTAAGTGAGGGAATATGGCCGCATCTCTCCTAGCCCTGAATGCCATTTTCTTTCAACTCACGGGATGTCCAGTCACTTGCAGCAAGAATGAGTCCCACATTCACACATCCGTGTTCTGGCCTCATGAATCGCCAGGCCATGACCTTTGCTTTGGTCCGCGATGCCCTATTAGTGAGCTCACTCTGGGAACTAAGAGTCTGCTTAGAGATGAGAGCGATTCAAGGCAAGACTTGAAGCCCTATCCGCCATCTAATGTTACAAACGGTGCTGCAACTGAGATGTGGACATGCCTAGGGATCTCCTCCTCCTGTGCATGGCTTTTCTTCTGCCACTGCCACTGAGGAGACTCAAATGCCGCTAGAATATCAATGCTGATGAGCTGCCCTCACTCAATGGTGTTCCTTGAGGAAGCAGGGTTAGAAACACTTACATCACACCCTTCAAATAAAGATTTAAACACACAAGGGTGCGGAGACTAGTCTAATTGAGGTTGTCATCACAGGAATGTTAATCTCGCAGTGGGACACTATCACTGAGTGGGAGGAAGGCTAAACCTCAAAATAAGAGGGATTCGAAAGTACAAAATCACAATGCCTTCAGTTGCCAAGAACATTCACATAACCATAAAATACATTTCACAAAAGTGAAATTTCTTTACAGTTCTTTACACCCGTGACCCAAAAGTGACATCAATTTTTATTAACTTTCCTAACTCTGCTGCTATGCCTGAGTGCAGTCCCGACATCCGCATCAAAGTGTCTCCAAGGTGGTCTTCAGCCTTCCCATGGTGACCTCAATGTGCTCGCATGTCAGAGCCACAGCATCAGAAAGAATGTGGATGGACTCCTCCATCATTCACTCTAGTATGCTGAGTGACTGTCAAACCTCTGCCTGATATTCCGCCACCTGTCATCGCATCTCCAGCATTGAGTTGGCAGCCACTTCTAGAGGCTCATCATCTGACTCGGACTGAGCAGGTCGCTGGTCTCCAGCAGCCCTCCGAGTGCCAGTGACCTGGGCTGTCCCTGCCTCCGACTGCTGCGGGGGCATGTTCAGTGTGTGAGCCTGAGCCTAATCTACAGCTCTGCCCCGCCGACATGTGTGTCTCTGAGCTGGTGAAGGGTGCATGTGAGCGCCGTGATGGTTGTTCTGGAGCTTCCTCCTCGAATGAAGTCTGTGGGCTCGCACTGGTGCTGGACTGGCTTGGGGGCTTCGATCTGCTGGCGCCCAGAAAATTGAAAATAGAGTTTCAGTTAATGAGCATGAGCTAGATAGGACTGCACTGTGGTTTATCAGGACTGTGATTGTCAGGATTTGATGAAGTGATAGAGCTGTGATCCATAGTAGGTTGCTGGGAGAGGCCAATTTCCCCTTCCCCACAAGAGCGATCCCTGTCCTCCCCAGCCAGCTCGGCTGCAGCCTCCTCAGTGAGGTCAATGATGTCGGCCATCCTTCCCCCGGTCCATGCTCTCTCTCGTGCCTGTTGTGCACCAGCTGGGCCTACATGAAGAAGAAAGGCATGTGATGAGAAGGGATGGAGCAGAGGTTGGGTGAGATGCATGTCCCCTGTGTGTGGTGAGCCCTCCCCAGAAGGGCCAGAGGATGGAGTGTGAGCAACATGATAGGTGGGATGGTGGTGATGTGAAAGTCTCAGTAAGAGAATGAGTGTTGATATGTGTCCCCCGCTAATGGTTGTGTGAGATCCCTGAAGAGAGTACCCATTTGAGTGCATGATGCCATGATGAGAGTTGATATTGGAGGGAGTTGAAGGATGATTTAGCTTGGCAGAATGGATGAGATCATTCACTCTCTTCCTGCACTGGATGGCATTTCGGGCACAGTTGCCAGCTGTGCTGACCTGCTCCGTTATGGCCTCCCAGGCTGGAGAGGTGTGGCTGCTGCATTTCATGCAGCCATCCCTGTGATAGAGCATTTGCCTGTGCGCCTGCACCCCTCTGATCAAGGCCTAGAGGGCCTGGCAGGTGAAGCGGGGTGCTGCTTTCTTCTTGAGGCTCTCAGCCTTCTTCTTCTGGCTGCAAGATGTCTCTGGTGGGCTAGATAGAGTGAGATTATGTGCTGGACTGGCCTTTAAATATGGCGCCTGGACCTTTATACCTGTCAGCTGTCAGGTGGATGAATAAGACCATTGAAAATTGAGAAAAGAAAATACAGGGGTACATTTCTAGAGGGAAAGAATTGAAAAACTGAATCCCGGCCCATCTACCATTTTTAAAAATGTTTTAAAAACACTTCAGTGGGTGCCTTGCCTAGCTACCTAATTCGGCAGATCCCACTTCTGACACTGGGGCTGCTGATATGTCAGTGCTGCAGGGCTTCTTATTAATTCTCCAGCCAAGGGAGGCTGCCCATCATTCTTAATTGGATGATCAGAATCTAGTGTGTCTGCTAGAGAGAGCTCGCCAGATGAACCTAAAGCTGAACATGAAAAAACTGCAACTGAAGATGACTGAACTCAAGTAGGGTCATAGAGTCATAGAGGTCTACAGCACAGAAAAAAGCCTTTCGGCCCATCGAGTCTGCGCCAGTCAAACAAGTACCTAACTATTCTAATCCCATTTTCCAGCACTAGGCCCATAGCCTTGTATGCCATAGCATTGCAAGTGCACATCCAAATACTTCTTAAATGTTATGAGGGTTTCTGCCTCTACCACCCTTTCAGGCAGTGAGTTCCAGATTCCCACAATGGAGCTGCCTCAGAGAGATTGAAGAGCTTTTGAAATGATTGAATAAGAGGTTGAAAAATGTATTTAGACTGTGTCACATGGGATGGGACATGTTTTTATATTTATGAATTTTTATTTATTTATTTAAAAAAAGCTTTGGGAAACCTCATCCCACTCGTGGATGAAGCTTCCCAAAAGACGGGAACTGCCAGCCCACCAACCTTAAGGTTGGACGGGCAGCGTTTACAATTACCTTCATTAGTTCCTTAATGGCCTTAATAGGCCATTTACATATCAGCGGGCATACAGCTGACTCCGGCGCGCGACCCTGAATGAAACATCACACGCCCTACGTCATCAGTCATCATTTTACACATTGGCATGTCGGGCCCACCTCCGCATGCCAACTGAAAAATCCTGCCCATAGAGTACAAAAGCAAGTTATGATCAACTTTTAAAAGGAGCAATGATTCAACATCAACTGAAGCATTGTGTAAAAGAGATTTATGAGAATGGTTCTAGGGGTGAAGGACTTCAATTGCATGGATAAATTGGAGAAGCTATGATTATTCTCCTTAAAGAATAGAATGCTGAGAGGAGAGTTTATAGAAGCGTTCAAGATCATGAGCAGTCTAGACAGAGTTGATAGAGAGAAATTGTTGTTGAAATCCAGAAGACACTGATTTAAGGTAATTGGCAAAAGAACCAACGGTGATTTGAGGAAAACCTTCTTTATGCAGCGATTGGTGAGGATCAGGAATGCACTGCCTGAGAGGGGGTGGAGACAGCTACAACTGAGGCTTTCAAAAGGGAATTGGATAAGCATCTGAAGAGAAAAAAGTGATAGGACTATGAGTAAAGGGACACAGAGTGAGACTAGCCAATTTGCTCTTTCAAAGTGGGCATAGGCCCAACCTGTTCAACCTTTCTTCGTAGATAAGCCCTTCATCCCAGGAATGAGTCGAGTGAACCTTCTCTGTACCACTTCTAATGCAATTATATCTTTTTTTCAAATGAGGCCAAACCTGTACACAGTATCCCAGATGTGGTCTCAACAATGCCCTGTACAGCTGCAGTAAAACTATTCCATTCCCCTTGCAATAGATAGAAATATTCCATTTGCCTTCCTAATCACTTGCTGTACCGACATACTAACCTGTTGCGATTCATGTACCAGGACACCCAGATCCCTCTGTACTACCGAGTTCTGCAATCTCTTTCCATGACAAGTTCACATTTTCCCACCTTATACACCATATCTGCCAAATTTTTGCCTATTCATTTAACCTGTCGATATCCCTTTACAGACTCTCTAACTCCTCTTGACAACTTACCTTCTTACCTATATTGTCATCAGCAAATTTAGCTACCATAGATTTGGTATCTTCATCCAAATCATTGATATAGATTGTAAATAGTTGAGGCTCCGGCACTTATACCTGTGGCATTCCGCGAATTATAGCTTGTCAACCCAAAAAAAAAACATTTTTCCCTACTCTCTGCTTCCTGTTAGCTAACCAATCCTTTATCCATGCAAATATGTACCCCAACACCATGTTCTCTTATCTTGTGAGGTAACTTTTGATGCAGCACCTTACCAAATGCTTTTTGAAAATCAAAATACTCTACATCTACAGGCCCCCCTTTATCCACCTTTCTTGTTACTTCCTTGAAAAACTCTAATAAATTAATTAAACACGATTTCCCTTTCACAAGACCATGCCGACTCTGCCTGATCCCATTATGATTTTCTAAATATCCTGCTATAAATTCCTTATTAATGAATTCTATGACAGATGTTATGCTAACTAGCCTGCAGTTTCCTGCTTTCTGTCTCCCTCCTGCAAGTCTTATTTCCTTCAAGTTCCCATCCAATTTCCTTCTAAAAGCATTTATCATCTCCACTTCCTCCACCCTCAGAGGCAACAAGTTGCAGGTTACTGTGTAAAAAAGGTACTTCCTCACAACCGCTTTGCATCTCTTACCCAAAGGCCTGAATAATACAGTCCAAAAACGGGAGTGAAATGCACACATGCCAACATATTATCGGGCGCGAAGATATAGGGTCACATTCCTGCCATCATCACACGAGTCTGGGATAATAGCTATCAAGCGGGTCTGGAAATCGGGAGCCCGTCCGCGCTATGCAAGTTGAAGGTAATAGGCTAGTTGTGCTCATTAAAAAGGCAATTGTCTGCCATAATACATGCAGAATGAAATATAACGCTTTCAGAGTGGGATTTACACCAGCCGTATTTCCCGATTTTCATCAGGCAGGCTGTAACGGTGGGTTGTCTGAAGGCAGAGTTAAATCTTGACTGTTCAGTGTTCCTTGGCCACTGGAAGTGCTTCGTGGAAGTAGTAGATGTAAACTGGCTTAAATTCATGATTTAAGAACCTGAGACCTCATGCAGGGAGATCCATTTCTGCATTATGCTGCTAAAGAGGCAAGAGTGGCTCTTCAAATTACAGGCTGTGACCTCGATCCGGGTCACGGCTGTTGAGCTCCAACACCAGATATCCTGACCTGCTGCTCTGATTGGGTACTCTCAGTCTGTGGCCTGGAACCTACCCAGCACACTTAATTGGCCCAATTGACACTTTACTTGACCTATTTGGGCGGCTGGTTTAGAAGTCTGAATGTCAGCCGCTTCCAGGTGCCACGCCGGTGTGTATTGTTCAGCCCAAAACCTTAAATCTGTGCCCCTAATCCTTGTATGAGAAGTTAATGGGAACAGCTTTTCTTTGTCTACCCTAACTAAACTTGTTATAATCTTGTACACCTCTATCAAATCCGTTCTGTTGAAGAGTCATACGGACTCGAAACGTTAACTGTATTCCTCTCCGCAGATGCTGTCAGACCTGCTGAGTTTTTCCAGGTATTTTTATTTTTGTTTCTATCAAATCTCCCTTCAGCCTCTTTTGCCCTAAGAAGAATGTCCCCAGCTTCTCCAACCTAACTTTGTAGCTAAACTCCCTCACCCCGGAACCATTCTGGTAAAACTCTTCTGCACCCTCTCAAGGACTCTCGCATCCTTCCTAAAGTGTGGTGACCAGAACTGGATGCAATACTCTAGTTGTGGCCTATCCAAAGCTTTATAAAGGTTCAGCTTAACTTCCCTGCTTTAGTACTCAATACCTATATTTATGAAGCCCGAGATCCTACATGTTTTGCTAACTACTTTCAATATATCCTGCTATCTTCAAGGATGTATGCTGATGAATCCCAGATCCTTCTGTTCCTGTACACTCTTTAGAGTGCCATTTAGCTCATATTGCCTCTCCCTATCAGCTTTTGCCAAAATGCACAACTTCAAATTTCTCTGTTTTAAATTCCATCTGCCACATGCCTGCTCATTCTGCTAGCTTATCTATGTTCTATTACAGTCGATTGGTATCATCTTCACTGTCTCCCACACCTCCAAGTTTGGAGTCATTGACAATTTTTCAGATTTTACTCTGTACTCCAATATCCAAGTCATTTATATATATATCAAAAAAGCAATAGTCCTAGCACTGAGCCTTAGGGAAGACCATTGTCCCCTACTCTGAAAACCAATCATTTACCACAACTTGCTGTTTTCTGTCTTTAAGACAATAGTTTTGTCAATAGTGAACTCTGATCCTCTTATTTCATGAGCCTCAATTTTGTTAACCAACTTTTTATCTGGTACTTTGTCAAAGGCTTTCATAAAATCCATATAGACAACATCCATTGCTTTCCCTTCATCAACCTTCTCTGTTAATTCATTAAAAAAATCAGTTAGAGTGGTCAAGCACGATCTGCCTTTTACAAATCAGTGAAGGCTCTTCCTAATTAACTCAAAGCTCTATAAATACCTGCTGATTTTTTCCCTGATTATTGTTTCTAAAACATTGTCCATCACAGATGTTAAAATGACTAGCCTGTAATTCTTAGGAATGTCCTTATATCTTCTCTTGAATAAGGATGTCACATTTGCCTCTTCAATCTTCTGGCATCTCCCCTGGATCCAGGAAAGATTGGAAGATTATGACAAGCCCTTTCATTATCTCCATTCCAACTTCCTCGAGCAACCTGAATGCAAGCCATCCAGAGCTGGTGGCTTATCCACTTTAAGCAGTGCCAGCCTTTCGAACGCATCCTTCCTATCAATTTTCACCACATCCATTACCTCTACCAATGTTTTGTCAGCATCCTCTTTGTTGGTAAACACTGATAAAAAGTACTTATTAGCCAGGATTTTCCGGTCGTCGGGCGGGCTTGGGGGGTGGGCCGGGAGTGATAGGGAAGCCGACCACTACCCGCGATCAGGCTCCGACTGTGATTTCATGTTGGCTGGCCAGGAGTGGGGTGGGGCCAGGAGGAGCGCAAGTGCTGAAGCTCGTGCATGTGCCCAGGTGTGCGCAGTAAAAGCCTCCTGAGGCATGGAGCTGTCTCAGGGAGCTGAAGATTTTTAAAATTTAAAATTAAAAACTTTAGCAATGTTAAAAACATGTCCCCTCATGTTCCATTTTATTCTCTATCTCCCTCACCATCCAAGGAGCACAGGCTTAAATATTGGCTCAGACACCAGGGTTACTTCCCTGCTCTTCTTTGGGATCTTTTACGTCCAACCAAGCAGGCAGATTGGGCCTTGATTTAATGTCTCATCATAAAGATGGCAGCTTCCTCAGTACTGCAATGGAGTGTCAGCCTTGATTTTTGTCTGCAAGTCCTGGAGTGGTACATGAACCCGGAACCTTGTGGTTTAGAAGCAAGAGTGCTACCAAATGAGTCACAACTGACATGATACGGACTCGAAACGTCAACTGTATCCCTCTCCGCAGATGCTGTCAGACTGCTGAGTTTTTCCAGGTATTTTTGTTTTTGTTCTTGACATGATAACTTCCTGGTTTCTCCTGCATTTTTTAAATAATGGAGTTGGACTTACAGTTTTCCAATCTAAAAAGCGATAGTTCCTTAATCAAGAGAGTTTTGGAAAATTATGGCTAAAGCATCTGTAATTTCCTCATCCATTTCCCATTAAACCCCGGAGCAATTAGGTCCTCGGTGTTTGTGAGTTTATGGCGCCACTATTTTTTCTAATACAGTTTCCTTGCTAATGCTAACTTTTGTGAGTTCCAGTCTTTATTGCAATATTAGTTTCTTAGGAAAGTCAGGTTTATTATCCTCTTCCTCTACTGTGAAGACTGACACAAAAGTATTATTATTTTCATTTACAGTTTTACCCCATCTGTTTTTAAAGGGCCCATTATCACTCTTGACTACCCTTTCTCTTCTAATATAATTGCACAAACTTCTTGTGTTAAGCTTGATATCCATTTCAAGTTTCTTTTCACATTCCCTTTTAGCAGCTCATTTTTGTCTTGCTCTGGTGACCCCCAATGGTTTATCCTTTTTCACATCTACATGTGGCACCTTGGTGACATCCAAAAACACAGCATCAGTTTTCATACGTACGCTGACAACACCTTGACAGAATCATTACTGAAGGAGGTCATTTGGCCTATCACAGACAGAAAAGTGGAATTGAGACCACAACCAGCTAGCCATGACCTTATTGAATGGTGGAGCAGGCTTGAAGGGCCAAATGGCCTCCTCTTGCTCCTAAGTCCTATGTTCCTATCTTCCAATGTACTTGAATGTACTTTGGGGCAGCAATGGCGTAGTGGTATTGTCACTAGACCAGTAATCCTGAGACCCAGGGTAATGCTCTGGGGAGCTGGGTTCAAATTCCACCACGGCAAATGGTGGAGTTTGAATTCAATAAAAATCTGGAATTAAAAGTCCAATGATGACCATGAAATCATTGCAGATTGTTGTAAAAACCCATCTGGTTCACTAATGTCCCTTAGGGAAGGAAATCTGCTGTCCTTACCTGGTCTGGCCTACATGTGACTCCAGATTCACAGCAATGTGGTTTACTCTTAAATGCCCTCTGAACTAGGGCAACTAGGGATGGGTAATAAATGCTGGCCTAGCCAGTGACACCCACATCCCACAAAGGAATAAAAAAAATTGGAAGGAAGCAACTTGTGGTATTCCTCTATTCTGGGGCCTCAGTGATTCACGATGTTATTAAACTTAGATAATGCAATAGAGAGTCATATCCAGTTTGGTGATGACACAAAGATTGGTGGCATAGCAAGTAGTGTAGGCAGAAGCATAAAATGATAATGAGACATTGATAGATTAAATGAGTGGATAAAACTGGCAGATGAATTTTGATGCAAGTACATATGAAGTCATCCATTTTGGACCAAAAATGGATAGATTCAAGTTTTTTCAAATCATGAAAAACTAGGAACAGAGTCAGTCCAAATAAATTATGGGCTGCACGTGTACAGATCACTAAAATATAGTAGTCAGGTGCAAAAAAAAATCAAAAAGGCTAATAGAATGTTAGCTTTTATAACTAGGCGCCTATAATATAAAGCTGAAGAAGTTTTGCTAGAGCTATGCAAATTCCTGGTTAAACCTTATATGTAGTACAGTGTAGCGTTCAGGCACTACACCTTAGAAACAATATATTGACATTGGAAGGAATGCATTGCAAATTCACCAGGGTATTACCAGGGCTCCATTGGTTAGATTATGAGAAGAGATTACATTAATTTTAGGCTTGTATTCCTTGGCTAAAGGGTGATTACATTGAGGGTTTTGGATTTTGAAAGGAATTGGTACAGACTTTGGGTGGAATCGTCCCAGATTTGCAGGCAGGAAAAAGGACGTTTTACTCGTTGGCCGCAATGGTGGCTTTTTAAGCCATATTGTCCCATTCTCAGCGCATCACGCCTCACTAATAATTAATTCCTGGGAAACACGCCAGGTCGCTGGTGCGGCAGTCTCTGATTCGCCCGGCCACTGCAATTTGAGAGAGAAACGGGGCACCTCGACATCCCTCCAGGTGCTCCTTCCCCTCGAGGAGTCAGGCTGGGACTCTCGGGCACTCGAAGGGAGGAGGAGCAGCAGCTGGACACCCGTGGGTCATCCACTCAGGAATCTCAGAGATTGTCCTCTACCTCTGAGTCCCCTTTGCCTGTAACCCCCTCAACCTCGTCCTCTGTCACTGCAGAGGGAGCAGCTGGCCCACAGGAAGACAGCCAAAGCAAGCTGAGGCCCTTAAGGCCTCGGTACCCCAGAGGACCCACGCCAAAGTCATCAGAGGCAACAGGGCCAACCATTGCACAGGCTGCCTCCACCCATCCTACCTGGAAAAGTTAAGAATTTCTGATCACAAGTGGTTACTTTATAATCTAAAAATGTATTCACTTTCACTGAGTAATGTGTAATGATGTATTTCAGCTTAATTTACAGGCTTCACTAGTCCTCCCCCTCTAGCAGTTCAGCTGCATGCAGCTGGCCCACGAGTGATTTTGGAGGGAGAAGTGCAAGCATTTTCCCAAACACGCGGAGACTTTCTGCATCACACTCACTTCAATGTCCTGAGCATTTTCAATGCTGCCTGCTGGGGTTCTCCTTCAGTTGTCTATCTGAGCTGACCTGCATCTCCACCCACCCACTGATCACACTCCCATGCAGCACCTGTTCCTGCCCAACATGAGGCTCCTCTCACTTTCGATTTCAGAAGCAGGGTCATTGTAAGGTTTGTTTTGAGCTCCCCCTGTCCTTTCCCCTCCCCCAGTCACCCATGTCTTTTCCCCCATCACTGTTGACCCCCTGGCATCACCTTCCACCTCCCCACCGTCACCTACCACCCAGAACCCTTTTCTTTCCAGGATGTCCAGGTGAACATGCACGTTCTCTATCTTCCCGGGAATCCCACCCCCATCCACTTTGGCCTCCCCGACCTCCTCCTTCCCACCCCAGGGTCTGTGTCTGCCTCCGAGTCCCCACCAACCACCTTCACTGTCTCTTCTATCACGACCACCGCACCCTCACCCTCCCACCCTACCGGCTCACTCTGCCCTCTCTCATACTCACGATTCCCTCCTAACACACCCACCCTCAGTTCACTCCCCAGGAGGCAGTCATTGCCTCCACAGATCCCTCCCTTACACGTTCACCTGGACATTGCCACCCTTACTTCCTCCTCCACCCTTACTCCTTCCCACCTCTGGACTCCTTTTTCTCTCTGGACTCCTTTCCCCCCTCCCAACTCCTTCCCTTAAACCATCCTCTACCCTTACACCTACCTCCCCAGTTGCCGCATTCTCCCCGTTACATTCTCCCCTCTCCTCCCCACCACCGCCGTACTCCCTCGGGCTGCAGCACCTTCCGCTCCTCGGATGTCCACGATGTGAGCAAGACCTTAATGGTAAATCCCAACTTCAGCACATCACACTTGCCAAGACGTGTTCCAGGCCAGTGTGTTTTCCTGCCGACGTGGGCAATAAATTTGACGTGGGGGGCTGAATTCTGGCAAGCAGGCCTTATGATAAGATGCAGATTTATTCAGCGGCAGGAAATGCGGCCCACCATTGATGGGTGGAGCGGACGATCGCAAACTGGTTTCACAACCGCATGAAACTGATTTTTGGCTTTCTCACCATATTGTCCGTTCAATGGGGATGGAAAATTTCAGCCTTTTTCCCCTTGGTGGCAGATGCCTTAACATTAAAATTAGAGCCAGGCCATTCAGGAGAGAAGTTCAGAAATATTTCTTTATGCAAAAGGTGGTAGAACTATGAAACTGTCCTCCACAAAAAGCAGTGGATGCTAGATGAATTAATTATTTTAAATCTTAGATTGACAGATTTTTGCTAGTCAAGAGTATTAGGGGCTGTGGAATCAAGGCTGATGGAAGGAGTTAGGATACAGAGCAGCTATGGTCTCATTGAATGGTGGATCAAACCCAAGGAGCTGATTGTTCTATTCCTGTTCTTCTCTGCTAGTTTCTGTGGGACATTTTTTGGGATAAACAAAGTCACCTGGATGAGAGGGAGCATAGTCAGGGTTAGCGAACTCTCAGGCAGAAGCTTCCACATCCCTGGCCAGGAGGATGAATAGCAGCCAGTACTCCAGATGAAAAGATGTGTGTTTGAGAGCCCCATACGTGGGTCTACTCCAGGATCACATGCTTGAACCCTTGAAGAAAAGGTAGCAGGAACCAAGGACATTATTTGGGGGAGGGGGAGGGGGAGTGGGGAGGCAGGGTGGGTTGGAGATCTAGCTACCCCTCACCCTCAAGAGGAGCCAGCATCCATTGCATTTAGAGATCTGCCTACCAGGATTACTTAAGCAATGAAATTTCCCGACACTAAAAGTCCAGAGGCAACAGTTTCCCAAGCGGGGTGATCCCAGCACTTAATGCTGGGCTCGAACACCTATAGTTGCTCTGCCCCATTACATTTAAATGGTTGCTTGTCTGAGGCCTGGGTAATTCAGGTAGCTGCAAAAATATTATAGATTCAAAGTACTATTGAACACTATCACATAAACAACAGAAATTACTCTGAAATGTTGCCATCAAAAGCAATCAGTAGCACCAGACAAGACATCATCCCCTACTTAAAAAAGTCTGCAAAAAGTGAGGGAGAAGCTAAACCTGACTGCTGTAATTATATAGCCTTTACAGATAATATGACTCCATATTTTTGACAGAGAAGGAGAAGAAAGATGCAATCATGAATATAAATTGAAAGCTCACTTATAACTTGTTATCCAGTGAGGAAATACTGCAGATCCTTACCCAGTTTGATAAGCAACGAAATCTCTCATGTTGAAATGGTGTTGACACTAACGAAAGCTGGTAGCGAATAAGACAACGCTTTCCCCCAAGCCTAATAAAGCTATTGCTTCACAGAATCACAGAATTGTCACAGCGGAGAATGAGACCATTTGGCTCGCTGAATGAGCAGTTCACCTAGTGCCCTGCTTTCTCCCTGGAATCCTGCACATTCTTCCTTTTCAGATAACAGTCTAATTCCCTTTTGGATGCTTCGATTGAACTTGCCTCCACCACTCACTGAGACAGTGCACCCCAGGCATTAACCACTGGCTGCGTGAAAACATTTTTCCTTATATACTTTTGCTTCTTTTGCCAATTACTTTAAATTTGTACCCTTTCACTCTCGATCCTTTCACGAGTAAGAAGTTTCTATCTACCCTGTATATGCTTGCATATGTTATTTGTCCAAGTATATGCTTGAAAGTTTGCAGAAACTTTGGAGCCAAAATTCTGTAAGCCTGCACGTGCAGTGAAATCACACTTGACAGGACCCTTTGCTGTTACACTCCAGGAGACTTCCGAGGATCAGGTGGATTTTTCCTATTTAACGTGTTCTGCTAGGCATCCATGACAGTGGAAGGTCCTCTCAGGTGCCTGGCTGCAAAATATGCTCTGGTTAAATTCACCAATGACATCTTATGTGACTGCAACTGTGACTTATTATCCATCCATCATCAGTCTCTCCATTCCTTCAAACCTGTTGATCACTCAATTTGAAAAAGATTGTTACATTTACCTTGCTGAGCCACAATCCAGCTCCCGACAGGTCTGGTTTGATATGGAGCCCCTCACTGCTACCCGCTCAGACCTTCAACTAAAATTGCAGATCTGGTTATGTAATAAGCAGTTAGGAAGGCAAATGGTAAGTTGGCCATCATTGCAAGAGGATTTGAGTATAGGAGCAACAATGTCTTACTGCAGCTGTACAGGGCCTTGGTGAGACCACACCTAGAGTATAGTGTGCAGTTTTGGCCTCTTTACCTCAGAAAGAATATACTTGCCATAGAGGGATTGCAGCAAAGGTTCACCAGACTGATTCTTGTAATGGCAGGATTGTCGTATGAGGAGAGATTGGGCCGACTAGGCCTGTATTCACTGGAGTTTAAAAGAATGAGAGGGGGTCGCATTGAAACATATAAAATTCTGACAGGGCTGGACAGACTGGATGCAGAGATGATATTTCCCCTGGCTGGGTGAGTCTAGGACAAGGGGTCACAGTCTGAGGATATGGGGTAGGCTATTCAGGACTGAGATGAGGAGAAATGTCTTCACGCAGAGAGTGGTGAACCTATGTAATTCTCTACCACACAGGGCTGAGAAGGCTGAGTCATTGAATATATTTAAGAAGGAAATAGATAGATTTCTAGACACTAAAGGTGTCAAGGGGTATGGAAGTATGGCATTGAGATAGAGGATCAGCCCATGTTCATATTGAATGGTGGAGCAGGCTCAAAGGGCCGAATGACCTACTCCTGCTCCTATTTTCTATGTTTTATGTTTACCACTTCTATCTCCTCCATTAATGCTGTTACCAGGTGTTATACAGATGAAGCAACATAAAATAAAGATGAGAGACTGATAATTTATCTAAAAACATATGCAAGTTGTGCTAATATTCAATTAGTCATTTGGTAGTACAGAATTTGAGTATTGCTGAAAAAAGAGACATGTCTAAGCTTTTTGTCTTGCACTCATCAGGACACTCACAAGAATACCAATTTAAGGGAGAAAACAACAATTTATACTGTATGTGCAGAGTGTTGATTGATTGGCAAGTGGTGTTGCCATGGAGAAAGCACCACTCATGGTGACTGACAGTTAACTGCCAAGCATTGTTTGAATACATGGGGGTCTGTTCTTTGTAGACAGAAAGAACATGTACATACTTTTGCACCTGTTTCAGCTAAACAAAATAAGTGGCAGCCATTCACTGACTTACTCCTCAGGGCAATGCCTTGACCAATCAGGGCCAAGCTTCCAGGTTTAAAATTCAAACAATGCTTGGCAGTTAACAGTCAGTCACCATCAGTGGTGCTTTCTCCATGGCAACACCACTTTCCAACCAGTCAGCACTCTCCACACACAGTATAACTTGTCGTTTTCCCCCTTAAATTGGTATTCTTGCGAGTGCCCTGATGAGTGCAAGACAAAAAGCTTAGACATGTCTCTTTTTTCAGCAATAATATTGAATTAGAGAGCAAAATGCATATTCCAGCTCCATGACTCACTGGTGCAAAGAAACAGTATTTGGAGTTGAGAACCCAGCACAGGGGATTGTCAAAATGGTGTGCACATAATTAGAGGGAGGTGAGAGGTAATAGATGCAGTACATTGAGGAAAATTAGAATATCCTACTGTACATTTATTGTCTCCGTTACAAAGAAAAATGTTTTGCATGTTATCTTCAGGTATACTGTGTAAATGGGATGCTTAGTTTTCCACTGGGGAAAAGATCAGTATTGGTATCTCAATATTTGCCATTACACATCCTCTTTGTATTGAATGGTGACACTGATGAAACAAACATTAAATCATGATCCTCGGACCTACAGATACTTTTCAATAGGTCCCTTCAACAGAAATGATACATGATTAACAGTCTTATCTGAAATGTTAATGGGGGGCTATATCAGATGTTTGTGGTATAATGGATTGTATTCATAGAGTTATACAGCACAGAAACAGGCTCTTTGGCCCATCATGTCCATGGGGCCATCAAGCACCTATCTATTACATTTTCTAGCACTTGGCCCATGGCCCTGTATGCTATGGAATTTCAAATGCTCATCGAAATACTTCTTAAATGTTGTGAGGGTTTCTGCCTCTACCACCTTTGCTGAATGATGTGCAGCTGGCTATCACCTTGTTCCTGGATGCAGGTTATCCACACAATGGTCCTTGCAGAGCCCAGCAGTGCTGGTGAAGTCACATTGCTCACTCTAGGGGTCTTCTGTGGGGGTATTAATTGCTTCTCTTATAGATACTGATTGCTGAAGGCATGGCAGCCAATGGTTGGACAAATGAACTGGGAGATGGGCAAGGGGTCAGAGTTGGAGGAATGCAAAGTTCTCACAGAATAGTAGAGCTGGGGAGGTCACAGATGCAGTGAGGCCATGGAGGAATTTGAATAAAAAGAGGCAATTTAAAAATTGAGACATTGATGGACTGGGAGCCAATGCAGATCAGGAAGCATTAGGTGATGTGTGAATGGGACTCAGTCCATGACAGGTACACACAGCAGAGTTTTGGATAAGCTTAAGTTTATATAGGGTGGAAAATGGGATATCAGCCAGATGGTCCTTGGAATAATTGAGTCTGAAGGTACAAAACCATGGACGAGGGATTCAATGGTAAATGGGCTGAGGCAGGAGCAGAGATGGGTGATAATAGCTAGGATCTGTCTTTTGTTCCATACCCCTCAACAAGTTATCATTAAAGTATACACTCCCATTCATTGTTTTTCCTTATATGAATTAAATGACCTTCCACTTGCATTAAATTGCATCTGCCACCTGTCTGCCCAATTCCATAAGCGTTGTCTTCTGGAAGATGTTTTTACAGGTCTTCTTGCCAAATCCATTATTGTTATTAATTAGTTCCCCCAACCCCTACCCCTAGCAAAATATCTATCTCTTTCTGTGTGGCAGGTATCATTTTTTTCTTTTTTTTTAAGTGCAGTCAGTTTAATTCAAGGAACAACACGATGTTCTTTTTTTTTATTGAAACGCACCCAGGCATTTACTAAGGGTTCATTAATAAAAGCCTTAAGCTTGTCGGGTAAATAGAGGAGCACTATTCCAGTCACATTTAGCCTGCAGCCGGGGAATGGATGGAGGCAGCGCTGGTGCAGTGTGCATGTGGAGTGCGGGGGTATCATTGAGCTACGCGACGTATCACCAACGCAACCACCTACCATTTCTGCATTGCAGAATTTTGACTCCGTCCATTTTTATTTCACATATAAAGCAGAACAATAGATTGTCAATATAATCGACTTACTTTTCTTTCTTTTTCTCCCTCTCTTGTTAAGATAAACGAACAGATATGGGCCTGCTTTCGTTTTACTGTTGAGGTGTTTGCACTATGAGGATTTGCAGGATGGTTCGCATGGCGAGTGTGCTGGGTTTGGTGATGTTAAGCGTCGCATTGCTTATTCTATCATTGATCAGCTATGTTTCACTCAAAAAGGACAACCTCTTCGCCACCCCGAGATATCTAGGCTCAGCCGGCCCCAGACTGTACATGTTACACAGTGGATTTCGGTAAGTAAAGAATAATAATAATAATGATTTTTAAAATCCTTTTAAAAGAAGCCAACAGAATCTGGGCAAAATTAGACGTTCTGTCAGTTGGCAGCCCCGGTGCCCGCCTTGCTTCCCAATTGATTGACCATTGGTTCAGCCTTCAAACCAAAAAAAGGACCTGCGTTATTTCTTTTTTTTCAGAAAGTAATAATCGTATTGTTTGAAAGAAGCACGCAGGCCCGTGCATCATCGCAGGCGTACAGCATCTTTATGTGTTGTGATCCTGACATGTTCAGTCAGTCTCTCCCCCACCCCCAGCCCCCGAACTCCCCTCCCCCAACCCCTCTCCAGGCACCACTGTTGAATCGGCATATTTTAGATCCATACCCCGCCTCCGGATAGTTTCATGGAAAATAACAGGTTGGGTTGGGGTTGGGGGTGGGGGGGGTGCTATACCAGATGTTTGTAACATAAACGGATCGTGGTCCTTTGCAGACTGATGTGCAGCTGGCTGTCGCTTTGCAGGGCCCAGCGGTGCTGCTGAAGTCGCATCGCTCACTGCCGGGGTCTCTGGGGTATTGATTATTTCCCACAGCACCCACTGTCATCCCTAATTTGAGAGGGGGCTAAATGCTTCAGTCGGAAGTGTTGCTGTTGTTTATACTTATATGTGTGTGTGTGTGCATATACAAAATTGTAATTGTCTAGGCTTCATTGTGATGTCGAATATGCCCAATGTATCTGTAAAACAAATAACATTTGTGTTGTGCAAAGGCTGCAATGTTGCTGGCATTAGCAGGCAGTACCCGCACACTTGGAAGAATTTATGCAAAACTAACCTGACATTCAAATTTTAAGACGAAATGGAAAGCTTGATTGGGGAGCATCATAACCAAATGAGCATGTTCCTTCTAAAAAAAACAAAGAATTTGATTTAGTGCCTTATTTTTGTAACGGCCATCCAGGAGTGTAATTAATTGCCTAGGCACAATTCCAAAACTCTATTATATGCCTTTCTTAATACCTACTATCACAATCAGATTTTTTTTAAAGCATACTGATAGCGCAACTTGTGCCAGCATTCTTCAGTTTACATGAATATCAAGGGAAATCTGTTTTAAATGATCCTGTAAATAATCCAGGTTTTGGGGCGGGGGTGGGTGGGGGTGGGTTGGTCGTTCTTACAATTGGTGGAATTGAGATGCTATGATGCAACTTTTCAAACATGCTATGATTGTTTGTCCAATTCATATTGTCCATGATGCTGATTTACAGTGAAGGCTCCTTTGCACAGACAGCAACTTGGATTTATATAGCACCTTTAGTGTAGCAGAATGCCCCAAGGTGATTCACAGGAAAGTAATCAGACAAAATTTAACATGGAAAGAGAAAAATTGACAAAGGAGACACCAGAATGGGTATCTCAAAGTTTGGTTAAATCGGTAGAATTTAAGAAGAGCCTTCAAAGGGAAGATGTTTAGTGGAGGATTCCGGAGCTTGGGGGCCTAAATAGCTGAATGCATAGCAACCAATAGAGGGGCAAGGAAACCAGTATGCACAATGGGTCAGAATTATAACAACGAGCCTTACTGCACTCTAAGTAAAAAGGAGAAGATTCAACCAGGGATAAATATTTTAACAAAGTCAGGAAAACAATCCAGTGTAAAATCAAGCAAATTTAAAATTAACAACTCAATTAACAAATCAGATGATGAGTTCTATTGGACATTGTCAAAAATAGAAGTGCAGTAGATATTATTGAATCCATTTTTATTGAGCTAACTAAATTAATGGATCCAGTTGGAGCACCATGCAATTCAAAAGTACTTCGTAAAAAAGACTTGTGTTTATATAACATCTTTTACCATCTCAGGACATCCCAAAGTGTTGACAGCCAATGAAGTACTGTACTTTTGTAATGTAGTCACTGTTGTACTGTAGGCCTGAAAAATAGATTCATGGATCAACATATTGACACCCTCAAGAAGTTCTATACCTGCATAGTTACCACAAAGAGAGCAGACTGGAAAAAATAAATGTCAAAGAATGATTGCAATCTTTCAATTCTGAATTAGAAGCTAGCAAATATACTATGCATATTGATAGAAAGGATCAAATCTGACCTGACCACTGCAGGCCCACCATCCAAATATTCGAAAAGGGCCAAATGAAGGAAGGCATTGGGTGGAGAAATGGCTATATAGCAGCAGGTGAATAAGAAACAGCCTAGATTTAGAAAGGGGAGATCCTAATTGATAAATCTCCTGGATCCATCCTGACTAAGTTGCAAATCAAGTAGGTAGTGGAACTCTGGAAGATACTATTTATTTAGACTTTCAGAGAGCCACTAATCCACAATAAGGTGCCACATGAAATATTGCAAATAAAACTGGAAAATCATGAGAATCCAGAGTAGTACTGTAGTAAAACTGGGTAAAAAGCTGGGGAAGAAGTATGAAACAGAAAATACTAATCAGAGGATGAGTGTCAGACTATACAAGGGTTCTAAAGGAGGAGGGTAAGTGTCAATGATTCAACAATACAGAAAAGCAATTTAAATGACATCTTATTAACACTTCAGAATACTCAACAGGCCTGTGAAATTCAAGTTTGCCGAAGCTATAGATATATATACTGTATATAGACCATATATGCGACTGGTGAGTAGAATTTTGTTCCGCCTGTTCAGATGGAGTGGGTGCAAAGGAAAATAACAAGATTGATCACAAATATCAACTGAAAGATTAAAGAGGTGTAGGCTGTATAGTATAGAAAGAATAAATACTAAGGGGGAAACTTCACTGAGTTTGAAAATGTATTACATGATGCAGAATGTTCCAGGTGAGATGACATGGATTAAAATTAGTGCATTTAAACCATGCTTATATCCTTAAAAGTTGAAATGTTTGGGATAATCTAGTTAACTGATAGAGTCAAAGATGTTAGGAACTTTCAAAGTGCAAATAGAAACAAAGGTAAGTAATAACAGAAAGAAAAGCTTGGCTCAGCTGAGCAGCCTGTTCCATTCTTGACTTTCTTCTCGTTCATGGAACAAGTATTTAGTTGTGAAAAGAGAGGGGTTCTCAGGATTAAACAGGAGCAAATTAGATAATGGAATCTCTAGAGTACATCCACCCTCTAGGAAAAGGCATTATTTCACAGAAACATTAACAACAGGGAATGGACAAGGGATATCTCTGAGGAAGGGACGGAGTTGAAAGTTACTGAAAGAAAGAACTAAAATGCTAAAATAGTAATTAAACCCAGTCTAGTGGTATATTTTAAGATATTAAGAATGATTTACTGGTGTACCAGTAAATGATTTTGAGTATTTGAGGCCTCTGAGCAAAGCAATTTGTAGAAATCTCGGCCTTAATTTAGTTTTGATAAGTAACTTTACATGTGTGCTTGGATAGTTGCACAGGGATTGTAGGTGCTGTGCATATGTATTTCTGGGCAAGTTAATACAAATGATCAAACAAATGCCAGCAATAAATTGAAATAACACGTATTTGTTATAGTCAGTGAAAGGTTGAGAGTGAGTTCAGATCTTTCATCATCCGAGCCTTGTAAATTCACGAGTAATATAGTTAAACCGACAGGGCAATACTCCAATTAAACCTTGGTGCTGATTTTTCCTACAGGTCACAGTTTTCTTTGAAGTTTCTGGATCCTTCTTTTTTGCCAGCTGGAAGTGGCCTTAATGACAATGTTCGTGCCAAATCCGTAAAGTGGACTTTCAACACAACTTCTTTTTTAAAGCAAAGGCAAGTCTCCCTGCAAAGTGTAAAGGTCCAAGGTGCTAGACTGGAAGTGATTATCATTCTTTTCCTCTTTATTTCATACTTCCAGAGATTGCAGAGGTTTTTGTGGCTTTTACCTCTGCAATGGGGAAGCCTTCAAATGAAATCAGAGTTCTGGTACAGTATTGGTTATGGGGGAGATGGTAGCATAGTGGTAATGTCATTGGACTAGTAATCCTGAGACCCAGGCTTCATGAACCCATGAGGGCAAGGGTTCAAATCCTACCACCCATAGCAGCTGGTTGGATTTAAATTCAATTAATAAATCTGGAATGGAAAGCTAGTCTCAGTAATGATGACTGTGAAGCTATCATCGATTGTTGTAAAAACCCATCTGATTCATGAATGTCCTTTTGGGAAAGAAATCTGCCATCCTTACCTGGCCTGGCCTACACCTGACTCCTGATCCATAGCAGTGCGGTTGACCCTTCATTGCCCTGTGAAATGGTGAGGCAAGCTGCTCAGTTCAAAGGCAATTAGGGATGGGCAACAAATGCTGACGTTGCCAGTGACGCCCACCTCCCATGTAAAAATAGATAAAAGTTACGTAGAACTAAAGTTGTATCACTATGAGAGATAAGTGAAATCAAGACCAACAAGTGTGAATGTGATGTTTCATTGTACTATCAGTAATAGGCATATTTCAAAGTTACAACTTCTCAAAAGGAAACTTTTTAATAATTCCTTCTCAATGGCCCTTTTTGATTTGTTTTATTTCTCAATAGTTTAAACCTACTGAGAAAAAATTTCACTGCACTCCTAGAAGTGTGTGTTCTGAATTCAAATCCATTGCCGAGAATGAACTGAACTAACTCGTTCTGTACCTCTCTTTTGTTTTTGTTTTAGGAAGGACATCAGTCGCTATGTCGACATTTATAAAAATTTCACCTTGGTTAAGAAAAACGTGCGAGTTGGACAATTGCTGCACTATGACTATTCTAACCACAAGTACGTTTTTTCTGTCAGCAATAGTTTTCGATCATTACTCCCCGACGTGCCCCCTATATTAAAGATGCACTACAACACATGTGCTGTGGTCGGGAACAGTGGAATCCTCATCGGAAGCCATTGTGGAGCTGACATTGATAAATCCGATTTCGTGTTCCGCTGCAATTTCGCACCAACTGAATCTTTTGAAAAAGATGTTGGCAAAAAGACGAACCTCACGACCTTCAACCCAAGCATCCTCGAAAAGTACTACAACAATCTATTAACAATCCAAGATCGAAATAAGTTTTTCCTGAATCTTAAAAAGCTCGATGGAGCCATTCTTTGGATCCCTGCTTTTTTCTTCCACACCTCCGCTCCGGTGACAAGAACGTTGGTAGATTTTTTTATAGAGTATAGAGCGCAACTGAAGGTTCAGTTGGCTTGGCCTGGGAACATAATGCAACATATCAACAAGTAAGTATGTGAGGCCCAAGGATGCTTTTCCACGTCATTTCTATAAGTATTCCTATGATAGTCCATGCTAGTTAACCCAGTTATAGTCTTCAATTGCATCTGTATGATAACACAAATGGTGGTGTGACTGTTTCTCAGTTTAACCTGCTGTTGTTTTCTCTTTGTTTGCCGACTGTCTTGTTCCTCATTGGTTCAGTTTCTGTACTTCAATCAAATTGATTGGTTACCTTCGCATGCTCCGAACAATTCTTCAAACCCTTACTTCCAAAGTCCCCTCCCATCCTAGATCGTCCAAAAGTCCTTAAGTAAAACTGTCATGGTACTCTAAGATAAAAGCAAAAAACTGCGGATGCTGGAAATCCAAAACAAAAATAAAAATACCTGGAAAAACTCAGCAGGTCTGGCAGCATCTGCGGAGAGGAACACAGTTAACGTTTCGAGTCCATATGTTCTGTTGAAGTTTTTCCAGGTATTTTTTATTTTTGTCATGGTAACTCCTTGTTCGCCCCGCTGTTTATCCCGAAAACTGACATTTATATCATTGTAGACACCATTAAAAAAAAGCTAAAAATAATCACAAACGTGCACATAAAAAGGCAATTTTACCTGCCAATCGCTGACATGTTCCAATACACCTGGATCACAGATCCATCCTCTCTCCACGCCATTGGTTGTCAGAGCCTGTACAGAACGGCTCCGAGGCCTGATTCCTGGGCCCTGCCCATCACCTTTCTAACCTTTTTTCTAGCCTCTATCTTGGACTACCTATAACATTCTCCCCACCCAGTTCTTGTGCCCAAATACCCTGAGCATCTTATGACGTCCTGGCATTTTACCTCCCCCGGACTCACCGACCATCCTCCATCTCAAGCTCTGTCACCTGGGAAATTCTGTTTTGTTTCCCGGTCACAAGACACCCACAGTCCAGAGGGCACCTGTGCCTCCCCATTCTCTCACAGAGACTTTCAATTCTGAATCTTGGAGGCATTTAATTATTAAGTATTTATCTAACACTGGTGGGTCAGTCAAATCATTCACCTGATGGAATCATGTGTAAAATCATGTGAAATGTTGTATTCAGAATAATATGTTGCTTGTTTATGCAATAATATACATTTACCTAGGGCGTCCCCTCCCCCCTCCCCTCAGTCTGTAACCCTAGTCCTGAGTCCAGGTTCACACTCTGGTTTTCAACTCCTCCCCAAACCATGGCCACATCAAACCTGTTATATGCGAACAAGGAGCAGTAGGTCATTCGGCCCCTCAAGCCTGCTCAGCCGTTCAATAAGATCACGGCCGATCTGATGGTAACCTGACTCTGTTTCCACCGCCTTTTTCCAGGAAGAGAGTTCCAAAGACTCTGTTTTAAATGGGCGACCTCTTATTTTTAAACAATGACCCCCCCCCCCCCCCCCCAGTTCTAGATTCTCCCACAAGAGGAAACCTCCTCTCCACATCCATCCTGTCAAGATCCCTCAGCATCTTGTATGTTTCAATCAAGTCACCTCTTACTCTTCTAAACTCCAGTAGATACAAGCCTAGCCTGCCCAACCTAAGACATCCCACCCATTCCAGGGATTAGTCTGGTAAACCTTCTCTGAACTACTTTCAATGTATTTACATCTCTCCTTAAATAAGGAGACAAGTACTGTACATAATACACCAGATGTGGTCTCACTGGTGCTCTATATAACTGAAGCATAACCTCCCTACTTCTGTATTCAATTCCCCTCGCAATAAATTATAACATCCTATTAGCTTTCCTAATTACTTGCTGTCATCACATGTGTCACATGAAACCAAGATGGCATACGCCCAGAGAGAAAGCGCGAAAGAGAGAATATTATCAAAGGTTCAAAATTCCAATCTATCTCCAGGCGATAAGGAATTTTGTGAGTACCAGATATTAAGAAAGAGAGAAATGATTCGTGTAGAGAACCCCTTACAGAAGGCACACTGAGAATGTAAGAATGTAGAAGATAGGAGGCAGACTAGGAGAAACTCACACGGAGGCAAAGCGGTAAAAAAAAAATAGTAGACACCGAGATAGACGAAGAGAAAGCAATAGAGAGGCATACAGGGAAAAAGTAGAAGATAAATTGAACAAAAACAGAAACGGTTCAGAAAGCGAGAAATGTTCTTCATGAAAAATAAATCCACGGCAGATTATTTTTTTTTATTTATTGAAAAATTATTTTATGAAATGTTTTGTTGCTTTACCGTTGAACAGGTATTGGAAAACCAAACAACTGTCGCCAAAGCGGCTAAGTACAGGCATCCTGATGTACACATTGGCTTCTGCCATTTGCGAAGAGATTCATCTGTACGGATTTTGGCCTTTCGCTTGGGATCCCAACACAGGAAAAGAATTGCCATATCACTACTATGACAAAAAGGGGACAAAATTCACTACCAAATGGCAAGAGTCCCATCAGCTTCCAGCAGAATTCAAGCTGTTGTTCAAACTACACAATGAGGGCTTGACTAAACTGACTCTTTCACATTGTGCCTCCTAATGGGATGCTTTTGAAGTGCCAAGCCATTCCTTGTTTTCATTCTTGTTCGGTTTATGTTTCAAAATGCATTTTGTACCCAATACGTAAGCTCTCTATCGGCGACGCTTCCTGGAGCACACCTCAAAGTAATTCCAGCACTATGCCACTGACGTGTTCATGAGATTATGTGTATTGTGGTAGTAAACATTTATTTATTTTATATTGGGAAGGAGCCGGAAGCGCTTAGACGTGAACTTTGGGAGTTTCCTTTAAATAGGCGAATGAATGTATTGAACCACAAGAACCTGTTTATAGATATCAGCTCACAGACGCAAGTAGCTGCGTCGTGAGAGAAAATGGCCTGGCGATATCATGCCCTGTCAATTTATTGGAGACAATGTAGGCCTCAGAATTTTTAAAGCCTGGGATGTTGGATGTGGCACCCAATCAAATTAGGGAGAGGTAAGAAATGTTCCTCCACGTCCCGCCAATGAATAATTAAAATGAAATGTTGAACCGGCTCAATTTTTTTTAATGCAGTGGGGAAAAAAAATATTAAAGCGGGTGAAAGTATGTCCCAGTGATTTTGCTCAGGCGCTTTTGTTATCTGACCTTTGCTTGTTTCAATGGTGCCAACATAAAACACAGTCTGGATTTTCAATGTGCTCAGCACGGGATTCACCAAAATCACCTTACTTTAGATCCTGTTTTTTGTTGAAGTTTGAGGTTAATTCCTTAGATTTTAACACGAATCAGCTAGTGAACTCCATGTATGCTGGCTGATTTTAAATACCCAGTAGTGCGTAAAATAAAGGGAAACCCCGCAATAATTGATATCACCAATTACAACGGTTCAAGCACAAAAGGTTCTCAACAAAACTCTTCTAATAGAGTTCAGTAGGACGAGGAACCACGTTAGACCTGGAAGAAACGGCCTAGCATAGGAGAATGAAAGAGGGTTGCAAAGTAATTGTTCATTTAAACACATCCATAAATGGAAAACGTTTGATATCTCTCGAGTCCTGTTTATATAGAATATCTTACATGGTTGTCAAAGTGGACATGCGAGTCTTTTGTATGTACGTGGCACTTTTTTTTATCATCCAATGAACGGTAAATGTACTACTTTTGTACCGGTACTTAAAAAAAACCGACGTTTTATTTCTTTCACAGCTTCAGAAGAAACAAATGAGTATTGAGTACGTTTTCTTTTGCTGGTTTAGCAATTGCAAGGTTGCTATATGTCCCTGCCGCCATGTTAAAGCAGGGCTTCCAAGAAGGTGATCTCGACTCTGTGTTGTATTGCGAAAGTGAAGAATTTTATTGATTCTTGTCTGTAAATATTTTTTCTCATGCCTGCTATTGTTCATCTATATTAAATTACTTATTAACTTCTGTGAGAATTTTGTTTCAGTGGCAAGACCAGTTGTTGGTTCCCATGTAAAGACATTTTAATGAATGCTTCGCACGCCCATTAACATCGCAGAGAGCTCCACAAAAACATGACAGAAAGTTATTTGTATCGAAAAAATTTTGCATTTACAGTACCATGAACCATTCCACTTTGCTTAACGCATATGGCAGTAGTTTCCTTGGCTTTAGCCGTATGCAGCACCGTGAAAATATGGGCAGAAAAGCCATGAGCAAAACGAGGTACACTTGAATGTTCAAACACCATGAGCTTTACCTGAGATAAATGTCGCGCTTCAGGATTTTTTAAAAAATCACTCCCCACCGGAATGTTCTCAATGAGTTAGAGCAGACTGAATCTGATTGATTTTGGTGCATAATTGGTTTAATATCTCAATGTCGATTTGAAGGAGGAAAAGTCGGGTTATATATTGAAGATAAATGCATTTAAAGATGTGTTTACTTCTTCCGAGATAATGCTTTCATGTGAATCAGGGAATTGGAGATCTGGGGGTTTAATATGGTAGCTGCATGTAACTATCAGGTAAACTAAGATGCAGTTAGTTATCTGTAAACCAACATTAGCCCATAATCCTACGAATTACGCTGTCTCTCCCTGTATATATGTGTAGATAAAGTGTGCACGCATACAAGGAATCATCCAGTTTTGTGACTGTGTCGGTCGCGCAATTCCGCTTCCCACATACCCAGGGTACCTGCTTGCATTTGATCTCCTCTCTGAAGTTGTTTAATGCTGTCCTGTAAAGTAAGACTCCTTAATATGTTTGCTTTATTTCGCACTGCACTTCCATATCCTACTATTCTTGCCTGAGAGAGGGGGACAGGAGAATGCTGACTGTTGCTTTCCCTCAGCTCAATCCTTGTTTTACTGAGTCAACCACGGTTATTTGATCAATATTTTAAAAATCCATAGCTTTAAGCAGGGTTTCCGCCTCCCATCAGCGTGTCGGTCTTTATAACCGCACGACCTTTCACAATTAGACGCATATACACGTGACAATTGTCAAAACCGAGAGGCCGAGATAGTTCTTTCCCTTTTCTGCTTTAATAAAAATTTTTTTACCAACTGTTCAAAATTAATTCTTATCATGGAAAGAATGAGACTTGTCCCGTCGCATAATCCATCCAGATACAAAATGAAGAGTATGAAATAACGTAAACAATTAGATCATTTCTATTTATCAAAACCTGAACATTTCACACACGCTTCATGGTAGTGTCTGAAAGGTTTTAATTCAAGGAGAAATTTGCAAGTGTTATTTGTAAATTTGACGGCTCCAGTCTCTCTTCTATGCCATTGTTTAAATTATTCTTAGTAGAAAGCCTCGTGAGTACTTTCTACTAAAATTATCACACCATATAAACAGGTGTATTAGAAAATACCTATCGTGAAACTTGTTAATAATGACGTAGATAGGTGTATTCTGATTAGTTATACCTGAAATGTTTTAATAACAAGTGTAGGCAAGACGGGCAAGTACCCCAGTATTTCCACACTAAAGACAGTAAGGCTAATCCTAACCGTATCAACAAACTATATACTTTACATGTATTTTCAGATACGGCTGGGTTTGCATTTGACATATACTTCCCGACATTTTCTGTCTGAAGAGCTGCGGCTGTACCTGCAAACCACATACTCCGGACGAGGAGGAGTAGAGTTACTCCGCAGAATTTGGTTTCACTTTCACTGCGATGCATTAACAACGCTGAACGTACGAACTAGCACTGCAAGGGTTTGCAGCATGGGAACAAGGATCAGGAAGGATCGCACTGTTTGTCAATAGTTTATCTTTAATGTCCTGTCAACAGCCATTTAGAAAGAACGAGGGAGAACTACAGCACTTAAGAGAAAGAGGGAAGTTACGTTAACCGAATAAACTGGAGGAAGTGTATATCATTTAGGTATAACACCGAGAAACAAGTGAGCAACTTATTCAGCATTGCTCGGCAAGTACCGGACGTTGTGTTAATTCGGTTTGAATGCTATTAAATCCTCAGCGCCCATTAATCCATGCGAAAAAGTTCCTCAGCACTTACGAACACCCTAAATTACAGCATTATTTATCGCTCCTAAGTATAAAATATACCTGAATCTTGTAACTTCCAAGTTGTAGAAGAATTACGTTTTCTGTGGATGCATTGCCTTTATATCACAAATTAATATTCGCCTCTTGATTTACAGAAAATCTGTTAATGGAGAATACTTCTATATACTTGTGCAACACCTTCGCTTATTAATAAATGATGGGGTGTCAGTCAAATCTAGGGTCAGGATGTCTTTGTCTGTACCCCAGTCGGCGAACAGGTGAACGGGCCATTTGTAGAACTGTGCTCACTTCTTGCGCTTTCATGTGTTGTTTCTCGATTTTTTTTTTAAAAAAGGTGTTATAGTATACATTATGCACTAAATAATATAAACTATTCATCAACTAAAAACGGCAACCAGGCCTGTGGTATGTAAAATAGTATAGTTCACGTCGAACAAACTTATTTGTTCAGAGGATTTACCGATTGAAGAGTGTAAATCAAAGGATTATCTGCGCAGAGTGATAAAAGATACCGAAATCTTCAGATAAACTTGGGTGTGTTTTTTTCACGTATTCGCAAGGCACAAGTAAAATCATACAAAAGCCTCTTGTTTTTCATGTTATCTTTAGGAAATAATTTAGGACTAAAATAATCGATAACATCAGATTTGAATTGGAATGTCTCAAATTATTACGGCATAGTTTGGCATTTCAAATTATTGTAATACAACTATTCAGTGCTCTAAGATTCGTTTTATATACTTTCAGTTGCTTTTTAATGATCCGTTCATCAATATGTTCCACTAAATATAGAGAGCGTAATTTCGTTGTCCAAATTCAGGTTGAAAAATTCATCATCCCTTCAATTAATTAAATTGTGCAGGTTTAAATAACTATATATTGAAATATATCAGCAGCACTGATATGTTAATATAAAAATCATGGCAATGTGAAGGCCCTTTTAATAACTTAAATCTATAAATCTTTCATCCCGAAATAGGTTATTGTGGTTACTTGAGTGTACTATTTTCAAAACGAATCTCTTGGACATAGAGCTCTGCACAGAACTGGATTATGTTCTGTGTTGTGATTTGAAATATTAATCATATATAGATAATTCCCCCAACAGGAAATCCTCGTATTTGACAGTGTACCACGGCTCCTGTAAAATAAGCAACCTGAACATTGCCAGACGATAGTAAATGCTCCCAAGTGAAATTTGATGCAGGCCGGTCTGTTTCTCAGCATTTCACATATGAACATTACTTATTCCATCAGTGGTGTTGCACAACAGTTAGCGATTAAACCGAACCTCAACATAGATCAGGCAAAAATGGGAAAGAGCAAAGAACACTAGTTACTGCACCCAGTCGGAGAAAGCTTTAAATTATGCCAAAATGCATAGATATAAATGAGAATAATTAAGCACAGTACCGCAAAGTACAGGGTGGCAGTGGAACTGAGCTAACTTTCAAAACCTTCCCATTGGTATCTGGAAAAGGAAATTGGTCCAATTGGGGTTAGTCGAAGTTAAATGTCTTATTCTGTATTTATTTAAAGGGAGCGTTTAAAACAAATTGCAAAACACTAATAATTCAACCAGTGCTCTCCACAGAAGTTCGTCGCGTATTCGTTGTAAATTAAGTTATTTTTTCTCCAGAGGTTTCAGTCAATTTTCATTAGTTGATTAAAAATGTATTTAAATAATATTTACCCCAAGCCATTAAGCCGGATGAATCCAAGTTTTTAAAAAGTCCTATGAAAAGAATGGAAATAAGGGAGACGCCGGTCGGTGCTCGGCAGTGCAAGAACTGCAACTCCCCCTTATTTTGCAAATTGCATCTGTCTTACACGCTAATCGATAACATGAAATCAAAACATATGATTAAAACAGGCATTGCTTCAGGCGTTAGAAAATGAAACGAAATTAATAAGAGTTTTCATTCTACATAAAAGGCACAACTGTTAAAATAAAAAAATGAATGAACAAGGTCAAAATCCTGCAGTTTTCAAAGTTCAATTCTTAATTTTCTCTTCTTGCCCTTTCCCAACCAAGGGCGTCTTTATTAAAGATAATGCGGTAAATGTCGTAATTGAAAGAAATAGGAAATTTGCACAAAAGGCTTGCAATTACTTGTCATTGGGGAAGCTTCTGTAAATGATTTTTTAAACAATCTTTTAATGTCTTTAACTCCAGTGTTAATGATTAGATAATGACAGTACCATGTAGGAGCGAGCTGAAAGTTTAAACGACAGTGTGTTTCAGCTCCTCTAGGTCATTCCTCCCATCTACCAGTAACTATTTGTAATAGCAATTCGTTATCCGTCAAGTTTAGAATGCGAGACAACCGCAAGCTTCCCATTGGGCCTTCAAAATGCGTGGTGTTTATTCATTTTTCATGTGAGCGGTTCCAAGAAGATTGGGGTTTATGTCTGTAAGGGCCAACAAAGAGTAACCACTTCAGAAAGTCTCGAAGTTTAACTTGTCCTCCGAATCATTGCTTTCTTACCCACATCTGTTGTGTTACCATTGGGAGGGTGTCCGCCTGCTCCTTCCACACGGGACCACTGGACAGTTCTTTGTACCTAAGTCCCATTTGCTCTTTTTCCCCCATCTAGTTAATATAACAATCAAACATATCTAACAAAGAATGTCGTAGTTTAATTCTTTGCTTGGCTGCATTGACTTCCTTGGCGAGAACGAATATTATTAAAAATGCCATTGTTAATAATATTGTAATACTCCTGACAATACATTGAGTCAAGGCTGACAATATGATAATGTATATTTATCAGGTTTTATTGTGCCTGAGCAGTGTTGCACACTCTTAATGCAAACAAAAAAACTCAGGTTTTTTCAAGTACTTGAAAGAATTAACATTATTTTAGTTATGCAAAGTATTTTTAGTCAATCTACATTTTGTAAACAGAGCTCTTTATCATATGGCTTGCGTAAATTCCCACACGCGTCCAGGATTAAAAATGAAATTTCAAACAATTTGAAAATTCTTTATTTTTAATGCCAAAGCTATTGCTTAGATTGTACAAGAGCTGTTGAGGGAGTTTTGACTACTTCCTGAGAAGACTTGCGCACAACTTCCACGTATTAAAGTGAGAATAAATTGCGAAACATAAAATACAGGGATGATAACTTCGCAGGCTATTTGTTAAAGAGGGTCAATTTAACACATTAACTCTGAATTTCATTTTTGCTTCATTTCCTCGATAATCACGTCTTATAACATTATATCTCAGGTATACTGCATAAAATGTTATGTTGTGTTAATAACTTTCCTGGAAATGTGTTATTAGCTGAAAAATAGTTTGTATCGTGTTTGCCGCTCTTTTGTAAAACTTTATATAAGCTTCGTGACCTTGGCTGGAATGTCTTCATACTATCTATTTTTTTTAAATGATTACTCATTGCAATGATAATAACATACAAATAAATAATTGCAACGCTTAGATAATTTCAAAAAGAAATTAAAGGAACCAGACGAAATAGACTCTTTCCTTTACTTGTGGTCAATATAAAAATAAAGGTTAGTATAAAATAATGTACAAATATAATCTTTTGAATTCTCAACTGTATGAATCTCCAGAAGCACAGACTCTGGCCGAAATTAAACTTTAATAGCACACATGGAAGGTTGCTCTCTGAACACTGCAGCTCCCAGATGTAAAACAGGTTTGCATTCAGAACGTCTTTTAAAATCAACTGCAACTTCTGCTTCCTTTTGTATGGGACAATAAAAAAGATTTCATGCGTAGCTGCCTTTCAACAAAGGTACCTCACGCCAAAGGTTGTCTCCATTGCTTGGCTTCTTAACAATGGATTGTTAGGAAAGCTACTTGGGTTTCAGTTCTGGCAATGAAAAGTTCTGGCCTGCACTCGTTGAGCTCCCAGTTATCAGCCTTTGCAACAAATAAACAGGGAAGCAGGCAGGATCATCTCCATTTATTTAACCAGCTTTAAAGTGCATTTGAAAAAAAAAATCCCAAAAAGGTTTAAAACCTTACACATTCCGAGGGTGGAATTGTGTTTTCTTAGGTCAGCGTATATCTACCAAGGCATTTGTAAATACCTTAGTATCAAATAATAAAATAGGTTACGGCCATGTTTACTTTATATTTGCCTCAATAATCTTGGAGCTGCGTCTCAACAGTTTAAATAGAAACATGCTTAACTATAACTGATTCAGTTAAAAATAACGGAGCACCTTTTTAAATCAGAAAAGGGTTAGACACGCTGCAGAATTCCGCTTGGCAATTGACAGAAGAGAATTTCCAAGAGTTTAATTGGTTCGAAACATTCTTTTTTTCTCCCTCTGTTGTCGTTTCCCCGTTAACTGATTAAAATGAAGGATAGAATGAAGAGCTGGGATTCCTGACAGTGCGAAAAGTTGGCCCGCGCTTTCAATGTTTGCTGAATTAAACACACATTTGATATCAACTTCACAACTGAACAATGCAGACAGGTTTGAGAACACAAATAAGATTGTAGACACGTACAAATAGGAGTATATGTTTTTATTTAAGAATACACGCGTAGTTGGATTAAATTTAGACAGATTGGAAAAGAGTGGTTTATTTTATTGCATACACCAGTAAGACATTTTAAAATTCATTATTGCACATTTTACATAGTCCTCCCCCAGCCCCCCACCCCGCCCTCAATCCACCCACCCTCCTCCTCTCGTCTTCCTGCTCAAATGTTTTCACTTCAGAAATATACACTTGGCATATACTGGGGAGCTGGATTCTCTGGTGCGCTTATAGTAAATGATCAACACCGAGCGGTTCAATTGTAACGTTGGTCAATTAATAAAAACACAAGGTTTTACTTTACTGGAGATCGCCAGTTAGGACGGGCGATGTTACAATTTAACGTAGGATTGCAAAGGAACACGGTGCACTTACCACAGGCCCCGTTCGTATAGTTTGAGCAGTCTTATTTTTTTAAGCTCTTCGTGGTGCTGCTAGCGCACAGATGCATACACGGGCTGACTATTTGCAAGTAACGCTGGCATGGGGTCTGCGGCAAACTGAGCTCAATCAATACCCATTGCACTCACATGCCAGATGGTTTGTGAGGGAACCAAATAAAACATTTCAGATCGACCCACAAGCACTCATCTTTTTTTTTTAACTGTAGGACATTCTGCGCTAACACAATTGTCAATCGTTGTGAACATGTCCAAAATGAAACAAATCTGTAAATGCGCATTAATAAATTGTAGTTAAAGCTTTTCTTCTTATTTAAAGAGAAACTGTTTAGTCAGCTTTTAAATGTGCTGCAAACGAGCTGGATTTCCAGTAGGGGATCTCCTCCAATTAAATATAGGCCTCAACTGAAGTGGAGAAGATTAATTGGGCTAATAGCCATTTTTATCAAGATGATTTATTCGTTTTATTTTAAGCATGCAGCAAAAACGGATGAGAATTTGAGACTGGTCTATTCCTGATTTCCCTTTAACTATGTGTTGCAATTTAGAACCGACGCTCAGTTTGCCAGTGTATATTTATTCAGCCAACACTCCTGCTATGTCTTGCCACTGAGTCACATGGGTGAAGCGACCCACCTGAAATATTAACCCATCCAGCTTTCACCCTTTCAGATGTTGGCTGAGCCGCCGTGAACCCTGCCTTTATTTCAAATGTCCGTGTTTATTGTTTGCTCTTTTCAAGATTTGCCGCGGTTTGGCAGCTTTCAATTAAGCAAAAGGATTGTATTCGAGGCCACTAAAACAGTTCAGACAAGCACTGGAAACAATTCGGGAGTGCTTGCACTTAATCGGTAAACCTAATGCCAACGTGCAGGAAACTCTTCATTGTATAGATTGATTATTTAAACAAATCGAATTTTATTGACCGCATGCTAATTTTTCACTTCATATCGAAGTAGGATTTAACTTGGAAGCTAACAAACCAAGCGATATAAAGTTTGGTTTCCACAATAAATACAGCGAGATGAGAGCTAATGTTAAACGCGTTGGAAAACTACTCGATTTTAACAGCACAGGGGCATTTTTCTCTCTCTCGGCCTATAAATGGTCGCGCTGTTTCAGATTGCCTCTCGTAAAATACTAGAGCGAAAGAGGATCCTGCAGAGAGAACAGAAGGGTGAGGTAGATCATTTGGAGAAAGCAAATGAGACAATATGCCGAAAGAGCAAGAGAGAAAATGTGAAAAGATGAGAATGGATAGAGGGGGGGAAAAGGGGGAGCGGAGAATGTAAAGAAAGCAAGAAAGAGAATGTGGAGAGAAAAATATGAAGAAGACGAGAATGTAGAGAAACGAGGAAGGGATATAAAGAACGGGACCTTAATGAAGAATGACAGAAACAAGAAACAACTAGAGAGAGCAAGAAGCGGGGCCTGTGAATAAAAGGCCAGAATGTACAGAGTGTAGATCGGAAGGGGAGAACTGTGAAGAGTGTACGGGGAAAATATATAGGAAGAGAGAGAGAGGTGAGAATATGGCAAGATAGGGAGAATATAGAGAAAGGAGTAGGATATGAAGAGAGGAGAGAATAAATACAGAATAGAGAAAGGGAGAAGAAAAAGTGATGAGGGGGCTGCGGAGAAAGAAAAAGTCCTAACCAAAATAACAGTTTGTGATGAAAGGTGGGAAGAGAAAGAATCTCGAGGCGAAAGTGGGGTGAGTGGGAAAGCCCGCCACAGACTCAGGTAAAGTGAGACAAACGCTAATTTGTAGAAAACTGGTATTTAAATTTTAGCAATCATATTACTTGAGCTGTAAAAGTAAACGCCAAAACTGACAAAGCACACAAGACCTCAATTATAATTCGGAAAAACTGTATTTCCTGAAATATGCAGATTAGTGCCAGGTAATCTATCTAATGCTTTACCCTTACTTACAAAGTAAACCTGAACAAACATATGCGGACGCACCAGGCTGGTCGAGCTAATATACTGCTTTTGTGTTCATTACAAAAAGTTAGCCTGCCACAAGCTGTCTTCTCTTCTACACTACTTGACTTTTTGAAGTGTGACTAACACTGTGACTGACACACAACGAGCCGCCCTGAATTTTTTTTTTCCAGACACTGAAAATGTTCGATTGTTGCGAGTCAATCCTCTGAACAGAACAGGTACCTCCTGACAACTTCTCCAGTTTCTTACAAGTTTGCCAACAGCTGAAAGTCAGCGGAGGGATATTTATCCGCCAGACCCCGCTGCTCTTCCCTGACGGATGATCAAAAGAATCGAGGTCACGCATCTCAAACTCTTGCCCAGCCCCTGTCCTTAATTGCTGCCCCCTGAACAATGGGCACATCTGCGCACCCTCACCACATTCTCTGCAAAGTCAACATTTTTTTTTTGGGGGGGGGGGGGAAGGAGAGCAGGTCAAATACTGGGGCTACCTTTTACATCTTGGCTCATCTTCTTAATCTTTCTTGTCCACGGTGCCATCCGCCCCCCCACTCGCCGGTTGTAAAGGGGGATCCAATAATTTAACAAATTTGTATGAAAATAAACCTACTAATATATTTGATTCAAAAATCAATTCATTTTAAATAACATATTTTTAAAGTCTTGTTTCACCCTAATCCACAGTAATAAAACGTCCCAAATTTAAAAATAGCAGGCCCTGTATCTCTTCCACTTACTTTCAAGTCCAGTCTCTTTATGCACATCATCAATAAGATGCTACTGCGTGATTTACGATTTATCTACGGTCTGCTTACAATTTGTATCATTTACATCCAGCCGAAATCTGACGACAGCAGATGTTATCCTCGTGTCAGAATTACACAAAGCAATAACACTTTCCAAACGATAGGTTTATGGCAATTATAGTACAGCCAAGTGTTCAGTCTGGCCTCTGTAGTTTTGCTTGAGGAGCCTCGTCAGTTAAATTTGGTTAACGTGTTGAGGTAAATTATTGTCAGGAGTTACCAGGCCGAAGGCTGAGAAGAAGCGATTACATTGAATGGATTCCTCGGTACCAGCCTGCAGTCATTATTAAAAACACAATAGCATTTCGCCCAGGAAGAGTTTAAAACAAATGCAACGACATGTTTTGGGAGAGCCGAAGGTAACGTGCAACAAATTACAATCGATCTTTAAAGTTTTTTTTTAGGGTTTTTTTTTTCTAAAAAGGAAAGCTTTGCATGAAATTGGATTAATTGCAATTTTCACGGTTTTAATTAAATATATCTTGGATATTTTCAAAAAGTAAGCTTTTGACTCATCCGCAGGGACGGAAACTATATGAAAAATATTTTAAAAAAGTAATTAATGTAGATTTTCAATTAAAAAACACATTATTAAAATGATATACAGGCTCTGTGAAGGAATAAATACTTATTCTCCTCCGGTTTCCCTCTTGCATTCCAAAGGGTTAAATTAGCATGGCAAATTAATTAGCTGTTGTCAAATTGACGAAAATAGGCAGATCTTTAAAGAAATAAATATTGGTATTAGGCACCCAAAAATGACTCCGAATCAAACGCCCTGATGAGTAAGAACATAATTATTGGGACAAAGTGGGGAGAAAGACCTGACTTACTTGAAACCCGGAAGTTAATATTGTTTTGGAAAAAAAATGCCAAGGCCGTTGGCGCTGTGTTGAACGCTGTTTGTGAAGGGAAGGGAAGGAAGGGGGGGGGCGGTTTCGGATGAGAGGCAGCTTGTACACAACCCGTCAATCTAACCTGATAACGGACATCCCGCCCCTCGCCGCCGCGACTGGACAACGCGCCTCCAGTTCTTTCTGCCCAAGCGGGTGGAAGGGAGAACGAGAGCCTGCGATAGGCTCCAGACTGCTGTCTGTCAGAGCCATCCTCCACCCCCCCCAACCCCCACCCCCACCCTTAGGTTAGCAATTTAGGTTGAAGCAGGAGAAACGCGTCTCGGGCTGGCTCCAGCTGTCTAAACAGTCGACGTAGGAGGAGGACAGGTTCGGACATGGCGAGAACCGGCACTGGCCCGCCTGAGAGTTATCGGTGATCTTTGCAACCCGTGAGGCCTTAACATTTTTATCTTTCTTTTCATACATGTGTGCGTGCGTGTGTATATGGATGTGTGCATATAACATCTATACATGCATATATGTAGCAAAAAAAAACCCCAAGCCAAAAGAAACAATTCCAATTTTTAATGGACTGAATGAACAACGCGTATAGATGTATAGCCAAAGAAGTATATACCATGAACCCGGAGATTACAATGGACAGCATTGGGAATCTGCATGGTGGAATAAGCCATGAGCAATCCACGGGCGATCTGATGAACAGTCACCAGCGGCAGGCCGTCTCAGCAGCTCACCGGGAACTGACCAGCAGATCTGCAATGGTCTCCAGCATGGCTTCCATCCTGGATGGGACTGGGGATTACCGTCCGGAGCTCTCTGTCCCTCTCCACCCGGCCATGAGCATGGCCTGCGAGTCTCCACCTGGAATGGGCATGAGCAGCACCTACACCACCCTGACCCCACTCCAGCCCCTGCCTCCCATCTCCACCGTGTCGGATAAGTTCCACCACCCTCACCACCATCACCACCACCATCACCATCACCACCACCAGCGTCTCGCAGGCAACGTGAGCGGGAGCTTCACCCTGATGCGGGATGAGAGGGGCTTGCCCGCCGCCATGAATAATCTCTACAGCCCGTACCACAAGGACATGTCCGGGATGACTCAAAACCTCTCCCCTCTGTCCAGCAACCCCCTGGGAAACGGTCTGGCTTCCATCCACAACAGTCACCAGGGTCTCCAGGGCTATGGCTCCAACGGCCACGACAAGATGCTGAGCCCAAACTTCGAAGCTCACACGGCCATGCTGGCCAGGGGCGAGCAGCACCTGTCCCGGGGGCTTGGAGCCCCATCGGCGGGCATGATGCCACATCTCAACGGCATGCATCACCACCACCACCACGGTCACGCAAGTCACCACCAATCTCACGGGCCCGTGCTGGCTTCCAGCCGGGATCGGCCTCCCTCCTCCTCGGGCTCGCAGGCGAACAGCTCGGCTCAGCTGGAAGAAATTAATACCAAAGAAGTAGCACAAAGAATCACGGCGGAACTCAAGCGCTACAGCATACCGCAGGCCATCTTCGCTCAGAGGGTGCTGTGCCGCTCACAGGGTACCCTCTCTGACCTTTTAAGGAACCCCAAACCTTGGAGTAAACTTAAATCGGGACGGGAGACCTTCAGGCGGATGTGGAAATGGCTGCAAGAACCTGAGTTCCAGAGAATGTCAGCCTTAAGGCTTGCAGGTAAGTCGGCCGAATAATGCACGCAGGTTGAGGTTGTGGAGCAAGGATTGCTCGTGTTACTGCTGTGTGATGGGGAAAGTAACAGTAAACGGTGCAGAGGAACCAAAAGTCGTTGCAGTTATTATTTGCTAGCTCTTATTACATCGACTAGGGAATATTGATTGGAACTGTCTTTCTTTGTGGTCAGCTGCAGCCGTTCCCAGGATTGAAGGAAGACCCGGGCTCTGCTTTCCCATTACACCCACTGCAGGGCTCCTTTGAGGGCTCCTTGGTGCCATCTTCGCACAGTAGCTCTATAATAAGACAATTCAACATTCCCTCAATGAAAGGACACACCCACAACAGTAACGTGGAACAGCATCAACATCTGATTACCATTCAATTAACGTAACTTAAAAACCCACTTAAGGATCTAGTGTTCATTTTTTTTTTCTCTCTGCTTGATAAACATCTGTAGTTACACTATGCAAAATCCTAGGTGCTGCCGGCCTGTTCAACCCATGACAGAATCGGAACAGTTTCTCTCTCTCTCTCTGTCTCCTTTGTAACGCGGCAGCCTTTATTCCCTTTATTAACGTTATCTGTGGCCCCGCTCTAGAGATCTGGAAGGACTAAAATCAGACTATTGTTGTCTGCCCTTGCCCATGCCTCAGCTGTGCACCGGACTTAAGCGATTCAACCGGTTTTTGTTAAGTCTGCAGCGCCCGGTTAGCTCTCGAACGCAATGGTATCTTCATCTACAACGCAGTTATCTTTGTGCTGAATTCTGCCACTGGTTTTGTTCTGTCTGAATAGGTAGAGCAAAGTGTAAAAGTCTAAATAATGTTTCACGTTTGCGAAGGTGCCCAGCGACTGACCTTTGAGCTATTTTGCGTCTATTTAAACTAATAGCTAAGACAGTGCAGTGCGATAAGTAAACGATCGTTTTGTTGTGGTGGATCCCAACGATTTAGCACTGGACGAGATTCAGTGATTGACAATGTGATTGGGAAATCGGCGGCATTGCATCTCTGCCCTCTCGCGGCGGTGTCTGTCTCTCGAATCCGAGCTCATTCCTATTGTGTCTGTTTGAACGCAAAAAATGGTATTTGTCTGCAGTTAGGGATTATTTAAAATAATATAATTAACACTCCTACCTTTAAAGGCCGGCCAAAGAATTGCTCTTCAAACCTTCCTTCACACCTCGTAGGCTCTGTTGTAGATATTTCCCTACAAAACAATTAAGTGAAAGCAACATTTGATCACATTGAAAGCATCCATCAAGAGAGCTAATTTTATTTCTATATATATATATATATGGAAAATTACCTATATTAACTGATAAAATGTAACCATTCCGATCTATAGGTCGTGGAGACCCATCATTTAACCTTTGCACCTCAAAAGGACAATGGAAGGGACATGTATTACAGTATCTAACTCGATTACATATCTTTATTTGACTACGTAACGTGATCGGTATATATGTAGATTTTGAGGAGTTTTTTTTTGCGTTGGGGCAATCAGTGATTCGTGGCTATATTTCAATGAATTAGTTATCAGCATAGATTGGAGGGAAATGTAACTCAGGGCTGTACGATATTTCGATTTCATTTTAATATACAAATATAAACTTTATGTTTTGTTTATTTATGTGACAGTATTAACACCCATGTATTATACACAATGTTTTCATGCCGCTGGTGTCAGGGTCCGCTTAGGCAAATCGGAGGCGATGTTGGATACCAAGGTCACGTGGTGTAATTGCTGTAATTACTTTTTCCAATTAAACTTGGCTTTACCCTGTATGTATTGAATAAACTATACCCTACTGATCGCTTATTTCTGGGGTTGCAACAAATACGGAAAAAAAAAACGTCAATTATTTGAGACCTTTTAACATACCCTGTGAGATAAACATGTTGACATATTTGAGATGTCTGGGTGCCAAGTTGGCGGCATAACCCTACAAGTATATTCAATCCATATAGGTGATGAGCAGCGTGGGCCTGCCTGAATGATGCTGTAGCCATTAGTTTCTGAATCCTCCTGACCCGACAAGGTGGAAGAGACCTTTTGAAAACTGCCTTGAAATAGCCACCCCGTCTATGGGTCTGGTTTGTTTACCTGTCAAATTATGTTCGCGACTACATTTTCGGTAAAAGCTAACACTGTATGATTGCTAAGCCAAAACAAAAATCAAGACCCAAAACAAAGCCACACAGTAGGCCTGACTGAAAAAAAGTAATGATATTGTAACTTGGTATTTTCACTGCATGCAGTTGACGCTGTCATTTCACTCCACATCCCTCAAGTTGGCGATCAATTCTGATTTGAGTAATTAAGCTGCTTTTGCTCAGCTGATTTGGTATTTACAAACAGAGTGCAAAAATAAAAAAAACAACTTTGGCAATAATACATTTTAAAATAATCTATTTTATATAAATCAGCCCATTGTGGCGAGCTGCGTTCATTACCATATCGTTGCTGCAGAATAATGACTTCAGATGCTCCTGCCGCACACGCTGCAGCACGAATCGCAATGTACATATTCTTACAACAGTTTATTAACTCCGGGCGAACGCAGATCAGGAGATTAAAAAGACCAGAGGGACAACAGCATTTTACCCAGCCATTTGAGGCGAGTATAGTTTGAGTTTTACGTGGAGGCCTCCTCTGAACGATGTTGCTAATTTTTGAAACATTTAAAAGATGTATATTTTAAAAAAGTGCAGTAGCCGGGTTCTCTTATTTAAAATTTTGTCTAAAGATATAATATGCTTACTGGCAGTGCTTTGAAAAGCAGCCCAGAAGCCGCAGATATGAATTATTAATGTAAATCTCTGCATGACCGGTTGCTAGCTGCAACGTCACCCTTGGTTTTAACCAGGCAAAAATCTGGGCACTCATTCACCGCTGGAGCTGATAGCCTTGTCAACCAGTATCTTTCTCTCTGGCGACGGCTTCATAAATGATTTATATTTAGAACGCCTACTGGGGTAGAATGATAAATAAAAAAAAATGGGGTTGTTTCTGAACTAAGGATATGCAAGAGAGTCTTACCGCGGAATACCATCCGGGGGTAAAAAAACACAATAAATTCTCAGCAACACCGCCACCAGCGTGTTTCTGTTAAGCCCGTGGCTTTACTTCGTTGTTGGTGTTGCAATTGGCAAATTAATAATTGAAACTCTCCCGCTCCTGATGTTTGCCTCTGGCAGCCCCTTGTGTGAGAAAGTAACATCTTCCTAATGTAAGAGGATTCCTGGGAGCACTCAGGGCAAGAGAAGATATATGGGGGAGGGGGCGGGGGTGGGGGTGGGAGGAGGGAGATGGAGGGAAAGAAATGGAACCGTGGTATTTATTTTTATCACAGAATTTCAATAATGTGGTTATGTCACTATATAAAAAAAATCTGTGTCTATGGACGTGGATCGATGAGGATAATCTATAGAAGATTAAAAGGGCATTAATGCTGGCAACAATAACACAAACCTGAGGACCCGGTTAGACATTGATTTGGAACCTGATCCGGCGTTGTTACAGTAAAGCTGCCATGGTCTTCCTGGCATTGTCGTCCACATTATATTCCCTTTGTCTCCTGATAGTTTCAACTCCCTCCTCGCTCCCATTTTAAAGACATTTCGTTTGCACAGCCAATGACAACGATAGCTAAAGTGTTTTTTTTTAACCGTAGTACTATATTTTAGTATCGATTTTTTATTGTGTTGTTTTGTATTAGGACCAAAGGTGTAGCAGTGTTACTGTGTACTTCGCTGATGTGGGTAGTTAGCGATTTAAAGGATCTCATTTAAACATTCTTAAAGTAAGATTGTTAGCATGCAACACACTAATAACACAGAAAATTGGCTTTTATTAAAAGCAAAAAGTCCTTGAATCATTCTTCCTGATGATTTCTTTCTTTTGCAAGGCTAAATTGAGATTATCAAGATTCGAGAATGATAATGGCACGTGACCTCAGCTACAGTTTTGGGCTTTAACCTAAATTAATTTATTAAAGTTAGAATCAATAATCCAGGCAAACCAACCCATCCAAGAAGGCTATTTACTGGCTTTCCGTCTGACATTAATATACAAACATTTTAAAATAAAACCTTATCTAGGTGGAAAACTTAGTATGCATGTCAGAGGATGCGTGTTAAGTGACAGGGACCCAATTAGCACAGCAAATTGCAATTCAGGGGGACAGCTGGTATGTGGCTAGCTCGCTGGCAGGGCGTTTGGTTAAACGCTTCGGCGCAATGCAGATTGCATTCCAACACCCTGATTAAATGCAGCTTCCAGTATGTCTCTGATGCAGTCAGTTTAAATTTTTTTGCATTTCGGCATTAATTAGACACTTCTGGGACTCTGAAATATGTGTCATTAGGAACTAACGGCAGTGTAAAAAGAGATTATGCCCCAGTAGGGGATGGGTCAGGCTGCCCTCTCATCACCCTGTAATTCTGAAGACAGTTAGTTTCCAAATGCTGTTGAATATCAATATCATTTAACAATGGTGCAGAAATCTCAGCGAAGGCTTGGGTGCATCTTTCTGATTATTTGACTGTCATGTTCGAAATTTAAAAAAAGTGCATTATTTTGACTTGAATAGTATTTATTTTAGCAACCCATTTAATACAAACCTTATGGTACTTGACCGTCACAGATTCCCTGTCGGTTATTTTAGCTTTTTCTAGATTCTATTTATAGTAGCCATATCTGTAACCCCAAGTTTGGAAAATATAATCCATTGTTTCATGTTTGTCATATTTGCATCTGTTCAAAACAACCTTGTTCAAAATATGTATATCTTGCATATTTCGTTGGCAACGCAAAGGTAGATTCCCTGAACTAAGCTGCTGCTTCCCACCGCTGAACTGGCGCTGTGTTCATTTATAATTGTTTGAAATTCTTTATGACCTTTAAAACCATCTCCTTCTATACCAATATATTGAATTGCCATGAAATGCCAGTAATTGTTTTGTATATGCTTCGGAAATCCACAAAAACATTTTTAAAAATGTACATAGGGACCACGTTTAGAACATTACTTACATTTTCGAATCATACAGCTAAGGCTTAATTTACAAACATAAAACGTATCTGTTCAGATGCAGAGCAGATTTCTCTTTTTACAAAGATTTTTTTTGCTGCAGCCTTTTATGTTATTTAACGAAATGCTTGGCACTTTAAGCAGAGTGGAGCGATGTCAAACGTTATACATGTGGGCTATGCATTATATATAAATTTTAATAGCATAATTATATATCGATATTTATTGTTCTCCTGGGATCTTTCCTTATCACAGGGACATGTAACACAATCAGAGAAAACAACTAAGTGTATTATAGATGGTCCCGGTATTGTGTCAGTTTCTTAACTCTGGTCCAACAGGGCTGCACAGCTTGACTTACATAGATTGTGTCCTGGCCCTGTTCATGCACAAGGAGAGATGATTAAAATATATTCCTAAAGAAATACTTCTACTTAAAAAAAAAGTTCCTTGGAGTTCAGAAGTATAGAGTGGAGTCAAGTCCTTATCACATTACGTTAACATCACAATCTTTGCATCGAGGTGATTTAAGATAGTGCGCCTCCTCATGTAGACTTCAGTTCTATCCTTGACATTGAAGATATTCCGTGATAAAGATCAACCCATGTTTATGCTGACAAATTCGACAATCTTTTCAGGATTGATTTTTGTCGCAAACAAGTTTTTTTTAAAAAAATGTTCTCTTCTCCAGGATCCTGTTGGAATAAATTGTGTGGTTTCCTGTCCAAATGCTTATCCTTATTTTTTTAATTTCGAAATTGCTGGCGAAACGTGCTTCCTAATATCAATTCTCCTTGGGTTTATTGGTCGGAGCTCCCAGTTCTTCTGTTTTTTTTTTCCTTTCCAAGAGCTCTATCACAAGGACTTTGCTCTCTCAGACCGCGGGTTAGTGCAAACAAGCCTTTGTTTTATCTGTGATATTGGTGACTCGCTGACATCGATTTTCATTTTGTCACAACCCGAGTGAAAAACAATGGAGAAGTCGCTCAGTGAAACTCCCCATTTGAGGTTTCATCAGCGACGACATTCATTTGATATAGGAATAGGGAAAACCTTCGCCATCGATCGCATTGATCCAGCCTTTCCCTTTAAGGAAACCGCACGTTTAAAGAAGCTCTTGCATAGATTTACTGTTTACCCGGATGTTGTTCTTTTTAATACAGTATTGTCATTCGATTTGTTATTACTGGGAAACACCTAAAACAAGTGTTCCACAAGCAGGAGGCACAGGCAGACAATGACAGAGGGGCATCAAGGGACTTTCAGAATAGGGCAATGTACCAAGATAGCCGACAGTGGAGCATTCTTATTACACCTAATGTTTGTGTGATTTTGCTTTACAATAATTCTATATAAATTGTAGATTCTAGACGTGTTACAAACCGTCTACTGCGTAGGTCAGTTGAAATCAATATGTGTTATAGGCAATATACCCTTCCTGTAATGCATAGTGCAATCTTAAAATAATAATCTTAAAATTATTCAGTCACATTATTCACACTTGGTGTATAGTTACAGACAAGATAAACCTCTATATATGCTATCAGCTAGTTAACACCCATACATTATGATGGAACATGTGTTATTGTATCATTTCCTATATGTAACATGCTAGCTTATGTTGTATATATTACGCATTCACACGCACTTTTCTATTATTTACCGTACATTCCAAAGAAAATATATTTTGGTAAATGAATAATGGAAATGCAACATTTAATTACTTTTATTCACTTTGAACTTATCTCCGTGCCCGCTTGTTGAGGGAGATTTATCAAGCGAATAATTTAGAATTTAAAGCGGCGAAACAGTCAACAAATAAATCAAAACAAAAACGGAACACTGGCATTTGTTAATTTTTGTCAGCAAACTTCAACGTCATGCCCTTTATAAATCGCGTATTGCTATTTGTTTAGATCAAATCTTAGGCATAATTTTGTAATGATTTCTGTTTGCAAAATATATCCCAATAAAAAGTGGTGGGACATTGTGGGAAAGTCATTTACCCAGCCTAAAACATGTCGGTATGAATGGCCGTATCATGCCTGACGCTGGTTGCTTTAAAGTTAAACCAGATGAAAGGAGTTTAATGTAAACACAAACGTGTCATCGGTTTATGGGTCCTGTCCTGTTTTGCATTTGTTCCACTTATTTATATAAGTATGAGGGTCAGAAAGTTAAGTGTCGCCAGCGCAAGTTTGACTTGAATTATAAATATTTTCAATCCTAGGTCACTAAAAAGAGCGCGAGAGAGAGGAGAGGGAGAGAAGGGGGTGGGGGCGTTTGTGATTATTCCAGCCTGCTCTGTTTAACTTTACAGGTAATTAGAAGCCACTATTGATTTTTTCATTTCTAATCCTAATGGGATGCGTGGTTTTGTAATCCATGTCTTCTGAGCTCACGTTTGGTTAAAAAGTTATGTAACAGCAAAACGAAATTGAAACACCACCCCATATAATAGCGCGTTTTAATGAGGTCACCGAGCAAGGCAGAACATATCTTGCGAATATATATAGAGAAGACAAGAGATGAAGAAAACGCCAGAGAACTCGGACAGACAGATTGAACCGACGCAGATGAACAGAAAGGGCATGTCACCGATGGATTTAGTGAGATGGACGGAGAAACTAAACTGAGCTAGGCCTAAGCGGTCTGACAAAAAGTAAGGTTTTTTTACATACCTAGGGTAGGGGCACAAGGCATCGAATTGCAACCCTGTTCATTTACCACAGGATTTTTAAAAAATTGATAGATTGGTGTTTTGCACTTCAGAAGAAAACGTGCTGGGGATGGAATAAGATAACAGGCATTATATATTTATAAATTTTTAAAATTCAGCATATTAATTATACGTGTAAACGGCATTTTTATTGCAATGACATAATCAGTGCATTTTCTACGTCGCCAGTCCTAGCGCTTTGTAGTAGCGTTCTCACCGAAGTGACAGAAACTTGTCAGCTAATAATGTCACAATGGGAAGCTGTTTTGTTGTTTAATCTGAAATAGGTGTATTTGAGGGGAAATGCTGTCATCACTCCTTCCAATTGCATCGCAGGCTAGGGGTTACCACTCCAATAGCAGTGTACCTGAGCACAAATACCCTATCCAAATATGCTTAGGCCGAGGAGCGCATAAAAGGTGAAAAAAAATACCTAGAAATTAAAACGGTTAATGATCATTGTTTTGTAAATGCTGTGGCTTGTTGGAAGGTGTGAGACTTAATGTCATAGACCTGGGCTCCTTCTGTCTACGATTAAAGCTTCTTTATTCAAGATCTGATTTTTTTAACTAAACAGTCCACCGAAAGGATAAGTAAATATTGCATCTTTTTGCTGAATTTCGAGGATGAACGACATTTGAATTTTTTAAAAATCAATTTGAGCAACATTGTGCCAGTTAATGGGTTTATTAGACTTCTATTGAGTTCAAAGGGCAAGGTTCATTGTTGGTACAGGTTAATTGATTTCTTTGATTTCTATGGATGCAAATTGTTGGAGAAATGTGGGGATTAGTACTTTCATACTGTGATATGATTGGGGAAAATGTTGCAGGATGGGAGAATTCTCTTGTGGGAGAATCGAGAACTAGGGGCCACAGTTTAAAAACAAGGGGGTCGCTCATTTAAGGCAGAGATTGTATTTTTTTCTCTCTCAGAGGCTTGTGAGTCTTTGGAACCCTCTCTTTCAAAAGGTGGTGGAAGCAGAGCCTTTGAATGTTTCCAAGGCAGAGCTAGATAGTTTCTTGATAAACAGGGGGGTGAAAGGTTATCGGGGGTGGGCAAGAGGTCACAATCAGATCAGCCATGATCGTACTGAATGACGGAGCAGGCTCGAAGGGCCGAGTGCCCTATTCCTGCTCCTAATCCAATATTTTCGTATGTTTGTTCGTATTTGCAGATTGTTTTAAACCGCGTTGCCTTTCGCATTTTTCGCTGTAGTGCACGGGGGTGGAGAGTACAGATTTTAGGCCTGGTTAAGGAACAAGATTAATTAATCGCCACATCAGAGGTTATAATTAGCGTTTAAACAGCGTCATCAAATTGATTTTTTGACTGTTGAGTCTCACTAAGAAATTTGTGTTTGCTACCCATACTACACAGTGTTAGATCATCGACACGTGTTCGTGCTGCTTTACTGCAGTCACCGTGATACAATGTATTAATGAGTATTTAAAAACACATGTAATCTGAAATAGAGGGTTGGCAATAGCAGAATGCTGCATTTCCTAACAGGAATTTTGTATTTGAGTGAAACTGTTCAAAATATTTAGAAAACCTAAGTAAACACGTTCAAAATCATATGTAATGAAATAATATAATTGGGGAAAATGCTGCCGAATTGACATGTTTAACTTTACCTGCCAAACAAATAATACAGGGAACAGGGCAGTAGAATGTATTTTTTTTTAAAAAAAACGAGATCATCCGAATGGCTGTAGAGTATGTTTCAAAGTTTCTGCTATTCCGATAGCATTTTGAGCCCAACCTTAATGGGCGCGACAGTTACAAATATTTGTGATTACTTTGTTTCGGTCGATTTAAAAGACATTTGTAAATACATTTTGCCATTGGCGTGGAATTGAATAATCGGTATATCTTTCTGGGAAAGGCAGGAATGGGGGGTCGGGGGGGAGGTGGGTGGTGGGGAAGGTTCAGTTGCAAAAATTGCGAAATAACTTTCATGTAGATAATGCGTGACCTCCCTACATGGTTTTCAACCATTAGCTGTTAGTTAATACCTGATAGTGTTAATGTGTGCAGGGCATTGTGCCTGCCCTGGTCAGTGTCAGGATTTAATATGACTAGAGTTTCGACTGAGAAATTAAGAGTAGCAAACTATTTTTAATGTCATATTTATTAATATGCTCACGCGTTAAGTACGAGTAAAAGTAAAACCCATGCCCGATATGTGAAGAGCTCGTGTGTGACAACTAAAGCGTATAATTAATCGACTGGCTGATTGATTAACTGTTTAATTCGATGGCGTAACACGAGCTATCTTTTTATTAGCGCTCTTGTTAATGCTGCTTGTTGACATGACTGACTGGTTTGTTTTCGAAACTGTTTACATGCGGCTGGCTTTTATTTCGTTCGGGTTCGGATCTTTGAATCAGGCAAACGATCACCAACATTTAATGTCATTTTAAACCCGGGTCTTCTCGGTTGAAGCGGCGCAGCATATTTAAGGTGTTGGCGCGCTTGTTTGCCTCCACCAAGGGCAGCAACTTACCGCATGGACCCAGGGCAGGGTCAGAGCCCAGCTCTGACATTTGCTTTCCCCGGAGTGAATCGTCCAGGGTACCAGCATCACGTTAAAATGTGCGGGGTTTCATACAAATAAAACAGCTTGAAGCCTCAGGATCCGCGGCCAGAGAGCATTGAGGAGATGATATTGGAAGTTCTCATCCTTATAACCAATCCTTGCCACTTCCAGTTGGATTGTGTGTGCATTTTTTCCTGGTTACCCGTCGCATTCAGCAATGGGACTGACATTCTGTTTGAAACACTTTGCTTGCCTCGCCCTTTACCTGTTATTTGTATCAATTGTGATCATTTGGGAGAGCAGAAATCGCAACGACTTTTTACTGCTCAACAATCATATTCTCCAGAATCCAGCATGAAGGATCTTTGAAATTATCTCATATTTAATTCCACTCTTAAATATCTAATGATGTGGATCGGTTTTGTGTGCGTGCGAAAACGATAGATTTAGATAATTGTCACGGCTAAACTGAGGAAGGACAGTGAGCAGCCTTAGCTATAGAGGCCAAGCCGACTCTCGTTTCCACCTCTGATCTGTGCTCGGTTCGCTATTTCTCAGCTGAGATCGCGGCAGTGATGCTGCGGTTGACTTCAATGCCTTTGTGTTCGGGGTGGGGGGGGGGTGGAGGATCGACCAGAGTTTCCGTCCTTCATGACTATCCCGCGCTCTTTTGCTGGTCGTGTGAATGTTAGGTAGGGAGAGAATGTAACTCAATTGTGATGCCACCCCATGTGGGCTATCTGCAGGCTCAAACATGAAAATGGAGGTACCAGGGGGCGCCTGACATCAGGACACCGTTCCCAAATCAGGAATCACTGCATTGAGAAGAGGAGGAAGAGAGCGGAGAGAACAAAAGACAAGAAAGGAGATGTTTTTTTCTCTTTAAAACGCACAATTGACTGAGGACACGGAGCTGTCGTATTTTATTAGTTCCCGTTTGCTGTCCACGATAGTCAGCTTGTGAAAGAACTTGTGTTCATTAACTAGTTGAATGTTGATAAGTAGCACACATGACCTACAGAGAGCCCCTGCTTTTATTTCCTATTGTCACGGCAGCTTAGTCTATCAGTGATGGTAGTAGCTGATTTTTGAGGCCCGTCTGTGTTGAATATTAAGTACCTCTAATGTTTACTCGCTGTCATCCAATCATGTTAGGAAAAACTTATTCACCAATTGCAGTTACGCCATCGACCATCTTTACTCATTGAGTTGATCAATAACCAGGAACCGATAACCATATTGATTAGTTGACTAGTGTTGACATTCTTCATGTATGTACACTGATATAATTCTTTTTAGTTAATCATATTCTTAAACAATTATATTGCCTAAATGCAATGCATCTATAACTATTGAAATTCAGTTCAGTCCAGATTTGAGTAAAGCAATAAAATTAGATGCCGTTCAATGCTGCTAGTCAATAGGGAGGGTGACGTGGCCTTTCAATGGCTCCACACGGTCTGGGCATCCAAAACCATCCACAGGGCCTTATCGCTGTGACTTCACGTGTCCACAGTAGCACCAACTGCAATCTATGCCAGCAAGACATAGAACAGAAAGGTGCCACTAAGACGTCTTTCGCCAGCGTCGCCTACATAAGACCCTGGGCATCACTTAGAGGGATTACCAATGGAGAGAAGTGTTACAGGGGACTGGCCAGAGGTGTCTCTGGGACATCATGACGGAGAGACCACTGAGGCTGGCAGGACGCACTTCGCCTCCGGGACATAGGCTGGCAGTAGAATGGACACCACCAGAGGGAAGAGGAAGACTGGACTGACCAAAGAAAACCTGGCGAAGCACATTTAAGGAGGAGCTTCAAGGAGGGGACATCACCTGGGCTGGAGGGAAGGAGGTTGCCATGGACCCTGCGGTGGGTCCTTGTTGCCCATTGTACCGCATGGGACCGGAAGAACTAAGTCTAAGTCAATGCTAATAGAGGCCACGCAGCCATGACGATGATTTTCATCTGTATTATTCATGGGTGGTTAGGAATTCAAATTCTGCTCTGTGTGTTTGTGTGTTTAATGCCCTCCCAGTTTCGTGCTTTATTAGTAAGGCCTCTAAGATATCATGCGGCCCTTCGAACTTGGGTTGATTATTCACTATGTTTGTCAATCATTAATGTAGAATAATGTTTTGTAGTTATTCTACAGTGTGCCTGTGAGCAGTTTCGCTTGCACGGTACTGCTGCAGCTGGATGCAGCACTGACACTGAGAATTGTGTGTACAACGCTGCCATCTCCTGGCAACCATAGACCCTTGACACATGGTGGGGGTAATAAAATGTTACATTTTAACATTAAAAATCAATAGTAATTACGTTTCCTGGAAGCTCCGCAGATATTGTATTTAGCATACAGCGCGGAAGATATATGTAATATTAACACCGTTTAAGAAAAAGGAAGCGATAAAACGAACAATTGCATCCAATTACAGAGGTCGGTTCAGCACCGCGGACAGGTCCAGGAAGAGTGCCGGTCCCTGGAAAATAGTCTTTCCGCAGGGTGCTGTAAAACGGCATTTGTTAAAACGGTGGTGACGGCATCTTCGTTGTGCACCGCTGCATAAGATAGTCTGCTCGCTTGTGTATTGTGTTTTATTGTCGTTAAGGTGAATTGGAATAGATGCACAAAGACCCTTCAAAACGAAGTAAAACGATTTGATTCCCACTATTTTCTTCATACCACTGCTGAAGGCGCTAAGCAATGCTGGAATATCCTCGTTCATTCTGCCCTCGTAAACCTTGTCAATGTGCGCCCTTTGGGTCATTGGACGACGCCACCGCAGAAGATAAGCCTGACTCGCTGCAAACCCAGCAGAAAAAGAAAAGGCGAATTACTTCACCCATTCCAAACCCAAGATCAGCTGTAAAGTCTCTGATGCTGATCCGGATCAGACTCCAGATCCAGTCTAAGAAGCTCCCTGTTTTTCTTTCTCCTTTCTCGGGATGCTACATTGCTGGAGGGCGGTAGGATGTGCGTAGTCAGGATGCTCCAGCCATTAGGCCTCGCCAGCAGACCTGGTGGACCAGCTGGCCTTTTCCCGCCTGTCATTTTCCTATGTTTCCTACATGGTTTTCCCATATATGGCAATGTGCAATCTCAGCAGATGGGAGAGAGCATTGTCCACATATGAAGACTTCCTAGTAACTCTGGCATACAGTCAGTGGCTGGCAGACTGCAGGCCAATTAACCTTTTGTTCACAGAGAAAAGTCATCTGGAAAGTTGTTGGGAGTAAGGGAATTTGATCCACTGACTCATGGATTTTTAAAAATTCTTTCATGGGACGTGGGCATCGCTGGCCAGGCCAGCAATTTTATTGCACATCGCTAATTGCCCTTGATTGAAAATAATGGCCTGAATCTTACAGAAGTGATGACAGAAAAGCTGTCAGCATTTGACATCATTACTCCTCTGAAGCTGACAGCAGTTTCTGGGATCACACTTGTCACTTAAATGAAGAAGTTGCTGTCTATGTTTCTTAATAGGGTATACTATTGAAATAACCGCAGATTGCAATCAACTAGGCATCACTGAACTGATGAGAGCTTCTACTTTTAAGCCATTTCTCCCCATAAAAACCCTTGAAAAGGTGACAACTTGTTGAATGTGTGTAACTGGTTTTAATAATATATCAAATTCATAATTACACCCGGTCAACCTCTCTGGCCCTGAAAAAAACTAATTTTATATTTATATCCATTGTGATTAAAAAAATACAAATTTATCTTTAAAAACTAAAGTTTGTTTACAATAGTTTAGCATCTATCTCAATCCCAAGTGAAAGTCCCAATCGTTATTTCACATTATGTAAAATGATTTTAAAAAGTGAAGGATAATCAATACACCTGTCTTGTTTGCTGTCTGTGATTTGCTGTTTACCCTATTTGATGACATCACTGTTGCTGGCTGCCTGGAAATTCCCTTGACTTGGCCCCAGTTCAAACTCATGTCAGGAAAGGGGAAATTCACAGAGACTGCTAAATCTTTGTAAGCAGCATCATTCGAGCAGCGAGGACTGAAGATTCATCACTGACTGAAAAATGTGGACCAATAAGTCCACCAGAATTAGTGAGGTGTGGGAGGCAGGTAGGGAATGGGGTTGGAGCTAGCCACATTTCCTGATTACAGTAGCTATCTAGCGATTCTTGGAAATCATACATGTTGGGCATCAGGGGAAAAGAGGATTGAACTTTGGTAAACAAATCATCAAAAAGCCTGCCAGTGTTAATGTTTACACATTAATAATAGTCAATGGTCAGTGTACCAGAGGACACTCAAAATCTTTAGAACATGTCCTCAAGCATGACTGAGAACTTTAAAGGGGGAAGGGGAAAAAAATAAATAAAAGACTAAAACAAAATACACAAGGAATGATTGTGTAGTAATCATTGCACAAATTTATTACAGTACTTAGGTTTTACATTTGTGTTTTGTAATCGAACGGTTAGAACACTGGTTAACAAAATAAATGCCTTGGTAATTTCCGCATTTATTGCCATTAGTTGATTTCCATGCCCGCCACCCCCCCCCCCCCCCCCCCCCCCCCCCCCGCCACTTGCCTTCCCAAAACCCATTGAAAAATTCTAAACCTCAGATAAATCAACGTGATATTTTAAAGAAGATTCACAATTTGACAAACAAACTAGGATAAAGTCAGTCCATTTCTATAAATTCTCAATGTTATTCTTTTTTCTTTTTTTTTTCCCCAGCGTGTAAACGCAAAGAACAAGAACAGAACAAAGAGAAGAGCAATACACCAAAGAAGCCACGGCTAGTTTTCACTGACCTCCAACGCCGAACTCTTTTTGCCATTTTCAAGGAAAACAAACGCCCTTCCAAGGAGATGCAGCTCACGATCTCACAACAGCTCGGTCTGGAGTTGACCACCGTCAGTAATTTCTTTATGAACGCCCGGAGGCGAAGCTTGGACAAATGGCAGGACGAAGCCATGTCGAGCCCAGGGGCTTCATCGTCGACCTCAAGCACTTGTACCAAAGCATGATTGAGGACAGTGCACCTGAACAGGGCACAACTCAACACCCTTTTTTTTTTGCTTTTTGAAGAGGCTGTTCAGTGGTGAGTGCATAAGCACAATCTTGATCAACACATTCTGTAAGAAAGGGATGGCACATATTTCTTAATGTGTCTGACTTAAGATTTCCCCTTAAATCATTTGAGTCCTTGCTGTAAACTGACAACGAAGCTGAGAGTCTATTTGGTGAATTTTCAGAGGCCATCAGGCACGGCACAACGAGCTATGTTGCTGAGCAATAATATGTCTAGTGCTTTGCCTGAAGAGTTTTAACTGTGATAAAATAATCAGAAGGTTGTGAGTTGGTTCAGTTATCAGTTTCTGGCAATGTTACACAGTGATTTTTGATGTGATAAAACTGGCACAGACACTGAAGGTAAGTGATGCCCATTTTGAATATATTTTTAAAGGAGCCTCAATAGAATTATTGGAGAACATTTGTACAATCATGCTATCTCATCACTAACCAGGCTGTTTAAGAATGGGCTGTTAGTGGTAAGTATGCAAGCACAAAATATCAAAGTCATTTTCGGAGACTTTCAGTCCGTCATTCCCACAACACATGAATCTTGAATGATGCTGGTAAATGTGCCCTCATTGCTATATTCCCCCATTGGGTGGAGCTGTTAGTGGTGGGAATGCAAGCACAATCTTCAAGCACATTCCTTCTAATCATCAAATTCCTGAGATTTTGTATACCCAATCATGTGGTCTGCTTTCATTTTGTTTTCAGAAGATATCAGGGCCATTAGGTTGTGAAGGCAGCTGTTTGCTGCAGGAAAAGTAAATATTGTTTGTCTTTATAGCTGTAGATTACTATGCATCCATTCTATTCTATACTTATATTCTATTTTTGGCCGACTCTGGTTTACTACTGCAAACGCACTGAATAGCCCGTGTAAAGGGGGCTGTCCATGGTGAGTGCGGAAGCACAAACATTAAATAGCTTTATTTTTCCTAAAACTCGACATCATCACCCCTTCTTCCAACATGTGCACATTCACCACTGAACGGGCCCTTTAAGAACACCATTGACGTGTTCAAAGGCAAGCCAAAGGCTTTAAAGACTCTCGTGAAGACACTTGATACTTTTTTTTTCTATTTATTATTAAATCGAAACCAAAGAAACTTTTTTCTGCACCTAATTGTTCTGCAACAAACTTTTAAACAAAAGAAGCACGTCAGGAAACAACGTACGCACTGTGTTTCAATGGTTGTCTTAGTCGTTTTGGGAAGCAGAGTTACGAAAGGGTTAACAAGAAAAATAGCAACAACAAGGGAGCAATGCCACGGATCATTGCTGCTTCATTTAATGACACTCGCCGCCTCTTAAAGTTGAATATTGTCTTTAACGTGTGCCTATGCAGTTTTTCAGAAACGTTGTACAGAACAACAGGAAACCTCTTCCGCTTCAACCAAAGTCAGCTTCACAGAGACATGGATCTGTTTGTAGTTTTTATGCATTACAGTTGAGTGCTGTTCGCACAATAGGCCTGTCTTTCAATGTTCGTCTTATTGAGAGAGGGAAGTACCCACTCGGTTTCACAAGTTCCTCCCAATTAGCAATTTCAATGGAACAGGATACCAACCAATGGATCCAAATGACTCCAAGCACAAGATGTTCAGGTGAAGATTAAACACCTCTACCAAAGATAGTAACCCATTCCCATATCTCAGTAAAGGTAACTAAATATGGGAGGGTTTTTTTTTTAAACTGAATTTTGCATTACATTAGTTACTAAACTTTACCGTGACATCCAATCTCAGCCATATATATTTAGCAAGTATTCAACATTAGCTAATGGTTCTACTCAAGTATCAATTTGGATAATTTAAGTGAAATATAGCTTTAATTTGTAATTTTGATGATTTAATCTCTTGTAAATTAATGCATTTCATACAATATTAATATATTCCAAATTATTTGACTTGTGTTGTTTATCTAGTTTAATATTTATAATTTTTACTTTGAAATGTTTACATGATAATTATTTATTTTAAAGATTTAGATTCAATTGATCCTCAGATTTTAAAAAGTTCACACTTCATCTTAAGCACAAAAGAACCCCCTGGTTATGTTTGTTGATGAATTTAGTAAATGATTACAATAGATAATACATCAATTGTATTTTAACCTAAATATCCTATGAGTTTCTTATTCATTGATAGACATTTAGCTCAGCGTCTTGTGCATGGAGTCCATGCGCACGTCCAAGACGAGTTCAACTTTGAAGAATATCAGGAGTCTCCGATAATTTTGCAACAAGAAGACAGTGCAGTATTGGTATACTGTAATTCAGTAGCTTTATCCAGGCATGTGGAAGCTTTTATCCTTAAACAAAGCTATATCCAAAGAAACCAAACTGATCGGACCAGCAAACTGAAGGTTGACCCCGCAGAGAGAATGACAGTACTTTCCCTGTGTGGCCATTATTGTTTTTTTTTACCAACTCAGCTATTAGAAATATGCCACATTGAGGTAACAAGTTCAGACAATTGACAGTGATGTTTTCATTGCTAGTCACAATACCCATAGGCCGTCTAAGTGATTTAATTAACAAAAGTTGATTTCTAAACAAGTGAGTAATTTTTAAAGTGCTTTTGACTGTAGTTTAGAAACCAAAAAGCTTCATCAGCTTTATTATTATTTGTATTATTCTTGGTATTTATTGTGAAGTATATATTTAAATGGTGATTTTTCTCTTATTTATCAAATACTACAAACGTATTTAAAATGAAAGATGCAGTGCTTCAGAAGGCTTTTAATCATATTGTCTGCTTTTTTAAAAATAAAGTAGCAAAGGTTAATTCTTTTAACTTTTTTTGTATTTCATTAGAAAAAATGCGAATTACCATTGGGAGTAAAATTGCACATGCATTGATTCACATCTAACACAACTCCAATTCTGTATTCTGTAAAATTGATAGAAAAAATTTAGATTTTCAAAATTCTATTAATAAGCATCCTGTTATAGTTAAACATTATAATTTTTGTGCAAAAACTACCTGAGCCAATATCCCAAAATGTTTTCATTATCAATTTTTAGATTTTAGCGCCTTTGAGCACTGCAACTTTTATTCTCAATTTCAATGCCAAAGAATTATCCCACTATAAGCACTGAAAGATATCCCTTCAGTCTTATTATTAATAACATGGACAAGCAATGATTTTAGATGGAACAATACAGCATGTACTGATGGGAACGTGAATACACAACAAAAAATACTTTAATGATCTTTCCACCATTGTTTAGCCCTGTGTCCAAATGGCTTTAGATAGCTTCTTTCGATTGCGGAGAAGTCTTTAGCGTTAGTGACAAGAGACAGAAAAAAAACCCTGAACTCGCTGCTTCCAGGTATGAACTATGTGTAAAAGCTCTTTCTATTTCTAGTGAGAACCAAAGAGGCTACCTCACTGAATTTTTCCATTTGTAATTTTAATCGCGTCGATGATACCAAAGATACCAAAGATTTCTTTCTCTGCACGGCCTGCGTTTTGCTCCTGCTCATGTATAGAGTGTCTCTTAAATACAGCTGCAACTCAGATACCCCAAAGATGTAAATGGTGGTTTGCACTCATTCTGAATGTGTGTTTTTTCTGTGCTGTAAAAAGATCATTTCCTCATTAGAATCCATCATCAAGAGACCAAATATACCATGTCCATTCAATGTATCAGTAAACAGTAATTCTTGTACTTACGGTCAATATTTTTTCAAAAAAAGCTAATGTCACCAGCACTTTGCTGTATTGTGTTTATTATAAATGTAGATACAAAGTATGCAGCAGTTTTGATTGGAATTTATGTAAAATAATTTATATTTCTCTCTATGGAAATGCTGTTTTACCGAATTCTGTACTTTCTAAACCAAAATGAGTAAATCTTCCAAAACAAACCCAGGAAACACATAAAGGTAATAATTCTTAACTCAAACTAGGGCCTGTAATTATTCCCATATAGTATCAAGGTGGGTTTGTAAATGCGACAAATTCAGCTGCTATGATGTCACTCAGATTATCTTTGTTCATCTAGCACTGTCTGTGTCCTGTGCAATTCATGAGCAACATCCTTTTAAGGATTTATTATTAACATGATAATAATCCCAAATTTCAGCAGGGGAAAAAACCCTGAAATAAATATAAAAAAATCTTCTATACTGAATCCAATACCACAGCATAGAGTGAATCTTCCAGCAGTTCTTTATGATCTACAGAGGAACTTTGGCTTAATTAAAACACTTGTGCTTTGCTTGCTATTCTAAGTAGCACTATTCTCCCTCTACTTATATAAAACCTCCTGCACCAATAATTACAATTATACTAATAGGTAATTCAAATTTACTTCATGACAAACAACACAAGATTTTCAGGTATTAAAATTTCTTTCAATCTACTTGTATAACTCTTGCAAACTTTAGTTAATCAGATTACTCTTGCAGCACTGGAGGGAGAATAAAAATTCTGCTATATAATGTTATCATTTTTAGTGATATTCAGCGGAGAAGAAACCCTCCCATGCTGGAAAGATTAATTTGCATTCAATTGAATTTATACTGTATGTACTAAGATAATATCAAACCAAACCAGTGCCTAGATTGTCTGATGCTTTAGGTCTTTGCTAGCTGCAACATGTCCACATCATATTGAATTTACGAACGCACAGAAAAACAATAAACAAATACACATCCTGAATCAGTCACCACCATTACCAAATACCTGTACTCAAAAGAAAAACTAAAATCTAGATGCACGCTTTAGTTGCAAAGTGTGATAAACCACGGGACGAGTGCCTTGCTTGAACCAAAGCGGTGTTTCTTTCCAGTTTCTAGACCTCTGTGCATTTTTTTATTCCTGTGAATACCTCAGCTTCGAAAAGGCCACCAGTTTTTTATTGCTGGTGAGCCACTACACTGTGGTGCTTTGCAATGCAACCATGCAAAGAACTAAACAAAGATACCAAAGTTTTCTCTCTATCTCAATCTCTATCTTCTCTTTCTCTTTAAGATACCAAAGCTTTAAAAAAAAAACTGATTGAGTAGGTTGGCAACGCAGACCGTGCATTCCTTACCGAATTTTCTCAGATATACCTCATAGATAATAGTGTCTAGGGTGATGTTATTATAGCATATGTAATAAATTATTCACTCGTTTTTTGGTAACTGTGACTATGATATAAAAAAAAGCTTTATACGTTTTAAGTTGTGATTTTTGTAATAGGTGACAGGTGCGCTTATGGAAGGATTGTAAATGTTTCATGGAATTTGGGGAAGTTGCAGAACGAGCCCAAAGTTTACAGTTTTCATATTCTAAAGAAACAATCTGTTGTTTTTTTCCTTTGTGTGTGTATGTATGTGTTTAAAATGCGTTTATTTCCACATTGTCCTACATAGACTTATTGACTAAGTGTTATGTGTTAAAAATGTAGTGTTAAAATTAGCAACTGCCAGTGCTATAATTTTATGCATGAGGCTGTATAAATTTAGCAAAGGTGATGCATTGTGATTATTGAGAGTAATATTTTTTAATTTAAGAAAATAGATTTTTTTCTTTTTTAAAATAGATTTTATTTATGCATGAGAGCCTGTTATTTGTTAGACATTGTGGAACAGTTGTGTATATATTGAACTGTGAAAGCAAACGCAGTTGAATTGATTACACTGGAAAAGTTGGCACACAGCGATTGGGATGGGCTGATGTGTCAATTTTAAAAAAAGTCAAAAATAAGACTTAGCATAAATAAAGAATCAAAACCCACACAAAACTAATAGGGTCCTTCAAATCATACTACAGCCAATTACAATGGCTTTCAACAGTTGGATATAATGAGAATACGCATTTTCCAGATCAAGAAAATACCCAAACAGAATTAATTCAGTTATAAGGTAGAATTTCTGATGTGTGGATGTTTATAGCTAGAACTCTTGGTTGATATGATCAAGAGAGAGGTGATTTTGTTTTGTTATTTATTTGCCAAGGATGAGGATGGGTACATAAGTTTGGACCAGAGGAGAGACAGTCAACAGATGTTTGTTCATTTGTATGCTTTTTTTTTCTCTTCCAGAAATCTATTTGTGTTCTTCCATAGGACAAAAGAATTACTCAGTGTATAAAAAATGCATTTCTGATACTTTTTTTCAAATTTAATTTGGGACAAGGCTGCTGTTTCAAATCTCACTAAATGCTTTTAAATCAGAAGGTTTGTTTTTTTTTTCTTTATAATTTTAAAGGAATGATGAACATAAGAGGAGATGTGAGTTGATGCAAAGGTTGTCTGTGTATTAATCAATACTGAGTGAAAGGGAGTTAATTATTATTGACTAATGCATACAAGGATTAGTTTTTTTTACATTTTGCTTAAATCCAATTCTATAGGGCTTCAGTAAACAACATGTGACAGTTGCTGAGAATGCCCGTGTTCTACAGCTCTAATGTTTACAAGAATAACTGATTCAACATTTTCAAAGGTTGCTGTGATGGCTATTTTTCAATCTCTTTGGAGAACACATTGGGGGCAACTTTCATCTCACCTGCCTATAGGGAAACTGATGGCATCAGGTGCAATGGTAGTTTTACACGCAGCCTGATTTACTCATCATTGCAGTTAATGAAGAATAATATGGGCAGGGTGTGCAACTGACATTCCACTCAATCCTGTGCATTTCCCACCTAATGGAGTGGGTAAAAATTACACCCATTGTGTCCTGACTAGGTATGGTTTTCTGTGCCTTGATCTCAAACAAGCTCAATATTGTACTTATTTTTTCATTCTTGCCAGTTTAAGACACGTGTACTTTCCCTCACTCTTTTTGCGGTTTTCTTCCTTTCACTAAAGGTGCTGATGAATGCTGTGGCACCGCTATCTTCCAGGATGTCCAAATGCCATTCTTCATGAATGAGTCTAGATGATGGGGCAGATTCCTAGACTGTACCTCTGATATTCTACCTGACCAGGAGAAGAGTTTCTTTTGGTACTAAACATAAATTTGAAATAACTGCTTCTTCCTGCAGATGTGTCAATACCATTTGCACATTTTATTTATCCTTCATAACTTTCCTTTGCTACTGTTTTCTGTTGTTTTCTACTTTAATTTCAGACTTCTGTTCCTCCTATTTGGTAATGTCATTAAAGCAGCTGTGGGACAGATTCAAGGGATGATCTAATGGGGATAGCATGATACTTTGCTGAGCATCCAGGAATTTTGTTTCTCCATAGAAACAACATTGTGGGATAAAGAGCATGATTCTCATGACACACTTGTCTCTTTGCGCATGATCAGTGGTGTGAAATAAACAAAACCTTCTTTAGCAATTTTACAAGTGCCATTTTAGAATGAAACAGAAAATTAAGACACACTGGCCAATTCATGGGGTGACAGGTCTACTTTTGAGTTGCAGTTGTTATGATTTGGTGCCATATGCAATTGAATTCCAAATTATCATATCAAAGCTGTTTTTGTTCCCTGTCTCACCCAAATGAACAGAACTGTATTTTCTAAACTGAGGATTAAGCACTATCCTGGTGCTCTCCTGGTGGATCAATGGATAAATCTAGCACGACACCATACTAGCCAGGAAGATCCCAGTTTAATCTTGATCTGTGCTGAATTAGCTGATCTCAATGAGGGTGGCAGTCAAGAGTGTCAAAATGAGCACCACATTAGCCAGTTTCCCACAATTAACCTAGTTGCCTAGTATCCCTGCTAGATAAGAGGTGAAGGCTGAATCAGGCTTGGCTACAATACATCCCCAATATCTCGTATAATAGAGCGCTAACTGCTAACCTTATACAAGTAATAGGCACCAGGGAGAGGCTAGAAGTCATTGAGCTTTTTTTCCAGGAAGACAGCCTTCAGGAGTGGAGAGGAAATGTTGGAGAAAAGTTAGGGGGAAATATTGGCTGGAGGCCACATCCACAAGTTTCATTCCGCTTCTAAGTTATCAGTGATGATTTCCGGTGTTTGCCATTTGTAGCAAAATCATAATTGTGTGAATAAAATTTATGTCACTACAAATAATGAATAAAGGAAATCTTCCCCCAATTAATCTGGTTTTCTTGTGACTGCTTATTTCCTCCTAAAACAGAAGTTTCCATAAAATACTTAGTTCTGATCAGAAGATCACAAAAAGCCTAAAACAACCAGGCCAATGCAAAACATAAGGAGGAACAGTTAATTGATTATTATAAACAAAGTTTCCTGATAATGCCAGACTGGGGTTGTAAATGAAAGTGAAAATAATTAAGGGTTTGGATATATTAAGGAATTGATCTGATAAATAGGTGGTGTTGTTTACTGTGTACAAATGCAAAGTGATAAGACTGAGGAAGGGAAACAAGGTATAGCAGGATTATGAACCAGATGGCATTATTTTGCACAATGTAGGAGAGGGATCCAGTGCTACTTGCAGTTAGCTACCTAAAAATAATTGGCATAGTTTGTGGCAACAGTAAAGAAAGGAAACAGAACTTTAGATTATATAGCCAAAGGATAGAACACTAAGTCCTTGGAAGTGATAACATATGTGCACAAAGTATGCGACTAACTTCATCTGGAATAATTCGCACAAATTCACTTACCATTATAGAGGATGCAGTGAAGGGCAATTGATGCCTTAGATTAAAAAAACCTGGGTTTTAAGGAGAGGCAACAGAAACTGGAGATCTTATCAAGGTGTTGAAGATTCTAAAGGCTATGGTGCATAGAATAGGTTATATTAGCAGATGAAAGCTTTATATGTTCATATGCTCTACTCAGTGTTATTTTAACAGAGGTGTTAACATACGAACAAGGAGCAGGAGTAGGCTGTTCAGCCCCTCTAGCCTGCTCTGCCATTTAATAAGATCATGGCTGATCTGATAGTAACCTGAAATCTGCATCCCACCTACCGCTGATAATCTATCACCCCCTTGCTTACCAAGAATTTATCTACCTCTGCCTTAAAAATATTCAAAGACTCTGCTTCCACCACCTTTTCAGGAAGAGAATTCCAAAGACTCACAACCATCTGAGTGAAAATTTTTTTGCCTCAGCTCGTTTATGTTAAACGGGTTAACATATTCATTAAAACAGTGGACAAGAAAATGCCAGGGTAGCATGTTAAATCATCGTTCATTAATATCACTAACAGTGATTTGGCAAGTTGAATGCTCATAGCATGTTTAACATAACCATAAGCATTGCAGCAAAGGTAACATGAACTCAAGCTCAGACTTAACTACTTCATGCAGCTGGTGGTGAATATGTGGTACAGAATGCCCAGAGACAATGGAGGACGAAAGTATTGTTAATTGAAGAAGAAACTGGTTTTATTTGGTAAAGAAAGTGATTGAGAGGTGAGGAGGAATTGAATAGCAGTTTTGGGACTGGCTTGATGGACCATAATGGAATATAACTTAGTCAGCTTTGTTTCTTAGATTCAACTAACGTCTCCTCCTTTCGTTTTACTTTACCCTGAGTAAAGGTCACTTCCGTTAGATATTCTGTGTAATATAAGCAGTCCTGTGCATTGCAATGTTCCTGTGGTTCCTGCTACACACTGTAATGATTGACAGATTTTTTTTATGAGCAGCACAGACACATGATACAATTCAACAGATTTTTTAATATGTCAAAAACTGATTTAAGTTCCGACAGCTATACTGAAAATTGGAAACTTTAAGTGAGAATAGAAAAAAAATTTGAAAAATATAAATCCTTGCAACTGAAATGATACCCTGTCTTTCTGCTTCAAATACTGATCAAACTGTTCTGTGTTTCCCACATTTTCTGCCTTTGTTTGAGTAATTTAATGTTTATTGAGCAGCTACTTATTTTTGGTGGGCCGTTGACCACAGTAAACCTACTTTGAGTACATTACTAATACAATAGGAATCCTTAAAACATTCTCCAGCTCCACAATAGTACCGTGCATAGATATCACCTTCATAATTATGACTACTGAATACAGCCAGAGGAAAATAGATGCAGTGGGTTAAGAATGCCTTTAGACAGTTGTACTAGAAAAGATATTTTCTATATAAATTTTAAATAAAATAGTCTGAAGTATAACTACAGCTTAGTTTTAATTAAAATAATGTAATGATTCTCAGGTGGGTCAGTCTGATAGCTTCAGACAAGCAGTTTTCCACTGTTGTTTGGAAGGTCAAATAATTGGAACCTGGTGCTGGTACAGCACTGTAAAAACCTGAAAGGTGGACAATCTGTAGACCTGACTAGCAGGAGCCAAATTTTTAATAGGGTCACTGCTACCTCTCAAAGAGATCTTCGTGACTGACAGTAGGCAAGGAAGTTTTCAAGGTGTTTCAAAGTGTAACAAATGCTGATGTCCTAGTTGTGACCAATCCCTGAGAAGAACCATTTCTGTAGCAAACAGTGTCTCCTTTGAGGATTTTTTCTCACCTTTCAAAAAGCTTCTGAATGTATTCATTTATGAAATCTCCAAACACTGATATTTTGTAAACGTCTAATGCTAAATGTTATACAGAAGAAATATTCAAGTGAACAGAACCAATGAGCAATTTAAAGAGTTCCTCAGATAAACATTTATTTAGTTTTTATATTTTATTTGGAAATATTATTGCAATCTTCAGAGTGGTAGAAATTGGCAATTTTTAAAAATTTTATATTTAAAGAAATTTCTGCAAGGTTAAGAGAGAAAAGTTCTGGAAATTCCAAACTTTGAACAAAAATGCTGAAAATGTGCATCAACATCTGATAGGTTAGCATTAGAGGTGCAGCCCTTCCATCAAACTGGAAGCAGGGAGAGAAACAAGCCATTTCATTGGAGTGAACAAATAAATTTGAGAGGGAAGAGCAACAGGACAAGTTGAGGGCCAGGCGTCTAACTAGTATCACAAAGGGACAATAAGTGGGCTTATCAGCCAGTCAACAAATATTTTAAAATCTTGGAAAAGGTGAAAAAGTGATGGGTGTCCCAGAAAAGAGCATACAAACTCATATTGTGCATCTTGGTGATTGTAGTTAGCATATCTGACTCTTGATTTTTGTCTATTCTATTGGCTCCTTTTGGTTTTGCTCCTTGCCCCTTATCTTCTAATCTCCAATTCTGCTAACCTGAAATAGTTTTTTTCCTTTATAAATACTACAAAAACTTGCTTTGTGCTCAAAAGTATTTTCAGAAGATAATTACACTTATTTGCAGATGATATAGTGGGACTAATAAGGTGTAGATTATTTAATCGTCAGTCAATATAAGTTTACAAACTAGCTTTTAATATTTCTGAAAAGTTTTAGAAACCTGGATCATAACAACCTTGTGAAAATAGACGGCTAACTGTAGGTCACTGTGGACCTCAGCATCATCTCACTGACTCCACTGGTTCTGGTTCTTAGGAGATCCATTAATTTAATAGTAAGCTTTAACTTGTTTAAATTTTATGAGTAATATTAAATCTAAAAACAAGTACAATGCCAGGAATGGCAGGTTATGTTGAAAAGTTAATTAATAAGTGGTTTACCAAATCTTTTGGGACTTAGAGTAAGTTCAATTGTGACATCAAAAGCTGTGTATATTGACGCCATTGCTGTTTGATGTCACGATTTTTGCTTCTGGACATGAATCATGAATTCTTGTTATGTCCCATAATGACATTTTAGTTTATTACATTCCCAGGAAATTCAATTCTCTTCAAACTCATTACTTTTATTATTTGATATTATGGAATATCGAAAATAATCTTAAATATATTAAAAATACAATTAAACATTTAATTGATCTAAAAAAGCTTTTTGAAATTCTGTCAGGTGACAGGTCACTGCCGGTGTTTTGATAGAGTCCGTTACGGTGTAATTTAGCACATTAATATCCCCTACAGAGCAAATCTTTAATGGAAATGTTTATGTCAACACAATGGATAAGTGTAAGAACAATTTCCCAACATGTATTTCATTTCAAAAACCTTTAACTTTATGTCACAGATTTGGCATCCTATTTATTTCTTCGTAAAGGTTTCTTGGACCCAACACTATACTTGAGAGTTGCTCCTAAATTTCTATTAATTTAACAATAGGATACTTTCTATGATATCTGCCAAATTTTCAAAAATCAAAGCCCATTGCTTGGTCAAGCTTGCCATACAAGGATTTGGATATGTTGGGTGAGAACCTGCATGGCCTCCAGTTTATTATGTCAAGTACTCACTTAGGATTCTGTCTAATCAACACAATGCTTCCCATTTAGACAAAATACGGAAAATAATTTTCAAAATGGTTTAACATTTTATTGATGAAAATGAAATAACTACATGCCTTGATTCAGTCTTTCGGTGATAAGGAGAAAATAAAGGCATCCAGATAATCATATGGTCTGGTGAGACCAGTTTTCGTGGACTATCCATACATTTCTAAAATGTTCCCATGTTTTTGGATAAGAGCAACCCTATGCACAAATTCTTTCAACTTTAGGCCATAGCATTACTACATTAGGTGCAATCTTTTCCTAACTTTGGGCTCAAGCACCAGCGCAGGCTTTTTCAGAGGCAGTAACCCATGCTGCAGAGTTCAAGAGCAAGATGCCAAAATGGGGGAAATTGTACATCTTTAGAACACTAATGGCAGCTGGGCCTATGAAATAGGTTTTGAAAGCTGTGGGTTGAGTATCTCGAGAGAGCGTCTAGTCACTGTGAACTCTGGAAATTTAAATCCTCATATCTTGGTGCCATAGACACAAATATACTTCTCTGTGGATTTGAAAAGTTACTCATTGTATACCTTTGCATTCAGGAAGCATTCAAAGTTTAATAATTTATAGAGAACTGTGTTATGCAATCACTAAATGAACTCAACCAAATTTAAGCAAAGGTTAAGTCCAGGGAACAAATACAAAAATTTTATCCATTAACTTATATATTTATTGTAGTTTCTAACCATTATCCAGATGGATAAATGTTTACTCTGAGTGCACGTTTTGGTTTTCTTTTTATCCCTCATGTCTTGAAATCAATAGTGGCTCTTCCTGGGTTATCATGGTACCATGGGCACCGGCAGCTTTCTGATGCCTCAGCCAAATGCTGTTTGAGATTAGCTTTGCACAGATCAGAGATTGAATTTGAGATATTCTTGATTTAAATGACTCAGTAAATATCAGGTTGCGTCTTTGCCAATTAAGCCATCAGATGTGCTCCAGGTGTAGATTTATGTCAATGATGTCACTATGCTGCAGTTTTTACTAGCCTCTTGTTAACAGGGTTCAGCCAAACGTTAGTCTTGTTGGTTTCTAGAATTCAAAACAATAGAACGAACTTTTGATTTCAGCTGGGGTGTAAGACGGTGATTTTGGATTGGTTGCACATTATGCTCCCCTCTAATTTCCATTTCCAATTTAGTATCATTTATTTTACATGCTTGCCAAAGTTGAAAGTTCCACCAGTTGTGTTTATGGGACATGACAGTTCAAAAATGGCTGAGTTTCGCTATATAACCAAGGCTTCTAGAATTTTAAATAGCTTTCTCTGACCGTTGCTGCACCTGATAAATCTGAATTGAACTGTTATAACTTTCAAAGTTGTATTTCATGGTCAACATGATGGCTCAACCAATGATGGGCCAATTATACCAATAAAAATGATTTAACATAATTTTATTCAACTCTAATTGTAAAACATTATAAAGGTAAAATGGAGCAAGAATAAGTCCTCTTTTCAAACACTTGAAAACTGAGTTCACTTAGAATTTTTTTTTAAATATTGAGAAATATTTTAAAGGTATTGTTAGCAATACCAATGTACTTAAACTGGCAAAACTATGAATGTAGTTACATGTATGAAGATAATTTTGTTAATTTCCAGTTCATTCATAAAATGCAAACCTTCATTATTTAGGTAATAATCGTGCATCATTTCTGAGAATGCTCTACTCAGACATGATTATATAAAAATGACTATTGAATATTGCTTTTGTCTGTTAATTATGGATAGTATAATTAAAAAGAATCTTACCAATGTTTGAAATTATGTTCACTATAGTCAAGACTGCATTATTCTTATTGAATTTGATTATCTCACAGCAAAATATTTCAGTATTACGAACAATAACAGCTCCCCATGTGCATTTTGTTAAAAGTTAAATATAAGGGTAAAAAAATTACAGGCTAGTAATATCAAGACTGCATTACAAAATATACAATAAACTGACGCCAATCTGAGATTTGATAGTTTAATTCTAAATTCATTCAATTTCCAGTATAATTGCAACCAACTTAAAGCCTTTTTAAAAATTTTGATTTCTAATTTATCAACAAGACATGGCCCTTTCAGCAGTATTTGGACAGCCTGTAGAAGAATACCGCTAGTGTTGAAGTATGTATTTGCAGAGTTCTGCTTCCTCCTACTTCCCCATTTGAGAGTGGTGTGGAGCCAGTGATATAGTTCAATGTTGCCGACGCACCCCATTTCAACCAACTTCCTGCTGCGAAACCAGTTCCTCATGTATGCCCGTGTGCCACCCCCTGAAATCAAAGATGCGCTAAAATTGAAAAATTAGGAGAGTTGAGTTTTTCAGTTGTGTGGGCTAACCTCTGATTGGTATGGCTGTTTTCAAGAAGCCCATCATTGGTATTTGATTGCTTTTTTTTTTAACAAGAATAAATCAGTATAAGTCTCATCACTTCTTGGACTTCTCTTTGTAACAAAAAGGCACCTTTTTGTCTTCAATTATTTTGCTAATGGCATGATGAAAATGTTATTCTCATTTCCTGAAACACATTCACTTACAGCAGTTATCACCACATTGAAACACTTAGTCAATGTTTCTTGCCTCTCATCTATTAACTTCTTATGAAACCCTTAAGGTAAGAACTCCCTGTGACTATTTACAGTATTAACTGTCCTCCAGACTGGGTGGAAAAATTAGTTAACAATAAATATGTATTCTGGTCCAACTACTGCAGTCTATTGGAACATCAAAATGGAAAGCCCGGAAAGAGTAATTTCGGTTCAAGTTACTTAACATAAAGGAAAATAATGGAAAATAAAAGAAATTAGGTTACCAATTTTCTTAACAAAAACAGAATTACCTGGAAAAACTCAGCAGGTCTGGCAGCATCAGTGGAGAAGAAAAGAGTCGACGTTTCGAGTCCACATGACCCTTCAACAGAACTGAAGTATAGTTAGGAGAGGGGTGAAATATAAGCTGGTTTAAGGTGGGGGGGCGGGGGGAGAGAAGTTGAGGGTGGGATGGTTGTAGGGACAAGCAAGCAGTGATAGGAGCAGAAATCACTGCTTGCTTGTCCCTACAACCACCCCACCCTCAACTTATCTCCCCCCGCCCCCCACCTTAAACCAGCTTATATTTCACCCCTCTCCTAACTATACTTCAGTTCTGTTGAAGGGTCATGTGGACTCGAAACATCGACTCTTTTCTTCTCCACCGATGCTGCCAGACCTGCTGAGTTTTTCCAGGCAATTCTGTTTTTGTTTTGCATTTCCAGCATCCGCAGTAGCTTTTTGTTTTTATCAATTTTCTTTCCTTGTTGTATAATCTTGATTTATTGCATTATTTTTCCTCTAATAATTTCAGATGTCTTCTCACATCCAAAGCTGTTCTAAGCTGTGTATTCATCCCAAAATGATTTCATTCACTAATAAGAAAGTCATCCCATGAGCTGGCAAGTTTGTCAATCCTAGGTGGGAAACATTAGTTCCTCTCAGCTTCTCCAGATCAGCATCCAAGCTAGTTCAAAGCCCCAGTTCCCCCTAAGTGAATGGAGCCACTCCAGAATGTGTTCCACGCCTTTAATCAACATCTTCAGAACAGATGGTGAGTCTGCAGGGGAAGATTGGGCTCCCTAAATCAATGTTGCCTTGTACAAGGTGAGGGATGCATTGTTCATTTTTTAAAAATACACGTGGGAAACACTACGTCTTCTTTTAAGTTCCTGCCACAGATTTGTATCAGTTAGTGACTGAGAAAACATTTCTTTGAGTGTGGAATGCACCTGAAAATTAATTGGAGTTTGGGATAGGCTGAGTGACTTTGAACAATATATTATATGCTGGCACGTAGTACCTTGGAGTCTCAGCATCTTCTTAAACCAAGAAGTATAGCAAAAAGTGGAGGGTCCTAATGAGTATAGGATCATCCATATTTCAAATTACTTTTGCAAAATCAATTTCTCTCCTTGAAATAATAATAATAAAACAAACACAATTGGGCATTGAAATAACAATAGTTCTCTAGGATAAAACCTCTTTAGATACATTTCTTCATGTATTTATTATTGTTCAATTTTTTTGGTATTAAAATTCATTTACACTTTGTTTTACCAAATTGGATCATTATCCGCAAAGGGAAATATCTGCAGGGCTCTGGGGAAAAGGCAGGGGAGTGGCACTAGGTGAATTGTTCTTGCAATGGGCCAGCATGGACACAATGGACTGAATGCCTTCCTTCTGTGCTGTAACCATTTTATGATTCCATTATTATATAACTATGCTACTTATGTAGAACCCTCCTCACTATCTGTGGAATACAAGGACTACATTTCCAGAATTCTATTCTGCAATGACAGAAGTAGTGTGAGACCATCCCGAGGAGGTTCGTCTGCAGGTTTCCATCAGCTGCAGTGTATGTAATATCTGTTGGATTATTGAAAAAAATTAATTATGAAATATCTTTTAACCTTTTTTTTGTTTAATGCTATCAAAATGGCAACTGTTCCAGCATTCTGTTTCCTGAATTAGAAATGTTACTGGCACTTAGATGGTGATAAGTGTTGTTCTGTGTTTGAACACAAAGCAACACAGAGCAGCAGATGAGGGGTGGTGGGGTTCGGTGAGCATGTCTCTGTGCCATGTAGTTGATAATATGATGGCAGCCATCTGTTATCTTGATGCTTGGGGTCTATTCCTGAGAAAGTTGAAGGCAGATGGATACCTGAAATCTGCAAAGCACTGAGGTGCCCAGCCTTCCCCTTATGTAGCCAACAAGTGCAGAGGTGACTGGGAGCCTGCACACATGCTGTGTTAGGCTCATAAGACCCCCAATCTCTAGGTTAATTGAGCAGCTGCCCTGTTGCTGCCCTGTTAGAATGGGTATTGAAAAGGAGCTGATGTTAAACTTTTAAAACAAATAATTGCCTTTTTTCCCTTTTGGCAACCCTGGTTTTCAGGTACTAGTGCTTCCATGCTCCCTGTGCCCTCATACACCAGCACACACTGACAGCTCTTCACTGGCTGACACCGATAATGTGGCCTTGAAGCTTCTCGGCATATTGTGAGAGATGCACCCAGAGTATGAGCTCTGAAGAAGGTTCATACAGACTCGAAACCTTAACTCTATTTCTCTCTCCACCAATGCTGTCAAACCTGCTGAGTTTTTCCAGCATTTTCTGTTTTTGTTTATGAGTAAACAATACCAATGGTCTAACCTAACGTTATCTGGTGAAGTTAGATCATTCCTCACGTAGCTCAGTGCCCAGGCCACATTATCTGCCCCTATATTTAAAAACTGCTTAAATGATTTGAAAGGAAGCAATTGCAGCTGGTGATCCAAAACAACCCTTCCCCAGTATCACTCAATTCTAATGCTGGTAATAGTATCAATCTGGTATCTGCACTACCAACAGAATATCATTATATCACTGTCACTGTAGCAGCCACCTCACGGACATCCTCAGTCCATGCTAACTTTGAGCTGTTCAGCTTTCAGTATTCAAATAGGTTTTAACTGAATTTTATGGTTTAATTTTACGTGAAAGTCATAGTGCACGGGATCACAAACAACATTTAAAGCATGTTTTTAAAGACTATGCAAGGGAAAAGGACTATAATTAAAAATTGTGCTAAATTCTACTGCATTCCCCCTGTCAGTATTAAAAAAAGTGGATGGTCGGAGCAAATTTTGACAATAACTTTTCTTTCCTCCAGTTGCCTGAATAGGGTTACAATTTTTTGCGTAAACTCACATACTCCTTTAATAGTATTTAAAAAACATACAATGTTCATTGTTGGTTAGATTCTTCTTCTCATGTTTTTATTGTTTATTAAGCTTAATGTTTGCGCCTGACGCCGTGCAATATCCGTAGCTGTGTAAAACGCGAGTTACAACCTGCTGTATCAGTGTTACGTGTTTCAACTATTGCATAGTTTAAGCTTTTATTGTCGTTGATGTTGACGTATCCGGGCACTTTAAAAACCTTTGCAAGGTTCCCAGTCCTTTCGAGTTTCAGTTGCTTGTTTGTACACTGTTTTCTTGCTGTTTAAACGTATGCCCTCCATCAGGCGCATAGATGTTCTGTCTGCATCATGCTGGAATATGTTTTTTTTAAAATTATGTTTTAAATTTCCGCTATCATCAAATGGTAGTGCTGTAAATTCTGCAATTAATGTCCAATAAACTGCTTTTATTCATTCCAGACTGAATTTGGAGTAGTTTGTTAATGACAGTTACTTTGCTGCCTTGTTCACTGTTCTGCCAGCAAGTATATTTGTATCTTCTCCAACTATCATCCTGTTTCTAATCTTCCTGCCCTCCTCAAGATCCTCAAATTCACTATTGCCCAGCCTCCATGCTTAACTCTACCAGAAGTTTTGAAATCCCTTTATTGTGGCTTTCATCCTGCTTAGGGCTCTGGGTCAATGTCATCATTGGTATTCTCTGTGACTGTAACCATGCCATGTTGTCTGTCCTTGACCTTGCCACAGGGTTTAACACAAGCCTCTCTATTCTTTTCTATTCCCTTGCATTCATCCCTCTCATTTAATTTATTTCATACCTGTCCCATTGTATCCAAGATATGGCTTAACATGGGATTATGTTCCACATGTCCAGTGACAACATTCAGCTCTGCCTCTCAGCCTTAACTTCCTGGGCTTCCCCCATTACCTATGGCCCACTGAATATGCCTTCAGATGTAAAGGCCCAATGCCTTGGAATTCCCTCCTTAAACCTCTTCCTCCCCTGCTTTAAGACCATCTTTAAAACACGTTTAAAATAAAAACAGAAAATGCTGGAAATGGACAGCTGGAGCAGACATGATGGGTCAAATGGCCTCCTTCTGTACTGTGCCAATTCTGTGATTCTGCTCAGCAGGTCGGGTCATCTGTGGAGAAAAACAGAGTCAACATTTCAGGTCAATGGCCTTTCCGAACTTATTTCAGATATCCAACATTTGCAGTATTTTGCTTCTGTAAAGCCCACCTGCTCGACCAAGCTTTTAGCCTCCTCACCCAACATTTTCATCTTTGGCTTGATGTCAGTTTTTATTGATCAGTCATCTGTGAAGCACCTTTGGATGTTTTTCTATGTTGAAGGTCCTATATACATGTGAGTTGTTTCTGTCATTGTCACCATCGCCTCATAGTCACCTCCAGAGTACCTCAAGGTTCCATCTCATGTTGTTCTTTCTTTACAGAGACAGTACTCTCACAACAGGCATCAGATTTTGTAAGCATGCCAAAAACAACTTAGTTTTAAGTCTGCGCCGATACCTTCAGTTCCACAACCATCTCAGTTTTGTCAGATTCCATTTGATATCAAATCATTGATTGGCCAGAAATGTCTTTAATTGAAAATGAGAAGAATGAATGCCATCGTACTTGGTTCCCACCAAAATCTCGGTACTCTTTCCCCATCTCCAGCTGCTCACTCAGGCTGAACCAGATAAGTTGCAACCTGATTGTCCTGCTTAATCCTAAACTGAGTTTCAAACACAAATCCAATCTTTTCAAAGACCAACTGCTACTACTGCTAATTGTAGATTAATTGTGTCTAATCATATGCAGTTGTTGGGCAATCACTGGGGATTCACTTGTGCCCCTATAGATAGGCCTGGCCTAAAACTGTGATTGGTGGATTAGGAGGCGCATGTTTGGAATGTTTAGAACATAACAACATGAGAAATAGGAGCAGGAGTAGTCCATTCTGCCCCTCAAGTCTACCCCACCATTCAATAAGATCATGGCTGATCTGCCCCAATCCTCAACTCCTCTTTCGTGCCAGCTCCTCATAGCCCTCAACTCCCCAATATTTCAAAAATCTATCTACCTCCTCTTTAAATACTTTCAGTGGTCTAGCCTTCACAACTCTCTGGGGTAGAGAATTCCAGACATTCATTGCCCTCTGAGAGAAGAAATTCCTTCGCATCTCAGTTTTAAAGGAGTGCCTCCTTATTCTGTAACTATGTTCCCTAGTTCGAGACTCCCCCACTAGAGGAAACATCTTTTCAACATCTACCCCGTCAAACCCCCTCAGAATCTTGTATGTTTCAATAAGATCATCCCTCATTTTTCTAAACTCTAATGAATAAAGGCCTAACCTGGTTAGCCGTTCTTGTTAAGTCAACCCCTTCATCCCAGGAATCAGCCTAGTGAATCTCTTTTGAACTGCCTCCAATGCCAGTATATCCTTTCTTAAATACGGGGACCAAAATTGTATGAAGTACTCCAGATGCAGCCTCACCAACACCCTGTACAGTTGTAACAAGATTTCCCTATTTTTACACTCCAAACCCCAAGTAATACAGGCCAAAATTCCATTTGCCACCTTAATTACTTGCTGCACCTGCATTCTAGCTCTTTGTGTTTCATGCACAAGAACACCCAGATCCCTCTGTGTTGCACTTTTTTGGAGTCTCTCACCATTTAAATAATAGTCTGCCTTTTGATTTTCCCTACCAAAGTGCAGCTCTTTTTTTAAATGTGTAAAGATTGGCTCCAGTTCTAACTTTCACCAACAAGCTTTCTGGTATACAACATGGCAAGATATAAGATGGTTGCCTAAATCTGAAGGTTGGAAACTAAGAAAAAAAATCACAGTATCACAGAATCTTTACAATGCAGAAGGAGGCCATTCAGCCAATCAAGTCTGCACTGACTCTCTGAAAGAGCATTCCACCCAGTCCCACTCCCCTGCCTTATCCCCGTAACCTTGCACATTCTCTCTTTTCAGGTAGCAATCCAATTCCCTTTTGAATACTTTGATTGAACCTGCCTCCATTACCCTTTGTTCCTGACTCCAACCACCCTCTGGGTGAAAAAGTATTTCCTCACCATCACATTTATTCCTTTTGCCAATTACTTTAAATCTGTGCCCTCTATTTCTTGATGTTCTCTTGAGTGGGAACAGTTTCTCATTATTTACCCTGTCCATACTCCTCAGGATTTTGAATACCTCTATCAAATCTCCTCTCAGCCTTCTTTTCTCCAAGGAAAACAGACCCAACCTCTCCAATCTATCCTCAAAGCTACAGTTCTTTATCCCTGGAATCATTCTTGTGAATGTCCTCTGCACTCTCTCCAATGCCTTCACATCCTTCCTCAAGTATGGCGCTCAGAATTGGACGCAGCACTCCAGATAAAACTAAAATATTAGTGGCCATTGTATAAAAGATTGAAAAAATTCAATTTTGGGATCCCTGGATCAGTCCTGGCATTTAAATTGCTGGATTGTGCTAAGGTGTCTCATGTGCACAGGCTATTCTAACTGCTGTTCAGTTCTTAGAAAAGGAGACTCTGTTGGATCAGATATCTGCTGCCTTGACAAAATTCCTGGGAAACAAGCGTCTATTTCAGCCTTCATGGAACAAATGGAACATTCCATATTTGAACAAAGAATAGTCAACTCAATGACTGCCAGATTTCAAAGTGACCCAGATGCTTGTCTCAGGCTTCAATAAAAAGGAAGGATTAAGGACAGGCATAAAAAAGGGTGATGGCACCTTTAGCAGATCTGACATTTACAGCATAAGACAAAATTGGAAAAGAATAAGGTGAATGATTCCCAGAAATGCCCAAGGAACAGTTAATAGGTGCTTCAGGGGTAACTCGAATGATCATGATGAGGTGAACTGCCCAATGGGAAGATGCAGGGTCCTCAAACAGACACATGATGAAGAGAATCCTGAGGAACAGGTTGAATATAATGATGAACCTGAGCAAATTACACCGGTCACAAGAAGTTTTAGTCCTGTGATGAATGTATTCGTTGCTGACTTAAAAAAGGAGAAATGCATACTTAACTTCCCATCTTTATGTGGCCCAAAAAGCTTGAAACTAGTCATTTTTTCTGATGCTGCACATGCTAATCTTCCCGATGGGTATTCCAGTGCAGCGAGTTTCATATTTCATATGGGTAAAAATGCTGTCTTTTAGCTTGGGAAGCTAAGAAAGTAAAAAAAAATGTGCTTAAAAATACTTTGGCCACTGAAACCCTGGCTCTTGTGGTGACAGTGGATATGAGTTTCTATTTGTCAACTTTTTAAAGTTAGATTCTATACAATGAGAGTGCTGAAGGTAGTATGCCCATCAAATTTTAAATAGGTAATTGTTCATTGGGGATAATATACTGTATACTCAATGAAAAATGTAAGTGAATAAAGCCTACAGGCTGACCTCGCTGGCTTGGAGGCTGGAGAGAAAGGAAATCTTTAAAATGAAATCGGTGGATGCAAGTCATCAGCTGTCTGACTGTTTTACAAAACGAAATGGTCTAAGAGGAGGGGTGTCTCACAATGCTTTGTACAGAATATGGGGGTTATTAATTTAATTTGTTTTCTAAATTTGGTCGTACATGTAAACTTTATTATTTATTTAAAGAGAGAGAAGGGAATCCATTCATTGCATATTAATTATATGCTGGTGGTGGGTATAAACTGGGGATCCACTTATGCGCTCATAAATAGACAGAAAGTGAAACTGTGGTTGATGAGTTAGGAGGTTCAAACATGGACAAAAGAGCTGAACTCCTGAGGTGAGGTGAGAGTGACTGCCCTTGACTTCAAGGCTGTATTTGATAGAATGTGGCATCAAGTAGCGCCGGCAAAACTGGAGTCAATGTGAATCAGATGGAAAACTCTCCGCTGGTTGGAGTCATACCTAGCACAAAGGAAGATGGTTGTGGTTTTTGGAGGTCAATCATCTCACCTCCAGGACATCACTACATGAGTTCCTCAGGGTAGTGTCCTTGGCCCAACCATCTTCAGCTGCTTCATCAATGACCTTCCTTCCATCATAAGGTCAGAAGTGGAGATATTTGCTGATGATTGCACAATGTTCAGCACCATTCACAACTGCTCAGATACTGAAGCAGTCCATGTCCAAATGCAAAAAGATCTGGACAATATCCAGGCTTGGGCTGACAAATGGCAAGTAACATTCACGCCACACGAGTGTCAGCCAATGACCATCTCCAACAAGAGAGAAACTAACCATTGCCCCTTGATGTTCAAAGGCATGACCATTGCTGAATCCCCCAATAACAACATCCTGGGGTTTCCATTGACCAGAAATTGAACTGGTCTAGCCATATAAATACTGTGGCTACAAGAGCAGGTCAAAGACAAGGAATCGTGCGACGAGTAACTCACACCCTAACTCCCCAGTCCACCATCTACAACGCACAAGTCAGGATTGTGTTGGAATACTCCCCATTTTCCTGGATGACTGCATCTCCCACAATACTCAAGAAGCTTGACACTGTCCAGGACAAAGCTGCCTGCTTGATTGGCACCCCATCCACAAACATTTACTCCCTCCACTACCGATGCGCAGTAGCAGCAGTGTGTACCATCTACAAGATGCACTGTGGGAATTCACCAAGGCTTCTTAGAGAACACCTTCCAAACCCATGACCACTACCTCCTCGAAGGACAAGGGCAGCAGATAAATGGGAACACCACCACCTGGAAGTTGACTTGAAAATATATCGCTGTTCCTTCACTGTCGCTCGGTCAAAATCCTAGAACTCCCTTCCTAACAGCACTGTGGGTGTGCCTACACCACATGGACTGCAGCGGTTCAAGAAGGCAGCTCACCACTACCTTCTCAAGGGCAATTAGGGATGGGCAATTAATGCTGGCCTAGCCAGCGAAGCTCACATCCTGTGAATGAATTTTTAAATATGGTGTACATGTAATGTGTAACTCCAAATAGAAGTGAGTAAAGATTGGCTCCAGTTCTACCCTTCACCAACTACTTTTCTGGTGTATAACACTACATCCACAATATTACTTACCTCCACCCCAACTTCAAACCCCAACCACTGATTCCCTTTTGTTACTTTAAGCCTTTGCTAATGATCTTCACAATGATCTCCTGAGTTCTACCTTATCAAATGCGAACTCAACAATCCAGCCCTCAATCCGATTCCCTCTGCCCTCAGTGACCTTCATCTACTTTTTGGAACTGCCTCCCTAAACCTTTTTCTTCATTCATTCATGGGATATGGGCGTCACTGGCTAGGCCAGCATTATTACCCATCCATAATTGCCCTTAGGAAGTTGGTTGTGCGCTGCCTTCTTGAACCGCTGCAGTCCATGTAGTGAAGGTACACCCACAGTGCTGTTAGGTAGGGCATTCCTGGGTTTTGAACCAGTGACAATGATGGAATGGCAATATATTTCCAAGTTCAAGATGGTGAGTGGCTTGGAGGGGAACTTCCAGGTGGTGGTGTTCCCATGTGTCTGCTGTCCTGTCCTTCTAGATAGTGGTGGTCGAGGACTTGGAAGGTGCTGGCTAAGGAGCCTTGGTGAGCAGTGCATCTTGTAGATGGTACACACTGCTGCTACTGTTTATTGGCGGTGGATGGAGTGAATGTTTGTGAATGGGGTGCCAATCAAGCGGCTACTTTGTCCTGGATGGTGTCAAGCTTCTTGAGTGTTGTCGGAACTGCACTTATGCAGGCAAGTGGGGAGTATTCCATCACACTCCTGACTTGTGCCTTGTAGATGTTAGACAGGCTTTGGGGAGTCAGGGTGTGAGTTACTCGCTGCAGGATTCCCAGCCTCTGACCTGCTTTTGTAGCCACAGCATTTGTATAGCTAGTCCAGTTCACTTTCTGGTCAATGGTAATCCCAAGATGTTGATAATGAATCAGTGATAGTCATGCTTTTGAACATCAAAGGGTGATGGTTAGATTCTATCTTGTTGGAGATGGTCATTGCCTGGCACTTATGTAGTGCAAATGTGACTTGTCATTTGTCAGCCCAAATCTGGATATTGTCCACGTCATGCTGCATTTGGACATTCAGTATCTGAGGAGTTGTGAATGGTGCTGAACATTGTGCAATCATCAGCGAACATCCCCACTTCTGACCTTATGATGGAAGGAAGGTCATTGGTGAAGTAGCTGAAGATGGTTGGGTCTAGGACACTACCCTGAGGAACTCCAGCCGTGATGTCCTGGAGCTGAGTTGATTGACCTCCAACAACCACAACCATCTTCCTTTGTGCTAGGTATGACTCCAACCAGTGGAGCAATTTCCCCCTGATTCCTATTGACTCCAGTTTTGTTAGGGCTCCTTGATGCCACACTGTGTCAAATGCAGACTTGGTGTCGAGGGCAGTCACTCTCACCTCACCTCTAGAGTTCAGCTCTTTTGTCCATGTTTGAACCAAGGCTATAATGATGTTAGGAGCTGAGTGGCCCTGGTGGAACCCAAGCTGGGCATCAGTGAGCAGGTTATTGCTAAGCAAGTGCTGCTTGATAGCACTGTTGATGGCCCCTTCCATTACTTTACTGATGATCAAGAGTAGACTAATGGGGCGGTAATTGAACAAGTTGAATTTGTCCTGCTTTTTGTGTACAGGGCATACCTGGGCAATTTTACACATTGCCAGGTAGATGCCAGTGTTGGAGCTGTACTGGAATAATTTTGCTAGTGGCATGGCAAGTTCTGGAGCACAAGTCTTCAGTAATATTGCTGAAACATTGTCAGGGTCCATAGCCTTTGCAGTATCCAGTGCCCTCAGCTGTTTCGTGATATTGTGTGGAGTGAATCAAATTGGCTGAAGATTGGCAACTGTGATGCTGGGGACCTCTGGAGGAAGCTGAGATGTATCATCCACTCGGCACTTCTGGCTGGAGATTGCTGCAAATGCTTCAGCCTATCTTTTGCACTGATGTGCTGCGCTCCCACATCATTGAGGATGGGGATGTTTGAGGAGCCTCCTCCTCCAGTGAATTGTTTCATTGTCCACCACCATTCACGATTAGATGTGGCAGGACTGCAGATCTTAGATTTAATTCATTGGTTGTGGAATCGCTTAGCTCTGTCTATCATTTGCTGCTTATGCTGTTTCGCATGCAAGTAGTCCTGTGTTATAGCTTCACCAAATTGACACCTCATTTTTAGGTATCCCAGGTGCTGCTCTTGGCATGCCCTCATGCACTCTTCATTGAACCAGTGTTGATCCCCTTGGTGGTAATGGTAGAGTGGGAGATATACCAGGCTATGCGGTTACAGATTGTGGTTGAGTACAATTCTGCTGCTGCTTATGGCCCACAGCGCTTCATGGATGCCCAGTCTTGAGCTGCTAGATCTGTTCGAAATCTATCCCATTTATCACAGTGGTAGTGCCACACAACACGATGGAGGGTATCCTCAATGTGAAGATGGGATTTTGTCTCCACAAGGACTGTGTGATGGTCACTCCTACCAATACTGTCATGGGCAGATGCATCTGCAGATTGTAGCTTCCCTTTTGCCTTTACAACTTTCTCAGGGCAACTTTGGATGGGAAATAAATACGATCTTGCCAGTATTGCCAAAATCCTGTGAACATTTTATTATTAAGAAAACGTCTTCCTATTTTTTTAACAGTTTCTTGTTGAAACGTTATGAGCCTTCTCTTTCCTCTTGGAAAACAGAAAACAGCCATGAAATGAATCCTTCAGGTACAGGTGTGAGTCCAGTTGTTTATGTGAATGGATATCAATGGCTACATTTAAAATGCTGAACAGTGAAGGGTATTTTGTTTTCTCTGCTTGATTGTATTGAAGACAGTGACATCAAGGTCATAGAAACAATACCACACATGTTTCTAACTGGAGAAATTTCTCTGGAATGTTAATAAGTTGGCATACACGCATTACTAGGAGCTATTTTTACAACTGCATATCACCTGCAGATTTCCATGCACACCGTCCAGTATTTATTGGTCCAACACAATTTGCCATCAAACATCATAAAAAAAAATTCCAGGCACACAAAATTGTTAGCTGTGACATGATATAATTTTTACGCCATAAAAAAGACTCACATTTATACAGCATTTTTCAGAACCACTAAACACCTCAAAGCTCTTTCCATCCAATGATATACTTTTAAAGTGTAGTCACTGTTGTAGGAAATATGGCGGCAAATATTGCTCAGTAACCTCCCACAAACGGCAATGTGATAATGACCAGGTCCATTTGTTTTTGTTGAAGACAATTTGCTACCTTCAAAAGAGTTAACTAATTATGAATTTTCAACGTGGGGAGGTTGGGTCCCTTTGAATCAGGAAAAAAAGGTCTTTTTAAATAAGTGAAACTAGGACAAACGCATTTGCAACATCCCTGACTTTACAGAGCAAACAGGAGAAAACAAATTATAGATTAACAATGCCATAGTGATGCGACTTTGTTTCAAAATTCTTTTTTATTTTCGAAGGATCTGAGGAACACTGGCAAGGCTGCATTTATTGCTCATTCTTGGTTGCCCTGAGAAGTATCCACCGCAGTCATTGTGGTGATGGTACGCCCACAGTTGTGTTAGTGAAGAATTCCAGGACTTAGACCCGGAACAATGCAATATGTCCAAATGATCTATCAGGATAGTTTCTGACCTTGGAGGTGATGATGTTCCCTTGGATTTGCTGCTGTTATTCTGTGCAGTGGTACAAATTGCAGGGCTGAGAGGTGCTGTCAAAATAAGTTTGGTCAGTGATGAATGAATGTTGTGAATCCCTTTAGTCATATACACTGTAACCACTGTGTACTGGCTGTGAAGAACCTGCATTAAAACCGAATTACAAGTGATGCACAAAATCCCAGCGGGAAAAGATTGTAGTTTCTGGAATTAGTAATAGGACATGGGAAGGTTGATGCTCGAGCATAATTCCTTTCTAATTGGCTTGATTGAGAACTGGCAAATTTGTCAAATAAGCACTCTGGAATATAATGCTATTCTTATTAACAATGATTATGAAATCATCTGCTTCACTAATGACTTTCAGGGGAGGAAATCTGCCATCCTTACCCGTTCTAGTCTACATATGACACAGGCCCACAACAATGTGGTTGACTCTTATCTGCCCTCTGAAATGGCCTAGCAAGCTATTCAGTAGTATAAAACCACTAGAGAAAAGCTGAACGAGAATAAAAAAGGATGACCACCTGACATCGACTTAGGCACTAGAAATGATAAAGACACATTCAGCCCAGTCAAACCCGTAAAGTCTCCCTCACTAAGATCTGAGGGGGCGTTCCAAAATGGGGAGAGCTGTTCCACAGACTAGGCAAGCAACAGCATGACATCGTCACACCCACTTAATTATACCTTACAGCCAGATTACAGCCAGACTCCTTCATCACCGTTCCTGGGTATGTCCTGCTAATGGTGCGAGCACAGTAGTATATCATCGAGAGGGAGTGGTCATGGAAGTCCTCAACATTGACTCCCCACCTCATAAAGTCTCATGGCATCGGGGCAAACATGGTCAAGGAAACATTTTGCTAATTGTCACCTATCAACCTCCCTCAATTAATTAATCAGTACTCCTCCTTGTTGAACACCACTTGTAAGAAGCGCTGTGGGGAGCAAGGGCACAGAATGTACTATTGGTGGGGGACTTCAATGTCTAACACCAATAGCTGCTCAGTGGCACCACGATGGACTAATCCAGCCTAGTCCTCTAGGGCATATCTGTCAGACTGGGCTTGTGGCATGTAGTGAGAGAACCTACAAGAGCAAACAACCAACTAACAATGAACCTACTTGATCACACCCTCACTAATATACCTGTCACAATGCAACTGTCCCATGACAGGATTGATAGGACTGACCACCACACAGTCCTTGTGAACATAAGAACTAGGAGCAGAAGTAGACCTTTCGAGCCTACTCCGCCATTCAATACAATCATGACTGTTCTTGGGCTTCAACTCCATTTTCCTGCTCACTCCCCATTTCCCTTAATTCCCTAAGAGACCAAAAATCTGTCTATCCCAGCCTTAAATGTATTCAACAATGGAACATCCACAACCCTCTGGGGTAGAGAATTCCAAAGATTCACAACCCTTCGAGTGAAGTTTCTCCTCATCTCAGTCCTAAACGATCGGCCCCTTATCCTGAGACTGTGCTCCCATATTTTAGATTCCCCAACCAGTGGAAACAATCTCTCCGCGTCCACCCTATCAAGCCCCTTCAGAATTTTGTAGGTTTCAAAGAGATCGCCTCTCATTCTTCTAAACTCCAGAGAATAGGAGCCCAATTTACTCAGCCTCTCATCCCAGGAACCAATTTATTGAAACTTTGCTGTACCGCCTCCAATACAAGTAATAGCTGCCTGACCCACAGTCACACCCTTTGTCCCTGAACACTGACCAACTCTAAAGTTCTGCCTAACCTAAGGGGTGTGACTGCCTCCTAGAACAAAGTGTCCAGGTAAGTCACCCCCTCCCTGATGCCCCACAATATCCACAACTCGGACCACATCTCAGCGACTTGGAGCCGAAGTTGCCTAAGCTGCAGACACTTTCTGCAGATGTAGTTGTCAGGGATTGCAGTGTATTCCATGGATTCCCACATGTTGCAGTCAGGGTACACCACCAGCCCTGCCATTTCTGTCCAACCTTCTTTATTTAATTAGTTAGTTAATAATTTACACAGATAAACTAATAGAAAGTTGCACTCACCTAGCTTGGAGACAAAGGAAGAAAACTCAGCAACCACTGGAGGTTGGAAAATAGTAGAAAAAAAAGCACCACTTTGACCCTCTGCACTGAATTCCCATCTGAAACAAGTTCCCATCTGCACACTCTGTCCATGTCTCACTCTAGCATAGTCTCCTCTCCGTGTCTTCCCTTACGCCCTGGAGACAAAGCCCCATCTTCAAACTGGGGACAATCTCCATCTTGTGTGGTGCTACAACCGTGCCAAAAGGAATAGACTCAGAACAGATCTAGAGGGCAGAATTTTGCCCTTGATGGGCGGGCGGGCCCCACCGGCTTGGCAGCGGGTGGGCAGCTGATCGCCGCTGCCGAAACGGGCCCCGCTGCCATTTTAAGTGGCCGGGCCGCCCGACGGGAAGTGCTATGCACTTCCTGTGCGGGGGGTGGGTGGGGGGGTGGGGGGGGGTGGGGGGGTGGGTGGGGGGAAGGATTCCCCAGCTGTCAGAGTGCGCTCTTTCACGCATGCGAGCAAAAGAGCGCACATCTCCCTGAGACTAAGTGTTGTCTCAGGGAGATCGCTGAAAGGCTGGCAAATATAAAAAAATAGAACAATAAAAAATTCATTAACATGTCCCCCTCATGTGAAAATGTCACACGAGATGGGGCATGTTAATGAAATAAACAAAAACTTTGTTAAACTTTTTTAAAACCGCTATCAAACCTCATCCCGCCACTGGATAAGGTTTGTAAAAAAATCACCTACCCGCCTGCCCGTTGGGCCCGTGCGCCGTGCCGAAGTTCGCGCAGGCCCCTCAAAATCGTCGACCATTGGCAAGTTAAGGGCCTTAACGAGGCCTTTAATTAATGGCGGGCGCGCATCCCGCTGCATAGTGCGCCCGCCAACTGAAATATCGTGACGCCACACACTGATGTCGGGACGCTCGCGCGACATTTTAAGCGCTGGCGTGTGGGCTCCGCCATCCACACGCCAGCCAGAAGATTCTGCCCAGAAGCTCAAAACTGGGCATAAATGAGGTGCTGTGGACCATCAACAGCAGCATAATTGTATTCAACGACAATGCCTCAGACATATCCCTCACTTTATCATCATCAAATTGGGGACCAACCCTGGTTCAATTAGAAGTGTAGGAGAACATGTCACGGCCAGAATCAGGCACACCTTCATATGAGGTACCAACCCAATGAAGCTACAACACAGAACTGTTGCTAAACAGCATAAGCAACATGCGATAGACAGAGCTGAGCACTCCCACAACCGGGGAAGGCGGTGGCACAGCGGTATTGTCACGGGACTAGTAATCCAGAGATTGAGGGTAATCTCACAACAGCAGAGAATAATTCTGGAATTAGAACTTTACTGACCATTAAACCATTGTCGATTGTTGGAAAAAAACCATCTGGTTGACTAAAGTCTTTTAGGGAAGGAAATCTGCCATCCTTACCTGATCTGGCTTACATGTGACTCCAGATCTATAACTCTTAACTGCCTTCTGAAATGGTCTAGTAAGTCACTCAGTTCTTTGAGCAGCCACTCAGCCACTGCTAAAAAGTCTAAAAAGAATGAAACTGGATGGACTACCCAGCATTGACCTAGGCACTGGAAACAATTATGGCAAACTAGGCTCTGTCGACCCTGCAAAGTCCTCCTTAGTAACATCTGGAGGCTTGTGCCAAAATTGGGAGAGCTGTCTCACAGACTAGACAAGCAACAGCCTGACATAGTCATACCTTACAGATAATGTCCCAGACACCACCATCGTCATCCCTAGGCATGTTCTGTCCCACCGGCAGGACAGACCCAGCAGAGGTGGTGGCATAGTGGTATACAGTCAGGAAGGAGTTGCCCTGTGAATCCTCAAAATCAACTCCAGACCTTATGAAGTCTCATGGCATCAGGTCAAACATGGGCAAGGAAACCTCCTGCTGATTACCACATACCGTCCCTCTCAGCTGATGAATCAGTGCTCCTCCATGTTGAACATCACTTGGAGGAAGCACTGAGGGTGGCAACAGCTCAGAATGTACTCTGGGTGCAGGACTTCAATGACCTTCACCAAGAGTGGCTTGGTAGCACCACTACTGAATGAGCTGGCAGAGCCCTAAAGGACATTACTTCTAGACTGGGTCTGCGGCAGATGGTGAGGGAACCAACACAAGGGAAAAACATACTTGACTTCACCCTTACCAATCTGTCTGCTGCAGGTGCATCTGTCCATGACAATATCAGTGGGAGTGGCTACCACACAGTCTTTGTGAAGGTGAAGTCCTGACTTCACATCAAGGATACCCTCCATCGTATTGTGTGGCACTGCCACCATGCTAAGTGGGATAGATTTTGAACAGATCTAACAACTCAAGACTGGGCATCTATGAGGCACTGTGGGCCATCAGCAGCAGCTGCAGAATTGTACTCGAACACAATCTGTAACATCATGGCCCGGCATATCCCCCTCTCTACCATTACCATCAAACCAGGGGATTAACCCTAGTTCAATGAAGAGTGCAGGAGGGCATGCCAGGAGCAGCACCAGGCATTCCTAAAAATGAGGTGTCAACCTGGTGAAGCTATAACACAGGACTACTTGCATGCCAAACAGCATAAGCAGCAAGTGATAGGCAGAGCTAAAGGATCCCACAACCAACAGATCAGATCTAATCTCTGCAGTCCTGTCACATCCAGTCGCGAATGCTGGTGGACAATTAAACAACTCACTAGAGGAGGAGGCTCCTCAAATATCCCCATCCTCAATGATGGAGGAGCCCAGCACATCAGTGCAAAAGATAAGGCTGAAGCATTTGCTACAATCATCAGTCACATGTGCTGAGTGGATGATCCATCTCAGCCTCCTTCAGAAGTCCCCAGCATCACAGATGCCAGTCTTCAGCCAATTTGATTCACTCCACATGATATCAAGAAACAGCCGAAGGCATTGGATACTGCAAAGGCTGTGGGCCCTGACTGTATTCCGTCAATAGTACTAAAGCTTTATGCTCCAGAACTTGCCGCGCCTCTAGCCAAGCAGTTCCAGTACAGCCACAACACTGGCATCTAGCCGGCTATGTGGAAAATTGCCCAGGTATATCCTGTGTAAAAAAAGCAGGGCAAATCCAACCTGGCCAATTACCACCCCATCAGTCTACTCTCAATCATCAGTAAAGTAATGGAAGGGGTCATCAACAGTGCTATCAAGCGGCACTTGCTTAGCAATAGCCTGCTCACTGATGCCGAGTTTGGGTTCCGCCAAGGTCACTCAGCTCCTGACCTCATTACAGCCTTGGTTCAAACATGGATAAAAAGCTGAACTCTCACGGTGAGGTGAGAGTGACTGACCTTGGCATTAAGGCAGCATTTGACCGAGTGTGGCATCAAGGAGCCCTCGCAAAACTGGAGTCGACGGGAATCAGGGGGAAAACTCTCTGCTAGTTGGAGTCAAATGTAGCACAAAGGAAGATGGTTGTGGCTGTTGGAGGTGAGTCATCTCAGCTCCAGGACATCACTACAGGAGTTCCTCAGGGTAGTGTCCTTGGCCCACATCTTCAGCTGCTTCATCAAGACATTCCTTCTACCATAAGGTTGGAAGTGGGGATGTTCACTGATGATTGCACAATCTTCAGCACCCTTCGTGACTCCTCAGATACTGAAGCAGTCCATGTCCAAATGCAGCAAGATCTGGACAATATCCAGGCTTGGGCTGACAAGTGGTAAGTAACATTCGCGCCATACAAATGTCAGGTAATGACCATCTCCAACAAGAGAGAATCCAACCATCGCCCTTTGATGTTCAATGGCATCACCATCACTGAATCCCCACTATTAACATCCTAGGGGTTACCATTGACCAGAAACTAAACTGGACTAGCCATATAAATACTGTGGCTACAAGAGCAGGTCAGAGACTAGGAATCGTGCGATGAGTAACTCACCTCCTGACTCCCCAAAGCCTGTTCACAATCTACAAGGCACAAGTCAGGAGTGTGATGGAATACTCCCCACTTGCCTGGATGAGTGCAACTCCCACAACACTCAAGAAGCTTGTCACCATCCAGGAAAAAAGCAGCCCGCTTGATTGGCACCACATCCACAAATATTCACTCCCTCCACCACCAAAGCACACTAGCAGCAGTGTGTACCATCTACAAGATGCAATACAGGAATTCACCAAGGCTCCTTTGACAGCACCTTCAAAACCCATGACCACTACCAACTAGAAGGACAAGGGCAGCAGAAACATGGGAACACCACCACCTGGAAGTTCCCCTCCAAGTCACTCACCATCCTGACTTGGAAATATATCACCGTTCCTTCACTGTTGCTGGGTCAAAATCCTAGAATTCTCTTCCTAACAACACTGTGGGTGTACCTACACCACATGGACTGCAGTGGTTCAAGAAGGAAGCTCACAGCCACCTTCTCAAGGGCAATTAGGGATGGGCAATAAATGCTGGACCAGCCAGTGAAGCCCACATCCCATGAATCAATAAAAAAAATCCCCACTATCAAATGTGACGTGAGAAAAAACTTTTTCACACAATGAGTGGTTCAGGCCTGGAATGCACTACCTGGAAGTGTGGTGGAGACAGGTTCAATTGAAGCATTCAAGAAGGGATTAGATGATTATTTGGATAGAAACAAAGTGTAAGGGTACAGGGAAAAGGCAGGACAATGGCATGAGGTCATAATGCTCATTTGGAGAGCCAGTGCAGATGCAATGGGCCGAATGGCCACCTTCTGTGATTCTGTGATGAACACCCTGGGGTTACCATTGACTAGAAACCAAACTGGACTAGCCATATAAATACTGTGGCCACAAGAGCTGGTCAGAGACTCGGAATCCTGCGGCAAGCAACTCACCTCCTGACTCCCCAAAGCCTGTTCACAATCTACAAGGCACAAGTCGGGACTGTGATGGAATACTCCCCACTTGCCTGGATGAGTGCAGCTCCCACAACACTCAAGAAGCTTGATACCATCCAGGACAAAGCACCGCTTGATTGGCACCCCATCCTCAAACATTCACTTCCTCTATCACTGACGCACAGTGGCAGCAGTGTGTACCATATACAAGATGCACTGCAGAAACCCATCAGGGCTCCTTAGACAGCACCTTTCAAATCCATGACCATTACAATCTAGAAGGAGAAGAGCAGCAGATACATGGGAACACCACCACCTCGAAGTTCTCCTCCAAGCCACTCACCTTGGAACTATATTGCTGCTCCTTCACTGTCGCTGGGTCAAATTCCTGGAACTCCCTCCCTAACAACACTATGGGTGTACTTGCACTGCATGGACTGCAACAGTTCAAGAAGGCAACTCACCACCACCTTCTCAAGGGCAACTAGGGATGGGCAATAAATGCTGGCCTAGCCAGTGAAGCCCACATGCCGAGAAAGAATGATAAAAAACAAAGGACCCTGTCTTTCCATGAGAGAACATAAGAACATTAGAAATAGGAGGAGGAGTAGCCATTCAGCCCCTCAAGCCTGCTTTGGCATTCAATAAGATCATGACTGATCTAATTGTGACCTTAACACCACTTTCCTGCCTTGACTCCCTTGTCAGTCAAAAGTCTGTCCATCTCAGCCTCAAATATATTTAATAACCCAGCCTCCACAGCTTGCTGAAGAAGAGAACTCCAGAGACTAACAACCCTCAGAGAAGAAATTCCTCCTCATCTCAGTCTTAAATAGAAGACACCTTATTTTGAAACTATGTCCCCTCGTTTTAGATTCCCCATGAGCAAAACATCTTCTCAGCACATATCCTGTCAAGTCGCCTCAGAGTCTTCTAGGTTTCAAGAAGATCACCTCATTCTTTTAATCTCCAATGATTACAGGCCCAACCTGCTCAACGTTTACTCACAAGACAAACCCCTATCCCAGGAATCAATCCAACCTCTCTAGCCTGTTTCCAATGGAAGTAAGTCCCTCCTTAAGTAAGGTGACCAAAACTGCACTTAATGCTCTAGGAATGGTCTCAGCTATGCCCTGTACAATTTTAGCAAGAATTCCCTACTTTCATACTCCATCCCCCTTGCAATAAAGGCCAACATTCCATTTGCCTTCCTAATTATATGCTGTACCTACATGCTAACTTTTTGTGATTCATTTACAAGGGTACCCAGGTTCCTCTGACTGCAACATTTTGCAGTCTGTCTCCATTTAAATAATATTCTGCCAGGAGTAGGAAAACATAGCATATTTTATATTTTTAATTTTATTTTGTTTTAAAAGTTATTTACAACTATAGTATTTTAGCAATTTAGTGTTTAAGCTTACAGGCTATAATATTTATAATGTTTCTTTCTGATGGGAGAGGTCCTATAGGCCTTTAAGCTTTTACATTGGTTGTAATACGAAAATTGATTCGCTTAAAGTTGTTCCATTTAAAGTTGCACCTTTCAAGAACCCAACTACAACACTAAGTGAGGAATTATGTACTCTTTAATCGGGAATGTGTGGCCAGTTATTTGCGAAGGTACAAAAAATGTTCATAATTTCTAACATCACTAGGATACTCCTTTCCTGTCGGATCACACTGGCTCTGAGCATTCTGAGCAATACCTACCCTTTGTACAAAGTGATCTCCCCACCCCAGTCAGTAACCAGCTCATCTGAAAGAAGTCAGCAAATCAGTATTCACTGCACGAGCACTGTTCCACAGGTTCACTTTTCCCTGGGAAAGGGACCACTTCCTAATATCTAACCTAGATCCAGCCTTGTTCAATTTAAAATTATAATCTCTGGTTCCCAGCATTAGAATAAATTCGAACAACCCTTGATCATCTTGTAAACTTCAATCAACTCACTTAAAAAAATCTGCACTTCTCTAGAATCCCAGCTCTTTTAGCCTTTCTTGATGCCTGGGCTGCTTCAAAAGGAAAATTGATCTATTGGATCTCCTCAGCACCCTTTTCAAAGTCTCAATATCATTAACCATATGAGGGGACCAAAACTGGACAGTGTTCTGAGGCCTGACCAAATTCTTGTATAAGGACAAAAATACCATGATTCGTCTAATAGTCAATTGCCCTGTAATTGTGCTTTAAACCCTATTTGTTTTAGCTATCACTTCATAACATCACTCATGAAGATCCATAGACTAGAATGTGCAGGTCTTTCTTTCTTCATCATCTTCAATACTGTCCTCTGAAGGGTGTATATATATATATATATATATATATATTCAGCACATTCAGGGTAGGGTGGGGAATGTACATACTACGATGCACAAGACATCACAATGGATTGGATTCACAAGCATGCAAGACTTGAACAACATCCAGGTTTTTAAGTGACATGTAACATTTGCACCACACAAGGTTCAGGCAATGATGGTCACCAACAAGAGAGCCCAACCACTTCCCCATACCATTCAATTATCACCTTAGAAACATTCATCAACACCCTAGGATCACAACTGACAAAAAATTCAATTGAACCTGCCACAAATGCCATGACTACTATCGCAGTTCAGAGGCTACATATTCTGCAGTCAGTGGTTCACCTTCGGAACCCCCAAGATCTCTCTGCCAGCTACAGGGAACAAGGCAGGAGTGAGATGGAATACATTTCACTTGGCTGGATGTGTGCAGCTGCAACAGTCAAGAAGTTCAACACCATCCAGGGCAAAGCAGCTCACTTAGTTGACACCCCATCCATGAGGACAAACATCCACTTCCTTCACCTCTGGCATTGCCAATGATGGGCAAATCCTGAGGATGAACAAAAACAAATTTTTATGGTGATGGTAAGCCCAGAGAGTGTGAGGAGCAGCATGGCCATTAACAGTGAGAGTGCAAGAGTAGCAGTGTGGTCTTTTACAGTGAGAGAGTGTGAGAGGAGAAGCGTGGTCCTTAAGGGTGAGAGAGTGCGAGAAGAGCAGCGTGGCAATGAACAGAGAGAGGGAACAAGAGCAGCAGTGTGGTCTTTAACAGGGAGAGAGTGTGAGAGAAGCAGCGTGGCCATTAACCAGGAGAGAGAGCAAGAGGAGCAGCGTGGTCTTTAACAGTGAGAGAGGGCGAGAGCAGCAGCGTGGTCTTTAACAGTGAGAGAGGGTGAGAGGAGCAGCGTGGTCATTAACAGTAAGGGAGTGCGAGAAGAGCAGCATGGTCTTTAACAGTGAGAGAGAGCGAGAGGTGAACCGTGGTCTTTAACAGTGAGAGGGTGTGAGAGGAGCAGTGTGGTCTTTAACAGTGAGAGGGTGTGAGAGGAGCAGTATGGTCTTTAACAGTGAGAGAGAGCGAGAGGTGAACCGTGGTCTTTAACAGTGAGAGGGTGCGAAAGGACCAGTTTGGTCTTTAAAAGTGAGAGGATACAAGAGGAACTGTGTGGCCTTTATTAGTGAGAGAGTGAGAGAGAGCGAGAGGAGCAGTGTGGATTTAAACAGTGAGAGAGTGCAAGAGGAGCAGCGTGGCCTTTAAGAATGAGTGAGTGTGAGATGAGCAGTATGGTCTTTAACTGTGAGAGAGTGCGAGGGGAGAAGCATGGTCATTAAAAGTGAGAGGGTGTGGGAGAGCAGCGTGGTCTTTAACAGTGAGAGAGAGCGAGAGGTGAACCGTGGTCTTTAACAGTGAGAGAGTGCGAGAGGAGCAGCGTGGTCTTTAACAGTGAGAGAGAGCGAGAGGTGAACCGTGGTCTGTAACAGTGACAGAGTGCGAGAGGAGGAGCATGATCATTAACAGTGAGAGGGTCCGAGCGGAGCAGCGTGGTCTATAACAGTGAGAAAGAGCGAGAGGAGCAGCGTGGTCTATAACAGTGAGAAAGAGCGAGAGGAGCAGCGTGGTCTATAACAGTGAGAAGGAGCGAGAGGAGCAGCGTGGTCTATAACAGTGAGAAGGAGCGAGAGGAGCAGCGTGGTCTTTAACAGTGAGAGAGAGCGAGAGATGAACCGTGGTCTTTAACTGTGAGATAGTGCGAGAGGTGAACCGTGGTCTTTAACAGTGAGAGAGAGCGAGAGGAGCAGCGTGGTCTATAACAGTGAGAAGGAGCGAGAGGAGCAGCGTGGTCTTTAACAGTGAGAAAGAGCGAGAGGAGCAGCGTGGTCTTTAACAATGAGAGAGTGCGAGAGGAGCAGCGTGGTCTTTAACAATGAGAAAGAGCGAGAGGAGCCGTGTGGCCTTTAACAATGAGAGAGTGCGAGAGGAGCAGTGTGGTCCTTAACAGTGAGAGAGAGCGACAGGTGAACCGTTGTCTTTAACAGTGAGAGAGAGCGAGAGGTGAACCGTGGTCTTTAGCAGTGACAGAGTGCGAGAGGAGCAGTGAGGTCTTTAACAGTGAGAGAGTGTGAGAGGAGAAGCGTGGTCCTTAAGGGTGAGAGAGTGCGAGAAGAGCAGCGTGGCAATGAACAGAGAGAGGGAACAAGAGCAGCAGTGTGGTCTTTAACAGGGAGAGAGTGTGAGAGAAGCAGCGTGGCCATTAACCAGGAGAGAGAGCAAGAGGAGCAGCGTGGTCTTTAACAGTGAGAGAGGGTGAGAGGAGCAGCGTGGTCATTAACAGTAAGGGAGTGCGAGAAGAGCAGCATGGTCTTTAACAGTGAGAGAGAGCGAGAGGTGAACCGTGGTCTTTAACAGTGAGAGGGTGTGAGAGGAGCAGTGTGGTCTTTAACAGTGAGAGGGTGTGAGAGGAGCAGTATGGTCTTTAACAGTGAGAGAGAGCGAGAGGTGAACCGTGGTCTTTAACAGTGAGAGGGTGCGAAAGGACCAGTTTGGTCTTTAAAAGTGAGAGGATACAAGAGGAACTGTGTGGCCTTTATTAGTGAGAGAGTGAGAGAGAGCGAGAGGAGCAGTGTGGATTTAAACAGTGAGAGAGTGCAAGAGGAGCAGCGTGGCCTTTAAGAATGAGTGAGTGTGAGATGAGCAGTATGGTCTTTAACTGTGAGAGAGTGCGAGGGGAGAAGCATGGTCATTAAAAGTGAGAGGGTGTGGGAGAGCAGCGTGGTCTTTAACAGTGAGAGAGAGCGAGAGGTGAACCGTGGTCTTTAACAGTGAGAGAGTGCGAGAGGAGCAGCGTGGTCTTTAACAGTGAGAGAGAGCGAGAGGTGAACCGTGGTCTGTAACAGTGACAGAGTGCGAGAGGAGGAGCATGATCATTAACAGTGAGAGGGTCCGAGCGGAGCAGCGTGGTCTATAACAGTGAGAAAGAGCGAGAGGAGCAGCGTGGTCTATAACAGTGAGAAAGAGCGAGAGGAGCAGCGTGGTCTATAACAGTGAGAAGGAGCGAGAGGAGCAGCGTGGTCTATAACAGTGAGAAAGAGCGAGAGGAGCAGCGTGGTCTTTAACAGTGAGAAAGAGCGAGAGGAGCAGCGTGGTCTTTAACAATGAGAAAGAGCGAGAGGAGCAGCGTGGTCTTTAACAATGAGAGAGTGCGAGAGGAGCAGTGTGGTCCTTAACAGTGAGAGAGAGCGACAGGTGAACCGTTGTCTTTAACAGTGAGAGAGTGCAAGAAGAGCAGCATGGTCTTTAACAGTGAGAGAGAGCGAGAGATGAACCGTGGTCTTTAACTGTGAGATAGTGCGAGAGGTGAACCGTGGTCTTTAACAGTGAGAGAGAGCGAGAGGAGCAGCGTGGTCTTTAACAGTGAGAAGGAGCGAGAGGAGCAGCGTGGTCTTTAACAGTGAGAGAGAGCGAGAGATGAACCGTGGTCTTTAACTGTGAGATAGTGCGAGAGGTGAACCGTGGTCTTTAACAGTGAGAGAGAGCGAGAGGAGCAGCGTGGTCTATAACAGTGAGAAGGAGCGAGAGGAGCAGCGTGGTCTTTAACAATGAGAAAGAGCGAGAGGAGCCGTGTGGCCTTTAACAATGAGAGAGTGCGAGAGGAGCAGTGTGGTCCTTAACAGTGAGAGAGAGCGACAGGTGAACCGTTGTCTTTAACAGTGAGAGAGAGCGAGAGGTGAACCGTGGTCTTTAGCAGTGACAGAGTGCGAGAGGAGCAGTGAGGTCTTTAACAGTGAGAGAGGGCGAGAGGAGCAGCGTGGTCTTCAACAATGAGAAAGAGCGAGAGGAGCCGTGTGGCCTTTAACAATGAGAGAGTGCGAGAGGAGCAGTGTGGTCCTTAACAGTGAGAGAGAGCGACAGGTGAACCGTTGTCTTTAACAGTGAGAGAGAGCGAGAGGTGAACCGTGGTCTTTAGCAGTGACAGAGTGCGAGAGGAGCAGTGAGGTCTTTAACAGTGAGAGAGGGCGAGAGGAGCAGCGTGGTCTTCAACAATGAGAAAGAGCGAGAGGAGCCGTGTGGCCTTTAACAATGAGAGAGTGCGAGAGGAGCAGTGTGGTCCTTAACAGTGAGAGAGAGCGAGAGGAGCAGCATGGTCTTTAACTGTGAGAGAGAGCGTGAGGTGAACTGTGGTCTTTAACAGTGAGAGGGTCCGAGTGGAGCAGCATGGTTTTTATAAGTGAGCAATGCGAGAGGTGCAGTGTGGTCTTTAACAGTGAGAGAGTGAGAGAGAGCGAGAGGAGCAGTGTGGTCTTTAATAGTGAGAGAGTGCGAGAGGAGCAGTGTGGTCTTTAACTGTGAGAGAGTGGGAGAGGAGCAGAGTGGTCTATAACAGTGAGAGAGAGCGATAGGAGCCGTGTGGGCTTTAAGAGTGTGAGAGTGCAAGAGGAACAGCGTAGTCTTGAACAGTGACAGAGTGCAAGAGGAGCAGTGTGGTCCCTGTGAGAGAGTGCGAGAGTAGCAGCATGGTCATTAACAGTGAGAGGATGGGAGAGGAGCTGCATGGTCCTTAACAGTGAGAGAATGCGAGAGGTACAGTGTGGTCCTTAACAGTGAGAGATTGCAAGAGGAGCAGAGTGGTCTATCACAGTGAAAGAGAGCGAGAGGAGCAGCGTGGGCTTTAACAATCCGAGAATGCAAGAGGAGCAGCGTGGTCCTTAACAGTGAGAGAATGCGAGAGGTACAGTGTGGTCCTTAACAGTGAGAGATTGCAAGAGGAGCAGAGTGGTCTATCACAGTGAAAGAGAGCGAGAGGAGCAGTGTGGGCTTTAACAATCCGAGAATGCAAGAGGAGCAGCGTGTTCTTTAACAGTGAGAGAGTGCGAGAGGAGCAGCGTAGTTTATGACAGTGACAGAGTGCAAGAGGAGCAGCGTGGTCCCTGTGAGAAAGTGCGAGAGGAGCAGCATGGTCTTTAAAAGTGAGAGAATGCGAGAGGACCAGTGTGGTCTTTTACAATGAGAGAGTGCGAGAGGAGCAGCGTGTTCTTTAACAGTGAGAGAGAGCGAGAGGTGAACCGTGGTCTTTAATAGTGAGAGTGTGTGAGAGGAACAGCGTGGTCTTTAACATTGAGAGAGAGCAAGAGGTGAACCGTGGTCTTTAACAGTGAGAGGGTGTGAGAGGAGCAGCGTGGTCTTTAACAGTGAGAGAGAGCGAGAGGTGAACCGTGGTCTTTAACAGTGAGAGACAGCGAGAGAGCGAGAGGTGAACCGTGGTCTTTAACAGTGAGAAAGAGCGAGAGGAGCAGCGTGGTCTTTAACAGTGACAGAGTGCAAGAGGATCAGTGTGGTCTTTAACCACGAGAGAGAGGGAGAGGAGCAGCGTGGTCTTTAACAGTGAGAGAGTGCGAGAGGAGCAGTGTGGTCTTTAACAGTGAGAGGGTCCAAGCAGAGCAGCATGGTCGTTAAAAGTGAGAGAATGCGAGAGGTAGAGTGTGGTCTTTAACAGTGAGAAAGTGAGAGAGAGCGAGAGGAGCAGTGTGGTCTATAACAGTGAGAGAGAGCGAGAGGAGCAGTGTGGTCTATAACAGTGAGAGAGAGCGAGAGGTGCAGTGTGGCCTTTAACAATGAGAGAGAGCGAGAGGTGAACCGTGGTCATTAACAGTGAGAGAGAGCGAGAGGAGCAGCGTGGTCTATAACAGTGAGAGAGTGCGAGAGGAGCAGTGTGGTCTTTAAACAGTGAGAGGGTGCGAGTCCAGCAGTGTGGTCTTTTACATTGAGAAGGTGCGAGAGGAGCAGTAGGGTCTTTCAAAGTGAGATGGTGCGAGAGGAGCAGCATGGTTTTTAACAGTGAGAGTGCGAGAGTAGGAGTGTGGTCATTAACAAAAAGAGAGAGAGCAAGAAAAGCAGTGTGGTCTTTAGCAATGAGAGAGTGCGAGAGGAGCAGCGTGGTCATTAACAGTGAGAGAGTGTGAGAGGAGCAGTGTGGTCTTTAACAGTGAGAGAGAGCAAGAGGTGAACCGTGGTCTTTAACAGTGAGAGAATGCGAGAGGAGCAGCGTGGTCTTTAAAAGTGAGAGAATGCGAGAGGAGCAGCATGGTCTTTAAAAGTGAGAGAATGCGAGAGGTACAGTGTGGTCTTTAACAGTGAGAGAGTGCAAGAGGAGCAGTGTGGTCTTTAACAGTGAGAGAGTGCAAGAGGAGCAGTGTGGTCTTTCAGAGTGAGAGTGTGCGAGAGGAGCAGTGTGGTCTTTCAGAGTGAGAGAGTGCGAGAGGAGCAGCATGGCCTTTAACAATGAGAGAGTGCAAGAGGAGCAGTGTGGTCTTTATCAATGAGAGAGAGTGAGAGGAGAACCATGGTGTTTAACAGTGAGAGGGTGCCAGAGGAGCAGTGTGGTCTTTAACTGTGAGAGAGTGCGTGAGGAGCAGTGTGGACATTAACAGTGAGTGTGTGCGAGAGGAGCAGTGCGGTATTTAACAGCGAGAGAGTGCGAGAGGAGAACCATGGTCTTTATCAATGAGAGAGTGCATGAGGAGCAGCGTGGTCTTTAACAGTGAGTGAGTGCAAGAGGAGCAGTGTGGTATTTAACAGTAAGAGAGCGCATGAGGAGTAGTGTGGTCATTAACAGTGAGAGAGTGCGAGAGGATCATTGTGGTCTTTAACGTTGAAAGAGTGTGAGAGCAGTAGTGTGGTCATTAACAGTGAGAGGGTGTGAGAGGTGCTGTATTGTCTTTAACTGCAAGAGAATGCGAGAGGTACAGTGTGGTCTTTAACAATGAGAGCGTGCAAGAGGAGCAGCTCGGCCTTAACAGTGAAAGTGTGCGAGAGGAGCAGTGTGGCCATTAACAGTGAGAGAGTGCGAGAGGAGCAGCGTGGTCTTTAACAGTGAGTGAGTGCAAGAGGAGCGGTGTGGTCTTTAACAATGAGAGAAAGCGAGAGGGGCCTCATGGTCATTAAGAGTCAGAGAGTGCAAGCGGATCATTGTGGTCTTTAACGTTGAAAGACTGCGAGAGTCGTAGTGTGGTCTTTAACAGTGAAAGTGCGCAGCAGGAGCTGTGCGGTCTTTAACAGTGAGTGTGAGAGGTGCAGCGTGGTCTTTAACAGTGAGTGAGTGTGAGAGGAGCAGCGTGGTCTTTAACAGTGAGAGAGTGTGAGAGGAGCAGCGTGATTTTTAACATTGAGAGAGTGCGAGAGGTGAACCGTGGTCTTTAACATTGAGAGAGAGCGAGAGGTGAACCGTGGTCTTTAACATTGAGAGAGAGCGAGAGGTGAACCGTGGTCTTTAACATTTAGAGAGAGCGAGAGGAGCAGCGTGGTCTTTAACAGTGAGAGTGTGTGAGAGGAGCAGTGTGGTCTTTAAAAGTGAGAGAATGTGAGAGGTACAGTGTGGTCTTTAACAGTGAGAGAGTGAGTGTGAGCGAGAGGAGCAGCGTGGTCTTTAAAAGTGAGAGAGTGTGAGAGGAGCAGTGTGGTCTTTAACAGTAAAGGAGTGCGAGAAGAGCAGTGTGGTCTTCCACAGTGAAAGGTTGCGAGAGGAGCAGCGTGGTCTTTAACAGTGAGATAGAGGGCGAGAGGTGAACCGTGGTCTTTAAAAGTAAGAGGGTCCGAGAGCAGCAGCGTGGTCTTCAACAGTGACAGAGTGCAAGAGGAGCAGTGTGCTCTTTAACCACGATAGAGAGCGAGAGGAGCACCGTGGTCTTTAACAGTGAGGGAGAGCAAGAGGAGCAGCGTGGTCTTTAAAAGTGAGAGAATGCGAGAGGAGCAGTGTGGCCTTTAACAATGAGAGAGTGCTAGAGGAGCTGTACGGTCTTTAACTGTGAGAGAGAGCGAGAGGAGCAGTGTGGTCTCTGTGAGAGGGTGCGAGTGGAGCAGCATGGTCATTAACAGTGAGAGGGCGAGAGGAGCAGTGTGGTCATTAACAGTGAGAGGGTGTGAGGAGCAGCAGCGTGGTCTTTAACAGTGAGAGAGAGCGAGAGGTGAACCGTGGTCTTTAACAGTGAGAGAGAGCGAGAGGTTAACCGTGGACTTTAACAGAGGGCGAGAGGAGCAGTGTGGTCTTTAACAGTGAGAGAGTGCGAGAGGAGCAGCGTGGTCTTTAACAGTGAGAGAGTGTGAAAGGAGCGGTGTGGTCTTTAACAATGAGAGAAAGCAAGAGGGGCCTCATGGTCATTAAGAGTCAGAGAGTGCGAGCGGATCATTGTGGTCTTTAACGTTGAAAGAGCACGAGAGGAGTAGTGTGGTCTTTAAAAGTGAAAGTGTGCGAGAGGAGCAGCGTGGTCATTAACAGTGAAAGAGTGCGAGAGGAGCAGCGTGGTCTTTAACAGTGAGTGAGTGCGAGAGGAGCTGTATTGTCTTTAATGCAAGAGAATACGAAAGGTACAGTGTGGTCTTTAACAAGGAGAGAGAGCGAGAGGAGCTGCTTGGCTTGAACAGTGAAAGTGTGCGAGCGGAGCAGCGTGGTCTTTAACATTGAGAGAGTATGAGAGGAGCAGAGTGGCCTTTAACAGTGAAAGAGTGCAAGAGGAACAGCGTGGTCTTTAGCAGTGAGAGGGTGTGAGACGAGCAGTGTGGTTTGTAACAGCGAGAGAGGGCGAGAGGAGCAGCGTGGTCTTTAACAGTGAGAGAGTGAGAGAGGAGCAGTGTGGTCTTTAACAGTGAGAGAGGAGCAGTGTGGTCTTTAACAGTGAGAGTGCGCGAGATCAGCAGTGTTGCCATTAACATTGAGAGAGAGCAGGAGGAGTAGCGTGGTCTTTATCAATGAGAGAGAGTTAGAGGAGAACCATGGTGTTTAACAGTGAGAGGGTGCCAGAGGAGCAGCGTGGTCTTTAACTGTGAGAGAGTGCAAGAGGAGTAGCAGGGTCTTTAACAGTGAGTGAGTGAAAGAGGAGCAGTGTGCTATTTAACAGTAAGAGAGTGCGAGAGAAGTAGTGTGGTCATTAACAGTGAGAGAGTGCGATAGGATCATTGTGGTCTTTAACGATGAAAGAGTGCGAGAGCAGTAGTGTGGTCATTAACAGTGAGAGGGTGTGAGAGGTGCTGTATTGTCTTTAACTGCAAGAGAATGCGAGAGGTACAGTGTGGTCTTTAACAATGAGAGCATGCAAGAGGAGCAGCTTGGCCTTAACAGTGTAAGTGTGCGAGAGGAGCAATGTGGTCTTGAGCATTGAGTGCGACAGCAGCTGCAGTGTCTTTAATAGTGAGAGTGCGAGAGGAGCAGGGTGGTCATTAACAGTGAGAGAAAGCGAGAAGGGCAGCATGGTCACTAAGAGTCAGAGAGTGCGTGCGGATCATTATGGTCTTTAACGTTGAAAGAGTGCAAGAGGGCTAGTATGGTCTTTAACAGTGAAAGTGCGCGAGAGGAGCTGTGCGGTCATTAACAGTGAGAGAGGGCGAGAGGAGTAGCGTGATCTTTAACAGTGAGTGAGTGCAAGAGGATCAGTATGGTCTTTAACAGTGAGAAAGTGCGAGAGGACCAGCTTGGTCTTTAACAGTGAGAGCGCGTGAGAGGAGCAGTGTTGTTTTTAATAGTGAGAGACTGCGAGAAGTGCAGTGTGGTCTTTAACAATGAGAGAGTGCGAGCGGATCATTGTGGTCTTTAACGTTGACAGTGTGCGAGAGGAGTAGTGTGGTCTTTAACAGTGAAAGTGCGCAAGAGGAGCAGTGTGGTCACTAACAGTGAGAGTGCAAGAGGAGCAGTGTGGTCTTAAACAGTGAGTGTGCGCGAGAGGTGAACCGTGGTCTTTAACAGTGAGAGTGTGCGAGAGGAGCAGTGTTGTTTTTAATAGTGAGAGACTGCGGGAAGTGCAGCATGGTCTTTCAGAGTGACAGAGCGCGAGAGGAGCAGTGTGGTCTTTAACAATGAGAGAGCGCGAGAGGGGCAGCATGGTCATTAAGAGTCAGAGAGTGCAAGCGGATCATTATGGTCTTTAACATTGAAAGAGTGAGAGAGGAGCAGCGTGGTCTTTAACAGTGAGAGAGTGCGAGAAGAGCAGCGTGGTCTTTAACATTGAGAGAGTGCGAGAGGGGCAGCATGGTCATTAAGAGTGAGAGAGTGCGAGAGGAGCAGCATGGTCATTAAGAGTGAGAGAGTGCGAGAGGAGCAGTGTTGTTTTTAATAGTGAGAGACTGCGAGAAGTGCAGCGTGGTCTTTAACAGTGAGACTGCGAGAGGGGCAGCATGGTCATAAGAGTGAGAGAGTGCTAGAGGAGCAGCGTGGTCATTAACAGTGAGAGAAGGCGAGAGGATATTTGTGGCCTTTATCGTTAAAAGAGTGCGAGAGGAGCAGTGTAGTCTTTAACAGTGAATGTTAGAGGAGCAGCGTGGTCTTTAACAGTGAGAGAGAGCGCGAGAGGAGCAGTGTGGTCTTTATCAATGAGAGAGAGTGAGAGGAGAACCATGGTCTTTAACAGTGAGAGGATTCCAGAGGAGCATCGTGGTCTTTAATAATGAGACATTGCGAGAGGAGCAGCATGGTCTTTAACAGTGAGAGAGGGCAAAAGGATCATTGTGGTCTTTAACGTTGAGTGTGAGAGGAGTAGTGTAGTCTTTAACAGTGAAAGTGTGCGAGAGGAGCAGTGTGGTCATTAACAGTGAGAGAGTGCAGGAGCAGCGGGGTCTTTAACAGTGAGAGAGTGAGAGTAGTAGTGTGGTCATTAACAGTGAGAGGGTGCGAGAGGAGCTGCATTGTCTTTAACTGCATGGAAATATCTAAGTGAATACAAGGTATTTATTCAATATGAAGGGCTGACAGGCAACAATAGCCTTGAAATACCATTTGATCACCCATACCAACTTGATCATCATCTGGCAATTGATAAATTGCCATGGTTTATAAGATTCTAGTTTTTTATTTTATACTGCTTCCCTTACCACTGTAAAGTCTGGCCTGGTGTTTCTTTTACAGTGTTATTTCAGCATGTTAATTAGTGCTCAATGATACAAGACTAAGGGTATTCCTGATTTATAATGTATTCGATCTATAATGGCAAAGTGGATCAAATGTTACCTGTTATATTACTAAGTTACTTTTCACAATGATTTGTTAATAAATAAAAACAATGGTGAACCTTTTTAAACTGTGCATTGCATAATTCAGAACTGTAACAATAGGCAAAATTAGCAGAGTGGAGGGAGCTGGGTTTTGAGGGGAGGAGTGCCAGTGAGGAAAAGTTCAATGTTCCATCAAAAAAATTATATAGAAGCACAAGAACTCAACCACAGAACAAGCCTTTTTATGCTCAAATAGCCTTCATGGGTTCCATAATTAACAGCTGTATCAGAACACAATATTAATTCATACAAAACAGGTTGCCATTTGGTAGTACAGAACTTGAGTATTGCTGAAAAAAAGGCATTTTGTCGAAGCTTTTCATCTTGCACTCATCAGGACAATTCGCAAGAATGCCGTGTAAGGGAAAACAACAAACTTATATTGTATGAGAAGTGTGTGCTGATTGGTTGGTAAGTAGACTCTGGTAGAGGCATTGCCATGGAGAATGAACCAATTGATGGTGACTGACAGTTAACTGCCAAGCATTGTTTGAAATTTAAACCAGGCAGCTTGACTCTGATTGGTCAAGGCATTGCTCTGAGGAATGAACCACTGAATGGCTGTCACATATTTTGTTTAGCTGAAACAGGTGTAATGTGTTTACATGTTCTTTCTGTCTGCAAAGATTGTTGCTTTCCGTTAAATTGTATTCTTGCAATTGTGCTGGTGAGTGCATGAGAAGCTTTGACAAAATGTATTTTTTCAAGCATTACAAAACAGGTTATTAAAAGAGTTACAATGATTTTGCTTAAGTTCACTATTACATTTTTCCAGAGTTCAAGTCAAAAGATTCACTCACTTTAGCCAATTATATATATATATATATATCTCTCGAAATATATATATATATATATATATATCGATTTGTTTCATGTAGTTTTCTTTCCATATCTGAACTAGTGTTTTTTCTAAACGCTGAAATAAAGTCAAAGTGTTTTTCAGTCCACACCAGTAAGTGAAAATAACCTATAAATTGCACTTTGTAAATTATGGATAATAATCTAGTTCAGATTCTGCAGAAGCAGAAAAGATCTTTTGAGTAGACCTGTTACATTACAGGAGTATCAATTAGCAGGAAATTGCATCGACATCATTCATTCAACGCAGAACATCAAACATCCCTCTTTTCAACTGAAATAGTTTATAACTTGAACAGATCCTCACCTCTTTTCAAAAAAATACAAACAATTGGTGCCAAGAATGATTGTTATAACCTTTAACTAAAGAAAATGCATCAACACAAACTTTTGCTTAAGGAAACCCCCCTTCCCCCAAAAAAACTAAATGGAAGAATGATGGATGAACAAAAAACCCTGACATTTGCTTTAGAAAATTAGGATTAATTTTCTTTGCTCTTTTTCTTTTAAAATCAGAAATTGCACTTAATGTTGCCATAGGAGAATTTAATGGAACTGAATAAAATGAGCAAATTAGGAATTATTTGCCACAAACTGAACTCTGTGATGAAGTAATGGAGTGGTTTAATGAGGGCAATATGGTTGATGTTATGTATATGAACTTCCAAAAGTTGTTTGAAACAGGTGCTACATAATAGATTCACAAGCAAAAATGAAGACCAAGGGATTAAAGTCGCAATGCGAATGTGAAACTGGCTAAGAAACAGAAAGTAGTGATGAATGGCTGCTGTTCAGGCTGAAGGGTCATGAAACCCCCAGAAGTCAGTATTTGGATGACTGCTCTTTTCGATATGTAGTAATGACCTGGACTTGGGTATAGAAGGCAGATGATACAAAACTTATAACTGTAGTAAACAATCATAAGGATAGTAACAGACGTCAAGAGGTCCTGGACAGACCGGTGAAATGCAAAAATAGCTCGGAGCAAAATTCACTGTAAGGCATGCAGCAATTCGGAATTCCCGCCCAGGATTAGTACAAGTCAGGCCTTTAAGCTACTGTGTGCACATGGACACAAAGAAAAAATTTCTTCAAACTTATGAATTGACCGTGAACAACAGAAGAAAAATTAGAAGGAATGTTGCATGACAAATGAAATTTTATGGAACTATGGAGTGATTCAATATTGGAAGAAAGATTAAAGGATAGACAATATAAGCTAATGCATGTGGTTTGCAAGGTGGTCTAGGAATAGAGACCTAGAGAATTATATACATAAATCTTTAAAAGGTGGCAGAACAATTTGATACTAAAGCACTCTAGTCTTTGTATATAGAGATATAGAGCAAGGACGTTATGCTAAACTTTTATAAATCATTGGTTAGGCCTCAGCTGGAGTAGTGTGTCCAGTTCTGGACACCATATTTTAGGTCGGCTGTCAAGGCTTTGGAGAGGGTGCATAAATTTCCTATAATGGTACCAGGGATAAGAAACTCCATTCATGTGGAGAGACTAGGAGATGCTGGGATTGTTTTCCATGGAGTGGAGAAGGTTAGGGGGAGATTCAATATAGAGTTGTTCAAAATCAGGAAGGGTTTTGATAGAGTAAATATGGAGAAACCATTTCCCCGTAGGAGCGCCAGAGGAAACGGATTTAAGGCAAAAAAAAGGGGCAGAGGAGAGTTTTTCAAAATTCACAGCGAGTTATGATCTGGAATTCAGACTAAAAGAGGGGTGGAAGTAGATTGAACAGTAAGTTTTCAAAAGGGGACTGGAAAAGTGAAAGATTTTGTCAGAGAAGGCTTGGGGGGGGTGGGTGGGGGGAGTGGGACTAATTGGATAGCTTTCAGAGAACCAGCACAGGCATGACAGGCAAAATGGCTTCTGCCTGTGCTTTAGAATTCCATGATTAACTTTGCTTAAAATTAAGGGAAAGAAATAATAGTCTTAACTGCCAAATCCAATAGTCACTTGCTCAATCTCAACACATACAACCATGGAATGGTAAGTCAGGGACAACTTGACATTCCAGCTTACTTTTGTAGCTTCTCATTAGCCTTTAAGCAAAGCCAATAGGAGAGAACTGCTATCACAGGGTAACTTATTGCTACCAATCAATCCCATCTGCTAACTGATGGGCAAATAAAACTACTTTCCAGATCAGGGTTGTGGGTTCATGTCCCACTCCCGGAAAACCAAGAACTGTGATTGTACTCGAAAGAGTTGTGACTGTTGATAACTCGAAAGAGTTTGATAGTTAGAAATAACGTAAAACACATGGGTTAGGAAAACAAGTCTAAAAGGAAGAGTTAAACTAGTCCAGCTTGTTGTATATTTGAATTTAAACAGGTGACAATACACAAATTCTTTAACATGTTTAACGACGCATTTCCTTCTCTACTGAGTTAGTCTGTGAGGTGAAACCTTAATGAAGTATATCCACAACATGGAAATATATTTCCTAATTTATCCTAATTCGTACCACAATCTCAGCTCTATTATCCATTATATCGCACTACATAGCATTTTATTTGTTCCCTTTACATTTCACAGCAACATGAGGCACTGTTTCATAAACATAAGGATCTAAGTATAACATAAAAAAGGGATGAATTTCACAGGATATAGGCCAAGGTGCAAGGCCAGTGAAGGCATCGATTTTGTTCCTCTCACCATTTCATATAACACACACGTGGGATGTTTCTCATTTTGTTTCTGTGCAAGCAAAATGACATACAGCACACATCATAGTGAGAACAGACTACCCTCAATGGATGATCAATTACAGAAACATAATCTGCATGTATAGACATTAAAACTTGCCATTTCCTGGAAAGGAATTTTCATGAAATCGATAAAAGGTAAAGGAAGAGAGAGATTGGATGAATTAAGTTGATCCCGACCGGACAAGCGGCAGGAAGCTCAAAACTGGCAGGCTGCAAGTACAGCTGGTAAATTCCTAGTAATACTCTGTTGTCTGCTGGAGGTCCCCAAAGCTTGGCTTTACCAACCCACAATTAATCTCTCTGAACCTTGTGCCATAGGGAAAGTGTGTGCACACTATTAGGTAAACAGTCATTTTACAAGTAAGTTTCCCAGCAGCTTGATCCAGAACTTAAACATGGTAAATGAGTTTCCATGTGTTTCATATATCTGGCTGCTTTTAAAATGATCTTAAGCTTTAAAATGTGTTTTGATCTCTCTCTCTCCTCCACTCCAACCCCAAAAAATGATGTGAACAGTCTAGATAGTCTGGTCAGGAGATTGGAGGTGGGCTCCACTTTTTCATCCACTTATTAGTTTTAAAGCCCGATTTTAGCATTAAATTTCTGATTGTTAGCGGTTTCCATTTTATTTTGGTTTTTCAATGGCCAATGTTTCTCAAAGATGCTTCCCTTCAAGTGACTGTACTCAAATGGATTTAGTCAGAAACGCAAATTAATGTGTCAACATTATCTTGGGAAAAATTAAGTGTATGACTGTTAAGGTGCTCACCCAAGCTGGCACACCAAGCATCCACACCCCACTGACAGTCACAACTGAGTTGGGCTGGTCATGTAGCCAGAATGCCTGACACACGCTTACCAAACCTTCTAGAGTACTCAAGTCTGGCGTGTGCTGTCATGGTGATTGAAGAAAACGCTACAAGGACACTCTGAAATCTTCATTTAGGATTTTGATATCGACTTCAAGCTTTGAGAAAAACTCACAAAGGATCGCTGGACCTGGGACAACTAAATGTAAAATGCGTGGCCTCCTTTGACAGTAAGCGCATTTCAAAGGCAGAGAGAAAACACAAGAAGCAATCCCGAGCCAGCAACTTGTCCAAAACTCAATCACCTGCCATATCTTGTCTTATCTGCAGAAGAACCTTATCGGCACAGATTAGTCTAAGCAGCCACATACATATCCACCAGAACCCTACAAAACACCTGAATGATGAACGTGGTCATCTTCGCCTTGAAGAGCAAACAAGACAAGATAAACTCTACCAAAGTACATATGAATCACATTCAAAGATTTAAGTCTTTAGCCCTCCTTAAAAAGTGAAGAGCCAAATAAGAAAAATATGCTAAGGAACTGGTGGAAATTAAACTTCTTTATCCATGCACAATGCTTTGAGAATGTAGGCTGTTTTATTCATAATCTCTTCAAAAATCTGTTTATTACTGCAATAAAAGATGCAGCTTCAGAAGTGAAGACAATCTTTAGATTGAGATTTAAATTCAACATAGATGCTATTTCAGATGTTATCACAGCAGAAAACAAACAACCAAGATGACAATTCGATCAACCATCTTCTGAAGGACAGATTTCAGGACAAGTGCCATTTCAGAGACTCTGTTTAGCAAAAAATGCCTTGGTTTCTCCACATATTGGATTAACACAGAGTGGACAACGTAAACTCAGCTGCTTTGAAGACGTTTCTGCTGATTTTAAATGAGTATTTACCAAATCTGCCAGAGCCTAGAAAATAAGAAATGGTAATTCATTAGGACAAACAAATACTTTTACTCAGAGAACCATCAGTATCAGTCAATAAGAACACATGTACTACCAAATAAGGTATGTGTCAGGTCATGAATGGTGGTGGTGGTGGTACAAAATTCAACTGATGATCCCAGTTTTAGGCTGCTAAATAGTCTGTCCCATTTAACATAGCTATAGTGTCACACTTTGTTAGTTTGTGGGACATCTCTCCCAAACAGGACACCGGACCCCAAGGTTAGGGGAAAGGACTTCAAGAGGGTCAACTGGGCTAACCTAACCCCACTATTGTCTTATTATGATGTCATAGATCCACACAATTTTTTTCTTCATTGCTGAATTTTGTTTACAACACTGATTTAATAGGCCAATCCAGAGGGCATTTGGAGGCGAACACAATGTCAGACCAGAGTTGCTTGTACTGTGGGAGTGGTAGGCTCCCTTATTAATGGGTATTAACAAATCGACTGGGCTTTTATGGCAATCTGGCAGCTTTCATGGTAATTTTTCTGCTACCCTCTCACAAATTTCCAAAACTGTTAAATTCAATTTCACCAACCTGCCATGATGAAATTTGAACTTGTGATCTTTGAGTCGAGTGAGATAGAACTATAATGAGTTGCTAAGTAACTACATGTAAGCCTTTATACAAAACGTGTAGCTGTGATACAGAGCCATATTGACCCAGAAGATCTCCAGCCTGATACTGCTCTTTGCTGGTTAAGTTAATCTTAGGCAGTGCAGTAGCTGAGATGCTTCAACTGATCTCATGACCTCATGATCTCTGTTTAACACCACTGATGCACAGTAGCAACAGTGTTTACCATCAGCAAGATGCACTGCAGGAATTCACCAAGGCTCCTTAGACAGCACCTTCCAAACCCATGACCACTGCCATCGAGAAGGACCAGGGCAGCAGATAGATGGGAAAATCACCACCTGGAAGTTCCCCTCCAAGTCACTCACCATCCTGACTTGGAAATATACCGCCATTCCTTCATTGTCGCTGGGTCAAAATCCTGGAACTCCCTTCCTAACAGCACTGTGGGTGTACCCCTGGACTGCAACGATTCAAGAAGGCAGCTCACCACCACCTTCTCAAGGGCAATTAGGGATGGGCAATAAATGCTGGCCCAGCCAGTGAATCCCACATCCCATGAATGAATTTTAAAAAAAATCCCTGAACTAACAAAAGGTAAAATGTTTTTCGTTGACAGCCATGCCTCTGCTGGAAAGAACGAAACTGCTTGAATTTACAATATACTTTCACTACCTCAATGCCGCAAAGCACATTATAGCCAATGAAGTACTTTTGAAGAACAGTCACTGTTGTATTGTAGGGATGCCAAAAACTGCATTGAAAAACAATTGCCCAGTGAGATGACTGAGCACAGCTGTGGCACTGTATGAGTAAGTCACCTAACACTCGCTAATCAGCTTTATAAATGACAGATACCAATTTAGCTGATGATATTTGTGGAACAAACTCCTAATATGGCTTCAGCAGAGGCCATGAAATAAGAATAGTGCAACGTCTGCATTGTCTAATTTCTTCAAAAGCTATTCTGCATATGGAAGACTAACAATTTCTATTGGATCTCTGATTGCTTAATTTCAATTATTTTTCTCACCATGGTCTTGTGACCCCCTCCACACTAACTAAAAGAAGCTCAAGATATAAGTAACATACAGCACATAATTTACCCATTTCAAAGCTACTGCAATATATTAATGGTGTAGTTCCCTAGATTCCATACACTCTATTTCCATTTTACTTCTACACTTCAGTGGAGAATGAAAATGCTATTATGCATTACGGCTTTTGTACACAGTGTGAGATAACGTCCAACAAACTCTCAACTTCGTTAACATGTCAGCTGTGGTTCAGTTGGTAGCACTCTTGCTCCCAAGTCATAAGATTCTAGGTTCAAGTCTCACTGTATGGCTTAGGCACAGATCATGGTGGACACTCCAGTGAAGTACTTTGGGGGTGCTGCACTGTTGGAGGTGCCATCTTTTGTTGAGATGTTAAACTCAGGTCCCATTTTCCTGCTCGGGTAGATATAAAAAGATCCCCTGGCACAATTTCAAAGAAGAGCAGTGGAATTATCCACAGTATCCCGGTCAATATTTATCCCTCAATCAACATCACTATCATTATTACATTGCTGTTTGTGGGAGTTTGATGTGCACAAATTAGCTGCTACATTTCTAACATTACAACAGTGACTATATTGGCTGTAAAGTGCTTTGAGACGTCTGGTGATTGTGAACAAATGCAAGTCTTTCTTTTCCTTAATGCACTATCGTAGACAAGGTGTTATATGCGCACGTGCACACACTACAAAGTTACTTGTGCTTATTTTGTAATTTATTTAAAAGATCATAGATAATTAACTTCTTTAACAAAATATAGTTGTACATAAATCAGGGAGACTGAACTGAATTGATTACAAATTGACACCAGTCTTTTATTAAAGCCAATTTATTGACTGTCCATTAGGCCTTTATTCAATAATGTGATGTGAGAATGCGCATGAAAACTGCATCAAAATCAATATGGAATTTTAGAAGACCTCTCAATGAAGAACACAGTCCAGTAAAAGTGACTTGGGACTAACTATTATCCTTATGTTATCCAGCTTTCAAGAAAATACTGTCTCAGAAAAACCCTAATTTCAAACTAGTGATATCGATACCCAGTGATGCAGTATGGCTGATATCCAAAGATTTATTATTAGTATACTGGTATTAGTTACTTTGTAGCCTAGGCAATTATCAAATTCTGTACTGCACTGGACTTGGCAAAACGATTAGTTGGTTTAAGACACTAGGAAAAATCCTGGAACTCCCTCCCGAACAACACTGTGGGTGTACCTACACCACTTGGACTGCAGCAGTTCAAGAAAACAGTTCATCACCACCTCGTCAAGGGAAATTACAGATGGGTAATAAATGCCCACATCCCATTAACGAATAAAACAACTTTATTTTCCTTGTTAAACTGGCAATGGACCTGTAATCTGCCAAGTGTCCCTTTCACAAAAATAATCGCACCAGGGTTAATATAAATTGCTTTAGAAAGTTATACAGAATAAAAATACATCACCTTTATAAAAAGTTGATTTCCATTTAGTGACTCTGCTCGCCTAATATTTTCAACACCACACTGTAACAGATACCATGGAAAGCAAAAAAGTTAAAGTTACTTTGAAACACATCGCACCATTCAGTTGCAATTTTACACACACCTCATTTTTAGCAATCTAAGGTGAGCAGTGGCTCAGCACATAGCCTTTACACCACTCAGGTCAAATCCAGCTCAGACTGATAAAATGGAAATCTTTTTTTCTACTGGCTTCCAGATTTGCACATGACATGGATTTGTTCAGACTTAATCCAAAATCCCGCCGCATAAAAGTGTCCCTAATATAATATTCATCTCACTCACAGGCTTTAATGAAATTTATATATGTGTAGGAGGACATATCTTTGAGGTTGGGGTGAGAGTAACAATGACAGGGCACAACAACAGGAGGTTTAACACTACAGCTGAATTAAGTGACAGGAGATTGTCCAATGACACTGACAAGATTTTTTTTAAAAAGTATTTAATTTCCTATATTCATCTCAATGAGCATAAGAACCATCCATCAAATTCTTAAACCAAAACAAGCACAAATGATGCTCTAGATCTCATTTGTTTTGTCAAAACCAACTGAGTAAAGACCAATCGCTTGTCCAAGATGAACACAAGCCAAGTTAATACTTTGGACTAGTTTCATTTCCATCCAAGTGACTGGGTACAAAGCAACAATGACAGACAATTTCATCTGCCTGCTTTATGTCAAGAAGGGTTCATTGCATAGAAGTAATTTGTTGGGGCAATGGAGAGGAGAAAAGGAAAATGAGTTAAACAGAATGATACTTTCTGCAGTTTTACATCAAACGAAAGGAAATCTTCTAACAGCTCACTTCTACTCTACACGGCAGCTTTGTTATACTTCACTTGGGGGACAGGTTAAGTTTATTATAGCGTGTTGCTACTTTTACTGAATTTCTGTACTCATCCCTGACTGGGACCCATTCATTGTTCAGATACAGCATTAAATGGTACACTGGTAAGTTCTGTATTCAACTTGTATCCAGAGTTAAGAGGTATACAAATTCATAGGAAGGGAATAATTAAATAATAAGATATGAGCATACATACATACGAAATGGGAGCAGAAGTAGACCATTCGGCCCCTCGTGTATGCTCCGCCATTCAATAAGATCATGCTTGATCTGTTTGCATTTCGAATTCCACATTCTCATCCACCCCGATAACCTTTGATTCCTTTACCTAACAAGAATCTATATACCTGCGCCTTAAAAAAATTCAATGACCCTGCCTCCACTGCCTTCTGAAGCAGTGTTCCAAAGTCGCACAACCCTCAGAAAAAAATTCTCTGTCCTAAAAGGGCAAACCCTAATTTTAAAACAGTGCCCTCGTTCTGGACTCAACCACAGGTGGAAACATCCTTTCCACGTCTGCCTTGTCAAGACCATTGAGACCATCAAGAACATCTAACCTTTCCTCATAAGACAGCCTGCTTATTCCAGCTATTAATCCAGCAAATCTCCTCTGAACCGCCACCAATGTATTTACATCCTTTCTTAAATAAGGAGACCAAAACTGCACACAGTATTCGAGATGTGGTCTCACCAATACCCTGTATATCTGAAGCATAACACCCTTACTTTTATGTTCAATTCTTATCACAATAAAGGATAGCATTCCATTACCTTCTTAATTACTTGCTGTACCTGCATACTAACTTTTTGTGACTCATGCACTAGAACACCTAGATTCTGCTGCACCTTGGAATTCTGCAGCCGCTCTCAGTTTAAGTAATACTCCACTTTTTTATTCTTCCTGCCAAAGTAAATAACTTCGTATTTTCCCACGTTATACTGCATCTGCCAGATTTTTGCCCATTCACTCAACTTATCTATATCCATCTGTCCTCTTCACAACCTATCTTTGTGTCATCTGCAAATTCAGCTACCATGCCTTCACTCCCCTCACTTAAGTCATTGATGTAAGTTGTAAAAAGTTGAGGCCCCAGCACAGATTCCTGCAAAATTTCACTCATCACATCCTGCCAATCAGACAAAGACCCATTTATGCATACTGTTTTCTGCCAGCCAGCCAATCTTCTATCCATGCTAATACGTTACCCCCTACACCATGAGCTTTTATTTTCCGCAATAACCTTTGATGTGGCACCTTATCAAATGCCTTCTGGAAATCCAAGTACTGTACACCTCCAGGCTCCCTTTTATCTACAACACATGCTACTCCTTCAAAGAACTCCAATAAATTAATTAAACATGATTTCCCTTTCACAAATCCATGCTGATTCTTCCCAATTATCTTGAGTTTTTCTAAGTGCCCAGCTATAACCTCCTTAATGATCGATTCTAACATTTTCCCTACGACAGACATCAAGCTAACTGGCCTTTGGTTTCCTGCCTCCTTCCCTTCTTGAAAAGAGGGGTTATATTTCCAGTCTGATGGGACCTTTCCAAAATCTAGTGAATTTTGGAAAATTAACACCAATGCATCTACGACCTCATTAGCCACCTTTTTTTAAGACCCCAGGATGAAGTCCATCAGGACCTGTCGACTTGTCAGCCCACAGCTCCATCAGTTTGTTCAGTACTACTTCCCTAGTGATTTTAATTTCACCAAGTTCCTCTCTCCCTTCCACCTCTCGATTTATAGCTATTACTGGAATGTTTTTTGTATCCTCTATAGTGAAGACAGAAGGAAAACATTTGTTCATCTCACCTGCCATTTCCTTATTATCTACTATTAACTCCCCATTCTCACTCTGTAGAGGACCAACACTCACTTTACTTACTCTTTCCCTTTTTAAAATACTCTTGCTATCCATTTTTTACATTTCTAGCTAGCTTCCTCTCATATTCTAATATCTTTCTCCTGATTAGCCTTTTAGTTATTCTCTGTTCTATAGATTCTGACCAATCATCTGACCTGCCAGTCATCTTTGCACAGTTATAAGCTTTTTCCTCAAGTTTGATGCTTGTCTTAACGTCTTTAGTTAACCATGGGTGATGGTCTTCCCCTTAGAATTTTTCTTTATAGTGGGAATATACTTATTATGAGTATTCTGAAATATATCTGCTTAAATGTCTGCCACTGCTTCTCTATTGATCTATCCCCTAACCTAGTTCATGAGAAATAGGAGTAGGCTATTTAGCCTATTGAGAATGCTCTACCATTTAATAAGGTCATGGCTGATCCGCTTAAGCCCTTATCTTCACTTTCTTCCCTGTCCCCCCATAACCCTTGACCCCCCTTGTCAATCATAAATACGTATAACTCAGTCTTGATTATATTCAATGACCCAGCCTTCACTGCTCACTGGGGTAGAGGATTCCAAAGACTAACAATCCTCCAAGAGAAGAAATTTCACCTCATCTCGGTCTCAAATGGGAGACTCCTTATTTTTAAACTGTGCCTCCTAGATCTAGAGGGTAAACATCTTTTCAGCATCTACCCTGTCAAGCGCCTTCAGAATCTTATATGTTTTATTCTTCTAAGCTTCAATGTATATAGGCCCAACTTTCTCAACCTTTCCTCATAAGACAACCCTTCATCACGGAATCAGCCAAGTGAACCCTCTCTGAACTGCTTGCAATGCAAGTATATCCCCTCTTAAATTAAAGAGGCCAGCACTGTACACAGTACTCCAGTGCAGTCTCAACAATGCCCTGTACAGTTGGAGCAAGACTTCCCTACTTTAATAGTCCATCTCCCTTGCAATAAAAGGCCAGCATTCCATTTGCTATTATTTGCTGTACTTGCATGTTAATGTTTTTGATTATGTAAGAGGACATCCAGATCCCTCTGTACTGCAGCATTCTGCAGTCTTTCTCCTTTAAATAATATTCTGCTTTTCTATTCCCCCTCCCAAAGTGGACAAACTCACATTATACTCAATCTGCCAATTTTTTGCCCATTCACTTAACCTCTCTATATCCCTTTGCAAACTCTTTATATCCTCCTCACAACTTGCTTTCCTACCAATCTTAGTATGATCAGCAAATTTGGCTGCAACTGTCAGTCCCTTTATCCAAGTCATTAATATAGATCGTAAATAGTGGAGACCTCAGCGTTGAACTCTGTGTCACTCCACTAGTTACAGTTTGTCAGCCTGAAAATGACCCATTTATTGCGACACACTATTTCCTGATACTTAACCAATGCTCTATTCATGCTAATATACCACTTCCAACACCAAGAGCTCTTAACCTGTGCAGTAAGCCTTTATGTGGCGCTTTATCGAATGCCTTTTGGAAATCCAAATATACAACATATGCTGGTTCCTCTTTATCCACCCTACTTTTACATCCTCGAACAATTAATAAATTTGTCTAACACAATTCCCCTTTCACAAAACCATGTTGACTCTGCCCAATAGTATTATGATTTTCTAAACGTACTGCTACTACCTTCTTAATAATGGATTCTAGCATTTTCCCAATGACTGATGTTAGATTAATTGGCCTATAGTTTCCTGCTTTTTTCTATCGCCATCCTTTCTTGAATAGTGGCGTTACATTTGTGGCTTTCCAATCTGCTGGAACCTTCCCAGAACCTAGGGAATTTTGGAGGATTACAATCAATGCATCTACTATCTCTACTGTCACTTCCTTTAGACCCTAGGATGCAAGCCAGCAGGCCCAGGGGACTTGTCAATTAAGAGTACTAAGGGCTGCAGAATATCATTAGGTGGGTGGAGGAATGATTTAGGTTTGGTGCAGCCAATTGTTATAAAAAAATTCATTATTGAGAGCATGCAGTGTACTTTTACGATGAAATCAACTTCATTAGTCAACTGAAAAGAGACTAAGAAAACTAATGCCATCCCCTTATCATACCTCAATTATGCACAGAACGTAATTTGTAACAAGTCCATGCACTAGGGACTAAGAATACACTCAGGTAAGTGTTTTATAATGAAAGTAAGTTGCCATGACTGAGATTTACACTTGGATTTGTGGACCCATGTTTTTCACAGAAGTTCCATCTATAGCAGTACAGGGTTTGCACAGTATATCGCCTCAACTCCTTCCACCGCAAACAAAAAATGTCTAACTTCCTCAACCGTTTTTACAAGGAAATCTCAGTCATAAAGATCATCCATCACAAACAGCCTGGCAACTTACCTCATTGGCTAAGATTTGTGCATATTCTATATCAAGTTCATGCAGTGTTTCAATATGATCACTGGTGAAAGCAATAGGAACCAGTAGTAAATTTTTGTTGCCTCTCTCACACAATCCTTTGATGGTATCATCCGTTGAAGGGCCAAGCCAGGGCATAGGACCAACCTGTATCAAAGAAAACATCACAGATAGCATTAATGAAAGTACGCTCTCATCATCTTCAATGCAATCCGTTCAGTTTACTTATACTTTCTGCTGCCACACTTATCAAAGAACAACAAAGAACAAAGAAAAGTACAGCACAGGATCAGGCCCTTCGGCCCTCCAAGCCTGCACCGATCATATTGCCCGTCAACTAAAACATTTTGCACTGCCGGGGTCCGTATCCCTCTATTCCCATCCTATTCATGTATTTGTCAAGCTGCCTCTTAAACACCACTATCGTACCTGCTTCCGCCACCTCCTCTGGCAGCGAATTCCAGACACTCACTACCCTCTGCGTAAAAAACTTGCCCCGCACATCTCCTCTATAGTTTTCTCCTCTCACCTTAAATCTATGTCCCCTAGTAATTGACTCTTCCACCCTGGGAAAAAGCTTCTGACTATCTACTCTGTCCATGCCACTCATAATTTTGTAAACTTCTATCAAGTCGCCCCTCAATCTCCGTTGCTCTAGTGAGAACAATCCGAGTTTCTCCAACCTCTCCTCATAGCTAATAACCTCCAGACCAGGCAGCATCCTGGTAAACCTCCTCTGCACCCTCTCCAATGCCTCCATATCCTTCTGGTAATGTGGTGATCAGAATTGCACACAATATTCCAAGTGTGGCCTAACCAAGGTTCTATACAGCTGCAGCATGACTTCCTAGCTTTTATACTCAATACCCCTGCCAATGAAGGCAAGCATGCCATATGCCTTCCTGACTACCTTATCCACCTGCGTTGCCACTTTCAGTGACCTGCGGACCTGTACACCCAGATCCCTCAGCCCGTCGATGCACTTAAGGGTTCTGCCATTTACTGTATAATTCCTACCTGTATTAGACCTTCCAAAATGCATTACCTCGCATTTGTCCGGATTAAACTCCATCTGCTATTTCTCCGCCCAAGTCTCGAATCGATCTATATCCCGTTGTATCCTTTGACAATCCTCTTCACTATCTGCAACTCCTCCAACCTTAGTGTTGTCTGCAAACTTACTAATTAGCCCAGTTACATTTTCCTCCAAATCATTTATGTATACTACAAACAGCAAATGTCCCAACACTGATCCCTGCGGAACTCCACTAGTCACAGCTCTCCATTCAGAAAAGTACCCTTCCACTGCTACCTTCTGTCTTCTATGACCAAGCCAATTCTGTATCCATCTTGCCAGCTCACCTCTGATCCCATGCGACTTTACCTTCTGTACCAGACAGCAAACTTGATGATGCCATCAGATGCAGATACTGTCATGAAGCTATTAATGTATATAATATTTTGGAAAACATTTTTCTTTTAAAATTGAGGTTTAGTCTGTGGGTGTTTTTTAATTGGATTAAAGCCAGCTAGTCTGGGTTCTTTGATGTGTACTAGTTTTTATATGTAAGAGAGGTAGCGTGCATTTGCAATTTTTGAATAGAGCATTCAGGAAGTGGGGTGAAAAGTGACGCCTTTCGAGCAGCTAGCAAGAAATCTGTTTATATTACTAATAAAATTGAAACTGGTGGTCTGATTCCTGAATTTGGAGTTGCATCTTAAATATAATACTTAAAATTATAGGTTATGACAGTTGTTTAAAGTTTCCCTTTGGGATTTTTAAATAACTCCACTTTACCAACTGCATCGGTCATAAAAGATACACCTAACTGAACCAAATGAGCTTGAACAGTTGCAGTGAATGTCAAATGCCAGTAGGTGTCACCTGATGTCAGCATTTAATGTCATGTCACCTCAAAATGAAATACCATTCTATTCTAACAATTTCCCATCACATAATTTTAACAACTACTCTACAGTACCTTTATTTTATAACTTCTGTATTAAAAACCAATTCAAATACAACAAGACCAATGAAAATGTATTCAAAATTATTTCCAACTGGGAAAAGGCAAAACAAAAATAGCTGAAATTGGATAGGCACCAAAAATACACAGCAAGGGGGAACTAACGTATGAAACCTTATTTTGTCTGGAAAAGATCCAGGGCTCCTAAAATTTTCTAAACTGAACTACAGAGTTACAAGCGATATGATAAGCATTCAGTTGGATTCCACCAAGGTCTATTGATGCAATGGTGTCTACTCTTTTAATTACGAGGTGATTTCCTCAAATGGCATTTTAAATGGTTTGCTTACAAAAAGGTTCAACCATCCAGGCTTACTCAACCTGGGTTTAAGAAAAGCAAGCTGCGTAGGCATGGGAAATAAACTGACCACAATAAACTGGCTGAATTGTTTTTGCGTAAGCAAACAGTAGTATCTGGTACAGTACAAAAATAATATCTAAGGGGATATGAAACAAAGACAGGTAAATAGAATTGAGGTACAGTTCAGTCACAATCTGTTTGAATGTGAAACAAGTTTAAGGGGCTAAATAACCTACTTCAGTTATGTAACTTCCAGTAAAGAAAAATAACTGCACACACTAGTGGAAGTTACCTTAGATTGCCACACCAGCCTGTATGGGTTACTGAAATTTAGTGTTTCCATGACTCGTTGGACAGTTGCCCCCACTTCCTGAGGATAGGGGTCACCTCGATTCACAACCTGAAGTACAAACAGTGCTAAATTTAAAAAGTGCACTAATGGACGCCATATAGGTTTTTAAAATGCAGGATAGACAATAAATGCTAGGCTTGTCGTAACATCCACATCCAATGAATTAAATAAAAATATCCCTAATTAACACCATATTTGGTTAAAAAAAAAACTATTCTAGTCAGCCCGTTATAAAGGACCTCACAAAGTTTCCATCCACTTTAGTCCAGTTGTTCACAGTATAGTTTATTTCCAACCTTCCAAAATCGGATAAAAATATATAGAATGCCAGATCCTCTTCACAGCACCTCTTTTTGCCTTCCAAAACAAGTATATTTATTTTCTACCTATGGCACAGAAACAATCTTTACAATAAGATTGCATACATGTCAACCAATACAAGCTTAACGTCTAAACACATTACCATGGATATTTTTTGTGTAAAGGCCCATAAATCTCACACTGCCAAAGGATAAATTACAAAAGTATTTTCTCCACTGCCAATTCAATTATCCAAAAATCAATATTTGATCCCAGCCCAATCTGAAACTTGAGTCCATCCTCACAGTTACAAGACAAACATTATACACAATTATGTCCCTAGGTACAAAATTTCACATCAGTTCCAGCTAGAATATGAATGGGTTAGGGTTTAAAGTAATTCATAAACATGTTTTGTCATCGCAACAAAAATGTCTGCTTTTATTCAGAAGGCCAAACTTTTCCCCAACACCTTGAAAAACATTTTCTGAGAAGGTAGACATTTTGAAAAGATTAAATCCGTGTCCAAACCTCTTCTAACACAGCAAAAGGTCTTGAGGAGCTCATGCAGTTTCAGGAGTGAGGATACTTGATCCCTGATATCCTGACCAACATTTATTCTTCACCCAACACAACTATAACAGTTAAATATCCCTTTGATGTTTGTGGGGTCTTTATATGGAAAACTGGTTGTCACATTTACCTACATAACAAGTGACTTCAAAAGTCACTGGCTGAGAGATACTTTGGGATATCCTAATTTTGAGAAAGGCACCAGATAAATGCACGTTCTTCTTTCCCTTGCATGACAGTATTGCCACATCTGTACTCCAGATCTTGTCCCATTTTCTTCTCTCCGCCAGGCTCTGATCAATGTTATAAAAGGGTTCCCCAGACAATGCTAACCTGTTTTCAAGAAGGATCTCTATACAAAACATGAGCCTGTCATTTCTTCTTCAAGTGCTAACATTTCCTGATTTTAAGATCAGATTTATCATCTTCTCAAGGGCAATTTGGGATGGGCAATAAATGCTGGCCTAGAGAGCGAAACCCACATCCCATGAATGAATAATTAAAAAATATATTGTCAGTGCTACTGATTTGTCAATCTAACATCAAACCTACCAAAGGTAACTGATTGCTTCCTACATCATAAATTGACATGATCAGGTAAACGATGACTGTCTCAAAATAGTTTCATTTCTGCAGGTGAAAAATAAGCACCTTGACAAATCTAGGTTTCCATTCTACATGGAATGAGAGGAGCCTTTGAAACACAGACTGTCTTTAACCTTTCAGTTGTTCTCCCAACTTAAAAAAAATTCAAAAAAGCTTTGATCCAGTGATGTAAATAGTTAATTAACACAATCAAGAAAAAATAATAGAATGGCCTTTATTTGGGTAGACTAAGCAAAATAATGAACCTCAGGCACAGATTCCAAAGTGGACCTAAGGTAAATAATACTTGGTAGCAAGAGCTGCATAAAAACTCAGGATCCGTGAGGGCGTGCTTCTAGTATTTGAAAGGATAAAATTCACAAGGTTGCTCTAAGGCACTTACAGACATTGGCAGTGAATGAGCAGAGAACAAAATAACTACGTCATCCCTTTTCTCCGGTGGAAATCGATCAAGTTCCTGCCGTATATGATCTGCAAAACACTGCAGAAAACAATGATAAATACAAACTGTTAACCTAGAATCCTCAAACATAAATGCAATTACTACATTTTTAAAAAATTCATTTTTTTATTCATTCATGGCATGTGAGCTTCGCTGGCTGGGCCAGCATTTATTACCCACCCCTAGTTGCCCTCGAGGTGGTGGTGGTGAGCTGCCTTCTTGAACTGCTGCAGTCCATGTGGTAGGTACAACCACAGTGCTGTTCGGAAGGGAGTTCCAGGACTTTGACCCAGCGACAGTGAAGGAACGGCGATATATTTCCAAGTCAGGATGGTGAGTGACTTGGAGGGGAACTTCCAGGTGGTGGTGCTCCCATGTTTCTGCTGCCCTTGTCCTTCTAGTTGGTAGTGGTCATGGGTTTGGAAGGTGCTGTCAAAGGAGCCTTGGTGAATTCCTGCAGTGCATCATGTAGATGGTACACACTGCTGTTACTGTGCATCGGTGATGGAAGGAGTGAATGTTTGTGGATGTGGTGCCAAGAGGGCTGCTTTGTCCTGGATGGTGTTAAGTTTCTTCAGTGTTGTGGGAGCTGTACTCATCCAGGCAGGTGGGGAGTATTCCATCACACTCCTGACTTGTGCCTTGTCGATGATGGACAGGCTTTGGGGAGTCAGTGGGCGAGTTACTTGTCACACGATTCCTAGCCTCTGACCTGCTCTTGTAGTCACAGTATTTATATGGCTAGTCCAGTTCACTTTCTGGTCAATGGTAACCCCCAGGATGTTGACAGTGGGGGATTCAGTAATGGTAATGCCATTGAATGTCAAGGGGTGGTAGCTAGATTCTCTCTTGTTCGAGGTGGTCATTACTTGCACTTGTGTGGTGCGAATGTTACTTGCCACTTGTCAGCCCAAGCCTGGATATTGCCCAGATCTAGCTGCATTTGGACATGGGCTGATTCAGTATCTGAGGAGTCACGAATGGTGCTAAACATTGTGCAACCATCAGCAAACATCCCCACTTCTGACCTTATGATGGAAGGAAGATGGTTGGGCCGAGGACACGACCCTGAGGAACTCCTGCAGTGATGTCCTGGAGTTAAGATGACTGACCTGCAACAACCACCTTCCTTTGTGCTAGGTATGACTCCAACCAGAGGAGAGTTTTCCCCCTGGTTCCCATTGACTCCAGTTTTGCTAGGGCTCCTTGATGCCACACTCAGTCAAATGCTGCCTTGATGTCAAGGGCAGTCACTCTCGCCTCACCTCAGGTCCTCATATGCTCTTTTGTCCATGTTTGAACCGGGGCTTTAATGAGGTCAGGAGCTGTGTGGTCCTGACGAGATCCCAAACTGGGTGTCAGTGAGCAGGTTATTGCTAAGCAAGTGCTGCTTGATATCACTGTTAATGACCCCTTCCATTACTTTACTGATGATGAAGAGTAGAATGATGGGGCGGTAATTGGCTGGGTTGGATTTGTCCTGCTTTTTGTGTAAAGGACATACCTGGGCAATTTTCCACATAGTCGGGTAGATGCCTGTGTTGTTGCTGTACTGGAACAGCTTAGCTAGGGGCTAAGATTATTATAAAATAATCCTAGATTCTGAGATCATCTAAAGTATTTTATTTTCAAAGGCAAGCCACCCTAAAAATTACATGTAAATATTAGGCAGATTGTCAGTGATAGACCTTAACATTAGCAGCACTATTACGCAGGCTAAATTAAGGTACACCATTTCAAAAGCATAACTACGATGTTAAGTCTCTGATGGAATGACCTGTAGACAAGGGGGCAGATCATCTCATGCTTCTAGCTTCCTCACGTAAACCAGGCTGATGTGCAGTACTAGAAAGAAGCACTTCACAAGGCTGGAAGGTAGCTTTTACTTTAAATACAGAGAAAAATAAAACTAAAACCCACAAAAAATTTACAAGTTTCCTAAATCTTCCGCCCCAACAAGCGTACTACAATAACCAATTGCTGAGATCAGCATTCGTATGGGAACCATATATGATACAGAATGCTCTACCAAAGTAAGAGATCTTACAACTTATTGATCACAAACAACATTACCTGAATTAATAATGGATGCGTTGGCCACCTGTCAATGGTGCTCCATTTCATCTTTGGTGCTGCTCTCTTGCCATTGTAGTATCGATAAATTGCATTTAAACTACTTCCTACAAAAGAAAGTGAATAATCAAAGAAACTACTTGCTCAGGTAGCTTTCACTCTAGTTAATCAATTCTCACCATCACCTTCCACTGAAACTGTAAATGATATGTTGCACTAAGATGGAAGATATGCGTTTTATTTTGAGATGAAATGTACCCTCACAAACAAAGAGTAAAAAAAACCACAATGGGGTAAAAGATGAAGTTATGATTAGATGATGTCAAATGTTCACTGTAAAAGCCTGAAGACTATGACAAAAAACAGTTGAGGAAAGTGAAGAGTTCCACTGTTCTCTGCTCTCCAAATCCAAGGCTTGGAGTCTGTGCTCTGAGTCTTGATTTCAGTATAGCCAGAATGCAGGATTTAAAACAGATATTCATAGCTTAACAATGAGACAAGAGTTTAGAAGAAAAATGACCATAGTACAATCAATGAATGGGGGAGAGAATATGGACACTAGAGATGGGAGAGTAGTTACCTATTTGCCCACAAACTTTTTCTTGAATCCAGTGAGATAGAAATGTCTCCCAAAATGTAGGCAAGTTCAAACCATGGGCACATTTGGCCTTTTTATAAAGATTTGAGTTATTCATGAGTAACTAGTCACATGTTTGGCATGAATAAGGAAAACAAGCTTCTTGAAGGTAGATTTAACAACACTATTTCCATTTGAGTTCAGAAGAGTTAGCAAAACCAAAAACACTAACATGTGAACGACAAGAGTGCATCTGTAAAGGCAAGCAGTGGCAGCCATTGGTTAGGTTTCTAAGAGAAATGAAGGAACTGTGGCTTTACAAAATTGATAGAAACAAAGTTCTCAATCGTCACAATGGTACAAAGAAGATGATGTAATGGTTCACCTATTGCACTGGAAGCTGTGTGCATTTAGAGTACGTAGGGTGAAAGAAGTTGACAAGCTGAATATTGCTGAAAAGAGACATGCTGCAGAAGCGTTTCGGCTTGGATTCAGAAGGGCAAATACAAGAATGCCAAATTTCAAATGATCCCAACAATTTATGCTGTAGGAGAAGAGGTTGCAGTTTTGTTGGCAAGTAGATTCTGATTGGCTGAGGTGCTACCATGGAGAAAGCAACAGGGAACTATAGGCTCCCCAATCTCCCTGGTAATTCAAATAAAGGTGCAAGGCATGAATTCCTTATGTTTGCTGAGAACGGGTCCCTACATGTGAATGTATGTCGTTTTATGCAAGCGTAAATGAGCTATGTTATGAATTCAACTGATTAGCTTAAATTGGTAGTTAGTGTAGATTTTAGAACAGTAATTGCTGTCCAATCGTAGAAACACATCTAACACTACACATTTTGTTTTGGGTTTTGCAAGTGTAGACTTGCGAAACATCTACTGTTAGATGTGATTCCGCGATTGGCGAATGTTGGTGGTTGCATCAGAAGAAGAGTAGCTGGGTTTGCAAGACAATGGAGAGGAGGTCATTGATTATGAAGGAGAAACAGAAAGAGAGCCTCAAGGGCTTCCTGAGTTAATGGAGGGAAACATCAAAGTGAGTTCACAATGTAAAAAGGTGATATCCATTAACGTAGCTTTAATGGGAGACTGCATAATACAAACTTACTTAGAGGTGCACAGTGCTATATTCCACCAAAGGCTTTGGAAAATTCAATAATACAGTAACAAAGGATTTGGGGTATTTGAAATAGGAATTCTATAGCTGCAAACTACAGGCAACATTTGCAATTAATACATTTCTGAATTGGGTGAAGGTTTCTTTTTAAATGGATGCCAAAGTCAAGGCTGAAGCATTTGCAACCATCCTCAGCCAGAAATGTTGAACAGATGATCCTCCTCCTGAGGTCCTCAGCATTACAGATGGCAGTCTTCCGGAACTAGCTGCGTCCCAAGCCCAGCTGTTCCAGCATAGCTACAAGCATCTACCCAACAATGTAGAAAATTTCCCAGGTCCACAAAAAGTAGGGCAGATCTGGTCAACTACAGGCCCATCAGTCTACTCTCAATCATCAGCAAAGTGATAGAAGATGTTGCCGACAGTGCTATCAAGCGACAATCAGCAATACCCTGCTCAACGATGCTCAGTTTGGGCTTTGCTGGCGTTACTCAGCTCCAGAACTCATTACAACCTTAGGCCAAACATGGACAAGAAAGATGAATTCTAGAGGTGAAGTAAAAATGATCGCCCTTGACATCAAAACTGCATTTGACCAAGTGTTGCATCAAGCAGGCCTATCAAAATAGAAGCCACTGACAATCGGAAGGAAACTCTTTTGCTGATGAAGTCATACCTCTCACAAAAGGAAGATGGTTGTGGTTGTTGGAGGTGAACAACATTGCTGCAGGAGTTCCTCAGGATGGGGTCCTTGGCCTAACTATCTTCAGCTGCTTCAATAACCTTCCATCCATAATAAGGTCAGAAGCGGGGATGTTCGCTGGTGATCGCACAATGTTCAGCATTGTTTGCAACTTCGGAGATATGGACGCAATCCATGCATGTACACAACAAGACCTGGCCAAAATACGAATTAGGAGGAGTGGGCCATTCAGCCTCTTGAACCTGCTCAGTCATTTGATACGATCATGGCTCATTTGATTGTGGCCTCAGCTCTACTTTCCTGTAACCTTCAACGCCCTTGTCAGGCCCCCTTGTCAGTCGTGATTCTATCTAACTCAGTCCTAAAAATATTCAATGACCCACATTCTCCGCTACTCTTTGGGGAAAAGAGTTCCACAGACTGAGAAAAAAAATTCTCCTCACCTCCATCTTAAATGGAAGATCACTTATCTTTAAAAATGTGTCCCCTATTTCTCGTCTCTCCCCTAAGGCAAAACATCCTCTCAGCATTCACCTCTTATTCTTCTTGTATCCATGTAACTCCAATGAATACAGGCCCAATCTATCCTAATAGATAACCCTATTATTCTAGGAATCAGTCGAGTGAGCCTTCTTGCAACTGCTTCTAATGCAATTATATATTTTGCTCAAAAGGCCAAAACTGTACACAGTATTCCAGATGTGGTCTCACCAACACCCTGTACAACTGTAACACAACTTGCCTACTTTTATACTGGATTCTTTTTGCAATAAACAACAACATTCCTACCTACACCACATGGACTGCAGCAGTTCAAGAAAGCAGTGGCTCACCACCACCTTCAAGGGCAATTTAGGGTAGGCAATAAATGCTGGCCTAGTCAGCAACACCCACATCCCGTGAACAAATAAATAAAAACAAAACGTAGTTGTAAGTCTTTGGAATTCTCTACTCCAGAGCAGTGTGGATGCTGTCTTGTTGATGATATTTAAGGCAAAGATAGACAGGTTTTTGATCTCCCGTGGAATCGAGGGTGGACAGGAAAGTGGAGCTGTGGCTGAAGATCAGCCATGATCGTAATGAATGATGGAGTAGGCTATACAGGCTGCATGGTCTTCTCCTGCTCCTATTTCTTATGTTCTCATGCTGCTTACAAGCACATCTTCCAGGTGCAGAATGTCATGTTTACCAAGGTCACCATCTCGCTGCTGAGGAGGTCAGTCTGAAAGAGACAATGCTCGGGTTTCCTACTCCGGCTGAATTGCCACAGGATCAGGGAGTCAAAGAATAAGCACATTCAAAACATCAACCGGGAGTATTCACTCGAAATGGATTCTATTCCAATAACGTGCAACTGGTATACAACCACCAAATTAACCTTATCAAGGCAAAGTTGGGTACTCACACCAGTGTAAGCATGCAGGTTGATAACAGTGCAATCGTACTTTACAAAGCAAACACTTATATTGACAAAACTGAACAAAGTCAAAAATCAAAGTAAACGCTCAAATGGATTCAGAGCACATCAACTGGCTTCCCAAACTCAACTCTTGTCCAATGATGGAACCTTTTGGTTAAAGAATGGAATGAATTTCAGTTAGGAAGCCAGCTTCGAAGGGGGCCCTTTGAATACAGCCGTGCCAGGCCAAAGAAAACTCAACAATGCTAAGTGGTGCTAATCACAAAACTAGGCAAGGTGGTGTGCAAATACATTGTGGCCATTAAGCAAGGACAAGTTTATCTATGAGCACATCAGCGACTGAACAGTCTGCTAACAGTCATATTCTTGGTCCAAACATGTGTGTGCTCTGTCCTTAGGGAACGGAGGAAGTGGGAAAAGGTATAAATGTATATAAAAGGTATGAACCAGTATAAATGATTCCTTTAATGAAGAATAAATCCTGAACTTAGTCTAACACTTAGAATAGAATCTCTACATTTTAACATGTAGATTTTGGTGAACAGTGTTATCCATTTATACACCCAACACTGCAGTACCTGTGGTAGAACAGCTGTACTGAGGATACTGCGTAAAAGCTACTGCTCGCTCAATCCCATCTCTCTCCATCTCTTCTACTGCTTCTTCTGTTAGCGGATGAACATATCGGAAACCAATGTAAAATTTGTGGGGTGCTGAAAAATAAGGTGTACAAACAACTTAAGGGTTATTTTCATTAATGGAATTGGAGATGGAACAAGATTCTCACAGCATACATTTTACTAATATGTTCCAGCCCTTGAAAAGAATTGGCAACGGGCCCCATAGCATCCTATCTATGCAACCACCCACAGAAATGTATCTCCCAAGACTCCTTGTCACTGCTATGGCTGCCTGTGCAACCCCCTCCCCTTTACCTTTTTTTATCAGCAGCAGAGCCTTGACTTGACTCTGGATCTCCCTCTCTAATCACAGAATCACAGTGCAGAAGAGGCCATTCTGCCTTTCTACTTTCCAGTTCTCTTAAAAAAAAATCTCAAAATCCACCATTTTGACCTATTTTTTCCCTGCAAATTACCTCGGGATGTCTTATTAAAAGCTGTCATATAAATGCAACAATCTTCAAAAGATTACTTTAAAAAAATTACGTTTAAATGCTAAACCCTCACAGATTAAACAGAATCAATTGCTACATTTTTTGGACAGAAGTGTTGACCAACCACCAAGAGTAGTTCAGCAATACACAGTATGTTCAGTTGCTGCCCATCTCCAGGTTATCGCCCTAACCACAGTGTGACATAAGCAAGGAGGGGTGGCAGGATAAGATAAGGGCGTGCTTCTTTATTCAATTCTCAGAATTTTAAGTCAAACGGTTTACGGTTTTAGTTTATCTAACATGCCAGGAAAATGAAATTACAAATTACAAAATGTAGAATGCGTTGGAGCGATGGAAACCCAATGGAGTGAAAAGCATTTTACCAATGTGGACCTACACTCCTTTGCCCAAGGTTTGCCTTGAAGTAGTGATCCAAAAATGCCTTTTCAATGTCATTTAATATCTGTATACATTTTAAGCAATCGCCTGAACTAGTTTCGATTGTCTGTGGGGGTCAGGGAGCAATTTCCCATTTTTTTTCTCCCTCTTATTGGCTATGGGCTTTTTTGTCACTCCCAGGAGACAAAATGTTAACCCAGGATCATCTGGCCATCTTGGTATTGCCAGGTTTGATAGGCCAGCTGGTCTTTTCTTGCCTGTCAAATTTGAATGTTGGTGAAAAGCCATCTCCTTTTATGGCAAAACCTAGACTTTCCTCATGAGGCAATTCTATGATATTAGTGATCAGTTTTATCATTCTTCGATTTTTTGCGAAAGTAAAATATTGCCTCAGTATGTTTGTAGCAGGAACAGTATTGAAGAACAAGTGGTACCCCCTAAGAATGAGTGGAGCAACAGTATCACAGAACATTTTCTGCAATAAAATCTATGGAAATATTATTGTTATTGTCAAGGAGTTAATTCAAGCGGGAGAATCAGTAATGGCATGCAATAAGAAATTTGGCTTATGAGAGCACTAAAACTAGATGGAATTTTTCATGTCTTGAAATAAATGGGAACCAGAGCTGTTGATGATACAAAGCTAGGTGGGAATTTAAGTTCTGAGGAGGACATGGAGGCTTCAAAGAGGTATAGACAGGTTAAGTGAATGGGCACCAGGGTGGAGCATAATGTGGGCAAGTGTGAGGTTATTCACTTTGGTAGTAAGAATGGAAAAGCAGTATATATATATTTTTTTAAAAAGGTGTGAAATTTGTAAGTGCTGATGTTCAGAGGGATTAGGGTGTACTTATTCAAGGGACAAAGAAAGTTAGCATGCTGATACAGCAAGCAGTTAGGAAGGCAACTGTACATGTGCCTTTATTGCAAGGGGATTGGAGTACAAGAATAAAGAAGTCTAGTACAATTGTACTGGGTCTGACAGCATCTGTGGAGAGAGAAACAGAGTTGACGTTTCGAGTCCACATGACCCTTCTTCAGAGCTCTGAAGAAGGGTCATACAAACTCGAAACGTCAACTTTGTTTCTCTCTCCACAGATGCTGTCACACCTGCTGAGTTTTTCCAGCATTTTCTGTTTTTGTTTCAGATTTCCGGCATCCGCAGTACTTTGCTTTTATATTACAATTGTACTGGGTTTTGGTGAGACCACACCTGGAATACGGTGCACTGTTTGGTCTCCATATTTAAGAAAGGATATGCTTATCATGGAGGCAGTGCAGCAAAGGTTAACCAAATTGGTTCCTGGGATGAGAGGGTTGTCCTATGGGTTGAGTAAAAGAGGCCTACGCTCTCTGGAGTTTTTAAAAATGAGATGAACTCATTGAAACATACAAGATTCAGAAGGGGCTTGACAGGGTAGATGTTGAGAAGTGGTTTCCCCTGGCTGCAGAATCTAAAACATGGAGTTAGAGGCTCAGGATGAGGGGTTGATCATTTAGGACCAAGATGAGAAGAAAGTTCTTCACTCAGAGAATTGTGAACCACTAGAATCCGCCATCCAAGAGGGTTGTAGATGCTCCAGTGTTGAATATATGTAAGTTTGAAATAGACAGATTTTTGGTCTCTCTGGGAATCAAGAGATATGGAGACCGGGCGCGAAAGTGGAGTTGAGGCAGAAGATCACCCTCATACTGAATGGCGGAGCATGCTCAAGGGGGCCATAAGGTCTACTCCTGCTCCTATTTATGTTCTTATAGGATGTGGGGGGGGGGGGGGGGTTGGGTTCCCAATTGATGAAAATTTTACAGAGCTCTGAAGATAGAGACACCAAAAAAACAAATCTCACAGGTCCTTGATGACTTCGGCTTATTCAGGGAAGTCCATTTTCTTAGTGCAATTAAGAAGTTAAAAACTATATTTATGGCAGAAAACAGGTGCTCTGATAAACACCTACAATACACATCTTGTTCATTAGATACATTAAAATTGATGACACACTCATAACATTATGGTGTATTAAACTAATCACCATCTGCTAGTGAAACATTATAAGCTGAAGCAATACCTGTCTCTGGAGATAATTCATCGAGCAGCTTCACCATGCCATCTCCTTGCATGGCCGTCCACATTTTAATCGGAGACCCTCCACCAATTCTGTGGTACTGTTCCTGGATCTTTGGAGTACGGCGTTTTGCAATAAAAGGAGCAAGTTTGCTGAAAAATATCCCAGAAATTAATTTGCTGTTTTCCTTCCTCACTACTGCTTCTTGGAGGATCTCACTCTTACAGCCCAAAAGGGAGTACGGGGCATGAGTCTCTACTGCTTATTCACCATCAACAAAGTTACATGATGATTGATGTATGCAGATACAGCAAGTGATTAGGAAGGCAAATGGAATATAACAGTAGGGAAATCTTTGCTGCAGCTGTTCCTGGCCATGAGCTCACATCTGGAGTACTTTCCACATATAATTGTGTTTGAAGTAGTTCAAAGGTCCACGCAGCTTATTCCTGGAATGAAAGGCTTACCTTAGGAAAAAAGGTTGAACGTGTTGGGCCTTTACCCATTGCAGTTTAGAAGAATGAGAGGTGATCTTATTAAAACATACAAGATCCTAAGGAGACTTGACAGGGTGGATACTGTGAAGTTGTTTCCTCTTGTAGGGGAGACTAGAACTGGGGAAACAGTTTAAGAATAAGAGGTCTCATTTTTAAGACAGAGATCAGGAGAATTCTTTTCTCTTAGAGGGTCATTAGTCTGTGGAATTCTCTTCCCAACAAAGCAGGGAGGCTGGGTCATTGAATTTACTCTAGGCTTAGATAGATTCTTGACTGACGAGGGAGTCAAGGGTTATATGGGCAGACAGGAAAGTGGAGTTGAGACCACAATCAGATCAATCATAGTCTTACTGAATGGCGGAGCAGGCTCAAAGGGCTAAATGGCCTATTCCTGCTCCTAAGTTCTATGTTCCTATATATGTAAAAGTACAAATATAAATATAATATAAATATATGCACATATGGATATATTTGTATGATATAAAAGCTACTCCAAGGACCTTGGGCCAATCTCAACTGAACTTGGTGGGATGACACCTTGGACCAAAGAGTAATGTCGTATGGGGGGTTGACATCTTACCTTCCCCACAGGGGACTTTGGCCCCCAAGCACAGGATCCCACGGCCCTGCCTACACTGTGTCCCTGCTGACACCATAACTCAGGCACGGTTTAACCAACCATAACCATACGTTCCAAGAAAGAACGTGACAAATTTATGTCATAAATCCCCAGCTTTCTTTCATATTTCGTTTGGTCTTTTTCTCATATTTTATTCTTTTCATGCAAGTTATGATCTGAGACACCACACATTATTACCTGGTAAGTGAACACAGGAGCAGTAGGCCATTCAGCCCTTTGAGCCTGCTCCACCATTCAACTAGATCATGGCTGATCGTCTACCTCAACGCCATTTTCCCATGCTATCCCCATATCGCTTGATGTCATAGTATCGAGAGATCTATCAATCCATCTTGAACATAATGACTGAACTTCCACAGCCCTCTGGGGTACAGAATTCCAAAGATTCACTATCCTCCAAGTGAAGGAAAGCAAAAGGCGGCATGCAGAGTCAGGGAAGCCACAGCAAACTGTTAGAGAAAAGCATACTTAGAGAAAGTATTTGAATTATGATTAAAAGTTGGAATTAATGCCACTATACATGTATGTTAACATAACTGTAAGAATTAATCATGTTTTTAATAGGAATCAGATACTTTTATATCAACGAGAAACAGAAAATGCTGGAAAAACACAGGTCTGGAGAGAGAAACAGAGTTAACTTTGAGTCTGTATGACTCTTCTTCAGAGCTGAAGAGAAGCCTAGAAACATTAACTCTGTTTCTCTCTCCACAGATGCTGCATTTTTCCAGCATTTTGTGCTTTTCTCTTAAACTATTCATTAATGGGATGTGGGCATCATTGGCGAGGCCAGCATTTATTGCTCATCCATAATTGCTCGAGAAGGTGGTGGTGAGCTGCCTTCTTGAGCCGCTGTAGTCCCTGTGTAGGTACACCCACAGTGCTGTTAGGGGGAGAGTTCCAGGATGTTGACCCACCCAGCAACAGTCAAGGCGATATATTTCCAAGTCAGGGTAATGAGTGGCTTGGAGGGGAACTTCCAGGTGGTGGTGTTCCCATGCATCTGCTGTCCTTGGTGGTAGCGGTTGTAGGTTTGGAAGGTACTGCCTAAGAAGCATTGGTTAAGTTCCTGCAGTGCATCGTGTAGATGGCACACACCGCTACCACTGTTCATCAGTTGTGGAGGGAGTGCATGTTTGTGGAAGGAGGTGCCAATCAAACGGGCTGCTTTGTCCTAGATGGTGTCAAAGCTTCTTGAGTGTTATCAGGCCTGCACTCATCCAGGCAAGTGGAGAGTGTTCCATCACAATCCTGACTTGTGCCTTGTAGATGGACAGGCTTTGAGGAGTCAGAAAGTGAGTTACTTGCCGCAGAATTCCTAGCCTCTGACCTACTCTTGTAGCCACAACATTTATATGGCTGGTCCAGTTCAGTTTCTGGTCAATAGTAGCCCCCAGGATGTTGATAGCGTGGGATTCAGTAATGGTAATAATGCCACTGAACATCATGGGGCGATGGTTAGATTCTCTCTTGTTGGAGATGGTCATTGCCTGGCACTTGTGTGGTGCAAATGTTACTTGCTGGCACAAGTCTGAATATTGTCTAGGTCTTGCTACATTCGGACATAGACTGCTTCAGTATCTGAGGAGTCGCGAATGGTGCTGAACATTGTGCAATCATCAGCGAACATCTCCACTTCTGACCTTATGATGGAAGGAAGGTCATTGATGAAGCAGCTGAAGATGGTTGGGTCTAGGACACTACCCTGAGGAGCTCCTGCAGTGATGTCCTGGAGCTGAGATGATTGACCTCCAACAACCACAACCATCTTCCTTTGCGCTGGGTATGACTCCAATCAGTGGACAATTTCCCTCCCCGATTCCCACTGACTCCAGTTTTGCTTGGGCTCCTTGATGCCACACTTGTTTGAACCAAGGCTGTAGTGAGGTCAGAAGCTGAGTGGCCCTGGTGGAACCCAAACTGGGCGTCAGTGAGTAGGTTATTGGTAAGCAAGTGCTGCTTGATAGCACTGTTGATGACCCGTTCCATCACTTTACTGATGATCAAGAGTAAACTGGTGGGGTGGTAATTGGTCAGGTCGGATTTGTCCTGTTTCTTGTCTACAAGGCGTACTTGGGCAATTTTCCACATTGCTGGGTAGATGCCAGTGTTATAGCTGTAATGGAACAGCTTGGGTAGGGGTGCAGCCAGTTCTGGAGCACAAGTATTCAGTACTATTGCCAGAATATTGTCAGGGCCCATAGCCTTTGCAATATCCAGTGCCTTCAGCTGCTTCTTGATACTGTGTGGTGTGAAACAAATAGACTGAAGACTGGCATTTGTGATGCTGGGGACCTCCGCAGGAGGATTTCAGATTTCCAGCATCCACAGTATTTTGCTTTTTTACTTTTATGAGAAGCATGCTTTGTTTAAAAGCAGTTTCTGCTGTAACAAATGATAACTTTAAAGAACAATAAACAGAATTAAAGTACAACAATAGGTTTTACCTCTGAGCTGGAAGTGGAATAAGGTCTTTATCTGTGAAAAGCCGAAGTAGGAAGTCATGAACATCATCTAAAGTTTCAGGTCCTCCCATGTTTAACATGAGGATGCCAGTCTTAGGTTTCCTGAAATAGGAGGACGAAGAATAAGTGTTTAGAACAGTAACACATATTGAGCGATTTCTTCAACAGATAATTATAAAATTGCTACAGGACAGGAGAAGGACATTCGGCCTGTCAAGCCTCTGTCAGCTCTCTGCAAGAACAATGTAGCTAGTCCCACTTGTTAGGAACTAGATATAGTTTTTAAGTTATATTTGTATTTGTGAGTGTTAGTAACAAGCTATAGCTTTAAAGTTTAATTTATACTTTTTTAATTTATGTGTTAAGGTGAAACCTGGGTTTGGTTTCAAGTTAGAGTTTTTGTGAGATGGAGCCAGCAAGTCTGGGGGTCTGATTGTATACATGCATTTTTAATAAGGTTTTATACTCTTGAAGTGAAGAGATGGTGGGTTACTAAGGGGCTAGTAGTTGAGTGCAGTTAAAACAAAAACATGAAGTAGAGAAAAAACTGCTGTTGCTTCACAACAGGGGTCCAGAAAGACACCCATAGAGACATGGGGAGAGACAGAAAAGCAGTTTCGTTCAGTTGGTACGGGTACACCACAGAGTGAAGACTGAAAAAAGGTCCAGGACTCTCTCTGGCTGGAAATGATGCCAGACTGCTGAGGAAATAAAAACATAGAAACATTGAAAAGAGGAGCAGGAGTAGGCCATTTGGCCCTTTGAGCCTGCTCTGCCGTTCATTATGATCATGGCTGATCATCCAACTCAATAGTCTGCTCCCGCTTTCTCCCCATATCCTTTGATTCCTCTCGCCCCAAGAGCTATATCTAACTCCTTGAAAACATACAATGTTTTGGCCTCAACTACTTTCTGTGGTAGCGAATTCCACAGGCTCACCACTTTCTGGGTGAAGAAATTTCTCCTCATCACAGTCCTAAATGGTCTACCCCGTATCCTCAGACTGTGACCCCTGGTCCTGGGCTCTCCCACCTTTGGGAACATCCTTCCTGCATCTACCGTGTCTCGTCCTGTTAGAATTTTATAGGTTTCTATGAGTTCCCCTCTCATTCTTCTGAACTCCAGCGAATATAATCCTAACCGACTCAATCTCTCCTCATATGTCAGTCCCGCCATCCCAGGAATCAGTCGGGTAAACCTTCGCTGCACTCCCTCTATAGCAAGAACATCCTTCCTCAGATAAGACGACCGAAACTGCACACAATATTCCAAGTGTGGTCTCACCAAGGCCCTGTATAATTGCAGCAAGACATTCCTGCTCCTGTACTCGAATCCTCTCGCTATGAAAATGAGTTTAAGGAACTCATATGTATTGTTCTAAAGTTAAAGTAATAGTGAATTTAGCGTGAGTTTACTGTGAGTTTACTATTTCAATGGAGATACCAATTGTGGAAGGACTTCTAGTGAATGTTCAGAAGTCTACTGGGAAAGAAACCTCTTCGCAACTGAAACAGCTCTAGCCTTATTGTGGAAATGGTGGTTGCTCTTCACTGGAGTGTTGGGTCTGTAAGGGTATTGCTGGGATAAAAGTGATAGCGTGTGTTTGAATATTTTTTTCCTTGGCGTTGGTGTTGAAATCTTTCCAACCTTTTGTTGTCCAGTGTAATGTAGTTACTGTTTCTAGCTTAATAAATGTTTTATCTTGTTGTTGAAAAGTCAACAGCAGGCTCCTGTGAATCTGTTCAGTAAGTACTCTTCATGGTTTAAAAAATAAGAATTATGATCTATCAAGCCAGGTTCCATTCTGGGATCTGATTTGTCCACTAATAACATCAGCTGGGATCATAACACTCTCCTGCCGTTTTCCTGTTGTCCTAAAAATTTTAACCCTCAAAATGCTTATTCAATTTCCTTTTGAAAGCCACAACTGAATCCGTGTCCGCCACCTTTACAGGCAGTGCATTCCAGACCCTAACCACTCATTGTGTAAAAAAGTTATTCCTCGTGTTGCCTTTGGTTATTTTGCCTTAAATCTGTGTTCTCCGGGTTCTCAATCCTTCTGCCAGCGGTAATAGTTTCTCCCTATTCACTCTGCCCTGATCCATCATGAGTTTGAGCACCTCTATCAAATCTTTTCTCAACCTTCTCTTCTCTAAGGACAACCACCCCAGGTTCTCCAATCTATCCACGTAACTGAAGTCCCTCATCCTGGAATTATTCTTGTAAATCTTTTCTACATCCTTTCTAATGCCTTCAGAAGCTTCTTAAAGTGCAGTGTCCAGAACTGGACACTATACTCTAGTTGATACTGAACTAGTACTTTACTAACTCTTCACACTTTCCTTCCTTTTGTACTCTATGCTTCTATTTATAAGGACAAAGATCCAATGTTCCTTTTTAACCACTTTCTTAACCTGTCCTGCCACCTTCAATGATTTGTGCACATTAGGTTTCACTGTCCCTGAATCAGCTTTAGAACTGTACCCTTTATTTTATATTCCCTCACCTTATTCTTCCTACCAAAGTGTATTGTTTCATACTTCTCTGCACTAAATTTCTTTTGCCACGTGCCCACCCATTCTCCCAGCCTGTTGGTGTCGTTTTGAAGTCTATCATTATCTTCCTCATGGTTCACAATACTTCAAAGCTTTTGTCATCTGCAATTTCTGAAATTGTACCATCGACACACAAGTCTAATTCACTCATGTATATCAAGAGGAGCAATGACTCTAGTACTAACTCCTGTATACCTTGCTCTAGTCTGAAAAACAACCGTTTACCACTACTCCTGATTTCCTGCCACTTGACTACACATGCATGCTACCAGTTTTCCTTTGATTGCATGGACTTTGCTGGCAAGCCTATTTGCAAAAATGCAACTGACAAGAAATTGCAACCTTATTTAAGATAGAGCAGTTAAACAGTGAAAACCACTTAGTTTTTACAAATTCAAAAAAAAAAGGACGATTTGACAGAACCCCAATATACTGATGATCACTATATAAATGCTGCCTCATTAGCCTCAGCACAAATTACAGCCCAGAATTTATTTTCTTACTTACGTACAAGCATGCTGTGTATTGTCAGTGGAATTCAATGGACAGAAGGATTATTAACACAGCTCATAAATTTTCCTCCCTTTCAACTGTAAGAGCAGTTCAGCCAATGCCCATCAACTCAGGCCAGAAGACCAAGGCTCTATTGCCCTTTATTGCTTTGGCACTGCAACAGTATAAAAAAAATGACTCACTAGAGGTGCTCTGGCACAAGGCACACATATTGCATTAACTCTTTACCTGAGAACTATGAACACACTTTTGAACTCTGAACTTCCGGCAGGCTCAGACATCTGTAGGGCCACCATATTAATAGGTCATCACAGTTCACTTTTTACCATTTAACATACACAGCTGTATGTATCTAGTGTCTTTTACTTTGTAAAAGACCCCAAGATGCTTCATGGAGCGCTATCAAACAAAATTTCACACCGAGCCACTTAGGGAGATATTAGGGCAGATCACCAAAAACTTAGTAGGTTTTAAGGCAAGTCTTAAAAGGAAAAGGAGGTAGGTAGAAAGGTGAAGAGGTGCAAGGAGGAAATTCCAGAACTTAACAGCCTTGGTAGCTGAAGGCACAGCCATCAATGGTGGAACAATTAAAATTGGAGATGCTTAAGAAGCCAGAATTGGTGGAGGGCAGAGGTATCTTGGAGGGTTTGGAGGAGATTAAAGATTGGGAGGTGGAGACCAAGGAGGAAATTTGAAAACAAAGATGAGAATCATAAAATTAAAGCAGTGTTTAATCAGAAGCCAATGTAGATCATTGAGCACTGGGGTGATGGCTGAATGGGACTTGAGAATGAGCTAGGACATAGAACCATAGAAAAGTTACAGCACAGAAAGAGGCCATTCAGCCCATAATGTCTTTGGCGGCTGAAAAAGAAAAAAATTTAAAAAATAGCTGCCCATTCTAATCCCACCTTCCAGCACCCAGTCCGTAGCCTTGCAGGTGCAAATCCAGGTAGCTTTTAAATGAATTGAGGGTTTCTGCCTCAACCACCAATCCAAGCAGTGAATTCCTAACACCTACCTTCTTCTGGGTGAAGAAGGTTTTCCTCATGTCCCCTCTAACTCTTCTACCAATCACCTTAAATCTGTGTTCCCTGGTAATTGACCTCTCCACTAGGGAAAACAGGGCACCTCTGTCTATTCTATCTAGGCCCCTCAATCTCAAACACCTCAATCAGGCCACCCTCAGTCCCAAGAAAAACAACCACAGCCTATCCAATCTTTCCTCATAGTTGAAATGTTCAAGCCCTGGCAACATTCTTGTAAACCCCCTCTGCACTTTCTCCAGAGCAATTATGTCCTTCCTGTAATTTGGTGACCAGAACTGTACACAAAATTCCAGCTGTGGCTTAACCAGCGTTTTATACAGTTGCATCATTACATCCCTGCTTTGGTATTCAATGCCTCGTCCAATAAAGGAAAGCATTCTTTATGTTTTCTTTACCACCTTTTCCACCAGTCTTGCCACCTTCAGGGACCTGTGCACATGCACTCCAAGATCTCTCACTTCCTCTATCCCTCCCAATATCCTCCCATTTATTATGTATTCCCTTGCTTTGTTTGTCCTCCCCAAATGCATTACCTCACACTTCTCTGGATTGAATTCCATCTGCCACTTTTCCGTCCACTCAACCAAACCAATTATAACATTCTGGAGACAACAGTTATCCTTTTCACTATCAACTACATGGCCAATTGTTGTATCATCTGCAAATTTCCCAATCATACTACCCATATTTAAGTCCAAATCATTAATACATGCAATAAACAGCAAGGGACCCAACACAGAGCCCTGTGGAACACCACTTTCCATTCGCAAAAACGTCCAGCGACCATTACCCTTCGTTTCCTGTCGCTGAGCCAATTTTGGATCCAACTCGCCACATTCCCCTGTATCCCATTGGCTTTTACTTTATTGCCCAGTTTGCCATGTGGGATCTTGTCAAATGCCTTACTAAAGTAAATGTAGACAATATCCACTGCACTACCCTCATCAATCCTTCTTGTTACTTCCTCAAAAAATCCTATTAAATTAGTAAAACCCGACCTTTCCCCAAGAAAACCATGCTGACTCTCCCTGATTAATCTGTTCCTTTCTAAATGACAGTTTGTCCTGTCTCTCAGAATTATTTCTAATAATTTGCCCACCATCAAAGTCAGACTGACCAGCCTATAATTATTTGGCCAACCCCTTGCACCCTTCTTAAATATTGGTAAAATGTTCGCAGGCCTCCAATCCTCTGGTAATTCACCTGTATCTAGTGAGGATTGGAAAATGATCCTCAGAGTATTTGCTATTTCCTCCTATGAGCAGCAAAGTTTTGGATGACCTTAGCTTAAAGGGTAGAAAGTGGAAGTCAGTAGCAATCAAGCCTAGAAGTAACAGAGGCATGATGAGGATTTCAGCAGTAGGTAAGCTGAGACAGGGGTAGAGTCAAACAATGTTAGAGAGGTAGAGATTGGCAATCTTAGTGATGGTGCAAATATGTGGTTGGGAGCCCATCCCAAGATCAAATACGGCAAAAATTGTCAGTAGTTTGTTTCAGCCTCAATACAGTTACCTGGGAGAGCGATGGAGTAGGTGGCTAAGAAGCAGGGCTTGTGGCAAGGACCAAAAACAATGACTTTGGCCTTCCCAATATTTAGTTCGATGAATTTTTCCTCATCAAATAAGAAATCGTGCAATTTCGAGACAGTCAAGAGAGTTGACCGTGAGTAATGTTTCCAGTCAGTTGTGCAGGCATCACACTCAGCAGCCCCTTTAAGTTACCCTGCATGCACAGCCATGCAAAAAAAAATTTAAAAGGTTACATGCATATAAAAAACAAATCACCCATGCACTTCAAAAATAAATTAGAATGAACACGAACTGTGTGTCATCAACATATGTGGAAACTGACGCAGTTTTCTTGAATGATGTTGCCACGTGGCAGCATGTAGATTAGAAATAGGAGGGTGTCAAAGATAGGTTCTTAGGGGACAGGAGAGGCAATGGTGCAGGAGCAGGAAGAAAATCCACTGCAGCTGATTCTTGGATACAACTGGATAGTTAAGAATGGAACCAGGATAGAGTTTGAAAGTGAGCGAGTTTTTGCAGGGTCAGGCACAGAAGGAAGCATGGTTGGGAGGGGGAAGGGAATGTAGGTGGAGAGCTTTATAGGAAAGTGATCAGAGATGGCCTTATCGTAACAGACACGATGGGAGTACCAAGGCTGCATGAGATGGCAAGGTCAAAGCAGCAGCTGTGGAGAGAGAGATTAAGGGAGAATAGGAGGGCAGTGAACTTACAATACTCCTATACTTAAAAGCTAACGATACTGTTGCCCATCACCTGTGAAAAAAGTAATTAACATTTAAGTTAACAAAGGAGGTTTGTTTCCTAAAACTAGAGCTGAAACAGCACAGTACCCTCTACAAGACATCTGGGATCTAAGTTAACGGGGCAAGCAGCTATGTATCTCCTTAACCAATCAGATTGAAGAATTGTGAAACTACCATAGCAAGGGCTATAACAAGTTGACACTGAATTCACCATTCTAATTTAAAAACAGATACAGAAAGAGAAATTAAAAGGCAAAGATTCGATTGAGAGAGAGACACTACAAAAGAACAAGCAATTTTTTATCTTTAAAAACTCCCATAACAATTAAGATCTAAAGGAACGAGACAGGACAGTTGTAATAGTTAATTTTCAGTGCCAGAGCGGCAATAATTAACACTGAACATATTGCTGTGCATCATGGCTCTCTTGGTAGCAGTCTCCCGAATGAGAAGATTGTGGGTTTAAGTCTAATTACAGAACAAAGGCACAAAAATCAAGGTTGACACCCCAGTGCACTACCACTTTCGGAGGTGCTACCTTTCTGATGAACTGTTAAACCGAGGTGACGCCTGCTCTGGAGTGAATGGAAAAGACCCCATGGAACTATTTCAAAGAAGAACAGGGAATTATACCCAGTGTTCTGTCCAATATCTTCCCCTTGATCAACATCACAAAACAGATTACCTAGTCATTATCACATTGCTGCTTTTGGGAACTTGCTGCTGCATTTCCTGTATTCCAACAGTGACTACACTTCAAAGCACTTCACTGGTTGTAAAGCACGTTGAGGTGTTCTTAGGTGGTGAAAGGCACTATATAAATGCAATCAAAGTCTTTTAAAAAGGTAGTTAGACATGAACTAGCTTGACTTAACTTTCTGGAGCAAGATTACTTTGTATCCACCCTGCAAATGTAGGAATTTACTGGCAGTACTACATGCATTTGAAAGAGGAACCAGACAGTGAGTTGCTGGTTTTGTGAGGATAATGGCAGAGTTGCGCAACTGACAGCAACTTTTCAATTTCTGTGACCACCCATCTGCCCTTACCTGAAATTGCTGTGACATTTGTGCATAAATTACAGCAATCACCACACTGTAATATGGGTTAATATAGTTTAAACTGATTTCATTTTTAATGCTGTTTGGTGCAAGTGTGAGCAAGTTTAGATTTTAGCGTTCTATGGAGGGGTCCTGGTTTTTTTGTTTTGTACACAAAAATTTTTCACCATGTTTAAATGCAAGATTATTTTAAAAATCTCCAACAAGTAACTGAGAAATCTACAAAAATACAGTTTCTACATGCCTGATAAGAGTGTACACCCTTCTTAATTAACTCCAGAGCTTTAAAGAGCACAAATGCAAAAGTTAAGCATTCAGAGATCCCCAAGTATGACTCAAGTTTAAATCTGCACATTTTACCAACTACTTGTCCAGCCAGAATTAGCTTACCATCACATCAGAGCATTTACCAATTAAGCTACTAACTGAGATGACTATTCTGGAGCTCAATGAGAAACACTGCAGCTTTCAGTGGCAAAGTTTAACCCTCTAGGTTCAAACTGTAAGCTAGACTCAATGGTCAATCATCAGGGTCCTGGAATACTTGCCCAAGAGAGGGCAGTCACTAGAATATAATTAAGTTAGCTGTTGGTCATCGTAAAACACATTGCATTGCAACCGTCTTTTAACCACAGGACAAACACAAACTATATGCCACCAATTGGAAATGTGAACTTCAGCAACTCAGTCACATGCAGCAAACTCAGTTTATCAGCTCACGTTTCCACACCCAGCCTGCAGGCATTGCCACAAGTTTCAAAGATTCCTTATCCGATATCTCTATTCACCATAGACTAAAGACTTTCAAAAGTCAACTTGTGCCATTTCAGGCAATGATGCTTTTCAAGAGCTTTCAAAAAGTTAACTATCCCAATGAGGCTCATTTCCTTACCCAGGGTACCATCAGTTCTAATAAATACTCAAAACAATGGACATTTGGGATGTCCATTGAGAAATGAATGCAACAACTTCCATCCCCTCCCACCTATAGCTTATCTGTGCCAACAGTTTTCCACACAGTTACAATTTCAGTTTACCTTTCATCTAGCTGAGGCTTTTCTTTCACATCAGCTCTCTGCCCAGTTGCTGCTGCAGAGGTTGAATGCCATTGCCTTGGGACACGAGGGCACAATTTATTCGAGTTGTTCTTTGTAACTGCATAGGAAACAGCATAAGTTTTCCACATCATTCACCAGTGTGTTCAGGTCATTGATAAACAATTCAAAGTCAATGGCAGAGGAGTTGAATACTTTGCATCAGTCTTCATGGTAGAAGACACTAATAGCATTCCAAAAATACTAAATAATCAAGGGGCAAAAGGGGAGGTGGGGGTGAAGGAAATAATTACAATAACTATCACTGGAGAAAAAGTACTCGGGAAACTAATGGGGACTAAAGGCCTGGACCTGATGGGTTGCATCCTAGGATATTAAAGGAAGTAGCTGCAGAGAGTGTGGATGGACTGGTAGTAATCTTCCAAGAATCCTTAGATTCTGGAAAAGTCCCAGAAAATTGGAAAACTGCCAATGTAACACCCTTATTCAAAAAGGGAGGTAGGCAAAAAATAGGTAACTATAGGCCAGTTAATATGTCATTGGGAAAATGTTAGAGTCTATTATAAAGGATGTAATAGCAGAGTATTTAGAAATACATAATATAATCAAGCAGAGTCAGCATGGCTTCATGAAGAGGAAATCATGCCTGACAAATTGATTAGAATTCTTTGAGGAGGTAACAAGCAGGATAGATAAAGGGAACCAGTAGATAAAATATATTTGGATTTCCAAAAGGCGTTCGATAAGATACCGCACATGAGGCTACTTAATAAGATGAGAGCAAATGGTGTCGAGGATAGTATATTGGATAGAGGATTGGCTAACTAATAAAAGAGTTGGGATAAGGGGGGCATTTTCAGGATAGCAACCTGTAACTAGTGGAGTGCCACAGGGATCAGTGCTGGGACCTCAATTTACAATATATATTAATGACCTGGATGAGGGAAGTGAATGTACTATCGCCAAGTTTGCGGGTTACACAAAAATAGGTGGGAAGGCAAATGGTGAGGATGACACAGAGTCTACAGAGGGATATAGATAGGTTGAGTGGGCAAAAACTTGGCAGATGGAATATAACGTGGGAAAATGTGAGGTTATGCTGAATATTATTTAAATGGAGAAAGACTGCAGAAAGTTGCAGCACAGAGGGGTTTGGCAGTCTTCATGCATGAATCACAAAAAGCTAACATACAAGCTCAGCAGGTAACAGAGAAGGCAAATGGAATGTTGGCCATTATTTCAAAGGCATTTGGAGCATAAAAATAGATAAGTCTTTCTAAAACTATGCAAGGCACTAGTTAGACCACACCTAGAATACCGTGAATAGCTTTGGTCCCCTTATCTAAGAAAAGATATACTGGCATTGGAGGCAGTCCAGAGGTTTATTAGATTGATCCCGGGTATGGAGGGGTTTTCTTATGAGGAGAGATTGAGTAAGCTGGGCCTGTACTCATTGGAGTTTAGAAGAATGAGAGGTGACCTTATTGAAACATATAAGATTCTTAGGGGCTTGACAGGGTAGATGCTGAGAGGTTGTTTCCCCTTGTGGAAGAGTCTAGGACCAGAGGGCATAATCTCAGAGTATGGGGTTGTCCATGTAAGACAGAGATGAGCAGGAATTTATTCTCTGAGGGTAGTGAATCTGTGGAATTCTTTATCGTAGAGGGCTATAGAGGCCAGATTATTAAGTATATTCAACGCTGAGACAGACAGATTTTTAATCAGTACGGGAATCAAGGGTTATGGGAAAAGGCAGGAAAGTGGAATTGAGGATTATCAGATCAGCCATGATCTCATTGCATGTTCCAAATCTTGCTAATCAGGTTCATGTGCAAACAGGCAAATCATGGTGGATACACCAAATGTTGCACTAAGTGTCAGGCACAGAGAGTCAAGGAGGAAACAAAAAATACTATATCAGGAAGCAACTATGACTCAGGCTGGAAAGTACATTAAACAAAATTGAGGCGAAAACCATTTGAAAGTTCATCAACCTGAAACACAAATTGCTTCTCCCAATACAGATGCAGCCATTCATCCTGGATGTTTCCAGCATTTTCTGTTTTAATTTCAGATTTCCAGCACCACAGTACTTTGTCTGAAAGCATACATTGCTCTATCAAAGCATAGACAGCTTCCGACAAGAATTTTACACAAAACTCAGCAGGGTTAGAAACTTTTAATAAATAATAAAAATAATAAAGCTGGAAAGACCAAAATTAAACCTAAATAGGAAATGGGCAGAACTCAGCAGGTCTGGCAGCATCTGCGGAGAGGAACACAGTTAACGTTTCGAGTCCGAAATTCCCCGCAGATGCTGCCAGACCTGCTGAATTTTTCCAGGTATCTTTGTTTTTGTTTTGGATTTCCAGCATCCGCAGTCTTTTTTGTTTTTATCTTCGGAAATGGGCAGAAATGTTTTCACTCTGTTGCCGGGATCTGGAACGCACTGCCTGAAGAGGTGATTCCATAAATGCTTTTAAAAAGCGATCTGGCAGGGAGTTGAGGATGAAGCATCTACAGGATTATGGGCAAAAAAAATCAAGGCTGTGGGACTAAGCATGATTGTTCTTTCAAAGGCAATTCAGGGATAGGCAAAATGACCTCCTCTCGTGTGTTAAGTTTTCATGATTCTATGAAATCAAATTTCTTCTAGGGACGTGAAGGCCACTTCATCGGCTGAACGTAAGAACCCGGGGGACAGGAGTAGGCAATTCAGCCCCTCGGGCTGTCTCACCATTCAATTAGATTATGGCTGATCCGTACCTCAACAACATTTATCCACTTTGGTTCCGTATCCTTTAATATCCATACCTAACAAAAATCTGCAAACCTCAATTCAGAAACTTTTAATTGGCTTAGCCTCAGCAGGTTTTGGAGGGAGGTGGGGGCCGGTGGAGAGACCCGAGGAAAGGTTCTCTAGCCGAGCAAATCCTTTAATCATGTCGAATCTGTACTTCACTCCAAGGAACTCCTACTTCAGTTCGGGTCCAACTATATATATATATATATATATATAGCTCTGGACGACTGTGACACAACTTCCTTACGGCGGACCTTAAGATAATGGCCAACATATCCTTGCCCTTCAATTGTACAGTGTGTGTGTTTTTGTTTTGTTGTTGCATCTGTGCACAACATGGACTCCTAAAAATCTCCCCCCCGCTCATTCGGGTTTCCCAGCTTGTGGTCAACGCAGATCCGCTCCTGTCCAAAATAATGTAAACTCGGCCTGACGCCAGCCCTGTGGGTTATGCAACAGGGCAAAGGAGACTCTTACTCGCTAAATACCTGCCTTCCCTTCCCCTCGAAAACAAATCCGACATCGTGTGTGTGTTTTTAAGAGCCCGACGTGCGGTTTTCCTGCCGGTGAAGGCATCTTTTTCCTGTCGGTAACAAAGTTACACAACAGCCGCCGAGAGCGGGCTTCACATTCCCGACTGAACCCGCCCGCGCTGGCGGGTGACGGGGGGGGGGGGGGGAGACCTTTCCCAACCGGAAGATCGCCACCGTCTAACCACCTTGCTCCTCTTTTTTATATAAAAAAAAATAACTAAATAGATGAATTTAACAGTAAACTCACCGACGCAGAAGCGAGCGCACAGCCTCAGCAGCGCCATGTTGTGCAACTTTAAATCCCGTCCTGGCCTCAGCGCGGACTCCGCCGCTTCAGTTCCACCCGGCTGGGAATGCGCAGCAACAGGTTAGCCAGCCAGCCAGTCCCGCTCTCTCACTCTGCAACATCACACAGGGCATGGGAATACCGCCTCCTGCCGTTTTCCCCCCTCTCTCTCACCTTTCCAGTCATACTGTCAAAAGAAGCTTTCAAAAAGAAAGACTTGCATTTAATAGAGTGATTTTCACCATTGCCGGGCGTCTCAAAGCGCTTTAAGTGCTTTTGAAGTGTAGTCAGTAAGGGGAAAAGCAAAATACTGCGGATGCTGGAAATCTGAAACAAAAACAAAAAACAGAAGATGCTGGGAAAGCTCTGCAGGTCCAACTGTGGAAGAGAAAAACAGAGTTAACATTTCGAGCCCTAATGACTTCTTCAGAGCTACAGAGAAGTAAAAATGTGATGAAATTTAGACTGTTTAAGGGGAGAGGGGGCGTGGGGCAGGGTGGTGGAAGGTCCTTTTGTTCATGACATCTTTGTCAGTCTCTCCTTTGTCCCCACCTATCACTGGCCTTCTGTCCAGCTTCACCTGCTCCACATCCTTGCCCCTGGAACCAGGGAGATAACATACCATCCTGGTGTCATGTCTGAGGCCACAGAAATGTCCATCTGTTCCCCTTACGATAGAATCCCCTATCACTATTGCTCTCCCACTCTTCTCTCCCCCACTCTGTGCAGCTGAGCCACCTGTGGTGCCTCGGACTTGGCTCTTGCTGCATTCCCCTGGGAAACCATCCCCCCCAGCAGTATCCAAAACGGAAAATCTGTTGGAGAGGGAGATGGACACAGGGGATTCCTGCACTACCTGCCTAGTGCTTTTACTCTGACGGTCACCCATTCCCTTTCTGCCTGTGCACACTTTACCTGCAGCGTGATCAGCTCACTATACATGCTATCCACGAAGATCTCATCCTCGCGGATACGCCACAGTGACTCAAAGCGCAGCTCCAGCTCCAAAGCATGGATTTCCAGTAACTGCAGCTAGAGACACTTCTTGCATACATTTTTTTTTGTAAAAATATACTTTATTCATAAAATATCTTCAATCACATTCAAAACCATTTCAAAAACAACATTACAAGGGTACAATCCAGGTTAAACTTTTACAAAATGTATCACCAGGTGCATCAGTACAAACAATATTACAATCAATTACAGCCTTTCATTTTGATCTGTACAGCCCGAGGGGCTCTAAACAGTTCCCAGTCTCTCGGTGCGCTGTGGTAGAAAGGTCTTAGACAGCGACCCTTCCCCTTTGCGGCAGCTGCCCCAAGCTTTAGTGCGTCCCTCAGCACGTAGTCCTGGACTTTGGATTGTGCCAGTCCGCAACAATCGGTCGGGGACAACTCTTTGCGCTGGAAGACCAACAAGTTTCGGGCAGACCAAAGCGCCTCTTTCACCGAGTTGATGATCCTCCAGCTGCAGTTGATGTTTGTCTCGGTGTGTGTCCCTGGGAACAGCCCGTAGAGCACAGAGTCCTGTGTCACAGAACTGCTCGGGATGAACCTCGACAGCAACCACTGCATCTCTCTCCAGACTTTCTTTGCAAAGGCACAATCCACAAGGAGGTGAACAACGGTCTCTTCCCCACCACAGCCACCTCGAGGGCAACGTGCAGAGGGGGTGAGCTTCCTGGCGTGTAGGAAGGATCTGACGGGGAGGGCCTTTCTCACCACCAGCCAAGCTACGTCTTGGTGCTTGTTGGAAAGTTCTGGCGATGAGGCATTCTGCCAAATGACTTTGACAGTCTGCTCGGGGAACCATCCCACAGGGTCCACCCTCTCCTTATCCCTCAGGGCCTCTAGGACGTTACGTGCTGACCACTGCCTGATGGACTTGTGGTCAAAGGTGTTTTTCTGCACTTCTTGCATACATGGTCACCCTGGGCACTAGAAGTGTCCCTGACTTCCCACATCGCATAGGAGGAGCATTCCACTTAGGCCGAGCTGCTACACCTCACATTCTAACACTCCAGCCATGTTTACCTATTTAACATTTCAAACCTAGCTTCTCTTCTTGATACATCAAAGCCTTCAGACCAGCTGTCTCTAATTCAATTAACTCCCACACACAGGCACTATTTCTACTTTACAATAAATTCCATTAACATTATGAAAATTATATCTTCCTGGCATGTTGTTCAAATTTTTGCATTGTTTTGCCTTTCCAGGGTAATTTGAGGCAGACCGGGCACTTTTCAGTGTCCGAAAGTGGTGGCTAAAGTTGATGGACCACCCAGCATTGATCCAGGCATCAGATCTGGACATGACAAAAGCATTGTTCCACTCGCCTCCTGACTCCCCAAAGCCTGTCCACCAGCTACAAAGCATAGGTCAGGAGTGTGATAGAATATTCTCCAATTGCCTGGATTACTGCAACTCCAACACACAAAAAATTCAACATCATCCAGGACAACGCAGCCTGCTTCATCAGCACTCCCTCCACCACTTGTGCACTTTCTCAGCAGTGCGTACCATCTACAAGATGCACTGCAGCAACTCACCAAGGCTTCTTCAATGGCAACTTCCAAACCCATGACCTCTACCACCTAGAAGAACAAGGGCTCCAGGCGCATGGGAACACCACCTGCAAGTTCCCCTCCAAGTCGCACACCATCCTGACTTGGAACTATATCGCAGTTCCTCCACTATTACTGGATCAAAATTCTGGAACTCCCTCCCTATCAGCACTGTGGTTGTACCTAAACCACAAGGACTGCAGCAGTTCAAGAAGACGGCTCACCACCATCTTCTCAAAGGCAAACAGGGATGGGCAATCAATACTGAACTTCCCAGTAATGCTCACATCCAAAGAATGAATGAAAAAAACACCCAACTGAGACAACCCTGCAAAGTTTTCTTCATTAACATCTGGAGACGTATGTCCAAATTGGGAGAGTTGTCCCACGGTCTAGAACAGCAGCAATTTATATTTATGTAGCACCTTTAACACAATGAAATATTACAGAGCACTTCAATGGAGCATAACAATAAGTATGACACTGAGCCACATGAGATATTAGGTCAGATGACCAAAAACTTGGTCAATGAGGTAGGTTTTAAGAAGTGTGTTAAAGGAGAAATGGCAGGTAGAGAGGCAGAGAGGTTTAGGGAGGATACTCCAGAGTTTTGGGCCTAGGCAACTGATGGCGTGGCCACCAATGATGGAGCAGTTATGATTGGGAATGCACAAGAGAGCAGAATAAGACGAGCACAGATATATCGGAGGGTTAGAATCATAGAGTTGTTAAAGCACAGAAGGAAGCCATATGGCCCATCAAGTCCGTGCTGGCTCTCCTAAGGAGCAATTCATGTACTGCCACTCCCCTGCCTCTCCTCACATCCCTCCCTTCCAGTTATTCAGAAAATGTAGAAAAATTTACAGCAGAAAGGGAGGCCACTCTGCCCACCCTGTTTGCGCCAGCTGAAAAATGAGCCACCCAGCCTAATCCCATTTTCCAGCACATGGTCCACTGGACTAGTAATCTAGAGCCCCAGGGTGATGCTCTGGGGACTAGGGTTCGAATCCCGCCACGGCAGACTCAATAAAAATCCGGAATTAAAAGTCTGATGACCACGAAACCATTGTCAATTGTTGTAAAAACTGTCCTTTAGGGGAGGAAATCTGTGGTCCTTACCTGGCCTGGCCAATGTGGGTGACTCTTAAATATGAGGAGAGATTGAGGAAACTGGGCCTGTATTCTCTAGAGTTTCAAAGAATGAGAGATGATCTCGTTGAAACTTACAAAATTCTACAGGGCATGACATGGTGGATGTAGATAGGATGTTCCCCCTGGCTGGCAAGTCTAGAACCAGGGCAAGGGGTAAGCCATTCAAGACTGAGATGAGAGGAATTTCTTCACTCAGTGGGTGGTGAATATTTGGAATTCTCCATCTCAGAGGGCTGTGGAAACTTAATCATCAAGCATGTTCAAGACAGAAATCGATAGATTTCTGCATACTAATGACATCAAGGGTTATAGGGATAGCGTAGGAAAGAGGCATTGCGGTAATAATCAGCCATGATGTAACTGAATGGCAGAGCAGGCTGGATGGGCTGAATGGCCTACTCCTGCTTCTATGTTCTTTCACAACTTACTCTTCTTGCCTGTTTTTGTGTCGTAGGCAAATTTAGTAACTATACACTTGAACCCTTCATCCAAGTCATTGATGTAGATTGCAAGTTGTTGAGGCCTTAGCATGATGTGACATCTTGTCAAATGCCTTCTGGAAATCTAAGCACATTGTATCTGCAACTTCCCCTTTATCGACTTTGCTCGTTACTTCCTCAAAGAATGCTAATAAATTAATCAATATGACTTCCCCTTTCACAAAAACCATATTAAGTTTGCCTGAATGCATTGAGATTTTCTAAGTGCACTGCTATAACCTCCTTAATAATAGATTCCAACATTTTCCCTATGACAGATGTTAGGCTAATTGGCCTGCAGTTCACTGCTTTCTTTCTCCCTCCTTTCTTGAATAGAGGAGTTACATTTTAAACTGTAGAATCTTGAGACTTCATTATTTCAGTAAATACTGGGATTTCAGATTTTTTTTTAAATACAAAAGTCACTGGTCTTGACTGAGATCGTAAAAGCAGCGAGTTATCATGGTCTGGAATGCACTGCCTTAAAGGGTGGTGGAAGCAGATTCAATAAGTTTTCAAAAGGAAGTTAGATAAATGCTTGAAGATAGAAAATTTGCAGGGCTATGGGAAAAAAGCAAGGGTCTGGGACTAGCACCTGTACAGACACAATGGGCCAAATGGCCTGCCCTTGCTATCATTCCATGATTCTAATGCTCGGAAGTCTGCCAATTTCATTGGAAGCTGGTCCCAGTAAACTCCAGGCATTAACAAATGAAAAATTCATTCAATTGTACATGTTCTTCAATGATTAGTTTCAAATGATTTGTTCTATGATTAGAGAATGAATGTTCCAGTGCATTAAGAATGTCAGAAAATGTCAATAATTTAACAGCGGTCATCTCAACTCCTAATTTAAAGGACATTTAGTGAGCCAGATGGGTTTTTACAACAATCAGCAATGGTTTCAAGGTCATCATGAGACTTTTAATTCCAGATTTTTTTAAAATTCAAATTTCACCATCTGCTGTGGTGGAATGCAAACCCAGGTCCACAAAGCATTACCCCTAGGTCTCTGGAATATTAGTCCAGTGAAAATACCACGATGCCACAGCTTCCCCCAACGTACAGCAAGTCCCACACACTATGAGGTAAATAACAACATTGATTGAGGGGAGAAATATTGAATGAGACAGAACTCCCCTGCTCTTTTTGAAATAATATCGTTATGGGTCTGCATAATATCAATTGCAGGCATATTTACTGTATGTTTTGTATTCATCAGCACTTCTGTGCCCTTGTACTACAAACACTGTCACTGTTATTTCACTACATGATAAAAAATATTTAAATTAAGAACTGAATTGTCTGACATTATAGTGTAGATGATTACTTCAAACCTTCCATGTCTAGGCAATTAGAAACTTTATATCCAAACATTCCAGGAAAACAACTTGCATTTTTATAACACCTTTAACGTAGAAGAATTTCCCAAGCTACTTTACAGGAGTGTCATCAACACCACCACAAAGAAAGATGGTTGTGGCCATTGGAGATCAGCCATCTCAGTTCCAGGACATCATTGCAGGAGTTCCTCAGGGTAGTGTCTGAGGTCCAACCATTGCCAGCTGCTCCAGCAATGACTTTCCCTCCAGCATAAGGTCAGAAGTGGGGATGTTTGCAGATGTTCAGCACCATTCATGACTCCTCAGATACTGAAGCAGTCTATGTCCATATGCAGCAGGACCTGGACAACATTCAGGCTTGGGCTAAATAGCAAGTTAGATTCGCTCCACTCAAGTGCCAGGCAATGACCATCTCCAACAAGAGAGAATCTAACCATCTCCCCTTGACATTGAATGGCATTAGCATTGCTGAATCCCTCACTATCAGTATCATTGACCAGAAACTGAACTGGGCCAGCCATGTACTGTGGCTACAAGAGCAGGTCAGAGGCTTCAAATTGTGCAGCAAGTAGCTCACCTCCTGACTCCAAAGCCTGTGCATCATCTAAAAGAAAGTCAGGAGTGTGATGGAATACTCTCCACTTGCCTGGATGAGCACAGCTCCAACAACACAAGAAACTCAACATCATCCAAGACAAAACGGCCCGCTTGATTGGTACCCCATCAACCACCTTCAACATTCATTCTCACCACTGATGCACAGTAGCAGCAGTGTCTAACATCTACATGGTGCACTACAGCGACCACCAAGACTCCTTCAACAGCACCATCCAAACCCATGACTTCTACTACCACAAAGGGCAAAGGCAGCAGGTGCATGGGAATGCCACCACCTGCAGATTCCCCTCCAAACCACACACCATTCTGACTTGGAACTGTATTGTTCTCCCTTCACCGTTGCTGGGTCAAAAATCCTGGAGCTCCCTTCCTAATGGCAGTCTGGGTGTACCTACATCACATGAACTACAGTGGTTCACCACCATCTTCTCAAGGGAAATTGCGGTGGGCAATAAATGCTGGCCTTGCCAGTAATGCCCACACCCCGTGGAATAAGAAAAAATTGACACCAAGCCACTTAAGATGCTATTAGGACAGATGACCAGTGATTGGTTAGAAATGTTTTAAGGAAAACGTCAAAAACTGTCATACTGTATGGAATGCCGAGACAAATCATTTAAGCAGCCTTCATCCACTTTTGCTGAAATGTGCTCCACTGACATCAGCAGTCTTCAATGCCTTGTCCTTATGTGTCAGCTGGTAGTGTGTGTTGGCAAGCTACTCAATCATTAAGCAAGTCGTAGGAAGCCCAGTCTTCAGGCAATGCCCACATATATGCATTTCCTTAACTCTAGAATGAGATCAGCTCAGCCTGATCTGACCAGGAACACAACTCGAGACCATCTGGTCTGTATGATTTAACATTATACTGGCAGTGCCGTTACTTACCAGTCCATTTACCCTGGTAGCTGGCACCAGGTTCTTTCCGAATGACTTGAAAAAAACCCAAAAAAAGTATATATGATGCTGAAATGGGGGCACCTTTCACATGCTGTAAATATATCAGGTTTAGGGGGCTGAAGCAACAAACACATCACATCCTTTATTTGCTACAGTCATTAGTATTAACTGTGCATATTGTTATGATCCCAGCTGCTGTTACTACTGGACAAGCCAGATCCCAGGGTGGAAGCCGGCTTGATAGATCCTAACTTTTATTTTTTGTTTCAATACATGGAGTGCCTACTGAACAGAGTCACTGGAGTCAGCTGAACTTTTAGCAAAAGAATAAAACATTTATGAAACAGGAAAAGATGAACTATATTACAATCCTCATTCACCCACAACTATAGCTTTACAGATATATTCAGATTTGTAAGGATGACACAAGATACAAAAGCTATCTTATAGTCTTAATGTTCACAGTAAGTATTCGGTCCATGTAAACCAATAGGCAACCTGCGGTCAGCCACACCACACTCTGAAACCAAGTGACAGATGCCACCCCCAAACGTGAAATGCTATGGATCTCTCATCAACTCCCCCCAAACGCTTGTCACAAGATGAACCGACCATTCCCACTGAACTCCGTCTTTCACACACGGATTTCCAATTTCTACTCTCAAAGAACTTGCTTTGGAATCTTCTCCCAAACTGACATTCTCTCTCAGACGCCTTCCACAAGGGTCCACCTCCAGGGTACCAAGTCTCCTGGATTGCCACATGCATTCAAGCTTCCTTCCACAAACTCTCCCTCACTGAGTCAGCTGTGCCAACAGAACTTAATGCTTCACATGCCCATAGTAAAAAGTTACAGGCCTTTGGTTGTATCCTCGGATCTTCTGGCTTCTTGCAAGCCTATTTTGCTTTAAGTCTATGCCCTGCAGCTTTCTCCCTTTAAACTTGGAGCCTTTCTCTGCTCCTCGCTCTTAACAGGACCTTTTCCAGGTTCCCGTCCTTGTCCTTTGATTTAACTGTCCTCTTGGAACCTTTCCTGTTCTACTCTGCTGGATTTGGGGACTTTTGTTTTTGGAACCTGCTCCTTGCAATTTCCTCTCCTGTGTCCTGTTTCTTCTGGCAGCTGGCTTCAGCTTTAGTTTGGGACTTGCTATCTGTCCCTCTCCAATGCTGCTTCTGCTGGCAACTGCTTGCAACTGAACTCAAACTGCTTTTGATTTCTTTGTCTGTGTGGGGTCTCTCTCTGAACCCCTTTCATACATTGATTGTTTTAAGTCCCCTTCAAGAGTCATAAAATCTCATTAAAATGCAGACATCTTTTAAAGTAAAACTAAAACTCAGGTTTTATCCTTTTAAACCAAAACTACAGAAATACAAATTAAACTTAAAAGATAGCCCTTATTCCGAAACACACCCAAACAGACATAACTTACTTAAAAATTTCTCTATTCCCTTACAATACTTTGCAGGGATAGGAGAATTCACAGAAAAATAAAACTAATGGACAGAGTATTTTTATGAATGATTTATTGTTGCTGTAAATTATGAACACAAGCATTCTGAAAATCATAATTACACAAGACTCACTGGTGGCAGAGGTATGTCGCATTACAGTACAGTATTTATGCAATTCTTAAAATATAGATAACCGAAATCAGTGGTACAGCCGAGAGTCTCCACCTGAAATAATGGCCTGTACTTTCAGATGCTGATGGATCAGCTGATCATTTAGCAGTTTCTCTTTTTTACGCAAGCGATAAAGGACATGAAATTTGTTTTATTCCAGCGTTACACCAAGCAGATGTTATGGTTTACAACGTTGAACGAAGCGTGGATACAAACATACATCACGAATATGATGTCTGTTGAGAAGCCATGTTAAGAACCGTTCCAGACCCAGACCATAACCACCATGAGGGCAACTGCCATATTTACGCTAGAAGGAATAAGAATACACATAAGAGTGTAGATGGAAATTCAAAAATCAAAGTCAGCTAAACAAGATATTAATTCTTCAAGTAGCCACAAGGCTCTACTAGAAAGAATTCTGAAGTATGTACATTGAAGAACAGTACTCAAAGCCTTTTTAGCCTAGATTTCATTATCAATCAGTAAAATATTTTCATGAATATAGTTCACTAAATTTCTTAAGCTTCAGCTTGATCTACCCAAGTCAGGTGGTGGTGAATTCATGCCTCACCATGAGGCTTAAGCCATTGATCCAGGCTGACATTTTACTACAATGATGCATGATCAGAGCTACCATCTTTCAGATGAGACACGAAAGCAAGATCCAATCAACTTAGTCAAGGGGATGTGAAAGATTCCATGATACTTTTCATAGAACAGCAGTGAGTTCTCCCAGATACCGGGATAATATTTACATCTCATTTATCACAAGCAACAAAAATATAATTGGATTTCCAGCGCGAGAGGAGGGAGCAGGTAAAACAGCTGGTGGTCCCCCAGAGCAGGACTGGGACCGGTTCTGGGGAAGGTGGGACCAGTAGAAACAGGACAGGTTGCATCTGGGCAGGGCTAGGAACAATGTCCTCTTGGGGGGGGGGGGGGAAGAGGTGCTTGCTAGTGCAGTCGGGGTGGGTTTAAACTAGAATAGCAGGGGGATGGGAACCTAAGCAGGGAGACAGAGGAGGGGGAAAACAAGGGTAGAAACAAAAGACAGAAAAGAAAGAAGCAAAAGTGGAAGGCAGAAAAAAACAAGGGCGAGAAATAAATGAAGTCATAGTGCAAAATAAAGCTAAGATGACTAACAAGGTTAAAAAGACAAGTCTAAAGGCATTGTATCTTAATGCACAGAGCATTCGCAATAAGGTAGATGAATTAACAGCGCAAATAGATATAGACGGTTATGATATAGTTGCAATTACGGAAACATGGCTGCAGGGTGACCAAGGATGGGAACTGATCATCTAGGGGTATTCAATATTTAGGAAGGACAGACAAATAGGAAAGGAGGTCGGGTAGCATTGTTAGCATAGGAGGAAATCAATGCAATAGTGAGGAAGGATATTGGCTTGGAAAATCATTATGTGGAATCTGTTTAGGTGGAGATTAAAAAACACCAAGGGACAGAAAACCTTGGTGGGGGTTGTCTATAAGCCTCCAAACAGTAACGAAGATGTAAGGGAAGGCATTAAGCAGGAAATTAGAGACGCATAGAATAACTGTAGTCATGGGTGACTTTAATCTACATATAGATTGGACAAAACAAACTAGCAATAATACTGTGGAGGATTTCCTGGAGAGTGTATGTGATGGTATTTTAGAACAATATGTTGAGGAACCAACTAAAGAGCAGGCTATCCAAGACTGGGTATTATGCAATGAGAAAGGATTAATTAACAATCTTGTTGTGCGGGGTCCCTTGGGGAAGAGCGACCATAAAATGATAGAATTGTTCATTAGGATGGAGAGTGAAGAAGTTGAATCCGAAACTAGGATCCTGAATCCAAATCAAGGGAACTACGACGGTATGAGGCGCAAGTTGGCAATGGTGGATTGGGAAACCTTACTAAAAAGGATACTAAAATACTAAAAAGTGGATAGGCAATGGCTAATATTTAAGGAACATATGCATGAATTGCAACAATCATTCCAGTCTGGTGCAAAAATAAAACAGGAAAGGTGGCTCAACCATGGCTTACAAAAGAAATTAGGGATAGTATTATATCCAAAGAGGAGACATAAAATTGCCAGAAAAGGCAGCAAGCCTAAGGATTGGGAGCTGTTCAGAATTCAGCAAAAGTAGACAAAAAGGTTGATCAAGAAAGGGAAAATGGAGTATGAGCGTAAACTTGCAAGGAACATAAAAACTAACTGTAAAAACTTCTATAAATATGTTAAGAGAAAAAGATTAGCAAAGACAAATGTAGGTCCCTTACAATCAGAAATGGGGAACAAAGAAATGGCAGAAGAATTTGACACATTTTGGCTCTGTCTTCACTAAAGAGGACACAAATAATTTCCCAGAAATGTTAGGGAACCAAGGGTCTAGTGAGAGGGAGGAATTGAAGAAAATCAGTATTAGTGAAAAAAAAATGGTGCTAGAGAAATTAAAGGGGTCGAAGGCTGAAAAATCTTCAGGGCCTGATAATCTACACCCCAGAGTACTAAAGGAAGTGGCCCTGGAAATATTGGTTGCATTGGTGGTCATCTTCCAAAATTCTATAGACTCTGGAGCAGTTCCTACAAATTAGAGGGTGGCCAAATGTAATCCCACTATTTAAAAAAGGGAGAGAAAAAAAACAGAATTACAGAGTTCAATAATTTTAGATCATGAACTCTCTCCTCCATCCCCACCGCCTTTCTGATTTTTTTCCCCCTCCTTTTTGTTTTTTTTCCAATAATTTATATAGATTTTTCTTTTCCCATTATTTTTAAATGTATTTCCATCCATTGTTTTATCTTTATCTTTTAGCCTTTTTCAATTCCTTCACCCCACCCCACCCCCACTAGGGCTATTTGTACCTTGCTTGTCCTGCTTTCTACCCTTAGTCAGCACATTCCTTTAGATAATATCACCACCTTCAACATCTCTTTGTCCTTTCGCCTGTGACATCTTTTGGTTATCTCCACCTATCACTGGCCCTCTATCCAGCTCTACTGCCCCTCCCCCCCTTAAACCAGCTTATATTTCACCCCTTTTCTATTTTTCCTTAGTTCTGTTGAAGAGTCATGCGGACTCAAAACGTTAACTGTGCTCCCTTCCACAGATGCTGCCAGACCTGCTGAGTTTTTCCAGGTATTTTTGTTTTTGTTTTCGATTTCCAGCATCCGCAGTCTTTTGCTTTTATTTTAGAATTACAGACCAGTTAGCCTAACATCAGTAGTGGGGAAAATGCTAGAGTCTATTATAAAAGATGTGGTAACAGAAAACTTGGAAAGCATTAATAGGATTAGACAAAGTCAGCATGGGTTTATGAAAGGGAAATCATGCTTAACTAATCTACTGGCGTTTTTTTGAGAATGTAACGAGTAGAATACATAAGGGAGAACTGGTGGATGTGGTGTATTTGTATTTCAAGGTGGCTTTTAATAAGGTCCCACGTAAGAGGACAGTGAGCACAATTAAAGCACATAGGATTAGGGGTAATATACTGGCAAGGACTAAGAATTGGTTGACAGACCGGAACCAGAGAGTGGGAATAAATGGGTCTTTTTCCAGGTGGCAGGTGGTTCCTAGTGGTGTACCGCAGGAATCAATGCTTGGGCCCCAGCTATTCACGATATATATAAATAACTTGGATGAGGGAAATAAATGCAATATTTCCAAGTTTGCAGATGACACAAAACTGGGTGGGGTTGTGAGAAGGATGCAAGGCAGCTTCAGGGTGATTTAGACAAGTTGTGTGCGCAGGCAAACACATGACAAATGCAGCATAACGTGGATAAATGTGAAGTTATACGCTTTGGTGTGAAAAACAGAAAGGCAGAGTATTATTTAAATGGTGATATATTAGGAAATGTGGATGTACAAAGGGGTCTGGGTGTCCTTGTGCACCAGTCAATAAAAGTAAACAGGCAGGTGCAGCAAGCAATTAGGAAGGCAAATGGTATGTTGGCCTTCATTGCAAGAGGATTTGAGTTCAGAAGTAGGGATGTCTTACTGTGGTTATACAGGGCCCTTGGTGAGCCAACACCTGGAGTATTGCGTGCAGTTTTGGTCTCCCTACCTCAGAAAGGATGTACTTGCCATAGAGGGAGTGCAGCGAAGGTTCACTAGGCGGATACCGGGGATGGCGGGACTGTCGTATGAGGAGGAATTGGTTCGAATGGGCCTGTATTCACTAGAGTTTAGAAGAATGAGAGGGGATCTGATTGAAACATATAAAATTCTAACAGAGCTAGACAGACTGGATGCAGAGAGGATGTTTCCCCTGGTTGCAGAGTCTAGAACCAGGGGCCACAGTCTCAGGATATGGGGACTAAGATGATGAAAATTTCTTCACTCAGAGGGTGTTTAACCTGTGGAATTCTCTACCACAGAAGGCTGTGGAGGCCAGGTCACCGAGTATATTCAAGAAGGAAACTGATACATTTTTGGATAAAAGGGGCATCAAGGGGTATGGAGAGAAAGCGGGAATATGGCGTTGAGATAGAAGATCAGCCATGATCATATTGAATGGTGGAGCAGGCTGGAAGGGCCAAATGGCTGCTCCTGGTTTCCCTGTTTCCTTGAAGCTTGTAGGAACTTGCCAGCTACAACAATAACTTGCATTTAAATAGCACCTATGGTTGCAATGATTGCCAATATAACAGCAAATACACTTCAAAATTAATTCGTGTGCTGGGAAATGTTTTGGGATGCTGCAAGATCCAATACAGAAATGCAAGTTAATTTTCCTATTAAGTCAAAAAGGCTAGGAAGGTGATAGGGAAAATAGGGTGGGGTTTGAATCTGAGTTCCAAGGGTTGCAGAAGGTGCACTTTCTTTCACATTTAGTCTCAGTGCTCTTAGGTTGCAGGATTTGGAAAAAGGCCCAGGTATTTAGTTGTTGTCCAGCGACCAGTTCTAAAAGTGCACCGGACTCGGTGCAACAGGACACATGTCGGTTGTAGCGTCCCCTCAGCTACCAATGGGCATGGTGCAAACAAAAAAGGTTTACATACATGTGTCACCTTATCACAATATCTTAAAGTTCTTAAATGAGTTACGTTGAAGTGTCTGCGGTATCTTGTGTGTGCAAATTGGCTGCTAAATTTTCCTTTCTAACAATAAACAGCAATGAGGCAAATAATTGATTTATTTTTGCTGATGGAATGTTGCCCAGGACATTGAACTCATTGCTAAAAAGCACCACCCACTTACACTACAGGAACCAGAAATAGACACTCATCAAACAGTGCAGCACTCCTTCAGTATTGCATTAGTGATTTAGGCTGAATTATAAGCTCAAATCCTTGAGTGGAGCTTTAACCTGCAACTTTCTGAGTAAAAGACAAGTGAACCAAACTGACATTGTGTACACATCACACATGATTGGCAGAATTTAATGCATGCTTCTGAAGTAAATTTGGAGGCAGGGGGTCATTTAATTGGCAGAAAGGTGCCAGGTGGGGGTTCCACTGCTTTCATGCCTCTGCCCTGATCAAGTCCGGAGCTGCAAGACGCAGGAATGGCTTTTCTGCCTGCCGCCAATTGAGGTCCTGAAGTGAGCAATTAATGCAAAGCAAATCCTGTCACGTTTTTATGTTTACTTGCACATTTCCAGGCAGGTGGGGGAGGGTGTGGGTCTGATTGAAGTGCCTGATTGGCACTTAATGTGGCGGGCCTTCCCAAAGGAGGCGACACATGGTTCTCGCTGGCTCACCAGCTGGCGGGCAAGAACCCTGTTGCCTGTATTAAATATGCCTGGAATAATGGCCACTTTTTTTTATATAAGGTATCAAAAGGTAACCTACTCCCATAAAGCTGGGCCTAAGAAAAGAACCCACATCAGGAGACAGGAAGGGAAAATTGACAAGAAAAACAATTTGGGGAAAAAAATCTAAAAATTAGGGAGATCAAATTAACTTTTAGGGTGAAAATTCCATGTTACAAAAATGTCAGAAAAATCTAGACACTAAAAATGAAGAATCTGAATAGTCCACATTAAAAAATTCAGAATTAGTGTATCACTACAAGCGTTTATCAAAGTTAGGAATAAACAATTACACAGTTACACCGACCAAATCTTTTAATCTCACAGCAAGCCTTGGTTTGGGGTGGGGAGAGGTGAGTGGTGAGTGCAGGAGAATGGACTTTTGTTTTTCCTATGATGGCTGAGATTGCTAAATATACTTATTGGGTAATACAAACCTAAACAGGCCAAGGGGTTCTCAGGCTTTGCATCGAGAAATATAGACATTGGGAGGTTCCACAAGTACCACTTGCACATATGTGCAGAAAATAGATGCCTGCAGATACTCTCAGAAGGGTTATGTATCTAACCAAAACAAGAAATGTAAAGGACAGTCCCTTAAATTTCCCTGTGAAACGGAAAGGCTATGAGCTTCTTTCGATAAATTAACAAATACTGTTCCAACTTACCTGGTCAGTGTACCAGTAATATGGAGTCGAATCAATACCTTCACGTTTGTAACCATCCAACAGCTCATCACTGTCCCAGATACGCATTGACCCGCCCACAATTTCACCAACATTTGGCATTAACACATCAACCTCACAAATTAAAGAAAAAGTATTTGTTATTAGTACAGCATTTTAAATCTGAAAAAAGACTTTGTTCGTTCAAGGTATGTGGATGTTACTGGCAATTTATTGTCCTTCCCTAATTTCCCTTGAGAAGGTAGTGGTGAGCCGCCTTCTTGAACTGCTTCAGCTCGAGTGCTGTAGGTACACCCACAGTGCTGTTACAAAGGGAGTTAGTTCCAGGATTTTGACTCAGTGACAGTGAAGGAAATGACGATATAGTTCCAAGTCAGGATGGTGAGAGACTTGGAGGGGAACTGGCAGATGGTAGTGTTACCACACATCTGCTGCCCTTTCTTTCTAGGTGTAGAGGTCACAAGTTTGGGAGATGCTATCGAAGGAGCCTTGGAAAATTTCTAGTGCATATTATGATACAACTGCATCCACTGTGTGCTGTGGTAGAGGGAGTGAATGTTTAATGTGGTGGATGGGGTGCCAATCAAGACGGCTACTTTGTATTAAATAGTGTCAAGCAGTTGCTGGACTCATCCAGGCAAGTGGAGAGTATTCCATCACATTCCTGACTTGTGCTTGGTGTTGGACAGGCTTTAGGGGGTCAGAAGGTGAGGTACTCACCACTGAATTCACAATTCTGACCTGCTCTTGTACTCACAGTAATTATGTGGCTGATCCAATTAAGTTTCTGGTCAATGGCAACCCCTAGGGTATTGATGGTGAGGGATTCAGCGATGGCAATATTGCTGAGCATCAAGAGGAGATGGCTAGATTCTCTCTTGTTGGAGATGGTCACTGCCTGGCACTTGTATATCATGTTGCTTTTCACTTGTTAGCCCAAGCCTGAATGTTGTCCAGGTCTTGCTGCTTCAGTATGAGTTACAAATGGGATTCAACACTAATCACTGGTGAACATCCCCACTTCTGACCTTAGTCAACCAGGACATTAGTGAGCCAGATAGGTTTTCACAGCAATCGATAATAACTGTCATCATGGTCACCATTACTGAGACTAGCTTTATACTCCAAATTTATCAACTGAATTCAAATTCCAGCTGATGTGGTGGGATTTGAACCTGTGCACCTAGAACATTTGCCTGAGCCTCTAGATTGCTAGTCCAGTGACAAAACCACTACACCACCATCTCCCCCTTACTGATTCTGTTGGTATACAGTGACACTTGCTGGAGTGTGTTCGTGTATGGCAAGTGGGTAAGAACAAGATCAGTCTCAACGGCCATGTCCACACTGCCTAGTTTCAAATATGAAGAATTACTACTTAAAGTGAACAGAAGGAAGCTGACATCGCTTGAACAAATACCTTCAAGAAAGAAAATGGAAGCGTGCAAATGAAAAGCTTTCCAAAGAAATTAATTTGTACACCTTATAAAAAATGTCACCAATGCATTCAAACATTCACTTAACAGTTCCCACATCTTCTCCACTTTTATAATATCAATATCTGCTTCTGCGTACATAAGACACTGAAACCTCTCGTTGGTGCCTTTGGCTCCTCTAGACTCAGCTACGCCAGTGCTCTCCTAGTAGGATCTAATTATCCACCTTCTATGAACTGACTCATTCAAAAATTTGCTTCCTGTATCCCATTCCATACCCATTCATGTTCACCTATCAGACATCCTTGAATACCCATCGCTTCCCTGTTCCCCTATGCCTTAAACTTAAGATTTTCATCCTTGTTTTCAATCTCTCCATGACCTTGCTTTGCGCATCACTGAAATCTCCTTCAGCCCTACAACCCTTCCTAAATTCTCCAACCTCTTTCCTCTGTGCATTCCACTTCCTCTTTGTCTCAGCATTGCAGGAATGGTGATGCTTTCATCCACCCTAGCCCCGCGGGCTGGAATTCCTGTTCCAAACTCCTCGGCCTCGCTACCTTCCTTAAAGCCCACATCTCTGACCAAGTCTTTGGTTACCCCTCCCAAATTCTGCTTCTTGGGCTTCCTTTTGGACTTGTCATACAATCTTGTGAAGCACTCTTGAGCTATTTCTCCAGGCTGAATATTTTACTATTGGTGGACAAATGACAGCAATGATAACATCTTAAATATAATTCCTCGTTTAGATACACATGTAACCAAGCAATTTTAGGATTGGCTTCAAATACAGCTCCACAGTAACTTCATACCACTGCAAAATCTAAAGTGTCCTCACAGATTCAGTCAGCCGGCGATCCTCTGGGCAGCGTTGCATGTAGAAGGATTTGATCTCAGCAGGAAAACGACACAGGAGTATAGGCTCATTGATTGCGTCAGTCATCAGCCTCTCTGGAGCCTCTGGGATATCCTGTGACAAAAAGCCAGATGGGGTTCAGCTCATCCAAAGTATGAATATGCTTCTACTGAAGCGACTTGGATATTTGCATAGATACATATGATTGTTAGAACATTATTCTATTGGGCTCGAAGGACATTTTTGGGGGGGGGGGCGGAATCAAAACATTAAAAGTTAACTGCACTTCAGGAAGACCAAAGTGGGCTTTAGAATCTGCGATAAAAGCAAAAAACTGCAGATTCTGGAAATCCAGAACAAAAACAAAAATACCTGGAAAAACTCTTTAAAAAAACTTTTAGCTTATTTCGATCCCCTCCCCCCACCCCACCCCCGCTAAGGCTATCTGTACCTTTATCATCACATTCCTTAGATAATATCACCAGCTTCAACACCTCTTTGTCCCTTTGTCTATGACATCTTTTGGTTATCTCCACCTATCACTGGCCCTCTATCCAGCTCTACCTGTCCCACCCCATCTTAAACCAGCTTATATTTCACCTCTGTTCTATTTTTCCTTAGTTCTGTTGAAGAGTCATACGGACTCGAAACGTTAAATGTGTTCCTCAATATTCAGTCCGGAAGTGTAGTCGGAAGGTGAGGTGCTGTTCCTCCAGTTTGCGTTGAGCTTCACTAGAACAATGCAGCAGGCCAAGGACGGACATGTGGGCATGAGAGCAGGGAGCAGTGTTGAAATGGCAAGCGACAGGGAGGTCTGGGTCATGCTTGCGGACAGACCGAAGGTGTTCCGCAAAGCGGTCACTCAGTCTGCGTTTGGTCTCTCCAATGTAGAGGAAACCGCATTGGGAGCAGCGAATGCAGTAGACTAAATTTCCTATTGAGTTCAACAATTTTAGATCATGAACTCTCTCCTCCATCCCCACCTCCTTTCTGATCCCCCTTTTTTCCAATAATTTATATAGATTTTTCTTTTCCCACCTATTTCCATTATTTTTAAATGTATTTCCATCCATTGTTTTATCTCTGCCTTTTAGCCTATTTCGATCCCTTCCCCCCACCCCATAGGGCTATCTGTACCTTTATTATCACATTCCTTAGATAATATCACCAGTTTCAACACCTCTTTGTCCTTTTGTCTATGACATCTTTTGGTTATCCCCACCTATCACTGGCCCTCTATCCAGCTCTACCTGTCCCACCAGCTTAAACCAGCTTATATTTCACCTCTTTTCTATTTTTCCTTAGTTCTGTTGAAGAGTCATACGGACTCGAAACGTTAAATGTGTTCCTCTCCGCAGCTGCTGTCAGACCTGCTGAGTTTTTCCAGGTATTTTTGTTTAGAATCTGCGAGATTGGTACAATTGCTGTGATCTACTCAACTTAAGGACAAATTTTGAAATAAAAAAAGAGCTCCATCCATCTATAGACCGTGTACTTTTAAAAACAATTTCATATTAAGATGTGGGGCACACTGACTGGGAAGTATTTACTGCCTTTTGCCAGAGTCAATCACACAATGCAGTAACATAGGTTGAATGGAGGTGGCAGGTTCTCTTCCCTGAAGGACATTGGTGAACCAAGTGGGTTTTTAAACAACAATCCAGTTGCTTGCATGGTCATTTCCTTGTGCTAGCTCTCAAATTACCAGGTTTTATATATTTTTTTATTCCTTCACGGCATGTGGGCTTCACTGGCTAGGCTAACATTTATTGCCCATTCCTAGTTGCCCTTGAGGTGGTGGTGGTGAGCTGCCTTCTTGAACTGCTGCAGTCCATGTGGTGCAGATACACCCACAGTGCTGTTAGGGAGGGAGTTCCAGGATTTTGACCCAACGACAGTGAAGGAACGGCGATATATTTCCAAGTCACGATGGTGAATGACTTGGAGGGAAACTTCCAGGTGGTGGTGCTCCCATCTATCTGCTGCCCTTGTCCTTCTAGGTGGTAGTGGTCATGGGTTTGGAAGGTGCTGTCTAAGGAGCCTTGATGAATTCCAGTAGTGCATCTTGTAGATGGTACACACTGCTGCTACTGTGCGTCAGTGGTGATGGGAGTGAATGTTTGTGGATGTGGTGCCAATCAAGCAGGTTGCTTTGTCCTGGATGGTGTCAAGCTTCTTGAGTTTTGTGGGAACTGCACTTATCCAGGCAAGTGGAGAATATTCAATCACACTCCTGACTTGGGCCTTGTAGATGGTGGACAGGCTTTGGGGAGTCAGGAGGTGAATTACTCATCGCATGATTCCTAGCTTCCGACCTGCTCTTGTAGCCACAGTATTTATATGGCCAGTCCAGTTCACTTTCTGGTCAATGGTAACCCCCGGGATGTTGATAGTGGGTGATTCAGTGATGGTAATGCCATTGAACATCAAGGGGCAATGGTTGGATTCTCTCTTGTTGGAGATGGTCATTGCCTGACACTTGGGTGGTGTGAATGTTACTTGCCACTTGTCAGCCCAAGCCTGGATATTGTCCAGGTCTTGCTGCATTTGGACAAGGACTGCTTCAGTATCTAAGGAGTTGAGAATGGTGCTGAACATTGTGCAATCATCAGTGAACATTCCCACATCTGACCTTATGATAGAAGGAAGGTCATTGATGAAGCAGCTGAAGATGGTTCGGCCTAGGACACTACCCTGAGAAACTCCTGCAATAATATCCTGGAGCTGAGATGACTGACTTCCAACAATCACAACCATCTTCCGTTGTGCTTGGTATGGTTCCAACCAGCGGAGAGGTTTCCACCGCGATTCCAATTGACTCCAGTTTAGCTAGGGCTCCTTGATGCCACACTTGGTCACATGCTGCCTTGATGTCAAGGGCAGTCACGCTCAGCTCACCTCAGGAGTTTTAGCTCTTTTGTCCATGTTTGAACCAAGGCTGTAATGAGGTCAGGAGCTGAGTGGCCCTGGCAGAACCTAAACTGGGCATCAGTAAGCAGGTTATTGCTAAGCAAGTGCTGCTTGATAGCACTGTTGATGACCCTTCCATTATTTTACTGATGATGGAGAGCAGACTGATGGGGCAGTAATTGGCCAGGTTGGATTTATCCTGCTTTTTATGTATAGGACATACCTGGGCAATTTTCCACATAGCCAGGTAGATGCCAGTATTGTAGCTGTACTGGAACAGCTTGGCTAGGGGTGTGGCAAGTTCTGGAGCACAAGCCTTCAGTACTATTGCTGGAATATTGTCAGGGCCCATAGCCTTTGAAGTATCCAGTGCCTTCAACTGTTTCTTGATATCACATGGGGTGAGTCGAATTGGTTGAAGACTGGCATCAGTGATGCTAGGGACCTCCGGAGGAGACAGAGATGGATCATCCACTCGGCACTTCTGGCTGAAGATTGTTGGAACTGCTTCAGCCTGATCTTTTGCACTGGTGTGCTGGGTTCCTCCATCATTGAGGATGGGGATATTTGTGGAGCCTCCTCCTCTAGTGAATTATTTAATTGTTCACCACCATCCACGACGGGATGTGGCAAGACTGCAGAGCTAAGATCTGATCCGTTGGTTGTGGGATCGCTTAGCCCTGTCTATCACTTGCTGCTTATGCTGTTTGGCACGCAAGTAATCCTGTGTTATAGCCTCACCAGGTTGACGCCTCATTTTTTGGTATGCCTGGCGCTGCTCCTGGCATGCACTCCTGCACTTTTCATTGCGTGGAATAAAATTGTAACAAAAGCATTAGTTCAGGAGTGTAAAGGTTAATGGCCTCAAAAGACACCAATATGCTGCATCCTGAATTCCTGTTTGTTCCATCTTTGGTTGATTATAATCTAATAAGTTACAAACCTGAGTACTCAATTTGCAAAAGAAATGCTTACAGCAGCAATGTAGAGGAATGTATTGAATTCAGCACCTAGATGAAAAATCTTATCAGCTATTTACACTATTATACACTATTTGTGAGCCATTCAGTAAAGTCAAATTTTAAACACAAATTTTCTATATTAAAATGTGTCATTATGAAAAATTAAATAAGAATGCAATTTCAAGCAGAAGCTACTAAATTCATAACTCAAGTTCAACAACAGTTCTTGGATAAGGATTCCAAAACATGTATGACAGCATTTCAATGAGTTATTGTCTAAACATCTCTACCCTGTGAAACATTTGCCCACTCGCAGTAGAAAAATGATCAAACTGGAGAAAAAAAAATTACTTCTCCAAATTCGTAGAAAGTGCCATCATCTTTCTTAATATTATGTTCTTTCAGCCAAATGATGGCATCTGTGTAGTTCATTCTTTTGAAAGGGCGTTGAGGAGGCTTGAAATCCTAATTTAAAAAAAATTAACATAAAGAAAAGGATTAAAAGAACAGAATTTCACGATGAACTGAATATCATTTCAGTTCATCTAAATTATTTTCTAAACACATGAAGCTTTAAACATAATTTTTCAAAACTGATTGTTTTAAGTTAATATGCACTTTTTTTTTGAAAGCTTACTACTTCTATACAGATGTCAGTATAAAGCTCCCTGTAATACAGGGTACTAGCAACACAAAATATAACAAACGTTTACTTACTGGGTTCAATTCACGCACAAGATCCCCATAAGGTGACTTCAGGATGCGTTCAGCCACATCACAGACAAGGTCTTCCAAGCGGTTGAGAAGTTCATTGAAAGTAATGAATGGACATTCTGCCTCAACATGAGAGTATCTAGAAATTTTAACAAAACAAAATTGATTCAATTCTCCTATATTTCTAGTTCTCCCAACTGTTAAAGTGTCTATCCAGTGAATATATGTTTGGTTAGCTGGGCAATGTTCTGGCTATTACGAACTGATCTGGGGAAGGATCGTTGCCTGAGATACCACAACAGAGAGACTGTTGGACTTTGATCTCTAGCCCTGAGGATTACCTGCAGCAATGTCCTTCAAACGTCATTAACTTCAATTTTACTAGTGCTCCTTGCTGCCAGACTCGACCGAATTAAACCTCAAGCTCATGGGCTGTTATATGACTCGTATCCATGTTTGGCCTAAGGCCAAAATGAGATATCACAAAAACGTGCTCACTTAGATTAAGAAAAGCTGAACAAGCAAGTGAGATTTGGCATGTTTTAAGACTGCATGCACATCCCCAAAGACTCAGGCATTAGTCAGGCTCTGCACTTGGGAAACCTCCAATTTTAATGTTGCATCTTCAAACACTAAGCAATGTGTTCGATGACATAGCCTGGAATCAAATAAATGAATGCTCACTTTTTATAAGTATTATTGTTGGATACCAATCATATTATTCTCATGACATTCTTATTTCTCCCCGCATGTTAACTTTACATGATTTTAAATGCATGGTTTAGGCAAACAATTCAAAGTGACCCACTTACCACAACAGGCAACTACTTTGTGCAATAAATAGACTTGAAAAATGAATTAACATTGTTAGTGACCTACTATGGTCTAATCATAAAGGATTCAAAGTCAATCTCTTACAGGGCAAATTGTTACATAGATAACGTTGATTTGTGGTGAAATAATTTTCACATTTAGGTAAGACAATATTCTAAGTGTGCAGAACAGTGGTAGAAAGGTTTATAAAGTTTTTGTAATTCACCCATGTTACACACCAGTCAGAAATGCCACTAGTTTCAGTTCCTGGCTCCATCTTTACATAAATTATACTTGCATCACTTTACTGGGTTTTACATCCCACAGTCTCTAGATGAGAATCAGGGTTGGTCCCTGTTAGCTTGCTAATGTACATAGAGAAGAAACAGTACTAACTCTGCAAGGTGTCTGCGTGTCCGAGATTGTTCAGCACGGTAGGACTGAGCAATACAGAAAACATCTCCAAGTGCAGGGATACAAGTCTCCAAATACAGTTGAGAAGACTGCGTCAGGAAGGCCTCTTCACCAAAATAATTCAATTTAAATAGTGTAGAACCTCCCTCAACCTGTGTCTGGACCAGGGTAGGTGGTGTGACCTGCAATTATGAAGTTCACAAAATCATTAGTACATGGGGTAAAATAAACATCACCGTCCTCCACATGTTAGCTCACTGTGACTGTTTATATTGGTCATAGTAGCTAAAACTCTGATCACAAGTCAGAAAAGTGCATGTTACAAAGGGATGTGAAATGTGAGTAAATCCACAAACTGAGTTACTTGGAGAAAAACTTAACAGATGCGAGACAGTTCCCACTTATCAACTGATAATTTTCCTATCGAGTAGCATCTACCTATCTCAGTTAAGGGGACAGTATACAGTAGAAAGAAGGGAAAGCAAAATGAGACAAAAAAAAACTTAGGCCAATATATAAATTTTCAAGTCTATCTATTTTCTCAAATTAACACTCAAAACAATTGGTAGTAATTGGATTACCAGAATTAAATAATTTGTGATCACATAATAATCCTTTCTGCTTAATGATTGTATTAACGCAACAAACAAAAACCTCAACTTACTCTAAAATATCGTACTTGAGGAGTAAATCACACTATGACCTGCTTTCAATAGTCACTTTTCATGGAGTTTTTCCACAGTAAAGTTTTGAACCCCATAAAAGTGACACCAAAGATATTTGTGTCTTAATTCAATATGATTACATTCAATTTTACACCCTTTAGACTATTACAAACAAAGCATGGAAGAAACAAAAAAAAGCGTACTTCAAAGTAGCTATTGTCAAAGTAGTGGTCCCTAAAGCACTGCACCACAGCAGAGCGCACTTTGAAGATTTTGGACAAGCTCTCTCCTCTGAGCATCATGTGACGGTTGTTCAGTTGCACATCTACATCAGATTCTTCATTAAGCAAATTATCTGCACCCCCTGCTGGAGCCAAACCGATCAGTTCCCAGTAATCACAAATCAATTCATGCCCTCCGGGAGCCTGGAAAAGACAAGTGAAATCATACACATCAAATGGGGTAAAAGTACTAAATACTGACTATCTAAAATTCTCCATTTCTCAGCCAAACAATTAGCTCCAATATGCACAGTAGCAACAGAGTTGTATTCAACCACAATTCATAATCCCATTGCCAGGCAAATCCTTCATTCTACTATTACCATCAAACCAGGCTGGTTCAACCCTGGTTCAATGAAGAGTGTAGCAGAGCATGCCACGAGCAGCACCAGGTGTACTGAAACATGAGGTGCCAACCAGTCAAGGCAACACAGGATTACGTGCATTGTCAAAAGCAAAAGTAGCATGGAACAGACAGAGCCAGGTGATCCCACCACCAACCAAGAAGCTCACACCATTCAGGATGAAGCAGACTGCTGATAAGCACCTCATCCACCTCAAACTTTCAATCCTCTGCATCACCGACACAACGCAACTGCATTGAATAACAAGTACAATATATATTGCAAGGATCCAGCATGGCTTCTTTGACAACACTTCCCAAACCCACAATCCCTACCACCTGGATGGTCAAGGGCAGAAATATGGGAACACCACCAACTACAAATTCCCCTCCAAGTCGCAGACCATCTTGACTTGGAAATATTTTGCCATTCCTCATAGTTGTTGGCTCAAAATCTTGGAATTCCCCAACTAACAGCCCTGTGGTGGAGCTGCCAGACTAGTTCCAAGGAATTTATCAGTCTTTACAGCCATCATTTTGTCCAAGTTTTTTTTTTGCTCCCATTAACTTTAGTAAGACCATAAGACATAGGAGCAGAAATTAGGCCATTTGGTCCATCGAGTCTGCTCCGCCATTCAATCATGGCTGATAAGTTTCTCAACCCCATTCTCCCACCTTCTCCCCGTAACCTTTGATCCCCTTACCAATCAAGAACCTATCTATCTCGGTCTTAAATACACTCAATGACCTGGCCTCCACAGCCTTCTGTGGCAATGAATTCCATAGATTCAACACTCTCTGGCTAAAGAAGTTTCTCCTCATCTCTGTTCTAAAAGGTCTTCCCTTTACTCTGAGGCTGTGCCCTCGGGTCCTAGTCTCTCCTACTAATGGAAACATCTTCCCCACGTCCACTCTATCCAGGCCTTTCAATATTTTGTAAGTTTCAATCAGATCCCCCCATATCTTTCTAAACTCCATCGAGTATAGACCCAGAGTCCTCAAACGTTCCTCATATGTTAAGCCTTTCATTCCTGGGATCATTCTCGTGAACCTCCTCTGGAACCTCTCCAGGGCCAGAACATCCTTCCTGAGATACAGGGCCCAAAATTGCTCACAATATTCTAAATGTGGTCTGACCAGAGCCTTATAAAGCCTCAGCAGTACATCCCTGCTTTTATATTCTAGTCCTCTCGAAATAAATGCCAACATTGCATTTGCCTTCCTAACTACCGACTCAACCTGCAAGTTAACCTGAAGAGAATCATGGACTAGGACTCCCAAGTCCCTTTGCACTCCAGACTTCTGAATTCTCTCCCCATTTAAAAAATAGTCTATGCCTCTATTCTTCCTATCAAAGTGCATGACCTCACACTTCCCCAGGTTGTATTCCATCTGCCACTTCTTTGCCCATTCTCCTAACCTGTCCAAATCCTTCTGCAGCCTCTATGCCTCCTCAATACTACCTGTCCCTCCACCTATCTTTGTATCATCTGCAAACTTAGCCAGGATGCCCTCAGTTCCTTCATCTAGATCATTAATGTATAAAGTGAAAAGTTGTGGTCCCAACACTGACCCCTGCGGAACTCCACTAGTCACCACCCGCCATCCTGAGAAGGACCCCCTTAACCCCACTCTCTGCCTCCTGCCAGACTGCCAATCTTCTATCCATGCTAGTACCTTGCATCTAACACCATGGGCTCTTATCTTACTGAGCAGCCTCATGTGCGGCACCTTGTCAAAGGTCTTCTGGAAGTCCAAGTAGATAACATCCATTGGCTCTCCTTTGTCTAACTTACTCATTACCTCCTCAAAGAATTCTAACAGATTTGTCAGGCATGACCTCCCCTTGATGAAATCATGCTGACTTTGCCTGATTTTACAATGCACTTCCAAGTATTCTGAAATCTCATCCTTAATAATGGACTCTAAAATCTTACCAACGACCGAGGTCAGGCTAATCAGCCTGTAATTTCCTGTCTTTTACCTCACTCTCTTCTTAAACAGGGGGATTACATTAGCGATTTTCCAGTCCTCTGGGACCCTCCCTGACTCCAGTGATTCCTGAAAGATCACCACTAACGCCTCCACTATCTCTTCAGCTATCTCCTTCAGAACTCTGGGGTGTAATCCATCAGGTCCAGGTGATTTATCCACCTTCAGACCTTTCAGTTTTCCTAGCACCTTCTCCTTGGTAATGGCCACCATACTCACCTCTGCCCCCCCCGATCTCTTGAACTTTGGGGATATCACTCGTGTCTTCCACTTTGAAGACTGACGCAAAGTACCTATTCAGTTCCTCCGCCATTTCTTTGTTCTCCACTACTACTTCTCCAGCGTCATTTTCCAGCGGCCCAGTGTCCACTTTTGCCTCTCTCTTACCCTTTATATATCTAAAAAAAACTCTTGCAATCTTCTTTTATATTACTGGCTAGTTTACCCTCATATTTAATCTTCTCCCTCCTTATTTCTTTTTTAGTTGTCCTCTGTTGGTCTTTGTAGGCTTCCCAATCTCCTGGTTTCCCACTGCTCTTCTCCGTTACCCTTGAATATCACTTACATTGTGCTCCTCTACTACTGCTTTCCGTTGGTCTACAAAATTAGTCAACAAGTCTGCCATTTCCTTATTTTCATTTGAAATATTACCTGCATCCATTTTTAAAGGACCCACATTATCTTTGAGTACCCTGCCTCTTTTAATTGTAATAACTGTGTTAATCTTATTATCCCACAGAAGTTTATTTCCTTTAAGGGGAGATGGTGGTGTTGTGGCAAGGTCACTGAGCTAGTAATCCAGAGGTGCTAGTGCTCTGAGAACATGGGTTCAAATCCTACCTTAGCAGCAGGTGGAATTTACATTTAAGGTCGAACTGCACTATCAAGTGTATGGTGGAGCCAGGTTCAATTGAAGAATTTAAAAGGCAGTTAGACAGCTATCTAAAAAGGAAGAATGTGCAGAGTTATGGGGAGAAGGTGGTAGAATGACACTGAATGAACTGCTCATTTGGAGAACCAGCACAGACACAATGGGCCGAATGGCCTCCTTCTGCACTCTAACATTTCTGTGATTCTGATTTTTTTCCCTCTTTACAGCTCTTGATATTCTTTGGCTTCCTTTGCTGTTCTTCAATCTCGCAGATCAAAACTATTTTTTGCGCTTTTGAATACTCTTTCCTTTGGTTCTGTTGTGTCACCCCTCTATAATGGGACACTGTAAAAAGTCCATACTGGTGAAACACTCATTATATAAAATGGAGCATTTTTGCATTATGGTCCATTAAGTGCAATATTTATATAATTTGCAGCTAAGACAATGTACGCATAAATATTTTGAGGTCCATTTTTTCTTTCACTCACTTTGTCACTTCATGTTGGAGCTTTCCTTTGCCATAATATGTCATTAATATTTGAAGGTTACTAAATTTATTGAAGTTCATCCTTTGAATCAACTAAAATGAAGCAAGTCTTTGTACTACAGGAAACCTGAAACAAATGGACGTAGGCTCCAGTTGAGCAAGGTAGGCTAATTTGCCTTTCTACATTCCCACATTCTTACACTCCTATTTATTGAAAATGTCTTTACCGTTTTGCCTTCTGGCACAACTTTCAAGCTTCCATAAACTGCAATGGAGCTCTCTGTCGATAACACTAGTCCATTGTAGCACTGACACTGAAGAGAAAGAGAAGATATTAGAATCGGGTATATATATTGAAACAGGAATTTAAGATTGTTCTAAGAACTTGAATGTGAACAGAGAAAGAGATGGGAATTGCTCAAGTGAATCTGTAATTCATTTCAACGCAACAAAATTCTGCATTATGCAAACAATGCTATCAGTGCTAAATACTCATAACGCAGCAGTAGTAAAAACCTAGGCCACCAGTGGGGTTCCCACACTTTAAAGAACAATGATTGAACATTTAATAAATTGTACAAGAATAACTGAAAATAAAATTTGTTACCAGCTCATCACTGAAGACACATTGCAGAAATCCTGTGCCATCACGCAAAACAACAAACATCAAGTTCTTCCCTGTTAAGATAAATACATATTTATATTTTCAATAAAGAATTATTTTGTTTATTGTTCTGCTTAGTTTAAAGGAACAATAGAAATAAAATTGATTTTGTCTGACACTGACTAAAGGAAATAGATTGTTTTTGCACAGGAAGCACACGTGTCAATGGCATAACCATAATTTCTGTTTTATAGGCCCAGTATACAGGTTAAGATGCAAGGCCACAGAAAAATGGAGTAAACACAGGATGAAGTGTGCAAAAACAATAAGACTACTGATTTGACTTTCAAAAAATGGGACTTTATATTTAATTGTACGTTTGCATAAAAACTTATTTTATTAAAAAAACAGAAATGGGAAACATTTGGGTCTTCTTTGCCATCAAATTACAGCATGCTCATAGTAACAAACTTCTAACCCCTTGAAAATACATATTGCACTGCCACACTACATTGGGAGGAATTCCAACCTACAACATCATGGAGTATCTCCCCATGTCATAAGATACCTATCTTAGACATGTTACCATTGGGAACTGAGGAAAAGGCCTGAAACTTCTGATAATAAAGAGAAAATTATTTTTCCAGATCTCTCAACAATTTATTTCAAAGCAAAGACATAGACGTCTTGAATCCGGGCAATCATTTAATTGCAAGGGGGTGTGTAGTACAGGCAACCAATAAAGTGTAAAGGACACAGAATTCTTACCACAGGAAGAGAATAATCTTTTACTTTTGAAGCCTACTGTAAACTGGGTTCACACAATTCTCCAATTGGTAAGCTCTGATCTAAACTATTCTCAGGGCTATGTAAAAAAGTATTGGGGATGTGGGTGACATTGGAAAGAAAATGTTTATTACCCAACACCTAATTACTTAAAGATGGTGATGGTGGGTCTTCTTCCTGAACCACTACAGTCCTCGTGGTGATGGTGCTCTTGTGACACTGTTAATCAGGAATTCTGATTGACCCAGCATTCAGCAAAAACTAGACTCATGCCCACCAAATGGCAGGGGAAAAAAAAAAATCAAGCAATCATGTGCTACTCAGCTTCTTAAATGGCAGATCAAAACCAGCAATACTAATTTGCCGAACCACCATTATGACATACAATAGGGCATATCATGGAGAAAAAAAAATCTCCCCCAACCTTTAGCTGACAGAAAGAGGAGAACTAAGAAGTGTACAGCTTATATTATGTTTTAGAAAAATAGTAAAAGTTAAATGGTACTTTTTTTGGATCTGAAGTGTACAAGCTCCCCATACAATAGATAAGATTTCAACCACTGCATACACAATAAAAGGTACCAAGTTTCAATTCTACACTTTAATGAATAAAGCTTTAAAGCCAAAGTGGAAATGATTGGAGCTCAAGTACAAATATTCCAGATAAAAAAGTAAACAAAATTAGTTGCTACTTGGCTCAAGACACCTTTTGGTGACAACATTTATAGTTAACAGTGTAGAGTGTGCTTACAAATGCAACAACTGTTATTCTGCTAAACCCTTTCCTTAACTAATATGCAAATTATTCCAAAAGGTAGAACACAAACCTTGTCTACGTAACCTGTGGACCCAGCCAAAGAGCTTCACTCGTTGCCCTCTATGTGCTTCTGTGTCTCGGATTTTTATCTATGATCATGGCAAGGAAAAAGAAATTAAACAATTCAGTGAAAAAACATATCCAATTTTGACTCGAAACTCAGAACATCAATAAAAGTTATTGGACTTACAGCATTAGTACAGCAGGCTCAAGTGGCCAAAAGGCCTACTCCTGCTCCTAAGTTCTTAAATGCCCATCCTTGCTCCCTCTTACCTCTCCCACATCAAGCACTTGTGCCTTTCTTCTATCTTGACTAAGTGTTGTAAAAAATCTAGATCCAGTTCTACTGTCACAATCATGAATGACTTTTCTTAGTAGCACTGTGAAACCCACACCCACCAAGATATTTCTCCCAATGCTCCAATATCCATAAAATACCCCTACCTTTTTTCATTGCATTTTCTAAAAATGCCATTATGAAAAACCCTTCATGATAAATTAATCCCTTTAAGTTAAATTGGTTATGTCGTACATGTCTGGAGCAGCTCATGAATAAAGAGACAGTTTGATATTTTACATTGGTTTACTCAAGTGCTATATTAGTTCCTAAAATGTTTGGCTGAATAGGCTTTAAATTCTCTAATTATAAACATTGATTTCCTTGAAACATGAAAAGCACTGGAGGACACAATTTATTTATTACGTACTTTGTTCAGTTGAAATCGGGGGTGGGAGAGAACCCCTACCCTTAAAAAAAAGTTTATCCAATGACATATCAACATGCTAGCACACAGACAATTATAAAATTACCTAGGGGTATTGCCTAGTTCAAATTATTGTATGCATTGTTAACTTATTATACATTATAGCTGATGAGTTGTCAATTTTTAATTTGTATTGCCAATTACCTGATGTGGTTCTCCAAGACTAACATCCAGTTTAATAGCTATCTTTTTAGCCTCTTCCAGATTCTTCTCCCGCCGCAATGCATCTTCCAGCTATTGAAAAGAAAACAGATTTTGAAATGAGATATTTCATTACAAAGTAAAATGTGTACAGTTCTCCTCCTCTAAATGCTAGCAAATACTATTAATTCCACAAAATTCCCACCACACCCTAACCCAGCTTCTAGGGTTCTACATATTACACAGGGCATACAAGACAAAAACCATCCGTTTAGCCCAACTCGTCTGTCCTGATGTTTGTATTTCACACATTTCCTCCCATTCCATCTACCTCACCTCAGACTTGCATTTTTTTCTATTCCCTTTTCTCTCATTACTAGTTTCTTTTTGAAAGCAGCCAAGCTATGTGCCTCAAACACTTCATTCAGTAGCGAGTTTCACATGTTAATCTCTGAATAAAGAAATTTCTCCTGATTTCCGTATTTGACCCTAGCCTTCGATTCTCTTAAGTGGAAACATTCTCTCCCGAACTACCCAATCCAAACTATTCATAATTTTTAAGACCTCTATACGGTTTCCCCAAAGTCTTCTCTATTCTAAAGAAAAGGGTCCCAGCCTTTTCAATCTTTCCCAATAGAGGTAATCTCTCAGTTGTGTTACCATCCTCTCAATCTTTTGAATTCATAACCCTAAGAAGCAATCTCAAAGCATTTTTAATTGCTTTGCGAACCTGCGGTGTTGCTGTTGATGAATTGTTCACCTGAATCTCTTTGCTCTTCTACCCCATTCAGCTTCTTATTTTCTAAGGTGCAGGTGATGTTCCTACTTTTCCTACCAAAGAGAGACATCAAGCCAGATGTACAGAGGATATATGACATGGAACATAGTCAATAATGTACATTCATCATAGCTGCTGCTCAACAGTTATTGTGACTTGAGATAGCAACTACCTCCAAAGCTTCTTTATTGTGCATATTAGTTTACTTGTGGAAATTACGGAAAATGGGCAGATTGCAGAGTATTTCCAACAATGTTACTGTAAAACTTTAATCTCCTCTTCACACCATCTTCATGAAAGACAAAAATTATGCTACAGAAATAAGGCAGTCTTGTTAAGTTTTTCATAAAGTTAGAAACTAGTTGGGTAGGAACGTTTAATGAACATCATGTTGGGATTTAAACTACAAAGAAAACACATCACTGATGCCATATATTCTGATCTAGCAGAAAGGAGATGGGCAAATGCAAAACCAGTGAGGCAAAAAAATGGCTACCTGCTTAGAGAGCAGCCACAGTAGGTAAAGTTGTGAAGAAAGTCACAATTCTGATTGAGAGAAAAGGCCACAGGGTAGAGCATTAGACTGTTATCTTTAAGAAGCATGTATAGCAAAATTAAACCCACATTAACACAATCCAACACTAATGTTTAGGATAGTTCAAGACCTTTTCAGAGTCTTATTCTAGATCTTTTCTTTAAACACGAGTTAATTGAGACCTACTTTTTGTTTATGCAAAGTATTGTGTCTCACTTAACAGATTCAAGAAAATAATCTGCTCCTCATTTTTTAGTTTTGGAATTCTTTAACTTAAAACACAGATCTAATGACAACACAGCTGCAACTTTCACAGTTTTCTATGGGTCTTCACAAAACAATGTTAGAACATAATTGTTCAACTTGACACAATGCAGAAAAGTGTTTTACTAAAACTAGACAAGTGAACTCATAGCATTGTGTTGCATTTCTCCAATTTTTCCTCACTCCAATCCCAGGAGTGCAATATAAATGTTGAAACTAACTTCAATTGTAGAAAGAAAAGCTCTAAGAGATCAAATTATTCGTAGAGGTTTTATTGAGTAGTGGCTGCAGCAAAACTGACTTTTGGAAAACAAAAAGCAATTTTTTGCACAATCATCTGAAGTGCAGGGAAAACCAGCTTCAGAAGAAAACAATTAATGAATTTTTTCCATATTATTCATCCTACTGGGCAAAAGGCTGCCAATTAATACTTAATTATGAGAATTTTGCAGTGTGGACACGTACCCATTAAGGCATCAGTTCAAATTATCTAAATTCACTATCTAAAATCCACACAGCTGTTAATGAAAGCAATAAATTTCATCCTATGGGCACAAGCTAAATTTAAATGAGCACAACCACTGATTAAATATTTTTCCTTCAACAATATTCTGTCTAAATTAAAAGTATTAGCATTAAGCTTGGCTCAGTGGTAGACCATGCACTTCAATCAGAAAATCATGGGATGAAGTGCCACTCCAGAGACTCAAGGCCAATATCTGGATGGACACTCTAGCACAGTGCTGCACTGTCGGAGCTGCAGTCTTTGGGGTGAGATGTTAAAATCAAGATCTGCCCTCTCTCCCAGGCAGACATCAAAGATTATGTGGCACCATTCCCTTAGCGCCCTGGACAATATTTTTCCTTCAAGTAAAAATGGATTATCTGGTCATTCATATCATTGCTGAATGTGGAACGTAGCTGTGTGTAATTTGGTTATTACATTTACCTACATTGCCACAGCGACTACACTTCAGTATCTGAAACATGAGTGTTGGTATTTAATTTGTCATGAAACACTTTTGGATGTCCCTCAGTTATGAAAAGCGTTATGTAAATGCTAGAATTTTTTTTAAAGGCTGAAGTCTGAACAAGTTACGTTGGCCACAAATTCCATCTTCAACCAATTATCTCCCCCTAAAAATAACCTTGTTTTGAATATTTTGGAGAACAGTATGCAAGAAATTTGACACATGAGATGTGCCAAGTGTAGTCTGCTTGGGAGGAGCACATGACTTTGAACCTATGGTTGTCTAAGTTTTACATTGGGGCTTTTCCTCATCTCATATCTGGGTCTGTTGTAGACTAACTGATAAAAGATTTAATACTACGACAACTCCACTATTGTATCATGCAACTGCCAGGATGAGAGAAAGTGAACTGGATGGACCTTGTCTAACAATTCTCATGCCCTACCTCTGCAATATGTTCCTGTTATTTGCTGAATGCACAGAATGGCTGTTAGTTGCCTGTACAAAAATCACGGCACCTCAAAAGCACTTGGGAAATACCTTTACAAAGTAAGATGTTATACAAAGGCAAGCATGAATCAATTGAAATTTTGGGCATCCAATGCAGGAAAGATGCTAGTGGGAAGAGCACAAAATAATGATTTTTCTTACCTCCCTTTTTTCTTTCGATTCATTCTTCATTTGATCCCGTTGCCAGAGCTTTTTAACGTTTTTCAGCTGTGATTTTGATATAACTTCCCAGCGCTTAAAAAAAAAATAAAATGTTAAATGCAATCATGTGATTACATACTATTGTAGTAATACAGTGATGTTACCACAGTATAAGGACAAATTTCCAGCAGTGCAACCATTGCTTCTCGTCTTCTCAATCTGCAACTGCAGTGACTTAATTACTTCCAAGCAAACCAAAACAAATACCCCAAGGTACAAAGTTTTTCCAATCTCTAACCTTTATCCAAATTAAACAGCATAGTTGCTACACCCTGAAAAACGCTAACGATTTTAGACTACTTTCATGCCTCCCCCCGAGTGTTTCTCCTGTAAATATAAGTTTAGGCCTTTGAGCCTTTCTTATAACTTGGTCATTTAAAGACTAGAATCATCTTGGTTAATGAATCCTTGTTAATTTTTACCTTTTTCAGAGGTGGATGACCAAAACTGCAAGCAATATACTGGAATTGATCTATAAATTGCCAGCATGATTTGCTCTGATTGGTAGTTCAATGGTTTCCTGATGTATGTCAGCACCAGTTTGACTTATAATTGCTTCAAAATGGGCTGCATTTTACACTCCCCCGCTGGCAGGTTTGAAGGCGGGGGCAAGTATAATTCAGCAGTGGCATTCCTGCCACTTATTCACCCACCCAGTCTGAAACTTTACAGAGGCAGGGGAGGTGTTGGGTGATTCGCCCACTCAAGTGCTTTCTGGGGCCCATATGTGGCCAATTAATGGCAAACTTAAGAGCCTCATTCCACCTCTGCAGGTATTTTAGCCATGGTGAGGGAAGGAAAGTGCAGGGGGGTTGGCAGCTCACACTATGTGAGAAGTCAGCAGCTTTAGCTGTACAGGCTACTGGGGAAAGGGGGGGTACTTTCTTTGCAGGCCCCCCTGAGCCTATTGGATGTTTCAATCACCACCTCCCCACCCCACCACTCCTTCCTTTACCCTCTGTCCCGGCTTCTCAAACTTGAACCCCCACCCCCCTCACCCGGGCCGCAGTCTGGATGTGCCAAATCTCAGACTTACCTCTGAGTCTGGGCTCCTCGGTGTCAGCTCTGGCTGCAGTCCCAGCACCAGCGGCCACTCTCCTGCCTGGTGGTGCTGGAACTATAGAACTGACAGACATCCAACTGGCCAGTAGCTCTCTAAGGCAGGGCTTCCTCCATAGGGATGGAAGTCCTGCCTTGAAGCAATTACGGCTGTTTCCTACTTCAAATTGCTGCAGGGCAGCTGGTGGGATTGCGGGTGGGCTCTCCATGACCTTTTAACTGAGAAGGTTGGGGAGGGGATGGGAGAGGCCAAGGATGTCTCATTAAATCCAGCTCAATGACTAGCTGATTTCAGGCATATAACCAATTATCACTCACAATCGTTTCGGATCTTTCACCACCAGTGGGAATGGCATGGAATTTCTGCTTTGATTCCTGAACCCTTAAATTTTATTTTAGTTACTTTTGTTGTAAAAATCATTTTGGCTAGGCCAATTTGTCTGTGTATATTTTAGTAGCGCCACCATTTTAAAGGAAGAGAATTGATTGCATCCAAGTGGAATGTCACAAAAGAGGGGCCTCCACTGAATCCTCTCCTTTGAAATTTTTTTACCCTGGAAGGGTAAGCACTTGTCTGTATCCTGTGGTTTACCTAAATTCATCTAAATCAGAATGTTTTCAATAAGTTTTAGAGTTTTAAAGGTGTGGGTTAGAAGGCTCAAGATTTTTAAAAGCTCAAGAATTGAATTAAGTTGAAGAAAGGTTAAGCTATTTTATATCCAAGTAGAAGTGAAGATTGTACATGCCAAGTTATTTTAAGAGGCAAGTCTCTAAGCAGAGAAATACTGTATAACAGTCAAAAAGTAAAATAGATGTTATGTAAAAGGTTAGATACAGTTGAGAAGATGCCAACTAAAAAAAGCAACCAATCACCACAAACATAGGTCAAAAGGTGAAACAAGAACATCACCGAGGAAAGCACAACACCCAAAGTCACATTCAGTTTACTATCCAAGCAAAGAGGTAATATAATTTTATACACACTTTGTCCAAGGAGTAATTCAAAAATCAGAAGTTGACCAATGTATTGCAAATAGACAGTGAACTTAAGCTCACTGTAATTTTGCATACTGAATGTTAGCTTGTTGTACTGTAATTAAGCAAATCCTCGCTAGTGCTAAAATAGTCAGATTTTTTTAAATTTAAGTTTACAGTTGGGGATTGGATTCTATTCACATATTAATCACCACTAAATTTTAAATCACCAATATGAAATGGAGCAATGGCTTAAATCATATTATTGTAGTGTTAGTCAAATAGCATCAGTAATGCACCTTTGGCTTAATCTTTAATGTCTCTGGAAAGAAATAATTAAGTCACATTTCACTCAGCATTGGGAATCATCTGGTGCCTCAAGAAAAATGGTTAATCTCAATTTAATATACATAAGATATATATCATTTTTGAGGGCCAGTTAGTTCAGTTGGCCAAACGTCTAGTGTGTGGTTCAAAATAATGCCAATAGCACGAGTTTGAATGCCATTCCAGCTGAGATAGATATGAGACTTGCCTTCTTTGCTCCTGAGAGTGGAAGGCAATGGCAAATCACCACTAAGAAAAGCTGCCAAGGAAACGGCTCAGGGTGAAGCATCAGTGGACAATGAGTCAAGGACCCATCTTGGGCAGAACACACATATTATGCATATGAAAATAGAATAGAAATTAGATGAAGCAGATATACAAGACATATAGATTCAAAGATAAATATATATATATCCATTGATTCACTTCAACTCATGCATTACCTTGGACCTTCCCAATACACCATTTGCAAAATGCTTTCAGGTTTCCTACAGCCTCCAACTCTTGCTCTAATCAAGATTACAGGCCAGAAATCAAACATGGAGCTTTATGCTGCTTGTTTCCAGGACATGAATGCTACTATTGATCTAACCTCAATACCTTGAATAATCAGATAGATCATTTTGAATGTAAATATTGATGAAAGCACCTTTAGACTTGGAATTACCTCATCTTCCTTTTGGGAATCCACATAGATAGTTGGGAATGGTTCCTTCCCTGCTGCTTGTAAGGCCTAAAAAAATGTGCAGAAACAGAATCAATTCACAAGCTACAGATATTTTCAATAAAACAAAGAATTTTTTTTAATAGCTATCACTGACTGAAAATTTACCCGAAGGGCTGTCTTAAATGGTTTGTCCTTTGTTCCTGTTCCAGTTGCATCATCTCCTTCATTACCAGAGACATACAATTCATCTGTAATATATTAAAGTTAAAAATCTTATTTTTGCAGATAGAAATGCCAGAGGCCTATACCCTTGTGAACATGCACCTGAAAAAAGGCCTGCATTTATATAGTATCCAATAACATCCTCAGTAACACCAAGTGTTTCATGTCCCATAAATTACTTCAAACTGTTTTTATGTAAGTTTTGCAACAACACTGTACCCAATAAGATCACAGAAACAGCAATAAGATGAATAATGAATGAGGCAATTTGTGCTGCTGTTGATTGAGGGAAAAATAATGGCCAGGACACTGGAGAAGTAGTAATTCTTCCTCCAATTGTGCATGAGATTCTTAACAGCCACATAAAACACCCGATTTAAAAACAAAGGGATACAACACTAATGATGCAAATTCCTTTATTTCTGCACTAAAACCAGTCTGGATTATATGGTTAATGGATATGGTAACGTAGTAGTTATATTACTGGACTTAAAGCAATTCAAAGGCTTGAACTAATGATCAAAGGACACGCTCAAATCCCAATTAATTAATTAATTAATTAATGAAGGAAAAAGGTTAGCTTCAGTAGTGGCTACCACGAATCTATAAGATTGTCATAAGAGCCCATGTGGTTCACCAATCTCCTTTAGTGAAGGAAATCGGCTGTCCTTAGCCATCTGTTATCCAGTCTGGTCTGCATGTGACTCCAGACCCACAGCAATATGGCTGACTCTGAACTGACCCCTGAAATGGCCTGGATCTAGGTACTGGGCAGCACAAAGTCTGTATGATAACTGGGTTGCTCTTCTTCTTACCACAGCTGTTAAGCTGTGGAAGAATCAAACATTTTACTGAAGAGATATAAACGATCGTTACTGTAACCCAAATATAAACCAACTAAGTTAATCAGTCAATGTACCAAAAAACCTCTATGCTTACTTTCTCAAAATACACGTACACTACAAGAAATGGATGTTTCAGGAACAACTTGTTTTTTATTTGCTTTCGGAACATGAGCATTGTTGGTTAGGCCAGCATCTATCGTCCAAATCTAATTGCCCTGGAGAAGGTACTAATGAGCCACATTCTTGAACCACTGCAGTCCATGCGGTGTAGGTATGCTTACAGTGCTGTTCGGAAGGGCGTTCCAGAACTTTGACCCAGTGACAGTGAAGGAACAGCAATATGGCTCCAAGTCAGGATGTTGTGTGGCTTGGCAGAGTGCCTGCAATGTTGGTGTTCCCATGCATCTACTGACCTTGTCCTTCTTCCAGGTGATAGAGGTCAGGGGTTTAAAGATGCTGTTGAAAGAACCTTGGGTGAGTTGCTGCAATGCACTAGAGAATGGTCTAGAAGGAACCTACTTAGCCTGTTGAGTCCAGTTCAAGACTCCGTAGAGCAATTGAGTTAGGCCCTTTTCACCGCTCTATCCCCACAGCCCTGCAAGTATATTTCCCATAAGTGCCTATCGAATTCTCTTTGGAAATCATCGATCCTTTTCACTTCCAGAAGGTCTGCAGACCGAGAATTGTAAATGCAAGTCTGTGTCTAATTAAATGCTGTATTTCAGTACGTAACATTTTTGCTGATTTATAAAAAAGTTTCATCACATTATAATTATGATAGGAGTAGGGAAAGAGTATGAATCAGAGTTATGCTATTGTTCACCAGCAACTCAAAACTGAAAACAACATGTCACATCAGTTTATTATGTTCTAAAATTGCAGGTTTGATGGGTTAAAAGGATCTCCTCTCACAGAGACATGCATTTTCACAGGTACTTACAGTGCTTTGGTTCTTCGCTCAAGTGGCCCTATCTCATATGCAAACCCAGACAACTGCAACGCTCTGCTGCCAGTCATATTGAAACTAGCTAAACCAAACAGATTGAGCATTGAATCAGGTTCCCTCTGGTCTGTATGGTTCTGTTACTCACTATCCCTTTACTAGCTGGTCCTTTGAGAGAACTATTAAATAACATACCTAAACCCCCGAGATACTACTTTGACTCTCCAAGATCAGAACTAAATCCATTGTACCAATCTAACATATGTTCTAAATGATCATGCCACTGACTGGATGTATTCTACAGACAATATACCCAGTCTTAACAAGAGAAAACACGTTTCATTCCTGTCAACATTTCAATTTCCAATCCAATGTTTGAGTTCCTTCTCTTTTTTTAAAGAATAGGGTAATCTTTCATATAGCCATTCCAGATAGCTTCTGCCTTTTAATTCAATAAACAATACTGTGGGTGTACCTACACCACATGGGCTGCAGCGCTTCAAGAAGGCAGCTCACCATCACTTTCTCGAGGGCAATTATGCATGGGCAATAAATACTAGTCTAGTCAGCAATGCCACCAGATGAAAGAATAAATAAAAAATAAAACTGACTATTTTCAGTTGAGGTAGCTTGTTAATTTAACACTGGTGTTCTCTACTTCTGTGATAACTTAATAAATAGTGTCAATAGATGTAGGCTGTCTGAGGTTTTTGCCACAATAAATGCCTTGATCGTGGTCATCTGGGAACATCATTATAGTTACACTTTGCACATTATAGCCCAGATTCATGCTGATTATGCTTTTCTTAATGTTTTCTGCAACATAACTATCCTCTGAAGGAAGGGTATCCAAATATGACAGCTTTATCAAGTTGTTTTAGAGCTTTAAAAAAAAAGCCTGTACTAACTCATAATCAAACGCCCTCGAGATGTTTCCCAACACTTGGTTCGTTGAATAGATAACAAAATCACATTAAATAATTGCAGTCGTTATTAATTTTAAAATGTAAAAGATTTTTTTTCACGGCATGTGGGCATCGCTGGCAAGACCAGCATTTGCTGCCCATCTCTAACAGCTCTCAAGGAGGTGGTGGTGAGATACCTTCTTGAAACGCTGTGTCCATTTGGTGCAGAAACATGATATAGTTCCAAGTCAGGATTGTGCATGGCTTGGAGGGGAACTCGCAAGTGCTGGTGTCCCCATGCATCTGCTGCCCTTGTCCTTCTAGGTGGTAGAGGTTGCATTTTGAAAAGTGCTGTCGAAGGAGCCTTGCTAAGTTGCTATAGTGCATCCTGTAGATGTTACACACTGCTGCCACTGTGTGTCAGTGGTGGAAGGAATGAACATTTAAGGTGGTGGATGCAGTGCTAATCATGCAGGCTGCTTTGTCTTAGATGGGGTTGAAATTCTTGAGTGCTGTTGGAGCTGCACTCATCCAGGCAAGAGGAGAGTATTCCAACACACACTCGACTTGTACCTAGCAAATGGTGGACTGGCTTTGGGGAGTCAGGAAGTGAGTTTTGTGTTGCAGAATTTCCAGCCTCGGATCTTCTCTTGTAGCCACAGCATTTATATGGCTAGTCCAGTTCAGTTTCAGGGTGTTGATAATGGGGATTCACTTTATACATTAATGATCTAGATGAAGGAACTGAGGGCATCCTGGCTAAGTTTGCAAATGATACAAAGATAGGTGGAGGGACAGATAGTATTGAGGAGGCGGGGAGGCTGCAGAAGGATTTGGAGAATGGGCAAAGAACTGGCAGATGGAATGCAACGTGGGCAAGTGTGAGGTCATGCACTTTGGTAGGAAGAATAGAGGCATAGACTATTTTCTAAACGGGGAGAGAATTCAGAAGTCTGGAGTGCAAAGGGACTTGGGAGTCCTAGTCCATCATTCTCTTCAGGTTAACTTGCAGGTTGAGTCAGTAGTTAGGAAGGCAAATGCAATGTTGGCATTTATTTCGAGAGGACTAGAATATAAAAGCAGGGATGTGCTGCTGAGGCTTTATAAGGCTCTGGTCAGACCACATTTAGAATATTGTGAGCAATTTTGGGCCCCGTATCTCAGGAAGGATGTGCTGGCCCTGGAGAGGTTCCAGAGGAGGTTCACGAGAATGATCCCAGGAATGAAAGGCTTAACATATGAGGTACGTTTGAGGACTCTGGGTCTATACTCGATGGAGTTTAGAAGGATGAGGGGGGATCTGATTGAAACTTACAGAATACTGAAAGGCCTGGATAGAGTGGATGTGGGGAAGATGTTTCCATTAGTAGGAGAGACTAGGACCCGAGGGCACAGCCTCAGAGTAAAGGGAAGACCTTTTAGAACAGAGATGAGGAGAAACTTCTTTAGCCAGAGAGTGTTGAATCTATGGAATTCATTGCCACAGAAGGCTGTGGAGGCCAGGTGTATTTAAGACCGAGATAGGTAGGTTCTTGATTGGTAAGGGGATCAAAGGTTACAGGGAGAAGGTGGGAGAATGGGGTTGAGAAACTTATCAGCCATGATTGAATGGCGGAGCAGACTCGATGGGCCGAATGGCCTAATTTCTGCTCCTATGTCTTATGGTCTTATGATTCAGCGATGGTAATGCCAGTGAATTGGTTGGAGTCAGACCTAGCATAAAGAAAGATGGTTGTGAATGTTGGTGGTAAATCATCTCAGTTCCAGGGCATCACTGCAGGAGTTCCTCAGGGTAGTGTCCTAGGCCCAACCATCTCCAACTGCTTCATGAATGACCTTCCTTCCATCATAAGGTCAGAAGTGGGGGTGTTCACTGATGATTGCACAATGCTCAGCACCATTCATGACTCATCAGATATTGAAACAGTCTATGTCCAAATGCAGCAAGACCTGGACAATGTCCAGGTTGGGCTGACAAGTGGCAAGTAACATTCGTGCCACGCAAGTGCCAGGCAATGGCCATCCACAATAAGAGAATCTAACCATCGCCTCTTGGCATTCACTGGCACTGCCATCATTGAATCTCCCACTATCAATATCCTAGAGGTTACCTTTGGCCAGAAAATGAACTGGACTAGCCAGGAGTTTGATGAAATGCTCTCCATTTGCCTGGATGAGTGCAGTTCCAACAACACTCAGGAAACTTGACACCATTCAGGACAAAGCAACCATTTGATTGGCGCCACACCCAGGAACATTCACTCCCTTCACCACCAATGCACACAGTAGCAGCAGTGTGTATCATCTACAAGATGCACTGCAGGAATTCACCAAGGCTTCTCAACAGCACCTTCCAAACCCACAACCACTACTACCTAGAAGGACAAAGGCAGCAGATACATGGGAACACCACCACCTGGAAGTTCCCCTTCTAGACACTCACCACCCTGACTTGGAAAAATATCACCATTCCTTCACAGTTGCTGGGTCAAAATATTGGAACTTCCTCCCCAACAGCAGTGGGTGTACCTACACCACATAGACTGCAGTGGTTCAAGTAGGCAGCTCACCTTCTCAAAGACAAATTTTTTATTTATGGGATGTGGGCGTCACTTGCTGGGCCAGCACTGATTGCCCATCCCTACTTACCCTTGAGAAGGTGGTGGTGAGCTGCCTTCTTGAACAGCTACAGCCCGCGTGGTGTAGATACACCCACAGTGCTGTTAGGGAGGGAGTTCCAGGATTCTGACCCAGCGGCAGTGAAAGAACAGGGATATATTTCCAAGTCAGGATGGTGAGTGGCTTGGAGGGGAACTTCCAGGTGGTAGTGTTCCCATGTACCTGCTGCCCTTTTCCTTCTAGATGGTGGTGGTCATGGATTTGGATGGTGCTGCCTAAGGAGCCTTGATGAGTTTCTGCAGTGCATCTTGTAGATGGTACACACTGCTACTACTGTGCGTCAGTGGTGGAGGGAGTGAATGTTTGTGGAAGGGGTGCCAATCAAACAGACAAAGTGGGCTGCTTTGTCCTGGATGGTGTTGAGCTTCTTGAGAATTGTTGGAGCTGCACTCATACAGGCAAGTGCAGAGTATTCATCACACTCTTGACTTGTAGATGGCCAACAGTCTTTGGGGAGTCTTGGGAGTTACTTGCTACAGGATTCCTAGCCTCTGACCTGCTCTTGCAGCCTCAGTATTTATATGGCTAATCCAGTTCAGTTTCTGGTCAATGGTAACCCCCAGGATGTTGATGGTGGGGGATTCAGCCATGATAATGCCGTTAAATGTTAAGGGGCGGCAATGGTTAGATTCTTTCTGTTGCAGATGGTCATTGCCTGGCACTTGTGTGGCGCAAATGTTACTTGCCACTTGTCAGCCCAAGCCTGGATATTACCAGGTCTTGCTGTATTTGGACATGGACTGCTTCAGTGTCTGAGGAGTTACAAATGGTACTGAATATTGTGCAATCATCAGCAAACATCCTGAGTTCTGACCTTACGATGGAAAGAAGGTCACTGATGAAGCAGCTGAAGATGGTTGGGCCTAGGACACTACCATGAAGAACTACCATGAAGAACTACCTCCAGCCATGTCCTCGGACTGAGATTATTGGCCTCCAACCACCTCCCTACGCACTTGGTATGACTCCAAATAATGAACAGCTTTCCCCCAGCTCCCACTGACTTCAATTTTACTCGGGCTCCTTCATGACACACTTGATCAAGCTTGATGTCTTGATATCAAGGGCAGTCACTCTCATCCATCTCTTGAATTCACCTGTCTGCGTTTGTACCAAGGGTGTAATGAGGTCAGGAGTTGACCAGCCATGACTGAACCCAAATTCAGCATCAGTGCGCAGGTTAATTAAGATTATTTAATAAAATTAAGCAATTTTTCCATCTGCAACTTTGCAGGAAAAGGAAACACATTGAAACTAGTCAGTAGAGAGTGGGTTGTCTTATGAGGAAAAGTTAGATAAAATGGACTTGTTTCTACTGGAGTTGAGAAGAGCGAGGGGTGACTTGATTGAAGTATGTAAGATCCTGAACAGTCTTGACAAGGTGGACGTGGAAAGAATGTTTCCCCTTCTGAATGAATCCAGAGCTAGGGTACACTGTTTTAAAATTAGAGGTGGTCCTTTTAGGACAGAGGTGAGAAGAATTTTTTTCTCTCGACAGGTGTGCGACTTTGGAACTCGCTGCCTCAGGTGGTGTTAGAGGTGGGGTCTTGAATATTTTTAATGCGGAGGTAGATAGATTCTTGTTAGGCACACCACACCAACCGGGGTGAGGGACACCCACACCATACCAATCAGGTGGTGGGGGGCATCCACACCACACTAAGTGAGTGGGGCATCCACACCACACCAACGAGCTTCAGCTGGCTGGGTGGGCACACCTAGTTTGTGCCAGCTAGGTGGGCACACCAGTTTGTGCCAGGTAAGTGGGTGCCAATCCCTGGTTTGTGTGGGATGAGTGTACCCCTCAACTCTATCTAGACCATAGAGTAGACCAAAAAGTACATAATTTTATGTACTTCACAATGTGTGTTTGTCATCCCATCTGGTGCTGAGGGTGACAGCCCGAGCGTCAGCCCTATCATCTGGTCTCACACCCAGTTCGCCCTGTGGAACCGAAACCAAAACCAAAACTCCAGGTGGTGCTTTCCACTCTGACAGGCGTGGGGAACATTTCAGCATTGTCTGGTCCTACAATATACCATCTGGGGCACCCACACCGCACCAACCGGGGGAGGGGGGCACCCACGCCGCACCAACCGGGGGTTGATGGGCAGTGCAGGGCGGGAGTGAGGGGGGGGGGGGTTGATGGGCAGGGCGGGAGTGGGGGGTTGATGAGCTGAGCTGGGCAGGGCAGGGCGGGGCGGGAGTGGGGGGTCTCCGAAGCTCCGCGGAGGATCTGCTCCTTACCCAGCGACAGGTTGGCTGACTCCTGAATGATGTCCCCGGATGACATTTTAAAAGCTTCCAGTTCTTTCCACAACCTTCTGGGTCCCCACCGGGCTGCTGATTTACTCGCTCTCAGGAACACCGGGCTGACGCTACCACCGCGGTCTCTCTCCGACCTCACGCTACCACCACGGACTCTCTCTAGCCTCACGCTACCACCGCGGTCTCTCTCCGGCCTCACGCTACCACCACGGTCTCTCTCTAGCCTCACGCTACCACAACGGACTCTCTCCGGCTCTGACCGTCTCGCCGGCCGTCGACCAAGGAAAAGAATGGAGGGTGGGGCGAGACCTAGCCCCGCCCCTGCCCCATCTCCGAGTCTCTGATTAGATAGAATGGCCCCCTCGGCATGACGCGGCATGTCAGTCAGAGCCCGCACCTGCGCAGTGCTAAGCCAGCCACGGCTGATTGCATCAGAGAAAGTGAGGCGAGAACGGGGCGGGATTGCATCAGACAGGGCAGCGCTTTAATATAAACAAAAAAACTACTGCGGATGCTGGAAATCCAAAGCAAAAACAAAAACAGAATTACCTGGAAAAACTCAGCAGGTCTGGCAGCATCGGCGGAGAAGAAAAGAGTTGACGTTTCGAGTCCAATGACCCTTCAACAGAACTGAGTGTAGTTAGGAGAGGGGTGAAATATAAGCTGGTTTAAGGTGAGGGGGTGGGGGGAGAGAAGTTGAGGGTGGGGTGGTTGTAGGGACAAGCAAGCAGTGATAGGAGCAGATAATCAAAAGATGTCACAGACAAAAGGATCAAAGAGGTGTTGAAGGTGGTGATATTATCTAAGAGAATGTGCTAATTAAGAATGGATAGCAGGACACTCAAGGTACAGCTCTAGTGGGGGTGGGGTGGAAAGATTGACAAGGTATTAGTTGTAGATTTAAAAATAATGGAAATAGGTGGGAAAAGAAAAATCTATATGAATTATTGAAAAAAACAAAAGGGAGGGGGAAGAAACGGAGTGGGGATTGGGGGAGGGAGTTTAAGATCTAAAGTTGTTGAATTCAATATTCAGCCCTGAAGGCTGTAAAGTGCCTAGTCGGAAGATGAGGTGCTGTTCCTCCAGTTTGCGTTGGGCTTCACTGGAACAATGCAGCAAGCCAAGGACAGACATGTGGGCAAGAGAGCAGGGTGGCGTGTTAAAATGGCAAGCGACAGGGAGGTTTGGGTCTTTCTTGCGGACAGACCGCAGGTGTTCTGCAAAGCGGTCGCCCAGTTTGCATTTGGTCTCTCCAATGTAGAGGAGACCGCATTGGGAGCAACGAATGCAGTAGACTAAGTTAGGGGAAATGCAAGTGAAATGCTGCTTCACTTGAAAGGAGTGTTTGGGCCCTTGGACGGTGAGGAGAGAGGAAGTGAAGGGGCAGGTGTTGCATCTTCTGCGTGGGCATGGGGAGGTGCCATAGGTGGGGGTTGAGGAGTAGGGGGCGATGGAGGAGTGGACCAGGGTGTCCCGGAGGGAACGATCCCTACGGAATGCCGCCAGGGGGGATGAAGGGAAGATGTGTTTGGTGGTGGCATCATGCTGGAGTTGGCGGAAATGGCGGAGGATGATCCTTTGAATGCGGAGGCTGGTGGGGTGTTAAGTGAGGACAAGGGGGACCCTATCATGTTTCTGGGAAGGAGGAGAAGGCGTGAGGGCGGATGCGCGGGAGATGGGCTGGACACGGTTGAGGGCCCTGTCAACGACCGTGGGTGGAAAACCTCGGTTAAAGAAGAAGGAGGACATGTCAGAGGAACTGTTTTTGAAGGTAGCGTCATCAGAACAGATGCGACGGAGGCGAAGGAACTGAGAGAATGGGATGGAGTCCTTACAGGAAGCGGGGTGTGAGGAGCTGTAGTCGAGGTAGCTGTGGGAGTCGGTAGGCTTGTAATGGATGTTGGTGGACAGTCTATCATCAGAAATTGAGACAGAGAGGTCAAGGAAGGGAAGAGAAGTGTCAGAGATGGACCATGTGAAAATGATGGAGTGGTGGAGATTGGAAGCAAAATTAATAAATTTTTCCAGGTCCCGACGAGAGCATGAAGCAGCACCGAAGTAATCATCGATGTACCGGAGAAAGAGTTGTGGGAGGGGGCCGGAGTAGGACTGGAACAAGGAATGTTCCACATACCCCATAAAGAGACAGGCATAGCTAGGGCCCATGCGGGTACCCATAGCCACACCTTTTATTTGGAGGAAGTGAGAGGAGTTAAAGGAGAAATTGTTCAGTGTGAGGACAAGTTCAGCCAGACGGAGGAGAGTAGTGGTGGATGGGGATTGTTCGGGCCTCTGTTCAAGGAAGAAGCTAAGGGCCCTCAGACCATCCTGGTGGGGGATGGAGGTGAAGAGGGATTGGACATCCATGGTGAAGAGGAAGCGGTTGGGGCCAGGGAACCGGAAATTGTTGATGTGACGTAAGGCGTCAGAGGAATCACGGATGTAGGTGGGAAGGGACTGGACAAGGGGAGAGAGAAGGGAGTCAAGATAATGAGAAATGAGTTCCGTGGGGCAGGAACAGGCTGACGCGATCGGTCTGCCAGGACAAGCTTTAATAACCCTGGCTGCATGGGGAAAGTCAGAGGGAGAAGACGGTAGACAATACAACAGGCAAACTGGGCCCAGCCAGGCAGTGCTGATGTTTATCCTCCACATGAGTGGCAGTGTCAAAGCCTCCTGCCCCACACCCACTATGTGTGGTCCACATGGTTCCTCACTGCAGCTACACTAACCCTTTACCAGCATCAGCCGCTGGCTGGGAGCATTCCAGTCAATCACTCATCATGTGATACAATTACAGTGGGGGGAGCTTCGACCCAGTAATCCTGTGGGGATGAGGGGCTTCCGACGGGGAGATTGCGTCGAGCGTGCAAGCACCTCTACATGTCTCCTTAATAAAGTTAAGCCTTTTCTTCACCAAACCTGCTGCCCCATCAAGTCATTACATTTGGCGACAAGGGTAAAAACGATTTTTGCCGTGCACTAACATAAAGCTATCCTAACGTGTGGAAGCAAAACGTCTAACCTGATTTGAAACCTGACTACCCCGAACGGGCCCAGTTCTAAGTCGTTAAGTGAGTTAGTGGAAGTTGCACTTTCAAAACAAACCATCTGTGATCATGAATCACTCTGTTATCTCAATCAAGTTTGTTAAACTCAATTCCACCACCTCCAGCATGGTGCCACCATCAGGCACATCTTTCCCTCCCCTTTCAGCATTTTGAAAGGACTGTTCCCTCTGTGACACCCTGGGCCACTCTTCAATGGCCCCCCAACACTCTATCTCTTCTCATGGCAACATTCCTTGCAAACACAGGAGATGTAACTTTTTATCTCCTTGCCCCTCGCTGTCCAAGGTCCCAAACACCCCTTCCAGGTGAAACAGTGATTTATGTGCACTTCTTTCAATTTAGTCTCCTGTATTCGCTGCTATGCTCTACATAGGGAAGACCAAACTCAGATTGGGTCTTCATTCAGTTTCCTTTGCATGTTTCGATTTTAATCTTGTTTCAGCTTTTGGATGGCAGTTGTTCCTTATTCTGCAAATCACTATTCCTCTAGACACATATTTTGTTTCTTTACAATACCACTTCCTTTGGTTCTGCCCCACCAACTATTGTAATTTAATTTTTCCCAGCTTCTGCCCAATCACAGTCCTCCCCTTTGTTCTTTTTCCACCCGCCACGATTTGACCTATTTAAAGTCTATGACATTTCTAACTTTTCCCAGTTTTGATGAAAAGTCATCAGCCTGAAATGTTAACCCTATTTCCCTCTTCACAGATGCTGCCAGAGCCTAGTGTGTCCAGCATTTTCTGTTTTTTCAGAACGTGAGTTGTGAGAAGGATGCAAAGAGGCTCAAGGGGATTTAGACAGGCTAAGTGAGTGGGCAAGAGCATGGCAGGTGGAATATAATGTGGAAAAATGTGAAATTATGCACGTTGGTAGGAAAAACAGAAATGCAGAGTATTTCTTAAATGGTGAGAGATTGGGAAGTTTTGATGTTCAAAGGGACCTGGGTGTCCTTATTCATAAGCCACTGAAAGCTAACATGCAGATGCAGCAAGCAATTAGGAAGGCAAATGATATGTTGGCCTTTATTGCAATAGGATTTGAGCACAGGAGTAAAGGAGTCTTGCTGCAATTGTATAGAGCTTTGATGAGATCGCACCTGGAGTATTGTGTACAGTTTTAGTCTCTTTTGCTAAGGAATGATATACTTGCCATAGAGGGAGTGCAACGAAGGTTCACCAGATTGATCCCTGGGATGACAGGCATATCCTATGAGGAGAGATTGAGGAGACTGGGCCTGTATTCTCTAGAGTTTAGAAGAATGAGAGATGATCTAATTGAAGAATGTAAAGTTCTTACAGGGCTCGACAGGGTGAAAGGGCAAGAAGGATGTTTCCCCCGGCTGGGGGAACCAGGGTACACAGTCTCAGAATAAGAGGAAGGCTATTTAGGACTGAGATGTGGAGAAATTTCTTCACTTAGAGAATGGCGAATCTTTGGCATTTTCTATCCCAGAAGGCTATTAGGTATGTTCAAGACAGAGATTGATAGTTTTCCAGATATGAAAGATATCATGGGATATGGGGATTGTGCAGGAAAATGACATTCAGGTAGAAGATCAGCCATTATCTAACTGAATGGCAGAGCAGTCTCAAAGGGGCCAAGTGGCCTACTCCTGCTCTTATGTTCCTATGTTCCTAATTTAAAATATGTGTGTTTCCTGTGCTGTCCATCCCATTTAACAGTGTAGATTTTGAGGAGATAAAATGTTTTTATTGAAGAAAAGAGCTGCTTCTGCCAAACAAGAACCCACCCAGTCACATAAACCCAATGTGGATTTGTGGTCTGAAGTTTTTCTCCTTCTCCCACCATGTTAACTATTAGTTATTAATACAGTTCATGCTTCTTGCAATTTCCAGTAAATATTTGCGGCATATATTTACTTATTGGCAGAGCAGTACAAATATTTCTTGGGCGATTTACTGTCATCCAAACAACTTGAGGAGTGTAGGTACGTGGAAAAGTAGGAACGTGCTGTTTAATGTGATTCGCCAGTCGTTGGGACGTACGGCCTACGGGACAGGGATTACACCAGCACTGAAATTCATATTCCACATTACTCATTTGTGTGATAGGCAGAATGTCAATTTGGCTTGATGGTAGCATCCTGTTAGTGGAGAATATCACTCGTGTTTCTACTGAACAGTAACAGTGTGAAATGGCTAGCTTCACTTGTTGCTCAAATTTTGAGACACCTTACCTTTCCAAGGTACTCTGAGGTAGACTGGGCACTTTTCTGGACTGAAATTGACGTTCTTAGGCTCATTCATGAGTTTGTGTGATATATGATTAGGGTAGCCATTATCTCGCAGGATAGCTTTGATGGACCATACTTCAGCATCTAGCTTTCTCCAGAGCATGAGCCTGTGCCTCTGTATTATGAATCCAGTATCATTAGCAAAATGCCACCATTTCCTTAATGCCCTGCAATGTATATCTATGAAGTGGTGGATGAAAACAATGTAACGCAAGCATTCCGGAATGGAAAGGAGCACAATTGGCCCTCAGGCGGGGATGCCACCCTCTGCGCCACAAGGTTTCCTGTCAGCTACCTTATTATCCAAAAATCTGTTGATCTCTGTCTTTAATGTACTCAACAGCTTAGCATCTACAACTCTCCCAAAAGATTTGTGGATGCTTACCCCATATGGAAATTAAGAGAACTTGAATGTAATGAGCTAGTTCCACAGAAAACTGCATGTTTGAACTTCATAAGAACATAAGAAATAGGAGCAGGGGTAGGCCATCTGGCTTCTCAAGCCTGCCCGCCATTCAATAAGATCATGGCTGATCTGCCCCAGGCCTCAACTGCTCTTTTGTGCCAGCTCCTCATAACCCTCAACTCCCCGATATTTTAAAAATCTAGCTATATCCTCTTTAAATACTTTCACTGATCTAGCCTCCACAACTCTCTGTGGTAGAGAATTCCAGACATTCACTACCCTCTGAGAGAAGAAATTCCTTCACATCTCAGTTTTAAATGAGTGCCTCCTTATTCTGTAACTATGTCCCCTAGTTCATGATTCCCCCACTAGTGGAAACATCTTCTTAACATCTCCCCTGTCAAGCCCCCTCAGAATCTAATAAATAAAGTCCTAACCTGTTTAGCTGTTCTTGATAAGTCAATCCCTTCATCCCAGGAATCAGCCCAGTAAATTTCTTTTGAACTGCCTCCAACGCCAGTATATCCTTTCTTAAATACAGGGACTAAAACTGTTCATAGTACTCCAGGTGCAGACTCACCATCATCCTGTACAGTTGTAACATGACTTCCCTATTTTTAAACTCCAACCCACTTGCAATACAGGCCAAAATTCCATTTGCCTTCTTAATTACTTGCTGCACCTGCATGCTAACATTTTGTGTTTCATGCAAAAGAACACCCAGATCCCTCTGTGCTGCACTTTTTTGGAGTCTCTCTTCATTGAAATAATCGTTTGCCTTTTGATTTTTCCTACCAAAGTGCATGACCTCACACTTTCCTACATTAAACTCCATCTGCCAAATTCTTGCCCACTCACTCAGCCTGTCTATATCACCTTGCAGATTCCTTAAGTCCTCAAAACAACATGCCCTCCCACCTATTTTTGTATTGTCAGCAAATTTGGATACATTACATTCTGCCCCCTCCTCCAAGTCATTAATATAGATAGTAAATAATTGAGGCACTAGGACTGATCCTTGTGGCACTTCACTAGTTACGTCTGTCCAACCTGAAAAAGACCCATTAATTCCGATTCTGTCTTGTGTGTGTTAACCAATCCTCAACCCATGCTAATACATTACCCCCAATACCGTGAGCTCCTATCTTGCGCAATTATCTTTTGTGTGGCACCTTATTGAATGCCTTCTGGAAATCCAAATACACTACATCTACTGGTTCCACTTTATCAATCCTGCTTGTTATATCCTCAAAGAACACTAGCAAATTTGTCGAACATGATTTCCCTTTCACAAAGCCATGTTGACTCTGTTTGATTGCATTAAGCTTTTCTAAATGTCCTACTATTTCTTTCTTAATAATGGACTCTAGCATATTCCCAATGGCAGGTGTTAGGCTGACTGGCCTACAGCTTCCTGCTTTTTGTCTCCCTCCCTTCTTGAATAGGGGTGTCACATTAGCGGTTTTCCAATCTGCTGGGACCCTTCTGGAATCCAGTGAGTTCTGGAAATATTTTGACCAATGCCTCCACTACATCTGCAGCCTTTAAACCCTTGGATGCAGGCCATCAGGTCCTGGCAACTTGTCTGCCTTTAGTCCCATTAGTTTCTCAAATACTTTGTCCCTCGTGATCGAGACTGTTACAAGATCTTTCCTCCCATTAGCTCCTTGCTTATCTGATATCTTTGAAATGTTCATAGTGTCCTCCACCTTGAAGACCGATGCAAAATATTGGTTTAAAATATCTGCCATTTCCTTGTTCCCCATTTTCAATTCTCCAGTCGCATCCTCCAAGGGTCCCACTCCCACTTTAGTCACTCTCTTTCTTTTCATATGCCTGTAGCAGCTCTTGCTGTTTGTTTTTATATTTCTTGCCAATTTACTTTCATAATCAATTTTCTCCCCTTTTATTAACTTTTTAGTCATTCACTGCTGGTTCTTAAAAAATTCCCAATCCTCTAGTTTTCGCCGCTTTGTATACCTTAGATTTTGAGTGGATACTCTCCGTGACCATCTTTGTTAACCACAGGTGGGTCATCCTTTTCATCGAGTCCTTCTTTTTGACCGGGATAAATTTTTGCTGAGCGTTATGAAATATCTGCTTAAATGTCTGCCACTGCTCATCCACTGACCATCTCCTTGGTCTATTTTCCAAGCCTGCTTTAGACAACTCTTTCTTCATACCTCTGTAATTGCCCTTATTTAAGTTGAGGACACTGGTTTGAGATCAGAGTTGCTCGTCCTCAAATTGAATTTGAAATTCTACCATGTTGTGATCGCTACCTCCAAGAAGATCCTTCACTGTGAGATCTATTAATCCTACCTCATTACACATTACTGGATCTAAAATAGCCTGCTCCTGGATAGGTTCTGCAATGTATTGCTCTAAGAAACAATCCCCGATGCACTCTACAAATTTGTCTTCTATGTTACCCCTGCCAATCTGATTTGTCCAGTCAATATGCAGATTAAAATCACCCATGACAATTGTAGCGCCCTTTTTACATGCCTCCATTATTTCCTGATTTATACTTCGTCCTACAGTGAGGCAACTCTTTGGGGGCCTATGGACGACTCCCACCTGTGACTTCTTCCCCTTGCTATTCCTTGTTTCCACCCAAACTGATTCCACATCATGATCTATTGCACCTATATCATTAATCACCACCGTACTGATAGCTTCCTTTATTAACAAAGCTACCCCACCTCCTTTTCCTTTTTGCCTATTTTTCTGGAATGTTGAATACCCTTGGAGATTGAGTTCCGAGTCTTGGTCACCCTGCAACCAAGTCTCTGTAAGCCTTAAAAGAACAGTATTTCAATTTTACTACAGAGTACTGGTTCATAGTAAGGGGAATAATCATTTTAGGATAGTGTTAGAAAGGTGAGCGAGCAAAGCATCATACACTGGAAACATCCAAATGGAAAAGACTGCATTCAGTGTGGTCTAAGTGCTTTGATGTAGAAGGGTGGCAACAAGAGTCCACTCTTTTCTAAACTTGATTTTTATGAATGACCCAAACATGATTGAAGTAGAATTAACTAAACTGAAAATATTTTGCAATCTAGCCTGAGATACAACATAAATAGGGTGAAGTATATGGTACTTGGTCAAGTACATAAGCCAGTGTAAAAAGACCATAAGATGTAGGAGCAGAAGTAGGCCATTCAGCCCATCGAGTCTGCTCTACTATTCAATGAGATCATAGCTGATCTGATAATCCTCAATTCCACTTTCCTACCTTTTCCCCATAACCCTTGATTCCCTTACTGATGAAAAACCTATCTGTATATCTCAGCCCTGAGTATACTTAATGACCCAGCCTCTACAGCCCTCTGCAGTATAGAATACCACAGATTCACGACCCTGAGAGAATTAACTCGTCACCTCTGTCTTAAATGGGCGACCCCTTACTCTGAGATTATGCCCCCTGGTCCTAAAGTCTCCCACAAGGGGAAACAACCTCTCAGCATCTACCCTGTCAAGCAGATCAACCTCTTGAACCTTCTCTGGACTGCATCCAATGCCAATATATCTTTCCTTAAATAATGGTACCAAAACTGTTCACAGTATTCTAGGTGTGGTCTAACTAGTGCCTTGTATGGTTTTAGCAATACTTCCCTGTTGTTATACTCCATTCCCTTTGAAATAATGGCCAACATTTCATTTGCCTGTCTCTTTATGGGGTATGTGAAACATTCCTTGTTCCAGTCCTACTCCGGCCCCCTCCCACAACTCTTTCTCCGGTACATCGATGATTACTTCGGTGCGGCTTCATGCTCTCGTCGGGACCTGGAAAAATTTATTAATTTTGCTTCCAATCTCCACCACTCCATCATTTTCACATGGTCCATCTCTGACACTTCCCTTCCCTTCCTTGACCTCTCTGTCTCAATTTCTGATGATAGACTGTCCACCAACATCCATTACAAGCCTACCGACTCCCACAGCTACCTCGACAACAGCTCCTCACACCCCGCTTCCTGTAAGGACTCCATCCCATTCTCTCAGTTCCTTCACCTCCGTCGCATCTGTTCTGATGATGCTACCTTCAAAAACAGTTTCTCTGACGTGTCCTCCTTCTCCCTTAACCGAGGTTTTCCACCCACGGTCGTTGACAGGGCCCTCAACTGTGTCCGGCCCATCTCCCGCGCATCCACCCTCACGCCTTCTCCTCCCTCCCAGAAACATGATAGGGTCCCCCTTGTCCTCACTTATCACCCCACCAGCCTCCGCATTCAAAAGATCATCCGCCGCCATTTCCGCCAACTCCAGTATGATGCCACCACCAAACACATCTTCTCTTCACCCCCACTGGCGGCATTCCGTAGGGATCGTTCCCTCTGGGACACCCTGGTCCACTCCTCCATCGCCCCCTACTCCTCAACCCCCACCTATGGCACCTCCCCATGCCCATGCAGAAGATGCAACACCTGCCCCTTCACTTCCTCTCTCCTCACCGTCCAAGGGCCCAAACACTCCTTTCAAGTGGAGCAGCATTTCACTTGCATTTCCCCTAACTTAGTCTACTGCATTCGTTGCTCCCAATGCGGTCTCCTCTACATTGGAGAGACCAAATGCAAACTGGGCGACCGCTTTGCAGAACACCTGCGGTCTGTCCGCAAGAAAGACCCAAACCTCCCTGTCGCTTGCCATTTTAACATGCCACCCTGCTCTCTTGCCCACATGTCTGTCCTTGGCTTGCTGCATTGTTCCAGTGAAGCCCAACGCAAACTGGAGGAACAGCACCTCATCTTCCGACTAGGCACTTTACAGCCTTCAGGGCTGAATATTGAATTCAACAACTTTAGATCTTAAACTCCCTCCCCCATCCCCACCCCCTTCCCGTTTCTTCCCCCTCCCTTTTGTTTTTTCCAATAATTTATAGATTTTTCTTTTCCCACCTATTTCCATTATTTTTAAATCTATAACTGTAATACCCTGTCATCAGTCTTTCCACCTCACCCCCACTAGAGCTGTACCTTGAGTGTCCTGCCATCCATTCTTAATTAGCACATTTTCTTAGATAATATCACCTCCTTTAACACGTCTTTGTTCCTTTTGTCTGTGATATCTTTTGATTATCTGCTCCTATTACTGCTTGCTTGTCCCTACAACCACCCCCCCCACCCCAACTTCTCCACCCCCCCCAACACCCCCAACCTTAAACCAGCTTATATTTCACCCCTCTCCTAACTTTACTCAGTTCTGCCGAAGGGTCATGAGGACTCGAAACGTCAACTCTTTTCTTCTTCGCCGATGCTGCCAGACCTGCTGAGTTTTTCCAGGTAATTCTGTTTTGTTTTTTCATTTGCCTTACCTATTACCTGCTGAACTTATATGCTAGCTTTTTGAGATTCATGCATGAGGACCCCCAAATCCCTGTGCTGCAACTTTCTGCAGTCTTTCTCCATTTAAATAATATTCAGCTCCACTATTCTTCCTGCCAAAGTGCATAACATCACATTTTCCCACATTATATTCCATCTGCCAAGTTTTGGTCCATTCACTTAACCTGTCTATATCCCTCTGTAGACTCCTTGTGTCATCCTCACCTCTTCACTATTTATATTATAAAATAAGGTGATACATAATTACATCTATATTTCTCTCCTTTTTTACCCCAGTAGTTGTTTCTTAGTGCATGCAATGGGTGATTGAACTACACAATAAAAATTAGTAAAATGCAAAATATTTACCCTTTTTATAGTTTAAAAAGAAATTTGAGATTTATGCTGCAGGAGCCAAACTCATTGCGGCAGCCAAAAGTGGCTCCTGCCTATACACTCTAGGAGTCATTGGCTAATTTTGCACTCTCAACAGATACGCTGACTCAGCAGTTCATATTAGAAATTCTCTTGTGTGCTGCACATTATTTTCTGCCATTCTTTTTAAGTGATAAGAAAACAGTGCACGAGAGATACTTTATCAAGTAATATGTGTTCAGAAGGCAAGCTAATTTGCTTAGCGTGCCTCATCAGAAATTTTCTCACAGGTAAATTTATTTCAAAACAGGCCCACCTCCTTCCTCAAATATTGATAGAAATGGTACAATTTAACTGCCCACAGCCACCCAACATATATTACAAAATGAACAAGCAATGCAAGGTTGGAGGGTATGGGGAGAAAGCGGGAGCAGGCTATTGAGTTGGATGATCAGCTGTGATCATAATGAATGGTGGAGCAGGCTCGAAGGGCCGAATGGCCTACTCCTGCTCCTAGTTTCTATGAATCTATGAATCTTGCCTTCCCACCTATTTTTGTGTCATCCGCAAACTTGGCAATAGTACATTCACTTCCCTCATCCAAGTCATTAATATATATTGTAAATAATTGAGACCCCAGCACTGATGCCTGTGGCAATCCACTAGGTCCTATCCTGTAGGTTACCATCCTGAAAATGACGCTCTTATCCCAACTCTCTGTCTTCTATTAGTTAGCCAATGCTCTATCCATGCTAAGATACGACCCCCAACACCATGGGCTCTTATCTTATGAAGTAGTCTTATGTGCAGTACATTACTGAATGCCTTTTGGAAATCCAAATATATTACATCTGCTGGTTCTCCTTTGTCCATCCTGCTTGTTACCTCCTCAAAGAATTCTAATCAATTTGTAAGGCATGATTGCCCCTTTATGAATCTATGCTGACTCTGCTTGATTATATTATGTATTTCTAAATGCTCTGCTAATACATCCTTCAGAATAGACTCTAACATTTTCCCACTGACAGATGTTAAGCTAACTAGCCAATAGTTACTGTTTTTTTTGTCTCCCTTTTTGAATAAGGGTGTTACATTGGCAGTTTTCCAATCCTCTGGGACTTTTCCAGAATCGGAGGAAAATTAGCAGGGCATCCACTCTCTCTGTAGCTACTTGCTTTAATATCCTGTGATGCAACCCATTAGGTCCAGAGGATTTATTGGCCTTTAGCTCTATTAGTTTCCCTAGTACTTTTTCTCCAGTGTTAGTTATTATATTTATTTCATCCCCTACTTTTGCCCTTTGATTTAGCATTTTTGGAATGCTATTAAGTGTCTTCTACCGTGAAGACTGATACAAAGTATTTTTTTAACTCCTCTGTCATTTCCTGGCTCCCCATTATTATTTCCACAGCCTCATTCTCTAAGGGGCCTATGTTCACTTTGGCCTTTCTCTTTCTTTTTATATATTTAATGAAGCTCTTACTGTCCGTTTTTATATTACTTGCTAGTTTATCCACAAAAGTTTATTTTCTCCCTCTTAATTATTTTTTGGTCATCTTTTGTTGGTTTTTCCCAATCCTCTGGCTTCCCACTAATCTTTGCCACATTGTATGTTATTTCTTTCAATTTGACACTATCCTCAACTTCCTTGGTTAACCATGGTTGGTTTAACCCCTTCCTAGAATCCTTCTTCCTCACTGGGATATATCTTGTGAATCATGAACTATTTTCTTAAACATCTGCCATTGTTCATCAACCGTCTTTTCTGCCAAACTCCTTTCCCAGGCCACTCCAGCCAACTCTGTCCTCATTCCTTTGTAATTACCTTTATTTAAGTTTAGCACAGTTGTTTCCAACCCAAGTTTCTCACTCTCAAAATGAATACTAAATTCTATCATGTTATGATCACTGTTTCCTCAGGGGTCTTTTACTCAGATCATTTATTAAACCTGCCTCATTACTAGATCCAAAATAGCCTGATCCCTGGTTGGATCCGCAAGATATTGTTCTCGGAAACTGTCCCAAATACACAATGAATTCTTGCTCATGGCTACATCATTTAACCTTCTTGTAGATTGGGAAAATCAAAGTATCCCATGATTTACATGACCTCGTTATCTTCTGTTTTATTCTCTGTCCTACAACATAGCGACTGTTAGGGGGGGCCTAGAGACTACTCCCACCAGTGTTGTCTTCCCCTTGTTATTTCTCACCTCCACCCTTATGGATTCTACATCTTCCAATCCAAGATCATTTCTTGCTATCGTACTTATTTCATCTGGTACTAACAAAGCTACCCCACCACCCTTTCCTTCCTGCTTGCCCTTTCGAAGTCACATGCCCCTGAATTATTTAGCTCCCAGCTTTAATCTCCTTGTAACCATGCCTCCGTAATGGCTAAGATCATGCACATTAATCTCTATTTGTTCTAAATCATTTATTTTGTTCGAATATTACATGCATTTAAGTAAGGAGCCATTAATTTTGCCTTTTTACCATTTTCCCCTCTTTGACCCTATTTGCTGCTTATTTTTTTATTGTTTGTACATTATCCCTTCCTATCACCCTCTGGATATCAACACCTAAATGGATGCCCTACAATGCTGACATACTCTTTTGCTTTGTAAGCCTACGTATCCCTTCTCCAGAACCCTCCACCCCCTCTATTTAGTTTAAAGCCCTTTATGCAACCCTAGTTATTAAATTCACTAGGACACTGGTCCCAGCACGGTTCAAGTGAAGCCCATCCCACCAGGACAGCTCCCTTCTACCCCAGTACTGATGTCAGTGCCCTGTGAACTGAAACCCATTCCTCCCATACCAATCTGTGAGCCTCGTATTTAACTCTAACTTTTTTTACCCATGGCTCAAGTAGTAATCCTGAAATTATTACCTTGGAGGTTCTGCTTTTTATTTAGCTCCTAACTGTTCAAATTCTTTCAGTTGAACCTCCTTTCTAGTCCTAGCAATGTCGTTGGTTCCAATGTGGACGACAACAACTGGATCCCTCCCCTCCCACTCTAAGTTCCTCTCCAGCTCTGAGGAGATGTCCTTAATCCTGGCACTGGGCAGGCAACACAGCCTATGCTCACAGCTGCAGAGAACAGGATCTACCCGCCCCACTAATTATACAGTCCCCTACCACTGCTACATTCCTATTTCCTCCCCCAACTTGAATGACTCCCTGTACAATGGAGCCATGGTCAGTTCGCTCATCTTCCCTGTATTCCCACCGTCATTCACAGCTTGTAAGAACCTCGTAGCTGTTAGGCAATTATAGGGGCAATTACCCAACAACTGCATGCACTCAGTCCTAGGTTAAATTGAGTTTCCTAGATGAATTTATATGCTCCTAACACAAAAGTCCTAGCTGAGTCACTTAGTGAGGACCCAGTTTCAGCTGCTCCTTAATTAAGCTGCTCTTACACTGGAACCCTTGATAAAACCCTATTTAAGGCTGGCGACTACAGAATTTAAACTGTAGATTTCAGTTTAATGCCAACTACAAACTAAATTAGGTTTGTACAAAATAAAAATTTAGAATTTCTTACCCAACAACTGCATGCACTCAGTCCTAGCACTAAAGAACTAATAAAATTCTTTCAGCTTTCTTTTTTTGATCTGTTCGTGGCTATTTTCTATTTACACCATCCGCTAACACCATAACAGTACTGGAAAGGAAGAATATAAGAAATAAGAGTAACTCAAGCTTATTGGAGCCTGCTCTGCCATTCAGTAACATGGCTGACCTTCGACCTCAACTCCTCCTTCCCCAACTAACCCCATAATCCCTCAGGTTCCTCCTCCTTCTTGAATTCTCTGCCCAAAGGCAGGTCTGACCCATAGCTCCACAGTCCCCACCATGGGTAGGGCAAGGAAGCAGGTCCTGAAAGCACCCTAGCTGGAATGAGGATTGAACCCTGCGCCATTGACACCAATCTGATCCAGACCAATCATCTAGCTAACTGGACCCTAAGGGAATCCTAGTTGCTATGATAACATACACTTTTAAATGGCTGTTGTAACCTGGAGCTATGGATAGTGATGGAATTTTTCCTGCTCTTACTGTCTGACACTGGCGTATATTGGAACGATTTACAAGTTGATACTCAACCTGTTTGGACACGTTATGAACGCACCTTCCTTGGGCTTCAAGTTCTGAAGTGCGAACCCAGAGCTCTGGCTCTCAGACAGGGACACCACCCACTGTGCCACAAGATTTTCTGTCGAGTTCCTTATTATCCAAAAATCTGTTGATCTCTGTCTTTAATATACTCAACAACTTAGCATCCACAATGCTCCCAAAAGATTTGCAACCCTTGGAGTGAAGAAATTTCTCCTCATTCCAATCCTAAGTGGCTGACCCCTTATTCCAAGACCATAAGCTCTAGTACTGGACTCTTCATCCAAGGGAAACATCCTCCGATTGCCTACCTTATTAAGTCCCTAAGTATTCTTAAATATGTTTTAATAAGATCGTCTCTCATTCTTCTAAACTCAGAGGAGTATAGATCTGGTCCACTCAGTCTCTCTTCATAGAACAGTGGAAAACTCATATGCTTTAAATGGGGTTTCAATGAATTTATGATGCTGGAGTTAGAAGGGGCTCCAAGGAAACATAGGATATACAGCATTCGACACAACCAGTCCATGCGAGCATTTATGTTCCACTCTAGCCTCCTCCAATCTTTTCTCATCCAAATCTCCCATCATATGCTTGTCGATTTTCCCCTTAAATGCATCTATTCTATTCATTGCAACTGCTCCCTATGGTAGCAAGTTCCACATTCTCACCACTGAGTGAAGAGTTGGTGAAAACACCTGACTTTTGGAAAGAAAAACAACACTGAATTCTTAAAGGCTTTATTTTAGGGCATTCATTAATTCATATTAATATACTACAATTTTGCTGTTCTATTATGAGTGCCTCTGAAAAATAGAGGCAGTACGTGTGATATAAACAGCTGTTATCACAAGAGATATCATGCTAAAACTGTGCATTACCTGACTTACCTCAAGTTACCCCACATCTGGTGGAAGAGATTCCTATAACCTTTTTGAGTCCCAGAGACTTACAAAAGATAAAAAGGTGGAGAAGGCATGAGTTTCTAAAATCCAAGCATTAGACAGCGCCAGTGTACTTTCCACTTGGTCTCATGACCCTGCAATTTCCCTGGATGTGAAAATCTCTAACAACAGCAGTATGTTCAAGCCTTGTGGCACATGTTTGCCTTTCATGGATTGAGCTGACATTACAAAAGATTTACACTGCCGGAATAATTAGCCAGAAATCCATAAATTTTATTATTTTTTAATCATCTTCATTTAGCACAGAAAAAATTCCTAAAATATATATATATATATATCTATATACACATATTCCTTAATTTATGACAAGGCAGCAATAATAATCTGGTTAAAAAGTTAGAGGAAAATTTAGACTAAATTTCTAACTACTTTTGAAAAAATATATTTAAGAACTTCAGATCTGAACATAAAAATGGCAGTGCAGATTTTCAATGTTGCTTTTTGGAATGTATATTAGAGTGTTATGGTACGATCGTGGGGATAAAATGGAATTCATGCTTTCACATTTTGTAAAGCACCAAATAAAGGGTGAAAGGTTTAATATTTGCAAATGGTAATAAAAGTCACGTAATTTATGTAAATCTGCATCTATGTAAACATTAAAAACACATCATCTGCTCACGTACTCACTGCAAGTCAATAAAACAAAATTAAATTTTTTTATTGCTGTTCTGTGGGGGTGGGGGCGAGTGGGGGGGGGGGAAACCTCCTCAATGCAGATCCTTAAAATGGTGCCCATATTGTAGCATAGCAACTGATGAGCGGACAGCAGGTCATCTCAACTTCAGGTTTAAATATACCTGTGGCTGGCCCCTGCAAATCAGATGGTCTTTGTCTTAGTTATGTGCAAATTGGAAGGATTCCAAATCTCGCAGTGTACAGATGTGAAAGTCTAACGTTAAACACGTTGCAATCTTCCTCCAAGATATCCTGAGAATTATATATTTTTAAAAATCAATATTTTCCCATCTGTACAGTTGCTTTTAAATACAAAAAAAGTCTTTGCAGGCAACAGTACATTGATGATTTCAGCTTGCGTTTGCACCTGCTGTTTCATATGTTCTATTGCTGACACCTGGTTCAGAGTGTGGGCCTTTCTTTCGGATGCTACGGCCCGAAGAAATTAGGTCAGCATAGCCTTGTTGATGTGAGAATGCATAGCCTGATCGACGGTTAGACGCATTCCGCTGGAAAGACCTAGGTCTACTTGGTTTGGGCAAAAGTTCGATCTCATATTTTTTGCGGTTCATTTGAATCTGTCATTAAAAACAAAAGAAAATTTGTTTAATGCATTGCCACCCACTAATTGAAGGGCTTGCTAAGAGATTCAGGTCTGACAAAGCTAAGACGACCTACATCAAACATTTGCAGCAAAGTCACAATGTTGGCCACTGCAAAAGCTCATTGCTGTTTATGTTGCACTTGGCGCAGAGGCAAAGTTTGTTTCATTGCTGGTTTGTCCTTTAACTGAGGTTTACACCAAAAGCTTATATTTATATAGCCCCTAAGTATAATAAAACATCCCAAAGAGCTTCAGAGGAGCATTATAAAACAAGACACCAAGCCACTAGGATCACTGAATCATTACAGCACAGGAGGAGGCCATTTGGTCCATTGTGTCTGTGCTGGCTCTCCGAAAGGCAATTTACCTAGTGCCATTCCCCGGCCTTCACCCCATAGACCTGCCATTCTTCCTTTTCAGATAATAATCCAATTTCCTCTTAAAATGCATTGATTGAACCACCACACTCTCAGGCAGTGCAACCTAGATTCCAACCATTTGTTGTGTGAAAAAGTTTTTCCTCATGTCTTAATTGCTTCTTCTCCCAATTACCCTAAAACCTGTGTCCTTTTGTTCTCATTCCTCCACCAATGGGAATGGTTTCTCCCTATCTACTCTGTCCAGACCCCTCATGATTTTGAATATCTCTATCAAATCTCCTCTCAACCTTATTCATGGAGAAAAGTCCCAACTTCTCCAGTCTATCTTCATAACTCAAGTTCCTGATCATTGGAGCCATTCTTGTGAATCCTTTCTGCACTCTCTTTAATGCCTTCACATCTTTCCTAAGTGTGGGGCCCAGAACTGAACACAATACTCCAGTTGAGGCTGAACCAATGTTTCAAACAAGTTTAACATAACTTCCTGGATCTATGCCCCTATTAATAAAACCTAGGATGCTGTATGCTTTATTAAGCACTCTCTCAGCCTGTCTTGCCACCCTCAACAACTTAAGCACATATACACCCAGTTCTCTCTGCTCTTGTACCCACCTTAGAATTATATCCTTCATTTTAATTGTCTCTCAATGTTCTTCCTAACAAAATGAATCACTTCACTGCATTAAATTTCTTCTGATACTTGTCCACCTATTCCACCAACCTATGTCCTACACAAGAACGCAGGAACATAAGAAGTACAAGGAATAGCCATTTGGCTGCTCGAGATAATGGTTGATCTGATTGTAGCCTTAACTTCACTTTCCTGCCTGTCCCCTATAACCCTCGAATCCCTTGTCAATAAAAAAAATCTGTCCAACTCAGCCTTGAATATATTCAATGACCCAGCCGCCTCTGCTCGCTGAGGGAGGGAATTCCAAACACTAACAACCCTCAAAAGAAATTCCTCCTCATCTCTATCTTAAATGGGAGGCCCTTATTTTAAAACTGTGCCCCCTAGTTTTAGATTCCCCACAAGGGGAAAAATCTTTTCAGCATCGACCTTGTCAAGTCCCCTCAGGATCTTGTGTCAATAAGATCACCTCTCACTTGTCTAATCTCCAACAAGTATAAGCCCAACATGCTCAACCTTGTCTCAGAAGGCAACCCCTTTATCCCAGTAATCAGCCTGGTGAATCTTCTTTGAACTGCCTCCAACGCAAGTATATCTGTCCTTAAATTAAGCAGGCAAAACTGTACACAGTTCTCTTGGTGTGGTCTTACCAATGCCCTGTACAGTTGTAGAAAGACTTTCCCACTTTAATACCCCATCCCCCTAGCAAAAGGCAGCCAACATTCTGTTTGCTTTCTTAATTACTTGCTCTATCTGTAGTTCATGTACAAGGACACCCAGGTCCCTCTGTACTGTAGCGATTTGCAGTGTCTGGAGAGACGGGATATTAGGCCAGATGACCAAAAGCTTGGTCAAAGAGGTAAGGTTTATGGAGCATCTTAAAAGGAGGAAAGAGAGGTGTAGCGAGGGTATTCCAGAGCTGAAGTCCTAGGCAACTGAAAGACATGGGCACTAATTGTGGACCAATTAAAATCATGGATGCAAAAGAATTGAGAGTATAGATATCTGAAGGTTGTGGAGTTGTAGGAGATTACAGAGATAGGGAGGGGCATGGAGGGATTTGAAAACAAGAATGAGAGTTTTAATGACGTTGCTTGGGCAGGAACCAATGTAGGTCAGTGAGCACAAGGGGTGATAAGGGAATGGGACCTGATGAGAGTTGAGACAAAGGCAGAAGAGTTTTGGATAAACTCAAGTTTACAGAAAATAGAATGTGGGAGGACCAGCCAGGAGAGTATTTCAATAGTCAAGTCTAGATGTAGCAAAGCCATGAATTAGGATTTCAACTGCAGTGGAACTGGGAAAGGAGTGAAGTTAGGCAATGTTACAAAGGTAGAAATAGGTGATCTTATGAGACATGAATATGGGGTTGGAGGCACATCTCTGGGTCAACTGCGATACCAAGGTTGCCATCAGACTGACAATCTCAGACTGTTCCCAGGGTGAGGGATGGAGTCAGTAGCTAGGGAATGGAATTTGGAGTGGGGACCAAAAACAATGGCTTTAGTCTTCCCATTATTTAACTGGGGGAAATTTCTGCTTATCCACGACCAGACATCAGATTAGGAGTCTGATTTGGGGATGCGAGAGGGGTGAAGAGGTAGAGCTGGGTCACATCAGTGTACATGTGGAAATTAATGCTGTGCCTCAGGATGATGTCATTGAGGGGCAGCAAGTAGATGAGAATTAGGAGGGGGGCGGGCCCAAGAATAAATCCTTGGCGGGTACCAGGAATAACGTTGAAGGAGCAGGAGGAGAAGCAGTTACAGATGATTCTCTGGCTATGATCCGATAGATAAAAATGGAACCCGGTGAGAGCAGTCCCATCCAGCTGGACAGCAGTGGAGAGGCAATGGAAGAGGATGATGTGGCCAATTATTTCAAAGCCTGCAGGCAAACAGAGAAGGACAAGGATCCAAAGTTTAGCTTTGTCACAGTCACACAGGATGTCATTTGTGACTTTGTTAAGAGTCATTTTGGTACTGTGACAGGTGCAGAAACCTAACTGGAGGGTTTCAAACATGGAGTTCAAGGAAAGATGGAAAGAGATTTGGGAGGTGGCAACACATTCAAGGACTTTGAAGAGGAAGAGGAAATGGAGGTTGGAGATGGGACAGTAGTTTTCAAGAATAGTAGGGTCAACGGATGGTTTTATGAAGAGAGGTATGATGAAGGCAAGTTTAAAAGGAGAGAGGGATCAACAGGTGGAGAGACTGTTTACAATGTTGGCGAACATGAGGACCAGGATGGGAAATTGGGTAATCAGCTGTTAAGTGGGAATAGGATCGAGGGAACAGGAGGTGGAGCTCAAGGACAGGATGAGCTCAGAGGGGACATGAGGGGAGATAGGAGAAAAACTAGAGAAGGATGCAATTTCATGACTCAGGCAGTGGGGAGGGATCATCATAGGATGTTTGGCGGGTGGCCTCATAGAAGGAGGGGCGAGGCTGAGTCAGCTGATCGGATGTACTCTTAGTGACAAAGTAGTCCATGAGCTCCTTGTACTTCTTGTTGGAGGGTGGAGGGGACAGGGGTTTAAGAATACAGTTTGCAGTTGAGAAAATAAATTAGGAGTTATCTTTATCATTACCAGGATCATCCTGGAATACAAGTGGCCCAGCCAGATCTGGTAGTGGATGACTAAACCAGCTCTCCACTATATCCTTTCAAGTCTGCATCCCTTTGACTTAAGGGAGTGGAAATGAGGGCAGTACCAGGGAATCAGCCAGAGTGAGAGAGAGAGAGAGAGAGAGAGAGAGAGAGAAGTGTTTTATTGGAGCCAAGGGCAAATGTGGAAGTGAGTGTACAGTTGAGCAAATCAATAGCTGCAGAAAAGTTGTGGCAAATGGAGGGCTAAATGCTGGACAGAGGTTTTGAAAATGCATTTCTAAGTGAAATGGGGAATAGCTTTTTCCAGGAATGGATACAGGAAGAGGTAGGGATGGGAAAGGAAGAGGGGTGTGGGTGGAGAGTGATGCAAGGAAGTGATCAGAGATGGCCTTATCTGTAATTGATATGCTAAGGCTAGCAAGACCACTTGATATTGGGACATCATAACATTCAATGCTATGGCAAGTGCTGGTAAATGGATTAGGTAGGTAGGTCAGGTGCTTCTCACGTGACAGTACAGACTCGATGGGCCGAAGGGCTTTTTCTGCACTGTGTGATTCTGTGATATGCCAAGGTCAAAGGGGTGGCCATTGTAGTGTACTGAAAATTGCATTGTGCATTTTGTCCACTTAAGGTTACCATACCCATATAGCTGCAGAAGGAGTCTAGGAGGCGAATAAAGGGATCCATGTTTTAACACCATGTGAGGTTCTGATTCTGAATGCTTCTTACTGAATCTTACTGTTTCTTATCAAGAACTTCACAGCCGTGAAGATGGGTTGGTGAGTTTGCATGGAGGATACTTGAGGACAAGAAGGCAGTAAAATCAAAGGAGAGAACACACAATCAGTTGAGATGGAGGCTGAGAAGTTGTTTGGTGTTGTTTGGTGCAGAGGCTGAAGGAAGAAAGCAGTGAAGATATCTTGGCAATCTTGATTACGTCAAAATACTGTTTAAATTTTGTCCTATGCTTGTGCAGAGGCAATCAATAGAGCAGTTGTCTTTCAATTAGCTGTGGTAACATTTTGATCATAAAATCTGGAGGACCATAGTTAAGAAAAAAGGATTCACCAAGCGGTGCACATTTTAAATCTAGTTATCCTTCTTATCCATCACCAAAAAAAAGACAGCTTCTTCTGCACCAGAATATTTGTCACTCCCTCACTCCTCAACTTCTGGAAATTCAGGCAACATTCTTCATATTTCAACCTCTTCAGTTTTAGTCAGTTTTCATCCTTCCCTTTCCTCCTTAGCTCAATAATTCCCCCTTAACCTCACTTTTCATTGACACTCCATCCTTCCTTCCATGTCCTAGTATCTTGGTCACTAACCACCGTTGTTTTTATTACTCTCACTGTGGCTATTGCCTGCCATATTAAAAGAGGTAGAATTGGTCCTATAGAGTGAGGACATAATTAAACAGAATTTGACAGAATTCAGATTAGATAGTTTTTTTGATTTCCTGCCTCTGGTCCATCTGAAAGCCCATGTTAACTAACGTTAGAAATAGTGGATAGTTCACATTTTCAATGTGCTCTGCCAGCAGGTAAGGTTCCTAGCCAGGAGCACAAACTCATTAATTTATCTTTATAGCATTTTTATCTAAACTGAGTGGTAGGCCTGCATATTCCTTCACCATAGGTAATGGGACAGAGAAGACAGAAAATAGCCCAGGAAATTTTGCTTTTCCTCCTCTCCCATTCATCCTGTTATCAACAATCTAAGCTATCAACCCTTTAGCAACATATTAACAGGGGTAGGTCATTCAGCCTCTCAAGTCTGTTCTAATATTCAATTAGATCACGGCTGATTTGTTATAATTTATGCGCCTTGGTTTCATATCCCTCAATATCCTTGTCGAGCATAAATCTAAATCTTTGAAATTTTCAGTTGACCAAGCAATCACATCGTTTTTGGGGAACAGAGTTTCAAACTTTCACAACCCTGTGTGTAGGAGTGTTTCCTGATATCATTGCAGAACTGGCTAGTTTGGTTATGTTGCCTTGTTCTGCATTCCCATCAGCAGCAACTGTTTCCCTCCACTTACAGTATCAAATGCTTCAATCATCTTAAATGCTCCAATTACATCATCCCTTAATCTTTACTCAAGGGAATACAATCCTACTCTATGTATGCTGTATCATGATTAATCATTTAGTCCCCTTGTGAACATGTATTGAATCTTCTAAGGCCAGTACCTCCTTCTGGAAGTATGGTGCCCAGAAATGAATGCAATACTCCAGATATGGTCTAACCAGAACTTCATAAAACTGTAGCATAACTTCCACCCCTTTGTTCTCCTGCTTGCTCGAGATAAAGACCAACATTGACTGTTCTTTTGCCTTTAAACGATGGCAGGGGCCAGGACACTGTGCCTTTCTCAGTACCGCTGACCGAAGACAATAACAGATGGGTGGTATTACTGATTGTGCCATAAGCGCAAGGTAGTACATGGAGAAGTCCTAACTACCTCTTGGAAATACTCAAGTAGGTAGCCTCCAGTTGAGCTCTTCCCAAATCATTTAAGGCAGAGGCATCTTTAGGGTTTCAACTTCCTTTATATTCAGTCATTCCCTGCTCTGGCTCTGCTGAACTGCCACTTAATAAGCAACTTGTCTTGTATTTTTAAATGAAACCCAACCTAGGAAAATGTGACAGGCTTGTGGAAATCCTGAACAAATCACCACCAGTCACAAAGCCACCCTGGAGAAAATTCCAGCTCTTCAATTAGGCTCAAGGAACTAAATGGCCTCCTTGTATTCTTATGCTCCTATAAAGTCTATCCTGCTGCTACAAAAGAAAACATAAATATTTAAGCAACTTAAAAAAAAATCAACTTCACAAATGAATTCAACAACTTTGCTGAAGACAAACGGCATTAAAATTATGAGGGGCCGAGATGGGTATAGACAGGAAAGAACCGTTTCCCCTAGCTAAGGGGTCAATTACAAGGGAGCATAGATTTAAGGTGATTGGTAGAAGGATTAGAGGGGACATGAAGAAAGACTTTTTCACCCAGAGGGTGGTGGGCATCTAGAATTCACTGCCTAAGCTGGTGGTTGAAGCTGAAATGTCCAACTCATTTAAAAAGGTACCTGGATCTGTATCTGAAATGCTGTAACTTGCTAGGCTATGGACCAGGTGCTGGAAAGTGGGATTAAAAATGAGCAGCTAGTTTCTATTTTACTCTTTTTTTGGACGGCGCAGACATGATAGGCTGAATGGCCTCTTTCTGCAATGTAACCTTTCTATGGTTCTGGAAAAAAAACTGAACATCCAAAATGTTACTTTCTGAAAATGGATTGAAACAGTTTTTTCTGAAATTGAGCGACGGTAAATCGTAAAAATTTTGACAACCAGTTTGTTACTTACTTTGTCAGTCTCCGATGGGTTGATTACCTGAATCAGGAAACGGACTGCAACAACAGGGAGGAGACTGACTGCCGCAGTTAATATGATAGTCAGCCATAGGTACGGCTGTCGAAGAGCATTGGGAGCAGCACCTACGTGAAGAATACAATTGAGATTACTACAGAGTTAAAGTCTAAAGCTAAAGTTGAATTTAAAATCACTTTTCTCAGGCTCATTGCATCAAATTTCAATGAGCCTTTTTGCTCTCAGTTAGGTGTAAAAATCTTTGTACCACACTAATTAATGCAAGATATTATGGAAGAGGAGGCCAAAGAGCCCACCTTCATCACATACAGTCTACCATGGACTATGACTGACGATCCTCTACCCTTAAATTTGGCATCAGCCTCAACTTGTAGGTGACCTAGCACCTCTGAGTCAAAAAATGGTGGGTCAGTCTGGCCCACCTGCCCTCTCCAGCAGTGGTAAAAAGACCTCAATCTATTTGAAGAGGGGAATGTTTCTCGGTTTCCTGGCCAATATTCATTCAACAATCAAAACTAGTAAAACAGGTTATCTGGTTACTTATCTCATTAAATTTGTAGGACCTTGTTGTACATCAATTGGCTTCCACATTTCCCTCCATTCCACAGTGACTTCACTTCAAAAGTGATTTGGGACATTAATTGTGAAAAGTGCTATGTAACTTCAAGTTCTTTCTTTTCTTCTCGTAACATTGTAGAACACGGGACAGCACCACAACTTAGGCAATAATCACAGCTCATGAGGAAGATGGTACATTACTGCAGATTCCAATTGTACTGTACCATCAGTACCAATCCAAAATGCTACCCATTACACATATACAGGCATACAAGCTGCACTTTACATTGGCACAGTTCAACTATTTTTAGATTTTCATGTACCCCTGACCTTTGCAATGACAAACCTATTAGCATCCTTGCATACTGAATTAAAAATACTTCTTGCCATTTATTTTTGCCACAAGATCCTAACAGAAACTGCCTTTTAAAACAATTTAAGGCAGTTACTGAGATATGATAGTTAGCTTCAGTGCTCCTGAGCTAGGGATGATGGTGGTAGGTGTGAAATCCTCCAAGGATCCTATTCTCAATTGCTGCATTCATTTCGACAGGGTAGATTTTGGCTATTATGGCATTAGAAGGCAAAAATCTCGAGTACATTGAATGTTATGGCAGACAGTAATAATGAAAATTTCAGTAAAGACACTAGCACCAAAAAAGCCATAGGGAGTAGGGTGTACTCAACAAGGACCATATGAGAAAACATTTTCAGGAGAGGAAAGGGAAAACATAAAACAAACACTCATCTACAGAGAAAATATATTTCAATTCTCACTTGGTTTTCTCCGTAGGCAGATGTGCAAGGCAGAATAATCGGGGCAGCGCCGTGGGTCAGTACCTGCTTGGCCCTACGTGAACAAATTTCTCCCCGCAATGTTTTGCTGGGTATCTATGTACAGTAGAATTATTGTGTCAAACAATTTAAATTTTGGTGGATTTAACGTACAGCAATACCACGGATGTTAGTGCTGTGGAATGGGTGCATGACCACATCCACCAATTGTCAGCATCAGGGAACGGACTAATTACTGAATAAAACAAACTTCAACCAATCCACAGTGCATTTTATCTATATTATCAGAAAAAGCATCCACATTTCTGCATTCAGCATGACTCTCATTTCCCATGCTAATTATCCACATCACTGGTCTTGGCATTAATAGGCAAAAATTGACAAAAAGTGCAAAGTGTTAGGCTGAGCCTTAGGAGTCATTTAAAACTGAATTGAGACGATCCAAACTAATTTCTTCTCGCCGCCTCTGATGTTAATTTAGGAAGAGACTTTTCTGAATGATAAGTGAAAGAACTGTGCTTTAATGTATTGAATCTCACTAACCCCTGTAGATATTGGTTTTTAAACATTCCAGCTCAACCAACAAATTTAAATGATGAAATTTTTTCTTTAAACAAGGAGGCGCGTGGGAGTATAAGTAACATGGACTATTGGACCAAATGGCCCATTTTCTGTGCTGTAAATGCTTCGTAACGTGACTGACCAGTAAAGGTAAAAACCGATGGAAATAGGATATGGATTCCTGCACTGTGAAGGTCAAACATGATGGCAAAATATAAAACGATACTTCCAAAGACTGAAAAGGCATTGATAAATGTCCAGTAAGAGGTGTCCAAAGCAATCTGCAAGAAACAAATTAAAATTTGTGAGCAAATATGATATATAAATACGTTTATATCACGTTCCTGCAACATGTAAAATGTAGCGAATGCTCAGCTTTACATTATGTAATTATGTCATTTATACATTTTGTTTTCTGGATGTTACAAATGAAAACAATACATCACTGAAGAGATGAACATTTGACAGTGGCATTGCCCAATCACTCTGTAATTTATGCACTGATTTAGATTCTAGTTAATTATGCATCAACTGAATGTAATATTGCTTACCGTGCAGAAAACAATGACCTGAAATTTGAGGTAGAGTAATGATGAGGTTATCAGCAATTGCTGTTATTAAAGAGTAAATTGGACAGCAATACCTGGCTGCTGCACGTGCGCAGTTTAACATGGCAATCAAGAGGTTGCTGTTTGAGTTGCCCTACTCGTCCCGAGGCTGCGCTACACTGGTATCTTGCCCCAAGAAATGCTGGGAATGGTGTAATGTTGCAGTTCTCTTCAGACTGGAGGGCGGGTGGATTCCCAGCGGTTATAGTACTAGGACCACTCCTTTCGCTTATCTATATTAATGTCTTTGACTTGGGTTACAGAGCACGTTTTCAAAAATTGCACAAAACTTGAAGCATTGTGAATCGGGAGTAGGATAATGATAGACTTCAAGAGTGTCAGCCTTGATTTTTGTACTAAAGACCTGGAGTGCGACTTGAACCTGGAATGCATGAGTCATGGGCGAAAGTGCTACCAGCTTAGCCACAGCTTACACTCCAGGACAATTTACAAGAGTGGATCCAGGAATAAGGGACTTCCAGTTACCTGGATAGACTTAAGAAGAGAAGGTGGAAAGGAGATTTGATAGAGGTGTTCAAAATCATGAATGGATCAGACAGTAGATAAAAACTGTTCCCATTGGCGGAAAAGTTGAGGACCAGAAGGTATCAAATAGAGGTGAATGGCAAAGTAACCAATGCAGAATTATGGATAAGGGCAGGTGAGTGGGGCTAGCCAAGTTGCTCCTGCAGAAAGCCAATACGGACACATTGGGCTGAATGGCCTCCTTCTGTGCCGTAACCATTGTAAGATTCTATTATCCATTAAAGATTAGAGCTTGTCCGTTCAATTGTAACAGTGCAATAAGTCTTAATGACTGCCAACCCAGCTCTTCTAAACTGACAAATTTAGCATTTACAAATCTAGATTCTAATTTGTTCGGATTTTAATTAGTGTTGAAGATTTTTAATTTAAATAAATCTTGTAAACTTTGTTGGAATTTGAAATGGAGGGAAAAAATGGGATTGAACAGGATAAAACAATTTCCCCATTATATTTTATTCCTTGGGTATAAAGGAAAGTATCCCATATGCCTTCTTACCCACCTATCCTGTTACTTTCAGGAATCTGTGGACATGCACTGTAAGGCCCCTGTGTTCTGCTATGCTTCCCAGTATCCTGCCATTTATTGTGCATTTGTATACCTAGATTGCCCTACCCAGATGCATTACCTCCCACTCTCTGGATGTCACCAGACTCCAATACACTGTTGACAAGAATAGCCAACTTGCTCGCTGTAGTAGAGGGCAGTTGCATATGTGAAATCTGAATGAGGTGTCCCCATCTTTGGGGGAGGAGAAAAATGGAGTAATCCACAAAACTTCTACTTACCTGGAAATTGACAGTTATGATGAGAGATGAGGCTGTAGTGACTGCAAATGACTGGTAATCTGTTGGTGCCTCACCATCCTGACCCATTGTTTGAAGGAATGCTCCATAAGGTATGAAGAAAATGATCAGGGACACAGTAATACCATGAAACAAGCTGAGAAAGAACTTCTTGAAACTGAAGTAAGAATCTTTCTGCCCAGGTATATAAAGCGCTGGAAACCTAAGACTCAACTTGTCGGTGACATCCTAAGGATGAGGGGAAAGGGAGAAAGAAATTGAAAAAAAAAAGGGTAAACTGTGTAACATTACAAGAACATGACAGATGTGGTCCATTTTAATCACACATATTTGGCTTGGACGGGATTTGAGTTTAATTTGTATAATGCTTTGCTTCATAGAACTAATGTTTACATCAGCACAATAAATAAAACAATTTATATTTATATAGCACCTTTAACATAATGAAGTATCCCAAGGTACTTCACAGGAGCATTATAAGACAAAATATGACACCGAGCCACATAAGGAGATATCAGGTCAGATGACCAAAAGCTTGGTCATAGAGGTAGGTTCTAAGGTGTGTCTTAAAGAAAGAAAGTGAGGTAGAGAGTCAGAGGTGTAGGATAATTCCAGAGCTTAGAGCCTAGGCAACCGAAGGCACAACCACCAAAGGAGGAGTGATTAAAATCCAGGATGCACAGGAGGCTAGAATTAGAGGAACACAGGTATCTCAGAGGGTTAGAGTCAGTCATTACGGCGCAGGAGACCATTCAGCCCATCAAGTCCATGCCCATTCTCTGTAGAGTCAGTTTCATTCCCCTGCTCTATCCCGTAACCTGGCAAGTTTATTTCCCTCATCTAATTTCCTTAGAAATCATTGATCATTTCCACTTCCACCACCATTGTAGGCAGCAAGTTCCAGGTCACTACCACTTACTGAGTCAAAAATTTCTTCCTTTATCCCCCTGTATCTTTTGCCCAAAATCTTAAATCTTTGAACCTTTGTCCTTGTAACATCAGGAAATGGGAACAGTTTTTCTTTGTCTATTTTATCTAAGCCTGCCATAATCTTGTACACCTCTATCAAATTTCTCTGCAACTTCCTCGCCCTAAGAAGAACAACTCCAGCTTCCCTGACTTAAGGAGATACTTGCCATAGAGGGAGTGCAACAAAGGTTCACCAGACTAATCCCCAGCTGAGATGGTGGGATTGTTTTATGGAGGAGAGATTGAGGAAACTGGGCCTGTATTCTCTAGAGTTTCGAAAAATGATCTCATTGAAACTTACAAAATTCTTACAGGGCGTGACAGGGTGGATGTAGAGAGGATGTTTCCCCTGGCTGGTGAGTCTAGAACCAGGGGATGGAATCTCAGAATAAGGGGTAGGCCATTTAAGGCTGAGATAAGAAGGAATTTCTTTGCTCATTGGGTGATGAATCTCTGGAATTCTCAAGAGGGCTGTGGAAACTCATTCATTGAGCATGTTCAAGACAGAAATCGGTAGATCCTGGATACTTATGACATGAAGGGAAATGGGGATAACGGGGAAAAATGGCATAGAAATAGATGATCAGGCATGATCTGTTTGAATGGTGGAACAGGCCTGATGGCCAAATGACCTACTCCTGCTCCTATTTCCAATGTTCCTATGACCTAAATTTTAGCTGGAAGTCTTTATCCCTGGAGCCATTCTGGTCAGCTTCCTCTGCACCCTCTCAAGGGCCCTTATGTCCTCCTCAAGTGCAGTCAGAACAGGACAAAATTTCTCATGTATTGTTGTGGGGCTGGAGAAGATTATAGAGATAGGGAGGGCAAGCCCATGGGGGGATTTGAAAATAAGGATGAGAAATTTAATGTCAAGACATTGGCTCCCAGTCAATGTAGGTCAGCAAGCACAGGGGTGACAGGAGAAAGGGACTTACTGCGAGTTAAGACATGGGCAGCAGAGTTTGGATGACCTCAAGTTTTTGGACAATCGAGTGCGAGACACCAACCAGGAGTGCATTGGAAAGAGATAACAAAGGCATGCATAAGGGTTTCTGCAGCAGATGAGCTGAGACAAGGGCAAAATTACAAAGATGGAAGTAAGCAGTCTAATTTATGGCATGAGTATGAGGTCAGAATCTCATCTTGGATTCAAATGTGACACGAAGGTTCAGACAGACTAGCTTAATCTCGAACTGCTGCCTGGAAGAGAGATGGAGTCAGCGGCGAAGGAATGGAGCTTGGAGCAAGTACTGAAATCAATGGTTTCAGTCTTTCCAATATTTAATTGTAGGAAATTTTTGCTCATCCAGGACTGGATGTTAGATAAGCAGTCTGATCATTTTGCAACAGTGGAGGAGGTAAGAGAAATGATGGCAAGGTCAAACTGGGTATCATCAGCACACATACAAATACACACAAAGTATACTGATGTTGAATGTATGAATGGAATATACCTGATCAAGCACCCCAACGACCAATACTGGGAGACTACTGTACAGAACATTGTACAGTGTAATAAACCAATTCTCAAATGCAGTCTGTGCACAAGGAGAAACAGAAAACATTAGATTTCTATAACTCTCCAAATCATAATTATTCCTGAAACATTGGAATGCATATTTATCAGTGTAAAAACAAACTTATTTAAATCACAAAAATGAGTGCTACTCAACAGTAATGCAATAAACGTTGAAAAAATTGAAATGTGATTAAAAAGGTAGACAAGAATAGTAATCCTACCAAACATGACCTTAAGCTAGACCCTGTTTACCATGCCCTTTGAACTATTAACTTTAACTCAATTATTAACAATTAACTCAATGCTTGAATATGTCTCAGCCCCTCAATTCGCCACACCCCCAATGGGCTCTCTTAATCAGGACCCTTGCATGTGTTCCATCACACCCTCAAGCACTTAGCACTGCTGCATGCCTCACACCAATGTCTCTCAGATTGCACACACTGTCAGCTATTCAACCTTGACAGTCATATTAGCCAGGCAGATTGCACAACACTCACTGACACATTTTCCTCTCTTCCAGGGTGGGGAATGCTCATAACCAGTGACAACAGGAGCTAACTGGACAGGGACAGATGCACCTTTATGTCCTGGCACTTGCAGAGGAAATACTGTTGGCCATTATTGAGATGACCATTACTGAGGCTATGGCCGGCAGAGGGTTTAAGCCATTACAGAGGATATTCTCATACTTAAATAGCTTCACATCCCCTCCCCTACATCACACCATCTGCAGCTTGTAAGGAGTGTAAGTATGAACCTCTTACTTGCTTACCCGCCTCCTCCCCTTATTACATTACCCTTGGTGCCTTTTTCTTTCCAGGTACTCAATAAGTCCAACTTTGCAAGCAGCAGAGAACAGCACAAAGGGGGCGACGATGAAGACACACCATCACTCAATTTCACATTCGCAGCCACCAGCTCAGATACTGACATTGCATGTAATTTAGAGGTTGGATTTGCAGATGAGGGTATGATGGAACACATGCAAGAGTCCTTATTAAGTGGGACCTTAGGAGGTGAGTGATGGAGGTGTGGTGAATTGAGCAGGGGCTGTGGCTTGTGCAAAACATGGTATTTGATGATGTATTTACTGTCCTTGTTCACTCGTGTGAAGACAATGGAATTTCTTGTGACACTATATCTTGACTGCTGACGTTGACATCCATGGTTATCCAAGCATATCCGGAGGGCCTTCTCCAGACACAGGGTCATCTCCCCTACTTTCCAACTCCTTTACCAAGACCTCCAGTGCAACAACTGCAAACAGAAAACTGTGCAACCTGCACTGCCTTCAAACCTAAACCAAAAATCACATTTCTGCTCTCAGCCTGCTGCAATGTTCCAGTGAAACCCAGTGGGAGGAACAGCACCTCACATTCCCATTAGGCATTTTACAGCCTTCTGGACTCAACATTGAGTTCAACAACTTCAGACCATGAACTCTGTTCTCCATTTTGATATTTTTTCCCCTAACCCCCCCACCACCGCAGGGCCAGTCCATAACTTGTTCTTATGTTTCCCTTTCAGAAAGCACTGACCTATGTTCTGTTATTAACAGATTGTTATCTGACCTTTCTGCCACTATTAACACCTGCCTTAGTCTTTAACACTATTACCACTCTCTTTGTCCTATGTCCATGACATCTTTGTCAAATCTCTACCGAGTTCCCACCTATCCCTGACCTTCTATTTTGCTCCACCTGCTCCTCTCCAACAGTATAAAACCCATCACCTTTCTACCTGTCTTCAGCTCTGAAGAGGAGTTGGACTCGAAACGTCAACTCTGTTTATCTCTCCACATATGTTGCCAGACCTGAGTTTTGCCAGCATTTTTAAAATTCATTTATGGGATGTGGGCATAACTGGCTTGGCCAGCATTTATTGCCCATCCATAATTGCCCTTGAGAAAGTGGTGGTGAGTTGCTTTCTTGAACTGCTGCAGTCCACGTGGTGTAGGTACATTCACAGTGCTGTTAGGGAGGGAACTCCAAGATTTTGACCAAGCAACAGTGAAGGAGCGGCGATATATTTCCAAGTCAGGATGCTGGGTGGCTTGGAGGGGAACTTCCAGGTGGTGGTGTTCCAATGTATCTGCTGCCCTTGTCCTTCTAGATGGTAGCGGTCGCGGGTTTGGAAGGTGCTGCCTAAGGAGGCTTGGTGAATTTCTGTTTTTATTTCAGATTTGCAGTATCCATAGTGTTTTGCTTTTATTCCCTTTTAAAAGGTGCTGACTAGCTTTAAGCACTGCAGTCTAGATTTAACTGGTGTTAGCCATTCATGACATTGGCTCTGTGCTCAGGCGTCCAGCCAATCTACAGGGCTGTTAGCGCTGGTTGGATGTTAAAATAAATTTACAACAGCAGGTAGCAAGAAGTTGGGGTGCTGAATTTGTTGCAATCAATCGGCATGGTTCAATCATGATTCACAATCTCCTGGCTGTTTTCAGAGGCCACTACATTTAGTCCCCTCCTTAATGATCAAGATATCCTCCCCACAAGTACGGTACAACAAAAATGTACAGTGACTTTACACAATATGCATATGTAAAACTTGAAAATTCAGTTTAAAATTAGAAAATGCAAAATGAAATTGCAGAATTGTTTAGACATATGAAAACAAGGAATCACTTGAGCCCCTGGAAAAAATGTAGCCATGTCTTACAGAATAGTAATAGTAACTTCAACTGGAATCCTCTCCCTTACTATTAATGGCATGCAAATAATTGGCCAATTAAGGTAGTAACAAAGATAATTGAAGGAGTAAATAAAGATGAAGACCCTGATACCATTCCTTCCATCTGTAGCCATGATGGAATTATTTTCCTACTTTCAAGAGCTTACGAAAGTTTTTCTTCTCTATCATACTTTTTTCCACCCATTCCATCCTTTCTCTCTTTCCCATTTGGTGAAGTGTGATTGTTTTCCCACACTCTAAAGCAATGTGCTAGAAGTTGTTGCTGCCATTAATCATTTTACTCATAACTGTGGCAGATTAAATAATTGCTTTTACCTGTGCAGAAAATCCATTGAAAAAGGAGTACCAAAAGTGAACGAGTGTAAAGGCAAAGTTTTTGTAGAAAAAGTAGGTTAAAAACTTGCACATCCGGATGTACGACCATCTCCCATGAACCAGGAGCAGTCGCTTCAGAAACCGAAACTGCCCAAAAGCATAGTCACTCGACATGACAGCCTGCATGCCTTCCTGGCCGCTGATCCCTACGCCAATATGCGCAGCTGTAGCATGGGACAAACAAAACTACTGGTCATCGACACCTTCAAATAAGTTAAACACTGCATTTCTCCAAAACAGATCAAGGAACCCAACCACCACATGATACAGTCTTTTAGTGGTGTATTGTTAGCTGTAGGACCTAGTCCAGTTACATATAGTTTTAAATTGAGAAACCTAGCTGAAAAGGCCAAGGTCTCCAGAAACTAACATTGAAAAAGGAAGCAGTTTAAATTAGATAAAGTAGTCAGTTGATTTTGTGCTGATGGGAACTGAGCTGATTTCAAAGTCTTCTTAAATTCATTAGAACTACAACTTTCATACAATTCTCAGCAATTTAGAAGCATACTTTGGTCCTGTTCTGCAGTAAAGCCCTGACCCAATGTTTTTCAGTTAAGAAAAAAAGCAAACCAACTTATTTTCTCCTGAAGTAATTTAAACAGATCATATTAGGAGTAGTACCAATAATTATCATCATGCACTACACAATATGTAAAGCAACTGGGATATCATGTTTTTAAACCAAACTCATGCTATTTCAAAACAGTTATAAAAGAAAGCATTAGATAGCCTGTTCCAGGTTGCAATCATTCCTTAAATGGTGTTTGTACCAAGCCTATTAAAGTACTGCACAGCCAAAATTAGGAGAGCAAGTGAGTCTGAAAGGCATAGAAATTATAGGCCAGTTAAGGCATAAGGGAGTTTGGCAAGGTTGGATGGTATTTATTTTAATGCCAGGAGTCTGACGAATAAGGCAGATGAGTTGAGGACACATATTAAAACATGGAAGTATGATGTCATTGCTGTCACAGAGACATGGTTGAGAGAGGGGCAGGGTTGGCAGCTCAATATTCCAGGATTTAGGGTCTTCAGCGAGACAGGGAAGGAGGTAAAAGAGGAGAGGGTATTGCAATATTGATCAAGGAATCAATTACAGTAGTAAGGAGGGATGACATCTGAGAAGGCTCCTCGAATGAAGCCATATGGGTAGAACTTAAAAACAAAAAAGGAGCAATCACATTGCTAAGAGTGTACTATAGGCTTCCAAGCTGTCAGAGAGAAATAGAAAAGCAGATATGTAGGCAAATATCAGTGAAGTGTAAAAATAATAGGTTTGTAAAAGTGGGGATTTCAACTTCCCCAACATTAACTGGGTTAGTCATAATGTGATAGGTTTAGAGGGAGCGGAATTCTTAAAATGCATCCAGGACAGCTTTTTAAGCCAGTACGTAGAAGGTCCTACAAGGGAGGGGGCGGTCCTGGACTTAATTTTAGGGAATGAAGCCAGGCAAGTGGTAGAGGTATCAGTGGGGGAGCATTTTGCAGATAGTGATCATAACTTCGTTAGATTCAAGGTTGTTATGGAAAAGGACAAGGAAGGGCTAGAAATCAAGAGTTCTAAATTGGGGGAAGGCTGATTTTAATAAGATCAGATATGATTTGGCCAGAGTGGACTGGGAGCATCTACTTTTAGGCAAATGTGCGTCAGAGCAGTGGGACTCATTCAAGAAGGAAATAGGGACAGTACAGAGCCAACATATTGCAGTAAAGATAAAGGGTGGGACCAACAAATCCAGGGAACCCTGGATGTCGAGGGATATACAGGATTGGATAAAGAGAAAAAGGGAGGCTTATGGCAGATAGCGAGGGCTCAAAACTGCAGTAGCCCTAGAGGAGTATTGAATGTGTAGGGGGGAAGGGGGGAAACTTAAAATGGAAATTAGGAGAGCAAAAAGGGGGCATGAAAAATCATTGGCAGGTAAAATAATGGAAAATCCAAAGTTATTTAACAAGTACATTAAGAGTAAGAGGATAACTAGGGAAAGAGTAGGGCCCATTAAGGACCATAGTGGTAATGTGTGTGTGTGGAGCCGGAAGATGTAGGTAGGGTTCTAAATTAATACTTTGTGTCAGTGTTCACGATTTAGACTTGAATGTAGGAAGGTTGATCAGTAAGTTTGCGGATGACACAAAAATTGGTGGGGTGGTAAATAGTGAGGAGGATAGCCTTAGATTACAGGAGGATATAGACGGGCTGGTCAGATGGGCTGATCAGTAGCAAATGGAGTTTAATCTGGATAAGTGTGAGGTGGTGCACTTGGACAGGACAAACAAGGCAGGGAATACACAATGAATGGTAGGACCCTGGGAAGTACTGAGGATCAGAGGGACCTTGATGTGCATTTCCATCGGTCCCTTAAGGTAGCGGGACAGGTGGATAAGGTGGTTAAGAAGGCATATGGGATACTTGCCTTTGTTAGCCAAGACATAGAATATAAGAGCAGAGAAGTTATGCTGGAGCTGTATAAAACACTGGTTAGGCCACAGCTAGAGTATTGCGTGCAGTTCTGGAATTCGTATTATAGGAAGGATGTGATTGCACTAGAGAGAGTGCAGAGGAGATTTACCAGGACGTTGCCTGGACTGGAGAGTTTTAGTTATGAGGAGAGATTGGATAGACTGGGGTTATTTTCCTTGGAGCAGAGGAGATTGAGGGGGGACATCATTGAGGTGTATAAAATTATGAGGGGCATAGATAGGGTATTCAGGAAGGAACTTTCCCCCTTGGTGGAGGGATCAATAACCAGGGGGCATAGATTTAAGGGAAGGGGCAGGAGGTTTGGAACTGATATGAGGAAGAATTTTTTCACCCAGAGGGTGGTGGGAATCTGGAACTCACTGCCTGAAAGGGTGGTAGAGGCAGAAACCCTCAACATTTAAGAAGTATTTGGACATGCACTTGCGATGCCATGGCATACAACACTATGGGCCTAGTGCTGGAAAATGGGATTAGAATAGTTAGGTACTTGTTTGACCAGCACAGACTCGATGGGCCGAAGGGCCTTTTTCTGTGCTGTAGACCTCTATGACTATGACCCCATTGGCTCAAAATTGAATCAATGGCATACAGGCTCCACTTTAGTTCTCCCCTTGCTAAAATTCCATTTAACACGAGGGATGGGCCCTGTTTTCTTGTTTAGGACCTTTCAAATAGAAATCAAAAGGAAAACAGCCCTGCAAGAGATCTTCAAACTACCAGCCCTCGCTCCACTTACTTTTAATCATGTTAACATCATTAGCGCCATCTCCAATTGCCAGGGTAATAGCTTTCTTGTATTTTTTCACCAGGCTCACCACCATGGCTTTCTGTTTGGGAGTGACACGACAGCAGACTACGGCAGTGCACTGGCAGGCTAAATCCACAAAGTCTTTCTGTCGCTTTTCTTTAGCGGCTTCATCTTTCTGATCCTTTTCCATTTGCATCCTCTTCTCATCCTCTGTTTTTGGCCGCCTGAACCATTTTTTTCTCCTTCTTTTCTTCTCTCTGAGTATTTCATTCTAGAAAACAAGTGTACCACGGGATCATAAGGAATGGAGTGGGCCCCTCAATGAGATCATGGCTGATCTGTGGCCAAACTCCACAATCCAACTTTGCCTCTTTTAATATAATATCTTAGATTAACAAAAATTGACTAATCTCAATTGACCATCATCAATTGCTGTGTGCAGAAGAGACTTCTGAAAGTTCCGAGAAGTGTTTCCTAACTTGACTCTCGAAAGGCTTGACTCAATCCTTTGGGTTATGTCCCCAAGTGCTGGACTCCTCAATCAGTGAAATACCTTCTGTCTAGCAACCTTAGCCACTCTACTTAATACCTTAAAACTTCAATCAAATTATCCTTTAACCTTCTGAATTCCAGTAACTAAAACCCTAGTTTGTGTGATCCCACTTCATTATTTAATCTTTTTGCTAAGTCTGCACTGCAATCCCTCCAAGGCCACATATCCCCAAGCAGTGGTGCTCAGAACTGCTCACAGAACGCCAGGTGTAGTCTCGCCAGTGTTTTGCAAAGCTGTAGCACAATTTCCAGACCCTTGTAGTCTAATCTTCCATTTATAAAGCCCAAGAAAATGAATACTGTGATTAGAGATTTTGATAAAAGGGAATTGAGGCTTTGCTGAAAGAGAGGCTAAGGGGTGCATTTGTCCTTCCTTATCCTTGACACAATGGATGATTATGGTCAGAGGAATAGAAATTGGATTGTAAGGGTAGGAGTCACCAATATATTTCCAATATGAGATGTGGTATCTTCGGAAACATAAATCTACAGAAACTGGCACTTCATGTGGAGAGGGTTTTATTCTTCCGCTGCAACAGGGCTGAGGTGTCAAGATAGTCTGTTAGATGAAAGAGACAACCTTGTTGAAATTAGTTCAGGGCCAAACCCACCTCCCAGCATCAAGTCACCTAAGGAAAACATGCTGGGTAAATTTACCAAGCTGGATCTAAAAACCAACACCCCTCAGACTCCATTAATAATTTAATTTAGTCAGCTCCAGGGAAGAAAGTGGTGTTACAAGGGAAGAGTTGGTGTTTTCCTGGAAAACCCTTCACCTGTTCGGTGGTAACACAACAGGTATAAATTTTAACAGAATGTGCTGAGTGGGAAACTGATGGGATCATTTTGAATGCTGGGTTTACACCCTCCTAATATTATTCTCTCTTGATTTCAATTGAAAATAAGATTGGATAGGGTATAAAACAGAATTGCACCTGATCTAATGAGCTCCCTGATCGGCGGGTTAAGTTAACATTGCAACACCCTTCCCCCCCCAACCCGTACTACGCCTGCCTGGATTGGAATTCAGCTCAGATTTACACTGCCTACTGTTTATTGTTGTAGATTGTTAATATTTCATACATCTTCAAACCGAGACGATGTTTATTACATACCAGCCAGGAACCGGTGATGACCATTGCGGGTTTTTCATCACTATTGAAGATATTGTTTTTGGAAGTGTTAGCTTTTCCTGCTGCCATGCTTGTCCTGTTACTTTGCATGGTGTTTAGTATACCACTGAAAGATCAATTTAACAAATCTCACTGAATTGGACAATTCTGACATTAATAGTGTCATGAATACTGAACTTTACAAGACAGTTATGTTTTGAAATGTACCTTTAACTCCAAGTGAAACAGATAATTCTGAACAAACATCTGCTCAGAGTCATGCCCATGTGTGATGACTGCCATGGGAATAAACTCAAACAAACAGAAACCCATTGAACTGTTGGGTGCTGCTTTTAATACCTTCACAAAGTATCGCACAAAAGGACAGCTGCTGTTTTGAGAAGGGGAGACAACGAGGCTATTGCAGTAGGGAAGCAGGTGGATTGTTTTTCTGTTACCAACCAAGCAGGATGCTGGCGTGAGTTTGGTTCCTGTCAGAATGAAACGGAACAGAACAGATGTGGCTCTCAGAGATTTAAGGAATGGAGAGTCGCCAAGGTGTGCCTTGTTGGGGATAATCGGATCCGCAAAACTCAACAGGGAGTGGAAAAATTGTCGAAGGGCACTAAAAGTTTCGACCTGGTGTGGCTGGAAGAAGAGAATCTGCTGGAGAACTGGGAGTGACTGTGGGACAGTTCCTGTAATAATACATATCTTCCTGAAGTGCGGCACACAGTGAAAGGGTTTCGTAAGACGTTTCGGTTGCGTTAGTTAGCTAATGCAAAACTTAGCTTTTTCGTTAGTTTGATGTATTAATTGTCTGTCAATTAACATTCAATCTATATTGATTTTAGTTTGTTTGTTACAGTAAAAGTCTTAAAAAATGAAATCTTGTCCCTCCATTCTTTCCATTGGTTGCTGGTAAATTCATCCCTTTTCAGAAGAGATAACAAATTGGGGGTTCTTGGGCAATCAAACCCAGAGGCTGTAAAGTGGGTTCACTGGAATTTTCCAGAGTTTAAACAAACATGATTTCACATAAATTTTTGCTGTATTCAGTGAAAAGTCAACATGACCACTTTTAATGCTCAGGCATTTTGCTAGGAGAAAATGTGTCTGTTAATGCCTCAGAACAGTTAATAAAGGTTAATTTGAAGGCTGCGGCAGAGGAATTATGGGTCAACTTGAAATCCTGTGTTAAAAAAGCAGAGTTTGTTGAGTGCTCAGCACTTGAACCTCGAAGAGGAAAAGGGTGATCCCGATAGCACTCAAGTTGAGTTAGCTATACTTCAATAACAAATGAAACAGCTTGAATTCGAGAAAGAGAAAAGAAACAACTTGAATTAGAATTCCAAAGAGCAAGAGAAAGGGAGAAGTTAGAAAGAGAAAGGGAAAAAGAAAAAAAAACATTGATTTTAAAGAGAAATGAGAAAATTTGAACTAGACATTGAAAGGCTTAGGTTACGCGAACCTGGGGTGGTGGAGTTATCCTCAAGTTTTAACTCCTTGCCAAATCCAAACCAGGGGTGTTTGTTTAATGCTTAAATTCAGTGAGGAAGGAGTTGAAATGTATTTGGTGTCATTTGAGAGAATTGCCACAAAAGCGCAGTGGCCAAAAGTAAATTGGGCTATTTTAATGCAAAGTGTATTTGCAGGGAAAGCTTTGGAGGTGTATTCATCTCTTTCAGATGAACGGTCTGGTGACTATGATACAGCAAAAACTGTTGCTCTCGACACTTGGGTTAGTGCCAGAGGCTTACAGACAGAAATTTAGAGAAGAAACATTTCTAGTTAGACTTCTGTGGAATTTGCTCGAGAAAAGGGGGTGGTGTTTGATCGGTGGTATCATTCGATAAAGGTCGAACAAGACTTTGAAAACCTTAGAGAGATGATTCTGATGGTGCTCCGAAAGGAATGGGGTCTCACCTGGAAGTCCCTAATATTTCTAAGATAAGGGTGGCTGTAGTAATGGCAGACGACTGACAAGCTGTCTCACAAGCATATTAGTGACAGACCATTGTTTGGAAGCTCGAGAGAAATGGGAGAGAAAAGAAATCTGATTATAGTGGGGAAATTGGCCCAAGGGAAGAAACAGTCATGCCTCAGGAGTAGTCAGAGAGAATCTGGAAGATAAATTTGATTCAAGAGGATTGAAATGTTATCCTATTCGTAAAAAAGGTTGAATGTTAGAAATTAAAAAGTAAGACTGTAGCATTTCCAAGATGGCACACTGCTCCTCCAGAAAATACTGTCCAAGTGAATAAAACTTCTAACAAGCCAACTAAAGTGGATCAGGATGCAGGAAATAATGGAAGTTTTCTGTTTAAATGTGAAGTGTTCTCATTCTTGTCTGGTGAAACAAGATTTATCCATTCTCTTATATGGAGTTAACTTAAAATGTGGCTTAATTACTAGTCCTGTAATTGTGGGTGTTGTTTTAATTTGCCTGTCGGCAGTATAGATTGCTTATTAGGAAACAATTTGACTGGGGGTAAGGTATTGTCTTCTCAAGTGGTTTCAGGAAAGCCCATTGAGGCTGTTGAAACTGAAGTTGTAATGGAAAAGATGAGTGACTCGGGGAAAAAGAAATCAATAATTTTCTGTTATTTTAAATAACAGAATAATTTTAAAAGAACACTGGAACATCAGGCTATAAAGAAAGAGTTAGTGGCAGTTGGAAACAAGTTAAAGCCATTTGAATTAAAAATGCAGGAAACGCATGAGTAAGGTGTGACAATGCAGAAAGAAACAGTACTCAAAGTTCATGACAAAACAAAGGAAAGGTTCTGCTGAAGGGTCATGAGGACTCGAAACGTCAACTCCTTTCTTCTCCACCGATGCTGCCAGACCTGCTGAGTTTTTCCAGGTAATTCTGTTTTTGTAAAGGAAAGGAATGCTTTGAAGGAGAGTGGGAAAAGCCAAATCCAGTGCTGACATGATAGACCTGTGAGGAAGGACACATGTTCTTGATAGAAAATTGAAACTTCAAAATGATGAAGCAATTGCTTTTGCTAGTGAGCAATTAGACTAAGCACAAAAACAGTGGAAGGGTGTAAAGCAAAAAAAATTAAGAAAACAAAAAGGAGTATCAAGTTTTCTTAGCTGAACATCAAAACAACCTTAAAAGTTTTTAAAGCAGCTAAAGAGGACTTCACTTGACAGATATTGAACTGTTTGCACAAAAGGAGGTAGTATTATCCTGCATCTCCTGAAAAGGAAAACCGAAAGGTTAGATCATGAACTTCAGTGTAAAGGTGATCTTGAATTTAAACAGGTAGAAGTGAATTCAATTCTTATGAACGACAAATTGGATATCTGGTTGATTGAAACTTTTTTCCAAGGCTTGGACATTAAAAAACAAGCAGACACAGAAGAAAATGGAGGTCAAGAGTAAAAAACCAATTAGAGTGGTTCAGAGTCTGTTTTAGAAAGTGAACACAATCCAGTACAGATTTTAAAAAAGCAACAAGAATGCAAAACCTATGTATAATCTTTTAATCAAAGAGAGGGAAAAGCCATACAGACTACTCAAAATGAAAATGCAGATCTTTTGTGGTGATTGACAGAAAATGAATCAACCAGTAGTAAAATAAACTTGCATTGACAAGTTCGGACCCTTAGGACTTTAAATCTTAACTGTTACATGTGATTGGCTGTTATGGGTTAAGTCTTATGATGTTGGCAAGATGGAATGTTTAATGATGAAATGTGACAAGAGGGAAAATGTACTGTGTACAATAAGTTAAGTTGTTAAAGTGCTTAAATTGTTGACATTTTTTGCATTTTATTAGTGTCCTGGGGGAAAAAAATTACTACAGTAATGTTTTTCCATTTTTTGGTGGGGGTTGGGGTGGGGTGGTGGTGGTGGGGGCAGGGTGCAGGTGTCATTCTGTGGCGAAGAACTCATCTCATGACTTGCCAAAGCTTGTCCATCATCTACAAGACACAAGTCAGGGGTCAGATGGGATACTCTCCACTTGCCTGGATGTGTGCAGCTCCAATAACACCAAATAAGCTAAACACTATCCAGGATAAAGTAGCACACTTGATTGGTATCTCATCCACAACATTAAACATGCACACCCTTCACCACTGTGTGCCAGTAGCAGCAGTGTTCATCATCTACAAGATGCACTGCAGCAACTCATGAAGGGTCCTTCACCAACACCTTCCATCTAAAAGAACTAGGGCAGTAGACACATGGGAACACCACCATCTGCAAATTCCCCTTCAACTCACATACCATCTTGACTTGGAATTATATTGTTGCTTCTTCATTGTTGCTGGGTCAAAATGTTGGAGCTCCCTCTCTAAAGGACATAGCTGCTAGGCTGGGTCTGCGGCAGGTGGCGAGGGAACCAACAAGAGGGAAAAACATACTTGAACTCATTCTCAACAACCTGCCTGCCGCAGATACATCCCTCCATGACAGTATCGGTAGCAGTGATCGCTGCACAGTCGTTGTGGGGACGAAGTCCTGCCTCCACATTGAGGATACCCTCCATTGTGTTGTGTGGCACTACAACCATGATAAATGGGATAGATTTTGAACAGATCTAGCAACTCAAAACTGGGCATCAATGAAGTACTTTGGGCCATCACCAGCAGCAGAAATGTACTCGAACACAATCTGTAAACTCATGGCCCAGAATATCCCCCACTCTACCATGATCATCAAGCCAGGGGGTTAACCCTGGTTCAACGAAGAGTGAAAGAGGGCATGCCATGAGCAGCACCAGGCATATTTATTGAGGTGTCAACCTGGTGACGCTATAACAAAGGACTACTTGTGTGCCAAACAGCATAAGCAGCAAGAGATAGACAGAGCTTAGTGATCCTACAACCAATGGATCAGATTTAAGCTCTGCAGTTCTGCCACATTCAGTCATGAATGATGTTGGACAATTAAACAATTCACTGGAGGAAGAGGCTCCACAAATATACCCATCCTCAATGATGGAGGGGCCCAGCACATCAGTGCAAAAGATAAGGCTGAAGCATTTGCAACAATCTTCAGCCTGAAGAGCCAAGCGGATGAGCCATCTTGGCCTCCTCCAGAGGTCCCCAGCCTCAAAGATGCCAGTCTTCAGCCAATTCGATTCATTCCACATGACATCAAGAAATGGCTGAAGGCACTTGATACTGCAAAGGCTATGGGCCCTGACAATATTCCGGCAATAGTACTGAGGACTTGTGCTCCAGAACTTGCCATGCCCTTAGCCAAGCTGTTCCAGTACAGCTACAACACTGGCATCTGCCCGGCTATGTGGAAAATTGCTCAGGTATGTCCTGTACATAAAAAGCGGGACAAGTCCAACCTGGCCAATTGCTGTCTCATCAGCCTACTCTCGATCACCAGTGAAGTAATGGAAGGTGTCATCAACAGTGCTATCAAGCAGCACTTGCTTAGAAATATCCTGCTCATTGATGCCCAATTTGGGTTCTGCCAGGGCCACATAGCTCCTGACCTCATTACAACCCTGGTTCAAACATGAGTCTGAACTCCTGAGGTGAGGTGAGAGTGACTGCCATGACATCAAATCTGCATTTGACCGAGTGTGGCATCAAGGAGTGCTAGCAAAAATTGAGTCACTGGGAATCAGGGGAAAAAATCTCCACTGGTTGGAGTCATACCTAGCATAAAGGAAGGTGGTTGTGGTTGTTGGAGGTCAGTCATCTCAGCTCCAGAACATCACTGCAGGAGTTCCTCAGGGTAGTGTCCTCGGCCCAACCATTTTCAGCTGCTTCGTCAATGACCTTCCTTCCATCATAGGGTCAGAAGTGGGGATGTTCGCTGATGATTGCTCAATGGTCAACACCATTTGCGATTCGTCAGATACTGAAGCAGTCCATGTCCAAATGCAGCAAGATCTGGAAAATATCCAGGCTTGGGCTGACAAGTGGCAAGTAACATTCATGCCAGACAAATGCCAGGCAATGACCATCTCCAACAAAAGAGAATCTAACCATTGTCCATGGACGTTCAATGGGATTACCATCAATGAATCCCCCACAATCAATATCCTGGGGATTACCATTGACCAGAAACTGAACTGGACTAGTACGGTGGCTACAAGAGCAGGTCAGAAGCTAGGGATCCTGTGACGAGTAACTCACCTCCTGACTCCCCAAAGCCTGTCCACCACCTACAAGACACAAGTTAGGAGTGTGATGGAATACTCCCCACTTGCCTGGATGAGTGCAGCTCCCAAAACACTCAAGAAGCTTGACACCATTCAGGACAAAGCAGCCTGCTTGACTGGCACCCCATCCAGAACTATTCACTCCCTCCACCACTGAAGCACAGGAGTAGCAGTGTTTACCATCTACAAGATGCACCGCAGGAATTCACCAAGGCTCCTTAGACAGCACCTTCCAAACCCATGACCACTAGCATCTAGAAGGACAATAGCAGCAGATAGATGGGTATACCGATACCTGGAAGCCCCCTCCAAGTCAGTGACCATCCTGACTTGGAAATATATCACCGTTCCTTCACTGTTGCTGGGTCAAAATCCTGGAACTATCTTCCTAACAGCACTGCAGGTGTACCTACACCACATGGACTGCAGCAGTTCAAGAAGGCAGCTCACCATCACCTTTTCATGTGCAACTAGGGGTGGGCAATAAATGCTGGCCCAGCCAGCAAAGCTGACAAGCCGTGAATGAATGAAAAATAGAAAAATTCAGATTCTCTTGGCTTCAATGTAACAAGGTATAGAAATAATATTTTCCGTATCTTTAATATATAAAAACTAAGGTGCCAGCGCTTAGGCCACTCATAAGAAAGTTACAGGTTAATGCCCCATTCCAATCAATTGAACAAGTAATCTAGGTTGAGAACTCCGTGCGGCACTGAAGGAGTGCAGCATTAATGCCTCCTCCCCTGTGCCCCCAAAAAGAGAGACATAAATCAAGGCTCCTTCAACTTTCGAGGGTGAATGCAAAAATCTGATGGACTGATTATAAGAATATTATGACTAATATTTATTCCTTAAGCAACACTTTCTTTACAAAAAAAAAAATGATAGTCATTTATCTTATTACGTTTAGTGGAACCTTGCGTGCAAATTGGTTTCTGCGTTTTCGACATTATAACTGTGTTTACACTTCAAATGTACTTTATTGGCTGTAAAACGCTTTGGGGATCCTGAGGTAGTTGAAGATGCACTAGAGCTGCAAGTTCATTGTGTAATAAAGAATTAAAAATACTCACTTGATTTGCTCTCCATCATAAATAGTCATTTCATTAGTTAGTAAATTGCAGGAAAACCCAATGTTTTCAGCAGTTTCTAGTTGAAGAGAAAACACCTTTTATTAGATCAAAAATGTATATAAACATGAACATTAGAAGAAATTTTTTTTAATGATGCTCATCAAGGAGAAGAATGACAACTTATGCAACATGGAACAATTCCTATATTTGCTGTCTGTTGTCGCTTGCAAACAATGCAGATTCAAAATTAATGCAGATCAGAGGAGAGCAACCATTCCCAGTAAAAGCAGAAAATGTTGGAAAAACTCAGCAGAGTTAATGCTTCACGTTGTGAAGCTCTAAAGAAGAGTCATACGGACTCGAAACGTTAACTCGGTTTCTGTCTCCACAGATGCTGTCAGACCTTCTGAGTTTTTCCAGCATTTTCTGCTTTTATTTCAGATTTCCAGCATCCACAGTATTTTGCTTCATACCGTTCCCCAATCCTGCCCTCAAAAAGTACATTTTAAAAATCCCAATCATGAAGAATCATTACAGGCCATCAGATCACTGCAAAGGTTATTACTTTATCTGCCTTTGGACCCTTTGCCAGCCAGACTAAAACTGTCCAAACATTTTTCATTAAGAGCCCAAAGAAAGCCAACAGACAAAAACAAGTTTTTGGTGCTTTCAGTCAATGTTGAATTTAGCCCAAAGTCCAGAGGTTGAAAGGAATGTTCATCCCATTATACAATTCCCAGAAATAGGCAAGAAGTTCATGATTTGATTAACCAAATATCATAATTCATAAACCTTTAAAACATTAGCACAAATTAGGAAGACCATTCACTTACTTTTGTTCACCGATCCATATCAACACTAAAACCGGCCCATTATAGTTTCTAATAATTGCAGCTCCTAATTGGTTCTTAGACTATTACAACACAGCATTACATGTTTGCCATAGTTTAGGCCTCTCATATAATAAATCAGAAGCTTCTTCTGAAAGGCCATTTTTGGTTCACAATGAAAAATCTCATCTGGCAAGAATTCAGGATGTAAATTGCTGAATCTTGGTAATGTGATACCAGCAATTGTCCTAGATTTAGTAATAATGCTGGCTCCTAGCTAGTCGGGCATAAACAAACCACTTTGCATGCCTGTTATCCTCGGGTACAAATCATCACTCCATCGTTTTACTTGGGAACTGATTAAAAACTTCGCTGCACCAATCATAATGAAGATTACTTCTCATTCTCAAACATTTGTTTAAGTAAAATTTATGAAAAGATTTTTGGTCTCAGGGAATCAAGGGACCTGGGGAGAGGGCAGCAAAGTGGAGTTGAACCCAAGATTGGCCATGATCGTATTGAATGGCAGAGCAGGCTCAATAGGTCATATGGTCTACTCCTTCCCTTTTTTCTTGTGTTTTTGTGTTTTCAACTGGCTTGTAGAAATCCCTCAATTTTTTGGTAGAAGAACATATTTTAGAACATTACCTGTTCTCAAATTGACTATTTCAACTAACTACTGTTAGCATCAAGGACTCCCATGTTACATCTGACGTAAAGTAAAACTTTCTTTACTCAACTTTGACTAGATGCCTCAGCCCACCTCATAAGAACATCTATTCAGCATAGTGATTAATTTCCATTACCAGCAATCCTGTGACCTCACTGAACGGGAATTGCCAGCCTGGTGTTAATTATTGCCAAGATACTATGGAACTGGGACGAAACTGGCCAAAAAAAAAATCAAACCTTTCAAGTCAGCAGAGGGAGAATATTTGTATTCACTCAATCTTGGCGAATTTGAACCCAGGTCCCAAAGGTTAAACTTTACATCTAAGTCACTTCATCACCAAATCCCCTCCACACTCTTAAATTTTAAGAACTGATCTTGAGGGTTCCAATGAATGGTTGTTGAAATCGCAGTTATCTATATAAAAATGTATTTTTAATGATTAGTTACCTTTTTTGTCCCCTGTTAGAACCCAGATTTTAATATCTCCTCTTTTAAGGGTTTCAATTGTCTCTGAAACACCATCCTGCAGTTTATCCTCTATAGCAGTTGCTCCTAGAAGCTGGAATAGATTGCAAGTATGAATGTCATATTGGAAAAGTAGTAAGCAAAAAAAGATAAAGACCCTTAAATTGTACAACCAGGTACCAGCATACAAGTGCTTCAGATATAGTATGACATAGTTAACAGTCCATTTGACTGAAATGGTCTGCACCTGTCTTCAATCTCCATGAGGTCCCTCCCATGCTACTTTATCACACTCTATGAGCATACACTTCTATTCCTTTCTCTCTCATGTACCTATGCTAGTTGCTTCAAGTACAACTTCCACACGAGGTGTCAGCTGTGGCTCAGTTCATAGCACCCTCGCCTTTGAATCAGAAGGTTGTGGGTTCATGTCCCACCGGAAACCAAGAACTGTGATTGTACTCGAAAAAGATACAATCTGTGACTGTTGATAACTCGAAAGAGTTACAACTTCCACACTCTATCCACACTCTGGGTTAAGAAGTTTCTCCTAAATTTCTTATTGGATTTATTAGTGACCATCTCATGATTGATGTACTTAAAAAAATTCTAAGCACTTCCCTTTCAATTGATGTGTTCATCCACAAGAAACAAGGGGGATAACAAGTGGCTTGCAAGCGAGTAAACACACAACGAAAGGAGGAAATTGAAATTCATAGGGTGAAAAAAGGAAGCTGTTTAACCCTCCACCCCTCATTTCCTGAATGAAGAAACTCAAACAGAGATAAAAGTGCTGACAGCACACCACTGCCACTGAGATCTACTGACTGATGATATGAATGAGGAATGAACCCACAATCTACTGACCTCATTCTTTCGAGTCAGGGAGAGTATGTTCTACACAAAGCTACATTTTTGAACCTGAGCAGCAGGATGCCATCTACTTTTCTCATCGGCAGTGCCTTATTTACATCATTCTTATGGCCAATATGATCAAAAAAAACCAAAGCTAAAATATTTGCTCCAACCCCATAACAGCTATAAGTAAACATTTGTAAAGTTTGACCAAAACAATATGGAAGTGCAAAAATTCCTTATCACACTTAAGATTATAGGTTAATTCCACAAAATATTCTCTGTAGCCTATTTCAACTTAAAAAATTTTAAGTACTGAATACTTCAAGAGCACGAGAATAAAGTTTAAAAAAGAAAGACTTGATGCAGCAAAGCTGACCTCCTATAGAACTATGAAACATATCAAGCCAGACAGAATAATCAGTTTGAATGACAGGACAATCAAAGCTTTACAGACCAAAGGCTGTTGAATAGATAAAAGGATGATATTTAAAAAAAAACTGTATATACCAACAAATTCTTTTCAATTTCTTCACTGACAGCACTAACTGCTTCCTCACGATTGCTTGTGGCAATGTTGGCTGCTTTATATTTTTTATTCCACTCTGCAAACTCTGCTTCATTAATGTCCTTGTATGACAGACACAAAGTTCTGAGCGTTTCATCTGCAAATTCCTGTGAAATACAAATAGGTCTTCATTTTCTGTCCATACTATTTTACTTTAAACTCCAGTGCTCCTTTCTTCAAGTGGAACAAAAGGGCAAGAAAATTCATGAACTTCCACAGAATTGTTTCGATATGAGCAGATAGGAGACAGGCTGTCTGTTTCCAAGGATGCTTTGGTCTCAAGATTGAGTGTCTGCTTTAACCCAGTACTAGCTCACCTGTCTGGGTCCAGAGCATGCTTTCACTACCCAAAGTCTAGGCATACAAAAGCATAACTCAAGGGATGTAACAATGTAAAAGGTTCTGCTAAATCAATTGGATATCATTATACATGCGTTATCTGGAAGGCAAACTGATGAACACTTTAGTTAAGGCAAGACCACCTAAATCCTGAAGCTGCTTCATCTTGGTGTATGTACATTGTAGCAAATCTCACTGTAATGAAAGTTACGTATCTCTTAACAAATAATAAAACTATGCACACTGGCCTTTTTAAGTGGGCTGAGAAATATTGATCTTTCTTGAACAGTCATTTTCTCTATAACCTGACCAGCTATCCATATTCTTCTTCCTAATCCTCACAGCAAGTGGATGGCTCAACCGCCAACAGAATAGAATGGCAGTTAACAAAAAATAGCTGGAGTGGAGATAGCAGAAAAAACTTGTCATAATCTTCCAATCTTCCCTAGATATGGGGGGGGAATGCCAGAGAATTGGTGAGTGGCAAATGCAATAACCTTATTCAAGAAAGAGTCTGAGGTAATTCTTAGTAACTACAGCCTGGTCAGGTTTAACATCACTGGTGGGCAAGGTTTTGGAAACAATAATCAGGGGAAACAAAAAAAAAAAAATCAACAGACACTTGGAAACATTTGAATTAATTATAGCGAGCCAGCACAGATTTGGAAAAGGCAGATCGTGCTTGGCTAATCTAATTGATTTTTTGTGTTGAAGCAACAGAGAAGGTTGATGAAGAATATGCAACGGATGTTGTCAAACGCTTTCATAAAATCCATAAAGACAAAGTATCACAGAAGAGGCTAGTTAACAACATTGAGGATCATGGAACAGGAAGGTCAGTTTCAGCTTGGATAAAATATTAACTTAAGAACAGAAAACAGTGAATTGTGGTAAATGATTGTTTTTCAGACTGCAGGATGGTAGACAGTATGTTCCCAAATTGTCAGTTCTGGGCCCACTGCTTTTTTTTTTGATTCAGTACAAATGGCTTGGATATTGGAATACATTGTAAAATTTCAAAATTTGCCAGTGATACCAAACTTGAGTGTGGATGATATTACTTGACTGCAACAGGACACATATAGACTAGCAGAATGGGTAGACAAGTGGCAGATGGAATTTAATACAGGAAGTGTGAGATGATGCATTTCGACAGAAGAGGTAAGGGAGAGGGAATATAGATTTAATGGCACAGTTGTAAAGAGTGTGCAGGATCAGAGGGACCTGGGGGTTCATGTGCATATACCTTTAAAGTTTGCCACCTGGCATGTTGAGAGAGAATAATTAGCAAAGCATATGGGACCTTGGGCTTCCTAAATAGAGGCATTGAGTACAAGAGCAGGGAAGTTATGCTGAACCTTTTTAAAAATTCTGGTAAGGCTCCAATTGGAGTATTGCATCCAGTTCTGGTCACCCAACTTTAGGAAGGATGCAAAGGTCCTTGCAAAGGTGCACAGATTATTTACCAGAATGGTTCCAGGATTTGAGCTGCAATATTAGATTAGAGAAGCTGGGGCAAAAAAGATCGAGGTGAGATTTTATAGAGATGTACCAAATTATGACAAGTGTAGATATAGTAGACAAAGAAAAATTGCTTCTTTTAGCTCCTGATGGCACAAGGACAAGGGGACTCATATATAAGGTTTTGCACAAGAAATAGTCGGGTGGGGTGGGGGGGGGTGTATAGATGAGAAATTATGAGAAATTACTTATCTTTTTAAACGCATCACGTGGTAATAATCATTTGCCACCTGCAAGGGTGGTGTAAATGAAAACAATGATTTTGAAAGGAAATTGGACGATCACTTGAAGGAAATAAACTTGCAGAGCTATAAGTATAAAGCGGGGAGGAATGGGACTGATCAGATTGCTATGTAGACGGACCGTATTGGCTCAATGGGCCACATGGCCTCTTGCACCCTACTGACGCTGAGCTCCTTTGTCTCGGGAGGAATCAGTCGGCAGAGCTGCTAATTCATGTTCCCATGCCAGTGGAGGGATCACAATGTCTGAACAGCACCATTCAAGCGTGACTTTAGTTCTGTCTAAATTCAAGTCAGAATGCCTACTCTATGCATTTGAAAGGGGGTGCTGAATCCTCTATGGTCCCATCTTATCAGCGACAGGTTCAATGACTGTTCATTAACCCTTTGGGTGAAGTAATAAACAGACTAATCACCTTTTTGTCTCGACAGCTCCAGCGTGCAACCGCAAGACTGATTTTAAAACCATTGTGAAATTACAAACCAAAAATATGCTGCAAAATACACTATATCCAGACCCCTTCCATTGAAAAAAATCAAAAAGCCCAAAACAATGAAAAACAATCACTATCATTTCAAAAATTATGAGACAGCCTTGGAACTTCAAGCTAATAACAGTTCATCAGGCAGAAAAAAATCAGGGCTGTATTAATGATCAATAGAATAGAAATACATACAACAAAAAGAACAGGAACAGTGGCAAGTATCTCCCTCACCTTTAAAGCTTCTTCAGTAGACTCGTGATTTGTACTATTGGGATCTAGTCTCTCATATATCACTGTATCAGCACCTTTACAATAGAGTTTGATTTTACCCTCTGGTGTTCTCACTGAAAACACAAGAAAATAATGGTAACAGTTTGTAACTCTTTTATAAGCAAAACCACAATTTGACCAAGCATTTAAGTTACAATGCTGTTATACAACCAATTGAACATAATTGACCAACTTCTCAATATGAAAAGGTATACCTATGGCTTACTTGTGCTTCCTATCTGAAAGAGGTATTACATATCCCATTTTTGCTTTTCTCTCCATCTATAAGTATTGAAAAACTTGTGTAGAACTCACTTCTTGCAGATGTCACATTTACTTCTTGTAATACTTTCCCCAATCATACTTTGTTAACACACTTCACTATATAAAAAAACATGCACATCCCCCAAACTGCAATGAGCAAAAAAGCAGTTCTGCCAGTAGAATATTAAAATACCTGCATATAGTATGCATTTACTACAAGTATCATATTTACATTTATCATATCACATTTCAGATGTCACAGTTTAGAATACCTAACTGATTGGGAACATTACTACAGCAGATCTACTAGTATAATTTAAAAAGTTGAGAGAAAAACAGTCCATCACTCTTGAAATCCTTCTGTTTCACAGAAGAAAATATGGCTTCTTATTGGAAGATTTCCTCAGTACACTAAATGCTGCAAAAAAACTGTTCTTCCCGAATAGGTTTTCAATTGTTACACACCAGAGATGGGGGCAGGATTTAATGCCCCTCTGCCACCCCTTACCCCGGTGGCGAGTTTCGAGGTGGGGATATTTCATTGGTCAGGAGGGTGCAGGATGGGGCCCCATCTCCACCCAGTTAAGTCCAGGGCGAGAAGGCTTGTGGACTACCTTCATTCCCAGACACTAACTAATGCCCACTTAAGGACCTCATACCGTTGCCGTGGGTGAGAGAGTCGCTCATTCAAAGGCACACAGTGCCTGATTGAGGGACCCGGCATCTAGCTAGTGAACCCCACCCTGCAACCCCCATCCCGCCTTCACTCATTTGTGTGGCCTCAGTGTAGGTAAGTCCTTGTTGAATAATTTAAATAATTTATTATGTTCAATTATCAAGGAATCTGAGTGTAATAATCAATTAATTCAATATGGTATCATGCTATATGAGTCCCTCTCTTTAGGTGCATTCATACTTGACACGTGATGTGTGCCATATTGCCAACGGTCAAAGTAGGGTTACGTTTTATGGTTTTACCACAGGACAAATGTTGAAGAGAATCACTGTTATATTTTATGTCTTGATTAGAGGATACATGTGAAGTCTCTTGTCATTTAATAGCGAAAGCAAATGCTGCAGAAATTAGGATTTAGGAAGGGGTTTGACATTTTTGCTGCATTCCTCTCAAAAGTAAAATAGCTTTAGGTCTCAAACTACAGTTGTATGTCTTAAACTGTATTCGCTTTTGAACTTCAAGTGCCTTAAAGAGAAATTTGCCTTCCTTCTATGTATAAAGCAGATTTTGTGCATTACCCTGGTTTTTATTATCAGTTTCTATAATAGTATTGTAGTTCTGTAGCTTTTGTGACTTTTATTTCTTATGAACATGTAATGTATTAATAGAACATGGTAATTGTAATGTGTCTATTTCTTCCTGAACTTTAGCATACTATTCATCTTTATGTATTGACTTTATATGTACTATAGTAATTTTGAAATTGCTGTATTAGTTTCAGCTTGCGTATCCCTTGTACTTTTAATTATTTGCCTTTAAGTAACTTGCTTCAGGTGTCAGCAGTCAGTATGAAGTTACATATAGGCATTTTGAACGCTTAAGATGTATCAGTTAGGTCTTTTGGGACATGAACCCTAAAGGAAATCAATCATAAGTGACACTACACATCCTCATCTTAAATAAATACCTTATGTTGCCTTGTTATCTTAGTGGAAACACTATAAACTTAATAAAATAACAGGGAAAAGCTATAAAGAGATGTTCCTACATTTGACATCTTCAGAACTAGTTAAGAGTTGATGGAAAGTGACATCAGGAAGATGACCATCACCCTTAAGTGACCAATCAGACATTGATCATGCACCATTTAACCAATCAGGGACTGATCATGTGTTGTTTGAGTCAATCAGAACTAAAGGCTACTACTGACCATGCATGAAAGTAGTTGCTAGCAAGGGTTAATGAGCAAAAACTTTCAGTAGCTCGGTGTGCAGCATGAAGAAAATAGACTTTGGTCAACAGAAGAAGAGGACCCCCAACCAGAAGTCAAGAACCGGTGTTCCAGAGTAAACAGCTGATCTACTTCCCTGTTAAGTATTGTAATTTTGTACTTATTACAATTAGCTTAATAAATTCTGTGGAACTTGTGACAACATAGTTGCACCTGGAGTGGTCTGTAGCTAGTCAGGAACTGCAGGTTCCTTTTAGTTAACTTTCCCAACTCATTCTGACAATTGTAATTGACTTGAGTATTACAATTGAGATAAGTGTGAATTCCAGATCTTACATCAGTCCCTTGTTGATCTTGGGCCTCTGGTGGGTGCATTGCCAGCAGCTGCCACCACTCCTGGTGGTGCTGATGGGCAATGGTGAGCTGCCAGCCTCTGGTTGGCTGGCAGCTCTGGGGATTTCCCCACTGGGGTCCAAAACCCAGGGAAGGCCCGATGCTGGCCAGTTAAGTGCCTGATGGGCAGGCTTTCCACAAAAGAGGTGATCTGGGGCTCCTGCTGGTTTTCCAGTTGGCAGGTGAGACCCCCGTCGCCAACATGAACTTCCACCCAGTTTTTCCCACTAGATTGACCAACTTTCAGGAAACCTTTCAGGATCAAATTAGAAAAACTACTGGGCAACCCACAGAACCAAACAATATTCAAAACATTTTTGAAGTCCTTCCATGGTTCATTCCTCAGTCAGCCAATGTCTCTGCAGCTTGTTGCTCAAGCTGCTTCTGATGCATCCTTTTACAACCCCCATTATCCACCAACTTGATTTTATCAACTCCATCAGGTGACTCCACCTGAACCCTGGAGTTCTCAGCCTTATCTCAGCTCCATATCTCACCCACCTTCCTGCAAGTGCCCAGTTTCAACTCGTACTCTGCCAACCTGTCTCCAATATTGATAAAGAGGATATATTAGAAAGACTGCCTTTAGGTAAAAGTTGATAAGTCACCAGGTGATGGGATGCATCCAAGGATACGGAGAGAAGGAAGGAAGGAAATTACCAAGGCACTGGCCATAATCTTCCATCCCCCCTTAAATATGGGGGTTACAGTGACAGATGACTGGAGAACTGCAAATATTACACCTTTGTGCAAAACAAAAATACATGAATAAACCAAGAAACTATACAGCAATTAGTTTAACCTGGGTGGTGGGAAAATTTTTAGAACCGAAAATCGAAGACAAAATTAACAAGTTACTTGGACCAAGGTGGATTAATTCAGAGAAAACCAGCACAGACTTGTTAAAGACAAACCACATTTAATCTTGTTGATTGAATTTTCTGAAGAGGTAGGGAGGGTTGATGTGGTGTACACAGACTTCCAAAAAGTTATTTTATAATGTGTCACATAACAAGCTTGTCAGCAAAGTTGAAGCCCATGGAATAAAATGAATAGTGGCAGCAAGAGTAAAAAGCTGAATATTGCTGAAAAGAATTGTTTGCAGAGGACAAGTCGCTGTGTATGAATGCATGTCACCTATAACAACTGTAAATGGGCCACATTATGAGCTTGACTGGTTATCTTAAATCGGTTGTTAGTGTCACTATTAGCACACTCAGGATTGTTCAGGCAATGCTATTGTGAGATCTGGTGATAGGACATGGTGTTTGAAGCAGAATTTGTAGCTGAATACAGTTTTCACATCAAGGACATAGATGAACAGACTACATAGCTTGAAAGTGGCAAATGTTCTTACTTACAAATGATGGACATTCGTTTCCTGTCGCTGTTGAAGTCTAACATGGCGAGCACGTCATATGTCCTTTTTTCGTCAAGTTCACTTATTGTAATGGAATTTTGCGTACGTGAAAGAAAGACAAACCCAAAATTCCTGGCTGCAGTAACGAGGGCCCCTTCATCTGGAGAGGCTGCTTGATATACAATTTGCCCTGTTCACAGGTGCAAAAGAAAATGTGATCCAAGTACAGTACAAAGTTTGCAACAGCAAGTTTAAAAATCAATTTCCTCCGTGTTCTCCACTGAAGATCAAAAGTAAGCAATGTTTGTTAAAGTTGCCATCACTGCTCCAATAGCTGACAGGAAACCTAACCAAAAGCAGGATAGGTCCGAGTGCTAATTTTCTTTCCCACGATGGAGAACTTTGTTTCCATGAGGTATTTTTACCCATCAACATCATAAAATTGAACATCGTGTTGAGGAAGCTTAAAGAAGATAAGGCACTATCTCTGACACTCCTCACTCCAGTCACTCCCAAATTATCTGAAATTTACTTGTTCTCAAATGTGAAATTTCGCTTAATATTAATGGGTCTTAATATAGTTTTGCTGGTTACTATAACACATGGATCAGATGTTTTGGAGGCCCAGGATACAGCTGGATGCATTTTTCTTCTTGTGAGGGCTTAATATGACAACACAGAACATCAAAAATATCTTCAGAATCCCATTTACAATGATATATTTCATAGGTCTTTCAATACAGTGCTGCATACCCCTTCTCCCCACCCGCTGATTGAAAAGCTGACTGTTAGAGATTACAGGTCAAATCTTGAATAGTATCTGGAGATCTGTCATACAGCTCCAAAATTCTGTAAGGGTCAATGAGAAACTCTGTGAACCCAATGAGGTGTGTTCCCCCCCACCGCCAACACCCCCCCAACCAAGGATGATATTTTGTAGTTGGCAGATCCTTTGGGGGAACCTAACATGCTCTAATGCCCCAGCATTTTAGTACCAAAATTTAGTAGCAGCATTACAGAAAACTCCAAATTGCTGGAAAATGCTTAAAAAATTCAACGACAGAAGGAAAAAAAACAGACACTTCTGGGACCATAATCATACCAGGAAACACATTTGGTACCAGAAATTGCACCGTCTTGAGAAATTTCTAAAATCTCCAATGCAAAAACATACTTGTGTGTACTTCAGGTTTTCCCACCCCCACCACCATAATGACATTGATACAATCGTGCAGATGAACTTATAATAAGCACATAGCTTAATGTACTACCATTGTGCCTACTCCTGATCATATGTCAGAGGTGAAGCCAGTGGATTTGTTTCCACAGATGTCAACTGAATTGATGCTAGCATATTAACATAAATCCTGAAATTCAATTTAATAAAAGGCAGTTAAACTTACTGACTTGCATTGGCAATGGCCTCAGTTACACATTGTTATCCAAGGCAGTTTTTCCAGTTATATAGATTCTTCACTATTTTGAAATGGTTTGCAATTGGCATTGAACAATACATGAAACTAAGGCCCCAGCTTGCCTGTTCTGGTGCTTGGAGAAGATGTTTAAGAATCTGTGGCACGAATTAAAAATCAGGAAACCCTTTTTCCCCTCTGGTTCTGGCCAACATTCATCCCTCAAGCAAAACCAATCATCTTAAACATTTTAACTGGTGATGGCTATTTGTTTGACCTTACTTTGGTGTAATAAAATGTGGCAGCTTGCACAGTCACCACATTTCAAAGTAATTTATTTTGTGTGACGCACTTTAAAGCACTAGGAGAAAAAATAAGATTCTATAGGTGTCATTGTATGATTTGACCACTGCCACTCCAAAGCAGGATGTCACACTCAGGTACCACAGGTCAGAGCATTGGGTTCACAATGTTCTAACTCCATCTCCAGCCTACCGGCATGGAATCACGGCTTCCCCAATGTCAGTCTGGATTTGGAATCCCTTGTTACATCTTTCTTCCAAGAGCATAAGCATGGCAATAAAACAGTTAAACGGGGATAGTTGCAATTATTTTAATTCAGCAACAAGTACCCAGTGATGAAAAGTTCAGCCACAACAATTAAAAGATACTATCAGTGCTTGTTGTCGCAGTACCATGTGTATTTCCAAGTGTTTGTACAAATCTAACTTCGTAAGACCGTTCAAAATGGGGCACATCATTGTTCTTGACTTACCATTATTATCTTCCACCATCACAGTGTGACAGAGTGCAAGAAGTTTAAAGAATTCCCCTGCTACTGGATCTTTTCCTGAACGGATGAGTTGAGGCAAGTAATGATCATAAAATTTGAGGTTCCCATCAGCATAGTTGTTCCAGCTGAAGTCCACAAGCTGCAAAATAAAACATATTTGCTCTATGAAATTTTACAAACTTTTAAATAATCAACAATAAGCTGCAGACAATGGTTATTGCAATGCCTAACTGGTGAAGATTACAGCTCATCGAGGACTGGATGTCGCTCAAGCTGTCTGACAAAACAGAAATGGTAGAGGGGTTGCCAGTGTTTATGCTCCACTTGAGCCTTCTCCCATCTTTCCTCATTTAAATCTACCATCATAACCGTCTATTCCTTTCTCCCATAATGCTTCTCCAGCTTCCCCTTAAATGCATCTATACTTTTCGCTTCAACCACTCCTCGTGCTAGTGAGTTCCACATTCTCACCACTCTTTGGGTACAGAAATTTCTTCTGAATTCCCCATTTGATTTCTTCTTGATTATCTTTTATTGATGGTCTCTAGTTATGCTTTTCCCCACAAGAGGAAACATTCTCGCTATATCCACTCAATCAAAACCTTTCATAATTCTAAAGACTTCTAATTGGTCAACTCTCAGCTTCAAGAGAAAAGAGACCCAAGTCTGTCAATCCTTTCCAGATACATATACCCACACATTTCTGATATCATTTTTGTAAATCTCCTCTGTGCCCTCCCCAGTGCCTCTATATCCTTTTCATAATATAGTAACCAGAACTGCACGCAGTAGCCCAAGTGTGGTTTAACCAAGGTTCAATACAAGTTTAGCATAAGTTCCCTACTGTTCACATCTTTCCCCCTAGATAGAAATAAAACCTACTGCTTGGTTTGCTTTTTTTATGGCCTTGCTAATCTGTCGCACATTTAGTGATGGAGGTATTTGTACTCAGATTCCTTTATTCCTCTACCTCATCTGGACTTGCATCTTCCAAGTAATAAGTGACTTCTCTATTCTTCCTACTTAAAATGTACTACTTCACATTTATCTGTGTTGAGCATTATCTGCCAATTAACCATTCTGCAATGTTCTGTAATTTGTTGCAGCCCTCCTCAGTTTTGACTATCCTCTCCTCAGTTTGGTGTCATCTGCAAATTTAGAAATTGTGTTTTGATGCCAAGGTTCAAATCATTTATGTAAATTGTGAGCAGAAGTGATCTCAGCACTGACACTTGTGGAACACCACTCCCCACCTTTTGTCACTCTGAACAACTACCCTTTAGTCCCACTCTCTGCTTTCTGCCTTGAAGCCAGCTAGCAAACCATTCTGCCCCTTGTCCCTGACTCCACATTCTCTGACCTTATTCATTTGTCTATTATGGGGCATCTTATTGAAGGCCTTTTGAAAATCCAGATAAAACGCATCTACTGCATCATCATCATCAACTCTGTCACCTCCTCAAAAAATTTAGTAAGGCTGGTCAAGCAGGGATTTTCTTTTTGAAATCCATGCTGATCATTCATTATTAAAACTCTCATTTCTAGATGTTCTTCTTCAGTAAGAATTCCATTACTTTTCTTACCACTGACATTAAGCTGACTGGTCTATAATTCCCTAGATATTTTGTCACCTTTCTTAAATATAGGAATTACATTAGCTAATGGTCCTATTCCTTTCAAAACTTTCTATTTTGATTTATGTGCCTATCAATGTTTCATTATTTTGTTTTATGTTCCTCGATAATTTAATTTCATAGTTCCTCTTTGCCTTCCTGATTGTACTACTTTAAAACTTTTCTCCCAATCTCTTCATACTCTTTCTTATCATGCACTCTTCTTGCTGTCTATGTAGTAGGGGGTCAGTATGTGGAACCTATGAACATACAGATGAACAAAGAGGAGTAGGTCATTTGGCCCCTCGAGCCTGCTCCACCGTTTAATAAGATCATGGCTGATCTGACAGTAACCTCAAATCTGCATCCTGCCTACCCCTGATAATCTATCACCCCCTTTGCTTACCAAGAATCTATCCAGCTCTGCCTTAAAAATATTCAAGACTCTGCTTCCAACACCTTTTCAGGAAGAGAATTCCAAAGACTCATGACCCTCTGACTGAGAACATTTCACCTCATCTCTGTTTTAAATGGACAACCCCTTATTTTTGAACAGTGACCCCCTAGTTCTAGATTCTCCCACAAGGGGAAACATCCTCTCGACATCCATCGTGTCAAGACCCCTCAGGGTCTTAAATGTTTCAATCAAGTCGCCTCTTACTCTTTTAAACTCCAGCGGATACAAGCTTAGCATGTCCAACCTTTCTTCACAAGACAACACACCCATTCCAGGTATTAGTCAGGTAAATCTTCTGTGAACTGCTTCCAATGCATTTACATCCTTCCTTAGATAAGGTAACCAATACTGTACACAGTACTCCAGATGTCATCTTACTGCTCTGTATAACTCAAGTATAACCTCCCTAACTTTTGTATTCAGTTCCCCTCGCAATAAATGATACCATTTTATTAAGCTTTCCTAATTATTTGCTGTACTTGCATCTAGCTTTTTGCGATTCATCCACTAAGACACCCAGATCCCTCTGCATCTCAGAGTTCAGCAATCTCTCACCATTTAGGTAATATGCTTTGCTTTTATTCTTCCTGCCAAAATAGAAAATTTCACATTTTCCCACATTGTACTCGATTTGCCAGACCTTTGCCCACTCACTTAACCTGTCTATATCTTTTGTAGCCTCGTTATGTCCTCATCACAAATTACTTTTCTACCTATCTTTGTATCATCAGCAAATTTGATGCATCCCTTCATCCAAGTCATTTACATAAAATGGTAAACAGTGGAGGTCCCAGCACTGATCCCCATGGCACACAGGCAGATGCACTTGCTACAATCTTCAGCCAGAAGTGTCGGGTGGATGATCCATCTTGGCCTCCTCTGGAGGTCCCCAGCATCACAGATGCCAGTCTTCAGCCAATTCGATCCACCCCGCGTGATATTAAGAAATGGCTGAAGGCACTGGATACTGAAAAGGCTATGGGCCCTGACAATATTCTGGCAATAGTACTGAAGACTTGTGCTCCAAAACTTGCTGCGCCCCTAGCCAAGCTGTTCCAATACAGCTACAACACTGGCATCTACCCAGCTATGTGGAAAATTGCCCAGGTATGTCCTGTACACAAAAGGCAGGACAAATCCAACCTGACCAATTAGCGCCCATCAGTCCACTCCCCATCATCAGTGAAATAATGGAAGGGGTCATCAACAGTGCTTATCAAGCGGCACTTGCTTAGCAATAACCTGCTCACTGACACCCAGTTTGGGTTTTGCCAGGGCCACCCAGCTCCTAATCTCATTACAGCCTTGCTTCAAACATGGACAAAAGAGCTGAACACCAGAGATGAAGTAAAAGTGACTGCCCTTGACATCAAGGAAACATTTGACAGAGTGTGGCATCAAGGAGCCCTAGCAAAACTGGAGTCAATGGGAATCAGGGGGAAAACTCTCCGCTGGTTGCAGTCATACCTAGCACAAAGGAAGATGGTTGTGGTTGTTGGAGGTCAGTCATCTCAGCTCCAGGACATCACCGCAGGAGTTCCTTGGGGTAGTATCCTCGGCCCAACCATCTTCAGCTGCTTCATCAACGACCTTCCTTCCATCATAAAGTCAGAAGTGGAGATATTCGCTGACGATTGCACAATGTTCTGCACCATTTGCAACTCCTCAGATACTGAAGCAGTCCATGTCCAATTGCAGCAAGACCTGGACAATATCCAGGCTTGGGCTGATAAGTGGCAAATAACATTTGCTCCACACAAGAGCCAGGCAATGATCATCTCCAACAAGAGAGAATCCAACCATCGCCCCTTGATGTTCAATGGCATTACCATTACTGAATCCCCCACGATCAACATCCTGGGGATTACCATTGACCAGAAACTGAACTGGACTAGCCATACAAATCCTGACTCCCCAAAGCCTGTCCACCATCTACAAGGCACAAGTCAGGAGTGTGATGGAATACTCCTCACTTGACTGGATGAGTGCAGCTCCTACAACACTCAAGAAGCTTGATACCATTCAGGACAAAGCAGCTTGCTTGATTGGCACATCCACAAACACTCCCTCCACCACCGACGCACAATAGCAGCAGTGTGTACCATCTACAAGCTGCATTGCAGGGATTCACCAAGGCTCCTGAGACAACACCTTCCAAACCCACGACCACTACCATCTAGAAGGACAAGGGCAGCAGATAGATGGGAACACCACCACCTGGAAGTTCCCCTCCAAGTCACTCACCACCCTGACTTGGAAATATATTGCCGTTCCTTCACTGTTGCTGGGTCAAAATCCTGCAACTCTCTTCCTAATGGCACTGTGGGTGTACCTGCACCACATGGACTGCAGCTGTTTAAGGCGGCAGCTCACCACCACCTTCTCAAAGGCAACTAGGGATGGGCAATAAATATTGGCCCAGCCAGCAAAGCCCACATCCCATGAATGAATAATGAAAAAGACACCATTTGTCACATCTTGCCAACCTGAAGACGACCCATTTATGTCTACTCTCTGCTTCCTGTTAGCCAGCCAATCTTCTATCCATGCCAATATGTTAGCTCCTATATCATGAGCTTTTATTTTCCGCAGTAACCTTGATGTGGCACCTTATCATATGCATTCTGGAAATCTAAGTACAGTATATTTACCGGTTTCTCTTTATCCATAGCACATGTTACTTCCTCAAAGAACTCCAATAAGTTGGTTAAACATGATTTCCCTTTCTCAAAACCCTGTTGACTGTGCCTGATTATATTTTTTTAAGTGCCCTGCTATAACATCTTTAATAATAGCTTCTAACATTTTCCCCATGACAGATGTCAAGCTAACTGGCCTGTAGTTTCCTTCTTTCTTCCTTCTTGAATAATGGAGTTATATTTGCTATCTTCCAATCTAATGGGAACTTCCCTGAATCTAGGGAATTTCAGAATATTAAAACCAAAGCATCAACTATCTGACTAGCCACTTATTTTAAGACCTTAGGATGAAGCCCATCAGGACCCGGGCTCTTGTCAAGCCGCAGCTCCAACAATTTACTCAGTACCACTTCTCTGGTGATTGTAATTTTCCTGAGTTTGTCCCTCCCTTCCATTTCCTGATTTATAGCTGCTTCTGGCATGTTACTTGTATCCTCTATAGTGAAGACTGATGCAAAATACCTATTCAATTCATCTGTCATTTCCTTGTTTTCCAGTATCAATTGTCCAAGACTATATTTTAGTCATCCTTTGCTGTTCCTTATATTCTGTCCAATCTTCTGGCCTTCCACCTATCTTTGCACAATTATATGCTTTTTCTTTAAGTTTCATACTATCTTTAACCTTCTTAGTTAACCATGGACGGTGTATCCATTCCTTGGACTTTTTCTTACTCATTGGAATCTATCTATTTATCCAGTGAATTCTGAAATATCCTGTTAAATGTTTGCCACTTCATCTCTATTGACCTATCTCTTAACCTAATTTTCCAATTCACTTAAGCCAGCTCTGCTTACATGCCCTCATAATTGCGCTTACTTAAAGTTTAAAAACACAGTCTCAGACCCACTCCTCTCTCCCTCAAACTGAAAGTAAAATTCAATCATTTATGGTTCATGGTACCTAGGGGCGCCTTCAGAATGAGATCATTAATTAATCCCATCAATACCAAGACTGGTATGGCCTGCTCTCTGGTAGGCTCCAGAACATGCAAAGAAACTGTCCTGATTTCCTGAACTCCTCATCTAGGCTACCTTTGTGCACCTGACTTTTCCAGTCTATATGTAGATTAAAATCTCCGATGATTATCTCTGTGCCCTTCTGACAAGCTCCCATTATTTTTTCCTTTATGCTTAACCCTACCATGTGGTTACTATTATGATGACAATGTCTTTAATTAACATGACCAATGGACACCATGCAATGAAACGAGGAAGGAACTAAGATTAGACCCTTAGGGGATTCCAAAGGTAACAACACACAGGCATTACTGAAGATGTCCTGACTACAAATGGTTAAGTAAGAGTGAAACTAAGTGAGGCAAGTTTCACTGAGCTGGACAATGCAGCTAGACATTGGAGAAGAGGTTTTGGAGGTAAATGGGTGTTTTCAACTATGTCAAAGGTTGTAAGGAGGGAAAGGAGGGAGTGTACCATGTCACTAAGGATATCAATGTGGCTTCAATTAAGGCTATGGGCAGTGGTAGATACCCGATAGGACATGATCAACGGAGCTGCAGCAAAGATGGGCAAGAATTGGAAAACAACACATTCAAGAACACTGGAGAGGAACGGAAAGAGAGTGAGGCCACCTTGATGGAAAAGATAAGAGTTGTTGACACTGTGTACTTGAAACAGGAAAGTCTTACATTGCCCTATTACTGATAAGCAGAAAAATTCAGGTGATAAATCTGCTTTACTAAGGAAACTCAACTCTTGTCCCTTGCCCCTGACCCAACTCCCTGAATAATCATTGCCTTTCATTCTAGCCATGAGGAAACAAAAGGACTTCGCAAATCAAGGGATAATAAATCATAACTCTTCTCCACCAGAAGAAGAAAACATGCATCCAACAAAGCATGCCGAAATGGAAACTATCACTGTGGTTAGACAGAGGTAAACCAAGTATGTGTAATATCTGAACTGTTTCACCATAAAGTATGTTAGTACATCCACATTCGTGAAACTAAAAAATACAAGTTAGTCTGATTCTGAAATCCCATAGAAGAGCAAGTCCTGATTTAAGGTGCGCCATTTTAAGTCATTCTGTTTTAATGTAATTCAGGTAATAGTGCTCATATTCGCAGTTATCATCGGGAGTTTTGTTTTAGCGCTATTTCACGATGAGTCTCACATAGGGTCCTGTGACATGATTGGCACCATTTTGGAGCAGCCACTCCCACTCACTGACCCTCCCGCCAACTCACTTGGTTGTTGCCGACCTTCCCTCTCGCCACCTCTCCAGTTTGCGGCTTACCTCTGCATTCCGAAGCTGTTCTTCCTGCCTCTCACTGCTCATCTAGCGAGTCCTCGCACAAAACAAGGGTTCGGGAGAGGGAAGCATTGAACAGGAGGGTTGGCGATAGGAAGTGGCAGCGAGCACAACTGGCAGTGAGCCGGAGGGTGGGGGAGCAGGAGGGGCAGCGAGCCAGAGGCAAGTAGAAAGAGGCAGCATATTTCTTTCCTATTTTAAAACTTATCTGATTTTAAAAGCTATTTCATTTATGAATAAAGGAATGCAGCAAAGTATTCAAACTTACTAAGTATAATGTTTTAATTTTTTTCCGATGCGAAAGATCCTACAGAACCCAACAACAGCTTTTACATTGGTTATAATCAGAAGATATGATACGCTTAATACTGTTTCATTTAAAGTTGAACTTTTATGGAACAAATTTAAAACTTTAAGCAAGAGCTTATCTGTAAATCTTTTACCAGGTTCTCCCTAACAAAGAACAAACCCTAAAGCCAAGAGTATAGGCTCCTTGACCACCAACACTTCCAATTTGAAATTCTGATCATACTGTCAAAATCCCTCTATGACATACCCACTTTGTATCACTGAAAGGTCCTCCAGACAGACAACTGTCTGAAAATACTGCATTCCTATAACTCAGGCCTTTTGCACATCCCCCACTGCCTTCATTTCACCATTGGTGGCTATGCCCAAACTCTGGGAACTCCCCCTCTAAAATCTCTTCAACCTTCTGGAGAAAGAAAGGGTCAGGTTTATGATCCCAGAGATCGTAACAATCAACTGCTGATACAAGTCTCTCACACTGAACCTCAGTTTACACTCAATGCTTAGCCATTTAATTTGATGAAGGGATCATGCTTGGATAAACTCCCCTACATTTGATGTGCTAAATCGGAATTATACGAGGCACAAAAGATTGCTCACCCACAATTCATTCCATCCCCATTTTATAACCTCCATTTCTCTCACATCAGATGGTGGGCGGAGCAGAGGAAGATCTTACACTTTATCCATCCTCCCTCTGGTAAGAATTGCAAGGCCAATGCCTGGTGCATTCATGTTCCTCCTCCACTCCCTCACATACATTATGCTATAGCCTACTTGTCTACACATCCATCAATAGGTGCATCTATATAGCACCTTTAATACAGAAATAGGCACGGTGGATTGTGGCAAGGTCAGGGGTGGGGAGGTGTTGGGTGGTGTCGGTGGAAGGAAACCATCTAATTTTTCTATAATTTAGAGATAAATAAATTCAATGAATATTCTTTTTATCCTGGTCCCTTTTATCAATGCATCCTAAAACATATTAAACTTGTTAAGCAGAGGTAGGATGAATGGGCTGCACTCAACTTATGGAGTCACGTCCAAGGTAGAAATTCACCTACATGATATTTGAGTATCGCAGAGTGTTATGACCGATGCAGTTGGTAGTGGAGTTATTTAAAAATCCCAGAGGGAAAGTTTCAACAACTGTCATAACCTATAATTTTAACTGTTTGAGATGCAACTCTAAATTCAGGAATCAGACCACCAGTTCTTGAGGCTTTACATTAAACTGATTGAAACATTTCATTAATTTACACAGGTTAAAATATATGGCTACAAATTATAACTTTTAACAAATTCCCAAACTAATCTCCATTAAGACAACGGCAGCCCATAGACCAAACCAAACACCAGGCAAAGCATTTTCACCTTACGAATTCAAAATGAGGTTCTTTTCACTGTGGAGCCAGTTGGAGGCTTACAGCTGCCTTTTGATCTGACATTGACTCTGCCCTGCACACCCAACAATTACTGAAGTTACACCTAGCACCACCGATTGAATTCAAATTCTCATTGTCTCACCAGTCTCTTTGAACTTTACCTTTTAATAATGAAACCCCATTCATTGGACCAATTTTATTAGTAATAAACATATGGCTTGGTAGCTGTTAGAAAGGTGCTAAGTTTTCACTCCACTTCTTGAATGCTCTATTCAAAAAAATGCAAATGCATGCTACCTCCCTTACATATCAAAACTAGTACATATCAAAGCATCCAGACTAGCTGGCTTTAATCTAATTAAGACACACCTGTAGACTAAACCTCTATTTTAAAAGAAAAATATTTTCCATAATATTATATACATTAATAGCTTCCTGACACTGAGAAAAAAAACACATGCTGTTGAAGCTTTTCATCTTGCATTTAAGAGCTTTTACTTATTTACATTATACTTATAATGAAGTTATGAACCTATTCAAAATGCTTTACTATTGCAAAAATGACAAATATTTCATAAGTACATTAATTATTAACAAAGTTCAGTGGGATATTCCTGGTCTACAGCTGCTTGCTATTATCTAACATCTTGCAGAATTACACGCCATCCCAAAAACTGAAAACAAATTTCAATGCAGAATGCAGCAGCAGAACTCTGCATACTTCAAATGTTTGTAGCATGATTTCAGCATCTTCACCTTCAAGTAACTGACTTATTAAAATTAAGCAACCAGTTAGTTTTACCTCTACTTTGTCAGTCTTGTCTCCCGCAACATTGCACAATTCACCTGTAGAAGAAACAGAAAATTATACTGAGAACCTGGGAGGAACTATCAGTGGCAGTCTGTACACTGTTACTAGTTACTGGACTAGTAATCTAGAGGCCCAGGGCTAATGTCCTGGAGACATTTCCAACATTTTACTTTTATCCAATGTTCTGGGGACACTGGTTCAAATCCCACCACAGCAGCTGGTGGAATTTAAATTCAATTAATTAGTAAATCTGTGATCGAAATCTAGTCTCTGTAATGGTTACCATGAAATCATCGATTGTTTGTAAAAACTCGTCTGATTCACTAATTTCCTATAGAGAAGGAAATCTGCCATCCTTACCTGGATGACACAAAGATTGGCCAGGCGGTTAACAGTGAGGTTGAGTGTCTTGGGCTACAGGAAGATATAGACGGGATGGTTAAATGGGCAGATAAGTGGCAGATGGAATTTAACCCTGAAAAGTGTGAGGTGATACACTTTGGAAGGAGTAATTTGACAAGGAAATATTCAATGAATGGCATGACACTAAGAAGCTCTGAAGAACAAAGGGACCTTGGCGTGTGTGTCCATAGATCTCTGAAGGCAGAGGGCATGTTAGTGGGGTGGTGAAAAAGGCATATGGGACACTTGCCTTTATCAATTGAGGCATAGATTACAAAAGTAGGGAGGTCATGTGGGAGTTGTATAGAACCTTGGTGAGGCCACAGCTGGAGTACTGTGTGCAGTTCTGGTCGCCACATTATAGGAAGGATACGATTGCACTGGAGGGGGTGCAGAGGAGATTCACCAGGATGTTGCCTGGGATAAAACATTGAAGTTATGAAGAGAGGTTGGATAGACTTGGGTTGTTTCCATTGGAGCAGAGAAGACTGAGGGGCGACCTGATCGAGGTGTACAAGATTATGAGGGGCATGGACAGGGTGGATAGGGAGCAGTTGTTCCCCTTAGTTGAAGGGTCAGTCAGTGTGTTGTCAGACCCTTGCACACAACAGTTTCCAAATATTTGTCTTTGTGGACTGTGCATACCAGGGAGCCTCAAGGGTCATGAGTAAGCTTTCAAGCCATTGGGCAGCAAGCTAGCTTGAGGCATGAACATACAGCATACTTGGTAAACTGGAGTTACTGAGAGTTACCCCATTTACTGTTTGGATTGACTTCTTGGGTCATCTTTTTAAAAACAAAGATACACCAGTCATCTTGGAATTATAAAAATACTTACTTAAACTTTCACTTTTACTGGGACAATACCCATGGTTCAGTGCTCCTTAACAGAGTTTCTATTTGCACTTCCACTTTTCTACTTTCTACACCCTATAACCACAGAGATTGCATTATGCATCCATTACATTACACAATTGGTAGAACATGGCTCAAAAGCTTACTCATGACCCATGAGGCTCCCTGGTATGCACAGCCCACAAAGACAAATATTTGGGAACCGTTGTCTGCAAGGGTTTGACAACACACTGTTCCACTTTCACTTGGAATATTGCGTTCAGTTTAGAACATGGTGAGAAACGAACTCAAGTTAACTGAGCCCCTTCATTTTTATCACAGTATTAAATCACATTATGTCCATCCCCTGCAGTCGTGCTGCAATATAAATGCAATAATAGCCCAAGAAAAAAAACAGTAGCATTTTAAAAATATTTATCCATTGATGGACATCACTGGAAACACCAGCAATTATTGCCCATCCTGAATTACCCATCCCTAACTGCCCTCGAGAAAGTGGTGAGAACCCCTCTTGAATCACTGTGGTCCATGTAGTATGGGTACACACACACACTGCTTTTGTTTTGGGAGTTTCAGGATTTTGACCTAGTGATGAAGGAACAATGACACATTTCCAATGCAGGATGGTTTGTGACTTGGGAGAGCAACTTACAGGTGGCAACGTTCCCATGCATCTGCTGCTCTTGTTCTTTTAGGCTGTAGAGGTTGTGGGTTTGGAAAGTGCAGTTGGAGAAGTCTTGGTATATTTAGGGAGATTAGAGGTGAACAGGTTTATAATCTATTTTTATATCACAAGGAATGAAGCATACCATATGTAGTGCCACTGATACTACACTTCTTAAATGCCATGATGTTCTGTGTAAGAGTTCCTGTCTTATCAGAGAAGATGTACTCTATCTGCCCAAGCTGCTCAGTCAGTGTAGTTGTCCGTGCTTTGGCTGGAGTATCCTTTTCAGCATAATACATCTGGAGATCCCAGTTAATGAAGTAGCTTTGACCCATGCGAATCACTTCAACACTAAGGGAGAGATTACAAACAATTTTATTCTTTACTTACACATTCATAAACAGCACAAGCAGCAGGTGAGGCCTGTTATGGCTTCAAATGCAATCCACTCATTCTTTTTCCATAAATTAAAATGTATTCTAAGTTTGATCATTTTTTTTTCCTTTTCAACACACCAGGTTTCTACAAGCTGTTCGCAGAAAGGGAGTTGACAATTCAAACTTAGGTCTCCTTGGAATTATTAATAACAACAGAGGAGGCACAGTGGGACTTGAACTCCAGTCAGTCGATCATTCATCTGGGCTTTTGGGTTCCTAGCCCAGTAACATAACCATTATACTACCATTCCCAATTTGTTACTGCCAGGGAATAAGGAGAAAATGGCCACTGAAATAACCTAACAAGCCACTCACTTAAGGGCAATTAAGGATGGGCAATAAATGCTGGCCTTGCCAGCAACACCCACATCCCCCACATGATTTAAAAAGACAAGTTCATGCGCTCAACTTGGTGCATTACAGGGGATGTTTTCCTTTCATGCAGGCACACAAATTTAAGATAATAGAATGAGGCACATTTACCTTACATAAAGTGAAATAGGTACCAGGGTGTTCATAACAATGATATAACCCCAGAAGGTGATAAAACCTCTGTATGAAGGAGACGTGTCCTCGCCATCATAAAGATACCAGGACCGGGTGACATTGCCAATTTCACTTTCCCAGAATGTGTGTCCAATAGCAAGGCCAGTTGACAGAAGAATGAGGAACAGAAAGATCTGGAAAGTAGTAAAACTGCATATGTAGATCACTTATTCTACTAAAACGACCAAAATGTTACTGCATAATTGCACAGTAGAAGGTTTCTGTTTTACCAAATAAACTATGTAATTCATCAGCTGGTCAATTTTGGTCCTTTTGAAGTTAGTTTTTCCTCCATTCCTCATGATTTTGGTATCAGCTCCTGTAAGACAGAATATATAGTGCAACAGGGTTACATTTATTCTGGAGGAGGCTATTATTCTAATGGTTCTTTCTACCTCAGCAACTTTACTAATCATGTTATCTGGAGACTGTAATTCTGTAAGTTAGTTTTTTGGTATTTAAGATGGTACTTTCCTTGCACATCAGGGCATAATGAAGGAATGGGCTCAAATAGTGTAGCAAACAACTGCATTTTAAGACTTCAAATCCTAGGTGGTTACATGCCAATTGCCAAATTAAAAAATAGGTATTTCTGAAAAGTTTACCCTTTTCTTAAGCTCATGAAATATTTATGAAACAGTTTTTTAAAAACCCAGACATGCTCAGAAGAAGTGGAATAATATCAATCCTTATCAGGCTACCTTCTGTCATGAAAAGCTGATTATAGCCACAATTACGTACAGGCATATTGAACTTTTTAAGAAAGAGACCTGTGTGTTTTTAAAGAAATATAAGCAAGAACACTGAGCAAAAGATGACTGATAATGTAAAGTGACCACTTTCTGGAAAAATTCATAAGTGAATTAGACTGACAGACCTCCTCAGAGAACATCGAATGTCATACCTGAAAAGGTGTCATGGCCTTCAAGCAGAGATATTTAAAAGGGTCATAGGAAAGATGCAAAAGACTGAACTTAAATCTCCTGTAGTTGCAGAGACAAGACTGATTACCACATCCCTGTAGTTACCTAAAATTCATCTCCTGTTGATTCATATCTCAGGGTGTGTAAAATGGTCAGAGATCAAAGAAAATAAACACTGGGCACAAGACATGGCTTTTTCCCCTTACAGGAATACACAGGGAAAAATGGGTTAAAAAGCTAACTGCAGAGCAGTGCACAGTGTGTGCTCGCGTGCTAATGTGTGGTGTATGTGACAGCAAGACCAACTAGTCACCCCTGCAGTTGCAGGCGAAATCTCTCTCTCTCTGTGCTGGAGGCAAGGCTCAGGGGAAGCCGCAATCAAAAAGGAAATAGGACTGCTTCTTCAGCTATCCTGCAGAACCAAGTGCCTCCAAACCCATTGCCCAAGTCAGCTCTACTGGAATCACCCAACTTAACGGCCGCAACACTTTACCATCTCGGCCTCACGCCAAAGACTGATTCGCCCTCGAGGTGGGATGTAGTTGCATTGGAGTTGGTTCAGAGGAGGTTCACTAGACTGATACCAGAGATGTGGGGCTTGTCTTATGAGGAGAGGTTGAGTAGTTTAGGCCTGTACTCGCTAGAGTTTAGATGGATGAGAGGAGATCTAATTGAGGTATGTAAGATGCTAAAGGGGATAGATAAAGTAGACGTGGCACGGATGTTTTCCCTTGTGGGGCATTCTAGAACGAGAGGCCATAGTTTTAAGCTAAGGGGTGTTAGATTTAAATGAGAGATGAGGAGGAATTACTTTTCTCAAAGGGTCGTGAATCTGTGGAATTCACTACCTCAGAGTGTAGTGGATGCTGGGACGCTGAATAAATTTGAGGAAACAGACAGATTTTTAATTAGTAACGGGTTGAAAGGTTACGGGGAGAGGGCGGGAAATTGGAGTTGAGGCCGAAATGATATCAGCCATGATCGTATTGAATGGCGGGGCAGGCTCGAGGGGCTGAAATGCCTACTCCTGCTCCTAGTTCTTATGTATATCTTTTTAACTTTTACTTAGACTTAGCTTCTCATTTTTGATTTGTGTGTATTTGTGTTATTATTTTTCTTTGGGTTTTTACTAAGTATTAAACTTACTCTTTCTTGGATTCGAGAAAGCCTGGTTAAATTGGCTCCTCCTTAAAAGGAAAATAAATAATTTGGACTGGGAAAAGGTGTCCATGGGAAAGGGGATCCCTTTCAAATTAACCTTGTTGCGACCAACCGAGGGGGTTGAATAAAGAAGGGGAGCCAGATCATTCCTCCTCACCTGGGAGCATAACAAAATTGGGGTCCCATTCAGGAAGTAAACAAACTGGGGGACCTCGCCCAGGGACTTTTCAAATCATCGCGGTAATCCCCAGGGTGTAGAGTAATAAACATGGTTAAATACCTGCAAATATCACGATTCCATGCGTTGTCTCCGTGTTGCGGACTGTGCAGCCACGCAGTAAGATCGAGTTCGCATCTAGAGGATAACTCTGGTTCCTCCAGTATAAGGTTCCTGTAAATTTGTCCAGTCGATTGTTTGGCTCTTCACAGTCTATCAAACCTAGAGCAAATAAAGTTGCTTGTCTTTGGTCTAATGGAGTACTAAGCATCCTCCAAAAAAATACACTGACAAAAATTACTTATTTTACACAACGTGTAACACTAGTTAGAAAACTATGCAAGCGCGGAATCACAGCTGCTCAGATGGTGAATCACGTTGGAGCGCAGATACCTTCTGTCATTACAGAAGGCTAAATAGAAGTCAACAATGCCGAAACACCATGGCTGATCTGAATGGGTGAGCCGAGGTCTCAATTTGCTGCCAAAACTAAAGAGCAATGCTGATGTCATGGGCATTAGTGGCCTGAGTTAATGTTTGCTTGCAAAGTTGGTCTCCAGGGGCCCTTTCAGAAACACATCTCATAAAACACAACTAGGCGACTCCTCTGCAAGACATTGCTAACTTTGAAGGCAAGGTTACATTCACATTGATCTTACTGCAGTATCTGGGCCAATGGCGAAGCTATCAGCACTCTGTTATTATTGATCAAATCGGACAGCAAATGCTGGCGTCTGCACGTGCATAGTTAATCATGAAAATCTGGAAGCAGAGTTGCTTTGCTGTTACATAAGCTGCAGTACACTGCGACCTCACCTATAGAATATAAAAACATAGGGATGAGGTTTCGCCAAAAGTGCAAAGGCCGCTTGGCCTTTTTCGCCTGCCGCCAACCAACGGTTGGATGGGCAGTGAAAAATTCCAAACAATTAATTGATTAAGGGCCTTAATAGGCCGCTTAATGCTCGAGGGGCCTGCTGCTGACTCCTGTGCGTGCCCGCCAACCGAAATATCACGTGAGTGCGCGATGACGTCAGGACGCTCACCCGACATCATCACGCGTTATTTTACGCTCGAGCGTGACGGGCGCATGCCCGCAAGCCGAGTGCAAAATTCTGGCTATAGATTCTTTCTTGGGATGTGGGTGTTGCTGGCAAGTTATTGCCCCTCCCTATTTGCCCTTGGGAAAGTAATGAGGAACCACCTTCTTGAACTGCTACAGTCCATCTGCTGCTGGGAGGGGAGTGCTAGGATTTTGATTCTGCGACAGTGAAGGAACAGTGATATAGTTCCAAGTCTTAGTAGTGTGTGGCTCAGCGGGGAACTTGCAGCTAAAGACGTTCCTATGCATTTCTTGCCCTTGCCCTCCTAGATGTTAAAGGTCACTGGTTTAGAAGGCACTGTCAAAGTTCCGGGAGTTGCTGCAGTGCATCTTGCAGATGGTACACGCTGCTGACACTGTGCATCGATGGAGGGAGCATGTGCTTATGGTGGTGGGTGAGTGCTGATCAAGCAGGCTGCTTTGTTCTGGACAGTGTCAAACTTCTCGAGTGTTGTTGGAACTGCACTCATCCAGGCAGGTGGTGAGTATTCCATCACACTCCTGACTTGTGCATTGTGGACAGGCTTTGGGGAGACAGGAGGTGAGTTACTTGCCGCAGGATTCTTAGCCTCTGATCTTGTAGTGTTTATATGGCTAGTCCAGCTCAGTTTCTGGTCAATGGTAATCCCCAGGATGTTGATTGTGGGGGATTCCATGATGGTAAAGCCATTGAACATCAAGGGGAGATGGTTGGACTCTCTTTTGCTGGAGATGGTCAGTGCTGGCACTTGTGTGGCGCGAATGTTACTTTCCATTTACCACCCAAAGCCTGAATGCTGTCCAAGTCTTGCCACACATTGGCACAGGCTGCTCCAGTATATGAGGAGCTGTGAACGGCACTGAATACTGTGCAATCATCAGCAAACATTCCGACTCCTGACCTTATAATGGAGGGAGCATCATTGATGAAGCAGCTGAAGAAGGTGGGGCCTGAGGAACTCCCACAGCACTGTCCTGGGACCAAGCTGAATGGCTTCCAACCACCTCAACCATCTTTGTGCTGGGTATGACTCCAACCAATTGAGACTTTTCCCTCTGATTCCCCTTGATTCCAATTTTGTCAAGAATCCTTGATGTCACACTCGGTCAAATGCTGCCTTGATGTCAAGGGCAGTTGGTCTCACCTCCCCATGAGTTCAGCTCCTTTGCCCATGTTTGAACCAAGGCTGTAAACCAAGGCTGTAATGAGGTCAGGAGCTGAGTAGTCCTGGCAGAACCCAAACTGAGCATCATCTGAAAAGGATGTGAAGCTATAGTACTTCCCACTGAACATGCCAAAAAAAAAAAATTACAGCTGGTACATTCAGGTGTAAGTGAATTTTCAAAGGTGTGAAAACTGTCAAGCAACCTCCCAGACAGTAAAAATGCTCTTTTTAAAAGTAGAAGTCTCATTGCTAAAGAAATTATGGCTGGAAATTTAATAAACTACTTCATCTTTGCCTTTTACTTTTCCCTTAACCACACCTTTCTTTCTCTTACTTCATTTCATTTTCTGTACATGAATTAAATATTCTAAATGATGCTTCCTGGTTTAAATTCTGCGTGTCTCATTGAGAATTTTTCAATTTTGTTTGGCGAAACTTACAGTTGTTTGTCCTGTTCACAAATGCCATATATCCAGTGGAGAGTGCTATGTTGAATTAGTTCTTTAGCAACTACAAGTTGCCACTCAAAAGCCTGTGGGCAGTTGTAAGCATAATGAATGGGGCGCACCATTCTTTTCCGCTGACTGCAAAACCTGGGTCATTGATTGAAAATGGATTTGCTGACAGGAACACTAAATTTTGAACTGTGCGTTCAACCATTGTGACTACATTCATGTGAACACACTCACCATCAAAAGATTCTAGATTGCTTTCTTTCTTAAGCAGTCTGTCTGTAACTTCCAATGACATTTTAAACTTCAGGTTAGTTTCACTGAAAGCATAATGAAATAAGATCCATTAACTTAACAGAACAGAGTCGTTGTAAATAATTAAATCGTGTGTTAATTTTCTATTTTGCTAGAATAGAAAAGCAATATTAAATTGGCAATCCGTCACAGTAAGGATGTCCTTCTCAGGTAAATGTAAAATGTTTATCTGTGGCCTGACTAATATTTATTTTTTAAAAAGCACAAACTGATTAACAGCTGCATTTGTATAAAAGCAGATGCTTTCTTGGATCATTCTGCAAGTATCCAACATACATGGAGTGACAACCCCAAGAGCTAGCTTAAGAAAATTCAACAAGATTCCAGGTAGCTTTCAGGAGCAGTAGAGTCCCTCGTCTCATGGGTAGGAACCATACCTACAGTCTGGATCACTGAAAGCATGCACAAGCTAAAGAGACTCAAAAAAAAAGCTTCAAAATGTATACATAGCCTCTACTGATTGCAACCAAATTCAATTTAGCCAATCTAATTGCTAAGGTGAAGGTTACTACTTGTAAGAACATATTTAAGATTGCAACAAAATTTGATTTGTCCTCTCACTAGAGACAGGTCATCTGTTTCTGTAATCCAGATGCAAAAGTCAAAAATAATGGTTGAAACTACGGAAATTTTTAATTTACTCAGTCTGCTGCTTTCTGCCAGATAATATATTGGCCAGCATGGGACTCACATGTACAGACATTTGGATCCCCTGCAAGAAATGTCAGCTTTCCACCTGTGCACAAAATGCTCCAATTCTTTCCATGCGCACTAGTACACAAATTCAAGGCATCTGCATTAACGTTGAGGGGACATCTGGGGTTACTTGGAGAAAGGTGTTACAGGAAGTGATCATTTCTATCAGCAAACATTGTCAGGACTCGGGGAAACACAGACTGTAAATTTGTATGAAACAAAGGCCCTGCCTACATGTGCAAAAGGAATGGTAAAGACTATATGGCACTATTGAGAAGGGAGACAGGGAAATCTTCGGGATTCTTGACTAATAGCCCTTGCTCAACCAACTTCATTCATCTCACTGCTGTTTCTGGATCTTGTTTTTTTAAAATGTCTCTGTTATTGTGGCCATTTCAGAGAGAACTATATTAAGAAAGGTTTTTAAAAAATAAACCTGCAATTACAGTAGAACCTCAATCCAATGAAACCAGTTATGGCGTTATGGCTGAAAAGCATTTATTATCAAAAAAAATGGCGATTGGCAAAAAAAAGTGAAATGAGCAGCCCAAGTCAGCATCAAAAAGTAAAAATTAGACAATTATGGTACCTATGAAGCAATATATTCAATATGCCACTCATTGATTGCATCATGAACTAACTACAATGTGGTGTGTACAGGAGAAGAAGATGCCTAGACTTTACCAAGAGGATTGTCCACCACTGAATTAAAGGCTGGTTGCAAATCTAAGTTCTTACCCATCAAGTTCAGCCGTTTCCACATAACAAAGACTGTTGGGCTCTGAACTGGACAGCAGTAGTATATCAGCCTAAATAATTAGAAAAATATATATATATATATAATCCAACATGACAGAAGAATTGCTAACATTATTTTGTCCAAAAGATGAAACTTACTGGAATAAAATCATCTCTCTGCAAGCGTACAATATCTCCAACTTCTATGTTTCTCCATTTTTCTGGTTTAAACCTATTAAATGTAGAAATATCTCTCATTTACTGTTTTGGTAACCCAGTAACAGATATAATTGACTGCGAAAACAGTGAACTAAAATAAGTTCCAACTCTAAATTTGTTTTACAGAAAGTACCCATAGGTTGGCTTGTTCCAGGTGCCAACTTTTAAGAGAAGATCTACAACTCTGCATTGCTGTAAACTGAAAAGTTGATTGCTCTTTTTTGTATTCATTTTGCAGCAGGAAAGTCTCTACATTTTTGCTATAGTGATGTTCTTTTTTGGCAGTTGCTGTTCTATTCCAGGAGCCAGTTGGTGAAGGGTAGAACTGGAGCCAATCTTTGCATAATTATATGTATTTACAGGAGCTACACATTACAGGCATACACCCCTAACCCCATATATCTGGGACTCCAGTGAATGCCAAGTCAATGCCCATCACCTGCGTACAATTAAAGACAGTTAATAGACAATTAATTGTTGCTATACAATTTTAAAGAATTTTCTCAGGCGCAGACATATGAGCACTCTAAGGTGAATGTAATCCAGGCACACATTCTATCCTAGAAGTGCATTCCTCAATTATTTTTTGCAGTATTTCTTGGGTTATAAAATGCATGCATTGTCTGGAGTTTCTTCAGGATGGAATTTTGATTGGACATTAAACGAAATTCCTGTCTACACGTTTAAATGTAAAGTTTTCTGCAAGGCTGTGAAATATCCCTGCATGATCAAAGCCAAATTGAAGGCCAAGAAAGATCAGGTTTATTTCTTTCAAAAAACTATTGGAAATAAAGTAACAAATATAAACTTTATTTTAACAGCAGCTTTCAGTTTCCTGCCAGAGGCAAAAGGCAACACAAGTGGAAGGCTTACAGCTCCCACTCCGACAGCAGAGGGCAGCAAATTAATTTAATCATTTTCAGATTTGGTAAAAATTCAAAGCAGAATATCTGGACCATAGGGTGAAGCTTGCCTTATCGTCTGTAATGAGCGCAAAGAAAATTTCTTCCCGTGGTGTACTCCAACAGTCTAATTTCTTGGAATGTTTCAAACTCACACCGATATTTAAGAAAGGGCAAGAACAGGATACAGCTTACATTTAGAACACAACGAATAGGTTTTAAAAAATCCAAGATACCTGCCATCCTGCAGAACTTCACATTTCCGATTATTGACAATTCTGTCCATCTTGTGTCTTGCCTATGATACACAAGGCGAATAAACAAAATTATTCAGTGTAGTGTGTAGCACCTTTTTCAATCACAAATTTCTTATGTCCTTTGTACTCTAGGAAGTGTACACTTCTGTACTATTTATACATGGTGCTATGAATTCTTGTTATGTTAATGGTTAATTCAACATGTATGCTTAGGACATATGGCCTCTGTGACTTCGGTCACATCAAAGTCACACTGCAATATGAAGGACTTTTGGCCTGTGTGACTCGAGTCAAATCAAAGTTGCACTATAGCAGGAAATGATGGTTTTGTGACGAGCAAAAGGCAGGGAAGGACAGATATCCAAACTTTGTTACCAGCTGTGATCAAAGGGTATGCTTTAAAATATATGAATCAATGGACTTTGGAGCTATAACTAAATGGGTGTAAAGGTTAAGTCTGGCAAATGGTTATCCAGGAAAAAGTTAACGATGGACTGTTTAGGTTTTGAGGATACCCTATGCACAGGTCCATAACTATTGACAAATGGAATAGTAAGATCAAAAATACAACAGCAATATTAGAATGCAGCATGAACCCTGGCTGAAGGAGATAAATACAGACAGCAGAAACAGGATCAGTGTGCAGATTTGAAGACATAGGGAGAGAAAGAGGAATAAGTCACAAGCCGTCTGTTGCCACTAGAGTCAGTGAAAACCAGAACAATCTGAACTAGATATCAACTGCCTTCTTTTAAGTATAACTTTTGTTGCTTAATGAATGACCCTGATGTCTCTGCATTGTGTTTCCTCATCCAAAATTTATTTTAAGAACATAAGAAATAGGAACAGGAGTAGACCATTTGGCCCCTCAAGCCTGCTCCGCCATTCAATAAGATCGTGGTTGATCTTCTTCCGTTTCGGTTTCCACATTCCCATCTAACCCCGATGACCTTTGATTCCCTTGCCTAACAAAAATCTATCCACCTCTGCCTTAGAAATATTCAATGACCCCGTCTCCACCACCTTCTGAGGCAGAGAGTTCCAAAGTCGCACAACCCTCAGAGAAAAAAATTCTCCTCATCTCTGTCCTAAAAGGGCAACCCCTAATTTTAAAACAGTGGCCCCAGTTCTGAATTCACCCAAGAGAGAAAACATCCTTTCAACATCCACCTTGTCAAGGCCGTTCAGGATCTTGAATACTTTAATCAAATCACCCTGCACTCTTCTAAACTCCAGTGGAAAGAAGCCCAGTCGGTCCAACCTTTTCTCATAAGACAACCCACTCATATGAACCGCCTCCAATGCATTTACATCCTTCCTTAAATAAGGAAAGATTTTCTGTTCACCTCTTCTGTTCAACCTCTTAAAGTACTCGGCAATAGAAATGCCTCACAGTAAGTTTGGCAACACAGTTGGCAAGGCACTGCCTGGCATCAAATTGATCAGGGGTTTGATTACTGGTTCATCTTAAATTAGAAAGGCAGACAAAGGGCACTACAACTAGCCCAGAAAGCCTTGGCTAATGAACATATTACTATTTCCTGACTCCTAAATGCATTGTAGGTATCAGATGAAAATTGAAATCAGACTTTACTGTGATATCGCCCGTTATCAAATAACTTGCCAATATTCACTGTGCTGGCATGTACAAAATGTGAAGAACCAGGCCACAGCTTGAGGCAAACCTCCTGGGAAGGAGGATGGAAAATTGAGGGGAGGGGAAAGAATAATTGATCCAAACTCTAATTCCATGAAATACATATAATTCATCATTATAATCTGGATTTACTTTATTGGTGAATGCGTAAATGGCATAGGATTTTGGGTGTTTCCTTATGCCGAATTTAATTTGGACAAATCGTTCTGGAATCAACCACAAAAGGAAGCCATTCAGCCCATTGTGTCTGTGTCAGCTCTCTGCAAGTACAACTTACCCAGCTTCTTTCCCCTGCCTTTTCCCCATAGCCCTGCAAATATTTCTCTTCCAAGTAAATTATCCAATTTTCTTTTGAAAGCCACAGTTGAATTTGCCTCCGCCACAGACTCAGGCAGTTCATTCCAGATCCTCATCACCCGCTCTGTAAGGACGTTTTCCTCATGTTGCCGAAGTTTCTTTTGCTAATTACCTTCAATCAGTGCCCAGTGTTTCTTGATCCTTCCACCAATGGGAACAGTTTCTCTCTATCCTCTTTATTCAGACCCCTCATGATTTTGGACATCACTAGCAAATCTCCTCTTAATCTTCTCTTCTCTGTTATTCACAATAAGTGGTTGTAGTGGAAGAATTAATCCAGGCTGGTCTTTTGGTTCAAGATGGTTGATTTTCAAGACAGCTTCTCAGTGCTACTAACTTCCTAATAGCTTCTCCACAAAGTGTTCCAGCTGTATCTTTTTATTCTGTTTAGATGGGATAATCAATGCCCATCACCTGTTTAACTAGCAATTATGTTTAACAAGGTGATTGCCATGCAGTGTGATTACTTATACATTCGCTGTGGCTCAGTTCATAGCACCCTCGCCTTTGAATCAGAGGGTTGTGGGTTCATGTCCCACTCCTGGAAACCAAGAACTGTGATTGTACTCGAAAAGAGTTGCAATCTGTGACTGTTGGTAACTCGAAAGAGTTTCTCCATGGTGAACAGCTCCAACTTCTCTAATCTATCCAAAGAACTGATGCTCCTCATCCCTGGAACCCAATCTCATGAATCTTTTCTGCACACTGTTTAATACCTTCATATTCTTCCTAAAGCGGGGTGCCCAAAACTGTACACTACTCCAGTTGGCACCTAACCAGTGTTTTATATAGGCTTAACTTCTTTGCTTTTGTACTCTATGCCTCTATTTATAAAGCCCAAGATGCTGTATGTTTTATTAGCCACTTCCTCAACCTGCCCTGGCACCTTCAGTGATTTGTGCACATACAGCCTCAGTTCCTCTGCTCCTGTGCCCCTTTTAGTATTGTACTCTTTGTCACCTCTCCTCATTCTTCCTGCCAAAATTAATCACTTCACACTTCTCAGCACTAAGTTTCATTCGCCACTAGTCTGCCCATTCCACCGGCCTTTTGAAGCTTATCACCATCCTTCTCACAGTTCATATTACTCCCAAGTTTGTTTCATGTGCAAATTTTTGAATGGTGTCCTGCACACCCAATGGTGATGAAATATATTAAAGTCCATTTAGGATAATATTGTACAATTGTGTTCATTTTACCCCGAAATCTACAAATAACTGGCTTTAATCATAGGACTATTTCATTTGGAGCAATCTCTCCAAGGGATCTTTGACCATGATCCCACCCCTCTTCCTCATTTCCAACTCAAACTCAATCCAACTGTGTACAAAATGCAAGATGTTTTGATCGAGGCCAAACTTAGCCTCAAGCCTGAATTTGCCAAAATCTGGTTGAAGGTATTCCTCAGTTTCAGCACATGATCCTCAAACTGTCCTGTTCTTTTACCACCTCCAACATTTTTCTTTACAGCTAAAGAAACAGTTCAAATAAAATTTTTTAAAAAACAATTTTTCAGAATGCTTAATGATTTTTCTCCTGAATTAGTTGCAGGAATATCCAGGAGATCAATTTTTAATTCCTGGAGATTTCAGAGCATCCTGGAGGGTTAGCAGCCCTACCGAAACACACATTCATTCCAACAGCAAGACCTACTTTCATCTCCACTACATTTCTCATCTCCTTCTCCATCTCGACCTTATCTTCACTCACAATGAAACTCATAATCAATGACCTCATTATGCAGGTTATATTTTCTCCCCACCCCGACATCTTCTTTGCTGACTTTCGAAGTTCCATCCTCAAACTCCAGTTCATCCAGAACTCTATGGCTTGTACTCTACCAAAAGTTCTATTCACTTCTTTGCTTGCCAGCTCCATAGACTTCCACTTTTCCCTTCCTCACCAGGGGCAACAAACTCAAATCCTCATCCACTTCTTTAAATCTCTCAATAGTCTCACTTTTATTTGAAGGTGGGAATCACTAATTCTACTTAAACATCCTTTGGGATTGGCCAGAGTCCAAGGAACTCTGGATATCCACAAGACAAACCGCAAGCTAATTCCTTTAAAACCCTGGGTTCTAAGTTGCCAAAGCCATGAGACTTACCCATTACCCACCTTAAGCTTCAAAAAACCCACAATATTCCAGATTTGGAAATTGAAAACTTTTTTTTTTAACAGTCAACATTCACTTTCAAATTGTTCTCACAACTTTACCATTTGCTCTTCCTCTCATCTCTACTTAAATCATAGATCACAGACCCCAAATCTCATGTTCTTGTAAATTACAATGTATTAGCAACACCAGAACACATTTAATGGAGTTATTTAGATGGAAACATCAGGTTCCAAATGTGCCGATGATACCCAACTCTAACTCAGCACCACCTTTCTCCAAAGCTTCATTGGCTGTGATTGACCACAGTGTTTGTCAGCCATTTTGGTGGGGACCAAAGAGAATGGCTTGGGTCTTCCCAATATTTATTATGTATTGGGAAGAATGAAGCTATTGTCTTTGGTTCCTGTTACAAACACAGTTTCCTATCCACCAACTAGCCCTCTTTCTGGCAAATGCCCAAGACTGAACCAACCCATTCAAAACTTTGGTGTCATATTTGATCCTGAGGTGAGCTTCCGACCAGATCATGTACCTCCATCTCCATAGCATCAGCTGACTCCTAGCCTGCCCGAGCTCATGTACTGCTGAAATCCTCATTCATGCCCGTGTTACATTTAGACTTGACTATTCCATTGGTCTCCTGTCCAGCCTCTGATACGCCATCCTACAAAATTTAAGATTAAACTCAACTGCCTGCACCTTAACCCACGCCAAATTCCATTCACCCATCACCCTCCTCTTCTGGACCTACACTGGCTTGCAGTCTGGCAATGCCACAGTTTTAAAATTCTCATCCACATTTTCAAATCCCTCCATGGTCTCATGCCTCCCTAGTTCTGTAACATCACGTTATATGACGAGAGGTATAAATAAGATAGAAGCAATCCAAAGACTTCTTGTCTTTAAAGGCAATTCTGCACGAAATACACCAGTGTCACATCCTGGATTGAGGATTTGGAATGGGAATCACGACAGCAAAGGAGTGGGAAAAAAAAATCCGACTGACCGTGTTCTATAAAATATCGAGTGGACTGGTGGGAATTGACAGAAACAAATACCTTGCCTCCTTCCGGCGATGAAAAAACACAAGACAGCCATCCACACAAACTACAAAGATCATTTGGTTCCAAGACAGCGTATCAACAATCTTTCTTCCCAAGGACAATTCCACAATGGAACAAGCTGACAAAAGAAACAGTCACAGTCCCATCACTTGAAATCTTCAAGACCCATCATTAGATTATTTCCATGTATAAATTTTCATTACTGGATGATGATCTCGGCAGGTCATGCCTGGTTTAGCTAGTGCCACCCATATAAATGTTGGCGGAATATGGATGTGTGTGTGTGATGCCGACACAAATAAAGCAGAAGCAGGAGGAGGAGGAGGATCAGCATTTCCAGGCAAGCTTTACCATGATCATGTTAGTCAATGGAGAAGGTAGCATAGTGGTATTGCCACTGGACTAGTAAACAAGAGACCCAGGATAATGCTCTGGGGACTCTGATTTGAATCCCACACAGCAGAAGGCTGAATTTGAATTCAATAAAAATCTAGAATTAAAAGTCCAATGATGACCATGAAATCTTTGTAGACTGTTGTAAAAACCCATCTGGTTCACGAGTGCCCTTTAGGGAAGGAAATCTGCCATCCTTACCTGACCTGGCCTACATGCCACTCCAGACCCACAGCAATGTGATTGATATTTAAATGCCTTCTGAAAAGGCCTAGCAAGCCACTCAGTTGTATCAAGCCGCTGCAAAGTCTAAAAGGAATGAAACCGGACGGACCACCTGGCATTGACCTAGGCACCAGAAATGACAATGGCAAATTCAGCCCTGATGACCCTGCAAAGTCCTCTGGGGAATTGTGCCAAAATTGGGAGAGCTGTCTCACAAACTGGTCAAGCAACAGCCTGATATAGTCATCCTCACAGAATCATACCTTACAGATAATGTCCCAGACACCACCATCACCATCCCTGGGTGTGTCCTGTCCCACCAGCAGGACAGGCCCAGCAGAGGTGGTGACAGAGTGAAGAGGGAGTTGCCCTGGGAGTCCTCAACATTAATTCCAAACCCAATGAAGCCTCATGGCATCAGGTCAAACATGGGCAAGGAAACTCCTGCTGATTACCATGTACCTCCCCTCTCTCAACTAAGGAACCAGTGCTCCTCCATGTTGAACACCACTTGGAGGAAGCATTGAGGGTGGCAAGGGTGCAGAATGTACTCTGGGCAGGAGCCTTCAATGCCCATCATGAAGAATGGGTCAGTAATTCCACTAAAGACCGAGCTGACCAAGTCCTAAAGGACATAGCTGCCGTACTGAGTCTGCAGCAGGTGGTGAGGAAACAAAACTTACTTGACCTCATCCTCACCAACCTGCCTGCCGCAGATGCATCTGTCCATGTATCGGTAGGAACGATCACCACACAGTACTTGTGGAGACAAAGCCCTGTCGGTGCAGGCTCGATGGGCCGAAGGGCCTCTTCTGCACTCTGAGATTCTGTAATTTCACACTGACGATACCCTCCATCGCACTTTGGGGGGTGGGGCACTATCACCATACTAAATGGGATAGATTTTGAACAGATCTAGCAACTCAAAACCGGGCATCCATGAGGCATTGTGCACCATCAACAGCAGCAGAAATGTACTCAAACATAATCTGTAACCTCATGGCCCAGCATATGCCCTGTTCTATCATTACCACCAAGTCAGGCAATCAACCCTGGTTCAATGAAGAGTGCAGGAGGGCATGCCAGGAGCAGCACCAGACACACGTAAAAATGTTGTCAACCTGGTGAAGTGACAACACAGCAGTACTTGCGTGCCAAACAGCACAAACAGTAAGTGATAGGCAGGGCTAAGCAATCCCACAACCAACAGCAATGTGGTTGACTCTTAAAATGCCCTCTGAACAAGGGCAATTAGGGATAGGCAATAAATGCTGGCCAAGCCAGAGATGCCCACATCTCATAATCGAATTTTAAAAATACTCACTGGAGGAGGTGGCTCCACAAATATCCCCATCCTCAATGATGGGGGAGCCCAGCACATCAGTGCAAAATATAAGGCTGAAGCATTTGCTATAACCTTCAGCCAGAAGTGCCAAGTGGATGATCCATCTCGGCCTCCTCCTGGGGTCCCTAGCATCACAGATGCCAACCTTCAGCCACTCTGGATGATCATTAAGTGATGGGAGGTATCATCAACAGTGCTATCAAGCTGCATTTGCTCAGCAATAACATTACAGCCTTGGCTCAAACATGGACAAAAGAGCTGAACTCCAGACATGAGACGAACAGTCCCTTGACGTCAAGGCAGCATTTGACCAAGTGTGGCATCAAGGAGACCTATCAAAACTGGAGTCAATGGGAATCAGAGGAAAACTCTCCACTGGTTGGAGTCATTCCTAGCACAAAGGAAGATTTTTGTGGTTGTTATAGGTCAATTACCTCAGTCCCAGGACATCACTGCAGAGGTTCATCAGGATAGTGTCCTAGGCCCAATCATCTTCAGCTGCTTCATAAATGACCTCCCTTCCATCATATGGTCAGAAGTGGAGATGTTAGCTCTTGATCACACAATGTTCAGCACCATTCGCAACTCCTCAGATACTGAAGCAGTCCATGTCCAAATGCAGCAAGACCTGGACAATATATAGGCTTGGGCTGACAAGTGGCAAGTAACATCCGTGCCACAGAAGTGTTAGGCAATGACCATCTCCAACAAGAGAGAATCCAACCATCGCCCCTTGATGTTCAATGACATTACCATCGCTGAATACCCACTATCAACATCCTGGGGGCTACCATTGACCAGAAACTGAACTGGACTAGCCATACAAATACTGTGGCTACAAGAGCAGCTCAGAGGCTAGGAACCCTGAAGTGAGTAACTCACCTCCTGACTCCCCAAAGCCTGAAAACAATGCACAAGTCACAAAGTGTGATGGAATACTCCCCACTTGCTTAGATGAGTGCAGCTCCCACAACACTCAAGAAGCTTGACACCATCCAGGACAAAGCAGCCCACTTGATTGGCACCACATCCACAAACATTCACACCCTCCATCACCTGCGCACAGTAGCAGCTGTGTGTACCACCTACAAGATACACTGCAGGAATTCACCAAGGTTCCTTCGACAGCACCTTCCAAACCCATGACCATGACCATCTAGAATGACATGGGCAGCAGGTATATGGGAACACCACCACCTGGAAGTTCCCCTCCAAGTCACTCACCATCCTGACTTGGAAATATATCGCCGTTCCTTCACTGTCACTGAGTCAAAATGCTAGAACTCCCTTCCTAACAGCACTGCGGGTGTACCTACTCCACGTGGACCACAACAGTTCAAGGAGGCAGCTCACCACCACCATCTCAAGGGCAACTAGGGATGGGCAATAAGTGCTGGCCCAGCCAGTGATGCCAATATCCCACGAATGAATGAAAATAAGTCCCATGCAGTTACTCTGGAATTAGGAACTGTTGATCAATAACAGAATTTGATGCAAAATGCAGTAGTTGTGTTCAGAGCCAGTTAATTTTTATCACTTGGAATTGTTAAAAAATTGATGCAAATTCACTTCTGCTTTGCTGCAGTTGTTAAAATTACCACACGCATACATTATAGATGATGCATGGTTGAAACCCATGACTATTTAATTGATGCCAAGGCACTGCTGCTGTATGGTCACCTATAACAAACTTTGACAGGCAGATGGCGCCAATTCTCTATTAACCTTTCATCGAAAATCTTTCACTCCTCCCAATTTGAATAGCCTCTCCAACTTGCAGAACATGCAGAGATGGTTTTGCTGTTCAGGCAGTAAGCAGGAGGTTCAACGTTATTAGAATGCGTGGTTAGACAAAGAAACAAAATAAATGCTTACAATATCGTCAATAAGGTCCTTCATTGCTGTTATTCCCAGCACCACCACCAAAGGCACCAATGTGGTGTACCAAGCCAAGGTTGAGATCTGAGGAATGGCCTAAAGAGAAAACGAGAAAAAAAATTTCTTATGGAAGCTTAAACCTCATTATCAGATGATAAAATCATTAAGATTCAAGGCGTTCTTTGATCTTTTTATTATTGTTATATCACACAGGTGGATACACACATGATTCAACTGGCTGCTAAATTTTCCACTTGTGCATCACTGCACCAATATGCCTTTAAACAAACCAAGTCAAATTTCCCTTCCCCCAGCTCAAAACACTCAACCTCAAGGAAGCAATCAAATGAGCTATGTGCAATTTTCAGCAAGTCCAAAGAAAAGTAAAACTGCAAACACTGGGAACCTGAAATATCAAAAAACAAAATTCCCGAAAATAAATAGCACCTCAATTCAGTGCCTATGAATTAAAAGATATTGTTCAAATGAATGCCCCTCAGCAGAACTTACCCAAAACATTCATTTAGCTTTCGCTTTCAGACACTTGCGGACATGCTTGCTAATATATTATATTTTTATTTCAGAATAATTAAATTTATTGACCGCAACAATTTCTGGAGCGGTTGAGAATATTTCACCATCAGGTAAGAAAAGTCCACTATATTGGAAATGCCTTTTTGCCTTACATTTACAAGAAATATTTGCTTTCCACCAAGCAAAAGGAAATGTGGAATGAAAAAAGTTTAAGCACTGTCAGTCTTGGCCAGTGAACAGAAAATGAATCTTTAAATGAAGCAGTGATTTTTGTATAGTGATAAATGCAATAAATTTAGTTTATATTTTAAAAAGATAGCACTGAGAGGAGGAGAGGTCATGTAGAAAATTTAGGTTTACAACATTGAGTATATATTTTTTTAAACCACCTACTTGCAGAATGAGAAGGATCAAAAAGTAAGCGTTGGCTGCCCTTTTAAATTGCTCCATCAGGTTACGTGGTAGAAAGGTTAAAACATTGTATTTGTACGTCCGGATAGCATTCCCCTGAAAATAAAATTGAACCATTGTTATAAATCGGAAAATGCTTCAATGCAATGAGGCCTTAAATTCCGTGCCCAGACATTGCTATCATTGTGCATTCTGTCTGCTAAGATTTTGAGATTTAAGGTATTGCAAAAGTTGTTAGGCAGAAGATTAACAAAAGCTACCCATGAAGAGTCTACTTACAGAGTATTTGCGTGTTTTAAAGCAACTATACTTTGTGACAGTGAACTGATTGTTAAAGTTTCTGTCATTTGCTTTGACCTTCCACGTGTATTCTGAAATATAAAGCACAGTGAAGAGAGTTCAAAAATGTTCAAAGTTAAGTGTGAAAACAAAGACATTGAATTAAGACTGCTGTTAACCTTTCTTTAAAAAAATAAACCCTTAGGTTATTGTAGCTTAGTTTTCTTCTTGGGAGAAAATTTTTACTTTTGCAGAGGCAAGATCTTTCTAGGATAGTAACTCTCCAAAATGGTGTTGTCTCCCAACTTTAGCCTCTTGTGCACACTGAGGCAATCTGTGGTTTCAAAAGCCTTTGTTTTTTGAGACAGGCCCTAACTGAAATAGAAGCTCAAGGTCCCCAGGTTTCTGGAAGAGGGTGGTAATTGGATTTCTTGGCTGTGACATCAGACTTCTGGCCAAGGTTGCTATGGAAACCGAAGCTAATTGGGAAGAATAAAAAGGAAAGAGGTCAGGTTTCAGCCTGTGGCTGAAAGAGAGACAGGTACTCTTTGTGTTCAGCGTTTCTCCCAGGGCTCAGAATAGGGTGGAAGCTCTGAAAAGTTGAGTGGGCAGTCCAGGCACAGTGAGGCATTGGTTTTCACCAGGGCTGACCATATCATGTACCGGGGTGGTATGGGGTGGTCAGAAAAGGTCTCTCCGAGAAGCTACGCCTTCAGGATTGTCGTAAACTGAGTAAAGGAGGTTCGGCAGAAGTGCACGCTTTTGGTGATCATCTTTTCGGTGGAACCTGGATGGAGTAGAGCTATTGCGAGAGGCTACCTGATGATGAAATCCTGCGTGACAAAGAGTAGTGGATCTCTCCTGCAGGAAAATAGGGTTGTGAAAGAATTTAGAACCACACGTGGTGTCACTTACATGCTAAGAATGCAAGCTGAGAAATCCGAAAGATTCACCTTTGTCGTTATTAGCTGTTTAAAATGTATAATTTATGGTTTCTGTTGAATATGAGTTGCCATTAGATCACAATGGAGAGAGATGACCTCAGCTCTGGAGATCAAGGTGTAGAATTGGTTCAGGTAGAGATGAGAAATAGTAAAGGTAAGAAGTCACTTGTGAGAATGCTTTATTGCCCCCTAACAGTAACCGCACTGCAGGATGGGGCATACATGAAGAAATAATAGGGTCTTACAAGAAAGTTACAGCGATAATCATGGGTGATTTTCATCTACATATAGATTGGACTAATCAGATTGGCAAAGGTAGCCTGGATGATGAGTTCATAGTATTTTTGGGACATTTTCTTGGAGCAGCATGTTCGAGCGCCATCCAAAGAGCAGGCTATACTAGATCTGGCAATGTGTAATGAGACAGGATTAATTAATGACCTTTCAGTTAAGGCACCCCCTAGCTAGCAGTGATCATATCATCATTGGACTTCACATTCAGTTTGAGGGAGAGAACAGTGGATCTTCGACAAGTGTTTTAAACTTTAAAAAGGGCAATTATGAGGGCATGAAGTGAGCAAGGAAATTAAGTTAGGGGATTGGTCAGTAAAGATGCAGTGGTAGACATTTAAGGAGATATTTCAGAATACTCAGTGAAGATACATTCCAGTGAGAAAGAAAGACTCTGAGGGGAGGACGCATATTTACAGCTAACTAAGGAAGTTAAAGATAATATCAAGTTGAAAGAAAAGGCGTATAATTCCACAAAGAGGAATGACAGGTCAGAAGATCGGACAGAATATAAACAGCAGCAAAGAATGACTGAAAGATTAATAAGGAGAGGGAAATTAGAGCACAAAAGTAACCTAGCTAGGAATATAAAAACAAATATTAAAAGTTTCTACAGGTATTTTAAAAGAAAGCAGTAAAGTGAATGTTGGTCCTTTAGTGAGAGAGAATGGGAAATTAATAACGGAAAATAAGGAAATGGTGGATGAACTGAACAGATATTTTGCATCTGTCTTCATTGTACAGGGTACGAATAACATCCCAGAAGTAATTGTAAATCAGGTGGTGAAAGTGAGAGACGATCTTAAGGCAATCACAATTACCAGCGAAAAGGTACCAAGAAAATTATTAGAACGAAAAGCTGACAAGTCCCCAGGCCCTGGTGGACTTCATCCTGCTGTTAAAAGAATTGGCTGCTGTGATAGTAGATGCTTTGGTTTTAATTTGCCAAAATTCCCTAGATTCTGTGAAGACTCAAGACTCAAGACTCAGACGTCTACAGCACAGAAGGAGGCCATTCGGCCCATCGTCTCCATGCTGGTCAACAAAGATCTGACTACACTAATCCCATTTCGAGCACTTGGCCCATAGCCCTGGAGCTTTGGCAATGCAAGTGAATATCTAAATACTTGAATACTCAAGCACCCTTTCAGGCAGTGAGTTCCAGACTCCCACCACCCTCTGGCTGAAAACTTTTCTCCTCAACTCCCCTCTTAACTTTCGACCTCTTACCTTAAATCTATGCTCCCTGGTTATTGAACCCTCTACTAATGGAAAAAGTGCCTTCCTATCCATCTTATCTATGCCCCTCATAATCTTATACATCTCTCTCAGGTCCCCTCTCAACCTTTGCTGCTCCAAGGAAAACAACACCAGCCTATCCAATCTTTCCTCATAGCTCAGACCCTCCAGCCCAGGCAGCATCCTGGTAAATCTCCTCTGCATCCTCTCCAGTGCAATCACATCCTTCCTATAATGCGGCTACTAGAATTGCATGTAGTACTCCAGTTGTGGCCTAACCAATGTTTTATACAGTTCCAGCATAACCTTGCTGTTTTTGTTTTCTATGCCTTGGCTAATAAAGGCAAGTATCCCATATGCCTTCTTAACCACCTTATCTACCTGCCCTGCTACCTTCAGGGATCTATGATCCCATCAGGGATTTTTGGTCCCATCAGATTGTAAAATAGTGAATGCGACTCCACTGTTCAAGAAAGGAGGGAGACAGAAGCAGGAAACTACAGACCACTGAGCTTAACATCAGTCAGAGGGAAAATGCTGGAATCTACAAACATACAAATCTATTATTGAGGAGGTTATAGCAGGGCACTTAGGAAATGTCAATACAATCAGGTAGGGAGGCAGTAACATGGTTTTGTGAAAGGGAAACCATGTTAGACTAACTTATTGGAGTTCTTTCACAGGATCTTAATGGCACAGGAGGCCATTCGGCCCATTATGTCTGCACCGGCTCTCAAAATGAGCATTATGACCTAGTGCCACTGCCCTGCCTTTTCCCTGTACCCCTGCACATTGTTTCTGTTCAAATAATCATCTAATGCCTTCTTGAATGCCTGGATCGAACCTGCCTCCACCACACTTCCAGGCAGTGCATTCCAGACCCGAGCCACTCGTGTGAAAATGTTTTTTCTCACGTCACATTTGCTTCTTTTGCAAATCACTTTAAATCTGTGCCCTCTCATTCTTGATCCTTTTATGAGTGGGAACAGCCTCTCCCCATCTACTCTGTCCAGCCCCCTCATGATTTTGAGCATCTCTTTCAAATCTCCTCTTATCCTTCTTCTCTCAAAGGAGACCAGTCCCAACCTCTCCAATCTATTTTCGTAACTGAAGTTTCTCATCCCTGGAACTTGAAGAAAATACAAGCAACGTGGATAAAGAGGAACCTGTGGATAGGCTGTACTTAGTGCCACATCAAAGGTTACTATGCAAAATAAGAGCTCCTGGTGCAGGGGGTAACATATTAGCATTATTGATTAGCTAATGGGCATAAATGGGTCTTTTTCAGGTTTTGAGTCTGCAAAGGGGTATGGATAGGATAAAGGATTGGGCAAAATAATTGGCAGATGGAGTATAATGTGGCAACATGTGAACTTGTCCACTTTGGCAGGAAGAATAGAAAAGCAACATATTATTTAAATGGAGAGAGATTGCAGGACTCAGAGGTACAGAGGGATTTGGGTGTCCTGGTACACGAATCACGAAACTTTAGGATGCAGGTGCAGCAAGTGATTCAGAAAGCAAATGGGGTGTTGTTGTTTATTGCAAGGGGAATGGAACATACAAGTAGGGAAGTTTTGCTACCATTGTAGAGGGCATTGCTGAGACCACATCTCGAGTACTGTGTGCAGTTTTGGTGTCCTTATTTAAGAAAGAATATAATTGCATTAGAAGCAGTTCAGAGAAGGTTCACTTAACTGATATCTGGGATGGGAAAGGTTATCTTATGAGGAAAGGTTGAACAGGCTGGGTCTGTATCCATTGGAGTTTAGAAGAATGAGAGGTGATTTTATTGAAATATATAAAGATCCTGAGGGGACTTAATATGGTGGATGCCGAAAGGATGTTCCACCTGTGGGAAAGACTAGGACCAGGGAATACAGTTTAAAAACAAGGGGTCTCCCATTTAAGGCTGAGGTGAGAAGAAATTTTCTCTGAGGATCATGAGTCTTTGGATCTCTCTTCCCCAAAGAGCGGTGGAGGCAGGGTCATTCAATATTTTTAAGGCAGAGGTAGATTCAGGGTTGGTAGAATAAGAAGTTATGGCCACAATCAGATCAGCCATGATCTTACTGAATGGTGGAGCAGGCTTGAGGGGCTGAATGGCCTACTCCTGCTCTTAACTTGTGAGCTCGTAAGAAGATGAGCTTCAAGAGGATGTGTGACATTTAGAAAGGACAGGAAGCTAGGAAAAGGTGGAGTTGTTGCTCTGTTAATTAATGATGGTATTAGTGCATTAGAGAGGGATGACCTAGGTTCAGTAAATTAGGATGTTGAAGCAGTTTGGGTTGAGATGAGAAAGGATAAAGGCAAAAAGACACTTGTGAGAATGGTGTCCAGGCCCCCCAATTGTAACTACACAGTAGGACAGAGTATAAAGGAAGAGATAATGGGAGCTGGAGCTGGTCAGAAAGGTACAGCTATAATAATGGGAGATTTTAATCCACAGAAAGACTGGAAAAATCAGAAGGATAAAGGTAGTTTAGATGAGGAGTTCATAGAATGTTTTTGGGGTAGGTTCTTGGAACAGCACCTTCTGGAGCCAACCAGAGAGCAGGCTATACTTGACCTGTGCAACTAGATGGGATTAATTGATAACCTCAGTGAAGGCACCCCTAGGCAGATAACATCCCAGAAATAGCTGCAAATCAGGAAATGGAAGGAAGGGAGGAACCCGGGAAAATTACAATCACAAGGGAAGTGGTATTGACCAAATTGTTGGAGCTGCGGGCTGACAAAACTCCAGGTCTGGATGGACTTCACCTGAAGGTCTTGAAAGAAGTGGCTAGTGAGATAGTTGATGCATTTGTTTTAGTTTTCCAAAGTTCCCGAGATTTGAGCAAGGTTCCATTAGATTTGAAATAGCAAATATCACTCCTTATTCCAAAAATAGCAGGACACAGAAAGTAGGAAACTACAGGTCAGTAAGCTTAACATTTGACATAGGGAAAATGGTGTTATAACAGGGTACTTAAAAGTTGAAGGCAATTAAGCAGAATCAACATGGCTTTGTAAAAGGGAAATCATGTTTAATCAAGTTACTGGAGTTCTTTGAAGGAGTCGCATGTACTGTATTTAGAATTCCAGAAGGCATTTGGTAAGGTGCCACATCATAGGTTATTGCGGAAAATAAAATAAAAGTAGGTGTTAACATATTGGCATGGATAGAAGATTGGCTGGCTAACAGGAAACACAGAGGGTAGCCATAAATGGGTCTTTTTCTGGTTGGCAGGATGTGACAAGTGATGTGCCACAGGGATCAGTGCTGGACCTCAACTTTTTACAATTTATATAAATGATTTGGATGAAGGGACCGAAGTTTTGGTTGCTAAATTTGCTGATGACACTAAGATAAGTAGGAAAGTAAGTTGCGAAGAGGATGTAAGGAGGCTACAAAGTGGCATTGATAGGTTAAGAGAGTGGGCAAAGATCTGGCAAATGGAGTATATTAGAGGCAAATGTGAAATTGTCCATTTTGGCAAGAAGAATAAAAGAGAAACGTTATCTAAATGGTGAGAGATTGCAGAGCTCAGATTCAGAAGGACCTGGGTGTCCTCGTGCATGAATCACAAAAGGCTAGTATGCAGGTACAGCAAGTAATTAGAAAAGCTAACAGAATGTTATCGTTTACTGTGAGGGGAATTGAATATAAAAGTAGCTTCAGTTGTACAGGACACTGTTGAGACCACATCTGAAGTACTGTGTAACAGTACTGGCCTTCTTATTTAAGGCAAGGTGTAAATGATTAGAAGCAGTTTAGGAGAAGGTTTACTATACTAATACCAGGAATGGGCGGGTTGTCTCTTGAGGAAAGGTTGGATAGGTTAGGCTTGTATCCACTGAAGTTTAGAAGAGTAAGGTGACTTGATCAAAACCTTTAAAGATCCTGAGGGGTCTTGACTGAATGGTTGTGGAGAAAATGTGGGAGAATCTACAACTAAGGTCATGGCTTTGAAAATAAGGGGTCGCGCATTTGAGAGAGAGGAGGAGAATTTTTTTCTCTGAGGGTCATGAGTCTTTGGAACACTCTTCCTCAAAAGGCAGTGGAAGCAGGTGTTATGGCACAGTCAATGGTAAATGCTGAGTTGCTCAAATCCCAAAGGGAAACTTGAAACAACTGCCACAACTTTTTGCAATTTGTATATATTTCGAGATGCAGGCTTTGAATTCAGTAGTAAAAAGACCAAGTCTTATAGGTTTCTTACAAAACTAAATTAAACCTTTATTAATAGAAGAAATGATTTTAAGTACCTACGTAGATCTACAAATTACCACTATGATAACTTCTAAATCCCCTAGTTAATCTAACCCCCGTTACACTTTCGTTATGGCAACAGTTAAGATGCCTAGATTTCAAAAGACCCAAGCAAAGTAACACAGAATATCCTGAAACATTCAAATTCAAAGTAAGTTTTCTTAATTTCAGTTCTTTGTACACAGCAGCTTGAGGCTTAGATGCTGGAGACTTTTCACACTTTAGATCTTAGAATACTTACCCTTACAGACAGCCTTCTCTCCTTTATACATATTTTCCCCTTTGAATGCAAATTCCCATTGTTTCACTGTCTTTGGACTTTACCTCTCTAATAATAAAAATCTCTCATAGTACCAATTTTATCAGTAATCTTTGGGAAAAATAAACACAGTTTCTTAACTTCTCCTGGCTATGTAAAACATTTCACCCCTCCTTTGAATTCAAGCTAGTCTGATTTATTTAAAAATGCAAATGTTCCCTTTACACCTATGTTTACCTACTTAACATTTCAAACATAGCTTATCTTCCGTTACATCAGAGCCTTCATACCAGCTGCCTTTAATTCAATTAAGTCACATACACACACCATTATTACTCTACTTTACAATAAATTCCAATAACATTACGAAAATTATTATATCTTCCTGACATAGGGTCTTTGAATATTTTAAGGCAGAGCTTTATGGAGGGAATGGCAGAGCTTAGCCTGAAGTTCGTTCCAAATACTGTGTAGTTCCAAGCTTATGGGGGCGGGCGGGGGGAGTGAGTGGCCGGGAAGGACACTCTGGACATTTTAAAAGTAATAGGCTTCAAGCTGCTTTTATCCCATTTTCTACAGTTGAACTTTAATTTTAGGTATTAAAGTTATGTTCGAAAAACATGAAGCATGAACTAGATATTCCCAGTTTTCAGATCTTCAGTGTTTACAGTATCTCCCCTTATCAGTTTATTTGCGATGCAGACTGCTTTAAGCTTTTGTCTGCCTGTGGAAATTGATTGAAAGTTCTCTTGAAAGTTTGGTACAGTACATTATAGAATCTTTGATGTCAACTTAAGATGTTACTTACTGAAAATGTTATCGTAGTTGGATGGGCAAGATGCCCCTTCCAGAAAACCATGCTGGCTGCCATTTACTGGATTACTTTGAATAAATTTGCCCTTTATTTCTTCCTGATGATCAATTCTAATACATTGCAAGACTAATGGGGTTGTAATTACCACCATTTGCAGTTCTAATTTCTTTTTTGGAAAATCAATACCACATTTGCTCATTTCCAATTTGGTGGGGGAATGTCCTGTGTTCAGCAGTTTCTTCATAATGATCCTCAGCAATTTTATGGGCTTCATCCCTTTTGTCACCATGCAACCCCAAGCTACATGCTTGTTGTCCCGAGATCCAGCGTTTGTTAGCCCTTTCAGCCAGAGGGATCTTTACACTACGTACTTCTAGCCAGCCTCGTTTGTTGGAAGGCTCATCACCCCACCAATGAGACTACAATTTACTTCCTGGTAACTTCTGTAGATATTCCATTTTTTGCTTTCTAGCCTCGCCTTCTCGCATCGTTACAAGGTTAACTGTGCTTTTCAGCCACCCGTAACATTAACATGTCCAAGCGCCTAAACAGCCTCAAGTTGCCATTTGCTTTCAACTGCTTCCAGCTTTCATACTTATGCAGCTTCATAGTCTTAAAACATGGATTTTATCTTTCAAACCTTTATTCACTTGATCCATCTTGTACAGATACAAATAATCTTATTCCTGGTTAGTCTCCCTTCCTTATTTTTCCTTTGTACAAAACATGTCAATTTAATTCATAGTCTAAAATAACTGATAATTGAGCTTTACCACTTTTTGGTTGCCTTCCCGCCTCCATCTGTTGGTTGATGCGGTTTTGCTCTGCATCTTCCAATCTTTCAGTAGAACTATCCAATTCGTTATCAGTCTCGTCATCACTATATGGCACCACATCGTCAAATCCTCTGCCATCATCACCATCACCAAGGCTGGAGACTCTGTCAGTACTCATCACCTTAGCGGTCCCTGAAAGAGAGAGAAAGGGGCTGAAGTCAAAATCAGAGGAACCGAGCAACAATTTCTAACAGGAGGTGACAAAAGAAATTTTTTTTAAAAATCACAAAATCATTGAGATACCGTTGACCTCCTGTAAAGAATCAGCTGTTTTCCATTTTTAAAGTTAGTATATTTCCTTTGCCCTCTCCTCTGACTTCACGGACCTCCTGTCCTCCTTGAACATCACCCTCCCCATAAACAGTCTGACCCATATTCATAGCAAGGTCACAAAAGGAGGCAACGAGAGTGGCAGGTGCTATCTCAGAACCATAGAACTGTGGAAAAGTTATGGTGCAGAAAGAGGCCTTTCAGTCCATATTGTCTTCGCCAGCCGAAAAAAACATGGGGGAAAAGGAAAAATTAGCAATTCATTTTTAATCCCATTTTCCAGCACCTGGTCTGTAGCCTTGCAGGTTACAGCACTTCAGGTGAAGATCCAGGTACCTTTTAAATGAATTGAGGGTTTCTGCCTCAATTTAGGCAGTGAATTCCAGATGCTGACTACTCTCTGGGTGAAAAGATTTTTCCTCGTGTACCATCAGATCCTTCTTCCAATTATAAAGGAAAGATCATTTTTTCCTAATAATACTGTGGGATACTTTAAATCAGATGTGTGTGTGTGCGTTGAGGGTGTGTGTGTGTATATATAGAGGGTGTGTGTGTGTGTGTGTGTGTGTGTGTGTGTGTATATAGAGGGTGTGTGTGTGTGTATATATATATATATATATTATATATAGATATATAGAGGGTGTGTGTGTATATAGAGGGTGTGTGTGTGTGTGTAGAGGGTGTGTGTGTGTGTATAGAGGGGGTGTGTGTGTGTGTGTATAGAGGGGGTGTGTGTATGTGTGTAGAGGGGGTGTGTGTGTGTAGAGGGTGTGTGTGTGTGTGTGTGTATATAGAGGGTGTGTGTGTGTGTGTGTAGAGGGGGTGTGTGTGTGTGTAGAGGGTGTGTGTGTGTAGAGGGGGTGTGTGTGAGTGTGTAGAGAGGGGGTGTATGTGTGTGTGTGTGTAGAGAGGGTGTGTGTGTGTGTGTGTAGAGAGGGGGTGTGTGTGTGTAGAGAGGGGGTGTGTGTGTGTAGAGAGGGGGTGTGTGTGTGTAGAGAGGGTGTGTGTGTGTGTGTGTGTGTAGACAGGGTGTGTGTGTGTGTGTAGAGAGGGTGTGTGTGTGTGTTTAGAGAGGGGTTGTGTATGTGTGTGTATAGAGGGTGTGTGTGTATATAGAGGGTGTGTGTGTATATAGAGGGTGTGTGTGTAGAGAGAGGGTGTGTGTGTGTGTGTAGAGAGGGGGTGTGTGTGTGTAGAGAGAGGGGGTGTGTGTGTGTGTGTGTGTGTGTATAGAGAGGGGGTGTGTGTATATAGAGGGTGTGTGTGTGTAGAGAGGAGGGTGTGTGTGTAGAGAGAGGGTGAGTGTGTGTGTAGAGAGGGGGTGTGTGTGTGTAGAGAGAGGGGGGGTGTGTGTGTGTGTATAGAGAGGGGGTGTGTGTGTAGAGAGAGGGTGTGTGTGTGTGTGTGTGTAGAGAGGGTGTGTATTTGTGTGTAGAGAAGGTGTGTGTGTGTGTGTGTGTGTGTATATAGAGAGGGGGTGTGTGTGTAGAGAGGGTGTGTGTGTGTGTGTGTGTGTGTGTGTAGAGAGGGGGTGTGTGTGTGTAGAGAGGGGGTGTGTGTGTGTAGAGAGGGGGTGTGTGTGTAGAGAGGGGGTGTGTGTGTGTGTAGAGAGGGGGTGTGTGTGTGTGTAGAGAGGGGGTGGTGTGTGTGTAGAGAGGGTGTGTGTGTGTGTGTGTGTGTAGAGCGGGTGTGTGTGTGTAGAGGGGGTGTCTGTGTGTGTAGAGGGGGTGTCTGTGTGTGTAGAGGGGGTGTGTGTGTGTAGAGGGGGTGTGTGTGTGTTTAGAGGGTGTGTGTGTGTGTGTATAGAGGGGGGTGTGTGTGTGTGTAGAGGGGGTGTGTGTGTGTGTGTAGAGGGTGTGTGTGTGTGTGTGTAGAGGGGGTGTGTGTGTGTAGAGGGGGTATGTGTGTGTGTAGAGGGGGGGTGTGTGTGTAGAGGGGGTGTGTGTGTGTGTAGAGGGGGTGTGTGTGTGTGTAGAGGGGATGTGTGTGTGTAGAGGGGGTGTGTGTGTGTGTAGAGGGGTGTGTGTGTGTGTGTGTGTGTGTGTGTAGAGGGGGTGTGTGTGTGTGTAGAGGGGGTGTGTGTGTGTGTGTGTATATAGAGGGGGTGTGTCTGTGTGTAGAGGGGGTGTGTGTGTGTAGAGGGGGTGTGTGTGTGTGTAGAGGGGGTGTGTGTGTGTGTATAGAGGGTGTGTGTGTGTGTGTATAGAGGGGGTGTGTGTGTAGAGGGGGTGTGTGTGTGTGTAGAGGGTGTGTGTGTGTGTAGAGGGGGTGTGTGTGTGTAGAGGGTGTGTGTGTGTGTGTAGAGGGGGTGTGTGTGTGTGTAGAGGGGGTGTGTGTGTGTGTATAGAGGGTGTGTGTGTGTGTGTATAGAGGGGGTGTGTGTGTAGAGGGGGTGTGTGTGTGTGTAGAGGGGGTGAGTGTGTGTAGAGGGGGTGTGTGTGTGTAGAGGGGGGGAGTGTGTGTGTAGGGGGGGGTGTGTGTGTAGGGGGGGTGTGTGTGTGTGTGTGTGGTGTGTGTGTAGGGGGGGTGTGTGTGTAGGGGGGGTGTGTGTGTGTAGAGGGGGTGTGTGTGTGTTTAGAGGGTGTGTGTGTGTGTGTAGAGCGGGTGTGTGTGTGTGTAGAGGGGGGGTGTGTGTGTGTGTAGAGGGGGGGTGTGTGTGTGTGTAGAGGGGGGGTGTGTGTGTGTGTAGAGGGTGTGTGTGTGTGTGTAGAGGGGGGGTGTGTGTGTTGTAGAGGGGGTGTGTGTGTGTAGAGGGGGTGTGTGTGTGTGTAGAGGGGGTGTGTGTGTGTGTAGAGGGGGTGTGTGTGTGTGTAGAGGGGGTGTGTGTGTGTGTAGAGGGTGTGTGTGTGTGTGTGTAGAGGGGGTGTGTGTGTGTGTAGAGGGGGTGTGTGTGTGTGTAGAGGGGGTGTGTGTGTGTGTGTGTGTGTGTGTGTAGAGGGGGTGAGTGTGTGTGTAGAGGGGGTGTGTGTGTGTAGAGAGGGTGTGTGTGTGTGTAGAGGGGGTGTGTGTGTGTGTATAGAGGGTGTGTGTGTGTGTGTGTATAGAGGGTGGGGGTAGGTGTGTAGAGGGTGTGTGTGTGTGTGTAGAGGGGGTGTGTGTGTGTGTAGAGGGGGTGTGTGTGTGTAGAGGGGGTGTGTGTGTGTAGAGGGGGTGTGTGTGTGTAGAGGGGGGGTGTGTGTGTGTGTAGGGGGGAGGTGTGTGTGTAGGGGGGGTGTGTGTGTGTGTGTGTGTGTGTGTGTAGGGGGGTGTGTGTGTGTAGGGTGTGTGTGTGTGTAGGGGCGTGTGTGTGTGTAGGGGCGTGTGTGTGTGTAGGGGCGTGTGTGTGTAGGGGTGTGTGTGTGTAGGGGTGTGTGTGTGTGTAGGGGGGTGTGTGTGTGTAGGGGGGTGTGTGTGTGTGTAGGGGTGTGTGTGTGTAGGGGTGTGTGTGTGTGTAAGGGGTGTGTGTGTGTGTAGGGGTGTGTGTGTGTGTATGGGGTGTGTGTGTGTGTGATGGGGTGTGTGTGTGTACGGGGGGGGTGTGTGTGTACGGGGGGGGTGTGTGTGTACGGGGGGGGTGTGTGTGTAGGGGTGTGTGTGTGTGTGTGTAGGGGGGTGTGTGTGTGTGTAGGGGGGTGTGTGTGTGTAGGGGGTGTGTGTGTGTGTGTAGGGGGTGTGGGAGGGGTGTGTGTATGTGTGTGGTGTGTGGGTGTGTTGGGGGGTGGGTGTGTGTGGGGGTTTGGGTGTGTGTGGGGGGGGTGGGTGTGTGTGGGGGGGTGGGTGTGTGTGGGGGGGGGTGAGTGTGTGTGGGGCGGGTGTGTGTGTAGGGGGGCGGGTGTGTGTGTAGGGGGGTGTGTGTGTGTAGGGGGGTGTGTGTGTGTAGGGGGGTGTGTGTGTGTAGGGGGGTGTGTGTGTGTAGGGGTGTGTGTGTGTGTGTAGGGGGTGTGGGAGGGGTGTGTGTGTGTAGGGCTGTGTGTGTGTGTGTGGGGGGGGTGAGTGTGTGTGGGGGGGGTGAGTGTGTGTGGGGGGGGGTGTGTGTGTGTGGGGGGGGTGTCTGTGTGTATAGAGGGGGTGTGTGTGTGTAGAGGGGGTGTGTGTGTGTTTAGAGGGTGTGTGTGTGTGTGTAGAGGGGGGTGTGTGTGTGTGTAGAGGGGGGGTGTGTGTGTGTGTAGAGGGGGTGTGTGTGTGTGTGTAGAGGGGGTGTGTGTGTGTGTGTAGAGGGGGTGTGTGTGTGTGAGTAGAGGGTGTGTGTGTGTGTGTGTAGAGGGGGTGTGTGTGTGTGTGTAGAGGGGGTGTGTGTGTGTGTAGAGGGGGGGTGTGTGTGTAGAGGGGGTGTGTGTGTGTGTAGAGGGGGTGTGTGTGTGTGAAGAGGGGGTGTGTGTGTGTGTAGAGGGGTGTGTGTGTGTGTAGAGGGTGTGTGTGTGTGTAGAGGGTGTGTGTGTGTGTGTGTGTGTGTGTAGAGGGTGTGTGTGTGTGTGTGTGTGTAGAGGGTGTGGTGTGTGTGTGTGTGTGTGTGTATATAGAGGGGGTGTGTGTGTGTGTAGAGGGGGTGTGTGTGTGTAGAGGGGGTGTGTGTGTGTGTAGAGGGGGTGTGTGTGTGTGTATAGAGGGTGTGTGTGTGTGTGTAGAGGGTGTGTGTGTGTGTATAGAGGGGGTGTGTGTAGAGGGGGTGTGTGTGTGTGTAGAGGGGGTGTGTGTGTGTAGAGGGGGTGTGTGTGTGTAGAGGGGGTGTGTGTGTGTAGAGGGGGTGTGTGTGTGTAGAGGGGGTGTGTGTGTGTAGGGGGGGGGTGTGTGTGTGTAGGGGGGGGTGTGTGTTGTAGGGGGTGTGTGTGTGTGTGTGTGTGTGGTGTGTGTGTAGGTGGGGTGTGTGTGTGTAGGGTGTGTGTGTGTAGAGGGGGTGTGTGTGTGTTTAGAGGGTGTGTGTGTGTGTGTAGAGGGGGGTGTGTGTGTGTGTAGAGGGGGGGTGTGTGTGTGTGTAGAGGGGGGGTGTGTGTGTGTGTAGAGGGGGTGTGTGTGTGTAGAGGGGGGGTGTGTGTGTAGAGGGGGGGTGTGTGTGTGTAGAGGGGGGGTGTGTGTGTAGAGGGGGTGTGTGTGTGTAGAGGGGGTGTGTGTGTGTGTAGAGGGGGTGTGTGTGTGTGTAGAGGGGGTGTGTGTGTGTGTAGAGGGGGTGTGTGTGTGTGTGTAGAGGGGGTGTGTGTGTGTGTGTAGAGGGGGTGTGTGTGTGTGTAGAGGGGGTGTGTGTGTGTGTGTGTGTGTAGAGGGGGTGTGTGTGTGTGTGTGTGTGTGTAGATGGGGTGTGTGTGTGTGTAGAGGGGGTGTGTGTGTGTAGAGGGGGTGTGTGTGTGTAGAGGGTGTGTGTGTGTGTAGAGGGTGTGTGTGTGTGTGTATAGAGGGTGTGTGTGTGTGTATAGAGGGTTGTGTGTGTGTGTAGAGGGGGTGTGTGTGTAGAGGGGGTGTGTGTGTGTGTAGAGGGGGTGTGTGTGTGTAGAGGGGGTGTGTGTGTGTAGAGGGGGTGTGTGTGTGTAGAGGGGGGGTGTGTGTGTGTAGGGGGGGGGGTGTGTGTGTAGGGGGGGGTGTGTGTGTAGGGGGGGGGGTGTGTGTGTGTGGTGTGTGTGTAGGGGGGGTGTGTGTGTAGGGTGTGTGTGTGTGTAGGGGCGCGTGTGTGTGTAGGGGCGTGTGTGTGTGTAGGGGCGTGTGTGTGTGTAGGGGCGTGTGTGTGTGTAGGGGCGTGTGTGTGTAGGGGTGTGTGTGTGTGTAGGGGGGTGTGTGTGTGTAGGGGGGTGTGTGTGTGTGTAGGGGTGTGTGTGTGTAGGGGTGTGTGTGTGTGTAGGGGTGTGTGTGTGTGTAGGGGTGTGTGTGTGTGTAGGGGTGTGTGTGTGTGTGTAGGGGTGTGTGTGTGTGATGGGGTGTGTGTGTGTGATGGGGTGTGTGTGTGTGATGGGGTGTGTGTGTGTACGGGGGGATGTGTGTGTACGGGGGGGTGTGTGTGTACGGGGGGGGGGTGTGTGTGTAGGGGGGTGTGTGTGTGTGTAGGGGGGTGTGTGTGTGTGTAGGGCGGTGTGTGTGTGTAGGGGGGTGTGTGTGTGTAGGGGGGTGTGTGTGTGTGTGTAGGGGTGTGGGAGGGGTGTGTGTATGTGTGTGTGGGTGTGTGGGTGTGTTGGGGGGTGGGTGTGTGTGGGGGGTTGGGTGTGTGTGGGGGGGGTGGGTGTGTGTGGGGGGGTGTGTGTGTGTGGGGGGGTGAGTGTGTGTGGGGGCGGGTGTGTGTGTAGGGGGGTGTGTGTGTGTGTGTAGGGGGGTGTGTGTGTGTGTAGGGGGGTGTGTGTGTGTGTAGGGGTGTGTGTGTGTGTAGGGGGGTGTGTGTGTGTAGGGGGGTGTGTGTGTGTGTAGGGGGTGTGGGAGGGGTGTGTGTGTGTAGGGGTGTGTGTGTGTGTGTGTGGGGGGGGAAGAGTGTGTGTGGGGGGGGTGAGTGTGTGTGGGGGGGGGTGAGTGTGTGTGGGGGGTGAGTGTGTGTGGGGGGGTGAGTGTGTGTGGGGGGTGGGTGTGTGTGTGTGGGGGGTTGAGTGTGTGTGGGGGGGGTGAGTGTGTGTGGGGGGGTGAGTGTGTGTGGGGGGGGTGAGTGTGTGTGGGGGGGGTGAGTGTGTGTGGGGGGGGTGAGTGTGTGTGTGGGGGGGTGAGTGTGTGTGGGGGGGGTGAGTGTGTGTGGGGGGGGGGTGTGTGTGTGGGGGGGGTGGGTGTGTGTGGGGGGGTGGGTGAGTGTGGGGGGGTGGGTGAGTGTGGGGGGGTGGGTGAGTGTGGGGGGGTGGGTGAGTGTGGGGGTGTGGGTGAGTGTGGGGGGGTGGGTGAGTGTGGGGGGGTGGGTGAGTGTGGGGGGGTGGGGTGGGTGTGTGTGTGGGGGCTTGGGTCTAAGTTAATTAAACTGCAGACAGTCAGACTGCAAGGTTTAAATCATTAAAAAAGGAGTAAGTGTAAAAAAAGACATTTGAAATGGAAATAGATGAGCTAAGTGGGATACAGTGTGAATGGAATTTGCATTTTTAGATATGTTGAGAGGTTGTTTGATTTTCAAAGGGACATGATAAGATGTTTACAACTGGCAACATAAATAAGGCAAAGTTATTAAGTTTATTTTTCCACAAATGCACTGGCCATAATGACATGAAAGATTTTTATATTCTGGGACAAGTAACTTCCAAAGAAAGGTTGAAATAATGGGATTTACAGATCAAAAGGGAGGAAATATATTTAAGGAAAGGTGGAAAGCTGTATGGGGGTGGCTGAGAGAGATCTTGAAAAGTGCACTGTGTGAAACAGACCCGTAGAAAACAGCCTCGAGCCATCCTGGAGAAATTTGCTGTTTCAGAAAGCAAGGTTGTGTTAAAAGCTTGGCATTCCATTGTCGAGTGAGCGGGAGAAAGAAGTTGTGAAATACCTCCCTTATAGCAACAGTGGATGCTTATGTTAATATTGCTGGATGTTTTATAGATTAAGAATCAGTTTGGACTGTTGGCTGAAAGGGGCATGTAGTTGGGAGTCTCGTTAAATAGAAATCTTGTGGGAACTATTATAAAACTAAATGTAACTAACTGTAATCTGGTGTTGAATTGTTTTTAAGTAAATGTTTTAATTTAATGTTTAATATCTAAAGGTGGTAGTGGACACGTTACTTCATTGTACAAACGTCCTCATAATAAATACAAATTGCAAAATCGTTGTGATAGCTTGGACAAGTTTCCCTTTGGGATTTGGTCAGCCTGGCAAATACCATCTGCCATATCATAACATAATCACCTTAAATCTCTGCCCCCTGGTAATTAACCACTCAGCTAGGGGAAACAAGTCCTCCCTGACTTCCCTATCCAGGTCCTTCATAATTTTGTACACCTCAATTAGGTCACCTGAGTCTCCTCTGTTCTGAGGAAAACAATCCTAGTCTATACAATCCTTCATCAAAGCTGCAATTTTCAAGTCCTGGCAATATTCTTATAAATCTCCGCACTCTCTCGAGCTTGTCCTTCCCGTAATGTGGTGACCAGAACTGTACACAAAATTCCAGTTGTGGCCTAACCAGTATTTTATACAGTTCCATCATTACACCCCTGCTTTTGTATGCTATACCTCTCCCAATAAAGGAAAGCATTCCCTATGCTTTCTTTACCACCTTATTCACCTGTCCTGCCATCTTCAGGGACCTGTGGAGATGCACTCCAAGGTCTCTCACTTCCTCAACCCTCTCAAAATCCTCCCATTTATTGAGTATTCCCTTGCTTTGTTTGCCCTCCCCAATTGCATTACCTCACACTTAGCTGGCTTGAATTCTATTTGCCACTTGTCCACCCACTCAACCAAACTATTGATATCATTCTGGAGACAACAGCTATCCTCTTCACAAATCAACTACACAGCCAATTTTTGTGTCATTTGCAAATTTCCCAATCAGGCCTTCCACATTTAAGTCTAAATCATTAATATATACAGCAAACAGCAAAGGCTCCAACAGTGAGCCCTATGGAACACCACTGAAAACAGTTTTCCATTTGCAGAAACATCCATCGACCATTATCCTTTGTTTCCTTTCACTGAGCAAATTTGGATCCAACCTGCCACCTTCCACTGTCTCCCATGGAATCTCACTTTTCTGACCAGCCTGCCACGGGGAACCTTGTCAAATGCCTTACTAAAATCCATGTAGACGACATCTGCTGCGCTACCCTCATCAATCCTCCTTGTTGCTTCCTCAAAAAAATGCTATTTAAGACACGTCTTCCCCTAACAAAACCACGCTGATTATCAGTCCGTGCCTTTCTTAGTGACGTTTTATCCGGTCTCAGAATTGATTCCAATAATTTTCCCACCACCAAAGTCAGACTGATGGCCTACAATTATTTGGCCTACCCCTCGCACCCTTTTAAATATTGACACAAAGTTCACAGATCTCCAATCCTCTGGTACCTCGCTTGTATCTAGTAGGATTGAAAAATGATCCTCAAAGCATCCGCTTTTTCCTCCCTGCCTTCGTTTAACAACCTGGGATACAATTAATCCAGCCATGGTGATTTATCCACCTTCAAGGATGTCAGTTCCTCCAGTACTACCTCTCTCCTTATGCTTATTGTATTGAATATTACACACTCTTCCTCTTTAACTAGAATGCCTGCATCATCCCTCCTCTTAGTGAAGGCAAAGTACTCATTGAGAACCCTGCCCACATATTCAGCATCAACATAAAAGTCACCATATACATCTCTCCCAAACCTTAGTTATTCTCTTGCTCTCAATGTACTGGTACAGCATCTTTGGATGTTCTTAGATTTTACCTGCCAATATTTTTTTTCGTATCCTCTTTGCTTTCCTAATTTCCTTTCTTATTTCACCCCTGTTCTTTTTATACTCCTCTAGGCTTCCTACAGTATTAAGCTTTTTGTGACTATCATAAGCTTTTTTTTTCCTGCTTTATCTTACCCCGTATGCTTCCAGATAACCAGGGGACTCTAGGTTTGGCAGTACTGCCCTTTTTCTTTGTGGGGACATGCCTACACTGTGTCTGTAGAATCTCACTTTTGAATGCCTTTCGCTGACTTGACACCGTTTTCCCTTGTAGTAGCTGTATCCAGCCCAATTTCGCGAGCTCACTTCTCAGCTTTGTAAAATTTGTCTTTCCCCCAATTTAGAACTTTTACTCCTGTTCTGCCTTCGTCCTTTTCCATAATGATGCTAACATTATGGACACTATCTGCAAAATAGGCACCCACTGCTACTTCATCCACTTGCCCAGCTTCATTTCCTGAGACTAAATTGTGACCCTCTCGTTGGGCTGGTTACATGCTGGTTAAAAATGTTCTCTTGAACGCAGTTTAACAAGTTTGTGCCCTCTGAGCCTTTCACACTGTTCGTATCCCAATTAATATTAGGCTAATTGAAGTCCCCAACCATTGCTGCCCTATTGTTTTTGCACTCCGAAATTTGCCTACATACTTGCTCTTCTAACTCCCTTGCACCATTTGGGGGTCTACAATACACTCCTTGCAATGTGACTGCCCCTTTTTAAGTTTCTGAGCTCAACCCATATAGCTTAATTTGATGCTTCATTTAGTATACCATTGCTCCTCACAGCTTTAATTGATTCTTTAACCAATAATGCTACACCCCCCACCGTTTTTATCACCCTCTCTATCCTGCCTGAAAACTCTGTATCCAGAGATGTTGAGCTGCCATTTTTGCCCCTCTTTAAGCCAAGTTCTGTTAAAGTGATGATATCATGCTGCCATGTCTTTATCTGTGCCTTTAGTTCATTGGCTTTATTTACTATACTCCTTGTATTTACATACACTCCTTTTAACACTGCCAAATTCCTTTTGAAAGTACACTTTTTAACCTGTGCTTCTGTCTTTCAGAGTCACTAACTAATTTTCCACCTTCCTTTCCCTACTCTGAATTTGCCCTCAGGTTCCCAGCCCCCTTGTGGTCTCTCTACATAAATACACTCCATCACTGACAAAATCCATCTCCAAATACTTCCTTATATCACCCAGAACCTCCTGATCACTCAAACACCAACCCCACCCCCATAATCCCACAAAACCCAGCTCCTTCTGTAACCATCAGTGGAAAAAACCTCTTCCCTAGTCACTCAAAATGCAGTTGAAATCCCAACTACCTCACCTTGGGCCACTTATCACTGCAAATACATGTGCAGCCATCCACATGATTAACCACTGCTCACGGTTGCCTTGGAGGATGCCCTAATCTTCAGCATAACCATCATTCTCTTCAGATAAAAGCAAAATACTGCAGATTCTGGAAATCTGAAACAAAACCAGAAAATGCTGGAAAAGCTCAGCAGGTCTGACAGCATCTGTGGAGACAGAAACAGAGTTAATGTTTCAAGTCCGTATGAAGAAGAGTCATATGGACTCGAAATGTTAAACTCTGTTTCTCTCTCCACAGATGCTGTCAGACCTGCTTGAGTTTTTCCAGCATTTTCTGGTTTTGTTTCATCATTCTCTTCAGTTCTGATCAATCCATTTGGTTATGATCCGCTTCTGCACCCCAGTTAGAGTCACAGACTCAAGCATACAGATACACAATTGATATAGATATCTGTCATCAGACTGCCAGCGCCACACAAATGCTTTCGGGTCTTGTGGTATTCTGACTGAACTGTCCAATATTCCAGAATAATGCTGGAGAGCACAAACAACCCTTCAGCTTTGTTTCTCCACTGAAACACTTTTCCCTGCTCTCTCCACCATCACCCGCAACAGATCTGAAGAGCTCAAGGACTGCTTTATCACTACGAATGAGACCATGCATGTAGCTGCCTCCAATTCCCATTTCTATCAAACCAGAGACACCTCCTCAACTAATATTAAATTAGGAACAGAGGAGTAGGCCATTCAGCCCACTGAGCCTGCTCCGCCAATCAATATGATCATGGTTTTGTTATCCAGTTTCCCTCATAACTCTCAACATGGCTTCTCCCATATCCTGTCATCAGAAACCCACCTTCTTCCCCATGTTCACATTCTATCCTGCTTACTCATCACCCCTGTTGCTGATAGCTTACAATCTCCCTACTCATTAAATTTAAAATTTCTTTCATGGCCTTAACCCTGCCCATCTGTGCCTCCTCCTACAACCCTCTGAAAATCTGCATTTCTCCAACTTCTGTATGCAGTACATTCCAACTTCCCTTCGCCATATCAGCAGCTAAGCCTTCAATACGTAGGCCCCTCGGTCTGGAATTTGCTCCCTATACCTCTGCCTCTCCATCTCGCTCTTCTATTTCAGAGAATCTCCTTAAAACCCACCCCTTTCACAAAACTTTTCATTATGCTTAATATTTCTTTTAGCGTGACATACATTTATGGCTGATTAAGCTTTTATGTCAATGGAGGTTGCTCTTGCTTCTGCAGACAATGTCTCACCACCACAACACCAATAGTGACTACTCCTAAAAAGCAATTCACGTGTTTGGGAATGCCCAGAGAACAAGGTAGATATCAAAGCAATCTCTAATATTCCTTTTATAAGCCCCTCAGGACTCAGTGAATAACCCCGCAGAGCTACAGCATCCAGCAATCCAGCTGCATACCCAAGGATGTCAATAAAAAGAATATTGAAATCATTAAAATTGACTTCATGGAGGGAAAAAGAAAAAATTGAGGCTCTTACTGAAAGCACAGGAATGCTTAGAGATTGAAGTCTTGGGGGTTGTGGGGATTGAAGTCATTTATTCTTAGAAACATGCAAGAATTAATAATACATGTACAGTTGGAAGTAATTGAATGCTCGATTACTTGGCCCTTGTACAGCAAAGGTCAGAAAAGCTGTGACAGTCTTCCCTGTGTGAAACTAATTTGTGTTTCTGGAGGGCTTAAACCAGGTAACCAACATATAAAATAGCTTTAAGTAGATTAGGGGAGCCAAAAGCAGTGATCAGAGTACCTGGTATTATGGCACAGATGATATTTGAGTATCAGACTAGTAGACTAAGGTGTGACAGTCTGGCACATTCACCGTCTCTATTTAGCAGGGTAAAGAAGTGATGCTGTGCAACCCTGCAAAATCAAAGAGTACAACGTAAAGTACTGGGCACTACTGATTTATACGAGCCAGGCCACAAGAGTGAATTGTACAATTGGTATCTGTTGTGAGATGTGTCGGACATGCTTCTTAGATAGACTGTAGACATACTCTGGTCTCTGCTGAACACTTGTTTATTGCTAATAGTTCTAAACAGGTAATGAAGCAAGCATGTAGCTCTTAGGCATTATTCCATCCTCTCTCTCTCTCTCGAGTCTAACACATGACTGACTAGTGTTAGTGGTGCATCATCTATGTCATACATGAGCATATCGTATCTGTTAACTCTTTATATTACACCTCCAAGTATGCTATCTAATTTTTAACAATAACATGAAAATATGTCTTCAACTATTTACATCGCATTTCTGTAACTCCCTTTTTACAACTACAGTTCCAACTCTTCCTCTCCCCAAGTTGCACTGCTGGTGGATTCAATCTCCCATGGTATTCTCAGCCCTTAAGGAAGACACCTTAGAGACATGAGAGCTTTCTTCTGCATCCGGTAGGACATTATCTGCAGAATAGGACAATACTTCAACAGCATAGCTGTCATTGTTTCTGGGATGCAAAGAGTAGGTTGCAGGATGACTGAACTGCAAGGACAACAAAGACTTTTCAATGAAAGACTGCTGTAAAAGAGAAGACTGAGGAGAATCAGCCTTTGGATTCTCTGGGTTTAGAAGAGAACTCAGGACACTGAGGAACTTGTTGCTCCCTTGAAGGACTCTGGGAAGAAGCTCCAGAAGGGGAACGATCTTCAACTTCAGGAAAGACTGTCACAGCTATATTGTGCACTGCTGTATCAAAGATTGAAAAGGGATTGAAGATCTAAGATTGCAATGAGCCTCGGTGATGAAGGAAAAAATGACCAACTTCCTTTAAGACTGTCAGGAAAAGAGATGATTTCCCAGTGATATTTCAGGAGGACTGTCTACTTTCTGTAGGCAATTAAACAGATCCACACTTCTCTCTGTATGAGGTTGCTCCACTATGGGCAAAGGGACAACTTGTGAAGAACATGGAGACAAGACAGCCTCATCTTTCGTATGGAGACAAATTTCTTGTCAACAGGCACCTCAGGGATAAGATTGCTGTGCAGGATTCTGCAGCCTCAGAAATGGTAATGATTCTGTCATAGCTTCCATGCTGACTTCCAGCTCTGAAGAGAAGATGACTTTCAGCTGGTACTGGTGTATGGGTGGCAATTGACTCACACTTGCAAGGTACCATGATCCTCCGTGGACTCTGACCTGGGCTCAGGCAAAGCATCCTCTGTGGACTATTCTTCATGAACAGCAGGTGAAAAAGTGGACAGTGCCTCCATAGATGCAGCGGAATGGAGATCTGAATATTGCTCAAATTGAAAGCAAAGTTGACTCTTTGAAAAGGGCAACAGAGACTTCAAATGGTGCATCCATCAATAGGAAAGATGAATTATTCTCTAGGACCTCAACATCCATGAGATCACTCAGTACTGAAAGGAAACAAGATGTTCAGCTTCCCAAAGTGGAATACTGGCTAAAAAAAATACCTCATGGCCTGATGCTGCAATTCTCCATACAGACAGGATGTCTTGGGTCTGTATTCACTTTGTTGGTCTCGGCCACAGTGACTTAGTTTGGTTGGATGTGTTATTGGGGTTGGTGGGTCGGGGGTGGAGGCGTGCATGTGCGGTGGTGGTAATGGTCATTACTACTCTGGACCTGGAAAAATAGAAGCCAGAATTCCCATACCAAATTGCTGTTCAGTGGCTTGTGTTGGAAAGTTTACCTGTGGTAACCAGTTTTGGCTCAGCCATGTTGCCAGACACATGAGAGAAGAAATGTCACTTAGCCAAAAGAATATCCGTATCCATGAAATTATTCTACAGTCACTGACAATGCCAGGAGCGAGTTTGGGGGGGTAAAAACAACTTTGAAAACTAGACTATGATGTTAAAAACAATACTGACAAAAATGGTGAAACTTAAAAACAAAAAAATTATGCTGGGTTTACATCATATGAGTTAAGTGATTGTTATTCCACAAATAATTCGACCAGTTGTGTTTGTATCTACATAACAAGCATACAGCATCTAACCCATTATGTCAATTGATCCTTGCAGCTGTAATATGAGTTGGTGACTATTTACTTAGTCAGTGCTTAATTTGATTACGTCTATGAATTATAATTGCTTTAAGTGGTTTGCCTTAATAATTAGCTTTTGAAGTGGCTAATTGAACATGAGCCTCAAGTATGACAGTTATTTGCTTTGTGTATTGGAATGGATTCTAGGACTATAAATAGAAAATGGCTTCAATTATTTACACTAATGTTCAGCACCTATATATTAAAACACAATTGAAACATGCTTCTATTTGGCATGTGTCTATGACAATATGATACTAAAGTATAAAGTTACAATTGTTGAAGTACTTGGGAAGGACTAGTGAAGGGCTTCTTGCAATACCAGAACTTACAATGCCATGATCATTCTTAGTGCAAATGCAGTGCACTGAACATGGAGAACTAAGTCAGGAAGGTTCATGTCATTAATGCAGAAGCAGCTAATAGTGATTATTTTCCCCACTCCATGACTATCCCCTCACTTATGCTATATGTTATTTCCTCAAAATGAACAAGCAAGAAACCCAACTGCTCCTTGTGAAGTCTCATTAGAGCAGTCACAGCTAGGCTTGATAACCATACTTCCTCATTGCTGGAGTTCTGCAAGTTGTGAAGACTACTGGAAAAATAAGAGCAAGAATGGATAACCCTGCTTCATGAATGTTATACTAAGTTTATATCTAACCAGCTGAGGGAATAACATGCATTTTTCCAATAGGCAACAAAGGTAATGATTCTCATGCCCACTGGACTCCAAAATGCCAAAAACATCAGTGGACATGGTGAAGAAGCATGACTTCATTTCAAGTTGTGAATTAAACAGCAATGTTGCTAATGCCTAGTCCACACTACAGCTGCTTCATAACGATTTTGATAAGTATTTGTTTTTAATCTGTATTTTCTCCAATTGGTTCAAAGTCATTGGTCCAACAAGTCAAGCTTGCAATATGTTAACCAACAGATGTGACACACAATCAGCACTTCTTTTTTCTTTATTCATTCATGGGATGTAACTCTTTTGAGTTATCAACAGTCACAGAATGTAACTCTTTTCGAGTACATTCACAGTTCTTGGTTTCCGGGAAACTCTTTCGAGTTACCAACAGTCACAGATTGCAACTTCTTTCGAGTACAATCACAGTTCTTGGTTTTTCCAGGAGTGGGACATGAACCCACAAACTTCTGATTCAAAGGCGAGGTTGCTATGGACTGAGCCACAGCTGACACCTCCTTCATGGGATGTAGGTGTCACTGGGAAGGCCAGTATTTGTTGCTCACCCCTAATTGCCCTTGAGCTGAGTGGCTTGTCACACCATTGCAGACAGCAGTTAAGAGTCAACCACATTTGAAGTCACATGTAGGCCAGACCAGGTAAGGACAGCAGATTCCCTTCCCTAAAGGACATTAATGAACCTAATGGTTTTTTCTTAATGGCATTTGAAAATGGTTTCATGCTCACCTTGACTGAGACTAGCTTTTCAATTCCAGATTATTATTTGAATTCAAATTCCACCAGCTGCTGTGGTGGGATTGAACCCTTGTCCCCAGAATATTAGCCTGGGCTTTTAGATTACTAGTCCAGTGACATGACCACCACACCACCATCTCACCCTTAAAGGAATTACAAATAACTGAAACACATGAAGGATTCAAAATCCCAGTCTGAAATGGCTAATTCCTCATCCTAAGAGCATGGCCCGAGTTCTAGACTCTCCAATCAGGGGAAACAACCTATCAGCATCTGCTCTGTAAAGCTCTCTCAGAATTTCAATCAGAAAGCCATTACAGCACAGGAGACCACCATTGAGTCTCATTTCCCTGCTTTACCTCTGTAACCCTGAAAGTTTCTCTTCCTAGCCCTGAAAGTTTATTTCCCTGAAATGCCTGTTCAACTTCATTTCAAAATCATTTATTATCTCTGCTTCCAACACCCTCATAGGCAGTGAGCTCCAGGTTATTATCACCTGCTGTGTAAAAGGCCACCCAAATCTCTTGCCCAAAACCTTAAAACCTGTTTCCTGTGGTCCTTGTAACATCAGCTAATGGGGAACAGCTGTTCTCTAACTATATTTGTCATAATCTTATACACCCCTATCAAACCCCCTTCACAATTTCCTTTGCTCCATCGAGAACAACTCATTATAAATAGAAAAGGAATTTAATTAGAACAAAAAAGAGCATTAGATTGAAACACACAAGAAATCTGCCCTATTGCAATGTTTCTTCTGAACTCCAGAATATATAGACCCATTTTACTCAATCTCTCCTCACAGGAGTCAGTCTAGTGAACCTTTGTTGCACCACACCCAAGGCAACTGCATTCTTCCTTGGGTAAGATCATCAAAACTGTACTCAGTATTCCAGCTGTGGTCTTACCAAAGCCCCATACAATTACAGCAGGACTTCATTAGTCTAATACTCCTACCTACTTGCAATAAAGGCTAATGCACTATTTGCCTTCTCAGTTGCTTGCACACCTGCATGTTAACTTTGTTACCCCCCAAATTCCATTGCATAAAAATTACTAGTCTCACTTTTCAAAAACTCTGCTTTTCCATTCTTGGATAATTTCACATTTCCTCACATTAAATGCCATCAGTCACCTTGCCCAATCACTTAACCAGTTTGTATCCATTTGCAGTCTGTGCCCTCCTCATATCCAACTTTCCCACCTAGCTTTGTATCATCAATATATTACACTTGGCCCCTCATCCAAGTCATTGATTTAGACTATAAACAACTGAGACCCAAGCACTCATCCTTGCAAAATTCCATAACATTTTCCATTCATTCTTGACAGTTTTCTGTTTGTTAACCAATCCTCAATCCATGCTACTAATATATTACCCCCAATTCTTTGAGCCATTCAAACTTGGATCACAACTTCTGGCTGTGCACCATTCCCCTGCATGATGATCTGCAATCATACAGTGACACCATTGACCCTGGCAACACAAGATGCTAGATCCACATCAATGGCTGCAGAAGCCTCTCTCAATCCTCCTCACTACTGCACCCGCTATGACAACTGCATTTCTATACTTGGCTATACTCTCTCAGCCCACACTCCATTGTACAGTTATTTGCCCCACGATTCTGTGCACCTGCTCTTGTCTGCACACTGGGGGTGTCACTAGCCTCACCAGCATTCAGCAATGAAAATCAGTTTGAGAGAGTCACACAGGGAGGGTCCATGCACTGCCTACCTTCCCCTACCCTGCTAGATGGCCACCCACTTAATACCCTGAACAACCTACAGCTGCGGGTTGACCACCTCCTGCAATGTGTAGGCCAGGAAACTCTCCGCACCCCAATATGCCCAACATTGACTCAAGGTGCTCCTGGAACTGAGAAACCCCGAGGTGAAACAACTGGAGGCATTTCCTGCACAGGTGGCTATCCAGGACACATGAAGCACCCTGAAGTTCCCACATGGCACAGGAATTATATTCAATGAGTATCAAGCCACCTTAATGTATATTTACTTCAAGTTGATAGCTTGGTTTATGGACTTGCTTCTGGCATTGTTTTAAGTATAAAACACCATTATCTCCTATTTACACTTTTCACATTTAACTATATAACTAACTCAAGATATTTTCCTAGGGCTCAGTGTTCCTTCTGCACTGGATAGAAAATCACCCAATTTGTGTCAGTGCTTTGCTATTTCACATGCTTTGTTCGCTGAACTCTCCCTCTATTCCCCTTTTACTGTTGTCCTTCAGTTTAAATAACTTGGCACCTCCCTCCCTCTCTGCACATAGAACATAGAACATCAAAACTAGGAGCAGGAGTAGGCCATTCAGCCCTTCATTATCATGGCTGATCATCCAACTCAACAGCCTGCTCGCGCTTTCTCCCCATATCCTTTGATCCCTTTCGCCCCAAGAGCTATATCTAACTCCTTCTTGAAAACATACAATGTTTTGGCCTCAACTACTTTGTGGTAGCGAATTCCACAGGCTCACCACTCTCTGGGTGAAGAAATTTCTCCTTATCTCAGTCCTAAATGGTCTACCCGTACCCTCAGACTGTGACCCCTGGTTTTGGACTCCCCCACCATCGGGAACATCCTTCCTGCATCTACCGTCTAGTCCTGTTAGAATTTTATAGGTTTCTATGAGATTCCCCCCTCATTCTTCTGAACTCCAGCGAATATAATCCTAACCGACTCAATCTCTCCTCATATGTCAGTCCCGCCATCCCAGGAATCAGTCGGGTAAACCTTCGCTGCAATCCCTCTATAGCAAGTACATCCTTCCTCAGATAAGGAGAACAAAACCGCACACAATATTCCAGGTGTGGTCTCACCAAGGCCCTGTACAATTTGCAGCAAGACATCGCTGTTCCTGTACTCGAATCCTCTGACTATAAAGGCCAACATACCATTTGCCTTCTTTACCACATGCTGCACCTGCATGCTTACCTTCAGCAACTGGTGTACAAGGACACCCAGGTCTCATTGCACATGCCCCTCTCTCAATTTATAGCCATTCAGATAGCCTTCCTGTTTTTGCTACCAAAGTGGATAACCTCACATTTATCCACACTATACTGCATCTGCCATGCATTTGCCCACTCACTCAGCTTGTCCAAATCACACTGAAGCATCTCTGCATCCTCCTCACAGCTCACCCTCCCACCCAGCTGTTTCATCTGCAAATTTGGAGATATTACATTTAATTCCCTCATCTAAATCATTAATATATATTGTAAATAACTGGAGTCCCAGCACCGATCCCTGCAGTACCCCACTAGTCACTGCCTACCATTCGGAAAAAGACCCGTTTATTCCTACTCTTTGTTTCCTGTCTGCCAACCAGTTTTCTATCCATCTCAATACCCCAACCCCATGCGCTTTAATTTTACATGCTAATCTCTTATGTGGGACTTTGTTGAAAGCCTTCTGAAAGTCCAAATAAACCACATCCACTGGCTCCCCCTCATCAACTCTACTGGTTACATCCTCAAAAAATTCCAGTAGATTTGTCAAGCATGATTTCCCTTTCGTAAATCCATGCTGACTCTGTCCGATTCTGCCACTGTTTTCCAAGTGCTCAGCTATTAAATCTTTTATAATGGACTCTAGAATTTTCCCCACTACCGATGTCAGGCTGACTGATCTATAATTCCCTGTTTTCTCTCTACTTCCTTTTTTAAATAGTGGGGTTACATTAGCTACCCTTCAATCTGTAGGAACTGTTTCAGAGTCTATAGAATCTCAGAAGATACCACCAATGCATCCACTATTTCTAGGGCCACTTCCTTAAGTACTCTAGGATGTAGATTATCAGGCCCTGGGGGTTTATCGGCCTTCAATCCCATCAATTTCCCCAACGCCATTTCCCTACTAATACTGATTTCTTTCAGTTCCCCCCTCTCACTAAACCCTGTGTTCCCCAACATTCTGGTATGTTATTTGTGTCCTCCTTTGTGAAGACAGAACCAAAGTATGTATTTAGTTGGTCAGCCATTTCTTTGTTCCCCATTATAAATTCCCCCATTTCTGACTGTAAGGGGCCTAACATTTGTTTTCACCAATCTTTTTCTCTTCACATACCTATAGAAACTTTTCCTAATTCCTGCTCTCACCAAATTCCCATTGTAAAGTCTTCGCTCAATTTTGTATCTTATTCAGCCAGTTATGCAAGTTTATTCACCTAGTTTATGGTCAATCAAAAGTCAAGAGGTAACTTTTCAATTCATTTTGAAGTGAGAGAACTAGAGAAGGACAGGCTTGCAAAGGTTAATTACCCTGTAGCAACTTCATGACCACATGCAAAGAAGCCTCCACATCAATACAAAATTTGGAACAGTCTGCACATCAACCAAATGATAATCTTTCCCATCCAGGATATTGAGGGTGTTAACTGTGGGACTATACAAAGCGATGTGCAAACCATCAATGGTACCCAAGGTCACGGGAAAACCAAAGAACCCTTTAATCCTGGATGGCCTGAATTTGCTGTTGTCTTTTACTGATGCCAAATTGTGTGAATTGCTCCAGCTATGTGACAATGCATGCCATGGACCACTGGGTAATATTACAAAGATCACCAATGACTGCTGTAACTTCATTTCAGGCAAAGTTAAATGCATCCAGGCAGATGATTTTGGGTACAGGTCTTCATGTAGTAACTGCCAGAGCATCCCTATTATGACTTTGGTGAAGTCCACGCTTTAACACCAAGATCCTCACTAAGGCCTGTAAATATTTTTTGGTTTGGGGGAATAGTGGGAAGTAATATCTTGTTGAGCAATGCCTCCTCCAAAGTCACTTGACTTTACTTCATCAGCTCTTGCTGCTCTGCCTTCATTGTAAGACAACAACAAAAACTTGCATAAGATAAAAACAAAATACTGCATATGCTGGAAATCTGAGACAAGAACAGAAAATGCTGGAAAATCTCAGCAGGTCTGGCAGCATCTGTGGAGAGAGAAACAGGGTTAACGTTTCAAGTCTGTGTGGCTCTTCAGAGCTGCATTTTGTAGAACAATGTCTCGAGGCACTTCACAGAAGTGTTATTAAAAGAAACAAATCATCATTGATGAAAATAAAGTCAAATTTCTTCATTTAGTTGTAAATTTCAATTTGGGAATTTTCCAGCTGATCTCTTTCTCAGGTCCATCAAACCTCTCCTCCTCCTTGCACTCCACCCAGGGAAGCAGTAGCACCTTGTAAAGCACACTCACCAGTGATTTCCAATCATAGTTCAATGGTTTCGAGCTTCCCAAAAAGCATTACTCCATGATGTTTCTTTTTGATATCATTCAGCTTGAACACATACTTGAGATTGGACCAACAAAACTATCCTCCGACTGAAGTTCTTGCATAGTGTGTGCCTTTCTTGCACATGTGATACTTCATTTGTTTCACAATTTAATTTTCTGGCCCTATTGCTTTTAGCTAACTGACTTGGCATATTTCTCATACTAAATTTATGCTAAATAATTCATACATGTATCCAAATTTCTTACAGCTGGTGGTGATGCGCCAGTATACTGCACTGGAGCAAAGGTTTTCAGGCTGATTGGGATAACATGGGCAGGCAGCATTTGTCCAGCTTGCATCATTGAAAGTCTCAATGCATCTGGCAGCATCTCCTCCTGCTGCAGCAAGATTTCAAAGTGCTTTTTCTTTACCTAAGTTATCTAGGGAGTGAACCAGAACAACTTTCGAAATTGAAGTTTCATATTTAAATAGGCACCCCCTGTTAAATGTATGTACTGAGAGTGGAAGATAAAGGAATGATTTCAATGCTAGAATTATTTTTTGCTTATTCACTGTTTATAATACCACAGGGCCTCCTCCCAATTTGCAGTATCCACAATGGTGCTAAACCTCAGGACCTACCTCTCCAGTGGTGTTAAGTGGCAGTAATTAGTTTGATACATCTTACATACCAGCTTGCTGGAACAGCTTGGCTAGGGGCGCAGCAAGTTCTGGCTCACAAGTCTTCAGTACTATTGAGAGTATATTGTCAGGGCCCATAGACTTTGCAGTATCCAGTGCCTTCAGCCCTTTCTTGATATCACATGGAATGAATCAAATTGGCTGAAGACTGGCAGCTGTGATGCTAGGGACCTCCGGAGGAGGCCAAGATGGATCATTCACTCAGCACTTCTGGCTGAAGATTGTAGCAAATGCTTCAGCCTTATCTTTTGCACTGATGTGCTGGGCTCCCCCCATCAGAGGATGGGGATATTTGTGGAGCCTCCTCCTCCAGTGAGTTGTTTAGTTGTCCACCACCATTCACAACTGGATGTGGCAGGACTGCAGAGCTTAGAACTGATCTGTTGATTGTGGGATCACTTAGCTCTGCCTATCACTTGTTGCTTATGTTGTTTGGCATGCAAGTACACCTGTGTTATAGCTTCACCATGCTGATACCTCATTTTTAGGTATGCCTAGTGCTGCTCATGGCATGCCCTCCTGCACTCATCATTGTACCAGGGTTGATCCCCTGGCTTGATGGTAATGGTAGAGTGGGGCATATGCCAGGCCATGAGGTTGCAGATTGTGTTCGAGTACAATTCTGCTGCTGATGGCCCACAGTGCCTCACGGATGCCCAGTCTTGAATTGCTAGATCTGTTCAAAATCTATCCCATTTAGCACGGTGGTAGTGCCACACAACACGATGGAGGGTATCCTCAATGTGAAGGCGGGACCTTGTCTCCACAATGACTATGTAGTGGTCACTCCTACCGATACTGTCATGGACAGATGCATCTGTGGCAGGTAGGTTGGTGAGGATGAGGTCAAGTATGTTTTTCCCTCATATTGGTTCCCTCACAACTTGCCGCAGATCCAGTCTAGCAGCTATGTCCTTTAGGACTCGGCCAACTCAGTCAATACTGGTGCTACTGAGCCACTCTTGGTGATGGACATTGAAGTCCGGCACCCAGAGTACATTCTGCACCCTTACCACCCTCAGTGCTTCCTCCAAGTGGTGTTCAACATGGAGGAGAACTGATTCTTCAGCTGAGGGAGGGCGGTACATGGTAATCAGCAGGACGTTTCCTTGCCCATGTTTGACCTGATGCCATGAGACTTCATGGGGTCTGGAATAGATGTTGAGGACTCTCAGGGCAATTCCCTTCCAGCTGTATACAACTGTGCTGCCACCTCTGCTGGGTTTGTCCTGCTAGAGGGACAGGGCATACCCAGGGATGGTGAGGGTGGTGTCTGGGACATTATCTGTAAGAGGATGACTATGTCAGGCTGTTGCTTGGCTAGTCTGTGAGACAGCTCTATCAATTTTAGCACTAATCCCCAGAGGACTTTGCAGGGTAGACAGGGCTGTGATTGCCGTTGTTGTTTCCGGTGCCTAGGTCAATGCTGTGTGGTCCATCTGGTTTCATTCCTTTTTTGAGACTTTGTAGCGGTTTGATACCACTAGGCCATTTCAGGGGACATTTAAGTAGTCAACCTCATTGCTGTGGGTTTGGAGTCACTTGTAGGCCAGACCAGGTAAGGACAGCAGATTTCCTTCCCTAAAGGAAATTAGTGAACCAGATTAATTTTAAGATTAGTATAAGGATATTAGTGAACCAGATGGGTTTTATCAACAATTGACAATGGTTTCATGGTCATCATTAGACTTTTTTTTAAAATTCCAGATTTTTATTGAATTCAAATTCCACCATCTGCCGTGATAGGATTTGAACCCGGGTTTTACCCTGGTTGCCCTGCAGAGCATTACCCTGGGTCCCTGGATTACTAGTCCAGCGACAACACCACTACACCACCGTAGAGATATAGTTCAAAGGCAGCATGTGTGCCACTTACAGGGGTACTTACAGGAGGCAGTGCTCCTATACATATGCTGCCCTTGATCTTTGAAGTGGTGGAGGTTGCGAGTTTGGAAGGTGTTGTTGAAGGAGCCTTGGCTAGTTGCAGTGCAGATTGTAGTAGACACTGCTGGCAAAAGTACACCGGTGCTGAAGGAAGTGAATGTTTGAGGTGGTAGATGGGGTGATCATTGATTTTCTTGAATGTTGTTGCACTCATCCAGGCTTGTATGGAGTATTGCTTCACACTCCTGACTTGTGCTTTGTAAATAGAATACATGCTTTCGGGAGGCAGAAATAGAGTTACTCTGACCGACTTTTGTAATCACAGTATTTATATGATTGGTCCAGTTCAGTTTCTAGTCAATAGTAACCTACCAGGTTGTTGATAGTGGGGGATTCAGCAATTGTAATGCTATTGAATATCAAGGGGAAATGGGTAGATTTTCTCTAATTGGAGTTGGTCATTGCCTGGCACTTGTGTGGCACACGTTACTTGCTACTTATCAGCCAGGCCTGAATATTGTCCAGGTCTTGCTGCTCGTGGACACAGATTGTTTCAGTATCAGAGGAGTCGTAAACGTGCTGAACATTATGCAATCATCTGCAAACACCCCAGTTTTGACCTTATGATGAAGGGAAGGTTGATGAAGTTGCTGAAAATGATAGGCCTAGGGCACTATCCTGAGGAACTCATGCAATGGTGTCCCAGGACTGAGGTGACTGACCTCCAACAACCACAGCCATCTTGGGAAGAAAACTCTCCACTGGTTGGAGTCATACCTAGCACAAACAACCACAACCATCTTTGTGTTAGGTTTGACTCCAACTAATGGAGAGTTTTCTTCCTGATTCCCACTGACTCCAGTTTTACTAGGGCTCCTTTATGCTGCACTCAGTCAAAAGTTGTCTTGGTGTCAAGGGCAGTCACTCTCACCTCACCTTTGGAATTAAGCTCTTTTGTCAACGATTAGACCAAGGTTGTAATGAGATTGGAATCCTACACTCCAGTACTGTCCTGAAGGAGTGCTGCAGTTTCAGAGATGCCATCTTTTGAATGAGGCCTTAAATCAAGGTTAAGGTCTGTTCTCTTGGAGGGTGTAAAAAATCTTACCCGAATATGGCTGGGGGTTCTCCCCTGTGTCCTGGCCAATATTTATCCCTCAAACAACATCACCAGAACAGATGAAGTGGCCATTGTCTCATTGCTGTTTCTGGGTGCTTGTGCACAAATTGGCTGTTGTGTTTCCAACATTACAATCGCAACTACACTTCAGTGGTTATAAAGTACATTGGGATATTAAGTCATGAAAGGTGCTACATTAATGTAAGTTATTTCCTTCCCTGGTTTGAACATGAGGCAACAAGATGGCACCAGTATGTTTTTTTTTCTCCATGACAAAACCTAACCTGAAATGCTGGAATAATAGCCAATTCTTTCAGTGCTCAATTACTGCTGTCCTTTAGAATCTGCCTCAGAACAGGCTGAATCAATCCCAATGAGCAAGGTTTTTCACTCTGCCTCAGAACAGGCTAGTCATGCAGTTAGAATTAAGAGGACTCGCATGTATTGAAAAATAAGAACAAAATCAATTATTGAACCACAAGCACTATTGTTCTTTTAAAGTTCCAATTCAAAGTCTTGCCATCTGGTTCAGTGTGGCAGAATGCCAAATGTGAAGCCCTTAGAACTCCTGTTCCAGGGCACTTACTCTTATGAAGCGATTATTTAACCTCCCATTTATTTTGCCTCAAAAAGTGATCTCAGGATCCAGTCCTCATGTCAGATTGGAATGGGCAAATTAATTTTATGCATCAATTTAACAACTGAAACCAAATGGAGAAAGGGTCACCTTACTTGCCCGAGCTTTTTGATGGCCCTGAGTTTGCTCTTTCTGGTGGATATGTGGGTGTTGCCAAAAAGAGAATAAGCACACATGATCTTCAGAAACTTTGCAGAACATATGATGACAATTGTATATCAAGGTAGCTTGCTGGAGTAAAAGATTAAAAACAGAAGACTATGAATCATAGAGATTAAAATTAACTCCATGAGGCAAGTTCAACAACATCAAGCTACAAAGTGTGCAGAAGTGACCTCATGAATGAAGCCCAAGAATGGTAAAGTTATCGTGGTGTGTTGTACCTATTTGTTTTACAGTAATATGGGGTTGGGTTATACATTAAGGAAAGGCTCCCACCACCCCAGTGCAATTCTCAGGGGTGAGCCTGCATCAGTTTGGCCGGCTAACCCCATTTTTTTGGCTGACAATCCTTTATTTATTGAAGGCAAGGCCTCCACTGCTCTCTGGGAGGAAGTCCTGCCTCAGAGCTGCCAGCCAATTGGAATCTGGCAACTTTGCAGCATTGGCAGCACCACTGGGAGTGATAGCAATGCCAGTATTACAGGAAGCCCAAAGCCCAGGTAACTCTGGGATCTCACCAGAGCTGGCTGCCAGGCTTCACTCAGGGGGGGTGCGAGGGGCATGCTGTACAGGGTGGGGGCGGAAGGGAAAATTGTGTGTGTTTGGAGCAGGGGAGATGGTGGTATCTCCAATTGGCACTGGGCACCCAGAAAGGAGACATTCCCCCCACCACCATTTTGCTGGCCAGCGACCCACAGTGCTCAAGTTATGGGGCTGCACATTTGGTGCAGGCCTCTCGCCTCCTGTTAAATCTGAGCAGCAGTGAATTGAAGCTCCTAACTGGGCATGGATTGCCCCTTAAGGGCCTCAATCAGGCCATGGGCAAGCAGCTTATCTGACGCTTTCCTCACCGCTTGTAAAATTGCAACGGGCAGAGGTAGGCAGGGGGCAGTTACGCTGCAAATAGCAAGGCACACTATTTTTCTGGGTTTTTTTCTCTCCACAGATGCTGTTAGACCAGCTGAGTTTTTCCAGCATTTTCTGTTTTCGTTTCAGACTTCCAGCATCCGCAGTATTTTGCTTTTATCTACACTATTTTGCGGGTCCACCTACCTGCTTTCCTGCCTGAGTGTGGTCCGTAATATCCAGCACATAGTTACAAGTGCTGTAAGCAGGTAGACAAATGTCTCCATTTTCAGAGCTACAGCTGTGTAAATCTCTAGTTAGACTGCACCCAAAGAACTGTGGTTATTTCAAGACACTGCACCTCAGGAAGGATATACTGGCCTTTAAGGGGTTGTAGTGCAGATTCATCAGAATAATGCTGGAGCTAAAAGGAGTTAAATTATGAGAAAAGATTGCATAGACTAAGCCAGGGTTCCCTTGAATATAGAATATTGTGATCTAGTTAAGGCGTTTAAGGTGACTAAAACAGTTGATAGACAAAGTGGAGAAGGAGGTGAACAATGTAGTGCAAAGCTAACTGAAAACCTCTTCCTCATCTTCAAGCAATTGACATCAATAGAACAGCAATTGTTAGAAGTTTTCATTGTATCCACCCAAAAATGTGGAAAATTTCCCAGGAGTATTCTGCCCAATCCAAAAGCAGGACAAATCCAATCCAGCCAATAATAGCCCCACCAGCCTGTTCTCAATCTTCAGCAAAGTAATGGAAAATTCACTGGCAGTGCCATCAAGCAACACTTACTCAGCAATAACCTGCTCATTGATGCTCAGCTTGGATTCTGATAAGATTACTCAGCACCTGACCTCAGTGAAGCCTGTGTCTGAAATGCAGAATTACAGAGGCGAGATGAGAGTGATTGTTCCGACATCAAGACAGCTTCTGACCAGCTGTGACATCTAGGAACCTTTGTAAAATTTAAGTGAATGGGAATCAGTCTGAAACCTCTCCACTGCCTGGAACCATACTTAGCACAAAGGAAGATGGTTGCAGTTGTTGGAAGCCAATCTCCTCAGCCCCACGCTATCGTTGCAGAGTTCCTCTTAATAGTATCCTAGGCCCAACTATCTTCAGCTGCTTCATCAATGACCTTCCCTCCATAACATGATTGCCATGTTCAGTTCCATTCATAAATCCTCCTACAATGAAACAAGCATACGCACATGCAGCAAGAACTGGACAACACTCAAGCTTGGGCTGATAAATGTTACGTGAGAACACAATTGCCGGTAGCGCTAACTTCAACAAGGGAAAGTCTAATCATCTCCCCTTAACATTCAATAGCTTTACTATGGCTGATTTTCCCACCAAAAACATCTGGGGTTGGTGCTAGGTAGGGCAGGGTGGGATGGAGGGCATGGGGGTCACCATTGGTTACAAACTGAACGGGACAAGCCAAATAAATACAGTGGCTGCAAGAGCAGGTCAAAGGCTAGGAATCCTGTGGTGAGTAATTCACCTCCTGACTCCCCAAAGACTGCCATCTACAAGGCACAAGTCAGGAATAGAATACTCCCCACTTGCCTGGATCAATGTGGCTCCAACAACACAAGAAGCTCAACACCATCTGGGATGAAAGGAGCCTGCTTGATCAGCACCCCATCCACCACCTTAAATATTCACTCCTGCTGCCACCATCGTACAATGGCAGCAGTATGCATCATGTACAAGATTCACTGCAGCAACTCACCAAGGCTCCTTTGATGGAGCCTTGCTAACCTGTGCCCTCTACCATTTAGAAGGAAGAGGGCAGCGGGTGCCAACATCACCACCTGCAGGTTCACTTCCAAGTCACACACCATCCTGATTTGGAACTATATTGCCTTTCCTTCATTGTCACTGGGTCAAAATACTGGAGCACCCTTCCTAATAGCAACGAACATACCTACACCACCTGGACTGCAGCGGATCAAGGCAGCAATTAGGGATGGGCAATAAATGCTGGCCTTGCCAGTGACACCCACATCCCATGAATGAAAATAAGGCATGTAATGAAATGCTACCAGTATGATTGGAAAGCTTTCTCGTTGCAATCCCGCCTCACCAATAGGACTCACTTTGAGTATGAAATTTAGCCAAATGAAAAAGATGAAAGCAATGACTGAATCTGGATTTAATACACAACTCACATTGCTTTCATACATAACTGTAACGACAAAAAGTACACTGGCTGTCGGTTGCCTTGGGGCACCCAAAAGTAAATGCAAATTCTTTTCTTTCTATAAGGCACAAAATAAAGCACAAGATCAACATCCTTTGCCTTAAGGATGCATGAAAAACATTCAACCCAAATTTGAATGCCCACTAGGGGGAAAGTGAACTTGGAGATACGGCCGTCAGTCTTTTGCAGGATCCTGCCAAAGTTGTCGAGAATCAATACGCGAGAACCTGAACGCATGCCGAACTGGAGAAACTGTCAGCGGCTTCAAAAAAAGTTTTAAAAAATGACTGATAAGCCCTAAAATTCTGGGGACTCAATTCCTACCCTAAATGCAGGTCCTGTGACATGAAGAAACAAGTTGAATGTTTAGTTAGATTGAAAGGGCATTGACATAGAAGTTCATTGTAAATTAAACTGTAGTCATATCAACATTTGATCACATGTATATAGGAAAATAAAAATAAAGGCAGATATGTTCTTGCCCGGGGTGGTGAAAGAGAAGAATGGGTCTTGGGCATGTTGGACAGGTAGAAAATTCTCCATGAAGGAACGAAAAATGACGGACTCGCATAATCCATCAACAGTGTTGAAATAGTTAAGGATAGGATTTTAAGAAACCATACGTATGAGGAGACTCAACACTCAATATATATACAACTACTGAATTGCAAAACCAGTAGAATATGCAACTAAATAGTCAAAAATAGTTGAATTCAAGTGAAAGGAATTCATGACCAAAATGGTCAGAGCATGCCTTATGTATAGCAGCTTATACTTATCAAGATGCTAGACATTTGAGCAGTGAAACCAGTGCCAAAAGAGCGATCTTTACTGAGGGCTAATTTGAAAAAATACTGGAGAAACATCTTTTCAGCTGTGAAAGGAATGCAAGAGATGATCTTAGAGGTACATAAGATAGTTAACTTATGCAAGTGAATTCACAGTGCAAAAATCTTGCCACAGACCACACATCCATGTGGTACACAATTCTATGCTTTGAAAAAGATAAACACTTGATAGTTTAATGCCATTTCCTTTTTAATTTATATGCTAACTAATTGAAGCACTGTATCCAAATCATCTTCATTTGTAACATAATCCAGTCATTAGCAGGAAACAAGCTCTAAAAACACATTTTAAAATGTTCAAGCAATTGTGTTTTGAGTGCTCTTGGAAGTTTGCCAAGTGCCCTTTTAGAAAGGGATAATGCTCCTGTTGCGAATATCTAGCTCATAATTCATATATTTTAGAACGTAAGAGTTTGGGGAATTAAACTTCTCACTGTAGAAAAATGGGGTCATCTAGTGAAAACTGATACCTTGAAGTAAATGCAATTCAAACAAGCTTGGAGTTTATTAATTTTAAAAGGCAGCATGTGCTTTTGTCTTGCAAGGTCAGAATTAACATTGAAGAACACTTGAACAATGAATGATCATCTCTAAGCTTGTAACAGAGCCAGGGAGTCTGGAGAGGGCAATACATCCATTAGAAATCTACATTTTCTTTTATTATATTCATGGAAATGTGGGCATTGCTGGCTAGGCCAGCATTTATTGCCCATCCCCAATTGCCCTTGAGAAGTCGGTGGTGAGCTGCATTCTTGAACTGCTGCACTCCATGTGGTGTAGGTACACCCACAGCATTGTTCAGGAGGGAGTTCCAGGACTTTGACCAAGCAACAGTGAAGGAACGGCGATATATTTCCAATTCAGGATGGTGAGTGGCTTTGAGGGGAACTTTCAGGTGGTGGTGTTCCCATGTGACTGCTGCCTTTGTCCTTCTGGATGGTAGTGGTCATGGGTTTGGAAGGTGCTTTCTAAGGAGCCTTGGCGAGTTCCTGCAGTGCATCTTGTAGATGGTACACACTGCTGCCACTGTGCGTCAGTGATGGAGTGAGTGCAAGCTTGGGGTTAGATGGGGATGGGGTGCTTTGTCCTGGATGGTGTCAAAGTTCTTGAGTGTTCTGGGAGCTGTACTCATCCAGATAAGTGGAGTATTCCATCACATTCCTGACTTGTGCCTTGTAGATGGTGGACAGGCTTTGAGGAGATGAGTTACTCGCCGCACGATACCTAGCCTCTGACTTGCTCTTGTAGCCACTGTATTTATTTGGCTAGTCCAGTTTAGTTTCTGGTCAATGGTGACCTCAGGATGTTGACAGTGGGGGATTCGGTAATGGTAATCTATTAAATGTCAGGGGGAGAAGGTCAGAGTCTCTCTTGTTGGAGATAGTCATTGCCTGGCACTTGTGCGGCATGAATGTTACTTACCACGTGTCAGCCCAAGCTTAGATATTGTCCAGGTCTTGCTGCATTTGGACATGGACTGCTTCAGTATCTGAGGGGTCACGAATGGTGCTGAACACTACGCAATCAGCTGTGAACATCCCCATTTCTGAGCTTATGATGGAGAGAAGGTCATTGATGAAGCAGCATGATGGTTGGGCCTAGGACACTACCCTGAGGAACTCACACATTGATGTCCTGGGATTGAAATGATTCACTCCCAACAAACACAACTGTCTTCCTGTGTGCTAGGTATGACTCCAACCACCTGGGAGGTTTCCCCCGATTCCCATTGACTTGTTTTGCTTGGGCTCATTGACGCCCCATTGGCCTAACACTGCCTTTATTGTCAAGGGCCGACATTCTCACCTCACCTTTTGAGTTCAGCTCTTTTGTCCATGTTTGGCTGAAATGATGTCAGGAGCTAAGTGGGCCCTGGCAGAGCCCAAACTGAGCGTCAATGAGCAGGTCATTGCTGATTAAGTGCCACTTGACCGTACCATTGGCGACACCTTCCATCAAAAAAAAATCAAAAATCAGCGGATGAAAGATCCAGGCTCTCACAAATAAAGGATTTGCTGAAGTGTGAATGAATTCCGGGGATTATTGTAGCAGATTCTATAGCACAGGTTACTTCAAGAACTAAGCCTTCCAGTGAACTCTCTAGTTGTCGACAGCACTGTTTAAAAATTCAGGAATCGAAAACAATCCCTATAACAAGCATTGTGCTTTCGAAGGACCTAAAGATATTGAGAACGGGGACTTTAAATCAAACTCAGGAGTGCTGCAACATTAAATTTTTACATATAAGGCAGCTATAAAGATTGAGCCCCAAGACAAAGTAACTTTGTATGTTAAGTTTTCAAGTTATTTTCACAATTCCCATGGATTTGTCAACATTTGAGATGAACACTATACTACACTACTTTCTTCAAACACATCCATGTGACAATTAAACATCAAAATAGCCTGCATAAAAGTTTTCCACAAAAAGGTGTTCAAGTCACCTTAAGCAGCTCACCATTACAGTCAGTCTTTCAGGCTCACACCTTTAACTTTTAGTTAGGTGACTTCTTGCAGCCGAAAGCCTATGAACTGAAGCTTATAAAGCTTGTGTCTACCTTAAATGGCATACGATGCCACAGGACTAACAACAGTCCTCTGCTTACAGTGGAAGACAAAAAACATCAAAACTCATGCATTTGTTCCGAGCTTTAAATAATAGCCAAATGGATTAGGAAGACTATTCACGTTATCAGGAGGACACACTGAAGGGACTACAAATTGACAATAGGCTTACACCATGTGCAAACTGAAACTGATGCAATTTCCACCGTCCCCCAACCCAAGTAGCCCATTATGTGATACAAGGGAAATAGCTGATCAGAGCCACTATTCAACTTGCCTGCTGATATAAGCAGTGCAAAACAGAAAACCGAAAAGCATAGATAGATCAAACATTATGATGGAAGGCCTACCTTTCAGTCACCCAACAGGCCATTTGCTGCTGCTAGCTTTTGGCCAATCAAATCACATCTTGTCCAGTTCTTACATATCTTAACGCTCATAATATATTTATTTCATTTATGCATAGTTACATACACACAACCTGAACTTCTGTCATAACAAATCTCTTTGATGGTTTGTCCATTTAAGACGCAATTAATTTGTGCAGACTCTGACAGCCTCACTAACTCACTCAAAACCCAATCACTTGGGGTTAAAATCTAGAGATAAAACTTAAGTTTCACAGTTGACTGCAATGGAAAATGATTAGCATGCCTTGGGATCAAGGTATTAAAAAAAAATAGTTCTTAAAATAAGCAATAATTTAATTAATATCTGGACCCCAGCTTGTATCGCAATCAAATTCTCTGAGCTAAATACGCTGTGACCAGCAGACAGCAGAGGCTGGATTTTCAATTGCCCACAGGAGTATGGCTGGATGCAGACATATTTCCAAATTAGTGTGCTCAGATGGCATGTCAGTCTTGATGTAATGTTTAGTGCCATTTGCAAACTCTTCAGATAATGAGGCAGCCTGTGCTCTCATGCAGCAAGATTTGGAAAACATTCAGGCTTGGTTTGATAAGTGGCATATAGAACTCACCCCGCTGAAATGCCAGATAACCACCAGCACATGTACACAGATACTGACGTACCTCCTCTACCTCCCAGCTGAATGCTGGTGAAATCTGGATTCATCTCGGAAAGCAAAGACTGCCTCATCAACTCTCCCAAATTGCAAGCAACAAGTGTGACAAAAGCAGAGTTTTTAAATCCTCGGAAACAATTCTGCAGTTACCATATAAAATATAAGTAACCAATATAAGATGGCAGTTGACTTCCTTTGATCAAACTCCAAAATGGGAGATCGATCTCAAGGGCTGGGGTTTCAATCCAGGGCCAGGAAGCCAATACCCAGATCCTGACTCTGTGCCACATCAGCATCACTGACACAACACTATTTTGCAATGCAAAAGACTAATTGGGCCAGAGGCAAGTTCACTGCCCAATTACTAGGGCTGGGCGCAACCTAAAAGTGAAACTGGCTCTGGGTGTGTGGATCTCCTGCAATTTTCAAAGCCAATGGAGCATAGAAGTGTTCAGAGGTGACACCATTTGAGTTTTGTCATAAGAGATTTTGACGGATTAAAGATAGAGAAAAACTATTCCCTCTGGTGAGTGGGTTAATAACCGTAAATCTTCGATTTAAAACCATTGATGCACGATTTAGAGACGAGATAAGGAGAAACTTTTCCCACTCAGCAGCCAGGGTCTGAAGCACGAATTAAGAAAAGATAGTGTAAAAACAGAAAATGCTGGAAAAGATCAGCAGGTCTGGCAGCATCTGCGGAAAGAGGAACAGAATTAATGTTTCAAGTCCGTATGACTCTTCTTCATAGAAAAGGTGGTGTAAGCTCATTCCATGAACAATTTTAAAATGGATATATAGACAGATACTTGAAGATTAAGAGATTTAGGGGTTATGGACAAAAAGCTGGAGTATTCACAAGCATGATGGGTTAAAAAGCTTCCTTCTGTGCTGTAATGTTCTGATGCTAAATATTTTGCATTGCAACATTTACAGTACAAAAGAATTCTTTGCAGAGACATTGGAAAGTACATTTTATAACCCAAGTCCTGGGAAAAAGAAATGTCTGGTTTGTGTAAAACTGGTTGAAACTGTCCTATTGCAGTTTATGACATGCATTTTTAAAAGATGTGGATCATCCAACTAAAGTCATGAATGTGGTTATGATAAATTCATTGTTTTAACCAAGTACTGTTTCCTTGGTGATATTTTAGAATGGTATTGATGATCTCAATTTTTGAAAAGGCTAAAAAGGTTTTGAGAAGTGCGTGCAGAGCTTTCAAAGCAGCTCTGCAAAAGCTGAGGAAGTATCTTTTTTCTAATTCTTTCACAGGGCGTTGCTGGCTAAGCCAGCATTTGTTGCCCATCCATAATTGCCCTGGTGGTCAGCTGCCTTCTTAAACCGCTGCAGTCCATGTGGTGTAGGCCCATCCACTGCACAGTTAGGAATGGAATTCCAGGATTTTGACCTAGTGACAGTAAAGGAACTGCAACATATTTCCAAGTCAGGATGGTGAGTGACTTGAGGAGGAGAACTTGCAGGTTCTGGCGTTCTCAAGAAAATGTTTCCCTCATCCTAGAGGTTGCAGGTTTGGAAGGTGCTGTTGAAGACGATTCAGTGAGTTGCCACAGTGCATCTTATAGATGGCACACACTGCTCCACTGCGCAGGAATAAATATTTAAAGGTGGTGGATGGGGTGCCAATCAAGCAGGCTGCTTTGTCCTGGATGGTGGTGTTGAGCTTCTTGAAACACTGGTGGAGCTGGATTCATCCGGGCAAGTGGACAATATTCCATCACACTCCTGACCTGTGCCTTGCAGATGAACCTGTCCTTGTAGCCATAGTATTTGTACAGCAAGTCCAGTTCACTTTCTGGTGAATGGTAAGCCCCAAGATGTTAATAGTGGGGGATTTAATGAAGGTAATGCTATTGAGTGCAAGGGCCCATGGTTAGATTCTCTCTTGCTGTAAATGGTCATTGCCTGGCACTTGTGGCGTGAATCTTACTTGCAACCTATCAGCCCAAGCCTGGATATAGTGAAGCTCAACATAAACTGGAAGAACAGCACCTCACCTTCCAACTAGGCACTTTACAGCCTTCCGGTCTGAATATTGAGTTCAACAATTTTAGATCTTAAAATCCCTCCTCCATCCCCAACCCCTTTCTGTTTCTTCCCCCTCCTTTTTGTTTTTTCCAATAATTTATATAGATTTTTCTTTTCCCACCTATTTCCATTATTTTTAATGTATTCCACCGATCATTTATCTATACCTTTTATGCCCTTTTAGTCTTATTTCACCCCACCCCCACTAGAGCTATCTATACCTTGCTTGTCCTGCTATCCATTCTTAATTAGCACATTCTTATAGATAATATCACCACCTGCAACACCTCTTTGTTCTTTTGTCTGTGACAACTTTTTGTTATCTGCTCCTATCACTGCTTGCTTATCCCAACAACCGCTCCCCCCCCCCCCCCACCCACTTAAACCAGCTTATATTTCACCCCTCTCCTATTTTTTACTTAATTCTGTTGAAGGGTCATGAGGACTTGAAACGTCAACTGTACTCTTCTCTGCCGATGCTGCCAGACCTGTTGAGTTTTTCCAGGTACTTTTTATTTTTTGGTCTGGATATTGTTCAAGTCTTGCTACATTCACACATGGACTGCTCCAGTATCTGAGGAGTTGCCATTGGTGCTGAATATTGTGCAATCATCAGTGATCATCCCCACTTCTGACCTGATGATGGAAGAAAAATCATTGATGAAGCAGTTGAGCTGAGGACACGACTGAGATGATTGACCTCCAACAACCATAACCACCATCCTTTGTACTAGGTATGAGTCCAACCAGTGGCGAGGTTTTGCTGGGGCTCCTTGATGCCACCTCGGTCAAATGGCACCTTGATGTCAAGGGCAGTCACTCTCACTTCATCTCTGGAGTTCAGGTCTTTTGTGCCTGTTTGGACCAAAGCTGTTGTGCATTAAAGGAGCTGAGTGGCCCTGGCAGAACCCAAACTGAGCGACAGTGAGCAGGTTATTGCTAAGCAAGTGCCACTTGATACACTGTTGATGAGCCTTTCCAGCACTTTACTGATGATCCAGAGTAGACTGATGGGGCGGTAATTAGCCGGTTTGGATTTGTCCTGCTTTTTCTAAACAGGGCATATCTGGGTAATTTTCCACATTGCGGGGTAGATGCCAGTAGCTGTACTGGAACCGTTTGGCTAGGGGTTCGGCTAGTTCTGGAGCACAAGTCTTCTATACTATTGCTGTAATGTTGTCAGGACCCACAGCCTTTGTAGTACTGAGTTCCTTCAACTATTTCTTAATATCACGTGGAATGAATTCAATTGGCTGAAGACTGGCATCCGTGATGCTGGGTACCTCCAGAGAAGGCCGGGATGGATCATCCACTTGGCACCTCTGGGTGAAGATTGTATCAAATACTTCAGCCTCGCCTTTTGCACTGATGTTCTGGGCTCTCCCATCATTGAGGATAGGGATATTTGTGGAGCATCCTCCTCTAGTTAGTTGTTTAATTGTCCACCACCATTCACGGGACTGCCGAGCTTAAATCTGACTCGTTGGTTGTAGGTTCACTTAGCTCTGTCTATAACTTGCTTCGTATGCTGTTTGGCATGCAAGTCGTCTGTGTTGTAGCTTCACCAGGTTGACACCTCATTTTTAGGTGTGCCTGGTGCAGCTCCTGGCATGCCCTCCTGCATTCTTCATTGAACCAGGCTTGATCCTCTGGCTTGGTGGAAGTATTAGGGAAACGAATGGGGCTAAAGGCCAACAAGTCCCCTGGACCTGATGGGTTACATCCTAGGATATGAAAGGAAGTAGCTGCAGAGATAGTGGATGCACTGGTAGTAATCTTCCAAGAATCCTTAGATTCTGGAAAAGTCCCAGAGGATTGGAAAACTGCCAATGTAACACTCTCATTCAAAAAGGGAGGGACACAAAAGACAGGTAACAATAGGCCAGTTAGCTTTACATCATCCATCATTGGCAAAATGATGGAGTCTACTATAAAGGATGTAATAGCAGAGCATTTAGAAATGCATAACATAATTAAGCAGAGTCAGCATGGCTTCTTGAAGGGGAAATCATGCCTGACAAATTTATTAGAATTCTTTGAGGAGGTAACAAGCAGGATAGATAAAGGGGAACCAGTAGATGTAATATATTTGGATTTCCAAAAGGCGTTTGATAAGGTACCGCACCTAAGGCTACTTAATAAAATAAGAGCCCATGGTGTTGGGTGTAGGATATTAGCATGGATAGAGGATTGGCTAACTAACAGAAGACAGAGTTGGGATAAGGGGGACATTTTCAGGATGGCAACCTGTAACGAGTGGAGTGCCACAGGGATCGGTGCTGGAGCCACAATTATTTACAATATATATTAATGACTTGGATGAGGGAGATTATTGTACTATTGCCAAGTTTGCAGATGACACAAAAATAGGTGGGAAAGCAAGTGGTGAGGATGACACAAGGAGTCTACAGAGGGATATCGACAGGTTAAGTGAATGGGAAAAAACTTGGCAGATGGAATATAATGTGGCAAAATGTGAGGTTATGCACTTTGGCAGGAGAATAGAAGAGCTCAATATTATTTAAGTGGAGAAAGACTGCAGAAAGAAAGCTGCAGCATAGAGGGATTTGGGGGCCCTCGTGCATGAACCACAAAAAGCTAGCATACAGGTTCAACAGGTAATAGAAAATAGAATGTTGGCCTTTATTTCAAAGGGAATGGAGTATAAAAATAGGAAAGTCTTGCTAAAACTATACAAGGCACTAGTTAGACCACGCCTAGAATACTGTGAACAGTTTTGGTCCCCTTATCTAAGGAAAGATATATTGGCATTGGAGGCAGTCCAGAGAAGGTTCACTAGGTTGATCCCGGGTATGGAGGGATTTTCTTATGAGGAGAGGTTGAGTAGGTTGGGCCTGTACTCATTGGAGTTTAGAAGAATGAGAGACGACCTTACTGAAACACATAAGATTCTTAGGGGGCTTGACAAGGTAGATGCTGAGAGGGTGTTTCCCCTTGTGGGAGAGTCTAGGACCAGAGGGCATAATCTCAGAGTAAGGGATCACCCATTTAAGACAGATGAGGAGGAATTTCTTCTCTCAGAGGGTAGTGAATCTATGGAATTCTTTACCGCAGAGAGCTGTAGAGGCTGGGTCGTTAAGTATATTTAAGACTGAGATAGACAGATTTTTAATCAGTAAGGAATCAAAGGTTATGGGGAAAGGCAGGAAAATGGAGTTGTGGATTATCAGATCAGCCATGATCTCGTTGAATGGCAGAGTAGACTCAATGGGCCGAATGGCCTACTTCTAACTCCTACGTCTTATGGTTATGGTAGAGTGGACGGATATGCTGGGCCACGAGATTACAGATTGCGGTCGAATACAACTCTGCTGATGGCCCACTGCACCTCATGAATGCCCAGTCTTGAGCTGCTAGATCTATTCAAAATATATACCATTTAGCTCGCTGGTAGTGCCACACAACACAATGGAGGGTATCCTCAATGTGGCTTAATTTCCACAAGGGCTGTGTGGTTATCACTCCTACCAATGTTGTCATGCACAGATGCATTTGTGACAAGTAGATTGGGGAGGATGAGGTGTTTCCTTCTTTTTGGGTCTCTCATCATCTGCACAGACCCAGTCTATTAACTGTTTTTTTAAATTATTTTTTCATGGGATGTGGGCATTGCTAGCTAGGCCAGCATTTATGGCCCAATTTCCCCTGATTAAGTGATGGTGTGCTGCCTCCTTGAACCGCTGCAGTCGATGTGGTGTAGGTACACCTGTTAGGAAGGGAATTCCAGGATTTTGACCCAGCGACAGTGAAGGAATGGTGATATATTTCCAAGTCCAGATGGTGAGTGGCTTAGAGGGAAACTTCCAGGTGGTGGTGTTCCCATCTATCTGCTGCCCTTGTTCTTCTAGATGTTAGAGGTTGTGGTTTTGGAAGGTTCTGTCGAAGAAAAGAGAGTGTTTTAGACTCAGCCAGCTCAGTCAATCGTGGTGCTACTGAGCCACTCTTGGTGACGGACATTGAAGTCCCCCACCCAGAGTACATTCTGTGTCCATGCCACCCTCAGTGCTTCCTCCAATTGGTGTTCAACATGGAGGAGCACTGATTCATCAGGTGAGGGAGGGGTGGGGTGGTAGGTATAAATCAGCAGGAGGCTTCCTTGCCTATTCTACTTGCTATTTCTACTTAGTTCTGTTGAAGGGTCATGAGGACTCGAAACGTCAACTTTGCTCTTCTCCGCCGATGCTGCCAGACCTGTTGAGTTTTTCCAGGTATTTCTGTTTTTGTTTTGCTTGCCCATGTTTGACCTGATTTTATGAGACTTCATGGGGTCCGTAGTCAATGTTGAGGACTCCCAGGGCGATTCCCTCCTGACTGTATACCACTGTGCTGCCCCCTCTGGTGATGGTGGTGTCTGCGACATAGTCATACTCAAGGAATCATACCTTACAGACACTGTCAGGCTGTTGCTTGACTAGTCCATGGAACAGCTCTCCCAACAGCTCTCCACAAGCCCCCAGATGTTGGCAAGGAGGACACTGCAGGGCTGACAGGGCCAGGTGTGCCATTGTCATTTCTGGTGCCTCGGTTGATGCCGGGTAATCTGTCCGGTTTCATTCCTCAGCGACTTTTCTGTAACTGTTTGATACAACTGTACAACTTGGTGCACTGGTCAGTGGTGGCATGCTAGGACATTTAATCAAGTCAATCACAATGTGGGCCTGGAGCCACATGTAGGCGACACCAGGTAAGTACAGTAGATTTCTTTGCCTAAAGAACATTAGTGAACCAGGTGGTTTTTTTTCCCCTTATGACAATGGTTTCTTGGCCACCACTACTGAGACTAACTTTTAATTCCAGATTTATTAATTCAATTTAAATTCCATCAGCTGCTATGGTGGGATTTGAACCCATGACCCCAGACCATTAGCCTGGGTCTCTGGATTACTAGTCCAGTGACATTACTACTATGCCAGTGCCTCACTCTTGGCAAGTTTGCATCAAAATTACCAAAAGACAATAATGTATCACAGGAGCCATAAGAGTCTTTAAGTAAACAATGTTCAATGCAACAGCTATAAAGAATTATTGTCTAAGATAAAAGCAAAAAATTGCGGATGCTGGAAATCCAAAACAAAAACAAAAATACCTGGAAAAACTCAGCAGGTCTGGCAGCATCAACGGAGAGGAGCACAGTTAACGTTTCGAGTCCGAATGACCCTTCAACAGAACTAAGTAAAAGTAGAAGAGAGGTGAAATATAAGCTGGTTTAAGGGTCGGGGGGGGGGGAGACAAGAAGAGCTGGATAGAGGGCCTGTGATAGGTGGAGATAATCAAAAGATGTCACAGACAAAAGGTCAAAGAGGTGTTGAAGGTGGCGACAAGGAATGTGCTAATTAAGGGTAGAGAGCAGGACGAGCAAGGTACAGATAGCCCTAGTGGGGATGGGGTGGGGTGAAGGGATCGAAATAGGCTAAAAGGTAGAGGTAAAACAATGGAGCGTTGAGCTTCACTGGAACAATGCAGCAAGCCAAGGACGGACATGTGGGCATGAGAGCAGGGTGGTGTGTTGAAATGGCAAGCGACAGGGAGGTCTGGGTAATGCTTGTGGACAGACCGAAGGTGTTCTACAAAGCGGCCACCCAGTCTGCGTTTGGTCTCTCCAATGTAGAAGAAACCGCATTGGGAGCAACGAATGCAGTAGACTAAGTTGAGGGAAGTGCAAGTGAAATGCTGCTTCACTTGAAAGGAGTGTTTGGGCCCTTGGACGGTGAGGAGAGGGGAAGTAAAGGGGCAGGTGTTGCACCTTCTGCGGTTGCATGGGAAGGTGCCGTGGGAGGGGGTTGAGGTGTAGGGGGTGATGGAGGAGTGGACCAAGGTGTCCCGGAGGGAACGATCCCTGCGGAATGCCGCCGGGGTGGGTGAAGGGAAGATGTGTTTGGTGGTGGCATCGTGCTGGAGTTGGCGGAAATGGCGGAGGATGATCCTTTGAATGCAGAGGCTGGTGGGGTGATAAGTGAGGACAAGGGGGACCCTATCATGTTTCTGGGAGGGAGAAGAAGGCGTGAGGGCGGATGCGCGGGAGATGGGCCGGACACGGTTGAGGGCCCTGTTAACCATCGTGGGTGGAAAACCTCGGTTAAGAAAGAAGGAGGACATGTCAGAGGAACTGTTTTTGAAAGTGGCATCATCAGAGCAGATGCGACGGAGGCGAAGGAATTGAGAGAGTGAGATGGAGTCCTTACAGGAAGCGGGGTGTGAGGAGCTGTAGTCGAGGTAGCTGTGGGAGTCGGTAGGCTTGTAATGGATATTGGTGGACAGTCTATCACCAGAAATTGAGACAGAGAGGTCAAGGAAGGAAGGGAAGTGTCAGAGATGGACCATGTGAAAATGATGGAGGGGTGGAAATTGGTTCTGTTCAGTATTAGGTAAACTATTCCAGGAATGGTGGAGTAGGAGTAAGAGGAAGGGCTTTAGATTTTAATTTAAATTGGCCATTAACTTTTTATTGCCTCTTCCAGACGAGGAGGAGGATGGGGGGAGGGAGAACGGTACAGACAGGAGGATGAAATCCAACAGAAGTCAGCTTTATGAAGCAGTATGGCTTTTCTCATGAAACGTGGATGGGAAAATTTATTTCCAAGTAGTCACAAGATGTGAGCATCACTGGCAGGACCAGCATTTATTGCTCATCACCTTGAGGCGGTGGTGGTGAGCCATCTTCTTGAACCACTGCAGTCCATCTGGTGTAGGTACACGCTACAGTCCTGTTAGGAAGGGAGTTCCAGGATTTTGATCCAGCGACAGTGGAGGAACGGTAATATAGTCCCAAGTCAGGATGGTGTGGGGCTTGGAGGTGAACATCCAGGTGGTCAGGTTCACGCATCTGTTGCCCTTGTTCTTCTAGGTGGTCGAGATCAATGTTGATTAAACCAAGATTATAACTCACTGTAGGCACTCTCAGAGTTTAAGTGAGGGTTTCCCATTATAGCTTCTCAATACGACAAGTCAGTCCACTATGACAAATAAGCAGGCTGCATGGTTATACAGTCAAATCCTAAAAGGTAGAGTCTTAACAATAGAAACGTAATTATCATATCTTTAATGTAGACAATAACCTTAACTCCAAACTCCTCAAATTCTTGGACATCAAACAAAAATTGTTACTCAGTTGGCTGGGTAGCTGAATGGCTCACTTCTTGCAGTGGTTACTGTCCTGGATGAATAATTCTGAGAACAAATCCCACCATAGTAGTTATTTTTTTAAAAAAAGAAAAAAGCTGGTTACAGCTAAGGCAATCCAACAGTGTCAAGTTCAACTTGTTGAGTTACATCCCTCAAGGATGGAAACGTGCCATTTATATACATTACAAATGTAATGGTGGTTAAGTGAACATTACATCTGGAGCTATGAAATGCCCTTAGAAATATATTTATAAATTATTTTCCTCCCGACTTTGCTCGTGTCTGGAGAGATTCATCAGTGCTGCTGCTAGTGGTCATTGGTCAGATCACATTAAAATATTAATGAGTGCATGATTTTTCCCCATAATTTCTCCTTGTACTGCCACCATCTAGCACTTGATTGAGTATACACAATGAAGGATTATCGGATTGTTCAGTGAACTTTAAAATGGTGTACTTGCCCTGAGTATTCGGTCCCTGTGTGAAGTGTTTGGCAGTGTCATAATAATGGTAACATTGGGAGTCCATCATTTCGCACAATGTTTACATTGGGGTATTTTGTGTTCAGCAACTTCTGCTCATGTGTTTTCATTTTAAGTCCCGCATACTGAAATTTTCCACTTCTATTCCAGCATGAGTCTCACTTAGCCAAACTGTGTTTCCCATAAAATAAACCAATATTAGAGCTTTGTTTTATATAATGAAAACAACAGGAAATTATGAATTTCCCATAGACATCTACTGGCTGCCATCTATCAGCAGAATAGATGTTTGTTGTTGCTCTTTTTTAAAAAAAGTCAAATATCATTCTGCATGAGAAGGCAGAAATCACCACTGAGGTAAGAAGTTAGTTCAATAAAAGATGACTAGGTTCTCAGTGTATAAAGTGATGAAACCCCCACATTGATCTGAAATTCAATAGAAATGGTTTAAGATTATGCAATTTGTGAAATTTGTGAATATTAAACTACTGGATAATTTTGGCAATTAAAGAGCAGCTATTCTCATTTTGCCAAATCTTCAGCACAGTATAAATGCTAGTTAACAGTGCAAAACCCTCATGCCCGCCATTTGCAGGTTGCAAGATCGAAGATCTTAAGTTACAAGGCTTGAACAATCGTTTTACCGTATCACTAAATCGAAACCCAAATTGCCAGATTAAGAAATCCAATAAGTTAATGAAGGTTTCCCAGTAGCTCCCAATCTGCACCAACACCTACATTTCAGAAATTGTTATGAACAGCTTACATCAGAAGAATTCTCAACTCATTCTTTTATGTTCTTGGCACAATGACAACAATATTGCTTCAAATCAAAGTTAAAAAAAAAAATTCAGAGGCCTAGCCAAAGGAACAAGATCACATGGATAAGCAAACACTCTGCTGTACTTAGAGATAGAAAGACAGAAATTACAAATGCTGAAAACCAGGCTTTAAAATAATAAATGCTGGACGTGTGCAGCTGATCAAAAACTCTGAAAGAAGATATTTCTCAGGGACAGTCTGATCTTTTGTCTTTTCAAGTGCTGACAGCGGTGTATTTCTAGCATTTTCCTTTTGTATTTCTCTATCCAGCCTGACCGTAGTTCTCAGTTCAACCCACACACTTATTGTCCTGCAGTGAATGGAAGCCAATCATTCATCACCATTGTCAAGGCTAAGGACTCTATTACTTATAATAATGAATACTATTTGAATTGTTGGCATGCAAGAAGATGGCTGTGCAGTACTGTCAATAGCATAGTGAACCTGGAATACAGTGCTGCATAAAGTGGACACTCTGTGGACATCACCTTTTCTGCACCAGATGAAAACATACAAATAAACCAGAACTCTCAAGGGTGCTAAGCTAATATCCAGCATCCTTGTGCATCTTGATGCCCGCTTCGTACCCCTGCCACGGATCGCTGACGGAAAAATATGACTTTCATATGAAATTCAGTTACATGTAACAAACGAACAGATGGCAGCAAAATAAAAAACCCTCCATTCCATCATGCTCAAAAGCCAGCTAAATTTACTCAAACTCCCAGGAGACCTCCCGCATGTTAGGGAGTCCAGATTAAATGGAAGGTGGAAAATAAATATCCAGAGCTCAGTCAGAAAGTTGCAGGTTTAAACCCAACTCGAGATATGAACACACAACCTTTGCAATCATTACACTGTAACATCTGGATCCCCCAAGGATCTATCCTTGACCACTTTGGTATTTCTCATCCACATGCTACCCCTTAGAAATCAACCAAGGATATGACATCAGGTTCTATATGTCCATTGATGATGCCCAACTCTACCTCTCCACCATCTCTTTGACCCCAGCTTCTGCATCTGAGATTACAAAGAAAGGGAGCGGCATTCCAAATTTCCTCCCTTTGTCATCTCCTCCATCACTATGCTCCAAGAAGTCTGCCTCTAGCACCGAGTGCATCCTCCACACCATTTATTGTACCATTTGCTGCCATGCCTTCAACCCGAAGCTCATAGCTTAGAAATTCGCACCAGGAAACTATCCACATCTCTCTCCTTTAAGAGATGCCTTTAAAACACTTCTAATGGCCCCTGCCCCACGACTCCATCCCCATGCTTGGCATCAACTTTTATCTGCTTACAATTCAGTGAAGTGCATAGAAATATTTTTCTACAAGTTATGTAAATGCAAATAGTTGTTGCTCAGCTTTTCTGTATGTTGCACCTACAGCCTATTGGGACAGTCTGATGGAAATACCCTTTGAAATCAAGTTGACATTTTGTTTGACACAGCCGAAATGCATTTTTAAAACCGTGGTTTGCGTATTTCTTCGTATATTTTAAAATGCCATCAGTACAGAGCACAATAAAGATCGTCAGAATTTTTCCAAAATATTGAGACAGCTAGGGGAGGTCTCAAGATCCACAGTATGCAATGTGGCCAAATTTGAAAAGAGCAAGTGTGAACACAAGATAACTCCACTTCTAATCATCCAGTAAAGCCTGGCCTGTAAAAATTCAGATTAAAAAAGATTATTTTATAAATTGCTCTGTAAGGAAATCGAATTGACATGAAATAGGTCTCCAGGAGGGCTGTTGCACTGTAGGGCATTTGTTTTTTTGGAGGTTTACCTTATGATAACTGGCGACTGCCCATCATAAGCCACTTCAATGTTGCTGGGTCAAAATCCTGGAACTCCCTTCCCAACAGCACTGTGGATGAACCTACACCACATGGACTGCAGCTGTTCAAGAAGGCAGTTCACCACCACCTTCTCAAGGGCAACTAGGAATGGGCAATAAATGCTGGCCCAGCCAGCGAAGCCCACATCCAGTGAATGAATAAAAAAAAACTTTAGGCGGCAGCATAAACGTCACTTAAGGCAACTCAAAAAAAAAACAGCTTTGAGGTCTGGGGTAGAATGAAGTAGAATAGGGAATCATTTATTGAATTTCTATCCACGCATGCACAGATTCAGAGATACCTTCCCTCTAAGTTTTGCATAACAAATTCAAATAACATTAAGTTTAATTCTAATAGCTGATTTATATTCAGCCATGTTAGGCCATCAAATTCAGCAGGAAGCAGGAGCATAAAGTGGTAACTCATTGCTAACAATTCGAAGAGTAGAATCCCAATATGTCTCACAAATGCTAAACTTTTGTTACTCTAGCATTCTCTCAAGGCAGACGATGAACCTCTACTGTATTTGTAATGTGCTTAGATTTGAAAGATCACAACAAACAAAATTAACTAATGATAAATGAAATAACTAAGCAACAAAAAAGTTACATGATTGAATTTGTAATTCAGAGGGAGCAAATGTCGTTAGCTTTAAACAATATTGATTCAGCCACACTGATTACAAAATGAAACAAGCAGCTTACCCTTTCTCTAAAGCAGAGGAATAAATTGCAAGCAATTGAAGATTGCACTACTTTGCTGCAAAACCATTTTCCATCCATACATAGTGAGAGGCGTTAGCAGACCTCAGTCTAAAACTTAATTTAGTTAAATCATTCCACTTCTACCATCCCTCAAGAGAAAACACACCTTTGTACCTTCAAAAGAAACTGTGCTCAGCCTTGTATCTGATCATAACTCTCACTCCTATATTTCTTTGATGTTGGCAGCTATAATAACCACAGCTATTAATCATTTGGTAGGCACAGTTATATGCTGTCTGATGGAAAGGCTCCTCTGGCAACAATTCCAGGTAGGCCTCAGGTAAGGCAACAAATTATTCATTTAATGTGGCTCCAGTGCCCAGTCTCTAGTTAACAGACAAATGGAGATAGCACTGCCCACCTTCAGCAATTTGGACCAAACCAGGCCTGATTCAAACTCCAGCCAACAACAGATGTCAACTATCAACATTTCAGCCCCTGTGTTCTTGGAGATATTTCTGCCAAATGGTGAAAATGGGTGCAGTACTACTAAGACCAACTTGTTTGCACATTTTAATCCTACTTGCCAAATACAAGAATTTGAACTTGCCCGGAGGTATGGACCACGAACCTGAAGGTTTAGCACTCAAATGCTGAATAGATGCAATTTTCATTGCAATACACGTATTCCAGAAAAAAAAATCCATATTTGGGGTTTTACTATAATATGTTGCTGCAATATCTGGGGCGGAACCTTGACCAATTTGTCAATCAATTAGTTAGTTGCACATGATTACTTTCATTAAAAGCTGGGCTGGTTTCAGTTTGATTAATGCAAAGATGACTTGTTTACCACACAGTAACAATTTGTGAAGAACGACATTAAACGTCAAAAAGTAAAATCAAGTCGCGAGCCTAACCTGAAGATTGTCAGCACACCACACAGCACAAAGTTCAGCTCTTGTCTACAAACTGTGCTCATGCGCACTTAAAGAAAAAGATAAAGAGTGCACACTGGTTTCTATTTTGCAGTACAACACAATAAACTTCACAAACTGAAAACAACAATGTCTGCTTGAAATTACAGTTGGCAAAAAAAGACGAATGCTTAACATAGGGTAAACACTCCTCTATCCACCAACTAAACCTCAGCATTAAATGTTTATTTTAAATGGGTTAATGCCTTCATCAGTGCAATGTCCATGGGAGCACTTTAAGAACTGGCCTGCTGTTTTCACCAACAGGGTTTAACCCTGTATTTTAGAAGTTTTGAAAACCACAACTTGAAACACAGCAACTTAATCAGTATCTAAACGATCAAAAGTTTCAGCAGGAAATTTCATTCATACTGAGCTTATTTCAAAAATGCTGACTCACCCTGATTACTTTAAAAGGAACTTGGAAAGGTAAAAACTGGCAATTACAGGATGCAGAGTGGATTTTGCAACAACGGCCACTCCCATTATACCTTGTACCCCTATAATAAACTTCACTGCTCAAGATCCAATTAAACACTTCCACGGCACACAAAAGAGAACAAGAAGCCTTGTTCAGCAGTATCGGAACGATTATTTTCTCAGGGTGGAGAGGAGGGTTGGACGTTGTTTGGATACAAGTTTAGGTCAATGAGAAAGGTTTTTAAACAGTCTTTTGTTCCAAATGGGAAATTCACAAGGCTGCTTATGTCTATTAGCTTAAATTCAAATAAAGCAAATGAGAAAAAAAAACAAACAGTCCTGTGGAACAAAATCTCCAAAGCACAAAAAGCTCAACAACCACTTATGGTTCCAATGAAGCTCAAGGAACAGTATCTTTCAAATCAGACATTTAACAGCCTTCTGGACTCACCGCACTTTTATTTTACTGTGGGTCGCAAGACCCCAATGTTGGGACCAAATGGGGATACCGAGCCCGCACTTGCTGGCAGTGGGACCAGCTCAGCCATTTTGCCTATGGGCAGGTTGCCAATGCTGCTGGCCCAGAGGGTGGGTGCTGCTGCTGAGGCAGGTCAAGGATCCAGAGGGCATCTCACCAAGAACGCGCCCTTGGGACAGCTAAATATAATTAAAAATTCAGGATGGATGAGGGAGGAAGACTCCACCCAGAGGGGAAAGCTCTCCAGGAGAAGAGTTGGGTCTGTGGGAGCTGCCTTTCCTGCCCACAGCCTGCCGTGCAGCATTGAGCCTCTGACTTTGAAGACGCCCTGGGCTACCACAAGGAGGCTGCCAACATGGCAGCCACTTAATAGCCCCCTAACAGAATCCTTAATTATGAAAATCAGCTTCCTGCCTCCATTTAGCAAGCAACCAATCCACATCCCGGCCCGACTCAATTCCACCACTGGAATCTACCTGATGATGGGACTGCACCAGGGAGCAGTCTCAACATGCGAGGCTCCTGCTATTTTGCCAGCCAATCTCCACTCTATTCACACCATTTGGGAGTTGGTAAAATTTGAGTTCGACAATTTCAGATGACCTCTGCCCCGCATTTTTGGAAGGCAGCTGTTGGTGATTATTCTGCTATTCCCATTTACACCTCCCGTGTTTTCTTTGCTTGACCCATTACCATTTTTGGTCTTGCACCATCATTTTTGTCATTTAATCTCTCCTGCCTTGAACAGAACTTCTCTTTTTCTCTGCCCCCTCTTTTCCCTTCCTCTGACTTGCTTAAAACCCATCACATTCCTAACTTTTCCCTGTTCTGATGAAAGGCCACTGACCAGCATTAAGTGCTTCTTCCTCTCTACAGATCGTGCCCGACCTGAGTCTTTCCAGCATTTTGTCGTCGTTTCAGATTTCTAGTATTTTGCTTTTCATCTGCTTAGATGCTGCCAGTTTATCAATAACTTGACTGCTATTCACTGCAGTTTGCTGCTCAACATTTAGAAGTACAAACCAAACTAATCAGTTTTCACTGGGAAAACTGCAGAACTGGCTTCCTCTGGGAAAACATCACGTGTTTCCACGTTCTGCCAATTGATATAAGGCACATGCTTCCAGGAGTGATCCAATACAGAAAGAGAACTGGACACACAGCTGTGTTCATCAATGCCTTCGACTCTGCTGCAATTTCACACGTCAGTGTGCCCTCCTCTCCACAGCACAGACTGAAAAGGTCCATAAAAAGATAAGGCCAATCACGAATGAACATGCTACGCATCTTACATGAAAGTCATGAACAGAAAGCAGTCTCCCAGTGAAATGCATTGCTTCCTTTTTGAACCTTGCGTGTTTTGTTTGTATGTTCATATCATAGAAACAAGAAAATAGCCTAATAGACTAAATTCACTTAACAAATTAACACACCTGAATATATTCGCTTTAACTTGCTGTTTCATAGTCCATTGGTAGTCATATATCAGCTAGTAAATTTCAAATGTATCGTTGATTGACGTTACTCCAGGTGAAATGTTGTAAACCAACATGATGCACCTGGACTTCGACCATTAGCATCAGTTGGCAAAATAAACACACGGTCATAAAGGAACACAGTTATTGTGCTATTTGTGAATTGAAGAGGAAGGAAGGTGAGACTGGAGAATTCTACGATTCCATGAAATTTGGAAAACATGAAAGTTAGATTGCACTCAAGTCAGGCAGCATCAGCTCTGAAATGTTAACTGGCTGTTTCTCCAGAGTTGCTGCCTGATCTGCTGAGTAATTCCATTTTTCTCAGCGTACATTCGAAGATTTCTTTTTCACAGAGGATTGTTAGAACATGGAATACCTCACAAAAAGTAGATATGAAGGCTATAATATCCAAGAGGGAACTGGAGTTATTTGAATAACTATAATATAAAATTATATGGACAGGGTGGGGGGTGCAACGAAATAGGATTCAAGTAGTTGGCTTTACTTGAAGCGCTGGCACCAGTACAAGAACGATGACCTGTTGGGCTCTTTCTGTGATGTAATTTCCATGATTTATACATAATTGATGGAGAGGGGAAAAGAAAGAAGATACTACATACTGTCTACCACAGTTTTCTAGAGGGGGCCTAACCAAGATATTTTGCAAGATCTTAACTCCACATTTACTTATATTAAATGTAATTTACCAAATACAGGCCTATTCCCCATGAAGCACATCAGATTGTAACTATTTTTGTGTTTTGGATTATCTCAGATTTATGAGCCAACCTCAAACTTGTGGATATTAATCCTTCATCCAGATTGTTAACATAGGTTGTGAAAAGCAACCCCCAAGGAACTCGACTAGTGACCAATCTCTACGTAGAATTGCTACCATTAATGATGACTATCATTTCTGAGGATGAAACGGATTTGCTGTCCAGCCCAGGGTTGCCCTCCACTTCCACAGGACTTGATGTTGGTACAGGAGCCTAGTATGTGACACTTGGTCAGAAACTTGTGGTGGGGGGGGAAAGAAAAAAACACAAACCACACCATCTCAATCAAGCTACTAACCCATTAAAATATAGTAGCCTAATGAAGACTTCAACCAGAATGCAATGATATAACCTTTTCCAGAAGCTACATTACAAGTCTCTCATAACATTTCCACAGCCAATGTAGTCACACAGTGAATCCCAAATGATCCATTCCAACAACTTTCCTCTAACTGACATCATGTTTATGGGCTGATAATTTTCCATTTTTGACTTACTGCCCTTGAAAATTGGCATGATATAAGCCTCCCATCAGTCCATGTTTACTTTTGCTCAGTTTGAATTTCAACACCCATCACCAAAACTAGGCACAAAGTAAAAGTCAACGCATTTGCTCCTTACTTAGAATTTTTGATCTGCTCATGATTCATCGTTTTTTAAAAGTTAGTTTTTCTGACAACATATTCATTTAAAAGGCACGTAAAGAAATTGTACTGGAGAAAGCTGTGAGGAAGATACAAACAGATAGACAGGTAATCAAGAAGTTGGTAAATGATATGGAGAAGTGTGGACTCATTTATTTTGATGGGAAAATCGAAAAAGTGAACATAGTAAGAGACAGGGAAATGTTGGCATTCAAAGGGATCTGGGTACCCTTGCCCACAAAGTCAAAGTTAGCAAACATTTAGGAAAACAAAATGGCATTTTGGCCTTTTTAAAAGGGGATTGGAATATAGGAGTGAAGAAGTCTTACTACAATTGTATACAGCCTTGGCAAGACCACACTTGGGCCTGAATTTTTGGATGGCTGGGTCTTGCTTCCTGCCATCTGAAGAGTTGGCAGAGATGACCGCCCTACAGCCAATTTACACTCCGATGAGCATCATTTAGGTGGGACTTGCGCCTCTTACTCGGGATGAAGTCCCACCTTAGAGAGCTGCTGGCCAATCTGATTGGCTGGCAGCTCTCCAGTCCGACTCCCCAGTCTCCTGTCCATTGCAGCAAGTACGCTATTCAAGAAGATGTCGGAGACTAAGTCCGGGAACTGGAGGCCCAGTTAACTTCAGGGGGGTCCCAGGATAAGGAGGGTAGGAAAGGCAGAGGGGTGACTGGGATAAAAACCAAAAACTACTGCGGATGCTGGAAATCCAAAACAAAAACAGAATTACCTGGAAAAACTCAGCAGGTCTGGCAGCATCGGTGGAGAAGAAAAGAGTTGACGTTTCGGGTCCACATGACCCTTCAACAGAACTGTTCTGTTGAAGGGTCATGTGGACCCGAAACGTCAACTCTTTTCTTCTCCACCGATGCTGCCAGACCTGCTGAGTTTTTCCAGGTAATTCTGTTTTTGTTTTGGGGTGACTGGGGTCCTGGGGGATAGGCCGAGGAGGGAGGGAGGTCCAGAGGACACCGGACCTTAAGGGTGGAGGGGGAGGCGTCCAACTTCAGAAGGGGGCTTCTGATGGAGGCGCCCCCATGCCCCCCATCCCCTTCCCAACCTGGATGTAACTTTGATATAATTCAGGCTTGTTCAATCTGTCTGCCACCCTAAAAATTGAGGCTGGGTGGGAAACATAAGGACCTCAGCTGGGGCAATGGTGGGCTTCCCATCCAAGGCCTTGACTGCCATGGCATAAAATTGCTGTGTGGTCAAGGTGGACAGGGACCTGGAGGGAATCCCCTCCCCACACCTCCCCCAACCTAAAAACCAGCTGGTGGGGGTGTCTAAAATTCTGGTCCTGGAGCAGCACTGTGTACTGTTTTGCTCTCATTACCCAAGGAAGAATATACTTGCCTTAGTGAGGAGTGCAATAAAGGGTTCACTGGACTGATTCCTGCAATCATCCTCCAAGGGGAGATTGGGTAGAATCGACCTGTATTATCTAGAGTTATGAACAATAAGAGGTGAAACGTTCCTTAAGGGACTTGACAGGGTAGATGCTTAGATGATGTTTCTGCAGTCGGGGAATCATTGAATAGCTATAGCACAGAAGGAGGCCATTCAGCCTTTCAGTGTGTGCGCTGGCTGTCTGCTTGAGTAATTCACCCAGAACCACTCCCCACCTTTTTGCCATCATCCTGCAAATATTTCCCCTTCAGGAAATGATCCAATCCTGTTCTGAAAACCTTGATTAAATTTGCCTCCACCATACACTCAGGCAGTGTATTCCATATCCTAACCACTCGCTGCATTAAAAGGTTTTTCCTTGTGTCTCCATTCCCTTTTTTGCCAATCACCTTAAATCGGTGCTCTTGATTCTTCCACCAATGGGAACAGTTTCTCCCCATCAGCTCTGTCTCGCCCTCTCAACATTTTGAACGCCTCTATCAAATCTCCTCTCAACCTTCTCTTCTCCAAGGAAAGCAATCCAAATTTCTCCAATGTATCCAAACAACTGAAGCTCCTCATCCCTGAAACCATTCTCATGAATTTTTTCTACACCCTGTCTAATGCTTTCACAACGTTCCCAAAGTGTGGTGCCCAGGATTGGATGCAATACTCCAGTTGAGGCTGAAAGATTTTTTATACACGTTTAACATAGCTTCCTTGCTTTTGTACTCAATGCCCCTTATTAATTAAACCTAGGATCCTGTATGCCTTTTTTGGCTGCATTCTCAATTTGCCCTGCCGCCAGTAGTGGGAGTCTTGAGCTAGGCATCAGTCTCAGCATAATAATAGGACAGCCAATTAGGATTGAGATAGAGAGCAATTTCCTCATTCTTTACCACGTTGAATGCATTCAGGACAGATAGCTGGAAATTTGGCAGCAAGAGAATCAAAGGATACGGTGATCAGTAAAGAAAGTTAAGTAGGAGTTAAGGTAAAAAATCGCTGATGATCATATTGAATAGCAGAGCAGGTTCAAAAGGCCATATGGCATATTCCAACTCAGTGGCTCAGTGGGTAGTACTCATGCCTATGACTCAAGGTTTTGGGTCCAAGTCCCATTCCAGGACTTAAGCACAGAAACCAAGGCTGACCATTCAGTGATGCACTGAAGGAACACCACACCGTCAAAGTGCAGTCTTTCAGATGAGAGCTTAAAACAACCAAGGCCCCAAATACCTTCTCAAGTGGGCATAAAAGTGCCCACAGCACTCTTTCAAGGAGGAGCAGCGGAGTTATCCACAGAGTCCTGGCCAATATTATTTATCCCTCAGTCAACATCACACAAGTAGATTATCTGGTCATTATCACGTCATTCTTATGGAAACCTGTTATATGCAAATTGGTTGCTGTGTTTCCTACATTTGTTACAATCCTGGATCAGGCCCCCCAGTTTTTGGTAAGATCTGGTTAGGGACCATTGTTTTGTTTAAAGCAGACAAAGTCTGAGATTCAAGACACTTGCTAAGAGAATATAGCCACAAGATTCCACGGTTTTTGAACAAGCAAAAGAAGGTCAAAAAGATAAAACAACTTATGATATCTATCTATACTCTAACATTCAGGGTTAATACGAGGCACATGTGAATTAACAAGCAAACTGTGGTCGAACACACCATGTCGAACAATAAATAGCAAATGCGACCAAGACAGATCCTGCTGATTTCTCAGCTACCAACTCAGACATCAGTAAACACTGAGTCAACCAATCTCCTTGAAACGCTGCCTCCCTCATGAGGAACTCCAAACTTTTCACTTCGAAGATCCGAGTATCTGAGACAGTCCAAGTTAAAGCAGCTTTAAGGGAATTCGCTCGCTGCATACCAGGGTTTCAATCCCGTATCTTGAGACTCCGCTCCCCTGGATTTCTAAATCTGCACTGCAGCCTCGATTTACTGGCACAATTTCAGCTCTTCAATAGTGGGCTAGCTTCACTGAGCTGGCACTCATCTGGATTTCATTAAGCTCCCATCTCCCCAGCTACACCAACCTATAAATGGCTGAGGGGGCTGCTTCTGAGTCCTAAGCCTTTCCAGCACAGAGCCAGTGACCTTCTGCCACCTTCTCAGAGCCCCAGGACTTCCTGAGCCCTAACTGCACAGAGCTATTGAATGGCTCCGGGGACTTAAAAAATTACCTCTAAAATATTACTATAAACCATGAACTAGGTACTTATAACACATTACAAAAGGAACTAGGCTTCAAATGCACTTCATTGGCCATAAAGAACTTTGAGATGTCCTGTGGTCAGGCAAAGAGCTATATAAATGCAAGTTTTAAAAAATCATTTCTTATGCTCTTATTTTCTTAAGCACAACAACTTGGCTACTTCCATTTTGCTTGCGGTGACTAACCGATTGTGTCACCTAACACAAAATGGAAAAGGATGGCCTAATGTGTACGAGGAAGGCAATTTCAGCTTGGGCCTCTCCCAATGATGGTGTGCAACTCAGACAGAGAAGAAACAGCAATGGTGACAGACATTAATTTCCAATTCCTGTGGGGAGGGGTGGGGAATGCTAACGTGGTGCAAACCTCTTCTCATTATTTTCATTCGGAAGACTTGCATAGAAAACACGAGGGCCAATATAGTTAAAAAAATGTCTCCAATACTATTTACAGGAAAATATTTTATTACAACTTGTATTCATATGCCTGGGGTGTTGCTTTGGGCTGCATTAAAGTGCTTCATTTGGAGTTTGGTGAGAGGGGGACTTTTAAGGGTTACTTTCTATCTAAAGTCTAATCTTGCTTTACTTTAGCAACTAACTAAAAGTTGCTCTTTGGGTTGGGAGAAGGTGAGTTTTAGTCCAGCTTTAAAACATGGGTTATGCAGGCTCTGCTTGCAGCTGCAGCTAGTAAATTAGTTAACTGGCTTAAACAGGTTTTCAGAAGATAATTTCAGGATTACTCCTAGTGCCACATGCTCGCAAGAGAATAGGAGAATAGGCTGGGTGAATGCATGGTTAGATAGATGGTGTAGGAGGAAAGGATTTGAATTCCTGAGGCATTGGCACCAATTCTGGCGAAGATGGGACCTGTACAAGCTGGGACGGGTTGCACCCCAGCAGGACTGGAACCAATATCCTCACAGGGGTATTCGCGAGTACTGTGAGGGAGGGTTTAAACTAGATTTGCAGGGAGACGAGAACTTGAGCAGGGAGTCACTAGAGAGGGAAACAAAGACAGGAATGAAAGACAGAAAAGTAGAAGGCAAAAGTGGAAGGCAGAGGAAACAAGGACTAGCAGCAAATGGGCCCATAGTACAAAAAATGTGTAAAACTGTTAAAAATACAAGTCTAAAGGCACTGTATCTGAATGCACAGAGCATCCGCAATAAGGTGGACGAATTAACAGTGCAAACGGTTGTAAACAGGTATAATATGATTGCGATTACAGAGACATGGCTGCAGGGTGACCAAGGCTGGGAACTGAATATCCAAGTGTACTTGATATTTAGGACAGACAAGCAAAAAGGTGTGATGTGGCCTTGTTAGTTAAGAATGAAAAAGTGCAATAGTGAGAGAGGATATCAGCTCAGAAAATCTAGATGTAGTCTGGACGGAGCTAAGAAGCAACAAGGGGTGGAAAACATTAGTGGGAGTTGTCTGTGGGCCTCCAAACAGTAGTGGCAAGGTAGGGGATGGCATGAAACAGGAAAATAGAGATGCACGTAACAAGTGTGCTACAGTAATTATGGGTGACTTTAATCTACACTGGGCAAAACAAATTAGCAATGATACTGTGGTGAATGAATTCCTGGAGGACGTACAAGTTTTTTTTTTAGACCATTATATCGAAGAACTGACTAGGGAACAGGCTTTCCTGGATTTGGTATTGTGCAATGAGAAGGGTTTAATTAATAATCTTGCTATGTGGGGTCCTTTAGGGGACAGTGACCATAACATGAGAGAATTCTTCATTAGGGTGGAAAGTAAAGTAGTCCGATCTGAAACTAGGGTCCTAAATCTTAAAGGAAACTGCAAAATTATGAGGTGTGAGTTGGCTAAAATAGATTGAGGAACATCATTAAAAGGCATGACGGTGGATAGGCAATGGTTAATATTTAAGGAACAAGTGTATGAAATGCAACAGTTATACATTCCTTTCTGACGCAAAAACAACAGGAAAAGCGGCCCAACCATGGCTAACAAAACAAATTAAGGATAGTATTAGATCCAAAGAGGAATCAGATAAATTTGCTAGAAAAAGTAGCAAGCCTGAGGATTTGGAGCAGTTTAGGATTCAGAGGAGCTAAAGATTGATTATGAGGGGAAAAGTAGAATATGAGAGTAAACCTGCAAGGAACATAGGAGCTTTTACAGTCTGCTTTTATAACTATGTAAAAAGAAAAGGATTAGTGAAGATAAATGTAGGTCCCTTACATTCTGAAACAAGGGAATTTATAATAGAAAACAAGGAAATGGCAGAGCAATTAAACTACTACTTTAGTTCTGCCTTCATGGAGGAAGACACAAATAACTTCCCAGAAATACTAGGGAACCAAGGGTCTAGTGAGAAGGAGGAATTGAAGGAAATTAGTATTACTAAAACAATAGTTCTGGAGAAATTGACGGAACTGAAATCCCCAGGGCCTGATAATCTACATCCCAGGGTGCTATAGGAGGTAGTAGTGGATGTGTTGGTTGTCATCTTCCAAAATTCTGTAGATTCTGGAACAGTCCCGGCAGATTGGAGGGTGGCAAATGTAACCCCACTATTTCAAAAAGGGAGGGAGGGAGAAAACAGCGAATTACAGACCAGTTAGCCTAACATCAGTAGTAGGGAAAATGCTAGAGACTATTATAAAGGATATGATAACAGGACACTTAGAAACGATCAACAGGATTAGACAAAGTCAACATGGATTTATGAAAGGGAAATCATGTTTGACAAACCTACTGGAGTTTTTTTTGAGGACATAACCAGCAGAATAGATAAGGGAGAATCAGTGGATGTGGTGTATTTGGATTTTCAGAAAGCTTTTGATAGAGTCCCACATAATAAGTTAATGTGTAAAATTAAAGCACATGGGATTGGGGGTAAGATATTGCATGGATTGAGAATTGGTTAGCAGACAGAAAACAGAGAGGAGGAGTAAATGGGTCTTTTTCGGCGTGGCAGGCGGTGACTAATGAGGTACCACAGAGATCAGTGCTTGGGTCCCGCTATTCACAATATACATCAATTATTTGGATGAGGGAACCAAACGTAACATTTCCAAGTTTGCTGATGACACGAAACTTGGTGGAAATGTGAGCAATGAGGGGGTGTTAAGAGGCTTCAAGGTGATTTAGACAAGTTGAGTCAGTGGGTGAATACATGGCAGATGCAGTATAACGTGGATAAGTGTGAAGTTATCCACTTTGGTAGGAAAAACAGAACGGCAGGGTATTATTTAAATAGTGATAGGTTGGGAAATGTTGGTGTGCAAAGGGACCTGGGTGTCCTTGTACACCAATCACTGAAAGCAAGTACGCAGATGCAGCAAGCAGTTAAGGCGACAAATGGTATGTTGGCCTTCATTGTGAGAAGACTCGGGTACAGGAGCAAAGGTGCCTTACTGCAGCTGTACAGGGCCTTTGTGAGACCACACCTAGAGTACTGTGTACAGTTTTGGTCTCCTTGCCTAAGAAATAATATACTTGCCATAGAGGGAGTGCATTGAAGGTTCACCAGACTGATTCCTGGGTTGGCAGGATTGTCATATGAGGACAGATTGGGCCAACTAGGCCTGTATTCACTGGAGTTCAGAAGAATGAGAGGGGATCTCATTGTAACGTATAAAATTCTGACAGGGATGGACAGACTGGATACAGGGATGACATTTCACTAGGTGGCCTAGAACAAGGGGTCAGAGTCTCAGGATATGGGATAGGCCATTTGGGACTGAGATGAGGAGAAACTTTTTCACTCAGAGGGTGGCAAACCTATGAAATTATCTACCACAGAGGCTGTGGAGGCCAAGTTACTTAGTATATTTAAGAAGGAAATAGATAGATTTCTGGACTCTCAATGCGTCAAGAGGTATGGGGAAAGCACAGGAGAACAACATTGAGACAGAGGATCAGCCATGATCATACTGAATGGCAGAGCAGGCTCGAAGGGCCGAATTACCTACTCCTGCTTTCCTTGTTTCTATGTTAATGTAATGAAACATCCCAAGGTACATCACAGGAGCATCATAAAACAGAATATGACATACAAAAATATAAGAGAAACCGAATAGTAAAAAAGTAATATGGGTCAATTAAAGCTGAATGCAGCACAATAAAGAAATGGCAGGTTCTTTTTTTTAAATAAAGTGTGACTCTGTCCACTGTGGAAGCTGATACCAAGGATTAGATCAGTTGCCACAGTGGTTAATGGACTGAATGCCAGCCACAACTATAAAAATAGGCCAACAGAACTTTGTGAATTTCATGAAGGGAAACAAAATAATGGGACTCAAGATAGACTAAATGTCCAGAACCTGCTCTGTTTCCACCCCAGAGGGAGTATTAGAAGAAATAAGTGAGGAAATTGCAGTTATGTTTATAATTCCTCAAGAGCCCTCTGGAATTTTGCCTTTGGATTTAAGAATTTCAATTGTCACTCTGTTCTTTAAGAAGTGGGTGGGGGTCAGAAGCAAACTACGACCCGATATTTTAACATTAATTGTGGGGGAAGTTTCTGAGCATTGGAGCAAGCATTAGCTGATCAAAGAAAGCGTACCTTTCTGAATAAATCTGTAACAGATCTGAATAGTCTCAGCAAACTGAGGTGTGTGGGCCAGGGAGTATCCATGTATACCTGTCTATATGAGCTTCCAGACAGCAGAACAAAGTTCTGCATGAGATTAACAGAAATGAAAGTGCACAGAATTGGAAGTAACCCTGTGACATGGTTTGGTAATTGGTAGGGAAACGTTCTCTTATTTGCAGGATGTGACAACTGATGCTCCCAAGGAATCTGTGTTGGGGCCTCAATATCAAAAGGGTGCAGATGACACTATTAGACAGGAGTTAGAAGTTATAAGGGATAACTATCAACATCCTGGGGGTTACCATTGACCAGAAACTGAACTGGACTAGCCATATAAATACTGTGGCTACAAGAGCAGGTCAGAGGCTAGGAACCGTGTGATGAGTAACTCACCTCCTGACTCCCCAAAGCCTGTCCACCATCTACAAGGCACAAGTCAGGAGTGTGATGGAATACTCTGCACTTGTCTGAATGAATGCAGCTTCTACAACACTGAAGAAGCTGGACACCGTCCAGGACAAAGCAGCCCACTTGATTGGCACCACATCCACAAACATTTACTCCCTCCACCACCGACACACAGTAGCAGCAGTGTGTACCATCTACAAGGTGCACTGCAGGAATTCACCAAGGCTCCTTAGACAGCATCTTCCAAGCCGTTGACCACTACCACCTAGAAGGACAAGGGCAGCAGATAGATGGGAACACCACCACCTGGAAGCTCCCCTCCAAGTCACTCACCACCCTAACTTGGAAATATATCGCTGTTCCTTCACTGTCGCTGGGTCAAAGTCCTGGAACACCCTTCCTAACAGCACTGTGGGTGTACCTACACCACATGGACTGTAGTGGTTCAAGAAGGCAGCTCACCACCACCTTCTCAAGGGCAACTAGGGATGGGTAATAAATGCTGGCCTAGCCAGCAAAGCCCACACCCCGTGAATGAGTAAAAAATAAAGGAAACATAGACTAAATGAATGGGCGAAACGTAAGTGAAACTGTGGGAAATGGAGTTCAATGTGGGGAAGTTCAAGGCCGTGCATTTTGAATCCACCATCCAAAAGAAATGCCAACAGAAAATACAAATCTGGAAGCAGAGAAAATAGTGGGAGGAAAATGTTGCAGCACTGAGAATTCCTGCAGTCCTTGATGAGGTTAACACCTAAATTTTGTGTTAGTAAATATTGTACAGGGGGAATTAATGAGCTGTGAAGAATTGCCCGAAATAGCCAACATGTCTCATAGGCTGTGAGCAACACCTTTTAATTAACTCCTATGGTTATGGTAAATGGTTAACATTATTTGCCCAATGAAGGCAGCTGCCCATGATAAGCATAGTGGTACAAGTGGTGGGAACTATACTTAAATCAAACTTTAATTTGCACTGCAGGCATTGGACACAACACAAAGGCTTTGATCATTCACTACAAGAAGAATTCATTTAGCTGCCTTTGCAGCTATTGCATCACCTGATCAGTATGAAACCTAACAAATCTGGACACAGTGAGCACCAAGCAGTAATTGCTAAGTTTATTAGTGGACAAGCTCATTGTCTGAGTATTGAGTCACAATGAGCAAATTGATTAAGATATTAAAGCTACCAACTATTATTCTCCAGATTTTTCCTTGCACATGGCTTGCAGCAATCCAGCTTTCCTAACTAGATGAGTCAATCTCCATCTGTTACACCAGAAACCATGGAGTTCTCTACTGATTGATTAACTCTGCACTGACCAATCTTAACCAGTCATGGTTGGTGTGTTGCAATTGGTTTCAGCATCCCAGGCCAGAGGTCAAGAACCTGCGGCTTCAGAGCTGTGCACAGCTCGCTCAGAACTCATGCAGTTCCTGGCCATTATTAATTGAACCCATTTTCATGGTAATTCAATGGACTATTTTTTTAAATTTTGTTAATATTGTACTTGTGAGAAAGTTTCAATTTACAACTTTTCTGCAAAACAACCTTTAAAATGCTGTTGAAAAACAAGACAAAGGCACATTTCATTATTGCCATTTGAGTGACAGCTTTGCAGTTCTTAAAATACTGCATTTTTGACTAAGTTTTTAAAAAAAAAATTCTTAAGTTGGCCCCTGTTCCAGACTTCAGAGGAAAGGAAAAGTCAGGGTGTCACTTCCACATGCTACCCAACAACTGACTAGGTACATCTGGAGTTTAGTTGTGACACCCACCAAGAAAAATTAGCCTCATACCACTAGTCATTTGGAGCAACACATTAAGGATAGCTATTTCAATGAACTACCACACACAACTCCATCCAGAAAATACTCAGCATGTTCAGGAAGCCAGAGACAATTGAGGCAAAAAAATCCAATTCCAATACAATGAGGTTTATTTTCCACTTAAGCCAATTGAATTTAATACTGTGCTATGTGCTTTGAGTGATGCTATTAACACATCGCCTCAAATCAGTGATAACACAGCAACCACCAACGGTTTCACCTTATTCTGTTTAATTTAAAATATTGTCTTCAGGTGTAAAACTTCGATTATTATACTATCCTCAATTGTCAAAGTTGAAGCACATGTAAAGAACGTTGCACACTTACCCCACTTTCACAGCTGAATTCAAGGAGGGGAAGTCCACCTGCCCAAGAAGAACATACAAAAGGGCACAATTTACATCAGGATACACAAGTCACTTTAACTATGACACCAACTAAGGCCCAGAGTCTCAAGACCAGGAAAAGCTGAGGTCAGGCTGGTTCTTGGGCATAGGAGGCACAGATAAGTCCATTTTTTTTTTGAAAGGTTCCTTGTGAGCTATGAAAAGCAAGTGACTCTGCCCCCTCTGCTCCACGTGATTCAATGCTCACTCATGTGCAGTGACAACATTTCCGTCAGCTTTGGACAGGAGTCAGGGTCGCAGCATGCCAATGAAGAGTCAGAGGTTCACTTTGGCCCCTGCACCAAATTCCCACGCTGAAAAAAAAATGGAGTTCAATTGCCACTCAAGCAACCAAAGGAGCAAACTGCTGTCTTGGGCAATAGGATAGCGTTAGGGAGGTTATATACTTGTAAGCAAGGTTAGATAACCTGTCAGGGAGACAAGCACTCATGTGCTTCATTTCTGTAACAGAAGTAGACAAATTGTATCAAGTTTATAAACAACTCTATCAATCTAATTGCCTGAGTGTTTTACTGACTGCAGAATAAAGCAGCTAATTATACAAACCAAATTTTTTATGACCTAGCGTTAGCCTAGTTGACCCAAGAGATTTTCTTTATTCTTTCATGGCATGTGGGTGTCGTGAGCAAAGTCAGCATTTGTTGCCCATCCCTAATTTCCCTTGAACCGAATGGTTTGCTAGGCCATTACAGAGGGCAGTTGAGAGTCAACCACATTGCTATGGGTCTGGAGTCACATGTAGGCCAGTAAGGACAGCAGATTTCCTTCCTTGAAGGGCATGAGTGAACCAGATAGATTTTTACAACAAATCAAAAATAATTTCACGGTCACCACTGAGACTAGCTTTCAAATCCAGATTTATTAGCTGCCGTGGTGGGATTTGAACCTGTGTCCCCAGCACATTAACCAGGGCCTCTGGATTACTAGTCCAGTGACATCATTATTACGCTACCATCTTACCCAAGCAGGTCACTTGGTGAGGAACAAAAAGATGGTTTCATGAATATACTCCCAGCTCCCATAATCACACTAGTAGATGCCGGAGTCAACCTCCTTAAGGAAGCATTCAATCCCCTCAAGGGTGTTGCTGGCATCACTGGAACCAATTAGATATCTGTAGCAGACCTGAATTCTTCATATCCACCTACATGCCCTTGCCATATCTTAAATCCCATTTCGCTAAATATGTAACTTGTTTCCTATTTCTAGTATTTACTTCGATTACCTCCTCTAGTTTCTCATTCCAGAATGTTACATCCAATTTTAAGCTGGTATCCCCCTGTGCTGCAGGTAGCAAATATGGTAGTTTTCCTATTCCAATTGTATTGATTGCTTTACCTGGGGTTAAATCACATTGATATCTGTTGTCCAAGGGCTTCAGTTTCTCTACAAATTATTTTTCCTGTTATTAACAATTAATACCTCAGTGTTACTTATATTTTCACTTCAACCACACACTTACTTTCAGAATATTCTATGCTTCTTGTTCTGCCCAGATACTAATGCTGTTTTTTTTTGGTCATTACAGGGGTACAAATACTACAAAGTTTTATTTTGGCCCAATGATACCACCAAGTAGTCTGTATCCCAAGATTCTTTAAGTAACAATGTGGTTTGTCTTTTATGACTTGCCCAATTATAGATCAACTTCTACATAACAAAAAAGTGCAGATAGTTAGAACTTAATCCATCCTTCATCTGTCTCAGCTCTGGGATTTGCTTATTAAACATCTGTGCCCCATCACCTCCTTTTCATTGTACTGGAACATCCTTAATATTCTTTGACCAAGTTTTTCGTGACCTCTCCCAATATTTCCTTGCCGCAATGCTGTCAGATTTAATCCTGGGATTCGCCTTAGGACCTTTTACTTTGTTAAAAAGATGCCGTATTAATGCATTGTTGTTGTTGAACTGTTGCTTTCAATATTTGCAGCATGCAACATGGTGTTGATTCTGATATGAAAACAGTATCAATCTCAGTTTGCTACTTTTTGAATTTCTGTTCTACCCAGATGCTGGTTAGAATGTGGAACTTGCTACCACATGGAAAAGCTGAAGTTAAGAGCAAAGAACCATTTAAAAGGGGAGCTGGCAAAGTACATGAATCGAAAAAGGAACAGAAGATAATGCTGATAGCCAAATTAATTGAATCAGGAGTAAGGTTGTATGAAGCATAAATGTTGGCATAGACCAGTTGGGCCAAATGGCCTGTCTGAGCTGTAAATTCGATGTAATTTGGTGACCCGCTGAATATTTCTGGGGTCCAGATGAACAGGCATTATTTGCTTTTACTATTACCAATATTTAATTTATCTACTTAATAAGCTCATCATTTTATCAATAGCCTCTCCTTCCTATTCATTTTGTCCAATTTCACTCTTTTCAGTTAACTTGTACTAATAGGTGCCTTCAGCTCACTAACATTTTTAATAAATCTCATTTCTAGCATGCTGACATGGCAAATGATGTGTGCCAGGCGGACCAAATCCATGAGAGAAACTTGGTCGCGCCATCACAATGGTTTTGTAATTTGTATTTATTACGAGATGTGTGCACTGAATTCAGAAGTATTAAGTCCAAGACCTTTACTGATTTTAAAAATTAAATTAAAATATTTATTAACAAAATAAAAGGTGTCAAGCACATACATAAGACTACAGTTATTATAATAACTCCTAAAATTCCTAATTAACATGACCCCTAGTTACACTCCCTTTAAGGCAATGGTCAAAAATAGATTTTAGATTTAAAACAAACTCAGCAAGAAACACAATACGCTGGACAGTGGAATTTCAAATGGCTTTTCCCCAACTTCAGGTTCGTCACAAATGCTGGAGGTTTCATTAAGGCTATTTCACACACTCCTGTTAAATTTTACATGGCCTTCTGACACATAGCCTTAATATGTAAATTCTATTGCTCCATATGTCTTTGAAACTGTATCTTCCTGACAAAATAAAAACTTTCATGTTGCCATTACATATTGCCAGCAACCTTTGGGAAAAATGAACACATTATTTAGCCTTGCTTATCTGGCTAGTTGTAAACAGATGAAGATCCCATTGAAATCCAAATCTCCCTTCATTTATCTAAAAATGCAAATTCCCTTCAAACTTTACATGCTAAGCCAGTGTCAATGTTTACTCATTAGCAAGTCAAGCACCTAGCTTCTTTTGATGATTTAAAGCTTGCAGTCTACTGTAATTAAATCACACACAGACCAAACTATACTTAACCCCATAAACCTACTGCACAACAAACCAGAACAATATTGTGAAAATTGTTATACTTTCATCACACTCTTCATAATAGATTTTTAATCAGTGGGACACTACCTACAGCATAATAATATGGTTGTGGCAGCACAACTTTTCAGTAGACTAATACCATCATACCTCTTTGCAGGACAATGATTACAAACACCAATGCGACTTGGCAAATTTATCCAGAAATTATTTGAGCCATCGACTAACAAGTCCCCATCTTTCATTTGCAGTCTGTGCTGAGTGAGCTCTCAGGTGGACTGGTGTTAGGATGGTAAAATTGTCAATACATTAAAAGGAAAAACAGTTTGGCCATTACACTTGCTGGCTATTCCTAGCCACTACTTCCCAGAAAAAAAAACTGTCATCCTGGAAATAGGCTCTACCTTGTTTGGGATGCCCCTGAATAGTCAGAAAGTTGCAAGTTCAAACCCGAAGCACAATCCACGATTATACGAGTGCAATGCACAGGGAATGCAGCATTGCCACATGTATGAGCTTCTGCATTATTTTAAGAGGTCAGAGAGTTCTCTATATCCTAACATTCCTGCATCAGCCACCATCAACCACAAATGAAGTGGTACTTTTTTTCAAAAAGTATAAGCTCTTTGTGGAACCTGTAAAGACTGCAAAGAGAACCTCTGTGCACGCCCTTCATCAGGCCCAAGTCATTGTATTTGTTTCTTGGTGTAGATGTTGAAGGACAATCAACCGAAGTAGATGTATATCAAGGAAGGGATCAATACTTTCAGTAGAAAACAAAAAGTTGAAAATAAGAACTAAGTAACAGCAAACCATTTCTACACTTGTGAACAAGTGAGTCAGACATGCCTGCCTGCTATCATATTGTGAGAAACACAATAATGACACTTGCCTTGCAGATGCACTAGTTTTGGCAAGACTTGAGCATCACAATATTATTATTAATTAATACATCATCCACTTCCTCCTTTCTTAGAACTTAACTTTGCAGCATGCCATCAGATATAATGTTCTAGAATTTAAGAACAGCCCTCAATTCTATTGTGATCAGGTATCATTAGCACATGAAAACAAGTTCCATTTTTGACATTTAAACCCCTGCAACAAAAACAAATAATTGGACTCATTTGAGTTTAAACTGCAACATCAGAAAGCCTGAGGGCAATGCATAAACATCTACAAATCTTGAAGTATAAAGGAATAATTTATACAGTTAGAGAGCTGTAAATTACCAATACCACACACTGAACCATAAAAACCAGAGCCACAAAGGTTATGGTGCAGAAAGAGGCCATTCAGCCCATTGTGCCTGTGCTGGCTGAAGAGAGGGAAAAAAAACTAACCACTCATTTTAATCCCACTTCCCAGCACCTGGTCCGTAGCCTTGCAGTTTACAGCACTTCAGATGCAGATCCAGGTACCTTTTACATCTTTTGATTATCTGCTCCTATCACTGCTTGCTTGTCCCCACAACCACCCCACCCTCAACTTCTCTCTCCCCCCCCGCCCCCCACCTTAAACCAGCTTATATTTCACCTCTCTCCTAACTATACTTCAGTTCTGTTGAAGGGTCATGTTGGACTCGAAACGTCAACTCTTTTCTTCTCCACCGATGCTGCCAGACCTGCTGAGTTTTTCCAGGTAATTCTGTTTTTGTTTTGGATTTCCAGCATCCGCAGTAGCTTTTAGCTTTTTGTTTTTACCTTTTAAATGAGTTCAGCGTTTCAGCCTCAACCACCAGCTTAGGCAGTGAATTCCAGAAGCCCAACACCCTCTGGATGAAAAGGTTTTTCCTCAAGTCCCTTATAATCATTCTGCCAATTACCTTAAATCCATAGCCCCTGGTAACTGACCCCTCAGCTAGGGGAAACAAGTTATTCCTGTCTACCCTATCTAGGCCCCTCAATTAGGTCACTTCTCAGCCCACTCAACCAAACCATTGATCTCATTCTGGAGTTGACAGCTATTCTCTTCACTAGCAACTACATGGCCAATTTTTTGTGTCACCTGCAAATTTCCCAATCATGCCTCTCACATTTAAGTCTAAATCATTAAGATATACAACAAACAGCAAGGACCCCAACACGAAGCCCTGTGGAACACCACTGGAAACCCTTTTCCATCTGCAGAAACATCCATGAACAGCTTAGAAAGCAAATAAGAAAACAAAGTGTTTAGACTTGGATTAATGACCAGCAGATAAGCAGAGTTTACAAGTAGCAGCGTTTATATCTTGAAGAAGGCATTCCAAAGTTCTAAAATAAATAATAAAGTGATACGTGGAGACTGAGCATGGAGGAAAAAGAAAAAAAAAGAGATGGATACACAAGGAATTGGAACAAGAAATAAAGCTGGAGGTGGTTTTATGGAGGTTTTTTGAAAGGAGAACAAAATGTGGCAAGGTGAAAAGAACACAGTAACTCCACTTAAAAATCTCTCATTGATTCAGCACTTTTGGACAACTAGAGGTTGTGAAAGATGCTGCAGAAACACAAGTCTTTCTTTTCCTTCAGAGTCCAGAAGTATTGTAGAACGATCATCCATTAATGGCAGAGCAGGGGCAGAGGTGTGTAGAGTACACACTGTAATGTAAGTCAGGAGGTAATCACTAAGGTAAGGCAGGGTCAAGATCAATGGAGCAACTTGAAAGCATGGGCATGAATTTTATTTTAACACAATATTGCTGTGACAAGGACATGAAGGGAGAAGTGGGATTCAATAGTTTAGTAGAAGTGTAACGAAGTGCAGGTGATGAGGGCTGGTTAGTTGGGAAGCGTTGGGCATATGTAGAAAGTGCAGGCAGAAAAACGGTAATGGAAGGAAAAGGGAAAAAGGGTATTAAACAGAGTGGATGGTCTTGGAAGAAATTGTTTAGAAGGAAGGGTGAGAGGCTGTCCAAATGTCACCAAGGGGAAAAAATATGCTTTAGCAATGGCACAGTGCACTGGGTTGTAGAGTGTTCAGAAACGTGTTAACACGTTAAGCACAGCAAGAGTTACAGAAATAAGATTTAAGTGGAACAAGAGCGAAAACAAAAATCAAAATACATCTCATTACATTTTCAACACACTTGGTCAATAGTTTTCACAAATCAGCAAGTTCATCTCATTTACTCAGTTTCCAATACATCATGATCAAATGATCTGTGGATTTAACAGGCTCCATGTGCTAAATACAATTTTCTTGCTCGAAAGTTCATGTAATTATAAAACAGTGCCTGGAAGTGAATGTTAAATTAAACTCTCAGGGAGAATTTAATTACACTTAAATGTAAATTAGAATAATCTCCCTGTTCTTGCAGCTGATTCAAGTTGTTTCATAATAACTGTCCCCAAGGGGACAGAGACACAGAAGCATGAACCATCTTTGCAAAAGCAGTTCAAGAGCTCCTTCTTAAATGCTTTACCTTAAATGACTTCAAGGGACTTATGGTGTCAATGGCAGCTTGGTTCAGATGTGACATTTCTTCCTTCAAGTCAAATTTTCAAGCTTCACTCTCCAACTTCAACACAAAATCTGGACTGACCTGTAGTGTGGTACCAAGGTTATTTTCAGGGGTGCTAAGATCCTATTTGCCTGTTGAGGTAGATATTAAAGATTCATGGCACTTCTTTGATAGAAGAGCAAGGAGCTCTCCTGGTCAACAGTCCTTCCCTCAAGATGGTCATTAATCTTATTTTCCTTGCGGGATCTTGCTGCACTAGATACTGGCTGCACTATTTGCCTACATAACAACTGAGATGCATTTCAAAAATAAGTCTTTGGCTGTAAAGTATAGAGACACATTCCAGCATGGTGAAAGATGTGACGAATGAAGGATCTTGCTTTCCTAATGTCTTAGATAAGCTGGCATAAGGATCCTTTCAGGAGAAACTTTGAGCAGCTCCACTAATAACCAGATGCAATCTGGTCTGAACAGTGCCACTATATTAGTTGCTGACAGTTAAGAAATACCCTTTGTGGTTTAGAGTTTGGCAGTACACCTTAAAACTGTGCTCCTTGAATCTTTTCTCCATTAAACCATCCCTCCCGAAGAGGGTGATTTCTGCTGTGTACATTTCGAAAGACACAATCAGCCCTTGAGCAGCTTATGGAAATGGATATTCAAAGGGTTGTTCAACAGTAAGGCAGCGTGCAAGAAGACAGGTTGTTCATTGAAGCAAAGCCCAATCTTGAGGGGAGACAGTGGTGCAGTGTTAATGTCACTGGATTGATAATGGAGACCCAGGCTAATCCTCTGGGGACATGGGTTCAAATCCCAGCATGGCAGCTGGTGAAATTAATAAATCTGGAATATAAAGCTAATCTCAGTAATGGTGACCATGACAACTATCATCAACTGTCATAAAAACCCATCTGGTTCACTAACTCCTTTTAGGGAAGGAAATCTACTGTCCTTACCTGGTTCGGCCGATATGTGATTCCAGACCCACAGCATTATGGTTGACTCTTAACTGCCCTCTGAAATGGCCGAGCAATCCACTTAGTTCAAGGGCAATCAGGGACAGGCAACAAACAAACTTGCCAGCGATGCCCATATCCCACGAAAGAAGAAAAGGCTGGCCCTGAAACATGCACTGTCCAGTGGGATTCAATGAGCAACAAGTAACAGTTGCTGTTTTTCTTTCTTTTACCCAGAGATTTAGGTAAATTGTCTTATCTGAACTTTTACATGCATTTGATTACCACCATGCAAATCCAGTTTTTGAAAGGGGTTAATAATTTTAAAAACTAAAATGAAGCTAATAGTGCAAGTTGAAGATCGCTGCCATCAGATGGTGAGAGGGGGAATCTAAAAATTTCCTGCAAAGAGCAAGTGTGAATTTCTGATTAGGTCAATTCACCTCAGTTTTTTTTCCTTACACCCCTTTCTTCCTTTAGGATGCTGCAACAAGTTGTCCCAAGGAGTGAAGGGGCAAGTCTACACATTGCACTGAAGGCTTCTATTAGGTAGATATAAAATACTTTCTCAAAAGAAAATATATATTTAAAGGGGAAGCTAGGTAAGCTCCAAAGGGGAATGGAATAGAAGGATATGCCAACAGGGAATTGAAGATGGATGGGTAGAGGCTTACCAGCATAGAGCTGTAGGGCCCAATAACCTATTTCTGTGCAGCAAACTCTTATTAGGAAAAACAACTGTGGAACTACTATTTCAGTAGAACCATTTTATTTGTTCTGCGGAACTTGGGATGATATTTATTGATAGCGTTCCCCTATGTGCTGTGACTACCTATCCATAGCCAAGCTAGTAATGGATGAATGCCCAGGAACAGGGGTGAAAAGAGGTATACTATAAGTAGCCCTGAGCAACATTATGAATATGAAAGCAAAATATTGCGGATGCTAGAACTCTGAAATAAAAACAGAAAAAATGCAGGTCTGGCAGCATCTGTGGAGAGAGAAGCACAGTTAATATTGAGTCTGTATGACACTTCGGAGTTAAAAAGAACCTTTAGAACCTCTGAAGAAGGGTCATATGGACTCAAAACGTCAACTCTGGTTTCTCTCTCCACAGATGCTGCCAGACTTGCTCAGTTTTACCAGCATTTTCTGTTTTTATTATGAATATGAATATAGTGACCAAATATTTCCCTGCAATGAAAACTTTGTGCCCCATTATTGGCTGCCTTCTGTGCTATAATATTCTATGAAGTCAGCCTCTAAACTTATGATTGAATTCTCACTGGTGTTGTGCAGTGGTATAACACCAACAAACAAGATCTCTTCTGGTCGGTTTCTAAAGGTCAGCAATTGGGTGATGCTACACTCCCACCATCTGTGTCACAGCCTCCCCTTTTATTCTTAATGTAATTCAGGCCACATCCATGAAACATTTTCCTGAATATTTCAAAACACCTTAAAGAGGTGTTATTTAAAACAAGTCATCATAATGAAGTAGAGCATTGTCAGTAAGGAGAGCAGATTGGCCTGGGAAATAGCGATGCTGTATCTAAACAAAGGAATGACAAAGAGGGAGACAGGGGCGTGTGAAGGGAGAAAGATAGGAGAGGTGGAACTGTAATCAAGGTATCTTACTTATGCTATTTGAACGAGGCTGAGAACAAGATTTTTTTAAAAAAAACCTCATTCTTTTAAGCCGTGTGTGAAGATGGATTTTTAAAATATTTCTGGGAACATAGTGGTATTCTGTAAAGAAGTGTGTGTGTGTGCGCACGCATGATTAATTAAATTGGGGGAAAGATGGTAAACATGCATTTGTAATGAGAGGCTCTGGTGAAGTGGATTTAGAAGTAAATAGGTTGGGTTTGAAATTTATATTTTAAGATATGTAAGGACTTGACCTTTCAGCTGTTAAATTTCTAAGTGGAGTTTAGAAGTGACAAGGGACTTTCACAAGTTTCATAAGTAAACAAGGAAAGCTCATGAAATGTTATTTTTTTATTCATTCATTGGATGTGGGATTCGCTGGCTAGGCCAGCATTTATTACCCATTACTAGTTGCCCTTGGGATGGGCAATAAAGGCTGGTCCAGCCAACGAAGCCCACATCCCGTGAATGAATAAAACAAAGTGGGTTTTGGTGGGGGGGGAAATGTTTTGTAAGACTGTTATAACTGTATAAATTTAAACCTTGTGTACTTAAGTTCTCTTTTCCTTAGTTAATAAATCTTTTAATTTTTTAAATCCTAAAAGTGTTACTGGAATTCTATGTTTTTGGGATCACTAAGTTTCGCTTCATTTTCTGAATACAAAAAAAGGTTATGATCAGTAAGACAAATTTCAGTTGGCTTGCTCAGCGAATAACATCGGCTGCAGTCGTAACACATGTCACTGCCCCTCCCTTTGCCTAATTTTAGCCTGAGTGAAAGGTGACACCTTCATCTACCTTCAACCCCTCCTTTTAATGCAACTGAACTAATTTTTGCAGCAGTCATTCTGCTCCATTCCAGTTAAATGAACAAAATGTATGCTTCATTTATATAACAGTTTCGAATGATACAGAGCACCATGTACACTCAACAGGTCAACAATGCCTGCTTCTTATCAGAGTCATTCTTTGGTTCTGCCCACTCATCTGCTCATAACATCAAGCACAGGATTTTCATTTCAGTGGCCTGCACTGAACCTTCTGCAAACATCAGGAACACTCTGGCCAGAAGCCTCGCAGAGCAGGAATAACTGGGCATCTGTAAATTCTTGTTCTTGCTCATCTGCAGCCACACAATGTCTTGCAAAGTACTCTTCTGGTGGAAGTGGAGTCAAGAGCTGGAAACCTCACCGATTTCATCACCATTTCCCCTCCCCAAACTCCATTTCGATCGGGGACACTCAGCACACATGCTCCCAATTGCCGCCGCAACCAAGATCAGTTAACCCAGCAAATTAGGAGCTTTCTGATCAGAACTACAATGACACATTTTGCACCTACTCACTAGCTACAGAGATAGTGGATGCATGGGTAGTAATCTTCCAACAATCCTTAGATTCCAGAGCATTCCCAGAAGATTGGAAAGCTGCCAATATAACACCCTTATTCAAAAAGGGAGGGAGGCAAAAAGAACAAGTAACTATAGGCCAGTTAGCTTTACATCCATCATTGGGAAAATGTTAAGAGTCTATTACAAAGGATGTAATAGCAGAGCATTTAGAAATACATAATATAATCAAGCAGAGTCGGCATGGCTTCATGAAGGGGAAATCATGCCTGACAAATTTATTAGAATTCTTTGGAGGAGCCAGAGAAGGTTCACTAGATCGATCCCAGGTATGTAGGAATTTTCTTATGAGGAGAGTTTGAGTAGGTTGGGCCTGTACTCATTGGAGTTTAGAAGAATGAGAGGTGACCTTATTGAAACATTCAAGATTCTTCAGGGGCTTGACAGGTAGATGCTGAGAGGTTGTTTCCCCTTGTGGGAGAGTCTAGGACCAGAGGGCATAATCTCAGACTAAGGGGTCACCCAGTTAAGACAGAGATGAGGAGCAATTCCATCTCTCAGAGGGTAGTTAATCTGTGGAATCCTTTACCGCAGAGGGCTGTAGAAGCTGGGTTGTTAAGTATATTCAAGGCTGAGATAGATAGATTTTTAATCAGTAAGGGAATCAAGGGTTATGGGGGAAAAGACAGGAGAGTGGAGTGGATTAGCAGATCAGCCATGAGCTCATTGAATGGTGGGCGGAGCAGGCTCGATGGGCCGAATGGCATACTTCTGCTCCTACGTCTTATGATCTTATGGAATCAATGGGATAGCCTAAAAAATGGAGACGAGAAAAGTACACACAATGTTGGGAGATGGTAGTATAGGGGTAATGTCACTGAACTAGCAATTCAGAGACCCAGGCTAATGCTTTGGGACACGGTTCAAATCCCACCTTGGCAGCTGGTGGAAATTCAGTTAATAATATCTGTAATTGAAAGCTAGTCTCTGTAATGGTGACCATATCATCAATTGTTTTAAAACCCCATCTGGGTCACTAATGTCCCTTTGGGGAAGGAAATCTGCCATCCTTACCTGATCTGCCCTAAATTCAACTCAGATCCTCAATAAGGTTATTGATTCGTAAATGCCTTCTGAAATGGCCTAGCAGCAAGTCATTCAGTTCAAGGGCAATTAGGAATGGGTAACAAATTCTGGCTTTGTCAGTGATGCCCACTTCCCATGAGAAGAATGAATATAAAAAATGTAATGGTGCATTTAAAATAGTAATTTACAATAAGAGTACATTTCAAGATTTCAATCTAAGAGGCAAACCCTTTCAAGGTTCAACCAATCTTGTGGTAAATAATCAACAAATGCTGATGGAAGTTCACCAATTAATTTCAGCGCCCAATTCGATTGTTTTAAGCTGTAATTGTTTATAGCACTAAGAGGTTTAAAATCAGTATATCAGCTTAAAGAGATGAGTTTATCCAGAGCTGCATGAATTTAAAAACAACCCACTAAAGGTGTACAAAATAATTAAAGGGCTGGGTTATGTGCCTGTTGTCATTCAGAGAGAGAGAGAGAGAGAGAGAGAGAACCATTTCCAGCAGGTTTGACCAGAAGTATTACCCAACAAGCTAAACAAAGAAAAGGGAGTCTGCAGGATATTCACCACCTATACTCTATTAAAATGTTTCCATATTCAAATATTTATCTACTTTATTTTTTCCATTTTATTACATGCTCTATTAATAACTTTATGCCAAGTTCTATGAAAAGAACCATGAAATAGTTCTTTGTTACAGACAGGGGGAGGGAATAATTTAAACAGCCCTGAATTCTCCTCTCACTACCCATCCATAAAAAGAAAGGTGTTTTGATTTTGATTTCCCCCTTTATAAGCAATGGCATATTTCCCAACCCCTCAGTTTTGGCGTGATCCAATCTCTATTAATAGCCCCACAGCAAACTCATGATAGAATGAACTCAAAGCAGTAGTTAATTTCCACACACAATGTTGGGGGGGCGGGGGGTTGTTCCATAGCTCCCTGTGCATTCATACAGTAAAGAAGGATAGATAAAGGCAAGGTTTACAGGGCAAAGACCACAGATAAGAGAATTATTATTTCACATGAGTCCAGAGTCCAGGATTAAAGTCCAATGAGGTATTCCTTCAAAGGGGTCAGCAGGTTGAAAACTGCTGCTGTATAATTCACTTTTCCAGTAGAGTTGACTTCCATGATGAGATGAACACGCAGAGATGAATCAATCAATCAGTCTTGTAGGTGATGGTACAGAGGTTCTTGTAGAAACACTGTAGATGGGGAGACGTATTTAAACCTGGGTAGGACCTCTTTTCTGTGCTGCTGCTTGTAGATGATAAAATGGCAGACTGAACTTTACAGTACAGCAAGGCAATGCAACTGGTTTCACCAGCTAGGGGGTCATGTCACATGACTCCCACCTCTGTCCTGGCTTTGACATAGGGTTTGTGTCAATTTGTCCGTGTCCCCGAGATTGTTAAATGTTCGAACCATTAAGACTTGAAAGGACGGTTATGGGATCCTTTGTCCTAGCAGACAATAGGTTGCAGCTGGTCAGGCCTCGTTTATGAAATACAGCTCCAGATACCAGTGTAAATGTAGTAGGACTGGATTCTGTGCAAATGTGCTTAGGGAATTAAATACATTTGGGTGGAGCATGGACACAACAACAGGACATCTGTTACGTTTCAAATATAACTTGAAGTAGAAATAATAACATTTTGCATTTGAAAATGGAAAACCCCTTTTTCAAAATAGTTTGGCTGCCCTATTATTGCAATGTCAAAAAATTGTGTTGTAAGACAATTGGGAACAAGGAACAGAGGAATAAAAGGTTTAATCACCAGTTGAAATGAAGCACAAAGTATCTGAGCATTAGATCATAGCCTATGAAATTTGAGTTTCTAGATACTTCATAGAGCAACCCAGCACTTTGAAGCATAATGGAAAAAAAAGTATTTAGTCAACAGCATTTTTGATATCTTCAGGCTAGGTGCACAGATCTGATTTCTTCAGCTTTTTTTTTGGAGTTATACTCTGCTCATGCATTCTTTGGTATCACATCTTCATTTAACAAATTAGTACCCTTTAAAAGCTTAGTCAGGAACACAGCAGAGTCAATATGCTATATTATATTGCACAATTTATATAATATTTAAAATAGAAAACAAACATCAGGAAAATAAATTGATGAGAACAAAAAACATTCTGCCACTTCAATTCTCTCTTCCCTTGGAAATTGACTTATGTTTGGACCTCTTTTTCAACATCTGAAGTCCTCTGGTATCTTATTAAAATGGACTTTAAGGGAAAAAGACAAACTTGAATTTATATAGTGCCTTTCAAACCCACATGATATCCCAAAGCACTTTATAGCCAGTTAAGATAAGTACTTCTTTGATAAATTCTGCAGTGAAAAGATAAGACAATGAATGTTGACAAGTTAATCGAATGTGGGAATTCCACACTTGAAATTGAACCTCCCACCCAAGAGCCACACACAAATCCACTAGAACAAATGTCATCATCATAATTAAGCATCCTGGGTAATTTCCCTCTTCCTCCTTAGCCCCAACGCTGCGCAAAACAATAGCATAACTTGACAAGTTACATGTACCATATCAGTGCAAGATGTCCCATGGTTCACAGGAGGCATAAGAAAAATAGCCAAAAGCAGAACTAGTTCCGCTCCTTCAGATTCTTGTGTAAAATATTCAAAGACTAATAATTTCTGCGTATAGTTATCATAACTTCCCATTTACATTGCTTCCTACTCAATGAAGCCCAAGAACATAATCCCAATTGCTAAAAGGGAGAGAATCCCGTTCTAACCTCTTAACTGCAGGGAAAAATCACAAACATGCAAGCCCCATGAATCTGTCACACAGTCAGACCTCCAGAAGATCAGCCATTTTCAGTCAAAATCCTGGAACGCCCTCCCTAGAAGCACATGAACTGCAGCAGTTTTTTTTTTAATTCATTCATGGGATGTGGGCATCACTAGTTGGGCCATCCCTAATTACTCTTCAGAACTGAGTGGCTTGCTGAGCCATTTCAGAGGGCATGCAGTCAAACACATTGCTTGTGGGTCTGGAGTCACATATAGGCCAGACCAGGTAAGGGTAACAGATTTTCTTTCCTAAAGGGCATTAGTGAACCAGGTGGGTTTTTATGACAATCGGCAATGCTTTCATGGTCATCATTAGACTTTTAATTCCAGATTTTTTTTTTTTTAAACTGAATCTGGGACCCCAGAACATGACCCTGGGTCTCTGGATTACCAGTCCAGTGACAATACCACGATGCCACCACCTCCACACCAGTACCTTCTCCAGAGCAATTAGGGATGGGCAATAAATGCTGGCCTAGCTAGTGATGCCCACATCCCACGAATGAATTAAAAATTATATGGAACAGTACTGTCAACAGTAGAATTACCACAGATCTATTGTCAAGTTACTCAATGTTAAGAGAATGAGGATGAAGGTATTGATCGGGGAGAGAGACTGCGAGGTTCTTGAGCAAATTTATATAGGGAGTGACAAGGTACTGGAGGTGTTGGCAGGCTTAAAAGTGGACAAATCTCCAGGTCCAGATGATTTGTGTCCCAGACTGCTGAGGGAGGCAAGGGAGGAGATCGCAGAGGCTTTGACCCAAAATTTTAATTCCTCTCTGGCCATAGTGGAGGTGCCAGAGGACTGGACAACAGCTAATGTGGTTCCGCAATTTAAGAGGAGTTGTAGAGAGAAGCCAGGGAACTTACAGGCCAGTGAGTCTCATGTCAGTGGTAGGGAAACTATTGGAGAAAATTCTGATGGAGGGAATCTATCTCCACATGGAGAGGCAAGGCTTGATCAGGGATAGTCAGCATGGCTTTGTCAGAGGGAGGTCATGCCTAACAAATTTGATTGAATTTTTTGAGGAGGTGACCAGGTGTGTAGATGAGGGTAGTGCAGTTGATGTAGTTTATATGGATTTCAGCAAAGCCTTTGACAAGGTCCCACATGGGAGACTTATAAAGAAGGCAAATGCACATGGGACACAGGGTATTTTGATAAGGAGGATTCAAAATTGGCTTAGTTGTAGGGGGCAGAGGGTGATGACAGAAGGATGCTTTAGTGACTGGAAGCCAGTGTCCAGTGGTGTACCACAGGGATCGGTGCTGGGTCCCCTATTATTCGTCATTTATATAAATGACATAGATGACTATGTGGGGGGTAGGATTAGTAAGTTTGCGGATGACGCAAAGATTGGTTGGGTGGTTAACAGTGAGTTTGAGTGTCTTGGGCTACATGAAGATATAGACGGGATGGTCAAATGGGCAGATAAGTGGCAGATGGAATTAACCCTGAAAAGTGTGAGGTGATACACTTTGGAAGGAGTAATTTGACAAGGAAGTATTCAATGAATGGCATGGCACTAGGAAGTTCTGAGGAACAAAGGGACATTGGCGTGTGTGTCCATAGATCTCTGAAGGCGGAGGGTCATGTTAGAGGGGTGGTGAAAAATGCATATGGGACACTTGCCTTTATCAATCGAGGAGTAGATTACAAAAGTAGGGAGGTCATGTTGGAGTTGTATAGAACCTTGGTGAGGCCATAGCTGGAGTGCTGTGTGCAGTTCTGGTCGCCACATTATAGGAAGGATGTGATTGCACTGGAGGGGGTGCAGAGATTATTCACCAGAATGTTACCTGGGATGAAACATTTAAGTTATGAAGAGAGGTTGGATAGACTTGGGTTGTTTTCGTTGAAGCAGAGAAGACTGAGGGGCGACCTGATCGAGGAGTACAAGATTATGAGGGGCATGGACAGGGTAGATAGGGAGCAGCTGTTCCCCTTAGTTGAAGGGTCAGTCACGAGGGGACAAAAGTTCAAGGTGAGGGGCAGGAGGTTTAGGGGGGATGTGAGGAAAAACTTTTTTTACCCAGAGGGTGGTGATGGTCTGGGATGCGCTGCCTGGGAGGGTGGTGGAGGCGGGTTGCCTCACATCCTTTAAAATGTACCTGGATGAGCACTTGGCACGTCATAACATTCAAGTCTATGGGTCAAGTGCTGGTAAATGGGATTAGGTAGGTAGGTCAGGTGTTTGTCACATGTCGGTGCAGATTCGATGGGCCGAAGGGCCTCTTCTGCACTGTGAAATTCTGTGATAATTGAAAAAAAGTCCTCTAAATTTAACTTCCTGCCATCTGAAACACTTTCAAGTCTCATTCCAAAGACATGAGCACATAATCAAGGCTGGCAATCCACTGCAGTACCGAGGGAGTACTCAAGTATCAGTGATGATATCTTTCCAATAAGATGCAAATGTGAGGCTTTGTCTGCCCTTTTGAGTGAACAGCTAAGATCCTATGAGACTATTCCAAGAGAGAGAAAGGAGTTTCTCCCAGGGTCCTGGCCAACATTTATCCCTCAACCAACTACCCAAGATAGATGATCATTTATTTTCATGTTGTTTGAGGTGCCCCTCTGTGCTTTGGGGTGTCTAGAGGTTAAAAAAAAAAGCATTTACTTTTTGTTGCGGTGAAGAACAGAGCAGAGACTAGGTGCCTCAAAATTGCAGAACTGGGGAGGAATGCTGTCCTTAGGCTGCTCAAAAGTCAAGTTATTGGGGGCCGGGAAGGAACTGATCCATCAGATCACTCCTGGCCACACAGTGTGAGTACATGGCTAATAGAAAATGCAGAGAAATTCATACCTTCCAGTTGTCAGCATGCTCACGGAACAGCTAGCTTTCAGAATGTAGCAGAAAGTTAGTTTTTACTTCTAGCTCTGGCCAAGGATTCTCCACGTCAAGTGTTTGATCCACTTAACTGAAAAAGCAACTTATTAGGATACTAATGGAGCAAAGCAATTTTGGCCCTTCTGGGACTTTCAGTCTCTCATCATACAATTCAAAACTGAAAAAGATGCTGTAAGAAAAAGGCTTGCATTTATATGGCGCTTTTCATGATTTTGGGGCGTTCTAAAGAATTTTACAGATAATTTTCGAGTGTTCTCTCTGTTGCAATACGGGAATCATGGCTGCCACTTGTTCCCATAAACAACAATGAAATAAATAACCAGATCATCCATTTCAGTACTATTTGTTGAGGGACAAATATTGGCCAGCACACTGGGGAGGACATCCCTGCTCTTCAAAAAGCTTCACAGAACCTTTTGCATCAACCTCGGGGCAGACCAGGCCATGGTTTAATATCTCACCTGAAAAACGGCATCTCTGACAGTGCAGCAGCCTCAGTACTGCAATACAGTGCCAGCCTACAATCAGTAGGCAAGTCTACTCAAGTGGAATATGAAGCCATGGGCCTTGTGACTAAGAGGCAAGAGATCCACACACTGAACTAAAGCTAACACAACACTAGCATTGCTTTGGGCAACTACATTTAAATTTAAAACGATTAAGCTTGTGTTCTGAAGAGCCATAATGATTCGAAACGTTAACTCTATTTCTCTCTCCATATACACTGCCAGACCTGCTGAGTTTTTCCAATATTTTCTGGGTTTTTTTCAGATTTCCAGAATCCACAGTATTTCACTTTTATCCGGTAAATGAATACTTTGTTTTGCCTCACCATGGTACCTGCTCAATGTCCTGTCAGATGGGCTACTTATTACATAATGAACACCCATGCTGATGATAACATCTCAGATCCAACCATCAGCTTAATATAGCTCACAGATATTAGCTGGGATTAATTGCAGTGATCTAGTCTGGTAAAATCAGTAAAAGTGCTTCACTCATCAAAGGTGAAGGTACAATGGTCCCATTTCATTTAAGAGGTGGTTAACAGAAACATTCGTTCCTGTAAATTGATTAGACAGATGTACAGCAGACAATTGGCTGTACTTCTTTTGTTGCATGAGATCAGATAAACACAACATCACTTCCAATAGACATAAGCCACGTTTTACAGTTATGCCCAAAGGTTAGCTGATAACAGGTAGTTAGTCATTACAAAATTAGAACTGGGGATGTTTTCTGACCATATAAATGATCATGCTAAGAAGGAATAGGAATCTCTGGAGATATCTCCAAAAGATAAAACACTGTAATATTCACCCAAGCCAATCCTGATAAACTGCCTCAGACCTTAGGTTTAGGTAGATTCTAGTTATTCTTAGCCCACACAATATGAACTCAGTGAGTATCCAGAGTTTAACCAATGCGGTCTCCTCTACATTGGAGACACCAAACGCAAACTGGGCGACCGCTTTGCAGAACACCTGCGGTCTGTCCGCAAGAAAGACCCAAACCTCCCTGTCGCTTGCCATTTTAACACTCCACCCTGCTCTCTTGCCCACATGTCTGTCCTTGGCTTGCTGCATTGTTCCAGTGAAGCCCAATGCAAACTGGAGGAACAGCACCTCATCTTCCGACTAGGCACTTTACAGCCTTCAGGGCTGAATATTGAATTCAACAACTTTAGATCTTAAACTCCCTCCCCCATCCCCACCCCCTTCCCGTTTCTTCCCCCTCCCTTTTGTTTTTTCCAATAATTTATATAGATTTTTCTTTTCCCACCTATTTCCATTATTTTTAAATCTATAACTGTAATACCCTGTCAGTCTTTCCACCCCACCCCCACTAGAGGTGTACCTTGAGTGTCCTGCCATCCATTCTTAATTAGCACATTCTCTTAGTTAATATCACCACCTTTAACACGTCTTTGTTCCTTTTGTCTGTGACATCTTTTGATTATTTGCTCCTATCACTGCTTGCTTGTCCCTACAACCACCCCCCCCTACAACTTCTCTCCCCCCCAACCTTAAACCAGCTTATATTTCACCCCTCTCCTAACTTCACTCAGTTCTGCTGAAGGGTCATGAGGACTCGAAACGTCAACTCTTTTCTTCTCCGCCAATGCTGCCAGACCTGCTGAGTTTTTCCGGGTAATTCTGTTTTTGTTTTGGATTTCCAGCATCCGCAGTAGTTTTTGTTTTTAAAAAAAAATCAGTGCCTTGTTTCAAAATGATTTGAATATAAGGGTGAATCTCTGCATACTTTTACTACTTTTAACTACTCAGTGTTTGAATTTATTCCCTCTGCCTGGCAAAGTGAACTTTGGATTCCATAACAAAAAAAAAAGGCAATCACCAGCTGGTACAAGAAGTTCACCAGACAATAATGGGCTGGATAGTCCAAATGGCCATTTCATCATTGTAGACTTTATGTTACTGTTGTTGCTACAATTAGCATTTATACAACACCTGTAACATAATAAAATTTCCTAAGGCACTTCACAGGAGCATAATCAAACTTGACATTGAGCCATGTATGTGGACACAAGAAGTAAGTTTTAAGCAGTGCCATGAAGTTGGGGAGAGGGTTCAAGAGAATTTGGAAAGAATTCCAGAGCTTGGGAGTTAGTCAGCTGAAGACACTGCCAGAGTGCAGCGGTTAAAATTACGGATGACCAAGGGTCCAGAATTGGAGAAATGTAGAGATCTTCAAGGGTTGTCAGTCTGGAAAAGGTTAGACAGATAGGGATTAGGCCATGGAGAGATTTAAAGATAGGGATGAGAATGTTTGTAAAATAATCAAGGCATGAGGGTCTCTGAACATTTTAAAAATATATAACAGTATAAAAAAATGGCTTATAATAGTGGTCAATTCCAGGATACACGGGCCCAGAAATTTGAGCATGCTCAGTTTTCTGTACATGTGGAGTGCAAGGTACAGTCTCTGCACCCAGATAGTGAGATCAAAAGGTACCTGTTGTTGGGCCTTAGGTCTCATTTCCCCACAGCTGGTGACAAGCAGAGAGCAAGAGGCAGCTTGCCAGGTGAAACATGGTTATAGTTCAGGCTGCTGAGTTACTAGCAGTGCCCTCAGGTACATGAGGAAGGGAACAGCCAGGGACCAGAATGAAGAGGGTGGGGGAAAAAATGGCTTTCATTCTCTTGAAGAAAAGGTTGGGAGGGGCACACCAATTCCTGCCAGTTCCACATTCAGTTCATCTTCTAAAGAATTACTCCGTTAAGCAAGGGACAGTAGTACTGCACCTGGAATTGTAAGGACATACAGGCATTGAAGGAAATACACAAATGGATAATTAATGCAATATCTATCTCAAGGCATTTGGGCTATGAAAGAAGTTAAACAACCCAATTCAAGTTGGGGAATAGAAAGATATTATAGATTTCTTATAAGTTCGGTACTTCAACGATTGTAATGTCCACTGGTTGTCCCTTTAGTTTCACATTCAGCAGTCTGAATCGCATTTCACTGGACTCATTTGGCAGCTTCCTTGTTTAGCATTACTGTGGAACAAACATGGAACAAACAGCAACAGAGAGAGTGGCCAAAGGGGGAGTCGTAACAACATGTAATTGGAAGAGGAGTTTGACAAGGGTACTGTTTATTCCTGCTCTCTTCAATGTCTATGCAGAAAACACGATCAAAGAAGGGTTTAAAAGCAGAGAATTTGGTGTCAAGATTAGTTGGTGGGTGGGTGAGTGGGTGGGTGGGGGCCATGTGGGGCATGGAAAATGAATGACATCAGTTAGATTTGCAGATGACGAAGCACTTGTAAGCAAGCACAGAAGAAGGATGACAAAAATTAATCGATAGGCTAGTGTCAGCACACATGAACTTCTGGATGAAAGTGATGCATATCTCAAAATCACCAATATTCATGTATTCATAGAAGAAAAAATTCAAGTATTTAGACAGCATAATATCTGCAAGATGGAAGATGCAACAAAGAAATAAGAACAAGGATAGTGATGGGAAAGGCCATATTTGGCAAGAAGAGATGATCACTAACTAGAAAGCTGAATAAGCAACTCAAAAAGTGACTTGTAAAGAGCTTGCTTTGGAGATGCGAGATGTGGACCTTACGCAAAGAGGAAACCAATTTGCTAATTAGCTATCAAATGTGGGTTTGGAGGAGAATGGAAAGGATCTGCTGGACAGAAAAAATAAATGATGAAACGTGGAAAGTGAATGAATGAATAAAGAAATTTGTTGAACAAAATGAGGAAATGTAGAGAAACTGGGTTGGACACATTTTAAAGGGGAGACAGACTTGTAAGAGATGTTATGGAGGGAATATTTCAAGGAAAGGGAAGAAGAGGAAAGAAAATATTAATGTTGGATGGCTTGAAAATAGAAGGAAGTTATTGGCAAATGAAAAGAATGGCACAGGATAGAGAGCTATGAAGGACTACAATGAACCAAAGAACTACCTTTGGATAAAGCACACAATGATGATGATGAATAAGTAGATAAAATGAATCACAGTAACCAATTTGAGCGCCACAAATTCTAGAACTGGGGCATTCAGTAAAGTTTAGAAGGAAGCCTTTTGTTGAGCAAACAAAATGTTGGAAATACTCAGCAGGTCAGGCATCAGAGAAAGAGAGTTAATATTTCAGTACTGAAAAATCATAGTCCTGAATTGTTAATGGTGTTACTCTCTCCACAGATGCTGCCAGCCTGCTGAGTATTCCCAGTTTCAGCACCCACAGTATTTAACTCTTATATTGAACAACTTCACGTTCAGGGTGGTGAACACATACAACAGATTGTCCAGGAAGGTGAGGTAGTGTTGAAAGTTAAGGGAACATTAGACACAATTCAGGGAAATTATATTTGAGAGGTAAATGGATTCAGCCAGGTAGATTACAGAATCTTTTCTGGTCCTCTATCAGTCCCACCAGGAAACCAGTTTCTGTGCTGTAAACAACATGAAACAGAATTGCTGATTATTCAATTCATCACTGTTTGAGGGAAGTTTCTGGCACAGAACAGCTACCAAGCTTGTCTATGTACCATACTAATTCATTATGCAAAGTACTGGAAGGTGCTTCAATGCTATGACAAAGACACTATACGAAAAGGTACAAATTATTTTAATCACTTGATTTTGATGCTTGTACAACTGAGACTTTTCTTCTATTGGCCTTGGGCATAGAGTGGACCTGCCAGTTAGATCCCGTCTTTATCAATATAATCAAGACTATGCAAGGCACTATCTCATTCTAAATCACTTTTACACTGAATCAGATGCGTCAACAATGCACCGAGCAGCAGTATGTGAAGATGAAGGGAGGTGACCGAAGGTGTGATAGCAGAGTTAAATTGAGATGACTGAAGATGAGCAGAATTAGTTAATGCAACAGAGGGATTTAGGGACCATTCTAGAGCACAGGACCAAGATGGCTAAGAAAATGAAACAACTTCCAGAGTTTTCTTAACCTACGCAATCATTTCATTTAGACATACAGTATGTGGGGTAATGTAATACCAATGGCTCTCCTAGTGAGCGCACATGCTACACTTGAAACTGCTGTATGGAGTGTTTTACAGTGCTGCAATTATCAAGCAGTTAAAAATCATTCAACAGAGTATCTGTGGACAAAGTTAGCCATTCAACAATTTAACAAAGAAACTGTCAAGTTTAATTTTTAAACCATTTACTTGGCAGGCATTAGATTTCGCCACACACTTTACATTACCTGCATCTTTGTCAAAGGTCTTACATTATCCTTCATTAAAGATGTAGAATGATCCCAATGGACTGTAACAGGAAAGCCACGGCCAACACTGCCAATTGAATTTGTTTAAATTTACTTGGATCTTAACTAGCTGGTCAAGCACTAACAATCTGTAAATGCACAATTTACCTCACCCAAGATCTTGGAATCAGAATTGCAATACAAAAAGGTATTTCTGGCAGCCAAATAGATTATTGCATCAGTGAGCCATATAGACATGCTTTGGTCAGGGCTGTGTAGTGGGTATTGTACACAGTATTCTAGGCTAAATCCAGGCTAGAAAAGGGGAGAAGAGTTTGCCAGATTCCCTACGCAATTCTTGCCATCCACTGGCCTCTGACAAAAAAGTATGTGCGGACATTAGAGGAGGGAAAACCAGATTTTGCTCTGATACACTTTGATCAAATGCCCTGCTGATATTCACTCGGATGAGGTACTGTAGGAAGGCCAACAATGGTGCTGTGCCCACTCAATGAACAATCAATGGCTCCTGAGAGGGAGGAAAAGGGCAAAAAAAAAGATTAACTGAACTTAGATTTGTCCCACTGCTACCTTTTCTGTCCGATATTAACCATGGCAAGGCCCATGCAATTGAGATACTGTGATTCAAAAATCACACGTGATTTTTATGCTCATGAGAGGAGTGCAGGAGATTGGAATCAGCTCCATGGTGCTTTTGCTTTCTTGACTCGACAGGAGGTGTTGAACTTTACAACAAGTTTGAACATTGTCGTGGGTGTAAAATGAAATCAGTGCTCTGCATGTTGGGTATTTGTTTACGTGTGTGCCCTGACAGAAGGTGAACTGTGAGTTTGCTGCCAGCTATTGAAATATAATGTATTGCCATGTGAAGTCTTCTCTCTTTAGGAAAAGCAAACTAATTAAGTTCCTCCTGAGGCATCGAACAATGTTCAGTTTATTCAAATAAAATATCCATTACATTCAATGGTTCAAAAACAATTGCACTATTTGTTAAGACAGAAGATTGCCTAGAAGGAGGCTTCAGCCTAACGTAGTCACGTTCACAGAATTATACCATTGGCAATAACCCGACACTTCTCTACTACTACATCCCTGGGTATATCCTGTCCCATCGGTAGAACAGACCCACCAGAGGTGGCAACACAGTAGTACACTGTTGGGGAGTGAACTTGGGAGTTCCCAACATTGACCCCATGAAGTCTCATGGCATCAAGTCAAACATGGGCAGGGAAACCTTCTACTGATTACCACTTAATGAAGCAGTGTTCATCCATGTTGAGCATCCCTTGGAAGAATCACTGAGGAAGCAAGGCAGACTTTAACTTCCATCACAATGACTGCGTCAGTGTCCAAGCCCTGAAAGGCATAACTGGGCTTGCGGCAGGTGGTGAGAAAACCAACACAAGGTAAAAACCTGCTTAACCTTGCATGAGGTGCATTTCCCTCTCTTTTACCATTACCACGCCAGGGATTAATCCTGGTTCAATGAGGAGTTTAGAAGAGCATGCCAGGAGCAGCAGCATGCATATGTAAAATGCTGGTGAAGCTGCAACATAGGACTGCATGCATGCTAAGTGTAGGAGTTAGGACTTTAGTGTAGTTATAATAATACAGAACCAAGGCATCTAAGTGTACTTTTTGTATTAGGTTTAACTTCTCAGTGAGTAATTAGTTTTGGAACTATACAATCCCTTTTGACTTTTATCACTCATGACCGTACCAACTGAAGGTGTGAGAATATTTTACCGAGCCCACTTTGTAAATACTGATGATTGCTATCCACTTATGTTACACACACTTGGTATAGATTTTTAAGTGTTGCTCACTAATACTCTGTATTAGTTTGATATTGCTTTGCTTAAAGTTAAAAATAACTTTGCAATCTGTTTTTAAAGTAAAATAGCCATTCCAAATACAGCAGCCACAGTGAAACATATCACCCAGGAGGCCTCCAAAAAGCAGACAGTCATTTAAAAGCGACTGATCTAATCAACAACACACACAGATGCAGTAAGGTAAGTGTACGATTTAATTAGGAATTGTCATGAAGCTATTAATGTATATATTATTGGAAAACATTTTTCTTTTAAAATAGAGGTTTAGTCTATGGGTATGTCGTAATTGGATTAAAGCCAGCTAATCTGGATGCTTTGATATGTAAGAGAGATAGCGTGCATTTACATTTTTTGAATAGAACATTCAAGAAGTGGGGTGAAAACTGACACCTAGCTAGCAGATACCAAGCAATATGTTTATATTCCTAATAAAATTGGCACTATGAAAGGGGTTTAATTGTTGGAGAGGTTTAGTTCAGAGGTTGGTAATACAATGAGAATTTACATTCAATGGGCTGTGCTAGGAATAACTTCAGTGTGGTGTGTGTAGAGCAGAGGCAATGTGAGGTCAAAAGCAGTTGTAAGCCTCCAACTGTTTCCACGGAAACCAAAGTGAAAAGAACCTCATTTTGAATTTGTAAGGTGAAAATGATTTGCCTGGTTTGTTTTGGATTTCCAGCATCCGCGGTAGTTTTTTGTTTTTATGATTTGCCTGGTGTTTGGTTAAATCTATGGGTTGCTGTTGGCTTAATGGAGATTAGTTTGGGAATTTGTTAAAAGTTATGATCGTAGCATTGTGGCCATGTGTATATATTTAACATGTGTAAATTAATAAAATGTTTTATTTAGCTTAATACAAAACCCCTCAAGAACTGGTGGTATGATTCCCGAATTTAGAGTTGCATCTCAAACATCACACTTGAAATATAGGTTATGACAGCTATTTAAAATTTCCTCTTGGGATTTTTAAACAACTCAGCTTTACCAACTGCTCGGTCATAACAGAATTCACACTAAATAAGCAAAATCTGAGACAATGAGCTAATCATGCTTCCCACCCAGGAACAATAGACATCAGGAGGAGACCATGCACTGTCATGCCTCACTGAGCCAATCAGAATCTAATCATGCACTGCCTGGACCAGAGTTCAGGGATACCATTGGTCAGGTTGTGGTTGTGATTTGGAGAGGGTTAATAAGGCCTGTTTTTCAGTGCTACAGTGTGCAGAAAAGACAGAAGAATTTCGGAAGAGACAGCATCCCAGCCAACTGAGGACCAGTTGGTGAATCAACTGAGTCCACTGCCTTGTTAAGTGTCACTTTTGTTGTACTTGTTTTGATAACTTAATGAATTTCTGAACCTTGTCTATACACACACTCGTACCCGGAGTGGTTTCATTTTTGGTTAGACCTTGAGTCTTAAATTAATGTTAAATTGGATTTCAGAATCCTGTAAATCTAAGCATTTCCACAAACAACAGGTCAGATCAAAATGTGGTCCTGGCATGTCCAGTCACAAATGGTGATGGACAAATAAACGAGCAAAGGGAGCGGGGAGCTCCCATCCTGAATTTTGGCAAAGCCCAGCTCATCAACACATCAGATCACATCAGTGCAAAAAACAAGGTTGAAGCATTTGCAACCATCATCCACAAGACACTTCTGGCTGAAGATGCATCTTGGCCTCCTCCTAAGGTTCCCAGCATCACAGATGCCAGTCTTCAGCTGATTCACTCCACATGATTTCAGGAAACAGCTGAAGGCACTGGAAACTGCAAAGGCTATGGGCCCTGACAACATCTTGGCAATAGTACTGGAAACTTGTGCTCCAGAACTAGCTGTGCCCTTAGCCAAACTGTTCCAGTACAGCTACAACACTGTCATCTACCTGGCAATGTGGAAAATTGCCCAGGTATGCCCTGTACACAAAAAGCAGAACAAATCCAACCCAGACAATTACCAGCTGTCTACTCTTGATCAGCACAGTGCTGGAAGGTGTCATCAACAGTGCTAGCAAGCAGCACTTGAGCAATAACCTGCTCACTGGTGCTCAGTTTGGGTTCCGCCAGGGCCACTCAGCTCCTGATCTCATGACAGCCTTGGTCCAAACATGGTCAAAAGAGCTGAACTCCCAAGGTGAGGTGAGAGTGACTGCCCTTGACATCTAGGATGTATTTGACCAAAGTGTGGTATCAAGGAGCCCTAGCAAAACTGGAGTCAATGGGAATCAGGGGGAAAACTCTCCGCTGGTTGGCATCATACCTAGCACAAATGAAGATGGCTGTGGTTATTGGAGGTCAATCAACTCAATCCCAGTACATCGCTGCAGGAGTTTTCATGGTAGGTGTCCTAGGCCCAACCATCTTCAGCTGCTTCACTGGCTTTCCCTCCATCATAAGGTCAGAAGTGGGGATGTTCACTGATGATCACACAATGTTCAGCACCATTTGTGACTCCTCAGATACTGAAGCAGACCATGCCCATATGCAACTAGACCTGGATGACATTCAGCCTTGAACTGATAGGTAGCAAGTAATGTTGTGAGATAAGTGTCAGGCAATGACCATCTCAGCCGATGGCTGTTTATCCATGGGAATGTGGAATTCGAAACACAATCAGATCAGCCATGATCTTACTGAATGGCGGTCAGGCCTGAAGGGCCAAATGGTCTATTTCTGGTTTTATTTTGTATGTTCTTAAAAGGGGGAAAGAGAGGTAATGAGACAAAAGAGGTCTAGGGAGAGAATTCCAGAGGTGAGGGCCTTGGCAGCTGAAGACATGGTCACCAATGGTGGAGCGATCTAATATAAAAAAGAATCAATGGCAGAGTTGGAAAACTGATTAGAAGAATTGAAATATGGTGTTCTGGGAAAGATGAGTACTGGCTGATCTCCAAGCTTTCAGCCACCGGTGCTCATCCAAAACTCAGCTGCCCATATTCTAACTTGCAGCAAGTCTTCATCCGAACAGTGCTAACTGACTTACTTGGTTCAAAGCACTGTCTACAAATTAAAATTGTCATCCTGGTTTTCCATTTATGTTATGTATGCAAGTTGCTCCATTACATTCCGTATCTCTGCAATTTGCTCCAACTCTATTACCCTCCAAGATATCTGCATTTCTCCAATTCTGGCCTCTTGCACCTCTCCAATTTCCATCTCCCCAATTTTGGTGGCCAGACCTTCAGCTGAGTCCCTAATGTCCGAAACTCCCTCTTGAAACTTCTCATCTCTCTTTCCTCCTTTAAGATGCTCTTTCATCAAGCTTTTAATTAATTATCCCTCATCAAATTTTGCTTGACAACATTCCTGTGAAGAATCTTGGAATATTTCACTACTTTAAAGTGAAATAATAATGCAATTTGTTGTCAAGCTGAGAACAGTTACTATTTCCAGCCTTTTCTACTTGTACTTCGGATTGGTCACTCAGGTTATGGCATTCATGATTATCAGGTTCCATTTTCCCATATTTAACATTCTTAAAGGCATAGACTTCAATCTCACTATAGATAAACAAGAGCCAACAGTCCCATCACTACCAGAAGAAAAAGGGGAGGAAAGGGAAAGAAAACAATCCTTGGTCACTATTAGCTTATCAAATTCCTCCTAGAATTTTATTGTCATCCTTCCATCCCAAGTCCGGAATGTTATCTTCCAAATTACTCTGGTTCCACTTTGCAAGTTAAAAGTCCCACGTATGCCATTTATGAACTTATATTTAACATGCGGCCAAAAATGTATTAGCTGTATGTTTTTGTTTTGGTTCAATCAACATGTAAACAACACTAGGTATAATGTGATGTTTTTGTTTTGGTCCAATCAACATGCAAACAATACAAGGAAGAGAACAAAATTTGCCTGTGATATACAAATTGCTGGATAAGACTTGGGCGAGTGTCTTAATTAGGTGACTCGGTGCTCTTCAGCTACCTGAATCAAAAAGAAAGTGTCCTAAATCACTAATATTTCATCAGACAATAGTTTTACTGTGGCATGGCCTAACCCAAACAGGCAGAGTCAAAATGTTTCATTTTATTTCATCAAGACCTACGATAAAAAAGTTTGAACAATCCTTGTTTTGTGTGATCTGATAGCAGGGACAAAAAATTGGCTTCAGCATCCCTGGGTTTGAGTTGTGGAAATTAGCCAGGCTTTCAGCTTGTGATAAACGATACAGGGAAGAACACAGAGACCACTGAACAAAGACAGAGTAGATTCAGAGAAACTAGGAGCAGGAGTAGGCCATTCAGCCCTTTGAGCCTGCTCCACCATTCATTATGATCACGGCTGATCATCCAACTCAATAGCCTGCTCCCGCTTTCTCCCCATACCCTCCAACCTTGCATTGCTTGTTCATTTTGTAATATATGTTGGGTGGCTGTGGGCAGTTAAATTGTACCATTTGTATCAAAAACAAAAACAGAATTACCTGGAAAAACTCAGCAGGTCTGGCAGCATCGGTGGAGAAGAAATCAGTTAACGTTTCGAGTCTTCATGACCCTTCGGCAGAACGGAGTATAGTTAGGAGAAAGGTGAAATATAAGCTGGTCTAAGGTGGGGGGGGCGGGGGGAGAGAGAAGTTGAGGGTGGGATGATTGTGGAGATAAGCAAGCAGTGATAGGAGCAGATAATCAAAAGATGTCACAGACAAAAGGATCAAAGAGGTGTTGAAGGTGGTGATATTGTCTAAGAAAAGTGCTAATTAAGAATGGAAGGCAGGATACTCAAGGTACAGCTCTAGTGGGGGTGGGGTGGAAAGACTAACAAAGTTTTAGTTTTAGATTTAAAAATAATGGAAATAGGTGGGAAAAGAAGAATCTATATAAATTATTGCAAAAAAAAGGGAGGGGGGAGAAACGGGGTGGGGATGGGGGGGGGAGGGAGTTTAAGATCTAAAGTTGTTGAATTCAATATTCAGCCCGGAAGGCTGTAAAGTACCTAGTCGGAAGATGAGGTGCTGTTCCTCCAGTTTGCGTTGGGCTTCACTGGAACAATGCAGCAAGCCAAGGACAGACATGTGGGCAAGAGAACAGGGTGGAGTGTTAAAATGGCAAGCGACAGGGAGGTTTGGGTCTTTCTTGCGGACAGACCGCAGGTGTTCTGCAAAGCGGTCGCCCAGTTTGCGTTTGGTCTCTCCAATGTAGAGGAGACCGTATTGGGAGCAACGAATGCAGTAGACTAAGTTAGGGGAAATGCAAGTGAAATGCTGCTTCACTTGAAAGGAGTGTTTGGGCCCTTGGACGGTGAGGAGAGAGGAAGTGAAGGGGCAGGTGTTGCATCTTCTGCGTGGGCATGGGGAGATGCCATAGGTGGGGGTTGAGGAGTAGGGGGTGATGGAGGAGTGGACCAGGGTGTCCCGGAGGGAATGATCCCTACGGAATGCCACCGGGGGGGTGAAGGGAAGATGTGTTTGGAGGTGGCATCATGCTGGAGTTGGCGGAAATGGCGGAGGATGATCCTTTGAATGCGGAGGCTGGTGGGGTGATAAGTGAGGACAAGGGGGACCCTATCATGTTTCTGGGAGGGAGGAGGAGGGAGGAGAAGGTGAGGGCAGATGCGCGGGATAAGGGCCGGACACGGTTGAGGGCCCTGTCAACGACCGTGGGTGGAAAACCTCGGTTAAGGAAGAAGGAGGACATGTCAGAGGAGCTGTTTTTGAAGGTAGCGTCATCAGAACAGATGCGACGGAGGCAAAGGAACTGAGAGAATGGGATGGAGTCCTTACAGGAAGCGGGGTGTGAGGAGCTGTAGTCGAGGTAGCTGTGGGAGTCGGTAGGCTTGTAATAGATATTGGTGGACAGTCTTAGACAATATCACCACCTTCAACACCTCTTTGATCCTTTTGTCTGTGACATCTTTTGATTATCTGCTCCTATCACTGCTTGCTTATCTCCACAATCATCCCATCCTCAACTTCTCTCTCCCCCCGCCCCCCCACCTTAGACCAGCTTATATTTCACCTTTCTCCTAACTATACTCAGTTCTGCCGAAGGGTCATGAAGACTCGAAACGTTAACTGATTTCTTCTCCACCGATGCTGCCAGACCTACTGAGTTTTGCCAGGTAATTCTGTTTTTGTTTTGGATTTCCAGCATCCGTAGTAGCTTTTAGCTTTTTAGCTTTTTGTTTTTACCCATTTGTATCAATATTTGAGGAAGGAGGTGGGCCTGCTTTGAAATAAATTTACCTGTGAACAAATTTCTGATGAGGCACGCTAAGCAAATTAGCTTGCCTGCTGGACACATATTACTTGATAAAGTATCTCTCGTGCACTGTTTTCTTATCACTTAAAAAGAATGGCAGAAAATAATGTGCAGCACACAAGAGAATTTCTAATATGAACTGCTGAGTCAGCGTTCCTGTTGAGAGTGCAAAATTAGCCAATGACCCCTAGAGTGTATAGGCAGGAGCCACTTTTGGCTGCAGCAATGAGTTTGGCTCCTGCAGCCTAAATCTCAAATTTCTTTTTAAACTATAAAAAGGATAAATATTATGCATTTTTACTAATTTTTATTGTGTAGTTCAATCACCCATTTCATGCACTAAGAAACAACTACTGGGGTAAAAAAAGAGAAATATCGATGTAATTATGTAGCACCTTATTTTATAATATAAATAGTGCCTTACATTCAATTGATTAATTTGAAACGCAATGCACATTTTTCAGGTAAATGCAGCAGCAATTTTGCACATATTATAAATGCACAAAGCAATCAATGACCAGTTACAATTAAACTGTTAACTCACCTATCCTCTCCACTGAGCTGCCTTTTGTTTTGAGATTATATCAGTTGAGAAACTAATTTTGACCACGACAGTGGAAAACAGCCTGCTCTTTCTTCTGCAAAAAAATAATGCAACAAGATCTCTCAAGTTCCTAGAATTAAGTCAGGGTCTCAGTTCACTATTTCTTCTGAGAGATGGCACCTCCAACAAAACAGCACTCATTTGGAATTGCACTCAGGGCTCTGGGTGTGTCATGTAATCAAAACCTGGAAGTGGGGCTTGAACACACAAATTTCTGACCAGGGCAAGAGTGCTGCCAAAATAAAGCTGACTTCAAGTCTACCTTTTAAACTGCAGGGTGTGCTGCATGTTCCAGTTAGAGCAAATGCATAAGCTGTCAATTTGAACCCCAACTAGACTCTCGGTCTCTGACGTCGGAGTTCTATTGATTTTGATCAACTTCTACCTCACACACTTGAAGGTTGCAACATTATTAAAACCAAGGCCAATTCAAATATAATCAGTTCAAGATATCCAAAAAGAGACATTGTCTAGATACTACTGTGGATTCTGCTAAAAGGGAGAAACCTATTCATTTTATTACCAGTCAGGCCATCCTATACAGGCAAACCATCAGCCACATGCACACACACACACACACACACACAGAGTCAGGCAATTTCTAACTTGTTATTTAGACACTTATTCCCTCCCAGTTACGACTTCAATCTTATCTAGATGCAATTAGAAGATTATAAATGATTTTAATGAATCTTTGCCAGCAGCAAACAAGAACTCAAATCACGATCCCCACCCAATATGGTTTTGTTCTGCCAGTCCGAAAACAAAGCAGCTCACACAAGCCAACTTACAAAAACACAAGGTGATATTAAAACTGACACTGCCCCACTTAAGCCTTGCATACAAAGCTTACACCATCCAAAGGCAAAAACTTTACAGCGTGTTAGGCAGGCTGGTCACAAATTAAGCTGCTCACAGAACTAAGCCCCATCATTTCATTGCAAAAGGAAAAACAATAAATAAAAACCACAGTACTTGGCAAGGATGGATTTAGAAGCATGAAACAAGTGTTAAAAGAATTTTCAAAAAGTTATTTTCTAGAGGGACATGGGGCATATATTGCACCCTCTTTCCAAATAAAATTCAGACAATTTGCATCGATATTTTGAGGACTTTGTGTCTCTCAAGTACACGTCTATGGCGTTTCTTTCATCAGTTTACTCTAATTTCCTCAATGGACAGTGTTAAATTTTTCTGGCATAACTTGCCTTGTTGCAAATTGCTGTTGGCTATTCTTAACTAAGCCATGCACTTCCAAGCAGATTATTAATTTTAGCCACAAACTACCTATTGATCTTGGGCTGACTTGTCTATAGCCACCAGGCTTATTCCTTTCTGAACAGAGGTGTTACAGTGGCAACCCTTCAGGCACCTGGCACAACCTCTACATTCTTTCATAGATTTTCTAGAGCCTCTGCCATTTCCTCATCGACTCCCTCAGCAATCTAGGATGTATGCTGTGAAGGTCTGCTGGCTTTTCACCTTTGGGAATTCCTACATTTTTTTCAGGGTTACTTCCTTATAAACATCTAATTGTTCCACCACCTCCTCCTCTTCCATTGCCACTGCCATGAATGCAAAGCCGGAGTAATCATTTAGAATTTCCATAACTCCATCATAAGATTTTTTTTTACATCTCCAATCAAATCTACCCTTTCATTAACTATCCTTTTTGGTTTATAAAATGCTTTACACTATGCCTTTTATTACCCAGTCTGTCTGTTTTCATTCACTCTCAACCTTTCTAATCTTCTGCTTCTCCTATATATTATCTATTGTGTGTTTGATTTCCTTGTGTTACTGAACCTAGATTTCAAATATGCCTGACTTTTTAAAAGTTTGATTTTATTTGATTTTTTTCAACTCAGAGGATCTCTACATTTGTTCTATTGATAGGTCTAGTTTGCATCCTAAACATTGCCTGTTAGCACATTCCCAACTATCGTGAACGGTTTTATCTGTCAATTTTTCTTTCCAATTTCTTTGCACGAGTTCCCTTGTTATATCGGTTGTGAGCCATGGCTCAGTGATAGCACCTTTCTCAATCACAACGTCATGGGTTCAGACCCAACTCGAAACACTTCAGCACATAACCCAGGCTAACAATTCAGTGCGTATTCCCTCAGTACTGCACTGTCAGAGTGTAGATGAGATTGTAAAGCAAGGCCATCTCTAATGAGGACATAATAGATCCCAGGGACACTGGGCCCAGTGTTCTCACTGATATTTATCCCTCGTGCATAAAAATTAAACCTAAAAACAGATCACCTAGTCATTGTCTCATGGCTCTTTGTGGGATTTTGCTGTGCATAAATTGGTTGCCATGTTTCTTACATTACAATAATGACCATGCTTCTGAAGTGTAGCCTTTGGCTGTAAAGCACATTGAGATGTTCAGAGGTTTGGAAAGACAAAATAAAGCAAGCCTTTCTTTATTGAAACTTGTTTTCAAGCAATTTATCTTGGCTCTGCTCTGGGTTTTCACATGATGAATCAGCTCATCTGATTTAGCAGCACTAATGATTACATCTAACCAGAGTTGGCATCCCTATCCTTGCCAAATATTTTGTAACCAGTCCTGCCCTACCCTAAGCCATGACATAGTTAATGCTAAGCCACATCATAGTTAATGTTAGGTAATCAGTCAGTTGTGCCTTTAGCTCACCGATATTCTGAATATTTTGTGAATTTACAAATGTACAATTAAATTACCATAGCAGAACAAACCAGGTGAAGCAAGTTTTGAGGAATGTGGATATTTAAAGGTTGTTATCCTCCTCTTCTGCATTTAATAGCTTATTGAAGACTGGGATCGTTCAGACTGAACGAAGGCTCATGTTACACCGATATTCAAAACGGGCAACAAGTGAGAACAAGAAAATGATAGGCCCATAGGCTTGACAATTATACGAAAATTTGCGGCTGACAAATGATCCAGCAAGGGGACTAACTTGAATTGAAAAGTTCAAATAAAAATGAAACTTTAAAAAAAGTGTGGCATATTGAAATCTAGGTTCCGTAATATAAAGGAAATTAAGTGCACATAGATAATATAGAGGGGAAGCAAAAGATTAGAAAGGCTAAGAGCAAAAGAACGCAGACAGGCTGGCAACATAAAGGTAAATTATTAGAATGGTTTGCTATTGACTCTGTATGACCACCTAGAGCAAGTTATTAGACACATTCTCAAAAAGGGGTCATGTCTTACTAAGATGGTTGAAATTTTCAAAAGGTTTGTCGATACCATATTCGTGGCCATCCTCTAGATCTTACCATCTCATGTGGCCACTATTTCTATTGTCCAGAACCAACTTCACAAGGCAAGACCTATTGTTGCCATAAAAACAGAAAAAGCTGGAAAAACTCAGCAGGCTCTAACATCATCTGTGGAGATGCTGTTAGACCTGCTGAGTTTTCCCAGCATTTTCTGGGTTTTTTTTTCAGATTTCCAGCATCTGCAGTATTTTTCTTTTATCCTATCATTGGCATACCTGACACCAGACTCCCAAAGAAAGTGCTCTACTCAAAACTTGGTCATGGCAGGAGACTCCCGGGGGGAAAACGAAAATATTTTAGGGATGTCCTCAAAGCATCTCTGAAAAGGTCAAACATCCCAGCCAACTTATGGGTGTCCCTGGCTTGTGACTGACCAAAACAGAGAGGGTTCATTTGGGAAGGCACCAAACACATTGAGAAGCATCATTGCGGTCACACAGAGGTGAAAACAACACAGTGGGGAGAGCACACAAACCACCTCCCTCACCAGCTACTCATATTCCCAATCCTCCAGGCACCAGCTGCCCCACATGTGGCAGAGTCTGCACATCGCTCATTGGACTTAGCAGCCATGTCAGAACCCCTCAAAACTGAGTGGAAGCAGGTCATCCTCAATCCCAGGGGACTGCCAGGAAGATTATCTAGATCACAGGTAAGGCAATCTTTGACAACTTCCCACTGCTTCAAGTATTGATAATGCCGTTCAGAATGCAACATTCCCTCAGTTTACAGTAAAGGCATTTATAATCTTACTTTACACATAAATTTCCAAATAAAGGGCCATGCAGATTCACCGAATTGGGCTGAACTAACACTCGAGTTTTCAGGGCAGTGTTTTTTTAATATTTACTAGAAATGCACCTAGAATTGGTACTTAAAGAGTTGTAGAAAATGCTCAAGCGTATATTGGAAACAGATAAACAACTTCATGTGCTCAAGCTTGCACTAAAAGATTTCTTTCCAAGTCACAATTTCAAGCTACGAAAAGCCAGAAAAATCTTACTCAAGATATGTAAGTGAAAAAACATCTTGTTGGCCTGCTTAGAAGGGAAGTTCTGCTCAGTTTGTCAGCAGATGAAAAACAATTGAAGCTCAGTTAGATTGCTCTTTTGCTTCTGGATAAAGAGTTATAGATTCAAGCTAGGCAGCAATCTGCTTCAATGGCCTGTTGCTCAACATGGTAGCAAACCAGAAAACAGGACTGCCTCCAATGGCAATTTAGCTTCCAATGACCTAATAAATTAACAGTACATCACCAAGACAGATGGCTTCTGGAGATGAGCAGCACCACCATATTTACCATGCCAGGTTCCCATAGCAGCAGCAGCACAGTTAAGTATACAAATTATTAAATTAAGGCTCCCAAGTGTCAAATTGAAAGTGCCTGAAGATATGGATTTTGAGAAGTATATTTTGAAAACAAATTGAAGGGCAAAGATCAGGCAAGGAATAGGATCAAGCATCTGAAATCTATCACAAAATTTGCTTGGATATTGGGTATTAAAGGCAGGTGAGTAAACTGTTAAATTAGAGAGGAATTATGACTTCTTTTATAATCATTTATGGGATGAATACTAGGCCAGCATTTATTGACCATCCCTAATTACCCTCGAGAAGGTAGTGGTGAGCTGCCGTCTTGAACTGCTGCAGTCCATGTGGTATAGGTGCAACGACAGTGATTGGCCAAAAGCAAGAAAGTTGGCAATTTAAACAAGAAGTTTTATGGGAGACACAGGGAAGGGTGGGTGGGGGTGAGAAAGTGGATGGAAAGCGATGGCCAAGCATATGAGTTGGACATTTCTATGAATAGAAAGACAACAGAAGGCCTCAAGCAAGGGTGGCTACGGGAGATGAATTTTATACTGAGATGACACACAGGGCTAAAGGAAAGAATGGAGGATATTAGAATGAAAATCAACATGAGGGGCAAAATGGCAAAGAACAAGAATTTTACTGACGGGTTTGTGGGATGGAGGAGGGTAACGTGCTTAAAACAGCTGATGCCAGCAGAGTGAGAGTAAAGACAAGGCCTGATTTCAAGTTCATGTATCGACGTGCTGTTGCTGTGAATCTCATCGCTAGAACACCAAGTCTTCCATGACCCTCCATGACATTTGGCAGTGTCAGTCAAGTCATCCTCCCCTGATTCTTTGTTGGACCAACATTGCACGTTTTACTTGTCCCAAAGTAGTGAACGCATCTTTAACAAGTTTTTCCTCCTAACTTCACACTTGACCTCTGGAGTTCACCCAAGGATCCATTTTGGCCAAATCGCCCACAGACACACACAGCCAGCTTCCAAAGAATTGCTGGAGAATTTAACACTGGCTTCAACATTATACATAGCAGCTTGCAGAACTCCACAATATCAAATTTTCTAAAATACACAGCTCAAATCATGTCCGTATTAACTGTTTTTGTCCATCACCCTCTACTCCAGTGACCTGCAGCAGCTCACTATACCTTCATGTATAAAGTTTTAAAATAGTCTTCATCTATGAATCTCCTTGTAGCCTGCATCCCACTGCACCTCATAACACTTATCTTCTCCTCTTTGCCAGTATGACCCTAGTTATCCTCACATTCCTCTTACTCCGTCTGTTCAATTGTTGGTAGGAGCGATTTCAGCCTCACACTCTAGAATTACAACTCATCTTTAAAAGCCTCCCAAAAGCCAAGTTTTTGATGTCTTGTCATCCCAAAATACATAATGAATTTTACATCCAATACGCTTTATAAATGCAAGGAATCTGCCCCAGAACATGTTTTCTGTTAGTCCAAATTCATTGAGCAAGAATGTGATTATGAAGTTGGACCTAACTGGTGGTAAAGAAACCAATGAGAAAGTAAAAATATTTAACACCGTCAAGTTGTAGAGCAAAACTTCAACATACTTTGGAATTGTGGAAGGTGCAGTCTCGACAGAGACCAGCTTTAGACTCATGTACAAACTCACGGATGACAGAAGTAACTCTACCACGTTAAAATCCATAAATGTACTTCAAATACAGAATCAAATTGGTAAACTTACAGGTAAAAGCCAATCACTCAAACGAAACATCCCATCACAGGCAAAGCATGCAAGGTCTGATCTCAGCCAGATGACACGTCATTCAAACTCTTGCATTCTCAGAGGCAATCTCCAAGCAAGTAGCCTTTTAATTTGTTAATCATAAGAACATCAAAGGTTTTTTTTAAAAATTAGTTTTAAAAGCATAATTCAGAAATGGAAGCCATTTACCAAAAAACATAAAACCCACAAGTCGCAGATATTCTCGTTATATCTACTTCACATCATACTTATTTTAACACTTCTAAAGCAGAATGTAATACAGGCACAGGAAATAATTAGTTTCTAAAACTCGTAATTGATTAGATGAAAGTTAGCCGTTGAAGTACCTTAAAGTCGGGCACGTAAACAACAGATTTTACTTAAATCTTAAAAATCACAAACTAACACATTTACTCACTTTCACTTAGCAGTTTACCCTCTATCAAACTCACCTTTTACAAAACCAGTCAATGAAAGTATCGTACCAGAGCCCCTCCAAGTTAAATGCGTCCTCTCACTTTGTGTGCTCCACCTGAAAGATTTGCTTTCAGTATAATGGCCTCTGCTAATGCAAGCACCTTGACAAACTAGTTCTTCAACTTTTTTTCTCCCCTCTCTTCCCCCAATACAAAAGCAAACATTTATGACATTTTGTTGATCAAGGAAACAGAAGAACACTTCCTTCTCCTTTAAGGCTGGGATGGAACTGAAGTCACGTGACTCCAGGTACCGTCAGAAACATCAACCACTTTGTTCTCACTGTACTCCATTTCTGAAACTTCATTTGTATGTTCTCGGGTTACACTGGGAATTAATTAGGGGACTCTGTTACAAGGTAATAGTGGTAAAGCTTTAAACTTCAGTTTCAAAGATTTATCATTTAAGTTTCTTGACTGTCTAGGAGAAATGTAGAAATTAATTTATGATCGTTTAACAAAAATAAAAGGTGGAACGGTAGCTACGCCCTCTGAATACCTGAAGGCAGTTAGTCTGAGGCAAAGTTGCTCAATAAAGTAGTAAGCCCTTGTAATGTTTTTGAAATGGTTTGGAATGTGATTGAAGATATTTTATGAATAAAGTATATTTTTACAAAAAAAAAAATCAAGCCGGATGAGAAAGAGGGCTGAGATTTGATGGATATATACAAATAGCTTTTTTTTTTCTTTTGTGATGTTACCTTATCCCAGTTTTATCTGAGCGCTTGGCAAAAAGGTGGTGCCAGGCGTTGTTACTAGGTAACAAATGGCCCCTGTTTGTAAATTTAAGACAGCTGGTTTCAGCTAGTTTGTATGAAGAAAGAAAGGAAATTGTTGATGAGGTTTGGAACCAGAGGAGATAGTAATTACCAAGAAAACTGCAAATAAAGGGGTTTTTTATTTAAATTAGGGAAACGGTTAAGAAAACTTTCACCTCTTTTTCCATTAATTAAAACAAACCCTCATTTTTTTCTTTACTATTGTTGAGACAATACAAAAACCTACATTTACATGGCACCTTTAATGTAATGAAATGTGCCAAGGTGTCTCAAAGGAGCATTATGAAACCAAGTATGACACTGACACACATAAGGAGATATTAGTTCAGACGACCAAAATCTTGGTCAAAGATAGGTTTTAAGAAGTGTCTTAACGGAGGTAAGCAAAGAGAGACAGAATGCAGGGAGCATATTCCAGTGATAGGGGCCTAGGTAATGGAAGGTTATCAATGGTGGAGCAATTATAATTGGTAATGCACAGGAAGGCAGAATTAGAAGCACGCAGATTTCTTGGAGGGTTGTGGGTTTGGAGGTGATTATAGAGATGGGGAGCGACAAGGCCATGGAAGGATTTGAAAACAAGGATGAGAATTTCAAAATCAAGATGTTGCTTGACCAGGAGTCAATGTTGGTCAGTGAGCACAGGGGTGATAAGGGAAAGGGACTTGCTGTGAATTAAGAAATGAATAGTAGAGTTTTGGATGACCTTAAGCATACGAAGGGTAGAATGTGGGAGATGGGCCAGGAGTGCACTGGAATAGTCAAGTCCATAGGACTTGATGAGGGTTTCAGCAGCAGATGCGATTAGACAAGGTGCAGTTGGGCAATGTTACAGAGGTGGAAATAGGGGGTCTTAGCAAAATTGAGATTGGAAGTTCATCTCAGGATCAAATGTGATACCAGTATTGACTTAATCCAGACAGTTGTCAGGGAGAGGGATGCTGTCTGTAGCTAGGGAAGGAAGTGGGCTCAAAAAAAATGCTTTCAGTCTCCCCAATATTTAATTGGAGGGAACTATTCATCCAGTACCGGATATCGGATAAGCAGTCTGATAATTTGACAACAGTAGAGGAGTCAGGAAAGATGGTGATGAGGTAGAGCTGGATATCATCAGAGTACATGTGAAAATTAACCTGTCTTCAAATGATGTTGCCAAGGGGCAGCGTGTAGATGAGAAATAGGTGGGGGCCAAGGATCCTTGGGGGATACCAGAGGTAATGGTGCAGGAGCAGGAAGAGAAGCCATTGCAAGCGATTCTCTGGCGATGACGAGATAGCTAAGAATGGAACCACATGTTGTCCAATTAGGCGACAGAAGAGAGGCACCGTAGGCGTGTGGTGTGGTCAGCCATGTCAAAGGCTGCAGACAGGTCAAGGAGGATGAGGAGGGAAAGTTCACCTTTGCCACAGTCACATAGAATGTTATTTGTGACTTTGATAAGAGCTGTTTTGATACTATTGGCAGGGGTGTAAACTGAATTGGAGGAATTCAAGCATGGAGTTTCAGGAACGATGAAAACAAATTTTGGAGGTGACAAATGTTCAAAGACTTTGGAGAGGAATGGGAGGTTGGAGACAGGACGGCAGTTTGCAAGGACGGAGGGGTCAAGGGCTTTTTTTGAGGAGAGGTATGATGATGGCAGATTTAAAGGAGAGAGACAACTCCTGAAGAGAGAGAACCATTTATAATATCAGCTAATATGGAGGCCAGGAGGGGATGTTTGGTGGTCAGCAGTTTAGTGGGAATAGGCTGGAAGAAGGTGGGTCTCATGGACAAGATGAGCTCAGAAATGGCATGAGGGGAGTTAGGGGGAAAAGCAGAGAAAGATGTATGTTCAAGGCCTGGGCAGGGAGGAGCATTAAAGGAAGCTTGGCCAGGTGGGCTAGTGGAAGGGAGGAACTCAGCAGAGACAGCTAATCAGATTGTCACAATCTTAGTGTCAATAAAAGCCATGAGCTCCTCACACTTCTTGTGGGTTGAGGGTGGAGGGGACAGTAGAGAGGGGTTTAAGAAGATGGTCTGCAGTACAGAAAAGGAGCTGATGGTTATTCTTTCATTCCAGGATGAATCTGGAATAATGTGCAGTTTTAGTAGATGAGAATGGGACCTGGGAATGTTTTAAGTGGGTCCAGCCAGATCTGATGGTGGATGGCTAAACAGTTTGTCTGCCATATCCTTTCACATCTGCAGCCCTTAGGCTTAAGGGAGTGGAGATGAGGGCTGTACTGGAGGAATGGCTAGGGTGAGAGAGGAAATAATGGTTTTATTGGGTATTCGGACATCGAAGGTGGAGGGAAAGACAGAGTTAACGTTTTGAGTCCTTATGATTCTTCTTCAGAGCTAAAGAGAAGTAAAAATGTGATGAATTTATACTGTTTAAGGAGGGGGAGGGGGGTGGTCCATTTTTACTTCTCTTTAGCTCTGAAGAAGAATCATAAGGACTCAAAATGTTAACTCTGTCTTTCTCTCCACAGATGCTGTTAGACCTGCTGAGTTTTTATAGCATTTTTTGTTTTTGTTTCAGATTTCCAGCATCCGCAGTATTTTGCCTTTATCAAAGGTGGAGGTGTTGGCATGATTTAGCAAATCAGTAGCTGCAGAAATGCTGCGGTGAACAGATGCTAGAGATTAAATAGTTGGTATTTTGAAACTGCAGTCATAAGTGAATTGGGGGATAGTTTTATTTCCAGGGACGGATACAGAAGGAGGTAGGGGTGGGGTGTGGAAGGAGGGTTGGGTGACGAATGATCCTAGGAAGTGATCAGGGATGGCCTTATCTGTGATTGAAGCTATGGGAGTAGTAAGACTACGTGATATGGCAAGGTTAAAGGGAGTGACCGTGAATATGAGTTGGAGAGAATACATGGAGGGAGAGATTCAGGGAGGATAAGAAGGCAGTGAATTCAGAGGAGAGAGATTGTGCTGAGTTGAGATGGAGTTTGAAATTATTGAGGATGAAAAGTCATTCAGTGCAGAGGCTGAGGGAAGAAAGCAATGAAGAAATCTTAGTGATAAAACTTTTTTATACCTGGAAGGGTGATAGTGAATGATGATTTTGAAAGAGTTGAGAGGGTGGAATGCGGTGAGATGCTCAAAGGAGGAGAAAATGTCAGAGGAGTAGGGGATCAGACCAATGTGTGACCTTGTGAGAAGTGTCACACTGTCACTGCGATGGTCTTAGTGGGCTGAGTAGTGAAAAATGTCACCAGGCAGGGAGGCTTCATTAAGGGGAAAAGTGTTATAATTCCTCACCCAGGTCAGACATTAGGGGTCTATATTTGTTAGCCCCCCAAAAAATGCAGGGATTGTGATGCATGATTAACCCCATGCCCATTGATTTCATGCCAACTTCATGTTATCTGTTCATTTGAGTGATTTCTACAGTCAGCACTAACTGTACTGTCATTGATTAGACACATCAGCAGGGGGCCAATATGGTGAGTGGTTATCTCTCATCATTTAAAGCTAGCCTGCTTTGCTCAAAGCAAGTCTGTACCTCTTAAATGGGAGGCGAATTGTGCAGAAGCAAGAACAGTGAGTTATAGTTGAAGAGAATCTGATCTGGAAAAGAGTGAAGAAAGACACAGCATTGGAGAACATGGTCTCCAGGGTTGAGAGATGCTGCATTGGTGGTTCTGGTGGAGGGTGTGGAAAGGAGAATGGATACCTATACAGAGCAAGGAAGGAGGCTTTCAAACACACAGTGAAAAGACAGTGGGAGCAGACAGCCATAGCAGTTCAACAGAATTACTATTGATGAATGCACCCCCTGCCCTGCACCCTCGACATTCTCAGGGTTACCATTGACCAGAAACTGAACTGTACTAGCCATATAAATGCTGTGGCTACAAGAGCAGCTCAGAGGCTAGGAATCCTGCGATGAGTAACTCACCTCCTGACTCCCCAAAGCATGTGCACCATCCAAAAGGCACAAGTCAGGAGTTTGATGGAATACTCTCCACTTACCTAGATGAGTGCAGTGGAGGATTCAGCGATGGTATTGCTATTGAAAGTCAAGGGCGATGATTAGATTCTCTCTTGTTGGAGATGGTCATTGCATGGCACTTGTGTGGTGTAAATGTTTCTTGCTCACTGCCTCTGGAGTGGCCACCTGGAATGTACAATCCAGGAAACACTCATCCTCCTTGAAGCTCTGCAGTGACTCCAGCTGCCCCATAAGCTCAGAAATCCTGAGCTCGAGCTCAAGCAGCTGGAGACAATTTTACGCATGTGGTTTTCCTAAGGCAGCTGCGATGCCGTGAAGCTCCCGCATGTTGCAGAAATTGCAAGCAACAGGCCTAAAATGCCCATCCATGATCTAAGATAATCTCAATTCCCTCTTGGGCTGAGAAAATAAGCAAACGAGAGTAGCGGAGTGATTGTGACAGTGGCAGCGCACTTGAATTGCACCTGTTTAAGGTTATAGTGCCTATGTTAAGAATATTGTGCAGCTGGGTTGTCTGAGTTGGTAACAATGGCATATCAGAAATTCAGGGCTGGATTTCACCAGCCCTCTGGAGACAGGCTGGAAGATGGGAAGGCTGTTGAAATGGTGGAAGACATCAGGAGGAAGCTTGATGTTTTCCTGCTGCCACAGGATATTCCCAACTGGATGCATGTAGCCAATTAATTCAATTAAATTTCTGCACTTTTTGGCATTTTACCAGGGTCATACGAACATACGAACAAGGAGCAAGAGTAGGCCATTCAGCCCCTCGAGCCTGCTCCACCATTTAATAAGATCATGATAGTAACCTCAAATCTGCATCCCGCCTCCTGCCGATAACCTATCACCCTTTTGCTTACCAAGAATCTATCCACCTCTGCCTTAAAAATATTCAGTAGTGAGCACCTTTACTGGTCATGCTGCCCAGCTGCAAGCCTTCTGACTGGGCTGCAGCTCTGGGAGGCAGTCCGCTGTCTTTAATTGGGCAGCAATCCCAACAGTGGAACTTCCTGGACTCACCTAAAACTCCATCTCCGTGTCCATTTTCCCACCTCATTGCTCCTGCCTTGAAAGCAATGACAATTAAGGTCAGGGCATAATGTCACAGGTGGCAAGAAGACTTACCCAAGTTATTAGTCCTCATGTGTATGTTTGAACAGAGTGCCATCAGGGTATTCAACTGTTAAAAGGGAATTTGAATATTTGAAGAAAATATAAGCATAATTGATATGACACAGCCTCATTACATGTGCTGTTGTTTGAAACTCAGTTCATTGGTTGTCTTCCAGTGACACAAGGTAATCGCATATAGAATGCTTGATTTTCCTCCGTGGCACCTGACATCATTTTCCTTCTGTGTGGAGGAGAGCTCATGATGTGGGCACATCGAATTATGGTAAAATAAAATGAAACAGCTGCAAAGAAATCAGAAAATAAAACAGATCTGTCAGTATTTATGGAGCGAACAGGCAAAGACGTTTTAAGCAAAGCCCTTCTTCAGGACTGCAGTCTTATTGAACAAGTTTCAAAGGTTTGAGTCTCTGTACTCTGACCATTGCTAAACTGATAGAAGAAAGATTTCATCGGATAACCATTCACAACAGAGGAACTCTGGAACTGAGTTGTTGACAAATGAGTACGTCATTTTACGATGTTAATTGTATTTGAAAGGTTAAAAAAGGCGGTTGTTAAAATAAGGCAACAATGAATCAGGTAAGGAAATTACAGGTGACTCATCACACATTGCAATTCCCATGTCTGTTTTCAGGCCTTATCTTGAAGCAGTGTCAAATTTCCACCTGAACAGTTTTCAGTGGCTGATTAACCAAAGGGCACAGATTTAAGGAGATTGACCTGATGCAACATGAAGAAAAGCTTTCTCACGCGGTGACCACCAGATTGTGAGCCTGAGCCTGTTCTAGATCTAGGTCCCACCGAGGTGTGTGTCTCTGCACTGGCGGAGGGTGTGGGTAAGCACTGTGACTGGTCTTCCAGGCTACTTATATCCAGCTCTTCAATGGACAAGGTGTCCTCTTGACTGGAGGTGAGGACCTGGATGCAGCTGAGGGACTGGCTGGCTGAGGGCATCAGTCGCTTGGCAGAGCTCCCTGTGAACCAAAGTAGAGATAATTAGTGCATGGCAGCAGAGTCAAAAGCAGGAGAGAGAACACTCACAGTTGCATTGAGAGAGGGATGATGTGGTGCAGGATCCTCATGTGGGTATTCAATGCCGACCTCATCGTCGTGGCAAGCGTGGTCCATGTCCTCACCAGTCAGTGCGATAGCACACTCCTTAAAATGAAGGGCCTAATGTGGGATACTGCACCACCAGACTGAGACCTCTCCCTGCTGATGTGAGCAGGCTTCTGCTGCTCGAAAACAGATGGAGAGAGTGTTAACAGGACACATGGCACTTTGTGGAATGTTTGTGTGGTGAGCGGAGCCATGGATGGGATGGGGATTTTTAAGAAAAATTCATTGAAGAGGTATGTGCTTCGCTGGCTGATCCAGCATTTATTGCCCATCCCTAGTTGTCCTTGAGAAGATAGTGGTGTGCTGTCTTCTTGAACTGCTGCAGTCCATGTGGTGTATGTAACCCCCAGGATGTTGATAGTGGGAGATACAAGCTCCAGAGGATATGAGCCTGATGGAGATTTGAGGGTGTGTATGAGAGTTAATGGTGCTGTCCCTTGAGGTATGAGATCCCTGTGGATGTGTGATGGGTTTGTGAGTGTGTGAGTTGAGTGATGAGGTGGTTGACTTACCCTGGCGGAACGGACGAGAGCATTATTCCTCTTCCTGCACTGGATGCCTGACCTCCTCTGTGCTCCGGTGGCACTGACTACCTGCCACCGCCCCCCAGGCCAAATTAGTGAATCTGGTGGACCTCCTACGGCCATAGCGGGGATGGAGGACATCGCAGCATCCTCTGACTATGTCAGCAGGAGCCCCAGAGAGGCATCACTAAATTTGGGGGCTGCCATCTTCTTTGCTTTCAGGGCCATTTGTTGCCTGGAGCAGTCCTGGTCTGAAGACATGAAGTAGGCTGTGCTCTGGTGCACTTTAAATATGGCGCCCAGAGCGAGGAAGCACTGAAGCAGATCTGAGCCTGCCCACGAACGATCTGGAGTGGTTCCCGTGAATGCATTATTAATGAGGCAGAGCGCACCGGGAATGGGACAATGCGGTGCGAAAATCCGCCATTGCAGCCATTGGATAAAACTACTTTTTTCTTTGCCCGCTCCCGCATTTAGCGTAAATCTGGGATGATTCCGCCCATTATCTTCTGTCTTCCTAATGTTTAATTGGAGGAATTTTCAGCTTATCCAGGATATCTAACCAGCAGTCTAACAACACAGAGGCAAAGGACAAGAGAAGTAGGAGTGAGACAGAGCTGGATATTGTCTTGTCTTTGGATGATGTTTCTGAGGGGTAGTTATGGGGATGAATGGTGGTGGGGCAAGGATGTTACTTTGGGGCTCAGGAAATGATGGTGTGGGGGCAGAAAGATGCTGGAGGTTCTCTGGCTGTGACTAGTATCAGGCAAGGGTAGTCTCACTCAGCTGGACAATGGAGGAGATTTATTGCAGGATAATGGTGTTGTCAACCATGTCAAAAGCTGCAAATTAGTTGAGAAGGATGTGGGGCGATGTTGCACGTCACATTTACAAAGGATGTTATTTGTGTCTTTGATTGTGGCCAGTTCATTACTGAGACAGAGGTAGAAAACTGATTGAGAGGTTCAAAAATAGAGTTGTGAGAAAAATAGGCATAAATTTAGGAGGTGACAACATGTTCAATGGCTTTGAAGATGAAAGGGAGAACATAAGAAATAGAAGCAGGAGAAAACCTGCTCCGCCACTCAAACACGATCATGGCTGATTTTCTGCCTCAAGTCCACTTTCCCACCCACTCCCTATGTCCCTTGATTCCATGAGAGACCAAAGATCTAACCATCTCAGCCTTAAATATGGTCAACGATGGCGCATCCACATCCCTCCGGACTAGAGAATTCTAATGGTTCATAACCCTTTGAGTAAAGCAGTTACAAACATACAAAACAGGAGCAGAAGTAGGCCATTCGGCCCCCCAAGCCCGCTCTGTTATTCAATAAGATCATGGATAATCTGTTTGTGTTTCGAGTTCCACATTCCCATCTATCCCCGATAACCTTTGATTCTCTTGCCTACTAAGAATTTAGCTACCTCTTCCTCATCTCATTCTGAAATGTTTGATCCCTTAATCTGAAACTGTGCACCTGTGTTCTAGATTCTCAGGGGAAACAACCTCTCTGTGTGAAGCCCCTTCAGGATCTTGTATGTTTCAATGAGATTACTTCTCGTTCTTCTAAGCTCCAGAAAATGTAGACCCAATTTACTCAGTGTCTCTTTAGAGGGCAGCACTCTGATCTATCTAGTGAACATTCACTGTACCACCTCCAATGCAAATATATCCTTCCTTAGATATGGAGACCAAAACCGTGCACAACCCTCCAGGTGCAGCCTCATAAAAGCTTTGTATAATTATAGCAAGACTTCTTGTAGGCCAACCCCCTTGTAATAAATGCCAGCATACCATTTGCCTTCCTAATTGCTTCCTGTACCTGCATGCTAACTTTCTGTGTTACTTGTACAAGTACACCCAAGACTCCCTGAATATCAACATTTAGAAGTCTCACATCTTCTCAAGAATATTCTACTTTTGAATTGCTTTAAACTTCCCCACATTAAACTCCATCTGCCACCATGTTGTCTAATCACTTAGTCTGTCTATTTCTCTTTGCAACCTCTTTCTATCCTCTTGCATTCCCACCTAACTTTGTAATATCTCAGTCTTTTTGTTTAAGTTATAGGAGGTTGGAGTTAGGGTAGTAGCTTGCAAGGCAAGGAGAGCCAAGGGTGGGTTTTTTGAGGAGAGGTGTGATGATGGCTTTTACAGAAGCAGGAATCTCAGCCAAATATGAGATAGGTAAGAAACAGACTGAAGAAGAGCAAAGAGTAGTTCTCGTTAGGGGAGTTATGCCAAGCTGGGACAAATATTGAGTGTAGTAGACCAGAGATCAGTGCTAGGCGCTTTCTGATCTATGTTGACATGGATATAGAAACAGCATGCAAGTTGTTCAAATTCATCGATCAAAGAAGTTGGAGGACAGTTAAGTCTTAGAAAGCTACTTCGGTAGTAGAGAAGGACAAGTGCTAAAACGATGGAAAATGAAATTCAGTGCATGTAAGTATCGGGTATTATTCATTGGAAGAAAAATGGGGCACATGTTCACTCAATTAATTGTGCTGAAGCAGCTAGGGTAGATGCTGAAAGAGATCAAGGTGCAATAATAGACTCAGTCATTATCACATCTTGTCATTGCAGAGCAACAATTGACAAACGGAGCCATATAGTTAGTAATCTGGTCAGGCAGCAGTTTCATTCACTTCAGCTCATCAAAGCACAAGTTCTTTTTTTATTCATTCATGGTATGTGGCTGTTGCTGCCTAGGCCAGCATTTATTGCCCATCCCTAATTGCTCTTGATAATGTGGTGGTGAGCTGCTTTCGTGAACCGCTGCAGTCCATGCATCTAAACATTGGAATCTGTGCAAAGAGTGGCCGCAATGACTGAACTATGAGCAATGGTTATTAAAACATGAGCTGTTCAGCTTTGGAATGAAGCAAATGAGATGGTAGTCAGATAAATAAATACTTAAGTGAGGTAGGAAATGTTAACTTGGAGCACCATTTCAAGTTAAACCATCGTTGCATGTCAGGCAGATATCAGCAAAATACTGCAGTTGCTGGAAATCTGAAATAAAAGCAGAAAATGGTGGAAATATTCGGCAAGTCAGGCAACACGTGTGGAGAGAAACAGAGTTAACATTTCAGCTCTAAACTAAAAGCGCAATACTGTGGATACTGGAAATCTGAAATAAAAACAGAAAATGCTGGAAAAACTCTGCAGGTCTGGCAAGATCTGTGAAGAGAGAAACAGAGTAAATGTTTCAGCCCATTGACCTTCTGTCATAACAGTTGATGTGTTGTGATTCTTAAACCAAGTTTGTTCTTTCAGTAATAATAATTGTTTTAACATTGACTATACAAGTTCAGTGTAATAAAAAGCTTACTGCCAATGGTGCTCTCAAAAGTCCGGATGCCAGTCCAAAATACATCAGTGACCCTAACCCTGGGTGTGGAAGAGGGCCAAAGGTGCAAGGGGCAGCCTGGTCCAAACTGCCCCAGTACACAAGTTTGACTCTCAATCTATAGTTCCATATTGCAGTGTATTATCCATGTAACTGAGCTCCCTCTGTGATGGAGGACCCAAAAGTAATTAATTGAAACACAAGAGAAAATAGAATCTGTAAATTCCCTTCTAGATACTTAAAAAAATTAATTTCACCTAGTTTGAATAGAATTGTCGAGTAAGTTATTAAATAATTTGTGTTGAGCAGCTATAGAATCTAATGATTTTGATTCAGCTTGCAGTGTAATGCTTGTGAAAAAGTTAGTTTTTTTTTAACTTCACAGAATTCACTATACTCAGCAGCTTTCATATTCTCAGGTTAGACTACTTTTTTGAAAAAAACATGGGAAAAGCCAGAATTACAAAATAGGTCAGTCAACTGAATTGTTTATTAGTGTGATAACATCAGGAAAGTAAAGAAAAGCATCATATTGGACTGATGAAAACCAAGAGAACAACAAGTAGAGGTCAAGAGTCAGAAATGCAAACTACTTTCAAGAAGAGGTAACTAATGGGTTTCAATTTTTAAAATGCATTGTTTCATTTCATATGAGGTTTCCAAATGCTTATTTTCTTAAGATCAGATCACTTTTATATGGTCTTCAGGTAACATTTGATTCCTTCCAATTATTATTGTCCAAAGTTACCTTCCTTGGCAGTCTCATGGGAAATTATTTGTCAGAAAGTCACAGAACCATGAAATATAGTCTGTAATAAGTACATCAGGACCATATCTCTCTCACAGACATGAGGAAGATGGTCTTGAGAGATCAACAAGCAGTTTATTCTTTTGTCAGTTACATGTATGGTTGTGGTTAGCAGATCACATGTGAGAATAGGGTTGTTTACTCACACTGAGAAAATATGATCTTCAGGTGATCTGATAATTATCATTTAGCAGCAACTAACTGAACACAATTTGCCCAGAATAAATTTAACAATGATGATAAAATACTGAGGTGACTGTATACCCAGAAAGAAAGTTCACAATCTAATTTAACAAAATGACCCGGTGATGATACCCATGGAGTTGAACATGCAGTCGAAGTCTTCATCACAAGCAAATGCTCGAACTTCTACTTCGTACTTAACTACTGCAACTTGTTGTACAGATATAGCACCTTTAATATAGTAAAACATCCCAAGACACATTACAGGAGTGATCATCAAACACAATTTGACACTGAGTCACCTAAGGAGATATTAGGACATGTGTGCAAATGTTTGGTTATGCAAGGTAGGTTTTAAAGAACATCTTAAAGGAGGAAAGAGAGATAGATGGGCAGAGAAGTTTAGGGAGGGAATTCCAGAGTTTAGCGAAGGTGGAGCATAAAATAGAAAATCTCAGATGATATTCTGCCTTATTTGAAACACTTGTAAGCAACAGATGGTAGTTGGCGGGATTTAAATTAAATTAATAAAATCTGAAATGAAGTGCAGTTCAAAGGCAATTCGGAATGGGCAACAAGTGCTGGCCTTGCCAGCGACACCCACATCTCATGAAAGAATAAAAAAAATTCACCCCTGATTTTCTATGTGGCAATCTGCACTGCTGCCATCTGTGGGTTACTTATACCTGCCTCAGACAGTGTGAGCAAGGTGGGCTAAAAATAGAGAAAGTTGGAAATGTTCAGCAGGTCTCGCAGCCTTTGTGGAGAGAAAAACAAAGGCAATGTTTCAGATCGCTTACCTTTCATGAGAAATGAATAGAAAGCAAGGAATATGACATTTTAAAAATGAGCGAGGAGAGTGTGGAAACTTCATGTAAAATAAAAACGAGTAGGGAGAGTATGGAGACTTCATTTAAAATAACGAGCGGGAAGAGTGTGGAGACTTCATTTAAAAAACAGGCAGGGAGAGTGTGGAGACTTAATTTTAAAAACAGAGTGGGGAGACTTCATTTTTTAAAAAAATGAGCAGGGAGAGTGGAGATTTCATTTTTAAAATGGGCAGGGAGAGTGTGGAAACTTGATTTTAAAAATGGGTGGGGAGAGCGTGGAGATTTCATTTTAAAAATGGGTGGGGAGAGTGGAAATTTCATTTTAAAAATGGGCAGGGAGAGTGAGGAGATTTCATTTTAAAAATGGGTGGGGAGAGTGAGGAGATTTCATTTTAAAAATGGGTGGGGAGAGTGAGGAGATTTCATTTTAAAAATGAGCAGGAAGAGTGGAGACTTCATTTTAAAAATGGGTGGGGAGAGTGAGGAGATTTCATTTTAAAAATGAGCAGGAAGAGTGGAGACTTCATTTTAAAAATGGGTGGGGAGAGTGAGGAGATTTCATTTTAAAAATGAGCAGGAAGAGTGGAGACTTCATTTTAAAAATGGGTGGGGAGAGTGAGGAGATTTCATTTTAAAAATGGGTGGGGAGAGCGTGGAGATTTCATTTTAAAAATGGGTGGGGAGAGTGAGGAGATTTCATTTTAAAAATGGGCAGGGAGAGTGTGGAGACTTCATTTTTTAAAAAATGAGCAGGGAGAGTGTGGAGACTTCATTTTAAAAAAGGCAGGGAGAGTGTGGAGACTTCATTTTATAAATGGGTGGGGAGAGTGTGGAGATTTCATTAAAATAAACGAGCGGGGAGAGTGTGGAGATTTCATTTCTTCATTTAAAAATAGAGCGGGGAGAGCATCTGATTGGTGAGTAGAATTGGTGAGTATTTCTAGTCTTTAATGTAAAATTAAGGTCTTTAGTTTGTGTTTAGGTCTCTAATCTTTATTTTCTTTTTCTTAATAATAGCTTGTAAAGTATAAGATCGATACTGGTGTGCAAAAAAAAAAGAATTACAATAAAGTATAAAGAGCGGGGGAATCTTCAAGTGTAAAGAGCAGGGATACTAGAGTAACTAATTAATAAATTACATTAAATACGATAGTGATGACAGGATGAGTGATGTGTTGCTGCTGTGGTATGTGGGTGCTCCTGGACACCAAGGTGATCCAGAGCGAACGCACCTGTAGTAAGTGTTTGCAGCTCAAGGAACTTCGGATCCAAGTTGAGGAGCTGGAGTTATCTGGACACTTTGCTCCAGGAGGCGGTCACACCCCTCAGATTAGGTAATTCAAATTTGGTCAGTGATCAGGGGCAGGAGGGTGTGACTGCAGGTGAGGCAGGTAAGGGAGGTAGCATTCGAGGAGCCTCAGCCCCTGCAATTGTCCAACAGCTACGATGTTCTTGCGAGCTGTGTGGACGAGAGTGGGGACTGCAGGGAGAATGAGCAAACTGACCATGGCACTGTGGTACAGGGAACCATTCAAGTGGCCGGAGGAAATGGGAGCATAGTTGTTCTAGGGGATAATATAATTAGGGGGATAGATACTGTTCTCTGCAGCCGTGAGCATGAGTCCTGTAGGCTGTGTTGCCTGCCCAGTGCCAGGATTAAGGACATCTCCTCAGGACTGGAGAGGAACTTGGGGTGGGTGGGGAGGGATCCAGTTGTCGTTATCCACGTTGGTACCAATGAAATGGACAGGGCTAGAAAGGAGGTTCTGCTGAAAGAATTTGAACAGTTAAGAGCTAAATTAAAAAACAGAACCTCCAAGGTAATAATCTCGAGATTACTACCAGAGCTACGGGCAAACTGGCATAGGGTAAATACAGTCAAGGAGTTAAATGCGTGGCTCAGAGATTGGTGTGGGAAGAATGGGTTTCAGTTCATGGGGCACTGGCACTAGTTCTGGTGTAGAAGGGAGCTGTTCCGGTGGGATGGGATTCACTTTAACCATGCTGGGACTAGTGTCCTGGCAAATCAAACAACCAGGGCTGTAGAGAGTGGGGGTGACGTAGGCTTACAAAGCAAAAGGATATGGCAGCATTACAGGGCAGCTATTTAGGTAATGATAGCCATAATGTGGCAGGAAGGGACAGAGTGTACAAACATAAAAAAATGGCAGTAAATAGGGCCAAAGGGGGAAAAAATGGTAAAAAGGCAAAATTAATGACTCTACTTAAATGCATATAGCATTCGGAACAAAATAAATGAATTAATGGCACAAATGGAGGTTAATGAGTATGATCTTATAGCCGTTACGGGGACATGGTTACAAGGAGATCAAAGCTGGGAACTAAATATTCATGGATATGTGACTTTTCAAAAGGACAGGCAGGATGGAAAGGGTGGTGGGGTAGCTTTGTTAGTACAAAATGGAATAAGTATGATAGCAAGAAAACATCTTGGATCGGAAGTTGTAGAATCCATATGGGTGGAGGTCAGAAATAACAAGGGAAAAAAGACACTCGTGGGAGTAAGGAGGAGAGGGGCCAAAGTGAACATTGGCCCCGAAGAGGATGAGGCTGGGGAAATAATAATGGGGAACCAGGAAATGGCATAGGAGTTGAATAAATACTTTGCATCAGTCTTCACGGTAGATGATACAAATAGCATTCCGAAAATATGAAATAATCAAGGGGCAAAAGGGGGAAGGAAATAAATACAATAACTATCACTAGAGAAAACGGCACTAGGGAAACTAATGGAGCTAAAGGCCGATAAGTCCCTGGATCTAATGGGTTGCATCCTAGGATATTAAAGGAAGTAGCTACAGAGACAGTGGATGTGCTGGTCGTAATCTTCCAAAAATCCTTCGATTCTGGAAAATTTCCAGAGGATTGGAGAACTGCCAGTGTAACACCCTTATTAAAAATGGTTAACTATAGGCCAGTTAAGTTAACATCTGTAATTGGGAAAATTTTAGAGTCTATTATAAAGGATGTAATAGCAGAGCATTTAGAAATGCATAATATAATCAAGTAGAGTCAGCATGGTTTCATGAAGGTGAAATCATGCCTGACAAATTTATTAGAATTCTTTGAGGAGGCAACAAGCAGGATAGAAAAAGGGGAACTAGTAGATGTAATATATTTGGATTTCCAAAAGGCGTTTGATAAGGTACCACACATAAGGCTACTTAATAAGATAAGAACCCATGGTGTTGGGGGTAGTGTATTAGCATGGATAGAGGATTAGCAATGAAAAGGAGACAGAGAGTTGGGATAAGGGGGGCATTTTCAGGATGGCAACCTTTGGAGTACCACAGGGATCAGTGCTGGAGCCACAATTATTTACAATATATATTAATGACTTGGATGAGGGAAGCGAATGAACTGTTGCCATATTTGTGGATGGCATAAAAATAGGTGGGAAGGCAAGTGGTGAGGATGATATGAAGAGTCTACAGAGGGATATAGACAGGTTAAGTGAGTGGGCAAAAACTTGGCAGATGGAATATAATGTGGGAAAATGTGAGGTTATGCACTTTGGCAGGAAGGATAGAAGAGATGAATATTATTTAAGTGGATAAAGACTGCAGAAGGCTGTAGCACAGAGGGATTTGGGGGTCCTCGTGCATGAATCACAAAAAGATAACATCCAAGTTCAGCAGGTAATACGGAAGGCAAATGGAATGTTGGCCTTTATTTCAAAGGGAATGGAGTATAAAAATAGGGAGGTCTTGCTAAAACTATACAAGGCACTCGTTAGACCACACCTAGAATACTGTGAACAGTTTTGGCCCCCTTATCTAAGGAAAGATATACTGGCATTGGAGGCAGTCCAGAGAAGGTTCACTAAGTTGATCCTAGGCATGGAGGGATTTTCTTATGAGGTGACGTTGAATAGGTTGAGTCTGTACTCATTGGAGTTTAGAAGAATGAGAGGTGACCTTATTGAAACATATAAGATTCTTAAGAGACTTGATAGGGTAGCTGCTGAGAGGTTGTTTCCCCTTGTGGAAGAGTCTAGGACCAGAGGACATAATCTCAGAGTAAGGGGTGCCCATTTAGGACTGAGATGAGGAGGAATTTCTTCTCTCATAGCGTAGTGAATCTGTGGAATTCTTTACCGCAGAGGGCTGTAGAGGCTGGGTCGTTAAGTGTATTCAAGGCTGAGATAGACAGATTTTTAATCAGTAAGGAAATCAAGGGTTATGGGGGAAAGGCAGGAAAGTGAAGTTGAGTATTATCAGATCATTGAATGGTGGAGCAGACTCGATGGGCCGAATGGTCCATTTCTGCTCCTACGTCTTACGGTCTTATAGAAGAGACAAATGGAAATCCCATTAGAGAGAAGAGCAGAATTTTTTCAAAACAAAAATAAAAATACCTGGAAAAACTCAGAAGGTCTGGCAGCATCTGCGGAGAGGAACACAGTTAACGTTTCGAGTCCGTATGACTCTTCAACAGAACTAAGTAAATGGTTATACTGGGAGAGAAGTGACAAAGCTAAATATTAGCCAGAGGCACTGTTCTTGGCCCCTTCTATTTCTCATTTGCATTTTGGCAGCATCATCTGAAAACAGTGCCAGATTCTACATGTTCACTCATGACACCCAGGGCCATCCCTCTTACTGACTGCAATGCCTACACTTTGTCATGCTGCTTGTCCAACACTGGATGAGCAGAAATTTTCTCCAGTGAAATACTTGGAAGACCAAAACCATTGTTTTCAGTCCCGGCCACAAACTCCACCTCCCCCCCCGCATAGGCTGCTGATCTAGGCTTACTGTAATATTTGATCCTGAGTTTATAATTCCATATTCACACCATTACCCAAATCACCCACTTCCATCTCCATGACAACACCCATCTCTGCCCCTGCCTCAGGCCATTTGTTGAAACTGTCATCCATGCCACTGTTATCTCCAAACTTTGATTATTCCAATACAAGAGTAAAATAATGCAGATGCTGGGAATCTGAAATAAAAAATAGAAATGCTGAAAATGCTCAGTAGTAATGCTCTAGCAGCATCTGCGGAGAAAGAAGCAGAGTTAACACTCCTGCTGATCAATCAGAGGACACTAATGTCTGTTCCCTGTTGGGTAGTTGTGTTTTGCTACTACAACAACAATAACTTGTACTGATGCAGTGCCTTTAACACAGAATAATGGTCTATGACAAACTGTCACTATGCATTGAACGTCACCTCAGCTATTGTATCATTAAGATAATCTTACTGTATGTTATTGTAGTAATTGTAAGTTAAATAATTTTTTACTGTTATGGGGATCATGTGACTATACAGACGAATCAGCCCTAAGCGTGGTGAATTTAGGGGTGGAGCTTTATAGCCTTGGAACAAGAATTTAGCCTCACCAGGAGTCTGTAAATAAATTTCATTGTTTCTTACAAGAAACCAACCCTGCATTCCAAGTTTATTATAATTGGCGACGAGGATAAATAATGCCAATGCAGCACCTCGCCTCGCAACTGTGAGTATTCCAGTATTTTAAAGGAAAGAAAGACAAGAAACATAGTCACCAGCAATGCCTCACTTTGGCAGAATTGACCCAAACGACTCATCCATCGAGGATTGGAGTCATACGTAGAGCAACTAGGCTTCTACTTTGTGGCTAATGAAATAACGGCGGAGGAGAAACAGAAGACAATTCTCCTCAGTGTCTGTGGGAGCAAAACCTATAACTTCATCTGTAGTTAAACAGCTCCAAACATGCCAAATTCCTGATCTTTCACAGAACTAGTCGACCTCGTGAAGAGACAATTTCAACCTAAACCCTCGGTGATCATGAAAAGATTCAAGTTTAACTCTTGGGTAAATGCCCCCAGTGAGTCAATTGCAACATACATCGCGAACAGAGCACTGCGATCTCGGTGATACTTTAAACACCATATTGCGAGATCGTTTGGTTTGTGGCATAAATGACAATGCCATTCAGTGCCGTTGCTTGCAGAGATTGATATACACCTGAAGCATGTCATGGAGATAGCGCAAGCAATGGAGAGTGCTGAGAGGGACTTGCAGGCTCTGCAGAGTGTGTAACATGCAGCTAGGGCAGGAACCTGCTACCAGGCATGCCACGAAGATCGGGGAGGCTACCGCAAAGCGGGACACGGTCCCTACCGCTCGAAAAACAAAAAGAAATACTGGAAGCAGCTCACCAGTAATCCAGAAGTTGAAGTGTTACCATTGTGGGGTAAGTCATACACCCAAAGCCTGTAGATTTGAAGAGCCAGAATGCCACTATTGTCACAAAAAGGACATGTTGTTAAACAGTGCAGAACTCAATCAAGACAGTCATTCAGACAGCAAGTCAAGTTAAATGAAGTGCACAATATAGATGAGCCAGAAACTGCTGAAGCTGACGTTTATTCCCTACACAACCTGAAGGCCAGGAAAACTGAACCAAACACTGTTACACTTAAAGTAAATGGAAAGCGTCTACTGACGGAGGTTGACACAGGAGCATCGACCACAGTGGTGGGAGAACACATCTTTAAACACCTCAGAGAAGGTACCGAGCCATTGAGTTTGGAGAAAACCACTGACCAGTTAAAAACATATACAGGAGAAGCAATACAGGTGAAAGGCATCACCTCTGTACCTGTATCCTACAGGCAACAAACAGCTCAGCTACCAATAATTGTTGTAACAGAAGGACCTAGCCTTCTGGACCGTGATTGGTTCAAAGAAATCAAACTAAACTGGTCGGAAAATTTTTCAGATCAGGACAGGAGGAATTCCAGAGTTGCTGAAAAAGTATGACAGAGTATTCTGAGATGAATTAGGGAAAATCAAAGGTCTACAAACTAAAATATACATGGACTCTGAAACAACACCCCAGTTTTTTAAGGAAAGATCTGTGCTTTACACCCTAAATGAAACAGTAGATGCGGAATTATGTAGTCTGGAGAAGTTAGGATTAATGCAGCCAGTCCAATTTTCAGAATGGGCAGCACCTATAGTACCTGTGCTGAAACCAGGCCAAACCATTCGCAGCAGCAGAGATTATAAATTAATGGTGAAGAAGGCTGTGAAATTAGACAAATACCCAATCCCAAAGATTGAAGATCTGAATGCTAAACCTGCAGGAGGAAGATCTTACACTAAACTGGACATAAGTCATGCGTATCAAGAGCTAGAGTTGGACAACACATCAAGAAGTTGAGTCACCATAAACACGCATAAAGGCCTGTAAAAATATACACATCTACCCTTCGTTGTGTCATCTGCCTGTGCAATTTTCCAAAGAAACATGGAAAGCCTACTACGAGGACTTCCCCGAGTTATAGTGTATCTGGACAACATCCTAATTATAGGATCAACAGAAGCAGAACATGTGGCAAACCTGGAAGAGGTTCTGTAGAGATTTTTAGAGGCTGGCGTTCGTTTAAAAAAAGAAAAGTGCACCTTCCAAACAAAGGAAGTTACGTTTCTGGGTCTTCGAGTGGTGCCCAAGGGTTGCATCCATTAGAGGAGAAAGTCAGGGTAATCAAGGAAGTGCCCTCTCCTACCAACGTCATGGAGATCAAGTCTTTTTTGGGCATGGTAAATTATTACGGTCAATTCTTGCCTAATCTATCTACAGTGTTAGCCCCCTTTACACTTATTATTGAAGAAGAACCACAGATGTTCCTGGAAGGCACAGCAAGAGGAAGCCTTCACAAGAGTCAAGAAGTTTTACACTCGTGTCTGCTAGTGCACTATGACCCGACTAAGGAATTGATGCAACTTGTGATGCAGTTACCCGAGGAGTGGGAGCAGTATTGTCACACAAGATGGAGGATGGATCTGAAAGACCAATAGGATATGTATCCAGAACCCTTTCTGCATCTAAGAAAGGTTGCTCACAAATTGAAAAAGAAGGCTTATCTATCGTATTTGGAATAAAGAAGTCCCATCAGTATTTGCACGGTCGACACTTCACCATAGCATCAGATCACAAGCCACTGTTAGGGTTGTTTAGTGAAGATAAGGCAACCCCACCGATAGCCTCTGCTAGAATTCAAAGATGGGCTTTAATTTTGTTGGCATACGAGTACACTTATATGCACAGTCTGGGTGTGCATGTAGCAAATGCAGATGCCCACAGTCGTCTCCCTTTGCCAGATAGTATTACACATGAACCAATACGTCAAGAGGTAGTACTTGTGTTGAACTTCCTGGACTCCTCATCAGTCTGCGTGAGACAGATAAAGAATTGGACAAATCGGGATCCAATTTTAGCAAGAGTCCATGAACAGGTATTACAAGGATGGCCAAATGCAAAAGTCCCAGAAGAATTCAAACCTTTCTTTGGGCGTAGATCTGAACTGAGTTGTCAAAACAGTATCTTGTTACGGAGAGCAATAGCCGTTATCCCTGTGCAAGGAAGAGAACCATTATTGGAAGAACTTCATAGTGCGCATCCTGGTATTTTGAAAAAGAAAATGCTTGCATGAAGTTATATCTGGTGGTCAGGTATAGACAGTGATAAAGAAAAAATGGTGAAACACTGGGCAGAATTTTGCCCTTGGTGGGCGTGCAGGCCCCACCAGCTCGGCGACGGGTGGACAGCTGACCCCCCGCCACCGAAACGGGGCCTGCTGCCATTTTGAATGGGCAGGCCAATTAAGGCCCACCCAGTGGCCTGCCTGACAGCAAGCGCTATGCGCTTCCTGTGCAGGGGGGGAAGGGAAGCCCCAGCTGTCAAAGTGCGCTCTTTCGTGCATGCACGCGAAAGAGTACACTGTTCCTTGAGACAAAGTGCTGTCTCAGGGAGATTAGTGACAGTGCCCAAAAGTTAAAAAATAGAGAAATAAAAATATTATTAACATGTCCCCCTCATGTGACAATGTCACACAAGATGGGACATGTTAATAAATATCACATTACATTTATTAAAGTTTTTAAAAAGGAACATGAAACCTCATCCCGCCAGTGGATGAGGTTTCATGTATTATCAGAAGCCCGCTGGGGCTCCTGGCTTGCCCGCCAGCCTTAAGGTTGGACGGGCAGGGCCTTTAATTACTTTAATGACTCTGTCAATGGCCTTAATTGGCCATTGACAAGTCGGTGGGTGGACAGCTGATTTCGCTGACCGCCCGCCTTCCTGAAAATTTAAAGGGACCGGGATGACGTCGGGGGTTCCTCCCGACATCACCCCGTGTCATTTTCCCGTCGGCGAGCGGGCCCCATCCCCAAATCGTCGACGGGAAAATCTTGGCCACTTTCTCCATGTCATCAACAGCAGAAGTTGCCCATTTTAGTTACATTGCATCCGTGAGAATGGCTTGGTTGACCCTGGGGTAGACTATATATAGACTATGTAGGTCCATTTCTAGGTACCATGTTTCTTGTGATCATCGATGCACATTCAAAGTGGATGGATGTGTTTGAAGTTAGATCACCTACATTGCCTGCAACCATTGAAAAGCTGCGCCAGAGTTTCAGTGTTCATGGTTTACCTGAAGCTATTGTGTCAGATAATGGTGCTACTTTCACTAGCACTGAATTCCAAAGATTTGTGAGCCTAAATGGGACTAAACACATTAGAACAGCACCGTACCATCCCTCATCCAATGGGTAGGCAGAAAGAGCAGTACAAACCTTTAAAACAAGCATAAAGAAACTATCAGAGGAAACATTAGAAATACGAATTTCAAGATTCCTGTACAGCTATCGTACAACTCTTCATGCGACCATTGGTTTAACACCTTCAGAATTGTTAATGAAGTGCCGACTTCGTGCAAGATGAGCCTAATATTCCCTAATTTAGAGGGGAACATGGAGAGAAACTAGGGCAGTCAAAAAGTGAATTATGATGTTCACGGTAAAGATCGAGAGTTTACTGTGGGAGAGACACTTTTTGTACGAAATTTTGCAACTGGACCGAGATGGGCCCCTGGTACAATCGTCTCTGAAACTGGACCTTTATCTTATCACGTAGAAGTGGAAAACAGGATTGGTAGGAAACACATGGATCATCTCAGGAATCAAGAAACCCCCCAACAACCAGTTAATCTACCTGAAATCAAAGTTGAAACTTCGACCCCTGAGGTGCCAGATCGACAAAGAATATACATACCCGATGTCTCTGTTGAAGTAAATAATTCTGAACTGCCATTGTCTAAGGATGTCCCTGATGCTGCAGTTCCTGTTCAAACCAATCCAATGGAAGAACCTCTAGCTGTGGATAAAAGCAAAATGCTGCGGATGCTGGAAATCTGAAACAAAAACAGAAAATGCTGGAAAAACTCAGCAGGTTTAACAGCACCTGTGGAGAGAAACACAGAGTTAGTGTTTCGAGTCAGTATGACTCTTCTTCAGTTGTGTTCCTTGACTTGAATCCGAAAACCTTCTCAAAGATTAAATTTATAATGGCATGAACTGTATATAATTGTATGTAATATGGGTTAAGATGTAAATAAGAGGGTAAAACATAATTAAAGGGGGTGGAATGTAGTAATTGTAAGCTAAACCATTTCTTACTGTTATGGGGATCATGTGACTGTACAGACGAATCAGCCCCAAGCGCAGGGAATCTTAGGGGTGGAGCTTTTTAACTTGGTCTTGGAGCAAACATGTAGCCTCAGCAGCAGTCTGTAAATAAAGCTTACTGTCCCTTACAAGAAACCAGCCCTGGACTCCAAGTTTATTACACTTATCTACATATTACGGTGTCTTGGCAGGATCTACATCCTCAGCATGACTAATGCTCTGTATTACTTATTGATTAATCAGGGTGACATTGCTATTTTCCTCTTTCTAAATTTACCACTCCCAGTGTGACTTCTTTATGTTTCATTGAATGCCAGATTCCTCTGTGAAGCACAAAATTGTTCCACATAATGCTTGCACTGCCAGTCACATGGAGAAGCATAGGAGGCAGTTGGGGGAGATGGTGGCATAGTGGTATTATCATTGGATTGGTATTCTCTGGGGACCTGTGTTTGAATCCCACCATGGCAGATGGTGAAATTTGAATCCAATAAAAATCTGGAATTAAAAGTCTGATGATGACCATGAAACCATTGCTGATTGTCATAAAAACCCATCTGGTTCATAAATGTCCTTGGCCTTCATCCTATAGGGAAGGAAACCTGCCATCCTTACCTGGTCTGGCTCCAGAACCACAGTAATGCAGTTTACTCTTAAACAAAACTACCCTCTGAGTGTGGACAATTAGGGATGGGCAATAAATGCTGGCCTAGGCTTGATTTCAACATCCCATGAATTCATTATTGTACTGCCAGAGATGTGGCAGGGCAAGAGCTCCATCTTACCACAGCCCTGTATCAAAACCTATGGTGTTCACACCATGAATAGCACCATTGGGTGCCCATGTCAGGGACTAAGTGGGATGGTAGTGTAATACATTTCCACTCCATTTACGAGAGATTGCAGATCATACTGGGCCAAGTATTTCCAGGCCTCATTTCCTAGTTCACTGTTCCCTTAATGCAGATGGCAATTGATTTTTCATGGATCGATCGCCATTTTGGGGCTCCACATAAACCCCTGTACAGTGAGTACATTTGCAAATGCAGTTACCGTACTTCTGTTCATCTAGAGAGGCTTTTTGAGTACTTCCCTTTAAACAGAAAAGCAATTTTTGTAAGTCCAATATCTGTTTATAATATGTTGTTGAGGGAGCTTGGATCCTTCCACCCTTAGCCCTAGAAGTAATGTCAGGATGGAGGGCTTTGGGTGGAATCTGCTTACTTATTTAAATGATACTCAGTGGAAACCAAGCTATTCCCCTGTTTGAATGTAGTCTTTACATAAATTGCTCATAATTTGAAGTCTGTCATTGTTAAGATTGCTTTTAACTTTCCTGCTTGCGTAATAACTATATATTAGTTACAACATTACTTTGAGGTAAAATGAAGCAACATGTGAACTAACATAACTAATTCTTATCCAACTCTATAACATGCTCTCCTGCATTATTCAGAAGGGTGTTGCTTCAAGTCCAACTCCAGAGATGAACTGACACTCCAATCCAATAATAAAGGAGTGCTGTACTTTCAAAGGTGCTGTCTTTTGTGTAAGACATTCAACCAAGGCACCACCTGCTCTATCAGGCGAATGTAAAAGATCCCATGGCGCTATTCTGAGAAAGAGCAAGGGAATTATCCCTGGTATCCAGGTCAATATTTATCCCTCTGTCAACATCACAAACACAGATTGTTTGGTTGCTGTTTGTGGAACATTGCTGTGTTCAAATTTCTTACAGCATTTCCTACATTACAACAGTGACACGACTTAAAAAATAATTGGCTGTAAATGCCCTAGACCTAGGCTTCCTAGATAGTGGAAATAGTTTCTCCATATCTATATTATCTTGAAAACTTTGACCAAATCATTACTTAACTTTCTAAATTATAGAGAATACGACTCCAGTTTGCTTAACCTCTCCTCACTGCGTAGCCCTTGGTGTTCAGTTTCCTCAGAAAGGTGTGGTAATCTGATGTGTAGTATATCTTTAAGAAGAGTGTTATAATGGAAGATCACATGATCTGAGTATACAATAGCAGAGTAGCGCGGGCTACCTCTGTAGTTAGTAGCCTGTAGCATTATGACACAGCAGTTGGTAACGGCTGAGTTATTTAAAATCCCATAGGGAAATTTTTTAACAACTGTCATAACATATTTTCAATTGGTGTCCAGCATCCGCAGTATTTTGCTTTTATTTTTTCAATAGGTATGTTGAGATGCAGCCCTGAATTCAGGAATAAAACCAACAGGCCTCGAGAGGTTATTTTTAATATAAACTTATTAATTTAACAAAGTATTAAACGCATACACATGTCTACAAATTACTACTATGATAACTATTAAACAAATCCCCAAATTAATCAATCCCAGGTCCCAAGGCAACAGTTAACCCATAAATTTAAACAGACACCAGGCAAAGCACACTTTATCTTACGAATTCAAAATGAGGTTCCTTTCAATTTGGTTCCTTCGCACCGTGGTAAGCTTACAGGCGGCTTAGATCTTACATGCCTCTGACTTCCACACACAAAACTCTTTTCTGTACATACCTAGCCTTCCCTTTGAATGCAAATTCTCATTGTATCACCAGGCACTTTGAACTCCACCTCTCCTAACAATAAAACCCCTATCATAGTACCTATTTTATTAGTAATATAAACCTATGGCTTGGTGTCTCCTAGCTAGGTGCAAGATTTCACCCCCATCCTTTGAATGGTTTATTCACTAAAATGCAAATGTACCCTGTACCTTACTGTTTAACATCTCAAAACTACTAGACATCAAAGCACCCAGACTAGCTGGCTTTAATCCAATTAAGACACACACACTCACACCCACAGACACAGATCCTACCTCAAGTCCAATTTAAAATAATTTCCAATAACGTTGGGCAGAATTTAGCCCTTGGTGGGCGGGCCCCACCGGCTCGGTGGCGGGCGGGCAGCCGAACCCCGCCCCCAAAATGGGGCCCACCGCCATTTGGAGTGGGTGGGCCAATTAAGGCCCGCCCAGCGGCCTGCCCAACACGAAGCGCTATGCTCTTCCTGTTCCAGGGCGGGAGGGAATCCCCAACTGTCAAAGATGGAGGGCTTTGGGTGGAATCTGCTTACTTATTTAAATGATACTCAGTGGAAACTAAGCAATTCATTCTACCATATTCCCCTGTTTGAATGTAGTCCCTACATAAATTGCTCATATTTTGAAGTGTGTCATTGTTAAGATTGCCTTTAACTTTCCTGCTTGCATAATATCTCTAAATTAGTAACAACATTGCTTTGACGTAAGATGAAGCAGCATTTGAACTAACACAACTAATTCTTGTCCTACTCTATGACATGCTCCCCTGCATTATTCAGAAGGGTATTACATCAAGTCCAACTCCAGAGATGAACTGACACTCCAGTCCAATATTAAAGGAGTGCTGTCCTTTGGTTAAGACATTCAATCAAGGTCCCACCTGCTCTATCAGACGAATGTAAAAGATCCCATGGCGCTATTTTGAGAAAGAGCAGGGGAATTAGCCCTCGTATCCAGGTCAATATTTATTCCTCTGTCAACATCACAGACACAGATTTTTTGGTTGTTATCACATTGCTGTTTGTGGAACATTGCTGTGTTCAAATTTCCTACAGCGTTTCCTATATTACAACAGTGACTCGACTGAGAAAAAATAATTGGCTGTAAAGCTTTTTGGAATGCCCTGAGGTCAGCCAACTTTTCTTTCCTATTTTCTTTCACATCTAGCAGTTGCTCCATTTTCATATCTGTAAAATGGGATTTACAAATACCCTGCTCAGTGATCCTGCCTTCTGCAAATTTCTGCAGGATACAGCTGATTGTATGGCCTGGGCTGGTGCAGTAGTTGCACCTACCACTTACACCGGGCCACTTAACTGTCCCCCATCAGCTCCAGTGTGCAAACTGCATGCCTTCTTGCAACTGGGGAATGAAGTGCAGTGCAAAGAGACCAAAAATATGGGAAAGAAAATAAATTAAGAACAGCAGGAGGGCAGAAAATGTATATCATTTGGAACTGGATCTCAGCCAACTCTCCACGTTGGTTACAATAATGAAACCTAGCATATGTAAAACACATTTCCTGACTCAGTCACCAGATCACATACACATATCTTCCTGAACTTCCATGATGTGTTAATGACAACACAGAAAGATCATTTAGAGCCTCAGGTGTTTAGCTATCAGCCTATAAATATTGTGTCCACATGTTTGTTCATTATCCTTGTATTGTTCCTGTCCCTCACTGCCATGTTCCTGCACGGTCTGTTTTCTTCCACATTACAACACATAGGTTTCAATGTCAGTTAGCTAGGCTATAATGCAGAACAGAATTATATGTTTACACAGAGGTTTAATACTGTTTGGCCTGCTTTGTACCTGCCATTTATGACTAGAACCTGAGCCCATGATGTCTAATTGGTTATGTACACAATTCCAACAGCCATTAAACAGCATTCTCATTTCTCTATACCGTACTTCTGTTCATCTAGCGAGGCTTTTTGAGTACTTTTTTTTTAACAGAAAAGCAATTTTTGTAAGTCCAATATCTGTTTACAATATGTCTCAGTTAATATCTGATGTGTTCCTTTGCATGTTGTGACAATTTCTTAATCACTAATGGGGTACACACCTATGAGAGACAAAAATTGCAGGAGGCAGACTTTACTGTCACAAAAAAATGAGGGTGGTGGGGAAATAGAAATTGACAAATATAAATTGATATGAAAGTCAAACTTGTTTTGAAATTTACAAGTAATTCGCACCTTCACCAAACATATAAATTTCAGATACTGTATATTTTTTTGCCAGTTCTTTCCCTCCACCCCAATCCTCTCCTGAAGGCGCCAGCGTAATTCTGAAGCTGGCTTATGTCTGATCAATCTCTATGTGCCAGCCAAAGCAGGTAGACTATAATCACGGATCAGATTACAACCTGTTCTCTTTCTGTGTTCACATGTAACATATTTCCTGGCAGCGATCACAGATAAATATCTGATTTTTTTCACTGGTTCTGGCTTGTTGGAGCCGCCCCATTAGAAATCCATGACATACATGAACTATGGCAAACTAGCTTTGGCTAGCTTTATTTGGACAAACTCCCATGATAAGGTTATCAAGAAACAAGAACGGTCATACACATGAGCTTTGCTGAAGATTGAATAAAGGCATCACCCGTGGTGCCCCCTGGTCATATGGATGAGAACCGCCCCAGGTTTGATCCAAGTGTCTGCCTAGTTAGCTAACCTCAGCTGGGGTTAGGGAAGAGAGTACCAGCCGTTTACTACCCTTTGTGTGAAGAAGAGTTTCCTAATTTCACCCCTGAAAGGTGAGTCTCTGATTTTTAGAGCATGCCCCTAGACCTAGGTTTCCCAGATAGTGGAAATAGTTTCTCCATAACTATATTATCTTGAAAACTTAGATCAAATCATTACTTAACCATCTAAATTACAGAGAATGTGACCCCGGTTTGCTTAACCTCTCCTCACAGTGCTGCCCTTGGAGTTTGGGTTCCTGAGACAGATGTGGTAATCTGATGTGTATTATACCTTTAAGAAGAATGTTATATTTGAGGATCACATGATCTGAGTATCCAATAGCAGAGTAGTGCGGGCTACCTCTGAAGTTAGTTGTCTGTAGTCTGTAGTTAGTAGTTAGCAGAGTGTAGAGATAGAGTTTGAAGTGTTAGCACAGGTTAAGTTGCTGCTGAGCACCTTTGAAAAATAAGCACAGAGTTTCTACCTATGAAGTGTCTGCTCCTCAACTCTTTCATTAGTACCAAATCAGCCACGCCTTACAACAAACGTGCGAACAGGAACCAACAAACTGGTGACTAGGATCTAATAAAAGGAGTCTAGGCACCTTCTAAACCCTCGTCTGCTACCATCTAGAAGGACAAGGGCAGCAGACATATGGGAACACCACTACCTGGAAGTTCCCCTCCAAGCCACTCTACATCTTGACTTGGAAATATATCGCCATTCCTTCACTGTCTTTGGGTCAAAATCCTGGAACTCCCTCCCTAACAGCACTGTGGATGTAACTACACCACATGGACTGAAGTGGCTCAAGAAGGCAGCTTACCACCACCTTGTCAAGGGCAATTAGGAATAGGCAATAAACTGTGGCCTAGCCAACAATGCCCACATCCCATGAATGAATATAAAAGGGTACAATTCCAGTAACTCTATGCTGCACTCCCTCCAAGGCCAATATATCCTTCCTAAGGTATGGCACCCAGAGCTACTCACAGTACTCAAGATGTGGCCTAGCCAGGCCTTTGTATAGCTGAAGTGTGACCTCCACCTCCTTGTATTCTACTCCTTTAAGTATAAAGGCCAGCATTTCATTAGCCTTTTTAATTGTTTTCCATAACTGCGTATGACATTTTAATGATCTATGCACCTGGTCCCCAACTCTCTTAGAATTCCCACTGTATCTAGCCCACAATATATATTAATGATTTAGATGAAGGAACTAAATGTAATATCTCCAAATTTGCAGATGAGACACAGCTGGGTGGGAGGGTGAGCTGTGAGCAGGATGCAGAGATGCTTCAGTGTGATATGGACAAGCTGAGTGAGAAAATGCATGGCAGATGCAGTATAATGTGGATAAATGTGAGGTTATCCACTTTGGTAGCAAAAACAGGAAGGCAGATTATTACCTGAATGGCTATAAATTGAGAGAGGGGAATGTGCAACGAGACCTGGGTGTCCTCGTACATCAGTCGCTGAAGGTAAGCATGCAGGTGCAGCAGGTGGTAAAGAAGGCAAATGGTATGTTGGCCTTCATAGCGAGAGGATTCGAGTACAGGAGCAGGGATGTCTTGTTGCAGTTGTGCAGGGCCTTGGTGAGACCACACCTGGAATATTGTGAGCAGTTTTGGTCTCCTTATCTGAGGAAGGATGTTCTTGCCATAGAGGGAGTGCAGCAAAGGTTTACCAGACTGATTCCTGGGATGACGGGAATGAGGAGAAATTGAGTCGGTTAGGACTATATTCACTGGAGTTCAGAAGAATGAGGGGGGATCTCATAGAAACCTTAAAATTCTAACAGGACTAGACAGGGTAGATGCAGGAAGGATGTTCCCGATGGTGGGGGGTCCAGAACCAGGAGTTACAGTCTGAGGATACGGGGTAGACTATTTAGGACTGAGATGAGGAGAAATTCCTTCACCCAGAGAGTGGTGAGCCTGTGGAATTTGCTCCCACAGAAAGTAGTTGAGGCCAAAACATTGTATGTTTTCAAGAAGGAGTTAGATATAGCTTTTGGGACAAAAGGGATCAAAGGGTATGGGGAGAAAGCGGGAGCAAGCTATTGAGTTGGATGATCAGCCATGATCATAATGAATGGCGGAGCAGGCTCGAAGGGCTGAATGGCCTACTCCTGCTTCTATTTTCTATGTTTCTATGTGTCTATGTTTTCACCATTTATAAAGTACCATATTCTATCCTTTCTCGGTCCAAAGTGAATGACCTCATATTTGACTACATTGAAATCCATCTGCCACAGTTTTGTCCATTCATTTAATCTATTAGTATCTCTTTGTAATTGTATACTTGCATCTACACTACTGGAAAACTGCCTATCTTTGTGTCATCTAATGACTCTAGTAATGTACCAACAACAACACCTGTTAGGCAAACTGGTCTATAATTCCTTGGTTTCCCTCTCTCATCCTTCATAAATAGCAAAGTGACATATGCAAGTTTTCAATCTAAAGAATTCTTAAATATAAATAATGATCTCTTAGGTGAGGTACTGTAGAACAATAGCACTACATAACTTTACAGTACAGCAGGAAGCCATTCGTCTCTGTGTACACTAGAGGTGCAATTGTCCCAGATTTACACTAAGTGCAGTCACGGGTAGGAAAAAGGATGTTTTACCCACCGGCCGCAATGGCAGCATTTCATGCCATATCATCCCAATCCCACCTCAATAATTATGCATTCCTGGAAAGCACGGCATTTCGATGGCGGGCGGGCTCTCATTTGCCTGCCACACTGTCACCTCGCTGATTCATCATGCTGGGTGCCATATTTAAAGTGCAGCCGTGTGCAAACTCTCAGCATTCCCAGACCACGACTGCTGCAAAGGAAACATGGCCCCATAAGAAGGTTGCAGCCCCCCTGTTTAATGGTGTGTTCTTCAGGTGCCTTTTGGTGAAAGCCCACCATGATGTCCTCTACCCCCTCTCAGGCAGCTGAAGAGGCAGCAATATCCCAAATCCAGCATGAGAGGCGGTGGCAGCGGTGGTCAGCGCCAATGCCCTGCTAAAGAGAACAGCCACCCAATGCCACAACAGGATCAATGGCCTCATCTAATCTGCTAGGGTAAGTCACTCTCCTCATCACTCTGAACTCACACACTCACAAACCCATCACACATCCACAGGGATCTCACACCTCAAGGGACAACACCACTAACTCTCATACACACACCCTCACATCTCCATCAGGCTCATATCGGCTTGAGCTCATGTCCTCATGCCGTCAATGTCTCTGTTCACCACACAAACATGCCACGCAGTGCTATGTGTCCTGCTCACACTCTCTCCATCTGTTTTCATGCAGAGGAAGCCTGCTCACAACAGCAGGGAGAGGTCGCAGACCGGGGGTGGAGTGGCCCCCATTAGGCCCCTCACTCACTTTGAGGAGTGTGCCATCGCGCTGAACTGGTGAGGATGTGGACCGTGCCTGCGACAGTGGTGAGGTCGGCGGCAAAGACCCTCATAAGGATTCTGTACCACATCATCCATCCCTCAATGCAAATTTGAGTGCTCTCTCTCCTGCTTTTGACTCTGCTGCCATGTACTAATTATCTCTACTTTGGTTCACAGGGAGCTCTGCCAAGCAACCCCCCTACAGGTTTCCTTTGCAGCAGTCGTGGTCTGGGAATGCTGAAAGTTTGCGCATGGCTGCACTTTAAAATATGGCTCCTGGCATGATGAATCAGCGAGGTAATGCTGTGGCAGGCAAATGAGAGCCCGCCCGCCATCGAAATGCCGTGCTTCCCAGGAATGCATAATTAGTGAAGCGGGATTGGGACGATATGGCATGAAATGATATCATTGCGGCCGACGGGTAAAGCATCCTGTTTCCTGCCCGCGACCACACTTAGTGTAAATCTGGGACAATTGAGCCTCTAGTGTACACAGAGCTGAATGGCTTCCTGCTGTACTGTAAAGTTATGTAGTTCTATTGTTCTACATTCTGCACCCTCAGCCAGGCAGTCCCTCAGCTCCATCCACATCCTCACTTCCAGCCAAGAGGACTCCTCCTCCATTGAAGAGCTGAAAATAAGTAGCCTGAAAGAACCGTCACAGCGCTTACCCACACTGTCACCAGCGCAGATCGGTGAGACCTAGATCCAGAGCAGGCTTGGGCTCACAATCTGGTGGCTACCGCATGGACACGTGTTCGCAGCAGGAGGAGGCAGGTTCAATGAGTTCCCTGGCACTCAGAGGACTGCAGGGGAAGAGGCATCTGTGAGGTCCGAGTCAGATGACCAGTCTCTGAATTTGGACTTCCAACTCATCCTGGAGAGTCAGCAAAAGTCTGGAGAATATGATGCCGAGCTGTTGGAAGCCATCAACAGAGTGGCACGCGAGTCTGAGGAATGCATCCATCTGCTCTCTGATGTAGTGATGCCCACATGTGCATGTATGGAGGTCTCCAAGGGGACGATGGCAGGTGCCATGACAACTCTGATCCAGCAGAACGCAGAGATGTATGCAGGCCTGCACTCCATTGCATTAGCCATGGGTGAGTTCCTGCAGTGGCGATGTGAGAGGGAAATGGGGCAGCTTGACATCCTTCCAGGTGCTCCTTCCCCTCAAGGAGTCAGGCCGGGGCCCTCAGGCACCCAAAGGGAGCAAGAGCGGCAGCTGGCTACCCCTGGGTCATCTGCTCAGGAATCTCAGAGGCTGTCCTCTCTTTCCGAGTCCCTTTTGCTTGCGACCCCCTCAACCTCGTCCCCTGTCACCGCAGAGGGACCAGCTGGCCCACAGGAGGGCAGCCAAAGCAAGTGGAGGCCCCCAAGGCCTCGGCTCTGCTGAGGACCCACGCTGAAGTCATCAGATGCAACAGGGCCAACCATTGCACAGGCTGTCTCCATCCCTGTTGCGGATGTCAGGGCAGCACCTAGGAGTCTAAGGCTTTCAAAGGTTAAGAAATTCTGATCACAGTTGGTTGCACAGGCGAACACATTTTGTCATTTTACAATCAGGAAATCTACTCACTTTCACTGAATAATGTGTAATGGTGTCTGTCAGCTTCATTTACAGGCCTCGCGAGTCCTCTCACTGCATTCCAACCCCCCATGACCCCACTAGCAGTTCAGCTGCATGTAGCTGGCCATGAGTAATTCTGGAGGGAGGCATGTGTGTGTGTGTGTGTGTGTGTGTATGTGTGTCAGGGTCTTTCAGAGCCTCATGCAAGCACTCCTGCACATATGTAGATTCTTCACCTTTCACACATCTCAAGGTCCTGAGCATTTTCAGTGCTGGCTGCTGGGGTTCTCTTTCAGTTGTCCATCTGAGCTGACCTGCATCTCCACGCACCCACTGATCACACTCCCATACAGCACCTGATCTCCCCCAACATAACTCTCATTTCACTTTCTATTTAACCATCATGTTAGTGCTACAGTTTTCTTGCTCTCACCCATTCTTTCCTCACCCCCAATCACCCATGTTCTTTCCCCCATCACTGTCGACCCCCTGGCATCAGCTTCCACCTCCACTCCATGACCTACCAGTCACAACCCTTTTCTTCCATGGATATCCATGCACATTCCCCTCCATCCCGAAAATCCCACCCCCATTCACATTCACCTTCCCAAACTCCTCCTTCTCACCCCTAGGATATGTGTCTGCCTCCAAGTCCCCACCAACCACCCTCGCCATCCCTTCCACTGATACTGTCACACTCGCACCCTCACCCTCCCACCCTACTGCCTCACTCTGCCCTCGGTCATTCTCACCATTTCCTCGTACCACGCCCACCCTCAGTTCGCTCCCCAGGAGGCAGTCATGGACTCATCAGAGCCCTCCCTTGCACGTTCATCTGGACATCTTCCCACCAACCCTCTCCAGACACCTTCCCCCCTTGGAACTCTTTTCACTCTTGGAACTCCTTCCCCAATCACCCGCAGAACTCCCCCCCACCCCAACCGAACTCCACCCCATCTTTTAGTCCTTCTCCACCCCGGTCTCCCCCTCCCGACTCTCCTCACCTTTAGACCTTCCCCCTTCCTGACTCCTTCCTTAACCCTTACTTCTTTCTCCACACTTTCTCCTTCCTCCCCGCCGAACTCCTTCCCTTTTCCGCACTCCTTCATCTCCCTGGGCTCCTTCCCCTCTCCGCACTCCTTTCTTCCTCCGGACTCCTTCCCCCCACCGAACTCCTTCCCTTGCAACTTCCACCTCCATTACACCTACATCCCCCGTTACCTGCTCTTCCCCAGTAGTCCCTCTCCCCTCCAAAACCTCCCCCCATACCTTTGTTCCCTCAACCCAATGTCACCCCTAACCCCTTTGTTTCCACCCTCCCAACCTTACCCCCACAACACCTTTGTTCCCCCCTCCCAACATCACTTCCCTCCCAACATCTACGTTCCTCCCCTCCCTACCTCGCACCCCCACCTCCTGTCACCTCTTCCTTTCCCAGTCGCTCCTAGATGTTCCTCCCCCCTCCCCGCCCCCCCTCTGCCAGTACATCTTCATCTCCAAACAGAGCTGAACCTTCCTCTCCACCCCCTTGCTCCCTTGACCATCAACTGTTGTGAGCAGACCCTCAACGGTGACTTTCCAACTTCTGTGAGCTGTTTCATGGCACAGCCACGCCCATGAGAATCCACCCAGCATGCTATGGATGCTCCCCCAGGGTCCAGTAACTGTCGGGCTCCAGCATCTTCTGCTCCTCAGAGGTCCGCGATGTGGGCAAGGCCCTGGCAGTAAGTCTCGACTTCTGCACATCACACTTGTCAAGACGTGTTCTACACAGGCGTGTTTTCCCGGCACTGCAGGCGGATGATCCAGCGTGGGGGATAATTCCGATGGGCTGGCCTTCTAATGATATGCAGATGTATTATAACGAGGTTCCCGACGTCTGACGGCAGGAAACATGGCCCGCCATTGATGGGTAGAGCGGCGATTGCAAACTGGTTTCACAACACCGTGAAACCTATTTTTGGCCTTCACACCATATTGTCCATTCATGTCACCGAACACACAGGCACCGAAAACTTCGCCCGAGGTCTTTGCGAAAGAAATCCAAAAATGATCTCACTGTCAGATATTTTCCAGATTGTCTGCTAGTTTCCTCTATTTATCCAGTTTTCATTTAAAGGATACAATGGTCTCTGCCTCAACCACTGCCAGTAAGACTTGCATCCTTCTCCGACCCTCACTCCTGTCCTCACTAACAGTGTTTCTGGAACCATATGGGCCTGTGACTCAATGCGCGGAATTTTATGGCCCTGTTCACAGCGGGGGGGATGGGGTCGTAAAATACGGCAAGCCATTCAAAATTCCATTGACTCAGTCCTGCCGGTGGGAGGGGCTGTAAAATTCCACCCAATATCTTCAGTGAAGGAGTGGAGAATACTGGGGAGGAAAAGTAAATTGTGAATGTTCGTAGCTAGGTTGGAAACAGTCATAGCGTTGCATTTCTACTTTACAGATAAAAAATAATGAAGATGGGTTAAAGTAGTTTTGATAGTTTAACAAACATTGGCACAGTTAATTATTAAAATTGTGAACCAAACTCATCTGTTGATGAGATCAGGTCAATTCTAATGATTGTTTATGGACCACACTTTAACCTTTCAAGAATTACGGAGTTTGGGATCCCTGGTGTAGAAGCTAGATTTGCACGCCTACCAGCATCTCATGAAATGCCTGTGGTCTTCAGTGATTGAACTGAGGCTCTGACACTGTTTCACAGCCAATAGGGAACAAATTGAGTATCATGCTCTCTGAGACATAAGCCATTACTTAGCTTTACGGGAGCTGATGGGGATGGCCCACCCTGTCGGCTTGACGTTCCATTGCCTTTAGCTGTGCACATAATTGGTTACCTTGGAGGTGAGATGCAGTATAGGAGAGTTAATTTCTTCATTCAGCAAGTAATAAAGAAATTGTGAGTGGCTGTCACAAAACTTAGTGAATCAAGGAACTTTCCCACAATGCACCATGTCACCATGGTAACCAATCCTACTTTCTTAATTTCTCGATAAATAGGGAAACACTGCATGGCACCTCCATGGCAACCAATTACGGTCACTTCCAAAGGTGATGGAATGCTAAGGATGCAGGTGAGAACTATCTCCATCAGCTCCTAGGAAGCTCGCCCCACTGTGGCCAGGCTTTAACCAGCCCATTAGATACAGGCAGGGAGGCAGGAAGGTTGGTAAAATGGCTGCAGAAGACATCAGATGGGAAGCCTGATACATTCCTGTCGCCACAGGATATTTCAAAAGATGGGAACAGCAGTGGCTTGGCCACCTGCTGACCAGAGGCAGGTGGCCAATTAATCCAATTAATTGGCTCATTAATGGTAATTTTACCATTAATGCCGCATCCGAGTAGCACCCCACCACATTGGGGAGACCGCAACATCCCACTGAAGGGCTCCCAGTAGCAATGGCCAACCCTGCTGCTCCGACGCTGCTGCTGGAGGGCTGACTCCTCCATTCACCAGGGCCTGTGTGCCAGGCCAGGACACATTAGAAGAAATTCTTACCTGTCCTTAGAGGATGGCTCAATATGGAGGCACCCTCTGCTTCTCACTGCAGTCTTAGCAGTGGTCACCTCTATCAGTACTGACGAGGCTGCAGAGCTGCACGTGCATGGATTGAGCTGGTAGTTTGGAGAGGTAGGCCGCCATCCTTAATTGGACAGTTGTCCCAGTTATGGCAGTTTTACATTTTCACATTCTTTGGGACCAATGTGGCTGTGCAGAGATGAAAATGTGAAAACCCGGTTCAGGTGACTGAGGGTAGAGCGCCATCGAGAAAAATGGCCCAGGCAAGGGACAGGGAGAGAGGGGAGGGAGAATCTTTCTCTCCCACCATGTGTTACGCAGAGGGATGAGATAGGGGGAGTGAATCCCACCCACCGAGCGGGGCGGGATTTTAAGAGCAATTGTGTGCTTCCCGCCACACTAGTTATGCACGCGCATGTTCCCTGTTGAGTCATGGTGGGGCCGGCAGGAAGTCAGGTGCCAGATTTAAAAGGGATCCAGACAGCCCTTCACTAACGGGAAGAAGGAAAGGATGAGAAGAAGACAGCAAGCTGTGGCTCCCTGCTTCAGTGATGCATCCCTGCAGACGCCATGGAGAGTCTGCTCCAGCAGAACGCCGGAGATGCGTTCGGACATGCACTCCATTGCTGTAGCCATGGGTGAGCTTTCGTAGTGGCCATGCGAGCGGGGATGGGGCACCTCAACCTCCCTCCAGGTGCCCCTTCTCCTCAAGGAGTCTAGGAGGGGCCCTCAGACACCAATTGGGAGAAGGAATGTTAGGTCAACACCCTGGGGGCATCCGCCCAGGAATCTCCAAGTGTGTCCAGGCATTCCCCTCTGCCTGTGACCTCACCAGTTCCAGCTGCTCAGGTTGAGGATCGTGCTCCTGCCCCTGAGCATGAGACCCAAAGCAGGCTGGGACCCCCAGGCCTCGGCCCTCCAGAGGACACCCGCCGAAGTTATCACATACAACAGGGCATGGTGGTCACTGTGCTGTGGACGTCAGGGCAACACCTAGACATAGCGGTATAGTCAGGAAAATTAAAAAATATTGAATGAGACCTGGTGGCATGGGTGTTCAATGATTGTAAATAGTTTCTGCGCTCCCAAATATATGTTATTCTGCACTGTTTGGAGTCTCCTTGGTTCATTCTTGCTGCTAGTATTTTAAATGGTTACACACACTCCAACCTTTCCAGGGTGTGGGCCAAGGTTTTTTTTTTATTTATTTACAGCATGTTGGCATCGCTGGCTAGGTCAGAATTTATTGCCCATCACTAATTTCCCTTCAGAAGGTGGTGCTGAGCTGCCTTGTTGAACCGCTGCAGTCCATGTGGTATAGGTACACCCACAGCGCTGTTAGGGAGGAAGTTCCAGTATTGTGAACCAGCGACAGTGATGGAACGGTGATATATTTCCAAGTCAAGATGGTGAGTGGCTTGGAGGGAAACTTCCAGGTGGTGGCATTCCCACTAATCTGCTGCCCTTGACCTCTTGTCCTTCTAGGTGATAGTATTTGTGGGTTGGAAGGTGCTGTCTAAGGAGCCTTGTTGAATTCCTGCAGTGCATCTTGTAGATGGTGCACATTGCTGCTACTGTGCATCGGTGGTGGAGGGAGTGAATGTTTGTGGATGGGGAGCCAATCAAGCGGGCTGCTCTGTCCTGGACAGTGTCAACCTCTCCCTTCCCCTAACAAATGGCTGCATATAGATTCATCAATCTTTGACAATGGTGATAATTGCCATGTGCAAGCAGCCTCCCATTCACACAATTCCGCTTGCATCCCCTGTCCTCGAGACTCTTTGGACAGACCATATCACAATAGAAAGAGTAACCGTCATAGTCGGCGGCAGTCACTCAGAATCGAGGATGACATCACTCAGGATTGGTGAGACTTCAGATGACGTGAGGAGCCCAATTCTGAATCCACATGTTCTTCCGCAGTGGGGGCACGTTGTTGTGCAGGGGACTGGAAATCGCAGCTGGTTGGCTTCCTTCTCCTCTCTCTGCCACCGCTGTTCTGCCTCTCTGTCAAGGCGCTGAGCCTCAAAGTGACTTGCGCCTTGATGGACCAGGTGGTGCCATGCCAAGCAATCGGCAGCATTCTCCTCCCAGTCAGTGGTGTTAATGCCTTTGTGCTTTAGGGCGGCCATGAGCGTATCCTTATACCTTTTCCTTTAGCCACTCTTTGAGCGTTGGCCAACGGAGAGAAGCGAACCTGCCGAGGGAGGCGGCTTTCGGGCACCGCATGCATTGGCTTGTCCATCAGAGTTGGTTTCACAGGAGCAGGACTTCAATGCTGGTAGACACAGCTTCATGCAGGACGCTCACATTAGTCTGGCGGCCCTCCTATTTGATCCCCACGATTCAACGCAAGCACCACTGATGGAAGCTTTCAAGGACCTTAATGTGCCGTCAGTAGACAGTCCATGTTCCACTGCAGTAGAGGAGAGTGGTCAACACAACGGCCTTATAAACTAGAACCTTTGTTGTCTTCCAAAGGTCCCTGTTGTCAAAGACACATTGGCGCAGCTTGAAGAAGTTTGCGCTGGCACGGTTGGACACCCTTATCGATGGTAGTCCCTTGGAAGAGGCAGCTGCCCAGATAAGGGAAATGCTGCATATACTCCAGAGCCACCCCGTCTAAATGGATGGCGTAGGGGATGCTCAGCTGGCCTGGGGAAGGTTGGTGAAGGACCTTCGTCTTGGCGATGTTTAAGGACAGGCCAAGGCTCTTATATGAGATGTTGAAGAGGCTTGGCCTCAATGAAGAGTGGAGGAGGGCATGCAAGGAGCAGCACCAGGCATACCTAAAAATGAGGTGTTAACCTGGTGAAGTTATAACACAAGACTACTTGCTTGTCAAACTGCACAAGCAGCAAGTGATAGACAGGGCTAAGCAATCCCACAACCAACGGATCAGATCTAAGATCTGCAGTCCTGCCACATCCAGTTGTGAATGGTGGTGGACAATTAACGAACTCACTGGAGGAGGAGGCTCCACAAATATCCCTGTCCTCAATGATGGGGGAGCCCAGCACAGTAGTGCAAAAGATAAGGCCAAAGGATTTGCTACAATCTTCAGCCAGAAGTACCAAGTGGATGATCCATCTCAGCCTCCTCCAGAGGTCCCCAGCATCACAGGTGCCAGTCTTCAGCAATTCAGTTCACTCCACGTGATATCAAGAAATGGCTGAAGGCACTGGATACTGCAAAGGATATGGGTCCTGACAATATTCCGGCAATAGTACTGAAGACTTGTGCTCCAGAACTTTCCGCACCCCGAGCCAAGCTGTTCCAGTACAGCTACAACACTGGCATCTACCCAGCAATGTGGAAAATTGCCCAGGTAAGTCCTGTACACAAAGAGCAGGACAAGTCTAACCCAACCAATTGCCACCCCATCAGACTACTCTCGATCATCAGTAAAGTAATGGAAGGGGTCATCAACAGTGCTATCAAGCGGCATTTGCTTAGCAATAACCTGCTCGCTGATGCCGAGTTTGTGTTCTGCTAGGGCCACTCAGTTCCTGACATCATTACAGCCTTGGTTCAAGCATGGACAAAAGAGCTGAACTCCCAAGGTGAGGCATGAGTGACTGGCCTTGACATCAAGGCTGCATTTGACCGAGTCTGGCATCAAGGAGCCGTAGCAAAACTGGAGTCAATGGGAATCGGGGGAAAACTCTCCACTGGTTGGAGTCATACCTAGCACAAAGGAAGATGGTTGTGGTTATTGGAGGTCAGTCATCTCAGTTCCAGGACATCACTGCAGGAGTTCCTCAGGGAAGTGTCCTCGGCCCAACCATCTTCAGCTGCTTCATCAATGACCTTCCTTCCATAATAAGGTCAGAAGTGGGGATATTCGCTGATGATTGCACAATGTTCAGCACCATTCGTGACTCCTCAGATACTGAAGCAGTCCATGTCCAAATGCAGCAAGACCTGGACAATATCCAGGCTTGGGCTGACAAATAGCAAGTAACATTTGCACTACACAAGTGTCAGGCCATTTCCAACAAGAGAGAATCCAAACATTGCCCCTTGATGTTCAATGGCATTACCATCATTAAATCCCCCACTATCAACATCCTGGGATTTAAAGCACATACATAAGTCTACAAATTACTACCATAATAACTCCTAAAATCCCTAATTAATCTGGTTTCTAGTTACATCCCCATTAAGTGAACAGTAAAAAAAAAGATTTTAAACTGATCCAGGCAAGTCAACATAATACCTTGGACAGTCAAATTCAAAGTGGCTTTTCCCAGCTTCAGTTTCTGTAGACAGCAAGCTTAATGCACAAATACTGGAGGCTTCTCACACTTCTGTTTGATCTAACAATGCTTCCCCTGACACATAACCTCATTCTCCTTTATACATGTTTCTCTCTTTTAGTGTAAATTCCATTGTTCCCATATGTCTTTGGAACTTTACCTTTCTCATAATATAAATCTTTTCATGGTGATAATATTGTCAGTAACCTTTGGGAAAAATAAACACACTGCTTAGCCTAGCTTGTCTGGCTAGGTGTAACATCCTACCATCTCTTTGAAATTCAAACTGCCCTGATTTATCTAAAAATGCAAATTCTCCTCACCTTACATTCTAAACTTTCAGCCACGCTATGTATTTTGAATTTTAAACCTAGCTTCTTTTGATAAATCAAAGCCTCCAGACCAGCTGTCTCCAATTCAATTAAATCCCCCACACACATACACAGAGAAGCTATCTAAAACCCCACTATTAACCTACTTCTACAATAAACCACAAGAATATTATGAAAATGTTTATACTTTTGTGACAGTGAGCCGTCATGCTGCAGTCATTCGCAAACTTAAGGTCGTGGAAGTCCGTGGTGGTGAGTTTGTATTTGCCCAAAAGTGACCAAGGTTGAAGAACTTCCCATCCAGATGATGCTGAACGCTGACACCGGGTGCTAGATCATTTCGGATGAAGTGGATAATGATCGTCAGGTAAATGGTGCACGAGGTGGGGGCGATCACACAAACTTGTTTGACCCCGGTCCGGATGTGAAAGCTATCAGTTTCAGATTCTCCACGCAGGATGGTGGCAGCCATGTTGTCATACAGGAGTCTGATATGAACATACGAACAAGGAGCAGGAGTAGGCCATTCAGCCCCTCAAGCCTGCTCTACCATTTAATAAGGTCATGGCTGATCTGATAGTAACCTGAAATCTGCACCCCACCTGCCACATATAACCTACCACCCCTTTGCTTACCAAGAATCTATCCACCTCTGCCTTAAAAATATTCTAAGTCTCTGCTCCACCCCCTTTTCAGGAAGAGAGCTCCAAAGACTCATGACCTTCTGAGTGAAAAATTTTGCCTCATCTCTGTTTTAAATGGGCGGCCCCTTATTTTTATTTTTTATTTTTATTTTTGAAGGTAACTATTCTAAAGGGTGTGCAGGAGTAGAGAGACCTGGGCGTATACGTACGTAAGTCAGTGGCAGGACAGGTAGAGAGAGCTGTTTCTAAAGCATGCAATATTTTAGGCTTCATTAATTGGGGCATAGAGTACAAGAGTAGGGGGTTATGATGACACTGGTTAGACCTCAGCTGGGGTATTGTGTACAGTTCTGGGTGCCGCTCTATAGGAAGGATGTGAACACATTGGAGAGAGTGCAGAAGAGGTTTACGAGAATGGTTCCAGGGATGAGACACTTCAGTTATGAGGAAAGATTGGAGAAGTTGGGACTGTTTTCCTTGGAGAGGAGAAGGTTAAGAGGAGACTTGATAGAAGTTTTCAAAATCATGAGGGGTCTGGACAGACTAGATAGGGAGAAAACGGATCGAGAACCAGAGAGCACAGTTTTAAAGTGTTTTGCAAAAGAAGCAAATGTGAGGTGAGAAAAAGCTTTTTCGCAAAGCTAGTAGTTAGGGTTTGGGATGCACTGCCTGGAAGTGTGGTGGAGGCAGGTTCAATTGAGGCATTCAAGAGGACATTGGACGATTATTTAAATAGAAAGAATGCGGAGGGTTACGAGGAAAAGACAGGAGGTTGGCATTAAGTTAAAATGCTCAGAGAGCTGGTGCAAACATGATGGGCTGAATGGCCTCCTTCTGTACTGCAACAATTCTGTGATTCTGTAAAGAGTGACCCCTAATTCTAGATTGATTCACAAGAGAAAACATCCTCTCCACATCCACCCTGTCAAGATCCCTCAGGATCTTATATGTTTCAATCAAGTCACCTCTTAGTCTCCTAACTTCCAGTGGATACAAGCCTAGTCTGTCCAATCTTTCCTCATAAGAAAATTCACCCATTCCAGGTATTAGTCTGGTCTCAGGGGTCTCAAGATGGTGACAAACCTCAACATGCAACCAAAGCATTGGAAGACGATCAATAGAGCTTCATAATTTAAAGAATCAAACGCCTTGGTTAGTTCGATGAAGGCAAGGACCAATCCTTGACTTTGCTCCCGACGTTTTTCCTGGATCTGTCCAGCCACAAAGACCGTGTCCACAGTACCCTGGGATGATCGGAAGCCACACTGGGTTTCCGGGGGGATCTCCTCAGCGACCGGATGATGGTGATTCAGGAGGACGCGGGCCAGAATCTTACCTGTGATGGACAGGAGGGAAATCACCCTGTAGTTTTCACACTCAGATTTCTTCCCCTTCTTGTGGATAGTAATGATGGCTGTGTCCTTGAGATCCCCGGGGCTGTCCTCTTTGTCCCAGAGGCAGAGGATGAACTGGTGGAGTGGTGACGTGAGCTGATACCTGCCAGCATGGTGGACCTCTGCAGGTATACTGTCTGGCCCACAAGCTTTGTTTGTTTCCATCTGTTGGATGGCCCATTTAAGCTCGCTGATGGTGGGCGGATCACTGAGGGAATCCTCCAGATGTGTTGTGGGATGGCTTGGAGGGTCTTCTTCGATACGGTGAAGTCCCGATTGAGGAGCAGTTTGAAGTGCTCCTTCAGACGCTGACGGATGGTTTCATCATTCTTGAGGAGCCAGGAGCCGCCTTGTGATCGGAGAGTGTTTTGTCCAGTCAAGCGGGGTCCATAGATCATCTTGGAAGCCTGGAAGAAGTTGCACATGCTGTGTTGGTCGGCGCAGGCCTGAATCTCGTGCCACATGAGCCCTTGTCAAGCAGGTCCATTCTCACAGGAAGATTCAGGTTTGCAATCCAACTTGGCTGCCATTTACCTGTATGCCCCCTGTAGGCATCTCTTACCTCCCTCCCCCACTTCTTCCCTAACTCTGCCTTGAGCTAATTACCAATGGCTCAGAGTGAACGGCAGCTCTACACCTTGCTGGGATTTCATTGTCATGAGAACCCTCCGGGCCAGACCTGCTACCATGTGTCCTTCACCAAATACTGAGGAATAGCAAATGAGAAAGCCCTCGTACACCCTCCACGTGATTATCAGGATTTCCCTTTAGTTGTCCAGTTGTGCTGACTTTCAACTCCACCCACCTGAGCAGACCCTCTCTCACCTTGATGTTTTGCACTTGGACATCGAGTGCATTGCCTTGGTTTGGGGTTGGCTCTATCTCAGGATGGTTTGTGCTTCTTTTCAAACTGTCTACATCACATTTTACCCTCCCCGTGTCACCTACCAACACACCCCCATCACTGTCAACCCCCTGATGTCACCTTCACTCTCCTCTTGGTTCCTCTTGAGCCTCCCCTATCACTCTTGAACCTATAACTGTTAATCTGCATAGGGCTTACTTCCCTGCTGAGCCCACCCAGTCACTGTTTCTATGCCCACCCTGATCCTCCCCACTCCTCTGATCCATGTCACCATCCTTGTTCCCCTTAATGACCCCCCAGGTGAGAACTATATGCGCCATTCACAGATCCTGACCCTCCCACCCAACCACGTCCCACTCCCCCACCTCACAGTCACCATCACCTCCTATTGCCAGCAGCCCCAGTTCTCCCCCAAGGATCCCAACGTCGACTCGGTTGACCCCTCGCTCTGAAGCACACTGGCCCTAACCCAGCTCCCCTACCCCTCCCCTTCCCTCCATTCCTTCCTTCCCACCTCACTCCATCCAGGCCCCTCCCCACCTTGTTCTCATTCAGACCCCCCCCTTATTTCCATCTGGACCCCCGCTTCTTCTCCTCTGCTGCCTTCCTACTTCTTCTCCTCCTGACCCACCCCAACCCCCCGCTTTGTGTCATGCACCCACCACCACCCTCATGTCTTCCACACCCAACACCCCCCATTTTATGTATTGCACTCACCAGCAGCCCCTCCCCCTTCATGTTTTCCAAACGCACCGTATCTGCGGCCAGCTCCAGGAGTGCAGCCAGCTTAGACCCCAAGTAAGCACTTTAAAATTCTTCCTCACCAGGTGCACGGCACAAATGTCCAGTCAGGTTACAGAATGACGCGAGTTCCCACTGGTGGGGGGGAAGATTTGACGTGGGTGCACGATTCTGGTCTGTTGGGGCTTTAATGAGCATGCACGAGATGCAAAGTGGGTTCCTGCTAAGCTTCAGCGGGAAACCCGATCCGGCTTCCTGACGTCGGGAAACTGATTTTTCGCTCCCCGCCAAATCTTCCACCTCCGCCCACCACAAGTCCCGCTGATGGCGGGGTTGGCAGGGGGGATGATTCCGCTCCTGGTCTCGCGCCATAGTTGACTGGGGAATTCACCAATCAACTCCATTCTGACTGTTACCCCCAGCACTCTAAACAAAGACTTGTTCCAGAATAAATGATCCAAACGTTATTTAGGCAGCCGGGGAAGACAAAGATTTTAAAAAATAATAAATTGGGAATGTAAAGAGTTAACTCTAAAAAAGCGACTGGAAAGTTACTGCATACTAATCCGCTGCACAGGCATCTTTATTTGATACCAATTTGATACTTCAATAGGAGAGTGGCTCTATAGAAGTTGTGGATGTGATGAATCAGTTGAAGAATTCTGCTGGAATCATAATGTCAAGGTATATCATATTCTGTTTGAAAGATGGCTCAGTAAGGTTGTGATATGTACAGTTCTATTATAAGTTAATTAGGGCCAGAAAGGTATGAATCATTTTTGCATTTAGCTTTTGCTTCAGGTACCATAGCTGTGAGATGACTGTGAATGATTCTCACAATAGGTGCTTGGTATGGTGCAAGTTCAGTCCACTGTGACCAGTCTTGTCTCTGTTTAGATTTAAATGGAGAAGGCTGCAGAATTGACTTACTGCAGAGCACCAAGAGAAAGGCCTGAGATCTAAACTGAGCACCACACAAAAAAAACACTGAGGGAATCTAAGAAAATTATGTCACACAGAGGAGTACATCACGTTACAAGGGGGAGCAGCAAGGATAAGTTACAGATAAACATATAATTTAACCTACTTATAACTTAAACAAGATCAAGTAATTAAGCCTTAAGTTTATTTCTGGTATGTTTAACTACTTGTCTAATAAATAGAAGCATGGCAGGGCACTTCAATCCTATAGGATGCACATTCTGTGCCATGAGGGAACTGCAGGATGCTTTTTGTGTTCTGGACAAGTGCATGTGCAGGAGGTGTGATCAATCTGAGGAGCTCAAGCTCCTGATTTTGGAACAACTGCAGTGCATTGGCAAGGCTGAAGGCTACATAGATAGCACGTTTCAGGTGGTGGTCACCCTGCAGCTTAAGGATGTTCTGGCAGAGAGGGAATGGGTGACAGCCAGACAGACAAGGAGGACCAGGCAGGATTGTACCTCACTCTCTGAATGGTATATTAAGTTCTGAATATTAGTGAGGATGATGCTTCTGCTGGTGATTGCAGCCAGAGCCAAGTCCTCAGCACCATTGGTGGTTCCGCTGTACAGAGAGCATAAGAAATAGAAGAACAAGTAGGTCATTTGGTCCCTTGAACCTGCTCTGCCATTCATTAAGAACATGAATGATCTGATTGGGGTTTTAATTCACTTTTTGTCTGCCCCCCATAACCTTTGATTCCCTTGTAGTTCAAAAATCAATCTAACGCAGCCCTGAATATTGTCAATGATGTAACCTCCACTGCTCTCTGGGGAAGAGAATTCCAAAGATTAATGATCCTCTGAGAGAAGAAATTCCTCCTCATCTCCATCTTAACTGGGAAACCTATTATTTTGTTCCAGTACAGCTACAATTATGGTATCTCCCTGGCAATGTGGAACACTACCCAGGTAAGTCCTTCCACAAAAGCCAGCCAATTACCACCCCATCAGTCCACTTTTGATCATTAGCAAGGTGATGGAAGTGGTCATTGACAATGCTATCAAGCGACATTTACTCAGCAATAGCACGCTCACTGATGCTCAGTTTGGGTCCCACCAAAGCCACTCAGTTCCTGATCTCATTATAACTTGATCCAAACAAAGGAGCAGAATTCCAGAGGCGAGGTGAGAGTGACTGCCCTTGACATCAAGGCAGCATTTGACTGAATATGACATCAGGAGTCCTAGCAAATCAAAGTCAATGGGAATAAGAGCGAAAACAGTCCAGGGTTGGAATTCTACTGAGCAAAAAGGAAAATGGTTGTGGTTATTGGAAGTCAATCATCTCAGCTCCAGGACATCACTGCAGGAGTTCCTCAGGGTAGCGTCCTCGGCCCAATCATCTTCAGCTGCTTCATCAATTACCTTCCTTCCATCATAAGGTCAGGAGTGGGGATGTTCGCTGATGATTGTGCCAAATTCAGCACCATTCGCAACTCCTCAGATACTGAAGCAGCACATGCCCATATGCAGCAAGACCTGGACAATATTCAGGCTTGGGCTCGTAAGTGGCAAATAACATTTGCGCCACATGAGTGCCAGGCAATGACCATTTCCAACAAGGGAGAATCTAACACCGCCCTGTGACATTCAATGGCTTTACCATTGCTGAACCCCCCACTATCAACTTCCTGGAGATTACCATTAACCAGAAACTGAACTGGACCAGCCATATAAATACTGTGGCTACAAGAGCAGGTCAGAGGCTGAGAATTCTGCAGGGAGTAACTCACCTCCTGATTCCCCAAAGCCTGTCCACCACAAGCTACAAGTCAGGAATGTGATGGAATAATCCCTACTCGCCTGGATGAGATCAGCTCCACACCATCCTGGACAAAGCACCCTGCTAGATTGGCACCCAATCCACCACATTAAACATTCATTCTCTGCACCATCAAAGCACAGTAGCGGCAGTGTGTGCCATGTACATGCAGCAATTCACCAAGGGTCCTTCGACAGCACTTTCCAAACCCATGACATCTACCACCTAGAAGGACAAGGGCAGCAGGTGCATAAGAACACCACCACCTGCAACTCCCCTCCAAGCCACTCACCATCCTGACTTGGAAATATATCACCATTGCTTCACTGATACTGGGTCAAAATCCTGGAATTCCCTCCCTAATAACATTGTGGATGTACCTGCCCAAATGGACTGCAGCGATTCAGGGAGGCAGTCACCATCACTTTCTCAAGAGCAATTAGGGGTAGGCAATAAAGGCTGGCCTATCCATCAATGCCCACATCCCGTGAAGGAATAAAAGTAATCTGTGCACCCTAGTTCGAGATTTCCCAACCAGCTGAAACACCCTTTCAGCATCTACCCTGTCAAAGTTCCTCAGAATCGTATATGTCTCAATAAAATCAACTCTCATTCTGCTGAACTCCAATGAGTATAGGCCCAACCTACTCAACCTTTACTCGTAAAACAACTACATAATCCAAGGAATTAACCTAATGCACCTTCTCTGAACTGCCTCTAATGAAAGTATATCTCTTCTTAAATAAGGAGATTAACTGTATTCAGTACTCCGTGTGTGGTCTCACTAATACCCTGTACAGTTGTAATAAGTCTTCCCTACTTTTATACTCCATTCCGCTTGTAATAAAGCCCAACATTCCACTTGCCTTCCTAATTACTTGCTGTACCTGTATGCTAACTTTTCGTGATTAATTTATGAGGACACCCAGATCCCTCTTACTGCAGCATTCAGCAGTCTCTCTCCAATTAAATAATATTCTGCTTTTCTAATCTTCCCACTAAAGTACACATCACATTTTCCCACATTATATTCCATTTGCCAATTTTTTGTCCACTCAGTTAACCTATATATATCCCTTTGCAGACTCTTTGTGTCGAACTCACAACTTGCTCTCCTACCTACCTACCTACCTACCGGCCATCTCAATTTCTTTGCCCCTCTCACCCACTCTAACCCGTCCCTTTCTGAACTTACTGCATTCCGTTCTCTTAGGTCCAACCCTGACTTTGTTATCAAACCTGCTGACAAGGGTGGTGCTGTTGTTGTCTGGCATACTGACCTCTACCTCGCAGAGGCTGAGTGTTAACTCGCAGACACTTCCTCCTACCTCCCCCTGGACCATGTCCCTACCACCGAACATCAAATCATTGTTTCCAGGATTGTCACTGACCTCATCTCCTCTGGAGATCTTCCCTCCACAGCCTCCAACCTTATAGACTCCCAACCCTGGACAGCCTGCTTCTACCTCCTCCCCAAAATCCACAAACAGGACTGCCCTGGTAGACCGATCATGTCAACCTGTTCCTGCCCCATGGAATACATTTCTTCCTATCTTGACTCTGTTCTCTCTCCCCTTGTCCAGTCTTTTCCCACCTACCGCGATTCCTCTGTTATCCTATGTCATATCAACAATTTCCAGTTCCCTGGCCCTAACCACCTCCTCTTCATCATGGACATCTAATCCCTCTACACCTCCATCCCCGCCAGGATGGTCTCAGGGCTCTCCGCTTCCTCCTTGAACAGAGGCCTGAACAATCACCATCCACCACCACTCTCCTCCGTCTGGTTGAACTTGTTCTCTCACTGAACAATTTCTCCTTAAACTTGTCTCACTTCCTCCAAATAAAAGGTGTGGCTATGGGTACCCACATGGGTCCCAGTTATGCCTGTCTCTTTATGGGGTATGTGGAACATTCCTTGTTCCAGTCCTACTCAGGCCGCCTCCCACAAACGTTTTTCAGTACATCAATGACTGTTTCGGTGTCACTTCATGCTCTTGCCTGGACCTGGAAAAATTTATCAATTTTGCTTCCAATTTCCATCCCTCTATCACCTTCACATGGTCCATCTCCAACACTTCCCTCCCCTTCCTTGGCCTCTCTGACTCCATTTCTGGTGATAGACTGTCCACCAATATTCATTACAAGCCCACCAACTCCCACAGCTACCTTGATAACAGTTCCTCACACCCCGCTTCCTTTGAGGATTCCATCCTATTCTCTCAGTTCCTTCGCCTCCGTCGCATCTGTTCCAATGATACCACTTTACAAAATGGCGCTTCTGACATGTCTTCCTTCTTCCTTAACCAAGGTTTCCTACTGTGGTTGACAGGGCCCTCAGCCGTCTCCAGCCCATCTCTCACGCCACTGCCCTCACACCTTCCCCTGCCTCCCAGAACCATGATAGGGTCCCCTCTGTCTTCACTTTTCACCCCACCAGCCTCCGCATTCAAAGGATAATTCTCCGCCATTTCCGCCAACTCCAGCATGATGCCACCACCAAACACATCATCCCCTCACCCCCCCCGTCAGCATTCCATCGGGACCATTCCCTCCGGGACACCCTGGTCCACTCCTTCATCACCACCAATAACTTATCCCCTTCCCACGGTACTTTCCCATGCAACCACAGAAGGTGCAACCCCTGCCACTTTACCTCCTCCCTCCTCACCGTCCAAGGGCCCAAACACTCCTTTCAGGTGAAGCAGCGCTTCAATTGCACCTCCTTCAATATGGTCTACAGCATCCGCTGCTCCCAATGCAGTATCCTCTACATCAGGGAGACCAAAAGCTTCGCGGAACACATCCAGTCTGTCTGCAAGTATGACCCAGCCCTTCCGGTTGCTTGTCATTTCAACACACCACCCTGCTCTCATGTCCACTTGTCCGCCCTTGGCCTGCTGCAATGTTCTAGTGAATCCTAACGCAAACTGGGGGAACAGCACTTCATCTTCCAATTAAGTACTTTACAGCCTTCGGGACTTAACATTGAGTTCAACAACTTCAGACCATGAACTCTTTCCTCCATCCTCACTCCTTTTTTCAATCCCCTTTTTTCTACATTCATTTTTATTTTTTATCCACATATTTATTTTATTCATCTATCCATGGTTTTATACCCTTTTTTATTCCCCCTTCTATCCCGTTTTCTATTTTTTTTTCCTAGCACCACCCCATCCCCTACAGGGCCATCTGTTACTTGTTCTATGATGCTCTTTCACACAATGCTACCCTTGTTTTGCTATTATCACATTCTGCTTTCTTACCTTTATGCCACTATCAGCACCTTTTTTAGCATGAAACTCTACCATTAACACTCTCTTTGTCCTTTAGTTCATGACATCTTTGTCAATCCCTCCTTTGTTCTCACCTATTGCTGGCCTTCCATCCAGCTCCACCTGCCCCACCCACCTTAAACAGTATAAATTTCATCACATTCCCACTTCTCTTCAGCTCTAAAAAAGGGTCATACTGACTCAAAACATTAACTGTTTCTCTCTCCACAGGTGCTGCTAGAGCTGCTGAATTTTTGCAGTTATTTCTGCTTTCGTTTCAGGTTTCCATCATCTGCAGTATTTTGCTTTTATTTTGCTTTCCTACCTTCTTGTTGGAAATGGTGGCTGAGTTGGTACTATAGATAGAGTTGATCAGCAGACACTTCAGAACATGAGAACATAAGAAAAAGGAACAGGCGTAGACCATTTGGCCCCTAGAGCCTGCTTCATCATTCAATAAGATCATGGCTGATCTTCTTGCGTTTCGATTTCCACATTCCCATCTAACCCTGATAACCTTTGATTCCCTTGCCTAACAAGAATCTATCTACCTCTGCCTTAAATATATTCAGTGACCCCGCCTCCACCACCTTCAGAGGCAGAGAGTTCCAAAGTCGCACAACCCTCTGAGAGAGAAAATTTCTCCTCATCCCTGTCCTAAAAGGGAGGCTCCTAATTTTAAAACAGTGCCCCCTAGTTCTGGACTCACCCACAAGAGGATACATAATTTCAATGTCCACCTTGTCAGGGCCATTCAGGATCTTGTACGCTTCAATCAAATCACCCCTCATTCTTCTAAACTCCAGTCAGTCCAACCTTTCCTCATAAGACAACCCACTCATTCCAGGTATCATTCTAGTAAACCTCCTTTGAACCACCTCCAATGCATTTACATCCTTCCTTAAATAAGGAGACCAAAACTGCACTCAGTCTTCAAGGTGCGGTCTCACCAATGCCGTGTAGAACTGAAACATAACATCCTTCCTTTTATGTTCAATCCCTCTCGTAATAAAGGAAAGCATTCCATTAGCCTCCTTAATTACTTGCTCTGCCTGCATACTAACTTTTTGTGACTCATGTACTAGAACACTTAGAGAATTATGCAGATGTTCTCCATTTAAGTAATACTCTGCTTTTCTGTTCTTTTGCAAATTTAGCTACCATGAATTCACTCCACTCATCTAAGTAATTGATGTAAATCATAAAAAGTTGAGGCCCCGGTGGGGTCATCACATCCTGCCAATCAGAAGACCCATTCATGCGTACTCTCTGCTTTCTGCCAGACAGCCAAACTCCTATCCATGCTAATATGTTACCCCCTACACCATGCGCTTTTATTTTCTGTAATAACCTTTGATGTGGCACCTTATCAAATGCCTTCTGGAAATCCAAGTACAGTACATCTACAGGCTCCCCTTTATCCACTGCGCATGTTACTCCTTCAAAAAACTCCAATAAGTTGGTTAAACATGATTTTCCTTTCACAAAACAATGCTGACTCTTTGTGATTGCCTTGAGCTCTTCTAAGTGCTCAGCTATAACCTCCCTAATGATCCATTCTAACAACTTCCCCATGACAGACATCAAGCTAATTGGACAGTAGTTTCCTGTTTTCTGCCTCCCTCCCTTCTTGAATAGAAAATATAAATATAAATATAAATAGCAAATATTTCCTCTTGGGTGGAAATTTTACATTTATTAACAAGCAGCACTACATATGTGCTCTCAACTCAAACTCTATCTCTGCACAACTAACTACTAACTACAGTCTACGAACTACTGACCACTGAGGTAGCCCACGCTACTCTCATGTTGGGTGTTAAAGATCATGTGGTCTTCCTTAACAAGCACTATTCTTAAAGGTATATTATACACTAATTAAAACCATAATTACCACATCCCTCCCCCTTTACTAAAATATACGTTTTATATTTACAAGTACAAATTTCTCAAAACAGCAAAATATTTACAAAAATTAACAAATTCAGTCTATCTGCTGGTTTCCTTATGCGTGTGGAACATCTCGGCTCTACAACTTCAGATGCTTTGTCAGGGACCTCCCTTTCTGGAGTTGCCTGAACGTCAGGTGCTTTGGTGGGCATCTGCAGTTCTGTATCCTCAACTCTTACAGGAACATCAAACGCGTCTATACTAGATTGAGTTCTCTCAACAGGAAATGCTGACCCGGTCGTGAACACTGGTGGAATCAATTATTGGTGAACTGTTTCTCTCTTCCTTAAATGATCCACATGTCTCCGTATGCCTTCCACCTCCACGTGGTAAGATAGAGGTCCAGTCACTGCGCTTATTTCACCTAGTAACCACTTTGGTCCTTCTCCAAAGTTCTTCACATATACCGTCTCTCCCACAGTAAACTTCCTCTCACAACTATACCAGTCGTGCCTAGTTTTCTGGCTTCCCTGACTCTTTTCTACCTTCCCCTCTAAATTCGGCATTATTAACTCAATCTTATCCTGAGACGGTGTTTCAACAATAACTCCGCAGGTGTGACACCTGTTGTTGTATGAGGGGTGGTCCTATAACGGAAAGGAAAGCATGCTAGATTGGTTGTTAAGGAATCTTCAGTTAACTTCTTCATGCCTGCCTTGAACTTTGAACCGCCCTTTCAGCCAGTCTGTTTGAGGAAGGGTGGTATGGTGAAGTTTTTACGTGAGTGATACCATTGAGGCTGGTAAACTGTTGAACCTCAGCGCTGGTGAATGCCATGCCGTTATAAGAAATGGCTACTTCTGGTAGTCCGTTGATGGCAAAACTTTGATGTAGCTTCTAAATTGTAACAGTCGACATTGGTGACTTCACCTCATAAATGTCCATCTATTTTGAGTGGGCATCAAGAATGAGCAGAAAGATTGTTTCTATGTAAGGTCCCATATAGTTAATGTGTAACTGCACACATGGTATTCCTAGCCACTCCCAAAGGTGTAACAGAGCTGTTGATGGTAACTTTTGCAGTTGCTGACATTGCACACAATTTTTCACTAAACTCTCTATTCCCCCACCCATCCCAGGCCATCAAAGGTAGCTGCGTGCTATGGTCTTCATTCAGGATATTACTGGATGTGCGCTGTGTAGTTCAGTTAACAGTGGCTGCCTTCTCTTTGGATGTACTATCAGTCTTGTTCCCCACAATAAGATGCCATCATGGCTGGTTATTTCATGTCATCTGTTGAAGTATGGTTTCATTTCATCAGATACATGCTCTTGTGACCAACCATGAAGCATTTGGTCTCGTACTTGAGATAGAACTAGGTCCTGACTTGTCTTGTCTCTGATCTGTGGAGCACATACCAGCGAGGAATTTAAGAAATTTAACAACAAAACAAGTTCCTGTGGAACTGGGATGTCCTCATCATTTCCTCGTAAAGGCAAACAACTAAGTTCACTGGCGTTTGTGATTTGATTGCCAGACCTATGTACGAAAGTGTGCTCATATGCTGCTAGGATTAAAGCCCATATTAGTACTTCTGTTTCATCTTTCTACATGCCTTCTTCTTTCTTACGCAGACTTTAATCTCGGCCTTCTTTTTGACTTCACTGTTGGCCAGACTTCTCCCAGATGCAAGCTCAACTTGTCTGAACTCAGCGGCTGCGTCTCCCAAAATGTCTTTGTCTGCTTCTTAAAAAATTCAGCGACTTTCACTTTCAAAGCCTCTTTTGCTTCGTGTAGCTGATTCTTCAGCTCTTCCATCTCTTTTTTGTATTTGTTTGCTGCCTCCTGGAAAATTGAACATTGTTGTGGCTTCTCTGCCAACTCATCCCCCAGCTTGTTCAGAGAGGTGCTGAATTATTTTCGTTTCTCTTTGTGTTTTTCCAGTGGTACAAGCTTTGACCTCAGAGAATCTTGTAGTATGTGAAGGTCTTCCAGCAGGTTTTCTTTCTCCTTGAGCCAGTTTCACTCCAGGAGGCTTTGCCCCTCGCCTGCTACTACCATCAAGGGTAGCTCTGCCGAATTGCTTCCATAATGGACAGTTACTCTAATGCCTTTGACTTGAATGTCTTCATCCATGTATGTTTTTAATTGGGTTGTTATTTTTTCTAAATTTAATTGTTTGTTCACCATTATTCAGATACCTGAAGGTATGTTCCGCAATTACTGTAGTGGAAGCTCCTGTGTCCACTTCCATTCTAACAGGTCTGCCATTTACCCTCACTGTTACAAATATTGGCTCTGCCTTTCCAACTCTCAGATTAAACAACGAGTAAATATCTGAGTTTGTTGTTTCAGGCTCTTATACATTGTAGACCTCACTGGTTTTTTTCTTTTGTTGAAAAGCCTGTTTGAATCTTTCCTTGCACTGTGTCATTATACATCCGATTCTGTGACAAAAGAACATTCAATTTTTTTTAAACTGCCAATCCTTAAAAGACTGCTTGTTTCCATCTCTATGGAAATTATTCTTTCTTTTCGCTGCTGAGTCATGTTTCCTCATTTTGCGGCTAACTGTTGCCTGCTTCTCGGCAGTGTCTTGCATTTTCGCGCCCTTTTTTGGCAGGGGCTTCCCACCCGATGTGGGGGACGGCGCCATTTTGTGTGCCCTGAATCTCTTACTGTGCTTTCCATGGTCAGTGCTATCTCCAGCACCTTCTTAAAATCCAAATTCATTTCAGATAATAATCTGTCCTGAATTGTGACCTCATTCACACCACACACTAAACGATCTCTGAGCATATTTGTTCAGAGAAGTACCAAACTCACTGTCATGAAGCTATTAATGTATATAATATTTTGGAAAATATTTTTCTTATAAAATAGAGGTTTAATCTGTGGATGTGTCTTAATTGGATTAAAGCCAGCTTGTCTGTGTGCTTTGATGTGTACTAGTTTTGATATGTAAGGGAGATAGCGTGTATTTGCATTTTTTCAATAGAGCATTCAAGAAGGGGGGGTGAAAACTGACGCCTTTGTAGCAGCTACCAAGCACTATGTTTACATTACTAATAAAATTCGTACAATGAAAGGGGTTTCATTGTTAAAAATGAAGTTCAAAGAGGCTGTTGAGACAATGAGAGTTTGAATTCAATCAGTGGTGGTAGGTATAACTTCAGCAGTTTTTGGTGTGCAGGGCAGAGGCAATGTGAGATCAAAAGGCAGCTGTAAGCCTCCAATTGGCTCCAGAGTGAAAGGACCTCATTTTTGAATTCCGAGCTGATCTCCCTAAGGCAACACTTAGCACAGAGGCACAGAGGCACACGCCTTGGTTGGATCTGGATCTAGAGCTTGGATTGGGTTCAACAATCTGGCGGTCACTGCATGGACACATGTCTGCAGCAGGAGGAGGGAGGTTCAGCCGAGCTCTCTGGCACTCAGAGGACTGCTGGGAATGAGATCTGAGTCAGGTGACGAGCCTCTGGATTCAGCCGTCCAACTCATCGTGGAGAGTCAGCAGAAATCATGTGGACACCACGCAGAGCTATTGGAAGCCTTCAACAGAGTGACATGAGAGTTGGAGGACTGCGTCTGCCTTCTTTCTGATGAAGTGGTGCCCACATGTGCATACATGGAGGTCTCCATGGGGGGGATGCCGAATGCCATGGAACCCATGGTCCAGCAGAACGTGGAGATGCATGCAGCCCTGCACTCCATCGCAGTAGCCATGGGTGATTCATGCAGTGACAATGCGAGAGGGAAATGGGGCACATCGCTGTCCCTCCAGGTGCTCCTTCCCCTCTAAGAGTTAGGCCGAGGCCCTCGAGCACCCATAGGGAGGAGGGCCAGTGGTTGGATTCATCTGGCTAGCTCTCTCCAGCAGTTGTACTAAATCCTGATAGTTGCCAGTTATGGCTTCTTCCATTGTGTCTCCACATCCATAGACTAATAGATCATCCACCATGGTTTCCACTCCAGGAGGATCACTGGCTACCTCATGTTGTCTGTGTTGATACTCTTCTAAAGCCATGAAAATGCCAAACGGCATGTGCAACAATCTGTACTTCCCAAATGGCACCTAAAATGTCATTAGAAAGTGCTGCTTTCATCCAGCTTCACTTGCTGGTAACCATCCTTCGCATCTAGGGTAGTGAATTATCTTAAAAGCAAAAAACTGTGAATGCTGGAAATCCAAAACAAAAACAAAAATACCTGGAAAAACTCAGCAGGTCTAACAGCATCTGTGGAAGGGAGCACAGTTAACGTTTCGAGTCCATATGACTCTTCAACAGAACTAAGGAAAAATAGAAAAGAGGTGAAATATAAGCTGGTTTAAGTGGGTGGTAGAGCTGGATAGAGGGCCAGTGATAGGTGGAGATAACCAAAAGATGTCATAAACAAAAGGACAAAGAGGTGTTGAAGGTGGTGATATTATCTAAGGAATGTTATATACATGGATTTCAGTAAGGCCTTTGACAAGGTCCCTCATGACAGACTGGTACAGAAGGTAAAGTCGCACGGGATCAGAGGTGAGCTGGCAAGATGGATACAGAATTGGCTTGGTCATAGAAGACAGAGGGTAGCAGTGGAAGGGTGCTTTTCTGAATGGAGAGCTGTGACTAGTGGAGTTCCGCAGGGATCAGTGCTGGGACCTTTGCTGTTTGTTTGAAGAGGATTGTCAAAGGATACAATGGGATATAGATGGGTTGGAGACTTGGGCAGAGGCATGGCAGATGGAGTTTAATCCGGACAAATGCGAGGTAATGCATTTTGGAAGGTCTAATACAGGTAGGAATCATACAGTAAATGGCAGAACCCTTAAGTGCATTGACGGGCAGAGGGATCTGGGTGTACAGGTCCACAGGTCACTGAAAGTGGCAACGCAGGTGGATAAGGTAGTCAGGAAGGCATATGGCATGCTTGCCTTCATTGGCAGGGGTATTGAGTATAAAAGCTGGGAAGTCATGCTGCAGCTGTATAGAACCTTGGTTAGGCCACACTTGGAATATTGCGTGCAATTCTGGTCACCACATTACCAGAAAGATATGGAGGCATTGGAGAGGGTGCAGAGGAGGTTTACCAGGATGCTGCCTGGTCTGGAGGTTATTAGCTATGAGGAGAGGTTGGAGAAACTCGGATTGTTCTCACTAGAGCGACGGAGATTGAGGGGCGGCTTGATAGAAGTTTACAAAATTATGAGTGGCATGGACAGAGTAGATAGTCAGAAGCTTTTTCCCAGGGTGGAAGAGTCAATTACTAGGGGACATAGATTAAGGTGAAGAGGAGAAAACTATAGAGGAGATGTGCGGGGCAAGTTTTTTACGCAGAGGGTAGTGAGTGTCTGGAATTCGCTGCCAGAGAAAGTGGTGGAAGCAGGTACGATAGTGGTGTTTAAGAGGCAGTTTGACAAATACATGAATAGGATGGGAATAGAGGGATACGGACCCCGGAAGTGCAAAATGTTTTAGTTGATGGGCGCAGGCTTGGAGGGCCGAAGGGCCTGTTCCTGTGCTGTACTTTTCTTTGTTCTTTGTTCTTTGTTCTATGAATGTGATAATAGGTGACATTAAGGGTAGAAAGCAGGACGAGCAAGGTACAGATAGCCCTAGTGGGGGTGGGGTGGGGGGAAGGGATCGAAATAGGCTAAAAGTTAGAGATAAAACAATGGATGGAAATACATTTAAAAATAATGAAAATAGATAGGAATGTATTTCCATCCATTGTTTTATCTCTACCTTTTAGCCTATTTCGATCCCTTCCCCCCCAGCCCACCCCCACTAGGGCTATCTTTACCTTGCTCGTCCTGCTTTCTACCCTTAATGTCACCTATTATCACATTCCTTAGATAATATCACCACCTTCAATACCTCTTTGTCCTTTTGTCTATGACATCTTTTGGTTATCTCCACCTATCACTGGCCCTCTATCCAGCTCTACCTGTCCCATTGCACCCCCCCTTCCCTCCCCCCACCCCCTTAAACCAGCTTATATTTCACCTCTTTTCTATTTTTCCTTAGTTCTGTCGAAGAGTCATACGGACTCAAAACGTTAACTGTGTCCCTCTCCGCAGATGCTGTCAGACCTGCTGAGTTTTTCCAGGTATTTTTGTTTTTGTATTGAATATCTTTGCTTTGGCAAGCTGTGGCAAAATTCCCTCAATGGTTGGCATGGGGTAGTGAGATCCCTTCAGTGCTTTATTTAGATCCTTTGGGTCTAAGCACACTCACAGCTTTCCAATTTGTTTCACTGATACCATGTTGCTAATCAAGTGTGTAGGAGTTGTCACTTTTTTGATTACTCCCCTCTTTTCCAGCTCTTCTATCTTGTCCTTTAGGCTTGACTTGAGGGCAGCTGGAACTCTTCTTGGCAGATGCTTAATTGGTCTTACAGTGTCATCTACTTTGAGATGATATTCTCCAAGAAGACATCCTAACCCTGGAAACACATCTTTGTACCCCTCTAGGATCTGTTCGGCAGTGTATGGCTTTGTGTGCTTTGACATGTTGTAAACTTCCGTTGGCATGTTCAGGGTTGCTAATCCAAGCTTTAGACTGGCTTCAGCTGAAATGAGTGGTCGTTGTGTCCCATCTGTGATCTGAAACTCTAGGTCTTCCTTCTTGCCATTGCGTTGGGCTCTCAGACTAATTTGGTCTCTCAGCATGAGTATCGTCCCATTATATAGCCTCAATCTTACTTTTGAAGGCTTCATTTTCTGATCACCGTGTTGAGCTACTTCGCACAGATCTGTGAAGGTCATGATGTTGCATGACGCACCAGTGTCTATCTGACATTTCTTCTTCACTTGATACTGTCCTTCTGCGGTCATCATTGTAACAGTCACAAACCATTTGTCAACTATAGACTTGATGGAACCAACTTGTTGTATCATGTATAGTTCTTCATCAGACTCTTCTACTGATGTCTCTCCAGCGGTCATCTGTATAGGCTTGTTTTGCTTTTTTTCTGGTCAAACACTTGTGTGCAAAATGATTTTGCTTCTTGCAGTTAAATTACTGCTTTCCCCATGCTGGGCAATTCTTCTTCTCCTGTGCATGTTGTCTTCCATAGTATTTGCATCCTGCCTTTTGTCTGTGAGTGCTTCTGGACTGTCTCATAGCGTAATGTATCCCCTGGTTTGTTCTGCTATACATATGCCCTAGCTGATGTTTCACAGCTTCCACATTTCGACACACGCTTTCATTAGCATCAGTTTCTCATCTTTCAGTCAAATTGCTCTCACTGAAGGGTTTCTCATACCTGAGACCAATCTATCTTTAATTAGATCATCTTTTAGCAGTTCAAATTCATATGATTCTGCTAGCTGCGTTACTGCCATGACATTCCATTCAATGGTCTCGTTTTCACTCTGAACTCTACTGTTGAATACATGGCATTCATATGTAACATTCGCTTGGGGTTTAGAATGTGCAGTCAAGGCTTTCAAAATCGCCCTCGTCTTTTTTCTTTGACTGTCTGTTAGATTGAGGGTGGTATACACTTTGTAGCAGTCCCTCCTCAGCAGTGTTAGGAGTATGGCTGCTCTTATCAGTTCAGGCTTGTTAATTAAGTCACTTTCAAGTGCATAGTTTCGCTATTGGAAGTGGAAAAACTGCCAGTTTTGCCATGCATAATTTTTCAGTTGGACTGGAGATGGGATTGGAAAATTTACTTCAGCCACTTTTACTCACTCAGTATTTTACTCACAGCCTCTCTCTGTGTTTCCTTTGTCCTTTTCTCTGTAGCCAGTAATTTCACTTGCCTGTGTGTGCTTTTCTTTTGTCCTTTTTTTAGCAGCTTTTTTGCCTTGAGTGTGTACTGAGTGACAGCCTTTATTGAACTGAACTAAGGTGTATGCTTCCAGATGCAGAGTGCTTCATGGCATAATCACATGACTATGGCAAGCCAGTTAGTCAGTACAGCATTGCATTTCCAAAACCCAAACATCCCCGCTTTCATAGAAAAAAATACAAACATCCCCCTTCTCATATAAAAAAAGATACAAACATTTCCATTTTCATCTTAAACAAATACAGAAACGCCATACGTCCTAAAGACTGGCAGATCATATCAAACAGCATGTCCCTTCCGCTGTTTGCAATGGGCAAGCTATGAACTGAACCCAACCAGCCTGTAATTGCAAAACTCAAAATACAGTATCCAAAATTAGATGTGATTCCATGATTGAACAACATTGGCTAAATAATCCTCAGTGTGCTAAGAATTATGCTGACTACTAATTTAAAATTGTCAGCTGGGCTTGCAGTGTGGCACATTTACGTGCACTGGAAGCTACATATATTAATACACTGGGCCCTGTTCTTTGCAGACAGAAAGAATATGTACATACATTGTGCCTGTTTCAGCTAAACAAGATAAGTGACAGCCATTCACTGGTCCATTCCCTGGGGCAATGTATTGACCAATTGGAGTCAGGCTGCATGGTTTCAATTTTGGACAATGCTTTTCCAGGTAATTCTGTTTTTGTTTTGGATTTCCAGCATCCGCAGTAGTTTTTTGTTTTTATCTTGGAAGTTATCTGTCAGTCACCATCACCATCCATGGCAACGCTTCTATCAATCAGAGCCTGCTTGCCAACCAATCACTCTCTTCTCATACAGTGCAAATGTAATTTCCCCTGACTTTGGTATTTTCTTGCTAATTGTCCTGATGAATGTAAGACGATAAGCTTTGATAAAAATGTCTCTTTTTTCAGCAATATTAATGTTGATAATTTAAATTGCTGATCAGCGTGAGCATAGAGCTTAACTGGAACCTACCTTCACTGCCAAAAGTGCAGTCAGTTTTCTTTGCTGTATACAACTACAAAAACTAGGAAAAATTCCACACTCTCAATGATGCTTCCTAGGAATGACATTGGGAATCACAAATGTCCATCAATCAGTTGACAGAAGATCATGCCCTCGAATTCCCCAGATTGTTCTGGAATCATTTCATCAAAGACAAGTCAAGGCATGACATCTGATGATAAAAGTAAATGAAATCTGATGACTTCGCAGATCCCCTGTAATCCAAGGATCCTAAGTTTTACCTGATGCCATTGATGGAAATTCACATTTTCAGAAATGAGCTTTTCTGGTGGCAATGCAAAATACCCACAAGGATAAAGTTAACTAATTATCGCTACAAGGAACAAGTCATTACTATTTACTTACACAGATATACAGGCATGGAAAACCAAATTAACTCTTCAACAATAACACTAAAGTATGGGTATTCTCAGAATGTAACACTACCTGCACATGCTTATTCTTTGTTTTGAACTGTAGAAATATGTCAGGTTTACCAGAAAAAGGATCTGAAAAAAAATCAAGGCTTTGGAAACTAATAGCCATCCATATCAATCGGTGGGGTTCTGCAGAATAGTTATTTGTTGCTGCAAAGCAGATCCTGAGAGAGCTGCAGTGGGAGTAGGGGCAGATAACCTCACACCATGTAAGACTCCATGTTAGACCTCAGTCATTGCAAAGTCAATTTCTTAAATTTTAAAATTAAACTTTGAAAGGAAACTCAGGTGTCATCGATGACAAAGTTGACAGAAGTGTTTCCCGTGGTGACACTGAGACATCCAGATCAGGAAGATCCCAGTTTGGATTGTTGGCCGCTAGCTGATATCAACTAGGGCAACAGCAGGACACCACAAATAGCTTCAGAGAATTTGGACTGGTGGGGAAGAAATCAGCCAGAGATGTTTCTCCTGATTCCAAGACTTTTGCTGGAAGGTGCATCTGTGTGAAAGTAAGCTGAAAGCAGGAGTGGGTTCCACAGCCCAGGCTTGTACTGCGATAAAGGTCACTTGTGTGAGTCATGGGAAAGTAAAAGAGATGGAGAATGCATTCAAAAACTGCAAAGAACTTAAATATTAATATATCAATATTAATATAAACAATTTGCTCTTCTAATGTTTGAGAAAACAACAACTGTCAGACAGACTTTTAAAACCTTAGACAATCTTTCTTTGCACAATTTCCCTCCACGCCTCCTGCACCAAACCAACCCTATCTCACCTAAAGGCATTGATGGCGTACGAGCGCAGAGGTGTTCATCCCCCTCCAGTATCGCATCCAAGCGGCTATCATTCATCTGTGATCTCTGATAGGGTATGTCACTGTTCAAATACAGGTGATTTCAAAGATACATCTCAACCTGCCTGTGCATTGTGTCAGATGTGGTCTACAGCATTACTTCTGACACCTTGTGGAATAATGAGGTAACAACCCCACCCACAAGAAGAGACTTGTAAGTTCAAACGTTAAAATGAATTTAACCCTAACTTCCCACACTCTTTTTATCATCTCTGCCGAAACAGAATTATTTGTACCTTATTCTTCACAGTCAGAGGAGTATGTTGGTGCTAAAATATTTGTGAAATGGCCTTCAGAAAATTCAAAAGTGTTTTAAATGGCCAAGTGTCAGAAAGAGGTGGCCTGTCCTTGGCGACTGATGTTGATGTTGATGGTGAATGGCTTTAGGGAGTCATTCCAAGTTCAGAGCTATAGGCAACTATAAGTACAGCTGCCATTGCGGGGTGAAAACAGAGCATGGCTGCACAAGAAGCCAGCATAATAACAGAGAATTCAATGTCATTGTAGGGCTGGAAAAGCAGAGAGGCAATAAAGGCATTTAAACATGAGCACTAATGTTTTATATCTGATAGTCAAATAGATCACTGGTGCTCAATGACTGTCTAGTACTCACTGGCTGATGGGCATGCAAAATATGGCCAGCAGCCGCTGTCTAACCCACATTGATGATCTAACTGCTCGGCAGTGACTGACTGGCACTTGCCGTCTGATCAGCACTTACTGTCGTAGTGACACTGTATCAGCACAATTCAATGCCTGAGCTGTTTTCAGTGCCTGAGCTGCACTCACTGTCTGAGCGACATTCAGTACCTGAGCTGAACTCACTGTCTGGGTTACATTCAGTGCCTGAGCTGTACTCACTGCCTGAGTTACATTCAGCGCCTGAGCTGCACTCACTGTCTGAGTTACATTCATTGCCTGAGCTGCACTCACTGTCTGAGTTACATTCATTGCCTGAGCTGTACTCACTGCCCGAGAGACATTCAGTGCCTGAGCTGCACTCACTGCCTGAGTTACATTCAGCGCCTGAGCTGCACTCACTATCTGAGCGACATTCAGTGCCTGAGCTGCACTCACTATCTGAGCGACATTCAGTGCCTGAGCTGCACTCACTGTCTGAGTGACATTCAGTGCCTGAGCTGCACTCACTGTCTGAGTGACATTCAGTGCCTGAGCTGCCCTCACTGTCTGAGTCACATTCAGTGCCTGAGCTGCACTCACTGTCTGAGTGACATTCAGTGCCTGAGCTGCACTCACTGTCTGAGTGACATTCAGTGCCTGAGCTGCACTCACTGTCTGAGTTACATTAGGTGCCTGACCTGCACTCACTGTCTGAGTTACATTAAGTGCCTGAGCTGCACTCACTGTCTGAGTTACATTCAGTGCCTGAGCTGCACTCACTGTCTGAGTGACATTCAGTGCCTGAGCTGCACTCACTGTCTGAGTGACATTCAGTTCCTGAGCTGCAATCACTGTCTAAGCGACATTCAGTGCCTGAGCTGCACTCACTGTCTGAGTGACATTCAGTGCCTGAGCTGCACTCACCGTCTGACATTCAGTGCCTGAGCTGCACTCACTGTCTGAGTTACATTCAGTGCCCGAGCTGCACTCACTGTCTGAGTGACATTCAGTGCCTGAGCTGCACTCACTGTCTGAGTTACATTCAGTGCCTGAGCTGCACTCACTGTCTGAGTTACATTCAGTGCCTGAGCTGCACTCACTGTCTGAGTGACATTCAGTGCCTGAGCTGCACTCACTGTCTGAGCGAAATTGAGCGACTGTGCTGCACTCACTGTCTGAGCGACATTCAGTACCTGAGCTGCACTCACTGTCTAAGCGACATTCAGTGCCTGAGTTGCACTCACTGTCTAAGCGACATTCAGTGCCTGAGCTGTATTCACTGTCTGAGTGACATTCAGTGCCTCAGCTGCACTCACTGTCTGAGTTACATTCAGTACCTGAGCTGCACTCACTGTCTGAGTGACATTCAGTGCCAGAGCTGCACTCACTGTCTGAGTTACATTCAGTGCCTGAGCTGCACTCACCGTCTGAGTTACATTCAGTGCCTGAGCTGCACTCACTGTCTGAGTGACATTCAGTGCCTGAGCTGCACTCACTGTCTGAGCGACATTGAGCGACTGTGCTGCACTCACTGTCTGAGCGACATTCAGTACCTGAGCTGCACTCACTGTCTAAGCGACATTCAGTGCCTGAGTTGCACTCACTGTCTAAGCGACATTCAGTGCCTGAGCTGTATTCACTGTCTGAGCGACATTCAGTGCCTGACCTGTACTCACTGTCTGAGCGACATTCAGTGCCTGAGATGCGCTCACTGTCTGAGTTACATTCAGCGCCTGAGCTGCACTCACTGTCTGAGTTACATTCATTGCCTGAGCTGCACTCACTGTCTGAGTTACATTCATTGCCTGAGCTGTACTCACTGCCCGAGAGACATTCAGTGCCTGAGCTGCACTCACTGCCTGAGTTACATTCAGCGCCTGAGCTGCACTCACTAACTGAGCGACATTCAGTGCCTGAGCTGCACTCACTATCTGAGCGACATTCAGTGCCTGAGCTGCACTCACTGTCTGAGTGACATTCAGTGCCTGAGCTGCACTCACTGTCTGAGTGACATTCAGTGCCTGAGCTGCCCTCACTGTCTGAGTCACATTCAGTGCCTGAGCTGCACTCACTGTCTGAGTGACATTCAGTGCCTGAGCTGCACTCACTGTCTGAGTGACATTCAGTGCCTGAGCTGCACTCACTGTCTGAGTTACATTAGGTGCCTGACCTGCACTCACTGTCTGAGTTACATTAAGTGCCTGAGCTGCACTCACTGTCTGAGTTACATTCAGTGCCTGAGCTGCACTCACTGTCTGAGTGACATTCAGTGCCTGAGCTGCACTCACTGTCTGAGTGACATTCAGTTCCTGAGCTGCAATCACTGTCTAAGCGACATTCAGTGCCTGAGCTGCACTCACTGTCTGAGTGACATTCAGTGCCTGAGCTGCACTCACCGTCTGACATTCAGTGCCTGAGCTGCACTCACTGTCTGAGTTACATTCAGTGCCCGAGCTGCACTCACTGTCTGAGTGACATTCAGTGCCTGAGCTGCACTCACTGTCTGAGTTACATTCAGTGCCTGAGCTGCACTCACTGTCTGAGTTACATTCAGTGCCTGAGCTGCACTCACTGTCTGAGTGACATTCAGTGCCTGAGCTGCACTCACTGTCTGAGCGAAATTGAGCGACTGTGCTGCACTCACTGTCTGAGCGACATTCAGTACCTGAGCTGCACTCACTGTCTAAGCGACATTCAGTGCCTGAGTTGCACTCACTGTCTAAGCGACATTCAGTGCCTGAGCTGTATTCACTGTCTGAGTGACATTCAGTGCCTCAGCTGCACTCACTGTCTGAGTTACATTCAGTACCTGAGCTGCACTCACTGTCTGAGTGACATTCAGTGCCAGAGCTGCACTCACTGTCTGAGTTACATTCAGTGCCTGAGCTGCACTCACCGTCTGAGTTACATTCAGTGCCTGAGCTGCACTCACTGTCTGAGTGACATTCAGTGCCTGAGCTGCACTCACTGTCTGAGCGACATTGAGCGACTGTGCTGCACTCACTGTCTGAGCGACATTCAGTACCTGAGCTGCACTCACTGTCTAAGCGACATTCAGTGCCTGAGTTGCACTCACTGTCTAAGCGACATTCAGTGCCTGAGCTGTATTCACTGTCTGAGCGACATTCAGTGCCTGACCTGTACTCACTGTCTGAGCGACATTCAGTGCCTGAGATGCGCTCACTGTCTGAGTTACATTCAGTGACTGAGTTGCACTCACTGTCTAAGCGACATTCAGTGCCTGAGCTGCACTCATTGTCTGAGTGACATTCAGTGCCTGAGCTGCACTCACTGTCTGAGTGACATTCAGTGCCTGAGCTGCACTCACTGTCTAAGTTACATTAAGTGCCTGAGCTGCACTCACTGTCTGAGTTACATTCAGTGCCTGAGCTGTACTCACAGCCTGAGTTACATTCAGCGCCTGAGCTGCACTCACTGTCTGAGTTACATTCATTGCCTGAGCTGCACTCACTGTCTGAGTTACATTCATTGCCTGAGATGTACTCACTGCCTGAGAGACATTCAGTGCCTGAGCTGCACTCACTGCCTGAGTTACATTCAGCGCCTGAGCTGCACTCACTATCTGAGCGACATTCAGTGCCTGAGCTGCACTCACTATCTGAGCGACATTCAGTGCCTGAGCTGCACTCACTGTCTGAGTGACATTCAGTGCCTGAGCTGCACTCACTGTCTGAGTGACATTCAGTGCCTGAGCTGCCCTCACTGTCTGAGTCACATTCAGTGCCTGAGCTGCACTCACTGTCTGAGTGACATTCAGTGCCTGAGCTGCACTCACTGTCTGAGTGACATTCAGTGCCTGAGCTGCACTCACTGTCTGAGTTACATTAAGTGCCTGACCTGCACTCACTGTCTGACTTACATTAAGTGCCTGAGCTGCACTCACTGTCTGAGTTACATTCAGTGCCTGAGCTGCACTCACTGTCTGAGTGACATTCAGTGCCTGAGCTGCACTCACTGTCTGAGTGACATTCAGTGCCTGAGCTGCACTCACTGTCTGAGTTACATTCAGTACCTGAGCTGCACTCACTGTCTGAGTGACATTCAGTGCCTGAGCTGCACTCACTGTCTGAGCGACATTCAGTGCCTGAGCTGCACTCACTGTCTGAGTTACATTCAGTGCCCGAGCTGCACTCACTGTATGAGCGACATTCAGTGCCTGAGATGCACTCACTGTCTGAGTTACATTCAGTGCCTGAGTTGCAGTCACTGTCTAAGCGACATTCAGTGCCTGAGTTGCAATCACTGTCTGAGTGACATTCAGTACCTGAGCTGCACGCACTGTCTGAGTGACATTCAGTACCTGATCTGCACTCACTGTCTGAGTGACATTCAGTGCCTGAGCTGCACTCACTGTCTGAGTTACATTCAGTGCCTGAGCTGCACTCACTGTCTGAGTGACATTCAGTGCCTGAGCTGCACTCACTGTCCGAGTGACATTCAGTGCCTGAGCTGCACTCAATGTCTGAGTTACATTCAGTGCCTGAGCTGCACTCACTGTCTGAGCGACATTCAGTGCCTGAGCTGCACTCACTGTCTGAGTTACATTCAGTATCTGAGCTGCACTCACTGTCTGAGTGACATTCAGTGCCTGAGCTGCACTCACTGTCTGAGCGACATTCAGTGCCAGAGTTGCACTCACTGTCTGAGTGACATTCAGTGCCTGACCTGCACTCACTGTCTGAGCGACATTCAGTGCCTGAGATGCACTCACTGTCTGAGTTACATTCAGTGCCTGAGTTGCACTCACTGTCTAAGCGACATTCAGTGCCTGAGTTGCAATCACTGTCTGAGTGACATTCAGTACCTGAGCTGCACTCACTGTCTGAGTGACATTCAGTACCTGAGCTGCACTCACTGTCTGAGTTACATTCAGTGCCTGAGCTGCACTCACTGTCTGAGTGACATTCAGTGCCTGAGCTGCACTCACTGTCTGAGTTACATTCAGTGCCTGAGTTGCACTCACAGTCTAAGGGACATTCAGTGCCTGAGCTGCACTCACTGTCTGAGTGACATTCAGTGCCTGAGCTGCACTCACTGTCTGAGTTACATTCAGTGCCTGAGTTGCAATCACTGTCTAAGCGACATTCAGTGCCTGAGTTGCACTCACTGTCTTGAGTGACATTCAGTACCTGAGCTGCACTCACTGTCTGAGTGACATTCAGTGCCTGAGCTGCACTCACTGTCTGAGCGACATTCAGTGCCTGGGTTGCAGTCACTGTCTGAGTGACATTCAGTGCCTGACCTGCACTCACTGTCTGAGTTACATTAAGTGCCTGAGCTGCACTCACTGTCTGAGTGACATTCAGTGCCTGAGCTGCACTCACTGTCTGAGTTACATTCAGTGCCTGATCTGAACTCACTGTCTGAGTGACATTCAGTGCCTGAGCTGCACTCACTGTCTGAGTGACATTCAGTTCCTGAGCTGCACTCACTGTCTGAGTTACATTCAGTGCCTGAGCTGCACTCACTGTCCGAGCGACATTGAGCGACTGTGCTGCACTCACTGTCTGAGCGACATTCAGTACCTGAGCTGCACTCACTGTCTAAGCGACATTCAGTGCCTGAGTTGCACTCAATGTCTAAGCGACATTCAGTGCCTGAGCTGTATTCACTGTCTGAGCGACATTCAGTGCCTGAGCTGCACTCACTGTCTGAGTTACATTCAGTACCTGAGCTGCACTCAATGTCTGAGTGACATTCAGTGCCTGAGCTGCACTCACTGTCTGAGCGACATTCAGTGCCTGAGTTGCACTCAATATCTGAGTGACATTCAGTGCCTGAGTTGCACTCAATATCTGAGTGACATTCAGTGCCTGAGCTGCACTCACTGTCTGAGTGACATTCAGTGCCTGAGCTGCACTCACTGTCTGAGTTACATTCAGTGCCTGAGCTGCACTCACTGTCTGAGTGACATTCAGTGCCTGAGCTGCACTCACTGTCCGAGTGACATTCAGTGCCTGAGCTGCACTCAATGTCTGAGTTACATTCAGTGCCTGAGCTGCACTCACTGTCTGAGCGACATTCAGTGCCTGAGCTGCACTCACTGTCTGAGTTACATTCAGTATCTGAGCTGCACTCACTGTCTGAGTGACATTCAGTGCCTGAGCTGCACTCACTGTCTGAGCGACATTCAGTGCCAGAGTTGCACTCACTGTCTGAGTGACAATCAGTGCCTGACCTGCACTCACTGTCTGAGCGACATTCAGTGCCTGAGATGCACTCACTGTCTGAGTTACATTCAGTGCCTGAGTTGCACTCTCTGTCTAAGCGACATTCAGTGCCTGAGTTGCAATCACTGTCTGAGTGACATTCAGTACCTGAGCTGCACTCACTGTCTGAGTGACATTCAGTACCTGAGCTGCACTCACTGTCTGAGTTACATTCAGTGCCTGAGCTGCACTCACTGTCTGAGTGACATTCAGTGCCTGAGCTGCACTCACTGTCTGAGTTACATTCAGTGCCTGAGTTGCACTCACAGTCTAAGGGACATTCAGTGCCTGAGCTGCACTCACTGTCTGAGTGACATTCAGTGCCTGAGCTGCACTCACTGTCTGAGTTACATTCAGTGCCTGAGTTGCAATCACTGTCTAAGCGACATTCAGTGCCTGAGTTGCACTCACTGTCTTGAGTGACATTCAGTACCTGAGCTGCACTCACTGTCTGAGTGACATTCAGTGCCTGAGCTGCACTCACTGTCTGAGCGACATTCAGTGCCTGGGTTGCAGTCACTGTCTGAGTGACATTCAGTGCCTGACCTGCACTCACTGTCTGAGTTACATTAAGTGCCTGAGCTGCACTCACTGTCTGAGTGACATTCAGTGCCTGAGCTGCACTCACTGTCTGAGTTACATTCAGTGCCTGATCTGAACTCACTGTCTGAGTGACATTCAGTGCCTGAGCTGCACTCACTGTCTGAGTGACATTCAGTTCCTGAGCTGCACTCACTGTCTGAGTTACATTCAGTGCCTGAGCTGCACTCACTGTCTGAGCGACATTGAGCGACTGTGCTGCACTCACTGTCTGAGCGACATTCAGTACCTGAGCTGCACTCACTGTCTAAGCGGCATTCAGTGCCTGAGTTGCACTCAATGTCTAAGCGACATTCAGTGCCTGAGCTGTATTCACTGTCTGAGCGACATTCAGTGCCTGAGCTGCACTCACTGTCTGAGTTACATTCAGTACCTGAGCTGCACTCAATGTCTGAGTGACATTCAGTGCCTGAGCTGCACTCACTGTCTGAGCGACATTCAGTGCCTGAGTTGCACTCAATATCTGAGTGACATTCAGTGCCTGAGTTGCACTCAATATCTGAGTGACATTCAGTGCCTGAGCTGCACTCACTGTCTGAGTGACATTCAGTGCCTGAGCTGCACTCACTGTCTGAGTTACATTCAGTGCCTGAGTTGCACTCACAGTCTAAGGGACATTCAGTGCCTGAGCTGCACTCACTGTCTGAGTGACATTCAGTGCCTGAGCTGCACTCACTGTCTGAGTTACATTCAGTGCCTGAGTTGCAATCACTGTCTAAGCGACATTCAGTGCCTGAGTTGCACTCACTGTCTTGAGTGACATTCAGTACCTGAGCTGCACTCACTGTCTGAGTGACATTCAGTGCCTGAGCTGCACTCACTGTCTGAGCGACATTCAGTGCCTGGGTTGCAGTCACTGTCTGAGTGACATTCAGTGCCTGACCTGCACTCACTGTCTGAGTTACATTAAGTGCCTGAGCTGCACTCACTGTCTGAGTGACATTCAGTGCCTGAGCTGCACTCACTGTCTGAGTGACATTCAGTGCCTGAGCTGCACTCACTGTCTGAGTGACATTCAGTTCCTGAGCTGCACTCACTGTCTGAGTTACATTCAGTGCCTGAGCTGCACTCACTGTCTGAGCGACATTGAGCGACTGTGCTGCACTCACTGTCTGAGCGACATTCAGTACCTGAGCTGCACTCACTGTCTAAGCGACATTCAGTGCCTGAGTTGCACTCAATGTCTAAGCGACATTCAGTGCCTGAGCTGTATTCACTGTCTGAGCGACATTCAGTGCCTGAGCTGCACTCACTGTCTGAGTTACATTCAGTACCTGAGCTGCACTCAATGTCTGAGTGACATTCAGTGCCTGAGCTGCACTCACTGTCTGAGCGACATTCAGTGCCTGAGTTGCACTCAATATCTGAGTGACATTCAGTGCCTGACCTGCACTCACTGTCTGAGCGACATTCAGTGTCTGAGATGCACTCACTGTCTGAGTTACATTCAGTGCCTGAGCTGCACTCACTGTCTGAGTGACATTCAGTTCCTGAGCTGCACTCACTGTTTGAGCGACATTCAGTGCCTGAGTTGCACTCACTGTCTGAGTGACATTCAGTGCCTGACCTGCACTCACTGTCTGAGCGACATTCAGTGCCTGAGATGCACTCACTGTCTGAGTTACATTCAGTGCCTGAGTTGCACTCACTGTCTAAGCGACATTCAGTGCCTGAGTTGCAATCACTGTCTGAGTGACATTCAGTACATGAGCTGCACTCACTGTCTGAGTGACATTCAGTACCTGATCTGCACTCACTGTCTGAGTGACATTCAGTGCCTCAGCTGCACTCACTGTCTGAGTGACATTCAGTGCCTGAGCTGCACTCACTGTCTGAGTTACATTCAGTGCCTGAGTTGCACTCACTGTCTAAGCGACATTCAGTGCCTGAGCTGCACTCACTGTCTGAGTGACATTCAGTGCCTGAGCTGCACTTACTGTCTGAGTTACATTCAGTGCCTGAGTTGAAATCACTGTCTAAGCGACATTCAGTGCCTGAGTTGCACTCACTGTCTTGAGTGACATTCAGTACCTGAGCTGCACTCACTGTCTGAGTGACATTCAGTGCCTAAGCTGCACTCACTGTCTGAGCGACATTCAGTGCCTGAGTTGCACTCACTGTCTGAGTGACATTCAGTGCCTGACCTGCACTCACTGTCTGAGTTACATTAAGTGCCTGAGCTGCACTCACTGTCTGAGTGACATTCAGTGCCTGAGCTGCACTCACTGTCTGAGTGACATTCAGTGCCTGAGCTGCACTCACTGTCTGAGTTACATTCAGTGCCTGATCTGAACTCACTGTCTGAGTGACATTCAGTGCCTGAGCTGCACTCACTGTCTGAGTGACATTCAGTTCCTGAGCTGCACTCACTGTCTCAGTTACATTCAGTGCCTGAGCTGCACTCACTGTCTGAGCGACATTGAGCGACTGTGCTGCACTCACTGTCTAAGCGACATTCAGTACCTGAGCTGCACTCACTGTCTAAGCGACATTCAGTGCCTGAGTTGCACTCACTGTCTAAGCGACATTCAGTGCCTGAGCTGTATTCACTGTCTGAGCGACATTCAGTGCCTGAGCTGCACTCACTGTCTGAGATACATTCAGTACCTGAGGTGCACTCACTGTCTGAGTGACATTCAGTGCCTGAGCTGCAGTCACTGTCTGAGCGACATTCTGTGCCTGAGTTGCACTCAATATCTGAGTGACATTCAGTGCCTGACCTGCACTCACTGTCTGAGCGACATTCAGTGTCTGAGATGCACTCACTGTCTGAGTTACATTCAGTGCCTGAGTTGCACTCACTGTATAAGTTACATTCAGTGCCTGAGTTTCACTCACTGTCTAAGCGACATTCAGTGCCTGAGTTGCACTCACTGTCTGAGTGACATTCAGTACCTGAGCTGCACTCACTGTCTGAGTTACATTCAGTGCCTGAGCTGCACTCACTGTCTGAGTGACATTCAGTACCTGATCTGCACTCACTGTCTGAGTGACATTCAGTGCCTGAGCTGCACTCACTGTCTGAGTTACATTCAGTGCCTGAGCTGCACTCACTGTCTGAGTGACATTCAGTGCCTGAGCTGCACTCACTGTCCGAGTGACATTCAGTGCCTGAGCTGCACTCAATGTCTGAGTTACATTCAGTGCCTGAGCTGCACTCACTGTCTGAGCGACATTCAGTGCCTGAGCTGCACTCACTGTCTGAGTTACATTCAGTATCTGAGCTGCACTCACTGTCTGAGTGACATTCAGTGCCTGAGCTGCACTCACTGTCTGAGCGACATTCAGTGCCAGAGTTGCACTCACTGTCTGAGTGACAATCAGTGCCTGACCTGCACTCACTGTCTGAGCGACATTCAGTGCCTGAGATGCACTCACTGTCTGAGTTACATTCAGTGCCTGAGTTGCACTCTCTGTCTAAGCGACATTCAGTGCCTGAGTTGCAATCACTGTCTGAGTGACATTCAGTACCTGAGCTGCACTCACTGTCTGAGTGACATTCAGTACCTGAGCTGCACTCACTGTCTGAGTTACATTCAGTGCCTGAGCTGCACTCACTGTCTGAGTGACATTCAGTGCCTGAGCTGCACTCACTGTCTGAGTTACATTCAGTGCCTGAGTTGCAAATCACTGTCTAAGCGACATTCAGTGCCTGAGTGGCACTCACTGTCTTGAGTGACATTCAGTACCTGAGCTGCACTCACTGTCTGAGTGACATTCAGTGCCTGAGCTGCACTCACTGTCTGAGTGACATTCAGTGCCTGAGTTGCACTCACTGTCTGAGTGACATTCAGTGCCTGACCTGCACTGACTGTCTGAGTTACATTAAGTGCCTGAGCTGCACTCACTGTCTGAGTGACATTCAGTGCCTGAGATGCACTCACTGTCTGAGTTACATTCAGTGCCTGAGCTGCACTCACTGTCTGAGTCACATTCAGTGCCTGAGCTGCACTCACTGTCTGAGTGACATTCAGTGCCTGAGCTGCACTCACTGTCTGAGTGACATTCAGTTCCTGAGCTGCACTCACAGTCTGAGCGACATTCAGTGCCTGAGTTGCACTCACTGTCTGAGTGACATTCAGTGCCTGACCAGCACTCACTGTCTGAGAGACATTCAGTGCCTGAGATGCACTCACTGTCTGAGTTACATTCAGTGCCTGAGTTGCACTCACAGTCTAAGCGACATTCAGTGCCTGAGTTGCAATCACTGTCTGAGTGACATTCAGTGCCTGAGCTGCACTCACTGTCTGAGTGACATTCAGTACCTGAGCTGCACTCACTGTCTGAGTTACATTCAGTGCCTGAGCTGCACTCACTGTCTGAGTGACATTCAGTGCCTGAGCTGCACTCACTGTCTGAGTTACATTCAGTGCCTGAGTTGCACTCACAGTCTAAGCGACATTCAGTGCCTGAGCTGCACTCACTGTCTGAGTGACATTCAGTGCCTGAGCTGCACTCACTGTCTGAGTTACATTCAGTGTCTGAGTTGCAATCACTGTCTAAGCGACATTCAGTGCCTGAGTTGCACTCACTGTCTTGAGTGACATTCAGTACCTGAGCTGCACTCACTGTCTGAGTGACATTCAGTGCCTAAGCTGCACTCACTGTCTGAGCGACATTCAGTGCCTGAGTTGCACTCACTGTCTGAGTGACATTCAGTGCCTGACCTGCACTCACTGTCTGAGTTACATTAAGTGCCTGAGCTGCACTCACTGTCTGAGTGACATTCAGTGCCTGAGCTGCACTCACTGTCTGAGTTACATTCAGTGCCTGATCTGAACTCACTGTCTGAGTGACATTCAGTGCCTGAGCTGCACTCACTGTCTGAGTGACATTCAGTTCCTGAGCTGCACTCACTGTCTCAGTTACATTCAGTGCCTGAGCTGCACTCACTGTCTGAGCGACATTGAGCGACTGTGCTGCACTCACTGTCTGAGCGACATTCAGTACCTGAGCTGCACTCACTGTCTAAGCGACATTCAGTGCCTGAGTGGCACTCAATGTCTAAGCGACATTCAGTGCCTGAGCTGTATTCACTGTCTGAGCGACATTCAGTGCCTGAGCTGCACTCACTGTCTGAGTTACATTCAGTACCTGAGCTGCACTCAATGTCTGAGTGACATTCAGTGCCTGAGCTGCACTCACTGTCTGAGCGACATTCAGTGCCTGAGTTGCACTCAATATCTGAGTGACATTCAGTGCCTGACCTGCACTCACTGTCTGAGCGACATTCAGTGTCTGAGATGCACTCACTGTCTGAGTTACATTCAGTGCCTGAGCTGCACTCACTGTCTGAGTGACATTCAGTTCCTGAGCTGCACTCACTGTTTGAGCGACATTCAGTGCCTGAGTTGCACTCACTGTCTGAGTGACATTCAGTGCCTGACCTGCACTCACTGTCTGAGTGACATTCAGTGCCTGAGATGCACTCACTGTCTGAGTTACATTCAGTGCCTGAGTTGCACTCACTGTCTAAGCGACATTCAGTGCCTGAGTTGCAATCACTGTCTGAGTGACATTCAGTACATGAGCTGCACTCACTGTCTGAGTGACATTCAGTACCTGATCTGCACTCACTGTCTGAGTGACATTCAGTGCCTGAGCTGCACTCACTGTCTGAGTTACATTCAGTGCCTGAGTTGAAATCACTGTCTAAGCGACATTCAGTGCCTGAGTTGCACTCACTTTCTTGAGTGACATTCAGTGCCTGAACTGCACTCACTGTCTGTGTTACATTCAGTGCCTGAGTTGCAATCACTGTCTAAGCGACATTCAGTGCCTGAGTTGCACTCACTGTCTTGAGTGACATTCAGTACCTGAGCTGCACTCACTGTCTGAGTGACATTCAGTGCCTAAGCTGCACTCACTGTCTGAGCGACATTCAGTGCCTGAGTTGCACTCACTGTCTGAGTGACATTCAGTGCCTGACCTGCACTCACTGTCTGAGTTACATTAAGTGCCTGAGCTGCACTCACTGTCTGAGTGACATTCAGTGCCTGAGCTGCACTCACTGTCTGAGTTACATTCAGTTCCTGAGCTGCACTCACTGTCTGAGTTACATTCAGTGCCTGATCTGAACTCACTGTCTGAGTGACATTTAGTGCCTGAGCTGCACTCACTGTCTGAGTTACATTAAGTGCCTGAGCTGCACTCACTGTCTGAGTTACATTAAGTGCCTGAGCTGCACTCACTGTCTGAGCGACATTGAGCGACTGTGCTGCACTCACTGTCTGAGCGACATTCAGTACCTGAGCTGCACTCACTGTCTAAGCGACATTCAGTGCCTGAGTTGCACTCACTGTCTAAGCGACATTCAGTGCCTGAGCTGTATTCACTGTCTGAGCGACATTCAGTGCCTGAGCTGCACTCACTGTCTGAGATACATTCAGTACCTGAGGTGCACTCACTGTCTGAGTGACATTCAGTGCCTGAGCTGCAGTCACTGTGTGAGCGACATTCTGTGCCTGAGTTGCACTCAATATCTGAGTGACATTCAGTGCCTGACCTGCACTCACGGTCTGAGCGACATTCAGTGTCTGAGATGCACTCACTGTCTGAGTTACATTCAGTGCCTGAGTTGCACTCACTGTATAAGTTACATTCAGTGCCTGAGTTTCACTCACTGTCTAAGCGACATTCAGTGCCTGAGTTGCACTCACTGTCTGAGTGACATTCAGTACCTGAGCTGCACTCACTGTCTGAGTTACATTCAGTGCCTGAGCTGCACTCACTGTCTGAGTGACATTCAGTACCTGAGCTGCACTCACTGTCTGAGTGACATTCAGTGCCTGAGCTGCACTCACTGTCTGAGCGACATTCAGTGCCTGAGTTGCACTCACTGTCTGAGTGACATTCAGCGCCTGACCTGCACTCACTGTATGAGCGACATTCAGTGCCTGAGATGCACTCACTGTCTGAGTAACATTCAGTGCCTGAGTTGCACTCACTGTCTAAGCGACATTCAGTGCCTGAGTTGCAATCATTGTCTGAGTGACATTCAGTACCTGAGCTGCACTCACTGTCTGAGTGACATTCAGTACCTGAGCTGCACTCACTGTCTGAGTGACATTCAGTGCCTGAGCTGCACTCACTGTCTGAGTGACATTCAGTGCCTGAGCTGCACTCACTGTCTGAACGACATTCAGTGCCAGAGTTGCACTCACTGTCTGAGTGACATTCAGTGCCTGACCTGCACTCACTGTCTGAGCGACATTCAGTGCCTGAGATGCACTCACTGTCTGAGTTACATTCAGTGCCTGAGTTGCACTCACTGTCTAAGCGACATTCAGTGCCTGAGTTGCAATGACTGTCTGAGTGACATTCAGTGCCTGAGCTGCACTCACTGTCTGAGTTACATTCAGTGCCTGAGCTGCACTCACTGTCTGAGTGACATTCAGTGCCTGAGCTGCACTCACTGTCTGAGTGACATTCAGTGCCTGAGCTGCACTCAATGTCTGAGTTACATTCAGTACCTGAGCTGTACTCACTGTCTGAGTTACATTCAGTGCCTGAGCTGCACTCACTGTCTGAGTGACATTCAGTGCCTGAGCTGCACTCACTGTCTGAGTGACATTCAGTTCCTGAGCTGCACTCACTGTCTGAGCGACATTCAGTACCTGAGTTGCAGTCACTGTCTGAGTGACATTCAGTGCCTGATCTGCACTCACTGTCTGAGCGACATTCAGTGCCTGAGATGCACTCACTGTCTGAGTTACATTCAGTGCCTGAGTTGCACACACTGTCTAAGCGACATTCAGTGCCTGAGTTGCAATGACTGTCTGAGTGACATTCAGTACCTGAGCTGCACTCACTGTCTGAGTGACATTCAGTACCTGAGCTGCACTCACTGTCTGAGTTACATTCAGTGCCTGAGCTGCACTCACTGTCTGAGTGACATTCAGTGCCTGAGCTGCATTCACTGTCTGAGTTACATTCAGTGCCTGAGTTGCACTCACTGTCTAAGCGACATTCAGTGCCTGAGTTGCACTCACTGCCTTGAGTGACATTCAGTACCTGAGCTGCACTCACTGTCTGAGTTACATTCAGTGCCTGAGCTGCACTCACTGTCTGAGCGACATTCAGTGCCTGAGTTGCACTCACTGTCTGATTGACATTCAGTTCCTGACCTGCACTCACTGTCTGAGTTACATTAAGTGCCTGAGCTGCACTCACTGTCTGAGTGACATTCAGTGCCTGAGCTGCACTCACTGTCTGAGTTACATACAGTGCCTGAGCTGCACTCACTGTCTGTGTTACATTCAGTGCCTGAGCTGCACTGACTGTCTGAGTGACATTCAGTGCCTGAGCTGCACTCACTATCTGAGTGACATTCAGTTCCTGAGCTGCACTCACTGTCTGAGTTACATTCAGTGCCTGAGCTGCACTCACTGTCTGAGCGACATTGAGCGACTGTGCTGCACTCAGTGTCTGAGCGACATTCAGTACCTGAGCTGCACTCACTGTCTAAGCGACATTCAGTGCCTGAGTTGCACTCACTGTCTAAGCGACATTCAGTACCTGAGCTGTATTCACTGTCTGAGCGACATTCAGTGCCTGAGCTGCACTCACTGTCTGAGTTACATTCAGTACCTGAGCTGCACTCACTGTCTGAGTGACATTCAGTGCCTGAGCTGCACTCACTGTGTGAGCGACATTCAGTGCCTGAGTTGCACTCAATATCTGAGTGACATTCAGTGCCTGACCTGCACTCACTGTCTGAGCGACATTCAGTGTCTGAGATGCACTCACTGTCTGAGTTACATTCAGTGCCTGAGTTGTACTCACTGTCTAAGTTACATTCAGTGCCTGAGTTGCACTCACTGTCTAAGCGACATTCAGTGCCTGAGTTGCATTCACTGTCTGAGTGACATTCAGTACCTGAGCTGCACTCACTGTCTGAGTGACATTCAGTGCCTGAGCTGCACTCACTGTCTGAGTTACATTCAGTGCCTGAGCTGCACTCACTGTCTGAGTGACATTCAGTGCCTGTGCTGCACTCACTGTCTAAGTTACATTAAGTGCCTGAGCTGCACTCACTGTCTGAGTTACATTCAGTGCCTGAGCTGCACTCACTGTCTGAGTGACATTCAGTGCCTGAGCTGCACTCACTGTCTGAGTGACATTCAGTTCCTGAGCTGCACTCACTGTCTAAGCGACATTCAGACCTGAGCTGCACTCACTGTCTGAGCGACATTCAGTGCCTGAGTTGCACTCACTGTCTAAGCGACATTCAGTGCCTGAGTTGCACTCACTGTCAGAGTGATATTCAGTACCTGAGCTGCACTCACTGTCTGAGTGACATTCAGTACCTGAGCTGCACCCACTGTCTGAGTTACATTCAGTGCCTGAGCTGCACTCACTGTCTGAGTGACATTCAATGCCTGAGCTGCACTCACTGTCGGAGTTACATTAAGTGCCTGAGTTGCACTCACTGTCTGAGTTACATTCAGTGCCTGAGCTTCACTCACTGTCTGAGTGACATTCAGTCCCTGAGCTGCACTCACTGTCTGAGTGACATTCAGTGCCACAGCTGCACTCACTGCCTGAGTGACATTCAGTTCCTGAGCTGCACTCACTGTCTAAGCGACATTCAGTGCCTGAGCTGCACTCACCGTCTGAGCGACATTGAGCGACTGCGCTGCACTCACTGTCTCAGCGACATTCAGTACCTGAGCTGCACTCACTGTCTGAGTGACATTCAGTGCCACAGCTGCACTCACTGCCTGAGTGACATTCAGTTCCTGAGCTGCACTCACTGTCTAAGCGACATTCAGTGCCTGAGCTGCACTCACCGTCTGAGCGACATTGAGCGACTGTGCTGCACTCACTGTCTGAGCGACATTCAGTACCTGAGATGCACTCAATGTCTGAGTTACATTCAGTGCCTGAGTTGCACTCACTGTCTAAGCGACATTCAGTGCCTGAGTTGCACTCACTGTCTGAGTGACATTCAGTACCTGAGCTGCACTCACTGTCTGAGTGACATTCAGTGCCTGAGCTGTACTCACTGTCTGAGTTACATTCAGTGCCTGAGCTGCACTCACTGTCTGAGTGACATTCAGTGCCTGAGCTGCAATCACTGTCTGAGTTACATTCAGTGCCTGAGTTGCACTTACTGTCTAAGCGACATTCAGTGCCTGAGCTGCACTCACTGTCTGAGTGACATTCAGTGCCTGAGCTGCACTCACTGTCTGAGTTACATTCAGTGCCTGAGTTGCACTCACTTTCTAAGCGACATTCAGTGCCTGAGTTGCACTCACTGTCTGATTGACATTCAGTACCTGAGCTGCACTCACTGTCTGAGTGACATTCAGTTCCTGAGCTGCACTCACTGTCTGAGTTACATTCAGTGCCTGAGATGCACTCACTGTCTGAGTTACATTCAGTGCCTGAGTTGCACTCACTGTCTAAGCGACATTCAGTGCCTGAGTTGCAATCACTGTCTGAGTGACATTCAGTACCTGAGCTGCACTCACTGTCTGAGTGACATTCAGTACCTGAGCTGCACTCACTGTCTGAGTGACATTCAGTGCCTGAGCTGCACTCACTGTCTGAGTTACATTCAGTGCCTGAGCTGCACTCGCTGTCTGAGTGACATTCAGTGCCTGAGCTGCACTCACTGACTGAGTAACATTCAGTGCCTGAGCTGCACTCAATGTCTGAGTTACATTCAGTGCCTGAGGTGCACTCACTGTCTGAGCGACATTCAGTGTCTGAGCTGCACTCACTGTCTGAGTTACATTCAGTACCTGAGCTGCACTCACTGTCTGAGTGACATTCAGTGCCTGAGCTGCACTCACTGTCTGAGCGACATTCAGTGCCTGAGTTGCACTCACTGTCTGAGTGACATTCAGTGCCTGACCTGCACTCACTGTCTGAGCGACATTCAGTGCCTGAGATGCACTCACTGTCTGAGTTACATTCAGTGCCTGAGTTGCACTCACTGTCTAAGCGACATTCAGTTCCTGAGTTGCAATCACTGTCTGAGTGACATTCAGTACCTGAGCTGCACTCACTGTCTGAGTGACATTCAGTACCTGAGCTGCACTCACTGTCTGAGTTACATTCAGTGCCTGAGCTGCACTCACTGTCTGAGTGTCATTCAGTGCCTGAGCTGCACTCACTGTCTGAGTTACATTCAGTGCCTGAGTTGCACTCACTGTCTAAGCGACATTCAGTGCCTGAGCTGCACTCACTGTCTGAGTGACATTCAGTGCCTGAGCTGCACTCTCTGTCTGAGTTACATTCAGTGCCTGAGTTGCAATCACTGTCTAAGCGACATTCAGTGCCTGAGTTGCACTCACTGTCTTGAGTGACATTCAGTACCTGAGCTGCACTCACTGTCTGAGTGACATTCAGTGCCTGAGCTGCACTCACTGTCTGAGCGACATTCAGTGCCTGAGTTGCACTCACTGTCTGAGTGACATTCAGTGCCTGACCTGCACTCACTGTCTGAGTTCCATTAAGTGCCTGAGCTGCACTCACTGTCTGAGTGACATTCAGTGCCTGAGCTGCACTCACTGTCTGAGTTACATTCAGTGCCTGAGCTGCACTCACTGTCTGAGTTACATTCAGTGCCTGAGCTGCACTCACTGTCTGAGTGACATTCAGTGCCTGAGCTGCACTCACTGTCTGAGTGACATTCAGTTCCTGAGCTGCACTCACTGTCTGAGTTACATTAAGTGCCTGAGCTGCACTCACTGTCTGAGCGACATTGAGCGACTGTGCTGCACTCACTGTCTGAGCGACATTCAGTACCTGAGCTGCACTCACTGTCTAAGCGACATTCAGTGCCTGAGTTGCACTCACTGTCTAAGCGACATTCAGTGCCTGAGCTGTATTCACTGTCTGAGCGACATTCAGTGCCTGAGCTGCACTCACTGTCTGAGTTACATTCAGTACCTGAGCTGGACTCACTGTCTGAGTGACATTCAGTGCCTGACCTGCACTCACTGTCTGAGTAACATTCAGTGCCTGAGTTGCACTCACTGTCTGAGTGACATTCAGTGCCTGAGCTGCACTCACTGTCTAAGCGACATTCAGTGCCTGAGTTGCACTCACTGTCTGAGTGACATTCAGTACCTGAGCTGCACTCACTGTCTGAGTTACATTCAGTGCCTGAGATGCACTCACTGTCTGAGTTACATTCAGTGCCTGAGTTGCACTCACTGTCTAAGCGACATTCAGTGCCTGAGTTGCAATCACTGTCTGAGGGACATTCAGTACCTGAGCTGCACTCACTGTCTGAGTGACATTCAGTGCCTGAGCTGCACTCACTGTCTGAGTGACATTCAGTGCCTGAGCTGCACTCACTTTCTGAGTGACATTCAGTGCCTGAGCTGCACTCACTGTCTGAGTTACATTCAGTGCCTGAGTTGCACTCACTGTCTAAGCGACATTCAGCGCCTGAGCTGCACTCACTGTCTGAGTGACATTCTGTGCCTGAGCTGCACTCACTGTCTGAGTTACATTCAGTGCCTGAGTTGCACTCACTGTCTAAGCGACATTCAGTGCCTGAGTTGCACTCACTGTCTGAGTGACATTCAGTACCTGAGCTGCACTCACTGTCTGAGTGACATTCAGTGCCTGAGCTGCACTCACTGTCTGAGTTACATTCAGTGCCTGAGCTGCACTCACTGTCTGAGCGACATTCAGTGCCTGAGATGCACTCACTGTCTGAGTTACATTCAGTGCCTGAGTTGCACTCACTGTCTAAGCGACATTCAGTGCCTGAGTTGCACTCACTGTCTGAGTGACATTCAGTACCTGAGCTGCACTCACTGTCTGAGTGACATTCAGTGCCTGAGCTGCACTCACTGTCTAAGCGACATTCAGTGCCTGAGTTGCACTCACTGTCTGAGTGACATTCAGTACCTGAGCTGCACTCACTGTCTGAGTTACATTCAGTGCCTGAGATGCACTCACTGTCTGAGTTACATTCAGTGCCTGAGTTGCACTCACTGTCTAAGCGACATTCAGTGTCTGAGTTGCAATCACTGTCTGAGTGACATTCAGTACCTGAGCTGCACTCACTGTCTGAGTGACATTCAGTACCTGAGCTGCACTCACTGTCTGAGTGACATTCAGTGCCTGAGCTGCACTCACTGTCTGTGTTACATTCAGTGCCTGAGCTGCACTCACTGTCTGAGTGACATTCAGTGCCTGAGCTGCACTCACTGTCTGAGTGACATTCAGTGCCTGAGCTGCACTCAATGTCTGAGTTACATTCAGTGCCTGAGCTGCACTCACTGTCTGAGTGACATTCAGTGCCTGAGCTGCACTCACTGTCTGAGTTACATTCAGTACCTGAGCTGCACTCACTGTCTGAGTGACATTCAGTGCCTGAGCTGCACTCACTGTCTGAGCGACATTCAGTGCCTGTGTTGCACTCACTGTCTGAGTGACATTCAGTGCCTGACCTGCACTCACTGTCTGAGCGACATTCACTGCCTGAGATGCACTCACTGTCTGAGTTACATTCAGTGCCTGAGTTGCACTCACTGTCTAAGCGACATTCAGTGCCTGAGTTGCAATCACTGCCTGAGTGACATTCAGTACCTGAGCTGCACTCACTGTCTGAGCGACATTCAGTACCTGAGCTGCACTCACTGTCTGAGTTACATTCAGTGCCTGAGCTGCACTCACTGTCTGAGTTTCATTCAGTGCCTTAGTTGCACTCACTATCTAAGCGACATTCAGTGCCTGAGCTGCACTCACTTTCTGAGTGACATTCCGTGCCTGAGCTGCACTCACTGTCTGAGTTACATTCAGTGCCTGAGTTGCAATCAGTGTCTAAGCGACATTCAGTGCCTGAGTTGCACTCACTGTCTTGAGTGACATTTAGTACCTGAGCTGCACTCACTGTCTGAGTTACATTTTGTGCCTGAGCTGCACTCACTGTCTGAGTGACATTCAGTGCCTGAGCTGCACTCACTGTCTGAGTTACATTCAGTGCCTGAGCTGCACTCACTGTCTGAGTTACATTCAGTGCCTGAGCTGCACTCACTGTCTGAGTGACATTCAGTTCCTGAGCTGCACTCACTGTCTGAGTTACATTCAGTGCCTGAGCTGCACTCATTGTCTGAGCCACATTGAGCGACTGTGCTGCACTCACTGTCTGAGCGACATTCAGTACCTGAGCTGCACTCACTGTCTAAGCGACATTCAGTGCCTGAGTTGCACTCACTGTCTAAGCGACATTCAGTGCCTGAGCTGTATTCACTGTCTGAGCGACATTCAGTGCCTGAGCTGCACTCACTGTCTGAGTTACATTCAGTACCTGAGCTGCACTCACTGTCTGAGTGACATTCAGTGCCTGAGCTGCACTCACTGTGTGAGCGACATTCAGTGCCTGAGTTGCACTCAATATCTGAGTGACATTCAGTGCCTGAGCTGCACTCACTGTCTGAGTGACATTCAGTGCCTGACCTGCACTCACTGTCTGAGCGACATTCAGTGCCTGAGATGCACTCAATGTCTGAGTTACATTCAATGCCTCAGTTGCACTCACTGTCTAAGCGACATTCAGTGCCTGAGTTGCAGTCACTGTCTGAGTGACATTCAGTACCTGAGCTGCACTCACTGTCTGAGTGACATTCAGTGCCTGAGCTGCACTCACTGTCTGAGTTACATTCAGTGCCTGAGCTGCACTCACTGTCTGAGTGACATTCAGTGCCTGAGCTGCACTCACTGTCTGAGTTACATTCAGTGCCTGAGTTGCACTCACTGTCTAAGCGACATTCAGTGCCTGAGCTGCACTCACTGTCTGAGTGACATTCTGTGCCTGAGCTGCACTGACTGTCTGAGTTACATTCAGTGCCTGAGTTGCACTCACTGTCTAAGCGACATTCAGTGCCTGAGTTGCACTCACTGTCTGAGTGACATTCAGTACCTGAGCTGCACTCACTGTCTGAGTGACATTCAGTGCCTGAGCTGCACTCACTGTCTGAGTGACATTCAGTGCCTGAGCTGCACTCACTGTCTGAGTGACATTCAGTGCCTGAGATGCACTCACTGTCTGAGTTACATTCAGTGCCTGAGTTGCACTCACTGTCTAAGCGACATTCAGTGCCTGAGTTGCACTCACTGTCTGAGTGACATTCATTACCTGAGCTGCACTCACTGTCTGAGTGACATTCAGTGCCTGAGCTGCACTCACTGTCTGAGCGACATTCAGTGCCTGAGTTGCACTCACTGTCTGAGTGACATTCAGTGCCTGACCTGCACTCACTGTCTGAGTTACATTAAGTGCCTGAGCTGCACTCACTGTCTGAGTCACATTCAGTGCCTGAGCTGCACTCACTGTCTGAGTGACATTCAGTGCCTGAGCTGCACTCACTGTCTGAGTTACATTCAGTGCCTGAGCTACACTCACTGTCTGAGTTACATTCAGTGCCTGATCTGCACTCACTGTCTGAGTTTCATTAAGTGCCTGAGCTGCACTCACTGTCTGAGCGACATTCAGTACCTGAGCTGCACTCACTGTCTAAGCGACATTCAGTGCCTGAGTTGCACTCACTGTCTAAGCGACATTCAGTGCCTGAGCTGCACTCACTGTCTGAGTGACATTCAGTGCCTGACCTGCACTCACTGTCTGAGCGACATTCAGTGCCTGAGATGCACTCAATGTCTGAGTTACATTCAGTGCCTGAGTTGCACTCACTGTCTGAGCGACATTCAGTGCCTGAGTTGCACTCACTGTCTGAGTGACATTCAGTACCTGAGCTGCACTCTCTGTCTGAGTGACATTCAGTGCCTGAGCTGCACTCACTGTCTGAGTTACATTCAGTGCCTGAGCTGCACTCACTGTCTGAGTGACATTCAGTGCCTGAGCTGCACTCACTGTCTGAGTGACATTCAGTGCCTGAGTTGCACTCACTGTCTGAGTGACATTCAGTGCCTGACCGGCCACTATCTGAGCGACATTCAGTGCCTGAGTTGCACTCACTGTCTGAGCGACATTCAGTGCCTGAGATGCACTCACTGTCTGAGTGACATTCAGTGCCTGAGTTGCACTCACTGTCTAAACGACATTCAGTGCCTGAGTTGCACTCACTGTCTGAGTGACATTCAGTACCTGAGCTGCACTCACTGTCTGAGTTACATTCAGTGCCTGAGCTGCACTCACTGTCTGAGTTACATTCTGTGCCTGAGCTGCACTCACTGTCTGAGTGACATTCAGTGCCTGAGCTGCACTCACTGTCTGAGTTACATTCAGTGCCTGAGTTGCACTCACTGTCTAAGTGACATTCAGTGCCTGAGCTGCACTCACTGTCTGAGTGACATTCAGTGCCTGAGCTGCACTCACTGTCTGAGTTACATTCAGTGCCTGAGATGCACTCACTGTCTGAGTTACATTCAGTACCTGAGTTGCACTCACTGTCTAAGCGACATTCAGTGCCTGAGTTGCACTCACTGTCTGAGTGACATTCAGTGCCTGAGCTGCACTCACTGTCTGAGTGACATTCAGTGCCTGAGCTGCACTCACTGTCTGAGTTACTTTCAGTGCCTGAGCTGCACTCACTGTCTGAGTTACATTCAGTTCCTGAGCTGCACTCACTGTCTAAGCGACATTCAGACCTGAGCTGCACTCACTGTCTGAGCGACATTCAGTGCCTGAGCTGCACTCACTGTCTGAGTGACATTCAGTGCCTGAGCTGCACTCACTGTCTGAGTTACATTCAGTGCCTGAGATGCACTCACTGTCTGAGCGACATTCAGTGCCTGAGATGCACTCACTGTCTGAGTTACATTCAGTGCCTGAGTTGCACTCACTGTCTTAGTGACATTCAGTGCCTGAGTTGCACTCACTGTCTAAGCGACATTCAGTGCCTGAGTTGCACTCACTGTCTGAGTGACATTCAGTACCTGAGCTGCACTCACTGTCTGATTGACATTCAGTGCCTGATCTGCACTCACTGTCTGAGTTACATTCAGTGCCTGAGCTGCACTCACTGTCTGAGTGACATTCAGTGCCTGAGCTGCACTCACTGTCTAAGTTACATTACGTGCCTGAGCTGCACTCACTGTCTGAGTTACATTCAGTGCCTGAGCTGCACTCACTGTCTGAGTGACATTCAGTGCCTGAGCTGCACTCACTGTCTGAGTGACATTCAGTTCCTGAGCTGCACTCACTGTCTAAGCGACATTCAGTGCCTGAGCTGCACTCACTGTCTGAGTTACATTCAGTGCCTGAGCTGCACTCACTGTCTGAGTGACATTCAGTGCCTGAGCTGCACTCACTGTCTGAGTGACATTCCGTGCCTGAGCTGCACTCACTGTCTGAGTGACATTCAGTGCCTGAGCTGCACTCACTGTCTGAGTGACATTCAGTGCCTGAGCTGCACTCAGTGTCTGAGTGACATTCAGTGCCTGAGCTGCACTCACTGTCTGAGTTACATTCAGTGCCTGAGCTACACTCACTATCTGAGTTACATTCAGTGCCTGAGCTGCACTCACTGTCTGAGTTACATTCAGTGCCTGAGCTGCACTCACTGTCTGAGTGACATTCAGTGCCTCAGCTGCACTCACTGTCTGAGTGACATTCAGTTCCTGAGCTGCACTCACTGTCTAAGCGACATTCAGTGCCTGAGTTGCACTCACTGTCTAAGCGACATTCTGTGCCTGAGCTGTATTCACTGTCTGAGCGACATTCAGTGCCTGAGCTGCACTCACTGTCTGAGTTACATTCAGTACCTTAGCTGCACTCACTGTCTGAGTGACATTCAGTGCCTGAGTTGCACTCACTGTCTGAGTGACATTCACTACCTGAGCTGCACTCACTGTCTGAGTGACATTCAGTGCCTGAGCTGCACTCACTGTCTGAGTTACATTCAGTGCCTGAGCTGCACTCACTGTCTGAGTGACATTCAGTGCCTGAGCTGCACTCACTGTCTGAGTGACATTCACTACCTGAGCTGCACTCACTGTCTGAGTTACATTCAGTGCCTGAGTTGCACTCACTGTCTAAGCGACATTCAGTGCCTGAGCTGCACTCACTGTCTGAGTGACATTCAGTGCCTGAGCTGCACTCACTGTCTGAGTTACATTCAGTGCCTGAGTTGCACTCACTGTCTAAGCGACCTTCAGTGCCTGAGTTGCACTCACTGTCTGAGTGACATTCAGTGCCTGAGCTGCACTCACTGTCTGAGTTACATTCAGTGCCTCAGCTGTACTCACTGTCTGAGTGACATTCAGTACCTGAGCTGCACTCACTGTCTAAGCGACATTCAGTGCCTGAGTTGCACTCACTGTCTAAGCGACATTCTGTGCCTGAGCTGTATTCACTGTCTGAGCGACATTCAGTGCCTGAGCTGCACTCACTGTCTGAGTTACATTCAGTACCTGAGCTGCACTCACTGTCTGAGTGACATTCAGTCCCTGAGCTGCACTCACTGTCTGAGTTACGTTCAGTGCCTGAGTTGCACTCACTGTCTAAGCGACCTTCAGTGCCTGAGCTGCACTCACTGTCTGAGTGACATTCAGTGCCTGAGCTGCACTCACTGTCTGAGTTACATTCAGTGCCTGAGCTGCACTCACTGTCTGAGCGACATTCAGTGCCTGAGATGCACTCACTGTCTGAGTTACATTCAGTGCCTGAGTTGCACTCACTGTCTAAGCGACATTCAGTGCCTGATTTGCACTCACTGTTTGAGTGACATTCAGTGCCTGAGCTGCACTCACTGTCTGAGTGACATTCAGTGCCTGAGCTGCACTCACTGTCTGAGCGACATTCAGTGCCTGAGTTGCACTCACTGTCTGATTGACATTCAGTGCCTGAGTTGCACTCACTGTCTGAGCGACATTCAGTGCCTGAGCTGCACTCACTGTCTGAGTTCCATTCAGTGCCTGAGTTGCACTCACTGTCTAAGCGACATTCAGTGCCTGAGTTGCACTCACTGTCTGAGTGACATTCAGTACCTGAGCTGCACTCACTGTCTGAGTTACATTCAGTGCCTGAGCTACACTCAGTGTCTGAGTTTCATTCAGTGCCTGAGCTGCACTCACTGTCTGAGTTACATTTAGTGCCTGAGCTACACTCACTGCCTGAACGACATTCAGTGGCTGAGATGCACTCACTGAGTTACATTCAGTGCCTGAGCTGCACTCATTGTCTGTTTGGCACTCAATGCCTCAGCTGGACTCAGGTTGTGAGTGGCACTCAGTGCCTTTACGATACTCAGGGCTGGATTTTTCCATCCTGAATCCGGAAGAACGGTATCTGTGTGGAGAACAAGTTGTCCGCCAAGCAGTGTGGACACCCACCTTTCCAGCACAGGCCAGCAGTGTGACAAGAGACACAGGGCCTCTGAACACACTGTGGTTAATTAAACTCTTTAGGTCCTTAATGAAAGGTCCTAGTTTTGATACAACAAATTTTGCGGGAAGCAGCTGGGATTTGGGAGTCCTCAGTAATTACATCCATTGAGGGAAGGTGTGAATGGAAATGGAAGTGAACAGGGAAACTTTGTTGAAGGTGAGTGGACAGCTTTCAACTGGCTGGAATGGTTCACTGCATGAACTGAAAGGTTGCAGATTTGCCACCATCTCGTGGGAGGAGTTAATGGACCCGCAACCCCAAGACACAGTGGACCTTATCTGCTGCATGGATTACTGCATCCATATCCATGATCCTGTAGAACATCATTGAATTCTGACAGGTAGGAACACAACTACCCTTGCTTTTCCAAGTACCGATGGCCAATCTGTCACTCCTGAGGATCCTCATTACTTCCATGCAAAGCATCACTGTGACTGTTTGCAGGCCATCACGGAATGGCTTCCTGTTGTGTATCCAGGTTATAAGTGGTAGTCCTCATTGAACGGCTCACTCCCATGGGATGGCGTGAAGTGCCCAAGACATTGTTCGCTCGGTGGCCTCAAATCTTTAAGATGGTTACATAGGGCTAATTGTAGAGGCTCTTTTACTCATGGCCATATGTGGGCAGAGACCCTTCAAGGGGGCTGGTCTGTTAAATTGCACCACTTTGCTGGCATTTCCAATAGCTGCACATTACAGGCTTGTCACACAAAGGCAGGAGAGAAGAGCAAAGGTGAAGGATTCTATTTGTAGAGGGGTTCTGAGCCAGCAACATAAAGGCATAAAGCAATGGCCCCCTCAAAGTTTTTAACAACTGATGTCATGCTCTGAGGTCAGTTTGCAGAGGGTTTTAAAAATGGAGACAACAGAGAGAGGCTTCAGAATATTTTTTCTCTTCCAAGGTCCATTACCAGCACTTACAAATGAAAGGGATGATGCAGGCACAACACTGGCGGTCGAGGCAGGCATTTACCCTGCCCACTCTGGAATCAGTCCACCTCCGTTCCCGCTTCCTGACAACCCAATCAGATGGCAAATCAAATCGCCGCTAGTTCCAGATTTGCAACATAGCCTGTTTTGCAAACTGCAATCGAGCCCACCTTTTTTTAATTGATTCATGGGATGTGGGCTTCACTGGCTGGGCCAGGATTTATTGCCCATCCCAAGTTACCCTTGAGAAGGTGGTGGTGAGCTGCCTTCCTGAACTGCTGCAGTCCATATGGTGTAGGTTCACCCACAGTGCTGTTAGGAAGGGAGTTCCAGGATTTTGACCCAGCGACAGTCAAGGAACGGCGATATATTTCCAAGTCAGGATGGTGGGTGGCTTGGAGGGGAACTTGCAGGCAGTGGTGTTCCCGTTTATCTCCTGCCCTTGTCCTTCTAGATGGTAGTGTTCATGGGTTTGGAAGGTGCTGTCTAAGGAGCCTTGGTGAATTCCTGCAATGCATCTTGTAGATGGTACACACTGCTGCCACTGTGCGTTGGTGGTGGAAGGAGTGAATGTTTGTGGATGTGGTGCCAATCAAGAGGGCTGCTTTGTCCTGGATGGTGTCAAACTTCTTGAGTGTTGTGGGAGCTGCACTCATCCAGGCCAGTGGGGAGAATTCCTCACATTCCTGATTTGTGCCTTGTAGATGGTGGACAGGCTTTGGGGAGTCAGGAGGTGAGTTACTCATCACACGATTCCTAGCCTCTGACCTTCTCTTGTAGCCACAGTGTCTATATGACTGGTCCAGTTCAGTTTCTGGTCAATGGTAACCCCCAGGATGTTAACAGTGGGGGATTCAGTGATGGTAACATCATTGAACATCAAGGGGCGATGGTTAGATTCTCTTTTCTTGGAGATGGACATTGCCTGGCACAAATGCTACTTGCCACTTGTCAGCCCAAGCCTGAATATTGCTGCATTTGGACATGGACTGCTTCAGTATCTGAGGAGTCGCGAATGGTGCTGAACATTGTGCAATCATCAAGCAATGTCCCCACTTCTGACCTTATGATGGAAGAAAGGTAATTGATGAAGCAGCTGAAGATGGTTGGGCTGAAGCCAACTACCCTGAGGAACTCCTGCAGTGATGTCCAGGAGCTGAGATGACTGACCTCCAACAACCACAACTATCTTCTTTTGTGCTAGGTATGAATTCAAACAGTGGAGAGTTTTCTCCCTGATTCCCATTGACTCCAGTTTTGATATGGCTCCTTGATGCCACACTCGGTCAAATGCTGCCTTAATGTCAAGGACAGTCACTCTCACCTCACCTCGGGAGTTCAGCTCTTTTGTCCATGTTTGAACCAAGGCTGTAATGAGGTCAGGAGTTGAGTGTCCCTGGCAGAACCCAAACTGTGCTTCAGTGAGCAGGGTATCGTGAAGCAAGTGCCACTTGATAGCACTGTCGATGGCCCCTTCCATTACTTTACCGATGATGGAGAGTAGACTGAGGGGGCAGGAATTGGCCAGGTTGGATTTGCCCTGCTTTTTTGTGTACAGGACATACCTGGACAATTTTCCACATTGCTTGATAGATGCCTGTGTTGTAGCTGTACTGGAACAGTTTGGCTATGAGCGTGGCAAGCTCTGGAGCACAAGTCTTCAGTACTATTGTTGGAATGTTGTCAGAGCCAATAGCCTTTGCACTATCTAATGCCTTCAGCCGTTTCTTGATATCACGTGGAGTAAATTGAATTGGCTGAAGACTGGCATCTGTGATGCTGGGGACCTCTGGAGAAGGCCTAGATGGATCATCCACTTGGTGCTTCTGGCTGAAGATTGTAGCAAATGCAATCTTCTTATCTTTTGAACTGATGTGCTGGGCTCCACCATCATTGAGGATGGATATATTTGTGGAACCTCCTCCTCCAGATAGTTGTTTAATTGTCCACCACCATTCATGGCTGGATGTGGCAGGACTGCAGGGCTTAGATCTGATCCATTGGTTGTGGGATTGCTTTGCTCAGTCTATCACTTGCTGCACATACTGTTTGGTATGCAAGTAGTCCTGTTTTATAGCTTCACCAGGTTGACACCTCATTTTTAGGAATGCCTGGTCTGATCCTGGCATGCCCTCCTGCACTCCTCATTGAATCAAGGTTGATCCCCTAGCTTGATGGTAATGGTAGAGTGGGGGATATGCCAGGCTATGAGGTTACAGATTGTGTTTGAGTGCAATTCTGCTGCTGCTGATGGCCCACAGCGCCTCATGGATGCCCAGTCTTGAGTTGCTAGATCTGTTCAAAATCTATCCCATTTAGCACAGTGGTAGTGACACACAACATGATGGAGAGTATCCTCAATGTCCACAACGATTGTGTGGTGTTCACTCCTACCGATACTGCCATGGACAGATGAATCTGCGGTAGGCAGGTTGGCGAGTATGAGGTCAAGTATGTTTTTCCCTCACCACCTGCTGCAGACCCATTCTAGCAGCAATGTCCTTTAGGGCTTCATCAGCTGGGTCATTAGTGGTGCTTCCAAGCCACTCCTAGTGGACATTGAAGTCCCCCGCTCAGATTACATTCTGTGCCCTTGCCACCCTCAGTGCTCCCTCCTAGTGGTGTTCAACATGGAGGAGCACTGATTCATCAGCTGAGGGAGGGCAGTACGTGGTAATCAGCAGGAGGTTTCCTTGCTCGTGTTTGGCCTAATGCCATGAGACTTCATGGGGAGCTGAGTCAATTTTGAGGACTCCCAGGGCAACTCCTTCCCAACTGTATACTACCGTGCCACCACCTCTGCCGGTGGGACAGGACATACCCAAGAATGGTGATGGTGGCCAGGGACATTACCTGTAAGATAGGATTTCATGAGGATAACTATGTCTGGAGTCACATGTAGGCCAGACCAGGTAAGGATGGCAGATTTCCTTCCCTAAAGGACATTAGTGAACCGGATGGGTTTTTATAACCATCGACAATGGTTTAATGGTCATCATCAGACTTTTAATTCCAGATTTTAACAGAAATCAAATTCCGCCATCTGCTGTGGTGGGATTTGAATGCAGGTCTCCAGAGCATCACCCTGGGTCTCTGGATTACTAGTCCAGCAGCAATACCACTATGCAATTGCCTCCCCCTACTGTTTCCCATCACCTATGGGAAAATACCTCAGTGTCTGACTGACACTCAGTGTCTGACTGATACTCAATGTTTCTCCGGCACTCAGTCCATGACCAGCACTCACTGGCCAAACTGAATTGTTGTTTAATAAAGCAACACTTGGAAAGAAATCTGCCATCACTATCCATGACTTCAGGCTACAACATGAATGCCACAGCAACTAGGATTCCTTGGGTAGCTGGTTGGCTCAGTTGGCTTGACAGCCAGTGTGGATCAGATTGGTGCCAACAGCACATGATTCAATCCCTGTTCCAGTTGCAGTGGATTTGGCACTCATTTCCTTGACCGAGCCATGGTAGAGAATGCAGTGTTGTTGAACAGACCTCCCCTCAGGCAGAGAACTCAAGAACATGAGAAATAGGAGCAGGAGTAGGCTATTCGGCCCAACAAGCCTGCCCTGCCATTCTATAAGATCATGGCTGATCTGCCCCAGGCCTCAACTCCTCTTTTGTGCCAGCTCCTCATAACCCTCAACTTCCCGATATTTCAAAAATCTATCTACCTCTTCTTTAAGTACTTTCAGTGATCTAGCCTCCACAACCTTCTGGGGTGGAGAATTCCAGACATTCAATACCCTCTGAGAGAAGAAATTCTGCAACTATGTCCCCTAGTTCGAGATCCTCCCACTAGTGGAAACATAAAAACATAGAAACTAGGGGCAGGAGTAGGCCTGCTCTGCCTTTCAATATGAATCATGGCTGATCCTCTATCTCAACGCCATATTCCCGCTTTCTCTCCATACCCCTTGATGCCCCTAATATCCAAAAATTTATCAATTTCTTTCTTGAATATACTCAGTGACCTGGCCTCCACAGCCTTTTGTGGTAGAGAATTCCACAGGTTGATCACCCTCTGAATGAAGAAATCTTTCCTCATCTCAGTCCTAAATGGCCTGTGGCCCCTGGTTCTAGACTCCCCAACCAGGGAAAATATCCTCGCTGCGTCTAGTCTTTTTAAAAAATTTTTTTATTCATGGGATGTGGGCATCACTGCCTAGGCTGGCATTTATTGCCCATTCTTAGGAGTTAGCCACATTCCTGTGGGTCTGGAGTAACTCATATACCAGACCGGGTAAAGATGACAGATTTCTTTCCTTAAAGGGAACCAGATGGGTTTTTGCAACAATCAGCAAATGTGCTCATCATCAGACTTTTAATTCCAGATTTTTATTGAATTCAAATTTCACCATTTGCCATGGTGGGATCTGAACCCAGTTCCCCAGAGCATTACCCTGGGTCTCTAGAATACTCGTCTACTGACAATACCACTCTGCCACAAACACCTCCCCTAGGTCTGTCTAGCCCTGTTAGAATTTTATATGTTTCAATCAGATCCCCTCTCATTCTTCTAAACTCTAGTGAATACAGGCCCAATTGAACCAATCTCTCCTCATACGACAGTCCTGCCATCCCCAGTATCAGCCTAGTGAACCTTCGCTGCACTCCCTCTATGGCAAGTATATCCTCTCTTAGGTAGGGAGATCAAAACTGCATGCAGTACTCCAGGTGTGGTCTCACCAAGGCCTTGTATCTTCTTAACATCTACCCTGTCAAGCCCCCTCAAAATTTTGTACGTTTCAATAATATCACCCTTTATTCTTCTAAGCTCTAATGAATAAAGGCCTAACCAGTTTAACCTTTCTTGATAAATCAACCCCTTCATCCCAGGAGGAAGTACTCAATTGTTTTTTTAAATGAATTACCCTCTCTGACATTTCAATTTGATGGATACTACCAACCTACAGTAAAGTATAATTTGGAGCTTAATAGGAAATTACATTTTATATTAGAACAAATATTAGACCTCAAAAATTAAATTATTCAAAGCTATAAATTATTCAGCAAATCCCATGGCTTTCACGTTTCAACTGAATAATTTTTGAAGTTTTTAATATTATAGGTATTGTGGACAAGTTAATGAATTTGCTCCTGACTGATGCTTTACATCAATGCTCTTCACAACATTGTTGGTTTCCCTCTTTCTTGTCAATATTGATTGAAACACTATTGAAGAATGTCATATCTCCAAAAAGAAATCATGTTCTGGCTCAGGATACAGCAAGAAAACTACTTTGAAGTCTAGTGAGTGTTTTACTGCCAGCAGGTGGCTTACACCAAAACAACAAATTGCATCCTCCACCAAAAGGTGGACTAAGTGAGTTAATTTTTCCTGAGAGGAAGAAAGGAAACAATGTTGGTTTGAACAAGAATTGAGTGTTAACTATTCTAAGTGTGCTGGTGTATGATTGCACCGACTGAGCTATTTATTTTAACTATAAAATTTATTGAATTAACTGGATGACGCTGAGTCATTGTGCAATTTGAGAGACTTTCAGGAAAGGTTATTTTGTACGTCATCAAGTGAATTCCTATTGGTCTGTAATTGCGCTACTCAGAAGTTCCTTGACCTTTGAGAATAAATGAGTCACTGACACTGACAAGGTGTGGCTGACAATATGTGGGCAGGCGCACAATGCACTTCTCACTTTCCACAAATGGAGGCCTCAGGTCCATCCCAAGTACTCAGAGTGCCCCAGTCTGAGCAATGAGCATAAAGAAGACTTGGTGCTTGAATGTTTGCTTTGGGTTAGATTCATTGGGTCGTCAAATTCTTTTTAAATGAAGTTTGATTCCAGCAACACCGTGCCTAGTGAGGAATCGTAAAAATGTAGAAAGTCATTTCGGAGCTCATTTCCTTCATCCCCGCTATCTTTGTTCCACTTATGCTTTGCCACTTCCCTAACTGATGCACAACGGGCAGTTAGCAGCCTTTCACTGGCTGTCAGAGCCTGACAACACGTCCTCACAGACATGTCCAGAATTAAGAACATAAGAAATAGGGACAGGAGTAGACCATTTGGCCCCTCGAGCCTGCTTCGCCATTCAATAAGATCATGGCTGACCTTCTTGTGTTTCTACATTCCCATCTAACCCCGCTAACCTTTGATTCCCTTGCCTAACAAGAATCTATCTACCTCCGCCTTAAATATATTCAATGACCCCGCCTCCACCACCTTCTGAGGCAGAGAATTCCAAAGTTGCACAATCCTCTGAGAGAAAATATTTCTCCTCATCTCTGTCCTAAAAGGGTGACTCCTAATTTTAAAACAATGGCCCCTAGTTCTGGACTCCCCCACAAGAGGAAACATTATTTCAATGGAAAAACTCAGCAGGTCTGGCAGCATCGGTGGAGAAGAAATCAGTTAACGTTTCGAGCCTTCACGGCCCTTCGGCAGAACTGAAGCATAGTTAGGAGAGGGGTGAAATATAAGCTGGTTTAAGGTGGGGGGGGCGGGGGGGGGAGAGAGAAGTTGAGGGTGTGGTGATTGTGGAGATAAGCAAGCAGTGATAGGAGCAGATAATCAAAAGATGTCACAGACAAAAGGATCAAAGAGGTGTTGAAGGTGGTGATATTTGTCTAAGAAAAGTGCTAATTAAGAATGGAAGACAGGACACTCAAAGTACAGCTCTAGTGGGGGTGGGGTGGAAAGACTAACAAGGTTTTAGTTTTAGATTTAAAAATAATGGAAATAGGTGGGGAAAGAAGAATCTATATAAATTATTGAAAAAAAAAGGGGGGTTGGGGGGAGAAACGGGGTGGGGATGGGGGGAGGGGGAGTTTAAGATCTAAAGTTGTTGAATTCAATATTCAGCCCGGAAGGCTGTAAAGTGCCTAGTCGGAAGATGAGGTGCTGTTCCGCCAGTTTGTGTTGGGCTTCACTGGAACAATGCAGCCCAACGCAAACTGGAGGAACAGCACCTCATCTTCCGACTAGGCACTTTACAGCCTTCCGGGCTGAATATTGAATTCAACAACTTTAGATCTTAAACTCCCCCTCTTAGGTCCTCCTCTTAGAATTTTTCTTTATAGTGGGAATCACTTATTCTGAATACTCTGAAATATCCCCTTAAATGTCTGCCACTGCTTCTCTATTGATCTATCCTCTAGCTTAGTTTCCCAGTTCACTTCAGCTATTTCAGCTTTCATCCCCACATAGTTGCCCTTATATAAGTTTAAGATACAAGTCTTAGACCCACTCTTCTCCCTTTCAAACTGGATGTAAAATTCAATCATATTGTAGTTGCTGCTACCTAGGGGTGCCTTTAATCTGAGGTCATTAATTAATCCTGTCACGTTACACAATACCAAATCTAATATTATCTGCTCTCTGGTTGATTCCAGAACATGCTGCTCTAAGAAACTATCTCAAAAGCATCTAAGAACTCCTCATCCAGGCTATTACTGCCAATCTGATTTTTCCAGTTTATGTGTAGATTAAAATCACCCATGATTTTTGCCGTCCCTTTATCAGAAGCACACAAAATATTCTCTTGAATACTTTGTCCTGCACTGTGGCAACTATTAGGGGGACTGTAGACCATTCCCACTAATGACTTTTTTCCCCTATTATTCCTCATCTCCACCCTAACTGATTCTACATCCTGATCTCCTGATCCAAGGTCATGTCTAACTATTGCACCAATGCCCTCTTTGATTAACAGTGCTACCCCTCCACCTTTACCTAGTTTCCTATTCTTTTTGAATGTCATGTACCCTGCAATATTAAGGACCCAATCATTGTCGTCCTGCAGCCACGTCTCCGTAATTGCTGTCAGATCATATTTATTTACTTCAATGTAGGCCATCAATTCATTTACTTTGTTATGAATGCTACATGCATTCAGATAGAGAGCCTTCAGTTTTGTATTTTTGTTACCTTTGTAACTTCCAGTCTTGACTGTTGATGTATTCTTAGGTTTTTTCTCTCTGTCCCTTCCTGCCATTCTCTGACCCTCATTTCTCATATCACTATTTTGCTCCCCTGTCTTGAGTCTGCAGCTTGAATTGCTACCTCTACCCAACCTTGATCCCTCACTCCTCTTGTTTAGTTTAAAGCCCTCTCTACTTCCCTAAGCTTTGCGATTTGCAAGGACACTTGTCCCAGCATGGTTCCGGTGTAAACTGTCCCAACAGTACAGCCCCCACTTTCCCTACTACTGATGCCAGTGCCCCACAAACCAGAACTCACTTCTCCCATACCAGTCTTTGAGCGACGCATTCGTCTCTCTAATCTTATTTGTCCTATGCCAACTTGTACATGGCTCAGGAAATATTCCAGAGATTATTACCTTTGAGGTTCTGCTTCTTAATTTGGTACCTAGCTCCTCATACTGACTTTGCAGAATCTCTTTCCTAGCTCTACCTATGTCGTTGGTACCTACATGGACCATGACAACTGGATCCTCCCCCTCCCATTGCAAATTCCTCTCCAGTCCTGAGCAGATGCCCCAAACCCTGGCACCGGGCAGGCAACATAGCTGTTCAGATTCTCGCGCTTTGTTGCAGGGAACAGTGTCAATCTCCCTCATTATACTATCCCGTACTACCACTACATTCCTTTTTGCTCCCCCAGCTTGAATGGCTTCCTGTACCACAGTGCCATGGCCAGCCAGTTCATCCACCTTGCAGACTTTGCTTTCATCCACAAAGGTTGTGAGCACCTCAAACCTGTTTGACAATTGCAAAGCCTAAGGCTCCTCCCGTACTGTCTGCTTGGTCCCTTTACCTGCCTCACTGACAGTCACATCCTCCTGTCACTCACTGCTGACCAAAACAGATGTGACTGCCTACAGGAACAAAGTATCCAGGTATTTCCCCCCTCTCTTATGTTGCGCAGAGTCTGCGTTTCAGCTTCCAGATCAATAATCCTGATCCAGAATTCCTCAAACTGCAGACATGTTTGTTATGGATCACCTTTGTGTCTAAAAGCTACCACATCTCACAGCTGCAACATTACACCACTCCCGCCATTCTGACTTATGTTATTTAGTTAATTTACTTTAATTACTTTATTCCTCTGTATATTACAATTTACTCCAATGCCAATACCACTGACAACTAAAGGTTACATGCTTCTTAACTATAAGGTATGTGTTTTAAATGTTTGTTTAAATTACTTTATTTTTATTGCTTTTTTAATCTTTATTGTTTGATTTTAAGTTTAAAGTTTTCAAATTTTGGTTTATTATTTCAGTTTTACATTTACATTTTGATTTATCTACCTTAACTCACCTGTCCTCAGCTGGTTTCTCACACGCTGTCCCTTAGACTCAGCACTTGCCTGCCAGTCAACTGACCAGCTTCCTGTAACGTCACAGTTACTTTTGTCTTTTATCCAGACTGCAGCCTCACAGCAGCTGAAACAGTGAAACAGTGCGCTGCTCAGCTCCCGACTGTATCCCACAGGTCCGCTCCGCTCCGCTCCACTCTGACTCCCAGCAAGGTACCCAAGGTGGCCCAACTGAAGTCCCCGCCGCTGTCCACGCCCTTTTCAATCTGAAGCCTCCTTAGTCTGGAAACCAGGTGGGAGCGACTGGCCTTGGGAGTCTGTAACATTGACTCTGGACTTCATTAAGTCTCATGGCGTCAGGTCAAACATGGGCAAAGAAACCCCTTGCTGATTACCATCTACTGCCTTCTCTCAGCTGATACATTAGTACTCCTCCATGTTGAGCACCACTTGGAGGAAGCACTGAGGGTGGCAAGGATGCAGGATGCACCCTGGCTAGGGGAATTCAATGTCCATCACCAAGAGTGGCTCAGTAGCACCACCATAGACAGAGCAGACCGAGGCCTGAACGACATATCTGCCAGACTGGACCAGAAGTAGGTGATGACAGAAACTCTCCACCCACTTTTTTCAATAGCATAAACTCCATTATATTTCTACCTCTCTTCAGTTCTGAAGAAGAGTCATTTTGGATTTGAAACGTTAACTCTGTTCCTCCACAGATGCTGCCAGAGCTGCTGAGTTTTTCCATCATTTCTGTTTTCATTTCAGCATCACCAGTGTTTTGCTTTTATTTTGGTAAAGGAACAAACAAGAGGGACAATCCTACTTGACCTCATCCTCACCAATCTACCTGACGCAGATGCATCTGTCCAAGATAGTACTGGTAGGAGAGGCCACTGCACGATCCTTGTGAAGACAAAGTCACATCTTCCTACTGAGGATATCCTCCAGCGTGTTGTGTGGCACTACCATCGTACTAAATGGGATAGATTCAGAACAGATCCAGCAGTTCAAAAGTGGGCATCTATGAGGGACTGTGGACCATCAGCAAAAGCAGACTTCTATTGAATCACAATTTGTAAGCATATGGCCTGACATATCCCCCACTCTACCATTACTTCAAAGTAAGGGATCAACCCTGGTTCAATGAAGAGTGCAGAAAAGCATGCCAGGAGCAGCACCAGGCATACCTAAAAATGAGGTGTCAACCTGGTGAATTACAATTAGCACTACATGCATATTAAACAGGGGAAATAACATGTGATAGACAAGGCTAAGTGACACCATACACAGCAGATCAGATCAAAGCTCTGCAGTCCTGTCACATCCAGATTTGAATAGTGTTGAACATTGAACAACCAACTGGAGGAGGAGGCTCCACAAACATCTCCACCCTCAATGATGCCCTCGTCAGTGCAAAAGACAAGGCTGAAGCATTTGCAATCATCAGCAGCAATGCTGAGTGGACAATCCATCTCAGCCTCCTCCTGAGGTCTCCACCTTCACGGATGTCTTCAGCCAACTCGATTCACTCCACATCATACCAAGAAACAGCTGAAGGCACAGGGGCACACCAAAGCCCTAACAACATCCTGGCTGTAGTACTAAAGACTTGTGCTCCAGAACTAACCATACCCCTAGCCAAGCTGTTCATGTACAGCTAAAACACTGACATCTACCCAACAATGTGGAAAATTGCCCAGGTATGTCATGACCACAAAGTGAAAAACAAATCATCCCATCAGTCTAATATCGGTTATCAGGAAAATGATGGAAGGTGTTGTCAACAGCGCTTAAAAGTGTCACATGCTGATCATTAATGTGGTCCCCAATGTTCTGTTTTGATTTTGCCATGAACACTTGGCTCTAGAGCTCATTACAGTCTTTGTCCAAGCACAGATAAAAGAGCTGAATTCAGGAGGTTAGGTGAGAGTGATTGCGCTTGAAATTAAGGCAGCATTTGACCGAGTTGGCATCAAGGAGCTTAACAGAATTGAAGTCAATGGAAATCATGAGGAAAACTCTCCACAGGTTGGAGTCATACCTAGCCCAAAGGAAGATGGTTGTGGTTGTTGGAGGTCAATCATCTCAGGCCCAAGACATCACTGCAGGAGTTCCTCAGGGCAGTGTCCTAGGCTCAACCATCTTCAGCTGCTTCGTCAATGACCTTCTTCCATCATAAGGTCAGAAGTGGGGATATTTGCTTATGATTGCACAATGTTCAGTGCCATTTGTGAATCCCCAAATGATGAAGCAGTTTGGGCCTGCATGGAGCAACACCTGGACAATATTCACATTTAGGCTGAGAAGTGACAAGTAACATTAGTGCAATTCAAGTGCCAAGCAATGACTATCTCCAACTAAAAAGAATCTAACCATCTCCCCTTGATAGTCAATGGCAAAATTACCATTGCTCAATTCTCCACTATAACATCCTAGGGGTTACCATTGACCAGAAACTGAACTGGACTAGCCATAAAACTACTATGGCTACAAGAGCAGGTCAGAGGTTGGGAATTTTGAGGCAATTAACTCACCTCCTGGCTCCCCAAGCCTGTCCACCATTTGCAAGCCACAAGTCAGGAGTGTGATGGAATACTCCCCACTGGCCTGGATGAGTGCAGCTCTCACAACACTCAAGAAGCTTGACACCATCCAGGACAAAGTGATAGGCACCACATCCACAAACATTCACTCCCTTCACCATAGACACACAGTGACAGAAGTATGTATCATCTACAAGGTGCACTGCAGGAACTCACAAAGGCTCCTTAGACAGCACCTTCCAAACCCACGAACAGTACCATCCAGAAGGACAGCAGATAGATGGGGATACCAACACCTAGAAGTTCCCCTCCAAGTCACACACCATCCTGACTTGAAAATATATCGCCATTCCATCATTGTCGCTGGGTCAAAATCCTGGAACTCCCTCCCTAACAGCACTGTGGGTGTACCTATATCACATGGACTGCAGCGGTTCAAAAAGGCAGCTCACCACCACAATCTACAAGATGCACTGCAGGAACTCACCAAGGCTCCTTAGACTGCACCTTCCAAACCTATGAACAGTGCCATCTAGAAGAACAAGGAAAGCAGATGCATGGGAATACCACCAACTGAAAATTCCCCTCCAAGTCACACATCATTCTGACTGAAGGAAGAGGTGATTTTAGACAGGGTAATGAGGTAGGACTCATTAATAATCTCATAATAAAGGATGCTCTCAGCAAAAGTGATCATAACATGATGGAATTTCATATCCAGTTTGAGGTGAGAAACTTGGGTCTGAAACTAGTGTCTTAAGCCTAAACAATTACAAGGTTTGAAGAGAAAGTTGGCTACAGTCGATTGGGAAAATAGATGAAAAGATAAGAAATTAGATAAGCAATGGCAGCTATTTAAGGAAATATTTCAGAACCCTCAACAAAGATATATTTCATTGAAAAAGAAAGACTCTATGAGAAGAATGAACTATCTGTGGCTACTTAAGGAAGTTAAGGATGGTATCAAATTGAAAGAAAAATGTACAATGCTGCGAAGATTAATTGTAGGCCAGGAGATTGGGAAGATTTTAGAAACCAGCAAAGAATTACTAAAAAATAGTAAAGATGGAGAAATTAGAATTTCAGAGTAAATTAGCATGGAATATAAAAACAGACAGTACGAGCTTCTACAAGTATATAAAAAGGAAGCAGTTAGCTGAAGTAAATATTGGTCCCTTAGAGGGTGAGACTGGGGAATTAATAATAGGAAACAAGAAAATGACAGAGATTTTGAACAAGTATTTTGTATCTGTCTTCATGGTAGAAGAAACAAAAGACATCCCAAGCACAATGGAAAATCAAGGGTCAAAAGGGAGGGAGAAACTTGTAACAAGTATTATCACTAGAGAAAAAGAACTCGGAAAATTAATGGGACTAAAGGCTAACAAGTCCCCTGAACCTGATGACCTGCATTCTAAGGTCTTAAAAGAAATGGCAGCAAAGATAGTGGATGCGTTGGTTGTAATCTTCCAAAGTTCCTTGGATTCCGGAAAGGTCCCAGTGGATTGGAAAACCGCAAATGCAACACCTCTATTCAAGAAAGTAGGGAGACAGAAAGCAGAATATAGACCAGTTAGTCTGATATCTGTCATTGGAGAAATGCTGGAATCCATTATTCAGGGGCCAGGATTTTGCCCTCGTTGGGCGGACTTGGCGGAGGCGAGCGGGAGCAGTCGGGAAGCCAACTGCCACCCGTGGTCGGGCCGCAAGAGCAAAATGCGCAAAATGTGCGCTGCAGCACTCAGCGCTGCCTGTGTTGCTATGGGAGGAGGGTGAGCACAGAAGTTTGCGCATACACACCGGTGTGTGCAGGAAAATCCCCCTTAGGCACAGAGCTGAAAATAGAAAAGAAAGATTTTAAAAATGTTGACAACATATCCCTCATGTGACTCTGTCCCATGAGCAGGGACATGTTAGAAATTAGTTTGAAAATTTTAAATTTTTTTTAATGACGGATCAGAACCTCATCCTGCCCGTGGATGAGGTTCCGCAAAAAATCCAAGGCCGCTTGGTCTTTTCGCCTGCCTGCCAACCATAAGGTTGGACGGGCAGCAAAAAACATCATTCAACTTCCTTGCGTGCCTGCCGACTGAAATATCGTGCGAATGCACGATGACGTTGAGACGCTCGCCTGACACCATCGCGCGTCTTGTTTTATGCTCATTTGGGTCTGGCCCTCGCCCGCCCAACGAGCAGAAAATTCTGCCCAGGGAGGAGTAGCAGGACATTCAGAAAATCACAATACAATCAAGTCGTGTCAACATGAAACCGAAATCATATTTGGCAAACTTGTTAGAGGTCCTTGAGGATGCAACAAAGAGGGTGGATAAAGGGGTACCAGTAGATCTAGTGTACTTGTAGTTCCAAACCATATTTGGTAAGGTGCCACATAAAAGGTTGCCATTCAAGGTAAGAGCTTGTGATATTGCAAGTAATATATTGGTTGGGGGTAATATATTGGCATGGTTAGAGGATTGGCTAACTAATTGCGATAAATGAGTCATTTTCAGGTTGGTAATCTGTAACTAATGGAATGCCACATGGATCAGTGCTCGGGCCTCAGCTATATACAATATAGATTAATGGTTTCGATGAAGGGGCTGAGTGAATTGTAATCAAATTTATTAATAATACAAAGATGAATTGGAAAGCAAGCTGTGAGATGGGTACAAAGGATGGAATTGTCTATTCCCATTGGCGGCGGGCACCATGGCAGGAGTGTGGGGGACAATACGGTGGGAGGGGCATAAACCGGTTTCACGCCAGCGTGAAAGCACAGCAAGATCATGCACTGGTGTCCATCGTGGCAGAACGTGAATCACGGTGTGAACTTGATTTGCACCCCGGCCTAGAACACATCTGGACAAGTGTAACATGCAGAAGCCGGGACTTCCAGTCAAGGCCTTGCTCGGATCGCGGAGATCTGGGGAGCAGAAGATGCTGGAGACCTACAGCAACCGGACCCTGGAGGAACACGTGCATTGCATGCTGCGTGGATTCTCATGGACTCAGGGAAGGTGGGAGGTCTCCGTTGATGCTTCAGGTTTGCTTTGGAGCACCACAGTCTTGGCCATGGGCTGCTACAGATGATTGGCGAGGGGGCGGGGAGGAAGGTCCAGCTGTGAGTAGGAGAGGAAGTTATAGCGGGAGCTGGGGTGTGGGTGGCTGGGAGAGGAAGGTGTACTGGGGGGTGAGGTTGAGGGGGTTGGATCAAAGCTGCTGGGTTAGATGGGGTGGGGGGGCGCGTTGAGGTTGGGAAGGAGGGAATGGTGACTATGAGAGGGGGCAGAGGGAGCCAGTAGGGTGGGAGGGTGAGTGTGAGTCTTTCGTGGGTAGAAGGGATAGTGAGAGTGGTTGGTGGGGATGCGGAGGCAGACACAGACCCTGGGGGTGGAAATGAGGAATTCATGGAGGTCATTGTGGATGGGGGTGGGATTCTCAGGAAGGTAGGGAATGTGCACATTCACTTGGACATACTAGAGTGTCAAGGGTTCGGGTTGGTTGGTGATAGTGGGGAGGTGGAAGATGATGCTGGGGGGGTTGACAGCGATGGGGGAAAGGGCATGGGTGACTGGGGAGGGGAAAGGACAGGGGAGCTGCCAATATATTTGACCATGACCACGGTTGTTGAAATTGAAATTGAGCAGAGCCCCAGGTGCGCAGGACAGGCACAGGTGCTGCATGAGAATGCTCGGGACACTGAGATGAGTGTGATGGATGAAGGCTCCACGTGCGTGGGAGAGTGCTTGCACGAGGCTCCAAAAGGCCCTGCCACGCACACACTTCTCCCTCCAGAATCACTCGTGATCTGGTTGTGTGCAGCTGAACTGCTAGTGGTTAGGGGCTGGTGGGGTCGTGTGGGGGATGCACTGAGAGGATACGTGAAGTCTGTAAATGAAGCTGAAACACAACATTACTCATTATTCAGATTATAAACTGACAAATGCGTTCACCCGTGCGACCACTTGTGATCAGAATTTCTTAACTTTTCTAGGCCTACCACTCCTTCTAGGTGCCTCCCTGACATCCACAGCAGGGGTGGAGACAGCCTGTGCAATACTTGGCCCTGTTGCCTCTGATGGCTTCAGTGTGCGTCCTCTGGAGAGCCAAGGTCTTGGGGGCCCCGGCTTGCTTTAGATGTCTTCCTGTGGGCCAGCTGCTCCCACTGCGGTAACAGAGGACAAGGTTGAGGGTGTCACAGGCAAATGGGACTTGGTGGGAGCAGACAGCCTCAGAGATTCCTGTGTGGATGACCCAAGGATGTCCAACTGGTGCTAATCCTCCCTTTGGGTGCCTCAGGGCCTTGGCCTGACTCCTTGAGGAGAAGGAGTACCTGAAGGGACACCGAGGCGCCCTGTTTCTCTCTCGCGTCGCCATTGCAGGAACTCACCCATGGCTACCTTGATGGAGTACAGGTCTGCGCGCATCTCTGCGTTCTGCTGGACCAGGGTCACCATGGCCCCCCACGATCCTTCCCATGGAGACCTATCACGGAAAAACGGAGTGAACACTCAGAACCTGGAGGTTTGTCTAGGAAGTCTTTATTAAAGTCGTGATATCACGGAGAGCCTAGTTGCATACAACGGAGCGAACCAGTCTCTGCCTACCACCTCTTTACACACATAGGTATAGCAAAAGGTTCGTGACAGAAACTTGAGCAATTACAATAGTTTCAAATGGTTTCAAAAGATAGCGATCAGTGTTAATGGTTTAACGATTAGACAGGACAATGTCAGTGGTTTAGCAAATAGACAGTACAATGTCAATGGTTAAGCACTTAGACAGTGATATTTGGTTACATATCCTGGGCAAGACACACACACAATAGTTTTTTCTCTCTTAGATTTTGCCACCGTATCTGACATCCGGAGCCACTTAGTCTGGGAAGGTAGCACTGGCCCTTTGATTTGCTAATTTATGTGCTGGCTGCGTGACTGTTTGGGGACAGTCTACAGTAAATTACATTATACATGTATTTTAAGTTTATTTCTCTCACAAATATAGGTGTATTTTATTTATTTCACAATTGTACGTGTATTTTATTTCATTCACAATTATACGTGTATTTTATTTCATTCCCAATTACACACGTATTTTATTCCTCCACAGTCCCTCCTTGTTAATCTTTTCTTTTAGATTAACACCAGTGAGGAATAATATCTTCATCATCATACGGGGGTTCATAACCATGAGGAAAAGGCCGGTCCCTGGCGGGGTAAACTTTCTCTCCCCACGAGTGGGCTTTGCTGGGGCCAGTGTGCATCATTTGGGGAATGATTGGGGCACCCCCTAATCCATTGGAGACACTATTGATAATCTGGGAGCAGCAAATCCATAAAGTAACACACGCACAGCACCCTATGATACATGCTACGACTATCCCAATTAAAAAGTATAGCAACCAACTTCCCCAACCGGAAAACCAACCTAGTATTGTAGACCACTGAGAATCTTTGTTATAAAAATCGCTCGAACTTTCCCCAGCCTTCTTTATTTCTTGTACCTTGTCCATGACATGCTTTCCCAAGTCAGTGATATTTTCAGAGACATCGGGGACATAAGTGCAGCACTCTGCGCCTATCATAGCACAAGTGCCACCTTTTTCAGCTAGAAGGAAGTCAAGGGCCATCCTGTTTTGTAATACGGTTAGGCGTAATGCTATCATTTCAGTGGTGCTGGCTGAGATCTGCTTCTGTGTTTTAATCAGAGCATCAGCCGTTGAATTAGCGACTTTTTCAAGCGCAGCTGCCAGGTTGATAATTTCACGTGAATTACGAGCCGATCCATAAGGGGGCAAAGCAATCATCCAGAATCGTTCAGATTCCGAGATGCAACAGCGATGTAGGCGCCAATGTGGGTGCATATCTGATTTACCTATATGGCGAAGATAGGGATTTAAGTACGCTAGGTAGCAACAGCCACTCCAGGTGGGAGTGGTTTTGTTCTTTTCCGAATTTCCTACAGACATGTTAGAGGAAAAGGACAGCTGAGGCATCCCAGGCAACCAGGGGTAAGCTTTATCTCCACAATATGTACCATTAAGAGGGTCTGGTGGATGTTCAGCACCGGCGGGCTTTCGGACAGATAGGTCAAAGATGTATGATACTGCAGTATGACAGGAGCTTCGTCCCAGATCATAAGTGCTGAGTGTAAGGTTGGAACACCAACAGGTGGCGTTTACCGGCTCTAGTGATGATCTAATTCTAATCCCATGTTCTGTATAGTTCCACCCATTGGCAGGTGGAGAGCGACGGAACCAACCCCTAAACATATTGTGCTGCGGTGTTACAATATCAAAAGTTCGAACGTCAGCATACTCAGTGTCATTTAGAGGAACAGCACGCCAATTACCCGTCTCTCCCCCATGTTGGGGAGTCTGGGCGCATATCCAACAGGCACCCTGTCCTACCTCTCTAGCATAGGTGCGGCATAGAGACAAAAAGTGTTCGGAATCCTTTGGGTACCCCCCCCCTCAAAATATAGCAAAAAGACAGAATATAGCAAAAGGCAGAATCCGATACATAATGCAAATTAGTTCACTGATAATGACAGTTATCAGACTGCCGGACAATGTTTTTTACAACGAGTGGCGTGGACCCAATCTTCCTTCCCTTTAATCTTCAGGGCCTTTCGAGTTGTTAGCAGCACAAGGTAGGGTCCTTTCCACCCTCTCATGCAATTCAGCTGCTGTCTTGCATAGAGGAAAATGAGTACAAATCCAACATTTAGTCCGATTAACTTGCAAGGCTACGGCCTGCATTCGTTGAACCGCAGAATTGGTATTCCATGCCCCCGCAAGGACCACGCAGGACAGGATCCAAATCAGAGTCAGCATTCCAACGGCTCAGTTAAAGTTCTTGCACAAGCACTTCCGTCCGAGGTCAGCGTCCGCTTGACGTGCAGTGCGTGGATCCACAAGGGCGTCCTTCAACGTTTACGGCCATATGGGTGGTGAGCAGGACTTGGAAAGGCCCTTCCCATCGAGGTTCCAAACAGTTCTTTCTCCTGAAGGTCTTTACTAGCATTAGGTCCCCGGGCTGGTATTGATGGCAATCTTCAACAGTGGGCTTTTTCTGAGCTTCTACTACCTGTATATGCAAGCTTTTGAGACAGTTAGGGTGAGAGCGCATAGTCATGAGCACCAAGGGTAGAGCTTCAGGCCCTTTCAAACTGGTTTCTTCACATAATTTAGTTGTTTTTCAGAATACCATTTTGTCTTTCCACCGCCCCAGTAGACTGGGGGTGGTATAGGCAGGAAAGGGGAGGGTTGCATCGTAAGGCCTTCAACGGTTCCTTTATCACTATAGCAGTAAAATCAACAACAATTTTACAACAACAACAGCATCATTTCATCGGTGGGATACGCCTCCACCCATCGCGAGAACAAACATACTAGAACTAAAACATAATTATATTCCATACATTTAGGCATTTGTATAAAGTCCATTTGTAGGTGTACAAATGGGCCCCATGGCTGGGGTCCCGTACCAGCAGTCACTGTGGGCATCTTGCCTGGGTTATGTCATTGATATACGTATGACAGGTATTACTAATACAATGCGTATTAGCATATTACTATTCACTATACATTCAACATTCATTCTACATACACGTGTTAAACCCCTGAGCTGGCAACCGGTCAAGTCATGATTCCTGTGTCGTGAGAGATTCAATAAATGCTCATTAGTTACCCATAAAGGGACTACCCCTTCTTTAGTCTGTCTTAAATTTTCTCGGGCTTGTTCCAGTGCCCAAGATCCATAGGTGTTGCATACAGCATTTCTGCTCGCTTCGTCTGAAATATTTTTCCCTATTTCCATTAATTTATTGATAGTCCCCGCATGACTTTCGAGCATGGAAGCCAGGCTTTGGATTAACCAATGATGTCCCTATATTGAATATTGTAGCGGCATCATTTATCAGGCTGCGCTTAACGTGGTTCCCTCCCAAGCCTGATTGCATCTCGCCACTGAACTGAACTGCTTCAGTCATCAACTGGCGCGTCAGAGCCGCATAGAGTGCTTGGGTATGGGTTGAGTACCATTGGGGCAGGACGACACTGGATACATTCTAGACTATGGGTACCAGCTCATGGTGTACATTATCATACGAAACTTCTGATTAACCAGTACCAAACCATTCGCCGGTCCTGGATGCATAGTCGGACAAGATGGATCAGTTGGTGTGGTTTGAGGGGCTTCAATTATCTCTACTCAGACTGTGAAAGTAGAGGTGGGAGGTGGCTGGGTAGTGGCTGACCTCCCATGCTGGATCTGAAGCAAACCCTTACTACAATTTGAAAGCACTTGTTCTCCTACTGTTAATTTATCATTCCCCGTTGTGTGTCGCATTCGGCACTGTCCATGCTGTACCAAAGTTCCTCCTGCGGTGCGGGATGAGCAGTGATGATCCCCGACCTTGTTGCCAGTACTGATAGGCTCACGACCAGGATCGTAGATCTGTGGAGAAATTAACATCGGCTCCCGTTCTCTGGGTTACCGCTTGGTCAATTGCCATGTATCTTTAACTATGTGTAATGCCTTCATTTACTTCCCTTTCGTTGTCCTGTATTTTTCCTTTCTGTGGCCCTACACCTCCTACTATAATATCTTCAGGTAATTGCATGGCCCTTACCTGTTATCATTTCAAATGGGGTGAACCCGGCGGTCCTGCTTGGGGTAGCCCACGGCGCATTAGAATTTTGGGCTGTTCCCTGTCTCTTGATTGATTTTTTTTAAAGTTCAGTTCATCCTTTCCACCCTCCCTGGACTCTGGGGGTGGTAAGGAATATGGAATTTCTGTTTAATCTCCATAAGATTTCACACTTCTTTAATGACTCTCCCTGTGAAATTAGTTCCCTGATCTGAATCCATCTGGGTAGGCACCCCCACTCCTTCCAGTTTACTCTCTCCTGCTGCTGTCTCATGTCCGACCTCAATTCCTTAAACAACTCTACAGTGCACCTTCTTATCCTATCTTTCAATGACTCGGTATCTTCACTTCCAGTGATGGTTCTCTCTGGGAACCGCTTAACTCTGCCTGTCCTCAAGGTGTTAATCCTATGGTTTTACTTTTTGGAGCTCACAGGCACATTAATATAATCAGTAATGCATCTATTTAGCCTTTTTCCAGCTTTCCCTTTACCTGTATCCATCTTGTGGTAAATTGTTGTTAAGTATTATTTCTCCTTACATTTCAATTCCTGAACTACAGATTCCTCATAGTTTTACCTCTAAGTTTTCTATTCTGACCATGATCATCCTAAGGTTCTCTTGAGTTCAGTTTCTCTATTGTCTTGGATTGTTTAAAATGTTTGCTTACTCTTTAGGCCATATTAACTATTCCATTTCAACGGGGATCTCTGTCTCTAGATCTTTGCTTATCTCCCCCTGTGCAGTTCCAATGCCTCAGTTGATGGCCAGATTATCAAATTAATTTCCCTTAAAACAGTTTGTACATGATGTCCTCTTTCCCTGACTCATTCTCCCACTTTCCTCATACCAGTTTACACTTGCAACAGCTACCATCTTATCTTGTTCAGGTTGTCTGGAGAGACTTTACAATCCAATCAAGTATTTTCATAACAGTTTTAAAACAGAAATCAGGTATTGACATGTTTTGCTTCCTTTTCTTCTTCTCAAAGATTTTATTGTCTTAAAAGTAACCCAATAAATTGTGTCTGACCCTTTTCTTTTAGAATTATCCCAGATTTATTAACTCGGCCAAAAATTGGATTTCTGCCAAACTTTGCCAAGGTCTTGAGTTTAGCTTCACATTTTGGGAACAAACTTATAAACACAAAAGCTTGCAGCATTTGAATTAGTGCCAATTGTTGTCAGACCTTTTAAAATGAAAATTCCCTTTTGAGAACTTTATCAAGAAGCAAACCTCAAATTTTTAAACTTTGTAAAAACTGTAATCTACACTATCAAAATTAAAACAACCTCTTTTTCATGTGTAATGATTTGTATCCAAGTTATAATTTCCGTATGTTTATCGACACGTTATTTATCTTAGATAGCATCCTAGCGATTCAAAAGTAACCTGTTAAATTACACTGCACTTTACATCTCAAGATTGTCCCCAATTCAAATTTCAGTGCTTTTGGAAAGCAGATTTCCTTAAATATTTAATTCATCTCTTCATAAGAAACCCCTTTTTATCCATTGGAACCACCTAGACCTTGTGTTTATGTCTTTTCGTTTTCCTAGAATCTTTCTGAATTTCAAGTAATTTCTTTTTCTCAGAATTTTAGAATACCAACTCGTATGTATTAATCCCAATCAGCTTGGAAGCTGATGATAAGGCTTATTCCCTACTAGTCTGCAAGGGGGGTGGTACAAAGGTTGGTTCATCTCAAACAAAGGCAAGACCTGTTTTATCTTTACACTACCTTCAAATTACGACTTTTGCCAGAAATCTCAACTCAAACCTTATACTCAAAACTTTGGAATATTTGAATAAACTTTTCCTTTAATCTAATATGGGGCTTTCAACTCAAGTGCTCAACTACACACACAAAAGACAATTCAGGGAAGAAAACACATTAAAGCTCACATACAAATGCTTCATTGCACACAAACAAACACATAGATAAAGGTGTGTATCGATACTCCTATAATATTGAACTTAACTCTAAACGAAGCTTCGAGTAGCAGTGGGGGGAATAAAGGGATCTTGAAGGCTCCACCCATAGGGACCTTCAAACTGACGAAAACTCACATTTTCTCTGCTGCTGCTTGCAAATTGCTCATTAACCCCCTAGGGGTAGCCTCTCTCTCTCTCTCTCTCTCTCTCTTCAGCACAAACAGCTCTTGAAACTTAGGTCAATTCATTCTCTTTTATTTAAGTTACAGAAAATTCAGTAGCGGACTATCTACCTCCCTTAAAACATATTATAAGCGCTCAAATCTGTCCCGATTAAAAGTTCCAGCTGGTGGGAAGCTCTCTCCTTTGCTTTGAGTCCATTTAACCCAGTCAGAAACATATTGGACATTCTCAGGACCGTAATGGACACAAAAGAAAAACACAGAAATTACTTACTTTTCACCTCCAGGGGACTCGAACCCTTGGATATACTACTACTACTTTTTTTCCGTTTTCTTACCCATCTTCAAAGTTCCTGTTTTAAGCTCCGGTTTCGGTTTGTTCTTAGTACTTTGCGAAGCAGGGGGAGTGGCAGAGCCCACTCTGCTGTTGCGATCTCCCATTTTTCTGAAAAGAAAACACAATTAACAGCGCAGTGCGTTTCCTACCCTATGCGCTCACCGGTGTTTAAGAGTTCCTTAACAATTCCTCCAAATCCTCGTGTCTTTCAAATCTTTTCGGTCGGTAGCTACCCTTTTTGCAAGCACTCCCCCTTTCAGCTAGGATGCTTGTTCGTCCCCCTTGCACCTCTCCAACTTAAGAGGCCACCTCTCCAACTTAAGAGGTAGCTGGGACGCTATTTAACTGCACTCCCCCTTTCAGCTAGGATGCAGTTCATTTTTCGGTAGCTACCCTTTTTCAAGCACTCCCCCTTTCAGCTAGGATGCTTGTTCGTCCCCCTTTCACCTCTCCAACTTAAGAGGCCACCTCTCCAACTTAAGAGGTAGCTGGGATGCTATTTAACTGCACTCCCCCTTTCAGCTAGAATGCAGTTCGTATTCTCACCAATTTAGGAGAGTCTCTCCCTTTCTCCGTGAGGGTTCTTTTTCAAAGATCCGACGGTCCAGGTTTTCAAATACCTCTCCATCTTAAGAGGCCACTGGACTTCAGTCGGATCACACCTTCGTCGCCATTTATGAGAGGGGACAGAGGGAGCCAGTAGGGTGGGAGGGTGAGCGTGTGTCTTTCATGGGTAGAAGGGATGGTGAGAGTGGTTGGTGGGGATGCGGAGGCAGACACAGACCCTGGGGGTGGAAATGAGGAATTCAGGGAGGTCATTGTGGATGGGGGTGGGATTCTCAGGAAGGTAGGAATGTGCACATTCACTTGGACATACTAGAGTGTCAAAGGTTTGGGTTGGTTAGTGATAGTGGGGAAGTGGAAGGTGATGCTTGGGGGTTGACAGCGATGGGGGAAAGGGCATGGGTGACTGGGGAGGGGAAAGGACAGGGGAGCTGCCAATATATTTGACCATGACCACGGTTGTTGAAATTGAAATTGAGCAGAGCCCCAGGTGCGCAGGACAGGCACAGGTGCTGCATGAGAATGCTCGGGACACTGAGATGAGTGTGATGGATGAAGGCTCCGCGTGTGTGGGAGAGTGCTTGCACGAGGCTCCAAAAAGCCCTGCCACGCACACACTTCTCCCTCCAGAATCACTCGTGATCTGGTTGTGTGCAGCTGAACTGCTAGTGGTTAGGGGCTGGTGGGGTGGTGTGGAGGATGCACTGAGAGGATACGTGAAGTCTGTAAATGAAGCTGAAACACAACATTACGCATTATTCAGATTATAAACTGACAAATGCGTTCACCCGTGCAACCACTTGTGATCAGAATTTCTTAACTTTTCTAGGCCTACCACTCCTTCTAGGTGCCTCCCTGACATCCACAGCAGGGGTGGAGACAGCCTGTGCAATACTTGGCCCTGTTGCCTCTGATGGCTTCAGTGTGCGTCCTCTGGAGAGCCAAGATCTTGGGGGCCCCGGCTTGCTTTAGATGTCTTCCTGTGGGCCAGCTGCTCCCACTGCGGTAACAGAGGACAAGGTTGAGGGTGTCACAGGCAAATGGGACTTGGTGGGAGCAGACAGCCTCAGAGATTCCTGTGTGGATGACCCAAGGGTGTCCAACTGGTGCTAATCCTCCCTTTGGGTGCCCCAGGGCATTGGCCTGACTCCTTGATGAGAAGGAGCACCTGAAGGGACACCGAGGCGCCCTGTTTCTCTCTCGCGTCGCCATTGCAGGAACTCACCCATGGCTACCTTGATGGAGTACAGGTCTGCGTGCATCTCTGCGTTCTGCTGGACCAGGGTCACCATGGCCCCCCCACGATCCTTCCCATGGAAACCTCCATACGTGCACGTGAACAAGTCTTCATCAGAGAGCAGGCGGATGCACTCCTCTGACTCGCGTGCCACTCTGTTGAGGGCTTCCAACAGCTCTGTGTGATGTTCCCCCCGCCCTTCTGCTGACTCTTCAAGATGAGTTGGAAGTCAGAATTCAGAGGCTCGCCATCTGTCTCTGACCTCACAGATGCCTCTTCCCCAACAGTTCACTGACTTTTAGGGAGCTCGGCTGAATCTGTCTCCTTCTGCTTCAGACACGTGTCCATGCAGCGATCACCAGATTGTAAATCTGAGCCTGTTCTAGATCTAGAGCTGGTGGAGGGTGTGGGTAAGCAATGTGATGGGTCTTGCAGGCTGCTTATTTCCAGCTCTTCAATGGAGGAGGTGTCCTCTTGGCTGGAGGTGAGGACCTGGATACAAATGGGGGACTGGCTGGTTGAGGGTGTCAGTCACTTGGCAGAGCTCCCTGTGAACCAAAGTTGAGGTAATTAGTACATGGCAGCAGAACCAAAAGCAGGAGAGAGAGCACTCACATTTGCATTGAGAGAGGGATGATATGGTTCAGGATCCTCATGTGGGTGTTCGCCGCCACCCTCACCATTGCCGTAGGCACCGTCCACATCCTCACCAGTCAGCGCGATGGCACGGTCCTCAATGTGAGTAAGGGGCCTAATGTGGGCCACTCCACCTCTGGTCTGGGATCTCTCCCTGCTGTTGCGAGCAAACTTCTCCTGCATGGAAACAGATGGAGAGAGTGTGAGCAGGACACATGGCACTGCGTGGAATGTTTGTGTGGTGAGCAGAGACATGGACAGGATGAGGACGCGAGCTCAAGAGGATATGTGCCTGACAGAAATGTGAGAGTGTGTGTGGGAGTTAGTGGTGTTGTCCCTTGAGGTGTAAGATCCCTGTGGATGTGTGATGTGTTTGTGAGTGTGTGAGTTGAGAGTGATGAAGTGGTTGACTTACTCTGGTGGAACGGATGAGATCATTCATCCTCTTCTTGCACTGGATGGTTGTCTTTCTCTGTGTTCTGGTGGCGGTGACCACCGCCTCCAAGGCTGGACTGGTGACTCTGGTGGACCTCCTGCAGCCAAAGCAGGAGTAAAGGACATTGCGGTGGCCTTCCACTGTGTCCAGCAAGTGCCCCAAAGAGGCGTCGCTAAATTTGGGGGCTGCCGTCTTCTTTGCCTTTGCGGTCATCTGTCACCTGGAACAGTCCTGGTCTGTAGACATGAGCGCTCTGGTGCACTTTAAATATGGCGCCCGGAGCGAGGAAATGCTGAGGTCATGGTATGGCGGGCAAATCCGAGCCAGCCCATCAGCGATTCAGCGTCTTTCCCGTGAAAGCACTATTAACGAGGTGGGACAAGCCGGGAAGGGACCGATACAGTGCAAAAGCCTGCCATTGTGGCTGGCGGGTAAAATAGCTTTTGTCACGCCCGCTGCCGTGCTTAGTGCAAATCTGGGATGATTCAGCCCAGAGACTCTGCAAAGAGATGTATAATAAAAACAGAAAGTGCTGGTAAAACCCAGCTGGTGGCTGGCAGCACCTGTGGAGAGGGAAACACAACTGAAGACCTGAAGAAGAGTCACATTGGACTTGAAACGTTAACTCTGTTTCTCTCTCCACAGGTGCTGCCAGACGGGCTGAGTTTTTCCAGCAATTTCTGCTTTTATTTCAGATCTCCAGCATCCACAGTATTTTGCTTTTATTCAAAGGTTAAGCGAGTGGGCAAAAATTTGGCAGCTGGCATATGATGTGGGAAAATGTCAGGTTGTCCACTTTGGTGGGAGGAATAGAAAAGTGGAATATTATTTCAATGAAGAAAGACTGCAGAATGCTGTGGTGCCGTGGGACCTGGGTGTCCTCGTAAATGAATCACAAAAATTCAGCATGCGTTTTGTGTTACCTGTGACAGCGCAGAAGTTGAATTTTCTCAGAGAATAGATTGGAAGAAGCATGAAAAAGGCATCAGCCTTGTCTCATTGGTGGCATCCTCACCTCTGAGGCAGAAGTTTTTTTTTTATTCATTCACGGGATGTGGGCTTCGCTGGCTGGGCCAGCATTTATTGCGCATCCCTAGTTGCCCTTGAGAAGGTGGTGGTGAGCTGCCTTCTTGAAAAGCTGCAGTCCATGTGGTGTAGGTACACCCACAGTGCTGTTAGGAAGGGAGTTCCAAGATTTTGACCCAGCGACAGTGAAGGAACGACAGTATATTTCCAAGTGAGGATGGTGTGTGGCTTGGAGGGGAACTTGCAAGTGGTGGTGTTCCCATGCACTTGCTGTCCTTGCCCTTCTGTCTGGTAGGTTGCGACTTTGGGAGGTGCTGTCGAAGGAGCCTTGGTGAGTTACTGCAATGCATCTTGTGTATGATACACACTGTTGCCACTGTGCACCACTGGTGGAGGGTGTGAATGTTTATTGAAATGGATGGGGTGTCAATCAAGAGGGCTACTTTCTCTTGGATGATATCATGCTTCTGTAGTGTTGTCAGAGCTCCACTCATCTAGACAAGTGGAGAAAGGCTTGAGCATAAAATCTAGACTGACGCTTCAGTGTACTGCAATGATGGATGTGCCATCTTTCAATGAGATGTTAAAGTTAGGCCTTGTCTATCATCAAGGATGGATATTATGAGTCCCAAAGTACCCTTGGAAGAAGAGCAGAGGAGTTCTCCTGGCCAATATTTATTCCTTAACCAACATCATTAAAACAGATTACCTGGTCATCATCTGATCACTGTTAGTGGGGCCTGGCTGCATGCATTTGGCTGTGTACATTTTCTATATTGCAACAGTGATGACATTTCACAAGTACCTAACTGGCTGTAAAGTGCTCCAGGATGTCCTGAGGTTTTGAAAGGCAATATATAATTGCGGGGTCTTTCTTTAAAAGAAGCAGCAATTTCTGCTAAGGCAGTCAATGATAGGTTGAGGAAGTTAAAAGAAGACAAGGCACTAGTTCAGAATGAATTTCACATGTGAGTCCTCAAATAAGTTCTAATGCAATCGGCCACGCCCTTGCCACTACCTTTAAGGCATGATGGAAACAGTATAATGCCCAAGGAATTGGAAATAGCTGAAAGAACACAACCCCACAACTCTATTTTGAAAAAAACACAAGATTGATTCAGTAAACAACAGATCAAAAGCTTAACATCTGTTTTGAGGTAAAGTATTTGAAAGCAATTATGTGCTGGTAGATTGAGTGCAGAGGAAATCTACGTGTCCCTGACTTCCCACGTTGCAAAGGCACTCAACAGAGATTCCAAATTTAAAATGTCAGTTCCCCTGCTGTTCTGGTTGCTCTGTGCCAAATTTGAAATCAGACATATTTACCTCACACATCAAGATGATATGTCTGCCTATATGAGGAATTTGACAGACAGAAAAACCTAAAGGAGAAATGGACAGGTATTTGTAGGAATGGATGCTTGTGAGATGTTACTTTTTGAGACTGCAGGGTCTTTCCCAATTCTATACTTTCCATGTTCCACGCATGTCAGACACAAGGCATCCAAATGATCATACATGCTCACTATATGATTCATAGACTCATAGACATTTACAGCATGGAAGGAGGCCATTGGGCCCATCATGTCCATGCCGTTCAGCAAAGATCTGGCTACACTAATCCCATTTTCCAACGCTTGGTCCATAGCCAAGGGTAATTATTAAAGCTCCAAGGCACAAATAAATCCCAGTGCTCCCTAAAAATAAAAGAAATCTAGCTTTTACATATTTTTATTATATATTAATGATATATATTCCTGTTGCAATTTTTTTCAAAATACCAGGTCATTTTTTAAATAGTAACTTGCTGTATATAGTGAAGAAGATTCCTACAGCAGTGATACACTCCACTAAATATGCACTTGGCTGAGCTGGTTTCCTATGTGTGGCTCAGCATCATTTACAATAAGGCTTATAAATTCAACAGCCATCAGAAACAACATATGGTGTTTTGACATCATGTTTCTGATGTTTGGCTCGCTCATGCAGGTCTCACAGTAAGTTCAAACAGAGCATGAAAATCATCATTACATACTTGCCCTTCATAATAATGCAAAGAATTTTGATGCAAATACGCTAATGTCAGAACACATTTTAATAATTTGTGGCAATGCAATAGATCCAGCAAGAAAGGCAGATCAAAAATTTCGTTCCTCCTTCTTCAGATTCAAATACTTTCTAAGTAGTTCCCATTTCAAATTTGTTTCAGTTTGCTCCACTCCTGGCTCTTCACTTCCACTCGCATGACTCTTCCAATTTTGTTTGTGATTTGGACAGAAATAATTGAAGATTTGGCCAATGAATGGACAAAGCTTATCCATTTATTATTCTCTCCCCATTGAGAAATACCTGACATTTAATTAGTTGATAGCACAGGACGGGACTCATTGGGTTTGATTTTTATTTGCCATCATTGAACAAGCTGGAGACAGTGTGGGGGAATCAGTGCTTGCCTGGAGCAGAGCAGAAACCGGCCTACTCACATCTCTATTTGTTTAAACTCTCTGTGGTACAACACTCATCTCCTTCAATTGTTTGAAAGTTTCCCATGGATACCCATTAAATAGTGAAGACTTTGGCACACCTCCTTATTGCTTTTCTTCACACCCCTGACAATTCCGTTCATCTAACTGAAAAGGGAAAGACCTACATTTCTAAAGAGCTTTTCATAACCACAGGATGCCCCAATGGAGTACTTTTGACCTGTGGTCACCATTGTAATGAAAGGAACACAGCAGCCAGTTTGCATATAACAAGCTGTCACAAAAAGAAGTGTGATAAATGTTGTAGGGTGTTGGATACCGTTCGATAGATTTCACCTTTCTCCTAACTATGCTTCAGTTCTGCCGAAGGGTCGTGAAGACTCGAAACGTTAACTGATTTCTTCTCCACCGATGCTGCCAGACCTGCTGAGTTTTTCCAGGTAATTCTGTTTTTGTTTTGGATTTCCAGCATCCGCAGTAGCTTTTAGCTTTTTGTGTTTATCTCTTATTAGTCTTAAGTAGGTTAACTATATGTTTTTATTAACTACAAGAACAATGTTCAATGAAGGGATCAAGCTAGGAGCTGTCTCCATGCTTGCTTGTGCACATGGCTCTGTCCAACATTGGACCGACGCCGAGGTGTGAATCATGTGTTCTCTTACACCACTGGTTGGGCAGCACTTGTACTCAGTCCCACATTAACTCTATATGTGCAAGACCCTTATACTACAATAATGACCACATAATCTGTTTTAGTAATGTTGATTAAGGGCTGACTATTGCCCAGGATACCTGAGATAAATCTCCTACTCTTACTTGAAATAGTGTCATGGGCTCTTTTATATCCTCCCCAGAGTGGAGATGGGGCTTCAGTTTAATGTTTCTGACAATACACCAGAGCCTTGATTTTTGCGCTCAACTCTTGAGTTGGGACTTGGACTCACAATCTTCAATGCTACCAACTGAGCCATGGCTGAGACAACTGCTAGACAAGCAATACTTTCACTTGTCATCGTGCACGAAATGGTCAGCAGCCTAACATACAACAAAGGCTAATAAACTATTTGCCCAAGTGACAATATGTACTCCTTTCAACTCTTCCAGAAGTTTAAGATCAACCATAAAAAGCGGCGGCAGGACTTCCCACGTTTCTGGCACTCAAAGGACTGCTGGAGGCCAGAAATCTGCTAAGTCCAAATCTGATAAGGAGACTCTTGACTTGCTCATACCTCAGTTGCTGGATCTACAAAGGCAAGATCGGGAACATCAGGAAGTGATGTCCGCTGCACTCCTCAGATTGCAAGACATGATGGAAGAATCCATCCACCTTCAGTCTGAGGTGATAGCGCCGCATGCCAACGCACCAAGGTCAACAATGGTAGGATGGCAGCCGCCATGGAGACCTTGGTCCAGGACATCGCTCCTGCACTGCTGCATGGGCTGAACTCCATTGCTGATGCCATAGTTGGCCTCCAACACTGTCAAAGTGAGAAGGGTGTGGGGCAACTTGATCTCAGTCCAGTTAACCCTTCTCCTCAAGGAGTCAGCCAGGGGCCCTTGGGCACCCATAGGGAGCAGGATCGGCAGGTGCAAACCCCGGGGCCATCCACCCAAGTGACCTGGGAGTGCCCAGCCTATCTGAATCCCCTCTTTCAGTCACCCCAGCAGCTCCAGCTTCACAGGCCACCCAATATTTATTCTTGTATATATTGTCCTAAATGGTGGTTACTGTTAGGGGGCCTGTAGGCCACTCCCATTAGTGACTTCTTTCCCCTACTCATCTCCACCCAAACCTATTCTATATCCTGAGCTCCTGAACCAAGATCATCTCTAACTATTGTACCTATACCATCCTTGATCAACAGTGCTACCCCTCCACCTTTACCCAGCTTCCTATTCTTCTTGAATGCCATATACCCCTCAATATTCAGGACCCAATCCTTGTTACCCTGGAGCCATGTTTCTGTAATGGCTATCAGGTCATGTTTATTTACTTCAATGTGTGCTATCAATTCATTTACTTTGTTATTAATGCAACGCACGCTCAGGTACAGAGCCTTTAGTTTTGTCTTTTTCTTATCGCTGTAACATCTAGCCTTGACTGTTGTGTATTCTGAGGTTTTATCACTCTTCCTCTCCCTGCTATTATATGACCCTCATTTCCCATATTACAATTATGACCTCCAGCCTTGAATTTATCCCTTGATTTGCCACATCTGCCCAAGCTTGATCCCCCACCCTCCTTGTTTAGTTTAAAGCCCTCTCTACTTCCCTAGTTATGTGATTTGCAAGAACATTCATCCCAGCAGTGTTCAGGTGTAGACCGTCCCAACAGTACAGCCCCCACTTTCCCTAGTACTAGTGTCAGTGCCCCACAAACTGGAACCCACTTCTTCCACACCAGTCTTTCACCCATGCATTCATCTGTCTAATCTTATTTGCCCGATGCCAACTTGCACGTGGCTCAGGTAATAATCCAGAGATTATTACCTTTGAGGTTCTGCTTCTTAATTTTGTGCCTAGCTTCTCATACTGACTATGTAGAACGTTCTTCCTTGTCCTGCCTATGTTGTTGGTACCTACATGGACCACGGCAACTGGATCCTGTCCCTGCCACTGCAATTTCATCTTCAGCCCTGAGCAAATGTCCCAAACCCTGGCACCGGATGGGCAACATAGCCTTCTGGACTCTCACTCTTTGCTGCAGAGAACAGTGTCAAACCCCCTCACTCTATTGTCCCCTCCTACCACTAGATTCCTGTTTGCTCGCCCAACTTGAATGGCTCCCTGTACCACAGCGCCATGGCCAGCCAGCTCATCTACCTTGCAGACCTCGCTTTCATCCACACAGGTTGTGTCCACCTCAAACCTGTTTGATAATTGCAAAGTCTGATGATTGTTCTGCTTGGTCATATTACCTGCCTCGCTCATGGTCACATCATCCTGTCCCTCACTGCTGACTAAAACAGGCGACCCTATTCTAAGATGCATGATCTTCTTCTGGAACAAAGTGTCCAGGTATTTCTCCCTCTCCCTTATGTTGCACAGTGTCTGCGTTTCAGCTTCTAGGTCAATACCCTGATCCAGAATTCCTCTAGCAGCTTAAACTTTCTGCAGATGTGTTTGTCCTGGATCGTCTTGGTGTCCAAATGCTTCCACATTCCACAGCTGCAACATAACAACTGTCCTGCCATTGTTACTTATGTTATGTAGTTAATTTAATTACTCACTTAATTAACTTAGAATAATTCCTATGTATGCCATGCCGAATTCCCTAAGTCACCGAGTCTCCATTTCACTCCGGCATAGTCGCCCGTCTCCTCATGCAGCCCTTAAAGTTCACTATTGTAAATAAAATCCCAAGAATGTCTCCTTGCCTATGGCTCCTTGTTATGGTGAGCAGTGTTCGTGTCACTCAGATGGGAAACTTTGGTTCCTGCACAAGATAAAGGCATGTGTCTCAGTCCAGGGCCTCTTCCCTGTGCAATGTGTAACCTTCAGACCAAAGTGATGATCCAGCTTCACCCTCACTGGACACATTACTGATGTCTGCACCTCAATGGTGCTTGTCATTGCTGACAGAATGTAGTGGGCAGGTGTCACAGAGTTCCGTCATTCTCTGTGTGTGCTCTCAGCAGCTTTGAGGTGAGGCTGGCCTCCCATCTTTTCAGCATCTGTGACCAGTGATGCTGTGCTCCTGAAGGGGTCAGGTGCTGAAGGCTGACAAAGGACCAGTTGCATTTAAAGTTTCACAGCTGCATCTCCATGATATGACCCTGATCACAGAGCGCCAACAAGCTGCCCTCAGCCAGATATTCACAGAGGCTATGTGAAGATCTATGGAGTGTCCTCACTGCATGGCATCATCATCCCCCTGGAATCTAGTGACCATTAGGGCTTCTGCTGCTTCTCCATGTCATTCAGCGAGTGGAAGCATTAATGGTTGATTGCTTGTAGCCATGTGATTACAGTTCATGGCACCCTGCACCTGTGGGAAACCTGACATCTGGGCAATTCCCAGTGCCCTTGCATCCTGGCTTTCCTGGTCCCGGGCAAAATGCACAAAGTTGTGTGCATTCGCAAAGTTAGTGTCCATGACCTCATGGATGTATTTGTGGGTGGAGGATTGCGATACTTCACAAAGGTCACCTGTGGAGCCCTGAAAGGAGCCACTGGTATAAAAATTGAGTGCCACGGTCACTTTTTCTTTTATTCATTCATGGGATGTGGGCATCACTGGCTAGGCCAGCATTTATTGCCCATCACTAATTGCCCTTGTTCAGAGGTCATTTAAGAGTCAACCACATTGCTGTGTGTCTGGAGTCACATGTAGGCCAGGCCAGGTAAGGGTGGCAGATTTCCTTCTCTAAAGGACATTAGTGAACCAGATGGGTTTTTACAACAATTGGCAAAGTCATCATCAGACTTTAATTTCAGGTTTTTAATCGAATTTAAATTTCATCTGCCATGGTGGGATTTGAACCCAGGTCCCCAGAGCATTTCACTGGATTTCTGGGACACTAGTCCAGTGACAAATCCACTATGCCATCACCTCCCCATGAGGCCTATGGCAGTGGATGGCCTCTGTGTCCCCGTGGCACCAAATCCTGCAGCTGGTGGCAGGTGTGACCTGCTCGACATGCGCAGTCTTCAGCGACACTGGTTCTCAGTCATCTGCAGTCAAAGGTGGTGCCGATGGACCCTGGGTCTAGCTAGGTGCCAACCAGCAACGGCTCGTGTGGCTTTTCAGCAGCATGTGTGGGAGCCCCAGCCACCCCTTCTTCCTGAGGGCGCTGCACCTCCCCCTGTCCAGCCTGGTGCCTCCATTGCTCTCTTCTCCTTCATCTCCACTCTCTGTACGCCATGAAGCATACAGCTTGTTCACCAGGCTCCATGCTCCTGATGTGCTCCTGCAGCAGGATGAAAGACAGAGACACATGGGTTAGCTTGGGTGTTCTAAGAACCACTCTTCGTTAAGTCTGAAGGCCCCTTAACATATCCCGGAGAGTGCTGGATGTCTAGGGTTTAGTGCACTGCGTGGCTGCCTGAAAACCCACTCAAATCTGCTGTACTCCATCTGACCGATTGGCGGCACTTTCACCCACTGGACTGCATGCTGTGCTCTCAGTTGAGGCACAGACATTCTCCTAACCTGCACTCCAAGGCAGCACTGTTAGCTTGAACCAAGGGGGTGACCAATCGAAGCCTGAATGATGATATTGTAAGGGGCTGTGAGCACCTCCACCAGTGACTGCTCCATGGTCAGCTTTCGCAACCAGATCATACAACACGCCCAGTCGTCCAATTGTTCTGCAGTCCACCAAAACGCTCATTAGTTTACAGTCTGTGCCCGAAGGGTGAAAAGCGCTGGAATACTTGGTGGCACTTTCATGCCTCTGCGTTGCTTGAGTGGGCAGATAAGCTAGAGGCCCAACTCCAAGCAGGTCAATGTGGCTGCACCTGAACTGTCTCAGCTGCAGAGGAATGGTCACTTTATTTAGGGTTTCTCTAACGCGTGACCGTTTCCCCCCACCCAATCCCGCACATGCTTGTGCGCTACCATCAACCGCAAGACAGCACTTGCCCATCCCACCAACTCACCTCAACCGCAGGGCAGCCCTTGCCACCACCCCCTCCCCCCACCAACTCGCCTCAAGCGCAGTGCAGCTCTTGACCCCCCACCCCCAAGTCCCCTCAGCTGCAGGGCAGCCCTTGCCCCTCCCCACTCGCCTCAACCGCAGGGCAGGCGATGACCTGGCAGCTCACTGTCAGCCAGCCGGGAAAAAGCGACTTGCCTGTGCCCTCGCCTGAATGCACGGTGCCTCAACCTTGAAGTTCAACAGGCGACCCTCGCCAGCGCTGCACAACGTTATTGTATACTCACCTCCGAGTTCCCCTCGAAGTGCAGCCCGCCAGCTGCATGTCTTCTATATGCTGTTGTGAAACACGTCTGCGTGCAATCACGCTGACATTCTCAGATGATCCAATGTGGGGGGTAATTCCAGCTGGCTAGGCTTGCAATGATATGCAGATGTTTCACAATGAAGTTCCAGACATCCGACGATGGGAAACACAGCCTGCCATTGATGGGCAAAGCGGACAATTGCAAACTGGTTTCATGACAGTGTGAAACCGATTTTTGGCCTTCTCGCCATTATGTCTGCTCACGCCGCCAAACATACCCAATGCCAGCAGGCATAGAAAATTCTGCCCATAGTCATTTTAAAATTGTTCTATCAGTAAAATTATTTATACCTAATGTTATTTATTCTCAGCTCGTGTATTCTTTTAATCCTTCTTGGGATGTGAGCGTCACTGGCGAGACCAGTATTTGTTGTGTATCTCTAATTGCCCTTGAGCAGATGATGGTGAGCTGCGTCCTTGAATTGCTGCAGTCCATCTGATGCAGGTACACCCACAGTGCTTTTAGCGAGGAAATTCCAGAATTTTGACCCAGCGATGTACACTCTTCAAATTAGTTCTGCCTTGCGGGGTTGAAAAGTATTTCCTAACCGACCTTTGATATCAATGCCTAAACATACAACATACTGAAGTGTACATGCAGAGTTCAGCTGAGCTTTTGACAAGCTCAGCATTTGGATCTATTTTTAGGAGGGGGAAACTGTCCTTATTAAAATGTTTAAAAACTTCACTGCACACTTCACAGCTAAATCTTTGCTAAGGAATTTGATTATGCTGGAGAAAGAGTGTGTGCAGCTGCCCTTACTCTCTCAGCCACTCTTGCATGTCCCGGGGTGAGGAGACTCCAAGATGTCCAGGTGGCTTGCCAGCTGTTGTGGATAGCCAGTATGGGGTTTTTCTCTGCTTCTTCCCCTTGCAGCAGTCCATATTGCATTACCATTGTGCCATATCCACGAGACTACCAAATACTTGTAGTGTCATCTTACATGCCACAATAGATTTTATTCTGCCCTTCCAACACCTGTCCATCCCCCACTGTGAGGTAGAGGATAATAGGCTCCACCATGAGAAGGGGTGAACAGGACTTGAACTGAGAGTCTGTAGATCCAGAGGGGACTTCTGATCAAAGATCAGCCTCCTTTTTGCTCATGAGTTGTTAGCTAGGAACCACCTGGTAAACAAAATGAAAGTTGCTCCACAACATTTGAATCCTCAAAATATTTACAAAGCACCATTGAGGTCTTCACGTGTGTTTGCATACTACTGGAGGCCTGCTGCCAAGTTTATTATCATAACCTATTGGTCTCAACAATGTTCTTGTGCATTATAGGCACTGTCCCATATTAATTATTATTATTTCTTTCTCATGCTGACCGTACAAAGTTAGGTGGGAAAGTGTACAATGAGGAGGAAACAAAGAATCTAGAGACAGGTTAAGTGAATGGACAAGAACTTTTTTTTAACTCTTTCATGGGACGTGGGCCAGCATTTATTTCCCACCTCTGATTGCCCTTGAACTGAGTGGCTTGCTAGGCCATTTCAGAGGGCAGTTAAGAGTCAATCACATTGCTGTAGGTCTGCAGTCACATGTAGGGTTTGAAGTGTGGTAAGGACAGCAGATATCTTCCTTAAAGGACATTCGTGAACCAGCTGGGTTTTTACAACAATCAGTTGTTTGGTAGTATAGAACTTGAGAATAGCTGACAAAAGACACATGCCAAAGCTTTTTGTCTTGTACACATCAGGCCAATTCACAAGAATAACCAATGTCAAGGGAACAACAATTTATACTTCAAAAGAAGAGCTCTGATTGGTTGGCAACAATCAATGGTAGTTTCATCATCACCAACACTGAGATGAGCTTTTTAATTCCAGATTTATTAATTGAATTTAAATGGAACCAGCTGCCATGGTGGAATTTGAAACAATGTTCCAAAACATTAGCCTGGGTTACTAGTACTAGAATATTATCACTACACAATGGTAGATTGAACATATGACAGTGTGGTCATTCACTTTAGAAGGAAAAATAGAAAAGCAGATTCTTTTTTCAATGGTGAGGGACTGGGCTATGTTGATATTCAGACGATCCTTTGTCTTATTGTAGTTAACAAGCTGGTACAGCAAGCAATGGGGAAGGAAATTGTTTATTACAATTTATTTGTATATTACATCCCTTTACTTGTATATTACATCCCTTTATTACAAAGGGATTGGAATATAGGAGTGAAGAAGTGTTACTGCAATTGTATTGGGCCTTGGTGAGGCAACACCTGGAGTACAGTTTTGATCTCCCTACCTTAGGAAAGATATATTTGCTTTGAAAGAAGTGCATTGACGGCTCACTAAACTGATTCCTGGGCTGAGGGGCTTGTCCTGTTGAGACAGATTAAGTCGACTAGGCTTATATTCCCTAGAATTTGGAAGAATGAGCTGATATCATTGAAACATATAAAATTCTTAAGGAGCATGACAGGGAAGACCCTGGGGGAATGTTTTCCCTGGTTGGAGTCTAGGGATCACAGTCTCAGAGTAATGGTTTGACCATTTAGGACTCAAATGAGGAGAAATTTCTTCACTCAAAAGGCTTTTAAAGACTTTTAAAATCCTCTACCCCAGAGGGTTATGGATGCTCAGTCATTCAGTGTATTCAAGATAGAGATTGATAGATTTTTGTCTACTAAGAGAATAAAGAGATATGGAGGTAATGTGGGAAAGTGGAGCTGAGGTAGATCAGCCATGATCATATTGAATGGTAGTTGAGCCTCAAAAGGCTGAATGGCCTTTCTTCTGTTCTTAATCTCTTGTTCTGAAAGATGGTACTTCAAATGTTGCAGAACTCTCTCAGCATTACATTGAAATAATAGCCTAGATTATGTGCTCAAGTCTCTGAATCTATAGTTTTCTGACTCAGAGGCTAGAGTGGTACCACAATGCTAAGGCTGACAAAGGAAATAGAATATACCATCCTAAATTTGCATTGTGTGCAAAGAGTATTTCTGAAATGCAATTGCTGATTGGGATCTGAGATGAGATGAATGGTCAATTTGACAATTGGGAAGCAGTTGTTGCTTCTGAGTGAACTGGGTAAGATAGTTCACGTTAAGGCAGGGGGGCGAGAATCCTGAGTTGAAGGACTAATTCATCAGATATTGGCAGATGGTTCTGGTGGATGAAATCTTTTGGACCCCAAAAGCCTCCTCAACAACCTCACTGTCTTCAGTCTCTTCCCCCTCGACAGGTCATAGGCACTGCTCTGCCAGCTGCTTCCTATGTAGTCTTTGTTCAACAGCAAAATGATGCAGCAATCTTACTGCGATAAGGACAGGGAAACAAGTTAAAATCACTAATACTCTGGACCAATGCTGTCCCTAAGGTCCCTTTTCTTTCCCTGTCTAAAGCCTGGCTCAGAGGCCATGGCTATTTTCATCTGTGGGCCTACTTGCAGTGCCAGCAGCACCCACTACTGAGTTCTGGTGCTGCTGGGACTACGAAAGTGTCTGCCAATTAAATTGGCTAGCAGCTCTCGAGGTTGGGAATTGCTCCCACTGAGGAGCGGAGGTCCCACTGTCACCTACTTAAGGTTGCCTGCAGCCTTAAGTAAGAAAGACTTAAAAAATCAGATGGGCAAAGGAAGCCTAGATGTGGAGTTCATAGTATGTTTTTGGGATAGTTTCTTGGAACAGCACATTCTGGAGCCAACTATTCATCAAGCTGTACTAGAACTGGTGCTTGCAACGAGATGAGATTAATTGATAACCTCATAGTGAAGGCACCCCTAGGCAGCAGCAATCATAATATGATTGCATTTTACATTCAGTTTGAGGGAGGGAAGAGTGGTTCCAAGGCTAGTATTTTAAACTTAAGTAGAGGCAATTATGAAGGCATGAAAGCAGTGCTAGCTAGAGTGAACTGGCAAATGAGGTTAAGGTATAGATCCATAGAGATGCAGTGGCAGATATTTAAAGGGATGTTTCAGAATACACAGAATAGTTACATTCCAACGAGAAAGAAAACTTCCAAGGGGAGAACCCACCATCTTTGGTTAACTAAAAAAGTTAGATAGTATCAAACTTAAAGAAAAAGCATATAATTGTGCAAAGATGGGTGTCAAGTCAGAAGATTGGACAGAATATAAAGAACAACAAAGAATGACAAGAAGATTAAAAAGGAGGGAAAAATTAGAGTATGAGAGAAAGCTAGCTGGAAATATAAAGACGGATAGTAAGAGTTTCTATTGATATTTAAATAAGAAAAGAGTTAACAAAGTAAGGACTGGTCCTATAGAAAGTGAGTCTGGGGGATTAATAATGGAAAGTAAGGAGATGGCAGATGAATTGAACAGGTATTTTGCATCAGTTTTCACTATAGAGCATACAAGTGTCAGGAAAATATAATAATTCTCATAATATTGTTGGAATTTCTTGTAAAGTAGAGTAATAGTGGGATGTGTCTATATGTGTGCGTGTGAGAGATTTAATTGAGCAAGTCTGGGTGCTTTGATGTAAGAAGAGAAGTTAGATTTGAAACGTTAATTAGGTAAACATGGGGAAGTTTAGAAATATTGGTGTCGAGGAAGCATTTGCATTTTTAAATAAACCAGACTAGATTGTTTTCAAAGGAGGGGTGAAATGTGTCACCTAGCCAGGTAAAGTTTGGAAATAGTCTGTTTATTTTTCCCAAAGATTACTGGTAAAACTTAGTGCTTTGAGAGGTTTTTATTATCAGGAAGATAAAGTCCAAAGGCATAGGGCAGAATTTTGCCCTCATCAAGCAGGTGCGGTGGGCAGGCCCAGGAATGGTTGCAAAGCCAGCTGCCGCCTGAGATCAGGCCCCTACATGGATTTCACACTGGCCGATTAATGGCCAGCCAGTGTGAATCGTGCATTGCAACAGTGCCAGGGTGGGGGTGCGAGGAGAGCAAGTGCAGAAGTGTGCACTCTGAGGCACAGAGCTGCCTCAGGGAGCTGGAGATTTTTATCAATAAAATAAAGAATTTTAAAATAATGAAAACATGTCCCCTCATGTGACTCTGTCACATGAGCAGGTACTTGTAAAATATGAGTGCAAATAGTTTTTATTTTTATTAAATCACTGGACAAAACCTCATCCTGCCCGTGGATGAGGTTTCACCAAAAACGCAAAGGCCACTTGGCATTTTTGCCCACCCGCCAACCGGGTGGTTGGATAGGCAGCGAAAAACTCAAATCAATTAGATCCTTAAGGGCCTAAATAGGCCGCTTAATTGTTGATGGACATGCTGCTGACTCCCATGTGCCTGCCAACTGAAGTATCATGTGAGTGCACAATGACGGGATGCTTACTCGATGTCATCGCGCATCATTGTATGCTCATTTGGATCAGGTGTGCGCACACCCGACGAGTGCAATATTCTTCCCATAGTGAAACAATGGGTATTTGCATTCAAAGAGGAAAATATGTATAAAGGAGAGAAGACTGTTTGTAAGGAAAGGCATTTTTAAGATCTTACAAGTGTGAGAAGCCTTCAGCATCTATGCCTCAAGCTGCTGTATTCAAAAGTCTAAAGTTAAGAAAAAATCATTTTGAATTCGATTCGACTTGTTCAGGGTGTCATGTTTCTTTGCCTGGACCTTTGAAAGTTGATGTGTCTTACTGTTGCCTTAACGAAGGTGCAACTGTGAGTTAAATTAATTCAGGGATTTAGAAGTTATCATAATAGTAATATGTAGAACAATGTATGTATTTAAAAATCATTTCTCTTATTAATAAATGTTTAATCTAGTTTTGTAAAACCTTTAAGACTTGGTGGTCTTATTACTACTGAATTCAAGTCACACACCTCAAAATTTATATGAACTGTGAAACAAGTTGTGGCAGTTGTTTCAAGTTTCCCTTTGGGATTTGAACAACTCAGCATTTACCATTGGCTGTGCCATAACAACAAGTAACGTCCCAGAAATAGCTGCAAGTCAAAAAATGGAAGTTGGAGAGGAACTCAGGAAAATGACAATCATCAGAGAAGTGGCATTGAGCAAATTGTTGGAGCTGCAGGCTGACAAATCCCCAGGTCCGGATGAACATCACCCTAAGGTCTTGAAATAAGTGGCTAGTGAAATAGTTGATGCGTTGGTTTGAATTTTCCAAAATTCCCTGGATTCAGGAAAGGTTCCATTAGATTGGAAAATAGCAAATGTAACTCCTTTATCCAAAAAGGGAGGGATACAGAAAGCAGGAAACTACAGGTCAGTTAGCTTAACATCTGTCATAAGGAAAGCTTTTTTAATCCATTCATGGGATGTGGGCATCTCTGGCTGGGCCAGCATTTATTGCCCATCCCTAGTTGCCCTTAAGAAGGTGGTGGTGAGCTGCCTTCTTGAACCGCTGCAGTCCATGTAGTATAGGTACTCCCACAGTGCTGTTAGGGAGGGAATTCCAGGATTTTGACCCAGCGACAGTGAAGAAACAGCAATATATTTCCAAATCAAGTTGGTGAGATGGTCAGGATGTTAGAAGTTATTATTAAAGATGTAATAAGAGGTTCTCCACAATCAGCACAGCTGCACTGGTCATTGTTTACAGATATAAATATCTTGCAACTTGCCCAGTAAACAATTGGGCCTCCCTTGAATTTTTAAGAACCAAGCCACCAAGGTCTGTTGTCAGCAGAATTCAGAGTAGGTCACTTGACTCATTCTAAATGCAGGGCATTTAGAAAAGTTTAAAGCAATCAGGCAGAGTCAACGTGGCTTGAAGAGCTCTGAAGAGGAGTCGTGCGGACTCGCAATGTTACCTCTGTTTCTTTCTCCACAGGTGCTACCAGGCCTGCTGAGCTTTTCCAGCATTTTCTGTTTTTATTTCAGATTTGCAGCATCCACGGTATTTTGCTTTTATACTACCCGCCAAGATATTCCCACTCCTCCAATTCTAGCCTCATGCACCCAATGGCTGTGGTTCAGCTGCTGGAGCCCTAAATTCTGGGATTCCCTCTCTAAAACACTCTGCCTCTCCACCATTTTTCCATCCTCTAAGACATTCCTTAACACCTACCTTCTTGCCCAAGTTTTGGCCATCTGAGCTAATATCTTTTTTTCACATTTGAAGTTTGTAAGATGGTTATGTTTTTGGACTGTGTATTTAATTCGAGTAAAATGAAGGAATGAGTCAAGTGACCTACTCTGAATTCTGCTGACAACAGACCTTGGTGGCTTGGTTCTTAAAAATTCAAGGGAGGCCCAGTTGTTTACTGGGCAAGTTGCAAGATATTTATATCTGTAAACAATGACCAGTGCAGCTGTGCTGATTGTGGAGAACCTCTTAGTGTCCAAGTCCCAGAGAGGTGTTAGAAATGTCAGGTTCCATCAACTGCTATACTTTAATCTGTCCATTTAATTTCAAGATAGAATAGAGTTCAGATTCTAAAGGAAAACTAATTAGCTTTTCTACCTGGATACAAGGTCCATATGATTCACATTGCCATGGAAATGAGCTTTGGGAAGGGAGAAGTCCATGGGAAACCACTGTAGGATTGGGGTTGCAGGTTTTCTTAAAAGATCCCTGAACCTCACAGACACAGTGAGCCTGCAAGAATCTGAGAGAGAGAGTGACCAGATAAAGGTAGAGGCAGCTGGTCCTACACCTTAAGCAATGAAAATGTTGGCCTTGTTGGTCACCACATGAAATGTGGCTGGGAACTCATGCTCAGATTGAAGAGACCGGGTTTGTGAGGATTTAAACAAGACTGCAAGATTTGCCTAGCTTGGCTAGAGGAAAGAAACTCTAATACATCCCTTACTGTGAAATTTGGTTTTAGGGTCAGGAGTTGCCTGGCTAGGAAAGGAAGGGAAAGGGAGCAAGCCTCGCGAGTTAAGAATCACCCAGGACTGGTTTCTGGAGAATGAACTGTCCACTGAAGGGATAGAGTAAAATATAACTGTGGAGGGAGGTTTTCTGTCAGTTTAAAAGTAAATGGGGGAGCTTTTCTGTGGCTTGGAGAATAAGTTGCTGACTGAATAGTGTTTAGACATGGTTGCATTAGTTTGTTTATTACAGGAGAGGTCTTAAAACTTAAAATCTTGTCATGTGATCCTTCCAGTCAGGAAAGTTGAATATCTTTCTAAAAGCTAACAGTTTCTATGGGTATTATAACAATCTCCTTATGTAGGTTGGCATCAAATTCAGTTTGATAGCGAAGTGCCTTGGGATGTTTTATTCCAAGATAAGTGCTATATGAATGCAAGTTGTTGTTATTGATGTTGGTTATAAATTGGGGAAAGTAAGCAAGGATTTGCCCTTCTGACTGTTGCTGGAATACATACACCTGCTGATGAGATGATCAATCTACGATACTCCAATTTGAATAATTTGTTGTCACAAGGGGTAAAAAATGAACTCATGATTCAGTTCCATTCAACTTCCAGCAGTTAGAAATTTTTGTTAGAAATGTTAGAAATTTTTGTGTGTGTGTGTTACTCACAATTATCCAACAATTATGGTCAGAAAATGTGGGCAGGTGTGCCTGGCAGTTCAGGTAGATTGGCAAGATCACCTGGGCATGGCTAACATCAGAAATTTGTGAGAGTTTCTTCACAGACATGACATGCAACCCACCCAATTTTACAACATTCACTGTGCCAAGGTAACTTGACGCACCTGCATATCAATCTAGGAACGTCTCTCAAATAAACCTAAATCCTCATTTGTCTAGGAACATTGAGTTATTTGGTTGAAGTGCCTGAGAGCCAATGTCACTCATCCTCCTACTGTAGTCTGGCAAAGTTAGCACCTTCAGGCGAGGAGAGAAAATTGGAAAGAAAAACACTAGATGAAAAAAATCATTGTGTGGGTGATAATTAATGTGAACTAATTTTCTTCCATTCTGTGACACAAAAATTGTGTTGAAACACCAACTCACTGAATCACTGCACCACCACAAAGTCTTCAACATTTATCCTCTCTGTTTTAATAATTGTCAGTGAATTTCTCTTTAACTCTTTCCTGATGATCTCTTTAGAGGCAATTTTCCCTACCAAGTTTTTCTCCCCACTTAAGGGCAGACTCATGCAAGCAACAGTCCTCCAGTACTTCACCCAAATAACCATTCTTTAAGTATGAGTGTAGACAGTGAGTCAACAAGTTATTTGTTGCACCTGATTACTCAGCATCTAAAGACACATATGTTCCAGCAGACATCAGCAGAAACCTTGGCAGATTTTTTCCCTTCCTTTGTGCAAGAGCATTGAGATCAATTGTAGCATCGTAACTGTGTTGTTGATCCTTATCACCTGAGCATTGAAGGGGTGGAATTCATTGTGGCTCATAAACAGCATGGTGCTGTGTTTATGGACCCAGGTGGCACTACAAATGTCATCCATAGGACAACCAGACCTTTGGGGAATCCTGCAATGCAAAAGCTTGTAGGAGGTGAAATTTGACTTGCACCCAAAACAGGCATCGACAACACAGAGATAAAAACAAAAAACTACTGCGGATGCTGGAAATCCAAAACAAAAACAGAATTACTCTGTTGAAGGGTCATGTGGACTCGAAACGTCGACTCTTTTCTTCTCCACCGATGCTGCCAGACCTGCTGAGTTTTTCCAGGTAATTCTGTTTTTGTTATCGACAACACAGTAATTGATCCAGGTACTGGTCCGTGCTGACCTGAAGTTTGAGCCACAACTGGCATGGGGCTTTATTTGAGTAGAAGCGATGGATAGATTCTCTCACTGTGAATGAGCCCACAGGTAGAGCCACGGTAGGACAGTGGGAAAATACCTAGGAGAAAGGAAACAGGAAAGGGATAGTCCTTTTCGTGATAGAGACCTCTGAGTTGTCAAGGGCACATGTGATGACAAGGTAAAGAAGGTGGTTGTACACTTGCATGTTTGAGAGAATTGATGCAGGCAGTTGGTTTGAGGAGGTGAATAAGCCAAATAAATCAATTTTAATGTATTCAGATGAAAGTTGAAATCACCAAAGAGGAATTTCTGTGCAGAAATTGTGAGTAGATAGAAGGGAGGATAATGCAGTGAGGAAGGTGCACCTGGTGGTCCAACAAGGTAGCAGGCCAAGAAGATTTTAAAGTACAGGGAGGGATGGGTAAGAAAAGATGAGGAATTCCGATTTGCAGAACAGAGTAGAAGATGGGAACTGTGATTTGGAGCTGAGTGTTATGTTACCACTTAGGTATTTAAGGTCCAGGATGTGGCGATTCTTAAAATTTCACTGTCTTTATAAAAAAATGTTTGGTAAATTATTTTTTGTTCAAGGAGAAATGAGCAATAGGAACACTGAGCTAGTTTGGTCAAAATGATTTGTGCTCAAGTGACCAGGTGGTGTGATGTGATCCATTTTTCCTTATCAAACTGTTTGTGTTAACATATTTCAAAATGTTGTAATAGATACTTTGTGTTGACAATGCCTAACAAATACCTCAGTTGTTTTGATGCAAAACAAAAATATGAACTGAAGTTAAGGCACAGTATCGAAGGCAATTGGAGCTGGTTAGCTTAGATGGATATTGTATGGTTCGGAAACAACACAACAGCACGGATTCAGTTTCCATTCCGGCTGAGGTAGACTTGGGCCCTTACTCCTCATCTGCTCCCTGTTTGATGTGGAGTGGTGCCCCTCAAGCTATATAAATAATTCTCTCTCTCTAACAGAGAGAAATGCCTATGGTCCCTTGTGGAATATGGCTAATTAAAAGGCTAATACCTGCCTATCTAAGGCAATATTGAAATCATGTTACAGTCAAAGCTGCAGGTTTTGTGAACAGCAGTAATTTTTTTAAATCAACATTATTGTTTCAAAATTTTATATCAATAAATCACTCGTCCATCCAAAACGAATGTTTTTGATCGGTATGCTATTGTCCTCATACATTTTGTGGAAAACTGAAGGATGATTTTTTTCCCCCCATCCAATTTTTCTCCTTTCTTCCCTATTCTAAAAGCACTGATTCATGCAAGAGTTTGACTCCACTGCCACTGGCCATACTCTAGCACCTCAACCACATGGGCAACTTTCCTGTGCAAGTGAGTAAATAGAAACTGGCAGGCTATTTGATTACTAGGGGCATTACAGCTGAGCTTGTACCTCACTGCCCACACATGGCTCATTTCCCTGTATGAGGCACCAGATCGTTATTTGGAAGGAGAAACTCTGACTGATTTTTCTCAACCTTAGCTTAGTGGCATTTGAGATCAATTATCAAACTCTTGATGCAGAGTCTCTGCACAGTTTAAAAATCAAACCTGGGAACTTCTGTGAATTAATTGTAGCCACTGAAGAAACATTGGTCAAGCATTTATGATTGTATTTTTCTTTCTTTCTGAGGCAACATGCTCTTGAGTTTTTCTCAATATTACTCTTGAGGCAGTGTAACAGGAGGGAGGAGAGAAGGCGCCTCTACAATATTTATCATTACAAAACCATCAGTTCTACGTGGATATATCCTTTGTTGCATTCCAGTACTTTCGTTTATGATACATTTGCACATACCTCCCCCTCTCTCACATGCAAACACATACATAAAATAAGAACTCAATTGTGAGAAGGTAAAAACAACTTTTATTCACCACATAAGTAGTTTTATCACAGATATCAAATCAGCAAATTGGCAGAAAATACATAGAAAGGCCACATGAACACCAATGCAATGAATGACCTGTTTTTTTTTTGCCTGATAATGGTTAAATGATAAATACTGAGCAGGGTACCAGAATAATTCACCTGTTTTTCTTCTAATAGTGACATGGGACCTTTTACATCCACCTGCATAGGTAAACATGGGCCGGTGTTTAATGTCTCATCCAGAAGACATCATCTTCAACAACAGAAACAGAAAATGCTGGAAAAACTCAGCGGGTCTGGCAGCATCTGTAGAGAGAGGAACAGGGTTAACGTTTCGAGTCTAATGTGACTCTTCTTCCGAAGAAGAGTCAAGCTGGACTCGAAACATTAATTCATCCCGCCCTGGATCTAGGTTTGAGCAAAAATGTGAATGCCGCCTGCGAGAATGGCCCATCTGCCAACCACAAATGTGGATGGGCCATGTGAAATCACTGTTGACTGTATCGTTAAGGGCTTAATTGCTTGATTAATTGTCGGCGGGTGTGCTTCCGACTGCCGTGCACCCCTGCCAAGTAAAATATCACACTCGCCTGCCATCATCTTGTGCTATTTTTGTCCGTTCGGGCCAGGCGTGCGCCCGCCCATGAGACATAAAATTCTGGCCAGTATTTTATACAGGTTTATCATAACTTCCTTGCTTTTGTACTCTATGCTCCTCTTTATAAAGCCCAGGATCCCATATGCTTTATTTCTCAACTTGCCCTGTCAATGATTAGTGTACATATGCCCAAGATTTCTCTGCTCCTGCCTCCCCTTGAGAATTGTTCCCTTTAATTTATATTGCCTCTCCTCGTTCCTTACGAAAATGAATCACTTCACACTCTTCTACGCTAAATTTCATGTCATTTGTCTGCCTATGCCACCAACCTGTCTATGTCCTCTTGAAGTTTATCATTATATTCCTCACAGCTCATAATATTTCCAAGTTTTGTGTCATTCACAAATTTTGAAATTGTGTCCTAAACTGCCCATGTCTAGGTCATTAATATATATAAAGAAAAGTAGGAGTCCTTACATTTACCTTTGGGGAACACCTCTATAAATCTTCCGACAATCCAAAAGCAATCGTTCACCATTACTCTTTATTTCCTTTCACTCAGCCAATTTCAGACCAATGTTGCTACTGTACCTTTTATTCCATTAGTTTAAACTTTTCTGATAAGCCTGTTTTGTGGCACTTTATCAAATGCCTTTTGGAAGTCCATGTACACCACATCCATTATTGTAACCTCATCAATCCTTTTTGTTACCTCTTCAAAAAAACTCAAGCAAGTAAGGTAAACAGGATTTATCCTTAATATGACCTGTATATCTGCAGATATTTCAATTTTCCAAGCAAAAAAATTATTGTCAAGAGTTGAAAGTTAATTTGGCACTCATTCTTGATAGTAGCACTGCAGGTGGCAGCTGTTCTTACCTACAGTGCATGCGGTGTATTTCCAATCCATGAATTGGCATCACAAACAATATACTGTGAAATCTATAAAGTAAGGTCACCTAGTAGACTTGCACAGATGTCCTTTATTTGAAAGCTACCATATTTTCAAAATGGTTATTGTATGTTCAGTACAAAACATCACAGTATCATCGCCATATAAACTTACTTATATTGCAATACATTCATGCCATCTCTTCATACACAGATTACAATAAATACAATGACGCTGTGCCTGTCAATTCTGGACCATAGTCCATTAAGCTCTCTCTATGTCAACTCTGGCTTGCTTCCTTAGCTCATTCTGTATATCAGTCCCCTTGAGATAAAGACCAACATTCCATTAGCCTTTTTAATTTTTTTATACAATGATATAGGTTCAGACATTCAGCAAGTGCTGCCCAAAGTCTCTTTGGAAAAATGTCTTTTTGGCTTGATGGCAGCACCCTGTTAGTGGAAAGCACCACTTGTGTTGTCACTGCATAATAGTAGTGTGAAATGGTCGGCTTCACCTGTTGCTCAACTTTTAGAGATATTTTACCTTTCCATGATAATTTGAGACAGACTGGGTACTTTTCAGGTTTGAAAGTGGCAGCTTAGGCCCATTCATGGGGCTGAATTTTACATCCCGCAGTCGGGCGCACGCCCAACCCAATCGGGCATAAAACCGTACGGGAAGACGTCGGGCGAGTGTCCCGATATCATCCCATACACACGCAATATTTCACTCGGCGGATGTGCGCAAAACTCGGAAGCGTGCACGCTTTCGAGTTTTGCGCCATTAATTGGCCAGCCAGCGTGAAAGGCATGCTGAGAATGTCAGCGCTGCTGCGGTGGGGGTGGGAGGAGAGCAAGCGCTGAAGTCTGCGCATGCGTGGGAGTGTGCACACTGAAAGCTCTCTGAAGGCACAGAGCTGCCTCAGGGAGCTGAAGAATTGTGGGTTCAAAAATAAAGATTTTAAAAATGAGAGAAACATGTCTCCATATGTCACATGAGCAGGGACATATTAAAAATGATGTTTACAATTATGTTTTATTTTTCTTTTAATTACAGTTGGAAACCTCATCCCACCCGTGGATGAGGTTTCCTAAAAAATGCAAGGGCCACCTGGCCTATTGGTCTGCCTGCCAACCGTAAGGTTGGACAGGCAGCAAAAAATAGGTTTAACTTTATTTTTTAAGGGACCTTATTAGGCCTCTTAATTGTCGGTGGGAGCACTGCTGACTTTCGCACACGCCCACCAACTGAAATATCATGAGAGTACACGATGACGTTGGGACGCTCGCCTGACGTCATCACGTATGATGTTACACCCAATCAGGTCAGGAGTGTGCCCACCCATGGGACATAAAATGTCCCCATGTATTTATCCAGTTCTCCCATAAATGCATCTAAGCTATTCACTGAAAAGTGTCTCTGTGTACTATAAATGATAGTTAGTTCAACCACCAGCACCAGTTCAGTTTTCACCCAAAACACTTCAAGTGATCTCTCATATTTAGTTAAACAGGTACAGCTACAAAGTGCACAGCAGATTGATCAATATCTGAAGGACAAAGGTAGGGGAAAAAGGTCAAAGGAGGTTTTGTACATTTGCGAAGAGGAGTTATGGATTGTTTATGTTGCCGAGGAAGAACTCGAGTGTACTGTGGAGGCTGAGTGTTCTCACTTGAGGTGGTGAAGGCAGAAACCCTCAACTTATTTAAAAAGTACCTGGATCTGCACCTGAAGTGCTGTAACCTGTAAGGTACGGATCAGATGCTGGAAGGTGGCATTAGAATGGGTGGCTAGTTTTTTTATTTTCTCTTTATCAGCCCATGCATACATGATGGGCTGAATGGCCTCTTTCTGTGCCATGACTTTTCTATGGTTCTAGCTAATGTGCGCCAAATGTGCTCTACTATGCACCAAGGTTTTGAATTCATGTTGCAGGCTGTTGGATAGCAGAGAGCAGAGAGACTAAGAGCACTCTTCAGGTCTGGTGTTGATAACAGTGTGAAAATTACAAGGATATTGGAAAAGAAACATGCAGCAGAATGACAGCAATAATAATATTGGCGCATGAGTGAGATCAAAGGAGTGAGGAATTTAATAAATAGTTTCTTTCAGGGATGAACAAGAGGATGAAGGGAGTAAAAAGCAGGAATATATAACAGGAACAAACTGACCAGAAATAAACTTATGCTGATGAAGTCATTCAAGATGACTATGTGAAAGTGAAATTGAATAGAAGGCCATGTGAGGTTGGAGAATGAAGAACAAGAGAAAAAAAGGAAGACCTGCATTTATTATTGCCTTTCATGATCACCCAATGTCCCAAATGAAGTATTTTGTGAAGTGTGGTCAATACTGTAATATAAGAAACAGGGCAGCCAATTTGCACACAGAGAACTCCCACAAATAGCAATGTGACAATGACCAAGTAATCTGTTGTGTGTGAGATTGATTGAGGGACAAATTTTAGCCAGGACACCGAGGATAACTCCGCTGCTGTTCCTCGAAATAGTGCCATGGAACCTTATACTTCTACCCGAGAGGGAGAAGGGATCTCAGTTTAATATCTCAGCTGGATGACAGCACCTCCAACAGTGTAGCACTCCTTCAGCATTGCACTGAAGTATCAGCTTAGATTTTTTGCTCACGTCCTGGAGCGGGACCTGAACCCAGAACTTGAGTATTATTTAAGAAAGAGACATGCTGTCAAAGCTTTTCATCTTGCACTTATCAGAACAGATGCAAGAATGCCAAATTTCAAAGGCAACAACATTTTATACTGCATGAGAAAAGAGATGCTGATTGGCTGGCAAGTCGTCTATGATTTGTTGAGACATTGCAATGGCGAATGCACTAGGCAGTCACTGTTCCTCATACATTTGTTTATTTAAAAATGGTGCAATGTCTGGACGTATTCCTTTTGCCTGCAGAGGACAGGTCCCTGCATATGAATATTGTAGCTTTTCGCAGGTATAAGTGAGCTACATTGCGAGCCCAATTAAGAAACTTAAATTGGTTGTTCGCATTAGTCTTCACAGACTCGGGATTATTCAGCAAGTGCTGCCCAAATCATGGAATCACATCTAATGTTAGACATTATGTTTTGTGTTTTACAAGCACGGGCTGGTTGAGTATATTCTAAGTATTCTGCCTATTTCGAACTACCGAAGGGTTGTGCTGTTTGATATGATTGGGATGTATGGCCAATGAACCTGGAATCACACCAGCACTGAAATTCATATATGATGTTGCCTATTTGTGTGGTAGGCAGAATTTCTTTTTGTCTTGACGGCAGCATCCTGTTAGTGGAGAACACCACTTGTGTTGCCACTGCATAGTAGCAGCGTGAAATGGCTAGCTTCACCTGTTGCTCAAAGTTTTGAGATACTTTACCCTTCCAAGATAATTTGAAGTAGACTGGACACTTTTCAGGTTCAAAAGTGGTGGTCTTAGGCCTATTCGTGAGTATGCACGATACAGAGCAATGAACTGTTCAGGGTAACCAATATCCCACAGAATAGCTTTGATGCGCCCTATTTCAGTATCAAGCTTGCATTGTGAGCAAATGACTCGGCCCTATTTACCAGATTGTCAATAATGCCAATCTTGTAGCATGTGGAAATGTCGGAATCCCAATGCTTATATTGAACAGTGAAGATAGGCTTGCAGTAGATGGTAGAGGAGAGCCCATTAGCAGATTTCTTAACAAGCTCATCGAGGAAAGGGAGCACATTGGATTGCTGGCAATCAAAGAGGGCTCGGGAGAAGCCCTGAAGACCCAAGAAGGCAGCTGAAGATTGGTGACTCCATGCTATGGGCTGTTGGGGCAAAGGTACCCCTTTGAAGCAGTAGCGTTCTGCTTGACGTGGCCGAAGATCAAAAGTTGTGCCTGTAATTTGGTGATTGAGTGTAGACTCAGGAATCCAGGTGAACAGAATCTCGGGAGACAAGATTGAAACCCTGCAAGATGGGCTGTTGATGATGCTGTCCGAGATGGAGCGACTTTTGGAGAGAATTCCAAGGCAAGTTCTTTGAAGATGAAGATTGGAATCTAAGGCGTGAGAAACTGAATTTCAGTGAGATTGGTTGACTCACAGTGTTACTGACATTGGGTGGGTTGTTGAGAAATCCATGGAACTATGCCTTATGAGTATAAGATACATATTTCAAATTGTTTTATTTTTCTGACCTTTCTTTTTTATTCATTTATTGAATGTGTACACCACTGGCTGGGCTAGCAATTATTGCCTATCGTTAATTACCTTTGAGAAGGCGGTGGTGAGCTGCCTTCTCGAACCGCTGCAGTCCATGTGGTTTAGGTACACCCACAGAGCTATTAGGAAGGAAGTTCCAGGATTTTGACCAAACGACACTGAAGGAACAGCAATGTATTTCCAAGTCAGGATGGTAGTGGCTCGGAGGGGAGCTTTCAGGTGGTGGTGTTCCCTCTATCTGCTGCCCTTGTCTTTCTAGATGGTAGTGGTCATGGGTTTGGAAGGTGCTGCCTAAGGAGCCTTGGTGAATCCCTGCCGTGCATCTTGTAGATGGTACACACTGCTGTTACTGCTTTATAGTAAAGTTTATTTTTGTTTATTCAAAGCCTGCGGAATCTTGTGACTTTTTTCACTGAGCAAAAGTCTTAAATCTAAAACGTTGTCTACTTTAAACAATACGTTATTGATCCCTAACCAGATCCTACCAACAACTTGGGGGTCTGGCCAAGGATCATAACACACTGCAGCCATAGATAATTAGTTCCAGGGTCGAGCCTTTAAAATGAAACTGATAGGCATGCACAACGAATTGTTTGGTGAATTGGATGGGCTGTCAGGGAGCCTCTGCATCCTGGCAAACAGTTTGGAAGAGTGCTTATTCCAAATTTCTGTAGGATCACTGCATGTGGAACCTAGGAGCGTGTGGCTCGAGAATACTGCAGCAGGGCACTCACTTAGTGCCCCTCAAGCAAGAGGCTTCACCATCTCCACGGGTTTCCACAGATTGTATGAAAGCAAGGACTGGGGCCTCGGCACTGTCACAGCCCTACAGCCCTTCCACAGATCAGCGCAAGTGCTGAGGCACAGCCCTCTGCAAGTGGCAGATTGCCATGGGAAAGGCTCTTGCTCTCTTCTCTCAAGTTGACAGTCTGTTTGCTGCCCTGCTGATCATTCAACCAATACCCATTCTGGTTCTAGAAAACCACCTGGGCCTGATTGCCCTTGTTTTGACCGTTCTTGCTTGAGTGGTCCTGCCAGGAATGATCCGCCTGTCAGCATAGCTTTCAGGCATAGGAGCATGCCTTCCCACCACATCAGGTGCAGTTGCTAAGGAAGAATGATCATTAGTTGCGTTAGGGTGATTATTAATTTATGCAAGTGTAAATGCTCACTTGCAGTTTTTTACTGGCTGCTTAATGATACAGTGTTAGTTTGATGAGCAGTTGTTGACCAGGTGATGTAATTTGCCTGAAAGCTCCACATGTTTTTCGGATTAAATGTAATCCTAAGGATGGTGGAACGGATAGGACAGTTAGTGCAAGGCAATAGGAATTATTTTGTCTCAGCACTTCTCAAAGTGCTCTTGCAGCTCCCAGGTCTTGCACTTCTTTGTCATCCTCTGTTCTTTCCATCCCCACGCCTTCTTCCACAGGCGACAAGGTCATGAGGACGCAGCAAACAGGGGCATTCACCTTGGATTTGTAACAAGCAGCTCAGGTTTGACTAATTTAATTAACTTTTTTGAGGCAATCACAAAGTGTATAGATAAAACAGCTAAAGTGGATACTGTATATGGATTTTCAGAAGACATTTGATAAGGGGTCGCATAAAATCATTGTAATAAAAATTAAGTTACATGGAATCAATAGAAATTAGCCACACAGCTGGAGGGATGGGCTGAGAACAGAAACCAGAGAGTGTAAATGAATGCTTTCGGTTTGTTCGGCCATAGGTTTTATCACAACTATCTGTGCTGGGACATCATGTGCTTTAAATTTATAGATATGATTTGTATGTAGATACCAGAGGAATGGTAATGAAATCTGTTGCCGACACCAATTTAGGAGGCATGGAAAGCAATGAGGAAGAATGAAGGAAATCATAAGTACACATGAGCTAGTGGAATTCGTAGATAGGCGGCAGAAGCAGTTCAATGCAGAGAAATGTGAAGCAATATATTTTAAGGAAAGAACAATGAAAGGAAACTTATTACACATTAAGAATTATAAAATGGAGGAGCAGTGTGCAGATGCAGCAGGTTGCTGTTACATTAGTGTATGCAATTCCGGGCCAAAGGATATTAGAGCCAAAGTTGTGTCTTGTCCTTGGGTGGAGTGGCGTGGGTATGGAAATTGTGAGGAATCCAATTGCACAGGGATTCTGCCTTGCGGAGAGGAGATGGGGAAGTTTCAGTGGAGGAGTATGTACTTTACAAGTATTAAAACTTCATCTACAATAGCAATGAGGATGTTATACAGTACCCCATGGCTAATGAGAGGGGGAAACTGACAAAAACTTCCAGGTCCTAATCACTATCCAGTGACTCTCATAAAAATGGTGCATTTATGGATGTCAGGTGAAACAAAATCAGGCTCAATTGTGATGTTTCCCAAATAGCCAATGTTCTGTCTGGGCACATACCTCAAGGATAGCCATTGCTGCAAGGTACCAAAGAGCGCTAGACACTCAGAACACACACAATGAATCCATATGAGAGGAAAGGAGAAATCTGGAAGAAAAAACAACTCCTCTAAAGGCCGCAGCTTTAATACGTGTTAAAAGTCTGATGGATTACAATATTAAAGTCAATAATTTCATAAATTTTCACTCACATACATATTTAATGTAATACAACACAAAAAATAGGCAAAATCTAGTTGTGAAACTCAGTATTGCCAACGTCAAAGTTTGCTCTGGTTAAGATTGTTACTTTTAACCTTGGACCCCTGACTTTTCAGCTTGATTGCGACATAGGGTGGAAATCTCATTTATGTAACAGCAGTATTCAGGTTGAGTGCCATGTTGCTGGATCACGCTCTGCTCTCTGGAGAAGAGTCCACACTTGGGAGCTCTAGCGGGCATTGAAAGCTAGCGAAGGAGCGTTGTCCAGATGTCACAGCCCTAACCAGCTGATGCAAATCCATGACAGCCAATTTGGACAATGCATGTCCAGGAAACAAATTCACGTGTCATTCTCTGTAACAGCAAATACGAAGCTGCAAAATTGGGCCTGCACTAGCGTCCTTAAAATGTTAGCCACCCAACATGCAGGTAAAGGGAATTTTAAAGAATGTCTGCCATTACAAAGCATCTGGAAGTATTGTGGAGTATTTTTGGAGGTTTTGTGGTGGGTTGTCAGATTTGATAGGGAAAGTTGATGCATCTTCAGAGAGAGGACAGAGGAGTAGGTGAATGATCCACACAAAGGCTGCAACAGGTATGGGGGCACAGTGGCAGTCCTGCTAGGACTTTGGCATGACTGGGAGATGGAGAAAGGTCTGTGGATCTGTGGAGTGCCCTCTGCCTACTTGGAGTCGGACTCCTCCATGCCCCCAGAAACATGACATTCAACCTGAATAGTGCTGTTACAGAGATGAAATTTCTACCTTATGTAGCAATCAAGCTGAAAAGTCAGTGTTCCAAAGTTAAATGTAAATATCTTGTGACCTTAACCAGGGCAAACTTTGACATTGGCAATACTGAGTTTCACAACTAGATTTTGCATATTTTTTGTGTTGTTTTGCATTAAGTGACAGTGACAGAAGGCTGCCTAGCAGGCCAGCGTGCATCCAGCATCTTGGTGTGAATGTCCATCAGTGCTCTCCTGTATGCCTTTAAATTGAGGTTCTCATTTGATACCTCTTCAGCACAGCTTGTCTGTGTCCTCGCCCTCAGACGAGCTGGCAAGTGAGTCATTCTTTCTCTCTGGCCTGGCTGCAGCCCACTCGTGTCTGGTGACTCATAATGTGCTGATCCCAACTCTACACTTGCCTTCAAGATATGTGCCAGTACCTGAGCTGGTGGCTGCAAGTATCAGAACAAGTGATGGGGGCTCTTTATTGTTTCTGTGCTGTTGCTCTCTCTTCCTTCTTGGGCAGGCGGCAGTAACTGGATATCTGAAAGCAAGAAATCAGAAGGGGAGGGTTGTTTTGAGGGACGGGGTGGGAGTTGGGAAGCAAGAGGTCCTTGCTCACAGTAATGACTTGACATACCGGACAGGTTTCAACTTGAAATAGATAACATTATTACAAAGAGCTTTTCCGATGCTACGTGCTTCAACCAGGTCTTTGACAAGAATCTGGGCGACCCCAGATTACCAACGCTTAGGGCTCATTGGTCGAAGCCTCCAAGAACAATCATGTGACCCCAGATAAGCAGTAGGAGAGGCTATACCTTCAATTACTGCATTTCTTTCCCTTTTAGTTTTTCTTTACAGTTGCTATTTACAGAGAACATTTGAATATCCCACAACACATACTCAGGTGATTAAAGATTAAGTCTCTGAGGTGGTTTCCTTATTCAGTTAGAGCAATGTAGCTCTACCACTTGAGGTTCTTCCACTGGATCAACATGATCAGGAACTGCAGCAACAGATACATCATTAGAAAGTGGCAGTTCAGGGTTTGGCAACTGTATAGATATCAAGTATGCCTATTCCAGGACAAGCTGTCACCTCAGGGATTAATGGTTCGACATTCACAGGTGGAATAGCTGGAATGTCTCTTTATTCCTAACATGATCCATATATTTTTGAACAATTTGGTCTTCCACTTCCACCTGAAAGGACAAGGGAACAGTTTCTGAGACAATTGTACCAGGAACCCAAAAAGGTCCACTTCCAAAATTCCACACGAAAACCATGTTTCCCACAGCAAATCTTTGAGCTTTTCTTTGAATATCGTGATTCAATTTTTGATTACTCTGATTATTCTCTATCTTCCCCTCTAAGTTTGGAAACACAAGACTTAACCTTGTACATAGGTAGCGTTTCATCAATAATTCAGATGGCATTGAACCCGTAGCTGAATGAGGCATGATACGATAATTGAGAGGAAAGCAGGAAAGTCAAGTTTCTAGAGTTCCTTCATTCCAAATTTGAAAGTTTGCACAGCTCTTTCAGATAAACCCATTTGAAAAGGGATGATATGATGTTGTTTTAATATGCTTGATTCCATTTAAACTCATGAATCTCTGAAACTCTGTACTGGTAAAGATTGCACCATTATCCAAAACGATGACTTCCTCTGGGACATGTATACTAAAACTATGAAGCAGCTTTTCGATAGTTGCGCTCAATGTTGGTGATCTGACTTCATACACATCCATCCATTTAGAATGCTCATCTACGATCAATAAAAGCATGGTACCTAAGAATGGTCCTACATAACCAATGTGTAGTCTATCCCAGGGTCAACCAGGCCACTCCCACAGATGCAGTGGAGCTGAAACAGGCAACTTCTGTTGTTGCTGACAATGGAGACAGTGCTTGACCATGCTTTCAGTGTCACTGTCAATGCCTGGCCATCAGACATAGCTTCATTCAAGCGTTTTCATCTTCGATATGCCTTGATGCACACTGTGAAGCTCTGCCAAGTGTGGTTCTCCTCCTTGCGAAGGGACGACAACTCTTGATCCCCACAACAAGATTCCATCTTGACAGCGTAACCCTGTTTTTCAGGCATGCAATGATCTCATCTCTTCAGACACTGGTGAATTCGACCACCCTTGCAAAACAAGGTCTCTGATTTTAGACACAATTGGATCTCTGTTCATCCAATTCCTAATTTGCTTCACACACACAGGCCAAGAATCCAAGAAATTCAGTACAAGCACAACTTCTTGTGGCACTGGAGCATGTGCAATGCTATCTGTTAACGGGAGGTGACTGAGTCCGTCTGCATTTGCAGTATACAAGCCAGGATTGTGCATAAAGGTATACTTATAAGCATATAATATCAAAGCCCCACCTTGAATTCTTGCTGAAACTATTGGCGGAATGGTTTTATCTTCACTGGGTAAATGGTCCCACACAATGGTGAAATGTCATCCATGTGGGTACTGATGGAATTTCTTCACTCCAAATATCACCAATAAACATTCTTTTTCCAGTTGGGAATAACCCTTCTCGGCTGTGGAAAGGGTTCTTGAGACAGCCAATTGGCCTTTTTGATCCGATTTCTGTCTTTTCTTTCTCTGTTTGCCGCAGAGTTTTGTCTCATCATTCATTTTGATTTCACAGTCGGGCAAATTTCTCTCTGGCGAAATCTTAACTTGGTTCAGTTCGGTGGTTGAGCTACCCGTTAGCTTCATTACCCATTCGCATCTTGGAAAGTTTTATGACTTTTCCTTCTAATGCCTCTTTTGTTTCAATCAGCTGATTCTTCAGTTCTTCAGTCTCTTTCTTGTATTCCTTGGCTTCATCCTGGAACATTGAACATTGATGAATCTTCTCTGCCAACTGTTTCTTCAGTTTGTTCAGAGTGACACTAAATTCATTTTGAGTCTCTTCATGATTTTCCAGAGGAACCAACTCTGACCTGAGGGAACACAAGTATTGCTTTCTGCTTTACCTCCATGGTAATTTCGTTCGCTACGAAATAAAAACCAAGGCATTATACATACTGGCTCCAGTCTTCCATAGTCATGTCTTAAGGATCGATTCTGCCAAAGAATGGCACGACTGGTGAGTATTCTTTTCTTTTTTTGATGTACTCACGTTCACAAGGTGAGGTGCCTTCTCGGAGCTATTTTACCCTCGTCGCCAAGTGTAATGATTTGACACACTGGACAGGTTTCAACTTGAAACAAATAACTTTATTATAGAGAGCTTTTCATATGCTACATGCGTGAATCAGGTCCTCGACAAGAAGCCCCGCCATCCCTGGATTACCCGTGCTTAGGGCCCATTGGTCGGAGCCTCTAAGAACAATCACATGACCTCAGATAGGCAACAGGAAAGGCTATACCTTCAATGACTACAGTCACACCCTCAGCAGCTTGCTCATCTTGCCAGATAGGGTGAGGTGGGACTTGAGAAGGGGCGTAAGGCATGGGGACCGTAACGTAGAGTAGCAATCTAGAGGCCTGGACTAGTACTCTGCAGACATGAGTTCAAATCTCACCAAAGTAGGAGGGGAAATTTAAACACAATTAATTAATAAATCTGGAATTAAAAGGCTAGTGTCAGTAATGAAACAACTGAATTGTTGTAAAAACCCATCTGGTTTGCTATTGTCCTTCAGGGTCAGAAATCTGCCGCCCTTACCCAGCCTGGCCTACGTATGACTCCAGATTCACAGCAATGTAGTTGATTCCTAACTGCCTCCTGAAATGGCCTAACAGGACACTCAGTAGTATTAAACCACTATGGAGGGAAAAAGCACTCTGGGTGTACCAAGAAGATGGCCCACCAACATCTTCTCAAGGGCAATTAAGGATGGGCAATAAATGTTGACCTTGCCAGTGACGTTCATATTCCAAGAACAAATATTTTTAAAATCCTCAATGTTGTCTGTCACAGCTGACTGCATGATGCTGAGAGCCATCTGACTCCACAGAGCTCACGAGATGCAAGTGTCCTCGTCCCCTACCAGTTCTGCTCTGCTCCCTTCTATTGTGTGCCATCTTGTTCTCTTAGAGAGAAGGCAGAGTCAGTGATTGTGTAGCACTGTGTTTGGATGATGTGCATGCCATAGGTGAATAGCTGAACCTATGGGGAAGCAGTGAGAGGTGAATGTGAGGCTAGCAGCATTGCGAGGTGTGGGAAGGAAATGTTGAGTGTCTGGATGTTAGACATGAGTCCTGAGTGCCAGGGAGTGCTGACGAGTAAGTAATAGGGGTATGGTGCATTGAGCTGTGAGAGTGGTTGGTCTTGTGGTGGGTAGGAATTGTTGTGTGAAGTTGCATTCTCTAACTTTGACCACCCATGTGCACTGCTCCCACTCTCTTCTAAGGCTGTTCCTGGAGGTATTCCTGGCCACCCATGAAACCATGGCTTCTCTCCACCAGTCCAACTCCATCACAAATGCTCCAATGCTGCATCCTTCACCCTGGAACCTTATTCATGTCCTGGCGTTCCATTTTCCATGTCTAACAATTTAGAAACATCATTTAGTGCAGTTTTCCTTTGAGAGGGGCAATCTCCCTTTAAGAAGAACAAGCTGGCTGCACCATATGCTCACAGCACAACATTGTGTGGCCCCCTGCTAAGCTCAGAGGCAACCACCAGTGCAAAGAGGATGCCAGCAGCGAGCAAGCTGCTTAGCCCACACTGCAATCATGAAAATGATGTAGGAGTATTAAGTATGCATGCTGGCAACCTCCAATGGAATGTTACAACCGGTCCCTAAGCAATGTTCCCCCAATTTGTTATCATCCTGGACCGAGGTACCGCAAATTGTTATGCTCCCGGGTGAGGATGGATGAACTGGCTCCCTTTCTTTATTCAACCCCTTTCGGTTGGTTGCAACAAGATTAATTTAAAAAGTATCCCTTCCCTCGTGGATACTTTTACGCAGTCCAAATGTATTTATGTTCTAAAAGGAACCAAATTAACTATGTTGCCTTGAATCAAAGAAAGAGTTACTAACTGTGAGGAAAAATAATAAAAACACAACACAGATTAGAAATGAGAAATTGAGTCCAAAATTAAAAGTTAAAAAAGATATATGAATCAGTCCTTTGGCTTGTCCATGAGGAGTAGATGGTGAAGCGTTGCGGCCGTTAAGTTGGGATGATTTTGGTAGTGCTCACTTTGGCAATTGAGTAGTTGGTTTGGAGATTTTTGGTTCTGTTGGTTAGCTGAAAGAAGTTGTTTCCATTTCGACTTTGGCTTTGCTGACTTGTGACTTGCTACCAGCAATCAGAGAGGGAGGATTTTTTTATTTTACCTGCGAGCGCAGGGATGCCCAGTTGATGTTCTTCACCTTTGACCTTCATAGCACACACACACAAACCAGAAAAGAACACCAGACTAGCACACAGAACTAGGGTTGCAGTTGGCTTTTTTAAACCCCTTTCCTTATGTATTCCTGGAAGGGAAAAAAACAAACATGTGTTTTGCCCAGACCTGTTTTCTTTTCAAGTCAGTTCATGTTCACAGTCTGGGATATAACTCAACAGGAGGTGATTTCTGCTGAGATGGTAATCATTTTCCATTATCTCCACAATGACAGGAGATCATAGTTCAGTTTTTGCATTGTATCTTTTCCTTTGAAGTGCCTCTGTCTGAAGTAGGCCATGTCACACCTTCTAGGAGCGACATTCCTGAACTAGTTGGTCAAGTAATCCACATAGGAATTTTCCAGCAAGTGGTTACCTTACAGTCTCAGCCAGCTTTTGCTTGTATGTCCTTTTTTAAAAATACACATGTCTTACTTAAAAATCCAATATGTCCATAAGTAATTCAGGGATAGGATCTGTGGTCATAACAGAAACCAACATGGAAAAGTCACAAATCACGATCGCCATGCGGACAAATTTTTGGTCCATGTTAGGAAATAGAGATAGTTTCAGTAAGTTATATTGGCCATTGTAGGAATGAGTTTTAGCTTTAAAGTTTAAGTTTCATTTGTGTTTCTGTCTCTGTGCATTAAGAAAGGTCAAACTGAGTTGTAGTTTCACTTAAAAAAAGGTGCCTCAATTTCTAACGAGTTTTTTGATGACAGGTGCCGCTAAGGCAAACAAACAGGAGAGGAAGAATTGGGCTGTTGCCTAGCAACAGGAGTCCAGAGAGGCAGGCCCCACCCACCCACCACAGACACACACAGAAAAGCTAGAAAGAGTAGTTTGTTTTGGAAGCTGTTGGAGTTCAGCTGACTTTGAAGATGGCTGCAGAGAAGCAGCCTAGAAGGGGCAGATAGCCAGCTCCACCTAAAAGTGGTTGAAAGTAGCTGCTAAGAGAGACTGGAAAAGGGGACAGATAGCCAGTCCCAAGCTAAGGAAACAACTCAAAAATCCAGGGAGTGGAACAGGGGAAAGTCCCAAGAAGACCTTCTAGTCAGAGGGAGGACAAGAAACTGGAAAAGGTCCTGTTAATGAAGTTAAGAGCAAGGGACAGACGGAAAGGCTCCAAGCTTCAGATTTAAAGAGACCAAAGCTGCAGAAAGCATATTTAAAATGAGAACAGCTTGCAAGAGGCAAGAAGGCCCAAAAACATGGCTGATGGTCTGTAACTCTTTGCTATGGACATGTGAAGCAGTGGTGTACTGTATACAGCTGAGTTGGTGAGCGAGAGTGCGTGGAAGACAGCTTGAATGCATGTGGTGGCCCAGGGAAAAGGAACATCAGAAGGAGAGTTCGAAACGCTGAAGGTGAAATCTTGTATCCGCAGTAGCTTTTAGCTTTTTGTTTTTATCTCTGTGTTTAATTGACTGCCACCTCTCTTCAAGAAATGCCCTCTCTGAAGAAGTATTGTTCTGTTTTCCGACAGGATTTCCGCCTGTCTCTTCTGCCCTGCTCACCTTCATTGCTTTCCATTTCTCTCCTGGTGTTTGACAAGGTGTTTACTAAAACCCGCTTTCACAGCCATATCTCCTTTCTCAGTGACTGTCTCCGTCTCCGACTCACCCCACGTGGATTTCAACTGAAATTCCATCCTTCTTGTTTCGAACCCACCCAGGATTACAGGTATCTCCGGGACATAAAACGTTTCTCGGACTGCTGTTCCCGTCGCATTCTGAGATCCACACTCAGCGCCATGCGCCGCCATATGAACACACTCGACCTCTCCCTCCAGCAGCACCGCCGCACCCTTTTTCAAAGCTGCGCGTGCCCCAAGTTTCATTTTATTCTTCGCCTCATCCGTCGCCTCAACAAGAAACTTTTTCTCTTTCTCTCAAGTGCTAAGGAACGCAAGCTCCAACAACTCATCGACACCAACACCCATCTGGGACCCTCCACCCCTGCTTGTCCCTCCGTCCCCACCCCATCTTCCAATCCCAGCCCCAGCCGCATATTCACTATACCCCCTGACCTTCCCCTCTCCGATGCTGAACGTTCAGTGCTCAGCAAAGGACTTAGCTTCATACCCTTACGCCCTCATCTCAATGAATTTCGGGCTCGGCATGATGCTGAACTCTTCTTCCGCCGTCTTCGTCTCCGTGCTCACTTCTTTGGGCAGGAGTCCTCTCCCCGTTCAACGGATTCTTTTACCCACCTCCAATATTCTCCCGCCACCTGGACCCCTCCCTCTGGATTCTTACCTTCTCTTGATCTTTTCATTGAGAACTGTCGGCGTGACATTAGCCGTCTCAATTTCTCTGCTCCTCCCACCCATTCTAATCTGTCTCTCTCTGAACTCACTGCACTCTGTTCTCTCAGGTCCAACCCCAACATTGTCATCAAACCCGCTGACAAGGGTGGTACTGTTGTTGTCTGGCGCATTGACCTCTACCTCGCGGAGGCTGAGCGTCAACTCGCAGACACTTCCTCCACCTCTCCCTGGACCATGACCCCACCACAGAACATCAAGCCATTGTTTCCAGGACTGTCACTGACCTCATCTCCTCTGGGGATCTTCCTCCCACAGCTTCCAACTTGATAGTCGCCCAACCTCGGACGGCCCGCTTCTACCTCCTACCCAAAATCCACAAACAGAACTGTCCTGGCAGACCGATCGTGTCAGCCTGTTCCTGCCCCACGGAACTCATTTCTCGTTATCTTGACTCCCTTCTTTCTCCCCTTGTCCAGTCCCTTCCCACCTACATCCGTGATTCCTCTGACACCTTATGTCACATCAACAATTTCCAGTTCCCTGACCCCAACCGCTTCCTCTTCACCATGGATGTCCAATCCCTCTACACCTCCATCCCCCACCAGGATGGTCTGAGGGCCCTGAGCTTCTTCCTTGAACAGAGGCCCGAACAATCCCCATCCACCACTACTCTCCTCCGTCTGGCTGAACTTGTTCTCACACTGAACAATTTCTCCTTTAACTCCTCTCACTTCCTCCAAATAAAAGGTGTGGCTATGGGTACCCGCATGGGCCCCAGCTATGCCTGTCTCTTTATGGGGTATGTGGAACATTCCTTGTTCCAGTCCTACTCCGGCCCCCTCCCACAACTCTTTCTCCGGTACATCGATGATTACTTCGGTGCTGCTTCATGCTCTCGTCGGGACCTGGAAAAATTTATTAATTTTGCTTCCAATCTCCACCCCTCCATCATTTTCACATGGTCCATCTCTGACACTTCCCTCCCCTTCCTTGACCTCTCTGTCTCAATTTCTGATGATAGACTGTCCACCAATATCCATTACAAGCCTACCGACTCCCACAGATACCTCGACTACAGCTCCTCACACCCCACTTCCTGTAAGGACTCCATCCCATTCTCTCAGTTCCTTCGCCTCCGTTGCATCTGTTCTGATGACGCTACCTTCAAAAACAGCTCCTCTGACATGTCCTCCTTCTTCCTTAACCAAGGTTTTCCACCCACGGTCGTTGACAGGGCCCTCAACCGTGTCCGGCCCATCTCCCACGCATCCGCCCTCACGCCTTCTCCTCCTTCCCAGAAACACGATAGGGTCCCCCTTGTCCTCACTTATCACCCCACCAGCCTCCGCATTCAAAGGATCATCCTCCGCCATTTCCGCCAACTCCAGCATGATGCCACCACCAAACACATCTTCCCTTCACCCCCCCGGCGGCATTCCGTAGGGATCGTTCCCTCCGGGACACCCTGGTCCACTCCTCCATCACCCCCTACTCCTCAACCCCCACCTATGGCACCTCCCCATGCCCACGCAGAAGATGCAACACCTGCCCTTTCACTTCCTCTCTCCTCACCGTCCAAGGGCCCAAACACTCCTTTCAAGTGAAGCAGCATTTCACTTGCATTTCCCCTAACTTAGTCTACTGCATTCGTTGCTCCCAATGCGGTCTCCTCTACATTGGAGAGACCAAACGCAAACTGGACGACCGCTTTGCAGAACACCTTTGGTCTGTCTGCAAGAAAGACCCAAACCTCCCTGTCGCTTGCCATTTTAACACTCCACCCTGTCCTCTTGCCCACATGTCTGTCCTTGGCTTGCTGCATTGTTCCAGTGAAGCCCAACGCAAACTGGAGGAACAGCACCTCATCTTCCGACTAGGCACTTTACAGTCTTCCGGGCTGAATATTGAATTCAACAACTTTAGATCTTAAACTCCCCCTCCCCCCATCCCCACCCCGTTTCTCCCCCCTCCCTTTTTTTTCAATAATTTATATAGATTCTTCTTTTCCCACCTATTTCCATTATTTTTAAATCTAAAACTAAAACTTTGTTAGTCTTTCCACCCCACCCCCACTAGAGCTGTACCTTGAGTATCCTGCCTTCCATTCTTAATTAGCACTTTTCTTAGATAATATCACCACCTTCAACACCTCTTTGATCCTTTTGTCTGTGACATCTTTTGATTATCTGCTCCTATCACTGCTTGCTTATCCCCACAATCACCCCACCCTCAACTTCTCTCTCCCCCCGCCCCCCCACCTTAGACCAGCTTATATTTCACCTTTCTCCTAACTATACTCCGTTCTGCCGAAGGGTCATGAAGACTCGAAGCGTTAACTGATTTCTTCTCCACCAACGCTGCCAGACCTGCTGAGTTTTTCCAGGTAATTCTGTTTTTGTTTTGGATTTCCAGCATCCGCAGTAGCTTTTAGCTTTTTGTTTTTATCTTGTAGAAGGCATCTGAGTGAAAATGTCAGTTTGGGAGAAAATTCCAAAGTGAGTTCTTGGAGAGTGAAGATCCTCTGGCTGTAGGGTCTAGAAGAAAGGGTCATAATCTCAGGTTATGGGGTAGGCCATTTAGGACTGAGATGAGGAGAAACCTCTTCACTCAGAGGGTGGTAAACCAATGGAATTCTCCACCACAGTAGGCTGTGGAGGCCAAGTCACTGAATATAATTAAGAAGGAAATAGATTTCTAGACTCTAAAGGCATCAAGGGGTATGGGGAGAGAGCGGGAGTATGTCGTTGAGATAGAGGATCAGCCATGATCATATTGAATGGCGGAGCAGGCTTGAAGGGCCGAGTGACCTACTCCTGGTTCTATTTCTTTCTATGTTTCTATGGAAGCCTTCGTGTGAAAGACAGAATGCAGTGAGATCGGCTGGCACACAGTGTGGCAAGCGTCCAGGGGGAGTTGAGGAGAGATCCATAGCACCTGGTTGAGGTGACATCTGTCGCTTGGTTTCAGAGTGTGGTGTGTATGACCACAGGGTACACGGACTGTGTACTTATTGTGGACATTAGAGTATAAGATAACATTTGTAACTTGTGTTATCCTTACAAATCTATATATATTTGTAAAAGTGAAGGAGTATTGTAATATAGTTTGTCTTTTCTTATTTAATAAATGTTTTTATTCATTTGTTAAAAGTTCATCAGCTGACTCCTGTGACTCTGTACAGTAGCCCTTCTCCACATATATAAACAAAAATAAAAGTTAGGATCTATCAGCTGGGTTCCACCCTGGGATCAGGCTTGTTCAGGAGTAATCTCAGTGGGGATCATAACACCCATAATCTTGAGTGAAGTAGCGAGACTGTTATGATCCCAGCTGAACAAGATCCCAGAATGGAACCTGGCTTCATAAACATTATTTTTTATTATTTTTAAACCATGCAAGCTACTTACTGAAACAGATTCATAGAAGTCTACTGTTGACTTTTTAACAAAAAGATAAAACATTGATTAAACAAGAAACATTAACTATATTACACTAGACAACAAAAAGTTTGGAAAGATTTCAACACTGACACCAAGGAAAAAATGATTCAAATTCACACTATCCCTTTTATCCAAGCAATGCCCTTACAGACCCAACACTCCAGTGAAGAGGTACCACTATTTCCACACCAAGGCTAGAGCTGGTTCAGTTGAAAAGAAGCTACTTTTCCAGTAGACTTCTGAACATTCACTCGAAGTCCTTCCACAATTGGTATCTCCCTTGAGATATCCAGAAATTTCATTCTAAATTCTGTTATGACCCCAGCTGATGTTACTACTAGACAAGCCTGATCCCAGAGTGGAACCTGACTTGATAGATCCTAACTTTTAATTTTTGTTTAGAAATGTGGAGGGCAGCTACTGAACAGACACAGGGATCAGCTGATGAACTTTTAACAAAAGAATAAAACATTTATTAAACAAGAAAAGATGAACTATGTTACAACACTTTTTCACCCACAACTATACCTTTACAGATATATACAGATTCATAAGGATAACACAAGTTATAAAAGCTATCTCGTACTCTAATGTTCACAGTAAGTACACAGTTCATGTAAATCAATAGGCGACCTGTGGTCAGGCACACCACTCTCTGAAACCAAATGACGAATGCCACCTCAAACAGATGCTATAGATCCCTCATCGACTCCCTTGAGACACTTGTCACACAGTCAACCAACCGGTCTCACTGAACTCTGTCTTTCATACGAGGGTTTCCAATCTCCTCTCGGAAGAACCCACTTTGGAATCTTTCCCCAAACAATGCTTTCTCTCGGATGCCTTCTACAAGTGTCCACCTCCAGGGTTTCAAACTCTCCTTCTGATGTTCCTCTCCCCTGGATCACCATGTGCATTCAAGCTTTCTTTGATGCACTCTCTATCAGATACTTGGCCATGCCAACAGAACAATACTACTTCACATGTCCATAGTAAGGAGTCACCAACCTTTGGCAGTCTGCTCAGATCTTCTGGCTTCTTGCAATTTTGCTTTAAGTCTGCATCCTGCAGCTTTCTCCCTTTAAGCTTGGAGCCTTCCTCTATGCTCCTTACTGTCACTTCCACTGAACAGGATCTTGTTCCAGATTCCTGTCCTTGTCCTTTGACTTAATTTAAAGGGCTTCTTCGGGCCTTTATCCCTCTCCCCATAGACTGCTGACAACTTGGTATCTCCTTTGAGATGCAGAACTCACTCGAGATTCATTATTACTTTAACTTTAGAGCAACTCATCTAAGATTCTTAGACTTATTTTCCTCGACAGTCTGCTAGTATATCCATCTAGAAAGACTTAAACTGCTTCCTCCACCTCAAAGCATAATCACCAACTGAACTCAAACTGCTTTCTGTTTCCCTGTGTCTTTGGGTCCCTCTATCTGGACCACTGTTACTTGGCAACAGCACAGTTTTTTCGGCCTTGTGTTTGTTTTAGCTTTCCTTCAAGGGTCATAAAACCTCATTAGAATGCAGGCATCTTTTAAAGTGAAACCAAAATTCAAGTTCTCCCCTTTCTTAACACACAAATACAGAAATACAAATTAAACTTAAACTTCAAGCTAAAACTCATTCACAACACCCACAAATACCAATATAACTTCCTTAAACTATCTCTAGTTCCTAACAATTCACTATTTAACTTTACAGCAATACATATGAGTTCCTTAAACTCATTCCCTAAGTAGTTTAGCATTGTTTCCAGCTAGAGAGATCTTACACCTTTTTTCTGACTTCACTCTGTGATACAGACATACCGATTGAACTAAAATCTGTCTTTCTGTCTCTCCCTGTGTGTCTGTGGGTCTCTCTCTGATCCCCTGTTGCTAGGCAACAGCAAAGTATTTTTCCTACCTTTTGTGTTTACTTCCCTAAACTACTAAGCCCTTGGTAATCCATTTCTTCACTTCAAGAGTCATAAATCCTCATTAAAAATGCAATTTTACAAACATGGCCTGGAATCTTCCCAGCTCCATCTCAAAAAAACGCTAAAATGAAACCAACCCCAGGTTTAACACACTAATGAAAAAAGCATAAATTAAACTTAAAGCTATATCCTGTTCCTAACATCCACAAATACAAATATACCTTACTTAAAACTATATCTAGTTCCAAAAAATACTTATCTAAAAGTATCCTTTAGCACTAGTCGTTCTCCATTGACCACTTTTCAAAGAAACCAGAGGATAAGCTAATAGCATCTGTAAACATTCTCCCAAGTTGTTATTGAAAAGCAACACCAAACTTCAGTTCCTTATGGCTCAAAACCGAGCCAGCTTAAATAAGTGCTGTGTGACGTTCCCATAGAGGATTGTAAATCGATGCTACATCCCAATGAAGCCTAGTTACTCTTATTCACATTCCCCACAAACAATTGATTCTGTTGGATCCATTTTTGTGATTAACAGTATATTTTAATGCCGAGCAGAAAATTCCACCATCTCAGTTCAACCTTAATGAAATACTATCTATTTTTCTCTGCTTTGTCCCTTCCTCCCTGCTTTCAAAAAGCCTCCACAAAACTCTTTGACCTAATTACAATCCCTTACTGTTTTTCACTCAATAAAAGCACTGTAAAAGCAAATACTTTCACTACCCCTACTCCCAGGTGGGGATATCTAGAAACTATCGCTTGCAGTTCTCAAATGAACAAGTCTGAATGGTTCAAATGAAATGAAAGGCTTCGAACAAAATCCATTATATTGAGCTCAAGTGCTGTGTGTGAAGCATCATTCCATAAATGGCTTAAGCTGTTCTAATATATCTCTGTCAGCAATTCATGCTCAGAAAACTTAATCCCTTAAGAGCTAAACTCAACATTGTATAAGTTTAATGTAAATTATATCAAACTTTTTCTATAGAAAAATAGTCAGATTTCCTGAAATAATTAAGTTTATTAAGGCATGAGTTTGTAGAGTATCAATTGCCCCCAAGTTTGTTTGACATCCATTCAGAGATTTGAGCACATAACCCATGCTGACATGCCAGTGTTATACTGAGGGATGCTGCACCACCAGAGGTGCCATCTTTTGAATGAGACATTAAACCAAGACCCCATCTGCCCTTTTAGGTGGATGTGAAAATTCCCATAGCATCATTCAAAGGATAACAAGGAGTTCCCTGCAATGTCCTGGCTAATATGATTTCCAGCATCTGCAGTATTTTGCTTTTGGCTAAAAATAATAGATTATCTAGCCTTTGTCACATTGCTGTTTGTGAGAGCATGCTGTGCACAAACTGGCTGCCACATTGCAACAGTGATTACATTGCAAAGTAATTGACTGTAAACTGCTTTGGAACTTCCTGAGATTATGAAAGGTAAGTCTTTCTTTCAGCTAAAAGAAAATAGAGAATTGGCAACAAAACAAAAATGTTCCAAATACAGAATAAGTGCAAGAAAATCATTTTACAATACAAGAGGAATGGAAAGCCCAATTTTAGCCTCCTGAGAGAAGGGATGAATGGAGGGTATCCACCTGCTCCATGTTTTGAATGTAAAGGAACAGCTGTACAGCAAATCAACATATTGCACACTGTGCAAACTTTGATTATATAAATAAATTAAAAGATTATCGCAAGGTTTGTGTTTGTAATTTGCTCTGTGAACTCACCGTGATAGCAAGAAGCATAGCAGGAGTTCCTCCAATAACATTTATGGAATTCAAATCCAACATTACATTAATTTCACTGAATTGTGACTTGATAATGATATTTCAAATTGTCAGTTCAGGAAATAAGCTTTATCAATGTGCCGAATGATAGTCTGAACTGGTCTGAATCACTAACCTCAGTGTTAATAATGAAAGAAAAACAAATTATACATTTATATTGCACCTTTCATGACCAGAGGGAACCCCAAATTTCTTCACAGCTAATGAAGTGTCTTTAAAGTGTAATCTGTTGTCAGGAAGATATAATAATTTTCATTATGTTATTGGAATTTATTGCAAAGTAGAGTAATAGTGGGGTCTGTGTCTGTGTGTGTGTATGACTTAGTTGAATGAAAGGCAGCTGGTCTGAAGGCTTTGATGTATCAGAAGATAAGCTAAGTTTGAAATGTTAAGTAGTTAAATGTGGGGGAAGTTTTAGAATGTAAAAGGTAAAGGGAACATTTGCATTTTAAATAAACCAGACTCGCTTGAATTCAAAGGAGGGGTGAAATGTCTCACCTAGCCAGGAAAAGGTAAGAAACAGTGACCAGGATTTTCCAGCCCTGTTGGGGGCAGGACCCACCGCGGGCAAGGCAGTGCCCCAGCCAGAAGTCCATTGACTTGCAGCGGGACTGGAAGATCACGGCAGCGGGCAGGTGCGAAAAATACCACCCAGTGTGTTTATTTTTCCCAAAGATTACCCGTAAAATTGGTACTTTAAAAAAAATGTACTATTGGAGAGGTAAAGTCCAAAGATACAGTGAAACAATGGGAATTTGCATTCAAAGGGGAAAATATGTATAAAGGAGCGAAGGCTGTGTGTAAGGGAGGAATTCTAAGATCTAAAACAAATGTGAAAAGCCTCCAACATCTAAGCCTCAAGCAGTTGTCTACAAAGAACTGAAGTTAAGAAATCTCACTTTGAATTGGATTGTTCAGGGTATCGTGTTTCTTTGCCTGAGTCTTTTAAAATCTATGTGTCTTACTGTTACCTTAACGAAAGTGTAACTCTGAGTTAAATTAACTAGGGGATTTAGAAATTATCATAGTAGTAATTTGTAGATTTATGTGTGTGCTTAAAATAATTTCTTCTGTTAATAAAGGTTTAATTTAGTTTTGGAAGAAACCTATAAGACTCGGTGGTCTTATTACTACTGAATTCAAAGCACACATCTCGAAATTTATACAAATTGCAAAACAGTTGTGGCAGTTGTTTCAAGTTTCCCTTTGGGATTTGAGCAGCTCAGCATTTACCATCAGCTGTGTCCTAACACTATTATAACAAAGTCAAACATAGCAGACACTTTGCGTACAACAGAATCCTGCAAACTGAAATGATTTTTTGTTGATGTGTTAATTGACGGATAAATATCGGCCAGGACAACGGGGGAAAACCCCTGTTTGCATTTCCTCTCTCCAAAGGCACCTGGGCACAGACTAGATCACAAAAGAGAGATAGACAAGCCAGAGTGACCATCCCAGTGGCCTGCATGCACATCCAAAACCTCTGAATGGCCATCTTCATCACACCTAGTGGCAGACCTACCAGAAAGTCTTCTGACATGGCAGTCCTGCTCCACCCCCATATGTCATCTGGCCAAAGAACAGAATTGTTGAGCTATAACACCACCAAAAGGAAGCAGCTGCCTTGGAGCTACATTCATAAAGTAAGTAACCATGTGAATTCCCAAGTTTTAAAAAATTTCACTTTCTATTTTTTATAAATATCTCTTTAACTTTTGTCCCACAAAAATAAAATTATTTTCAGCTACTTCTTGATCCAGCTGATGTGCTTTTGCCTAACTTCCGACTGGCCTACTTCACATTTGTCTCTACAAGCAACTAAATATTTCTTCACTGCTGGCTGTTCCTCCATGACTACTCTGCACCCAACATCAGACCTTATCCAGTGAAACTGCATCATCCACTCATTTACATACTTGCTTTCCTCCTGTAGTTGAAGTTTAAATTTGCAAAGAATGTGTGGAGGCAGCTCACCCAACAGTGAAACTTTAACAACAAAAGTTGAAAGTAAAGGGAACAGCCAGTTTGGGAATTTTGTGGAACACCATTTTATGGAGCATGAGCCTCAATAGTGACTCAGTCAACAGGAAGTTGAGAGGTTACAAAAGTAGAATGGGGCCTCTTCCAATGATATAAGCCTGTCTCACTGAGCAGCAATCATCAAATAATGCGACACTCATTAATGACAATCTGAGATTGCTTCCCAGTGATTATAAACCCTGCAAATGTTTGATTAAAATTTAAGCTTAAGGATAATAACAAACCTTGTTAAATGCAAAAATGCTTTGAACAAATAGGGGCTAGAGTTGGAGAATCAGATCCTGCTTCCCTGTAGCTGTGTCTCTGACCAGTACCCCCTCAGATTGTGGGTCTCCAATAGGGTGCAGGAAGACAGAATGACCTCTTCTCTCTCACAGTTTTGATGCTTAAGTGGTCAAATTCACTTCCATTGCAAAACTCCTAGGACCACAGCTCTATATAATGTATGTCAAAATCTGTCTTGCTGTATGAGATCTTGATGGTTCAGTGTTCTTCCATCAGTTCACCAACCCACTGATCATACAACCTTTAACTGACCTGTTGTGTTATTAACAACAATTAAAGTTAATCATCACTAATTATTGCCCTTTGCAATGTTTACTGATTAAGATGCAGCACAAAAATTCTCTCTCTCAGGAGAATTATTAACCCACCCCCATCCAGACCGAAGGAAATACAGAGCACATTCCCCAGGGGACATTTTGGGGCCAAAATTAAATTGCTCCTGAAAACAGGTAAGATTAACCCTCGCCCATTGCAACTTTGTGCTGCCTGCTTATGAACATGATTGTAGTGTGCAGCCAATGCTAACTGCACTGTTGAGAAGCTGAACATCTCAGTGGGGGCTCAAAATCAAAAGAGCCCAGTACCAGTTAAAATCAACCAGCACCACATAAAGGCAACAAAAATAGAAAATGCTAGAAACATTCAACAGGTTTGGAAGCATCTGTGGAAAGAGAAACCAAGTTAACTTTCAGGTCGATGACCTTCCTTTAGGCCAGTGGTGGGCAATCCGTGGCTCGTGGGCTGCATGCAGCCCACCAGGGTCCTGAGTGCAGCCTGCGAGACATTTTGTTGACCGTTGCCCATGCGCAGGGTTGCCAGAGTCCATTGGTTTCTGTCCGCATAGTTTTTTTCCCACTGGTATTACTAAAGTGACATGCACGTAAAGCAAGGGCACATGAAGTGAGGTGTGTGAGAGCCATACGATCCCTCCGCGTCCAATCAAAGCACTGCATGCGAACAGACTTTTTCTGCTATGGGATACATCAAATGCATGAAGTGCAACAGACTAACGGATTGAAACCTCAGTGCTGAATTGCGAAGTGTCTGCACATCCCTGAGTCCTAATTGAAGAAAACTTTTGGAGGACAGATCCAACCAGAAGTCGCACTGATTAGGATGTAAGGTAAGCGTAAATATTTCTTTTGCTTTTACCATTTGAAGTTGGTGACAGTTCTATTCATATATGAATGATTATGCGTTTTCTATAACTCGTTATGAAATATTCAACGTGTATTAAATGTATTTAATCTTATTCATGGGGCCATGGTTAGTGAACATGCCGGATTTCAATCTTGCGGCCCACTGAGATGAAGGAGGTCCACTCATGTGACCCACTCACTGGCCTAGGTTTCCCATCACTGCTTTAGACAGCACCTCCCAAACCCGTGACCACTACCATCTAGAAGGGCAAGGGCAGCAGATGCATAGGAACACCACCACCTGCAAGTTCCCCTCCAAGCCACTCACAATCCTGACTTGGAAATGTAGCATCTTTCCTACACTGTCCCTGGGTCAAAATCCTGGAAATCCATCTCTAACAGTACTGTGAGTGTACCTATGCCACATGGACTGCAGCAGTTCAAGAGGCATCTTCTCAAGGGCAATTAGAGATGGGCAATAAATGCTGGCCTAGCCAGCAATGCCCCACATCCCATGAATGAATAAAAAAATGTTTTGTGGGAATAGGGTCAAGAGAGCATGTGGTGTTTCTCATTGGCAAGGTGAGTCCAGAGAGAGCTCGGAAATCGGAAACTATAGATCATCCTGAGTCCAGGGCTAGGGCAGAGGAAATCTTGCGAGGAAGTTTAGCCCATGGGCTAACTGAAAGGAGGGATGTGGCAGAGGCAGCTGATCGTACGTCCCATGGATGAATAAAAGAAACTCTGGGCAGAATTTTCCATGCCCACTGGTAGCAGGCCTGATAGGTGGCGTGCCTGGACAGTATGGCGCCATTGGTTTCATGATGGCAGGAAGGCAGGTCGAGATCGCCTACTCAGCCTGCTGATGGTGGGCCACATTTCCCACCAACGGTTGTCATTGTAATACATCAGCATTTCATTAAAAGGCCAACCTGCCAGGCTTTCTCACCCCCGCCAGATCGTCTGTCCATATCAGTGGGAAAGCACATCGACGTGTTTCACAACAGCATGCAGGCGACGTGCACTTGGCGGTCTTCACTTTGGGAGAATTGGAGATGAGTGAACAGCATCGTTCTGCAGATATCACCAAGGTCGCCTGTTGCTTTTCAGACTTCAGGAGCACCAGGGGGCCAGGGTGAAGTGCCACCCTGCCAAGAGGTGACTGTTGTCGGTGGGGGGGTGTCCGGGGGCAACTGCTGCCCTGGCGTTGGATCCCACACACAATCAATGGAGGTGGGGGGCAGGGTGGGCGAGGGAAGTGGCCACGCAGGAGGAACACCTGTATAAATTGACCATTCCTCTGCAACTGAAAGAGTTCAGGCACAGCCACAGTGATATGATTGGGATCAGGCTCCTAGACTGCCCGCCCATGCAAGCAACGCGGAGGCGCATTGCACCACCAAGCGCTCCAGGCCTTTCTCTCTTTCATGCCGCAGGAGGACCACATCAGGAGCATGGAGCCTGGTGACCTCGCTGTATGCCTGATGGCCTACAGAGAGTAGAGAAGACTGAGGAGTGAGTGGCTGAACTCCTGGCCACGCAAAGGCAGGAGCAGCAGCCTCAGGAAGAAGGAGCTGCTGGGGCTCCTGCACATGCTGCCCAGGAGCGACAGCGAGCCGTGGCTGGTCGGTGCCTAGTGACACCCAGGGTCTATAGACGCCGCCTGTCATTCCGGCAGATGACCGAGAACCAGTGTTGCTGAAGACTGTGCATGTCTAGGGACCTGGTCACTCACATCTGCCCCTTACTGCAGGACTTGGCGCCAAGGGGACATGGAGGGCATCCACTGCCAGTGGCTGTGAAAGTGACCACGGTGCTCAATTTCTATGCCAGTAGCTTTTTTCAAGGCTCCACAGGTGACCTCTGTGGGGTTTCACAAGCCTCCACCCACAAATGCATCCATGAGGTCATGGATGCCATCTTCTCGAGGGCACACAAGTTTGTGCATTTCGCCTGGGACTGTGACAGCCAGGATACAAGGGCCATTGGATTCTCCCGGATCTCGGAATTCCCACAGGTGCAGGGGGTGATTGACTGCACCCATGTGGCGCTCAGGTCTCCGTCACAACACACGGTGGACTACATCAACCGCAAGGGCTTCCACTCACTGAACGTGCAGCTGGTATGCAACCACCAGAAAAGCATCCTGAAGGGGTGCACATGGTTTCCAGGGAGTGTGCACGACGCCTACATCCTGAGTCATTCGCAGATCTGTGCAGTCTTCCAAGGTCCACAGAAGCTGCAGGGATGGTTCCTTTGGAACAAGGCTGTGGCTGATGACACCCGTGTGGCGGCCTCAGACTTCAGCAGAGCGACGGTATAATGAGGCTCATGCTACAGCTTGGAACTTGGTGGAGCAGACCATCGGGATGCTGAAGTTGAGGTTCCAGTGCCTGGACTGGTCTGGTGGAGCCCTGCAATATAGTCCACAAAGGATGTCACGCATCATTGTCGTCTGCTGCACGCTTTACAACCTGGCGCTGCAGTGGGGAGATGAGCTGGTTGAGGAGGAGATGGAGGAGCTGCATGACTCCTCCATTGAGGAGGACGCCAATGGGGATGAGGCTGAGGAGGTCGTTGGAAGCAACAATGATGGGGATGAGGCCCTCACACTGGCTAGATGAGGCAGGCACTCAGGAGGCCCTCGTAGCTGCTAGATTTGTGGAAGATGATGACAACATGCAGTGAGATGACTCCATAGATCCTCACATCGCAGTTGTGAACGTTTGACTCCAGTCTAGCTTATGGCAGCGTGAAAACCCTCTGTGAGAATCCTCCTGTCATGGAGACACAGTGGAGTCCCTAATAGTCGCTTGATCGCAGGAGGATGATGATGACATGCAGTGAGGACACTCTATAAATCTTCATATAGCCTCTGAGAATGTCTGACTCCTGTCTGGCCGAGGGCAGCTCACTTGCACTCCGTGATCAGGGTCATAGCATATAGATGCAGCCATGAAACTTTAGAAGAATCTGATGCTTTGTCCGCTTTCAGCACCTGAGCCATTCAGGAGCTGGAGCATAGCATCAGTGGTCACAGATGCTGGAGAGTTGTGGGCCAGCTCCTCCATAAAGGTGCTGAGAGCACACAGAGAGAATGAGAGAACTCTGTGGTGCCTGCCCACTACATTCTGGCAGCAATGACCAGCACTGCCGAGGTGCAGGCATCAATAATGTTTCCAGGGATTGTGAGGCCGGATCATCACTTTGGCCTGAAGGCTGCACGGATCACAGGGAAGCGGCCCTGGACTGAGATACCTGCCTTTATCTGGTGCAGAAATGTTTCACTTCTGAGTGACAAGAACACTGCTCATCAGAACAAGGAGCCATAGGCAGGGAGACATTCTTGAGAGTTTATTGACAATAGTGAACATTATGTACAAGTGATTAACACCTATGCCCAGGCTGTGTAAATAATTCTCCTTAACTTTCCTAACCCTGTCGCTACGTTTTGTTGCTCCTCAGACATTCACAGTGAGGTGCAGGCAGCCTGCTGACTGTGACGCCCTGTTTGTGATGACTTTGGCGGGTGCCTTCTGGAGGACCCTGGCCTGCTTTTGGGGTTATGCCGTGTGGCAGTGGCTGCCTCCTCGGCCTGTGGAGCTGGAGCTGCTGAGGTCACAGGAATAGGGGAGTCAGATTGGCTGGACACTCTCAAAGTCACCTGGATGGATGGGCCTGGAGTGTGTACCTGCTGATCCTCCTCCCTATGGGTGCCCGGCGGCCCCAGGCCAACTACTTGAGGGGCAGGGGTAGCTGGAGTGAGATCGAGCTGCCTGGCACCCCTCTCATATACACACTGTTGGAGGCCAACTATGGCATCAGCGATGGAGTTGAGCCAACGCAGCAGTGCAGTAGCGAAGTCCTGGACCAAGGTCTCCATGGCGGCCACCACCCTACCAGTGTTAACCTTGGTGCATTGGCATGCCAGCGTTATCACCTCAGCCTGAAGGCTGATGACCTCCGCCATCGTGCCTTGAGATCTGAGGAATGCAGCGGACACCGCTTCCTGATGTTCCCGAGTTTGCCTTTGCAGCTCCAGCAACTGTGACATGACCGAGTCCAGAGGCTCGTCATCTGAATCGGACTCAGCAACGTTCTGGCCTCCAGCAGTCCTCTGAGTGCCGGACACCTGGGATGTCCCTGCTGCCGCCTGCTGTGGATCAGACAGTGCGATGTGCTCACCAGATTGTGACCCTGGGGCTACCCTAAACAAGGCCTGCAAAGGTGTGTATCTCTGTGCTGGTAAAAGGTGTGGGTGAGTGCTGTGATGGGACTTCAGGGAGGGTTCCTCCAGATTCCTCTTCAGAGGTTTCTCGGGGCTTGATTGGAGGCCCTGGGTCATGGACTCCCTCGGCTGTTTGGCAGATGTGCCTGCAAAAGCAAGGAGAGATAATTAGTGCACGGCAGTGGCCTGTGAAAGATGACACATCACTCACGGGATGGTTGTCTGATGGATGTTGCACAACTGGGTCCTTACTTGGTAGAGCAGCGCCGACCTCACCGTCAGGACAGGACCATTCCAGATCATGGCCGGCCAGCTGGATGGCTTTGTTTTCAAAGACCTTGATTTCGGGCATTCCGCCACTGGTCAGCTTTTTCTTGTTGTGTGCCAGCTTGTCCTGCGTGGATGTGTATGGAGAGAGTGTAAGCAGGGAGCCTGCCAGGCCGGATGATAAGTATGCCTGGCCTGTGTGGGTGGTGGGTGGCCCCATGGATGGGATGAGGACAATGATGGTGAGTGTGAGAGAGTGAATGGCGAAGTTCCTTGAAACGGTAGTGAATGAGGACCCTGTGGCTGTGTGATGGGTTTGTGAGTGTGTGAGTTGACAGTGATGAGCAGAATGACTTAACCTGGCGGAACGGAGGAAGTAATTTATCCTCTTGCAGTACTGGGTGGCTGTCCTCTTCTGAAAGGCGTTGACGCTGACCACCGCTGCCACCGCCTCCCAAGCTGGATTGGTCACGTTGCTGCCCACCCTGTGGCCAAAGCGGGGATATAGGACATCTCTACGAGCCTCCACAGCATCCAGCAGTTGCTCGAGGGACCCGCCTTTGAAGCGGGGGGGCTGCAGTCTTTTTTCCTTTACTGGCCATGTATTCCGTGCAGCAGTGGTGAGCTGGAAGCAGTGAGCACTGTGCTTGGCTGGTCTTTAAACACGGCGCCCAGCGTGATGTGGCATCAGGGTGATGGCCGGTGGGCGAATGAGAGCCCACCCACCATAGAAACGGCGTGTTTCCCAGGAGTGCATAAATAATGAGGCGGGTTTAGGATGATATGGCGTGAAAACCCGCCATCATGGCCAGCGGGTAAAACATCATTTTACCTGCCCACTACCGCACTTAATGCAAATTTGAGAAAATTCCGCCCTCTGTTTCTCTCTCTACAGGTGCTGCCAGGCTTGCTGAGTATTTCCAGCATTTTCTGTTTTTACTTCAAATTTCTAACAACTGCAGGGTTTAACTCTGTTCTTACAGGGAATTTGTATTGCGGCTGGAGTGGGGTCTGGAAGTCATCCTGCAACTAAATGTCACCAAGGAAATGCTCAATAATGGCACAACAGGGAGAGAGTCGACTTCAAGTTTTCTCATGATGCATTGGGTCAGGAGAGGAGGCGAAATGTAATCCACATGGGATCATGATACTCTCCAGGTATACTCTCAGAAGGCCGTGGAACCAGATAGCCATGGCATTCAATGCCCAGAGTCAAGCCCTGAGGGCCTGGAAGGAGTGTGGCCAAAAGTTCAATGACCTCAAACGAGTGATAAAGGTCAGTGAATATATCTTCAAGTTTCACAACTCACCAATGTATCACTTGCCTCTGACACTGCTGAATGCACCACACCCTCATCACTGACCTACCAATAAGCTTGACCAATCACAGCTCGTACCTAACATTCATAGCGTCACCTCAGCCTCATTTAGCACTCCTGGAAGCCTCATACCCGCACCTAACAGCCTGCGCACACTGCCGTGATAGCCAAATCAGCCAAACGCATTGCACCACACCTATTGACAAAATTCCATCTCTCTTGCAGATCAGGGTTTCACATAACCAGAGATAGCAGGAGCTAACCAGAATCACTGCATGTCCTCACTCCCAGTGGATGAGATGATGGTTGCATCATTGGAGTGTTGGGGCTGAACCATCCAAGATGAAGGTATCCTCGTACTTAATCCTCATTGTCACATCCTATTTCTCCTCATCCTATAATGACAGACTAACAAGATACAGCTCACAACCACCTTTTCAAGGGCAACTAAGGATGGGCAATAAATGCTGGCCCAGCCAGTGAAGCCCACATCCCAAGAATGAATAAAAATTTTTAAAATGCAGATGGTGTAAACATGCACCTCTTAATTTTCCCCACTCCCTTCACACATCAACCCCTTGTTACGATCCGGTTAGGGACCAGTAACTCTTTGTTAAAATAGACAAAGTTTGAAATCCCAGGCACCCACTAAGAGAATAAAGACACAAGATTCCACGGTTTTAAACAAACAAAATAAACTTTACTAAACAAAGTCAGAAAAGTAAAGTAATTTACAATAATATTAAAGCTGTATGCCCGTATGACTCTGGAGAAGTTAACCCTTGAGTTAACCCCTTGGATCGTTAACCCTGTTTCTCTCTCCACAGATACAGCCAGACCTGCTGAGTATTTACAGCATTTTCTGTTTTTTCATAAATAATTTGCAATATCTACTTATACTCTACATTCAGAATTAAATGAGAAAGATATGAATTAACAAGTAAACTGTGGTAAAACACACCAAACTGCACAATAAAGGGCAGATGCACCCAAGACAGATCTCATGGGTTTCTCAGCACCCCACCCAGAAGTCAGTGTCCACAGTGAGTTACTTTTTTAAATTCATTTACGGGATGATGGTGTCATTGGCTAGGCCAGCATTTATTGCCCATCCCTACATGCCATTGAGAAGGTGGTGGTGAGCTGTCTTCTTGAACCACTGCAATCCCTGTGGTGTAAGTACACCTGCAGTGCTGTTCGGGAGGAAATTCCAGGATTTTGACCCAGCAACAGTGAAGGAACGGCGATATATTTCCAAGTCAGGATGGCGAATGCTTTGGAAGGCAACTTCTAGGTGGTGGTGTTCCCATGTATCTGCTGTTCTTGTCCTTCTAGATGGTAGCAGTCGTGGGTTCAGAAGGTGCTGCCTAAGGCACAATCATAATCTTGTGAAAACCCTGTCTCCCTCAAGAGGGATTGTAAGACTCCACTTTCTAAGATCCAGCCTCTGAATGCCCTCAAAAGCCGCTCTGGCTTGTGCGGCTGCCTCAATGACTTCACACCTGCTGATGGTTCAATCTCTTCTCCTGAGACTGCTATCCATGGGATTCACAAAAATGTACTCGTGCACATGGGCACAACTCCAGCTCCTCAGCCATGCCGATCAGAACACCACTGATCCAAAGGATTATCTGTGCCCCAATGCAGCATGGAGTTAATGACCTTCCTCTGTCTTTGCAGCTCCCCAGGCCTCCTCTGAGCCCAACCTGTATGGAGCAAACACGCAACATCTCTTTTACTGCCTGGAACCTTTTTCTTTTCTCCTCTCCTCAGTGGTTTCTCTCCCCAGTGGTTACTATCGGTGGTCTCCTACTGGTGGTATCCTTCTCCTGGTGGTCTCCTCCTGGTTGCTCCTTCCCTGGTAGTTTCTCTCCCTGGGCCCTTCTTCTCTGGGATCTCTCCCTGGGTTTCTCTCTCTGTCCAGGTACTCCCCTTGTATATGGCCTGAAACTGGGTCCCTTGATTGTGGTTTTCATGACACCATCGCTATCCAGGCGCACTGCCCGATCCCTCCAGCTGTCAAAAGAACTCAGAAAATCGATCATGTACAGCCTGTTACCCTGCCATGCTCCGCGCATGCGCCAGAGCTCCTGGGCCTGCCAGAAATGGAGTCCTTGGCCTCCGCCCAGAACAAGTTAAGTTCACATTTCTTAACACTCCACCCTTATGTCTTTCTGTTTTCAGATATCCAAGAACTGCAATCTGACTAGACAGGTGGAACAGAAAGAGTTGGAAGAGCAGGAAGACAATGATGAAGAAGAAACACTGCCACTCACTCTCAGATTCCACACCACCTGCTCAGATACTGACATTGAGCATACTTCAGCGGATAGCTTAGAGGTGGGTTCGGCACAAAATGAGATAACAGGCACAATTGGCCAGTAGCCAGGGCAAGAGACAAGGGCACCTCAGGAGTCAGGTTCACAGAGAACATAAGAACATAAGAAATAGGAGCAGGGATAGGCCATTCTGTCCCTCAAGCCTGCCCCACCATTCAATAAGATCATGGCTGATCTGCCCCAGGCCTCAACTCCTCTTTCATGCCAACTCCTCATGACCCTCAACTTCCCGATATTTCAAAAATATATCTACCTCCTCTGTAAATACTTTTAGTGATCTAGTCTCCACAACTCCCTGAGGTAGAGATTTCCAGACATTCACTACCCTCTGAGAAAATAAATTCCTTTGCATCTCACTATTAAATGAATGTCCTCTTATTCTGTAACTAAGTCCCCTAGTTTGAGATTCCCCCACTAGTAGAAACATCTTCTCAGCATCTACCCTGTCAAGCCCCCTCAGAATCTTATACGTTTCAATAAGATCACCCCTCATCCTTCTACACTCTAATGAATAAAGGCCTAACCTATTTAGCCATTCTTGATAAGTCATCCCAGGAATCAGCTTAGTGAATCTCTTTTGAACTGTCTCCAATGCCAGTATAACCTTTCTTAAATATGGGGACCATAACTGTACATAGTACTCCAGGTACAGCCTCACCAACACCCTTTACGGTTGTAACAAGACTTATCTATTTTTAAACTCCTGCCCCCTAGCAATACAGGCCAAAATTCCATTTGCTTTCTTAATTACTTGCTGCACCTGCATGCTAACTTTTTGTGTCTCATGCACAAGAACACCCAGATCCCTCTGTGCTGCACTTTTTTGGAGCCTCTCTCCATTTAATAGTCGGCCTTTTGATTTTTTCTACCAAAGTTCATGACCTCATACTTTCCTACATTACACTCACTTTGCCAAGTTTTTGCCCACTCACTCAACCTATCCATATCTCCTTTCAGATTTCTTATGTCCTCATTATAACATGCCCTCCCACCTATTTTTGTATCATCAGCAAATTTGGATACATTACTCTTTGTCCCCTCCACCAAGCCATTAATATAGATAGTAAATAATTGGCGCCCAAGGACTGATCCTTGTGTCATTCCACTAGTTACGTCTTTCCAACCTGAAAAAGGCCCATTAATCCCGACTTTCTATCTTGTGTGTGGTAACCAATCCTCAATCCATGCTAATGCATTACCCCCAATACCGTGAGCTCCTATCTTGTGTAATAACCTTTTATGTGGCACCTTACTGAATGCCTTCTAGAAATCCAAATACACTACATCTACTGGTTCCCCTTTATCAACTCTGCTTGTTATATCCTCAAAGAATTCTAGCAAACTTGTCAAACATGATTTCCCTCTCACAAAACCATGTTGACTCTGTTTGATTGTGTTAAGCTTTTCTAAATGTCCTACTACTTCTTCCTTAATAATGGACTCTAGCATTTTCCCAAAGATAGATGTTAGGCTGACTGGCCTATAGCTTCCTGCTTTTTGTCTCCCTCCCTTCTTCAACGGGGACATCACATTAGCGGTTTTCCAATCTTTTGGGACCCCCCCCTGGAATCCAGTGAGTTCTGGAATATTTTGACAAATGCCTCCACTATCTCTGCAGCTGCATCATTTAAAACCCTTGGATGCAGGCCATCAGGTCCTGGCGACTTGTCTGCCTTTAGCCCCATTAGTTTCTCAAATACTTTGTCCCTTGTGATAGAAACAGTTACAAGATCTTTCCTCCTATTAGCTCCTCGCTGATCTGATATCTTTGGAATGTTTATAGTGTCCTCCACCGTGAAGACCAATGCAAAATATTGGTTTAAATTATCTGCCATTTCCCTGTTCCCTGTTATCAATTCTCCAGTCACATCCTTCAAGTGTCCCACGCTCACTTTAGCTACTCTCTTTCTTCTTATATACCCATAGAAGCTCTTGCTGTTTGTTTTTATATTTCTTGCCAATTTACTTTCATAATCAATTTTCTCCCTCTTTATTAGCTTTTTAGTCATCCGCTGCTGGCTCCTAAAATATTCCCACTTCTCTGGACTATCGCTAGTTTTCGCCACTTTGTATGCCTTAGTTTTTGTTCGGATACTCTCCTTGACCGCCTTTGTTAACTACAGAGGGCAAGGTTACATACAAGTTCTATTCCTGAAGACTTTGACGTGGTGGGCTACAGGGAAGGCTGATGAATGTGCACAATGTAATGCTTGGTGCACTGGCAGCCTGCCAGAAAGCCTACTTGCAATGTCAAACCACATTGAGGAGGCTGGAACCAAGTTAGCACAAAGCTTGGGAAAAGTTTGGAGCCCATTCTTGCCACCATGGAAATGGTTGACAGCTCCTTTTGGACATTTACAAACTCAACAATGAAGCAACATCTGATGGTCAATGCCTCAGCTTCCATTGTGCCACAGGCAGAAACCATCCAACGTCTGCAGTGGGATCTCAGACTTTTGTAATGCAAGTTCAGCTTGCTGTCAAGGAAGCTCAGACTGCTGCTATGCAAGCTTAGTTTGTTGTCAGGAAAGCTCAGACTGCTGATTGCAGTCTGGCTTTGGATACCAGTGCTCAAAGAGGTTTGTCAGGTGTCACAACTGTCCAAAGATCTGTCCTCCAGTTGATTAATTTGAATTTTGAGGTGCCTGCCCTGGAATGTAGTAGAGGATGATAGAGTAACAACATTTACCCTCCTACCACTGCCACTCTGCCAGCACCCCTGCTGTTGCCTGCCAGCCAGCCAGCACAAACCACCCATGTGGAGACAATATAGTCCAAAGCCATGACTTCTAAGCGTACAACCACTCGAGTGCATCCTGCAAGACTATCTGCAGTCTCCCCACGTGAAAGTCATGAGCCTGCCACCGGCCATGCTGGAACCACTGTCATAGCATTGTGTAGGAGCACAAGGACTGACAAAGGCACATGGAAACCAGATGTTAGGGAATACACATGGATCATTAGATGCATTATAGCACGGTTTCATTTATAAATTTCGTTGGAATGTTTATTTTGTTGTGGCTTTTGGTTTTACATTGTGGCCAAGTTGACACTGTGGTGGTCAGTGATAGAGGGAAGGTAAGGTGTGGGGCTGTTGGTGAATACGGAATTGGGGTTGTTTTATCTGGTAGCACAGTTGAATAAGATTTTCATGAACAGCCTAGCCAGAAAGGGGCTGGAATGGTTGCCTCCTCTGTTTCTCCTCCTCCTCCTTGTACTCCTCGGCTAATCTCCGTTTCAAGGGGAAGTAATGTCACTGGACAAGTAGTCCAGAGACCCAGGCTAAAGCTCTTGGGACATGGGTTCAAATCCCACCATGGTGGCTAGTGGAATTTAAATTCAAATAATTAAACCTGAAATTGAAAAGCTAGTCTCAGTAATAATGACCATGAAACAATCATCGATTGTCGTAAAAACCCATTTGGTTCACTAGTGCCCTTTAGGGAAGGAAATCTGCCATCTTCACTTGGCCTGGTTTATATGTGACTCTAGACCCACAGCAATATGGTTGAATCTTAACTGCCCACTGAAGTGGCTTAGCAAGCCATTCATTTCAGGCGCAATTAGGGATGGGCAACAACCTTGCCAGTGACATCCACATCCCATGAAAGAATAAAGAAAAGAAAAGATGGCTATTCCCTCATGATGTTGAATTTGTACAGTATACAAATCCCACAAGTCTAGGCACCCATTCTGCTGAGCACTGCAGAGCTCCTCCAGAGCAGTCCAGGAGTGGAAGCATTGTTTCAGCATGCCAATCCTCTGCTCTCTCATATTTCATATTGCAGCATGGCTCTCACATTGCCAATGTGTGTGGGCTGCATTCTAGTCACGAGCCATGCCATCAAAGCATAGCCCTTTTCGTCCAGAAGCTACCTTTGATTTATCATGGCGGTTCAAAGTAAAGTGGCACAGCGGACTGCTGCAGAATGGAGGTATCATACCTGCTGCCAGGATACTGAGCATTGATCTGCATGCTACACTGTGTATGGTCAGACAACAGCTTGATGCTGAGGAGTGGAATTCCTTTAAATTACGGTATAGGGCAGAATTGACATGTGGTGCCCACAAAGTAATTCCTGTGCAGTCAATGACAGCTTGTACCCTGGGGAAGCCTGCAATCCTCCTAAAACTGCTTGTTTCTTCTGCCTGCTTCTCTCTGGCAAGAGCGAATGAAATTTATTCAGCTCTCTTATAATACGGAGTCTCAGTATCCACACTTACACAACTGTGGACAGCAAACTAGGAAATATTGCAAATATTGCCACTCCAGTCTCGAAGGAGACTGATGCATAAATGTTCTTGGCCACAGTCGCCTTCACAGACACTAGCAATGCGCTTCCTCACCTTTCTCTGAGGTTGTGATTATGGCTGTAGTAGATGGCAGATTTCAGTGCAGCTGTTCTTACTGAATAGCAGATATCTGGCACACCAGGCTGAATTTTCGTTCCTGGGTCCCAAACCCACTGTCGGAAGGAAATGCAGGTCAGGAACCCACAAATGCTGGCACTAGAACCCGGAGGACAATTTTCGAGGAAGCAGCTGTAAAGAAAATATCATTTTTTCCAATATTACTGTGGGATTCTATGAAGCAGGCTTGTGGGGGCTGTGTGTGTGTGTGTGTGTGTGTGTCTAATTTAATTAGACTGAAGACAGTCAGATGGCAAGGTGTAAATCATCAAAGGGTTAGTGTAAAGCAGGCATTATTTTTGAAGTGGAGATCGGCAAGTAAAGATGGGTTACCAGAAAATACAACATGAATAGGAATTTGCATTAGAAGATGAGTGAGGAATTGAATTTTTAGCTGTTGATTTTTAAAAAGAAGTCAAAGGAAGTTTTACAACTGGCAATTATCATGAATAAAAAAAGCAAAGTTATTAAGTTTATTTTTCCCGAAAGTGGTAGCCATAAAGACAACATGAAAGATTTTTGGATTCTGGGAAAGGTAACTTTCAAAAGGCAGTTAAGAACAATGGGTAAAAATGAAAGGGAAAGAAATATATTTAAGGAAAGATTGAAAGCTATATGAGGTGGGTGTGTGGCCAGGTACTGTGTGAGCAGCCCTGTGAAGGAAGCAGCTTATAAGCACCCCAGAGAAGTGTCTGGTTGTTCCAGAAAGCAAGGTTTTGTTCCAAGCCTTGGATTTCCATTGTCGGGCAAGAGGGAGAGAGAAGCATGTGAAATATCTCCATTATAGCCACAGTGGGTACCTTGCAGTAATATTACTGGATGGTCTATAGATTAAGAATCTATAGGGACTGTTGCCTGGGAAATGGTGTTTATTTCTGAGTCTAGCTAAGTAGAAATCTTTTGGGAAATGTTATAACACTAAACTTAACTGTGTAATTGTAATCTTGTGTGTTAAGTTTTATTTTCTTTTGTTAATAAGTGTTTTAATTTAGTATTTAAAATCTCCAAAAATGGTAGTGGAATCTTTACTTCTGACTTCAGTACACATACCTCTTCATAATAAATACAAATTGCAAATTGTTGTGATAGCTTGACCAAGTTTCCCTCTGTGATTTGGTCAACCCAACAATTACCATCTGCCATGTCATAACACAGCCATTTAAATGGCTGTTCCTAAAAGTCCCATCCAATTAAGGGTGGAGGGCAGGCTCCTGAGGACAGAGAGCCAATAGGAGGCTCTCCAGCACTGGAAGATTGGCATCAGACGTGGATGCTGCCGATGAAGGTAAAGGAATTCAAGGTGAGACCACCCTCTGAGGAATTTCTCAAAGATTAAAAATTATAAGTGGCCACATCTGCCAAACCGTCATTGTGGAAGGGGAACCCCTGTAGCCCTCCCGCAATCATAGCTGGGGGTGGAGGGACGTCAAATTCAAAGAGGCATCAATGGACCTCTGGTCTGCTCACCTCAATTCATCAGTTGGGATTTGGCCTCAGGAGAGGGACCCGCCTGCATCTGGAATTTTCTCACAAGTACCCTCAATGGGCAATTTATTTGCCTGTCGCCTCAATGCAAATTGCCCAGAGGTGGGACCAAAGCGGCAGACTGGCAAGCTGGCTGGTAGTAGGAAATTGCAGACTTGCCTGCTGGAGGGCCCAATCCAGCCCACCTTCCACATCCCATTGAAAATTCAGCCCATTGTTCCTCACTGAGGTTCAGGTACGAGGTTACTCTCTGAACACTGTGGGCAGATATGACCTCCTGCTGAAAGCCTATTATGGCACAACCGATGATAACTGCTGAGTTGTTCAAATCCCTAAGGGAAACTTGAAACAACTGCCACAACTTGTTTTACAATTTGTATAAATTTTGAGATGTGTGCCCTGAATTCAGTAGTAATAAGACCACCAAGTCTTTTTTGGTATTTACAAAACTAGATTAAACATTTATTAATAGAAGAAATGACTTTAAATACATACATAGATCTACAAGTTACTACTATGATAATTTCTAAATTCCCCAATCAATCTAACTCCTAGTTACACTTTCGTTAAGGCAACAGTAAGACACACATTTTAAAAGACCCAAGCAAAGAAACATCCTGAACAGGTCGACTTCCAAGTGAGTTTTCTTAACCTCAGCCCTTTGAAGACAGCAGCTTGAGGCATAGATGCTGAAGGCTTTTCACACACTTGTAAGATCATAAAATGCCTTCCCTTACACACAGCCCTTTCTCCTTCTTTATACTTAGCTTTCTCTTTGAATGCAAATACTCATTGTTTCATTATGTCTTTGGACTTTAGCTCTCTGATAATAAAGCCCCCTCATAACACTAGGTTTTACCAGTAATCTTTGGGAAAAATAAACACACATTTCTAAACTTTACCTGGCTGGGTCACACATTTCACCCCTCCTTTGTAAACAATCTAGTCTAGTCTATTTCAAAATGCAGATGTTCCCTTGACACCAGTATTTCTAAACTTCCCCATGTTTATCTAATTAACATTTTAAACCTAACCTCTCTTCTTAGATCAAAGCACCCAGATTTAATTCAATTAAATCTCTCACACACACACACACACACACACACACACAGATTCATATAACTATATAGACACATCCCACTATTACTCTATTTTACAATAAATTCCAATAACATTTTGAGAATTATTATATCTTCTTGACAGAGCTCTTCTCCCTTTCCTTCTCCACCTCCCCCTTCAAGCAGTTTGAGCTGCTCTGCTGTGACCCCCCTGTTTATTCTCCCTGTCATGCTGCAGTCCAATAGGAATGCATGCTACTGCATCCATGTCTGGGAGCAACTGGTTTGTGCAAAGGTCTTGAAGTCAGGACAAAATCCTTCAGCACCTAGCATACCACTCCCTGTGGACAGCAGGAATTCTAAAGAACACTAGGAACCACAAAATACTTGTACAATTGCAGCAACAGCAGGTAGAAATCAATCAGCAACCAACCCGAAAGAAGATCCCTTCAAATTGCGCTGGTGGGTTGGCGGGGTGGTTGTGGGTGACGGTTGAGGTCCTTCCCACTGAAGAATGTGTGCTTAGCTGCGCATGATCAAGTGGCAGCGACATTGAGCTACAAACTGGCATCTGATCAGCATTACACAGTAGAAACTCCCTGCCTGCATGCTAACACACACACCAAAATGGCATCCAGCACGGCTCACACCACATGTGTGCGCGTATGCTGGGAGACGCCATTTTAGAGGCATAACAGCAGCTATAGCACCTAAAAACTGGACCCGAAGGAGCCAAGTTTTGTGGCTGAAATATTTTGTCTGGTCAAACCTTCACCCTCTAGAGGGAGCAAACAAGCAGCAATTGAAGAGTAATCCAGTGTATTGATAAGAGCTGAATTTTCAGACAGGTAGCGAGACCCTGACTGTATGGGGGCCGTGAGACCACACATGTCGTCAGGGCACCCGCAGGTGCAGCATTCTAGGAGGTGGCCTCCTATTGACGATCTCCATTTTTCCCATTTTATTCAGGACAGCAGGAGGGGTCATGAGGCAGGAGGTCCCTTTTAGAGGGCCCATAGGACAGGAAAGCCGGCAGCCCCATTGGGAGAGGTTGGTGCCACTTAGACAGAATGGCCTCAACATGGGGGTGCTCTGGGATGTGTTGTGAAAATTTGAGAATGAAGAGCCCCACTGCTGGTAAGGCCCTTGGTGGGGACAGATAATTCCTCAATGGAATTTGGTTACACAGAAAGTTTTCTTAACACTCTGTATAGTTGTTTGAATATTGTGCACAGCTCATGCCAGATGTAATCCTGGTGAAGTGAGGATTGGTGAGGATTCTTGAGAGGAGCACACACTGCATTTTATGGCCCCATTCCCACCCCGAAGGGGGCCATAAAATTCCGGCCTCTGATTGTGTTTTTCCTGCCCAGCTGAGCAGCTTTGAGGCTGTATCACTCCTACCATCATTCTGAATTTGGCCAGCTAACTCTGCATAGACCTGGGATCCAAATTTAAATATTCCTGGTCAATGTGGCTCAGCGATCGTTACAATCACTGCACTAAGCAATGGGCTAAGATAGGCTGCTTCTGAATTTAAATTCCTCCATTCAGGGGACAATGGGTGGAATTTTCTGTGCCCACTGGCATCTGGTGTCATGGTGGGCAGGAGCAGACAATATGGCAGGAAGGCCAAAAATCGGTTTCACGCCATCGAGAAACCAGTTTGCAATCGTCCACTCTGTCCATCAATGGAATTTCCAGCCATCGGGTATTCATTGTAATACATCTGCATATCATTATATGCCCAGCTCACCGGAATCAACCCCATGTCAAATTTACTGCCCACATCGGCGGGAAAACACGCCACTACACAACTAGTGTGACATGCAGAAGTCAGGACTCACCTTCACAGCCTTGCTTACATCGTGGATATCTGAGAAGCAGAAGATGCTGGAGCCCGACAGCAACGGGACCCTGGAGGAAGGCCTTCTCATGCTGGGTGGATTCGGATGCACATGGCTTCGCCATGAAGCAGCTCATGAAAGGTGGAAAATCACGGTTGAGGGTCTGCTCTGGGACTTGAGTGTCTTGGTCATGGATGATTCTCGAGGGGCTGGAGGGGAAGGTCCAGCTGCGAGTTGAAGAGGAAGATGTACTGGGCAGTGGGAGAGGAGGGTCTAAGTTTGGCTGGGAGAGGAAGGTGTGTCAGTGGGGTGAGGTTGGGAGGGAGGGAGCGAAGGTGGCAGGGGAGGCTAGGTTGGGAGAGGGGGAATGAGGGTGTCGGGCGATGAGGTTGGGAGGGGGGAACGAAGTTGTGAGGGTTGGGTGAGGTTGGGAAGGGGGCAAGAAGTACGGGGAGAATGGGGTAACAGGGGAGAATACGGCAACTGGGAGGTAAGTATAAGGAAGGTGTAAAGGAAGGAGTTCAGAGGGGGAAAGGCGTCCAGGGGGAGGAAAGATTCTGGGAGGAGCAAGGAGTCTGGAGAGGGGCAAGGGTAAGAGCGGAAGAAGTAAGGCTGGAGGAAGGAGTCCAGAGGGGGGAACGAATAAAGGTGGAGGAAGGAGTCAGGAAGCGGGGAGGACTAAGGGGGGAAGGAGTCCAAGGGAGAAGGAGTCCGGCGGGGAGTAGTCCATGGCGGGGGAATGATTCTGGGGGTGCATTGGAGGAGTCTGGAGGGGGAAGGAGTTCCAAGGAGGGAAGGAGCCCGGAGGAGGGGATGTCCAGGGAAACGTGCAAGGAAGGGGTTATGGAGTTGATGACTGGCTCCTGGGGAGCGAAATGAGGATGGGCATAGTAGGAGGGAATAGTGAGAATGACAGAGGGCAGAGTGAAGCAGGAGGATGAGGGAGTGACAGTATTGGTAGAAGGGTAGGCGAAGGTGGTTGGTGAGGACTTGGAGGCAGACATGGACCCTAGTTGATGGGAAGGAGGTTAATGTGGATGGGGTGGAATTTTCAGGAAGGTAGGGAATGCACACATTTACCTGGACATCCCCAAAAGTAAAGGGTTGTGGCTGGTAAATGATGGTGGGGAGGTGGAAGGTGATGCCAGAGAGGTCGGAAGCGGAAAGGATGAGGGACCTGAAGAAAAATGTTAGGCACACTACAGTTGCAAATCCAAAGTGAAAGGAGACTCGTGGTGGGCGGGAACAGGAGTTGCATGGGAGTGTCACAAGTGGGTAGGTGGAGATGCAGGTCAGCTCAGATGGACAACTGAAAGAGAATCCCAGCAGGCAGCATTGAAAATGCTCAGGACATTGAGATCAGTGTGATGGGGAAAGGATCCATGTGCATGGGAGGGTGTTTGCACAAAGCTCCAAAAGGCCCTGCAACACCTTCCAGAAACACTTGTGGGCTGACTGCATGCAGCTGAACTGCTAGTAGGGCGGAGGAATGCAGTGGGAGGACTCATGAAGCCTGTTAATTAACCTGAAAGACAGCATTACACATCATTAAGTGAAAGTGAATATATTTTCAGGTTATAAAGTGACAAAATGTATTCACCTGTGCAGACAACTGTGATCAGAATTTCTTAACTTTTCCAGACCTTATACTTCTAGGTGCTGCCCTGACACCCGCAGCAGGGGTGGAGACAGCCTGTGCAATGGTTGACTCCGTTGCCTCTGATGATTTTGGCATGTGTCCTCTCGAAAACCGAGGCCTTGAGGGCCTCAACTTGCTTTAGCTGTCCTCCTGTGGGACAGCTGCTCCCTTTGTGGTGACAGAGGTGAGGTTGAGGGGGTCACCAACAAAGGGGACTCAGAGGGAGCAGACAGCCTCTGAGATTCCTGAGTGGATGACCCAGGGTGTCCAGCTGCTTCTCCTCCTTCCTTCCAGTACCAGAAGGCCCTGACCTGACTCCTTGAGGGGAAGGAGCACCTGGAGGGATGTTGAGGTGCCCCGTTTCCCTCTCGCGTTGCCACTGTAGGAACTTACCCACAGCTACCGTGATGGAGTGCAGGTCTGCACACATCTCCGCGTTCTGCTAGACCAAGGTATCTATGGCGTCTGCTATCCTCCCCATGGAGACCTCCATACGTGCACATGTGGGGACCATTTCATTAGAGAGAAGACGAATGCACTCCTCTGTTGAGGTCTTCCACCAGTTCTGTGTAATGTCTTCCCGCCTTCTGCTGACTCTCCAGGGTGAGTTGGAAGGCCGAATCCAGAGGCTCATCATCTGACTCGGACCTCCCAGATGCCTCTTCCCCAGCAGTCCTCCGAGTGACGGGAGCTCAACTAACTTGCCTCCTCCTGCTGCAGACACGTGTCTGTTCGGTGACCACCGGACTGTGAACGTGAGCCTGCTCTACATCTAGGTCCCAACAAGGTGTGTGTCTCTGTGTTGGTGGAGGGTATGGATAAGCACTGTGACAGGTCTTCCAGGCTGCTTATGTCCAGCTCTGCAATGGAGGTGGTGTCCTCTTGGCTGGAGGTGAGGACAGAGATGGAGCTGAGGGACTGGCTGGCTAAGGCTGTCAGTCGCTTGACAGAGACCCCGTGAACCAAAGTAGACACAATTAGTGCATGGCAGCAGAATCAAAAGTAGGAGAGAGAGCACTCACAGTTCTGTTGAGAGAGGGATGATGTGGTGCAGGATCCTCAGGTGGGTGTTCACCGTCAGCCCCAACGTCGCTGCAGGGCGGTGCACGTGCTCGCCAGTCAGCGTGATGGAATTAAAGTGAGTGATGGGCCTAATGTGGGACAGTCCACCTCCAGACTGGGACCTCTCCCTGCTGTTTTGAGCCAGGTTCTCCTGCATGAAAACTGATGGGGAGAGTGTGAGCAGGACACATGGCACTGCATGGAATGTTTGCGTACTGAGCAGAGCTATGGATGGATGCGGACTTGAGCTCCAGAGGATATGAGCCTGATGGAGGTATGAGGGTGTGTGTGAGAGTTAGTGGTGTTGTCTCTTGAGGTGTGAGAATCCTGTGGATGTTGTGATGGGTTTGTGAGTGTGTGAGTTGAGAGTGATGAGAAGAGTGACTTACCCTGGCGGAACAGATGACACCATTCATCCTCTTGCGGCACTGGATGGCTGACCTCTTTTGCAGGGCATTGGCACTGACCACCACCTCCCATGCTAGGTTGGTGAGCTTGCTTGCTGGTCTTTACCCATCGGGAGTAGGTGACATCATGGCGGGCCTCCATGGTGTCCAAAAGGCGCTTGAGAGACGCGTCACTGAACTGGGTGGCTGCAGTCTTCTTGCTTTTCAGGTCCATGTCTTCTTTACAACAGTCCTGGGCTGGAAGTACTGAGAGGTAGGCGCATGGCTACACTTTAAATATGGAGTCCGGTGTGATGAAGCAGTGAGGTGACAGCCTGGCAGGTGAATCGGAGCCTGCCTGACATTGAAACGGTGTGTTTCCCAGGGATGCATGATGAAGAAGCAGGTTTGGGATGATACAGGTTGAAAAGCTGCCATTGCAACCTGCTACTGCACTTAGTGCAAATCTGGGATGATTCCGCCCAATATTTCAGTCAATGACCATTGTGGGCGCTAAATGTGAGTTACATAATGAAACGTCTAGCAAAAATAAACACCGAGCTTGCAGCTCTTCAAGATAATAGAGGCAAATTTGCATACAAAACAGATTATTTACTGTAAATACAATCTGTAAGGAGTACGTTTTTTGACCTTTATTGAAAATGCCCTTGCTTAAATAACAGAATAAAATAACGGTAAACTGTATTGTTTGAGGGAGATCATGAAAACCTTGGAACAGCAGTTAGCTTCTCAAGCCTGTTCTGAACATGGCCGATCTGTGACCAAACTCAGTATACCCAACTTTGCTCCATGTCCCTCAATATATTTGGCATCAAGCTCAGAGTTAAAATTAACACTTGATCTGCCATTAATTGAAATTTAACCAAAGAGAGTTCCAAACTCCTACCACCCTCTGTGTGTAGAAATGTTTCCTAATTTTAAGGACGGGCTCTAATTTTTAGACTATGCCCCCTAATACTTGACTCGCCAACCTGTGGAATTAGTTACTCCCTTTCAGGCCATTAAACACCTCAAAATTTAACATCAAATCATGCCTTAACTTTCTGAATTCCAGAGAATACAACCCTAGTTTGTGTAACAAAAGCAAAATATTGTGGATGTTGGAAATTGCAGGTTAGGTAGCACTTGTGGAGGGAGAAACAGTGCACGGAATTTTCCAGCCCCCCCCATCCCCGTGGCAGGTTTCCCCGCGGCGGGGTCGGCGAGCCATTGAAATCCCCATTCACAGCGGCGGGACCAGAAGATCCCGCTGGCGTTAGGGGCTGGAAAATTCCAGTCAGAGTTAACTTTTCCGGCCCCTCCACAGTGGTGGTCTGGGCGCAAAGGCCATTTTTTATTTTAAATTTCAAAATGCTGGCGAGACGGTGCCTCCACTTTGTTGGGAGGAGGGGGTGGTGAGTCCTCCTGCTTAGTTGCCTGCCACAGTATCCTGCTGCTGCTATTGGCCCTCCAGCTTTGAAAATCCACCCACTGTCCTTAATTGGATGGCAAACCCGCCCTCTGGCCGTTATTTGGCCAATTTGAGGAAAATAACATGTGAGTGACTGTTCCCACACAGTGTGGGTTTCTGACCCTCATTTGAAAATGAAAACGGGATTCAGAGACCCGAACAGAAAATCCTGCCACTGAACTCTTTCACTCTCCGTAGATGCTGCCTTATCTTTGTTTGTGTATTCTCACCTTGTAATTTAACATTTGGAGTTCAGCTATCATTCTGGTAGACCTACTCCGTCTGACCTCAATGCTCAATATATCCTGCCGAAGGTGTGTTGCCTAGCACTGAGCACAGTACTCAAGGTGTGACCTAACCAGGGCTTTGCAGCATTACTTCTAAGCCCTCCTATTCCAGTCTTTGAAATAGAAAGGCCAGCACTTCATTAATAAAAGTAGAAAACGCTGAAAATATGCTGCAGGTCAGGTACCATCTGTGAAGAGAGAAAGAGTCAACATTTCAGGTCAATGGTCTTCCGTCAGAACTGAGGAAAGATAGAAATGTAATAGATTTTGAGTAAGTGAATGTGGAAAGGGGAAGGGGAAGAATGAAAAGGAAGGTCTGTGATAGGATAAAGGGCAGGAGCGATTCAATGACAAAAGATTTCATAGTACAATAGCCAAAGCAAGTGGCAGTAGGATAGGTTAAAAAAAAACAAGCAATATGTCCAGATGAGGTGTGAATGGATGCATGGCAGCCATCTGAATGCAAAGTGAAGGAATAAAGAAAGAAACTAGAGAAGACATTGAACCAGCAAAAAAAATGATACAAAATAGAGGCAGAGGTAATGATCTCAAATTGTTGAACTCAACGCTGAGTCTCGAAGGCTGTAGAGTGCCAAGTCGCAAGGTGAGGTGCTGTTCCTTGAGCTTGCATTATCTTCATTTGAACACAATAGCAGGCCGAGGACAGAACGGCCAGAGTGGGAGCAAGGTGGAGAATCGAAATGACAAGCAACAGGAAGCTGAGGGTCATGCTTATGGACTGAACGGAGGTGTTCCACAAAGCGATTACCCAGCCTGCATTTGGTCTCCCCAGTGTGAAAAGTGAATACAGTATACTAAATTGAAAGAAGTACAAGTCAATTGCTGTTTCACTTTGAAGGAGTGTTTGGGGCCTTGGATGGTAAGAAGGGAGGAGGTGAAAAGACAGGTGTTACCTCTCCCGCGCTTGCATGAAAAGGTGCCACAGGGAAGAGAGAGGATGTTGAAGATGATTGAGTGGACCAGGGTGTTGCAGAGAGAACGGACACTTCAGAATGCTGGAAAGGGAGGGCAGGGAAAGATTTTTTTTATTCATTCATGCGATATGGGCTTCACTGGCTGGGCCAGTATTTATTGCCCATCCCTAGTTGCCCTTGAGAAGGTGGTGGTGAGCTGCCTTTTTGACCGCTGCAGTCCATGTGGTGCAGGGATACCCAGAGTGCTGTTAGGAAGGGAGTTCCAGGATTTTGACCCAGTGACAGTGAAGGAATGGCGATATATTTCCCAAGTCAGGATGGTGGGTGGCTTAGAGGGGAACTTCCCGGCAGTGGTGTTCCCATGTATCTGCTGCCCTTGTCCTTCTAGATGGTAGTGGTTGTGGGTTTGGAAAGTGCTCTAGAAGGAGCATTGGTGAATTCCTGCAGTGCATCTTGTAGATGGTACACACTGCTGCTACTGTGTGTCAGTGGCGGAGGGAGTGAATGTTTGTGGATGTGCTGATTCATCCTGGATGGTGTCAAGCTTCTTGAGTTTTGTGGGAGCTGCACTCATCGAGACAATAAGGGAGTATTCCATGACACTCCTGACTTGTGACTTGTAGGTGGTGAACAGGCTTTGGGGAGTCAGAAGGTGAGTTACTCGTCATACAATTCCTTGCCCCTGACCTGCTCTTGTAGCCACAGTATTTATATGGCTAGTTCAGTTCAGTTTCTAGTCAATGGTAACCCCCAGGATGTTGATAGTGGGGGGAATTCAGTGATGGTAATGCCATTGAATGTCAAGGGGCGATGGTTAGATTCTCTCTTGTTGGAGATGGTCATTGCCTGACACTTATGTGATGCAAATGTTACTTGCCACCTGTCAGCCCAAGCCTGGATATAGTCCAGGTCTTGCTGCATTTGGACATTTCAGTATCTGAGGAGTCATGAATGGTGCTGAACATTGTGCAATCATTAGCAAACATCCCCACTTCTGACCTTATGATGGAGGAAGGTCATTGATGAAGCAACTGAAGGTGGTTGAGCTGAGGACCCTATCCTGAGGAACTCCTGCAGTGATATCATGGAGCTGAGAACTGACCTCCAACAACCACAACTATTTTCCTTTGTGCTAGGTACGACTCCAACCAGTGGAGAGTTTTCCCCCTGATTCCCATTGATTCCTGTTTTGCTCGGGCTCCTTGATGCCACACTTGGTCAAATGCAGCCTTGATGTCAAGGGCAGTCATGGTGGTATCATGCAGGAGGTGGCGGGAATGTTGGCGGATGATCTATTGAACAAGAAGGCTGGTTGTGTGGAGAACAAGGGAACCCCCTCATGGTTCTGACAGGGAGAGGAAGGGGTGAGAGCAGATCAGACAAAGTGGAGTGCCCTGTCAATCACATTAGCCAGGTGTTTGGGTGGGGGAGGAATCCTCAGTTAAGGAAAAAGGTAGACATATTGGACAAGTTGGTATGGAAGTTGCATCATTTGCACAGATGCAATGGAGACTTCTGATATGTCAGGCTGCTGCTTGGCAAGTTTGTGGGGCATCTCTCCTAATTTTGGCAAAATAGTCATACATTTCTGATGAGGACTTTGCAGGGCCAACTGGGCAAGTTGCATCTTTGTTGTGTCCAGTGCCCAGGTTGATGCCACATGGTCCATATGGTTTTATTCTTATTTGACTTTTTTGTAGAGGTTTGATACAACTGAGTGGCTTGCAAAGCCATTTTAGAGGTCAGTTAAGAGCCATTCACATTGCTGTGGGTTGGAGGCATGAGTAGACTAGACTGGATAAAAAGGGCAGGTTTCCTGCCCTGGAGGTCATTAGTGAAGCAAATATACATTTACAACAATCCAATCATTTCCCTTAATGATACTAACTTTTTACTCCAGAGTTAATTAACTGAATTTAAATTCCCTAGGTTATCGTGATGGAATTTGAACTCATATCGCTGGATAATTAGCCTGGGCCTCTGGATTAGTAGCCCGTAGAATAAGGGTATCTGGCATAGCAAGGGTTAATGTGGGACTGGGAAACAGTACTGCCCACAGTGTGATGTAAAGAGACGCGGTTGTGGACTGGACAGAGACCTTTGTAGAGGCAAGCATGGAGTTAGCTCATAGCTTGGGCTCTACGTAGTTCTGTGTTACAATAAACACTTAATGTTCAACTAAACAAAGCTCAGACCTACTGAACATACCTACTGAGCATACAACATAGCCCAGTAGAATAACCAGTATGCCACCACACCATGTCCTATTTATACATCCTCCTCATGATTGTCAGGTTTGTAGGCAACAAAGAGGACCTGTTCCTACCCCTGTCTTAGGGCAGCTGCTTCTTCTCACAATACTCAGCCTTTTAAAAGTTTCCTGTTTTGACTTTCTCTTTAGTAACCTCCAAGTTACTAAAAAAAAATCCAGTTGAATTACTGAAAGCCACCCCATTCATACAACAGTGATCATCATGGGTAGAAGCAACTCTGTTCATGAAATTAGCGTCAGAAGTTGTGCACTAGGAAAAGAAAATACTGAAATAAGAGTCCATGTCAGTTCTTTTCTTCACATGCAAGAAATTTGATACAACCTGAAAGAAAGCTTATCCTTTAAGTTTAAATTTATCATCGCCCATCTATATCAAAGCTGCAATTCATTTTTTTCCCAATTCAGATTTCCGAGCCCCTCTCCCAGTGATCTCAGATTCCAGGATCTTCCGCAATGTTGCGAAAACCTCACCCTCCAGTTTTCCAGAAGGCAGGGATCCCTATAATTTCTCAAGATTTATAAACCATGGGAGCTTCATTGACAATATAGCTGGATTGAGTGAGTCCTCATCCCAGAACTGCCAGGCTCCAGGACACCTTTGCTGCCAGATTCCATGGCTGCCCCAAGGCTGTGAAGTTAGTATCCCTGAAATAGTATCTGGCATCATAACTGTGAATGTTACAGACAGGAGGGGGTTTAATTTAACCATCCTGATTTCTCTTCTCACCGCCCATCTGTAAACAGAAAGGTGTCTTGATTTTGATTTGCCCTTTATAAGTGATGGTGTATTTCCCAACTCCTCAGTTTTGGTGTGATCCAATTTCTATTAATAACCCCATAGCAAACTCATGATAGGATGAACTCAAAGAGTTAGTTTATTTACACACACTCAAAGTGGGGTGGGGCGGTGGTGGTCGGGGCGGGGGGGCAGTCCGGAGGGACGGGGGGAAGGGGTTGGTCAGATGGGGGTTGCTACATAGCCTGCTGTGCATTCATCAGTGATGAGGGATAGAGATAGAAAGACTTACAGGCCAAAGACCACAGAGCAAATAATTATTTTTCACATGTGTCCAGAGCCCAGAATCAAAAGTCCAATGGTGTATTCACAGAGGTCAGCAAGCTGAAAACTGATGTTGGATAATTCACTTTTCTGTGGAGATGACTTCCATGATGAGATAGGCATGCAGAGATGAGTCAGTCTTGTAGGCAATGGTACAAAGGGTCTAGTAGTTCTTGTAGAAAGAGTATAGATGGAGCCAGGCATTCAAACCTGGACAGAGCCCCTTTTCTGTGCTGCTGCTTGGTAGATGAAAAAATGGCAGACTGAGTCTACAGCTCCACAAGGCAATATTATAGGTTTTACCAGCCAGGGAGGAAATGTTTCGTGACTACAACCTCTCCACTTTGGGTTTGACAAAGGATGTATATCCCTTTGTCTGGGTTCCTGAGATTGTTAATGTTCCAACCATTAAGTCTTAACAAGAGGATGCAGGGTTCATTGTCCTAGCAGGTGAATTGGATCCAATTGGCCAAACCAGGTTTATAAAAGCAAAATAAAAGCAAAATACTGCGGATGCTGGAAATCCGAAACAAAAACAAAAACAAAAATACCTGGAAAAACTCAGCAGGTCTGACAGCATCTGTTAAGAGGAATACAGTTAACATTTCGAGTCCATATGACTCTTCATCAGAACAAAGAAATATAGAAATAAGGTGGAATATAAGCTGGTTGAGGGGGGGTGGACAGGTAGAGCTGGATAGAAGGCCAGTGATAGGTGGAGGCAAAGAAGAGATTGCCAAAGATGTCATAGACAAAAGGACAAAGGGGTGTTGACGGTGGTGATATTAGCTGAGGAATGTGCTAATGATGACATGAAGGGTAGAAAGCAGTACGAGCAAGTGACAGATAGCCGTAGTGGGGTGGGGTGGGGGGAAGGGATCGAAATAGGCTAAAAGGCAGAGGTAAAACAATGGATGGAAATACATTTAAAAATAATGGAAATAGGTGGGAAAAGAATGCTGTTACTATATCCCCAATTGGGTGCGGAAGCCTCCTCCGAGACAACTAATGCCCTGTTGAGTGTAAAATGGTTGTGGAGGGGCTGGTTTTTTCTTGGGTGGGCTCCCGACCTACTTTTGGCTGAGGTGGCGGTGGGGGGAGCAGGGGGAGGCGGTGTTGGGGGAGGGGTGGGGGTGCGGAATGGTTTATAAAAGCCTGGTTTAAGGCCTTGGTATAATTTCTTTGAATTTAGTCTCTGCAGCCCACAGGGGTCGTTAGCATCTCTTCAGATGTAATGAGGCGCAAGTTTCTGCGATACTATCAAATAGCTCTTTTTGTTTGAGGGTCACAGCCAGACATAGCTTAGCCATTTTAAAAGGTCATTGCCCAATTTTAAAATTTTTGAAATTAGCCATGATGATATATATAATTTATATATGTTTTATAAAAATGTAGAGCATGAGGTCTTAGCCCTGTTACAGTGAGCAACACCATAAAACATCTATCAGTATATACACAAATATTATGACTGATGTGTGTTATTTTGTCATCTTGTCCTTCTGCAAATTTATTTTATGTGTCATTTTTCATGAAAGTATTAGAAAGCTAAACATTTACAATGTATAGGACTTTAGAAAATATATTATTGACACAAGAGTCAGCTTCTAACTGATCTTAGCAAAAACATAGAGGGCTGGGTTTTACAGGGTGTCGTGTTCCCCGCCACCCACCTCCCTCCAGCCCCCCACCCACCCCCACCCACCCACCCCTCCCCCCCACCCCCACCCCCACCCCCAGCCCCATCCCCATCCCAGCCAAAAGTAGGTCGGGAGCCCGCCCAAGAAAAAGCCAGCTCTTCTACAGCCATTTTACACTCAACAGGGCATTAATTGTCTCAGGGGGAGACTTCCGCATCCACCTGGGGATATAGTAACAGCATTTGGTTTAGGCAGCGACCTCTGCTTAGATTTTTAAAAATTCATTCATGGGATGTGGACATTGCTATCTAGGCCAGCATTTAGTGCCCATCTGTAATTCTCCATGTTCAGAGGGCATTTTAAGAGTTAACCACATTGTTGTGGGTCTGGAGTCACATGTAGGCCAGACCAGGTAAGGACAGCAGATTTCCTTTTCTAAAGGACATTAGTGAACCCGATAGGTTTTAACAACCGGCAATGGTTTTTAATTCCAGATTTTTTCAAATTGAATTCAAATTTCCCCATCTGCTGTGGTGGATTCAAACCTGGGTCCCCAGAGCATTACCTTGAGTCTATGGAATACCAGTCCAGTGACACTACCACTATGCCACCGCTTCCCCTGATTATAGGCAGCCCCCGAAGAAGAGGAGGTTATGGAAGTCAGACAGAAGGGAAGTCCAAGGTATTGGTGGTGGCCTGGCTGACAGGACCCTGTGAGGGGAGTGAGGGAAGTAAGGGGGCTGGTTTTAAGAGGCCATAGGGGGAGAATTAAAGGAGTATGATCTTGGGAGGAGGGAGTGCCTCCACTGGGCACAGGGGACCCCCCCCACACTGCACCACCCCCATCAATGGAAGTGACCCCTCCCAACCATTTCCTTGCCCGATGCCAGCTCGCCCAGTAAAACCTGCTGGGCTACCCACTTGGCCTGGACCTTCCCTTGCCACAGGTAAAATAGTGGCAGGGTGGGGTGAGGCACTTAAGTTATCATTAATTGCTGGCTAGGCAAGTATTTATTGTCCACCCTAAATGCTCTCGATGAGTCACCTTCTTGAACTGCTGCTGTCCATGTTGGGAAGACAGAAGCCTTTGCTTTTTTATTCATTCTCAGGATGTGGGCTTTGCTGGCTGGGCCAGCATTTATTGCCCATCCCTAGTTGCCCTTGAGAAGGCGGTGGTGAGCTGCTTCCTTGAACTGCTGCAGTCCATGTGGTGTAGCTGCACCCACAGTGCTGTTAGGAAGGGAGTTCCAGGATTTTGACCCAGTGACAGTGAAGGAACGACGATATATTTCCAAGTCGGGATGGTGAGTGACTTGGAGGGGAACTTCGAGGTGGTGGTGTTCCCATCGATCTACTGCCCTAGTCCTTCTAGATGGCAGTGGTCGTGGGTTTGGAAGGTGCTGTCGAAGGAGCCTTAGTGAATTCCTGCAATGTATCTTGTAGATGGTACACATTGTTGTGACTGCGTCGGTGGTGGAGAGGTGAATGTTTGTGGATATGGTGCCAATCAAGTGGACTGCTTTGTCCTGGCTGGTGTCCAGCTTCTTGAGTGGTGTGGGAGCTGCACTCATCCAGGCAAGTGGGGAGTATTCCATCACACTCCTGACTTGTGCCTTGTAGATGGTGGACAGTATTTGGGGAGTCAGGAGGTGAGTTACTTGTCTCATGATTCCTAGCCTCTGATCCGCTGTAGCCACAGTATTTATATGGCTAGTCCGGTTCAGTTTCTGGTCAATGATAACCCCCATGATGTTGATTGTAGGGGATTCAGTGATGGTAATGCCATTGAACATCAAGGGGTGATGGTTAGATTCTCTCTTGTTGGAGATGGTCATTCCCTGACACTTGTGTGGCGTGAATGTTATTTGCCACTTGTCAGCCCAAGCCTGGATATTGTCCAGGTCTTGCTGCATTTGGACATTGACTGCTTTAGTATCTAAGAAGTCACAAATGGTGCTGAACATTGTGCAATCATCAGCGAACATCCCCACTTCCGACCTTATAATGGAAGGTCATTGATGAAGCAGCTGAAGATGTTTGGGCTGAGGACACTACCCTGAGGAACACCTGCTCACCAGCTCTCTTTCCTCACCATTCCTCTCACTGGCAACTGTCTCAGGCTGAACCAGACTGTTTGTAATAATAGTTGAACCAAAATTAGCTTCTGACCACATAGCCACTCTAGCGCTAAGACCACCTATTTCCATCTCCTTAACTTTGCCTAACATTGCCCTGCCTCAGCTCATCTGCAGGTGAAACCCTCATCCATTGCTTAGTTATATCTAGGCCTGACTTTTCCAACATTTCTGGTTGGCCTTCCAGATTCCATCCTCCATCAACTTGAGCTCATTATAAATTCTGCTGCCCATGTCCAAAATTGCACCAAGACCCATTCACCCATCACCTTCATGCTCAATGACCTACAAAGGCAACATTTGGATTTTAAAATTCTCCTCCTTGCTTTCAAATCCCTTCATGGCCTTATGTCTATAATCTCCTCCACAACCCTCCAGGATATATGTGCTTGTCTGTTTTTAGCCACTTGAGCATCCTTGATTTTAATCACTCCACCATTGGCAGGCATGTCTTCAGTTGCCTGGGCCCTAAGCTCTGGAGTTCCTTCCACCTGTCTACCTTTCTTCTCCCCTTTAAAATGCTCCTTAAAACCTACCTCATTGACCAAACATTTGGTCATTTGCCTTAATGACCCCATTTATGTCCATTTTTGTTTTATGACACTTCTGTGAAGCACCTTTGACTGCTTTATTAGATTAAACGTGCTTTATAAATAGAAGCTGTTGATATTAAATTAGAAGGCATATTAAATATTTCTGAAGACCAAAGGATGCCTCAACAGCATGTTGCAAGGGTATGTTGATGAGCTGCTGAAATGGACAAAAAAGACAACTGAAATTGAATGTTGATAAATGTGAGGTGATATATTTTGGTTAAAAAGGAAATAATAATTTGAAAAGGAAAATAATAATTTGAAAATAATAATTTCAACGGGCAAAGCCTGATGATATGGAAAAGAGGAGTAGGGGTAGTTTTTCAAGATCATGATACTCTTAAAGCAGCATCCCAAGCACCTTCAACAGTATATCATTACACGCTAATGAAATATTGCATTTTAGGGCGAGATGTAATGGTGAACTTGTGTCACTAACACCATAGTTGAAATATTATGTGTAATGCTGCTGAAGACAGTTGTGGCACTTTCTCCACTATCTGAGATTGGCTAACTACGATCAGGTTGAGGATTTTACATCAGACTGTGGAAGAGCCTGCTGTTAGATAATCCGCTGACACTCTGTCTCGCCTCACAACTATATGAGCACTTGGACGAGATACTGAGCTCCAATGTACCCAGCAAAAAGACAAATCTTCAAAAAGGGGGAGAAAATAAAAATAACGACTTTATGATCCTATATATTTTAACAGAAATGTTTCATCAGGACAGGAATCGATCGTTCAGTCCCTCGAGTCTTTCCGCCATTCAATTAGATTATGGTTGATCTATATCTTCAACTCCATTCATCTGCCTGATTCATAGTTTGCAACCTTACCTCCCAAACAGGGACATGCGAATCGTACTTATATAGAATGGAAAATTGAACTCTGAATGATTGGATTTGAAGACGCAAAAACATGTTTCAATTTTGTTCCACTTTTAAAAACATATTTTTAGTATTTAATTTGTGAAACATGAAGCTGCAGTCACCCCCGCTCCCATATCCATTTGCGGCTGAAGTGACTATCCATTGAACGTAATCCCACATAGTTTGTGTGCTGGGATTTCACCCCGTGACTCACTTTTGCGCTCACATGACTGAGAAGTGAGTTGTTCTGTGTATGTAACATAACAAAAGCGAAGGATGGCGAAAACCTGAAATAAAAACAAAAAAATGCTGGAAATATCACGAAATATTGACGAAAGTTCTGATGGTAGGTCATCGACCTGAAATGTTAACTCCGTTTCTCTCTGCCCAGATGCTGTTTTACCTGCTGAGTAGTTCCAGCATTTTCTGTTTTATTTTAGAAACAAATACACGTTGTTTCATATATGCGTGCGAGTGTAACTTTACGTCTTTTCGTTGGTTTTAATTTTAGATTGGATTATTGTCTCAAGGTTTGTGCTTCAAATGTATTCTCCAAATATTCATCCCGTAACCCCGCCGATTTCAGTTTTCTGAAAAAAATTGAAACATTCATCTGATATATTAAACAGAATGCCTTTTGGCTGCACCGCTCATTTCCATTGACTGCAGCTGTCTGGACTGCGGACATATAACCACCACGTTATCGCATCGGTACCATGCAGTAATTCGCAACAATAAAATGGTTCTGTCACGGGTAGGATTCATTGTATTCTCCTAAATCGCTTCGAACTGCAATGTGACTTGGGAATGTGGAATTAAACTACATCCAACGAAGGGCGAGGGCATTCAATTTTTATGCCAATTGCGCAATGCTCCAGGAGTCCAGTCTAGATCCGTGTCCAGATAAGGTAACAGAGATTGAATGCAGGATGCAAGAAGCACCACAAAATAGCAGCTCACCTTCAACAACACCAAAGTGATATGGCCTTTTTAATCAAATCTTTTACATAATTAAACAAGAAAAACCCATCTATACATACATATTCTCTGAACTGCTGAATAGAACTAGATTCACAGTCCCCATTGTGTACATTTATGAATGGGAAACCTCATGTACGCCCCAATCGAGATCTTCAACAGAAAGGAAAGCATTGGGGCATGTGTGTATTCCTTAGAACATGAAGAGAGCCTAAAATAATGGAACCCTCACCTCCTGTAACAATCTGTAACATGAACTAGGGAACTCCCGCTCAACCGAACTTGGCAGCCTTGAGCCCCGCCCACCCTTCCGCCTCAGGACGGAATCCGGGCACGCAGTTGGCTGGGCGCGGGCCAGTTCGCGACGCTGATTGGACCGGCGGGGACGTCAATCAAACCAGTGAGCTTGGTTGAGCCATGGGCGTGGATGTTACAATGTAGCGAGCGCGCATGTCTCGAGTTTCTCTGCAAAGGGATTTGGAGGCAACGAATTTTGTTTGCTTTTGAAAAGAGCTATTGATTGTTTGGGATATTCTTGGTGCATATTTTGGTGTGTTGGCCGCGCGACTACTTTCTTGTCGCTTTTGCAGGGCGGTTTGAGAAGGGTAATCCTTCTCGGAGTGGCTTTTTTTGTGTAAGCAGGTATTTTTCGGGAAGCTTGTCCAGTGTGTGTTTGTGTGGTACTTTCCCCCCTCCTCCTCCCTCCCTTTGTCCCTTTTTCCGTTTTGGTTCTATGGCGACGCAAATCGATACAATTTATGGACTTTCAGAAGATGAAGTGAGTACTACTTGTTTTTTTATAAATGTATATTATTTCTGACTTGAAATGAGTATTAAGTACTGTAGAGTTTCCATATCCTGTGGTGATAGTCAAGTATAGCTGGTGTAATGCTGTCAGCCATTCGGACACAAACGTTTGTTCTTTCTGTGTATTTATTCCTACTTTCGAAGCACAAAACGTAAACAATTCTCTCCCATTTAAAATGCATCTACTTTCACATTTGCTCTGGAAAACCGTCGACAATTATTGATTGTTTATGGGGTGGATGAGGAACTTGTTTCTCTTTTGAAGATTTCACTTCTGTTGTGGTAGAACCGAAAAGAATGTGGGAATTTATGAACTGAGTCGGTAACCACTTTCTGCACATAAATGACACTCTGTACCTCTGCTTAGTTGTGGTGTTGGGATTTGACAAAATTGAAGTGATGAGAATTGTTCAGTTACTGGCCTTGCTTTATTCCACATTCATTTCGAAATAGGAATAGCGTGTAGCAGTCGGTAAGATGTGTTTGTGTTAACATAAAGAAGGGATTGATCATAATCAAGAAATCGGAGCGGAGAAGGCCATTCGGCCCATCGAGCCTGCTCAGCCATTCAATAAATTCATGGCTGACTTGATGCCTTAACTCCACTTTCCTGCCTATCTCCCATAATCCTTGACTCCCTTTGCATTGATGTGCTGGGCTCCCTCATCATTGAGGATGGGGATATTTGTGAAGGCTCCTTCTCCAGTGAGTTGTTTAATTGTCCAACACCATTCATGACTGGATGTGGCAGGACTGCTGTAAATCCTTGTAAATCAAAAATCTATCCAGCTCTACCTTGAATATATTCCGTGACCCAGTCTCCGCTGCTCCCTGGGATAGTTGTCTTCTTATCCTGTCCACGGACAGTCTATATATGGCCCAGCCAGAACTGGACACATTTTTGCGCCTTGTTGTTGAATTCGGCAAGATCTGCAACAGTACAGGGTTCCTCTAGCGATAGGCATTGCAGGAGATGTTGCATAGTCTGTGGCTCAGTTCCACGTTCACAAGTTGTCGGGCTGGTTGTATATCCCCATTTGCTTAGTGACACCTTTGAACGACCTACAACAGTCCTAAGTCTGTTAAGGCACTTCCAGGTTGCCCAGTTGCAATTAGCTCCTGGGGGAAAGCTTTCATCTGGTAGAATTTCCATCGCTGGGGGTTGTTCGAGACTGGTGAGCCGGTCTTTCCACAAGGTGATGCGGGCTTCAGATGGGGTTGATTGTAATGGAACAACACTGTTCATGAAGCTCTTCCTTGACTTTAGGTGGCTGGGTGTAGGTGTATGACCATGTAGAGGGTGCCTCTCATCTGATGTTTGACGGAGTCGCTCTTTCTTGCTGGCTACCATTCTTCTTATATCAGGGGGAGCGATACCCGCCAGGATATATAGGCTGTTGGTGTTTGTTGGTTTTAAACAACCTGTGACAAGTCGGCAACTTGCATTCGGAATGGCATCCATCTTCTTAGCATGAGTAGATCTTTCCCATGCAGGGCAGGTGTATTCGGCAGTGGAAGAGCAAAGAGCAAGTGCACTAGTTCGCAATGTTTTCAAGCTTGCTCCCAATTTTGTGTTAGTGAGCTTATTCAGGATGTTGTTTCGTGCGCTCACTTTTGCCTTTGTCTTTTCAATGTGGTTCTTGAAGGTGAGGCATCTGTCAAGGGTGACTCCTAAGTAGATAGGGTGCTCGCAATGCGTCAGTGTTGCTCCACACCAGCTTACTTTAAGCTGGCGTTTGGCTTCACGGTTTCTGAGGTGGAATGCACAAACTTGTGTCTTTGATAGGTTTGCACGAAGGTGGTTTTCTTCATAGTAGGATGTTAGTCCCTCCAAGGCCTCAGAAAGCTTTTTCTCCACGGTGTTAAAATCAGTGCTTTGGGCAGTGACACATAATTCATTAGCATATATAAAACGGCGTGTAACACCGACTATAGGTTGGTCATTCGTGTAGATGTTGTACAGCAGTGGTAGAAGCACGCTTCCCTGAGGAAGACCATTCTTCTGAATACGTCATCTGCTGCGCTTCCCACCTTGTTCAACATAGAAACGGCGATTCTGAAGCATGCTTTCAAACAGCTCTGTTAAGTGAATATCTTTTGTCATCTCTAGGATCTTGCAGAGGAGACGTCTATGGTTCACTGTATCGTATGCTGCTGACAGGTCTACAAAAACAGCACCTGTTACCATCCCTTGCTCAAAACCATCTTCGATATGTTGTGTGAGGTTGAGCAGTTGGCTTGTTGTTGATTTGCCGGGGCGGAAACCTGCTTGCTCTGGAATGATCTTCTCATCTACAGTTGGTGCTATCCTATTGAGTATCAGGCGTTCAAACAGCTTATTGGTGTGGCAAAGCAGTGAAATTGGCCGAAAACTTTTAGGATCTGAGGGGTTTTTTCCGGGCTTTAATAGTGCTATTACATGTGCCTTCTGCCAAATATTAGGTAGCTTGTGTGTTGCCAGGCAGTGGTTGAACAATTGTAGGAGCCATTTCTTTGCTTGCTGTCCAAAATGCTTTATCTGCTCCATTGCTATGTTGTCAAGAACAATTGCTTTCCCGTGTTTTAGACTAGATATACCAGTTTCCAGCTCTTCCATGGTGAATGGTCCTGTGAAGCCAGGGTCATCGCTGTACTTCTTCCTATCTAGTTGTGCTCTTGGTTGTTTCTTGTTGATTTTTCCATTTAGGAGCAACTGATGTGCAACTTGGTTTGCAGACACATTTGGATGTTGGGCAGCTTTCTTGGGATCACCTCCAAGTTTGCGTATGAGAGACCATGCCTTCTTGCTGTTTTTTGTAAGATCTGTTGTCTCTATCGAGGTGTCCCAGGTGTTTTGACGCTCTTGAGAGATACTTAACATCACCCCCTCACCGGTAGATATTGTTTCCTCTGAGAAGGGGTCAGATTCAAACATTGAGACATACTCCCAGTAGAGTTCAGCATTCTCCTTGGTGAGACCAGAGATGTAGTGTACTCTACAACCTCGGGGGATCTTCCTTCTGGCTGTTTTCTGGACAGCTTTTGCAAACAGGTTGTAGTGCTCAGGTAATGGTTTAATGCGTTTAACCTTGCGATCCAATCGTTCCAATCGGCCTTCTTGAAGTTGAAGCGCCTTTTGAATGGTACGATGGTTGGTAACACTGCTGCATTTACCTGGATACCAATAGGACGGTGTTGTGTCTTTGGTATTGGGTCTGTGACAAGCTTCTTGCAGAGGCCAGTGATGTCGTTGCTGACACTGGCAAGATCTGGGTTATAACTACACTTCCAGCGGGCACTGTGGAAGGAGGCTGGCACTTTAGGATCGTGGATGAGACTAAGCTGGTTAGCGTCCATCCATTCTTCGACTGTTTCTCCATCGTTGTTAGACTCCTTGTACCCCCATTGGGTACTGTGGCTATTAAAGTCTCCAATGATGATCTGTGGTTTACTGTGCAGGTTAGGTACAGGGTTAGAGAAGCTGAAACCTGTGCCAGTGGCTTGTATACTGAGGTCACTACTACTTTGCTTAGCTCTACAGTTAGAATATCGACGTCGTCCTCCTCTGTTTTAGAAGTGGCTTCTACAACTGAACCAGCTCTAACAAATACAGTGCTGCCATATTGTCGATGAGGTCTTTCAATAACCAGGAACATTCTTGGTATTTTTGGGCGGTTGTTCTCACTTCCTCTGTGTCTCCTGCAGGCAGAGGACATCACACTGAAACTCATCGCATAATGTAGCGAGGATGTTTTGTTTAGCTACAGAGAACCCTTCGACGTTAGCAGATATAACAGTCAATGCCGGGCTTGAAAAAGACCCGTGTTTCTGACATCAACGACTTCCATTTTCAGGCATGATGTTGGTACTTGATCAAATCAGCGGTACGAAAATGTTGTATACACTACTTGCTGTGCGTGGTGGTGGTAGAATTGGTTGAAACAGGGCAGCGACGTGAACGCTTCTACCTTGGCCCCTCTGGGATAGTGAATTCCAAAGATTAACAATCCTCTGAATAAAAAAATCCCTCCTCATTTCTGTCTTAAATGGGAGACCCTGTATTTTTAAACTGTGCCCCTAGTTCTAGACTCCTCCATGAGGGGAAACAAACATCCTCTCAGCATCTACCCTGTCGAGGGTTTGTGAAGTGGAAAAGATTACTTTTGTTTTCCCTTTCCATTTTATACCTAGGATGAGCTGATACATTGATGTTGCTTCAACCAGGAGATTTTAGCAGGAAGGTCCTCGTATTTTTTTAAATTTTTGAAGACCAGCACTGAATCCTGAATTTGGAGCTGCTTGTGGATTAGAGGAGAAATGGGGAAATTCCAGACTTTTCCTTCCTCTAAAATAAAGTGCATATGCACTGGTGAAAAAATTGACTTCTGATTTATTTGGTGTTACTTTTCCGGGCAGTACTGTTGAATCATCATGTGAGTGATATGAGTATAAAAGACTGGTACTATTGAGTGATCGTATGAGTGATATGCAGCATTACCCGTTAGTTGTACAGTGTGTGTGTATAAGTAGTACACTAGTTGCACGATTGAGCAGTTATGTATTTAAAAACTCAATGCTGATATTGAGGCACTCTCTTCGTGTTCTTGTTATATGGGTACTGATATTTCTTAGATGCCTTATTCAAGTGACCATTCCTTGTGAGCCCACGTGTGGAACCTTAGCAAGATACTCAATTATGAGTGGCATCAAAGCTGAGTCAGAACTTGTTCTCAACATCAACAACTGCATAAATGCAGCACTTCAATGTACTGAAACATTCTCAGGTCCTTCACCAGAATATAATTGCATACATTTTAAAGCTAAGACAAAGGAGGCAATATTAGGGCAGGTGGCTCAGTTTAAAATACCCCACAAAGGGGAAGAGAGAGGTGGAGAAATAAAGGGAGGAAATTCTGAAGCTCGTACCCTGCTGAAGGCACAATACCAATGATGGGACATAGGAAGTGGGGGGATATGTAAGGGCAGAGTTGGAAGAACGTGGAGTTCCTGGAAGGTTGTCTGACTGGAGGAGATTAAGGATGAGGCCGTGGAGAGATTTGTTAACAGGAATGATCATTTTAAAATTGAAGCATTGGTGGCCAGAGGTCATTGTAGGGCAGTGAGTACTGGAGTGATGTGTGAATGGGACTTTGCATGTTAGAATTTTAAAAATTTATTTATTCATGGGAAGTGGATGTCGCTGGCTATGCCAGCATTTATTGCTCATCCCTAATTGCTTTTGAGAAGGTGGTGGTGAGCTGCCTTCTTGAACTGCTGCAGTCCATGTTGTGTCGGAGTCCATGTTGTGTAGGTACACCCACAGTGCTGTTAGGGAGTGAGCTCCAGGATTTTGACCCAGCGATAGAGAAGGAATGATGATATATTTCCAAGTCAGGACAGCGAGTGACTTGGAGGGGAACTTCCAGGCTATGGTGATCCCATGTGCCTGCTTCCATTGTCCTTCTAGATGGTAGCAGTTGTGGGTTTGGAACATGCTGTCTAAGGACCCTTGGTGAGTTCCTGCAGTGCATCTTGTAGATGCTACAAACTGCTTTTACTGTGTGTCGATGGTGGAGGGAGTGAATGTTTCTGGATGTGGTGCCAATCAAGCGGGCTGCTTTGTCCTGGATGGTGTCAAGCTTCTTGAAGCTTCTTGTGTTGTTGGAGCTGCACTCATCTAGGCAAGGGGAGAGTATTCCATCACACTTCTGACTTGCAGGAGGTGAGTTACTCACCACAGGATACTGAGCCTCTGACCTCCTTTTGTCGCCACAGTATTTATATGGCTAGTCCAGTTCAGTTTCTGGTCAAAGGATGTTGATAGTGGGGGATTCAGTAATGTAATGTCATTGAATGTCAAGAGCTGATGTTTAGAGTCTCTCTTGTTGGAGATGGTCATTGCCTGGAACCTGTATGGTGCGAATGTTACTTGCTACTTGTCAGCCTAAGCCTGGATATTGTCCAGGCCTTGCAGCATTTGGACATGGACTGCTTCAGTATCTGAGGAGTATCGCAAATGGTGCTTAACATTGTGCAATCATCAGCGAACATCCCCATTTCTGACCTTATGTCGGAAGGAAGGTCATATGGGTAAAGGCCTTTTGGATGGGCTCAAATTTATTGAAAAATGCAGGCTTGGTAGGAGAGCACTGGAATAGTGGAGTATGGAGTTGATGAAAGCATGGATGATCAACCAAGCTCTGTATATAAACACACATTTTAGCTGGAATTGTTGTATAGAATTTCAGACTGGGACCCCGTTGCTTTTAGAACCATAGAAAGGTTACAGCACAGAAGGAGGCTATTCAGCCCATCTTGTTCATGCCAGCCCAAGGACACCCAGGTGCCCTTTCTAATCCCACCTTCCTGTTTAATTGAACAACTTCCTAAAGGAATCCTGGAACGTGATCATTGTTAACTGAAGTTTTGTTGTTAGGACATAGGCATGATGTACTTTAAAAGAGATCTTTATGTTGAGATTCCTTCCTGATAGAATTGCAGTTTTCTCATTCAAGCAATCTAAGCATAAATCCCACCTTTTATTCAGGTGAAAAAGAAAGGAAGCACTGCATTCCCTTTCTATTTCAGTTTCCCTACTGTGACCCCCAATCAACTTGTAATTTTTGAATCTATATGCGTTTGTAAAGATACAGCTGCACGTTCTGTAAAAGCTGCACTTTTGCCAGATTCCAGGTAATGTGTGCACAGACACAAATGTGTTCACCCGACTGGACCACCGTGATCGTCTATATCTTTGTTGCAAGAATAAAGAGGAGACTTGGGTCGGAGAATCCATCATTCAGATTTATTTATCAAATGTGTGCTTGTATCCTGAAAACATGCCCTTAGGAACGATAAATATTAGACAGTTTCCAGCTGTTGTCGTTTCACTTTCCTTTTGATGTAAAAAAAGGGGGCTATTTTAAGATTGAAATTTATGTCATTGGACCACAAAGATTGTCTGCTTTTATGTAAGCTGTTGAACTTTATATAGTGCTTCTAATTTAATGAAATTCCCAAAGGCGCTTCACAGGAGCATTATGAAACAAAGTATGGCTGAACCACAAAAGGAGATTTTAGGTCTTCTGACCAAAAGCATGGTCAAAGGGATTGGTTAAAATTTTAGTTCTGCGGCATTCAGTTAATCTGATGCATTATCTATGCATTCAATTAGTGTTCATGTGCCTCAGTTGGTAGTACTCTCACTTCTGAGTCAGATGGTTGATTCCAACCGCATAGATTTGAAGACCAAAATCTAGGCTGATGCTCCAGTATAGTATTGAGGGAGTGCTGCACTGTCAGAGGTGCTACCTTTTGGATGACATGTTAAACAAAGGTCCTGTCTTCCGAGTTCCAAAGAAGAGTCATATTGGACACAAAACGTTCACGCTGTTTCTCTCTCCACAAATGCTGCCAGATCTGCTGAGTTTTCCTGGCGTTTTCTGTTTCTATTCTTGTCTGCTCCCTCATGTGTAAAAGAACACATGACACTGTTTTAAAGAAGAGCTGGGGATTTATCCTAGGTGTGCTGGCCAATATATTCTCTCAGTGAACATCAGGAAAACAGATGATCTGGTCATAATCACATTGCTGTTTGTGGGAGTAGGCTGTGTGTAAATTGGTTGCCGTATTTCCTACATTACCACAGTGACTATGCTTCAGAAGCACTTCATTGGCTAGAAAGCGCTTTGAGATATCTTGAAATTGTGAAAAGTGCAAAATAAATGCAAATCTTTTTTATTTAAGCTTATTATGCAGTAAAGGTATTGAGTAGTTCCTAAGATTGCTATAAATGATTTGTTTTTATTTGATGACAACATTGTTCATGAGTTATATTGACACATTCAATCTGTGCTGAAGTGCAAGTACTGCCCTGCAAAGAACGGAGCATTTCCTTGTATACTGATAACATAAGATGAAGTTCTACCAGTAGCAATACTAAATGGAATCAGTCTCATCACCTTGGCAACCATTTTCCCAATTAGGTACCCACTCTGGAGTGGTTTGCAGTTTTACATTTAACATATTACACCTGCTTACTGTGAATGTATGAAACAACAATTTGCACATGCATTCTCTTTTAAGCATGTTTTAAAATGTACCAAGGTGTTGCAGGGGCAGGTTGGGAATGAAATTAGAGTAGGAGTTGGGAAAGAGTAAAGTGACCAAAGGTGGGAGTGAATCAGCAGGGAAGGAAAATGGAACAAAGAGCTAGCTGAACAGGATCTCTTTGGTTTTGACAATGTTAAACTGCAGAAAGTCTGTAACAATCATGACAGTACATTGGACTGGCAGTCGAACAATGAAATATCACAAAATCATAAGATAATTATGGTCGCAAAAGATCATTTGGCCTACATTAGATCATTCATTCTGAAACATTTTGCAGTCCTCCGTCTTTTCCATCCAATGAGTCCTCGTTTAAAGTTGTGGTTGCATGTCTGCAAATCACTCCTTTAAGTGAAATGACTTAAAGTGAAACATTAGTTCCCATAGGAATCAATGTTAAAACTGTAATTAGGTTCTGTTGGACCTTCCTTACCAGAAAAAAAACAAATGTTAAAACATTATACCCTCTAAGTTGCAATATCTTACATCGCTAAATTCCTACATTGGTAAATGAAATAACTTTTATATTTTTAAAATTAAAATTTTCTTTAAAAAATCTAACAACTTTCTACTTACAGTGCCTCCTGCTCACTGCCAATCCTGCTTTATGAACCTCTTGGTCCCTGCAGATCCCCCTCCTCCCCGACACTCCAAGTTTGCGGCATCTCCTCCTCCCCAACCCTCCGAGTTGTGGCCTCTTCTCGCTCCTCGATGCACCCTCCTTCCAAACCTCCCACTCCCTGACTCACCCTTCCCTCTCCTGGACTTGCATTACCATTCCAGATCTGATCTGATGTTGTGAAAGTGCTGAGCTGAGGCTGCTACAGTTCATGCTTTTTTTTCAAATGACTGTTGAAGCTGCTCCAGCATCACTGCTCTTCTCCTGGGCCCTTGCTCACAGTGAGGGTTCAGGAGAGGGAACCGGCTAGCAGGAGCATTTTTAAAAAAAGACATAGATTATAGCAGCCCCAGCTTGGCACTTCTGTATTATTGGCACTTGCACTTCCACAACATCAGAGCTCTGGCTTCGGATTGGATCTGGATCTTGAATGGTAACGCAAGACCAAGAGAGGGAAGCAGTGAGAGGGTGAGTCAGGGAGTAGGAGGTTCAATGAGAGGGTGGGTCAGGAAGCAAGGGAAGGTCGCTCCAGAATGGCACCAATTGGGTCACTTGGGAAACAACGTTAAAACGAATCTCGTGATGCTCAATGAGATTACGGGTCCCATTAACTTAGATTAAAGATTAAACCATGTTAGACCGGGCGACGTTAAATGAGAACTTTAGTTGTTTCTTAAGCACATTTGGGATTTTTACCTTCCCTATTCTTCCTGGAAGCCTGTTTCCTGTATGGATTGCGTTGATTCATTTCCTGATATTGGTTCTAAAGCTGGGAGTGGATGCAGACTGTGTTTCCTATAAAAACTGTAATCTTGTAGAGTGCATGCTGTAATGCAGTGTGAGGCTATCGGTTGAGTTAAAATGTTAATAAGGGTAATCTTTTCTATTTAGAATATTAGCTGCCTGCTAGGTAATGTTTAGTCTATGTTGCTTTTCATTTGTTTGTTACAGTAAAGTCTTAAAGGAATTGCATGACAAGATTTCAAGTTATGTTGGTCACTGGGAATTCAAATGTATTTTTAAAAGTTATTGGCCTCTATGAGGATCATAACATTTATATGTAGCCTGAGTTTGTTCCAGTATACAATTTTATATGTCCACCTTCTATGTTTCTTTGGGAGAGGAAACTTTCCCTCACCTCGTAATGGTTAGCTTTTGTATATCTTTTTGATATGATGTTCCTGTTATCTGAGAAATTAAACAAGATATTTGTTAAGTTAGAAATTGAGGCAAAATTACCAGCATTTTATTGGTTCAGTGGTGGTTTTAAACTTGTGTTTAGGGTGTGGATGGCACTGGGAAGGTCACAATTTCATCACTCAATCAATATTCTGGTGTTGACTACTGCATCATCATATAAGTACAACAACAGTCCTTCTCAGGACAACTTGGGATGAGTTGTCCTGAGAAGGACTGTTGTTGTACTTATATGATGATGCAGTAGTCAACACCAGAATATTGATTGAGTGATGAAAGAACAGCATTACACGCCCAAAACAGAATGTAATTTGGAGGTGATAGTGTTTTTAAGGTAGTCTTGAGCTCATCTAAAACTGCTAATTCACATGAAATCCTGTTTACCCATTACTCTTGTGCTTTTTGACCTGCACTGGCTCCTTTTCCACCAATGCCTTGCTCTCACTCTTGCTTTCAAATCCCTATGTCTGTAACCTTCTGCAGCCCTACATTGCTTCACCTACCAAAGCTGTGCCCATCTTCCCTCAAACTCCATATCTGAATCACTCCAATCTGTTCTTTGTCACCACCACAGTACTGAAATGGTTCCTATCAAAGTTACAAATGACATCTTATGTGAAGGTGACAAATGTAAAAACTACCCCTCTTTGCCCTTCTTAACCTGTCTGCAGTCTTTGACGTAGTTGACCACATAATCCTCCTGCAACATCCCCACATTCATCAAGCTGGATGGGACTGCAATTGCCTGGTTCCAATGTTATTTATCCAGTTGTTGCCAGCAGCTCACCTGCAATGACTTCTTTATCCAATCCTTTATCCAATTACCTCTGGCATTCCACTTGTCCCCCTATTTCCCACGACTCACCACCACCCCTTTCAAAAAAAATCTGAAATATTACTTTCAAATTAGCTTCTCTATGAAACACTGGGGAAGTCAAATCAATCCGTACAGTTTTTTAATAGATGGCGTTTTACGCATTCAGGTTTGATGCTTGGAGAATGAATCAAAGCTGACAATGCAGCCAACTCTGATAGCTTCAATTATTCCATTGTGCCTGACTTTGCTGAAAAGGCACACCATTGCTAAGGTGCATTTATGGCAGACATCATCGTGTTGAACCTGGAGGAAATGATATTGTGAGTAACTTGTACCATTATGAGCACCATAATTTCATTGGGCTTTTTACAGTGCTTCACAGAGACTCTGTGGACAAGTTTGAGCTAATTATTCGAAGTCTTTACCCCCCCCCCCCCCCCCCCCCCCCCCCACCCCCCCCCACACACACACACACGCTCTCTCTCCCCCCACCCCTCTCTCAAATTCCGTGGTGAGATTGCCATAGTCACTAAATCTTAATCAGAATGTACAGAGGGCTCTTGACATTCAAGCACTCAGCAGATTGCTTGTGAGTAGTACTTGTTCCAGAAATTTGTTGAAACCTTCAATCTCAATTCATTAATCAAATATTTGTTTTGACCATCAAACCTGTTTTTTTTCCCCCTGACTGATATTTATTGAGCTTGCCTGAGAATGATGGATTGAAATTGGTTTTGCAATATGGCAAGGGGTCTCGCAATCATATGCAAATGTGTTTCTTCTGAATTATGATTTACATGTTAATATTGATTCAGGGAAAATTCTTAAATCAGAGTAAACCTGATCTGGATGTTCTGCCTGTGCCATGCTGTGATCCGTTCTCATGTTATTGAATCTGAACCATTGCTGTAAAACGCAACCTTGTTAACTAACAGGTTCCTTTTTCTGCCCTGCTGCACTTTGGATTAGTGTTAGACCTTGGTTGTGCTGCTCCATATCAAGCCTTATGTTTACTGTTGTGTTTGCTAATTATTGTTCCAGCAAACTATAATGTGTATTTGCAATTGGAGAATTGAAGTTTAGCTTGCTGGGTTTGCCTCCAGTATCGCTATTGCAGTGAATTACTGATGCTCATCTGACTTTGAGTAATTTCAAGTTTCTGTTATGACTTAGGAATTCATCAGTTAATTTTGAAGTTTTAAAGATATTGAGACCATTCAAATATGAAGAATGGCTGTGGTTGTTTTTGTGGGACTATTGTTGAGTGGCCAAACAGTTGGCAGCTTGATTCTCACACACATGTAAACTGACAAATAACATGGGTCAATATGAGATCAACACAAATGGTTGCAGTATGCAACCTAATTAAAGCGTGCTCGCTGTCTCCTCATCCATTGTTGCTCGACTGTGCTATTTACTTACCTATGTTACAAGTACCATAATCAACAATCTACAGTTTTGCACACGTGCTACACTGAATGGATCAGCGTGAGACTACCCTATGCTGCCAAGTGTGATTAACCCACTGAAACCACATTCGTGCTGGGGAATGGGAAATGACCGAGTTCAAAAGGGAGAGAGATAGAGAGGGGACCCAGAGTTCAAAAGCGGCACAAAGTTTATTAGGAGTGGTAAGGTTTACTAATTGTTAATCAAGAAGAAAATGAATTGACACATTCTAAACATGGCAGGACAGATGTAGTGTTGTGGCTGCTACATGTGAGAGCTGATGGATGCTAGTGTGATCCAAGGTACCCACATCTGCAATAAGTATCTGTGGCTCGGGGAGTTTCGGCTCGGTGACAATGAGCAGGAGGCCAAGCTATAGACATTGCGGTGCAGCAGGGAGGGGGAAAGTTACCTGGGCACTTTGTTCCAGAAGGTAGTCACACCCCTTAGGATGGGGTCATCTGATTTAGTCCATGGTCAGGGATAGGAGAGTGTGATTATGAGTGAGGCAGGTAAGGGGATTGAGAAGGTACAGGTGGAGGAACCTCAGCCCCTGCAATTTTCCAACAGGTTTGAGGTTCCTGAAACTTGTTTGAATGAGAGCGGGGTCTGTAAGGTGGATGAACGAACTGATCATGGTAACTTCATACAGAAAGCTATTCAGAACTAGAAAGAGGTAGAAATGTGATGGGCTTTATACTGTTGAAGAGGGATGGAGCAGGTGGAGCAAAATAGAAGTTCAGGGATCGGTGGGAGCTCAGGAGAGATTTGACAAAGATGCCATGGACACAGGACAAAGGGAGTGTTAATGGTAGTATTAAATACTAAAGAAGTTGCTGATAGTGGCAAGGTAAGATAGCAGAAAGTGGTAATAGCACATGAAGGGTCAGCGCTCTGTGAAAGCGAAACATAAGAGCAAGTGACATGTGGCCCTGTGGGGAGGGGGTTAGTGTTGTTGGGGGTGGGGGGGGGGTGCGGGGGTGGGGTGGGGAATTAAAAATTGGATTAAAAAAGGGGGTCAGAAAAGTATATTAAATAAAACTAGGGAAGTTTTACTCCAGTGGAGTACTGTGGCAATTTTGGTCTCCTTATTTGAAAAAAGGTATAATTGCATTACAAGCAGTTCAGAGAAAGTTCACAACTCATTCCTGGAATGAAGCAGAAATGAAGAAAGGTTTAACAGACTGGGCCCTCATCCATTGGAGTTTAGAAGAATGAGAAGTGATCCTATTGAAGCACTTAAGATCCTGAGGGGACTTGATAGGGTGGAGACTGGGAGGATGTTTCTTTTTGTGGGGGAAGATAGCACTAGGGGACACCATTTAAGAATAAGAGGTCTCCCTTTTAAGATGGAGCAGAGAAGAAATTTTTTCTCAGAGGGTCCTTAGTCTGTGGAATTCACTTCCCAAGAAAGCAGTGGCAGCTGGGTCATTGAATTTATTTGAGGCTGAGTGAAATTTTTGATAGACAAGGGAGTCATGGGTTATGAAGGGTGGACAGGAAAGTGGAGTTGAGACCACATCAGCCATGATCTTATTGAATGATATAGAGTAGACTTGATGGGCTGAATGTCCTCCTGGTCCGATGTTCAACCACAAAGTCTTTGCTTAGTTTCTTTTTAAAGAAGTACTAGATTTAAGGCTTCCTTTGAATTTGGCTTGGAGAATGCACACAATTCTTTGCAAGTTCTTTCTAGCTTTTGTCCTGTAATGCACAGCGTGGATGACCAGATCAATGTTGGTCTGATCTATATTTATACAGTTTGAAATATGAAGCAATTCCATCGTATAGATTTTAATCACTGCACATGTTAATAAAGCGTTAAGGTACTTCCTATCTAGACTCTTAAGCATCCTCAATTTTAATTGCTCTCCCATTGGCAGCAGTGCTTTCAGCAAGCTCTGGAATTCCCTCCCTAAACTCTTTTGCCACTCTACCTCTCTCGCCTCTTTTAAGAAGCTCTTTAAAACCTATACACTTGACCAAACTTGATGTTATCTGACCAAATAACTCCTTATATGGTTCAGTGTCAATTTTTTTTTTTGATTAGCAGCCTTGTGAAGTGCCTTTGGATCTTCTGTTTTGGTAAAGGTACCGTATAATTAGAAGTTCTGGGAGTGAGTGAACAGCAATATTGGCTTTACAGTGCAAAAGTTAAAATGTGATTTTAAAAAACTTTATATTTGATTTTATACGTGGATATCAACTTAGTTCCCATAGGATTCAATGTATAATGTTCTATTTGAAAATGATGAAGTAACAAATCTCAATGCTATTCAACAAATACAGACCAGTGACAGAGCCTAAGATTGCGACTATAAATCTCAAACTTGAAAATCTATGTGAATTGAACCGGTGCTTAAATCCAAGGTTTCTACAATTCTCGTGCAGTGCTTTGTAATTAATTAATTGCAGCCAGCAGAGCTTTATATTTGTTTGGAGTTGACTGATTCATTGTAGATTCTGGTAGTCATCGTATCAAGTAGTTAGGTGAAGTTATTTTGCAGCTACTAGACCAGAGCAATAAAGATGATTGGGGTTATATCTGTAAGGAGATGTTTCAGATGAATGTTTAAAGCAAATGGATCAGGAAATTAGTAGTTGTCTGAATGTGAAAAGTAGTCAATTTCAGTGGTATATTTGGAAAAGCTGTATTATATATGAATTTTATTTTTTGAAAATGTGCTTTTTAAATTCACATTGAGGATACCGTCCATCGTGTTGTGTGGCACTGCCATCGTACTAAATGGGATAGGTTTCAAATAGATCTTGCAACTCAAGACTGGGCAACCATGAGGTGCTGTGGGCCATCAGCAGCAGCAGAATTGTACTCAAACACAATCTGTAACCTCATGGCCTGATAGATCCACCACTCTACCATTACCATCAAGCCAGGGGATCAACCCTGGTTCAGTGAAGAGTGCAGGAGCGCATGCTAGGAGCAGCATCAGGCATACATAAAAATGAGGTGTCAACCTGGTGAAGCTACAACACAGGACTACTTGCTGCTTATGCTGTTTGGCATGTCAGTGATAAACAAAGCTAAGCGATTCCACAACCAATGGATCAGATCTAAGCTCTGCAGTTCTGCCACATCCAGTAGTGAATGGTGGTGGACAATTAAACAACTCGCTGGAGGAGGATGCTCCATAAATATCCCCATCCTCAATGATGGAGGAGCCCAGCACAGCAGTGCAAAAAATGAGGCTGAAGCATTCGCGACAATCTTAAACCAGAAGTGCTGAGTGGATGATCCATCTCAGCCTCCTCTCGAGGTCCCGAGCATCACAGATGCCAATCTTCAGCCAATTTGATTCACTCCACATGATATCAAGAAATGGCTGAAGACACTGGATAGTACAAAGGCTATGGGCCCTGACAATATTCTGGCAATAGTACTGAAGACTTGTGCTCCAGAACTTGCCACGCCTCTAGCCAAGTTGTTCCAGTACAGCTACAATACTGGCATCTACCCAGCAATGTGGAAAATTGCCAAGGTATGCCCTGTACACACAAAATAGAACAAATCCTACTTGGCCAATTACCACCTCATCAGTTTACTCTCCATCGTCATTAAAGTGATGGAAGGGGTCATCAACAGTGCAATCAAGCGGCATTTGCTTAACAATAACCTACTCACTAACGCTCAGTTTGGGTTCTGCCAGGGCCACTCAGCTCTTGACCTCATTACAAGCTTAGTTCAAACATGGACAAAACAGCTGAACGCCTAAGGTGAGGTGAGAGTGACTGCCCTTGACACCAAGGCGGCATTTGACTGAGTGTGGCATCAAGGAGCTCAAGCAAAACTGGAGTCAATGGGAATAGGGGAAAATTCTCCACTGGCTGGAGTTATGCCTCAAATGAAGGAAGATGGTTGCGGTTGTTGGAGGTCAATTATCTCAGTTCCAGGACATCCCTGTAGGAGTTCCTCAGGGTAGTGTCCTAGGCCCAGCTGTCTTCTGCTTCATCAGCCACCTTCCTTCCTTTGTAAGGTCAGAAGTGGGGATGTTCGCTGATGATTGCACAATCTTCACCATTTGCGATGACTCAGATACTGAAGCAGTCCATGTCCAAATGCAGCAAGACCTGGATAATATCCCAGCTTAGGCTGAAAAGTGGCAAGTAACATCATGCCACCCAAGTGTCAGGCAATGATCATCTCCAACAAGAGAGAATCACCTCATGACGTTCAGTGGCATTACCATCACTGAATCCCCCGCTATCAACATCCTGGGGGTTACCATTGACTAGAAACTGAACTGGACTAGCCATGCAAGAGCAGATCAGAGGCTAGGAATCCTGCGGTGAGTATCTCACCTCCTGACTCCCCAAAACCTGTCCACCAACTACAAGGCACAAGTCAGGAGTGTGATGAAATACTCTCCCCTTGCCTGGATGAGTGCAGCTCCAACAACACTCAAGAAGCTCGACACCATCCAGGACAAAGCAGCCCACTTGATTGACACCCCATCAACAAACATTCACTCCATCCACCACCAACACACAGTAACGGCAGTGTATACCAACTACAAGATGCACCGCAGGAACTCATCAAACCTCCTTAGACCGTATCTTCCAAACCCACTACCAGTACCATCTAGGAGGACAAAAGGCAGCAGATGCATGGGAACATCACCACCTGGAAGTTCCCTTCCAAGTCACTCACCAGTCTGACTTGGAAATATATCGCTGTTTCTTTACTGTCGCTGGGTCCAAATCCTGGAATTCCCTTCCTAACAGCACTGTGGGTATATCTACCCCACATGGTCTGCAGTGGTTCAAGAAGGCAGCTCACCACCATCACCTGAAGGGCAATTGTGGATGGACAATAAATGCTGGCCTAGCCAGCATGCTCACATCCCATGAATGACTTAAAGAAAAAAACATTCTTGGGATGTGGGTGGTCCTGGCAAGCTGGTATTGATTGTCCATTCCTGTTTGCTCTTAATAAGGTTGTGTCTTTGCAAACTGATGCAATCCTTGTGGTGAAGGTGCTCCGCAAAGTAGTGAGCTTCCAGGATTTTGACCCAGTGGCAATGAAGGATTAGGCGAACCATGCCAAAGCTAAGATGGTTTGTCACTTGCAGATGGTGGCGTTCCTTGCATCTTGCTGCCCCTTGTTCTTCTCGGTGGTGGAAGTTGCAGGTTTGGGAGGTTTTGTTGAAATCTTATTGATTTTGTTATAGTGCATCCTGTAGAGAGTAGAGACTTTGGCCACTAGCATGCTTGATGTGGTGTTTAGCTGTGTGGTGCCAATTTAATAGAATGTTTTTTCCTGGATTGCATTAAGCAACTTGAATATTTTTATCCAGGAGAGCATTCCATCACACTCCTGACTTGTGCCATGTATGCGGCCGAGACACTTTTTGAGCAGCCAGGAGATAAGCTACTCGTCATAGATCTGCTCTATAACCATTTAATTGGCGGGTCCAGTTTCTGGTCAGTAGTGACCCCTAGGTTGTTGATAGTTGGGGATTCAACAATAATAATATGATCATGAGGTTATCCAGGTTTTGCTGCATGGATGCAGGAGTTGATTCATTATTTGAGGAATCATGAATGGAGCTGAACATTGAGTATTCATCAGCAAACAGCCCTAGTCCTGATCTTATGATGGAAGGAAGGCCCATAAGACCATAAGACATAGGAGCAGAAATTAGGCCATTCGGCCCATCGAGTCTGCTCCGCCATTCAATCATGGCTGATAAGTTTCTCAACCCCATTCTCCCCACAGGTCATTAAAGAAGCAGTCGAGAAGACACCAGTATTTTATCTGTATAAGAACAGCTTAGCTAGGGACACAACTAGTTCTGGAGCACAGACCTTCACTATGCTTGGATGTTACTAGAGCCCATAACCATGGACTGAATGGTCTCCTTCTGTGCTCTGTGATTCTAGTAGTCTTCAAACTGTTCAAGTCTCGTTGCTGACACTAAATACTTCAGCCCTTGACCTGTCGGAAGTCCTTGATGCTTGACGCTCATTGGATAACTATGTGAGATTCTGAAAGTCAGATTTATGTTTTGAAGCATCTTATCCTGGCATCCTTGAACTGGCTAGAAAGAGAGGCATTCCAAGGTAGTATTTTAACTCAACCTTATTGAAAAAAAACATGAGCATTCTATTTGGAAAGATATTTGAAGAGAACAAAAGAAGAACTTTGACCGACTACTGCTTTAATGGTGAGTGCAAAGTTCTGATTTAGTCTGCCCTATCTTAAAGTTGAATGGTAAAAGCTTGTTGGCAACTCTGTTCAGTTCCTGTTCCTGACTGAAATTCCTGTACTTCTGTACTACTAATTGGACTGTTATTTGCATTGGACTATAAATAGTGCGTTACTGGTTTTTGTGCAGGTCCTCAGATGAAGATCTTTGTATAGTGAAACTCAGATTGATCTTATGTGAAGTTAATTGCTAGCTGAACAAATGCATCACCTAAATTTCTACCCTGTACTCCCTGACCTACATTAGCTTCTGGTCAAGCCATGTTTTGATTTTAAAATTCTTATTCTTGTTTTAAAATCCCTCTATGGCTTCGCCCCTCCCTATCGCTATAATTTTCTCCAGCTCTACAACCGTATGAGATATGTGCTTGTCTAATTCTGTCCCCTTGAGCACCCCTGATTTTAATTGTTCACCATTGGTGGTTCTGCCTTAAATTGCCGAAGCCCTAATCTCTGGATAAAAGCAAAATACTGCAGATGCTGGAAATCTAGAACAAAAACAAAAATACGTGGAAAAACTCAGCAGGTCTGACAGCATCTGTGGAGAGGGATACAGTTGATGTTTCGAGTCCGTATGACCCTTCATCAGAACTAAAAAATATAGAAATGAGATGAAATATAAGCTGGTAGAGGGGGGTGGGACAGGTAGAGCTCGATAGGGGCCCAGTGATAGATGGAGGCCAAGAAGAGACTGCCAAAGATGTCATAGATAAAAGGACAAAGGGGTGTTGACGGTGGTGATATTATCTAAAGGATGTGCTAATGGGGACATTAAGGGTAGCAAGCAGGACAAGCTAGTGGCAGGTGGCCCTAGTGGGGGTTGGGTGGGGGGAAGGGATCGAAATGGGCTGAAAGGTGGAGATGAAACAATAGATTGAAATAAATTTAAAAATAGGTGGGAAAAGAAAAATATATTTGTAAAAAAAAAGATAAATTATTGGAAAAAAGGGGATCGGAAAGGGGGTGGGGATGGAGGAGAGAGTTCATGATCTGAAATTGTTGAACTCAATATTAAGTCCCGAAGACTGTAAAGTGCCTAGTTGGAAGATGAAGTGCGGTTCCTCCAGTTTGCGTTGAGCTTCACTGGAACATTGCAGCAGGCCCAGGACAGACATGTGGGCATGAGAGCAGGGTGGTGTGTTGAAATGGCAAGCGACAGGGAGGTCTGAGTCATGCTTGCGAATAGACCGAAGGTGTTCCGCAAAGTCGTCACTCAGACTGCGTTTGGTCTCTTCAGTGTAGAGGAGACCGCATTAGGAGCAGCGAATGCAGTAGACTAAATTGAGGGAAGTGCAAGTGAAGTGCTGCTTCACTTGAAAGGAGTGTTTGGGCCCTTGGACGGTGAGGAGGGGGGAAGTCTCTGGAATTGCCTCCTAAAACCTGTGCCTTCCACCTCGCTTTCCTCCTTTAAAACACTCCTTAAAATTTAGTTTTTGACCAAGCTTTTGGTCATCTGACATTTCTCCTTATGTAGGTAGGTGTCATATTTTGTTTTGTAATGCCATGTGAAGCACCTTGCCTCATCAAACCTGCCCAATCTCCACCAATCTAAGACTTGGGTAGCCGTTACCGCAAGTCTTTCAGCAAGACTTAACTGTGTTAAACGACAGGCTTTGTGCATGGACAAGCATTGTTTGGAATTGAATTAATCATACGGAGGCTACATGATTAGAAATGTTTTTAATTGCTATTTAGTTGGGCTTGATTTATGCGTGTTTATGAAGATAACATAATTAAAAAAAGAACTGCAGGAGGTGAATTGCTTTCTTGACGAATATGTTTTATCTGATAAAGAATTTCCTAAGTGATTCTTCTAATAGATACCTTCTTTGCTATTCCACCATCTTCAGTTTCAAGTCAAATAAGACCGATTTCTTCTACCTAGGGACTATTACCAATATTAAGGTTGGGATTGAACTCTTGCCTTTATTACTGCGTTAAGCTGGCCGATTTTCTTTTGTTGATTTGTGATGTGACTTTTATGGTGCTGAGTCAGTTATACTGACTGCACAGTCAGGGCTTTCATTTTTGCTGCTGTTGCTCGCAAAATCACTGTTTTTATGCTTGTACACTTTTTTTTTCTCCACCTATTATTATTTTTTGAACCTGCTCACTATGCTGAAGAGCATCCAGATCAAAGCAGGAAGGAGACCTATCTCTGGGGATGTAACCTGCTCCGGGCATGGACTGGAGTGGCCACGGCTTGCGGAGTGTGCATGGCTATACTACTGGGCAGTAATAGTGTTAATTGTACACCTGAGGGCCTGCTAAGTTTCCTATTGCATGTCCAGCTATGGCCACTCTACCTATCAATGCAATGGTATTAGTTGAGCTAAATGCAAGACTCCAAGCTTCCAGTTCAATCATGACTGGCTGTTAACATCGAGCGAGGCTTTCTCATGAATCATGAAGAGTGCCTTAGAGTACTGTGGAACTGCCTGGCTTTGTTGCTAGATTAACAAGTTGGCCGGGGGTTGGCTGGCTAGATTCCAGTAACTTCTTGATTCTGCATTTTTTTTGGAGTCAACTGAATGCTAAAATCAGTTTGATTACATCCTTTCGTGTTTTATTTTTAAGCAAGATGTCCAGCCATTTTTGTAGAAGAAAAACAGAATATGTTGGTAATATCCAGGGCATCAGACAGCATTTGTGAGGATAAGAAAAATGTTAATGTTTCAGGTATAACCCTTTGTCAGAACTCTGAATGAGAGGATGACATGGAACTGGGGACTAGATCTACCCTCAAACAGTGTTGCCGAAGGGCAGCGATCAGAACATGAATTCATGGAAATTTATTTTGGCAGTGGACAAACTTTCAAGCTCTGAATTACTTAACTTATCTTGGACCCTTGATTTTGAGTTTCTCTAACTTATCATTTCTGCTCACCTCAACCTCCACTGATCTTTGTTTCCCAATGTGTTTATTTCAAAATTAATTGTAAATATGTCTCCTACCTTGCACTGTCTATCCCTACAACTTCTACAATGTCATATGTTGCACCACTAGTCATCTGATTGGCCTGGTAGTTTTACATCCTGCCCTCGACTCCTCCCATCATTGTAGAGCCTTCAGTATTCAAAACCTTCAGCCTGTACTCTCCCACCTCGCTATATCATTCCCTTTCTTCAAAAACCTCAAATCTTACCCACTATATTTGATTCAGTTTTTTGTATCCACCCCAATTCCTCTTTGTCCCTTCTGCCTTCACTTGTCCTTTGGGACATATTGCTACATTTAAAGGCACTATGAAAGTTGCTGATTTTACTAGCTCTGCAGACCGAGTTCCTGGTCTGCAGGGTGCAGCTTCCACCTTGCAGCCAATGATGAGCCTCTTAAATGCACCAGCTGTATGGACATTAGGGTTTAGTTTTATTTTCCTTCTGCAGACTTGTAGTCTTGATGTGTTAAACTACATGGGCCACCATGTTAAACCAACAGAATTAACAGAGATCTCCCGTGAATGCACATTGTAGTTAATTCCGACATACAATTGTTGTCGTGATGTGAATGTAATACTGAAGGATATGAAGGTGAAACTTTCCCTCTGGCAGAATTTGGCACCGGTGAAAGTGTTTGTTTCTGTTCTGGTTTCCTTTGTTGACCCATTGTCAGCTTGGCTCAAGTAGTGGCACAGCAACCACATAGTTCACAGTCGTATAGGATTATTTTTGTTTGTGGCGTTCATGATGCATATCATCTTGGAGTACTGCCCTGTCCAATAAATAATATGTTCACAGTGGCGTAATGCCCAAATATAGCTTATTAAATGATCGGAAAAACAAACCCATATTAACTCATGTTTATTCTCAATGTAAAGGTGGGCATTTATTTAAAGTGTGTGTAAAGTCTTCATCAAGGACTTTGTTCAAAATTTCAGCTTGTTTTGGTTCTGTCACTGATATACATTGAGCATATTGCACGTGATACTATAGTAATGTGTGAGCTTGACTGTGTCGATGACCCTGGGGATTAAACCTTGTTGTGCTGCCTTATGCATGCCAGCTATGTTGGTGATTGGGAGGTTATATCTTGATACAAATGACTTAAATTTGTATAGTGTCTTTAATGCAGCGGTGGGCAACCTGCGGTTCGCGGGCTGCAAGCGGCCCTTCAGGGTTCTGAGTGCAAGACGTTTTGTTGACCATTGCCCATGCGCAGAGTAGCCAGATTCCGCTGATTTCCGTCCACGTAGTTTTTTTCCTACTGGTATTACTAAAGCGATACGCACGTAAAGCAAGGGCACATGAAGTGAGATGCCTGCTTATTAAACACAACACTGACTGTGAGAGCCATGCACTCCCTCTGTATCCAATCTAAGTGCTGCATGCGAGCAGACGTTTCCTGCTTTGGGGCACATTAAATGCAAGAAGTGCAACAGACCAAGGGATTGAAATCTCAGTGCTGAATTGCAAAGCTTCTGCCCATCCTGAGTCCTAATTGAAGAAAACTTGTGGAGGACAGATCCAACCAGAAGCTGCACTGAGTATGTTGTAAGTAAGCTAAGTGTTAGTATTTCTTTTGTTTTTACCATTTAAAGTTGATGACCATTCTATTCATATGAATGATTAAGCATTTTCTATAACTTGAGAAATATTCGATGTTTATTAAATGTATTTAATCTTATTCATGGAGTCATGTTTAGTGCACATGCCAAATTTCAATCTTGCAGCCCTCTGAGATGGAGGGCCACTCATGTGACCCACTCGCTAGCCTAGTTTGCCTGTCACTGCTTTAATGTGTTAAACACATTCTATGTGCTTCACAGGAAAATTATCCAACACAATTTTTCACTGAACCCCATAAGGAGACATTAGGGCAGATGAAAAAAAAAGCTTGATCAAAGTGTTAGGTTTTTAAGGAGCATCCCAAAGGAGGACAGAAAGGTGGAGTGTTTCAGAAGGGAATTCTAGAGCTTGACGACTGAAGGCACAGCTGGTAGTGTTTTTTAATCATTTGTGGGATCTGGGTGTTCCAATTGCATTGGAAGCAGTTCAGGGACAGTTTACCAGACTAATACCTGGAATGGGTGGGTTGCCATATGAGGAAAGGTCGGACAGACTAGGCTTGTATCTCCTGGAGTTTAGAAGAATAAGAGGCGACTTAATTGAAACATGTAAGATCCTGAGGGGTCTTGACAGGGTGGATGTGATGAGGATGTTTCCTCTTGTGGAAGAATCTGGAACTAGAAGCCTCTGTTTAAAAATAAGAGATTGTCCATTTAAAACAGATGAGGCGAAATTTTTTTCACTCTAGGGTCGTGAGTCTTTGGAACTCTTGTCCTGAAAAGGCCGTAGAAGCAGAATTTTTGAATATTTTTAAGGCAGAGGTGGATAGATTGTTGGCAAGCAAGCGGGGGGATAGGTGGGATGCAGATTTCAGGTACCGTCAGATCAGCCATGATCTTGTTAAATGGCGGAGCAGGCTCGAGAGGCTGAATAGCCTATTCCTGCTCCTTGTTCGTATGTTTCTGGCAAGGCTATAATTTATTGCCCATCCATAATTGCCTTTGAGAAGATAGTGAACTGAACTGGCTTCATAGGCCATTTCAGAGGGCAGTTAAGAAACAACCACATTGCTGTGGGTCTGGAGTCGCATATAAATTATGCTGTGAATGAATTGCAGAATCGTATCTCTCAAGACTGAATTTTTCTTCAACAAAATGGAAGGGCTTGGCATCAACTGTACACTTGGATACTAACCTGGGATTTATTTTAAAAGGAGGTCATAAGTTCAACTTGGAACTGTTAACATGCAGGCCTCTTCCAAGAAATCACCTGACCTATATGGTACTTGAGGAGGAGTTTTTGATTTGAGTTGCAAAACACTTTAATGAAAAGCTGGAAGACAAAAACACAATTGCATGGCAGAGGCAAACTGTGGTTTTGCTTTCTGTCTTGTTGGGGAACAAGCTGAGGAAGGAAGGCAACCTTAACTGCCTCCCTCTCCCCACCTTGTCTAAGACTTTTTTCTACTCGATTCATGGGACGTAGGCTTTGCTGGCTGGGTCAGCATTTATTGCCCATCCCTAGTTGCCCTTGAGAAGGTGGCGGTGAGCTACCGCCTTGAACCACTGCAGTCCATGTGGTGTAGTTACATCCACAGTGCTGTTAGGAATGGAGTTCCAGGATTTTGACCCAGCGACAGTGAAGGAACGGCGATATATTTCCAAGTCAGGATGGGGAGTGACTTGGAGGGGAACTTCCAGGTGGTGGTGTTCCCATCTATCTGCTGCCCTTGTCCTTCTAGATGGTAATGGTCGTGGGTTTGGAAGATGCTGTCTAAGGAGCCTTGATGAATTCCTGCAGTGCATCTTGTAGATGGTACACACTGCTGCTATTGTGCGTGGGTGGCGGAGGGAGTGAATGTTTGTGGATGTGGTGCCACTGTAGCGGACTGCTTTGTCCTGGATGGTGTCAAGCTCCTTGAGTGTTGTGGGAGCTGCACTCATCCAGGCAAGTGAGGAGTATTCCATTACATTCCTGACTTGTGCCTTGTAGATAGCAGACAGGATTTGGAGAGTCAGGAGTTGAGTTACACGCTGCAGGATTCCTAGCCTCTGACCTGCTTTTGTAGCCACAGTATTTAAATGGCTAGCCCAGTTCAGTTTCTGGTCAATGGTAACTCCCAGAATGTTGATAGTGGGGGATTCAGTGATGGTAATGCCATTGAACATCAAGGGGTGATGGCTGGATTCTCTTTTGTTGGAGATGGTCATTGCCTGACATGTGTGTGACGCGAATGTTACCTGCCACTTGTCAGCCCAAGCCTGGATATTGTTCAGGTCTTGCTGCATTTAGACATAGACTGCTTCAGCATCTGAGGAATAGTGCTGAACATTGTGCAATCAGCAGCGAACATCCCCACTTCTGAGCTTATGATGGAAGGAAGGTCATTGATGAAGCAGCTGAAGATGGTTGGGCCTAGGACACTACCCTGAGGAACTTCTGCAGTCATGTCCTGGAACTGAGATGACTGACCTCCAACAGCCACAACCATCTTCCTTTGTGCTAGGTATGATTCCAACCAATAGAGAATTTTCCCCCTGATTCCCATTGACTCCAGTTTTGCTAGGGCTCCTTACTGCCACACTTGGTCAAATGCTGCCTTGATGTCAAGGGCAGTCACTCTCACCTCACCTCGGGAAGTTCAGCTCTTTTGTCCATGTTTGAACCAAGGCTGGAATGAGGTCAGGAGCTGAGTGGCCCTGGCGGGACCCAAACTGGGCATCAGTGAGCAGGTTATTGCTAAGAAAGTGCCACTTGATAGCACTGTTGATGAACCCTTCCATTACTTTATTGATGATCGACAGTAGACCGATGTGGCGGTAATTTGCTGGGTTGGATTTGCCTTGTTTTTTGAGCACAGGACATACCTGGGCAATTTTCCACATAGCTGCCAGTGTTGTAGCTGTACTGGAACAGCTTGGCTAGGGGCATTGCAAGTTCTGGAGCACAAGTCTTCAGTAATATTGCTGGAATATTGTCAGGGCCCGTAGCCTTTGCAGTATCCAATGCCTTGTGTGGTTATCAACCTGTAGGCAAAGAGTCCTCATTTGAGTATAACCAGCTTGCATTTGGACCTGCAAATCTGAGACCAGTTGGTGGAAACTTCCAGGCATCCACCGGGACCCGTCTTCACACAAGGAAGCCCAGTTCGACAGTGTCGACCCTTTTATAACGCCCATCTTCCAAAGCCTACCGCTGCAGAGAGACTCTTATCTGTTTGTCCTTTGTCTGTGTGTGTGCTGGGTGAATTCTATTGGAAGAGATAGATAGTTAGACTTCCTGATTACAATCGTGTGTTAACCAGCACCTGCAACTTGTTAAGAGGTTTTCTTTTTAAAATAAATTACTAGTTGAGTTTTTTTGAAAAAGCCTGGTCAGTGACTCTTTTCTCCTGGGTACGAGAAGCATAAGTACACAATTGGCTGTTTTGGTGAAAAAAGTAAACATTTAAATTAATGGCACATCCTGTGGAGTAGTGAGGCTTGATAATTCACGCACTCCTCCTATCCTGGTTGTAACACATATAGCACATAAGTGAATTATAAGGGTTTTTACGACAGTAGTTTGATGGCCACCATTACTGATAATGATCAAGCAATTAAAATCTGGGATGCTTAAGAGGCCAGAATTAGAGGAGTGAAGATATTTCCGAGGTCCCTAATGTTCAAGCAGATTACAGGGATTGGGATGAATGTGGCCACAGAGGGATTTGTAAACAAGCATAATTTTAATTTCGAGGTGCCGCTTAAGCGGAAGTCATTGTAGGCTAGAGATTACAGCGTGATCGGTGAACGGGATTTGCTTCATGAGGACATGGTAGCCTGATGCAAGATGGGCAAAAGGGGGCAGGAAATAAATACAATAACTATTGCTAGAGAAAAAGTACCAGGGAAACTAATGGGGCTACAGGCCGATAAATCCCCTGGACCTGATGGGTTGCATCCTAGGATATTAAATATGCAGAGATGGTGGATGCACTTGTAGTAATCTTCCAAAAATCCTTAGATCCTGGAAAAGTCCCAGAGGATTGGAAAACTGCCAATGTGACACCCTTATTCAAAAAGGGAGGGAGACAAAAAATAGGTAACTATAGGCCAGTTAGCTTAATGTCTGTCATTGGGAAAATGTTAGAGTTTATTATAAAGGATGTAATAGAGCATTTAGAAATACTTAATCTAATCAAGCAGAGTCAGCATGGCTTAATGAAGGGGAAATCATGCTTAATCATTTTATTAGAATTATTTGAGGAGGTAACAAGCAGGATAGATAAAGGGGAACCGGTAGATGTAATATATTTGGATTTCCAAAAGGCTTTCAACAAGGTGCCGCACTTAAGGCTACTTAATAAGATAAGTGCTCATGGTGTTCGAGGTAGTATATTAGCATGGATAGAGGATTGGCTAACTAATAGAGTTGCGATAAGGGAGGTATTTTTGGGATGGCAACCTGTAACCAGTGCAGTGTCACAGGGATCAGTACTGGGACCTCAATTATTTACAATATATATTAATGACTGAGATGAGGGAAGCGAATGTACTATCGCCAAGATTGCAGATGACACAAAAATAGGTGGGAAGGCAAGTGTTGAGGATGACAGTCTACAGAGGGATATAGACAGGTTGAGTGGGCAAAAACTTGGCAGAGGGAATGTAGTGTGGGAAAATGTGAGGTTATGCACTTTGGCTGGAAGAATAGAGGAGTTGAATATTAGTTAAATGGAGAAAGACTGCAGAAGGCTGCAGCACAGAGGGATTTGGGAGTCTAGTGCGTGAATCCCAAAAGGCTAACATACAAGTTCAACAGGTAATGGGGAAGGCAAATGGTATGTTGGCCTTTATTTCGAAGGGGATGGAGTATAAAATAGAGAAGTCTTGCTAAAACCATACAAGGCACTGGTTAGACTACACCTAGAATACTGTGAACAATTTTGATCCCCTTATCTAAGGAAAGATATACTGGCATTGGAGGCAGTTCAGAGAAGGTTCACTAGGTTGATCCCAGGTATAGAGGGATTTTCTTATCAGGACAGGTTGAGTAGGTTGGGCCTGTACTCATTGGAGTTTAGAAGAATGTGAGTTGACCTTATTGAAACATATATGATTCTTAGGGGGTTTGACAGGGTAGGTGGTCTGAGGTTGCTTCCCCTTGTGGGAGAGTCTAGGACCAGAGGGCATAATCTCAGAGTAAGGGGGTGCCCAGAGTTGAGGAGGAATTTCTTCTCTCGGAGGGTAGTCAATCTGTGGAATTCTTTACTGCAGAGGGCTGTATTGAAGGCTGAGATAGACACAGATTTTTAATCAGTTAGGGAATCAAGGGTTATGGGGAAAAGGCAGGAATGTGGAGTCGTGGATTATCAGATCAGCCATGATCTTATTGAATGGTGGAGAAGACTCGATGGGCCGAATGGCCTACTTCTGTTCCTATGCCTTATGTCTTGCCTCAAGGTTATGGAGGATGGATAATGGGAGGTTGGCTAAGAGCATATTAGAATAAAAGCAAAATACTGCAGATGCTGGAAATCTAGACAAAAACAAAAATACCTGGAAAAACTCAGCAGGTCCGACAGCATCTGCGGAGAGGAATACAGTTGATGTTTCGAGTCTGTATGACTCTTCATCAGAACTAAGGAAATAGAGAAATGAGGTGAAATATAAGCTGGTAGAGGGGGGTGGGACAGGTAGAGCTGGATCGGGGGCCAGTGATAGGTGGAGGCAAAGGAGAGATTACCAAAGATGTCATAGACAAAAGGACAAAGGGGTGTTGACGGTGGTGATATTGTCTAAGGAATATGCTGATGGGGACATTAAGGGTAGCGAGCAGGACAAGCTAGTGGCAGATGGCCCTAGTTGGGGTGGGGTGGGGGGAAGGGATCGAAATGGGCTAAAAGGTGGAGATAAAACAATAGATTGAAATAAATTTTAAAAATAGGTGGGAAAAGAAAAATATATTTAAAAAAATATATAAATTATTAGAGAAAGGGGGATCCGAAAGTGGGTGGGGATGGAGGAGAGAGTTCATGACCTGAAATTGTTGAACTCAATATTAAGTCCGGAAGGCTGTAAAGTGCCTAGCTGGAAGACGAGGTGCTGTTTTTCCAGTTTGCGTTGAGCTTCACTGGAACATTGCAGCAGGCCAAGGACGGACATGAGAGCAGGGTGGTGTGTTGAAATGGCAAGCGACGGGGAGGTCTGGGTCATGCTTGCGGACAGACCGAAGGTGTTCCGCAAAGCGGTCACCCAGTCTGCATTTGGTCTCTCCAATGCTCTCATGCCCACATGTCTGTCCTGGGCCTGCTGCAATGTTCCAGTGAAGCTCAACGCAAACTGGAGAAACAGCACCTCATCTTCCGACTAGGCACTTTACAGCCTTCTGGACTTAATATTGAGTTCAACAATTTCAGATCATGAACTCTCTCCTCCAACCCCACCCCCTTTCTGATCCCCCTTTTTCCAATAATTTATAATTAAAAAAAAAATTCTTTTCCCACCTATTTTTAAAATTTATTTTGATCTATTGTTTTATCTCCACCTTTTAGCCCATTTCGATCCCTCCCCCCCCCCCCACCCCCCAAGGGCCATCTGCCACTAGCTTGTCCTGCTTGCCCATTAGCACATTCCTTAGATAATATCACCACCGTCAACACCCCTTTGTCCTTTTGTCAGTGACATCTTTGGCAATCTCTTCTTTGCCTCCACCTATCACTGGCACCCCCATCGAGCTCAACCTGTCCCACCCCCCTCTACCAGCTTATATTTCACCTCATTTCTATAATTCCTTAGTTCTGATGAAGAATCATACAGACTCAAAACGTCAACTGTATTCCTCTTCGCAGATGCTGTCAGACCTGCTGAGTTTTTCCAGGTATTTTTGTTTTTGAGTATATTAGAATAATCAAGTCAAAGTCTAGAAGTAACCAATGCAGGGAAGAGGGTTTCTGCAGCTGATACACGGATACATAGAATATTTTCTTATTTTAATGCAGCCCTGAAAAATGAAATTAATTTTTGCATTGCACTGTACTGAACTGCAATACTAATAAATAGCAGAAAACTGCAAATGTAGGTTTTGGCAAGGTTTCCACAGCTGATGGAGAGCCCCACTCTCATACTTGAGCATAAAAATCAAAAGCTGACACTCCACTGCAGTGGACTGTTGGTGGTGTCATCTTGTTAAACCGAGGCCCCACCTAACGTGTCAAATGTACCTAAGATCCTACAGCCCTTTTTAAAAAAAGAACATGGGAGTTATCCCTGGGTCCTGGCCAATATTTATCCCTCATTCAGCATCACCAGAAACCTATCATTTTATCACATTGTTATTTGTGAAAGTTGCTGTGTGCAAATTGGCTGTCTCGTTTCCTGCATTACAGCACTATACTTTCCTACATCACTTCTCAAAAGTACATCATTGCATGTAAAATGCTTTGAAATATCCTGAAGTAATGAAAGGCACTATATAAATGCAAGTTTTTTTTCTTTCTAAAATTTTCCATGCACTGTAGGAGACTCTTTTTGAATATTCTGCTGTCACATGTTATGTGACATGAAAAAATTGACCAACATTTGGTTGCAAGTGTGTAGACTTGTTTTTTTATCTCTGCTATTCAGAGCAGTTTGAGCAGATATTTACTTATCCTTTTGACTTTTCTAAAATGATTAGTGTGCAGTAACTCTTCACTTTTTCATTATCAACCAGGAATATGAAAGGGTTTTAAAAAAAAAATATTCAACAGCTTTAACCAGGAGATGCATGTTTTTGCTTTTAATCGTTTCAAAAAAATGTTGAAAACATAGGTTAACAATTGACCGTTACCTAGTTTTGTGGCTGAGGAGGGATGTCAACCAGTAATCGTCTATATAAGTGACTGACAATGGGAAAAGGATGTCAGCCAGGATGGCTTATGTGCTGTTTGACCAACAAATGGCTTGAATATGCCTGTGCCCTCATTCATGATTTGCATTGGGCTATCAGTGGGAGAGTGCTGCTGTTTAGATAATGGCAGGTTTCATTGTGACTTTGTTAATTGTGTTAGTTGCCTGTTTTACCTAAGGAACAACATTTTGGGCAGAGGCTAGTAAAATTATTAATATGATTTATTAATGCTCAGATTAAAGAGACTTTTCATTTAAAATCTCCTTACGGGTATTTTAAAATTCAATTTTTGTCACTGGACTGGCAGTCCAGAGACCCAGGGTAATGGTCTGGGGACCCAGGTATGAATCCCACCATGGCAGTTGGTGAAATTTGAATTCAATAGAAATCTGGAATTAAAAGTCTCATGATGACCACCAAAGCATTGCCGATTGTTGTAAAAACCCACCTGGGTTTTCCACCAAGGAAATCTGCTGTCTTTAGCTGGTCTGGCCTACATGTGACTCCAGATCCACAGCAAAAAATCTTGACTGCCCTCTGAACAAGGGCAATTAGGGGTTGGCAATAAATGCTGGCCTCGCTAGCGACATCCTAGGAGCGAATAAAAAAGTGTAGAGGTTGAGGCCTTCAAAGAGAAAATAACTGAGTAAATTTCAACACATTCTCGTGAAATAGTTCATTTTTTTTGTTACCTTTTTCGGATACTGGAAATTTTATTTATTGAGGGGGAGTTGAGAAAACATTGTGATTTCAGAGAACCCGATAACTAGGTAGTTGCTTATTGCACTGTCACATTATCGTATCACCCTGTCATTGCAGTGTGATAACCGTAACATCGGGTTTTTCAATGATTCACATGTTTAAGCCTTTAGTGAAAGCTACGCCTCACAAAAACCACTGAATTCAAAGCATTATTTTATACAACTTTCATATCCATAACAAATACTGGAACCTTCAATATTTAAAACTACCAAAAGGTTGTGCTTTTAAAGCAACACGTAAATAATATCTTTCGTATGAGTTGTGGCATGTTTTCCATCACCACATTTTGCATTTTCTCTGATTTATTTTAGTTATTTATGACTTGCAATATTATGTAACGATCTTGCATGCATCGGGAAAGCATCAATAACATCATGTTGTGCGAATGTGTATCAACACACTGTAACTAAACTTCATCGCTGCAGTGTGACCAACTATGTGAAATGTTGTAATCCATCACTAACAATTGTGTTAAGAGCACAAACTTGGGGAATGTTGGTGTTGTCAGTTGTGCGTGACTTTGAATGAACTTGGGTTGAAGCTGGTGTTACTGTTTATTCTTTTGTTTCCAACATTTTCTCTCATTCCTGACTAGAGCACAGATTTTTAAGCAACAGGTATCTCTTATGTACTGAAATCTGCATCTTCTATTTTTAGTGTATGGATTGAGGTTTACTATGAACTTGTCATTGTGGTGAAATGCTTACTTGAAAATGTATGGGATGCCCAGCTAGGTTCTCTCTCTACCTCAGAAGCTGGTAAACAATAGATTTTCAGAAAACTGTTTGGGAAGGTTTATATACGGCAAATTATGTACAGGAGCCAAAAAGAAGATATTAGTATAGAACAGTAACAGCACTTTGCCTAAGAATTGTTTGTCCATTTTAAAAACCAAATTATGCAAAATGTTAGATCCATTTCACGTTTTGCAGCAATTTTTAACATTACAATTTTTTGCTAAGAAACTATGTGCAATGGATTTCATCTGAGGACTTTGTCCTTGTTGCTGAAAATGATATGGAAAATTAAGGACGAATGACTCCAAAAATGTTTCACTTGTTTGCCTGGTGTGATGGATTCTACCCACTTGTTGAGCAGAGACCAAAGATTTCTAAGCCACAATTGAAGAAGATGGAACATGGCGCGTCAGCACCTTATCAGCCGTGGAGCTGCCCAACTTGAGGTGGCTGATCAGTGGGACATGGCGATCCCTCCCACTGTTGGCGACAGCCCGTAGCACCCAGTTTCTACACTAAACTAGAGTTGACTTTATCACTCATGACCACTTTCTCTGGTGTTGTGCTGATGATCTGTAGTGAATCTGGAGTGTCCTCTTCAGGAAGCAAGCCTGGGCAAAATTTATGGAGACCCTGGGCTGCCCAAACATCAGAGGTTCTCCCTCGAACATGTTTCTTTGGACCTCTAACTCCTCTTTGACATTCAACAAACTCTCAATCAATCTAAAAATGCAAATGTTAGATCTAACTTATTTACTTGTACCTCAAACTTAACACCTCCATCCTTTTCATGTTTAAAACACCCCAGACGATCTGACTCCTTTCAATCTCTTGGCCAGCTTAATTAAATCTCTCTCCCTCTTGCCCCCGCCCGCCGCCGCCTCTCACACACACTCTTCTTTACAGAAGAGCACAATATTCCCCAAAAATATAAAAAAAGACACATCCATTCTCATGCAGTATACAGCTTCTTCATCAGCAAGCCGTCAAATGTTCCTCCTTGTGGTGATACACACAAACTGGGTCCCTCACGGCCCCATCCTAAAGTTTTAAAGGAACATTGAGGAGATTTGGTCCCCAGACATGCAGTGTGCAGGCTCATTGGCATGTGGTCATGCCCTGACACTCATGAATCAAATGCCCAGCTGTGGGCAAATAGCTCACTTGCCTTGTGGACCCCTCGGGAGAATTGAAGGCTAAGGGAGTAAACTCTGACAAAAATCTGGAATGGAGCCCAAAGTCAAACATACTGACAACTCGTTCAACCAAATTGGTACCAAACGTGATGTTAAGCATTTGTATAGTTAATTGCCATACTATGTGTTGATATCAAGGAGGTTGGATATGGTTTTTAAATGCACATATAGCTATAGTTTGGAGCTCTGCTAACAATAATAATTATCTTTCAAACTCATAATTTTAAAAACCTTTTACCTCAATGTGTTTGTTTCACTGTCCTATGAATCAGGATTATTGTGCCGACATCTATATTGAAGTTATATAGATTTTATAAGTGTAGAACTTCTACTGTATAGAATCGAAGAAATTTAAAGCATAAATCCTTTTTCTATAAATGTTGGATCTAAGCTGATAATTCTAGAAGTGGGTACTCGCTTATGAAGCCTGTATATCCCAAACTACAAACCATTTCTTTATATTTTTAAAAATTTGCTCATTGGATGTGGGCATTGCTGGTTAGGCCAGCATTTGTTGCCCATCCCTAATTGCCTTTGAGAAGGTGGTGGTGAGCTGCCTTCAACTGCTGTAGGTCCATGTGGTGCAGGAACATCAACAGTGCTGTTAGGGAGGGAGGTTCCAGGGTTTTGACCCAGCAACAGTGAAGGAACGACGATATAGTTCCACGTCTGGATGTTGTGTGGCTTGGATGGGAACTTCCAGGTGGTGGTGTTCCCATGAATCTGCTGCCCTTGTCCTTCTAGATGGTAGTGGCTGTGGGTTTGGAAGGTGCTGCCTAAGGAGCCTTGGTGAGTTCCTGCCGTGCATCTTGTAGATAGTACACACTGCTACTACTATGCATTGGCGGTAGAGGGAGTGAATGTTTGCGAATGTGATGCCAATCAAGCAGTCTGCTTTGAGCTGGATGGTGTCAAGCTTCTTGAGTATTGTGGGAGCTGCACTCAACCAGGCAAGTGGGAGTATTGTATCACACTCCTGACTTATGCCTTGTAAGATGATGGACAGGCTTTGGGGAGTCAGGAGGTGAGTTATTCCTAGCAGGATTCCTAGCCTCTACTTCGAGTTGTCTTCTGAAGAATCATATTCAATTTGAAACATTAATTCTTTCTCCCCTCCACAGATGCTGCATGACCTGCTGAGCATTGCCAGCACTTTCTGTACTTAAATTGGATAATGCTTTTTGTTTTGAAAGGAATGATCCCCATACAAAAGATAATTTCGTGGAAAGTGCACAGGCTGTTTGTCCTGGCTTCATTTAAGAAGTACATTGTTTCTTTCTTGGAATGCATTCAAGGCACATGAATAGAACAGCAAATGTTTATAATGTCTAAAATGTTTTGATGTTCTTTAACCCTCAGTTTATTGATTGTTAACTTCAAAAGGCACCATATTCATCAGTGCGTTGATATAGGCTTTTTGTTTAAAAATAAAAGCAAAGAAAGAAGTTAAAGCTTATTTTCATGCCGTGCCTTGTATGTCCTCGGACTGAGACTGCTTTGAGACATCATCTGATTTATTATCCAAGTGCAGTCATTGTTATTTTTCAAGCAAATATGACACCCATTTTCGCACAGCAATGTTCCACATGCTCAATGAGACAAATGCCCAGTATGTTTGTTTTGCTGGTGTTGGTAAAACAAAATTATATAAATACTGTATTTTGTCATACAAAAACAAAAATACCTGGAAAAACTCAGCAGGTCTGGCAGCATCTGCGGAGAGGAGCACAGTTAATGTTTCGAGTTCGAATGACCCTTCAACAGAACTAAGTAAAAATAGACGAGAGGTGAAATATAAGCTGGTTTGGGGGGGTGGGGGTGTGTGTGTGTGTGTGTGTGTGTGTGTGATAAGAAGAGCTGGATAGAGGGCCAGTGATTTTGGGCTGTATTTTGTCATGTTAATTGTGAAGGATTTGAAAATGAAGTACGAGTCTTCATGTAACAATTTGTTACACTGTTTCATATGACTACACTGTACTTATGCTGTTTTGTTTTATTTGTAAATTCATTTTTAAAAAATCTCTAGCAACTAAAAACTGGAGGAATGAGACTCCAAATTTGTTAAAGTTCAGTGCCAGCAAAGTTGTTTGGCATGATTAATATTTAGCATGCTGTTAAAAAGGGTACTGTCGAAATGGTCAACCATAGGATCAGTGCTAGAACCTCAATTATTTACTATCTATATTAATGACTTGGAGGAGGGGGCAGAGTGTAATGTATCCAAATTTGCTGCTGATACAAAAATAGGTATGATGAGAACGTAAGGAATCTGAAAGGACATGTGATGAGGACATAAGGAATCTGAAAGGGGGTATAGACAGGTTGAGTGAGTGGACAAAAACTTGGCAGATGGAGTTTAATGTAGGAAAGTGTGAGGTTATGCACTTTGGTAGGAAAAATCAAAAGGCAGGCTATTATTTAAATGGAGAGAGACTCCAAAAAAGTGCAGCATGGAGGGATCTGGGTCGTCTTGTGTATGAAACACCAGTTAGTGTGGAGGTGCAGCTAGTAACTAAGAAGGCAAATGGAATTTTGGCCTGTATTGCTAGTGGGTTGGAGTTTAAAAATAGATAAGTCTTGTTAGAACTGTACAGGTTGTTGGTGAGGCTGCACCTGGGGTACTGTGTACAGTTATGGTTCCCGCATTTAAGAAAGGATATACTGGTATTAGAGGCAGTTCAAAAGAGATTCACTAGGCTGCTTCCTGGGATGAAAGGGTTGACTTATCAAGAACGGCTAAACAGGTTAAGCCTTTATTTATTAGAGTTTATAAGAATGAGGGGTGATCTTATTGAAACGTACAATATTCTGAGGGGGCTTGATAGGGTAGATGTTGAGAAGATGTTTCCACTAGTGGGGGAATCTCAAACTAGTGGGCATAGTTACAGAATAAGGAGACACTCATTTAAAACTGAGATGCAAAGGAATTTTTTCTGAGGGTAGGTAATGTCTGGAATTCCCTACCCCAGACAGTTGTGGAGGCTTGATCACAAAGCATTTAAAGAGGAAGTGAATAGATAGATTTTTGAAATATTGGGGAGTTGAGGGTTATGAGGAGCTGGCGCGAAAGAAGAGTTGAGGCATGGGGCAGATCAACCATGATCTTATTGAATGGCAGGGCAGGCTTGAGGGGCTGAATGGCCTACCCTTACTCCCACTTCTTCTGTAGCTTTCTGTGATGCGTTAAGTCTGTACCTTTAATGCAAGTACAGGAGCTCCAAGCTGTTCAGTGTATTTGAATGGGAGACAGATAACGAGATGCCATTTTTGCATGAAGGAGCAGTGAGACATGGACAACAACATCGCAATTTTCACGTTTAACAGTGCATGTATAGTTAGAAGAACTCATCAGATGCCACTGTCTAACTTGCACAAATAATGATGCCATTAACCTAATTATTGTTTTTACAGTAAACTCTACCCCAGTGTACCTGCTTTAGTGTTTTTTTGTATGAGAGTGGTTGCACCAGAGCAGACACCTATAAATCATAATGCTTAGAATGAATCAGCACAGAAAAGGCCATTCATCAAACTGTCAACATTCGCTAGGTCTTTGGTAGAACTCTTCAATTAATCCCAATCCCCTGCTTTATCTCCATAATACTATAGATCTTATCCCTTCAAGAATTTATCCACCTCCTTTTGGTTCAGGTCTGGAATGCACTGCTTGGAAGTGTGGTGGAGGCAGGTTCATTTGAGGCATTCAAGAGGGCACCAGACTAATATTTGAATAGACACAATGTGCGGGGGTATGGGGAAAAGGCAGGGCAATGACACTAGGTCATATTGCTCATTTAGAGAGCTGGTGCAGACACAATGGGTCGAATGACCTCCTTCTATGCCATTAACATTCTGTGAATGTTACGGTTGGCTCTGCTTCCACCACCCTTTCAGGCAATGCATCTAGATCAAACTCAATCTATGGAAGTTTTGTTCCTTCTGGTTTCTTTGCCAGTTTCCTTAACTTTTTATCCTCTGGTTAGTGACCCTTCTGCCACAGAACCTCAGAATTGTTATGGTGCAGAAGGAGGCCATTCGACCCGTCATACCTGCATCGGCTCTCTGAGCATTATGACTCAAGTGCCATTCTCCTGCTTTTTCTGTTTGAACCACTGGCTGTGTGAATAAGTTCTTTATTGTATCGCATTTGCTTCTTTTGCAAATCACTTTAAATTTGTGCCCTGTCGTTCTTGACCCTTTTAAGAACATGAACAGTTTCTCCCTATCTACTCTGTCCAGCCCCTTCATGATTTTCAGTCCCTCTTTCAGATCTCTTCTGAACCTTCTGTACTTTGAGAACAACCACAGCTTCTGTAATTTCTAAACGGAGCTGAAGTCTTTCATCCCTTGCACCATTCTAGTAAAATGCTTGTGCACCTTCTCTAAGGCCTTGACGTCCTTTCTAAAGTGTGCTTGCAATAATTGGACATAATACTGCAGTCAAAGTTGATGTCTTATAATCTTCCAGGTCTCTCTGTTCCAGCACCCCCTGCAAAACTACACCCCTTAGTTAACCAGAGCTGTAAGTTTTCTTGATCAATACTGCCAACTTTTTTTTCCTTCTCTATCTTTCCTAAGTAGCTTGAAATGACGAATATTAAGTTCTCAATCCACCTCTCGAGCCAGACCTCTTATCGCTATATTCTAGATCCAGGTGGAGTGCAGCTCACGAAACTTATTTAACCACAATATGTGCATGTACGTCAGTGTACTCCAGACTGTGATGACCTTTGATCTGGAAGCATATAGTAAGTAAAATGTGTAATTTATTTAAAAGGCCTATAGAATCTAATTGTTTTTAAGAATGTTTGAAAAGGATTTTTAATAGTTTGCATCAATTGTAAAGGGCTTAGTTGTAATTTTCTTGGATAATAAGTAGCACTGGTTCATGTGACATGGCAGCCCTTGGATGTGGAAGCAGTACCAATAGGAAGGAAGTTAGGACCAGAAGCCGTGTGGTTGGCGGACACAAAGGAGAGCTGCATGTACAAAGGAGAGCTAGAAGCAGGGGAGCTGGAAGGTGAAGGCAATCAGTGCACAGATGCAGACACAAAGTAGACAGAGACAAAAAGAAGAGCACCAAACTCATAAGGGGAAGAAGCAAATTACTCAGGAAGAGGCCAGTTTTTCTGTTTGGCAGAAAAGGAGACAGGAGCTCTTGGAGATTCCGTGCATGCAGGCTAAAAATGCTTAAAACCTGAAAATCTGTGTGAATAGCTTGGGGATGCTGAAGAGCTGGCTGCTTTCCAAGAAGTGGCCAAACTGGGTGCTATTGGTTGGTTGAAAAGGATCACTGGAAAGTGACACCGTCAGGACTATCATGACCTGGGGCAGAAAGGATTCGTAGAAGTGTGCCTTGCTGATGATAATCTTAACTGTGAAACTTAGAGGTAAAAACTGTAGCCAGATAGGACTCTCGACCTATCCTTTGTGAATAAAGAACAGCATATTGTGCAACTATGAGCTACATAGTGCCACATTTGTGCTGGGAGTGATGTGAATGCTACTGGTTATGTAAGACATACCTTTGTTGTATTGACTGTTTAAAGTGAAATTGACCTTTTTTATTTGAAGTGTCATTTGCCTGTTAATTCATGTTTAATTTGCATTGGTTCTGATTTGTGTCCAAATAAGAGCTACAAAAAGTGGAATCTTGTTGATAATTTCTTCATTTGGGGGTCGTTCAGTAAATTTGGTTATTTTGATTAATGGTTTCCCCATGGGGATTGTAACAAAACCCATCTTTGACTAGTTTGCATTTACTCCCTTTCTGACCCCTCCTATTTCTGAACTATAGAATCATAGAATGGTTATAGCACAGAAAGAAGCCGTTCAGCCCATTGTGTTTGGGCTGCCTCTCTGCAAGAGCAATTCACTTAGTGCCAATCTCTCCTGCCACCCCTACCCAATCTTTTCCCCATAGCCTGCATATTTCTGCTCTTCAGATAAGACCATAAGACATAGGAGCAGAAATTAAGCCATTCGGCCCATCGAGTCTGCTCCACCATTCAATCATGGCTGATAAGTTTCTCAACCCCATTCTCCCGCCTTCTCCCCATAACCTTTGATCCCCTTACCAATCAAGAACCTATCTATCTCGGTCTTAAATACACTCAATGACCTGGCCTCCACAGCCTTCTGTTCAGGGCCAGAACATCCTTCCTGAGATACGGGGCCCAAAATTGCTCACAATATTCTAAATGTGGTCTGACCAGAGCCTTATAAAGCCTCAGAAGCACATCCCTGCTTTTATATTCTAGTCCTCTCAAAATAAATGCCAACATTGCATTTGCCTTCCTAACTACCGACTCAACCTGCAAGTTAACATTAAGAGAATCCTGAACTAGGACTCCCAAGTCCCTTTGCACTCCAGATTTCTGAATTCTATCCCCATTTAGAAAATAGTCTATGCCTCTATTCTTCCTACCAAAGTGCATGACCTCACACTTCCCCACGTTGTATTCCATCTGCCACTTCTTTGCCCATTCTCCTAACCCGTCCAAATCCTTCTGCAGCCTCCCCGCCTCCTCAATACTACCTGTCCCTCCACCTATCTTTGTATCATCTGCAAACTTAGCCAGGATGCCCTCAGTTCCTTCATCTAGATCATTAATGTATAAAGTGAAAAGTTGTGATCCCAACACTGACCCTTGCGGAACTCCACTAGTCACCGGCCGCCATCCTGAGAAGGACCCCCTTATCCCCACTTTCTGCCTCCTGCCAGACAGCCAAGATGATGGTCCAATTCCTTGCTCACTGATCTTCACTCAAGTCCTGCTTGCCTCTTCTAATCCTTTGTGCAGCTTGTTTCCTCTCGCTTTCTGTTGACCATCTCTCTGCCAAATTAGCATATTCCCCTGTTCCTGTTCCTCTTTCCCCCTACCTCTCCCCCATCACCAGTTAAATTTCTAGTAAAGTTGGTGCCAGCTCTGTTAAGGTGAAACCTGCCCACCTAGGACAGGCTCCTTCTGCCCCAGTAGTAGCCCTAATGCCCTGGAAACCTCTAGCCCACCTTTCTGCATCATGTCTCCAGCCACTAGTTAACCTGATTTGTATAGCTCTGATTAAGACATCATCAGCATGAAACATGACTTCTGTTTCTCCCCACAGGCTCTGCCAGTCTGGCTCAGTATTTCCAGCATTTTCTGTTTTTATTTCTGATTTCGAGCATCCGCAGCATTTAAATTTTGTATTGAGTCATTGAAAGTTGTGATGCAAATCTGGAGAGCAGTGAGAAAACTGTGGTCCGCATCTGATGTTGTGCTTCTCATTGGCAGAGAGAAGGCATTAGGATCCATGAGCTTCTGCCAATAAATTAAGAGTCTCAGCAGCCTTGGATACACAGGAATAGCTTGAATTGGGGAGAGAATAAATAATTTTGGACTTGTCTTCCATCATGCACGATGTAATTTAGCTGTTCCTTCTGGATGCTGTGCCCTTGTTATCATGTGAAATCCTTCCTGCTTGCAAAAGCCTATTGGGACTCTAATTTTTGACCATCTCCTCCCTTTGTTTTCCTTTCTCCCCCCTTGGTGTCTACTTTCTGTCCAGCATGTAAAGCATTCTGATATTTTGTGACCGATGCAGTTAGTAAAGGGGTAGGGTTGGTAGGGACGCGGTGGCATAGTGGATTTGTCACCAGGCTAGTAATCCAGAGACCCAGGGTAATGATCTAGGGACTCGGGTTCAAATCCCACCATGCCAGATGGTGAAAGTTGAATTTATCCGATCAAGAAGTAGTTAGATGTAGGTCTTGGGGCGAATGGAATCAAAGGGCATGGGGAGAAAGCGGGAGCAGGCTATTGAGTTGGATGATCAGCCATGATAATGAATGGTGGAGCAGGCTCGAAGGGCCAAATGGCCTACTCCTGCTCCTAGTTTCTATGTTTCTAAAGCGGAGTCATTTAAAACTCCCAGAGGGAAACTTTAAACAACTGTCATAACCTATTATTTTAAGTGTTATGTTTGAGGTGCGACTCAAAATTCAGGAATCATACCACCAGTTCTCAAGGCTTTACATTACACTAAATGAAACATTTTATTAATTTACAAAGATTAAAATATATATGCACATGGCTACAAATTACTACCATCATAACTTTTAGCAAATTCCCAAACTAATTTCAATTAAGGCAGCAGCAACCCATAGACTTAACCAGACACCAGGCAAAGCATTTTCACCTTACGAGTCTCAAAATGAGATTCTTTTCACTTTGGTTGCCGAGGAGCCAGTTGGAGGCTTACAGCTACCTTTTGAGCTCACATTGCCTCTGCCCTGCTTCTGCACACCCGAAAACTGAAGTCAGACCTACCACACCCATTGAATGTTAATTCCCATTGTATCAACAACCTCTGAACTAAACCTCTCTAACAATAAAACCCCTTTCATAGTACTAATTTTATTAGTAATATAAACATATGGCATGGTATCTGCTAGATAGGTATCATTTTTCACCCCACTTCTTGAATGTTCTGTTCAAACACACTGCCTTTCTTACATATCAAAACCAGTATACATCAAAGCCCCTAGACTAACTGGTTTTAATCCAATTAAGGCACACCCACGGACTAAATCTCTATTTTAAAAGAAAAATCTTTCCCAATAATATTGTATACATTAACAGCTTCATGACATACTCGTGTATGTAGGAGGAGTACTATTGAAATGCAACCCATTCAGTTTATGAAGTTTACAGGGAAAGAAAATCTTCCTGTTTAAAAAAAAATCTGGAGATTTGAAACCATCAGTACATTCAAACATACAAATTAGGAGCAGGAGTAGGTCATTTGGCTCTCGAGCTTGCTCTGCCTTTTGATGAGATCGTGGCTAATCTGATTGTGGCCTCAACTCCACTTTCCTGTCTATCCCCTATATCCTTTGACTCCCTTGTCAATCAAGAATCTGTCTAAATCAGCTTTAAAATTATTCAATGACCTTGACTCCACTGCTCTCTGGAGAAGAGAATTCCACAGACCAAGGACCCTCTTGAGAGGAAAAAAAAATTCTTCTAATCTCTGTCTTAAATGGGAGACCCCTTATTTTTAAATTCTGTTCCCTAGTTCTAGTCTCTCCCACAACGGGAAACATGATCTCAACATCCACCCTGTCAATTCCACTCAAGATCTTGTATATTTCAATAAGATTGCCTCTCATTCTTCAAAACTCCAGTGGACACAGGCCCAACCTGTCCAACCTTTCCTCATAAGATGACCCCTTCATCTGAGGCTTTGCGTTAAGAATAAAAGATGTAAGTGAAATTTAGAACTCCTACTTTTTTGGCTATAACAATTGATTTGTCAGAAATGTTGAGTAATTTCTCCTGTCTTTCCGAAGTTCATACAGTTGCAGTATTATTATCAAACAAAATTTGGCACAAATTGAAGAATGATTTTAGGGATTAAATTTGCAAGTATTCAGATGGAGTTTGTTCACCTTTCTTCAAACAAAATGGATGCTAAGAAACTTTTTTTTCACAAGATCAAAAGAAATGTGCTACTATTAATGTGTCCTGCTACCAAGGGAACGTACGAGTAACTTATTGGAGCAGAAAATGCAAGGTTGTCTGTGCACCATGATATATCCTTTTGCTGACACTTCTGAGAAAATCCCTGCATGTGAAATACCAACATTTTGTGGAGGTTCATGAGTGGTTGAACATTGATAAATCTTGCGTTTTGGTTCTTGAGCTTTATGGTTCTTAAGTTTTAATTACAAACAATAGTTAAGTGACTACAAAAGCAATAATGCAATTTCTAATGTCATCCTGCCCTTGAGCTAAAGTAGGAGTTTGGATATTGTCTCCTGATATTTGTACGAAATGTAGGTTTATTTTGATGATGGCTTGTCGAATCTAAAAATGTAATAACTACAAATTATGCCTAGCTCTTACTTTCCGATAAAGCAATTGTTCAGACCAACTCTGGATGATGGTGGATTGGGAGACAGAAATGTTTTCTGATATAGCAAGTTTCATGGTAACCTGAGACAGGCTGTGTGCAAAATATTTTGCTACTTGATTAAGTTGGTAAGATAACCTAGTTGGATCCACATCTGTGGTATTTGTTGCTGTAGACCATAGGCATGAATAGCTGTTTCTTATTAAATAAAAATACAAAATGCTGGGAAGACTCAACTGTGTGGCAGCATCTGTGGACAGGGTAATAGAGTTAACGCTTCAAGCCAGTTATGACTGTTCCCTCTGAGACATCCTGGTCCACTCCTCCATCACCCCCAACACCTCATCCCCCTCCCACGGCACTTTCTCATGCAAATGCAGAAGGTGCAACATCTTCTTCTTTACCTCCTCCCTCCTCACCATCCAAGGGCCTAAACACTACTTTCAGGTGAAGCAGCGCTTCACTAGCATCTCCTTCAATTTGGCCTACTGCATTCACTGCCCCCAATGTGGTCTCCTCCACACTGGGGAGACCAAACGCAGACTGGGTGACCGCTTTGCAGAACACCTCTGGTCTGTCCGCAAGCATGACCCAAACCTCCCTGTCACTTGCCATTTCAACAATCCACCCTGCTCTCATGCCCACATGTCCTTACTTGGCCTGCTGCAATGTTCCAGTGAAGCCCAGCACAAACTGGAGGAACAGCACCTTATCTTCCAATTGGGCACTTTACAGCCTTCTGGACTTAACATTGAGTTCAACGACTTCAGACCATGAACTCGCTCGTCTATCCTCACCCCTTTTTACCCCCTTTTTTCAATATTTATTTTAATTTTTAATTTTTTTTATCCACTTATTTTTATTTTCATTTTTATTCATTTATTTATTGTTTTATCCCCACCTTTTATCCTATTTTTGATCTTTTTTCTCCATCACCCACAACCCTACCCCCACAAGGGCCATCTGTCACTTGTTGATGTTGTTCTTTCCAGAGTGCTTACCCTTGTCCTGCTATTATCACATTCTGCTTTCTTACCTTAATGCCACTATCAGCACCTCCTTTATCCCTTACCACTACCATTAACACCCCCTTTGTCTTTTGTTTATGACATTTTTGTCAATCTCTCCTTTGACTCCACCTATCGCTGGCCTTGTATCCAGCTTCACTTGTTGCATCCCCTTAAACAGTATAAATTTCATCACATTTGTACTTCTCTTTAGCTCAGAAGAAGAGTCATACGGACTCAAAATGTTAAATCTGTTCTTCTCTCCACAGATGCTGTTAGACCTAAGTTTTTCCAGCATTTTCTGTTTTTGTTTCACCTTTCTCCAGTACTTCTCTGTTCAATACCCACGCCAGAAACTTAAGCACAGAATTGGAGCTTCTCTCTATTGGATAGATTCATGAACCTGAGGTATCATTTACACTCTCAGGTGATGAAGATCCCTGATGCTATTAAAGTAGCTCGAGATTGACCCCCCCATTAACATCACTGAAACAAGTTTTCTTATTTCTTGTTGCTGTATGTGGGATTTTGTGTACAAATTGGCAGTTGTGTTTCCCTACAAGGCAAGTAATATGACAGCTTCCTGTGAAAGGTGGTTATAAATGCAAGATCTTATTTTCCTTTCCTTTTTTTTTTATTATTTTCCCTTTTTTTTGGTTTCCTCCTTTTTTCTTCACATTTCTACCCATGTATTTTTGTTCCCTCAAGTTCTGAAAATCTCATAGCACAGCTCACAATATTTGAGAATATTTGCTTTTCATAACGATAGGAGCATTGTACATTCCATTATATAATGGAGGAGTCTGTAGTAATATGGTTGAATGCAACTTTGTATGTCTGTTTGAAGCCATTATTATGTGGGTCAGAACACCTTAAGGCTAATTAGTCTTAATATGTTCAATTGAATGAGACCAGGCTGTCTTAAAAAATGTACAATGACAGTTTAAGTGTGACAAAGTGACTCGTGTTGCAAGAAGACTTGGCAAGGACAATTAGGGAGGGGATGTTTGTGGAGGCTCCACCTCTGTTTAATTGTTCACCACCATTCATGACTGGATGTGGCAAAACTGCAGAGTTTTGGTCTGATCCTTGGTTGTGGGAGCACGTAGCTCTGTTTATAGCATGCTCCTTCTGTTGGCATGCACCTAGTCCTGTGTTGTAGCTTCACCAGATTCATACCTCATTTTTAGGCATTCCACTCCTCATTGAACCAGATTTGGCCTCGTAGTTTGATGGTAATGGTGGAGTGAAGGATATGCCAGGCCAAGAGGTTATAATTTGTGGTTGAGTATTGTTTTGCTGCTGCTGTTGGACCCCAGCATCTCATGGATGTCCAGTTTTGAGTTGCTAGACCTGTTGTGAATCTCTCCCATTTAGCACGGTGGTACTGCCAAACAACACGATGGAGGGTGTTCTGTTACGATAGAAATTTGTCTTCATGAGGACTATGGAGTTGATCACTCCGACCGGTACAGTCATAGACACATTTATCTGTGACAGGTAGATTGAGGACAAAGCCTCTTGTTGGTGCTCTCACCAGAATGATGAGCCCTGTTTTTAATATGAAAAGAGTGCTCGCAATAGTGGTTTTGTTGAATAGAGGATTGGAATATACTTATAATCTTCCTTTGGCTTCTCTGATTTTACTTGGGGTCACCACAATGTTGGTTCATCACCCTCCCCCATCTCCTGTCAGTCATCCATTCCTCTTCCAATCCTGCTGTATTTAAGTCTCTTGCCATCGTATCTTTCCATCTGGTGTTAGGCCTCCCCCTCCTCCTCCTTCCTACAGTCCCATCTGCATCGTTTGCTTCATCGCATATTTCATTTCCTTTCTATCTTTCTCTCTTTTTCTCTATTTCCCACAGATGACCAGACCATTTCAATTTCTTTTCAGCTACTTTTTGTTGTCCCACAATCTTCACTGACCCCCTGATATGCTGGTACCTGATTTTATCCTTTCTCGTTACTCCGCACACCTATCTCAGCATCTGCATCTCATCGCAATCCAGTCATTATTCCTCTCTTCTTGACGTTGCCCAAGTTTCTGCACTGTATAACGAGGCTTGTCGCAACTGTCTAGTAAATACTTACATTTAATTTTCAGCGATACTTTTCTGTCACAAAGTTCCACTGCACTTATTCCAATTCTTCAACCAGAGCTAATCCATTGCTTAATTTTCATTTCTATATTTCCATCTTTGCCATAGGTGCTTGAAACTACTCACTTTCTCCACGTCTTCATCCGTAATCTTTACGCTTTCATTCTGATCTTTTTCCCAAGGCTCAAACTGATAGTACATAGATTGGGTCTTTGGTCTCCTGATCTTCATCACCCTGTTCTTTTCTCCAGTTCTGCAGTTACTGAATAATGTTCTCATTATCCCCACCACTTAGCTCAATGTCATCTGCAAACATCATTGACCATGACACTTCCCTTCTCAGTTGCTCATTTAGAACACCCCTGGCTATCAATAAGAGGAAGGGGCTGACCCTTGGTGTAATCCAACTGTGACTTCAAAACTCTCTCTTCCCCCCTGCCCACCCACACCGCACTGCTTCTTCCTCTTGTCTGATGCTCCTTTGTACATGCTCTGTGATAGTTCTACCTACTTCTCAGGGGCTTCATGAATTTGAGCGCATCTCCAGATTCCCTCCCCAAGGCACCTGGTCACAAGCCTTATCTAGTTGGTTGAATTTGGTCTTCCTGTTGCATTGGCCTTCCTGATATTTCTCCATCATTTATCTCAAAACAAAAATGGTCTCGGTGGTGCTTCTTCCGGGCCTGAATCCAAACTGACCGTCATGGATTACCACTATTTTTCTCAATCTCTAATCCATGTTCTGTATCTTGAAGGTATGTGGTAGTAGTTTAATTCTTTCATAATTTTTGCAATCTTGAATTGGAATGTACTTCAAATATTTAGCCTCTTTTGAGACTGATTCTGGGATTGATACCTTTCTTCAGCTGGGAGAGCTTTAGCTAATTGGTACACCAAATATGCATTTTAGAGGAATATACAGTTGCTAACTTTCAAAAGCAACTAAACCTTGCCAGCTTAAGATCTGCATAATTAAGAATTGTTACTGTCTGAAAATCAAATTAACTTGGTTAAGCTATTACTGGTGTGGTAATATAAGTCAAGGTTGACCTTTTTATCCTTTTTATGAGGTGTGGGCTTTGCTGGCTAGGCCAACATTTATTGCCCACCCCTAATTGCCCTTGAAAAGGCGATGGTGAGCCACCGCTTGGAACAGCTGCAGTCCATGTGCTGTAGGTACACCTACAATGCTGTTGGGGAGGGAATTCCAGGATTTTGACCCAGTGACAGTGAAAGGAATGGTGATATAACCCCAAGTCAGGGTGATGTGTGGCTTGGAGGGGAACTTGGAGGTGTTGGTGTTCCCATGCATTTGTGGCCCTAGTCCTTCTAGGTCGTGGGTTTGGAAGGTGCTGTGGAAGGAGCCTTGATGAGTTGCTGCAGTCATCTTGTAGATGGTGCACACTGCTGCTACTGTGTGACGGTGGTGGAGGGCGTGAATGTTGAATAGGGTGGATGGAGTGCCAATCAAGTGGGCTGCTTTGTCCTGGATGATGCCAAGCTTCTTGAGTGTTGTTGGAGCTGCACTCATCCAGGCAAGTGGGGAGTATTCCATCACATTCGTGCCTTTTAAGATGGTAGTCAGGCATTTGGGAGTCAGGAGGCCAGTTACTTGGCACAGAACTCCCACCCTGTGACCTGCTCTTGTAGCCACAGTATTCATATGGCTGGTCCAGTCTGGTTTCTGGTCACTGGTAACCCCCAGGCTGCTGTTAGGACCGGACGTTGACAGGATTCCTAATTAACATATTTGTTGCTACATCTTTAGAGGTTGCAATGGTTTGATTCTGATTGTTGAAAAATCTAGTTTTATGTATATAAGTGCTTAATGTTGAGCATGCACTTTTTGTCTATTATTCCACATTGTTAAGTGGAGCTGAATATTTTAATTTAGAGTAGATGGGCTTCGTCCTGTAGCCTTGACTGGAGTTGTTCTGAGTTCAGTGACTGCAGTGAGATGTAGCTGAGTTGGCAGAACTCTTGCCTCTGAGTCACAAGCTTGTGGGTTCAAATACTGCTCTATAGATTTAAGGACAAAATTTGTTTTACTGTCCAGTGCTGTATTGAGTGAGTGATGCATTGGTGCTGTCTTTGTGATGAGATGTTAAACTGTTCTCTCAGATGAATGCGGCACTTGCTTCCCACAAGAGCACAGAAGTTCTCCATGGTGACCTGGTTAATATTTATAACGGGTGAGGCGAAGCAGGGGTTTGAAAACGAGGATGAGAATTTTGAAACTGAGACATTTCGTAATTGGGAGCTAGTATAGGTCAGCAAACACTGAAGTGATGGGTAAACAGGTGTGAGTTAGGATAGAGGCAGTAGAGCAGTTGATGACCTTAAGTTTACATACTGTAGAATGTGCATTTGAATAGTTAGTTTGAGTCCGAACAAAGGTATGAGTGAGGGTGTCAGCGTCAAATGCTGTGAGAATGGGCTGATTTGGGCAATGCTGTGAGGGTAGAAATAAAGGCCCGTAACTTATGCGCTTTCCAGTGTTGGATTTGGAGGGTATCCCAGAGATGCGCTGGGGAATCCCTTTGGCAAGTTCCCAGGTAAGGGTTTGCACGGCAATTGCCCAGAAGTACACACTTCCACTGGACAATTGCGCTGGGCTGGAAGCATCCGAAATTGCGATTTTAAATTGCAAACTTCAAATAGTTCCGCCGGGGTTATACCAACAGTTACCCAGAAAAGGTTAGAAGAATTAAAACCACTTTTAACTTCTGAGTAACTATTGTAAAGACCCAGACCGATTTCCATGCGACTCCCCATACCCTCGAACTCCAGCAGCCCCCACCCCCCCAAACTTGGACATCCGCGCGTGCGCGTGCCCCCCAGCCCCGGACTTCCAGCAACCCCAGACTACCTCCACCCCCCAACAAAACCCCCAACCCCCAAATCTTATGTACTTAGCTCACACTTACCTTTTCCTGGCTTGTCAATTTCCCTGGCCCTTTGAACTTATTTACTTTCCAGCAGCTCATGCTGTGAAATAGGGGGCGTGGCCTCCTTGAATATGCTGGATCTACACTTCGCTGGGCCCTGTGAGGATTCTTTCAATGTAAGCAGCTCCGATGAACAGAAGTGTCAACGTTATTTTCAAGACCAAGTAAGTATGTATTTATTTGTTCTAATTTCTGCGGGCCAGCGCTTTCCGACGCTAGTCAGAGTTACGTATGGTCAAAAGCTCATCAGATAGTTTGGTTCAGCCTCAAACAGTTCCCAAGGAGTAGGATGGAGTCAGTGGCTCGGAAACAGTTTGTGGTAGGGGACGGAAGACAATGGTTTTGGTTTTACTAATATTTAATTGGAGGAAATTTCTGCTCACACTTCTCTGGATGTTGGGCAATCCTGTGGAGTCTGATAATTTGGAGAGAGTGGAGGAGTTGAAAGAGGTAGTGGAGAGGTTGGGTTGGGTGTCACAACTGTAAATGTGGAAACTGACACTGCTTTTGGATGATGTCACTGAGAGCAGGCATGTTTTTGAAAAGCGATTGTGGGGGAGGGGAGCCAAGCACTGATCCTTGGGGAACACTGGAGGTAAAAGTGCAAGAGCAGGAACAGAATAATTTACAGCTGATTCTCTGACTTCAGTTAGATAATACAACCAAGCAAGTGCAATCTCACCCAGCTGGATAATATTGGAGAGGTTTCAGAGGAGGATGGTGTGGCTAACTATGTCAAAGGCTCTAGTCGGGTCAAGAAGGATGATGTAATTTGTGATTTCTCTAAGAGCCATTTTATTATTGTGACGATATTAAAGGTGAAGCCTGATCAAAGTTCTGTACAACTGCTGCATCACTTTGACATAAAGGGCAACATTCCATAATCATAAATTTTTATTCCTGCATTGTGTACATCAACACCTAAATCTCTCTGCTCCAACTGAGATAACATTCACATCCTAAATAAACTAGAGAAGAAACCCTTCAATCTTATTTTTCTGTCATCAGCCTTCAAAACCAATCATCAGTCCACATCACATTACCTTCAATGCCCTGTGCTTTCATATTTGTTAATTATCTATTATGTAGAATACTATTAAATTCTTTCTGAAAGTCCATTTAGATGACATCTTAGACACTCCCCTTTCAGTAATATTCTCAGAAAAAAAATCAACCAGATTACACAGAAATCACCTTTTCATAAATCCATGCATTGTCTCCTTTTATCAGTTGATACTTAACCAATTTCCTCAACAATCGGTCTTAAAGTTTGTACGAGAAAAATATTATTGGTACACCTACTGACCATTCATTATCTTAGAACTGGCATCAAGCTATTTCAAGATTGCTGAGTGGTTCTATGGGTGAGATGTTTTTGTGAATGATGTTCCCATGGGAAGATGTCTCGATCACTTAATGCATGTAGATTTGGTAGTCGTGAAATAAGTACACTAAATGTCTTTAATAGTGAAACCAGTTGAGCTAAACATTTGATGGGAGGAATATTTGATTGGCGCACTTGCACCAGAAATACTGGCTCATCCCAGATGACTCATTTCCTCACGGTTCTGCACTGCCCACTCCCTATCATCTCTGTTTAACTTCATCCAGTGTGTCCAAACACCACAACCCTCCACCTAGACCAGAAAGCCCTCCCCTCAATTCTTCATCATGCTGTTTTTGTCGTCTTGGTGCCCCTACCACCCAAGGCCTCCACCTCATCTTTATTGTGCTGCAGTGACCTTGATGCACGACTCGCATACTCTCAACACGCCACTTAAAAATCTGAGACCGCCTTCCTCCAGTACTGCCAGACCCCAACACCCCCTGATCTTTCTGTGCCCGAATACTCTTCTAACGCCACTAAATAATATCAGGGGGAAAACTCTCTGCTGGTTGGAGTCATAGATAGCACAAAGAGAGATAATTGTGGTTGTTGGAGGTCAGTCATCTCAGCTCCATGGCATGCCTGCAGGAGTTCCTCAGGGTAGTGTGCTCGGCCCAACCATCTTCAGCTCCTTCATCAATAACCTCCCTTCCACCATAAGGTCAGAAGTGATGTTCACTGATGATTGCACAATATTCAGCACCATGAGCAACTCCTCAGATACTGAAGCAGCCCATGTCCGAATGCAGCAAGACCTGGACAGTATCCGGGCTTGGACTGACAAGTGGTAAGTAACATTCGCGCCACACAAGTGTCAGGTAATGACCATCTCCAACAAGAGAGAATCTAACCATCACCCCTTGATGTTCAATGGCATTACCATCACTGAATCCCCCACCATCAATATCCTCGGGGTTACCATTGACCAGAAACTGAACTGGACTAGCCAAATAAATACTTGGCTAAAAGAGCAGGTCAGAGGCTATGAATTGTGCGACAAACAACTCACCTCCTGACTCCACAAAGCCTATTCACCATCTACAAGGCTCAAGTCAGGAGTGTGATGGAATACTCCCTGCTTGCCTGGATGAGTGCAGCTCCCACAGTGCTCAAGAAGCTTGACACCATCCAGGGCAAAGCAGTCAGCTTGATTGGCACCACATCTACAAACATTCACTCCCTCCACCATCGACGCACTGTAGCAACAGTGTGTACCATCTACAAGATGCGCTGCAGGAATTCACCAAGGCTCCTTAAACAGCACCTTCCAAACCCACGACCACCACCATTTAGAAGGACCAGGGCAGCAGATAGATGGAAACCACTACTTAGAAGTTCCCCTCCAAGTCACTCACCATCCTGACTTGGAAATGTATCGCTGTTTCTTCACTGTTGCTGAGTCAAAATCCTGGCACTCTCTTCATAACAGCACTGTGGATGTACCCACACCACATGGACTGCAGTGGTTCAAGAAGGCAGTTAACCACCACCTCCTCTGGGGCAAGTAGGGATGGGCAATAAATGCTGGCCCAGCCAAAGAAGCCCACACCCTGTAAAGTGAATTTTAAAAAAGCTTTATACAAAAGGCAATGTCTTATCTGGATTATTGTTAGAAGTGTGTGCCAATCTGAGCAGATATAAAACTCAGGAGACAATGATATTACTGCGCTATATCCTGTCGTAGTTTTTTTATTCATTCATGGGATGTCGGTGTTGTTGGCTAGGCGGGCATTTATTGCCCATACCTAATTGCCCTTGAGAAAGTGGTGCTGAGATAAAACATATATCTGTTATACATCTGTTCTTGTTTACAAAAGGGCTCAGGATTCCAAATAATGGCATAAATAAAAAATAGTGTAAGATGCTGAAAAGTTGAGTAGCTACCACTATCTAGCTACTGCTGTCGGGAAACATCAACAAATTAAATTAAGGTACTTGCTGGTTTTGAATTGGCATTACTGCATGTTTCAGAGCTGATTGCCTACCTGGCCAATGATTAGGTGGGATGCAGAGAGTTTGAAGCAAGATTTAGGTAATAGAATGGATTTCAAATAAAATATGATCCAAAACAACTTTTGTGGTATTTGGATGGGGTAGGAGAGCACTTGGAATGAATTGCATAAACTATCAGACACTAATTAAAATCACATTTTCCGGCCTAGCTCTTGCTGAAGAGTCCAAAATTACTGCTTTCTTTTTAATAATTTTGCCTTTTAAAGGAACAGACATATTTAATGACTGTGGAGAGTTTAAGATCTACCAGCAGCAACTGCAGCCATCCTGACCAGGAAAAAAAAATCAATAAAATTCAGATGTATATATCAAGACGTTTTCTCTTTGCAGGGTAATGCAATACTTATAATTTGGCAGTGATGAAAACCCTCTAGAATTGTTTTGCTTTTCCTCCAGAAGAAACCATGTGTAGATAGTCACTTGCATGGTTAAAATTCCTACATATGTGGGCATTTGGACCTCACAGTTGCCTTTGGGTTCTTGTTATTTTGCCTGCAACAGGGAAAAAAAAATCCATCTTGAAGAAGTTTCAGCTGAGAACAGTGCAGCAGCATCAGGCAGATCTTCAGTATGAAAACCAATAGATATGTAGAATCAAATAGTTGTACCAAGAAATGTATTCTGCTGTCATAACAAAAAATTGTGGCTTTTGTAATGATTAAAACATAACCAAATGCAGACTTTAGCACTGACCTTTAACTACGACAGTCCGTGGTTAATGCACCATCCTCAGCTTTTAATTTTGGGCAGGAAAACCCTATGCAAAATGATAACCACCCTGGATGTCTTTTTAGAACCATAGAAAAGTTACAGCACAGAAGGAGGCCATTCGGCCCATCTTGTCCGTGCCAGCCCAAGGACACCCAGGTGCCCTTTCTAATCCCACTTTCCTGCACCCGGCCCATAGCCCTGCAGCTTACAACACTTAAGGTGCAGATCCAGGTACTTTTATATCAATTACCTTCAGTCTTTGCTTTGGTTACCACCCCTGTTGTCAGTGGAAGCAATTTCTCCCTCTGTCAAAACCCTTCATAATTTTGAACATATCTATTTAATCTTCCCTGGACATTGTCTGCTGTAAGGCTGATTCCAGCTTCCCTAACCTCTCGGCATAGCTCATTCCTCATCCTGATACCATCCTAGTAACTCTCCTTTGCACCCTCTTCAAGCTCTCAAACAAGGGGGTTCAGATTACATAGTACTTTCACTTTGAGGCTGAGAAGATCCATCATGGACTCTCTCTGCCAGTCGTATATCTCAGAAGTACGTTATCCACATTGGTGAGAGGTTTCACGACAGCAAGGAAATGTTGCTTCTTCTGCCAGAATAAATGCAACCCTGTTTTCCATTTAAGCAAAGGTTTTGAGTATGTCTTTGAAGATGGGGAGATGCCTAAAGAGGTATATTGATTTGTTGAAAGTTTTGCCAGTGAATGGAGTCCAGGAGAAATGCATAGTAGGTTGAAGTTGGAAGAATAAAGAGCGCGTGTCTCAATCAGTTCAACCATGCCCTTTAATCACCTCTCCTAGCTTTTGCTTGTTGTCTTTTATACTTCCATAGAACTAACAGAAGAAAGCACACTAAGATGTTGCATAAGTTGTCACATGACGATGAGATGATTATATAGGCAATTGATAACTTATAATGAGGTTTTGGAAACGCACATTATGAGAGATGGGGAGAGTTTGAAGTTTGGTGAGAGTGGGGTAAATAATGAACTAGATTGCATATTGCATGGGATAAGGGAATTGAATTGGAACTTGTTTCACAATTGGAGGTGACAGAGTATTGGATGAGAACTTAAGTGGCTACGGGGTTGCAGTAGGGATGTTAATAGTTGAATTTAGAATGGTCACTGGATGTGGTAGGATGTCAGCTGTGGCTCAGTCCATAGCACCCTCGCCTTTGACTCAGAGGGTTGTGGGTTCATGTCCCACTCCCGGAAACCAAGAACTGTGATTGTACTTGGAAGAGTTGCAGAGCTTGGATCTGATTCATTGGTTGTGGAATTGCTTAGCTTGGTCGATCAATTGCTGCTTCTATTATTAGGCATGCAAGTAGTCCTGTTTTATAGCTTAACCAGGTTGACACCTCATTTTTAGGTATGCTTGTGCTGCTTCTGGCACTCTTCATTGAACCAGGGCTGACCCCCCCCCCAGCTTGATGGTAATGGTAGAATGGGGGTTATGCTGAGCCATGTGCTTACAGATCGTGGTTTTATACAGTTCTGCTGATGGCCCACAGCGCCTCATAGATGCCCAATCTTGAGTTGCTAGATCTGCTCGAAATTTATCCTATCTAGCACGGTGGTAGTGCCACACAACAAAATGGAGGGTATCCTCGATGTGAAAGCAGGATTTAGTCTCCACATGAATTGTACAGCGGTCACTCCTGCCAATACAGTAATGAACAGATGCATCTGTGACAGATTTGTGAGGACGAGTAGGTTTTTCCCTCTTGTTGGTTCCCTCGTCACCTGCCGCAGACCCAGTTTCAGCAGCTATGTCCTTTAGGACTCAGTCAGCTCGGTCAATAGTGATGCTACATAAACTTTTTGTTTATTGTTCATTACCCAAACAGACCTTAAAACATGTAAATTACAGGAAACTTTCTTCGATGTTTAACCTGTCAAATGTCAAACTGCTTTGCATGTAATGGATTACTTGGAAATGCAATGCTCATTCACACCGAGCAAAATCAAGTCACAAACAGCAAGATGGATAAGCAGCTCCTCTGTTTGTCATGACATTTAATGAAAGAAATGCTGACCAAGATAGGAAGAGAATGTCCTTCTCTTTAGATGGTGCGCTGGGACGTTGAACGTCCACCTGAGCCATTCAAATCTACAGGCAATTTAACATACCTGAACACTGTCACCTCAAACATTGTAGCACTCCTTCAGGGTACCAATGTATCTGCTCAAAAGTGAGGTACTGGTCTTGAAATGACCATTAAAAAAAAACACATGGCTCGGCATAACCCCCATTCTACCATTACCATCAAGCTGGGGGGTCGGTGGTCAGCCCTGGTTCAATGAAGAGTGCCAGAAGTAGCACAGGCATACCTAAAAATGAGGTGTTAACCTGGTTAAGCTACAAAACAGGACTAACATTGGTGGGATGTTATTTGGAACCATTGTCAGAGACATAATAAACTTAGATTGGATTGGCATGAGTTTATGTAAGGCCGGAGGAAGCGCTAGTGTGTTAAGATTAGGCTGTGGAGGGATTTAAAGAGGAAGAATTTACATTTTAGTTCTTTGAAGTCTGTGGACCCATATGAGAGTGAGTTCAGATGCACATAGTGTGGAACAAACAGTGAACAACAGCATTTTGAATAGTTGGAATTTATGGAGTTTTTAAAAAACTCTCTCATGGGATATGGGCTTTGCTGGCAAGGCCAGCATTTGTTGCCCATCCCTGATTGTCCTTGAGGCCATTTCAGAGGGCAGTTAAGAGTCAACCATATTGCTGTGGGTCTAGAGTCACATGTAGGCTAGACCAGGTAAGGATGGCAGATTTCCTTCCCTAAAGGACATTAGTAATTTTGTCTAGAGGTGACAGAGGTATGGTTAACTTGCAGTGAAAGCGAGGCTGATGTATTGGGATAGTGTTAGGTCATGCTGTGCTGCTGTAGGTAGGAGATATTGCTGATCAAGTTTGTGATTACTAATAACAACAACTTGACTTTATTTAGTGTCTTTAAGGTCAAAAAATATACCAAGCTTCAAAAATCTTACAAAATGGAGACTGAGCCTTGGAAAAATGCTTGGTCAATGAGAAGTTTGAGGGAGAATCTTGAAAGAGGAGAGTGAAGTGGCGAGATTTAGGAATACTTTTCCAGAAGTACCAGATCTGAAGGCACAGATGTCAAAGAGAAAGGAAAATAATATTGCTGCTGGAAATAAGAAACAAAAGCAGAAATGCAGGAAGAAAAGCAGGAAATCTGTGTGGACAGAAACAATATATATTTCAGTTTGCCGATCTTTGGTTAGAACCTGAAAAAGTTAGAGATGTAACAGCATTTTTGAACAAGTACAGAAGCAGTGAAAATGTAGATGGGTGGATGGAAAGTGAGGAAGGAACAAATGGGAAGATCTATGATTGACTGGAAGGGTGAAGAGATTAAATGATGACAAAAGGGATGATGATGCAAGATAAAAGGTGAGGACAAAGGGGAAGCCTATCACGGTTCTGGGAGTGAGGGGAAAAGGGGAGAGCAGAAAGGCGAGAATGGGAAGTAAATGTTTGAGGGCACTGTCAGCCATGGTGGAGGGAAATCCTGGCTGAGGAAGAAAGAATGTGTATTCGGAGCACTGCAATGGAAGGTGACACAGTCAGAAGGACAGTGAAACTTAGTGAATGAAATAGTCCTCAAAGGAAGTGGGGTGCGAGGGAATGTCATCAAGGTAGCTGTGGATGTCAATGGGCTTATAGTGGGCATTGAATGGCAGCTTTTTTCCAGAAATGGAGACAGAGAGGTTGAGAAAGGAAAGAGGGCAAGGTGAAAATTGGAAGCAAAGTCGATCGAATTTTCTAGTTTGGGGCGAGAGCAGAAAACATGTCCATGTGCAGGGGAAAGAGTTGAGGGAGGGAACAGGTGTTGGACAGGGTAGATGAATGTTCCTCGTGACCTAAGAAATGTCAGGAGTAGCTAGGCTACAAAAGGTAGGCCAAAGGGAGGGGGTAGAGACCAAGGAATCTGAGCCCAAGGTGGTTGTCTATAACTTCCTTTGGCTCCTCAGAGGGCAAGTTGAAGCCAGGAAGCGATTTTAACTCCAGGATGAAAATAGTAAATTTGCACGGCTGGGGGACTGGAAGTCAGTGTAAGTCAGCAAGGATAAAGGTGATGTGCGAGTGGAACATGTTGCGGGTTACAATATGGGTAGCAGAGGTTTGGTTGAGCTAATGTTTATGTAGGATATAAATGGATAGAATGTGGACAGTAACACAAGAATGATGCAGCAAGGGTCCATTAAGTGTACAAAAGCTTCTTTTGGGGTTAGTCAGTGGAGGCAGTGGCATAGTGGTATTGTCACTGGGCTGGTATTCCAGAGACCCAGGGTAATGCTCTGGGGACCCGTGTTCGAATCCCACCACGGCAGAATTGAATTCAATTTAAAAAAATCTGGAATTAAAAGTCTGATGATGACCATGAAACCATTGTCAATTGTTGTCAAATCCATCTGGTTCACTAATGTCCTTCCCTTTAGGGAAGCAAATCTGTCCTTATCTGGTCTGGCCTACATGTGACTCCAGACCCACAGCAATGTGGTTGACTCTTAAAATGCCCTCTGAACAAAGGGATGGGCAATAAATGCTGGCCTAGCCAGTGACACCCACATCCCATGAACGAATACTGAAGCATCCAAACACGAAGCCTTAACTCCTGTTGAAAATTCTACAATGCCTCATGGAATTTGGCACTAAAATGGATAGGTGAATGTTGTTAATGTTGGACTTCATCTATGCCTGGAAATAGCACCCATGCCTTGTCTGTCGTGCAGTTTGTTGGGGCTAACAGTCGAGTGGTGCAATCAATCTGACTCTGTATGTGCTGATATGTGATATGACTCTCAGTGACAATGTTACAAATTGCTGTTAAATTGCATTAAATATTAAGCATGAAATAGTCACCTGCATAATACCCATCACGTTACATAATATGTGGTAATTGTTACATTATCTGGATATTATGGTGCAATGTCAATAGTGTGTGCCGTATAGCATTTCTTATTTATCAGCCAATATTTACACAACTCTGGCATATTGTGTTTCCTAGTCGAAATTGTGATAGAAAAGCCTGTCTTGTTTGGTTTAAAAATTATGCTCAGAAAACAGGAACAAAATACAATTGAACGAATAGGGAGCCGACCAATGAACAGGGTAGTACCACGATTTACCAGGGTAGTTCCTGCTGAATTGTTTTTTCCTGACCTTGTTAATCGTGTCTCAGAGAGGAGGAGCTGGGAATTACAAGCAACAGGCAAGCTATGGACAAACTTAACTGCAATAGCAATTGATTTCAGCATGTGTCTTTTTATTCATTTGCGGGATATGGGCTTTGCTGGCAAGGCCGGCATTTGTTTCCCATCCCTAATTTCCCTCGAAGGTGGTGGCAAGCTGCCTTCTTGAACTGCTGCAGTCCATCTAATGTTGATTCACCCACAGCTTTGCCAGAGAGTGAAATCCAGGATTTCAACTGAGCAACAATGAAGGAATAGGGCTATTTTATCGGGTCAGGGTGGTGTGTGACTGGCAAGTGATGGTGTTCTCATGCATCTGCTGCACTTGTTCTTGATGGTAGAGATTGCATGTTTGGAAGGTGTTGTTTGAAGGAAGCTTGGCAAGTTGCTGTGGTGCTTCTGAAAGATGGTACACATTCTTGCCACTGTGTGCCAGTGGTCGAGGGTGTGATTGTTTTTAAGATGGTGGAAAGAGTGCTGATTGAGCAGGTTGCTTTGTCCTGCATGGTGCCAAGCTTCTTGAATGTTGTTGGGGTCACACCTATCCAGATAATTGGGGAATATTCCATCACATTCCTGACTTTTGCCTTGTCAATGGTAGACAGGCTTTGGGGAATCAGGAGGTGAATTTGAGTAACTTGCCTCAGAATTCTCAGCCTCTATTCTGCTGTTGTAACCAAGACTATGTGGCTCGTCCAGTTCAGTTTCAAGTCAACAATAAGCCGCAGGATGTTGATATTCAGTGATGGTAATGCCATTGAATGTCAAAGGGAGGTGTTTGGATTCTCGCCTGTTGGAGATAGTCATTCTCTGGCACTTGAGTGAGACAAGTGTTGCTCGTCACTTATCAGCCAAAGCCTGAATGTTGTCTGTGATTGGCTGCATGTGGGCACAGATGGCTTTATCTGAGGAGTTGCGAATAGTGCTGCATTCTGTCCAATCATTAGCGAACATCCCCACTTCTGACGTTGTAATGGAGGGAATGCCATTGATGAAGCAGCTGAAGAAGGCTGAGACTAGAAACCTACCCTGTGGAACTCCTGCAATGATATCCTGGCACTGAGATGATTGGCCTCCAACCACAACTGTCTTCTTTTGTGCTAAGTGTGACTTCAGCCAGCAGAAGTTCTCTCCCCCGCCCCCAACCCCAACCCCCATATCCCATTGACTTCAATTTTGCTAGAGCTCCTTAATGTCACAGCATTACATTAATCATGCTATATTGATGCAGAGGCAGTCACTCTCACCTTACCTTAATCTTAAAAGGAATTGGCCTTTGTGGCCTTAAATAGTCAGCCAATATAAATGTCATTCATCTTTATGTATGATATAATGTAGCACTCTTTTGTCTTAGAATGAGCAGTGTCATGGTGAATTTACAAGTCTTGCGTTGATCACGTATCTGTGGCATCATGTTGCTTATACAAGGACCAATTTATGCCTCTCATCTGTATTAACTGCAGAATTTGATCACAGTGACATAGACAAAGGTTGCCTCACCGTCTGTCTCCTGTTTTCCTTTTCGGTCTCTTGCATCCAAAGATCATTGACCTGAAGCACTAACTTTTTTTCTGTTTGCTTACCTGAATATTTCCAGCATTTTATGAGTATATACTGCTGGCTCACTGCTGGGAGCATGTGGTTATGGGGTGCCGCAGTGGGGCTGGTGTCAGAAGAGGTATGTGTGCATGTTACAAAGAAAGGAAGAATGAAAGGGGTTGTAAGGGAGAGGTGAAGGGAGGAGAGGAACAATACGAGTAGATATAACAGCTGATCTCACCTCAATGGTGCTGCAATAAAGGTTGAACAGACATAGGAGCTGGAGTAGCTTGTTCAAATTCTCGAGCCTGTTCGACCGTTGTTAAATTAATACCCATCTGTATCTTGATTCCAATTATTTGCTTTTGCTCCATATCCTAACTCTCCTAATGAAACAAAAATCAACCTCTGTCCTGAAAAGATTGGTTGATCCAACAATAGCTGTGCTATTTTCTTTCGATTTGTAGTTACTCTGTCATATTAAAAATGCAGCACAACTGTTTTTCAGTAAATCCAGATTGTTTTTAGTACTGCTTCGTGTGCATCTGTTTTCTACAGGAGCCATGTATTATGTTTGTGCTTTTATGGACAGCTCTTCTGTTTAAACCCTTGCTCCCAATGTTTCTTATTTTGTTCTCACTCTGAGTGTGCATGCTCCACTTGTATTGCCACAGGGAGAAGCAGTGCTTTGATTGACAGTTGATGTTAATTTAATCTTCAACTTGCAAGGCAACAAAACAGAGAGAGGGAGAGGAAGAGAAAAGTTTGGGAAGCTCCAGTGTAGAGGAAGGTTCTGTCTGCAATAACCTGAGAGGGCGTGGTGGCATATTGGTATTTTCACTGGACCAGTATTCCACCATAGTTGGTTTATCCTTCTAGGAAAGAGATAAACCAACCGTGGCTTACCAAAGAAGTTAAGGATAGTATTAGATTGAAAGAAAAAACATACAATGTGGCAAAGATTAGTGGTAAGACAGAGGATTGGGAAAGTTTTAAAAATCAACAAAAGATGACTGGTAGTAATCTTCTAAGAATCCTTAGATTCTGGAAAAGTCTCAGAGGATTGGAAAACTGCCAATGTAACCCCCTTATTCAAGAAGGGAGGGAGATTTAAAAAAAAACTGGGACTATAGGCCAGTTAGCTTAATTTTCATTGGGAAAATGTTAGTCTATTACAAAGGATTTAATAGCAGAGCATTTAGAAATGCATAATCTAATCAAGCAGAGTCAGCATGGCTTCATGAAGGGGAAATCATGTCTGACAAGTTTATTAGATTTCGTTGAGGAGGTAACAAGCAGGATAGATAAAGGGGAACCAGTAGATGTAATATATTTAGATTTCCAAAAGGCATTTGATAAGCTACCGCTCAAAAGACGACCAAATAAGATAAGAGCCCGTGGTGTTCGAGAGAGTATATTAGCATGGATAGAGGATTGGCTAACTAATAGAAGACAGAGTTGGGATAAGGGGGGCATTTTCAGGATGGCAACCTGTAACTAGTGGAGTGCCACAGGGATCACTGCAGGGGCAACAATTCTTTAAAATATATATCAATGACTTGGATGGGGGAAGTGAATGTACCAGCACCAAGTTTGCGGATGATGCAAAAATAGGTGAGCAGGCAAGTGGTGAGGATGACAGACTACAGAGGGAGAGAGACAGGTTAAGTGAGTGGGCAAAAACTTGGCAGATGGAATATAATGTTGGAAAATGTGAGGTTATGCATTTGGGCAGGAAGAATAGAGCTGAATATTATTTAAATGGAGAAAGACTGCAGAAAGCTATGGCACAGAAGGATTTGGGCGTTCTCGTGCATGAATCCCAAAATGCTAACATACAAGTTTAGCAGGTAATAGGGAAAGCAAATGGAATGTTGTCCTTTATTTCAAAGTGAATGGAAGATAAAAATAGCGAAGTCTTGCTAAAACTATACAAGGCACTAGTTAGTCCACCCCTAGAATATTGTGAACAGTTTTGGTCCCCTGATCAAAGGAATGACATTGGCATTGGAGGCAGTCCAGAGAAGGTTCACTAGGTTGATCACAGGTATGGAGGGATTTTCTTATGAGGAGAGGTTGAGTAGGTTGGGCCTGTACTCATTGGAGTTTAGAAGAATGAGAGGCGACCTTATTGAAAGATATAAGATTCTTAGGGGGATTGACAGGGTAGATGCTGAGAGGTTGTTTTGCCTTGTGGGAGAGTCTAGGACCAGAGAGCATAATCTCAGAGTAAGGAGTCGCCCTTACTCTGGGCAAGGCGATGGCTTAGTGGTATTGTCGACGAGTAATCCAGAGACACAGGGTAATGCTCTGGGGACCTGGGTTTGAATCCTACCACGGCAGATGGTAGAATTTGAATTTAATAAAAATCTGGAATTAAAAGTTTAACGATGACGATGGAGCCATTGTCGATGGTTGTAAAAACCCATCTGGTTCACTAATGTCCTTTAGGGAAGGAAATCTGTTGGCCTTACCTGGTCTGGCCTACATGTGACTCCAGACCCACAGCAGTGTGGTTGATTCTTACACACCCTCTGAAATGGCTAGCAAGCTACTCAGTTGTATCAAACCGCTACAAAGTCACAAAAAAAGGAATGAAACCAGACGGACCATCCGGCATCGATCTCGGCACTGGAAACGACAATGGCAATCTCAGCCCTGTTAACCCTGCAAAGTCCTCTTTTCTAACTTCTGGGGCGGTTTTGCCAAAATTGGGAGAGCTGCCTCACAGACTAGTCGAGCAACAGCCTGACATATTCATCCTCACAGAATCATACCTTACAGATAATGTCCCAGATAATATCCCACCGGCAGGACAGACCCAGCAGAGGTGACGGCACAGTGGCATACAGTCGGGAGGGATTTGCAGTGGGAGTCCTCAACATCGACTCCGGACCCCATGAAGTCTCATGGCATCAGGTCAAACATGGGCAAGGAAACCTTCTGCTGATTACCACATACCGCCCCCCTCAGCTGATGAATTAGTGCTCCTCCATGTTGAACACTACTTGGAGGAAGCACTGAGGGTGGCAAAGGCGCAGAATGTACTCTGGGTGGGGACTTAAATGTCCATCACCAAGAGTGGCTCGGTAGCACTAGTATTGGCTGAGCCCTAAATAACATAGGTGCTACATTGCGTCTGCGGATGGTGGTGAGGGGACCAATGAGGGAAAAACATACTTGACCTCACCAACCTGCCTGCTGCAGATGCACCTGTCCACAACAGTATTGGTAGGAGTGACCACTGCACAGGCATTGTGGAGACCAAGTCCCACCTTCATGTTGAGGACACCCTCCATCGTGTTGTGTAGCACTACCACCCTGCTAAATGGGATAGATTTCGAACAGACCTAGCACCTCAAGACTGGGCAACCATGAGGCGCTGTGGCCATCAGCAGCAACAGAGTTAAACTCGACCACAACCTGTAACCTTTAAGGCCCCAGCATATCCTCCACTCTACCATTACCATCAAGCTAGGGGAGCAAACCCTGGTTCACTGAGGAGTGCAGGAGGGCATGTCAGGTGCAGCACCAGGCATTCCTAAAAATGAGGTGTCAACCTGGTGAAGCTATAACACTGGACTACATGCATGCCAAACAGCATAAGCAGCAACTGATAGAGCTATGCAATTCCACAATGAGCAGATCAGGTCCAAGCTCTGCAATCCTGCCACATCCAGTTGTGAATGGTGGTGGACAATGAAACAACACACTGGAGGAGGACGCTCCACAAATATCCCCATCCTAATTGATAGGGGAGCCCAGTACGTCAGTGCAAGAAATAAGGCTCAAGCGTTTGCTTCAATCTTCAGCCAGAAGTGCCGAGTGGATGATCCATCTCAGCCTCCTCCAAAGGTCCCCAGAATCACAGATGCCAGTCTTCAGCCAATTCGATTCATTCCACGTGATATCAAGAAACGGCTGAAGGCACTGGATAGTTCAAAGGCTAATGGCCCTGACAATATTCCGGCAATAGTATTGAAGACTTGTGCTCCAGAACTTACCATGCCCCAAGCCAAGTTGTTCCAGCACAGCTGCAACACTGGCAGCTACCTGGCAATGTGGCAAATTGTGTACAGGTATGTCCTGTACACAAAAAGCAGGACAAATCCAACTTAGCTAATTATCGCCTCATCAGTCTACCCTCTATCATCAGTAATGTGATGGAAGGAGTCATCAACAGTGCTATCAAGTGGCACTCGCTTCGCAATAATCTACTCACTGATGCTTAGTTTGGGTTCCCTCAGGCCACTCAGCTCCTGACCTCATTCCAACATTGCTTCAAGCATGGACAAAAGAGCTGAACTCCAGAGTTGAGGTTAACATTCCTTGATATCAAGGCAACATTTGACCAAGTGTGGCATCAAGGAGCTCTAGCAAAACTGGGGTTGATGTGAATAAGGGGGAAAAAACTCTACTGTTTGCAGTCATGCCTAGCACAAAGGAAGATGGTTGTGGTTGTTGGAGGTCAATCATCTCAGCTCCCAGACATCACTGCAGGAGTTCCTCAGGGTAGTGTCCTCGACCCAACCATCTTCAGCTGCTTCATCAATGACCTCCTTTCCATTGTAAGGTCAGAAGTGGAGACGTTCACTGATAATGGCACAATGTTCAGCACCATTCGCGACTCCTGAAATACTGAAGCAGTCTGTGTCCAAATACAGCAAGACCTGGACAGCATCCAGGCTTGGTCTGACAAGAGGCAAGTGCCATTTGTGCCACACAAGTGTCAGGCAATGACCATCTCCAACAAGAGAGAATCTAAACATTACCCCTTGCCTTTCAAGGGCATTACCATCACTGAATCCTCCCTATCAACTCCCTGGGGTTACCATTGACCAGAAACAGAACTGGACTAGTTACATAAATACTGTGGCAACAAGAGCAGGTCAGAGTCTAGGAATGAGGTGGCAGATAACTCATCACCTGACTCCCCAAGGCTTGTCCACAACCTACAAGGCACAAGTCAGGAGTGTGATGTAATACTCTCCTCTTGCCTGGATGAGTGCAATTCCCACAACCCTCAAGAAGCTTGACACCACCCAGGACAAAGCAGCCCGCTTGATTGGCATCTCATCCTCAAACATTCACTCCCTCCACCTCTGACGTAGTAGCAGCAGTATGTACCATCTACAAGATGCACTGCAGAAACAAACCATGGCTCCTTAGACAGCACCTTCCAAACCCACGACCACTACCACCTAGAAGGACAAGGCCAGCAGATAGATGGGGACACCACCACCTGGAAGTTCCCCTCCAAGTCACTCACCATCCTGACTTGAAAATATATCGCTGTTCCTTCACTGTCGCTGGGTCAAAATCCTGGAACCCCCTCCCCAACAGCACTGGGTTTACTTACACCACGTGGACTGTAGCGGTTTAAGAAAGCAGCTCACCAGCACCTTCTCAAGGCAGTTAGGGCCAGGCAATAAATGCTGGCCTAGCCAGTGATGTCCACAGCCCTTGAATGACTTAAAAAACCCACTGCTTTGGCCCCAGCTTTAGAATGTTCCCCACAGCTACTCCCCCCACACACCCCCACCCCACCACATGACCATGCACACGAAATGAAAAATGCTTATTGAAGCAGTTTAGTGAATTATTAATTATTTAAAAAGAACCTGATTTTTAGTGTATGTGTGAATTTAAAAAGAGATGCAGCCTGACGTGTTAAAAAATTGGCATGGGATAAACAAAAGGTCCTCTACTCAAACAAATTATTAATCTTCTGTCAATTAATTTACAATTTGAGATGACTGCTATTGATCAAAAAAAGTTAATGTAGCACATTACAATCAATTTGAGTCCAGCTGGATGTGACTGAAGTGATTTGAACAGCATTTATTTCTGGTACCGATAAGATAGTTCAGGTGACCCAAAGATAATGCACCTGATGTCAACAAAATTTAGAGCTAATTTGAAGCTATTGTTAATGAAACATTTTGTAAAAATCATGACTGCATCGAATAAATGAGTTCTTTACACACAAGAAATAAAATTGTTTTTTTAAATCAATTGTTAATTGTTTGACAAAATGCATTGATTTGCATTAAATATTACTGTGGTGAGAACATTCCTGTTTTCCATTTCATAGACACTGAATATTTCCATTCTTTAAGCACAATGAGTTCTTAATGTCAACTTCTTCATCTCGCACCACTGACCCCTTCAACCCACCATATTAGCTGACTTCATGATCCAATATGATCTCTTGATAATAAATCTTTAAAAGCAAAGAATGCATGAAATGAATTTAGAAAACAAAACCCTTTTATGGTTGCAAGAAGTGTTTCCACATATGCTCTCTTATTAAAGTTGGTTGTTCATGGGTTATTTCGTCTCTTTTTTTTATTCATTTGCGTGATGTGGGCTTCACTGTCTAGGCCAGCATTTATTGCCCACCCCTAGTTGCCCTGGAGAAGGTGGTGGTGAGTTGCGTTCTTGAACCGCTCCAGTCCATGTGGTGTAGATACACCCAGTGCTTGGGGAGGGAGTTCCAGGATTTTGGCCCAGTGACAGTGAAGAAACGACAATATATTTCCAAGTCAAGATGGTGGGTGACTTGGAGGGGAACTAGCAGGTGGTGGTGTTCCCATCTACCTGCTGCCCTTGTCCTTCGAGATGGCAGTGGTCCTGTGTTTGGAAGGTCAATTGAAGGAGACTTGGTGAATTCCTGCAGTGCATCTTGTAGATGGTACACACTGCTGCTACTGTGGGTCGGTCATGGGGACTGAATGTTTGTGGATGTGGTACCAACCACGCGGGCTGCTCTGTCCTGGACAGTGTCAAGCTTCTTGAGTGTTGCGGGAGCTGCACTCTTCCAAGCAAGTGGGAGTATTCCATCACACTCCTGACTTGTGCCTTGTAGATGGTGGACAGGCCTCGAGGAGTCAGGAGGTGAGTTACTCGTCGCCCGGTTCCTAGCCTCTGTCCTACTCTTGTAGGCACAGTATTTATATGGCTGGTCCAGTTCAGTTTCTGGTCAATGATAACCCCCAGAATGTTGATAGTGGGGATTCAGTGATATTAATGCCATTGAACATCAAGGGGTGATGGTTGAATTCTCTTTTGTTGGAGATGGTCATTGCCTGACACTTGGGTGGCATAAATGTTACTTGCTACTTGTCAGCCCAAACCTGGTTATTGTCCAGGTCTTGCTGCATTTGGATATAGACTGCTTCAGTATCTGAGGAGTCACAAATGGTGCTGAACAACATCCCCACTTCTGACCTTATGATGGAAGGAAGGTCATTGATGAAGCAGCTGAAGAGGGTTGGGTCAAGGACACTACCCTGAGGAACTCTTGCAGTGATGTCCTGGAGCTGAGATGACAGATCTTCAACAACCACAACCATCTTCCTTTTGTGCTGGGTATGACTCCAACCAGCAGTGTTTTCCCCCCGACTCCCATTGCCTCCAGTTTTGTTAGGGCTCCCTGATGCCACACTCTGTCAAATGCTGCCTTGATGTCAAGGGCAGTCACTCTCACCTCGCCTTTTGTTGATTTGCTGTGTAACATGATCCATTTTCAGTTTTGGAAATATTTTGGAAATTGTTTAGCATGTTTACAGGTTGCTTGTAACGATGCGTCTTTTTAACAGAATTCTGTGGCAGAATTTAATACACTGTAACCTCTCCAATCGGAATATTAATTGTTTGGAAACACCAGTTGTCTGGAAAAGTTTCTGAGCATACCCGAGCAACTCTAACTCACCACTTGAATGGTGAAGCTTCATTTTGATAGTGGGAATATGGAAGATCAAGTGTTTGGATAAGTTAAGCAATATTTCATGACTGCTTTATCACTGTTTTATGTTTCAGGTAAATATTTATATCAGCGGTGTTTTCTGATTCTCATGTTTGTTGTTCAGCATTCTATCGTCTAGAAAATTCCGAAATCCAGAAATTAATTTGACTCAAGCATTCCGGACAGGAGAGATAAACATGTAGTGTATTGGAGTTTTTGTTCTCTGGGTTCATGAAGAAACTCATGAACAATCAACTTTAATAAGAGACTATGGGCGGGATTTTCTGCATCCGACCGCCGCCTGGATCTTCCGGTCCCGCCGCATGTCAATGGACTACCGGCTGAGGTGCCTTGCCTGCGGCGGGTCCCGGACAATCCCGGCCTGTATGTGGAAGCACTTCTTGTCAACGTAAAAGGCTTCCATTTCTAAATTCATGTCATGTATTCTTTACTTGTAAAGATTTAATACCATCACATCATATTGGAATATGATCTTCAAGCTACAAAGAAGAGCTGACTTGTCAAATGTGACGTTGATTCTGGATCCATTCTGTAACAATTGGCTGACGTAGAGTGGGAAACGGGTCGATGAAGCAAGGGGAAGAATATGACATTAAGAATTCGCTGTGCTTAAAGAATGAAAATATTCAGTGTCCATTCACTGCTAAATATTTCCAGTTGGCGATCTTCCACTGCTTCAAGTCAAACTATTGGAACCTGCTGTTGTCGGACCTCAACCTGTTGGAACAGTCGCCCTGCAACCCCCTGCCCCCAACCTCTGAACTGTTCCTACAAACCTTGCATCTGCAAGTCAAATTTCAGGCTCATTATTGAACCTCAAGTCCGATTTAACAAAGGGGAAACTATTTATTTACTGCCTTTCACATTCTGGGGTGTGTCTAAGTGTTTTACAGCAAAGGCATTACTTTAACAATGTGATCACTGTTTCGTAGGCAACTGAAAAGCCAATTTGCACACTGAAAAGTGCCGCAGACAACATAGAGTAATGATACAATAATCAGATTTTTGGTTGGTAGAGGGAGTAGTGTGAGCCAGAATACTGTGTTAATCCTTCTGCTCTTCAAGTCATTTGTGATCATTTGCGCCCACCTGAAAGGGTAGACAGGATGTTGGTTTAATGTTTTATTGAAAGATTGCTTGTCTAACATTGCTGTACTTAGAGTACTTATTCACTGCTGCATTCAAATATCAGTGCTACATAAGTAATTCTGAAACTGCAGTCTCTGGACAGTCGAAAATAAACAGTCTAATTTCTTGTTATTTCTCTGCAAGTGCTTAGTGTAACATGGAGGCCAGCTTGCCCTGGATCATTTTTTTTAAGGCATTGGTTTGTGACGACTCATTTTGTACTCACTTAGAGAAACCTTATTCCTCATTTGTGTATTTTGTTTTGCTTTCAACCTTCCATAAACTGTTAGTGAATTCATTTCTTTATCTCTCCCTCTTTCCTTCCCCCTCTCTCTAGCCCCACAATTCCATTGTGTTGCTATACCTTTTTAAAAATGATCTTGACTACTGAGCAATTTTTTGTGATGCTCTTTGAGACACTGTGCCCTTATACTGATAAAAATGTCTCTCCCACATTTTTAATTGTTTTAGGGGAAGTGCATTTTACTAATATTATACTCTTTCGAGTTAGCAACAGTCACAGATTGCAACTCTTTGAGTACAATCACAGTTCTTGGTTTTCCGGGAGTGGGACATGAATCCACAACCCTCTGATTCAAAGGCGAGGGTGCTATGAACTGAGCCACAGCTGACACCTATGCATAGTTTAATTGGAGTGCTTAATTGGCTCTTAAGTATAAAAACTTCATTTCTTCAGTGATTAAATCAATCCTTGGCTATAGCTTGTTTTTGTGAGTGGTTTTATTTTCTTGTTTTAAAGTGGCCATTGTTCATTGTTCCCAAGGTGGCAGAATTCAGTGAGCTATAAAGCTGATCTCAACTACCGTGTTGATTTACCTCTGTCGAAATTGGAGCTTGTTTCTTTTTTGTGATTTGAGTACTGCAACTGTAATGTACTCAGAAGTATTAAATCAGAGTTTCATGTCACATTTTGAGAGGGAAAAGAGAAGAATAGGTTATCTTGTATGGATAACAACTGATTTGACTCACAAGTGGCTACGTCTAACTTCAATAGCACAGTAAACTGCAGAAATAGGCTTGCATTTATATAATGCTTTTCACTGGGTGCCTCAAAAGCTTTAGAGTGATGAAATAAGTGCTTTGAAGTGTAGTCATTGCTCTAATGAATGAAATGCAACAGTCGATTTGTACACTGCAAGCTCCCTCATATGGCAATGTGATAATGACCAGATTATTTTTGTGATGTTGATGTACAAATATTGGCCAGGACACCAGGGATAATAGCCCCTGACCTCCTTCGAAATAATGTCATAGAGTATTTTACATCCACCTCGGAGGACAGGTGGGTGCCTCCATTTAACTTCTCATCTGAAAAGTGGCGTTATAATAATGCAGCACTTCCTCAGTATTGCAATGGAGTCCTGTAGCTAGGCCTGGGACACTGGGGAGGGAGTCTCCGAAGGTGCATCTTGAGACAGGCATTTCTTGCTGACAAATTGAATGGCTTTAAGTGCTGGTACAGTGCAGTGAAGCATTTTTTGATTAATTTACTGACGAAAAGCTTGAACGCTGTTTGGTTTCAAGAATGATTTTAAAAGAAAAAGAGGTGACATGTAGTGTATTACAACCTTTATTAATATTTGAAGTTTATTCAAGGTCTGATGTACCTTCTGTTTAATTCCCCTTAACTTCAGTCAGAGGGAGTTAGACCCAAGGACACGTAATTGGCTTATGAGTGCTGCTCAACCTCTGAACGAAGGATTGAAATCAACAGAATATTACCTTCTACTTGAAAGACTTTTTACAATTATTTCTTTAATAGATTGTAATTTCCTGGATATTTTAAGCGTCCAGGTGAAACTCCTCAGTAAACGTTCTCTCACCACAAGAGAACTGAAGTGACTGTTCACGAGTCATTGATACAGAAGTCTAAATGAGATAATTGCAGTTTTAAGCACACACAAAGCTATTCTAAAAAAAGCATGCAATTGTGATTGTTGTAGAAAATCGCAAGCTAGTTAAATCCTGAAAAACAGAGATAGCTAGATTTTTTTTTTGTATAAGAAAATCCTCGGTTTTGACATCATTTGTTACGGATACCGCATTTCAAAAAGTAAGGATACCCATCAAATATTAGAATAATGTTACCTTAACCCCTGAATATGAGAGATTCACTAGGTTCAGAACAAGTCTGAAGTCAATCTACGAGAATCTAAAAACCTGAAAATTTGAGTTTGAGTTAAGATATTTATAATGAATTTTGGGTTTGTGTAATTAATGGTTATGTAAAAGATGTTCATTTGATCAATAATAGACCACATCTAATTAGTATCCTATATTTGAAAGGACCACCAATTATCATGAGGATGCTGGTTCAATTTCTAGGAGATGTTATTTTGAATTTATTCCTGAAAACTGGACTTTACTTAACAGTCGTGTTGGTCAATGTTGCTCAGTTAAGGTATAGTGTCCAGTAAGATATTAAGACTTGAGGCCAAGCATTCTTTTAGCTGATTGCGGTTTTATTTATCAGGGATGACATTGTATATGCTAATATGATGCCAAGAACCATAGAATACCTTTTTTTTCGGTGTGTGTCCTTCTTATTGGCGAATTCACATTGTTGTGAAGGGAGTTAACCTTGCTGTTTTTGCAAGCTAGCTTTGACTCTTGTTAAAATGTGTTTTACTGTGAGTTTACCCAAAGTAACTTTTAACCTAATATTCCTTTATTAATTGCATATTATTTGACCTTTATTCCTACACAGGCTGACAGAGAGGGGCTTATGGAGCACGATGGTTGAAGGCACAGCTGTCAATGGTAGGGTGAAGAAAAGGAAAGCACAGGAGGCCACACAGAGTAAAAGAGAGTTCATGAAGCTTGTATGGATGGAAGAGATTGGAGGTTGGGAGGACAAAGTCAGGATAGTATTTTGGCAGGAGAATGTTCAAGACTTTGAGGGAGTTGGAGCCAGTTTAGATTAGCAATGGTAGAGGTGATGGGTGGCAAATATAGGATATGGATATCTGAGACTCGTGTTTGTAGTCTGGAAAAATTCTTAGGAAAGTGACAATTTTTAATGGCCAGTTTAAAAAATAGTATTTGGTTGCAACATTTGCATGGTTGAAAAGGAAAAATAAGTATTTGCATTTATATAGCTCTTTCCACTACCGCTAGATGTTTCAAGCGCTTTAAAGGCAATGAATTACCTTTGAAAGTATAATCACTGTTGTAATGTGGAAAGCACAGCAGCCAATATGCTCACAGCAAACTTGCACAAATGACCATGTGATAACGATCAGGTAATATGTTCTTTGGTAATGTTGATCGAAGGGTAGATATTGGCTAGTGCACCAGGGATAACTCGCCTCTTAACAGAATCAGAGAATTGTCACAGCGCAGAATGAGGCCATTCAGCCCATCATGCCTGGACAGGATCTCCAAATGAGCAATTCATCTAGTGCCATTCCTCCACCCGCTCCCTGTAACCCTCCACATTCTTCCTTTTCAGATAACGGTCTAATTCCCTTTTGAATGCTTAGATTGAACCTGCCTCTACCACACCCTCAAGCAGTGCATTCCAGACATGAAGCACTCACTGTGTGAAAAAGATTTTCCTTGTTGTTTTGCTTCTTTTGCCAATAACCTTAAACCCTTTTGTTCTTGATCCATTCGTGAGTTGAAACAGTTTTTCGCTATCTATTTTGTCCAGACCGCTCATGCTTTTGAATACCTCTATCAAATCTCCTCTCAGTCTTCTTTCCTGTAAGGAAAACAGTCCTAACTTGTCCAATCTATTTTCATAACTGAAGTTCCTCATCCCCGGGATCATTCTCGTTAATCTTTTCTGTGCTCTCCAGTCCTTTCACACTCCTAAAGTGCAGTGCCCAGAGCTGGACCTAATACTCCAGCTGAGGCTGAACTAATGTTTTATTAAAGTTCAATATAACCTCCTTGCTCTATGGTGTGTGCTTTATTAACCGCTGTCGCAACCTGTTCTGCTACCTTCAGTGACTTAGGCACATATCTACCCAGGTTCCTCTACCATGGGGTTTTTTTGCATCCACACCAGCCAGCAGATGGGGGCCTCGGTTTAACATTTCATCCGAAAGACAGTAGCTCCAACAGTGCAGCACTCCCAGAGCTCTCCACTGGAGTGGCAGCATTATTTTTTGTGCTTAAGCCCAGGAGTGGGAATTGAATCTGAATTCCTGTGACTTGAGATGAGAGTGCTACCAACTGAGCCACGTCTGACAATGCCTGTGATGAGTTTGAAATTTGTATTGGGTTGAGAGGGGGAGTTGAATGTTTGGTCATGAAACCAGTTGGCGTGCTGCTTATATATGCAATTGTATTTTGCAAGAAGTATCCATATTTTATGTATTTCTGTCATGCTGCGATTTGCTTGAGGTTATGGTTTGCCATCAGAGTCATACAGCCTGTTGTGATTGGTGCTTGTTCTAAGTTGTCTCTCAGATTGTATTGGAAATGCATGCCTCTGGGGAATTAATAATTGAGGTATTCCTATGCTTCTGCAAGAGTGCAAGATCTTGAATCACATCCCTGTTCTGTGTAGGGCTCATGACAAAACTATTTGACTTTCTGGATGAGAAGGGGAGAATCCTACTGAAGAAATAAACTTGAAGGAAAGATGATCGTATCAGAAACATTTACATTCTGTGAGTTCAGATCTTGGTCTCCTTGACTGGCTGTGTCATGTGGAATGAAGGAGGTTCTGGCTGTGCACATGAGCTAACAGTGATTGAAAGGAATCTTAACACTTAGGAGTACCTATTCTGAAAGAATTGACCTACTGTGTCCCTGTTGAAGGCCAGTAAATTAAATGAACGTTTTTAATTTTGTGAAAATGAGGCAGTTTTCTTACCTGCGGGGTGCTGCTCCATAATTCAATGTGCAGCAGTGCAGATTTCCATGATTTTTTTTTAGACTTGAGGCAGTTGCCTTGTTATTGGCTAAATAAATGATATGCTCAAGTGAGGTGAGAGTGACTGCCCCATTCGTGGCTCCTCAGATACTAAAGCAGTCCATCTCCAAATGCAGCAAGACCTGGACAATATCCAGGCCTGGGCTGATGAGTGGCAAGTAACATTCGTGCCACATGAGTGTCAGGCAATGACCACCTCTGACAAGAGAGAACCCAACCATTGCTCCTTGATGTTCAATGGCATTGCCATCACTGAATCACCCACTATCAACATCCTCGGGGTTAACATTGACCAGAAACTGAAGCTAGGTATCGTGTGACTAGTAACTCACCTCCTGACTCCCCAAGGCCTGTCCACCATCTACAAGGCACAAGTCAGGAGTGTGATGGAGTACTCCCCACTTGCTTGTCTGACTGCAGCTCCCAGAACATTCAGGAAGCTTGACACCATCCAGGCCAAAGCAGCCCGCTTGGTTGACACCATATCCACAAACATTCACCCCATCCACTGCCGACGCACAGTAGCAACAGTGTGTACCATCTGCAAAATACACTGCCGGAATTCACCAAGGCTCTTTGGAAAGCACCTTCCGAACCCAGGACCACTAGCATCTTTAACAGGCCCTCTGGGTCCATCGGAGGCCCCCCCACCGAGGTGTAAACCACAAGATTCCTGTCCCCACCACCCTTCCCTAGACTTCCCAACCCACTTGCAAATGCCTGCCAGCTTGGCACCCAGGGAGACCCTATACTCAATTGCAATCGTGGATCCAGTGTAGCTCGCCTCCTCAAGCCCTGAGTGCAATATCAGCAACGGCAAGCACACTTGGCGACGCTGCCAGTACTGAAGAGCTGGCCTCTGGTTGGACAGCAGCTCTGAGATGTAACTTCCTGTTCCTGAGAGTTGGAAATCCTGCCTCACCTCCCTTGATTTGTAACCGAGTGTTTAGTGGCTGTGGGGCAGTCTGCTGGGTGAGCTTCCCCTACTTTTTAGCTGAGGGTGCAATTAGCACGGTGCCTGGTAAAATCCAGCCCTTGGCGTATTCTGTATTAATGCGACCAATTGGGAATGGTTGCATAATGATTATGTCACAGGACTTGGGATCAGGAAGCACGAGTTGAAAAGGGGAATTTAGCTCAGTCAAAATTAATTAACAATTTAAATTCCCCATTTAAATTTTATTCTAAAAATTGGAGTAAAAAACCAATCACTGTAATAGTGACCATGTAACTCTTGGATTGTTATATATATAAAAAAACTTCACTAATATCCTCTGGGAAGGAAATCTGTCCTCACCTGGCTTAGCTGAGAATGTGACTTCGGTCTCACAGCTATATGATTGATTCTGAACTGGCCTTTGAAATGGCCTTGCCTCCTATCCGTTTGAACCAGTTGAAGGGCATTTTGGGATGGACAATGTATGCTGGTCTTGCCAAAGATGTCACATTCCATGAATGAATAAAAAATTAGGTAGGTGAAATTGAATACTAACCGGAGTAAATGGGAAAATGGCTATATGTGTTGCCAACATCAGTTTGCACTTATCCCTTTAATGTCGAAAATTGTCCTAAAACAATTTAGAGGTAGAATAAAAATTTTGAGCAGAAGAACAAAAATGTAGGAGGAGTGATTAGAAGCTTCATCAAAGAGATGAGATCTTGGAAATGGAGGGGTGTATTGAGGCGATTTCAGAATGTGAAATCCATGCTGGGGCTTTGTGGTATGCTGACCTTATTGCTTCGGTGATTTTATTGAGCTAACTTTGGAATTTGGATTTCAGAACCTTTATAACAGTGAGAAGACTTGGCAATGCTAAAATGACAGCCATTGGAATGTGTTTTTTTTTCTCCTGAATTAGAATTTTGTTTCCTCCTTTTGTGTATAAGCCTTCACAGCAACTTCTGCTTTCCTGATCAAGGCTTTCCACAAGTTTACTTTGGTTGTTGGATGAAACATTTAAGTTATGAAGAGAGGTTGGATAGACTTGGGTTGTTTTCGTTGGAGCAGAGAAGACTGAGGGGCGACCTGATCGAGGTGTACAAGATTGAGGGGCATGGACAGGGTGGATAGGGAGCAGCTATTCCCCTTAGTTGAAGGGCCAGTCACGGGGGGACACAAGCTCAAGGTGAGGGGCAGAAGGTTTAGGGGGGATGTGAGGAAAAACTTTTTTACCCAGAGGGTGGTGACTGTCTGGAATGCACTACCGGGGAGGGTGGTGGAGGCGGGTTGCCTCACATCCTTTAAAAAGTACCTGGATGAGCATTTGGCACATCATAACATTCAAGGCTATGGGCCAAGTACTGGGATTAGGTAGGTAGGTCAGGTGTTTCTCACATGTTGGTGCAGACTCAATGGGCTGAAGGGCCTCTTCTGCACTGATTCTGTGATTCTGATTTTGTTCTTGCCATCGCCAGCAGTCCAACAGTGCAGAAGGGCAGTACTCTTGCTGCTGGTGGCGCTCCATAATCCGAAAGAGATGGGTGTTCCATCTCAAACCCAACCATTTGTGGATCTAAGGAGTGGAGGTTCGAAGTGTACATCTTATTCTTTTGACCTTTCCATGGGGTTGGAAGCACAGATATATTTTGAGTGGCGAGTATTGCTTGGATATCTGCTCTTGAACTCTGCTTCCCTAAAGCTTGCGAATCAGCTTGAAAGTGGCTTTGATGGTGAGGCAGGTGCATTTTAACAGGATTATTGCTATTAAGTGCATTTATGCTTTGTGTTGGGACCATTTGCACTTGCCTTTTCTAGTACAGATTTATTGTGGAACTGGTCCATGGAGCAGTTCTACAATGTCACCAGTAGGTTCTGGGTACAGTCAAAGATGTATGTTTCCACTGCAGCCAATTTGATTGAAAAACGAATGTTCATGTATTTTGAAACCACGCAGATAGTGGCAACAATTACCTCACACTCTGAATAGGCCTGAGGCCTGTGAGCACAAAGCTGCTTCACAAATCTGAACCACTGGCTGAGCTATGAAGTTTTCCAGTTGCCAAAAGAAAAGTTGCTTCCAAAATGTAAGCCTAAATTTTGGCCATAGTAGTTTGTTACTATGACATCAGGAAAAAAGGTTTAGGATGGACAAGCAAAATTGTTTTTGTACAATATCTGCATAAACTGTAGAAGGCACCCAATTTGGGATTTGTGTCCTCCCAAACTAGTTGCACCTGGAGAGTGTGTTTTTACCCATTGAGTATGAGGTGGTGTTCATTGCTCACCTGTCTTTGGCAATGATGGGAATAATTTGAAATCATAAGAGATGCACTCCACGATGTATTTATGTCAGTGTGAAGCAGCTTCACACAGACAATACACTTGGAAAGTACACTAAATGGTGAGGCCTGAAATAAGCTTGACGTGAAGTGGATGGAGACTGACTGCTTCCTCCAAGGAGCCTTGTGCAATATGGTTCTGGCCTTGGGTTTGTTACTTTGATTCAGAATGCATGGAGTATAGTAAATAAGATTGGGGAGTTACAGATGCTGATTGCCATGTGGAAATATGATGTTGTGGCGATATCAGAGACCTGGCTCAAGGAAGGGCAAAACTGAGTGTTAAATACTCCCGGGTACAAGGTGTTCAGAAGAGATGGGAAAGGAAGGAAAGGAGGAGGCGTGGCGGTATTGGTTATGGAGAGCATTGCAGTGCTGGAAAAGAGGATGTCCCAGAGGGTTCAGGGACACAATCAATTTGGCTGGAGCTAAAAATTGCTCGGTGTAGTCTACAGACCACCATAGACCATCAAATAGTGGGAAGGATGCAGGAGAACAAATCTGCAGGGAAATTACAGAGAGATGCAGGGATTATAGAGTAGATATAATGGGGGACCTTAATTACCCGAATGTGGACTGGGACTGTGGTAGTGTAAAGGCCAGAGAGGGGCAAAAGTTCCTAGATTTTGTTCAGGGGAATTTTCTAAAGCAGTATGTGTCCAGTCCAAAAAGAAAAGGCGTACTGTTGGATCTAATTCTTGGAAATGAGGTGGGTCAAGTGTCATTGGGGAAACATTTAGAAAACAGTGATCATTGTATTGTATGTTCTAGGATGATGATAGAGAAGGACGATAGGCAATCCAGAGAAAAATAATTAACTGGACAAGAGCCGACTTCGATGGGGCAAGAATGGAGCTGGGCCAGATAGACTGGAATGAAATATTGGCAGGAAAAACTACAATGGGTTACCTTCAAAAAAGAATTGGCTTAGGCACAGTCAAAGGTATATTCCATCGCAAGGGAAAGATAGGGCAAACAAACCCAGAGCTCCACTGGATGAAAAGGGAGATAGAAATTAAGATAAAGAAGAAAAAGTGTGCTTTTGACAGGTGTCAGGTAGCAAATACAATTAAGAACCAAGAGAAATACAGAAGATTCAGAGGGGAGGTGAAAAAGCATATTAGAGAAGCAAAGAGGGATTATGACAAAAGACTGGCAGCCAACATAAAGGGGAATCTCAAAGTCTTCTATAGGCATATAAATAGTAAAAAGGTGGTAAAAGGATGAATAGGGCCGGTTAGGGACCTAAAAGCGAATTTACACATGTACAAAGGGGCCATGGCTGAGGTATTAAATGAATACTTTGCATCCGTCTTGAACAAGGAGGTAGATGCTACCCAGGCCATGGTGACATGAGGAAACTTTGTCACGAGAAGGATTCAGAATTGATAAGGAGGAAGTGTTGAATAGACTGTCGGTACTTTAAATTGACAAGGCACTGGACCAGATGAGATGAATCCAAGGATATTGAAGGAAGTGAGAGTAGAAATTGCAGGGGCACTGGCCATAATTTTTCAGTTTTCCCTGGACTCAGGTGGTGCCAGAGGACTGGAGAATTGCAAACATTGCGCCCTTGTTCAGAAAAGGTCGTAAGGATAAGCCCAGCAATTACTGATCAGTCAGCTGAACTTCAGTGGTGGGCAAGATTCTAGAAACAATTATTCAGGATAGAATTAGCAATCACATGGAAAAGTATGGGTTGATAAGGAAGAGCCAGCATGGATTTCTAAAGGGGAAATTGTGCTTAACTAACTTGCTGGAGTTTATTGAAGAGGTAACAGAAAAGGTCGATGAGGGTAATGCTATTGGTATGGTGTACATGGACTTTCAAAAGGCTTTTGACACAGTGCCACACAGTTGACTTGTGAGAAAAGTTTATTGCTCATGCAATAAAAGGGACAATAGCTATGTGGATACAAAATTGGCTGAAAAAAAGGAAACAGAGAGTCATGGTCGGTGGATATATTTTGGGCTGGAGGAAGGTTTGTAGTGGAGGGGCCGGTATTGGGACCCTTGCTTTTCCTGATATATATTAATGATCTAGATCTTGGTGTGCAGGGGACAATTTAAAAGTTTGTGGATGATACGAAACTTGGGAGTGTTGTGAACTGTGAGGAGGATGGTGTGGAATTTCAAGAGGACATAGACAAGTTAGTGGAGTGGGTAGATAGGTGGCAGATAAAGTTCAATGTGGAGAAGTGTGATGCATTTTGGTAGGAAGAACATGGACAAACAAAATAAAATAAGGGGTGAAATTTTGAAGGGTGTGCAGGAGCAGAAAGACTTGGGTGTACATGTGCATAGATCATTGGTGGCAGGACAGTTAGAGAGAGCAGTTAATAAAGCATATAGTATCCTGGGCTTTATTAATAGGGGCAAGAGTACGAGAGCAGGGAGGTTATGCTGAATTTATATAAAAAGCACTCATTAGACCTCAGCTGGAATATTGTGTAGAGTTCTGGGCACCATATTATAGGAAGGGTGTGAACACATTGGAGAGAGTGCAGAAGAGGTTTATGAGAATGTTTCCAGGGGTGAGAAACTTCAGCTATGAGGTTAGATTGCAGAGGTTGGGACTGTTCTCTTTGGAGTGAAGGTGGCTCAGAGGAGATTTGATAGAGATGTTCAAAATCATGAGGGGGCTGGACAGATTAGATAGGGAGAAGGTGCTCCCACTCGTAAAATGATCAAGAATGAGAGGGCACAAATTTAAAGTGACTTGCAAAAGAAGTAAGTGTGACGTGAGAAAAAACTTTTTCACACAAGGAGTGGTTCGGGCCTGGAATGCACTGCCCAGAAGTGTGGTGGAGGCAGGTTGAATTGAGGCATTCAAGAGGGCATTAGATGACTATTTGAATAGAAACAAGGTGCAGGGGTATGGGGGAAAAGGCAGGGCAATGGTACTAGGTCATAATGCTCATTTGGAGAGCTGGTGCAGACATGATGGGCTGAATGGCCTCCTTCTGTGTCGTTAAGATTCTGTGATTCTAAGATTCTGTGATTTAATTCAAGCATTAGTCCTAATCCAACTGCTTTGCTTGGTCACTACAGTTGTAGTGGGAATGCACCCAGAGACTCATAAACATTAGTACCCTTGGATGTTGTGTAATATACTTAGCAGTACTGTTGCTTGTGGAAAGCCACCTTTGTAGAGGTACAACTGTCAGTGACTGCAATGAGGTAATGTTGCTAGTACACAAACTGGAGCATGATTTGAGAAGTAAATTTTGGTATTGATTGCCTTTCTGTAATTTTTTGTTAGCAAAGTGATGATTCTGATGGCATTGGCCTCGAGTAGCTTTGAAGGTGCTTGTTCACATTTGATCACGTTCTTTGCAACTGCAGTCTGTTTTATAGCATCACATTAAAAATACCATCGAAGGTGTTAGAGTATAAAGTATCAACAGTTGAAAGGCGCAGGTGTCAGCAGTATGTACTTAAGCAAGCTTAGCACTCCAGGTTTATCTGTAAATAAATATACTGTATCAGCTTGTTTGATCAGCTTAGTGTGTTGTAGGATGTGAATCTAAGCTTACAGGCATTTGTATTGTACAAAGTGACTTGAACTCTCCTAACTGTATATTTCTCCCTTTCCAATCATTAAGTAACCCTTTGGGATTCAGGTATAAACCAAAATACTGGGACTATGTAGCTGGTCAGTCTACAACTGCAAAGAGAAATGGAAGGTTATGATATTTTGGGTATGACATTCCCAATCAGTCAAGACAGCTTTGGGATTAAGGTCCAAACCAAAATACTGGAAATTTCCAGCTGGTCAGCCTGCATCTATAAAGAGAAATGGAAGGTATTGACATCAGTCTGATTAAATGGACACTTCTGGATAAGGCTGAAGCATTTGCTACAATCTTCAGCCAGAAGTGCCGAGTGGGTGATCTATCTCTGCCTTCTCCAAAGGTCCCCAGCATCACAGATGCCACTCTTCAGCCATTTAGATTCGCTCCACATGATGTCAAGAAACGGCCCACTACAAAGGCTATGGGTCCTGGCAATAGTACTGAAGACTTGTGCTCCAGAACATGCTGCGCCCCTAGCCAAGTTGTTCCAGTACAGCGACAACACTAGCATCTACCCGGCGATGTGGAAAATTGCCCAGGTATGTCCTGTACACAAAAAGCAGGATAAATCCAATCTAGCCAATTACAGACCCATCGGTCTACTCTCCATCATCAGTAAAATAATGGAAGGAGTCATTAACAGTGCTATTAAGCAGCACTTGCTTAGCCATAACCTGCTCACTGATGCCCAGTTTGCGTTCCGTCAGGGCCACTCCGCTCTTGACCTCATTACAGCCTTGGTTCAAACAGTTCTTGGACTAAAGCACTGAACTCCAGAGGTGAGGTGTGAGTGACTGGCCTTGATATCAAGGCCGCATTTGACAGTGTGTGGCATCGAGGAAACCTAGCAAAACTGGAGTCGATGGGAATCGGGGGGGAAAACTCTTCGCTGGTCATACCTAGATCAAGAAAGATGATTATGATTGTTGGAGGTCAGTCATCTCAGCTCCAGGAGATCACTGCAGGAGTTCCTCAGGGCAGTGCCCTCGGCCCAACCATCTTCAGGTGCTTCATGAATGACCTCCCTTCCATCATAAGGTCAGAAATAGGGATGTTTGCTGATTGTACAATGTTCAGCACCATTAGTGACTTCTCAGACACTGAAGCAGTCCATATCCAAATGCAGCAAGACCTGGACAATATCCAGGCTTAGGCTGACAAATGGCAAGTAACACTCGCGCGCCACACAAGTGTTAGGCAATGACCATCTCCAACAAAAGAGAATCTAAACATTGCCCCTTGATGTTCAATTACATTACCATCACTGAATCCCCCACTATCAACATCCTGGGGGGGTTACGATTGACCAGAAACTGAACTGGACTAGCCATATGAATACTGTGGCTACAAGGGCAGGCCAGAAGCTAGGGATCCTGTGACGAGCAACTCGCCTCCTGACTCCCCAAAGCCTGTCCACCATCTACAAGGCACAAATCAGGAGTGTGATGGAATACTCCCTACTTGCCTGGATGAGTGCAGCTCCAACAACACTGAAGAAGCTTGACACCATCCAGTACAATGCAGCCCGGTGATTGCCACCACATCCACAAACATTCACTCCCTCCATCATGGATGCACAGTAACAGCAGGGTGTACCATCTACAAGATGCACTGCAGGAATTCACCAAAGCTGCTGAGACAGCACAGTCCAAACCCACGACCACTACAATCGAGAAGGACAAGGGCGGCAGACAGATGGGGATACAACACCTAGAAGTTCCCCTCCAAGCCACTCACCATCCTGACTTGGAAACATAACACCGTTCCTTCACTGTCACTGGGTCAAAATCCTTGAACTACCTTCCTAACAGCAATGTGGGTATACATACACTACATGGACTGGAGCGGTTTAAGAATGCAGTTCATCACCATCTTCTCAAGGGCAACTGGTGATGGGCAATAAATGCTGGCCCAGCCAGCGAAGCCTACATCCCATGAATGAATAAACAAAAATCTGTCTTTAATCTTTAAAGATGCTGATTTGTATTTTCTGGCATTTTCTGTTTATATTTGACTTGCACCATTTATAATTTTAACTTATTTTTATTTGGCTCTATGGGAGTTAGATTTATTATGGTGAGGGCTCTTTTTGACTTGTGTCGTGAAATAGAAGCATATGAATCATAGCTATCCCATTGTGCAGAATATGCCGTTGATTCCAGGCATGCCACTGCTAATTATTTAAGATACTAATTGTCTTCTAACCATTAATTTGATAGGGGAAGTGGAGTTTAACCAAATTGGAGCAATTATTTCTGCATTAGTAAACATCAATGGGCATGTGCTGAATAGCGCTGTGTGTTGTGATTCCAAAATGTGTACCATTGCACTGAAATAAACAATAAATCTGCAAAATCCATTCATTTCATCAGAGTTGATCATTTTCCATTTTATTTCCATTTTCATTGCTCTCCGTTTTTTTTTATTGCAAACGAAAGGTTAAATACCAGACTTAGTACACTGCTGCAATTAATTTTGTGCTGGAAGACTCTGGTTTGAATCTTGGCAACTCGGATTTGTTTGTCCTTGAGCTCCCTACATTTGTGAATCTTGGCCAGACCATCTGGTGGAAGTGAGGAGGACAATTTAGGAGGAAGAGATTGCATTCTACAACATGGATGAAAAGAAAATGTTTTTGGAAGATAGGTTCCAGAAGGTGGACAGTCCATAGCTGGAGGAGGACATTGGGACTCACACTTAAGTGTAAGAGGGGGTAGACTGAGAAAGTCTTGCAAGTCCTATCTTGCCCTCAACTGAATTTCCTATTCTTAATGCAAAAGTGGACAAGCTCACAGTTTTTTACATTATACCCCATCTGCCAACTTTTTGTCCACTCACTTAACCTATCTATACACGTGTGCAGATCCTTTGTGTCCTCCTGACAACTTGCTTTCCTACCTATCATTGTATCATGAACAAATTTTGCTACAGTACAGCCGGTCCCTTCACCCAAGTCATTGATATAGATGGTAAATAGCTGAGGCCCAAGCACTGATCCCTGTGGCACTCTACTGGTTACACCTTGCCAATCTGCAAATTATCCATTTATTCTGACTCTTAACTGTTTGTTAGCCTATTCTCTATCCAAGCTAATATATTCCCCCCAACCCATGGGCTCTTAGCTTGCGCAGTAGCATTTTTGTGTAGCACCTTATCAAATGCCTTTTTGAAATCCAAATACGCTATATCTACTGGTACCCTTTTTATTGACCCTGCTGGTCAGGTCCTCAAAGAAACCACCTCATAAACCCATGACATACCACCTCGCAAGACCAGGGTAGCAAGTGAATCAGAGAAGCATCAGCTTTAAGGTTCTTTCCAAGTCTCTCTCCATCCTGATTTGGACATACATTGCTATTCTTTATTTATCATGGAGTCAATATTCTGCAATCCCCTAACAGTACTGGCTGTAGCATATTAAAAGGTGGTACAGCACCAACCAATCACCACTTTTTGAAGAGTAAATAAGGATGGAAAAATTTTTTATCCTTGCTCCTGATCCTGTCCTAATATCCTTTGTATCAGTTTTGTCAGGAGGATTGTCAACATATTGCAGTCATTGTGCAGGGGCATAAGTGACCCATTACACACACGTTAGTAAATGAAAAGTTAGCCCGAAACTGAAAGAATTCAATATCTACAAAGCTCCTTGACTGGATGAAACAATTCCAAAATTGAAAATATCGAACAGAGATTGAATTGGTTGATATTTTTCAGGCTTTTGCAATTACTGACGTCATTCCTGAGGACAAGAGATGACATACATGGTTCCATAATCAAAAAAATTTATATCTTGTCAAGCTTGGACAAGATGACTTGAACATTTGTCCCCTGAAGGTGAATGTATGTTGGCATAGTTTATAGCTATATACATTGATCGGTCTACATGGGAGCATAACGAAGTATGGGACCAGGAGTCTGAATCAGTCCCCGTTGCCAATGTGAAAAACAAATAATTGGCATTTGCCCACTTCCTCAAAGAGCTGTCTAATTCTTCCTAAATTTTCAACACTATCTGTCTCCAATCAGAGGGTTGTGGGTTCATGTCCCACTTCTGGAAAACCAAGAACTGTGATTGTACTCGAAAGAAGTTGCAATCCGTGACTGTTGGTAACTCGAAAGAGTTTCCCATTCTAAGCCCGAGCCCATGTCTCCTGGTTATAGACCTCATGGGATTCACAAAAAATACGAGGGATCTGCGGTTCCTTACTCCACCGTGAATCTTGCATATTAGGATTATCACAACCTGAGCCTTCTCTCAGAATAAACAGTTACAAGATGCTGAATTTTGTTAATAATTTGGGTGGATTTAAAATCAGTTTATGGCACCGCACTTCCTTAATTCTCCAAAGGGATGACAAATCTTGTGTCCTTGACCTCTCCACATCAACTGGACACATATCATGTGATGGAAAGAACAAACAGGATGCAGACTGGCTCCTCTGCATTTGGTTGGGGTTAGTTCGATGCCTCCAAACCCTTGCAGATACTGGTGAGGCATTTGGTGATCATAGACAATTACCTTATCTATGACAGCTGCTAAGAAGTCGATGTGTATGCAGATGTTAATTCAATAGCTGCCTCTTGGACTGCAGCAAGAAGTAGGCTTTCCCATGCATATTCTCAGCAGCACCAATCCAGGGCCTGACAAATTTTGCCCATCACCTTAACATATAAATTGGTTAATCTGTTTGATGCATAACTTAATCTCATCGGAGAGCAGGATTTGAAGCCATCATAACCCCCTTCCTTCTTTGAGTCAATGATGGCATCTAATTAGCTTTAACTTGGATTCATGATTTTGCTTCCACTGCTTCATATCAATGTCCAGTCCATGTATTGCTATGAACAGCTAGCTTTTTCAAAATGTGTTCATGGGATGTGGGTGTCACTGGCCAAGCCAGTATCTTTACTGCCAATCCCTAATTGCCCTTGAGAAGGTGGTGGTGAGCTGCTGCCTTGAACTGCTGCATATGTGGTGTAGGTACACCCATAATGCTGTTGGGGAGGCAGTTCCAGGATTTTGACCTAGCAACAGTGAAGGAACAGTGATATATTTTCAAGTCAGGATGGTGAGTGATTTGGAGGGGAATTTCCAGTTGTTGGTGTTCCCATCTATTTTCTGCCCTTGTCCTTCTAGATGGTAGTGGCTGTGGGTTTGGAAACTCTTTCGAGTTACCAGCAGTCACAGATTGCAACTTCTTTCGAGTACAATCACAGTTCTTGGTTTTCCGGGAGTGGGACATGAACCCACAACCCTCTGATTCAAAGGCGAGGGTGCTATGAACTGAGCCACAGCTGACACCTCCTCTGTGGGTTTGGAAGGTGCTCTCTAAGGAGGCTTGGTGAGTTCCTGCAGTGCATCTTGTAGGTGATGCACACTACGGCCACTGTGCTTCGGTGGTGGAGGGGCGAATGTTTGTCCAAGGGGTGCCAATCAAGCGGGCTGGCTGGTTTTATTTTTTTTATTCGTTCATAGGACATTTAAGAGTCAACCATATTGCTGTCTGGAGTCACATGTAGGGCAGACCAAGTAAGGATGGTAGATTTCCTTCCCTAAATGACATTCGTGAACTAGATAGTTTGTTAAACCAATCGACAATAGTTTCATGGTCATCTTCAGACTTGTATTCAATAAAAATCTGGGATTGAAAATTTCAAAGTCTGCCATGGTGTAATTCGAACCCAGGTCCTCAGGGCATTACTCTGGGTCTCTGGAATAGTCCAGTGACAAAACCACTATGCCATGGCCGTCTTCTTGAGTGTTGTTGGAACTGTACTCATCCAGGCAAGGGGAGAGCATTCCATCACACTCCTGACTTGTGCCTTGTAGATGGTGGACAGGCTTTGGAGAGTCAGGAAGTGAGTTACTCATCGCACGATTCCTAACCTCTGACCTCATGTAGCCACGGTATTTATATGGCTAGTTCAGTTCAGTTTCTGGTCAATAGTGGATGATTCAGCGATGGTAATGCCATTGAATGTCAAGGGGCAATGGTTAGATTCTCTCTTCTTGGAGATGGTCATTGCCTGGAAGTTGTGTGGTGTGAATGTTACTTGCCACTTGTCGGCCCATGCCTGGATATTGTTCAGGCCTTGCTGAATTTGGACATGGACTGCTATGGTATCTGAGGAGTCCCAAAGGTGCTGAACATTGTGCAATCATCAGCGAATATCCCCTTAGGAAGGTAATTGATAAAGCAGCTGAAACTGTCTGGGCCTAGGATACTACTCTGAGTAGCTCCTGCAGAGATGCCCTGGAATTGAGATGATTGATCTCCAACAACCACAACTATCTTGTTTTGTGCTAGGTATGACTCCAACCATTGGAGAGTTTCCCCCCTGATTCCCACTGACTCCAGTTTTGCTGGGGCTCCTTGATGCCACACTCTGGCAAATGCTGCCTTCATGCAAAGAGCAGTTACTCTCACCTCTGGAGCTCTTTTGTCCATATTTGAACCAAGGCTGTAATGAGGTAAGGAGCCGAGTGTCCTTGGCGGAACCCAAACTGAGCGTCAGTGAGCAGGTTATTGCTATGCAAGTGCTGCTTGAAAGCAATTTTGCTTCCACCCATCCATGCTTTCCTTCCATCACTTTGCTGATAATGGAGAGTAGACTGATAGGGCGGTAATTGGATGGGTTGGATTTGTCCTGTTCTTTGTGTATAGGACATACCTGGGCAATTTTCCATATTGCCTGTGTTGTAGCTGTACTGGAATGGCCTGGCTAAAGGCGCGGCACGTTCTGGAGCACGTGTCTTAAGTACTATTGCCGGAATATTGTCAGGGCCCCCAGCCTTTGCAATATCCAGTGCTCTCAGCTGTTTCTTGATATCATTTGGAGTGAATTGAATTGGTTGAAGACTGACACCTATGATGCTGTAGACCTCTGGAGGAGGCCGAGACAGATCATGCACTCAGCGTTTCTGGCTGAAGATTGTTGCAAATGCTTCAGCCTTATCTTTTACGCTGATGTGCTGAGTTCCCTCATCATTGAATATGGGATATTTGTGGAGCTGCCTCCTCCAGTGAATTGTTTAATTGTCGTCCGCCATTCACGACTGGATGTGGCAGGGCTGCAGAGCTTAAATCTGATCCTTGGTTGTGAAATGGCTTAGCTCTGCCTATCACTTGCTGCTTATGCTGTTTAACACTTATGCTGTTGTCGCTCCACCAGGTTGACACCTCATTTTTTGGTATGCACTCCTGCACTCTTCATTGAACCAGGGTTGATCCCCTGCCTTGTTGGTAATAGTACAGAATGTGTCCAGCCATGAGGTTACAGATTGTGGTGGAGTACAGTTCTGTTGCTGTTGATGGCCCACAGCACTACATGGATGCCCAGAGTTGCTAGATCTGTTCGAAATTTAGCATGATGGTAGTGTTACACAACACGAAGGTATCCTCAATGTGAAGAAGGGATGTCGTCTCCACAAGGACTGTGCAGTGGTCACTCCTGCCGATACTGTCATGGAAAGATGCATCTGCGACAGGATTGGTGAGGATGAGGTCAAGTTTTTTTTCCTCTTGTTGGTTCCCTCACCACCCGCTGCAGGTCCAGTCTAGCAGCTATGTCCTTTAGGATTCGGCCAGCTCAGTCTGCACTGGAATGACCGAGTCACTCTTGGTGATGGACATTGAAGTCCCCCATCCAGTGTACGTTCTGTGGCCTTGCCACCCTCGGGGCTTCATCCAAGTGGTGATCAACGTGGAGGGGCACTGATTCATCAACTGAGCAGGGACAGTATGTGGTAATCAGCAGGAGGTTTGCCTTGCCTATGTTTGACCTGAAGGAATGAGACTTCGTGGGGTCCGGAGTCAATTTGAGGAGTCCAGGGCAACTCCCTGCCGACTGTATACCATTATATGGTCCATCCCGTTTCATTCCTTTTAGGGTTTTGAGTGGATTGATACAACTGAGTGACTTGCTAGGCCATTTTCGAGGGCATTTAATAGTCTGCAACATAGTCAACCACATGTGGCCAGACCAGTTAAGGATGTCAGGTAAACCAGATTTTTATTGGATTCAAATTCCACCATATGCTATGTTGGGATTCGAACCTGGGTCCCCAGAGCATTACCCTGGGTCTTCGGATTACCAGTGCAGTGACAATACCGCTATGCCACTGAGCTGATATTGGCTTTAGATTTCTCTTTTACCTGTTTCGATCGCTTTCTTAATCAATTTAATTTCTGGTAATCGCTTTTTATACTATCCCACAACCTGTATGGCTCACTTTTCATGACTGTTAAAACCCAGGTTTTTCTAATTTATCTTCATACTCAAACCTTCAATGCAGTGTCATTCTTTTTGCACTCCTCTGCAGTGTCTCCAATATATCCACGCCTCGATTATTTTTTTGATTCATTCACAGGATGTCGGCAACACTGGCTGGGCCAGAATTTGTTGCCCATCCCTAATTGCCCTCGTGAAGTTGGTGGTGAGCTGCCTTCTTGAACCGCTGCAGTCCATATTGTGTAGGTACACCCACAGTGCCGTTAGGGCGGGAGTTCCAGAATTTTCACCCAGTGATAGGGAAGGAATGGTGATATAGTTCCAAGTTGGGATGGTGTGGCTTGGAGGGGCTCTTGCAGATGATAGTATTCCCATGCAGCTGCTACCCTTGTGCTTCTGGGTGGTAGAGGTTTTGTGTTTGCAAGTTGTCGAAGGAGCCTTGGTGTGTTGTTGCGGTGCATCTTGTAGATGGTGTACACTGCTGTCACTGTCTGTTGGTGGTGGAGGGCGTGAATGTTGAAAGTGGTGGTGGATGGGGTGCCAATGAAGCGGGCTGGATGGTGTTGAGCTTCTTGAATGTTGTTGGAGCTGCAGTCATCCAGGTAAGTGGAGAGTATTCCGTCACACTCCTGACTTGTGCCTTGTAGATGGTGGGCAGGCTTTGGGGAGACAGGTGGTGAGTCACTCGCCACATGATTCCTGGGCTCTGACCTGTTCTTGTCGCCACAGTATTTATATGGCTAGTCCAGTTCAGTTTCTGGTCAATGGTAACCCCCAAGATGTTTATAGTGGGAGAATTCAGCAGTAGTAATGCCATTGAATGTCAAGGGGAGATGGTTAGATTCTCTCTTGTTTGAAATGGCCATTGCCTGGCACTTGCGTGGTGTGAATGTTACTTGCCACTTATCAGCCCAAGCCTGAACGTTGTCCAGGTCTTGCTGTGTGTGGACATGGACTGCTTCAGCATCTGAGTCGTCGCGAATGGTGCTGAACGTTGTGCAATCATCAGCTAACTTCGCCACTTTTGACTTGACGGAGGGAAGGTCAGTGATGAAGTAGCTGAAGGTAACGTTTCCCCCCAAGGCTATAATAAGGTCAGGAGCTGAGTGCCCCTGGTGGAACCCAAAATAAGCATGAGTGAGCAGGTTATTGCTGTTCGAGTGCTGCTTGATAGCACTGTCGATGACGCTTTTATCACTTTGCTGATGATATCAGGCCTGGACAAAGTTGTTTTCTGACAAGAAGGTTATATGGTTTGACCATCACTTTTTTCATTTGCACATTACTGGTTAGACAATGGAGTAAAAGTTTCTGGTAGTTGTTGCTCTGAATTGGTTGAAGAAAACCTGTATTTGCATAAAGCTTTTAACAACATTAAATTTCCCAAGACATTTCACGTGACTGTTGTCAAACAAAATTTAACATCAAGCCACTAAGGTAATATTAGGACAGGTAGATTTTAAGGAACATCTTGAAGGAGGAGAGAAGTACATAGCCAGAGGAACTTGGAGAGCTTAGGGTCGATGTGGCTGAATCCTGAGCTGCCAGTGACGGAGTGATCAAAATCATGGATGCGCATGAGATCTGGAGTGGTGATATCTCAGCGGATTGAAGGCCTAGAGGAGGTGGTAGAGCATCGGATTTTATTCAAGTTTTGGGGTCATGTTAAATTTTGCTATTTCAATAGCATTTATGGAATGTGTGTTGCTTATTTTTCTTGGTCAGTTGCAGTATTTTACTGCTATCCAAGCAAACTGGGGAGGGTAGTGTAATCAGAAGAGAGAGCTCTGAAATTACAAAATGAGTTTGGAAAAATATGCAAGTGGGCAGACAATGGGAGGTGAAATTCCATGTGCTTAATAGGTGCCACCCTTCAGATGAGACATAAACCAAAGGCTCTTGTCTGCTCATGTCAACACATGGTGGTGTTTGAAGCTGAGCAAGTGGGCTCGCCCCGGTGTCCTGTACTACATTTGTGCCTTAACTATCATCACTAAAGCACATTATCGAGTTAGCAACTTAATTGTGCTTTGTTGAACTTTGCTCTGTGAGAATTGGCTGCTATGTTTCTCTGCATTAAAGAGTGACGACACTGCAAAAGTCATTCATTGGCTGTGAAGGATATAAGATGTCCTGAGGTTGTGAAAGATGTTATATAAATTCATTTTATCTTTTTTTAAAATCACCATTTTGCTTTCTGTTTCTAAATCTGTCATTTATGAAAATTAGATGCAGAAACAATCTCATTCCAGGCACATGAGCATGTAGTCTTGGTCTGCTCATATTCTTTTCCCCTTCCCTCCCCCCACAACCTAATCTCTCTAATGTGCATTTTTTTTTCTACTCCTAAGTTCCATACCAGTTCCCAAGACTTGCTGAATCTCCACAGCTTTGAGTTCAACTCCTAGCCTTTCCGGTGGAGCTTTGTAAAATGCCTTTTGGTAGTTGTGGCACAACAGATTGGGTATCCACAGTCCCCTTCAGATTGTGATTGCTTCAAAGAAGTCAATAACTAATCAGACAGGATCTATCCCTTTTGAATCCAAGTTGACTGCTGGTAACTAAAGGATTATTTGTGCAATAATAGTCAAGATTACATCCACTAGCTCCACTGTGCTTGTTTTATTTAGGATGATCCTGTCAGAGGAGACTAGTCGCTTTAAAATGATTGTGCTTCTTGTGTATGTTAGCTTATTGCCATAGCATAGAACACTGGAGGAGACCAGCTGACTTTGTTCCTTATTACCCAGGGCTTTGAGTATTTAAAAACTTCTAATATTTTCCAGTTATCAGTTATAAGGTGCTGCCTTCAGCTGTAAAAATTGACCATTTCGTTTGTAATTTTTGTTATTGCTGTTCATCTAGCAGAATATAAATTTAAATGGTGCTTTAATTTAAGCCCAGCATGTAAATTAATATATTCACTTCCAGTACAATATATTTTGTGCATTTGTACTGTGTTTGCATAGATGTTTTCTCTGTTGGTTCAGTGGTAGCAGTCTTGACTCTGTGAGAGAGTTGTGGGTTCAAGGCATCCTAGCCAATATTTATCCGTCAACCAAAATCACTGTAACCGATTCTAATCTTGTTCACTTTTATTGCTGTTTGGGGGAATATACTGTGTGCAAAATAATCTATTGCATTTCCCTTTGTTATTAGAAAAGGGACTATACTTCAAAATACAAAAATACATGGCTGCGAAGTGTTTATCATGACCTTTGACCCAGAAGCAGTACAGTAAGGAAAGTTTGGAATTTCTTTAAAATGTTTTTTTAATTCCTCTCTGGCCACGGGGGAGGTGCCAGAGGACTGGAGAACAGCTAATGTGGTTCTGCTATTTAAGAAGGGTTGTAGAGATAAGCCAGGGAACTGCAGACCGGTGAGTCTCACGTCAGTGGTAGGGAAAAGATTGGAGAAAATTCTGAAGGAGAGAATCTATCTCCACTTGGAGAGGCAAGGTTTAATCAGGGATAGTCAGCATTGCTTTGTCAGAGGGAGGTCATGCCTAACAAATTTGATTGAATTTTTTGAGGAGGTGACCAGGTGTGTAGATGAGGGTAGTGCAGTTGTAGTTTATATGGATTTCAGCAAAGCCTTTGACAAGGTCCCACATGGGAGACTTAAAAAGAAGGCAAATGCACATGGGATACAGGGTAATTTGATAAGGTGGATTCAAAATTGGCTTAGTTTTAGGAGACAGAGGGTGATGACAGAAGGCTGCTTTAGTGATTGGAAGCCAGTGTCCAGTGGCGTATCACAGGGATCTGTGCTCAGTCCCCTATTGTTCATCATTTATATAAATGACATAGATGGCTATGTGGAGGGTAGGATAGTAAGTTTGCAGATGATACAGATTGGCCGGGTGGTTAACAGTGAGGTTGAGTGTCTTGGGCTACAGGAAGATATAGACGGGATGGTCAAATGGGCAGGTAAGTGGCAGATGAAATTTAACCCTGAAAAGTGTGAGGCGATACACTTTGGGAGGTGTAATTTGACAAGGAAGTATTCAATGAACGGCATGGCACTAGGAAGTTCAGAGGAACAAAGGGACATTGGCGTGTGTGTCCATAGATCTCTGAAGGCAGAGGGGTATGTTAATGCAGTGGTGAAAAAGGCATTTGGGACACTTGCCTTTATCAATCGAGGCATAGATTACAAAAGTAGGGAGGTCATGTTGGAGTTGTATAGAACCTTGGTGAGGCCACATCTGGAGTGCTGTGTGCAGTTCTGGTCGCCACATTATAGGAAGGATGTGATTGCACTGGAGGGGGTGCAGAGGAGATTCACCAGGATGTTGCCTGGGATGAAACATTGAAGTTATGAAGAGAGGTTGGATAGACTTGGGTTGTTTTCGTTGGAGCAGAGAAGACTGAGGGGCGGCCTGATCGAGGTGTACAAGATTATGAGGGGCATGGACAGGGTGGATAGAGAGCAGTTGTTCCCCTTAGTTGAAGGATCAGTCATGAGGGGACACAAGCTCAAGGTGAGGGGCAGGAGATTTAGGGGGGATGTGAGGAAAAACTTTTTTACCCGGAGGGTGGTGATGGTCTGGAATGCGCTGCCTGGGAGGGTGGTGGAGGCGGGTTGCCTCACATCTTTTAAAAAGTACTTGGATGAGCACTTGGCACATCATAACATTCAAGGCTATGGGCCAAGTGCTGGTAAATGGGATTAGGTAGGTAGGTCAGGTGTTTCTCACATGTCGGTGCAGACTCGATGGGCTGAAGGGCCTCTTCTGCACTGAGAGATTCTGTGATTCTGTCTGTGGAATCTGTAATTGGTTTTAAGAATGTTTGTGTGAAAATGACCTTTTAAGAGTCTGCATGAAATGGAAAGGGATCAATTGTAATTTTCTTGAATCGTACTAAATGCTGATCCATGTGACCTCATGACCCTTGACCTGCAGTACCAACATTTTGGAAGTTAAGATACTGATGAAATGTGGCCAGAGACAAACAAGCTGCAGCTGGGCAAGAACAGAGAAGGCACACTTACACGAAGCTGTGGTGTGTAATGCAGTTAAAAAGGACAGAAAGCCGAAGACCGGGTTAGAGCAGGGATTGTGAATTGGAGAATTCCATTGCTATGCTTCAGTTTTGCCAGAGTTGACCAGACCATTTAATGAGGTTCATTGAAGGAGTCAGCTGCTGGGAAATCTGTGCCATCAAGACTGCCATGAACAAGCCACGGGGGTTCTACAGTTGTGTGCTTTCAGATGATATTCTCTGGGGACTTGAAAAGAGTAAAACGACTGTTGTAGGTGATTTGAGGTGAAGAGATCCAACGTATCTGAGGCCGAGTTGGAAAGGCTGTGAGATTGCTTGTGGTGCCACTTTTGTGCGGGGAGTGATGAGCATGCTTGTAATCTCATGAGAGAGTCTTTCTTCTGTCTGCTGTTCCTTGTTTAATTTATAGTTCCTACCAACCGTAGTTTGATTCTTAATTCAAGTTTAATTTATGTTGATTCTGAATTGCGTTGAAATAAAAGTTACAAAAAGTGAAATCCTGTTGGTAATTTCTTCATTTGGGATCATTTGGTAAATTTGGATATGTTGGTTTTATGATTGTTTCCTCACAGGCATCATAACATGCCTTAGGATATTCTGAGATTTTCTTACACTTGGACTGGATGAGTTTAGAAGGCTGTTTTTTTTTTAAAGTAGGACCCTTGGGGAATCTTGGCTTGATAAATAGTGGAATAATATATAAAAGCAAGGAAGTTATGTTAAAGCTTCGTGTGTCATGAGCTGGGCCTCAGCTTGAGTAGTATCCAGTCGCCCATCCCACACTTTTTTAAGAATGATGTCAAGGCCTTAGTGAAGACAAGATATATTAGTATCTCTCGCTCCTGCCTCCCACCGTATCACAAAACGTCCAATTTCTTAATTTCTGCTACCAACTTTTCCTCTGCCTCTAATTGGTTAAAACATCACTAACCTTTTGCAGTTCTGATGTAAGATCATTGACCCGAAACATCAACTCTATTTCTCTTTCTACAAATGCACCTGACCTGCTGAGTATTCTGAGCATATTCCCTTTTCAGGTTTCCAGTGTCCACAGAATTTTGCTTCTGTGTTTTTATGTTGGAGTGCTGGCAGAGATGTTCGACTTCTGTTATGTGGAGACTCTAGAGAATCTGGGGTTGCTCTCCTTATCGGAGAGGAAGTTAAAAGAGGTTTTAACCATGAGTTTTGTTGGGGTAAATGAGGAGGAACTGTTGTCAGTGGCTGATGGGGCACTAACCAGAAGACGCAAATTTGAGGAAGTTGGCAAAAGGTGGGTGAAATGATGGGGAAAAAATGTTGAGTTAATTAATGATCTAGTAAGTGCTGCCTGAAATAGTAGTGGAAACAGGTTCAATAATAAATTTCAAAAGGGAATCGGATGAATGCTTTAAAGGTGAAAATTCCAGGGCTTAGAGTTACAAGCAGGGGAGTGGGGCGAAGTGGATAGATTTCATTCTATGATTCTGTGACAGGGCTGGCAGGACAGTATGTTGTGAGGTGCAGTTGGTGTGTATCTCTTTGACCACTCTATTCAGCTACTCCGTCCATACATTCTGCTAATATTGAAAGGTGGAGAATAACAAATGATGTGATCAATCACAGTCAACCAACCAGCCTTGCTTATTTTGGAATTCAACCATTGCGTTTGAAAGTCATTGTGATATATTGACTATTCACTGCTGGATGTGAACTCTGCCTTCCACCATTTTATCATAATATGAAAGGGAAGATGGGGATCCAAAATTTGGTTTCCTTTTAAAAGTGAATGACAATTTTTTTTTTGGAAACAGAATGCATGCACAGCTGAATCAGTTCAACTTTATGCTTAAATTTACAAGTATTTCTAATGTGACACTTAAAATTTTTGCTTCAGTGTTGGCAGACATGAACTTGTAGCATCAAACATTTATAATAAAGTTCTTTTAAGTTTTAACATCCAGTAGGAATCAGTTAGTTATCCTTTTTTCCCCCCATTATATCCATTGAAAGTTACTGAGCTTTACTGTTGAATATTGAGCATTATCTTGGGTTCTGCCTTGTGGGCTGGAATCCAGAATATCCAAGGATTTAGGAGGTAAAAACATGTCCTTGGCCTTTGGAGAGGCAAGGGAGGTTGGTGATGAAGCAGTAATTTTCAAGGACAGGGGACCTGTATTTTGTTGCAGTTGGGGTGGTGATTGCAGGTTTCGAAGGGTGGAGGCAGCACCAGAAGAGAGAGCGAGCCATTCACAATATTGGCTAACATGGCACTTATGAAGGAAAGTTTCTTGAGGATCGTGTCAAGGAAAAGATAAGATTAGAGTAGACTTAGAGGCAGACAGGAGAGAAACTAGAATTGAGGGCTAGGGCAGGAAGGAAACCTAGGAAATTTGACTTGGTGAACTTGGAAAAGGGAAGGAAGTGGCAGAGGCAACTGAGTAGGTGGTCTTAATTTCAGTGACACAAGCACAAAAACCCCTCTCACACTTGCTGGAGGTGGAGATGACAGGGGAGAGGGGCTTCAAAAAGCAGTTGATAGTTGACAGGATGATCTTGGAGTAGCTAGCATTTTTTTTTTGAGAGGACAGTCGAACTCTACAGTGGTTTAGGTGATCCTGCCAGATCTGGCGATGAGTGACATAGCCAGCTGTGTGCCAGAAACACTCAAGCCTGCATCCCTTATTCTTAAGGGAGCGGAGATGGGGTTTGTACTGGGGGAATGACAGGGTTGAGAGGGGCTCTGGGTTTTACTTGGGACAGAGGTATCAAAGAGGGAGGTGAGGTGTGTTTTGAGCAAATTGATAGCTGCAGAAATTTTGCAGCCACTGTAAGTGACTTGCAGAGATGTTTTTTCCAGGGATGGTCAACAAAGGGAATGGGATTGGGGTGGGAAAGTGCATAATACAAAAGTTTTGGGGCACAAGTTTTACTGTGACAGTAACAGTGAGGCTTTTGGTGCTTGATTTTATTACAGGGCAAGTCTAACAGCAATATCTGGCATTCATAATGCACACTTAAATGCTGAAATCCAGGAGTTGCTGTCAACGAAACCCTGTTCTTCGCTGATAGATTCGGCATGGAAATCACTGTAATAGTGGGAACTTAACTCCTAGGTACACACTAGAGACAGCCGAAAACTTTGGGGCCTGTGCACTTGGGAGTAAGTGAATTTTTAACAGTAGAATAAATAACAGCTGAACAATCCTTGCCCTTTTTTAAAAAAAAAATTACAATGTGAAGTCTCATCCCCGAGAAGAAAATTAATGTTGCAGATTGAAACAAATGACAAGTCAGTTTTGCTGTTTGTCTTGTTCATCTCTTTCCTCCCCAGCTGCTCCAAATCTGTTTCCCAGTTATTATTTTGCTTAATGTACATGATGTAAATGTGCTTTATATTTTCTGTTTTTTAAAACATTTGTTGGTTTGTCGTCTGCATGTCTGTGAGGCAACTTCTTTCTGATTGAAGAGCAACTATGTGTGAGGAGAACGGCAACAGCCATACCTTTGCCTTTGGGGACAAAATTCAGTCTAAGTTGTTAAAATATGACATTAAATAGGTCAGCAAGTTGTTTGGAAAATAATGTGGACAAATGTGTGTTTGTGAAAGAAACCTGCGTCTCCAAACTTTGGATGTATGAGATAAAGAGTATTGGATTAGGGTAAAAAGATGAAGAACAGTGCTAATAAGAGGGAAGGCAAATTAAAATGCCTGGAATGAGTGACGTGAATAAGCAGAGATGGAATGAAAGAAAGGTATAAAGTAAAAGAGAGACTAAATATCCGGAGACGTAATAGGAAATGCAGAAGAGGAAATAAGAGTATTCCGGTTATTAAAACGTGAGAAATAGAAGAAATAGGCTGAGAAAGAATGAATATGAGACTGCAGTACAGTCCAAATTAGGAGTAAATGGGACAAATATCTGACTGTAAAAGGTATCAAAATTAGTTTGATGGAATATTTTTGTTCGGGTAATGTTATGATCTCAGTAGAGACCAATAACCTTTTTTTTTCGAAATTCAAAAACCCAGTTATTTATTCAAAAAACAAAGCCCCAAGATTCACTGATTAAAATAAAGCAGTTTTACTACCCAAAAAATTTCTTAAACTTAGCAATTTAAGACAAAGTGTAGTTATTATTCATGTTCTTTTAAAGTACAATTAACACAAGTTACTTGTACTCTAACCAAACTTCTTAACTCAGATTTCCTCTGCTCCCATTTGAGTTTTTTATTCATTCACAGGATGTGGGCTTCGCTGGCTGGGCCAGCATTTATTGTCCATCCCTTGTTGCCCTTCAGAAGGTGGTGGTGAGCTGCCTTCTTGAACCGCTGCAAGTCCATGTGGTGTAGGTACATCCACAGTGCTGTTAGGGAGTTCCAGGATTTTGACCCAGCAATAGTGAAGGACCGGCGATATATTTCCAAGTCACGATGGTGAGTGACTTGGAGGGGAACTTCCAGGTGGTGGTGTTAGATTCCAAGAAACTCAAGTCAGATCCTTAGCAGAAATTGGAAGATTAACCACTTGGTTTGAGTATTATTTTAAAAATTTGTATAAGGGTTGAGATTTCTTAGGCCCTCTGCTGACTTCCAGCAAGGTTGTCCCTTCAAATCTCCTCCACCCATCCCATGTTTGTGGCCTCTCTGTTCAACACTAATATCTTAAGTGTAGCCACCTTGGATCAGAACTCTCCCGGTTCTAATGTTTTTTTAACACTGGAATCTTGTATCTAGAACACTCTTCTCAGCTTTGTTATCCCAGAAATCCAATTTACTGTTCGTAGGGGCTTTCAGTTATCAAGGGTTTAAGCTCTTTTAGCCAGTGCACAGAATTTCAACTGAATTCTCCTTGCAAGAAATATTCCTTGCAGTTAGCTTGTACTAAACTACACTGGAATGTACTCTCCCCTGTAATTACCTTGTTGTCAGTATTGTTTATCTCCCAGGCAGATTGGTCACATGATGGTTACTGGAAGAAAGTTGCCTTTTACAAGAAATTATCTTCCAGAGTAACCGAACCCTCAAAGGGATCACCACCCTAGCATAAACTATAGGTTTCCCTCCAAAAGCACATGGGTCATCATAGTAAGAATATCTGGGCATGCTGTTTAAAGCAGACTCTTTTGTTGCTACACAATTTTTTACTGCTTCTTCATCCTTGAAATATTGGTTACTGCTGCCTTAGAACATTGTGCTTCATTACTTTTTTTTAAGCTCTGTACCAATTGTTATACTTAAATTGCACTTAATGTGTTAACAGTTAAACATGACAGGTGGATGGAATGTAGTTGGTTAACTTAATCCTGTTCAATGTCAATTAGCAGACTGCCTGAGCCTGGAAATTCTAACTCGTCTATAAGAATGTGGTCATTGTGGAATCTGCATTAAGGTTACTTTGGTTACATAATTCCTTAGTTCAGTCTGTCTCGTAAGAACTGTAAATCATTAATTCATTTTAAATGGCTCAACATACCACAACTGTCAGATAGCAATCTGACATTGTTCCAGCTGAATTCAATAAGGATTTAACTGAGAATTAGCAGATTCTTTGCAAATGTCTTTACTGTTCAACTGTGAGTATGTTTATGTCTCTTTGGAGTTTACTGTTAACAAATGTTATATCTTAAATTATTTCATCAAAATTTTCAATTTCATTGTCTGATTGCCTCAGGAAATTCACAGAAGCAAACTGAATAGATCAGCAACTTAACTTTTGAGTTTATAAGAAACCTTGTGCATGTTTCTAACGTATATACTTTTGTTGTAATCTAATTTTGTTCCTTTTTTATTATGGCATTACTTTCCATCGTGAAACATTCACTGGTGTTTTAACAATGGGTATCCAACCAAAATTCATATTTTTATGCATAACATGGAGAAATTATTTTTGAGTTATTTTTTGTTTAGAGCCAGTGTTATCAACATGTTTGATAAAAAATCAATCCAAAACTCCTCTCTCTTCTCAAAGCTGCTTCAGCTTGATTCTGAGTACTGTGGTGGGAATTCTTGCCTCTGTCTGCATTCTCTGATGGCTCATTGAGGAATTTGAAGCTGCTGCCTCAGCAACAGAAACGTCCAATGTCCCATCTTTCTATATTGCCATTTTTTCTACCCAGTGCACCTAATGTCTCATCTTGCTAATCCTCTTCCCATTACAGTCGCTTTAACCTATACCCTTAGATTCTTCTGGTGCATTGAGTGCTCCTCAAGCATATCCAGTGACCTGTGAACAAGGCCTGTGTCATCCACAATCTCACTGTAGACAATTATAGTTCTGACTGAAAATTTGCTCACAGATGGTGAAGCCTTACTGAAACTTTGCACCATATGCTCCATCTAACTGCCATGATGGTGTTGTGGGTTTTGTAAACAAATTAAACTGCGATCTCTTTCCCCTACTTTTCTGGTATCATTTTCTGTTTGGAGCATATGGACCTCATATTTTGCCTTTTAAGATTTTTTTTTTACTCCCCTGCTATTCCTAAAGCCGCAATTTCTAACCACAGTTGTCTCGCTCATTTTTTTCCTTTAGCCTCTTGAAAGGGTGACTCACCTTCTGTGAATTCAGTCTCAAATTTAATTTACCCTTTCTCCTCTTGTTTACTGTTCTCCAATCTTTTTCAAACTGCTCCCTCCATATGAACTCTTTTTCCAATGTTTATGGTTACCTCCCTTAGCCTTGCTGGCCTGTTAGGCTTCTACTCCCATGCTCTCAATCAAAGAGGCCATCACCAATCTCTCTCTCATCTTGTATTCCTCACCACCCACATGCTCCTACATCATCTGACCTTACTTCCTTCTGTGCTTTCCACTGGAACAGAACTCCAACAAGCCACCTACCTTTCAAGTTGCCAGCAGTCTATCCTTTGGTCCTTGATTGGCCACAAAACTTATGAAGCTTTTGATCTTATTGAACTACTTCCTCATCCCCATGTTTTATATCTTTCTTTCCAAAAAAGAAAAACTCTATCATGCTCCCTTCCCTGGTATGGCTCCTTTATTTACTCCCCCAAGCCTGGTGTTCAGACATGGCTGCATCCTTTGCACAGCTGCTTTATCCATTCATTGCCAAATCTGGCTACAGCACATTAACAGCTCTCAGGCCTCAACTTTCCTCTGCCAGAAACCTAGAGAGAGCCTCATTTCTTTTCTCCATAACTAATTATTTTCTCAAACCCCTTGCCCCTGTCCCCTCATCCTCGCATCTATATGGTGCAAAGACTATGTTACAAACATTGAAACCATCTATCTGTTCACCTACCTCTGCAACTTAGCCTTAAACCTGCCTGAGCTCTGGACCTGCATCTTGCTCTAGGTGCTCTCATATTTACATTCATGCCCAATCCAAGATTATTTTGTTCAAAAGACAGACAAACCCCCTGCTTCTCTCTCATCGGCACTAACTCAGCATTTCACCCTGCCTCTCTTTCCTCACCCCCACTCCCCTCCGCCCTATGAGCTGAACATTTGCATGCATTCCTCTGCTCGGGTGCTGTTCCACTCCTTTTGAAAGCCACTTCCTTCATCCCCTAATATATATTTTTTTAAAATCCTCACTACATTCCTGCAATTTACTGCCCAATTTCCAACGTTTCCTACCTCTTCAAGAACATGTCTCTCTCTCTCTCTCCCACCTCCTCTCTCTCTCTCTCTCTCTCTCTCTCTCTCTCTCCCCCCCCCCCCACCACCACCACCACCACCACCACCACCACCACCACCACCACCAATCCATGCTCATCTTTCCCACATTTCCATGTCTGAATCTTTGCAATCTGGTCTCTGCCTCTATATCAGCACAGATTCGGCCCGAGCCCAAGTCACAGATGACATCCTCCTTGACTTTGGTGTATTACTCTTTCTGTTGCCTTTGGCAAGCTTACTACGCAATCCTCCACAAATAATCTTTTTCTGCATTTTCCAGCCCAGTGGAATCGTCCTCACTTTGGTTTCATTCTGAGCTACCCAATCATAGGGCAAGCACCTCTCGGATGTTTTTTTTTTCTCCCTGCTACCAAACAGTCAGCTTCTGGAATTCTCGCAGGATCTACCCTTGCCCCCAACTTACTTGGTGCCTCTAGGTGACATCTTGGAAAAGTTAGGACGATTGAGAGGTTCAGCTCTGAGGAAAATCCTGGCCAATATTTCTTTTAAATTGTAGGCTACACTGTTCTATTCTGAGATGCACCAGACTAATTAATTCACCTCAAACACTTAATAGGTAGCAATCCAAGATTTACCTGCCCAATTGTAATTTTAGGACTGATTTGTGCTTGATAGTTCTTTGCTCTTTGCACTGATTTTAAAATATTGTTGGCATAGTTATGACTTGTAGCCCAAACTATTGCTGTGGACTTGATTGTTTTTGCACAAATTTATACTTCTGTTGTGATGACATTTCCAACCTACTTTGTTCAGATGCTATGGTTAGCCACCCTTGGGCTCCACACTTCAAGGATCGAAACTTGGAATGGACCCTCTGTAAAATCACCTTCACGTTACTTGATGCCTGCTCTTTAGGAACCACCATTGTACCGATGTATTTATTATTCTAAATTTGAGTACCCTGCTGGATTAATGCTGGATTCCAGTTCATTTGGTGGTGGTCTTGCTGAATTTGGTCCAAGTTACTTAATGCTTTAACTGCATCAGATTGAGGCCTCTGCCTGCCAGAATGGCATTGCAAAATCAGGTGTGAATTATTTGAGGTCTCTCGTCAAGTTTTGCAGCTCTTAATTTTTCCCTGCTCTTGATGGTTGTGATTTGCCTCACAAAGCAAAGGTTTGGACTACTGGATTTGTGCTGAAGCTTTTGTAATCTATTGAAGGATAATTTTAACAAATATCAGTTAGGTGGGACTACTTTTCCAAATTTGCTGATTATATTGTACAACTGTCACTGTTTACCTCTGGTCAGAACAGGATAGGTTTTTAGTAATATAAGATTGAATGATTAGTGTGCAGAGCAGAAATTTCTGGTAGAAATTGCAGGCCCTGACTGCTTTTAGCAATGTTTAATTTGTGCTTGAAGAAAGCTTGGGATACTAATTCTGCCTTTCTGCTGACATGCTATAATTACAGCTTTTAAATGGTAATGTTCTTCCAGTGTAGGTATGGAATACAAATACAAAGTCTGGACAATGGATATTTTCTTAAATGCTGATATCTTTAAAGGAACTTGCTCCAGTTGTTTCACCTGCATAGTATCTGCATTACTGCATTGAAAATTCAGAGAACACTTCAGCCAAGGGGTCACTAGACAATAGACAGGAATGAGAACTTGGACAGATGACCCCCTCTTCAACCAAGGCCATGAGGTCATTACAGCTATCAGTGCAGTCTGGGGGTTGAACCTGGCACTTTATTGGGCCTGATAGTTCAGCTAATACTGGCTTAAAATGCTGAATCATCAGGGGACTATTATCCATGATCTGACTTGGAACTTATGCAGCTTTGCTGTTCATTAACCAAACAAGACGTTTCTTTGAAAAAATCTTGCTTTATTCTCTGCTTTCAGGAAGAATCCCGTGTTCTCAGAGTCAAGGTTATTTCAGGCATTGATCTGGCTAAAAAAGACATCTTTGGAGCCAGGTATGTAGTATATACACTCATTTCATAGGATTCTTTATTGTTATGAGATTGATTAAAAGTTGAGCATGAAGAAGTGAATGCATTGGATGGTCACCTTTGAACACACCTAAAGAAACTAAAATGTCATTACTCAGGAACTATCAGAACCTGAGAAACAATGGGCAGAATTTTATGGCCTGTCAGCAGGGGTGGGGAGGGCTCATAAAATCTTTCAGGTGGCCTTCCCATCAACTTTCTGCCTGCTCTTACCCCAATTAAGGTTCTTAAGTGGTCAATTACTCAACATTTAAGGAGGGATTCCCACCCTGCCACAATTTTCCAGCCAGCTAGAAGAGTTCGGTCATGGAAGAGTGGGGAGGGTGCGGCGGGGAGGAAGAGATGCCCGACAGGTCGCACTGTTCCGGCTCCGGGTGGGGAAGGGGAATCTTCATCACCGCCCCCCCTTTCCAGATAAGACGTGGCTCCCACCCCCAGCCCACTGGGAGTGCTCCTCCCTCATGTGGTTTTGTCATCACGACCTCCTCACCACTGTTAGGTCTCCCATCCCGTCCCTGCCATGAGACCCTCACCTACCTGGTCCTGTGGGCTCTGGCACTTAGATGAGTGGGACTGCTTGTAATCCCAGCAGTGGCCACTGCTCCCATTGGTAATGATGGGACTACAGAGATGCCGACCAAACAGATTGGCTGGCAGCTCTCTGAGGCACGTCTTCCTCTCAATTGAAGGGCAGAAGTCTCAACTCCAGCCAGTAAGCGTTAAATGGCTTTGAGGGCTGCTGTGATTGGCAGGTGAGGCAAGAAACCCCACTATCTGACAAATCCTGGCTAATGTGTACTTTTTACACTGGATGAGGTTGTTCCAAAATAAATCAACCAGTCAATCTCCCAAGGGGAGATGGTGGCCTAGTGGGACTGTCACTGGACTAGTAACTCAGAGGCATAGTTATTCCTCTGGGGTGCATGCGTTCTAATCCCACCATGGCAGTTAGTGGAATTCAAATTCAATGTTTGCAATCTCTTGTTTTCATGTTTGGGTAAACAAATGACAGCAACATTTGCTTTTTTGGGTGTTTTATCCTTGTAGCAGAGTGCAGGATATATTGACCGGCAGATTACTCACCTATATTAAAACAGGGCCCATGGTTGTGATGGTCTAAAATTAAAGTTTGCTCCTCTGCCTATGCGTGCTTTTTCTTTGTTCAGTTGAGTAAAACAGAACAGAAAAAAACATCGGTCACTAATTTTGCTGCTATTTAGTTCAATTGTAAAGAATTATTAATCACTTTTTAAAAAAACACAAGCCTTTTTATTCCAAGAAAAAAAAATCATTTTTATTCTACAGACAGTGTAAATTGGTTCATAACTCTTGACTATTCTTATTTATTTTCCTTGATGCTGGATATCATTTTCATAATACAGGAACCAGAGTACACCAGACGGGGCAGGACGAGTGCTCTGCATAACCTCAGTTACCTTAAGGCTTCTGTTCTGTTATTCTGCCTATACGACCCAAAGCCCTACTTGGTTTCTTCACTGTGCCTGTTGTGCTGATAGCATCAGCAATATCTTGCAATATTTCCAAGATTCCTCCTGCATTGCTTCTTGCAGCTACATAATATTCATTTTATATTGTGACTGGTTATTATCTTTTCTGCCACCTCAGAACTTGGCATTTATTCATTGACTGCAGCTTCGCAAGCTGCCCAAGACCATTGCTGTTTGGTCAGCCTGTTTTATGGTTGTTGACAGTCCTACCTGGTTTCCTCCTGTTTACAAATTTGGAGAGCTTTCTTTTTACCTGCTTGCTAGGCATCGACGTAAATTCAGGAGAAACCGACTTTGTTGCAACTTACGTCCTCCTGTGCTGATTTGCCCCAAGTACAAGCCGTCTTTGTTTCAGTTAAATTTTCAACCTATTTCTGAAGCTTTTTATCTTCTTTATTCACTTACGGGATGGTGGCATTGCTGGATAGGCCACCAATTATTGCCCTTCCCTAGTTGCCCTTGAGAAGGTGTTGGTGAGCTGCCTTCTTGAACTGCTGCAGTGCAAGTGGTGTAGGTGCTGTTAGGGAGGGAGTTCCAGGATTTTGACCCGGCGACCCTTGAAGGAACAGCGATATATTTCCAAGTCAAGATTGTGAGTGCCTTGGAGAGGAACTCCCAGGTGATGGTGTTCCCATGTATCTGCTTGTAGATGGTAGTGGTTGTGGGTTTGGATGGTGCTGACTAAGGAGCCTTGGTGAGTTTCTGCAGTGCATCTTGTAGATAGTATACGCTGCTGCCACCGTGAGTCGTTAGTGGAGGGAATGAATGTTTGTGGAAGGGGTGCCAATCAAGCAGGCTTCTTTGTCCTGAATGGTGTCAAGCTTTTTAAGTGTTGTTGGACCTGCACTCACCCAGGCAAGTGGAGAATATTCCATCACACTCCTGACTTGTGCCTCGTAGATGGTGCACAGGCTTTGGGGAGTCAGGAGGTGAGTTACTCGCTGCAGGATTCCTAACCTTTGACCTGCTTTTGTAGCCACAGTATTTATATGGCTAGTCTAGTTCAGTTTCTAGTCAGTGGCAACTCCCAGGATGTTGATGGTGGGGGATTCAGTGATGGTAATGCCATTGAATGCCAAGGGGAGATGGTTGGATTCTCTCTTGTTGGAGATGGTCATTGCTCGGTACTTGTGTGGCACGAATGTTACTTGCCACTTTTCAGTCCAAGCCTGGTCCAGGTTTTGCTGCATTTGGTCATGGACTGCTTCAGTATCTGAGGAGTCGCAAATGGTGCTGAACATTGTGCAATCATCAGTGAACATCCCCACTTCTGACTTTATGACGGAAGGAAGGTCATTGATGAAGCAGCTGAAGATGTTTGGGCCTAGGGCACTACCCTGGGGAACTCCTGCAGTGATGTCCTGGAGCTGAGATGACTGATCTCCAACAGCCACAACCATCATCCTTTTTGCTAAGTGTGACTCCAACCAGCAGAAAGTTTTCCCGTTGACTCCAGTTTTGCTAGGGCCCCTTGATTCCACACTCGGTCAAATGCTGCCTTGATGTCATGGGCAGTCATTCTCACCTTACTTCTGGAACCAAGGCTGTAATGAAGTCAGAAGCCGAGCGTCCTTGGCAGAACTTAAACTGACCAGTGAGCAGGTTATTGCTAAGTAAGTGCAGCTTGATAGCACTGTTGATGACCCCTTCCATCATTTTACTAATGATTGAGAGTAAACTGATGGAGCGTTAATTGGCCATGTTGGATTTGTCCTGCTTTCTGTGTACAAGATATACCTGGATAATTTTCCATATCGCTGTGTAGATGCCAATTTTGCAGCTGTACTGGAACAGCTTGCCTAGGGGCATGGCAAGTTCTGGAGCCCAAATCTTCAGAACTACTGCTGAAATATTGTCAGGGCCCATAACCTTTGCACTATCCAGTGCCTTCAGCTGTTTGTTGATATTAAGTGGGGTGAATCGAATTGGCTGAAGATTGGCACCTGTGATGCTGGGGTCTCCGGAGGAGGCCGAGATGGATCATCCACTCGGCACTTCTGGCTGAAGATTGTTGCAAATGCTTCAGCATTATCTTTTGCATTGAAGTGCTGTGTTCCTCCATCATTTGAGATGGGGATATTTGTGGAGCCTCCTCCTCCAGTGAGTTGTTTAATTGTCCACCAGCATTCACGACTGGATGTGGCAGGACTGCGGAACTTAGACCTGATCCGTTGGTTGTGAAATCGCTCAGCTCTATCACTTGCTGCTTATGCTGTTTGGCACACACGTAGTCCTGTGTTATAGCTTCACCAGGTTGACACCTCATTTTTAGGTATGCTTGGTGCTGTTTGTGGCATGCCCTCCTGCTCTCTTCACTGAACCAGGGTTGATCCCCTGGCTTGATGGTAATGGTAGAGTGGAGGATATGCTGGGCCATAAGAGGTTAAAGATTGTGGTTGAGTACAATTTTGCTGCTGCTGAATGCCCAAAGTGCCTTATGGTTGCTCGATTTGTTTGAAATCTATCCCATTTAGCATGGTGGTAGTGCTACACAATATGATGGAGGGCATCCTCATTGTGATGATGGGACTTTGACTCCACAAGGACTGTGCGGTGGTCACTCCTACCGATACTGTAATGGACAGATGCATCTGCGGCACGCAGGTTGGTAAGGACGAGGTCAAGTATATTTTTCCCTCTTGTTAGCTCCCTCATCACCTGCTGCAGGCTCAGTCTAGCAGCTATGTCCTTTAGGACTTGGCCAGCTTAATCTGTGGTGCTGCTACTTTGGTGGTGGACGTTGAAACCCTGCACCCAGAGTACATGCTGTGCCCTTGCCACCCTCAGTGCTTCTGCCAAGTGGTGCTCAACATGGAGGAGCACTGATTCATCTACTGAGGGGGATGGTATGTGGTCATCAGCAGGAGGTTTCCTTGCTCATGTTTGACCTGATGCCATGTGGCTGAACCAATTTATGATGTTGCACTATTTGAGCTTTCAGTTATGTTTTGGTTAGATAGAATATTCACTGCTATGAGCTGTGCTGATTACTTAAAGTTGAAGAAAATTCTAAACCTATATCGAACCTTGGTTAGACAACACTTTGAGCACTGGGTGCAGTTCTGGTCACCATATTATTACAAGGATATAAAGGCACTGGAGAGGGTGCAGATAAGGATGTACAAGGACAATACCAGAAATGCGTGGGGATACATATCAGGAAAGAATTGATAGATCTCTTCCCTCTTTAATAAAGAAGACTTTGGGTGGCCTAATTGAGACCTTTAAAATTTTGAAAAGTTATATTCGAGTGGACACAGAATGACTTGCTCCTGTGGCCATATTATTTATATGGTTGGTCTAGTTCAGTTTCTGGTCAATGGTAACCCCCCCAGGATGTTGATATTGGAGGATTCAGCTATGGAAACACCATTGAAAATCTAAGGGAGGTGGTTAGATTCTTTCTTGTTGGGATGACCTTGCCTGATAATTGTGTGCATGAATGTTACTTGCCACTTATAAGCCCAAGCCCGAATATTTTATTATTGTCTCGCTACATGTGGGTACGTACTGTTTCAGCACTTGAGGAGTTGTGAATGGTACTGAACACTGCATTCATCAGCAAACATCCCCGCTTCTGACCTTATATTGGAGGGAAATGTCATTGATGAAGCAGCTGAAATGGTTGGGCCTCGGACATTGCCCTGAGGAACTCCTGTGGCGACATCCTGTTTCTGAAATGCTTGACTTCTATCAACTTATTGCCTTTGTACAGGCTGTGACTCCAACCAGTGGAGAGTTAATAACTCCTTAACTCCTATTGACACCAGTTCTGCAACGACTCCTTGATTCCACAGTCGGTCAAATGCTGCCTTGATGTCAAGGGCAGTCACTCTCACCTCAAACCTGTAATTTAGCTCTTTTGTCTGTGTTTGGACCAAGGCTACAACGAGGCCTGGTGCCAAATGGCCATGGCAGAACCCAAACAGAGCTTCAGTGAGCAAGTTATTGCCAAGCAAGTACACTGTCAATGACACCATTCATTGCTCGTAGATTGATGGTGGAATAACTGGCCAGATTAGATTTGTCCTTTTTGTGGATAGGATGTACCTGGGCAGTTTGCACATTCAAGGGTATATACCAGTGTTGTTGGTGTACTGGAATAGCTGAGCTATTGTAAATATTAAAGACTTAGATGATGGAATATGGAACCACATATTCAAGCTTGCAGGTGTCATGGATAGGTAGCATTATAACCATTGCATATGGAAGCATATGTTTACAAAGAGATATATAAACAGTGGCAAATGGATTTCAGTATAAACAATTGTGAGGTCATCCACTTTGGACTTAAGGGGGGTTAGATCAGTATACCTTACAAATGATGAAAAGCTGAAAGCAGAAGAGGTCCAATAAAACTTAGAGGTGCATTTGCACAGAAGGAGGCTATTTGGCCCATTATGTCTGTGCTGGCTCTCTGCAAGAGAAATTCAGCTAGCCTACTACCCTGCTTTTTCCCCGTAGCCCTGAAATTTTTTTCTCTTGAAATAATGATCCAAGTTTTTTCAGAAAACCATGATTTAATCTGCCTCCACCATAATCTCAGGCAATGCATTCTGGATCCTAACCACTCGCTTTGTAAAAAGGTTTTCTCTCATGTTGCCATTGCTCCTTTTGCCAGTCACCTTAAACCAGTATCCTCCAGTTCTCAATCCATTTTCCAATGGGAGCAGTTTCTCCCAAATTGACTCTGTCATGACCCCTCATGATTTTCAACACCTCTCTCAAATTCCCTCTTAATCTTCTCTGAGATGAACAACCTCAGCTTCTCCAATCTATCCATGTAACTGGTTCCAGGAATGAGAGACTTCGTGGTTTGAATCTTTTCTACACCTCTAATGATCTTCATGTCCTTCCTCAGTGTAGTGCCCACAACTGGACACATTATTCCAGTTGAGGCTGAACCAGTGTTTTATGCGTGTTCATCATAGTTTCCTTGCTTTTGTGCTCTATGGCCTTGCACCCACTTTAGAATTGTATCCTTTATTTTTTTATTGCCTCATTCTCCATATCAAGTTGCATCACTTCACACTTCTCTGCATCAAATTTCATTCTAGGACCTTAATATGTATCAAGAAAAGCAGGGCCCTTACAACCGACCCTTGGGGAATTCCACTAGATACCTTGCAATCCATGTTGACTATATTATATTTTCGGTTTCTAAATGTTTTTCTATTGGACTTTGGAGTTAAGGTTCCATCATATTTCCTGCCACTGACAAGCTAACTGGTGTATGACTTTAGACAAAGAGGAGGCAATGCCATTTTTTAAGAATGGGTTTGGTAGGTGGTTAAAGGAGTAAAGAACATGTTAGGCATGTGGAATTAGGATTACTACAAGAGGATAAACACCAACACCTGCTGAAATAAAATAGCAAATGCTGGAAATACTCGGCATGCCTGGCAGCATCTGAAGGGAGAGAAACAGAGTAAATGTTTCAGGTCTTTGACCTTGGATCAGGGCAAATATTTTGCGTCAGTAATTAAGATCATAATAAAGAATCAGCAAAATTTACAGCAGTTTGGCATTAATGTGGATTTGATTTTTGAATGAAGCCTTTATTCTCCTTATTTGGCCATGTGCCAACTACTGCTCAGCTGGCTGGCAGAATCCTGATATCTTTGACAGTGTCAGTTTTACCAAAGCCACTGCGGACTTTTTTCGTCAGCTGGGTGATTTTACCATGCTGAATAGTTTTCAAAATGCACAGTTTGGTTCTGTTGCTCCTACATTGAGTGAAAGGAAAAATGAACTTGGGTGTTTAGTAGATGCTTTCATGATTTCAGAATGTCCCAAAATGCTTTACAGCCAATGAAATACGTCAGTTTTGCAATGGAAAGACCGTGGCAGCCATTTTGTGCACAGTACAGTCTCCCAAATATCATTGAGATAAATGACCAGATGATTTTTTAAGCGGTGCTTGGAAGTTTTATTTATGTTCACCTGAGAAAGTAGATGTAGCCTCGGCTTAATGTCTCACCCGAAAGATGGCATCTCCAACAGTGCAGCATTTCCTTATTATCGTCCTTGAATATTAGGCTCTCGTGTGAGTCTTGGACCAATGGCCTTCTGACATGGGTGTAAGTGCTATCACTGAGTCAAAGCAATTTGTTCATTGTGAGGTGTTTCATTGAACTTAATCTGAAGAACTTATTTGTAGGTTTCCGAGGGAGAAGACTTTTGAACCCACAAATTTGTGTTGATTTCTGCTGGACTTAACCAGCTAAAGCCATACAGCTTTCAAACACAAAGCAATTGGTAAACTTGCTGCTGTTTGTTGAGTATGACTATCCTATTTGTTAGGAGATTGGTATGCAACAATAACGACTTTGATTTACATAGTGGCTTTTAGAAAGGGAAGAGACGACCTTTCATTCATTTGGTGCATTTCACATCCTCAGGCTGTCCCAAAGCCAATTAAGTACTTTTTTGTCACGGTTATAATCAGATTCATAGAGTCATATCATCATGTAGGGCTCAGATGGAGGCCATTTGGACCATCAAATCCATGCTGGCTCTCCACTGAGGATTCCAGTCAGTCCCATTCCCTCGCCCGATCTCTCTAGTTATGCAAGTTTACTTCCTTCACATGTCCATCCAGTTTCCTTTTGAAATCATTGATTCTTTTTTCTTCCACCACCATCACGGGCAGCAAGTTCCAGATCATTTGCAGTTGCTGTGTAAAAAAATGTTATTCTTCACATTCCCCTGGCATCTCTTACTCAAAATCTTAAATCTGTGTCCCCTATTATCAACTAATGAGAATGTTTCTCTTCGTCTACCTTATCCAAGCCTGTCAAACATCTTCCATCAATCTCCTTTGCACTCAGAACAATTTCAGCCTTTCCAACCTAACCTAACCGTATGTAACACAATACCCCCAGTCCCTGGAACCATTCCGGGAAATGTTCCCTGCACACTCTCGAGGGCCTTCACATTTTTCTTAGTGTGGTTTAAAGTAGCTTCATCTCTTTTGAATTCATAACCCTGGAAATAAATCCCAAAGCATTTTTATTTTCTTGGCTAACCTGCAGTGCTGCTGTTGATTCTTTGTTCACCTGTACGCCTGAATCCCTTTGCTCTTCTACCCCACTCAGTTTCTAATTTTCTAAGCTTTTGGTGATGTTTCTATTTATTTCTACCAAAGAGAGACGTCAAGCCAAATATACAGAGAATATATGATGTGGAGCATAATCAATAATGTATGTGGTACTAACTAGGATTCATTCGTAGCTGTTGCTCAACAATTATTGGACCAGTGACTTATGAGATACCAGCGGATCCAAAGCTTCTTCACACATTATGCATATTAGTTTACTAGAGGAAATTATTGAAAAAGGTAACAAAACTGATGGGCAGATTGCAGAATATTTCCAGCAATGTTATTGTAAAACTTTATTTTCCTTTTATGGTGCCATTTCTTCACAGCCATCTTCATGAAAGATAAAAACTAATGCTACAGAAATGAGGCAGTCTTGTTAAGTTTTACACACACTAAGAAACTAGTCGGGTAGGAATGTTTAATGAACGTCATGTTGGGATTTAAACTACAAAGAAAAAGTATCACTCGTCATATATTCTGATCTAACAGAAAGGGAAGGCATTGAAATGTAAAATCAGTGTGGCAAAAATAAAATGATTATCTGCCTGAAAAGCACGCACAGGAGTTAAATTGTGAAGAAGATCACAATCCTGATTGAGAGGAAAGGCCATAGGGTAGAACGTTGGAATGTTACCTTTAAAAGTATATACAGCACAGGGTAGAAATTTTTTTTGAAGAAGCATGTACAGCAAAAACAAACCAATGTTAACACAATCCAAAACTAATGTTTAGAATTGTTCAAGACCTTCTCTTGGCTTTGCTTAAAGCAGGCCTTGACTAACTATTGTTTAACGTTCCTGCAAAGTTTTCTGTCTTACACAAAGGATTCAAGTAAATAATTTGCTCTTCAATTGTTAATGATGGAATCTTTTACCTGAGAGCACAGATTCCATGGCAAATGTGACTTCCACATTACGCTATGGGTCTTCACAAACCAAAATGCTAGAACCTAATTGTTCAGCCGTTTTTTTATTTGTTCATGGGAAATGCGCGATGCAGGCTAGGCCAGCATTTATTGCCCATCCCTAATTGCCCTTGTTCTGAGGGCAGTTAAGAGTCAACCACATTGCTGTGGGTCTGGAGTCACGTGTAGGTCAGACCAGATAAGGATGGCAGATTTCCATTCCTAAAGGACATTAGTGAACCAGATGGGATTTTACACAATCAGCAATGTCATCGTCAGACTTTGTAATTCCAGATTTTTAGAAATCAAATTTCACTATCTGCTATGGTGGGATTCGAGCCCGGGTCCCCGGAGCAATACCCTGGGTCTCTGAAATATAAGCCCAGTAACAATACCACCATGCCACCACCTCCCTCTGACATTGTGGAAAGGTATTTTGCTAAAGCTAGACAAATGAACTCAAAGGATTGAACTGCAATTCTGGGACCTGCATTTTTCCAGAGTTGGATTGAAACTAACACAACCACTGATTTAAATACTTCTCCATTCAACAATATTCTGACCAAGTTAAAGGCATTAACCTTGGCTCAGTGATGGACCACTCATTTCAATCAGAAAATCATGGGATCAATTCCCACTCCAGAAACGTGAGCCCATTATCTGAGCTGGTACTCCACGTAGGAGCTGCTGTCTTTGGGGTGAGATATTAAATCATGGTTTGCCCTCCAGTTGGACATAACTAACAAGTTTTTCCTTCAATTAACAAGTAATAGTAGATTATCTGGTTATCCATATCATTGTTGTTTATGAGGTATTGCTGTGCGGAAAGCGGTTGCTGTTTTTTTATTCATTCATGGGATGTGGGCTTTGCTGGTTGGGCCAGCATTTATTGCCCATTCCTAGTTGCCCATGAGAAGATGGTGGTGAGCTTCCTTCTTGGACTGCTGCAGCCCAGCTGGTGTAGGTACACCCACAGTGCTGTTAGGAAGGCAGTTTCAGAATTTTGACCCAGCGACAGTGAAGGAATGGCGATTATATTTCCAAGTCAGGATGGCAAATGATTTGGAGGGGAACTACATTACAACTACATTTACCTGCATTGCAATGACTACATTTTACAGAGTATTTATTTGGCCATGAAATACATTGGGATCCCCTGCAGTCATGAAATGCACTATATAAATGCAAGTTTTTTTTTACAAAAGGCTAAAGTCTGCCCACAATTCCATCTTCAACCAATTTTCCCCCCTAAAAATAACCTTGTTTAGAATATTTTGGAGAGAAATACACAAGAAATTTAAGACATGAGATATGAGCATTTGGCACGTCATAACATTCAGGGCTATGGGCCAAGTGCTGGTAAATGGGGTTAGGTTAGGTAGGTCAGGTGTTTCTCACGTGTCGATGCAGACTCGATGGGCCGAACGGCCTCCTCTGCACTGTGTGATTCTGTGATATGTTAAGTGTAGTATGCTTTGACTCCCAAAATTTTCTGCACAAGGGTTTTTCCTTACCTCATGTCTGGCCTGTTGTAGACTAACTGATAAAAGATTAGTCAAGAACTCGATTATTGTATCCTGTGGTTGCCAGGATGGGAAGAAAGTGAACTCAATAGACCTTGTCTCGCAATTCTCAAGCTGTACTTGTGTCTTGGGTTCCCATATTATTTGCTGAATGCATGAAATGGCTATTATTTGCCTACACAAAACTCATTGCACCTCATAAGCACTTTGAAGTACCTTCACAAAGTAAGGTGCTAAAAAGTCAGGCACTGAATCAGTTCAAATTCTGGGAATCCAATGCCAGAAAGGTGCAAGTGAGAAGAGTAAAAAGTGAATTAAAAATTTTCTTCTCTAGCTTTTTCATTTGATTTTGTTTTTCACTTGACCCCATTGCCAGAGTTTTAAAATCTTTTTTTATCTGTCATTTGTTATTTTGTTACAACTATTGGTTATTTTGATACAACTTCCCAGCACTCATTAATATTGAAAATGTCATTGCCAATTTGCACACAGATCCCACCAACAGTAATGAGACGGTGACAAGATAATCTGTTTTAAATGTGTTCTTTTGAGGTACAAATATTGGCCGGGACACTAGGGAGATTGCTGCTGCTCTAAATCGTGTCATGCTATGGAATTTGCTTTACATCCCTCTGAGAGGGTAGATGACTACTTGCTTTTAATTTCCCATCCAAAAGACGGCATCTCTATTACTGCAGCACTTCCTCCATGCTGCATTGGAATGTCAGCCTAGAGTCAAATTTCTGGAGCCAGACTTAAATTTGCAATCTTCTGACTCGGGTAGCTTGTACTTCCACTGAGCCAAAGCAGGCACCTATGTCGACTTTGGCCCAGATTTGGCAGTGAGCAGTGAAGTGACAACACTTGAATTTCTTTGACTAAAGATGCCTATAAAGTCTTGCAAATTCTGTGATTTCATCTTTCTTGAAATGTATTTAATTCACAATCCAGCTATGAGGGATCTCTGGCATCCAGCAACAGTGGTGCCATCAAGCAGACTAAGCAGGCAGTAACTTTGAAAGAACTCAGGCAGATAAACATAAGACAGTAAGCATGTTTTGACTTTCAATTTTTATAATTTCATCCGTAAGCAAAATAAAGATTGAAATGTGTACTTGGGATTAAGCTGGAAGATGAAATAACAAAAATTATTTTAATACTTTGAAGATTATGATTTTTTTAATCATTGAATTCCACAAACACACAATTAGTTTTTCAAGGCTGGAGAGGTTGTTTAGCTATAACAATGACTTAATACATCCTTAAAAACTCAATTACACCTGATTGAACAAGGTTGAATTTTTTCAAAGGATTTCACAGAATAATGTGGATGTTCATGTCAATGCCGTGATTTCTAATTGATGTCTATGTGGGAAGACTTCAACAGCACACTCTTTGGAAGGAGCTGAGAATCATTGACAGAAACTCGTAGATTTCCATATTTAACTATGCATTTGTGGATGTCAGAAGTTTTTGTCAGTTTCATAGAGTAATGACAGCAAACACTGAGCATTCCTTCATGACGACAATCACAAACCCCAGGCCAGTGTGCTAAATTATTTCAGAAAAGAAATGGAGTCCAACCGTCAGCAAAAGGTTAGGAAATATGAAGTTGTCAGGAACCTTTTGAAGGCAGGAAGAGAAGCATAAAGTTTAAGTGTAAAATATTGCCTAAGGAAGGCATAAATGCAATGAAAATTAAGAATGGAAACTCAAGCCTTTAGAGGTAGATCACATCAGATCATTGAAGAGTCATTGGCATCAAACATTACAGGTGTCGTGGAAAGCTAGAGTGCCATAGTTACTGTACCAAATAATGCTTGTGGCTTTGACCAGGGCTCCCTGTGCTCTGGACAGGTGTAAACAAGAGCACTCGTGATGTCTCTCTGCACATACATAAATGGAATTTGCCAATTATACTGGCAATACCAGCACCAAGCCCATTAAAGGATTTGAACCCAGGCTCCACAGAAGGCAATTTTAGTATTTTTTTTCCCCAAATTGTGCATTTTTGTGGTATGTATACACTGACCTGGTGAAGAAGGGAAATGGCTCTTAAAAGCAGTGCGAAGAGAATTTTTGGAGAAAAGCAAAATACTGCAGTTTCTGGAAATGTGAAATAAAAGCAGAGAATGCTGGAAACATTCTGAGGTGGTGGCATAGTGATATTGTCACTGGACTAGAATTCCAGAGACCTAGGGTAATGCTCTGGGGACCTCAGTTCAAATCCCACCACGCAGATGATGAAATTTGAATTCAATAAAAATCTGGAATTAAAAGTCTGATGATGACCACGAAACCATTGCCGATTGTCAGAAAAACCCATCTGGTTCACTAATGCCCTTTAGGGAAGGAAATCTTCCGTCCTTTCCTAGTCTGACCTACGTGTGACTCCAGACCCACAGCAATGTGGTTGACTCTTAAATGCAGTTGGGGATGGGTAATAAATGCTGGTCTAGCCAGTGGCACCACATCCCATGAACTAATTAAAAAGAAACCAAGCCAGGCAGCATCTATGGAGGGAGAGGCAGACTTCATTTGCCAGCTTGTGGCATTCAACAGTTTTGTTGATTTTGTGGTTCTTGCTTGTTTCAGAATGTTTGAAGCATAGAAATTTACAGCACACAAGGAGGCTCATTGTGTCTGTGCAGGCTTAAAAAAGAGCTATCCAACCTAATCCCACTTGCCAGCTCTTGGTTCATAGCTCTGTAAGATACTGCATTTCAAGTGCATATCCACAAATTTTTAAAATGTGATGAGTGTTTCTGCTTCTCTCATTCTTTCAGTCAGTGAGCTCTGGACCACCACTACCCTCTGGATGAGAAAGGTTCCGCTGAACTCCCATCTAATCTTTCTACCCAGTACTTTAACTCCATGCCTCCAATTATTAACCCCTCTCCTAAGGGAAACAGGTCCTTCCTATCCCCACTCTCTTGGTGTCTCATAATTTTGTACATCTGAATTAAATCTGCCCTCGGCCTCTTCTGTTCCAAAGAAGAACATCCTAACCCACCAATCTTTCCTCATAGCTACAATTCTCCATTCCTGGCAATGTTCTCATAAATTTCCACTGTACCTCCCTGGCATAGTTTTGAAAACAATATTGAGGGGATTAATTATGTGGGTTCTTGTGACTCCATTTTCAATGGGGCATTTCAGTTACCTTTTCATTTGTTTATATTTTGTCAGATATTTCATTTGTAACAAGATAATTGATTATATGCACCAATCAAAATCTTTGATTTGGAGGCATCACATTTTTAGGAGTAATGTCTTTGAGATTATACTTCAAGGTGCCTGTTGATGGACTATTGATGCAAGACTTTTAATTGAATAATTGTGCTATAAAGGCAATTAAATTATAATGAAATAAAAGGTCAAAATCAATCTTTTCCTTTCCATTTCTCTTAGAAATTGCTTTTGCGGCTGATAGAATTATTGAGCAATACAGTAGTGCTCCAAAAGAATGTTTATACGAGTAAGGTAGTAGATCGATTAAGTCTAGAGTTACCAAGCATCATGTGTAGCATGCTTTTGTAATAATATCATCCGTCCCAGTAATTAGATGGATTTGGATATGTTTGGAATGGTTGAAGTGGCCGTTCGCAATTCTTACAATGTTATTATTCACATGATGCCATGTACCGTTATGAAGGCCAAATCAATCAAAATTATTTGAATTGCCCTTCAACCATTTTAGCTTTATTAATGAAACTTTCTTTTGCATCTTTGTCTCACTTTTGCCTTTTATTCTGTGGCAGCTTGATCACAGGCTTCCAGGCCTGATTAGATGTAAGCTCATTGCATCCATCTAATGAATGGGAAAAGTTACATTTTGTCCAGTGGAGTTTCGCTCTTGTATGCAGTCAGCTGTGTGGTGGGAATGATCGTGTTGTGGTGGTGATACTTGACGTGTAAGCCAGAGAGAGAGACCTGGATTAATGATTCAGAGATAAATTCAAATTCCACCATGACTGCTGCAAAATTGAAATTCGGTTGATAAATCTGGATTGAAAAAAGCAATATCAGCAATGGTGATAATTTAAGTGCTAGATTCTCATAAAAACCCAATTGGTGGCTCAGGAAAGGAAATACACCATCCTTGCCTATTCTGGCCTATATGTGACTTCAGACCCACAGTAATGTGATTGACTCTTAACTGTCCCCTGAAATAGCCGAATAAGTCACTCAGTTAAAAATAATTAGTGATGGGCACTAAATGCTAATTTTGTCAGTGATGCTCACATCCACTGAATGAAAGAAAAAATTGCCAAAGCAATACCCAGAGCAATTATAATGAGAGTCCAGGAAAAGGTGGGCTGAAATGAAATGTTAAGCTAAAACATTTTGTTCTGCCTCCCAGTATTGTAACTTATTAAAAAACCTACTCAAATAATAGGCAGAGGAAAGACCAGCTAGTCATTCAAGCGTGCCTCAATGATGATACTCCAACCTAATCTCCTGTGGGAGATGAAAAGAAAATCATAACTTGGTTCATAAAGGGGGAGAAAAATACTTAGAAATTCCTCTCTGATTCCCTTGGATGATCAAAACTAGTCCAGTTGATCACATTGACTGTGTATATTAACTGTTAATCTATTAGTCTACTCACTGCCACAGCGAAGAATCCAGCCCAGCTGCTGCTTCAAAGGTGTGCAGAGTCAACACATCGCTTAAAAGCTGGTAATGCAAGCTAGAAACTAGTTAATCTCTAGGAATTTAATAACTGTCTAACATCTAGCTTTTTCCAACTTATATAGTTTAAATGCATGTAAGTTCTTCCAATCTGACAAACTGAAATAATCTATCAATAGGCAAGAAATCCAGCCTTTAAATTCCTTAATATATTTTTCTCAGGTTGGCAGATGTAGAATAAATTGAACCAGTTCCTTAAACCATTGGAATAACCAAGGTCCTTCAAACAAGGATTATAGTTGCTTTCCTCTGAAACTTTTCTAACATCACTATATCATCCATGATGTGATAGGACCAAACCTGAGTGCCGTACTCTAGTCATGGCCTCATCAGTGACTTGTATCATGATAAATTGCATCCTTTGTTTTGTAATGTATATATTCCAATACAGTATCCTGTTGCTTCGACTGCAGATTCCCTACCTTGCTTTTGGACCTTGAGCGATTTTTGTGCAATAACACCCGAATCCTTTTCTCTCTCTCAACTGTTTTCCATATTGTTCTCTGAAAATAAGTGTATTCTGTGTTGGTCCTATTAAATGAATGACACGGCATTTAATCAAGGTTAAATGTCATTTGCCATCAACGCTCCTCTAATTTTTGTTTATGCTGGGCAGGCTAGAAACTCTCCTGAGGAATGCCATCTTGTCCATGGCCAAGTTGAATTTTTAAAAGCATCTCAATTTTCACATAGTTGAGAGTGGCCTGTTTAATTTTGTGTATGGTATATTGCTGCATGGCTATGCACAAACGTACCTTGGAGGGAGCATTGCCGTCCTCCCACGGATCCTGTTCTGTCTCTCCTCAAAAGGTCCCATTCCACTTCCACCTCTCACTAGCTCAAACACACCTCTCTGCTAACAGGTCACATTATAGATTTAGATTAGTCTCATATGACTTGTTATGACATGGCAGATGATGTGTGCCAGGCGGACCAAATGCATGAGGGAAACTTGGTCGCTCTATCACAACAGTTTTGCAATTGTATTTATTACGGGATGTGTGCACAGAATTCAGAAGTAATAAGTCCACCAATACCTTGAGTTTTTAAAAATTAAAATATTTATTAACAAAATAAAACATACATGAGACTACAATTGCTACTATAATAAGTAATAAAATTCCTAATTAACCTGACCCCCAATTATACCCCCTTTAAGGCAATGGTCTGAAAGATATTTGATTTAAAACAGATTCAGCAAGTTAATACAATACCCTGGACAGTGGAATTCCAAATGGTTTTTCCCTGGCTTCAATTCCTTTAGAGAGCAGACTTGTGTGCAAATGCTGGAGGCTTCATCAAGGCACACTCCTGTTGGATCTTACAAGACCGTCCTCTGACACAAAGCCTTTCATTCTCCTTTTATATATGTTTCTTATTTTTTAAATATGTAAATTCTATTGTTGCATATGCCTTTGAAACTATCTTCCTGCCAAAATAAAAACTTTCATGTTGCCAGTATAAATTGTCAGTAACCTTTGGGAAAAATAAACTCTTTCCTATGCTTTATCTGGCTAGTTGTAAACAGACTATAAACCCTTTGGAATCCAAATATCCCTTCATTTATCTAAAAATGCAAATTCCCTTCACACCTTAAATGCCAAGCCAGCGTCCATGTTTACTCATTAGCATGTCCTGCACCTAGCTTCTTTTGATGATTTAAAGCTTACAGCCTACTTGACTCCAACTGTAGTTAAATCAATCACAGACAGACCCAACTATACTTAACCCCATAAACCTACTTCATGATAAACTAGAAAAATATTATGAACATTATTATACTTTAATGACAGTTTCAACTCACTTCTCTTCTCACTGGTTCCATTTCTTGCACCCTTTATATTTCCTTTGCCCCTTTCTGTTAACTCCAATAATTGTATTTAAGTAAAAAATGAGTCTGAAGCTGGTTTTTTCTTCAGCCAGCTCAATAGAGTGAAAGACTTCCTTTCTCTCCTGGAGTGTTACAGCTGTACCCATTTATGGGTGAGCCAATGACCATCACCTGTTTTAACAATGCAATTGGCTTAATGTAATTGCTTGACAATGTAGTTGCCAATCAACAAGATGATTGTTATTGGACCGTGACAATGTAATTGTTGATACATTGACACATTATGCCTCTCCTCTCATGCGCCCCTTGGTATGCTCACCCTTGCCCTCCCTGCCTTTTCACGTCTTCCTACACCTGGGCTGTTAGCCGGCCTTTCCTGACATGAGCTTGCACATTGATGAGGGTAGATGAAATGCGAAAGGAGTGGGAAGGATGCGCATGGTTTGGAAGTCTGGGCTTAGATCATGAAGAACATTCAAAATAGATTCACAATGCTGAACAGTGAAATAAAACTCATGACCTGGTCTCTCATCCATTAATCATTAACCTAGACAGCTTCAATTAACTTACAGTTTCCAAGCTGGTATTTCTGGTTCAAGTCAGTGTTGAAGGTAAAAGGTAGGTCTTCATTGACAGCACTTTGTATGATCAGTAACCAAAACTGCATCATTAAGCTGCTCATCAGAAGGCATTAAATGTTCATTGAGATTGAATCAGTTGATCAACTTCACCCCAGGCTCTGTACTTATCTGGCCATGATGAGTTTTACCACTGAGTTTATTTTCTTTACTTGTGTAAATGTTGACCCATTGCTTTGTGGTCTAAAAAAACATAATACTTCATGTATCTTGCGTAGAAGTCAACCCTCATTTTTCAGGGATTAAAGCCCAAAAATTTCAGACCCTAAGTATTATCCTGATGATTAATGATTCAATTTCATTGTAAATGTATAAATACTATTGAAAATGAGTACTGGTAAATAAATGCTTAAAACAGTTATTAGTTAGGTAATATTGTTGAAATAATATAGTTTGTAATGTTATAAAAGAAATAAATGTCAACTAATTAATGTGAATTCTTTGGTGGTGTTGGTTTTTACTTTATTCCATTGCGATGGTTTTTTATGCATACCGCATGGGCCCGAATCAAGTACACATGTCAACTCCTCGAAAATAGAACCCATGTAAAAGTTGACCCCCTGGCTTTTGGCTTAAAAAAATTGGTCTTATACTCATACAAGAATGTTTATGCGGTAGGTGTTGTGGGCAAGCAAATCCAGGTTGAGTCCAGGCCCCTTGAGACTTCTGAATGGAGGGTACTTCTGAATTTCAGTCCGATTCATAGCTGGCAACTTGATTCTCCACAAGCCCCATCACTTTAATTTGGTTTAAGCCTTCCTGTTCTCTTGTGGGCTGGCAGGCAACTAAGAATTTTCCTGAAGTCTCTTGGCCTCCCACAAACACTGGCTGATAAATTTGGAGTGCTGTCACCTCATGAAGCTCAGTCTATTGCAGGGCTTTGAGACCTTATCTCGCTCCTCGCTCCCCCCCCAACCCACCCCGGTCTCCATGTACTGTACACTTCAAGCCACACCTCCCTCTCTCATCAGCTCGAGCTGCCTGCTCTCTCTGCCTCCCCCCACCCCGAGGTCAAAGCTGCAGTCTTTTTTGCCCTTCTTTTTGAAGGAGGTTGTTCTAGTTGGGGACCAGTAACTTTTTATTTCAAGTAGACATAGTTGGAAATCCCAGTTACCACAAGGAGAATAAGGCTGCAAGATTCCACAATTTTGAAGAAACAAAATAAATGTTACTTTACGAAATCAGAAAAGTATACAATCTACAGTGTCTATCTTATGCTCTAACGTTAGGAAGTGATATGAATTAACAGGCAAACTGTGGTTGAACACACCATGCTGCACATTAAATGGCAGATGCGACCAAGGTAGATCCCATGGATTCCTCAGCAACCCATCCAGAAGTCACTGACCACTGTGAGTCACAATATCTTGTTAAAACTGTCTTCCTCACAAGCGATTTCAACTTTTCACTTTCGAAGTTTTAGCCTCTGAATTCCATCAAAAAATGTTCTGACTCGGACTACCTCAATGACTGCTCATCTCCCAAAGGTTCAATTTCTTCTTGAGACTGCGTTCCATGGGATTCACAAAGTTGCACTCCCTCCTTTAATTACTGGCCCAATTCCAGTTTTCACAGACTGTTAGTTTCACTAAGCTGGCACTGCCTAGGTTTCTCCGAACCTCAGTTTCCCGTCTGCACTGAGCTATAAAGGGCTCCCAGTGCTGCTTCTGAGCCCTAACCATCTCCAACATGGAACCAGCAACTTTCCACCACCACCTCAGCTCCTCAGGACTTCTGAATCATAACTGGACCAGATGGGCTCCCTAACTGCCTGTAGCCTACTAACAGCAGCACCCTTTCGGCATAGTTTCTCCCCCTGTTTCCCGCAAACTTAGAGGTAAATTGGAATCAGAACCTTCTTAAGCTCCACCCATCTCAATGACAATGTAGCCTTTCAGAGTTCACTGAATGCTTTTAAACTAACTTAGCTCGAACTCCCAAAACACCCCTATGGACTGCACTTCTTTGCAAGCAGTGTAGACAACATGTCTCCAGTTCTCTTGCTAAGTAAGCCCACCTGCTGTTTTATGTCTCTTACTTTCTCGCTGTTGCCCCTTAAGTTAGCGTGGCCCTCACCTTTTAATTGTAACAGACTCCAAGCTGTTTTAGTTGCATTTATCCCATTTTCCACAATTAATGTTTAATCTTCCCAGAACTAAAAATTACTTCTAGAATATTAACATGAAATATGAGCTAAATTTTTGTGATATGGCGGACAGGATGTTGACCGAGCAAGCTGCTTTGTGCTGATGGTGTCAAGCTTTTTGAGTGTTGTTGGAGCTGCACTCATCCAGGCAAGCGGAAAATATTCCATTGCACTCCTGACTTGTGCCATGTAGATAGTGGAGAGGCTTTGGGGAATCAGGAGGTGAGCTGCTCATTGTAGAATTCCCAGCCTCTGACCTGATCTCATAGCCAGTTGGTTGGTCCAGTTAAGTCTCTTGCCCGTGATAATTTCCTGGATATTTCTGGTGAGGGATTCAGCAATAGTCATACTGTTGAATGTGAAGGGGAGATGCTTAGATTCTCTCTTGGTGGAGATGATCATTGCCTGGCACTTGTGTGGTGCAGGTGTTACTTGCCACTGAGCAGTCCAAGCCTGAATTTTGTCCAGATCTTGCTGCATATGAAAACAGACTGCTTCAGTATCTGAGGAGCCATGAATGGAACTGAACACTGTCATCAGCAAATATCCCACTTCTGATCGCCATTGAAACAGCTGAAGATGGTTGGGCTTAGGACACTACCCTGAGGAACTCTCGCAGTGATATCTTGGTGTTGAAATGATTGTCCAACTACCACAACTATCATCCTTGTACCCAGTTTGACTCCAAGCAGTGGTCCCTGATTCCCATGTACTCAATTTTATTCAGGCTCCTTGATGCCATATGTTAAGTGGCCCTGATGGAACACAAACTGAGCATTGGTGAGCAGGTTATTGCTGTGGAAGTGTCTCTTGATAGCTCTGCCGATGACACCTTCCATCACTTTTCTGGTGATCAAGAGCGCGTTGATGGTTGGATTGGATTTGTCCAGCTTATTTGTGGATAGGACATAACCGGGCATTTTTTCCACGTTGACAGATGGATGCCAGTGCTGTCACTCCATAATGGCACTCCACTTAAGGATTTTCAGAAGGCATTCAACAAGGCTTCATGTTGAAGGTGATTAAGAGAGATGCAATTGGAGACTATCAGTTCACGACAGACATTTCTCTCTGTTAGAGAGAAATAGTTGTTTATATGGCTTAAGGGGCACCACTCCGTATCAAGCATGGACAGACAAGGCAGGTCCCAAGTCTACCTAAGCTGGAACTGGAATTGAACCCACGCTGTTGCCATTATTCTGAATCATATGCTAGCCATCTAGCCAACAGAGCTAAACGGTTCCTTGTAAAAAGTGTAGTTGAGAGTAGAAAGCTACAAAGGGACATTGAGTAATTAAGTGGGATGGCAAAACTGCGGCAGATGAAGTTCAGTGTGAGAAAGTGTGAGGTCATTCACTTTTGACCTAAGAGAACATTGAGTATTTTGTAAATGGCAAGAAGCTAGAAACTGTTGATGAGCAGAGAGATTTAGGGGTCCAAATACTAAAATCACCAAAGGCTAGTGAGCAGGTACAAGAAGTATTTTAAAAGGCATAAGAGATTGGAATACAGAGGGATGTAAATTATGTTCAAGCTTTTATAGAGCTCTGCTTAGGCACCATCTCTAAGTACTGCTTTCACTCCTGGGCACTCTAGAAGGAGGCCCTGGAGGGGTGCAGTGCAGACATACCAGAATGATACTGATTCTACAGGGGTTAAATTATGAGAATGTGTTGTATAGACTGGCGTCTATTCCTTTTAAGATAGATGATTAAGGGATGATCTAATTGACTAATTCACTAATTTATTAGTGGATTTAAGCGGGTAGGCAGGAACTGTCACTTTTGGGGGATGATTCGCACAAGGTTTTACAATGTTAGAGCTAGGATTTTCAGTGATGTCAGAAAGCACTTGTTCACACAAAGGGTAGCAGTAAACTATTACACTCTTATCCCCCAAAAGCTGCTAAGGCTATTTAGATTTTTATTAGGCAAGAGTATTGACAGTTAAGATAATTAAGGCTGGTACATGGAGTTCAGGTATAGATCAGCCATGATGTAGTTTAATGGCAAAACAGGCACAAAATGGGCTACTCCTGTTTCTGTCTCCTTAGTATCAAAATAAGGTCACATGGTTAAAAAAACCAGTGGCTATTTGGTCATTTGTACATGCAAATTAATTGGAAAGAAAATACTTGTACAAATTCAATGAAAATAACTCCTAGGGGGAAGAGATACTGGACTCGCGGTTAACTGCCATTACAATAGTTGAAAAGTTAGCCGAAAAAAAGGTTGTGGATAACTAAGGTAGTGTTACGATCCCAGCTAATGTTTATACTGGACAAGTTAGATCCGAGGGCGGAACCTGGCTTGATCGATCCTAATTTAGATTTTTTGTTTAGAAAAGTGGAGGGCAGCAACTGAACAGAGTCGCAGGGGTCTGCTGATGACCTTTTTAACTAAAGAATAAAACATTTATTAAGCACTACTCCTTCACCCAACTATACCCTTCCAGAAAAATATACAAATTCGTAAAGATAACACAAGTTACAAAACCTGCCTTATACTTGAATGTTCACAGTAGACATACAGTCCGTGTAAACTAATAGGTTAATTGCGGTCGGACACGCCACAGTCCAAAGCTAAGTTTCTGTGGATTTCTCATCAACCACCCTGATGCTTGTTACATAGTGAGCCAACCGGTCTCACTGAAACTCTGCCTTTCTCATGAGGGTTTTCAATCTCCATGCTCAGAACTTACTTTGGAATTCTCTCCCAGACAACACCTTCTCTCTGGCATCATCAACAAGGATCCACCTCCAGGGTTCCAACCCCTCTTTCTAAGACTCCCTTCCCCTGGTTCTCTACGTGCATTCAAGCTGCACCTACCATGCGCACTGTCAGATATTCAGCCGTGCCATGCGGAACACCACTGCTCTAAAGGTCCCTAGCAAGGAGTCACCAACCTTTGGCTGTGTCCTCAGATCTTCTGGCTTCTCGCAAGCCCAATTTGTTCCAAGTCTGCTCCCTGAAGCTCTGTCTTTTTAATTCGGAGTCTTTTCCTCTGCTCCTCACTCTTAACTTCACTGAACAGGATCTGTTTCAGACTCCTGTCTTTGTCCCTTGACTTGATTGTCTTCCTGGCACTTCTTTCTGTCACACTCCCTGGTTTGGGACGACTTATTTGTTTTGGGACCTGCTCCCAGTCCCTCTCTGGTTCAGCTTCTTGAACTTTGTTCCAAATGGCGTTTTCTTCTTGGCCACCTGACCCTCTTTTCCCACTATTTTACATTCCTCCTTGTTTTCCTTTCTGCACAGGCGCAGACTTGGCTTCCTCCCTGAAAAAATTTTCAAGAAACGAACTGTGCATGTGTGCAGGGTTATTTATCGGTCTGTAATTGGGAAAATGCACCAACTGCATATGTGGTGAAATTTGCTGGCCAGCACATGTGCAAAAACCTGAAGATCGCAAAAAGAACAATCTGTGCATGTGTGGCCATTTCGGAGCCGGCGCATGTGCAGAGACCGCTGGGAACTGTAGTTTTTGGCCTCCGAGGGCTTGATCTCAGTTTTGAAAGGTAAGTTTTAGTTTTTTCTTCCAGGGCTCATCACAGTAGAAATGGCTAAGTCTTGCATTAGAGCATTTCCTACAGGCAGAGTTGTGACATCCAAGAGATTGAGAATCACAACTGATACAAGGGGAGGTGATGACGTAGTGATATTGTTGCTGGAATAGTAATCCAGAGACCCAGGATAATTCTCTGGGGACCTGGGTTCAAATCCTGCCACGACAGATGGTGGAATTTGAAACCTTAAAAATCTGTGACTAAAAGTCTAATGATGACCATGAAACCATTGTTGACTGTTGTAAAAACCCATCTGGTTCACTAACGTCCTTTAGGGAAGGAAATCTGTCGTCCTTACCTGGTATGGCCGACACATGACTCCAGACCCACAGCAATGTGGTTGACTATTAAATGCCGTCTGAGATGGCCTAGCAAGCTACTCAGTTGTAACAAACTGCTACAAAGTCACAAAGAAGAAATGAAACTGGACGGACCACCCGGCATTGACCGAGGCACCGGAAACGACAACGGCAATCTCAGCCCTGTTGACCCAGCAAAGTCCTCCTTACTAACCTCTGGGGGCTAGTGCCAAAATTGGGAGAGCTGTCTCACAGACTAGTCAAGCAACAACCTGACATAGTCATCCTCATGGAGTCATACCTTACAGATAATGTCCCAACCACCACTATCACCATCCCTGTTCCACCAGCAGGACAGACCCAGCAGGGGTGGAAACAGAGTGGTATACAATTGGGAGGGAGTTGCCCTGGGAGTCCTCAACATCGACTCCAGACCCCATGAAGTCTCATTGCATCAGGTCAAACATGGGCAAGGAAACTTCCTGCTGATTGCCACATACCGCTCTCCCTCAGCTGAAGAATCAGTGCTCTCCCATGTTAAACACCACTTGGGAGAAACACTGAGGGTGGCAAGGGTGCAGAATGTATTCTGGGTGGGGGAATTCAATGACCATCACCAAGAGTGGCTCAGTAGCACCACTACTGACTGAGTCCTAAATGACAGCTGCTAGACTGGGTCTGCGGCAGGTGGTAAGGGAACCAACAAGAGGGAAAAACACACTTGACCTCATCCTCACAAACCTGCCGACCGCAGATGCATCTGTCCATGACAGTATCGGTAGGGGTGACCATTGCACAGTCTTAAACCATAACACCATAAGACATAGGAGCAGAAATTAGGTCACTCGGCCCATTGAGTCTGCTCCGCCATTCAATCATGAATGATAAGTTTCTCAATCCCATTCTTCCGCCTTCTCCCCGTAACCTTTGATCCCCTTACCAATCAAGAACCTATCTATCTCGGTTTTAAATACACTCAATGATCTGGCCTCCACAGCCTTCTGTGGCAATGAATTCCATAGATTCACCACTCCCTGGCTAAAGAAGTTTCTCCTCATCTCTGTTCTAAAAGGTCTTCCCTTTACTCTGAGGCTGTGCCCTCGGGTCCTAGTCTCTCCTACTAATGGAAACATCTTCCCCACGTCCATTCTATCCAGGCCTTTCAGTATTCTAAGTTTCAATCAGATCCCCCCCCCTCATCCTTCTAAACTCCAACGAGTATAGACCCAGAGTCCTCAAACTTTCCTCATATGTTAAGCTTTTCAATCCTGGGATCGTTCTCGTGAACCTCCTCTGGACCCTCTCCAGGGCCAGAACATCCTTCCTGAGATATGGGGCCCAAAATTGCTCACAATATTCTAAATGTGGTCTGACCAGAGCCTTATAAAGCCTCAGCAGCACATCCCTGCTTTTATATTCTAGTCCTCTCGAAATAAATGCCAACATTGCATTTGCCTTCCTAACTACCGACTCAACCTGCAAGTTAACCTTAAGAGAATCCTGGACTAGGACTCCCAAGTCCCTTTGCACTCCAGATTTCTGAATTCTCTCCCCATTTAGAAAATAGTCTATGCCTCTATTCTTCCTACCAAAGTGCATGACCTCGCACTTGCCCACGTTGTATTCCATCTGCCACTTCTTTGCCCATTCTCCTAACCTGTCCAAATCCTTCTGCAGCCTCCCCGCCTCCTCAATGCTACCTGTCCCTCCACCTATCTTTGTATCATCTGCAAACTTAGCCAGGATGCCCTCAGTTCCTCCATCTAGATCATTAATGTATAAAGTGAAAAGTTGTGGTCCCAACACTGACCCCTGTGGAACTCCACTAGTCACCAGCTGCCATCCTGAGAAGGACCCCCTTATCCCCACTCTCTGCCTCCTGCCAGACAGCCAATCTTCTATCCATGCTAGAACCTTGCCTCTAATACCATGGGCTCTTACTGAGCAGCCTCCTGTGTGGCACCTTGTCAAAGGCCTTCTGGAAGTCCAAGTAGATAACATCCATTAGCTCTCCTTTGTCTAACCTACTCGTTACCTCCTCAAAGAATTCTAACAGATTTGTCAGGCATGACCCCTTGATGAAACCATGCTGACTTTGCCCTATTTTACCATGCACTTCCAAGTATTCTGAAATCTCATCCTTAATAATGGACTCTAAAATCTTACCAACGACGGAGGTCAGAATGAAGTCCCACCTTCACATTGAGGATACCCTCCATTGTGTTGTGTGGCAGTACCATTATGCTAAATGGGATCAAATTCAAACAGATCTAGCAACTCAAAACTGGACATCCAGGAGGCACAATGAACCATCAGCAGCAGTGTGTACCATCTACAAGATGCACTGCAGGAATTCACCAAGGCTCCTTAGACAGCATCTTCCAAATCCATGGGCTACTACCATCTAGAAGGACAAGGGCAGCATATAGATGGGAACACTACCACCTCTGGAAATTCCCCTCCAAGTCACTCACCATCCTGACATGGAAACCTATGGCCGTTCCTTCACTCTCGCTGGGTCAAAATCCTGGAGCTTACTCCCTGACAGCACTGTGAGTGTACCTGCACCACATGGACTGCAGCGATTCAAGAAGACAGTTCACCACCACCACGTTCCCAAGGGCAATTAGGGATGGGCAATAAATGCTGGCTTAGCTAGGAAGCCCATGTCCCATGAATGAATAATGAAAAAATTTACTAATTCACATGTTTTATTGCCAAAGTCTTAAACTTGAAAACAATGGAGTGATTTAAAACATGCAATAACCAACACACACACACCACCACCTCAAAACCCACCCCCCTTCGCCCTTCAGTTAGGCAAAGTAGACTGCAGGTTGATTGGATTTGGATCTGATCTGACTAGGCTTCCTGTAGGGCTTCTGTTGATGGTTATGTTCCCAGTGACACCACCTCGATGAGGGTTTTCAGCCCGATTTTATACTCTGGGTGAATGGCAACTGCTCTCGTGCTCAATCCCTCTCTGAGCCACCCGATTTGGCTGCATGGCAATATGTTCCGAGAATTGTCAGTACTTTTCTGTAGCAACTTCAAACAAACCGTAAAAGATATTCCTATAGAACTAAGCCAATCCACAACCAATAGATCATATCAAAGTTCAGTTCTGCCATATTCAGTGGCAAATGGAGGTGGACAATTAAGTAACTGACAGGAGGAAGAAGCTCCATGAATATCCTTATTCATACACGCAAAAAATATTTCCGTTGGAAAAGAAACTTCTGAAGTATTACGTTAAAGTTATTTGTATAAAATAACTTAGAATATTTTTTCAAGGATTTTAGTCGTGTTATCAAGTGGACAACTAGACATAAGTTCCCATTATCGAATATGGAGCAAGACAAAGACACAAATTGTTTCTATCTCATGAATTTTATCTGTATAAACCTTGCTGCCAACAAAACCAAATGAGTAGATATTCTTGCCCTTTACTCAGCTAAACTAAACCTTTGTTGTAGCTCTATGTCTAAGCCTCGCTCATCAGGTTGCTGCCTTGTCATAACATTGAAACGGCCCTCATCTAAGGCATAAATTACATCCTTTTTGACCGTTACTATGAGGGGAGTGGGGGGAGGGTAATAAACCTGGATTCAGTTTGGTGTACTTACAGTTTCAATGTCTTGGTGCTGTAAATATGTGACCAGATCCTCAGTGCCACAACATGTATCAGGTTATAATCTCCAGATAAGCTATTTATAAGGCTCCATTCAGTCTGTCCATAACAACTCTTCTGGAGAAGAAATTTATCAGACGAAGGTGAGTTGAGATGGGAAGCAACCAAGTGTCGCAATATAGGGCACTTTTATTGATGAAAATCTGTTTGTGCAGAGAGAAGGTCATTATTAAGGGTGGTGGAAACAAAAAACCATGGAACCGCATCTCAAGATTAGACCAGTAAACCAGAAAAAAAGCACATTTTAGAAATGAGTAGAATGTCAAGCTTATCTCAGTGCCTGCAGTAGATTGAGGTACACCATACGGTTCCCCCCTTGATGAAACAGGAGAGAGTAATATTATAGCTTGTAACATCAGTGTATATTTGAGAAACCAGTCAAAATGATTATGGAGGGTTTTTTTTTGCTGGACTTCATTCACAAAAGAAATTTTTGAAACTTTTAAATAAAATAGTAAATATCCAGCAGGCCAGGCAGCATCTGTGGAGAGAGAAAGAGAGTTTGTTTCCAGCTGATGACCTTTAGTCAGATTGTCCAAAGAAATTGAGGTAGTGGTTATGATTTGAAATGGTTGAACTCACTGACTCTGGAAAGATGTGAAGTGCTTAATTGGAAGAATTGGTTCTGTTCCTCGAGCTTCTGTTGAGCTTCAATCAAACAATGTCGGAGGCTGAGGACCGAGGTCAAAGTGGTACTGCGTTGAGAACTAAAATGATAGGCAATCGTAGCTCAGGGTCACATTTGTGGACTGAATGCCAAGTGATCACCCAATCTGCATTTGGTTTGCCCATTGTAGAGGAGACCACATCATGAGCATGTACACAGTATAATAAATTGAAATAAATCACAAATTACTATTTTACTTAGGATTGACTCAGTGGCCCTTTTTTTTGGGGGAGGTCGTTCATTTATTTATTGGATTACCATTTCCTTTTGCCTTAGACCATCATCCCTTTTGTCATTTAATCAACCCTGCCTTCCACTCTATCAGGCCTTCCCTTGTGGTCTTTCCCTGCTTCTGTACTTGCTTAAAATATGTTACATAAAACCATAGAATGGCTACTGGACAAAAGGAGACCCTTTGACTCATCGTATCCATGCTGACTCTGAAAGAGCAACTCCGAGAGTTCCATTCCCCTCAGCCTTTCTCTGTAGCCCTGCAAAATTTTTCTCTTCAGATTATCATCCATTTCCTTTTTGAAAGCCACAATTGAATCTGCCTCCACTGCACTGTCAGGCTGAACATTTCGGACCCTAACTATTTGCTGCTTAAAAAAGAGCTGCTTTTTCTGGAGATCATTTATTTCAGTGTGTTTGAGGATAATATGAAATACAAAGTGAAAAGCAAGGTAATTTTCTAATTTGTGTTATTGTATTGCTTTATGTGAAGCTTGAGCGATTACTATAATCTGTATTTCGGTGGGCCGTAGGTACTTATAATTCATTCATTAAATCTGGTTGACAATGATGAACAGTCACTGCAGCACTTCTCTGTGGTTAACTTTAAACCATGCTGGCTTTAAACGATCAATGAGTACAGCCCCTCTTTGCTCTCAACCCAATTCAATTGAAATACCAGTATTATTTTGAAAATTATGTTAAACTAAAATGCCCCCCACACACTCCATATATTAGATGTGTTTCTTCAAGGGTAATGTGCTGCAACTCAACACTGCTCTGATTAATGCTGGAATTCCACTCATTTGGATCTTGCAAATTTTCAATGGTAATTACATTCCCACTGGCCAGGTTGAACATTCCTGTCACTTGAGACTGAAATAACTATGTACAGTTGCACAACAGTGTCCCAGCGGGACTAATTTGTTCAAAATAGATGCACAATACATTTATTGCACGCAAGCAATGCTTTTGTTAGATTAGGTGTAATTGTGGACAGGGAATTGTTGGAAGTTGTTTTAGAAAAAGCAGTCTGTAACTGGCAGAAGGTGACACAGTGAAACCTGAGGTTTTGCTCTGCAGAGCATTGCTGAAAACTGTATGCAGCATCCTTGGAGTTTATTTGATTTGTAGAGCAAAAGGCATTAGATTGTTAAATTTTTGTTTATGTTCCCAGTTAGCTGGAGATCATTTATTTCAGTCTGTTTGAGGATAATATGAAATACAAAGTGAAAAGCAAAGTAATTTTCCACAGTTTGTGTTATTGTATTGCTTTATGTGAAGCTTGAGCGATTACTATAATCTGTATTTCGGTGGGACATAGGTACTTAAAATTCATTCATTAAATCTGTGCAAAATGCGAATGAACTTTATTTTCTTGCAGCTTCTTGTGCACTGTATTAATCACGTAGTACCTTCATTGAAACAATGAGTCAGGATATTGAGGCCAAGGCTGTAAAATCTTGGGATTTGATCCTTTGGCCTGTCTTGAATTGGACTGGCAGTTGGAATTCTATAACTGGTCTTAGTTTTCCTGGGTTAGAAATGGGAAGCAAGCCTGAATTGCCACTTTGATTGGTTTACCCTATGATGTCTGCTGGAAGTGCAAATACTTGGATGTCAGGTGATTTCAGAATTAGGCTGGTTAGTGATGAGCCTTTGTTTTCACTATCTGGGTTCAAGCAAGACTAATGGTCATTTGGGAGAGCTCCTGGCATCCTTGTAATTGCACCCAACTATTACTTTGGGGAAGGGACATCAGAAAATTGTAGGGAATTTTAAGAAAATAATTTGAATTCACTGGCATTTTGAAAAATCTTGTTCCATTTTTGATCATTAGCAGTACTGCCTTGAACAGCCAAAAATACACCTTTTCCAGTCAAGCAGATATTGCCAATCAAGAGGGAATTCGAATACACTTTGCGTTATCAGTTCTATTTGATATCAGTGAAAAATTATGTACCTACAGATTGAGCATAGGCCATGTTTTCAGGTCACTGAGGTCATTGATCCCTGGTACTATTCTGGTAAGTCTCCTCTGCATCGCTTTGAAGGGCTTGGCATCCTTTCCCAAAATGTGGAACCCAAAATTGGTCACCAGACTCCAACTGGTGCCTAGAATAGTGGTTAGCTCTATTTATAAAACAAGGATTCGGTGTTGCCTTTTTTTACAGAGTTCTCAACTTGTCCTTCTGCCTTCAAAGACTAGTGCACTCCCAGGTATCCACATTCTTGCACCCACTTGAAAAAAGCATCATTTAATTTACATTGTCTCCCCTTATTTTCCCATAAAATGAATCACCTCACATTTCTCTACCTTAACTTTAATCTGTCATGTGTTTTCCCATTTCACCAGTCTGTCTAAATCCTCCTCTCTCTATATTATATTCCCAAGTTTTGTGTCATCTGCAAACTTTGTTTTTATTGCCCTGTAAACCCAAATCCAGGTGACTAAATATCGAAAAGAGCAGTGGTCCCATCACCAACTCCACTTTGTCGTGTACCCTCTATATCACTCATTAGCCTATCCCTGTGCTTCTAAAACACTTTCCCAGTGTGACCCCATTTTAATGCCTCAAATTTGATGTGACCCCCAGTGAAAATTTGGGTGGGGGGGGGTACAAGAGATGTTGAGCGGGGGTAGGGGGCGGCCTAACTTTTCACAGGCTTTTTTTTTGCAGTAGCAATCATGCCTCTGAGAGCCGTCCATTAGGCCACACCCACCAGTAGAAAGAAATGAGGATTTAAAAAGGCCTCACACCTGTCAGAAATCAGTCCGAACTCCACAGCAGCTATGGCTGCCGCAGAGCTCGCGACCCCAAAATCTTGTTTCATGACCCCACTGGAGGTTGCGATCCACAGTTTGAAAAGCCCTAACTTGTCCAGTTTCCCTACCACTTCACTGTGTCATTTGCCTCTTGCTCCTGTTTGGGGAAGCCAGATGCAAAGTACTCATTCTGTTCCTCAGCTGTGCACTCTGTTTCGACAACATCTTTGTTTTTGGTCCCCAATCATTCCCACCCTTCCTTTGTCGACCATTTTACAGTTTATATATGTTTATGAAAGAATTTTTGGATTTCCTTTTCCGTTGTCTGCTTATCTGTTTGCATACACACTTTTTGCTTCTCTTAGTTCCCCTTTCTTGTATTAGTTTATCCACTGAATTATAAACTGGACATTTATCATAAGTTTCCTTTCAGTTTCATGTTAATCTCTATATCTTTTGTCATCCAGGGATGTAGCTTTGGATGCCTTCCATGTCTCTGTTGTGTGCTTTTTAAAAAAAATCATTTACAGGATGTGGGCATCACTGGCTTTATCAGCATTTATTGCGCATCCCTAATTGCCCTTGAGAAGGTGGTAATGAGCTGCCTCTTTGAACCACAGCAGTCCATGTGGTGTAGGTACACCCGCAGTGCTGTTAAGGAGAGAGTTCCAGGACTTTGACCCTGCAGCAGTGAAGTAACAGCGATATATTTCCAAGTCAGAATGGTGAGTAGCTTGTAGGAGAACTTCCAGGTGGTGGTATTCTCTGCTGCCCTTGTCCTTCTAGATGGTAGTGGCTGTGGATTTTGAAGATGCTGTCTAAGGAGCCTTGGTGAGTTTCTGCAATGCACCTTGTAGATGGTACACACTGCTGCCACTGTTCGTCAGTGGTGGAGAGTGAATGTTTGTGGAAGGGGTGCCAATCAAGCAGCTGCTTTGCCCTGGATGGTGTCAAGCTTCTTGAGTGGGAGCTGCACTCATCCAGGAAAGTGGGAAGTATTCCATCACACTCCTGACATGTGCCTTGTAGATGACGGACAGGCTTTAGGAAGCCAGGAGGTGAGTTACTCGCTGCAGGATTCCTGGCCTCTGACTTGCTTTTGTAGCCGCAGTATTTACATGACTGTTCCAGTTCAATTTCTGGTCCATGGTAACCTCCTGGGATGTTTAGACGGGGATTCAGTGAGGGTAATGCCATTGAATTTCAAGGGACAATAGTTAGATTCTCTCTTGTTCGAGATGGTCACTCCCTGGCACTCGTGTGATGTGAATGTTTCTTAATAGGTAGATTGAGAGAATAAAAGTGTAAAAGGCAAACAAATATAAAGGGCAAAGAGGAGTAGGAATTCCTGAAATACTATCCAAGAAACTTGTACCTATGTTTCCAGCCTAAGGAAAGAAGAAGTGTTATGTCTTGTTCTGGGGAATTTTGGAGCAAGGAGAGCATGATTCAGTGGGAGAGCATTTGAGAACATTGACAATTATATCGTTATACAAAAAGAGAAGGAAAAATAAAATGTCACTTTCACTAAATTGTAAAGAGATTTGGCCCAGGTGAATTAAAATCCAAGATTGGCAGGTAATCAGTTTAACATCTAACCCGAAAGATAGCACACCAATCATTCAGTACTGCACTGGAGTGTCAACTTGGATTTTTGTGCTGAAGGCCTGGAGTTGGACTTGAACCCAGAGCCTTGTGCCTCAGAAGTGAGAATCTTGCGAATTGAACCACTGTTGGAGGGCATTCCATCACATTCCTGACCTGAATTTTGCGGATGGTGGACAGGCCTTGTGGAGTCGGAAGGTGAGTTACTCGCAGAATTCCCAGCTTCTGACCTCTTCTTGTTGCACAGTATTTATGTTGTTGGCCAACTTTGAACCCCAGGATCATCTTGATGGGGGATTCAGTGATGGTAATCCTGTTGAATGTTAAGAGGCAATAGTTAGAATCTCTTGTTGGAGATGGCCATTGTCAGGCACTTGTGTGCTGTGAATGTTACTTCCTACTTATCAGTTCAAGTCTGCACATTGTCCAGGTCTTGCTGTACATGTGGGCACTGGTTCAGCTTCTAAAGAGTTACAAATGGTACTGAACAGCGTTATGGACAGGATAGAGATTAATTTAAACAGCCCTGATTTCTCCACTCACTACCTGTGTGTAAAGAAACAGGTATTATTTGATTTTTGGTTTCCCCCTTTAAATGGTGACGTCTTTTCCCCAACCGTTCAGTTTTGGAGTTATCCAATCTTCTATTAAGAACCCCACAGCAAACTCGAGCTAAGGTAAAATAAGAGGGGTAGTTTATTTTACATATACATGCAAAATGGAGGAAGAGGGGTTCACAACATCTGCTCCTTTTGCACTCATGCAATATAAGAGGGGTAAGGGAAAGACATTGGTTCAGGGCAAAGACCGCGATAAAAATAAGAATGATGGTTTCACAGAAGGTCCAGAATCAAATCCAAGGAAGGTTCTTTTAGGTGGCTTTGCCTGGCAGAATTCCTGATCTTGGCCCTATGAATTTGGTTGCAGGTTGAGTCTGTTGAAGATGCAGCAAAGTATTCTTGTATGGTAGATATTAATTCACTCTAGGCGAAATGCAGGGTTCTTTCTGCAATCAGACTTGGAGAGAGATGGAGGTCAAAGGCAGGCTGCTAGCCTGGAGTCTAGTTCTCTTTGGAGGTTAACTGAAGATAAAATTCAAAAGTTGTATATTTAAAAGAATTCAAACAGCTCAAGTCTCGGTCATGTGACAGGGTGGCTTTGGGTCGAGCTATCCAGTTAACAAGCTGCTTGGTTGAAACCCATTGTGTTTTGGAGCCGGTTACGGCGGGGCCATTGGTATAACATTGGAGATTAGGAATCACAAATAGCTCTACCTTTGTTCCATCACTGGCTGGTGTAGGCTTATTATCTACGAATCCTATTGAGTTGGTTTGGCTGGAATGTTTATACAATACAAGTCACATTCCAGGATGATGATGAGGTCGCTTTTGTTGATTAGAACAGCTTAGAATCTTCTGGAACTATGAGCATTTGATCAGCTGCAGCCATTATATCAGTACAGCCATTGGTCCATTTTTAAAAAAGTAATCCGGTCATAAAGTAGCCGGGATGATATATATATTTATATATTTTTCTTCCCGTCTGCTGGAGGGGACAACAGTTTGCAATCATCAGTGTACATTTCCACTTCTAATTATATGTTAGAGGAAAGGCTATTGACGAAGCAATTGAAGATGGTTAAGCTTGCACGGTACCCTGAGGAACTCCTATAGTGATGTCCTTGAACTGAGGTGGTTGATCTCCAACAGCCACAGCCATCTTCCCATGTAATGGGTATGACTCAAACCAATGGGGTGTTTTCCCCTGATTCTCATTTATTCCAGCTTTACCAGGGCTCATTGATGCCACACTTGGTCATATGCTGGCTTGTGTCAAGGGCAGTCACTCTCACCTCCCCTCCAGAATTCAGCTCTTTTGTCTATGTTTGGACCAAGGCTGTAATGAGATCTGGAACTGAGTGGCCCTGGTGGAATCCAAACTGAACATAGGCGAGCAGATCTTTGGCTGAGTAAGTGCCACTTGATGGCACTGTTAATAACATCTATGATCACTTTCTTGATAATTGAGAGTTGACTGATGTGGTGGTAATCACAATTTATTTGGTCAACCAGCATCTGTTGAGATTGAAACAGAGTTAACATTTTGAGTCCATATGACCCATCTTCAGAACTCTGAAGAAGGGTCATACGGACTCAAAACGTTAACTGTTTCTCTCTTCACAGATGCTACTAGACCTGCTTGAGTTTTTCCAGCATTTTCTGTTTTTGTTTCAGATTTCCAGCATCTGCAGCATTTTGCTTTTATCACAATTTATTTGTTCTGCATTTTATGGCCAGGGCATAGATGGCCATGTTTTATCTGACAAGAGATGAGGAGAAATTTTTTCTCTGAGGGTTGTAACTCTTTGGAACACTCTTCCTCAAAAGGCGGTGGAAGCAGAGTCTGTGAATGGTTTTAAGGCAGAGCTAGATAGATTCTTGATTAACAAGGGGGTGAAAGGCTATCTTGATTAACAAGGGGGTGAAAGGCTATCGGGGGTAGGTAGGAATGTGGGATTGAGGTTACATTCAGAACAGCCATGACTTTATTGAATGGCAGAGCAGGTTCAAGAGGCCGAGTGGCCTACTTCTAATTTGTATGTTCGTATGTTACATTGTTAGGTAGATGCTGGTGTTGTAGCCAGGCCTGATGCTGCTAATACTGGAGCACAATTCTGGAGCGCTGCAACCGGGATGTTGTCAGAACCCAAACCCTTCGCTGTATCCAGCACCTTAAGCCATTTCTGTAACGCGTGGAGTGAATTGAATTGCCTGAAGGCTGACATCTGTGATGGTGGATCCTCAGGACAAGGCTGAGATGGATCATCCACTCAGCACTTGTGGCTGAAGATGCCTGCAAGCGCTTCAGCTCCATCTTTTGCACTGATATGCTGGGCTCCCCATCACTGAGGATAGTACGGAGTCTCCTCCTCCGGTTAGTTGTTAAATTCTCCATCACCATTCATGACTGAATTGGTAGGACTGCAAAACTTAGATTTGATCTGTTGGTTGTGGAGCTCTGTCAAAAGCATGATGTTAGAGGTGTGTATTGTCCTGTGTTATAGCTTCACCAGCTTGGCACCTCACTTTTAGGTATGCCCAGTTTTGCAACTGGCATGCTAATCACGCCTTGTTGAACCAGGGTTCTTATCCTGGCTTGATGGTAATGGTGGTGTGAGGGAATGCTGGGCCATGAGGTTACAGATTGTGATTACATGTGATTGTGCTGTTGCTGATAGCCCACACTGTCTCATGGATGCCCAGTTTTGCATTGCTAGATCTGAATCTATCCCCTTTAGCATGGTGGTAGTGCCACACACCGTGATGAAGCGTGCCCTCCGTGTAAAGCCAGATTTTGCCTCCACAAGGACCGTGCAGTGAAGTACTGTCATGGATAGATATAACTGCAACATGTGAGTTGGTGAAGATGAGGTTAAGTAGGTTTTGCCCTCATCTTGGTTCTCTTGCCACCTGTCGTAGGCCCAGTTTGTCCATAGGTCCTTTAGGATTCACCTGGCGCAGTCGGTAGTGGTTCCACTGAGTCAGTCTTGGTTAAGTCCCACATTCTGTGCCCTTGCTACCTTCTACCAAGGAGCTCTGATTCATCAGATAAGGAAGTGTAGCAGCTGGAAATCGGTTTCCTTGCCCATGTTTGACCTGATGCCATGAGACTTCATAGGGTCTGAAGTCAACATTGAGGACTCCCAGGGCCTTTCCTCCTGATTGTATGTGCACTTTGCCACCAGCTTTGGTGGGTCTGTCCTGTGGGTGGGATAGAACATAGCAGGTATGATGATGGGGGAGTCTGTGACGTTGGTTGTAAGATATGATTCGACGAGTATGATTGTCAGCTGTTTCTTGACCAGTCTGTGGAACATGTCTCCCAATTTTGGCACAAGTTCCCAGATATTAGTGAGAAGGAATTTGCAGGATCGACTGGGTAGGATATGCATTTTCGGTGTTGAGTGGTTTGTCTGTCGTCTTATCTGACTTTTCTGTAGTGGTTTGATGCAGTCGAGTGGCTTGCTAGGCCATTTCAGAAGGCAGTTAAGAGTCAACCACATAGTTGTGGACAGAACGGTTTATAATGGCAGATTTACTTCTCTGAAAGACATTAGTGAACAACAGGTATTTTTAATGACAATCCGGTAGTTTCATGATCATCATTACTGAGACTTATTATTCTAGCTTTATTGTTCAAATTTAAACTCTCACCCCCTGCTGATGCCATGGTGGGATTTGAAGTCGATGCCAGAGCATCGCCCTGGATTGCTGGATTACGACTCCAGTAACATGACCACTATGCTACTGTTCTCCACTATGCACTAAACACAGCAGAAAATGTTGGGACTTGTTCAGTCAAGTATAAGTGATTTTGTCACTGTATTTTAAAGCTAATTTTGTTCAAGTAGACCCATTGAATATCCTGAGCAACTGATTCAGAGGAGTTGGTGGACATGACCTGGCCAAGTAAAAGACTGTAATTAACATTTGTAGTTGAGGATTTGCTGCTGTGGATAAATTATACTTGACTTAGGTTAATTTGAGCTGCGTGAATTTTTTAAGCTTGTTATCTAGCTCCCATGCCAATGAAAATTTCTGAACCTGCAGCATAATTTAATCGGGTTGGGAATGCTTGGGTCAGTTTAATGTCCCACCATTTTTTTAATGAAGCTGTTCCAGGAATGATTTCCCTAGTTAAGGTCACCAGAGTGGCTGGGCGGTTGAGGGAAGTTGGGGGAGGCGGGGGGGGGGGCTGGAGAGTGACCCTGTTTGACAGTATCTATAAGGCTAGAAAATTGATGTTTTTGCCAGAAATTCCTCAAACTTTCTCAATGTCATCATTCTTTTCTATAAAAAAGATAGCGAGCACTTTGATACTTTAAACAGTATGTTGCAGTAGTATAATCAGTTTAAACTTCCTGATTTTCTGGAGGGGCTGTCTCTCCTTTCTTTGTAACAGAGAAAATACAAACCTTAATTTTTATTATTAGTATCCTTTCGAAGGGCATAGAGTTTTCCTGAAGAAGGGAACTTTGGCATTTGTGCGAAAAATTAACTGCAGTTTCCTTGAATTGTAATTGAAGCACTATTTGTAATGCTAGATTGTATGTAACTCATTCCCTTGTATACAGAAGATTATGGGTGAGCTAACTGAGGTTTTTAAGATGATTGAAGGTTTCAGTATTATAGATGGAGGGAAATTATTTCCTCCAGATGGAGGAATCAAAACAAAGGGGCAGAATGTTAAAATTTAGAGCCAGATGGTTCAAGGGTGATATCAGGAACCACTTCACACACCAAGTGTAGTGGAAACCTTGAATCTTTCGCTGTCCAACTGCCCTGCCACCCCCCCAAACCTTCACGGAAGCTATTGAGGCTACATCAATCCAAATTTCAAAACTGAGATTGATTAAATATTTGTTAAATGGTATGGAGGTGGATAAATGGAGTTGCGTTATAGATTAACCATGAGCCAATTGAATAGCAACATTGTTGGCTATCCCTCGGTGCAAGGACGATCAGGGTTGCGAGTTTCTACCATGGCTGCTCTTATGACTGAACAGGCTGATTCTCGACCAACAGATCTTTGGGCACATGGGGCATGATGTCCCACTAGGTAGTGGGGTCTGGAATGCAGGATATGCTATCTTTCCTTTCCTCCTTTGTTATGTTATGACCCAAGGCAAGATGCACTTGATGGGCAAGTCATAAAGTTGCCATGTGTTTGCTACCCTTGTCCTTCTAGGTGGTGGAGGTCGTGGGTTTGGAAGGTGCTGTGGAAGAAGTCTTGGGTGATTGCTGCAGTGCATCTTGCAGCGACATTGGTACACACTGCTGCCACTGTCGGCAGTGGAGGGACCGAATGTTTCAGTTGGTGGATGGTGTGCTGATCAACTGGGCTGCTTTGTCCTGGATGCTGTCAAGCTTCCTGAGTGCTGTTGGAGCCGATGCCATGCACGCAAGTGGAGGATATTCCATCACGCTCTTGATTTGTGCCTTGTAGATGGCGGAGAAGCTTTGGGGAGTCACAGAATTTGTCGCCGCAGTATTTGTATGGCTGGTCCAGAGTTTGCTGTTACAGCTATGCTGTTACTATGGACTCTGTGTGACGAACAGCTATTTCCAAACTAAGCTGGGCCCAGGTGTCCTGGAGACATCCAAGATCACGCCACTGGCGCCAGCTACATCTCATCACCAGATGTACCATCGTCAACAGTGTCCGACTTCTCCCTGGTGTGTAGCAAGATCAGGCTTCAGCCAAAGAAAGTATACCGCTCCAAGAAGAGAGGTAATCCTCAGACCAACATTGGCTGCACCACTGACCAGAAAAGACTCCAGAATTCCTCAAGATCCTCAATCACGCCTTTACAGACAAGAATGCCCAAGGCCAGTGTGCGATGTCAACGTGGGATCACCTACACAGCGCCATCTACAACTTTGCATTCACTGCATAGGAGAAAATAGATCAGGGGATTGCTGATTGGTTTGAGGCTTATTGGACTGAAATGAAGCCAGTTACTGCCACCAAGAGGCAAGCCTTCATGAACTAGAAGCCAATCCCCAGCAAGTAAAATCTGGATGCTCTCAGCTGCCAGACTCAAGTCTCAATAGACTGCTTGGCACTGCACCAATCAATACAGGTTGACCTTCAACAGCATACAATCTGCTGTTGAATCCAGGGATGCTGGAGGAGTGTATGAAGAAATTAAGAAAGCAACAGGCCCAACAGCAATCAAATCAGCCCCCTTGAAGACTAAGAAAGGGATGATAATCACTGAATCTAGCAAACAGATGGAAAGGTGGGTGGAGCACTATCTCAATCTATGCAATATAGAACATTGTCACTGAAGAATCTCTGTGCCATTCCAGATTTTGCCCTCGTGCTTGAGCTGAGCAGCAAGCTTACTATAGTGGAGCTAAACAAAGCCATTGACAGTTTTGTTAGCGCTAAAGCCCAGGAAATGATGGCATTCCACCTGAAGTCATTAGAAGTGGAAAACCCAGCACTGCTGCAGCATCTCCATGATCTTTTGTGTCTCTGCAGCAAGGAGAGATTTGTGCCTCAAGACATGCGTAAGGCAATAATAGTCAACTTGTCCAAAAACTGCAGCAATAACCGAGGCAACTCCTTGCCAGAAATGGAGAAGAGCTTTCCTGGCATTGTTCTGACCAGTTTGCAGACCCTGGCATCATGCATCTACCCCGAGTCTCAATGCAGTTTCAGAGCTGGCAGCTCAACAAGATCACTTTGGCAGCCACAGGAGAAGTGGTGCAGATAGCACAGACCACACTGCATTGCTTTCATAGACCTCACCAAAGCCTTTGACCTTGTCGGCAGAGGCAAACTCTTTAAACTGATGTGGAAAGTAGGCTGCTTGACTTCTGGACGTCATTTCTTTCCGCGAGAGCATGCACAATTTTGCCAGTTTAAAATGGAGCATCATTGCAAGCTTTCAAGATCGGCAGCGGGGCAAAAAAGGGCTGCATCCCGTCGCCAGTTCTCTTGGTATATTTTGCTCCATGCTGCTATTGTACGCTTTCGGTGACTAAAATGAGGGTTTGCATGCCAGACCACAGCAAGCTGTTAAACATGGCAAGACTGTGCACCAAGACTAAAGTGAATAATGACCTAGTTTGTGAATTGCTGTTTATTGTTGATGCCGCTCTGGCATCTCTTACAGAAGGTTACTTGCAACAGCTTGCAGTTTGTCAGTCCAAATTCCTTGCAGACCCAGCAGAGCCAATCAGCATCAGGAAGAGCAAAGTTATGGCCAGAATGTAGAGATGTAGAGACTCCACCTTCTATCAAAATTGTCAATCTCATTGTGGAGGCCATCGACAGCTTCACATATCTTGGATCAGTAATTGCCAGAAATCAGGGCCAGGATTGCCAGGGTCGCAGCTATCGTGTCAAAGTTGAGAAGTTGAGTGTGGATCAACAGCAAATGAACAAAGTACAAATCTCCAAATGTACAATGCTTGTATCCTGCACCTTCCTTTGCAATTGTGAAGCATGGACAACTTATGCAAGTCAAGAGAAGTGATTGAAAAGCTTCTTCCTCCTCTGCTGCCTCACATGAATACTGGAGACCTCCTGGTAAGGCAGAGCACACCAGTGTGCATGTATACCAGTGTGCATGTATACCAGCATGCAGGGATCACCAGGTTTGCCCTCTTGAGTCAGTGGCGACACAGTTGCCTGGGTCATGTGAACTGAAAGGATGATGGCCGCATCCCAAAAGGCATGGTTTTTGGCGAGCTCGCTATGTATTAGACCAAAAGCTGCCCATGTCTGTGACAAAAATATTTTTTGCAGGTCGGGCTTCAAGTTGACCAGGATCGGAACTGGTGCATGGCAAGTCCTCACTGCTGACTGGAGCACATAGAGACAAACAGTCAGGTAGGGCATAGAAAAAGCAGAGAACTAAAGAAATGACCAGATGGCGGAAAAGTGAATCCGCCAGAAGGAAAAAGAGTTGATCTTGGGGCCAACGCTATTCATCTGTGCCAGCTGCGGAAGGGACTGCCAGTCACAAATCGGCCTCTACAGCCAGAAAAATAAAAAAAGCAGCATATTACTTAAAGAATGGCTGCAGAATTCCAAGGTGCAGATGAATCTAGGTGTTCTCGTGCATGAGTCACAAAGTTAGTATGCAGGCACGGCAAGTAATTAAGAAGGCTAATTGAATGCTATCCTTTATCACGAGTGGAATTGAACAAAAAAAGTCAGGATGTTATGCTTCAGTTATACAGGACATTGCAAGTTCTGGAGCACAAGTCTTCACTATTATTGCTGGGATATTGTCAGGGCTTATAGCCTTTGCAGCACCCAGTGCCTTCATCTGTTTCTTGATATCATGTTCAGTGAATCGATTTGGCTGAAGCCTGGCATCTGTGATGCTGGGGCCCTCAGGAGGAGACCGAGATGGATCATCCGCTCAGTCTTGTCTTTTGCACTGATGTGCTGGGCTACCCCATCATTGGGGATGGGAATAAAAGCAAAAAACTGCAAATGCTGGAAATCCAAAATAAAAATACCTGGAAAAACTCAGCAGGCCTGGCAGCATCTGCGGAGAAGAACACAGTTAATGTTTCGAGTCCGTATGACTCTTCAACAGAACTAAGTTCTGAGGACCAGAAGTCCTGGAGATAGCCAAAAGATGTCATAGACAAAGGGACAAAGAGGTGTAAGAGGTGTATCTAAGGAATGTGCTAATTAAGGGTAGAAAGCAGGACAAGGGATGGGGATATTTGTGGAGCCTACTCATCCATTAGTTGTGTAATTGTCCACCACCATTCATGACTGGATGTGGCAGGACTGCAGATCTTAGATCTGATCTGTTGGTTGTGGACCTCTTGGCTCTGCCTTTCACATGCTGCTTCCACTGTTTGGCATGCGAGTCATCCTGTATTGAAGCTTTACCAGGTTGACACCTCATTTTTATGTATGCCTGGTGTCACTTGTGACTTGTCCTGCTGCACTCTTCATTGAACCAGGGTAGGCCCCGAGCTTGATGGTAATGGTAGAGTGGAGGGGATATGCTCGGTCATGAGATTGTAGATGGTGGTTGAACACTGTTGGGGCTTCTGATGGTCCACAGTGACTCATGGATGTCCAGTTTTGAGTTGCTAGATCTGTTTGAAATTGATCCCATTTAGCACGGTGGTAATGCTACACAACACGATGGAGGGTATCCTTCATGTGAACTTAGTCTCCACAAGGACTGTGTGGTGGTTACCCATACCGACACTGTGGACACAATGGGCCAATGCATCTGTGACAGTTGGATTGGTGAGGACGAGGTCAAGAAAGTTTTTCTCTCTTTTTGCTTTCCTCACCACCTGCCGAAGACCCAGTCTAACAGCTGTGTTTTTTCGAACTCAGCCAACTCGGTCAGTAGTGGTGCTGCCGAACCACCCTTGGTGATGAACATTGATGTTCCCTACCCAAGGGGTGCCCTTGCCACCCTCAGTGCTTTGTGATGTATTATTATTCTAGATTTTTAAAAACACGTTTGCTGAAAAAAAACTTTAAAGAAGCATTTGTTCAGTAAAGGGGCGTATGGACAGACAACTTGGCACTTTTCTATGGTTTATCACACTGCTTATCTCAAGAATGATCGCAGAAGATATTTGGAAATTCAATAAGTATAAATAAGATCCTTCTATTTACTGGTCTTCCTCCAGAACAAAGAACAATTAACTGATAAGGACCTTAATGAAAAGCTAAACAAGGAACCTCAGGTGGGAGAAAGGCTGTTTGAATGGCCAATACTACCAAGAGCCATCACCTGCAGTACAGTGAAAGTCAAAACAGGAGCCTTCACTTATTCCCAGGACCTGTCCTGCTTGTGTCTATCTGCACCAACTCTTAAACTACAGAAGCCATTGCAGCTGCTAAACTGAACCTCGAATTTCGACACCTTCACTTTGGAAAGAAAGAATTCAAGCAAAGGGCCTGCAACAATACCTCACAGAGACTGGTTTGAAATCTCAACTTTAAGTATATTTTTATCTTTATTTGCTTTTAGCCTTGTCTGTTTTCAGCAGTAGTTTTTGTAATAAACTATTATCCTGTTTAGGATAAAGCTTGTCTGTTGGGTTATTTTTAAATTGAGCCACTCAAATTAAAAGGGGATGACATATTACACATTCTTAGCTCACAGAACACCTTAAGGAAACAACTTTTATGTGGTTGCAAGAGCTTATTCCAAATGATTTTCAACATGGAGGAGCTGATGTTGGAGGGGGTGGGGTTGTGGGGGCAGTGGTCAGTGGTGTTATGTGATTATTAGCAGAAGGTTTTCTTGCCCATGCTTAACTTGATGCCATGAGAGTTCATGGGGTCCAGAGTCAATGTTGAGGATTCCCAGGGCTGCTCCCTCCTGACTATGTACCACTGTCCCCCCACCTCTGATGGGTCTGATCTGCTGGTGGGGAAGACATACCCAGGGTGGTGTCTGGGACATTGTCTATAAGAAATGATTCCGTGAGTGTGACTATGTCAGGCTGTTGATTAACTAGTCTGTGGGACGGCTCTGTCCATTTTGGCACAAGCTGCCAAATGTTAGTAAGGAGGACTTTGCAGGGCTGAGTTTGCCGTTGTCACTTTCGGTGCCTATGTTCGATGCCGGGTGGTCTGTCCGGTTTCATTCTTGCTTGTAATGGTTTGATGCAACTGGTTGGCTTGCTAGGCCATTTAAGAGTCAACCACATTGCTGTGGGTGTGGGGTCACAGGTAGGCGAAACCCGGTAAGGACAGCAGATTTTCTTCCCTAAAGGACATGAGTGGTCTGTCCGGTTTCTGATCAGTGGTAATCCCCAGGATGTTGAGTTCAGGTATGGCAATGCCATTGACTGTCAAGGGGAGACATGATGGCGCAGGCTTGATGGGTTGAATGATCTCTTTCTGCACCATAACATTTCTATGATTCTATGGGAGAAGGTTAGATTCCCTCATTGGCAATGATCATTGCGTGACACTTGTGTGGTGTGACTGTTACTTGCCATTTATCAGCCCAAGCCTGAATATTGTCCAGGCCTTGCTATATGTGGACAGTGGACTGCTTGTGTATCTGAGGTGTTGAAATCAAGGTGTTAGATATTGTGTAATCATCAGCAAACATGCTCACCTCTGACCTTATGATGGAGTTGAAGCAGCTGAAGGTGGTTGGGCCTAGGACACTAGACTGAGGGAGTCCTGCACTAATGCCCTAGGACTGAGATGATTGACCTCCAACAACCAAAACCATCCTCCTTTTTGCTAGGTATGATTCCAACCAATGGAGGGTTTACTCCCCAATTCCCATTTACCTCAATTTTGCCAGGGCTCCTTGATGCCACACTCTGTCACATGTCGCCTTTATGTCTAGTGCAGTCACCCTCACTTCACCTCTGGAATTCAGTTATTTTATCCATGTTTGAATTAAGACTGTAATGAGGTCAGGAGCTGAGTGGCCCTGGCAGAACCCAAACCGAGCATCAGTGAGCAGGTTATTGCTGTGCAAGTGCCACTTGAGAGCACTGTCGACGACACCTTGCATCACTTTGCTGATAATTGAGAGTAGACTGATGGATGGTAATTGTCTGGATTGAATTTGATCTACTTTTTGTGGGCAGGACATACCTGGGCAGCTTTCCACATTGTCGGGTAGGTGCCAGTGTTGTAACTGTACTGGAACAGCTTGGCTGGAGGTGTGGCTAGTTCTGGAATACAAGTCATCAATATTACTGCCAGGGTGTTGTCAGGGCCCAAAGCCTTTGCTGTATCCTGTGCCTTCAGCTGTTTCTTGATATCACGTGGAGTGAATTGAATTGGCTGAAGACTGGCCTTTGTGATGCTGGGGACCTCAGGAGGAGGCCTACTCCTGTTTCTATGATTGTGTTCACTGCACTGCAATTCCTTTATTTTCTTCTTAGCCTTTTGCACAATTAGTCATCCAACATAGTCCACCAAGTGTGTGAGATGCATGTATCTTGGCATATTTCACTATTGTCTCATCATGCGATCTAGTTTCCTGAACTCAGTGCCATCTCTGCAGTATAGTTCCCCTGTTTTCTGTGTAAGTGAGATTGGGTGTGTGAACTTGTAGTCTTGTAGTTCTTGGCTTGGCAGAGAGGGCTATTATTAAATGTTTGTATGTATGCCAAGTACTGGCTCAAACATGTGAATAAATTGCTTTCTGTTGTTGATTATAAGCTGTACTTTGATTAAATAGCAGATTTAGCATTGCACAAAGTCTTAGAATTACTTTACAATCTGAAAAGCAATGGCACATTGAACAGCTTTTTGTTTTATTCATTCACGGGATGTGGGCTTCGCTGGCTGGGCCAGCATTTATTGTCCATCTCTCGTTGCCCTTGAGAAGGTGGTGGTGAGCTGCCTTCTTGAACCTCCACAGTCCTTGTGGTGTAGCTGAATGGCAAAATCAGAATGGCTGCAAGGCTTGAGCATTTCTCCATAGATAATCATGTTTATAAGTTAGTTGCTTGTTGTCTTACACAATTCCTTTTATATGTTTGCATTTAAAATTCAAACATTGTCTATTGAGCAAATATAAATAAAATATAATTAAATAATAATAAGCTGATGTTTTGCTTTTATTTCAGAAACATTTTTCTATTAAAATTGTAACGTTGCCCCTCAGTCTTCCTGACTTCTTTATATACTAAATTGGGAACAGTGACTATCTTTTTCACTTGCTGCCTGATGTGTCAAACTGGAAAACAAATAAAAAGATACCAAGCAGCTTCAAAATAGCTGACACAGCCCCCAAAAGCTGGCAACTCAAGAACAGCCATTATTTTTATCTTTGTGATGTGAATACAGGTGATTATGTGGGCTTTTTAAAAACTTAAGCTGTAGGTAAACAGGGACCCCTCACTAAATGTTGATTAGGTCAATATTGTTTCTTTATAACGTTGCTGATACAGTAGGGGACATATATCCCTTTAACATTGCAATGTTCACTATACGCTGTTTGCTAGTGGGCCACACAGAGGAGAATTTAATAATATTGATGAAATCGTCTTCACTCTTTATTGAATTCAGCCATCACAGAGATCTTAAAGCATAGTATTTAATAATGGAACAACCGATTCTGTTGTTTATTTATTCAGTCTGTAACTAAGAACAAGGAGCTTTCTCCAAAACGGACTGCGGACCTGACAGGGATACGCACACGGAGCGAGTTTAACAATGAAACTCATCCAAATTTCGAGCAACCGAATAACGATTTCAGCTCTCAGTTTCTCTCACTAATTGATTTGGACACTTCAGCAGTTTATCATGAATTATTCATGCTGCTGTTTCTCTTTTTCTCTCCCTCTCTTCTCACTGCTACTTTTATCCTTCTCTCGGTCACCTCTCTATCTGGAATAGTCACTCTTTGCAGTCTCTTTATCAACGATCCTTTTCCCAGCCAATCTTATCCTAAGATCCTGTGCCTGCATTCTGTTCATCAGCCCTGTTGTTGTGTAAATCTAGCTCATAATTCATTTGTCTTATAATATAACTAGGAATTAAAGGGTTAAATGCAAGATAAATGACAACCTTTTGTTAAGAAACTGGTATGCATCTGAAGTGAATGCAATTCAAACAAGCTTGGAGTCAGTTACAGATAAAAGCTAACCTATATTTATTTTCCAGGTCAAGTTAGAAGTGTAAACACTGAACAATGGATGATCCATTTCTGGACCAATTCGTCAAACCAGTTTCGTTATCTGCATAAAAGAAGCTAAAAGCTAGCAATTTTGGGAACGGGGATGGTAAAACTCTTGTTAGAGTTACGAATTATTCATATGGGTTGCAGAATCAGCGGTTTTTTTACTTATTCTTTCTTGGGGTCTGGATTTCGGTGGCAAGGCCAGCATCTGTTGCCCATCCCTAATTGCCCTTGAACTGAGTGGCAGGCCACACCATTTCAGAGAGCAGTTAAGAATCAGCAACATTTCAGTGTTCCTGGAGTCCCAGGGAGCCCAGGCCAGGTAAGGATGGCAGATATCCTTTCCTGAAGGACATTAGTGAACCAGATGGTAGTTTCATGGGGCAGGATTTTCGGGTCGTCGGGCGGGTGCGGTGGGCGGGCCTGGGAGCAGCTGGGAAACGGGCCGCTGCCTGTGATCGGCCCCTAACCGCGATTTCATGCAGGCTGACCAGTTAACGGCCAGCCAGCGTGAAAGGCGATCTGAAAAGCTCAGTGCTGCTGGGGTGGGGGTGGGCAAAGGCCAAGCATTGTTGTCGGTGCGGGGTAGCGCGCAATGAAGGCTCCCTGAAGGAAGAGAACTGCCTCAGGGAGCTGAAGAATTTTAAAAACAAAAATAAAGGTTGTGACATTCTTGAAAAAAACGTCCCCCCATAGGACTCACTCACCTGATAATAAAAATTCTGTCAAAACATTTTTAATTTAAATTAATCTCAGAAACCTCATCCTGCCTGTGGATGAGGCTTCCTCAAAAATCCAAAGGCCGTCTGGCCGATTCGCCTGCCCGCTAACCGTAAGGTTGGATGGGCAGCGCAAAATTGCTCTTAATGAATACATTAATGGCTTTAATAGGCCTCTTAATTGTCGGCAGGCATGCTGCCGACCTGCTGACCGAAATATCGTGCGAGTGCACAATGACGTCGGGACGCTGGTGCTATTTTACTCTCGGGCGTGCTCCCACACGCCAAGTGAAAATTGCTGCCCATGGTTACCATCACGGAGACTAGTTTTCAATTCCACATTTATTAATTGAATTCAAATTCTACCACCTGCCATGGTAAGATTTGAACCCCTGTTCCTAGAGCATTAGTGTGGGCCTCTGGATTACTGGCCCAGTGATATTACCACTGTGCTACTGTTTCCCCCTAAAGCTGTTTCATTTGTGAATATACAGTACATGTAAGGTACTTAAACTTAAAATGTTTTATTTTCTGACAAGAAATGTCCAAAAGAACCTAATTCCAGTTTATACATTAGCTCTAGGATGAACCTGATTCACGTAACGTTGTTTTGCTTGAAAGTGGCAGTTTTCAGGAACACAACTCTGACATTTAAGTGAGAAATTAGATAGTAAACATTCCTTTACAAAGTGTATGAAAGCCTGAAAGGGAAAATCTATAAATAGTTACATTGTTATACAGTATTTACAGCAAAGAAACACGTCATTAGGCCAGTAGGTCCATGCTGGTGTTTATGCTCCACATGAGCTTCCTCCTATCGTTCTCCATCTAACCCTATCAACTTATTCTTCTATTCCTTTCTTCCTTGTGTATTTATCTAGCTTCCCCTTAAATGCATGTATCTTAATCACTTCAGCTGCTCCTGGTGGTGGTAACTCCTACCTTGCAAGCACTCTCTGGGTAAAAAACAGTTTCCCCTGAATTCCCCATTGGGTTTATTAATGACTATCTTGTACTTATGTCCCCTAGCTCTGGTCTCCCCTGCAAATGGAAAATTCTTTTTTACGTCTACCCTATCAAAAGGTTTGATTTGCACTAAAATTTTGTATCAGGTTATTCCTCAGTCTTTTTTTTTAGAGAAAAGAACCCCAGCCTGTTCAAATTATCCTGATACATATAATGTCTTGGTATCATTCTAATAGATTCTTGTTGCAGCTTCTCCAATGCCTCAATATCCTTTTTTGCTAATTATATGGAGACCAGAACAGTTCATGGCCCAACCAATTCCATCCCTCTAGAAGTAAGCCTCAGGACTTGTTTTTATTTATGGCCTTACTAACTTGTGTCACTGCTTTTGTGATTTGGGTAGCTTTGCCCCAAGGTGCTTTGCAAAGAGGATGGAGTATAAAAGTAGGGAAGTCTGATACAACTGTACAGGGCATTGGTGAGAGCACAGCTAGGGTATTGCATACTGTTTTGTTCTCCTTATTTATGTATCATTGGAGGCAGTTCAGAGAAGGCTCACTTAAGTTGATTCCTGGGATTAAGGGGTTATCTTATGAGGAAAGGTTGAGCAAGCTGGACCTATACTCATTGGAATTTCGAAGAATGACAGGTGACGTTATTGAAAGAGGAGAGGGCTTGACAGGGTAGGCGCTGAGAGAATCTTTGCCAATGTGGAGGAATCTACAACTACAGGAGCGAAGTTTCAAATTAAGGGCTCTCCCTTTAAGATGGAGATAAGGAATTAATTGTCTCAAAGGTCGCTTTCTTTGTTTGTCCACAAAGGTGATGATCCCGCAGGGTGTGGTTCCCCAGCCAGGAGAAGGTGGAACAGCTTATTTTTAGGGAACCTTTTCTAGTCCCTCTCCATTTGGGGTGAGCAGAGGGTATTCTGACGAGGACTCTTTAAGGCTATGGGTGGTGAGGAATTCAATGAAGTGGTTAGAGATAGACTAAAAATTTACTTCTTGGGTTCTTTATCTTTAAATTTCTGGCAGTAGGGTAATGCAGTTAGTGAATGGTAAGAACTACGTTGAACATTTAGATAAAGGTGCAAAGAGTTGTATGTGAACAAACTTGGTGGATCGGTGGGCTGAATTAGTATGGAAATCGTAAGCAATCAGTTTTCCAAAATTGATAAATGGGTATTTCGAAGTACTGAGAAACAGTCTAATGGGAGCTGTCATGTTGTTAAATATTTGCATTACTTTGTACTTGTCTTTTTTTGTACAAATGGATACATAGCAAGTTTGTATAGTCAGCTTTCTTTTCACTGTTTTTACATTAGACCAGTTAGGGTCAGGAACTGTTGGAACCTGGATAGACACAAGAGTGAGGCAGTGAGCTGTAATAAATAAGCAGCAACCCTCAGTTAACTGCTGAAATGTGACGATCTGACTCTTCAGAATAAAAGTGGAGATGAATTGTAAATTGAGGGTTATTGCTCATTTATTGCACCTCTGCTGTTGGGTCTATCCATGCTGCAACAGTTCCTGATCCTTGCTGGTTTGATGAAAAATGGCAAAAATAAAGCTGACTGAAAAAAAAATCTTGGTGTGTATTTCTTTTACAAAGAAAGAACAAGATGTCAAAAATTTCAGCTTAGCTTCTTGATGTAATTTTTATTGTTTGGCGACTTTTTTAAAATTCAGCCGTCAGGTTTGTTGCTTGTGCCAGTTTAATTTAAGAAGCCGATGGTGTCCTACTCAGTTAGGTGCACTTTCTTAAATTGCTAATGGCTCCAATTAAAAAGCAGAGGTTACCTATAATCTGAATAGGCTCCATGTCTTTCCACTCGGCCTAAAAATTCTTACCTAACAGAACACTTGCCTAAAAATTCGCAAATTGTGTGAATCCTTACATATACAAATGTGTATTCTTGATGTGAACATGTGATTCATAATTGTGCATTTAAACTACGTCTCATTATCTAATAAGTGTTCTTTCAGTTCACCTGAAAACTTGCCTTTAGTAGAAATGACTTAAGAGAAAACCTTTGAACTGAACTTCGCTTTCTAAGTGTTTTCGAGATGGAAAATACAGTTGAACTCCCTCGCTGAGAGGGATATTTTGTTACAGCTGTGCCAGGTGGTGCAATGAAGACAGAATACATTGTCACTAATGAATTTTAAATAAAGATAACTGATACATTGCAAACTTTATTATGTATTTATTTGTTATAAACCATATTTATAGTTGTTGGCTGAAAATTTATGTTCCTTATCTTTAGCTGGCAGTATATTTGCTGTGGTCTTTAATGTTTTAACTGAGCTTAAAAGCTGTGATTCTCAGGTCTTTTGACGGAATGGTATAATCATGGTATAGTATATGTTTAACCAGTAAGGGAAAGGATTGCTGTAATTATATTGTTAATTCTTAAATTGCGTAACTCTAAGGGCAGAATGAAAAAATGCCGCCTCTGGATGGTAAGTCTGCTTCCGGGGACTTCCAGTCATTGAAAGAGTCTGCTATTTATTAAAAAAAAATGTAAAATTAATGAATATATTCCTGGAAAAAATTACAATGTGTGGATTAACTTTTGTGTTCAAATTGTCAGATTTTCAGAAATTCAAAGTGAAGGAAATCAAACTATTTAGTAATCTTAAACAAAAACAGAATTACCTGGAAAAACTCAGCAGGTCTGGCAGCATCGGTGGAGAAGAAATCAGTTAACGTTTCGAGCCTTCACGGCCGTTAACTGATTTCTTCTCCACCGATGCTGCCAGACCTGCTGAGTTTTTCCAGGTAATTCTGTTTTTGTTTTGGATTTCCAGCATCCGCAGTAGCTTTTAGCTTTTTGTTTTTATTTAGTAATCTTATAGGTCTTCAGAGTGTGAAATAAACGCACTAAATTGTGTCCCAGTAACTGTTATTTAAAGGTATGTTTCAAACCCTTTTTTTTATTCATTCATTTATTCATGGGATGTAGGCGTCAATGGCTAGGCCAACATTTATTGCCCACCCCAAAATGCCCTTGTTCAGAGGGCATTTAAGATTCAACCACATTGCTGTGGGTCTGGAGTCACATGTAGGCCATACCAGGTAAGGACAGCAGATTTCCTCCCCTAAAGGACATGAGTGAACCAGATGGGTTTTTACAACAATCAACAATGGTTTCGTGGTCATCATCAGACTTCAAATTCCAGATTTTTATTGAATTCAAATTCAATAATTCGAACCTGGGTCCCCAGGGCATTATGCTGGGCCTCTGGATTACTAGTCCAGTGACAATGCCACTACGCCATTGCCTCTCCATTGTCACAGTGCACACACCAATAAATATTTCAGAGAACATATTTGATTCATGACAATCTTAGATTTTACACTATGTATGGAACTTATAATTTAAAAATTGATGTGCTGTTTGTACATGCAAATATATTGCTTAATTAAAGGAAGTTTATTATGACAAGTTCAATGTGTCATAAAACCATTAATTGGTGCAGCACAGAAGCAGGCCATTGGGCCCATCCTGCCTGTACCTGCTCTTTGAAGGAATGATCAAATAGCCCCCACCTCTTCTCCCCCCCGCCCCCCCACTTCTTCCCTAGAACAGCGCAAATATTTGTATTTTTCAAAAATATATACAGTTCCCTTCTGAAAGATAATATTGGATCTGTTTTCATCACCCTCTCGGCCACTGCATTCTAGATTATCATTACTCGCTGTGCTGAAAAAGAATTCTCATTTCCCCTCTGGTTCTTTTGCCAATTGCCTTAAATTTGTGTCCCCTCATTACTGACTCTCCTGCCAATGTAAACAGTTTCTCCTTATTTACTCTTATGAAAAACCTTCATTTTTAAGACGTCTTATTAAATTTCCTCTTTAGTTTCTCAGCTTTGAGGAAAGCAACCCTAATTTCTCCAGTCTCTCTCTATGTAACTGCAGTCCCCTCTTCCCTTGTTTAATTCTGGTTAATCTGTATTGCACCCTCTCTCAAGCCTTGAAATCCTAAAGTGTGGTGTCCAGAATTGAGCACTATACTCTAGCTGGAACCTAACTAGTGATTTATAAGGTTTTAGCATAACTGTTTTGCTTTTGTACTCTACTAATAAAGCTAAGGATGATCTCAATTTTTTAACAGCTTTATCAGTTTGACCTGCCACCTTCAAAGATTTCTGTATCTGAAGCCCCTAGGCCTCTTTATTCCTGAACTGCCCTTAAAGTTTGTACTACTTAGTTTATATTTTCTCTTCTCATTTCCAAAAGTGCATCACTTCATGCTTTTCTGTCTTATGCTCGTACTGAAAAGTTTAAACATTTTAATTATGCAAGTATCGTCCCACTTTTGAGCTTTACAAGGTTTTAAATTTCAAAACGGCTGCTGGAGTCAATGTTCTTGGGCTATTGCCAGTATCAATCTGGGGGAAATTGTGTCATTGAGCTTTGTGTTGGTAGAAATATACGGCTACTGTATTGAGCTTCAGTTACAATTTAATCCAATGAATTTGCTGCATGCATTCTGTCTCACATCATATCATACAATTTAATCCAATGAATTTGCTGCGTGCATTCTGTCTCACATCATATCATACTTGTCCATCATCCCTGTATTGGCTTCCCATCCCTCATTACACCAAATCCTAATTCCTTATGTTACTCTATGCCCTATTTCTGCAAACTCTTCCTGAAAAACTGAGTTAGTCTGACTCCAACCTTTTCCCTTCTGGCACCCTCCCCCCGACCCCCAACCACCCATTCACTCCTATATTGATAACTAACAGTGCTTTCTCTGGCATCTTGATCCCTAGATTTACCATTTACCCCAAATGGTTTTCCACCCCTCCCTCCTTTTAAAAATCATCCCAGAGCTTTCTCTTCAGCCAAAGTATTGATTATGCCTCCTCATCTTCCACTTCCTGGATTGGTGTCTGCTTCCTCTGTGAGGTGACCTAATAGAGGTGTGTGAAATTATAAAAGGTTTTGATAGAGTGGATGCATGAGAATGTTTCCTCTTGCGGAGGGGGGAGGGGTTTTTTGTTACGATGGTAGATTTAACTGAAGAGAAATGGGAGGAAACTCAAGTGGAGCATAAACACTGGTATGGACTGATTGAGCCAAATGGCCTGTTTCTTGACTCTATATTGTATCTGTGTGTGTAAGAGCTTTCTTGTTGAGAGAGCAGTATCAGAGCAACTTCTTGTTGTAGAGTGCCATATTCACTTTAAAAAGAAGTAAATTCCCTGCGTATTCTGATCTCGAATCTTATAATAAACCCTTCAGTATTCTGCTCTGACCTCAAAAGTACTGCAGTTTCCATCTCTATTATTTTGGCATTATGCTATTATTAATTCGTGTCTGGAGAGTGAATAAATAATCTTATTTCAGGTGATAGGATCTGTCTCCTCATTCTTTTGGATGAATTGCATTCAAATCCAAAGTTCCCTTACTTGCTGGTTTTCTGATCTTGAATATTTGGAGCTTGATCTTGGTTTGTGTGTAATTGTTTCATGGGAGCTTCTCTGATACTTGCCATCTTCATGAAAGAGCTGAGGCATAAATTCAATTTTTGGCTGTTTTAAGAGTGAGAAAATGAGAACAAAGGACTCGTGGTTACTGTGGACAAGTTTCCGGAAGAATTCTGATGGAAGTACTGTAGTTGGAAAGCTTAAAATGAAACAATTCAGATTTTTATCGCCCTTTGGGACATCACAAAGCACTTGACAAACAGTGAGGTACTTTTTAACTGTAGTTACTGTTGTAGGAAACAGCAATCAATCTGCATAGAACAACTTGGAACAGATTGCAATACTTGCTTGGTCTCTTAAACTGGAATGTGACCTCCTTGTTTTGGTTCAAAATGAGCTTAAGTGCAATTTATAAAAAAAAAAGTGGAGTGGGAATCACAGCATTAAGAAATCAAAATAAAATTTGACTGAGCATAGTACTAAGGAACCCAAGTCATAAGTCAGAGGATCAGAGAACGCTGCCTGGTGACTAGAGCCATATAAGATGATTGTGATTGCTGGAGTCCAATCATCTCAGCCAAAGGATATCACTGCAGCATTCCCTCAGGACAACTGTTCATCAATAACCTTTCCTCCATCATAAGACAAGAAATGTGCTTGTCGCTGGTGATTGCACCACTTTCAGCTTCATTTACAACTCCTCAGATAATGAAGCAACCGTCCAGCCATTGAGAATCGAGAAGAAAGCTCACCAGTGGCTGGAGGGAAACAAAGCAAAATGGTCGCAGTTATTGCAGGCCAATCATCTGAAACCCAGGGGATTGCTGGAGGAGTTCCTCAGGGTAGGCCCAACCATCTTCAACTGCTTCACCAATGACCATCCCTCCAGGTCAGAGGTAAGGCTGTTTGCTGGTGATTGCAGAGCATTCAGTGCTATCCCCAACTCCTCAGATACTGAAGCAGTCCATGTCCACATGCAGCAAGACCTGGACAACATCCAGGTCTAGAGCTGCTAAGTGGCAAATATTATTTGTGCCACACAAGTGCCAGGCAATGGTCATCTCCAACAATAGAGAGGCTAGCCACCACCTATTGACATTCACTGGCATTACCATTGGTAAGTCTCCCACCATCAAAATCCTGGGGGAATGTCATTGATCAGAAGCTCACCTGGTCAAGCTGCATGAATATCATGGCTGCTAGAGCAGATCAGAGGCTAATTATTCTATGTTGTGTGACTTGCATACGAACTCCCCAAAGCCTCTCTTGCTATGAGGCATAAGTCAGGAGTGTGATTGAATACTCTCCACTCGCCTGTTTGCGTGCAGCTATAACAAAATGCTCATGAAACTAGGCATCACCTAGGCGGTCTCCATTACCTGGAAGAACAAGGACAATTGATGCATGGGAACACTATCACCTCCAAGGAATCTCCTCCAAGTCACACACCATCCTGACTTGGAAATACATCTCCATTCCTTCATTGTTACTGGGGGAAAAACACTCGAGCTCTCTACCTAACTGCTTTGTGTGAGCATCTTCACAAGGCCTCCGGTCGTTCCAGTTCCAGGCCCATCAGCGCTACACAAGAACACCCAGTGAAGAACAATTATTGCTCAACTAGCCAGCAACACCTACATCCCTCTTGAGTTGATGTTTCATTGGTTTTGGTATCTCTTGGAGGATTCATGAAGTGCATGCTATGTCTGAAGGTCTGTCATGTTCTGGCAGCTGATTATTGTGAAATTGTTATTGTACCCTTCCCTCAATTTAAAAAGAAACCTCTAGTTGCAGTATCCATCCATTCTTTTGGAAAAAGGTGAATTCTGGGCTTTTTGTGCATTTCGTAACATGATCACTTTCTGGTAGGAGCGACAGTGGCAATTTTTGTCCTGTTGTTTCTAACAGTAAAATTGAAATGGCTAGCCATGCTCTTTTTTTCTGCAAGATTATAGTCCATATGTATGTATGCACATGAGTGTATGTATGCACATGAGTGTATGTACACACATATATAATAACAAATTGACACATGTAGCTCCTATCAAAAAAATGATAATGTTATGGAATGCACAAAAGCACAAAATTCGCCATTTCTATGTGTGTAGATATGGCAACTGCATGCACTTCATAATGTAATTGACAGTTGTTGGAAGACTTAATTCCAAAATTGCTGACTAGCAATTTTAACTATCAATGAAATCCGAATTATTCCCCAAATTTTAAAAGAAAAATATGAGAAACTGGAAAAAATATTTCTGCAGTACATTTTTAAATTATCATTGAGTATCTGAACTGAATGACACTAAACAATTTTGTTGTAAACATTGTTACGAAGGTGTGTTATATAAAATATTAATTTATAATGTAATCAGCTGAAAATATATTACTTTATACTGTCATCGCCTGGGCATACATATGTATTGAATCTTTCTGAAAAGAGCACTTTTCCTAAGCAAAGGACACTGGCTTACAGCAGCTACTGTGTAGCATTCGCGAAGAACACATGCTGCTTTTATAGAAACACAGAGACTATGGAGCTCTGAGAGGTTACGTGATTTGCATGGTCAGAGAGACTGCCACAGGGGCAACAGCCTTAGCCCATTTCTCTCTCTTCTGAACTTCTCTCGTCAAAGTTGAACTGTTTGAGTTGAAAAACCTGCCAGAAGACCTTGTTGCTGCAAATCGCGAGTTATTAAAGAAGAACTCCGAATCAACCAGCCACAACTGCAGACCGACTGTGGAAAGGGGCCTTCCAGCTGTAAACAAGTCTCTAGACAATCCTTGAAAAATTTTTTCTGACTTCTTACTTGGCCTAGTTTCTAAGCTGTGATACTCTGCAGAGCTTTATCTCTTTTTGTGCATGCGTGGTAGGGTGGGGGTGGGGGAATTGTGTGTGCGTGCACGTGTGCGTGCTCCTGCGTGCGCATATGTGTGTGTGTATGTGTGTTTTTGTATTAGTGGATAGTTGGGCACATTTGCATGTTTTAAACCTTTCGTTAATAATTTCTCCATCTTTACCTGAGTGAGTTTAACTAAATTTACTTGTTAGATTAAGGAACCTGGCTGCCTTATTTCTTGCATTAAATTAAATACACATATTATATTGGCAATATCACCTCCCTTTAACTCAGGAGTAGGGCAGAGAGGAGTCAATCTCCCACCCCCACTAACTTGGTTATAACAACATGCACCACCTTACAGAATAGTGCACATGTTTTACATATGCAGAGTATTTAGTCTTGCATTGTTATAAAATGGTATATGCGTCAATTACAGAAGGGAGATTGCTACTGCAAAGCACATGCAGTTGTGACATTCTGAACTAGACCCAGTAGAGTGCTTGTTTGGCTGGAAGTATTGCAAGTATTATTTTTGTTATGGTAATCATGCTGTGTGTAAAGGAGCCCAATTATATTATAAAATTTATTGATTGATTGTAGGAAGGGTAATATGTTGCATAACACTAGGATCTACATATACCAGAGCTGCCTATGAAAGTTTGTGTCGACCAAGGTACAGAAATCTTTGTGAAAATCTTTTGTGATCTTGCTGTACCCATTCTTTACTGCTGTTTTATTTCTTTACAAGTTTTCCTCACAGCAGTGGGCAAAAACTTCTTTTGTGGGGCTTGGGCAAGGAGGGTCTATCTTTTGTAGGCTGTATTGGTCGTGTGTGCTGTGTATTCTTGTGAAGCACGTCATCGAGTTTTCCCATAAGAATCTGCAACAAATGCAAAGGCAGACTTGACTGTCTTATGTAGCTAATGCAGAGCTCCCCCTGCTGTTGACTGAGATATGATATTTAATTGTGATAACTTCATGTGTGTAGGAATCTCGAATTTCTTGCAACATTCTCGATGTCAGTGGGGAACTATATCTTGAGAAAGACACAAGAGGGCTCCATGTTCTCTCTCCCAAGCCATTCAGGCATGGAGTAACTGGTGAAAGAGATGGCCATCTTTGCCGGGCCCAGAAACAGACACAAGGAGGTCCTCTGACTTGCCTGCCTCCCGCTCCATACTGGATGATTGAAGATCAGAAGTATTGTACTAAAATGCAGCAGGAAATTGCAGAGCAACCTATTTAAGTAAAGGAATAAGTCTGCAACGCCTCGCATTGCCTACCCATGTGAAATAAGTTTGAATTTTAAGATTGGACTTGCACCATTGGAAATATTAATCTTTGCACGTAACTTGCCTTGAAAAACATGTATGAAAACTAAGTAAGGTAACAAGATTACATGAATGAAAGTTACAGAAGATTGAGGTTTTCAAAAAGAAGCAGCTTTTTGCTTTTGTGCTGAGCAACCTGTCTTCCCTCGGATCATTTGATGAATTTCAAAAATACTAATAAGTTGTAATTAAATTAATAATTATATTGTTAAGTTCATGTATACAACTGGGCTGCTCTTGATCACTTTTGAGATGGCCATGGTTGTATTTTTCTTATAGGCTTATTTAATGAAGATTATAAAATTTGTTATTTAAAATACTCATCCAAATTTTAAAGTAAAATATTTTAAGAACGGAATTTATGGTATTTTAACCTTTGTGATGGTGTGAATAGATTTAATGTGATCTTATTTTTTTTAACAAAAGTGCTGAATCAGAGAGTTTTGTTGCATCCCAGCAATTTTTACAGCAATAATTATTAACATAACATTGTATAATTTCATGGGCACAAATGTAGTATTGTAGATGAATGTGACCATGAAAATTTCTGCTAAGGCTGTAAAATGTAATGTGTCCTGTTCAGCACACTTAATTGCCCTAGTTCAGTTACTATTTGAAATGTAAAACTTTACACTAACCTGGGTAAGAACCTGCGCAATTTCTGACAGCAACCAATGTAGAATACAACGACAAATTGCATTTAATGTAGTAAATACAATGACAAAATGCCTTTAATGTAGTAAAATGTCACCAAAACACTTTATAGCAGCATTTAGCCATAGTCCACAAAGGACCACAGGCATCTCTTCCATTAGAGAGAAACAGTTGATTTTATATGCTTGAGGGGCAAACGTGGGGCAAGGTGAGGAAGCAAGCCTCCATAAATTATCACAGCGAGTATAGAGATTAAACCCGCGCCATTGGCATCATTCTGCATCACACTCCAGCCATTTAAACAGCAGCATTATCAGAGAATTTGCAGCAACCACGCATCTGCATAAGGATCTAAATGACCAAATGTTTTGTCAAAAGAAGTATGACTTAAGGGTCTGGAGAGGAGAGAGAGCAATAGAAAGTCAGAAAAGCTTAGGCAGGGAATTACAGAATCACAGAATCTTAATGGCACAGAAGGAGGCCATTCAAATTCCAGTGGTTGCAGCCACCAACAATAGGGAAAACAAAATAGAGGATGCTCAATGACAGAATTGGAACACAATATTCTCAGAGCATTGTTGGGAAGGAGGAGCTTACTATGGCTGGCAGTGGAGAAGCATGGTGTAGGCATATGAAAGCAAAGATGACCATTTTAAATTTAAGGCATTACTGAAATGTGAACTAGCATGTGAGACAAGGGATGATTATTGTACAGGGTGTTGTGCTGTTTAAGATATAGACAGCAGAGGATGAGCTCAGGTTTAAGAAGGTGGGAAGATGGGAGGCTGGCCAGGAAAGCATTGGAGCAGTTGAGTCTGGAGGTAACCAGAGCGGGCAGCAGATTTTGGCAGCAGATGGCCTGAAGCAGGGAATGAAATGGGTGATATTACAGAGGAGGAAGCCAGCTGTGTTGGTTGTGGGGAGAATATCAGGTCTGAAGTTCAGTTCAGGGCCATATAGGACAGAGTTGTGAACATTCTGATTCATCCCAGGGAGAGGGATGGAATTGGTGGTTATGAAATGGAGTTTGTGGCTGGGGCCAAAGACACAATGGCTTCGTTTCCCAATATTGGAGAAAATTTCTGCTCGGCCAATACTGCATGTTGAAAATACTGAATGCTAAATGGTAGGCTGTTGATGGAGTGATTGAGAGAGGTGGTTGTGAGATAGAGCTGAGGGTTGTCAGTGCTCATGTGGAATGTGGTACATTTTCCAAAGGGCAGCATATGGATGAAAAATTAGAGGAAGCCAAAGATATAGATCCTTAAGATGCCTCCAGAGTTAATGATGTAGGAGCGAAAAGAGAAACTATTAAATATATTTTTCTGGTTATGACTGGATAGATTAAAATGAAACCAGGAGAGGGCAGTCATGTTAAGTTGGAAGTTACAGGAGAAGCATGGGAGAAGGATGGTATGGCCAAATATTTAAGGCTTCAGACAGGTGGAGAAGGATTAGGAGTAACAAGTCATTTATGACTGATAAATGCTGTGGCAGGGGCAGAAACTTGTTTGGAGAGGCTTAGGCTTTGCAGGAATGATGGTCAAGGATCTGGGAGGAAGCAGCATGTAAATCAACTTGGGAGAAGAAAGGGAGGTTAGAGAAGGGGGAGGTAGTTTGCTGGGAGAGATGGTGAAGGGTGGGGATTTTGAATGGGAAGGTGTTCACAACAGATTTAAAAGGAAGTGAGACACTATGGATGAGAGGGAACCATTTATATATCCTAACACGGTGGTCAGGAAGAGGAGATACATGGGCAGCAGTTCTGTGAAAATAGGATTGAGAGATCGAGAGATGAATCTCCTGGACAAGATGAATTCTGATAGGTAATAAGAGTTTCTGGTGTTTGTACTGGAAGTTTAATGAATAAGTTGTATTTCCGCATCTGATTGTTTCAAGTTCTAGTAAAGTTCTTTTCTTGTGTATGATTCTTTTTATTCTCAGCCTCTTGCACAACACAGTCACTTGTTTATAGAAAATGAGGTGCACACTGAAATGAGTCTTCCATAACCTACCACAAAATACAAGCAACTAAAGTCAGGACACATTGTTCAAGCAGTGTTTTACCTGAAAGTTATTTTTCCTCTCTCTCTCTCTTTCTCTCTCTTCCTCCCTCTCCCCCACTCCCCCCATTCAATTTTCTTTGTTCCTCAAGAGCATTGACTCACACTGTAGTGTCGTTTCATTTGAGCCTGCACAGTGACTATATTCTGTTTTACATTGTGTTATTGGAGGCATACCTTTTGTAGCGCCCCTTTGTCATAAAGTCACAACATCCTTATAAAAATGCCAACATCCTAGAAGCTTAAAATGAACCAGGAAGGAAGAGATTAGAAGGGTAATTGAAGCTAAATTGAGGAGAGAGGTTTTGAAGAAATTTTCAACCATGGAGAGATTTCTGGAGGTAGTTCCAATGGGTAGGCCTTAGTTGGTTGAAGACTCTGCCTTGGGTGTTGGGTGCAAGGTAGGCAAGGAGGTGATTAAAACTGACAACAAAGATTTTGAAGTGAGTGCATTGGAGAACATCGGTAGTCAGTTGAGATTTTCTGTGATGGGCAAGTGGGATAGCATTGGTGAAGAGGAATTTGCTTTACTGCAGTAGTCAGTGGAATATGATGATGAGTACTTGATTTTGTTTTAATTTTTTTCCTTTGGCCTTCAAAGCCCAGAGTTCCTGACATCAGTTTATCATGTCTGCTGCCATCCTGGCTTAGGGCAGCTAATTCGGCTTCGATGACTGGTAGAACATGGCCTATGTAGAATGGTTCCCCATGGGATGCTTTTACTCATTAATGAACCAGAAAACCAATTTAATGCATATAAAGCAGGTGAGGTCACGCTCCTGACTTCCCAAAGCCTGTCCATCATCTACAAAGTGCAAGTTTGAAGTGTGATGGAATACTCCCCACTTGCCTAGATGAGTGCAGCTCCCACAACACTCAAAAATCTTGACAACCACCCAGGACAAAGCAGCCTGATTGATTGGCACCCTATCCACAAACATTCACTCCCTCCACCACCGATGCACAGTAGCAGCAGTGTGTACCCTTCTACAAGATGCACTGCAGGAATTCACCAAGGCTCCTTAGATAGCACCTTCCAAACCCATGACCACTACCATCTAGGAGGACAAGGGCAGCAGATAGATGGGAACACCACCACTTGCATGTTCCCCTCCAAACCACTCACCACCCTGACTTGGAAATATATTACCGTTCCTTCACTGTTGCTGGGTCAAAATCCTGGAACTCCCTCCCTAAGAGCACTGTGGATGTACCTACACCACATGGACTGCAGTGGTTCAAGAAGGCAGCTAACCACCACCTTCTCAAGGTGAAACTAGGGATGGGCAATAAATGCTGGCCCAGCCAGCGGAGCCCACATCCCGTGAATGAATTAAAAAAAAAGCAGGTGAGGTGCACAACCGTATGGAAGTCATTTTATATCTGGCGGAATGATAAATATCCCTCTTCAGCAAACAGCCATTATTGGCTCTTTTTCCCTATTGATTATGTATGACAGAAGATTGTTGGGAGGTGTGGTAGGTATAAGGGCCCTTCTCCTGCTTCCCAAGGTTTGCCACACTATAGAATGGACATTGAGGAAGGCCAGTCAAACAATCTTGTGCAGTTGAGAATTGATTTCACAGAAGAGCCAGTGAGCGGATAACCTGCAGCCTTTGATATAGTTGGGTATTGATTGTGGCATGGAGTATATAAGGGTTCAAGTAAATTTGAACTAATGCTGTAGTTTAACTTCAATATTTTTCACTTTTTCAGTGATCCTTATGTGAAGTTGTCCTTGTACGTGGCTGACGAGAACCGAGAACTCGCTTTGATTCAGACAAAAACAATCAAAAAGGTAAATTTTTGGATTTTTTGTAATTGTGCCAGGAGTGCCAAGAATTGACTCTGTCCCTATAGAGACTGATAACTTTTAAGAAGAATTTTGAACTTCTGGTGTCTATAACTGAAAGCATCACACAACAAGATTTCAAGCTTTAAGACTTTTACTGTAACAGGCACATTAGAAGCAATGAAGACAAATTCTACTTGAAACTACAGAAAAGAACTTTGCCCACTTAACCCACACACCCAAATTCATAGATAATAGTTGTGCTTCATACTATCTCTTAAGTGGTCGCTTCATTCTGGAGCAATCAGGCCAAAGTGATTCTTGGCTCCTGAGGGCTTCCTTTCTTTTCCTTTCCCAGCTGGATTACAACTGATAGCAGATCTGACTTTCACGGTCAGGGACCAATTGGAGATCCTTCCTCTAGCCAAGCTAGGTGAATTTTCCATCTCATTTAAATCCTCAAATTTGGTGTCTCCAATCTGAAGATGAGCTCCCGTCCACGTTTCACATGGTGACTGGTAGGGCCAGAATTCTCTACTCAAATTGCTGGACAAGTTGCATCTTTCTTTCTGCTCTCCCTCCTCACCTTTCTCTCTCTCCCTGTCTTTCTCTCTGTCTCTCTCTCGCACACACTTTCTCTGTATTTCTGTGTCTCTCCCCATCTCTTCCTCTCCCCCTCTCTTCCTCTCCCCCTCTCTTCCTGTCTTCCTCTCTGGCTGGCGCCTGCTCGACTGCCTGCTCTCGCGCTCGACTGCCTACTCTCGCGCTCGCACTTGACCGTTTACTCTCTTTCTCTGACACCTATGTGGGGTTGTAGGGACAATCAAGCAGGCCATTAAAGTACCAATAACAGAAACCTTAAGCACTTGATACCTCAACCTTGTGCAGTTAAACATTGAAACGTTAACAAAAGAGATCGTAGAAAAGAAAACTTCTTATAACCTCTTAGAGATGTCAGTCAAGCAGAATCAACACCAGTACGCTTGTGTAAACAAATTCACTTTCACAGTCCTTTTATAATAGTCTGGGCATTCAGTCTTTCTGATGTTATAGTAAGTTATTTTTTCTGTGATCTCTTTTGTTGATGCCCCAATGTTTATTTGCATAATGTTAAGAGGTCTCAAGGAGGCTGGTTAGTTCAGTTGGCTAGCCTGTGGTTTTAGAATAATGCCAACAACACGGGTTCAATTCCCATTTCAGCTGAAGTGAACTTATGACCTACCTTTTCGCTCTGTTTCTGTGAGTGAAAGCAATGGCAGATCACCACTGACCAAAAAAAAACTGCCCAGGAAACAGCTCAGGATGAAGCATCAGTAGACAGTGAGCCAAGGATCTGCCTTAAGATAGAGAGCACATGAATGAATGAAGAGGTGTCAAGTGCTTAATGCTTCTGTTATTGAGAGGTTAATGATCTATTTAATTGACACTTTTATGGGGCTGTGGGAGCATATCAAAAAATTATGAATGGTTTTTTTTCTAAGCATTTTCACACATGGTATTGTTACCAAGGGGTTCAGTGATTCTGTACATAGTGAAAACTAGGTGAGTGGGCCTAGAAGTGTCATGAGCTTGTATGGAGGGTATGAGGGGCGTCATTTGGCATTGAGTGGCAATGGGAGCCATAAGGGGTTATGGGAGTGGGTGTGGGGCAAGAATTGGCATGGAGGTTTTAAGGGGCCATGGTGGTAGGTGGGGATGTATGAGTTGGCATGGGGACTATAAAAGGCAATTGGATTGGGTGGGGAGGGGGGATGGTATGAGTTAGCATGGCGCATAGGAGTGGTGCATAGGCAAGACCTTTAGAATATAAATTTCAAAAGATTCCTGAATTCAGACTTGATGACTTCTCTGAGATCCATGAACCATGAGTCATGGAGAAGCTGGCCTGACTCCACGAAAATTTGGGGGGGTGGGGTGAACGATGCCTATTCCCGCAATGGAGTCGGTCAGGTCGGGAGAGCAGGGTGCAGCCTCTTCGTTTGTACTCTTATCCTATGCCAGCAAAAATTGGGGGCACTGGGGATGGGGGCAGGAATCCCAGAATCTAGCCTCACCTGCCATTTTTAAATGGCTCTGGGGTTCTTCTGCCTCTGCGAAAATCCGGCCCTAACAGTTTATCCACAGTCAACACACCTACTCTGGTCATTGTTTATAGGTGTGAATATCTTGCAGCACCTTCCCAGTAAGACAACGTGAGCCGCACTTTAACCTTTAACAACCAAGCCACCCAACCCTCACCATATGTTTTCTCTACAACTCTCTGGTCAAGAAAGTAAGAGCCCATGGGATCCAAGGCAAAGTGGCATGTTGGATCCAAAGTTGGCTGAGAGGCAGGAAGCAGAGGGTGATGGTAGAGGGATGTTCCTGTGGCTGGAAGTCTGTTTCCAGTGAGGTTCCACAGGGCTCGGTGCTGGGGCTCTTGCTGTTTGTGGTGTACAGAAATGATTTGGACTTAAATGTAGGGGGTATGATCAAGAAGTTCGTGGATGACATGAAAATTGGTAAGGTGGTAAATATTGAGGAGGATAGCCTTAAACTGCAGGAGGATATCAATGGACTGGTCAAGTGGGAAGAGCCCTGGCGAATGGAATTCAACCCGGAAAAGTGTGAGGTAATACAGTTGGGGAGGGCTAACAATGGAAGGGATTACACTATGAATGCTAGGACCCTGTAAAGTACTGAAGATCAGAGGGACCTTGGTGTGCATATCCATAGATCCTTGAAGGTAGCAGGGCAGATAGATAAGGTGGTTAAGAAGGCATATGGGGCACTTTTCCTTTATTAGTCGAGGCATAGAATACAAGAGCAGGGACGTTATGCTGGAACTGTATAAAATGCTGGTTAGGCCACAACTAGAGAACTGCGTGCAGTCCTGGTCACCACATTATAGGAAGGATGTGATTGCACTGGAAAGGAGATTTACCAGGATGCTGCCTGGGCTGGAGGGTCTGAGGTACGAGGAAAGATTGGATAGGCTGGAGTTGTTTTCCTTGGAGCAACGAAGCTTGAGAGGGACCCTGAGAGAGGTGTATAAGATTGAGGGGCATAGATAAGGTGGATAGGAAGGCACTTTTCCCATTAGTAGAGGGGTCAATATCCAGGGGGCATAGATTTAAGGTAAGAGGTAGAAGGCTAAGAGGGGAGTTGAGAAATCTTTTCACCCAGAGGGTGGTGGAAGTCTGGAACTCGCTGCCTGAAAAGGGTGGTGGAGTCAGAAACTCTCATAACATTTTAAGAAGTATTTAGATTTCCGCTTGCATTGCCATAGCCTCCAGGGCTATGGGCCAAGCACTGGAAAATGGGATTAGTATAGTCAGATCTTTGTTGACCGGTGCTGACATGATGGCCGAAATGCCGCCTCCTGTGCCGTAGACACCTATAAGCCTTCAACAGATGACCATGCAATTTCAGTCTCTTCTTGGCTACTTTCTTCGATGCTTCCACAGTCTTCACTGACCCCTGACTGACTTTTTCCTGACCTTGTCCCTTCTCATCACTCCACATATCTATCTCAGCATCTGCATCTCGTTAGTATCCAGTTGTTGTTCCTTTCTTCTTGATGTTGTTCAGGTTTCTGCATTATATAACAAGGCTGGTCTCACAACTGTTCTGTACATTCTTCCTTTCAGTTCCTGCGGTACTTTTCTTTCTCGCAACACTGCACTGCATTTCTTTCAGTTACTCCAACCAGAGCTACTCCACTGCTTAATTTCCATTGCCATACCTCCATCTTCTGCCATCACTGACCCCAGGTATTTGAAGCAATCTTTTTTTAAAACAATATATAATCTAAATTTAATTATATGTAAATAATATTAATATTAATATTATTAATAGTTGTCATTCTCAGAGATTCCAATCTATATTGCAACTTTGAGTCAAGCTATTGAAAGTAAAATGGACCGGTTGTGTTTTTAAAAATTATTTCATGGGCGTAGCCAGCAAGGCCAGCATTTGTTGCCCATCCCGACTTGCCCTTAAACTGAGTTGCTTGCTAAGCCATTTCTGAGGGCATTTAAGTGTCATTTGGAATGAGGAAATGGGTAACAGTTTGGAGCTTATACCTTGATGTGTAGCTTCCACTACTGACACCTTAAAGCTTGATTGAAGTAAACTTTTCAGAAGAGCAGCGCAAGTTTACTGAGGCCATATTGTACAAAGTTTGACCCAACCTGCCATAGGTTGATCATGATTTGAGTCTTAAGTATTCTCTTAGCAAACGCAGCAGGGCAAAAACAAATGAACAGAACCGCCTTCACAAAGTATAATGTTCAAATGAGTTATTGTTCACCAGCTGTATTTTCAGCCTTCCGTCCAACTAGGATCTTTGTCCAGCTACCTGCACGTGTCGCAGGCATCTGAGTTGCATTGTACATTAACACTGCCCAGCAGTAAGGCATGATCTCAATGCCAAATTTGTAAAGTAGCATCCTATGTCAGATCAGATTTGCATTATGCTAGGAATGAACACTTCTGAGTTTTATTGACTTTAACCCTCATTTCATAATCTATCTTTTGGGGTGTAATCATAAGGCTAATTCCATTTTAACCCCCACATGACAAGGCTTTTATGTAATGTATTATTTTTCAAAGGAGATCCCTTCTGTATTTTTTTTAAAAAAGATGCTGGAAATCTGAAATAAAGTCAGAAACTGGTAGAGAAAGTTGGTGTTTATTGCAAGAGGAATGGAATATAAAAGTCAGGAAGTTTTACTGTTACTGTACAGGGCCTTGGTGAGACCACACCTGGAGTACTGTATACGGTTTTACACTCTCTTTGAAAAAAGACATAATTGTGTTGGAAGTAATTCTGAGAAGGTTCACTTGACTCACTCCTGAGATGAAGGGCTTGCCTTATGAAGAAAGGTTGAACAGGTTGGACCTATACCCATTGGAGTTTAGAAGAATGAAACATAAGATCCTGAAGGCACTTGATAGGATGGATATCGGGAGGATATCTCCTTTTGTCGGAGAGACTAGAGCTAGGGGGCACAGTTTAAAAATAAGAGGTCTCCCTGTTAAGATGGAGATGAGAATTTTTTTCTCTGTGGGTCGTTAGTAGGTGAAACTTTCTTCCCCCGAAAGTAGTGGCGGCTGGGTCAATGGATTTATTCAAGGCTGAGTTAGTTAGATTCTTGATAGACAAGGGAGTCATAGAATCACAAAATCTTTACAGTGCAGAACGAGGCCATTCATCCCATCGAGTCTGCACTAGCTCTCTGAAAGAGCATTCTACCTAGTTCCACTCCCCTGCCTTATCCCTGTAACTATACACATTCTCTCTTTTCAGATGGCATCTAATTCCCTTTTGAATATTTCCATTCAACATGGCTCTACCACCCTCTTGGGAAGTTCATTTCAGAATCCAACCACCGTCTGGGTGAAAACATTTTTCTTCACATCACTTTTAGTCCTTTACCAATTGTTTTGAATATTGGTCCTTGATGCTCTTTTGAATGGGAACAGTTTCTCACTGTTTACCCTATCCATACCTATATCAAGTCTCCTCTTAGCCTTCTTTACTCTCAGGAAAACAGTTCCAACCCCTCCAATCTAGAATCATTCTTGTGAAACCCTCTACAATGCCCTCTACCCTCTACTCTCTACAACGCCTTCACATCCTTCCTCAAGTATGGTGCCCAGAACTGGACGCAATACTCCAGATGAGGCCTAATTAGTGTCTTATACGAATTCAACATGTCCTCCTTTCTCTTGTACTCAATGCCCCTATTAATAAAACCTAAGATATCAAATGCTTTATTAACTGCTCTCTCAACATGCACTACCATCTTCAATAACATATACACCGAGGTCCCTCTGTTCCTGCACCTCCTTTAGAGTTTCTCCATTTTGTTTTGTACTGTCTCTCTGTATTCTCCCTGCCAAAATTAATCACCTCATACTTCTTTGCGTCGATCTTCATCTGCCACTTATCTGCCCAATTCACCAACATGTCCATGTCTGTTTGAAGTTCAAGACTATCCTCATCATAGTTGGCAACGTTTCCAATCTTCATGTCATCCACAAATTTTGAAATCATGCCCTGCACACCACAGTCTAGCTCATTAATATATATCAGGAAGAGCAAGGGCTCCAACACTGACTCCTGGGGAACTCCACTACAAACATGGTTCCAATCTGAAAAGCACTCATTTATCACTACTCTGTTTCCTGTCACTCAGCCAATTTCAAGTGCCTACTTTCTTTTTTATTCCATGAGCTAGAATTTTGCTCACAAGTCTGTTGTGTGGCACTGTATCAAATGCCTTTTGAAAATCCATATATGCCACAACAACAGCTTTGCCCTTATCAAACTTCTCTGTTACCTCCACAAAAAATTCCAACAAGTTAGTTAAACATGATTTTCCCTTAATGAATCCATCCTGGCTTTCCTTAATTATTCTGCACTTGTCTAAGTGACTATTTGTCCTGAACTACAGTTTCCAGAAGTTACCCTGTAATTGAAGTCAAACTGGTCATTTGCAATTCCCTAGTCCTCTGGCACGTCCCCTGTGTCTAAAGAAGACTGGAAGATTATCACTAGTGCCTCTGAAATTTCCACTCACTTCCCTCAGTACCCTTAGATGCATCTCCTCCGGCCCTGGTATCTTATCTATTTTAAGCAAAAATAGCCTTTCTAACACCTCAATTGTAAATTCTTCAAGTGTACCAGTTACCACCTCTCTCACCTCGGCCTGGGTAGCAGCTTCTTCCTTTGTAAAGGCAGATACAAAGTACTTGTTTAATACCTCTGCTATTTCTCCTGCCTCCACATGCAAGTCCCCTTTTTTTTTATCCCAAATTGGCCTTACTCTGACCACCCTTTTATTATTTATATGCTTATAGAAAACCTTGGGATTCCCTTTTATTTTAGCTGCCAGTCTCTTTTCATGCACTCTCCTTGATTTTCTTATTAGTTTTTTCACTTCCCCTCTGGTCTTTCTATATTCAGCTTGATTCTTCATTGTATTTTCTACTTGACATCTGTCGTACATGCACTTCTTCCTTTTCATTTTCACCTCTATCTCTCTTGTCATCCAGGGTGTTCTGGATTTATTTTTCTTACCTTTCCCCTTCAAGGGAATACACTTTGACATTGCTTGCAATACTATCTCTTTGAAGATAGCCCATTGTTTAGCCACCATCATTTCTGCCACCATTTGATTACAACTTACTGGACTCAGATGCTTTCTCATCCCATCGAAGTTGGCTTCCCCCCAATTAATTATCTCTGCTCTGGATTGTTCCTTGCCCTTTCCCTTGGCCAACCTAAACCTTATGATACAATGGTCACTGTCCCCTAAATGCCTTCCCACTGATAGATGATCCACTTTGGCCAACTCATTCTCCAGAACCAGGTCCAACAGTGCCTGCCCTCCCGTTGGACCGCAAACACACTGCTGCAGAAAATTATCTTCACGTTCCAGGAACTCGTGCCCCTCTTGTCTATGTGCACTATTCCTATCCCAGTCTATATTTGGATAATTGAAGTTTCCCCATTGTAATTACTCTATTTTCTTGCACCTCTCTGTAATTTCTTCACAAATTTGTTGCTCGACATTCCTTCCACTGGTTGGCGGTCTATATGCTACAACGATCAATGTTATTGCAACTTTTTCATTCCTTATCTCCAGCTAGAGAAATTCCGTCCTTTTCCTCGCTGGGACATCCTATCTCTCCAGCGCAGTAATGCCATCTTTAATCAATACCGCCACTCCTCCCGTCCACTTTTCTTCCTTACCTGTCTCTCCTAAACACCTTGCACCCAGGAATGTTTAATGCCCAGTCCTGCCCTCCTTTGAGCCTGGTCCCTGTTATAGCAATAATATCACAGTTCCGTTTGTCAACCACATGTAATTACAGGCACATGTAGTTCACCAATCTTACTAACTGCACCCCATGCGTTCACATACATGCACATTAGGCCTGATTTGGGCTTTTTTACTTTCCCTTTTACTCTGACCCCATCTGATGACTTACTATTGCCTTCTCTAATTGTATCAAACTTTTCAAGTATCCTATTAACCTTGATACTACTCTCTGATATATGGTATACTTCCCACTACCAGCTCTTCTCCTCACCACCCTTTGTTTTTCTTCAGGTTCCCACCCCCCTGCCAATTTAGTTTTAAGCCTCCCCAACAGCACTAGCAAACTTCCTCGTGAGGACATCAGCTTCAACCCTGTTAAGGTGTAACCTGTCCTCCTTGTGCAGGTCTCACCTGCCCCAGAACCAGTCCCAATGCCTCAGAAATCTAAAGCCCTCCCTACTACTCCTTTTCTCCAGCCACTTGTTGAACTGCTCAATCTTCCTTTTCTTATGCTTACTAGCACGTAGCACTGGGAGTAATCCTGAGATTACTGATCTTGAGGCCCTGCTTTTTAATTCCCTTCCTAACTCCCTAAAATCTGCTTTCAGGACCTCATCCCTTTTCCTGCCTATGTCCCAATGTGGGTCACGATCTCTGGCTGTTCACCCTCCCGCAAAACAATGTCCTACATCCGCTCTGTGCCATCCTTGACCCTGTCACCAGGGAGGCAACATATCATCCTGGAGTCACGTCTACGGCTGCAGAAACGCCTGTCTGTTCCCTTAACTATGCACTCCCCTACCACTATTGCTCTTCTACTCTTCTTCCTTCCCTCCTCTGCAGTTGAGCCACTTGTGGTTCCATGAACTTGGCTGTTGCCACATCTCTTTGAAGAACCATCTCAGTCACCAGAATCCAAAATGGAAAAGCAGTTAGAGCGAGGTAGCCTCAAGGGATTCCTGCACTACCTGCCGGTTTCTCTTAGATACTGTGGCATTCACTCATTCCCTTTCTGCCTGTGTACTACTTAGCTGCCGAGTCTAGAAAGGCCTATACTGACCAACCAATCGACTTAGGGGACTCCTGTGATGTAACTTTTAGATTTAATCCATAAATTTATGGGCTTCCCTGAAGCCAAGTAACAGTCAGTTTACTGGAGGCTGAGGAAAGGTAGAAAGTGAAAGGAGCACCTCCTTCCCTCTTCAATGAATCTCCTCACTTAACAAACTCCAACTTCAGCACTCTAATGCACACAAAGCAGCCTGTGCAGGCAAAAGCAGTGCTGGAGAAAGTCTGTTTCTATACTCCCTGATTCAAGCTTCTGAAAACCAGTTTAAGCCAGTTAGTGAGCTAATTAACTGGCTTCAGCTCCAAGCAGAGTCTATGTACCCCTGATTTAAAGTTGGACTGAACCTTAACTTCTCCCAACCCAAAGAGCAACCTGTAGTTAATTGCTAAATTAAAGAAAAGACTAGACTTTAGATAGAATTAACCCTTAAATTAAATTAACACTTAAAACTTCAACTTAAGCACGCTAATGCAGCCAAAGCAGCACTCCAGTCGAGGGTTATGGAGAGCAGACAGCAAAGCAGAGTTGAGACCACAATCAGATCAGTCATTATCTTATTGAATGGTGGAGCAGGCTCTAAGGGCCGAATGGCATACTCATGCTCCTTGGTCCTATGTTCCTATAATACAACCATGGGAATTCCCAGTCGCAGCTGCAGAGGACAATATCTATCCCCCTGATGATACTGTCTCCTATCATTACCACATTCATTTTCACTCGAATGCCTTGCATCATTATGTTGCGGTTTATTTATCACCCTGCAGTTCTTGTTGTCAAAGCAAGTACTTTGTACCTGTTGATCAAAATCAAGAAGGGAGGCTCCTCATTCACAACATGATGGAACCCCATACACCGCCCTGTCCCTGACCATTGGTCAACTCAAGTTCTGCTTAATCTAAGGTGTGCGACTTCCTCTTGGAACAAAGTCTCCAGTTAACTATTTCCCCTCCCTAATGCCCAGCAATGTCTGCAGCATGGGCTACAGTTTAACACCGCTGAGCTGAAGTTCCTTGAGTTGTGGACACTTACTGCAGATACGGCTGTCTGACATTGCAGTGCTCTCCATGAATTCCCAAATGCTGCACTTACAGCACACCACCTGTCCTGCCCGTCTGTGTAGCATTAATTATTTATTTGATTAGCAAGTTAGTTGGTAACTTAAGGGGAAAATAATAGCAAGATAAGTCTCCTGGCTTTGTGATGAATGAAAAATATTCACCAGTTACTGAAGCTAAAACCCAAAGAAGATACTGGAAATCCTCAGCAGGTCTGGCTGCGCTGATGACCTTTCATCAGAATGTTAACTCTTTCTCATTCCTCGGATGCTTCATGACCTGCTGAGGATTTCCCGGATTTTCTGTTTTTATTTCAGATTTCTAGCATCTGCTGTATTTTGCTTTTGTATTTGAGAACAAAAAACAGCACCTACTTTCCTCGCAACACCAAATTACTAGTTGCACCAAATTCCTGACTTCAGTACTCTGTTTGTGAAGCACTCGGCTCTTTGGCCACTCTGCTTTTCACAGAGAGAAATTGTTGACACACACAAACTACAGAAAGATGGGAGTTCAGGGTGAGGCTAGGGTAGGCCAGTGGAAGGGAGGTAAGTGGCAGAGGCAGCTGATCAGATGGCCGTGATCTTAATGACAAAGAAGTACATGAGCTCCTTGCATTTATTGCTGGAAGTGCGTGTGGTGGAGATGGGGGAAAGGGTTTAAGAAGACGGGTTGCAGTAGAGAAAATAAACTAGTGGTTAAATTTGCATTCCAGGCTGAGCTAGCCAGATATTGAAGTGAATGGCTAAACCAGTTGTCCGCCATATCTGTTCAAGTTCCTTGGACATTAAGACTTCTGCCAGCGTGAGACAGAGTTATGGTTTTGTTGGAGACTTGGGCATCAAAGGTGGAGGCGAGGGTGCACAGGTAAATCAGTAATGTCCAGTTGAATAGCTGGCCAAAGGCTAAACAGTTGGCATTTTGAAACCGCAGTTTTAAGTGAATTGGGGGTAATTTTCCCCAGGAGTGGACAAGGAAGAGAGGTAGGTTTGGGAGGTGGAAGGGCGATGTGGGTGATGAGTGATAAAAGGAAGTGAAGAGAGGTTATCTGTGATTGAGAGAATAGATGCCATTGAGTATGTTCAAGCCTGAGGTGGGCAGATTTTTGATTGACGAGGGAGTTGAGGGTTATTGGGGGCAGGCAGGAAAGTGGAGTAAAGGCCACGATCGGTTCAGCCATGATCTTATTGAATGGGGAACAGGCTCAAGGGGGCCTACTTCTGCTCCGGCTTACGTTCTGATGTGGACAGACCATGTGAGTTCGCAAGACCAAGGGAGTTGGGGAGTTCATGTGGTAAGAGAGTTTAAGGGAGGGTGGGGGGGGGGTTAAGAGGGCAGTGAGCTCGGGAGTGAGAGTATGATGAGTTGGTATGATTGAACTCATCAAAGATGAGAAGTCATTCAGCGCAGAGGTTGAGGGAGGAAAGCAGTGAAGATGCCTTGGTGAGAAAATTTTTAATGTAGTTGGCAGTAGAGAGCGAGGATTTTAAATGAGAGGGGTAAACATACTTCATACAAGCATGTGAATTAAGAGCAGGAGTAGGCCATTCAGCCCCTCGAGTCTGCTCCGCCATTCAATAAGATCACGGCTGATTTGGTTGTGGCTTCAACACCACTATCCTGCCTACCCCCGATACCCTTTAACCCCCTTGTTAGTCAAGAATCTATCTACTTCTGCCTTAAAAATATTAAATGACCATGCCTTTATCACTCTCTGGGGAAGGTTGTTTCACAGACTCAAGACACTCTGAGAGAATAAATTTCACCTGGGTGGAACAAGATGAGATGCTCAAAGGAGTAGAAAGAGCCAGGTGCAATTTAATGATAAAGAGTCACAATGACTGAAGTTATCATCACTTCTTAGCCATGTTTTTCTTGAGGCGATGATGTTCATTGATGGCAAGGGCCTTGTTCACAGTGAATGGTTTTTCTGGAGGGAGATGTGGAGAGGGGTGTTGGGATTGTTCCACTGGTATAGACCACAGGCAGTGGGAGGGATAAGTTGGAAGGGAAGAAGATGAGGCAGGGTGAGCCTGGGCTGGAAGGTCAGCAATATTGTAGGTTGGGGCAGTTGGAGTTACTGCTTATAATGATCCAGCACCGACTGCCTTGATGAGCCCCTCGAGAATGTCAAGGGAGGCACAAAGATATTGCTTCTTGTCCTTGTGTTGTCTGCTCTTTGCTTCATTTCTGTTACTGTAAAGACATTTCTTGTCTGGTGGTGCTGTGCTTTAACAAATTCTCTGAATTAAATTTTCACTTGACAGAAAGCACTTTTTGCATATAGATTTATAACCACCACATGGCAGCATGGAGTTCTGCATAGTGCTTGTTTTTCTGCTGTTATCTAATTGAAAACATTGACCGGTTGAGCTATAAGAAATATTGACACTGTGGCACATTTATTTTAAGCATGATTGCAGTTTTAATTTAAGTGAAGGTGACTTCATTTTAAGAAACAATTGAATAAACAAAAACACTATCTAAAACAAGTTTATGTCTTAAATATTATAGTTCTTGAAGAAAGAAAACACAATTGCCATGTTTTGTACGGAACTGTCCAAAGTTTTAAGGTTAGATGTGTTCGTTGTTTGTACAAATCTGGAAGTAAAACTGATGGGCACAATTATCTTTTGCAGACGTTAAATCCAAAATGGAATGAAGAATTTCTTTTCAGGGTGAGTACTAACAATCTTATGAAACCCCTTTCCATTCTCCTTCACCCTCACCTACAACAAGTCTGAGGGACTCATGGACACCTTTGCATTCAAGATTCAGACCATCCAATCAGCTACCTCAGCCAATTCCCTCCCTTCCTCTAGCCCACCAGGCTAAACTTACTCTACAGCTGCCCCCACCGTCCCCACCCTCCCTACTGCCCAGTCTTGAACTCACATTTTTCTCTATTTTCTCTCCCGTCTTCCCTCGTGCCCTTTCCCAGCTCACCTTGCCCATGAGACTTACCACCTTCTCCTTCTCCCTTCTTCTGATTTTTATAAACTCTTGACTACCCAACCAGGTTTCCATGTTAGCTGGTAACGTTAACAGCTCCCTATCCTCAGGTATTGTCCCCTGCTCCAAATCTGTCCTCATTTCCCCGCTTTTCAAAAGATCAAACTTTCACTCTTCCACCCTTTCAAACTACGCCAAATCTCCAACCAGCTTTTCCTCTCCAAAATCCCTGAATTTGCCATTGCCTTCTTAATTGGTGCCCACCTTCCGTGAAACTCCATGTTTGAATCTCTCCAATCAAATTTCTGCCCTGGCACAGTACTGAAATGCTTCCAATGAGATCCTTTGTGATTGTGGCAAAGGTAAACTGCCCACCCCTGATATTCTCAACCCGTCTGCAGCCTTTGACCATCTTCCTCCAATACCTCGTGCAAATGTACACTGATGCCATTCAGTTTGAACTCGCCACCACCTCTCTGAACCCCTCCATTGTCTCCAAATTATCAGCCTGCTTGTTCAATGTCCAGTACAGTGCTGGATGAGAAGGAATTTTCTTCAACTAAATGTTGAGAAGATGAAAACTGTTTCTCTGGTCACTACCACAAATTCAGTTTATAGCTACCAATTCCATCCCTCCAACTGGTAACTGTCTGAAGAGGAATCAGACTGTTGACAACCTTGGTGTCATATTTGATCCCAAGATGAATTTCTGACTACATATCCGCACCATCATTATTTTCTTTTTTTCATTTATTCATGGGACAAAGGGGATTGACGTCATTTTTTTATTGCCCATCCCTAATTGCACTTGAGAAGGTGATGGTGAGCCACCTTCATGAACCATTGCAGTCCATGTGTTTTGGAACACCCAAAGAGCTGTTAGGAAGGGAGCTCCAGGATTTTGACCCAGTGACAGTGAAGGAACAGTGACATAGCTCCAAGTCACAATGATGTGTTGCTTGGAGGGGAGCTTGCAGGTGGTGGTGTTCCCATGCATCTGCTGCTTTTGCCCTTCCAGGTGGTAGAGCTCACGTGTTTGGAAGGTGCTGTTGAAGGAGCCTTGGTGAGTTCCTGCAATGCATCCTGTTAATTGTACACACTGCTGCCACTGTGCATCGGTGGTGGAGGGAGTGAATGTTTGTGGATGGGGTGCCAATCAAGCGGACTGCTTTGTCCTGAATGGTGTCAAGCTTCTTGAGTGTTGTTGGAGCTATACTCATCCAGGCAAGTGGGGAGTATTCCATCACACTCCTGTGCTTTGTACATGGTGGACAGACTTTGGGGAGATCGCCAATTTCCATCTCTAACCATTGCCTGATTATGTCTCTGCTGAAACCCTAACCCATCCCTCTGTTGGCTCGAGTCTTAATTATTCCAATTTATTCCTGGCTGGCCTTTCATGTTACACCCTCCCTAAACTTGAGGTCATCTAAATCTCTGCTGCCTGTGTCCGAACATGTGCCAAACTCCATTGACCTATCAGCCCCTGTGCTTGCTGACCTACATTAGCTCCCAGTCAAGGAGCACTTGATTTTAAAATTCTTATCCTTGTTTTCAAATCCTCCATATCCTTGCCTCTTCCTACTTCTGTAACCTCCTCCAGTTCCATAGCCCTCCGAGATATCTGTGCTCCTCTAATTCTGGCCCCATGCACATCTCCAATTTTAATACCTTCATCATTGGTGGCCATGCCTTCAGCTGCCTAGATCCTAAGCTCTGGAATGCCCTCCTGACACCTCTCTACCTCGTTTTTCTCGCGGAAGACATTCCTTCAAACCTACCTCTTTGCCCAAGTTTTTGGTTACCTGACCTAAGGGCAGGATTTTATCTGACAAGTTGGGTGTGTATTCGGGTCTCAAATGCTCTCAGGAGAGTGGTGGTCACTGCTAAAGCATGCAAGGGGCCTGGAGCTTACACGAGGTAGACTGAAGGAACCTTCTTAAAAAAAAACTTAAAAAAACAATTGAAGGAGGGGCAACTTCTGTTGACCTAATCGCTGGGGCTGCCTGAGGTCCCCGTTTGGAATGAGAAATTATTTCCCTTGGCAAGACAAGAGACTTTAATTACTTGACTGATGAATTGTGATTAATTACTTAACTGCTATAAAGTTAGCAGGGCAGGTGGTTTGTGGCAGCTGCAGAATGTGGGTGCCCATGGTCACCTGTGTGATCCAAGGCAAACACGCCAGCAATAAGTGTCTGCGGCTGGAGGAAATTTAGCTCAGAGTTATTGAGCTGCAGGCCAAGCTGCAGAGACTGCGCCACTTCAGGGAGGGGCTAGTTACCTGGACACTTTGTCCCAGGCAGGAAAAACAGAAATGCAGAGTATTTTTTAAATGGTGAGAGATTGGTAAGTGTTGATGCCCAAAAGGACCTGGGTATTCTTGTTCATACGTCAGTGAAAGCTGACATGCAGGTGCAGCAAGCAATGTGGCTGACTCTTAAATGCCTAGCAAGCCACTCAGTTCAAGGGCGACTATGGATGGGCAATAAATGCTGGCCCAGCCAGCAAAGCCCACATCCCATGAATGAATAAGCAAGCAATTAGGAAGGCAAATGTTGACCTTTGTTGCAAGCGGATTTGAGTACAGGAGTAAAGAAGTCTTGCTGCATTTGTAAAGATCCTTGGTGAGACCGCACTTGGAGTATGGTGTAGAGTTTTGATCCCCTAGTGCAAGGAAGGATACACTTGCCATAGAGGGATTGCAAGAGAGCTTCACCAGATTGATCCCTGGGATGGTGGGATTGTCCTGTGAGGAGAGATTGAGGTGACTGGGCCTAGGGGAGGCGATGGCATAGTGGTATTGTCGCTGGACTAGTAATCCAGAGACCCAGGGTAATGCTCTGGGGACCTAGGTTTGAATCCCGCCACAGGTTGATGAAATTTGAATTCAATAAAAACCTGAAATTAAAAGTCTGATGACTACCACAAAACCATTGCCAATTGTCGTAAAAATGGATTTGGTTCACTAATGTCCTTTAGACTCCAGACCCACAGCGGTGGTTGACTAGGGATGTGTAATAAATGCTGGCCTGGCCAGTGACACCCGTATCCCATGAACGAATATTTAACCCAAAAAAAATTCTCTAGAGTTTAGAAGAATGAAAGATGATCTCATTGAAGCATACAAAATTCTTATAGGGCTCGACAGGGGAGATGCAGGAAGGATGTTTAGCCTGGCCGAGAGTTCCAGAACCAGGGGACACAATCCCAGAAGAAGAGGTAGGCCATTTAGGACTGAGATAAGAAGGAATTTCTTCACTCTGAGGGTGGTGAATCTTTGGTATCCCAAAGGGCTGTGGAGGCTCAGTCATTGAGTATATTCAAGACAGAGATTGATAGATTTCGAGTTATTAAAGATGTCAAGGGATATGGAGATAATGGGGGAAAATAGTGTTGAGGTAGAAGATCAGCTATGATCTGGTTGAATGGTGAAGCATATTGTAGGGTGTTGGTTACAGTTCGGTAGGCCTGGTCTTCCTAGTCATATGTAGGTTAACTTTATTAACTCTTAGAATTATTTACAAATATACTATAAAGGCTATAAGCTAGGAGCTGTCTTCATGCTTGCTGGCACAGATGGCTCTGTCCAACACTTGACTGACCCTGGGTGCAGGTCATGTGCCTCTTACGTCACTGTGGCAGTCACATACTCAGTCCTACATGTGGCAGCCCCTTATACTACACCACCCCCAAGTCATGATCCGGTGCATTTTAAGTGATTATAGTTTACCTTATGTCTTACATTGTTATTACTATCATACATTTACATGGTCATTACTACATTTTCACTACCCCACCTCCTCCCTTCAATTCCTTGAATTCAAAAGTTCCGGCAGTCCAGGAGGCCTTGTAACCCTTCCAAATCTCGTTTTCACTGCTGTCAGAAGAGTGGAAGGTTTGTCACTGCTGGTTCTACCTGTAGATTTGGAGGTTCTGGCATCTGGGTATGTTCCTCCATATCTCTCTGTTGCACAGTTGGGGGCAGGTGGGTAAGGGATGAGGAGGAGACTCCTATTTCTCCTGACTCTGCTCACTGAGGTGCCAACCAGGTTGGCCCTCGTCCTTTCTAATGACACTATCTTCTCTCTCTCTCTCAAGGTCTTTAATCTTTCTGTAATTGTGGCAAGTGTCTGGTGTGGTACCTTCTGTTGTAGGCAGAAGCTTGCTGCTGCCTGTAAGACTGCTCTCTTGCTTGGATGTCCTGGTAATCCTTGGTTACCAATCCTAGGATGAGTTTCTTTTGGCAGGATTAGAAGTAGTGTGCGAAGTTGCTGCCCATCAGGAGTTTGGATGGTGACAGGCCACATTGTAAAAGGGTGGACCTGTATGTGAATAGTGCTGCAGGGAAGTCCTCATTTTTTTTTAGGAAGACTTTTACTGTACGGACCCCTCTTTCAGCCTCCCCATTTGACAGTGGGTATCTCGGGGAGCTGGTGCAGCGGTGGGAGCCGGGTCTGGTGGTGAAGCGTGCAAAGTACTCATTGGAAAATTGTGGATCATGATTGGACACTCTCATCAGGGATGATATGGCTCGTGAACATCTCTTTTAGTGCCTTAATCACTGCCTCTGGGTAGCCGTATATTGTTGCTTCACCTCAACTCATCTGGAGAAGTAGTCAACCACTATAAGGAATGATTTGCTGTTGAAGGTGAACAGGTCAATGCTCAGCCTCTCCCTTGGCCTTGTAGGGAATACTGTGGGAATGAGGGGCTCTCTTTGGTCCTGCCTGTGCAACGCATGCACCTGGCAATGTGCAATGGTCTCTTCATCGCTTTGGAAATGCCTGGCTGCCAGACAGCGGATTGGGCACGTGCTCTGCCCTTGATGCCCAGGTGACCCTAGTATATTTTTTTGAAGGATCTCTGGCCACAGGGAGATTGGGATGACCAGCCGCTCCTTGTAGTCTAAGAGGTCAGCTATGATCGGAAAGTGTTTTTGTTGTTCGAGTGAGGTGTTGATCTTACCTCCATTTTGTCTCTGTTGAGGCTTTTCTTGTTGGCAGATGTAGGCACACTCCTCATCACCCATTTGTTCCCGATGGATCTGTTGGAGTTTACTTGGGGGTCGCTGGCAGGTGTCTCCTTGCCAATTGGAGTTCGTTTCCAGTTGTTCAATGAGATTGATATCCTGTTTTGTTAGGAGGCCGACTGTGGCCCTTGGAAGTGTGTCTGCTATTGCCTGATTTTTAACTTGGGCGTATACTGTCTCATAGGCTAACTTCATGAGACGCAGATGAAACCTCTGGATTCTGGGAGGCATCTTTGCTAGCTCTTTCTCATCCAATATGGAGACTAGTGGTTTGTGCTCTGTTTCAGTTGTAACCTTGAGGCCAATGATATAATCTGCAAACTTCAGCATTCCCATGTGAATGTGAGAGTTTCCTTTCCTATGACAGTGTACCTCATCGCTGTGTCTGACAGCTCTCTGGATGCGTAGTACACAGGTCAGTGACTTCTCTCCAGTTGTTCCTGGAACAGGACTCCTCCCAAGCCTGCGGATGAAGCATCTGCTGCTCTGGTGGTGGGCAGGGCTGGGTTGTAGTGGGTCAGAATGTTTGTGGAGAGCAGCATCATCTTGATGTAAGTGATATGAATCCCTGCACCATGCTTGGTCTTTCTTAAGTGGATGCCTCAAGGGTCCTGTGCCAATTCGGTAAAAATTTTGCCAGTTGGTTCACCATCCCCAAGAATCGCAGGAGGCCTGGAATTGAGGACGGGGCTGGGAACTCGCTGATAGCCTTGGTTTTTTTGTGGGTCTTCCGTGATGCCTTTATGGCTCACGATGTGGCCCAGGAATCAAATTAATGTTTTGGAAAACTTGTGTTTGTCATTCATTGTCAGCCCTGCTTCCTTCATGTGCTCTAAGATCGCTGTGAGTCTCTTATGTTCATTCACCGTTGCACTGTGAACCAGTACATCGTTCATGTAGCAAATGGCCCCTGGAGGCCCTGCAAAATGGCTGACATCGTACATTGGAATTTTTCTGGTGCCAACGTGATTCCAAATGGCAGGCGGTTAAAGCAAAATCTACTGAAGGCTGGTAATAAATGTTGTCAGCAGCCCGGACTCTTTGTCAAGAGGGAGTTGCCAAAAGCCGCTTTTTGCATCCAGTTTTTAAATTACCATGCACTTTGAGAGTTTAGCCAGGCTTTCACCCACTGAGGACATGGGATGCACTTCTCTAGCTACGGCTTTAATGAGCTGTGTCAGGACAATACAGATACAGATGGGCTTGTTTGGTTTTGGGACTGGGACCATCTGGAGCATTATGCAGTTGATTGTGTGATGGGGAGATGACTTCCATGTTTGTCATCTTGTCCAGCTTCTGTTGCCCCTGCTTTGTGAGTGGGTGGGGGATCTTGCGTGGTGTGAATAGACATACTGGTTTAGCACCCCCTCTGTGTGACCCTGCGTGCATTTTTTAAGTCATCCCAGTCCTGCAAAGAGTTTCGGGAACTCGCTTTTGGACTTGGATCCAGGCCCTAGGTGGCTGACCTTGTCAACCTTCTGCAACATGTTAAGCTCAAGACAGGCTTTGTGGTTTAGTAATAAACAGCCCCAGTTGTGAATCACAAAAAAGGATCTCTCAGATTGTTTTATTCTTGTATCTCAATGCAGGGCGCTTTTCACTGGAAGCTTTAAGCCTCTTACCCCGTATAGGGGTATCGTGGACAGCGTCAGCTGCTGGTTCACTAGGCATGTTTCTTTGTCTGACAGGACTGTTACACTGGCTCCTGTGCCTAATTTAAAATTTGTTAAATGGCCATTGACTGAAATATCCGTATTCCAAAATGAAGCATGGCTGTGTGTCTTCCAGGCTTGCAGTCTCGATCTTATGGATAGTCTTTGGGCCATCTGTGCATTTCAGAGTTTTTGCCTTGCATGTTTTGCCGTTGTGTCCAATCCTGTTGCACTGAAAGCATGGGCTGAAATTGCAGGATGTTGATCTCTCCTGTGATCTAAACTTGAAGCGATGCTGCACCTTAGGAATCTTTTCCTCCAAAGTCCCCAGTTATGTCATTGGCCTGGGCCTTTGGATCAGCCCAAATTGATTTGCAAGTGTGGAATTCTGACCATCGTTAAATTTTGAAAAGCACAGGTTCTGCTTTAAGAGCTTCCTGAATTTCAAGATGGTTTCACTGTTCACTTGGAAAAACAGGGATTCCCCATGCTCGGCGGTTTTGGCATTTTAATTTAGTTTAAAGTCGTGAATTTGTTGAATCCTGGCTTTTGCTTGCTCTCAGCTGAGTTTAGAAGTCGCGATTCCCCTGGATTTTGTAATTAATTATTTATTCTGTTTTGGAGTGAACTCAGATGCCACATGTTCAGGCGCCAACTCGGACTGGGTTTTAGAACAGGCTTTTTCTAACTGCACTTCTGACTCTGAATTATTGAAAGATTTCTCAGGCCTTGCTGTAGCCTGGAGCTTTAAAAGATTTGGCTCACCCCTGTTTGGACTGCTGACTCTGCACTCTGAGATTTGAAGCTGGAGTTCCAAAGGTGATTCAATGGAATCTTCTGCTGCACTGAGAAATTTTTAAATTTCTGCCTTCAGCTTCCATGCCTTTCTTTGGAGCTTTTTCCACTGTACCTCTGATTCTGGAGCTTCTTTTCGGGCCAGACTAATTTGCTGAATTTTCTCTCGGTCTTCCAGCATTTGAGTTTTTCCATCCGTTTTCTGCGAGGCCTTGGGTCTTTCCACAAGCTGCCACCATGTTATAGCGTGTTGGTTACAGTTCAGTAGGTATGAAGAAGTCTTTATAGCCATACTGTAAGTCCCTATTGACTCTTATAGCTATTTAGAACTATTCCATAAAGGATACAAGCTCAGAGCTGTCTTCATGCTTGCTGGTAAACACTGCTCTGTTCAACACTCGACTCACCCTGGGTACCTACGGGTTATGTGCCTCTTACATCACTGTTTGGGTAGAACTGTACTCAATCCCACATGAACTCTATATGTGCCAGACCCTTATACTACAGAGCAGGCCTGAGTGACCGAATGGCTTATTCCTGCTCCTATTTCCTTTGTTCCTGTGTTTCCTCTCGTTCTTTTGTGGTGCAATATAAATGTAAGTTGTATTAAAAGTGTTAAGGGCAAGCAACTGTAGTGTAGCAGCCTTGCTACTGGACTCATCATCCAGAGACCAGTCAGCATTTATAAAGAGAAAAGCCCAGAAATTTCCCTAAAAATTTAAAGATTAGCATAATATTAATATTATAATGGAAGTTTATTACCGAGAAAAGAGATTAAAAGCACTCCAAGTTCAAGCAGGAATGTTAATGGACGAAGTGACCTGTATTTGAAAATATTAAGAAAAAGGGTATTTAAAAAAAAATTAAAGATCATGCAAGGAATTAAGACAGTGGGCCAATGAGAAGCTCACCCATGGAGAGAGGTGAGAATCTGAGACAGTTTGGCAAGAAGAAGCACAATGCCAAGAGATGGTGGCCTGAAAATACTGGCAAAAAAACAGTGAGTCTGCCACTCCTGTAAAGAGGATCAAGGATAAGAAATATATTTCTACTTCTGTACATTGATGTTATTACAATCCATCTGATCAACCAAACTTTGCTATAAACCATGCTACAGAGCTAATGAAGCTCTGAAGCTGGAGTCTCTTGCTCACACAAATGGGAAGAGGAAGAGTAGCCTGGATGTTTTTGACTCTTCCCTTGACACTTGACATAGATTCCTATCACTGCCATTAGGGTGCGATAAAATTCAGTAAGTAAAACCTGGCCATCTGATTTTACTTAAGACTTGCATATGCGGGCTTTCTTTCCTCTTTCTCCCTTTTCAATTTCCTTATTTTCTCACCGTGTCCTTGGGCCTGTCAACATCTGAAGAACGAGAAGAGATTTGAAAATATTTTGGGTGGATACCCTTTCTCAGAGCACCAAAAATCCAAGAGCCTGGTATCATCATTTGAGTTGAAATATTGGCCCAGACTGTGTAGCTGCATAATGACGGAAATACTGTCAACATTCGCCCTCATTACTCTGTGCAACTGACAGCACTTGCTGGCTTCAGAATATGCACAGTTAAATGTTAAAATCTGGAGGTTGCTGTCAATGATTCCCTGCTCCTCCACAGGGTGTGCTACTGACATCCTCGCAGATGAAAATAAATTAGAAGTCAGTGATTTGACATCAACTTCCACTTTATACATTACAATCTTGCTGTTAAATCTCTTGAAAAAGTTTCCCCATGTTAAATGACATGCAGTGGGTTTTTAATAGCATACTCAGGCACAATTTTAGGGGAGGCAGTGGCTTCGTTGCATTCTCACTGGACGAGTATTCCAGAGACCCAGGGTAATGCTCTGGGGGCTCAGGTTCGAATCCCACTACGGTAGATAGTGAAATTTGAATTAAAAGCCTGGTGATGACTATGAAACCATTTCTGATGGTTGTAAAAACCCACCTGGTTCATGAATGCCGTTTAGGGAAGGAAATCTGCCGTCCTTATCTGGTCCAGCCTACGTGTGACTCCAGACCTACGGCAATGTGGTTCACTCTTAAATGCCCTCTGAACAAGGGGATGGGCAATAAATGCTGGCCTAGCCATTGACCCCCTCATCCCATCAATGAACGTTAAAAAAAATATTGCTGAACAAGCTCCCTGATCCTGAAAAAATGATTTTGTATTTGTTGTAAGTCAAATTTCTGCATTCATGATTCAGAATCACATAGTATTTTAAATAAAATTACATTTTTTAAAGTTTGCTTATGATAATTTTAGAAGGTGTACCATAAACCTGCTTGTTGGGCCCTGGTTTGCTGCCTCTGTGAATTCTTCAATGTGGTTGGCTGCTTGGTTCCACTTGATGATTTCACAGCTGTTGGACACCAGAGATCCCCCATAACTGGCACCAGATCAAAATTAACATAGGAAAAGGTAAAATTCATGCTGCAGAGCTTGCTGGATTTCTGTGTCAGTTTTTTTGCGGTCAGTAGCAAACATGATCAATTTGCCACTGACTTCAAAATCCAGGCCATTGTAGCTGGTGATAACAATTTCTTGGGGAAGGTGAAATAGCTAACTTGTAAATGGATTTATTACTGTTTGGCTTCTATTTCAGGCACTAGAGGAATATTCTAAGGAGAAGTATTCTAAGGTGCTTGATTACTGAATTTTGAAAAAATATTGTTCACTAAATGTGTCATGTGCAAATCTACTTGTCTGAAAGTGTCAACATTTATGTTCATGTTAATAACATACCAGCGGGTTGAAGTAATTGATAATATTATACCTGGGCCCACATTAAATACGTAACTGCTCAAATTGCAGGTCAACCCCCAGAATCATAGGCTGCTGTTTGAAGTCTTTGATGAAAACCGACTGGTGAGTATGAAGTGAATAAATTTGCTTTTGCCTTTATGCTTTGATTTGAAAAGGGTAATTAACTTATTTGGTGGTCCCTTGCCACTTGTTTTCATTGGCAATTCTCTCACAGAGTTGTGGTTTACTCTTTTTGGTCATAAAATACCGCATCGTTTATTTTCAAATTTCATGCATTGGTAGATTGCTGTGTTTTGTTTTATTCAGGCGTCTATTATGATCCTCTTTAAATAGAAAATAAAGCTATTAGAAAAGAAACTATAGCACTGTGGTACTTAGCTTACCTAAAGAGTAATTGGAAATGACTCCAAAGGAGCAGTTTTCCAATACATGCAATAGAGTCTAGTAACTGAGTGCATGAGTGTGTCAGATAAGTTCCTTAATTGGAGTCCTGTACCCTGCTTGGTTCATTTTGGAAATATAAGTGTCACAGAAGTTCTGTAATTGTTGCACTTATCATTTAGCCTTACGTAAGTAATAAACAATTGATATTATGAAGACGGATGAAGAAGAGCTGAACTAATACTTATTTTACCCAAAGCCAATCTATTGGACCACTTGGATTGAATCTGAAGGGTGGTTTTTAATATCACATTTTTATATTAGCTTTTGGTTCTGATGCAAAACATTATGGTGGGAGCTGACTTGTGCATAGATACGGAGTGAATTGCCCAGATCTTCCATGAAGCGGCAATCATTGTCAGATTGCTGCTTCTGTCAAACTTTTCCACACCCCGATGCTACTCTCCATTTCTTGCTGGTTCTCCTGAGCTGGGCTTTGCCAGAAATGTGGATCACAGCATTCGTTGGAGAGCTCCATCTGTAGTGTCGGGGGAAGACAAGACACAACCCCATTTTATGGCAGTAACTGCCGTATGGTAAGTTTAAAGATCCAGTGTGACTGGGTGAGTGGATGAATGGGAAGTGGGTGAGGTGGCAGATGGGTTGGTGGTGGTCGGGTAGGGAAGGGTAGTTGGTTGGTGAAAGGTAGTCATCTTGTTAGGGGGGTCATTGGGGGGCCATGTGGGGAATCAGGGGTGATCAATGTGAATGATTGGGAGAGTCAGTTCTGTAGTTACCCAGGAGTTAGACTAGGTTTTCTGTGTCTAACGTTTCCTGGGTAACAGGTGGGGTAAGTCGCACAGAACTGTCTGAAGTCTCCTACTCTAGCTCAGATTTGGATACATTTTCGGAGGTGCCTGGGGAACAGGGGAATTGCCCATCAGAAGTTCAAACTTCCTGGGCAATTCCCACAGAGATCATTGCATCGGCACTTCTACAGGATCCTGTTATGCATCTTGGGCCATATGTCCGGTCTCTGATGATCCCGGGAGAGGAAGATCTGGGCTACTATATCTACAAAAATATTAAATAGATGAGGATACGTTTTACCAGTCCAGGGCACAAAATTATTTAGCTTTGGTTTTGGTTTATGCTGGGCAAGAATTCTCATATGAACATATGAATTAGGAGCAGGAGTAGGCCATTAAGTCCCACCATTTAATGAGATCATGGCTAATCTGATTGTGGCCTCAATCCATTTTTCTTCCTACCCTAGTACCCTTTGACTCCCTTGTCAATCAAGAATCTAACTCATCTTTAGATAAACTCAATGACTTGCCTCTAATGCTCATCGGGAAAAATTCCACAGGCTCACCACCCTCTGAGAGAAAAAAGTCCTCCTCATTTCTCTGTTAAATCAGAAACTCCTTATTTTTAAACTGTGTCCTCTAGACTCTCCCACAAGGGGAAACATCCTCTCAAGATCTACCCTGTCATGTTCCCTCAGGATCTTGCATGTTTCAATAAGATCATCTCTCATTCTTTTAGACTTCAATGAATACACACGCAACCTGTCCAACTTTTCCTCATAGAATAGCCCCCTCATGCCAGGAATCAGTCACGTGAACCTTCTCTGAACTGTTTCAAATGCAGTTATTTCCTTTCTTAAATAAGGAGACCAAAACTGTACACAGTACTCCAAATGTGATCTCACCAACACTCTATACAACTGTACCAAAACATCCTTACTTTTATATTCTAACCTCCTTGGAATAAATGACAACATTCCTACTCACTTGCTGTACCTGCATACTAACTTTTTGTGATTCATGTACCAGAACGCCCAGATCCTCGTTATCTCAGAGCTCTGCAGTCTCTGACAATTTAAAATATATGCTACTTTTTTATTCTTCCTGCCAAAATATAAAAGTTCACATTTTCTCACCTTATACTGCATCTGCCAATTTTTTCCAATTCACTGAACCCATCAAGATCCCTTTGCAGACTTCTTATGCCCTCTTCACCATTTACTTTCCTACCTACCTTTGCGTCATCAGCAAATTTAGCAACCATACATTCGGTCCTGTAATCCAAGTCATTAAAAAGATTGTAAACAGTTGAGGCCCCAGCATTGATCCATGTGGCACCTCACTCATTAGATTTTGCCAAACTAAAATGACCCATTTAGCCTACCCTCTTTTTTCACTTGCTACCCAATCCTCTGTTCATGCTAATATGTTACCCCCGTACACCAGGCTTGTTCAACCTTTTCACGTGGGGGTGGAGTTTTAAAAAAAACCTGACATATGTAAAGAAACAACTTGCTGAGCAAAAAAAAAAGTCAAAACAATAAATTGATCATTTTTTAAAAAAGAGTAATAAATAAAGATAACTATTAGAATGTGAAAGGGTGTGTGTGTCCAGCTCCCTTCCAGTCACGATGGGAGAGACTTCCATTCCCCCTCACTCTCACCCCTCTCACAAGCACATACACACTCATCTCTCACACTCACTCACTAACACACACACGTGCGCGCCCCTCGCACACGTGCATGCACACTTATAATTAACATTGTAAGAATGGTCAGTCCTGTATTTGGATGGGTAATAACACTAAACATTAGGTCAGGCAGGTATCTGGATTGGATGTTTATAGTACAAGTGGTGTCAGTAATCCACATGGTTGGGTATTCAATGCTCCAATTTTGCTAAGACAAATTGGATCAGATTGTAACAGAATCTTGGTTGAAAACCCAATGTAAAGGGATAATATCTGCGTGTAAACCACCTACCCTCCCTCACCCCCTCACACATGCTCACCCTCACCCACTCACTCCCAAATTGGCGAGGGAGGGTTGCGATGACAGAGGAAGAGAGATCTGGAGTGAAGCCTGAGGCCTAGCAGTGTCCAAATGCAGGTGCACGTTGGGAATGCAGGGAGAAGGTAGTGTGGGGTGGGGAGGGGGGAAAGTGGCAGAAGTTGGGGTGAGAGTCAGGGGAGAGGGGTGAGCCATGTGCCCCCGTCCGCCCCATAGTTTCTTTCTTTCTCTTTCTTTCTCTCTCTCTCTCTCTCTCTCTCTCTCCACTTATTCACAGCTGTCAGTGTTTGCTGCTCCTACAATCACAGCCAGTTTGTTTCCCATATTTGTTGCTGATGGGCTCACAACAATTTTATTTCAATAGGTTCAATTTCACTGACTGGTCTTACTAGCATTTTGATCAGTGGCACTGGCGGCCACTTAGAAGGGCTTCAGGGGCCACAATGCGGCCAGCAGGTTGCCAGTTGGATAAGCTTGCCCTACACCATGAGCTCTTGTCTAGTAAGCTTTTGATGTGGCACCTTGTCAAATGCCTTCTGGAAATCTAAGAACACCGCATCCACAGGTTCCCCGTTATCCTCGTTGCTTGTTACTTCCTTAAAGAACTCTAGCAAATCAGTTAACACGATTTCCCTTTCACAAAATCAAGCTAACTCTGCCTGATTACATTGAGATTTTCTAAGTGCTCTGCTAATAGATTTCAGCATTTCCTTTGGCAGATGCTAAGTTAACTGGCCCGTAGTTTTATGCTTTCTATCTCCCTCCTTTCTTGATTAGTGGAGTGACTTTAGCTATTTTCCAATCTAATAGGACCTTTCCAGAATTTAAGCAATTTTGGAAAATGTAAACCTGTGCATCTACTATCTCAGCAACTATCCTAGGATGAAGTCATTCAGGATCTGGGGACTTGTCAGCTTTTAGTTCTACTAATTTTCTCAGTACCCTTTCCCTAATGATTGTAATAATTTTAACATTCAGATAAGTAAACCTTTCATTTCTCTTGCAATTTGAAAGCTGTGCAGTAGATGAGATCTTATTGCCAAGTTTTTTTATCACAAAGTACCATCATGCTTATCTCCACTCTGTCCCAAAAGTGCACAGTAAAAATAGAATTAGCTTAAGCCCTCTCTTTGCTTCATTTAAAATTGAAGAATCAACTTTTGTTTCTTTCTAATAAGTGGCATATATAAAATTGCATTTTGTATTTTAGCTGACCATTTAGTATCACCGTATTGGCCATCAGTAATATTTCTCAAATTAGTTTTCCAGGCACCCACAGCAAATGCCAACTGTTTAACTAATAGCTATTCAAATACTTGTAAGAAATGACTGACGAGATGGGCTCTTTAATCACATTCAATACTGATGCTGGAACAAAAATCTGATTTAAAAAAGAAATTTTATTTGGGGAAATGTAAAAGAATCAATTGCTCAATACCTCAAATCAATCTACTTTTTCTCAAGCTCAGGATAAGTCAGCAACATCTTCAAAAATTTCTGGCTGTGGTTCAGCAATGCTCCAAAGTGATATTCTCTTTTGACATGCAGCATGGTACTATATTTGGAAGAAGGTGTCACTCAAACATGTTATGTATGACACTAGCCTTGAGTACTTCTTTTTGTCATATTTTGGGAAAGGGTTCCTGTACACTCAACTGTTATAACTTAACTGGCAGAACTCAGTGCACCCAAGTAAACAGTTGTGTGCAGAGCTGTCTCCAGACTATTACTGTTTGATTTATAGCCGTGAGATCACATATTCTGATGGTTGCGAAATGACTTGTGCTGTGAGTGATCTCAGACTGGTAGCTGAAGTATAACTGCAGAATGAACTTTGTGTGTGCCCTTTGTAAACACGTGATTTGAACTTCATTCTTGTTCGTGAAATGTAACCAAGAGACTAGTTGATAAAATTTATAGATGGGGCTCTGATTGAAATGGTCTGTGAAATGGGGTAGATAGCATAGTTGGTATCCTATGTATAAAAAGCTACACATACTCTGATTTATATGTTGAAGATGTTGATACCATTTCTGTGATAATTCTCTGTTCCAATTGGAAGTAAACACTGCTGAAAGTTGCCTATTGATTTTATTTAATCATTTCTCCCTACTTGACCATCATAAGTTGTGAGGCCTGAATGATGGCCATATCAGTGAAATGCTAATCATGTACAACTGCTATAGTACAAACCTGGGAAATGAGATTTTACTGGTTTTGTTATGCAGCACATTTATTTGCATGAAAACCTTGGATAATATGTGTTGATGTTTGGGGAATTTGATTTGCAGACTTTAAACTTTTTAGTGGTTTTAAAATATTCTGGTATTCTCACCCACCCACATCCCCAACTTTTCACAACCATTTTGGAAGAAATTTTAAAGCAAAATCCGTTCTAATAATACTTTTGGTGTTGAAACTCAGCTTAAAAGTAGGTACTTTGTGAATATAATAACTGCTGCAGCACCAATTTCTACTAAGTTAATGTATGTAATTGAAGAAGGCTGCCTTTCAAGAAGGTAACCAATGAACGTTTCAACTATCTTGGAGTGTTTCCACAGAACAAGGTTGTTCATCATGAAATAACGTCATAAATATAGCAGAGCACATCCAGATTTTCTTTCTTCTTTCAGTTTTAAAATCTTTAAATTTCAACTAATGTCAGTCTAGGCTAAAGGTCATTACTAGCACTTAGAACCACAGAAGGAAGCCATTTGCCCTGTTGAGTCTGTGCTGGCCCTCTGAGGGAGCAATTCACACAGTAACACTCCCCAGCCTTCTCCCCATAGTCCTGCAATTTTTTCCATTTTAGATAATGATGCAATTCCATTTTGAAAGCCTCAATTTACCCTGCCTCCACTACACTGTCAGGCTGTACATTCCAGATACACGCGCTGTATGAACATTTTTTTCCTCATATCACCATTGTTCCATTTGCCAATTAACTTAAAAAATTTGTGCCCTCTAGTTCTTGATCCTTCCATCAATGGGAACAGTTTCTCCCCATCTGCCCTGTCTAAGCCTCTCATGATTTTAAATACCTCCATTAAATTTCCGCTCAATCTTCTCTTCTCCAAGGAACAACAGTCCCAACTTCACCAAACTCTCTAATCTGTCTACATAACTAAAGCTTATCATTCCTGGAACCATTCTTGTGATTCTTTTCTGTGCCTTATTTAATGCTTTCAGATCCTTCCTAATAGAAAGAGCAGTCATCCTAGCTCTGACCCCTGGGGAACTCCATGACAAACCTTCCTCCTGTCTGAAAAACAACCGTTCACCATGACAAAAACAAAAATACCTGGAAAAACTCAGCAGGCCTGACAGCATCTGCTAAGAGGAACACAGTTAACGTTTCGAGTCCGTATGACTCGTTCACCATGACCCTTTGTTTCCTGTCACTCAGCCAATTTCATATCCATGTTGCTACTTTCCCTCTTATTGCACGAGCTCCAATAATGTTCACAAATCTGTTGCGGGGCACTTCACCTGATACCTTTTGGAAGTCCATGTACACTGCATCAACAATGTGACCCTCATCAACCATTTCTGTTGCCTCATCAAAAACTGCAGCAAATTAGTTAATTATGATTTTTCCTTATCAGATCCATTCTGACTCTCCTTAATTAATCCACATTTGCTCAAGTGACTTAATTTTGTGCAAAGTTAATCCAGTTTAAACTGACTGGCCTGTAGTTGCTGGGCTTACTTTTACACATTTTTATGAACAAGGATGTAACATTTGCAACTCTGGCATCATCCATGAGTCTGAGGAAGACTGAAGAATTATGGCCAGTACCTCTGCAACGCCTACTCTCACTTCCCTTCGTATCCTGGGCTGCATCTTACCAAGTCCTGGTGCCTTTTCTAAGTACAGACAGCCCCTCCTGTACTACCTCCTCATCAATTTGAAACTCTTCCATGTGTTTGAACTGCCTCCTCTTTCACCATGACCTGGGCAACACCTGGTAAATAACGACAGATGCAAAGTATTAGCCATGCCTTCTGCCTCCATGTGTAAATTTCCTTTTTGATCCCTCATCAACCCCACCCCCCTTACCAGCCTTTTACTATTTATATACCAATAGGAGGCATTTGGATTCCTTGTTACGTTAGCTGCCAATCTCTTCTAATACTCTCTCTTTGCTTCTCTTATTTGCTTTTGCAATTCCCCTCTGTCCTCCTGTATTCAGCCTCATTCTCAGTTGTATTATCCATCTGACGCCTGTCAAAAGCACAATTTTTCTGCTTCAGTTCAACCTCTCTCACGTTTGTCATCTGTGGAGCCCTGGATTCATTTGTCCTACATTTCCCCTCAATGGGAATATTCCTTGACTGTGTTTGAACCATCTCTTTGAAGACAGCCCATTGTTCAGTTATAATTTTGCCTGCTAATCTTCAATTGCAATTAACCTGGACCAGATTCATTCTTATCCCATTGAAGTTGGCTTTACCCAGTTAAGCCTCTGGATTGCTCCTTAATGGCCCCAGCAGCTTTCTTTCATCAGTTTTGTTTCTTTAACGTTAACATTTCAAAAATAAGTTAAATTTCTATGCAATATACATGCACACCACTGGGGATCAGACAGCAGAATGGTCTCTTATTTTCCCTCTTTTCTATCTTTTCTGAAAATGAAAATATTGGTTAGACTTTCAATATCATAGGGCATCAAGAAACCCTAGGAAAACTGATGTCAATGGGAATCGGGTGGCAAAATCTACCCTGCTTGGTTCATACCTAGCACAAAGGAAGATGGTTGTGGTTGTTGGAGATCAATTATTTCAGCCCCAGGATATTACTCTCGGAGTTCCTCAGGGTAGAGTCCTAGGCTCAACCATCTTCAGCGGCTTCATCAGTGACCTCCCCTCCATCATAAGATCAGAAGAAGGGATGTTTGCTGATAATTAGTGTTTTTCTTTTATTCATTCATGGGATGTGGGTGTCATTGGCTAGACCAGCGTTTATTGCCCATCCCTAATTGCCTTTGAGAAGGTGGTGGTGGGCTACCTTCTTGAACCACTGCATTCCATGTGGTGTAGGTACATCCACAGTGCTGTTAGGAAGGGAGTTCCAGGATTTTGATGAAGCACTCGAGTCTCTCTGAACATCAACCCTTACAAGTTGCTCAGCTTTTTAAAAAAATTCTGTTTTTTTTATTCTTACAGCCAAAGTGATTAACTTCACACTTACCTATATTATAGTACATGTGCCATCTTGTTGCCCACTCACTTAATCTGTTTATATCTCTTTGCAGCCTCTCTGTATCCTCCCAACAGCTTACCTTTCCACCTAACTTGATATCATCAGGAAACTTGGATACACTACTCTTTATCTCTTCATCTAAGTCATTGATATAGATTGTAAATAGCTGAGGCCCCAGTACTGATCCTTGTGGCACTCCATTGTTCACTGCCTGCCAACTTGGAAAAGCCCTGTCCATGCCCATTCTGTTTTTTATCCTTTAACCAATGCTCTATCCATGCCAACTTATTACCCCCAACTCCATAAACCCTCATTATACCTACAAACCTTTTGTACAGCTCCTTAACAAATGCCTTTTGGAAGTCCAGGTATACTACATCTATTGGTTCCCCTTTATCTACCCTACTAGTTACATCCTCAAAAAACTCTTAATAAATTTGTCAAACAGAATTTTCCTTCAGTAAAACCATGTTGTAATCATACTATGCTTTTCTAAGCGCATTGTTAAGACTTCCTTAATAATACATTCCAGCATTTTCCCAAAAACTTATGTTCGGCTACTTAGCCTGCAGCTCACTGTTTTCTCTCCCCCCCTCCTTGAAAACCAATGTAACTTTTGTCAACTTCCAATCTCATAGGACCATTCCTGAATGTAAGGAATTTTAGAAAATCATAGCTAACACATCCACGATCTCTGCAGCTATCTCTTTTAGAATCCGAGGGTGTAGACCATCAGGTCCCATGGATATGTCAGATTTTAGTCCCTTGAGTTTCTCCAATACTTTATCTCTACTGATATTAATTTCCCTAATTTCCTCACTCTTTTTAGTTCTTAGGTTACCGTCTATTTCTGCTTTGGAACTTGTGTCTTCTCCTGTGAAGACAGACACAAAAGATTTGTTCAATGCCTCTGCCATTTCCTTATTCCCAAGATAGTTTCTCTTGTCTCTGGTTCTAAGGGACTAACATTTACTTTAGCTACTCTCTTTCCTTTTTCTATACTTAAAAATTCTTATGATCTGATTTTATATTCATGGCTCATTTACTCTTATATTCTTTTTCTTTTCCCTTTTTATCAACTTTTTGGTGGCTCTTTGCTGGTTTCTAAGACATTCCAATCCTCAGACTTGCTGTTTTATGCAGCATTTTAAGCCTCTTTTTTAAATCTAATAATATTCTTAATACCCTTGGGCTACAGATGGGTCCTTCTTGCTGAGTTTTTGCTCTTCAAAGGAATGTATTTTTGTTGAAGATTTTGAATTGTTTCATTAAATGTTTCCCACTGTTTATTTACCTCCATACCTTTTAGTCTATTTACACAATTAACCTTCACCCCACCCTCCTACCAATGTAATTGGCTTTGTTAAAGTTTAAGATTTTTGTTTGTGATTGGAATATGTCACTTTCAAACTTAACATGGAATTCAATGGTATTATGATCACTATTTCCCAATGGATCTTTTACCATAACATTACTAATTAAACCTGTTTCACAACAGAATACTAGATCTAAGATAGCTTTATCACTAGTCGATTCCACCATGCATTATTCTAAGAAACTGTCACGAAAATATTCTACAAACTCATTTTCTGAACCATTCTTGCTGATTTGATTGTACCAGTTGATTTAAAGATTAAAGTCCCCCACAATCATTACATTTCCTTTCTTACAGGCTCCAATAATTTCTTGTTTAATCCTCTGCCCAATGGTCTAACTGCTGTTAGGGGGCTATAAACTACTCCCACCTGTGTTTTCTAACTCTTGCTATTCCTAATTTCCACCCATACTGATTCTACTTCATGATCTTCAGAGGCCAGATTCTTTGAAGTTTTAACCAATAGCATTTTGCATCATATGTCAGTATGTAAATTAAGAACAATTCTTGATATAAAGATAGGCTTTCATTTAGGAAAAAAGTCCTTGAAATAATTGATTATCTTCACAAACATGCTAGTTTTCGAGTAGGCTTGTCAGGTGGTTCAGTTGATAACAGTACATAAGCTTTGGTGATACTCTCACTTGTCTCAAAACAGATTTGTTTTTGCCAGTTGTGACATGTTGAGATGCTCGAGATGTTCTTCTTTGGAATTTTGTAGTCATCAAAAACAAAAATTGAAAGGATCTAAATTCTCAGTGGCAGTATGATTGCAGATGAACAACGATAAAGATCAGTTTTCTCAGCTATTAGCTTGAAAATTCTATGTTATAATATGCTCCTTCTTAACCACTTCTGACCTGAGTTAATTTGTTACGTCATAATAATCATGAATAGTCTTGGTTTTAATGAAAGTTGAACAGTCGTGTGTGTTAACAGCCCAGGCCATTAATCATGCAAGTTACTTTTTATATAGCCATAGTTTTTGCATTTTTGGTTCAATAGCATTCACCAGAGGTACCAGTGAAATGCATTGCAACTCCATTTTAATTCAAACGTTCATGAATGCTGCAGCTTTTTCAGGAATGGACTAAAAAATAAAATTGGTTTCTTTTGCAACATCAAGTCTGGTGTATTGATGGCAATCATTTTAAGGGGTGTCTTCAGTTGTTCAGTTGTCTGAAACCCTGACAACATATTTTGTATCATTTTTTTCCATTCAGTTTTGCCAGAGGGAAAGAAAATCACCCAAAGTCTTCACCGCTGATTATTATTTAGTGATGCCTTCTGGAAAATTTCTATGTCGATTAATAGAATTTAATGCCCACCATCTAGACTTACATATGAAAGCAAAAAGCTTGCATTTGTATAGTGCCTTTCATTTCCACCGAGTGCCTTAAAGCGTTTTACAGTCAATTAAATAGTTTTTGAAGTATAGTCACTGTCGCAATCGGAGGAAAGGCAGCAACTAATTAGTGCAGAGTTCAGCACCAGAAACAGAGCTGTCCACATTACCCACACCGTGACAAATACGGACAGCTGCCTCATCGATCACCACCTTATCTGATCCACCATCTCTATCAGCCTTGCCTCCAAACAACAGAGGCAACAGAAGTCATGTCACAAGAAAATTAATATGGAAGGCTTCAAAGATCAAGATGACGCTTTTCAGTCAGCACCTCACTGTCATCCTCTCGCCACCAGGGGCTACAGTATGCCCACAGAGCTTGGTGGACCATTAAGCCCACTATAACAAACACCTGCGAAGAGTCCTTGGCGCCTCCATCAGGAAAGGTCGTAACTGGTTTGACAAAAATGACTAAGAGACACGGAACCTAATTCTGCATAAGTGCGTGAAGCTTTTGCAGAATGGATTCATCACTATGCATTGTGAAAAACAGCAGGCATCAGAAGGAAACAATATTGCATAAAATCTGTGACATAAAGAACAAATGGTGAGTAGAAAGAGCGTGGGAGATTCACAACTGATGGATACCGATAACATCCATGGCTTCTTCCGGTCTGCCAAGACGAGCTATGGCCCAGGCACTGAAAGCCCACCCTGTTGAGAGCCAATCATGGAGGGGAACTCATCAAGGGCAAGGTGCTTGCTGAAGAAAACATTTTGAAGAACTCCTCACTAAGATTTTGTCTGTGACTTGAATGCCCTCAACTCCATTATTCGGTAGTCTCCTCAGCTCAGTCTTGACGCCACCCCGGCTTAGGTGAAATTGAAAAATCCATTTAACAGATTAAAAACAATAAAGCCTGTGGAGCAGATGGAATCCTTGCTGAAATTCTGAAGCACAGCGGGGATACACTGCTGGCATGATGCAATGTCCTTGGGCACATGGCTATATTTGATAATAGAGACAAGTCCAATTGCGTTAATCACTGAGGAGTCTCCCTGCTGTCTGACACAGGGAGGAAGATCATTTCATGGATCCTCCTCAATCGCTTCCTCCCCATGGCTGGAAAGCTCATTCCAGAGTCGTAGTTTGGTTGTCGCCCATCAAAGGCACCACAGATCTTCACTGTGTGGCAAATGCAAGAAACAGCACCGACCACTGTGCATGACCCTCAAATTTGGCTGCCCTCAGAAATTTTTCACCACCCTCTGCTTAGTCCACGATGACATGCAAGCCATGATCCTCACCGATGGAATCACCATTGCATATTTCTTTGAAAACTGGGGTCGAACAAGCCTGTGTAGTCACACCAACCCTCTTCTCTATCTTCCTTGCTGCAATCCTACACCTCCAGCAAACTACCTAGAGGCATGGTGATAATCTACAGGACAAACAGGAAGCTGTTCAATCTATGCCACCTTCTATCCAAAACCAAAATCACTCGAACCTCAGTCACTGAGCTTCAATATGCAGATGGTGCTTGTGTGTGCACTCACTCAGAAACTGAGCTCTAGGTTTTCGTTGACTTCTCCTCCAAAGCATATGAGAAAATGGGCCTTTCACTATACTCCTGGAAAACTGAGGTCCTTCTCCAAACAGGCCTCTCAGCACAGCAAACATGCATTGATTGAGATCAGTGACGAGATCTTGGAAGATATGGATCATCTCCCAAATCTTGGGAGCTCCTCTTGACAAAGGTAGGCAAAGATGACAAAATTCTTCATCGCCTCCAATGTTCCAGCTCAGCCTTCGACCAACTGAGGGAAAAAGAGTATTTGAAGATCACAATCTCAAACTCGAGACTCAGATCATGGTTTACTGGGCAGCAGTGATCCCTGTGCTCCTATATGTTTCAGAAACCTGGGGAAGCTACAGCAGGCACCTCAAAGCCTTTTCTCTGGCACCAGTCCAACACCTTTGTATCATCAGCTCACTAACTCAACCCATCCTTGCCTCTATCCTCTCTAAATGTCATAGTATCCCAACTAGCCCTTTCCCTTTGGGGATTCTTGTGCCCAGGTGTGGGGAGGGTGGGGGGGTGTAGGGGGGTGGGGTGTCGCTAAATGGTGCATTCACACAATAAGACGGTTAGAGAAAGAAAGCATTACAGGATGGGACCACAGAGCAAGGACTTAGTGTTTCATGCAAGTCCAGAATTTTTTCACAGAGGTCGGCAGGCTAATGACTGATGTTGAATAGTTCACTTTTCCAGTAGATGACTTCCGCAGTGGGATAGGCACATAGAGATGAATTAGTTATGTGGGCCGTGGTACAGAAGTTCCCAGTGTAGATGGGGGTGGTCGGTATTCAAATTTAGACAGAGCGCTTTTTCTGAGCTGCTGTTAGCTAGATGGAGAATGGCAGACTGATTGGCAGTACAGCAAGACAGTGTTACAGCTTCCTCCATGGCATGTCACATGACTCCCACCATCCACTTTGGCTTTGACAAAGGATGTATATTCCTTTGTCTGGATTCTTGTGATTGTTAATATTTCAACCATTAAGGATTTGAAAGGAGATTGCAGGGGTCTTTTGTCCTAGCAGATTAGTAGCTTCCGTTGGCCAGGCCTGTCTTAGGAAATGTAGTTGGCCTTTGTCTAATTCCTTTTGAATTTGATCTCTGCAGCCACGGGTGTCATTAGCATCTCTTCAGAGATAACAATGTGTCAGCTTCTCTGATATTGTCAGAAAGTTCCCTTGTTCAGGGTTACAGGCAAACATAGCTTCAGCCTTTTTAAAGTCTTTGTTCAGTTTTTATTTAAATTTTAGAAAGTAGCCATGTTGATATATATATTTAATAAACATATAGTGTGAGATCTTAGTTCTGTTACATCATAATTATTGTCATGTGTTTCAATTCTTACCTATCTAGACAAAGCACAGTCCCCTCTGGAGTTTCTCAAGGAACAATCCTTGACCCTCTTCTCTTTGTTATCTAAAAATTGTCCTTCCACGTGGCAACTGTAGCTCAGGTGGTAGCACTGTTTGTTGCCTCTGCATCACAAGGTTCCAGGCCTCAGGACATGAGCACAAAAATGTAGATTGGAACTCCAGTTTGGCATTGAAGGATGGTTGCATTTTTGGTGAAGCAGTCTTTCGGATGAGACTTTAAACCGAGGCCCCATCTGTTCCCTCAGGCAATCTTCAACATTCACAAGGCACTGTTTCAAAGAAGAGCAGGGGAGTTGTCCTCAGTATCCTAGCCAATATTTATTCCTTGATCAACATTACAAAATCAGATTCCTGGTCGTTATTACTGCTGTTTGTGGTATCTTGCCGCATACACACTGGCTACCCTGTTTCCTGCCTTTCAACAGTTCAGAAAAGTACTTGATTGGCTGTAAAGTGCTTGGGAACATTTGATGGTCATGAAAGGCACTATATAAATGCAAATCTTTTCATTCAAGACAGCATTCTCTGACACGTGATCAGTGTTTATATAATACAATCAATTGTACCTTTCTGCCAATTCTCTTCATGTCATGGCCATTCACATCAAATCTTGGATGAGCCACAATTTGTATAACCTGAATATTAGTAATGCTGGCACTTGAAGTAAACTTTGCCCCCTTGCCAGTGCCATTAACCTTGACCATAACTTAGACTGAAAATAATCCTGCAACATCATCATTGTGCTCCACCTCCACAGCATTGCCTCTATCTCAGTTGTTGTGCTGCGAAAGCCCTCATCCAAATATTTGTCACCTCTGCATGTGATTGACTATTCCAACATTTTATTTGCTGACCTGACATCATCTTATATCCACGAACTCCCTCTTGTCCAAAATGCAATCACCCAAGCAAAGTCCCATTTGCCCATCATCTCACCATCCTCACTGACCTACACTGTTCTCCCGATGCATTCAATCTTGTCCTATTTTCAAACATTCATCTATTTCTTTGTACTACTTTACCTCAACAACCTCCCCCGTTCAAGTTGCCTTGCATATTTAGGTGTTCCTATTCGAGCCTTTAATGTAGCCCCCCTCCCTCACTCTACCACTGGTGGAAGAGTTCTCAGTTTCCTCAGGTAAAAGCAAAATACTACAGATGATGGAAACCTGAAACAAAAACAGAAAATGCTGTAAAAACTCAGCAGGTCTGACAACAGAGAGAAACAGAGTTGATGTTTTGAGTCCATCGTCATATAGACTCGAAACGTCAATGGTTTCTCTCTCTACAGATGCTGTCAGACCTGCTGAGTTTTTCCAGCATTTTCTGTTTTTGTCTCAGTTTCCTCAGCTCTGTTCTCTTGAATTCATTATCCAAACTCCTGCACTGGTATTTTTCTCTGTCTGCTTTTTTAAAAAAAAAGTATTTTCAATCTAGCTTTCAGTCACCCTCTTTCCAAAGCTTGGCAACAGCTCCCTTCTCTTATTTCTCTGTAAACATCTTTGGATGATTTAGGCACTAATGCCAATTATTGTTGCTGTGTAGTTATCTGACAAAATAAGTCTGCACTCAAAATTAGTAGTAGTGTTGCATGAAACTGGTGCTTTTTGGGAACTTTATAGCAATGGTTTTTGCCTTTTATTAATACTGTAGTAGTTTGTTGCCTTGTGCCAAATTTATAAGAGATATATGGGTTATAAATAGTTGACAGTAGACCTCTCTTAATTGGCTATTATCCTGCAGTTTAAGTAAAACCATATTTCTTGAGCTTTCTCGACTGAAGATGAATCTTTGTTGACTGTTTAAAGCAGCTGAAGATTTTGCTTTCAGAGCAGCTGTAAAATTGTGTTTAGTGTAATCATTAAATTTGTTTTGCTCTTAGGCTTTGGGAATAGAAGTTCAAACGACCTGCTCACAAGTATTTAGACAAGCTATTTTAGTTTATTATGGATTTGGCAAGATGTTGGCTTTTGTATTTGTCTTTTTTTTCCTCTTGCAAAATATCCAGCTATCTTGTGAGTAGATTTATTGTGTTAAGTGTAGGCGGCCTTGGTCAGCTGTAAGTGCTTTCCCGCTGGGGTTGCTCCCTTTGATTGAAAAGGAGCAGCTGTGAAGGCACTGTTTCAGGCACTTGCTGCCTTTAAAAAAATATTCTGCCGTGCATTGGAAGGGGAGTTGCATCATGTGACTGCTACCACCCTACCCCATGTCACACTGTGTAGTAGTACTGATTGCCTTTATCCAATCATGCCTGGAATGCCGCCTGTCACTTGGGCTATTTCTGCTATCTGTCGCTATCAAGCTTCAGTGCTAACAGTTTGGCAGATGGGACAGTTTTTTCTCGAGCTGACATCTTTGCTTTTTTTTTAATATGCTTTTGGCAGTGTGTTTTCCTCTTCTCGTTTTTTAGACTGGGCTCTTGCTGTTAAACTATGGCCCATCGGCTACGCCTTTATTTTGGATCAAATAGGAGTCATACCGATCCAGAATCGGAGTTGTTAGATGGAGAAAGAGAAAATGACGTCTATATGGCATTCCACACTTTGCCAAGGAGAAATGCCCCTCATCCTTTTCAGAACATGACTGGGCCTGTGTCCGATGCTGGGCTGCCTTTACAAGATCAAACCTCCTTGCAACGCAGCTCTTCCATGTTCATTCCTCAGCTGTACAGTACTGAATCACGACCCACCAGGAGCTCTTCAATGCAGATATCGCTCCAGCGCAACCCTGCGAATGGATATGGTGATGCCAGTGTCTCGGAGTCTCCTGAGCCGTTACCAGACATTGGAATGGAAGTTGGCAGCAATGATAGTTTACTTTCTAGAAGCCATTCTCTTCCAAGTGTGCCCCTAAGCACAGATGATCCCCCGTCCTATAGTATGGCTGTATCGCAACAGGCTAATGGAAGTGCTCCATCTAATCATAGAATAAGTTGTCTTTTTCCTTTGGAACAAAAGCTGTGTGCTATTGGTCAAAAACAATTAACAAATGGATCTGCCTCTGGTATAAAAGTTGGAGGTGTAAGAATTCAGCATCGCTCGCCGACAGCAGAAATAGATCAAATGCGGTTTTCATCTTTGAATCGTAATGGACGTCAGAAAGCTCATGCCTCAGTAACTAGGCGCTGGTCTTTACAACATCAGCCATATATGTCAGGGAACATGGGGAAACCTTGCTTTGTCTTCCAGCTCCAGCAACAGTGCAAAGGTGCTCAGGACTCATGGATGGATTTCAAAACTGGGCTAACCGGTACAAAGGAGAAAAAAGTGGTTAGGCACCCACACATACGGCTGGGACGAAGCACTTCTGCCTCCTTTCCAGTTAAACAAAACACTGAATATTTTGGTGCCACTGAGAGGAGGGAGCAAGTTGCTGGAACAGTAATTGGGGAAAACAATTCGCAAATGCTTTGTAGTGGTTCATTAGAAGCAGTACCACAGACACAGTCCTGTAAGCTTAAAATCAGACAGGAGCAAAATCAGAAGCAACCCCGCTTTCGAATTCGTTTAACCCGAGGACCTGAAGAGCAGAATGAAGGTTTGATAAAAGATAATGGTGGCTGTGCTCAGACAAGAATGAATTCAGTCACCAGAGAGAACTCCACGGTATGTAAGCAGTTCAAAGTCATGTCTGTCACTTGGATTATGTAGCGTGGGGTGCTATTTTGAGGGTGAAGGTGGATGAGGGGAGTGGTATGTGCCATCCCATTTTCCCTCTTTGAAGAATTAAGTTGCATGGGGGTTCTTGAAGCTGTTAAACTGGCACAAATGCTTGTCATTCCCGCCCCCCCTCCCCCCAATAACCCCCACAGCACCACGACTGCTGGCGGACCCAAATACAGTTGGTTTCAGAAATGTAAAGGTATAAAATAAAATCCTGACAGGGTGATAGTTCCAGTTAGTGGGCTCTGGTTTATTTTAATGAAGCGTGGTTTTTGTCGGTCAGAAGAGTGAGTCTTGCAGGAGCTGCGGTAATGTTTTCAAACAAGACACTTCTGTGTATAGTCGAGTAATCTATGTGTCGCCAGTTTAGAAAGCAGGCTTGAAATAATAGATGTTGGCCGTTAGTGCCTGTGTGTGTTCCCTCTATCAGTGAAATGTGGTGTAGAAAGACAGCTGCTAACAAGGTTTTTACCACATGCGAATTTGGATCTTCATGTTTTACAGTTTGGTGGAAGAAACTGAAAGGTGGTGCATTTTTGTTCTGAACTGTGTAAACATGCAACTAGGGTCAGTTTACAGCTACAAGTCGGCCATGACTTTAAAGCAACAAACTTTTTCAGATATTTCCCGTCATTAGAGTTTACTGTGTCTGATTGATGTCAGACATGACTTGTCATCTGTGGTAGCAGGTGTCTTTCCCTTATTCATCTCAAGTGAAAATATTCATTTTACTGTCTGCTGGCTCTGGTCCACAGAGGTTTTGAGGTTGCAGATCTTTTCCCTTTCAATTTTCTTTTAAAGGACAAAATTACTATTTGAAGGATGTTTTTCACTTTGCCAGTTTACGAATAACACTGGATAAAGTGTGTAACAGGCATCCAAACCAATCTGCCCATTTCACGCTCAGCGGATCACGTTCAAGTGACCCCCATAATACTTGACGATAAACATTTATGCAAAACAGGAATGATGTCAACTAAAGCAGGAGACAAGTCAGGAAAGGAAGATTTTCTTTTCAAAGGACCATCTCACTCCTAACTCAACTGAGTTAAAAGAAATAGATGTGGCAATATACAACATATTATATCAATTCTATGAATTTTGACCCATGTAAATTGATATTTTGCACTTATACTTCCCTCTGAAGTCATATGTGTTACAGGCACAGTACATTTGTACTGTTGTGTAATTCTGTTGACTTAACTGGAAACTGATGCTTTGGATTAGCCTAGGATTCTGTCAGGAGCCACCTAAATCCAGCAGAGGAAACATTGCCAGAGGAAACACTTGTGTATGACCAATCAGTAGAGGGCCTTCCAGATCCCGGTGTCTCCAGCTTTGCACAGAAGCTAATGAAACTTCCAACTCCTATTGGAGACAGGGAAGTTATGTGAGGGTCATGGCTACCTCTCAATGTACAGCATAGCTGCTCCAGAGCAAACCAGAGATGGGCAAAGTCTGAAAGCTAAAAAAAAAAGCAAAATATATTGCATTGTGTAATATATTCTTTTTAAGGGCCGTTTTCCTTAATTTGGCAAGATTTGTGAACAATAGCAAATATTGAATTTGCATTCAGTGATTTGCAAAAATATGCATATTTTTAAAACCGGATTAGAAGTGGAGCATTCATTTAGCCAGACTGCCTTGGTCATTCTTGAGCTAAGGGGGAGATGGTGGCATAGTGGTATTGTCACTGGACTGGTAATACAGAGCCCAGAATAATGCTCTGGGGACCCGGGTTTGAATCCCGCCACGGGTGGGATTGATGGTGGAATTTGAATTCAGAAAAAATCTGGAATTAAGTCTAATGATGACCGTGAAACCATTGCCCGTTGTTGTAAAAACCCAGCTGGTTCTGCTGTCCTTACCCGTCTGGCCTACATGTGACCCCAAATCAGCAATAATGTGCTTGACTCTTAAATGCCCACTGAACAAGAGCAATTAGGTTTGGGCAATAAATGCTGGCCTAGCCAGCGACACCCACATCCTGTGAACAAATAATAAAAAAACACTTCATGTGACCTGATGAGTGCAATAGTTTCTCCATCGAACCTTCAGACAAAACTGAGCAGATTCTTTATGTTCATTGTAAAGGAAGTGTCTGATAGAACACGATAAATTACCAAATTTAATGTTTCTTTTATTCATTCATGGGAGGTGAGTGTCGCGTGGAAGACCAGCATTTGTTGCCCATCTCTTGTTGTCTTCGAGAAATAGCCACTTTCCTGATTCACTGTAGGTACACCTACACTGTTGTTTGGAAGGGAGTTCTAAGTTTTTGACCCAGCAACAGTGAAGGAACAGCAATATTGTTCCAAGTCAGGATGGTGTGTGACTTGGCGGGGAACTTGTAGGTGGTGAGAAACTCTGAAATAAAAACAAAGTACTGGACAAACTCAGCTGGTCTGGCAGCATCTGTGAAGAGGGAAACCGAATTTATGTTTTGAGTTCAATATAACTTCTTCAGAACTGAAGAGAAGCAGAAATGTGATAGGTTTTATGCAGACCAGACCCCTAAGTTTTTGGTACGATTCAGTTAGGGACCAGTTGCTTTTTGTTTAAAGTAGACTAAGTTTGATTCAAGACACTTGCTAACAGAATAAATCCACAAGATTCCACAGATTTTGAACAAAGAAAAATAAACTTTACAATACAAGGTCAGAAAGATAAAGCAATTTACAAATCTACCTTAAACTCTGGCATTCAGGGTTAATATGAAGTACATGTGAATTAACAGACAAACTGTGATCAAACACGTCACGTTGCACCTTAAATGGCAGATGCGGCCAAGACAGATTCCACGGATTTCTCAACAACCCACCCAGCTGTGAGTAAACACTGAGTCAACATATCTTGTTGAAACTCTGCCCCTCTCATGAGGGATTTCAGTCTTCACCTTTGAAGATCTTGCATCGGAATTCTCTCCTAATGTTGCTGCAGCTCGGACAGCCTCAATGACTGCAAACCTCCCAGTGTTTCAATCTCATCTTCCAAGGCTATGTTGCCCTGGATTCCTGAGTCTGTACTCCAGCGTCAATTCACAAGCACAACTTCAGCTCTTCGGCTCCGCCGAACAGAATGCGACTGCTCCTTTACGTGACCTTTGCCCCAACGGCCTGCAGCACTGAGTCACCAACCTTCTGCTGCCCTCTTCAATCGCTAGGGCTTATCCTGAGCCTTCTTCAATTACCAGGGCTTCTCCTGTGTATTCTCCACTAAGGCCTGCCAACCACCACAACCATTTTGCTGCTTGGAGCCTTTTTCCCTGCTCCTTGCTTTTTAACTGGGATCTTTCCCTGTGCCCCCTCCCTGTCCGCCACCCAGGACTCCTCCTGGCTATGGCGCTCCTTTCCTGGGTCCCATGACCCCATATTCATGCTGTTTTCTTTTTGCGCAGGCGCATTTGGCCCGTCCCTGTCCTGAAGAATTACAGAATGCTAGGTTGTGCATGCACTGCTCACTCCTGGTTTCCACATGCGTGGAAACCCCTGAGGCATGCTGGGAGTTGTAGTTCCCAGCCTTCCAATGACAATAAGGTAACTTTGAATCTCGTAACATGTTGAAAAAGGGGGAGAGCTTTGTGGAACCAAAGGGAATGTCAGAAATGGATTAGAAGGTGGGGTGATTAAATGCCAAGCTGTCATGGTGCAAAAGGGAAATGGAGTGGTAATGTTTGTAGTAAAAAAAAACAAAGCATAGGTTTGGGCTAGATGTTAATAGTAGAATAAAGGTCAGTCCAGTTGGAATGCAAAAACAAGATACAGACTGGTACTGGGCAAAAATCAAAATGGAGGGCAGAATTCATGGTCTGAAGTTGTTGAATTCAATGTTGCGCCCAGAAGGCTGTAAAGTGCCAAATCAGAAGATGAGGTGCTGTTCCTCCAGTTTGCGTTGGGCTTCACTGGAACATTGTAGCAGGCTGAGGACAGAAATGTAAGCATAAGAGCAAGATGATGAATTGCAATGCCAAGTGACTGAAAGGCCAGGGTCATGCTTGCGGATTGAATGGAGGTGTTGTGCAAAACAGTCTGCATTTGCTCACCCCGAAGTAGAGGAGATTGCATTGTGAGCAGCGAATACAGTATACAAAATTGTAACAAGCACAAATAAATTGCTGATTTGCCTGGCAGGAGTTTTTGGGGCCTTGGACAGCAAGGAAAGAAGAGGTAAAGGGGCAGGTGTTACACCTGTGACTGCATGGGAAGGGGATGAGGTGTTGGTGGTGATACAACAGTGCATTCTCAATTTGTGAATTTTGCTTAAATTCCAGCAAGCAGTCAATACATCAAAAACAAAAACAGAAACAGAAATACCTGGAAAAACTCAGCAGGTCCGGCAGCATCGGCAGAGAAGAGTACAGTTGACGTTTCGAGTCCTCATGACCCTTCAACAGAACAGGTTCTGTTGAAGGGTCATGAAGACTCGAAACGTCAACTGTACTCTTCTCCGCCGATGCTGCCAGACCTGCTGATTTTTTCCAGGTATTTCTGTTTCTGTTTTTGTTTTGGATTTCCAGCATCCGCAGTTTTTTGTTTTTAGTCAATACATCAACATCAGTAGAAGGATGTGCCCCTTTTCCAGTGGGGATTTGAATTTCTTTGTTTTACTCAAAGACTTGGAAAGAAGCTGAAGATGTAAATCTCTGTTTAATTTCAGGCATGTTTGACATTAGCCACAAATGTTGATAAAACTGTTCAAAGACAATACAAGGTCTGCTTTTGAGTGTAAAACAAAAAAAAAATCTGACAATTCTGTTCCTTTAGTTCTGGTCTCTTGTGCATCTCTCACTTTCCTTAGCCTCCCTACTGGTAATCATGTCTTCAGCTGTCTGGGCCCCATCGATCATTAAGGAGGTTATAGCTGGGCACTTGGAGAAACTGAAGGTAATCGGGAAGAGTTAGCATGGTTTTGTGAAAGGGAAATCATGTTTAACCAAGTTATTGGCGTTCTTTTGAAGGTGTAACATGCACTATGGATAAAGGGGAGCCTGTAAACGTGCTCTACTTGGATTTCCAGAAGGCATTTGATAAGATGCCGCATCAAAGGTTATTGCGGAAAATAAAAGCTCATGGTGTAGTGGGTAACGTATTAGCTGGCAGAAAACATTGTGCGTAAATGGGTCTTTTTCTGATTAGCAGGATGTGATGAGTGGAGTCCCACAGTGGTCTCTGCTGGGGCCTCAACTTTTTACAATTTATATCAATGACTGAGATGAGGGGAGTGAAGACATGATAGCTAAATCTGCAGATGAACCAAAGATAGGTAGGAAAGTATGTTGTGAAGAGGACATAAAGAAATTGCAGACAGCAATAGGTTGAGGGAGTGGGCCAAAATATGGCAGATGGAGTATAATGTGGGAAAATGTGAAGTTGTTCACTTTGGTAGGAAGAATAAAAAAGCAGAGTATTATTTAAATGGCGAACGACTGAAGAATTCCGAGGTGCAGAGGGTTCTAGGTGTTCCAGTACATGAGTCAAAAAAAGTTAGTATGCAGGTACAGCAAGTAATTAAGAAGGCTAATGGAATGCTATCCTTTATTGCGAGAGGAATTAAACATAAAATTAAGGGTGCTATGCTTCAGTTATACAGGGCATTGGTAAGACCACATCTCGAATGTTATGTGCCGTTTTGGTGTCCTTACTTAAGGAAGGATATAAATACATTGCAGGCGATTCAGAGGAGGTTTACTAGATTGATACCTGGACTGAGCGGGTTGTCTTATGAGGAAAGGTTGCACAGACTGGGATTGTTTCCACTGGAGTTTAGAAGAGTGAGGGGTGACTTGATTGAAATATATAAAATGCTGTACGATATTGACAACGTGGACATAAAAAGGATGTTTTCTCTTGTGGGGGGTTGAGTCCAGAACTCTGGGGGGGTACTGCTTTAAAATTAGAGGCTGCCCTCTTAGGACAGAGATGAGGGGAATTTTTTTCTCAGAAGATTCTGCGACTTTGGAACTCTGCTTCAGAAGGTGGTGGAGGTGGGGTCATTGAATATTTTTAAGGCAGAGGTAGATAGATTCTTGTTAGGCAAGGGAATCAAAGGTTATCGGGGCTAGATGAGAATGTGGAATTCAAAACACAAACAGATCAGCCGTGATCTTAATGAATGACAGAGCAGGCCCGAAGGGTCAAATGGCCGCCTTCTGCCCCTATTTCGTATGTTCCTAACTCTGGAATTCCCTCCATGAACTGCTCCCTCCTCCTTTAAGATACAACTTAAAACTCTTTTGGTCAGGGTTTTGGTTAATGTCCTAACGTCTCTTCCTATGGGTTGATTTCAAATTTTGTCTGATTACAGTCCTATGAAGTGCTATGGGACGTGTTACTAGATTTAATGTGCGATATGAGTACAAGTTGTCATTGCAATGACTTCTTCATTTTCTCTTTTGTCTTGGGTCAAATTATGTTCAGTGTTGCTAAGGAGCTCATCCACAACATGCTTAGTTAACAATTTCATTATTCATAACCAGAATATAGCAATACCGTCATTGTCTAACTAATGCAATGATTGAAGAGGGAGTCCTGCACACAATTTTAAAGTTCCATTTCTTTTTTCTCCATTCACGCTCTGTTCCAATTGCTATGTGTATATTAAAAATCTTTCAGACAAATGATTTTATATTCTTATTCATCTCTGTTTAATGTGACAGCAGATTTTCTCTTCAGTTTTTTTTCCCACAGTATGTTGGTTGCAATTCCTCGCTGGCTTAAAATTTTTTATATCTTTGAGCCCCGGCCATTGTTGACTCTGTACCCCTATCGAGCATGCATCAATCTTCATTGCAATATGTATTCCCCCTTGTACCAGTATTGCCAGATTGACAGCTTTCTTATTCCTCCTGAATATATTTATATCCTGATATGTTTATTTTCCATTATTTTTTAGCTTTTGCCAAGTTTCTATTATGGTATAACTTTTAGATCTTTCTGAAAGATAAATTGTTTTGTGTTCCCCAAATTTATTTCACATCAATTGCTAGGGAATTGATTAATTTTCCCACATATTGCACAATCCAACAAGTGCATTTTTCACTTTTTTAGCATATCTGAAGACATGCTCTGAAACTTGGCTCCTAACCCAAATACATTTTGCAGGATTTCATGTCTTTATTTACCCACACCATTGGCACCCACATACGTTTACCATAATAACTAGTTGCTGTGCCTACCCTTGCAGAATTTTTGCTTACACTGGAACCTACGAGGTAACAAAACATCAGGGACTGACGGTCTGGACTGCAAAAGATTATGTCAGCTCCTCTTATCTGTTGAATCCCCTATCATTAGTATTTCTAGCTCTTTTACTAAACCCTGAGCTCTCAGAATAGTTTAATGTGCAGGGAAAACATTACCTACTGAGTTAAAATCTGCAATAAAATCTTAGAATGATATAGCACAGAAGGAGGCCATTTGATCCCTCAGGCCTGTGCCAGCCCTTTACTCCCAATTACTCCCAATTCCTGCTCTTTCCTAATATCTCTGTATCTGTTTCCCCTATCAAGTACTTCTCTCTTGAATGTCATTATGGAATCTGCTCCCACCACCCATTCAGACCGTCTATTTCAGAGCCCCATGATTTGATGTATACATATGTTTTTCTATATATTTTTTAAAATCCTCATTGCTTCTAGTTCTTTTGCCAATTACTTCAAATCTGTATTTTTTTTGAGTAGTCATTTGTTAGTATAAAATTTGAGTATTGCTGAAAAAGAGGCATGTCTAAGCTTTCGTCTTGCACTCATCTGGATACTCGCAAGAATACCAATATAAGGAGAAAGCAACAATTTATACTGTATGTGAATAGAGTGCCGATTGGTTGACAAGTGGTGTTGCCATGGAGAATGCACCACTGATGGTGACTGACAGTTAACTGCCAAACATTGTTTGAAATGTAAACCAGGCAGCTTGACCCTGATTGGTCAAGGCATTGCCCAAAGGAATGCGTCAGCAAATGGCTGTCACTTATTTTGTTTAGCTGAAACAGGCACAACGTATGTACATATTCTTTCTGTCTGCAAAGAACAGAGCCCTGTGTGTTAATATATCTAGCTTCCAGTACACACAAATGCAACAGAAACAGAAGATGCTGGAAAAACTCAGCAGGTCTAGCAGCATCTGTGGAGAGAGAAACAGAGTTAACATTTCGAGCCTATATGACCCTCCTTCAGAGCAAGCCTGCAAGCCTGACTAACTATTTTAAATTGGTTGTCAGCGTAATTCTCAGCACACAGGATTATTTAGCAAATGTTGTCCAATCACAGAATCGCATCTAATGCTAGACACTGTTTTGAGTTTTGCAAGCACAGGCTGGTTGGGTAAGGTCTGTAGCCTGCCCGTTGTGAACAGCGGCTGGACTATGCTGTTTGATGTGATCCGCCATCTTTGGAACATACAGTCTACATACCTAACGTCATACTGGCAGTGAAATTCGTTAACCACATTACACATCTGTGTGATAGGCAGAACATCTTTTTGGCTTGATGGCAGCATCCTGTTGGTGGTGAATATCACTCATGATACTATTGCATAGTAACAGCATGAAACAGCTAGCTTCACCTATTGCTCAAATTTTTGAGACACCTTACCCTTCCAGGGCAATCTGAGGTAGACTGGGCACTTTTCAGGGCAGAAAGTGATGGTCTTAGGTCTGTTCATGAGTTTGTGTGATTGACAGCGCAAAATGATCTGATCAGGGGAGCTATAACCTTGCAGGGTGCCTTTGGTGCACCCTAGTTCAAGCTTACATGGTAAGCAAATTGCTCAGGCCCCATTTACAGGGTTGCCAATAAGTCCAATCTTATAGCCTGTGGAACTGTGAGAATCCTATTGCGTATATTGACCAGTGAAGGTAGACTGGTTGAGCTAGAAATGTAAGATCATAAACAACAGGGAGATTGCTCCTATCTTGTAAAAGAGCCAGGGAGTCTGGAAAAAGGGCAATTATATTCATTAGAAATACAAATCATTCATATGGAATCAGAGAGTTGTGTTGAAGGCAGAATAATTTATTTGCATTTCTAAGCATGACACATTGTCATAGTTTTGGACTGTTTGGGTAGATAATTTATTTGTGCGTGTTTACTTAGAAGCAGGCAATTTGAGCTGGATTTTGAGAGGGAAAAGCAACTAAAAGATTTGCTCTAGTGTGCAGCCCGTGGAAGAAATCTACAGCGGACCTTAGAGTCTTGTGGCAGAAAGCAGTCAGCAGAGTTTGCTCAGAAAGCTGTGAGATGGCAGTTGGATGTCTACTGGCAAGCCAAGCAAGCAGCTGAGACATCCACAGTCAGGTCGTCTGCACAGGAAAAGCTGAAAGGTCGCATAGCCAAAAAGCTGATGGGAGGACTCCATCAAATCTTATCGTGGAGGAATAACTGGAATACCAAGGAGAATTCAAGTAAATTTTGAAGAGCTGTGGCATACATTTGGGTTGGTCCCAGGAAAAGTGAATGAACCTTCTAGATTTTGTTCAGAGTGTTCAGATTCCTTGTTTAAATGTTAATGGTCCCTAACAGGATCATAACTGTGGCAAGCTGCCTTCTTGAACCGTTGCAGTCCATGTGGTGCAGGTATACCCACGGTGCTGTAAGGACCCAGTGACAGTGGAGGAATGCCGATATAGTTCCAAGACAAGAAGGTGTGTGGCATGGAAGAGAACTTGCAGGTGGTGGTATCCATGCATCTAGTCCTTGTCCTCTAGTTGGTAGAGGTCGCAGGTATGGAAGGTGCTGCCGAAGGAGATTTGACGAGTTGTTACAGTGCATCTTGTCTATAGTACACGCTGCTGCCACTGTGCATCGGTGGTGAAGGGAGTGAATGTTTAAGATGATGGATGGAAGGCCAAGCAAGCAGGCTGCTTTGTGCTGGATGGTGCCAAGCTTCTTGAGTGTTATTGGAGCTGCACTCATCGAGACAAGTGGAGAGTATTCCTGACTTGTGTCTTGTAGATGGTGGACAGGCTTTGGGGAGTCAGGAGGTGAGTTACTCACTGCAGAATTCCCAACTTCTGACCTGCTCTTGTAACCACAGTATTTATATGGCTAGTCCAGCTAATTTTCTGGTCACTGGTAACCCCCAGGACGTTGGTGAGAGATTGAGTATGGTAATGCCATTGAATATCAAGAGGATATGGTTAGATTTTCTCTTTTTGGAGATGGTCATTGCCTTGCACTTGAGTGGTGTAAATGTTACTTGCCACTTGTCAGCTCAAGCCTGGATATTGTCCAGTTCTTGCTACATATGGACATGGACTGCTTCAGTATCTGAGGAGTTGTGAATGGTGCTGAACATTGTGCAATCATCAATGACCATTCCCACTTCTAACCTTATGATGGGGAAGGTCATTGATGAAGCAGCTGAAAGTGATTGGGCTGAGGACAGTACCCTGAGGAACTCCTGCAGTGATGTCCTGGAGCTGAGATGACTGACCTCTCACAACCACAGCCATATTCCTTTGTGCTAGTTATGACTCCAACCAGAGGAGAGTTTTCCCACTGATCCCCATTGACTCCAGTTTGTTAGAGCTCCTTGAAACAGCACTTGGTCAAATGCTGCCCTGATGTCAAGGGCAGTCATTCTCACCTTAGCTCTTAAGTTCAGCTCTTTCATCCATGTTTGAACAAGACTGTAACGAGGTCTATAGCCGAATGGCGCAGGCATTCCTCAGTGAGGAGGTTATTGCTGAATAAGTAACACTTGATAGCACTGTCGACAGCACCTTCTAATCACTTTGTTGATAATCGAGAGTAGACTGATGGGGTGGTAATTGGCTGGGCTGGCTATGTCCTGTTTTTTCTGGACAGGACATACCTGGGCAATTTTCCACATTGCTGGGTAGATGCCAGCATTGCAGCTGTACTGGAACAGCTTGACTAGGAATGCAGCTAGTTCTGGAGCACAAGTCATCAGTACAACTGCCAGGATGTTGTCAGGGCCTGTAGCCTTTGCATTATCCAGTGCCTTAAGCAGTTTCTTGATATTACATGGAGCGAATCAAATTGGCTGAAGATCGGCATCTGTAATGCTGGGGACCTCAGGAGGAGGCTGAGATGGGTCATGCAATTGGCACTTCTGGCTGAGGGTGGTTTCAAATGCCTCAGCCTTAGATTAGCTCTGTCAATTGCATGCTGCTTCTGGTGTTTTGCATGCAAGTAGTCTTGTGTTGCAGCTTCACCAGGATGACACCTCATTTTTCGGTATGCCCGGTGCTGCTCCCCTGGCTTGATGGCTATGGCAGAGTGGGAGATACGCTGGGCTATGAGGTTACAGATTATGGTCGAATACAATTCTGCTGCAGTTGGTGGCGTGCTGTGCCTCATGGATGCCTGGTTTTGAGTTGCTAGTTTTGTTCTGAATCTATCTTACTTAGCATGGTTGTAGCGCCACACAGCTTGCTGGAGGGTATCCTCAATGTGAAGATGGGACTTGATCTCTACAAGGACTGTGTGGTGGTCACTCCTACCAATACTGTCATGGACAGATGCGTCTGCGACAGGTAGATTGGTGAGGACGTGATCAAGTAGGTTCTTCCCTTTTGTTGGCTCCCTCACCATCTGCCTCAGGCCCAGTCTAGCAGCTATGTCCTTCAGAACTCAGCTAGCTCGGTCAGTAGTGCTACTGCTGAACCAATTTTTGGTGATCAACTTCAAATTCCCCAATGCAGAGTATATTCTGTGCCCTCAGCCCTTATTTCAAGTGGTGTTCAACATCGAGAAGTACTGATCCACCAACTGAGTTGGTGGTGCAATAGGTGGTAATCAGCAGGAGTTTTCTTTGCCTATGTTTGACCTGGTGCCATGAGACCTCATGGGGTCCAGAGTCAATGGTGAGGACTCCAGGGCAACTCCCTCCTGACTGTATACCACTGTGCAGCCACCTCTGCCCTGCCAGTGCGACAGGACATACTCGGGGTTGATGAGGTGGTGTCTGGGCCATTGTCTATAAGGTTTGATTCCGTGAGTCAGGATGTTGCTTGACTAGTCTGTGGGACAGCTCTGTCAACTTTGACACAAACCTTTAGATGTTAGCAAGGAGGACCTTGCAGGGTTGACATGCCTGGGTATGCCATTGTCTGGTGCCTAGGTTGATGTCGGGTGGTCTGTCCAGTTGCATTCCTTTTTTACCTTTCAGTCATAGTTGGTACAACTGAGTGGCTTGCTAGGCCATTTTTTTACAAAATTCCTTCAAGGGATGTGGACATTGCTGGTTAGGCCAGCAGTTATTGCCCATCCCTAATTGCCCTTGTTCAAAGAGTTTTTAAGAGTCAACCACATATGCTGAGAGCATGGAGTCACACCTGGGCCAGATTACTCCTGTTACTGATATATCTGCCATTGGAAACAATTTCTTATTTTCTATACCAAAACTGTTAGTGATTTTGAACATCTCAATCAAATCTCCTCTTAATCCTTTCTTGCCTGAGAAGTCTCCCAGCTTCTCCACATAATTAAAGTTCCTCATCCCTAAATCTTTTCAGCACCCTCTTTAAGACCTAGACATCATTTGTGAGGTGAGGTGAGGCTCCAGCTGAAGGATAACCAGTGTTTTGCTAAAGTGTAGCATAAATTTGCTTTTGTATTTCTCCCCTATTAATAGAGGCAATGATCCCATATGCTTTTTATTGTAACAGTCTTCTCAACTTGTCTTGGCCCCTTCAAAGGTTTGTATACATGCAGACATCATATTTGTGTTTGCATCTATCACCTTCAAATAGTCATTTTTTAAGAAGTATGATACAGCTGCACTGAGAAAAAAATGCTTTTATAATAGCCCCATTATAACATATCTAATATTCCCAATTTTGCTTAGTTATCCTTGTTTATAATGAATTGACTCCAAAGTGAGTGACTTTGTACAGGTATAATGCAATGGTTTATGCATTATTCTAAATGTGGTATTATCAGTTAGTTTAGTGTTAAAATGAACTATTTTGATTTGCTATCAAATGCCCTTGTTATGCATTGCACTTGTTTTGCTTGTTTGTAAATGTTGGCTGGAAACTTTTTGTGTGTTTAATAATCACGGCTAAATCCTTTCCTTTTGTACCTTATCTCAAGGACACTCATTCTTCGCACAGAAATATTATGCTTCTTTGTTCAGTGCAAAAAAAAACCCTAAAATGTTGTACACGTAAAAACCTATCTTTCATTCATTTAAGATTTTTAAAATTAAAAAATTGTAGGTTAAGGCCAAGGCTCCAAAATTGGGCCTTGGGACAAAAATATAAATTTACAAAAGCACCTTCAAAATGGTAAAATCTCCAATCTCTAACAGGAGTATTTGGAGCAACATTTGACACCAGGCCACGTGAGACTTTTGTACAGTTGAGAAAGCTTGGGTAAAGAGTTAGCTATTTCGGAGCATCTGAGGAGGAGGAGAAGCGGTGGATAAGCTTAAGGAAGGAATTACCTCAAGGCATGGCCTCTAATGGTGGAGCGACAAAAATCAGGAATGTGCATGAGGCCAGAATTGAAGGAGTTGTGGAATTCAGATAAAGGAAAGTGTGAGGTCACAGAGGGACTTAGGAAAAAGGATGTGAATTTTAAAATTGAGGTCTAGCTGGCCTTGGAGCCATTGTAGGTAAGTGAGCACAGTGGTACGAGATAAACAGGACTCTATGTGAATTAGGATTCAGGCTGCAGAGTTTTGAATGAGCTGAACTTTATGGAGAGGGTATAATGTTGAATAGTCAAGTCCAACAGTAACAAAAGCATGGATGGTGTCTTGACCTTATGAACACTGTCCTAACTTCTAGAAGCAATGTAGGTAACCAAGAGGAAACTGGTGCTTTTTCGCAGATTTTATTTTTATTAGTTACACAATTAATAAATACAGAAATCTGTACCATCAAATCAAAAATATCGCAAAATTCTGAAATCTCCTTCGTAGACCTCCTGGCTTTGCAAACCTGTGACCTACCTCCTCTATCTTCCTCCAATTGTTGTTCTTTTAATAACTTGTGAAATGCAACTTGGTGATTTTACTGAATTATATTCACAGTTAAATACAAATGTCAATATTTGATTGCCTACTTTTTTTTCAGCAAATTTTGTGTCAGATGCTAGTGGCCAGCAATTCCAAGAAAACTAGGTGATGTTCCAGCTGGTACTTTCAAACTTACCTCTGGAACCTTGTGTAACCTTGCAATTTCTTGTTTAGTTTTGGACACAAGTTCATCAACTTGAGATGTTAACTCTCGGCACAGATAGTGCTGACCTGCTGAGTTATGCGTTTTCTCTCTTAATTTCAGATTTCCAGAAAATGCAGTATTTTTCTTTTCTTTGTATGTTTGTTCTAGTTGAGTGAATCATGGAATGCAAAATCAATTATGTATTCAAAATCACTCAACATCCTGGGGGGTTACCATTGACCAGAAACTGAACTGGACTAGCCATATAAATACTGCGGCTACGAGAGCAGGTTAGAGGCTAGGAATCCTGTGGCAAGTAACTCACCTCCTGACTCCCTAAAGCCTATCCACCATCCACAAAACACAAGTCAGGTGTGTCATGGAATGCTCTCCACTTTCCTGGATGAGCGCAGCTTCCACAACACTCGAGAAGCTTGACACCATCCAGGACAAAGCAGCCTGCTTGATTGGCACCCCATCCATAAACGTTAACTTCCTCCACCACCGATGCACATTGGCAGCAGAGTGTACCATCTGCGAGATGAACTGCAGGAACTCACCAAGGCTCCTTGGACAGCACCTTCCAAACCCATGACCGCTACCATCTCGAAGGACAAGAGCAGCAGATTGATGGGAACACCACCACCTGGAAGTTCCCCTCCGAGCCACACGCCATCCTGAAATGGAAATATATCGCCGTTCCTTCACCGTGTCACTGGGTCAAAATCTTGGAACTCCCTCCCTAACAGCACTGTGGGTATACCTACGCCACAGGGCCAGCAGTGGTTCAACAAGTCAGCTCACCACCACCACCTCAAGGGCAATTAGGGATGGGTAATAAATGCTGGCCTAGCCAGCGATGCCCACATCCCATGGATGAATAAAAAAGTAATATAATTTGAACTTTTGTGTGCAAATTTTTGACTTTATCATATTTCTTTCTTTATAACATGTAGGGTAAAAGAGACATTTAAAATCACTAAATTTTCAAGTGGTTTTTATACAATGTGGTATATAATGATTTAGTATAGTCTGAAAAGTTAATTTTTCTGAAAATAGGAGTAATCTTTTTTCTATAACTTAAATGACTTAAACATAATTCCCAGTCGGGTGTTGCACAAAATCTTACATACTTTCATATAATTGCAAGTGACTTGTCAAGTGATTTTAGCAGATGTTAATTTTATTTTCAAGTAACTGAAGTACAGCAGGTTGCAACTGTGGTAAAAATAGATCTTGTCAAAAAATGTTAATTAGAGAGACTCAAATTATTGAGTTGTTGCTGTGAATGGAATGCAGGGCTTTATTTCCTCAGTATAGGACAAGTGGATGCGAAATTTATGATTTGCAAATTTTATCACAGGAACATAGAGTTTAGAGAATGAAGAATGTCATTAATTTAACAGAATAGGAAAAAAATCAGCAAATAACAGAACTCCTGAAGCAACCTGTGGAAAAACAGTCAAACAGCCCCATTATTAGTATGATACAGTGGCATTCAGTGGCAGTGTGTGCGATAAGATTTGGATTGACAGCATAAGTGAATAGCTGTTAGATGCTTGTTGCCATGACATGAACCGATTTACGATAAGATGAGGGTGGTCAATTAGGGAGGCAACTAACATGGTGTAATACCACCTCCATTGTATGAATCACTTGTAGCTGTGGCTGAGACTGGGAATTTGTGGAGAATCATAGTTAAGAACCTTGATAAAATCTCACAGCAGAGGGGATTGGTTCTCTAGCATGAAGCTCAATACTTCAGGCATTTCTTAAAAAAAAACAATTTCAAAAGATGTGCCATCTTGCTTCATGTAGCTCCTGAAGACAATAATGTCTGAATTTCAAAAGGCCCATGATGTGGACTGTACAGAGCAAAGAAAACGTCCTTCACTAAAGATCTTTCTAATTGATACTGGCGCTGAAATATTTCTTGAAGGGTTAAATTTCAAACTTACACTCATTTGCATAGCATTCAGATATTCAAGGTCTGCATTCCCATCTGATATAGCCCAGCTTTGTTAATTCAAACAGTCTGTAACCTTCAGTTGATTGTTGATAGTGAGACTACTGCAGCAATAGAGCATTTCTTTACAACATCAAAAATGTACATGTCAGCAGGCATTTGGTGACAGACTGAGCTTCATGCGTTACAGACATTGTCACTGACAATGAAAGGCAGCAGTATTTCCATGAAAGTTGATCCAGTGAACCCAGGTGCTGTTCCTAAAAGAAGAAAATCAACTCAGGTGAGTGCAAGTAATGTGAAACAGGTGAGAGAAACTTAATGAGCAAACAACAAAAAGTTTGAAGTTTGCTTCCTGCGCTTGAGTCATATATATTTTACTTAACAGTTGCCAGTATCCGATCCTGCCAGTAATCGCTGATGAAAAAATTCTCTCGTATTTGTTGAGTTGTGTCGGGATGGTGATTGAGGGGGGACTGAGGGGTGGTAAAAGCTTGTTGGGATTTATTTTTCCACATTGGTTTGCATATCTTTAACAAGCTGGTTTGAAAATAAGACAAGAAAGGAAGCACAATAGCTGCGAACTAGTCATTTTTTGTGCCCATTTTCATCAGGATGACGATGATTTGGAATGTTGCACCAACGCAACACTGTTTTGCTCCACACCTCTGGTTTTCAACCTTGGGGTCAGCTGAAAATTGCTGATATTTGGAAAAATGAGGTCTGTTCAGTTGAACTTTGTTTTAAATGTGGAGTAGTTTGATGTATTAGAAAAACAGTCAGTTCAGATGGGTTTTTCATTGGCTTCACTCTGATCAAAAGTCTTCAAATGTGTAGCTCAAGAGAACCTTGAAATGAGGAATGCCTTACTATTGAAATTGAGGAGTTTAAAGTATGTGTCACAAGCATTGAAATTCAGACAGTTGCTATAGAACATCATATCACTAGGACTGAGGTGTTGCAAGGTTATTTTCTGCAGCAATTTACTAAGGGTAAATTGTAATACAATATACACTGTTTGCTCAGTAGACTATATATAGTAAGCTAGGCAAAATTTCTTGGCTGGAAAACATTCATTACAAAGTCTGAGGGAAAAATCAATAAGGACTTTATTTCTCTTGATAGCATTAGGTTATCAAGGATGTGAGTTTTCAGAGGATAAGAAAGTTAACTTTTGTCCAAAAGCATCTAAAGAATTGGTTCCTTGAGTTTTTCAATTTAAAAAAAAATTGTCATCTGCCAATTAGATCCATTTATACTTTTAGCTAACATACATTCCCTTTTGGGCATCTTAGCTTACTGGCTTCTTGTGCTGGGTTTATTCAGGAATTGACACATGTGCTAGTGTATCAGAACAGAAACAATTGTGGGATATGAAAAAACATTGCACAAGTGACTCATTTTATCTAAGATAAAAATATTAATTTTCCTTATTTTTGTGGTATGTTCACCTTCCTTCCTCCTCCATATGTATATTTGAGGCCCACCAGTTCTTTGTAGATGATACCAGCTAATTCATTTCACACTGTTATAGAGGAAAAGGGAAAAATAACTGCAATTTGTAAATACCGTTAGGTAAATACTATCCGACCTAAAACTATTCAGGTGAACCTCTGAGGAATTAAAAATATTTCCACAGGCGCATTTACAAATAAGTTGGCATTTCTAGGTTACCTTGTATGCAAATTACTATTTTAGTATTGAATAGAGAAAGGGTTTAAAACCCATTGCCTTTTACCACACAAAAATTAGATTTATAAAAAAAACCATCTTTCTGGGTATTCTAAATGGCTTTGCATATCTGATCTTGGGAATATATGTGTAAATTCTGGGAATGCCGCTAAGGTTGTGCAGTTTTCTGGAACGTTTGGTTCCAACTAAATTTTCAGCTGGTCTCTGATCTTGTAATGATTCAATTCTTTGTTTTGAAAAGCTGCTTTAATCATTAAAAAAACACTACTTAGAACAGAATTGTACACTGTCAATAGTGTTCAAAATTGTCTGCAAGTCCATTAGATTTGTAAATTAACATTGTTTGTTCAGTCACACAAGATGCCATTAACGGCTAATTTGAACAGATCATTTTTAGAACAGCAACAGTTTCAGTCACATATATTAAATTACTTGCTCAAAAAGGGCTGCATATAATTTGTGAAATTAGCTCTGCCGGATGCTTGAACAAGAATGAGAAGCGTGGTGTCAGCAGGGCCAGTCAGGCAAAACCAAGTGTTTGTTTTCAAGTGAAAATGGGAAAGTGCGCATAGCATAGCGGGCTGCCATTAAAACTGATCGTCACTATCTGCTTAATTTGATTCCTTTGCGCCTCCCTAAATACTGACATAAATTGGACTTCCACGGGGAAGCAAAAGCAAAATATTTCAATTTTATTTTACATTTTGTTTGTTGGAAGATTTGTCTTTCTCACCCGTTCCAAAAAGCTGCCACCAAAGAAACTTTCCCATGTGGTAACTTTACTGTTGTAACAAAAACAAAAGATCCTGAAAATATTGAACAGGTCAGATTGCCACTGTGGTGTGTTTCAGGTGTAGCCCTTCAACCATTTCAATGGCTCTTGTTCCAGTAGATGGGGGGACTGTAAATCACAAGGAAAAAACAATGAAGTGAAATTTCAGATTTAATAAAGATACCAAGGGTAGATTCAACAGTTTTTGCAATTTGATGGAAGAAAGTGAAAGCAGTTTCAGTTAATGTTGTGTGTGTGTGATGCACAAATGGATTTTAAAGGGAGGTGCTGACTATTTTGGGTTGTCAAGAAATGGGAAATTGGAATTAGGAAGATTTAGTACTGCCATAGCTAACAGTGTTGCTTTGATGATCTTTTCTAAAAAAAAAAAATCCTCTAATGCTCCAATTTCCTTTCTGCACTCTTGAAGGCACACATTCACCTGGACTGTTCCATGTATACTCACTGAACTTGTGCCATCGTTGGTTGACAGGCCATGTGACCAATCCAGGTGAACCTAATATTGTCTCCTGCATTTGAATGTTTTCCAGCAATTATCACACCCGCCCTGAGCAGGGACTGTAGCTTTTTCTTTACCTATTTATTAGCTGAGGGGTATGAAGGTCGATTGTAGTGCACTTGCCACTACACTAGCTAAGATCAACTATCACAGCGCAACTAGGGGATGAAATCATGGTCCTTCTGGTCTGCATGGCTCAGTTCCACACTGAACAATGCAACAGTCATTGGGAGAGCTAGGGTATTATTCTCAAATGCTTTTAGTGAAAGATGACAGTACATTTTGTGTAATTAATGCACATTAAACTGAATTGTCAGACAGTAGGGCATCATTCCTTTTAGGTTTTGTAAATGCCATTGTTTTCAATAACCTAGCTTCAGGGGAACAGATGTCTTTGGACTTGCTCCAAATCATGAAGTTTGTCTAGCAGCTGTGTCTGGCCAAGAGTCTACTCGTTAATTCAAAAACATTGCAATTTACTGGTTAATTTGAATTGTGCTTCGAAGGCTTCTATGCCATTTCAATGCAATTGCTTCCTTGGGATTTCTCGATAATTAGAATATTGGGGCAGGACAAAAAAGGGCTTAATTACCAAGCGTAGATTGCTGATTTTTAAAAACATATATCATTTTGAGTTGTTTTGCCTCATGATGCCCGGTATGTATATATATATATATATAGATCATGTATAGATGTTGAGATCTATTTGATTCCTGTGAAAATATCGATCAAGAGGCAAGAAGAATAATTAAAAATTAGTGTCACACCGAAGCATTTCATAAGCTTTTGTTACTGATGGGCTGAAATAATGTATAAATTATGTTAAATATTGTTCCTTACATTGAAGTATTGGTGCTTTCTAATGTATAGGACAGAAACATATTCATTTTTCCCATGTTAATTTCACATGATGCACTCTACTGTAGTACATTACAGCTGCCTCTCTGCTGCCCTCTCTGTTTCTGTTGCTGAGGTGTAGATAAAATTAGTTCATAATGGCTACTTACAGTGACTCCAAATGGTGAGTCTTCTCTCAGTGCAATGTATAAAAGATAGATGGTGACAAGGGTGGGATAGAATTCTGTTTTACATTTCAGATGAAAAATTAAGAACTGAGGAACTTTAGGAGTTCCAAAAAGTGTGTCACAAAGTTGATTTTGAGGAAGATTGAGTGTTTTGAAAGATTGCGCCGTGTACACATCATGTTCAGGTACAGCTTAGTGAATCCTCATGGTATGCAATTGAAGAAAAATGGCACTGAAGGCATATTTGGGGACAATGGGGGAATTGAGCTCTAACAAAAAGGACTGGTGTAATTATGAATGAAAATTACACACTTGACTGAAAGTGAATAAAAGAGGAAGTGCAATTCTGGTTGGTTTAGGCCAAAACTGATCATACGTCTTTTCAAGGTAAATGTCAAGAGATAAAATGTTCAACCCAAAAGGAACTGAAAGCGTCACTTAAACCATTTGCTGCTTTAATTTCTGTAGATGTTCCCACTCATACAACATGCTGTTTTACAACTGGAATGGGAGGCTGTTCCATCCTCTGTGCCAGAACTATTATTTTTGCACTAATTGATGTGTGAAAGAAGCCAAGTTGTTGTGCCACAAATTTCAATTTCCCTCTGTCTGACTGTGAACACTCTGTTTCCGTTTTAACTTGATGGCTTGGCTAAGATTAGAAACTGGCTTTGGGGAATCATAAGCACAATTCCAGGTTCAAAATCTGAGACTTAAAAGTTACACCCATTCGTAGAGGGATAAAAAATCAAATTGTAGGCAGTGAAGAAGCTGAGGTAAAGGAATTAGAAATAAGAAGTTAAGGGAATGGAGTGGCATTAAGTGCAGATATTGCAACACTTAATGAAGGAATCAAACTGGATGAATTGAAAGCAATTATATCACAAAGATGTCAATTTAATAGCAGTAAAAAAATTTTTAAAATGACTGTTCCTTGCTAGGGGTGGAAGGTTAATATATGTGATTATACTTTAGGAGAGACAGAACGGCTTAGAAAGGAGGAAGAGTGACAATATTTGTAAAAATGGGAATGCATATGAACATGCAGTCAGAAACTTGGAATCAGGGGTCGACCATTTAGGACTGAGAGGAGAAAGTTCTTCGCTCAAAGAGATGTGAATCTTTGGAATTCACTAGCCCAGACAGCTGTAGGTGCTACATTGAGTATATTCAAGTCAGAGATCAATAGATTTTCGGAGACTAAGGGAATCAAAGATATGAAGACACTGGAGGGGTGATGTAGCTGAGGTCGAAAATTGGCCAACAACTTAGTGAATGGTGGAGTAGAACTGAGTGGTCAAGTAGTCGACTACTTCTTGGGTAGAAATTTTCGCTCGGCAGGTGAGTGGGCGTGCGCCCGACCCGCACAAGCGTGAAATGATGCACGTTGACATCGGCCGAGCGTGCCAACGTCAACGTGCAGTCGCGTGACAGTTGGTGGGCGCGCTCCAGAGTCGGCAGCGTGTCCGCTGGCAATTAAAAGGCCTGGTAAGGCCATTAAATTATCAAGTAATGTGAAGTTTTTGCTGCCCATCCAACCTAATGGTTGGCGGGCAGGCGAAAAGGCCAAGTGGCCTTTGTATTTTTTTGGAAACCTCATCCACGGCCAGGATGAGGTTTCCAAAAACAAATAAGAGCATCAATTTTTCGTTAATAATATGTACCTGCTCATGTGACAGAGTCAAATGAGGGGACATGTTTTATTACATTGTTATTTAAAAACATTTTTTTAATATCTCTTCATCTCCCCGAAGCAGCTCCGTGCCTCAGGGAGATTATGCAGCACTCACTCGTGCGCATGTGTGAAGTTTGCATTCGGCATAGGTAGCACTGAGCGCTCACGCTCGTGTTTCACGCTGGGCGGGCCATAATTGGCCCGCCAACATGAAATTACGGTGCGGTGCCAATCGCGGGCAGCAGTCAGCTTCCCTACAGCCCCCAACAAGCAACCCTGCCAAGGGCAAAATTCTGCCCCTTATGTTTTTACACTAAATGCTGCAGAGGACTGCTGCACTCAAAAATAAAAGGCAAGCAGAGACAATGGCCTTAAATTTCGATTGCCCCTGCACCTCTTGCTGCCAAGAGGGTGGTCAAGGCTGCCTTTCATGATGGCAAATTATGCAGCAGATATCCACAAATCTAGACCAGTCAGGACAGTCTCACACTGCATCTCCTGAATGGACCAGGTAGTGGAGGCATTGTTTAAGAACACCAAATATCTGCTCAGTGACATTGCTGGTGGCAGAATGGCCCTTGTGAGCCACTGCTGCGGCTATGTCTGGGCTCCTGACAGGAGTCATGAGCTAAGTGTAAACAGAATAGCCCCTATCACCCAGTATCCATGCTTGTTGGAATAAGGGTGATACACAGGACTGGCACAGGATTACTCCATTATGATTGCTGCCAGATAACTGGGTAGAGACCCACATTATGTACAGCCTGTGGTCACAAATGAATTAAATGTTGAAGGAGTGAAATGGATTTCTGTTCTGAAAGATGGTGTTTGGGATTGCATCCAGTATGCTTTGCACAACCTTTGTTGCTGCTGCCATTTCTTTTCAGTAGTTAAATGAGTGAGAGGTTCATGTGGAAGAACTATTTGAATTAGATAGGTTTTTAGAACTAAGGGACCTATGTGTGAGTTAGAAAAACATGGGGACATCTAGGTCAAATGACATTATTTTCTTTCCACAGATGGTGTTTGAGCTTTGTGAACTTGTTGCAGGCTTGCACATTGAGTACAGATTCATTGCAAGTGTTCAAAGGAAATTGATGAGTTCCTGGCTTAGGCTAATATCATTGTGGGCAGAAGATAGGAGGGGTATTGGGCGATGTGCAGCATGGTCACTCTGGCCCTCTGGAATTCATTTTGATTGCCTTTGAGGGTCAAGGAGGAATACCCTAGAATTGCTTTTTCCCTTGAACTGACCTAAAGCTTTTATATTTGTTAGTTTGGACATTACCAGGATATAACGTGGCTGGTGGGTACGGCATTGAGGGCCATGATGCTTGCTTGGAATAGCATTACATAGGGTGGAATCAAAGGGTCAGATGTCACTTTCCTGTTTGAATTTCATATGTTTGTATGTTTTATACATCAAAAATTAAAAAAAAAATAGGATTGTTACATTATTGGAATTATAGTAGAAATCTCTTAGCTGCGGGAAGGAAATACAAGACATAACCTGTGGACGGATCAAGATGATGAGGAGGAAGAACAAAATTTTCGTTTTTGGGGATGCTAACTGCCCACTAATTAATTGGTATAATAAATGGAGACAAGGAATGGAATTCCAAAAATATGTGCTACTCTTCTTTCGTGAGCGGTATGCTTGTCTACAAGGGGAGAGATGTTTCTGGATGTTATTATGTGTAATGAAATAAATTAGGTGGATGAATTAAATGTACATGGAACCTTGGATGAGCAAATAGTGAAAAGTAAACCCAAGAACAAGAGCATTAGATTGGAATAGTGTAGAATTTAGAAAGGTGATGTGTTGGTACAAGGAGAAATTGGCAAACAGGATTAGATCAAGGAGATTACCAAATTACAAATATGTCCCGTTGGCAAAGAGGCTACTTGCAGCTTTCAGGAAGCTATAAATAAATGAAGAAATTACAAACAAAAGCTGAAAGAGTAAAGAAAGGCTTACATGCATATAACACTTTTCATGACCACTGCTGTCTCAGTGCTTTATAACCAATTAAGTACTTTTTGATGTGGAGCCATGATTGTAATATAGGAAACATGGAAACCAATTTGTGTACACCTCACAAACAAGCTCCTTAAGCAATTTTAATGTCCGTTAAATGCCTTCTGAGCACTTAAATGATGCTAGATGATCACAAATGATGTCGCTTGAAATTTGTATGATTTAACTTCACGTTAGTTGATCGCCAATTATGTCACTTCACTATTTGATGTCAAATGATGACTAAATGTTTGCTTTTGAATGCAGATGATTGCAAATGAGCTCATATGAATGCTGTTAAATACAATGTCAAAATTTTCTGTTGGGGTGGGGGAATCTGGTTGCATAAATAAATTTAAGAAACAGTTTGTCAGATACTTGAGGATTAGGAACTTCCAGGGTTATGGACAAAAAGTGGGGATGTGAGATTAAACATGCTTGCTCGTTCAAATGGCTATCACAAGCAAGATAGGTCAAATGCTCAAAGTTTCTGTAACTCCTTCAATATGTGTGCCTATGTTTGCCATATTTATCAATAGACAACAAGACCAGATCAGAGGCTGGGAATTCTGCGGTGAGTAACTCACCTTCAGACTCCCAAAGCCTGTCCACCATCTACAAGGCACAAATTAGGAGAGTGATGGAATACTCTCCACTTGCCAGGATGACTGCAGTTCCAACAAACTCAAGAAATTTGACAGCACCCAGGACAAAGCAGCCTGCTTGATTGGCACCCTATCCACCACCTTAAACATTCATTCCCTCTACCATCGACGCACAGTGGCAGCAGTGTCTACCATCTACAAGATGCACTGCAGCAAATCACCAAGGGTCCTTTGACAGCACTTGCCAAACCTACAACCTCTACCACCTAGAAGGACAAGGGCAGCAGATGCATGGGAAGCCACCAAGCCACACACCATCCTGACTTGGAATTATATCGCCATTCCTTCACTGTCACTGGGTCAAAATCCTGGAACTCCCTTCCTAACAGCACTGTGAGTGTACCTACACCACATGGACTGCAGTGGTTCAAGAAAGTGGCTCACCACTTCCTTGAGAGCAATTAGAGATGGGCAATAATTGTTGGCCGAGCCAGTGATGGCCACACCCCATGAAAGAATTAAAAGAAAAAATTTATACAGTTAATGTAATAATCTCTTAATGACTTGACTTAAAAATATATGTTACTGCCAGTAAACATATACTATGAAGCACAGTAGCCTTGATTTCTGTCATGCTAAATAGTGTTTGTTGTGTAAATTTCTGTTGCACTGCAAAACTGTTGCAGCAATGATTTAGTGGATAGCTACCAATCTTTGACCTGCTGTCATCCCTGTTGACGAAGATGATCTAGACCAAAAGGAAAAAATGGTATCTTGAGTTTTCCTGAATTACTGTAACCTGCAAAATGTAAGTGATATTGGTCTGTCATAGATGTGTCCTTGGTATTCATGTGGCAACTAGAAACTTAATAAATTTGAAATGGTTGACTAATTTTATTCTTGATATCGTGCACATTCTTCCTCCTTCTCCTGCCTCTTTGTTCCCCCTCCCATGACCCACCCCTAAGCATCGCAACCTTAGCCTCCCATTATTTTTTTTAAATTGCTGGATTTTGAATTAATTGCCCATTCAATTCACTGCTGAAATTGAAGTCTAATAATTAATTGTGCAAGTATCTTTGATCAATGATCTCTGATCATAGTTAGCGTCTGTCGATCAACCTCTCTGACTTAGAAACTGACCGTTTTAACTGTGGAACCTCATTTCTTCAGGTAGGCAATTATTGCTGGAGATTTAAGTTAACCTATTTTTCTGTTTTGCACCTCTGTTTCTTTTTCTTCATTAAATCTTTGTTTCCTTTTTTATTTCTCTTTCTGTACCTGATTTGACTCCCAAGATGCCCTGTTGCCCTCCCACACTGTTATCAAGTTTCTCTTTGAGCAAGTTTTGAGTTGAAGGCTGCAGTAAAAAGTGTAATTCACATCGTAAGCCACTGCGGCAACTTCCTGTCCACTTAAGTGAATTTTGCTTTTAAAAAGGGTTTCTTTTTTCCCCCCAAATGACTTAGTTGCCATCAGCAACTAAGCAGTTATGTTGAGTGACTGGATTCTTGCCAGAACTCTTATTTGGAAACCACAATTGTCCTTTGATAAACATTAATACAATATTTTATTACAGAAGTTGGAGATGGTTTGTTTTTTTAAACCTGAGACTGGCTCTGAATTGAAAACTGAAGTAAATTGGGCAATGCATTTGATTAAACCGATTCAACGTGTGATATTGGCTGGATGCCCAAGCAACCATCATGTTTGTGACAAACTGAAAGTTAAGTGGCACATAATCACAAATGGTACAAGGGCAGATAACTTTATGTAGTATGTCAGGCATTATTTGTTACACCTCCTTGCTTTAAAACTGCTGGACGGAGACAACTTGGGAACAGATATTTGACTATGCAATAATACTGAGTCAGTACTTAGTTTTTCAAGTTCAGACATGTCGTCATCGAAGTTCAGGAAGAACGTTGCAACACGTAGCTTGTTAAGTTTCATAAACTGTCTTCAGTAGCTTTGTTCTCAACTGAAGGCAAACAGAATGGTTAAGTTTCCAAAGATGCGGGTGAGTAAAAGAAAACTTTAAATGGTGAACCCAAGTATAAAGTGATGTTGAACAAAACATTGATCATGTGTGGATGTTTATGAAGTGTATGGGATTGATTGTACTATTGGGGAAATTAAATTGCCTTGTACTGGCCTATGGCTGCTTCCCCTTCTCCCAAGTAAGCCTAGATCCTTTAATTAAAAACACAGGTAATGCAGATTCTGTGCTGCTGATTTATTGCAAGGTAAAGGTGAAACGATTACGTCTGTTGCTATATGGAATAGAATAATCACATCTCTGCAAAAGGAAATAAGAAATTGATTCATTATATATTTACAGTAACCATAGTAATATTCTGCTCAGGTCACAACAGTCAATGTAGGAACTGTAAAATTGTTTCATGAACTGTCTTTTTAACCTCTCCCCTCCTCACCTTTACCTCGTCACCTCGTCTTTTGTTTTAAGGTTTATTCACCTCTGCCAAACATTGTACTGGTGTTTTCCATTGGCCTTCAGGCCATTGCCAATATTGTAAACAGTAAATGTTTATAAGTGACAAATATTTTTGTTTAAATATATGTGTGTATGTGTGTGTGTATACTTGCGTTATGAGAAGCTTATTGCCTTGACTTGATAGCTGGCACCACCTGAGCTTTAGATTTCATTTTGTGTGGAGGAAAATCAATTCAGATAATATAGTACAGTGAACACGTATTGAAATTATTTTCCCATATTGCTATTACTCTCAGGTAAAAATAAACTGACTTGTCATTTCTCCTGAGGCTAAATTCACCGAAGCAGGGAAGCACTCTATCCTTGACATCTACACAGACTCCACTGTTGTGATGAGTATGTTCATTTTTTCTTGTGCAGTCCAGAATCTGTGTAATCCTGCCAGCCACAGTGGCTGTGACCAAATTTTCTTCTTTGCTGCTCTGCATCTGGGAGTACAACGTCACTTTGTGTTGCTTTTTCCTCTTTTACCCCATTCCCTCGCAAAAATTTTCGTTACTGCATTTTAAGCACAGGCAAATACAAACTACTGTTCTAAGTAGAAATTGAATCAGGTGAAACTGAATCATGACTGTTGTCACCAGCAGATACAAAAGTCAAGTGCTGGAAATCCAGAATTAAGAACAAAATTCTGGAAATTTTCAGCAGGTCAAGCAACGTCTGTGGAGAGATAAGGTCAATGTCCTTACATGAGGCCTGGAAAAAGTTGGAAGTATACTAGGTTTTAAGCAAGTACATTGGCAGGAAAAGGCGAGGAAGGGAATAGAACAAAAGGGAAGACTCATGATGGAAGGCAGGAGAGATTAAATGACAGAAGGGAAAAGGAGATGGAAATGGGACAAACAAAAAGGAACAAAGATCAGTTTAGAGGAGGTGTAAATGGGAACAGCAGAATAATCACCAACAGCTACTCACCGAAAAATGGGAGCAGTGTTTATGATTTAGAATTGTTAAACTGAGCGTTGTACCTGGAAGGCTGTAAAGTATCTGATCGAAAGATGTGGTGCTGTTCCTCGAGATAACATTAAGCTTCATTGCAATAGTGTACGAGTATAGGAGGCTGAACTCAGAGAGGCCAGATGGAGGGCATGGTGCAAGGAATTAAAATGACTGGTGTTGCGATCCCCTGAGAGACTGAAAACTTTTAAAAAGACATCTGAATACCCAGTAACCGATTCAAAGCAATTTCAGGCTGTTGTCTTGCCTGGCATAGCTCATAACAGATGATATGCTCACTTCACTATCCTATTTTACCTTGAATTAAAGAGAGTCCCAAAATATAATCATCTAATAAAATTGTGCATTCAGAACACTGGTGACCAGAAACTCAGGGTCTCACATGCAGATTGAAAGGAGGTGCTCCCCAAATTCGTCTCAATCTTTATTTAATCTCCAAAGTGCAGAGCAGACCACATTTTAGTATACTGTATTTGCTGTTCACACTGAAAGAATTACAAATAAATCACTGTTTCATCTGAAGGGAGCATTTGGGCCTTGGACAGTGGAAAGGGAGCAGGTCAAAGAGCAGGTGTTGCGATCCTGTGCTAGCATGGGAAAGTGTTGTGGGAAGGGGAGGTTGGGGGGTTGGTAGTTGCGGAGGAATGAAAAGAGGGCCAGAATGTTACGGAGTGAACAGTCTCTTCAGAATGCTGAAAGGGAGGGGAGTGGAAGATGTGTTTGGTGACATTATGCTGGAGGTGGACGAAATGATGGAGTATGATCTTTTAAGTATGGAGGCTGGTAGAGTGGAAGGTGGGGACAAGGGGAACCCTATCATTCTAAGGGTGGGGCAGAGATGAGAACAGAAGTGCAGGAAATGGAACGGAAAACCTTGGCGGCCCTGTCAATCAAGGTGAAGGGAATTCCTCGAGGAGAAGGAGAGACATATCAGAACTGCGAAAATGAAAGGTGGCATTGTCAAAATAGATGCAACAAAGGCAGTGAAACTGGGAGAATGACATAGAGCCTCTACAGCAACCACAGTGTGAGGGAATGGAGTCAAGGTAGCTGTGAGAGTCGGTGGGCTTACAGTGATCATTGGTCAATAGCCTATCCCCAAGAACGGAGATAGGAAAGTCAGGGAAGTGAAGAGTTGGAGATGGGCCATGTGAAGGTGAGAGAAGGATGAAAATTTAAGAAAATCTGATTAAATCTTTTGGTTCTAAGCAAGAGAAGGAAATGGCACTGGGATACAGTCATCAATGTTGTGGAAAAAGAGATGAGTAGGGTACTTGAGTAGGCCTGGACCAGAAAATGTTCCACATGCCCCACAAAAAGATGGTTCAATCTTGAAAGGCCATCTCTCCTTATCTATTGTACTTTTGCATCAGTTTAAGCCTGAGATACCCATCACGCAGGTTGTCCAAGTTTGATTGTAGCATGAATGGAGTTTCTGTATAAAAAAGGACAAATACTTATGCAGCATGTTTATAATTTCAGAATGCTGCAAAGCACCTAACCAGATGAAGTACTTTTGAAGCGTAGTTACTGTTGTAAAATTGGTACTGTATTATAGTTTCACTTTTGTGTGGTAATTTTTTTCCCTTCCTCTCACTGGTGCAGAAAATAATGTTTTTCTTATGTGATTGCTGGGTAGCACTTAGGAGGGGGTGGATTCTTGTTGGCAAGATTCTTCCCTCTTGCCCTCAACACTACTTTGCTCCCCTTTCCCCTCCCCGCTTGCCTCCCCTTTCCCCCTTCCCCCACCCTCCACCTTGGCCCCTGCCCCCCTCACCCCTTCCACTTCCTCCTCCCCCTGCGAAGTTTATTGGACAACAAAGATTAATATTTAACATTCCACTTGTTGACGTATGGCATGATACACTGTCATTCCTGTGGATCCTAGGACTTCTGGGGTCTTATCTTCTTGGACCCTATAACCTAGTCTCTTGGCTTGCGAAATATTGAAGATTTTACCTCAGTCAACTTAATTCTAATATACGTACAAAACCCCCTTTGCAGCTTTAGGAATTCTAATTTCCCAGCCAACGGCCAGGATTTCCCTTGCTCGCTGCTGTCGGATGTGTTCAGTGGCATGAGCAGACAATATGGCGAGAAGGCCAAAAATCAGTTTCGCGACGTTGTGAAAACAATTTGTGATCATCCGCTCAGCCCGTCGATGGCAAGCCGCGTTCTTTCAGACATCGGGAACCTCATGGTAGTGCATCAGCATATCATTACAAGCTCACGTGACTCAACCGCCCTCCCCACCCTGCTGGATCATCTGCCCATGTCAGCGGGAAAACATGCAGAGCATGCCTTGACAGCTGTGACAGGTTCGACTGGGAAAAGGTGTCGGGGAGCGGGGTAGGTTGAGGTTGGGAGGGGGGAATGAAGGTGTCGGGGTGAGGTTGAGAGGGGAGAATGAAGGTGTCGAGGTGAGATTGGGTGGGGGTTAGGGTGGTTAACGGGGGGAGAAAATGGCGGCTGGGGAGGTAGGTGTAAGGGGGTTGCAAGGGAAGGACTGCAGAGAGGGGAAGGAGTTTGACGGGAGGAAAGAATGTGGAGAGGAGGAGTAGTAAGGGTGGAGGAAGAAGTTAGGGTGGAGAAAGGAGTCGGGAACGGGGAAGGAGTAAAGCTGGAGGAAGAAGTGAGACTGGAGGAAGAGGTAAGGCTGGAGGAAGGAGTTGGGAGGGGGGAGAAGGACTAAGGGTGGTGAAAGAAGTAAGGGTATCTGAGGGAGCAAGGAAGGGGGAGAGACTAAGTCGGGGGGTGGACTCCAGGGGAGTGGGAGGACTGGGGGTAGGTGGAGAAGGGGCCCGGAGGACAGAATCGGGTGGGAGGGTGAGGGTGCGATGGTAGCAGTAGAATGGACAGCAAGGGTGGTTGGTGGGTACTTGGAGGCAGACACGGATCCCGATGGTTGGAAGGAGGAGGTCCGGGAGGTGAATGGGGTTGGGATTTTCGGGGAGGAAAGGACTCTGTATGTTCACCTGGACATCCCTGAAGGAAAAGGCTGGTAGGTCACAGAGGACAGGTGGAAGGTGATGCCAAGGTTAACTGTGATGGGGGAAAGGAAATGGGTGATTGAGGGAGCAAATGAAAAACTGAATCCAGACTATGCTGTCCAAATCGAAAGTGAAATGACAGTCATGGTGGACGAAATCAGGTGCTGCATGGGAGTGTGATCATTGACTGGGCGGAGATGCAGGTCAGCTCAGATGGACAACTGAAAGCATTCAAAATGCTCAGGACATTAAGATGAGTTGAAACGTGAAGGATCTGCGTGCATGAGTGTGTGCTTGCAGGAGGCTCCGAAAGGCCCTGCCACACACACACGCTTTTCTCCCTCCACAATCACTCATTGGCCAGCTGCTGCCTCTGCGGTGACAGAGGACGAGGTTGAGGGGCTCACAGGCAAAGGGGACTAGGAGGGAGCGGACAGCCTCTGAGATTCCCGAGTGGATGACCCATGGGTGTTCAGCTGCTGCTCCTTCCTTCAGGTGCCTATGGGCTCCGGCCTGACTCTTTGAGGGAAAGGAGCACCTGAAGAGATGCCGAGGTGCCCTGTTTCCTCCTCACATTGCCACTGCAGGAACTTAACCCATGGCTCCTGTGATGGAGTGCAGGTCTGCACACATCTCCGCGTTCTCCTGGATCAGGGTCTCCATGGCATCTGCCATCCTCCCAATGAGACCTCCATACGCGTACATGTGAGCACCACTTCATCAGAGAGCAGGCGGATGCACTCCTTCAACTCACGTGCCACTCTGCTGAGGGTTTCCAACAGCTCTGCGTGATGTTCCCACGCCTACTGACTCTCTAGGATGAGTTTGAAGGCCAAATCCAGAGGCTTGTCACTTGACTTGGACCTCACAGATGCCTGATCCCCAGCAGTCCTCCGAGTGCCTGGGAGCTCGCACAAATCTGCCTCCTGCTGTTGCCGTGGACATGTCCGTGCGGCGACCACTAGATTGTGAACCCGAGCCTGCTCTAGATCTAGGTTCCACTGAGGTGTGTGTCTCTGCGCTGGTGCAGGGTGTGGTAAGCGCTGTGACGGGTCTTCTAGGCCACTTATTTCTAGCTCTTCAATGGAGGAGGTGTCCTCTTGGCTGGAGGTAAGGATGTGGATGGAGCTAAGGGACTGACTGGCTGAGGGCGTCAGTCACTTGGCAGAGCTCCCTGTGAACCAAAGTAGAGGTAATTAGTGCATGGCAGCAGAGTCAAAAGCAGTAGAGAGAGCACTCAAATTTGCATTGAGAGGGATGCTATGGTGCAGGATCCTTATGAGGGTGTTCACTGTTGACCTCACTGTCACCGCAGGCATGTCCCCCATCAGTCAGTGCGATAGCACAAAGTGAGCGAGGGACCTAATGTGGGCCACTCCACCCCCAGTCTGGGACCTCTCCCTGCTGATGTGAGCCAGCTTCTCCTGCATGAAAATAGATGGAGAGAGTGTGAGCAGGACGCATGGCGCTGATGGAATGTTTGTGTGGTGAGCGGAGCCATGCACAGGATGAGGGCACGAGCTCGAGAGGGTTTGAGCCTGATGGAGATGAGGGTGTGTGTGTGAGAGTTATTGGTGTTATCCCTTGAGATGTGAGATCCCTGTGGATGTGTGATGGGTTTGTGAGTTGAGAGTGATGAGAAGAGTGATTTAACCTGCCGGAACAGAGGAGATCATTCATCCTCTTGCGGCACTGGGTGGTTGTCCTCTTTTGCAGGGCATTGGCGCCGACATATTGCTGCCACCGCCTCCCAAGCTGGATTGGTGATGTTGCTGCCCATCCTGAGGCCAGAGCAGGGTAAAGGACATCACGGCGAGCCTCCATTGCGTCCAAAAGGCACTTGAGGGACGCATCATTGAACCTGGGGGTTGCAGTCTTTTGGCTTTTCAGGGCCAAGTCGTCTTTGCAGCAGTTGTGGGCTGGAAGCACTGAAGTGTGCGTGTGGCTGGACATTAAATATGGCACCCGGAGTGCTGAAGCGGCGAGGTGATAGTGTGGTGGGTGAATGAGAGCCCGCCCTGCCCGAAACGGTGTGTTTCCTGGCAATGCATAATTAATATGGCGGGTTTGGGACAATACGGCATGAAAAGCCTCCATTGCAGCTGGCATACACCCCCACCACCGCAAATCTGGTATGATTCCGCACTATGTATTTTACAACCACTCGCTGAATGTTTTCTCTCTCTCTCCCTCCCAGTCTACAATTTGCAGCTTTCACTTTCGCCTTCCTGTGAAAACACCTATAATCCTAAAAATAAAAGCAAAACACTGTGGGTCCTGGAGATCTGAACTGAGTGTGCTGGAAAAAACTCAGCAGGTCTGACAGCATCTGTGGAGAGAGAACAGAGTAAACATTTTGAGTCTGTATGACTCTTCTTGGGAACTCTTAGACACTCATATCGTTGTTCCAGCTGAGATCAACTAATTCGATTGGGAGCCATTGTTTGATGTCTAAACAAGCTGCGCCCAAAAAACTAGGACGACATTAGCCAAAGCAATTAGCGAAACTCAAGCCCATGAAGCAAGAAGGGTGCAGTTAATTTGTTCATTTTAAGAGGTGTTAGTCAAGCTTCAACTCCCATCCAAATGCAGTTTATACTCAAAAGCCTGCAAAGGATCTTAAACAAGGATCTTTTGGAATGTTATTGTACCCACAGCATACTGGATCATTGTTTAACCGATTAGCTTGCACAGTATGTTCACTTCAGTGAAAAGACTCTGTTCCAGAGCCAGCTCTTTATGACCATTTATAGTAGCGGCAGCTGGAAGCACATATGTTTGTCCCATCTTTCAAAAACTGTAAACTAATTTAATACTTTTCGCTTAATGAATTTCTGATTTGAATTAATCTACATATTCTAGTTTTTGATCATCAGATTTCGTAACAACAAGAACTGTTTGCTGACATGGTGGTTATCATCAGTGGTCCATTCCCCGTAGAGATAGGAGATTTGATGGAAGAGCCAATATCAGAGTGAACCTCCGCAGGGAGAGAAAAAAGTAATTTAAAATAAGAAATGTCTACTGTTATGTAGCAGATTATTAAATCCATTTTTAAACATCAGTTAGTTTGTTAAATGTTCGAAGCTGATGATCTCCCATGATAATTCCCTGCTCTGTCATAAGCATCTTCCTGCCCTTACCACTAGCTTTTACTCACCGTTTTCCTAAGATTGTGCAGTGTTTCAGTTATTTGATAAGTGGTGCCGTTATTCTGAAGTGCTTTCTAATGAACTGTATAATTAATTTTCGTTTAGGTTTATAAATGCTTCTTTGCATCTACAATTGAGCAAAAACTGCTTTCTACATGATAAAAACATAGGGCAATGCTTGAGTATTGTGAAAGAAAAAGACGTGCTGTCGTAGGTTTCCGTTTTCTGCTCATCAGGACAGATTCGCAAGAACACCAATTCTCAAAGGGAACAACAATTTGTACTGCATGAGAAGAAGGTGCTGATTGGTTGGCAAGTGGACTCTGATTGATAGAGTTGTTACCATGGAGAAAACACCAGGGAAGTTAATTGCCAAGCTTTTGTTTAAATTCAAACCAGACAGGCCGACTGTGACAAGGCATTGCTATGGGGAATGAACTAGGGAATGGCTGACCCCAAACTTTTGTTTAGTTGAAAAAGGTACAATTCATGGACATGTTCTTTTTGTTTGCAAAGGACAGGGCCCTGTGTGTGAATGTCCATAGCTTCTAGCATGCGTAAATGAACCACACTGTGAGCCTGACTGATAATTTGGTTGTTAGTGTAATTCTTAGCACAATCACGATTGTTTCGTAGTGTCCAATCATGAAATCACAACTAATTTTGGACACAGTGTTCTGAGTTTTGCAAGCATGGGTTGGTTGCGTACAGTCAGCACTTTGCCTATTGCGAACAGCTGAAGGGGCATGCTGTTTGATCAGATCCACTATTCGTTGGAACATATGGCCTATATACCTGGCATCACACCGGCACTGAAATTCATATACCACCTTACTCATTTCTGTGGTAGGCAGAATGTCTTTTTGGCTTGACAGTGAAGAATTGGCTTGTTAGTGAAGAATACTACTTATGTTGCAACTCCATAGTAGCAGTGTGAGATGGCTAGCTTCACTTGTTGCTCAAATTTTTGAAGCACCTTAACCTTCCAGGGTAATTTGAGGTAATACATAACGGCTTCTGGTCCAGCAATCAATATATCAATTAATCTCCTTTACACTTCACAGTTTCTAACTGAACAGTCTTTATAGTAAAAATAAAGACCGCATATAGAAGTTTACAGCACACAAGGCATTCAACCCAGCCTGCCTGTGCTGGCTCTTTGCTAAAGCACTCTGCAACTAATTCTATGCTCTGCTCTTTCAGTAGAGTGCTGTAACTAGCATCAAAATTTTATTCATTTGTCCCTTCAGATACAGTGGCTAATCCCTCAGCAGCTCTGCAGTGAAGCATTCCATGCTCCAGTGACTGTGCAGATATTTTTCCTTACCTAAGAGGCTGTTTTATTTTATCCATCTCATTGCTAGCTCCTCAGCCAAATAAAGTATATATCTATTTGACAATTGCCAATGTCCTTTAAATTCATGAGTTACTTAAAAAAAAAGGAACCTGAATCAAGGTGTAGCTAACTGTCACTTTTTTAATTCAAATTATGTTTACCCACTGCTACATGTTCATCTCAAATGTATTGAGTGAACGGTTTCTCAATTTGTCGAGCTGGCTGTATTCTTTAGCCAGAAGATTGCAATCTTAAAATTCATTTTGCACTGGATGCCTGTTACAGAGCATTTCTCGCTAATGCCGAGAATGCTGAATTAATCATCCCAGTGATGCAAATAGTATTTGTCTTAACCTGAAACTGTTATTTATGTATACAACTATTCATAGTTGCTAATTATCATTTGTATCATAGCAACGGATTACTTCATCTGTAACCTAACTCCAGTAATTAGTGCTCCATGTGGAAAATGAGCATAGAAGTATCATGGAAGTGATATAATATACAGTTAACTTTACAACAGCATGTTCACAAAACTCGTTATGTTTTTTGCAAGCATTTTGTTTTGCCTAACAAAATAAACCAAGCACTGGGGCTCATTTCTGGAGGGATATATTTGAATAGCAGAGAAGTTATGCTAAACTTAGATTGAACCTTGGTTAGAGAACACTTGCAATACCGTGAACTGTTCTGGTCTCCGTAGCATAAAAAGGTACAGTTTAAAGTGGTCCTGGAGATGGTACAAAAAAGATTTACTGTGATGATACAAGAACTGAGAGGCGATATTTATCAAAAAAAATTGAATGGACTGAGGCTCTGTTCTTTTGAAGAAAAGACTGAGGGGTGACCTGATAGAGGTCTTTAAGATTCTGAATTATGAAAGGACATTGATAGGATAGATATAAGATGCTTCAACTTGCAGGTGAGACCATAACCTGCACCATAAATATAAGATAGTCACTAATAAATTCAATAGTGAATTCAGGAGAAACTTCTTTACCCAAAGAGTGGCTAGAAGGTGGAACTTGAAACCACAGAGAGCAGTTGAGGTGAATTGGTTAGATACATTTCATGGGAAGCTAACTAAATACATGAGGGAGAAAGTAAAAGAAGGATATGTTGGAGATAGATAAGGAAGGGTGGAAGGAGGCTCACGTGTAGCATAAACACTGGCATAGATTTTGTTGGGCTGAATGAGCTGTTTATGTGCTTAAATACTGTGTAACACTGTGTAATATATGTAAGAGGTCTCCTCTTTCTGAAAACACAAACTCAGACCGGCTTTAATTCTTTGGACATTAGGAGCTGTATTTTCGTATCGGGAATCGAGAATTTCCCTGTTCCTGCAATCCCGTTTCTGTCCTGGAGGAGCCCGCCCACCATATTTTTGTGCTGGGAAGGCAGGCACAGGCTGGAGGTGGGCCTGTCGCCTCCACAGACATGTCTGAGGTGCAGTGGAGATGGGAGGATGGTGAGGTTGGCAGGCTAGAAGACCCGTCTCCGTTTACTGAGGCATTGGCCCAGTTGTATTCCTAGTTGTTAGGCCCTCTAGCTCTTGCCCCTCTCAGCTGCCCACCCTCTTCCCATGTCCCTTCGTATCGCACATGACCCCTCCATGCATGACAGGCATCCTCCAATCCCATGCACTGAATATCTACTAGGTATAGACCACTGGCAATTATATTATCTATTTCATGAGTATTTCAATCAGGCATTAAACATTCCCTTTGGAAAAAAATCCCCCTCTTACATTGTCATAAAACTGTGAATCAAACATGGCCAGTGAAAGTCCCATTGAAGAAACCGTTAGTCCGGTCTGAATAAAGCACACAGGCATTGAAAAACCACCTCAAAGAATGATCACATCATTAAAAGGTAATAAAACTGTCAATCAAACAAAGCTTGCAGTCCCTTGCAACACTGTCAAAAACCCCTGATGGGTACAATGTATTAATTATTCTTAGAGCTCAGCCAAGCATTTTAAGGCCTTCTGGCAACTGTATCAATAGAAGCAGGCTGAGCAATGGGACTTTGGCTGTGTTTGGCAGGTTTAAGAGAAGGTAACGGGGGAGGGGGCAATTTCTTTCCAAAGGGAATGTTGAATGCCTGATTATTCTTTTTATTCCGAACTCCAGACTAGGGTTCACCTATGGTTCATGACGACTCTGAGGAGCTGTGAACCACATCTCCTGCAAAAGCCATCAAAACTTCATCGACATTGTGTGGGCTCTGAAATGCCCACCATGACAATGGAGCAGGCAAGACCGGGAGTGCTGTGTGCAGGCTCGCACCTGTATCCTGCACCGGCAAAAATTGCCGGTAATGGGAATGAGGGCGGGAATCCTGGAACCTGGTCCTGCCCACCTTTTTAAAAGCCTTTTCATCTTCATTACAACACAGATGGAGACATGAAAATTTGGTGCTAGACCCTCCCTCATGCTTCTGCCCCACCCCACCTCTCCGCCAAAACCCACCCCCATCAAGCCCAGTTGGCCATTTTTCATTGCAAGCCTTGATATTAAGTGTTGGTCGGCTATCATTTCATGTTGAGTGTTAGTTATGTTTAATTCTTCTCTCAATCAAAATCATACATGCATGTTTTGCAGCAGGGGTCAACCATCTTTTGATGCTCTGCATTTTATTGCCCATCTTCTTGTTGCCCTTAGAGGTAGTGATGAGCTGCCTCTTGCTTGCAGGATATTTTTTCTTGTGTCTTTCTTTGTGGCTGAAAGCACAGGGGAGGGGGATACTTGAATGGAAAGCTTGATGAATTGGTGCAGTACTTGTGCATCACCCACATCGGGCTAATTTGAGCTGCATAGACTGCGGATCATCATTTAAGGATGAGGAGCCGAGCCACTTGTCACAGAATACCCAAATTCTCCATTGCCCTTCTAACCAGGGTGCTGGCATTGCAAGTCCAATTTAGCACTTGCCTCTGAGGACTTAGGCGCAAAATTCTAGGCTGATGCTCTGTATTGAAGGAATGCGGCACTGTTGGAGATGCCATTTTTTGTATGAAACATGAAACCGAGACCCCATCTGCCCTTTCAGGTGGAGGGAAAAGATCCCTTGGCACTACTTTGAAGAAGAGTTAAGCAGTTAACACCAGTGTCTTGGCTTATATTTATCCCTCAACCAACATCACAGAAACTGATCATTATCACGTTGCAGTTTGTACAAATTGCCTGCCACTTTTCTTAGGTTACAACAGTGACTACACTTCAAAAGTACTTAATTTGCTGTAAAGCACTTTGAGATGTCATGAGGTTAGAAAGGCGGGATATAAATGCAAGTTTATTTTTATTTCAGTTTAGTTTCTGATGAATGGTACCCCATACAATGGTGGAAATTTGGTCAGGGTGGTGTCATTGAAGGCTGGGAAGAAGTAGTTGAACTTTTCTTGTGGAATTGGTTATTGCCCGGTACTCATGACTAATGTCCAAAATTATTATCTTCCATTCTGTCAAGTGTGATGCCAACTGGTGGGGGGGTTTTCACTTTGACACCTGTTGACTACAGTTTTGCTAAGGCTTTCCTTGATACTATTCTTCATCAAATGCTACCTCTGTTGGATGCAGCCACTCTCACTTCTGTCTTGGCATTTGTGCATATCTGGATCAAAGTTGTGATGAGGCCTTGTGATGGATCCTGAACTAGCATTGGTGGGCAGCTTATTGATGAACAGATGTCACTACTGGTGCCTCCAGTCATCACTTTATTGATGATTGGCAGGAGCCTAATAAGTTGGTAATTTGTCCAATTATATTTTGTGGAATGGACATGCCAGATCAACCTTTAACATGTTCTAATGAAGAGTCATAAGGACTCAAAACGTTAACTCTGTCTTCCACTCCACAGATGCTGTCAGACCTGCTGAGTTTTTCCATCTATTTTTGTTTTTGTTTCAACCTTTAACATTGTTGGGTAGAAGCCATTGGTATAGTTTTACTGGGATAGTTTGACTAAGGGAATCCAGGCCATTGACTTTTTTGCATCAGTTCATTCAACCATTCCTTAATGTCACCTGGGATCAATAACAGATGACTCGTCAGCAATAATATGCAGACTTTTTTTGTTTCCCCAATCCCTAATTGTAAAAGCCAATTAATATGGTTGATTTCAATTTCAGATTATTTTACCACTTGAATTTGTAATATTATTGATTTCAATGGAATGAAAATTGAAGGGAAAAAAGACACCTTTGACCTCAAGATGTGACAAAGCGCTTTACTGCCAATGAAATACTTTCAAAATGTGGTTGATACTATAATGTAGGAAATGCAACAGTCAGTTTGCACACAAAATTTCGAAACAGCAATGTGGTAATGACCTGATAATCTGCTTTAGTGATGTTAGTTAAGAGATAATTATAGGTCAGCACATGGGAGAACTCCCCTGCTCCACTTGTAAATAATACCAGGAGATCTTTTATTCCCCTATGAGCGAGCAGAAAAGGACTCAGTTTAACACCTGATCTTTTCACATCTGGATCATTGATCAGAAATGCTGTAATATTAAAATCAAGCTGCGGCTTGTGCAGCTTGGAGTTATGATCAGTTTCATGGAGATGATATTCTACAGTTACCTGTTCATCCTGCTCGCATGGTTGAGTAATGAAAATATCAGCATATTTGCATCTAGAACATTTTCAGCAGTTTAAGTGATCTCCCTTGGACGATATTGATTAAAACTTTCCATATTTATTGTCCACAGTTGGAAATCCAGCCGTTCATTTTTTTTTAAAGCCTTTAATGAAAGTAAGCTGATTCTGTGATGCTATTATCATAACTTGAATCTGTCCAAGACACAATCTTGTTTTGTAAACATACATTGTTGCATCAGTATCTTTTTGAAGGCTCAGTGCATGACATAGAAACATAGAAAATAGGAGCAGGAATAGGTCATTCGGCCCTTGGAGCCTGCTCCACCATTCAGTATGTTTGTGGCTGATCCTCTATCTCAACGCTGTACTCCTGCTCTGTCCCCATGCCCCTTGTTGCCTTTAGAGCCCAGAAACCTATTTCCTTCTTAAATATATACAGTGACTTGGCTTCCACAGCATTCTGTGGTAGAGAATTCCACAGGTTCACCACCTTCTGAGTGAAGAAGTTTCTCCTCATCTCACTCCTAAATGGTCTACCCTATATCCTGAGATTGGGACCCCTTGTTCTAGACCCCCCCAGCCAGAGGAAACATAATTCTTGCATCCAGTCTGTCCATCCCTGTCAGAATTTTATATGTTTCAATAAGATCCACTCTCATTCTTCTAAACTCCAATGAATACAGGACTAGTCAGCCCAATCCCTCCTCATATGACAATCCTGCCATCCCAGGAATCAGCCTGGTGAACGTCTGAAATATGACTTTGTGGCTTACAGTGGGTTGACATTAACTGTTGGACATACCTGCTTTCCCTTTGCACGCTCTTTTCATCCTGAACATTCTGTTAATTAAACTCAGTATGGTATGTAATTAAGAGGAGTTAGCTTACTTAGCCCCACCTTAAAACTCAGTAATGTGAAAACTCTCATGCATTTCTCTGAATTATTTATGCCTCTCCTAAGCCCTTTAAATATAGTTGCCAGAGCTCTGAAGACTCTGTCTAATATTTATAAGGTGCTTTATCTCTTGTAGATTTTTCTGTTCATGTTTACAGTGCATTCTTTCTTCTGTTTTTCACATTTTATTTTGACATTTTGTTGCTGGTCTCGGTGACCTGATAGTGTGAGCGTAATGGGTTGAATTCAGTAAATGGCAGTATGACAGAGCATCTTCCATTAAGTATTTGCAACAAAGATACCCATCATATTTGAGACAGCTCAAAGTTCGAGCAATCCAAACCTAATCCCACTGCTTCATACTGTACCTCTAGCCTGGTATCTTCATCTGCTTCAAATGTTTGTCACATTCTTCCTTCGAAGTTCAAAATGACTCTCTCAACCTCTCCTCCTGGCAAAATATTACATGTTCCACCAACCCTCTGCATTAAATTTTTCCAATGTTTCTCCTCCCTTTTTGACATGCAAATTGAGGACCCCTTTTCACTGACTCTGTCATCAGAGCAAATAGGTAAATCTATTAGCCTAAAATAGCTTACCCTATTTGCAAATAGGCTTACCCCTATTTGTTCTGTTAAAACTGTTCGTAATTTTAAATCTTCAGCTAAATCGTACTTCAACCACCAATATTGCAGTGGAACTCAAGAAGAAACCCATTTTATAACTCAAGAAACCCTGAAGTACTCCATGGTCAATTAAGTGCTTTTGAAGTGTCGTTACTGTTATAATGTAGCCAAACATGGCAGTCAATTTGCTCACAGTAATGTTCTCAAAGGCAGTCAGATAATAGTTGCATTACTGTACTATGAACAGTGCCTTGAGGATCTTTTGCACCCACTCTTTATTTCTGCACCAAAGTGTCTGCATGGGTTATATGTCCAAGTATATGGAGTTGGGCTTGAATCCACAACCTCCTGACTGAGGTGAAAGCGCTACCGCTGAACCGAGGCTAAAACTGAGTAGTCCCAGTGTCTCACTTCTTTCCTCATTACTACAGCTTTCATCCTTGGCATCATCCTGCTGAATACATGCTGTATGCTCACAATAGCTTTAATGTCCTATTTATAATGAAGAATTTGGAACTGCCCAAGGTAGTCTATCTGTGGCCCACCCAATGTTTTGTGCACATTTAACATAACTTCTCTTCTTCAAGCGATGCATTCCTTTTACATCCTTTTGTGGATTTATTCGCTTGCACTCAAGCATTCAGGAATTCATGCAATTGAATATTTGAGTCCCTGTTCATCCACAATATTGTCTTTCGATTAGGTATATACTCCTCCTCCCTCATACTTACCTATATTAATTATATTTGCTATATATTAAATTATATATACTACCTTGATACCCTTTCTACTAACCTGTCTTATTATTCTACTAACTTGTCAATCTTGCCGAAGTCTTTTGATATCATTTTTGTTATTTGCCAAACACTCCAATTCTGTAACTTTCACAAATTGAGATCATGTTCCCTGTATCCATAGTCAGAGGTCTTCGGCACGGAAAAAGGCCCTTCGGCCCATCTAGTCTGTGCTGGTCAAACAAGTACCTAACTATTCTAATCCCATTTTCCAGCACTAGGCCCATAGCCTTTTATGCCATGGCATCGCAAGTGCACATCCAAATACTTCTTAAATATTATGAGGGTTTCTGCCTCCACCACCCTTTCAGGCAGTGAGTTCCAGATTCCCACCACCCTCTGGGTGAAAAAATTCTTCCTCACATCCCCTCTAAACCTCCTGCCCCTTACCTTAAATCTATGCCCCCTGGTTATTGATCCCTCCACCAAGGGGAAAAGTTCCTTCCTGTCTATCCTACCTATGCCCCTCATAATTTTATACACCTCAATCATGTCCCTCCTCAATCTCCTCTGCTCCAGGGAAAATAACTCCAGTCTATCCAATCTCTCCTCATAACTAAAACTCTCCAGCCCAGGCAACATCCTGGTAAATCTCCTCTGCACTCTCTCTCGTGCAATCACATCTTTCCTAAAATGCGGATTCCAGAACTGCATGCAATACTCTAGCTGTGGCCTAACCAGCGTTTTATACAGTTCCAGCATAACCTCCCTGCTCTTATTCTATACCTCGGCCAATAAAGGCAAGTATCCCATATGCCTTCTTAACCACCTTATCTACCTGTCCCGCTACCTTAAGGGACTGGTGGACATGCACACCAAGGTCGCTCTGATCCACAGTACTTCCCAGTGTCCTACCATTCATCGTGTATTCCCATGTCTTGTTTGTCCTGCCCAAGTGCATCACCTCACACTTATGCAGATTAAATTCCATTTGCCACTGATCAGCCCATCTGACTAGCCTGTCTATATCCTCCTATAATCTAAGGCTATCCTCCTTACTATTTATCACCCCACCAATTTTCATGTCTTTCGCGAACTTAGTGAACAACCCTCCTACATTCAAGTCTAAATCATTTATATATACTACAAACAGCAAGGGACCCAACAGCGATCCCTGTGGAACCCCACTGGACACAGGCATCCAGTCACAAAACGCCCCTTGACCATCACCCTCTGCTTCCTGCCACCAAGTCCTGCAAATTTGTACCCTTGTATAATTTTGTTTCCTATCTGTCGACCAATTTTCCATCCATGCTACTACATTTCATCTCACACCAGCCACCTGAATTTCTAATAAGCCTCTTGTGAGATGCCTCATCAAAGGCCTTCTGAAAATCCATGTACATGACATCGATTGTATTTGCATTATTAACTCAACTGGTTACTAATTGAAAACAACATTGTTTGTGGATTGTAACTTAGCTTTCATAAATCTGTACTGGCTGACCTTCATTAATTGGTGCAAATCTGAATGTTTACTCTTTTAAAAAAATTTTTGCAGCTAATTTATAAATACATTGCTTTTGTGGTGCTGTTCAGTGTCCCAGAGCAGGAGAGAGTGGATGCTATTCTCTACTGAAAATCTAGGAAGCAATTTATAAAAGATCTCTCCGTATGACCGAGTATGCTTTTGTTGCATCGTTTCCTGGAAAATAAATACAATTTTCTTTACCAAGTCCAAATAGAAATGCATGCATATACATAAATGCACTTCTTTTCAAATGACTGTACTGATAATGCAGGAAATGAATGAAATCTAGGCTCAAACTTCTCATTGAGACATGGATGGCTTGCAGACAACATAGTTACAAGTGTTTCAAAAACACATTATGTGGTATTGTAGGCAAGTTCAATCATTTTCTTTTGCATTAATTTTTTGTTTCCATTATGTCACGAGTTTTATTTTGAGAGGTTGCTCAACTTAGTGGAGATCCAACTAATAATTGAAAGGATTTCTTTCTTTGCTGTGTACTTTATTGACTCGTTGGATTATCTGCTTCTCGTCCTGGAATTGTTTTCAAATGCCCATAGTTCCTCATTAGAAATGTATTTATCTACTTTATTCTATTTACCTTTGTATGGTTGGTGCTTTTTTAGTAACTGTCAAGCCGTGAAGGAGACATTTTAGCTCTGGAGGAGTTTATAGAGATCCATAAAGCTAGACCCCTCGCCTCTCAGACTGAATCACGAGGAAAAGCTCAAGTAATTTAGCTTTAAAAGTTTGAAAAGCAATGATTGAGATGAGACTATATTGAGATTTGCATACAAGGTGATATAGAAAAGTAGATGTGGAAAATCATTTTGAACAAGGAACAGGACACAATTTCCGAACATACGAATTAAGAGCAGGAGTAGGCCAAGTTTAAAATCTGGAAACTGTGGTTAAGGATGGCAGTATAAAGAAAAGGGTCCTTGGTTCTGGGAGTAGTTGGGTAAGAGAGGTTGCTAGGGTTTGGGGACAGTATGGTGACTTTGGGGATGTGGCAGTGGTTCAGGTGCTTGGGGTTTAGGAGCATGACCAAGATGATTTAGAGACTGTCGTCTGCCATTTTTGTTCTGGGCTACCAATCTGGTTCCTAATCCTGTCTAAGGTTTTTAACTGTGGATTTAATTTACTGTATTTCCCAAAACTTGGATTTATATAATGCCTTTAGAACAGGAAAACATACTAAGATATTTTGTGAAAGCATAGTTGAACATAAATTGGCAAAAGGCCAAAGAAGGTAATAGTGCACGACGGTTATAATTATGGAGTACGTCACTTGTCATTTTGATGAGGGAAATTTCAGTGCTGTGCCGGGGCAGAAACACGACTGGAGAGATTCTCAATGAAGTTTGCAGATGAGCAGATATTTGGAGTGTGACAGCAAGTTCAAGGATTTTGGAGAGGGTGAGTTTACTAAAATAAAGGAATGAATTAACTGCAATTAACTTCAACACAGTCCAGACACCCGGTATTAACAGTTCCCACTGTAATTATTTTCTGTTTCCAATGTAAGTTAGTGTTTTTCTTTTGTATTTATTTGAAAACTGCAGTGATGGTTTTTATTTACCTGGAAATCAATATTTTGTGGGAAATTTATAACGTCAGATATTACATCCAGCATGCAGAATGAGTTCTCCTTCATTGAGTTGCAGATTAAAAGCATTTAAAAATATATTTGTTGTGAATAATACCATTTTGTACAAAAGTAGCATAATTGTTCAATATGATGTATGTTTAATGAAATTTTGCAAATTGTTTGAAACATAATGTTAAAAATGGCAAAGATTAATTAATTTGTTGCAACTGTTGATGAATTTATATTGGATGAATCTGTCTATGATCAAATTTGTAGCATATGAACATTGAAGCTGTAAGCGTTTAGCCATTAATTTGTGTCATATGGTTATTAAACTGGATTGGATATCGCTTTATCTGGTAGCAGAGGGAGTGCACCTTCTGATTTTTTTTCTTTTTCACTTTGTATTTTTGTTTTTCCATGATTTTTCTCATTTGCTTGATTTTTTTGTATGTATTTGTACTGATGAAACAAACCAATAGAAAATGTCAAGTCACTAACAAAAATAAGCTACTTTAGAAATACTCGTTGTGAAAAAGTGATTGCATGCAAGTCATCTGTGCTGATAGACATTTTATACAATCCCATGTTAATATTGGTAGTCTTAGTAAGTTAACTGTTAAGTCATGGTGACCCATAACTTAATGGAAATGTTTGTAGCAAAGAATACTTCTAATCAACCCTCACGCGAGGGTTAGGGAAGATGTTAGGTTTGCCCAGTCAATTCCCTGGGCTGAAAATTATTGATACAGTACATGGTTTGGTTAGCTTTTTGCTTTAGAAGTATTGGCTTACAGGGAGGATAAAATGGTAACTGTGAAATAAAATTTGGAATATATAAACTTTCACTCCAGTGTACATCCTACTCAATCTTAGTGAACTTAGAAATATAGCAGAAGTAGGTCATTTAGCCCCTCAAGCCTGTTCTACCATTCAATGAGATCATGGTTGATGTGCGACCTAATTCCATATACTTGCCTTTGTCCCATTACAATCTACCTTTTTTGTTTCTCTGGCAATTGCATCTACCTAAATGTAAATTTAAAAAAGGGACAGCAGCTTGCAGCTTCCTGATAGAAAATTTATATTGGAGTGGAGGAGCAGTGTTCACGTTTTCAATTTCCAGCTAGCTCACAGTTGCAATCATAGATCCCACTAACTGTAAGCTCTAACCACTGGGCTGATGTATGTATATAACCAGTAAGATGCAGAATTGTGCCAAGCAATTAGTGAAGTTTTGTTACCTCCAAAGGAAAAAAAGAAACGGTTATCACCCTGGGAAAACAACTGGCAAGTTTTCATTCCACACATGCAAAGCAAAGCAAAACATTCAGGAGAATGCAAAGCTTCCAACAGCATTGAATTGTCTGTTCTCCAGCTTGTAGTCTTCTGGAAGTAGAAAGTAGTCTTCTGGAATTTTTTCTTCTCCAGTAATAGCCAACAATCGATATTCAGCCATGTTTAAAGACTGCGCATTACCTCTTGCAAAACACAAACAAAAAAAAACTTAAATACCTTTATCCAAACCGCCAAAATCAACAGTAAGCAGCTGCTTTTTCTCTGTCAAGTGTCAAACGTTTAAGAAAAATGTTTGCAAGAGATGCAGGGAGCATCAGGCGAGGAAAAACTTGTTCACTTAGTGAGTGGTAATGACGTGGAACTCGAGGGTGGTGGAAGCCGAGACGATTAATAATTTCCAAAGGAAATTGGATGAGTGCTTGAAGGAACTAAACTTGCAGGGCTCTGAGTTAGAGCGGGTTGTGGGGGAGAGGAATGGGTCTCACTGGATTGCTCTACAGAGAGCTGGTAAGGACCTGTGTGCTGTTATGACTCTGCTTGCTCACAGTCTTGCCGAACTCTGAACACTGAAACGTCCTCTTTGGTATGAAATTTAACTATGCTCCTCCCAGTTTCTTGCTTCTGCACTTTAATATTCCCACCTGTCAAGCCGTTGGCCTACGATTCACCATGTTATTTCTGCAGCCACTGATTTGCTAAATCTCACCCTCCAATATTTTTGGCCTCTGATCACCACTAAAACCATTAGACTCTTTCACCCTTGTTGTTCCCCTAGTATGCTCCGTATCTCTACTCCCTTGGGTCTAAGAGATGGAGAATTGAAATTCTTTGATGGACAATTATTATAAGCTTCCATTGCCAGATCTGACTGGATCATGTGAAGCATTATTAACAAGTTCAATTCTCCACAGAAACTGAACACTCTTCAAAGATCACCCAGGAAGGCAAAGACTACACACAGTTTATCTTCTTCAAAACAAACCATCTTATTAAACCACATTCCCATGTCTCTATCAGCCTCACCTTTAATAATGTGTGAGGAGCTCATTGAGTTTTTTTTTGCTGCGAAGATCATTCAGTTGCCTCTTCTGATTTCCTCCCTACTCCTAGCCCAGTTGGCCTAACCTCCTTTAAGGTTCCCTCTGCCCTAACCTTGAATTTGTATATTTCTTTTGTTTCCCCCTCTTCTGTCCCTCGAGCTTATCTTGTCGGTGAGACCCACCTCTTGCTTTCTGGACCTTATTCCAACTAAACTACTGACCACCCAATTTCTCTTCCTGACTCCTATGTTCCCTTACATTGAGAACTGTTCTCACACTTGTGGCATTGTCTCCCTCTCTCCAAACTTTGCTGCCTTTGTTCTAACTTGTTCCAAATGCCATTACTCATCACCCCTGTGCTCACTGACCTACAATGGCTCCTAGTTAAGTAACACCTCGATTTTAAAATTCTCATGCTTGTTTTTGAATCTCTCCAAGATCTCACCCCTTCCTATTTCTGTAATCCCTTGCAGCACTACGACCCCCAGAGATATCTGGGCTCTGCATATTCTGGTCCTTTGAACATCTCTGATTTTAATAGCTCCACCATTTTCTGGTAACTTAACTCTGGTAATTTTCTCCACCTTTTCTTCAAGGCCTTGAGCTGTGGAATTCCCTCCCTAAATTAGTCTGTTTCTCTACCTCTCCTCCTTTCAAGATGCTTCGACCTTTTTAACTAAGCTTTCAGTTATCTTCCCTAATATCTCCTTATATGGCTCTGTGTCAGATTTTGTTTGATAACACTTGTGTCAAACACCTTGGGACATTTTACTACATTAAAGTGTTATATAAACATCAATTGCTATTGTGAGACAAAACAGGGCAATGCTATGATAGAGGAAGTCTTTCTGATGGACATAACATGGAGTCAGAACCTCAGCTTGGTCAAATAGGATAGGATGATTACAATGGTTCGGTTCACACTTAGAAACCCAAGTAAGGCAATAAAATCAGGGGCAAGGGTACAGAATTTGTGGAGGGGGCTGAAGGCAGTGGTTGCATTCTTCCCAGTGTTTTAGCTGGAGGAAGTTGCAACTCATCCAAGACAAGCTACTGACAACACAGCGGATGGACAGATCAAGGATTCTCCACGTCTAATACTCGGTGTCAAATTTTGCTTTATAGCACTCCTGTAAAACACATTGAGGCATTTTATTACATTAAAGGCGTTATATAAATATAAGTTTTCATTGTAGTCGACATCCAAGTCAACATTTATCACTCAAAAAAAACCCATTCAAATCAATTCCCCAAAGCCAAAGAAAGGAATCGTGAACAGGAGGAACAACGGCCCCTTGGAATGAGCCAAAAATCAAGAAGCCATCAACAGAAGGAATAAGGACCTCGTGTCAAAAAACACAAAACACAAATATGTCACAAAAAAAGTAGCACAGAATGTACATACAACTAAGTCTCTCCTACCGCCCCCACCAACTGGAAGTCAAACTGAGGCATTGATGACACAAAGAAAGGTAGAAACCCCTCACACTAATTTTATAAAATTCATTCATGGGATGTGGAAGTTGCTGGCTAGCAACTTTTATTGCCCATCCCTAATTGCCCTTGAGAAGGTGGTGATGCCTTCTTGAACCATTACAGTCCATGTGGTGTAGATACACCCACAGCACTGTTAGGGAGGGAGTTCCAGGATTTTGACCCAGCGACAGTGAAGGAACGATGATATATTTCCAAGTCAGGATGGTGAATTTCTTGGAGGGGAACTTCCAGGTGGTGGTGTTCCCATGTGCCTGCTGCCCTTGTCCTTCTAGATGATAGTGTCGTGGGTTTGGAAGGTGCTGGCGAAGGAGGCTTGGTGAATTCCTACAGTGCATCTTATAGATGGTACACACTGCTGTCACTGTGCGATGGTGATGGAGAGAGTGAATGTTTGTGGATGGGGTGTCAATCAAGTGGGCTGCTTTATCCTGAATGGTGTCAAGCTTCTTGAATGTTGTTGGAGCTGCATCCATTCAGGCAAGTGGGGAGTATTCCATCAAACTCCTGACTTGTGCCTTGTAGATGGTGGACAGACTTTGGTGAGTCAGGGGGTGAGTTACTCACCTCAGGATTCCTAGCCTCTGACCTGCTCTTGTAGCAAGAATATTTATATGGCTAGTCCAGTCCAATTTCTGGCCAATGATAACCCCTGGGATGTTGATAGTGGGGGATTCAGTGATGTTAGTGTCGTTGAATGTCAAGGGGTGATTGTTAGATTCTCTCTTGTTGGATATGGTCATTGCCTGGCACTTGTGTGGTGCAAATATTACTTGCCACTTGTCAGCCTAAGACTGGATATTGTGTAGGTCTTGCTGCATTTGGACATGGACTGCTTCAGTATCTGAGGAATTGTAATTGGTGCTGAACATTATGCAATCATCAGTGAACATCTGCAATTCTGAGCTTATGATGGAAGGAAGGTCATTGATGAAGCAGCTGAAGATGGCTGGGCCTAGGACACTACCCTGAGGAACTCCTGCAGTGATGTCCTGGAACTGAGATGATTGACCTTCAACAACCACAGCCATCTTCCTTTGTGCTAGGTATGATCGCAGCCAGCAGAGAGCTTTCCCCCGATTCCCATTGAATCCAGTTTTGCTCGGGCTCCTTGATGTCACACTCGGTCAAATGTTGCCTTGATGCCAAGGGCAGTCACTTTTACTTCATCTCTGGTATTCAGCTCTTTTGTCCATGTTTGAACCAAGGCCGTAATAAGGTCAGGAGTTGAGTGGCCCCAGCAGAACCAAAAGCAGTCATCAGACACTGTTCTAACTGCTAATATGTAATGGACATTAAGTTTGTCAGGTGCTTGCACAATGAATTAAATTACTTAAAAAAAATGAATCAAACATTGTCATCAATTGCAATTCTATCAAACTGATTGGATATGGCAGGTTTCCCTCCCCTATTTGGGGGAAAAAAATCATGCACTTCCCAGGCCAATGAGGGGATTTCACCCCTCAACAGTGAGCAGATATGAATGGGAGCAGAAATTATTTTGATCTTCTGTGTACCTCACCCCCACTGAACACAGAGTTAAAGCTGTTCTCCTGCCCAACCTCTTCCCACCACCCCTTCATGAGCAAAGATATCAAACAACAAGCTGAACTCCACAATGTGACAACAACCTCACCATGTTGAGGACTGACAGATGCAATTCCAATGACCCCCCTGCACCCCCCCCCCCCCAGCAGACAATGCATTCCCCCACACCTTCGAAGACTTTCTCCATACCCGGTTATACTGCACAAAGATTGGTACACCAAGTTTATGCAATCTCGAGAATTAATGAGTGCAATCATCAACAAGAGCTTGGATGGGGTGTGTATTGAGTGGAATGGTAATTTATGAGGAACCGAAAGCAGAGCTCCATGAAACCTCCTCAGTTAGTGAAGGGAAGGGGAAGCTAGGCAATGGCCCCACCGCAGCAGAGCTGGAGCAATTCAAGGGGAAATGCTAGCCATAAACATAATACCATTTGATGACTTGTTTTTAAGTGTATGATTCTAAATGCTGCCAGAAACTTTGGATACCACCAAGATAATAATGAGTGATTCACCAGAATATGAGAATGGATTTGTAAATGTGTCATAAACGACAAATTTAATTAATGACGGAATTTTGATGAACTAAATAGCAATCTTAAATTGGAATTTACTCCCAGATATTCATTATCATATACTGTAATGTTATCAAGTGCTTCAGGTGAGTAACTGTTAGAGTGAGGCTTGCGCATTTAAATGTGCTTGGAACTTTGGGATTCTGTCAGACTTTTTAATTAAAACAATGGGCAAGCTTTTCTGGGTGGTGGGGTTTCCCAATCCGCCACCTGAAGAGTCGGCTTGCAATGCCGAGGAGCGTTAATTAGCTTCTGCTCCTAACTTGGTAAAAGTCTGGTGTCTGATTGTTTGGCAGCTCTGTAGTCCCAGCAGTGCCAGTGACAGCAGTGGCCAGGACCATGACTACAAGCCACTTAGGGGCTTCAATTGGCACCCTAGACCTCTCTCTCCCTCCCCATCTAAAATTGCAGACAGGTTGGGAGGGCAGCGGGAAGGCCACCCTCTGAATTTTAAGGCCCCCCCCGCCCCTCCAGCCTGCAAACCTGTCAGTGGGGAACCATAAAATTCTGCCCAATGTTAATTTTGTTCCCCTTCCTTCCCATAGCATGCTGCACATTGGATTGCAGTGCCGATTATTAGCTGCAGGGACGTGCCATTTCTCTTTGCTACTGAGCTTAGGGTCACAAATTCTTATTTCCTCCTTCACCTGAACTAGAAACAGTCTGACGTTTGTATCAGAAACTTGTTCAGCAGAGACTTGGGCCATAAATATACACACTGGCCTGCTGGTTGCAACCTTTTTAACTTCATGCAGTTTGCTGTTTTGTACGATATGCTTGGTGTGGAATGTTACGTTCTATTTAAGTTATCTATATAAAATTGTAATTATGAATAGTTTTAACCTTTTTAAATCAACCAACTCTGTGGCCTTTTAGCAGAAATCCAGAAGATGTTAACAATTTTCAAGTAAACATTATAAAAGTTCACTTCTTAGGTTTCTGTAGACCAGTGTGGATCCCAAACAAAATCTGCTAATTTGCTTAGAGATGATTTAAGGTTTGCTAATCTGGATATGGAAATAGTCTTTGTTCAGTCAACCAATCTTTAGAAGTAGTTTATCAGGTAAACAATTATTTATTATGTTGGTGTGAATGGCATAACCAGCTGTAATCTGCTACTGTATTGATAAATAGACTAAATTGAAATAACCACAGCTTGTAGAATATCTGCTCTGCATCACCAGGACAACTCTGTGCCAACAAAGATGTCAAGTCAGCTCTGAGCTGGGATGACTGAATATCTCTGAGGTTGATGTAGTCAAGTTCAAACATAGAGCTGGAATAAACCCCTGGGATCAGTTGCTGTTAAAGATGAAGTCTTTTATAGCTTAGTTGTTGGTCCCACCAACAGTGTGCTTTTTTTTTTCAAATGGTTACTGCTTGGGGAACTGCAGTATGTTGGAGGGTGGTAATTGATGTTCGAGTTTATCACAGGGCATGTGTAGTTTGGAACCAAACCAATTTGAGTGGACCTTGGCCAGGACCCTGCTAATTATTTCCGCAAGAAAATGTCTTTCTTTGCCTTCCTGAATAGATGTGCTTTGGGGTATGATGGTTCAGTCATTGTCAGCTTTGAGCTGATAGAATGGTATAAAACTATACTGTTCAATTGAACAACTGGAAGTGATTGAAATGTTAGTGAAAGTGAAGGGGAGAGGGAAATCTCATTGCTGTCCTCAAGTGTGTTTTCCAGCAAGTGTTACTGGCTCATGTTAAAGTGCTTTTTATTTTATTTCCAAACTTGGGATATTGAAACAAATGATACTGCCTTTACCAACGCTCTGATTCAGAACAAGAACTGTGAATTGCAAAAGGAACCTTAATCTCCTATTGGAGTGAACTTGAAACAGGGTTGCTCAATTAATGACTGATATATTATTAAAGTATTATTGTGTTTTTCAGTGCAAATTCAGATTATGCACCAGGAAATAAATAGGGAAAAACTGGAAATTCTGGAAATGTTAAAAGGTGATGGGAATTTTTAAATCATGCAAAATGGAAAGAGTTCAACTACAAACAAATGTAGTACATTGTGTTTCATGAAATTCATTGTTGCTATTATTATAACTTGATCTACAGTCCTGACCACCTGCAAAGACAATTTTTCAGTTGTATGCAAAGGCCAATGTACAAGTGGCATGGTCTGCATGTAAGGGCCAGTTATTGTAAGAGGTTCTTTGCTAATGAAATAGTTCCCCCTCCCCACAATAGCATCATAAAACAGCCATGTTGTCCAGGCCTTGCTGCATTTGGACATGGACTGTTTCAGTGACACAAAATTGCCAGATTCTGTTATTGACACTGTAGTTTGGCTACTGCTAAATTACCCATAAATGCTGGCATATAAGTCAACCTTTGAAGCCTCGAAAAATCCCGCCAAAAACGGAGGTCAACTAATGCGCCGGGTATAAAAGGTGTGGAGATGGCCATTTTGAAATGTCATCAGCATCTGATGCAAAGAGCGAGTGTGTCTTCAACTCCTGCGCATCTCTGCACAACCTGTATCACCAGCTTGACCCCTTTGCCCAGTTATACTGGTAAGTAAAACATGCATTTGTGCGGTGACAATTGAGGCTTACTATTAATGTAAGCACAGCATGTCATGGCTGAAAAGGGAGGTTTACTTATATGCCAAATAAATGCAAAAATATAATTTTCATGTCTGGAAAAATGGAGTTGTCTCATATACATATTTATGCTATATCTTGAGTTCATTCTATTACTCACATTGACTTGGGCTTTGTTCTCCCTATAGTGTGGAGGCTTCCTGTCATTCTTAAGTATCTACTGGTCTTTAAAATGGCACTTATGCATCACAAGATCATAAGAAATAGCAGCAGGAGTAGGCCATTTGGTCCATTGAATCTGCTCCATCATTCACTAAAATCATGGCATAATAACACGCAACGAACAGCTGCTTGTAGAATGACTTTTTCGATTCAGTCCAATAGTCTTGGGGCTGAAAAATAAACCCTATTTGAGTGCATTTATCGGTGTTCTATTTCTCCTGTTCAATTAGTTTTTGTCTTCAGTAGCCGGGTATAATGTTGAAATAACATGCAGCAACTCTTATTGCTGTAATCCATAATTTACATTCCAAACTTAGCCACAGTTTTCTAAGACAACCTCAGGCTGTTGTTGTTCACAGGGGTTAGGATTCTTACTGTGAGATGCCATAATAAATGGTGAGAATATTTGCAATGAAAAGGTTACGAGTAACTGACCAGATCACTGATATATGAACAACAGAATAAATCCTGGATATGAGCGAAGAAATGATTGGTGGGTGGAAATCATTAGATACATGTTCAGAGTTATTTCAGGTTGTGAGGTGCTGGGATACACACCATTTAGTAATGGGATTAGTACTTTTGTTGATTTATATAAATAAACTTAATTTAGAAGCTCATTGCAACTTGATAAAATTTGCAGATGCTGTTAAACAAACATAAGCAATAGAATTCAAAAAGGCTGCTAAAATTTACTCAAGAAATTGGACAGATTATATATTGGGCAGAACAATGGCAGATAAAGTTTAGTGCAGAGTAGTGTGAAATGCTGCAGAAAGGATGAAAAAAATTGAACACACACTCGATGAACTCAATGAAAGGTGAAGTTGGAACAAAAGTTTAAACCCTTAGTATATTCAACCACTGTGGAGCACATTCAACATAGTCAATGGAGCGCTGAACTACAGAACCGAAATAGTTGAATACAAGTTACATGAAGTCATGATAAGCCATCGTCTGACCGCGCCTTGAACACTGCCTGGTTCTGGCTGCTGAGAAACAAGGGAGACATTGTGGAGAACAGCCACAAAGCTTATCTCTCGTATGTAAGGTCTGAGTTATGAGCACAAATGGTTCAAACCTAGTCTTTTCAGCCTAGGAAGGAGAAATCTGAGATGAGAGTAAGTAGGAATGTAGTTTGAGAGCATTGGCAGAGATGGTTCAAAGATTCTGCTTTTGTTTTGGAAAATGTAAGTAGAATTAAATCTGCTGAACAGTTTTTGCCTTGCAAAGCTGCCATTATCATCATCTGAGAATTAGATTGTGTCATGATGCTATGCCCCCTTTATTTTTGAAAATATGATTTTTTTAACTGACTGGAAATTTTACAATTTGAAATGAGGCAGAACAAACTACTTAAAATGCAAGGAAGACCACCTTCCAAGGTGAAGGTGAAAAAAACAAACAAATCACTCCTCGGGGATTGCGAAGAGAGACGTTTCCTATAATTCAGCGATACCTTGAAACTTGTCACTGTATAAGGAAGAGGCATTAAAATGCAATGCACTGGATATTAGAACAATGGCTACCACAGAAAGACCCACCCAAAACTCCTTGGAAATAAACAATGAGTGAAGTATATCAGAGTAAGACTGCCAGCCATGAGAGTGTTATGGTAAGGAGAGAGGCAAACTGAACTTCTTTATCCTCCTCCATCTGTCGGTAAGCAGATGTGTTTTTGAATTATTTTAAAAGTAGGCTGTGGTGTGTTTCGCCAAGCCCTCAGTTTATGTGGTCCAATTTTATAGGTAAAACAATTAACTCAGAAGGTTGGTTCATTTCACATTCAAACCCACGGTTGGGGCGTGGGATTGTTTGTAACCACGCGCACACAGTAAGGGGGCTAGAAGAGAGGGAGCTTTTACAACTATGGATAACAATAGTAAAAGAACCAGAGAAATTAATATTAGTTCACGTGATTTCCAGAGCCTGTAAATTCAAAGGCCAGAGGGCGTTTCTTTCATAGAAACATAGAAACTAGGAGCAGGAGTAGGCCATTCGGCCCTTCGAACCTGCTCTGCCATTCATTATGATCATGGCTGCTCCCGTTTTCTCCCCATACCCTTTGATCCCTTTCACCCCAAGAGCTATATCTAACTTCTTCTTGAAAGCATACTTTCATGGCGGAGTTCAGTCCAGATGAGTTCCTGGTTGGAGACAGCAACACGAAAATCCTTGAAACGAATAATGCAGCACGGTGGGATTTCTATGCTTAGGCCGCTTAGCCAGCACTTATTAGAGACCTCTAAAATCAAACAGACTTCAAGGAGTTGAGACACAGTGAGCAGCTGCTTGGTCAGCTGGGAGCCCTACTGTAGGTCTATTCAATTACTTCGTAATTCAGCAGACTGAAGGTCTCTCAGTTCTCAAAGGAATATAGAGACTTCAAAATGGTCATTTAAGTCATGTGACCTTGTTTTGCCACAATGATTTCAAAAGGGATATTTATCTGGTGTCTGGGACTGACTTTGGTTTTGGGACTGATAATGTCCCAACCATTAGCTTTTGAAAGAGTTACCAGCCATGTTATTGATCTTATTTCAGCAAGCTGAACTGGTACAGAAGGTAAAGTCGCACGGGATCAGAGGTGAGCTGGCAGGATGGATACAGAATTGGCTTGGTAATGAAGACCGAGGGTAGCAGTGGAAGGGTACTTTTCTGAATGGAGAGTTGTGACTAGTGGAGTTCCACAGGGATCAGTGCTGGGACCTTTGCTGTTTGTGATATACATAAATGATTTGGAGGAAAATGTAACTGGGCTAATTAGTAAGTTTGCAGACGACACTAAGGTTGGAGGAGTTGCAGATAGTGAAGAGGATTGTCAAAGGATACAACGGGATATAGATCGGTTGGAGACTTGGGCGGAAAATGGCAGATGGAGTTTAATCCGGACAAATGCGAGGTAATGCATTTTGGAAGGTCTAATACAGGCAGGAAAGATACAGTAAATGGAAGAACCCTTAAGTGCATTGACGGGCAGACGGATCAGGGTGTACAGGTCCACAGGTCACTGAAAGTGGCAAACCAGGTGGATAAGGTAGTCAGGAAGGCATATGGCGTGCTTGCCTTCATTGGCAGGGGTATTGAGTATAAAAGCTGGGAAGTCATGCTGCAGCTGTATAGAACCTTGGTTAGGCCACACTTGGAATATTGCGTGCAATTCTGGTCGCCACATTACCAGAAGGATGTGGAGGCGTTGGAGAGGGTGCAGAGGAGGTTTACCAGGATGCTGCCTGGTCTGGACGTTATTAGCTATGAGGAGAGGTTGGAGAAACTCGGATTGTTCTCACTAGAGCAACGGAGATTGAGGGGCGACTTGATAGAAGTTTACAAGATTATGAGTGGCATGGACAGAGTAAATAGTCAGAAGCTTTTTCCCAGGGTGGAAGAGTCAATTACTAGGGGACATAGATTTAAGGTGAGAGGAGAAAACTATAGAGGAGATGTGCGGGGCAAGTTTTTTACGCAGAGGGTAGTGAGTGTCTGGAATTCGCTGCCAGAGGAGGTGGTGGAAGCAGGTATGATAGTGGTGTTTAAGAGGCAGCTTGACAAATACATGAATAGGATGGGAATAGAGGGATACGGACCCCGGAAGTGCAAAATGTTTTAGTTGACAGGCAATATGATCGGCGCAGGCTTGGAGGGCCGAAGGGCCTGTTCCTGTGCTGTACTTTTTTTTGTTCTTCTCTTTGTTCTTCTAAGCCATTGTCTGGGCAAACCCTCTGACTCTGCTAGAGGGGTACACTTATCAAGATGCAAATTATGTCCATTGTCTCCTCAATGGTCTTCTTTTGAGATGGACTTAACAGACCCAGGTATGAGATGGGTGTGTTAACAACTCTGCAGGAATAACGAGTTTCGATCTGCGAGTTCCCTGGTTTTGTGATTATAATGCCATTATAATTGGGTGTGAGATCCCACAATGATGAGAGGAGGTTTTTTTTGTTCTTTTAACTTTGGCTGGAAGCTTCCAGAACAAAGCGCCAATCCCATGGTCATATGGCTTGTAGCAGCCATCTTATTGGGTTCAGCAGAAAGTCCATCTTAAAAATAGCAAAAAAAATAAAGTCTGAGGTACACGGTTTGGATTTCTTCAATTTTCTATTGATATAACAAGAGAGAGATTGCAAGAAAGTTTTCAGCAAATGAAACAGACTGAAAGCTGGGCTCTCTCCCCTTCTCTTTTGGAACAAGTGTAATACCCGGTTCAGAAGTGAACTTTACGAGAAATCTACCAGCGAGCTGAGACCTCAATTTTTTTTTATTCGTTCATGGGATGTGGGTGTCACTGGCTGAGCCAACATTTATTGCCATCCCTAATTGCCCTTGTTCAGAGGGCATATTTTAAGAGTTAACCACATTGCTGTGGGCCTGGAGTTACATGTAGTCCAGACCAGGTAAGGAGGCAGATTTCCTTCCCTAAATGACATTAGAGCATCTTCTACATCTGACCGCACCCACAAAACCATCCAATCCACACGGGCCACAATGCTTAAAAATCTACATCTCAAGGACAATCAAAGCTGTATATTCTTTTAACTTTTGTTTTATTGGACGCTAACTCCCCTGACACCTTTGCATGTGACATCGCGTAATTATTATTTTTTCCTCGGGTTTAGTGGTTAATAAATTTTCTTTTGTTTTGACTCAAGAAACCTTGTTTGATTGGCTCCTTATTGCTCACAGATTAAATAGTTAAATACATTTGGATTCAGAAAAGGCATATCTTCGTGAAAAAGAAACTTAAACCTTTGTTGTGACCAACCGAGGAGGTTGAACAGAGGGGAGCCAGTTCACCCCTTCTCACCTGGTCATAACAATTGTGATGCAGCAAGTGCTCTTTAGTGTACTTTGACCTTACACAAAATGACTTGTATTAACCAGTTCAAGCAAGCTCATAAGTTTTTTTGAATTATCCTGGACTTCTGATTTGTTGACGTGATGCCTTGCCAATGTGGTGGACAAATCTCTTGAAAGTCAAGATGGCGATTTCAGAAGTAATTTCAGCATTGAAATTTGTGAATATAACATGATTAATACTGTACTTGGTGAATGTATGTTCTGGCAAAAAACAGCGTGCTTATGAATTTCTCTCTAGGGCTCACAGTGTAATTCTGTTCTATTAGAAAACCTGACGGCTGAAGCTACTGGGATACGAGAAGACATTAAGTTTGATTTAATAGCTGACTCAAGTGTTAATTGATTAAGTTATATTTTAACAGAGTAGGCTGCAAATAATCTCTGTCTTGTATAACTGCATCCATCTTCATTTAGCTGTGTATAAATATTTGAGTGTTGTGCCGAAAGTTTTTTTTTGGAGACTTGAAGACCTATGAGAAATCGAAGAGATTCATATTAACGAATAGCCCATTTATACTTGACAACATATTAAGTTTCTGTTAAATTGATATGGAAGAATTAAAGCAGGACAGTACTGCCAGCTGGTACTGGGTTGAAGCCTCAGTGCACGTCAAGGGAAATTCCACTTAAAATTTTTTAATCCCCTCTTCCATGAGTTATTTTTCTCTTTTTCTTTTAGCCTCTGTTTAGCTGTCAGTAGCTAATACTGCAGTTTATCAGCTTGCTGGATCTTTTCACAGTGCTATCCTCGGCCCGATTTAAGAGATGTGCAGAAGTGAGCCAGGATGATATACCGTCAATAGCTTTCACTTCCTTTTCCCTTGTTGTGAAAAAGTACATTGCCTTTGCTCACCATGAAATGCCACTTAAAGCAGCTCAAAGTCCTATTTTAGTTAATTCTCGGAAGCAGAATTTTACTGTCTGTTATGAATGGACAGTTTCTCCATGGCACCCAATGAAACAAAATACTATATCACTAATGTTTAAATAACATTATTGAAATTTTGGAGGCTGCACTCAGATGAACTCTAGGATGATATAATTTGGCAATTTTTAACCCTGAAAGAACCACTCTCCTTATTGCACTTATTTATTTCTGTGCTAAATTATTCATATATTTGAGTGCACCACAAAGATATAATACTTTAAGGTTCAGATCATATTCATAAATCACTAGAACTTCAATCTCATGGGCCAGGATTTCCTGGTTGGCAAGCGGGGGGTGGGGCTCGCTTGCCGACGCGTAAAACGACGCGGGATGATGTTGGGCGAAACTCCCGACATCACCCCGCCTCATTTCAATTTTCAGGTCGGTGGCGGCTCAGTCGAATCAGCTGTGCGCCCGCCGACTTGTCAATGGCCTATTGAGGCCATTAACAAGGTACTTAACGTAATTAGTGGACCTGCCCCATCCAACCTTAAGGCTGGCGGGCAGACCGGGAGCACTGGTGGGCTTCAGAAAAAGCATGAAACCTCATCCACGGGCGGGATGATGTTTCATGTTGGTTTTTAAAAATTTAATAAAAGTGTAACTAAAAGTGATGGACATGTCCCAACTCATGTGACAGTGTCACATGAGGGGACATGTCAGGGAAATTTCTTTTTTCTGTTTTTAACATTTTTTAATGTGGAGCCGATCTCCCTGAGGCAGCACTTAGCCTCAGGGAGATGAGTGCGCTCTTTCGCACGCATGCGCGAAAGAGCGCACTCTCGGCTCGGAATTCGCCCCCCCCAACCCCCTCCTGCACAACGAACGCACTGCACTTCCTTGCAGATGTCACGCTGGCTGGGCCTTAATTGACCCGCCCACGTAAAATGGCGTCGCGCCCCCAATCGGAGGCATGCCTCCATGCGCCTGCTCCTGAATTCCCCCCCCAGTGTGGGGGAAAATTCTGCCCATGGTTAATATGATCTGTACTGCACATGTATTGCCACATTCTAATACATGTGTACTCTCTTCCTACTGAAGAACATCAAGTCCAGAGTTTGAAAAGACTCAGCAAGACCCCTCCATCCAGAATCTATATATCATTAGTCCACTGTGCATTCATACATATCTTCACCCCCATAAGTATTTGTTTCCCAACTTTAAGGACCCCCATTTCCTGCTTCCTCCAGCTTTCTCTTAAAAATCATGGTGCACGTTCATAAGTGCCTTGACTCGTAACTGCCTCCTTTTGGGGCAGGTTCTTGTTGCTGTTAATCTAGCTGATGCTCACAATGTGTACTGAGCTCTCCATAGTGCAGTGCAATGAAGGCTGAACCACCAGGTTGCATTTGTGATGAAATATAGTTTAACCTTAGCATTTGTGGAACTTAGGAAGCATTGTTAAATATCAATTTGATTCCCAAACCTTAATGAAGCGTCCACAATGTTGCTAGCAATGTAATAAGAATAGAACTGGTTTGAGCAATTGAAAATCACCATTGTTCAAGCTCAAATATTAAATATAACTTTAGAAATGTGATGCTTTTAATTGCAAAACCTTTCAAGGAGCATACGATTCTGATGAGTGCCTCACCCAGCGAAACTGGAAATAAAAATTGAAGTCTTTTCTCTGAGTCCTTACTCTCTGATTTTGCAGTTAATCGCAGCTTTGTTGACACCATAATTGAAATGCAGAATTGGAAAAGAAACTTCTACCCAGCACAACGATGGCCATCTGGAGATGGATTCATTGTTTTGTATCTTTATTGCCTATTATGGCACTGTGTGGAGGCTGTATTCACAGTCGTATAAGTAGAAGCTTAACTCCCCTCCAATTCTTCTGTTGCCCTTCCCTAAATTATATCCTTTTTTGTATTTTAGATTAAATGATTAGTTTTGACTATCATTCTCTTGGGTTAAGTTTGGAATTTATAGGAACATTTCAGAGTTCCACAATAACACTGATGAAGATGTTATGGTTTTGTTTTTACAGACAAGAGATGATTTCCTGGGCCAAGTTGATGTACCTCTTAATCACTTACCGGTGAGTTGCTGATTAGGGGGGGAAAAAATTAAGAAATATGTATCTGCTGAACAAACAAAGATGCTTAACTACCCTATTCAACCACATATCAAATTCCAAAGTGCATACCCACTCGTGTTATTTCTCGTGTTATTAAAGTTATTAAGAAACCCAAGTGAAAAACCAAGACCTATTGGACATGAAGCCATCACAATTGAAATGAGTAAAAGATAAGATGTGATAAGTTGACAAATAGTAATTGAATGATATGAAGCTTGACTTTAAAAATTTCCGGTTAGTAGAAGAAAAGGAAAATGGAGCCAATTAAGGTGGTTAGGTTTCTTGGAATAGAACACAATGTGAAGAATTTAATTGAGCCCGCCACCTGTCAGAGCAGGAATGAACATGGTGTTGGGTGCGGTGGAGGGAGTTGGGGCCATGAGAATTGGGCTGGACTACCTGGCTTCGGGAAAACTGTCCCTAATTAAGTTGGTGGCGGGCACAAGAAGACCGTGGGTGGGGTTTCAATTTGGCTCATTAATGAGCCACTTGACACCAATTATATCTTAGCTCACTGGAGTTCAGTAGGAGCCCAGGCATTTAACAGGATTCGCACGCCTCCCAAAGGTCATCCAGGAAACCCTGTGGGGTGGGGTCCCTCATTAACAGGCACTCAGTGCCTGATTGAGGACCCGGCATCGGGAAGATGGGGGTGCTGAAAACCACCCCCTGCCCTAGCCTCCAGCGCCTCTGCTCCCCCATCCCATCCCACTCACCTGTGTCCAGGAATCCAATGGCAATCCACTGGGCTCGGCCTCAGAACATTACCGGCAGCCGCCATTGTTCCCAGTGGCGCTGTCAGCAATGGAGAGCTGCCACCCTCTGTTCAGCAGTTCACGGGGATGGGATTTCAGCCCCGCTGGAGGCTTGATTGTGTGGAAGGCCCAATACTGGCCAGTTAAGTGCCTGAGGGCACTGAAATAGTGTTGGGTCTTCCCCAGGGACACAGTGGTGTTCTCCAACCAGTTTGGGGTGCAGCCCCCCATCGTTAAAACTAAATCACAGATGATTTGATAATCCTTGGGTTAATTATTGGATGCAAGGAGGTGGGAAATTGTGAAGGATTCTTCACCAGGAGGCTTGTGGGAACAAGAGACAAAAATTCCGATTCACCACTTTAGTAGCAATAAAAGAGTTGAATGAAGGGTTTGATAAGATATTCAAACAAATAATGTAATAAGGAAAATTTTAAGGGTGGAATGATTAAAGGGAAGAAGTAATAGTTGGGTGCTCGAGACAGAGAACTCCTTTTGAAGATACACACTGTGACAAAGTTTCAATACTGATAAATTCCTTAAAATCAAATGTATTATTGCATTTTAAGACCTCAAATAATAGCATTTCCATTGGTTGATGTGCCTTGTAAGTAAGAAAATGTATGGTGTTATTGACTAATTGTGATGTTTTGCATCTTGCCATGCCAATTTGCACCAACTAAAATTAGAATTCTAGCAAGCAAATTATTTGTTAATCTTTTATGCTCACACTATAGTGTTTGAATATTGAAGTATAAAAACCAGTTGACAAATGAGCCGACACCAATTGGCACAAGGTAATCACTTTATATAAATAGGACCATTGTTACGTAACTCATCATTTATTTCCAACTGTGGCTAGTGCAGGGCAGTTTTTAAGCCCATCTTGGAAAGCTCTTGTCAATTGGGAGCCCTGGCTGCATGAGGCTTTTTTTCCCCCAACCTTGGTTTCTGTTTTCAACTGTCAGCTACTTTGCTGGTAGAATGCCTCTTTGATTTGCTGACTACTTTGTTAATGTAATATTTTATTTGGTCCAAAAGATGAACAGGAACATGTACTTGGCAGTTTTAACATTGATTTTAGCACAGAAAGGATGGTAGTATTCCTAAATATAAAAACTGCAGCAAAAACAAATTGCTGGACATCTGCAGCAAGGATTTAATAATCCTTCTGCTAGGTACCTTGAATATGGCTCCCCTTTCCTCCCTTTTTTTCTTCCTTTGGTCCCCCTGCTTCATGGGGCAGTCTGGGATAAATTGCACAGCCTGGATAATTGGGTACTATTGAATCATTTTGGAAACATTCTTGCATATAAGTGAATGATGAATGCTACTATGGAAGGTCTACTATGGCATGGATGAGATAGGGACAATGGCACCTGGGCCTCCAATGCAACACATTTGTTGCATTATAATCTAGTTCCTTGCACTACTTGTGCAAACCAGTGGGCTTCAAGTAGTGTAATGATGGACCAGGACATGTTTGATTTCTTATACTGAAAAAACTTACTCAAGTATGTTTTAAGATTTGCACCAATTGAGATGCTTCTTGCCATTTCATAAAAGTGGCCCAATTGCTGCTATTACTGCTCAAAAATGCCACAGTTAGATGTTGGCATATATATGTTCATATTAGATGAAAAGTATTCCAGTCTTATGACATTTCAAAGTAAATGAATAATAATGTAAATGATAACAACAACTTGTATTTATATAGCATCTTTAACATAGTGAAACATCCTGAGGTGTTTCAAGGAAACATTATAAACAATATTTGACACCAAGCCACATAAGGAGATATCAGGACAGGTGACCAAAAGCTCGGTCAAAGTGTAGGCTTTAAGAGGTGTCTTAAAAGAGTAACAAGAGGTGGCAAATTGGAGTTCTTTATGAAGTGAATTACATGGCCCAGGGCTTTTGCAGCTGAAGGCACAGTCACCACTGGGGGAGCAATTCAAATCAGGGATGTTCAAGAGGCTAGAATTAGAGGAGCACAGATACCTTGGAGCATTATAGATAAAAGCAAAATACTGCAGATGCTGGAAATCTGAAACAAAAACACAAAATGCTGGAAAAACTCAGCAGGTCGAACAGCATCTGTGGAGAAAAAAAACCGTTAACATCTTGAGTCCTTATGACTCCTCTTCAGAGCAAAAGAGAAGTATAATATAACTGTTTAAGGGGTTGGAGCAGGTGAAGCTGGATAGAAGGCCAGTGATAGGTGGAGGCAAAGGAGAGATTGCCAGAGATGTCATGGACAAAAGGACAAAGGGGTGTTAATGATAGTGATACTGGCTAAAGGAGGTGCTAGTGGTGGCATTAAGGTCGGAGAGCAGAATGTGATAATGGCAGGACAAGGGTAAGCACTCTGGAAAGAACAACATGAACAAGTGACAGGTGGCCCTGGTGGGGGTGGGGTGGGTGGGGGGAGGGGACGGTGGTGGGAAAAAAGATTGAAAATAGGATAAAATAATGAATGAAAATGAATTTAAATAAAAATAAGTAGATAAAAAATAAAAATACCTTAGAACATTATACAGCTGAAGGAGATTACAGAGATAGGGAGAGGTGAGGTTACTGAAGGATTTGAAAACAAGCATGAGAATTTTAAAAGGAAAACACTGTTTAAGCTGTGGTCAACATAGGTCAACGAGCACAGGAGTGATAGCTGACTGAATTAAGTGCAAGTTAAGACATGAGCTGCAGAGCTTTGGATGTACTGAAGTTTACAAATGGTGGATTGTAGAAGCAAGCCAGGAATGGGTTGAAAATGTCAACACTAGAGGTCACAAAAGCTTGGATGAGGATTTCAGCAGATGAGCTGAGGCAGGGGCAGTGTCTGATGATCTTATGGATACGGGTACAGATACAGGTGGTCTTAGTGATAGCACAATATGAGAGTGGAAGCTCATCTGAGGGTCAAATATGATACCAAGATTGTGAACAATGCAGTTCAGTCTCAAAGTTGCCAGGAAAGAGGGGGTGGGGGGTTGGTAGCTAGGTGTTACAAATTCACAGTCTAGAGTGTGTCTAGTGTAATGTCTTCATTGAACTGAATGTATAATGGCTGCTCCCAGACACCCTCATGGTAGAGGTCACATGACTATGGCAAGCCAGGTCGGACAGTCAGTAATGATTATATTTCAAAACCCAAACATCCATCTTTCCATAACGAACTACAGACAAATTTGCAGGCAGCATCATATGTAACTGTGTGTTGCCAAGTTAACCACTACACCACAACTTTTCTCATGCGTTAACAACCATTTGTTATTCTCATTAATCTCTGCAAATACATTACATACATAGTCGTTAAATCATGTAGGTTTCTTAATGGTGTGCATTCGTGTTGCCATTGGCTATTCATCTGGATAATGTTCCTTCTCTAAGGAAGAAGTTTGTGGTTGTTAGAGGTCAGTCATCTCAGCTCCAGGAAATCACTGCAGGAGTTCCTCAGGGTAGCGTCCTCAGCCCAACCATCTTCAGCTGCTTCATCAATGACCTTCCTTCCGTCATAAGGTCAGAAGTGGGGATGTTCACTGATGATTGCACAAGAGATAATCCAACCTTGATGTTCAATGGCATTACCATCACTAAATCCACTACTATCAACATCCTGGGGGTTACCATTGACCAGAAAATGAACTGAACTAGCCATATAAATACTGTGGCTACAAGAGCAGGTCAGAGGCTAGGAATCATGTGACGAGTAACTCACCTCCTGACTCCCAAAGCCTGTCCACCATCTACAAGGCACAAGTCAAGAGTGATGGAATACTCCCCACTTGCATGGATGAGTGCAGCTCCCACAACACTCAAGAAGCTTGACACCGTCCAGGACAAAGCAGCCAGCCTGATTCGCACCACAACCACAAACATTCACTCCCTCCACCACCGACGCACAGTAGCAGCAGTGTGCACCACCTACAAGACACACTGCAGGAATTCAGCAAGGCCCCTTAGACAGCACCTTCCAAACTCACGACCACTACCATCTAGAAGGACAAGGGCAGCAGATAGATGGGAACACCACCACCTCGAAGTTCCCCTCCAAGCCAGTCACCATCCTGACTTGGATATATATCGCCCTTGCTTCACTGTCGCTGGGTCCAAATCCTGGAACTCCCTCCATAACATCACTATGGGTGTACCTACACCACATGGACTGCAGCGATTCAAGAAGGCAGCTCCCCACCACCTTCTCAAGGGCAACTAGGGATGGGGAATAAATGCTGGCCCGGCATCCTGTGAATGAATAAAAATAAAACCATGCTGCTAATCCAGCCTATAGGCGTGGTCACTTCCTTGATTAGTCCCTTCTTTTCTAGCTCTTCTGTCTTGTTTTTTAGGTTTGACTTGAGGGCAGCTGGAACTCTTCTCGGCAGATGTTGAATTAGTCTTACACTCTCGTCTACTTCTGGATGATGTTCTCAGGTAGACATACCAACCCTGTAAACGCATCTTTGTGCTCCTCTAGGATCTGTTCAGCAGTCACTGGTTTTGCGTGTTGTGACACATTGTAACTCTCTGTTGGCACATCTAGGGTCACCAGTCCAATCTTTGGACTTGCCCCAGCTGCGATGAGTAGCTGTTGCATATCATCTATGATCTGAGCTCCAGCTCTTCATTCTTGCCATTGTCTTGGACTATCAGACTAATTTGTCCTCTTGGTTTGAGTATCGTGCCAGCATATCGCCCCAACCTTACTTTCGAGGGCTTCATTTTTGGACCACCATGCTGAGCTACTTTGCGCAGGTCTGTGAAGGTCAGGATGTTCCATGACGCACCAGTGTCTATCTGACACTTCTTGCTCATTTGATACTCTCCCTCTACAGTCATCATTGTAACAGCCACAAACCATTTATCACATACAGATTTGATGGAACCAACCTATTATATGGCGTAGACTCTTCGGTTGATATCTCTCCAGTGCCACCTGTATAGGCTTGTTTTGTGTCTTTCTAGCCAAACATTTGTGTGTGAAATGATTTGGCTTCTTGCAGTTAAAACACTGCTTTTCCCACGATGGAGAATCCTCCATTTCCTTTGAATGATGTTCTCTGCAGTATTTGCATCCTGCCCTTTGTCCACGATTGTTCTGCTCTTTCGGCCTGGAGAGTATCTCAGCATAACGTATCTCCTGGTCTGTTCTGTCATACATGTGCTCTAACTGACTTTTTACAACCTCCAAGTTTCTGCACATGTCTGTCACTTTCTTGAGAGTAAGTTTGTCTTCTCTCAGTAGACTTGCTCCCACTGTCATATCTCTTATGCCGAAGACAATTAGATCTTTAATAAGATCATCTTTTGGTTGTCGGAATTTGCATGATTCGGCAAACTGCATTACTGCAGTGACATACTGATCAATGGATTCTTGTTCGCCTTGAGCCCTAGTGTTGAATACATAGTGTTCAGAAGTTACGTTACTTGGGGTTCAAAGCATGCCTTCAAGGCTTTTAAAATCTCTGCTGTCTGCTTTTTCTGCTCTTTGGATAGATTTAGGGTGGAATACAATTTGGAGCAGTCCCACCCCAGCAGTGTGTCGGCTCCAGCTTGTTAATTAAATCTATTGCAATTTCGTAGTTTTGCCATTGTAAGTGGAAAAATTGCGAGTTCTGCTATCTCCTTTTATTTCAACAGGAGCTGGGAGTGGAAAATTTACTGCCATTTTTGTCCCACCTGTATTTTACTTGCAGCCTTCAGCTTGTGTTAGCTTTTCCTTGTTTGTGTTTTCTTTCAAGCAGCTTTTAGCAGGTTGGAACATTTCAATGTTCCTCTTTCAGTAGCTGTGGCTTCTCTTCCAGCTTTTTAAAAATTAATCTCGGCTCCACTCCTGACACCATATTATGAGTTCACAGACTACAATGTGTCTAGTGTAGTGCCTTTATTGAACTGAATGTATCATGGCTGCCCCCAGACATTCCCTCATGGTAGCAGTCACATGACTATGGCAAGCCAAGTAGGACAGTTAATGATTGCATTTCGAATCCCAAATACTCGGGCACAGAATTTGTGGTAAGGACTGAAAACAATGGCTGTGTCTTCCTAATATTTAGATGGAGCAAATTTCTGCTCCTATAGCACTGGCTGTTGGACAAGCCATTTGACAATTTGGAGACATTGGTGGAGCTATGGATTGTGGTGGCGCTGAGGTAGGTTTTAACTCATTTAAAACCCAGGCAGATTTAATGAACAACAATCATCAGCAATTAAAATCTCCATGTTTTTCTCATCTGTAGTTGAGTACCCATCAGCAGTGTTCTGAGTGCAAGTTGAGTACCATAATTGTAGTGCTGAGACTGAACAGTATCTCAGCCATGGCATCCTTAGTACAGTTGGCAATTACAGTACTGAGCCTGCACACAGAACAGGAGTTGAATAACAGACAAGTCCCACCTTTAACTTCCCGATGTCCAAGTTTATTTTATGTTTTATGGATGACCCCTCCTCCCAACCCCCACCCACGAGTTCTAACCATCCCATCTCGTTAACCACACTATCAACTTTCATGTTGACCTTTTCTGTAATAATCTTAAATATTTTAATAGGAGCCCATTTATGTCTCCAGTAACTTCTACATCCATGACAGAAAATAGCCCAACACAACTATTTAAACAGTTCACACCACCAGAATGTTCTGAGATTGAACATGGAGGCTGGTTGCAGAGTGCAGAGTATCCTTCTAACTTGCATGATTAAATCAAAATGATCATGAAAGGAATTTATTTGACTTGTTTTTTTTTTTGTTTTTACAATTCACTGTGTTGCAGCATGTTCTCAGTGCAAGTTACAAACAAGTAAGTCACGATGAGATCATTACAAATGCTTTGGCTGCCAAACTGATCCTATTGCAGTTCCAGCAAATTCCTCTGCCAAATTCAAATTAATGAGTAAGCACAGCACTATTTTAATGATTACCCTTGTCTGATATAGGGATTATGGATTTTAGGGAGGGGGGGGGGCGGGTTTGGGTTGCTTATCTATGCACATTGTCCTGCAACAAGAACAATCTGCATTAATACCAGCACCTTTAACATAGCAAAATGTCCCAAGTTGTTTCACAGGAGGGTTATGAAACAAAGTTTGACAGTGAACCACGACAATGCATTATGAAGGCAGGTCAGGTGTGTTTAATGGAGGAAGAAGATAGAGGTAGAAAGAGACAGAGAGGTTTACAAAGGGCTCAGGGCCTTGGTAAGCTGCCAGTGGGGGAACAGTTAGAATCAGGGATACACAGTTTAGAATTGAAGGGACACAGAGATCTCTGAGAGTTGTAGAAGTGAAGAAATTACAGAGAAGGTGGGGAGGGGTAAGGCTATGGAGCAATTTGAAAACAAGGATGAGAATTTTAAAATTCAGGTGTTGCTGGACTGGAAGCCATAATAAGTTAGTAACAAAAGAGTGATGAGTGAAGGCGTGAGTTGGGATGTGAGAAGCAGAGTTTTTGAACGAAAGATGGGAGGCCAGTCAGAAGAACATTGAAATAGAGGTGAGAAAGCCATGGGTGATGGTTTCATCAGCAGATGAATTGAGATGGGGACAGAGAGGGGCAATGTTACAGACAAGGCAGCCATTGGCAGACATTGTGTGGGGAGGATAAATGCCTGTGAGTCCACCTTGGGGGTCAAGTTCAACATCAAGGTGGTCTGGTTCAATTGCCAATCAGGGGGAGGAATGGACTTGACTGAATCATGAGAAATAGGAGCAGGAGGAGGCCATTCAGCCCCTCAAGCCTGCTCCACCATTCAATAAGATCAAGGCTGATCTGACTGTGGCCTGAACTCCACTTTCCTGCCTGACCTCATTACCCTTGAGTCCTTTGTCAATCAAAAATCTGTCGAACTCAGCCTTAAATATCTTCAATGATGCAGCCCCTACTGCTGTATGGGGAAGAGAATTCCAAACATGAATGACTCTTTCAGAGAATAAATTCCTTTCCATCCCCCTCTTAAATGAGAGACGTGTTATTTTTATAATGTGTCCCCCAGTTCTTGATTCCCCCACGAAGGGAAACATCCTCTCAAGCTCCCTCAGTATCTTACACGTTTCAATAAGACCAGTTCTCATTCTTCTTAATTCCAGTGAGTATTGGCCCAGCCTCATAAGACAAGTCCTTCACCCCAGGAATCAACCTTGTGAACTTTTTCTGAACTGCATCCAAACCAAGTATATCTCTCGTTAACTAAGGAGACCAAAACTGTACACAGTACTCTAGGTGTGGTCTCACCAATGCTCTCTACAGTTGTAGCAAAACTTCCCATACTTCATCCACCTTGCCGTAAAGGCCAACCTTCCCAATCACATGGTGTACCTGTATGCTAGCCTTATGTGATTTATATACCAGGGCACCCAGATCCCTCTGTACCACAGATTTCTGCAGTCCCTCTCCATTGAAATAATATTCTGCTTTTCTATTCTTCATGCCAAGTGGCCAACCTCACATTTTTCCACATGGTGCTCCATCTGCCAATTTTTTTTGCCTATTCACTTAACCTATCTATATCCCTTTGCAGACTCTCGATATCCTTGTCACAACTTGCTTTCCTACTTATCTTTGTATCATCAGCAAATTTGGCTACAACGCAGTGGGCCCCTTCATTCACGTCATTAATATAAATCGTAAATAGCTGAGGCCCCAGCATTAATCCCTGTGGCACTCCACCAATTACAGTTTGCCAACCTGTAAATGACCCATTTATCCCACCCTCTGTTTCCTGTTAGTTAAGGTCCAAGGGACTTGTCAGCCTTTAGTCCCATTAACTTTCCCAGTACTTTTTCTCCAGTAAACGCAGAATCACAGAATTTTAATGGCACAGCATTCAGCCCATCAACTCTGCACCAACTCTCCAAATGAGCATTATGATCTAGTGCCATTGCCTTGCCTTTTTCCCATAGCTTTGCACCTTGTTTCTATTGAAATAATCATCTAATGCCCTCTTGAATGCCTCGATTGAATCTGCCTCCACTACACTTCCAGGCAGTGCATTCCAGACCCAAACGACTTGTCGTGTGAAAAAGGTTTTTCTCATGTTAGATTTGCTTCTTTTGCAAATCATTTTAAATCTGTGCCATCTCATTCTTGATCCTTTTATGAGCGGGAACAGCTTCTCCCTATCTACTCTGTCCAGCCCCCTCATGATTTTGAACATCCCTATCAAATCTCCTCTCAGCATTCTTCTGTCCAAGGAGAACAGTCGCAACCTCTCCAATCTATCCTCATAGCCAAAGTTCCTCATCCCTGGAACCATTCTTGTAAACCTCTTCTGCATTCTCTCCAATGTGTTCACATTTTTCCTCTAATGTGGCACCCAGAACTTTACACAATATTCCAGCTGAGATCTAACGAGTATCTTGCATAAATTCAGCATAACCTCCTTGCTTTTGTACTCTATGTCCCTATTAATAAAGCCCAGGATCCTGTATGCTTTATTAACTGCTCTCTCCACCTGTCCTGCTATCTTCAATGATCTATGCACATATACACCCAAGCCTCTCTGCTTCTGCACCCCCTTCGAAATTTTACCCCTTATTTTATATTGTCTGTCCATGTTCTTCCTACCAAAGTGCCTCACCTCACACTTCTCTGCATTGATCTTCATCTACCACCTATCTGCCCACTCCACCAACTTGTCTATGTCCTCTTGAAGTTCCACACCATACTCCTTGCAGTTCACAACACTCCCAAGCTTCCTATCACCCTATTTTCACAGTCCACTTTTGCCAACTCTGTCTCCATATCCTTGTAATTGCCTTTATTTAAGTTTAAAACATTGGGCCAGAACTTCCGGGGACAGCCAGTCACAGTCGGATTGCCACTCCGCTCCTTTTTACTTACACTAGAGTGCAGATGCACATTTCTCTCTGACCTTCTGACTAGGGCCTCCTCAAAAAAGTGCAGTTTAGTAGGTTCATGAGTCCTTCAGTTGAGTGTAGCAGGGTCAGATGAAAGGAAGCCACATCCCTGTTTTTATGGCAGGTAAGTTTAAAGGTCCTAGCCACTTTGAGAAACCAGGGAGTAGGTAAGTGGGAAGGAGGGGGCTGGGGGGGAATCATCAGGTGGTTAATTGAGGGGACAGGTGGTCAGTCGAGGGGTATAGGAGGGGTTCAGGGGGTCATTTTGGGGGTTGTGGTAATCATGAGGCCAGGAAGGTAGTCAGTGGATGGGAGGAGTCTGGGAGGTTGGGAGTGTTGTCGGGGGTGTTGATGATAGTTGGGGGGCTTTGGTTGGGAGGTCAGGAGGTTTAGTTGTGGGGAGTGGAGGGTAGTCTTTGGGGGGGTGGGGTTGAGGCTAGTAGGGGGCCAGGGTAGTACTATAGTTACCCAGGAGTTAGAAGTGGTTTTAATTCTTCTAGCTTTTCCTGGGCAACTATTCTGTTATAAGACAGTCTGCACCATCCAAAGTCTCCGATTTAAATTGGAAACTATCGGATGGTTCCCAGTGCAGGGTAATTGCCTATCGGAAGTTTGAACCTCCTGGGCAATTCCTGTGGAGCCCTTGCTTGGGGACTTCCAAGGTTGCAGCCCCCAGCGTATCTCCTGGGGTACCTCCAGGTCTGATACCCCGGAGATCGGAAGTTATGGGCCAATAGTTTTCGGACCCACATTTTCCACCCTCAAACTGAATGTGACATCCTATCATGATGTGATCACTCTTGCCTAGAGGATCCTTTATTATGAGGTCATTAACTAACCTCGTGTCTTTACACATTACCAGGCCTAAAACAGCCTGTACCCTGGTTGATCCAGAGTGCATTGTTCTAAGAAACTGTCCCAAATTCACTCAATAAACTCATTCTCTAGGCTACCCGTGCCAATTTGATTTGTCCAATATTTATGAGGATTAAAATCGCCCATGATTATTGCAGTATCTTAATTACACCCCCCATTATTTCTTGATTTATACTCTGTCCTACATTGTAGCTATGTAAGGGGGCCTATAAACTACTCCCACCAGTGAATTCTTTCCTTTGCTATTTCTTATCTCCCCCCAAACTGATTCTACATCTGTATCTTCCAGACCAATATCGTTTCTCACTACTGCACTGAACTCATCCTTTATTAATAAAGCTACCTAACCTCCTTTTCCTTCTTTTATGTCCTTCAATAATGTCAAATACCTTTAAATATTCAGTTCCCAGTCTTGCTGTCCTTGAAACTGCTTCTGTGTCATGGCTACCATAGAAACATAGAAACTAGGAGCAGGAGTAGGCCATTCGAGCCTTCTCTGCCATTCATTATGATCATGGCTGATCATCCAACTCAATAGCCTGCTCCCACTTTCTCCCCATACGCTTTAGAACCATAGAACACTACAGCACAGAAAATAGGCCATTCGGCCCTTCTAGTCTGTGCCGAAACATTATTCCGCTAGTCCCATTGACCTGCACCTAGTCCATAACCCTCCAGACCTCTCCCATCCATGTATCTATCTAATTTATTCTTAAAACTTAAGAGTGAGCCCGCATTTACCATGTCAGATGGTAGCTCATTCCACACTCTCACCACTCTCTGAGTGAAGAAGTTCCCCTAATGTTCCCCCTAAACCTTTCCCCTTTCACCCTAAAGCCATGTCCTCTCGTGTTTATTTCTCCTACTCGAAAGAGCCTACTCGCATTTAGTCTGTCTATGCCCCTCACAATTTTGTAAACTTCTATCAAATCTTCCCTCATTCTTCTACGCTCCAAGGAATAAAGTCCTAACCTGTTTAATCTTTCCCTGTAACTCAACTCCTTAAGGCCCAGTAACATCCTAGTAAACCTTGTCTGCACTCTCTCAATCTTACTGATATCCTTCCTGAACTGGCAACCAGAACTGCACACAATACTCCAAAATTGGCCTCACCAATGTCTTATACAACCTCACCATAACATCCCAACTCCTATACTCAATACTTTGATTTATGAAGGCCAGTATGCCAAAAGCCTTCTTTACAACCTTGTCTACCTGTGACGCCATTTTCAGGGAATTATGTATCTGAACTCCCAGATCCCTTTGTTCCTCCGCACTCCTCAGTGCCCTACCATTTACTGTGTATGTTCTACCTTGGTTTGACCTTCCGAAATGTAACACCTCACACTTTTCCGCATTAAATTCCATCTGCCATTTTCTGGCCCATTTTTCCAGTTGGTCCAGGTCTCTCTGCAAGCTTTGAAAGCCTTCCTCGCTGTCCAAAACACCTCCAATCTTAGTGTCATCAGCAAACTTGCTGATCCAAATCATTGATATAGACAACAAACAACAATGGTCCCAGTGCAGATCCCTGAGGCACACCACTAGTCACAGACCTCCAGTCTGAGAGGCAGTCATCCACTACCACTCTCTGTCTTCTCCCACACAGCCAATTTCGAATCCAGTTTACAACCTCTCTATGGATACCAAGTGTCTGAACCTTCTGAACTAACCTCCCATGTGGGACCTTGTCAAAGGCCTTACTAAAGTCCATGTAGACAACATTCACATCCTTTCCTTCATCTACTTTCTTGGTAACCTCCTCGAAAAACTCTACAAGATTCGTTAAACATGACCTACCACGCACAAAGCCATGCTGACTATCCTTAATCAGCCCTTGGCTGTCCAAATAATTATATATCTGATCTCTCAGAACACCTTCCACTAATTTACCTACTACTGACGTCAGGCTCACTGACCTGGTTTACTTTTGAAGCCTTTTTTTAAATAACGGAACAACATGAGCTACCCTCCAATCCTCCGGCACCTCACCCGTGGCTAAGGACATTTTAAATATTTCTGCCAGGGCCCCTGCAATTTCTACTCTAGTCTCCCTCAAGGTCCAAGGGAATATCATGTCAGGCCCAGGGGATTTATCTACCTTTATTCGCTGTAAGGCAGCAAGCACCTCCTCCTCTTTAATCTCTATATGTTCCATGAAACTACTGCTTGTTTCCCTTCCTTCCTTATACACTATGCCAGTTTCCTGAGTAAATACTGATGCAAAAAACTGTTTAAGATCTCCCCCATCTCGTGAGGCTCCACACATAGACGACCACTCTGATCTTCAAGGGGACCAATTGTGTCCCTTACTATCCTTTTACTCTTAATATACTTGTAGAAACCCTTCGGGTTTACCTTCACATTATCTGCCAAAGCAACCTCATGTCTTCTTTTTGCCTTCCTGATTTCCTATTTTAGTATTTTCTTACATTTTCTATACTCTACAAGTACCTTATTTGCTTCTTGTTGCCTATACCTGCTATACACCTCTCTCTTCTTCTTAACCAGATCGTCAATATCCCTTGAAAACCAAGGTTCCCTATGCCTGTTAACTTTGCCTTTAATCCTGACAGGAACATGCAAACTCTGCACTCTCAAAATTTCGCCTTTGAATGTCTTCCACTTACTGAACACATCCTTGCCAGAAAACAACTTATGCCAATCCACTCTTCCTAGATTCTTTCTCATTTCCACAAAATTGGCCTTTCTCCAATTTAGAATCTCAACTCGAGGACCAGACCTATCCTTATCCGTAATTAGCTTAAAACTAATGACATTGTGGTTACTGGGCCCAAAATGTTCGCCTACACATACTTCTGTCACCTGACCTGTCTGGTTCCCTAGTAGGAGATCAAGTGTTGCATCCTCTCTTGTTGGTACCTCTATATATTGATTTATATCTTTTCATATAAATGATCTTTGATCCCTTTCACCCCAAGAGCTATATCTAACTCCTTCTTGAAAGCATACAATGTTTTGGTCTCAACTACTTTCTGTGGTAACAAATTCCTCATCTCAGTCCTAAATGGTCTACCCCATATCCTCAGACTGTGACCCCTGGTTCTGGACTCCCCCACCATCAGGAACATTTTTCCTGCATCTACCCTGTCTAACCCTGTTAGAATTTTATTGGTTTCTATGAGATCCCCCCTCATTCTTCTGAACTCCAGCGAATATAATCCTAATCGACTCAATCTCTCCTCATGTGTCAGTCCCGCCATCCCAGGAATCAGTTGGTAAACCTTCGTTGCACTCCCTCTATAGCAAGTACATCCTTCCTCAGATAAGGAGACCAAAACTGCACAAAGTATTCCAGGTGTGGTCTCACCAAGGCCCTGTACAATTGCAGCAAGACATCCCTGTTCCTGTACTTGAATCCTCTGGCTATGAAGGCCAACATACTATTTGCCTTTTTTACCACCTGCTGCACCTGCATGCTTACCTTCAGCGACTGGTGTACAAGGATACCCAGGTCTCGTTGCACATTCCGCTCTCTCAATTTATAGCCATTCAGATAATAATTTGCCTAAACAAAAACAGAATTACCTGGAAAAACTCAGCAGGTCTGGCAGCATTGGCAGAGAAGAAAAGAGTCAACGTTTCGAGTCCTCATGACCCTTCAGCAGAACTGAGTATAGTTAGGAGAGGGATGAAATATAAGCTGGTTTAAGGTGGTGGGGGGTGCGGGGAGAGAAGTTGAGCGGGGGGGGGTGGTTGTAGGAACAAGCAAGCAGTGATAGGAGCAGATAATCAAAAGATGTCACAGACAAAAGGATCAAAGAGGTGTTGAAGGTGGTGATGATTTGCCTTCCTGTTTTTGCTACCAAGGTGGATAACCTCACATTTATCCACATTATACTGCATCTGCCATGCATTTGTCCACTCACTCAGCTTGTCCAAATCACACTGAAGCATCTCTGTATCCTCCTCAAAGCTCACCCTCCCACCCAGCTTTGTGTCATCTGCAAATTTGGAGATATACATTTAATTCCCTCATCTAAATCATTAATATACATTGTGAATAAATGGGGTCCCAGCACCGATCCCTGTGGTACCCCACTAGTCACTGCCTGCCATTCGGAAAAAGACCCATTTATTCCTACTCTTTGATTCTTGTCTGCCAACCAGTTTTCTGTCCATCTCAATACACTACCCCCAATCCCATGTGCTTTAATTTTACACGCCAATCTCTTATGTGGGACTTTGTCGAAAGCCTTTTGAAAGTCCAAATAAACCACATCCACTGGCTCCCCCCTCATCAACTCCACTAGTTACATCCTAGAAAAATTCCAGTAGATTTGTCAAGCATGATTTCCCTTTCATAAATCCATGCTGACTCTGTCCGATTCTGCCACTGTTTTCCAAGTGCTCAGCTATTAAGTCTTTCATAATGGACCCTAGAATTTTCCCCACTACTGACATCAGACTGACTGGTCTATAATTCCCTGTTTTCTCTCTGCCTCCCTTTTTAAATAGTGGAGTTACATTAGCTACCCTCCAATCTGTGGGAACTGTTCCAGAGTCTATAGAGTCTCAGAAGATGACCACCAATGCATCCACTATTTCTAGGGCCACTTCCTTAAGTACTCTAGGATGTGGATTATCAGGCCCCGGGGATTTATCGGCCTTCAATCCCATCAATTTCCCCAACGCCATTTCCCTACTAATATTGATTTCTTTCAGTTCCTCCCTCTCACTAAACCCTGTGTTCCCCAACATTTCTGGTATGTTATTAGTGTCCTTTGTGAAGACAGAACCAAAGTATGTATTTAGTTGGTCAGCCATTTCTTTGTTCCCCATTATAAATTCCCCTGTTTCTGACTGTAAGAGACCTACATTTGTCTTCACCAATCTTTCTCTCTTCACATACCAATAGAAACTTTTGCAATCAGTTTTTATGTTCCCTGCACGCTTACTCTCGTACACTATTTTTCCCCCCCTTAATCAATCCCTTGGTCCTCCTTTGCTGAATTCTAAACTGCTCCTAAGACTCAGGTCTGTTGTTTTTTCTGGCCAATTTGTATGCCTCTTCCTTGCATCTAATACTATCTCTAATTTCCCTTGTAAGCCATGGTTTGGCCACCTTTCCTGTTTTACTTATGCGCCAGTCGTATCATATTTATTTTGATTTGTGCTTTCGATTCATCCACCTTGTTACAATGCCATGTCCATTCAGATAGAGTTTTTAATTCTGCCTTTTACCATTTTCCCTACTCTGACCTTGTTTGCTGAGGCACTCTTATGTTTGTAAACTCTGTTACTTTCTGTCACATTCTGATTATCATTAGCCGTATCACTATCCTGCACTGTTACCTTGTTCTTTCTCTTTAACTTTCCAAATCTCCACTCAGGTGAACCCTCCCCCCACTATTTAGTTTTGTCAGAACATTGGTCCAAGCATGGTTCAGGTGAAGATTGTCCCAACAATACAGCTCCCTTTTTCCCCAGTGCCATGAATCGAAACATATTTCTCCCACATCAATCCTTGAGCCACGAATTCCACTCTCTGATCTTATTTGCCCTATGCCAATTTGCTTATGGCTCAGGTAGGAATCCAGAGAGTATTATCTTTGTGTTTCTGATTTTTAATTTTGCCACGAGCTGCTCTCACTCCCTCAGCAGAACCTCTTTGTTAGTCTGCCCTATGTTGTTGGTACCCACATGAACCATGACAACTGGAACCTTCATCTCCCACTCCCAGGTTCCTCTCCACACCGGAGGAGATGCCCTTAACCCTGGTAGTGGGCAGGCAACTTTCAGGACTCAAGCTCTTGGCTGCGGAGAACAGGAGCTATCCCCCCCCAAACAATGTTGTCCCCTACTATTTAAACTACATTCATTTTTGCTCCCCCCTACCCCACCAAACTTGCATGGTTTCCTGCACCACAGTGTTGTGGTCAGTTTGCTTATCCTCCCTGTGCAGTATCTGCTGTCATCTATACAAGTAGCAAGAACATCAAATCTGTTGGACAAGTGCAAGGGCTGAGGCTCCTTCATTGCTACCTTCTGGATCCCTGTAACTGTCTCAGCTGCAGTCATATGGTTGGCCTCTGACCACAGACCAAATCTGAAGTAACTAGTTGAATGGTTGTGACTGCCTCCTGGAACAAAGAGTGTAGGTAACTTTTCCCCAGTGAATCGCTGAAACTCAGACTCCAATTCATCAACTCTGAACCAAAGTTCCTCAAGTTGCAGATACTGCAGATGTGGTTGCTATGGATCACCCAGGGCACCAGGGCACACATGCTACAGCTGCAGCACAACACCTGCTCTGCCACCTTTATTGTGTTTTATTTAACTCATTAGGTTTCAAGATTAGAAATATCATGCAACAATTATGTGTAGTTATATTAAGTTAGTTAAGTTATAAATTTTATTCAACACTTAACAGAATTTTAATGGCACAGAAGGAGGCCATTCAGCCCATGGTGTCTGCACCGGCTCTCCAAATGAGCATTATGACCTAGTGCCATTGCATTGCCTTTTCCCCGTACCCCTGCACATTGTTTCAAGTAATCATCTAATGCCTTCCTGAATGCCTCAATTGAACCGTCCTCCATCACACTCCCAGGCAGTGCATTCCAGACCCGAACCACTCATTGTGTGAAAAAGTTTTTACTCACATCACACTTGCTTTTGTAAATGACTTTAAATCTGTGCCATAGAACCATAGAACCGTAGAACACTACAGCACAAAAAACAGGCCATTCGGCCCTTCTAGTCTGTGCCGAAATATTATTCTACTAATCCCATTGACCTGCACCCAGTCCATAACCCTCCATGTATCTATCCAATTTATTCTTAAAACTTAAGAGTGAGCCCGCATTTACCACGTCAGATGGTAGCTCGTTCCACACTCTCACCACTCTCTGAGTGAAGAAGTTCCCCCTAATGTTCCCCCTAAACCTTTCCCCTTTCACCCTAAAGCCATGTCCTCTCGTGTTTATCTCTCCTAATCTAAGTGGAAAGAGCCTACTCGCATTTACTCTGTCTATACGCCTCATAATTTTGTAAACTTCTATCAAATCTCCCCTCATCACTCTTGATACTTTTACGAGGGGGGACAGCTTCTCCTTATCTACTCTGTCCAGCCCCTCATGATTTTGAACATCTCTATCAAATCTCCTCTTAGCTGCCTTCTCTCCAAGGAGAACAGTCCCAACCTCTCCAATCTATCCTCATAGCTGACGTTTCTCATCCCTGGAAACGTTCTTGTAAACCTCTTCTGTACTCTCTCCAATGTGTTCACGTCCTTCCTATAATGTGGCACCCAGAACTGTATACAATAGTCCAGCTGAGGTCTAACGAGTGTCTTATATAAATTCAGCATAACCTCCTTGCTTTTGTACTCTATGCCCCTATTAATAAATCCCAGGATACTATATGCTTTATTAACTGTGCTCACCACCTATCCTGCCACCTTCAATGATCTATGTACATATATACCCGAGTCTTTCTGCTTCTGCACCCCCTTCAAAATTTTACCCCTTATTTTATATCCGTCCATGTTCTTCCTACCAAAATGCATCACCTCACACTTCTCTGCATTGAACTTCATCTGCTACCTATCTGCCCGCTCCGCCAACTTATCTGTGTCCTTTTGAAGTTCTACACTGTCCTCCTTGCAGTTCACAACACTCCCAAGCTTCGTATCATCTGCAAACTTTGAAATTGTCCCCTGCACACCAAGATCTAGATCATTAATATATATCAGGAAAAGCAAGGGTCCCAATACCGACTCCTGGGGAACTCCACTACAAACCTTTCTCCAGCCTGAAAAGTATCCATTGACCATTACTCCCTGCTTCCTATTTTTCAGCCAATTTTGTATCCACTTTGCTACTGTTCCTTTTATTCCATGAGTAATAACTTATCTCACAAGTCTGTTGTGTGGAACAGTATCAAATGCCTTTTGAAAGTCCATGTACACCACATCAACAGCATCACCCTCATCGACCTTTTCTGTTACCTCTTCAAGAAACTCCAGCAAGTTAGTTAAACACAATTTCCCCTTTAGAAATCCATGCTGGCTCTTCTTTATCAACCTATATTTTGCCATGTGACTACTAATCTCGAAAAACTGTTTCTAGAATCTTGCCCACCACTGAAGTGAAACTGACTGGCCTGTAATTGCTGGGCTTATCCATACAACCTTTTTTGAACAATTCTCCAGTCCTCTGGCACCACCCCTGAGTCTAGGGAAGTTTGAAAAATTATGGCCAGTGCCCCAACAATTCTAGTCACTTCCTTCAGTACCCTTGGATACATCTCATCCGGTCCCTCTCTTCAGTACCAGTTTAAAGTACTGCCCCAGTTTAGATAGGAAAGAAAAACTCTTAAAACTCACCAACCAATCACCTATCTTCTCACTTAATTTAATACGCCTGGCTTCTTGTCTCTAGCTCCCCCTCTCAGATGACTTTGTTCTGTGGAAAAACCAGAACAGCAGCTCCTCCCTCACTGTCCCCATTTCCCTCACTTATCAAATTCGCAGGTATAAGCACCCTGTCTCACAGCAATCAGTCGAGTTATACCTTTACAGGAGGTTTAGCTGATGCAGGAAGCATTTATATTAGCTGAAAATCCAGATACCTGCTACCTCTAGCACGGAGCATGTTTATCACTGACTTTGACTGAAAGAAACTACAATTTACTGTTACAGTTAAGTTAGATGCTAAATGCAAGCTTTACTAGATTTTAGAAAATGATCAACACTTGAAATTCCCTCTCTTATCAAATTCCCAGAGCTAAGAATTCTGTTCCACAGTACTTTGTTCAGTTGGACCTTAATGCTACTACAGCTAGGGACCAAAGGCAATCGTTTGGCCTTCCTAATATTACATTGGAGAAAATTTATACTTGTCCAGTGCCATATGCTGGACAAGCAGTTATGGCAAATTAGAGATGGCAGAGGAATATGTATGCACAAGCATTTGCAATATAAATGCAGTAACAAATGTAATTTACTTTTTCATATCATGTTGTTAAAACTAATAAAGAATGACTTATTTTTCTGATCAATGGTGGAGGTGATGATGGTTGAAGCAAAGTAATGGAATAAACAATGAACAAAGACTTGGGGCATGAAAGAGAAAAACATAAGTTAAATGATTACTGTAGAGTAAGAAGCAGCAATGTTTTTGCCCTACATTTTTGTGAGATTTATTTTTACTCTTCATAGTAAGCAGTGTAATTTTCTGTCAGATGGACCATTGTCTCCCTGTTGTTATCCAGTGACAGTGTCAAGAACGCACAGTTAAGGCATATCATGGGCAATGTATAGAGGGGGGCATCTCTTAGCACCTGAATGGATTTTTGCATTTTTTTCTTAGCAGATCATTCTTGTGTGTCTGATGTGTATTGCTAAAAGGCTAGTCATGCACTGTGGACTTGCACTGAATGTAAAATTGTTGAATTTTGTTCAAGTTTATGGCTATTGGTGAGCTACCATGATATTGATGGTGGAAGATTCAACAGTGGTAATGGCATGGGGAGCTGATTCACTCTGCCCGTTGGCGATAGTCTTTGCTTGACATTTGTGCGGCACAAAAATAATTTTGCCGTTTATCAGTTCAAACCTCAATGTTATCCAAGTCATACTGCATGGGGGGCACAGGTTGCTTCATTATCTGAGTAATTGCACAGGAAATTAAACACCGCGATCATCAGTGTTTATCCCTACTTCTGAGCTTATGATGGATGGAAAGTCATTGATAAAGCAACTTGATTTTCCAATTAAGGTAGCTGGGCGTAGGACATTGCCCCGAGGAACTCCTACCCAGATGTCCTGGAGCTGAAATGACTGGCTTCCAACAACCACAATCATGCTTTGTGCTCAGTCTAACTCCAGCTAGTGGAGAAGTTCCCTCTGAACCCCATTGATTTAAAATTTGCAGGAGCTCCTTAGTTTCACATTGTATCAAATGCTGCCTTTATGTCAAACGGAGTCACCCTCACGTCACCTCTGGAATTCACTTTTTTTGTTCATGGGCTAAGACTGTAATGAGGTCTAGTCTGAGCAATCCACATGGAACGCAAACTAATATTAGTGGCACTTGATGGGACTGATGACACCTTCCATTACTTTGCTGATGGGCCAGTAATTGGCTGGATTGGATTTGTCCTGCGCTTTTTGTGGACTGGCAATACCTGGGTTATTTTCCACTTCAGGTATTGTAGTCATATTTAAAAGTCTGGCTAGAGGCCTGGTTAGTCCCGGAACACATGTCTTCAGCGCTGCAGCTGGGGCCATTGTTGGGGCCCGCAGACTTTGCCATATCCAATTTACTCAGCTTTTTCTTAATAACATGTGCACTGAAGTGAATTGACTGGAGACAGGCTTCTGTGATGGTGGGGATCTCAGAACTAGGCCGAGATAGGCCACCCAGTCACAATTTCAGGCTAAAGCAAACGCTTTCGCCTTTTTTTTCTCCTGTGCAGTTCACCTCTCCCAAATGTTTTAGCCTTGCCTTTTGCGCACTCACCCTAGATTGTGCCATAATTGAGGGTGGGAATGTTCCTGGGCCCTCTTCCTCTGCTTTCTGTTTAACTGTCCTCCTCCATTCATGAGGGAGGAGCTCCAATGGAATAGCCCCAAGCATTTAAATTGAGTTTGTTAGACTACTAAGTAAATTTCTTAGTTTCACCTGCTGCCTTAATTTAGAGAGAAAAAAGACAGCAGTACCACTCCTCGACCAGTCACCTACCTACTGTTCATTCATTCAAGGGATGTGGGCATCACTGGCTAGGCCAGCATTTATTGTCCATCCCTTATTGCTCTTGAGAAGATGGTGGTGAGCTGCCTTCTTGAACCGCTGCAGTCCATGTGGTGTGGGTACACCCACAGTGCTGTTAGGGAGGGAGTTCCAGGATTTTGGCCCAGGGACAGTGATGGAATGGCGATATATTTCCAAATCAGGTTGGTGAGTGGCTTGGAGGGGAACTTCCAGGTGGTGGTGTTCCCATGTATCTGCTGCCTTTGTCCTTCCAGATGGTAGTGGTCGTGGGTTTGGAAGGTGCTGTCTAAGGAGCCTTGGTGAGTTCTTGCACTGCATCTTGTAGTTGGTACACACTGCATCTTGTAGTTGGTACACACTGCTGCTAGTGTGTGTCAGTGGTGGAGGAGTGAATGTTTGTGGATGGGGTACCAATCAAGTGGGCTGCTTTGTCCTGGATGGCGTCAAGCTTCTTGAGTGTTGTTGGAGCTGCACTCATCCAGGCAAGTGGGGAGTATTCCAGCACACTCCTCATTTGTGCCTTGTAGATGGTGGGCAGGTTTTGGGGAGTCAGGAGGTGAGTTACTCGCGGCAGGATTCCAAGACATTAATCTGCTCTTGTAGCCATAGTATTTATATAGCTAGTCCAGTTCAGTTTCTGGTCAACGGTAAAACCCAGGATGTTGATAATGGGGGATTCAGCGATGGTGATGCCATTGAACATCAAGGGCGATGATTGGATTCTTCCCTGTTGGAGATGGTTATTGCCTGGTACTTGTGAGGCGCGAATGTTACTCGCCACTTGTCAGCCCAAGCCTGGACATTGTCCAGGTCTTGCTGCACTTGGACATGGACTTCTTCAGTATCTGAGGAGTCGCGAATGTTGCTGAACATTGTGCAATCATCAGCGAACATCCCCAATTCTGACCTTCTGATGGGAGGAAGGTCATTGATGAAGCAGCTAAAGATGGTTGGGCCGAGTTCACTGCCCTGAGGAATTCCTGCAGTGATGTCCTGGAGCTGAGAATACTGACCTCCAACAACTACAGCCATCTTCATGCGACATCACTCCTTGACTTTTTTTTTGTTTTAGAGTTTACTGAATATACACTGACACCTCTGCACAGCAGAGTAGCAGCAACTAGAGGTGAACTGCACAGGAGAAAACAATCTCAGTGACTTCATAGCACAAGGAGAGGCAGTGGTGAGCCAGGCCTGAGTGGAGACGACAAGAGCGGAGGCGAGGGGAGCATAAATAGTATGGCAGAGAAAACTTAGGCCAGACCTGAAAGAGGGGCCATGTACAGCAAAACAAAAAAATAAAGAATGCCTTCACTGGACAGGTGATTGGCTGGTCAGTGGTCATGTTTTTTTTATTAGGGCGCTGGGTGAAGTTAAGAATTCTGCTCCGTCTAATAAATAGAGGACGGCAGGGCACCTCAGCCACGTTGATACATGTCCTGCGCCATGCGAAAACGCCAGAATGCTTCTCTTGCCATGTACAGGAAATGTCATCATCAGTTGGAGGACCTCGAGCTCCACATTTCAGAACTTGGGGCATCAACAGCCATCACTGCAGTGCATCCGTGAAGCTGAGTGTTACCTAGATAGCATGTTTCAAGAGGCCAGGGCCCTGCACAGAGTGCAGGCATAGAGGGGGAATGGGTGACCACCAGACACAAGGATGACCAAGCAGGCAGTGCAGGAATCCCCTGAGTGCACCTCGCGCTCTTCCCGGTATTCTGTTTGGAATACTGGTGAGGGGGGATGGTTCTCTGGGGAGTCCAGCCTGAGCCAGTTCCGCAGCACCATGGGCGGTTCAGCTATGTAGAGCAGGGAGGAAAAAAGTCAGAAAAACAATAGTATTAGGAGATTCAATAGTTAGGAGAACAGACAGATGTTTCAGCAGCTGCACATGTGCTTCCGGGATGGTATGTTGCCTCCTGGTGCCAGGGCTAAGCATGTCACTGGCTGCAAAACATTCTGAGGAGGGAGGGTAAACAGCAAGAGATTGTGGCCTATACTGGTACGAATAACAATATTCAAGAATAGATTATATATGTGAATGAGCAAAAAGGGATTGAAAAGAGATTTGGGAATGAGTTGGGAATATGTGGTTAGATCTAATTTGTTTTGTTTCATTACATAACTGGGTCTGAGGCGCCACCTAGTGGTATCTCAAAATGATATCTTTTTTCCCCAACGACCTGAAGCTAAATTTCTGTACATCGCTACATAGCAGCTATAGATACAGTAGACGAGGAGGCCATCGGCCCATTGTGCCTGTGCTTCCACTGCACCCTCCACCCACTCAGTTCTCCTAACTATTGAATCTCCTAATACTTTTGTTTTTCTGACTTTTTTCCTCCCTGCTCTACATAGCTGAACCGCCCATGGTGCTGCGGAACTGGCTCAGGCTGGACTCCCCAGAGAACCATCCCCCTCACTGGTAATTCCAAACAGAATGGAGAGCTGTGACTAGTGGAGTTCCGCAGGGATCAGTGCTGGGACCTTTGCTGTTTGTAGTATACGTAAATGATTTGGAGGAAAACGTAACTGGGCTAATTAGTAAGTTTGCAGACGACACTAAGGTTGGAGGAGTTGCAGATAGTGAAGAGGATTGTCAAAGGATACAACGGGATATCGATCGGTTGGAGACTTGGGCGGAGAAATGGCAGATGGAGTTTAATCCGGACAAATGCAAGGTAATGCATTTTGGAAGGTCTAATACAGGCAGAAATTATACAGTAAATGGCAGAACCCTTAAGTGCATTGACGGGCAGAGGGATCTGGGTGTACAGGTCCACAGGTCGCTGAAAGTGGCAACGCAGATGGATAAGGTAGTCAGGAAGGCATATGGCATGCTTGCCTTCATTGGCAGGGGTATTGAGTATAAAAGCTGGGAAGAACCTTGTTTAGGCCACACTTGGAATATTGCGTGCAATTCTGGTCGCCACATTACCAGAAGGATATGGAGGCATTGGAGAGGGTGCAGAGGAGGTTTACCAGGATGCTGCCTGGTCTGGAGGTTATTAGCTATGAGGAGAGGTTGGAGAAACTCGGATTGTTCTCAATAAAGCGACGGAGATTGAGGGGCGACTTGATAGAAGTTTACAAAATTATGAGTGGCATGGACAGAGTAGATAATCAGAAGCTTTTTCCCACGGTGGAAGAGTCAATTACTAGGGGACATAGATTTAAGGTGAGAGGAGAAAACTATAGCGGAGATGTGCGGGGCAAGTTTTTTATACAGAGGGTAGTGAGTGTCTGGAATTCGCTGCCAGAGGAGGTGGTAAAAGCAGGTACGATAGTGGTGTTTAAGAGGCAGCTTGACAAATACGTGAATAGGATGGGAATAGAGGGATATGGACCCCGGAAGTGCAAAATGTTTTAGTTGACGGGCAATATGATCGGTGCAGGCTTGGAGGGCCGAGAGGCCTGTTCCTGTGCTTTTCTTTGTTCTTTGTTCACTCCCATGGATTTAAATTTAAAATGAAGTTTGGGATTGGAACACTGAGTCAGAAGCGACTGTGCTAGCCTGGGCTCCTTGTCATCTTTTTGTAATCAGCCATTCATTTTTGGAGTATGCGGGAATATGATTGTATGACAATAAATTCTACCTATAATAGGCTAAAGTGGTGAACTTACAATTAAGTATTCGGCAAGCAGCATAACTGCTGCTTACTCCACCTTGCAGATTTTTGTGTATTACCAGGCTTTTGGTTTTTTGTATGGTTTTTGGGTCCTGCGTTACTACCACTCATTTTATTGAGAATTTAATTCTCCATCTGACTTCTGCAGTCTTTTGCTGTGAACCCTTTATTGCGTGGTAGTTGATAATCCATCTTGCCACTGCATTCCTGGCAACCAGCCTTTGGCTTTGGGAACAGCAACTCTCTTCCAAATATCATGCTCCCATAAATCCCTGACACCCTACCTCCACTGTATTTATGTCACATTTTCAACCCTGCATCTCTGCACTTAGCACTGACTTTACATGCCTCAGCAGCTTTCTTGCAGATGCTTTCTGTAATATTGAAACTACAAGCCATCATGTGCATACTGTCCCGCTGTTGTGACTACCATTATCCACTTTCAGATGTGCGCTAATTAGCTGCACTGAAAAGTATTCTTGGGTCTGAAACATATGCTGCCCCTTTCCAATCTTTGTGCCCAACACCTGAGTTTTTCTTCCTTTTGATACTCCTCATCTGGGATCTCTCTTCACAAACTTGATTTTTGCCAGCCCATTTTGATGACCATCTTTTAATAGCTTCTGCACTGCATCTTTAGCAAGGACCAGTGTCTGTCTGATTGTGGTCTCATTGCATATCTCAGGGGTCCGCAACCTATGATTGTGAAACCATGTGCAGCTCTTTAACATCTCATTTACAGCTCTCAACTTTTTCCAGTTGGATTGCAGTAACATGAAAAAAGTCCTAAAAAAAAATGTGAAGATAAGTAAGGGCCATGTTTTTATGTGGGGATAAAATGCTAATCATTATGCTGAACTTAACCGTTTCAAATGATTTCACAGAATCACAGAATCTCACAGTGCAGAAGAGGCCCTTCGGCCCATCGAGTCTGCACCGACAGGTGAGAAACACCTGATCTACCTACCTAATCCCATTTACCAGCACTTGGCCCATACCCTTGAATGTTATGACATGCCAAGTGCCCATCCAGGTACGATATGAGGCAACCTGCCTCCACCACCCCCCTCAGGCAGCGCATTCCAGACCGTCACCACCCTCTGAGTAAAAAAGTTTTTCCTCGCATCCTCCCTAAACCTCCTGCCCCTCACCTTGAACTTGTGTCCCCTCGTGACTGACCCTTCAACTAAAGAAAACAGTTGCTCCCTATCCACCCTGTCCATGCCCCTCATAATCTTGTACACCTCGATCAGGTCGCCCCTCAGTCTTCTCTGCTCCGACGAAAACAACCTAAGTCTATCCAACCTCTCTTCATAACTTCAATGTTTCATCCCAGGCAACATCCTGGTGAATCTCCTCTGCACCCCCTCCAGTGCAATCACATCCTTCCTATAATACGGCGACCAGAACTGCACACAGTACTCCAGCTGTGGCCTCACCAAGGTTCTATACAACTCCAACATGATCTCCCTACTTTTGTAATCTATGCCTTGATTGATAAAGGTAAGTTTTTTGTTTAACAAAAAAGCATCATCACGCTCTAAGTAAACCTGTTCAAGTGTTACAGCTGCACCATGGTTATAGATAATGCCTTTGATTCGAGGAACAGGTTTTATGGTTATGATCATTATTGTTTCTATTGTAGCTGAGAAGATATATTATTCTGAATTTGCTATCAGCAGTTTTTTTTAATCACGAAGAGCAACAGCCAACAAAATTGTCTTTATTCTACACATCTTAAATTAAAGTTTGATTTAAAGATGACTCTACTGACAAAATCTGCGACTCCCAATAGTTTTTATTTTATGTAACTATTTTTACAAAGACTCTTCAGATTAAAAAGGCTTCTGACCCTTGGCATGTCTCAACAGAGCAATTCAGAGCTAATGAGAATTGTTCCAAAATAGCTGCTCTTTGCACACTCTACTAACATGCTTCTTGGTAAGTTCTTCCTTCTTAAACTACCATAGACGTTCTTCCAAAAAAAAAAATCTGACTTGAGCACATGACCACTTCTGGTTTTGTTCCAAAATTTACAATTCTCCACGTTTTAATTTTGCTGTAAAATAGTGAAGCTGCCAGTGCTCATAGTTATTGAAGTGCTATTTAGACAGCAACTTCCAGTGACAGCACATACGTAATTAAATGTGGAAATGAAGAAGTTGCTGTCTGAGATGCTCTGCTGTCCCAGAAGCTGTGCTGTAAAGGTATTTTGCAAAGGGACTTTGCATTGTGATATGTGGAACATTCGAACGTTGTGGTATTTAACTGATATATACCTACAAAACTCAGCAGAAATATCAGGGCTGTCCATTTTGGCCTAAGTAAATTTCTAACACATGCTAAATGTTGATTACTGCCAGTCAACCTCTGTGGTGTTGAAAATTAACTTTTATGAATATACAGTTCCATTCTTGCAAATTTTAATTACTGTTGGAGGTTTTCAAAAATATTTTGACTTTCTCTTGCTGTCTCTCATACATACCTTCTCTCTTCAATTCAATCTTTTTTTTCCCTCTTTATCTTGCTTTTTGTATCTGATTTGGCAATGGATTTAATATTCTAACTAACACTTCTTGACTCAGTTTACATAATCCTCGTACTCCAATCCTGTGGATCATTCTGGTTACTCTCTTGTATTTCTTTTCAAAAGATGAATCATTTTTTATTCGTTCATGGAATTTGGTGTAGATGGCAAGGCCAGCATTTCTTGCCCCATCCCTAGGTGCCTTTGAGAAGCTGATGGTGAACCTTCTCTTGAGTCGCTGAATTCATGTGGCATGGGTACACTGCTGTTTGGGAGAAAGTTCCAGGATTTTCACCTGATGACAGTGAAGGAACAATGACATTTTTCCCAATATGTAAGGCGTGTGACTTGGAGGGAACTGTTGTTCCTTTTTTTGTATCTATGACATCCAGAACTGCGCACCTTAATCTAGGGACCAATAATTTATAAAATGGCAGGATTATCTCATGACTTCAGACCAATGTTAACCTTTTAAGTACAACACAAGATCTCAATTTATTGTGTATGGACATTGTGTCTCTTTCATTTCTGTGCATATTATATTCTTTAAGTAATATTCTCCTTCTAGTCCCCCATGTGAAACACTTGGTATTTTGCTGCACTGAACTTCATCTGCCATTGAAGTAATTACAAAATATATTCAAATCCTTCTGTAGCTTACTCCTGTTCAGCTTTAGAATTCTCCATCTTCATTAGTTTTGTATCACTTGCAAATTTAGCTAATGTACTTGTGACTCCTAGCTCCAAACCATTTATGAAGATGCCCCAAAATAGACTGTCCTTCCAGGCAGATGACAATCCCTGGACCTCTTATCCTCATAGTTTCAATTGTCAACCAAATAAGAATCCATTGGAAAATACTTACACTGATTCCTGCTTTCCTTATTTTCAGCACCAACCTTTCCAGAGGAACAATACCAAAACCTGGTGTTGAAATCCAAGTACACCATATCCGTAATCTCAAAGGAAACCAGTAAATTAGATTGACAAGATCTTGCCTTTATTGGATCTGTTTGATGACTTATTTCTATCCAGCTCCTCCATGATTTTACCTTATACCGATTTCGAAAACTTTGCCTCCAATGGCGTAAAACTCATTGATCTGTAGTTTTGAGTATTGCTACCTTTATAGGATAAACATCTGCTTTTCTCCAGCCCCCAGGCACTGCTCTGGTATTTGGCCATTTCTGGAAGATTTGTGCCCAAGTTCCTGCAATTTCCTTCCTTACTTCCACAAAGACTTAGGATATACATCATTCCAATAGTTCAAATCAATTAGACTTCAAAGAACGGCAAGCATGCAATGCCTTTATCAGGCCTCTCGATTTTGAGCTCTGTTCTAAACAGGCACTCTTGTTCCTGATGTATCTTTTCTTTGACTTCTGCTGGTTTGAAGTACAAAACAGACAGTGGATCAGTCCATTTTAATCCCTTCCTAATGAAGTTAACACTTTTCGTTAATTAAACAACAAGGCAAATAACATTACAGATTGCCCTGAACAGTAGTCCTCTGAATATAATTGCACCTGAGTTCATATCATACCAGGCTTACCTAATTTTGAATTTTACACCTTTTCTGCATTCTGTAGCTTGGGTTTTATTTCCCATCACCTTCCCCATGGGAAGTAGATGGAAATTTTCCCTTGCTTTTGGTGAGATTGAGGCTTACGTTTTTGAGTGAATGTTTGTTAATTTCTGTGTAATGTATTCATGCTTTTGACATAGAAATAAATGATGGACTGCTAGTTGTTGGCGATGCAAAATTTGGTGCTTAATTTTCTCTAATGTCCAGATTATTTGTCAGCATAGGCTTTCTTTTTCATTGCTCTATTGGTTGATGTGTCATATAAGTGAGTTGGAAAAAGGTAACCCACCTAAGCTTCCTACCAAATAATTCAGGTGAACCTGTGACTTCATGGAGTGTTATTATACATTTGTGAAGGGATTTAGCAAGTCCGAGTTTCCATGAGCTTTCATCGATAGATGCAGTGACCATAGACTCCTGCAGTATTTTCAAAAAAATTATTAACTTTTATGTTGCTCTGGACCAATGAAGAGCGATTTTCCAAGTGGGAGCCCCAAATAATTTTTGAAATCCTTGGTTGCTGCTGTTGAGGGTTAACTCCAATGAGGGTTAACTCCAATGAGTTACACCTTCTAAAATAGGAGGGTATTTTGTCTAACTGAACAAATTTCTTGCTATTTTAGTTTTAAGGTAATTGGCAGAAATGGCAGAGGTGAGGTGAGAATTTTATTTTATGCTACAACACAGGACCTACAATGCACTGCCGGAAAGAGTGGTAGAAGCAGATTGTGTAGTAACTTTCAAAAGGAAATTGTTTAAAGAATTGAAGGAAGGAAAATTGCAAGGCTATGGGAAAGAGCAGGAGGATGCAACAAATTTGATAGCTGTTTCACAGAGCTGACACAGACATGATGGGCCAAATGTCACCCCTTCTGTTTAAGGTTCCATGATTGTCCTAGAGCTGGATCAGTTAAAAGTCGGAAATTCTCTTGAAACCATACTTGTTCACAGAGTAATTTTTCCATGGGTTTTAGCACAGCTTCATGGCATTCACATGTCACGGTTGGGAACTGAGTAAACCTTGTGCTTTGCCAAACTGCCTGATATGACAGTAAATTAGCAGACTTTGAAATCCAACCCCAGAGCATTGGCACAAAGGCCTGCGTTGCTTGGACTTGACATTGATGTCAGATTGTTCATTAGCCAGTTCTGGTGACCTGAATTGAACATGGAAGGGTGGGATCCATTTTGATCTTTTGCTGATTTTCCAATCCGCACAATGTTGCTTTTCTGCACTGCAAGTTGTTAGAGGCTCTCCTTTCCACTTGCTCGATGCTGGAGTTGCCAGCTTCCTGAATTGGTTGTCTTCCTTAGAGAAGATTAACTGGGGATTTTATAGTTGTTCCACATCATGTGAAGGGTTCGATTAAGCCAATAAGGAGAAACTCTTTCCAGTAGTAGAAGTGCCGATAACAAGAGGAAAAAATTGGTTGAAGAACCCAAGACCTGACGAGGAGAAATGCTGCAAGGTGTAACAATTTGAAATGCACTGCATGAAGAGGTGATAGGAGAATTAATAATAACTTTCAAAAGAGAATTGGGTAAGTACTTGAACAGGAAAAATTTGCAGAGCAATGGACAAAGGGCAGAAAAATAGGACTAATGGAATATTTTTTTTCAAAGAACCTGCACTGACACACAATGGAATGGTCTCCTTCTGTGCTGTATCAGTCTATGTTTCTAGTTTAGCCATATAGTATCTCTTTTTTTTGACTTTACTTCAAAGATTCCACCTCATTCACTCGACTGCGTGAATTTTCTCTAAAGCATCACTTTCTTTTGCTTATAAATTCCATTGTCCTTTGCTTTCTGTTGTAGCAACTTTCACTGTCGTGCATTTCCCACTTCAGTTGACCTTTAATTAGTTGGCTATTCATCATTGTCTAAGCGCCATGCCAAGTGGCATAGGCAATCTGGTCTTCCAAACTTTCAGATCATGGCAACAGTAGATGGCCTCATTGTTGTGAGTCCTGGTTAAGCCAGCCTTTAATGTTGTCTAGCTGCATCCTTCACTGTTGGCCTCTTGCTTTTCTTCCATTTATGGAAGTCTTTAACAAGTGAAGTGTTGACACGAGTGGTGCTGTCCCCATTCATGCTGTTGTCTTGATACAAATTGTTTGTGCTGACCATATTTGACTCGGGATTGGGTGGGGGGGGAAAGGAAATTATGAAGTGGTTTGCCAATGCCTACCTCTTGTGTTTGAAGTCAACACAAACCTCCTTCGCAGAGGATCCCCCGCCTGGCAACAGTCAGCCGTTGTCCTCCAAGGTCACAGCTCCTCCACCTTCACTCCCGTAGAATCCGCCGAATGCTCCATTGGACATCACTCCTAACCCTGAGTATTTGGACCTTGCCAGGTCCTAACAGCTGGGCCAGCTAGACCTGGGGCTCACAAGTTGGCCATTAGCAGGGATATAGAAAAGATGATTTCTGCTCTATTTCAGCAGTTTGTTCACATGAAGGTCTGCATACCTGGTGTTCAAAGTTTGAGCATTGTCTGTATTTTGATGCCACCTTAGAGTGCTGGTACATTGAAAAGTATTTTGTTTCCCACATGGGATGCATGAGGTGCCTCTAGTCAGGCATGTCGCTTATCTTTTTCTGTGTGAACAATGTCCTCCATAAGGTATGTGCTTCTGGATGTTTTCCAAAATCATTCTCTGCCCCTTTGTGCTCTTCTAGTTTCACATTTGTATGCTGATCTACTAAATAGGTACACTGATCAATCTTGTCTTTTATTTTCTATATTTTCTACATGATGGAAAGTATCACAGCTTCAGCTTCGACTGCAGTGTGGAAACTATAATACTTTTCCTATAGAAAATGAAGTCTGAGGACATGTAACTTTGGATATTTGAAATGCCTTGCTCAAATAACTTTGAGACAACATAAACCTGACTAGTTCCTGTTTATCAGCATTAGTCTGCCCTTCAACCTCTTAGGCAACATCCCCTTTCCTGTTGTCTGTAGTCGATCATTTGAGTCAGCCGTAGTGTTAGATACAAAACATGGAGTGGACTCTAGTTCCTAACAATGGATTGATTGAAAATGGTTAATAGTTTATTTAGTTTATTAAGTTGGAACCTATGCTGAAAAAAATATTTCGAAGAGTTATCTGGTTGATTAGCACAATGGACCACAGTTAAAATGGCAGTGGCTGTATAATTTAACTGTCAAACCCCCGCCACCAAACAATATTTACCAAAGATACCAAACAAACATTTGTTAGAACAAATATTTGCATTTTTTAAACCACAAACTGCTTGATTTTTAATTTGCTCTAAGAAAGATGTTAGTTCAGAAAATTCACGTCTTGTCATGTGTGCTCTGCTTAAAGGCAGGTCCTTGGCTCATTGTCTGCTAATGCTTCACCCTCAACCATTTTGGCAGTTTTTGTCAGTGGTGGTTTGTCATTGCCTTTCAGTCTCTGGGGCAGGATGAGGAGCTAAGTCCCAAGTCTACCTCAGATGGAATGGGAATCAAACATGTGCTGTTAGAGTTATTCTGAACCACATGCTAGCGATCTAGCCAACTGGCCTCCAGAAAAGTTAACTGCTATGAAATTATACTAACCAGCAGAAACTTTTTCACTGGAATGTGCTGCCTGAGAGTGTAGTGGAGGCAGGTTCATTCGAGACATTCAAATTGGAATTGGACCTGCAAAGGTAAAATGTGTAGGCTCACGGGGTAAAGGCAGGGGAGTGGTACGGGGTCAGTTGCTCCTGCAGAGGGGCCTGCGTGGACATGATAAGCCAAATAGCCTCCTTTTGCGCTGCAACCATTCTATGATTCTATTTTACAGCTTTCTGTCCACTAATCCAGCATCTCCAAATTCCTTCTGAAAGTTTGTGCATTGGTTCTCATCATCTGTCACTAATCCAATTTTGTTGTTGTTTAGAAATTGTTCAAAGTTTCTCCTTGTCCCAGACAGAACCATTGCTGCAAGGATGAATGTAGAAGGGCCAGCAACACTACGTTGGGAATTCAAATATCCCAGGCTTTAAGCTGGCCCATAAGCAGGTGTGGGGCTGCGTCTGACCAACCATTAACAGCTGCTGGGGCCACTTGGGCATCCAGGACCGGACCCAAATTTCCTACTCAGCTGATGTAAACATTCTATAGATATCTACATAATTTAGTGATTTTTTTTTTATTTTTTAACTTTCTTTTACCATAAAAGGCAAGCTTGAGATCCACAGTAAAAACTTTTACCATTCCTTTGTTAGCTGCGTCACTGCCCTCCTCACACTATTTATATCAATATGCAGCACCTATCTTGTCTTATGTCCTGAACTCATCAGCAATTTTTCTACACTTTCTTCATTATCCTCTATCATTGTCCTGGTACCAGGTAGGCACTGGACAGTCATATTTTCCTTGTTGTTTTCAGAAAACCTGAAATCTGCACCCCCCACAGTGAACTCGCAAATCACAATTTGTTTTGTTTTTTTTCCGTCCCTACTCTGACGTCTGCACTCAATTTCCCATATCTCACCAGTAATCTTAACCAGTTTGACGTGCTTCAACAGTTCATTGGTGGTCCGACTGGTTATAAGCCGTCAAGTTTGATGAAGTAGTCAAGAAGCTGGACGAAGGACAAAATTTGCAAGTGGACAGAAATGTCAGGTGAAGTTCAATACAAAAATAAGTGCGAGATGTTCCACGTTGGGAGAAAAATTGGAAAACCTACTTAATATTGTTGAACCATTGAAGAATGCAAGATATCTGGATATGATGGTTCTCGTGACCTTTGTGAGGTGGATTTATGTTTTTTTTATAAAATGGAATGCTGCTGCAGGAAGGGTAGTCTTTTAGTGTAGTTTGACTCAGTTTGACTGAGTACTCTGAAAGGGAGAGTAAGCTTCATGACCAATATTTCTGGTAAAGGAAAGCAAGCACCAGTGCTGGTGAAATCAAATACTGATCAAGAAATGCTAATGCAACTGTACCAGAGGGCAATGCTTTACCCATAAGTCATTAATGCTTGTACTTATTTAAATTTCTTCTGAGATTGAAAGTTGTGGCAAGTGTTTACTTTTCTCTAGATTAATGAGTGGAAATTCCCCATTTATTGTTCAAAAGTTTTGCAATTTCTATTACATTTTCTTTTTCAACCTGTTTTGAATTTATAGCTTTTATTTGTCACTGGATCCTTCACAAATCAATGTTCATTGTGGTGGGGAAAAAAAACTGCAGGTCACAGATAGTGTACTGATCAGATCATAACCAATAGCCACGCTGCACCAGATGCAAAGGAACAGTTGAGGGTGAACTTTCCACTACACATGTAGAAAAAAAAGTGTACAGGTCGAGCATCCACTATCCAAAATCCTCAGGGCCAATCACGTTTTGGATTTTGGATCATTTTGCTTTTCAGATACTTACATTACATAGCCTAAGCCTAGGCCTAGGCCTAAGCTAGCTAAAGTAAATAAGATGGCTAAAAAAGTAAGATGTATCACTGAAAAATATATACAGGCTACCTGTGATAAGTTCCCACCTGTGGTACCATCTGCGATTCTGCTTGCAGGAGAGGGTTCAGAGTGTCAATGTACAGGCAAACAACTAGACTTCCCACCCTAAAGGTTGGTAAGGTTCATGTCAGTTTGGGTCATGTTGGCTCAGGTCAGGGACCTCCCATGCTAAAGGTCGATGACATTCAATAAAAGTGTGGTCTTTGGATGTGTTCAGTTTTTGGATTTACGGATAATGGATACTCAACCTGTATTTGATAGAAATTGTGCTTTGCCCGACATATGCGCGGAAGCCATTGAACCAGTTTGCTGCATCAAGACAAGCTGTGCCTCGTAAAAGATGGAAAGGCTCTAATTTTGTTTATTATCGCTTCATGTACTTTGAAATAAATTAGTGGGTAAATTATTGGGTCTTTTATTTAGCAAATTTCCTAATTACAGATCCATTCGTATTCTACCCTACAGCATGCTAACCAGCATTGTTTTTAAAAAAATCTGGTGCTTTTGCACATTTCTTTTAAATGTTTTCTTCATATTTTGTCAACATTTTCATGCTGAAATTATTTATTTGCCTTTAAAATGAAAACTTTTCTAATTGTAAACTCAGTAAGCTGTAATTCCACCCTTCCACAGTCATTCCTCTATAGCTCCTCAGTTTTAAATCTCCCAGCTTCTCAGCCCCATATTTTAGAAAAACCTTTTATGTTCCAGCTGATTCTTTTTCCCTGCTTCCCAAATAATTGTACTGTTTGCTATTTAACACTCTAACTACCTATGTACCCTAAAACTCTTGTTTGCCTTAAACCTGTCATCTTACCCCATTTCACCTGCAGATGACATCAGGTCTTGACTCCGCAATGCCACAGGAAATGAACTAGTCATATCGAAATCCTGCGAATATCATAAAATTCAATCTATAGCTTGCTCCTGTCTTTTTCTTTTGATACTGAAGTCAATTTGTACTTGCACAAAAATTACTAGGAAACTATGCATAAGTGAGACTTGCAAAATGTGTGCCCATTATATCCTTATTTTAAGTTCTCATATTGTTTCAAATAAATGAGTAAAATCTTAATTGTGTTCATTTTCAAACAGGCAGAAGATCCTGCCTTGGAGAGGCCATACACTTTTAAGGACTTTCTGCTCAGGCCAAGGAGGTGAGTTATGCTTATGAATTGAGGGAATTTAATCCAAGAATCCCACAACAGAAATAGCAAGTAACAATTCCAGCCCCTCTCTTTGCATTTCCAATTTTTTTTTTACTGTGGTTTTGTAGATTGTTCTGTTGTGCCATGATCTGAAGTCTTCCTGATCTCCCTTGCTTAATGTATAGGTTTAACTATATCATGATTTGTTACATTAATTGAAAAAGAGCTGTTTCATACACAAAACAATCTTTCACAGGGTATGGGCATTGCTGGCTAGACCAACATTTACTGCTCATCCTAATTGCCCTTGAGAAGGTGGTGGTGAGCCGCCTTCTTGAACCGCTGCAGTCCATGTGGTGTAGGTACACGCACAGTGCTGTTAGGGAGTTCCAGGATTTTGACCGAGCAACAGTGAAGGAACAGCCATGTGGTCCAAGTCAGGATTGTGTGTATCTTGTAGAGGAACTCTCAGGTGGTGGTGTTTCCATGCATCTACTCCCCTTGTCCTTCTAGGTTGTAGATGTCATGGGTTTGGAAGGTGTCCTCAAAGGAGCCTTGGTGATCTTGTAGATGGTGCACACTGGTGCCACTATGCATTGGTGTTAGAGGGAGTACATGTTTAAGGTGGTGGATGGGGTGCCAGTCAAGCGGGCTGCTTTGTCCTGGATGGCGTTAAGCTTCTTGAGTGTTGTAGAAGCTGCACTTATCCAGGCAATTGGAGAGTATTCCATCACACTCCTGACTTGTGCCTTGTAGATGGTAAACATGCTTTGGGGAGTCAGAAGGTGAGTTATTCGCCGCAGATTTCCCAGCCTCTGACCTGCTCTTGTTGCCACAGTATTTATATGGCTCGTTCAGCTGAACTCCTGGTAAATGGTAACCCCCAGGATTTTGGTAGAGGGGGATTCAGCAATGCTAATGCATTGAATGTCAAGAAGATGGTTAGATTCTGTCTTATTGGAGATGGTCGTTGCCTGGCACTTATGTGGCATGAATCTTATTTGCCACTTGTCAGCCTAAGCCTGAATATTGTCCAGGTCTTGCTGCATTTGAACATGGACTGCTTTAGTACCTGAGTTGTGAATGATGCTGAACGTTGCGCAATCATCAACAAACATCCCCACGTCTGACCTTATGATGGAAGGAAGGTCATTGATGAAGCAGCTGAAGATGGTTGGGCCTAGGACACTATCCTGAGGAACTCCTGCAGCAATATCATGGGATTGAGATGATTAGTTTCCAACAACTGCAACCATCTTCTTTTATGCTAGGTATGGCACGAATCAGAGGTGAGTTTTCCCCCAATTCCCATTGACTTCAGTTTTTCTTGGGGCCCTTGATGCCACATTCGGTCAAATGCTGCCTTGATGTCAAGGGAAGTCACTCTCACTTCATCTCTGGAGTTCAGCTCTTTTGTCCATGTTTGGACCAAGGCTGCGATGAAGTCAGGAGCTGAGTTGCCCTGACAGAACCCAAACTGAATGTCAGTGAGCAGTTTATTGCTGAGTAAATGCTGCTTGCTAGCACTGCCAACGAACCTTTACATCACTTTGCTGCTGATCGAGAGTAGACTGATGGGGTGGCAAATGGCCATGTTGGATTTGTCCTGCTTTTTGTGGACAGGACATATCTGGGCAATTTTCCACATTTCAGGGTAGATGCCAGTGTTGTAGCTGTACTGAAACAGCTTGGCTAGGGGGGACAGCTAGTTCTGGAGAACAAGTCTTTAGTACTATTGCCAGAATATTGTCAGGGCCCATAGTCTTTGCAGTATCCTGTGCCTTCAGCTGTTTCTTGATATCACGTGGAGTGAACCAAATTGGCTGAAAACTGGCATCTGTGATGCTGTGTTTCTCAGGAAGTTGAGTTGGATCATCCATTTGGCACTTCTGGCTGAAGATGGTTGCAAATGCTTCAGCCTTGTCTTTTGCATTGATCTGCTGAGCTCTCCCATCATTAAGGATGGGGATATTTGTGGAGCCTCTTCCTCCTCCATCACCATTCATGACTGGATGTGGTAGGAGTGTAGAGTTTAGATCTTATCCGTTAATCGTGGGAGCACTTAGCTCTGTCTATCACTTGCTGCTTATGCTGTTTGGCATACAAGTAGTCCGGTGTTGTCGCTTCACAAAGTTGGTCTCATTTTTAGGTATGCCTGGTGCTGCTCCTGGCATCCCCTCCTGCACTCTTCATTGAACCAGGGTTGATCCCCTGGCTTGGTGGTAATGGGAGAGTGGGGGAATATGCCAAGCCTTAAGGTTACAAATTTTGGTTGAATACAGAACTGCTTCTGCTAATGGCCCACAGCGCCTCATGGATGCCCAGTTACTTGATCTGTTTGAGACCTTTCCCATTTAGCACGGTAGTAGTGCCACACAACACAATGGAGGGTTCACTGAGTGTGAAGACGGGAGTTGGTCTCCACAAGGATTGTGTGGTGGTTGCTCCTACCGATACTGTCATGGACAGATGCATCTGCGACAGGTAGATTGGTGGGGATGAGGTCAAGTAGGTAAGCATAGAATTCTACAGTGGGCTCTTGATACTGTTGAATACCTTGATAAATCATAGCTCGACATGACCTTGATCTCTTGCTTAAAATTGTGCTGAATTTTCATTTGATTTGTCGAAGCAAAATCTTGACAGACTAAATTATTTTATGGCTCCACTCAAATGTTGATGCCTGTTCTTCTCCTCCTTGTTGCCCAGTTTGTTTCCTGTTCCCCAATGCTGTGGAACTGCAGTAATCTGCACAGTAAAACCTGGCTGAAGCTCCCTAGTTAAGTAGTTTTACAGGCCCCTCCATTGCTTCCTCTAAGGAACAGATGAATACATGATTTTCCCCACAATTTTTAGCCCACAAATTTCACACACAAAAAAAAATCAATGGCATTGGTGGGAATAACTCTAAATATTCCCAGTCCTCAACCTGTGCTGACTAATGTGCATATTAACTGGGAAATGAACTTAGATCAGGAAACAATACTGTATACATGATGCAGTAAGTGATCCTACATTTGAAGATGGGCAAATCATAACCCATAGCAGCCATAGGGACCATGTTACTGTTGGAGAGCCAGGAAGGGCTTGCAGCTCAGGAGCAGACATTTTGAAATACAGCTTCTACCTGTTATGTATCACCAGAGAACAGAGTGAATGAAGAGCTTGGACATTTAATGTTGCTTTTCAAGCCCTCATCTGAAAGAAGTAGCTTAGAATTCAACGCATTGAGCACTCTAACATCACTGTGGCTGCATCTACACCAGATGGACTGCAGCGTTCAAGAAGGCAGCTGACCATCACCACCTCAAGAGCAATTAGAGATGGGCAGCAAATGCTGGCCTGGCCTCTGATGCTCACATCCCATGAAAGAATAAAGAAAAAAAAATCAAGATTCCACAATGGTTTATTTCTCAGGAAAATATTGCCAGCAACACCTTGGGGGATGTACACAGTTACACTGTATTTTGTATGCATGCCGTATCAGTGCTGGAGAGTAGAGGTTTCTGATGCTTAATATTAATATATCTTTTATTGTTATACACTCAACTGAGTCATAAGATCTGTCGAACTGAATCATTAGTATTAAGATTATTGATGTGAAACTGTTGGTTCATTATTTGCCTTGTAAAGTATGACTGGGAAATTGCTATCAGCATTTCCAATGTTACTGATTTATACTTATGCTCGATAAACTTATATCCCCTGCTACCTTCTAGTTCTTCACACCAGTTAAGATTTTTTCAGCATTTGCGCACCTTGCAATTTAATTCGCTAATGGCTATGTTGAATGGCTTCAGTTCCGATCTTGTCTGAATATGACTTTTCAACTCTGGCATTTCTGTAGGGAAAGCTGACACCATGTGCATTTCTTGGAATGCCTTTTTGGAACATTTTGTCCTTAGAACTTTCAAAACAACTGCAGGATATGTGATTTTCATGACCATTACTGAGTCTGAGAATTTGAACAAGGAATGAAGTCAGTTATTCAGTCAGTTTACTGATCTGGTTTGATATTTTAGTCAAATAATTTTTTCTTTTATCATCTATTTTCCCACAATTCCCTGTTTGTACAGGCATTGAGTCATTGCACAATTAATATTATTGATAATGCCTAATGACATTGATGCTGTTTATTACACCTCTTTCCTTGAATTATACAGTGGAATATAGAGGCAGGGGAGGCTACTTGAAGCTTTATTATAGAAAGGACTTTAAAACCATCTAGCACAGATATACCAAGGATGAGAAACTCTACAGGAGGAGACATAAGACATACTGGGTCAATTTCCATTGGGGCAGATAGACTGAGAGGAGATTTACCGAAGGTTTTAATACTTATACAGAAGTTTGGCAGGTTGAACAGAGAATCCCCTTTTCTTTGGGGATTCAGTGATGAGGTATCGTCAATTTAAAATTTACTGAGGGTGACTAGAGAGGTTTGTAAGAATGCCCTGAAAGTTGGAGCATGGAATGCTTTGCCAAAGGAAGTAGTTGAGATAGAGATCATTGTCTTTTTTAAGTGATAGAAAATAACAGTTACCTGGGGAGAGAGTTGGACAGTGGGATGTGTTCTGTATTGCCCTGGCTACGAGTGAGCAGAAGCAGTATGGGGTTGAAAAGTGGCCTCTTGCTGGAAGCTTTGATGTTTCACTAGTTCTGTGGTGCCAATGTTTTTCTTAAAGTAATAATACCTAAAATCAGGTAACTGAGCACAGACCAAGGTTCAAACCTAGGTGGTTGTGGTCTGTATCATTCATTTACAGACTGGATAAATTCAGTGAAGCATATGGAATAATTCTATCCTGAAATAGAAACTGGTTTATTGAACACAGACTTCTCAGAAATGGTGATAGAAATAAAATGAGACAGAAGTGGCCTCATGCTGATAGATCCTGGCATTATGTAATCCAGTGTATGTGTATTATGTAAAACACTTCAGACTAACAATGTAAAATTATTGACTTGTCGTTTTCCTCATGCTTTCGAACTTAAAACTACAGAATCCCGTGATGTCCATTTAAATGTTAGAAATTAACTCTGAACACTTAGAAGGATAAATGCTTTTATTTTCTTAAATACAGTGTAAATAATGAATAGCCATTGTGTGTTTGTTCACTCAAAATATTAACCTTTTCTATTAATCTGGTTTGCATTTGAAAAAAAACTGTCAATATAATTTTTGGCATTAGTGCTGTTCTGTTAATTAAGTTAGGTCTTTCAAAGTCATCTTTAGGCTGAAACTGTTTCCAAAAGCAATAAAAGTACTTTAATTTAGACTAAGTGTATTTTAATATTCGCATTTGCAGTCATAAATCCCGGGTTAAAGGATTTCTGCGGCTGAAGATGGCCTACTTGCCAAGGAATGGTGGACAAGAAGAAACTCCAGAACAGAGGGAAGAATCTGAGGTATAAATCTAGGAATTGCGAAGCTTATTCAACTAATTTTCCAGCATGCTGAAGAAGAGTTCTAATTGATTTTGATTTTTTTTCTCCAGATAATTCTCATTGTCTTAATTAATTTTGGAATTATTTGGTTGTGGTCTGAATGAGTGAAAATCATCAAGGGCCTATTGACTGCACTATGGGTCATTGTGTTTTTTCTCGTAATTGGGATCAAAGAAAGCAACAGGCATATTGGAAGTTGTACGGTTAGATAGGTATCTGAAAATTTGTATAATTGTCTGTGGTGGCCAGGGAGCTGTTTCTGCATAATTTTCTCATTTGGAATGAAATAAATCAAAGAATTCAACAACAGATTTTACATGGTCTGTGGAGCCTGTTGCCTAATGGGCACACCACTCTTTAATCATTCTCATGACTGTGCTCTTGTAGTATGTATATCAGATAAAACAATTGGTGTATCAGATGTGAGCCACAAAGTCGTGTGACATTATACATGGTTCCTTTGGAGCTCTGATATTGTTTCAGTCGCGGCTACATATCTTTAATCTAAATATGCAAGACCTGTTATCAGAAATGGATAGCTATTTAACAGAGCAGGAAGTATGCTTTTCACCAGATACAGCGATGATTATTCATTGGTCACAGTTTAAAATTCCAGGGTGTGCCTGCTCATTGTATTTGGGATGGCTAGTTAACAGTTCTTACGTACTCCAGGAGGGCAAGAGGAGAGCGGTGGTTTATTTCATTATATTGTGGTGAAACTAAGGTGAAGAGCTAAGGCCTGTATAAAGTTATAAAAGAAAAGATGAGGACAATCATGAAGTAATGCTTTAAATCATACCATGTTTGCATTCCAATAACCTGAAGTAATGTAGGAGAAAGGAAAGACTGAACAAGGTAAGCTTTCCATTGTCTTGATGGTCTGGGGGAGATACATAGAAACTGGTGGGGGAATCGAGAACAAGGGGGTATAATCTCAAAATTAGAAATTAAATCAGGAAGTACTTTCAACAAAAGGGAGTAGAAATCTAGAGCTCGGTCCTCAATGTTATGGTCAACTGAAATTTTGGTGACTGATTGATAGGTCATTAGATCATGGTATCATGGGATATGGACCATTAGAGTGTAAATGGAATTGAAGTACAAATCAGCCATGATCAATTAGAATGGTGGTACTACTCCTGTTCATATGTTCAATGTGAGTTGAAAGTGGGCAATGGTACAATAAGTCTCGATTTCAAAAGAGTAGATTTAGATATGTTGAGCGGTATATGGGATGCTGTATTTGCAACCTTGAGGAAGAGACTAAATTTCAGGGGAGCAGTGCAGTGACATAAGAATTTTACAGCCCAAAAACAAGACATTCAGCTCAACAGATCGATGTCAGAGTTTAAGCTCATTGTGTGCCTCCCTCCCACCTTACATCATCCCACTTAGCATATTCTTCTATCCCTTTCTCTCTGAGGTGCTTATCCAACTTCTCCTTAAACCCATCTTAAGGACATAAGAAACAAACAAATAGGTTCATTAATAATTCTTCACTTTTTTCTTAATGTCATTAAGCGTGCCTGGGATATGGTTGACCCCAGTGATTCAGGAACACAGCGTGAGCAACAGCAGCCACCACTACCGCCTGGCTGGGAAGAGAAAACTGATAACCTGGGCCGGACATATTATGTGAATCACAACAACAGAACTACGCAGTGGCAGCGACCAAGTCTAGTGTAAGTTGTTTCCCAGGTCTATATTTTAGCTTGTATAAATTGTCTAAATATATTTGGTACCATGGTCTTCAATCCATTTAAGCAACAAAGGCCTGGATTTTGTCATCAGCAGAGAAGGAACAGCACTTGCCTTCACCTCACTGACAGCTGCACACAAACTTTTTGTGCGATTCCGCATGGAGATTTGGCACCAGATGCAGAACAGCACCCTTTGCAGGGGATCTGTTGCATCTTGGCAGAGAACAGTGAGGTTCTTCAACCAATCAGACTGAATAATTCTCACTGAGACAAGCAGAGTGTGCTGGAATCTGCGGTGTAAGCTTGCATTTTTTTGAGACAAACTGTAATTGAAAAGTGAAACTGAAATGGGAAACTGACCCTCGCAGTTGCTAAGAAGAGTAAGACTGAAACTGAGATTGGAAACCAAAGCTTCTGATTGAAACCATATAAAAGGAGACAAAATCATCAGAGCTTAGTAGATGATGATTCCAGTGCAGTACAGGCAAGCTGAAGAAGACAGACGCTAGATCTAGAAGCTGAGAATATGCAACGATATAGTTGCTGCAGGGATCGGTTGTGATGAAGATAGAGTTTTGAAGACAAAAACAAAAATACCTGGAAAAACTCAGCAGGTCTGACAGCATCTGCGGAGAGGAACACAGTTAACGTTTCGAGTCCATATGACTCTTCAACAGAACTAAGGAAATATAAAAAAGAGGTGAAATATAAGCTGGTTTAAGGTGGGGTGGGACAGGTAGAGCTGGATAGAGGGCCAGTGATAGGTGGAGATAACCAAAAGATTTCATACACAAAAGGACAAAGAGGTGTTGAAGCTGGTGATATTATCTATGGAATGTGATAATAAAGGTACAGATAGCTCTAGTGGGGTTGGGGTAGGGGGGAAGGGTTAGAAAAAGGCTAAAAGGCAGAGATAAAACAATGGATGGAAATACATTTAAAAATAATGGAAATAGGTGGGAAAAGAAAAATCTATATAGATTATTGGATAAAAGGGGGATCGGAAAGGGAGTGGGGTAGAGGAGAGAGTTCATGAGAGTTTTGAAGGATTTTGTGACTGAGATAAATGACCTATGTGTTGAGTGGACACCCAGGATAACTCCCCTGCTCTTCTTTGAAATAGTACCATGGAATCTTCTATGTCCACATGAGAGGACAGGCAAGGCCTGGGTTGAATGTCTCATCCATCTGTCTGCTTGGGTCAATTTCCACCTCTCCCCCACCTTCTGGTGAAAATAGGATCTGTCTGAAATGGGGGGTGGGACTTTTGGATCGGGGTCCCATCCTCCATTTTTAAAGGACCCCGGAATCTCCATGATTCCATGAAAATCTAGACCACGGTGTAAAATTAAATTTTCAGAACCAGAGAGGTTGTTTGGAAGTAACTGTCACGCATGAGGCCAATAAAAAAAAATCACTTACTCCTGCATTTAGCAGCCCTAACCTTCCCTGCTATATTGAGTGTAGAATCAAAGGACAAGAACCCAAACTTTGTGCATTTGCATTGATTTCAGTGCAGAATTTATTGGCAAGAATTGTTACAATACATCCTGCATTGCAGGATATCTCTGACAGCAGCTTCCAGATTTCCGCATTTTATGCACATGCACAGACACCAGTAGCTACTACTAGTAGTTATAACAATGAGCGTTTATAGCCTCACCATTATTATCTACTTGAAATTTGAGCTGTTATTTCTTGAGTTCATGGGATGTGAGTCTTGCTGGCAAGGTCAGCATTATTGCCCATCACTAATTGCCATTAAGAAGGTAAGAATGATTTATTTCCAATATTTTGCAGAGATGTGGAAAATGAGACAGATACCAACATTCGGCAGATCCAGCAAGAAGCTCACAGAGTGTTTCGATCTCGTCGACACATTAGTGAAGATTTGGAAACCACAGATAACCGTGATAGTGGGGATGTAAGTTGTCAAACAGTGTTTCAGACTTTCCTGTGCATGTTGCAACCAGTGCATCCTAATATTAACTGCTCCCAGTTCTTCAGAAGGCTTATAATATTATTAACCAAAGATAAGTCAGGGTATATACTGCCCAAGTAGAATAGCTATTAACTTTCTAACTAACTTGAGCGAAAATGAAAGGAAAATTGATTGTGTAAGCTCAATCAATTGTTGAAATGTTTTTTAATGAAATCTACTTATGCTTTTTGCAGTAATTTAAAAGTAAATACGTTTTCAGACCCCAAATATATAATGTTGTCTAACTGATGTTTAGAAATGCCTTTTATAATTACTTATGTTCCACTTGAACTTTACAATATGCAGTAATTTATATATTTTTTAAAAACTGTGATGAGGCTCTTCAGCAATAGGGTGCCAGTCAAATGAGGACTTTCACTTTTGATGTAAGTGTAAGTGTTAAACTTTTTGACATATCTTGGATAATAACCTGTCCCTGGTAGAATTCAGCACAGGCGGGTTAGTGGATATATATAGGGGAGTGTTAAGATTGGCATGTTTGGCAACATTTTGTATAGGAACCACATTGTCCCCATTCAAACAAATCTGTTTCTAACCCATTTGACATAACCATCATCATTTTTGTGAGTGCCGAGCAGTGAGGAAAAAATAAAGCTGCCCTACCAGAAAAAAAGAAAGAGAATGAAGAACTTGTATTCATTTGGCACTTCTATGAACTCATGACATCTCATAGGACTTTACAGCTGCTTCATCAATGACCTTCCCTCCATCATATGGTCAGAAGTGGGGATGTTCGCTGCTGATTGCAGTGTTCAGTACCATTCGTGACGGCTCAGATACTGAAGCAGTCTGTGTCCATATGCAGCAAGACCTGAAAACATTCAGGCTTGGGCTGATAAGTGGTAAGTGGCCACACCAGTGCCAGACAATTACTACTTACAACAAGAGAGAATCTAATATCTCCCTTTGACATTAAATGGCATTACCATTGCTGAATCTCCCACTATCAACATCCTGAGGGTTACCATTGATCAAGAACTTAACTTGACCAGCCACATAAATACTGTGGCTATAAGAACAAGTCAGAGGCTAGGAATTCTGTGGAGAGTAACTCACCACCTGACTCCCCAAGGCCTGAATCAACCATCTGTAAGGCACAGGTCAGGAATGTGATGGAATACTGTCCACTTTCCACCATCCAGGAGAAAGTAGCCTGTTTGATCGGTACCCCGTCCACCACATTAAACATTCACTCTGTCCACCACCGGTGCACAGTGACAGCAGTGTGTGCCTGAGACAAGATGCACTGCTACGCGTCAAGGCTCCTTCAACAGCACATTCCAAACCTGTGACCTTTACATCCTAGAAGGACACAGGTGCATGGAAACTCCACCTGCAAGTTCTCCTCCAAGCACATACCATCCAAACTTGGAACTATATTGCCGTTCCTTTGCTGTCACTGGGTCATAATCCTGGAACACCCTTCCAAACAGCAGTGTGGGTGTGTCTATGCTAGTTGGACAGCAGCAGTTCAAGAAGGCAGCACACCACAACCACCGTCACGAGGGCAATTAGCGATGAGCAACAAATGCTGGACTTAGATGCTCACATCCTATGTACGAATAATAAAAATAAGTAGATATTGTGTATTAAAGTTGCCTTCTGATTTGTAGAAGTAATGACTAGCTTATGGGAGCAATATTTGACATAATATTAGAAAAATACCATGATTATAACAATAAGCATGACATTCAGATGTCCTTTGGTGCCTCTCTAGATTCCCACTAGAAACTTTTGTACACTAATCAGGCTGTAATAAGTTGCAAGATTTCTCTCCTCTACACCTTTCCTGACTTCTTGAGGTCACTGTACCTCTGCTCAACTTTTGCCAGCTCAGCATAGATCAAATTAGGAACAGAATTAAATGGAGATCAAAACTCCACATTCTCACTGCATTGTTTTGAGTATTTGTGTTTTAAAGCTGAGTGACAGTCTGTCATAATAATGACTTCATACATGTGGCCGAAAAAATATTGCACAGAATGCTGTTGTTTGAGAAATGCTAACAATGTACAGATATGTACTTTGTATAAATGCAATGCAGTTTTTTTTAAAACTTATGTGCTCAGGCACACATTTAGCTCTCTAAGAAAGTCACTTGGAAAATGTAAATTATTGTCATAAGAAAATGGTGTTGATCTGATTTGATGTGCAGCCATGGGAACCCATTTCTGAAGAATTGATTCTTGATGGTGATCAACTTTTCCAACCTTTACCACCTCCTACCACTCCACCAAGTGCATCTGAGAGCAGTCCACCAGATCTCTCTGATGAACTAAATAGAAGATTGCAAGTTGCCGCAGAATCGAATGGGGAACAGATTGGTCCATCCCCTGTGAGTATGACTGCTTCAACAACAGTGATATGCAGTAATCTACTATAACCTCTTATATCGCCAGATTTTTTATTTAATTTTTTCTTCTTTTGTGGTATTATTTGTTAAACCACAGTCTCCAAATCTAATTTCCCCATGTTTTTTAGTGAATAGAAAATATGGCTCTGCATGCCCTTTATAAATGTTTTATGAGCCACAAAACACTCTCACTCTTGAACACACTGCCAAAACATTAATTACTTCTTCATGAGGATTTACACCTTTTTATTATTAAACCTTCTTGTTTGTTGTTGGGATTTATTTTCTTCTGTTGACATTACCATTTCATAGAAAAGCTTTCTGTTTGACTATCTTGTGATGAGGAGGGAAGAGGGTCTTAGATCAGGGGTATAATGTGGGTCATTAAAGTAGAGCTAAGGATTTTACTGAACCACCACACTTGTACTGTGATTATTTCTGGTATCTGGTCATTTTAAAATTAGCATCTTGAATATAAATTTAGTGCGTTGATGGCCTAAAAAGGTCCCAGGTTCAATCTTAGTCAGCATTGATCTTAGTTCAAGCAGCAGTTAGGCTGCTGCAAATACCCCAGCATAAGACATGAGTAAAATAAGCTAGGATATCCATTCCTGATTATTGTCCATTGGCTTTGATAGAACATCTGCATATGGACATTGGGTAAGGAGAGTTTAGGGTGCGATGCAACCAAATATTGGGCCTGATTTCATTGCCAAAACAACGATAAAGATAATAGCACTCACCTTTATTTTGGCATACTACAACTTCAGCTGTGTCCCAACTCGAGGAAGAGAACTAATTGGGTGGGGAAAAGTTAGAATGCAAGAAACAGCTATTTTCACTGATGGATGATTAAATGCAAATACCCAAATATTGCTGCCCCAGTTGCATCGCTCCACTGTTAGCTTTGTGTGAATGGTGTTTTCCAGTCTGCATTGCATGTCATGAAGTTGCTGTATTTGCAAAGTGGACGTAAACTAAATTTGTTGCAGACATTTAGGGCTATTCATCATAAGTGTAAGTGCCCTTTTAACAACATGATTAATGTAAATGAGCAGCAGTCAACCTTTCTAACACCAAGCTTTTCTAAGCATGGCTTTTCATTCCTTCAGGGTTTTGAATTTTTCTGCGCGATTTTTAACAATGTCAGATTTAAAATTTACTTTCCTTACTTTTCACTTTTAATTCCCTCTTTCTCTTTCTCCCTCTGTCACTTTTCCTATCTCACTTTTGCTCTTCATTTTTGTACCTGATTTGACATTGAATTCACACTCCTTATAAGTGCTTCTACTGTTTAGTTCCTTAAATTTCATGAATCAATAGTTTATCTGTTGCTTGCCCTGCTCTCTTAGGCCTCAGATGCCCTGCTTCCCTCACTGTGCTGTTGTCAGCTCACACTTGACAATTTTGTGGACAAAATTGCTTTTCGTTGAATGGTGTAGCAGAGAGCCTAACTAGCTGTAGACATCCTTAGATGCAATGCTGCAGAAAAATCTGGCCCATTGTTTTCTTGCCATTGTCCTCTATTTGCCGCCTCTGCTGACTGATCACTTTTTAATGAATACAATTCCACAACTTTTGGGCACCATTCAGTATTTCACCAAAATGTACGTATATAAACCTTGATGGTGAATGCCAGCAGGCAAGCTAGATTTTGTTTTCTTTTTTGCCTGATGCCAACACGCATGCACTTCAAACAGGAGCCAATGATTATTGATTCAATGCCGTTCTTACTTGGTCTGGCCTACATGTGACTCCAGACCCACAGCAATGTGGTTGACTCTTAAATGCCCTCTGAAATGGCCTAGCAAACCACTCAGTTGAATCAAGATTCGAGGCATCAGGTCAAACATGGACAAGGTAACCACCTCGTGATTGCCACATACCACATCCCCTCAGCTGATGAATCAGTACTCCTCCATATTGTACACCACTTTGGAGGAAGTGGGCCTCTGCACTCTGGGTGGGGGACTTCAGTGTCCCTCACCAAGAGTGGCTCAGTAGCATGACTACAGACCGAGCTAGCCAAGTTCCTTAAGGACATAGCTGCTAAACTGAGCCTGTGGCAGGTGGTGAGGGAACCAACAAGAGGGAAAACCATACTTGACCTCATCCTCACCAACCTGCCTGCTGCAGATTCATCTGTCCATGACAGTATCGGTAGGAGTGACCACCGTGCAATTCTTGTGGAGAGGAAGTCCCATCATCACATTAAGGACACCCTCCATCATGTTGTGTGGCACTACCACCGTGATAAATGGGATAGATTTTGAACGGATCTAGCAACACCAGACTGGGCAACCATGAGGCGCTGTGGGCCATCAGCAGCAGCAGAATTGTACTTAACCACAGTCTAGCTTCATGGCCCGGCATATCCCCCACTCTACCAATACCACCAAGCCAAAGGATCAACCCTGGTTTAATGAGGAGTGCAGGAGGGCATGCCAGGAGCAGCTCCAGGCATATCTAAAAATCAGGTGTCAAACTGGTGAAGTGACAACAACAACAGGACTACTTGTGTGCCAAGCAATATAAGCAGCAAGTGATAGAGGTAAACAATTCTACAACCAATGGATCAGATCAAAGCTTCTGCAGTCCTAACGCATCCAGACATGAAAGGTGGTGGGCAATTAAACAACTCAGTGCAATTGGAGGCTCCACAAATATCACCATCCTCAATGATGGGGGTGCCCAGCACATCTGTGCAAATGATAAGGCTGAAGTGTTTGCAACAATCTTCAGCCAGAAGTGCCGAGTGGATGATCCATTTCGGCCTCCTCCAGAGGTTCCCAGCATCACAGATGCCAGTCTTCATCCAATTCGATTCACTCCATGTGATAACAAGAAACTGCTGAAGGCACTGGATACTGCAAATGCTATGGGCCCTGACAATATTTCGGCAATAGCACTGAAGACTGGTGCTCCAGAACTTGCCGCGCCCCTAGCCAAGCTGTTCCAGTACAGCTACAACACTGGCATCTACCCAGCTGTACATAAAAAGCAAGACAAATCCAACCCGGCCAATTACCACCCCATCAGTCTACTCTTGATCATCAGTAAAGTGATGGAAGGAGTTATCAACTGTGCTATCAAGTGGCACTTGCTTAGCAATAACCTGCTCACTGACATTCAGTTTGGGCTCTGCCAGGGTCACTCAGCTCCTGACCTCATTACAACCTTGGTTCAAACATGGACAAAAGAGCTGAACTCCCGAGGTGAGGTGAGAGTGACTGCCTTTGACATCAAGGAGCCCTAGCAAAACTGTAGTCAATGGGAATCGGGGAAAACTCTCCGCTGGTTGGAGTCATACTTAGCACAAAGGAAGATGGTTGTGTTTATTCAATCATCTCCGTTCTATGACATCACTGCAGGAGTTCCTCGGGGTAGTGTCCTCAGCCCAACCAGTTTCAGCTGCTTCATCAGTGACTTTCCTTCCATCATAAGGTCAAAGTGTAGATGTTCGTTGATGATTGTACAGTGTTCAGCACCATTCACAACTCCTTAGATACTGAAGCAGTCCATGTTCAAATGCAGCAAGACCTGAACAACATCCAGGCTTGGGCTGACAAACGGCAGGTAACATTCAAGCCACATAAGTGCCAGGCAATGACCATCTCCAACGAGGGAGAATCTATCACCCCTTGACATTCAATGGCATTACCATCACCGAATCTCCCACTATCAACATCCTGGGAGTTACTATTGACCAGAAACTGAACAGGACCAGCCAGGTAAATGCTGTGGCTACAAGAGCAGGTCAGAGGCTAGGAGTCCTGCGGCGAGTAACTCACCTCCCGACTCCCCAAAGCCTGTCCACCATCTACAAGGCACAAGTTAGGAGTGTGATGGAATACCCTGCACTAGCCTGGATAAGTGCAGCTTCCACAACACTCACGAAGCTTGACACCATCCAGGACAAAGCAGCCCACTTGATTGGCACCCCATCCACAAACGTTCATTCCCTCCATCACTGATGCACAGTAGCAGCAGTGTGTATCATCTACAAGGTGCACTGCAGGAATTCACCAAGGTTCCTTAGACAGCACCTTACAAACCCGCGGCCGCTACCATCTAGAAGAACAAGCACAGCAAACACATGGGAACACCGCCACCACTTGGAAGTCCCCCTCCAAGCCACTCAGCATCCTTATTTGGAAACATATCTCCGTTCCTTCACTGTCACTGGGTTAAAACCCTGGAGCTCCCTCCCTAACAGCACTGTGGGTTTACCTATACTACATGGACTGCAGCGGTTCAAGAAGGCAGCTCACCACCACCACCTCAAACACAGTGAGGGATGGGCAATAAATGCTGGCCTAGCCATAAACGTCCACATCCAGTGAATGAATTTTTAAAAATATAGAAATTATTCTGTCTGCTCCTTCTTTTGATTTTGTGGCTGCAACCCTTGAAAGTTAGTGCAATCAGACAAAATACTGCAGGAGGAAAATATGGTGTCAGTTGTGTGAAGAGACTGAGTATAAGTTAGTTACCACTGAACCAATATTGTTCATAAAAAAAAACATAGTCTTCATAAAATTAACATTTTGCTATGCTTCTCAGGGTGAATCTCTTACAAGGATACGTTCCTCTAGTGTGACAGATGGTGTTGGAGAACATGCTCAAACGTCAATGGTAAATAATTTAAGTATTTTACAGTTTGCCTCCTATCTATCTTAATAGTTTTGAGACTTTCTTGCAAGGCCTTGCTTTGAAAACCGTTTAACCCTTTGTACTAGCATTCTTTCTTCAGATGAAGTGGGATTGCGACAAGGTGTCTCTGAATGCCCAGAAGAGCTGTAAAAGTTCCAGTATTTAAAAATTTAGTTTTCCTTCTTAAAAAAAAGTTGTTGCACTTGAGTCAATGTAGTTCTGTGAAACTCAACTGTTGGCTCTCAGGAGACAAGTGAAGATGTGGAACAACGAAAGAATGGCTGCAAAGAGAGACCATACTGGGATAAATGGGTAGATGGATAGAAAATAGAGCATGCAGATAAAAATTATTTAGTAGCTGCAACAAATTTGTTTCATGGAAACTTCTGGGCTTCAGGGATGGGAAAGAGTTGAAAAGGGAAAGATGGGTGCAGTATTGTAACCAGAAAAAAAGTGAAGTGCAGAAAATGCAATGATTTTTTTTAAATGGGGAGAGAAGAGCCAAGTACATATGCAAATGTATTTTTGAGCTCGTCCCTGCACTCAGATGTGAAATCTGTAAATCACAGCATATTCTATTCTGTAAGCAGAACAGATGTTCCATGAGCAAAGGCCATGCATTAACCAACAGAAAAATGTCCTTAAAGTGAGACTGACTCACTGAAATTGTAAATATGTTATGGTTTATTGTGGAGTTGTCAACAAAAAGTCTAATCTGTTCTGCATTTTCCACATCTGAAATATTGGATAGGACTTTCCATTTTGGGTTGGAACCCCAACACGGGGTCAAATGCGAGTCTCAACCCCACACCATGTTGGGAGTAGCATTCCAACATCGATTTTTTGCTGGATTTGCCATTTATGGCCAGAGGCGACATTCACCATCTAATTAAGGAATCTGGGCAGGCTCCCAAAGCTGGAAGGTCAGTTGGAAGCCCTCCAGCACTGAAGGGGATGCAATCTGCCATTGCGACTGTGCCCACTCTAAGGTTCATATATCATTCCTGAGATTCTGTAGCCAAAACTTGCTGGCTAGCAGCCATTCCTTACCTGATCTGGCCTCCAGGAAAATGGTGGAAAATTCCATGCCTTCCTGTCTCTGTTACAGCCCCTATATCAAGGCCAAAATCCTGGCCGTTAGCTTAGTGCCAAACTTGTTTTAATGCCTTGCAACTATGGAGGCCCATCTACAAGCATTTCCAAATCAAAGGGTGATATTAAAATCAATTAAGTTATGCCTGTATTTTCAGATTGCCTTACAAATAGAAATATGTTGTTCAGCTAGACTTTTGAAACTGTGCAGTTGGGAGACTTTTTGAGTTGAGGGCAGGGGGAAAGACATTGGCTGGATAATTTTAAGAAAAATTATCTTATAGTTCCATGCAATGGCTTTACCTTCAAAGGGTTTTTAATTCTATTGTGTAGATAATCTCACTTTAATGTTTAAAAAAAATAGGATCTATTAAGTTTCTTGAGTTTTAGGAGACGGTCTATAATCACCATGACACAATCTCCTTGAACTTGTGTGTAAGGGAAAAGGTCTTGAAAGTACTTTAGCTAAAAAAAAATGAGCACTTTATGGGTAAGTTTTCTATTTTCAAGGCAACTGATGAAAGTCCAATAGCATCTTGGTTGTGAAGATTAAATTGTCAACATTTTGCGGATTGGTGGTGACTAGAGAAGTATGACTTAAAATGACACCAAATGCAAATTACATGATTCATGAATTATGTCATCATTTATTAACATAAAAAAGGAAACAATGTTTTTTCCACCCAAACCTTTTTGGGAAATTGACTGAATGTAACTTTAATGGATTTCTTGAGGAATATAATTGCCATAGGAATATTCTCTTGAGCTTGTCCTGAACCCTACCTTTTCTGTAATTCAACTCTGGCTTCAGCAAATTCAACTTTAGGTTGCTTCAGCATTACTGCTTTGCATGGGGAAGAGCTTCTCATTTCGCATTTTTGAGCCTTTTGAGTTGCAGGGCTTTCAAGTGAGAAGGACACAATTAACATGGATATGGAATGTTTAAAGGTTCTACAACATGCTTTTAAAAAATTATCAGTCTTACTGTCTGCACATTTTAAAAAAAGATATGACTATAGGAAACTTTTGTCAGATATCTTTCATTGAGCTTTGTTCACCTTACAATTTCGAAAATACCACTTTTAGAGATCAGTGAAACCAAATTCAGAGCAGTGCTTGTTTCAATGTCTAGAAAGAAAAGGTAAATGTTAATTAGATTTTGATTAGCTTTTTGTAGAAACATGAGACTTTTTTTTTTCCTTCATTGAAAAATTATCCTTGAACCTCACGAAACTTGGTAAGAAACATTAAGTACCCAACCTGGCCTTTTGCGGTGTTTGGGGCAGATGCACTTCCTGATGCAAAGAGCCAGTTCGTTAAACTGTTGGGGCTGCTATGTTGGTTTGTGGGACGGTTTGTGCCTCAGTTGGTGAGAAATCTGATGTAGCATAAACATTCACAATGTGTTGAATGGGGCAATGGACTTTTGCACTTTGTTGTTGAGAAACAAGAAATGACTCAAAAGTTCTTGCTTTGAGACAGTTGATGTCATTTGTGGTGTGCAAAAATGCCATGAGAATCTTGCCAAATACTCGAGTGACAATAATTTTGTATAAAACAAGGCAAATCTAGTCGATACTTTTTTATTTTTACAAATTAAGTCATCTTTAAAGTCTGGACTTACAGATTTATTAGATGTATACTGAATCATTACTAGTTTTAAACTTGATGCCAAAAAACAGTTTCCTTAAGAATGCATTTTCATTGTTCAAAAGCAGAACATGCATAACATGACTACATCTCAAGCAAAACATTGAAAGCACTAGGAAATAATATAGCTCAGTCATGTCCTTTACGGAAGGAAAGGACTTTCTGTCCTTGCCTGATCTGGCCTACATATGATTCCAGATCCAGAGCAATGTGGTTGACTTGTAACTGCCCACTGAAGTAGCGTAGCAAGCCACTCTGTTCAAGGGCACTTAGGGATGGGCAACAAATGCTGGTGTTGCCAGTGACGCCCACATCCCATCAAAGAATAAAAGAAAATATTGCTAATTATTTGTTGTTAGTATTAGTATTTGGTGACTTTCTGACAGGAGGCACAGTTTTGTCTGCCAAACAAATCCAGTATGTTGGTCTGGCTTGCGAGAAGCCAGAAGATCCAGGGAGACAAATGGACATCTGTAACTCTTTACTATGGGCATGTGAAGCAGTGGTGTTCTGTTGGCATGGCTGAGCATATGAGAGAGTGTGCACGTAGCGATCCAGGGGAGAGGAACGTCAGAAGGAGAGTTCGAAACCTTGGAGCTGGACCCTTGTGGAAGGCGTCTGAGAGAAAACATTGTTTGGGAGAAGATTCCAAAGTGAGTTTTCCAGGAGTGGAAATTAGAAACCCTCGTGTGATAAGCCAGAGTTCAGTGAGGCCAGTTGGCTCACGTTGTGGCAAGCGTCTGGGGGGAGGTGAGATGGATGAGTGATCCATAGCACCTGTTTGGGGTGGCATCTGTGACTTGGTTTCAGAGTGTGGTGTACCTGACCACAGGTTGCCTATTGGTTGACGTGGACTGTGAAAATTAGAGTATAAGATAGCAATTGTAATTTGTGTTACCCTTACAAACCTGTATTTATCTGTAAAGGTATAGTTGTGGGTGATGGAGCATTGTAATATAGTTTATCTTTTCCAATTTAATAAATGTTTTATTCTTTTGTTAAAAGTTCATCAGCTGACTCCTGTGACTGTTCAGTAGCCACTCCACGTTTCTAAACAAAAAATAAAAGTTAGAATCTATCAAGCTGGGTTCCACCCTGGGACCCGGCTTGTCCAATAGTAACATCAACTGGAATCATAACAAAATGAGGGCTTGTCCAAGATTATATTTATAAGGTGGGATCTCTTGTGAGATTAGAAATCCTTGAACATTGGTGGGATCTGTGAATCCTTACAAAAACGATAATGTGGAGGTGCTGAGGTATTGGACATAGGAATTGGAGTTACTGTGAGGTATATGGGTTCGAATTTGAAATGGCTTTGAAAGTTGCGAAGACGTTTTTACAGTCGGAAGATGTAACCCTGACTAATTTACAAAAAGTAACCACGGTTAAGCTAAAGGAATTGACGGATAAGTTGGAGCTAGAATTTTCCGTAGGGGCGAGGAAAGCAGATAAAGCTGAGATAATCGTGTAGCATTTGAAATTGGAAGGGATATCAGAGAGATTACGTTCTCCAGGGGGTAAGTCAATTGAGTTAGCTAAGATCCAGTTGAATGAAGCAATTTGAACATGACGCGGAACTGAAATACCTTGAATTAGAGGCAAAAGAAAAATAAAGAGAATTAGAATTAAAAAGGCCAGAGGAAAAGGAGAAAGAGAGAGCATTTCAAAGGGAGGCAGCAGAAAGACAGGAATGAGAAAGGGAGCGTGATAAGACAAGAGAACCTGACTCCAGCTAACAACAAAGGAAACAGAGAAGGAATGAGAAAGGGAATACCAGCTTAAAAGGTGAGAACAATTGAGAAACAATCATGGAATGTAGAACACTTGATTCAGACTTGAAAAGCTTAAATGATAAACTTGTAGAAGCAAAATTAACAAAGATCAATCTTAAGTTAAAACTTAATGAATTTCAAGCGTCAATAGTGTCTATGAAATATCGTGGAAAATGCCTTGAACAAGAAAAGGAGTTGTTGGTAACTCGGAGAGTATTTGCTTGAATGCTAAATTAAAAGCTAAAACTAATGAACTGTTAGAAAATTGTCATGAAGAGAGTAATGAGACTCTCGAACTTCAATAAAATCTAAGAAAAGGAGAGATGTGTGTTGTGGGCTATCACAGTTCTGAAGTTGCTTCTGTAAATAAAAAATTCTTGCCGAATTGTGGTCCAGTTGAGCAAAGAATTGAGATAAAAGCAAAATACTGCAGATGCTGGAAATCTGAAACAAAAACAAAAATAGCTGGAAAAGCTCAGCAGGTCTGACAGCATCTGCGGAGAGGAATACAGTTAATATTTCGAGTCCATATGACTCTTCATTAGAACTAAGGAAAAATAGAAATGAGATGAAATATAAGCTGTTTGAGGGGGTGGGACAGGTAGAGCTGGATAGAGGGCCAGTGATAGGTGGAGGCAAAGAAGAGATTGCCAAAGATGTCGAAGACAAAAGGACAAAGGGGTGTTGACGGTGGTGATATTAGCTATGGAATGTGCTAATGGTGACATTAAGGGTAGAAAGCAGGACGAGCAAGTGACAGATAGCCCTAATGGGGGTGGGGTAGGGGGAAGGAATCAAAATGGGCCAAAAGGTGGATATAAAACAATGAATACATTTAAAAATAATAGAAATAGGTGGGAAAAGAAAAAAATATATATATATATATATAAAATATATAAATTATTGGAAAAAGGGGGATCGGAAAGGGGGTGGAGATGGAGGAGAGAGTTCATGATCTGAAGTTGTTGAACTCAATGTTAAGCCCGGAAGGCTGCAAAGTGCCTAATCAGAAGATGAGGTGCTGTTCCTCCAGTTTGCGTTGAGCTTCACTGGAACATTGCAGCAGGCCAAGGATGGACATGTGGGCATGAGAGCAGGGTGGTGTGTTGAAATGGCAAGCGACAGGGAGGTCCGGGTCATGCTTGCGGGCGAATGCATTCGCTGCTCCCAATGCGATCTCCTCTACATTGGAGAGACCAAACGCAGACTGGGTGACTGCTTTGCGGAACACCTTCGGTCTATAGACATGAATGAAACATTCTTTGCTGAGTTAAAGACTGGGAATAAGATGAAAAAGAAACACAAGGGTTGAGTTATGATAATGCTTTGATGTACAAATTGTACTAATCTTACATTTATTGACTATGTTTATGTATATTTATGTAACTGTACTATATAATATGTAGTTGTGAAGCAAGATGGAAAATTGATTTGTATACTATATAATAAGCTATTGTTAGAGGTTTGTGGTGTTAAGTTTGTGTGAGGCAGATATAAGGCCATTGTAAAGAAAAACCTTCACTGTTGTGAAGCTTTTGTTCTTTCGGAGGGAACATGTTAGGAAATAGAGATAGTTAAAGTAGATTATATGTGTATTTGGGCGTGTTAGGAATAGGATATATCTTTGTTTAATTTTAATTTGTATTTCTATATTTTGTGGGTTAAAAGGGTGAAACCTGAGTTTTCATTTTTTAATGAGAGTTTATGACTCTTGAAGGGAGTTAAACAAACAAAGGAGGAAACAAACTGTTGCATAGCAACAGGGGCCCAGAGCGAGCCCCCCCCCCCCCCCCCCCCCCCCGCCCAACAGACGCACATAGACAGAGAAACCAAAAGCAGTTTGAGTTCATTTGGTCAGTGTGCCCTAAAGTTGAAAGGAGCTGTCAGCAGAAGCAGCATAGGAGGGGGACAGACAGCAATTCCCAAACTAAAGTTGAAGTCAGCTGCCAAGAGAAGCAGGACATAGTATAGGGAACTGCAAGGAGCAGGTTCCAAAAAAACTAAATAAGAAAGTCCCCTAATCAAGGGGAGTGGAACAGGAAAGGTCCCAAGAGGACAGTTAAGTCAAAGGACAAGGACAGGAACCTGGAAAAGGTCCTGTGAAGTGATGTTAAGAGTGAGGAGCAGAGAAAGGCTCCCAGCTTAAAGGGAGAAAGCTACAGGAAGCAGGATAGAAGCAAAATAGGCTTGCAAGAAGCCAGAAGATCCAAGGAGATGGCGGAAGATCTGTAACGTTTTACTATGGGCATGTGAAGCAGTGGTGCTCTGTTGGCACAGCTGAGCACATGAGAGACAGTGTGTGGAAGAAAGCTTGAATGCAAATGGGGATCCAAGGGAGAGGAACATCAGAAGGAGAATTCAAAACCCTGGAAGTAGACCCTTGTGGAAGGTGTCTGAGGGAAAACGTTGTTTGGGAGACGATTCAAAGGCAAGTTCTTCAGGAGTGAAGATTGGAATCCTCGTGTGAAAGTTGAAGTTCAGTGAGGCCGGTTGGCTCACAGTGTGGCAAACGTTGGGGGGAGTTGATGAGAGATCCACAGCATCAATTTGGGGTGGCAATGTCACTTGGTTTTCAGAGTGTGGTGTGTCTGACCACAGGTCACCTATAGGTTTACATGGACTGTGTCCTTACTGTGAATGTTTGAGTATAAAATAGCTTTTGTAACTTGTGTTATCCCTACAAACCTGTACATATCTGTAAAGATATAGTTGTGGGCGAATAAGGATTGTAATGATGTTTGTTGGTTGAGGGATATGTATCATGGGAACTTGAATATCCACCTGAAAAGGCCTTGTTTGCCCTCTTCAGGTGGATATTCAAGTTCCCATGATACATATCCCTCAACCAACAAACATCATTACAGCAGTTTCCTGTTTAATAAATGTTTTATTCTTCTGTTAAAAGTTCAGCAGCTGACTCCTGTGATTCTGTTCAGTAGCCACTCTCCACATTTCTAAATAAAAGATAAAAGTTAGGATCCATCAAGCTGGGTTCCACCCTGGGATCTGGGCTGTCCAGTAGTGACCTCAGCTGTGATCATACATAGACCATACCTATTTTTCATTACAAGAAGAAAGCAAAGTCAAATAGAAGAGAAAGTGGGGACTTGGAATGGAGGAGAGGAAGCCAGTAATCACTCTTGCAAAGCCAGCTTCCCTTCTTTAACACATTCTTCCTGATAATTCAGGCTTCCAGTTCCCTCCATCTCTTTCTCTCTCACCTCTGGCTTTGAGCCAGCCGACTACTCACCTAACAGTCGTCCTTGTGGAATCAGCCCACCATGTGTAGCATGGCCCCACTGCCCAGTTCCAAGCTTCTCAACTGGAGCTTGAACAGCTTGCAATGCGGACATCAACTCTCCACTCACTCAAACAAACAAAATTCTAAGTGACACATGCCTTGTTCGCCTCACCTTCAATCTTCGGGCTCTCAAGAGTATCCAACTTGATGGCACTTCTCTTCGCTCATTCGTTTCTTCATTTCCATAAAAGATTTACAGGCTTTTAGGTAACTATATTTTATTCTTAAAGATGACCAGAAGACTACACACTGACTGTGTGAATTTGTAAATACACGTTCTGTTTTGATGTGAGGAAATCTTAAATATTCTCAACCTACATATTTGGATGAGATGTTAAACTGAGGCCTTGTTTGCCCTCTTCAGGTGGACATTCAAGTTCCCATGATACATATCCCTCAACCAACAAACATCATTTCAACAGTTACTTGGCCATTATATCATTGCTGTTTGTGGAACCTAGCCTGGTATTTCTTCAAAAGTACTTAACTTTCGAATTTTCTGAGATCATTAAAGGTGCTATTATTACAGGCAAATATTGTATTTTTATTCTAAACGAAAAAGTCATATCTGTTGTTGTAAGAAGTTCCGGGTAGCAACTCAGCTAATGAATGAAGACAGTGCCCTTAAAATTGAATGCACTTAATTTAGGAAGTCATTAAATTGCTTGACTGTTGACAACACATTCTGTTGTTTCATTTTTCTTTTGTTGTGTCCCTGGTTTTTCCCTTTTCTGTCATCTGTTCGGTATCCATAGTTGGGAAGACGGGGCTTTCCACAACCAGTGTGCATAATAAGCATCACTTCTCCTCTGTTACCAAGAGGTGTACTGCTGTAATACACCTGTCTGTATTGCATTGTCCTCCCCTCTAATGTGCCTCAGTAGTCTTGAACAACCTTAACCTCTTGAGAGAGGCCTGAATTCTTTGAGCACAGTTCTTGAAAGTCCAGGAATTGACGGCTGTAATTTGCTTGGTTACAGCTGTTCTATTTCCTGATGCTTTCTATAACCATCGAAGCCAGTGTGGCTTTTCAGCAGAATGATAAATTATTAATTGTGATAGCTGCAACAGACCTATTAGCGGTTGAACGTACTACCTAAAAGACCTGCTTCCTATCATAATTTATTGGACTGTAAAATATATACAGAAAGGAATGAAAATGAAATATACGGCTGTCTGACCATTTTACTCACAAAGAAAACAGAATTTTTTTGTTCAACCTTTGATTATTTTTGGATGTTTAGCAGAAATACTACTGCAACCTTAAAAATCTATAGTTCCCTTAGCATGAAGATAACATTATATAGCCTTCATCCTCATGAATTTACATACATTTTACAGACTAGTTTATACTTTTTAAGGCAAAGGGAATTGAATTGAAACAACTTATCACAGAGATAGGAGGGATTTTAATAATTATGGCAGAACTTACTACATTTTTATATTGACATAATTGCTGATGATTCTTTTTTGTCATATATTTGACAATTTGGAACACTTCTAACTATTTCAGAAACTCTGACATGAATTATTCTGCAGATAGTGGTTGATACTGCATGAAAAGCTTTGCCAATGTTACTTTTGTTTTCATCTGCATCTAATAAGAAAAATGCGATTATCATCTGCATGGACTAAATTGAGGCTTTGGGCTCTACGTTACTTATTTTAGACTAGGTGATGTCACTTGAATTTCATTTGCTTAAGTTTTATTGTGGTGTGGCACTCAGTTGGCACACAGTGTCAGTCAGTGAGTATGCTTTCCTTAAAAAAGGAAGGTAGGAAAATTAGTTTTCCATGAGTTTAATTACAATGTATGTATTGGGCCACTGAGCTGAAAACCTAAAGTACAGATGTTGCATTCAAATTTTTTCCTTTTGTAGGACTTTTTTTAAAATTCTATTTTTCATATAATTTTTAACTTTTAACTGTCCAAAATCATCTTTTAATTCTTATCCCTAAATTCATCCTTGTGCTTCAGAGTTATGTTTGGTAAAGTATAAAAAATATTATGATTTATCAGCAGGCCACCCAATCGCGACGACCTCGTTCTTCAACTGTTACTGGCAGTGAACAACCAAATGAGCTGACGGTAATTTATTTAGTATCATCAAATAGCATTTTTAAAACTCCATTTACTTGTTAAATAATAACTTGGTTAAAGAATTTCACTGGACCATTTTTATAAATCAATTAGTTGCAATAAATTATGATCATTCTTTTCATTTTTTTATTTTCCCCTTCTATTATTTTCGCCTGTCATATGCATAATTGATTTTAAAGGTTACTGAGTCAAAACACTAAGTGAGCCGAATTAAAATTCTTAACATCCAAAATGAATCAATAGCTTAAGACTATGTAACTCACTGGCCTCTCTAAACCAGCCATGTTGTTGTCAAACCTATACTGAAGGCATTCTTGGAACAGAAACTGGCTAAAATAGGCATTGAAAAGGATTTGATCATAATATTGTATAGCTAAGTTTAAGGAACTGCTCTAATAGTCTGAAGGCATGAGATATTCGTATTAAAGTTCTTAGGGTGTGAACTGGACATGCTGATGTAAATTATATGAGAGGCACCAATGCTACCTCATTTGCCAACTATGGTGTGATTCCAGCAGAGTTTGTTTGAACTCTACCGAGTTTTAAAAGCTAAGTGGGGCAGGTAGAACGAGAATTTAAAAAAAGGTTTGGGAATCTTTGGCCTTTGGTGTGTATAGATGATGATTTGTTCAAAATAGTTACTCAGTTTTGCACAAGAGAATTTTTACAGGTCTACCTAACAGAAGTGTGACTGTTGAAGAGTTAGCACTTTTAACAGTCTGGCTGTTTAGATTGTATATCTGCCTATGTTGCCTTTATTATACCCATTTACCTTTACAAGTATTGCTGACCAATGTAAGCATGGTGGTCTAAAAGAAAGATACACTCTCCTTCATTTTACACTTAACTTCAATATAGAATCCAATTGTGGACAGTCAGATACTCTCAGTGGATGTTCGAAGTTTGATATTTACAGGCGAGTATTTTTTTTCATTTGCTGCCGTATCTGACCATTATTAATAACCCCAGTTCAGTGGAATCCATTTGTAAGTTGCTATATTAATTTGAAGCAAAATTGAAGGATGGACATATGTTCTTGGAGATCGGTACTCAGAACTCACTTTTAACCCTTTGGTTGGCAGCATGTATCTTTGCTGCTGGCCTATTTTTCAAACCATGTTTGTTGAGATTCCAATCATTAGAGATGAGGAAGGAGATTCAGCTGGTAATTTATTTATCCAGAATGATCACAAATTGCAAACGTTTTCATCATAGGAGACTGAGAGCCATGTCAGTGCTGGCTGTTTCCTAGAGCAACCCTGTTCGTGGCATCATCTTTCTGCATCATTTTATCCAATTCTCCCCTAAAAGAAGCAATGATTTCTGCTTCAATCAACTCTTGTTGAAATGCATTCCATCCTCCAGCAACCCTCTGGGTGAAGAATTTTTCCTAGCTGCCCCCCCGCCTCCAATTTCCGCAAAATAATTTTACATTGATATCCAGAGTCACTAACTCCCCAGTCAAAACAGATAGTCTTTTCCTCATCACCATCGAAGGTCTTCATAGTTTTATAAATCTCTATACTGCTCAAATGAAAATACTGTCAATATCTCAAGTCTGTTTTCATAACAAAAGTTTCTCATCAGTAGAATCATTCCAATGAAACAACATTGATGCTGTCTATGACTTGAATGCCCTTTCAATAATGTGATGCATTAAATTGCTCTCTGTACTCTAAATTGTGGCCTAATTAGTGTTTTGCATAAATTTGGTATTTCTTCTTCACTCTGGTACTCTATGCCCTTATTTATAAATTTCAAGATTCTATTGGTCATTACTTATGGAGTTATGGCTCCTTCGAAAACACCATCCAAACCTGTGACCTCTACCACCAAGAAGGGCAAGGGCAGCAGATGCATGGGATCACTGCCTGTCACTCACCATCCTGACTTGGAAAGAAATTGCCATTCCTTCACTGCCACTGGGTCAAAATCCTGGCACTCCCCTCCTAACAGCACTGTGGGTGCACCTGCATCACATGGACCATAGCGGTTCAAAAAGGCAGCTCACCACCACCACCTTCGCAACTGCAATTAGGGTTGGGCAATAAATGCTGGCCTTACTGACGACGCCCACACCCCATGAAAGAATAAAAACAATCTACTTGTCCTTCCGCTGCACTTTCAGAAAATTCTACATTTGCACCTTTCAGTGTTTTTCTATTAAGTGCCTTTACTTATTTATTAGGTGTCAGCTGTGATTCAGTTTGTACTTCCGCTCCAGGACTTGAGCACAAAAATCAAGGCTGACACTAGAGTGCAGTACTGAAGGACGATGCACTGTTGGAGGTGCCAAGACTTTAAAATGAGATCCTACCTGCCCTTTTGGATGGACGTAAAAGATCCCATGACACTATTTCTTAGAAGGTCAGGGGGGTTAACTCTGATGTCCTGACTAATATTTATCCCACGATCAACATCACAGAAATGGAAGTGTGAAGCGATGCCTTTTGGTAGAAAGGTGTGGAACGATACCTTTTTGGATGGGAGGTGTCAAGCAGCACGTTTTGATAGGAAAAACAAGGCGGGGCAATATGTAATTAAGGATACAATTCTGAAAGAGGTGCAGGGGCAAATGGGTCTGGGGTTATATTTGCATAAATTGTTGATAGTAGCAGAGCAGGTAGAGAAAGAGCTTAATCAACGTATTGGATCCTGGGCCAGAATTTTTCACTGAACAGGCAGGCTCGCACCCAACCCACTCGAGCGTAAGATAACACCACGCAGGCGTCCTGACGACATTATGCACTCGCGCGATATTTCAGTCAGCGGGCGTGCGCGAGTGCCGGAGCCATGCCCGCCATTAATTAAAAGGCCAATTCAGACCATTAAAAAGGCAATTGAAGCTGATTTTCCATGCCCAAGCGATTTTGAGCTTGTTGCACGGACAAAACAGGCAGGCGGCCAACCGACAATTTCAAAAACCTCATCCACGGGCGAGATAAAAAGGGTCAGCAGCATTGCCAATGTGAGTAGTGAGGAGTTTGGTAGATAATTTGCTCTGTTCAAGGCTTCATTGTTACCATTTCCAGGCAGGCTCTTTTGGTTATCTCCACCTATCACTGGCCCTCTATCCAGCTCTACCTGTCCTACCGCCCCCACCCCCCCAGCCCTTAAACCAGCTTATATTTCTTCTCTTTTCTATTTTTACTAAGTTCTGTTGAAGAGTCATACAGACTCGAAACGTTAACTATGTTCCTCTCCGCAGATGCTGCCAGACCTGCTGAGTTTTTCCAGGTACTTTTATTTTTATTTTTGTTTGTTCATTTCAGGGCTCCTTGGTGTCTCCACAGACCCTGGTGAATTCAGACCATATGGACCCTTCCAGGTGTCAGAGAGCCTTCTGTTACCCTGGTAATGGGGATTGTGGTCTCTGCTGGTGGCACCCCCTCTGAGGAGGAAGAGAGGGGCAGAAGGGAGAAGAGGCCAGGTCTCCCAATGCAGCTTCCTGGGGAGCGACCTGTGGGAGGAGAGGTGCAGGCACAGGGGGTGCAGGGCCAGCTGGCAGTCCGAGGCATTAGGGGCCACAGAAAGCGCCACTATCCAGCTGCCAAGGTTTACAGGCGGCGATGCAGCTCCCTCAATATGTCCGAGGTGCAATGCCGAAGGAGGCTTCAAATCTCAAGGGGGACAGTGACCTCCATCTGCCAGATGATTGGGCCTGAGATCACCTCCGACTGTGTGGGTGTACACCCCATGCCAGTGGCTCTGAAGGTCACAGTGGTCCTCAACTTCTATGCATCAGGCTCCTTCCAGAGGTCAGTGGGGACCTGTGTGGAGTCTCCTAATCAGCTGTCCATAGTTGCGTCAAGCTGGTGACACAAGCTCTGTTCAGGCGGGTATTGACTTTCATTCATTTCCGTACGGACAAGGCCAGCCAGGCTGAGCGAGCCAGAGGCTTTGCAGTGACCGCATCCAGGGTGCAATCGACTGCACACATGTGGCCAGCGGGTCAGCCGGATGCCTTCATCAACAGGAGGGGCTTCCACTCCATGAACGTGCAGATAGTGTGTGATCACAGGATGCAGATTTTACAAGTCTGTGCAAGGTACCCTGACAACACCCATGACATGTACATCCTGAGGCACTCCCAGATGCCGAGGCTCTTCAATGCTCCAGCCCGGCTGGATGAATGGCTGCTGGGTGACAAGGGCTATCCCTTGAAAAGGTGACTTATGACGTGCCTCCGCCATGCAAGAACAGAGGCAGAGCAGCGGTGTAACAGGAGCCATGCCCCCACAAGGGCGGTGATAGAGAGAACCATAGATCTTCGGAAGACTCGCTTACGATGCCTGGACCGTTCAGGGAGAGCGCTCGATACCCCACAGAGTGGGTGTAATTGATGGTCGCCACATACTGCGCTGTCCACAATCTGGCATGAGCAAGGGGGGACTCGCTGGAGGAAGAGGATCTTGATGCAGCTGCACAGGCCACAGATGATGAATCCAGTAGTGAGTCAGAAGAGGAGCACAGTGAGGGGAACACTGAGGGCATGGAGGTCGACCTCTGTAACTTCCAGGGAGGCAGGGACACTAGAGACCCTTGACCCAACGCCAGGGAGGCCGGGACACTAGGGACCCTTGACCCAACGTCAGCGAGGCAGGGACACTAGGGACCCTTGACCCAACGCTCCTTCAGCTAGGCTGCCAAATAAGTGCTACCACCTCATGCCAGGGCTGCCGCCTCCATCCTGGATGTCTGCAATGACATTTACCTTTGACCCCCAAAGCACACGCAGTGCCTATGCAATAAAGTTTCAAGCCACCCACATCCAGCATTACATACTGGCGTACCCTGCACCACATTAAATAAAAAAGGTGAAGCATACTCAGGCCATTAGAACCATAGAACACTACAGCACAGAAAACAGGCCATTCGGCCCTTCTAGTCTGTGCCGAAATATTATTCCGCTAGTCCCATAACCTAGTCCATAACCCTCCAGACCTCTCCCATCCATGTATCTATCTAATTTATTCTTAAAACTTAAGAGTGAGCCCGCATTTACCACGTCAGATGGTAGCTCATTCCACACTCTCACCACTCTCTGAGTGAAGAAGTTCCCCCTAATGTTCCCCCTAAACCTTTCCCCTTTCACCCTAAAGCCATGTCCTCTCGTGTTTATTTCTCCTAATCTAAGTGGAAAGAGCCTACTCGCATTTACTCTGTCTATACCCCTCACAATTTTGTAAACTTCTTTCAAATCTCCCCTCATTCTTCTACGCTCCAAGGAATAAAGTCCTAACCTGTTTAATCTTTCCCTGTAACTCAACTCCTTAAGACCCGGCAACATCCTAGTAAATCTTCTCTGCACTCTCTCAATCTTACTGATATCCTTCCTGTGGTTAGGCGACCAGAACTGCACACAATACTCCAAAGTTGGCCTCACCAATGTCTCTATACAACCTCACCATAACATCCCATTACGACAAAAGAAAATTTATCTCACGTTAACAGTCAAAACAAATTAACAGGACCTTCTCTGGTCTTCAACCTCAGACCAGTCAAGATAAACAAAACATTGCACAACAGAAGATTACCCCTGACCAGTCCCTCTTGTACTCATGGTGCCTTAATCTTACGTTTGTGAGTGCTACATGCTCCCCCCTCGCTAGCACCGGCATTGGAGACAGCCTGCTGACACTGCTGTCCTTTGGTCTTGATGACCTTGGCGGTTGCCCCCTGGCCAGTAGAGCTGTGCTGGCCCTGCCTGGGAGGGAGTGGCCAGTTCCACTGCTGCCATCATCCAGAAGACCTTGAGAGGAGCCCGCAGAGATGACAGGCAGCTTGTGTGCCAACGTGAGGTCACTCTGGACCTCCTTGCTCACCATTGATCGACGGGCACCTAGCTGGTACACTGGGTGCTTCATCCATCTCCCATACAGAACTGACCACCTGAGGTCAGTTCCTGTGTGAGGACTTGCAGATCCAAGCGCAACCCCAGAAATCCCTCATTCTGTTCCTGGAGCTGCCTTTCCATGAGAGTCACCACTCTCTCCATGGAGGAGGCAGTGTACTCAACCATGAGGGTCAACGCTGTGTTGATGCTCCGTATGGACTCCTCCATAACGGAGACCATGGCACGCATACCCTCATGGATCTCTGCCAGATCCTCCTCCACATCTCACTGGACATCCAGCATCTGCCGCCTAATGGACAACTCCAGAGGTTCATCATCTACCTTCGACTCGGCATCGTCCTGGTTTTCAGCAGTCCTCCGACTGTCAGCACCCTGGGCACTCTCTGCCTCCGCTTGCACTTCAGCAAGTGTGAAGTGCCCTCACTACTGTGCACCGACATGCTAGCCGATGATCTAACTCCCACCAAGGTGCTGGTATCTGCACTGGTGCCTGGTTCAGAGAGCAGGTGTGACCCAGGTGCATCTGGAGCTTGGTGGTCCTCTGTTGCCAGGGGTGGGCCTTCGGGGTCCTGCAATTGGGTGCGTGGTGGCAAACCTAAGGGGGAACAATGATTTGTCATTGGCCTAAGTCATCGCACTGTCACTGTGCATGCCAGGCACCCTGGTGAGACCATGGAGGTCTGCATCATGGTGCCATTGTCTTTCAACGATCAATGGGAAATTCAGTTTTGAGGCTCCCATCAATGATGAGATGACATAAGAATGTTTGCACTATCCGAAATTCTCACCTCTGTGCACTGCACTCTTACCTTCATCTGACACCCCAGCCTCTCTGCGGCCGGTTGACCGAGGTGCATTCCAGCTCCAAGGCATCCTGCACGTATCTGCTTAGGATTAGTAGGTTTGCAGGGCCTCTGCAAACTTTCAATGTTATTATAGGCTGTCTTCTCCTGAAAGGACAGAGGAGCATTGATTATTCCACTCTCCATCTGCAGCGCCATTGCAGCCTGGCCAACCCCACCTGAGGAGCACCTTGCAGGGCACATCCCAGTCATGGCCCTCGTGCCTCAAGTCAAAGCAACCAGGGCTCACTCCCTTGGCCAGCTCTGGTGTCATTGACAGTTGGCACTCAGACTCTAACACCCCTGAGCTCCATGAGTGGGATGGCCAGCCCTTAACTCTTCACCACACTGATCCATGCCAACACGGTGCTCACTCTTCCTGAGCGCAGCAGAGTGTTAAACCTCCTGTGGCACTGGACTCAGGTGCGCCGCACATCATCATGGCTGCTGGCCCACGTGGCCACCTCCTCCCAAGCTGCTCCTGTAACATGCGGTGGCCTCCTCCTTCCATCCCTGGGGACAAGGGTGTCCCTCCTGGCAGTCACTTCCTCCAGGAGGACTGCAAGGCACTCATCAGATAACCAGGAGGCTGAGTGCCCACCCAACCTGTTCTCCCATCTGGCGTCTGCAGCCACAATTGAATCCATAATTTATAATCTCCTGTTGACCACACCGAAGATGTCTTCGTCACTGGCAGCCTTCCAGAGCCTGACTGCCGGTTTTAAACTGGCCACCAGGTCACCATTGGACCCAGCAACTGATAGGCCCCTTCCCACGCCCGCCCCTTTGCGATCATTGGGGAGCTGCCGTTCATGCTTGGTGGGCCTTAATTGGCCCGCCAGCGTGAAATCGCGGTCGGGGCCCAATCGTGGGCTGCGGCACCTTTCCCAATCACACCCGCCCCCTGAACTCAAAATTCTGCCCCTGGGCTTTATAAGTAGAGGCATAGAGTACAAAAGCAAGCAAGCTATGGTGAACATTTATGGAAAACTGGCCCAGCCTCAGCTGGAGTATTGCACCCAATTCTGGGCACCATGCTTTAGGACAGATGTGAAGGCATTTGAGAGGGTGCAGATAAAATTTGAGGACGATTCAGGCAATGAGGAACTTCAGCTACGTGGATAGATTTGCAAAGCCGGGGTTGTTCTCCCTGAAGGAGTAAGTTGAGAGGAGATTTGACAGAGGTCTTCGAAATCATGAAGGGTCTGGTCAAAGTAGATAGGGAGTAATTGTTCCCATTGGCAGAAGGACCGAGAAGCAGAGAACACAATTTTTAAAGTGAATGGCTAAAGAAGCAAAGGCAACATGAGGAAAAACATTTTTTACAGAGTGTGATTCGGATCTGGAATGCACTGTCAGAGTGCAGCGGAGACAGATACATTCAAGACTTTAAAAGGGAATTGGATAAGCACCTGAAGAGAAAAAAAATAACAGGGCTACATGGAAAGGACGGTGAGTGGGACTTGCTGAGTTACTCCTGCAGAGAGTTATAATGGGTACCACAGGCCTAATGGCCTCCTTCTGCATTGTCACCATCTTATAAATCTATAATTAAACATAACCTAGACACTAATAAACCACTCTTATGAGCGGGTATGTCCTACATTTATTTATATAATATAAATATTTTTGAGGTCAGATTTAAAAAGATGCTATACGAATAATGTCATTAAGACACCTCGTTTTTTCTGTTTTCTTGATTCATATCTAAAATAAATTTGAAATTAGTGAGACAGGTAGATTTTTATTAATGGAGAACATTATTTACCTGTGCTACTAAATATAATGTGTCTCAGTCCCCTTTTGTAGATATATTTTCTACTTCAGTATTGCTATACAAAGGTAGCTTGGTATGGTGTTTTAAATGTAGGTTCTTCAACAGTGATGGCATGAAGTTTAAATTTCCTGTCATGTCATGAATAGGGGAAATAGGATGTGGGTCACACTCCTTCTTGATGTCACTGAAGTTCAATTTCAAGTATAATTGTAGAGGAAATTCATTGTTAACTTTCTATCCTTCAGCTGCTTCTGCCGAGCAGTTCTGGAAAACCTTTCTGACACTTTTCTTACACTCCTTGAACAGGACAACGAAAAAACCTTCTTCTCTGAAAGTTTTTCCTTTTCTCACAAATTACATCCAACTTGTCTATCTTCTTCACAACCTTTCTTTATTTAATCAACATATGCACACAGCTGTTGCCCCTCTGAACTTTTCTATTGCCTACCTGTTTTCTCACTTTCTTAAAGCCACAGTTAAATGCGCTGTGTACCATTCTCACTCATTCTTTCCTAGGTGATCAAGGCTGTGGAACTCCTTACCTTCTTAAGTCTTCATTAGACCACAGAGTCTATACACTTTTTAAAAGGGCAGGTTTAGTGTAAACTAGCTCGATTTTTCTCAACTTTTCACAAACTATTTTCAACATTGGTAGTTCCAGTGCAGCGAGGCCTTAATCCTTCAACAATGTTTTTACATTAATTAAAACATTTTGAAACACAAAATCAGGGGTGAGCAAGATACTATTAATAATTACATTTCCAAATGATGTAAGGGGTAGATTTGATACAGGTGTTCAAAACTAAATGAGATATTGTCAACAGGAATGGGTTTCTACCATCAAGAGGTTTGGTAACCAGGGGATACAGATTTAAAACAATTAGCAAAAAATCCAGGGGGGAAATGAGGAAAAAAGTGCTCTTTATGCCACAAGTTATAACGATCTGGAATGCACAACCTGGAATGGTGGTGGAAGCAGATTCAGTGGTAAGTTTCAAAAGGGAATTGGATATAAACTTGAAAAAATGAAAAGCAGAGAAGTGAGACTAAATTGGATAGCTCTTTCAAGGAGCTGGCAAAGATACAATTGGTTGATTTGCCATCTTCTGAGTTGTACGCTTCTATGATTATAGTGAGACTCCATCTGTCTGTTGAGATGGATGTGAAAGATTCTATGGCAATATTCAAGAACAGCTGGCAGTTCTAGTGTGACCAACTTTACCCCCAGTCCGCAACGTCAAAATAGATTAACTGGTCATTCATCTCATTTGTTGTTTGTGGTACTTTTTGGTAAATCTGTTCAGCATTGTGAATTTGGAGCATTACGTGAACAGATCGCAGATGAATAGCAAAATTGTACAAAAGCAAATTTCCCACTTAAAATCTGCAGATTGGGTGCTTAGTGCATTTTGCTATGCTGGATTTGAAATTAGCTGAGCTTTGTTCAAAAGTCCCTTCGAAATGCATGAGAATCTTTAGCAGTCACTTTAGAAATGCAATAATTGTCAATATTGTTCTGGCTAATCAGGTGCACCTTGAAATCATTTACTTTAGACTGTTATCAAGAAAATCCACAAAAGCTTGAAATGTGAAATAAAATCTAAAATCAGGTTGGTAATCTTAGGATTTTGGCACACAGAATGAAGCCTTTTAAACCTTCGCATCTGTGCTGTCTCTCTGAAAGAGCTACCCACTTAATCCCATCCCCCTCTACTTCATCAATAACTTTTCATTTGTTATTTTAATTTTCAAATATTTATCTGTTTGAAAGTTGTTATTGGAAAGAGGAAGATCTGAAGTATCTAGTGCAACCTTTCATCAGATTTGGTGCATTCAGGAATTAGAACCCTTTTGCTTGGTACTACAAGAATAAATATGGACAAATCCTCGATCAGAAAAGGTGGTTGGGTTTAAATGGTTCTGCTGAAGAGTTCAAATGTCTTATTTTCATAAAGAAGCAGCTAAAGGGTTTGGCTAGCCTGGTGACTGATCTTTCAGGCCATCATCTCTCTCAGAAATTTTCTTCGGATTCATGAGTGATGCTTGTGTCCTTTTGGTTTTGGGTTATGTAAAATGCTTTCACTTCGCTATTCATTGAGCTCTAATAGTTAAGCATATAATCTTATATACTGACTGGAACGCTAACAAATTTAATCATCTTGCACAAGCAGTCACCAGCAGCCTACATGCTCACTACACCTGGCTTGCCACCAGGATGGGAAGAGCGGAAAGATGCAAAGGGGCGTTCCTATTATGTAAACCATAACAACAGAACTACTACTTGGACCCGCCCAATTGTACAGGTACGAAGACAGTCCTACCAATCTGCAGAGCAAGGCAACATTGAGATACAGGCCTTTTGATTCTTTTTTTTTCCCCAGAGCTTCTTTGCTGGTTCAGTCGGACTTGTGCTGCTTTCTCTGTGCAAGTTACTATTCTATTTTAGAATATTGCAAGCCATGCCAAGAAGAAGATGTGTTTAAATAGATGTCCTATATGCATAGAATGATGTTACCTATGAGCATATTAACACTGCAGAACACTGTGTATAAAGCCAGTGCTTTGCACCATGAGCATATTTCAGGTAGAAAACTGACTGTTCTAAATTAAATTAAGATATGACATTTCAGCCCTTCCAAGCAAATGATCTTGTGCACTTTAATATTTCTGATTTATTTTTGTTGGTTTAAACCATATGCCTGTTGCATAGTAGGCAACTGAGTAACAGATGTAGAGCTTATTTCTTGTTAACAATTACAGTTGTGAGAAATGCAAATAAAAACACTAATAAATCTGAAAAGCCAGTTGGAATGGAACCTTTAGATGGTCATTTTGCTGCTGAATGGACCCCTCAAGTAATTTTCCATTTGTTGGACACAGAAACTCGGAGTAAAATAATAATGTGCTCCTGTGTGAAAATGCTCCGTGAAACTTGCAGAAGAACACAGTTCTCAGATTTACAATACAGAATTACTTGCAAAAATTAAGCTTGACACTTGCCAGAACAATTTGGTTTTCTAGGTGGCAAACATTGGTTTTAATGGAAATCTGCATGAAAGTGCGTAACTACTTCATTCCAAATATAACTTTCTTCCATGCCTCCAATGTCAAATGATCCTGAACATTCAATTAAGAAAGGTTTTCTCCCCAAAAGCTTTGACTGAAGCTTATTCAACATCATTTGCCTGAGTTAAAATCCTGGAACTCCCTGTTGAACAGCATCATGGGAGCACTTTCATCACATAAACTGCGGCAATAATGGGGACACCTAGAGGTGGGCAATAAATAACAACCTTCCCAAAAATGCCAAGATTCCATGATTTTTAAGAAGAAAAAGGCAATAAATTTAACACTGACAACATGTATGAAATCAAGTTGTTGTGAAACGACTCAAATCTGAACTTTTGCCTTTTTTTAGGTTATAGCAAGAAATTTATTCGATGGAAGTATTTTGTTCCATTAAATACTGTGTGTGTTATAATTCAAAATCCTGGATTGTATGGAATTTTAAAGCTTTAACTTGTAAACAATTCAACAGCATTTATTCTACTATGACCTAAACAACAAAGCAGGTCTTCCTGAGCCAACTACTAACTTATTCTTCTTCGTACTACCAGCATGCCGATGATGGTGCACCAGGTCCAACAGCCAGCAACAGCCTTTTAAGCGAGCCTCAGATAAGGCGGCCTCGCAGTCTCAGCTCACCCACAGTAACCTTATCAACCCCAATGGAGGTGAGAGTTGAGCGTCTTCCACTCCCTTCAAGACTCTCAATCACCTTAACATCTCATTCTTTCCTTTCTTCCGTCACTACCTATTTTCTTCAGCCGGTGCAACCTTTCATTCAGCTGTTTATCTCAGCTAATCCGCTTACTATTCTTTAGTTATAATAATAATTACCTTCCTTCCTTGTAAAAACAGCTTTTGCATGTACTGTCTCTCATAATGAAATCTTTTGTGATCTTTATTTTAAAAAAACGTATGCACATTTCACTCTGAAAACTATTTTTATATTTGATAAAGTAGTCAACCAGTGTCTAGTTAGTAAAGCTATGACCACACTAGTGTTCTCATATTTAAATAGAAACTGTGTGATAATATATAATTGTACATTATTTGTAATTTAGCTGTTAGATTTCAGGTATCAAATGTCATCATTAACAATGCATGTTCTCAAGACAGACATGATAGTTATTGCTTTATCTTGAAAACTGATGTCTGCTTAAATATAAATTGAAACTATTTGATTATTTTTTCTGACTATGTTCTAAGTAGGTCAGTGCAGTGGTATATAAGATGCCTTGTATGTGCGCTTACTTGAGCTAGTGACTCTTAGATTATTTAATGGCCAATTTTAATGGGGCAATGTTTATGCATAATGCAGCTATTAACTAAAAATTTCCTCAATAATGAACTAGAATCTATTAACCACTAATTATAACATTTTTGCATTTTCCCATACGCACGATGATGTTACATAGGTGGAGTAAATTTAACCTTTTGGCTTTATTGGTAAACTTATGTTTGTATGAATTTTCTTATTCCAAAACCACATGGTCAGTCTACTCATGTTAATACAAGCTTTCATCATCACTGTTTGCTTTGAAAGAGGTTCAAAAAGCATTTACTTGTAGTTTTAACAAAGATCAGACCAGTCCATGCGAGGTATTAAGTGTGAGCACAGCAGTCCAGTAGTTGTGCTACTTACAGCTCAGAGGTTTGAGTTTAAATCCAAGCTTGGTAGATTGTGAAATTGAATTTAATAAGTATGGTAATGTTGTGGCTTGACACCAGAGAGACATGTAATCCAACCCAATCCAAAAGGCATTTGGTACAGTGTCACACAATGGACTTTTTAATCAGTAAGGGAATCGAGGGTTATGGGGAAAAGGCAGGAAAGTGGAGTTGAGGATTATCAGATCAGCCATGATCCCGTTGAATAGCGGGGAGCAGACTCGAAGGGCCGAATGGCCTACTTCTGCTCCTACGTCTTATGGACTTGTGAGCAAAGTTACAGTTCATGGAATAAACGGGCAGGAGCAACAGGGATACAAAATTGGCTGAACAACAGGAAACAAGCAGTAGTTGCGAATGAAAAAAAAACCCAGAAAATGCTGGAAAAACTCAGCAGGTCTGACGGCATCTGTGGAGAGAGAAACAGAGTTAACATTTCGAGCAGAGTCATATGGACTCGAAGCATTAACTTTGTTTCTCTCTCCACCGATACTGCCAGATCTGCTGTGTTTTTCCAGTATTTTCTGTTCCTATTTAAGATTTCCAGCACCTGCAGCATTTTGCTTTTATTTTATTAGTGGTTAATGGATGTTTTTCAGGCTTGAGGGGTGTTCCTCAGGGTCAGTGTTGGGACCCTAGCTTTTCCTGATATATATTCATGACCTAGACCTTTGTGTACAGGGCACAATTTCAAAGTTTGCAGTTTATACAAAACTTGGAAGCGTTATGAACTGTGAGGAGGATAGTGTAGAACTTCAGAAGGACATTTACAAGTTGGTGGAATGGGGGGGACAAGTGGCAGATGATGCTCAATGCAGAGAAATGTGAAGTGATTCATTTTGGTAGGGAGAACATACAGAGGTGACATAAAACAATGAGTACAGCTCTAAAGGGGGATGCAAGAGCAGAGGGACCTGGGTGTACCTGTGCATAAGTCATTGAAGACGGCAGGACAGGTCGAGAGAGTGGTTAATAAGGAAAACAGTATCCCTTGGCTTTATTAATAGGGGCATAGAGTTAAAGCACAAGTAGATAATGTTGAAATAAAAGCAAAATACTGCGGATGCTGGAAATATGAAACAAAAACAAAAATAGCTGGAAAAACTCAGCAGGTCTGACAGCATCTGCGGAGTTAACGTTTCGAGTCCGTATGACTCTTCAACAGAACTAAAGAAAAATAGAAATGAGATGAAATATAAGCTGTTTGAGTGGGTGGGACAGGTAGAGCTGGATAGAGGGCCAGTGATAGGTGGAGGCAAAGAAGAGATTGCCATAGACAAAAGGACAAAGGGGCGTTGACGGTGGTGATATTAGCTAAAGGATGTGCTAATGGTGACATTAAGGGTAGAAAGCAGGACTAGCAAGTGACAGGTGGCCCTAGAGGGGGTGCACTTCCTGTGCACACGAAAGAGCAGAAATCTCCCTGAGGCAAAGTGCACTTCCACTTTGAAAAAGATTAAAAATAGAAAAAAATTCCCTAACATGTCCCCCGCGGCAAAATTCTGCCCATTGAATCTCTCATTTAGTTCATTCTGTCTTTCCAGCCCAGAACGAAGAAACTAGCATGAACTCTTGCGGTGGGGTGGGCACGGACCCGATCAGCGCCCCCAATCGGGTCCGCGCCGCCATTTTACGTGGGCGGGCCAATTAAGGCCCACCCAGCGCGATGTGCGCCCGGAAGCACTGAGCGCTCCCTGTGCGGGTGGGGAAGGGTTTCCCTGAGCCGGGGCCTGCGCTCTTTCACGCATGCACACGAAAGAACAGAAATCGGTGCCTCAGGGAGATTGGTTTAAGTTTTAAAGAGCTAAATAAAGATAAGAAAAAATTTCAAGACGTCCCCTCAAGTGACAATATCACATGAGCTGGGACACGTCAATGAATTTTTATGAAAAATTTTATTCAATTTATAAACATTTCATGAAACCTCATCCTGCCCATGGATGAGGTTCCATGAAAAATGCGAAGTCCACCTGGGCTCTTCGCCTGCCCGTCAACCTTAAGGTTGGACGGGCAGCTCAGTTTATTGGCTTAATTAGTTTTTAAATGGCCTTAATAGGCCTTTGACAGTTTGGCGGGCACGCAGCCAAGTTGGCTGCGCGCCCGCCAAACTGAAAATCTAAATGACGCACGGTGATGTCAGGACACACGCCCAACATCACCCCGCGTCATTTTACGCCTCAGCGAGTCGGGGCAAAATCCTGGCCTTGAAGTATTCAGGACAAATACGTATAGTATAAATGCTTGTAAAACTAGAAACTTATTTTCTACCTCTGGCCAAGAAAAGGGCATTTACTTTTCTAAAGCTACAAATTTGGAATAGAGAAGGATCTGTGAGGCATAAGAATAAGGAGCAGGAGTAAGCTGCTCGGCCCCTCAAGCCTGATCTGCCAGGAGTCAGGAAGACACAGTAATCTAAAGGGCAAGGGCATATACACAGTCATACAGAAGGCCGGGGCAGATAATTGGTGGCTGGTAGGAAGCTGATGAGGGTAATATTTAGTCTGATGGACTATACAGAATGAGATGTAACAGTAGCGGGGAGAAGTTCTAATACTTGGGACTGAATTTGAACCTAGAAAACACATGGGTTTGTGTGGCGGGGGATTACAGTCCGACAAATCTGTTTCTCAACACACCCCCGCCTCCAACCTGCCATTTTGTTGATGATAACTTGTGTCTTACTAAATTTATTGTATTTTTTTGAGGAGGTAACAAGTGGGGTTGATGAGGGTAGCACATTTGGTATACTCTACATGGATTTTAGCAAAGCTTTTCATCAGGTCCCATGTGGCAGACTGATCAGGGAAGAAAAAGCCCATGAGATCTAAGGGAAAGTGGCAAGTTGGATCCAAAATTGCTCAGTGGCAGGAAGCAGAGGTTTATGGTTGAATATTTTGTAACTGGAAAACTGTTTACGGTGGGTTCCCACAGGGCTCAGCATTAGGTTCCTTGCTTTTCATGTTCTTTGTTTATTCAGCCATGAGAAATAGGCACGGTTAGCAGGGCCAGCATTTAATACTGAGCCAACTGGATGATGCATCTCAGCCTCCTCCTGAGGTCCCCGGCATCAATCCACGTGACATCAAGAAATGGCTGAAGGCACTGGATAATGCAAAGGCTATGGGGTCCTGACAACATTCCGGCCATAGTACTGAAGACTTGTGCTCCTGAACTGGTCGTGCCACTCGCAAGCTGTTTCAGTATAGCTGCCACACTGGCATCTACCCAGCAATGTGGAAAATTGCCCAGGTATGTCCTGTCTGCAAATAGCAGGACAAATCCAAGCAAAGTATACTACCCCATCAGTCTACTCTCGATCATCAGCAAAATGATGGAAGGGATCGTCGTCAGTGCTATCAAGTGGCACTTACTCAGAAATAACCAGCTCACTGACGCTCAGTTTGGGTTCCGTCAAGGCTACTCAGCTCCTGACCTCATTGCAGCCTTGGTCCAAACATGGATAAAGAGCTGTACTCCTGAGGTGAGGTGAGAGTGACTGCCCTTGACATCGAGGCAGCTTTTGACCGAGTGTGGCATCAAGGAGCCAGAGTAAAACTGGAGTCAATGGGAATCGGGGGAAAATCTTTCCACTAGTTGAGTCATACCTAACACAAAGGAAGATGTTGCTGGAGGTCAATCATCTCCATCCCTGGACATCACTGCAGGATTTTGTTAGGGTAGTATCCTCGGTCCAACCATCTTCAGCTGCTTCAACAATGACCCCTTCATCGTAAGGTCAGAAGTGGGAATGTTCGCTGATGATTGCACAATGTTCAGCACCATTTGTGACAGAGAGAATGTAACCATCTCCCCTTGTCACTCAATGGCATTCCTATTGCTGAAAACCCCATTATCAACATCCTAGGGGTTACCATTGACTAGCAACTCCCATATCCTGTGGGGGAAAAGAATTAAAAAGATGGTGCAAAAGTTGGCGATGCAGTTGATAGTGAAGAAGAAAACTGTAGACTGTAGGAAGATATCAACGGACTGGTCAAGTGGCAGAAAATTGGAAAATGTGGTTCAATCTGGAAAGGTGCACTAATGCATTTCTGGAGGGCAAACAAGGCAAGGGAATAAACAATAAATGCTCGGATACTGAGAAATTTAAGATGAGAGAGGAGCTTTGGAATGCATGTCTACAGAACCCTGAAGCTATCTGGACATGTAGGTAAGGTGATAAAGAATGCATCGGGGTGCTTACCTTTATTAGTCAAGGCATAGAATATAAGAACAGGGAGGGCATTCTATAACTGTATAGAACATTAGTTAGACACAGCTAGAGTATTATGTACAGCTCTCGTCACCGCTTACAGGAAGGTTGTGATCACATTAAAGAGGGCTCACAGGCGCCTTACAAGGATGTTGCCAGGGATGGAGAATTTTAGATATGAGCAAAGGATAGGCTGGGCTTGTTTTCTTTGGAACAGAGGAGGCTGAGAGAAGATTTAAAGGGCCCAGGTATGGTACATAGGAAAGACCCGTTTACCTTAGCAGAGAGCTTAATAACCAGAGTTTACGGATTTAAAGTAATTGGTAGAAGAATTAGCAGAGGGGGTGGTGTGAGGGTTTGAGAGATTTTCACCCAGAGAGTGTGGAGGAGGTGGGGTTGTGTGTGGGTTGGGGGTAGGTCTGGCACTCTCTGCCTGAAAAGGTGGCGGAGGCAGAAAGCCTCATCACATTTAATAAATACTTGGATGTGCAGTTGAATTACCGTAATCTACAAGGCTGCGGACCAAGAACTGGAAAGCAGCATTAGTCCAGATAGATATCCTAGTGCAGGCAGAAAAATGATGGGCCAAAAGGCGTCCTTCTGTTGTAAATTTGAGATTCTAATTTGTTTTTCTAGTTATCAGGAGATGTGTTGTCATCACCCTGAAATTACCTGCAGAGTACCAAAATTTATAACAGTCATGTTGGATAAAATGGCAGCAAATGCAGACAAATGCAAGAAGCACTTTGTGACTTGAGTAATGAAGTTTCATGGCATTTAACATTATTCATAGTTTTCGCAAGTCACTGCTTGAGATTGATTGCATAGTAATGCCAAACGATGTGAGTCCACTCCAGTGTATAATTGGGAGTAGTCATTGGGCTGACCTGTGACTTGAAAATCTTTCTCCAGATAGTGTACTCAAACTGAGTATTGGCAAGTATGCGAGACTTTGGTGCTTTGGTGTCAAATCACCTGTGGCATGCTCCTTAAGATTAATGAGTGGATAAATTTAAGAGGGAAAGAGTAAGGTTATACCTACCTTGGTAAACATCATACCGATGTTTATACCTCACATTTATGGTGGTGTCGTGATAATGTCACTGGATTAGTAAACCACAAGGCCTGGCTAATACACTGGGGACATAGGTTCATATACCTTCATGGTGGAATTTAAATTCAATTAATAAAATCTGGAATTGAAAACTAGTCTCAGGAATGGTGACCATGAAACTACCATTAATTGTTCCTTAGACAGCACTTCCAAACCCATGATCGTGAACATCCAGAAGGACAAGGGCAGCAGGCATATGGGAACACCATCTCATGGAAGTTCCCCTCCAAGCCACTCACCATCCTGATTTGGAAATATATTACCATTCCTTCACTGTCGCTGGGTCAAAATCCTGGAACTCGCATCCTAACAGCACTGTGGGTGTACCTACACCACATGGACTGCAGTGGTTCAAGAAGGTGGCTCACCACCACTTCCTCGAGAGCAATTAGGGATGGACAATAAATGCTGGCCTAGCCATCCCATTAATTAATTAAAAAAGAACCCATCTGGTTCTCGAATATTGTTTAGGGAAGAAAATCTTGACACCTTTACCTGGTCTGGCCTACGTATGTCTGCAGATTCACAGCAATGTGGTTGACTCTTAAACCCCTCTGAAATAGCCTAGCAAGCCACTCAATTCAAGGGCATATAGGGATGAAAACAAATGTTGGCCTTGTCAGCGATGCCCACATTCCATGAAAGAATAAATATGCAAGCCTTCTCCCACTCTACTTCCAGCTAGACCTGTCAGCATCATCTTTACCTACTTCACTCCCATCCTCTTTGCTGCTTATTTGTAACTGATTTGAAATGTTTGCAGTAATTAATTTTGACCAATTGCTTCATTTGCAAATTGCACCCCATACTGCAGTCTAACTTGAATCAAAAATCCACAGCGTTGGCCTGTGTGCAGTACTTTTGTGCATTGTAGGGTTAGGAAGTGTCAAATTTCTACAGCGAGCACTTGCTCAGTACTTTCCAACAGGGCAATGCTTATTGTTTAGCTTTTTTTAAGACTTAAATGAAATAAAGAATGAAAGCCAGATGAAATGTAAGTCATCCTTTCAAATTAAATGCTTTTATTAAAATTTCCCATTTGTTCTCTTCCTTGATTGAATTATTCTTATATTGATTGAAAATATTTGGTTAAATACTTTGCAGTATTAAGTTACAAGTATCACATGGACTGTTGCATTTAGCATATCCACAAAGTTAGTTGCTTCACTGGACCATTGCAAGTTAGGTGAAGCTTAGGTTTTATCATATTTATTTGTACCAAATCTATGATTTAAAAAAAAGGTTGCTGAATGGTTTAGCTGACGTGAGGATATTCTTCCTTAAGATTTCATGCAAGTTTTATAGTAGGTTACAAAAAAACAACCAAAGTGCCAAAAAATATTTAAATTGAGCTGACCCAGACTCAGCCCCAGTCCATGTGATATATGATTGTTTATATTTTTTCAGGGTGCTAAAGATCTCCCTCTGCGCAGAGCTGTAAAAGACACTTTCTCTACTCCTCAGTCTCCACAGCTTTCGCCTTATAATTCACCAAAGGCACAGCATAAGGCCGTACAGAGTTTCCTACCTCCTGGCTGGGAAATGCGCATAGCTCCAAATGGCCGGCCTTTCTTCATTGATCACAATAATAGAACAACGACATGGGTAAGTCCTAAACTCTACCCCAAAGTATTTTTCCTCTCCTCTTGTAGTGAGATTTACTTTTCAGCATGGAGGCCAAATATGTGTACATTACTTGGTTCTATTACATGTGCCATGTGATGAAATGGCTGTGTTAATGGATAGCATCTCTTTGGAATTAGCATGTCAAAATAATTGAGTTGTTAACTAGAGGCTATGCAGTGAGCAATAGCCGGAAAAGGCGGTTAAGTATTTACGAGCATGTTTGGGATGGTTTGCTTGCTTGAATCCCTGGACTGGTTCCTGTAAAAGTGTTTTAGCTGTTGCAGAGAAAAACAAACCATTCCTTTTTCTTAGAAGCTATAGATGGATCTATTTCTAGAATATTGAGCAGAGTTTGCATAAATAGTATTAAACATACTAATATTGTTCTGATGGAGGGATTTTCTGCAGTTCTGTCCTTTTGTCTTGCCTTTTGGTTGCTACCTCAACTTACAGAAAATTTCATTAAATTATCATCAAACACTAAGTGTGATTTCCTTTCGAATATTGGTGTCTTTTTTTAAAATATGCAAGCGCCTGTAACTGCTAAGATAAAAATAGAAAATGCCGGAAATACTTAACAGATCTGGCAGCATCTGTGGAGAGAAAAACAGAGTTAACATTTCAGGTTGATTACTTTTCATACGAGCTGTGAAAAGTTAGGAATGTAATTGGTTTTAAGCAAATTGAAGTGGGGAGGATGAGGGGGAGGGGAAGGAAAGGACTTGTGATAGTATTGAAGGCAGGAGAGCTTTAATGACAAAGGGGTTCATGATGCAAGCCAAAGGGAGTGGTAATGGACAAGTGAAGAAACAAAAGATGTGTCTGGAGGAGGTGTAAATGGCAGAATGATGAACAGCTGCTGTCTGGAAGCCAAAAAAAGGAGAAAGCCAAGAGAGATGAACCACATACATGTGAACTAGGAGCAAGAGTGGGCCACTCGGCCCTTCAAGCCTGCTCCGCCATTCAATAAGATCATGGCAGATCTGATTGTAACCTCCAGCCTAGCCCTGATAACCTTTCACCCTCTTGTTAATCAAGAATCTGTCTAGCTCTGCCTTAAAAATATTCAAAGACCCTGTTTCCACTGCATTTTGAGGAAGAGAGTTCCAACAACCCCTTATTTTTAAAGCGTGACCCGTTGTTCTAGATTCTCCCCCAAGAGGAAACATCCTCTCCACATCCACCCTGTCAAGACCCCTTGGGATCTTTAAAAGTTTCAATCAAGTTACCTCTCACTCTTCTGAACTCCCGTGGATACAAGCCTAACTTGTCCAACCTTTCCTCTTAAGACAACCCATCCATTCCTGGTATTAGTCTAGTAAACCTTCTCTGAACTGTTTCTAACACATTTACACCTTTCCTTAAATAAGGAGACCAATACTGTACACAGTACTTAGATGTGGTTTCACCAGTGCCCTGTACAACTGAAGCATAACCTCTCCACTTTTGTATTCAATTCCCCTTGCAATAACCAATAACATTATATTTGCTTTCCTAATTACTTGTTGTACCTGCACACTAGCCTTTTGTGATTCATACACTAGGACACCCAGATCCCTCTGAACCCCAGAGCTCTGCAATCTCTCACCATTTAGATACTATGCTTTTTTACCCTTCCTGCCAAAATGGACAATTTCACATTTGCCCACATTATACACCATTTTCCAGGTCTTTACCCACTCACTTAACCTATCTATGTCGTTTTGTAGCCTCCTTACAACTTTCACAACTGTTTCCTACCTATCTATGTGTCTTCACCAAATTTAGCAACCATACCATCTATCCCTGTGGCACACCACTTGTTACATCCCACCAACCAGAAAAAGATCCATTTTCACCAGCAAAGAAAAGGAAACAAATCTGCTTACAGTCTGAAATTGTTGAACTCCATGTTGAGAGTGGAAGACATTAAAGTGCCAATCAAAAGATGAGGTACTGTTCATTGAGCTTGCGTTGAGCTTCATTGGAGCACTTAAGGAGGCTGAAGAGAGAAAGGTCAGAGTGGGAGCAAGGTGGAGAATTAAAATGACAGAAGCTCAGGGTCACATTTATGGACTGGGCAGAGGATTCCTGCAAAGGAATCTACATTTTGTCTCCACACTGAAGCAGACTGCATTGTGAGCAATTAGTACAATGTACAAAGTTGAAAGAAGCAAGTGTAAATCACTTTCTTCTGAAACAGTGTTTATACTACTAGCTTTATCACTTCGCTATTCTCTCCACTGAATTGGGCAGCTGAGTTCCTGTTAACTAATTTTAATGCTCTTATGTAAATTATTAAAATTACTTTAGTAAAACTAGAAATGATCCTCTGATCACGTAGAATCATAGAACGGTGACAGCACAGAAGGAGGCCATTTGGCCCATTGTGTTGATGCAAGCTGTCTTCAAGAACAACTCACAATTCACCTAGTTGCACTTCCCCACCTTTTACTCATAGTCCTGTACATTTTTCTTTTCAGATAATTATTCAATTCTCATTTGAAGGCCTTGATTGAATTTGCATCCACCACATACTCTCAGGCAGTGCATTCCTGATCCTAATCACTCATCAAGTAAAAATGATTTTCTTCAAGTCGCCATTGTTTGTTTTGCCAATCACCTTTAATCAGTGAGCTCTGGATCTCAATCCTTCCTGCAATTGGAATGGTTTATCCTTATCTTCTCTGTCCAGACCTCTCATGAGTTTGAACACCTTTACAAAATATCCACTTATCCCTCTGTTCTCCAAGGAGGACAGCTCCAGCTTCTCCAGCCTATCCATGTAGTTGAAGCTCTTCATCCTTGGAACCATTCCCATAAATCTTTTCCGCACCCTCTCTAATGCCTTTACATCATTCCTCTGGACACACTACTCAAGTCAGCATTTTGTATAGGTTTATTATAACTTCCTTGCTTTTATACTATATACCCCTGTTTCTAAAGCCCAGGATCCTAATTGCTCTCTCAACTTACTCTGTATCTTCACTGATTTGTGCATGCATACACCCAGGTCCCTCTGCTCTTGCACCCTCTTTTTAAAATTGCACCCTTTGTTTTATTATCTTCAATATGTTATGGAGATGTGCCTGCTGGAGTTTTTCTGGCTTCAGACTTTGCAACCATTAGTGATAAGTCACTGCTACGCAATGCCTTGGCCTCAGGAAAGAATAGGCCATGACACTCATCTTAGCACACACCTGACATCACAGCCATTCTGGCTCCTGTGTGCATGACATGTGTCGTCATAAGCGCATGCACCAATAATGTAGTTTTATAAGCAAACTTTAAGTTAATGTTGATTTTGTATGAATGATATAGATGTAAGATAAATGTTTCTCACAAGATTATTGTAATAATTTTATAATACATTAGAATATTTCAAATAAATATGTTTTCTTAGCATATTAATGTTCATAACATGAAATTGCCTATGTTTTGCTTCTAGCTTGAATAAATTTACGTATGATATTTTTTTAAAAACACAAAAATTTATTACTTTTAGTAATAAAAAGCAGGAAAATATTTCAAGCTTCCGTAAGCTGCTATTAATTCTGATGAGTTTTTTGCTGTGGCATGTAAAAGTCGGTGGGGTAGGTGGTCCACAGGGTCTTTTGTCCAACCTAAGTGGCCAGCGCATGGAAAATGTTTGAGAACCACAGGCCCAAATAGATGCATGATATGATGAGAGGGAAGAGGTGTATCTTTATGTTAGGGAGGTTAGTGGCGATGAGAATATAAGTATTATGAGAGCATGTGAGACAATTGTTAAAGATAACTAAAGAAGGAATTGCTTCTGTAAAATGTTAGCAAACTCAAGGTGGATAAATTACTGGGTCATGATGGCATGCATTCCGGCCTGTGAAGAAATTAAGGAAGGAAATAAAGCGTCTTGCTTGCGATTTTTTACTCTTCCTCATCTACGCATATTCTGTTATGGGACTGGAAGGTGGCCAATGAAACATCCCTCTTCAAGGAAGGAGACCAAGGGAAATTGTTGAATTGAAGACGAGTTGGTCCAACATCAGGTCTGGGGAAACTCTTAGAATCGATGAATAGAGGTAAAATTAGCAAGAATTCAGAAATGTCAAGGTTAATCATGAACAGGTAGCATGGATTTTTTAAAGGCAAGCTGTGTTTGACAATTTTTAGGCTTTTTTTCACAAATATGTCCAATTGAGTTGATGAAGAGAATCAAGCTGATATCGTGTACATTGATGCATGCATTTGAAGCATTGCAGAAAAAGGCAACCAAACTAAGTCAAATCTGATAAGTTTTTATTTAAATTCGTTCTTAAGATGTGGACATCATTGGCAAAGCCAGCATTTATTGCCCATCCCTAATTGCCCTTGAGAAGGTAGTGGTGTAAGTACACTCAAAGTGCTCCTTTTCTGTAGCAGTTTGATACAACTGAACGGCTTGCTGGGCCACTTCAAAGAGCAGTTAAGAGTCAACCACATTAATGTAGGCCTGGAGTCATGTGTAGGCCAGAGTGGTTAAGGATGGCAGATTTCTACCTCTGAAGGTCATTGGTGAACCTGTTGGGTTTTTACAACAGTCCAATAATTTCATGATCATAATGAATGAGACGAGCATTTTATTCCAGATTTATTAATTACTTTTTTTTTGTTCGAGTCCACCACTCCTACAGCAATTTTCAAAGAATTATCTTTTACAGGAAGATCCACGGCTGAAATATCCAGTTCACCTAAGAGGGAAAGCATCTTTGGATCCAAATGATCTTGGACCTCTCCCTGTAAGTGCAACAATTTATTCATTTTTATAAGCACATAGATAGCAACTTATGATAAAGGCTTCAGTTCAAAGTCCTGCCACTAAATCACATTTCACACTTGCTTGGCACTATTCCAACATTAAAACCATAAAATGTAGACAGCTAGACAGTTAAGTGGCACAGTGTGCCATTTAAAACAGAGAGCAGGTGAGCGTGGACTTTATTTAAAACAGAGAGCGGGTGGACTTTATTTAAAACAGAGAGCGGGGAGGCTTCATTTAAAAAGAGCATGGAGAGCAGCTGATTGGTGAGTTGGATTAGTGAGTATTTCTAGTCTTTAGATTAAAAGTAAGGTCAATAGTTGATGTTTAGATCTCTAGTCTTTATTTTCTCTTTCTTAAAAATAGCTTGTTAAGTATAAGATCAATACTGGTGTAAATAATTAATTTCAATAAAGTGTAAAGAGCAGAGACACTAGAGTAATAAATTAAATAAGATAAGATAGCGATGGCAGGATGGGTTGCTGCTGCAGCGTGTGGCAGCACTCCAAGATAATAATCTCAGGATTACTACCTGAACCACGGGCAAACTGGCATGGAGTTTTTTTTTATTCGTTCATGGGACGTGGGTGTCACTGGGCATGCATCTATTGCTCATCCCGAATTGCCCTTGTTTAGAGGGCATTTAAGAGTCAGCCACATTGCTGTGGGTCTGGAGTCACATGTAGGATGTGAAGGACATTAGTGAACCAGATGTGTTTTTACAGCAATCGACAATGGTTTCATGGTCATCATCAGATTTTTATTGAACTCAAATTCCATCACCTGCCATGGCGGGATTTGAACCCGGGTCCCCAGACCATTACATGGGTCTCTGGAATACCAGTCCAGTGACAATACCACTATGCCATTGCCTCCCCATAGAGTTAAATGCATGGCCCAAAGATTGGTGTGGGAGGAATGGGTTTTGGTTCATTGGGCACTGGCATCAGTATTGGAGTAGAAGGGAGCTGTTCCGGTGGGATGGGCTTCACTTGAACCATGCTGAAACCAGTGTCCTGGCGAATCGAATAACAAGGGCTGTAGAGAGGGCATTAAACTAAATAAAGTGGCAGGGGGGTGGGTGAGGGCAGGGTTTTGGAGAGGGGATAAGTAGGCTTACAAAACAAAAGGACATGGCAGCATTGCAGGGCAGTTACTTAGGTAATGGTACCTAGAGTGTGACAGGAAGGGACAGAGTGTACAAACATAAAAAAACAGCAACAATTAGGATCAAATGGGGGGAAAATGGTAAAAAGGCAAAACTAATGGCTCTTTACTGAAATGCACGCAGTATTTGGGACAAAATAAATGAATTAACAGCACAAATAGAGGTTAATGGGTACATCTTATAGCCATTACAGAGACATGGTTACAAGGAGATCAAAGCTGGGAACTAAATATTCAGGGGTATGTGACTTTTCGAAAGGAGAGGCAGGAAGGAAAAGGTGGTGGGGTAGCTTTGTTAGTACGAGATGGATTAAGTACAAATGCAAGAAATGATCTTGGATCGGAAGATATAGAATCCATATGGTTGGAAGTAAGAAATGACAAGGGGAAGAAGACACTGATGGGAGTAGTCTATAGGCCCCCTAACAGTAGCTGTGCTGTAGGACAGTGAATAAACCAGGAAATAATGAGGGCATGTAAAAAAAGACAGTATAATAATCACGGGTGACTTTAATCTTCATGTAGATTGGGAAAATCAAATTGGCAGAGGTAGCCACGAGCAAGAATTCATAGAGTGTATTCAGAACAGTTTCCTAGAACAATATGTTGTGGATACAAACAGGGATCAGGCGATTTTGGATCTAGTAATGTGTGATGCGGCAGGCTTAAAAAATGATCTCAGAGTCCCTAGGAAACAGTCACCATAATGGTGGAATTTAGCATTCAGTTTGAGAGTGAGAAACTTAGTTCGGAAACAACTATGCTAAACTTGAATAAGGGTTATTACAAAGGAATGAGGGCAGAGTTAGCTGGAGTGGACTAGGAAAGGAGTTGAGCAGAAAAGATGGTTAATGAACAATGGCAGACATTTAAGAAAATAGTTCATGACTCACAACAAAGATATACCCCAGCGAGGGAGAAGGATTGTAGGAAGGGGATAAACCAACCATGGTTAACCAAAGAAGTTTAGGATAGTATCAAATTGAAATAAAAAACATACAATGTGGCAAAGCTTAGTGGTAAGCCAGAGGATTGGGAAAGTTTTAAAAACCAACAAAAGATGACCAAAAAATAATAAAGGGAGAAAATAAACTTTGAGGGTAAACTAGCAAGTAATATAAAACGGACAATAAGAGCTTCTGTAAATATATAAAAAGAAAAAGAGAGGCCAAAGTCAATATAGGCCCCTTAGAGAATGAGGCTGGGAAAATATTAATGGGGAACCAGGAAATGGCAGAGGAGTTGAATAAATACTTTGCATCAGCCTTCACGGTAGAAGACATTCATAGCATACCAAAAGTACTAAATAATCAAAGGGCAAAAGTGGGAGAGGAAATAAATACAATAACTATCACTAGAGAAAAAGTACTAGGAAAATTAGTGGGGCTAAAGGCCGATAAGTCACCTGGACCTGATGGGTTGCATCCTAGGATAATAGAGGAAATAGCTGCAGAGAAAGTGGATGCACTGGTAGTAATGGAAAAGTCCCAGAGGATTGAAAAACTGCCAATGTAACACCCTTATTCAAAAAGAGAGGGAGACAAAAAAAAGCAGATAACTGTAGGCCAGTTAGCTTAACATCTGTTGTTGGGAAAATGTTGGACTCTATTATAAAGGATGTAATAGCAGAGCATTTAGAAATGCATAATATAATCAAGCAGAGTCAGCATGGCTTCATGAAGGGGAAATCATGCCTGACAAATTTATTAGAATTCTTTGAGGAGGTAACAAGCAGGATAGATAAAGGGGAACCAGCATATGTAATACATTTGAATTTCCAAAAGATGTTCGATAAGGTTCATACGGCTACTTAATAAGTTAAGAGCCCGTGGTGTTGAGGGTAGTATATTAGCATGGATAGAGGACTGGCTAACTAATAGAAGGCAGAGAGTTGGAATATGAGGGGGCATTTTCAGGATGGCTACCTGTAACTAGTGAAGTGTCACAGGGATCAGTGCTGGGGCCACAATTAGTTATAATATATATTAATGACTGGATGAGGGAAATTAATGTACTATCACCAAATTTGCAGAGGACACAAGAATAGGAGGGTAGGCAAGTGGTGAGGATGACACAAAGAGTCTACAGAGGGATATAGACAGGTTAAATGAGTGGGCAAAAACGTGGCAGATGGAATATAATGTGGGAAAGTGTGAGGTTATGCACTTTGGCAGGAAGAATAGAGGAGCTTAATGTTACTTAAATGGAGAAAGACTGAAGAAAGCTGCAGCACAGAGGGATTTGGGGGTCCTCGTGCACGAATCCCAAAAAGCTAGCATACGAGTTCAGCAGGTAATAGGTGAGGCAAATGGAATGTTGCCCTTTATTTCAAAGGGATTGGAGTATAAAAATAGGGAAGTCTTGCTAAATCTATACATGGCACTGGTTAGACCACACCTAGAATACTGTGAACAGTTTTAGTCCCCTTATCTAAGGAAAGATATACTGGCATTGGGGGCAGTCCAGAGAAGGTTCACTAGGTTTATCCCAGGGGTGGAGGTGTTTTCTCACGAGGAGACGTTGAGTAAGTTGGGCCTGTACTCATTGGAGTTTAGAAGAATGAGAGGTGACCTTATTGAAACGTATGAGATTCTTCAGGGGCTTGACCAGGTAGATGCAGAGAGGTTGTTTCCCCTTGTGAGAGAGTCTAGGACCAGAGGGCATAATCTCAGAGTAAGGGGGCGCCCATTTAAAACAGAGATGAGGAGGAATTTCTTCCCTCAGAAGGTAGTGAATCTGTGGAATTCTTCACTGCAGAGGGCTGTAGAGGCTGGGTCGTTAAGTATATTCAAGGCGGAGATAGATTTTTAATCAGTAAGGGAATCAAGGGTTATGGGGAATAGGCAGGAAAGTGGAGTTGAGGATTATCAGATCAGCCATGATCTCATTGAATGATGAAGCAGACTCGGTGGGCTGAATGGCCTACTTCTGCTCCTACGTCTTATGGTGTGTGTCAATGCAAAATGATTGTTCTCCACATCAATGCAAACTGTGCCCAGTATGAAGCCAAACTTAACATGTCTAATGCAGAGAGCCACCTCTCCTACTGTTAAAATATAATCATTACTCAGCTACCAGTGAGTGCAACTGTATTATTCAGTCTGGCTGCCAACAATATCAGCATGTCTTTAAGACAAAGACTAATTTGTAGCAAAAACATGACCATATGTATGACAGCAAATAATTTCAAAACAAGTCCATTACAAGTGTGTTTTTCTCCCATTACCTGTTGAGCTGCTTAATATTCCCCTGCCAATGTTTTTTATTTTAATGTGTTTTATATATTTTTCTCCCATGATCTTGCAGCAAGGCTTCATTGAAATTTGTTTATCTCAAATCCTCCACACCTTGTCCCCACCCCTTTTCCAATATGTGAAACTGACTGAGAGTATGAGCTTGCATAGGTACACAGAATTTCAGAGGACCATGAAAACCCAAGCTACTTTCTCATAGCTTCTATATTTTGCTGTGAAATGTGTGCTTTGTTCCAGCGTTCCATTATTTTGAATAAAATTGTTTCTGTAATCCTTCATTTTTAAACAGCCTGGCTGGGAGGAGAGAATCCATTTAGATGGAAGGTCATTCTTCATAGATCACAGTGAGTAAGATGACATATTTTGAAAATGAGTAATGTTAATCTTTAAAATTTTGATGGTGATGTCTGGAGCAAATGACAACTTTTATGCCTTAATCATGGCATGACATGTACTGCGTTGCACCGAGAGCCTGAAAAGAAAATCACACGAGCTAAACACGTAGACAGCAGCTTGTGATGCCCTGATGATGGTTTCAGTTCAAAGTCCTGCATTTTGGCTGAAGGGATGGGGAGAGGTAATGTAGACTTAGTGGTACAGATCTAAAGAGTGTGCAAGGAGAGAGGGACTTGGGAGTGCAGATGCATCAATCGTTGAAGTTGGAGGACATATTGAGGAAGTGGTTAGCAAAGCGTAGGAAACCTTGGGCTTTGTAAATAGAGGCATTGTGTACAAAAGCAGGGAAGTTATGCTGAACCTTTATAAAGCTCTGGTTTGGCCACCACAGGAGTATTACATCCAGTTCTGGTCACCGCACTGTCAGATGGATCCTAAGGGTCTTTGAGAGGGTGTAGAGGAGATTCATGAGAATAGTTCCAGGAATGGGGGTTAGTTACAAAGTTCAGTTGGAGAAGTTGGGGTTTTCCTTGGAGCAATGAATACTGAGGGGAGATTTGATGTAAGTGTACAAGATTATGATAGGCTTGGATTAGTTAGACAAGGAAACACTGTTCCCATTAGCTAATGGTACAAGGGCATGGGGACACAGATTTAAGGTTTTGGCAAGAGATTCAGGGGAACATAAGGAAGAATTTTTTTAATGCAATGAGTGGTAATGGCCTGGAACTAGCTGCCCATGAGGGTGGCGGAAGCAGAGACAATGGGCAGAATTTTGAGGTCGTTGGCAGGCCTGGGAGTGGAAACGGTCCACCCCCCACGATCAGCCCCTGACTGCGATTTCACACTGGTTGGCCAATTAACCTCAGCGCTGCCTGTGTGGGGGCGGGTGGAGTGCAAGCACAAAGTCTGCGCAAGCACGCAGGGGAGCACACGGTGAAAGCTCCCTGAAGGCAGGGAGCTTCCTCAGCGAGCTGAACAATTTTAAAACCAAAAGTAAAGATTTTTAAAATCTGGAAAAAATGTCCTGACATGGGACTCACACACAATAACATCAGAATAAAAATTTGCTAAAAAATCTGAAGGCTGCCTGGCTGATTCACCCACCCGCCAACCGTAAGGTTGGAACGGCAGCGAAGAATAGGTTTAAGTAGTTGATTTAAAGGTCTTAATAGGCTTCTTGATTGTTGGTGGATGCACTGCAGACTCCTGCGCGCACCCGCCGACCAAAATATCGCGCGAGTGTGCAATGACGTTGGGATGCTCGCCCGACGTCATCGCGCACTATTTTACGCCCGATCAGGTCGGGTGCGCGCGCCTGCCTGTGGGATGTAAAATGTACCCACTGAATGATTTGAAAGGGAAATTGGTTGGGCATTTGAAGGAAATAATTCAGAACTACAGTGGAGGACTCGCTCCATAGAGAGTGGCATAGACTTGATGGGTGGAGTGACCTCCTTCTGTGTTGTAAATGACACTTTGACTCCTGCTATTACTGAGCAACAGCTTCAAAAAAGCTGACAACTCGAAAACATTGTTGAATGTAGGTCTCTTACTAAATCTGAAACACATTGTTTAAAAATTATTTGTTCGGTTGTCACTGTGATGTTGAGCCAATCTTCTTCCTAACCCTCAATATTTAGAATTTAAAATTCTCATACTTCTGTTTAAGCTCGTCCATGGCTTTTCCCTTCCCTATGTCTGTAATCTCAGACAGTCCTTTGAGAATTCTCCCGTCCTCCGTTTCTTACCTCTTGTACATCTCGGTTTCCTTTGCTCCATCATCCGTTACTGTGTTTTCAGCTGTCTAGGCCCTTGCCTCTAGAATTCGCTCTCTGAACCTCTGCAGATCATTTTCCTCCTTTTAAGAATCTCCTTAAAGCTTGCCGCTTTGACCAAACTTTTGGTCATTAGTCTGAATATTTCCTTGTGTGATTCGGCATCAAATTTTGTCCATCGATGTTTCTGTGAAGTACCTTTCAGATTTGTTACTACAGTAGGGGGGCTATATGAAGTTTCTTGTTGCCAGTACCAGTTCATGCTGATGCTCTTTGAGCACTTAATTGTTAGCTTTGGCTCAGTGGTCGCCCCCATGCCTCTGAAGCCCCAACTGAGACTTATAAGTGTATCGCCGAGAGAGTGAATAATGCTGGGGGTGCCTTCCTTCAGATGAGACCTAAACACCAAGACTGTGTTTACCTGCACCAGTGATTCAGCTCATCTTTAAAGATCCTAATGCATTTTTGAAAGAAGAGCAGGAGTTCTTCTGGTGTCCTGGCCAGCCTTCATCCCTCAGCTAACATAATTTTAAAAAATAATGAATTTATTCTCTTGCTGTTTATCAGACTTTGTTGTGTTTAAAATATACTGCCAGATATGCCTAAAAACATAAGTGATTGCACTTGAAAGTAATTCATTGTTATGTGAAATACTTTGTGACATTTCTGAGGCACTGTTTTATTTATTTCTTTTTCCTTTTCCCCCCATTTCATATTGGAACTCTTTCTTCTTTGTCTCTTTATCCATGCACACATTGTTTACCTCTCTCTTTTAAAACTCGACAATTTCTTCTCCCCTTTAGGGTTGAAACTGTTTTCCCTGCTGCCAACACAATCGCAATTCACATGGGCATTCCTGTTTTTCTCTCCCCCAGCACAGAAACTGACACTCTTCTCTCTATCCTCTCACAGCTCAAGCTGACACAGGTTGGCATTTTCCTCACTGTTCCCTAGGTCTTCCTGTATTCTTCTTGCTCTCCACCTCTATCTCCTGCTCGTTCCTCAATCCAAGTCGGCAGCTTTGTTGTAGTTCCCTCTTTTTCTCCCTCCTATTTCAGACTAACATTCTTCTTCACAAGTTTATGTTCTGCCTTTCTCCATTCTCCTACAGCTCAACTTTTGGTTACTATGTCTTGCTGCTGTTTCAGTCATTCAACATAGCTGCACAATTTGGGCAGAATTTAACCTGGCTCTCGGGAGCAGGCTAGGAGCAGGGGTACTCAGCCAGGGGAAGGTGTGTAATGTGGGGAGGCTGCCCATTATTAAAAGCTGGCAGGCTCCTTCTGTGCTTGGGATGGGGGTCGCTCCTGATCAAGCATCCTGAGGCCCATGGGGGTCCCCCTGGCAGCAAAGGCTAATGCCTCAGGGGCCACTGTTTACAAATTAGGGGTCACCCATTTGAGACAGAGATGAAGAAATATTTATTCTCTGAGAGCTGTGAGACTTTGGAATTCTCTTCCTCAAAAGGTGTTTGAGGCAGAGCCTTTGAATATCTTTAAGGCAATGGTAGATAGATTCTTGATAAGCAAGGCAGTGAAAGGTTATCGGGGGTTGGCAGGAATGTGAAGTTGAGGTTAAAATTTGATCAGCCATGATCTTATTTGAATGGTGGAGCAGGCTCGAGAGGCCAAATGGCCTACCCCTGCTCCTAATTTGTATGTTCATAAATCCCCCCCCCCCACTCACCACTTTCCAGCTCGCTACAGTGAGGGATGGAGTTGGTAGTGCGTGAAGAGAGTTTGGAGTGGGGACTGAAAGCTTCAGTCTTCCCAATATGTAATTGAAGAAAATTTCTGCTAATTCAGTACTGCAAGTTGGATAAGCAGTCTAATAATTTAGCAACAGTGGAGGAGTTGAGAGAGCTGGTGGTGAGGCAGAGTTCATGCTGACGTTTTCCTATTCTCCTCTTGTCTTCACTGCCCCTTTGGTTTTGAACTTTTATGACTGCTCCAGGTGTTTTGCATAGCACTACATGCTCATGAGAATTGCCACCCACAGAATACCGAAATATTCGGTCCTCAGAAGCAGTATGTGTGCTAGGTGTTGTGGTAAAGGAGTGGGAGGGTGCGATCAAAAGTGACACCGAAATGAGAACACTTGCTTTATATGAAGTCACGTTTTTATAAATGTCTGATATTTTCCATTGTGAATACTTGGAGGAGGTAGAGTTATAACCCCTCCACAAACACAGATAAACAAAGTCAAATCAATGTAAAGCAACACAGGATAATAAGATTTAAATCAATCAAGGATAGATTGTGTTTATCCCAGTGGGCTGAAAGATGCTAGGGAGGGCATTTGTGAGGCACTGGTGGCCATTAAAATCAGCCAAAAGATCAATCTAAACCTGCTCAAAGATTTGACATTTTTGAGAGCAAAAGTCTTTGAGTGATCCAAACAAGGGCAAGATATTAATTTTGCTTAGTAAGGATGAGGACAATGAATTTCTGAACATTGGGACATTGATGAGGTAACAGTACAATGTGTTATCAATTTTGAAAAAAGAAAATAAAATAGGCACAAGCTGGTTCATTAGTCTCAGCCGCATTCAGTGTAAAATAATTAAGATTATCAAGAGTGAAGTTGGGTCACTATATAATAATAATCTTGTTAACTATAACCAACATGGATTCAGAAGGGCAAGCTCATATCTGACCAATTTCATTTAGATGACTTTGAGAAAGTAACATCCCAAGTGGCATGTGAAAGCTTTAAGATATATGTACCCAATCTTTGAAAAGGCTTATGACAAAGCAACTCGTGTAAGTCTATCAGCCAACTCATAGCTGTGGGGATTCATGCTAAAATATAGGATAAATAAGAAACTTGCCTGTCAGGTAGACAGAAATGAGTGCCCATTAGAGAATTTGTACTGGACTGTTTCCCCAGAGCTCAATAACGTGTTACCATTACTGTTTCTCATTTATATAAATAACCTGGACTCAGAAACTCAGTGCCATGTGGTTAAATTTACCAATGATACCAAACTGGAAAAGGCAGTGGAATTAGAGGAAGTAGCTCAGAAATTTCAGAATAAATTAGGCAAAGTGTGTACTTCAGCCAATTAATAATTGAAGACAAGTGCAAGGAACCGCGTATAAGGTAAATGTACTCTCGTGAATGAGGGAAGAGTTAAGTGGAATGAGACCTAGGAATCTTAGACTCAATGCTAAATATGTTCAGCCAATACAGAGCAGCAAGCAAAGCCAAACAATGTAGTCAAAACAATTGAATATAAGTTAAAAGAACATATGATCAGACTGCAGTTGTCTGTTGGACCACACCTTCAATATACTAAGGCCAGTTCTGATTATCAATGCAAAAACATTCAGAAACTAGATACATTGCAGAGATAAGCCACTGGGATAACCCTCTGGTATTTGCTGAGTCCAGAAACGATTAGAGAAACCTTTGAGCCTTGCCTGCAGTGGGGGCTTAAAATGGTGGGTACGTAAGAGCCACTACATTCCATCATTGATTGAGCTGTCTTGTCTTTTGGGAATCAGAGAAAACAAAATCTGTCCATGTCATTGTTCATAATTTGGCTTCGTACAGTCTGTTTCACATGGACTTTGCTACTTGCCTTTCTTTACTCTGCTGCTCCACTCATAATTTTCAGGAACTGCCATTTTCATCTGTCTTTAAAGAGTCAAAATAGCCCCATCGCTTTGTAACAATTTCATAGGTTGGGCTGTGGGAATCAGGAACCATGGCTGTACCCTCTCTAGGGGTATTTGGGTATATACTGCAATATTCAAAAGGTCCTGCAAACCCGGAGGCACACAGCAATTGCGATTTTGGCTTTACCACAGTTCTTGTTTATTACTAATGCACTCTTCTACATGCAACCTTGTCTGGAGTTTCTTAGAAAGAGTATAAGACCCTGTGATCTTTGACTGTACATGAGTAAGATCATAAGAATAGGCAACAGGAGCAGGAGTTGGCCATCTGGCCCATTGAGCCTCCCCTACGCGTCTTCATAACATGAAGAAGTTAACCCTTTTAACTGACATATAAGATGTGGATCTGACTGAATGTAGTATAACTTTACTTGTATATTCTGTGACCAAATGAACTAGCTTGATGTTTGTATTGCAGCAAAATTGATCAGCATTCTCTATTTCCATACTTTTCTTCCCAGATTGTTAAAAGTTCATCTTTGGGATAGTGCCGGCAAGAATGGCATTTATTTCCTTTTGCAAGTTGCCCTTGAGAAAGTGATGGACCTTTTTCTTGATTTTATTCTGATTTTATATGGACTGACTTCTAGAATTTCCAAATGTGTTTCGCATAAATGTAAAAGTATTTGTGAAAAGCAAGAACGAAATTAATTAGGGTATCTCGATGTGTTACTTCAGCTGTGCTTGATTTCTTAAGAATTAGAATTTTATAGTAAAAAATGTCCCACTCTCTTTTTATAGATACTAAAATCACACAATGGGAGGATCCAAGACTACAGAATCCAGCCATTACTGGTCCTGTAAGTAATAAAAATTGACAGTTATTTGCAGATTTTATGTTTTTCTTTTCTTACATTTTAAGCTTATAACTCCATATTCTCATCTTCCTCCTACTCTTTATCCTCATCCTGTCCCACTCATATTTTCTGCTGAAAAATTACACTCCATGCAATCAGGAAGTGTGCACACAGCTCAGGATGCCACGAATCACAGTTGATACACACTCGAATGATAAAGGAAGCGCATTTTTTTTCTTTTTCTTCTCACCTTCCGACCTCAGCAGATGCCTGAGAATTAAATGCCAGTTCAGATTTTGTTAGATGCCAAGCTTTACCTTTAAAGTACACATGCTGTTTATTTTGTAGTCTTTTGTTCCATTCGCTAACTTGTTTGCCCCAAGTTGTGTGAAGTTAATTTTGCAATACTCAGGACAATAGATTGTCACAGCACACAATATCAAAAAAACGCACAGTGAATTGTCAAATAGAACAATGCCCTTTGTATTGTTCAAAACGGTCTTCTAAATATGTATCAATATTTTTCTCCAAAAGCAACTTGCATAAAATAGCACATTTAATGTAATAAGTATGGATGCCCTCCTTGTCACTAACCTCCCCATTTATCCAGGCGTGGGAACGGCACCAATACATGCTGGCTTGCCTGCACCAGTGGCTGGGTTCTTCTGTGGCCAACAAGTCCTGAGGCTAGTATGCAGGTACAGCAAGTAATTAGAAAAGCTAATAGAATGTTATCATTTACTGAGAGGGAAATTGAGTACCAAGATGGGAGTTTATGCTTCAGTTGTGCAGGGCACTGGTGAAACCGCATCTGGAGTACTGTTCACAGTATTGGCCTCCTTACTTAAGGAAAGATGTAAATGCATTAGAAGCAGTTCAGAGAAGATTTACCAGACTAATATCAGGATTGTCTCATGAGGAAAGGTTGGACAGTGTATCCACTGGAGTTTAGAAGAGTAAGAGGTGACTTGATCGAAACCTTTAAGATCTTGAGGGGTCTTGACATGGTGGATGTGGAGAGGATGTTCCTCATGCGGGAGAATCTAGAACTCGGAGTCATTGTTTAAAAATAAGGGGTCGCTCATTTAAAACAGAGATGAGAATTTTTTCCTCTGAGGGTCATGAGTGTTTGGAACTCTTCTTCAAAAGGCAGTTGGAAGCAGGGTCTTTTTGAATATTTTTAAGGCAGAGCTAGATAGATTCTTGATTAACAAGGGGGCGAAAGATTATCGAGGGTAGGCAGGAAGTTATAATCAGATCAGCCATGATCTTATCGAATGGCGGAGCAGGCTTGAAGGGCCAAGTGGCCTACTCCTGCTCCATGTTCATATGGAATGGGACTTGAACTCGGGAACCTCAAGTTCAGAAGCCCTAACAACTGTGCCACTTGGAGTCCTGCTGTACAGATCATTATTGAGGCCGATTCTGTCATGGAGTATTGGTCGCCTGCCTTAAAGGATTTCGATGCATTATATAAAGTTGAAGGATCGTTTCAGACCTTTGAAGATACAAAGTTATGAAGAAAAGCTCTAGCAACTAAGTAAAGTTTTCCTGGAGCAAATTAGTTTGAGGGAAGATGTGATAAAAATATTAAAATTATTGCACAGTATAGATAATCCAATGTGAATTGTTAAAGTTCTGCCTAATTATACAGGCCTGAATTTTGCATTGAGAATAATAGTGAGGCGAACAGCACTCTCCATTACTATGGAATTAATTGGATAACAAATCCCGGAGTACATAAACTTGCAGCAGAGATCCAGAAGTGGTGATCCAAGTCACCTTGCTCCTCCACCGGTTAAACTATTACAGAATCTTACTGATTGATTTCAATGCTGAGTCTATGTAAAGGCATGAAGGTTTTCTTTATTCTTTCATGGGATGTGGGCATCACTGGCATGGCCAGCATTTGTTGCTCATCCCTAATTGCCCTTGAACTGCAATGCTTGCTAGGCCATTTCAGAGGGCAGTTAAGAGTCAACCACATTGCTGTGGGCCGGGAGTCACATGTAGTCCCAGATCTGGTAAGGATGGTAGATTTCCTTCCCTAAAGGATAGTAGTGAACTGGATGGGTTTTTTCAATAATCGATGATAGTTGTCATGGTGATCATTACTGAGACTAGCTTAATATTCCACATTTATTAATTGAGTTTAAATTCCACCAGCTGCCACGGTGAGATTTGAACCCATGTCCCCAGAACATTAGCCTGGGCTTCTGGGTTATTAATGCAGTAGCATTACCACTATAACACCATCTCCCCATAAGGTACCCACTAAGCATGGCAAAAAAGTTTAGGGCTGGTACATTCAGGAGCAAATGAATTTTCAATGAATCATAATTATTGCTGAACAACTTTTCTGACCCTGAATATTCAATTTTATAAGCGTGGAATCTCATTCCTTCAGAATTTGGTTATTGTTGGAGTGTTTTTTAAAAGTTTCCATATCTGGTTCTCTTATCTCTTACTTATCTCTTACTCTTAATCACACCTTTCTTTCCCAATCATTACTTCATCTTTTGTACCTGTTTTAGATCTAATTTAGACTTCCTGGCTAGACACTTCATGTCAAAGTGAAGATTCTTCAATTTGATTCATTGAAGCGCACCCTGGATTAGCCACTTGATGACAAGAATTCTGTGTTCAAAAGCTCACAAAAGTTCTGTGCAGCATAGTGAACAGTGAGAACCTTTCCCTCCATTGACTGTAAAATCTATCCATGGTAGCCAATGCATTTCCTTTATTTATTGTGCCAATAATAGCTTTGTGTACAAGCCTGGAGGTATAAGGTTGCTTCAATTTTTTTGGGATACTGAAACAATAGTCGGGATTTTTCCAATTCACTTTGTGCCAATGATAGACTCAGGATTTTGGAAGTGGAAGCAGGTTTGGATGTTAATAATTACATGTGTAGGCAGCTCAGTCTAGAAATGGATCATGGCAGCTCTGTACTTGAACTCCATTTACCTGCCACAGCTCCATATCCCCTAATGCCCTCTAAAGCAAACTGAACTCTATGCTGATCTTGGTCTTGCAAGCTCCATTGGTGTCGGCATTAAAAGCCTTATGTGGAAGCAAATTCCAGATGTCCACTGTATGTAAGGATATCCTTTGTGAAGAAGAGTTTGCTGGTTTCCTTCCTACATGGTCTCACTCTAATTTTAAGATGATGTCCCCTCGTTCCTAATTAATCGGGAAGAAGGATTAGATAGTATTTAAAAAGTGAGAACTGCTTGATCCATTGTAATATCTTTATCTTGAGCAAGTGCAGCTGCTGTGGGCCAAATCTTCCGAGGATGGCAATTACCATTGCATTGCCACTCTGCTGCTATTTTTTATACACTAAGGTGGAACTCCGCATTCTGGCCCAGACTTGTGAATCAGACCTGTTCAGAAATACAGAGCATACCTGTCCTGAGTTCTCCCTCACAGTGCAGGATTGTCAGGGGAAGCTAAGCCCTTTTTTACAGCACCAGCTGCCGGATTTTAGTAAGATTTCGTTCACCAACACACTGAAAAGCTTTGGGACATTTAAATAGCTTTTCACTGTGTTAGTGAATAAGTGTAAGTGGGTAGGGTGGCTGAGTGATAGGTGGTAAGGTGGTGAGGTCAGGTCGGTGGGGAGACAGAAGGTGGGGGGGTCAGGGGTAACTGCAGGGGCATGTCAGCGGGCCCGATGAGGAGTCAGGAGGGTCTGTTGTATAATTACCCAGGAATTAGACATGTGGCTGCATCTTACGTGCCTCTGTCGGGCAGGACAGGTCGCTGCGGGGGTTGGGGGGGGGAAGTGGGCATGTAAAATAGGGCAGGTGCCCACCCCAACACCACCTGACCGACTCCTGAGCTCAGCCCCATAATACAGAGGGTGGACAGGTGCCAAAATCAGTAGCCAATCTGCCATATTTAAATAGATAATCAAGGATCAATTAGACTTGTTGCCCAGCCACTTGACCCTGATAATATGCTGCCCACACCATAGAATGGTTGGCTTGGGCAGTCAGGCGGGCGTGGGCAGTCAGGCGGGAGTGGGCAGCCAGATTTTCTTTTTTAAAATTCTTCAAAGGTGGGATGGAAGGAGGTTTCTATCTTCGGGAGCTGTCCTCTTCCTACCCGCCTGCTGCCTTAAACCCACCACCCTCACCCTCTCCCTCCCACCCTCCTCCTTAACCTGCCCAAACCCTCCCTGCCCAAGACCCTGGACTTAACTGTTTCCAGGTACCCAATGATCTGCTTTCTGCTTTTTTGCTGTCCCAGCAGCGTCCACAAATGTACTCTTGGCAATGCCAGAACTGACGGCAAGCCATCTGCAACACCCCCCCACCCCCCTGACGGATTATCCTGCCCATGGTTTTTTCTGCCTAATGTTTCCTGGTTGACTGTTCAGTAAATCGGAACCCTCCAAAGTCTGTGACTGTAACTCAGAGTTGGAGACTTTTTTGGAGTGTCCTGGGGAGTAACAGAATTGCCCAATGGAAGTTGAAACCTCCCGGGCAATTCCTGTGGAGTTAGTGCTTTGGGACTTCTGAGAGGATCCCTAGCATATTTTAAGGGGTGTGTCCAGTCTCCGACAACGCGGAGACCAGAAGATCTGGGCCTATAACTGTCTAGTAGACAGCGCACTGCGAAAACATGTAACATTCAGTAAGCACATTATTTGGACGTATAAATTTATTTTACAAATATGAGAGGAAAGTCCAATTAAATTCATAACAAGTCTACTGTCGTCATCCCTAGCAGTACAGCATCACATTTTCCGATGTTGGGGAATATCAGTGTGATGCCAGCTGATGCAACTTCCCAGTAATTATAATAAAGAAACACCAGTGTTGTTTTAGTTTTTTTAAATCGACATGTGTTCTCCTGTAGGCTGTGCCATATTCCAGAGAATTCAAACAGAAGTATGATTACTTCCGGAAGAAACTGAAAAAGCCTGTAAGTACGCATTACGTTGTCTAATGAATAGTTTGAGTTGTGTTATATTGCAATGCATGAGTCATGCACTTTGTTTATCAGACTATAATGAAAATACATGTGTAATGTTAATTGGCATTAGGAAACGTCGTGTGAAAAAGCTGATTACCGAACCTACCTCCCTGTGTTGAATTGTTCTCCATTGTTGTTGAAGTTGATTGTGTGGCTATGTAACTAATTAAAGGGCTGTCCAGATTTTCTTCAAATAAATCTGCAGTTCAATACATATAACAGGGCAATTATCATTAAATTTATCTGCCCACACCAATATTTTGAAGTTGTCTGTCTTAAATGTTAAAGCTTCCATAATCTTTTCCAGACGGCCACAAATGCTTACCTGTGTTTTTGTTTGGATTTTACTGTAGATGTCTAATTGCAAATACACTAAGAATAGTTGTGAAAATTGATCTTTCTCCTAATTAAATTTTATTTTAAAATTTCAGTGCAATATTCAGATGTATGGTCCATTTTTTGTACACTACAAAGAGCGGCCTTTCAAGTCCAAATGGACATTTGCACTGTGCAGATAATTAAAATTAGGATGGAATACGTTAGGTTATGTCATGCGTGTTTTTTCATACATCACATTTGTTGCTGTTTCCGTAATTTATTTTTGCAGCAATGATATGTGGATTCTTCAATTTGAAATTTTGTAAATTTTTTTCCACCCTGGATATGAAGTGTGGGTTTTGGAGGACTGAGATGCAACAATTATTTATGGTTCTATTTTTGTTCCAGGCTGACATACCCAATAGGTTTGAAATGAAGCTGCATAGAGGCAACATTCTAGAGGAGTCTTACAGACGAATTATGTCCTTGAAACGACCAGATGTGCTTAAGGCCAGACTTTGGATAGAATTTGAGTCAGAGAAAGGACTTGATTATGGAGGAGTAGCAAGAGAGTGGTTCTTCCTTTTGTCTAAAGAAATGTTTAATCCTTACTATGGGCTTTTTGAATATTCAGCCACGTAAGTATGCAATTTCACTCATCTACTTTAATTTCCCTCACTGCACGTAAATATTGTAACAATAGTTTTGCAGTTAACAGCTTGGAATTCATATAGACAGGTAGAAACAGTTAGCTATTCAGTCCCTCTTGCCTGTTCTACCATCCATTTAAATCAAGGATAATCTGTATCGTAATTCCATCAGTACACCTTGGTTCTGTAACCCTTAATACCCTTGCCTAAAAAAAAGTCAATATCAGTTTTGAAACTTTCAATTGTCGCTGCATGAACAAATTTTTGGGGTGAAAATTATAGATTTCTACTACCATTGTGTGAAGAAGTGCTTGCTGACATCACTCTGAGCACCCTATCTCTAATTTTGAGGTTATGCCTCCTTATTTTGGTCTCCCACACCCGAGGAAATAGTTTATCTCTATCTACTCTATCAGCTCCATTAAACACATCAAATAGATGACCTCTTGATCATCTTATACTCATTGGATTAAGTATCTACTTGTATCATGCAGTAAAATGACCAAACTTGCTTGAGTCATTCCTATGTGGATGTTTGAAGTTTCTTTGTTTTATGAAACTCTGAACAGAAGTAAAGAACTATTGAACAGTAACTTTAAAAATATCAATTTAAGAGTCACAATTGCATCTATGCAAGCTGAGGGGGAACTTCGTGAACTTCGCTGTCAATTTGATTCCATTTATGATACTGTTATTTTTTCAGTCAGAAGGTTCAAGGTTCAAATGCTATTATAACCTGAATCACATAACCCAGAATGATAGCCCAGCACAGTTTTAAGAGACTGTTGCATTGGTGGAGAAGACGTTTTTTCAGATTAAAGCGAGGCATGGTCTGGCTTCTCAGTTGGACATTGAAGCTCTTGGACACCCATTTGAAAAGGAGAATTGAGATCTTGCAATATCTTTGCCAATATTTTTCCCTCAATCAACGCCACCTGCAAATCCCATATCATCCAATTTTTTATCCATTTGTTGTTTTTGAGCACTTTCTGGGTGCTGGTTGACTACCAAATGCACCGAATATAATGAGTGACTGCAATTGAAAAGTAACTCACTGAGGCAACCTGACGACATAAGCACATAAGGAACAGAGCAGAATAATCTCTATTGCCCCTCGAACCTACTTCACCATTCAATAAGTTCGTGGTTTAAATTTTACATCAATTCCACACTTTCCCACACCAACCCCATGTCCTTTGATCCCTTTAGCGCCCCAAAATCTATTGATCTCAGTCTTGTATATACTTGATTGAGTGTCCACAGCATTCTGGTGTAGAAAATTCCAAAGATTCACAACTCCCTGAGTGAAGAAATTCCTCCCCACCTCAGTCCAAAATGCTTGACCTCTTATCCTGAGACTGTGATCCCCTAGTTCTAGGTGTTCCAGCCAGGAGAAACAGCCTCTCGGCATTCTGTCCAGCTTTCAAAGAATTTTTTGACATGATGAGCGGTTTCATGTCTGTAATTTTCTCTTAACAGCTATATTTGCTAGCTGAATATTTAAGATTGTTAACTATTACTAATGATGCTGTTAATTGACTTAATCTAATCACTTCTGCTTTGATTTAGTTTGAGTTTCTCTTGATTTATAAATGGGCACTTATGCTTTTATTTATTCCTCTATACATAAATACGTATTTCAAAGATATTTAAACATAAGTCATGCTTTGTCCTAGCAAGACTGAAGTGATGTTTGCAGGTCTGAAATTCAAACCACTTGAGACCTGCCTGAAAGCGAAATACTTAAGCACAGAATGTGTCAAGAGTTTGATCTTTCCTTGATCCAAATAACCTATGCTGTATGGTACCTAACTATTTTCTTCAGTATTTAAAACTTCAGCTTTTTAAAATACTTCTCAAACAGGGATAATTACACACTTCAGATCAACCCAAATTCTGGATTGTGTAATGAAGATCATCTTTCTTACTTCAAATTCATTGGACGTGTGGCTGGAATGGCAGTGCATCATGGAAAGTTACTGGATGGTAAGTTAGATGTTTTGATTATGGAGCAGTGCTTACAAGTAAACATATGTTAACCAGAATTGCTAAATTACTACGCAGTTTGACTGGCATAGACGTTTAAAGAAATGTCGGTATGAATCACTAAACGGCAATGATTCACAAAGCCAGGTGGCCAGCGCTCTAAATCTAGCAGAATTTGGTAGTGGAAAAGAATCCTTTTTGTCTTCTGTTTGTGACGAGTCATTCCTCTTCCTCCATTACTCACTTTGTTTTCAAAGCTAAAAGCCTGAACCTTCTATCTGTTGGGCAAACGAATTGTGCTTTGTTTGTTTAAAACAAGAGATTGTTTTAATAACTATTTTTGCCATCAAAAAGGTGTTGGAAAAGGGTTTCATGGTGCGTCTAGAACGAGGGTCCATGGTCTCAAAATAAGGGATCAGCAGAGGATGAGGAGAAATTTATTCATTCATGGGGTTAGTGAATCTCTGAGCATCTACAGCTTTCAGTGGTAGAGAATTTCAGTTATTGAATGCATTATTTCTTGTGGCTAAAGTGGTGTCCCAAAAGAACGGGCTGTACCAATTGCTGAGTCTGCTTGAAAAAGCCCTCAATAGTGAATGATGCATTTTTAAATACAAGCATTAAAATTACAAACAAGGAAAGGATTTAGCTGCAGACTAACAGGCTAAGTTGTTTCCCTTGGTTCTGATATTCTTGCACCATGTATGTATCGAGAACAAGTACATTTTTAAAGCAATGTGAAACTGTAATGACTAATTTAGTAACACTGTCAGTCGATAATCTTTTGCCCAGAACAAATGCAAATAAATCAATGGAGAAGAGATCCTTCATCTAATGAAAGAAAACCTGATGAATTTTATTGCATTTATAAAGACACACCAATTCTGGAATATCAACTCACCTGCTAATGGTCTGCACTCTTCGCTGATTTTACAAATAGTCATTTGGTAGCACAGAACTTGAGCATTGCTGAACAAAAGATACATTTTTGTTGCCATGAAGGTTGCACCAGTTGATGGTGACTGATAATTAACAGCCAAGCATTTTTTTTAAATTTAAAACAGGCAGCTTAACTCTGATTTTTCAAGACAATGCCCTGGGGAATGAACAGTGAATGGCTGTCACTTATTTTGTTTAGCTGAAACAAGTGCAATGTCTGTACATGTTCTTTCTGTCTGAAAAGAACTGGGCCATATGTGTTAATATATGTAGCTTCCGGTCCACACAAATGTGCCACACTGTGAGCCCAACTGGAGGTCTTAAATTGGTTGTCAGCGTGATTCATAGCACACACAGGATTATTTTGCAAATGTTTTCCAATCGTAGAATCATATCTAATGTTGGACACTGCATTTTGAGTTTTGCAAGCACGGCTGGTTGGGTACCTTGCGAACAGTGGAAGAAACATGCAATTTGCCTGGAGACTGAGGTAAAAGAGCTGTTTTTCCAAATTGCTGCCAAAGACACAAAGGCCAGGATTTTCCATGACCCCCGACGTTGGGCGTGTTCAGTGGCGTGTCCAGACAATATGGCAAGAAGGCCAAAAATCGGTCTCACGACATCATGAAACCAGTTTGAGATTGTCCACTTTGCCTGCTGCTGGCGGGCTGCATTTCCCACCATTGGACGTTGGGAACCTCATTGTAATACATCAGCATATCATTATAAGGCCAGCCCTCCGGATCATCCCCCCGGCTGGATCGTCCGCCCACATCAGCGGGAAAACACGCTGACGTGTTTCACAGCAGCACCTGGCCGGCCGCACTTCACCCGGGACTTGCCTACCTTGCTTTGGTCAGCACTCACAGTCATCAGCGCCAGGCTTCACAGACAGCACCACATCACTTTTAGGGGGGTTCACGGGTAGGTCTCTACCTACCAGATCAGCCATATGTGGGTGGCTTTTCAATGGCTGCAGGGCAAGGTCTTGCTTGGGGAAGGGGGAGAAGTGGCCTCAGGCAAGGGAAGAGGCTGCAGGACGAGAGCTGGGGAAGGAGGCTATCCCAGGATGTGGGTGGAGGCACATGTTGATCTCTGGAAGTGGCCTCAAGATACTGAGGGCTGAGGAGGCAGTCTCCAGAGGAGATGAGGCCAGATAGACATGTGAGGGTACGTGTGAGAGAATGGGTGGTGATTTCTCTTGAGCTGGCAGTGAGTGAGATGTCAGTGAATGTGTGATGGGCTTGAGTGTGTAAGTTTAGAGTGATGAGATGGTTGCCGTACCCAGGCTGCACGGATGAGATCAGTCATCCCCTATCTGCATTGATTGGCCAGCCTCTTCTGGGCAGCATTGGCACTGATCACCACTGCCATCACCTACCAAGCTGGATTGGTACTGTAGCTGACCTTCTTGCGGCCAGAGCGGGAGTAGAGGACATCACAGCGGGCCTCCATGGCGTCCAAAAGGCGCTTGAGAGTTGCAGTCTTCTTGCGTTTCGGGGCTATGTCTACTTTGCTGCAGTCCTAGGCTGGACGCACACTTTAAATGTGGCGCCTGGTGTGATGGAGCAGCGAAGTGATGGCATGGCGAGCGAGTGAGAGCCATAGAAACGGCGTATTTCCTGGGCATGCATAAGTAATGTGGCGGGTTTGGGGCCATATGGTGCGACAACCCAACATCGTGTCCGGCAGGTAAAATGTCATTTTACCTGCCCACTACTGCACTTAGTGCAAATCTGGGACAATTCTGCCCAATGTCTGCTGGGTGAATATTCACATCACTTTCACTGCCAAGGAAAATCACAAAATTGATCATTCGCAGTTTTTGCTCCATGCAGTGACTTCTGTTAGCACTTGACTAAATTTATGATTCAACGCGTTTTTGAGTTTTTATAAAATCAAAAGATGTAGAAGCAGGAGTAGGCCATTCGGCCCATCGAGTCTGCTCCGCCAATCAATGAGATCATGGCCGATCTGATAATCCTCAAATCCACTTCCCAGCCTTTTCCCTTTCACCCTTGATTCCCTTACTGATTAAATATCTGTCTATCTCAGCCTTGAATATACTTAACAACCCAGCCTCTATAGCCCTCTGTGGTAAAGAATTCCACAGATTGACTACCCTCAGATTAAAAGTTCTTCCTCATCTCTGTTTTAAATGGGCACCTCCTTACTCTGAGATTATGCCCTCTTGTCCTAGACTCTCCCACAAAGGGTAACAACCTCTCAGCATCTACCCTCTCAAGCCCCCTAAGAACCTTACTTACATGTTTCAATAAGGCCACCTCTCATTCTTCTAAACTCCAATGAGTACAGGCCCAACCTACTCAACCTCTCCTCATAAGAAAATCCCTCCATACCCGGGATCAACCAAGTGAACCTTCTCTGGACTGCCTCCAATGCCAGTATATATTAGGGGAAGCGTAGTAGTATTATCACTGGACTAGTACTCCAAATACCCAGGATAATTTTCTAGGGACCTGGGTTTGAACTCCACCATGGCAGATGGTGAAATTTGAATTCAGTGAAAATTCTGGAATTAAAAGTCTAATGATGACATGAAGCCATTGCCGATTGTCGTTAAAAACCCATCTGGTTCACTAATGTCCTTTACGGAAGGAAATCTGCCATCCTTACCTGGCCTGGCTTACATGTGACTTCAGACCCATAATAATGTGGTTGACTCTTAAATGCCCTCTGAAATGGCCTAGCAAGTCATTCAGTTCTCAAGGGCAATTAGGGGATGGGAAATAAATGCTGGCCGAGCTGGTGATTCCCCATGCACGCATTTAAAAAAATTAAATAAAATTTTAAACATATTTAAAGAAGCTGGTCCATTCTTGTATTACTTGCTGGTTTACCCTCAAAGTTTTTTTTCTCCCTCTTTTTTTTTTTGGTCATCTTTTGTTGGTGGTTAAAACTTTCCCAGTCCTCTGGCTTACCACTAATCTTTGCCACATTGTATGTTTTTTCTTTCACTTTGATACTGTCCTTAACTTCCTTGGTTTGCTGTGATTGGTTTACCCCCTTCCTTGAATACTCCTTCCTCACTGGGATATATCTTTGTTGAGAGTCATGAACTATTTTCTTAAACACCTGCCATTGTTCATCAACCGCCTTTTCTGCTAGCCTGCTTTCCCAGGCCACTCCAGCCAACTCTGCCCTCATTCTGTTGTTTATTTAAGTTTAGCATGGTCGTTTCTGGCTCAAGTTTCTCACTCTCAAACTGAATGCTAAAATCTACCATATTATGGTCACTGTCTCCTAGTGGATCCTTTACACTGAGGTCATTAATTAAACCTGCCTTATTACACATTACCAAATCCAAAAAATAGCTTGATCCCAGGCTGGATTCACAACATATTGTTCTAAGAAACTGGCCCAAATACACTCTATGAATTCTCGTCCGTGTTTACCTCTGCCAATTTGATTTTCCCAATCTACATGAAGATTAAAATCACCCATGATTCATGTACTGCCTTTTTTACATGCTCATTATCTCCCAATTTATTCTCTGTCCTACAGTATAGCTGCTGTCAGGGGGCCCATAGACTACTCCCACCAGTGTCGTCTTCCCTTTGTTATTTCTTTCATCCACACATATGGATTCTACATCTTCTGATCCAAGATCCTTTCTTGCTGTCGTACTTATTCCATCTTGTACTAACAAAGCTACCCCACCACCCTTTCCTTCCTACTTGTCCTTTCGAAAAGTCTCACACATATTTAGTTCCCAGCTTTGATCTCCTTGTAACCATGTCTCCATAATGGCTATAAGATCATACACATTAATCTCTATTTGTGCCATCAATTCATTTATTTTGTTCTAAATGCTATGTGCATTTAAGTAAAGGGCTATTAATTTTGCCTTTTACCATTTTTCCCCCTTTGACCCTATTTTATTGTTGTTCTTTTATGTTTGTACACTCTGTCCCTTCCTGTCACACTCTGGGTATCATTATCTAAATAGCTGCCCTGCAAGGCTGCCATATCCTTTTGCTTTGTAAGCCTACGTATCCCCTTTCCAGAAACCTCCCCCACCTCTATTTAGTTTAAAATCCTCTCTATAGCCCTAGTTATTCGGTTCACCAGAACACTGATTCCAGCACGGTTCAAGTGAAACCCGTCCCACTGGAACAGCTCCCTTCTACCCCAGTATTGGTGCCAGTGCCCCATGAACTGAAACCCATTCCTCCCACACCAATCTCTGAGCCACGCATTTAACTCCTTGACTTTATTTACACCATGCCAGTTTGCCTGTGGCTCAGGTAGCAATCCTGAGATTATTACCTTGGAGGTTATGCCTTTTAATTTAGCTCCTAACTGTTCAAATTCTTTCAGCAGAACCTCCTTTCTAGTCCTGTCAATGTCATTGGTACCAACATGGGCGATGACAACTGGATCCCTCCCCTCCCACTCCCAAGTTCCTCTCCAGCCCTGAGGAGATGTCCTTAACCCTGGCACCGGGCAGGCAACACAGCCTTCGGGGTTCATGCTCACGGTTGCAGAGAAGAGTATCTATCCCCCTAATTATACTGTCCCCTACCACTATTATGCTCCAATTTCCTCCACCCACTTGAATGTTTCCCTGTACCACTGTGCCGTGGTCAGTTCGCTCATCCTCCCTGCAGTCCCCGCTGTCATCCACACAGCTTGCAAGAACCTTGAACTGTTGGACAGTTGCAGGGGCCGAGGCTCCTTGAACACTACCCCTGGGTCCCTGAACCTGCTTCACCTGCAGTCACACACTCCTGTCCCTGATCACAGGCCAAATTTGAATCACCTAATATGAGACGTGTGATCGTCTCCTGGAGCAAAGCGTCCATGTTGTTTTCCCCCTCCCTGATGTGGCATAACGTCTGCAGCTCGGACTCCAGCTTCTTAACTCGGATCCAAAGTTCCTCAAGCTGCAAACACCTGGTACACATGTGTTTGCTCTGGATCACCTTGGTGTCCAGCAGCTCCCACATGCTGCAGTGCAACACATCACCCATCCTGCCATCGCTATCTTATTTTATTCAATTTATTAACTCACTACTCTAGTATCCCCACTCTTTACACGTTATAATTTTTTTATACACACCAGTATCGATCTTATACTTAACAAGCTATCTTTAAGAAAAAGAGAGAGAAAAAGAATAGAGATCTAAACACAAACTAAAGACTTTAATTTTACTTTAAAGACTAGAAATACTCACCAATCAGCTGCTCTCCACACTCTTTTCCCTCTTGCGCTTTTTAAAGGTCTACACTCTTCTCTCACACTCCCTGTTAAAGGCCCTGCTCTTCTCACACACACACTCGTGTAAATGACCACACTGTTTATCTCTCTCTCACTGTAAATGGCCCCGCTGTTTCTCTCTCATTTTCTCACTGTAAGTGGCCACACTGTTCTATTCAGTGCATTCATTTTGCTTTTATTGCAGGTTTCTTTATCAGACCATTTTACAAGATGATGTTGGCAAAATCCATCACACTGAAAGATATGGAGTCAGTGGTGAGTACAAAAGCAACTTTGAGTTACTGCACATAATCCATTGGACAATCATAAGAAATCGGTCACTATCTTATTTATATGCCTCTGAAGAGTTTTGCTCTGAAATTGGCTGCAGCTCCTGTGTGCGTTTATGTATTGGGGTGACATTACCTCTGACTTAACTTTCTCTCTCTCAAGATTACACAAGTTAGCTGCTCGTTTTCTCCCCTTGATGCACAGATACCCTGCAATGTTTTGTGCTACTGCATCACCTATAATAGCAACACATAAAGACTGGTTGATTGTGGATGTACAGTTGGAGTGCAGCAAGCTAATGGCCCAGAATTTCAGATCTCCCAATGGCATACCCCAGAGGTACTGCCCAAGATGTGCTGGGGGAACCCTCAGAAGTCCCTACACATTAACAGGCAGAAATTGCCTGGTAAGTTTAGACTTCCAATGGGAATCCCCCTGCATCCAAAACTCTGAGTTGCAGTTGGAGATGTTGGATGGTTCTGACTCACTTTCCAGAATAGTTACCCTGGTAAAAGTTAGAAGGATTAAAACTAGTTCTAGCTCCAAGGTAACTATATTACTCAGCCCTCGAATACCAACCCCCTGCCCACCTCTGACTATCCCCTGCCCGACTATCCCCGACCCACCCTACCCCCTCACCCACTTACCTGCCACCCTTCCCCCTCACCCGCTTACCTGTCTCTCTAAACGCTCAACCACACACATGCCACCCTACACCCTCCCCCAATTAGCTTACACAGTTGCCTCTCTCCATGGCTTGTCAAAGTGCCTTTGGGACCTTCAAACTTAATGGAACATGGCAGCTAGTGCTGTAAAAAGGCGGCATGACTTGGTTTCCCCCGACAATCCTACACGATGAGGAAGGGCCCCCAGAACAGGTACGCGCCAGATTTCTGAAGATGCCTGGTTCAGAAATCTGGGTGAGAAATGTGGAGTCTTGGTGTTAAGTAAGTAAGGGAGGAGTGGCAATCCACCAGCAATTGCCAATCCTGGGAAGACTCAGCCCAATGAAAGAGTTGCAATCTTTAGGACTGCAGGCGCTTGTGGGAGTCTTGTTTTTTTGCTTAAGTAATATTTCTGGAAGTATTTTCAACCAAATAGAACAATATTGAACTAGATCTGGCTACAAGAGGAAGTAAGCATTCTCTTAGTTACTGTGTGTACAAAACATTGTAGAGGCCACTTAGCAGTGAAGTATTTTAAGTGGATGCTGTGAAAGGGCTTTGATTGATCCCATGTCACATCAGCCAAGTTCTAGTTGTTTATGATTATCCATGTATGATCACTTGGCATATTTTAGTCGCTCATTATTTTGTGAGCAACCTTTTTTCAGTCGGGTTATTATAGGTCTTTTTCCTACCTAGCTGCCACCATCATAACACCCACATTTTATATAGCAACTTAACATGACATGATAGGAAGAGAGAAGAATTTTATAAGTCTTTTACAAAACGAGTGATGTGTTACTGAAAATAAATGTACTATCTTGCTTGTACAAATTAAACCATTGATTTGATATTCGCCTCCCTTTCTTTGTATAGTAAAACTCTCCCAATGCACAGTCCATTTCATGTAGTAGTTTTATTTTACTGCATTATTTCTAATTTTGCTTGAGAGACATCTATTGAGGCATGTGTTTATCTTGTGTGTCTACTTTCCTAAATATTGATGTATTGGGACTGGGACATCCAAGTCATTGGTGAAATCAGACTGTCACTTCATAAGAACAGAAAATGCTGGAAATATTCAGTAGGACTGGCAGCATATGTGCAGAGACGAACAGAGTTAACATTTTAGATCAGTGACTCTTTGTCAGAACTCTGAGTGCTTAGAGATGCAATAGTTGCATTTGATAAAGTGCCACATCAAGGGTTATTGCGGAAAATAAAAGCTCATGGTATAGAGGGTAACATATTGGCATGGATAGAAAATTGGCTGACAAACAGGAAGCAGAGAGTAAGCTTAAATGGGTCTTTTTCAGGTTGGCAAGATGTAAGGAGTGGCATGCCACAGAGATCAATGCTGGATCCTCAACTGTTTACAATTTATATAAATGACTTGGATGAATGGATTGTAGGGATGGTTGTCAAATTTGCTGATGACACAAAGATAGGTAGGAAAGTGAGTTGTGAAGAGGACATAAGGAGGCTGCAAACTGATATTGATAGGCAAGTGAGTGGGCAAAGGTTTGTCAGATGGAGTATAATGTGGGAAAAAATGAAATTGTCCATTTTGGCAGGAAGAGTAAAAGAGAAGCATATTACCTAAATGTTGAGAGATTGCAGAGCTCTGAGCTGCAGAGGGATCTGGGTGTCCTAGTGCATGAATCACAAAAGGCTAGTATGCAAGTACAGCAAGTAATGAGGAAAGCTTATCTTTTATTGTGAGGGGAATTGAATACAAAAGTAGGGAGGTTATGCTTCAGTTGTACAGGACACTAATGAGACCACATTTGGAGTACTGCGTACAGAATTGGTCACCTTATTGAAGGAAGAATGTAAATGCATTGGAAGCAGTTCAGAGAAGGCTTACCAGACTAATACTGGAATGGGTGGATTGTCTTATAAGGAAAGGTTGGACAGACTAGGCTTGTATCTGCTGGAGTTTAGAAGAGTAAGAGGCAATTTGATTGAAACATACAAGATCCTGCTGGGGCTTGACAGAGTGGATGTGGAGAGGAAGTTTCCTCTTGTGGAAGAATCTAGAACTAGCGGCCACTGTTTAAAAATAACGTGTCGCCCATTTAAAACAGAGATGAGGTAAAATTTTTTCACTCAGGGTTTGTGAGTCTTTGGAAATCTTCCTGAAAAGTTGGTGGAAACAGTCTTTGAATATTTTTAAGTCAGATGGATAGATTCTTGGTAAGCAAGGAGGCGATAGGTTATCAGCGGTAGGTAGGATGCAGATTTCAGGTTACTATCAGATCAGCCATGATCTTATCAAATGGCAGAGCAGGCTCGAGGGGCTGAATTGCCTACTCCTCCTTGTTTGTATGTTTGTTAAGTCAGGCAGGGAGAGAGTGTGATGGGATGGAGGAAAGAACAAATGGAAAGGTGTATGATAGGGTGGAAGGCAGGGGAGATTAGATAACAAAATAGATGGCGGTGAAAGGCAGAAAGAGGTGCTAATGAATGAGATGGTCAATGCAGTTTGTTTTTGTCCTTTGCACACTCTGTAAACTCTTTAAATTATTGTTGCTCCATTTTAGGATGGCGAATATTTCAATTCTTTGAAATGGATTCTTGAAAATGACCCCACTGAGCTGGATCTCAGGTTTTGTATAGATGAAGAAAATTTTGGGCAGGTATGTAGATTTCTAACCTCTGACAGATTTCAAGGTTGCTATATTTCAAGCTAATCATACTGATGACATTTATGAATAAAGCATGTAATTTGAGCCTTTGAGAACTCGGGTAATAGCAATTCACCAAAATTGAATCAGTGCGAAATCAAGACTAAAGCATTTGCAGCCATCTTCAGCCAAAAGTGCTGAGTGGATGATCCATCGCAGCCTCCTCCTGACGTCCCAAAAAGGACAGATTTAAGGGCAGGCGGTGGCATAGCGTTATTGTCACTGGGCTAGTAACCCAGAGACGCAGGGTAATGCTCTGGGGACCTGGGTTTGAATCCCAGCACGCAGAGGGTGAGGTTTGAATTCAATAAAAACCTGGAATTAAAAGTCTGATGTTGACCATGAAACTATTCTCGATTGTCTTAAAAACCCATCTGGTTCACTAATGTGCTGCCTATACCTGGTCTGGCCCACAGCAATGTGGTTGACTCTTAAATGCCCTCTGAAATGGCCTAGCAAGCCAATCAGTTGTATCAAACTGCTAAAAAGTCTAAAAAAAGGAATGAAACTGGACGGACCACCTGGCATCGACCTAGGCACTGGAAACAACAATGGAAAACTCAGCCCTGTTGACCTTGCAAAATCCTCCTTACTAACATCTAGAGGCTTGTGCCAAAATTGGGAGAGCTGTGCAAAAGATTAGTCAAGCAACAGCCTGACAAAGTCATACACATGGAAACATACCGTACAGACAATGTCCCAGACACCACCATCACCATCCCTGGCTATGTCGTGTCCCACCGTCAAGATAGACCCGACAGAGGTGTCGGCACAGTGGTATACAGTTGGGAGGGAGTTGCCATGGGAGTCCTCAATACCGACTCCGGACCCCATGAAGTCTCATGGCATCAGGTCAAACATGGGAAAGATAACCTCCTGATTACCATGTAGTGCCCCTCCCCCCACCTCCCCTGAGCTAATGAAGCACTACTCCTCCATGTTGAACACCACTTGGAGGAGGCACTGAAGGTGGCAAGGGCTCAGAATGTACTCTGGGTGGGGGACTTCAATGCCCATCACCAAGAGAGGTTCGGTAGCACCACTACAGACTGAGCTAAAGGACTAGCTGCTAGACTGGGTCTGTGGCAGGTGGTGAGGGAACCAACAAGAGGGAATAACATACTTAACCTCATCCTCACCGACCTGCCTGCCGCAGATGCACCTGTCCATGACAGTATTGGTAGGGAGTGACCACCGCACAGTCCTTGTGGAGACAAAGCCCCTTCTTCACATTGAGGACACCCTCCATCGTATTGTGTGCCACTACCACTGTGCTAAGTGGGATAGATTTCAAACAGATCTAGGCACAATCTGTAACCTCATGGCCTGGCATATCCCCCACTCTACCATTACCACCAAACCAGTGGATCAGCACTAGTTCAAGGAAAAGTGCAGGAGGGCATGCCAGGGGCAGCACCAGGCATACCTAAAAATGAGGTGTCAACCTGGTCAAGCTACAACACAGGACTACTTGTGTGCCAAACAACATAAGCAGCAAGTGATAGACTGAGATAAGTGATTCCACAACCAACAGATCAGACCCAAGCTCTGCAGTCCTGCCCCATCCAGTCATGAATGATGATGGACCATTAAACAACTCATTAGAGGAGAACGCTCCACAAATATCCCCATCCTCGATGGGAGAGCCCAGCACATCAGTTTTTTTTTATTTGTTCATGGGATGTGGGCGTCGCTGGCTAGGCCAGCATTTAGTGCCAATCCCTAATTGCCCTCATTCAGAGGCTATTTTTAAGAGTCAGCCACATTGCTGTGGGCCTGGAGTCATATGTTGGCCAGACCAGGTAAGGACAGCAGATTTCCTTCGCTAAAGGACATTAGTGAACCAGATGGGTTTTAGCGACAGTCGGCAATGCTTTCATGGTCGTCATCAGATTTTAATTCCAGATTTTTATTGAATTCAAATTTCACCATTTGCTGTGGTGGGATTGGAACCAGGGTCCCCAAAGAATTACCCTAGGTCTCTGGATTACTAGTCCAGTGACAATACTACTTTACCACCACCTCCCCCTAAAGTCCAAAAGATAAGGCTGAAGCATTTGCAAGAATCTTCAGCCAGAAGTGCTGAGTGGATGACTCAGCTTGGCCTCCTCCAGAGATCCCCAGCATCTCACATGCCAGTCTTCAGCCAATTCGATTCACTCCACGTGGTATCAAGAAACGGCTGAAGGCACTGGATACTGCAAAGGCTCTCACAACATCCCAGCAATAGTACTGAAGACTTGGTCTTCAGAACGAGCTGCGCCCTTAGCCAAGGTGTTCAGTTACAACACTGGCTTCTACCTGGTAATGTGGAAAATTACCCAGGTATACCCTGTCTGCAAAAAGCAGGACCAATCCAACCCGGCCAATTACTGCCCCATCAGTCTACTCTCAATCATCAGTAAAGCAATGGAAGGTGTTGTTGATAGCACTATTAAGCGGCACTTACTCGGCAATAACCTCCTCACTGATGCTCAGGTTGTGTTCCGCTCATCTCCTCACCTCATTACAGCCTTGGTCCAAAAAATGGACAAAAGGGCTGAACTCAAGAGGTTAAATGAGAGTCACTGCCCTTGACATCAAGGCAACATTTGACCAAGTATGGCATCAAGGAGCCCTAGTAAAACTGGAGTCAATGGGAATAAGAGGAAAACCTCTCCAGTGATTGGATTCATACCTAGCATGAAGGAAGATGGTTATGTTTGTTTGAAGTCAGTCATTTCAATCGCAGGATATCGCTGAAGGAGTTCTTCAGGGTAGTGTCTGAGGACCAACCATCTTCAGCTGCTTCGTCAATGACCTTCCTCCTATCATAGGGCCAGAAGTGTGGATGTTTGTTAATGATTCCACAATGTTTACCATTCACGACTCCTCAGATACTGAAGCAGTCCACGCCCATATGCAGCAAGACCTGGACAATATCCAGGCTTGGACTGACAAGTGGCAAGTAACATTCTCATCACACAAGTGCCAGGCAATGACCACCTCCAACGAGAGAGAATCCAACCATCTCTCCTTGACATTCAATTGCATTACCATCACTGAATCCCCCACTCTCTGCATCTTCGGGGTTACCATTGACCAGAAACTGAACTGGACCACCCACATAAAGAGGTCATTCACATCCTGACTCCCCCAAGCCTGTCTACCATCTACAAGGCACAAGCCAGGAGTGTGATGGAATACTCTCCACTTGCCTGGATGAGTGCAGCCCAATAGCTTTCGAGAAGGTTGACCCCATTTGGGACAAAGCTTGATTGGCAACCCATCCACCATGTTCAACATTCACTCCCTCGACCACTGCAGCAGTGTGTACCAAATACGAGATGCACTGCAGCAACTCACCAAGGCTTCTTAGACAGTAGCTTCCAAACCCATGACCTCGACCTCCTGCAAGGACAAGGGAAGTAAATACATGGCCCCTCCAAGCCACACACTATCCTAACTGGAAATATATCACCATTCCTTCACTGTTGCTGGGTTAAAATCCTGGAACATGCTCCCTAACAGCACTGTGGGTGTACCCACACCACATGGATTGCTGCATTTCAAGAAGGTGGGTTACCAGCACCTTCTCGAGGGCAATTAGAGATGGGCAATAAATGCTGGCCTAGCCAGGGACACCCACAACCTGTGAAAGGATTTTAAAAATGAAGTTATCTTGTGTGGTTTAATAGACTTTTTCCCCTCAAATTCAAATAAATTGTCATGATTGTCTCCTATGTGGACCAAAGCCTTGAAAAGCTATTGATTCCTGTGACGTACCTGTTTTTATGGATTTTTGTCATAAAAGGGCATCAGTGACCTTCATTGCTATCGATATTGCCATCTGGATGGCTAACCATCTCCTGCAGTCTTCATGGAGCAGGTGGTGTACTCAAGTCATCTGTGCTTTGCCATTATTTAGCTGACATGTTACATCTGCTAACTTGTGGTTGTCTCCTCTCTGAGTGATGCCTCTCCGAGTCACCTTTGCTTGCATTGGTGACCTTCTGCATGCCCAAAAGCTCCTTTTTGTATAACTGATGTTTTTTAAGAATCCATTTCAGTATGCATTTCTTTAAAAAGAATATATATGTGTTGTATTTCATGAGGGCTAAATTTCAGTAATTACAGATTATTGTTTTTGTTTGAGTATCATCTTTTTGACAGCCTCTTTGTTGTGCAGTTTCAGTAATTTAACATGTCCTTTGTAGACCTATCAAGTGGATCTGAAACCCAATGGTTCGGACATGGTGGTTACTAATGAAAACAAAAGGGAGTATATAGAGTAAGTGAATATTTACTTAATTTAGCTATCTTCCCTTTTTATTATCTTCTTTGTGTCTTTCCCTCAACTACACACACTAGTTATTCCCTAGTGTTGTGACTGTTTTTCTTCTGAGCTGTTGTGAATTAGCTTTTTCAATGCAATGATAATGATTTTGGAAATGTCAATGTCCTAAATCAGAAGGTTTAATGAGGTTTGTGCTTTGCCACAGCACAGTCTCAAAAATGTTGGATTTTTGCACTGCAATTAAAGCCTGCATACCCAATTTTGTGATTGTGATAACTAATTTTGAAATCAGATAGGATATAATAGGAATTGTCTGTTTAATGTTATAGTTTGGGCTCCCTTTTGCAATAATAAAAGTTATATTGCTGTTCGGAAGCAATATTGCAATAGCATTAATCGTAAAAGTAATGAGAGGCATTTGGTCCATCTACCTGATCCTTCCAATTTTGCATGACAGGGACCTGATTAGTGTCCTGTTCCATCATTGACTGAGATCATGGCCGATCTGTGACCTAATTCCATATACCCATCTTTGCCCCTTATCCCTTAATGCCACTATTTAACAAAAATCTATGAATCTCAGATTTAAAACTTAACTGTTGACCCGGCATCAGCTCTCATTTGTGGAAGTGTGTTCCAAACTTCCACCACCGTTTGTGTGTGGTTCTGTTTCCTAACTTTATTCCTGAAAGGTCTGGCTCTAAGGTTTAGGCGGTGACCCTGGTCTAGATTCCCCAAGCAGTGAAAAAATTCCCTACCTCATTGGTTCATCTTCATATTTTGAATATCTTAATATCTTGAGTATTACTGAATAAAGAGAGATGTTGAAGCTTTTCATCTTGCATTCATCAGGATGCTTAGCAAGAATACCAATATAAGGGGAAAACAACAACTTATACTGTTTGAGAAGAGAGTGCTGATTGGCAAGTGAACTCTGATTGGTACAAGCATTGCCGTGGAGAATGCAGCAATTGATGGTGACTGACAGTTAACTGCCAAGCATTGTTTGAAATTTAAACAGCCCTGATTGGTCAAGGCATTGCCCTAGTCTTGAATCAGAAAATGGCTGTCACTTATTTTGTTTAGCTAAAATAGGTGCAATGTATGTTCTTTCTGTCTGCAAAAAACAAGGCCCTGTGTATTAATATATGTAGCTTCCAATACATAAATGCAAGCCTGACTGACAATCTTAAATTGGTTGTCAACGTAATTCTTAACACACTGAGGATTATTTAGCAAATGTTGACCAGCCGCGGAATCACATCTCATGTTGGACACAGTGTTTTGAGTTTTGCAAGCATGGGCTGCTTGGGAACGGTCTGTACCTTACCTGTTGTGAACAGTGGCTGGGACATGCTGTTTGATATACTCTGTCAGTCTTTGGGACATATGGCCTATATACCTAGCGTCACACTGGCACTGAAATTCATGCACTACATTACTCATTTATGTGAAGAACATCATTTTGGCTTAACAGCAGCATCCTGTTAATGGCGAATACCACTTGTGTTGCTACTGCATAGTAGCAGTGTGAAACAGCTAGCTTCACCTGTTGCTCAAATTTTTGAGATACCTTGCACTTCCAGGATAATCTGAGATAGGCTGGGCGCTTCTCAGGGTCAAAAGTGACGGCCTTAGGCTCATTCATGAGTTTGTGTGATATACAGCGCGAAATGATCTGACCAGGGTAGCTATTATCCTGCAGGATGCCTTTGACGCACCCTATTTCAGCATCAAGTTTTTACGGTGAGCAAATGGCTTGGGCCCTATTTACAAGATTACCAATAAGACCAATCTTATAGCGTGTGGAACTTTAAGAATCCCAATGTGTGTATTGACCAGTGAAGGTAGGCTTGCGGTAGACCATGATGGAAAACCGCCTGGCATATTGCTCAACGAGTACATGAAGGAAGTGGAGTTCATTTGACTGCTGCATTGCAAAGGTAAATTTGAGTGCAGGAGGGTGCCCATTAAGACATGTAAGGAAATGATTACATGCAGCTGTGGATTTAAATATAGCGAAGATATCATCCATATACCGGAAGTATGCAAGGGGTAGGAGGTTAGGTGTCATTACATCGAAGACATGTTTCTCATGGAACCCAACAAAGATGTTTGTAAGAGCTGGGCCTAGAGGGGATCCCATGACAACACCAGTTATTTAAGGTAAGGTACAGTCCGTACCCAACCAGCCCGTGCATGCAAAACTCAAAACACAATGTCCAACGTTAGATGTGATCCCGCAATTGGACAGGGTAGCCATTTGCTAAATAATCCTCAGTGTGCTAAGAATTACATTGACAACCAATGTAGGATTGTCAGTCGGGTTCACAGTGTGATGAAATTCTGTGTGTTGGAAGCTACATATATTAATACAAAAGCCCTGTTTTTTGCAGACAGAAAGAACATGTGCACACACGTGCCTGTTTCAACTAAACAAAATAAGGAGCAGCTATTCGTTAACTCATTCCTCAGGGCAATGCCTTGACCACTCAGGGTCAAGCTGCCTGACTTAAATTTCAAACAATATTTGGGAATTAACTGTCAGTCACCATCAATTGGTGCATTCACTGTTGCAATGCCTGTACCAATCAATCATCACTCACTTTTCATACAGTATAAATTGTTGTTTTCCCCTTGTATTGGTATTCTTGCTAAGTGCTCTGATGAGTGCAAGACGAAAAGCTTTGACATGTCTCCGTTTTCAGCAATACTCAAGTTCTATACTTCCAAATGACTATCTTAATATCTCTTCCCTTTTCACAGTTCAGGACTCTAAACACTCCTTCCAGGTGAAGCAGTGATTTACTTGTCTTTCTTTCAATTTAGTAAACCATATTTGCTGCTCACAATGTAGCGTTCTCTACATTGGGAAGGCCAAACACAGATTGAATGACCGCTTTGTGGAACAGCGCATTCAGTTCAGTTCAGCAAGCATGATCCCAAGTTTCCAGTCACCTGTCATTCTACTTCTCTTTCCAATCTCACTCTGACATCACTATTCTCTACCTGTTGCAATGAAATTCAATGTAAACTCAAGAAGCAACATCAGCTTTCTCAATTAGGCACTTTGCAGTTTTCCAGACTCAAACACTGAGTTCAACAATTTCAGATCATATCCTCTGTCCCTAATGTTTCTCTTGACAGCTGTTGATGATTCTGGTTTTCCCAATTACATCTCCTCTAGACCCATCTTTTGTTTGTCTTTATTATATCCCTTTACTGTCTCATTTTGTCTTGCACCATCATTTCTCTTGTCATTTAACCCCTTCTGCCTTCCAGCCTATCACACACCTTCCCTTGTGTTCACCCCCACACCTGCCCCGACAAATCCCTTTACACTGTCTCTGTTCTTGCTTAAAAGCTGTTATATTTCTAATTTTTTCTAATTCTGGCAAAAAGTTATCAGCCCTTAAAACTTTAATTCTGTTTCTCTCTTCCCTGTTGCCTGACCTACTATGTGTTTCCAGCAATTTTTGTTTCTTATTTCAATTTCTAGTGCTTTGATCCCCTTGGAGACTGATCATTTTTAAAAAGAAATTTGAACTTCCAGTGACTAGCTGAAAGCATGGCACAAGAAGATTTCATGTTTTAAGATCTTTATTGTAACAAAAGACTAAAAGCTCTACTGACTAAGCACTACTTTTGTAAGCAACTTATACTTTAAACTGCAGAGCATAATACGCCTTTTTTTTTTAACCATAACCGGAAAAAACCCCACTTCACAGTTGTATGTTACACTGTCCTTTAAATAGATATTCAATTCTCTCTAAATCATTCCAAAGTGATTCTTGGCTTAGGAAGGTTTATTTCTATTCTTTTTCTTTTTCAGCCAGGTAACTTCTAATCCCAAAATTGTCCTTCATGGTGAAAGTATTGTTAGATACCTCTCCCTATAGCTAAAGCTGGACAAATCTTCCAGCTTCGGTTAAACTCCTCACGAATTTGGTCTTTTCAATCCAAGCGCAAGCTCACACCTGCATTTTGGTGCGGTAAACCATTGAGGCTTTCTGCCTCCAGCTTCTCTCTCTCTCTATCTTGGACTCTGATGACTAACTGTGTCAGAGTGTTTTCAAGGGTATCTTAGAAACACTTCCCTTCTCAAAACACATTCCCATGACGATGTGAATCACATGGGGCTTGTATCCAGATAGAAATGCTGATTAGCTATCCTTGAGACCCCAACTCTCTTTCATTTTGAAACTAAGTGGACAGTTTAAAGCACAACTATTTACAAGCTGACATTCTCAACACTTTTCTGGGACTTTGGAGACTCAGTCTATCAATTGTCAGCACACAGGCTGCTACTATTGTCTTCCAAGTCCTTGCACCTTCTTCCCAGTAAAACTATCTGAGGCCCCTTTAATCTCTAACAATCAACATGGTCTACTCCAGCTCCTAATTCATATCTTCATATGTAACCAACCAGGCTTGCTGTAAGGCAGTCTTCAAAACGTGCTGCTTGACCCCCTTCATTGTACCTTAAATTAAAGACATAGTCCCAAAACATAAGTCTTTTAAATCTCATAATTGTAATGCTAGCATCTACAGTATTTTGGTTTTATATTACTCTAGTAAATCTATGCTGCACCCCCTCTAAGGCCAGTATATCCTTCCCAAGGTATGGTGCCCAGAACTGAACTCTGCTCCAGGTGTGGTCCAAACTGGGCTTTGTATACCTGCAGGATGTCTTCCAACTTTCAAAAAATGCTTGAAGTACTCAGTAGATCAGGCAGTATCTTTGGAGAAAGAAACAGAATTAATGGCCTGACTTTTCCCGTCGCCGATTTGGGGGTGGGGCCCGCTCGCCGACAGGAAAATGGTGCGGGATGACGTCAGGAGGAACCCCCAACGTCATCCCGGTCCCTTTAAATTTTTAGGAAGGCAGGCGGACAGCGAAATCAACTGTCTGCCGCCGACCTGTCAATGGCCAATTGAGGCCATTGACAGAGTAATTAAGATAATTAAAGACCTGCGCGTCCAACCTTAAGGCTGGCAGGCAGGCCAGGAGCCCCAGCGGGCTTCTGATAATACGTGAAACCTCATCCACTGGCGGGATGAGATTTCATGTCCGTTTTTAAAAACTTTAATATGTTTTATGTGAATTATTAACATGTCCCATCTCTGGTGACATTGTCACATGAGGGGGACATGTTAATAATTTCTTAATTTTTCTATTTTTAAAGTTTTCTGGACTGTCTGTAATCTCCCTGAGACAGTACTTTGTCTCAGGGAGTAGTGCGCTCTTTCGCAGCTAGGGATTCCCTCCCCCACCCCGCACAGAAAGCGCATAGCGCTTCCTGTCGGGCAGGCCGTTGGGCGGGCCTTAATTGGCCCTCCCCCTCAAAATGGCAGCAGGGGTCGGCTGTCCGCCTGCCGCCGAGCCGGTGGGGCCCGCATGCCCACCAAGGGCAAAATTCTGCCCAAAGTTTCAGGTTGATGATCTTCAGAAAATTTTAAGTTTTATGAGTAAGTTTTCAAAAGTCTTAATAAGTTTTCTGTTTTTATTTCACATTTCCTGAATCTTCAATAGTTAACTTTTTTATGACTTCTAACTCCTGGTATTCTAATCCTCTGTTTATAAAGCCCAGCACTCCATTAGCTTTTCTGGTTTGTGTTTTGAAACCTATCCTTGATATTTTAATGATCTATAAACATTGACTTTCTGGACCTTCAACGTTTTTAGCACTTCACCATTTAGAAAGTACTCTGATCTATCCTTTTTAGCTCCAAAGTGGATGACCCCATACTTGCTTGTATTGTACTCCATTTGCTATAGTTTTACCCATTCCCTTAATCTATTAATATCTCTTGTAATTTTATGTTTCTATCTAGACTATTTACAATACTGTCTACCTTAAATTTTTTTATATTTTGTTTTATAAAGTCTCTGTAAAATGTCTTGGGATGCTGGATTACATTAAAGGCCTGATAGAAGAGTTTTTTTGTGCCATTGGCAAATTTGGATAGATGGCTCTACCCCCTTGTCTAAGTCATTAATAAATGCAGTGAATGTTCTGGGGCCCCAATACAGATCCCTGTGGGATGTCAGTAGTCACATCCTGCTGAGTATCTGTTATCCCTACTTTTTGTCTCCTGCTGCTAAGCCAATTTTCTAATCAGGCTAATACTTTGCATGCAATTCCATGAGCATACTGTACCTATCACTTCACTACCCTACCTCATATATCATTCAAGGTATTTGTTGTGCTTGGTATGAAGAAGAATTTCTGGACTACAGTCCTAAACTTGTCTTTACCAGTTTGTATCTAGGTCCCTTTGTTCAGCAGTTGTAGTTTAACAAATAATGCTCAAAATTGGCCTTTTCGATCCCGCTTAACATTTTATATATCATTCACAGAATCACAGTGCAGAAGAGGCCCTTCGGCCCATCGAGTCTGCACCGACACGTGAGAAACACCTGACCTACCTACCTAATCCCATTTACCAGCACTTGGCCCATAGTCTTGAATATTATGACATGCCAAGTGCTCATCCAGGTACTTTTTAAAGGATGTGAGGCAACCCGCCTCCACCACCCTCCCAGGCAGTGCATTCCAGACCGTCACCACCCTCTGAGTAAAAAAGTTTTTCCTCACACCCCCACAAAACCTCCTGCCCCTCACCTTGAACTTATGACCCCTTGTGACTGATCCTTCAACTAAGGGGAACAGCTGCTCCCTATCCACCCTGTCCATGCCCCTCATAATCTTGTTCACCTCAATCAGGTGGCCCTCAATCTTCTCTGCTCCAACGAAAACAACCCAAGTCTATCCAACCTCTCTTCATAACTTCAATGTTTCATCCTAGGCAACATCCTGGTGAATCTCCTCTGCACCCCCTCCAGTGCAATCACATCCTTCCTATAATGTGGCGACCAGAATTGCACACAGTACTCAGGCTGTGGCCTCACCAAGGTTCTATACAACTCCAACATGACCTCCCTATTTTTGTAATCTATGCCTCGATTGATAAAGGCAAGTGTCCCATATGCCTTTTTCACCACCCCACTAATGTGCTCCTCTGCCTTCAGAGATCTATGGACACACACGCCAAGGTCCCTTTGTTCCTCAGAACTTCCTAGTGCCATGCCATTCATTGAATACTACCTTGTCAAATTACTCCTTCCAAAGTGTATCACCTCACACTTTTCAGGGTTAAATTCCATCTGCCACTTATCTGCCCATTTGACCATCCCGTCTATATCTTCCTGTAGCCCAAGACACTCAACCTCACTGTTAACCCCCCGGCCAATCTTTGTGTCATCCGCAAACTTACTAATCCTACCCCCCACATAGTCATCTATGTCATTTATATAAATGACAAATAATAGAGGACTGAGCACAGATCCCTGTGGTACACCACTGGACACATATAACATGATATAATATATTTATTTCCTAACCTTTCCCAATAGCTCTGACCGTCAACATTGCAAACCAACATTGTGGCCCCTCTCTACACTAGATCAGTGTTTACTTCAGTATTACAGTGTGTGATCTCAAAACTAGCCATCAGTTGCCCAGGGAGACACGTGTTTTCCCAACCAGCTGAAACATTTAAAAAGCTAAAGATAAAATTAAAATTAAGTTCCTGAGTATTCTCACTTCCCTCTGGGTTTGATTTTTACTTTGTTTCCCCACATGCAGCTTAGTCATCCAATGGAGGTTTGTAAATCGGGTGCAGAAACAGATGAATGCCTTCATGGAGGTAATGGTTGTTTTTGTAAAGTAGAATTCAGTAATCATCATGAATTGTCTGTTTCATATGCCAGCAATTGTTACTTTATTCATAATTTGTACTGTGTTAATTAAAGAATGAAATGTGCACACTTGGGTGTATTTTTGAATCTATGTACACAGCTTTCCACAAGAGTGTATGTGGGATGAAATGTTCCCTCCATTGGATTTTGTGTTTTCCCCTGCCTGCAAAAAATGGTTATTCTTCAGTTTTTTGAATAATTGTGCTAGCAGTTCATTAAGTATTGGCAACCATTGGGGGAAAAGAAGGCATGTGTACAGTGGTTTACAGATACCACAAGGTGGTGCTCAACACACTTTATATCAAATATTTCACTTTGAGCAGGCAGCATGGAACATAATATTGATTTAAATTTGGGAATAACTGACATATTTTAGTTTCTGCATAAAGATTTTCAGTGGGACAGTGGTCCTTGTGGCATGCAGAGTGTGCCAGATCTTCAATTTTGTTATACTTAAATAACTTTGATCGATGTATATTTGGACAATATGTTAGTGAGTAGTGAGTGCAGTAACATGTGCAAGCAATAGCTTTTATCTGGAAATGTTTCTTTACACAGTGCAGTGTTGTAGCTCATTGAACAGCCAATGAAATGTACCTATAGAGTAGTAGAGTGGGAGTTCACATTTTCAAATCCTCTTGTGGCCACAAGATAATGGTTGCTAATCAGAGGCCAAGCACTTCTTCACCAGGAATTAGGGAAAAATGCTACTGCTTCTGTGCAGCTTCTAACTCCTAATCATATACCTAATTGGCAAATTAGCAGCCTAGCCAAGTCACTTGGAATCGTGAATTGTGTAAGGGTAACAAAGGAAAAAGCGAAATATTTTTCAACATATATGGCTAATTCAGGTCTCCAAATTTCCTAACAGCTAAAGATAGCTATATATGTATTTGAAATGTACTTATTTGGTGTAGTATTCATAATGTTTTGTACACAAGTAGTGATACATTTTTCTTTCACTGAAATTCATTTGCAGGGCTTCACAGAACTCATCCCTATTGACTTGATTAAAATATTTGATGAAAATGAGCTTGAGGTTAGTGTTTTTCTTGTTTTCTTTTCTCTCCAGTTATAATCTTGAACGACCCTCCCAACCTCCAAACCCCAAACAGTTTGGAAGTTTTAAAATACAGTCTACTGATAATTTGGGGTTGTTATATGTTTGCAAGAAGTCTAAATTATCCAGTGACCCAAATGAAGCACAGGAGCCACCTTTGCATAATTTTCAATTTGAATCGACAAGATAATACAAATTAAGCAGATCCGCATTTAGACTAGGCTGTAGCCAAACTTCATCCATATTTACGTTCACATTTAAAACGTAAATTTGTTTTTGTGTTTCATGCATTGTTTTTTGTTGCTGACCTAAATTGATGATGTAATACTAACTCTTGAAGATAATTTGGAGTCCAAAGGTTGGGCTGCCTTTTTTGTTACTGAACATCAAATTACCTTGCATGTACAACACAAACAGGCCATTGGGCCCAACTGGTCCAGACTGACAAAAGAGCCACAAAAACCTCTTCTCCCTCCAATCCTATTATCATATCCTTCTGTTCCATTCTCCCTTGTGCTTCTCTAACTCTCCTTTAAATTTGTGTTTTCTATCAACTGATTGTTATGGTAGTGAGCTCCTCAATCTTGCTATTCTTTGGGTAAATATGTTTTTCCTGAATTCCTTCTTGGATCTATTGGTGACTACCTTATATTTATGGCTCCCTAGATTTGGTCTTTCCCACAAGTAGAAGCATCTTCTCGACATCTACCCTATTAAACACTTTCATACCAGGTTACCCATCAACCTTCTCTCTTCTATAGAGAGCTGGGGCTCTCTATAGAATGGGCCAGTTCAGTATTTCCTGATGGGTATCACCTCCCAGTTCTGGTGACATCCTTGTGAATCCTCATAAAGGTAGCTTAGGAAGATGTGAAGAGGACACAAAGAGGATGCAAAGATATATAGATAGGTTAAGTGAGTGGGCAGAGGCCTCACAATGGAAAATAACGTGGAAAAGTGTGAAATTGTCCATTTCGGCAGGAAAAATAAAAAGGAACATATTATCTAAATGGTGAGAGATTGCAGAACACAGAGATGCAGAGGGATCTAGGGTCCTAGTGCATGAATCACAAAAGGCTAGTATGCAGGTACAGCGAGTAATTAGGAAAGCTAATAGAATGTTATCGTTTATTGCAAGGGGAATTGAATACAAAAGAAAGGCAGTTATGCTTCAGTTATACAGGGAATTGGTGAGACCACATCTGGAGTACTGTTTACAGCATTGGTCTCTTTATTTAAAGAAGGATGTAAATGCATTGGAAGCAGTTCAGAGAAGGTTTGCTAAACTAATACCTGGAGTGGGCAGGTTGTCTTATGAGAAAACGTTAGACAGACTAGTAACCACTAGAGTTTAGAAGAGTAAGGGGTGACTTGATTGAAACATAAAAGATCCTGAGGGGTCTTGACAGTGTCAATGTGTTTCCTCTTGTTGGAGAATATAGTACTAGGGGCCACTATTTAAAAATAAGGGGTCGAACATTTACGACAGAGATAAGGGAAAAAAAATTTCTGAGTGTAGTGAGTCTTTGGAACTCTCTTCCTCAAAAAGCTGTGGAAGCAGGGCCTTTGAATATTTTTAAGGTAGAGGTAGATAGAATTTTGATAAGCAAGTGAGTGAAAGCTTATCAAATGTAGGTGGGAATGTGGAATTGAGGTTTCAGTCAGATCAGCCATAGCATACAGGGCTACAGGCCAAGTGCTTGAAAATGGGATTACAATAGCTAGGTGCTTGATGGATGGCATGGACACAATGGGCCGAAGGGCCTGTTTCTGTGCTGTATAACTCCATGACTCTATAATCTTATTGAATGGCGGAGCAGGCTCAAAGGGCCCAGTGGTCTACTCTTGCTCTTAATTTGTATCTTCGTATGTATCTTTGTATGGTTTTGCACATATTCCAGTGCCTCTATATCAAATTTACAGTATAGAACTGAGCATAAATTTAACACAACTTCTTTGCTTTTCAATTTTGTTCCTGTAAAAATTAACCATTGGCAGTGCTAGCAAACGGCATTTACTCAGCAATAAACTGCTCACTGACATTCAGTTTGGGTTCTATCAGGGCCACTCAGCTCCTGACTTCATCGCAGCCTTGGTTCAAACATGGACAAAAGAGCTGAACTCCAGAGGTGAAGTGAGAGTGACTGCCCTAGACATCAAGGTAGCATTTAACTGAGTGTGGCATCAAGGAGCCCTAGCAAAACTGAAGTCAATGGGATTCAAGGGGAAAACTCTCTGCTGGTTGGAGTTCTACCTAGCAAATAGGAAGATGGTTCTGGTTGTTGGAAGTCAATCAATCAAAAGCCTTTAACTTCCTCCCTAACAGCACTGTGGGTATACCTACACCACATGGACTGCAGCAGTAAAAAAGGCAGCTCACCACCACCTTCTCAAGGGCAATTAGGTATGGGCAATACATGCTGGCCTAGCCAGTAACGCCCAAATCCCATGGATGAATTTTTAAAAACGCAAGGGCATTCATGTTTAACAAACTAGTTGGGATTTTTTTTGAGGATGTAGCTATCAGAATAGATAAGGGGGAACTGGAGAGTGTGGCATATGTGGATTTTCAGAAAGCTTTTGACAAATTCCCGCACAAGGGGTTAGTAAATATAATTAGAGCACATGGGATTGGGGGGCACATACTGGCATGGATTTAGAAATGGTTATCAGACGGAAAAGTAAGAATAAATGAGTTATTTTCAGGTTGGCAGGCAGTGATTAGTGGGGAACTGCAAGGATCAGTACTTAGCTCGCAGCTATTCACAATCTATACCAATGATTTGGATGTGGCGATTAAATGTAGTATTTCCAAGTCTGGAGATGGCACAAAAAGAGGTGCAAGTGTGAGTTGTTCAGACAATGCAAAGATGCATCAACAGGATTTCAAGAGGCTAAGTGAGTGGGCAGAAATTTGGCAGGTGGAATACGATGTGGAGAAATGTGAGGTCATTCACTTTTATAGGGAAAACATAAATACAGAGTGTTTCTTAAATGGTGAGAGGCTAGGGAGTGTTGAACTTCAGATGGATCTGGGTGTTCTTGTTCATGAGTCACTGAAAGCTAACATGCAGGTACAGCAAGCAATTACGAAAGCAAATGGTATCTTGGTCTTTATTACACGAGGATTTGAGTATCAGAGTAAAGGTGTTTTACTGCAATTATATAGAGCCTTGGTGAGACCACACCCAGAGTATTGTGTGCAATTTTGGTTCCCTTACCTAAGGAAATATATACTTGCCATATAGGGAGTGCAATGAAAGTTCACCAAACTAATTCCTGGGATGGAGGGATTGTCCTGTGAGGAACAATTAAATAGTCTGGGTCTTTATTCTCTGGAGTTTAGAAGAATGAGAGGTGACCTCATTCAGACATACAAAACTCGTACAGGGTTTGACAGGGTAGGTGCAGGAAGAATGTTCCCCCTGGCTGGGGAGCGGCCTAGAACCAGGGCACACAGTCTCAGAATAAGGAGTAGGCCATTTAGGATTAAGATGAGGAGCAATTTCTTCACTCAGAGGTTAGTGAATCTTTGGAACTCTCTGCCCCAGAGGACTGTGGAGGCTTAATCGTTGAGTATGTTCAAGGCTGAGATTGATAGATTTCTGCATGTTAAAAATATCAAGGGATATGGAGATATTGCAGGAAAACGAAGTAGAAGATCATTGAATGGTGGAGTGGGCTTGAGGGGCTGAATGGCCTACTCCTGCTGCTGTTTCTTACATAAAACCAAAACATCATCTGTCTCTGTAGCCATCTCTGGGATGCAGATCGTCAGGTCTGAGGGATTTGTCACCATTTAGTTCCATTCATTTCTTCACTCTTGTTTCTTTATGTGCACTGAATTCTTTAATTCCTCATTCGCGCCAAACCCTTAGTTCATCATTATTTCCAGAATGTTTTTGTGTCTTCTACTGTCAAGACAGATATAAAGTATTTGCTTAAGACCCCTATTCCACCTATCTCTGCCACAAATGGTTCCACCAAACTCTTTCAACTTACATAACTATAGAAATGTTTACAGTCTTTTTATGTCTCTTACTAGAATACACTCATATTTTCTTTTTTCTTATCTATGCTAATGCAACCTATGCAGCTAATGTCCTGGGGTTGAGATGATTGGTCTCCAACAATCACAAGCATCTTCCTTTTTGTTGGGTTTGACTCAAGTTAGTGGAGAGTTTTGCCCCCAGTTTCCATTGACATGAATTTTACCAGGGCTCTTTGATGCCACACCTGTCCAAATTCCGCCTTGATGTCAGGACAGCCACTTGCCTCATCTCTTGAATTTAGTTCTTTTGTTCATGTCTGGACCGAGATTGTAATGAGACCTGTTGACAGCCCCTTCCATCACTTTTCTGATGATTGAGAGTAGGTTAATGGCTTGGTAATTGGCCAGAATGGATTTGTCTTGCTTTTTGTGGACAGGACATAGGTTGGCAATTGTTCACTTTGCCAGGTAGTTCCAGTGTGTAGCTGTGCTGGAATAGTTTGGCTTGGGGATGCGGCTGGTTCTAGGGCCCAATTATTTAGAGCCAGGATGTTGTCAGTGTCTGTAGCCTTTGCTGTATCATTCTGCTTAATGAAAAGGGGTGATCTGAATTGACTGAAGACAGGTTCCTGTGATGGTGGGGACCTCGAGGAGGCCAGGATGGATCGTCCATGTGACACTTCTAGCTGAAGATGTTTGCAAAAGCTTCAGCCTTGTCTTTTGCACTCTGCTGCTTCCCCTTCCTATTATTGACAATGGACATTTTCATGGAGTGTCCTCCTTTGGTTAGTTGTTTAATTGTCCACTACCATTCATGACTGAATGTGGCAGGGACTGCTTTGAGTTTGTGAATATTGCAACTGTGAAGGTTTAACTGTTTTATTGCACTAGTGGGAGTTTGTAAACAGATTCCTGGTTTACTTCAAAAATGGTTTAACCTTTCCTAGCTATTGGGTGATTTTTTTTCTCTCTCTGCGACTTGCATGTTCCCTGCTAAATGAAACCCCTTTATTATTGGTTTCCTGTCTTAAATTCTGTGGTGGTAATTTTTCAGAATAAATGAATTGCACACAGATGGCAACTCCCCATACTCCAAAAATTTCAGGGGCGAGCCTGCCTCCGCTTAGCAGGCTCACACCACTTTAATATTTAGGAAAACGGCTTTGTAATTAGCATGAAGCAGGACATCCATCCATCTGCAGGAGGACATCCTGTCGCATAGAGCTGCCGGCCAGTCAGAGGTCAGCAGCTGTGCACAATGGCAGTACCAGCAGAAGTGGTGGCCACTGCTGTTGCTGCAGGTAGGACATGGAGGTCAGCGATGGACCCGGGCATTCAGGTATGCCTGAGATCTTGCTGGGGCCAGGCATGGTGGGGGTCATATTGGAGAGGGCAGTGGGGGAGGGAGGAGCCTCCATTTGGCACCATGGGCCCAGCACGAGGCACCATCCCCCACCATTTAACTGACCAGCAGCGCTCAAGGTTAAATTTGCTGGGCTCTGCATTGAGTGCAATTAGCCATGAATTGCCCTTTAAGGCCATCAATTGGGCAGCGGGCAGGTGACCTACCAGATACCTCCCCCACTGCTGCTAAAACTACAGGTGAATCAGTGGCAGGTGGGCAATCAGCAGACATGACCGAATTTACCTGCTTTCCCGCCTACTGGCGGCCTGTAAAACTGAGTTTGATTAGTTTGGAGGGTAAACCAATACACACTTAACTTGTGAAATTCAGGGCTTTTCATTGAGTTTGAAAAACTGAATTAAGATTGGTTTTGTTAGCAACAAACTTTATAAATTGCCTATATTCTCTGTTGAAAAGCACAAGCCTGTACCACATGAATATGAGTATTGAGATCAAGAATGGTTTCTATTTCCCATTTTTAATTACTAATCAGTCACATCTGGATTCCCAAATAGTCACTTAAGATAGTGGCTAAGTAATATATAAGTACTTGGAAAAACTCAGCAGGTCTAACAGCATCTGCGGAGAGGAACACAGTCAACGTTTCGAGTCCGTATGACTCTTCAACAGAACTAAGGAAAAATAGAAAAGAGGTGAAATATAAGTTGGTTTAAGGGGGCGGTGGGACAAGTAGAGCTGGATAGAGGGCCAGTGATAGGTGGAGATAACCAAAAGATGTCATAGACAAAAGGACAAAGAGGTGTTGAAACTGGTGATATTATCTAAGGAATGTGATAATTAAGGTACAGATAGCCCTAGTGGGGGTGGGGTGGGGGGAAGGGATCGAAATAGGTTAAAAGGCAAAGATAAAAGAATGGATGGAAATACATTTAAAAATAATGGAAATAGGTGGGAAAAGAAAAATCTATATAAATTATTGGAAAAAAGGGGGATTGGAAAGGGGGTGGGGATGGAGGAGAGAGTTCATGATCTAAAATTGTTGAACTCAATATTCAGTCCGGAAGGCTGCAAAGTGCCTAGCCGGAAGATGAGGTACTGTTCCTCCAGTTTGCGTTGAGCATCACTGGAACATTGCAGCAGGCCAAGGACAGACATGTGGGCATGAGAGCAGGGTGGAGTGTTGAAATGGCAAGCGTCAGGGAGGTCTGGGTAATGCTTGCGGACAGACTGAAGGTGTTCCGCAAAGCGGTCACCCAGTCTGCGTTTGGTCTCTCCAACGTAGAGGAAACTGCATTGGGAGCAGCGAATGCAATAGACTAAATTGAGGGAAGTGCAAGTGAATTTCCAGCATCCGCAGTTTTTTGCTTTTAATATATAAGTACTGTTTGTTCGGTAAAAGATTTAAATCATGACATTTATGTTTGTACAATTTTGGTTCTCTTTTAGTTGCTAATGTGTGGCCTTGGAGACGTGGATGTCAATGACTGGAGGCAACACACTGTCTACAAGAACAACTACTGTACAAACCACCCGGTCATTCAGTGGTTCTGGAAGGTAATGTATAATTAACCAATTAATCCCGATACAACTATACTCTAGTCTTTGCTGAAGTTTTCATTTTGCTATACTCAAACATTCACGTATCTGTAAAATTGCTCTTCAAGCGGTTTTTGCACCATAATTTACTGCTTCAAAAATGTTTGGTATTTGGGGTGTAGATTTTGGTTTATTAACAAACACTTCAGTAGCAGTGATGCATAAATTTACCTACACAGTGACATTAATTCAACATTCCCCTGGATAGATGGATCTGCATACCAACATTTTGTTCTGTTAGCTAAAATTAGTGGAGAATCAAATTATTAGAGCTTAAGGCTGCTATTTACATAGAAGCAATAATACTATACTTAGTTGATGCATTGATTCCACAATCGGCACTCCCAGTCAGGACTGGCATTCACAAGGAATGCACATCAGGAAATTGCACATTCTCATCCATTGGTTAACCGGTTACCCTATCTTGAAGCAGGTTTACAGTATTGTATTAGTAAAATATTTACAGCACAACTTTTTTTTTTTGATGCTGATGTAACAATGAGGTGGATGATGATTGCTGCTCATCTTATGTCCATGGAGAGTATAGCACATGGCACAGAAAGTCTTCGAGTCTTTGATGGATTGTGATTCCAGAATTGCTAGGCTATTCTGTAACTGCCCAGATAAAGGTACATCGATTTCAGATTGCAGAAGCTAATATCAAGCCTTCAGTGTTGTTCAGTAGAAATGGCTGACATCCACAGATGTGGAAAGGCAGCACCATATTAGCCACGTGCATTATTTTACTAAAAAAACACTTTAATACACTCACACAATGCAAGTAAATACATATCTTGTGTTTTGCTTTTTGATTTAATATCTACCTCTATTCAGTAACCAAGAAATTAAAGCACTCACTCTACTTTTTTTCTTATATCAACAATCACACAAAAAGGTTGAAGTACACATGCCTACGCTAAATGAATGAGTATTGAGATCATATGTCTAAAAACATCTCTACATCTCATTTTTTATTTACTAATCAGGAATGCAGTTAGCCACTTCTGGATTCCCAATTAGCCACATGCTCCTAGAGGCTAATATATTGGACAACACTGTTCTAGGTCATCTTGTCCAGTAATGGTGAAGTAATTTGCTGGGTCACCAAAGCAGCAGGTTAACTTGGCTTCCACTAAGTAGGACTTCCCAATGTCCCAAGTCCAATCAGTTTTACACACATGGCTACCAGCCCACATGTCAATATTTTTGAAGTAAATATTTGAAAATTGTACCGTGGAGATGTGTTGTGATACTTATAAAATGATTCAGCTCACCTTGCATTTGAGATTTGACCTCTACAGCTTCTTGGAAGTGCTCCTTCAGAGTGCTACTGTGACAGTGGCATCAGTAACACTGAAATGAACCGCATGTCTAAATCGTGCATTGAGCTTTCTCATGACGAGATGAGGATGACCCTTTGGTAGAGGGGCAAAAAAATAAAATTCTGGCTTGGTTCCATGGCAAACTCAACGTTTTGTGTCCTGTTTTTAATGCTATGCCATCCACATGAAAAAAAAAATCCCTTGTGTTACATGAACAATTTGGATATTTTGCACTGGAAGAATTTGTATATAAATTTCCTTCTTCAAACTAGCAAAATTATACATCAGACTCAATAGACCAAACAGTCATGGTCCTGTTCCAATTTATTTGATACCTACTGGAGCTGTTTGTGCTGAAGCTGTTAATTATTTTAGAATTAACAGAGATTTCTTGCCTAGATGCAAGGACTTTGACCCGCAGACTTCAAACTCTTGTTCTTTGTTATCCTTTAACATCCCTGTACACCCTTCATGTAATAAAGCAGTTTAGGAATAGTTTTGAGTCCATGGGTTTTAAATAGACCACAGAATTAAAGGTAACATGCTGAAATTGTGCATAACCTTGAAAACGATGGGAATATAATATTTCATTTAGGAGGTGAGCTAATTCTTGGTGGGTTTTGAAAGCTTTTTAAATTTACAAATTATTTTTAAAATACTAAAGATGGATATTTTGGAATAGTATGGAGGCAGTTTTGGGGAGTATGTACTGTGTCCCTAAAATGGTACAGGATAGAAGTGTTTTGCATTGTAAGAGGGTACAAAAAATAGACAACTTTCCATTCCCAGCACTCAATGGAAACAAAGTTTCACCAAGATATCTTTCAGTAGCTGAGCGTATGTTCATTCCTGGTAGCAAAGACCACGAAGAGAAACCAAATTAAAGATTATTCAACAAGAGTAGCAGCCCTAGCATGGACTGACCTGGAGCTTTTGAAAAGAGAAAGAAATCCAGTAGCTAAAAATACTTAAAATCAAAGAGTTTCTCTCAGATCTCCATGGACTTAATATTACCTTTTAAAAAGTGTTCAGGTTTATATGTTTACACTGTAGAACTCCTGTGGGTTGATTTATTTAATTGTGCAATCATTGGAAAGAGGTGCAATCGAGTGACTAGGGCCAAAATAATTCCTTTGCGGCATCTGCTCTTTTTAAATTTGTTGTCAATCAAATCCCTCCCTCCCTGTTATTGCTAAATTTTGCCCATTGTTTTATTTTCCCTTAAATGTAAGTAAAAAAAATAGATTTAGGAATATTTTAACTGAACAATATAGGATCTTATTGCCATTTTCGCTGTTGCAAACAATTGTTACATGAATTTGATTTTTCAGCTTTTAAAAACAAAATTAAATGAGCCATAGAGAAGTGACTTACGATGGAATTTCAATGGAAATCAATTGGTTTGACTTCTACTTTGACTCGTGTTGCAAAATGTTCAATCCTGTATACGTAGCTTGGAGATGATCCTATCGGGGCTAGTCTGTATCTGAAAGTACTATAATATTTACCTAAGCTTCAGGTTCAGTGAACCAAGTTGTGCAATTATTCTTAATACAGTTAACAATAACAAATGTTGCTGAGTGAAACTACTTTTTTTTTCTTCAAAACCTTTTGTAAGAGAAATGAAGTTTGTCTGGTGAAAGAATAAACTGAATATTCCCATGTAAAGTCACTGAGGTGAAAGTATTAATACTATTTAACAAAAGACTCCTCCTCTCTGTCCAGTGATATTTATTTTGGCAGACTGACTGAATTTACTTGCACTTTTTATGCTGAGCCAATCACATTCAGGAATTAGTGGAACTGATTGACCACCCACTGAAACGTAATATCAGCTGAAGCATTACCACATGCTACTTAGTTGATAACTCTTGCATTGCCACCGTTTACATTTATCCAGTGTCTGCATTTTTAGTTTCCCTATTTCTTGACAGTGTTGTCATTACCCAAAGTGATAGTTAAATCACAAATTATCTCTTTATCTTCAGGCATAATAAGTATTTGGGCAGATCCTCAAGTCTATTAAAGATCAGATTGGCTTTGTAATGTAAAAACTGAGGGAGTCCCTTCCATTTTTTTAGGGAAATTCCTCTGTACATAAGAGATTATTGGCTTCCTTTTTTAGGCAAATTTGTGACACTTATGTTAGACCTGAAGTGTGACAGATGTGTCTGCACCTACAGACAATAATAAATAAAAGCAACTAATTCTGGTTAGGTCAATCTCTTGTTTTCCTTATCCTTGGATCACTGATTTGTTTCTTATGCATTACCACATGTTTGGTAGCTCTCAGTCTGGTGTCTGCATTTTTGTTCCTACCTCTTAACTGTACAGTCCTTGCCTAACGTGATAGCGGAATGGAAAACCATCCCTTTACCTTCAAGCATACCCGACTCTTGATGTGCGCACAAGTATATAAACAAAGTAGTGAATCTAAACATTCATAGGGCTTTGTTCCCATTGTTTCAGTTCTAATGGACTTAAATCTTTTGAATTCATTAAATTACTTCCCTCATAGAGGCAGGAATTTAATTCCCCCCCCCCCCCCACCGAGGTGAGTTCCGATGCGGGATGGCCATATGATTAGCGGGATGGTTTGGGTTGGGAGCCCTTCTGCCTCCTTCTAATTAAGTCTGGGGTGGAAAGGTTGTGGGCGACCTTCCCACCCTGGATGCCAATTGAGGCCCTTAAATGAGCAATTAATACCCACTTAAGGGCTTCATTCCATCACCGCTGGTATTCAGCCAGTGCCAGGCAGGGTGCTTGTCATGCAGGTAGACCACCAAGCGAACCCTGTCGAGAAGCAATGAGAGGGAGGATCAGGGGAGGGAAGCAGCAAGAGGGAGGGTCGGAGGAAGGAAACAGGAGAGTCGACGAGCCGGAGAGTTGAAAGGGGCAATTAGCAGAAGGCTCAAGGGAGACCGGAGGTAAGCAGAAAGAGTTAATGAGTTATTAGGAGCTAGTAGGAATTGGTAAGCACGTTCTTGAGCCAGTTAATTTCAATGCAGCCAATAGATTTTTAATGTAAATACTACAGGTCTGGAATGTAACCCCAACCTTATTGTTTTCTTATGAGGAAAGTGGTTTTCGTTTAGCAAGTGTTTGTTCACACGCCTTTTTTTAAGAACACATTAGGAGTGCCAAAAGAGGGATGGATGTATTTATCCAAATTCCTCTGAAAGTTATTATTGAATCTGCTTCTATTTTTTTATATCTGTAAAGGTACAGTTGTGGGTGGAGGAGTATTGCAATATACTTCATCTATTCTTGTTTAATAAATGTTTTATTCTTTTGTTAAAAGTTCATCATGCTGACTCCTATGACTCTATTCAGTAGCCACCCCCCACATTTCTAAACAAAAACTGAAAGGATCTATCAAGGTGTGTTCCACCCTGGGATTTGGCTTGTCCATGAGCTGGGATCATAATATCCTCTTAGGCAGAGCATTTCAGATTATAACCACTTGCTGCATCCAAAAATTTCTCCTCATCTCACCACTGGTTCTTTTGCAAATTACCTTAAATCTGTGTTCTCTGGTTATGAAAATTGAAGCTCAAGGAATTGGAGGCAAATTATTGACCTAGTGAGGAAATTGGCTGAACACTGGGTGACAGAGAGTAGATCTGTGCTGGGAACCCAGCTATTCACTATAGTTATTAATGACTTCACTGATAGAATAGAAAGTCGCATATCCAGATATGCTGATGACGTAAAGGTATGTGACGTTGTAAGCAGTTTGGATGGAAGCATGAACATTACAAAGAAATACTGACGTGTTAAGTGAATCGGCAAAACTGGAAAATGCCTCTCAGTGTAGGTAAATATGAGGTTATCAAATTTGGACCTAGAAAGCTTAAGTCAGAGCACTTTCTAAATGGTGAAAAGCTAAAAACAGTGGAAGTCCAAAGAGACCTGGGGGCCCATGTACACAGACCATTAAATGTCATGAACAGGTACGGAAAATAATCAAAAAGGCTAAGAAATGCTGGCCTTTATGTCTAGGGGACTAGAATACAAGAGGGTAGAATACATGCTTCAGCTATACAAAGCCCTGGTCAGATCACATCTAGAGAATTGTGAGCAGTCCTGGGTATCAGGCCTCAGGAAGGATATATTGGCAGTGGAGGGAGTGCAGTATAGATTTACCAGAATGGTACCTGGATTTATTAGAAGCAGTTCAGAGAAGGTTCACTTGACAGATACATGGGATGGTGGAGATATCTTACAAGGAAGTGTTAGACAGGCTGAGCCTGTATCCATTTGAGTTTGGAAAGTTGAGAGGTGATCTTATTGAAACATAAAAGATCCTGAGCGGACTTGACAGGGTGGATGCTGAAAGGATGTTTTTTTCCCTTGTGGAAAAGACTAGAACTAGGGAACATGGTTTAAAAATAAGGGGTCTCCCGTTTAAGATGGAGATGAGAAGAATGTTTTTCTCTGAGGGTTGTGAATCTTTGGAATTCTCCCCAGAGAGCAATGGCGGCAGGGACATTGCATATTTTTAAGGCAGAGGTAGATAGATTCTTGACGAACAAGGGAGTCGAAGGTTATTAGGGGTAGACGCAATATGGATTTGGGGCCACAATCAGATCAGCCATGATCTTATTGAATAATGGAGCAGGCTTGAGGGGCCGAATAGCCTATTCCTGCTCCTAATTCATATGTTCATACTCCAAATTATGAGGAGAGAGACCACAAACTAAGGCTGTATTTCCTGGAAATTAGAAGATTACAGGGTGATTTGATGAAGTTTTCAACACGTTAAGGAGAGTAGATAGAGAGAAATTATTTCTGCTGGTTTGTGAGTCTAGGACTAGAGGGCATCCTCGTAGCAAATCAGAGCCAGACCTTTCAAGAGTGAAATTGGGAAACACTTTTTTAAATGCAAAGGGTGGTAGGAGTTTGGAACACTCTCTTCTGCAAGTAGCTATTGATCTTATATCAATTGTTAAATTTAAAACTGGGATTGATAGATTTACGTTAACCAAAATATTAAGGGATATTGGGCAAAGGAATAGATTGCAGATCAGCCATATCTCACTGAGTGATGGAACAGCCTCGAGGAACTAAATGGTCTACTCCATTCCTATGTTCCTACTGACCTTTCCAGTGGAAAAAGTTTTTCATTAACTCTATCAAACTTCTTCATTATTTTAAACACCCCTATTAAATCTCCCCTTCTTAACTTCTCTGCTCTAAGGAATACAGTTCCAGCCTCTCTGCTATCTCCACATAACTGAAGTCAAATATAAAAAGCATATTGGACCATATTAAAATGTTAATATGGAGTGTATTTATGGTGCCTTAGTTAAATTGCTGTTGGAACTTGACTTCCAAGATACCAAACTCCCAAAGTTCAGTTTAACTGTGATTTTTATTTAAGGTTACCCCTCTTTCCTTTCCTTTACAAAGCTTAGAAAAAGCAATGCTTTTGGCATGAATGCTGTCCATTCTGCTACCTGTGGCTTTGATGTTTATGTTCACCTAGTATTGATTATTATTGGTTTTATTGATTTTGAGGTGGAACATGCAATTTTTTTGCAGCAGGACGCATTGTTTAGTAAAATACGTTATTTTCTTCTGATTGTTCTCTGTTCTGAAAGTTGATGACTAGTCCAGTCCATTATGAGTACTCTGGTGGACAGAAGAGACGTAAGTGTCACGTTTTCATAAAATCCTTCTGCAGTGACCAGCCACAATCTACTACACAAGCCTGCTGCTGCAACTTCGCTGCTGTTCGCTGACTGGTATTCCCCTGCCAGCACTTAACACTTCTGTTATGTAAAAATATCTCTCTTCATCAGCAAGACAGCTGTTGTTTAGCACTTTCTGGAGCATAGCTGTCACCCTATAAATTGTCCTAATTATCCATTGGTGAGAGATTGTAGGGTTACGCAATTGTCTTACTCTCTCGGATTTGAGCCACAGTAGCTTGACCATAAGTAATTGTTGATGAGGTATGCCAACTTAATTTTTTTTCAAAAAATGTAAATCCTTCCAACCTTTTAGAAACCATAGCATAAGTAAAACAAGAACTCCTGGCTGGTCTCCTGCATTCTGCCTTCCTTGTAAACTCACGGTCATCCAAAACTCTGCTGCAAGTCCTCACACCAAGCCATGTCCCCCTATCACCCCTGTGCTTGCTGACCTACTGTCATGAAGCTAACAATGTATATAATATTATTGGAAAATATTTATCTTTTAAAATAAAGGTTTAGTCTGTGGGTGTGTCTTGATTGGATTAAAGCCAGCTAGTCTGGGTGCTTTGAGGTGTTCTAGTTTTGAGATGTAAACAGAGAGGTAGAGTGCATTTGCAATTTTTCAATAGAGCATTCAAGAAGTGGGGTGAAAACTGACACCTAGCTATCAGATACCAAGCAATATGTTTATATTACTAATAAAACTGGGACTATGAAAGGTGTTTTATTTTTAGAGATTTTATTGTTTAGTTCAGAGGTTGGTGATACAATGAGAATTTACATTCAATGGGCTGTGCTAGGTATAACTTCAGTGTGGTGTGTGTGGAGCAGAGGCAATGTGAGGCCAAAAGCAGCTGCAAGCCTCCAACTGCCTCCACATAAACCAAAGTGAAAAGAACCTCATTTTGAATATGTAAGGTGAAAATGCTTTGCCTGGTGTCTGGTTAAGTCTATGGGTTGCTGATGACTTAATGGAGATTAGTTTGGGAATTTGTTAAAAGTTATGATTGTAGTAATTTGTAGCCATGTGTATATGTTTAACTTGTGTAAATTAATAAAATGTTTCATTTAGCTTAATATAAAACCTCTCGAGAACTAGTGGAATGATTCCTGAATTTAGAGTTGCATCACAAACATAACACTTAAAATTATAGGTTATGACAGTTGTTTAAAGTTTCCCTCTGGGATTTTTAAATAACTCAGCTTTACCAACTGCATCAGTCATAACACCTATTTGGCCTCTGGTCAAGAAATGTCTTGATTTTAAAACTCTCATCCTTGTCATTAAATCCTTTCCTGGCCTTGCCCCTCCCTGACTGTAATCTCCTCCAGGCCCACAATTCTCCCAAGATATCTCCACTCCTCTAATTCTGGCCTCTTGCCCTTCCTCCAATTTTAATTGCTTCACCACTAATGGCTGTGCTTTCAGTTGCCTAGGCCCCAAGGCCTGGAACACCTTCCCTACACCTCTCTGCTTTCTATTTCCCTTTCCTCCTTTAGACACTCCTTAAAATCTACCTCTTTGACCAAGCTTTTGAACATCTGACCTAATATCTCGTGTGGCTCGGCATCATATGCCTGCAAAGTGCTTTGGGATGTTTCATTACATTAAAGATTCAATATAAATATAAGTTGACATTCTTGTAAGGTAAAATAGTAGATGATTTAGTTTTGGCCAGTAATTGTTGACTTTTTTTATTGTGCTTCCTACTCTCTTGATTATTCATTTCACTCAACCTCTATTTTCTTCCAGGCTGTGTTACTGATGGATGCTGAGAAACGTATCCGACTACTACAGTTTGTTACTGGAACTTCAAGAGTGCCTATGAATGGGTTTGCTGAGCTGTATGGTGTGTGCCCTTTTTACTTTGTATGCAAGCTTTAACCCTGAAGTTTAAATTTGATTTCATTTTAATGTTTATTTGGGTAGAACATTTCATTCAAAAATCCATAACGTTTTCACTTGTAGATAATAGTACAGTTTAGTCTTTTTGCTGAAAAAATATGATGCATTCAGCCAAACCTTTGCTTCACTTTTTTATTCATTCTTGGGGTATGGATGTCGTTGCCAAGCCTGACAATTATTGCCTATCCTAGTGGCCCTTAAGATGTTGGGGGGTATTCACTCACTCTGTTTTAAGATGTTCTAGAAACTTGTTCTTAAAAAGTCCTGCTTTGCTTTCTGGTATTTCACACAGGTTCCAATGGTCCTCAGCTGTTTACAATAGAGCAATGGGGAACTCCAGAAAAGTTACCAAGGGCTCATACATGGTAAGAACAATAACGTTATTAAATGCATATATTTTGAGCACTACTATGACAAAGCACACACTTCAACGTTAATGTTGAACTTTCCCCATAATGTTAGCGATGAGAAGTTAGAGGATCTGCTGCTTTATAATGAAAGGAATGATACACCAGTATCTTGTAGAGTTAATATGCTGGTGGCTTTAGATCCTGGTTTGCTTTCTGACAGGTAAATAACATGGACGATTTTAACTGCCTACCTATCCAAAGTCTGCTGGTGGGTTTAAATCGCTCCTCTGGGCCCCAGATTCCATGTTCTAAGCTTCTAACAACTAGGTAAATATTCTTGTCTCTTTCCAGGAGCGGAGAACTGTGTCATCTGGTTGCATTTATTAAAGGGAGAAGAGGACTTGAATTCAGGGCTGGGTGAAGGAGGGATTATTGGCAGAGCTTGGGATTGATTCACTTGTAGCTTTGTTTTGTTGCTTTCTTCTGTTGGTATTTATTACATACTGGAAGGTCTTCTGTGGCATTACTCATAAGTACTCTCAGGTTTATGTTTTACTGACTGCTTTGATGGAATGTCCTGCCACCTTCAAAGTTTTGTGCACAAGCACGAGTGATTTCTCTTCTTGTAACCCAGCCCACCAAAAACTGTACTCATGGCCTTGTGCATTCTTCTTACCAAACTATGTCACTTCACACTTTTCTGACTTGAATTTCATCTGCCTTGTGTCTGCCCATTGCATCTGCCTTACTTATCTTCTCTCAAAGACTATTACTATCTTTCTCAGTTTTTACTCCAAGCTTCATGTCATTTGAAAATTTTGAAATTGTGTGCTGTACCCAAAAGTTCAAGTCATTAATGCATATTAAAAACAGCAGTGGCCCTATTAACAAACATTAAACACCACTTTATACCTCCCTCCTTTCTGAAAAACAGCCAATCACAACTTTTGTTTTCTAATGCCAATTTGTATCCATACACCTTTGAAAGTCCATATACAAAACATTAGTAATATGGTAGTTATGCTCCTGAACTAGTAATTCAGAGCCTTGGACTAATCTCACCATGTAGCTTAGGTGATTTAAATTCAGTTCATTAACCTTTTAGTCCAGTTGGAATTAATGGTGACCATGTAATTACTGGGTTGTCATAAGAGCCTACCTGGTTCACTAATGTACTTTAGGGAAGGAAATGTATTGTCCTTACCTGTCTGGCCTATGTGTGACTTCCGAACAAAACATTGGGCAGAATTTTTTCTTCGTCAGGCGGGTGCGGCAGGTGGGCCCCGACCGCAATTAAGGCCCACCCAGCGTGAAACGTGGCCCCGCACTGGTCGGGAAGGGCCGAGTGGGGGCGAGGGCCTGTCGACCGCCAGGTCCAATTGCAACCTGGCGGCCTGTTTAAAAGCAGCCCAGTCAACTCCTGAAAGGCAGCCAGGGAAGGACATCTGTCTGCCGTTGCAACGATGGAGTTTAGTACGTCTGCAAACGCCAGGCGGGAGGGCAGGTCAGGTGGGCACTCAGCCCCCCGATTTTCTAATGAGTGCCTTGCTGTCCTCCTGGAGGAGGTGCCTGCCACGAGGGGGCACCCTTGCCTCCAGAGATGGGAGGAGGAGGCCACCGCACCTCTCAAAGAGGGCATGGGAAGAGGTGGCAGCCCTGTTTAGCAGCCATGACGTGGTGCGGCGCACATGGGTCCTGTTGCGCTCAGGAAGGTTGAGTACCATGTTGGCATGTGTCAGTGTGCAGATGTGTTAAGGTGTGGCCATCCCCACCATGGACCTTAGGGGTGCTAGACTCTGAGTGCCAACTGCCAATCTTACCGGAACTGGCCAAGGGGGTGAGCCCTGGCTGCTTGGACCGAATGCCTTGCGGCTTGAGGGCCACGGCTCGGATGTGCCCTGTGAGCTGTTCCTGAGCTGGGGTTCGCCAGGTTGCAATGGCGCTGCAGGTAGAGAGTGGACTAATCAATGCTCCTCTGTTCTTTCAGGAGAAGGCGAGCCATAACCAAGCCGAGAGGGCACTTACAGGCGGTGGCCTGCCCAACCTGCTGCTGCTCAGCAGGTTCTAGCAGGACACCCTAGAGCTGGAGAGCCGGAATGCTCTCCGTGCAACTCGGGCGTGGAGAGGTGGGGGTGCTAGGCTAAGGTAAGAGCGCAGTGCACGGAGGTGAGACTTTCAGATTGTGCAACCATTCTAGTGCAGTCTCCTCATTGACGGGAGCCTCAAACCTGGAGTCCCCATTGATCGTTGAAAGACGATCGCACCGTGAGGCAGATCTCCATTGTCTCACCCATGTGCCTGGCATGCGCAGTGACAGTGTGATGGCTTTAACTAATGACATGTCCTTCTTCTCCCTTTTAGGTTCACCAGCAGGCATCCGATCTGTAGACCCCAAAGGGCTATCCCTGACACCAGCATCACTTTCACCTGCATCACACCTGCTCTCGGAAGCAGGCACCAGCACAGATACCAGTACCTCGGTGGGCATTAGAGCAGCAGTTAGTATCTCAGGTGCACATTGGTGAAGGCTCTTCACAGCCGCTTGAGGTGCAGACGGAGGCAGAGAGTGCCCAGGCACCGGCAGTCGGAGGACTGCTGGAGACCAGGACAATGCTCAGTCGAAGGCTGTTGATGAGCCTCTGGAGTTAGCAGATGCTGGATGCCCAATGAGATGTGCAGGAGGATCTGGCAGAGATCCATGAGGGTCTGCGTGCCATGGTCTCTGTGATTGAGGAGTCTAAGTAAGCACTGCGTTAACCATCATTGCCAAGTGCACTGCCTCCTCCATTGAGAGAATGGCGACTCTCATGGAGAGGCAGCTCCAGGACCAGAATCAGGGGTTCCTGGGGTTGCGCTCGGACCTGCAAGTTCTTACACAGGCCATGACCTCAGGTTGTCAGTGTCAGTGTGGGAGATGGATGAGGCACCCAGTATCCCAGCTAGGTGCCCATCCATCAGTGGTGCGCAGGGAGATCCAGAACAACCTCACGGCACATGAACTGCCTGTCCTCTCTGCGAGCTCCTCTCAGGACGCTCTGGATGATGGCAGCACCTCCTCTGCCAGTGACCGTGGCACCTGATGAGGCTGTGGCTACTGGGGAGATGCCAGATATGGCACTGGCTTTTCTCTCCCAGGCGGAGCCAGCACAGGCTCCATTAGACAGAGGACAACCGCCAAGATTATCAAGGCCAAGAAGACAGCACAGTCAGCAGCTGTCTCCATTGTCGGTGCCAGCGAGGGGGGCGGGGGGCACCAAGACGTAGCACTCGTAAACGTAAGCTTAAGGCACCATGAGCACAAGAGGGACAGGTCACAGGTGATTTTATGTTCATTTATGTTTACTTTATCTATACTGGCCTGGGAATGAAGACCAGGGAAGTCTGTGTAAATAGTTTGGAATTGTCCTCATGAGATAAATTTTGTTTTTGTCATCATGGCCTGAGTATGCTTCACCTTTTTACTTTATTGGTGCAGGGTACGCCAGTATGTAATGCTGGACATAGGTGTCTCTGAACTTCATTGCACAGACACTGAGTGTTTTTATGTTCAAATGAAAGGGTCCTTTCAGACATCTGGGATGCAGGAGGCAGCCCTGGCATGTGTTTGAAGCTGACCTTTGGTGGCCTCGCTGAAGGAGCATTGGATCAAGGCGTCCCTGGTGTCCCTGTCTCCCTAGATGTTACTGAGGTCTAGCTCCATGCCCTCAGCTTTCTCCTCACCGTGCCCATCTTCAGGCTCATTGCTGGACTCATCATCTGTGGCCTGTGCAGCTGTGCCATGATCCCTTTCCTCCATTGGGTTCCCCCTTGCCAGTGCCAGATTGTGCAGAGCGCAGCATGCAACCATGATCAGTGACACCTGCTCTGGATGTTATTGTAGTGCTCCCCCTGTATAGTCCAGGCAACAGAAACACATCTTGAGAAGACCTATGGCCCTCTCTACCACTGTCCTTGTGGAGGCATGACTCATATTGTAATGCTTCTCTGCCTCTGTTCTTGGATGATGGAGAGACGTTATGAGCCACCTCTTCAACTGATAGCCCGTGTCACCCAGCAGCCATCCATCCAGTCAGGCTGGAGCACTGAAGAGCCTCGGCACCTGGAATGCCTGAGGATGTAGGCGTCATGGGAGCTGCCAGGGTACCTTGCACAGACTTGCAGAACCTGCATCCTGTGATTACACACTATCTGCACATTCATGAGTGGAATCTCGTCCTGTTGACGAAGGCATTCAATTGCACCTTGGGCACCAGGGAACCCAGCAATCGCTGCAAAGCCTGTGGCTCGCTCAGCCTGGCTGGCCTCATCTGTTTGGTAAAGAATAAAGGTCAGTACCCACCTGAACAGAGCTTCTGTCACCAGCTTGATGCAACTGCGGACAGCTGATTGGAAGACTCTACACCCATCCCCACTGACCCCTGGAAAGAGCCGGAGGCATGGAAGTTGAGGGCCTCTGTGACCTTCAAAGCTACTGGCATGGGGTGTCCACCCACACAGTCGGAGCTGATCTCAGGACCAATCATCTGACAGATGAACGTTACGGTCTCCCTTGAGAGGCGGTGCCTCCTTTGACATTGCACCTCGGACATATTGAGGTAGCTGCATTGCCGCCTGTAAACCCTGGCAGCAGGATAGTGCTGTCTTCTGTGGCCCCTTCTGCCTTGGGCTACCTGCTGGCCCCTCGTGTGTGCGCCTCTCCTCCCACAGGTCGCTCCCCTGGAAGCTGCATTGGGCCACCTGGCCCACTCTCCCTTCTGCCCCTCTCTTCCTCCTCAGAGGAGGTGCCTCCAGTGGAAACCACAATCCCCATTACCACAATTACAGAAGGCTATCTGATACCTGGAAGGGTCCACGCGGTCTGAATCCTCCGGGGGTCTGGCAGACAGCAATAAGTCCTGAAATGAGTCCCGGAAATGCTAAGAATGAAGCGCCGGACAGAGATGAAACTGCCAAGTACCAATAAGCAACCAGCTGCAGACTATCTCCAAAACTCCTCACAACTCACACTGGCAATGTCGCTGATCCTTTTTATCCTGCCCTTGGATGAGGTTTGTGAAAATGTTGGCTGGCCGCCTGCCTGTTTTGCCCATGTGATGAGCAGAAAATCGCATGGGCAACATAAAATCACTTTTAAGGACCTGTTAATTAATGGTGGGCACTGCTCTGGCACCCGCGTGCGTCCGCTGAGCGAAATATCAAGCGAGTTTGCGGTGACGTCGGGACGCTCACCTGACCTCATCGCGCATTATTTTACTCCCGTGCACGTCAGGCATGTAACCACCCGACAAAGGAAAAATTCTGCTCAATGTGGTTGACCCTTAAATATCCTCTGAAATGGCCTAGCAAGCTGTTCAGTTTATCAATTTATCAAACTGCTGTGACACAGTATAACCTCTTAAGGCACACCTTTACCACATGGACTGCATTAGTTCAAGAAGATGGCTCACCATTTTTTCAGGGAATTAGGAATGGGCAATAAATGCTGGCATTGCCAGCAATGCCTACGTCCCTTAACTGGATTAAAAATTAACTACTGAACTCATCCACCTTCTCTGTTACCTCTTCAAAAAAATGTCAATCAGGTTATGATTCTGTGGGCTTGAAAGAGGCCTACTGAGGGAACTTCCGAGTTCTTGTCCATCATACATATTGCTGGATCTGATGCATTAATAATTTTTTTTATTAATTGCAAATAAAGCACTGGTATCCTTTCAGTGGCTGACACTGTCTTCTAGAAGTTAGGACAATGTTCTGGGGAGTTTTAGTACTTGCAGGGGCTCCCACTCCATGGAAAGATTTCAACCATTGGGCTAAGTGGCCCAAGCATTACTTAAACTGAGCATTTGGGCTTTTCCTTAGTTTTACTTATAACATGAATGTCAGAGGAGAAATAAGAATAGCTGCCCTCAACATCAAGACAACAATTAACCAAAATTGAAGTCAACGAGAAACCTCTGCCATCATTAGTCATTCTTTGCCCAAAGGTATGATAGTTGTCATTGTCAGAGCCCAGTCCCAATTTTATTTAGTTTTGCAACATAAAAGTTATAACTTGAGTTCGATCTCATTTGAAAAATGTCTCAGTATAAAAAATCACAAACTGCTCTCCAGGTCCCTCGCTATCTATGAGTGATACAACAGGAAAATTTGGAGTTCTTTAATTTTTTTGATTAACAGTTACACATTGACACTTTTGTGCTGTGGTTATTGCCTATTAGATATTTAATAACCTTGATTTTATTTTTTAACTCACAGCTTTAACCGTCTTGATTTACCACCTTATGAATCTTTTGAAGATTTACGAGAGAAGCTTCTCATGGCAGTGGAAAATGCTGAAGGATTTGAAGGAGTAGATTAATTGGCTGCAGTTGTGGTCAACAAGATGCTGCTTATATTTTTTTTGTTTTTTTTAGAGATAGGAACTTTACCAGTGGTATCAATTTAATTGCACAGTGACATTGGTACACGGAACAAATTCTTCTATGTTAATTCCTATTTCAAGTTTCTGGAAGGCTGGAAACTTCAAAGCCGATTCTCCAGACAACTGTAATAAAAGAAGAAAAGTGGATAAAATGTGTGGATGGGAAGTGCATTTCAATAGGACTTAACTGTGTATTAAAATTGTTCTTTAAAGACTCAATCTAAACATTTTACCAACTTTGTAATGAAAGTGAATGGAAACTGTCACTTTCACAGGTATAGTATTATCACTTTGTTTACTCAATGGATTGCAAAATAACCAGTTATATAGAGATCCTTCTAATATAACCCATATAAAAGGCACAGTCTGTAAAATGATGAAGGTTTGAATCATGATGTTCTCACACACACACACACACACACAAACATAAATAGCAGTGTATTGACATGTCCACTGTGAAACATCTGTGCCTCCTTTACCCACCAGTCATGATCAAAAGCACTTTTAAGTTATTGATGACATAGTTTAACACCTTGATGGAATGTGAAAGCTGAGATAAGTGATATTTTTATTTAACAGAATTGTTACAAATGAGCATAAATGGGATCTCAAAAGCAAATTACAGTAACAAGGTGTCATCTTTATTTTTAATATGTTCCATTCAGCCAAGTAAACTAAACATGGTTATCCATTGAGCATGCAATGAAAAAACATATGCATTAGGAGGACTGCCCAAAAAAGTACTTGAGGTATTCTTTTTAATTTAAAATGTTACTGAATTTTCCTCTTTTTTGAGCAAATTAGGATAAAGCAAATTACAGTAACATGCCTGTAACATCTGTAGCATGCCTGTTTAAATCCTTAGACTGCTGGTGGGTCCAGGGAATGACTGCTGGCTGGATCTTGAACTTTAATCTTACTCATTACAACAGGTAATATAATAATACACAGTAATTAAGTTACACAAATGTCAGGAGTTGTTTTATTATTGTAATACTGACTAACTTCAAAAATTAATACTGACTAACTTCAAAAGTTAACACTGTAATAAAGGCAAACTAAAAGACTCCTTATTTTACCACCTTTTTCTTTGCATCTTTTTCTCTTTCCTACATTCTGCCTATTTTATTTTAACTTAAACTTTTACACTGACTTCATTTCTATACAACCTTTCTCCTCCCTTTCTTTTTAAGTTATTACTTACCTGTTTTCTTCCATTTCCCCCCTCCCCCCCGCGACCCGTTTTAGGGTCGGGAGCATTTTTTCTTTGAAACACCTGTTGGATTAGCTTCAAAATGGTCCTTGCAAGCTGGTTTCAACCAAGCAAATAGATGAAGATTACTATGACCAGATAGATGGCATAGAAAAATACGACAAACCAGGAAGTGGCTCTAACAAATGCATATCTTCTGTGATAACCTCCCCTCCCTTCCACTCAGATGATTTTATATTTGAAACTTTCAAAACGAAAGCTAACCACCACCAATCAAGTTTTCAATTGCTAATGTATTTGTCTCATTATTGGTAGACCTATGCTAATTTTTTTTAAAAATGTGTTCTGTTGTAACACCAAGAAATCTAAGGGCACTTTATACATGGCTGTCAATTGTTTTTACATGTGTACGTTTTTAATACAGAGTTCAGTATCCACTGCAATATGAATGCTGTGCACACAAGCCTACACTTTTGTTACTGATGATGCAACAAAATCAATGTAGAGCTGAGCCGAACTTCATCTTTCTCTTTTTCCTATTTTCCCAATGTGCTTTTTCCCTTTAAAAGCACACCATGCCATCTCAGAACTCACCTGAAAAACATCTCCTGAAATTCTTCTTTCCCTACTAAATTCCCAGAAAATAAACTTTCCTTATTAATGATGTAAGTTTTGTAATATGTATTTTATGAATATACATTAATGAGATTAAAAATATTTATCTAACTTAGCACAGTGATGAAGTGCAACAAATCTCTTATTCCTGAATATGTTTGAGACCCATCTGACTTCTGTTGGAGCCTTTATACAGCCACGTGAAAGATATGTCAGTCGGCCTCTGATAATAAGCCTTAGATCTATAAAGTATCCGCAATTTGCTACCTGCTACTTTAGGGCAAGTAGCTCTTTGGCTGCCAAACTTGCCTCTGGAAAAATGGACCGGAAGTGGAGTGGTGCCTGTCTACCTCTGTACTTTCCTTCACTAGGGGCTGAAAATCATACCTATGTCTAAACCGGGCAGAGGATTCCGTGGGTCGATGCACAATTCAATAAAAGAAGTGATGAATGTTCACTTATGATTAGAATGAGATCGGAACTCTGAGGTTACAGCAAGTAGGAAAGGTTAAACAGGCTGGGGCTCGTTTCCTTGGAAAAGATAATATTGAAGGGGTGATCTTGTGATAGAGGCCTTTAAAATTATAAAAGGGTTTGATAGAACAGCAAGATAGCTACTAATAAATCCACTAGTGAATTCAGGAGAAACGCCTTTACCCAGAGAGTAGTTGAGGCAAATGGCACAAATCTGTTTAAGTAGAAGCTTCATAAGTATGAAGGTGAAAGGAATAGAAGGATATGTTGACAGGATAAAATGAAGAAGGGTGCGAGTGGACTCTTGAGCACAAGCATTAGCATGGGTCTGTTGGCCCTAATATGCTGATTCTGTGCTGTTGATACTATGTACCATTGATCATTGGTGTTCAATGTTGGTGACATCTTCAGTGAAAGATCTGGACATTAACAACTTTGAAATTGGATTTTAAAGAGCAAGAAAAGAAACCAGAAATACCTCGGTCATCAATTGAAAGCAAATAAAAATGAAAAGTGTACAGCGGGTAGATAAATATCTTTTTCATAAGAGCTGAAGCAAGTGAAAGATATACTTGTCTTTCTCGTGCTCACTGGTCTGCTGTATGTTTCCAGCGTTTTGCATTTTGTTTCAGATTTCTGTTTATCTCAACAATATAATAGATATATTTTACTTATAGCTACATACAATGCTGCAGAATGCTGATCAGCTGACATTGAAAAACACTGCCGAAAACCATATGCTTTCAATGAGCTGGATTAAAGTGCTAGTTATTATGCGCAGGAGACATTTGTTCACTGAAGAAACAAAGGCTTATAAACTTGGGAAATAAATGAGAAATTATTTGGATTCAATTTTCATTGCAAAATTTCTGCATGAGATATAAAGAAATCATAGCTAGCTTAGCTTGAGTGGTGAATTTCTAAACATTAGGAAACAAAAGATTTCTATAACGGGAACAAAATACTGTGAATGCCGGAAATCTGAAATTAAAAACAGGAAATGCTGGAATTGCTCCACAAACCGGGCAGTATCTGTGGAGAGAGACAGAGTTAACGTTTCAGGTTAATGACCTGTCATCCCAGCAGATGAAGATCAGCCTTTTTCTCCTCTTTTATCTTTCTATTAAAGATTTCCGTGTTTTAAGTATGCTCAGTAAACAGAAGATTTATGATAGTCTTGTTAACTTTTTTTTACACAAATTCAATGCTTTCTGCTCTTTTCATTTTCTTAAACCACTGCATTCTGCCCAGTGGAGCGTGATCAGATATTTCCCTGCGGATTTGTCATGATTTTTTTCACTTTTATTGAGTAAGAGATTTGTTTTGAACAAATATCCAATCCTCATTCATTTGTACTTTTTCTCATTTTAAATTTCTGTAATCTACTGTTAATCATGTCAATTATTTCATCTTGTGTTTTACGCATCAATAAAGATATTTCCTTGACTTCTCAGCTTTTATCCCCAAAACTCAAATACTTGAATTTTTTTGTATTTGTTCATGGGATGTGGGTGTTGCTGGCTAGGCCTGCATTTATTGCCCATCCCTAAATGCCCTTGTTCACAGGCCGGTTAAGAGTCAACCTCATTGCTGTGGGACTGGAGTCACTTGTAGGCCAGAACAGGCAAGGACAGCAGATTTCCTTCCCTCAAGGACATTAGTGAACCAGATGGGTTTTTACGACAATGGTTTCGTGGTCACCATCAGACTTTTAATTTCAGGTTTTTATTAAATTCAAATGTCACCATCTGTCATGGCGGAGTTCGAACCCGGGTACCCAGAGCATTACCATATGTCACTGGAATACTAGTCCAGTGACAATACCACTATGCCACCACCTCTCCTCATAATTGTGCTTCCAGTGCATTCCATGTAGTAGACGATCTATAAAAGTGTGGTGATTACAGCATTTGTCTATTAATGCTGGTTTTATCCAGTGGTACCAGGTATGTTTGACTTTGAATTCCTGAGTTGTCATTGGAGTCCCTGTTTTTTTTAATTCATTCATGGGATGTGGGTGTCACTGGCAAGGCCAACATTTATTACCCATCCTTAATTGCCCTTGAGAAGGTGGTGGTGAACTGCCTTCTTGAACTTCTGCAGTCCATGTAGTGTAATAACACCGAAGTGCTGTTAGGGAGGGAGTTCCAGGATCTTGACCCAATGACAGTGAAGGAACTGTGATATATTTCCAAATCAGGATGGTATGTGGCTTGGATGGGGATTTTCAGTTTGTGGTGTTCCTATGCACCTGCTGTCCTTTTCCTTCTAGATGGTAGCAGTAATGGTTTGGAAGGTGCTGTTTAAGGAGGTTTGGTGAGTTCCTTGTAGATTGTACACACTGCTGCCACTGTCAGTGGTGGAGGGAGTGAATGTTTGTGGATGGGGTGCCAATCAAGCGGGCTGCTTTGTTCTGGATGGTGTCAAGCTTCTTGAGTGTTATTGGAGTTGCACTCATCCAGGCAAGTGAAGAGTATCCCATCACACTCCTGACTTGTGCCTTGTAGATAGCGGACAGGCTTTGGGGAGTCAGGAGGTGAGTTACTCGCCACAGGATTCCTAGCTTCTGACCTGCTCTTGTTACCACAGTATTTATATGGCTAGTCCAGCTCAGTTTCTGGTCAACGGTGACCTCCAGGATGTTGATAGTGGGGTTATTGTGCTATTAGCCATAGTTCCACACCTAATGTGTTAATGGGAAATTAATCCAGACTTTGCATGATTTCAACAAAAAATGAGTAATTTGGTTATGAAGTTGCTGAATTACAGCTTTGGATTGTAGCAAATGCTCTGCGATAATTGATGTTGAATAGATAAGTTTCATTCCACTTCTGTTTCATACAAATGCAAACAATGTGAAGGACAAAGGTTAAACTGCTTTGGAAGTTTTTAAACTTCATTATTAATTCTATTAATGTTGGGGAATACCAATCAGACCAGTCATCTATTTGCTAATCTTAACATTTCAGTGACATTTGGCCATCAGTGAACAGAGGTTTGTAGATGCAAATTGAGCTTTATCTGACTAGAGCAGGATGAGGAGCTAGTGGTATATTTGCTGATCTTCCATTTCTACTTTATTCTATGTAGATAAGGACTTCACGTCGCACTATTGCAAATGAGGATCAAACATGTTATGCAATGAATATTTCATCATTACCAGATTCCTTTTTGGGAATCCATAAAATCTATTTACACAATATTATGTCTTGATCTTGCTCCAGCAAAATTATTACTTGGAAATTAATTTGCCTATGTCTCATACAGAAACTGCACCTCATTTAATGCAATGTCATTTATTTTGATTCTAAATAAAAATTTTAAATGATCAATAATTTGCTGGAACTTTCAAGTTTAACGCTGGTGTAAAGCTGGTGATGTTGAGTTGGTCACCTGTTACACCCCATCTGACTTCTTTTTTCCCTTCCTAACCGGAACTTTTTAACTTTGTAGGTGTAAAACAGGCAATGTAGGATCAGCCATTCATTATGTACCTGTACTATTATCCTTTCAATTGAAGTATAATGGGAGGCTAATTCAATGGCCTGGCACTTGTGCTCAATGATGAAGCAGGTATTCTCTCTACACTCTGGATTCAACATTGAATTCAACAATTTAAATCATAACCTCTGCCTCCATTTTGCTTTGTTATTTTTCATTTTGCTGGTTCAGATTTTTCTGATATCTTTATTTCTGTAATTTGCATTTGGAGACCTGCTATTCGCCATTCACACGTCATCTAGACACTTGTTTCTTGAAAGCCGGCCATTCGAAAAATCCTGCCAGTTACCTCAGTTACACAGATACTGCCTGACCTGCTGAGTATTTCCAGCACTTTGTTTTTATTTTATATTTCAAATATCTGCAGTATTTTGCTTTTGCTTTAGCAACCTCGCTGGTGAGGATTTCAGCTGAAGCACCATGCAGTGCTACATCAACTGATTTCAATGTTCTTTACTGGGCATTCATTACATAGAGCATCTGTGATGATACCAGGTAGACCAAGCAGTCACTCACATGAAAGGATTTTCACAGCCCCCCCCCCCCCCCCAAAAGGAAACAAAAAGCACTAAATTAAATCAGTTGAAAAAACTCTAAGTGGAGTAAATTAGAGATTGGGGCACACGCATTGGTGAAGGTAAATCTAAAATATTCTGGAAAAACGTTTTTAAAATATTTTTTTTAAAAACCTTAAATCTACTTAATTTAACAGAATTCCAGGAATATAAGATTTTTTCAGATCAATTTCTGTTGCTCATCAAACTAATCGCATCGCCATTAAAATCCGGTAGCACCAAGTTGAGGTGTAGCTTTTTAAGGGATTTCAGTGATGGATGCCTCTTGGTGGAGCCACAGAGCAGCCTGTGTCAGAGCCCTGAGTGACAGACTGCAACGTCAGGATTTCCATGCTAATCTGTATATGCCTGAAACCCTGATGTTGCAAACAGTTTCAGAGGGCCAAGGATGGTGATTGCTTACAGTTCGCTGCCAAACCATCCCACCGCTACTCCCACAAAATCCATCCCATTGCCTACCATTTTATACCCGCAGTGAAGTTGAAAGTTATGCCCCAATTACTTCCAAGTTTTAATATTGCTAGGAATAGAAAAACATACTCTGCATATTTGTTAAAAAGAATAAGCTTTGCATGTTTATGCAAAAATGCATTTTAATATATATGCTGAATATCAAAGTTTCAAAATTGTAATTGGTTGGAATTCCACGAGGACTGGTGTCTAAGCCACAGGATTGGATTTGTGGTCTTTAACCTATTCTTTAATTCATTTTATTTTTTGTTTTTGTTTCAATATTCTCTTTGATTATTCTCCCATTAACCCACCTGTCCTGAAGGTGAGTACATATCCACTTGTGAGAGGAGACGATGAATGTCAGGCTACTTGGTCATTTGATGATCTTAACTTTACCAGGAATTAAAGTTGGAACATGAGTTGCTAGATACTAATTGAGAGGTAAACTTGGCAGATTTTCCCCCTTCCCTCTTTATCCAGGTAATGCGGAGATTGTTGCCTTGCAGCTACCCTGACTGAAATTGCTTAACTCAACTTAAACCAGGGGCAGAATTTTGCTCTTGGCGTGCGAGATCGGTGGGGGCGGGTGGGAAGTCAACTGCCGCCCGCGATTGACAGCGCACTGCAATTTCATGCTGGTGGGCCAGTTAAGGCTCGCCCAGCGTGAAACACGAGTGGCAGTGCTGAATGCTGCCTGTGCGGGCGGGGAGAGGAGGGCAAGTGGGCCTAGTGCAAACTTCGCACACGCACGCGCGTGTGAGAGCACTGAATAATCTCCCTGAGGCACGGAGCTGCCTCAGGGAAATGAAGAGATATTTTTTTAATTAATGAAGAGCAGCAAAATATAATGAAACATGTCCCAACATGCAATTCTGTCACACGATCAGGGGCATATTTTTAATTTAAAAATAAAGTTTTTATTTTATTTTTATTTGCTGTTGGAAACCTCATCCCGCCACTGGACGAGGTTTCCAAAAAATAAAAAGGCCGCTTGGCCTTTTCACCTGCCCGTCAACCGTTGGGTTGAATGGGCAGTGAAAAATTAACATTAATTGATAACTTAATGGCCTTAACAGGCCTTTTAATTGTCGGCAGGTGCGCTGCCGGCTCCAGCGCATGCCCGCCGACCGAATTAGCACACGACTGCGCGTTGACGTCGGCACACTCAGCCAACGTCATCGCGCGTCATTTCATGCTCAGTCGGGTCTGGCGCATGCCCACCCACCGAGCTAAAAATTCTGGCCCAGGAATCAAACCAGGAGCTTCCTGATTTTGTCAAAACTCAGTGCTGCACCACATAATGTACTTTTACAATTATTAGCTAAAATCTTTTATAGTTAAAATCAAAGTATGAATCGCCATTTAAACTGAGTTAGGTAGCTGAGGTTATTTGTTTACCTTTTCCCCTGTCTCCAGAAAGCAATGCAAAGTGGATATTTGTAATGTTGCCACCTATCACAATAGGTTTGAATATACTATTTAATTGAGTTAGCTTCCTCAATTATTATTAGTTTTACTTCTGTTTCTAAATGCTCAGTTAAAATAAAATTGGAAAGGGATATTGCACTCAGTTACAATGCAATCACTGACATTCGGGCTTGCAATGTGGTGCGTTTGCATGTACTGAAAGCTACATGTATTAATACACAGGGCCCTGTTCTTTGCAGACAGAAAGGACACGTACATACTTTTGCACCTGTTTCAGCTAAACAAAATAAGTGACAGCCATTCACTGACTCATTGCTTAGGGCAATGCCTTGTCCAATCAGGGTTGGTCTAAATTTCAATCAATGTTTGAGAGTTAACTGTCAGTCACCATTAGTGGTGCTTTCTCCATGGCAACGCCGCTTGCCACCAACCAGCACGCTCTTCACATAGAGTATAAATTGCTGTTTTCTCCCTTATATTGGTATTTTTGAGAGTGTCCTGATGAGTGCAAGACAAAAAGCTTAGACATGTCTCTTTTTGCAGCAATCCCATCTTTCCTGATGGAACTGTACTCTGCTGAGATATAGTTACACAGGCACCAACAGCCCTACTGTACTTCATTGTAGTTGCCAAGACATTGGCTTAAGTTGCCAAGAACGAGATTGATGGAAAGCTGTTTAATCAAGGAGAGCATCAGATTAAATCCTGTTCTCATTGAATTTAAGTATTTCCAGTCCAAGTTTCCAGGATCCAATAAAGAACAGAAATGTTCACTAATTTTATTGATCTTTCGTGGCAATGGTACTTTCAAGTTAATCATAGCACTCGCTGCATCAGTAAGTGAGTGGGGATCAAACTAGAGACTTTCTGCCCTTTATTGTTCAGTGCATCACCAAGCAATGCATTTTCCCATGGTCATTCAGGAGTTTTGACCAAATTTGTAAAGAAAATTTACTCACTATTATCGACAGAGCATAGTCTGATAGCCTTTTGCCATTTTAAAGCTCCCTTCCCATTGGTGTGAAGAAACGAATGTTAACTGCAGCTTTGGAGCAGTTGGAAAATTAAACTCAGTTTTGGGTATTAGCATAATCTCTGTTGCTTTCTGATCAGTACTTTCTATTGAAACTCCCCAAAGCAGTCAATATTTATATACTATCTTATTCCTGTAGAATTTAGTTTTCTCTTTCCTTTGTAACTCCCACCTTCATATTAATTTTGATCATATGAATTAGGAGCAGGAGTGGGCCACTCAGCCCATCAAGCCGAGTGCTCCATGATGCAATAAGATCATGGCTGATCTAATTGTAACTTCAACTCCACGTTCCCACCTACCCCTGATAACTTTTCACTTCCTTGCTTATCAAGAATCTATCTACCTCTGCCTTAAAAGTGTTCAAAGACTGCTTCCATTGCCTTTTGAGGAAGAGAGTTCGAAAGAATCACGACCCTCGGAAAAAAATTCTCTTCATCTCTGTCTTAAATGGGCAACCATTATTTTTAAACAGTGACTCCTAGTTCTAGATTCTCCCACAAGAGGAAACATTCTTTCCACATCCACCCTGTCAAGACCCTTCAGGATCTTATATGTTTCAATCAAGTTGTCTCTTACTCTTCTAAACTCTAGTGGATACAAGCCTAGTCTGTCCAAACTTTCCTCATAAGACAACCCACCCATTCCAGGTATTAGTCTACTAAACCTTCTCTGAACTGCTTCCAATGCATTTATATCCTTCCTTAAATAAGGAGACCAATATTGTACACAGTACTCCAGATGTGGCCTCACCAATGCCCAGTATAACTAAAGCATAACCTCCCTACTTTTGTATTCAATTCCTTTCAATAAACAATAACATTCTAATAACTTTTCTAATTACCTGCTGTATCTGCATAATAACTTTTTGTGATTCATGCACTCCCAGATCCCTCTGCATTTCAGAGTTCTGCAACCTCGCACCATTTAGCTAATATGCTTTTTTATTCTTCCTGATCAAAGTTGTTATGTGCAATTGACTCTACATTTTAGCTTACTAGTTAGCCAGTAGACTTGAGTGCTGAAAGAAGGTGCTCATTCTTGTTTAGTTTTCTTTTTGTTTATCAATTAATTTGTAAGACCATAAGAAATTGGAGCAGAAGTAGGCCATTCAGCCCCTCAGGCCTGCTCCACCATTCAATAAGATCATGGCTGATCTGATCGTGGCCTTAACTCCAATTTCCTGCCTTCCCCCATAACTCTTGACCCCCTTTGTCGATCAACAATCTGTCTAGCTCAGCCTTGAATATATTCAGTGACCCAGCCTCCACTGCTCTCTGGAGAAGAGAATTCTAAAGTTTAACGACCCTCCGAGAAACATTCTTCCTCTGAGTCTTAAATGGGAGGCCACTTATTTTTAAACTGTGCTCCCCAGTTCTGGATTCCCCACAAAGGGAAGCATCCCCTCTGCATCAGTGCTGCCAAGTCATCTCAGAATCTTAAATGCTTCAATTAAATCACCTCTTATTCTTCTAAACACCAATAAGTATAGGCCCTCAACCTTTGCTCATAAGATAACCCTTCATCCTAGAAATCAACCGAGTGAACCTTCTCTGAACTGCTTCCAATGTAATCATATCCCTCCTTAAGTAGGGAGACCAAAACTGTGCACAGTCCTCCAGATGCAAGCTTATTAAGGCCTTGTACAGCTGTAGCAAAACTTCTCTTTTATATTCCAGTTTCCTTGCAATAAATGCCAACAATTTACCTTCCCAATCACTTGCTGTATCTGCACGCTGGTTTTTTGAGATTCAGGTACCAGGACACTCCGATCCCTCTGTACCACAGACTGGTAGAGTTTCTGTTCCCTTCCCCCTCCATGTTCTAGTATTATTCTTTCATTGTTCCATAACCTTGTTTGTGTATTAATTATTTATTTATACAAGAGAATCCCAGTGTGTAACTTAATATCAAATACAGTAGATCTCAACTGTAATATAACCTTTGATATAGCTTCCATTGTTTATAGCTCCCTGTAATACAATAACAAGGTAAATCATCTTCATTCTAAGGGATTGTTTGTGGCAACATATAGGGGAAGAATGCAATATTAATGCTCTATGTTGACATTGAACCTGATTTTGTGGGCATAATAAGTGAGGCTATAGGCGCTCATTATAAATGAGTAAATCTATCAGCAGTTTCCCGTATCTGCAAATGCACAAATCAGAAAATCATTGTCCTTAATGCTTTTTTTCCTCCTTAAGCTTCATTACACCGTAACCTTGCTGATTGATTCAAATATAAGAAGAGTATGAAGTTGTACTTCCCAACTAGCTACCCATTTAACTATGCCAGAAAAGCTCGGGCATGTCCATTCAAGGGCAAGTGAATTTTTAATGGAATGCTAAGTCTTAATTACTGCCAAACAACCTCTCTGGCATTGAAATTTTACTTTTACAACTGTAATGTTTAAATCCTTCAGATTTTTATTATTGTTGGAGATTTAAAATGCAACTGGATTTTTAAAAATATAATTTAAATTATTTTTTAAAAATATTTTTCCTGTTTTTTATCTGTCTCTGAATCCCATCTTTCTTTTCTCTGCTTTATTACACTTTTTGTACACAATTTTACTCTGAATTAAATATCCTAACTTACACTTCATGGTTTAGATTCTGCATGTCATTATAAGGATTCTTCAATCCCAGATCCCCAGTAGAGGGTACTGCACTGAGATGATTCTCAATTACTGTAAATTGCAAAAAAGGCCCCCTCAAAGCCTGGGTGCTGTAGTCATAATGAATAACATTCAATTGTCACTGACTGCAAAATCTGGACTATTGTATCTAATTTTCACCTTTTCTTTTAACAGTACACTTGGAAGAGAAAATGAAAGCATACCTTTTGGAAATAATTATATAAAATCAATGATGCACTTATTGTTCCATCAAAATCATATGAATTTGAGCTAAATTGGAGAATTATGCAATAGTTAAATAATAGAAAGGTCACTATTCTGCGTGAGCAGTAAAATACCCTTTGTGCTGCTCTGAAAGTAAAGAATAGGATGTATTGTAATAAGACTTTTTATGGATACTGAAGTTTAATGGCAACTTGCGTAAGGCATATAGTGGGTTCAGGAGTTCCTAACTAGATTCTATTAAAGCTTTCTCTCTGAAAGAGAACTAATTGAAACAATTTATTCCCCAATTCACTTTCAGGTGCATGTTTTCCCAGTTTCAAGTTGCAGCACTGACGTCAGTCCTATAGAACCACTTTCCCATTTTGCTATCCAGTCTCAACTGAGTGGTTTCCAGGGACTGTCTCAAAACATGCACAGAGAATTCACTTTTCTTCAGCTTAGCTGGGCGTTGTTACACAGTGAGCCAGAATCCCACGAATGGTGTATTTAATTGGATCTGAGCCTCTTATTTAAAAAAAAAATCAGAATTAGTTCTGTGATAGATGGAGCCTTAGTAGAGTGGTGCAGGTCACCAAATTGTTTGCTTGTCCTATCACTAATTTTGAAATTTTTAGGATTGACAACCTCCAAATTTCCAATTTGTTAAATATACACAGCATGTTGTGCAATAAAATCTCATGTATTACCGATGAAACCTGTTGATTCTGTACACCTATCATTGAGAAGTGTCTCATTCTAGTATTGCTATCGTGATCAAATCTCAAAAGTGGTATAACTTCATCATTTACCACTTTCTCAGTTGCACTCTTATCAGGTCTCGAGATCTATGATGTCTGTATTGCATACCTTGCCTTTTATATGTATATTTGGCAAGCATCTGCTCTTTTGCTGGTTAGGCTTTTTGGCACTAAATGTATAAATTTCTGTATACATATACCTGGTGTACATTTTTAATTATGAAGGGGAAAATGCATTAGTTTTCTTTGTTTTCTGCATGTTGTCCTAACTATGGTTAACTGATATGGTTCATTGCATTTAGTTTGAAAATAGATACCTAGCTTTAGCAATGAAAATGGCTCCATTTCCACCATAAACCTTAAGGAAATAAATGTTAATTTATTGACTTAATTAATCACAAATAATTCCAATGTTGGAATATTTGGAATGTTTCCACTTTTCACAAACCATTTACATAAAAATGAATATTCTCTTTGTTCTGCTCTGTCCTTCATTCTTTTAAATAGTGGCACAGCAGCTGTAATTATCATACACATTTTGATATATTGAAAAATAAAGAAATTTGCATGTATGACAATAGTTTCCTGTTTATCTCTCCTGTACTAAATAAGTTTACTTGCTTTCATATAACTGTATTAAGCTGCTAATGGAGAACTCTCAATCACCTTTTGTGACAGAAAGGAGGGCATCTATGATTCTGATTTCAAATACATTCTCACCCAGATGGCTCATTTCATCATTCATAACATAAACATTAAATGCAATAAACTGTTAGTAATAATTACGAGTTTGAGATGGGAAACACTCATTTCAAAATCGTTTAGCATGAGTTGCTTCTGGGGTGAAATTTTGAATCTTGTCTCTCAATTCACAACTCTCATTTTGCCATCTCTCCTCTAGGAGAAAAAAAGTCCTCCACTGGGACTCCTTTTGTGCTGCAGTATACTTGTAACAAAAATATTTTGATTTAGTCTCAGCTTTCAGACGATCCACTCTTAACCCAGTCACAGTATATAAGGGGTGGAACTTTGCAATGATTTGCTGCATTAGATTCTGTGGGAGGTTTATCAGAAAATAGCATGTGCATTGCTCGTAATTTTGGTCCATTAGTGGGTAGTACAATTTTCTGACCAGTGGCCTGATGGTAGAGGACCTTGGAAACTTCAACTCAAGGAATTTAAAAGTGGGTAAATTCCATGTTTTCAGGCTAAATCAATATGTGTTGATATTTGGTTGTTTGAGAAAAGAACCAAACCACATCATTCAAACAGTGCTGTTGGAGAATTGTACAGATATGTGTCGAACGGGTCATCCCTTTTTTAATTGAATTGTCAGTTATTTAAATTGAAAAGGCCTTAGTAACAATGTTACCTCCCTTCACCCTGAGAAGAGATCTTCCATCCAAATGCTTTAGTATGGCATTACCAGTTATTGTTGCCATTGTATCAGAGGTGATTAATAGTAACTTTATCCCATTTTAGTCTTCTTACAACCCTACTTATTTAGATAAGGATTCCTCCACTGCGAAAAGCAATAAGCGGTCTCATTTTTAAATCTTAACTTGATATTATGTGATTATGGGATTTCTAAACATAATGAAATTCAGTATGAATGTGGGTTCAATTGATAGTCATCACTTCATTTTACCTTTTAATTTTTAACATTCTGGAAATTATGGGGAACCAGGGGTCCAGAAAGAATGAGGAACTTAAAAGAAATCAGTGTAAGTAAAGAAATAGTGCTGCAGAAATCAATAGGATCAGTGGAACAAATCCTCTGCACCTGACAAACCACATCCTAGGGTTTCAAAAGAGGTAGCTGTAGGAATAGAAGATGCTTTGGTCTTCATCTCCCAGAATTCCTTAGATTCTAGAACACTTCCCAAAGATTGGAAGGTAGCAAAACATAACCCTGCTATTTAAGAAAGGAGAGAGAGAGAAAATGAGGAACTATATGCCAGCTTGCCTGACATCAGTAGTAGGCAAAATGCAAGAATCTATTCTTAGGGATACAATATTGAGACAATATGATCAAGAAGAGTCAACACAGATTTATAAAAGGAAAATCATGTTTGATAAATCAGAATATTTTAGTAAGCTAGATGGGGTTCCAGTCAATGTAGCGCATCCGGATTTTCAAAAAGCATTTGATAAGATGCCATGCAAAAGAGGTTATTACACAAAGTTGGGGATTGGGGGTAATATATTAGCATTGGTTAGGGATTTGGATTATGAACAGAAAATAGAGTAGGAATAAATAGGACATTTTCGGTTGGCAGACTATAACTAGTGGGTACAGCAAAGATCAGTACTTGGGCCTCAGCTATTTACAATTTATCCTTAAACATTTTCTCTTTATGTCCTGATTTCCCTTAAAGGCAAGAGTATTCTGCAGGTAGATACATTCTGTGAAAGCTCCAAATGGAAACCATTCATCCATACAGTCCAATTTCTTTCCTGTTGGATTTGCACTGTTTTTGCTAGAGGTTGGATAGGAATTCAAAAAAATAACAACCATGTCAGCTGTAGCTCTTTTTTGGTAGCACTGTCCACTCCGACTCAGAAGGCTTGTGGGTTTAAATCCCGCTCCAGGACTTGAGCACAAAAATTAACATAGACTCCGGAGCATTACTGAGGGAGTGCTGCACTGTTGGGGGTGGTGTCTTTCAGAGGAGACTTTAAACCAAGGTCCTGACTCCTGATTGCCCTCAGGTGGCAGGTAAAAGATTCCATGGCACTATTTTGAAGAACAATAGAGAAGTTATCCCTGGTGACCTGGCCAATATTTATCCATCAATCAACTTCTCAGAAATAAATTATCTGGTCATTAGCACATTGCTGTTTGTGGGAGCTTGCTGTGCACAAATTAACTGTTATGTTTCCTATCTTGCAACGGTGACTATACTTCAGAATAATTTAGTTGACTGTAAAGCGCCTAGTGATGTCCAGTGGTCATGAAAGGCCCCATATGGATGCAAGTCTGTCTTTTTCTTTTAACTTTAGGTATTGTAAGGTAGTACATGTGTAGTCATTACAATTGGTGACCTGTGAGGTAAGTTAAACCAAATTGAATGTACCCAGGCCCAAGGTGGGTAGACTTGGCACAAAGCTTCAGAAGTGGTAGTTATTTTTGCCAGAGGCTGCAACTCAACAGTCAGAAACATTGAGGCCCTCCATTCCCATCCCCTTACTTCAAATACCCATCTGAAGGAGCAAAATTAAAAAGTCAATTGATTTGTTTTTCTAGCTCCAAGTATGGGCCAACTCCATAGGTTTTAAATAGGAAATCAGACTCTTTTCAGTGATTGAGGGGTCCAGAAGAGGCAGATAGAGCCATAAAATTCAGAGATTTAGGACAGAGCTGCAGAAACTGTATTAAACAGAGAGTTGAGAGACTGTGGAAAGCACTATCAGAGCAAATGAATGTAAGCAGAGATCACACTATTTAATAATAGGCTAATGATGTGGTTCAAGAAAAGGTGAATAACGAGATATGAAACATTGTTACATGGGATGAGGACTATGTCTCGTGAAGGATAAGGACCAACACAGCTTGATTGCACCAAAATGCTTGTTTCTGTGCTGTAATTTCTACATAACTAAATCCTAATGTAAAAATTCAGGAGACAGTTGAATGTTTGGGTTCAAAAGATTCTTCTTTCTTCCCACAAACTCTGCTCTCAGTTTTAAAAAAAAAGTGCCATCCTCTCAGACCCCATAACCAGGGAAGATGTATACTACTCTGTTGTTTTTGACTTGTTTTCATGAATTTTGTGCATATCAAGAGAAATGAATTTGCACTGGGACATGGAGTATTTTCAGTTACAGGCACCATATTTGATGCATGGTTATATGCATAGTAATAGTCCTCGGGTTGAATTTTACAGCCCCTATTCTGAAGGCGAAAGGGGGTTTGTAAAATGAAGTGGGTGGCCTTCCCACCACCTTCTTGCCCACCCCAGATCTCTCTCTCATGTTGGGCGGAGAATGCATCAGGCAGCTTGCCCACTCTTAAGACCTTTTTAGGCTCTAAAGTGGCCAATTAATGGCCACTTAAGGGCCTCATTCTACCTCTGCCACTATTTTATGTATGGCAGGGGATGGTAGAGGCAAGATGGGTAGCCCAGAGGTTTTTACTGCACAGGCTAATGTTGGGCAAGAAGGAGGGGGACTAGTTTTTTTAGGGCTCCCTTGTGCCCATTGGAAGTATCTGTTAATCTCCTCCTCCCACCTCCGCAAGATAAGAGGCCCCCCTTTAACTCTCCACCCACCAGACTCTTTCAACGAGTCTCCCACACTCCTCAATGGGGTCTCCAGCCAGGCCTATCCAAAACACCGGACTTAACCCTCAGTCCAGGTTCCATGACTACTCTTCCTTATGATCTCAGTGGTGACCATAAGACGTAGGAGCAGAAGTAGGCCATTCAGCCCATCGAGACTGCGCCACCATTGAGTGAGATCATGGCTGATCTGGTAATCCTCAATTCCATTTTCCTGCCTTTTCCCCATAACCCTTGACTCCCTTACTGATTATAAACCTGTCTATCTCAGCCTTGAATATATTTAATGACCCAGCCTCTACAGCCCTCTGCGGTAAAGAATTCCACAGATTCACTACCCTCTGAGGGAAGAAATTCCTCCTCATCTCTGCCTTAAATGGGTGACCCCTCACTCTGAGATTATGCCCTCTCGTCCTAGACTCCCCCACAAGGGGAAACAACCTCTCAGCACCTACACTGTCAAGCCCCCTAGGAATCTTATAGGTTTCAATAAGGTCCCCTCTCATTCTTCTGAACTCCAATGAGTACTGGCCCGACCTACTCAACCTCTTCATGAGAAAACCCCTCCATACCTGGGATTAACCTACTGAATCTTCTCTGGACTACCTCCAATGTCAGTATGCCTTTCCTTAGATTTGGGGACCAAAACTGTTCACAGTATTCTAGGTGTGGTCTAACTCGTGCCATGTATAGTTTTAGCCTATTTTTCCTTATTTTTATACTGCATTCTCTTTGAAATAAAGGCCAACATTCCATTTGCCTCCCCTATTACCTGCCGAACTTGTATGCTAGCTTTTTATGATTCATACACAAGGACACCCAAATCCCTCTGTGCTACAGCTTCCTGCAGTCTTTCTCCATTTAAATAATATCCAGCTCCTCTATTCCTGCCAAAGTGCATAACCTCATATTTTCCCACATTATATTCCATCTGCCAATGTTTTGCCCACTCATTTAACCTGTCTGTCTCCCTCTGTTGACTTTGTGTCATCCTCATCACTTTCCTTCCCATCTATTTTTGCGTCATCCACAAACTTGGCGATAGTACATTCACTTCCCTCATCAAAGTCATTAATATATATCGTAAATAATTGTGGCCCTAGAACTGATCCCTGTGACACTCCACTAGTTACAGGTTGCCATCCTGAAAATGCCCCCCTTATCCCAACTCTCTTCTATTAGTTAGCCAACCCTCTATCCATGTTAATATACAACCCCCAACACCATGAGCTCTTATTAAGTAGCTTTATGTGCAGTACCTTATCGAATGCCTTTTGGAAATCCAAATATATTACATCTACTGGTCCCCCTTTATCCTGCTTCAAAGAATTCCAATAAATTTGTCAGGCATGATTTATCCTTCATGAAGACATGCTTGATTATATGCATTTCAAAATGCTTTTCTATTACATCCTTTATAATAAACTCTAACATTTTCCCAATTACAGATGTTAAGCTAACTGGCCTATAGTTACCTGTTTTTGTCTCCCTATTTGAATAGGGATGTTACATTGGCACCTGTCCAGTCCTCTGGGACTGTTCCAGAATCTAAGGATTCTTGGAAGATTACTACCATTGCATCCACTCTCTTTGTAGCTACTTGCTTTAATATCCTAGGATGCAACCCATCAGGTCCAGGGGACTTATTGGCCTTTAGTCCCATTAGTACTTTTTCTCTAGTGATAGTTATTGTATTTATTTCCTCCACCCCTTTTTCCCCTTGATTATTTAGTATTTTTGGAATGCTATTAGTGTCTTCTACCATAAAGACTGAAGAAAAGTATTTATTCAACTCCTCTACCATTTCCTGGTTCCCCATTATTATTTCCCAAGCCTTATTCTCTAAGGGGCCTATGTTCACTTTGGCCTCTTCCTTTTTATATATTTAAAGAAGCTCTTACTCTCTGATTTTTATATTACTTGCTGGTTTACCCTCAAAGTTTACTTTCTCCCTCTTTATTATTTTTTTGATTTTTTTGTTGGTTTTTAAAACTTTCCCAATCCTCTGGCTTACCACTATCTTTGCCATATTGATGTTTTTTCTTTCAAGTTGATAGTATCCTTAACTTCCTTGGTTAACCATGGTTGGTTTATTCCCTTTCTAGAATCTTCCTTCCTCACTGGGATGTATCTTTGTTGTGAGCCATCAACTATTTTCTAAAACGTCTGCCATTGTTTATCAACTGTCTTTTCTGCTAAACGCCTCTCCCAGTCCACTGCAGCCAACTCTGCACTCATTCCTTTGTAATTACCTTTATTTAAGTTTAGCACAGTTGTTTCTGACCCAAGTTTCTTACTCTCAAACTGAATGCTAAATTCTACCATATTATGGTCACTGTTTCCTACTGGATCTTTTACTCTGAGATCATTTATTAAACCTGCCTCATTACACATGACCAAATCCAATACAGCCTGATCCTTGATTGGATCCACAACGTATTGTTCTAGGAAACTGTCCCAAATACACTCTATGAATTCTTGCTCGTGGCTACCTCTGCCAGTTTGATTTCCAAATCACCTATGATTAATGTACTGCATTTTTTACATGCCCTCGTTAGCTCCTGTCCTTTCAAAAAGTCACATACCCCTGAAAATGTAGTTCCCAGCTTTGATCTCCTTGTAGCCATGTCTCCGCAATGGCTATAAGATCGTACCCGTTAACCTTTATTTGTGCTGTTAATTCATTTATCTTGTTCTGAATACTATGTGCATTTAAGTAAAGAGCCATTAATTTTTTCTTTTTACCATTATTTCCCTCTTGGAACCAGGAAATGGCAGAGGAGTTGAATAAATACTTTGCATCAGTCTTCATGGCTGAAAACACTAATAGCATTCCAAAAATACTAAATAATCAAGGGGCAAAATGGGCTCGGCTGGATGGATGGCTGCTGGGTGACAAGGGATATCCCCTCAAAAGGTGGCTCATGACGCCTCCCCGTCGTCCAAGAACAGAAGCTGAGCAGCGGTACAATAGGAGCCACGGCACCACAAGGGCTGTGGTGGAGAGAGCCATCGGTCTTCTCAAGATACGCTTCTGAAGCCTGGACCGCTCAGGGGCCGCACTCCAATACCCCCCAGATCGTGTGTTGCTGATAGTGGTTGCATGCTGCGCTCTCCACAATCTGGCACTGGAAAGGGGCGACGCAGTGGATGAGGAAGATGTGGATGTAGTTGCTCCGGATGCACACAATGAGTCCAGCAGTGAGTCTGAGAATGAGCATGGACAGGAGAACACTGAGGGGGTAGGTGCTGACCCGGGCGTACTCCAGGGAGGCAGGGACACCCGGGAGACTTTAATCCAAAGAACCTTCAGCTAGTCTACCACAGATGGACCTTCAACACACGCCAGGGCTGTAGGCTCCATACTCGATACCTGAGTGCTAAATCTGCCTGGATAGTAACATTAACTTAAGGCCCTTGTCAATAAAGCTCAATGTCAAACAACTCACTCATAACATCATGGCTTCTCGTACACCTACAGAAGTAAGGAATCACCCTGAGGCATGGCAACATGTCAAAATTTATTAAGTAAACAAAAGTAAATTCATAAAGCAAAACAAAAACAGTGTTGGACATCACACCAAGTCTTCGACTAAGTACTATGGGCCAACATAAAAGCACAAATACAGCAACTTCATGTCATTTGATGCATTTCAATGTTAACACAGATAATGAGTTGTATTTTTGTGAGTCTAACAGGGCAGCAATACATCTTGGACAGCAATTTTTTGATAGTGGCACCTTACCATTGCGGTGTAAATAACGGACCATTGGCTTCACACCTTATTTTGACAATAAAATCTAGGCCAATACCTCACCTGAAGAACAGCACCTATAACAATGTAACACTCCTTAAGTACTTGTGCTGTTGTCAGCCTAGATATGTGCTCAAATCTTGGTGCCATTCTTAGAACCGGCAATCACCTGAACCACGGGTGAAAATGTAACCAACTCAATGTAATTTCTGTTAGGAAGGTCAGTCAGACTCGCATTGGTCATAGCTGCTACTGCCCAATTAATGGATGAATGAAAGGAAAGAAAGCAAGAGGGAAATGGAAAGATTTATGCATTTGGATATTATCTCTGCATACTGAGCCTCAGACCTGACTGAATTATTAAAAACTTGCCTCTGTCGGCTCCTGTATGTGATGCTGATTAGCACAAGGACATTCATCAAATAAAAAAGGGACTTTGAACCTTAGTTTGGAGTTAAAAAATAACAGATCTATCAGTCAGTCCTTCAGCCACATTTACTGGCACTAAAGCAAGTAAGAAATAGTTTTTGTTTGAAAACAGGGACCTCATAGTAAAATTAAATAAAATCAAGACCAGGTGAGAACATCTATGATTTTAAATTCTTGAATTTCATTTGCATGTATATTTTGACAATAGACAACAAATTATAAGCCAACCTGAGCTACTAGTTTGAAATAAAATGACACGGTCTTTCAGATGTGATTTAAAAAGAATAAAGAGGAAGGGAAGGGTCGTGAGCAAAAAATACACTTTGTGGTTCCTGGTGAAAGAAACTTAGTACATTCAGATAACAAGCATGATAGTTATCAGCACTTAGAATGAGCAAACAAGCAACAGAGGCAGGTTTGGGGTTCATATTTACTCTCTCAGATAACTTTCTTTGCAACCCTTCCTTGTATTTTGAAATGTTGTGACACCAAGGCAAAGGTTTATAGGCATTCTGAGGATACCCGTAATAGATTGATCATCATTGCAACTCATGCAACATATAAAGAGATTAGTGACTTGTCATTGGTCTATTACCTTATCAATATTTCTTAGGTTGCTAGGACAACTGTCTTGTAATTATCAGTATCACATTGGCCCACTCTTTACGTAAATCATTGGCAAAGCTGCTAAAATGCAAAAATATGTTTCTAATGACACCAACATGAGAAGAGATTTTTGGGACGCTTATTGCTTTTCATTTTGGCACTCCACCTAGATCTAGTTAAATGGGTTGAGGCATTATGGTAAGTTATCAGTTTATACACTTTGTTCTTTTTGGCAATGATAACATGTTCTATCTTTTATCTAGAAGGGGAGGCATCTGTTTAAATAGTTTGTTTTGGGAGATAAGTGGCATGGCATTTGTTCTTTGATGGAGTCTGTGACCTCATGGTTAGGTTTCTTGTTAACCAGACTAATATGACCTTGATGAGCAATTGAAATGGTGGATTAGAAAGGATGCAAACAGAGAACTTTCTTCATTATTGTACAAACAGAGAATCAGCAGGATTTGAAAGTGTTGTGAAATCAGAATGTGAGCAGAGAAAGTCATGGCTGTTGAGCGAGACGGGGTTGAGAGGTGGATCCATATTTTACAAAGCAACCTTTTGCATCTCTAGGCACCATGAAGCCAAAGTTAGGGTTGCCATTGTTAGCTGTGAAAGAAAATGTTTTGAAACATAAAGAATATTTTTAAAATGGCAATCCTTTGTTTTGTGACACAATTGTGGAACACTTTCTAACTCCCCTGATGGTTTAGTAGAGCAAGGCACTGCTGGATGATCTCAGCTGGGTGCTACATTTTGTTATTAATGCCCCTTGAGCCAGGATTCCCATTTTTGATTGCTATCCTATGCCCTTGTTGCAGGGTGCGGTTGACTTTTTTTCATTCATGGGATGTGACCATTGCAGGCATAACCAGCATTTATTGCCAGACTCTAACTGCCCTTGAGAAAGATGTGGTGAATCGCTGCCTTGAACTGCCGCAGTCCGTGTGGTTTTGGTACGCCCACAGGGTTGTTAGGTAGGGAGATCAAGGATTTTGACCCAACGACAGTGAAGGAACGACAGAATAGTTCCAAGTCAGGATGATGTGTGACTTGGAGGGAAGCTTGCAGGAGGTTGTGTTCCCATGTGTTTATTGCCCTTGTCCTTCTCGGTGGTAGAGGTCGTTGATTTGGAAGGTGCTGTCAAAGGAGACTTGAAGAATTGCTGCAGTGCATCTTGTAGATGGTACACACTGCTGCCACTGTGCATCAGTGGTGGAGGAAGGGAATGTTTAAGCTGGTGGATAGGGTGCCAATCAAGCGGGCTGTTTTGTCCTGGATGGTGTCAAGCTTCTTGAGTGTTGTTGGAGCCACACTCATCCAGGCAAGTAGGGAGCATTTCATCACACTCCCAACTTGTGACTTTTGATGGTGGACAAGCTTTGGGGAGTCACGAGATGAGTTACTCTCTGCAGAATGCAGTCTTTGACCTGCTCTTGTAGCCACAATATTTATATGGCTGGGCTATTTCAGTTTCTGGTCAATGGTAACACCCAGGCAGGGCAATTCAGCAATGGTAATCCTGTTGAATGTCAAGTGGAGATGGTTAGATTCTCTCTTGTTGGAGATGGTCATTCCCTAGCACTTGTGTGGCGTGTATGTTACTTTTACTTATCAGCCGAAGCCTGAATATTGCCTAATTTTTACTGTATTTGGACACAGAGTGCTTCAGTACACGAGGAGTTGTGAATTGTATTGGATACTATGCAATCATCAGCGAACATCAGGGGGCCTCAGGAGGAGACTGAGATGGGGCATATACTTCTGGCTGAAGATAGTTGCAAATGCTTCAGCCTTGTCTTTTGCACTGACGTGCTGGGTTCCACCATCACTGTGGATGTTTGTGGTGCCTCCTCCTTCAGTTAGTTTAATTGTCTACCACCAGAAATGACTGGATGTGGCAGGACCACAAAACTTTGATCAGATCTGTTGGTTATGGTATTGCTTAGCTCTGCTGATATATTGCTGTTTCCACTGTTTAACATGCATCTAGTCCTGTGTTTAGCTTTACCAGGTTGGTGCCCTATTCTCAGGTATGCCTGCTGTTCCTGGTATTGTCTCCTCCACTTCTCATTGAACTAGGTTTGATCTCCGAGCTTTATGGTAATAGTAGAGTGGCCCACAGCACCACATGGATGTCCAGTTTTGAGCTGCTGGATCTTTTCTGAATCTACTGCATTTAGCATGGTGGTAGTGTCACACAACATGGTGGAGGATATCCTCAGTGTGAAGATGGGACTTTGTCTCCACAAGGACTGTGGGCTGCTCACTCCTGCCAATACTGTCATGAACAGATGCATCCACAATAGGTAGATTGGTGAGGAAGAGGCCAATTAGGTTTTTACCTGTTGTTGGTTTTCTCACCCGATGCTGCAGACCCAGTCTGGCAGATATGTCCTTCAGGACTTGGCCAGACGAGTCACTGTGGTACTACTAAGCCACCCTTAGTGAGGAACGTTGAAGTCCCTCACCCAAAGTAAATTCTGTGACCTTGCAACCCTCAGTATTTCTTTCAAGTGGTCATTCACTTTTGACTATATACCATCATGCTGCCGCCTCTGGTGGGTCCCCCTGTCAGTGATACAGGGCATGCCCAGGTATAGTGATGGATGAGTCTGGGATATTTGCTGTAAGGTATGATTTGGTGAGTATAACTATGTCAGGCTGTTGCTTGACTAATCTGTGGGACAGTTCTCTCAATTTTGGCACAAATCCCCAGATGTTAGTGAGGAGGACTTTGCAGGTTTGACTAGGCCTTTTTCTTTTCTGGTGCCTAGGTCGATGCCGTGTTGTACATCCAGTTTCATTCTAATTCAGTTTTTCTGTAGTGGTTTTATGTATCTGAGTGGCTTGCTTGGCCATTTCAGAGAACAGTTAAGAGTCATTGCTGAGAGTCTGGAATTACATGTAGGTCAGACCATGTCAGGATAGCAGATTTTCTTTCCTAAAGGCCATTAATCAACTAAAAACTAGGATTTTTACAATAGTTCAGTAGCTTCATGGTCACCATTACTGAGCTTAGCTTTTTTAATTCCAGATTTATTAATGATTTGCATTTAAATTTCCCCAGTGGGATCTGAACTCATGTTTGCTGTTGGATGTCAGATAAAGGTAGCATCAGGGTCCTTGATGGTGCCTGTGTGGTAAAATAGCCCACAGCAGTCAAGAGCTGCACTCACGCAAGTAAGTTAGTTCAGTAAATGGAGGGTGGCTTGTACCTGTGGAACTGTAGCCTGGTATGAGGGAATATCTTCAGGAGAGAAAGGTGAAACATTGAATCTTTCCTTCTTAGTAATAGAGAGGATGAATTTCTGGATGGGATGTTTCTCCTGCTCACTCACAATTACTACAACAGAGGAACAGAGGAAAGGCGCAGAAATGGAAATCGGCAGAGTACATTATGTCAATATCCAAGTTTCAGCTACAAATTAAGCCTTAAAAACATGTCTGCCTTTCATTTCAGACAAATTGTGAAGTATTCTCTTGCCGTGCTTATGTTTATTTGAAGCTCTGGGAAATTATCTACCTGACTGTTCTAGGTAAATCTAAAAAATCTGAAAGCAATGCAGCTGTGGTCACTGCATCATGAGATGGGGTGGAAGCAATTTACAAAGAAAACGTTTTCAAAGAAAAATTGTGAGCTGTGATCATTAGGAACTATGAATTTAACATAGCCAAAAAGGATTCAGAACATTGAAAAAATATTAAAAACTTCATGTGCATTAAAGCAAAGGTTAGATAATCGCAAGTAAATGGTATGTAGGCATATATAGTACAAAATTAATGCAGAGTTTAAAGAGAATGTCCAAGCAGGAAAGTGAACAAAGAAGACTGGAGAATATGTAGAGGTGAGAGACAATCAGTGAATGAATAAAGATCTACATTTTATATTGGGGAAAATCATGTCTTACTAACTTAATAGAATTTTTTGAGGAAGTAACAATGAGGATTGATGAGGTGAGTGCAGTAGATATTGTCTACATGGATTTTAGTATTTGACAAGGTCCCTCATGGCAGACTGGTCAGAAAAGTGAGATCTCGAGGGATACAGGGGAAGGTGGCAGGTTGGATCCAAAATTGGCTCAGCGACAGGAAACAAAGGGTAATGGTCGATGGATGTTTTTGCGAATGGAAAATAGTTTCCAGTCGTGTTCCAGGGCTCAGTGTTGAGTCCCTTGCTGTTTGTTGTATATATTAATGATTTGGACATAAATGTGGAAGGTATAATTGGGAAATTTGCAGATGACACAAAAATTGGCTGTGTAGTTGATAGTGAAGAGGATAGCTATTGGATCCAGAATTATATCAATGGTTTGCTTGAGTGGATAGAAAAGTGGATATTGAGAGGGGTTGAGGAAGCATGAGACCTTGGAGTGCATGTCCACAGATCCCTGAAGGTGGCAGGATAGGTGGTTAAGGTGGTTAAGAAAGCATATGGAATGATTCCTTTATTGGATGGGGTATTGAATACAAAAGCAGGGATGTAATGATGGAACTGTATAAAATATTGGTTAGGTCACAGCTGGAATTTTGTGTACAGTTCTGGTCACCACATTACAGGAAGGACATAATTGCTCTGGAGAGAGTACAGAGAAGATTTGCAAAAATGCTGCCAGAGCTTGAAAATTGCAGCTATGAGGAAAGATTGGATATACTAGGGTTAGAACAGAGGGGGCTGAGGGGTGACCTAATTGAGGTGTACAAAATTATGAGGGGCCTAGATAGGGTGGACAGTAAAGACTTGTTTCCCCTAGCTGAGGGGTCAATTACCACAGGCATAGATTTAAGGTGATTGGTGGAAGGATTAGTGGGGACATGAGGAAAAATTTTTTCATACAGATGGTGGTGGACATCTGGAATTCACTGCCTGAATTGGTGGTCGAGGCTGAAACGCTCAACCCATTTAAAAGGCACTTGGATCTGCATCTGAAGCACTAACTTGCAAGGCTACAGGCCAGGTGCAGGAAAGTGGGATTAAAATGAGCAGCTAGTTTCTTTTTCTGGCCAGTACAGACATGCTGGGCTGAATGGTCTCTTTCTGTGCCGTCACATTTTTATGGTTCTATTCCATCAAAGATGCATTTTTTCTTGGGAACCGACAAAGATGTTTGCAAGAGCTGAGCCTAGAGGGGATCCCATGGAAACACTGTCTATCTGGGCATACACTATGCTGTTAAAACTGAACTGCATGATTGGCTGAGTTCATAAGCTCAATGAATACAGATTCAGACAATGGCAGTGCGTCTAAATCGCCATGATATAGTGATGCAGTGCAAATGTCTATGGCTTCCTTGAGCAGTATATTGGTGAATAGGCTAGCAATGTCAAATGAACGCATGGACGCGGCATTGCTATTGATTTGCAAGTCCTGTATGGTCTTCGCAAACATGAAGGGATGCTTCACTGTGTATGTGGAAAACTTGCTCAGAACTTGTTGTAGCAACTCGCCCAACCATTTGGCCAATTCACGTTGTGCAGAACTGGTCATAGGTAAGATAAGTTGTAAAGGAACATCATTTTTGTTTGTTTTAAGCAGCCTATATATACACAGACACAGTGAGCTATGAGGACAACTCCTAGCATATATACCACCTAGCAGCTTATTACTCTTACACAAGTCCAACAAGTGTTTTTGTAAAACAAAAACAGAATTACCTGGAAAAACTCAGCAGGTCTGGCAGCATCGGTGGAGAAGAAATCAGTTAACGTTTCGGGTCCTCATGACCCTTCGGCAGAACTGAGTATAGTTAGGAGAGAGGTGAAATATAAGCTGGTCTAAGGTGGGGGGGCGGGGGGAGAGAGAAGTTGAGGGTGGGGTGATTGTGGGGATAAGCAAGCAGTGATAGGAGCAGATAATCAAAAGATGTCACAGACAAAAGGATCAAAGAGGTGTTGAAGGTGGTGATATTGTCTAAGAAAAGTGCTTATTAAGAATGGAAGGCAGGATACTCGAGGTACAGCTCTAGTGGGGGTGGGGTGGAAAGACTAACAAAGTTTTAGTTTTAGATTTAAAAATAATGGAAATAGGTGGGAAAAGAAGAATCTATATAAATTATTGAAAAAAAAAGGGGGAGGGTTTTGTAACATGCTTTCTAGCAAGGCTGTCCATTCATGCTTAGAGGTGGGTCCAATGGATATGAATTTGGTCCCATCATTAAGATTGGCATGCATTTTGTTGATATAGTCACACTTGTTAAGGATGACTATCCCAGTCCCTTTTGAGTTTAACAGATGTGAGTGTCTTGGTTGGCCTTGAGGCTTAGCAATGCTACCAGACATTCACGTGGCATGTGGAAATCAGCCAAGTTGTTTAGTTTCCCTCAATATGCGTGCGCTAGATCTGCTAGGCATACTTTCAAGGATTCAGCATCATCCAGCTGGTTGGTGGCAGGATAGCTGGCAGTAGAGGAGTTCAAACTGAGCAAATAAACCTTTCCCTTTGATATGATGTGAATACACGCCAAAATTGAAGCCATGTGCAAGAACAAACTGCTCGCTTTCAGAGAGTACATGGTCAGACAGATTTACTGCATGTTTGGTAGTGTCATCAATTGCATTGCCAAACCTCTTCCACTCAAGTGAGTTTACAGTGCAGGCGTGTTTCAAGCAGGTATTGTTTATGGTGTGGTCATCTATTGAGGCAACATGACAGCACAACAGAGCTTGAGTTCCAGGGAGCCTCGGGGCTCAACAGCGTGAGAGCTCCAGCAGGAATGGGAATGAGGACAGGGCGAGAGTTCCAGGGAGAATGGGGTGAGGACAGGGCGAGAGTTCCAGGAAGAGTGGGGGTGAGGACAGGACGAGAGTTCCAGGGAGAATGGGGGTGAGGGCAGGGCGTGAGTTCCAGGGAGAGTGGGGGTGAGGGTAGGGCGAGAGTTCCAGGGAGACTGGGGGTGAGGGCAGGGCGTGAGTTCCAGGGAGAGTGGGGGCTCTACAGAGTGAGAGTTCCAGCAGGAATGGAGGCGAGGACAGAGCGAGAGTTCCAGGGAGAATGGGGGTGAGGGCAGACCCAAGTGTTCCAGGGAGTCTCAGGGCTCAACACAGCGAAAGATCCAGTAGGAATGGGGATGAGGACAGGGCGAGATTTCCAGGGAGACTGAGGACGAGGACAGAGTGAGAATTCCAGGGAGAATGGTGGCTCGACAGAACAAGGGTTCCAGTGAGAATGGGGGCGAGGACAGAGCGAGGGTTCCAGGGAGAATGGGGGCTTGACAGAGTGAGAGTTTCAGGGAGACTCTGGGTTTGGTGGTAGCAGTGCCGCTTCTGCTCAATTTCAGAAAAGGAAATTGAGGCATGACATCACAGGAAAGATGTTGTTTGATTGGCTGGTGTGTATTGCTGCTTAGGCACTGAGTATCAACAACATATTTATTTATTGGAGTTCTTTGTGGAAGTAACATGTGCTGTGGATAAGAGGGAACTGGTGGATGTGCTGTCCTTGGATCTCCAAAAAGTATTTGATAAGGTGCCACATCAAAGGTTATTGAGGGAAATAAAAGCTCATGATGTATGGGGTAACATATCAGCATGGATAAAAGGTTGGCTAGCTAACAGGAAACAGAGTAAGCATAAATGGACAATTTTCTGGTTGGCGAAATGTAACAAGTGGTGTGACACAGGAATCAGTACTGGGGCCTCAACTTTTTACCATTTATATAAATGATTTGGATGAAGGGACGAAAGGCATGGTTACTAAATTTGCTGATGATACAAAGATAGGTAGGAAAGTAAACTGTGAAGAGGACATCAGGAGGCTGCAAAAGGAGATAGGTAGGTTAAATGAGTGGGCAAAGATCTTGCAAATGGAGTATAATGTGGGGAAATGTAAAATTGTCCATTTTGGCAGGAAGAATATAAAAGAAACATATTATCTTAATGGTAAGAGGTTGCACTGAGATGCAGAGGGATCTGGGTGTCCTAGTACATGAATCACAAAAGGATAGTGTGCAGGTACAACAATTAATTAGCAAAGCTAATAGAATGTTATCATTTATTGCAAGGGGAATTGAACACAAAAGTAGGGAGGTTATGTTTCAGTTATACAGAGCAGATAGAGGGATGTTTGTGTGACTGGAAATCTGTTTCCAGTGGGGTTCTGTAGGGCTCGGTGTTGGGGCCCTTGCTGTTTGTGGTGTACATAAATGGACTTAAATGTAGGGGGTATGATCAAGAAGTTCGTGGATGACACGAAAATTGGTAGGGTGGTAAATAGTGAGGAGGATTGTCGTACACTGCAGGAGGATATCAATGGACTGGTCAGGTGGACAGAGCAGTGGCAAATGGAATTCAAAGCGGAAAAATGTGAGGTAATACAACTGTGAAAGGCTAACAAGGCCAGGGATTACACTATGAATGGTAGGACCCTGGAAAGTACTGAAGATCAGAGTGTGCATACCCACAGATCCCTGAAGGTAGCAGGGCAGGTAGATAAGGTGGTTAAGGAGGCATATGGGATACTTGCCTTTATTAGCTGAGGCATAGAATACAAGAGCAGGGAGATTATGCTGGAACTGTATAAAACACTGGTTAGGCCACAACTAGCATACTGTGTGCAGTCCTGTTCACCTCATTATAGGAAAGATGTGATTGTACTGGAGAGGAGATTTATCAGGATGCTGCCTGGGCTGGAGGGTCTGAGCTATGAGGAAAGATTGGATAGTCTCGGGTTGTTTTCCTTGGAGCAACGAAGGTTGAGAGGGGATCTGATAGAGGTGTATAAGATTATGAGGGGCATAGATAGGATGGATAGGAAGGCACTTTTTCCATTAGTAGGGGGGTCAATAACCAGGAGGCTTAGATTTAAGGTAAGAGCTAGATGCATAAGAGGGGAGTTGAGGAGAAACTTTTTCACCCAGAGGGTGGCGGGAGTCTGGAACTCACTGCCTGAAAGGGTGGCTGTGTCAGAAACACTTGTAACATTTAAGGAGCATTTAGATATTCACTTGCGTTGTTGTAACCTCCAGGGCTATGGGCCAAGTACTGGAAAATGGGATTAGTGGAGTCAGATCTTTGTTGACTGGCGTGGACACGATTTGCTGAATGGCCTCCTTCTGTGCTGTAAATGTCTGAGTCTGAGTCTGTGAGCACTAGTCAGACCACATCTGGAGTACTGTGTACGGTATTAGTCACCTTATTTAAGGAAGGATGTAAATGCGTTGGAAACGGTTCAGAGAAGGTTTACTAGACTAATACCTGGAATGGGCGGGTTGTCTTATGAGGAAAGTTTGGATAGACTAGACTTGTATCTATTGGAGTTTAGAAGAGTAAGAGGCAACATGATTGAAACATATAAGATCCTGAGGGGTCTTGACAGGATGGATGTGAAAAGGATGTTTCCTCTTGTGGGAGAATCTAGAATCTAGGTTTTGTGGTGGTTTGGAAACATAAAAAGGATAGAGGTGTTAAGTTGAGGTACAAGTAAATAGGTTAAATCTAACATTTGCATTTTTAGATACGTTGAGGAGTATCAAAGAGGAGTTACAAGTAAAATGTTTACAGGAGTTCATAGGTTAAAAAGTAGTGAGGATAAGATATTTTATTGACCCAAAAGTAAAGACAAGATGGAAACATGAAAGATCTTATATTTGGAAGTTTGAGTTTCAAAGAGGTGTGTGAGAACAATGGAATGAAAATGAAAGGGGAAAAAGGTGTATTAGAATTATCGTGAATAGTTGTTGAGCTGGGGAGAGAGCTAGAGATGACTGGAGCTGTTTGAGCTGTTGAGATAGCTGGAGCACTGGGCTGGAGGAGGATGCAGTTTGAATCATTCATCCAGTCAAGCCAGATAAGTTTTGGGCTGCAGCAAGGAGTTTTATTCTGAAGTGAATTCCACCGCAGAGTGGAAGAGGGTAATGGTCATGTGGTACATCTTTATTGAAGCTACAGCAGTTTGCCTTGTGTAATATTACTGGATTTCATAGTTAACATCTATAAGGAAGCGTTGCCTAGAACATGTTTACTTGTGGGTTTGACCAAGTTGAGAGTTTTGGGGGAATGTTTTGTAATTGTGTAAATGTAATCTTGTGTGGTTAAGTTTTCTTTTATTTTTGTTAAATGAAACTTTTACTTTTAATTTTTAAAAGCCCCCAAATTTTTTCTGGACCTCTTACTGCTGAGATCGGTACATCGTCTTCTCAGTTTCAGAATACAAAAAAAGGTTATGGTCCGTAAACCAAGTTCCCCTCTGGGATTTGGTTTGCGCAGCAATTCACACCGGCTGTGGTCATAACAGAAGCAAGGGTAACTAATAAATAATTGGTTCCAATCACTAGAGTGCCCAAAATACTTTCTTAAAATTCATTTAGACAGCATCCACTGCATTGTCCTCATCAACTTTGTTACTTCATCAAAAAAGTCAATTGGATTCGTAAAACACCACCTGCCTTTTACAATCCTGTGTTCCTTAATTAATTAACTCAAACTTCTCAAAGTGCCTGTTGTTTTTTTTTTGCCTGATTCATGTTTCTAAAATCTTACACAGCACTGATGTTAAACTTACTGGCTTGTAATTATCAGAAGTGTCCTTACACCCTTTCTTAAACAAGGGTATAACATTTGCCACTTACAAATTCTCTGGCACCCGCACCACCGCCCCACCCCCCACCCAACCCGTCCCTAAGGAATTTTGGAAGATTATGGCAAACCCTTCCACTATCTCGACTCCCACTTCCATTAGCAACCTGGGATACAAGCCATCTGGACCAGGTGATTTATCCACTCTAAGCATAGCCAGCCTTTCCAGTACATCCTGCCTATCAATTCTCACCCCATTCATTACTTCTACCGTTTCTGTGTCTACCATTATTTTGTCAGAATTTTCTCCCTTAGTAAACACTGATACAAAGTATTCATCAAGAAATCTCGCCTTGCCTTGTGCCTCTAAACATATATCAACTTCTTTGTCCCTAATAGGCTCTACCCCATGTCTTACATGCCAGTAGAATATTTTTGGGTTCCCTTTTATGTTAACTCCCATTCCATTCTCGTATTCATTCTTTGCCAACCTTATTTTCTTTTTCACTTGCCCTCTCAACCTACTGTATTTGACTTGGTCCTCGCTTGAAGAATTCTCCTGACATGCATCATACATCCTCTTTTTTTTTTGTTTCATCGTATTCTCAATCTTCCTCATCATTAAGGAGCCCTAGCTCTGATTCCCCTGACTTTCCCTGTTGGAAGATCACTGATTGCTGCCTTACAGCTTTTCCTGTCAAACTTTGGTTCCATTTTACCCTGGTTACCCTCTCATTCATTGAAGTTAGCTGGGGCGGATTTACAATGAAACATACTGTGCCATGGCACGGGGCCCCCAAACCACAGCCGGGGGTGGGAGGGGTCCAAAATGATTAGTGAACTGTTGGAAATGAACTGTTAGCTGAACTGTTGGAAGTGCCGTCTTTCAGCTGGGAGGCTAAACTGCTCGGCTGTGTACAAAAAAATCTCCTGGCAGTTTCCCCTGTGTTCCCTGGAGAGGTGGGGGGGAAGGCTCCCTTCTCTCAAGAGCCCGACATGTCCACAGCCCCCGAATTCACAGCAGCAGCATTGGCACTGATTGAATCAGCACAGTGAAGGCTCGGCACTTAGCAGATTGGCGGCGGCCGGCCAAGCAGCCCTTTCATTCGGTGTGAATGCTGAGCTGGGAAGCTTTTTCCGCACAGTCACACAAACTGTCTGTCTGCATCCCAGCCTCCTTCCCCCACAATGTCTAGAACTGGAACCTGGACTAAATGAGCAGCCTCTCACTCACCACCACTAGCCTCTCAGTCATTGGAAATCCCCTTCGTCAGACTGGTTCCCCCAGTGTTCCAGGGGAATGAGTGAGGGGCAGACTCCTGTGTGTGGGAGCAAGGGAGGCAGCAATAGCATTTCCACCCACATGTGGAAGGACAGGCAGATATATGTCCGTTTGCAGACTCATTGTAATCTCGATATACATTAACTTTTTTGTATACAGAGATTGACATTTCAAACTGTTTATTACTGTGCCTCTGTTTATTAACCTCAAGATCCTGTGAGCTTTTTAACAGATTTATCCAATGGTTGGAGACAGAATCAGCTCCATCTGTGATTCCCCCCTCCCCCCCAAGGGCGAATGTCCAGCTCTCAGCTTGGACGATGAATAATGTTCAGTTGGGGGTGCGATCCTATGGCGGAGGAAGCGGGGAGCAGAGCTGGTGAATTGCAGGACAACAAGGGGCCACTGGGAAGGAGAGGGAAGGGATTAAAACCAATAGAAGCAGGACCAAGAAACTGGGCTGAATACAGAGTGAATATTAGAACTGGAGTGAGAGGAATTCCCAGGATCTCGAAATGGGAGCTAGAATCACACTGTGAGATATTCATCCCAATCCCTGAACTCCCAGCTCTGCTCATTTACCTGGATTGACCCTCTGACAGCGCAGCGCTCCCACAGTACTGACGCTCTGAAACAGCGCAGCGCTCCCTCAGTACTGACCCTCTGAAACAGCGCAGCGCTCCCACAGTACTGACCCTCTGAAACAGCGCAGCGCTCCCACAGTACTGACCCTCTGAAACAGCGCAGCGCTCCCACAGTACTGACCCTCTGAAACAGCGCAGCGCTCCCTCAGTACTGACCCTCTGAAACAGCGCAGCGCTCCCACAGTACTGACCCTCTGAAACAGCGCAGCGCTCCCTCAGTACTGACCCTCTGAAACAGTGCAGCGCTCCCTCAGTACTGACCCTCTGAAACAGCGCAGCGCTCCCTCAGTACTGACCCTCTGAAACAGCGCTCCCACAGTACTGACCCTCTGAAACAGCACTCCCTCAGTACTGACCCCCTGAAACAGTGCAGCGCTCCCTCAGTACTGATCCTCTGAAACAGCGCAGCGCTCCCACAGTACTGACCCTCTGAAACAGTGCAGCGCTCCCTCAGTACTGACCCTCTGAAACAGCGCAGCGCTCCCTCAGTACTGACCCTCTGAAACAGTGCAGCGCCCCCTCAGTACTGACCCTCTGAAACAGTGCAGCGCTCCCTCAGTGCTGATCCTCTGACATGTACCACATGCTAACCGATTACATCACGAGAGCAAAGCAGCGTTCATTTGCAGGCACGTTTTAAGTTGTATCATTTCATTAGAAGCACTGAGTTTTTTTAATTGAGTGGCGAGAAATGAGGTTGTATGATAGAGTGTAGAAGTAGTTTCATGGCTGAGAAATAGCCGATGAAAAAGCCAATGGCCCATAGTTTTGGGTTATGTCCGGGAGGGGCGGGGTTCTGTGCTGGGGTGGGGAGGTTGGGGCGGGTTGCCCAAAACTGAAGTTGAGCACAGGGCTCCACTAACTGTGAATCCGCCACTGAAGTCAGCCCTCTTCCAATTTAGACATTTTACTTCAGATTGTTCCTCACCCTTCTCCATAACTCATCTAACCCTTATGATACAATGATCATTCTCACCCAAATGTTCCACCACAGTCACCTTGATCCATTTTGTTCTGCAGCACCAAATGCAGCAATGGCTCCTTCCTAGTCGGACTGACAACATACTGATCAAGAAAGTTCTCCTGAACATACTTCAAAAATTCCTCCCCATTGTTATCTTTATTCCAACATTAACCCAATTAATATTTGAGTACTTAAAGTCCCCCAATATAAGTCCACACTATAGTTTTTTATTTCTTCACAGGATGTTGGTGTCGCTGGCTGGGCCAGCATTTTTGTTACCCATTCCTAGTTGTCCTTGAACTGCTGGAGTCCATGTGGTGTAGGTACACCAGCAGTGGTGTTAGGGAGGGAGTTCCAGGATTTTGATCCAGCGACAGCGAAGGAACAGCGATATATTTCCAAGTCAGGATGGTAGATGACTTGGAGGGGAACTTGTAGGTGACTGTGTTCCCATGTCTCTGATACCCTTGTCCTGCTAAGTGGTAGAGGCGCAGGTTTGGAAGGTACTGTTGAAGGAGTCTTGATCAGTTGTTGCAGTGCATCTTGTAGATGGTACACACTGCTGCTACTGTGCATCGGTGGTGGAGGGAGTGGATGTTGCAAGTGGTAGATGAGGTGCCAATCAAACAGGCTGCTTTGTCCTGGATAGTGTCAAGCTTCTTGAGTGTTGTTGGAGCTACATTCATCCAGGCAAATGCAAAGTATTCCATCACACTCCCGACTCGTTCCTTGTAGATGGTGGACAGGCTTTGGGGAGCAGGAGGTGAGTTACTCCCTGCAGAATTCCAAGCCTCTGACCTGTTCTTGTAGTCACAGTATTTATATGGTTAGTCCAGTTCAGTTTTTGGTCAATGGTAATTCCCAGGATGTTGATAGTGGGGGAATTCCGTGATGGTACTGAATGTCAAAGGGAGATGGTTGGATTCTCTCTCTTGATGGAGATGATTACCTGATAGCCTGATACTTGTGTGGCGCGAGTGTTACTTGCCACTTATCAGCCCAAACCTGAATGTTGTCCAGGCCTTGCTGAATATGCATACAGACTGCTTCAGTAGCTGAGGAGTCACAAATGGTGCTGAACATTGTGCAATCATCAGTGAACATCCCCACTTCTGACCTTATGATGGAGAGAAGGTCATTGATGAAACAGCTGAAGATAGTTGCGCCTAGGACACTACCCTGGGGAACCCCTGGAGTTGAGATGACTGACCTCCAACAACCACAACAAGCTTCCTTTGTGCTAGCTATGACTCCAACCAGCGGAGAGTTTTCCCCCAATTACCATTGACTCTAGTTTAGTTAGGGCTCCTTGATGCCATGCTTGGTCAAATGCTGCCTTGACATCAAGGGCAGTCACTCTCACTTCACCTCGAGTTCAGTTCTTTTGTCCATGTTTGAACCAAGGCTATAATAAGGCCAGGAGCTGATTGGCCCTGGTGGAGCCAAAACTGAGCGTCAGTAAGCAGGTTATTGCTGAGTAAGTACTGCTTGGTAGCACTTTCAATGACACCTTCTATCACTTTGATGATCAAAAGCCGACTGGTGGGGCGGTAATTGGCCAGGTTGGATTTGCCCTGCTTTTTGTGGACAGGACACTCCTGGGCAATTTTCCACATTGCTGGGTAGATGCCAGTGTTGTAGCTGTACTAGAGCAGCGTAGCTAAGGATGCAGCTAGTTCTGGAGCACTCTGAAGAACAGTCTTAAGTACTGTTGCTGGGATTGTTGTCAGGGCCCATAACCTTTGCAGTATCTATTGCCTTCAGTGGTTTCTTGATATCATGTGGAGTGAATCAAATTGGCTGAAGACTGGCATCTATGATGATGGGGACCTAAGGAGAAGGCCGAGATGGATCATACACTCGATATTTCTGGCTGAAGATTGTAGCAAATGCTTTGGCCTTGTCTCCTCTTCCAGTGAGTTGTTTAATTGTTCACCACCATTCATGACAGGATGTGGCAGGGCTGGACAGCTAAGATCTGATCCGCTGGTTGTGGAATCACTTAGCCCTGTCTATCGCTTGCTGCTTATGCTGTTTGGCACGCTAGTAGTCCTGTATTATAGCTTCATTAGGTTGACACCTCATTTTTAGGTATGCCTGGTGCTTCTCCTGATATGCTGCCCTGCACTCTTCATTGAATCAGGGTTGATCCCCTGGCTTGGTGATACTGGTAGAGTGGGGAATATGCTGTGTCATGAGGTTATATATTGTGGTTGAGTACAATTCTGCGACTGCTGATGGCCCACAGCGCCTCATGGATTCCCAGTTTGAGATCTGTTCAAAATCTATCCCACTTAGCACTGTGGTTGTGCCACAAAACACAATGGAGGGTATCCTCAATGTGAAGGCTGGACTTCACCTCCACAAGGACAGTCACTCCTACTGATACTGTCATGGACAGAGATGCATCTGTGACAGGTAGATTGGTGAAGACAAGGCCAAATATGTTTTTCCTTATTGTTGGTTCCCTCATCACCTGCTGCAGACCCAGTCTAGCAGATATATTCTTTAGGACTCGGCCAGCTCGATCAGTAATGGTGTTACCAAGGCATTCTTGGCAGTGGACATTTAAGTCTCCCACCCAGAGTACATTCTGCGCCCTTGCCACCCTCAATGCTTCCTCCAAGTGGTGTTCAACATAGAGGAGCACTGATTCATCAGCTGAGTGGGGAGGGGTGCGGTACTTGGTAATAGCAGGAGATTTCCTTGCCCGCGTTTGACCTGATGCCATAAGACTTCTAGAGCTGATGTTAAGAACTCCCAGAGCAACTCCCTCCCAACTGTATACCACTGTGCCACCACCTCTGCTGGGCCTGTCCTACCAGTGGGACAGAACATACCCAGGGATGGTGATGGTGGTGTTTGGGACATTATCTGTAAGATATGATTCCAGGAGGATGACTATGTCAGGCTGTTGCTTAACTAGTCTGTGAGACAGCTCCCTCAGTTTTTGCACTCACCTCCAGATGTTAGTAAAGAGGACTTTGCAGGGTCAACAGGACTGGGTCTAGATCAATGCCCAGTGATCTGTCCAGTTTCATTCCTTTTTGTAGGACTTTGTAATGGTTTGATAGGTAATTTCAGAGGGCAGTTAAGAGTCAACCACATTGCTGCAGGTTTGGAGTCACATGTAGGACGGCAGATTTCCTTCCCTAAAGGGCATTACTAAACCAGATGTGTTTTTACAACAGTTGACAATGGTTTCATGATCACTATTACCGAGGCTAGCTTTTTAATTTGTTAATTGAATTCAAATTCCACCAGGATTCGAACCCATGTCCCCCAGAACATTAGCCTGGGCCTCTGGTTTACTAGTCCGGTGACATTACCACTATGCTACCGCCTCCCCTCCAGTTCTTATACATCTCAGTGATTTTTCTGCAGATTTGTTCCTCTACCTTTTTTTCACTATTGGGGGAATCTACTGAATACCCCATGGGGTGATCATGCACTTTTTGCTTCTAAATACAAACCAGATGGATTCTGTCCTTTCCTCCTCAAAGACATTCTGTCTTTCTGATACTCCAATGTCTTTCCTAATCAACACTGCCACCCCACTTTCATTTGTTCCTTCACTATCTTTTCTGAACATTTTGTATCCATGTCATGAAGATATTAACGCATATAATGTTATTGGAAATTAGTTTAAATTGGACCTGTAGTAGGTTCTGTGTGGATGTGAGTATGTGTGTCTTAATTGGATTAAAGCCAGCTAGTCTGGGTGCTTTGGTGTATAGTCGTTTTGAGATGTTAAACAGTAAGGTACAGGGTACATTTGCATTTTGTTGAATAAACCATTCAAAGGATGGGGGTGAAATATTGCACCTAGCTAGGAGACACCAAGCAATATGTTTATATTACTAATAAAATTGGTACTATGAAAGGTGTTTTATTGTTAGAAGAGGAGGAGTTCAAAGGGCCTGGTGATATAATGAGAATTTACATTCAAAGGGAAGACTAGGTATATATAGAAAAAAAGTTTTGCTTCTTCCAGGTTAAGACAGTAAAAAGTTGTTCAACAGATGCTGCATTTCCATTTCATACTGCATCGGAATGCATTCTTACTCCTTTTGTAATTTACTCCAGCTTGACGAAGCCAATATCTTTAGTGTATTGTCTGAAGCACTGGCGGCACATGTTGAGGTCATACTTCCAGATTAGGCAGTGTCGGTTCGCACAGACTTGGCATGAGCGGGAGCCCTGGCCGAATTTCTTGAGGTGGGACCACTAAACCTGCTGATGAGCCATGGCGGCCAGACACAGAAACAGAGAGACCGGGCTGTGCACATAAGTCAGAGGCATGTCACCTGTAAGCCTACAACTGTATGCAAAGGACACAAATTGAAAGGAACCTTATTTTGAATTTGTAAGATAAAATGTGCTTTGCCTGGTGCCTATTTAAGTCTATGGGTTATTGTTGCCTTGGGGAAGATTACCTGGGAGTGATTAATTTGGGGATTTGTTTAATAGTTATTATGGTAATAATTTGTAGACACGTATGTGTTTAATATCTTGTTAAATTAATAAATGTTTAATTTAATTTATATAAAAACCTCTGAAGGCTCGGTGGTTTCATTTCTGAATTCAGAGCTGCATCTCAAACATACCAATTGAAAATATAGGTTATGACAGTTGTTTAAATTGGAGTTTTAAATAACTCAGCCTTTACCAATTGCTGTGTCATAACAATCCTTGAATATTAAGCAGCCATCCTTGGCATTTTTAAACTATGGGCTCCCCTGCCAGAGAGTTTGAAGGCAGAGGTGTACATAAAATCCAATGGGTAGCCTTCTTGCCGCCCACCAGCCTGTCCATGATTTGTCTGTAATTGTACAAGGATAGGGCAGGCCTCATCCCACCCTGCTGGTATTTTACCCATGACAGGGGTAGGCCCATGCCATGTGGGAAGCCAGGCAGCTTTAGCTGCGTGAGCTGGTGTCAGGCAAGGGTGGGACCTTCTTTTCAGGCCCCCGGGATCCATTGTAGGCAATCCTTCCCCAGCCTCTTGAACTTGGCCCTCCATCCCCCTCAGCCCACTCGTTGAGACCCCCCACCCTGGACTTACCTGGGCTCTTTGGCATGGTGGGACTCCCTGTAATCTCAGCAGTGGCCCTCACTCAGAGCTGGGATCATGGGTGGGCTCCTCCCCCTGTAGTCCCTTTCCCATGGTGATGTGGTCTAGATTGCAGTCCTTCAAGGTGTCATCATTCCAGCAGTCGCCAGGGCTGAATACCGGTTCGAGAGTGGCACGCACCCCAAAGTGTCCTGCACTTCCTGTGTCTTTCTACTCTTCCAGACAGCCAGCCTCTACTATCCTGAACTCACTCTGTCTGTGGAGTGGCCACCACCTGGAACGTACAAGCCAGGAATCTATCAGTCACCCCCCTCGCCGATGCTCTGCATTGACTCCGGCTGCCCTTCAAGGTAGGAAACTCTGAAGTCAAACTGAAGCAGCTGTAGACACTTCCCCCAAGACAAATGAAATGCCCTGAAGCTCCCATATTGTGCAGGAATTGCAAGCAACAGGTCTCAGCTGCTTATCTATGATCTAAAAAAAAATCCCTATTCCCTCTTTTAGAATCTAGTCAATACCTTGTTTAAACTATGAATTTTAATTAATGCCTCTGGTGCTGAGCTTTCAGGTGTTGCTGTCTCCCTTTCCCTCACTCAGGTCGCTCCTTGTTTTTTCAAAATGCCAGAACAGCACCTCTTCCCTCACTCACCAGATTCCATGAGTTTAGTACTCTGTAGAATTGGATTTTTGTGCTACTTACCTGTGCATTAGCAAGAGCCTCTTGTGTTGAACAAAAATTGCAAAGGCCTAATTCGGGCCCAACTGACAGTAATTACCAGTTCTAACTAGCCACCTAAACAACTAACTGTCCAACTGCCAATAGCAGGTAGCCCTTCTTCAAAATAGTTTGGCTAGATTCTGTATTCCAGTTCCAAGAGAGAGATTTGAACCCGCAACCTTCTGCTAAGCTTGCAAAATTAACATAAGAGCATTAGGAGATAAGAGCACGAGTAGGCCATTTGGCCCTCTGTGCCTGCTGCACCATTCCATAAGATAATGGCTGATCTGGTTGCGGCCTTCGCTCCACTTTCCTGCTTGACCCCCTGTAACCCTTGACTCCCTGGTCAATCAAAAATCTGTCTAACGCAGCCTTTGAATATTTTCAATGACCCAGCCTCCACTGCTCTCTGGGGAAGTGAACTCCAAAGGCTAACAACCATCTGAAAGAAGAAATTACTCCTCATCTCTATCTTAAAAGAGAGATGTTTTATTTTTAAACTGTGTCCCCGAGTTCTAGATTCCCCCATGAAGGGAATGATCTCCTCATCCACCCCGCCTCAGAATCTCACAGGTTTCAACCAGATCATTTCTCATTCTTCTAAACTCCAATGAATATAAGGCCAACCTGCCCAAAACCTTCCTCCTCAGTCAACCCACTCATCCCAGGAGCCAGCCTAGTGAATCTTCTCTAAACTGCTTCTACTCGAGCATGTCCTTCCTCGCGAGTAAGATGATCAAAACTGTACATGGTACTCTAGGTATGGTCTTACCAAGATAAAGACAAAAACTGCGGATGCTGGAAATCTGAAATAAAAACAGAAAATTCTGGACCTCAGCGGGTCTGGCAGCATCCGTGGAGAGGGAAACAGAGTTAATGTTTCGAATCCATATTACTCTTCTTCAGAGCTGTGTCAAAGGCCTAAGGTCAGAGCTCTGGAGAAGAGTCATATGGACTCAAAACGTTAACAGTGGTCTTACTAAAGCCCTGTACAGTTGTAGCAAGACTTCCCAATTTTTATACTCAATTCCACCTGCAGGAAACACCAACATTGCATTTGCCTTCCTAATCACTCGCTGTACCTGCATGCTAACTTTTTGTGATTAATGCACAAGGACACTCGGATCCCTCTGTACTGCAACATTGTGCAAGCATTTCTCTGTTTAAATAATATTCTGCTTTTCTATTCTTCCTGCTAAACTGGACAACCTCACATTTTCCCACATTATACTCCACCTTCCAAAGTTTTGCCCATTCATTTAAACATCCCTCCTTGTCATCTTGACCTGTCTGTAGCCTTTGACACAGTTAGCCACAGTACTGTCCTTCAATATCTCCAGCCCATCATCCAGGTAGGTGGGATTGCACTCACCTGTTCAATTCTCATCTATCAGATTGTAGCCAGCGAATCACATGCAATGTCTTCTCTTCCCACTGCCGCATCATTATCTTTGTTGGCTCCCAAGGATCTAACCTTGGATGCTCCTTGCTAACATCATCAAAAAACACAGCATCTGTTTCCATGTGTACGCTGATGACAACCAACTCTATATCACCATTGCAGATGGCGAGATAGAGTTGGGTGTCACAACTCACTGGAGGAGGAGGCTCCACAAATATCCCCATCCTCAATGATGGAAGAGCCCAACACATCAGTGCAAAACGATAAGGCTGAGGTATTTGGCACAATCTTCAGCCAGAAGTGCCGAGTGGATGATCAACCTTGGCCTCCTCCGGACGTCCCCAGCATCACAGATGCCAGTCTCCAGCCAATTTGGCTCACTCCACGTGATATCAAGAAATGGCTGAAGGCACCGGATACTGCAAAGTCTATGGGCCCTGACAACATTCCGGCAATAGTACTGAAGACTTGTGCTCCAGAACTTGCCTCACCCCTAGCCAAGCTGTTCCATTACAGCTACAATACTAGCAACTACCCGGCTATGTGGAAAATTACCCAGGTATGTCCTGTACGCAAAAAGCAGGACAAATACAACCCGGCCAATTACCGCCCCATCAATCTACTCTTGATCATCAGTAAAGTAATGAAAGGGGTCATCAAACAGTGCCATCAAGTGACACTTGCTTAGCAATAACCTGTTCGCTGACGCTCAGCTTGGGTTCCGCCAGGGCCACTCAGCTCCTGACCTCATTACAACCTTGATTCAAACATGGATAAAAGAGCCAAACTCCAAGGTGAGGTGAGAGTCACTGCCCTTGATGTCAAGGCAGAATTTGACCGAGTGTGGCATCAAGGAGCCCTAGCAAAACTGGAGTCATTGGGAATCAGGGGAAAAACTCTCCATGGTTGGAGTCATACTTAGCACAAAGGAAGATGGCTGTGGGTGTTGGAGGTCAGTCCTCTCAGCTCCAGGACATCACTGCAGGAGTTCCTCAGGGTAGGGTCCTCAACCCAACAATCTTCAGTTGCTTCATCAATAACCTTCCTTCCATCAAAAGGTCAGAATTGGGGATGTTCGCTGATAATTGCACAATGTTCAGCACCATTCGTGACTCCTCAGATAATGAAGCAGTCCATGTCCAAATGCAGCAAGACCTGGACAATATTCAGGCTTGGGCTGACAAGTGGCAAGTAACATTTGTGCCACACAAGTGTCAGGCAATGACCATCTCCAACAAGAGAGAATCCGACCATTGCCCTTTGATGTTCAATGGCATTGCCATCATTGAATCCCCCACTATCAACATCCTGGGGGTTATCATTGACCAGAAACTGAACTGGATTAGCCATATAAATATTGTGGCTACAAGTGCTGTAGTTCTGTGCTGTAATGTTCTATGGTTCTAAGAGCAAGTCAGAGGCTAGGAATCCTGTAGTGTGTAACTCACCTCTTGCTATCCAAAGCCTATCTACCATCTACAAGGCACAAATCAGGAGGGTGATGGAATACTCCCCACTTGCCTGAATGAATGCAGCTCCCACAACAATCGAGAAGCTTGATACTGTCCCAGAAAAAGCAGACTGCTTGATTGGCACCATATCCACAAACATTCACTGCCTCCACCACCGACGCACAGTAGCAGCAGTGTGTACCATCGAAAGATGCACTGCAGGAATTCACCAAGGCTCCTTAGACAGCACCTTCCAAACCCACAACCACTACGATCTAGAAGGACAAGGGCAGCAGATAGATGGGAACACCACCACCTGGAAGTTCCCCTCCAAGTCACTCACCATCCTGACTTGGAAATATATCGCCGTTCCTTCACTGTTGCTGGGTCAAAATCCTGGAACACCATCCCTAACAGCACTGTGAATGTACCTACACCACGTGGACTGCAGTGGTTCATGAAAGAAGCTCACCACCACCTTCTCAAGGGCAACTCGCAATGGGTAATAAATACTAGCCCAGCCAGCGAAGCCCTCATCCCATGAATGAATTTTTTAAAAATGCTGGAAATCTGAAATAAACACAGAAAATGCTAGACCTGCTGAGTATTTCCAGCATTTCCTGTTTTTTTATTTATTCCATCACCCCACCATCTCTCTTGACTTCTCCACTGTCTCTAAGTTGCATACGAACAAGGAGCAGGAGTAGGCCATTCAGCTTCGAGCCTGCTCCACCATTTAATAAGATCATGGCTGATCTGGTAGTAATCTGAAATCTGCACCTCGCCGTACTACCGATAACCTATCACCTGCTTGCTTACCAATAATCTATCCACCTCAAAGATTCTGCTTTCACCACCTTTTCAGGAAGAGAGTTCCAAAGACTCACGACCCTCCGAGTGAAAAAATTTTGCCTCATCTCTGTTTTAAATGGGCGAACCGTTATTTTTAAAATGTGACCCCTAGTTCTAGATTCTTCCACAAGAGGAAACATCCTCTCCATATCCACCCTCTCAAGACCCCTCAGGATCTTTTATGTTTCAATCAAGTCGCCTCTTACTCTTCTGAACTCCAGTGGATCCAAGCCGAGTCAGTCCAACCTTCCCTCATAAGAAAACCCACTCATTCCAGGTATTCGTCTGGTAAACCTTCTCTGAACTGCTTCCAACGCATTTACATCCTTCCTTAAATAAAGTGACCAATACTGTACACAGTACTCCAAATGTGGTGTCACTTTTGTGATTCATGCACTAGGACACCCAGATCCCTCTGCATCTCAGAGCTCTGCAATCTCTCATCATTTAGATAATATGCTTCTTTTTTATTCTTCTTGCCAAAAAGGACAATTTCACATTTGCCCACATAATATTCCATCTGCCAGATCTTTGCCCACTCACTTAACCTATCTACATCTGTTTGTAGCCTCCTTATGCCCTCACAGTAAGTTGTCAGACTGCTTGTCAGATATCCAGTAATGGATTAGCAGAAATTTCCTCCAACTAAATAATCAGAAGACTGAGGTCATTGTCTTTGGTCTCCACAACAAACTCTATTCCCTGGCCACTAATTCTGAATGGGTCAGTATCAGACTGACCAGTGCACAGTTACCTACAATGTTACTGGGGGGATTTGAGCACTCTTTCTCTCCTTCTACCTGGAGACTGAACAAGGCTGTTCACTAACTTGGGTCTTATTTGACAACAGGATGGGTTTCCGATCACATATCTGTCTCATCAGTAAAACCGCCTATTTCCATCTTCATAACAAGACCTAACTCCACACCTGCCTCAGATTATCTGTTGCTGAAATCCTCTAGGCTTTATTCCACTATATTGCCAGCCAGTCTCCCACATTATAATACCCCCATCCCTGTAATCTTGACGTAATTTAAGACTCTCATGCCAATATCCTAACTTGCAGCAAGTCTCGTACACCCATCACCCCTGTACTTGCAAACTTAAATTGGCTCTTGGTTAAGCAATGCCTTAATTTTAAAATGATCAGCCTTGTTTTCAAATCCCTTCATGGACTTCACCCTCCCTGTCTCTGTACCCTATCTCAATCCTAGAACCCTCCAAAAGAATAGAGCCCCTCTAATTTTGGCCTTGTGAATCACCAATTTGGATCCTTCACCAATAGTGGCCATGACTTCAGTTGCCTAAACCCTGAGCTCTGGAATTCCCTGCCTACATCTCACTGCCTTTCTGATCTCTGGCTGCCTTTTATTTCCTTTTCTATGCATATTTCAATTTTTGTCTTATTTTTGCTTTCAGACAGTAGCACACCTACTCTAGGTGTATCTTTTGCTTCTTTGTTTCTTTTCTTGCCCCATCTCTTTGGCCCTGGAAGACTAACTCTTCTGTCATTTAATCTCTCTTCTCTTGTCTTCCACCCTATATCTTCCTTCTGTCCTTGTCCCACCTACCGCTTACTCAAAACCTAGCACATCTCCAGCTTTTCCCATTTCTGAGAAAGGTCATTAATCTGGAATGTTAACTCTGTTTCTCTCACCACAGATACTGCCCAACCTGCTGAGTATTTCCAGCATTTTCTGTTTTTATCACTGCCTTCCTACCTCATTTTCATCCTTTAAGACACTCCTTAAAGTGAGCTCTTTGACTAGGTTTTAGGTCATCTGCCCTAATATCTCCTTATATGGCTCAATGTCAAACTTTGTTTGGTAATGCTCCTGTGAAACACCTTAGGATATTTTACTGTGTTACAAGGGTTTGTTGTTGTTTTTGAGCCACTGCTGAAAATCTATTTAGTATTGTAAATGTAACATATTGAATTTTAAGCAAGCAATGTCTGAATCAAGCACTACCCAGATTGAGTCCAGTGCTGTAGGGTAATAACAAAGCTCCCTATACTATGTAAACTTAAATATCTTTCAGTCCTAATCTCAGAAATGTTTCCATTACCGATACCAGACATCTCGAGCCTGAGTGAGATACTTTAGTGTTAATTTGTACTAAATACCAAATCTAGGGGTTGTGTTATTGCTGCGCAGAACTGGTCAACCCCATCCAGAAGACATATTGACCTCAGATGGAATGCAGCATAGATTCACCAGAATGATACTGGAGCTAAAGGTGTTAAATTATGAGAACAGGTCAGATAGAGTAGACCTCTATTCCTTTGAGTGTTGAAGATTAAGGGGTGATCCAACGGAGGTATCTAAGGATTTCATCGTGTGGATAAAGAGTAACTACTTCCTCTGGTGAGTGAGCCCAGGACAAGGGGGACATGACATTAGAATTAGAACTAAGCTGTTCAGAGCTGATGTCAAGAAATATTTCTTTACATGTGGAGAGTTGAAATCTGGAACAGTTCCCTAATGTCACCCTAACATTGCCAGCCCACCCCCTCCCTTCCCCTCACCACCACCACAACCCATCTCCAAAAAGAGTTGTTGAGGCTAGGTAGAATTATGGAATGGTTATAGCACAGAACAAGGCCATTTGGCCTGTCGAGTCCATGCTGACTGTCTGGAAGAGCGATTTAGGTCAATTGAAATTTTCAATACTAAGACTGATAGATTTTGTTAGGCAGGGGTATTAAGGGTTACAGAACAAAATAGGTAGGTAGAATTAAAATACAGATAAGTCATGACCTAATTGAATGGCAGAACAGGCTCAAGAGCCTGATTGGCCTGTTCCTATCTTCCTAACCATTATGGGTAGTTTTTTGCTGTTAGAAGTAGAAAATATCCATCCCTCTGGACTTGTTTTGAATTTATTTCTTAGAGATTAAGGAAGAGCTTCCAAATGCATTGCAGTTCTCTATCCTTTATTATGTAATATATATCATCAAGCATACCAACACTAGCAAAATTAGGTGCAAAGAGAAGCTGCACAGAGTAAACAATCCAGGCAAATCGGACTCTATTTTTCACTATCAATGTTAGAAAGCTAATGATACACTATTAAATCAAACTCCATTTTTTATTGCTTTCAAAAATTCATGACTAGAATGTATTGATACCACTCTCTTAGCACTATAAACTAGAAATTGGAAGCAAAAATACTTGCTTGCCATCAGGTTGCTTGCTTCTTTATCCTATCCCTGTCTTAACTACAGCTGATTTATTTTTGCAGGGTCCTGCTTGGAACATGGGTTATGCTATTATTAGAACTGCAGATACCAGTTTGAGATTGGTAGCTGCTTTAGAGTGTAAGGCAAAATTAATGATCTAAACTATTGGTTCCACACAATGCAAGACGAAGTCATCCTATACATGATTGTTTCAAGATCTGTGCAAGACAAGTTGTGTTTAAGTCTTCACTTAAATGGCAGTCTATCAGACATGAAGGATTTTTTTTAATGTTAAAAACGTTACATTTAATTTATGAAAAAGATGGTTTTACATCTTTGTAGCTATACTGGAGACAATGTGAAGTCCAAGCAGTCTGTGTCCAACTCATGACATTTGGTAGAATTCAAATCATGAGCCGCCTAAAGATTAGATTGCCTTGATTAAAACAAAATCTCCTTAAATAATGTATAGCCAAATATGGTGTACATAATAATTAAATTTTAAAATAAAAAACACACTTTTGAAATGTAATTGTTCATCCTAATAAAAATATCAGGTCTCAGACAGAACCCATGAAGGTTACTTTGACCATGTTCACCTTTAGTTCACCTTTTGCTGTATAAAGCTGTTGGAATTGGGCAGCACCTCAAACGAGGTGATTTCATTAATCAGACTCCGAATGTGTAATATTTTCGTTCCCTTTTTGGAAAAGGAGACCCAGCTATTCTGAGTAATTACAGGTCAGCTAGTTTTACATCTAATGTAAAGAAATAACTTGCATTTATATAATGTCTTTTATGGCCCCGGGGTGTCCCAGGGCCCTTTACAGCCAATGACACATTTCCTTGAATTATAGTCACTATTGCAATGTAGGTAACACCCCAGCCAATTTGCACACAGCGATATTCCACATAATAGCAATGCCACAATGAGCAGATCATCTGTTATGATAATATTGGTTGAGAGATATGTATTGCGAATAACCTGTTCTTCGAAATATGAGCCATGAACACTTGTACAGGTTTCCTTTTTAAGGTCTCATTCGAAAGACATCACCTCGGACACTGCTGAGAGAGTCACTGGGAGAGTCAGCCCAGCTCAACATGATAGGTTAAAAGTTCAGTGCACCCACCCTCTTCAAATTTAGACTTGGAGCCGCCTCCATTCCAAGCCCATGTGGAACGACCCTGGATGCTGAGGCCTGAGCTAAGTCCTGGAGCCTTCAATTAAAGACGCTGTTCCTATCACCCTGCTCATTTGTTTAAAAGGAAGCCCTGAAGATTATCAGCAGGACTTTTTCACAAATAATGCATAGAAACATGTCAGTGATGTTTTCTGCACCAGTTAGTTTATTGGTACAGGTTCAGGAATGCTAACCCATTACCCTTATTTGTACATTCCGTTTGCTTACAACAACAGAAACGTTGTTGCCGTTCAGATTTCGAACACCAGTAGTAGTTTTGTTCGGTTGCTCCAAGGCTAGTTTTACAATGCACCGCTTGGGAACTGAAGCAGGTGTGAGACCGCCTTTTGGACGGAATCTCCGTTCCCAGGGTGTTGCACACTTCAGCGAAACCGGCACTTTCCGATTTACAAGTAGCAAGAATATATTTTATCAATATAAAAATGACAGTGTACGGTTACCAGACAGACATGGAAGTATACTTTCATAAAGGCACTGAAAAAAAAAACTAAGGAGTCGTTAATTAACAAGAAAATGTGATGCAATTCAGAAAAATAGTGAAGTTGTGCAGAGTGCACAGATTGGTCTGAGTTTTGATGTGTAAGTAAGCGACTTTAGTTTTACTCTTGGAAATTGGAAGCACTGCAGGTCGTTTACAGCACCTACTGGTCCTGATTGACACAGGAAGCAATAGTTCTTGGTGCAATTTAACTGACACCAGTGGGATTAGAGAAAGTTTTTTTGTCACGTTGACTAGCTTTACATAATCGCTCGTTACAATGTTTGCATTTCACCGGCATCCTCCTGACATCAAAGCTTCATGCAAAGAATTACATCAACAGCATGATTGAAATGTTGGGAGCTTCACATAAAGGAAAATGTTAGTTTAAATCTGTAGTTGAATGGTTTCCCTTCGCCCCATCCGCTTGCCTGTTTCTTCGGAGTGGGGCCCCGACTCAACTTGGAGATAGGGAACTTGAGGAAACAATTGCCCCTTGATAAACTACAGTAATTTATGAGCATTGTGATATCAATGCAGATAGTTCAAGCGGCAACACACCTCGCATATACAATGAAAACGGGAGAAGCACTCAGGTTGGCCTAAGTGTGATCTGGGTGAAATTTTTGACGTTTCACAATTTCGCAAGAACAAAAATAACTCTGGACGGAGTTTGTAGCCTCTAGTTCAGGACTGTTTGATTAAAAGTAACTCAAATGCCAAACATGACATGTTGATCAATACTTCAACGTGACGCACCCGTGAGGGAATAAACCGCTTAAAGCAGCCGAACACATAAAGAGAGGGAGTCGGATTTCAGTCTGCAAACTGGGCGAAACAGACTTAGCACCGAGCTCCCAGTTCTGTTCTTTTTTAATACACCGAACAGCCAGCTTTTGTAACATGTAGTGGAAATGACTGCCGTGTAATTGTGTCCATTACAGAGCAGCGTTAAACAGTAGGAGGGAGGACACAAGAGGGAAGTGTTCCTCTGCACAGGTAAGTGTTTCAAATGTTTTTTAAAAATCAATTATACCGTAAAATAATGAATAATCCGGTCGGAGCAGTTTGGAATAAATCGAATTGGAATAAGTGATTTACGCCTCCACGTGGTGATGTTTAAGGGCAAGCGCCAAACTTGACGGATAAACTTAATTCACAACGTGGTCAAGAGCGAATTCTACATAAACACGTTTACAAGTACATATTCTTTATTAATGCAAATATTTTACTATTAAACGAAAATGTGCTCAATTTTCTTGTCAACTTTATATATATCCATTGTTTGCGGAACAAAATTTGTCTCCCAGATAAATGAATAGATTTAAATATTTGTTTTTGTTTTTCTTAGTGCTTTATTAAGAGATTTCAAACTAACGTTTAAAATTTTTAATAATTCCGGTTTCTCGAAATCCTTGTCACCCATGCCTATGACAACTTTGCTTCATTTTATCAGGATTTCTTTACAGGAGTGAATGACAAAGGTGGACGCAGTGCCGTTGGAGTAATCACAGCTTCAGTTCTGCCGATAGCTCTGGAGTGTGACAATGGTGTTTGTGTAGAGTGAAATCAAACGCCATTATCACACTAAATAGCTCGGGTAGGAACCAGCTACACATACAAGGTCATTCAGCCAGAAACTCGCCACAATCCCTCATATCTGATCGCTTTCATTCGACACCGGAATGTTAATTACCATCACACATCCGCGACGAAATTGAAATGTGCTGCACGATGAAGCACTTTACACTGTCGATACTAATAAGAAACTGTGGTTAGCCTTGAATTTAAACCAAACCCGTGGCTACTTCTCCTTTACCCGACTCTTTGCAAATAGTTCTAAGACACAGCTAGTCTTCAGGGTTAAGGTGTTTCAGTCTATGCTCAGAAACAAATGGATGAAATTACAGAAAATGAATAACAAAACCCAGTGAGGTTAAATGTCAGATTATTCTCAAAATTTGGCAATTATGCATAATGACTTTTAATTTTCCAATTGCCTATGCTAGCAAAACGTGGCGAAAATACATTTGCAATATCCACACTGAGGGTGTGTGAGGTGGCGGACTCGATACTGGGTCACCCCGTTTTAATACAGTAACCCAGCAGGCTTTTGGTACCATACTGCCTGTACGCACATGTTCTACATCACATAAAGTACACTAATTGTGCAAGATACCATTTGAAAACAAATTTATAAGCCCCTGCAGTTTGTGAATGCATTGTTCAGTGTGGAGCAGTAGGAAGGCATCAGAGTGCTAAATTAGTTAATCTCCGCCTTGGTGGGAACTACATTTGGTCTCCCTCACCTCAGGACTGGAGAACGGGCAATGAGAAAAGTGCTTGTGCGCGGATGACTGGTGATGGGATCTAGGAATGGGATGAACAGTGATGGCCCACAGTAGTGTGGCCTAGCAGCTTAGGGTCTCAATGAACAGTGTGGTAGGAGAAACCTGCCTGCACCTGTAAAACTGCACCCGTGGAGTCAGCATTATTAGGAGGATGGAAGATAAAATGGATAGAATTTAAAAATAAGAGTCATGGCCATATATATTCTGTCACTTGTATACCTGGCCCAGCTGTCTAACTGTTATGGAGGTTCCCATGTGAATTTTATTACAATTACCTGGAATTGCTTTACTAAAATGAAAGGAAAATACTACAAATGCTGGAAACCTGAAATAAGATGCTGGGAAAACACCGCAGGTCTGACAACAACTGTGGAGAGAGAAACAGAGTTAACGTTTCGAGTCTATATGACTCTTCTTCAGAAATTCTTCAGTCCTGAACTCTTCTTCCATTCCAAAGAAGAGTCATATTGGGCTTGAAATGTTAACTCTGTTTCTCTCTCTGCAGATGCTGCCAGACCCTTTAGTTTTTCCAGCATTTTCTGTTTTTATACCTGTAATTGCTTATTTGGAGCAATGATGAGTGAAGACAGGATCATCCTGGAATGCAAAGATAACCTCTGGTTTCTTTTCTCCACCAACAGCCGTCTTCTTAAACGTAACCTCCCTTGCTCCTCCACCCTCACAGCAAACAAGGATTGCGAGAGATTCATGGACTTCTATGTTACTAAGATTGCGAGTATTCACTCAGTTGCCTCCACGGTATCCTTCCATTCCCCAGGTACACCAAGCCAAGCTTCCGTCTGCTCTTGTCCTCAGCTTAGAATATTCTCTCCCGCATGCCCTTTCCAAGTTTATGTTTTTTAAAATTCATCCACGGAATGTGGGCTTCGCTGGTGGGGCCAGCATTTATTACCCATCTCTAGTTGGCCTTGAGAAGGTGGTGGTGAGCTGCCTTCTTGAACCGCTGCGGTCCATGTGGTGTAGGTACACCCACAGTGCTGTCAGGGAGGGAGTTCCAGGATTTTGACCCAGCAACAGTGAAGGAATGACGATATATTTCCAAGTCAGGATGGTGACTGTCTTGGAGGGGAATTTCCAGGTGGTGGTGTCCCCATCTATCTGCTGCCCTTGTCCTTCTAGATGGTAGTGGTCGTGCCCTCATCCACGAGATCCACCTACTGTTCCCTCAATCCTATTTATCACTAAACTGCTGACTACCCAACCTTCATTCCTGGCCCATGTGTTAGCTGACATTATTAATAGCCCTGTCTGCTCAGGTGCTATCCCCCTTTCCTTGAAAGCTGCCATCATCACCCCTCTCCTCAAAAATACCAACCCTTAACCGCTCTGCTTTTGCAAACTATTACCCATCTTCAACCTTCCTTTCCTCTCCCAAGTCCTTGAACATGTTGTCACTTCCCAAACTATGCCCATCTCCCCCACAACTTCATGCTTGAACATCACCAAACAGGCTGCTGCTGCTGCTGCTACAGACCTGAGGTGACCCGAATCAAAGTCACAAATGCCATCCAATGTGATTCGGGCCATGGTGCACCATCCCTCATCTTTCTCAACCTGTCTGCAACCTTTGCTAAAGTTCACCACACCATCCTCCTCCAATGCCTCTCCTCCTTTGTCCATCTGAATGAGGCTTGCATGGTTCCATTCTTATCTAACCTGTTCTAGCCAGAGAATCTCATGCAATGGCTTCTCATCACACACTCACAGAGTTAACTTTAGAGTTCCCCAAGAATCTATCATTGAGCCCCACCTATTCCCCATCTACATGCTGCGCCTTGGCGATATCTTCAAAAACACATTAGGTTTCACTTCTATACTGGGGCCAACCCAACTGTACCTCACTAGCACCTCTCTCAGCCACTGCTCCTCTTGTTAGGCTGTTAGCCCAACGTACAATGTTGGCTGAGCAGAAATGTTCTTCAACTAAACATTGGGAAGACTGAAACCATTGTCTTCATCCCCTGGCTCTTCCTTATCCACTGATTACATCATGCCCCTCTCTGGCCCCTATCTCGAGGCTGAAGCAGACTCAGCGTAATAACTAACATTAAGCTGAGCTCATTACCCCATATCCTGTCCATCACTAAGACCACCTACTTCCACATCACCTGTCACTGCCTATCTGTGCTAAAATCCTCAACCATTATTTTTCTGTCTAGAGGTGACCATGTAAATGTTCTCCTAGTTGACCTCGCATCTTCCACCCTCCATACATTTTACCTGATCTAAAACTCTGCTGGTCATAAACTAAATTGTACCAAGCCCTATTTCAGTAACCACTCCCCAAAAGACCAAACGTAAAATCCTCATCCTCATGTCCAAATAGAAATGATGAAAGAAAGAGAGACTTGCATTTTAATATCACCTTTCATGTCCTCAGTGTATCCCATTACAGTTAATTAAGTACAGACACTGTGAAAATGCCAGGTCCCACAAACAGCAATGTGATAATAACCCGATAATCTATTTTATTGATGTTCATTGAGGGTTAAATATTGGTCAGGCACCAGGACAACTCACTGACACTAATTTGCATTAGCATCACTGAATCTTTTATGTCCAGATTAAAGGTTTGGCAGTTTTTGGTTTAATGCCACATTTGAAAGACAGTACATCTGACAGTACAGCACATCTTCAGGAGAGCACTGGGGTGTCAGCCTAGATTTTGTACTCAATTCACTGGATTGGGATTGAACTCACAAACTTGCAATTCAGAGACAAGAGCACTGCCACTGAACCTTGCCCCTCCCCTCTCTGCAACCTCCTTCAATTCTGGCCTCTTGTGCGTGATCGATTTCTTTCACTCACCATTGATACATGTGCCATGGCTGTGTAGGATCTAAACTCTAAAATTTCCTCTCTAAACATCTTTGCCTCACCACTTCTCTCCCCTCTATTAAGATGCTCCCTAAAGCCAACTCTTTTCATCAAAGTTTTAGTTACCTCTCCTAATGTCTCCTTCTTTCACTTGGTGCCAATTGTTTTTTTCTCATTTATCCCCTGTGAAGTGTTATAAATGCAATAAGATAAAAGCAAAATACTGCAGATGCTGGAAAGCTGAAATAAAAACCGATAATGCTGGAAAAACTCAGCAGGTCTGCACCTGTGGAGAGAGAAACAGAGTCAATGTCAGAGTCCATTTGACTCTTCTTCAGAAACTCAAAACATTAACTCTGTTTCTCTCCCCACAGATGCTGCCAGACCTGTTGAGTTTTTCCAGCATTTTCTGTTTTGTTTGATATATATATATGTTATAAATGCAAGTTGTTGTTGGATTGTTGAACATTCTTGGATAATTATCCAGTTTGTACACAGATATTACAACAACTATTTAATAACTAGAATACAAAATCAGAACATGGAGTTAATGTATTTTACCAATGTAATTACTAAACCCTCTGGCAGTAACCTCTGACCATGCCAATGTTGTAGATAATAACTGACATTTTAATGTGACAATTGAATTGTCACATGAATGTGATGTTCTTGTTCTGTGATTGAATTAACAGCAATGATAATAACTATACTTTGTCACAATCAGAAGATATAACCGGCAGAAATTGGCATTAACCTTTCTACTTTTGCAGTATGACATTTAACAGTTTGAGCATTTTATTTTATTAATAAACTGCTATATATTCAAAATCGGCTGATTCACCTAAGATTAAGTGGAAGATGCCCAGTTGGTCCCCTCACAATTTCCTTCCCACAGGGTTTATATTATTATCTCTCATACAGTTTAGGATTTCAAATATAAACTCTACTCAGATGACTGAGTGACAAACCGACTGCCACACGTCTATGTCTGCAACTCACCATTTGGTGACTTCCCATTTGTAACTTTAAATATTGGTTGAGTGGATCAGAGGAGAAGAGCGTTAATTGAAAATGGAAAGGTTGCCGATCCAACGGGTGGAAATCTCAGAGTGCAGGTTGATTCTGGAAAACGTCTCAATAGCCACCTCAAGAACTCAGGGAGAGAAATGGTAAATGTTTATCTACTTACACCGCCTCGAAAAAGAGAGGGAATATAATAGGAACATAGGACATATGAACAGGAGAGCCTATTGGGTCATCTGTGCTTTGTAGAAGATCATGACTGATCTATATTATAACTCCATCTACCTGTTTGAGCTCCATTGCCTGTTATTAACTTATCTGGGAAAACTGTCTAAATAAAAATAAGAGAAGAATTTGGCTAAACCTCTGCTATGCTTGTTTGTTTTTCATTTGCATTTATTTAATACCTTATCACACCTCTCAGAAAAATTCCAAAGCACTTCACACACATTTAATTGCTTTAAAGCATAATCATTTTTTGTAATGTAGGTATTATTAGCAGCCAATTTGCAAACAGCAAGGTCCTATAAATAGCAGCAAGATGACTGCAGTAACAACAACTTCGACCTTTAAGCACCTTTAAAGTACCAAAATGTCCTGAGACACCTCGCAGGAGCATTATCAAACAAAATTTGACACCAAGCCATTTAAGGGGATGGTAGGACAGGTGACAGGGTAGACATAAATGTTTCTAGTGGGGGAGTCCAGAACAAGAGGTAATAAATATAACAACTAATAAACCCAATTCTTACCCGAATAAACCCAATGAGAAATTCAGGAGAAACTTCTTTATCCAATGAATGGTAAGAATGTGGAACACTCTACTATAAGGAATAGTTGAGACAAGTGGCACTGATGCATTTAGGGAGAAGCTAAGAAATGACATGAGGGAGAAAAGAATAGAAGGAAATTCTGAGAGGGTTAGCTGAAATAGGATGGGAGGATGTTTGTGTGGACCATAAGCACCAACATAGACTAAAAATGTTGAAGGGATGTTTCTGGGCTGTGCAGGTCATGTGATCAAAAGCTTGAGCAAAGAAGTAAGTTTTAAAGAGCATCTTAAATGAGGAGAGGGAAGTTTGAGAAGTGGAGAGGGTTAGGAAGGGAATTTAAGAGCTTAGGGCCTAGGCAGCTGAAGGCACAACAGCCAATAGTGAAGTGATGACAATAGGGGATAAGCAAGGGGTCAGAATCGGAGGAGCGCAGAGGCTTCTAACACTGGAGGAGATTATAGAGATGAGGAATGAGGCAATCGAGGGATTTGAAAACAAGGATGAGAATTTTAAAATCAAGCCGTTGCTGTCCAGGAGGTTAATGAGTACAGGGATGATAGGTGAATGCGATTTGCTGCGAGCTAGGATGTGGATAGCAGAGTTTTGAATGTGCTCAAGTGTATTGAAGATGCAAGCTGGGATAACAGCTAGGAGTGCATTAGAATAGTTGAGTCTAGAGGTAGAAAAGGCCTGAATGAGGGTTTTAGCAGCAAATAAGCCAAGGCAACCAACCAATTAACTTTCTGGAGGCATGGGCCCATTCAACTGAGTGGAGGCAAACAACAATGGATCCTCCAGTCCTCCTCATTGGATGAGGAATAGTGATCAATAATGTCCTCCTTATGCAAAGCACCCCCCCCCCCCCACCCCCCACCACATCCCTGCTATGCTAGAAAGTGCAGAGCACAGAAGACCACCAGTGTATGTGAGACCCTGGATGGAGCATACAGAAGGGCTCCACTCGGTCAGTCGAGGCACCTGAGTCTCAACTTCAGCAGCCTGATGGCCTACTTGATGGTCGCTTGGGTGGACCCATTGCAGGTATTGTACCTCTCCTCTGCTGCAGTGTGAGGATTCCTCAGAGGTGTGAAAAGCAATGTAGCACATGTCCTCAAGAATCCAACCCTGAAGGCGCACAGGAGCCAGAAAAGCTGTGACAGCTGGGACTGCTTGAGTAAGTAGGAATCTTCCTGCTTCCCGGGAGCTGGATACATACCTGAAGGATCAGATTTCAGTGGTTGTAGATGAGTTGTAAGGACATAGGCACAGGAGTAGACCATTCAGCCCATCGAGCCTGCTCTGCCATTCGGTTAAATAATGGCTGATCATCTACCTCAATGCCACTTTCCCATGCTATCTCCATTTCCCTCCATGTCATATCCATGTCATTAGTCTCCAGAAATCCATTGAACATGCTCAATGATTGAGCTTCCACAGCCCCCTGAGATAGATAATTCTAAAGATTCACCACCATCTGAGTGAAGAAATTCCTTCTCATCTCAGTTTTAAATGGCATACCCCTTATTCTGAGATTATGTCCCCAGTTCTAAACTCACCAGCCAGGATAAACATCCTATCTACATCCACCCTGTCACGCCCTGTAAGAATTTTCTAAGTTTCAATGAGATCACCTCTCATTCTTCAAAACGCTAGAGAATACAGGCCCAGTTTCCTCAATCTCTGCTCATAAAACAATCCTGCCATTCCAGGGATTAGTCTGGTGAACTTCCATTGCATTCCCTCTATGGCCATTATATCCTCCCTTAGATAAGGAGACCAAAATTGTATGTAATACTCTGGGTGTAGCCTCACCAAGGCTCTGTACAATTGCAGCAAGACATCTTTACTTAACAAACATGACTATATCAACAAAATGCATGCCATTATTAATGATGGGTCCAAATTTGTATCCATTGAACCTGCCGCTCAATATGACCGGACAGCCTTGCTCAAAAGTAAGCTAAAAAAAATGCTTGCTGGACTTGTGTAAGAGCGATGAGCTGTCATGTGATATATATGACAGGGTTCGCCCTCACAGTTTGCTGCATTCGTGTATGTATGTACAGCCTAAGACACACAAAAATGATATCCCTCTATGCCCCATTTTATCTATGTTTAGTTCTGTATAACATGAATTAGCCAAATGGTTGGGTGAATTGTTACAATCTGTTTTGAGCAAGTTTTCCAGATACATCGATCTAAGATCCTCTCTTACAAATGTACTGATCTTGTCCCTTATTATGACAGCAACTCCACCTCCTTTTCCTTTTTGCCTATCCTTCCTAAATGATGAATATGCTTGGATATTTAGTTCTCAATCTTGGTCACCCTGTAACCATTTCTCTGTAATGACAATTAATTACCTCAATTTGTGCCTTCAAATCATCAACCTTTTGCGAATGCTGCCTGCGTTCATATAGAGTGCCTTTAATTCTACCTTTTTAACATTATTCTGATCCTATTTGATGTTTGCCTCTGCCTCTTCTGCCTTCTAATTTCTCTTACTTTTGTTCTACTTGTGTAAGAGTGATGAGCTGTCGTGTGATATATATGACAGGGTTCACCCTCACGGTTCGCTGCATTCGTGTAAAAAGTAATCACTTTTGCTTCCATCCAATCTGAGTTCACTCTCAGGTTCCTATTCCCCTACCAATCTAGTTTAGACCCTCCCCAACCCTCCCCTCCTCTTGTACATTGATGGAATGGAAGCCCTTCCTGTTAATGAAGGCTGGTGGCTGGTCTGTGGGAGCCTTGATGGCCACATGTGTGCAGTCGATCCAAAGACTCCCCAACCGTCTTGACCGTGGCACTGTTACTCTAGTAGAAGGATCTGGTACATTAAGGGTTAACCAGGACTGAGTACAGTACCGCCCACCAGTGATGTAAGAAGGCAACTGACCTAGAGCTAGGTCAGCAGTGTGGAGCCAGGTAGCAACATGTAAGGACATGCCATGAAGTTCTCGCCATACCTGTACCCTCTACTGTAAATATGTACATTGTTGAGTAACATTAATAAAGGCTTCTTGGTAACTTCTACAAGACTGCTTAATGGTATCTAAACACATCACGGGTAGCAACAACTCAACAAAACAATCACCTCTTGGATGCAATGTTGGGCTGCAGCCTTTGAGATCCCACATATAGCCCAGGTGGATCCCTGAAATGATCCGGATATGTAGAAGTTGAGAGCCATGGTGATCTTCAGGGTCACTGGTAATAAGTGTCCACCAAAGCACATTTATGTGCTCGTCCTTCAGCATGGCACATAAATCATTGACATAAATCATAAATCATTCCCAGCAGAGCCTCAGTCTGTGCCAACTCTACCACTCAAACATCTGTAGATAGCTGAGCCATGTACGGTAGGCTTGAATCTGGGAATAGGTCCTTCTTCACATGAGGCTGCTGGCACTCCCCATCTGCATGTTTCATCGGTGTGTCCACCTGGAGGGTGGCCCTCTTACTGCTCCTGCTGAGGCCCCAATGGTGTCTGGTCCTCTCTCCTTCTGCTCCACTCCTCACAGGCCCATAAGATTGGGTGGATCAGTCCTTCAGCCCATGGTTACAAGGTGACCAAGGTTGGGAAATAAATATTCCAGGGTACACAACATTTTGAAAAGACAGACAAAATAGAAAAAGAAGAGGAGTAGCCCTGAAACTAAAGGATAGCATAAGGACAGTAGTGAAAAAGGATCTTGGCTCAGAAGATCTGGAAGTAGAGTAAGTATTGGCGGAGATTTGGAATGACAAATGTCAGAAAATGCTGGTGGGAGTAGTTTATAGGCCCCCCCTCAAACAATAGTTATACCTTCGGAAAGGGCATTAAGTAAGAAATTATTGGAGCTTGTGCCAAAGACAATGTAATAGCTGTGGGGACTTTAATTTTCATATAGACTGACACAATCAACTGGCAAAGGTGGCCTGGAAGGTGAGTTTGTATAATGCTTTCATGACAATTTCCTGGAGGCAATACATCGTCAAACTGACTAGTGATAACACTATTTTAGATCCAGTATTGTGCCATGAGGCAGGGTTAATTAGTAATCCCATGGTAAAAGATTCTCTCTGAAAAGCTGATCATAACAATTGAATACATATAAAGTTTGAAACCAACACACTCAAGTCCCAGTCAAGAATCTTAAACTTAAACAAAGTCAATCACCTAGGCATGAGGGGTGAGCTGGCTAAGGTTGATTGGGTAAACAGACTGAAAGGTTTGGTGATAAATAAACAGTGGGAAACATTTAAAGAAATAATTCAAAATGCTCAGCAAAAAACAGTCCATTAAAAACAAAAACTCAGCAAGAAAGATCATACGCAGCTTACCCAGAAAGTTAAGTACAGCATTAGATTATGACATGCCCAGTAAAGACATGTGTCATGACAGCGGATCACAGCCCAAATTACTTACGGACATATTGAACTGTTTTAAGGAAGGCATGTGTTTTTTAAAAAGACCTATAAGCAAAAGCTGGCTGAGAATGTCAGGTAACCACTTGCTGAGAAATTCCTATGTGGATTACACTTGACCGACTAGTCCAGAGAGAACGGAATGTCGCACCGAAAAGGTGTCAAGGCCTACTTCAGACAGAGATACTTGAAAGGGAGATACAATGCAAAAGAACATAACGTAAGAACATAAGAAATAGGAGCAGGAGTAGGCCATTTGGCCCCTCAAGCCTGCCCCACCATTCAATAAGGTCATGGCTGATCTTCCCCAGGCCTCAACTCCTCTTTCATGCCAACTGCTCATAGCCCTCAACTCCCTAATATTTCAGAAATCTATCTACCTCCTTTAAACACTTTCAGTGTTCTAGCCTCCACATTCTCTGGGGTAGATAATTCCAGACATTCACTACCCTCTGAGAAAAGAAATTCCTTTGCATGTTTTAGATGAGTGTCCCCTTATTCTGTAAATATGTCCCCTAGTTCAAAATTCCCCCACTAGTGGAAACATCTTCTCAACATCTACCCTGCCAAGCCCCCTCAGAATCTTATACGTTTAAATAAGATCACCCCTCATTCTTCAAAACTCCAATGAATAAAGGCCTAACCTGTTTAGCCATTAATAAGTCAGCTCCTTCATCCCAGGAATCAGCCTAGTGAATCTATTTTGAACTACCTTCAACGCCACTATATCCTTTCTTAAATACGGGGACCAAAACTGTGCACAGTACCCCAGGTGTGGCCTCACCAACACCCTATACAATTGTAACAAGACTTCCCTATTTTTAAACTCCAACCCCCTAGCAATACAAGCCAACATTCCATTTGCCTTCTTAATTACTTGCTGCACCTGCATGCTAACTTTTTGTGTTTCAAGCACAAGAACATCTCGGTCCCTCTGTGCTGCATGTTTTTGGAGGCTCTTTCCATTTAAATAATAGTCTGCCTTTTGATTCTTCCTACCAAAGTGCATGACCTCACACTTTCCTACATTAAACTCCATCTGCCAAGTTTTTGCCCACTCAACCTATCTATATCCCCTTGCATGTTCCTTATGTCCTCATCATGACATGCCCTCCCACCTATTTTTGTATCATCAGCAAATTTGGATACATTACTCTCTGCCCCCTCCTCCAAGTCATTAATATAGGCAGTAAATAATTGAGGCCCCAGGACTAATCCTTGTGGCACTCCACTGTTACATCTTTCCAACCTGAAAAAGACCCAATAATCTGACTCTCTGTCTTCTGTGTGTTAACCAACCCTCAATCCATGCTAATACATTACCCCCAATACCGTGAGCTCCTATCTTGCGCAAACCTTCTATGTGGCACCTTATCGAATGTCTTCTGGAAATCCAAATACACTACATCTACTGGTCCCCCTTTATCAACTCTGCTTGTTATATAGAAACATAGAAAATAGGAGCAGAAGTAGGCCATTTGGTCCTTTGAGCCTGCTCTGCCATTCATTATGATCATGGCTGATCATCCAACTCAATAGCCTGCTCCTACTTTCTTCCCATATCCTTTGATCCCTTTCGCCCCAAGAGCTATATCTAACTCCATCTTGAAAACATACAATGTTTTGGCCTCAACTACTTTCTGTGGTAGCGAATTCCACAGGCTCACCACTCTCTGGATGAAGAAATTTCTTCTTATCTCAGTCCTAAATGGTCTACCCTGTATCCTCAGACTGTAACCCCTGGTTCTGGACTCCCCAACCATCGGGAACATCCTTCCTGAATCTACTCTGTCTTGTCCTGTTAGAATTTTATAGGTTTCTATGAGATCTCCCCTCATTCTTTTGAACTCCTGCAAATATAATCATAACCAACTCAATCTCTTCTCATATGTCAGTCTCGCCATCCCAGGAATCAGTCTGAATATCCTCAAAAAACTCTAGCAAATTTGACAAACGTGATTTCCCGTTCACAAAACCATGTTGATTCTGTTTGATTGCATTAAACTTTTCTAAATATCCTGCTATTTCTTCCTTAATAATGGACTCCAGCATTTTCCCAATGACGAATGTTAGGCTGACTGGCCTATAATTTCCTGCTTTTTGTCTCGCTCCCTTCTTGAACAGGGGCATCACATTTGTGGTTTTCCAATCCGCTGGGATCCTCCCGGAATCCAGTGAGTTCTGAATATTTTGACCAATGCCTCCACTATCTCTGCAGCCACTTCCTTTAAAACCCTTGGATGCAAGCCATCAGTTCCTGGAGACTCATCTGCCTTTAGTTCCATTAGTTTGTCAAATACTTTGTCCCTCGTGATAGAGGCTGTTACAAGATCTTTCCTCTCATTCGCTCCTTGCTTATTTTATATCTTTGGGGCGTTTATAGTGTCCTCCACTGTGAAGACCGATGGAAAATATTGGTTTAAATTATCTGCCATTTCCCTGTTCCTCGTTATCAATTCTCCAGTCACATCCTCCAAGCTCACTTTAGCCACTCTCCTTTTCATATACCCGTAGAAGCTCTTGCTGTTTGTTTTTATATTTTTTGCCAATTTACTTTCGCAATCAATTTTCTCCCTCTTTATTAGCTTTTTAGTCATCTGCTGCTGGGTGAACGCCTACTGCTAAATTATTCAATTGGGACATACATTCCAAGGGTAAGAAAGGACACACCTCTTTCAATTTAAACATACTGATTATGGGCAGTAAGAGAGCACATACATTCTGTCCAAGACAATTAAAAGAAGAGGCTTCTAATATTGCAAGGAATCTTCAGTCTAAAGATTGGGAGCATTTCAGAAACCAGCAAAGGGCGACAAAAAAATTGATGAAAAGGGGAAAATAAATGAGAATAAACTAGTGTAGTAATTATAGTTTGGGGAAATGTTGAACTGTAGCTTTAAGAATAATCCTGTGCTGTAAGATCACATTATCTGTGTAAACCAATGTGTTAGCAGCGCGGTGAACCCCTACAGACGAGAGTATTTCTTTAGTTATGAAGCTTGATGAATGCATGTGGTTGCTACTGCTGTCTTGTAAATAAAGCCAAATGTTTCAACTAAGAAAAGTTATCTTGAAGATCAACCCTATAACAAACTGGCAATGAGGATAAATCAGATTCGGTGCTATACCTCGCCCCGTGATTGTGAGTATCTAAGTTTGTTAAAAATAAGGGAAGATATACTCATCCAAAATGCCACAGTTTGGCAGAATCGATCCCTTTGAGCCAGCCACAGATGATTGGTCTCAATATATAGAATGTCTTGCGTTCTTCTTTCAAGCAAACAAAATCACGGGGGAGGAAAAGAGGAGACCGATTCTCCTGAGTATTTGTGGGAGCAAAGTCTACAGTTTAATTCAAAGCTCAATGGCCCCAGTGCCCCAGATTCAAAGACTTTCAGTGAATTAGTAGACCTTGTTAAGGGACATTTTCAACCCAAGCCCTCAGTCACGATGCAGAGGTTAGGTTCGATTCACGGAATAGAGCCCCAGGGAGACAATTGCTACCTTTGTGGTAAAATTAAAGCAACTAAGGGAATATTGTGATTTCAGTGAAACCCTGAAGACATGCTCAGAGATTGTTTAATATGTGGCATGCAGGGAGACACTATTCAGCGAAGATTGCTGGCTGAAGTGAATCTTGAGGCAGGATATTGAGGCCCGCTCACCTTCGCGTAAAATGACGCGGGATGATGTCAGGCGGAACTCCCGACATCACCCCGCGTCATTTCAATTTTCAGGTTGGCGGGGGCGCAGCCGAATCAGCTGTGCTCCAGCCGACCTGTCAATGGCCATTAGAGCAATTTAAAAACTAATTGAAATAGTTAAAGGACCTGCCTGTCCAACCTTAAGATTAGCGGGCAGGCCGGGAGCCCTGGCACGCTTCAGAAAAAGCATGAAACCTCATCCACGGGCGGGATGAGGTTTCATGTAGGTTTTTAAAAATTTAATAAAAGTTTAATTAAAAGTGATGGACATGTCTCAACTCATGTGACAGTGTCACACGAGGGGACACGTTGGGGAAATTTTATTTGTCTATACTTCACATGTTTGAATTTGGCGCCGATCTCCCTGAAGCAGCACTTAGCATGCACGAAAGAGCGCACTCTCAGCTTAGGGAATCCCCCCCACACAGGGAGCCCTTTCCTGGCGGACGTCACGCTGGCCGGGCCTTAATTGGCTGGCCCATGTAAAATGGTGGCGTGCCCCCAATTGGGGACGCTGACCGGAGGTGTGCCCGCTCCTGAACTTGCGCCCCAACGGGGGGAAACTCTTCCCTTGATTGTAAGAAAGCATTAGAATTAGCACTGGCAATGGTAAACACTGCAAGGGATTCACAAGCAATTCAAGGGGCGCAAAATGGCCCGCACTCCAAATCGGGCGGGAACAGTCAGCCAAAAGTGACGCGAAAAGCCAGGACTTCACCATGAAACGGGAAACAGCCGCCGCTAACTGAAAACTGAGAGGAAACAGCTTATCAACTAAATAAAAAAATAGCTTTCAGTGACGTGGAAACAATCAATCTTCTAGCGATTGGCAATTTAAAAAAGTAGAATGTTATTTTTGTCTCAGAAGCGGACACATAATGAGACAGTGGAAAGCCAGATTTAAACAGGCTTTCAACAACAAACAAAATCCAATGAAGTCTATAGTTTAAATGAGCCTGAAGTAGCCAATTCTGACATTTATTCATTATTCAACATGAAAGTTGAGAAGACAGAACCAATATTTGTTACAGTGCAAGTGAATGGTAAACCCTTAAAAATGGAAGTAGGCACAGGAGCTTCAACCACCAGATATTTAAATAAAGATGATCAGCAATTAATTTTGGAACAAACATCTGCCAAGTTGAAATCATACACAGGTGAAGAAATCCAAGTACAAGGTATCAACAGAGCAACTGTTCATTATAGAAACCAATTGGCACAGCTACCAGTGATGGTGGTAGAAGGTGAAGGGCCAAGCCTTCTAGGGTGTGATTGGTTAAAAGAGATTAAATTAAACTGGTCTGAAATCTTCCAGTTGAGAGCAGGTGGACTACCAGAGCTGCTAAAAAAATAAAAGCGATTCAGTTCTCAGAGTGGGCAGGGCCCATAGTCTCTGTCCTTAAACCAGACCAGACCGTCCAAACCTGTGGGGACTTTAAACTAATGGTCAACAGAGCAGCCAAACTGGACAGGTACCCTATTCCCAAAATTGAAGACCTATATACCAAACTAGCAGGAGGGACAACGTGTACAAATCTTGACATGAGTCACGCATATCAGTAACTGGAGCTGGATGACGCCTCCCAGGAATTCATCACCATAAATACCCACAAAGGGTTATACCAATATACAGGCCTGCACTTCGGTGTTTTCTCTGCCTGTGCCATTTTTCAGAGGACAATGGAGAGCTTACTGCAGGGACTACCTCAGGTTATGGTCTACCTGGACGATGTACTGATAACTAGATTCACAGAAAAGGAACACTTGGCTAACCTAGAGGGAGTCCTGAAATGATTTTTACAAGTAGGAGTGTGTCTGAAGAAGGAAAAATGCACTTTTCAAGCAAAAGAAGTCTATTTGGGCCACTGGGTAGATGCCTAAGGGTTACACTCAGTTGAAGAGAAGGTTAAAGCAATAAGTGAGGCACCTACACCCAAGAACACCTCAGAACTTAAATCAATTTTTAGGGATGATAAATTATTATGGGTGATTTCTACCAAATTTATCCACAGTTCTGTCCCCTCTGCATTCACTGCCACGAAAAAGCCAGTGTTGATTTTGGGAGGCACCCCAGATAGAAGCCTTCATGAAAGTAAAACAGCTCTTACACACTTCAAATTAGTTAATGTATTATGACCAGATGAAGGAATTGGTGCTAACCTGCGCTGCGTCATCCTATGGAGTGGGAGCGTACTATCTCATAAAATGGATGATGGCATAGAGAGACCAATAGGCTATGTATCCGGGACACTTACCACAGCTGAGAAAGGAAGGTCTGTCGATTGTTTTTGATGTAAAAATATTCCACCAATATGTGCATGGGCGACATTTCATGATAGTATCAGACCATAAACTACTTTTGGGTCTAATTAGTGAGGGAAAGGCTATATCTCCCATAGCCTCTATAAGAATACAAAGATGGGCCCTAATTTTGGCAGCAGATGAGTACACCTTTGTACACATACCAGGGATTCATATAGCAAAAGCTGATGCCCTGAGTTGCCTGCCTTTGCAAAAGAATGATGGACATGTTCCAGTTCCACAGCCTTGGTGATGAATTTTCTAGATTCCTCACCAGTCTGTGCCAGGCAGACAAGAAACTAAATGAATCGTGATCCAGTCCTGTCTCGAGTGAGAGACTAAGTGTTACATGCTTGGTCACAGGAGCCAGTCTCCGATGAGTTGAAAGTGTTCTTCAACCAAAGACACGAGATGAGCAGTCAAGATGGTACTCTATTATGGCATGCACGGGTAGCGGTTCCTCCACAGGGAAGGGAACCACTTTTAGTAGAGCTACACAGTGCCCATCCAGGGATCTCCCGAATGAAGATCATACCGTGAAGTTATCTCTGATGGCCAGGGATGAACGGCGATATTGAAAATGCAGTAAAACACTGTGTGCAATGTCAGCAGCTACAAAAGTTGCCGGTGGCAGCCCCATTATACCCATGTGATTGCACATTGACTATGTCAGTCCTTTCCTTGGAATCATTTTTCTACTGATTATAGATGCTCATTCCAAGTGGTTAGATGTTTATGAGGTAAAGTTGCCAACGTCGGGCACTACTATAGAAAAATTGTGCTAGAGCTTCACCATCTATGGATTTCCAGAGGTAGTCATCTCGGATAATGGCACTGCATTTACAAGCTCTGAGTTCCAATGACTTATCAGCCTGAACAGTATCAATCATATGAAGACTGCACCCTACCATTCGTTATCAAACGGGCTGACATAAAGGGCAGTACAAACTTTTAAGGCGGGAATGAAAAGGTTAACAGGTGCTTCGCTGGAGATCAAACTTGCTCGTTTTCTATTTCACGACAGAACAACCCCCCACAACACGACAGATGCAACACCTGCAGAATTACTGATGAGGCGCTGTTGTCGGAGAAGACTGAGCCTAACACTTCCCAATTTGGAGGGGAAGGTGGAGAAAAGTCAAGGGAACCAAAATGCAATGCATAATTTGCATAGTTGTAAGAGACAATTTACCGTTAGAGAAGCAGCATATATAAAGAATTTAGGTGGAGGATGAAGTGGTTCCCTAGTAAAGTAAGTCAGTGACCGGACCATTGTCGTACCATGTGGAAGTGGAGAGCCGGATCACCTGTAAGCACGTGGACCATTAAAGAAAAAGAGAAAAACCACAAGATATTGTTCCACTTGTAACCATTACGGAACAACTGATTCCTGTTGAAGTAGCTCAACCAAGGACAGATATGCTTGATGTCTCTGTCAGAGTCGAAGACACTAAACTGCACGTGCCTAATGAGGTACCTGATGTTAATGCAGTTCCAGAGACTGTGTTTCCTACAAAAGAATCTGAAGTTGTGGAGCTGCGACGTTCCACATGGATCAGGAAACTACCTGAAAGACTGAACTTGTAATTTCATGACCTTTGTAAATATTGTAATGTCATGAAATAAATATCCCTGTAAATAGAAAGTTGCAAAAAAGTCAACAGGGGAAGGAATGTAGTAATTATAATTTTGGGAAATGTTGGACTGTAGCTTAAAGAATAATCCTGTGCTGTAAGATCACATGATCTGTGTAAACCAATGTGTTAACAGCACGGGGAACCTCTACAGAGAGACTACTTCTTAATTATTAAGATAAAAGCAAAATACTGCGGATGCTGGAAATCTGAACAGATGAAGAGTCATACGGACTCGAAATGTTAACTCTGTCTTCCTCTCCACAGATGCTGTCAGACCTGCTGAGTTTTTCCAGCTATTTTTGTTTTTGTTACTTCTTAATTATGGAGTTTGATGGACGTGTGTAGTTGCTCCTGCTGTCTTGTAAATAAAGCCAAATGTTTCCACTAAGAAAAGTTGTCTGAAGATCAACTCTATAACAAATAGCCAAGAATATGAAAACATTTTAAGAGCTTTTGCAAATATGAAAAAGGAGACTAGCTAAAGTAAATGTTGGTCCTTTAGAAGCTGAGACAGGATAAATTATCATGGGGAATGAGGAAATGCCATTGAACAAGTATTTGTGTCTGTCTTCACATCAGAAAACACAGACTACATACCAGAAATAAAGGGTAACCAAGGGGCTAATAAAAGTGAGGAACTTAAGACCAACAGAGAAAAAGTACTGGAGAAGCTAAAGTGACTAAGATCTGACAAACCCTGAAGACCTGATGCCCAACATCCTAGGATTGGCATGTTGGGCCTTTATTGCAAGAGGATGAAGTGCAAAAGTTGGGAAGTCTGGCTACAATTGTACAGGGCTTTGGTGAGACAACATCTAGAGTACTGGTCAGATTTATATGCCCCCGTGGGCATATAAATCCAACCATAGCAGGCAGGAGATGTAAATTTGGGTACCATGGTAGTGGCGTTGTGCCTGTCGCCTATCTGCCACTGCTAGTATTTAACCTGTGGTGAGGACAGCCTGCTCACCCATGGACCAATTGTGGCCATTAAGTGGCCATTTAATGGTACACTACACTGAATGGATCAGTGTGTGTCTACCCTATGCTACCAGGTGTGGGTAACCCATTAAACCCCATTTGTGATAGGGATTGGGATTTTGCCTGTGGCAGTGGGTGCCCAGGCCAATTGTGACTGTGGCCTTGTGACTGGCTGGGTTGGGGAAGGTTGCCTCCTGTTCAGGCAGTCCGTCCCAATGGATGCTCTCCCAATGTAGTCCCCACACTATGTCTCCACCCCACCCTCCACCACTCCCCTCACTCCACAGCCCTGCCAAACCAGCTGGGCCCTGGTGAAACCCTGGACTTACCTGTTCTGACGTCTGTTCTTTGGGGACTGCCTGTAGCTCCATCAGTGATCACCTTTCCCAGTGGCACTGCTGGTATGAGAGAGTAGGGGAGCTGATGGCCATTTGATTGACCAGCAGCTCTCTGATGTGGAACTTCCACCTAGGTTGAGGTGAATGTCTCGCTCAGTACCAATTAACCACAAAACGGTCGTTTAATCATTATGGGATGACCATGTCAAATGGAGGCAGGCTCATCCTAGATTTTTTAGCTGGGGCAAGGCTACTACCTCTGTGTAAAATTCCAGCCATTTTATGCAATTGTGGTCTCCATATTTAAGGAAGGATATACTTGCGTTGGAGACAATACAACAAATGTTCATTAGATTGGTTTCTGGGATTAGAGGGTTAACCTTTGATGAGAGGATCAGTATATGGGCTTATATTCTCTGGAATTTAGAAGAATTAGAGGTGATCTCATTAAAGCATATAAGATTCTGAAGGGGATTGACAAGGTAGACACTGAGAAGTTGTTTCCCCTGGGGGAAATCTAGAACACAAGGGGCACAGTCTCAGGATAAGGGGTGGATCAGTTAGGACTTAGATGAGGAGTAATTTCTTCACTCAAAGGGTTGTGAATGTCTGGAATTCTGTACCCCAGAGGGTTGTATATATTTAAGGCTAAGATAGACAGATTTTTGGTCTTTTAGGGAATAGAGAGTGGACAAGAAAGTGGAGTTGAAACTGAAATCAAGAATTACCCATGAATGTATTGAATCCTTCGGAGGCCCACTCCGGAGGTCCCCAGCGTCACAGATGTCAGTCTTCAGCCAATTTAATTCACTCCATGTAATATCAAGAAATGGCTGAAGGCATTGGATGCCTTAAAGCCTATTGGCCCTGACAACATCCCAGCAAAGTACTGAAGACTTGTGCTCCAGAACTTGCCGTGACCCGAGCCAAGCTGTTCCAGTACAGCTGCAGCACTGGTATCTACCTGGCTATGTGGAGAATTGCCCAGGTATGTCTTGCGTACCAAAAGCAGGACAAATCCAACCTGACTAATTACTGCCCCATCAGTCTACTCTCGATCATGAGTGAAGTGATGTCAACAGCGCTATCAAGCGGCACTTACAAACCAAAAACCTGCTCACTGATGTTCAGTTTGGGTTCTGCCAGGGCCATGCAGCTCCTGACCTCATTACAGCCTTGGTACAAGCATGGACAAAAGAGCTGAACTCAAGAGGTAAGGCTGAGGGTTCTTGACTCTCCCTTGACATCAATGCAGCATTTGATCAGCAGTGACACCAAGGAGCCTAGTAAAACTCAAATCAATGGGAATCGGGGAAAAACTCCACACTGGTTGGAGTCATACAAAGGAAGATGATTGTGGTTGTTGAAGGCCACATCTCAGTCCCAGAACATCGCTGCAGGAGTTCCTCAGGGTACTGTCCTAGGCCCAACCGTCTTCAGCTGCTTCATCAATGACCTTCCTTCCATCATAAGGTCAGAAGTGTGGATGTTTGCTGATGATTGCACGATGTTCAGCACCATTCGTGACTCCTCAGATATTGAAGCAGTCCATGTCCATATACAGCAAGACCCAGACAACATTCAGGTTTGGGCTGTTAAGTGACAAATAACATTGGTGCAACACAAATGCCAGGCATTGAACATTACCAACAAGAGAGAATCTGACCATCTCCCTTGACATTCAATGGCATTACCATTGGAATCCCCCACTATAAACATCCAGAGGTTGCCATTGACCAGAAACTGAACTGAACCAGCCATATAAATACTATGGCTACAAGAGTAGGTCAGAGGCTGGGAATTCTGTGATGAGTAACATACCTCTGACTCCCTAGAACGTGTCCACCATTTATAGTCAGGAGTGTAAAGGAATGCTGTCCATTTTCCTGAATGAGTGTAGCTCCAACAACACTCAAGAAGCCCAACACCATCCAGGACAAAGCAGCCCACTTGATCGGCACCCCATCCACCACCTTAAACATTTAATCCCTCCACTTGATGCACAGTGGCAGCAGTGTATGCACCATCTACGAGACACACTGCAGCAACTCACCAAATCTTCTTTGATAGCATCGTCCAAACCTGTGACCACTACCACCTAGAAGGACAAGGGCAGTAGACACATGGGAACACCCTCATCTGCAAGTTCCCCCCCAAGCCACACACCATCCTGACTTGGAGCTAAATTACTGCTCCTTCAGTGTCGCTGGGTCAAAATCCTGGAATTCCCCTCCTAACGGTACTGTGGGTCTACCTACACCAGATAGAGTGCATTGGTTCAGGAAGGCAGCTGACCACCACCTTCGAAAGGGCAGTTAGGGGTGGGTAACAAAGCTTGCCAACAAAGCCAAAATCCCAGGAAAAAAAAAAATAGAATGGTGGATCAGGCTTGATGAGCCATATGGTCTATTCCTATCTATTTCTTATGTTCTTAAGTGATCTTGAATTTGACCAGGCTAATTCTGGAATATGGCATGTAGTTTTGGTCATCTTGTGTTAGAATTTCATTTAGTATTACCAACACAAAATTGGCAGAATCAGCTGAGCCAGTGCAGAAGTTTGGGGCATTTTAAACATAAGCTACATCAAGCGTAAATCAATTTTTACCAATCTTTGATGCAGGTTTACAATTTTGCCTGAACCCAGGCCTGTGCACAAAATTGGCCACACCCCAGATTAAATTAATGAGGATGGCCAGTTTCTGACAATTGCATCCACTTGAGGTGGCCCTTTAACTTGAACTTGATTTTTACGTGAAAAGACACTAATAAGTACATTTTTAAAAGTTTCTATTTGAGAATATTTCGGCCCATGACTTCTGGTCTCCCAGCCCCTGACTGACCGCCTGATATGCCCCTTGATCCATCGTACCCCACCCCCACCTTGCCCCCTCACCATTCAGCTAAAATTTCATTATGCAGCAGTTTAATTATTTAATTCACACCTATTAAAAACATGAATTACAGAAAACTTTACTTAAAGAATATAGAACAAAACTGGCTAGAGTTAAGATACTGATCAGCCATAATTTAATTGAATGGCAGAGCAAGCTCAAGGGGCTGAATGGCCTACTCTTGTTCCTATGTTCTTATCTAGATATCAATGAATGGGGCTTAGCAATGTGTGCAAGCATTCATGCAACAAGCTCTTGCTCCAGTCAATTCAAACTAGTCCAGATCTCAAAGAACTATTAGCCAGATAAATTGATGGCTCGCATAGAACCTCTCTGATTTTCTACAGCATTTGAGGTCCAGCAATGCCATCAGGTCCAGCAACCTGATCGATCTTCAGTGCCTCAAACCAAGCTAAAGCCATTTCTGCATTTACATTTAAGAAGTCAATATCTAATGCATTACTGTATTAACTTCAATAGTGAAAATAAGTACAAAATATGTATTTAGCATTTCAGCCATATCCAACTCCTCAATCCTAACCACGGTGCTAAACCTTTCAAAAGGCCCATGTGGTTTTTTTGGCCTCTAACAGAGCTTATAAAGCTTTACAATGGGAATGCCACCTGATCAGTTGTTTTTTTTCCCAATGCCTTTTTGGCATTCAATTGTGGCTTTAGTTAATTTCAGCTGTAACAGATACCTATACATGCGATCTTGCCATTGTTTTATACTTTGTGAAATAATTTATTTTTGAGGCTACTTTCCCTATGTACCTTTTTTAGATTTCAGCTTGGCATATACTCTCTTATTTATGGGAAGGACATAACAAGATGTCCTGACTATATATTTAAATAACCTTGTTTTTCTCCCTTATTACTTATTTCCATCGACCAGCACATCCCGATCTCCATTTCTGAAACCTTTCTTTATACCTGAAAATTGAGCAGGTATCAAGTTGTCTGCAGCAGTAATTTTCGCAACCAAATGAAATCTAATGATACGATGACTATTAATATGAATTGAGGGGTTGTTAGGACATGAAATTTTCCCACCAGAAACAGTGGCGGGAATAGAATCCATCATATGTTTCACATCTGTAATAAAAAAAGTATAGGAACATGGGGAATAGGACGAAGTGGATTGTTCTTTCTGAGCTGTGCAGTTACAATGATGGGCTGAGTGGCTTTCCTCTGTGCTTGGAAATTCTACGGTTCCCACATGGAAATCAATATCATCTCAGGAGCACTGATACTGATTAAATGCATTACTTCCCAACACCTTGAGTAAGGAAGAAATTCTTGCCTGGACCCACAACTATTTTTTCCCTGCCATCCTATTGATTGAATGAGGTAACACGCACTAATTTCTGACCAATTATCATTGTCTCATAATATACATAGCCCTTTTCATTTTAGGTATTCTGGTTGTGCTTCAAAGAAGATAAATGAAGTGATTGACAAAATTTCTGGGGTTTAAAGCAACCTCTTATATTCCGAGAGAATTTGGCTTTACATGACCCAAGTCTTGATCCTTATAAAATATTGATCAGGTCAGGAAGCCTAAAAAGGTCGCAGCCCTGGTGCTGAGATTCTATAATAGAGGCCATTGCCCGAATTGCTCCTGCTTGTGATAACACAAAAGAAGAAAGGACATTAATCAAAAAGCAGAATACATTGTTCTTTCTGAGGGAACACAGTCTTGAAGTGGACTGACTTGGCCCCAACTCGGTGCCAGGGTGAGTGATTTACCTGCAGAATATGTTTCTCTCTCCCAGTGAGCTGGTGGCATACTCCTGTACGCCACATCCTACTGCGATGGCAGCTGCCCTTTGAACACTTCCAGTAGCCAACTGCATCGCAAAGCAAGATAGTGCCTCCCTGGTGGTGGCTGCTACCAGGATCGGCTCACTCCTGAAGAAGTGGGCCCATTTTCTGGTTACAAATGTGTCACACACACACACACACACGGCAGTCAACCTCTTCCTCCCCTACCACCTCTCCCCAACCAATCTGAGGCTCCGCTTCGCAGAGTCTCACTACTGGGCCTTGCAGTCAGCCTCACCTCCCCGGGGCCCCAGGCCCCACACCCCGGCACTCTGCTCCCTGGGTCCCAGGCCCTGCTCCTGGCATTCTTCTCCCCGAGCCCTGGTTGGAGATGCTGGAGCAGCGCTCTGGTGAATTCTGGCTGCACTACACCCCTGGCTTTATGGCAGATAGTGTCAAAAGAAGGGGCAATGGCTACACTGCACACAGAGGATTCCTGAATAACTGCACTGCACTTTTTCTGAGGAGGCCCAAGCTCGAGGGTTGGGCGAGAAATGTACAGCTGCAATCCAGTGTAAGTAAAAAGGTGAAAGTGACAATCCGACTGTGATTACTGCTCCTCGGAAATTCTGGCACTTCATTCATGAAGGAAGTGAAAATTATACACCATTAAACTCATAAATGGTTCAATGTAGCTTTATTTAAAGTCATTTCAGTTATTTAAAATCGATTTACTCAGAGGTGGAAGACCAGGCATTCTCTTTAAATATGTTCTTTTTTTGTGATAAATCCATTTTTCAGCTGTATTGATAAAACTGTACTAGCTTACACTCTTAAATACTTCTCAATGAAATCCAAGGTTCATGGAAGATTTTACAGCTGTGATTGTGCAAATTAAGGTACATTATCATAATGCTTATGGTACTGGATTCAGTAATCCAGAAGCCTGGACTAATGATCCAGAGACATGAGTTCAAGCCCCAAGCTGAGTTATTTAAGTTAATTAAACTAATATGTAATAAAAAGCTAGTATCAGTAATGATGATCTATGAAACTACCGATTACATAAAAATCTGTCTGGTTTACTAATGTCCTTTAGGGAAGAAAATTTGTCATCCTTACCTGGCCTGGCCTATATATAACTCTAGATCCACAGAAATGTGGTTGATTCTTAGCTGGCCTTTGAAACGGCCTAGCAAGCCACTCAGTTGTACCAAACTGCTACAACAAACTATAGGAAGAATAAAACTGGATGACCATTCTGCATCCATGTAGGCCTTAGAAATGACAAAAGCACACCCAGCCTAGTCAACCCTACAAAGTCCTAAGTAAAACAGAAAATTCTGGTAATATTCAGCTGGTCAGGCAGCATCTGTGGAGAGTTAACGTTTCAGGTCGATTATGACCTTTCACCAGAACAAAGTCCTCCTCAATAATCTCTGATGAATTGTGCCAAAACTGAGAGAACTGTCTCACAGACTAGTCAAGTAGCATCCTGAAACATTCACATTCACCAATTCATACCTTATAGCCAATGCCCCAGGCTCCTTCCTCACCATTCCTAGGTATGTTCTATTCCACTGGCAGAGCAGACTCACCAGAGGTGGTGGCACAGTGGTATAAATTGGGATGGAAAGGCATTGGTACCTCTCAACGTTGACTCTGGAACCCATCAAAAATTTTCAAGGAAAATTACCACCTAATCCCCTTCCTCAGTTGATGAATCAGTACTCCACTCTATTGAACGCAACTTGGAAGAAGCATTGAAGCAGCAAAGGCACAGAATTTAATCTGGATGGGGAACTTTAATGTTCACCACCTAGAATGGCTCATTAGCCTAGTTGGCCGAGTCCTGAAGGATATAGCTGCTAGAGAGTTCCTATAGTAGGTTGTGAGAGAACCAGCGTAAGGAAAAATCCTACTCCACCTCGTCCTCACCAATCTAAGTATTTCAGATGCCTCTGTCTATGACAGTATTGTTAGGAATGACCACTGCACATTCCTTGTGGAGACAAAGGCCTGTTTTCACACTGAGGATACACTGTATGGCACTACCACTGTGCTAAATGGAATAAATTCAGAACAGATCCAGCAGTTTACAACTGGGCAACAATATGGTGCTACAGGCAGCAGAATTGTATTCCACAACAATCTATTAAAAATAAATGACAGCCATTCACTGACTCATTCCTCAGGACAATGCCTTGACCAATCAGGGTCAAGCTGCCTGGTTTAAACTTCAAACAATGCTCGGCAGTTAACTGTCAGTCACCATCAATTGGTGCACTCTCCATGGCAACACCCCTACCAATCAGAATCCACTTGCCAACCAATTGGCACTCGCTATTCATTTGGTATAAATTGTTGTTTTCCCCCTTATATTGGTATTCTTGCAAAGTGTCCTGATGAGCGCATGATGAAAAGCTTCGACATGTCTCTTTTTTCAGTAATAATCAAGCGCTGCACTACCAAATGACTATTTGTAGCAGTTTATCATGTTACAAAGCCTGTACACCATTCAGACTGGGGCTGGTAAGTTGCAAGTTACATTTGTGAGACTTAAGTGCCAATCAATATCCATCTCACCTTGAAATTCAACATCATCAAATTCCCCTACCATCAACATCTTGGGGGTCACTACTGAAAAGAAGTTTAACTGCACCAGCCACATAAATACTGTGGCTACAAAAGCACGTCAGAAGCTAGGAATTCTGTGATGATGAATTCACTTCCTGACTCCCCAAAGTGTGTCTACCATCTACAAAGCTCCAACAATACTCAAGAAGATCGACACTATCTTGGTTGGCATTCCATCAACCGCATTAAACATTCACTTCTGCCACCACTGGTGCACCATGACTGCAGTGCATGCCATCTACATGATTCACTGTAGCAACGTACCAAGGGTCTTTCAATAAGACCTCCTAAACCTGTGACTTCTACCACTCAGAAGGACAAGGGAAGCAGGTGCATGGGGACATCACCACCTCCACCTCACACATCATCCTGACTTGGAAATATATCACCATTCCTTACTTGTTGCTAGGTGAAAATCCTGGCACTCCTCCACTAACAGAACTGTGGGAGCACCTTCACCACACAAACTGCAGCAATTCAAGAAGGTGACATCATTACATTCTCAAGGACAATTAAAGATTGGCAGATTTTCCTTTTTTTCAAAGTAGTAATCTTTCAAGCTCCACTGGAGATTTCACATTCCCATTACAACTGAGTTACCCAGTGGACAAAACAAAATAAAACGACCTCCTCGCTACTGACTGTGTGATAACAACATATGGCATGCTTATGCATGGAAATAGAATTTATAACTAGCATTTAATCTAAGTTACAGAGAATCTAGGTGTTATTAATATTTAAATACCTACACTGACTGTTGCTTTGAAAATCTTGAGCAGAAATGATAAGTAAGTGAGAAATTTCCAAACTACCATTTCCTATGCTCTTTGCAATAACCAGTGCTTCTCTCTTCAGTTGAGTTATCTCCAATGCATTGCTCAGGGGTAAAAAGATCAAATTTTCATACTCTCACTTTCCACATAACTGCATTTCTGCTTATCTCCAACTTCCAGCAGAACTTTTGGCATGTTTCAATTATGGAGAAAGCAAGGAAAACATTAGATAACCGAATCTTGGATGACGATGGAGTGTCTCGGTGTTTCAGTGGCAGAGATGCTGAGGTATGGGAAGAGGTGGACAATCTTATGAAGGGGGAAGGTAAGCAGTCTTGGTGATAGAAAAAAAATGACATCTAAAGGTCAGCTCAGGAGTAGCAGGATGCCAAAGTTATGTTGGGTCTGGTTTAGCCTGGGGAAGTTAGTGGCAAGGGAATAAAGTTCATGAACAGGGCTGAAAATAGTGGCTTTAGTCTTCCTGATGCCAAGGAAGTTACGGTACCTCCAAGGCTGGATGTCAAACAGTCCAGTAAAGGTGTGTTGGTGAGATACAGCTGGATGTTTTTAGCTTCCATGTGAAAATTGACCCCATGCCTATTGATTAATGCATCACACTATCTTCTATCTTGGATATTAACATGAGGTTCTCCTAACAGAATGAAAATAAACTAAAATAAATGAACAGAATGACCCTACCATATACAACATATACTTAACATAAGATTAAGGTTTTATTATATGTTTCTGGGGAACACCACTATTTAAATAGACAGATAACCTTACAATAGGATTACATTCATTTAAAATGCAGTCACAGGTAGAGTTGGCTTTGCCATTTTTTTTTACTTTAAGAAATCTAAGTGAAGCAACAAGTTCCAAACTTCAGGGCACCAAAAAAGCAGAATAAAAGTAGGAGAGAAGATAAACCAAGAAGTAATAATTAGATGAAACCAAGCTTGAGATTTTAAAATACGTAAAAGGACAGGAAGGTTGAGGGAAAGAGAAGTTCCAGCATTTTGAAGAAAAATAGAATGGAAATAATGGAATATAATGGTTATAATGGAAAATACAATGAATCTTTACTTCAATGCAAGGAGGATGCTGGGTGCAGGAGGGATATGCAGTATGGCACATTAGGAGCTCGAAGGAGCAAAAAAATAAAGCTCAGCAGAGCACTGACCACAGTAGAGACCATAATACAGTGCAAGACAGGTAGCAATAAAGTGAGGGAGGTTGGAGACTTGACGTGATACCATGCAGGTAATAGGGACCTTTATCATGCTTCTATTCAGATTGTAGTACTTTGCTAATGCATATCTCTACCACTGAAGCACTTTAGAATTACTTACCTCATGCCCTCGGGAATTTGAACTTGAACAAAGCATGGATCCTAGATATAGCTACTATGGTGTAGTGCAGTTTCTTTCACCTGTGCTTCCTTCAGGTTTCAATGCCTCCTGGGTGTGTGGGATTAATGAATTTACCCTTGTATATTTTCCCTTGCATTGATAAGTTTGATAAAGAAAAATTCATGATAAACAATATACCATATAACCACCACAAAAAAGGTACAGGCTCTTATTGCAGCAGAAATGAATATTTTAAAGGCTTATAGATGTTTCTGTAAAGTTTTGTCTCCAAGTACGCTCTTTGCCTGAGAAGAAAGGCTTCTTCTTGTGCTCTGTGGACTCAGTGGCATTTTCTTTGTTGACCGTGGCATTGGTTGTGACGCTTGGATCTTCAATGAAGGATTCCTCTTGGGCTTATGTTGAGAGACTTTCAGAGATTTCAAACCCATCATTTTACAGTACATATTACACTGATGGAGAGCTTTGAACTGATCAATAAAAGAAATGGAACAGTTCCCTTTAAACCCTTTGTATCTGGAAGAGAATAAACAGGAGATTAGATATCCAGCCGACCTGTTTTGCCTATGGTCCCCACACTTATGCAGCCATGAACAGGTCTACATGTTGGCACTGTGGCTTCCATATACTCACCTTATACCTTAACTAAAGAAGCGGATAATTCCTTATTGATAAGTTACCCTTTGACATGCTCTATCTTTGATTTTTCTTTGGAAAAACTAACTGTGTAACTCAATCAATGGTTCGGCTGATAAAGGGAACCACCTCTTGTCAAATTGAACTGCAAAGACTTTGCCTTTGTCAAAATGAGTCAGAAGTAAGCTTTGTCTTTCGAACAACTTGTGTGCAGCTTTAAGAGGCGACTGTTTGAGATTTCAGTCCTGTAGTACCATACATATGCCACTAAATTGCGCTGTTGCACTTTATCACTTCATGACTTAGTAAGTTGAATGTTGGGCCTTAAAGTGGCCCAGCAAAACCTACTTGTATCACTTGGTATTTTTCTCAGCACAAGGAGAGTCAATCATATTCTTCCTTTGCCGCCACCCCCCCACCTCTTCCCCCCACCCCCAGCCCCACCACTGCCCCTACCAAAAAAAAAGATAAAACTATACATTCCTGAGCCCTACAAGTTCAGATTAGCCTTTGATGGATTTTTCACTTTGCGTTATCTGAGAAAATGATTCCATCAACTCCTTTGATAATTTCCAATCATTCTTCAAAAACATCAACATTCAAAAATTTAAAAAAGATTGAATTATTTTAATCATGAATAAAGAGTGCAACAATCCCTCTGTTTGTTCCCAAGTCTAAGAAAGCATACGGCCGGTCCTCTGGTTGCTGCTGTGAATTGGATTACTGGGAAATGTGTAAACATGTTCCACCAAATAGCTTACCCTCTGGGGAAATGTTTGTCACTCTATGTTTCTCCTTGGTCTGACAAGCCCCACATATGTGGCAAAGATTGGAAATTGTCAAAAGCCTCTAAAGCAGCACACACATATTCCAATTTACTGCATCACTCAACTCCTTCTAAATGCTAGTACATTCACTTGATGACATTGCACCTAAATTAGAACCATAATGCTGTACATCATGCTGTTTTCAACATTTGCGAACAGCGGCGGTTAAGGAACTGTGGGAGGAATCCTACAATATGTGGTATGTGCCAGGTCAACACAAGGGAACAATAATCTCCCTCGCCTAGTGGAAACCAATTTTGGTGGTGGAGGAGGGTGTAGTTGGGGCCGTTGAACTGGAGCAGTGGGGATTTTACTACTTGCTTCCAGAGCTGATCTAGCCAGCTGTAATTTTAAATTATATGCAGAAAGATTTTCAATTGACAAGGGAGTCAAGGGTTATGGGGGGCAGGCAGGAAAATGGGTTAAGGCCACAAGTCAGATCACCCATGATCTTATTAAATGGCTCAAGTAGCTGCATGGACTGTTTCTGCTCCTACTTCTTATGATCTCAAAGCATACCCACTGGAAGCCAAGTGATGATTTGTCCATTAGGCCTGAGGGCTAGAAGAGGTGCAGTAAGGTAAGTTTAAAAAAAATGTTATTTGAAGTTTCTTTTATGCTCCTCCTTCCTGAATCAATGTTAAGTTTAATTTTTACCAACCTGAATCTGTGTCTCCTTGTTATAAAGTATATGGTGTGCAATTGTGATGTTTATGAGATTATTATTTTTTAGTACTATGTCTTTTGTTTTATAGGATTATTATAGCTTGGGACTGTAGCTTTGAATATAAGAAAGATGAAGAGAGCTTGTGACCTGTGCAGGAGTCTGCCTGACAGGAAGCCTGGTGGCTTAATTGTTAGTGATCTGAGGAAGACTCAGATTGTTTATTGAGAAAGTATTTACAATTGGGGACAATGACAGCTATTTCTAAGTTTGCAACGAGTAAGCCCTGAGTCTCCCAAAGTCCCAGAAATATGTTGCAGATATTAAACTGGAAACAATTGTGCTATAAACTATCACTTTGTTTCTAAGGTGAAAAGGAGTTGGGATCAAAGATAACTTAATTAGCATTTCTAATTTTATACAAAGCTAATTTGTCTCTCATTGCCATGGGGAAGAGAGTAAATGAAGCCATTTTGAGATCAGGTTACTTCCCTATAAACCTATGAATATCACAGATAGACAGTAGAGTTGCAGTTTTGTCTTGTGTGATCTGTAACCAACTGAGAGGTATAGAGCAAGGGCTAGAACTAGTCAGGCCTGTATCTTATGCAGAGAAAATACTGACCCTACTGTTCACCATGATAAATGGTGAGTGGGAGCTTGCACTCAAACTGAGTTTGTGAAGCGTTAAGCAGGCTAGATGATTTGCCTAGCTTGGGGCTAGAAGAAGAAATCTACAGTGTAACCCTCAGAGTAAGAGATAGTTCTGGGATTAGAAGTTTCCTGGCTGGGAAAGTAAAAGGGGAGCAATCTATTGGAATCTGGGAGTAACTTTGAACTGTTTGCTAAAAGAACTGTAATTCAGTGGAATGTGCAATGTGCAATAAGTTACAAAGAATTGTTCATTTCTATAGTTTAAAGTATAAGTTGCCTACAAAAGAAAATAGTGTTTAGTTAATTGTGTTTTTTAGTCATTTGATACAGCAAAAGCTTTAAAACGTGAAATCTTGATGTGTTATTCTTTCAGCTAATAACTGGGGGTTCAATTTTTTTTATAGTCATTGGCCCCTATGGAGATTTTAACAAGTGCGAAGTATCTGTACAAAGCATCCTATCATTTGCCTCTTGACTTAAATTTTAACAAAAGAGAGACATAGCAATATATAGTTCCTTATACTATACATTTCTTTGTTATTTATGTTATTTTTACAGCTCTTGAATGCCTCATTTGAACCTGCCTCCACCACACTTCCAGGCAGTACATTCCTGTCCCGAACCACTCACTGTGTGAAAGAGTTTTTTCTCACGTCACATTTACTTCTTTTGCAAATCACTTTAAATATGTGCCCTCTCGTTCTTGATCCTTTTACAAGTGGGAACAGCTTCTCCCTATCTACTCTGTCCAGCCCCCTCATGATTTTAAAAACTTCTATCAAGTCTCCTCTCAGCATTCTCCACTCCAAGGACAACAGTTCCAACTTCTCCAATCTATCCTCATAGCTGAAGTTTCTCATCCCTGTGACCATTCTTGTAAACCTCTTCTGCACTCTCTCCAATATGTTCACATCCTTCCTATAATATGGTGCCCAGAACTGTACACAATATTCCAGATGAGGTCTAACAAGGGTCTTATGTAAATTCAGTATAACCTTCCTGCTCTTGTACTCTATGCCCCTATTAGATTTTGACCCAGTGACAGTGAAGGAATGGCAATATAGTTCCAAGTAAGGATGATGTCTAACTTGGAGGGAACTTGCAGTTGGTGGTGTTCCCATGCATCTGCAGCCCTTCTATGTCATTGAGGTGTGGGTTTGGAAGGTGTTGTTGAAGGACTCTTGGCGAGTTGCTGCAGGCATCTTGTAGATGGTACACACTGCTGTCACTCTGCGCTGGTAGTGGAGGGAATGAATGTTTAAGGTGGTAGATGAGGTGCCAATCAAATGGGCTGTTTCGTCCTGCATGGTGTTGAGTTTCTTGCGTGTTGTGGGTTGGTGGGAACTGAATCAGCATAATGGTTCTTACATATAACTGTAAAAGTTCTATGCTGAATAATGCAAAATAAAATGAAAATAAACAGAATCATTGACCTTTCATTAGGTCAAGAACACATTTTCTAAATAAATCCAATATTATTTAATTTTATCATTAGGACACGGATAACATTGGCGATCAGCAATAATTGTCCATCACTATTTGCAAGTGGTTGTTTTTCCAACTGAATGGTTTGCTGGTCACTTCTGAGGGCATTAAGGGTCAACTATGTGACTATGACTGGAGTCACACGTAAACCAGATTAGACAGTGATGGGAGGTTCCGTTCCCTGAAGAACATTAGTGAATCAGTTGGGTTTTTATAACAATCAAGGAGCTGTCAGGATTTTTATTTCTGGTATGAGATCCGTTGAGCTCAATTCACAACTTTCCATGGTGGGCTTTGAACGCAAAGAGGTTGCTACTTCAGCAGCAATATACCAACATCCAATCCAACACATATTTACCTATCTGTAAGTATGACAATCTTACACGTGCCATAAATTTATTCCTGAAACACTGTTCATAAAATTCAACACACCAGCTATTGTCATTTCTTAAACACAAAGAACTAAAGACACATGCAACAGGAAGAACGACCACATCCTTTCGAAGGATCATTAACTACTTTCAGGTTAGTTGCTGATTGATTTCTATTGGCTCTTGCTGTGATTGTAGAAACATTTGGTGGTTTCTAGAAAATGTTAAAGTTACTGAAATCTACAGCACATGCTGAAGGACTCCTGCCTTTAAAGATTGTGTACAAATCACTTGTTCCCAGACATGAGTGCAATAGCATTTCTCCTGGACTGCAGTATGAGAAGAAGAATGAGCCGAGGTGATATAGAGCACAAACTGCTGGAAGAGGGAGGAGGAGGGGATGAAGGACACTCAGCCATATCCATCCAAGTTTTCGCAGAATGATTCTTCTACTGAAACTCAGTGAGGAAAAATATACGAAATGTCTGCACTTCAGTATTGGTGTTCTTACTGAACTCTGCCAAATGCTACAGCCGCAACTGCAACTTCAGAGTAAGGTGTGAGAAATGACATTGCCAGTGGTTGGGAAGGTGACCATGGCCATGAATCTTTATGTGCTGGGCTCCTTCCAGGCTGCAGCAGATGATATTTGCAACATCTCCCAGTTTGCAGTCCACCGTTGCCTGAGAGTTGCACTGAGGCTTTCTATTCTAAGACAGCAGTATACATTTCAATCTCCCTTTGCCAGGGAGAAACAAGTGGAACACTTCATTTTGTGGGAGCCACATGCCAACTCTGAAACATGCGGGAACCGAAAAGGATTCCATTCCCTCAATGTGCAACTGGCGTGTGACCATAGACTGCGTATCATGCAGGGCAATGCTAATACCCTTGCAAACGTCACAATGTCACATGGTGTCTGCTGCCATCTGCATTTGAGCCACCAGAAGAAACCAGAGAGTGGCAATTGGGTTACATGGGCTAACCATTGACAAGATGACTCATGACTCCAGTGCACAATCCATGAACACGTGGGCAGCATACTGAAACAATGCTTGCATGGCCTGCACTGCTCTGAAGGAACTCTACTGTATGATTGTGGTCAATGAGATACTTTCAGAGCAGATCGAGCACCTCATTACTGAGCATCCACGAGGCGCTGTGGGCCATCAGCAACAGTAGAATTGTATTTCACAATCTATAACCTCATGGCCTGACATATCCCTCACTCAGTCATTACCATCAAGCCAAGGGATCAACCCTGATTCAATAAGGAGTGCAGGAGAGCATGCTAGGGGTAGCACCAGGCATATATAAAATGAGGTGCCAACCCAGTGAAGCAACAATACAGGACCATATATATGCCAAACAGTGTAATGAGCATGTGATAGACAGTGTTAGGCAATCCCACAACTAACAGATCCAATCAAAGCTCTGCGGTCCAGCCACATCCAGTCTTGAGTCGTGGTGGACAATTAACCAACTAACTAGAGGAGGAGGTTCCACAAATGTCTCCATCCTCAATGATTAGGAGGCTCAGCACATCATTGCAAAAGACAAAATTAAAGGACTTGCAGCCATCTTCAGCCAGAAATGCTGAGTGGATGATCCATCTTTGCCTCCTCCTGAGGTCTCCAGCATTACAGATGCCAGTCTTCCGCCAATTCGATTCACTTTACTTGATATCAAGAAACTGCTGAAGGCTCTGGATACTGCTAAAGGCTAGTGGCCCTGATAACATCCTGGCAATAGTACTGAAAACTTGTGCTCTAGAGCCAGTCACGCTTCTAGCCAAGCTTTTCCAATAGAAGTACAACACTGGCATCTACCTAACAATGGGAGAAATTATTCAGGTCTGTCCAGTCCGTAAAAAGCAGGATAAATCCAACCTGGCCAATTACCACCCGATCAGTCTTTGGTCCATCATCGGCAAAGTGATGGAAGGGGTCATCAACAGTACTATCAAGCGACACTTGAAAGGCAATTACCTGCTTACCAATGATCAGTTTGGATATGCCAGGGCCACTTGGCTCCAGACTTCATTTCAGCCTTGGTCAAAACATGGACAAAAAGCTGATTATCAGAGGTGCAGTGAGAGTGACCACCCTTGACATCAAAGCAGCATTTGTTTGAGTGTGGCATCAAGGAGCCCTAGCAAAATGAAGTCAAGGGGAATCAGATGGAAACTCTCCACTGGTGGGAGCCATGCCTAGCATAAAGGAAGATGGTTGTGGTTGTTGGAAGCCAATCATCTCAACCCCAGAACAGTGCTGCAGGATTTCCTCAGGGTGGTATCCTAGGCCCACCCATCTTCACCTGCTTAATCAATGACCTTCCCTTCATCAGAAGTGGGGATGTTCACTGATGATTGCACAATGCTCCATACCATTTGTAATTTTTAAAAAATTCATTCATGGGGTGTGGGCTTTGCTGGCTGGGCCAGCATGTTTTGCCTATCCCTGGTTGTCCTTGAGAAGGTGGTGGTGAGCTACCTTCTTGAACCGCTGCATGTGCTGTAGGTACACCCACAGTGCTGTTAGGGATGGTGTTCCAGGACTTTCACTCAGCAACAGTGAAAGAACGGCAATACATTTCCAAGTCAAGATGGTGAGTAGCCTGGAGGGGAACTTCCAGGTGGTGGTGTTCCCATATGTCTGCTGCCCTTGTCCTTCTGGATGGTAGTGGTCGTGGGTTTGGAAGTTGCTGTCTCAGGAGCCTTGGTCAGTTCCTTAAGTGCATCTTGTACACACTGCTGCCACTGTCCATTGGTGGTGGAGAAGGTGATTGTGGCTGAAGTGCCTATCAAACAGGCTGCTTTGAACTGGATGGTGTCAAGCTTCTAGAGTGTTGTTGGAGCTGCACTCATTCAGACAGGCGGAGAGTATTTTATTGCACTCCTGACTTGTGTTGATGGTGGACAGGCTTTGGGGAGTCAGGAGGTAAATTAGTCACCGCAGGATTCCTAGCTTCTGACCTGCTCGTGTAGCCACAGTATTTACATGGCTGGTCCAGTTCAGTTTCTGGTCAATGGTAACACCTAGGATGTTGATAGTGGGGCATCTAGCAATGGTAATGCCATTGAATATCATGGGGCGATAGTTAGATTCTCCCTTGTTGGAGATGGTCATTGCCTGGCATTTTTGTGATACAAATGTTATTTGCCAGTTGTCAACCCAAGCCTGGATATTGTTCAGGTCTTGCTGCATTTGGACATGGACTGCTTCAGTATCTGTGGAGTTGCGAATGGTGCTAACATTGTGCGACAATCAGCGAACATCCCCACTTCTGACCTTATGATGGAAGGAAGGTCATTGATGAAGCAGCTGAAGATGGTTGGGCCTAGGACACAACCCTGAGGAACTCTTGCAGTGATGTTCTGGAGCTGAGATGACTGACTTTCAACGATTATAACCATCTTCCTTTGTGCTAGTTATGACTCCTACCAGAGTGGACTGATGACATGGTAATTGGCTGGGTTGGATTTTTTTAAAAATTCATTCATGGGATGTGGGCATCACGGGCCAGGCCAGCATTTATTGATAAAAACAAAAAGCTAAAAGCTACTGCGGATGCTGGAAATCCAAAACAAAAATAGGATTACCTGGAAAAACTCAGCAGGTCTGGCAGCATCGGCGGAGAAGAAATCAGTTAACGTTTCGGTCTCCTCTACATTGGAGAGACCAAACGCAAACTGGGCGACCGTTTTGCGGAACACCTGTGGTCTGTCCGCAAGAAAGACCCAAACCTCCCTGTCGCTTGCCATTTTAACACTCCACCCTGTTCTCTTGCCCACATGTCTGTCCTTGGCTTGCTGCATTGTTCCAGTGAAGCCCAACGCAAACTGGAGGAACAGCACCTCATCTTCCGACTAGGCACTTTACAGCCTTCCGGGCTGAATATTGAATTCAACAACTTTAGATCTTAAACTCCCCCTCCCCCCATCCCCACCCCGTTTCTCCCCCCCCCCACCCTTTTTTTTTCAATAATTTATATAGATTCTTCTTTCCCCACCTATTTCCATTATTTTTAAATCTAAAACTAAAACCTTGTTAGTCTTTCCACCCCACCCCCACTAGAGCTGTACTTTGAATATCCTGTCTTCCATTCTTAATTAGCACTTTTCTTAGACAAATATCACCACCTTCAACACCTCTTTGACCCTTTTGTCTGTGACATCTTTTGATTATCTGCTCATCTCCACAATCACCACACCCTCAACGTCTCTCTCCGCCCCCCCCCCACCTTAAACCAGTTTATATTTCTCCCTTCTCCTATGCTTCAGTTCTGCCGAAGGGCCATGAAGGCTCGAAACGTTAACTGATTTCTTCTCCGCCGATGCTGCCAGACCTGCTGAGTTTTTCCAGGTAATTCTATTTTTGTCCAGCATTTATTGCCCATCTCTAATTGCCCGTGTTAATTGCCCAGGCCATTTAAGAGTCAACCACATTGCTGTGGGTCTGTAGTCACATGTAGGCCAGACCAGATAAGGACATTAGTGAACCAGATGGGTTTTTACGACATTCAGCAATGGTTTCATGGTCATCATCAGCCTTTTAATTCCAGATTATTATTGAATTCAAATTTCACCATTTGCCATGGTAGGATTCAAACCCAGGTCCCCAAAGCATTACCCTGGGTCTCTGGAATACTAGTCCAGTGACAATACCACTCTGTCACCGCCTCCCCCTACTGCTTTTTGTGTACAGGACACATCTGGACAATTTTCCACATAGCCGCATAGATGCCAGTATTGTAGCTGCACTGGAACAGCTTTGCTAGGGGTGCAGCAAGTTCTGGATCACATCTGTAGTATTGCCGGGCCCATAATCTTTGCAGTATCCAGTGCCTTCAACAATTTCCTGATATCATGTGGAGTGAATTGAATTGGCTGAAGACTGGCATCTGTGATGCTGGGGACCTCCGGAGGAGGCCGAGATGGATCATCCACTTGGCACTTCTGGCTGAAGGTTGTTGCAAATGCTTCAGCCTTATCTTTTGCACTGATGTGCTGGGCTCCCCCATCATTGAGGATGGGGATATTTGTGGAGCCTCCTCCTCCAGTGAGTTGTTTAATCATCCACCATCCTTCATGACTGGATGGCAGGGTGTCAGAGCTTAGATCTGATCTCTTGGTTGTGGAATCGCTTAGCTCTGACTATCACTTGCTGCTTAATGTATTAGGCATGCAAGTAGTCCTGTGTTATAGCTTCACCAGGTTTATACTTCATTTGCAGCTATGCCTGGTGCTGTTCCTGACATGCCCTCCTGCACTCTTCATTGAACCAGGGTTGATCCCCTGGCTTGGTGGTAATGGTAGAGTTGGGGAATATGCTGGGCTATGAGGTTACAGATTGTGGTTGAGTACAATTCTGCTACTGCTGATGGCTTGCAGCGCTTCATTGTTGCCCAGTCTTGAGTTGCTAGTTCTGTTTGAAATCTATCTTATTTAGCATGGTGGTAGTGCCACACAGCACGATGGAGGGTATCCTCAATGTGAAGACAGCACTTCGTCTCCACAAGCACTGTGCAGTGGCCACTCCTACAGATACAGTCATGGACAGATACATCTGCGGCAGGCAGGTTGGTGAGGATGTGGTAAAGTATGCTTTTCATTCTTGTTGGTTCCCTCACCACCTGTTGCAGACCCGGTCTAGCAGCTATGTCCTTTAGGACTCGGCCAGCTCTCGCCTGATGGATGTTGAACTCCCCCACCCAGAGTACATTCTGCACCCTTGCCACCTTCAGTGCTCCCTCCAAGTGGTGTTCAACATGGAGGAGCACTGATTCATCAGCTGAGGGAGGTGGAGGGTGGTGGTGTGATACGTGATAATCAGCAGGAGGTTTCCTTGCCCATGTTTGACCTGATGCCATGGGACTTCATAGGGTCTGGAATCGATGTTGATGGACTTTCAAGGCAACTCATTCCCGACTGCATACCACTGTGTCACCACCGCTGCTGGGTCTGTCCTCCTGGTGGGACAGGACATACCCAGTGATGGTGATGGTGGTGTCTGGGGCATTACCTGTAAGGTATGATTCCATGAGTATGACTATGTCAGGCCGCTGCTTGACTAGTCTGTGAGACAGCTCTTCCAATTTTGACACTAGCCCTCAGATGTTTGTAAGGAGGACTTTGCAGAGTCAACAGGGCTGAGTTTGCCGTTGTTGTTTCTGGTGCCTAGGTCGATGCTTGATGGTCCGTCCTTTTTGACTTTTTAGTGGTTTGATACAATTGACTGATTTGCTCGGCCATTTCAGAGGGCATTTTAGGGTCAACCACATTGCTGTGGGTCTGGAGTCACACGTAGGCCAGGCCAGGTAAGGACAGCAGATTTCCTTCCCTAATGGGGATTAGTGCACCAGATGGGTTTTTACAACAATTGTTTCATGGTTGTTATCAGATTTTTAATTCCAGATTTTTTTTATTGAATTCAAATTTCACCAACTGCTGTGGTGGGATTTGAACCCAGGTCTCCAGAGCATTACCCTGGATTTCTGGATTACTAGTCAAATGCTGCCTTTACTATTCCAGTAAAAATACCACTATGCCATTGCCTCCTCCCCCACCCTGACCACCCCCGCACCCCATTGCTTCCAAAAGCCAACTAATTACACTTGTGCATTTCCTTAGTGTCAGTCTTCTGTGTGCCTATGCCTGTTCGAGTGCTCCTCTTGCCTGCTGACTTTCAGTGGGACAGACTTAGGATAGCCTTGAGAGGCAACATCGAGCAACTTTGAGCCTTGCTGCCTGATCTTTGAATATCACCACCTCAATATGATTGGTGGCATTCTGGGCTGGCTGACAGGCAGCTGCAAGGGCACTGGCAGAGTAACAGTGGTGGGAGAACAAATGCTGTCATCCTGAGAGAGAGGATATTGTGTTCATATTCCATGGAGTCAATGTCACACACAGTGTGCGCTTGAGCAATGGAGGAACAGACTATTGGACAGCTGTGAGAGCCTTGCAAGCCTTTTGGAACACCAGTATCTGCAGCCGTGATGGCAGTCGTCTGGAATTGGATGACTCATTTGAGCTGCAGAAGCCTGACGTTTGATGGCTTCTGCTTGTGTTGCAATTGAAGTAGAGACATTGACTATAAAACACTGCTATGTGGTTGGGTCCACAAGTGTGCTAATGGAGTTGGCCACCACTTCCCTTCTGGAAAGGATCAGCTCTAAGCTCCGTGCAAAGCCTTTGTAGGTGGTGCTGGATTCCTCCGTGCTCCTTAACATTGCATGCAGGCTTTATGACAAGCCTGCCAATGTATAACCATCTGCCATCACCCACAACCTGACCCATTAAAGCGCTCATTTGAGTCCTCTGCAGCAGAACTTGTGTGTGGCTTCACCCTCCAATGAGCTGCGCTACCTTTGTCCATTGCTCTGGCTGCAGAGCACTCGTGTCCAGCTGGCTGTGTGTGCTGGCTGAGTGTGGCATTGGTGGGGAGTGTGGGGCTTGTAGCAGTGCTAAGTGTGAGAGGATGGGGTGAAACATATAAATGTATAACTCATAATTGATAGAAATGTTTGATAGGGGAGTGATGGGATGTGATGTATTGGGCAATGTGTGAGGCATGTGAGGCTAGTTGCTGTACCTGGTGTGACATAGCATTTCACGATGCATTTACTGACATTGAGGTCATTGAACCTCTTTTGGCAGAGGATCCAAGCCAATGCCCTGTCTCCTGGCATCGACCACTATGGTTAGCTGCTGCCACAGTTTGCCGTGTGAGCATCCTGGTCTTCTCTGGATAGAGGGTCTCTTCTCCACCAAGTTGTCCAGCACAATATCAGGGAAGCTTGGAGCATGCTTTTTCCTTGTTGCACCTTAATTCATTCTCCTTCCTGCTCACTGTTTCTTCCACAAACAGTTCCGACACCGTTTCCTGTTAGAATGAATCTCCCCTTAATGAGATGCAGGTTAGCTTTAAGTAGTGCAGGTTAACTTTAACTCGCACAAATTTGGGCCCCTGCTGAGGCATGAACAGTGCATTTAGCACTGACTGCATGCAACAATCATGCAAAATAATAGGCAGCACAAAATTGGCTCCTCAAGATTGATCTTCCATCCAATATGATCATGGCTGACCTACTGCCTCAACTCCATTTTGCTGCCTGCTCCCCATATCCCTTGATTCCCTAAGAGATTGAAAATCTACCTTTCCCAGCCTTGCATATACTTCATGATGAAGCATCTACTACCTTCTCTGGTTGACAAGATTCACAGCCCTCTGAGTGAAAAAAAAATCTCCTTCTCTCAGTTCTAACTTATCAATCCCTTATCCTGAGACTGTGTTGCTCCTGTGTTCTAGATTCCCCAGCCAGAGGAAACAACCTGCCAAGTCCCTTCAGCACTCCAGGGCAGGAGTTTTCAGTTGGTGGGTTTCCTGCCCTGCCACCTAAAGATTGCATGGGGAACACATCCCCACCTTTCATGTTCATTTTATTCATTCATGGGATATGGGCTTCACTGGTGGGGCCAGCATTTATTGCTCATCTCTCATTGCCCTTGAGAAGGTGGTGGTGAGCTGCCTCCATGAACTGCTGCAATCCATGTGGTGTAGGTACACCCACAGTGCCTAGGGTGAGCGTCCGGTTTCATTCCTTTTTTGTGACTTTGTAGCAGTTTGTTACAACTGAGTGACTTGCTGGGCCATTTCAGAGGGCATTTAAGAGTCAACCACATTGCTGTGGGTCTGGAGTCACATGTAGGCCAGACCAGGTGACAACAGATTTCCTTCCCTAAAGGACATTAGTGAACCAGATGGGTTTTTTTACAATAATCAACAATGGCTTCATGGTCATCATTAGACTTTTAATTCCAGGTTTTTATTGAATTCAAATTTCACCATTTGCTGTGGTAGGGTTTGAACCCAGGTCCCTAGAGGATTACTACTCCAGCAACAATATCACTACACCTTCGCCTCTCCACGTCTCTGAAGAGCATTATCTCATGGCTACAGACAGGACTTCCACCAATTCAGAGACCTGCTAATCATTCTGACTGGCTGGCAGTTCTATAGCCCCAGCAGCACCAGTGACAGCAATGACTAGGTCTGGGACTAGAAGCAAAGCCCAAATTCCAAATCTAGGAACAGGTAAGTGCGGGTGGTCTCAGAACGGGTAGGGAAGGTGAGGCCCCAGAGGGGTGGGGAGACAGTGGTGGGGGCTTTTGATGGAGAGGCCAGGGGGGCCAGGAGGGAGCTTCCATGGGGGGAAGACTTGGGGGTTCGGGGGGCGCCTGATGTGGAGAGGGGGCCCTTGAGGGAGGCAGCCCCTTTCCCGTTGAGGCCCAAGTAGGGTGACCGCCTGGGCTTTCCCCTTGCCCCTGCACTCCTCCTGCCAGCCTCAAAATTGAGGCCGGAGACGAAGCAGCCCTTAAGTGTCCAACAATTGGCCATTTAAGGTTCTGAACTGGGGCAAGGGCGGACCACCCCATGTAACATTGCAGACAGGTCGGGGCAGGCAGGAGGGTGGCAGGAAGGCCACTCGGGGAATTTTATGGGATCTGCGTTTGCAAACCTGCCAGTGGGAAACTTTAAAACTCTGCCACAGGTGTGGTCTCACCAAAGCCCTGTTCAATTGTAGCAAGACTTCCTTGTCTTTGTCCTCCAATCCCCTTGCCATTTGCTTTCCTAATTGCTTGCTATACCTGCATGCTAACGTTCTGTGTTCCTTGTAGGAGTACACCCAAGTCTCTCTGAACATCAACATTTAAAAGTTCCATGTCTTTTAAAAATGTTCTGCTTTTCTTTCCTTACTATCAAAGCGAATAACCTCACACTTGCCCATGTTACACTCCATCTGTCGTCTTGTTGTCCACTCAGTAAACCTGTCACTATCCCTTTTGCATCCTCTTTGAGTCACAGAAACATAGGAATAGGAACGTAGGAACATAGGAGCAGGAGTCGGCCATTTAGTCCTTCGAGCCTGCTCCACCATTCAATAAGATCATGGCTGACCTGGTTGTGGTCTCAGCTCCAATTCCTGTCTGCCCCACATAGCCCTTGTCTCCCTTGCCTAACAAAAATCTAACTCTGCTTTGAATAAATTTAAAGACCCAGCCTCCACTACTTTCTGGGGAAAAGAATTCCACATACCAATTCGGGGAAATAATTTCTCCTCATCTCTGTCTTAAAAGGGAGACCTTTTATTTTTAAACAATGTCTCCTAGTTTTAGTCTCCCCACACAAGAGGAAACATTCTCCGGGAATCCACCCTGTCAAGTCCCCTCAGGATCTTATATGCATCAGTGAGATCACCTCTCATTCTTTTAAACTCCAATGTGTATAGGCCTAAACTATTCAACCTGTCTTCATAAGATAAGCCCTTTATCCCAGGAATGAGTCCAGTGAACCTTCTCTGAACTGCTTCTAAAGCAATTATATCTTTTCTTAAATAAGGAGACCAAAACTGCACACAGTACTCCAGATGTGGTCTCGCCAAAGCCCTGTACAGCTGCAGTAAAACTTCCCCACTTAAATATATTCCATTCCTCCTCACAGCTTACTTTCCCACTTTTGTATCATCAGCAAACTTGGATGCATAATTCTCAATCTCATTGTCTAGGTCATTAATGTCGAATGTAAATAGCTGAGGCTCCAGCACTGATCCTTGTGGCACTCTTGGTTACAACCTGCCAATCTGAAAATGCTCCACTCATCCCTACTCTCTGCTTTCTGTCCGTTAACTAATTCTCCATCCATGCTCATATATTATCCCCAACTCCACGAGTCCTTTGCGTACTAATCTTTTGTGTGACACCTTTTAAATACCTTTTGGAAATCCAATTATACTACATTCACTGGCTCCCCTTTATCTATTTTACTAGTTACATCCTCAAAAAACTCTAATAAATTTGTCAAACACAATCCTTGTGCTTGTTAATATCAGGGGCATTGAATTTAGCCCCCAATATGTACAAAAAAAAAGGAAACTTGAGCACGAGAGGTAATTGCAATTTAAACTTCCATTCTATTAATAATATTCTTGACGGGGTTTCAACCCAGCAGTTATAACATAGCAGCTGCTTGTTTTACTATTTCAGGTTGAAACTTCCATCACAAGTCATTTACAGTAATATTACTACCAATACCATGTCATCAACCTAGCAACAGAGAATGAGCTGTTGCAGCATCATCAATCAAGATACGGAGAATGAGCTACTGTAATAGTATAGACCATCGTTTTCTTCACTTACCCTTTTCTACTAGTTGCTATTCCAACATCAGTTAATTTCATTCCTACACCTACAGAAAAACAATTGGAAAGAGTATGTCTTTTACAAATTATGTAAAACATGCACAAAAGTTATTACATAAGTGGAAATAAAGTGAAAATCTGTGGATGTTGGACGTCTGAAATGGTGGTAATGAAATTTAGGTAGTATCCTTCATTGGAAGGCTGGTGAAGGGTGCCAACTGAAATGTTAATGTCACACTGTCTTTCAGGTGTTTCATGTGCCTTTATGCTTTTCCAATTTTATTTGAGTAAATAGGTAACTAATAAGTAACTGTATGTGAAGTATAAAATGCAGTGTGTGCGTATGGTATTGCCCCAATGGCAAATGTGACATAGATTGAGATGAGATTTGAATACCTGCAATTTGCCTATCAGAAGGGAATTGGCTTTCACTTGAAAAATAAAAAAAATGAAGGGCTATGGTTAAATTGCAGAGGCAACACTAATTGGATAGCTACCTCAAAAGAAGCACGATGGTTTGAATGGTCTCCTTCTATGCTGCAAGATTCTAATGATAATTATGATACTCCTTTAAATTCAGGTTCTGATAATGGATCAGTTATTATACTTAAACTGGCCAGACACTGACCATCCTGCTCATCTCTGGAACACAAAGACATTCGTTCCAATGATTTCAAAGCAATATATCATATTTACCTTGCATATCTGTGACAAGGAGGTTTCCTTCTGTCCACTGATACACCCAGTGCTGGAATGTGCAGCATTTCTGACCGACTTCAGATTCTTTTCTACCAACATTCAGCTCTCTGCCATCCTTCACCGAATACTTAACAAACTCCCCTATCAGTTCCTCTTCTATAGTTGCATAAGGGATGCTGTTTGCTGGGCGATGAATTAGATATATGGGAATGACTCTAGAAAAGAAAACATGATTGTGTAACATCTGTTATAGGATGTGTACCTCCTGCCTGGGTAACAAAAACATTTGTTATTTAATTACAATAACTAAATGACATGAACTATAAGATCATAGGAACATAGGAGCATGCTCCACCCTTCGATAACATCATGGCCAACTCCACTTTCTTGTCTGCCCCCCCATAACGCTTGACTTATTTGTCTATCAAAAATCTACCTAACTTAGTCTGAAATAAATTAAATGACCCTGTCTCCACTGCTTTTTGGGGAAGAGAATTCCACAGACTAAAGACCTTCGAGTGAAAAATATTCCCCTCATCTCCATCTTAAAATGGAGACTTCTTATTCTTAAACTGGAGTATTGCTGAAAAAAGAGACTTATTTTGTCAAAGCCTTTTGTCTTGCACTTATCAGGACAATTCATAAGAAAATACCAATGTTAAGGAAAACAACATATTTATACTTTATGTACAGTACTTAAACTGTGTACTCTAGTTCTAGTTTCTCTCGCAGGAGGAAGCATCCAGAAATCAGTGTGATTATTAAAGGAATTGTTCTGAAATGTGTAACTGAATCATACAGGTGAAAAGGTCCCAGACTGTACAAAGTGAGTTGATCTCAAAAGATTGGCAGAATGTGCACAATTGGCCTCAGTATTAGTGAAATGGGAATGTGGTCCATTCTCCAGAACTAATGTTCCTCATTTGGATGAGCACAAAATTAAGAAAAAAAAATTCTTAACAATTACAGTACGTAGTTGGATACCATGAAGGAATCACTGACAGTCATAAACCATGGAAAAATGCCTCCTGTAAGAGTCTAGGAGTTCAGCATATAAGATGCATTTCCATGGCAGGCACATGATTTTGGTATGATCATTCCAATTACAATGCTCTTCAGAATCAATACACTTCAGAGTCAACTGTAATGCAAATAAGGACCTGGCTTTATAGCACAGATAAGGGGAGCTAAGGCCAGTGCAAGTAAAACACACATTTACTCACTCAGGTGCTTCCCCAAAGCCTTCTAACAATGTCCCCTCTGCTGAAAACATATTGCCATGTTGCCGAGCAGCGTTCTGTACATGGCATTCCTAAAAATGAACAACACTGTTTTTTACTCTACTGCATTAGAAAGAAACATTTATCATATTTGTGTAGTCATAGTCACCACTCCTATTGGTGATATTTTATTAATTGAAAATAAAGCATCACTGTCACATGAAAGTATATTCATAGAAGTTACAACCACAGGAAATGGCCATTTAGTGCACATACCCCCATACACAGGTACGAACAGAAGTCCCAATTTTAACGTCAGATTGGGCAGGTGTATGATGGAAAAGGGGTTGAAAGGATAGGATAACAGGGTGGGTCAATGTAATTAGAACTATTTTCTCATGGGGAATGTAAATGCCCATGTCATCATTTACATTCCCCATGAGAAAATAGTTCTAATTACATTGACCCACCCTGTTATCCTATCCTTTCAACCCCTTTTCCATCATACATTTGCCCAATCTGATCTTGAATGTTGATATAGTTTCTGCCTCAACCACTAACCTGGAAATGAATTCCACAGCCTCACAACTCTATCTGAAGAAGTTTCTCCTGCACTCTGTTCTAAATCTCTTACATTTCAGCTGTGTTACACTTGCCCTAAAACCTCAATTTCCTTCCAATCTTGTGAAGTCAATACTGCACCTCTAACTGAGGTCTTGTGAAAGTTCTATATAGGCTTGTCATCAACTCTTGGCTTTTATAACCCTTGATGTCAATAGAGCATAACATGAGGTCATGGGGTAGGGGTTGGGGTGTAAAACATGTAACTGAACCAAATCCACTTGGTGGGTTAGGTTAAAATTGGGACTTCTGTTTGTACCTGTGTATGGGGGTATGTATGCTGGGTGGATTTTTGTGTGACTACTCCCCTCTGGTGAAAGTAGGTTGGAGCAAACACATTGACTGCCCACTCAATGGTAACAGTCTGAGGCCAGAGCAGTTTTCAATTTGGAGCAACTTGATCAGCAAAAGTGTTGGTAAATCCATTACAGTAAAGTTACAGAAGGAGGACAGTGATGGCTTGTGCATCACAGGCATAGGTTTTTGAGGAGCATTAGTGCTCTTCCTGACCAGATGCTAATCATTTACAAATATGCTTTTTAACGTTTTTGGATTATGAGTGCTCTTCTTAAGGCCTGCTGGTTAGGCTGCTCAAGGGAAAGTGCTAATAGGCAGTGCGTGTGCAGAACACACTCCGCTTATTGGTAGTGCAAAATTGCAATGAAGTCCTATTGTCACAATTCCCTGAATTTCACAGATCAACAGGGCTCGGGCAGTTCCCTGGGCCGCCCAATACAAGGCTCCAAACAAAATGTTGACTGATCCGGATGTCAACAGTAATGGGGCAGTAAGTATTGAACTGCTATTGCATTGCACAACAACCCCATTACTGCTCACTGGAGGGGATGGAAATCAACCCCTATTTATGTGTGTAAATGTTAGAGAAGAGAAACTTTGTGAAGAAATGGCTGAGGTAAATTCTGTGGGAGAAAAAAATCAGCGCGTGCTTGAGCAGATATCAAAATATTGCATGGATATAATGCATTGTGCAATTAATATTTTCTTAACTTAGCAATGGAGTTTATAATAGGGCATTTTTAAGTACATGCTAAAACAATTTTTTATTAAAGCACATTTGTATGATGGATATGAAATATTTCAAGGAGCTGCCTCCTTCTGTTAATCTGTATATTTTACCTGTACTGCCAATATATAGTTCTGTTTTGTGAGCTCGCTGTTTGTTTTTGTCCCATGCAAAATGACATTGTGAATTTTTAAGACACAGTTATGTCCGGGATTAAACAGAGGTACAAGGCCATAAGTAACTTTGGTCCGAAATGCTTTTCGGTGCAATCCTTCACCAAAATGTGATTCTTCTGTTGCAATACTGCCACACATCTTGGCATCAAAATTGCACTCATTTGTGAGTTCCTTTTCAATTACGGGTTGTAACAACTCAATTTCCTCTCCTAAAAAGAAAAGAGTGAGAAAATAATGTTATTGCAGTCTGAGGTATTGACTATCACACTGTGAGCCCAATTGATTGGCACCCCATCTACCATGTTATACATTCAAACCTAACACTGCCAGTGCATCATGGCACCAGTGTGTACCATTTACAAGATGCACAACAGCAAATCACCCAGGCTCTTTTGACAGCGCCTTCCGAACTTGCTACCATCTATAAGAGCGAGGGCAAAAGGTATATGAGAACACCACCAGAATATCACCATTACTTCATCATCACTGGGTCAAAATCTGGAAACTCCCTACCTAACAGCAATGTGAGTGTAGCTACACCACATGGACAACAGTTATTCAAAAAGGCAGTTCATCACCACCTTCTCAAGGGCAATTAGGGATGGGCAATACATAAAGGCCTTACCAGTGTGTAGTAATTATGGTTTATTTGGTGTGTAATGTACCTTTAAGAATAATACTTGTTAAGGAAGATCACATGATCTGTATAAACCAATAGGACAGTAGCTTGGGCCACTTCAGCAGTCAGTGCAGAGATGAAGTGGAGTTGAAAGCACATGTGTAGTTGCTGCTGAGTATATTGTAAATAAACTTAATCTTTCCACCCAAGAAGTGTCTGCAGATCAACTCTATCATTAATAGTACAACTTGGCCACCCTACAACACAGTGATGCCCACATCCCATGAACAAGTAAAAAAAAGGGCTGTTTGTTTCCAGCAAAGATAAACAATTTCTCTGCAATTAACTATGAGTTTGTCTGCCATTCAGGATTTTGCTCTTATTGCAGTGCAGATCTGGGGAATGCAATGATATCCACAGGTACTCCAATATTTTTTCAAGTGTAGAAGTTGCCAGGTTTTTTCTGTATTAAACTTGCATTTTATTTCCCATTATGTTGAAGGTGTAAGGCCTGGGCACATAGCTGCTGGAAGATCAGGTATGGGAGCTCCTGGACATACATCAAAGCTTCAGTGCCCACTATGAGTTTGATGCAATTAGGCAAGTGAAGTTTCAGCAGTAACTATTTGCCCAATGGTATCATTCAATTGCCAAGTTGAAGACCAGACAATAATGGTAATACGCTTGCATATTTTAGGCTAAGTTATGTGGCTCAGCATGAGAAGCTCTTGACAACAAGAAGATTCCTGCCAAGGAATTAAACCCTTGTTTGTCAATTGCCTAATGACTTAGTGGCTCTCCTCTTTGCGAGAAAGTGGGGTAAGTGGGACCTCTTTAAGACTGAGTTAGTTCCAATGGGGGCGAAGGTCTGAATCCTCCATACCAAACTCAGGAGTCCATTACGTGAATCAGGAAAGCTGTAGCACTTCTGGCACTGATATTTGACCAGCCGATTCCAGCTCATTAATAGGATCTGCGGGCCAAAATTCTCCCTACACAGCTTCAGGTAACCCTGTCAACCAATGTCCTGATGGGTAAGGTGGTTTTAGCTAGACAAGCAGTGAAATTCTTACCATGGTCAGAATTTTCCCATCGGCGATTTGGGGGTGGGGCCTGCTCGCCAACGGGAAAATGACGCGGGATGACGTCGGGAGGAACCCACTACGTCATCCCGGTCCATTTAAATTTTTACGAAGGCGGGCAGACAGCAAAATCAGCTGTTCGCCCGCCGACCTGTCTATGGCCAATTGAAGCCATTGACAGGATCATTAAGCTCATTGAAAGGCCTGCCCATCCAACCTTAAGGCTGGCAGGCAGGCCAGGAGCCCCACTGGCGGGATCAGGTTTCATCTCAGTTTTTAAAATGTTTATTAAAGTTTCACTCATATTTATTAACATGTCCCATCTCGTGTGACAGTGTCACATGAGGGGTACATGTTAGTAATGTTTTTCTTTCTCTATTTTTAAAGTTTTTTAAACATTCAGCGCTCTCCCTGAGACAGCACTTAGTCTCAGGGAGCAGTGCGCTCTTCACATGCGCAAAAGAGCGCACTTTGACAGATGGGAAATCCCTCCACCCCCTGCACAGGAAGTGCATAGCCCGCCACCGAGCCGGTGGGGCCCACCCGCCCATCAAGGTCAAAATTCTGGCCCATATCTTTGAGCTGATAAGTTGAAGAGTTTTAGACAAACTCCACTGGTGCTTCTACATATACTTGGGGTGGTCTCTTGACTCTTGCCAATCTGCTGCCTAAACTCCTTGGACTTCGGTTGAGTAGAGATATCCTTCCTGAACAAGAGTGTACTGTCCATATCAGAGAAACAAAATCTCTCATCCGACACTTGAAGGAATGGAGTAATGTAAATCAGGTTGTAGTCCTGATCGCTGACCCAAACTCCCTTTTCGGTAAAATATTGGTGAATTTAGCCTTTTTGTCTGTATTTTTCAGCGGTTTTGTTCAAAAATGTATATTAGAACTTGGTTGACAGGAAGACAGGAAATAATTTCCCATCAATGGGCTTTAAACGTAATGTTATCAAACTAAGGGCAGAATATTTTGAACATTGAGCAGGTGTGCACCTGACCCGAACAAGTGTAAAATGACGTGCGATGATGTCAGACAAGCGTCCCGACGTCATCGCGCATTTGCATGATATTTCGATTGGCGGGCGCGCGCGGGAGTCGGCAGCACGGCTGCCAACAATTAAACGTCCTATTAAGGCCATTAAAGTCATAATTAAAAGACATTTTTTTGATGCCTGGCCAATCTTACAGTTGGTGGGCAAGCGAATTGGCCAGGCAGCCTTTGGATTTTTTGCAAAACCTCATCCACAGGCAGAATGGTGTTTCGATCAGCGATTAACAAAAAATAAAAACTTTTCAAACTAATTTCTAACATGTCCCTGTTCATGTGACAGAGTCACATGAGGGGATATGTTTTGAACATTTTTATATTCTTTATTTTTTATTTTAAAAATCTTCAGCTCCCTGAGGCAGCTCTGTGCCTCAGGGAGCTTTTACTGTGCGCACCCGTGCTCGCCCTCCTCCCGCCCCCACCCCAGCAGCACTGAGTGCTGCAGCACGTGATTCACGATGGCTGTCTGTTAATTGGGCAGCCAGCGTGAAATCGCGGCCAGGGCCTGATTGCGAGCAGAGGTCTGTTTCGCAGCCGCTCCCACTCGCTCCTGCTAAGCCCGCCCAACAACCGGAAAATCCTGGCCCAAGATAAAAGTACAATACTGCAGATGCTGGAAGTCTAAAATAAAAACTGAAAATGCTGGAAAAACTCAGCAGGTCTGGTAGTCATATGGACTTGAAACATTAACTCTGCGTAGGCACTGTGACCTTCAGGGCCACTGGCATGGGCTGTCCACGCATACAGTTGGAGTTGATCTCAGGCCAATCATCTGACAAATGGAGGTCACTGTCTCCCTGGAGAGGTGGAGCCTCCTTCGGCCTTGCAGCTCGGACATATTAAGTTAGCTGCATTGCTGCCTGTAAACCCTGGCAGCAGGATAGTGGCGTCTTCTGCAGCTCCTTACGCCTTGGGCTACCTGCTGGCCATGCGCCCCTTGTGCCTGTGCTTCTCCTCCCACAGGTCGTTACCTTGGAAGCTGCACTGGGACACCTGGCCTGCTCTCCCTTCTGCTCCTTCCTTCCTCCTCAGAGGAGGTGTCACCAGCAGAGAGCACAATCCCCATTACCAGGGTTACAGAAATCTGTTTGATACCTGGAAGGGTCCACACGGTCAAAATCTTCTGGGGCCCTTGGAGGCACCAATGAGACCTGAAATGAAGCCTGGAAATGAAAGAATGAAGCTCAGAATGGAGATGAAGCTGTCAAGTTCAAATAATCAACCAGCAGTAAACTACCTCCTAAACTCCTCACTCCTCACAATGGCAATGCTGCTGACCCTTTTTATCCCACCCTTGGATGAGGTTTTGTAAAAAATGTGCTGCTTACCTGCCTCCTCATAGAGCCGCTCCCAGCAGCCACCGCTCTCTTCTCTCAGCGGGAATCCAAGATGGGTCGTGTCAGGATTAAGACGGTCAAGAAAGCTGCCTGAGTGATCATTAAGAAATACTACGCCCGCCTTGGCAATGACTTCCACACCAACAAAAGGGTCTGCGAGGAGATTGCCATCATCCCCAGCAAGAAACTTCGCAACTTTTGCCCGTGCGATGAGCGCGAAATCGCATGGGAAATGTAAAATCATGAAGAATTGCCTTTTTAATGGCCTTAAGTGGCCTTTTAATTGATGATGGGTGTGGCTCCGACACCCCTGCATGCCCGCCGACCTGAAGATTGTTCGCGTGCAGGAATTTTTTCTTTATTATTCATTCATGGGATGTGGGCTTCACTGGCTGGGCCAGCATTTATTGCCCATCCCTAATTTCCCTTGAGAAGGTGGTGGTGAGCTGCCTTCTTGAACTGCTGCAGTCCATGTGGTGTAGGTACACCCACAGTGCTGTTAGTAAGGGAGTTCCAGGATTTTGACCCAGCGACAGTGAAGGAATGGCGATATATTTCCAAGGTGCTCGGGATGCTTGCCTGACATCATCCCGCGTGATTTTACGCCCAATTGGGTTAGGCATGCGTCAGCGTGCGGAATGTAAAATTCTGCCCAGTATTCCAGTTCCCAAGTGTTTAAAGGCTCCCTAAATCTCACACCTCATCTACCTCTATGCCCTCATATATCCTTTCTGCCCCCTCAGATCATGCATGCCATTTCTATGTCCCATGTATCCTCCATCACCACTCACTCAGTATGCACTAATTATTGTCCTCAGATTCCATGCAATATCCATGGAAAATTGTTTACATTCTTTGGGGGAAAAAATAAATCTTTCACCATCTAAAACACACTATCAACAAGATTGAGGAAAAATTGCATTCTGTGAAAAAAAACTCGTAATATTTATAATCCCATTAGCTTGTGTCAACAGACCAGAAACGATATACGTTTGTTATTACAACTTCTTGAAACTGTCATTCATTCTCAGATGAACAGAACACCTGCTGTGCTCAAACCCTTAGCACTTGAAAATTAGTCAAGCATTGATAATTCAAGACCATGGCATCTAACCATGCTATTTAGAAAATGATTTAGAATTTAGGCTTCATCAGCTATATATCTGTAATTTAGTGCCAAATTGTGACAAATGTTGCACTTGTTAACCATATCCATTGGGAAGAACTTAGTCTAGGACCGTTCATACTCATTTGACATACTGATGGCAGCGGGAGAGAGAGGAGCTTTCATTTAATCAGTTTGAGTTAGAATTTAAACCCAAGGCAATAGTTCTTAATTGAGAGAAGCAAGTGTTAAAATTGATTAACCAGAAAATATGGAACCCAAATTGTTAACATCTGATGAGAGGCTGGAATTACCTCTTGGTGGTAGATTTAGGGGATGGGGAAGGGGAGGGGAGAAGAAGATTTGCCTAATTAAATTCTTAAAATCCTTCAAGATGAAGCAAGCTGAAACTAAGAGTGAGCCGTGATTGTTGTAGGACCGGAATCCTCTCCAACTGGGAAATTTATAGAATATAATTTCAAACCCATGGACATGTTTTGACCTTATGATTGAAACTATAATTACAAAAGCCAAACTGCAGCTAGCAGTACAGGACTGGGCAGCAAGGGGTTCATTCGGACGTATAGTAAAGAAACAATGATTCATCAAAAGGGTTTGGACATTGATTGACTGCTATCAGGGAACAATGGTACCAGGAAAATGCCATTACTTGCCATTGACTAATCCAATCAAGAATTCAGATTACCCAATAAAATGACGCAAAAAATGTATCTTCAATACAATACACTCAAGGAGTTATGCAACTAAGGTCTGCATCACAGACAATAGCGCTGGAAATAGGGTCATTCAAACCCTCATTAACTTTGGAGCCTGGACGATGTTACTGTGTCAACTCAAACAGCAGGAGAATCGCTCATACAATGAGAACTGATAATATTCATTTGAATACATCTTCCATGGAAAATCCCGAATTGTTTCAACTGGCAGGAGCTGATGACATTTGTCTGGACTTGGCATGGAAACAACTAAATGGACATTGGAACAACAAGAAATATGTTTTGACATATCTGAGTTAAGTTATTACAAAAGAAGAGCACATCTGAGTATCTGGGCTATAGTTGGAAGGAGGTTTAGAGCTGGTCACCTTGACTCAGGCCTACATTCTACGCCAGACAGACCAGCCGTGTTGGGGATTGTAAGGGTTTTCAGCCAAACATAGTGATATTGGCCTGAAGGTTTTGGGCTGCAGTCGGAAGAAGGGTCGAGTTTGGTCACCTTGTCTCAGGCCTACAGTCAACACTGGACAGACCAGCCGTGTTGGAGATTGTAAGTTTCAGCCAAATTGTAGTGATATTGGTCTGAGGGTTTTGTGAAGGTTTGAGGTGAAAACTTGGGCCAGAATTTTCCCATCGGTGATTTTGGGGGCGGGGCCGGCTCGCCGATGGGAAAATGACGCAGGATGATGTCGGGAGGAACCCCCGACGTTATCCCGGTCCCTTTGAATTTTCAGAAAGGTGGGCGGACAGCGAAATCAGCTGTCCGCCCGCTGACCTGTCAATGGCCAATTGAGGCCATTGACAGGCTAGTTAAAGTAATTAAAGACCTGCCCGTCCAAGCTTAAGGCTGGCGGGCAGGCCAGGAGCCCCAGCGGGCTTCTGATAATACATGAAACCTCATCCACTGGCGGGATGAGGTTTCATGTTCCTTTTGAAAAACTTTAATAAATGTAATGTTATATTTATTAACATGTCCCATCTCGTGTGACATTGGCAAAATTCTGCCCTTGGTGTTTTTGCCGGTTCTTGTAACTTGTTTCAACCATATCTTAGTGATATTGGTCTGAGGGTTTTTTCCTAATGGTTTCAGGACAAGACATAGTATTTTGCTTGTGTCTTTGCAAGTTTAAACTGAGTTGTGGAGAGTTAGCATTTTTGTGAGTTTAAGCCCGAGTCGTGGTGACTTCGTGTTGGGTACTGGGAATGGGTTGTTTTGAACTTTGGGGTTTTGTACTGTGGGGTCGTGGGTGATTCAATAAAGCGATTGTGAAATATCAGAAGAAACTTGTCTCTCTGGTCACTCTGTTCAAGCCATACACACATGCACCTGGTGTCACGAACTTGGGTGTGAGGAGGGTCTCTGAGGAAAAATGGGAACCCCTACATTGCACAAATTGCTAAAATATTCCGGATTGAGAACTTTTATTAAAATAAGTAACAGTCGGCGGAGCCTACTCCATCCCAACTCCATCTCTCCCAGAGTGAAAATCGCATTATTCAGGCTACCTTTTAACCAATGGGTCCAGAAGCTACTCATTTGGGTAGCAAAAATCTGGACTAACGTTTCTACTACTAGGATTCTGCCAAGTCAAAGTATATATGGCTTGCAGCATATATTACAGTGCAATCCATTCATCTGCAGTCTGACCACGTGTCACAGGCATTACATTACACATTAGTATCTCACCTGCCAGTGAACCAGGGTAAGCATGAAGGTCACTAGGATTGACTGACTCGGCAAGGCTCTGCCCTACTTATTCAAAACAAATGGTTTAAAATCAATTAATTCAGGTGGCAAGAAAGTATGTAATTATTTTTCACACACCATACCACCACTCTGAAACATATTCGTCCAAAATACTGCAAAATGTCAGTACTTTGAATTCTAATATATTAAACAAATAGATATTTTAATATCTTAGTTTATATGTCTCATGCATCTTATTTAAGATATATTGTATTAAATTATTTTCATTTGCAACATCATATCCAACCAAAGAGTTTAGCTAACCTATGCACAATGCCATTTGTAGTTTAAAAAGGTCAGTACCTTCATTAACTTGACAACTAAGAAGTTCATTCAGAACTGGGGAAGTAAAGACAAGTTGATTATCACTCCATGTGAACCTCTTGCATAATTTTATTGTAAAACTATAATCAGGTATTTGGCATTTTTTCTGATACCTTCAGTGGTGAAGTCAAACTCACAGGACACACTTCCATACATATTCTTCAAGGAGCACTGATATAACCCTCGATCTTTCTTAGTAGTTTGAACTATTGCCAAGGAGACTGGACTGTCATCTCCTGCACTACAATTTGAAAACAGTTGGGACGGTAAAGATAGAAAACTATCATCGTGATTGTAGGAATGGATTATAAAAGCATGGAATGGAATTTTTTAAAATTGTAAATAAAATCTGTTTACTAACAGATTTTGTTTCTTTTCTGAATTTCTCAAATTTGTAGTTTTAGATTTTTGAACAAATATAAAGCGTTAGAAATGCTTTGGCGAGCATCAAATTATTCTCATTACTCTTTACAATGTGACAAAGTAGAGGATGTACAGTGACTAAGCAGTACAATGGTTTAATTTTTTGCTCTCTTAAAGTGTGCTCCCTTACAGTTAAATATTACAGAATGAAGACAATTAAAACTCTACATTTTTTAAAAAGGTACATTTCTATATGAGATAAATTTTAAAATACCTTATACAAATTAAAACTAAGCATTCTCAAAATAAATGAACTGTAAATGTTGTTGACAGTAGCCAAATTGCAGGGGCCCTGGCAGAAATATTTAAAATGTCCTTAGCCATGGGTGAGGTGCCGGAGGATTGGAGGGTAGCTCATGTTGTTCTGTTGTTTAAAAAAGGCTCCAAAAGTAAACCAGGTAATTACAGGCCAGTGAGCCTGACGTTAGTAGTAGGTAAATTAGTGGAAGGTGTTCTGAGAGATCGGATATATAATTATTTGGTCAGCCAAGGGCTGATTAAGGATAGTCAGCATGGCTTTGTGCGTGGTAGGTCGTGTTTAACGAACCTTGTAGAGTTTTTCGAGGAGGTTACCAAGAAAGTAGATGAAGGAAAGGCTGTGGATGTTGTCTACATGGACTTTAGTAAGGCCTTTGACAAGGTCCCACATGGGAGGTTAGTTCAGAAGGTTCAGACACTTGGTATCCATGGAGAGGTTGTAAACTGGATTCGAAATTGGCTGTGTAGGAGAAGACAGAGAGTGGTAGTGGATGATTGCTTCTCAGACTGGAGGTCTGTGACTAGTGGTGTGCCTCAGGGATCTGTGCTGGGACCATTGTTGTTTGTTGTCTATATCAATGATTTGGATGATAATGTGGTGAATTGGATCAGCAAGTTTGCTGATGACACTAAGATTGGAGGCGTTGTGGACAGCGAGGAAGGCTTTCAAAGCTTGCAGAGAGATCTGGACCAACTGGAAAAATGGGCCAGAAAATGGCAGGTGGAATTTAATGAGGAAAAGTGTGAGGTGTTGCATTTTGGAAGGTCAAATCAAGGTAGGACATACACAGTAAATGGTAGGGCACTGAGGAGTGCGGAGGAACAAAGGGATCTGGGAGTTCAGATACATAATTCCCTGAAAGTGGCGTCACAGGTAGACAGGGTTGTAAAGAAAGATTTTGGCATACTGGCCTTCATAAATCAAAGTATTGAGTATAGGAGTTGGGATGTTATGGTGAGGTTGTATAAGACATTGGTGAGGCCAACTTTGGAGTATTGTGTGCAGTTCTGGTCGCCTAACTACAGGAAGGATATCAGTAAGATTGAGAGAGTGCAGGGAAGATTTACTAGGATGTTGCCGGGTCTTAAGGAGTTGAGTTACAGGGAAAGATTAAACAGGTAAGGACTTTATTCCTTGGAGCGTAGAAGAATGAGGGGAGATTTGATAGAAGTTTACAAAATTATGAGGGGTATAGACAGAATAAATGCGAGTAGGCTCTTTCCACTTAGATTAGGAGAGATAAACACGAGAGGACATGGCTTTAGGGTGAAAGGGGAAAGGTTTAGGGGGAACATTAGGGGGAACTTCTTCACTCAGAGAGTGGTGAGAGTGTGGAACGAGCTACCATCTGACGTGGTAAATGTGGGCTCACTCTTAAGTTTTAAGAATAAATTGGATAGATACATGGATGGGAGAGGTCTGGAAGGTTATGGACTAGGTGCAGGTCAATGGGACTAGCGGAATAATATTTCGGCACAGACTAGAAGGGCTGAATGGCCTGTTTTCTGTGCTGTAGTGTCCTATGGTTCTATGGTTCTATGTCATCTCATTTATTAACTGTTAATGAGATTCAGTTGTATAACTATGATATTAAGCACGTGCTTCCCAAGTAGCAAAGTAATTTGAATTTGAAGATGGGAAGGAATGATGTTAAAATATATAGTGTGAAATATTTGGGTATGGCAGCCTAATAGTTGTGTTACTAGGCTAATAATGCAGAGAATGTTAATTCAAATCCCAACAATAGTGGTTGAGAATTTGAATTCAGATTTTTTTAAAAAACTGAAAATAAAAAAGCCAGTAAAAATGCCCACGAAGCTGCTGGAATGTGTAAAAACTCAACTGGGTCATTAATGCCTTTTAGAGAAGGAAACTGGACATCCTGACCTGGCCTTGCCTATATGTAACTCCACCCCAATACGGTTGACTCTTAACTGCCCACTGAAGTGGCCTAGAAGTAAAAAAGAGTGGCTGGTGGCCACCATCTTCTCAAGACAAGTGAGGATAAGCAAAATACATTTGCCTTAGCAGTGATGTCCATGACCCAGGAATGACTTTTTTTTAAATTGTACTTTTGTGCTTAGTAAGCAATTTATACAACATTCAACATTTGGAGATCCTTCACCAAAGTTTAGGCCAAATACACTGAATTGTTGAAACAAATAATTTTAAAAAGGCCTTGGAGTCAGTGGGCCAAGAGAAGATGGAAAGCAAATATTTGTACCAGGGTGGGAGGAATTTGGAGCGGAAGCTGGTTCTGCCCTATCTGCACTAGCCCTTTAAACCCTGCTCAATGAGCAGAGACACACTTACATCAATGTGGCATGCCCAGGGAAGTTCCCAGGCTTTCGTTGAATTCTGGCCATTACATCTACAGTTGGCCGCTGCAGAATATATGCCAGAATAGTAGCGATCAATTATTATATTCTGCAGGTACCAGAACAAAGATAGATTGTTTTTTCAAATCTACTCTTATCCAGCACAAATGAAACTTGGACAGTGGACTTGCTCTATCCACTAAAACTTTGATTATAATGTAACACCCCCTTCAGTAACATGCCTAAGGAAAAATTCCAATCTTTGATTTCGGACCGTAGAAAACTCTATTAGTTGTATTACTATAATGTTTTGCTAAACATTAAGTCTCTTCAGAACAAATAGATTTGACATGTAACTACATTGGTACAAAGGAATTTTGAGGCGTGCTTTACAACATGCAACAGAAAACCATCATTATTGCACTCAGAGTATAGATGACAACTGCAATGTGTACGTTCAAAAATCTAATGCTACAATTAAATATTTTAATCTTCCATACTCCATAACTCATATATCTTGTTATTTCTTTATAATAAAACATTTCTTATCACAAATCTAAAATATTTTAGTTTGTACCGATGACAAAATATTTGAAAAATTAAAAATAGATTTCAATGACCTAAAGTTAGGTTGGAAATTTCCTTGGAGCTGTTCCAGTCCATCCGCATAAATTGGATTTCTGCTGCACTTTTGGCAAAGCTACTGTGGCTGAGCAGGAGCAACTCCGAGGAAACTGCCAGCCTTTAGTCCTATTATGACAGCACTTGTGGTCAAGTCACACAATGGCTACTTCAGGGAAAACCAATGAACACTAACCACTCATGCAGCTTACCTTCTTTCTACTTTACTCAATCTAATTCCATCTTTTGTCCATATAATGGTGGAATCTGCATGGATGTCACAAAATAGGCATGATAGCTTGACATTTCCTGATATATCAGGGAATGCTTTGGCGTGGATTTTTTGGGTCAGTTTTGGAGCTGGAAAAGAGCTTAGTTCTTCAGCTGGTATAGTGAGGTTTTCAAAATCTCAACAGCTTTGTGACATTAATTTAGTTTTCATGCAGTTTTGTTCCATTTTTTAAAAATTGATTTTTTGGTGGTAAGTTGGAAAGAAAAAACTTGCATTTATGTAGATTTTTTTAAGATCGCATAAGTCCTACAGCACTGCACAGCAAATGAAGTATTTTGTGAAAGCGAGTCATTATTGTAATATCGGGAAACATGACAGCCAAGTTGCAGGCAGCTAGACCCCACACAACAATGAGATAAATGACCTAAGAAGTATGTTTTTGTCAGGATTGGCTGAGTAATAAATATTAGCCAGGATATCTCCCCTGTCCTTTCTCAATTAGTGCCATGGGATCATTTAAGTGTATTTGAGAGAGAGGGCAAAGCCTTTGTTTAATATTTCATCCAAAAAGCATCATTTCCAGAAGTGTAGCACTCCTACAGTGTGATCTCAGTCTAGATTGTAGTCTGGCACTTTTTTCTTCTGGAACTTGCTCGTGCAAGTTATCAAAAATAGTTATAATTAGTTCTCAAAATAGGCTTTGATCTTCCACAAATAGTTCAAATTTTCCAAAAGAGTTACAAATGATCTATTAGCAAATAACACCATTTGATGGAGAACCATCTCATGTTACACATGAAAACAATATTTAGTTAGTCATTTGGTAGTACAGGACTTGAGTATTGCTGAAAAAATAGACATGCTACCAAAGCTTTTCATCTTGCACTCATCAGGATAGCTGGCAAGAGATTACCAACTGTAATTGGAGAACAACAATTTATACTGCATAAGAAGAGAGTGCAAATCAATCAGCACTCTCTTCTCATTGATTTGCACTCTCTTCTTATGCAGTATAAATTGTCATTCCCCTATTACAGTTAGTAATTTCTTGCCAGCTATCCTGAAGTGCAAGATGAAAATCTTTGACAGCATGTCTCTTTTTTCAGCAATACTTAATTAGAACAGCTGTGTGGGAGATTGGTAGCTATTTACTCATTTTTAAATGATAGATTTAGAGTTTAACTTAAGATTGGAGAAGCAGGCAAATGACTAGGTTGCAAAGCTAAAAGATCTGTTAAATGATCTTATCATTAAACTTGTATATTTCTAATCAAATTTGTGTGGCTTTCCAAAAGCCAATTATGCTCCCATAATTGGCTTCAGATATTACTACTGACTATCCAGACATCCTGCTGTTCTTTCATTACAATAGGTCAGATTTTATTGTCAAAGTAATAGTGAATCTAATGGTGCTCACTGTTTCTTCTGCATAAATGGTACTGCAACTTCAGCCAAAGGGCACATGCACATTTAAATGTCAATAACTAAATGTTGCTGCTGCAGATGTGCTTTTCCATCATTAGTTTTGTGAAAATGCTGTCTGCCTCATTATTGAAATGCACTGAATGGAATGAAGTTGCTGTATTTGTATGGTGGATAATAACTAAACCTGCCACATATATTTAGGGCTATTAATTGTGAACATAAGCATCCTTTTAATGGTATGATAAGTGCTAATGTTGTCAATCACTCTCTCTGGCACTAAGAATTAACTATTATAAGTGTGGAGTCACATTCCTTCAGGTTCATAATTGTTTAAGGAGATTGCAGGCCAATGCTCACTGATGCCCAGTTTGGGTTCCGCCAGGGCCACTCAGCTCCTGACCTCATTACAGCCTTGGTTCAAACATGGGTAAAAGAGCGGAACTCCAGAGCTGAGGGGAGAGTGACTGCCCTTGACATCAAGGCAGCATTTGACTGAGTGTGGCATCAAGGAGCCCTAGCAAAACTGGAGTTAATGGGAATCAGGGAAAACTCTCGGCTGGTTGGAGTCATATCTAGCATAGTGGAAGATGGTTGTGGTTGTTGGAGGTCAATCAGCTCAGCTCCAGGGCATCACTGCAGGAGTTCCTCGGGGTAGTGTCCTCGGTCCAACCATCTTCAGCTGCTTCATCAATGACTTTCCTTCCATCATAAGGTCAGAAGTGGGGATGTTCGCTGATGTTTGCACAATATTCAGTACCATTCGCGACTCCTCAGATACTGAGGCCAGTCTATGTCCAAATGCAGAAAGACCAGGACAATATCCAGGCTTGGGCTGACAAGTGGCAAGTAACATTCACACCAGACAAGTGTCAGGCAATGACCATCTCCAACAAAAGAGAATCCAACCATCGCTCCTTGATGTTCAATGGTATTACCATCACTGAATCGCCCACTATCAACATCCTGGGGGTTACAATTGATCAGAAACTGAACTCAACTAGCCATATAAACACCGTGGCTACAAGAGCGGGTCAAAGGCTCGGAATAGTGCGATGAGTAGCTCACCTCCTGACTCCCCAAAGCCTGTCCACCATCTACAAGGTACAGGCACAGCCACTTGCCTGGGTAAGTGCAGCTCCCACAACACTCAAGAAGCTTGACACCTTCCAGGACAAAGCAGCCCGCCTGATTGGCACCACATCCACAAACATTCACTCCCTCCACCACTGACACACAGTGGCAGCAGTGTGTACCATCTACAAGATGCACTGCAGGAATTCACCAAAAGTCCTTCAACAGGACCTTCCAAACCGACAACCACTACCATCTAGAAGGACAAGGGCAACAGATAGATGGGAACACCACCACCTGGAAGTTCCCCTCCAAGTCACTCACCACCCTGACTTGGAAATATATCGCCGTTCCCTCATTGTTGCTGGGTCAAAATCCTGGAACTCCCTCCCTAACAGCATTGTGGGTGTACCTACATCACATGGACTGCAGCGGTTCAAGAAGGCAGCTCACCACCACCTTCTCAAGGGCAACTAGGGACGGGCAATAAATGCTGGCCCAGCCAGCGAAGCCCATATCCCATGAATGAATAAAAAAAATACAATGTTGAAACAGTGCTGTGTTGTCGGAGGTGGCGACTTTTGGATGAAATGTTAAACTGAAGCCCTGTCTGCCTTCTCAAATGTATGTAAATGATCCCATGGTACTATTTCAAAGGAGAACAGGGAAGTTATTCCAGTGTCCTGGCCAATATACTATGTTGGGGGGGTGGGTAGTCGGGATTTGGGGGTGTGTCCTGTGGTGGTTGTTGGGGGGAACCGGTCTGTGTCTTTGCAATAGTTACCCAGAAGTTAGAAGAGGTTTTAATTCTTTTAACTTTTTCTGAGTAAATTGTGTAAGTTTAAAGTTTGGGATTTAAACTATATTTTTGTATGGTTCCCAGGGCAGCGCAATTGCCCAGAGGAAGTTTGCACTTCTGGACAATTGCCGTGCAAACCCTAACCTTTGAGATTTCGAGAGGGGTTCCCCAGTTCATCTTTGGGGTACCCCCAAATCCGACACTGGGGAGCCCACTCTGTTGGTAGTGCTGTTCAATAAAGATCCAAGGGCCCAATTTTCCTTGCTGTGCTATTATCAGCTCGCATTTTCAGCCCCTTTTTGAACTGAAGGTTGTAGGGGCAGGTCTAGTTAACAGCAGACACCATTAGCTTCCCTGCTACAGCAAAATAATCCAGCTTCGGGTTATCCTCTTTAGCCTCTATCCAACTATGGTAATAAAGGGTGCATGGCAACATGAATAGAAAGTTGGTCAAAGAAAATATCGCTGGAGATGAAAATATGTAATTTTTATGGAGGATGAATAAAAAATCACAGAATATTTACTGTGCAGAAGGAGGCCATTTGGCCCATAGAGTCTGCACTGGCTCTCTAAAAGAGCATTCTAGCTCGGCCCGCTGCCCTGCCTTATCCCCGTAACCTTGCACATTCTCTCATTTCGGGTGGCAGTCCAATTCCCTTTTGAGTACCTGGATCAAACCTGCCTCCACCACCCAGTCAGGAAGATTGTTCCAGACTCCAACCACCCACCTGGGTGAAAAAGTTTACCTCGCATCACTTCTACTCCTTCTGCCAAATTTTCTTTGAATCTGTGCCCTCTAGTTTTTGATGCTCTCCTGAGTGCGAACAGTTTCTCACTATTTACCTCGTCCATACCCCTTAGGATCTTGAATACCCCTATCAAGTCTCCTCTCAGCCTTCTTTTCTCCAAGGAAAACAGACCCAAGCTCTCCAATCTATCCTCATAGCTACAGTTCTTCATCCTGGGAATCATTCTTGTGAATCTCCTCTGTACTCTCTCCAATGCCTTCACATCCTTCCTCAAGTATGGTGCCCAGAACTGGCTGCAGTACTCCAGATGAGTCCTAACTAGTGTCTTATATAAATTCAACATGACCTCCTTACTCTTGTGCTCAATGCCTCTATTAATAAAACCTAAGACACTACATACTTGTCCATGGGTAGAATCTTCTGGTCGGCGTGTGGGGATGGGGCCTATTCGCCAAGGCATAAAATGACGCGCGGTGACATCAGGCATGCATCCCGATATCACCGTACGTCATTTTGATTTTCAGTTCAGCAGGCGCACAGCCGACTCGACTGCGCACTCGCCGAACTGTCAAAGGCCTTTCAAGGCCATTTAAAAAGCCAATAAGCTGAGCTTAAGGTTGGCGGGCAGGCAAAGAGCCCAGGTAGCCTTTTCACTTTTCATGGAACCTCATCCACAGGCCTGTTGAGATCTCATGGACGTTTTTAAAGTGTTTGAAAAATTTTAAATAAAATTAATGGAAATGTCCCAGCTCATGTGACAGTTTCACATGAGGGGGCATGTCCTCAAAATTTTTTTTAACCTTTATTCAATGTTTTATAAGTGAAAGTAATCTCCCTAAGGCACCTCTGTGCCTCAGGGAGATTTCTGCGCTCTTCCGAGAGTGCCTCCCCAACCCAGGCAACCCCCCCCACTCCCGCACAGGAAGTGCTCAGCGCTTCCGGGCGCGCGTCATGCTGGGCAGACCTTAATTGGCCCGCCCACGTAAAATGGCTGCACGCCCACCCACGCCTGCTCCCGCCCTACCCCCCCAACGGGGAGGAAATTCTCCCCTATGTCCTTTTGAAGTTTAAGGCTATCCGCAGCACAGTTGACAATGCTTCCAATCTTCGTATCATCTGCAAATTTTGAAATCAAGCCCTAAACACCACAGTCTAGGTCATTATTGTATATAAGGAAGAGCAAGGGTCCGAACACTGACCCCTAGGGAACTCCACTACAAACTTTTCTCGAATCTGAAAAACAACCATTTATTACTGCTCTCTGTTTTCTGTCACTGAGCCAATTTCTTATCCAAGTGCCTATTTTCCCTTTTATTCCATGAGCTAGAATTTTGCTCACAAGTCTGTTGTGTGGCACTGTATTAGATGCCTTTTGAAAATCCATATACACCACATCAACAACATTGCTCTTATCAATCTTCTCTGTTACCTTCTCAAAATACTCCAGAAAGTTAGTTAAACATGATTTTCCCTTAATGAATCCATCCTGGCTTTCCTTAATTATCCTGCATTTGTCTAAGTGACTATTGATTATGTTCCGAACTATAGTTTCCAGAAGTTTCCCTACCACTGAAATCAAACTGACTGGTCTATAGTTGCCAGCTTTATCCTTGCCCCCTTTTTGAACAAGGGTGTAACATTCACAGTTCTCCAGTCCTCTGGCACCTCCCCTGTGTCTGAGGAAGACTGGAAGATCATCACTAGTGCCTCTGCAATTTCCACACTCAGTTCCCTCAGTACCCTTGGATGCATCTCATCGAGTCCTGGTAACTTGTCAATTTTAAGTACAGATAGCCTTTCTAAAATCTCTTCCTTCTCAGATGTAAATTCTTCTAGTGTACTAGTCACCTCCTCTCTCACCTCAGCCTGGGTAACATCTTCCTCCTTTGGAAAGACAGATGCAAAGTATTTGTTTAAAACCTTCGTTACTTCTCCTGCCTCCACATGCAAGTTCCCTTTTTTATCCCTGATCAGCCTTACTCTGTCTTTTAAGACCCTTTTATTATTTATATGCTTACAGAAGACCTTGGGATTCCCTTTTATGTTAACTACCAGCCCCTTTTCATGCTCTCTCCTTGCTTTTCTTATTAGTTGTTTTCACTTCCCCTCTAGTCCTCCTTTATTCAGCCTGATTCTCCATTGCATTTTCTACCTGACATCTGTCATACATGCACTTCTTCCTTTTCATCTTTACCTCTATATCTCTTGTCATCCAGGAGATACTGAATGGGTACTTTGTCTCACCCTGCACAGAATAATGTGGTAGTAGAAACGAAAGGGTGCAGGAGGAGGAAGTGGAGGAATTAGCTAAGATGAGAGTTATTGCGTTTAGAGGTAAATCAATGTTAATTTTAATAAGGTATCAAATTATATGGAAGTAAATGGGGTTGAGGTAGAGACCACGCATGATCTGATAGAATAGTGGAACAGGATGAATGGCCTACTCTTCCTAGGCCCCTAAGTTCCTATGTTGCTTTGTTGACCTAGTCACATGCATGATAAGTTTTGACAAGTTCACTAAGTTCACTACAAAGTGGAGAACATTATCTAAGTCAGCAAGAAAAGCACAATCTGCCATATTTTAGGTATTGACAGTTACACAAACATGCTATATATCTTATGACTCAAGTCATGCTCATTCTTTCAATGGTCCAATCTATCAGAAAATAACTATTTTGAGGATTAGAGTATCCAAACTTTTAAAATTTGTTTTACTTTTGTTGTGGGAAAAACATGATTTGAGTCAATTGAGCAGTTGTTTTTATTACATTTCAACAGAGATGGAAGCTATTGTAATGTGATGTGTGCTTGCTAGTTTAATGGGAAAAAATGTACCTTTGTGATTGTCCGTCTGAGGGTGCTTTACTTTTTTCAGCTCTTCACGCTCCATCTTATGAGTTGGTTCCTCCTTTGTCTTTTCATACGTTCTTTTCATCATAGCAAAATTTTTATTAAGGTTCTCTTTTCCTGCCGAAGAATATGCCTGTTTGTGTTTCTCTAACATGCTCTTCCCCCCATTGTCAGCTGACAGGCGTATGTGTTTGACTGGTTCCTCCTTCTGCTGATTGTTCAGAGATGGAGCCAGACTCACAGTCTCAGTGCTGGCCATAGCTGCCTCAATTGATGGCTTCAGGAAGCTTGTTTTTTCCTGTGCACCTGACATCAGCTTTTTGCCCCATGCTGCTGATAACGGTTGTTTAATCCTAACTGCTGTAGTCTGCTGTTTACTGAGTAATGATGTGAGTGAAATGCTCTTCTCAGTTAAAGACTTGATTTGTAAGGAAATGGCTGGTTTAGGATCAACAGTCTTCTTCTGTCCTTCATATAACGATTCTTTCAATGATACGTCACCACTTGGGGGCTCCGTTTGGTTTTTATCCTTCTTATAAATCAGTGGGAGATTTTCATTTTTAGAGTCAGTAGAAAACTTTTGATTACTTTTGCTGGGCAATGTAAATGCCTGGCAAATATTCCCTTTACATTCAGCTTCGGTGTCCATTTTGATGCATTTCAGTGGATGATCTGGCACTGTTGCTGTGTAGTTAACCTTGTTTAGGTTATTTCCTCTAGGTCTTTTGCTACAATCTCTGCAATCTTCTAGTGCATTAGAATCAACATTCATTATTTGACCCACCATGGGTTGAGTGATTATGCTTGATCCTATTCTGTTGACAGCTGTTATTTGGAAAAGATCATTATATTGAACAGTTTTATCATGTTCTTCAGTGATAACTGCAGTTTCTTTTTCCTTGTAGTTCCTAAGTTGCCATTCTTTTGATTGTATCCCTTCAATTTTGTCCACATTTGTTACCAAACATTTTGAAACCTCACTCGGTTTTGCCTTGCAATCATCCAAATATTCCACCTTTTGAGTGTTTTCATTCAAACCTATTGTTGCTGATCTAGTTTTTAAATCCTTAATCTGTTCACTTTCTGGTGGCATTTTCATCATTGAACCAATTGAAAATGCTTCTGTTGTCCTCATTTTGTCAGTAATGTGGCCTTGACCTATTTCACTGCCACACTCTGCAGAAGTGACATTGTGATTTTCTGAGTTCTTCTCAACAGGGCCTGGAAATGCCATTGTCCCATCAAAATATGATGAAGGATCTTCTGAATATTTAAAATTTGCAATTGTATTAATATCAATGTTACAGTTTTTAACTATGGCTTTAATTAATGAAGATTCCAAACTGTCTATTGTTTGGACATCTTGCACTCTCCCATACTCATCTTTCATATCAACCTCAGCTACATGTTCCATTGAGTGCTGAATTGGCCTGGGTATTTCCTGAAGGCTGTTAGATTGGCCAGGTGGACATACTGTCGATGTTTCTTGTTCTTTTGGATCAGGATAGTTAACATATTCCATGATGTTCAGTACATTATTAGTTTCTATGTTACTCATTCCTTGTTGATCCCTTTCTGTTAAAGGAGAAATATTTTGTTCTGTCAAACATAATATGGATGATTGCAAGCCATTTGATTTAACAACTTTAGGTTCATCATTGTACTGAAGTGCCATAAAATGGTCTTTCAAATTTAGCACAGTTTCAGAATTTGAAGTTTGGCCAGTTCTTGACTGAAAATTGAAATGTTCATTTTCAATTGGTGGACAACTAACAGGAGACATAAGTGTTTCTGTAGAATTATAGATTTGTTTGCATATTTGTTCATTGCTCTTGTCACTGATATCATCTTCCAGGTGGTCATCATTTATATCATGTTCTGTTTTACAAGTGGCTTTATTTTCAACATATTTGACATGATTGATGTTTTTTGTACTGTTGCCTGTGCTGTTCCAACAAAGACTTTCTAAGAGAGATGGTTTATCATTTTGCATTTTCTCATGATCTACAAATGTGAATGTACTAGCATCTTGATGAGTAGCTATTAAAGGTTTAGTAGCAATACTTTTTGTTTTATATTCTATTCCCTGTGAAGGCCAATCTGAACCATCAGTTTTACTATTGAAGGGTACCAATTGATTTGACTGGATTTCTAAATTGCATTCAAGTAATACAGGCTGTTCAACAGGCAATTGTTCCTCTCGTTGACAAATTGCAGATCTGCTAGTTTCTGGAGAGCTTAATGTTACTTTATTATTATGAGCTTCATTTTCTGCTGTCTTGGTACACTGCATTGACTGATATGTTGATCTGTTTTCGTTGCATACTTTATTTTCTGAAGCATCGAAATGACACTGTATCCGGTCATGTTCTTCTGCTGTGTTTAGAGGAATATGACAGTTTTTGGCAACACCTTTTTGACTTGTTCCATTCTGCAATACAGGTTGCTCAAATTCATTAGTTAGTTCTTTGCACATGTTACAATTTTCAAGCTTTGCTATTGGTGAAACAACCTCCACTGAGTCAGAATATATAAAGTCATTTCCACATGCATCCATTTGATTGGACTTACTTTTATAACATTTACTGATTTGAAAAGTGCTTTCATCATGTATGGACACAGGATTATCATTAGTGTTAATATTTGAAGTGGATTTTGATTCTTTAAACATTCGCCACCAATCAGGAATATATTGGAGCTATACTGTATGAGAAGAGAATGCTGATTGGTTGGCAAGTGGACTTTGATTGGTAGAGGCAATGCAATCAAGAATGCACCAGTTAATGGTGACCGATGGTTTAAATTTCAAACAATAGTTTGTAGTTTGGTAGTTAACTGTCAGTCACCATTAACTTGTGCATTCTCCATGGCAACGCCTCTACCAATCAGAGTCCACTTGCCAACCAATCAGCACCATCTTCTCATACAGTATAAATTTGTTGCTTCCCCTGACATTGGTATTCTTGTGATTGACCTGATGAGTGCAAGACAAAAAGCTTTGACAAAATGTCTTTTATCAGCAATATGCAGAATGTTACCATCCCTGCAAAACTCCTTGGTGGATATTATTATCAGTTTTATGCAGTTTACTAATCCATTAAGAAAACACAATCTCAATTGATGGAGGGCAAAGCAAACCAAGGCTTTTCAAATTGGGCAGATATTCAGGTCCCAGAGTTACCAGCCAGTCTGTGTCAATTATTCTTTTAAGTAATTATATTGCAATTTCTAGTTGTATTTATGTAAGAAATGCATATCACAAAATTATGTGCTTAACATATTTAAGGCATTAAAAATCTTGAAAAAGATAATGTTATAACATTTAATGATTATTTCAGCTTTTAATGCAGTGGTTAAACTGTAAAATTGTAAAGTTAGCCACTCCCAACTTACTGTCAATTTTAATTGCTGCCTAGCATATATATGCTCACTTGTTCTTTCTTTTTTGGTTTTCCCTCTTACTTTCAGTCTGCCTCAAATGCCTTACATAGGGTGTGGTTCCATGAGTGCCATTTACCCTCTGATACCTTGCCCAAATGGCTAGCCTGCGATGAATCATGGCCATGCAGTGAAGCAATTTGGGATGACCTGCCTTTTTGAACCGCTGCAGTTCATGTGGTGTAGGTACACCCAGTGCTATTGGTTAGGGAGTTCTGGGATTTAACCCAGCGACAATGAAGAAATGACAATATGGTTTCAAGTCAGGCAGTGTGTGACTTAGAGGGGAACTTACAGGCGGTGGTGTTCACATGCACTGCTGCCCTTGTCCTCCTAGGTGGGAGATTGTGGGCTTCTCTGATCTGTGATTACTCCAACATAAAACAAATGAGAGAAGTCTGTGTGATATGGAATGGGGGTGGAATTTAAACTAACTTGGTAGGCTGGTGGGAAACCCATAGGATTGCAGGTTTTACACCGACTGAATATAACTCTCTGTTGACTTTAGAGAGTAATATCAGGTGGTGTGTAAAACCAACATTGCACCCAACCCTGTTAGTTTCCCAATGAGCAAGTTAGGTTAAAATTGCCCCCCATTGGTCTCAGATTTAACCTGCACCGCTGACCTTTATTCAGTCCATTCTCTTGATGGTGCGCTTGAGATAACAACTCATTTCCTAGGGATTTACTTTCAGTGCAGCTATTTGCCCAATGATAGAATACCTTGTGGCATCTGTTGGCTAGCCCATTCTGTAGACTGTAGTCAACTTCACTAAACTGTGTATCACATAAGAACTATAAGAAATAGGAGCAGGCATAGTAAGCATCAATTTGCATTTGACGTTGACTGAAGATAAATACTTTGGAAATCTGATCAGATATCAGGTTACTAGTATCAGCTGTATGGATAAAACTTTGTTCCCTCCTCTCCTGAATGCACCCAGTGCTGTAAGGTCCTTATTTGTGCATATTAAGTGAGGATTTGCCCTTAATGCACTCCACAATTCAAGATCTTGCCAGCAGAGTCTAGCATGGTTCACACATGAGCACTAAGGAAAAATACTAGAGGGCAACTCGTGCCCATGGAAATGTGCTCTGCTAATGAGTTAGTGCCTGCAGGTTGTGATAGACAAATTTTGGTCTCTCAGGGTATGAAGGGATATGGGGACCAGATGGAAAAGTGGAATTGAGCCCAAGATCAGGCCAGTTGTGTTGAATGGTGGAGCAGGCTTGACGGGCCATATGGTTTATTCCTGCTCCTATTTCATCTAACAAGAAAATGGGTAAGGAAGGAAGATATGTGGAGATGGTGGTGTAGTGGTAATGTCACTAGACTAGTAACCCAGAGATCCAGGCTAATACCCTGGGGGCATGGGTTCAATTCCCACCATGGCAGCCAGTGGGGTTTAAATTCAATAAATTAAAATAAATCTGGAACTGTTTCAGTAATAGTCACCATGAAATAGTCATTGGTTGTCATAAAAAACCTTCTGATTCAATAATGTCCCTTTGAGAAGGAAATTTGCTATCCTTACCTGGTGTGGCCTACATGTGACTCCAGACCTAGGCCATGTGGTTGACTCTTAGCTGCCCATCAGGGATGGGCAACAAATGCTGGCCTTGCATGAACAAATAATAAAAAAATGAAGTTGAGACCTGAAATACTGCTCCCAGTACTTTAGCAGAGATGCAAAGCAATTTACTTTCAAAAGGTTGAAGTCTCTGCATAAGTAAGGGAGAGTGGAATTTCAGACAGACTCTGAAGTGTCTGCACATTATTGTCCAACAACAACTTTTAATTATACAGCCCACTTAACCTAACAAAACATCCAAAGGCACTTTATGGGAGCATTATCAAACAAAATTTGACAGCAAGCCACATAAAGAGATATCAGGGCAGATGACCAAAAGCTTGGTCAAAGAGGTAGGTTTTAAGGAGTGTCCAGGAGACAGAGTCGGAAGCAGCAGTAGTGGACCTGGGAGAAACTAATAGCTCAGGGAAGGAGATAAATTGAGGGCTATGTATGAGGCCTAGTGCTTACTTGGAGAGAGATTTGGGAGCACCAGCGTACAGGGGGTGTCCTTGAGTTAGAAAAAAATGAAAACAAAAAAATCAGTAGCCTCACAGGAGAGCCGTGAGCTGATTGGATGGTAAGTATTGCTGCTGTTTTCCCTTTCTCCAAAGTTAGGGAGTGAGTCTAAGTAGTTGGGGGGAATTAAAAAAGTTAAAAATTTAAATAAAGCATTCAGTTAGTTTCCCCTATATTTAAATGGTGCCAACAGAAGCGAAGTGACTTTTCTTTTATTTTTAAGAGAAAGGTTATGAGTATTAGTAAGGCTTATTATCAGTGTTTAGTAATAGTAGCAAGGATATTATCTGATAGAGGAATGGCAGGGATGCTCCAACCGCTTGAGTGTACATTCTGTGTTAGGTGGGAACTCCAGGATGCTCTCTGTGTCCTGGATAACCATATATGCAGGAAGTGTTGACAGTTGAGGCAGCTTGAGCTCTGGGCTTCAAAGCTTGAGCAGCAACTAGTGCCACTGTGGTTCATTCTTAGGTTGAGAGCTTCATGGATAGCATGCTTATCGATGTGGTAGCCCTGCAGCTTAGGAGTCTGCAGGGAGAGAGGGAATAGGTGACCACCAGACAGTCAAGAAGAAACAGGTGGCTAGTGCAGGAGTTCCCTGAGTTCAACTTACTCTCCAACCAGTATCCAGTTCTGAATTCTGATGAAAGTGATGACTCATCTGGGGAATGAAGCCAAGAGTAAGTCTATAGCACAATATTTGGCTCAGCTGTGCAGGAGGGCACAACCAAGACTGGAAGGGCAATAGTGATAGGAAATTTGATAGTTAGGGAAAGAGACAGGCATTTCTGCAGCCGCAGATGTGAATCCCAGATGATGTGTTGCCTCCCTGGTGCCAGGGTCAAGGATGTCACTGAATGGCTGCAGAGCACAATGAGAGGGAACGGTGAACAGCCAGCAGCCATGGTCCATATTGGGACAAACAACATAGGCAGAAAAAGGGATGTGGTCCTAAGTCAGAATTTAAAGAGTCAGGTAGGAAATTAGCAAGCAGAACTTCAAAAGTAGTAATCTCCGGATTACTCCCAGTAGCATTTGCAGGTGAGTATAAAAATAGGAGGATAAATCAGATAAGTGAAACAAAGTGCAGGAGGGAGGGCTTTAGATTTCAGGGACATTGGGACTAACTCTGGAGGTGATGGGACCTGTACAGGCCATACTGGTTGTACTTAAATTCAACTGGGACTGAGTTCCTTGCTATTCCTTGCTAGTGCTATCGGGGAGAGTTTAAACCAACTGGGCAAGGTGTGGGAACCAGGAGGTAATATCAGAGAGGAATACCAAGGTACACAGCAGGCTGGGAGAGACAGATAGCACTACAGTAGGATATAGTAAATTAATAGGTGGGTTCAGAATAAGGGAGAAAGTAATAAAGTCTAAATTTGTTTTACTGTGCACATATGTGAATGCACTGAGCGTGGTAAGTAAGATTAATGAGTTAAATGCACAGGTTGCTATGTGGAAATATGGGGCAGAATCTTCTGGTCAGCGTGCTGGGGTGGGCCATGCATGGCAGCACATAAGATGACGCGCATTGATGTCAGGCGTGCGTCCCAATGTCGCTGCGCGTCATTTTGATCTTCTGTTCGGCGGGTGCGCACCGGAGTCGGCTGCGTGCCTGCCGAACTGTCAAAGGCCTATTAAGGCCATTAATAACCTGATTAGAGCAATTGTCAGGGCTGCCTGTCCAACCGTAAGGTTGGTGGGCAGGCGAAGAGCCCAGGCGGCCTTTGCATTTCTCATGAAACCTCATCCACGGGCAGGATGAGGTTTCATGAAGCTTTTATAACTTTAAAATTTTTATTAAAACTTGTGAGGGGACATGTCTGAATAATTTTATTATTTTATTTTTAACATCTTTTGCACTGAATTTAAGCTCCCTGAGGCATGGAACTGCCTCAGGGAGATTTCTGCGCTCTGTCGCGTGCATGCACGAAACAGCACAGGCCCCAACTCTCCCTCCTCCCCCTGCCTGCACAGGCCTTAATTGACCCGCCCACGTAAAATGGCAGTGTGCAGCCGATTGCGGGTGGCAATCGGCTCTGCGCCCACCTGCGCCTGCTCCCGGCCGGCCCACCCGACAGGGAGAAAATTCTCCCCATGATGTTATGGCTGTAACAAAGACTTGGCTCACAGGAGGGTAGAACTGAGTGTTAAATATTCTTGTTATTCAGAAAAGATAGGAAAGGAAGGAAAAAGGGAGGTCATCAGTATTGATTAAGGAGAACATTGCAGTGCTGGAGAGAATGTCCTAGAGGGGTCAAGGATAGAATCTGTTTGGCTAGAGCTAAGAAACAAAAATTGGTGTTTAGGCCACCAATTAGTTAGAGAGATGTAGAGGAACAAATTTGCAAGAAAATTACAGAAAGGTGCAAGAATTATAGAGTAGATATTAGAGACTTTAATAATCTGAATCTGGACTGGAATAGTAGTGGTCTAAAGGGCAGAGAGGGGCAAGAGTTCCTAGAGCATGTTAAGGTAAATTTTCCATCACAGTATGTTTCCAGTCCAATGATAAACGAGGCATTGCTAGACCTGGTTCCTGGGAACGAGGTGGGCCAGGTGGATCAAGCGTCAGTAGGACAACATTTAAGGTACAGTGATCATTGTATCATAAATCTTAGGCTGGCTATGGAAAAGGACAAAGAACAATCCAGAATAAGAATAATAGGACTATAAGGTCATAAGACTGAGGAGCAGAGTAGGCCATTCGGCTCATCGAGTCTGCTCTGCCATTCAATGGGATCAAGTCTGATCTGATAATCCTCAACTCCACTTTCCCGCCTTTTCCCCATAACCCTTGATTCCCTTACTGATTAAAAATCTGTCTATCCCAGCCTTGAATATACTTAATGATCCAGCCTCTGTGGTAAAGAATTTCACAGATTAACTATCCTCCGAGAGGAGAAATTCTTCCTCACCTCTGCTTTAAATGGGTGCGCCCTTACTCTGAGATTATGCCCTCTGGTCCTAGACTCTTCCACAAGGGGAAACAAACTCTCAGCGTCTACCCTGTCAAGCCCCTTAAGAATCTTATATATTTCAATAAGGTGGCCTCTCATTCTTCTAAATTCCAATGAGTACAGACCCAACCTACTCAACCTCTCCTCATAAGAAAATCCCTCCATACCCGGGATCAACATAGTGAACCTCCTCTGGACTGCCTCCAATGTCAGTATATCTTTCCTTAGATAAGAGGACCAAAACTGTTCACAGTATTCTAGGTATGGTCTAACTAGTGCCTTGTATAGTTTTAGCAAGACTTCCCTATTTTTATACTTCATTTCCTTTGAAATAAAGGCCAATATTCCATTCGCCTTCCCTATTACCTGTTGAACTCGTATGTTAGCTTTTTGGGATTCATGCACAAGGACTCACAAATCCCTCTGTGCTGCAGCCTTCTGCAGTCTCTCTCCATTTAAATAATATTCAGCTCCTCTATTCTTCCTGCCAAAATGCATAACCTCACATTTTCCCACATTACATTCCATCTGTCAAGTTTTTGCCCACTCACTTAATCTGTCTATATCCCTCTGTAGACTCTTTGTGTCATCCTCACCACTTGCCTTCCCACCTATTTTGGTGTCATCTACAAACTTGGCGAAAGTATATTCACTTCCCTCATCTAAGTCATTAATATATATTGTAAATAATTGAGGCCCCTGTACTGATCCCTATGGCACTCCACTAATTACAGTTGCCATCCCGAAAATGCCCCCTTTATCCCAACTCTCTGGCTTCTATTAGTTAGCCAATCCTCTATCCATGCTAATTTACTATCCCCAACACCATGGGCTCTTATCTTATTAAGTAGCCTTATGTGCGGTACCTTATCGAAAGCTTTTTGAAAATCAAAATATATTACATCTACTGGTTCCCCTTTATCTACCCTGCTAGTTACCTCCTCAAAGAATTCTAATAAATTTGTTATGCATGATTTCCCCTTCATGAAACCATGCTAACTCTGCTTGATTAGATTATGTATTTCTAAATACTCTGCTATTACATCCTTTATAATAGACTCCAACATTTTCCCAATAATTAACTGGGGGGAAAGCCAATTTCAATGGGACAAGAATGGGCTGGATTAATTGGAATCAATGTTTGGTAGGCAACATGGTAACTGGGCTGCCTTTAGAGAAGAGATAGTTCGGGCACAGTCAAAGTATATTTCTGTGAAGGGGAATGGTAGGGTAAACAAATCCAGAGCTTCTTGGATGACATAAGAGATAGAAATTATGATGAAGAAGAGAAAATGGGCTTATAACAGATGTCACGTGGATAATACAACCCAGAAACAGGCTGAATATAGAAGGCTCAGAGAGGAAGTGAAATAGCAAATAAGGGAAGCAAAGTGAGAGTATGAAAAGAGACTGGAGCTAGCATTAAATGCAATCCCAAAGTCTTATATAGGCATTTAAACTGTAAAAGGGTGGTAAAAGGAGGAGGTCCGATTAGGGAACAAAACAGGGGACTTATGCATGGAGGCAGGAGGAATAGCTGAGATATTAAACAAATACTTTGCATCTGTCCTTACCAAGGAAGAAGGAACTACCCAGGGCCTGGTGAAAGAGGAGGAAGTTAATACATTAGAAGTATTTAAAATTGATAAGGAGGAGGTATTGGATAAGCTGTCTGTAATTCACGTCGAGAAGGCACCATGACCAGATGAGATACATCCAAGGAAACCGAGGGAAGTAAGAGTGGAAATTGCAGAGGCACTGGCCATAATTTTGAAATCTTCCTTGGGCTCAGGGGTGGTGCCAGAGAACTGGAGAACTTCAAATGTTACACCCTTGTTCAAACAAGGGTGTAAAGATAAGCCCAGCAGCTACAGGCAGTAAGTTTAACCTCAGGGATGGGGAACCTTCTAGAAAGAATAATTTAGGACAAAATTAATAGATACTTGGGCAAATGCAGGTTCATTTGCCTTAGAGGAAGCTGGCATGGATTTAATAAGGGCAAATTTTGTTTTTTGATGAGGTAACAGAGAGGGCTGACAAGGGTAATACTGTTGATATCATGTACATGGACTTCCAAATGGCATTTGAGTAGCAATATGCATACAAAATCGGCTGAGTGACAGGAAACAGAGCGTAGTGGTTAACGAATGTTTTTTTCGGACTGGAGGAAGGTTTGTCGTGGAGTTCCCCAGGAGTTGGTGTTAGGACCCTTCCTCATCCTGATATATATTAATGACCTAGACTTTGGTGTACAGGGCATAATTTCAAAATTCGTGGATGAAATGAAACTTGGAAGCATTGTGAACTGTGATGAGGATAGTGTCGAACTTCAAAAGACATCGACAGTTTGGTGAATGAGCAGACAAGAGGAAGATTAAATTTAATGCAGAGAAGTGTGATGTGATTCATTTTGATGGGAAGAATGCAGAGAGGCAATACAAATTAAAGCATATGATTCTAAAGGGGATCCAGGAGCAGAGGGACCTGGGTGTGTATGTGCATAAAGCATTGAAAATGGCAGGACAGGTTGAAAGAGCAGTTAATAAAACATACAGCACATAGGCTTTATTAATAGGGGCATAGGGGACAAAAGTGAGAAAGTGGTGTTAAACTTGTATAGAATATTGGCCTCAATGGAGTACTATGAACAGTTGTGGGTGCCACACTGTAGGAAAGATGTGAAGGCATTAGAGAGAGTGCAGAATGAGAATGGTTCCAGGGATGAAGAACTTCAGTTACTTAGATAGATTGGAGAAGCTGGGACTGTTTTCCTTGGAGAAGAGAAGGTTAAGAGGAGATTCGATAGAGGTATTCAAAATCATGAGAGTAGATAGGGAGAAACTGCTCACGTTGGTGGAAAGATTGAGAACAGGAGGTCACAGGTTCAAGATATTTGTCAAAAGAAGCAATGGAGACATAAGGACAAACTTTTTCGCACATAAAGCTAGTCTCAGTAATGGTGAACGCGAAACTATTATTGATTGTGATAAAAACCCATCTAGTTCACTAATGTCCTTTAGGAAGGAAATCTACCATCCTTACCCAGTCTGGCCTACATGTGATTCCAGCCTCACAGCAATGTTGCTGCCTCTTAACTTTCCTCTGAAATGTTCAGTTCAAGGGCAATTAGGGATGGGCAATAATTGCTGGCTTCAGCAATGCCGCCAACCCATGAAAGAATAAAGAAATAACACAGCAAGTGGACAGGATCTGGAATGCAATGCTTGAGAAGTATGGTGGAGGCAGGTTCAATTGAAGCATTCAAGAGGGAATTGAATTATTATCTGAAAAGGAAGGATGTGCTGTGCCTCAGGGAGAAGGCAGGGGAGTGGCATTAGGTAAGTTGCTCCTTTGGAGTGCTGGCATAGAAACAGCAGGCCGAATGGCCTCCTTCTGTGCCATAACAATTGTGTTATTATGTGATTCTGCCTTAAAGGATGAGAGGGGGTTAAAGAGATGGAGAGGTTTTGGGTGGGAATTCCAGATCTTAGGGCCTAGGTAGCTGAATTCACAGCGGACAATGGTGCAGTGATTAAAATCGGCGATGATCAAGCGGCCAAAATTGGAAGAGCGCATATATATCTCGGAGGATTGTAAGACTGGAGGAGATTACAGTGATAGGGAGGAACGTAGCCATGGAGGGATTTGAAAACAATTATGAGAATTTTAAAATTAAGGCATTGCTTAACCAGATTCTGGGCAGCACTACTGGGACCCACATCACCATCGGAAGACTAGCCGGGGGTAATTGTAAGTATTATACCAGGAACTTTGGGAATAGCTAGCTAAGAGAGGGATAGTCTAGGGGCTTGACGTCTCATCTGGATCACGCATGTATCTAAATGTAAGCTTACTGTAAATGGAAGTAAAGTCAGAACTGTTCAATAAAGATTGAGAGTTGATTTTGAATCGCACATTCATGTTGTTCTGTGTTGAACCTCATTGTAATTCTCGGGTCATGAGATCAAAGGGATAATTTCCCTACAGGAGCCAAGAAGGCAAATTGGGTGGTCAGCAGTTTAGTGGGAATATTGTTGAGGCAGCAGGAGCAATGTCCTTGCTATGCTGCGCAGATGCAAAGCTGCACAGCAGACCTTGTTCTGTGATAAATAATGGCCAGAATTTTCCCGTCGGTGATTTGGGGGCGGGGCCTGCTCGCCAATGGGAAAATGACGCGGGATGACGTTGGGAGGAACCCCCAACGTCATCCCGGTCCATTTAAATTTTTACGAAGGCGGGCGGACAACGAAATCAGCTGTTCGCCCGCCGACCTGTCAATGGCCAATTGAAGCCATTGACAGGATTATTAAGCTCATAGAAAGACCTGCCCGTCCAACCTTAAGGCTGGCGGGCAGGCCACAAGCCCCAGCGGGCTTCTGAAAAAAGAGACAACCTCATCCACTGGCGGGATGAGGTTTCATCTCGGTTTTAAAAATGTTTATTAAAGTTTCACTCATATTTATTAACATGTCCCATCTCGTGTGACAGTGTCACATGAGGGGGACATGTTAATAATGTTTTTCTTTCTCTATTTTTAAAGTTTTGTAACTTAGACAGCACTTAGTCTCAGGGAGCAGTGCGCTCTTTCGCGCGCATTCGCAAAAGAGCGCACTTTGACAGATGGGGAATCCCTCCACCCCCTGCACAGGAAATGCATAGCGCTTCCTGTCGGGCAGGCGGCTGGGCGGGCCTTAATTGGCCTGCCCACGTAAAATGGCAGCCGGCCCCGTTTCGGCGGCGGATTTCGGCTGCCCGCCCGCCACCAAGCCAGTGGGGCCCGCCCACCCATCAAGGTTAAACTTCTGGCCAATGTGTTTGCGTGGCCATGTATGGAACGTTGAAAAGGAGATAGGTCTCAGGGAAAAGGTGAACTTGGAGAGGGCTTGATGGGGGGATAGGTGAGAAACTAGAGAAAGATATGAGTTCAGGGAAAGGGCAGGTAGGATCTTAGAGGAAGTTCGGTTTGGTGGGCTAGTGGAAGGGAGGGAGGTGGCAGAAGCAGCTGAGCAGATGGTCTCAAACTTAATGACACAGAAATCCATGACCTCCTTGCGAAGTGAGGGTGGAGGAGAGAGGGGAGGGAGATTCAAGAAGGATGTTTGCAGTAGAGATAAGAAGCTGGGGGTTTATCTCTGCATTCCAGGATGATGCTGGAATAATGAACAATTTTAGCAGATGAGAGCAGGACCTGATAGTGCTTTACATGATTCAGTCAGCTCTGACAGTGAATGGCTAAACCAGTTAGTACTATATATGTTAAAGTCTGCATCCCTTGGACTTAAGGGAAGCAGACATGAGTGCCATAACGGGTGGAACAGCCACGGTGAGAATAAGAGAGAATAATGATTTTAATGGGGACAAGGATGTGGTCAAGCAGATCGGCTGCTGAAGTGTTGCTGTGAATGGATAAAGGACAGTTAAATTTTCAAAAGTGCAACTGTAAGTGAATTTGGAGACAATTTTCTCTGGGGCAGACATCATTGGGGGGTGATTGTTGGTGGGAGGTGGGGCAAGAGAGATGTGGGTGGAGAGTGACAATAGGAAGTTGGGGAGGCAGTGGCAGAGTGGTATTGTCACTGGACTGGTATTTCAAAAACCTAGCATAATGCTCTGGGGACCTGGGTTTGAATCCCACCAGGGCAGATAGTAAAAGTTGAATTCAATAAAAATCTGGAATTAAAAAAGTCTGATGATGACCATGAAATGATCATTATAAAACACATCTGGTTCACTAATGTCCTTTAGGGAAGCAAATCTGCTGTCCTTACCTGGTCTGGCCTACATGTGACTCCAGACTCACAACAATATAGTTGACTTGTAACTGCCCTCTGAATAAGAGCAATTAGGGATGAGCATTAAATGCTGGCCTAGCCAGCAACACCCACATCCCATGAATAAATTTTTTAAAAAGTGACTTTGATTGGCATGTTGGGAATAGCAAGGGACATGACAAGTTCAAGGAGGAAGCTGTGAATATAGGTTGGGAGCTTAAATGAAAAGAGTTATTTATTTTCTATTCATTCATACGATGTGGGCAGCATTTATTGCCCGTCCCTAGTTGCCCTTGAGAAGGAGGTGGTGAGCTGTCTTCTTGAACCGCTGCAGTCCATGTGGTGTAGGTAAACCCACAGTGCTGTTAGGGAGGGAGTTCGAGGACTTTGACTCAGTGATAGTGAAGGAACGGTGATATATTTCCAAGTCAGGATGGTGCGTGAATTGCAGGGGAATTTCAGGTGGTGGTGTTCCCATGTGTCTGCTGCCCTTATCTTTCTAGATGGTAGCAGTCATGGGGTTAGAAGGTGCTGTCTAAGGAGGCTTGGTGAATTCCTGCATCTTGTAGATGGTACACACTGCTGCTACTGTGCATCAGTGGTGGAGGGAGTGAATGTTTGTGGATGTGGTGCTAAAAAAGCAGGCTGCTTTGTCTTAAATGGTGTAAGCTTCTCGAGTGTTGTTGGAGCTGCAATCATCCAGGCAACTGGAGAGTATTCCATCACTTTCCTGACTTGTGCCTTGTACATGGTGGACAGGCTTTGGGGAGTCAGGTGAGTTACTCGCCACAGGATTCCTAGGCTCTGACCTGTTCTTGTAGCCATAGTATTTATGTGGCTGGTCCAGTTTAGTTGCTGGTCAATGGTAACCCCTAGGATGTTGATCGTGAGATATTCAGTGATGGTAATGCCATTGAATATCAAGGAGCGATGGTTAGATACTCTCTTGTGGAGATGGTCATTGCCGGCACTGGTGTGGCGCGAATGTTACTTGCCAATTGTCAGCCCAAGCCTGGATATTGTCCAGGTCTTGCTGCATTTGGACATCAAAGAGTCACAGAATCTTTACAGTGCAGAAGGAGGCCATTTGGCCCATTGGGTCTGCACTGGCTCTCTGAAAGAGCATTCCACCTAGTCCCACCCCCCTGCCTTATCCCCATAAACTTGCACTTTCTTTCTTTTCAGATAGAAATCCAATTCCCTGTGCCCTCTAGTTCTTGATGTACTCTTGAATGGGAACAGCTTCTCACTATTTACTCTGTCCATGCACATCAAGATCTTGAATACCTACATCAAGTCTCCTCTCAGCCTTCTTTGCTCTAAGGAAAACAGACCCAACCTCTCCAATCTATCCTGATAGCTGCAGTTCTTCATCCCGGGAATCATTCTTGTGAATCTCCTCTGTACTCTCTCCAATGCCTTCATATCCTTCCTCAAGTATGGTCCTCAGAACTGGACGCAGTACTCCAGATGAGGCCTAACGTGTGTCTTATACAAGTTTAACATGACCTCCTTACTCTTGTACTCGATGCTTATTAATAAAACCTAGGAAGTTGTATGCTTTATTAACTGCTTTCTCAACATGCCCTGCCCCCTTCAACGACTTATGTACATATACACTGATGCCCCTTTGTTCCTGAACCGTCTTCAGAGTTTCTCCCTTCATTTTATACTGTCTCTCCAGCCTTCCTGCCAAAATGAATCACCTCATACTTCTTTACATTGAACTTCATCTGCCACTTGTCTGCTCAATCCACTGACATGTCTGTGTGCTTTTGAAGTTCAAGACTATCCTCATCACAGTTGGCAAAGCTTCCAATCTTCGCATCATCCGCAAATTTTGAAATTGTGCCCTGCACGCCACAGTCTAGGTCATTAATATATATCAAGAAGAGCAAGGGTCCCAACACTGACCCCTGCAGAACCCCACTACAATCCTTCCTCAAATCTGAAAAACAACCATTTATCACTACTCTCTGTTTCCTATCCTCAGCCAATTTCTTATCCAAGTGCCTATTTTCCCTTTTATTGCATGAGGTAGAATTTTGCTCACAAGTCTGTTGTGTGGCACTGTATCAAATGCATTTTGAAAGTCCACACACACATCAACAGCATTGCCCTATCAACCTTCTCTGTTACCTCTTCAAAAACCTCCAGCAAGTTAGTTAAATATGATTTTCTTTTAATGAATCCATGCTGGCTTTCCTTAATTATCCCACACCTGTCTAAGTGACTATTGGTTTTGTCCCGAACTCTAGGCCGACATGCGGGAGCAGGCCCTGTTCGCCAACGCGTAAAATGATGCGCGGTGATGTCGGGCGTGCATCCCGACATCACCGCGCACCATTCAGGTCTTCAGTTTGGCAGACGCGCAACGGAGTCGGCTGCACACCTGACGAACTGTCAAAGGCCTGTTAAGGCCATTTAAAATCTAATTAAAGTAATTAACTGAGCTGCCCGTCCAACCTTAAGGTTGACGGGCAGGCAAAGAGCCCAGGCGGCCTTCGCATTTTTCATGGAACTTCATCCACGGGCAGGATGAGGTTTCATGAAGTGTTTATAAATTGAATAAAACTTTTTATTACAGTTCATTGACATGTCCCAGCTGATGTGACAGTGTCACGTGAGGGGACTTGTCTCAAAATTTTTCTTTTCTTTATTAAAATTTTTGATAATTAAACTAATCTCCCTGAGGCACCCCTGTGCCTCAAGGAGGTTTCTGCGCTTTTTCGCGTGCATGTGTGAAAGAGCGCAGGCCCCAGCTCAGCCTACTCCCCCCGCCCGCACAGGGAGCGCACAGCACTTCCAGGTGTGCGTCATGCTGGGCGGGCCTTAATTGGCCCCCCCATGTAAAATGGTGGTGCGCACCCGCACGCGCCTGCTCCCGCTCAGCCACCCCGACGGGGAGAAAATTCTCCTGATAGTTTCCAGAAGTTTCCCTACCACTGAAGTCAAACTGACAGGTGTATGGTTGTCAGCATTATCCTTGCACCCCTTTTTGAACAGGGGTGTAACATTCGCAATTCTCCAGTCATCTGTCACCACCCCTGTGTCTAAAGAAGACTGGAAGATTATCACCAGTGCCTCTGAAATTTCCAAGCTCACCTCCCTCAGTATCCTTGGATGCATCTCATCTGGTCCTGGTGTTTTATCTATTTTAAGTAAAGAAAGCTTTTCTAACACCTCCTCCTTCTCAATTGTAAATTTCTTGAACGTACCAGTTACCTCCTCCCTCACCTTGACCTGGTTAGCATCCTCTTCCTTTGTAAAGACAGATGCAAAGTACTCGTTTAATATCTCCGCTGCTTCTCCTGCCTACATATGCAAGTCTCCTTTTTATCCCTAATCTGCCCTGACCTTTCTTTTACCACCTTTTTATTATTTACATGTTTATAGAAGACCTCGGGATTCCCTTTTATGTTAGCTCCGTGTCTCTTTTCATGCTCCCTCCTTGCTTTTCTGATTAGTTTTTTTTCACTTCCCCTCTGGTCCTTCTATATTCAGCCTGATCCTCCATTGTATTTTCTACCTGACATCTGTCGTATGCGCACTTCTTCCTTTTTATCTATACCTCTATCTCTCTTGTCATCCAGGGTGTTCTAGATTTATTCGTTCCACCTTTCCCCTTCAAGGGAATATAACTTGACATTGCTTGCAATACTATCTCTTTGAAGGTAGCCCATTGTTGAGCCACTGTCTTTTCTACCAACATTTGATTCCAACTCACTCGACTCAGATGCATTCTCATCCCATTGAAGTTGACTTTCCCCAGTTAATTATCCTGCTCTGGATTGCTCCTTGTCCTTCTCCATGGCCAACCTAAACCTTATGATACAATGGTCACTGTCCCCTAAATACTCTCCCACTGTTATTTGATCCACTTGGGCCAACTCATTCCCCAGAACCAGGCCCAACAGTGCCTGTCCTCTTGGTGAACTGCTGAAGAAAATTATCTTGAGCACATTCCAGGAACTCTCGCCCTTCTTTTCCCTTTGTTCCATCCTATCCCAGTCTATATTTGGATGGTTGAAGTCCCCCATTATGATTGCTCTATAATTCTTACACTTCTCTATAATTTCTTTGCAAGTTTGTTTCTCAACATTCCTCCCACTAGTCGGTGGTCTATATACGACATCAATGTTATTGCATCTTTCCCATTACTTACCTCTAGCAGGTATTTGACCCCTCTGGAACGTTCTCTCCCACCAGTACGGTAAATACCCTCTTTAATCAGTACTGCCACTCCCCCTCCACTTTTCTTCCTTTCCCGTTTCTCCTAAATACCTTGTACCCAGGAATATTTAACACCCAATCCTGCCCTTCTTTGAGTCAGGTCTCTGTTACAGCAATAATATCAAAGTTCCATTTGTCAGCCTGTGCTTGTAGTTCACCAATCTTATTAGCCATACTCCGTGCATTCACATACATGCACATTCATCCTGATTTAGGCCTTTTAACTTTCTCCCTTGCTCTGACCCCACCTTATGACTTACTATAGCCTACTCTAGTTCTATCAAACTCTCCAAGTATTCTATTTACCTTGATATTACTCTCTGGCATATCCTCCTTAATACATCCCTACTTCCCACTGCCAGTTTTTCTCCTCTCCTCTCTGAATTTCCCCTCAGGTTCCCATCCCCCTTCCAATTTAGCTTCAACCCTCCCCAAGAGCACTCGCAAACCCCCCCCCATGAGGACATTAGTCCCAGTCCTGCTAAGCTGTAACCCGTCCTTCTTGTACAGGTCCCACCTGCCCCAAAACCAATCCCAATGCCTCAGAAATCTAAAGCCCTCCCCTCTTATTCCATTTCTCAAGCCACATGTTGAACTGCTCAATCTTCCTATTCTTATGCTCACCAGCACGTGGCACTGGTAGTAATCCTGAGATTACTGCTCTTCAGGTCTTGCTTTTCAATTTCCTTCTTAACTGATAAAATCTGCTTCAGAACCTCGTCCCTTTTCCTGCCTATATCATTGGTCCCAATGTGGACCACGACCTCCGACTGCTCACCCTCTCCCAAAAGAATGTCCTACAGCTGCTCTGTGACATCCTTGACCCTGGCACCAGGGATGTAACATACCATCCTGGAGTCACATCTACACCTGCAAAAATGCCTGTCTGCTCCTCTAACTGTGGAATCCCCTAAGACTATCGCACTTCCACTTTTCCACCTCTCCCCCTGTGCAGTGAACCAACCTGTGGTGCCACAAACTTGGTCTTGTTACAGTCCTCTGAGGAACCATTTCGCTCACCATTATTCAAAATGAAAAAGTGGTTAGGGAGCGAGATAGCCTCGGGGGACTGCCTGTTTCTCTTAGATACTCTAGCAGTCACCCATTTCCTCTCTGCCTGTGCACTTCTTAGCTGCGGTGTGACCACCTCTCTTAATGTGCTATCCACGTACTCCTCAGCCTTGTGGATATATCACAGTGACTTCAGCTGCTGCTCAAGTTCCGCAACCCAGAGTTCAAGTTTCTGCAGCCAGTGACACTTCCTGCAGATGTAGTCATTGAGGGCACTTTGTGCCTGCATGACTTCCCACATCCCTCAGGATGCACATTCCACATGGCCGAGCTGCATTGACATACCTTAAACTTTATATGAAGTGTTTATTCACCTGTCACTCACCAATCGTCACCATCTCTACCTCTCGTGCTCTTTCTGAAGTCTTGCTGCTCCCTCTCACGCTCTTTATGAAGTCTCGCTTCTCTCTCTCTCTCATGCTCTTTATGAAGTCTCGCTGCTTTCCCACTCATGCTCTTTATGAAGTCTTGCTGCTCTCTCCCTCTTGCGTTCTTTATATAGTCTCGCCGCTCTCTCCCTCTTGTGCCTCTTTATGAAGTCTCACTGCTCTCTCCCTCTCGCACCTCTTTATGAAGTCTTGCTGCTCTTTCCATGCAGTAATTATGGTTTTATTTAGTGTGCAATGTACCTTTAAGAATAACACTTGTTAAGGAGGATCACATGATCTGTATGAGGTTTCGCAGCTCACTCCCTCTCCTGCTCTTTATGGAGCCTTTCTGCTCTCTCTATCTTGCATCTCTTTATGAAGTCCTGCTGCTGACTCCTTCTTGTATCTCTTTATGAAGTCTTGCTGCTCTCTCCCTCTTGCGTTCGGTATGAAGTCTCGCTGATCTCTCCCCCTCGTTCTCTTATGAAATCTCACTGCTCTCTCCCTCTCCCGCTCTTTATGAAGTCTTTCTGCTCTCTCCATCTTGTGCCTCTTTATGAAGTCTCGCTGCTCTCTCCCACTCGCACCTCTTTATGAAGTCTCGCTGCTCTTACCATGCAGTAATTATGGTTTTATTTAGTGTGCAATGTACCTTTAAGAATAACACTTGTTAAGGAGGATCACATGATCTGTAGCAATCAATAGGAGAGTAGCGAGGGCTACCTCAGGAGTCAGTGTAGACGTAGAGTTGGAAATGAAAGCACACATGTAGTTGCTGCTGAGTATATTGTAAATAAATGTTTCCACCAAAGAAGTGTCTGCAGATCAACTCTATCATTAATAATACAACTCATCCACCCTACAACAAACTGATTATGAGGATAAAACAGGATTGAACGAAAGAAATCAAGTTAAAAACAATCGGCACTATACCTCGCCCAGTGATTTTAAGTAGCAAGCTCCATTAGAATTGAAGAAGTTATCCCCTCTCAAAATGCCACAATTTGGGAGAATTGATCCTTTTGCACCTGCCACAGATGATTAGTTTCAATACATAGAACACCTCACGTCCTTTTTCAAGCAAACGAGATTACAGGGGAAGAGAAGAAGCGAGCGATCTTCTTGAATACTTGTGGGAGCAAAACCTACAGTAATTGGAAGTTTGATGGCACCCAGTGCCCCAGATTTGAAGAATTTCGATGAATTGGTGGACCTCGTGAAAGGTCACTTTCAACCAAAGCCCTCAGACACGATGCAGAGGTTCGGGTTTAATTCGCAAAATAGAGCCCCGGGTGAGGCAATAGCATGTTATGTGGCAAATCTGAAGCAGTTAATGAGCTCGGTATGACTCTGAATGACATACTGAGTGAATCTGGATTTCCAGAAAGTGCTAAAGATAGCACCGGCCATGGAAAGTGCAGTAAGAGATTCAAAAGCGATACAGGGTGCACAAAATGATGCCATCCTCCACATTGGGCAGGAAACCTCAGCTGAAAGAGGCGCGAAAAGCGAGACTCCAGTGAGAAATGGGAAACAGCCCCAACTAGCTGAAGAATAAAGAAAAATAACTCAGCAGCGAAACCGAAGAATAATTTTAATTGAGGTGGAAACAATCAAGCTTTTAGCGATTGGCAATTTAAAAAAATCGAATGCTACTATGTCACAGAAATGGACATATGATGGGGCAATGCAAGGAAAGACTCAAGCAGGCTTGTAAACAAAAGAAGAAGCCCAATGAAATCTACAACGTAGAAAAGCCTGGAACAACAAATTCTGACATTTACTCATTGTTTAATCTGAAAGTTGGAAAGACAGAACCAATATATGTCACATAAAAGTAAATGGCAAACTTGTTAGAAAGCAAGTGGACATGGGAGCTTCCGCTACAGCAATCGGGGAACATACCTTCAGATATTTGAATAATGGTGAACGTCAATTAAGTTTAAAAGAAACAGCTGCCAAGCTAAAAACATACACGGGTGAAGACATTCAAGTAAAAGGCAAAAGTAGAGTAAATATCCATTATGGAAGCCAATCGGCAAAGCTACCCTTGATGATAGTAGCAGGTGAAGGGCCAAGCCTCCTGGGGCAAAATTGGTTAAAGGGGATTGAGTTAGAATGGGCCGAAATTTTCCAGTTGTGAGCAAGTGGGCTACCAGAGCTACTTAGAAGGTACCATCTTTAAGGATGAACTGGGGCCTGCAGGCAAAGATTCATGTGGATCCGGAAACAACCCCTAGCTTCATGAAGGCGAGACCGGTGCCATATGCCCTGCGAGAAAAAGTTGACATTGAACTGAGCAGACTAGAGAAACTGAGTGTTATGCAACATGTTCAGTTCTCAGAATAGGCAACACCCATAGTCCCTGCCCTTAAACCCAACCAAAGCGCCCAAATTTGTGGGGACTACAAACTGACAGTTAATAAGGTAGCTAAGCTGGACAGGCACCCCATTCCGAAAATCGAAGACCTGTATGCCAAGCTGGCAGCAGGGACAATGTACACAAAGCTTGACATGAGTCATGCTTATCAACAATTAGAGTGGGATAATGCCTCCCAGGAATTTGTCACAATTAAAACCCATAAAGGGTTTTACCAATATACACGATTGCCTTTCAGTGTCTCCTCCGCTTGTGCCATCTTTCAGAGAACAATGGAAAGCTTACTGCAGGGGCTGCCCCAGGCTGTAGTCTATTTAGATGATGTATTGGTGACAGGATTCACTGAAAAAGAGCACTTGGCAAACTTAGAAGAAGTCTTAAAATGATTCTTGCAAGCTAGAGTGCATTTAAAAAAAGAAAAGTGCATGTTCCAAGCGAGGGAGGTAATCTATTTGGGTCACCGGGTAGATTCACAGGGCCTCCACTCGGTTGAGGAAAAAGTGAGAGCCATAAGAGCGGCACCTGCACCAAAGAACGCCTCAGAGCTCAAATCATTCCTAGGAATGATCAGCTATCATGGGCGGTTCTTACCCAATTTGTCTACAGTGCTGGCCCCCCTGCATTCTCTACTCAAAAAGAACCCCAGAAAGAAGCTTTTATAAAGGTGAAATACTTGTTGCACTTGTCCAATCTATTAGTGCATTATGACCAGACAAAAGAATAAGTACTGACGTGACGCATCTCTCTACAGAGTGGGAGCAGAGCTCTCTCATCAGATGGACGACGGCACGGAACGGACAGTAGGTTACACATCAGGAACGCTCACCACAGCAGAAAAGGGATACTCGCAGATAGAAAAAGAAGGCCTGTCAATCATCTTTGGTGTCAAGAAATTTCACCAATGCGTACATGGCTGCCATTTCACAATTGTTTCAGACCACAAACCATTGCTAGGATTATTTAGTGAGGATGAGGCTATATCACCCATAGCCTCAGCAGGGATAGAATGATGCGCTTTAATTCTGGCAGCATATGAATACACTTTCGGACATAGGCCCGTCAATCAAATCGCAAACACCAACGCCTTTAGTCGTTTGCCTTTACAACAAAATGGTGAGCACGTCCCAGTTCCACAGGAACTTCTTTTACTGGTAAATTTCTTAGATTCCTCGCTGGTATGTGCTCGACAGATCAGAGACTGGACAAGTCGGACCCAGTCCAATCTCAAGTATGAGAACAAGTGCTGCATGGTTGATCACAGGAGCCTGCACCTGAAGAAATGAAACCGTACTTCAACAGAAGTCATGAAATAACCAGTCAGGAAAGCATCTTATTGTGGGGAGCACGAGTGATAGTACCTCCAAAGGGAAGGTAGCCACTTTTAATTGAACTACACATTGCCCATCCAGGAATTTCCCAAGTGAAGACCATAGCACGCAGCTTTCTATGGTGGCCTGGGATGGATGGTGAAATAGAGATTTTAGTAAAGCACTGTGTGCAACATCAGAAACTGCAAAAGTTGCCAGTGACAGCTCCGTTACACCCATGGGAGTGGCCAGGTAGGCCCTGGGTGTGGTTACACATTGACTACGTTGGACCTTTCCTGGGAACAATGTTTCTGCTCATTGTCGAAGGCCATTCAAAATGATTGGACGTATATGAGGTGAAGTCACCAACGTCGGCTACTACAATTGACAAACTACATCAGAGTTTTGCCATTCACGGATTACCAGAAGTAGTCGTTTCTGATAATGGCACGGCATTTACAAGTGCTGAATTTCAACGGTTTATCAGCCTCAACGATATCGCTCATGTGAAAACTGCACTGTAACACCCTTCCTGAAATGAACTGACCGAAAAGGTGATTCAAACGTTCAAGGCAAGCATGGAAAAGCTAACTGGTGATTCCTTGGCAACCAAGCTAGCACGCTTTCTTTTTCATTACAGGACTACCCCTCACACAACAACAGGTGTCGCACCTGCGGAGTTATTGTTGAAACGCCCTCTCAGGATGAGATTGAGCTTAATAATGCTGAACTTAGAGGGGAAGGTGGAAAGGAGTCTGGTAAGCCAGAAAACTAGACACGACTGGCATAATCGCAAGAGGAGATTTACCGTGGGAGAGCTGGTTAACGTGAAAAACTGCGGGGAAGGACCAAAGTGGTGTGGACCATTTAAGGAAGAGAGAGACAAGTCACCAAGATTTGGTTCCACCAGTGATCATGACTGGGTCTGCATTTCCTGTTGAGGATACTCAACCCAGGACTGACATGCCTGATGTTCCTGTAAGAGCTGAGGGTACAGAACTGCAAGTGCCCACTGAAGCACCTGATGTTCAGGCAACTCCGGAACAGGAGATACCTGACAAAGAATCTGAAGTTCTGGAGCTGCTATGTTCCACATGTACCAAGAAACCACCTAAAAGACTGAACTTGTAAATTCCTTACCCAATGTAAATATTATATTGTCTTGAAAAATATGTACATATATATATGTATAGCTGAGTTAAAGGGGGAGGAATGTAGTAATTATGGGTTTATTTAGTGTACAATGTACCTTTAAGAATGATATTTGTTAAGGAAGATCACATGATCTGTAGTAACCAATAGGAGAGTAGCGCGGGCTAGCTCAGGAGTCAGTGCAGAGATAGAGTTGGAATTGAAAGCACACGTGTAGTTGCTGCTGAGTATTTTGTAAATAAACTTAATGTTTCCACCCAAGAAGTGTCTGCAGATCAACTCTATCATTAATAATACAACTCAGCCACCCTACAACACTCCCTCTCGTGCTCTTTAAGAAGTCTTGCAGCTCTCTCCCTCTCGCGCCTCTTTATGAGGTCTTGCTGCTCCTTCCCTCTCGTGCCTCTTTATGAAGTCTTTCTGCTTCCTCCCTGTCGTGTTCCGTATGAAGTCTCACTGTTCTCTCCCAGATCTCTCTCCCAGATGATTGGCCTCCAACAACTACAACCATTTTCCTTCGTGCTAGGCATGACTCCATCCAATGGAGCATTTTCCCCCTAACTCCCATTGACACCAGTTTTGCTAGGGCTCCTTGATGCTACACTCAGTGAAATGTGACTTTGATGTCAAGGGCAGTCACTCTCACCTCACCTCTTGAGTTCAGCTCTTTTGTCCTTGTTTGGTCTAGGGCTACTATCTGGTCATGTGCTGAGTGGGCCTGGCAGAACCCAAACTGAGCAGTAGTGAGCAGGTTGTTTCTGAGTAAATGCCGCTTGATTGTTGACGACACCTTCCATTACCTTACTGATGATTGAGGGTAGACTGATGGGGTGGTAATTGGCTGGGTTGGATTTGTCCTGCTTTTGTGTACAGGACATACCTGGGCAGTTTTCCACATTCCCTGGTAGATGCCAATGTTGTAGCTGTACTGGAACAGCTTGGCTAGGGGCGCGGCAAGTTCTGGAGCACAAGTCTTCAGTACTATTGCTGGAATATTGTCAGGATCCATAGCCTTTGCAGTATCCGTTGCCTTCAGCCGTTTCTTGATTTAACCCTGAGTGAATCGAATTGGCTGAAGACTGGCATCTGTGATGCTGGGGACCTTATGGAGGAGGCCGAGATGGGTCATCTACTTGGCACTTCTGGCTGAAGATTGTAGCAAATGCTTCAATCTTATCTTTTGCACTGATGTGCTGGGTTCCTCGATCATTGAGGAATGGGGATAATTGTGGAGCCTCCTCCTCCAGAGAGTTGTTTAATTGTCCACTACCATTCACAATTGAATGCGGCAGGACTGCAGAGCTTAGACCTGATCCTTTGGTTTTGGAATCAGTTAGCTCTGTCCATTGCTTGCTGCTTTTGTTGTTTAGCATGCAAGTAGTCCTGTGTTGCAGCTTCACCAGGTTGACACCTCATTTTTAGGTATCCCTGGTGCTGCTTCTTGGCATGCCTTTCTGCATTGAACCAGAATTGATCCCCTGGCTTGATTGCAATGGTGGATGTGGGATATGCTGGGCCATGAGGTTACAGAATGTGATTGTATACAATTCTGTTGCTGCTGATGACCCGCAGCGCCTCATGGATGCCCGGTTTTGAGTTGTTATATCTGTTCAAGATCTCCCTTTTAGCACGATGGCAGTGCCACACAACACGATGGAGGGTTTCCTCAATGTGAAGGCGGAACAAAGACTGTGCGGTGTCACTCCTACTGATGCTGTCATGGACAGATGCATCTGTGTTATGTTGATTGGCGAGGAGGAGGAGGTCAAGTAGGTTTTTCCCTCTTGTTGGTTCCCTCACCATCTGCCGCAGACCCAGTCGAGCAGCTATGTCCTTTTGGACTTGGCCAGCTTGGTCAGTTGTGCTACCGGGCCACTCTTGGTGATGGACAGTGACGTCCCCCACCCAGAGTACATTCTGTGTCCTTGCCACCTTCAGTGCTTCCTCCAAGTGGTGTTCAACATGGAGGAGTATTGATTCATCAGCTGAGGGGGGGAAAGGGTGTGGTATGTGGTAATCAGCAGGAGGTTTCCTTGCCCATGTTTAGCCTGATGCCAGGAGACTTCAGGGGGTCCAAAGTCGATTTCACTTTATCAAAGTGAAATATCCCAAGGTGCTTCACAGGACCATTATCAAACAAATATTGACACCAAGCAACATAAAGAGATATGAGAACAGAGAGTTAGAGAGTTGAAGAGGTTTACAGAGAGCATTTCAGAAGTAAGGGCCACAGCAGCTAAAGGCATGGCCACCAATGGTGGAATGATTAAGCTCGGGGATTAGTAAAAGGCCAGAATTGGAGGAACAGAGAACTTGGAGGGTTGTAGGGCTGGAGGAGATTGCAGAGATTGGGAGCGGGAGAGGAGATGGAGGAGATTGCAGAGATTGGGAGCGGGAGGGGCGATGGAGGAGATTGCAGAGATTGGGAGCGGGAGAGGCGATGGAGGAGATTGCAGAGATTGGGAGCGGGAGGGGCGATGGAGGAGATTGCAGAGATTGGGAGCGGGAGAGGCGATGGAGGAGATTGCAGAGATTGGGAGCGGGAGAGGCGATGGAGGAGATTGCAGAGATTGGGAGCGGGAGAGGCGATGGAGGAGATTGCAGAGATTGGGAGCGGGAGAGGCGATGGAGGAGATTGCAGAGATTGGGAGCGGGAGAGGCGATGGAGGAGATTGCAGAGATTGGGAGCGGGAGAGGCGATGGAGGAGATTGCAGAGATTGGGAGCGGGAGAGGCGATGGAGGAGTTGCAGAGATTGGGAGTGGGTGAGGCGATGGAGGAGATTGCAGAGATTGGGAGTGGGTGAGGAGATGGAGGGGATTGCAGAGATTGGGAGCGGGAGAGGCGATGGAGGAGATTGCAGAGATTGGGAGCGGGAGAGGCGATGGAGGAGATTGCAGAGATTGGGAGCGGGAGAGGCGATGGAGGCGATTGCAGAGATTGGGAGCGGGAGAGGCGATGGAGGAGATTGCAGAGATTGGGAGCGGGAGAGGCGATGGAGGAGATTGCAGAGATTGGGAGCGGGAGAGGCGATGGAAGAGATTGCAGAGATTGGGAGCGGGAGAGGCGATGGAGGAGATTGCAGTGATTGGGAGCGGGAGAGGCGATGGCGGGAGTTGAAAACATGGATGAGAATTTTAAAATTGAGGCAATGTTTAACCGGGAGCCAATATAGGTCAATGAGGAGAGGGTGATGAGTGAACTGGACTTAATGGGAATTTAAAGGATGGGAAGCAGAATTTGGATGACTTCAAGTTTACAGAGGGTAGAATGTGGAGGCTGGCCAGGAGTGCATTGGAATAGTCAAGTCTAGAAGTAAAAAAGACATAGATGAGGGTTTCAGATGAGCTTAGGAGGGTTGGGGTTGAGAAATGTTACATAGATAGAAAACAGGTGGTCTTTGTGATCACTCTTGGTGTTGGTGTAATATAGCATGGATAGAAGATTGGCTAACTAACAGAAAACTGTCAGGATAAATGGGTCATTATCAGATTGGCAAACTATAACTGGTGGAGTGCCACAGGGATCATTGCTTAGGCCTCAACTATTTACGATCCATTTTAATGAGTTGCTAAAGGGACTGACTGTTTTACACAGATTTGCTGGCAATACAAAAATGGTATTTTTGGAACGAAAGCAAGTTCTGTGGAGGATTCAAATAATCTGCAAAGGGATATAAATAGGTTAAGTGAGTGGGCAAAAACTTGGCAGATTGAGCGTCATGTGGGAAAATGTGAGGTTGCCCACTTTGGCAAGAAGAATAGCAAAGCAAAATATTATTTAAATGAAGGGAGATTGCTGAATGCTGCATACAGAGGGATCTAGGTGTCCTTGTACGTGAATCACAAATGTTAGCATATAGTACCACTAATAATTAGGAAGGCAAATGGAATGTTGGCCTTTGTTGCAATGGGTATGGAATATAAAAGTAGGGAAGTTTTGCTACAACTCTACAGGCCATTGGTGAAACCGCATCAAGGGTACAATTTTGGTCTCCTTTCTAAAGGAGGAATGTACTTGTATGGGAAGCAGTTCAGAGAAGGGTCACTAGGCTGATTCTTGGGATGAAGGGGTTGTCTTATGAGGGAAGGTTGAGCAGTTTGGGCCTATGCGCACTGGAGTTTAGAAGGATGAGGGGTGATCCTATAATGTGGCTAAATGTGAAGTTATATGCTTTGGTGTGTAAAACAGAAAGGCAGAGTATTATTTAAATGGTGATATATTGGGAAATGTGGATGTACAAAGGGATCTGGGTGTCCTTGTACAACAATCAAAGAAAGTAAACAGGCAGGTGCAGCAAGCAATTAGGAAGGCAAATGATATGTTGGCCTTCATTGCAAGAGGATTTGAATTCAAAAGTAGGGATGTCTTACTGTAGTTGTACAGAGTCTTGGTGAGACCACACCCAGAGTATTGCGTGCAATTTTGATCTCTCTACCTAAGAAAGGATATACTTGCCATAGAGGGAGTGCAGCGAAGGTTCACTAGGCTGATACCAGGGATGGCAGGACGGTCATATGAGGAGAGATTGGTTTGACTGGGCCTGTGTTCACTAGAGTTTAGAAGAATGAGAGAAGGTCTGATTGAAACATATAAAATTCTAACAGGGGTGGACAGACTGAATGCAGGGAGGATGTTTCCCCTGTTTGGGGAATCAAGAACCAGGGGCCACAGTCTCAGGATACAGGGCAGGCCATTTAGGACTGAGATAAGGAAAAATTTCTTCACTTAGAGGGGGGTCAAGCTGTGGAATTCTCTACCACAGAAATCTGTAGAGGCCGGGTCACTGAGTATATTCAAGAAAGAAATTGATAATTTTTTTGGATATTAGGGGCATCAAGGGGTATGGATAGAAAGCGTTGAGATAGAGGATCAGCCATGATCATATTGAATGATGGTGCAGGCTTGAAGGGCCAAATGGCCTACTCCTGCTCCTAGTTTCTATGTTATGTTGAAACACAAAACTTTGAGGGGGCTTGACAAGGTAGATGCTGAGAAGATGTCTTCCCTTGTCAGAGAATCTAGAACTAGGAGGCACAGTTTAAAAATAAGAGGTCTCCCCATCCCATTTAAGACAAAGATGAGGAGGAATTTCTTCTCTCAGAGGGTTGTTAATCTTTGGAATTCTGTTCACCATAGAGCAGTGGAGGCTGGGGCATTGAATATATTCACAGCTGAGTTAGACAGATTTTTGATCTACAAGTGAATCAAAGGTTATGAAGGTCAGGCAGGAGAATGGGATTAAGGCCACAATCAGATCAGCCATATTTTTATTGAATGGCACATTGGGCTCGAGTGACCAAATTGCCTATTCCTGCTTCTTAGAATTTTACGACCTTATAATCTTATGACATGGATGTGGGTGTTGGGGGGTGGAAACAGTCAATATCGAGGAGGACTGCAACAAATTACAGAAGGACATGAATAAACTTGCAGAATGGACAGATAATTAGCAAATCAAGTTCAACATGAATAAATATGAGGTATTACTTTTTGGTAGGAAGAATAGGGAGGTCATTTATTACTTCGGAGGTGCAAGTCAAGCTGGGACAGAGGAACATAGGGGTCTCAAAGTGCAAATACACCAATCGCTAAAAGTTATGCCACAGGTTAGCAAGTCCATAATAAAAGCAAACCATGCAGTAACCTTTATTTTTAGAGGGATCGAATTGAAAAGTATGGAAGTTATGCTAAACTTATATCGAACCTCAATTAGACCACAGCTAGAGTATTACCTGCAGTTTGGTCACCATATTATAATAAGGATATACAGGTACTGGAGAGGGTGCAAAGGACATTTACAAGGATGATACCAGAAATGCATGGGGATACATATCAGGAAAGGATAGGTCTCTTCTCATGAAGAAAGAAGGTTGAGGGGTGACCTAATAGTGGGGCGTTTAAAATTTTGTTTTATTTTTTCATGGGATGTGAACCAAAATTTGTTGCTCACCCCTAATTACCCTTAAGAAGATGGTGGCATGCCATCTACTTGAACCGCCGCAGTCCATTTGGTGTAGGCTCACCCACAATGATGTTAGGAAGGGAGTTACATGACTTTCATCCAGCGACAGTGAAGGCCATATAGTTCAAGGTCAGGATGGTGTGTGACTTGGAGGGGAACTTGCAGGTAGTGGTGTTCTCATGCATCTGCTGCCCTCATCCTTCTAGGTGGTAGAGGTTGCGGGTTTGGAAGGTACTAGTGAAGGAGCCTTGGTGAGTTGCTGCACCCTGTAGATTGTACACACTGCTGTCATTGTGCGGCGGAAGGAATGAATGTTTAAGGTGATGGATGGGGTGCCAATCAAGCAGGCAGCTATGTCCTGAATGGTGCCAAGCTTCTTGAGTATTGTTGGAGCTGACTCATCCAGGCAACTGGAGCGTATTCCATCACACTCCTGATTTGTGCCTTGTAGATGGCAGATAGGCTTTAGGGAGTCAGGAGCAAAATTCTCAGCCTTTGACCTGTCTTCTGTTTATTTTTATTCATTCGGGGGATGTGGACTTCGTTGGCTGGGCCAGCATTTATTGCTTATCTCTAGTTGCCCTTGAGATGGTGGTGGTGAGCTGCCTCCTTGAACCACTGCGCCCACAGTGCTGTTAGGAAGGGAGTTCCAGGATTTTGACCTAGCGACAGTGAAGGAACGGCGATATATTTCCAAGTCAAGAAGGAGAGTGACTTGGAGGGAAATTCCAGGTGGTGGTGTTCCCATCTATCTGCTGGTCTTGTCCTTCTAGGTGGTAGTGTTCGTGGGTTTAGAAGGTGCTATCAAAGGAGCCTTGGTGAATTCCTGCAGTGCATCTTGTAGATGGTACACATGGCTGCTACTGTGCATCGGTGGTGGAGGGAATGAATGTTTGTGGATGTGGTGCCAATCAAGCAGGCTGCTTTGTCCTAGACGGTGTCCAGCTTCTTGAGTGTTGTGGGAGCTGCACTTATCCTGGCAAGTGGAGAGTGTTCCATCACATTCCTGACTTGTGCCTTGTAGATGGTGGACAGGCAGGAGGTGAGTTACTCGTCCCATGACTCCTAGCCTCTGATCTGCTCTTGTAGCCACAGTATTTATTTGGCTAGTCCAATTCAGTTTCTGGTCAATAGTGGGGGATTCAGTGATGGTAATGCCATTGAACATCAAGGGACAATGATTGGACTCTCTTGTTGGAGATGATCAATGTTACTTGCCACTTGTCAGCCCAGGCCTGGATATTGTGGAGGTCTTGCTGCATTTGTACATGGACTGGCTTCAGTATCTGAGGAGTCATAAATGGTGCTGAATATTGTGCAATCATCAGCGAACATCCCCACTTCTGACCTTATGATGGAAGAAAGGAGCTTTGAATGAATGAGGCAGCTTTTTTTTTTATATCATTCATTGGATGTATGTGTCACTGGCTAGGCCAGCACTTATTGCCTAGAGATTTGAACCCAGGTCCCTAGAGCATTACCCTGGGTCTCTGGATTACTAGTCCAGCGACAATACCACTACGCCACTGCCTCCGCTGAAGATGGTTGGGCCTAGGACACTACACTGAGGAGCTCCTGCAGTGAAGTCCTGGAGCAGAGATGATTGACCTCCAACAACCACAACCATGTACTAGGTATGACTCCAATCAGTGGAGGGTTTTCCCTAATTCCCATTGACTCCAGTTTTGCTAGGGCTCCTTGATGCCACACTCGGTCAAATGTGACGTTGATGTCAAGGGCAGTCAGTCTCACATCACCTCTGGAGTTCAATGTGTCCATACTGTGTCTCGCCGCCAAGTTGGAAGAGCCACAAGCTGACACCAGGTGTCTGCAGTGATGTTGGTGACCTACCCAACCTTATTGAAACATGGACCAAGGAGTGTAACATGTGCACAAGTCAAAGGGTGTCGTGAAACCCAGCGGCGCAATTAAAGTGAAGGTCAACATGAAGCAACAAAGGTTGGACCCCATTGCTCCATGTGGCAGATGCACCGCCAGCACATCTCACCCATTCCATTGGGGAGGTGGAGAACAGGGTCCGTGATAGGACGTGAAAGCTGGTGAATAATTCCGGGGCAGGGCGAAGCGAGAGGAAACTCTGGCAAACACCCATAATAGTCCTGACTTGAAAATTGGTCATCCAACCTGGGTATCGGGGCGAAAGACTGAAACTATGAAAGATGATACAGAGAGGATGTTTCATCTCATTGGGAAGCCATCAATATAAGGTCGTCACCAAGAAATCCAATAGGAAATTTGAAAGAATCTTCTTCGCCTAAAGTGTGGTGAGAATGTGGAACTCACTCCCACAGGGAATGGTTGTAGTGACTAGTAAGGGGTACATTTAGAGAAGCAAGACAAGCATTTGAGCAAGAAGGGAATAGAGCATTATGTTGATAGATTTAAATGATGAATAATGAGAGGAGGCTCCAGTGGAGCATAAACACCGGCATGGACTAGTTGGGCCGAATGACCTATTTCTGTGCCGTATAATATCGTTTGTCCATGATCATGTGTAACGTGTGGAAGGACTTTTACACATATTGTGTGTTTGGATTCGTATTGTATTTAGATTACTTATACATTTATTTGTAATGCACTCAATTCACTTTAATTCTAACCTTAAATCTATTCATCAACAAGTTTTTGTTTGGCAGGGATTTATATCCTCAATTCCAACCTTCACTCTGTGGAAACAGAAATACCTGGAAAAACTCAGCAGGTCTGGCAGCATCGGCGGAGAAGAGCACAGTTGACGTTTCGAGTCCTCATGACCCTTCAACAGAACTAAGTAAAAATAGGAAAGGGGTGAAATATAAGCTGGTTTAAGGGGGGGTGGTTGTTGGGTCAAGCAGCCAGTAATAGGTGGAGATAACCAAAAGATGTCACAGACAAAAGGACAAAGAGGTATTGAAGGTGGTGATATTATCTAAAGGAATGTGCTAATTAAGAGTAGAAAGCAGGACAGACAAGATACAGATAGCTCTAGTGGGGGTGGGTTGAAGGAATACTAAAAGGGCTAAAAAGTAGAGATAAACAATGGGTGGAAATACATTTAAAAATAATGGAAATAGGTGGGAAAAGAAAAATCTATATAAATTATTGGAAAAAACAAAAAGGATGGGGAAGAAACGGAAAGGGGGTGGGGATGGAGGAGAGAGTTCAAGATCTAAAATTGTTGAACTCAATATTCAGTCCGGAAGGCTGTAAAGTGCCTAGTCAGAAGATGAGATGCTGTTCCTCCGGTTTGCGTTGGGCTTTATTGGAACAATGCAGCAAGCCAAGGACAGACATGTGGGCATGAGAGCAGGGTGGAATGTTGAAATGGCAAGCGACAGGGAGGTCTGGGTAATGCTTGCGGACAGATCAAAGGTGTTCTGCAAAGCAGTCACCCATTCTGCGTTTGGTCTCTCCAATGTAGAGGAAACTGCATTGGGAGCAACGAATGCAGTAGACTAAGTTGAGGGAAGTGCAAGTGAAATGCTGCTTCACTTGAAAGGAGTGTTTGGGCCCTTGGACGGTGAGGAGAGAGGAAGTGATGGGGCAGGTGTTACATCTTCTGCGGTTGCATGGGAAGGTGCCGTGGGAGGGGGTTGAGGAGTAGAGGGTGATGGAGGAGTGGACCAGGGTGTCACGGAGGGAACGATCACTACGGAATGCCGCCGGGGGGGTGAAGGGAAGATGTGTTTGGTGGTGGCATCATGCTGGAGTTGGCGGAAATGGTGGAGGATGATCCTTTGAATGCGGAGGCTGGTGGGGTGATAAGTGATGACAAGGGGGACCCTATCATGTTTCTGGGAGGGAGGAGAAGGCGTGAGGGCAGATACGCGGGAGATGGGCCAGACACGGTTGAGGGCCCTGTCAACCACCGTGGGTGGAAAACCTCGGTTAAGGAAGAAGGAGGACATGTCAGAGGAGCTGTTTTTGAAAGTGGCATCATCAGAACAGATGCGACGGAGGCGAAGGAACTGAGAGAATGGGATGGAGTCCTTACAGGAAGTGGGGTGTGAGGAGCTGTAGTCGAGGTAGCTGTGGGAGTCGGTAGGCTTGTAATGGATATTGGTGGACAGTCTGTCACCAGAAATTGAGACAGAGAGGTCAAGGAAGGGAAGTGTCAGAGATGGACCATGTGAAAATGATGGAGGGGTGGAGATTGGAAGCAAAATTAGTAAATTTTTCCAGGTCCCGACGAAAGCATGAAGCAGCACCGAAGTAATCATCGATGTACTGGAGAAAAAGAGTTGTGGGAGGGGGCCGGAGTAGGACTGGAACAAGGAATGTTCCACATACCCCATAAAGAGACAGGCATAGCTGGGGCCTATGCAGGTACCCATAGCCACACCTTTTATTTGGAGGAAGTGAGAGGAGTTAAAGGAGAAATTGTTCAGTGTGAGAACAAGTTCAGCCAGACGGAGGAGAGTAGTGGTGGATGGGCCTCTGTTCGAGGAAGAAGCGGAGAGCCGCCAGACCATCCTGGTGGGGGATGGAGGTGTAGAGGGATTGGACGTCCATGGTGAAGAGGAGGTGGTTGGGGCCAGGGAACTGGAAATTGATGTGACGTAAGGTGTCAGAGGAATCACGGATGTAGGTGGGAAGGGACTGGACAAGGGGAGAGAGAAGGGAGTCAAGATAGCGAGGAATGAGTTCCGTGGGGCAGGAACAGGCTGACATGATCTGCCGGGACAGTCCTGTTTGTGGATTTTGGGTAGGAGGTAGAAGCGGGCCGTCCGAGGTTGGGTGACTATCAGGTTGGACGCTGTGGAAGGAAGATCTCCAGAGGAGATGAGGTCAGTGACAGTCCTGGAAACAATGGCTTGATGTTCAGTGGTGGGGTCATGGTCCAGGGAGAGGTAGGAGGAAGTGTCTGCGGGTTGACGCTTAGCCTCCATGAGGTAGAGGTCAGTGCGCCAGACAACAACAGCACCACCCTTCTCAGCGGGTTTGATGACAATGTTAGGGTTGGACCTGAGAGAACGGAGTGCAGTAAGTTCAGAGAGAGACAGGTTAGAATGGGTGAGAGGAGCAGAGAAATTGAGACAACTAATGCCACTTGCACTTCCCTCAACTTAGTCTACTGCATTCGTTGCTCCCAATGCGGTTTCCTCTACATTGGAGATACCAAACGCAGACTGGGTGACCTCTTTGCAGAACACCTTCGGTCTGTCCGCAAGCATTACATAATATTACCACCTTCAACCTCTCTTTGGCCTTTTGTCTGTGACATCTTTTGGTTATCTCCAGCTATTACTGGCTGCTTGTCCCAACAACCACCCCCCCCCCCCACCCCCCCCCTTTAAACCAGCTTATATTTCACCCCTTTCCTATTTTTATTTAGTTCTGTCGAAGGGTCATGAGGACTCGAAACGTCAACTCCTTTCTTCTCCACCGATGCTGCCAGACCTGCTGAGTTTTTCCAGGTATTTCTGTCTGTTTTTGTTTTGGATTTCCAGCATCCGCAGTTCTTTGCTTTTATCCTTCACTCTGCGGATGTCACTTCAGATAAGGCAGCAAACAAACTAAATGTAGTGCTCAAAGAGGGGAGCTTGTCCCAGGACAGCACTTTCCTCTCACGGGTGTACTTGTATTAAGGGGCAGGATCAGTTGGGCAAGGTTTGAACTTTATAGCAATCCTGAAGCGGGTGAAGGCCTTGTTTTGGGGGGTAAACCATTTTTGTGCACTCTATGTGGCTGCATTTGCTCTTCAGTAGGTGATGTGTGCGGCCCTGTGCAGACAGAAATGTTCGAGGTTTCTGGACTTACCCTGACTGACGAACCGTCAATGTCCTCCTCAGAGCCCATCATTTCCAATTCTCCTCCGCGGTTCTCCACTCCTTCCATCCGAGGCGGAGTTGGGTTCTTTTCCAGACTTGGTGGCGGTTTGACAGGGTGAGGGCTCTGGTGTGTTAGCCTGCTGTCAGACCCGGGCTTGTTTGGACTGAGTGTGTTCCCCTGCAGGGTTTCAGTGTTAGTCGCTCGCGGGGAGGTACACAAATCCCCAGCACCTAATTCATCATCTGGAAGAATCACTCCAGCCAAAGTACTGACGGCTCCTTGTAGGCTCTGCGCCCGGCTGCCCTTCGGCACAGGCGGTTCTTGGTAATATTTCTTCTGCAAAACTTTCTCCCTTCCAGCTTCGCTTACTCTGACCCCCTCAACGTCCAGGTGGATCACACTATCTGATACCGATCCCTTGGTCGAAGTTTCTCTCTCTTGGCACGGAAGAGCATTGGGAGAAGTTAACCATGCTTTGAAAGGGTCCGCCCCAATGGTCAGTGGGGGCAACTCGGATAGACCCTCGGGTGAGAGGAGGCGAGTTTCATCTCCCCCTTCTCCAAGGACCCTGCTCCTTTCCGAAGCGGGGCCACTTCCCATCAGTGGGGAGCTGCCTGCGGAACCCATCCTTTCCCCGGTGTCTGGAGTCGGGGAACGAGGGATCTCCGAGCTGCCCAGGGTCACAGCTTCAGCTGGCTGCTCGGGGGCAGCCCGGGGGTCCGGGTGGCGGCACCGGGTCACTTTCACCTCGTCAGTTTCAGTCCCGTCGTCTTTCAGCCTCATTAAAAGGCAGGGGAGGCGGTCCAGCTCCTGCTGCCACAGCTCGTTCTCCTGCTCACTCAGAACATCAGAGCACACCAGGAAGTCCAGGTAATAGTCGTCTTCAGCGGTTAGGTGGCCCATGTCTCCAGCACCGCTGGCGGGGCAGCATCGCTGGACGCCCACTTTGAGGGAACCCTCGCCGGCAGCCGTTTGGGAAAGTCTCCTTGAACTTGCAGAGTCCCCCCTTGGACAAGCAGCCCGGTGTAAGCTGCCTATCCCAGAGTGGCGGCTTCCATCCCCCTGAGGGAGGGAGCTCCGGGAGCCGGCCACACTCCCTCTGAGACTCTGCAGCCCATGCCCCTTGACCATATTTGGGAGGCAGGGAACAGCTGAAGACTTCACCACTATGTCCATCTGTTCCGCAAAAGTGAAACCCGGAATTCCAGATGGGATTTCCTTTAAACTTTCTGCCGTCTGCTCAGCGGCTTCTTTCTCTTGGCTCGGTGGCTGCACTCGATTTTCAGTTGGGTGAATTTTAGCAGCAGCATTTGAAAGGCGATCCTTTGAGCTTTTGCAGTAACACCCCCAGCGAACCGCGTTGTCCAATTGTAGCGCCGTCTTGGCTTCGTCTCTTTCCTTGAGCTTCTGCAACATGTTTTGTCTTACCTGAGCTTCCGTGACCAAGCCAACTTGCAAGAACGAGGAGCAGATGGCCATCCCCTTTGAATTTCTCGCGGACACTTGGTAGACCGCGGCGTCCTCTTCAGTACATCTAAAAGTCAATGAAAGGCTTACTGAAAGTCATCATTGGGAAAACTCTGTGTGGCACATGAGGTTGGACCGTTTAACCATTCACCGCAAGCCATGGTCAGATTTATATTTGATATACAAGAGGTAAGTTTCTAGATCCAAATAAGCTATTCAAGTTCAATTCTCAGTTATGATCAATGTTTTGGCATCCTCGGATAATACAACAGTTCTTCTGCCAAATCGACTATGTGTCAAGAGACAAAAACAGAATTACCTGGAAAAACTCAGCAGGTCTGGCAGCATCGGCGGAGAAGAATAAAGTTGACGTTTCGAGTCCTCATGACACTTCAAATGTGTCAAGAGACATCTTTTAAAATGGCTTACAAAGATAATGTGCCTGTCCGAAGGGACCTTAATGACTCTTCGAATTTATATAACTGCTATACAATATATAGGTCTGGCTGGATTGGTTTGACTCCCAGAACAAAATAGGGGGAGATTGCAATCCTCCCAACAGTAATGGAATGGTTAGCAAGTGACCTGTATTCTAGTCGTGGAGGCTGACCAGATAATTCACCACAGACAAGATTGCACGAGTTGTGGTGACTCCACCATGAAGATGTTCAACATGTTTATACGGACATACGAAATAGGAGCAGAAGTAGGCCATTCGGCCCCCCAAACCTTCTTCACCATTCAATAAGATCATTGCTGATCTGTTTGTGTTTCGAGTCCCACATTCCCATCGACCCCTGATAACCTTAGATTCTTGTTGGGCAAGGGAATCAATCTATCTCCGTCTTTAAAATATTCAATGACCCCGCCTCCACCACCTTCTGAGGCAGAGAATTCCAAAGTCTCACAACTCTCAGAAAAAAATTCTCCTCATCTCTGTCCTATAAGGGTGACCCCTAATTTTAAAACAGTGCCCCCTAGTTCTGGACTCACCCACAAGAGGAAACATCCTTTCCACATCCACCTTGTTGACACCGTTCAGGTTCTTATATACTTCAATTAAGTCACCCCTCACTCTTTTAAACTTCAGCGGAAACAAGCCCAGTGTGTCCAACCTATTCTCAAAAGACAACCCACTCATTCCAGGCATCAGTCTAGTAAACATCCTCTGAACTGCCTCCAATGCACTTACATCCTTCCTTAAATAAGCAGACCAAAACTACACACAGTATTTGAGATGCAGTGTCACCAATGCCCTGTATAACTAAAGCATAACATCTTTACTTTTATGTTCAATTCCTCTTGTAATAAAGGATAGCATTCCATTAGCCTTCTTAATTACTTGCTGTACCTGCTTCCTAACTTTCTGTGACTCTTGCGCTAGGACACCTAGATCCTTCTGCATCTCGGAATTCTGCAGTCATTCTCCATTTAAGTAATACTGCTTTTTTATTCTTCCTGCCAAAGTGAACAACTTCACATTTTCCCACATTATACTCCATCTGCCAGATTTTTTTCCCCTTACTTAACGTATCTATATTAGTCTGCAAACTCCTTATGTCTCTTCACAACATACTTTCCTACCTATTTTTGTGTGATCTGCAAATTTAGCTACCATGCCTTTACTCCCCCCATCTAAGTTACTGATGTAAACTGTAAAAAGTTGAGGCCTCAGCATAGACACCTGCGGGACTCCACTCATCACATCCTGCCAATCAGACATAGACACATTTATGCATACTCTGTTTTCTACCAGCCAGCCAATCTTCTAACCATGTTAATATGTTACCACCTACACCATCAGCTTTTATTTTCTGCAATAACCTTTGATGTGGCACCTTATCAAATACCTCCTGGAAATCCAAGTACATTACGTCTACAGGCTCTCCTTTATCTACAGCGTATGTTACTGTTTCAAAGAGCTGTATTAAATTAGTTATACATGATTTCCCTTTCACAAAACCAAGCCGACTCTTCCCGATTACCTTGAGTTTTTCCAATTACGCAACTATAACCTCTTTAATAATTGATTCTAACACCCTCCCCACGACAGATGTCAAGTTAACTGGCTGATAGTTTTCTGTCTTCTGCCTCCCTTTTTGAATTGAGGGGTTATATTTGCTACTTTCCAGTCTGATGGAACCTTCCCAGAATCTAGCGAATTTTCAAAAATTAACACCAACACATTGACTACCTCATTAGCCACCTCTTTTAAGACCCTACGATGAAGTCCATCAGGACCCAGAGACTTGTCAGTCCGCAGCTCCATCAATTTGCTCAGTACTGCTTCCCTAGTGATTGTAATTTCACTAAGTTCCCCTCTCCCTTCCGCTTCCTGATTTACAGCTATTCCTGGAATATTTTGTGTATCCTCTATCGTAAAGACACAAGCAAAATATTTGTTCATTCACCACCATTTCCTTATTATCTACTATTAATTCCCCATTCTTACTGTCTAGATGGCCAACACTCACTTAACTTACCCTTTTCCTTTTTAATACCTGTAAAAACTCTTGCTATCCATTTTTACATTTCTAGCTAGCTTCCTCTTGCACTCTTAATTTCTTTTTCCTGATTAACCTTTTAGTCATTCTCTGCCATTCTTCATATTCTGACCAATCATCTGACCTGCCACTCATTTTTGTGCAGTTATATGCTTTTTCCTCAAGTCGATACTTTCCTTAACTTCTTTAGTTAACCACGGATGATGCGTTCTCCCCTTAGAATTTTTCTTTATAGTAGGAATATGCTTATTCTGACTATTTTGAAATATCTCCTTAAATGTCTGTCACTGCTTCTCTATTGAGCTATCCCCTAGCCTAGTATCTCAGTTCACGTCAGCTAGCTCAGCTTTCATCCCCACATAATTTCCCTTATTTAAGTTGAAAATAGTAGTCTTAGACCCACTCTTGTCCCTTCCAAACTGGATGTAAAATTCAATCATATTGTAGTCGTGGCTACTTAGGGGTCCCTTTACTCTGAGGTAATTAATTAATCCTGTCACATTACACAATACCAAGTCTAATATAACCTGCTCTCCGGTTGGTCCCAGAATGTGCTGCTCCAAGAAACTAACTTGAAAGCATTCTGCGAACTCCTCATCCAGGCTACTACTGCCAATCTAATTTTTCCAATTTATGTGTAGATTAAAGTCACCCATGATTTTTGCTGTCCTTTATCACAGGCACCCAATATTTCTTCTTGTATACTTTGTCCTACATTATGGTTACTGTTAGGGAACCTGTAGACCATTCCCACTGGCGACTTCTTTCTCCTAATATTCCTTATCTCCACCTAAACCGATTCTACATCCTAATCTCCTGAACCAAGTTCATCTCTAACTATTGCACAAATGTCATCCTTGATTGACAGTACCACCCTTCCACCTTTACCTAGCTTCCTATTCTTCTTGCATGTCATATACCCATCATATTCGGGTCCAATCTTTATCATCCTGCAGCCATGCCTCCATAATGACTATTAGGTCATATTTATTTACTTCAGTGGGTGCTAGAAATTTGATAACTCTATGAATGCTATGCAGATTCAGATACAAAGCCTTTAGTTTTGTCTTTTTGTTGCCTTTTTTAACATCTAGTCTTGATTGTTGGTGCATTCTTAGGAATTTTCTCTCTGTCCCTTCCTGCCATTTCCCATTTTAGTCTCTTACCTTGTCTCTACTCTTTGATTATGCCACATCTTTCCAAATTTGATCCCTTGTCTCTCTATTTAGTTTAAAACCCACTCTACTTCCCTAGTTGTACAGTTCGCAAAAACATTGGTTCAGGTGTAGACTGTCCCAACAGTTCAGACCCTATTTTGTCCAGTACTGATGCTAGTGCCCCACAAACTGCAACCTATTTCTCCCACACCAGTCTTTGAGTCACGCATTCGTCTCTCTAATTTAATGTACCTTATGCCAATTTGCAAATGGCTCAGATAATAATCCAAAGATTAAACCTTTGAGGTTCTGCCTTTTAATTTAGTGCCTAGCTCCTCATATTCTCTATGCAGCACCACTTTCCTTGTTCTATCTCAGTCATAGAGGTCTACAGCGCAGAAAAAGGCCCTTCAGCCCATCGAGTCTGCACCGGTCAAACAAGTACCTAACTATTCTAATCCCATTTTCCAGCACTAGGCCCATAGCCTTGTATGCCATGGCATCTCAAGTGCACATCCAAATACTTCTGAAATGCTATGAGGGTTTCTGCCTCTACCACCCTTTCAGGCAGTGAGTTCCAGGCTCCCACAACGCTCTGGGTGAAAAAATTCTTCCTCACATCCCCTGTAAACCTCCTGCCCCTCACCTTAAATCTATGCCTCCTAGTTATTGATCTCTCCACCAAGGGGAAAAGTTCCTTCCTGTCTTCCCTATCTCTGCCGCTCATAATTTTATACACCTTAATCATGTCCTCCCTCAATCTCTTCTGCTCCAGGGAAAATAACTCCAGTCTATCCACTCTCTCCTCATAACTAAAATTCTCCAGCCCAGGCAACATCCTGGTAAATCTCCTCTGCACTCTCTCTAGTGCAATCACATCCTTCCTATAATGTAGATTCCAGAACTACACACAATACTCTAGCTGTGGCCTAACCAAAGTTTTATACAGTTCCAGCATAACCTCCCTGCTCTTATATTCTATGCCTCGGCTAATAAAGGCAAGTATCCCATGTGCCTTCTTAACCAGCTTATCTACCTGTCCCGCTACCTTAAGGGACCAGTGGACATGAACACCAAGGTCCCTCTGATCCTCGGTACTTCCCAGGGTCCTACAATTCATCATGTATTCCCGTGCCTTGTTTGTCCTGCCCAAGTGCATCACCTCACACTTATCCAGATTAAATTCCATTTGCCACTTATCAGCCCATCTGACCAGCCTGTCTATATCCTCCAGTAATCTAAGGCTATCCTCCTCACTATTTACCACCCCGCCAATTTTCGTGTCATCTGCGAACTTACTGATCAACCCTCCTACATTCAAGTCTAAATCGTTTATATATACCGCAAACAGCAGGAGACCCAACACCGATCCCCGTGGAACCCCACTGGACACAGGCATCCAGTCACAAAAACACCCCTCAACCACCACCCTCTGCTTCCTGCCACTCAGCCAATTCTGGGTCCAGTTTGCCAAATTGCCTTGGATCCCATGGGCTCTTACCTTTGTTATCAGATCTACACACCTGGTCACCTCTTTGAAAAATTCAATCAACTTGGTCAGACAAGACCTCCCCTTAACAAAACCATGCTGATTGTCCTTGATTAATCTCTGCACCTCCAAGTGTAGAGTAATTCTGTCCCTCAGAATTGCTTCCAATAGTTTCCCCACCACTGAGGTTAGACTGACCTATAGTTCCCTGGTTTAGCCCTTCCTCCCTTCTTGAACAATGGTACCATATTGGCTGTTCTCCAGTCCTCTGGCGCCTCTCCTGTGGCCAGAGAGGTATTGAAAATTATTGCCAGTGCCCCTGCTATCTCTTCCCTTGTCTCATTCAACAGCCTGGGATACATTTCATCCGGACCTGCAGATTTATCTACTTTTAAGCCTGCCAGACCACTTAGAACCTCCTCCCTTTCTATGCTAAGTTCTTTAATTATGTCACAGTCCTTCTGCCTGATTTCCATACCCATGTCGTCCCTCTCACTTGTGAGCACCGACACAACTATTCATTTAGAACCCTACCTATGTCTTCCAGCTCCACACACAAATTACCACTATGGTCCTTAATGGGCCCTGCTCTTTCCCTAGTTATCCTCTTACTCTTAATGTACTTGTAAAATCACTTTGGATTTTCCTTTATTTTACCTGCCAATGTTTTTTCATGCCCCCTTTTTGCTCTCCTAATTTCCCTTTTAAGTTCCTCCTTACACTTTCTATGCTCCTCTAGGTCTTCCACTGTTTTGAGCCCTCGGTATCTTCCATAAACCACCCCTTTTCCCTTTATCAAATCCTGTATATCTTTCGACATCCAGGGTTCCTTGGATTTGTTGATCCCACCTTTATCTTTACTGGAATATGTTGGCCCTGTACTGTCCCTATTTCCTTCTTGAATGAGTCCCACTGCTCTGATGCAGATTTACCTAAAAGTAGCTGTTTTAGTCCACTCTGGCCAAATCACATCTGATCTTATTACAATCGGCCTTCCTCCAATTTAGAACTCTGCTTTCTGGCCCATCCTTGTCTTTTCCATAACAATCTTGAATCTAATGGAGTTATGATCACTATCTGCAAAATGTTCCCCCACTGATACCTCTTGCCCAGCTTCATTCCCTAAAATAAAGTCCAGGACCGCCCCCTCTCTTGTAGGGCCTTCTACGTACTGTAATGCATTTTAACAATCCCCCTCACTATACTGTCCCCTACTACCATTGAATGACCACAGTGCCATGGTCAGTTAGCTCATCCACCTTGCAGCCCCCACTCTCATCCAAACAAGCTAAGAACCTCAAACCTATTTGACAATTGCAGAGGGTCACACCCCTGCCCTCTGGGTCCCTTTACCTGCCTCACTCGCAGTCACACCCTCCTGTCCCTGACCACTGACCAAATCAAAGAACCTATCCTAAATGGTGTGACTGCCTCCTAGTGCAAAGCAACTAGGTACCTTCTCCCTCCCTGATGTGTTGCAGTGTCTGTGGCTCAACCTCCAGCTCAATGGCCCTGAGCCGAAGTTCCTTGAGCCACAAACCCTAACTGCAGATGTTTTTGCCCTGGATCACAATGGTATCCAGGAGCTCCCATATGGTGCAGTCTTGACCTGTCCTGCCATCCTTAATGTGTTTTAATTAATTACTTAATTATATTATTCACCTATTTATTTTTCTTATATACTTTATTAATGTTACTTCCAATTTGTATAGTATTTTAAATGTTCGGAATAGAATCGACCTTAACCACCTACCAGATACTCACCAAACAGCTAGCTCCTTTCCCTGTAAGAACCAATTCATACAGGGTGAGAAAGGCAGAAAGAGCAAAAGGAAACAAACTCCTCTACTCACCAAACTCTCAGATTTGCACTCAGTTTCCTCAAGCTGCACTCATTTGCCAAGGCTGAACCAAAGAACCCTGAATTAATAGGCAACTGAACAATATTAGAGAAACCAGCTTCAACCAGTTAGCTAATTAAATACTCAGCTCTCACAGCATAGTGTATTTACCCTGTCTAAGCTGCAAGAAAGAAAAAAATTTAGTCTACTTACACAGTATTTTCCAGTTACTGCTGATTACAGGCTGGAGTAGATTTTAAGAACAAAATTAACACTTTAAACGCAACATATATAACGTGCACACACACAGAAACTGTTAGAAATGCACTGCAATATGTAAGGGATGGGTAGATTGTTTAGAAATACTCACTTAGGTCTCTGTGGCACCTGTGGTGGGGAGTAAGTGTCAGATGATTTTATTTATTCATTAGTGGGATGTGGGCATCACTGGCAAGGCCAGCATTTATTGCCCATCCCTAATTGCCCTTGAAAAGGTGATGGTGAGCTGCTTTTTTGAACCTCTGGCAGTCCAGCTGGTGTAGGTACACCCACAGTGCTGTTAAGAAGGGGGTTCTAGGATTTTGACCCAGCGACAGTGTAGGAATGACAATTTTTCCAAGTCCGGATGATGTGTGGCTTAGAGGGGAACTTCCAGGTGGTGATGTTCCCATGTGTCTGCTGCCCTTGTCCTTCTAGGTAGTAGTAGTCGCGGGTTTGAAAGGTGCTGTCTAAGGAGGCTTGGTGAGTTCATGCAGTGCATCTTGTAGAGGGTACACACATCAGTGGCGGAGGGAATGAATATTTGTGGAAGGGGTGCCAATCAAGTGGGCTGCTTTGTGCTGGATGGTGTCCGGCTTCTTGAGTATTGTTGGAGGTGCACTCATCCAAGCAAGTGGAGAATATTCCATCACACTCCTGACTTGTGCCTTGTAGATGGCGGACAGGCTGTGGGGAGTCAGGAGGTGAGTTGCTCGTTGCAGGATTCCTAGCCTCTGACCTGCTCTTGTAGCCACAGTATTTATATGGCTAGTCCAGTTCAGTTTCTGGTCAATGGTAAGCCCCAGAATGTTGCTAGTGGGGGATTCAGTGATGGTAATGCCATTGAATAGTTATTGATTGAAACCTATCACTAAGCGAATGAAGAAAGAGCTCAGTAGGTTCTTTTTTACCATGAAGATCGTGGAAGCATGAAATGTTTTGCCACAAGGAGATGTTGAGGCAGAGACTGATGTTTAAGAGAAAATTGGATAAATATTTGAAACATTGGAAGCCAAAAGTTTAAGGCAAGAGGGTGGTGCATTAGGATTAATTTTTGGTTACTCTAGCAAAGAGCGAATAGAGGAATGATGGGAGAATGGCCTCCTGTGCTGTAAACCTCCATGGCTCTATGGCTAAATCCTGCAGAGCTGGTTATATATATTATGTCACATACCTGGGTTTTAATTGTTATTAACTATTGAAATTCTTTGGAGAAAAAGAAACTGGTCTGGAGAATGTTGTGCCCCTTTTACAATCATTAGTGGACAATGTGCATGTGCATATTCAGTGCTGGGAATGTGCCACCTACCTTATTGGTGGAGGGTCTAGAATAAGTAACCAAGCCCCATGCCTGGAACCAAGGGTTAGGCCCTTTGCTTATTCAAAAAGGTCTCTTAATGCATGTTAGAGCCCCCCTCCATGAGGATTGGCATCTGTGAATACACCTAGCACTGACGTAATCAGTGGTCCTTAAAGGGATGGCTAGAGACTGCCACCAAAACAATATAAAAAATATGTTTATCTGACTGTAGGGACAGGAGGAGCTGTACAAGAAGGACGGGTTGCATCTAAACTGGAGGGGCACCAATATCCTGGCTGCGAGGTTTGCTAGTGTCACTCGGGAGGGTTTAAACTAGTATGGCAGGGGGGTGGGAACCAGAGCAATAGGTTAGCAGGTGAAATAAAGGACTGGGAACCAGTGAATATGGCCAGTAGAAATTACTGAACCCAGTGGGACTGGGGGTCTGAAATGCATTTGTTTCAATGTGAGAAGTATAACAGGCAAGGCAGATGAGCTTAGAGCTTGGATTAGTACTTGAGACTATGATGTTATTGCTATTACAGAGACTTGGTTGAAGGATGGACAGGATTGGCAGATAAACGTTCCAGAATTTAGATGTTTCAGGCAGGCTAGAGAGGGATGTAGAAGAGGTGGGGGAGTTGCACTGCTGGTTAAGGGGAATGTCACAGCTGTATGACAGGAGGACACCTCGTTGGGCTCATGCAGCGAGGCAATATGGGTAGAGCTCCGGAATAGGAAAGGTGCAGTCACAATGTCGGGGGTTTACTATAGGCCTCCCAATTGCCGGCGGGAGATTGAGGAACAGTTATGTAGGCAGATTTTGGAAAGATGTAAAAGCAATAGGGTTGTTGTGGTGGGTGATTTTAACTTTTCCTATATTGACTGTGAATCACTTAGTGTGGGGTTAGCTAGGGGTTTGGATGGTGCAGAATTTGTAAGGTGCATCCAGGAGGCTTCCTGAGACAATATGTAGATAGTCCAACTAGGGAAGGGGCAATACTGGACCCGGTATTAGGGAATGAACGCGGCCAGGTGGTCAAAGTTTCAGTAGGAGAGCATTTCGGGAAAAGTGACCATAATTCAGTAAGTTTCAAGGTACTGGGGAATAAGGATAACCTCGGGTTAAGGTGCTTAATTGGGGGAAGGCTAATTATAACAATATTAGGCAGGAACTGAGGAATCTAGACTGGAGGCAGATGTTTGAGGGCAAATCAACAACTGATATGTGGGGGGCTTTCAAACATCAGTTGATAAGAATTCAGGACCGGCATGTTCCTGTTAGGATGAAGGATAAGCATGGCAAGTTTCAGGAACCTTGGATAACGAAGGATATTGTGAGATTAGTCAAAAAGAAAAGGGAAGCATTCGTAAGGGCTAGAAGGCTGGGAACAGATGAAGCCCGTGGAGAATACAAAGAAAGTAGGAAGAAACTTAAGCAAGGAGTCATGAGGACTAAAAGGGGTCATGAAAAGTCACAGGATTAAGGAAAATCCCAAGGCCTTTTATACATATGTAAAAAGCAAGAGGGTAGCCAGGGAAAGGGTAGGCCCACTCAGGGACAGAGGTGGGAATCTGTGTGTGGAAATGGAAGAGATACTTAATGAATACTTCTCATCAGTATTCACCAAAGAGAAGGACTTAGTGGTCGATTTGCCTAGGGAAGAGTGTGTAGATAGCCTGGATCATGTTGAGATCAAAAATGAGGAGGTGTTAGGCGTCTTGAAGAATATTAAGGTGGATAAGTCCCCAGGGCCAGATGGGATCTACCCCAGAGTACTGAGGGAGGCAAGGGAGGAGATTGCTGGGGCCTTGACAGAAATCTTTGTATCCTCACTGGCTACAGGTGAGGTCCCAGAGAATGACCAATGTTGTTCCATTGTTTAAGAAAGGTAGCAGGGATAATCCAGGAAATTACAGGCCGGTGAGCCTTATGTCAGTGGTAGGGAAATTACTGGAGAAGATTCTTCGTGACAGGATTTACTACCATTTGGAAGCAAATGGGCGTATTAGTGAGAGGCAGCATGGTTTTGTGACGGGGAAGTCGTGTCTCACTAACTTGATCGAGTTTTTCGAGGAAGTGACAAAGATGATCGACGATGGAAGGGCAGTGGTTGTTATATACATGGATTTCAGTAAGGCCTTTGACAAGGTCCCTCATGGCAGACTGGTACAGAAGGTAAAGTTGCACGGGATCAGAGGAGAGCTGGCAGGATGGATACAGAATTGGCTTGGTCATAGAAGACAGAGGGTAGCAGGAAGGGTGCTTTTCTGAATGGAGAGCTGTGACTAGTGGAGTTCCGCAGGGATCAGTGCTGGGACCTTTGCTGTTTGTGGTATACATAAATGATTTGGAGAAAAATGTAACTGGGCTAATTAGTAAGTTTGCAGACGACACTAAGGTTGGAGGAGTTGCAGATAGTGAAGAGGATTGTCAAAGGATACAACAGGATATAGATCGGTTGGAGACTTGGGCGGAGAAATGGCAGATGGAGTTTAATCTGGACAAATGCGAGGTAATGTATTTTGGAAGGTCTAATACAGGCAGGAATTAAACAGTAAATGGCAGAACCCTTAAGTGCATCGACGGGCAGAGGGATCTGGGTGGACAGGTCCACAGGTCACTGAAAGTGGCAACGCAGGTGGATAAGGTAGTCAGGAAGGCATATGGCATGCTTGCCTTCATTGGCAGGGGTATTGAGTATAAAAGCTGGGAAGTCATGCTGCAGCTGTATAGAACCTTGGTTAGGCCACACTTGGAATATTGCATGCAATTCCAATCACCACATTACCAGAAGGATATGGAGGGGTTGGAGACGGTACAGAGGAGGTTTACCAGGATGCTGCCTGGTCTGGAGGCTATTAGCTATGAGGAGAGGTTGGAGAAACTCAGATTGTTCTCACTAGAGCAACGGAGATTGAGGGGCGACTTGATAGAAGTTTACAAAATTATGAGTGACATGGACAGAGTAGATAGTCAGAAGCTTTTTCCTAGGGTGGAAGAGTCAATTACTAGGGGACATAGATTTAAGGTGAGAGGAGAAAACTATAAAGGAGATGGGCGGGGCAAGTTTTTTACGCAGAGGGTAGTGAGTGTCTGGAATTCGCTGCCAGAGGAGGTGGTGGAAGCAGGTACGATAGTGGTGTTTAAGAGGCAGCTTGACAAATACATGAATAGGATGGGAATAGAGGGATATGGACCCCGGAAGTGCAAAATGTTTTAGTTGACGGGCAATATGATTGGCACAGGCTTGGAGGACCGAAGGGCCTGTTCCTGTGCTGTACTTTTCTTTGTTCTTTGTTCTAGTGAGGCCCTTGTTACAGACTGGAGGGTAGATTAATTTAAACAGCCTTGATTTCTCCACTAACTCCCCGTCCGTAAACAGAAAGGCATTTTTGATCTTTGATTTTCCCCCTTTATAAGTGATGGTATATTTTCCCCAACCCTTCAGTTTTGGAGTGACCCAATCCTCAATTGATTACCCCACAGCAAACTTGAGATAGGGTAAAATAAGAAGGGTAGTTTATTTTACATGCGCACACAAAATCTGTGAAGGGATTTTGCAACGTCTGCCCCTTTTTGCATTCACACAATAAAAGAGGGATAAGGGAAAGAAAGAGGGCAAAGACCACAATAAAAATAAGAATTATGGTTTCACAGGAGTCTCTAGAGTCCAGAACCTATGTCCAAGGAAAGTTCTTTTAGGTAGCTTTGTCTGGCAGAATTTCTGGTTTTGATCCTACGAACTCAGTTGCAGGTTGAGTCCGCTGAAGATGCAGCAAATTATTCTTGTATCCTGGGTATTAGCTCACTCTTTAAGCGAAATACAGGGGTTTTTCTGGAAATCAGACTTGGAGTGAGACGGTGGGGGAGCCATAAAATTCAAAACCTGTATAATTATAGAAATTCAAACAGCTCAAGTCTCGGTAATGTGACAGGGTGGTTTCAGGCCGGGCTATTCAGCTAACTTGTTACAACCCATTGTGTTTTGAGAAGGCAACTGGTAACCATTATCACAATGTTGGAGATGATGAGTCTCGAACAGCTCTACCTTTGTGTAGATGTATAATCTATGAATCCTTTGTGTTGGCTTGGTTGGAATGTTTATACAATACAAGTCACATTCCAGGAGGATGAAGCAGCTTAGAATCTTCCAGAACTACGAGCATGTGGTCAACTGTAGTCTTTTTATTAGTCCAGCCATTAGTCCGTTTTTTTAAAAAGTAATACGTTTATAAAGTAGCCAGGGTGATATATATATATTTTCCTTCCTGTCTTGCGATCATGACACCCTGTAGGCTGTTGCCAACCCCCACTCAGTCCCCAATGATTGTCTCCTCCCCCTCCCAGAACTTACTTGAGGTTCGCTGCTGTTGAGTTGGCCAGCCCTTGTGAAACTGATAAGCTGCCTCTGGTCACCTCATTGGCATCTGCAGCTCATCATGATAAGCCGCTGAGGCCTGAGGCCCAATTTCAGGTGAGCTCTTACATCTCTGGCCTCTGCTCACAGCATGCTGCCTATTTCAGGCCCAAAAACAGGCCAAAATGAATTTCAACCCTCACTGCATTTTTCATTAATTGATGTCAACTTTAAGTCAATACCTTACAAGTCTAAAGTCAACAGGTGGTTTACCAAACATACACGTGGCATGAGCTCTATATATAGCACTTGGTGTGTGATTGGAAAAAGATACCATTACTGAAAATACTAAGTGTATTTTAAAAGGAAGTTATGGCTGTCTAAGGAATTTTTCATATGGAAAGATGTAGGAATAAATTCTGAGAATAACATTCGATCAAAAAATTACATGGAGTTCTGAGTATTAGTTGAACTTTATTTTAGCATCTGACCTGTGGGTATCAAGTTAGAGTGTAAACAGAATGTGAGAACATACATTTGATCATGAAAGATGAAAGGATGTTGAGACACAGGGCGAGATGATTTACAAGTGAGGGAAGCCAAAATCATAGAATCATAGAATGACAGAGCAGAGAAGGAGACCTTTCAGCCCTTTGGTAGAGCTATCCATTTAGTTACACTCCCTTTCCCTTTCCTCACAGCTCTGTGTTTTTATTTCCTTTCAAGTTTTTATTCAATTTCTTTTGAATATTTCTACTGAATTTGCTTCCACCAGCCTTTCAGGTAGTGTATTTAGATCACAACATGATGAGTGAAAAAAATGTTTCTTCACCTCTGGTTCTTTTGCCAATTAGCTTAAATTTGTGTCCTCTGATTACTGACAGTTTATTTACTGTATCAAAACTGTTGATGATTTTAAACCTCCATCAAATCTCCTTCACTACTCTGAAAACACTTCCAGCTTCCCCAGCCTCTCTTCACAACTAAAGTTCTTCAGCCATTCTAGTAAACCTTTTCTACTCCTTGTTAAGTGTGAGACAAATTCTTAATTTGAATATGTAGAGAATTAGAAATGCCAACGCTGGTAATGGTGTCTTGGATGAGGCCACAATTTCCTTTAGTTTAGCACAGGGCAGACTGCAGGCATTATCTTCACACTTCAACTCCATAATCTTGCCACTGATTCCGTTCCGCTCTCTGAAGATTGTCAGGCTGAACCAGATTGTTTGCAACATTGGCATCCTACTCAATTCCATAATCCTCTCCATCACAATACCACCCACTTCCACCTCTGTAACAACATCCACCTCTGAATTGAGAGCAGTCTATCTGCTGCTGAAACCTTTGTGTAATCCTTTGTCATCTCCAAACTCAATTATTCCACTACTCTCCTAGCTGGCCTCCCATCACGGACCCTCTGGGACACCGCAGCTCCTCCAAAGCCCAATGGCTTAGATTCTATAGAAGGGAGCTGTTCCAGTGGGACGGAGTTTACTTGAACCATGCTGGGACCAGTGTCTTAGTGAATCAAATAACTAGGGCTGTAGAGAGGGCTTTAAACCAAATGGAATGGGGGAGGGTTCTGGGAAGGGGATACGTAGGCTTACAAAGCAAAAGGATATGGTAGCATTGCAGGGCAGCTATTTAGGTAATGATACTCAGTGTGACAGGAATGGACAGAGTGTACAAACATAAAAGAACAACAACAAATAGGGTCAAAGGGTGAAAAAATGGTAAAAAGGCAAAATTAATGGCTCTTTACTTAAATGCACATAGTATTTGGAAAAAAATAAATTAATTAGCGGCACATATAGAGGTTAATAAGTATGATCTTATAGTCATTAAGGAGACATGGTTACAAGAAGATCAAAACTGGGAATTAAATATTCAGGAGTATGTGACTTTTCGAAAGGACAGGCAGGAAGGAAAGGGTGGTGGGGTAGCTTTGTTAGTACGAGATGGAATAAGTACGATAGGAAGAAATGATCTCGGATCAGAAGATGTAGAATCCATATGGGTGGAGGTAAGAAACAACAAGGGGAAGAAGACACTGGTGGGAGTAGCCTATAGGCCCCCTAACAGTAGCTATACTGTAGGACAGAGAATAAATCAGGAGATAATGAGGGCATGTAAAGAAGGCAGTACATTAATCATGGGTGACTTTAATCTGCATGTAGATTGGGAAAATCAGATTGGCAGAGGTAGTCATGAGCAAGAATCCATAGAGTTTATTCGGGATAGTTTCCTAAAACAATATATTGTGGATTCAACCAGGGATCAGGCTATTTTGGGTCTGGTAATCTGTAATGAGGCAGGTTTAGTGAATGATCTCAGAGTAAAAGATCCCCTAGGAAACAGTGACCATAACATGGTAGAATTTAGCATTCAGTTTGAGAGTGAGAAACTTGGGACGGAAACAACTGTGCTAAACTTAAATAAGGGTAATTACAAAGGAATGAGGGCAGAGTTGGCTGGAGTGGACTGCGAAAGGAGTTTAGCAAAAAAAAACACTTGATGAACAATGGCAGACACTTAAGAAAATAGTTCATGACTCACAACAAAGATATATCCCCGTGAGGAAGAAGAATTCGAGGAAGGGCTAAACAACCATGGTTAACCAAGGAAGTTAATGATAATATTGAATTGAAAGAAAAAACATATAATGTGACAAGATTAGTGGTAAACCACAGGATTGGGAAACTTTTAAAAACCAACAAAAGATGACCAAAAAATTAATAAAGAGGGAGAAAATAAACTTTGAGGGTAACTGGCAAGCAATATAAAAATGGACAGTAAGAGCTTCTCTATATAAAAAGGAAGAGAGAGGCCATAGTGAACATAAGCCCCTGAGAGAATGTGGCTGGGGAAATAATAATGGGGAACCAGGAGAGGAGTTAACTAAATACTTTGCATCAGTCTTCACAGTAGAAGACATTAATAGCATTCCAAAAATACTAAACAATCAAGGGGCAAGAGTGTGGGAGGAAATAGATACAATAACTATCACTAGAGGAAAAGTGCTTGGGAAAATAATGGGGCAAAAGGCTGATAAGTCCCCTGGACCTTATGGGTTGCATCCTAGGATATTAAAGGAAGTAGCTACAGAAATAGTGGATGCACTGGTAGTAATCTTCCAGGAATCCTTAGATTCTGGAAAAGTCCCAGGATTGGAGGGTTAGAGAACTGTCAGTGTAACACCCTTATTCAAAAAGGGAGGGAGACAAAAAAGATGTAACTATAGGCCAGTTGGCTTAACATCCGCCATTGGGAAAATGTTAGAATCTATTAAAAAGGATGTAATAGCAAAGCATTTAGAAATGCACAATATTATCAAGCAGGGTCAGCATGGCTTCTTGAAGGGGAAATCATGTCTGACAAATTTATTAGAATTCTTTGAGGAGGAAACAAACAGGATAGATCAATAGGTGTAATATATTTGGACTTCCAAAAGGCGTTCAGTAAGGTACCGCACAGAAGGCTACTTAATAAGATAAGAGCCCATGGTTTTGGGAGTAGTATATTAGCATGGATAGAGGATTGGCTAACTAATAGAAGACAGAGAGTTGGGATACGGGGGAGCATTTTCAGGATGGCAACCTGTAACTAGTGGAGTGACACAGGGATTAGTGCTGGGGCCACAATTATTTTCAATATATATTAATGACTTGGATGAGGGAAGTGAATGTACTATCACCAAGTTTGTGGATGACACAAAAATAGGTGGAAAGGCAAGTGGTGAGGATGACACAAAGAGTCTACAGAGGGATACAGACAGTTTAGGTGAATGGACAAAAATTTGGCAGATGGAATATAATGTGGGAAAATGTGAGGTTATGCACTTTGGCAGGAAGAATAGAGGAGCTGAATATTATTTAAATGGAGAAAGACCGCAGAAAGCTGCAGCACAGAGGGATTTGGGGGTCCTCGTGCATGAATCAGAAAAAGCTAGCATACAAGTTCAGCACGTAATAGGGAAGGCAAATGGAATGTTGGCCTTTATTTCAAAGGGAATGGAATATAGAAATAGGGAGTATTGCTAAAACTATACAAGGCACTAGTTAGACCACACCTAGAATATTGTGAACAGCTTTGGTCTTCTTATCTAAGGAAAGATATACTGGCATTGGAGGCAGTCCAGAGAAGGTTCACTAGGTTGATACCGGGTATGGAGGGATTTTCTTATGAGGAGAGGTTGAGTAGGTTGGGCCTGTACTCACTGGAATTTAGAAGAATGAGAGGATCCCTTGTTGAAACATATAAGATTCTTAGGGGGCTTGACAGGGTAGATGCTGAGGATTTGTTTCCCCTTCTGGGAGAGTCTAGGACCAGAGGGCATAAGCTCAGAGTAAGGAGTCACTCATTTAAGATAGAGATGAGGAGGAATTTATTCTCTCAAAGGGTAGTGAATCTGTGGAATTCTTTACCACAGGGGGCTGAAGAGGCTGGGTCATTAAGTATATATTCAAGGCTGAGATAGACAGATTTTTATTCAGTAAGGGAATCAAGGGTTATGGAGAAAAGGCGGGAAAGTGGAATTGAGGATTATCAGATCAGCCATGATCTCATTGAATGGCAGAGCAGAGTAAATGGGTTGAATGACCTACTTCTGCTCCTACGTCTTATTGTTTTATGGTCTTATCCCTTGCTAAATCCTACTCACCTCATACCCTTCTTTTTGCTGTTCTACACTGGCTCCTGGTTCCCCAAGACACCCAATTTAAAAGTATCATCCTTGTGTTTAAAACTCTTCATACTATGTTGTCTCTTTATTACCCAAGCCTGCTCCACTGTGCAACTTCTTTCACCTCTCCGCTACTTCAACTCTGATCTTATGCGTCTCCCACTCCCAAATTACTACACCATTAGCAGCTGTATCTTTAGCTACCAAGGCTCTATGTATTGGGATTTCTTACCTAGGTCCCTCCATCTTCCTCTTCTCCTTCATGACATTCCTTTCAAACCAGCTCTTTGACAAAGCTGTTGGCTAATCTTCCATTTATCCCCTTCTTTGGCTTGGTATCCATTTATTTCTGATTACATCTTTTTGAAGCACCTTGGGTTGTTTCCTGTGTTAAAGATGCTAAATGCAATATTGTATGATAGTTACTTTGGTAAAACTAATGATAAGTTGTACACATAGAAATATTCTATTTTAATGATCTAATGTTACACAAATTTAAGCAGATACATTGATCGAGTCGAATTGAAGTGGCTTTGAAATGTCCTGTGCACACTGAATACTAAATGCTATGAATCAATTCTATTTATTTTTGAGAAGACCATGTATTGTAATGTTCAATCACTGGCCAATAAATATGACTTTGGTTGGCTCCATCTGCAAGGTGCCACAGGGAAGGTTACCAGTAGTTACTGTGTGGAAGATGATCAGGATTAGGCAGAGACCAAGAGAGTGAATTTTCGTTGAGAGATCTCCACCCATTTATTCTTCTCAATATGCATCATCCTCTGATAAATGTCATGGAGCATGCGATCTCCAAAATCATCACATCTGCTGTGGGGGAGAGTTTAAACTCATTTGGAAGCTGAAGGGTAACCAGAATGAAGCATTGGAGAGAATAAACATAGTCCACAAAGGACTAGGAGAGACAAACAGCATTAGAGGAATCATTGGTCCAGAAATAGGAGGAATCAAACAAGTGAATATTTCAAGGTATATTAAAACTGCTTTGGAGTCCATGTGCATAACTGCATGGAATGTGACAAATCAGATTGGTGAGCTGCAGCTACAAGTTTCCTTTGGAGTTATGATATTGTGCCAATAGCAAAAATCTGGCCCGAACAAGAGCAGGAAATGGAACTTAATATTCCTGGCTATAATATATTCAGGACAAATAGGGGTGGGATAAAAGAAGGGGCTGGCAGCATTAATCAAAGTCCATGTCCACTTCCAACAGCACCCTGGACAGGCTTCGGTCGATAAGTGGGAAGTAACATTCGCACTGCACATGTGCCAGGGAATAACCATCTCCAACAAGAGTGAATTTACTGATCTTCCTTTGACATTCAACAGCATTACCATTGCTGAAACCCCCACTATCAACACCCTGGGGGGGTGCGATCTGCTGATGAAACTTAACCAGACAATCGACATAAGTACTGCAGCTACAAGAACGAGTCAGAGGCTGGCTATTTTATGTTGAGTAACTCACCCCTTGACTCCTAAAAGCCTTTTTACCCTCTACAAGGCATAAGTCAGTAGTGTGATGGAATACTTCCCACTTGCCTAGATACAGTTTCAACACACTCAAAAAGCTTGACATCATCCAGAACCATGCAGCCCGCTTGATTGGCACCCCATCTACTACCTTGAATGTTCACTTCCTCCGTACCTGACTGCAGTGTCTCTCTACAAGATGCACTGCAACAACACATGAAGGCTCCTTCAACAGCACCTTCTCAACTCACAACCTCTACCACCTTAATGAACATGGGCATTAGGTGCATGGGAACACTAGCCACCCACATGATCTCCTCAAAGTCATAAACCATCATAAATATATAACTGCTCCTTCACTGTCCCTGGGTCAAAATCCTGGTACTCCCTCCCTAACAGCACTGTGTGTGTACCTCACTACAAGGACTACAGCAGTTCAAGAAGGTGACTCACATTCTCAAGGACAATTAGGGATGGGCATTAAATGTTGGCCTTGCCAGCGACGTCCACATCCCTTGAATGATTTAAAAAAATACTGTTACACCATGGAAAGGGATGATATGATTGAGTGTTCAAAGACAGAATCTATTGATTAGAGTTAAAAGTAGAAGAGGAGCTAAACTATAGGCTTTCAAACAGTAAGAAAGAGATGGAAGAGCAAATGTGAAGGCGAATTTCAGAAAGATGCAAACACAATATAGTGAGGACTTCATCTATCCTAATACAGACTGAGTGGAAACAGGGTAAAAGTCAAGGAGCAGAAGAAATTCCTGTAGTGCATACAGGAGAACTTTCTTGATCAGTAAGTTTCCAGTCCATTGGGGAAGGAAGCAATGCTAGATCTAGTTCAAGGGATTGAAGTAGGCCAGGTGGAGCATGTTTCAGTGGGAGAGCATTTGGGAAACAATGATCATAATATCATTAGGTTTAGAACATTTATGGAAAAGGAATAGGGAAAAGCAAAGGCAAAGATACTCAACTGGAAATAGGCTAATTTCAATGTGATAAAAAGGGATCTGGCCCAGGTGGATTGGAAACAAAGATGGCCAGGTATAACAGTAAATGGAGCATGGAGGAGATAGTTCAGGTACAAACTAGAGGGGGAAAGGAAAGCCATCCAAAGCTATAGCTCCCTGGCTGACCAAAGGAATTGAAATGAAAGAGAAGAAGGAGGCTTATGATAAATGTCAGGTTAATCTATGAATGTCAAGTTAATCTATGAATGTCAGGTTAATGTCACAGAATCTAGCTGAATACAGAAAGTACCGAGGAAAACTGAACATGGGAATAAGAGGGGCAAAGAGAATATATGAGAAAAGATTAGCAGTCAATATAAAAGGAATCATTAAAGTCTTTTTTCAACATATAAATGGTAAAAGGAAGGTCAAAGGTAATATGGGGCTGATTAAGGACCTAAAAGTCAACCTTCCCGTGACTGAAGAGGGCATGGGTGAGTCACTTAATGAGTACTTGCATTTGTCTTCACTAAAGAAGAGGATGCTGCCAATATTATTGTAAGTGAAGAGGGGTAGAGAAATTGAACTGGATACAAGTAGATAAAGAGGAGGAATTTAAATGGTAGACGGTGCGCAAAGTTGACAAGTCCAGATGGGATGCATTTAAGGTTGCTGATGGAAATAAGAGTAGAAATAGCAGAGGTTTTGGCCGCACTCTTTCAACCTTCCTTGGATTTTGGGGTGGTGTCAGAGGATTGCAGGGCCACAAATGTTACATGCCTGTTCAAAAAATGGAGAAAGATAAGCCAGGCAACCACAAGCCAGGCACACAATGTAGTGTAGAAGGTGTGGCAGGAAGGTCAGTAACCAGAAGACACAAATTTAAGATAATTAACAAAAATGCTCAGGAGGTGAAATTAAATTGTTTTACTCAGCAAACTATTATGACCTGGAATGCATTGCTTGAAAAGGTGGTGGAAGAAAATTCAATAGTAATGTTCTACTTAAAAGAGAAAAAAAAATTCAAGGCTATGGGGAAAGAGCAGGAGGGTGGAACTAATTGATAACTTTTCAGAGATCTGGGAGAAGCATGATGGGCAGAATGGCTTTATTCTGTGCAATATGAAATGATTTACCAGAACTGATTTTGTGGGAGAATTTTATGATTGTGGTAGAAATAGCCAGTAATGCACAAGCTGTTTGAATTCAAAGATGTTGATTAATTCAGTTCTCTCTTACTGTAAAGATTATTAACTACTCAGCTGGTGACTTTGAATATATCATTAGAACTCATTGTTTAAATTAAACCAATTAAAACCAAATCGACAGTGAACATAAATTAGTGGTGGCGGATGAGCACTTAAAACATTCATATAAAATTCTTCTCCCCAGTACTTTAGTGTAGTGTTAACGCACATAATGAAAATAAAAAGGGGCAAAGGAATGTGCAATAAATATGTTAACTATTTTTCCATTATTTTCACTGACAATAACCTCTAGGCTATCGGGATGATTAAAATTAAAAGTAGCCACATGGGCTAATAAGACCATAAGAAAAGCAAACCAAGCACTGTGTGTAGAAGGATAAAATTGAAAAACAAAGTTAAACTTGTGTGGAACCTTTGTTATACTACACTGAAGAGTACAATTCTAGTCTCCATCTTATAAAAAATGGATTGGTACACTCAAGAATGCACAAAAAAGATTTATGAGAAGGATACCAGAACTGAGAGGTCAGTCTTTGCCTGCCATACTGATGGCTTGGCTGACTAATTAGTGCCTGACTATCAAGTGTGGCATCATCGAATCTTTAGGCCAATACTTCTATCAAGATCTGTAATAAACTTCGATTCTATGAAGCGCTTTATATAACCATGCAGCACAGCCATTCACCTGTATAGTCTGAGTGTGTGAACCATGTCATCCTTTAACACTTCATATTTAGGAAGGCCAAGAACCTTAGTGAGCTGCTTGTCTCCTTTGTACCAAGTTACTTCTGGTTCTGGATTACCTGCATAGCAAATAAATAATTATAATATAACACTGAAAAAGCATAAACATATACCAACCTATAAAACGTCTAAAAGCATAGCCACTAAAAAGCTGACAACTTAAAAAGCAATCAACAACTCAAATAAATAAGCCTAAAGCCAAAGTCATGATGACATGGTGACCTCAGCTCCACCAACCCATTCTATCCACATATCCTTTGATTCCCTCAGTGTGCAAACATACATCAACCTCAGTCTTGCATATACTCAATGACTGAGCATCCACAGGTCTTGGGGGCAGACAATTCCAAAGATTCACAACTCTCTTAGTGAAGAAATTTCTCTTCAACTCAGTCCTAAATGACCGATCCCTTATCATGAAAAATTGTAGTACAAAAAAAGCTAAAGTATGCAAAAGTTTTTTTGGAGCAGATTTAGAAATATTTGAAATGGGACCCAAGCACTGAAGATGAAAAATGTATTTCCTAAGGGGTGTGAAGCAATTTGTATCACCAAATCATGACAGAGCTTTCACACACTGTGGATTTTTGCCAGCATTTTAGAAACATTTTTTATTCGTTCATGTGGGTGTCACTGGCTAGGCCAGCATTTATTGCTCATCCCTAATTGCCCTTGAGAAGGTGGTGGTGAGCTGCCTTCTTGAACTGCTGCAGTCCATGCGCTGTTGATACGCCCACAGTGCTGTTAGGAAGAGACTTCCAGGATTTTGACCCAGCGACAGTGAAGGAACAGCGATATAGTTCCAAGTCAGGTTGGTGAGTGGCTTGGAGGGGAACTTCTAGGTGGTGGTGTTCCCATGTGTATGCTGCCCTTGTCCTTCTAGACGGTAATGGTCATGGGTTTGGAAGGTGCTGTCTAAGGAGGCTTGGCGAATTCCAGCAATGCATCCTGTAGATGGTACACACTGCTGCCACTCTGCGTTGATGGTGGAGGGAGTGAATGTTTGTGGATGTGGTGCCAATCAAGCGGGCTATTTTGTCCTGGATGGTGTCAAGTTTCTTGAGCGTTGTTGGAGCTGCACTTATCCAGGCAAGTGGAAAGTATTCCATCACACTCCTGACTTGTGCCTTGTAGACGATGGATAAGTTTTGCAGAGTTAGGTGAGATACTTGCTGCAGGATTCCTAGACTCTGACTTGCTCTTGTAGTCACAGTATTTATATGGCTAGTCCAGTTCAGTTTCTGGTTAATGGTAACCCCCAGGATGTTGATAGTGGGGGATTCAGCGATGTTAATGCCATTGAATGTCAAGGAGTGATGGTTAGATTCTCTCTAGTTGGAGATGGTCAAGCCTGGCACTTATGTAGCGTGAATGTTACTTGCCAATTGTCAGCCCAAACTTGGATATTGCCCAGGTCTTGCTGCATTTGGACATGGGCTGCTTCAGCATCTGAGGAGTCGCGAATGGTGCTGAACATTGTGCAATTATCAGCGAACATCCCCACTTCTGACCGTATGATGGAAGGAAAGTCATTGATAAAGCAGTTAAAGATGGTTGGGCCTAGGACACTACCCTGTGGAACTTCTGCAGTGATGTTCTGGAACTGAGATGATTGACTTCCAACAGCTACTACCATCTTCCTTTGTGCTGGTTTAACTCCAACCAGTGGAGAGCTTTCAACCTGATTCCCATTGGCTCTAGTTTTGCTAGGGCTCCTTGATGCCACATTCAGTCAAATGCTGCCTTGACGTCAAGGGTAGTCACTCTCACCTCACCTTGGGAGTTCAGCTCTTTTGTCCCTATTTGGATCAAGGCTGTAATGAGGTCAGGAGCCGAGTGGCCCTGGTGGAACCTAAACTGAGTGTCAGTGAGCAGATTATTGCTAAGCAAGTGCTGCTTGATAGCTGTGATGATGACCCCTTCCATTACTTTACTGATGATCGAGGGTAGACTGATGGGGTGGTAATTGGCTGGGTTGGATTTGTCCTGCTTTTTGTGTACAGGAAATGCATGGGCAATTTTCCACATTGCCAGGTAGATGCCAGTCTCGTAGCTGCACTGGAACAACTTGGTTAGGGGCACAGCAAGTTCTGGAGCACAAGTCTTCAGGACTATTGCCGGAATATTGTCAGGGCTCATAGCCTTTGCAGTATCCAGTGCCTTCAGCTGTTTCTTGATATCAAGTGAATGAATCGAATTGGCTGAAGACTGGCATCTGTGATGCTGGGGACCTCCGGAGGAGGCCGAGATGGATCATCTACTTGGCAGTTCTGGCTGAAGATTCTTGCAAATGCTTCAGCCTTATCTTTTGCACTGATGTGTTGGGGTTCCCCATCATTGGAGATAGGGATATTTGTGGAGCCTCCTCCTTCAGTGAGTTGTTTAATTGTACAACACCATTCATGACTGGATGTGGCAGGACTGCAGAGCTTAGATCTGATCCATTGGTTGTGGAATCACTTAGCTCTGTCTATTGCTTGCTGCTTATACTGTTTGGCATGCATGTAGTCCTATGTTGTAGCTTCACCAGGTTGATAACTCATTTTTAGCTATGCCTGGTGCTGCTCCTGGCATGCCCTCATGCATTCTTCATTGAACCAGGGTTGATCCCCTGGCTTGGTCGTAATGGTAGAGTGGGGGACATGCTGGGTCATGAGGTTACAGCTTGTATACAATTGAGTACAATTCTGCTGTTGCTGATGGCCCACAGCACCTCATGGTTGTCTAGTCTTGAGTTGCTAGATCTGTTCGAAATTTATCCCATTTAGCATGGTGGTAGTGCCACACAACACGATGGAGGGTATCCTCAATGTGAAGATGGGACCTTTTTCTCCACAAGGATGGTGCGGTGGTCACTCCTACCGATACTGTCATGGACAGATGCATCTGTGACAGGGAGATTGGTGAGGATGAGGTCAAGTATGTTTTTCCCTCTTTTTGGTTCCCTCAGCATCTGCTGCAGACCCAGTCTAGCAACTTTGTTGTTTAGGACTCGGCCAGCTCGGTCAGTGGTGGTGCTACCAAGCCACTCTTAGTGATGAACATTGAAATCCTCCGACCCAGAGTACACGTTGCTACCCTCAGTACTTCCTCCAAGTGGTGTTCAACATGGAGGCACACTGATTCATCAGCTGAGGTGGGTGGTAGGTGGTGATCAGCAGGAGGCTTCCTTGCCCATGTTTGACCTGATGCAATGAGACTTCGTGGGGTCCGGAGTCGATGTTGATAGTTTAGGCCATAGTTTTAGGCTAAGGGGTGGTAGATTTAAATCAGGGATGAGGAGGAATTACTTTTCTCAAAGGGTCGTGAATCTGTGGAATTCACTACCTCAGAGTGCAGTGGATGCCAGGACGCTGAATAAATTTAAGGAGGAAATAGACAGATTTTTAATTAGTAACGGGTTGAAAGGTTATGGGGAAAGGGCAGGAAATTGGAGTTGAGGCCAAAATGAGATCAGCCATGATCGTAATGAATGGCGGGGCAGGCTCGAGGGGCTGAATTACCTACTCCTGCTCTTAGTTCTTGTGTTCTTATGTTGAGGCCTCCCAGGGAAACTCCCTCCCGACAGTATACCATTGTGCCACCACCTCTGCTGGGTCTGTTCTGCCAGTGAGACAGGACAAACCCATGGATGGTGATGGTGGTACCTTGAACATTATCCGTAAAGTATGATTCCATGAGGGTGACTATGTCAGGCTGTTGCTTGACTAGTCTGTGAGACAGCTCTCCCAATTTTGGCACTAGCCCCCAGATGTTAGTAAAGAGGACTTTGCAGGGTCGACAGGGCTAAGTTTGCCGTTGTCGTTTCCAGTGCCTAGGTCAATGTCAGGTGGTCAGGTTTCATTCCTTTTAGACTCTTTAGCGGCTTCTTACAACTGAGTGGCTTGCTAGGCCAATTCAGAGGGCATTTAAGAGTCGAACACAAAATTGTGGGTCTGGAGTCACATGTAGGCCAGACCAGCTAAGGACAGAAGATTTCTTTCTCTAAAGGACATTGGGAAATGAGATGCGTTTTTCTGATAATCGACGTTGAAATTTTAATTCCAGATTTTTATTGAATTGTGGAGTTGGGCCCCTTAGGTAAGTAGACTAGTTCACGGTCTCTCAGAGGAACCCCAGCCCCAACTGGGGAACCGAAAAGAACACAGTCACCTGCTCCTGGATTTCTTTCATTGACAATCTTTGAAATATAAAAATAAATCTGTTCTTTCAGTTTCAATAGTTAGATGCTGTATTGTAATTTGGATGTGTTTTTACTGCAGTGATTGATTATACGGCTCTGTTCTTCAAAGGTAAGTCACCCATTGCGTTGAGCAGCATTGTATAAGTATTGAGATGCATTAGAGTATTTTTGCTGTTGGGTCCATTTTCCCATTGAGAAAAATGCTCTTATGCATTAAATACTTAAGAAAACACTGCTTGGGATTGTTAGTGTAATAATCTGAAGTGATTTAAATGCCTATAGTCCCATTAAAATTAAAAAAAAAGTCTTCAGCAGCTTTCATTTTAAAAAAAAGCCCCACCTGCTCCTGGCCTGCTTTGATTCACAAGACATTTGGTGCATCTTAGAAAAAAAGGTCACCTGGTTTTTCAGTTTCAATAGACTCTGTTACATTTCCCAGAGTTTTTTTTATTATGGCTGAGGCCATTATGAATTTTTGGTTGAGTTTCAAAAGCTCTAAAATTACTTACCTCAGTGGGGGCTGTGTTCACATTTTGATTGACAATTTGAAGGGGTTATTAAAGGGTTATCCGTCTCTTATGTGGTTAGTGAAATAGATGTGAATTTGTCTTCACAACAGATTGACCACTTGAGAGCATTTAATTTTTTGAATAGGTTTGTGAATGAGAATTTTTTTCAGTATCAAGTGTGTTTGACTGAGAGCTCTATTAGATTGTTAGAAGTTTATTATTTTTTTCATTTCAATGTGCCTCCTGAGGTCTCCCCATAGTGAACACTGGGTGAATGACAATGGGGAGGGGGGGGGGGGGGCAAGGAGGGGGCAGATGGGTATGGGGGTATGGAGCAGGAATGGGGAATATGAGAGGATATGGAGATATGGGGGCAAGGAGGTGGCATGGAGGACCTGAGGGGACATGTGTAGTTGGTGTTATTGTGAGGGGGGAGGTGAGAGGTGAGGGTTTGAGGGCCTGACATTCATCATTACAACCAGGCCAGTGTCCCAGTAAATGGAGCATGGCCTACTAGCCTGCTGGTCTGGAATTCCGCCTGCCTCCATTGTTGCCTTGGAGCTGCCTCTGGTAGAAAGCCCAACAGAGAGGGGGCCGTTCTGGACCTAATATTCAGAAATGAGCCTGGGCAGGTGGAAGGCATATCAGTAAGGGAGCATTTTGGAGATACTGACCATAACTCAGTTAGACTTAGGATAGTTATGGAAAGGGATAAGGTTGGGCTGGGAATAAAAGTTCTAAACTGGGGAAAGACTAATTTTAATAAGATGAGATGCGATTTGGCCCAAATAGACTGGAAGCAACTACTTACAGATAAAACTGTGTCAGAGCAGCGGGAGGCATTCAAGGAGGAAATGGTAAGAGTAACAGGGCAAATATGTTTCCGTAAAGACAAAGGGGGGACCAAGTCCAGAGAACTCTGGGTGTCAAGGGACATAAAGGTTAGGATTAAGGAAAAACAAGAAGCTTGTGGCAGATATCGAGGGCTCAATACAGCAGAGTCCTTAGATGAGTATTAAAAGTGCAGAGGGGAACTGAAAAAGGAAATTATGAAAGCTAAGAGAGTGTATGAGAAAGCATTGGTGGGTAGAATAAAGGAAAACCCAATGGGGTTTTTTAAATATATAAAGAGCAAGAGAATAACTAGAGAAAGAGTAGGGCCAATAGGGACCATAGAGGTAACCTGTGTGTGGACCCGGAAGATGTGGGTACAGTCCTCAATGAATATTTTGTGTCAGTCTTCACAATGGAAAAGGATGACGCAGATATAGACATCAGGGCGCAGGAATGTGAAATATTAGAGGAAATTAACATAGAGAGAGAGGAGGTACTAGCGGATTTGGTGGCCTTAAAAGTGGATAAATCCGCGGACCCGGATAAGGTGTATCCCAGGCTGTTGAGGGAGGCAAGGGAAGAGATATCAGGGGCACTGGCAGTAATTTTCAAATCCTCTCTGGCCACAGGTGAGGTGCAGGGGACTAGAAGGCTGCCAATGACCCATTATTAAAAAAAGGGAGGAAGGGATAGACCAGGAAATGACAGGCCAGTCAGTCTAATCTTGGTGATGGGGAAGTTACTAGAAAGAATTCTGGTGAACCAAATATATCTGAATAAATTGGAGGGACATGGAATAATCAGGGATAGAACATAAGAACATAAGAACTAAGAGCAGGAGTAGGTAATTCAGCCCCTCGAGCCTGCCCCGCCATTCATTACGATTATGGCTCATCTCATTTCGGCCTTAACTCCAATTTCCTGCCCTCTCCCCATAACCTTTCAACCCGTTACTAATTAAAAATCTGTCTATCTCCTTAAATTTATTCAGCGTCCCAGCAGCCACTGCACTCTGAGGTAGTGAATTCCACAGATTCACGACCCTTTGAGAAAAGTAATTCCTCCTCTTCTCTGATTTAAATCTACAACCTCATGGCCTAAAACTATGGCCTCTCGTTCTATAGTCAGCATGGATTTGTTAAGGGAAGGTTGTGTTTGACAAATTTGATTGAATTGTTTGAGGAGGTAACCAGGAATGTTGATGAGGGTAATGCATTTGATGTGGTCAACATGGACTTTAGCAAGGCTTTTTGATAAGGTCCCTCATGGCAGACTGGACAATAAAGTAAGAGCCCATGGGATCCAAGGCAAAGTGGCATGTTGGATCCAAAATTGGCTGAGAGGCAGGAAGCAGAGGGTGGTGGTAGAGGGATGTTTCTATGACTGGGTCTGTTTCCAGTGGGGTTCTGCAGGGCGCAGTGCTGGGGCCCTTGCAGTTTGTGGTGCACAAAAATTATTTGGGCTTACATGTAGGGGGTATGATCAAGAAGTTCACGGATGACACCAAAATTGGTAGGGTGGTAAATAGTGAGGAAGATAGCCGTAAACTGCAGGAGGATATCAATGGACTAGTCAGGTGGGCAGAGCAGAGGCAAATGGAATTCAACCCAGAAAAGTGTGAGATAATGCATTTGGGAAGGGTTAACAAGGCTAGGGATTACATTATGAATGGTAGTACCCCAGAAAGTACTGAAGATCAGAGGGATCTTGGTGTGTATATTCATAGATCCCTGAAGGTAGCAGGGCAGGTAGATAAGGTGGTTAAGAAGACATATGGGATTCTTGTCTTTATTAGCCGAGGCATAGAATACAAGAGCAGGGAGGTTATGCTGGAACTGTATAAAATGCTGCTTAGGCCACAACTGGAGTGCTGTGTGCAGTTCTGGTCACCACATTACAGGAGGGATGTGGTTGTACTGGAGAGGGTGCAGAGGAGATTTACCAGGATGCTGACTGGGCTGGACGGTCTGAGATATGAGGAAAGGTTGGATAGTCTGGGGTTGTTTTCCTTGGAGCAACGAAGGTTGAGAGGGGACCTAATAGAGGTGTATAAGATTATGAGGGGCATAGATAGGGTGGATAGGAAGGCACATTTTTCATTAGTAGGTGGGGTCAATAACCAGGGGGCATAGATTTAAGGTAAGAGGTAGAAGGCTAAGAGGGGAGTTGAGGAGAAAGTTTTTCACCCAGAGGGTGGTGGGAGTCTGGAACTCCATGCCTAAAAGGGTGCTTGAGTCAGAAACTCTCGTAATATTTAAGAAGAATTTAGATATTCACTTGTGTTGCCATAGCATCCAGGGCTATGGGCCAAGCGCTGGAAAATGGAATTAGTGGAGTCAGATCTTTGTTGACTGGCGTGGACACGATGGGCCAAATGGCCTCCTTCTGTTCTGTAGATGTCTATGAGTCTATGAGGTAGTGGGCCTAACTCCATCTTGCTCCCTACCACCACAGATTGAAAATATGGCGAGCAGGAGTCTTTTTAAAGGAGCTGGATTTGCTAGGTAGGGAAGTTTCTGAACTTAACCTTCCCAACTGCTCCACAAAAAATCCAGCCCAAAGAGCCTGCAAAGGGATATAGATAGGTTAAGCGAATGGGTGAAAAATTGGCAGATGGAGTACAATGTAGGAAAATGTGAGGCTGTCCACTTTGATAGGGAGAATAGAAAATATTATTTAAATGCAGAGAGACTACAAAATGTTGTGGTACAGAGGGATCTTGGTATGCTTATATATGAAACACAAAAGGTTAGCACAGCAAGTAATTAGGAAGGCAAATAGAACATTGGTCTTTATTGCAAGGGGGATGGAGTATAAAAGTGGGGAAGTCTAGCTACAACTGAACAGCGAATTGGCGAGGCCACACCTAGAGTACTGTGTACAGTTTTGGTCAACTTCCTAAAGGAGGGATATAGTTGAATTGGACGCAGTTCAGACAAGGTTGATTCTTGGAATGAAGGTGTTATCCTATGAGAAAAGATTGAGTAGGTGGGTCTATATTCATTGGAGCTTAGAAGAATGAGAAGTGATCTTATTGAAACATAATATGCAAACATATCATGGATTCCATAGGCCACCAACTTGTGGGAAATATATAGAGGCTAGGAAATTACAGAGGTGCAAGAACTATAGAATAGTTATAATGGGGGAGTTTAATTATCTTAATATATACTGAGATAGTAATAGTGTAAAGGGAAGAAAGCGGGAATAGTTTTTGAAGTATGTTCAGGAGAATTTTCTAGATCAGTATGTTTCTGGCCCAGTGAAGAAGGAGGTATTACTGGATCTAGTTCTGGGGAAGGAAATGGGTCAAATGGGTCACATGTCAGCAGGTGAACACTTAGGGGTCAGTGATTATTTTATCATAAGGTTTAGATTAGCCATGGAAAAAGACAAGGAACAATCCAGAGTAAAAATAATACTTGGGGGAGGGCCAAAATTCAATGAAGTGAGAATGGATCTGGCTCAGGTAAATTGGAATCAAAGATTGGCAGGCCAAACTGTAATTGAACTGGCTGCCTTCAAAGTGGAATTAGTTTAGTCGCGGTACATTCCCACAAGGGGGAAAGGTGGGACAAACCAAGTCAGAGCTTCTTGAGTGATGAAAGAGATAGAGGGCAGGAATTTTCTGCTGGGGGTGGGGCAAGGAATGAACATTGGGACTCTTTCTGGGTCCCAATCCTGCCCCTGGAAGGAAGCAGTCCCAACTCCCCGATTTTCACATGGTTGACTGTTAACTGGCTGGGCGGCAGGTTTAGTGACCAATTCCTGGCTGCCGCTTCAGAGATTTACCTGCTGCAATGAAGATGGCGCAGGAGAGGCTGAGGCCTGGAGCCCTGGTGAGAGGATGTTTTCCCTCGTGGAGGAATATAGAACTAGGGGTGTGGTTTCAGAATAAGGGGCCTCCCATTTAAGACAGAGATGAGGAAGAATTTCTTCTCTCAGAAGGTCTTGAATCTTTAGAATTTATTACCCTAGAGAGCTGTGGGGCTGAGTCATTGAATATATTCAAGGCTGAGTTAGACAGATTTTTGAACTATAGGAGAGTCGAGGGGGGGTGGAGATTAGGCAGGAAAGTGGAGCTGAGGCCAAGATCAGATCAACCATGATCTTTGTGAAAGGCAGAGCAGACTCAGTGGGATGGATAGCCTACTACTACACTTATTTCTTAAGTTCTGGTGCATAAATCACACTGAGGCTATCCATGCTTCAGAGAATCCTATTCATCAGACTTAGAGGTTACTCTGAAGATTACTCTTTTGCCCAAGAGTGTTGTTATTCACCATCTTTTGCATGGAGGAGCAATCAATCGCCGTATCAGCTACCTATATTTTACATCTCCTCTCTCCGATTTTATTTTATTTCAGTTTCTATTTATATCATCCTATGATACATTTTACATCACTCAGTCTCTCCAGTTCAGTTTTCACAAGCAGTCTCTACTGTAGGATGGGTGATGACCATGCGCAATATTATTTCTTCTTTTAAGAGATACAGCTTTAGTAAGGAGAGGGTTTCTCTCTTCTGAGCAAAGTGTGCTACTTCATGTATGTAAGATGTGCTTCTGGATATTGGGTGGACTCTGGGGCCATGAGGTCCACTTATGGGATTAACTGATGACACTGTACCTGAGAGAATATTTAGTGAAATGACTGAAAATTGTGATGTTAGTGGCAATTTTGGTTGGATCTCCCTTTCATCTGACAAAGAAAAGCATATTAACAGTTGATTTGTTGCAAATTGTTTTCTCATAGTTGAAGGTTCAATCAGTAGTAAACACAATTTAAAAATGAGGAAGTTTGAAGGAAAAAAAGGGGTCAAAGGGCTATGGACATATGGGATAGATTAGGACCATAGCACCAAGAGTAGGCCATTCAGCTCATCAAGCCTGTTCTGCCATTCAATACGATCTTGGCAGGTCATCCACTTCGATGCCTTTTCCCCACACTATCCCCATAACCCTTTGTGCCATTGGCATTTAGAAATCTATAATTTCTGCTTTAAAGATACTGAATGACTGAGCCTCCACAGCCCTCTGAGGTAGACAATTTCAAAGATTCACAACCCTCTGAGTAAAAAAATTTCTCCTAATCTCTTACCTAAATGGCTCCCCCCTTATTTTGAAGTTGTGTGCCCTGGTTCTAGACTCCCCAACGTCTGACCCACATCTACCCTGTCCATCCCTTTGAGTATTTCGATGAAATCACCTCTCATTCTTTGAAACTCTAGAGAATACAGGCCCAGTTTCCCCAACCTCTCTTGTTGGACAGTCCTGCCATCCTGGGAACAAGTCTGGTGAATCTTCGTTGTACCCCCTCTGTGAAAATAATATCCTCTATAAGGGATGGGGACCAAAACTGCACACGATACTCCAGGTGCAGTCTAATCAAGGTTCTAGACAATTGAAGCAAGACTTTTCTACTCCTGTACTCAAATCCTCTTGCAATAAAGGCTAAATTACCATTAGCCTTTCTAATTGTTTGCTGCTCCTGCATGTTAGCTTTCAGTGACTTATTAATGAGGACACCCGTGTCCTTTTGTACATCTACACTTTCTAATCTCTTACCATTTAATAAATACCTTGCATAATCTGTTCCTCCTATCAAATTTTTCTACATAATATTCCATCTGCCATGTTCTTGCCCACTCATAAAGTCTGCACAAATCTCCTTGAAGCCGCTTTGCATCTTCCTTGCAACACATTTCCAACTAGCTTTGTGTCATCCATGAACTTGGAAACATTACATTTGGTCTCTACATCCAAATCATTGATATACATTGTGAACACCTGAGGCCCAAGTACTGATCCTTGTGGTACCCCACAAGTCACAGCCTGCCAACGTGAGAGTGACCCGTTTATTCCTACTCTCTGTTTTCTGTCTGTTAACCAATCCTTAATCCATGCCAGTATATTGCCCCCTATCCCATGTGCTTTAATTTTGATAACCAACCTCCTGTGGGAGACTTTATCAAAATCCTTCTAAAAATCCAAGTATACTATGTCCAACAATTCCCCTTTTTCAATTCTGTTTGTAACATCCTGAAAAAATTCCAATAGGTTTGTCAAACATGAATCCCCATTGATAAATCCATGTTGACTATGCCCAATCAGATCATTATTATCCAAGTGTTCATTTATCACATCCTTTAGAAGGCTACTAATATAAGGCTAACAGGTCTGTAGTTCCCTGTTTTCTCTCTCTCTCTCTCCCTTCTTAAATAGCGGGGTGACATTTGCTACCTTCCAATCTGCAGGAACCACTCCAGAATCTTTAGAATTTTGGAAGATGATCACCAATGCATCCATTATCTCCATAGCTATCTCCTTCAACACTCTGGGATGTAGAATATCAGGTCCCGGGGATCTATCAACCTTCAGTCCCATTAATTTCTCCAATACTGCCTTCTTACTAATACTAATTTTCTTCAATTCCTTATTCTCTTTAGCCCCTTGGATCTCTAAATCTGGGAGATTTCTTCTGTCTTCCTCAGTGAAGACAGACACAAAGTAATCATTTAGCTTCTCTGCCATTTCTCTATTTCTCATTATGAATTCTCCTGACTCTGCCTGTAATGGATCCACATTTGTCTTAGCCAAATGTTTCCTTTTTATATACCTATAGAAGCTGTTTTTATGTTTTTTGTTAGTTTACATTCATATTCTATTCTCTTTTTCTTTATCAGTTTCTTGGTCCTCCTTTGCTGTATTCTAAAATCTTCCCAATCCTCGAGTTTACTATTATTTCCGGCAACTTTATAGGCCTTTTCTTTTAATCTTATACAATCCTTAACTTCCTTTGTTAGCCATGGTTGACTGACTTTTCTTTTTGAATGTATGTGCCTTGAAGGGATGTAGAGTTGCTGTAAACGATGTAATGATTCTTTAAAGACTATACATTGCCTATGTACCGTCATATCTTTTAATGTAGTTTGCCAAATCACCTCAGCCAATTTGCCCCTCATACCTTCATAATTTCCTTTGTTCAAATTTAACACTCTGGCTTCGGAATGAACTATCTCACTTTCAAACATAATGTAAAATTCTACCATATTAAGGTCACTCATCCCTAAATGTTCTTTTACAACAAGATTATTAATTAGCCCTTTCTTAATACATAATACTAGATCTAAAATAACCTGTTCTCTAGTCAACATATTGCTCACGAAAACTATCCCTAACACACTACAGAAACTCGTCTTCCACAGTATTAGTGCTCATTAGGTTTACCAAGTCTATATGCAGATTGAAGTCACCCATGATTACCGTATTACCCATGCTACATGCTTCTATAATCTCCTGCTAAATATCATGCCCCACACTACGACTACCATTTAGTGGCCTATAAACAACTCCTGCCAGTGTTTGCTGACTCTTGCTGTTTCTTAGCTCCACCCAAACTGATTCCACATTTTGCTCGTCTGATCTGAGATCCTTCCTTATTAATGTACTGATCCCGTCCCTTATTATCAGCCAACACCACCTCCTTTTCCTTTTTGCCTGTCCTTCCTAAATGTCGAATATCCTTGAATATTCAGTTCCCAGTCTTGGTCACCCTGTAGCCACATTTCTATAATAGCAATTAGATCATACCCATTTACCTCAATTTGTGCCTTTAAATAATCTACCTCGTTGTGAATGCTGCATGCATTCAGATAGAGTGCCCTTAACTTTGTTTTTTTGACATTATTCAGCATTCTAAACCGAATTGATGCTCGCCTTTGTTTCGCCTGCCTTCTAATTTCTCTTGCTACTTATCTACTTCCTATTACCAGCTTTACTTCCTTCCAATTTGAGCTACCCCTTTGGTTCCCATCGCCCTGACGATCTACTTTAAACCATCCCCAACAGCACTAGCAAATCTCCCTGCGAGGATATTAGTCCCAGTCCTGTCAAGGTGTAACCCCTCCAAAGTTACAGGTCTCAGCTGCCCCAGAACTGGTTCCAATGCCTCAGAAATCTGATGCCCCCCACCCCTCTCCACCCCCAACACCAATTCTCCAGCCAGGTGTTCGACCGGTCAATCCTCCTATTCCTATGCTCACTAGTGCGTGGCACTGAGAGTAATCCTGAGATTACTGCCCTAGAGGTCCTGCTTTTTAATTTCTTTCCTAGCTCCCTACAATATGCTTTCAGGACCTCATCCCTCTTCCTACCTAAGTCATTGGTACCAATGTGGAACACGACCTCTGGCTGTTCACCCTCCCCCAGAAGGGTGTCCTGCAGCCGCTCCTTGACATCCTTGGACCTGGCACCTGGGAGGCAACACACCATCCTGGAGTCATGTTTTCTGCTGCAGAAACGCCTGTCTGATCCCTGACTATTGAATCCCCTATCACTATTGCTCTTCCACTCTTCTCCCTCCACTGCTGTGCCACTGAGCCGTCCATGGTGCCACAGACTTGGGTCTGGCTGCACTCCCCTGAGGAACCATCACCTTCACCACCATCCAAAATGGTAAACCGAGATTACAGAGAATGCCATCAAATGAATAGTATAAATCAGTTTCAACGGACAACTAGTTGTGCTTCTGGAGACATTCTATTTTACTAGCCAACGACAGAGGCAGATGATGATATTACCCGTTGGCCACCTTGATGATCAGTGGCTACAGCAGCTTGGAGACAGGCACCAACACTGAAAACAACAACCCATAATGACACCTGATAACCACTTCATATGTGACAATTGTGGCGGAACCTGTCTCTCATGGATTGGTCTCTTCAGCCATCATCAAAATTGCACCAAAAGTGCACCATATGAAGCTATCCCCTCCCCAGGGGATTTTCTGCATGTCCATCCTCTTACGTAGATGGAAGGCTGCCGACGGTATTTTCATGGAATGAGTGAAATGGTGGGTTGGCTGAGTTGAGATTGGCTTCTTGGGCTCAATCATCTTTCCTTATTTATGTATTCTTCATGTGTTTATTACTTTGTTTAGAAATATATTCTATTTATATAAACAAGATGCAAATTTAATAGATATGTCTAAGATACGAACATCCATGAAGTAAGATAATTAGAATTGGCAACTTCTGATAACCGGTATAGTTTACATGTAGAGAATAGCCACTGGATTAAACTACCATACCTCAACAAGAGTTGGCGTATTTCGGGAAAAGAGAACTTTCAGAAGTTAATTCGTAAAATATAGCATGTCTCCATGACCTTTGTGTTTGTCAAGTCTGCTGAATTTTCAGTTTGTTTATTTTGCAATTATTCAATTCACTTAGAATCATTGGAAAAGCACACATTCATTCATTTCCCTCAGGCTCTTAAAAGTTGCAAGAGGGACTGCCTTTATCTTAGCTGCCTGGACTTAATTTGAATCTTGTCAGTTGAGTTAGAAGGATGATATTCTAGCCTGCCCCTATAGTTGTCCAAGCATGGGCCTTTTTATTTATTTTGCAATCATTTTATGGAACAGTAGGGCATTGTGAGTCCTGCTGCTCAGCAATGTTCAGCCAAGCTTTTGCAAAGTGGCTGTTAAGATTTCAAATTATAGGAAGCATTTTCTTTCAGGATTATGGAATTTAATAAAAGTGCAGTTTCAATAGATAATCCATGATCCCCTTCAGTGATAAACATACAGTATGGATTGATTACATTGTTTAATGGTATCAAAAGAGTAAGTATTATTTACCAGACACTGTGCAGGAGAGTTGGGCATCAACATCCTTGACCACTTTCTGAGACTTCAAAGCTGAGATAAAGTGAGGAGATGATTCTGTAACTAACTCTGCTGACATCTTGGGAAACACACCTACAGTTAGAAAATGAGCAATAGAATAAATAAAAACAGTAAATTCCTTTAGAGATGGAACGCTAAAATTCACAGAAATATCAGTCCATGTGTGAACCTCATATGTCTCGACCTTTTAAGGACCATTTGTACATTTACTACATGAATCTACAACAAGTCTGCTGTAATTTGATTGCAGCAAAACGGTTCAAAGTTCAAGTACTTTATCTCAGAATGTTAGACCCTTGTTACCGTCAGACTTGACTATTCTAATGCTCTCCTGGCCATCCTCCAGCCCCTGTAAAATTAATCTCATCCAAAGCTCTGCTGCTTCTATCTTGCTTTGTAATGAGTTCCATTCACCCATCATTGTCCTAAACTGGATCTAGGTCCAGGAATGGCTCAAATTTTGAGATTTGTGTTTAAACCTTTCCATGGCCTTTCCCTTCCCTATTTCTGTAACCTCCTCCAATCCTACAACCCTTTGAGAACACTGCATTCATGCAACTCTGAGCTCTTGCGCATCCTCAGTTTCCATTGCTCCTCTACTGATGGCTATGCCATCAGCTATCTAGATCTTAAACACTGGAGTCCCCTCCCTAAACCTCTTTTCCACTCCACTTCTCTGTTCACCTTTAAGGCTTTGCTTAAAAACTACCTTGTAAACCAAACTTTTAGTTGTGTATCCTAATATCTCCTTATGTGGCTCGGTGTCAAATTTTGTTTGATTATGCTCCTCTCAAACAATTTGGGGCATTTTACATTGTCAAAGGTGGTATATAATACAAACAGCAATGATAGAAAATATCTCAGTTATGAATCCTGGTAACAAACTTGTCTAATAGCAAACAGGAAGATGGTTGTAGTTGTTGGAGGTCAGTCATCTCAGCTCCAGGACATCACTGCAGGAGTTCCTCAGGGTAGTGTCCTCAGCCCAACCGTCTTCAGCGGCTTCATCAATGACCTCCCTCCCATCATAAGGTCAGAAGTGGGGATGTTCGCTGATGATTGCACAATGTTCAGTAGCATTCATGACTCCTCAGATACCAAAGCAGTCCATGTCCAAATGCAGCAAGACCTGGACAATATCCAGGCTTGGGCTGACAAGTGGCAAGTAACATTTGTGCCACACAAGTGTCAGGCAATGATCATCTCCAACAAGAGAGAATCCAACCATCGCCCCTTGATGTTCAATGGCATTACCATCATTGAATTCCCCACTCAATATCCTGGGGGTTACCATTGACCAGAAACTGAACTGGACTAGCCATATAAATATTGTGGCTACAAGAGCGGGTCAGAGGCTAGGAATTTTGCGACAAGTAACCCACCTCCTGACTCCCCAAAGCCTGTCCACCATCTACAAGGCACAACTCAGGATTGTTATGGAATACTCCCCACTTGCCTGGATGAGTGCAGCACCCACAACACTCAAGAAACTTGACACCGTCCAGGACAAAGCAGCCCCCTTGATTGGCACCACATCCACAAATATTCACCCCCTCCACCACCAACGCAGATTAGCAGCAGTGTGTACCATCTACAAGGTGCACTGCAGGGATTCACCAAGGCTCCTTTGACAACACCTTCCAAACCCACGACCACTACCATCTAGATGGGCAAGGGCAGCAGATAGATGGGAACACCACCACCTGGAAGTTCCCCTCCAAGCCACTCACAATCCTGACTTGGAAATATATTGCTGGTTCCTTCACCGTTGCTGGGTCAAAATCCTGGAGCTCCTTTCCTAATAGCATTGTGGGTGCACCTGCACCACATGGACTGCAGCGGTTCAAGAAGGCAGCTCACCACCACCTTCTCAAGGGCAACTAGGGATGGGCAATAAATGCTGGCCCAGCCAGCAAAGCCCACATACCATGAATGAATATATATATATATGTATATATATATATATATTGCTTTCACTATATTGGCTGCTGTGAATGTGCATTGTGGTTTATTTTCATGAAGCACGTTTAATTTTTTTTTAACAAGTGTTAAGAAACTATATTTAGTGCAGACATAAAAAGTGTTGGTGTTGCGCAAACACATCATCAACTTTTCACTTTCACTTTTGAAACAAAGCCATAAAATATTTTAGCAGTCTGATTAAGTTTTATATTTGTTCTTAGGATGGGGTGATGCTGATGCAGTCACATTTACAAACTTACTTAGTTTGAGAAACTTCCAAAGATAGTCATACTTGTGCTTTTAAAAATCTTTCACAGGATAGGCCAATATGTATTGTCCATCTCTAATCTTGAACATAGACTTGCCACATTTTGTTACTTCTAACCACAGGAAGTGGGTGAGCAGTCACTCAGCTTTGTTCTCCATTCTTTGAGGCTGTCAATACATCTGGCCATTTCCCCTACAGAAGAGTGGATTTGTGGTAAAGTTTTTGAGCTAAAATCCCAAAAATAATAGGTATGGGTGCTCGTTGGAAGCATAAGAAATAATAATGAATTAATTATTGTCTTCAGTTGTTGTATACACAGATCTTCAATGCCTGGCTCATTAACATGTAAACTCCTCTTTAACTCTGTGGCTGTAGTGGTATGATTAGCTGGCTTGGTGCACTATATCTTGTAGATAGTACACACTGCTGCCAATGTGCACTGGTCGTGGAGGGAGTGAATGTTTAAGGTGGTGGATGGGGTACTGATCAAGTGGGCTGCCTTGTCCTGGATGGTGTTGAGCTGGTGTGAAGCCACATTCACTCAGGCAAATAGAGAGTATTCCACCATATTCCTGACTTGAGCCTTGCAGATGGTGGACAAGCTTTGGGGGGGTCAGGATGATCAATCAAGTTACTTACTGCAGAATTCCCAGCCTCTGACCTGCTGTTGTAGTCACAGTATTTATATGGCTGGTCCAGTGAAGTTTTTGGTCAATGGTAACCCCTAGGATGTTGATGTTGGGGGATTCAGCGATGGTATGCCGTTGAATGCCAAGGGAAGCTGGTTAGATTTTCACTTGTTGGAGGCGTTCATTGTTTGGCACTTATGTTGCTTGTCACTTAGCAGCCAAAGCTTGAATTGTGTCCAAGTCTTGCTGCATGTGGGCATGGACTTTTTCAGTATTTGAGGATTCGCAAATGGTACTAAACATTGTGCAATCATCAGTAAATAATTCCACTTCTGACATTACGGAGAGAAGGTCATTGATGAAGCAGATGAAGAACATTGGGCTATTATTACTTAGAGTAGCTCCTGTAGTGATGTCCTGGAACTGAGATGATTGGTCTTCCACAACCGCAACCATCTTCTTTTGTGCTAGGTATGACTCCAACCAGTGGAGAGCTTTCCTGCTGATTCTCATTGACTTCAATTTTGCTAGGGTTCCTGATGCCATACTTGATCAAATACTGCCTTGATATCAAGCACAGTCGCTCTCCTCCCACCTCTGGAATTCAGCTCTTTTATCCATGTTTGGACCAAGGCTTTAACGAGGCTTGGAGCCGAGTGGCCCTGGTGGAACCAAAACTGATCATTAGTGAGCAGTACTGTTGCTCAGTAGACGCCTCTTGATAGTACTGCCGATGGCACTTTCTATCTCTTCGCTAATATTCTGCCCATGGAATTTGGTTAGTGAGGTATACCAGTGTGCACTGGCAGAATCAAAGAACACAAATGAGCAGGAATGGTAATGGGTGGCAGTGGAGGAGCAGAGAATACTACTGCTTAACAAAACCTCAACTAAAAAACTGGTCTTCAATAGACACTGTGACTACAGCCAGTTGTCCTGCATTTTGGTAGCTTTGGTCTCATATCAGCACAAATCCATTGTACATGTTGGGTATGAATTTATCATAACTGAAAGCACTTTGTATAAGAGATTAACTCAGCAATTTCTTGCCTTCCCCAGTTTTAAGAACATAAGAACTAGGAGCAGGAGTAGGCAATTCAGCCCCTTGAGCCTGCCCTGCCATTCAGTATGATCATGGCTGATCTCACTTCAGCCTCAACTCCAATTTCCCACCCTCTCCCCATAACTTTTCAACCAGTTACTAATTAAAAATCTGTCTATCTCCTCCTTAAATTTATTCAGCATCCCGGCATCCACTGCACTCTGAGGTAGTGAATTCCACAGATTCACGACCCTTTGAGAAAAGTAATTCCTCCTCATCTCTGATTTAAATCTACCACCCCTTAGCCTAAAACTATGGCCTCTCGTTCTAGAATGCCCCACAAGGGGAAACATCCGCTCCACGTCTACTTTGTCTATCCCATTTAGCATCTTATATACCTCAATTAGGTCTCCTCTCATCCTTCTAAACTCTAGCGAGTATAGGCCTAAACTGCTCAATCTCTCCTCATAAGACAAACCCCGCATCTCTGGAATCAATCTAGTGAACCTCCTCTGAACCGCCTCCAATGCAACTACATCCTTCCTCAAGTAAGGGGATCAAAACTGTGCACAGTACTCCAGGTGCAGTCTCACCAATGCCTTTTACAGTTGCAACAACACTTCCCTATTTTTATACTCTATTCCTTTAGCAATAAATGCCAAAATTCCTTTTGCCTTCCTTATTCCCTGCTGTACCTGCACACTAGCTTTCACCGATTTATGCACGAGGACACCCAGATCCCTCTGCACTGAAGCATTCTGAAGTTTCTCTCCGTTTAGATAATAAGTCGCCTTTTTATTCTCATGACCAAAATGGATAACCTCACGCTTATCCATGTTAAACTCCATCTGCCAAATTTTGGCCCATTCACTTAACCTGTCCATATCCATTTGTAAATTTCTTTATTTCTTCATTGCAACTTACTTTCCTACCTATTTTGGTGTCATCTGCAAATTTAGCTATAGTACCTCATACAGCACTAGTATCTAGGGAGCTATGCTGAAAATAAGGATGCTAGCTAAGCACCAATTATTTTGACAGTCAATATGCACCAACCATGCTGCAAATTGTGAAGGCATGTGTTGATTAGTCTGCTGACTGCCAATGTGTTACGCTTGATTATTCAAAAGTCCATAATTGAGCACATGGCAATTCCAAGACCATCTTAGGGGGAGTTCCTAAGTCTAGAGTATCTCTTATGAATGCCTCAGGCTCTAGCTGAAGAGGCCTTGAGCTCTACAATATAACAGGCTAAAATGTCTACTGAAGGATCATTTAGAGCAAGCAACAGAGCAGTGTTTATTTCTGCCCTTAGGTCTGCTTCCATTCAAATCGTTGGAAAAGCTGAGTCAGAGTTCAGGATCAAGTACAAGCCTGGACCAGGCATGTATAACACTGCTGCCTCTCAGTTTGACACTTATATATGCTCCCTTCTTCCCCCACACACCCCCCTCTTCCCAACCCCACCCCCTCCACTGACACTTAAACTCAAATTAAAGGTGTGCTATAAGCAGACTGAATCAAGCAGCTACTGCAGTCAGCATATGTGACAGACTTGGTTGCAAGACCATATCATGACTGGTCTCCTTATTTAAAGAAGGATGTAAATACATCAGAAGCAGTTCAGTTACTAGACTAATACTAATGGGCGGGTTGTCGTATGAGGACAGACTAGGTTTGTGTCCACTGGAGTTTAGAAGAGTAAGAGGCGACTTGATTGAAACCTTTAAGATCCTGAGGAGTCTTGTCAGGGTGGATGTGGAGAGGATGTTACCTCTTGTGGGAGAATCAAGAACTAGGGGTTACTGTTTAAAAATAAGGGGTCACCCATTTAAGACAGAGATGAGGAAAAAAAAAATTCTCTCTGAGGGTCGTGAGTCTTTGGAACTCTCTTCGTCAAAATGCAGTGGAAGCAGAGTGTTTCAATATTTTTAAGGCAGAGGTGGATAGGTCCTTGATAAACAAGGGGGTGAAAAGTTATCAGGGGTAGGCAGGAGGTTACAATCATATCAGCCATGATCTTATTGAATGGCGGAGCAGGCTCGAGTGGCTAAGTGACCTACTCCTGCTCCTAATTCGTATGTTCGTATGACAAGCATAAATCATTCCTGAGAATCCTTGACACCAAGCAGCCACCTCATATACTCCTTCAAATGGGCAACGGCAAGATTAGTAACTAAAAGATATGTAACATGCACCATGCGAAAGGAAGAATCTTCCCGTTCTGTTAAATTTTTGGAAAGACTTTCATTACAGTCAGTTTCTCTGATATTTTTAACAACAATTGAGCTGTTTTTGTCATAATGGAAACATTTCTTCTGTGGCCTGAACCACAAAAATCCATCCTATCCTCATGCAGCTTGTATACCTACCTGCCCTGGTGAATCTCAACCAGTTGTCTATTCCTCAGAATTTAAAATTCTTACCTGCAACTTCAAATCCTTTCATGGCATTACTCTGCCCAACTGTAATCTTTTTCAAAGATTTATCTTACTTACACCTTGAACTCTGACTTTGGCCCACTGTGAGCAGACTGAGTGGAGTGATGGTTGGACAAGCCCTGCAATTGTTGAAGGTGGTTTTCTTATTAGTGAAATGGCAAATTACCACAGATGCTGGAGATCTGAAATATAAACAGAAAAATGCTGGAAATACTCAGCAGGTCAGGCAGCATCTGTGGAGACAGCAACATAGTTAACATTTCAGGTCTATGGCTTTTTGTTAGAACTGGAAAATACCACAGATGTAACAGAATTTACGCAAGTGCAGAGGCAGGGGGAGAATGAAGAGGAGGAAAGAACAAAAGTTCTGATTAAGATTTATAGACCTGAAACATTTACTCTGTTTTTCTCTCCACAGGCATTGCCAGCTGAGTGTTTTCAGCACTTTCCCTTTATATTTCATTGTATTAGTGACTGTGGCCATGGATCAGACAACTGGATGTCTAAATCCACTAATGTTTAACAAAATCTCAACTATAAAACCAGTTTCTAATAAACACTGTCGGAAGAATATTCTCCTCGTCAGGCGGGCCGGTCGGGAGCAGGCGCAGGCAGGTGCGGAGCTGATTGTTGCCCGCCATCAGTTGCGCGCCACCATTTTACATGGGTGGGCCAATTAAGGCCTGCCCAGTGGGACACGTGCCCGGTAGCGCTCAGCGCTACCTGTGCGGGCGGGGGGAGGAGGGAGAGTCGGGGCCTGCGCACACCTGTGAAAGAGCACAGAAATCTTCCTGTGGCACAGATCTGCCTCAGGGAGATTAAGTTCAATTTCAAACTTCAAAATAAAAAAGGTAAAAATCATTTATACATCCTCCCTCATGTGACAGCGTCACATGAGCTGGGACATGTTTATCAAACGTTTAAAAAATATTTATTAATTTAATAAACCCTTCATGAAACCTCATCCCGCCCGTGAATGAGGTTTCCTGAAAAATGGGAAGGTCGCCTAGGCCCTTGGCCTGCCCACCAACCTTAAGGTTGGACGGGCAGCCCTGTGAAATTGGTTAATTGTTTTATTAATGGTCTTAACAGGCCTTTGACAGTTCTGCAGGCCCACAGCTGACTCCGGTGCGGGACCACTGAATGAAAGATTGGAATGACGCTGGTGATGGCCTACTCCCGCAAGCCGAACAGGAGATTCTGCCCTGTGACTATGCCAGTTGTCCTCCACAGGTAACTTTGGTCTCATAGCAGCACAAAATCTGTAGCATATGATGGGTGTGAACTTATCAAAACTGACAGCACTTCATCTTTTAGATTGAGACCACCTAGAGGAGGTAGACTTATATCAGCTTTGCTTCGCATAGTATAACTGCAATGTGATGTTTGAAACGTCCCCAAGCAGCCTTGCTGGTTCAGCTAGTATTTTGTTTTAACTGAGAGATAATTGTTATCTCTATATATGTCTTTGAATGTCTAACAAGCATTTCGACGTTAGTGAGTGAAGCTCTATACTTATGTACTTATATCCATTGACAGAGCTCCATCTTTCTCTAACTAGAAAGCAGCACAGGCAGCAGAATAACACTGATCTGCCCAGTTATTCTACACAAACAGCAGTCTCAAATGGTATTTGTAATGCAATGGCACAACTTACTCAGCATGGAAACCATGTACTGCTTCAAGTGGTCCCTAAGTACAATGTTCCCAACTAACTTCTTTGAGTTTTTAAAAATATATTCTTTCATGAGATGTGGGCATCACTGGCAAGAGCAGCACTTGTTGCCCATCCCTAATTGCCCTTGAACTGATTGACTTGCAATCAGAGGGCATTAAGAGTCAACCACATTGCTGTGGGTCTGGGGTAACATGTAAGCCAGACCAGGTAAGAGCACCAGATTTCCTTCCCGAAAGGACATTAGTGAACTAGATGGGTTTTTATGACGATTGATGATTGTTTCATGGTTACCATTACTGAGATTAGCTTTTAATTCCAGACTTACAGATTTATTAATTGAATTAAATTCCACCAGCTGCTACGGTGGTGTTATTTGAACCCGTACCCCCAGAGGATTAACCTGGCTGTCTGGATTACTAGTCCAATGATATTACCGCTATGCTACTGTAATTGGTTTTTCACTCATCTGTTGAAGCAATGGGAGAATCCATCATCATTAATAAGTTTTTAATTTCATTAGACTGATCAGCTTATTCTAAAGGCAACGTCTGGTCAGTTGAGTGGGCGTTGATAGGTGTTACATTTTCAAAATCAAGGACAAGTGCTTTATGTTTTATAAATATTTCAACAGCCGTTAATAACACTACCATTTTTAGACCTAGGGAAGTTCATGTCTTTATCAGAGAAACTTGGAACATTCTTGATAATGCATGGTTCAAAGTCCAAACAGTGAGACTTATCTTCTATGGGGTGGAGTCTGCTGCATAAGTGGAACGAATGGGAGGGTAATCAATCCTTTGACGATCTGAATTCTATCACTACCTGCATGTGTTGAGCAGAGAAGGAGTACTTTCCTGGTGGTGTGTTGGAGGAAAGTCATGGAGTAGTGAGGAGGGGGTTAGCTATATCACTTGCCATTTTTTGCCACTCTCTGTCACCAACCTGAATGTTAACAGACTACTGAACTATGGAGGGTAACAGAGCTATGCCTGATCATGCTCTCACCTGATATTCAATAATCAAGAGGGGAAACTTTAATTTACTTGTTTTCTTTGGGGCTGTTGAAGCAAACATTAGTGTCCTGGCCAATATTTATCTCTCAATCAACATCAGTAAAAAAAAAAATTATTTCACAGAATCCCAAAACCTTCACAGTGCAGAAGGACACCATTCGGCCCATCGAGCCTTCACTGGCTCTCTGAAAGAGCATTCTACCTAATCCCACTCCCCTGCCTTATCCCTGTAACCTTGCACATTCTTTCTTTTCAGATAGCCATCCAATTCCCTTTTGATCAAAACTGCCTCCACCACCCTTTCAGGAAATTCGTTCCAAACTCCAGCTACCCACTAGGTAAAAAAATGTTTCCTCACATCACTTCTACTTCTTTTGCCCATTATTTTGAATCTGTGCCCTCTAGTTCTTGAATTACTCTTGAGTGGGAACAGTTTCTCACTATTTACCCTGACGACAGCCCTCAGCACCTTGAATACCTCTATCATGTCTCCTCTTAGCCTTCTTTTCTCCAATGAAAACAGATCCAACCTCTCCAATCTACCCTCATAGCTACAGTTGTTTATCCCTGGAATTATTCTTGTGAATCTCCGATGTACTCTCTCCAATGCCTTCACACCCTTCCTGAAGTATGGCGCCCAGATGAGGCCTAACTAGTGTCTTGTACAAGTTTAGCATGACCTCCTTAGTCTTGTACTCAATGCCTCTATTGATAAAAATTAGGATATCATATATTTTATTAACTGCTCTCTCAAAATGCCCTGCCACCTTAGATGGCTTATGTAGATATACACCAATGTCCCTTTGTTCCTGTACCTCCTTTACAGTTTCTCCCTTTATATTGTACTGCCTCTCCATATTCTTCCTAACAAAATGAACCACCTCACACTCCTCTGCATTGAACATCATCTGCCATTTGTTTGCCCAGTCCACTAATATGTCTATGTCCTTTTGAAGTTCAAAACTATCCTCATCACAGCAATAACCTGCTCACTGATGCCCAGTTTGGGTTCCGCAAGGACCACTTAGCTCCTGACCTCATTACAGACTTGGTTCAAACATGGACAAAAGAACTGAACTCCTGAGGTGAGGTGAGAGTGACTGCCCTTGACATCAAGGCCGCATTTGGCCGAGTGTGGCATCAAGGAGCCCTAGCAGAACTGGAGTCAATGAGAATCAGGGGGAAAACTCTCCGTTGGTTGGAGTCATACCTAGCACAAAGGAAGATGGTTGTGGTTGTTGGAGGTCAGTCATTTCAGCTCCAGGACATCACCGCAGGAGTTCCTCACTGTAGCGTCCTTGGACCAACCATCTTCAGCTACTTCATCCATGACCTTCTTTCCATCATAAGGGCGGAAGTGGGGATGTTCGCTGATGATTGCACCATGTTCAGCACCAGTCATGACTTCTCAGATACTGATGCAGTCCATGTCCAAATGCAGCAAGACCTGGACAATATCCAGGCTTGGGCAGACAAGTGGCAAGTAACATTCATGCCACACGAGTGTCAGGCAATGACCATCTCCAACAAAAGAGAATCCAACCATCGCCCCTAGATGTTCAATGCCATTACCATCACTGGAACCCAATTATTAGCATCCTGGAGGTTACCATTGACCAGGAACTGAACTGGACTTGCCATATAAATACTGTGGCCACAAGAGCAGGTAGAGGCTAGGAATCCTGTGGTGAGTAACTCACCTCCTGACTCCCCGAAGCCTGTCCACCATCTACAAGGCACAAGTCAGGAGTGTGATGGAATACTCTCCATTTGAATGGATGAATGCAGCTCCCACAACTCAAGAAGCTTGACACTGTCCAAGACAGAGCAGCCCGCGTCGTTGGCACCACATCCACAAACATTCACTCCCTCCACCACCAACGCACAGTAGCAGCAGTGTGCACCATCTACGTGATGCACTGCAGGAATTCACCAAGGCTCCTTTGACAGCAACACCCAAACCCACAACCACTACCATCTAAAAGGACATGGGCAGCAGATAGATGGGAATACCACCACCTGGAAGTCCCCCTTCTAGTCACTCACCATCCTGATTTGGAAATATATCACTGTTCCTTGAATGTCACTGGGTTAAAATCCTGGAACTCCCTCCCTAACAGCACTGTGTGTGTACCTACACCACATGGACTGCAGTGGTTTAAGAAGGCAGCTCACCACCACCTTCTCAAGAGCAACTAAGGATAGGCAATACATCCTGGCCTAGCCAGCAAAGCCCACATCCTGTAAATGATTTTCTTTAAAAAATGCTTCCAATCTTCATACCATCCGCAAATTTTGAAATCGTTCCCTGCATACCACAGTCTGGGTCATTAATATATATATCAAGAAGAGCAAGAGTCCCAACACTGACCCTTGGACCCTTGCAAACTTTCCTCCGATCTGAAAAACAATCATTTATCACTACTCTATGTTTCCTGTCACTCACTCAGCCAATTTCTTATCCAAGTGCCTATTTTCCCTTTTTTTCCATGAGCTAGAATTTTGCTCACAAGTCTGTTGTGTGGCACTGTATCAAAGGAAAATCCATGTAGACTGCATCAATAACATTGCCCTTATCAACCTTCTCTGTTATCTCCTCAATTATCTCCTCCAAAAACTCCAGCAAATTAGCTAAACATGATTTTCCCTTAATTAATCCTTAACTATTAATTTTTAATTAATTTTCCTTAACTGTCCTGCAATTGTCTAAGTGACTATTGATCTTCTCCTGAACTATAGCTTCTAGAAGTTTCCCTACCACTGAAGTCAAACTGACTAGCCTGTCGTTGTCAGCATTATCCTTGCATTATCCTTTTTGAACAAGGGTGTAACATTCGCAATTCTCCAGCTCTCTGGCACTACTCCTGTGTCTAAAGAAAACTGGAAGATTATCACCAATGCCTCTGAAATTTCCACTCTCACCTCCCTCATTATCCTTGGATGCATCTCAACCGCTCCTGGTACCTTATCAATTTTAAGTAAACATAGCTTTACTAACACCTCCTCCTTTTCAATTGTAAATTCCTCGAGTATACCAGTTACCTCCTCTCTCAACTCGGCCTAGGTAGCATCCTCTTCCTTTGTAAAGACAGACGCAAAGTATTTGTTTAATATCTCCATGACTTCTCCTGCCTCCACATGCAAGCCTCCACTTTTATTCCTAATTGGTCCTACCCTTTGTTTTACCACTCTTATTATTTACGTTTATAGAAGACCTTGGGATTCCCTTTTATGTTAGCTGCCAGACTCTTTTCATGCTCCCTCCTTGCTTTTCTGATTAGTTTTTTCATTCCCCCTCTGATCCTTCTATATTCAGCCTGATTCTCCATTGTATTTTTTATCTGACATCTGTCATACGTGTACTTCTTCCTTTTCATCTTCACCTCTATGTTTCTCGTCATCCAGGGTGTTCTAGATTTATTTGTGCTATCTTTCCCCTTCAAGGGAATATACCCTGACATTGCTTGCAATACTATCTCTTTGAAGTTGTCTATTGTTCAGCCACCGTCTTTTCCATCAACAATTGAATCCAACTCACTTGACTTAGATGCATTCTCATCCCATCGAAGTTGTCTTTCCCCCAGTTAATTATCTTGGCTCTGGATTGCTCCTTGTCCTTCTCCATGGCCAACCTAAACCTTATAATACAATGGTCACTGTCCCCCAAATGCTCTCCCACTGTTATTTGATCCACTTGTGCCAACTCATTCCCCAGAACCAGGCCCAACAGTGCCTGTCCTCTCGTTGGACTGGAAACAGACTACTGCAGAAAATGATCTTGAACACATTCCAGGGACTCTCGACCTTCTTGGCCCTTTGCACTATTCCTATCCTAGTCTATATTTGGATAATTGAAGTCCCCCATTATAATTACACTATAATTCTTGCACCTCTCTATAATTTCTTTGCAAATTTGTTTCTCTACACCCCTTCTGCTAGTTGGTGGTCTACACACTACACCAATCAATGTTATTGCACCTTTTTCATTCCTTACCTCTAGCCAGAGAGATTCCATCCTTGACCCCCCCTGGAACACCCTCTCCCTCCAGTACAGTAATGCCATCTTTAATCAATACTGCCACTACCCACCCACTCCCCCCCCACCTTTACTTTGTTTCCTGTCTCTCCTAAATACCTTGTACCCAGGAATATTTAATGCCCTGTCCTGCCCTTCTTTGAGCCAGGTCTCTGTTATAGCAATAATATAACTTCCACTTGTCAACCTGTGCTTGCAGTTCACCAATCTTATTAACCACACTCTTTGCATTCATATTAATCCTGATTTAGGCTTTGTAACTTTCCCCCTTGCTCTAACCCCATCTAATGACTTACTATAGCCTACTTTGGTTCTATCAAACGCTCCAAACATTCTATTTACCTTGATATTACTGTCTGATATATCCTCCTTATCAGTTAATACTGCTCTACTTCCCACTGCCAGTTTTTCTCCTCTCCTCCCTGAATTTCCCCTCAGATTCCCATCCCCCTGCCAATCTAGCTTAAAGCCTCCCCAGGAGTGCTAGCAAACCTCCCCATGAGGACATTAGTACCAATCCTGTTAAGGTGTAACCCGTCCTTCTTGTACAGGTCCCACCTGCCCCAGAACTGATCCCAATGCCTCAGAAATCTAAAGCCCTCCATCTTACTCCATTTCTCCAGCCACATATTGAACTGTTCAATCTTCCTATTCTTATGCTCACTAGCACGTGATACTGGGAGTAATCCTCAGATTATGGATCTTGAGGTCCCGCTTTTCAATTTCCTTCCTAACTCACTATAATCTGCTTTCAGGACCTTGTTCCTTTTCCTGCCTGTGTCATTGGTCCCAATGTGGACCATGACCTCTGGCTGCTTGCCCTCCCCAAAAAGAATGCAGCCGCTCTGTGACATCCTTGACCCTGGCACAGGGAGGCAACGTACTATCTTCGAGTCACATCTACGACCGCAGAAACCCCTGTCTGATCCTCTAACTATAGAATACCCTACCACTATAGCACTTCCACTCTTCCTCCTCCCCTCCTGTGCAGCTGAGCCACCCATAGAGCATGAACTTGCTTCTTGCTACAGTTCTCTGAGGAACCATCTCACTCACCAGTATCCATAATGGAAAAGTGGTTAGAGAGCGAGATAGCCTTGGGGTTTCCTGCAATACCTGTCTGTTTCTCTTAGATACTCAGATGGTCATGCATTCCCTCTCTGCCTGTGTACTTCTTAGCTGCGGTGTGAGCACCCCTCTAAATGTGCTATCCACATAATCCTCAGCCTTGCGGATGAATCACAGTGACTCCAGCCACCGCTCAAGTTCCGCAACCTGGAGCTTAGGTTTCTGCAGCTGATGACATTTCCTGCAGTTGTAGTCATCGAGGGCACTTTGTGCCTGCATGACTTCCCACATCCCGCAGGGTGCACATTCCACATGGCCGAGCTGCACTGATATACGTTAAGCTTTATATGAAGTGTTTACTCACCTGACACTCACCAATTGTCTCCCCCTCTCCCTCTTGTGCTCTTTATGAAGTCTTGCTGCTCTCTCACTCTCATGCCTCTTTATGCAGTCTCGTTGCTCCCTCCCTCTCGCATCTCTTTATGAAGTCTCATTGCTCTCTTCTTCTGGTGCCTCTTTATGAAGTCTTGCTGCTCTCTCCCTCTCATGCTCTTTAGGAAGTCTCGCTGCTCTCTCTCCCTCTTGCGTCTGTTTATGAAGTCTCGCTGCTCTTCTTCTCGTGCCTCGTTATGGTCATTAATTCAGTGCTGTTTGTTGTAAACTAGCTGCTACATTTCTTATTTAACAACAGTGACTACAGTTCAAAAGTACTTAGTTGCCTGCAAAGCATTTGGGATATCCCATGGTCCTGAAAGTCATTATTTAAGTTAAAATCCATTTATATGTGCTCCCCAGGCAGAGATTAGCTACCTCTGCATAGGTCAGGAATCAAACAAAGAACCTTTTGGTTTTACATCCTAGTGCTAAGCATTTTGATGCTCTTACCCATTTGTGAACTGTTCCTCCTCCTTTAATTCTGCTGCCCTTGTCATTCTAGATGGTAGAAGTCGTGGGTTTGGAAAGTGTTGTTAAATTGTTGCGGTGCATCTTGTATATAGTACACATTGCTGCCACAGTGCATCAGCAGTGGAGCAAGTGAATGTTTAATTTGGTGGATGGGGTACCAATCAAGTGGGCTGCTTTGTCCTAGATGGTGTCGAGCTCCTTGAGTGTTGTTGGAGCTGCACTCATCCAGGCAAGTAGAGAGCATTCCATCACATCCCTGACTTGTATGTTCTAGGTGGTTAACAAGCTTTAGGAGTCAGAATGTGAGTTACTCGCCTCAGAATTCTCAGCCTTTGGTCTGCTCTTGTAGCCACAGTATTTATATGGCTGGTCCAGTTCAGTTTCTGGTCAATGGTAATCCCCAGAATGTTGATAGTGGGGGATTCAGTGTTAGAGTTGCCATTGAATGTCAAGGGGAGATGATTACATTCTCTCTAGTTGGAGATGGTCATTGGCTGGCACTTGTGTGGCGTGAATGCTAGTCATAGCTGTTATGGGCAAAGAAGAAAATCACAAGGGCAAAATATGCTGCCATTTCTCTCTTGTTAATGTTTATAACAGCTATATGCCTACTAGGTTCATCATTCACTTACAACATGTGAGAATGAGTTCAGCATAGATGCACCAGTATGTTACCATGACTTCAAGGATTAGATTATGAAGAGAGATTACATAAATTATGTTTGTATTCCCTAGAATATAGATGGTTAAGCAGTGATTTGATTGATGTATTTAGAACTTTGAAAGGCATTGATAGGGCAGAGAAAAACATTTTCTGCTGGTCAGGGAGACTAGGACCAAAGGGACATAACCTTAAAATCAGAGCCAGGCCAATCAGGAGGCAAGATAGATAATACACCTTCATGCAAATGGAGGTAGAAGTGTGGAACTGTCTGCCAAAAAGGCTAGCTGAATAAATCATATAAGTCTGAGATAGGTAGATACTTGTTAGTCAAAGGGATTGGGAGCCAAGGCATGCGGAAGGAGTTCGGATATAGGTCAGCAATAATTTCATTGAATAGCAGAATAGGATCAAGGGGTTGAATGGCTTATTCCTGTTCTTCTCTCTCTGATCGCCTTGTTCTCCCTTCCCATCATGCCTTCTCTCCATCCCACTCACTTCACTCCTCCCTTCTGATCACATCCCAGTCCCTCCTGATCACTTCCCCCTCCCTCCTCCCAATCGCCTACCCGAGTGATATTGTTAGACAGCAGTAGATGGAGCTTTGCTCTATATCCATCCCTACTATATGTGACCTGGATCGGTTTAGTGCTAATAGTTACTGAAGATGAGTCCAGATTGCTTGCTAGGCTGTGTTTCCTATTTAGGAAAAGGCTGACCAAACATCGGCTCTTTTCTCCCATTGGAAATTTCACCATTGGTTCAGGCTGATAAGCCAAGTTCTACACTTACATTGAGGGGGACAGGACTGTTCCTTCCCTTATAGAATGCAATATTATAGAAGCAGTATAACTGGGTGCTGGCTGCCCATACGAACGTACAAATTAGGAGCAGGCAATTTAGCCCACGAGCCGGCTCTGCCATTTAATAAGATCATGGCTGATCTGTTTCCGTTTTGAATTCAATGTTCCTATCCACCCCCGATAATCTTTGATTCGCTTGCCTAACAAGAATCTATCTACCTACGTCTTAAAAATATTCAATGACTCCCGCCTCCACCACCCTCTGAGGCAGAAAGTCCCAAAGTCGCACAACCATCTGAGAGAAAGAAATTCTCCTCATCTCTGTTCTAAAAGGGGGACCTAATTTTAAAACAGTGCCCCCTAGTTCTGGACTTGCCCACAAGAGGAAGCATAATTTCCACATAGACCTTGTCAAGACTGTTCAGGATCTTATATACTTCAATCAAGTCACCCCTCACTCTTCTAAACTCCAGTGAAACAAGCCCATTCTTCCAGCCTTTCTTCATAAAACAACCCACTCATTCAAGATATTAATCTAGTAAATCTCCTCTGAACGGTCTCCAACACATTTACACCCTTCCTTCCGTTCTAGAGCCATTGCTTATTATCAAATGGTAACTGAACTTCAATTGCAGCACAAACATGGAAACCACTACTTTTGCATCTGTTGGTCTTTTTAAAATGACTTTATAAAAATGATCTGAAAATAAATGCCAGTGACTTAATGCCTGGTCTTTCTTAAAGCTTTGCTTTCACGAGCGGCCGCGGATCTTTGCACACACGTTCTTTCCTCAGACTACAAAATAAACCCCGGCTAACGAGAATCCAATATTCTATGTATTTCGGCAAGAGAAAAGATTGGAAAATTGAAGGAAAAAAAATCAGCGCGATTTGTATATTACATAATAAAAGTAATTTTATCACAGTTTTAAACAGACGGGGTATGTTGACATGAACATAACATAACATGACATAAACATTCATTAGATGATATAAAGCAGAGTTGGCGCTATTACCCCCACCCAATGAAAGATTGACCAGAGACTCTGCACATACCTTACTTTCGGAGCGATGAAAAGGAAGATTATGGGTCGTGTTTAATCACTCACTGATATGCTCCTGTCCATTGATCTATTTTTGTGCCTTAGCCCTACGAACTTGTAATGGACACTCTACACACGCGCTCTGGGAGTAATCATATGGATCCAAAGTAATGCACTAAAGTTGGGCAAGATAAGGCGCGCAGGGGATAAGAACACGCTTCAGACTCCATCAATGTCAGTCCAGAACCAACTGTTTGTTCCAAGGATGGCTTTAATATTCTATATCAGGTTGTAGCAAGTGATGATTGGACTCAGGTCCCTCTCCTCCCAGTTTCTGGAGTAATGACCTCTGCAGCACTTTGTAACAACTGCAAAGGAAGGAGATCGGTGGGGGCGGGGTGGGGGGGTAGTAGCTGGAAACCCCACAATGATTCTTCCTCTGCTTCAAGAAGGTGATTATTTTAGCCTCCCTCCAGATCGATGTCAGTAGTCTCACTGCCACCTTAACGAATGGAATGTACCTCAATCTTTGGCATCAAAAAGGAATAATTTATTCTCAAGTGAAGCCCACAGTACCAGCAGTTAGAACCTTCATAGCTTCAAATGATGTGGTGGCTGTTAACGCCTTTGAGAGGGATAGATGGGCATTTACTAGGAGGAACAGGCCCCTGTACCAGTGGTGTTTTGGAATGTAGGAGCAGGAGTAGGTCATTCAGCCCCTCAAACCTGCTCCGCCATTTAACTAGATCATGACTGACCTTCTAACTCAGCGCCATTTTCCCTTGCCATTCCATTATCCTTCGATGTCATTGGTATCTAGAAACCTGTCAATCTCTGTCTTGAACATATTCAATGACTAGGCTTCCACAGCCTCTGTGGTAGGGAATTCCAAAGATTCACTACCCTCTGTGTGAATCATCTCAGTCCTAAATGGCCTGCCTCTTATTCTGAGACTGTGTCCCCTGGTTCTAGACACCTCCACCCCACAGCCAGGGCAAACATCCTTTCTGCATCTACCCTATGGACCTCTGTGAGAATTTTGTAAGTTTCAATGAGATTGCCTCTTATTTTCCTAAATGCTAGAGAATACAGGCTGTGTTTCCTTGTAGTCAATGGAGGTATTTAGTGTCCAACACATATGGTTGTAGAGAAAACTCTGACACTACTGCTTTGCTTAAGTCCAGTGTAACCTTTGATGTCTTGTTTGACATAGCAGGCAATACTTGGGATGGCTATTGCAAGCAATTAAGTCAAAGCCTTTCATATATCTTCTTGTGTTGAACTGGTGGATGTGTTTGCTCTGTGTTTCTTCAAGAACCAGAACATCAACATCAGTTTCTTGAGTCACTTTTTGAGATATTTGCACCTTGAACAAGAAATCCATATAAGTTGGTGTATTTGAGTGTTTGGACCTTTGCTTTGGTACTGAACATGACCATTTGCTTTGCTTGCTTTGTCATTCTTACCAGGAGGTCGATTTAATGACAGATATGATGCCTTTTGAGATATCATCAGTTGAAACCAAAGATCACGTAAAAGGGTGGGGTGTCATATATAAAGGGCTTCCCCCTGCGCCCCCTCTACAAATCAATGTAATTACTTACATCTCTTATGAACCCAATTTTTGTTTGTATACTTGTTCCATTATCACTTCATTTTGCTGAGTACAATCATCACTCACCATTTAATCACTCTTGTCCTCTTACCCCATCACAGAATTTTCCCTCTTGTTCTTCCCCCTTGCCCCTTGGTTCTGTACTTAGTTAAAAGCTCATCACACACCATGAGGACTTGGAAATAGATCTGGTTCCTTCATCCTGGTAGGGTCAAAATCCTGGAACTCCCTCCCTCACAGCCCTGGGGGAGTACACCAACAACCCCTCATGGACAGTAGCGGTTCAAGAACGCGACTCACCACAGCCTTCGGTACAGCCCGAGACTGCAGAAATCGCTAAATAAATGCGATTTTCTTTGTTTCTTTTGGAAGTCAAATTCTTTTTTTAAAATAAAGATAAAAACAAAAAACTGCGGATGCTGGAAATCCAAAACAAAAACAAAAATACCTGGAAAAACTCAGCAGGTCTGACAGCATTTGGGAACACAGTTAACGTTTCGAGCCCTTCAACAGAATTTCTTTTTTATGTCAATTTCCCATGAAGAACTACAATTCCCAGAGAGCTTTGCATCTCTTTGGTTTTGGAGGTGGGGGGGGGGGTGCCTTTACTTCCTGCTTCAGTATCGCATCACCAAAGTATGAGGAAGTGTCTACCTGTATGCAGTAGGTACTCTGACTGAGAGTTGCACAGCACTTTGAGTGTGTGCCACCGCCTTATCGTGGTAGCTAAATGGAAAGAGGGCAGTTATTAGACAGAGATGAGATCGCTCCCTATTTTGTGGCCGGGACACGAATGTTTAGGTACAGCAGCAAGATCACGAGTGAACACTTGTAAAATTTCGTCGAACTCGGTACAGCTTCTTGAAATTCTTCTGGAATCAGCAGTTGGAAATCTCCATTTCCAGTAAGTGCAGCACTTTCTTTTGTCTAGAAAGGCGATCGAGGTCATTTTTGGAAAGCTGACTGGACCGTGTTTTATTTGAATAGGTGTTGCCTGGATCCTGAGCGGGCGGTGGGTGGCAGCGAGGAAGGGTAAGGCGGCTGCTGCAGTTCAGTGACAGCAGCAACGCCGCCGGAGCTGGAAGGAAATCCTTTGCACAGGCTTGCTACAATGGCAGGGTCCATGCAGGTCACGTCGTTAAACATCAACAGCCTGAAGGAGCCCACGCTGAAGAAAATAAGCGATCTGCTGGACAAGGCAAACAACCGCGGCTGGAGGAAACTGGCGGAAATTGTGGGAGCCGACAAGCGCTTCAGACTCAGGTAGATGGACAAGAACAGCTTTGTTTTATAAATCACTAACTTCTCACAAGAAACATAAGTTGGCCACTTTTATCTGCGCTTCTGAAGCAGCCTCGCGCTGGGACACACTTCCACGGGTACTCGTCTGATACAAGCATCCATTACTATTGCATGAACGCGAGTACTCATACGCTAATCAACTGTGATGGGCATCACACCCAAACCATATCCCGCCTTCACAAGTGCAATTTCCAGCAAATGTTAATGGATGCCATCAGGAGCAAGAAGCCTGTTTTCACTCCTTCCCTTTGTATGTTTATATTGTCTCAATTGAGATAAGTAAAGTCAGTGATCCAGTGGTAGCTGTAGCATGTTGTACATCCACACTTTTGGTTGCAATACATGCACGTTTTTCATGGCGTGCGTTGTTCCTTGCCAAGGTACTTGTAAGGAAATCCTGGAACCTGCTATCCATCTAATGACCAACTGCTGCCCTTGGCAGGTCACTGTTAAGGGGAATCTTTGGTTTAAGGTGGCATGCCTTTTTTGCAACCAAATGAATTTGTTGTGGCAGATTTAGTATTTTGATACTTGAAACAGGCAAGCGTGCAGAAGCCTATCTCAGTCTCCCATAGAACTGCAGACCTGTCACTGACACTGGGATTCTCCCACAGTTCCAGTTAAATCAGCAAAAATATGGTTGTAAAGGTGGTCATAATTGAAGCTTACCAAGGCGTTATTTCGGTAAACTGCATGGTTCTGATTGGTTAAGCTCCAACAGTACCTCTGCACATTCTTGAAGATGCCGTGGGTCTTAAACGTTTGGATTTGATAAAGTGGGGTATGCACCAATGGAGACAAATAGTGCCTGCTGTATGGGGAAAACAGAAATTGTTCATGCATACATTTTTCAGCTTGCCTTAGAGAGTTTTCATCATGATAATGTGTGTTTGCATATCAGATGATTAGTTGCCAGGAAGAAAAACAGCAAATACTGGGAATGGAATCTGGGACTCTCTCAGTCCATGTGGCTCAATCCAAAACTATTGTGTCTTTCAGGCTATGCTTGTACTGCAGATCAATTTTCCTTGCCGCCTACCTGGGTTTCTATTAGTTTGAGCTGATAGCTGCCCGATCGGTTGGTAGGGGAATTTTCCTATTTCCTGCTATTTTGTTGGGAACTCCCCCTTGTGATGAAATCTGTAGATTAGAACCTACCTGATTGGCATCTTTAAAGTTTGTCCGTTGCAATTACTGGTGCTTCTGCCTTGTCCACTTTGTACGTAGCAACATGGCAGAGTGTCAGAAGTTGTGTGAGGCACAGGTTGATCAGGATATGACTGAAGCGGTTACAAAACTCAGATTCTGAGAAATCTGACTATTATAGTGAAACGGAGAAAAGCAGACAAGTACTATGAAGGGAGAGAGAAAGCAAGATGAAAGGTCATTTAGTAGAGAAGGCAGTTTGTAAAAGCTGGTAAATAAAGGGAAAAAAACTAGGTTGAGAAAGTAGAACAGTTTGAGGAGTAAAGACAGAAAGGAAGCTAAGAAATCAGACTGAAGAATTCTCTCACATAGAATATGTAAAAGCAAAAACAGGATGATGCCTGCCTTCCAAGAACATAAAAGAGGAACTTGAGAAAAATCCTATGGGGGAAAAAAAAATAATTTGCAACAGTGAAGAAAGTGACCTAACAGCTGGATAACTAAACTAAAAATGGAAACTAGAGCAGCTTGAGATTCTAAATCTTAAACAAAGAAAAATGATGGTAGCTAATTGTTATGAACGGAAAGGGGTTAATTTAAACAGCATTATTTTCTCCTCTCAGCATCTGTCTGTAAGCAGAAAGATGTTTTTGATTTGCTTAGCCCTTTAGAAGTGGTGGCATATTTCCCCACTCCTCGGTTTTGGAGTAATCCAATTTTTACTAATAAAACCGCAGCAAGCTCAAATGGTTGGTTTATTTGCACACAAAACATCGAAGGAGGGCTGCAATGCTGCCTCCTTCCTATTTATACATTAAAAGAATGATAGGGAAAATAAATATTTACAGTGTAGGACATTGTACAGTCAAAGTCCCGTGAGGTGTTTCTTCATGGAGGTCAGCAGGCTGCACACCGATGCTGTATAATTCTTTTCTGGTGGTGTGCACTTCACACAATGAGACAGGTGTGTAGAGATGACTCAATCTGGTAGGCAGTGGTACATAATTTCCAGCAGAAGCAGTGTAGATGGGGTCTGTCAACCTGGGCCAGAGCTCCTTTTCTGTGAGCCTGCTAGTCAGATGATAAAAAGGCAGACTGAGACTTTGCAGTTCAGCAAGGCAATATTACTGGTTACACAAGCCAGAGGCCCATGTCACATCACTCCCACCTCTCCACACTCTCTTTGACAAATGATATATATCCCTCATCTGGGTCCCCGAGATTGTTAAAAGCCTCAACCTTTAAGAATTGAAGGGAAGGTTGTGGGACCTTTTGCCTTAACAGGCAAGCAGATTCCTGTTGGCCAGCTTGAGTTATGAAAATACAGGTGGCCATTGTATAGCTCACTTTGAATTTAGTCTGTGCAGCCCATAGGGGGTCATTAGTGGCTCTTCAGGGATAATGATATGCAAGTTTTTCTAATACTGCCAGGTAGCTGCTTTTGTTCGGGGTCACAGACAGACATAGATTCAACAATTTTAGGTCTTTGTCCAGCTTGAAATTTTTAGAGATAGCAATGAGGATATTACTATATATTCTATAAAAAATATACAGGGTGAGGTCTTAGTCCCTCATGTGATATTCTAGCTCAAAATTACTCCTAATTTTGTGTAATTTGGCACAATAATTGGCAATTTTATGCAGGCAGACCTTCATGATAGCTAGAGTGCAAAGTCAAAAAATTAATGTGAATGAAATAAAGTATTTTTCTGAGGCTGAGATTAAGTTACAAAGTAAAGGAAAAAAGACTTGCATTTATATAGCAACTTTCACAGCCACAAGACATCTCAAAGTGTCTTACAACAAATGAAGTACTTTAAAAAGGCACAGTCACAGTTGTATTAAAATTGAAGATGCTGGAAAAACTCAGCAGGTCTGGCAGCATCTGTAGAGAGAGAAACAGAGTAAACATTCTGAGTCCGTATGACTCTTCTTCAGAGCCAGAGCCCAGAGCTCTGAAGAAGAGTCATACGGACTCAAAATGTTATCACCGTTTCTCCCCACAGATCCTGCCAGACCTGCTGAGTTTTTCCAGTATTTTCAGTTTTTATTTCAGATTTCCAGCACCTGCAGTATTTTGCTTTTACCTTACAGTCACGGTTGTAATGTACATACAAAAATCTGAGCTGAAACTCCAGTGCTGTACTGGGGGAGTGTTACACTGTCAGAAATGTTGTCTTTTGAATGAGATGTCAAAGCGAAGCCCCATCTGCACTCTCAATTGGACATAAAAGATCCTATAGCATAATTTTGAAGAGCAGGTGAGTTATTCCTGGTGTCCTGGCCAATATTTATCCCTCAATCCCTCACAAAGATAGATTATCTGGTTTTTATCACATTGTTGTTTGTGGAAGCTTGCTGTGCACAGAGTGGCTGCCATGCTCCCTACATTGTTTGACATTGACTGTGCAAAAGCTGACTTATTCAGTAATTTTTTTTGTACAAAAGAATTCAAATTCTAATAAGAACCTAATTAATACACTTGGTATTAAAGGTGAAGGAAACTTTGATTCAACATACTCCCCACCATCTTATGTTCAGAAGTTTTATTTCATACATCTAAATATGTATGGTCAATTTTCTCACCTTATTTTCTCACCCTGTAGAAAGACATCTGTATCAAAGTTAACGGAAATAAAGTGTAAAAAAAGAACACCAGACCTTGATTTTAAGGGGTTTGGGATAAGATGGCAAAGGCATGAACCATAAGTTTCCAAAAATCTTTGGAATTTGGATACTAAAGCACTTGAGTATGTAAATGCTACTATCACTTTGTTCAGAAAAGTGAAAGGGATAAGCTAAGAAATTGTAGGCCTAATTGTCTTGCCCCCTATTGGGGGAAGTTCCAAAGCCCAGAGGGCCAATACTATGGGATGAAATTTGTGAATAGTTAGAAAAACACGGCTAATCAGTAAGAGACAGCATGGATTTGAAAAGAGATTTAGGTAAATTGACAAAAGAACCAGAGTGAGGCGAGGGCCATTTGTTTTAGGTATTGAGCTCTTTTGATGTGGAATGCACTGATGCAAGGGTGATGGAAGTGGATTCAGTAAAAGAAAAATCTTCCAAAAGGAATGGGATAATTATTTGAAGGGGAAAATTTTACAGGGCTATGGGGAAAGGGCAGTGGAATGGGACTCAGTGGATTCCTCTTGAAAGATGGACGATCAACCAAATGGCCTCCTCCTGTGTCTATGAGGGCAAGTTGCGCCTGATTAAGTTAAATGAGTGTTTTGAGGAAATCACAAAACATAAATGGGATGTAATGGTTGCTGTATGCATGAATTTTAAAAAGGTATTTGATAAAGTAGCTTGGGGTGGGATTTTCCATGCCCGCTGGTGTTGGGTGTGTTCGGTGGTGTGAGTGGACAATATGGTGAGAAGGCCAGAAATCAGTTTCATGATGTCGTGAAATCAGTTTGCGATCGGCAGGTCAGCCCATTGATGGCGGGCCGCATTCCCCGCCACTTGTCGTCAGGAACCTCATTGTAATACATCTGCCTATCATTATAAGGCCAGCCCGCTGGAATCATTCCCCCCGGCCCCGCTGGATCGTCCACCCACCTGAGCATGATTGCACGCAGGTGCAGAACATGTCTTGACAAGTGCGACATGCAGAAGTCAGGACTTACTGCCAGGGCCTTGCTCATATCGCAGACATCTGAGGAGCAGAAAATGCTGGAGCCTGACAGCAATGGCATACTGGAGGAACACCCATGGCATGCTGGGTGGATTCTTATGGACATGGCTCTGCTGCAAAGCAGCTCACAGAAAGTAGAAAGTCACCATTGAGGGTCTGCTCACAACGAGGGGGTGGAGAGGAAGGTCCAGCTGTGTTTGGGAGAGGAAGATGTACCGGGGGTGGGAGAGGAAGAGGTGTCAGGGGGGCGAGGTTGGGAGGTGGGGAATGAAGGTGTCAGGATGGGGTGAGGTTAGGAGGGGGGGGCAATGAAGGTGTCAGGATGGGGTGAGGTTAGGAGGGGGGGGCAATGAAGGTGTCAGGGTGGGGTGAGGTTGGGAGGGGGGAGGGAGTATGGGAGGTGGAGGAGGTAGTAACGGGAGAAGATGGCAACTGGGAGGTAGGTGTAAGGGTGGAGGTGTAAGGAAGGGAAGGAGTATGGAGAGGGGTGGGAGTAAGGCTGGAGGAGAGGGTCAGGAGTGGGGAAGGACTAAGGGCGATGGAACAACTAAGGGAGTCTGAAGGAGCCTGGAAGGGGGAAGGACTAAGCAGGAGTGGCGTCCTGCTGGGGGTTGCAGGGAAGAGGACAAAAGGGGGCGGGGTGGAGGAATCCAGGGTGGGGAAGGAGTTCAGAGTGGGGGAAGGGGTTTATATGGGGGAATGTCCAGGTGAACGTGCAAGGGAGGGCTCTGATGAGCCCATGACTGCCTCCTGGGGAGCGAACTGAGGGTTGGCGTGGTATGAGGGAATGGTGAGAATGACCGAGGGCAGAGTGAACAGAAGGGTGGGAGGGTGAGGGTTCGACGGTAGGGGTAGAAGGGATGGTGAGGGTGGTTTGTGCGGACTCAGAAGCAGACACGGATCCTGGGGGTGGGAAGTAGGAAGTCAGGGAGGTGAATGTGGACAGGAGTGGAATTTGTGGGAAGGAAGGTAACGTGCATATTCACCTGGGCATCCCCGAAGGCAAAGGCTTGTGGCTGGTAAGTCACAGAGGTAATGCCAGGGGGGGGTCAACAGTGATGAGGGAAAGGAAATGGGTGACTAGGGGAGGGGAAAAGATGGGAGAGCCCACAAAAAACTGCATCAAGACTATGATGTCTAAATCAAAAGTGAAACGACAGTTGTGGTGGGCGACATTGGGTGCTGCATGGGAGTGTGATCATTGGGTGGGCAGAGATATGGCTCAGCTCAGATGGACAACTGAAAGTGAACCCCAGCAGGCAGCATTCAAAAATGCTCAGGACATTGAAGTGACGATTCCGCTCTTGGTATAAAAACTAGGACACATGATTTTAAAGGAGTTATAGCCAGAGGGATAACTTGTTTACAGATATTTGGGGTGGGCAATAAATGCTGGCCTAGCCAGTGATGCCCAATTCCCTGGAAAGAATTAAAAAAGAAGGCAAAGAATAGAAGTAACTAGATGCTTTTTGGTTTGGGGTAATTATGTGTCACAAGGATCTATGCTGGAACCTCTTTTGTTTTATATTTAACATAAATGATTTGGACATAGGCAGAAGAGGACGCAAATATCAGTGCCTCTTCATATCAACAAATTGATTAAAAAAATGGCAAACTGTGCGTAAGAATGCAAATGGTGCAAAGAATGTAAACAGGTTAGTAGAATTGGCAGATGGATGGATATGGTTCAATGCAGAGAAATGTATAATAGTTTTTCTTGAGAAAAAGAATAGTAAGCATTGTACCATGGGGTATAAAATCAAAATGGAAATGTTAAATCCGTACAAAGAATGGCTTGGCCACAGTCAAAATATTCTGTCTAACTTAGAGCAACCTACTTTGGAAAAGATGTCAAGCCATGAGAGATTTTAGTTATGAGAGCTTAGAGAAACCAAGTTCTTTTTTATTGCACTGGTTGACAAAGGACATAAATTTAAGTTTATCCAAAAGAATAAATGGGGGAGATAAACCATCCCGGCTCAGGGGTTGCTGTAGAGGTGGAATGCTTTATGAAGAAATGAACATTGAGACAGAGCTTACAATATTGGTTAATATTTGAAACCACAAACTAATAATCCAGAGACTCAGGTTAATGCTCAAGGGACACAAATGCAGATTCTCACCAATCTGCCTGCCACAGATGCATCTGCCCATGACAGTATCGATAGGAGTGACCACCCACAGCTGTTGCAATTTAAATTCACATAATAAAAATCTGGAATTAAAAGCTAGTCTCAGTAATGGTGACCACGGAACCATTGTCGATTGTTGTAAAATCCCATCTGGTTCACTAATGTCTTTAGGGAAAGAAATCTGCTGCCCCAACCTGGTCTGGCCTGCATGTGACTCCAAACCCAAAGCAATATGGTTGACTCTTAACTGCTCACTGAAATGGCCTAGCAAACCAATCAGTTGCATCAAAGCAGCTAAAAAGTCTAAAAGAATGAAACTGGACGGACCACCCGGCATCAACCTAGGCACCAGAAACAACAGTGGCACACCCAGCCCTGTCAACCCAGCAAAATCCTCCTTACTAACATCTGGGGGCTTATGCCATAATTTGGAGAGCTGTCTCACAGGCTAGTCAACAGTGAACAACCTGACAGTCATGCTTACCGAGGCATACCTTACAATGTCACATTGGCAAGACAGATCCATCAGAGGCAGTGACACAGTGATATACATTCGGGAAGGAGTTGTATAGATTTAATCTACTGCCCATCAGCTGATGACTCAATACTCCTCCATGTTGAACACTTACAGTAAAAAGAACTGTGGGTGGCAAGGGCACAGAATGTATGCTGGGTTGGTGACTTCAATGTCCCTCACCAAAAATGGCTTGGTAGCACCATTACACACTGATCTGGTTGATTTCCAAAGGACATAGCTGCTAGACTGGGTCTGCGGCAGGTGGGTGAGGGAACCAACAAGACCTCATTCTCACCAATCTGCCTGCCACAGATGCATCTGCCCATGACTGTATCGGTAGGAGTGACTACCCACAGTCCTCGTGGAGACAAAGCTCCATCATCACATTGAGGATACCCTCCATTGAGGATACTGTTGTGTGGCACTACCATCATGCTGTATGGAATAGATTTTGAACAGATCTAGCAATTTGAGACTGGGCATCCATGAGGCGCTTTGGGCCATCAGCAGCAGTAGAATTGTACTCAAACACAATCTGTAACCTCATGGCCCAGCATAGCCCCCACTCTACCATTACCATCAAGCCAGGAGATCAACCCTGGTTCAATGAAGAATGGAGGAGGGCATGCCAGGAGCAGCACCAGGCATATATAAAAATGAGATATCAACCTGGTGAAGCTACAACACAGGACTACTTGTGTGCCAGACAGCAGAAGCAGCATGCGATAGACAGAGCTAAGCAATTCCACAACCAATGGATCAGATCTAAGCTCTGCAGTCCAGCCACATCCAGTTGTGAATGGTGATGGACAATTGAACAACTAACCGGAGGAGGAGGCTCCATAAATATCCCCACCCTTAATAATGGGGAGCCCAGCACAGCAGTGCAAAAGATAAGGCTGAAGTATTCGCTACAATCTTCAGCCAGAAGTGCCGAATGTATGATCCATCTCAGCCTCCTGCGGAGGTCCCCAGCATCACAGATGCCAGTCTTCAGCCAATTCGATTCACTACATGTGATATCAAGAAAAGACTGAAGACACTGGCTACTGCAAAGGCTATGGACCCTGATGACATTTTGTGCTCCAGAACGAACCATACTCCTAGCCAAGCTATTCCAGCACAGCTACAACAGTGGCATCTACCCGGCAATGTGGAAAATTGCTCAGGTATGTCCTTTACACACAAAGCAGGATAAATCCAACCCAGTCAATTACTGCCTCATCAGTCTACTCTCGATCATCAGCAAAGCGATGGAAGGTGTCATCAACAGTGGAATCAAGCGGCACTTACTCAGCAATAATCTACTCACTGATGCTCAGTTTGAGTTCTGCCAGGGCCTTTCAGCTCCTGACCTAATTACAGCTTTGGTTCAAACATGGACAAAAGAGCTGAACTCCTGAGGTGAGGTGAGAGTGACTGCCCTTGACATCAAGGCAGCATTTGACCGAATGTGGCATCAAGGAGCCCTAGCAAAACTGGAGTCAATGGGAATTGGGAGGGAAAACTCACCACTGGCTGGAGTCATACCTAGCTCAAAGAAAGATGGTTGCCGCTGTAGGAGATAATTATTTCAGTCCTGGGGCATCGCTGCAAGAGTTCCTCAGGGTACTGTCCTAGACCCAATCATCTTCAACTGCTTTATCAATGCCCTTTCCTCCATCATAAGGTCAGAAGTGGGGATGTTTGCTGTGTGGATTGCACAATGTTCAGCACCATTCGCGACTCCTCAGATACTGAAGAATCTGTGACCATATGCAGCAACACATGGACAATATCCAGGCTTGGGCTGATACGTGGCAAGTAACATTCGCACCGCACAAGTGCCAGGCAATGATCATCTTCAACAAGAGAGAATCTAACCATCACCCCTTGACGTTCAATGGCCTTCCAATCACTATCAACATCCTGGGGTTACCATTGACCAAAAACTGAACTGGACTAGCCATATAAATACTGTGGCTACAAGAACAGATTGCAAGCTGGGAATTCTGTTGCGAATAACTTACCTCCTGACTCCCTTCCCTGTCCACCTACAAGGCACAAGTCAGGAGTTTGATGGAATGCTCTGTACTTGCCTGGACGAGTGCAGCTCCAACAACACTGAAGAAGCTTGACGCCATCCAGGACAAAGCAGTTGCTTGATTGGCACCACCTTAAATATTCATTCCCTCCACCTCCAATGCACAGCAACAGCAGTGTGTACCACCCACAAGGTGTCCTACAGGAACTCACCAAGGCTTCTCTGACAGCTCCTTCCAAACCCACGACCACTACCATCTAGAAGGACAAGGGCAGCAGATACATGGGAACACCACCACCTGGAAGTTCCCCTCCAAGCCACTCACCATCCTGACTTATAAATATATCGCCGTTCCTTTACTGTCGCTGGGTCAAAATCCTGGTACTCCCTAACAGCACTATGGGTGTACCTACACCACATGGACTGCAGCGGTTCAAGAAGGCAGCTCACCACCACCTTCTCAAGGGCAACTAGGGATGGGCAATAAATGCTGGCCCAGCCAGCTCATACCCCGTGAACAAATAAACTTTTAAAAATGGTTTGTGGAAAGGCAGGGAAACTATAGCTGCAGTTGAAAATCCAGCATTGGAATAGGCACAATCAGGTTAATAACCTCCCATTGTGCTGTGAATCCCATGATTTCATGTCACGTAGCCTTGTTGTTGGACCACCTGTAGCAGTACTAACTTGAATGTGCCCTGAGTGGCCCCAAAAATATTTTTTAAAAACACGCACCCCCTCCAACCTTCCAGCCTCAACATGCACTAAAATTCCAAACCTTCTTCAATTGCTAAAATCCAGACACCCAAAAATGAATAGTCTATGTCACCATATGCTAAAGTTCCATGGTTCATATTTTAAAATTTCAGCTCTCTCCATGCACTCAAAATTCAAACCGCCTGCATGGGAATATCCAAGAATCAAAGCACCCCTCCCCCTCCCCCTCCCCCTACCAGCCCAATACACTAAAATCTAATCCTCTCATATAGGAAGACTCAGTACCAAATTTACCTTTTTCCTATTCACATCCTGGTCTGGTTTGCTCTCCACTGTCCATTTCTATTCCTTGGCCTGGTTCACTATCACCTACTCTCTCTGATGTCATCCCTGTCACCCTCAATGCTGTTGCCACCATTGCTGTTCTGTCTTCAATCACAACTGTTAATGTTCTTACTGCAGCTGTCAGTTTTGTGTTTTCCCTGTCCTGCTTGTGAACTGATGTATTGTCCTTGTCTATGCACTTTCAATTTTTTGTCCTTCTTATTAGCTGCTTTTAGGAAGTCATGTCATGATAACCATTTTAAAGGACAAAGTTAATCCTCACTTGGACTTAATAAGTGACAGTTTACATAAAGTTGTTAAAATCAAATTAGGCCTGGCTAACCAGATTGAAGTCCTTGATTAAGTAACAGGGAGGGATGATGAAAGTCATGCAGTAGATGTGTGCATAGACTTTCACAAGGCATTTGATAAAGTACCACATAACAGATTTGATTGGAAAATAAAAGTGCATGGTATTAAAGGGATGGTGATAATGTAATTGGCTAAGAAATAGGAGGCAGTGATTGGTAGTGAACAAATATTTTTCGGAATGTGGCCTGGTTCCCCAGGGGCCTGTAATGAGACTGTTGTTTTCCTGTTGCATCCCTGGATTTGGGCATAGGGAGTAGTTTCAAAGTTTGTGGGTGATACCGAACTCAGCAGTGTAGTAAATAGTAAGCAGAATACTAGCAGACTTCAGGAGGAAATAGTAAAAATGGTGAGATTGGCAGACACATGACAGATGCAATTTAATGTGGATAAGTGAAAATCGATGCACTTGGGAGGATTGTTTAAATGGTACTATTTTCAGCAGTACGGTGATCTTGCAGTACATATTGACAAATCCTTGAAGGTGGAAAGGCAAGTTGATGAAGCAGTTAAGGATCTGTATGGAATGCTTCAGTTTGTATATAGAGGCAAATATAAGGAAGCTTTGCTAAACCTTTACAAATCATGATTGGGCCTGGAGTATTGTGTATAATAGTTGAAGGCCTCAACGAGGGATTTCTAGGATGATGAAAGCGATGAGAGAATTAATTTATGTGGAGAAGCTGGGATTACTTTCCTGTGAGCAGTGAAGTTTAAGATGAGACCGAGTTGTGGTGTTTGATAGAACCAGAGGTCATAGATTTAAAATAAATGACAAAAGAAGCAGAGAGGAAGATGAGGAGAAACTCTTCATACAGTGTTTTGTTAAGATCTGGAACATGTTACCTGAAGGGATGGTGCCATCAGGTTCCATAGGAAGTTTTGAAAGGCAATTGGACATATATTTGAAGAGGACTAATCTTCAAGGTTATAGGAGAAAGACTGGAGTGTGGGACTAAATTGAACAGCTCTTTCAAAGAACCAGCAGGCTTGATGGGTTGAAGGGCCCTGTTTGGTATTGTTCATTCGTTGATGTTACAATCTTCCCAGAAGGTCAACTGCTATGGATATCCACCTCTGTCTGTCCTGTGCTGCCCTTACACATTCTGCATAGGTCAACTGCATCCAGTCCATTATATCCGTCACCCATTTTCTCCTCTGCTTCCCTCTCCTATGTCCTCCATGGATCTTTCTTTCCCTCCAATAACTGTCTCTGTCTACGGTCTGCCCTAATGAAATTACCAAAGTATTGTATCTTTCTCTCTTTGATGTTATGCACTAATTTCCACTTTTTTCCAGCTAGTTCCAGCACTTCTTTATTAGTCTTTTGATCTGTGTAGGATATGCAGAACATCCTCCTCCATGTCCACATCTCATAAACCGTGATTTAATATTTTGTGATTCTAAATGCACAACGTTGAAAGCTTCAGCTTCTTTCTAAGCCTGCAGGAGCTACAAAGGATGCTTCCTTGTTAGTGAAAAAGGCTATTGGTGATACTACAGCAATCAGGCAGTTCCTTTTTTTAATCCTTAAGGCTTGGGAAGTTTAAATAGCCTAGGGGGATGGCTTTCAGTGCACAAAAAGCTTGAAAGTATAAATGAATGAAATTTATCATATATATTTTGTTCTGTTTCCCAATAATAAAATACAACTATGTTTTTCTTACTTCTCATCATGTGATTAGATCAGCTGAGTTGTGGGACATGCTTTATTTATGATTTGCAGATGTGCCAGATAAATAGTGTGATAATTTTTAATTTTGGAGTTGTCCTGATGGTTCAGGTTTTAAAAAGGATAGTGCACCGTGAACCTGAGCTGTTATGACCTATAAGATTGCCAGTTTGATCCTTTATCCTGCATTTCTGGAGGTGCTGCCCTTCAGAGAGGAAAGCAAAGTCCTATCTACTCAGTCTATTATTGCATACAGATGTTAAAATGGCAAATGGGGCAATTCCCTGATATCCTGGCCACCATTTCTCCCTCAGCCAACACAACTGAAAACCCATTCATTTCATTCCCCGTTTATTGTGTGCAAATTGGCTGATGTGTCTGTCTGTGTAACAACAGTGACCCACTATTTTACATAGTGTGAGCAGTTTTACTTTTCATTCTGTGGCTAGATTAGGTAAATGAAGATAAATTGCTTTTAATTTTGTCAAGATACTTTTGCCTTTTCTATAGCAATGCAAGGATTTGGCAGTGAAATGTTAAATATGAAAGGAAAGCAGTGTAATCTGCATGCCTACGACTGCTGCTAAGGTGTATGAGTGCAGACTTCTTTTTGAGTTATTGTTCATAGAGTGAGCTCTATGTCACACTCGTTATGTATCATTTATACAAAAACTATAAACATGTAAGCCAAATATTTATGTCCAAATTGATCTGATGTGTTCATTGCAAAGCTAATTTTATAAAACTGACGCGATTTTTCTTTTCTATGGCTACGGAATGATTTAATTATGATTCATGATATTTCAGATAATGGGCCCTGGGTGTAAATGTTGGTTTGATGCTCAAATTACACGTGACTAAATTCTGGAAAGCCCCCATTGGAAAGTCCTTACTGCAATATTTGTACATGTGACCAAATATGGGGAAGTCCCACCAAAAAACAAGTGGCATCTCAGACTGTTTAATTGTAGTGTTCACTTGAAGTGGCCCTCTCCACTCTATACCAGCTGGTATAAAGGTTACCATCACTGTTCACATTGTGACCTGTCAGACTGTTAATTAGCCAGTGGATCCTTCCACTATTTCACACGATTCTCCAAAGTAGAAGAGTGTGAAAATATGAAAACAACGACATCCTTAAGAGGATGTCAGGGAAAATTGTTGTCAGTAAGGAGGCTGAAAAAATGCAGGATATAATCTAGCAAGTGATGCATTAAGAACATGCTGTTTAAGGAACATGCCACAACAAGGCATTGTGATGATTGTTACTTTTTGACAAGTTCAAAGGCAACATTTTTGTCATATCTGATTGAAATGTATTTCAAGGTATTTTTTTAAAATTCCTCCTGAGCCTCCTGATTTAAAGCAGTCATGTTTTGGTCCTTCTGATATTAGGATGCTGAAATGTTGGTGCTCAACTTTAGCCATTGCCACATTGCCCCTTCCTACTTGCAGTGTCTTTAGTGGAGCAGCAGGATTGGTGTCAGGGCTGAGACTCAAGAGCTGAAAAGTCATGTTCAATACCACAGCCTTGGAAATAATGGAAAGGTGGTGATCTCGTCAGAAAGAAAGAATAATTTTTCTGTGACTACTTTGGGATAAAATCTTATCCTGTAATAATCTATAGTTTAGGGTTTTATAGACCTGATTGCAAACCATGGTGTTGTAGTGTGTTATGAATGCTAAGGTGTAAAAGAGAATTCTTTGTGTATTCATTAAGGAGAAATTATCACTATATTTGCTGTGACGTGACACATTGGTTTCATCATTACATCAATAACAGTCAAAAAGCTCAACTTCATCCAGCAGAAAGCAACTGTTTAATTGGCACCCCATTCACCCCATAAACGTTCACTCCCTCCACCATTGGCGCAGAGTACCAGTAGTGTGTACCATCTACAGGATGTGCTGCAGCAACTTGTCAAGACCCCATTGAGAGCAGCTTCCAAACCCACGAGCTCTACCACCTAGAAGAACAAGGAGACCAAGCACAGGGAAGCACCACCACCTGTAATTTCCCCTTCAAGTCTCATGGCATCCTGAATTGGAACCGTATCACCATTCCTTCACTTTCACTGGGTCAAAATTCTGGAACTGAATCATTAAAATTCGTTAATTAAAAGTCTAATGATGACCGTAGAACCGTTATAGATTGTCGTAAAAACCCATCTGGTTCATTAATATCCTTTAGGGAAGGAAATCTGTCGTCCTTACCTGATCTGGTCTACATGGGATTCCAGATCCAGAGCAACGTGGTTGACTCTTAAATGCCCTCTGAAATGGCCTAGCAAGTCACTCAGTTATAAAAAACTGCTACAAAGTCACAAAAAAGGAATGAAACCGGATGGACCACCCGGCATTGACCTAGGCACCAGAAATTACAATGGCAACTGCAGCCCCGTTGACCCTGCAAAGTCCTCCTTACTCTGGGGGCTAGTGTCAAAATTGGGAGAGCTGTCTCATAGACTAGTCAAGCAACAGCCTGACAGTCATTCTCACGGAATCATACCTTATAGATAATGTTCCAGACTCCACCATCACCATCCCTGGGTATGTCCTGTCCCATCAGCAGAACAGGCCCAGCATAGGTGGCAGTACAGTGGTATACAGTTGAGAGGGAGTTGCCCTGGGGGTCCTCAACATTGACTCCGGGCCCCATGAGACCTCATGGCATCAGGTCAAACATGGGCAAGGAAACCTCCTGCTGATTACCACATACCGCCCTCCCTCAGCTGATGAATCAGTATTCCTCCATGTTGAACACCACTTGGAGAAAGCAGTGAGGGTGGCAAGGGCACAGAATGTATTCTGAGTGGGGGACTTCAATGTCTATCACCAAGAGTGCCTCAATAGCACTACTACTGACTGAGCTGGCCGAGTCCTAAAGGACATAGCTGATAGACTGACTCTGTGGCAGGTGGTGAAGGAACCAACAAGAGCGAAAAACATACTTGACCTTATCCTCACCAACCCGCCAGTCGGAGATGCATCTGTCCATGACACTATTGGTAGGTGTGACCATGGCACAGTCGTTGTGGAGAAGAAGACCCACCTCCACATTGAGGATACCCTCCATTGTGTTGTGTGGCGCTACCACCATGCTAAATGGGATAGATTTTCAACAGATCTAGCAACTCAAGACTGGGCATCCGTGAGGTGCTGTGAACTATCAGCATCAGCAGAATTGTACTCGAACACAATCTGTAACCTCATGGCCCAGCATATCCACCACTCTGCCATTACCATCAAGCCAGGGGATCAACCCTGGTTCAATGAAGAGTGCAGGAGGGCATGCCAGGAGCAACAACAGGCATACCTAAAAATGAGGTGTTAACCTGGTGACGCTATAACAGAAGACTACTTGTGTGTCAAACAGCATAAGCAGCAAGTGATAGACAGGGCTAAGCGATCCCACAACCAATGGATCAGATCTAAACTCTGCAGTCCTGCCACATCCAGTCATGAATGGTGGTCAACAATTAAACAACTCACTGGAAGAGGAGGCTTCATAAATATCCCCATCCTCAATGATGGAGGAGCCCAGCACATCAGTGCAAAAGATAAGGCTGAAGCATTTGCTACAATCTTCAGCCAGAAGTGCTGAGTGGATGATCCATCTTGGCCTCCTCCGGAGGTTCCCAGCATCACAGTTACCAGTCTTCAGCCAATTCGATTCACTCCTCGTGATATCAAGAAAAGGCTGAGGGCAGTGGATAATGCAAAGGCTCTGGGCCCTGACAATATTGCAGCAAAATTACTGAAGACTTGTGCTCCAGAACTTGCCGCACCCCTAGTCAAGTTGTTCCAGTACGGCTGCAACACTGGCAACTACCCGGCTATGTGAAAATTGCCCAGGTATGTTCTGTACACAAAAAGTAGGACAAATCCAACCCAGCCAATTACTGCCCCATCAGTCTACTCTCGATGATCAGGTAAAGTAATGGAAGTGATCATCAACAGTGCTATCAAGTGGCACTTGCTTAGCAATAACTTACTCATTGATGCCCAGTTTGGGTTCCGCCAGGGTCACTCAGCTCCTGACCTCATTACATCCTTGTTTCAAACATGGACAAAAGAGCTGAACTCCCGAGGTGAGGTGAGAGTGATGGCCCTTGGCATCAAGGCAGCATTTGACTGAGTGTGGCATCAAGGGCCAGAATCTTTAGGTCGGTGGGGGTGGGGCCCACTCGTTGACGCATAAAATGACATGCGGTGACGTCAAGCGTGCGTCCCAACGTCACTGCGCATCATTCAGATAGTGAGCTCGGCGGGCGCCCACCAGAGTCGGCTGTGAGCCTGCCAAACTGTCAAAGGCCTACTAAGGCCATTTAAATAGTAATTAAACTAATTAACTGAGCTGCCCGTCCAACCTTAAGGTAGGCAGGCAGGTGAAGAGCCCAGGCGGGCTTCACATTTATCATGAAACCTCATCCACGGGTGGGATGAGGTTTCATGAAGGTTTTTAAAGTTTAATAAAAATTTCTAATAAAATTCATTGACATGTCCCAGCTCTGTCACATGAGGGGACATATCCTAAAATTTTTTTTTTTCTTCATTCAAATTTTCAAAAATCAACATAATCTTCCTGAGGCAACTCTGTGCCTCAGGGAGATTTCTGTGCTCTTTTGCACACATACGTGCGAAAGAGCGCAGGCCCCGACTCAGCCTACTCCCCCTGCCCGCACAGGGAGTGCTCAGCTCTTCACGCTCCTCAGCGCATCACGCTGGGCGGGCCTTAATTGGCCCACCCACGTAAAATGGTGGTGCACAGCTGATCATGGGTGGTGATCAGCTGATCATGGGTGGTGATCAGCTACATGCCTGCCTGTGCCTGCCCCACCCCCCCTCCCCACCTCCCCCAATGGGCAAAAAATTCTCCCCAAGGAGCCCTAGCAAAAATGGAGTCAATGGGAATCAGGGGTAAAACTCTCTGCTGGTTGCAGTCACACCTAGCAGAAAGGAAGATGGTTGTGGTTGTTGGAGGTCAGTCATCTCAGCTCCAGGACATCACTGCAGGAGTTCCTCAGGATAGTGTCCTCGGCCCAATCATCTTCAACTGCTTCATCAATGACCTTCCTTCCATCATAAGTTCAGAAGTGGGGATGTTCGCTGATGATTGCACGATGTTCAGCACCATTCGTGACTCCTTAAATACTGAAGCAGCCCATGTCCAAATGCAGCAAGACCTGGACAACATCCAGGCTTGGGCTGACAAGTGATACGTAACATTCGCGCCACACAATTGTCAGGCAATGACCATCTCCAATAGGAGAGAATCTAACCATCAGTCCTTGATATTCAATGGTATTACCATCACTGAATCCCCCACTATCAACTTCCTGGGGGTTGCCATTGATCAGAAACTGAACTGGACTAACCATATAAATACTGTATGTCAGAGGCTAGGAATCGGGCGACAAGTAACTCACCTCCTGACTCCCCAAAGCTTGTCCACTGTCTACAAAACACAAGTCAGGAGTGTGAGGGAATACTCCCCACTTGCCTGGATGAGTGCAGCTCCCATTACACTCAAGAAGATTGACATGTCCAGGACAAAGCTGCCTGCTTGATTGGCATCCCATCCACAAACATTCACTCCCTCCACCACCGATGCATAGTAGGAGCAGTGCGTACCTTCTATAAGATGCATTGCAGGAATTCAGCAAAGCTCCTCCAACAGCACCTTCCAAACCTACGACCACTGCCATCTAGAAGGACAAGGGCTGCAGATAGATGGGAACACCACCAGCTGGAAGTTCCCCTCCAAGTCACTCACCATCCTGACTTGGAAACATATTGCCATTTCTTCACTGTTGCTGGGTTAAAATCCTAGAACTCCTACCAACCCCCCTTAACAGCACGGTGGGTTTACCTACACTATATGGACTGCAGTGGTTCAAGAAGGCACCTCACCACCACCTTCTCAAGGGCAAATAGGGATGGGTAATAAATGCTGGACCAGCCAGCGAAGCCCACATCCTGCGGATGAATAAAAAAAAATTAACAGCACTGTGGGTTACCTACACTACAAGGACAACAATGGTTCAAAGTGGTTCAAGGAGGTGGCTCGGTATCAACTTCTCAAGTTGAATTATGGATGGGTAATAAATGCTGGCCCAGCCAACGATGCCCACATCCCATGAACGAGTAAAAAAAATAGATAAAACTCACAGTGGTATGATTTTCTTGTGTATAAACATAAAAAAAAGCTGTTAATAAAATGTCATTATGAAACAATGAGAGTCAAGTAAAGAATTTTGATTTGAATGGCAGTGATTCTGTGAGCTTCTCTCGAAGGGAGTGCTGGTCAGAGGTTGGGCTACAACACCATAGCTCTAAATCCCTAATTCCTGCTCACTTTGAGCATGCTTCAAAGCTGGAGCACTGACTTTACGTTGGAATGACTACTGTTAGGGACAGTTAGTCAGAATTAAAAGATTAAATGATTAAATACTGCCAAGCGATCTTTCAGCCTAAGGCTTAAACAGTTACAATTTTTTTAATGCAAGTAAACCAGGAACCGACTGTGCCTGGATGAAAGTAATTAGAGAGAAAAAACCTAACTACAGTTAAGAAAAGTGAAGAAGTCAATGCAGGAGTGTATATGCAGCAGAAGTAGACTTGGTCTAGACTCAGGAAAACCACTCATCTGCCTGTCTTCCACACAACAAAATAGCACAGTCCTGAGGTGTAACTAATGCTGTACCATCATCTAACTTCTGCGCTCAATGTGATCTCACCAGCCATCTTAGTTGGATGCTTTGCCTTTGGAATGTCTTTCAATATTCAGGAATAGAATAGGTTATTTCTATTTTTGATAGTACTCTGGAAGATCATAACTGGGCAAATACTATAGCAGTCAGTCCATATTAGAGGTGTTGCAGCAAAATATTGAATTATATGAGAGTTGACTTAATGGAAGGCCAGTGGGAAAATTATACACTGCTTTAGATACTGTGGAAGTTGTGATAAGTAGGGAAATCTTGGTCTGCATGTCAATTCCGTGTTTTTTGAAGTATCTGATATTAAAGTCCAAACTGTCTTCCCTTATCATGGTTTAAAATGAAGGATGAGAGATCAGCATTGATTGAGCTGGAAATTATGATCAAGGGGATTTGTTCTAAATGCAAAAAATGCTACATTTTAAGACTTTAGTAGCTATTTTGAGATTTGGAAATATGTGTCATAAATTTCTCATCAGAACAGAGAAGATTAATAGAGCTGTATAAAATTATGAAAAGATAGGAACAGACTGATCCAGTGATCGAGGCATATAGATATTTAAGAGCAAGGGAATTAGGACAGAGAACAGGAGAACCATTTTTACACAGAGGGATTTGAGACTGTGGAATACACTACCAGAATCGATTGTTGCAACAGTGACCATGTCCATGTTGAAGAAAGGTTAGATTGGTTGTGGAAGGAAATGGGAATGAAGGGAGAAGGGAAATGGAAACGGGGAGCAAATGGGATTGAATACTGTTAATGGGGAGAATAAACACCAGTGTGGACTAATTTTACTGAATGGCCTATTTTTGTGTTGTAACATTTATGTACTTTACTGTAATTAGCAGTCTGCAATATTCTCTTCCTATTGTATCTTTGACCAAGGGTGTTTACCAATATCTGTAATATTTACTTCTGGTAAAAGATTCAAACTCAATGGGTGAACTGGGAATGTAACTACAACGTTGTATCTATGAAATATTTTTATCCAAATGTACTGTTCCTTATCATATTTGAAGAATTCTGGTCTGAAGAAGGTCCATTAACACCTCCCTGTGGACTAATCCAGTTCTATTTTTAAGCTTGTGTGCTGTTTCGATATGTAGCTATATCTTTTGACTTCGATATATTATATAACTAGTAAATACATTTTTGATCTGCAGACTTGTTATTTTCCACACCAGATAACCAGGTGATCTGCAATGAGTGATCTTTTGAGGTGAGAGGTTAATTCTATGGCGTGATATGCTAACATGCGAGGTACGCATAAGAATATGGATTTTGTTTCGGATAAGTCTTCATCTGCTAATGGAAAATTGTCTTTCAACCATGGGTACAAGTGTTGGGCAGGAAGGCTGAATTGTAACTGAACTCTCTCTGCTACAGTACTTGAACTTGAACAACATGAACTTAAAATGGTTTACACAAGAAGGCCATTTGGCCCAACAATTCAGCATGTCTTTGGTTTGAGCCCTATGTACCTGCTTTTTACCATATCCATTAATCCATTATTCTTTTAAAGAAGCAATGTTTTTGCCTCTTGAACACATTTATACTTAATTACTCCAAAGCCATTCAGGTTTTCCCCAGCTTCCCTCCTTGCTTCTAAATGAGTACTTTTTGTTATTTAAACACTTTGCAATGATTAACAACTTATTGGATCCACTTTCTTAGTGATCCAATGATCTCAAATATATCATCTTTTTTTCTTACAGCTCAGAGGACCTAGAAAAATGCTCGCTGAAGGTACTGGATCTAGAAGGAAGCCCCAGCCGAAGTTTGCTTCATGTGATGGGTAACCGGGGCGTAACTGTGAAAGACCTATTGGAGTTCCTTCAAGCTTTGGGACAGACTGAAGCCTTTCAGCTTCTGAGATCCTCAGGTTAGTTTGAAAAACCTTTTCAATTGTATGTTTACTGTGTATGCACTTGCTCTTTTTTATAATAGACCCAATGGTCCCTATATTCAGGCTCCTCGATTGACAGGAAGAGAGTAATGGTGAGTTAAAATGGCACTGCACCACTCACTGCCTCGTTTCCATCCGTGATATACCTGCTGCAATTTCCGACCTATGAGAAAAATGGGAAGCCTGACCATTTACCTGTTTCGGGCAGGAGGGTACATTTAATATACAAATCTAGATCCTACCCAAGTTGAAGAACCCAATGTTATTTTAAGGTATCAGTTGATGGATGGTGCACCTCACAGGCTCAGTACATTGGTACTAAGCATTGATTGGCTTAACCAACCATCCTTAGAGGGAGAGCTGAAGCCACTTAAAAAAATAGTGCAGGGTAGGTTTTTTAATAGAAAGTATTCTAGTCCGCTGCTGCCCCTTTAAATTTTGGGCCTGGATTTGAGCTTGGGGGTATGTTCCATGCGGGAATTTTGTTTTGAGGTTGGGAAATGCAGAAGTACTGGTTTCAAGAATGTCCAGCAGTTTTTGACTGCAGAATGTCTTTAAAAATGTTGCTGTAGTTTTCCCGGTCACGGCCAGCCGGATTGACAGGGTGGAGGGTTGACAGGCGGGAAATGTGACAGAACCAGCTCACAGTCAAGCTGGTCTGAGAACAGGTAGGCTGAGTAGTGGGGTGGGAGAGATCATGGGGGGGCTCTGATTGGTGGGGAGGGTGTATGCAGATGGTGGTTGGAATGTAATGGTGATTGTGGGTGGGTTGGGGGGGTGGGGGGGATAGTCCTGATCGGTGTGGGAGGTTCTGATGCTGTTTGAAGGGGGAGATTTAATGGTGATCGGTGGTGGCTGGGGGGAGGGGGTGATGGAAGGGGAACTGATGGTGGTCATAGGGGCATTACTGATGCTGGTTGGTCAGGTGAGGGAGCAGTTGCTGGTCAGGGTAGGGTGGTTCAGTTTACCAGTTTTGGTGGGGGACGGGCAGGTGGTTGGGTCTGGGTGGGTGGGGAGAGAGCAAATGGTGGCTGGCTTGTCTGATGATTGCTGAGGGGATCACAGATGGTGTTCACTGTGGTTGTGGGGGGAGCACAAATTGCTGGGAGGGACCAGGGTGTGGTTACTGGGTAATTTGTTGTGCTTAGAGTTCAAGCAGACTCCGTTTTTGCTGGAGCAAGGGCCTTATCCTGCAGTATGAGAGTTTCAAAATTTTAAAGTGGACACAAAAGCTTGAAAAGTGTGTGGAACTGTCAAGTTATTTAAATCCCCTGCCCTTTAAAAATTAAAAAAAGCCTGCCTCTGTCTGAGGGTTGCAAAAAATTTGGTGCTTTGAGTTTCAATAGCCATTTGATATAACCCTGAGTGCTATCATTCTATCATCATTACTGTTTGACTGCTTCCACAACCTATTGTTATCACAGTGGAGGGGGAGGGGGTGCAGGTGGTAAGTTCATAGTCTGACTGACAGATCCAATAGGTTATTAAAGGATTACCTGTTTTTGATGTGGGGCTATGATTTCAAATGTTTGTTTTTATAAGAGGTTAAGTACTTGAGGGGATTTAAATGTATTGAATGGATTTTCTTGAATGAGTGTTGTTTTATATAGTGAAGTCGTAAAATGATATTCAAAAGTTTATTTTATTTCATCTCAGCATGGTTCCTGAAGTCTTTCCATGGTGGATACTGGGTGAGTTGGCATGGAGGGAGTGAGGGCAAAGGCTAGTAGTTGGGGTGCATGGGTTGACATGAACTGGCACAAAGTTGGCATGGAGGCCATGAAGGTCTGTGGGGGTTCCTAAGTTAGCATTAAATTGGCATAGGGGCTACAATGGGCCATGGGGTGGGTGGGGGCAAGGGTTGGCATTGTATGGGCATGGGGAGTGTGTGGGGTATGGGTTGGCATGAGTTGGCATGTATGGACATGGGGAGTAGATGGAGGAGGAATGTGAGGTGAGGCCTTAGGGGTCCTAATATTTAACAAAACAACTGGGACAATGTCCTAGAGAACTGAGGTGTGCTTTTTCACCAGCCCATCTTGGCACTCGGCAGCCCCAATGGCTGCCTCCAATCTGCGACAGGGGTGGCGGGTCCAACTCTATCCTGTATCTGGCCCCCAGAATGAAGATGCCACCATTCCGGGCACTTTTTCCCGAGGTGGGTGTGGAGAGCCGGGAGATTTCCTAACTCTGCACACCTGGCTCAGGAGTGAAAAAAAATCAAACACCGGTGTAATTTTTAAAATTCTGTTTGTTTAATGGCCTTATTAACCTGCATCATTATGTTTACGCCTGAATTTCGCTCCTGAGTCGGAAGCACAGAGCTGGGAAAATGACAGATTCTGCAAACCTGACTCAGGAGAAAGTGACTTGGATGGTCTGATTTCCATTCTGATGGGGTGGGTGCTAACAGGAGTCAAGTCTGCTGACCCCAGAAACAGTGTTGAGGCAGCCACATGAGCTGCCGAATGCTGAGGTGGACTGTGTGAAAGGCCGGCCTTGGTGCCCTGGCACTTTGTCCTAGCTGTAAATAGAACAAGAAAACAAAAAAAAAACAGCTCTCTAGCCCTCACCCCTCACACTGCCTCCCCTTTCACACACTCCCAATTTCCCATCCATGCCAACTCATGCCACCTCAGGCCCCCCATGGTCCCTCTATGCCAATCTATGTCCCTCTTCTTGCCCCGATGGCCCTTTATAGCCCCTAGGCTAACTTAATTCCAACTCATGCCAACACATGCCCCCTCCCCCCCCACCCACCACCCTTTTCTCTAACACCTTTTATGCCAGTATCACCTAATATCCATCATGGGCAAACCTCAGGACCCATGCTGAGATTATATAAAATAAACTAATAAGTATCTATTGATGACCGCTGTTTAAAAAAACACTCTAATAAAAATCCATTCACTACATTTAAATTCCATCAACTACTTAACCCCTTATAAAACCAAGCATTTGTATTCATAGCCCCACATCAAAGACATTATAATTGTTTGGAGCTTCAATCAAACTGTAAACTGACAGGCGCCCCACTGTGATAATGATAAGTTTAGGAATCCATAATGTAGTACAAATTCTATAATGATAGCCCTCTGGATAATGTCAACAGATGGAGTGAAATAGCAAGCACTGATTTTTAAAAAAACTACGGACTTTTTTAAAATTCAAAGACCAGGAAATTTAAATGGCTTGACAGTTCCAATTCGTTTATCCACTTTTAGCGGACATTCATGTCTAATTTTAACAATCCCAAAGGGCACTTGATCTCTGCCAAAGGGGTCCCTACCAAAAAAACACCTCACCTCTCCAAAAGGGTTCCCTACCTCTCCAAAGAACTCTGATAAGTTTAGATCTGCCCTTGAAAAGGGTAATGCTAACAAGTCATGTTTTGGACATCCCGCTAATGAAAATTGCATCTGTACGAAGGCAGCTGCATTTTTACATGAGCAGCTGCCTTTGTGAACCACAGCTGTGCAAACTACAACTTATTCCTGCAAAAATGGTTGGGTGTGGGGCTCGGGGACATGATTTACAGAGTTGGTGCTCTGGCACTATTTTGGATAAGCCAGAGGCTTCCCTGACCTCTAGAATTCAGGCCTAACTTTTCAAGGAGTATGTGGCTTCCTTATTCTTCCAATCTGGCACTTGTCTGCATTGAATGAACCATTTCCCACGATGTATCCATGCTGCGGGTTTATTAATTCAGGATCTATGATTTGGACCAATTATGTTAGAGAATAAAGGTGGTAAAAACGTTAATTTAAAAAAGACTTTTCTTGGGCAATTTATGCTGATCCATTGAAGTGCTGAGAAAGTAGTGATAGGCCGTCTTGAACAACTAACAAGCTCACCAGATCACTTGAGAGGTCATTAAGAGTCTACCATGTTGTGTGGGCTAAAGTCACACGCAAGCGAGATTGGGTAGGTTACCGCCATGCCGTAATTGTCAGTTATATTTTCCTTGTATGCCAGTATAGCTAGGGTTTAAATAAAACAGAAAACATTGGGAATACGCAAAAGGTCACAGCCTGAAATGTTAACTCCTTATTTCTTTTTCCACAGATATTGCCAGACCTACTGAGTATTTTCAGCATTTTGTGTTTCCATTGCAGATTCCCAGAATCCTCAGCATTTTGCTTTTGGATTAGCTAGGATGTTTAAGTTTCCCTAATCTCAACTAACAGAAATAAACCAACGAGAATGATTAAAAGGTGCTCCCACAAGATGAACAATACTGCTTCTGAAATGATTTAAAGTCTTTCCACTTGATTATGGATTTGTCTCACATTAAAGTAAAAAATGTTAGTTTAGGAAGCAGCTCACTTTGTATGATTAGTATGTTAATGCATTTTGAACATCAGTTTTCTTTCATAATGATGCCTTTATATTTCAGCTTCATTGAAGATTCTCGTTCAGCCAGTTTCCCAAGCAGTACTGGCCGGCCAGGCAGTGAGACTCTATTGCCAAGCAGCAGGATATCCGAATGTTGAATATCAGTGGTTTAAAAAGAGCATAGAGGTAATGGATACAGAATAGTATCACGTACCTGAATTTAAATTCATACTTTTTTCAAAAGAGCTGAGCTTAAGAGGTGAGTTGAGGGTGACTGCCCTTGACATCAAGGCATTTAGCAATGAACAATAAATGCTGGCCCAGCCAGCGAAGCCCACATCCCATGAATTAATGAAAAAAAAGGCAACATTTGACCGAGATGCTTTTTTGGTTGGAGGTCAGGTCAACCATCTCAGCCCTAGGACATATCTGCAACAGTTCCTCAGGGTAGTGTCCTAGGCCCAACCATCTTCAGCAGCTTCATCAATGACTTGCCCTCCATCATAAGGTCAGAAGTGGGGATGTTTGCTGATGCAATGTTCAGTACCACTTGCAACTCCTCAGATACTGAAGCAGTCCGTGCCCACATGCAGCAAGACCTGGACAACATTCAGACTTGGGCTGATAAGTGCAAGTAACATTGGTGCCTCACAAGTGCCAGGCAATAGCCACCTCCTCTTGACATTCAATGGCATTACCATTGCTGAATCCCCCACTGTCAACATTGACTAGAAACTGAACTGGACCAGCCATATAAATACTATGGAAACAACAGCAGGTCAGAGGCTGGGAATTCTGAGGTGAATAACGCACTTTTTGACTCCCAAAAGACTATCCACCATCTACAAAGTGGAAGTCAAGAGCGTGATGGAACATTCTCTACTTGCTGGGATAAGTGTGGCTCAAGAAGCTCAACACCACCCAGTCCGCTTGATCAACAACCCATCCACCAACTTAAACATTCATTTCTTCCACCACCCATGTACAGTAACAGCAGTGTGTATCATCTACAAGGTGCACTGCAGCAACTCACTGAGGCTCGTTTGGCAACACCTTCCAAACCCACGACCACTACTACCTAGAAGGACAAAGGTAGCAGATACATGGGAACACCACCATCTATAAGTTCCCCTCCAAGCCACACAACATCCTGACTTGAAACTACATCACCATTCTTTCACTGTTGCTGGGTCAAAATCCTGGAACTCCCTTCCTAACAGCACTGTGGGTGTACCTACACCACATGGACTGCAGCGGTTCAAGAAGGCAGCTCGCCACCACCTTCTCAAGTGCAATTAGGGATGGGCAACAAATGCTAGCTTAGCCAGCGACTCCCATGTCCCATGAAAGAATACAAAAAGTTTTCTTCCCTATCCTCCCCTCTACTGATGGTAATTTTCCATCAGGGCCTTATGCTACTTCAACTAGATAGTCACCCGATCAGGAGTCATATCCATCATTAGTAAAGAAATGCAAGGGGTCATCAACAGTGTTATCAAGCGGCACTTGCTGAGCAATAACCTGCTCACTGACGCCCAGTTTAGGTTCCGCCAGGGCCACTCAGCTCCTGACCTCATTACAGCCTTGGTTCAAATATGGACAAAAGGGCTGAACTCCCGAGGTGAGGTGAGAGTGACTGCCCTTGACATCAAGGCCACATTTGACAGAGTGGGGCATCAAGGAGCCCTGGCAAAACTGCAGTCAATGGGAATCAGGGGGATAACTCTCCACTGGTTGGAGTCCAGCACAAAGGAAGATGGTTGTGGTTATTTGAGGTCAGTCATCTCAGCTCCAGGACATCACTGCAGGAGTTCCTCAGGGTAGTGTCCTCAGCCCAATCATCTTCAGCTGCTTCATCAATGACCTTCCTTCCATCATAAGGTCAGAAGTGGGGATGTTTGCTGATGATTGCACGATGTTCAGCACCATCACGACTCCCCAGATACTGAAACAGTCATGTCCAAATGCAGCAACACATGGACAATATCCAGGCTTGGGCTGACAAGTGGCAAGTAACATTCATGCCACACAAGTATCAGGCAATGACCATCTCCATCAAGAGAGAATCCAACCATTGCCCCTTGATGTTCAATGACATTACCATCATTGAGTCCCCCACTATTGACATCCTAGGGGGTTACCATTGACCAGAAACTGAACTCAGCTAGCCATATAAATACTGTGGCTACAAGAGCAGGTAAGAGGCTAGGAATTGTACAATGAATAACTCGCCTCCTGACTCCCAAAGCCTGTCCATCATCTACAAGGCACAAGTCAGGAGTGTGATGGAATATTCCCCACTTGCCTGGACGAGTGCAGCTCCCACAACACTCAAGAAGCTTGACACTGTCCAGGACAAAGCAGCCTGCTTGATTAGCACCACACCCACAAACATTTACTCCCTCCACCACCGACAGACAGTAGCAGCAGTGTGTACCATCTATGAGATGCACTGCAGGAATTCGCCAAGGCTCCTTAGACAGCACCTCCCAAAACCACGACCACTACCATCTGGAAGGACAAGGGCAGCAGATAGATGGGAACACCACCACCTGGAAGTTCCCCTCCAAGTCATTCACCATCCTGACTTGGAAATATATCACAGTTCCTTCACTGTTGCTGGTTCAAAAGCCTGGAAATCCCTCCCTAACAGCACAGTGGGTGTACCTACTCCACATGGACCTCAGTGGTTCAAGAAGGCAGCTCACCACCACCTTCTCAAGGTCACGTAGGGATGGGCAATAAATGCTGGCCTAGCCAGCGAATCCCATATCCCATGAATGAATAAACAAAAAAAAGTGACCCTTGATAGACAGCAGGCTGTTCAGCTACTGGCTGTTACAGATCAACCAGATACTGTCCTTGCCCAATGTTTGCACTTTCCTGAAAGGGTCACTGGATGGCGATCAGGAGTAAGACTCCGAACTGATTATTTTTAAAAATTATTTCTGGTCAGTGGGCTTTGAGGCTAATTGTAACACCCCTCCTGTCACATAACTGGGATCCACTAACTGAGGTATGGAAATTTGAGCTTGCACATTCATTGTCATTTGAAAGCTGCCGAGAAAATGAACTTGAGTTTTCATTGGTTTTAGTAACTCTTGAAATGACTTCTTGGATTTCCACTGAAGTTTGTCATTGTTTTTATTTCACTGGACCTTGGGTGCATTTGGAAATGACATCTCTTGGGAATGTGTATTTTTCTCTTCACCCATACTTGAACTCAAATTTACAGCTGAGCAATTCAGAATATGGTGATAGATTTTCATTCATGCCCAGACTATGGATAGGACCAGCACCTAGATTCCTCACTTTAAAAAAAAACAAATCCATTGTTTCCTAATATAGTGCAGATGAGTTCCTGTTGAAATATGTTCACAGGATCATTTCCTGGATGTCCAAGGAGAAGCTGTCAGTTCAGTAGTTGTGAATGGAGGGTGAGTTCTTCATAAACTACTCTCTGCAGTGACACACCTACAACAGGAATGTGGTGAAGGGAAGAACTGAACATATAACTTGCTACAGAATGTTAGGATATATTAGTGCTGCAATGTATAGAGTAGCTAAATTTTAAAAGGAGCTTAAATAAGAACAGAAAATGCCAGAAATACTTAGCAGGTTAAGCAACATCTGTGGAGAGAGAAACGGCGTTAACAGGCTGAATTTTTAATTGGCTGTGGAGGCAGGTAAACAGGGCTGCAATTTCCTGGCACCAGCTGGTATTCTGGTTTGCTGGTATGCCTGCGGCTGGGGGAGTGGCGTGACGGCTGCCTGCCTGCAAGTGACTGGTAAGTCAATCAAGATGCTTAAAAAGCCAGTTAGGCAGTTGTGAGATGGGCCACCCTGTGCAGTGACTTCCCCTCCAAAGTAGCAGTCTGGCAACTGTGACCAGTATAAACATTATCTTTCTTAAAAGCTCTTCAGAAGGCATCTCCATCTTGAGGTGCCCTTTTTCTCTCTTCTATCTACATCAGCAGCTCCCACCTCTGAGGTGGGGCTGTTAATCTGACAGGGCTGGAGGGCCCAATGACCCTCCAGCCTTGACAGCCCTTCTGCTGTCCTTACTTGGATGGCAAGTCATGTTGAGCCTCAGGTGCCAATGTGATGTGAGGTTGGGACCAGAAAATGTGCCTGACGTCAGGGTCCTGACCCCGGAACAAAAACTGAGTTCAATATTTCAGGTCGATGATCTTTTATCAGAACTGGGAAAAGTTAGAAATGTAATAGGTTTGAAGCAAGTGAAAGGGGCAAAGGTGGGCAAAAGAACACAGGGGAAAGCCTGTGAGGGGTTGGAAGACAGTGGACGTCAAATACCAAAAGATTTCATGTTGCAAAGCCAAAGGGAATGGTAATGGGACAGGTAAAGAAACCTAAGCTGTGTTTAGAGGAGGCGTGAATGGCAGAATGATAAGCAGTTTCCATGCAAAAGCAAGAGAGTAATGAGAGTTAAACTGAAACATGGAAAGAAAAGGGAAACACAATAGGGCAAAGAATATGGTCTGAAATTGTTGAACTCTGTGTGGCTTGAATGTAAATTCGAGGAGCAGTGGCTCATCTTTTGATTAGATACTTTACAGCCTTCCAGGCTTAACAATGGAGTTTACTGGTTTTAACACCTTGCCTCTAATCCCAGTTTTACTGCCATTTTTCCTTCTGCTCTATGCTGACTTTCATTATTTGTCTGCCCTTAAGCCTTTGTTCTCTCTCAGGTTACCCCTAGTAGGGCAAATTCAGAGCTCTCCAAATCCATAGACTTGGATTAATTTAGAATCTGCAAAAGAAAGCCTGAAGCAGATACCTGTTTATCAGCAAGTCAGGCAGCATCTGTAGAGAGGGAAACAGAGTTGATGTTTCAGGTCGATGACATTTTGTTAGGTCAGTGGCCTGAGAGATTGGGTGGAATTTAAGCAGCTTAGCCCCTGCCAGGACAGCAGGGTCAAGAATCCGAATGGTGAGGGAGTGGACTTTGCCAGAACCAAGGCATTAGCATCTCACCTGCGGGTTGCCCAACGAATCGGGCAGGGTGGGTGGGAGGGATGATGCATACATTCTGTCAATGAAAGGATTTCTAGTTAAAGGGACAACAGCCTAGTTTATAAGGATTCACCAGCAATTGGATTTTTGAGGCTGCAGCAACCACAGGATTGGAAAGGGGTCTTGGGAAGGCTGCTCTCTGGGTGTCTCACTCTACCTGGAGCTCCTGCTGTGGAATTGAACAGTCTGAAGTGAGGTAATCTTTCCCAAGGATGGGAGGATGAGAACAACCTCACCAACTCTCAAACCAAGCAGGTCTGGAATGAAATGATCGAGCAAATCCAGCAGAAGTGTGGTTCCTCAAACCTGGAGGCAGTGAACCAAGAGGGTCCAGGACCTCAGGAGAGCAGGAAGAGTGAGTGACATAATAGTTTCAGCTGTCAAACCCCACACTTGAATGGGGTTTCCCAGAATGATCCTGTCCAGAGCACTTGTTGGGACAACGCACCTTGCGGCTCCACTTATTCCTCTCTCCAGTTCACCTCTTCACATCTCCATCTGGACAGCCAACATTAACATTCAATCTCACCCTGTTCGCATCTTGCACACATGCCTCACAGTCTGCTCCACAAATGTTGGTCTTTCCCTCCTCTCTGCATAAACCATTTCAAACACTCACATCTCTCTGCTTTCTTTCCTTACAGGAGAAGAGAATGCACGACCTCAGGGAAAGACGGGGGGGTTGGGGTGAGGTAGGTTGGTGATACGGGTTCCACTCCAGTGACCAGCTCCTTGTCGGCCACTGGCAATGTGTGCCCGCCTGTGAAGTAGGTCTTGTTTCAGGAGGCTACAGTTGCCAGCAATGACCTGCCATGAAAGCCTGAGCCTCCTGATGGTACTGGTGCTTATGTATGTCGAGAAAGCTGGCTCTCTGCCTGCTGTAAGCTCTCTGTTGGAGGTATTGCCTCCTTCCAGTTGGATTTCTTGTCCATCTCCTTTGCCCTGTTGAGGGGCATGAGGAGAAGGCAGTTGGAGAAGTTGTTCCTCCTGGTGCTGTTGGCAGTGGTGTAGCTTCTGGTCTTGTTCCTCTTCAGAGGTGCAAGGTAGATCTACATAAAGTGCTGCTGCGCCATGGTGAAGGCTGGTACCAGGGAAGTGCAGCTGAAAGTGAATGAAGGGCTAGGGAGATGAAGTGCCTTCCAACAAGTTGGCAATTGCATGTCAAGCATGAAAGCCCTCTGAGAGAAGGAGTGCTTTGAAATGTGGCCTGTTACCTGGCCCTAACTGATCAAAGCCCTCCCAACCTCTCAGTTTCACTGAAGAATCTCTTTCTGCTGTCTGCTCGCTTCAGTCACTGTGGCAAGCTGCTAACAGTTCAGAAAACATATGCCCTATTAAATTTAGAATTGAGGATTAAAACAGTTCCTAAGTGGTTTTTACCTTAGTTACTTGCTTGCCTTCAGTCCCGCCGAAGTGTAACCTGGATGAGGGCTGGATGATGATGGGATCCTGACTCAATATCAACCCCAGGGGACTTAACTCCCTTCCTGCACCCAAAACATCCTCCCCTTGCCTGTTAAAATTCAACCCATTAACTCTATTTCTCTGTCCACAATGCAAATCAGATACAGTTAGCTGCAAAGCAGTCCTGCAGCTGCTGACCTGAGATACAGTATAACTGCAACTAGTGATCAGAAATGCATAATGTAGTGTAACAGCAGCCAAAATCTGAGATATATAGAATAGTACAATTGCAGAATTGGTTAAATCTTACTAATTACATTCATTAACAGATGGTCATTTAAGGAAGATGAGTTTTTGTACACAGAATAGTTTCTTACTTAGCTCAGGTTTTAAATTAACTTTGCATTTTCATTGTGTTTAACTATTTAATTCTCCAGCCCTTTTTTCATATTTTACTCAGTCATCTCATTTATGTCATGCTCGAGTGTCTTATGAGAATGTAGAGTGGATTAAAATTGTAATGAAAATCGGGCTTTTTATTTTTTCCAGGGACTGACAGACTCACTTGCTTTGCTTGAACATTGTGAATCCTAATACAGAGAGACATGTAAAATGACAGGATCTCCAGAATAGTTAGCTTGTATCCATCCCCATGTCTTAAAATAGTTTGAACCTATGGGCAGAATTTTACAGACCCCTCCAGCGAGGCCCGTAAAATTCCTCAGGTGGCCTTCCTGCTGCCTTCCCGCCCACCCCCTCCCCCAACCCCCGGCCTGTCTTCAGTTTTACAGGGGGTGGGCAAGGCCTAGGATGGCCTGCCTCCCCTCACCCCAATTACGGCCCTTAATTATTGGCCACTTAAGCCCTGCCTCCCACTTGATCACAATTTTTCGACCGACAGGGGGAATTCAGGGAGGGGAAGAGAAGCCGGCAGATCATCTCGCTCAGGCCTAGGGTGGAAATACGGGTGATGGTGGTGGGGGGGGCATGGATTGTCCCCATCACTGGCTCCATTTCCAGATCCGGTGCCACCCCCCACCTCCCACCCCAGGTGGCCCCTTCCCATCAAGACCCCCAACCCCCTTTCCCCACCACACCTGACTCTCCGCTCACATACCCACCTCGGGACCTTGCACCTACTTGTTCTGTGGGCTCTGGCACTTAGACTGGTTGGACAGCTTTTCAATCCTAGCAGTGGCCAGTGCTCCTGGTGGTGCTGTTTTGACTACAGAGTTGTCAGCCAATCAGATTGGCCAGCAGGTCTCTGAGGCGGGATTTTCTCCCAAAAGAGGGGCAGAAATCTCACCTCCAGCCAATTAATATTCCTTGGAGTGCTAAATGACTGCTGGGCAGCCAGCATTTGCAAGGATGCATTCCTTGTTGACTCTTTGGGTGGCGGGCTGGGAAACCACAGTTTAATTTAATGTAGTATCCTAGGTTAATATTTTCCATAATATCATTCTGTAACATAACCTCTAAAGAATCGTCTCTGCAGGCTGATGAGGCCAAATTTCTTCAATCTTTCTCTATGAATTAGACCACTGACACTACCTTGTGGTTCTCCTCTGCACTGCCTCCAGTGTTGAATGTCACATTGCAATGTAAAGATTCCTCCACATACATCTGGCATGATAGATCCTCACCCGCCCCACTATGTGCCCAGAAAAATATATGACATGAAGTAACTAAAACAAGGCAGAAACTTGCAAACAACTTAACTAGTAGAGGATGAGAAATGAGTCAATGGACAGTCACAGAAGAAATATACACCTGCACTTTATCCCCATTAGCAGTGCCATAAGAGACAATTCATTATCTATAAAAATGGATAGACATTTTTGGAATTGGGCATGCATTTCATTTTTTTTTCCCTGTTTGTTGACATTTAGGTTCCAAATGGCAATGCCCCGGAGCTTGTGATTAATCCAGTCACTATAAATGATACTGGGTGGTACATCTGCAGAGTGAACAGTGGCTGCTCTTCTGAATTTAGCCTCTGGGTGCAACTGGAAGTTTATAATTTCAGTGCTAACTACGGTAAGTTGCAACTTGTATTGAAAATATGCTCTGTAACATATTCTGTACCCTATAGTTGAAAAAAAAAATTAGTTCATTCCGAATATGATTTGTGGCGGATATTCTATGCTGTACATTGATAATGGGAACGAGCCAGAGGTTCTTTTGCCGACTTAATTTGTAAGTGTAGTGCCCTGCGTGGAAATAAGACATACTGACCAGGAGAGTCTCAGTTTGTGTGGAGGTAACTAATGTTAGCTAGGGTAGTAGTCCACTGAGGTGAGAAAAATAACTCAGCCAGGATTCAGTGCTACCTAATGTCTTCACTAGAAACTGATGTTCATGAACATTGAGTGAATAAAAGAACAGATTTGGCTGTGCTGCCTAAGAGGGATGAATGTTCACAGTCCCATGTCGACAATGAGGAATGATCACAATGGAGAGGTACCAGCAGGCTGCCAAAACTATACCCCAGCATGAGTCAAAGTGTTGCTATACTATGGGTTTTAAACAACACTCATTACATAATCGAGCAATAATGTGCCCTTATTTCCTTTCCCTGAATCCTGTAAAGCCACTCAGAACAAACTGGATACCTGACCCTGTGTTAAAAAGCTTTATAAGTACTCATTCTAATGGAAATGCAATTCATGGTCTTATAATGGTTCATTTCAAATCATGTAATTCGATTAGGAATCAGTGGCTCGTAACTTTGAAAATAGTTGGCTTAGAAAACGATACACCTGTACTGTCATCAGGACCTCAGTAAAGTTAATATCTGCATGTGCACGTAAACTGTGAAAATTACTGAGCAGTGTAATTATTACTTTTGCACTTCCAAATATGGGTTAAAGAGAACAAGTTGAGCTGTATTTGCCAAGGGCGATGTCCAGCTGATTGAAGGCCTGTTGCTCCTGGTGATGAGAGAAATCTGAGGTGATACACTTGTTGTGCCACTCGTTTAGTTTATTAGAATGGACATCAAAGAGTGCTGGCCTGAGCTCTTATGGTACCAACTGACCGCCAGGACAATGCTCTAAAACTATCTTCTCTCTACCACTATCAGGATCTGCAATTGTATAGATTTGTGTTAGCATTGACTGGATGTGTCTCAGAGGTGTAAAGTAAAGGGGCTCAGTAGAAATTAATAAAACGCCTTCCCTTACTGGTTCTGATGCCATCATAAGCTACCTGAATGTGCAACTGAATTGTAATACATTCCATCCATTGTGTATCCTTGTAGCTGACAAGCAGCACTGGCACATGTAAATGCAGACACCCTCTCATCCACATCACATTAGTATCATTGCAATTCATGGGTCACAAATGAATTAAATTGGATCTGTAAGTAGTTCATTTTATAAGCAAAAGCAAAATACTGCAGATGCTGGAGATGTGAAATAAAGACTGAAAGCACTGGTAAAACTCAGCAGGTCTGGCAGCATATGTGGAGAAAGAAACAGAGATAATGTTTTGAGTCCAATATGTCTCTTCCTTGGGACTCTTTCTGTCAGACCTGCTGAATTTTTCCAGGCATTTATGTTTTTATTTCATTTTTTATAAGAACTGTTTCATTGAATTCAGAAAAGCAAAGGAATTGAGACAGATCTTCATATTTATTGCTTCCACAAATGACTACTGCCATCAGTTCTATATGTTTCCTCAGTTCCTCTGCTTTCTCCTGAAAGCACTGACCTTTGCAAGGATGGGCTCCACGGACATGAACAATCCCTCGTGATTTCGTCTGAATGACATCTTTTTCTTTGTGAGCCTAGACACCAAGGCCTAGAAATTCATCCACACAGCAACCACACTCGGGTGACCAGATTTTCAAAAGTCAAAACTGGGACACATTGAAAAACCTTGGGAAGGCGGGGCTCCATGATGATTGACATGTTGGGCGACTAATGGCAGGAGTTGGGGGTGGGGCAGTTGAAGATAGGAGGCCATGTGATGACAATGGCATAAACGCTAAACAGTCATGTTATCAAGAGTGAAAAGCTTGTGACCAGACTGGCAGAATTGTTTTTGCTTGCATTAGTTTTTATTGATTTTTGATATTATAATTTTAGGGTGCCATTATGTTGTGAGATTGGTGTTAATGTAATTGCATTTAAAGGGAGGGGGGTTTGGGGAGGGTTGCAAAGTGGGTGCAGGGGAATCGATGAAGGGCCCTGCTCAAGCCTTGCCTGCAATCTCTGTGCCCGGAGATAGCTGCCGCTCCCCACTCTGGCTGTCACTCAATCACTGGCTCCTTCTGCTGGCTCCCGCATGCTGCTGGAAGAAACTGAGGATTTCCCCTTCAGTGGTAGCCTCCTGTTCTCTTTCTCTGCCGGCTGGGCCTAGCTCACGGTGCCAGTGTGTGTGTGTGAACCAGTGTCTATTTGTCTGCAGCCAGCAGCAGCTCTGGATCACGAACCGTCTCTCAGGTTTGAAACTGCTGCAGCTTGTGTACCGTGTTTGGGAAAGGTTTTTAAAAGACGTTTAAGCTGCTTGTAATTGAGAAGGTAATGGCATAGTGGTATTGTCACTGGACTGGTAATCCAGAGGCCCAGGGTAATGGTCTGGGGACCGGGGTTTGAAACCCACCACGGTCAATAGTGGAATTTGAATTCAATAAAAATCTGGAATTAAAATTTTAATGGTGACCATGAAATGATTGCCATAAAAACCCATCTGGTTCACTAATGTCCTTCAGGGAAGGAAATCTGCCGTCCTCACCTAGCCTGGCCTACATGTGACTCCAGATCTGCAGTAATGTGGTTGGCTTTTAAATGCCCTCTGAAATGGCCTAGCCACTCAGTTGTATCCAACCGCTAAAAAGTCTACGGCAAACCCACTGTCGACCCTGTAAAGTCCTCCTCTGGGAGCTTGTGCCAAAATTGAGAGAGCTGTCCCACAGACCAATCAAGCAACAGTCTGACATAGTCATACTCACAGAATCATACCTTACAGATAATGTCCCAGACACCACATCCTGTATGTCCTGACCCATTGGCAGGACACACCCAGCAGAGGTGGTGGCACAATGGTAGAGAGTCAAGAGGGTGTTACCCTGGAGTCCTCAGCATCGACTCCAGGCCTCCATGAAGTCTCATAGCATCAGGCCAAACATAGGCAAAGTAACCTCCTGCTGATTACCACCTACTGCCCTCACGCCACTCCACCCGTATAGCCAATGAACCAATAGTCCTCCATGTTGAATAGCACTTGGAGGAAGCACTGAGGGTGGAAAGGGCGCAGAATGTACTCTGGATGGGGAACTTCAATGTCCATCACCAGGAGTGGCTCTGTAGACCACTACTGACCAAGCTGGCCGAGTCCTAAAGGGCATAGCTACTAGACTGGCTCTACGACAGGTGGTGAGGGAGTCAACAAGAGGGAAAAATATACTTGACTTCATCCTCACCAACCTGCCCGCCGCAGATGCATCTGTCCATGACAGTATTGGTAGGAGTGACCACCATGCAGTCCTTGTGGAGACAAAGTCCCATTTTCACATTTAATGGGGAGGCTATGGCGAAATGGTATTGTCACTGGACTAGTAACCCAGAGACCCAGGGTAATGCTCTGGGGACACGGGTTTAAATCCCATCATGGCAGATGGTGGAATTTGAACTCAATAAAAATTTGGCATTAAAAGTCTAATGATGACCATGAAACCATTGTCGATTGCTTAGCCATCTGGCCATCACTAATGTCCTTTGCTAATCTGCCGTCCTTACCTGGTCTGGTCTGGCCTACATGTGACTCTGAAATGGCCTAACAAGCCATTCAGTTGTACCAAACTACTACAAAATCTCAAAAAAGTAATGAAACTGGTTGGACCAACCAGCATCAGCCTAAGAACCGGAAATGACAACAGCAAACTCAGCCCTATGGGCCCTGCAAAGTCCTCCTTACTAACATCTGGAGGCTAGTGCCAAAGTTGGGAGAGCTGTCTCACAGACTAGTCAATCCCCTCAGAATCATATCTTACAGATAATGTCCCAGACACTACCATCACTAGCCCTGGGCGTGTCCTGTCCTGTCCCACCTGCAGGACAGACCCAGCAGAGGTGCGTCTGCACAGACCCGCACAGTTGTTGTGGAGACTAAGTTCCCCCTTCACATGTGAGGATACCCTCCATTGTGTTGTGTGGCACTACCACAGTGCTAAACGGGATAGCTTTCGAACAGATGTAGCAACTCAAGACTGGACATCCATTGCAGGCAATGAAGAGTGCAGGAGGGCATGCCAGGAGCAACACCAGCAATACCTAAAAATGAGGTGTCAACCTGGTGATGCTATAACAGAGGACTACTTGTGTGCCAAACAGCATAAGCAGCAAGTGATAGACAGGGCTAGCGATCCCACAACCAATGAATCAGATCTAAGCTCTGCAGTCCAACCACATCTCGTCGTGAATGGTGATGGACAATTAAACAACTCACTGGAGGAGGAAGCTCCACATATATCCCCATCCTCAATGATGGGGGAACCCAGCATATCAGTGCAAAAGATGAGGCTGAAGCATTTACTACAATCTTCAGCCAGAAGTGCCGAGTGGATGATCCATCTCGGCCTCTTTCAGAGGACCCCAGCATCACAGTTGCCAGTCTTCAACCAATTTGATTCACTCCACATGATGTCAAGAAATGGCTGAAGGCACTGAATAGTGCAATAGTGCCTTACTGCCAAATCAGTCTACTCTCGATCATCAGTGAAGTAATGGAAGGGGTCATCAACAGTGCTATCAAGTGGCACTTGCTTATCAATAACCTGCTCGCTGATGCCCAGTTTGGGTTCCGCCAGGGCCACTTGGCTCCTGACCTCATCACAGCCTTGGTTTAAACATGGACAAAAGAGCTGAACTCCCGAGGTGAAGGGAGAGTGACTGCCCTTGACATCAAGGCAGCATTTGAGCAAATATGGCATCAAAGAGCCCTGGCGTAACTGGATTCAGTGGGAATCAGGGGGAAAACTCTCTGCTGGTTGCAGTCATACCTAGCACAAAGAAAGATGGTTGTAGTTGTTGGAGGTCAGTCGTCTCAGTTGCAGGACATAATCTAGGAGTTCCTCAGGGTAGTGTCCCAGGCCCAACCATCTTCAGCTGCTTCATCAATGACCTTCCTTCCATCATAATGTCAGAAGTGGGGATGTTTGCTGATGATTGCACAATGTTCAGCACCATTCACAACTCCTCAGATACTGAAGCAGTCCATGTCCAAATGCAGCAACACATGGACAATATCCAGGCTTGGGCTGACAAGTGGCAAGTAACATTTGTACCACACAAGTGCCAGGCAACGACCATCTCCAACAAGAGAGAATCTAACCATCACCCCTCGACATTCAATGGCATTACCATTGCTGAATCCCCCACTATCAACATCCTGGGGGTTACCATTGACCAGAAACTGAACTGGACTAGCCATATAAATACTGTGGCTACAAGAGCAGGTCAGGGGCTGGGAACCCTGTGGCATGTTACTCACCTCCTGACTCCCCAAAGCCTGTCCTCCATTTACAAGGCACAAGTCAGGAGTGTGATGAAATACTTCCCACCTCCATGGATAAGTGCAGCTCCAGCAACACTCAAGAAGCTCGACACCATCCAGGACAAAGCAACTAGCTGAATTGGCATCCCATCCACAAACATTCACCCCCTCTGCCACTGACGAATAGTGGCAGCAATGTGTACCATCTACAAGATGCCTCCTTAGGCAGCATGTTTCAATCACAGGATGGCTACCATCTGGAAGGACAAGGGCAGCATAGGCGGGAACCCCATCACCTGGAAGTTGTCCTCCAAGTCACTCACCATCCTGACTTGGAAATATATCACAATTCCTTCACTGTCACTGGGTCAAAATCCTGGAACTTCCTCCCTAACAGCACTGTGGGTGTACCTACACCACATGGACTGCAGCAGTTCAAGAAGGCAGCTCACCACCACCTTCTCAAGGACAATTAGGGTTGTCAGTAAATGCTGGCCTAGCCAGTGACATCCTGTAAATGAGAAAAATAAATCTCCAGTACATGTTGAAATTAATTTTGTTGTTGGTATTTTGAGGTGAATATGCAAAGTAGCTCGCAGTAATGCAATAACCCAGGTGTTAAAATCAAAAACTGCTTTTATGTTGTGCCTACCTGGCTCAATTTCTGCACTAGCTGATGATCCAGAACATTAGGCCCAGGACCAGGGTCTGCACAGGCATTTCAGGCTGACCCTCCAGTACTGTACTGAGAGAGACGCTCTGTTTTCCAAATGACAGATTAAATCTGCTTGTTCAGCTGTACAAAGTGTCCCTGATATTTGAAGAGAGTTGGGGAGAGTGCAGGGACACACGTTTGCAGAGGGGAACCTCAGAAATGCCTGGAACGCAGCTGTTCTGGTGAATTTAATGCCAGGAGGATCTCATCTTTTCCTTTTCGAAACAAGCCTCACTTTTCCTCCCTGAGCGGCTGGCCAGATTGAAAGGCTGGCCAGCTTCCGGGAGGGAAATCCAGAAGTGGAAAGCCTTAGCTGTGATACTAATAGGGAGGGAAAGGTCTGGGGGAGATCAGATTAGGGCAGAAGGTTTCCTTGAGAGGGCAGGCGAAGAAATGATGGTCCTCTTGGCCCACAAGCACTTACCTTCTGGAGCTGGCAGTCTCCACCTCTCTTTAGCTGCCACGTTGGCTGGGTTAAATTTAAATGGCTGCCAAAATTGGGGGAACAGTCTCATTTAAATATTATAATGCAGACTTGCCTCTCCAGAGCAGCTTATTTGGATGTCCAATACCCCTCGCAGTTACAGAAAACAGGCGCTTTCACTTCAGATTGAGGTCTGATTCCCAGGGTGCAGCTTGAGAAGGGCTTTTTTTGGGGAGGTTTGCCCACAATAAATGGAATACAAGGGGTGGGTCAAAAGGGAGGGACCTTAAGAGCTGAAAACCAAGACTTTTCTGTAATTTGGAGAAAACTGTCGGAGTTTACTGAAAAGCCCAGACTGTCCTGGCCAAACCAGGACGTCTGGTCACCTTAATTTTCCAGGTACTAAACAAGATCCTAGTCCACCAATATGGCGGGCAGGAAGTGAACATTCAGGAAGGGCCAGAAGTGCGGCACCCGCCATATTGTTAAAGGTCAAAAAAATCTGGCATGAAGGCTTAGGCCCTTGGCATTTGCAATTAAGTGGCTAATGCCTGTCTGTGCCAGCCGTCCCCGCAGGACTGACTCCCTCATAGGCAGTTGGTGCTGACGTTGCTGCATTCAGGATAAAGACGCCTATTTGCGGCCTAACCGCAGTTATTAAAAGTGCCACCTGTTAATTTGAAACCAACAAGGTGAAGTTTTTTTTAAATGCACTTACCTGAATGTGAAGCTGAGAGGGGTAGGAGCAGGAGTGCATGCCACCACCTCCCACCTCCACACCACCCCCCACCCCCCCCAAAAAAAGATAGATGGGCATGCTCAACTTCCTAAGCAGAGTATCAGTAGGCTGTTCATTTATGAATGGCATGACAGTTTATCCTGTCCTTATCCGGTTGGCGTGTGAATAATATACACAGGAACACCGGCTCTCCCCACTTTCCCTAGTCTAGGATTGGAGAGACCAACTGTTGCCAACTGTAATTACTACTCCAGTTCTTCAGTGGCTCATCCATTCCGATTTGAAACCTTCTTGTGAGAAAATTGTCATTGAATGGATAGCTGTTACATTTTTTTACATCAACCATTCACTCCCTCCACCACCGGCACACAGTGGCAGCAGTGTATACCGTCTACAAGATGCACTGCAGGAACTCACTAAGGAGGAACTTACTAAGGCTCCTTAGACAACACCTTACAAACTCAGGACAGCTACCATCTAGAAGGACAAGGGCAACAGTCACATGGGAACACCGCCACCTGGAAGTTCCCCTCCAAGTCACTCACCATCCTGACTTGGAAATATATCGCCGTTCCTTCACTGTTGCTGGGTCAAAATCCCTAACAGCACTGTGGGTGTGCCTACACCACATGGAATGCAGCGGTTCAAGAAGGCAGCTCACTACCACCTGCTCAAGGGCAATTAGGGATTGACAATAAATGCTGGCCTAGCCAGCGATGCCCACATCCCGTGAATGAATATAAAAAAAATACACATATTGCAAACATAGCACGTTCCTCCTGCCCAAGGTAATGCCGACATTTCAGTTCCTAAAAAATATTTTGCTATCTGATTTAATGGGATACTTTGTCAAAGCTTTATTTTTGAAATTAGATTGGACTATAGCATGTATTTCACCTTAATAGGAACAGACATAATTAGTTGGACCAGGAAGTCCTAAGACAGATGACTATCAAGAGGCAAAACTTCCAAGAAAATAATGACCTGTGGGAACTTCATGATTTTCTTAGATAAATCTCCACTCAAGTAAATGTATTATTGGGACATGTATCACTCCAGCTTGGTGGGTTGTATGTAAACATGATTTTCCCATGACCCTAACAACACAGGGCCTATTGTCTTTCATAAACTTGTACCTATATTCTTCAAATCAATTTGAAAGCAGATTTTACTACATTTTCTACACCTAGCAAATTTCCCCTTGCTGACCACCCCCCCCAATCCCCCCCCCACCACCTCCTCCACCACCACCACCACCACCACCCCCCCGACCCCACCCACCTCCAGGATACAGAATTATCGGTGGCAATGGCTAATTGTTACCTTGCTCAACTGTCTGTTCCATCCTCCATCCCCCACCAGGATGGTCTGAGGGCCCTTAGCTTCTTCCTTGAGCAGAGGCCCGAACAATCCCCATCCACCACTACTCTCCTCCGTCTGGCTGAACTTGTTCTCACACTGAACAATTTCTCCTTTAACTCCTCTCACTTCCTCCGAATAAAAGGTGTGGCTATGGGTACCCACATGATGGGCCCCAGCTATGCCTGTCTCTTTATGGGGTGTGTGGAACATTCCTTGTTCCAGTCCTACTCCGGCCCTCTCCCACAACTCTTTCTCCGGTACATCGATGATTACTTCGGTGCTGCTTCTTGCTCTCGTCGGGACCTGGAAAAATTTATTAATTTTGCTTCCAATCTCCACCCCTCCATCATTTTCACATGGTCCATCTCTGACACTTCTCTTCCCTTCCTTCACCTCTCTGTCTCAATTTCTGGTGATAGACTGTCCACCAATATCCATTACAAGCCTACCGACTCCCACAGCTACCTCGACTACAGCTCCTCACACCCCGCTTCCTGTAAGGACTCCATCCCATTCTCTCAGTTCCTTCGCCTCCGTCGCATCTGTTCTGATGATGCTACCTTCAAAAACAGTTCCTCTGACATGTCCTCCTTCTTCCTTAACCGAGGTTTTCCACCCACGGTGGTTGACAGGGCCCTCAACCGTGTCCGGCCCATCTCCCGCGCATCTGCCCTCACGCCGTCTCCTCCCACCCAGAAACATGATAGGGTCCCCCTTGTCCTCACTTATCACCCCACCAGCCTCCGCATTCAAAGGATCATCCTCCGCCATTTCCGCCAACTCCAGCATGATGCCACCACCAAACACATCTTCCCTTTACCCCCCCTGGCGGCATTCCGTAGGGATCGTTCCCTCCGTGACACCCTGGTCCACTCCTCCATTACCCCCTACTCCTCAACCCCCACCTATGGCACCTCCCCATGCCCACGCAGAAGATGCAACACCTGCCCCTTCACTTCCTCTCTCCTCACCGTCCAAGGGCCCAAACACTCCTTTCAAGTGAAGCAGCATTTCACTTGCATTTCCCCTAACTTAGTCTACTGCATTCGTTGCTCCCAATGCGGTCTCCTCTACATTGGAGAGACCAAACGTAAACTGGGCGACTGCTTTGCAGAACACCTGCAGTCTGTCCGCAAGAAAGACCCAAACCTCCCTGTCGCTTGCCATTTTAACACTCCACCCTGCTCTCTCCCACATGTCTGTCCTTGGCTTGCTGCATTGTTCCAGTGAAGCCCAACGCAAACTGGAGGAACAGCACCTCATCTTCCGACTAGGCACTTTACAGCCTTCCGGACTGAATATTGAATTCAACAACTTTAGATCTTGAACTCCCTCCTCCATCCCCAACCCCTTTCCGTTTCTTGCCCCTCCCTTTTGTTTTTCCAATAATTTATATAGATTTTTCTTTTCCCACCTATTTCCATTATTTTAAAATCTACACCTTTAATGCCCTGTCAGTCTTTCCACCCCACCCCCACTAGAGCTGTACCTTGCGTGTCCTGCCATCCATTCTTAATTAGCACATTCTCTTAGATAATATCACCACCTTCAACACCTCTTTGTTCCTTTATCTGTGACATCTTTTGATTATCTGCTCCTATCATTGCTTGCTTGACCCTACAACCACCACCCCCCTCTCCCCCCCACCACCAACTTCTCACCCCTCACCCCCCCTACCTTAAACCAGCTTACATTTCACCCCTCCCCTAATATTACTCAGTTCTGTTGAAGGGTCATGAGGACTCGAAATGTCAACTCTTCTCTTCTCCGCCGATGCTGCCAGACCTGCTGAGTTTTTCCAGGTAATTCTGTTTTTGTCTGTTCTTACATTTTGGTAGACCATTTGGTCATGGTGTATCATCACAGCTGAACCCAATCCTGTTCATCCCTGACATAGACAAGTCTGCGATTCCAGCCAGGGTTGTTTCTTGACTAACCTTGACCCTTTTCCCTCTAATTGCTGAGGCTTTAAGGCCAATTGCCATGCTTCGCTGCTGTCGAGCTGCAGTTAATTAACCTAGCGTAGACCAGGGATTGAAATTTCAGCTTTTCTGATCTATATGGTCCAATACTACTCCTTGCGGTACATTCACCCACTGAGTCTTCCAGATCTAGTATTTTAGTGACTTAATCAGCATGGTGTTGCCTACTTTTGTTAGAACTAACTTTACATCTGAAACTGCATTAAAAAAGTCTTCCGCTCTCTATGCATCTTAAGGCTGGTTAATTTTCTACTTATCTTCTAGTTTTACAATCATAACTGAAGTTAAATAGCTTGCTTTAATCAGTATTATCTATGGGTATTAGTAACTTAAAGCATTTGAATATTTTCCCTCAATATTGTCTTCTTTTAGAAAATACGTTCTGTGTCCCAGAATTATCTGTCTCCTTCCCCAATGCCCCACCCCAACACAACAATCCCTTTTGAAGATACAATGTCCAAAACAGTGTGTTGTTCTCAATATGTCTTCAGCCATGAGTTACATAGGATTAAAAGGACCTGCTTTAATTTGTAATTAAACACTCATAATATCTCTTTCAGCATTCTGTTAGGCAGCTTGAGAGGTGGAAGAATTTAGCAAGGGAACTCCGTAAAGCGGTACCTATCCAGCTGAATGCACAGCCACCAATTGTGGGGTGCACAAGAGGCCAAAGTCAGAGGAGCAAAGAGAGTGGGTTGAAGGATGCAAACTTCCAGGGATAGGAAAGGAAGTGCCACAGATGGATTTAAATATGAGGATGACCACTTTAAATTTGAGGTGTTGGGGATCAACAGCCAATGTAGGTCACTGAGAGCTGGATTGGCAGGTAAATGGGATTTGGTGCAGGATAGAATATGGGCAGCAAATCTTTGAATGAGCTGAAGTTTACAGAGGGTGGAGGATGTGAGGCTTGCAGGAGAGCATTGGAAGTGAAAAAGGTATGGATAAGGATTTCAGTGACCAATGGACTGAGAGGGGGGCCGAGTTGGCCAGTGTTATGAACATGGCTTTCTGGTGGCGAGAATAAGTCTGAAGCTATCTTGAGGTCAAACAGAATGCCAAAATTGCATATCACGTGGTTCAGACCACGATGCTGGCCAGTGAGGGCATTAGAGACTGTGACTTTGGGTGTGGACTTTATGCTGGGGTTTGAAAATGATGGTTTTGCTTACTAATCACCATTTTATTCTATTCTAAACACCATTCACTTGCACACAAATGCATTCCCAAACCTGGAACACACACACGTACATGCAAATACACAAAAATCAATCCTAATTGTTCACATTCCCAACCCTGTGTTTTCATAGGTGCACACATTGCTAACCTTATATTTATATGCATGTGTAACATTTTCCCCTCGCCCCAATTTCTCTTGTAGAATCATGCAACAGTATAGCTCAGAAGGAGACCATTCAGGCCATCAAGTCTGTGCTGGCTCTTTTGAATAGCAATCTAGTTAATCCCATTGAACTGCTCTTTCTCCATCATCCTGCAATCATTTTCCTCTTCAAGTATTTATCCAATTTCTTTTGAAGGCTCCTACTGAATCTGTATCATTCACCCTATCAGGCAATCCATTTCAAATCCTAACCATGTGTTCCATTTAAAAAAAAAAGTTTTGCCTTATGTTGCCTTGCTTTTTCTTCAGCATTTCCTTTGCCAATCATGTTAAATCTGTGCCCTCTGGTTAACAACCCTTCAGCCATTAGTAGCAGTTTCTCGATAGTTACTCTATCTAAACCCATCATGATTTTAAACACCTCGATCTTAGCCTTGTCTGTTCTAAGGAGAACAACCTCAGCTTCTCCAGCTTGTCTACATAACTCATCCCTGGAACCATCCCAGTGAATTTCCTCTGTGTCCACTCCACAGTCTTCATGTCCTTTCTAAAATGTGGTGCCCAGAATTGGACACAAGGGGAGGAATCTTAGTTTTTGCACGAATGGGAGGGTAATTTTTAGGTCAGGAACCCAGACACACAAGTTGAGGGTCTTCCGCGTGAAGGTATCCAATTAGAAACTTGCCTCCAGGATTGCTGTTCAATTAGGAACGTTGGGCAGGTTGACGAGTCGTGATCATGACTGAGCGCCAAGGATTTAAAGGGCCACTGGCAGCCTTCATTCTGGCTGCATTGAGATCTATCTGTGGTGACATGGAGGAGCTACTCCTGAAGAAAATGAAATTGAGTTGTGAGAAGTCTCCTGCAGGAAGTACCAGTAATTTCCTTATCAAGGATCCTATCATTAATATCAGCCTCAATGACCTGCTGTTGTCATTGCAAGCCCTGACCTCAGGCTTGCCATTTTCCCCCAGTTGCAGGCCTCAATGACTTCTGCTCTACACTTGCCTCTTCGAAGCTGCCTTGTTCCAGAAACCCGTCTGCTGTTGCCAAACAGCAGTTGCAGGTGCAAAGTTTTTCTCAAATTCCGCCTTAAATACTTAGCCTTCCCACTATTGCCTCGCAGTTTGCTGTAGGAAAGATAGAAGGAAGCGGGCAGATGTTGGGATATACTTTTCATGATTCCAGGTACCCACCTCCCCAACATCCAAACCTGCCTCCAACTGCCTGGGCAAGTTCCTCCCAATTTTCTGGCTGGGGCCAAAATAGTGATTTTATTGTGAGTTAGGATAACTTATGGCTTTTGTTCTCAATGCTTCAATTTATAAAGCCTAGGATCCCATATGCTTTACTAATTGCTTTGCTAACCTGTCTTGTCATCTTCAAAGATTTGGGCACAAACACTCCAGGCCTCTCTCTTTTTGTACCCCCTTTAAAATTGTACCATTCGCATTTCTTGTCTCTCTTCATTCTTTCTATCACACCGTAGCACCTCTCAGTTTTCTGTCTTAAGTTTCATCTGCTGTGTGTACCCCTATTCCATCCACTTGCTTATGTCCTCTTGAAGTGAATTATTATCTTCCTCACTGTTTACTGCACATATAAATTTCATTTCATCTGCAAATTTTGAAATTGTGCTCTTTACTCCTAGGTCCCATTATGTTTGTACGCATTGACAAGCATGCGCATGCCCACACACACCCACACTGCTAGCCCTCTGATCTTACGGCTGTGCACACTTGTGTTAACTGTGCTTTCACACTTACAGATAAATTTTGGAAAACACGGGGATTTTCCTTGTTATCAGTAAATTTTGAGCAATGGTCTGCAAAGGAAATCATAAATAGAAGCGTAAATTTTTCTCAAACTATTCATTGCAGGCTATTTTGTGATACTTTATTAATATACATATATTAGTTACACAGATTGACGTCAGGGTGGATTTTGTGATGGTGCCACTTTCCATCAGAAAGATAAGGGTATTTTATCTTAGCATATGGTGCAAAGCTACAAAGTAGACACAGAAGAAATTCAAATTATAATTCCCCATTTTTTCCATTAAATACAGGAAATGATATGTGAACATGACTAATATAGTTATGCAAAGGATAAATCTCTGTCTGACCATCTCTGTTTGAATGTCAGCTGCTTGAGTAATGGTGACAGAAAATGAGATAAGGATCAGGAATTTTTGTGGAGGAGAACAGTGAGGGCTGCAAATACTTCCCTGTAAAACACATTCTGAACAATAAACTTCTTCATTGAGATGATGCATAAAACAGATCAATTCTCTAAATTTCTACCATTGAATTAGAAGTCAGTAATCCAATAAACCTTTAACAATAACTAGAGACGATCACAGATACAACTTGTTTATTATGGTGAAGAGTTCAAATATTGAGGGGTTGCCAAGTTAAAGATTAGTAAATTAGAAGGAGCAGGCTTGAGGGGCCATATGGTATACTTCTTCTCTTTTTTCATGTTCTTAAGGGAAGCCAAGAAAAACATTTATACACAAAGGGTAATTAAAAATATATATATATTTCATGGGATCTGGGTGTCATTGGCAAGGCCAGCATTTGTTGCCCATCCCTAATTGTTGCCCTTGAACTGAGTGACTGGCTAGGCCATTTCAGAAGGTTGTTAAGAGTCAACCAGACTGAGAACCAAAGGAGGAGTAGAAGCAGTGAGGTTAGAAAAATAACTGGAAATGATGGTGGGGAAGAGAGGAGCAAATCAACAGGGAGGCCTATGAGAGAGAGGGAGTTAAAAAAAACAGAAAATGCTGTAAATACTCAGGGCAAGGCAGCATCTGTGGAGAGAGAAACATGCTTGCATTTCAGGTTAATGGCATTTCGCCAGAACTGGGAAAAGTTAGAAATGGAGTTAATGAGTTGAAAGGCCTGTTAACTGTTAATCAAAAGGTGATAGGTGATATAAGTGATTGTCAGTGAGGTGATGGACAGACATAAAAAGAACCAAAAAAAGCAAATATTTAAGAGGGTGAAAAAATATAGGAGAGATCCACACAAAAAGGGGGAAATTGCAAAACAAAACAAAAAGATCTCTGATCTTTTGGTCACAGATTAAAATTGAAAACATTTTTTTATTATTTATTTGTGGGATGTGGGCTGGGCCAGCATTTGTTGCCCATCCCTAATTGCCCTTGAGAAGGTGGTGGTGGTGAGCTGCCTTCTTGAACCGCTGACAAAAAATAAGGAAAAAAGGGCAACATCATGGGTCACCCCCTACTCCCTCCCACCACCACCTCTACTGCCAACCCACCCTCCACCAATCCCCTGTATCACTGCCCTCTCCACTCTGACCATTGCACATCCACCAGGCCTGTGTTCTGATGAAAGGTCTCTAATCCATGTTTCAACCCTTCCACACTCTCCCCAAATATTGAAAAAGCTATGCCCCCTACATTAGGAGCTCCTCATGCTGTAAAGGAAATGGAGAATATACAGAAGGTCTGAAATGACTGAAGTCTAAGGTCTAAAGTTATTGAAGTCTTTGGATGCAAACCTACAATGATCTCACTCCAACAGTGAATGTGAGGCAGATCAGGAACTAATTGTCCCCTTGACCAAGAACCCTGATGTTATTCCAAATTGTGGATTCCAAACTTCCGATGGAGCATATCTTTTATCTTACATTTTGCCAGCTCCCCAGTCCCTCTTTCACTACTGCTCTGAGGTTCATCTTCACTCCTGTGAATCGTTTTTGAACATTTGATTACATTAAAGGCACTGTATAATCAGACAAAGCATCCCAAGTTAGCTCATCCTGACAACTCATCCTATCAACTTTTTGATATAAAGACAGCAGAGTTGGTTAGGTTGCCTCGCCTTTTTCCTGCTGGCTTGTAAAGAATAAAGAATATGAGCTATAGAAATGTATTACATGCCACTGCATGATGAAAGAGTAGACATGCACTTCTACCACATCAAAATGTAGGCTCTAGATCAACAAAGGACTTTATTTATATTAGGCAGGTAAATGAACCATATCCAAAACAGTGGAATGTTCATTCCTCTACATTCTTCAGATACAAGTAATGTCAGTTGCTTTCTTTCTTAACATTGACCTTAAACTAAAGGTCAGTTACTGTACACTTAATCTAACCCAACTCCCTCAGCTAGGTGACTTTAAAAGAAATAGCACAATAGCTGTTGTCTCTGAGACTGAAGTTGATTGACTGTGACACTAACTCTGGACTGTTTTTTTTAAGGAACAGTCTCTAACAGCAAACTGTCCATCACAAGATAGCTCTAGCCAGTCCAGGACTCAATCCCCTTCTCCAAAGATCCCAAACAGCTGTCAGTGAAGTCATTACCCCAGACTAGGCTCTATGCTTTTGATCTGTGTCCAAGTTTGTAACCGTCTCCTGAGTTATCCTGAAACAAAATCAAAGGATAAGTGCATCACTCATGATCACCTCAGATCTGTAGTTACTCAATTTACTTGGAATGATCTGGTGAAGAAGGGGATTTCTTGTAGCCTCAGTGTGTGCGCATTAAATAGGTAAAAATCTATACAAAACAAAATATCTGAATGTAATTCTGAGAAACAATATTTTCAGCAATCTGTCATTGAAGGCTTGGGCTTTGTAAATAGTGAAGTCTTGGGTTGATAAACCGATTAACACTTCAGACAATCATTATGTGGATATGAGGAACTCGCATGTTGAAGAAAACCTAGCAGTCAAACTGCGGCTTGAGCTGCTGACTCCTGATTGAGAAAGGTACTTTGTATGATCCTGGGAGTGAACTGCTATTAAGCTTTCTCTTGTGATGCAAATTACAAATGAGAATAATGAATATAGACAACAAAAAAAAACTGTTTGTTAGAGCAGGGATATCGTAATAACATATATCCTGGACCTCAACACCAGGTCAGCAAGGAAACCAGCCAAAATTATGAAAATAATTCTGACGCCACAAAATCAGCTGAGGTTAGGGCAGCACCCCTCTTCCTTGGACTTTCCTTTCTGCTGGATGCCTCCACTAGGTGCCACCAGGCAGCCTCCTGATCATTGGGCAGAATTTTAAGGCCCCGTTGCGGCGAGCCGTTCAAAAGTCCATTGACTTCGGCGGGTCTGGAAAATCCCACCAGCGGGAGGGCCCGCAAAATTTTGCCCATTGTGCCCCCACCCGACCAGCCAACAGCCATGTTTAGCCAGAATTGGTGAGCAGCTTGCCTGCGGTATTCAAATGAGAACCAGCATTAAAATCTGCCAGAGGGATGATGGATTTTAACTGCAAGGATAGGTTAGAGAAGCTGGGCTTGTTCTCCTGGAGCAGAGGACATTGAAAGGAGATTTAAGATAGAGGTGTACGAGGCTATGACAGGTTTAGATAGGGTGGACAAAGGCCTGGATTTTCACTCCTGGGTCGGCTGCGTAGAGTCGGGGCATTTCCTGGATCCATGAATCCGACCCAGGGAAAAGAGGCCTGGAAGTTGGGATTTTAGTTCTGGAGAGTGGGGGTTGGGGTGGGCTGGATTAGAAGCCATGCCTGCTGACCCTTGGATCAGTGTGTAGGCTGCCGGGTGGGGAGGCGGGTTGGTCAGAAGGCCTGTTTCTGCTTAGTGGCACTGCGTGAAAGATTGAAAAGAAATAATAAAACAAAAAACATCCCTCCAGCCCTCAGCACTCAACCCCCCACCCGCCACAAATGCTCCCTATGCCCTATCCATGCCACCTCATGCCCCTTCCCACCCTCCATGGCCCCCATGCCCCTTATGCCAATCTATGCCCCTTTACTCACACCCCACAGACCCTCATACGCCCTATGCACCTCTACCCCCCATGACCCTCTCATACTGTCTATATGTCATCCTATGCCCTCTACCCACTCCATAGGTCAACCCATGAAACCCAAGCATCCCCTTTTATGTCATTATGTCAACTTAGTGCCAACTCATGCTAACCCATGGCCCAACCCTTTGCCCTTGCTCCCACCATGCCAACTCGCCTACTATGCACCATATCAAAGGGGTACCTTACCTTTCCAAAATGGCATCCTGGCTATCCAAACAAATCCACAAGGTTCAGGCCTGCTCCCACTGGTCTCATCTGCATACTTCGGATTTCGGGTACCTACCTTACCAAAATCATACAAGTGGAGCCAGCTGATGATTTATATGGCCAGCTGGCTCTGTGAACCACGGATACGCAATTTAGAACCGGTGGTAATGGCGGAGGCTGGATTCAGGGGCTGGACTTCCTGATCTTGGCCCAGCCTCTCCATCTGCATGAAAATTCATGAAGTAAGCTGTTACCATTTAGCATGCTACAGTATGGTTTGGTGGAGGGGGAAGAAGCCAGGCCCATAGATGCACCTATCCTGAGGAGGAGGACAGTTGGGAGGCCATCCTTTCAGCTGTGTTTATGAGACTGATTTTAGTTATTGCTGTTGGTTTTCTCTCTTGTTGGTGATGGGCATTTCCTTGAGGATGTGTAGTCTCCATGTTAAGGGTTTATTATGTGGAAGCTGCTCACCAGGGATTGGCTGATGTGAATTGTGAGCTTTCAAGAGCTGAGGAAGTCGGGACCTGGAAAAATTTATTAATTTTGCTTCCAATCTCCACCCCTCCATCATTTTCACATGGTCCATCTCTGACACTTCCCTTCCCTTCCTTCACCTCTCTGTCTCAATTTCTGGTGACAGACTGTCCACCAATATCCATTACAAGCCTACCGACTCCCACAGCTACCTCGACTACAGCTCCTCACATCCCGCTTCCTGTAAGGACTCCATCCCATTCGCCTCCGTCGCATCTGTTCTGCTGATGCTACCTTCAAAAACAGTTCCTCTGACATGTCCTCCTTCTTCCTTAACCGAGGTTTTCCACCCACGGTGGTTGACAGGGCCCTCAACCGTGTCTGGCCCATCTCCAGTGCATCCACCCTCACGCCTTCTCCTCCCTCCCAGAAACATGATAGGGTCCCCCTTGTCCTCACTTATCACCCTACCAGCCTCTGCATTCAAAGGATCATCCTCCGCCATTTCCGCCAACTCCAGCATGATGCCACCACCAAACACATCTTCCCTTCACCCCCCCGGCGGCATTCCGTAGGGATCGTTCCCTCCGTGACACCCTGGTCCACTCCTTCATCACCCCGTACTCCTCAACCCCCACCTACGGCACCTCCCCATGCATACGCAAAATATGCAACACCTGCCCCTTCACTTCCTCTCTCCTCACCGTCCCAGGGCCCAAACACTCCTTTCAAGTGAAGCAGCATTTCACTTGCATTTCTCCCAACTTAGTCTACTGCATTCGTTGCTCCCAATGCAGTTTCCTCTACATTGGAGAGACCAAACGCAGACTGGGCGACCGCTTTGCAGAACACCTTTGGTCTGTCCGCAAGAAAGACCCAAACCTCCCTGTCGCTTGCCATTTTAACACTCCGCCCTGCTCTCTTGCCCACATGTCTGTCCTTGGCTTGCTGCATTGTTCCAGTGAAGCTCAACGCAAACCGGAGGAACAGCACCTCATCTTCCGACTAGGCACTTTACAGCCTTCCGGACTGAATATTGAGTTCAACAACTTTAGATCTTGAACTCCCTCCTCCATCCCCACCCCCTTTCCGTTTCTTCCCCCTCCCTTTTGTTTTTTCCAATAATTTATATAGATTTTTCTTTTCCCACCTATTTCCATTATTTTTAAATCTATACCTTTTATGCCCTTTTAGTCTTATTTCACCCCACCCCCACTAGAGCTATCTGTACCTTGCGTGTCCTGCTATCCATTCTTAATTAGCACATTCTTTTAGATAATATCACCACCTTCAACACCTCTTTGTTCTTTTGTCTGTGACATCTTTTAATTATCTGCTCCTATCACTGCTTGCTTGTCCCTACAACCACCACCCCCCCAAACTTCTCCCCCCACCTCCCCCACCTTAAACCAGCTTATATTTCACCCCTCTCCTATTTTTACTTAGTTCTGTTGAAGGGTCATGAGGACTCGAAACGTCAACTTTGTTCTTCTCTGCTGATACTGCCAGACCTGCTGAGTTTTTCCAGGTATTTCTGTTTTTGTTTTGGATTTCCAGCATCCGCAGTTTTTTGTTTTTATTAGCTGAGGAAGTAAGCTGTTCCCCAAGGATTGGGGGCGGGGTGGGGGGAACACAGATTTAAAGTTTTGGGCAAAAGATGCAGAGGGGGTGTGAGGAAGATCTCTTTATGTGGTAATGACCTGGAATTTGCGGCCCATGAGGGTGTTGGAAGCAGGGATAATCAATGATTTAAAAAGTATACTGAATGGATGCTTGAGGGAAATGAACTTGCAGGGCTACGGGGATAGAGTGGGGAAATGGGACTAACTGGATTGCACTACAGAGAGTTGGCATGGAGTCTGCCATTGACACCCTCTTCTTCCATGTCAGATCCATGAGCCTGGAAATGGGCCTCTTCCTCCTGTGGGTAGACGAAAATGATATTTGTTTACTGGGTGGTGCCTTTTCTTCTCCCTTCTCTATTTAGGCCATCTAGAAACTCAGTGATGCTGAGGAAAAGCTTTCCTTTGGCAAGAAGAAGATTGTGTAGCATGCTCACCTCCCACTTTTTGCTGGTGACGAGACTGCTACCAGGTTCCAGCATCACTTGTGGTTCTGGCATATTGGCTGGAAGTTGCTGTATGTGCACAGTGGTTGGTGTGTCTACCGACTGTGCCATCATTGTAGTTGGAGGTAGAGGCTCCTCAGATTGTTGATCCTTCTCTGATATCACTTCCACCAAAGGTGCAATGGTAATCTTGTGTGTGGTAGGTTGATCTGACCATTGGGGACTTTCCAGGATTTGGAATGATGATGGACAAACCTGCTCTGCAAAAGGAGAAGAGAGGTCACACTTGAAATCAGAGTCTGCCTACTCTTTGGTGTTTGAGGGCTCAGAACTGTTCTGCTCTGGCTGGCTAATGACTGTGGTAGTCTTGACGTCTTCCGCCGACTGGAGAAGATTGAGGGCTGCACAGCCATCTCTGCTCAGAAGAGAGAAAGGCTGATTGCGGACGACATACATCAGTTCAAATGTTTGTTTGTCACCATACCTCAGTGGTCCAATGACAGGGAATCGGATTCCCCATGCTCCATACAGTGGAGTGTCTGTTGTTCAAATCCAATGGCCTTGGAGCCATGGTTCCTCGTCTGACAGAACTGTCATGCTGGCACCTGAATTTGAAATTTGTTAGATGACCATTTACCAGGATGTCAGCATTCCAAAATGAAGATTTACATTCTCTGATGTCCGTTAAGAATGTGTGTCTTCTGGGTGTTTGGTCTTGACCTTCAGGGTGTCTGTGGGCTGCTGGGGCTTTAGCAAAGTGTCCCTGTCTATGGCAGTGGAAGCATTGGGCAGTACTCATCTTTCCTGTACGGGCACTTCGCACTGCAGCGCTGGCAAGGTCAGTCTGGGCAATCAGGTCTTGCTTTGCCTGACTTGGTTGGTCTTTGTGTTTTTGTGACTTGATATGGTGGACAGAAGGCTGGTTTCTGCCTCATGAAGTGTTCTCTCCCCTCAGGGTGGTCCTGTATTGCTCACGTGGCTCAGACAGTATTATTAGTTGGATTGCCCTGTCTAGGGTAAGACAGCCCCTAGCTTTCAGGTCTGCAGAATTTTTTCTGAGGTCTGGAGCAAGGCTGTATCTTAAAAATCTTCTCCTCCAAAGATTCAAATTCTGTGGCTGGTGTGGACCATAGGTGAATCCCGATAGAGCTGGAAGTGTGGAATTGCAATGCATTTTTGATGATTTTAAAAAGTGTGGGTACAGCTTTAAGAGATTACAGGCTTCCAAGATGGCATCGCTGGTTACTGCTGAATGAAGGACCTTCTCACACTTGCTGGATTTTTTACGGGATTTTCAAAATGGCGACGGTGCGCTTCTGCCTGAAGAAGGGACCGCAATGTTAGCGCAGGTCGGCTGGCTGCTGACTTAATTCATTCAGCAGTATCGTGCTACGAGTCGGGAATCTTGGAAAAGAACCGTGGGTTTTCTGTTTCCAAACCTGAATGGTTGAATGGACAAAATTAATTATTAATGATTTTTTTTTTGCCGGATTCGAGAGCCACGTTTCAAGACGCTGAGTTGGGGATCAGGATTAGCGACGGGTTTCTTTCAAACGGTGCTTCTGACTGACCTTAAAAGGGGGTTTCTCAGGGCTAACTGGACTGGAATTGAAAAATTGTATCTCAGTCTTGCGGGCTGCCAGCTCTGCTTGTTGAAGCTGGACTTCCAAGGAGGATGCAGTAGAGTTTCCTGCTTGAGTAAAACTTCTACCTTTCTTGTTTGGTTCCAGGCATTTCTGTCTCTGGAGCTTTCTATTTATTTCTTCTCTGGTAAATTTTTGCAGCATCCGTAGCTTCAGTTGGGAGATAGGTTCAGTTTAGAATCCATTGAAGGTGTCCTTTTTCTTAATTTCACAGCATTTTTGTGAGGATGGGGATTTTCATCCCGATGCTGCCACCATGAAGAATCTGCTTCGGACACCATGAAGTAGGCTTTGTAGTCTTGAGTTTGTTAACAGCAACGTTTTATTAACAACTCATATCTATGTACATATATACAGTAGGAGGGAGTACAGGTTTGGAGCTGACTCCATCCTAGATCTTTACATATCTCTGTCCATCTCTAGACTGACCCTGGCTCTGGGTCATGTGCCATCTTTCATCAGTGTTTGGGCAGTACTATACGCAGTCGTACATTAACCCTTTAAGTACCAGATCCCACTACCACATATCTCTGACTCAGACACCTCTGCCTGAACTCTGGTGTGGTGCACTGCACCCTGTGCCACCCAATTCTACACGCATGCTACAACCCTCCAATGTGTTAGCATCTGTGCTGATGGAGTGTGGGCTAGTAAGATGTGACACTGCCTCCACCATTTCTTCCTCCTCCACCATTTCTTCCTCCTCCTGATGCCTGATGGATGGGGTGACCTGGGGGAGTGAGCGAGCTGCGCTGGGACCTGTGTGAAACAAAAAAGGAGTTAATGAGACATAGCCCTTTACATTGTGGGGGGTGCTCTGATACACACCATGCCTTTAACCATAATCGCGCTGCCCTTATCATGCAACACTACCTTCAGACTCCCTCTTATGCCAACATTCCCTTCTGATCAGTGAACTGTCACACCAAAGGGAAATTGTGACTGATATCTACTCATAACTTCACCAGCTAACCAAATACATGCTAGACTGTTTAAAAAGAACCTTTTCTTTAAATACAAGAAAAGACATTGACAAAAGATGGCTGCCGCAAGTCACCTGATGTCTGGAATCTGAATAGTTACTATATGGATTGCACTGCATGCCCTACTTGATTTCTCATGGAATGTTACACTTGGGGGTGTTAAGGCCCACCTCAAAAAGGAACAATGAAGACATGGGGGGTTTCCTTTTGTGGGTGAGTCCAGAACCAGGGGGCACTGATTTAAAATTAGGGATTGCCCTTTTAAGACAGACATGAGGAGGATTTTTCCCTCTCTGGGTTGTGCAGCATTGGAACTCTCTGCCTCAAAAGGTGGTGGAGGCAGGGTCATTAAATATGAGACGTGTGAAAAGGGGGTAGATAGATTGTTGTTAGGCAAGGGAATCAAAGGTTATTGGTGGTAGATGGGAGTGTGGAATTTGAAACGCATACAAATCAGCCATGATCTTATTGAATGGTGGAGCAGGCTTGAGGGGCCGAATGGCCTACTTCTGCTCCTATTTCGTATGTTTGTATGCTGTCCAGCCAGGACATACAACCAACAACTCTAACCCCTGTGGAGGATGAAAGAACCCCACCTCCTGTTGGTTTCTACCATGTGTTAAAATTTCCAAGATGAAACATCAACATGTGATTACTTGTTCTTCAACAATGACCACAGCAGATGTGGTAATTAAATTCCTTTGGAATGTAGGGTGAGCACAACTTTAATAACTGGGTTTGCAAGCAAAGGCAGAGGAATCTGGTGAAGCTTCTGTCTCTCTCTCTCTCTCTTTCACACTCTCTCTCTCTCCTGCTCGCAGTCTCCCTCTCTCTCTCTTGCTCGCTCGCTCGCTCTCCCTTGCTCTTTCTCTATTCTCTCCCTTTTTCCTCTCCCTCTCTGGGAATAAGCGCAGCACCTGGTTCAAGAAATCAGCATACCCGGGATCTACCAACGAACTGAGATCTTGTAAGAATTGCAACATCTTCAACATCTAGCTGCTCCAAGGAACCATAACCTCAGTCAGCCGCAATGTTTAATAATCTATGCCTCAAGACAAGCAAAGGGCTTCTTCACTACAGAGATAGTCAAAAAATGCCTTAGATTTGAAAAAGGCACCCACGGCAAACGAAATTTAAAAACCTTTATTGTGACCAACTGAGGAGGCTGAATAGAGGGGAGCCAGTTCACTCCTCCTCAGCTGGTCGTAACTGAACTAACAGCATCACCTCCACCAATACCACCACGTTCAAAAGTGGTTTTACCACTGCCTTTAGCACCTGCTACAGGCGATTCTCTACCCTCGAAACCAGCCTGCCAGGCACCCTGGTTACTTCCATGGCTGTCTCCTCCACATTCCTAATCGCACAAAACCTCGCGGATCCACCCTCCAGTCAGGCCATCTCCCTGGTGTTATGGGCCCTCTTGTCCTGCAAATACAACATAAAGAGTAATTTTGGCCTAATATATAGTGCCTGCCAGTGAAAAATCTCTTGAATGTGTCAATATGTCATGTTGGACATTCATATCTCTATTGTGTGCACCTACAGGAGTGGCTTGGACATTCAAGCTTCCATGCTATAGGAGAGGCATGTGCCAGGCCTCCCACCATTGGTGCAGCATTCAAATATAGAAACATAGAAACTAGGAGCAGGAGTAGGCCATTCGGCCCTTCGAGCCCGCTCTGCCATTCAATATGATCATGGCTGATCCACTGTCTCAATGCCATATTCATGCTTTCTCTCCATACCCCTTGATGCCCCTGATATACAAAACTTTATCAATTTCTTTCTTGAATATACTCAGTGACCAGGCTTCCACAGCCTTCTGTGGTAGAAAATTCCACAGGTTGACCACCCTCTGAGTGAAGAAATCTTTCCTCATCTCAGTCCTAAATGGCCTGCCCTGTATCCTGAGACTATGGCCCCTGGTTCTAGACTCCCCAACCAGGGAAAACATCCTCCCTGCATCTAGTCTGTCTACCCTGTTAGAATTTTATATGTTTCAATCAAATCCCCTCTTATTTTTCTAAACTCTAGTGGATACAGGCCCAATTGAACCAATCTCTTCTCATACGACAGTCCTGCCATTCCTGGTGTCAGCCTAGTGAAACTTCGCTGCACTCCCTCTATGGCAAATATACTCTTTCTTAGGTAGGGAGACCAAAACTGCACGCAGTACTCCAGGTGTGGCCTCACCAAGGCTTTATATAACTGCAGTAAGAGATCCCTACTTCTGAACTCAAATCCTCTTGCAATGGAGGCCAACATACCATTTGCCTTCCGAATTGCTTGCTGCACCTGCCTGTTTGACTGGTGCACAAGGACACCCAGATCCCTTTGTACATCCACATTTCCCAATATATCACCATTTAAACAATATTCTGCCTTTCTGTTTTTCACGCCGAAGAGTATAACTTCACACTTATCCACGTTATACTGCATCTGCCATGTGTTTGCCCTGAAGCCTCCTTGCATCCTCCTCACAACCCCACCCAGTTTTGTGTCATCAGAAAACTTGGAACCTATGGACCATCTCTTGGGCCTCTGCGTGCTTGTGCCGAACAGCTCACCTTTCCAGAATGCAGCAGGTTGTGGAACCTCTTCTGACATTGGATCCGTGTTCTTCGATGGTCACCTGCTGTGCTCACGGCAGTGGCAATCTCTTGCGGTTACCTCTTGGTTGCTGTGGGTAGGTTCTGCCAGCCAATGGATATAATATTGCTTCCATGTCTGGACATCCTCCTCCAGGATCTGGAGGTCCTGGTCACTGAAGCAGAGCACAGGCCCCCAACTCCTTCTCTGTCTCATCAGTGACTAATGTTGAGGGCTGGGGGTTGTGGGGAATGGGTCTGGATGAATGCAGGGTAGCTTGGATTTTCTTCCTGTCATTTGCAGATGGCATGCTGTGCTCCTGAACACTAACTTGACTTGCTCCCTCTGAGTCACACTGTTGTGCTATGAGATTGCACAGCTGTGAGGGTCAAGGTCAAGGGTCAATTAAATAGGCGCACCCTGAGAGATGGATGGAAAGACGGTAGGTGGAAGGGCAAAGGATCAGGCAAATGTGGCATGTATCAGTCACCCCTGAGACATTGTAGTAACCTGAGTCAATACAGAATATTGTGAACAGTTAATGGTGCCAAGATGTTGGCATCTCTTGGGCTGTGTCCTGCGACACTTTGCCAGCCTTAAATTAGTTGAGTGTGTTCCTTTATTACAATGTGAATAGGCAGCTGTACTGTCTATATTTTCCTATGGAAAGCCCATGGTAAGCCATCTGTTCCAGTGTCAGTAACCAATTGGACAACTATTACAGTTTGCACTTATCTTACTGCTCAATGACATCTCCTCCAAGTGAAAACAGCACCTCCACTTCCTGCCTCACAGCAGAACCTTGTTACTGACCCGCCTTTTATCCACAGCCATGTTGCCCAACCCATGCTGGGCTTGCCTCTGCCTCTCCACCGCTTTCAGGGTTGATGGTCCGACTCCCATTAGCCCCCACCCTCTTAGAATGAGAAAATGATTATCCAGGGCACTTACTCCCAAGTCGGGTTTGCAAAGCCCGGAATTTTCCCTACCCTGCACTCCCGACTTGTGAGTGAAAATTCAGACCTGAGTGTTTTGTGACAATTGGCTTACCTCCTGACTCCCCAAAGCCTCCCTGTCATTTAGACCTAAACCAAGAGTCTGATGGAATGCTATTTTTCGTTCACAGCTTGTGAGCATCATTGGCAAGATCAACATTCATTGCCCATCCTTGAGGACATGGTTATGAGCCACCTTTTTGAACCACTGCAGTTCATGTTGTTCATGATGTAGGTACACCCACAGTGCTGATGGGGAGGGAGTTCCAGGATTTTAACCCAGCAATAATGAAGGAACGGGCATATAGTTCCGAGACATGGTCTCCCCATGTGCCTGCTGCCCTTGTCCTTCTATGTGGTAGAGGTTGTGGGCCTGGAAGGTTCTGTCAAAGGAGGCTTGGTGAGTTGCTGCAGCATGTTCTGTAGATAGTGCACCTGTGACCACACTCGCAAAGCTCTACATTATTCAGGACAAAGCAGTCTGCTTGACTGGCAGCCCACCCCCACTCTAAATATCCTCTTCCTCCCTTATTGCCATGGCAAACAGTGTATTATCTACAGCATGTGCTGCAGCAACTCATTAAAGCTTCTTTGACAGCAAATCCCATACCCGCAACCTCCACCATGGGATGCACGGTAACATCCCAAGTTTTCATTCAAGTTAAACATCATCCCAATTTGGATGTTATATTACCATCACTTCATTAACATAGGGTCAAAATCTTGGAATGCTCTGTCTAACAACTTTGTGGTAGTACCTTCATCAGATAGACTGGAGTGGTTCAAGCAGATGGCTTACCACCATCTCCTCGCTGACAGCTAGGGGTGGGCAATAAATGCAGGCATTGCTAGTGTCACCCATACCCTGAGGATGAATTTAAAATAAATGTTAAGCTCGCTGGACAGTAATTTCTTGGGGCTTCCCCATGTCCCTTTTGAAAAGCTAACATTGTATATTAGCTACTTTCCAATTCTTGGACATAGCTCATGTCTCTATTAATTCACTTAAGAAAGTGTCAAGGCTCTGACTGATTTCACAGTCCACTTCTTGAAGTATGAAATCCATCTGAGCATGGTGACTTGTCTTCCTTTATCTTCCTCAGCTTACCATTGGCAATCTTATCTCTAATTTAGATTTCCTTTATTATTTCCTGTTTCCTCCTCCTCATAAAGTTTGTCATCCATGGAATGGGCATTGCCTTCATTCTAAAACTGTTACTTTATGCTGATAAAGTAGACCAAGCTCATATTCACGAAATAAAATTAGAAAATACTGGGAAAACTCAGTAGGTCTGATAGCATCTGTGGAGAGAGAAACAGAGTTAACATTTCGAGTCCGTATGACTTCTTCAGAGCTGAAATTCGAAATCTTAATTCTGTTTCTCTCTCCACAGATGATGCCAGACCTGCTGAGTTTTTCCACCATTTTCTGTTCTTATTTCAGATTTCCAGCATCGCAGTATTTTGCTTTTATTTTAGCTCACATTCATGACTTTATAGCTGAAAGTCCAGGCATATTTGGTGACCAACTGTTGAACATAGAATTATTTTCCTTCTAGGAAGAAGATTCTATACCACTGAGACGAGCCTTCAGATTATAAACCAGCCACAAACCCAGAAACTGAAGGTAGGAGACACCCTTGTATTGGAATGTACTGCAATTGGAGTACCAATGCCACGTTATCAATGGATAAGAAATGGACTACCAGTCAGCAATGGTTGTGAAAGGCACTACAAGGTAAATTCCAGTGCCAATATGGCTCTTAAGCATTCCCCGTGAAGAATATACTCTGTTGAAACGTTTCACCTTCTTCCTCCTGTCCCCATTTAGACTAGATTAGGTAGGAGGAGACTAAAAAGCACTATGAGGAATTCAAGGACAGGTTTAGAATGCATGTGTGTAAATGCACAAAGTGTGGTGAATAAGGTTGGTAAGCTACAAGTACAAATAGTTGTGTGGGAATATGATATCAAGGCAATAATGGAAACGTGTGAGGACAGGGAACTTAATATTCATGGATACAAAGTTTTCAGAAAAGACAGGGAAGGAAAAAAGGGAAGTGGCTGGCAGTGCTGATTGGGGAAGACATTGTAGAGAGATTAAAGAGAGGATGTCCTTTAGGGGGCAAGGACAGAATCCATTTGGTCATAGTTGAGGGACAAAAAGGGGATGATCATGCTACTGGAGGTATTCTACCGGCCTCCGAATAGTGAGAGAGGGATAGAGGAGCAAATTTGCAGGGGAATCACAGAGATGTGCAAGAACTATAGAGCGGTAATATTGGGGAGATTTGTAGTACCCAAATACCGAATAGGAATATTGTTATAATAAAGGTTAAGGAGGGGAGAGGAATTTCTGAAACATTCAGGAGAACATCCTTGATCAATATGTTTGCAGTCTTACTAGGAAGGAGACATTGCTGGACCCGATACTGGGAGATGAGATGGGCCAAGTGGACCAAGCGTCTGTGTTATGGCACAGCCGATGGTAAAGTTGTTCAAATCCCAAAGGGAAACTTGAAACAACTGCCACAACTTGTTTTGCAATTTGTATAAATTTTGAGATGCGTATCTTGAATTCAGTAGTACTAAGACCACCAAGTCTTACAGGTTTTTTACAAAACTAGATTAAACATTTATTAATAAGAGAAATGATTTTAAACACATACATAGATCTACAAATTACTACTATGATAACTTCTAAATCCCCTACTTAATCTGACTCCCAGTTACACTTTCGTTAAGGCAACAGTAAAACACATAGATTTTAAAAGACCCAGGCAAGGTGACACACAATACCCTGAGCCAGTCGAATTCAAAATTAGTTTTCTTAACTTCAGTCCTTTGAAAACAGCAGCTTGAGGCGTAGATGCTGAAGGCTTTTCACACTTGTTAGATCTTAAAAATCCCTACCCTTACACACACCCTTCACTCCTTTATACATTTTTTCTCCTTTGAGTGCAAACTGTTTCACTATGTCTTTGGGCTTTATCTTTCTGATAACAAAAATCTCTCATAGCACTAAGTTTTACCAGTAATCTTTGGGAAAAATAAATACACTGTTTCTAAACTTCACCTGGCTAGGTTACACATTTCACCCCTCCTTTGAAAACAATCTAGTCTTGTTTATTTAAAAATGCAGATGTACTTTTACACCTTACATTCTAAACTTCCCCCATGTTTACATCAAAGCCTTTAGAACAGTTGCCTTTAATCCAATTAGGTCATTTACACAAGCGCACACACATACAGACACAGATACCACTATTTTACAATAAGTTCCAATAACATTATGAGAATTATTATATCTCGCTGACATCTGTGGGAGACACTTGGGTAATAGTGACCATTGTATCATAAGACTTAGATTAGTAATGGAAAAAAATCAAGGAATCAAAAGTAGAATTTCTAAGTTGGAAGAGAGCTAAGTTCGATGCGATGAGAGGAACTCTAACCAGGGCAAAATGGAACCAAAGACTGACAGGAATAATGCTAGGGTAACAATAGGTGATCTTTAAGAAAGAAATATTTCAGATGCATGCTAGGTACATTCCAACAGGAGCGAAAGGGGAACCAAAGCCAGAGTTCCTTGGATGATGAGAGAGCTAAAGAATATGAAGAAATAAAACGTGTATGATGCAAGTCAGGCAAATTCCTCAAGTGAGAACCAGCCCAAGTACAATGGGCAGGATTTTCTGCTCGGCGTGTGGGCACGTACCTGACACACCCAAGCATGAAATAGCACGCGATGATGTCGGCAAGCACCCCGACATCATCGCACACTCGCACAATATTTCGGTCAGCAGGTGCGCGTGAGAGTTGGCAGCCTGCCTGCCGATATTTAAGAAGCCTATTAAGACCATTAATCAATTAATCAACCTGTATTTTTTGCTGCCCGTCCAACGTTACTTACAGACGGCCTTTGGATTTTTTAGGAAACCTCACCCACCCGTGGGATGAGGCTTTAGGCAAAGAAATCTGCCATCCTTACCTGGTTTGGCCTACATCTAACTCCAGACCCACGCCCTCTGAACAAGGGCAATTAGGGATGGGCAATAAATGCTGGCCTAACCAGCGATGCCCGCGTCTCACAAAGGAATAAAAAAAACTTGGTCTTGATAAATAGATGTTTTGAGTACAAACAGAGAAATAATGCTGAAACTTTATAAAGCACTCCACAATTAGAGTAATGTGTCCAGTTCTTGTCACCATGCTCTAGGAAGGATGTGAGGGTCCTTGAGAAAGCGCAGAGGAGATTTACCAGAATAGTTCCAGCGATGAGGGATTTTAGCTACAAGGTTAGGTTGGAGAAGCTGTGGTTGTTCTTCTTGGAGAAAAGGAGATTGAGGGGAGATTCGATAGATGTGCACAAGATTATGACAGGTTTACATAAGGTAGACAAAAAAAAAGGTGTTACCATTAGCTGATGGTGCAAGGATTAGGGGACACAGATTTAAGGTTTTGGGCAAGGGATGCAGGGGCAATATGAGGAAGATCATTTTTACACAATGAATATAATGACCTGGAACTCGCTGCCTACGAGGGTGGTGAAAGCAGAAATGATTAATGATTTCAAAAGGAAATTGCATGGGCACTTGAAGTAAATAAACTTGTAGGGTTACAGGAATAGTGTTGGGGAATGGGACAGACAGAATTGCTTTACAGAAAGTCGGCATGGGCTCAGTGGGCCAAATGGCCGCCTCCTGTGTCGTTATGACTGTATTTTCCTGGAAACCTGTCCTGATAGATGAAAAATAGCTATCTCTGAATCAGGAGAATGTGGGCTTGAGACTCACATCAGGACATAATCTACCCAGATATTGAAGTGTATTGCTGGCATCTTCATTCTTAGAGATGCTTGGTTCCCATTTGCTTGTGTGGGGAGATATGGAGAATCCCATTGCACCATTTGAAGGAAACCAGGGAGTTATCCTGGAATATTTTCCTCTGAATCAATAGCTATTGATTCTTCATTTTATACCTTCTGACTTGCCTGATGTCTAACTCTAACCTACTTTGCCTAACCTTTCTTGCAACTGCATTGATGTGATCTTAATGTCTCAATCTGGCATGCTGAATTGGGATGCCAGTTTGGTGTCCTGCAGCTCACCTGCCAAGATTAAAGAATGGCAGGGTCTCAAAATTGCGGAGGCCTCTTTATTGCTGACCAGGGTGTTCCACCGGTCAGCCTTCCAAAATTTGAAATCCACCCCATTATATTTTGTGACCAGTGTCCATCTTGGCTCAGTGGGTTAGCACTCACTCCTCTGATGCAGAAGGTCATGGGTTCAAGTGCTACCGCAGAGAATTAAGTACATAATCCAGGCTGACACCTCAGCGCAGTACTGAGGGAGTTCTGCACAGTTGGAGGTGTTGTTTTTTTGGACCTGGTATTCAACTGAGGCTCCTTCTTCTGCTCAGGTGGACTCAGGAGGTCTTTGAAGAAGATCAAGGGAGTTCTCCACGTGTCCTGGCCAATATTTATCTCTCAGACAATATCACTAAAACAGATTATCATTTCATTAATCTAATTTTTCTTTGTGGGATCTTGCTGTGTGCAAATTGACTGAAACATTTCCTAGATTACGACAGTGACTACACTTCTAAAATTTGGCTGTAAAGCAGTTTGGGACATCCTGAGTTTGTAAAAGGCATGAAACATTTGAATAAATGCTAAGACCTGTTCCCTAAATTCAAGATGCTTCTTTCTGAGGGTTCAGTACAGTATTATTTACTTACTCTGTATGGAAAAAAATGAGTTTTAGAATGAATTTTTCATACCCATGCTGCTTGCGGGAAATTTGCGTGACATGAATGCATATTGGGAAATAATTGGCTGTCAAACTGGGGCTCACTGACCCCGGGGGTGTGCAGAGACTTTCCAGACAGTCCATGACACAAGGTTTGCCTGCAAGTGGGCACTATGGTAAAGAGTAAGCGAGTGAGTGCAGGCTGGAACCATGCTTTGCCCCTGTAGTGCTCTTTCTATGTTCCTTCTCTCCCCCTGCTCCGATTCTTTACCTGTGTCTGCTCACTTTGGGCCTCTGCTCCCTCTAGGCTCCTGTTGTCCCTTGGATCTTGCTCCTTCCAGGGTCCTGCCTCTCTTTCCAGGCCCCTGCCCGCTCCGGGCCCCTGCTCTGTCCAGGCTCCATGGATAGAGATGACTTGGCAATGAGAAGAAGTCACACCCATCTCACTGATAACTGTAAATAAGTTTTCTTAAAAGCATTAATAAAACACCTTGCATGCAACACTTTTATATTTGGAATATTATATATTATTATAGTTTGAATGGGTGGAGTCCACGATTACTAATTTGTTTGAAAAGGGGTTCTTCAACCAAAATGTTTGAGAACCACATATACCATTCTTCCACAATTTCCTGGTTTGCACATCTTTTCTGTAAGTATCCTCTTTAGCAGTGTGAATGTGAAAAATTTATCCTGATATATTACATTTTATAATGTGCATATAAGTCACTTATCCAAACATACCTTTATTTGAAAATAGATAAGTAATGTAAATCGGGACAATCAGGGACAGTACCGTTGCCATGTGTTCAATGACAAGGCAGAACAATGGAGTATGGAAGCAGATGTTCTTATAGGTAAGAAGTTACTCTTTTGAGGTTCATCAATATCACTCAAAAATTTAGTTGAGAGTTCACCTGTATAACAAATACATATAATCAAAATGAGCCCACTGTTCATTGCAATGTGATGCTGCATTTACTGTGTAAGGTAGAGGTGAGAGAGAAAATCTTATCTCATCATAGACATATTCTTTGGACAAAAATGGCATACACCTTTACTATAAGCAAGCCAGGAGTGAGTAGTGTGATGCTTTAGATGGTTTATCTGGTAGCTCAACCAGTTGATCTTGACTGGAAACTAAGCTTATGAATCCTTTATGAACCCTGGAACTCCCTTCCTAGCAGCGCTGTGGATGTATCTATATCACATGGACTGCAGCGGTTCAAGAAGGTGGCTCAACATCACCTTCTCCAGGGCAATTAGGGATGGACAATAAAAATGCTGGACAAGCCAACGACGCCCATATCCTGTGAAAAAATAAATAAAAGCCTGCTGCTTGAATGGACAGAGCTGAGATTACATGGCCATTCTAGTAGAATTCCAATGTAGCTCTGTTGAAATGGCTGTAAACTCGACTGGGACCCAGATACACCAGGTCCCCATCTTGGACGAGATTTATGGCAGGGCTGGGGGCGGGTTGGGGGAGCTCCTGAATGGAATTGGAGCATGGACTCCCAAAGAGAAAGGAGAGTGGTTTTTTTTAACGTTAGGGCTGCTGATGGTATGTTGGCCTTTATCGCAAAAGGATTTGAGTACAGGAGTAGCGAAGTTTTGCTTCAATTGTATAGAACCTTGGTTGGACCACACCTGGAGTATTGTGTGCAGTCCTGGTCCCCTTACCTTAAGAAGGGCATTATTGCCATTGAAGGAGTGCAATGAAGGTTCATCAGACTTGTCCCTGGGATGGCAGGACTGTCTCATGAAGAGAAATTGAGGAAACTGGACCTGTATTCCCTAGAGTTTCGAAGAATGAAAGGTGACCTCATTGAAACCTACAATTAAAGAGATAGACAGGGTAGGTGCAGGTAAGACATTTCCCCTGGTTGGGGAGCCTAGAACCAGGGGACACAATTTCAAAATCAGAGGGAAGCCATTTAGGACCAAGATGAGGAGAATATTTTTGACTCAGAGGGTTGCGAATCTTTGGAATTCTCTACCTGAGAGGGCTATGGAAGCTCATTCATTGAGTATGTTTAAAGCAGAGATTGACAGATTTCTAAAGACGATGTGAAGCGATTTGGGGATAGTGTGGGAAAAAGACATTGAAGTGGATGATCGCCCCTGATTGTACTGAATGGTAGAGCAGGCTCGATGGGCCTCGGGGGTTCATTGAGGATTGTTGTAGCAAGTAGTGGGGGTGGATGGGGTACTCTGTATTTCGGGGTTTGCCGGGGCACCACTATGCAATCTTCTGCGGTTGGGCCAGCCAAGATGTGGCCCCAAGTGCCAAAGGACCAATTTCTTTGCAGCCTCGCTCCCTGATCCCGCAAACTTCATTCAGTATGTGCCCATTTTCTAGCTCCACTAGTTTTAATGAGTTTTGTTAGTTCTCATGGTAACTGGGTCAGTTAAGATGCTGGAGTCCGGTCTTTCATGTTCACCGAAAGAAAATAGTTTTGAAAATAATCAAATTTTTTTCCGTCTAATCATGAATGTGTGAAGCTAGATGGTGAAATAAGGTGGATGAAATAGGGTTCCACTCGAGCAGGTCACTTCACAGTACCATGCCCAAATGGTCACTATTTATATGTTAGCCTTGTCAGCGAGTGATGTTAAGCAGCTTGACTTCAGTGTCTTCAAAGTGAGCAGGACCCTGCCCTTCAAAGCCCACAAAGGAGCATTTATAGCAGGTGTTGCTGGACAGTGATCTGGAGCAAGGACTCTGTTAACTTTTTTCTGCTCCAGATCATTATCTGGCAACAGCTGCAATTGCTCCTTTGTGGGCTTTGAAATACAGGGTCTGGCTCAGATTCAAGGTAACTGTATTCAGGGCAATAGTGCTAATATTCTGTTCCTGTCCCAGCAAATATCAGCTAACCTGGTACAGGTTGGTCATTGAACCAGGGATCTTATTGGATTGTTTGATTCAGTTTGCTCACTAAGTCACAGAGTTTGGTGGTACTTGTAAAACAGACACTGGCTGGAGAAATAAATACAGAAGTCAATAGCCTAGGCCAATCCATTAGCCAGTCATTTCACTGGCAGTGTTGCAGAGCTCTGAGTAGTGGAACAGCCTAAAGTTAAACTGATCAAATTGTTCTGGTCAGACTTCATCTTGAGCACTGAGTCCAATTTTGGTTGCTGAGACATTCAAGTATTCTAAACAGTGGAGAGAAGAGCCACAAGGTTGATCCCTTGTGGCAAAAGTTGAGTCATGAAGAAAAATTTGGAGAGAATTGTACTTTTCAATATGCATGGAAGGATGGTTCTGTCTGGAGGCATTCCTATAGGCAGTAAAGGCAAACATTGTAGCATGAAGAGTTTTTGAGGGCTGTGAGAAAGACAGTTCTGCCCAGCCATTCATCAGTCAGATGAATAAACCATTAGACTTGGATGTGGATCGATAAGTGCAGGCTGCTTCTAATTAAGCATTAGATTACCAGTGTCACTTTTATAGTAAAAGACAAAACTGAAGCATTTGCAACCATCTTCAGCCAGAAGTGCCGAGTTGGTAACCCCTCCCGACCTCCACCTGAGGCCCTCACCATGCCAGATGCCAGTCTTCAGCCAATTCAATTCACTTCACTTGGTATCAAGAAACATCTGAAGGTACTGGACACTGCAAAGGATGTGGGCCCTGATAACACCGCGACAGTAGTACTGAAGACTTATGCTTCAGAACTAGCCATACCTTTAGCCAAGCTGTTCCACTACAACTCCAACGCTGGCATCTACTCGACAATGTGGAAAATTGCTCAGGTATATCTTGTCCACAAAAAGTAGGACAACTCCAATCATGCCACTTAACACCCCATCAGTCTACACTCAATCAAAAGCAAAGCAATGGAAAGTGTCATTGACATGCTAACAAGTGGCACTTATTCAGGAACAATCTGCTCACTGATGCTCAATTTGGGTTCTGCCAGGGCTCCTTGGTTCCACACATAATTACAGCCCTGGTACAAACACATACAAAGGAGGCGAATTCCAGAGGTGATTGCCCTTGACATCAAGGTCACATTTTACTGGGTGTGGCATCATGGAGCTCTAACAAGTTAATGGGAATCAGAGGAAAAATTCTCCACTGGTTTGGGGGAGATGGTGGCATAGTGATGTCACTGAACTAGTAGTCCAGACATCCAGACAAATGCTGCTCAGATGTAGGCTGAAATCCTACCACGGCAGCTGGTGGAATTTGAATTCAGTTAATAAATCTGGAATTGAAAGCTAGTCTCAGTAATGATACCCATGAAACTATCATCGATTGTTGTAAAAACCCATCTGGTTACTAATGTCCTTCAGAGAAGGAAATCAGCCGTCCTTGCCCAGTCTGGCCTACAAGTGACTCCAGACCTACAGCAACATGATTGACTCTTAACTGTCCTCTGAAATGGCTTAGCAATCCATTCAGTTCAAGGGTGATTCGGGATGGGCAACGAATGCTGGCCTTGCCAGCGATGTCCACATCCCATGAAGAGTTTTAAAAATAAAAGGAAGACGGTTGTGGTTGTTGTTGGGCACTCTCTTAGTCCCAGAACATGATTGCAAGTGTTCTTCAGGGTAGTGTCCTAGGCTCAACTATTTCAGCTGATTCATCAATGACCTTCCCTCCAACATGAGGCCAGAGGTAGGGGGGTGCACTCATGATTGCACAGTGCTCAGCACCATACTCCTTATATACTGAAGCAGTCTGTGCTGACATGCAGCAAGACCTGCACAACATTCAAGTAACATTCGCACCACACAAGTGCCTGGAAATGACCATCTCCAACAAGAGAGAATCTAACCATCGCCCCTTGACATTCAATGGCATTACCATCACTGAATCCCCCATAATCAGCATCCTGGGGGGTTATCATTGACTGAACTGGACCAGCCATATCAATGCTGTGGCTACAAGAGAAGGCCAAAGGCTGGGAATTCTGCAGTGAGTAACTCACCTCCTGATGCCCCAAAGCCTGCCCACCATCCACAAGGCACAAGTCAGGGAGTGTGATGGAATACTCTCCAATTGCCTGGATGAGTTCAACTCCAACAACAGACAAGAAGGTCTACACCATCCACCACAAAGTAGCCCACATGATCAGCACCCCATCCACTACCTTAAACATTCACTCTCTCCACTACCGGTACACAGCGGCAGCAGTGTGTACAGTTTACAAGATGCATTGCAAGAACTCACCAAAGCTCCTTCAAAAGCACCTTCCAAACTTGCAACCTCTTCCAGCTAGAAGAACAAAGACAGCAAACTCATGGAAACGTCACTAACAGCAAGTTCTCCTCTGAGTCATGCACTTTCCTGATATGGAACGATATCGCTGTTCCTTCATTGCTGCTGCGTCAAAAACCTGGAACTTGCTCTCCAACATCACTGTACAACACCACATAGGCTTTAGCAATTCAAGAAAGTGACTCACTACTGCTACTCACTATAAGGACAATTATGCTGGCCTGGCCAGCAGTGCTCATATGTCAAGAACAAACTTAAAAACTACACATTGTTGCTGTGAACACCGGTAAAAAGATTTATATGTTCTTCTGAGATTAAGGTATCTTGTTTGGCTGAGTAGAGAGAAATTTCATCAGCACCATATATTCCCAGATCAGGCATTGCATACTAAGATAAAAGCAAAATACTGCAGATGCTAGAAATCTGAAACAGAAAATGCTGGAAAAACTCAGCAGGTCTAACAGCATCTGTGAAGAGAGAAACAGAGTTAACATTTCGAGTCCATATGACCCTTCTTCAGAGCTGAAGAGAGGTGGAAATATTATGAAATTTATACTGCTTAAGGGGGGAGGTGGAGCATGTGGAGCTGGATAGAAGGCCAGCAATAGGGGGGGACAAAGGAGAGGTTGACAAAGATGTTATGAACTAAAGGACAAAGGGAGTGTTAATGGTAGTGGTAAGGGCTTAAAAAGGTGCTGATAGTGGTGTAAAGGTAAGAAAGTAGAATATGATAATAGCAGAACAAGGGGAGCATTGTGTGAAAGAACAACATGACCCCATCACCGAACATCAAGCCATTGTTTCCAGGACTGTCACTAACCTCATCTCCTCTGAAGATTTTCCCTCTAGAGCTTCCAGCCTCGTTGCCTCTCAACCCCGGACAGCTCGCTTCTACCCCCTTCTCAAAATCCACAAATAGGACTGTCCCAGTAGACCCATCATGTCAGCCTGTTCCTGCCCCCGGAACTCAGTTCTTCCTACCTTGACTCCGTACTCTCTCCCCTTGTCCAGTCTCTTCCCACCTACATCTGTGATTCCTCTGATGCCCTACGTCATATCAACAATTTCCAGTTCCCTGGTCCTAACTGCCTCCTATTCATTCCCTTTATCCTTTAGTTCATGACATCTTTGTCAATCTTTCCTTTGTCCCCGCCTATCGCTGGTCTTCTATCCAGCTTCACCTGCTCCACCCCTCTTAAACGGTATAAATTTCATCACATTTCCACCTCTCTTCAGCTCTGAAGAAGGGTCATACGGACTCGAAACGTTAACTCTGTCTTTCTCCACAGATGCTGCTAGACCTGGTGAGTTTTTCCACCATTTTCTGTTTTTGTTTCAAGTGTTGCATAGTTAGGTGCAGGCATTGAGTACTTGAAATTGAAAATGTTATATTCTCCAGTGTTAACACCTTTACCCCAATAAGTACCAAATTCACATCAGCGGGAAATGGATGAGTGGGTATATTTCACATCTTGGTTCTTGTCAGAAACATGTACATCTATATGATCTATACTGATCGTCACTGTGATTTTCTCTTATTCAAATGCACTCTGTCGGGTCACGGTGCAGTGCAGCAGCCACTGTGCATTGTGACAGAGGTTACTTGTGGTTATGAAGCAGTTAATTTGAACGCGTGCTGCTTACTTTCATGCTCAATGGGAAATGGGAATGGGCTATCCTTCTATCCAAAAGAAAAATGAAGCAAACCTTAGCACAGAATTCCCCATTGCAGGATTTTTAACGGATGTTCGAGCTGCCACAGCATGTCATCCTATAGAAAAGCTAGGATATGATCATAGTAACATGTCAAAGCACAATGGTTGTTCCAGTCAAATAAAGATGGAGATGGAATATGAATTTAGTGGAATTTATGTAAAGCGGCTTGTTAGTGAGTGTTTTAGGCAGGGATTGTTTGGATGAACATTCTGTCATGGGGGAGTTAGTCAGAGTTTCAAAGTCGGATGTGGGTTCATTGCAGGAGCTGGCTTAGATTTAGAAACCAAACCACAATCTGAGATGATTGAAAATAATGACAATCATCTTTATATCATTTCTGGGCCATAAGGTAGAAATTTGTTATTACATTTGGATTCCACACATATCAGGTAAATCTTTTTTATTCTTTCATGGGATGTGGGCATCGCTGGCAAGGTCAGCATTGTTGCCCATCGTTAATTGGCCTTGAACTGAGTGGCTTGCTAGGCTATTTCAGAGGGCAGTTAAGAGTCAACCACATCACCCTGGATCTGGAGTCACATGTAGGCCAGACCAGGTAAGAACGGCAGATTTCCCTCACTGAAGGACATTAGTGAACCAGATAGGTTTTTACAACAATCGATGGTAGTTTCATGATCACCATTACTAAGGCTAGCTTTCGATTCTAGATTTTATTAATTGAATTTAAATTCCACCAGCTGCAGTTGTGGGATTTGAACCTGTGTGCCAGGGCATTAGCGTGGGCCTCTGGATTACTAGTCCAGTGACATTACCACTGTGCCACTATCTCCCCAGTCAGCCTCTGAAAGGGTTAACATTTCAAAATCAAAATACTGCAGATGCTAGAAATCTGAAATAAAAACAGAAAATACTGCAAATGCTCAGCAGATCAGGCAGCATTTGTGGTGACAGAAACAGAGTTAATGTTTCAGGTTGGCAATCTTTCATCGGACCTGATCCGCACTCATCAGCTCTGATGAAGGTCATCGACCTGAAACATTCCGCTACCCACAGATGTTAGATGTTGCCTGGTCTGTAGCACTTTCTGTTTTTATTTAACATGGCATATGTTGACCAGCTTTAGAACTGGACTCCAGTTTATTTCTATAATTTTCTGGTTTTATTTCAGATTTCTAGCACTTGACACTTCTTTTTTAAAATCATCAAAAAGGATATTTTGGAGACGTGATAGCTTCCAAATTAAATAGTTTGAATAAACTCTGGAGTGGCTGCTAATTTTTAGTAATGACCGACTGCTTTCAACCTGATTCTTGGGGAAAGGGTTAATGTCGGGCAGGCCCACTTTGTTTTAGCTATTGTTGTTTTTCCTTTTTGGACTAGTCACTTTAGCCTCCAGGTTAGCCGGGATTTCTGAAAAGTAGTGAAAAAAATGGACTATATTTTTCACTGTTACTAACTTTTTCTTTGCTGAATCTCTTTCAGACGAGGTGAAGTATCCTGAAGAAACAGGTAAGTGTCTTTTTTTTACAATGTCTCTACAGAAATAAAAGGTGAAATTTTACAGCCCACCTAGGCGGAATTTTCTGGTCCTGTCGAAGCCAATGGTCTTTGGAATGGCTCTCTGCATTTTACAGCCCCTCCTCCGCCACAACGTGACCACAAAATTCCACCCAAAGTTTAGTTTCCATTTTGGAAGATGTTATGCATATTAGACCCACAGATTACCCTCGTAGTGGTGCTATTATTCTCACCAACAAGGTGAGCCAATAATCTTAGCTCCACCCTCATTAAAATTTGAATTCTTGCTAGTGTGATCACGACAGCCACTTAGAGCATTACGGAGATGGCATTGGAGGGCTCTGAATCAACAAAGTCTTCAATCACTCCGTAAGTTGCTTAATGGTAGCACTTGTTCTGGAATTTCATTGAAATCATAACTTCTATTAAGTAATAAAATAAGTGCTAAATTCCACTCACTGGTATTCTTTTCTTAACAATATTTAATGAGTTGATGCTCAAAGCATGGAGTGCAATCAATAATGAAATATGGCCAAGAATTGCACATAGTTTAGGAGACAATCTTTTGCATACAGGATTCTTTTTCAATTTATATATGTACACTATTCCAGTATAAACTCATCAATCACACAAACCTGACCTGAACATTTTGTCCATGCATGCTGTGACCCATTGCCATCTTATCAGATCAGAGCCATTTCTCCTGAATAGATCCCTGTTGAATAATTTGTTGCTCCATTCAGAGGCAGGCACTCATACCTTAGATGTATATCAGGCATCAGTTGAGGTGCTCCCAACCCTTCTGCCCGCTGTAGAATATTCTAATTATTTTTTTCAGCAAATTGTAGTATGAATTTGTCACTGGAAGATTGGGAAACGCAACAGTCCAACTTAATGGCATTCTTGCCAATATTGATGCAGCAGCAAATTCTGGGCCGAGTTTTGTCAATAGACCGTGAAGCATTGCAGCTGCATCTTGTCACATCCTCAGCTGAACTTCTCAAACAAGCATTTTCTGGATAGGTACAAGAGGACCTGTTCATTTCCTTTCCTCCTCTTTGTAGTATAAGAGTGTTTGGAATAGCAAGGGTTAATGGGGACTGGAGAACAGTAACGCCCACAGTGTGTTGTAAAGGGTCACTTGACAAGGGATCTGGGTCAGTCCAAGAGTATGCAGAGACCTGTGCAGAGGTAAGCATGGAGTTGGCTTATAGTCAGGTCTGTACTTTGTACATATATATATATAGTTATGTGTTATCAATAAGTACTACCGTTCAACTTTACAAGCCTCTGCACCTCCTCGTGAGACCAACTGAACAAACCCTTACAACACTTTTCACATGTTGGAACTTCTCATGTACAGTGCAGTACAATGATGAGACACATTTTGACTGAGTCTGCTGAGTTCCCAATCTGAAACACATCACTGAGGAGAATCTTTTTGATACTTCCCAGGAGAGTAGGAGGAAGTGAAGGAATAGCCAGTAGTATTTTGCTTCTCGATATTTATCTCCAATTCAGCATCTCAGGCTATTCTCCACAAGTGAGTCCTCATTTATGTGATCTTGAATATGTCTTTATCTGTTAAGTACCTAGTAACAGGTCCGGGGACAAAACAGAAAATTCTGTCTCGGGGAGGATAAACTGCGGTATAGGAAGATTTAAATTAATAGGAAGGCTGCTAAAACGTCCAGGGAGTAGAAGTTGAACCTTGCTGTGGCCGGTTTTACTGGTGTGAAATGGGTGTAATGAGGGCCAATCTCTGGCGACTCCTGAAGTGGTTCAGGCGATGGGTCAAAATTTACGAGGAATAAGCTTCTCACCTGTGTTAAACAGGAGCCATGGATGCCTGAAAAATGGTCTGTCCCATTTTGGGCATCTTTGGTTGGCAATTAACATGGGCCCGAGTCCTCTTGCATGTGTAAATTCTTCCCAAGCATACATTTAGCACATGTCATTTCTCAAGTTAAGATGAGGTTAGTTATCATGACGTTGGCTGGCATGAATCTTGCTCTCTCCAACCTACAGTTGGCCTTGTGCTCAATGGAAAAAAATCCAAGCTAGTAGTTTCTAAAGGACTAAGGAAGTTAGCTAGCTTTCAATGTAAAGAATAAAATGGATGTTGAAGGAGAAATTGAAGAATCATAAGAGCTAGCTGTTAAATATTTACTGTAGTAATAAGTTATACCTAGACCTGACTATGATTGTGTAAAATTGATACAGTGTCACTATCGAAAATAGGGCCTTGAACAAGATAGTGCTGTGTTTAAATATTCAGAAGTATTATCTTTCTTTTTCTACTATCAGGTAATCCAGTTGAAGTTGGACCGCTAGATTTAGGATTTAACCAAAGACATTATGGTGAGTAAAATTTCTTCCTTACTTTGTTTTGTCTGTGTGGATGTGCTGCAAACACAATAAATCGAGTTAATGTAAGGTCTTACTTTTTCTTCCTTTGGCTATATCATGAAAGCAACATCACCGAATCTCATTAATCAGGTGCATTATAAATTAGCATTCATCTATTCATGTGCGCTCTGCCGAAAGGTAGCTCCTTGGCTCATTTTCTGCTGATGCTTCACCCGGAGCTGTTTTCTTGACAATTTTTAGTCAGTGGTGGTTTGCCATTGCCATGCACTCTCAGGGGCAGGGTGAGGAGGCGGGTCCCAAGTCTACCTCAGCTGGAACAGCTGAATCGAATTGCACTACTGGTGTTATTGTGAGCCACAAGCTAACTATCTGGGAAGCTTTAGTAAAGTTTTTAATTTTAGTGCATTATGTTCATTTTTACTTCAAAGTTGTTTTTTTCTTAGAAATTATGGGAAAAATGTTTATTTTTTGATGAATTCATATTGAACAAACCAACTAAATTATCATTTTTCAAAAAGCTACCTCCAAAGGCTTTTTTAAGGATACTCTCGCCTTTCAATGACAGAAGTACCCTCTCTCTAACCTGTTCCCTGAAGTTTTAAAAGCCCCGCTACTCAGAAAACATGTTACCTCCTCCTTGTCGACACTTCTAGTAGATTGTTAGAGGTGGGCAGCAGCCAGGTCCGGCAGTATATATGCCAACTTCGGAAAATAGTAAAAATTGACCAGTTGTTTTAAAATACCCCTACTACATGTAGTTATAGTGAAAATGCAGTGGGCTATAGGCTTGTTGCAGCTGAAGCTGCAGGTGTACCAATATCCTAGTTTGATTTGTGGCAAGCATTTCAATGATTCCCCTTATTGCAGATTTATATTAGTACTTGTTATTTTTAAACGTGGAAGTTATTGTTCATCTGGCTGCCATGGTGACACAGAGACGCCATCTTCCCTCCATCCCAAGTTAAGAAGGCAGTATTCTTCCCCCTCACCTCCAGCTCAAACTGATTTATGTTACTTCCCCTATGCTGATATTCTTCTTTCCCTTTCAGTCCATTCACACTCCTCACCTCCTTCTCTCTGGCACTTTCCTCTACCTTTAGTTCATGCTAGAACACTTTTCCATCCCTTCTTCAAATTCAGGTGAACCCCTCTTCCATTTCCCGCCATTCTTGCTGATGTTCATCTTTTCTCAAATCATACTGTCACTGTTCTGTTCAGGAACATAGGCCTGGATTTTCACTGACTTGAGATGACTCTGGTGCCCTTTAAAAATGCTGGGCGGGTCCCGATTCCTGGATTCCCCACCACCTTCCCAGGCTGTCTGATTTTCGGGAGCGCTTTTAAAGGGTGCAGGCTGGCTCCTGTCAAAAGCCAGCATTTGCACTACCAACCAGGCTGACTTTATTGAGGAGATAGGCATGCCCTACTGCTCTGCAATTTTCATGAAGTTGGGTCAGGTTTTTAGAGTCGTGGTTCACAGCCCCTCAGAGCAGTTACGAATCCTAGTCTGCATGAGGGGCCTTTTAAAAGTTAAGTTCAAAAGGTGGTCCTCATGCCTTTTATGCCAAGCTCTGCCCTTCCACCCACCCCCTATGGCCCCTCATGACCCCTATTCCCAGCTATTCCATGCCCATTAACCCACTATTTACTGTCTGGAACCAATGAACCCTATAGTGTATAGTTGAATGTGCAAAATTAAAGCTTTAAAAAAGTAATTAATTTATACCTATCTCTTATATTGAAAACAAATGTCACTCCAAGCTAAGAAAAATGTCAATCATCCAGAACCTTTAAAGTATCAATAGCAAAAACCAAAAACCCTTGAAACCACTTACCTTGTGTAAACAAACATTGTCAAATTGACAGCAGAGATTAGAATATACTTACTAATAAATTCCATTGTAACCACTGAGCATTAACAGACTAAATGAAGTTTCAGGGAAAAAAGTACTGGGCAGAATTTAATAGGGCCTCTGGGAGCAGGAAATGAGATGAGCAGGGGGACTTAATCAGGTAGGAGCCAAAACTTCGGTTTCCCAATGGCGGGTTGAGTTCTTGAAATAAAGTCGGCGTGTCAGCGGCGGAACAGGCATCAGGCTGTTCAGTGGTGGGAATCTATTTTTCATGTATTTGCATACCATGAATACTCATTAAAAAGGGGAGGGAGTGAAGGGTAGGTGGTGGGGGCGGTGGGGGCTGGGGTCCCAGAAGATGCTCGCTGCAGAGGAGAAGGCAGAGGAATGAGGCTTAATTGACAAAAGCTACAAAGGGGGGTGCAGGCTGTGGTTCCAGGCACAATGTTTTAGTGGCCCTGCAGGTGAAATATCTTGCTCCCAGCTTCCTCCTACTTCCACCCAGACTGGTTACTTGGAGAGGCAGGTCTTTTACAATCTGCTCTGATCTACAATTGAGTCTGGTGACAGCGGGGGTGGACATTTCCTGCCTGCCCCACCAGGCAATTGGACGTGATACCCATGGCCGCCGCACGCACTTAGGATTTGCATTAGAATTGCATGTGTGTTGCTCCCAACATATGGGGCTGGATTTTACAAGGGCTGCTAAACATAACCCCCCCCCAACCCTAGAAGGAAAATCGGCCGACAGCCAACATGTTGGAAAGAAGCCCACCCCGCAGCCACAACACACTTAGGGCAGGCTAAGCAAAGTAAGGGTGGGACTTCCGCTCCTTAGTGCTGCTGGCCAATCAGATTGGCTGGCAGCTTTAACAGTCTTGGCACTGCCAGAGCTCAAGACTGGGCACTGCCAGGACTGCAAGAAGGAGCACATAAAAGGTGTATGGCTTCCGGAACCAGGTAAGCTCTGTGCTTTTATGGGTGGGAGGGATCCGAGAGCTCTGGAAGTGTTGGGGGGAGAGTGCTGAGGAGGCTGGTCTTTGGAGGGCAGGCAGCAAGGAAGGAAAGGGGCAGTGATATCTTAGGGGGTGCCTCCAATGCACACAGAGCACCCACTGAATGAGGTGCGTCCCTTCTTTCCTACCTTTTTTTCTTTCCCGCCTTTTATCATCTAAGCCACAAAGAACATCCTTCCCATTCCTGCCGACATACCCATGTGAACCGTATTATGGCCTGGGTGGCATATTATCCTGGTCAAACGGTTTGCTAACAAGCCTACTCGACTGTTAATTTTTTATTCAAATATGGCAGTGGGCTGTCCCCATTTTGGCACTCGCCCAGCTGGTGTATTATGGGGGTGAGCTCAGGGGGCGGGCGGGAAGGTGGTGTGCCAGCCAGCCAGCCAACATATTTTGCGTGCCCAACCCCTGCAACCCTGGCCAAAAACATGTAAAATCCAGCCCATGAGCTGAAGTGGTGCCCACCCCCGGTCCCCCATTGGGAACTACGCTCTTTTCATGAAATTCCACCCAATGTGTTTCAGTACTGTAAATTTCACCTGGATGATTTAAAAAGATACACTTACCCCTGTGCTGTATATTCTAAGTAATACTGTGTAACCAGAGAACACAAATTTAAGATAATTGGCAAACAGTTGGACAACGAGTTGTTATGGTTTGGAATGCACTGTCTGAAAGGATGGTGGCAGAAGATCCAATAGTAATTTTCAAAAAGGTAATTGGATATATACTTGAAGGGGAAAGAATAGAGGGATTGTCTTTCAAAAAGCCAGTACAGGTAAGATGGACCGAATGGCCTCCTTCTGTGCTGTAGCATTCTATGTATTTTTGATGATTTTTGTGTCATTGAAATGATATTCTAAAATTGTTATCTTTGTAGCAACAGACAAGGTGGCTCTACTGATTGGCAACATGTCCTACCTCAGCCATCCCAAGCTAAAGGCACCAATGGTGGATGTATATGAACTGACCAATTTATTGCGACAGCTCGATTTTAAAGTGGTATCTCTGTTGGACCTCACCGAGTCAGAGATGCGTAATGCGGTGTATGAGTTCTTGCTCTTGCTGGACAAGGGAGTGTATGGTATGTCTGTTTTCAATACATTGCAGTGTGCACTGGCAGTTGAATTATGTCTCTTCAAAATGGCAGTTTCTGGAGGGAGGGAACCGGTTTATATTGCAGTCATGATCAAATTATTTGATGTACTATTGGCTTTTTAATTGATCAGATTCATGACATGAGTCACTCATGTGAAGAGCCTCTGTGTAGTCCGAGTTTGAACAAGGAATAGAAGGATTGTAGTTCAATCAAATCAATATCCTTGGGTATGCAGTGGCTGAGATATTAAATGCAAAGGTGTGTTATTGTGCTACACAGACCAGAAAGATCCCAAATTCAATTTTTGACTTGTACTAGGTTAGTTGATCTCAATTCAAGTCATTGCCCTCCGGCTATTTGGATTTTCATTCACCAGTTGTGCGACACAGGGGCAGGATTTTTCAGATGAGTGGTTTCCCACCCAATCACCCAAAGAGTCGATGGGAAATTGCATCTCCACTGATATCGCTGCCCCACAACCATTTAACATTCGGCGGGGTGTTAATTAGCTAAAAGTGAGACTTCCACCCCCATTGGGGGAGGACGTTCCATCTTGGAGAGCTGCCAGCCAGTCCAATTGGCCAGCAGTCCTGTAGTCCTAGCAGCACCACGTTCGAATAGTGCCCACTGCTGGACTTACAGGCAGTCCCTGAAGAGGAGGTGCTAATGGAGGTACAAATTCAGATAAGGCCCCAGCAGGGAAAGTGAGAGGGAATGGGAGGCCAGGTTTGAGAGGCTAGTGGCAGGGAGTGTTATAGGCCAAAGGGTATAACCACGTGGGGAGGGTGCCTCCGATGGGCACAGGGGATCTCCAGAGAGGTTCTCACCCCCTAATCCCTTGCCTAATAACAACTCACCTAGTAAAAGCTGCTCAGCTACCCACCTGGTGTGGGCCTCCGAAGCCAGAGGTAAAATAGCCACAGGGTCCCACCCGCCAAGAGCTGCAGACCAATCAGAGGCCAGCAGTTCCTGTGATCGATTGTGGCACGGAGGAAGCTGCTGTCAGAACAGCAACCCCTGGAGTCCCAGGAGAAAATTAGGTAATGATGGTGGGAGTTTCTCAGGGTGGTGGCTGAAGGGTGAGGGGTGTCGGAAGCAAAGGGGGGTGTATGGTTCTCAGTAGGTATGCCACTCCCCAATACCCATGCCCTCGATCAGGCGCTGAGTGTCTTTGATCAAGGGATTCCTCCATCCCAGGTGACAGGTGGCCTGCACTCTTTTACCAGTGACACAGGACACGTCAATAGGCCCACTTGGAGCTGGGTCAATTCCAGCAGCGGCAGGAGGAGGCCCTTAAATGGTCATTAATTGGCCACTTAATTGCTGGCAGGGCGGAAGGTCGAACATAAGCCTTAGCACCCAGAACTTAATTCCAGCGGAGGTGGAAAGGCAGCGGTGTTTAGGTATGCCACCACCCCACCTCATCAACTGCCCTTCCCACCTCCAAGCTCGCCTCCTCCAGCAGCAGAAGCTTCTGCTCATCAGCTTGCATTTTCCTCTGTGTGTCTTGCATTAAAAAGAATATGGAGCTTGTTGCAGAGTAATGTGTTAATGGTTATGTTAATTAGGCAATGATGCTAATGATGATGAAAGCATGACACCAGGGTCAGATGACAGAGACTCCAAGAGAACAAGACCCAGAACAGTGGGTCCAGAGAACAATGTATACTTACCATGAGATCTTGAATGTAAATAGCTGTAAATAAATAGTCTGTATTAAGTTCTTTTTAAAACTATGCCTAAGTCAATGTTAGCATAAGAGAATCCTCATCCAGCTAGAGAACAACACAAGGGCAGCAATCGAAGTCACTTGTGATTTCAGGACTGAGGCTGACTGGGTAATTATAGCCTCCCAGATAGAGATGAGCATTGTGTGTGCATTGAATGGGGAAACATTGAGTATGTGGTGTATAAGGAGACATTTGCTTTTGTTTGTTATCACAGAGAGGAGCTACTGAGCGTTTAGTGCATTCTACGGATAGTTGTTTGTTGACTGGTGTTTGTGCCACAGGTGAAGGTGTTCAGTGTTATGCATGTTACAAGATCTGTGCTGCATTAGTTGATCTCAGCTAGGCTGATGGTCAGGGAAACAATCTGCCCCTAACAATTATGTAATGACTTCCGCTGCTGGAAAGTGGATGCATGCCAAGTGCAGACAGGATTGCATCCAGATGTGATCATTTCCACTGCCCACACCCAGGCCTCAATATTAACCCTCTCCAAGATGAGCAGGAGTGGGTCGTTTGGGGGTTTAAAAAGTGAAATGCATGGAATGGGATCCCAATCCACTGTCAATTAATATTTTTCAAATAGGTCTCATAAAGAGCAATTGGGTAACTCTGGGCCTGATCTCCAGTTCCCCACCCACCCCCACCAGCCCGAACTCCAGTCCCCTCCCCCGTATCTCCAAGCCTCAATCTCCAGCCTCTACATAGCCCTCCTGAAGGTAGGTCTCCCCCTGCTGATTCCACTACTTCGAGCCATAGAGTCATTATGGCACAGAAAGAGACCTTTTGGCCCATTGAGTCCATGCTAGTTCTCTGTAGACCAATCCAATCAGTTCCATTCCCCCACTTTCACTGTTAATGAGCTTCTACCAACTTTAATGCCTTAATAGGTTATTCGCCATTTTCAACTTTATCTGCACAATTCTGCCCCATCCTCATAAATAATGGGGCCTCACTGATGAATAACATTCGTGCTAAATGATGCTTAGTTAATATTATTACTATATTTCTGTGAAGAGTCATATGGACTCGAAACGTTAACTGTGTTCCTCTCCGCAGATGCTGTCAGACCTGCTGAGTTTTTCCAGGTATTTTTGTTTCGGATTTCCAGCATCCGCAGTTTTTTGCTTTTATATTATTACTATTATTATTATTATTATTATCCACTATTCTGTGATACCATACACCAGAATGGAGAGGGGAAAAAATGAATGAAAATGGGAGAAAAAAATAAACTTCACTGATTGAAGCAACACACCACTCACTGCATTTTACAGAATCTATTTTTAAAAAATCAAGTTAGTTGTATAATTTGAAAACATTAGTTAACTTAAAATCAGCATCAAATGTGTTGCACAGTGGGATCATTTTTCAGTGGTTCTGTATAAACAGGCTGTCCAAAATGACCTTCGGAATTACTTCCCACTTCCTAATGGTATATTTTTACAGTGTCATGAAAAACAATGCATAGTAACTGTTTCTCTGCTCATTTTCATTTTGCCTTGTGCAAATAGCCTGGGAGTATTTTCCTTGAAACGACACCAGATAAATTAAATCAGTCTTGGTTTCAGAGCGTATTTAAAAAATGATGAACTCAGGACAAGCTGAACTTAACAATACTGGTAAGGATCTTGCAACAGAAGTTCTTCTTGTGTGTCAGTGTGATCTCTTTTAAGTGGGGGTATGCACAAACGCCCTACTAATTAGTGATTGCAAGCAAGATAGCTGAACGCATGAGCCTGAGAGTTTGAGGCTGCAAGTACCCGCCAACGCATCCTGTGGCTGTTGCTAAAAAGTCTTCTCTGTTGCAGATAAAAATCTGTCTACATTTTACAACATTGTCTCTTTCTAACATGCATCTAAACCTGCAGAGAGCATCACACAAAGCTCTGTATTTAGTATGTTTTAACTGGCAAAATTATTCGCTCTTTAACCCTTCAGTGACCAATGTGCTTGATCGCTTTCCGTGCTAGATTTTCTCTCCCAAAATTGTCTAGCCTGACTTTACGAGTTGGATGTTACAACCCAGGTCAGAGGTAGAGGTAGAAATTGTTCTTGTGTTTGTTATTCAGGGATCAAATGGGTTTTCACTTCAGTGACCACATTCTCTCTATACCAGAGTACAATGGAGATAGCAGTTGCTGATAACATTGTGTATGCTGGAAATGGAAGAATACATTTCTGAGATGAATGGTCCAAATTCCTAACAATTTTTGTTCATGTTTGTGTATATGATGGACAAAACATTGTCATATCATTAGTGTAGCAGTACATGCTTTGAAACCAAACTCCATAACTCCCTAATGCATCTCTTTGGGCCACCTTCCATTTTATCCTTATTCAGGCAAGTAACTGTTCATGTACTTGTGATTCAATGCTTTGAGGAGAAGCTGTATCTCGGTGAGGGTACATTTTTCAATGAGGATACTGATCTATAAGATGTTTATCTGGGTATATAAACTGTGATCTGACACCTAAAAAAACACTGGTATCATGGCCAGGACCGCCTGGTGAATGACACTTCAATCTTAAGCTCAGTGCCTAATCAGCACATCTGGGTGAGCTAACATAACCTGGTTCATTATAGGTAGGGAAACAATGTTAATTTCCTGAAATTTAGGTGTAACACCTTATTTCCATTTCCAAGAAGTTATCTAGCACAGATCAAAAAATCTAGTTAAATGGTGACCCACTTAATTCAAATGGCTTATCACCAACTTACTTTAAATTCTGTTGAAGGGTCATGAGGACTCGAAACGTCAATTGTGCTCTTCTCCGCCGATGCTGCCAGACCTGCTGAGTTTTTCCAGGTATTTCTGTTTCTGTTTTTGTTTTGAATTTCCAGCATCCGCAGTTCTTTGCTTTTATACTGTAAATGGGAAATGGTAATAGGAACATCTAGGCTGGTATCGCACTAATCAACCAAAAGAAAGTTAGAGGACAAACCAGTGCCTCAACTTCTATCCGTCTAAAGCAACCCATGACTCACTAAAGAATTGCTGAACACCCTTATTTTAAAGGCATGTGTGAAAACCTCTTGATATTGACTCACAGACACCCTAGTGTGTAAGAGTAATGTATATCATTTACAAAAGGGCAAAATGTAAAGCAGTATTCCAACAAGCTAATAAATTACATAAACTAGCTCTGAGAAAAGTTTTTTGCCTTTTAAATCAGGGTAATTATAGGCACACTTCTGAGACTATGGCGCCTCCAGTCTTGACCTTGGTATTTCTGCTGAAGGAATTTTAAACTTTTCGCGTTGCCACATTCCAACCTGAACAGATGCAAAGATGAAGCACTGTGGTATAAATAGCAACGAATGACTCTGCATGCAGACTATAAAAGCATTTTGTTCCTGCATATTGATAGCCTGTCAAGAAGGTGAAAATTAGGCCTACAAACAGGACTCATTGACATCTGCAACAGCCTCGAATCACTTGTCAACAGTGAGCATGATTCACTTGCATATCAAGTGACAGACTTACATGTACGTATTTCCAAGTTTCAATTGACGTGTGAAGCAACTGGAGCCTCGAAATTTTCATTAGAATGCAGTTCCTCTTGGGCTAATGTGTTTTTTGTTACAGTACTTCCCTACACCCCTCTACCTAGTCCTTTAACAGACTCCCTAAAAACCTAAGATAAAAGCAAAAAAACTGCGGATGCTGGAAATCCAAAACAAAAACAAAAATACCTGGAAAAACTCAGCAGGTCTGGCAGCATCTGCGGAGAGGAACACAGTTAACGTTTCGAGTCCGAATGACCGTTCAACAGAACTAAGTAAAAATAGAAGAGAGGTGAAATATAAGCTGGTTTAAGGGGTGGTGGGACAAGTAGAGCTGGATAGAGGGCCAGTGATAGGTGGAGATAACCAAAAGATGCCACAGACAAAAGGACAAAGAGGTGTTGAAGGTGGTGATATTATCTGAGGAATGTGCTAATTAAGGGTAGAAAGCAGGACAAGCAAGGTACAGATAGCTCTAGTGGGGGTGTGGTGGGGTGGGGTGAAGTGAAGGAATCAAAAAAGGCTAAAAAGTAGAAATAAAACAATGGATGGAAATACATTTAAAAATAATGGAAGTAGGTGGGAAAAGAAAAATCTATATTAATTATTGGAAAAAAGGGGGGGGAATCAGAAAGGGGGTGGGGATGGAGGAGAGAGTTCATGATCTAAAATTGTTGAACTCAACATTCAGTCCGGAAGGCTGTAAAGTGCCTAGTCGGAAGATGAGGTGCTGTTCCTCCAGTTTGCGTTGAGCTTCACTGGAACAATGCAGCAAGCCAAGGACAGATATGTGGGCATGAGAGCAGGGTGGAGTGTTGAAATGGCAAGCGACAGGGAGGTCTGGGTAATGCTTGCAGACAGACCGAAGGTGCTCTGCAAAGCGGTCACCCAGTCTGCATTTGGTCTCTCCAGTGTAGAGGAAACCGAATTGGGAGCAACGAATGCAGTAGACTAAATTGAGGGAAGTGCAAGTGAAATGCTGCTTCACTTGAAAGGAGTGTTTGGGCCCTTGGACGGTGAGGAGAGGGGAAGTAAAGGGGCAGGTGTTGCACCTTCTGCGGTTGCATGGGAAGGTGCCGTGGGAGGGGGTTGAGGTGTAGGGGGTGATGGAGGAGTGGACCAGGGTGTCCCGGAGGGAACGATCCCTGCGGAATGCCACCAGAGGGGGTGAAGGGAAGATTTTTTTGGTGGTGGCATCATGCTGGAGTAGGCGGAAATGGCGGAGGATGATCCTTTGAATGCGGAAGCTGGTGGGGTGATAAGTGATGACAAGGGGGACCCTATCATGTTTTTGGGAGGGAGAAGAAGGTGTGAGGGTGGATGCCTCCTCTCACTTCCTCCAAATAAAAGGTGTGGCTATGGGTACCCGCATGGGCCCCAGCTATGCCTGTCTCTTTATGGGGTATGTGGAACATTCCTTGTTCCAGTCCTACTCAGGCCCCCTCCCACAACTCTTTCTCCGGTACATCGATGATTACTTTGGTGCTGCTTCATGCTCTCATCTGGACCTGGAAAAATTTATTAATTTTGCTTCCAATTTCCACCCCTCCATCATTTTCACATGGTCCATCTCTGACACTTCCCTTCCCTTCCTTGACCTCTCTGTCTCAATTTCTGGTGATAGACTGTCCACCAATATTCATTACAAGCCTACCGACTCCCACAGCTACCTCGACTACAGCTCCTCACACCCCGCTTCCTGTAAGGACTCCATCCCATCCTCTCAGTTCCGTCGCCTCTGTCGCATCTGTTCTGATGATGCCACTTTCAAAAACAGTTCCTCTGACATGTCCTCCTTCTTCCTTAACCGAGGTTTTCCACCCACAGTGGTTGACAGGGCCCTCAACCGTGTCCGGCCCATCTCCCGCGCATCCGGTGCTTTGAAGCACCTCATCTTCCGACTAGGCATCCCCACTAGGGCTATCTGTACCTTGCTTGTCCTGCTTTCTACCCTTAATTAGCACATTCCTCAGATAATATCACCACCTTTAACACCCCTTTGGCCTTTTGTCTGTGACATCTTTTGGTTATCTCCGCCTATCACTGGCCCTCTATCCAGCTCTACTTGTCCCACCAACCACCGCCCCCCCCGCCTTAAACCAGCTTATATTTCACCTCTCTTCTATTTTTACTTAGTTCTGTTGAAGGGTCATTCGGACTCGAAACGTTAACTGTGTTCCTCTCCGCAGATGCTGCCGGACCTGCTGAGTTTTTCCAGGTATTTTTGTTTTTGTTCCCTAAAAAGTTACCTCTTTGACCAAGATTTTAGTCATCTGACCAAATGGGCCAGAACTTCCATGGAGTGGCAAGTGCAGTCGGATTGCCACTCTGCATTTTTTACTTACCTTAATCTGGAGCTGCACATTTCTCGCCCTGACTTCCGACCAGGGCCTGGTGAAAAATGTACAGTGCAACTATTCCTGAGTCCTTCAAGTGCAGGGCAGCAGTGTTGGGGGAAAGGAGCCACGGGGTCAGGGGTTGGGGGTTAGTCGGGGGCTCGGGAGGATAGTTGGGGGTTGGAGGGGTTAGTGAGATGGGGAGAGTGGTCCGGGAGGTTGGGGGGTAGTCAAGGTTGTGGAGGGGGGGGGATCCAGTTGGGGGTGGTGATGGGGATGGGTGGGGGGGGTTGGGGTGGTGAGAGTTGGCACTATAGTTACCCAAGAGTTGGAAGTGGTTTTGATCCTTCTACCTTTTCCTACGCAACTATTCTGCTGAGAGAGTCATGACCATCTGAAGTCTCCTATTTAAATCGGAGTATTGGATAGTTCCAAGTGCAGGGTAATTGCCCATTGTAAGGTTAAACTTCCTGGGCAATTTCTGTGCAGTCCTTGCATAGGGACTTTCGGAGGTGGGGGGGTGGTCCCAGCATATCTCCCCACCTCAGAGATCAGAAGTTCTGTCCCCAAGTCCCCTTATGTGGCTTGGTGTCATACTTTGTTTTCTACTGCTCCTGTGAAGTCCCTTGGGATATTCCATTATATTAAAGGTGCTATATGAATACATGTAAAGTGTGGAGCTCTTACAATTTACATCTCACATGATTCTGTTCCTTTTTTAATAAAAACTATTTAAATGTAGGCTAAGGACAGCAATTTTGGCATGGAACGACCTCACAAACAGTGACAAAAAAAGTGCCAGATAACCTGTTTTAGTGCCATCTGTTGAGAACTACCTGTTGACCAGGTTACTGGGAGAACTCCCCTGCTCTTTGCCAAATAGTGCCATGGGAATCTTTCACATCTGCCTGAGGGGGAAATGGGGTCTCAGTTTCACGTTTTACCCAAAAGACCATGTATACAATAGTGCAGCATTCTCTCACTACACCAGTAAAGTGTCAGACTGAATGAAGTGCTCAATGTCTTTGGAATGGGACCTCAACCCACAACCTTTGCCGCTGACACTGAGCCAAGACTGACATTCTTTTATACAGATTCCATACCTCCTCAGAGATAGATATATACCTCAAACATCCTTTTTAGGCAAACTCCCATGGGTTTTGAGTTTCATAGCATCTGCTGGGAAACTGGCACATCCTCACCCAGTCTCCATTCCTCTCAGTCCATCATATACAATGAATCACCAGTGCTGCATCCATACTAACTTGGTATTTAACTCCTCCTGGGTGAAAGCATCTCTAGCAATGTGTGGGAATGAGAAAGCAATTGATGTGGGGGGTGGGGGTGCATTTAAGGGGTTTTTGGGGAGATGAGCATGAAGGAGGAGGTACCTGCAGGAATTTGGGTGGGTGTGAGTTCCAATTCATCTCCTTCATCATCACAGTTCAGAAGGAAGTAATTGTATCTTTATTTCTGTTGTTTCTCTTCCTCATCATCGTCATCCTCTTCCTGTGCCTTGCTATGGTGATTTGCAGGAAAAGAGAACACAAGGTAAGTATGTGTGAGCATTATGCCTCTTGGGATTAAGGCGATATAGATGAGCTGTAACCTTGTGGCGAAGTGATTCTTCACAAGGATGCCACAATGACAGTGTAGGTGTTTAGTCACTAATCAGCCACTGAAACTGTGTCCCTGACTTGACCAAGTGCAGTGCTACTTCCCATGACCTTAAGCTTGTAGGCCATGTGGTGCTTTAAGTAGGAATATACCTGATGGCCTGCTTCTTGTGGGCATTTCTCCTCTGACAAGATTGAGTAGAAAACTAGCAGCTGAGTATAGGAAGATAGGAACAAGGGTAGGCCATGTGGCCCCTTGAGCCTGTTCTGCCATTCAATTGGATCATGGCTGATCCATGACCCAACTCCATAATTTTATGTATGTCATGTGACATGAAGGAGCTGAAGTAAGAGATGTGGAAATGTAGGAAGGAGTTTTAGGGTGCACATATTAGTGATTGTTGTTAGGGGAAATGGATAGCCATGCTGCAAGGTCACCCCCATATTAGCCTATGTTGTGAAGGGTCAGTTTTACAGTTGTTACTTGTAACGGGTGGTGAGTGCCCAGGATACCCAAAGAAGAAAAGAGTATGTGACTAGTCTGTTACCTAGTCTCCCCTGGCCAGCTCAGTTAACTCTTTGTAATACTGGTCTGCAGTCCCGGGGGGTGAGAGGTTAGCACTCAGTATCAGACTCATCTCCTCCACAACTTTTTTTTAAAACAGATTTTCGACACTGAGACTTTTGTGTTCTGTTTCAATGAGGAGGGTTTGCAGCAGACTCTGGAAGTGTGGCATCTTTTTATTTTTCTCTGTATGATGTCTTGTCATTTTCTATGCTTGCTGTGTTAGACATTCCTACAAAATGGCACATGAAATATCCAGTCACACTATTTGACAGTCAACTTGTTGAACTAGGCACTGTTCCTTCACTGCTGCCAATCCAGGGAGCTGGAAAGTTACCTGGATGTTTTGTGCCAGGAAGTGGTCACAGTCCTTAGGATAGGGTCTTCTGATTTGGAAGGTGGTCAGGGACAGGAAGGTATGTCTTGCAGCTGTGGCAGGTAAGAGGACCCAGAGGGCAGGAGTGTCAGCCTTTGCAATTGTCCAGCAGGGTTGAGGTTCTTTCAGCTTATTTGGATGAGATTGGGGGTTACCGGGTGGATGAGCTGACTGATCTTGGCACTGTGGTACAGGGAGGCATTCAAATGGGGGCAGGCATAAAGGAATGTAGTGATAGTAGGGGACAATATAGTGAGGGGGATTGACACTGTTCTCTGCAGCAAAGAGCGAGAGTCTAGATGACTGTGTTGCCTGCCCAGTGCCAGGGTTCCGAACATTTGCTCAGGGCTAGATTGTTACCTGAGCCATGTGCAAATTGGCAAAGGGCAAATAAGATTAGAGAAATGAATGTATGGCTCAAAGCCTGGTGTGGGAGAAGTGTTCCGGTTTGTGGGGCACCAGTACCAGCATCGCGGAAAGTGAGGGCTGTACCGTTGGGACGGCCTACACCTGAACCATGCTGGGGCTGGTGTTCTAGCGAGCTGCATAACTAGGGAAGTAGAGAGAGTTTTAAATTAAATAGTTGGCAAGGGATCAAATGTGGGAAGATGTGGTAAACCAAAGAGTAGAGACAAGACAAGAGTGAAAGGTACTAAAGTGGGAAATGATAGACTGTGACAGGTATGGACAGAGAGTCCAAACCTAAGAGTAAATTAGCAGATAAGGCTAAGATGTTAGAAATACAATAAAACAATAAAACTAAAGGCTCTGTATCTGAATGCACACAGCATTCGAAACAGAACAGATGAACTGATAGTGCAAATAGAAATAAATATGATCTGATAGCCATTACAGAGACATGGCTACAGGATGACATAGATTGGGACCTGAATATTGAGGGGTACATGACATTTAGGAAGGACAGGAATTTAGGAAAAGGTGGAGGAGAGGCTCTGTTAATTAATGACAGTATTAGTGCATTAGAGAGGGATGGCCTATGTTCAGGAAAAATGGACGTAGAAGCGGTTTGGATTGAGACGAAAAATGATAAAGGCAAGAAGTCACTTATGGGAGTGGTATACAGGTCCCCTAATTGTAACTACATGGTAGGACAGAGGATAAAAGAAAAGATAATGGGAGCTTGACAGAAAGGTATAGCAATAATCATGGGGTATTTTCATCTACTTGTTGACTGGAAAAATCAGATGGGTAAAGGAAGCGTAGATGAGGAGTTCATAGTATGTTTTTGGGATAGTTTCTGAGAACAGCCTGTTCAGCCAACCAGAGATCAGGCTACACTACACCTGATATTGTGCAACAAGATAGGATTAGTTGATAGCCTCATAGTGAAGGCATCCTTAGGTAGCAATGATCATAATATGATTGAATTTTACATTCATTTTGGGGAGAGAAGATGGCAATTATGAGGGCATTATAGCAGATCTAGCTAAAGTGAACTGGAAAATGAGGTTAAGGGCTAGGTCAATAGAGATGCAGTGACAGACATTTAAAGGCATATTTCAGAATACACAGAATAGATGCGTTCCAATGAGAAAAATTCCAAGGGGCGGATCCACCATCTGTAGTTAACTAACTAGAAAAGTTAAATACAGTATCAAACTTAAAGAAAAAGCATATAATTGCGCCATGACAGGTGACAGGTCAGAAGATTGGACAGAATATAAAGAACAGCAAAGAATGACAGAGATTAATAAGGAGGGAAAAATTAGAGTATGAGAGAAAACTAGCTAGAAATAAAAAGACAATAGTACAACTTTCTATAGTTGTTTAAATAACAAATGAGTTAACAAAGTGAGCGTTGGTCCTATAGAAAGTGAGCCTGGGAAATTAATAATGGAAGATAAGGAGATGGCCGATGAATTGAACAGGTATTTTGCTTCAGTCTTCATTATAGACGATACAAGCAACATCCCAGAAATAGTTGTAAATTGGGAAATGGAAGGGAGGGATGGACTCAGGAAAATTACAGTCACCAGGGATGTGGTATTGAGCAAACTGTTGGAGCTGCGGGTTGACAAATCCCCGGATCCTGATAGACTTTATCCTACGGTCTTGAAAGAAGTGCCGAGTGAACTAGTTGATGCGTTGGTTTTAATTTTCCAAATTTCCCTAGATTCAGGAAAGATTCTATTAGATTGGAAAATAAAAAATTAACTCCTTTATTCAAAAAGAGAGGGAGACAGAAAGCAGGAAACTACAGGCCAGTTAGCTTAGCATCTGAGGTAGGGAAAATGTTAGAAGCTGATATTAAAGATGTAATAGCAGGGCACTTAGAAAAGCTCAAGGCAATCAGGCAGAGTCAACATGGTTTTGTGAAAGGGAAATCATGTTTAATCAATTTGTTGGAGTTCTTTGAAGGAGCCACATGTGCTGTGGATAAAGGGGAACTGGTGGATGTACTGTACTTAGATTTCCAGAAGGCATTTGATAAGGTGCCACACCAAAGTTTATTGCGGAAAATAAAAGCTTATGGTGTAGGGGGTAACATTGGCATGGAAAGAAGATTGGCTAGCTAACAGGAAATAGAGAGTAAGCATAAATGGGTAATTTTCTGGTTGGCAGGATGTGACGAATGGTGTGCCACAGGGATCAGTGCTGGGGCCTCAACTTTTTACAATTTATATAAATGACTGGGATGAAGGGACCGAAGGTGTGGTTGCTAAATTTGCTGATGACACAAAGAATAGGTAGGAAAGTAAGTTTGTGAAGAAGACATGAGGCTACAAAGGGACATATAGGTTAAATGAATGGCAAAGATCTGGCAAATGAAGTATAATGTAGGCAAATGTATTATTGTCCATTTTGGCAAAAAGAATAAAAATGAAGCATATTATCTTAATGGTGAGAGATTGTAGAGCTCTGAGATGCAGAGGGATCTGGGTGTCCTAGCGCATGAATCACAAAAGGCTAGTACGCAGGTACAGCAAGTAATTAGGAAAGCTAATAGAATGTTATCATTTATTACGAGGGGAATTGAACACGAAATTATGGAGGCTATGCTTCAGTTGTACAGGGCACAAGCAAGACCACATTTGGAGTACTGTGTACACTATTGGTCTCCTTATTTAAGGAAGGATGTAAATGTGTTAGAAGCAGTTCAGAGAAGGTTCACGAGACTAATACCAGGAATGGGCAGGTTGTCTTATGAGGAAACGTTGGACAAGCTAGGCTTATATCCGCTGGAATTTAGAAGAGTAAGAAGTGACTTGATAGAAACCTTTAGGATCCTGAGGGGTCTTGACAGGGTGGATGTGGAAAGGATGCCTCCTCTTGTGAGAGAATCTAGAACTATGGGTCACATTTCAAAATAAGGGATTGCTCATTTAAGACAGAGATGAGGAGAAATTTTTCTGAGGGTCGGGAGTCTTTGGTACTTTGTTCCTCAAAAGACAGTGGAAGTAGAGTTTTGAATATTTAGGATTTTGCACCAGTAACTACTCCAACGGGTATGCAATTCTGATGTAAATATCTGTCCAGGCTATCAGCACAGTTCTTCTTCCATTGGCTTAACAACAGTAAAGGAACTGTCTGGAATTTCTGAGCCAATGTCTTGCTTCAGAAGAGATATGGAGGGAGAAATTAGTGCCAGGAGAAAAGGCAGTGTTCATTTAATAATGACAATAAGACTTTTGTTGACACAGTGACTAAGTGCCCTGCTATAATATCTTAATAATAGCTTCTAATATTTTCCCTATCACAGATGTTAAGATAACTGGTCTGTAGTTTCCTGCTTTATGTCTCCCTCTCTTTTTGAATAAAGTCCTCATAGAAAAGAAACAAGCAGCAGGCAGTTCACCAGTGCTTCAATCTGGAAAATGCATGGTTTTAGATGGTCAAACTCCAACCCTTGCAGTAACCCTGTAAACATTTGGAAGGGTTCCCACTGTTGGCCGTTGCAAGCTTGAGCCTCGGTTCTGCCAAGTTTGATAAATGGTGAGAATTCCAAAAAGAATGAACTGTGACTCCACATTAAACAAAAGAAAACTCCATTGAAAAGATTTCTCAGTGGTTTGCCTTAAAGACTTTTAAGTGTGTAATGATGGTTCAATGTGTGACAGCTAGTCAACCAAAGAATACAAAGAAGCATCTCAAAGTACTTGGCACAATGAATTATTTTTTGGAGCACAGTGATTGTTGTCATGCAGCTACACATAGTCATTGTACAACAGGAATATCCTACAAACAGCATTGGAATGATTGTCATTTAGGTGAAGCAAAGTGAAGTGAGATCACATTTTAATTGGACCAGTTCCAATACAGTACTTGGCTCTGTTTTTATGAAAGTACAAATGAAAGCATCTGTACCTCCATTTTTATTCGGTTACCTGCATTCACCGTTCATCCTCTGGTATCTCACTCTTAGAGTTGCAGTAGGTTGGCTTTTTGCCAATGGTCATTACAACTGAACCTGTTTCTGTTCTCAGCCGGGTTCTATGGTAGGAATCATTTGATATTTATCAGAAGCAGAAGCCTGGGTCTCCTTGAGGATGCAGCCAATTATGGCACCTCGACTACCAACCTGGCTGTGATTAACTAGCGACATGACTCAGGAGATAAACTTTGAACTTTACTGGGCTTTCCTGAGGCGAGGGCAGAGTACTTGTGTTTGGAGCAGGAGCATACTTGAGCATTAGTCAGCCATGAAAATGAGATAGGAGTGGGGTAAGAACATAAGAAATATGAGCAGGAATAAGCCATTCAATGCATTATGCCTACTCCGCTACTCAATAAGATCATTGCTGATCTGATTGTGGCCTTAACGCACTTTCTTGGCTGCCCCCCCCAATAACCTTTGATGCTGGGGCATCTGAACTAATTTTCCTCTAGGCACCCTTTTTACAGGGTTGCTCATAAAAGTAGCTGGTAGTCCTTATGCTGGGTGCTTCCTCAGATCAGGGGGCTGAGAAGGGCAGACAACAATGCTGGGAAGGCCTCAATATGTAAGTCAAGCTTTCTTTTCCATTGCCCTGGTGGCGAATAAATGTCTGGTCATAGTAATTGCTGTGTTTGACTTAATGCATGCCTGGGTTAATTATTACAGGTTTGTTGTACTATGCTGGACACGGATACGAAAACTATGGAAACAGTTTTATGGTGCCGATTAATGCTCCGAATCCCTATAGGTCAGCAAACTGCTTGTGTGTGCAGAGCATCCTAAAGCTAATGCAAGAGAAGGAGACTGGATTGAATGTCTTCCTACTGGACATGTGCAGGAAAAGGTATATGTAACGACCAGGGAAACTTGCCCCATATTTCACTTAATAGGACTAAATATACTGCTTTTATTGTAAGCTTCCATCTGTTGGTCTCCATCTTTGGCGTCATCCCAAAGTTGGTTAGGCAGTGACAGTCAAACAGCTGTGATGCTGAGTTGATCACACTGTTGGAACTGGGATGGGTGAAAGGGATCTACTCTAATGGTTAGCAACCTTTCACAGATTTATTGAAGTGCTAATCTATACACAAAGATGTAGAAGAAACATTTATTTTTAACTACCCATTCTTGTTTTCTGTTAACAAATGCCTTTACTCATTTTATTTCACATTTCTGCCAATTAAAGTCACTGGGCCATGAGCTAATAGATTTGTATTTACAGTGATACATGCACTGAGGCCTCAATCTCAGCTATGTTTGTTGAGCAAACGCCATGGTAAAAAAATTTAAAGTCACACATGCTAGTGTCAGGGTAACGTTGCAGCAGCTGAATGAGAATCACATGCCTTCCCTCTCAACTGAGATGCTCTGTGGTACCAGGAAGAAGGGAAGGAGGGTTCCAGGTACATGAGTAAATGCTTCTCCCTAGTTTTGCGTCATAAAGACCAGGAAAGTCTCTCAGTTCTGGGTCTGTGCTGAATTAACTGATCTTAACTGGCGCCTGTAATAAGACACAACAGTTAGACTCAGCTCCAGGAAGGGAATGTGGGTATAATGCACAGTGAGGGGCTAATGTGGATATAATGCACTGTGATGAATGAACTGTCTGATTCTGTGTTTGCAGGAATATGCATGATGACACCATTCCAAATATGGAGGCCTTAAGAGTTACAGCCAATATTGTGTTTGGATATGCAACGTAAGCATATTGTTGTCTGTCTTGATGAAGGATTCCATTCCATAAATGATATAAAGACTTAGTGCTTAAAATTGCTAAAATTTTTGCAAATCTAAAGTCAAAATATCCATGCTCTGGATAAGTTTCAACTGTCTGGTTTTTCTTGGATCACAAAACATTACAAATTAGAACCAGCCATGGTCTGGAAATGCACTTCCTGTCACGCTTGAACTTTGCTAATGTTGTGATATTGAATGTAAAATTTTTGCTATGATCCCTGTAGAGGCTGATAACTTTTAAAAAGAAAATTGAATTCTTGTGACTGACTGAAAAGATCACATAACGAGATTTCAAGTTTTAAGACTTTTACTATAACAAACTAAAAGCAACAGTGACCAAACACTTTCAGTATGCATCTCATATTCCAAACTATAGAAAGATCCCCCATTTAACATTTAAAACAAATGAAAATCTCCCTCCATGGTATACTTGACTCTGTCCCTTAAATAGACACTGTATTCTCCCTTAGCGAGTCCAGTCCAAAGTGATTCTTAGCTCCCAAGGGCTTGCTGCCCTCTTCTTTTCCAGCCAGATAACTTCTAACCCATGAACTGGCTTTTTAGGTGAGGATTGCTCTGGAAATTCCTTCCTCTAGCCAACACTAGGTGAATCTTCCAGTTCATTTAAATCCTCACGAACCTGTTCTCTTCAATCCGACATGAGCGCCCAGCCATATTCTTGCCTGATAAGGCATAGAGACTTGCTGCCTTTATCTTTCTGCCCCTCCCCATTTTTCACTCCCTGCCCCTCCCCCATTTTCGCTCTCTGCCCCTCCCCCATTTTTGCTCTCTGCCCCTCCCCCATTTTTGCTCTCTGCCCCTCCCCCATTTTGCTCTCTGCCCCTCCCCCATTTTTGCTCTCTGCCCCTCCCCCATTTTTGCTCTCTGCCCCTCCCCCATTTTTGCTCTCTGCCCCTCCCCCATTTTTGCTCTCTGCCCCTCCCCCATTTTTGCTCTCTGCCCCTCCCCCATTTTTGCTCTCTGCCCCTCCCCCATTTTTGCTCTCTGCCCCTCCCCCATTTTTGCTCTCTGCCCCTCCCCCATTTTTGCTCTCTGCCCCTCCCCCATTTTTGCTCTCTGCCCTTCCTCCATTTTCGCTCTCTGCCCCTCCCCTTTCACGCTCTGCCCCTCCCCCTTTCGCGCTCTGCCCCTCCCCTTTCGCGCTCTGCCCCTCCCCCTTTCACGCTCTGCCCCTCCCCCTTTTGCGCTCTGCCCCTCCCCCTTTCGCGCTCTGCCCCTCCCCCTTTTGCGCTCTGCCCCTCCCCCTTTCGCGCTCTGCCCCTCCCCTTTCGCGCTCTGCCCCTCCCCCTTTCGCGCTCTGCCCCTCCCCCTTTCGCGCTCTGCCCCTCCCCCTTTCGCGCTCTGCCCCTCCCCCTTTCGCGCTCTGCCCCTCCCCCTTTCGCGCTCTGCCCCTCCCCCTTTCGCGCTCTGCCCCTCCCCTTTCGCGCTCTGCCCCTCCCCTTTTTGCGCTCTGCCCCTCCCCTTTTCGCGCTCTGCCCCTCCTTTTCGCGCTCTGCCCCTCCCCTTTTCGCGCTCTGCCCCTCCCCTTTTCGCGCTCTGCCCCTCCCCTTTTCGCGCTCTGCCCCTCCCCTTTTCTGCACTCTGCCCCTCCCCCTTTTCGCACTCTGCCCCTCCCCCTTTTCGCGCTCTGCCCCTCCCCCTTTTTGCACTCTGCCCCTCCCCCTTTTTGCGCTCTGCCCCTCCCCCTTTTTGCGCTCTGCCCCTCCCCCTTTTTGCGCTCTGCCCCTCCCCCTTTTTGCGCTCTGCCCCTCCCCCTTTTTGCGCCCTGCCCCTCCCCCTTTTTGCACCCTGCCCCTCCCCCTTTTTGCACCCTGCCCCTCCCCCTTTTTGCACCCTGCCCCTCCCCCTTTTTGCACCCTGCCCCTCCCCCTTTTTGCACCCTGCCCCTCCCCCTTTTTGCACCCTGCCCCTCCCCCTTTTTGCACCCTGCCCCTCCCCCTTTTCGCACCCTGCCCCTCCCCCTTTTCGCACCCTGCCCCTCCCCCTTTTCGCACCCTGCCCCTCCCCCTTTTCGCACCCTGCCCCTCCCCCTTTTCGCACCCTGCCCCTCCCCCTTTTCGCACCCTGCCCCTCCCCCTTTTCGCATCCTGCCCCTCCCCCTTTTCGCACCCTGCCCCTCCCCCTTTTTGCATCCTGCCCCTCCCCCTTTTCGCACTCTGCCCCTCCTCCTTTTCGCTCTCTGCCTCTGCCCCATTTTCTCTCCCTCTCTGCCCCCTTTTTCTCTCCCCCTTTTTCTCTCCTTTGGATCCTTGCAGGCTGACATTATCCTTAAGGTTGGCAGGCAGGCGGAAAGGCCAAGCGACCTTCGCATTTCCTAAAGCTTTTAATTAAATAAAACATTTTTCATTAAAAAAAAATGTTCCATCTCATGTGACACAGTCACACGAGGGGACATGTTTAAATAAATTCATAAACCTTTTTAATAATTTCAGAAGCCTTCAATCCCCCTGAGGCAGCTCCGTGCCTCGGGGAATTTGAAGCGCTCTTTCACGCACATGCACATCCCTCCTCCTCCCACCTGCACAGGTAGTGCTGAGCTCTACCGCTCACGTATTACGCTGGGCAGGCCTTAATTGGCCCACCCGTGTAAAATGGCGGCGTAGACAGCGATCGGATCCACGGTCGCTCCTGCCAAGCCCTCCCGCCAACTGAAAAATTCTGCCCCTAGAAATTATGCTGCACAACACTCATCTCTCTGCTGCTAAATGTCCTACTAAGCTTCCAAGTGCACATAATGTGTGTGCACTTTCCAAGTGGGAAGTGCACACACATTATGAGCTGGACGACATTCAGGCATGGGCTACCAAGTGGCAAGTAACAAGTGCCAGGCAGTGACCATCTCCAACAAGAGAGAATCTAACCATCTCCCCTTGACATTCAATGGCATTAGCATTGCTGAATCCCCCACTATTAACATCTTTGAGGTTACTGATGACCAAAAATTGAACTGGACTAGCCATATAAATGCTGTGGTTACAAGAGCAGGTCAGAAGCTAGAGATTCTGAGGCAAATAACACACTCCAGACTCCCCAAAGCCTGTCCACCATCTACAAGGTGTAAGTCAAAAGTGTGATGGAATACTCTCCACTTGCCTGGATCAGTGCAGCTCTAACAGCACTCAAGAAGCTAAATACAATCCAGGACAAAGTGGTCCACTTGATTGGCACTCCATCCACCAACTTAAACATTTATTTCTTCCACCACTGATTCATAGTAGCAGCAGTGTGTTTTATATACAAGATGCACTACAGCAATTCACCATGGCTCCTTCTACCTTCCAAACCCATGACCTCTACCACCTGGAAGACAAGGGCAGCAGACACTGCAAGTATTCCTCCATGCCACACACTATCCTGACTTGGAGCTATATCACCTTCCTTTACTTCAACGGAATCAAAATCCTAGAATTCCCTTCCCAGCATCACTGTGGCTGTACCTGCACAAGATCGATTGCAGCTGTTCAAGAAGGTGGCTAACTATCCTCTTCTCAAGGGCGATCAGTGATGGACAACCCTTGCCAGCAATGCCCACATCCCATGAAAGAATAAAAAAAACTTCACCAATCATGGACATCAGACTAACTGGCCTGTAGTTCCAAACTTACACCCTCCTTTCTTGAAGAGCGGTGTCACATTTGCAGATTTCAATCCACTGGGACCATTCCTGAATCAAGGGAGTTTTAGTAAAACATAACCAGAGCATCCAGTATCTCTGAAACTCTCTCTATTATAACCCTAGAATGTGGGCCATCAGGTTCTGAGGATTTGTCAGTTCTTTGTCCCTTAATGTTATCCTTTTTTCTCCGCTGATATTGATTTTCTTAATTTCCTTATTCCTTAGATAACCCTCTATTTCTGTTATGCAACCTGTGACTTCTATTGTGAAGACAGACAATATTTATTCATTGTCTCAGCCATTTCCTCATTCCCCATAATAATCTCTCCTGGCTCTGCTTCTAAGGAACCAACATTTACTTTAGCTACGCTCTTCCTTTTTATATATTTGTAAAAACTCTTACAATCTGTTTTCATATTCCCAGCTAGTTATCAATTTGTGGTGGTTCCTTGCTGGTTTCTAAAACATTCCCAATCCTTAGACCTGCTACTATTCTTTGCAAACTTATAAGTCTCTTTTTAAAAAAATCTAATACAATCCTTAGTTTCCTGAGTAAGTCACTGACATATCGTTCTTGCTGAGTTCTTGTTTTTTCAATGGAATGTATTTTTGTTGAACATTTTGAATTGTTTCTTTAAATGTATCCCACTGTTCATAGCCATACCTTTTAGACTGTTTACCCAATCAACCTTAACCAGTTCTCGTCTCATACACATGTAATTCGCTTTGTTTAAGTTTTAGGTTCCTTTTTGTGATTGAAGTGCGTCATTTTCAAACTTAACATGGAATTCAATTGTATTATGATCAGTAGTTCCCAGTGGATCTTTTACTGTGGGATTACTATTTAACCCTGCCTCATTACACAATCCTAGACAGCTTTATCCCTAGTTGATTCCACAATGTGGAAACCATCACAAAAACACCTATAAGGACCTATAAACTGTCCACTATAGGTGATGAAAGGGAAAGAAAGAATTTTAAAAGATTATAAATGTAAAATATTTATTTTCTACATTTCAAGATGCCAAGGGGCAGAAGCATTTGAAATTCAGCATTTTGGATTAGCAAATGGCATATTTATGAAATTTCTGAAGGAACGCCTGCTAGAGGACGAAAAAATCACAGTATTACTTGACAGGGTTGCTGAAGGTAATTGCTTTATTTTGATAACTATATGACATGTCTTCTTTTTTGTCAACTGCGTGTTTTATACACATGGATTTGATATATATGGAAACTAATTGTCACGATTGGGTCTATAAACCAAGCTGGTGGAAAATCCATACAGTTAACACCCCTCTTGCCTTCTGAACCAAGAGTTGTGGGTTCAAGATCCAGACCAGACTTCAGCACATAAACCAAGCTGACACTTAAGGTGTCTGATTCATTGTTCCAGATGCGATCTTTCAAATGAGACACTTAAATAGATTTCATCTGCCTCCCCAGGTGGAGGCATGACAGTATTAAAAGGCCAGTGAGGTATCTTGGCCAATATTCCTCCCTCACCCCACACTAAAAACAGATTGTTTAATCATCCATTAACTTGTTGATTGTGAGATCATGCTGAGTTTACTTAACACTTCCTTGGCGACATCAGTGGGAACGTTTCCATTTACCACAATAGTAATCCTCATGGTTTTTCTCAGTAAGCTTTCAACTTTGTTACAAATTGTCCAGGATTTTCCTTGCAGGCTTCAGAGCCCTGCCATCAGGCTCAAATGGGGGACGGGGAGGTCAGAAACTCTGACTGCCTGGGGAACAGCCACTCATCTGTGAATTTCCCCAAATTGGCCGATTAATGGCTTGAGGGTGGACTCGTTGTCCAATTAAGAACGGCAGGTGGATTCTTGAAGCTGGAGAGCTAATAGGAGGCCTTCCAGTTTGGAAGCAGCAGCAGGATGCCCTTACGGTTAACTGAGAGATGGAGGCACCCTCTCTCCAATGTTTTTAAATCTAAAAAATGGCCTTAGCAGCTGGGCTACCATTGTGGGTGACAAACCCCTCCACACGGCAGCCTTTGGCTGCAGCTGAACTCAGGTAGGATGGGAGGGCCACTAAGCCTGCCTGGAGTGCTGGATCCCAGTCTGCCACTAGGAGGTCACCTCCAGGCAGCTACCATGCTTCCTGCGGTCTACGGCTAGCCCATTGAGAAATCCCAGTTGGTCTCTGACTATAGGCCATAAATGGCCGTTAACTATGTGAATTGACCACTCACAGCTTGCAGGGGTCGAGGGGGATGGTAGCCCTGATGCCCCCCACACCCCCATCCAACTTCTGGGAAAATGACCCCAGGAATGGGGGGCAATGGAGTTGGGGAACTGGCATGCTGGCTGGTAGTGTGAAATTTCCGCCTTCGTGCCTGCCCCCACTGGGACCTAAAAATTGAATCTATTGCACTCACTTGTGGGCATTCATTAGAACAATGATTGACACTCTCCAAGACCTTTATTGTTTGCAGAGAAGAAACTTTCATCCCAGCAGAACAGGTTGCTTTTAACTGTATACTCTGGGTGTTGCAATGTTATTATGACCACTAAAGTAAAGAATCGTGTCTCACGACTGCACTGAAAAGATCATGTTTATAGTCATACCACAGGTAAGACTATGCTCTGATGCAAATGGTGCCAAATTGTTGAAAATGGATCAATGGATGTGCACTTAAGTTACATTTTATTCCATTACATTCCATGAGTGTTCTGCCTGAAGGCAGGTCCTTGGCTCCTCGCCTGCTGACTGTTCATCCTGAACTGTTTCTCCCTGACAGTTTTTTGTCAGTGGTGGTGTGCCATTGCCTTCTACTCTCAGGGACAGGTGAGAAGGCAGGTCCCAAGTTTACCTCAGCCAAAACAGGAATTGATCCCTCGCTATAAGCGTTATTGTGAACCACACTCTAGTCAGCTAGCTAACTGAGCTAATCAGCCTCTTTATGTTTTATACAGAGGGTAAAATAAAAGCTAGGGAGAGTATTCTCCTCTGTGATCCTGGCTGAAGTCAGCAGCATCACAGTGGGAAATGTTGGAAAATACAAGTGGTGAAATCCACTGCCTCCACATCTCCTTCCAGCTGTCTCCAGGGACGTAACAGCTGAAGGTCTCTCACCCAGAATCTTCGTGGGAGCTTTTCCTTTAGTTTTTTGGGTGCTACCGCCCTTTTAGGATCTACAAAGGCAGACTCATCTGTGCCTTTACACTGGCAGGAGCATATGCACTGAGCACTTGACCAAGGAATGTGGATGGAAGAAGGAGCTGGTGTGAAGGGGTGGGTGCAAGTTCTGTCTTGAAGAGTAGGTTTCCTCCCCACCTCAGATTCTGGTGGCTACTGAAAGCGAGTGAGGAAGTTGTGATCAGATGGCACCAAGTTTTAGATTGCAAGAGGAAGAGACAATTGCAAGAGGTAAAAAGTTTCACATTTATGAGGTCCTGATGGTCTGACATGTCTTCATTTCAACAGAATGTTTGCAATAAATAGAAAGAAGCTATTGGACATGAAGCATCAGGTGTCAAGTTTAAAATGCCAGCTATATATCAAAATGGTTATAGCACCAGCTTTTTAAAAAGTGATGGTACAAACGGGACCTTTGAAAGTAATAGGTTTAAAGCTGTTATGTGATGGTTTTGGGTTTATTGAAGATTGTTGATTATTTTTAACTTATTGAAATCATCTTCATGCTCTTTCTAGCTCAGATGAAAGGTTTCTGCTCAAAGTCCTAACTTGATCTTTTCAGATGCTGGAAGTTCTGCTGCTTATTTCCAGGATTTAATGATTTTATTGTAAATTTTTTCACATGGCGGTTTTATTTTCTCTCAAAGTCATACTGATGTTTTAAATTGCAGATATGGGAAAATGTGACCTCACCAAAGGAAAACAAGCTCTGGAGATTCGTAGCAGCCTGTGTGAGAAGAGAGCCTTGACTGACCCAATCCATTCATCAGGCTGCTCCACTGAATCCCTGGCACGAAACCTGCAGTGGGCAAAGGCTCACGGTAAAATATTCCTACTGTCTGGCAATGGCTCAGCATTGAGACCTAGTTTGTGACAGCTCTAGTTATTGTCCTGTTATTTCAAGTATGCAATAAACATGAAACCTGAGGCAGCAGAGGAATGCTGACAATCTGCGTGACTGATCGGGCAGTGTGAGGGTGCATTAGATTTGACGAGTCAGCTCTCCCAGCGCAGAGCTTTCTGTGGTAAGAATTTGCATGAAGGATTTGGTTGCAAGCAATTTTCCTTTTTTTGGATGAAGAACTATGTGAGGGACACTGAGCTCTGCAGTTGAATTCCAGATATACACCTCTGCTGCATAAAAGTTGCACTGGGAATAGGAACATAGAACTTAGGTGTACAACTTACCCCAGATATCAGGAACTCAAGAGCTCAAATGAAGGACTGGGCAGATAGAGCTCTGCAATAGGCTGTTGTCAGTTTTGTAAGCCAGTTTCGTAGATTTTCCGTCTTATCAATGTAAAAGCGGGTGCACTGGAGCCGAGCTTTTCCCCTCCCTGATGCACCGCAGTGTCTACAGCCCGGCCTCCAGCTCAATGACCCTGAGCCAAAGCTCCTCAAGCTGCACATGCTTACTGCCAACATGATCGCCCTGGATCACACCAGCGTCCAGGAGCTCCCACATGCTGCAGCTGCAACAAATGACCTGCCCTGCAATCTTTATTATGCGCTAATTAATTTATTTTTCTCAATTTATAAGTAATAAGCATTGCTACTTCCAATAGCCTTTACTACTGCTTATAAACCTTTCTACAGCTAATAAAACCTTACAATTACTAATAAATTACATGAGTTTTGAAGATAAACGAGTAAAACAAGCTAAACAAGTTTAGAAGAATGAGAGGTTATCTTACTGAAACATATAAGAACCCGAGGGTGGATGCTGAAAGGATGTTTCCCCTTGTGGGAGAGACTAGAATTAGTTTAAAAAGAAGGGTTCTCCCATTTAGGATGGAGGTGAGAAGAAATGTTTTCTTTCAGAGGACCATGAGTCTTTAGAACTCTCTTCCCCAGAGAGTGGTGGAGGCAGGGTCATTGAATATTTTTAAGGCAAAGGTAGATAGATCCTTGACTAACAAGGGAGTCAAAGATTATCGGAGGTAGGCAGAATGTGGAGTTGAGGCCACAATCAGATCAGCCATGATCTTTGGAATGGTGGGGCAGGTTTGGGGACTGCACGGGCTACCCCTGCTCCTAATTTGTATGTTCGGTACTAATTCCTAGTATTGGAGTTGGTGCTAAGATAGAGAGTGGGAATGTTTCACATTCCTCCAGGAATGCTTCTCAGTCTAACTTTAAATAAGTCACACATAGAGTTTCCTCTGGAGCTCATCTGGCATAATGAAAGTAGCGTTCGTTTGAACCAAGAGGCCCAAGACAAGCCTGAAATTGGGCCTCAAGTCTTAATTTTATGTAAAGTTTCTGGTCAATGGTAATCTTGCTGATGGTGGAGGGGGGATGGGGAATTCAGCGATGGAAATACCATAGAATGTCAAGAGGAGATGGTTTGATTCTGTCTCCTTGGAGATGGTCATTCCTAGCACTTGTGTGACACAAATGTTACTTGCCACTTATCAGCCCAAGCCTGAATGTTGCTTAGGTTTTGTTGGACATGGACTGCTTCATGGAATTGTGAATGGTGCTGAACACTGGAGTTTCAGGTGTGAGCTGTTGGCATCCGTAGTGTCTCCGGATGGGCAGCTTACATATTGCAGATCATGAAGGTGAGCCACTAGGCTCTCCAGCAGCAACTTAAAGGTGAGTCTGTCTAGGGAGGTGGGGTGGGTTATAGTGGGTGGGGGAGGGATGGTTGATTGTGACAAATCTGGAGTCTGGTAAGCACTCCTGGCCCTTTTGGCTCCATGGGAAATATTTTTTTTAAAAATAACTTCGGCCTGACCAATACCTGCACAGTTAGTAGGTTTGTGCCCGTTTTTCTAATTTCTACCCCACCCCATATCTGAACCTTGAGAATTGCTTAAGTTACTTCTACATATATTACTTTGCTTCCAGATCATAGTGACACTCTCCCCAATATTCCTTCGCAAATTTGTTTTCCGTTTCCCCATGTATACACACAAGTGACAGTGTACAAAAAAAATTGTCATCAATCTATGTGTCTAAATAGTATATTGCTAAAATTGTTACAAAAGAAGAAACTGCAGATACTTTAGCTAACATTAATGAGTTAAAAAGTGATAATACTTCAAGGTCCAATTCCATTTATCATACAGTGTCAGGGGAAATTTATGTGAGTTACTGGCTCATATATTTAATAGCTGATTAAGTTTTGGATTGATTCCTGGAGCTTGCAATATAGCATGTTGTCTTATTCATGATGAGTCAGAAATCAGATCCTTCTAATTATGTGAGTTTAATGCTGTTTAGAAAAAAGCATCTGGAAGGGTTATGCTTTGGATCACATGGAAAGTTCAGCAGTTAAGAATTCTCAGTTTGGTGTTTGTTAATTTTTGCCCTGTCTCTCTAATCTAATTGAATTTCATGAAAAATGGTGAATGAAGATAATTCTGATACTGTTATAAACTTCAGCTTGTAGACTGATTGGGAAAATAGGCCCATATGTAATCAATAACATTTAAAGTGGACACATGCAGTGTTATGCATTTGAGGTTAGCTAAATCCAAGGATTGTTTTTTTCATGCAAGTATATTAGTGAAGTTAAAGGAAAAAGAGATTCAAGGGTAATGGTTAATAGTTTGTTGAAAGTGCATTAGGTGCGATGGCTGTAGGGAGAATGCTGCTAAAATTGCAGTGGGTCAGGGGTGGACAGGTAGGAGGCAGACAGGCCGCCTGCTGGATTTTCCACACACCCTCTGCCTTCAAATCCACAGGCGGTGAAGCATAAAAAAACAGTCCCTGGAGAAATATTGGTTTGGAGAGATGGGGTTTTAAATTTGTTATGTGGTTGCACTGGGTTGGTTTGATAGGTCCTTAGAGAAGAATCTGCTGTACTCGAACCTATCAACCCTGTGCTTCTTGATCCAAATTGGCTCTTGTTCCAACAATGTCTCAATTTTAAATTTCTCATCCTTGTTTTTGAATCTCCCATAGCCTCACCTCCTCCATATCTCTGTCACCTCCTCCAGCCCTACAGCTTTCCAAATCTCTGCACTTCTCCAATTCTGGCCTATCCTGCAATCCTGACTTTTATTGTTGGCCGTGCCTTCAGCTGCCTAGGCCCTTATAGTAATTATAGTTTGGATAAGGGTTGGACTGCAGCTTTAAGAATAATCCTGTGTTGCAATATCACATCTTGTAATATCACATGATATGTGTAAACCAATGTGTTAGCAGCGCGGGAACCTCTAGGAGAGAGTTCTTCTTTAGTTATGGAATTTGATGCACATGTGTAGTTGCTGCTGCTGTCTTGTAAATAAAGTCGAATGTGTCTACTAAGAAAAGTTGTCTGGAAGATCAACTCTGTAACAAACTGGCGACAAGGATAAATCAGATACGGTACTGTACCTCGCCCAGCAATTGTGAGTATCTAAATTCATTAAAAAGAAAAGAGGATATACTCAACCAAAATACCACAGTTTTGCAGAATCAATCCGTTTGAGCTACCCACAGATGATTGGTCTCAATATATAGGACGTCTTGCATTCTACTTTCAAGCCAACAAAATCATGGGGGAAGAAAAGAGGAGAGTGATTCTCCTGAGTATTTGTGGGAGCAAGACCTACAGTTTAATTCAAAGCTCGACAGCCTCCAGTGCCCAAGATTCGAAAACTTCCAGTGAATTACTGTAAGGGACTCACAAGCAATTCAAGGGGCGTAAAATGGCACCGTTCTCCTCGGGTGGGAATAGTCAGCTGAAAGTGGCACAAACAGCAGGGACTCCCGCCGCAAAGCGGGAAACAGCCCCTGCTAACCAAAAATTGAGAGGAAACAGCTTAGCAACAAAGTTGAAAACTAATTTTTATCGACGTAGAAACAATCATACTTCTAGCAATTGGCAATTTAAAAAAGTAGAGTGTTATTTTTGTCACAGGAGTAGACACATAATTAAACAGTGCAAAGTGAGACTTAAACAGGCTTCCAAACAACAATCGAATCCAATGAAGTCTATAGTGTAGAAGAGCCAGAAACAACTAATTCTGACATTTATTCATTATTCAACGTGAAAGTTGGGAAGACAGAGCCAATTATTGTTACAGCGCAAGTGATACCATTAAAAATTGAAGTAGTCACAGGTGCTTCTACCACTAACAGAAGAACACACTTTCAGATATTTAAATAAAGTGCTCAACAGTTAAATTTGGAACAAACCTCTGCTAAATTGAAAACATACACAGGCAAAGGTATCACCAGAGTAACAGTTCCTCATAGACATCAAACAGCAGACCTACCAGTGATGGTATTAGAAGGCAGAGGATCATGCCTTCAAGGTCAAAATTGGTTGAGGGAAATTAACCTTGATTGGCCAGTGAGATTTCAAAAGGAATCAAGAAGAGTTCCTGTCTTGAAAAAGGAACAAGGCAAGGTAAAAGCAAAATACTGCAGATGCTGGAAATCTGAAACAAAAACAACAAGGTCTGACAGCATCTGTGGAGAGAAAGACAGAATTAATGTTTCGAGTCCATATGACTTCTTCAGAACTAAAGAGAAGTAAAAATGTGGTGAAATATATACTGTTTAAGGGAGGTGGGACAGGTGAAGCTGGATAGAGGACCAGTGATAGGTGGAGGCAAAGGAGAGATTGCAAAAGATGTCATAAACAAAAGATCGAAGGGGTGTTGGTGATGATGATACTGGCTGAAGGAGGTGCTAATGGTACTTCAGAAAGAGCCTGGAGAGTCCAAGGACCACAACTGGGTGAAAAAGGAGTGTGTAGCCATTCAGCAACCTGAAGAAATGAAAACTGTCTTAAACAACTATATGGAAGAGCAGCAGAAGAAACTCAAGGGGACTCTGATGAATGACAGAATTCAAGTTGAAGGGCGAGAGTTTCGCAAAGAAAAGGAAAACCTGTTGAAAGACCTTCACACACGACTAGGATCCCTTAGGTCAAAGTTTGTATCCTGGAAAATTACAAAAAGAAACAGGAAAAATTTAACATCACTCTGAACAAACTGAAGAACCGGTCGGCAGAGAAAACGCAGCAATGTTCAAGTTTCCAGGAGGAAGCCAACAGATACAAGAAGGAGACAGAAGAGCTGAAGAATCAGCTAAATGAAGCTAAAGAGGTTTTAAAAGCAAAAGTCGTAGAACTTTCCAAGGCGCAAGTAGATAACAAAGTCATGGGTAGCTCAACTACTGAACTAAGACGAGTTGATATTGCATCTGAGTTGATATTGCACTGGCCGACAGTGAAGTGAAAAAGAAGGCCGGGACTAAATTCTGTGGTAAAAAGAAGACACATAGAGGATGCAGAATTACTGATGAGGCACCATTTTCGGACAGGACTAAGCTTGATACCTCCCAATTTGGAGGGAAAGGTGAAGAAAAGTCAAGGAAACCAAAAAAAAGTGACTCATGATTTACATAGTTGTGAGAGACAATTTACTGTTGGAGAAGCAGTATATGTAAAGAATTTCAGTGGAGGACTGAAGTGGTTACCTGGTAAAGTAAGTTCTGTGACTGGACCATTATCGTACCACATGGAAATGGAGGGCTGGATCACCCGTAAGCATGCGGATCATTTAAGAAAAAGGGAGCTACCCCAACGAAATGATGTAACCATTACCGAATCAGTGGTTCTTGTTGAAGTTGCTCAACCAAGGATAGACATGCCCGATGTCTCTATCGGAGTGGAAGACACTGAACTGCACATGCCTAATGAGGCACCTGATGTTAATGTGGTTCCAGAGAATGTGTTTCCTACAAAAGAATCTGAAGTCATGGAGCTGCGACATTCCACACGGATCAGGAAACCCTGAAAGACTGAACTTGTAATTTCATGACCCGTGTAAATATTGTAATGTCATGAGATAGACATCTTTGTAAATACAAAATGTACAGAAAAGTTAAAGGGGGAGGAATGTAGTAATTATAGTTTGGATAAATGTAGGACTGTAGCTTTAAGAATAACCCTGTGTTGTAAGATCACATGATCTGTGTAAACCAACGTGTTAGCAGTACAGGGAACCTCTAGGAGAGGGTTCTTCTTTAGTTATGGAGTTTGATGCACACGTGTAGTTGCTGCTGCTGCCTTGTAAATAAAGTTAAATGTGTCCACTAAGAAAAGTTGTCTGGAAGATCAACTTTATAACAGACCTTAATTCTAAAATTTCCTATCTAAACCTCACTGCTGCTCTAACTCTCTCTTCCTTTAAACTACATCTTTGACCAAACTTTGTCACCTGCCCTAATATCTCCTTATTATCCACTGTGAAGCACTTTGTTATGTAGTATATCATTAAAGCTATGATGTAAACATAAGTTGTTGTTGCTGTGGGATGGGAGAACTGGCATATAAAATCCATTGGGTGATAGTTTGATCAGATACCAGGAAGTACTTCTGCTTTGCAAAAAGTCAAAGCTGTTTGGAACAAGCTATTGAAAACCATGATGGGTAAGAAATTGTTAGAAGTCTTTAAAAGGAAAACTTGACAAAGGATAGAATTTGATTACTTAAGAGATGGAAAGGAATTTCCCCTAATATTTCCTGAATTAGCTTTGTTTTGTTTTTCATTTGTGTCTCTCCCAGGTAATAACCAAAGAGTCAACAAATGGCGTCCGTGGTAGCACTACTGTCTAGATGCAGCGGGGTCTTCATGAGCTGATTTTGTTTTCAGATGTTCACATACCTGTAATCTCATGTAATTTTTGTATTATTAAATTGAAAAGTAAACATATGTCAATGAGCAATTAACTGTTATCTAATATTTGTATTTTCAGAGCTGCCTGAAAGTATGTGGCTTGAGTTCGACTGTGGTGTCCAAATTCAACTTGGTTTTGCTGCCGAGTTCTCGAATGTCATGATAATTTACACGCGCATTGTGAAGAAACCAAAAGGAATTATAATGTGCGAGGCATATGTCACCAATTTCCCACCGGTAAAATTTGTTTTCTTTCTCCAGAGGAGATTCGTTGCTTTACTTCATAGTTGGATACACTGACATTGTTTAAGTGACAATGGATTACAATGTTGTGCCAGACGGATAGTTTAGACAAATTCTTGATTATATTAATGGAGCTGAAATGAAGTGAGACAACAACTTGTTAATGAGACCCAGGTGTTAAAATAGCCTCAGCCTAATTTCTGCATATGTTAGTTTCGCACCAGGCCCAGTTCACCCGTAGACTCTGTGCTCGCTGACTTACGTTGGCTCTCAATTAAGCAAAGCCTCAATTTTCAAATCCCTCCATGGTTTTGCCCTCCCTACCTCCTCCAACCCACCAAGATCTCTGTGCTCATCCATTTCTGGCCTCTTTCATATCCCTGATATTAATCACTATACCATCGGTAGTCTTTCTTTCAGCTGCTGAGGCTGCAAAATCTGGAATTCCCTCCCTGCACTTCTCCACCTTTCCACCTCTCTTTCCTCCTTTAAGATGCTTCTTAAACCTACCTCTTTGGCCAAACTTTTGCTCATCTGACCTAATATCTACTTCATGGCTCAGCATTAAATTCTATTTGGTAATGCTCCTGTGAAGCGCCTTAGAATGCTTTACTACATTAAAGGAGCTATATAAATACAAGTTGTTGTTGTTATATCAACAGGTGAGTTTCTAACTTGCCTCGCCACCCTCCTGCCCAGAGTTAAAATCAAGCCGCCTTTTTAGGGGGAAATTATTAGGAAAATAGGACAGCAAAAATTATTAGGAAAATAGACAGCATAGATTAAGTAATAACATGGAAGAGGAACAAATCAAAAAAAGGATGCTGTACAAAAGTACCCAAAGGCAAAGAAAGTTGTGTAGATGGAAACAGGAAGTTACAAAGCAACATTCCCACAGAAGTGAATGGACAAAACCGGCAGATGGACTTCGATGTGGGGAAGTATGAAGCTATCCACTATCGATCTGAGAAATTAAGTATTAAATATGTTCTTAATGGTTAGAGAGTAAGAGTTATGGAGGAGCAAACAGATTTAGGTGACCATGTGCACACACCACTGAAAGCTAGTGGACAAGCAGAAAACATGATCAAAAAGGCGAATGGAATGTTATCACTTAGCATAAGGCGATTGGATTTCAAAAGCGAGGAAGTGATGTTTCAGTTGTACTGAGCTTCCTGTTGTCCCTGTTAAGAAATCATGGGCACACTATACAAGATATTTCATGGATAGTTGTGGGCTGTGTGCCTGTGATTTCCCACCATGTAGTGCAAGGTGGGTGAGGCTCCCTGCTGATGGCCTGGACTCAGAACATTGCCCCACACGAGTCTGAGCAGTGTTGCTTTTTACTAAATTGGCTTATTTTGTGGGTAGGGGTAGAGCAGGTTTAACTGGATGGGGACATTCAGTGTTCTTACTGACCTGCCTTGGGCTGAATGATCTTTCAAAACTACAGAACTAACATCACAGTGTGACAGTAAAGGATTTCAATATGTAGCCAGCTGAATATATTTTGTAAACATGATCACGCGCACTTGCTTTTGCATCTACAGTATCTTAAAATAGCATGGATGGTATTTAAATTTGTAAAGAAGAGAAATCTTGGTCTCTTACATTTCAAAATCCCTCCAGATGATGCGCTGCCAATCTTGAATAGATCCTCAGGCTATGTGCAGAGCAGAGTTGGCATGCCTAGCCAGCAGGGTTTGGCAATGAGTCCAGTTCTGCTCAAAATTACACCACCAGCTGATCACAGAGTGGCACAGACATTGGCCGCAATATAAAAACCATCTGTCTACCTGCCCCCGCTTTCAGTTGAAGTTCAGGGTAGGGAAGTTGGGGAGGGGGGGGGAAAGCAAAATAAATAACATAAAATAAAATTGAAATGAAAGTAAGGTCTGCGACATGTTTATTTGAATGTAGGCTAAGTATCTGTAACATAAAAAATGGTTTAGAAGAGAAGCCAGTGACGAGATTGTGGAGGCTTTGGTCAAATTCTTAGGAACTCTGCCTAAGGATGGAGAACAGGAAATGTTGTTCCAGTATTCAGAAAATGAGTTGAATCATCTGTAGTAGGAGCAATATTCACTGACACTATGTTTCACAGAATCACACAGCGCAGAAGAGGCCCTTCGGCCCATCAAGTCTGCACCGACACGTGAGAAACACCTGACCTACATACCTAATCCCATTTACCAGCACTTGGCCCATAGCCTTGAATGTTATGATGTGCCAAGTGCTCATCCAGGTACTTTTTAAAGGATGTGATGCAATCCGCCTCCACCACCCTCCCAGGCAGTGCATTCCAGACCGTCACCACCCTCTGGGTAAAAACGTTTTTCCTCACATCCCCCCTAGACCTCCTGCCCCTCACCTTGAACTTGTGTCCCCTCGTAACTGACCCTTCAACTAAGGAAAACAGCTGCTCCCTATCCACCCTGTCCATGCCCCTCATAATCTTGTACACCTCGCTCAGGTCGCTCCTCAGTCTTCTCTCCTCCAACGAAAACAACTCAAGTCTATCCAACCTCTCTTCATAACTTAAATGTTTCATCCCAGGCAACATCCTGGTGAATCTCCTCTGCACCCCCTCCAGTGCAATCACATCCTTCCTATAATGTGGGAACTGCAGAACTGCACACAGTATTCCAGCTGTGGCCTCACCAGGGTTCTATACAACTCCAACATGATCTCCCTACTTTTGTAATCTATTCCTCGATTGATAAAGGCAAGTGTCCTATATGCCTTTTTCACCACCCCACTAACATGCCCCTCTGCCTTCAGAGACCTATAGACATACACGCCAAGGTCCCTTTGTTCCTCAGAACTTCTTTGTGTCATGCCATTCATTGAATACTTCTTGTCAAATTACTCCTTCCAAAGTGTATCACCTCACACTTTTCACGGTTAAATTCCATCTGCCACTTGACTGTCCATTTGACCATCCCGTCTATATCTTCCTGTAGCCCAAGACACTCAACCTCACTTTTAATCACCCAGCCAATCTTTGTGTCATCCGCATACTTACTAATCCTAACCCTCACATAGTCATCTATGTCGTTTATATAAATGACGAATAATAGGGGACCCAGCACAGATCCCTGTGGTACACCACTGGACACTGGCTTCCAGTCACTAAAGCAGCCTTCTGTCATCACCCTCCGTCTCCTACAATTAAGCCAATTTTGAATCCACCTTATCACATTACCCTGTATCCCATGTGCATTTGCCTTCTTTATAAGTCTCCCATGTGGCACCTTGTCAAAGGCTTTGCTGAAATCCATATAAACTACATCAACTACACTACCCTCATCTACACACCTAGTTACCTCCTCAAAAAATTCAGTCAAATTTGTTAGGCATGACCTCCCTCTGACAAAGACATGCTGACTATCCCTGATCAAACCATGCCTCTCCAAGTGGAGATAGATTCTCTCCTTCAGAACTTTCTCCAATAGTTTCTCTACCACTGACGTGAGACTCACTGGTCAGTAGTTCCCTGGCTTATCTCTACAACCCTTCTTAAATAGCGGAGCCACATTAGCTGTTCTCCAGTCCTCTGGCACCTCCCCCATGGATAGAGATAAATTAAAACTTTGGGTCAGAGCCCCTGCAATCTCCTCCCTTGCCTCCCTCAGCAGTCTGAGACACAAATCATCTGGACCTGGAGATTTGTCCACTTTTAAGCATGCCAACACCTCCAATACTTAGTCACTCCCTATATCAATTTTCTCAAGCACCTCGCAGTCTCTCTCCCCAAGTTCCATACCTTCATCCTCTTTCTCTTGGGTGAAGACGGATGTGAAGTATTTGTTCATCAGACATGTAGCATGCTATTGATTTTTTTTTCTTTACTCTTTCATGGGATGTGGGCATCACTGGCAATGCCAGCATTTGTTGCCCATCCCTAATTGCCTTGGTTTTGATGCTTATCTCAAGAACACAAAAGCCATCAAACCTGGAGTAGAGTGCACTGTTCTGATTCCTGTATTATAATTTTTTTATTCTATTGCGGGATATGGCCATTGCTGGCTAGGCCAGCATTTATTGCCCATCTTGAGTTGCCCTTAAGATGGTGGTGGTGAGCCATCTCTTGAACTGTTGATTTAATAGAGGCATTGGAGAAGCTTTACAAGAATGAAACTAAAACTGAGAATATCAGGAACGGTTGAATAGTCTGGGACTCTTATCTAGAAAAGTGAAGGCTGAGGGGAATGTAAGACCTAGTATACGTCTTTAAGATTATGAAAGTGGTTCAATAGGCTAGATGTTTCCACTTGGGATGGGAGGAACCAAAACTACTGGTTATAAATATAAGTTAGTCACTAATAACTTCAATAGGGAATGCAGGAAAAATGTGTAAAAGAATGGTTAAAACGTGGAGCTTACTATCACAAGGAATAATTGAGGTGAATAGCACAGATTCATTTAAAAGGAAGCTAGATAAATGCATATGGGGTTAGGCATAGAAAGCCACGCCGATAGAGTTAGAGATGAAGAGGAGTGGGGGGAGGTTCATGTGGAACATAAACATCAGTGTGGACTAGTGGGGCTGAATGGCCTTTTTCTGTGCTGTATATTCTATACAATTCTATGTAATAAGTAAGGCAGCTAATTTGTTGCTGTGCAAAATGCCACACTAAATCCTGAATTTCTTTTAAATTTTCCAAATATAATGCTCTACTGATCAAATGGGAACAAGTGTAAGCCATTCAGCCCTTTGAACTTGCTCCGCCATTTACTTGGGTCATAGCTGGTCCTGAACTCCACTTATCCACCTTTGTTCCATATTCCTTGATTCCTTACCAAACAAAAATTTACTGATTCTAGTCTTGAAAATGTCTGGCCACAGCCTTTTGGTGAGAGGGAGTGAGATCCAGAACGCTGCTACAGTTTCTGTGGAAAAAAATATTTCATCACTTCTCTCTAGTCTAGCTCCAATTTTAAGGTTGTGAACCTTGTTCTGGATTCCCCCACCAGAGGAAGTAGTTTTTCTGTATCTACCCGACTGATTCCCTTTGCCATTTCAAATACTTTGGCTAGGTCACCCCTCAGGCTTCTAGGAACACAAAACAAGATTATGAAAGCTCCTCATAATTGAACTCTTAAAGCTCTTGTACAATTCTGGTGAATTTGCATTGTAACCCCTCCCAAGACCAAAAAAACTGTCCTCGGGTGCAGTGTCCAAAATGGAACACAACCCTCTAGATGGAGTCTGTCCAAAGCACCGTCCAACTCAAGTGTAACTTCCTCAAATGAAACAACTAAGATTATTCAATTGAAATAGGGGTAGATTTTATAACATCATGCTCCTGGCACAGATCTTCAAGCAACACGAGTGAATATTGGGAATTTGCGTGCAGAAGTCCATGATTGACCACCCATTAATTTCAGTAGGCAGAAAATTGTGTCAGTCCACATTCAGTCTAAATGAAGCTGTTATGAATAAGGTTAATCATGTAATCAGGTGCATCTCTAGGACATATCACTACAGGGCAAATTCATCAATAATGCACTCTCAACAGAAAGACTTGCTTGATGGGACCACTCATGGAGATGGGGCTACAATACTATAGAACTGATAACCTGACGCACATACTCCTTGAGTGAAACATCCAGCTGGGAGTGCTGGATCACTGAATAAACCCTTATAGGCCAGAACAAGTTATTTTAATTTATATAGATTATTTATGAGACCACTATTGGAATGTTGGGAGAAGATTTCTTTTGTGTGGTAGGAAGCAAAATCACAATTGCAGGACGTTGGTGAGACCACATCTAGAGTACTGTGTACAATTTTGGTCTCCTTATTGAAGAGAGGATATAAATGCGATCGAAGCAGTTAAGAGAAGGTTCACCCAGCTGATACCTGGGATGGAGGTGTTAATCTTATGAGGAAAGATTGGGCAAGCTGGGCCTGTTTAGAAGAATGAGAGGTGTCCATGTAAGATCCTGAGGGGACTTGACAAAGTGGATGCTGAAAAGATGTTTCCTGTTGTGGGAGAGACTAGAACTAGGAGACACATTTAAAAATAAAGGGTCTCCCATTTAAGACAGAGGTGAGGAGAAATATTTTCTCTCAGGGGGTTGTGAATTCAGAACTCTCTTTCCTGGAGAGCAATTGAGGCAGGGTCATTGAATATTTTTAAGGCAGAGGAAGATAGATTCTTGAGTAACAAGGGAATCGAAGGTTATCGGGGTAGGCAGAATATGGATTTGAGGCCACAGTCAGATCAGCCTTGATCTTACTGAATGGCAGAGAAGGCTTGAGTGGCCAAGTGACCTACTACTGGTCCTAATTCATGTTTGTATGTTCACATGTAAGCACATTTTTTATAAATGCACATACTGTACTGAAGAAACAATTATTCGGGATATGAGTTGATAAGGAAGAGCCAGCATGGATTTCTAAAGGGGAAATCATGTTTAATTAACTTGCTGGAGTATTTTGAAGAGGTAACCAAAAAGGTTGATGAGAGTAATGCTGTTGATGTGGTGTACATGGACTTTCAAAAGGCATTTGATACAGTGCCACACAACAGACTTGTGAAAAAAGTTATTGCTCATGGAATAAAAGGGACAGTAGCAACTTGGATACAAAATTGGCTGAAAAATAGGAAGCAGAGAGTAATGGTCAATGGATATTTTTCAGGCTGGAGGGAGGTTTGTAGTGGAGTTCCCCAGGGGTTGGTATTGGGACCCTTGCTTTTCCTGAGATATATTATTGATCTAGATCTTGGTGTGCAGGGGACAATTTCAAAGTTTGCAGATGATGCAAAGCTTGGGAGTGTTGTAAACTGTGAGGAGGATAGTGTAGAACTTCAAAAGGACATAGACAGTTAGTGGAGTGGGCAGATAGGGGCAGATGAAGTTCAATGCAGATAAGTATGAGGTGATGCATTTTGGTAGGAAGAACATGAACAGACAATATAAAATAAGAGGTGAAATTTTGAAAGCGGTGCAGGAGCAGAAAGACCTGGGTGTATATGTGCATAGAAGGTGGCAGGACAGGTGGAGACAGCAGTTAATAAAGCATATAGTATCCTCGGCTTTATTAATAGGGGCATAGAGTACAAGAGCAGGGAGGTTATGCTGAATTTATATAAGACATTTGTTAGACCTCAGCTGGAATATTGTGTACAGTTCTGGGCGCCACATTATAGGAAGAGTGTGAACACATTGGAGAGAGTGCAGAAGAGGTTTACAAGAATGGTTCCAGGGATGAGAAACTTCAGTTACGAAGATAGATTGTAGAGGTTGGGACTGTTCTCCTTGGAGAGAAGGCTAAGAGGAGATTTGATAGGGATGTTCAAAATCATGAGGGGGCTGGACAGAGCAGATAGGGAGAAGCTGTTCCCACTCATAAAAGGATCAAGAACAAGAGAGCACAGATTTAAAGTGATTTAAAGAAAGAAGCATGTGCGATGTGAGAAAAAGCTTTGTCACACAACGAGTGGCTCGGGTCTGGAATGCACTGCCTGGAAGTGTGGTGGAGGCAGGTTCAATTGAGGCATTCAAGAGACGATTAGATGATTATTTGAATAGAAACAATGTACAAGGGTACGGGGAAAAGGCAGGGCAATGGCACTAGGTCATAATGCTCATTTGGAGAGCCGGTGCAGATGCAATAGGCTGAATGGCCTCCTTCTGCGCTTTTAAAATTCCATGATTCTGCCACCTCAATTGTGTGCAGTCTTTCAAAAGGATTTCATGATGTGCTGACAATGTGGAGAGCAATGAGATTGATTCCTTAACCGGCACAAAAGTGCTGCTTAAACAGTCTAGGGAGAATCTGTTGGATTGAATTGCTTTTGATACCAAAATGTTTTGAGTTCTGTAGCAATTCCAATTAAAGGATTTTTCGGTGTTCAACTAAAAATCAGCCGAAATGTGTTGGAAAGCAGAATTTCAGTTTTAACATTTTCCAATTAGACCAAGTGTGATCTGATCATACACTGTGGAATAATTTCCCCCCCCTGTCGGCGGTGGGGGAAGTGCAGGAGCGGGTGCAGGCAGGCATGCCTCCGATCAGCGCCCTCAATTAAGGCCTGCCCAGCGTGATGTCTGCCAGGAAGCGCTATGCGCTCCCTGTGCGGGGGGGGGAGGGGGGGCGCTTGGGATTGGGATTCCCTCAGCCGAGAGTGCGCTCTTTCATGCACGCGAAAGAGCGTACTCATCTCGCTGAGGCTAAGTGCTGCCTCAGGGAGATCGGCGCCAAATTTAAAAATGGTAAAGGTGCAAAAACAAAATTTCCCTGACCATGTCCCCTCCTGTGACATTGTCACATGAGTTGGAACATGTCCATCACTTTAAATCAAACATTTATTAAATTTTTAAAAACCCTCATGAAACCTCATCCCGCCCATGGATGAGGTTTTATGCTTTTTCTGAAGCCCGCCAGGGCTCCTGGCCTGCCCGCCAACCCTAAGGTTGGACGGGCATGTCCATTAATGAGGTTAATGACTTTGTCAATGGTCTCAATAGGCCGTTGACAGGTCGGCGGGCGCCCAGCTGATTCAGCTGCCCCCCACCGCCGACCTGAAAATTGAAATGACGCGGGGTGACGTCGGGAGTTCCGCCCGATGTCAACCCATGTCATTTTACATGTCGGCGAGTTCCGTCCGATGTCAACCCATGTCATTTTACATGCTTGCCGACCTAAGGACCCCTGCTCAATGAGTGAGATTTTTATTTAAAATTACAATTTCATCGTACCCAGCGCTATGTTATTCTCAGATTTTCATTTTATTTAACAATGCCACCAAATTGAAAATTTGGATTGTTGCTCATTTCACTGTCAGCCCAAGAAAGATCTTACCCACTTCCAGCTTTTAATTGTTTTGTAATAAACTAGCAGACAATGCGGTCTTTTCCTTTGTTTCTTAATGATTTGTTAATGATAATAGTAGACAATCATAACATAAACCATATTCAGACTTTAGACAGATAAAATAATGTCTTTGCAACATTTCTTATTTTTTTTTAATTGAAAGCTAACATGCAGCGCCTAAAACCGAATAAGTAACCATACGAGTGAATAATTGGCAGTTATTTTGAACATATGAAACCACAAACTGTTTCTATTTGTGATTTTTTTATTATTATGAGAACAGGACCTCGACATAGACCCTAAAAAGACAAACAAAGGAACGCCAGAAGAAACAGGCAGTTACCTACTCTCTAAGGATCTACCAGAGCAGTGTCTATACACCAGACTGAGCGCCTTACAGAAACTGAAGGTAAGATGTTCATATTCCAAATGCAGATATTAAACTGTTGCAACAGATGACATCTGAACCTTATTCCATGCTATTTAAAACCAATCTGATATTCAAAGTTAGCTTGCTAGTCCACTTTATGCCCTTGTGCCAACTATTATAATTCTTTTCCCACCAGCGCCATTATTTTCACAAATTAGCTTCCAAATGGAATTTCTCATCTGATGTGTTAGAAAGAAGTAACTCAACAGCAACCTGCATTTATATAGCACCTCTAACTCAGCAGACTCCGTGAAGCACCTTAGGATGCCTTAATCAGACAAAATATGACACCAAGTGATATAAAGTAACATTAGAACAGGTGAGGTAGTTTTAAGGTGTATCTTAAAGGAGAGAGAGTTAGAGAGGTGGTGAGATTTAACAATGGCATTTCAGAGCTTGCACCATAGGCAATCAAAAGCATGACTGGCAATGGTGGGAATGCATAGGCGCCCAGAAATGAAGGAATACATAGATTTCAGAGGTTTGTAGGGCTGGAGGAGCTTACAGAGCCCAGGCATGGAGGCATTGTATTGCAAGAATCGAGAATTTAAATTTGAGGCATTGCCAGGCTAGGAGCAAATGTAGGTCAGCAAACACAGATTCCAGAGAAAGTTAGCTGCTGTACCTCCTGCCCCTTCACCAGCCAAAACTATTCCACCATTCAAATAGGCCATTGGTGATCTGTATCTCAAATCCACTTCTCCAATTTTGCTCCATGATTCTTGATATCTTATGCAACAAAATCTATTGATCTCAGTCTTGAAAATGTTAATTGACCCAACATCCAGAGCCTTTTGGGGGATGGAATGAGGGAGTTCTAAATTTCTACTCCTAATGACAGCTGTGAATGGACTATCTAACTATTCTGTACTTCAAACAGAACAGAGCATTATTTCTTAGTTTGGATTCATACATGCCAAGGAAAGAAACAGAGACGTGCTTACTATGCACCTGTTTGGTTTTCTCATTCATGTTAACTGGTGTATCATCCATGATGAAAGGACTCTGGCTCCATCAGTATAAACATGCTTTGAACTAGCTCACAAAGAGACATATGAAACTAAAATATTGCAAAAACAAAGTTCCGCTCATTCTTCAACAACATTATTCAGTATTTGTAAATGTCTCATTAACCAGGCGTAAACAAAATTAAAAACTGACCTTTCCTTTTATAGATTCAGAGATATTGCACCATATAGCTGTGCATGTCACTCTTTGCCAAAGCTTTTTCCCCCTGGTGTGTTCCTAGGTTGCTATTGCATTCAAAATCTATTAATCTTTCTAGTCTGGCAAAGAGGTTACATTTATCCTTGTTGCTCAGATTATACATCTATCAGCTTTCTCTCAGTCATCATAAATGCTAACAAACAGCAGTTATCAATAACTTGCTCACCAATGCTCAGTTTGCATTTCACCAGGAGCACTCGGCTCCAAACCTCATTACAGCTTCAAATATAGAAATCAGCTGAGTTTCAGAGATGAGGTGTTAGTGATAGAATTCGACTATGTGGCTGGAGTCATCCCTGGAATAACAGCAACAACAACTTGTATTTATATAGCACCTTTAATGTAATAAAATGTCTCAAAGTGTTTCACAGGAGCATTATGAAGCAAAATGAGACACCTATCACATATTAGGACAAATGACCAACATCTTTATTCAAAGTGGTAAGCTTAAAGGAGCATCTTAAAGGAGGAAAGAGAGATTGAGGTTTTGGAAGGGAATTCCATAGTTTAGGGCCTAGGCAACTGAAGACGTGGACGCCAGTGATGGAGCAGTTAAAATTGGGGATACTCGAGAGGCCAGAATTGGAGGAGCATAGATACCTCCAAAGATTGTGGGCTGCAGCAGATTAAAGAGAGAAAGAGAGCAAGACCAAGGAGGGATTTGAAAACAAAGATGAGAATTGGAGGAACTGGAATTAGGGGACGCGGTTTAAGAATAAGAGGCCTCTCTTTTAAGATGGAGATGAGATTTTTTTTCTCTAGAGGGTTTTTAGTCTGTCGAATTCCCTTCCCCAGAAAGCAGTGGAGGTTAGGTCACTGAATTTATTCAAGGCAGAGTTAGACAGATTTTTGATAGGCAAGGGAGTCAAGGGTTATGGGTGGTTAAAAACCCATCTGGTTCACTAATGTCCTTTAGGGAGGAAATCTGCTGTACTTACCTAGCCTGGCCTACATGTGACTCCACACCCACAGCAATGTGATTGTCTCTTAAGTTCCCTCTGAAATGGCTTAGCAAGCCACTCAGTTCAAGAGTCATTAGGGATGGGCAATAAATGCTGGCACCCACATCCAATGAAAGAATAATAAAAAAACCACAATCAGATGAGGCACGATCTTATCAAATGGCAGAACAGGCTCAAAGGGCCAAATGGCCTACTTCTGCTGTTAAGTCCTATGTCTTATGTTCCTATGTAACAGTTGACTGGTTTCATCCCAGCTGTAGCAGGTGGCTTTGATAAATACCCTGAATTACAGTAAAGTCCCGCCATTTGCGACTTCCTTATTCGTGAATTCACTTAACCTGCACTTATTACTTTGTAGACAGCATCACCCATTGCTTGGGCAATGCTTGCTTATCCGTGGTTTCTTCTCTCTCTCTCTCTCTCTTTTCCTAGGTAGACAGCGGCCGTGACGGGGCGTCCAGAGCTACAATAACAGCTCTATTCAATTTTAAATCTGCATTAGCATCTAACCTAACTCTATGCCTGTGTTTTATAAACATGACCCCCTAGTTTTCCCATCCCTATAATTCTTAATTAACCCCAAAGAAGGAACTCAAGGCATCCATGCACATTGCATGCTTTGGTAATGTCTTGCCAAGAGCGATGACACTATGCTCAGAGGTTCCCCCATCTGTCCTATACAGGTAATGCATCATATTTTTGCTGGAGAATCCAGTACTGCCCTTGCATGGCTGGAACAGATCTAATTGAATCCCACTCAAAAACTTGTTCCCCCTTCGCGATTTCACCGTTTCGAGATATCGCGGGAATGCAATCCCCGTGAGCGACAGGACTTTACTGTAATTGTAAATTCTGGATGAAGGCATTATGGTGCAACCACCTCAGTTAACTAAAACTCAGGAGCCTGCAGAGCCTAGCACCTGCTTGGGCATATGCTCCCAGTCCCTTGCACTTGTTGCCCACATTGGGACAGCTCTGGCATCTCAGGCATGTTGAAGGCTTCAGATCAGGTGCCTAAGACAATTTCTGCTGATCTGGTGGGACACCTAGAATTTTGGGCCCACAGAATTTTACTTATGTTTGTAAGAGAAACATTGAAGTCTAGCTTTTCCAGTAGGTGCAGCTTAGTCACAAATGGCTAGAAGCAATTATGTAGGTTAAGATATGTTACTGAAGTAACATAAGTAACATATGCTACAATCTCAAAGGGCAGTGAACTCATATGTGATAGAGGAGTAGGTGAATAGAAAGCTACAACCCATTGATTGTTTCAACTGTCCTAAATAAACCTGGGCATGAAGCTTCTCTGCTAAACAAAGGTATAGGGAAAAGATTTTCCACTGCTTAATATTGCATCATCAGTCAGGCAGCAGGAGCACCAAATTGTCATCAACCTCAGCCCTGTGGAACTACAATTCAGGGGTAGATTTTTCATCAGACTGGAATATCAAGGGGTATAGAACAAAAGTGAGTAAATGGAGTTGAGGTATAGATCAGCCCCAATCTAATTGGATGGCCAAACAGGTTCCAGGGGCTGAATGACCAACTCTTGTTCCTTTATTCATTCATTCATTCAGTTTGCCCTTGATGCAGTCTTCTATGGTGGGACTGCATCTTGGGTGGTGGAAATGACTGTCTCAAACTGGTGGACACTTCACTCAAATATTAATTTGGAGGTATGCTAATATTGCATGCTATTTCCCACCATTCTGACACGTGGGAGATATGGCAATAACTATGCCTATGTGAAAAGGGCATCCCAGCATTTGCTAGGTAATGGTAAGGATACTGGAGATGATGTAAAGTGTACAGTGTTATTAAAATGAGTATATTGCAGTCATCCCCTAACTGTTCTCTTTTGTACATTTTTATTCAGTTCAAATTAAATCATAAAATCATAGAATGGTTACAACACAGAAGGAACAATTCACCTAGTTCTACACCCCTGCCTTTTCCCCATAGCCCTGCAAACTTTTCCTCATCAGATAATGATCCAATTCCTTTTTGAAAGCCTTGATTGAACCTGCCTCCACCAATACCTCAGGCAATGCATGTCAGATCCTAACCACTCATTGGGCAGAATTTTCTGCCTACTGGGCGGGCAGGCCCAACCCAATCTCTGGCGGGCGGGGAGCCGATCCCCGCCGGAGAAGCGGGCCGTGCTGCCATTTTAAGTGGGCGGGCCAATTAAGGCCCGCCCAGTGTGATGTCCGGCGGGATGCGCTATGCGCTTCCTGTGCGGGTGGAGGGGGATTCCCCAAAAGCGAGAGTGCGCTCTTTCGTGCCTGCGCATAAAAGAGCGCACATCTCCCTGAGGCTAAGTGCTGCCTCAGGGAGAGTGCTTACACTTTTAAAAAGATTAAAAATAGAAAGAAAAATTCTTAACATGTCCCCATCATGTGACAATGTCACATGAGATGGGACGTATTCATAAATTACGGTAAAACTTTATTAAACTGTTTAAAACCCTGCATGAAACCTCATCCCGCCGGTGGATGAGGTTTCATGTTTTTTCTATTACCCGCCAGGGCTCCTGGCCTGCCCGAGGTCCTTTAATTGTTTTAATGATCCTGTCAATGGCCTCAATTGGCCATTGACAGGTCGGCGGGCGCACAGCTGATTTTGCTGTGCCCCCGCCTTCCTGAAAATTTAAATGGGGCGGGATGACATCAGGGGTTCCCCCCGACGTCATCCCATGTCGTTTTACACATCGGCGAGTGGGCCCCAACCCCTGCTCGCCGACAGCAAAATTCTGCCCATTGTGTGAGAATGTTGCCATTGGTTTTTTTTTCCAATTGCCCTAAATCTGTGCCTTCTGGTTCTCAATCCTTCCAGTTTCTCCTCATTTACTCTGTCCAGACCCTCATGATTTTGAATACCTCTACCAAATCTCCTCTTAGCCTTCTCTTCTCCAAGGAGAAGAGTCCCAACTTCTCCAATCTTTCTACAGTGCTGAAGTCCTTCATCCTTGGAACCTTCTCTTCTTGAATCTTTTCTGCACTCACTCTAATGCCTTCGCACCCTTCCCAAAGTGTGGTGGCCAGAACTGGACGCAGTACTCCAGTTGAGATCAAACTGTGTTTTATATAGGTTTAACATAACTTCCTTGTTTTTGTACTCTGTGCCCCTATTAATAAAGCCTAGGATCCTGTATACTTTATTAAGCACTCTCCCAACTTGTCCTGCCTCTTCAATGATTTATGCACATATACACCCAGGTCCTGCACCCCCTTAAGAATTGTACCTCTGAGTTCTTTCTATCAAAGTGAATCACTTTACACTTCTCTGCGTTAAATTTCATGTGCCACTTGTCTGTCCAATCCAGCAGCCTGTCTGTGTCCTTTTGAAGATCTACACTGTCCTCCTCACAGTTCACAATACTTTCAAGTTTCGTATCATCTGCAAATTTTGAAATTGTGCCCTATACAGCAAAGTCATTAATATATATCTGGAAGAGCAAGGGTGTTGACAGCAATCCTTGGGGATTTCCACAATAAATCTTCATCCAGTCCAAAAAGCAACTGTTCTCCATTGCTCTTTTTTCCTATCATTTAGACAATTTTGTATCCACATTGCTACTGTCCCTTTCACTCCATGAGCTCTAACTTTGCTCACAAGCCTGTTGCGCAGCAATATATCAAGTGCCTTTTGGAAGTCCATGTACACCACATCAACAGCATTACCCTCATCAACCTTCCCTGTTACCTAATCGAAAATCTCAAGCAAATTAAACACTATTTACCCTTAACCAATCAGGAGAGGATTAAAACTGGCTGCTGATTCTCTATCACTTATTTTACACAGTCGCACAAAGTCAAATACACCCTTTTGATTGCAAGTGTTTGTTTCTTATATTTTTGTATATAATCAGAATTTAAACATCAAAGTGTGACAACCACCATCTATAATAATCTTTTGCAAGTTGAAAAACATGGCACGAGGTCATAATGCTCCATCTGAATAATACTCCATCTTATGACAGTCTATTCAGATAATAACTTTATTAGGAGGCCTGTATTCTTTTTGTTTCATAACATTAGCAAATTTACATAACATGTTTAAGAGGGATTTCAGTTAATCTTCCCCAGAAGTTACAGCAAGAAAGCAGGAGAAGCCCCAAAAAAGCCCCAGGTGTTTGTGTCTCTGTCTGTCTCTGATAACACGCCCCAGGATAACCTCGAACCTCTAACATTATAAATTACTGCACGAATAGGCAAAGTTAGGCTCCCATAATACTTTGTCATAAATGCCATGTTGAGAATATGCACCAGTATAAAAATGAATATGCCGCTTTTCTGTAATAAATTTGAAGAGAAGTTTTTTTCCTGGATTACTATTTTTTGAATGTTATCCAGTTTCCTGCTTGAGCTTGTAATTTGCTTGCCATGTTTAGTTTCTTGAAGGAAAGTGAGGGGGATAAAAGAGACCTCAATTCATGTTCTTCTGGTGTAGGTACGGCTGGTGTTCACTGCCTGCCTTCGGTATCAGTACCATGGACTCGATGAACCTGTGGAAGAGGCCAAGGAGGTGGACGTAGGCAAACCGCTCATCGCAAAGCTGGACATCCATCGCACCATCAGGAGGAACAGCTGCCTAGTGACCTGTCCTATGCCTCATAGTCCATCGCACAGCCCAGTCCACAGCCCGTCTCACAGTCCTGTGCGAAGCATGGCTTATAGTCCAGAGTTTGAGCATTACCACCACCATCACAACCAACATTATCAAGATAATTCTCACCTTGGAGTCTACAACCCAAATTCAACCATGATGGGTGCAATGCGCTGCACCATTCCTTCTGACAGCAGTAAATACAGCACCACATATACACACATGTCAGACTGGGGTCAAAGGCCTCACTTCTGTCGTAGCAACATAGGAGAGATCAATATTCCTGTTGAGAATGATATCAATGACCTGCAGTCTGATTTCACTAGCTGCCTGCAGTTCACTGAGCATTAATGCACAAATAATTATTCTGAATGTACTGGAGCAATGCTGACTCCCGCTGGAAGTAACAAAACGTCGAATATATCCACCCTAATGACACCACGCTGATGATGAGGTTTTCCATTGTGTTTCTCATCATTTGCACACTAATAACACTGGGCACAAGGAATGCCAAGCATCCAGCATTTCTAAGGTCACAGAGGGGAGTTTTTAAAAGTTAATGAGCTGCCTTAGTCAATGTAGCCAAACACAGATCGATCAACTGCATAGTTTAGGCAGATTTTGGTTTACAGTTTCATAAAATCGGGCAGCCTGGATGGTAATTGGCCATTTTCCATCCCTCCCCAGGCAGGTGGCGAATTATGGTCAAGGTCAAGTATGCAGGAAAGACAGTTAACTTGAAACTTATAGTGTTATGGTGGGAATTATTATTGTGTTGTCAAGGGGTGTACTTTAATTGTTTTCTGTGCTGTGTTCAGCATACATTCAATATTATCAGCATGCAATCATGTACTTATCACAATTTATTGGAAAATTTAGGTGCAGAAGATCACAAAGATCAAAAGAATTGTAGCAAAAGATGGAGTAGGTCAGGGAATAATAAAGGAGATTCTAAAATTAGATTTAAAAACTTGTAGATTTCAGAAGGAGGAGAATATGGTGGGAGTAAGAAGTTCTGTAGTTATTTTCTTTCATGGGTTTGGATGCTGTTGGCTAGGCCAACATTTGTTGCCCATCCCTAATTGCCCTTGAACTGAATGGCAGTTAAGAATCAATCACATTGCTTTGGGTCTGGAGTCACGGGTAGGCCAGACCGGGCTTGGACGGTTTGGGGCATTAGTGAACCGGATGGGCTTTTACGACTAATGACAGTAGTTGTCATGGCTACCATTACTGAGGCTAGCTTTAGATTCCAGATGTATTAGTTAAATTCCACCAGCTGCCATTGGTGAGATTTGAACCTGTGTCCCCAGAGCATTATCCTGGATCTCTGGATTACTAGTCCAGTAACATTACCAATGCACCACCATATTCCTGACAGAACAGTGTTGGCTTAGTGGAAGTGAAGCTTTATTATCAAATACAAAATTAGCGCTGTGACCCATTGTGAGGAAGGTTTTCTTTATACACTCGGTAATGAAACCATAAGCTTGTTCTTTATAATCCATGTATGATCTTGCTACTTTTTTTCATTTGATCATGGGATGTGGACGTCGCTAGCTGGGCCAGCATTTATCTCCCATCCCTAATTGCCCTTGTTCAGAGGGCAGTTAAGAGTCAACCACATTGCTGTGGGTCCGGAGTCACATGTAGGCTAGACCAGGTAAGGATGGCAGATTTCCTTCCCTAAAAGACATTAGTGAGCCAGATGGGTTTTTGCAACAATAGTTTCAGATTTTTAATTCCAGATTTTTATTGAATTCAAATTTTACCATGATGGGATTCGAACCCAGGACCCCCAGGGTCACTAGAATACCAGTCTAGCAACAATGCCACCGTCTCCCCCTACCTATACTGCATGCACAAGCGTAACCAGAAAGGTCACTGACCTGAAACGATGGGTAGAATTTTATTTCCCTCCCCACGCCTCCAAACCCGGAAGTGAGATAGGAGGTGGGGGTTGCGCATTTGATCGTGTGGGAGGATGCAGGATGGAAACCCTACTGCCTTCCTGACTCTCTCCAATCAAGCTCCAGGCAAGTAGGGTGGAAGTCGACTTTCCTACCTGGAAGCTAATTGAGACCCTGAAGAGACTAATCTTGCCACTGCTGGAATTCCACCAGCCGCAGGACAATCGCCCAGCAAAACCTATCGGGTTTGCTTGTGGCCTAGTGAGGGGGAGGAGTCCCTCCTGCTCAGAAACTTGATGTGTGATTGAGGGAGCCGGCACTGGGAAGGAAGGGATTCCTGTGGGAAACCATCCTTCTCCTCCTCTTGACGGCATTTTCTTTTTATTCGTTCATGGAATGTGGGTGTCTCTGGCTAGGCCAGCATTTATTGCCCATCTCTAATTGCCCTTGTTCAGGGGGCATTTAAGAGTCTACCACATTGCTGTCCCCTCCCTGTGACCCTCCATCCCGTCCACACGTACCTCTCACCAGGGTTCCATCATCATTCTCTGGTAAAGGCCGCAGTGCAGTACTGGCAGTGGCCACCACATCCAGTGGCGCTGCTGGTACTGGAGAGCTGCCAGCCTTTGATTGGCCTACAGCTCTCGAGGGTGAGCTACCCTCCCTGTAAAGGAGTTAATTCAACCAGAGACCCAGCACTGCCCAGTTAAATGCCTGATTGTTGTAAAATTCCTTCAGGCCTCCCAAAAGTGATTGATGTGAGGTTCCCATCACTTTTCCAGCTGGTGGGTGGGAACCCTGCCTTAAACATTAAATTTGCCTGTTAACTCTGCTTCTCTCTCTGCAGATGCTGCCAGACCTGCTGAGTATTTCCAGCATTTTCTGTTTTTACTTTCTGATCAGACCCTGTTTTGCATAGCTGCTAGTTATAAGTTAACTCCTTCCTGCTCCTTATGATAGTACTGGGCCCTCCTGGCTGGGCCCTCCTTAGGGTCTGCACTGAAGCTGTGATGGGAGGTCATGATAATCCTTGTAGAAATTCAGGGCTAAAACATCTCAATAATCAGGAGCCGCTCCAGAACCATTTGAGCTTCATTTGATGCTGCCTTTGGGTCCTTTCCAACAGATTAGAAGCAAATAAATATGTTTTTATAGATCGTAGATATAGATTCTGCAGGACAGATTTTTTTTTAAAAGCCTCCGAGGCTAGTTAGATGAGTGTATGTCAGAAAGGTGAAGGGAGTGCAATGCACCCTTCCCATTGTAGCTATTCAGAGATCTGGACAGGTCTTGTTTGTAGGAAAGCAGTGAGCTTCCAACACTATACTAGCGGTGATAGCTTGTAGATCTGGGGTGGGATGGCTACAAAGCTAAGCTGACACAGCTCTCTTGAAGAAAAGTCAGATCAAGTTAGGGGTTGGGGGCTGGTGGGCACGGGTAGGAGGGGGTGGTGAGGGGGAGGAACAATAACACAACAGTTTTGTGTGCAATTAAATATCCATAAATATAAATATATAAATACATAGATATATATTTTAATATTTTGTGGAGGACAAGAGACATTATGCTTTTCTTTGCCCCAGAAAATCTTCCAGTCTTGCCAGTGTTCTCCGGCAATCCCATTATACGGTTAATACACTGTCAGTGAATGGGGATAGTGTCACGGGTGTTTTGATTGAAATGGCCATTGGGGTTTTGCCTGCCATGTAAATGTTGTACAGGAGGCTTCCGTGCACATTCAGACCAGACTAGAATGGCAGCAGGTGGAAAGACGGGGAGGAGTTTTTATTTTCCGAATGTTGTCGTTATTACCTTGCCCCCCCTGCATGTTTACTAGTGGATACAAGCTCATGTTAATTAACGCCCACCCTATCAATTAGACAATATAGCCTCGTGCACCAGCTGCCCCAAGAGTTTGTAATTATCAACTCCCAAGGAAGCCAGAATAAACAAAGGCCTGGAGCCAATTAGAGGGAACACTCTGCAAGCTCCCCGACTTCCTAAAACAAATAAGTTCCTGATGATCATATTTTCCAGCGATGCGTTATTAGACATACTGAACCAAAATTTTTCCTTCCAGTTATGTACATCTGCCTGTAGGAATGTTGTACTCTAGAGGACCAGAAAAGATAATTTCTATCTATTGGGCTACTCTCAAAGGTTAGAAATTAATATGTCATTTTATCTTCAATAGAAGGATTAACTATGTGTCGGACACCATGGAGACACAATTAGTGTGTGCCATAAGTGTAGAACAGGCTTGTAGTGATCGGCAGCCTGTTATACACTGCGCCAATTTTTATTTCCTGTTGACTTGGAAAATATTGCCAAGATTTTTACTTTGAAAGCAAGTGACAGTGAGACTAGAAAACAAGTCTCAAAAAAAGGTTTGAACTGTAGTTTGTGAACTTCAAAAAGAAAAAAAAACTTGCATTTATATATCACCTTTCATGACCACAGGATGTGCCAAAGTGCTTTACAATTAAGTACTTTTGAAGTGTTGCTACAGTTGTAAGGTTGCCAACACTGCATCCAATTTGTACACAGAAAGCTCCCACAAATGGCAATGTGATCATGACCAGTAGACGAATGATTACCGGAAAGAAGATTGGATATGGCGTAAAATCAGCTGCCGATTTGCCACAAGCCCATTTCACACTTCTGACACAGACTAAATTCATTCCCCATGTAAACCACGGCTAACCTAATTTTAACTGGGTTGGAAAGAATAGTAGAGAAAGGTCTGCCAAAAATGTAAGCATTACTTTCTTGAAATATACAATGATCTCTGTTTCCAACACCTAGTTATTGCACAAATTTGCCATCCTCTGTGTGAAGAAGTGCTTTCATGATCTGTAGTGATCTTCTCCCCTGCCAGTCAAGTGGAGTAACAAATGGGCTCCATGATCATTGTTCATGAACATTGAACCTAAACGGTTGTATTAAACTTCAAGCCTAAAGCTTATGGGGAAACCCAGAGTTATTAAATATTAAATTTGCTGTATTTAATGCTTAAAAACTTTTTTTGTGTTGCATTATACAGAAGAATGTAAGTTTAGGTCTAACATAGTACTTCATACAAATGTACTCATGGCCTTTCTTTGCTATTTTCATGGGAATTTAAACTTGTTTACAATAAAAAGATTATTGTCTGTATGAAAATAGTAAACCAGGTAAGGCTCTACTCTATATGAAACATTTGTACACTAAAGTCATGCACCCTAATTTCTCTTATTACTCATGCTGATGGGTCTCTCTGGTAACATTTTTTGCATTTCTTCTATATCAGGTTATTCAATAATGTTTATGAAGGCACCTACTCACTTTTTATAAAGTTGTGATACCCAAAAATAGTGTTCCCAACTCAACTGTTGATCCAAGGACTGATCATTTATGAATAAGAAATCAAAGTTTGCTGCAAAATTCCCAGAGTTGTATAGAGGAGAAAATATAATATCTGAACATGTTCCTTACACAAGCTTCTGCTTTAGTTGTGTTGGCATCACAGGCAATATCCATATTCCACCAAGATTTATATGGGTAGCACTAGCTAAACCAAGCATGACCTGCCGAGATACCAGGTAGCACTGGTAATGAAAATTTTTAAATGGAAATAATCTAATGATGGGTCTTGAAGATTTCAAGCATGGGACTGTGACTATTTCTTTTGTCAGCTTGTTCCATTGTGGGATTGTCCTTGGGAAGAAAGATTGTTGATACACTGTCTTGGAAGCAAATGGTGTCTATAGTTTGTGTGGATGGCTCCCTCATGTTTTGTCATTGCCGGAGAGAATCAAGTTCTTGTTTCTGTTAATTCCCACCAGTCCATTCCATATTTTATAGAACATGGTCAGTCTGTTTTCCTCCCTCCTTTGCTTTGGTGATTCCCATTCCAAATCTTCAATCGAGGATGTGACACTGGTATATTTCCTTTTACTGATTTGTGCAGAATAATGCAGCCTGTCTTTGGACAACTTCAATCTTATTTATATCTCCTACCACATAAGGATCCCAAACACAACTTGCATACACCAGGACTGGATGAACAAATGTTTGGTAAGCTATAGCTCTGATATTTTTGTTGCAACAGCGAAGATTCATCCTCAGAAATCCAAGACCCTATTTGCTTTGGCTGTTATCTGCTGAATGTGGAACCCCCATTGAAGATTGTTTTAAACATGAACCCCCAAGTATGTTTGTGTATCTACCTGTTGGAGAACTTGAAAACTATCCAACAGTGGACCGTTTTTGTTGGTGATGCACATGACTTAGCAGTTTTTGGCATTTCACAGGCTTCCCTTTTTCCTTGCAATGCTGGTCATTGTCTCTAAGGTATGATTTTTAGCTTAAGGCTCTAGGTTTGATCCCTGGCACCAGTCGTGACTTCTTGTGCTGGATTTGGCTTGTTGCTGTTAGGTACGAGGTAACATTTAAAGACATTCCATCTGATTAGCGTAAAGAACTTTGTCTCTGGGTCAGGTTATTTAACTCTTATTTGAACTATCGTCGCCAACGGCCCTAGGGTGTGGTTAACATAGACTGCTGGAGACAACGCCTCTCGGAACTTTCAAACATTTAGTAACTATATACAATTATATACATGGATAGATAAGCATAAAGCTCCTTCCAGAACCATCTGTCTCTTGGATCTGGTCACACGTGATCTGACATCACCAATGAACATGAGCTATTGCACAATATCTATTAACCCTTTATACCACATTACTTACCTTCCTTATAGTTAATATAAAATTTCCAAGATTCATATTTCTCTTTCCATCTCCTGCCGAATTCCTGAAAAAATCATATTTAAGATCTAAACAGGTAATTTGGAGTTGTCATCAATTTTCCATATTATTGCTAAGAAAAATTACTGTTTCGATTTGAAAGAAATAATAATCTTATTTTTATACTATCTGAAAATGGTTGCAACTCTCTCCATCCTGGGCCACAATATAGTTCTTAACAGTATTAAAAATGGTATGTGGAGTTACTTTGCACATTGTCTAAATTTTATCTGGTGCTTTAGAACCATGAGGCAATGGAGTACTTCAGTGCGCCATTTCAAGATAATGCACTAATTATTTTGAAAGACAGAAATTGATCAAGCACTGGAGTCTAGCAATGAGACTTAGCAGGAAAAATGTGATGGAACTTCCTTTACACTGCACCTTGCTGTTCTTGCTTCTTTTGACTTTGTGAAACTATTAATTGATCAGGAATGTGGTGGGAATTTATAATATCTTTTGGTGTCAAAAAAGACACAGCATTAGTATAGTGTTTCCGTAATGCGGACTTCCTTAATAGGAATGTGAGCATGCATCTGGAGGCTTCAGTTTTCTATCAGCCCTAGAAGATTAACACGGACTCCTCATGGATTATACATTTTTTACACTGAAATATTTTATAAGCCAATATAATGCATGCACATGGAAGCTTTAAGTTGACACAACTACCTCAGAAGTGTTCGAATTGACAGAAAGATATAAAAACCTTACATTTATATTTCTTTATGCAGTACATCACAATATACTGTAATACAGTACATCACAGCTGAATCTAAATGGTGCCATTGAATTATTTAATCCTTAACATTTGACTATTTATGAGTAAAAGGATTACATTAACTCTACTATTCTGTTTCATATTAAGTATATTCTATGTGTTTCAATTCTGAATATCACAGTCAATGTTCATTAAAAATGCTAACATGAGCTCTCTCACCTTGCTCAGCAAGTAAGTGCACAAGCAAATGGCACTACTAAACCACACTGACTGGGAAGTTTCTCAGTTCATTGTTTAACATGTACTGAGTTCACAGCTCTCAGCCGAGGTAAAATTACACTGCTGCAATTGGCTTTGTGTCACTACAATTTAAAAGAAGAAAATGATCCAGGAATCTTGCTGCCGATCATTATTGTGAACAACTTACCCTTTAATTTTTGCTTGTGGTCTGTGGGCGATTTGTTTAAGTGCACAGGCTCTTTAATTTTTTTTTTTGCGTGGCCATGCAGTTAATAAACGTGCAAGTTTCAAACGTCATTCAGTACTCAAACATTAATCTGCACTGTTCCATTTCAGTGATGTGTGCCAGAAACGTTCGGCTTATCATGTATCTGTGCAGCTGTGTGGATTGTGACCTATAGTCTGAAAGTGTGTGTGTGAGGACCAGCTGCACACAGTTGCCATACTCTCCATGGCTAGCTACCCGGTTGGCACTCACTACTTAAGTTTTCACATGTAGAATGGTGACTGGTGAGTAATCAATACTAATGGAACCATGAGTCAGCCTAGTCTTCAGGAGTGATGGGGCGAAAGAAAGAAAATGCTAGCTCTTTCATTGTTTCTATTTCTCAATGAGTCTGCACAAAATTCTCATTGTTTCTGCTGCACTAATCAAATAATTCTTTTATTACACATTACGTTGCAATATATTTTATAAAAATGTAAAAACTGCATTATCGTCACATACTGATGTGGAAACAAAGGACTTGCAGGATAAAAAGCAAAACTGCTATTACTGATTTTTAAGCATGTCCAAAATGGTTGAACATGTGTAAATTTATACAGACATATGAACAAGGCACAGGAGTAGGCCATTAAGCCCTGTTGAGCCTGCTCCGCCATGGCTGATCTGAAACCTGCATCCAACCTACTGCCAATAACCTATCACTCATTGCTTACCAAGAATCTATCCACCTCTGCCTTAAAAATATTCAAAGGCTCTGCTCCACCCCCTTTTCAGGAAGAGAGTTCCAAAGACTCATGACCCTCTGAGTGAAAAATTTTGCCTCTTCTCTGTTTTAAATGGGCGACCCCTTATTTTTAAACAGTGACTCCTAGTCCTAGATTCTTCCACAAGAGGAAACATCCTCTTCACATCCACCCTTTCAAGACCCCACAAGATCTTATATGTTTCAATCAAGTTGCCTCTTACTCTTCTAAACACCAACGGATATATGCCTAGTCTGTCCAACCTTTCCTCATAAGACAGCCCACCCATTCCAGGTATTAGTCTGGTAAACCTTCTTTGAACTACTTCCAACGCATTTAGATCCTTCCTTAAATAAGGTGACCAATACTGTACACAGTACTCCAAATGTGGTCTCACTCGTGCCCTGTAGTACTGAAGTATAACCTCCCTACTTTTGTATTCGATTCCTCTTGCAACAAATGCTAACATTCAATTAGCTTTCCTAATTGCCTGCTGTACTTGCATACTAGCCTTTGGTGATTCATGCGTTAGAACACCCAGATCCCTCTGCACCTCAGAGCTCTGCAATGTCTCAGCCTTTAGTTTATATGTTTCCCTTTTATTCTTCCTGCCAAAATGGACAATTTCACATTTTCCCATATTATACTTCATCTGCCAGATCTTTACCAACTCACTTAACCTATCTCTATCCCCTTGTAGCTCCCTTATGTCCTCTTCACAACTTACTTTCCTACCTATCTATGTGACATCAGCAAATTTGGCAACCATCCCTTCAATACCTTTACCAAGTCATTTATATAAATTGTAAACAGTTGAGGTCCCAGCACTGATCCATGTGGCATGCCACTTGTTACACCTTGCCAACCTGAAAAAGACCCATTTATGCCTATTTTCTGCTTCCTACTTTGGAAGCCTACTTTGGCTAGTTAATCTTCTATCAATGCCATTATGTTACCTTCTATACCATGAGCTTTTATTTTCCGCAATAACCTTTGATGTGGCACTTTATCAAATGCCTTCTGAAAATCTAAGTACGGTACATCCACCAGTTCCCCTTTATCCACAGCACATGTTACTTCCTCAAAGAACTCCAATAAGTTGGTTAAACATGATTTCCCTTGCACAAAACCATGTTGACTCTGCTTGATGATCTTGAGCTTATCCAAGTGTCCTTAATAATAGCTTCTAACATTTTCCCTATGACAGATGTTAAGCTAACTGGTCTGTAGTTTCCCGCTTTCTCTCTCCCTTTTTGAATAATGGAGTTACATTTGCTATCTTCCAATCTAATGGGACCTTTCCTGAATCTAGGAGTTTTGGAAAATTAAAACCAATGCATCAACTATCTCATTAGACTCTTCTTTTAAGACCCTAGGATGAAGTCCATCAGGACCCAGGCTCTTGTCAACCCGCAGCTCCAACAATTTACTCAGTGCCACTTCTCTGGTGATTATAATTTCCCTGACTTCCTTCCCCACTTCCATTTCCTGGTTTATAGCTGCTTCTGGGATGTCACTTCTATCCTCTATAGTGAGAACTGATGCAAAATACCTGTTCAATTCATCTGCTATCTCCTTGTTTTGCATTATCAGTTCTCCAGACTCACTTTCTATACGTCCAATGCTCACTTTGTTAACTTGTTTCTTTTTAAAATATTTATAGAAACTCTTCCTTTCTGTTTTTTTATATTTCTGGCTAGCTTTCTCTCATACTCTAATTTTTCCCTCATTATTAGTATCTTAATCATTCTTTGCTGTTCCTTATATTCTGTCCTGTTTTCTGGCCATTTCTTGGACTTTTCTTATTCGTTGGAATGTATCTATTCTGTGCATTCTTAAATATCCCCTTAAATATCAGTCACTGCATCCCCATTGACCTATCCCTTAACCCAATTTGCCAATTCACTTCAGCCAGCTCAGCTTTCATGCCCTCATGATTGCCCTTATTTAAGTTTAAAAACTTAGTCTCAGACCCATTCCTCTCTCCCTCAAAGTGAATGTAAAATTCAATCATATTAGGGTCGCTGCTACCTGTGGGTGCCTTTACTATGAGATCATTAATTACTCCCATCCCATTGCACAATACCAGGCTTAGTTTAGCCTGCTCTCTGGTTGGCTCCAGAACATGCTGTTCTAAGAAACTATCCTGAAAACATCCAAACATCTGGAAGCCTCATCTAGGCTATTTTTGCCCATCTGACTTTTCCAGTCCATATGTAAATTAAAACCTCCAATGATTATCACCGTACCTTTCCGATCAGCTACAATTATTTCTTCCTTTATGCTCAACCCTACTATGTAGTTACAGTTAGGGGGCCTGTACACGATTCCCACAAGTGACTTCTTACCTTTACCATTTCTCATCTCTACCCAAGCCATTCACACATCCTGGTTTCCTGAACTGAGGTCATCCCTCTTGTGACAATACCATCATTAACTAACAGAGCAACCCCTCCACCTTTTTCTCGCTTCCTGTCCTTCTTAAATATCCTGTACCCTTCAATATTTAGGTCCCAGCCCATGTCTTCTTCAGTCATGTCTCAGTAATGGCTATTAAATCATAATTATTTACTTCTATGTCCACTCTCAGTTCATCTGTTTTGTTTCAAATGTTACTTACATTCAGATACAGAACATTTACTTTTCACAGAATCACACAGTGCAGAAGAGGCCCTTCGGCCGATCAAGTCTGCACCGACACGTGAAAAACAACTGATCTACCCACCTAATCCCATTTACCAGCACTTGGCCCATAGCCTTGAATGTTATGACGTGCCAAGTGCTCATCCAGGTACTTTTTAAAGGCAACCCGCCTCCACCACCCTCCGAGGCAGCACATTCCAGACCGTCACCATCCCCTGGGTAAAAACGTTTTTCCTCATACCCCACCAAACCTCCTGCCCTTCACCTTGAACTTATGTCCCCTCGTGATGGACCCTTCAACTAAGGGGAACAGCTGCTCCCTATCCACCCTGTCCATGCCCCTCATGACCTTGTACACCTCGATCAGGTCGCCGCTCAATCTTCTCTGCTCCAATGCTCCAATATCCCACGTGCATTTCCCGTCTTTATAAGTCTCCCATGTGGGACCTTGTCAAAGGCTTTGCTGAAATCCATATAAACTACATCAACTGCACTACCCTCATTTACACACCTGGTCACCTCCTCAAAAAATTCAATCAAATTTGTTAGGCATGACCTCCCTCTGACAAAGCCATGCTGACTATCCCTGATCAAACCATGCCTCTCCAAGTGGAGATTGATTCTCTCCTTCAGAATTTTCTCCAATAGTCTCCCTACCACTGATATGAGACTCTCTGGCCTGTAGTTCCCTGGCTTATTTCTACAACCCTTCTTAAATAGCGGAACCACATTAGCTGTTCTCCAGTCCTCTGGCACCTCCCCCGTGGCCAGAGAGGAATTAAAAATTTGGGTCAGAGCCCCTGCGATCTCCTCCCTTGCCTCTCTCAGCAGTCTGGGACACAAATCATCCAGACCTGGAGATTTGTCCATTTTTAAGTCTGCCAATACCTCCAATACCTTGTCACTCCCTATATCAATTTGCTCAAGAACTTCGCAGTCCCTCTCCCCAAGTTTGATACCTTCATCCTTATTCTCTTGGGTGAAGACAGGTGTGAAGTATTCGTTCAACACTCTACCAATATCCTCTGGCTCCACCCATAGATTGCCCCCCTGGTCCCTAATGGGCCCTACTCTTTCCCTGGTTATTCTCTTCCCATTATTATTATTCCTGGTTCTCTTCCCATTGATATACTTATAGAATATCTTGGGATTTTCCCTACTTGTACCAGCCAGAGCTTTCTCATATCCCCTCTTTGCTCTCCTAATTGCTTTCTTAAGCTCCACCCTGCACTTTCTGTACTCCACTAATGCCTCTGCTGATTTGCTTCCCTTGTACCTGCCTCTCTTTTCCTTCTCATCATATCCTGAATACTTCTAGTCATCCATGGTTCTCTGGGCTTGTTACTCCTTCCTGTCACCCTAGAGGGAACATGTTGAGCTTGTACCCTCCTCATTTCCTTTTTGAATGCCCCCCACTGCTCCTCTGTAGATTTCCTCACAAGTAGCTGTTCCCAGTCTACCTTGGCCAGATCCTGCCTTATTTTACTAAAATCCACTCTCCCCCAATCCAAAACATTTTTTTGCAACTTGTCTATTTCTTTGTCCATAACAAGCTTAAATTGTACTATGTTGTGGTCGCTATCGCTAAAATGCTCCCCCACCACCACCTCAGCCACCTGCCTGGCTTCATTCATTTTTACCCTTTTATTCTTTTTATAAACTCTAGGGCAGGATCTTCCTCCCGACGGGGGAGTTATGCGGGAGCGGGCCTGAGTGGGTGGGTTCCTGACTGGCGCCCCCGGTCAGGGGCACGCTGCCATTTTACGTGGGCGGGCCAATTAATGCCCGCTCAGCGTGACATCCTCCAGGAAGTGCTATGCGCTCCCTTTGCGGGCGTGGGGGGGGGGGGGGGGGGATTCCCTGAGCCAGGAGCGCGTGAAAGAGCACACAGATCTCCCTGAGGCAAAGTGCTACCTCAGAGGGATCGGCTCAGGGTTGAAAATTTCAATAAAGAAGGGGAAAAAAATTACTGACATGTCCACTCGTGCCACTGTCACATGAGCTGGGTCATGTCAATTTCTTTTATTTAAACATTTTATAAAAAATTTAATACCCTCATGAAACCTCATCCCACCCGTGGATGAGGTTTCATGCCTTTTCAGAAGCCCGCCTGGGTGGGCAAGTCCATTAATCATGTTAATTACTTTTTTAATAGCCTTAACAGGCTTTTGACAGTTAGGTGGGCTGCGTGCCCGCTGAACTGAAAATCTAAATGATGCGGGTGATGTTGGGATGGCGCGTCATTTTACATGTCGGCGAGCAGGCCCCGCCCCTGCCCACTGAACAGAAGATTCTGCCCCTAGTTTCATCTGTCGGCTTACCGCTAGATTTGTACTCTCTATCCCTTCCTCTCACGGTCTGTTTTTCATTTCCAAAATAATACCTTTTTCTTTTGTCTTGTATCTGCTCTTTGATTTACCACGTCTTCCCAAATTTGATCCCTTGCCCCCATTATTTTGTCTAGAACCCTCTCTACATCCCTGTGCAGCTAGCAAGAACACCGGTTCAGTCGTTATTTGTATCTTGAAATCTTTTCTACACAGGTGTAATTTAGTATTCCTTAATATTATGATTCTGTGACAATAGGCCAGGAATCGCTGCAACAGCATATCCCATGACCAGTGATATGAATTGGGCTTCTTACTCTGCTGCAAATTGCTGAAACAGCAAAGTGTTGTCAATGCTGCATTTGGGACATCCAATGCTATACCCTTAACCAATGAAAAGAAAGGATGGAGAAATAAACAGAGAAAATAATGGAGAAGGAAATTGGGCAAATTTCAGAATCACGGAATTGTAATTTGGATCATAAAAATGAAGGAAGCCATTCAGCCCATTGTGTCTCTCCAAATGAGTCATGCACCCAGTGCCGTTCCCCGCCTTCTCCCCATAACCCTGTACATTCTTCCTTTCCAGAAAATAAAAGATTGGAGTTATTTAGGTACAGAAAGAGAAATAGAAAGAAAGTGGATTAAGAAAGATGGGAGAAACGGAAAGGAAAAATAAAAAACATAAAATGTGAAAAAGCAACAGAAGAGGACGTTGTAAGCGAGTTGTGTTTGGGGATTGGTGTATTGATCCTTGAGAAGTTAATGAGTGAATGGCAGGGTAGCTGTTTGAAAAGTCCAAACATTCTTCAGCCATGAAGTGTTGAATTAGTGCTCTCATCAATCATGATAAGGAAGAGTGGAACTGAAGGAACATTGGAATTGGTAGATGGGAAAAAAACAACTTTCGTCCAGTTCACCTTCTACCATCCTGGCAGTCAGATGATAACGGAGTTGTTGACTAATCTCGGCAAATTAACCTACAACAGACTCAGAAATAACATGAGGAAAATCCTAGGGGTGGAGAGCTTTGTGAACCATAAGCCTAAAGTCATTTTTTTCTTGCAAGCATACTACACTTACCCACATCATGTGGTCATGTGGGGCAGCATTTTCTCTCCCGGGGTGGGGCCACAGGAAACAAATGTTGGGATTTTTTTGGGTCCCGAACATGCCTCAAGGAGGAAACAATCATTCATCGTGACTTTCATGGTAGTGGCTTTTTAATTTTCTTGGAGACATGTTCGCCATCCTATTAAGGACAACAAGCAGGCTCTCAAAGCTCTCTGGAGAGCCAATCAGAGGCCTTCTAGCTTGATAGGCATAGCAGGCTGTAATAGAGAATGGTAAGGGCAAGGGTAAGTATAATTATAACTGGGGCTATAGAGAGAGCTTTAAATTGATAGTCCAGGATGGTGGGGAGGCTTCAGCTGAGGGGAGACTTGGAAAGTTAAAGAGTAAGGACAAGGCAATAGTGTAGGGTAGCAATGCAGGTAATGATAACTAGAGTGTGATAGGATGGGACAGAGCATAAAAACATAATAGGGCACCAGCAAATAAGGTCAGGGCAGGGAAAAATGGTAAAAACACAGAAATAAAGACTCTTTATCTGAATGCACACAGCATTTGTAACAAGAAGGATGAATTGATAGTATTATGGACAGGGTGAGAGAACTACTGAAATCAGTGTTCCCTTCCCTACTATTAGTAATCAATAAGATTTTGAAAGGAAGATGTGCATTTCTTAGCCCTTGAGTGTCAACAATGTGGACAAACAGCAGCTGGCTTTTTGTGGGTTCAAATAAAGAGGACTGTTCATTCACACGCTCACCCCGAAATCTAAGGCTATGACACTCACTCATACAGTCACACACACAAACACAATCGAAAGTACAGTTAAAGAGAATAGTGCACTTTTACATGTTATAAACAAAAGTAATAGTTCATAATTCACACTATTATCCTATTCTGGAAAACACGTGTTGCAGGCCTGGTGGAAAAGGCATCTTCACCCCTGAAGTGTAATTTAGGTAAGTTCAGCAACTGGAGTCATGTGCTGAAATGCTTTTAGGATTCTCTCGAAGAGTTGAACTTTCGGCAGGTCATGAAGTTAATTGCTTGTAGTCTCGTTACCAAGAGGTCAGTTGACAGTATTGGTGGACATGAAAAGCAACAGGCTTGGAGACCTTATGGTGTTAAAGTCACCAGTTCTTAAGACATAAACATTACTGCCCTTTCTGCTGCTGCTGTGTCTCTGCAGACAGCACTCAAAGGTTAAAAAGGAGACCAAAATGGCTGCCCTACCATATGTCTTCTCACAGTTCCTTTTTCCAAATATGATTTTGGTGTTAGGTAAATTAGCCACAACCTGATTTATTGTTTGCAGACATTCGTCCTGAGAGGGGTTGAGACTATCACCAACTTTGTTTGAACGAACCATTCAGTTCAGGAATGTCTTTTGGATGGTCTCAGGATGTGGCCAGTTGACACCTCATAGTCTCCTTTGTCATTTTGTATCCTTTTTTCCTTGCAAGACAGTGTGGCAGTTTTTGAATTCACAGATTAGGTCAGATGGCCCTCAGTGGCCATCTTTTGCAGCACATATTGTCCATTTTTAAAAGAAAAGTCAGTTACAAAAGATGTCACACTGAGTAAAGTTCATATTTTAAAAGTTTTAAATATGACATGCCTTTTCAGGACATGAAAATGGCATATAAATGAATATGATAAAGCCTTTAGAGGCATGATTGCAAAGTCACCACAGGCGAGGCCCAAATATAATATGCTATGTGGGAACTCCAGGATGCTTCCCATGTCCTGGATAACCATATATGGAGGAAGTGCCATCAGTTGCAGCAGCTTGAGCTCTGAGTTTGAACAGCAGTTGGCATCACTGCGGTGCATCTGTGAGGTTGAGAGCTTTGTACATAGCATGTTCTGGCACCAGCACTGATCCCTGTGGCATTCCACAGTTACAGTTTTCCAAGTTGAAAGTGACCCCATTTATTCTGACTCTCTGTTCCTGTTAGTCAATCTTCTATCCGTGCTAATGTATCACCACCCAACACCATGTGCTTTTATCTTGGCAGTAACCTTTTATATGACACCTTATCAAATACATTTTGGAAATCCAAGTATACCACATTTACTTATTCCACTCTACTTGTTACATCCCCAAAGAACTCTAATAAATTTGTCAAACATGTTTTCCCTTTCACAAAACCATGTTGACTCTGCCTGATTATATTCTGATTTTCTAAATGTCTTGCTACTACTTACTTAATAATGCATTCCAGCATTTCCCTAATGACAGATGTTAGGCTAACCAGCTTACAGTTTCCTGCTTTCTGTCTTCCTCTTTTCTACATTTTCGGTTTTCCAATTCCACTTGGACCTTTCCAGATCTAGGAAATGTTGGAATTCTCCACCACCACTACTTTTAAGACCCTAGGTTGCAGGCCATGAGGTCCAGGGAACTTGACAGTTTTTAGTCCCATGCATCCAGTCCTGTGTTGTAGCTTCACCAGGTTAGCATCTCATTTTCAGAGTTGCCTACTGCTGCTGCTGCTTGCATGGTGTTCTACGCTATTCATTGCACTGGTGTTGGTCATTTGGCTTCATGATGTTGGAGGAGTGAAGGATATGCTGGGCCGCAAGTTTACAGATTATGATGGAATGCAATTCTGCTGCTGCTGATGGTCCATAGTGATTTATGGTTGCCCTGTTTTGAGCTGCTCGATCTGTTTTCTGTCCTTCTTAACATGTTGGTAATGGAACACCACACAGAGGAAGGGCATCCTCCATTTGAAGATGGAACTTGGCCTCAACAAGGACTGTGGTGTGCTTCCTCCTATTGATGTTGTGGACAGATGCAGTTATGACATATAGATTGTGGGAACAAGGTCAAGTAGGTTACTCCTTCATGTTGGTTGACTCACCATTTTCTGCAAGCTTATGACCTTTAGGACTCAGACAGCTTGGTCAGTGGCAATACCACTGAGCCATCTCTTGGTAATGAACAATATATTGGTGATGTAAATTCTGGTGCTGTATCTGTGGATTAACTGCAGATCAATAACACAGTAGTGTTAGAACAGTAATTTCCAGTTGCTCAACACTGACGTCAAGAAGAATTTAGTGTTACTGCTGCGAATTGTGATATTCATAAAAATATGGTCACAGATTTACTTTAACTTTTAAATCACAATATGTGATGACATAAAAAATTAAGCAGCTCTTTTTATAATTTTTGGGATGTTCTTGGGCCCAGACTCACTACAGGAGAGTTTTCATAGAATAATAGAAAATGTAACACAGGAGAAGTCATTTGGTTCCTAACCCGGGGCTGTGCTCTCTCCTGTAACCCCATTCCCCTCAAATCCTATTCCCCTTTTCAAATATTTACCCTATTCCCTTTTAAATATTCTAACCTCTCCCTTGGTAGCCATCTGTGGTAAAGTATTGCAGTCTAATAGCCCTCAGTTCAAGAATTTTTCTCCTTCCTTCTCCCATTTCCACTTTGCTCTTCCAATAAGATTCCTTGGTCTTTATCTCTTTGTTCCTCATTCTCCCACCAGTGGAAATCACCTTTAACTAGTCAACAAAATCGTGGGGTTTCACTCTTATGCTTAACTAGCTTCTCCTCCCTCACTGCCAATCAGTTCTGTTGAAGGGTCATGTTGGACTCGAAACGTCAACTCTTTTCTTCTCCACCGATGCTACCAGACCTGCTGAGTTTTTCCAGGTAATTCTGTTTTTGTTTTGGATTTCCAGCATCCGCAGTAGCTTTTTGTTCTTACTCCCCATATTGCTTCTGCTGCTACTCTTGCCTCTGTAACAATTGATGGGCCTCATGCCCAAGCACCCATCGCTCTGACAGCCAATCCCTCTCATTCCCTGGTTAGTCCAGTTGGCCAGATGGCTAGGGAGTGATGCAGGATAACAACAGCAGGGTGGGATCACTCCCTATACCAGCTGACGTAGTTCTTGGGGTCTGTATCCTTGTCTTGCCCCATAGTGATATCATAGTATAAACAATCATTGGACAACGAGGATGCTACATGAAGAGAGAGAGAGTGTCTTTAAGTATTTTGAACATCACTTTAATATCCCCAAAGTCTACATTTTTCTAAAGTAAATAGACCCTGCTTTTTAAATCTATCTGGACAACTAAGCTATTTTAAATTGAGTATCATTTGTCTGACCCTCCTGTGAACTGCTTCCAGACCGTATACATCACTCAAAGTTACAGATATGGCTAAGATAATCTCCAATATGTTTTTACATGTCATGATATGAAGAGGCAGCTGATGGAATAATATGTTCAGCAATGTCTCACTGAAAAGGAGCTCATTTGAGAAGGTAGTGATGAGCCGCTGCCTTGAACTGCTGCAGTCTATATGATGTACTTAAGTCCACAGTCATGTAGGGATGTTGGATTCCAAATGTCGATCAGAGGTAACTTGACAGTAAACACTTTTTGTAAAAGTCTTTCTCCAGTAATCCATGGAGTGTTTAGTAACAAGTGCCTAATAATCACCGAAGGCATCTCACTAGGCAGACAATCTTGTCCACTAGGTGGCAGCAATGTGCCAAAACTGTGTCAAACAAGGTTATTGAAATTTTACAGATGAAAAAAAATTATTGACTCTTGGGGAAATAAAAGGGGTGGCATTTTTTCTGGTAGGCTTCCTACATTATCTCCATCATTTTCTGTACCCTGCAGGGGTCCAAATTTAATTTGAAAGGATCCTATATTGTGCAGTACTGAAACCCCTCAAGAATGGCATTCAAAAAATGTCACATCATCAAGAACAACCGATTCCTTCTTAAATCTACTGAAGGAGGAGAGTTTACACGACAGACCATAACAAAAAGACTAGCACAAAATAAACCACCTTGTCAATCCCTTGACGTTACAGGGTGACAAATTTATTTCTGTATGAAACCAAACACATTGTATCCTGTCTATATATGTACAGCTTTTCCACTTCAATGGTTTTCCCTACTTATTTCCAGTACTGACATAAAATAAGATTTATGTGCAAAAGAAATGTATGAATGGAAAAGGCATGTTTAGTTAAATTCACATCATCGAGAAGACAGAGCACCAGTAAATAGAATTAGACCGTGATCAAATAGCATTATTTTTAAAATGGTTGCCTTTCAGTTCATAATAAACCTTGGGGTAGGGGGAGGGGTGGAATCACCTGAAACAACCAGTGTTTTTATCTTCGAACCCAAAGGTTTGGCCACCAGGATTGGAATGTCAGGCATAGACCAATGAGATTCCTGATTGACATGCATCAGGGAGCAATAACCTTTAAGTGTTTTAGATAATTCTCTAAAGTTTGCTTTTCAGTGTTAGTGATGCATACACTGCATGACTTTTTAAAATTTGTTCTCACATTTTTGGTATTGCTAACAAGACCCCATTTATTGCCTAGCCCTAGTTATACTGAGAAAGTGGCTGTGGATCTTCTCCTTGTGGTAATGTCGCTGTCACAAATAGGTAGGAATCCCAGGATATTATTATCACCAAGGGTGATGAGGGAATAGCGACATATGATCAAGATAGGATGGTGTGTGACTTGTCGGAGAACTCAGAGGCAATGGTAATTCTGTTACATTGTTGCTCTTGGCCTTCCCAGGGGTGCATGTGATGGTGATGTTGAAGTAAAAATAGGATGTGTTTGAGAGGCATGTAGTCAGACAACTTCGCCTAACTTCCAAGTCATATGATCACTCACCAAAGCAATAATTCCTCATGAAGTGTTACCAAAGGACATTGAAGCACCCTTGAATCTTGATTTTATAATTGCAGTATGAAGAATATGCTGCTGTGAATCACTGGAGTGCGTAGAACTTTTGTTAAATGACATGTAAAGCTGGCCATGTCATGACTGCACTATGGATGACTTATCTTGTCCCGATGTGATTGTGCTACTAGCACTGATTAGCATCGGTCCTTAGGTAGCCCAGCTTTATTTGACACTGACAAATTTCTTCAGAGATTAACATTGTGATGGCTTCATGTAACTGACTCAGTCTTCACTTTGGACATGGAAGTTGGGAGTTTGTTTTCCAGGCAATAGCGGTTATTTTCTGGCCACTGTACGTGCCTTCGTAATGGACAGCTGAAGCAGGTAGACAGAAACATAAAATTAAATAAAGTTAACCTTGCGTTCAAGATTCCACACTAAGAGTTGCACTGGAATTGCAGCATTCACACCGGAATTCTGCAGAGTTGAATTCTCCCAGAGTTTGTGGGTTGGCACATTCATATGGGATTTTCACTATTCGATACATGAAACGGGAGTACAATACTGGGATAAAAATCCAAGGCTGGAACTGAAGAAAGAATGAGAGACCAATGGGCAGAATCTTATCCTCATTAAAAATAATCACCGGTCGGGATCAATTTTGTGTCCTGAGCTGGAATTTGCTGGTAGCCTTGGAAGGATAGCAGCTACATTGGCAGAGGCGAGTGCTGCCATTGTGGGATGGGGACTGAGAGTTTTGTGTCTCTGTGTCTATTTTATACACACCCACCAATGTCACACACAGGACTGGTAAGCTATATGTAGGTTTGGTTTATTTGAAGATACATTACAGGATGGCTCAGGAGACAAAACTATATTAGGGTTTCAGCAACCATTATTCATAGGGACAGCACAGCTGCAATTCCTACACACATGACCAGCTGCTGGTCAGGTGCTGCTTTACATCCTGGTTACTTACTAATTTGCATATTCCCTTAAAGTGATATCACAACATCCCCCTTTTCTTCAAGGTAACATTACATACATTAAGAGTAGAAATACATGCAGAGTAGGCTGGTTGCGAAAACTATTTGCCCAAAAGATAGATGTTTAAGAGATTAACATATAAATGGTTTACTAATCCTCCTGGATCTTGTGATGGTATGACCTTCCTGAGATCTAGACTTATCACTCAGATGTTCTTGACTTGTAGGTGCTTTGGCATCCTGTATATTATCAGAGTGTTGATTGGTTTCATGATAGTCTTGCACAATTTCACTTTGAGTTCTTCTTTAAACAGCTGTACAATTCCCTTAGCTGCCTTTTGTTTCTCCATAACGTCACTCCATTAGGTTTTGTGAGCGCATAGGATTTAGGCTCACTGCACACTTTGGACACTGCTGTGGGTGACCAGGTTTCCTGGGTGGGATGCATGACCTGAAACTTTTTTCCTATACGCAGATAAGGCAATTCCTTATCTGCATGTCGGCCGTGTGTCGGCCCTATTCTGGCTTGTTTTTCGAGGTGTTTCTCTTGTATTTCTGAGAACTGGGACAGATCGTGGCTTGGCAAGGTTCTCCTAACCTGCCTTCCGAACATGATTTCTGCTGGTGACACCAAGCCCATACCCAAAGGTGTTGCTCTGAAGTGTAACATGGCAACATGGAGCTCTTTTTTTGTTTTCCTGCACTTCATGATTAATGCCCTAACAATGCGAACCATTCACTTGACAAGACCATTGAATCTGGAATAGTATGGTGAGGCTGTCACGTACTTTATGCCCCATTTAGCACACATGTCCTAAAAAGGTCTGCCAGTATATTGTGACCCATTGTCTGATATGGTCTTTTCAGGTGTACTGAACAAATGGAGTATTGCACACAATTTATCCTCCACGGAAGCACTTGAGGTATCCTTCAATCACCTGATGATTGGAAACTTGGAAAAGTAATAAGGAACAAGGAAAAAGTTGTCACCACGGATAGCGAATAAATCTGTTGCAATTTTGGACCAAGGGTACGATGGAACCCCATGAAGATGTAAAGGTTCTTTGTGTTCATCTGTATGGTGACTTTGGCATGCTTTGCACATCTTCACTACCTTCTCGGTATCATTGTTGACCCCTGGCCAATATATAGTTTCCCTGTTCACTTCATGCCCATGCCCTCTGGTGCAACTGTGACAATATGTTCTGGTGAAGAGCTTCAGGTACAACCATGTGTTTTCCTTTGAAAATCATGATCTATTGCAATACCAATTCATCTCTGTATGGCCAGAATCATCTGAGGATGTCTGGTACTACTTGTATTAGGCCAACCTTCTACAATAACATTCCATAGTGCTTTCAATCGTGGACCATTTGTTGTCTCTTCCTGAAGTTGGCTGTGTTTGTGTTGACCAAAACTCATCAGATCAACATTGAGTACATCTCCTTCAATATCGTCAAGTTTGCGGATACACAAAAATAGGTGGGAAGGCAAGTGGTGAGGATGAAACAAGGAGTCTACAGAAGGATATAGACAAGTTAAATGAGTGGGCAAAAACTTGGCAGATGGAGTATAATGTGGGAAAATGTGAGGTTATGCACTTTGGCAGGAAGAATAGAGGAGCTGAATATTATTTAAATGGAGAAAGACTGCAGAAAGAAAGCTGCAGCATAGAGGGATTTGGGGGTCCTAATTCATTAATCACAAAAAGCTAGCATACAAGTTCATCAGGTAATAGCTAAGGCAAATGGAATGTTGGCCTTTATTTCAAAGGGAATGGAGTATAAAAATAGGGAAGCCTTGCTAAAACTATACAAGGCACTAGTTAGACCATACCTAGAATACTGTGAACAGTTTTGATCCCCTTATCTAAAGAAAGATATACTGGCATTGGAAGCAGTCCAGAGAAGATTCACTAGGTTGATCCCAGGCATGCAGGGGTTTTCTTATGAGGAGAGATTGAGTAGATTGGGCCTGTACTCATTGGAGTTTAGAAGAATGAGAGGCGACCTCATTGAAACATTTAAGATTCTTAGGGGGTTTGGCAGGGTAGATGGTGTGAGGTTGTTTCCCCTTGTGGGAGAGTCTAGGACCAGAGGGCATAATCTCAGAGTAAGGGGTTGCCCATTTAAGACAGAGGTGAGGAGGAATTTCTTCTCTGAGGGTAATGAATCTGTGGAATTCTTTACTACAGAGGACTGCAGAGGTTGGGGCGTTAAGTATATTCAAGGCTGAGATAAACAGATTTTTAATCAGTAGGGGATTCCAGGGTTATGGGAAAAGGCAGGAAAGTGGAATTGAGGGTAATCAGATCAGCCATGATCTCATTGCATAGCTGAGCAGACTCGACGGGCCGAATGGCCTACTTCTGCTCCAAAATTTTGTGGTCTTATGGTAATACCTATGCTGGCTACTTGCGCGTAGACGCAAAACATCCATAGTCTTTTGCAGATTTGATAACCTCTTCAGTGTGTCTGAAGTAATCATTTTGCTACCCGGTATGTAACAAACAAACCAGCACTCTTATCAGCAGTCGTCGTAGTCTGGCTGGTGCACTCGTTAGTGACTTGTGCCAAATAATTTCCAATGGTCTGTGGTCAGTTTCCACAATGAATCGTTTGCTAAATATGTATGTGTGGAGTCTTGTGATACCGAACACTAGAGTGAGTGTCTCGCGCTCAATGTTCAAGTAATTGGATTATGCTTGTGATAAACTTTGGAGCCAAATGCAATTGCTTTGCCATCTCACGCTCCTAACTCTTTTTGAAATGCGTTAACTTCTAAGACCGTCCATTTTCTTGGGCCGTAGTATCGTAGAAAACATATCTCTTCTGACAATGCCTGTTCAAGTGACTCAAACACTTGCTGATGGTCCTCCTACCACACATGTGGAACATCCTTCCTTAAGAGCTGTCTTAGTGATGATGCTTTATTGGCAAAGTTGGGTATGTATAGCGCTAAGAAGTTGAAAAATTTGAGGCATCTCTGCAATTTATCTTCATCCCGGGGAGTAAGCACGTGTCATACATCTTTGAGTTTGCCTGCGTCAGTACAAATTCCGGAATTTGAATAGATAGAGCTACAAAAGTTAATCTGACCCGCCTGACATTTCTTGCTGTTGAAGATGAGTCCTTCACAACAAGCTGCTGCCATCAGTGAGTGCAGCTTACTGTCATGCTCTTCTTTAGTTTTGTCCACCATATGCATATGCATCCAGGAATATTTTCTCTAATTCTGTCCATATGCTGCTGGAACAGATTCTGTCTGGTGGATAATCCAAAATGTAATCTCTGGAAGCAGTCCCTCCCAAATGGTGTCCTGAAAGTAGTGATTTCTTGAGATCCCTCTGCCAAATGAAGCAACCAGTATCAGTGTTTGTCGTCCAACTTGGAGAAAAACTATGCTGCTGTGAATTTGGGATTCAATTCCTCTAATGTTGAAATCTTGAGTGCACATCTCTTTAGAGCAAGATTTAGAAGTCTTGGGTCCAAGCATACCTAAATTGTGCCATCTTTTTTCAATACACATGTGATAGTTAGTGTGCTGATGCACAAAACGGAAAATGCCATTATCCAACTTACTCTTAAGCTTCTCCTGCACTTTCTACAAGGGTCGATTGACACAATTGTATCTTCTCTGGGGTGTAGTACAGCATCAGCTCTGAAGCTTCTCATAGCATCAAATCTGTCTGGATATATCTGTTGTAGGTTGTGGACTGACTCAATGCAATTATTCTCAGTCTCTTCGGCTGTAGTAGGTACATTGGTGATCTCGTGTGGTCACAATGTTGAGTTCCATACGCGCCGGTAACCCAGCTAATGCTGGCCTGCTTGTGTCCACCAAGTGATTTCCATCCAGAAGGTTGTAAAGAAAGCTTTTGGCATACTGGCCTTCATAAATCAAAGTATTGAGTATAGGAGTTGGGATGTTATGGTGAGGTTGTATAAGACATTGGTGAGGCCAACTTTGGAGTATTGTGTGCAGTTATGGTCACCTAACTACAGGAAGGATATCAGTAAGATTGAGAGAGTGCAGAGAAAATTTACTAGGATGTTGCCGGGTCTTCAGGAGTTGAGTTACAGGGAAAGATTAAACAGGTTAGGACTTTATTCCTTGGAGCATAGAAGAATGAGGGGAGATTTGATAGAAGTTTACAAAATTGTGAGGGGTATAGACAGAGTAGATGCGAGTAGGCTCTTTCCACCTAGATTAGGAGAAATAAACACGAGAGGACATGGCTTTAGGGTGAAAGGGGAAAGGTTTAGGGGGAACATTAGGGGGAACTTCTTCACTCAGAGAGCGGTGAGAGTGTGGAACGAGCTACCATCTGATGTGGTAAATGCGGGCTCACTCTTAAGTTTTAAGAATAAATTAGATAGATACATGGATGGGAGCGGTCTGGAGAGTTATGGACTAGGTGCAGGTCAATGGAACTAGCGGAATAATATTTCGGCACAGACTAGAAGGACTGAATAGCCTGTTTTTCTGTGCTGTGGTGTTCTATGGTTCTATGGTTCTAATTGCCGTAGCTGCATTTCAATATCAATGTACTTCCGCAATGAATGGGTGACCCATTGTACATAGTTAGTTTGGCTGTCACAGGTTGTATCATTGATTTCCAATAATCCAGATATATATCCTTCAGGATTCTGACTGGTAAGATGTTCACACTCGCTCCTGTGCTGACTTTGGCTGTGAGCGTGTGTTTGTTATTTTCCTTTGGGCATATGATGCTGATAGTAGCAAAAGCCTCTAATTGTTTGACTTCATCCTCACACTGTGTCACATTCACAGTGTGGAAAGCCTGCTTGTTTTCCAGTTGAAGATTTTCCCACTCTGAATCTTTACCCTGGTCTGTCTAGCTGCCAAACTTGTGTGTGTGCTTGCACTGATGCGGGTCTCTGGCGTACTCCCTGTTGTTGCTGCCAGTATGTTGCACATATCCTTTGTTTGGTTGTATCTTATCGTAACCTCTGGTCACACCTCCAGAACCGGATTTCCTACATAGGCGAGGGCAGTGTCTTTTTACACCGTATACCTTGCAAAGGGCTTGGAATGCAGGACAGCTTTGTGGTGGGTGCACTTCCCACACAGTTTGCTTGCTTTCTGAGTCCTGGATACTGCACTAAGATGGGTTGCTGCATCTAGTGCTTGCAGGTGTGTTGTCCAGCCACAGTGGCTTCATATTTTCTGCCATTTTTTAGCAATGTGTCAATATCATGAACTTTCTTTTCTCCAAAAGATCTTTTTGGAAGGCTTTGATCTGCAGCAAAGCTATAACCAGCTCCATTATCCATTCGGACAGCACAGCTTCTGAAAACTTTCAGTCCTTGTCCTTATAATTTATGTCCTTGTAATATCTCCAAATTTGCAGATGACCCAAAGCTGGGTGGGAGGGTGAGCTGTGAGGAGGATGCAGAGATGCTTCAGTGTGATTTGGACAAGCTGAGTGAGTGAGCAAATGCATGGCAGATACAGTATAATGTGGATAAATGTGAGGTTATCCACTTTGGTAGCAAAAACAGGAAGGCAGATTATTATCTGAATGGCTATAAATTGAGAGAGGGGAGTGTGCAATGAGACCTGGGTGTCCTCGTACATCAGTCGCTGAAGGTAAGCATGCGGGTGCAGCAGGCGGTAAAGAAGGCAAATGGTATGTTGGCCTTCATAGCCAGAGCATTTGAGTACAGGAGCACGGATGTCTTGCTGCAATTATACAAGGCCTTGATGAGACCACACCTGGAATATTGTGTGCAGTTTTGGTCTCCTTATCTGAGGAAGGATGCTCTTACTATAGAGAGAGCACAGCGAAGGTTTACCCAACTGATTCCTGGGATGGCGGGACTGACATATGAGGAGAGACTGAGTCGGTTAGGATTATATTCGCTGGAGTTCAGAAGAATGAGGGGGGATCTCATAGAAACCTATAAAATTCTAACAGGACTAGACAGGGTAGATGCAGGAAGGATGTTCCCGATGGTGGGGGAGTCCAGAACCAGGGGTCACAGTCTGAGGATACAGGGTAGACCATTTAGGACTGAGATGAGGAGAAATTTCTTCACCCAGAGAGTGGTGAGCCTGTAGAATTCGCTACCACAGAAAGTAGTTGAGGACAAAGCATTGTATGTTTTCAAGAAGGAGTTAGATATAGCTCTTGGGGTGAAAGGGATCATAGGTTATGGGGAGAAAGCAGGAGCAGGCTATTGAGTTGGATGATCAGCCATGATAATGATGAATGGCGGAGCAGGCTCAAAGGGCTGAATGGCCTACTCCTGCTCCTATTTTCTATATTTCTATGTTTATCGTGGCATTAGCTGATGAATTGATTCTTGTGGCTGCTGTTTGTAGGATATCACCTCCAAATGGTGAATCCTGAAGTTCACTTTTACATGGTCCTCCAGGTTGTTCCCTGGCTTAACAGGATCGTTCTCATCCTCCTCAGACAGGCCCGAAATGTTGACTCTATGCAACCCTTTATTTCCAGTGGCGATCTTTATTTTTACCGCTTGTTTATCTGTTTCTGTAATGCATAAACATAAAAAGCATAGCTCCATCCTTTGTTTGAAAAACCTAAATTTGGACAGGACATCTATAGCCTTCCAGTTCATGCTGGGGAATTTGGTGATCAGGTTCCTGATGTTCCCTGTCTTTTATGGATGTCCCTGATGTGTCGGGGATTTGTAACCACTCTACTCCGTGAAGAGTTACACCGTTGCAGCTGCTGTGTTTTTTAAAAAAATTCTCTTCCCTCTATTTTTGTGGCTGCAGCTCAGGTATTTTCCCATTTCGCACACTTTTGACTTGGTGCAGAAGTGGCACCCAAGGACAGCTCAATGGCCCTGCAGCTTCGAATGCCTAATTCAGGAAAAGCATGAAACCTCATCCACGGGCGGGATGAGGTTTCGTGAGGGTATTTAAATTTTTATACAATCTTTCAGTAAAAGTTATGGACATGTCAGGGGAATTTTTTTACCATTTGTATTAAAAATTTTAATTCCAAGTTGATATTCATGAGGCAGCACTTAGCCTCAGGGAGATGGGTGCGCTTTTTCACACGCATGCGTGAAAGAGCGCACTCCTGGCTGAGGGAATCCCCCCGCCCGCACAGGGAGTGCATAGCGCTTCCAAGCGGACGTCACACTGGGCAGGCCTTAATTGGCCCGCCCACATAAAATTGTTATTGGGGGCGCCGACCGGAGGCGTGCCCGCCCGCTCCCGCACTTCCCCCCCCAACGGGGGGAAAGTTTTTCCCACTGTCAAGAATGCCTACTCAAACAGCTTGACAAGATAGTCTGAAGTTTCCCAGGTACTGCTTGCTTTCCAATGGCTAAAAACAAGAGATACGGCTGCAATTTTCAGCATGTTTTTCTTATAGTGAACAATAATACCTTTAGCTTCAAACATTACTATTTTTTAATTTTGAGTCTTCAACTTTATAAGTTCCTGACCAAAATTGACAAGACAAATTAAGGATTTTTTTTTTAGAATAAGCTCATCCATACTGTTCACGCCCTCTGTACCCTGGTTGGCTCTGAGCTAAGGTCTGAACCTGTATCATTTCAAACAGCAAGACTACCTACTTCCACCTCTGTAATATTGTCCCTCTCTGCCCCTGCTTTTGCCCACCTATAACTTTGTCTTTGATTTTATTCATGGGATTTGGGCATCACAGGCCCCACCAACATTTGTTGCCATCCCAATTGACCCTGAAAAGGTGGCAGAAAGTTGCCCTCTTGAATCACTGTATTCCACATGGGTACAGTCGCAGTGCTGTTAGGTAGAGAGAATCAGGATTTTGACCCTTTGGCCATGAAGGAACGATGATATTTCCAACTCAAGATGGTGAGTGATTTGGAGGGGAACTTGGTGGCGGTATTCCCATGCTGTCCTTGTCCTTCAAGGTTGTAGAAGTCATGGGTTTGGAAGGAGCTATTGAAGGAGACTTGGCTGTCACTATGTGCCAGGAGGGAGTGAATGTTTAAGGTAACGGAAGAGGTACCGATCAAGCAGGCTGTTTTTTCCTGGATGATGTTGAGCTTCTTGTGCTGCACCCCTCCAGGCAAGTGGGGAGTGTTCCATCACATTCCTGACTTGTGCCTTATAGATGGTGGACAAGCTTTGAAAAGTCAGGAGGTGAGTTACTGCAGAATTCCCAGCTTCGGGTCTGCTCTTGCAGCCACAGTTTTTATGTGGCTTGTCCGGTTAGGTTTCTGGTCAATGGTAACCCCTCAGGATATTTATGGTGGGGAATTGAGTGATGAAAATGCTGTTGAATTTCAAAAAGAGATGATTTGATTCTCTCTTGTTGAAGATAGTCATTGCCTTGCACTTGTGCAGCCTGAATGTTATTTGCCACTTATCAGTCCAAGCCTGAATGTTGTCCAGGTCTTGTTGCATGTGGGCATGCACTACTTCAGTATCTGAGGTGTTGCAAATGGTGCTGAACATTGTGCATTCATCAGCGAACAACCATACTTCTGACCTTACGATGGGGAGGAGGTCATTGAAGAAGCAGCTGAAGATGGTTGGGGCTAGAACACTGCCCTAAAAACCTCAACCAAGCTTTTTTATCACCTGCAGACTAGATTATTCTAATCCTCTCCTGGCCAGTCTCCCAACTTCCATCCTCTATAAACTTGAGCTCATCCAAAACTGTGATGTCCATAGCCGAATTCTCACCAAGTTCTGTTCACCCACCAACCCTATGCTTGCTGACCTATGCTGGTTCCTGGTCCACCAATGCCTCAATTTTAAAATTCTCATCCTTGTTTTTAAATTCCTTTAGAGATTCATCCCTCCCTACCTCTGTAACCTCCTCCAGCCCTACAATTCTCCTAGAACTCTGTTTTCCTTAGTCTCTAGCCTCTTACGCATTCTTTGACCAACCATAGTTACTACACCTTCAGCTATCTCAGCCTTAAGCTCTTGACTGAGCTCCATAAATCCCTCTACCTCTCTCTTCTCCTTTCTTCTCCTTTAAGCTGCTCCTTTAAACCTACCTCTTTGGCCCAGCTTTTGGTCAGCAGATCTAATATATCCTCCTTTGGCCCAGTGTCAAATTTTTGCCTGATTACACTCCTGTGAAGTGCTTTGGGATGTTTACAACATTTGACTTAGAGCATTGGCCTTAAATGTACAAATGAAGTTAGCATCAAAATACCACAACCATGTTGCAGACTCCAGAGATCAACTTCACAAAGGTTCAGTAGCATCAAAGAAATAATTCTAAGCAACTATATTTTGGAACTTTTTGTATTCATTTATTATCAGAATGTGGGCATTGCTGGCAAGGCTGGCGTTTATTGCATATCCATAGATGCCCTGAGTGTGCTACAGCTGAACGGCTTGCTAGGCCAATTTAGAGGGCAATTAAGAGTCAACCACATGGGCGAGAGACAGGAGTCACATATAGGCCAAACCAGGTAAGGACTACACAATTCCTTTGCTAGATGAGATTTGTGAACCAGGTTGCTTTTACCGATATGAGCTCTTTATTTCCAGGATTACTAGGATTATTAATCCAAGCCTCTGCAGTACTAGTCTAATAATATAAGACCACAGTACTCCTGCACCAGGCTTTAAATTATAATGAATATAAATACAAATATTTTGATATTTTAAGGTTTAGAAAGATTTTTTATTTCCTGTGGTTTCTCTATAATGACTGTCAAACTTCTTTTTATGTCTTCATAATGACACTGATTATATTAGTTCCTTAACAACAATGCAACCAGATTGTAGGATTATTTCACAAGAAGCAGGCTGTTTTTCTTTAGCTCCTGTGTTGGAGCTGTGTTTAAATAAAAAAAACACATCGCAGTCATAACAGGAATATTTTACAATTACAAAACGCCTGGTCAGATTACAGTTTTTATGTGTATCAATTGGGCTGAGAGCTATCCCAAAAGGAAATAAATGTAATTTAGATCGTCACAGTCTTCAATAATATATATTTTTCTGTAATACGAGCTGTATTTTACCGACTTCAGTTTAAAAAACTAAGGTGGAGAGGTGAGGAGTTAACATTACTAAAGAATACTAATATCATCAATCATAATAACTGCTACCAACAAATGTATTACATGACGCTGGGTCCCAAAAGCATGACTTTGAGATTAATGCCACCTCTGACGCAGGTTTACAGAAATACCTACTTTAATGAAGTTTTTGAAAACTGCACAATTGATTATTTTATTATGAGAAATACAATTTCAATCTGACCTGACTGCTGTCTGCATATTGTAGAGTAGGAGAGACAGTAAATTATTCTTAGCAGGTTACTTTGTACCAATCCTTCAGAAACTTGGACTCTTTGCATTGAAGTTATCTTGATTCCATCATTTATATTATTACCACTGGTAATTTGTTTATGGATAATTCAATGCCTCCACTAATTCAAAACTACCAAGAATCCTGAAATGGAGTTGTGCTGTCTGTGATTGTGGTTTCTGCTCTGTTTCCGATATTTCTCACTGTCTGTTCACGGGCTTTGTACTGCCGAAGCTAACCCCTGTGGGGTATAAGCATTACGATGGCTGTAATGAAAATGCAGGAAGTCAGGAAGATGCAATAACTTATTTGGATGGAAGGTGATAACACTCAGAGATTTCTTTTTAAATGCTAGAACCAGTTATAATAAGCAATATCAAATCATTCGCTGTGGCCTCAAGTTTCCTAGCTCTTTTCGGCCTAAGCGAAGCAACTAATATTGCTGGCCTGCACTTAGAGGTAGAAGCCATTCCTGCTGGTCTGCCACCTCGGAATTAAAAGGCAGGAACTTCCAGCAGGTTTGGTCCATTGTAAATGATATCATAGGGCTGTTTTTAATGTGTAAATAAATAGCAACAATTTGCACTTGTATAGCACCTTTACCATAGTACAGGAGCGGGTTGAGACATCATAGTTTACACTAATTACTTGGCACTTTGGCACCACTCCATCAATACCATTCTGAAACACTGAACATTACCATTGTTCCACTGTTAACGGCAATTGCAAATTTCCTGAATTAATGTGTGGTGTGATTTATGGATTTTTAAAAATTCATCATCAGCTCAATTTACATTTTTTTAAATGTATAACTGCAGGAAATTACTTACCATACCTGCAGCTTTTAAAACCATAAAATAGCTCACATTATTTGGAATTAGCAAGTTATCATAAATTAGCAGAGCTAAATGGAACAGCACCTCTGGCCAAACCTCTGGTCACTTCTCCTAATATCTCTTTATTTGGCTGGATATCAATATTTGTCTGCAGAGTGTCCTGGGATGTTTGACTATGTTAGAGGCGCTTTACGAAGGGCCAGCAAAAAACTGAGAGTCTGGCGGCAAAGGGAAATCATGGGAGGGATACCTTGCAGCATTGAGAATTCCTGCATGCTCGTCAAGGATATCAACTGAACATCAGACATCAGTAAATATTGCACAGTGGATTAAGGAGGTGCGAAGAAGAGGGTATAATAGCTGACACACCTAATACGTTATTTGAGGTGCCTTTGCAATTGATTCCTATGGTAATGGCAACTAGTTAGTGCAATTTGCCTGATAAAGGCAGCTGGCCTTGATAAGTAACGGAGACTGTGAGGCATTTCTCCATTTGGACCTGTACCGGTGCCTGACACATTCGATTTGATATTCCTGCTTGCCCCCGCTGACTGGTGGGAGTGGGCTGGGCTGGTGGTTAAAAATGTGAAAATTGTCCAATCTGTACCCAACCTGATGCTGATGCAACTTTTCTGCTGGCTGTTGGTGGGTCCAACGCATGTTCTGCTATAGAGAGGTGGGAAAGGAGTAAACATGATTAATTCGGAGCCCTGCGACACAATAAGGACTCCAAATTTATTTTGAATTGCAGCATGGGTTTCCTGTGGGTTGGCAAATTTGCTAGAGAAAAGTAAGCGGGATTGGCAGGATGTTTATTTAAGTGCTTAACTTTACATGTGTAGGCTTCTGCACTTACATGTGCATCCTCAGTTCACTCTAGGCTACAGCCTTGTTACAATAATTTAAAGGCAAAATACTGCGGATGCTGGAAATCTGAAATAGCAACACAAATTCCTGGAAAAACTCAGCAGGACTGGCAGCATCTGTGGAGAGAGAAACAGAGTTAAAGTTTCGAGTCCGTATGACTCTTCTTCAGAGCTTTTTACAATACTTGGCTTCAGATACTGGTTTTAAGACTCTAGCGTTGCTAAGGGAGAAGTCGATTATAGATGCTGCCAAGGCTGCAGTGTTGTGGACTGAAGAGGAGAAGGAGGAGGAAGAGGAATATCGGCAGCAAAGGAGAGCTGAGGAGGGAACTGCAGGTGGACGCAGGGAAGCCAGAGGAAATCGCATCATGTGCTCACGTGAAATATTGTGGCACTCTTGTTGAATTTGGACATTCTCACACATCCCATGGTCACCTTCCCACTCCACTCTGACTCAGTATTAACATCAGGTCCATTAATTCCCATTTGGTGCTGATAAGCCTTAATTCTCCTTTGAGTATTTGATGTAAAGTGAGTGATTGGTATACTGGTAATTAATTTTGCAGCCTTTTAAACAAAAATGTTTTCATCAGATATAGCCATCACTGGCTAGGCCAGCATTTATTGCCCACCCCTAATTGCCCTTGAGAAGATGGTGGTAAACCACCTTTTTGAACAGCTGCAGTCCATATGGTATAGGTACACTCACAGTACTATTTGCAGCTACCTAAAACAAGAATAATAACTTGTATTTATGTACTCTTCAACATAGAAGATTATTTCAATTCCTTTCACAGAGGCCTAATTGAAGAAAATGGATACCAAGCCAAGGAGGTGATCAGAGGAGACCATGCAGAACCGAAGAAAGCCATTTAGCCAAATATTCTTCTGTCAGCGCTTTGAGAGAGCTGCCTAATTTGTCCTCTTCCCCTTTTCTTCGCCACAAGCCAGCATTTTCTTTTCCTTTTAAGGGCTTGACTAAAAGCTTGGTCAAAGTAGTAGTTTTCTAAGAAAGGTCGTAATATAGAGGAGAGGGAGATGGAGAAGCAAAGAGGTTTCGGGAGGGATTTCCTGAGGCAGTGGCTGGGTGGAGGATGGAAGCAGTGAAAATGGTACAGAGTTAGTGGCTGAAGATGACTTCATCCTTCCCAATGTTAAAGAGGAAATTGCAGCTTATCCAAGATGACTCCTTTCATACGAACGTACAAATTGGAAACAGGAGTAGGCCATTCGACCCCTCGAGCCTGTTCCGCCATTCAATAAGATCATGGCTGATGTGATTGTAACCACAACTCCATGTTCCCGCCTACCCTGATAATCTTTCACCCCTTGCTCAACAAGAATCTATCTACCCTGCCTTAAAAATATTCAAAGTCTCTGCTTCCTCACCACCTTTTGAGGAAGGAAGCTCCAAAGACCCTTGACCCTCAAAAAAAAATACTCCTCATCTCTGCCTTAAATGGGCGACCCCATATTTTTAAATAGTGACCCCTAGTTCTAAATTCTCCCACAAGACAAAACATCATCTCCACATCTACCCTGTCAAGACCCCTCAGGATCTTATATGTTTCAATCAAGCCACCGCTTACTCGTCTAAACTCCAGTGGATACATGTCTAGCCTGTTCAATATTTCCCCATAAAACAACCCACCCATTCTTGTATTAATCTAGTAAATCTTCTCTGAACTTCTTCCAACACATTTATATCCCTCCTTAAAAAAGGAGACCCAATAGTGTACACAGTACTCCAAATGTGCTCTCACCAATGCCCTGTTTAAGTTTATGTCTCTGCTTGTGTATCCTTGTACTTCTGTATTATTCCTAATATTGTACATGACTTTCACACTAATTCTGTTACTAAGAGACCCTTATTTCTACCTTGAGTTTTTTAAGCTCCCAGAATATGCAGACAGATTATAGCAGATGCATTGTGCCTGACATGACTGCCTGAGACTCTGGACTATATGCTGTGCAGAGCAGATTCTGGAACATGTGAAGGCAACAAAGGAAATTAGGAGATGCAGTAAAATTTGTAAAAATATGCATTTCTACCAAACGCTGCTGTACCCTCACCTGCATACTAATTGGTGTAGGTGTTTACAGGAGATTGGTGAATGGCTCCCCAGGAAGTTACAAGTTAAAAGATTGGGAAGCACTTGTTGAACAATCCTGAGTGTGCTAATAGCTATACTAACAACCAATTTAAGATAACCATCAAGCTCATAATGTGGCTCATTTATGCTTGCAAGAAGCAACATGCATTCATACACAGGGACACGGGACACGTTCTGTGCAAACAACAGGAATATCATTTCAGCATTGCACCTTTTCTGTATTACCCTAGAACTTCATTATATGGTAATAATTTGGCCAATCAGGGTTAACTTGCCAAAAAATCAACACCCTTTATCCTGTATTATAAATTGTTGTGATCATTTGAAATTTGGCATTCTTGCATTTGTTCTGATGAGCGTACAATGAAAACCTTCAGCAACATGTCTCTCTTTTCAGCAAGATTCAAGTTAAAAGCCATGTAATCTGGTTAATTTTGAAGCACTTTTTACTTAATGAGTAATAGGAAATTAAATGGTGTCTGGGTTTATCTGACAAAAGTATGATGGGTCAAATGGCCTCTTTCTGTGCTATATCATTATATGATTCTATAAAATGGATGAAGTGGAGCAGTGGAAATTGGAGCAGAGTGTTGTCAGCTTATAAGCAGAAAGTGACTGCATGTTCGCAACCATAGAATCTCACAGCACAATGGTAAACCATTTGGCACATCATGCCTATACAAACATGTAGATGAAACAAAGGAAGGGGACCAGGATAGATCCTCAGGGGAACTCTGGAGTTAATGGTGGAGGGGATGAGAAAAAAACCATTGCTGAAATTCTCTGGCTGTGATCGGATAAGAGTGGCACAAGGGAAGGGTTGTCCCACCGAGCTGGGCAAAACAGGAGAGACATTGGATGGTAGGGTCATCAACATAAAACTGCAGAGAGATCGAGGGCAACAAGGAGGATTAATGCAGCATGGTCACAGAGAAAAAGATATAGGGTGGAATTTTCCATGCCTGCCATCATCGGGCGTGTTTAGTGGTGTGAGCGGACAATATGGCGCAATATGGCGGTTTTACAATGACGTGAAACCAGTTCTCAATTGTCTGCTCAGCTCGCCGATGGTGGGCCACATTTTCCGCCATAGAATGCTGGGAACTTCATTGTAATACATCAACATATCATTATTAGGCCTGCCCGCCAGAATCGTACCCCGCGGTGGGATCATCCGTCCACATCGGCGGGAAAGCACGTCGATGTGTTTCACAAGAGCACATAAGCAGCATTCACTTGGCTGGCTGCACTTTGAGGGTAACTCGGAGGTGAGTACACAGTAATGTTGTGCAGTGCTCACCAGGGCCGTCTTTGGACTTCAAGCTTGAGGGGTACTGGGGTGTTGGGGTTAAGGGCCTGCCATTGAGGTGACTTGTGTGGGGGGGTGGAGCTAAGGGCCTGCCGTTGTGCATAAGCATTCGGGGTAGGGGGTAGGGTGGGCGAGGGAAGTGGCCACACATTGGGGAGAACACTGCATAGATCTTCACATAGCCTCTGAGAATGTCTGACTCCTGTCTGGCTGAGGGCAGCTCGTTTGTGCTCTGTAATCAGAGTCATATCATAGAGACATAGCCATGAAACTTTAAAAGTATCTAATCCCTTGTCAGCCTTCAGCACCTGAGCCCTTCAGGAGCACAGCGTCACTGGTCACAGATGCTGAAGAGGTGGGGACCAGCCCCGCCTTAAAGGTGCTGAGAGCACACAGAGAGAATGACGGATCTCTGTGTCACCTGCCCACAACATCCTGGCAGCAATGACAAGCACCGTCGAGGTGCAGGCATCAGTAATATTTCCAGGGAATATGAGGCCGGACCATCACTTTGATCCGGAGGCTGCATAAAGCACAGGGAAGAGTCCATGGACTGAGGCCTTCCTTTATTTTGTGCAGAAAGATTTCACATCTGAGTGACAATAACACTGCTCATCAGAACAAGGAGCGACAGGCAGGGAGACATTCTTGGGAGTTTATTGACAATAGTGAACAGTATATACAAGTGATTAACACCCATGCCCAGGCTGTGTAAGTAATTCTCCTTAACTTTTCTAACCCTGCTGCTACATCTTGGTGTTCCCTGGACATCCACAGTGGAGGTGGAGGCAGCCTGCTGTCTGTGACACCCTGTCTGAGATGACCATGCCGGGCGTCCTCTGGAGGGCTGAGACTTGGAGAGCCCCGGCCTGCTTTTGGGGTCCTGCTGTGTGGCAGTGGCACCCTCCTCGGCCTATGGAGCTGGAGCTGCGGAGGTCACAGGAAGATGGGATTCGGATGGGCTGCACATTCTCAGAATCACCTGGGTGGATGGCCCCAAATTGTGCACCTGTTGATCCTCCTCCCTATAGGGGCCCAGGGACCTCTGGCTGACTCCCTGAGGAGAAGGAGCGGCTGGAGTGAGGTCAGGCTGTCCTGCACCCCTCTCACATACACACTGTTTGAGGCCAACTATGGCCTCAGAGATGGAGTTGAGCCCATGCAGCAGTGCAGGAGCGACGACCTGGACCAAGGTCTCCATGGCGGCTGCCATCCTACCAGTGTTGACCTCAGTGCATTGGCATGCCAGCGCTATCACCTCAGACTGAGGGCGGATGGACTCCTCCATCATGCCTTGCAATTTGAGGAGTGCAGCGGACATCCCTTCCTAATGTTCCCGAGCTTGCCTTTGCAGCTCCAGCAACTGTGACATGACCGAGTCCAGAGGCTCGTCATCTGACTCGGACTCAACAAATTTCAGACCTCCAGCAGTCCTCCAAGCGCCAGAAACTTGTGAAGTCCCTGCCTCCACATGCTGTGAATCAGACAGTGCAATATGCTCACCAGATTGTGATCCTGAGCCTAGGTCCCACCGAGGTGTGTGTCTCTGTGCTGGTGAAGTGTGTGGGTGATCGCTGTGATGAGATTCCAAATTCCTCTCCCAAGGTGTCTTCAGGGCTTGAGTGGAGGCCCTGGGTTATGGACTGCCTTGGCTGTTTTCCAGATGTGCCTGCAGAACTAAGGGAGTGCACAGCAGTGGCCTGTGAAATGGGACACATTACTCACAGCATGGTTGTCTGATGTATGTTGCACTGCTGGACTGTCACTTTGTACAGCACTGCCGATCTCACCATCGTCGTCAGCCAACTGTATTCAAAATCTGTGAGAACCTTTACTTTGGATATTTGGTCACCGGTCTGCAACCTCTCCCAGCTTGTCCTGCATGAATAGAAATGGAGAGAGTGTAAGCAGGATGCCTGCCAGGCCAGATGATAAGTATGCCTGGCATGTGTGTGTGGTGAGTTGTCCCATGGACGGGATGAGGACAATGAAAGTGTGTATGAGAGAGTGAATGGTGATGTCTCTTGCACTGGCAGAGAGTGAGAGCCCTGTGCATTAGTTAGGCCATTAGTGTGCCAGATAGGCTTGTAAAAGCCTATCAACGATCAACAATGGTTTCATGGTCATCATTAGATTTTTAATCCCAGATTTTTATTCAATTCAAATTCCACCATCTGCTGTGGTGAGATTCGAACCTGGGTACCCAGAGCATTACCCTGGGTCGCTGGATTACTAGTCCAGTCACAATACCACTATGCCATTGCCTCCCCCTCATCCTCTGGCAGCACTGGGTGGCTGTCCTATTTTGAAGGGCATTGGCAATGACCACTGCTGCCCCCATCTCCCAAGCCTAGTTGGTGACACCGCTGCCCATCCTGCAGCCAGAGCAGGGGTAGAGGACATCCCAGCAGGCCTCCATGGCACCCATAAGGTGCTCGAGGGATTGTCGCTGAACCTGGGGCCTGCAGTCTTCTTCAGTTTCAGGGCCATGTCTTCCATGCAGCAGTAGTGGTCTGGAAGCACTGAGATGTGTGCTTGTGGCTGGACTTTAAATATGGCACCCGGCGTGATACAGCAGCAGGGTGATGGCAGACGGGCAAAGGAGAGCCTGCCCACCATGGATATGGCGTGTTTCCCGGGAGTGCACAAATAATGTGGCGGGTTTGGGACAATACAGCGTGAAAACCCGCCATCGTGGCCAGCGGGTAAAATGTCATTTTACCTGCCCACTACCGCACTTAGTGCAAATCTGGGACGATTCTGCCTGTAATTTGTGACTGTGGTTAACCAACCTTTTGGTGCGGTGCATGGGTGGAAGCCTAATTGCAAGTCATCAGACAAGGATTGGAGGGAAATCTGGTCCTGGGTTTGAGAGGTAATAATGTACTCGAGGGGTGGAGTCTTCTGCTCCCACCAATGGCAGGATCGTGGTGGGCAGGGCCACTAAATTTGGCGTGATGGAAAAAGTCACTTTCTCGCCGATGGGCAATTAGTTTGGAATTTTGTTCACCCGGCTTTGATGGCCGGGCTAGTCCAGTTTCCTGCTGACCTATGTCAGGGACTACATTTGCAATCATTTGCTTCACATGAATGCTCATTAGAAGGCCAACTCACTGGAATTATGTTCCCCCTTCAAATTAAGTTCCCCGCCAGTGAGAATTTAGCATGGTCCATTTCCCCACTATATGTAACTGCTGTACACTTGTTGAACTTCAGTTCATCAATGACTTCGAGGTCAGTAGATGTTTCTTTCCTCTTCTCAGGGACCTCGTATAACTTCACTTGAGTGCCGGTAACAAACACCACACCAAGGCTGGACAAGGGAGGCAGGTGAAAGCTGGACGTGTGAGGGCGGCAGGTGGTAGGGCAGAAGGACGGAGTGAGGACTGGGCAAGGGAGGAAGGCTTACGGGGGAATGGTCGAGAGAGTGTCTGGGAAAGGGGGTTAATGTCATGGGAAGTGGGGCGAGTGTTTTAGAGGGCGGGGTGAGGGCTATCGACGGTGGAGTCCTGGGATGAGAATTCAGGGTACTGGTGATAGGAAGGAACAGCCACAGTCAGAGGGCAGAGTGGGATGCCATACGGTGGCAGGTCCAGGGTTAGAGCCTGATAAGCGAAGGTCTCATCGCGTGAGTCATGAAGGAAGTCAAGACAGGCAGCTCGGATAACTGGAGGGGACAGGGACAAGGTGGGCATGGGGATGGTAACAGATGTCAGCTCTGAGGGGAGGAGAGGAAAGTGGAGGTGAATAATGATAGGCTCCAGGGTAACGGGGGGAGGTTCAAGGGTAACAGAGGCTTTGAGATGGAGGGAAACCTGTAAAAGGACATGGGCATACTTAATATATTACTTCAATTCATTCACACATCCACTGAGATGTCAATGATGCAGGTTGCAGACAACCCTGCATTGCTAATGGCTCTCACCCAGATGAGAAGAAGGAGGGCCATGAGGAGCAAGGTCCTGCACAATATGACGCAGCATGGGCCTCTATAAGGTCAAGAGGCTGGTGAACATGGAACATTGCAATGGCGTGCATTGGCCTGGCCATGGGTGTATTACCAGCAATGCTCTTATCAAAAGATGAGCAAACAGTGCTCTCTTATGTCCCACAATCTGATTGCTCATGTCTGCAAACTTCTCCAGTACGATCTGCAGTCATGAGAACATGCGAACATACGAACAAGGAGCAGGAGTAGGCTATTTAGCCCCTCGAGCCTACTCCGCCATTTAATAAGATCATGGCTGATCTGAAAGTAACCTGAAATCTACATCCCACCTTCCCCCAATAACCTATCACTCCCTTGCTTACCAAGAAACTATCCACCCCTGCCTTAAAAATATTCAAAGGCTCTGCTTCCACCACCTTTTCAGGAACAGTGTTCCAAAGACTCACGACCCTCTAAGTGAAAAAATTTCGCCTCACCTCTGTTTTAAATGAGCAACCCTTTATTTTTAAACAGTGACCCCTATTTCTAGATTTTTCCAAAGAGAAAACATCCTCTCAGGATCTTATGTTTCAACCAAGTCGCTTCTTACTCTTCTAAACTCCAGCGGATACAAACCTAGTCTGTCTAACCTTTCCTCATAAGACAACCCACCCATTCCAGGTATTAGTCTGGTAAACAGCACCTTCCAAACCCACGACCACTACCATCTAGAAGGACAAAAGCAGTGGATAGATGGGAACACCACCACCTGGAAGTTCCCCTCCAAGTCACTCACTATCCTGACTTGGAAATATATCAGCGTTCCTTCAATGAAACTGGGTCAAAACCCTGGAGCTCCCTTCCTAACAGCACTGTGGATGTACCTACACCACATGGACTGCAGCAGCTCAAGAAGCAGCTCACTATCACCTTCTCAAGGGCAATTAGGGATGGGCAATAAATGCTAGCCCAGCCAGTGAAGCTCACACCCTGTGAATGAATAAAAAAACCTTCTCTGAACTGCTTTCAACGCATTTACTTCCTTAAATAAATACTGTGCACAGACCAATACTGTACTCTGAAAGAGTAGTGCAGAGCTCCTAGCCTGTTATGAGTGAATGTGTTTCTGGGTGGCCTTTAAATATGCTGCCAGGACCTTTGACCCCATGAGGAAATGATGGGGTGGGCAGATTCCTGCCCACCACCCCACAAGATTCATCGAGCTCATTGTTGATGCATAATTAATAAGCTGAAAAGCAGAAGAACGCGTGTGTTCACCTGCCCCGTCACCTAGCCGGAATAACACTGACTTTCCCTGCTGCCACCGGACTTAGTCTCCAAAATGAAAAATTCCGCCCATGGACTTTCAGCGGGGGGGAAAGGAAAGATCATATAGTCGTTGGCAAAGACAGAGGTCACGAGTGTGGATTTTGCAATGAGGGAGCGATATACCAGGTTTGAAAGGGAGAAGGACAGTGATAATTTACAATGTAAGGTATTATGGGGTCAAAGAAGTAAAATTGGGCAGTAAGCATTTTGGTGGGAATGGGGTCAAGGGAGCAAGAGGTGGGTCTCATGGATGAGATGAGTTCAAAGAGAGCATTATGTGAAATGGGAAAGAAATTTGAGATTATCTGTAGGAAGAAATTTGGAGAACATGGGGGCAGTGAAGGCTGTGGCGAGAGGGCAATGAGAACTGAGGTGAAGATTGAAAACAGTTCCAAACAAGCCCATCACCCCCAAAATGGTGGCCATCTTTTCTTCATAAAGTCCCCAGTAATCAGCTTTACTTGCAAACAATGTTAAGCCATTTTTTGCTGGGAAGAGGGAAGCCATGGCATTGAAACTATCCTTTGCAACCTTCCACACATCAGAACAGAAATAGAAATCACAATTTCAGCATCAGTTCCCGATTTCAACTGATGTTGAATTTAAATGTGTGTACATAGGCACTATGTAAGACAAATTCAAGCGGAGGCCCAGGCTATTTTCTTTTGGCAGTCAGATGCAGTTACATTTTGCATAGCACAGACTCCTACATTAAAATTCAGTATCCTTGCAATGCTACATCTTTAAGAAAAAAATGACATCTGCTCCAAGCTAAATGGTTTCCATTTTATAATTGTTTGTTTAGAAAAATAAACTTTGGTTCTACAATTTTCTTTGCACATAATGATTCACTGAATCGTGCATGCCGACATTTTTTTTATCAAGTACACCATCCAATAATAGATTTAATTCTCAGACTATGATGAAGTGACAATCTAATGTATTGATTTAAATGCAAATACAGATCCTAGTATTTATCAGTGACTGAGTCAGAGTCTATTTGCCTGTTCTTATTCGGCATTTTCTAATATTCAGAAAGAAGTCTACATACAGTAAGTGACTGTTTAGAAAGGTCAATCCAATTTCCTCAGATTGAAGAGATAATATTGCAGTTATTTCACCATTCCTTCGGAGAGCTAGCACTGCAAATAGCATCTAGGTTAGTTTTATTACTACCCTCCTTCATTGGCGTTTACCTTTTGGCATGGAATTATCCCCAACCTCTTCAACATAACCAGAAAATGCACATCTTGATTATCATTAGAAAACAGCCAATTTTCGATAAGCACTCTCCCAGTTCATATATTATCAGATTCTTTGGAAACCCAGTCAAATATTATTGAATTTGCTCTCTAATTTTAAAATATAATCATGGGTTCTCATTTGTGATATATTTGGCTCTTGTGAATTAAGTTTCTTCCGTCTCCCTGCCCCCCACAAACCTAGGGTAATTTCAACATACTGGATGATTGCTGTTCGAAAAGGAAACCTGATTGTTTTTCTTTGTTGTATGTTGGAGGATCAAAAAGTTAATTAACTCTTCCATACCTTCTAATAGTGCATTTACAAGAAAGTAATAAACTTGCTTGAAATCATAATGACTTGAATGAAGTATTGCTGACCTCAAACAAATGTGTTGTGCGTCATGCGTTTGCTCCAGGAAGATAATTAATTTCTTCCTGCTCCTACATTTCTTTTAAAGTCAGTTTAACTGCTCTATTTGCTGTTATATGCCTTTTGTGCAACTGGATTTCTGAATGCAACAATGGTATCAATCACAAAAACAAAATACAGTGGATGCTGGAAATCTGAAATAAAAACAGGAAATGCTGCAAATACTCAGCAGGTCTAGCAGCATCTGTGGTGAGAGAAACAGAGTTAATGTTTCAGGTCTGTCATCTTTCAACAGAACTGATACAAGTTAGAAATGTGATAGGTTTTGAACAAGAGAAAGGGGAAGGGTGTGAAGAAAAATAAAAGGGACGGTCCATATTGGGTGGAGGGCAGGAGAGACTAAATGATGAAAAAAATTCCTGGTGCAAAGCTAAAAGAAGTGGTAATGGGACAAATAAAGAAACAAAAAAATGTATCTAGAGGAGGTGTGATTGGCAGGATAGTTGTTGTCTGAATACGAACTAAAGGGAATAAGAAACAGGAGACAAAAACTGAACCAGCAAAAAAATACGCAAAATAAACATTTTCCTAGATGCAACGTTTTCAACCCATGGACAGGCTTTGGGAAGTCAGGAGATAAGTTACTCGTCACATGATTCCTAGCCCCTGACCTGCTTTTGTAACCACAGTGTTTATATGGCTAGTCTAGTCCAGTTTCTGGTCAATGGTAACCCCCAGGATGTTGATAGTGGGGGATTCAGTGATGGTAATGGCATTGAATGTCAAGGAGTGACGGTTAGATTCTCTCTTGTTGGAGATGGTCATTGCCTGGCACTTGTGTAGTGCAAATGTTACTTGCCACCTAACAGCCCAAGTCTGGCCAAGTGACTGAAAGTGCTGGAGTGATGTCAGGAAATTGGTAGAACTCCTTTGGAACTTCAGGGCGATTGGGGTTGAAATTAATTTACAGACAGCACTGCGAATCTGGCTCATAATGAATCAGCTGCCTATTTCATGATGCACCAAAATTCCTTTTCCATTGAAGTTAATGAAAAATGGGCTGACAATTTTCTATGATACCGTTTGAGTTATTGGAACAGACCTATTTTCCCCCCACTGCTTTTTTATTCTTTCACAGGATGTGAGTGTCGCTGACAAGGCTAGCATTTGTTGCTGATCCCTAATTGCCTTTGAGAAGCTAGTGATGAGGACATGGAGTTGTTCAGTACAAAGGCTAAGGGAGGGTAGCTCAGTGAGAAACGTGAGGAGGGATTCAGGGGGAAGGGGCACTAGACAATGAAGATTTTCAAGGAAAGATGACAATGATGGAAAAGCTGTAGCTAAAAAGAGAAGAGTCCAGCAAGGTGTGGCTTGGTGATAAGGGCCACACTACCACAATGGAGTTTTGGGCAAGGTAGGTGGTGGAAAATATCGTCAGGTAGACAGGCTTCTGTAATAAGCAAGGTGTCACCTAAGCCTCAGTCAAAGCAGGGGCAAGAATGCAATTATCCATGAGTCGTGGATGGCAAGGACCTTCTTTGTGAGTGAATGGACTTTCTGGAGGAAAGTGCAGAGAGCAAGATCCTCTGGCAATGTCCAAGGGACCAGTGGTCAGTGGGGTGAGTGGGACAAAAAAAAGGTTGGTTCCCATTTGGTCCAGTGAACAAGAGAAATGGATGGAGCTGTTGGGGTTGCTCCTTGTAAGAAGGTAGCATTGGTCCTTTAGAGACTATCAAGTGGCAAAGACGTTGGCAGTAGCCTTATTTATGGTGATTTCAAGCCAAGGCAGTAGGAAAGTAGAGAGGCAGACAGGCAGTAATGAGTCGTTTTAATTACTGAGAGGGATGAAATGGAAGATAGCATAATGAAAAGAGTGGTGGGAGGGTGGGTGCTGGCAGCTGGGTGAGAAAGGACCAAGTGGAAGAAATGAGAAATAGATGTAATGGGCTCAGGTCTGCAGCAGTAGCCAAAATACATACACAAATGGACAGATGGAATTACTATTATGTAAACATGACAGAAACTAGGAGAGATGTGCTCTGGTCACACAAAGTGGTCAGGGAGAAAAGAGTATAGAAGAGTCCAAGTTGATTTTGTTCAAAGTGTTGATTTGTGTGTGCCTTTTTCCTCTTGCTCATCGCCTTGAGGAAAGAAAGAAGGAATGCGGAGTGGGAATGGAAGAACAAAACATGACACTTTAACCTGAACGTTGGCCATTAGCATTCTAGTTTCTGCAGTGAGTTAATAGATGCACAATTTCTAGTTGTTTTGCAACAATGAAAATTATGAAACATCAGAAGAGCCTCTACTTGTCTTTTCACATACCATTGAAAAAATAGAACCATAAATAATTATGGGGAAATTATCCAAGGTGTGTTATTTCCTTCTCATTATTATTAGTCAGTGGTAAATTCTAGACACATTAATAGGAAATGTGGCATATTTAAGCTTTTTAATAAAAATATTTAGTCATTCTGAATTCTCATTGTGTCTGCTGAGATTAAATCATTGACACTTTTTGTACAATAAATACTCAGCTATTTGTTTCCACTGGCAGGAGGATCAATAACTAGAGGACGTAAATTTAAGATAATTGTCAAAGGAGCTGGGAGAATTGAAAATAACTTTTTTAATGCAGCAAGTTATGATCTGGTATGTACTGCCTGAAAGAATGGTGGAAGCAGATTCAATAGTAACTTTCAGAAGGAAATTGGATTTGTACTTAAAGGGGAATAATTCGCAAGGCTATGGGGAAACAGCAGGTGAGTGGGCAAATTGGAGAGTTCTGAAGATCCAGCAAAGGTACAATGGGCCGAACAGTCTCCTTTTGTGCTGTAAAATTTCTCCTCTTTTTAATACCTGAAATTGACATTTGTTTTTCTACCATTTTCTACTTGACTTTCTGACATTCAATTCCAAATTACGAACCTCATGGTGCCAGCTGCAGACACTTACTGCCTGATTCCATTATCTTTCATTGGCTGCACAGGGCCTTGAAGGAACTAAGCATTTTATACGCAAATATGATATTGATAGACATCTGTGAAAATCCAGCAGCGAGCATGCAGGTTGATTGACAGCAATTCCACAGCATAGAAGCATGATTGCAGAATCAGTGGAATATTGGACGAAAGGGAAAAGAAACGAGCTGTAAAATGTGAGAGTGGAAGAGAGCATATAAGAAGTGGGCGAAATGAATTATCTAGCACGTCAAAAGGAGAATTGAACTGATACCAATGTGTACTTTTTTATTGAGACCATTTAAAATAAAATGCACCAGTGATTTGTTTGCAGATCACCCCACAGCACTGTTGCCCTAAACTCGACTCTTGATTTTCCTGTGGTACACTATACAATATAATCCTCACCCTCCTGAACTGAGGCCAAGACACATCACACAATGGGTTGGATTTTATGTTCCACTGCCAGTGTGTTAGAAGGCAGGGGGTGGTGGCATATAAAATCCAGTGTGTGGCCCACTGCTTACTCGCCTGCTCCGTTCTGTCTGAAATTTTACGGGATTGGAGGAGACGTCGGGTGGCCTGCCTGCCCTTGGGCCTATTGAGGCCCATAAGTTTTTTTCATTTGCTTATGGGATGCGGGCATTGTTAGCTAGGCCAGCATTTATTGCCCGCCCCCAATTGCCTTTGAGAAGGTGGTGGTGAGCTGCCTTTATTTTATTTTATCTTAAATGGTCTCAATAAAAAAGTAGACATCAGTGCAATTCTCCTTTTGATGTGCTAGATAATTCATTTTGCCCACTTCTTATATGCTCTCTTCCACTCTTACATTTTACAGCTCGTCTCTTTTCTCTTGAAGCCTTGAACCACTGCAGTCCATGTGTTGTAGGAACACCCACTGTTAGGGAGGGAATTCCAGGATTTTGACCAGTGAAAATGAAGGAATGGTGATATAGTTCCAAGTCAGGATGGCGAGTGGCTTGGAAGAGAACTTGCAAGTGGTGGTGTTCCCATCTGCTTCCCTTGTCCTTCTTGGTAGTAGAGGTCTTGGGTTTGGGAGGTGCTGTTGAAGGAGCCTTGGTGAGGTGCTGCAGTGCATCTACTTAAGGACCTCACCCACTGCCATACTATAGGAAGGATGAAAACACATTGGAGATGTCCAATGGGATGAGAAATTTCAACTTTGAGGATAGATTGGAAAGGTTGGGATTGTTCTCCTTGGAGAGAAGGCAGCTAAGAGGAGATTTGAAAGAGATGTTCAAAATTATGAGGGGGCTGGACAGAGCAGATAGGGAGAAGCTGTTCCCGCTTATAAAAGGATCAAGAACGAGACAGCAAATATTTAAAGTGATTTGCAAAAGAAGCAAATGTGACGTGAGAAAAAAACTTTTTCACACAATGAGTGGTTCGGGTCTAGAATGCACTGCCTGGAAGGGTGGTGGAGGCAGGTTCAATTGAGGCATTCAAGAGGACATGAGATGATTATTTGAATAGAAACAATGTGCAGGGGTACAGGGAAAAGGCAGGGCAATGGCACTAGGTCATAATGCTCATTTACAGAGCCAGTGTGGACATGATGGGCCGAATGGCCTCCTTTTGTGCTGTTAAAATTCTGTCATTCTGTATTTTAGCTGCAGCAGTGGGGAGGCCCATGCAAAGGCAGCTTTAGCTTTTTTATTATTCACTCATGGGATGCTGACATCACTGGCTAGGCCAGCATTTATCGTCCATCCCTAATTGCCCTTGAGAAGGTGGCGGTGAGCTGGCTTCTTGAACCACTGCAGTACCTTTGTTGTAGGAACACCCACAGTGCTGTTAGGGAGGGACTTCCAGGATTTTGACCCAGTGACACTGAAGGAATAGCGATGTATTTCTAAATCATGATGGCGTGTGACTTGGAGGGGAACTTACAGGTGGTGGCGTTCCCATCTGTCTGCTGCCCTTGTCATTCTAGGTGGTAGCGGTCATGATATTGGAAAATGCTGTCTAAGGATCCTTGATGAATTCTTGTAGATGGTATACACTGCTGCGACTGTGCGTCAGTGGTGGAGGGAATGAATGTTTGTGGATGGAGTGCCAATTAGGTGGGCTACTTTGTCCTGGATAGTGTCAAGCTTCTTGAGTGTTGTTGGAGCTGCACTCATCCAGGCAATTGGGGAGTATTCCATCACACTCCTGACATGTGCCTTGGGGACAGGCTTTGGGGATTCCGGAGATAAGTTACTTGCCACAGGATTCCTAGCTCTGGCCTTCTTTTGTAGCCACAGCATTTATATGGCTAGTCCAGTTCAGTTTCCAGTCAATGGTAACCCCCAGGATGTTGATAGTGGGGTATTCAGTGATGGTAATTCCACGGGGAATGGTTAGATTTTCTCTTGTTGGAGATGGTCATTGCCTGGCACCTGTGTGGCATGGATGTTACTTGCCACTTGTCAGCCCAAGCCTGGATATTGCCCAGGTCTTGCTACATTTGTCCATGGACTGCTTCAGTATCTGAGGAGTTGCGAATTGTACTGAACATTATGTGATCATCAGTGAACATCCCCACTTCTGACCTTATGATGCAAGGAAGGTCATTGAGATGAAGCAGCTGGAGATGGTTGGGCCTGAGGAACTCTGCATGAACTGGTGTCGAGCAATGGAGGGGAAAACCTCCTTTGTGGGTCCCTTGATCCCATCAGAGGCATTTTACCCCTCCCCCCCCCCCCACCCAGCCTCTTGAACTCAGCTCCTCACATCCCTCGTCGCGTTACCTTGGCTCCTCGACTTGGTGGAATTGCCTGTGGTGCGGCAGTGACCACTACCTTGCTCTGTCATGCTGCTGGCCTGACAGAGCTGCTGGCTGATCTGATTGGCTGGCAGCTCTCTACGGTGGAACCTCCTCCCAAGGTAGAAGTCTTGTCACGGTGAAATTCTCGCCTTAAAGCAATTAACCCTGCTCCCAGCATTGAATTACTGCAGGGCAGCCATTGGGATCATTGGTGGGCTCCCTCCTCCATGACTTTTTAATCAGTGGCGTGGGACAGAGGGGACTGTCAAACCCAGCTCAATATTTCAACATAACTCTGCACTGGCCTCTGTCACCTCTTCCTCCTCCAGTCTGTAGATTTTAAAAACTCAAGTTTGAAATCATGCCACCACTTCTTTCTTCACCTTCTGTTCTCCACCTTGCTAGTGCTGTATAGGAATTGACCTTTTACCTAAGTTTCAGAATAAATAATTCAGACAAATGATAGTGCTGTGAAGCCAAAGAGGCAGACATGCCAGTCACTGGCTTCAGCGGTGCCATTTGTTAGTTAAATTCTGATTTACACTACAATTAATGTCAAAAAGCTATCTAAATTATAGGATGTGACTCCAAACCCAAAGTGCCTACTTTGTCAGTGATAGCTACGTACTTTGTTTGCCACTTTCACTCTGAATTAAGTGTTGTCATCGAGCATTCAGCTTAAACGGAGAGTTACTCAGCTACTCAGACTGTGACATTTCACAAAATGGCTGGAATGCGTTGGATCTCATGGCCTGCTGTCAGGTGATGCCTACAGATCAATGCTTTCATTCAAAAGTCTCCAAAGGAATTAAACCAACATCGAAATTAGTCTACAAATAATTCAGAACATGTTCAATATATATATTTAAATAGAAATGTTATACTTGGTTTATAATTATAATTTAAAAATGGGCAGATATTAGTACCCTGCCCCCATGGCGAATTTAGTGACAAACTTGTTATGAATCCAGCTCACACATCTCACAGTGGGAGAGCAACATTAAGCAAAAATTAAATCACAGAGTTCAGATACTTAAAACATTCAGGAGATTAGGTAACATCTATGGCCAGAATAAACAAATGAATGTTTCAGGTGTGGACCCCTTAACATCATTAATTGCCTGTTGTCCAGGACATTCTAAATAATGTGTCACTCGTGATTTCATATAGTTTTAATTTTTGGCTCATGACAAATGTGTATTTTTATTTCATAAATCATGTATGTAGTACCATAGATTGCATTATCAGGGGCAATTTTCAGCAAATTTATTAATGCATATCGGTGAAATGAAGTTCAATGTCTTCTTGATTTTATAAGCTTGTGAAATAATGTAAAATAACCGTTTGGGAGATACAAGCCAGATTACTCATTTGTTATCTTTTAAAAGGAGAACTTTTAGGTAACCAAGTGCCTCGAGAAATCTCTGCCACCTGCAATCATTTTGCCGGGGCACAATTATGAGTTTTATGTCAACTGGTGAAAATACTAAAATAGAAAAATGCAAATAGAAAAATGACTGGAGACCTATAATTAGACAACAGAAGATAAGGAGTTAATTGACCACTTAAAGGAATGTTACTGCCTTGGTTGAATGGGCTGAATTTGAATGGGCTGAATTTTACAGGGACTTTGGGGACGGGCTCAGAGGTGGGAACGCTGGTGTGGCAAGGCAATGGGGGAAGGGTATCTCAGGCATTCCTGCTGCCCTGTCATTTTGCCAGTGGTGACAAAGGTAGCAGATGGCCTGCACAGAGCCCAGGCAAGCCACTTGAGTGGCCAATTAAGGACCTTTCCCTGCCTCTGCTGGCATTTTACCAACAGTAGAGGGAGAATTTTCTCCGTGTCAGGGATGTTGGGTGGGAGCGGGAGTGGGCGCGAAGCCAATCACCGCCTGCGATCGGCTGCGCACCGCCGTTTTACATGGGTGGACCAATTAAGGCCCGCCCAGCGTGACACGCACCCAGAAGTGCTGAGCGCTCCCTGTCCAGGTGGGGGGAGTACGCGAAAGAGCATAGAAATCTCCCTGATGCATAGAACACTTTGAAGCATTTTCAGCTGCCCAGTAGTAACCAAGGGTGGAATTTTCTGCACCCACCAGAATCGTGGCAGGCAGGAGCACTAAATTTAGCATGATGGTAAAAGTCAGTTTCCCACCGGCGAAAAATTAGTTTGGAATTTTGTTCTGCTGACTTTGAAAGCGGGTTAAAGGTGCGTTGAGTTTCCACTGAGCTATTTTGGGAACCACATTTGCATTCATTTCCATCTCATCAATGTTCATTAAAAGGCCAACTCACTGGAATTATGGTCCCCTTCCAAATTAAGTGCCCACCAGCAGATAATTAGAATGATCTGCATTACGATTGTATATAAGTGGCACGAATTGTAATATGCCTTTAAGGGATAGCAGCATGACATCACTAGAAGGGAAGTGTGTCATGTGATCCAGTCTTGGTTTCACTTTTGCTTTTGAGTAGCGCGCACACACACACAGCTCTGCCGCTGGTGTCTTCAAGCTTTCTACCTATGTATAAATCTTCCCATATGCCTAGTCTAAATAAATTAACCTACCATGTGTTTATATAATCTCTTATGAGCAATTGGTGCTTATTTCATTATAGCAATACAACATTGTGCTTAGTGGTGGTCAAACCCCATGGCAGCAATATTAAATACCGGTACAACATGGCAAAATGCCATAGATTGTGCTACATGGCATGAAGTGACCTTCGATGTTCTGGTCAGACTGCAACAGAGTCGCAGCATTGGAGAGTGTTGTAATAACAGCATGGTGACTGCACAGAAAAACTTTGAATACACAGTGCAAAGATAGAGCTCAAATAAAGAGCTGGTAAGCAGGAGGGTCCCTCATGGTGAGATTGCAGTGCATAGCCTGTCAGTTCAGTGAGTGGGACAGTGTGTCGAGAGGACCAGCACTGGGTTAGCTCAGTTGGGCAAGGCAAGTGACCAGGGAGTGGCCTGGATTGATAGTGAGTGAGGGAGTGCCCAACAAAACAAATCATCATTGAAGGATGTTCTGATTCAATTCAGCATGTCCATGAATATGTGAGATAATTCTGGCCTTACCGAGACGAACTAGACTTCTCCCGGGAAGTCATTTTCAAAGTCTGGCAGGTTATCATACTGGAATCTTTGCGACCTGATATTCTTCAACAACTCCATCACTTACACATGGGTGTAGATTTGATGAGAAGACTCAAAGAGACAACCTATTGGCCGGGTATGAACAATGACATTGAACTCAATGTCAAGAAGCGCAAGGCATGTCAAGAACACATACCAAGTCAGCACAAAGAACCACTGGTTCTACCCATCCTTTGTCCAAAATAAATCTGACCTCTTCCATGTTATGGCACTGACTTCATTGTCATTGTTGACTACTTTACCAAGGACCCCGTTATTCGGCAATTGCACAGTACATCAAGCACAGCTGTCACACACACTCTAAGTGCTATTTTCAGTTTATTTGGTGCACCTAGAGAGATCATTATGGATAAAGGTCTGTAATTTATTAGTAAGCCATGTGTGAGAAGTGGAATATCGATCACACTACTTCTAATCCTTATTGCCCAAGATCTAATGGCCCAACTGAATGAATAATTCCCATGGTAAAATCCTTAATGCTTGAATGTAGACAGACCAAGCAAAATTGCAATGTTACATCTGAAAGTGACACCTTCAAGTGCAACTATTCCATTACCAGCAAAGCTCATGTTTGCAAGACCAGGGCATACGAATTTACCTACTCTTACCCATTCTACCCTCTCAGAAACTAGAGAGCAACTTTAATACTGCAAGAGAGATGACCAATGTGCACGATAAAAATGCAGGTACAGAATTGCCAAGTTTACAGTTGGGACAACGAGTTCACATCCAGGATCCCACAGAAGGTGTGTGGCAACCAGCAGAAGTGACAAGGATTTGTTCAGAACATAGGTTCTATGAAGTCATTACACACAAAGGTGCAACGTTGAGTGTAACCGAGGACAAATCAGATCCATTCCAGCTCCTCATCAGTCCTGTTGCATCTAGGACAAGATCCCAAATGCAATAAGGAACAACATCCAAGAATGATAATCCTACAGCTCACTGTAAGCAATTAAAGAAATCTCCAGACAAGGTTACCATTACAAGATCTGGGCATAACAGCATGTTACATGTATGCTTTAGAGACTCATTGATTCAACAGTTCTATATACGTACGGACAGACGAATTAAGAGCAGGGGTGGGCCACTCAGTCCTCGAGTCTGCTCTGCCATTCAATAATATCATGCCTGATCTGATTCTAACCTCTTGTTTACCCCTGATAACCTTTCATCCCCCTTGTTTATCAAGAATCTATCTACCTCTGCCTTAAAAATATTCAAAGACGCATCTGCCCGCAAAGAACAGGGCACTGTTTATTAACATATGTAGCTTCTAGTACATGTAAACACATCACACTACAAGTCTGACTGACAATCTTTAATTGGTTGTTAGCATAATTTATAACACACTGAGAATTATTTAGAAAATGTTGTCCAATCGCGGAATCACATCTAATGTTGGACACTGTGTTTTGCGGTTTGCAAGCACAATTTCCCTTTCACAAAACCATGTTGACTCTGCCTGATTGCTTTGAATTTTTCTAAGTGCCACTGCCATAATAACTCTAAAAATAGCTTCTAACATTTTTCCTATCACAGATGTTAAGCTACCTGACCTGTAGTTTCCTGCTTTCTGTCTCCCCCCACTTTTTGAATAAAGGAGTTATACTTACTATTTTCCAATCTAAAGGAACCTTCCCTAAATCTAGGGAATTTTGGAAAATTAAAAACAATGCATCAACTATCTCACTAGCCACTTCTTTTAGCATGGCTAGATGGATGGCAAAATATAGAGTATGGTAAAGCATCGTGGGCAATGTCAGCAACTGCAAAAGTTGCCAGTGACAGCTCCGTGGGGGTGGCCAGGTAGACCCTGGGTGTGGTTACACATTGACTATGTTGGACCTTTCCTGGGAACAATGTTTCTGTTCATTGTCGATGCCGATTCAAAATGGTTGGATGTATATGAGGTGAAGTACCAATGTCGGCCACTACAATTGAGAAACTACAGCAGAGTTTTGCCATTCACGAACTACCAGAAGTAGTCGTTTCTGATAATGGCACAGCATTTACGTGTGCTGAGTTTCAACAGTTTATCAGCCTCAATGGTGTCACTCATGTGAAAACTGCACCGTACCAGCCTTCCTCAAATGGACTGGCCGAAAGGGTGGTTCAAACATTCAAGGCAGGCCTGATAAAGCTAACTGGTGATTCCTTGGCAACCAAACTAGCACGCTTTCTTTTTCATTACAGGACTACCCCTCACACAACAACAGGTGTCACACCTGCGGAGCTATTGTTGAAACGCCATCTCAGGATGAGCTTGAGCTTAATAATGCCAAATTTAGAGGGGAAGGTGGAAAGGAGTCATGAAAGCCAGAAAACTTGTCACGACTGGCATAGTCACAATAGAAAATTTACCTTGGGAGAGCTGGTATACGTGAAAAACTTCGGGGAAGGACCAAAGTGGTTACCGGGTAAAACAAATGCAGTGACTGGACTTCTATCTTACCACGTGGAGGTGGAAGGTCAGATCATCCGTAAACATATGGACCATTTAAGGAGGAGAGAGACAAATCACCGCAGTGACCATGACCGGGTCTGCATTTCCTGTTGAAGATACTCAACCCAGGACTGACATGTCTGATGTTCCTGTGATAGTTGAGGATACAGAACTGCAAGTGCCCAACGAAGCACCTGATGTTCACACAACTCCGAAAAACGAGGTTCCTGACAAAGAATCTGAAGTTGTGGAGCTGTGACATTCCACACGTACCAGGAAACCACCTGAATGACTGAACTTGTAAATTCATTACCCAGCGTAAATATAATGTTGTCTTGAAAATATGTACTTGTAAATATGTTATGTATAGCCAAGTTAAAGGAGGAGGAATGTAGTAATAATGGGCTTATTTAGTGTGTAAAGTACCTTTAAGAATAGGAAAGATCACATGATCTGTTGTAACCAGGCTACCTCAGCTGACAGTGTAGAGATAGGGTTGGAGTTGAAAGCACATGTATAGTTGCTGCTAAGTATATTGTAAATAAACTTAATGTTTCCACTTAAGAAGTATCTGCAGATCAACTCTATTATGAATAGTACAACTCGGCCACCCTACAACACTAATATAACAAAATTTGTATCTGGAAAGAAAGCAAAGTTCAGGAGAGTTCTTCAGCAAAGGAATAGGCCTTTTCAGGACTTTTAGTATGGCAGGGTTTCCCTTCCTGCCTTCTGAGGAGTCGGTGAAGAACACACCCCCCAATGATTCTACCTGCCCCACAGCCATTCAATGCTCCAGCAAGCCATAATTGGTTGGAGAAGGGACTTCTGCCCCTCACTCGGGAGGAAGTCCTGCCTCAGAGAGCTGCCAGCCAATCTGATGGGCCAACAGTTCTCTAGTCCCTGCAGCACCAGAAGCTGCAGTGGACAGGACTGGGACTGCATGCAGTCCCCAGAATTTAAGCACCGCCAGTCCAGGACCAGGTAAGTGTTGTAATATGCCTTTAAGGGATATCAGCACGACAGTACTGGAAGGGAAATGTATCATGTGATCCCGTCTTAGTTTCACTTTTGCTTTGAGCAGAGAACACACACACAGCTCCTAATGACTCCAAGCTGTACAACTATGTAAGACTGTTCGCATGTCTAGTCTTAATAAATGAGCCCACAATGTGTCTACCTAATCCCTTATGAGTGCCTTGTGTTTGGTGCCTTGTGTCTTATGCAACAAATAAGCTCAAGGACTGATATCATTATAATAACATGACAAAAAGTGTGGGGATCTCAGGGTGGTGTGGGGAGCTGAGCCCAGGGGGCTGGGCAGAGTAGGGTGGAGTATTGTTGGAGAGGCCAAGGGGGAAGGGAGCACCTTCAGGGACCAGATCTTTTAGAGAGGCACCCAATGTTAAAAGGAGGCTGTTGATGGAGGCTGCCACCCCACCCTGCTTCCCACCCCAACTCTTCCCACCAACCTGAAAACTGAGGCTGGGTGGGAAACGGTCCTTAGTTGGGCAGGTGAGAGCCCGGTGGGTAGGCCATCTGAAAACTTTACAGCCACCCCACTGCCTACAAAGCTGCTGGCAGGGGATCGTAAAATTCGGCCTTAGGACTATTATTGCTCAGATGGAGCAACGTAAAGGCTTCTTCAACTTCCATGTTTGCATTTTAATCCTGATCAGAATTACAGAGTATGGTGAAGCAAAAAGAGTAAGAGGACATGTTACTGACTTTCACTTTTAAAGATATGATTTGTGACTGGACTTGGGGAAAAAATGACTTGGTTACAACCCTAGTAACAATACATCTTCACCAACCAGCAGAATACTGTAACCCTACCTTTCTAAAATTTTTGAAATAAAACTTCTGTGTTAGCATGAGCAGCTAGTATGTTTGGGTATGTTTGGGGTCAGACTTATTTCAGTTATAAGAAAGTAGGATTGGCAATGTGCCCAACATAACTCAAGTGTACAGCAGTACTGCAGGGACTCTCTTGGCACTTAATACTGGCTACAGGTGCAGGAAGCCTTGGCACTGAATTCTATTTTGGTGTTTACACAGTAACATATCCACTTGAGGCAAACAATCATAGATCCTGCTGGGCTTCTGGGATGTAAATCTGGCCTAATCAAAGCTTAATACATAGTAGGTTCCTCCAGTGTATTGCATACACAACAATATTCACACATATGCACAAACATATTATAATGAAAAAAACGAAGGGAAGAAAGATTAATATGTGTGTGAAACATACTATAAAGTACAGGATGAGAATTAGGAGATGCATTTTCAGAGTTGCCAATGGCCTTATTTCTATATAGCCACCATTTAGTTGGTGGTGTAGCTGACAGCAGTTTCCTGTCCCACTTTACAAACAATGGAGCATTTCTTGAAGGTGATTCTCACGGGAAGCTAAGATCACTCTCCTGGGCCTATGCCACAGGACGCCTATGGCTCTGTGTGAGAACAGGGTGGAGGAGTGATGCATTGCTCTGGAAACTCTGCCAATTCTTGCTCCAGAGCCAATCTGAGCTTCTGCTGCAGCAGTATGAGCTGCTATGGAAGCTGTCAACAGGATTTTATGATGGTAGATGTCACTGTCACATTGGGGATTGGGGAAATCCCTCAACAGGGTAGCCTTTGGCTGCAAGCGCACAAGGCAGGCAGGGAGGGAGGGCTTGTTTGCCTGCCTGGAGAACTGGCTCTGTGGCTTGCTGCTGGGTGCCTGACTCCAGGCAGTTGAACTGTCCACCACTGTATTGGGAACCTGGAGGCAAACTGGAAAATCCCAGTGGGCCTCTTTCAAGTGCTGTTAACAAGGCTCATAATGAGCCTAATTGGGGTAGGCAGCCTTGCCACCCTTGCCCTGCAACCTCATCGAAGTGACTAGCATGCAGCCAGCACTCACCCCGCTATTCAACCTCATTTTAATGAGGTTGGTGAACAAATTGAATGTGGTCTCTGTGACTATGTGAATAGGGGTAGCAAGAACCACAACACCATCCATGCTCTTTGTATTGAGTGTGATCAAGTTTCTGGGCCTATGCATTTGAAACCTCTAAGTCTATTTAATCATCCACACCCTTCAGCTTTTCATAAGGGTGAGGGTGTGCAGGCAGGCTTGGCCTTCTCTGACACAGACTGTCCTTGCCCTTCTCTCACAGAAAAGGAGGGGATGTGTTAGTGACAGTTTTGTGAGGTGTCTGTCACAGTAGAATAGTTTGTATGTCATGTGTAAGATGTACAGAAGTGAGAGTTGCAATTGTGATGAGAGTAGGCGTTGCAACCTGTTTGAGAAGAAGGTGGAGAAGAAGTATGGTGCAGTGATTGTGGAAGAATGGAGGAAAATGTGGGAATGGAATTTTGTGAATGCAAGTGTGTGAGCAGAGTTCTTCCAGGTATTGGCTGCCTTTAAGTGGTGTCATTGAAGCCCAATTTCAAGCCCTGCCCAAACAAATCAGGTCAGAGGTGAAGTATTCCATGGAGAGTCACTCATAACTCCCCAAAGCCTTTCCACTGGCTACAAGGCATGTGTCAGGAGTGTTTCTCAGACTTGCAATGTGGCTCGCTTACCCTATGTTACAACCAGTCCCCGGGTGAGGTCCTGCAGTTTGTTATGATCTCAGATAAGATACCCCAAAACCTACCTATTTGACCAAGAATTTGGCTAACTGGCCTATCACCTTATGTGGCTTAATGCCTAAGTTTGCTTCATAACACTCCAGTGAAGTGCTTTGGGACATTTTCTTACATTAAAGGTGCTATATAAATGCAAGTTGTTGTTGTTGACACATTAATCCACTGGGAAGGTGCTTTCACTAAAATTCTGGAGAACAAAATTTCACACTTCAGGGGCAGAATTTTCTGCCTGTCGGGTGGGTGGGCCTGACCCAACCTCCGGCAGGAGCGGAGCTGATCCCCACCAGCGAAGCGGGCCGCACCACCATTTTACATGGGCAGGCCAGTTAAGGCCTGCCGAGTGTGATGTCCGGTGGGAAGTGCTATGTGCTCCCTGTGTGGGTAGGGGGGATTCCCTAAAAGCGAGAGTGCGCTCTTTCGCGCATGCGCACAAAAGAGCACACATCTCCCTGAGGCTAAGTGCAGCCTCAGGGAGATCGCCTGGACTTTGAAAAATATTAAAAATAGAAAAGAAAATCCCTTACATGTCCCTCTCATGTGACAAAATAATTTACAGAATAACTTTATTAAAATTTTTAAAACCCTGCATGAAACCTCATCCCGCCGCTGGATGAGGTTTCCTATTTTCTCTATTTGCCGCCGTGGCTCCTGGCCGACCTGCCAACCTTAAGGTTGGACGGGCAGGTCCTTTAATTGCTTAATTGATCCTGTCAATAGCCTCAACTGGCCATTGACAGGTCGGCGGGCCCGCAGCTGATTTTGCTGCGCCCCCGCCTTCCTGAAAATTTAAATGGGGCGGGATGACATCAGGGGTTCCGCCAGATGTCATCCCGCGTCATTTTACTCATCGGCGAGAGGGCCCCGCCCCCTGCTCGCCGACGGCAAAATTCTGCCCCAGGAGTCTGTACACTATTATCCTACAGCATTAGTTGCTACTTTTCATTCTCTTATTTGTGAAGTTCAGCAGTTATCTCACTACTTGAACTGGTTGTAACTAGTAGAATAGATAAGGGAGAACCAGTGGATGTGGTGTATTTGAATTTCAAGAAGGCTTTTGATACGGTCCCACATAAGGGGCTAGTGGGCAAAATTAGTGGGATTGGGGATAAGATACTGGCATGGATTGAGAATTGGTTGCCACACCGGAAACAGAGAGTGGGAATAAATGTGTCTTTTTGGGTGGCAGGCGGTTCCTAGTGGTGCACCGCAGAGATCAGTGCTTGGGCTCCAGCTATTCACGATATATATAAATGACTTGGATGAGGGAACCAAATGCAATATTTCCAAGTTTGCTGATGACACAATACTGGTTGGGGTTGTAAGGAGGATGCAAGGAGACTTCAGGGTGATTTAGATAAGTTGTGTGCGCGAGCAAACACATGGCAGATGCAGCATAATGTGGATAAATGTGAAGTTATACGCTTTGGTGTGAAGAACAGAAAGGCAGAGTATTATTTAAATGGTGATATATTGGGAAATGTGGATGTACAAAGGGATCTGGGTGTCCTTTTACACCAGTCAATGAAAATAAATAGGCAGGTCCAGCAAGCAGTTAGGAAGGCAAATGGTGTGTTGGCCTTCATTGCAAGAGGATTTGAGTTCAGAAGTAGGGATCTCTTACTACAGTTATACAAGGCCTTGGTGAGGCCACACCTGGAGCATTGCGTATAGTTTTGGTCTCCCTACCTAAGAAAGAGTATACTTGCCATAAAGGCAGTGCAGCAAAGGTTCACTAGGCTGATACCAGGGATGACAGGACTGTCGTGTGAGGAGAGATTGGTTTGACTGGGCCTGTATTCACTAGAGTTTAGAAGAATGAGAGGGGATCTGATTGAAATGTATAAAATTCTAACAGGGCTAGACAGACTGGATGCAGGGAGGATGTTTCCCCTGGTTGGGGAGCCTAGAATCGGGGGCCACAGTCTCAGGATATGGCAGGCCATTTAGGACTGAGATGAGGAAAAATTTCTTCACTCAGAGGGTGGTCAACCTGTGGAATTCTCTACCACAGAAGGCTGTGGAGTCCAGGTCACTGAGTATATTCAAGAAGGAAATTGATAAATTTTTGGATATTAAGGGCATCAAGGGGTATGGAGAGAAAGCGGGAATATGGCATTGAGATAAAGGATCAGCCATGATCTTATTGAATGGTGGAGCAGGCTCGAAGGGCCGAATGGCCTACTCCTGCTCCAAGTTTCCATGCTTTTATGTGAACGAGTTATATTGTAAAATTTTAGATTTAAATCTCATTACCTCTTTAGTATATTGTTACTACTTTCTGTTAATCAGTACAACACTTTTTAACCAATCCTGCATTAATAAGCACCAGGGAGCAGAATTTAGAGCAATGTTTCCATTCCAGGTCTCAACATTTTCACTTGCAATCTATAAGCTCCATTGCTGGATTCTGGAAAGGTTCCATCAGATTGGAAAGTAGCAAATACAACCCCTCTATTCAAAAAGGGAGGGAGGAAGAAAACAGGAAGCTATAGGCCAGTTAGCTTGACGTCTATCGTGGGGAAGGTGCCAGAATCGACCATTAAGGAGGTTATAGCTGGACACTTAGAAAAACTAAAGGTAATTGGGAAGAATCAGCATGGTTTTGTGAAAGGGAAATCATGTTTAACCAATTTATTCGAGTTCTTTGAAGGAGTAACTTGCGCCATGGATAAAGGGCAGCCTGTAGATGTACTGTACTTGGATTTCCAGAAGGCATTTGATAAAGTGCCACATCAAAGGTTATTGTGGAAAATAAAAGCTTATGATGTAAGGGGTGACATATGAGCATGAACAGAAGATTGGCTGGCTGGAAGAAAACAGAGAGTATGCATAAATAGGTCATTTTCTGATTGGCAAGATGTTACGAGTTAAGTCCTGCAGGGGTTTGTGCTGGAGCCTCAACTTTTTATGATTTACATAAATGACTTACATGAGGGGAGCGAAGGCATGGTAGCTCAATTTGCAGATTACACTAAGTTAGGTAGGCAAGTATTTTGTGAAGAGGACATAAGGAGGTTTCAGATGGATGTAAATAGGTTGAGGAAGTGAGCAAAAGTCTGGCATATAAAGTATAATATGGGAAAATGTGAAGTTGTTCACTTTGACAGGAATAAAAAAGGAAAGTATTACTTAAATGGAGGACAACTGCAGAATTCTGAGGTGCAGAGTTATCTAGGTGTTCTAGTGCAAGAGTCACAAGAAGTTAGTATGCAGGTACAATTATTTAAGAAGGCTAGTGGAATGCTATCCTTTATTACGAGAGGGATTGAACATAAAAGTAAGGATGCTTCAGTCATACAGGGCATTGGTGAGACCACATCTTGAACACTGTGTGCAGTTTTGGTCTCCTTATTTAAGGAAGGACAAACATCTACTGTAAATTTCAGATCTCAGTGCAAAACTGAGTTATCACATTTGGACCCAGCTAATATGTTGGGGCAGTTCAGAGGAGATTGACTAGACTGAAACCTGAAAGGAGTGTGTTGTCTTATGAGGATAGGTTGGACAGACTGGGCTTGTTTCCTCTGGAGTTTAGAAGAGTGAAGGGTGACTCGATTGAAGTATACAAGATCCTGAATGATCTTGACAAGATGGAGACGAAAATTATGTTTCCTCTTGTGGGTGAGTCCAGAGCTAGGAGGCACTGTTTTAAAATTAGGGGTTGCCCTTTCAGGACAGAGATGAGGAGAATTTTTTTCTCTCAGAGGGTTGTGTGACTTTGGAACTCTATGCCTCAAAAGGCGGTGGAGGTGGGGTCATATCTTTAAGGTGGAGGTAGATCGAGTCTTTTTAGGCAAGGGAATCAATGGTTATCGGGGGTAGATAGGAATGTGGAATTAGAAATTTAAAACAGGTCAGCCATGATCTTATTGAATGGCGGAGCAGCTGGAGGGGCCAAATGGCCTACTTCTGCTCCTATTTTGTATGTTTGTATGCCAAATTTGACTTTGAACCCGTATGCTGCAGGGTTCTTTTCACTTCTATTCTTACTCATCTTTATCATTGGCTTTCACTCTGCCACTTGGTCATCATTTACTTTCACTTTAAATCTGCCTATTTCTAGTGCCCACCAATATTGCTGTGAATGATTAGGAAGTACAATAATCCTGGACAAAAACTACTGTAAATTTCAAATCTCAATGCAAAACTGAGCTATTACAATGAACCCAGCTAATATGTGGTAAAGCCATACAGAGGGGCCTAGCAGTGTGTGTAGCTAGTATGTGTTCCATACTATTCTGGACCCCTTAAGGGCAGCCTGCCCCATTTCCCACTTAAAGGAGGGCAGCACTCATTAGAAGGAAGCTCCTGCTGACTGCCAGAACACAATTCGCTGCAAGTAGAAGCTGAATAAATGGAGCAACGGGGATGAGAGAGGGCTCCAAGGTTCACGGATGCATCATCGAAGGCCTTGGTAATAGTGACCCACAGTGGGTCAAGAGGCCTTCAAGGAGCACACTCAGAAGGGAATGCCATCAGGTGGCCAGGAAGGTCAACTCACGGGATCTGGCCTTGCAGACCTGTCAGCAGTGCCAGAAAAAGTTCAATGACCTCACAAGTACAGACAAAGTCAGAGAATGCACCCTCACATGACATCTCATACCTACCGCTCCCACAACCTATCAAGCTGCTCAATGCACCAAATCCCCCCATCATTCACCTAGCACCAGTTCTTACCAGTCAGGACATATGGCCCAAAATCCAATGTTCAAGTTCACTGTCACACTCCTTAAAATGATGCAAACCTCACACACATCTCTCATGTCCCACACCTGCCTATATCTCCTGACCCCTACAGAGGAGATGTTCCTCCATCAGAGCCCATGGCATCCAGCATCACCGAGAACATTGAGGATGATAGTGTGTTCCTGTCTATGCCTCTTCTCAACTCCCACATCACCCTCATCCTTCAATCCAGAATGAATCGCAAGTTGCTGATGGTGTAACCATGGGCATCTTGCTTTCTTGGTGGTACAGTCTAAAGCCGGGTCCTCAAGACTCAGAGCTGCCTGAGGTCATCCTGGAGGGCCAAATACAGTCTCCCTCGCCAAAGGTCAGCAGCGTTTCACCAGCCATGCTGCAGCCACTGGAATAGCACTGAATTGGCAGGATCTTCCCACCCCCATGCAGGCGACTATCAAGGCATAGAAAATCAGACTGAAGTGTGTCGGTTTGGTTCCCTGATGTGTTCCGCCCTTCAGGGGTTTTTCCCAGAGGCAGGCTTCCTGTAGCAATGGCGGATAGCCAATCAAAGTAGTTAAAAGGGAAATTAGCCCTTAATTCCATGCACTAATATTATGTTCCAGAAGGGTGAGTGGTCCCTGTGCTGTGTCAGGACCCCAGCAGTGCATCAGATGCAGCATCATGCGGGAGGCCAGTGGGACGTCAAAGGCTGCTGTCCGTGTCACTATGGAGCTGCAAGGCTGAAAAGGGCACAGTTCTAGCCAAAAGCACCTCCCCCGCCCCCCCCCCCCCCCCCCCCCCCCACCCCGCCCCGCCACACTGATGACCAAAAAAGTCTGGGCTTTTTGTTTTATGAATCGCTCCGAAACCTTTTGACATTGCCTTCATATTGAGATGCTGCGCTTGTGCTTTCCATCTACCTCAGCAGCAGCCACCTCTTCCAGTGAGGCTGTCAGCTAGCCATCCCACTGGGCTTCCCGCGTCCATGCCCTACCCGCCTTCCTTACTTGGATGGCGAACGTGGAGGTGGCCTGTTAATTGGGCGACCCCCTTAAGATCATGCTGCAGGAAGCACCATGCCGTGAGTGGGATTGTGATCCATAATAGGCCTGATGCCTGAAAATGTTTAAAGTGGAGGTGATTCTGCCTTAAAGGAACACTTGGACAGGCACTAAGGTATAATGTCCGAGAGATTGAGAATCACAACTGACATAATTTCTCCACAAATCCAACAGCTTTATTGCCAAAAAAGTAAAGGCGAAAACAATACAGAGTGATTTAAAACATACAGGGTGGAAATGCCCGGTTCCGTTGGCGGGCGGTGGGGGAGACAATATGGCGAAAAGGCCAAAAATCAGTTTCACGCAGTCGTGAAACCAGTTTGCAATCATCCTCTCTGCCCATCAATAGCAGGCCAAATTTCCATCCACCACATGTCAGTAACCTAATTTCAATATTTTAGCATCTCATTATAAGCTCTGCTTGCCAGAATCATCCCCCCACGCTGGATCTTCTGAACAATCACGCCGATGTGTTTCACAACTGTACATAAAGCGACGTGCACCTTGTGACCTGAACATCGAGGGGAAATCGGAGCTGAGTGCACAGAAACTTGCACAGCGCTCGCAAGCATTGCCTGTGAGATATCAAGGAAGAGGTGCCGTGCATCTGGGCGGAGGTACACGCAAGTCGCTTTTTCCCAGCTGGCATTCAGCATGGTGCCCGGGCAGGTGCTCCAGTGCGGGCCATGCCTGGGGGAGGGGGGGGCAAGGCTTCCATTGCTGAAGGAAGTACACAAGCACATGACAGGGGGGAGGGGTGAGGAGGTGGGTGAGGGAAGCGGTCACACACTTGGAAAAACTTGTCAGAAGTGGGTGTTCTTCCACAGCTGAGACTGTTCAGTTGCAACTCCCATGACATGCTTGGAATCGGGCCTCTGAAGCTTTTCCGCCCACTCAAGCAACAGAAAAGCATGAAAGTGTGTCAAAATGCTCCAGAACTTTTCACTCCTTGGGTGCAGGCTGCAAATTCATGTGTGTTTTAGGGGGCAGTAGAACAATTGGCCGACTGGGCAAGTTGTACAATCCCTGTGCGAAATGTGGCCACGGTGCAGTCACTAGCGGAGGCATTCACAGCACCTTGCAATATCTTTATTAAGGTTTGGACCAGCACCCATTGTGGCTCAAGCTAACAGTGCAGCTTTGCAGTGTGGGTTAGGAGAATGCCTGTGCCTGAGCTGAGAGCACAGCATGCAGTCCAATGGGTAAAGCTGCCGCCAATCAGTCAAGTGGAGTGGGGCAGAGGCAGGTGGGTTTCAGACAGTCAGTGAGCGCTCTACACACTGGCCATCCAAGTGGGAGTTGATAAGGAGTGCGAGAGGAGCTGGGTGTTGAAAAGGAGGTGGGAGAGCAGAGGTGAATGAGGGAGTTCGGTGAGGAGGGAGGAGATGCTGCTTTCCTTTTCTACCTTTCTTCAAAAAAAAGAGTGGTGGCCTTGGTAAGTAGGACCTGGTGAGTTAATTAGAAAAGTGTAATATTTTTAAACAAGTAGCTATACTTGGATTTAACTGAGAAGTACCAGGAATAAGGGAAATTTAGGGCCAATATAAGTAAGCAATATAAATAATCCAAAGTAGAATAAAGTTAACGTAAAGGAAATAGAATTAAGACATGGCAGGGCAGCTCAGTTGAGTGGAATGTGTGTCCTGTAATATGTGCAAAATCTTGGATGCGACCAGTGTCCTAGACGACCACATGTGCAGGAAGTGCTGTCAGCTGCAAAAACTTGATCTCCGGGTTTCAAAGCTCGAGCGGCGGCTGGAGTCACTGTGGTGCATCCACGAGGCTGAGAGCTACATGGATAGAACATCCAGAGAGGTGGTCACACACAGCTTAAGGGCCTGGAGACAGAAAGGGAATGGGTGACCACCAGGCAGTCTAAGAGAAGTAGGCAGGTCATGCAGGAGTCCCCTGGGGTCCTGCTCACAAATTGGTTTTCCATTTTAGAAGCTGGTGAGGGCACTGGTACCTCAGAGGTATGCAGTCAGAGCCAAGTTTGTGGCACCACAAGCGGTTCGGCTGTACAGGAGGGGAGGAAGAAGAAAGAAAGAGCTATAGTGATAGGGGATTCATTGGTGTGGGGAACAGACAGGTGTTTCTGTGGCTGTACATGTGACTCCAGGATGGTGTGTTGCTTCCCTGGTGCCAGGGTCAAGGATGTCACAGAGCGGCTGCAGGACATTCTTCTGGGGGCGGGTGAACAGCCAGAGGTCATGGTCCACATCAGTACCAATGACTTACATGCCAGTGATACAGATGGAGGGTAAGGCATATGAATGTGTGGCTGGAAAGACGGTGCAGGAGGGAGGGCTTTAGATTCCTGGGACACTGGCAATGGTTCTGGGGGAGCTGGCACCTGTACAAGCCAGATGGGTTGCACCTGAACAGAGCTGGGACTGAGTTCCTTGCGGGACATTTTGCTAGTGCTGTTGGGAGGGCTTTAAACTAACCCGTCAGGGGTGTGGGAACCAAGAGAAAATATTAAAGAGGAATACCAGGGTGCATAAAATACTGGGAGGGACAGATAGCCCTGGTAAAGAGAATCGTAAGTTAACAAGTGAAGTTGGGGTGAGGGAGAAAGTAACAAAATCTAAATCAGGGTTACTATGCATGTATGTGAATGCAGGAAGTATAGTAAATAAGACTGGGGAGTTACAGGTGCTGATTACCATGTGGAATTATGATGTTGTAGTGATAACTGAGGCCTGGCTCAAGGAAGGGCAGAACAGGGTGTTAAATATTCCCAGGTACAAGGTGTACAGAAAAGGTAGGAAAGGAAGGTAAGGAGGAGGGGTGGCGGTATTGGTTAAGGAGAGCATTGCAGTGCTGGAGAAAGAGGATGTCCCAGAGGGTTTAAGGATAGAATCAGTTTGGCTAGAGCTAGGGACAAAAAGGGCGCAATTATATTGCTTGGTGTAGTCTATAGACTGCCAAATAGTGAGAAGGATGTAAAGGAACAAATCTGCAGGGAAATTACAGAGAGATACAGGCATTATAGTGTAGTTATAATGTGGGATTCTAATTACCCGAATGTAGACTGGGACAGTGGTAGTGTAAAGGGCAGAGAGGGGCAAAAGTTCCTAGATTGTGTTCAGGACAATTTTCTACAGCAGAATGTGTCCAACAAGAAAAGACACGCTGCTGGACCTAGTTCTTGGAAATGAGGTGGGCCAAGTAGATCAAGGGGAGAATTTTCCCCTTGTCGGGGGGGGTTGTGTAGGGGCGGACAGGGGAGGGGGGCGGCAGTCCCAATCGGCGCCCCCGATCGGGTCTGCGCCGCCAATTAAGGCCCGCCCAGCGTGACGTGCGCCCGGAAGCGAAAGAGCGCAGAAATCTCCCTGGGGCACAGAGTTGCCTCAGGGAGATTAGTTTAAGTTCCCAAAATTTTAATAATGAAAAGTAAAAACTTCAAGACATGTCCCCTCATGTGACAGTGTCACATGAGCTGGAACATGTAAATGAATTTTTATTAAAATTTTTATTCAATTTATAAACACTTCTTGAAACCTCATCCCGCCTGTGGATGAGGCTCCATGAAAAATGCAAATGGCCGCCTGGGGTCTTCGCCTGCCCGTCAATCATAAGGTTGGATGGGCAGCTCAGTTTATTAGTTTAATTGATATTTAAATGGTCTTAATAGGCCTTTGACAGTTCAGTGGGTGTGCAGCCGAACAGAAAATCTACGTGATGCGTGGTGATGTCAGGACACCTGTCCAACGTCACCGTGCGTCATTTTACACCTCGGTGAGTGGGCCCCGCACCCGCTTGCTGAGCCGAAGATTCAGGCCCAAGTGTCAGTGGGGGAGCATTTAGGACACAGTGATCATTGTATTGAACATTTTAGGATGATGATAGAAAAAGACAATAGACAATCCAGAGTGAGAATAATTAACTGGATGGGAGCGGGGCAAGAACGGAGCTGGGCCAGATAGACTGGAACGAAAGATTAGTGTGAAAAACTGTAGCTGAACAATGGGCTTCCTTCAAAAAAGAATTGGTTTGGGCACAGTCAAGGTGTATTCCATCGAGAGGGAAAGATAGGGTAAACAAATCCAGAGCTCCCTGGATGAAAAAGGAGGTAGAAATTAAGATAAAGAAGAAAAAATGTGCTTATGACAAGTGTAAGATAGAAAATACAATTGAGAACCAAGAGGAATACAGAAGGTTCAGAGGGGAGGTGAAAAAGCATATTAGAGAAGCAAAGAGCGATTATGAGATAAGACTGGCAGCCGACATAAAGGGGAATCCCAAAGTCTTCGATAAGCATATAAATAGTAATAAGGTGGTAAAAGGAGGAGTAGGGCTGATTAGGGGCCTAAAAGGGGAATTACACATGGACGAAGGGGCCATGACTGAGGTATTAAATAAATAGCTTGCATCCGCCTTACCAAGGAGGTAGATGCGACCCAGGTCATGGTGACAGACGAGGAAACTCTGTCACTAGAAGGGTTCAAAATTGATAAGGAGGAAGTGCTGAATAGACTGTCGGTACTTTAAGTTGACAAGGCACCTGAACAGGATGAGATGCATCCAATGATATTGAAGGAAGTGAGAGTGGAATTTGCGGGGTCACTGGCCATAATCTTTCAGTTTTCCCTGGACTCAGGGGTGGTGCCAGAGGACTGGAGAATTTCAACATATTACATCCTTGTTCAAAATGGTTGTAAGGATAAGCCCAGCAATTACATACCAGTCAGTTCAACTTCAGTGGTGGACAAAATTCTGGAACAATTATTCAGGATAGAATTAGTAGCCACATGGAAAGATATGGGTTGATAAGTAAGAGCCAGCATGTATCTCTAAAGGGGAAATTGTGTTTAACTAACTTGCTGGAGTTTTTTGAAGAAGTAACAGAAAAGATCAATGAGGGTAATGCTGTTGATGTGATGCACATGGTCTTTCAAAAGGCATTTGACACAGTGCCACACAACAGACTTGTGAGAAAAGTTATTGCTCATGGAATAAAAGGGACAGTAGCAATGTGGATAAAAAAATTGGCTAAAAATAGGAAGCAGAGAGTAATGGTCAATGGATCTTTTTCAGGCTGGAAGAAGGTTTGTAGTGGAGTTCCCTAGGGATTGGTATTGGGACCCTTGCTTTTCCTGATTTATATTAATGATCTAGATCTTGGTGTGCAGGGGACAATTTCAAAGTTTACGGATGATGCAAAGCTTGGGAGTGTTGTAAGCTGCGAGGAGGACAGTGTAGAACTTCAAGAGGACATAGACAAGTTGGTGGAGTGGGCAGATAGGTGGCAGATGAAGTTCAATGCAGATAAGTGCGAGGGGATGCATTTTGGAAGAAGAACATGGACAGACAATATAAAATAAGGGGTGAAATTTTGAAGCGGGTGCAGGAGCAGAAAGACCTGGGTGTATATGTGCATAGATTATTGATGGCAGGACAGGTGGAGAGAGCAGTTAATGAAGCATATAGTATCCTGGGCTTTATTAATAGGGGCATAGAGTGCAAGAGCAAGGAGGTTATGCTGAATTTAAATAAGACACTCATTAGACTTCAGCTAGAGTATTGTGTACAGTTCTGAGCGCCAAATTATAGGAAGGGTGTGAACACATTGCAGCGAGTGCAGAAGAGGTTTACAGGAATGGTTCCAGGGATGAGAAACTTCAATTATGAAGGTAGATTGGAGAGGTTGGGACTGTTCTCCTTGGAGAGAAGGCTAAGAGGAGATTTGATAGAGATGTTCAAAATCATCAGGGGCTGGACAGAGTAGATAGGGCGAAGCTGTTCCCACTCATAAAAAGATCAAGAACGAGAGGGCACAGATTTAAAGTGATTTGCAATACAAGCAAGTGTGATGTGAGAAAAAACTTTTTCACACAACGAGTGGTTCGGGTCTGGAATGCACTGCCTGGAAGTGTGGTGGAGGCAGGTTCAATTGAGGCATTTAAGAGGGCATTAGATGATTATTTGAATAGAAACAATGTGCAGGGGTACGGGGAAAAGGCAGGGCAATGGCATTAGGTCACAATGCTCATTTGGAGAGCTGGTGCAGACATGATGGGCCAAATAGCCTCCTTCTGTGCCGTTAAAATTCTGTGATTCTGTGAAGTGGCAGCCAGCACTCTCCAGCATGCGTGAAAGGGCCTTCAGATTTAAACAAAAGAGGTTCTTAGGACACATATACTAACACATGCATCTCTGTCTTTGATCCTGCAGGAGGAGAACATAAGGATCATGGAGCCTGGTGATTTAATGGTATGCTTCATGGCTTACAGAGACCAGGGAAGAAGAAGAAGATGCAGTGGAAGCACCTGGTCGGCAAACTTTCCTCAAGATAAAGGGGTGACAGAGACTACTACGCACACAGCTGAAGATCCACAGCAAGCCATCGCTCATAGGCGCCTCGCTGGACCCAGGGTCTATAGAGGGCGCTTGTCATTCCTGCAGATGACGGAGAACCAGTGTCGCAAAAGACTGCATGTGTCTAGGGAACTGGTCAGTCATATATGCCGCTTGCTGCAGGATTTGGCACCATGGGGGCATGGAGGGCATCCACTGCCAGTGGCCGTGAAGGTGACCGCGGTGCTCAATTTTTATGCCAGTGGCTCCATCCAGTGCTCCACAGGTGACCTGCGCAGGATCTCACAAGCCTCCATGCATAAGTATATCCAGGAGGTCATGGATGCCATCTTTGCAAAGGCACAGAACTATGTGCATTTCACCCGTGATCAGGAAATCCAGGAGCAAGAGGTGGAATGCACAAGGGTAAATAATTAATTTTTGTTTGTGTAATTGGATGTGTTGTTGGATAAAGACATTATGGCACAGTTTTTGATTACTTTTATGGCAGGATTTTGGCCAAGAGCATGCTTTAATGGGACATCACAGATATTCTCCCAAAGGCTCGGAAGTTCGAGCAGGCACTCACGGACAACCTGTCCAGAGTGAAGAGGTCCTAAATGCTTCCTCTCTGCCTCCTCCAGTTTCTCCTTCCCCTCCCTCCTCCTCTTTCCAAGATGGCACTCTAGGCTTGGTGGCAGTAGCTGCATGCTCATAGTTGTGTTGTTATGGAGGGCAGAGCAGATGACCATGAAATTGGAGACACACTCTGGAGAGTATTGTCGGGTTCCCCAGAACAGTCTAGGCAATGAAACAGTGGCTTAAGAATGTTGATGGTCTACTCCATCACATTTCTGGTAGCAGCATGATTCCCTTTGCATGCCTATTCTCCTTTTGTGGTCAATTGATGGAGGGGGGCTCCTCAGCCAAGTGAATGGGGGTCTCCAAGCAGCCACCCCCTGGTTCTTTGTGGTGGCTTGAAGATAGCAGGAACTGCAGACTGCCTCAGGATGAAGGCATCACGGCTGTTGCCAGGATCGTGGGCACTCACTGACAGTCTGGCATAGTCACACATCAACTGCACATTAATGGAGTGGAAGTTCCTGTACCTCTCCCCATTGACATGTGGTGCCCATAGAGCCATGAGCATGCAGTTCCATGGCTCCCTGTACCATTGGGAATTCTGCTATCCTGGAAAATCAATGTGCCCACTCACACATCTCCCTGCTGTGAGATAAAATGATGGAATTGCCTCTCCTTACATAAACTATCTGCATCACCTCCCTGATGCAGTGATGGATGGCAAACTGGGATTTGTTCACTATGTCACCTGCAAAGATCTGGTTGCATAGAAGTTGACACCGATGGTGACCTTGACGGCCATTGTCAGCATCATCCTCTCTTAGCTCTGAGGTTGCAGGTCCTGTTGAAGAAGGTAACACAGCTCTGTGACCACCTCCTTGGTGAATCTGAGGTACCTCAGGCGTTGTTCCTGGCTGGGATGGAGGTATGAAAGCCCCTGGTGGGTGGGGGCTTCTGTGAAGAGCCCTCCTCCTCCTCTTCCCCTTGTGCAGAGATTTCCCACTCTTCAGCCCCTGCCCAATTTGTCCGTCATGTTGCAGACCTAGAGGCATTGAAACTGTAGCCCCCATACTTATTGCAGCATCTGTGTGGGTAGGAACCAAATCCTCTGTCCACAGTGCATGGACGCAGCAATGCTCCCTGCCAAATCCAGCAACTCTCCACAACCCCTTCAGAAACAATCTGCAGCATGTCCACAAACTGCAGGAGAAGAAGTTAGTCAAAAGCACCTCATCTGCATGTAATGGTAGTAACGGGTTCCTCGTACAGCTGAGCACATTTTTGTTGTGTGTGATTAGCAAAGGCATTTAATGGACCTGCAAGGTTCTAGTTTCAGTAACGTGTAAATCAGCCAGAACGGCTGTTTGACTTCACAATCTGCCTCATCATGCCCGCATTAGCCCATCTTCCCAGCGTTGGGCACCACATGGGCCTCACTGCAAGTGGCCGGATGTATGGTGAGTGCCATTTCCTGACTTTGCGCCAGCACCTGGAACTGCTACAGAACCCAATTTCACAGCTGGAATCTTCTTGGTCTGCATGGCTTAGCACCAGACTGGTTCCAGCATTCACCCACAAGACTACTTTAGGAAAACTCCCAACATGCTGAGGTAATGTTACAATTGCTTTAGGTTTGAGTGAGGGAATGACATATTCTTCTATTTTAATGGCCTATTCATATTTTTATTTAACTGTTTTTACTTCAGACTCTAGTAAAATTCTGCTGACATTTGCTATAATGTAGAGACAGGGTTTGATGGACATGTGAGGATAGGTGGTCTAATGGTTAATGCAATATGCTAGCAACCAAGTTCAAAAGACCACAATGACAAGCTGTGAAACTGAATCCAATAAATCTGGAAATTTGTAAAATATCATACTCATTGTTATAAAAACCCATCCAGTTCACTAATTTCTTTTAGATATTTTGAATTACATGTAATTCTATTCAGGAATCAGACCTGTATATTGTAATAAACATCATATATAAGCAGACATGCTCCCTCCATGGGTGCAGCCCATTTGTCAAACCCAAGAATGTAGTCAATGTTGCACTGACTTTTGTTCAAAAAGGATTTAGGGATCAGTCAGTAACAATAGACCAGTCAGCCTAATGTTAGTTGTGGGTATGCTTTTCAAATATAACAATACCTATTCTAACGCACCCCTGGCTGGCTTCCAACACTTTATCATCCGATACTTGTGGTCATCCAATAATCTGTTGCCCATGTCATAACTCACACCAAGTCATGTTCAGCCTTCATAAAGTGCTTGCGGATCTACACTGGCTCCTGATTAAACAACACTATGATTTTAAAATTCTTATCCTTGTTTTCAAATCCCTCCATATCTGCATCCTTCCCTATCTCATTGAAATGTAGAAAATTCTTACAGGGTTCGACAAGATAGATGCAGGAAGGATGTTTCTCTTGGTTGGAGGGTCTAGAACCAGGGGACAGTCTAGAAAAAGAGGTAGGCCATTTAGGGCCGAGATGAGGAGGAGTTTCTTCAATCAGAGGGTGGTAAATCTTTGGAATTCTCTACCCGAGAGAGCTGTGGAGGCTCAGTTATTGAGTATGTTCAAAACAGAGGTTGATAGATGTTGGATCCTAGTCACTAGTTTAGTTGGACTAATGGGTCCAGGTTGCATGCTTGTTTCAGGATGGCCGAGTTGGTACCATCGGCAGAGTAGATCAGCAGACAGTTCTTATGTAGAATACATTCTATTTATTTACAAAGGAACTCAGCAGCTACACTTGTGTGCTTACAACTCAAACCCTGTCTCTACATTACAGACTCTAACTCTAGACTACTCACTACTGACTACTAAGTCAGCGATACTCCGCTATTGGATACTAAGATCATGTGACCTTCCATTATAACATTCTTCTTAAAGGTATATTACATATCAGATTACCACAATAGATTTGTAGATACCAATGATATCAAGGGATACGGTGTGGATATAGTGCAGGAAGATGGTGTTGAGGTACAAGATCAGCCATGATCGAGTGAAATGGCAAAGCAGCCTCGAGGGGCTAAATGGTCTACTCCTGCTCCTATGTTCCTATGTAATCTCCTCCAGCCTCACAACCCTCCGAGATATCTGACCTCCTTTAATTCTGGCCTCTTGAGCATCCCCAATTTTAATTGCTCCACTGTTGGTGGCCGTGCCTTTAGCTGATAAGTCTCTTACTCTGAAATTTCCTCCTCTGCCTCTCTATCTTTCTTCCTTCCTTTAGTGGCTCCTTAAAACCTATTGCTTTGGCCAAGCTTTTAGACATTTTCCCTAATATTTCCTTATATGGCTTGGTGTTAAATTTTGCTTCATGACACTCCTGTTGAGTGCCTTGGGATGTTTCATTTACTGCTCCCTAGCTTCTTCCCCTCCCTGGCCTCGAACCTTTCTGTATCTTCATGTCAGACACTAACGTAGTTCTGCTGTCCCCTTCTTTTCTTGATTGTGCTGTGGCCTAGTTTACTGTACAGGTTCCTTTAGGCTTTGGCTCCACTGCAGTAGCCTTTGATCTTCTTCCCTGCCTCCTTTTATGCCTTACTTTCTAACTCTTTTATCCCAAACCCCATCCAGCAAATAACTTTACCCTATCTTATCCCTCTCAAACTCTGCGCCATCTCGCTTGGCCCTCCACTATCCTTCAATTCTCCTCTAGCTCTGTCTCTCCTCATTCCATCTTTGCACTACTGCCTCTCCTGGCCTTCAGTGTCACATTCCTGCCTGGGCACCTATCCCCCTCCCCTCTTACGTTTGTAGACAGCATTTGATTACAACTCTGCATGCACAACACCATGGGAGATAGACTAATATGCAATTAAGAAGACTGGATATGCTACTAAAAGTACCAGCTTAAAGCTAATTAAACAAACAAACGTGTGGTTATTTTTTCAGGGCAAGACGAAATAAAACAGATTGTGTTTTTAAACCAAAGTGAGTGAGCATCAGTCCACGTGAATGTGATGTGATTTGCGACAGTGTTAAACCATGACCACTGCACGAATCCCAGGAGAGACTGGGAATGTATTACAATGATAGTTTAAGAGATTGCTTCTGTAATTCACAGGACAGTAGATCTGAGCACACAGTGCAGCCACATTTGGAAGTCAGTGCTGTGTTTATTATTTTACTCTTAGACTACAATCAGGAGTATAATTGGCTCAAGTGCAAGTCACATGATGAGAATTAATTTCTCTCACTCTGGCAGCCTGTGAGGATACCTAAATGGGTCCTGTAATGCTATCAGCCATGATGACATGCACACAGTCTGCGGTGACTGCCCAGAAGCCTTTGCAGTTCATTTGTGCAGCTCGTTTCAGTGTGTTTTAAAAAAAGATGTGTACCTTAACTGTTTGAGTACTGAATTTCCTTTTCAGAGTGCACTGATCATTTGGATCATAACATGGACAGAACTGATTACTCGGTGAGTTTCTAACATAAAACTGAACAGGTTCTTAAATTTTCGCTGTCTACCAGATGTAAAACTGTAATTTTGTAAAGTTGTCCCTGTTGTTAGGTATCACACCTCACTGGCTCGTTGCTCTGTGTGACTTGCTGCCCTAAAATACCTTGCGGACAGTTAGAGGGTGAGTCTCCTTTTTTTGCTACTGACAGGGCCAGCAGGCTGCCTCTCAGATCTCTGCTTATGCTCTGCTCTGAATTCCTGAGAACGACCTAGGGTGACACTGCTCCTGATCCTTGCCAGGTTGTGTGAGAGCATCTGGTTTCTGTTGTCACCCCTCACTTCTCTCCCTTATGATAGGTGAGTTTTACAACATGTATTCAAGGTGCCACAGGTGCTAAAAATGTGTCCATCCCTCAGTAAGTTGCAAAAAATGTGCTCAGCGCTCCCTTTAAGAAAAACAAGTAGATCTTTCAGGCCAACCCATGTCACTCATTTTCAGGAGAAAACATTTGCCTGTTGACATGAGAAGGACATTTATTAAAATTTTTTAAAAAATCACACTTTGTGATAGTAGAAACATGTAGGAGGAAAATATTAGGCTTAGAGTATGCAACAACCATGCCAGCCCTTTCCTGGATGCCAGTATTCATCAGCTTATACGACGTGACATTTAAAGGTGACATATAAAAGATCATGGCCAGCCCATGTTATTTTTGTTCTGAGGTTGCTAGTGTAGTTTTCATATGATAAGGCTGATGTTATTCAAATCATAATACTATAGTCTGAACCTTGTCAGTTAAACTCATTTGTAATCTGGACAAGGAAATTGTTTGCCTACTTACAAGCTTCACATATTTTCCAGACTAGCCATTGTGTACTGTGGGAGCTGCAGATGGAGGTGTGGGGGTGGGGTGGGAGGGGAATTAATGGATCAGGGCATTTGCAATCTCTTGTTTTGTTGTCTTGAATTTAAAAGAACAAGCTCTTTCTCCTATCTTCAATCAGAGTTCTACAGAAGGGCCACACTCTGGCTGGATTTGTGCTGCGAGGCAGAAACAGATGTTGGAACCGTTCCCGAGTTCTGAACCCAACCCTGAGGGGGAACAAAAATGAGCCTGCGTTTCATGGGGCGACTCCTTCATTGATGTGGAGACGGGTTAGATATCTGATTAACCCTGCGGGGGCAGGAACGGAGGTGGGACGGCCCAAGTGTGGCCCCAATTTAAACTCATCAGTGGCTGCCATTTGGGCACTGATGCAACCAAGTGATAGGTCTCAGAACACTTGGTTCGCACAATGACTCAGCAGAGCCAAAGACCTTGCCTGTGCTCAGGTGGGTGCTCAGTTGTGATTGGCAGCATTGCCCCCTGTTCTTACTACTCCCCCACCGATGCCAGGAGGGTGATGATGCCCAGCACTACCTATGTGCTTACTGCCCACTCTCCCCGCCACCTGTGCTGCCCCAAGGACACCTCTTCAACTTTTATTTTTTCATGGGATCTGGGCGTCACTGGCAAGGCCTAATTGCTATAATTGAGTGGCTTGCTAGCCCATCTGAGAGGGCAATTAAGAGTCAACCACATTGCTGTGTGTCTGGAGCCACGTGTAGGCCAAACCAGGTAAGGACGGCAGATTTCCTTCCCTAAAGAGCGTTGGTGAAGCAGTTGGCATTTTAGTGACAATTGATGGTAGCTTTATGGTTATCGTTACTGAGGCCAACGCTGGATGCATTGACACTGCCCATGAAGATTTTTCCAACCCAACGCTACTGCCCATTTCTTCCAGGGTGCACACAGAAATGTGCAGCACAACATCTCCCATCTAACTCCAGCAAATGGAGTAGAGTCGGGGGAAATAGAGAACACTTCCCCTTTTTACGACAGTGGCTGCCGTTTTCTGGTAAGTGTTTAAAGGTGCAGTCCTTTAATGATTGAGTGTGGGTTAGTGAGTGGGTAATTGGATAGGTAGGTGAGTGGGTGGGTAGGTGTGTGGGTAAGTGAGTGTGTGGGTAGGTGGGTGTGTGGGTAGATGGGTGTGTGGGTCAGTGGGTGTATTGGTAGGTGGCAATGTGGATTGGTGGATGTGTAGGTAGGTGGGTGGTCAGACAATTGGGTAAGTAGGTAGTTGGGTCGGGGGCTGCTTGGGTGGTTGAAGGGATAGACAGCTGGCCAGGGGGTAGTCGGGTGGGGATATAGTAGGGTCAGGTCGGGAGGTATAAGGGAGGCCGGGGGTTAGTTGGGTCAGGTCCCAGTGTATCAAGTGGTCAGAGGGGTTAGTTGGGTAGTCGGGGGATAGCCAGATGAGGGGTTAGTCAGGTCGGGTCAGGGGGTAGTCTGGTGTCCGGGGTGGTAGTTGGTGGGGGGGTCCAGGGGGGTGATTTGGTGGTGGGAGGAGCGTGGAGTTACCCAGCTGTTAAACCAGGTTTTAATCTGTCTAATATTTCCTGGGTAACTATCAAGATAATTTGCGCTTATGTAGCCCAAGTCTCTGCCCTAAGCTCAGGGTCAGAGACATTCATGGAGGCTCCTGGGCAGTAGGGAATTGCCCATCAGAAGGTTAAACTTCACAGGCCAATCCCTCGTATGTCCACGCATCAGGACTTTTGGAGAGTCATACGTCCGGTCTCTGATGATCCAGAGACCAGAAGATTTGGGCCAATACATCTCTGTCATCATCTTTCATATTTCCTTGCAGAAAAAGACATCCTAAGCCTCTGCCAGTCTACTTTAAACCCATGCATTTAGAAAATAAGCACCAATGTGCCATGCCTCTGATTGGTAGGTTGCAAGTCCATGCCCACAAAAGCCAATTCTCACCCATTCGCTTGTAGGGAGGTGCTGAGCAGAAGCCAGATGTATTGTCACAGTGAGGAATGAAAGCCATAGTGTGCATCATACAAAACCACTGCTGCACACCATTTTGTAACCATAAGTATCCTCCCCTCATTAGATGTATTTCTTTCTGAAAATAGTCATGTGCAGAACAATCCGTATGTTCAGTGGCACTTCCAGAGAAGGTAATGACTCTTTATATTGATATTTTCTTTGAGAATGATTTCTCTGCATTATCTCCTGGGTTTATTTTGAAAATGGGAACTCTCAGTGTTCCTGCAACTGTTCTACACTTAAAAGCTGACTGTCCACTCTGAGAAATATTTGGGATTTTGAGTACAGGGTTTTATGCCATTGGATTGTTACTTGTCCTTTATGATTAGATGACTACAACTAACAATGTACATTTGTATGTTTTAAAAAGAAGTCCCGTGGTATAATGAAAAATGGCCAGGAAAGAAGAACTTAAGAGGGGCAGTCAAAGGCTCGGGATATGAAATGGGATTTGAGGGGGGTTATAAAAGTAGACAATGCCTCTCCAACATTTATATTCAAAATTTGTGAAATACATGAATTCTTCCTTACACGCCTTTAGATGTGAAATTAAATCTGTGAGTTTTGTTATTGAACTCTATTATTGTTGCTTTTTGGGGTTACTGTTGTGGAGGGAATTTTGGTTCTCAGACAGTTGATCAATCTCTTACTCCACCAGGCAGGACAGTATTTTCATCCAAAATAGGAGGGAGATTCTAACACTGCAAAGCTAGCCTGAACTTTTAATGAGCAGAATAATGATGATGTGTTTATATAATTCTCTTTACATGAAAGAGTTGTAAGTCGAAGGCTTTTAGTGAGAGCTAATCCAGATAAATACTATACCACCCAAGCTATGTATAACAATGGAGGAAGTTGTTCTTGTCAGGGCAAAGGGATTTCCAAATTCTTTCCTTTACTCGTCCTATCAAAGTGCAAAAAATTCTCTGAATCCAGCGACTCAAGTTTATGAAGTAGTTGAGAAAACAAGTTCTACACTATTTATATGGCTAGCCCAGTTCAGTTTCTGGTCAATGGTAACCCCCTATCAACATCCTGGGGGTTACCATTGACCAGAAACTGAACTGGATGAGCTGTATAAATACTGTGGGTACAAGAGCAGGTCAGAGGCTAGGAATCTTACGGCAAGTAACTAACCTCCTGACTCCCCAAAGCCTGTCCACCATCTACAAGGCTCAAGTCAGGGTTGTGATGGAATACTCTCCACTTGCCTGGATGAGTGCAGATCCCACAGCACTCAAGAAGATTAACACCATCCAGGACAAAGCAGCCCGCTTGATTGGTACCCCATCTACAAATATTCACTTCCTCCACCACCGATGCACAGTAGCAGCAGTGCGTACCATCTACAAGATGCACTGCAAGAACTCACCAAGCCTCCTTAGACAGCAACTTCCAAACCTACGAACACTACCGTCTAGAAGGACAAGAGCAGCAAGCAGCTGGGAACACCATCACCTGGAAGTTCCCCTCCAAGTCACTCACCATCCTGACTTGGAAATATATCGCCGTTCCTTCACTGTCGCTGGGCCAAAATCCTGTAATTCCCTCCCTAACAGAATTGTGGGTGTACCTACACCACATGGACTGCAGTGGCTGAAGAAGGCAGCTCACCACCACCTTCTCAAGGGCAACTTGGGGTGGGCAATAAATACTGGCTCAGCCAGCGAAACCCACATCCCATGAATAAGTAAAAATAAAACCCTTTGCTCTAATCATTTAAGAAAGCTGTTCTCAGCTTGAGCATGTTTTTTTTTCATATAGCCTTCAATATTTTGATTGAGATAATGACTTCTCACAAGGTTCTGTGGGTTTTAATCCTGTTAGAAAGTCCAGTGGATTGCATGTCTTGCTTACTGATTGGGCTTACCTGTTGCTTGACAAAGTAGAATGTGGATTTTCTCCTTACTCTCCTCATGCATGTTAAGTGGAGAACTTGGATCTTCGATCATGAGATTTTGTTTCTACCAATTTGCCCTGTTTCTGATGAACCAAAAGTACAACTTTCTGCAATGGTGTAAATGGAATGGAAAGCTTCAGGAAATCTAGTTGATGGCATTGGAATCAAAATAGAGAAATCTGTTCATTTTTCCTTACTCTGGTTAGCTTTGCACTTCAAAGAATTGGCAAACTGCCACCATTTCAGAGACAAATTGGTGACTTCAGTATATCCCATAGAGATAAAAATAGAAAATACTGGAACTGATCAGCAGGCCTGGCAGCGTCTGTGGAAAGAGAAACAGAGTTGAAGTTGCACATTGATCTTTCATCAGAATTGGAAAAAGTTAGAGATGTCATAGGGTTAATGCAAGAACGGAGGGGGAGAAGAACAAAAAGGAAGATCTGTTATAGGGTCAAAGGCTGGAGTGATTGAATGACAAAAGGGATGATTGTGCAGGACAAAGGTGGATGGGAATGGGACAAGTAAAGGGAAAAAGAGTGGGGCTAAATGGGAAAGACAGAGTCATCATCAACAGCTGCCATCCAAAACCCAACAAAAACAATAAAGTAAAAAGGTGGGGCAGAAGTTATGATCTGAAATTGTTGAACTCAATGTTAAGTCCAGAAGGCTGTGAAGTGTCAACTTGAAAGATAATGTGCTGTTTCTCAAACTTATGTTGAACTTCATTGGAACAATGTCAGAAGCCTCTAGCAACAGTTGTATTTTGCTTTTGTATTAGAGATATTGGCTGAAGTTCTGGGGGCTGTGCATGTTGTATTGTATCCCTGCAATGAGATTTCTTGATTCTACCTCTAATTTGTACAATATAAAGGAGAATGATCGAAGAGAGTTAAGTTGAGGAAGGCTTCAATTATGCTTACAGTAATGACAGATAAATTTACAGTTGCAACTCTTAACATTTTTGGGCCCAAGTTCTGGAGCTCAAAATGGGTAGATATTTCTGCCTTCTGATGCTTACAGTATTTCCATGGAACTGATTTTAATACAATGTGGGATATAAAGAACAGATTTGTCAGTTGCCTCGCTTTTTTCTTGGCTCTCCAGCTGACTTAATGCACTGCTGGAACTAATTGTTTCAAAGAGTGAAGATAGGATATGGAAGTAGAAATTTATATCACTAAAGAAAAATGCAAAAGCCCTAACCTACAGACCAGAATGGCCTCCTTTCCACTTTTATGTTGTATGTTAAGAAAAATAACACTGGGATTCTTCAGGCTTTTCTTTCATTTTAGTGTCCAGTTTTAAATGTATGTTAAGTCCTGCCTGGAACTCATAACTAAAGACTCTACTAGTACGTGGACAAAAACTGATTTACATGCAGTACAACAATTTGCATTTATATAGCACCTTTTCAATGTAGCGTATTTAACCTCCACTGCTCCTGTAATATTAAACTACTTGTCCAATACTTAACATTGGTTGAGTCTTAGCTTTTACCTGTTAAACATTGGGAATTCAGAAGCCATCATCCTTTAGTCATCCTCTCCCTTTCCATAGCCACTGTTTCAAGTTTATAACCCTGTTTATAACCCTGGCATCCTTTTTGACTCAAAACTGAGTTTCTGACTGCCTAATTCCAAACCTGTAAGACTGCCTGCTCTGTCTGCCTCAGTCTTTGGAGTTACCATTCATTGAATCTTAATCGGACCAGCCACATAAATACTATGGTTACCCAAGCAGGCTAGAGGCTGAGAACTCTGAGTTGCGTAACTCACCTCCTCACTTCCAAAAGCCTGTCCACCATCCACAAGACACAAACCAAGAGTGTGATGGAATACCCTCCACTTGTCTGGATGAGCACAGCTCCAACAACACACAAGAAGCTTACACCATCCAGGACAAAACAGCCCACTTGGATAGCGCTCCATCCATCACCTTGACAGGTACTCCGTTCACCACCAGTGCACTGTGGCAGTGGCGTGTGCCATTTACAAGGTGCACTGCAGCAACTCACCGAGGCTCTTTCAACAGAACCTTCCAAACCTGTAACATCTACAACCTGGAAGAACAAGGGCAGCAGATGCATGGGAATGCCACTTCTTACAAGTTCTCCCTAAGCCACACATCATCCTGATTTGGAACTATATTGTCATTCCTTCACTGTCGCTGGTTCAGACTTCTGGAACTCCCTCCCTAAAAGCAGTGTGGGTGTACAGCAGTTCAAGATAGCAGCCCACTATCCCCTTCCCAAGGGCAATTAGGACCTTATCAGTGATGTCCACCTGCCATGAATGAACAAAAGAAAGGTGATAATAGGGTAGAGGACCAGAAGCTTGATCATTGTTTTAAGGAGTGTCTCAAAGGAAGAAAGAGATATAAAGAGCTAGAGAGATATTGGAAGGAAATTCCAGAGCTGAGGGCCTTGGCAGCTGAAGTCTCAGCCACCAATGGTGCAGGGATTAAAATAAGGGATACTCAAGAGGACAGCGTTAGGTGAGTGCAGATATCTCAGAGTCTTGTGTGGCTGGAAGAGTTACAGAGATATGGAGGGGTGAAATCATGGAGGGATTGGGATGGGAATTTTTAAATCGAGATTTTGCTTAACTGGGAGCCAATTTACGTCAATGAGCATGATGTGATGGGTGAATGGTGCTTGGTGCAGGTTGGTCACAGGCAGCATAGTCTTGAATGAGCTCAAGTTTATTGAGAGCAGAACATGGGAGGGAGCCAAGAATGTGTTGAAATAGTCAAATCTAGAGGAAACAAAGGCACGGATTAAATTTCAGCAGCAGATGGGTTGAGGCAGGGGCACAGTCAGGTTATGTAATGGAGATAAAAACAGGCCATCTTAGTGATGGCATGAATATGTAGTTGCCAGTGGTGTAGTGGGAAATTTTGAGCTGCAGCAGCTCTAAAAAAATGTGTTGGCCATATCATTTCTAAATCTACAATTATGTTGTTTTCCCATGTATTAATCATTTGAGTCCTCAAAAATCAGCAAACTATACTTTTTAAGTGAAAAGCATTAGTGCCAGTAGGCATAGGCATTTTATTTTGAACTGTGTGGTATTTTGAATCACTAGTCTTTAATGTAACTAGAATTTCATTATGTAACATTTTACAGGTTGAGTACCGGTTATCCAAACCTTGGCTAGCTATAGTCTAAAGTCAATAAAATGGTTAGAAAAGTAAGATGTATCACTGAATAATAAATGCAGGGTACCTGTAATAAGTTCCCACCTGTGGCACCATCTTTGATTCTCCTTGTAGGAGAGGGTTCAGAGTATCGATGTACTGTGCTGGGAGCCATTCTTGAATAGTTCTTCCAGCTTCATCTGCCTCATCAACTTTGGTTTTTGTTTCATAACTTTGTCTTTTATTTTGTAGATTGAAATATTTCTTGCTCACTTATAAATGCACATTGCTCTTTTAATAATGTTGCCTATGGGCACTTTCTCTACCGGATTCACCATGTCATCCTCGTCATCACTGCTTTTATAATTTACATTTCATGTCCCAAGAATTGCCTTGGTCCATCGTTGAATTAATTACGTTATGTTGAGCTTGGAGATTTTAGAAATTGCCCTGTTTCCTATGGGCAGCTGTTTTCAATTCTCCCTTCAGACTGGCAATGAGTACTGAGTAGGCCGGAAATGGAAAGTAGTTTTGGCACATTGTTCACCTCCAAGATTTCAATCTCACCTTCTGCAATTACTCTGGACCTCCACGTACACTCAAGCTTCACCTTCCAGGCACACTTTCAGATCTTCGGCCTTGTCAGACAGAAAACCACTGCTCCAAAGACCATCAGTAAGGAGTCACTGCCCTTCAACTGCATCCTCGGATCTTCAGACTTCTTTTAACCCCACTTTGCTTCTCCCTTTGCAGCTATTTCTTTAACTTGGACCTTTCTTTAACTTTAACTTTACGTCTGGAAGTTCTGGGACCTTTCTCCTGTCCCCCTTGCTGTGTCCAGCTCTGTGGGCCGCCTCCTCTGTAATGGCACTCTGGCTCAGGTCACCTGACCTGCACTTTCGTGGTGTTTGGGCCCTTTAAGCCCTTTTGTACTGCGCATGTGCACAGGACTGTTCCCCAGCCTAAGGAGTGACAAAAGACAAACTGTGCATGTGCCAGCCAGTTCCCAGTTGGCGCGTGCACAAAAGACCTGGGAGCAGTTGCAGCCTGTCGGGAAATGTAGTTCCACGGCAACGGCAGTGACTGCAAGTTCCCAGTATGTTCCTCAGGCTCAGGGGGAGTCGGGGCTGTCACTGGCCGGAAGAGGAGGTGCTGAAGTGGTACTCCAGTGTGCTCCGGCAGCTCTACATCACTGGTAGTTGCAATCTCATCTCAGAGTCAAATATGACACCAAGGCCGCAAAACTTCTGGTTCGGCCTCGGACAGTGGCCAGGGTGAGGGATAAATGTCACCTCAACCTGATATGACTCTCCATAGATGTTGCCCGATCTACTAAGTGTTTCTAGCATTGTTTGTTTTAATTCCTGTGTCTAACACCATCAGACCTCAACTTTTCATCTTTCCTATCAAAGCTGAGGCCCTTCAGTGCTGTTCTAAATAGACCTGTTAAAATGGCATTAGACATGAATGCAATTTGGAGAAGCAGGGGATGCTGTGATTTTGAAACAACCTGCCCTCTTCGTAGGCCCAGATCTCAAAGGACAAGGATGGTAAAATTGGGCCTTTAAGGTTGTATGTGGATAAATATATTTCAAATTTTATTTTCATTGAGCAAGCTAGATGGAGCACCAAAGCATGTAGCATTAAGGACCACCACCATTAGTAGAAGTGAAGGTGATTCTTACCCATCCCTTTATCACCTTCAGCCAACTTGTCTAATATTCTCTATGTTAGTTTCCCATCCTCCACCTACATGAACTCTAACTGAACCAATTGCAGCTGTTCTCTTTGTCTGCATTCTGCATTTCCCATCTACATTGGTCTACATTGGTTCTCAGTCTTCCATTATATTAAATCAAAATCCTCACCTTCGATTCCCTCCACAGCCTCATCTCTAGAACTTGTTGAAGCATTATGTCCACTCCTGCATCTTTTTGTCCTCCAATTCTTTTTCTTTTTGTCATTGACTCCTTCTCCACCCCATTTCCTCAGCCACTGGTGGTAGAGTCTTTTGGTGCTTCAGTCCCATTTTCCTACACTCTCCCTAAATCTCTTTGCCTCTGTTCCTACTTTACAACAGTGACTACACTTCAAAAGTACTTTAGTGTATTTGAAGCACTTTTGGATTCCTGAGGTCATGGAAGGCATTGTATAAACAAAAGTCTTTTCCTTTCTTTCTCCTTCTGCATCATTGAAAATTTTCTCAAAACTTATCTTTTCCTCTAATCTTTCAGTCGCACCTGCGAATCTTGCCCTGCACATCAAAGGTGTTATATGAGGTTGTTGTTGAGATAAGCCAGGACATAATGCCTAAGTAATGCTGAGCCTTGGTTTTAAAGGCATAAAGAGTATAAGGTTGACCTGTTGATACAATACTTTTTAATTTCTTTTGAATGATGGAGCCATCTTGGTACTTTAGTCACCACTAACTACACGTTCAAAAGTCAGAATTAATCTAGCTGACTGATGAATAAAATATGATATTGCAGTAATCATTCTTAATCTCAGGCTTAGTTCTGTTCATGTAGTAAAAGGATTTAGCCTCCCTTACCAAAGATAGAATAACTACTTGAGTAACCTGAAGATTATCAGAGTGATATTCTGTTTAATTTGTATTGCTTTCGTTATAATCAATACAACAAGGTAAGTTCTCCAATCTGCCACATTCCCAATGGATTCTCAACCAGTAATTAAATTCCAGGGGAACACTAGATTTCCGTTGCTGGAATTATCAATTTTCATGCAACAAATAGAAAACCAATTATCCAATATGTATAAATACTAGCAAGGGAAATCTAATTGCTGTACTTAGAGTTAATATCTTGTTCAATAGATGTCTCAGAAAAGACTGCATGTTACATCTTGCCAAATGATTACACAGGATGCCTGCATTTTCCCTATAAAAACTTATGATTGCAAATTATTTGTTGGGGTTGGGGTGGGAGGGAAGCATTCGCTGGCAAAATTAAAATGTTATGTGGAAATACAAGAATTAAGTGACAGTAGTTTAGTCAATTGTATGATGAGTAATTTTCATTTAAAAATGGTATTGTGGGTTTGGAGGAGAATGGAAAGGATCAGCTGGACAGAAAAAAGTAACAAGCGATGAAGTGCACAGGAGAGTGGCCAAACAAAGAAATTTGCTGACTGTAATTAGGAGCAGACAGAAAGTCTGGGTAGGGCTCAAGAGGAAACAGACTAGTAGGAGACATTATGGAGGGAAGATTTCAAAGAGAAAGAGGAAGTGGAAGGAAGAGACTATCAATGCTGGATGGCTTGAAAATTGAAGTTATTGGAAAATGAAAAGATTAGCATAGGACAGAGAGACATAGCTAAGACTATGATCCAAGGACCTGTCTCCTAAAGCACACATGATAATGATGATAAAAGAAAAATGATGATGATGATGATCTTGGGTAACATATTTGCTATTTGGAAGATTAAACCATAAGCATATCTATGATCCTATGCCACCCTCTTTTATATTGTTTAACAGCCTGCTTCTTGTCCTAGGACCCATGCTCTGTCTATTTCCCCACCATGACTGAGTGAGCTTGCATTGATAATGGCAGGCTGCAGTAATTGTTAAGTGAGTTAAAGTCAAGAGGAAGTGATACAAAGCTGGAGAAAAAGGAATGTTGCTTTCTCACGAGTGACTTGATGTCACTTTGTCTTATGATGATAAGAAAATGTTGTTGAATTTAAATATCAATATTGACCAAGGGGTGCTGGGGCAAAATGCCATTGACAAAATTGTTACAAGATTGAATGTTTCATGATTATCTTTGATCTTTATGAGTTAGATGACCAATGTGTTAATTATGCAATCCAGTGAATCTGGCAGAAGAGGACATTTACTGGATTGGTGACTTCCTTTCAAAAGGGAATTACTTGAAAAGGAAACATTTATGGGGCTATGGAGACAGAATGTGGAAGTGGCACTAATTCGATAACTCTTTCAAAGAGTCAGTACAGGATGATGGGCTGAATGGCTTCTGTCTGTGCTGTAAGATTCAGACAGGAGGCTTGCACTTTCACAAGATAAAAGTAAAATGCTGCGGAGGCTGGAAATCTGAAACAAAAACAAAAATAGCTGGAAAACCTCAGCAGGTCTGACAGCATCTGCGGAGAGGAATACAGTTAACGTTTCGAGTCTGTATGACTCTTCATCAGAACTAAAGGAAAATAGAAATGAGGTGAAATATAAGCTGTTTGAGGGGGGTGGGACAGGTAGAGCTGGATAGAGGGCCAGTGATAGGTGGAGGCAAAGGAGAGATTGCCAAAGATGTCATAGACAAAAGGACAATGGGGTGTTGACAGTGGTGATATTAGCTGAGGAATGTGCTAATGGTGACATTAAGAGTAGAAAGCAGGACGAGTAAGTGACAAAAGCAAAAAACTGCAGATGCTGGAAATCCAAAACAAAAACAAAAATACCTGGAAAAGCTCAGCAGGTCTGACAGCATCTGCAGAGAGGAACACAGTTAACGTTTCGAGTCCGTATGACTCTTCAACAGAACTAAAGAAAAATAGAAAAGAGGTGAAATATAAGCTGGTTTAAGGGGGGTGGGGGGGGGAGGTGGGACAGGTAGAGCTGGATGGTGGGCCAGTGATAGGTGGAGATAACCAAAAGATGTCATAGACAAAAGGACAAAGAGGTGTTGAAGTTGGTGATATTATCTAAGGAATGTGATAATAAAGGTACAGATAGCCCTAGTGGGGGTGGGGTGGGGGGAAGGGATCGAAATAGGCTAAAAGGCAGAGATAAAACAATGGATGGAAATAGATTTTAAAATATTGGAAATAGGTGGGAAAAGAAAAATCTATATAAATTATTGGAAAAAAGGGGGATCGGAAAGGGGGTGGGGATGGAGGAGAGAGTTCATGATCTAAAATTGTTGAACTCAATATTCAGTTCGGAAGGCTGTAAAGTGTCTAGTCGGAAGATGAGGTGCTGTTCCTCCAGTTTGCGTTGAGCTTCACTGGAACAATGCAGCAGACCAAGGACGGACATGTGGGCATGAGAGCATGGTGGAGTGTTGAAATGGCAAGCGACAGGGAGGTCTGGGTCATGCTTGCGGACAGACCGAAGGTGTTCCGCAAAGCGGTCACCCAGTCTGCGTTTAGCCTCTCCAATGTAGAGGAAACCGCATTGGGAGCAGCGAATGCAATAGACTAAATTGAGGGAAGTGCAAGTGAAATGCTGCTTCACTTGAAAGGAGTGTTTGGGCCCTTGGACAGTGAGGAGAGGGGAAGTAAAGGGGCAGGTGTTACACCTGCCGCGGTTGCATGGGAAGGTGCCGTGGGAGGGGTTTGAGGTGTAGGGGGTGATGGAGGAGTGGACCAGGGTGTCCCGGAGGGAATGATCCCTGCGGAATGCCGCCAGGGTGGGTGAAGGGAAGATGTGTTTGGTGATGGCATCATGCTGGAGTTGGCGGAAATGGCGGAGGATGATCCTTTGAATGCGGAGGCTGGTGGGGTGATAAGTGAGGATGAGGGGGACCCTATCATGGTTCTGGGAGAGAGAGGAAGGTGTGAGGGCAGATGCGCGGGAGATGGGCCGGACACGGTTGAGGGCCCTGTCAACCACCATGAGTGGAAAATCTCGGTTAAGGAAGAAGGACGACATGTCAGAGGAACTGTTTTTGAAAGTGGCATCATCAGAACAGATGCAACGGAGGCGAAGAAACTGAGAGAATGGGATGGATTCCTTACAGGAAGCGGGGTGTGAGGAGCTGTAGTCGAAGTAGCTGTGGGAGTTGGTAGGCTTGTAATGAATATTGGTGGACAGTCTATCACCAGAAATTGAGACAGAGAGGTCAAGGAAGGGAAGGGAAGTGTCAGAGATGGACCATGTGAAAATGATGGAGGGGTGGAAATTGGAAGCAAAATTAATAAATTTTTCCAGATCCAGATGAGAGCATGAAGCAGCACCAAAGTAATCATCGATATACTGGAGAAAGAGTTGTGGGAGGGAGCCTGAGTAGGACTGGAACAAGGAATGTTCCACACACCCCATAAAGAGACAGGCATAGCTGGGGCCCATGCGGGTACCCATAGCCACACCTTTTATTTGGAGGAAGTGAGAGGAGTTTAAGGAGAAATTGTTCAGTGTGAGAACAAGTTCAGCCAGACGGTGGAGAGTAACGGTGGATGGGGATTGTTTGGGCCGATTGATGGCCTGTTGAACGGGGGAGGACTGCTGCCCAAAGAAGTGAGCACAGAGACGAAGGCGGCGGAAGAAGAGTTCAGCATCGTGCCGAGCCCGAAATTCATTGAGGTGAGGGCGCAAGTGTATGAAACTGAGTCCTATTTCGATCCCTTCCCCCCACCCCTCCCCCACTAGGGCCATCAGTCACTTACTCGTCCTGCTTTCTACCCTTAATGTCCACCATTAGCACATCCTTTAACTAATATCACCACCGTCAACACCCTTTGTCCTTTTGTCTATGACATCTTTGGCAATCTCTCCTTTGCCTCCACCTATCACTGGCCCCCTATCCAGCTCTACCTGTCCCACCCCACTCAAACAGCTTATATTTCACCTCATTTCTATTTTTCTTTAGTTCTGATGAAGAGTCATACGGACTCGAAACGTTAACTGTATTCCTCTCCGCAGATGCTGTCAGATCTGCTGAGTTTTTCCAGGTATTTTTGTTTTTGTTGCACTTTCACAACTTCATTTTTAAAAATACTGCACATTTTATAAAGTAGTTAGCTTGGAATTCTGCTAATGCACAGTGATACATGCACAGTTTTGGTGAAACAGACTTTAAAAACAGCTATTAATAGCTCACATCAGTACTGGCATGATGTTTGCCCATTTTTATGTGATAAACAGAAAGAATACAGTTTAGGGGATTAGAAAGGATTTGTATCTAGAGCAGACTGAGCAGGGTTATCCTCTGCTTGTTAACTATAAGGGATCTATGTGAAATGATTTGATCAACTCTAAGTAGATATGCTGTCCCATGCGTCTGCCATCTAGGAACCAGTGAGGTATTTCCGAAGTAGACCAAAGCCATTTGATTATCCATTCCACATGGGGAATTATCACAGTACAGTATACTGCACATCAAGAACTGAACAGAATAGGTAATATTGCTGAAAAGAGAGACATGCCTCTGAATTTTTCATCTTGCACTTGTCAGGACAAACACAAGAATGTCAAATTTCAAACAATCACAACAATTTATACTAGGAGAAAAGGGTGCTGATTGGTTGACAAGTCGACTCGGATTGCCCCAGGCATTGTGATAGGTAATTAGCCTGAAAATGATAAATAATGAGATATTGTAATGTATTTATGCTCCTCACAGCTATAGTCGAACTCCGGTCTAATCTGTTATGGCCCCTCAATGATAATTTAACAGTTTTTTCTGAAAGGAAGGTGTCATTTAACTTTCAGTGGGGATATGATCATAAAAATCATGTTTTCTTGAGCAAGTAGTTAGATATTAAATAGATACTTAAAATTTAGTATCTAGGCAGTTCAGTGTTTTATGTATTTTTGGAAGCAATGGCTTTCTTTCTTTAAGGAACATCAATTCCCTCTCCTTTCTTTCCTTACTGCTCAACATCTGTAGGTGGACTGCAAGCTATCAATGTTGTCTGCTAGATGTGTGTCATGGCCTAAGGTGACTCCCCCTCAAATTCATATCCTCTTCCTGCCAAGTGCCTGATCTCTGCTCGGTGCCTTCCTAAAACACCATAGCTCAGAAAGGGATATAAGGTTTACAGGGGCACACCATGTAAGAGTTAACATTTACAGTTTAACAGGTAGCCTACCGGTGGGCTGGATGAGTAGAAATGCCTAGAGCTGACCAAATTTGGCAGTACCGTCATTGCAAAAGACGCCTTGAGCTCAATCCATCTACATTATTTTTGCTCCCACAGTGATCTGGTTGTGCCTTTTACAGGTGAAAATGATGCAGTTGTTAAAAGGAGCTTTAAAATTTATGGACAGTGGGAGAATAAAAATGTCTGATTAGAGTGGTATTGATACGTTGTACACAGTTACATCTTGGGATAATTTTAAAAAGCAGTGTATGTAGCCCTGTTTGCAAAAAAAGCTGGGACAATACTGGGACAGTTAAGATGCTAACGAGCTACTTTGAAAAGCCTTTGTCAGCAATCAAAAAAAACATCTTGCATCTATTTTTGGAAAGTTTTTGATAATTTTTTTCTGGCTGTCAACAGCCACAGAACAATCAGTTTTCTTTTGGTTTGAAACAGCATAGTGTGAGGATACCCTCTGAAGTGGGAGTTAGGGATGAAGCAGACTTACCTGCGTCACCCACATCCTGAGACAAGTAATTAAAAAAGTAACAGTAATTTTATAACTGGGCATCAGTGTTGCAAGATCCTCATGTGTCTTCATTCGGAGTGTCCATGTTGAATTTTGAACTTAATTTACACTCCGGTAAGATGGCATGCATGTCCCTGGAGGTAGAGAACACAAGGCCATGAGGTAGTTTGTTTCTTCCAGCACGGAGGCATATTGCCACAGGCAACAACTGTAAAAGCAGTTGTCACATTGCTGGCCATCTAAGCCTTCAGCAGCGTCAGAAGATTCCCAGTCGGAATTGGAATGTTCCAAACGTGACCTTTTGAGTAACTGTGCATGAGCGTTTATTTTTGGTGGTGAAAGAGTTGGTTTCTAAATCCATCCTGCAGTATCAACCTGGAGAATTTAACAGAGAGAGTTGAATAAATACCTAGAGAAAGATTTGATATAGTGGAATGATGGGTTTGTGTAACTTTATATTTCCTAGGGACTAAGACTAACCTTTTTTTTCCCAGTCCTCTACATTTCTTCATTGCAGGTTCTTAAAAAGCCATGATGTTCAACTGTAAAGGAATATGAGTGATCTCTTGCCCCGCTAAAAGTATGATCGTCATTAGTTTTTTTTTTAGTTTTTTTTGGAAACATTCAATCTTAAGAAAAATGTGATTGAATGGAATATTATGTAAAGGCCTAATGTCAGTAATAATGAGTGACAAATCATTGATTTGGCTGTGTCTTAACATGACAGGATTGCCATAGGATTATTTGCCTCCTGTCAGGACAATAACTGATCCAATGAAATCCTTCAGATGGACATGCTTCGTTAGGAGACATTGTGTAAACAAATCCTTTATGATGCTTGTGCTTAATTTACATTAACCAACGGATTAAATAAAAGTGTTGTTGGTGCTGCAGGTCAGGCACAACACCAAAACAAAATTAAAATAAAAATAGCTGGAAAAACTCAGTAGGTCTGACAGCATCTGCAGAGAGGAATACAGTTAACGTTTCGAGTCCGTATGACTTTTCATCAGAACTGTTCTGATGAAGAGTCATACGGACTCAAAATGTTAACTGTATTCCTCTCCGCAGATGCTGTCAGATCTGCTGAGTTTTTCCAGCTATTTTTATTTTTGTTTCGGATTTCCAGCATCCGCAGTATTTTGCTTTTATCAAAACAAAATGTTCCTCTTTGAGTATCCAACAGGAGCAGCATTATAAGTTAAGCTTCTGTAAGGGCTGAGTGCTCAGACTTCCTTCCTCACAGCATATTTGCAATGTCCACGGGTACTGTTTGTACCCTGGCAGGACCTTTTGTGGGATTCAGGTTAAGAGGAGGATACGAAGATATGAACACACAAACATATGAATTAGGAGCAGGACTAGGCCATTCTGCTCCTCGAGCCTGCTCCACCATTCAGTAAGATCAAGGCTGATCTGACTGGGGCCTCAACTCCACTTTTCTTCCTAACCCCTGATACCCTATGACCCCCTTGTCAAAAAAGAATCTATCTAACCCAGTCTTAAAAATATTCATTGACCCTGCCTCTACCACTCCCTGGGGAAGAGAGTTCCACAGACTAACGGCCTTCTGAGAGAAAATAGCTTCTCCTCATCGCCATCTTAAATGGGAGACATCTTATTTTTAAACTGTGCCCCCTTGGTCTAGTCTCTCCCACAAGGAGAAACATCCTTTCAGAATCCACCCCATTAATTCCCCTCAGTATCTTATATGTTTCAATAAGATTGCCTCTCATTCTCCTAGACTCCAATGGATACAGGCCCCTTATTACCAGGAATCAGTCCAGTGAATCTTCCCTGAGCTGCTTTTCATGCAATTTGATGAGAACAAGAGGGTAGCTGCAGGCTGGAGAGTGCAATAGCTATGGATTAGAAAGCTGGAATTGAGTCCTTGAGGGTTTGTGCTGGAGACTAACAGCCAGAAGGCCTCAAGATTTTAAGTTCGTTGGGGCGGGGGAGGGGAGGTGGTTGCGGTGGTCAAGGAGGGATGGGGGATACCAGAGGTTGAAGAGAAAAATGTTAAATTACACCTGCCCGCTCAATTTTCAGTGTAGTTCCCAGGATCCCTGGAGACTCCCTAGTTCACAAGCCCTAGTGCAAGGCTCTGGGATGCCCAATGGGTCAGTATATGGTCTGAGGTACAGGCCTATGAGATAAATTTTAGTGTGACCAGGAAATTCTGGAGTATTTTAGTGAGGAAGAGACTTGACGTAATGGGTCTCTATCCTGTTGTGTCAGCTGTAGCTCAGTTGGTAGCCCTCTGAGTCAGAAAGTTTGGGTTCAAGTACCACTCTAGGACTTGACCACATCAATCTAGGATGACTCTCCAGTACAATAGGAGTGCTACACTATCGGAGTGTCATCGTTCAGGTGAGAAATTTGCCCCCTTAGATGGATATAAAAGATCCCATGGCACAGAAGAGCAGGGGAGTTATTTCAGGAATCTTAGGCAATATTTATCCCTCAATCAACATCGCAAAAACACATTGGGTGGAATTCTCCCATGACGGGTTCAATGGCGGGCTTGGGGGGTAGAATTTGGTGGGAGGTCCAAAATCGGTTTTATGGAAGTATGAAATGATGGTGGGATCTTCCATTACTGCCCGTCATGGCAGATCACGACTCCTGCTGGAGGCTGGCATGATACTGATTTGTATCCTGCGAATGGGATGCAGATGAAGGCCTGACTGGAATCGTCCCCCCACCTCCCCCAACACCCCCACCCCCCGATCGTTCACAGCACCCAAACACTTCTGGACTAATGTGACGTGCAAATGTTGGGACTTACCTTAATGACCTTGGGCAGCTCGCAGAGATCCAAGGAGAAGATGGAGGCCTCCAGCTACCGGACCCTGGAGTACCGTATGGAGCACAGGGTGGGTGGAGCTTTATCCACGTGGCTCCTCCTGGAAGCAGCTTCCAGAAGGTGGAAGTTCTCCACACAGCAACCTCCCTCAAATTTCAGACATTCTTCCAGGGACTTCACCATGGGTTCGGATCCAGCAGGTGGAAGGCAGCAGGAAATACTGTTGGGTGGTGAGGGTCTGCGGGGTTGGGGGGGTTAAAAGAAGGCTAGGAGAGAAATGAAGAGGTAGTGTGAGGGTTTAGGCCTAGAGGGGGGTGGTGCGGGCAGTTAGGGGTGCTGGAAAGGAGGGTATTACAGGCGGCACATGGAATGGAGCAAGAGAGTGGGAAGGATGTGGTGGACGCTGGGTGGGGGGGATGTTGTTATGTGTACAACTGAAGAGGCATGTGGGGTATTGAGGTGTGAAGGGGGATGAGGGGATGTTGAGGTGTGAAGGGGGATGGGGGTGTGTGAAGGGGGATGGGGGGTGTGTTGAGGTGTGAAGGGGGATGGGGGGGTGTTGAGGTGTGAAGTGGGTTGAGGGGGGGTGTCGAGGTGTGAAGGGGGATGGGGGTTGTTTAGGTGTGAGGGGCATGTGGGGTCATGGGGATTATCGGTGTCTGAAGGGGCATGGGGGTTGTTGAGGTGTGAAGGGGTTCACAGGGAGGGGTCAGTAGAGTCAATTGTGGACTCCTGGGGTGCTAACTGAGGGTAGTCGTGGTATGGGGGAATGGTGAGGGTTATGGGGCAGAAGGTGCCAGAAGGAGTCTGCCACCCTCCCCATGGAGACCTTGATGTGCACTCAGGTCAGCATCACTTCATCAGAGAGCAGGCGGCCGGACTCCTCCAACTCGTGTGCTACCCTGTTGTGGGTTTCTGACACCTCTGCGTGACATACCCCTGCCTCTTGCTGACTCTCCACCATCAGTTGGAAGATTGATTCCAGAGGCCTGTCATCGGTCTCGGACCTTGGCACTCCACTGAGTGCCGGTGAATTCGGCTGACCCTGCCTCCTCCTGCTGCTGGCTCTTGTCTGTGTGGTAGTCACCAGAGTGTGAGATCCTTCCTGCACTAGAGCTCATACCCAACGAAGTGTGTGTCTCTGGGCTGGTGGAAGTTGCAGGTGTCTGCTGTGATGCACGTCTCTCCTCGCTCCTCTCTGGGCTTGGGCTTCTGCTGAGGCCTGTCAGGGATTCCTCTGGCTCGTACCTTAGCCTCTTCCTGGCATCATCTGTAAGTGAGAGAGGAGAGAGTGATTGACAGCATGAGCTGCCTCCAACATGGAGACAGCCTTGGCCCTGTGTGCATTCAGATAAAGAGCCTTAAACATTGACATTTTACCATTATTATTCATTCTGGTTCTAATTTCTGAGGTTTGTATTCCATGCATGGATACTTACTGGGTGGAGGGTCGAACCCAGTCTCCCCATCTCCAATTGCCCGGTCTCACTCCACGCCTGCCAGCTGGGCTGCCCTCTCCTCAAACTCTGTAAGAATCTTCTTATGTGGGCGACCCCCTCCAGTCTTCTCATGTTCTTGCCGGTTGTGGCTTAACTCATCCTGCTCAAAGACAACGGAGAAGATGGGGTTGAGAGGAACTGTATGTTGCAACCATTTGTACATAACAATTTCATGTTCATTTCTCCTGCTTCTACTCTTAGAGATAACCCACGGGATTGTGTAGCATGGCATGAATGTTCTGCAAATTGTCCAAAAGGGTTGTGGGCCAGCTCCATCCTGAGTGCTGAGCTCATTCACATGCAAGGATAAGGCTCAGAGAGGCATATCATTTGTGGAGGTTGCTGGTGCCCTCTGCACCTGAACCCATTCCCCCACACCCATTCTATACAGCAGTGATCTCCCTGTGTGGAAGGGTGAAGGAGGCACAGTGGTGACTCCACTGCAAAGTGGATGGACTGTAGTGGGGCTATGAGGCATGACCTTATGCTGTTGTTGCTGGGACCCATGTCTCCTGACATATTGGTCTCCTTGTGGTTAGTGTGAGCAGCTGAAGCTTCACTTACCCTTGTGACCAAGTTGGTCTCCCTGCTTGGCCTCCTCCTCCCATCAGCCGGGTAAAGAAAGGACGCGCAGGAATGCATCACTGAACTTAGGGAGCTCCATCTCCCCTTCCTGCCGTCTCTATAGGACTTGACAGTAAATTGGATGCCCAGGCGCCTTTTAAGTATGGCGTCCAGGTATGACAGTGGGGCATACACCATGCAGCCCGCCCTGCTGCGCAAGACATTGGGAAACCCCCAGCTACATAATGAATTAAGCCGGGACTGAGGGCTTGATGGTACACGCCCCGCTGAGATATATGGTGCCATATGCATGGACGTAGGTCGCCGATGCTGTCAGTGCCCAGGCTGTCCTGTGCAGGTCAGCCATCTAATGCTGGAAGAGGATGAACGACCTTATCCACTCCACCAGGATAAGTGAAGCTTCAGCTTCCACAGCAGGAAACACTCCCTGTCCCCGCCTCTGGAATGGGACTTTGTCTGGGATGGGAGAATTCCGACATTATCTCGTCATTATCACATTGCTGTTTGTGTGAGCTTGCTGTCTGAAAATTGGCTGCTTTGTTTCCAACATTACAAATGTCTGTACTTCAAAAAAAAACTTAATTAGTTGTAAAGTGCTTTGGGATGTCCGGTGGTCGTAAAAGGCACTGTATGAATGCAAATAAAACAGAAAATGCTGGAAAAAACTCAGCAGGTCTGGCAGCATCTGTGGAGAGAGAAACAGAGTTAACGTTTTGAGTCCATATGACCCTTCTTCAGAGCCAGAGCTCCGAGCTAGTCATATGGACTTGAAATGTTAACTCTGTTTCTCTCTCCACAGATGCTGCCAGATCTGCTGAGTTTTTCCAGTATTTTCTGTTTTTATTTCAGATTTCCATAATCCACAGTATTTTGCTTTTATATAAATGGAAAATCTATTTTTCATTCTTTAACCTCTTTATTGCACCTGGTAGCTGACATTTCCTATTGAAAATATAGGTTGTACCTTTTTTTTTTGATGCAGCATAAACCACATGTGTTCTTACTAACTGAGGCAGCTAAAGTTTTTGTGCTTGCTGACCTGTGCGGACCTTAGAGGAAAATAAAGCCACCAGCCACATGGAAACAAATTACAACTTGCATGTGCCCACTTTTAAAGGGGAATTGTTTGCTTTAGATAAATAATGCTTGCTCTGAGAGAACTTGCTGCTGCTCAACTGTCGCCCTTGGGTTACACAACCACTCTCTGAGGATATTGCATAAGAATAGTTTATTTTTAGAAAGTATGCAGCAGATGGGAATTGATGTGCATGTTTGTATGTGTTTATTGCACAAAGCTGGAGTTCAGTCCAGCAGAGCTTAAACCTCATTTTCTGGATAGCTACTATGAAATTTGTATCAAATGGACTTACATTTTTTTTTGTCTTTTTTTCCCAGCTCTCCCCAAAGGCACTGAATCTTGCTTGATTACAATTCTACAGATGCTGTTTGCCCTGCAGGATCTCAGCATTCTTCATGTGCATACCAAGCCAGTAAGTGTCCATTCTTCATTATGTGAACTTGACTGCTGCCGGTCAGCATAGGCTGTTACCCACGGAAGGCATCATCGGCCTAAATCCTTCCCTTATCTGATGACCAAACATGTGACAGTCCAGTAAATATCGCCTTGTAGTTCCAGAAGTGGTTAAGAGTGGAAACCTGTTCCATTTTCTCCCTCCCAAACCCGCCCTTACTAAGATCTACTAATTCAGTTAAACTGAGTCAGTTTTTGTGGGCCTACGCAATGTGTGAGTTTTGCATGTTCCAGAGTAAGGCAATTATTACAAGCAAGTGATTCATTTTGTGTTGAGTTACCACTGCCTTGCATTTTTGGAAATCTGCCTCACACTAAGTAAAAGCTCAGAAATTGTAAATCAACTCATAAAATTACACTTCTCATTGGGATTAAATAAAATCAAATAGTAAAGACATTTACAATTTGACATTTGTCATAAATGGGAGAGACAAAATTGCTGAAGGAACTCAATAAAAATATATTATTCAATAATTTTGATTTTCCCCTACTCTGTCACAGCTCCAGCTGTGATCCAGCTATGATCTTTAGGGCCTCTTTGTCTGTCCTTCCTGGTTATTAAAATCTCTTTAATTGCTCCAGTGCATAAATATCAGGCATGGATGGATTAGGGACATGTAAAGGCTGATACATCTAGATTGGGGGCTTGAGGGTTGACTGGATGCAGAGCTATTTTTTTATTATTCTTTCATGAAATGTGGGAGCTGCTGGCCTGGCCAGCATTTATTACCCATCCCTAGTTGCCCTTGAGAAGGTGGTGGTGAGCCGCTTTCTTGAACTGCTGCAGTCCCTGTGGTGTAGGTACACCCACAATGCTGTTAGGAAAGGAGCTCCAGGATTTTGACCCAGCAACAATGAAGGAACGGCGAAACATTTCCAAGTCAGGATGGTGAGTGACTTGGAGGGGAACTTCCAGGTGGTGGTGTTCCCATGTATCTGCTGCCCTTGTCCTTCTAGATGGTAGTGGTCATGGGTTTGGAAGGTGCTGTCTCAGGAGCCTTGGTGAATTCCTGCAGTGCACCTTGTAGATGGTACACACTGCGGCCACAGTGCGCTCGTGGTGGTGGAAGTGGATGGGGTGCCAAGCAAGTGGACTGCTTTGTCCTGGATGGTTTTGAGCTTCCAGAGTGTTGTTGGAGCTGCATTCAACCAGGTATGGAGAAAGCTGCATTTGGACATGGACTGCTTTAGTATCTGAGGAGTTGTGAATGGTACTAAACATTGTTCAACCATCATCGAACATCCCCACTTCTGACCTTATGATGGAGGGAAGGTCATTGATGAAGCAGCTGAAGATGGTTGGGCCAGGATATTACCCTGAAGAACATTTGCAGTGATGCCCCAGGACTGAGGTGATTGACTTCCAACAACCACAAACATCTTCGGTTGTGCTAGGTATGACTCCAATGGGCATAGAATTTTCTCCTTGATTCCCATTGACTCCAGCTTTGTGAGGGCTCTTTAATACCACCCTCGGTCAAATGTGGCCTTGATGTCAAGGGCAGTCACTCTCACCTCACCTCTTGAGTTCAGCTTTCTTGTCCATGTTTGGACCAGGGCTGTAATGAGGTCATGATTGAGTGATAAAAGCAAAGAACTGCGGATGCTGGAAATCCAAAACAAAAACAGAAACAGAAATACCTGGAAAAACTCAGCAGGTCTGGCAGCATCGGTGGAGAAGAGCACAGTTGAGTTTTTCCAGATATTTCTGTTTCATGATCTGAGTGATCCTGGGTACTCTGAACCAGTGACAGTTTTCCCCTGTAATGTACAGTGCCGTATTTATAAGGTCTAGATGGAAGAAACTTTGTTCAATTTTCAATACAGGGGTATAGCTATTCAGTAGGGCTTTCTCCTCCCAAATTAACAGGCACCCTACAATTTGGTTTACAGGCTTTAGCTTCATACAGGCCTGTAAACCATACCTTTGGATCCTGTTGGATGGGAGAAGTGTGATTTATGGAGTTAGTAATTAGTGTGTTCCACACTGTAGCCTGTGACAGGCACAGGGCATCAATGATCTGGAGGCAATGTTGTACAAATATGTGATCTAGCAGGATTGCATTCCCCTGAAATACTGAGGGATAAAATTGTACATTATCTATTTATAGGTTATTCCAGTTTTAGGCTAAGTGCTCTTGCCTTTGTTTTGCACCAGCCTTAGTTAATTTTTCCTTTCAATAAGAACACTTTTAAAATAAATCTGAAAAACTTTTATTTTTAAATGTCAGCAAAGCTGTTTTTGAGGGCAGCCTGAAAATTAACTTAAGCTCTGACGTTGGAGCCTTGTGAAAAATTATTGTGCAAATTTATGAAATAAAATCATTAGTGTAAATGTGACTTCAGCCAAGGCATACCAATGACTATATTACTTTGTGGTTAGTATCCAAAGAAACAGTTGATGGCCAAACTGCTTCATTTCTGTTGTCAGTAGCAGTAACATTTGAATTTGTTGTTGGGAGTGCTTTAGAATTGCTGCGGAATTTTTTTGGTTAAATTTTGTTCTACTTCTGAGCAATGTATTATCATGCAACATTCATTTTGCATACAGCTGAGTCCCAAAGATAGCAATGAGCTACAGTAAATGGCTAGCAAATTTGTCTTAGTGCTATTCAAATGAGGGATGAATATTGGCCAGGATACCAAGAAAATCTCCTGTTCAATTCTGAAAAAATGCCATGGGATCTTGTACACTTTTAAGGGGCCTATTGGTTTAACTTATCACCTGAAATCAAAATGGAAGAGGGGGGATATCCAATCCCATCAATTTCCCTGTCGGGCATGTTAGGTTAACATTAATCCCATATAAAACTTGGGCTGGAATTTTGTCACCGTATGCAGTTCCAGATGTTGTAACTGGAATTATATGCCATCTTTTATGCTATCTTTTTGCCGTTTCCCATGCAATTACAATTAAAATTCTAAGTGCCGATGGCGTGCATGGGAAATGCTCGCAGTTTAGCAGCGGGAGAAGCTTTTCATTGTTGAAACTCGCCGTCAGCTGACAATGCAACAGATTTGGGTGAGCTATAAAAGAACCTCCTGGTCAAATAGGGAGGCTCTGCATCACGGCCACAATTTTCCTGCCCAACTCCATTGCCATTAACATAAGACTTGAGAGCACGAAGTAGGCATGGGTGTTTTTCAAAATTAAATTTCATTTGTAAATATTTCGCCTCACATTTGGTTTCACTTTGTACATGTGTGCATCATTGTTATTTGGCACTGGCTTGAGACTAGCTTTGTCAGAGAGCTAAATGTACTGGCATGAGCATGGTTGGCATGCATTGACAGATACAAGGGAGTTGGGGACATTTCCTTTATTGTGAAAGAAACAATGTGTTTTTCTGTTCACTCTTTACTGAATGTTTATGTTAGTGTTCAGTGTTGTACCTACCACACTCTGGGGCATGAACTTGCAGGCTCAGCTGGCCTTCCCTTCTACACATTGTGAAGGAGATTGTCCAAGGTCGCTCTCAGTGGGGATAATTGAAATGTTGTAGGTGAAATCAAAGGCCTATAAGGACCCTGCCAGCTGGACACGCATTTGGACAATACTGACACCTGCCTTGAGGCCCCTCATTTTCTTACCTTGACTGACTGACTGACTGTTCCCACCACCCCTCCTCCTACACACACCCAGGATGCCAGACCCTTCCCACTGCACACCTCCATGCCACCCTGACCCCACACTCTTTCCTTCCCTGGATCCCTGGATCCCTCTTCCACTCCTCCATGCTCCTGATTCCACTCCACAACCCCCTCACCACTGACTCACCCCTGCTGGTCCCAAGCCTCCATGCAAGCTGCCATTCTCCTGCTCCCCTGCCTTGTGACGTGGAGTTAAACAGTGAAAACCGCTGACTTTACACACCTTTTTTTTTGTAAAAATATACTTTATTCATAAAATATCTTCAATCACATTCCAAACCATTTCAAAAACACCATTACAAGGGTACAATCCAGGTTAAACTTTTACAAAATGTATCACCAGGTGCATCAGTACAAACAATATTACAATCATTTACAGCCTTTCATTTTGAGCTGTACAGCCCGAGGGGCTCTAAACAGTTCCCAGTCTCTCGGTGCGCTGTGGCAGAAAGGTCTTAGACAGCGACCCTTCCCCATTGCGCCTTTGCGGCAGCTGCCCCAAGCTTTAGTGCGTCCCTCAGCACGTAGTCCTGGACTTTGGATTGTGCCAGTCCGCAACAATCGGTCGGGGACAACTCTTTGTGCTGGAAGACCAACAAGTTTCGGGCAGACCAAAGCGCGTCTTTCACCTGACTTTACACACAACTGGACAAAGCTGACTGGTGCACGCCTCCTGCAAACGATTGGGAACAGGGCGCCACAAGCTTATCATGCGCCACTGACTTTACCCTGAGGGTAGGACTTTACAAAAAACTGTTTCACATTAATGAGTATTCATGGCATGCAAATATATTATAAGTATGGACATGCCACAAACACGTCACTGACTTTATCTCTGCATCTCAACCCACAATCGGGAAATTAAAATTTTGTGTCCTGCCTAACTAAGTCACCACTTACGCCACATTTCCCACTCGCAGGCTTCATAAAATCATACCGCCACTCCCCCACCCCACTCCCCCCCACCCCCCCACATCCCCAACCCAATGTGTAACTTGTGCTATCAGATTTTTTTTTAAACAGATGAAAGTAAGTGACATTATGCTATTCAGTTTTTGCCTACTAGTGAACATTGTAAATGCAACTTTACATATTGGGAATGCTTTAAAATATGAGGCCTGATATCAATGGACATGTTGAAGCTGCGTGGAGCAGTTCACCTACCGTTTGTTTATTCTGCCTCTAAATGTGATAATGTTTAACTGAAAGTGAAACTGAAGCAGCTGCAGTGTTTTGTGACATTTCCATCAGGTTGTGACTTTTTCATGAGGTTCCTTGACCATGCTTCTGTGTGCAAATAATTCTGTTTCAACATTTATCTTCATGAGGGCTGCCAGACTGGGCTGCCGAAGCTGTGGTGTGCAATGTGACCAGGGCTATGACGTGCCTTAATGCTATCATGGCTGAAAGCTATTTAGCTGGCCTAAGATTGCCTGAATGCTGCCTTTTTAAAAATTAAAACACAAGTCCTTCGTGTGATACTACACTGCTGTTTCCTCCTGTATGACACTACAAGCATGTACTGCACAGCAATATCTAATTATTTCCCAAAACATAACCACTTTCCTTTCAGATGGGCGCCCCTCCCCCATCCAGAACAACTGCTTACATAACAAAGGAGTCAACTTTCTTACTGAAGTAGAAAGACTTAAGGCAAATTTATCTTTTGGATGCTTTACTCTCTTTTGAAGGAGGGGGTAAGGAGAAATTATGCTTGGTATTTATGGACATTCGTTGGTGTTTAAGATTAATTTAATTGATGCTTTGAGATTTTAGTTCTGTGTTGTGCGTTAGGTACATTCATGCATTAACCCTTTGAGAACCGCAGTAGTTCAGTGCAAAAATTGTGTTTAAAACAACAAACTTAATTAATTTTTGTTCAGAGCTTAAATGTATTCATTTTTGATGGGAGGTAATGTTGGCTTTCAGGGAAATGTACAAACAGCAGGTGCTAGGCCTAGTCACACACGATTTACTTTCGTTTCCCTCCTAACCACTTTCTGAAGCTGACTGTTCATAACCTTAACACCCTATTTAACACTGAGTTGTCCGACTGACCCCGTAGTTTCTCCATCAGCAAGACTGCCTATTCCACCTAATAGTGCTCATCTTTGCTCCTGCTTCAGCCCATCTGCTGTCGAAACCCTCACCCAAGCCTTATACCAGCTGCTAGACTTGACTATTCCAGTGCTTTCCTGGCTGCCCAGCCTACCACTTTCCATCTTCTGAAAACTTGAGCTTATCCGGAACTCTGCCCATATCCTAACTTGCACTAAGCGCTCTTTTTGCAGCACCCCTGTATTCACTGCCCTACACGCTCCCGGTTAAGCAGCATTGATTTTAAAATTCTCATCCCTGTTTTCAACTCTCTCTTTGGCCTCACCCCTCCCTATCTCTGTAGCCTCCTTGAACCCCACACCCTTCTGATATTTCTGCACTCATTTAATTCTGTCCTATTGATTGTCCCCAATTTCCTTCTCTCCAACATTGTCGGCCAAACCTTTAGTTATCTAGGCCCTAAGCTCTGGAATTCCCTCTCTAAACCTCTCAACCTCTCTCCTTTAGGGCACTCCTCAAAAGCTACTTCTCAAGCTTTTGCCATGTTCTAAAATCTCGATCTTTCAGTGGCTGAATGTCACATTTTGTTTGATAATGATCCTGTGAAGCGCCTTGGGGCATTTTACTATGTTGAAGATACTATAGTATAAATGCAAGTTATACAACTCCACAAAATCTAAATTTGAAACAGAATACACCCACTTCTGGGATTTGATTTATTTGGGGATTTATTTGAGGCAATGCTTTACAAATGGTATCTGGATTTATGGTTGTACTGCCTCCACTTTCCATTTCCAGTACCTACAGGCACATTCCAGCTCCTCCAGTGAACCCTGAGTGCAGGCTCCTAACAAAATTAAATTTATTCTGCAGTGCTTTGAAGACTTGATCTGAGTCACAGTTCTGCAGGAAGGGGTTACAGGAGCTGCAGATTTTTAGCTGAGATTGATCAGTTTACACCCTCCCATTCTTTAGTAGCCCTATTTATAAGCACTGCTGCTGCTCTTTGAATTTGAACTTCAGTGAAGCTTGTTCAGGCTGTTTTTCACAGAGGGTTCCTGAACTTCAGTATCACCTACAAAAATCAATTGGGAAATTAGGATACTTTTCAGTAGTTTTTAATCTCTCTATTCCTGTAATATTATATATTGAAGCCATGATGATGAATATAAGTAAAAACTAGCTGATCTTGATTGCAACACTATCATTCAACATAATGCAACTGATTTGTGGTTGCCATATAAGTGCAAGTTTAGATGTCAGGCGTGGTACAGTGTTAGCACTCATCAGAAGGTTGTGGTTCATGTGCCACTCCAGAGAGTTGAGCACATAATCAACAATTGCACTTCAGCACAGTATTGAAGGAATTCTGCACTGTCAGAGGTGCCATCTTTTCGATGCAAGGCTCCATTTGTCTTCTCATGTGGATGTAAATGATCCATTATTCGAAGAAGAGCAAGGGAATTCTCCCTACTGTCCTGACCAAAATTTATTCCTCAGCCAAAATTTAAAACAGGTGATCCAGTCTTTTATTTAATTGTTATTTTGTGGGACCTTGTGTAAATTGACAGCTGAGATTCCTACATTACAACAGGGACAACATGTCAAAGGTTGTAAAGCACTTTAAGATGTTCGGAGATTGTGTATAACTATATAACTGCATGTCTGTCTATATTTCACTATAAAGCAAATCTAACTTCAGTGGTTTATTACTTAGTAGTGTGAGCTTGGATGCCTGTTGATGTAATTTGCCAGCAGAATTGATAGTTAATTGACCACTTTTGCTGCCACTGCATCACTTTCCTATAAAATGTACCAAGGCATTTTCGCCGCTCTCTGATATGCCTCTATTATGAATTTTAACAAATACGGAAAGCACAATTGAATTAGTTGATACAGCCCAAAATATTGAAAGCAGGTCAATATAAATAAACTTTGTTTACAAATGGTTCGATGTCCCTGGGTGAGTTTACATGGTATTTATGAGGCACTCCCCTCTCTTCAGCTGCAATGAGTTCTATTCCAGGAAGGCAGGTGGTGAAGGGGAGAACTGGAGCTAATTTTTACACACTTTTATAAGCATTTATTTAGAAAGATGCACATTACAAATGGGCATCCCCTGACCCAGCAGCCACAGTTTCAGTCTGTTGCTATTTTTAGGAGTGGAAGTGAATCCCCAATTGATGCTAACCACTACTACTACTTCTTTCATATGGTTGGGTATGGAGCAACAACAATAATTTTACATCAAGGTGGTCAAGCCTGGCTATTACGTCAGGAGTGGCGGTGTGTATCGCTGTAATACCTCATTTCTGTTTATGAATCGGGCATTGAGTCATTATGTGTTCCATGGTCTGTTCTGGGTGACCACAGTCACACACAGGAGAGTTTTTAATTATCCATTTGTGCATCTGGTATCCCCATCTGTCACGGTTTGTACGGATGTGATTTAGGGATGTCCATGAACTTTGTGGGAGGTCAAAACCAGGGATCTTGTGTGCCAGGTCTTTCACAAGGTGTTTGTTCGTGACTTCTTGTGCAGGCCATTCATTTTTCCAAGCTTCGTCAGGGTTGATATTGCACTGCATGAAGTTGTGTGCACGGGTCCAAAAGGATTTCAAGCAGAGGTGAGGAACGTCGGGGAGGCGTTTTTTTTCCTCGATTCTCTGAACTTCACAGAAGGTTGATGCATTATGGCGGATCAGTTGGTGGCGGGGAGGGTGAGGGGGTGGTGGTGGCGTGTGACATTGTGCACCAGCATGGGTAGCCAGGATGTTGGGATTGACTTGAGGGTTTTGACTTGAGGGTTCCAGTGATGCATCTTATTGCAGTGTTCAGTTTTGTTTTATCCATTCATGGGATGTGGGCTTTGCTGGCTGGGCCAGCATTTGTTGAACATCAACCAGTTGAAATGGCTACTTCTGGTCCACACAGGTGAACAGTACTCAGCTATGGAGTACACGGGTGTCATCGCTGAAGTCCGTAGTACTTGTGCTGAGGCTCCCCAATTGGTGTTTGCTAGTTTCTGGATCAAGTTGACTCTTGACTTCATCTTGGAGGCTACCTTCTTCAGGTGGTCGAGGAAGGTTAGCTTGTGGCCCAGCTTCATTCCAAGGTAAGTTGGACTGGGGTCATGTTGTACAAGGTTGCTGCAGAAGTTCACATTCAGGGTACGTTTAGTATTCTTGTTATCAAGGTGAAATGCAGTGACTGTTGTTTTGTGGGGGTTTGGTTTGCTCCCCCATTTCTGGAAGTACTCAGACATGATGTTGAGGACCCTGTTCAAAGTGGACTTGATATCATCGAAGGTGGCTGCTTGTGATGCCAGGGTAAGATCGTCCACAAATGCAAATTTATGCTACTTTGTTTGCAGCATATCGCTCATGTAGACGTTGAAAAGCATGGGTGCCAGTACAGATCCTTGTGGCAGTCCGTTGTTGATGGATCGAGGTGAGCTGACTTTGTCGCCAAGATGGACACATAGCTGTGTATTGCTCAGCATCGCCCCAAGCAGGGATGGTGTTTTGGGAAGGGGGTGAGCCTTGCAAGTTTCAGCATCAGGCCTTCAATCCAAACCGTGTCATAGGCCGATGATAAGTCTACGAAGGCTGCACCAGTCTTGAGTTTCCTTTGGAAACTGGCACCAATGTGCATTATGAGGGCAAGAGCTTGGTCACAGTAGCTACATTTAGGCTGGAAGCCCATTTGTTCTTCAGGGATCATGGCCTTGACAAGGATTCTCTGTAGAATGATATATTCTATGAGTTTAAATTTAAAATGAATTTAGATATGCACAGAAGTGATATTGGCCTATAGTTTACTGGATCGTTGATCGACTTGCCAGGTTGTAGGATAGCATAGACCGTCATCTCCCGCCATGCTTTTGGGATGCATCCTGGTTCCATGGCTTTGCTGTACAGTTTCACAAGCTGCTGGAGTCCCTTTGGGCCTAGTCGTTGAAGAAATTCCAGAGGGATATCATCTCTGTCAGCCATCTTCCCTTTCTTCATTGCCACTAACCCTCCCTTCACCTCATCTAAGCTGATGAGTATGGAGGCTTGTGGAGGGATCAAGGTCATTGTCCAGCATAGCCGAAAAAGTGCCTCTCTCTTGGTATTCTTTTTGAGAGGTCCTTTTGTACTCTACATTCTAAACTTGGAGACTATGGAGTTGGGCCAGAATTTTGGGGCCCAGCACTCCATGGGATTACCGACTCCAAGACGGTAATAGGAGGGCCCAGGCTCGCCGACTAGAGTATGTGAAGTCCAGACCTTCAACGCACTCGATCCACCACTGGCAGCTGGCTGAATCTAGAAACTCCAGTAGGGCCTGTGCAACCTGTAGGCTTTTAATCTTTTTAAACCTTTGCTCACCATTTGTTATTAATTAAATGCAATTAATATTCACTTATCAAAGTTGTAATGGCTAAAATTACGCCAAATGGGAACACAGGGGTTTACAACTGGGAGCTACACCCATCCAATTCTAATCTCCTGTCCAAAGCTTAACTACCTGTCTTGGGGGTTAAAGTCAGGCCCATATCTTCAGACTAGTAAAACATGCTGTTGATGAGGAAGTACTTCATACATGGAGTGGTCTTCACATGAAATTAACTTCCAAACGCAGTGATAGAGGTCAAAACCCTGGATTTACCTAAGAAACAGTTGAAATGCTGGTGTAGGATTTCTTTTGGATCTTTATGAATGGATGAATGGTTATAATTTTTGTAACAATCACTTAATTTCCATACTTAGAACAATTGCAAATTATTGAGCCAACTGACCCGGAGAGTTTTCATAATCTATTTTTAAAATCTGCTTTGATTTTCCGCACTAGATACATTGATCAAAAAAATCAGAATGTATTTATCTCTTCAGCTATTTGTCTGCCCTTCATTATTTTGTTTTCTCTGTCTGTTTGCGTTCTAATATTTATGTCTACCTCTATTCCTCTCTCTTTTTCTCTCTTTCCATTATTCTTTGCCTGCCCCCCTCTTTCTGTCTCTCGCCTCTCCCTGTGTAGGGCCTCCAAATCTAAAAATAGAAAATTCCAAGGGCTTGGACAGATGACTCAATACTCAGAATATTTCTAATGGCTGTGCTCGCTGACCTACATTGAATCCGGGTTAAGCAATGTCTTGATTTTAAAATTCTCATCCTTGTCTTCAACTCCAAGGCAACATTTGACCGAATGTGGCATCAACGACCCCTAGCAAAGCTGGAGTCAATGAGAATCAGGGGAAAACTCTCCACTGGTTGGAGCCAAACCTAGCCCAAAGGAAGATGGTTATGGATACTGTTGGTCAATCATCTCAGTGCCAGGGCATCATTGCAGGAGTTCCTCATAGTGGTGCCCTAGGCCCAACCATTCCAGACAATTTTAGTTGCGAATGTTGTACCATTATTTAAAAAGGTTGATAGGGATAGGCCAGAAAATTACAGGCCGGTCAATCCGACATCGGTGGTGGACAATTAATTGGAAACAATTCTGAGAGATGGGATATACTGTCACTTAGAAAGGCACAGATTGATTAGGGATAGTCAGCATGGTTTTGTTAGGGGAAGATTGTGTCTTACTAATAGAATTTTTTGAGGAAGCAACAAGGAGGATTGATGAGGGTAGTGCAGTGGAAGTTGTCCACATGGATTTCAGTAAGGCATTTGACAAGTTCCCATATAGTAGACTGGTCAGGAAAGTGAGACCTCATGGGATACAGGGTAAGGTGGCAGGTTGGATCCAACCTTGGCTCAGTGGTTTCCAGTGGCATTCCACAGGGCTCAGTGTTGGGGCCTTTGCTGTTTGTTGTACAATTAATCATTGAGACTTAAATTTGGGAGGCATGATTGGGAAAGTTGCAGATGACACAAAAATTGGCTGTGTAGTTGATAGTGAAGGGGATAGCTGTCGACTCCAGGGTGATAAGAATGGTTTGGTTGAGTGGCAAATGGAATTCAATCCAGAAAAGTGTAAGGTAATGCATATGGGGAGAGCAAACAAAGCAATGGAATACTCAATAAACGGGAAGTTATTGAGAGGGGTTGAGGAAGTGGGAGACCTTGGAGTGCATGTCCTTGAAGATGGCAGGACAGGTGGACAAGATGGTCAAGAAAGCATATGGAATGCTTTTCTTTATTGGGCGAGGTATTGAATACAAAAGCAGGGATGTAATGATGGAACTGTATAAAACACTGGTTAGGCCACAGCTGAAATTTTGTGTACAGTACTCGACACCACATTACAGGAAGGACATAATTACACTGGAGAGAGTGCAGAGGAGATTTACAAGTTTGTTGCCAGGGCTTGAAAATTGCAGCTATGAGGAAAGATTGGATAGGCTAGGGTTGTTTTCCTTAGAACAGAGGAGGCTGAGGGGTGACCTAATTGAGGTGTACAAAATTATGAGGGGCCTAGATAAGGTAGACAGGAGCTGAGTGGTCAGCCACCAGGGAGCATAGATTTAAGGTGATTGGTAGAAGGATTAGAGTGGACATGAGGAAAAAGTTTTTCACCCAGAAGGTAATGGATGTCTGGAATTCACTACCTAAGTTGGTGGTTGAGGCTGAAACGCTCAACTCATTTAAAAGGTACCTGGATCTGCATCTGAAGTGCTGTAACCTGCAAGGCTACAGACCAGGTGCTGGAAAGTGGGATTAAAATGAGCAGCTAGTTTCTTTTTCTCTTTTTTTGGCTGGCGCAGACACGATGGGCTGAATAGCCGCTTTCTGCACCATAACATTTCTATGGTTATATGGTCAATCATCTCAGTTCCAGGTCATCACTGCAGGAGTTCCTCAAGGTAGTGTCCTAGGCCCAACCATCTTCAGCTGCTTCATCATTGACCTTCCTTCCATCGTAAGGTCAGAAGTCAGGATGTTTGCTGATGATTGCACAATGTTCACCATTTGTGACTCCTCATACTGAAGCCAGTCCATGGCCAAATGCAACAAGACCTGGACAATATTCAGGCTTGAGCTGATGAGTGGCAAGTAACATTCGTGCCACACAAGTGCCAGGCAATGACCATCTTCAACAAGAGAGAATCTAACTATCGCCCCTTGACATTCAATGGCATTACCATCACTGAATCCCCCAGTATTAACATCCTAGGGGGTTACCATTGACCAGAAACTGAACTGGACCAGCCATAGAAAGAAATACTGTCGCTATGAGAGCAGGTCAGAGGCTAGGAATCCTGCAGCAAGTAACTCACCTCCTGACTTCCCAAAGCCTGTCCACCATCTACAAGGCACAAGTCAGAAGTGTGATGGAATACTCTGCACTTGCCTGGATGAGTGCAGCTCCAACAACACTGAAGGAGCTTGACACAATCCTGGACAAAGCAGTCACTTAATTGGCTCCCCTTCCACAAATATTCACTCCCTCCACCACCGATGCACAGTAGCAGCAATGTGTACCATCTACAAGGTGCACTGCAGGAACTCACCAAGTTTCCTTCAACAGGACTTTCCAAACCCATGATCACTACCATCTAGAAGTAGAGGGGCAGCAGATTAATGGGAACACAACCACCTGCAAGTTCCCCTCCAAGCCACTCACGATCCTGACTTGGAAATATAACGTCGTTCCTTCACTATTGCTGGGTCAAAATCCTGGAACTGCCTCCCTCACTGCGCTGTATGTACACCACAGGGCCTGCAGCAGTTCAAGAAGGCACCTCACCACCACCTTCTCCAGGGAAGTTTGGGATAATCAATAAATGCTGGTCCAGCCAGTGATGCCCACATCTCATGGATGAATGAAAAAACACTATGGTCCGTCTGCTCCCTATCTCTAACCTCCCCCAACCTTACAAACCTCTGAAATATCAGCACTCCTTTAATTCTGGCCCCTTGAACATCTTCAATTTTAATCACTCAACCATTGGTGGCTGTGTCTTAAGTTGCCTAAGCCTAAGTTCTGGACTTCCCTCTCTAAATCTCTCCATCTCACTGCTTCGCTTTCCTTATTTAAGATACCCTTTAAACCCTTTCTCTTTGATTAAGTTTTTGGTTATTTGACCAAATATCTCCTTATGTGGCTCAGTGTCATATTTTATTTTACTATACTCCTGCAAAGTGCTTTGGTGTGTTTGACCACATTTAAAGTGCTGTATAACTTGGTATACATTGCCATTGATGATCATCAATTACAACAGGGTGCCTGTATATTTCTTGTTCCTTTTCTCTTTCCCAAGCACTCGCACATGCACCGCATTGCGACCTGGTGCCACGTTGTGCTGGCGCTCTTCGGTCATTTCAGAACCTTCCCTCCTTGCCTTTTTTTCAGGCCAGTCCCATGAATTGAATCCTGCTGCACACTCATAGGCAGACAATCCTTGTGAAAAGGCACAGTCATTCATTCCAGCCATCTATTCCAAGCAACAGAATAGCAATCCCCTGCATAAGTGTTTCTGCACCATGACTTCATGTATGGAAAAGTCTGATTCTAGCTTTGGTGTAGTCCTGGTGCAAGGCAGCAGCATGCCGCAGACTAAATGGGAGCATGTGCTTACTCATCGTCATTGGCTGTTCTTGAATTCTAGGAAGATGCTGTCACAGAATATATTTGCTCTCTTACTGCCCATAATCTGTGTGTTTTGTATGGAACGAGCTGTATCTTCTCTTACCCTTGGAGTGTGTATTCTAATTAAACAATCCAGCAGCAAGCTTTGGTGAGTTTAAAATATAGACGGTTATTCTTGGAGTGAGAGTCTTGTAAAGTGAAGGGCTCACAGCAAGTTGTAATGTTTTTAGTCGAATAGCTAGGAGATTGGTTCTCAGGCAAACTTTAAACTGGAACAGGGTACTAAATCTGGCTGCCTGATATCTTGCAGCTTGTTCCCGAGTCTGGTTCACAGATTGGCTGAACTGATACTTCTGATGGCATTGGTGGAACTGCCTGCACACAGTTCCTAACTGATTTTTTAAATAGATAAAGAAAACATGGCTGTATCCATGTGGTTTTTCACAAGTTCAAGGTCTCTTCCAGATAAGGTACGATGTTCATGTTGATTCTGCATCATGTGTTGTGAGTTAACACCTCTGATGGTTTGAGACAGTCAGTGTCTTTGTTTTAGAATGACCCATTAAAATAAGATAATACCGCTTTGATTTATTTCAGGGAAGGGTATTAGATCACATCAGTCCGGAATGTTCTTTGGCTCTCTCTTAAGACAAGGGGAGTGGTTCTAATCCATAAAAGATGTCAGGTGACCTTGGGTGGCCATATTTCCCAGTCCTTTGGTCTAGTTTTTAAAAATGTAAAATTAGTTTGAAGTTCAGAATCTAACATGACAATATCTACTCAGGGTTGGGAGTTTCTGCCATTGGCCTTCATGTGACTGAACAGGCCAATTCTTGATCTTTGGGCTCATGGGGCAGGGTGTCCCATGAGACAATAGGACTCAGAGTGCAGGATTTACTTCCTTTTCCTTCATTCTCTGCCACCACTCTGCCTCAGGCATTTGGAATCAAAGCGTGATGCAGCTTGATGGGCAGATTGCCACCATTTTGAATGATCGGTGGCAAACTCCTCCCAGTCATTAATGTTAATGCTGCCACATTTCAAGGGGATCTTCAGAGTGTCTTTGGAGCATTTTCTTTGTCCTCCTAAGATATGCTGTCCATTTAAGAGTTGAGAAAACAGAACCTGGTGGGGAAGACACTTTTCGGCCATCTGAATGCAGTGTCCAGTACATCAGGGATAATTTTGCAAGAGTTTTGCCTGAATGTTGGTGGAGCTGGCTTTAAAAATGACACTAGAATTTGTTGGCTGGTCCTTCCACTGCATCCTCTGGATTTAATGGAGGCATTGCTGGTGGAATTTCTCTTGCTCTCTTATGTGTTGTTGATACACATTTCAGGGCTCACTCCAGTACAGGAGCGTGGTGATGACAAATGCTTTGTACACTAAGACTTCTGTTGACTTGTGCAGATCTTTGTTGTCAAATACTCGCTGCCATAGTTTGTAGAAGGCTGACCTGGCACAGCTGTTCTGATGTTGGATCTCCTCATCAATGGTGGACTTTTGAAAGAGGTAACTGCCAGGGCATAGGAAGTGCTCAACATATTGAGTGTCTCCTTCAGCATATATGGAAGGTGGAATATTTGATTGGCCAGGTGTGAGTTGATATGAGTTTTGTTTTGGCAACATTTAAGGACAGGCCGAGTTTCCTGAATGCAAAATTGAAGAGATCAAGATTAGCTTGCAAATCTGGTGCAGAGTGGGCCATGACACTGTAGTCATCCACAAACTGTAGATCATGTATGTCTAAAGTGGTCAGTTTAGTTTTGGCAGGATTGTAATGCAATTTTGCAGGATTGTAATGAAGTTTCTTGGACATCTAAATGTTGGAGCACAATCCAGGGGCCTTGCTTTGGTCAGGTCAATGAATGCAATGAAGAGTTCCTGGTGTTTTTCTTGACATTTGTCTGGCAACAAAGACAATGTCACAGGCTCCTCTGGAAGGTCTAAAGCCACACTGTGTCTCTGGGAGGATTTCTTCAGCTGCAGGAAATTGGCAATTCAGGAGAATGTGTGTCAGGATTGCCCCTGCTATGGACAAGAGGGAGATACTTGGCTAGTTTCCACAGCATGATTTATTTTAAATGTTCAAAGCTTATGGCCCCCATCATATTCCAGCTGAGGTCTTCAAAGCTGGCGGGCTCCATGTACTCATCCTATGAATTTGGGAGGAAGAAGAACTCCTGAGCCCAACCTGACTTCAGGAATGCGATATGTGTTCACTAATCCACCAAAGACAGTGTATTTTTGTTCTGGAGTTTGTGTGGCCCGTACTAGTATTTTTGACTGAAGATCAAACTAGTACCACCTAGCTGTGGACTCCAATATCTGCCACAGGCTGGGAGAATGCATTGATAAGGGTTTCAGTTGTGTTACAGACCTTCACCATATTGTCTCCTGCAGATCAGATGATCCAGATTCACGTTCACAGCACTGTTGGTGGCTCAGCTGCACAAGGGGGGAGGAGTAAGAGTGCAAGAGCAATAGTGGTAGGAGACTCAATAGTGAGGGGTGCAGATTGGCGCTTCTGCAGCCATAGATATAACTCCAGGATGGCATTGTGCCTCCCTGGCGCCAGGGACAAAGGTGTCACAGAATAGCTGAAGGGCATTCTGAAGGGGGAGGGCAAACAGTAAGAAGTTGTGGTTCACATTGGTACCAATGACATTGGTAGAAAGAAAGATGAGGTCCTGCAACAAAAATTTAGGAAGCTAGGTAGCAGATTAAAAAGCAGGACCTCAAAGGTTGTAATCTCTAGATTATTCCCTGTGCCATAAACTAGTGAGTATAGGAATAGGAGGATAGAAAGGATGAATGTGTGGCTTAAAAGATGGTGCAGGAGGGAGGGCTTTAGTTTCCTGGATCACTGGGTCTGTTTCTGGTGAAAGTGGGGCCTGTCCAAGTTGGACGGGTTGCACCTGAACTGGAACGGGACCAACATCCTTGCAGGGAGGTTTGCTATGCTGTTGGGTTGGGTTTAAACTAATTTGGCAGGGGGATGGGATACAGAGTGGAGGTACAGTAGGGGTTGATGCACAGCCAAATATCGAAGAGAAACTAAGTCAGCCTGGAAAGCAGAGCAAATATAGACCTTTTAAGGCACAAGGAAATAATGCAAGGCTGGATTGCATCTATTTTAACGCAAGGAGTCTTACAAGGCAGATGGATTGAGGATGTTGATTAACACATGGGAATATGATATTGTTGCTATCACAGAGACATGGTTGAGGGAAGGGTAGGACTGGCAGCTCAATATTCCAGGGTATAGAATCTTCAGGCATGACATGGATGGGGGGAAGCATGTGTAAAAGCAGATGTGGCATTGCACTATTGATCAAGGAGGCAATTACTGCAGTAAGAAGGGATGGCATCTTAGAAGGTTCCTCAAATGAGATCATATGGGTAGACCTTAAAAACAAAAAGGGGGCAATCACTTTTCTGGGAGTCTACTATGGGCCTCCAAACAGTCAGCGGGAGATAGAGGAGCAGATATGTGGGCAAATCTCAAAGAAGTGCAAAAATAATAGGGTAATAATAGTAAGGGATTTCAAATTCCCCAATATTAACTGGGATAGTCTTAGTGTGAAAGGCTTAGAGGGGGCAGAATTTTTAAAGTGCATCCAGTAGAGCTTTTTGAGCCAGCACGTAGAAAGCCCTACAAGAAAAGGGGCGGCACTGGACCTAATGTTCGAGAATGAAGCCAGGCAAGTGTTAAAGTGTCAGCGGGGGAGCATTCCGGGGATAGTGACCGTAACTCTGCAAGATTGAAGGTAGTTTTGGAAAAGGACAAAGATGGACCGGAAACCAAGGTCCTGAATTGGGGGAAGGCCGAATTCAATATGGTAAGACAGGATCTGGCCAAAGTGGACAGGGAGAAGCAACTTGTAGGAAAGTCTACATCAGACCAGTGGGAGTCATTCAAAAAGGAAATAGTGAGAGTTCAGGGCCAACCTGTTCATGTGAAGGTGAAAGGTAGGACCAACAATTCTAGGGAACCCTGATGTCAAGGGATATAGAGGAATGGATGAGAAAAAAGAAAGGAGGCTTATGGCAGATAGAGAGGGCTGAAAACAGCAGAAGCCCTAGAGGAGTATAGAAAGTATAGTGGGGCACTTAAAAAAAGTAATTAGGAGAGCGAAGAGGGAGCATGAAAAAACACTGGTGGGCAAGATAAAGGAAAATCCTAAAGCTTTTTATAAATATATTAAGGACAAGAGGATAACCAGGGAAAGAATAGGGCCAATTAAAGACCAAAGTGGCAATCTGTGCGTGGAGCCGAAGGAGGTAGGTGGGGTTTTAAATGATTACTTTTCATCTGGGTTCATTATAGAGAAGGACGATGTAGGTGTAGAAATCAGGGAGGGAGACTGTTATATATTTGAACAAATTAGCATTGAAAGGGAGGAGGTATTAGTGGTTTTAGCAGGCTTAAAAGTGGATAAATCCCCAGGCCCGGATGAGATGTATCCTAGGCTGCTATGTGAGGCAAGGGAGGAGATTGCAGGGGCTCTGACACTAATTTTCAAATCTTCTCTCGCCACAGGAGAGGTACCAGAGAACTGGAGGACAGCAAATGTGGTACCATTATTCATGAAGGGTAGTAGGGATAAACCAGATAATTACAGGCCAGTGAGTTTAACATCAGTGGTAGGGAAACTATTGGAAACAATTCTGAGGGACAGGATTAGTCTCCACTTGGAGAGGCAGGGATTAATCAGGGATAGTCTGCATGGCTTTGTCAGGGGGAGATCATGTCCAACAAATTTGATTGCATTTTTCGAGGAGGTGACTAGTTATGTAGATGAGGGTAGTGTAGTTGATGTAGTCTACATGGACTTCAGTAAGGCTTTTGACAAGGTCCCACATGGGAGAATGGCCAGGAAGGTAAGAGCCCATGGGATCAAGGGCAATTTGGCAAATTGGACCCAAAATTGGCTTAGTGGCAGGAGGCAGAGGGTGATCGTCGAAGATTGTTTTTGCGATTGGAAGCTTGTGACAAGTGGTGTACCGCAGGGATTAGTGCTGGGATCCTTGCTGTTTGTAGTGTACATTGATGATTTAGACGTGAACATAGGAGGTATGATCAGTAAGTTTGCAGATGACATGAAAATTGGCGGTGTCGTGAATAATGAGGAGAAAAGCCTGACATTACAGGACAACATAAATGGACTGGTAAGATGGGCAGAGCAGTGGCAAATGGAATTTAATTCTGAGAAGTATGAGGTGATGCATTTTGGAAGGACTAACACAGCAAGGGAATACACAGGAATGGTAGGACCCTAGGAAGTACAGAGGATCAGAGGGACCTTGGTGTACATGTCCATAGATCCATGAAGGTAGCAGCACAGATAGGTAAGGCATATGGGATACTTGCCTTATTAGCCGAGGCATAGAATATAAGAGCAGGGAGGTTATGTTGGAGCTGTATAAAATGCTGGTTAGGCCACAGCTGGAGCACTGTGTGCAGTTCTGGTCACCACACTATAGGAAGGGTGTGATTGCACTGGAGAGGGTGCAGAGGAAATTCACAAGAATGTTGTCTGGGCTGGTGCATTTGAGCTATGAAGAGAGACTGGACAGGCTAGGATTGTTTTTCTTAGAGCAGAGAAGGCTGAGGGGGGGCCTGATAGAGTTATACAAAATTATGAGGGGCATAGATAGTGTAAATAGGAAGAAACTTTTCCCCTTAGCGGAGGTGTCAATAACCAAAGGGCATTGATTTAAGGTAAGGGGCAGGAGGTTTAGAGGGGATTTGAGGAAAAGATTTTTCATTCAGAGGGTGGTTGGAATCTAGAACACTCTGCCTGAGGGGGTGGTAGAGACAGGAACACTCACAACATTTAAGAAGTATTTAGATAAGCACTTGAAACATCATAGCATACAGGGCTACGGGCCAAGTGCTGGAAAATGGGATTATAATAGATAGGTGCTTGATGGTTGGCACCGGCACGATGGGCCGAAGGGCCTGTTTCTGTGCTATATAACTCTATGAAAGGGAAAGCTGAACTGCAGCCCTATAGAAGGGGCAGTGTTGTATGGGAGTGGTACATGTTTCAATGATGACATGCCTGATCCCCTGCCAAACTCTCAAACAATACCGGCAGTGGTGCCAGAAGGCCAGCTGAGTCAGTCTGCAGCCAGATTGCCTTGGGTCAGACATCCTGGATGCTGATGTGAATGAGTATGGTTTGAATTATCTGGCCGAAAGCAGTCCCGTAGCTCCCATCCTGAAGCTATGGGGGCAGTGCCTTGTAGGTGCATCAAGTCACAAGAAAAGAAATGTGCTTCCAAGATATTCGATGTGGACTCTTAAGCTGAAATAGCATTTAGTTCTGATGATGCCACTTTCAAAAACAGTTCCTCTGACATGTCTTCCTTCTTCCTTAACCGAGGTTTTCCACCCACGGTGGTTGACAGGGCCCTCAACCGTGTCCGGCCCATCTCCTGCGCATCCGCCCTCACACCTTCTTCTCCCTCCCAGAACCATGATAGGGTCCCCCTTGTCCTCACTTATCACCCCACCAGCCTCCGCATTCAAAGGATCATCCTCCGCCATTTCCGCCAACTCCAGCATGATGCCATCACCAAACACATCTTCCCTTCACCCCCCCGGCGGCATTCCGCAGGGATCGTTCCCTCTGGGACACCCTGGTCCACTCCTCCATCACCCCCTACATCTCAACCCCCTCCCACGGCACCTTCCCATGCAACCGCAGAAGGTGCAACACCTGCCCCTTTACTTCCCCTCTCCTCACCGTCCAAGGGCCCAAACACTCCTTTCAGTGAAGCAGCATTTCACTTGTACTTCCCTCAATTTAGTCTACTGCATTCGCTGCTCCCAATGCGGTTTCCTCTACATTGGAGAGACCAAACACAGACTGGGTGACCGCTTTGCGGAACACCTTTGGTCTGTCCACAAGCATGACCCAGACCTCTCTGTTGCTTGCCATTTCAACACTCCACCCTGCTCTCATGCCCACATGTCTGTCCTTGGACTGCTGCAATGTTCCGGTGAAGCTCAACGCAAACTGGAGGAACAGCACCTCATCTTCCGACTAGGCACTTTACAGCCTTCCGGACTGAATACTGAGTTCAACAATCTTAGATCATGAACTCTCTCCTCCATCCCCACCCCCTTTCCGATCCCCCTTTTTTCCAATAATTTATGTAGATTTTTCTTTTCCCACCTATTTCCAATATTTTAAAATCTATTTCCATCCATTGTTTTATCTCTGCCTTTTAGCCTATTTCGATCCCTTCCCCCCACCCCACCCCCACTAGGATTATATGTCGCCGTCCTGCTTTCTACTCTTAATGTCACCTATTAGCACATTTCTTAGCTAATATCACCACTGTCAACACCTCTTTGTCCTTTTGTCTATGACATTTTTTGGCAATCTCCACCTATCACTGGCCCGCTGTCCAGCTCTATTTGTCCCATCCCCCCACCCCTTAAACCAGCTTATATTTCACCTCTCTTCTATTTTTCCTTAGTTCTGTTGAAGAGTCATACGGACTCGAAACGTTAACTGTGTTTCTCTCCGCTAATGCTGTCAGACCTGCTGAGTTTTTCCAGGTATTTTTATTTTTGTTTTTGTTTAGCATTTAGTACATTTTTAGTGCAAGATCTAATTTGGTGAAGGAGTTGAAGCCTGTGCTCGGGATAGCTGCCAAGTGGCAGAATGCGGCTTAAATTGCCTGCTTGCATTCATTGAAGAGACTGCACACTATTTTGGTGGTTAGTGTCTGACCTAACATCCTCTCCTAACAGCGACCAGCTGATTGGGAGTAAACTAGTCTTTGTCGAGGATTTCAAGCATTGCTTCAAAGTATAATCACCTTTTACTGCTCACTTGTTTCTGGTGAAGGCTTGAAGAGAACTTCTGAAACATATTGGCAGACTTTTTGGGCACATTGTCAAAACCACCAACGCTCTATCGACATTTATTGTGGAAGTTCTCTGAGGATTTCATCTAAAAAAAAGTGAGTGCTCTGCTACCCTACCTCCATCACACCTAAAAGACATTCTGCCTATCACACAAATGAGTAATATAGTATATGAATTTTAGTGTCAGTGTGATGCTAGGTATGGAGGCTCTACGTCCCAAAGACTGTCGGATCTTATCAAACAGCATGTCCCAGCCACTGTTTGCAACAGGCAATGTACTGACCATAACCAACCATCTGGTGCTTGCAAAACTCAAAACATGGTGTCCAACATTAGTTGTGATTCCGCAATTGGACAACATTTGCTAAGTAATCATCAGTGCGCTAAGAACTACGCTGACAACCAATTTAAGATAATCAGTCGGACTCACAGTGTGGCGCATTTGCGTGTATTGGAAGCTACATATATTAATACATAGGGCCCTGCTCTTTGCAGACAGAAAGAACATGTACACACATTACGTCTGTTTCAGCTAAACAGAATAAGTGACAGCCATTCGCTGACTCATTCCTCAGGGCCATGCCTTTACCAACCAGGGTCGAGCTGCATGGTTTAAATTTCAAACAATGCTTGGGGCAGTTAACTGTCAGCACCATCACTGGTGCATTTTCCATGGCAACGCCACTTGCCAACCAAAATTGTGGTTTCCCCTTATATTGGTGCTCTTGTGAGTGTCCTGATGAGTGTAAGACGTGTTTCTTTTTCAACAATTACCCTACCTTCATGGACACTTAATAGGAGTTTCTAAGGGAGGCAGTGCTTGGTCATGGGCATCTTGTTCGGGGTCCCCCTTGGTCTGCAGGAAGAGAGAGGGACAGGATGGTGAAAATGACTCCAGAGTCACGGTGATTTGTTGCATAATCCACAATCTGGTGATCATAAGGGACCAACCGTTCAATCAGCAACTGTGCCAGAGAATCAAACTCAGGAGTCACAAGAGGAAGAGGAGGCGGAGGTTGAGAAGGAGAGAGGAAGGTGAGGTGGCATCCCACTCCTTGCAGATAAAGATATCCCATCTCCTCTGGGCCTTATCTACCAGGATCTCCAGTGCTGTGTCTGGGAACCTGTGCGCCCTTTCATTCGGTCCCTGAGCCATCTGAAATGTGCTGTTGTGTGTTAGCCAGAGCACTCCACACCTTCAGTGGCACTGGGTGCAAGGATTCTACATATACTTCTCCACAAAAATAGCATTCAATCAGTGTTTGGGTGCTACAGATGCAGATGTCTGCCTAGGCATGTTCAAATGATGCTCATCAGCAATTAGGAGTAAAATTGCACGATAAAACTAGACTTTCAAACAGGCTTGTCTTATTAGTACAACACCCACCTAGCACCTGTTTTCACTTGTTCATGAAAATAACTCTGAACACTCCATGGCTGGCAAATTTACATTGCCCTTCTGGCAGAGCCCATGACATTGTATAGCCCTACCAGCAGATGTGGTGCCCAAATACCAAATTTGGACCAGGCAGGCCCATTGGCTAGGAACTTGCAGGTAAGGTAATTTTGAATAACCTCTGCTATTGCAATGTCTCTGGAAGCACTCTGAAATGTTTTTGGAGACGTTGTGGCAATTTCCTGAATTTGACAAGCAGTGTTGTTACATCTTCACAGAAAGAGCAAGTGATTTGATGATCTGTTCATATAAAGTCTTCAACAGGTATGGTGGCAGCCATTGCATGCTCCCGAGTTTGCAGCATGACAGGGAGTTGGAGCAGAAGCTGTGGGTGGGGCAAGCAATGCATGAAACCCTCTGGACTCAACATGCTTCTTGACTTTGACAGGAGGCTGTCTGGTAGATGCTGTCCTGTTCCACCCATTGTGTCTTTGCTGGTTTTCTGAAGGAGCAATTCATCGAGTGTCATTCCCCCGCCTTCTCCCCGTAGCCCTGCACATTCATCCTTTTCAGATAAAAATCCAATTCCCTTTTGAATGCCTTGATTGAACCTGCTTCCACCATACCCTCAGGCAGTACAGTCCAGGTCCTAATCATTCACTGTGTGAAAAAGTGTTTCCTCATGTCGTCATTGCTTCTTTTGCCAGTTACCTTAAATCTGTGCCCTCTGGTTCTCGAACATTCAACCAATGTGACCAGTTTCTCCATATCTACTCTGTCAAGATCCCTCATGATTTTGTATACCTCTTTCAAATATGCTCTCAAACTCTTCACAAAGGAAAACAGCCCTAAATTCTCCAATCTATCACGCCATTGAAGTTCCTCATCCCTGGAATCATTCTCATGAATCTTTTCTCTGCCCTCGCTAATCCCTTCACATCTCCCCAGAACTCTACACAATGCCCCAGTTGAGGCAAAACCATTGATTTTTACAACATAACTTCCTTACTTTTGTCTCCTATGCCCCTATTAATAAAGCCCAGGATGCTGTATGTTTTATTAACTGCTCTCTCAACCTGTCCTGCCACCTTCAATGATTTATGCACACATACACCCAGGTCCCTCTGCTCCTGCACCCCGTTTAGAATTATACCCTTTATTTTATATTGTCTATCCATGTTCTTTCTACCAAAATAAATCACTTCACACTTCTCTGCATTAAATTTCAACTGCCATTTTTCTACCCATTCCACCAACTTATCCATGTCCTTTCGAAGTCCCATTTTTGAAGTCCTTCTCACCGTTCACAATACTTCCAAGTTTTGTATCGTTCGTAAATTTTGAAATTGTGCCCTGTACACCAAGGCCTAGGTCAATAATATATTCCAGGAAGAGCATGAGTCCTAACACTGACCCATGGGGAACTCCACAAAAACCTTCCTCCAGTCTGAAAAACATCCATTAACCACTACCCTTTGCTTCCTGTCACTCAACCAATTTTGTATGCATCTTGCTACTGTCCCTTCTATTCCATGAGCTCTCACCTTGCTCATAAGTGTGTTATATAGCGCTTTAACTGCATTACCCTCATCAACTCTCACTGTTAACCTCATCAAAAAACTCAAGCAAGGCAGTTAAACATGATTTGCCCTTAATACATCTGTGCTGGCTTTCCTTAATTAACCTGCTTTTGCCCAAGTGACTATTAATTTTGTCCCAAATGATCATTTCTAGAAGCTTCTCCACCAGCCGGTTAAACTGCCTGGCCTGTAGTTGTTGGGCATATCTTTGCACCCTTTTGTGAACAAGGGTGAAACATTCGCAATTCCCCAGTCCTCTGGCACAATCCCCAAGTCTAATGAAGACTGAAACATTATGGCCAGTGCCTTTCACTTCCCTCAGTGTCCTTGGCTGCATCTCATCTGGTTCTGGTGCCTTATCAGCTTTAGGAACAGACAGCCTATCCAGTGGGAAACAAGAAAATGGCAGATGCTTTGAACAAGTCATTTGTATCTGTCTTCACAATAGAAGAAACAAAGTATTCCAAGAATAGTAGAAAAGCAAGAGGCAAAAGGGAGAGAGGAACTTAAAACAATCAGGATCACTGGAGAAGAAGGACTAGGAAAACGAATGGGACTAAAGGCTGTCAGTTTCCCGAACCTTATGACCTGCATCCTAGGGTCTCAGAGATGCATTGGTTGTAATCTTCCAAAGTTTCTTATGGGCAGAATGTTCTGCCTGTTGGGCGGGCTGGTTGGGAGCGGGCACGGAGCTGATTGCCACCCACAACTGGCTGCGTGCCGCCATTTTACGCGGGCGGGCCAATTAAGGCTCACCCAGTGTGACGCATGTGCACGAAAGAGCGCAGAAATCTCCCTGAGGCATGGAGCTGCCTCAGGGAGATTAAGTTCAAGTTCTTTTGAAAAAGAGAAAGATTAAAATTATTCAGATATGTCCCTTCATGTGACAGTGTCACATGAGCTGGGACATGTTTATGAATTGTCAAAATTTTAAAAATTTATTTAATAAAACCTTCATGAAACCTCATCCCGCCCGTGGATGAGGTTGCATACAAAACGCGAAGGCCGCTTGGGCTGTTTGCCTGCCCGCCGGTTGGACGGACAACCCTGTCAATTGCCTAAATTGGTTTATTAATGGCCTTAACAGGCCTTTGACAGTTCGGCAGGCATGCAGCCGACTCCTGTGCATGCCCACCGAACGAAAGATCGGAATGATGCGCGGTGACATTGGGAAGCACGCTCCCACACGCCGAAGAGAAAATTCTGCCCTATATTCTGGAAAGCTCCCAGCAGATTAGAAATGTAACACCACTATTCAAGAAAGGAGGGAAACAGAAAGCAGGCCAGTTCATCTAACATCTTGTCATTGGGAAAATGCTGGTATCCATTATTAAGGATGTAGTAGCAGAATGTTTAAATAATCATAATACAACATGGTTTTGTGAAAGAGAAATCGTATTTGACAAATTTATTAGAATTCCTTGTGGAAGTAAGAAGCAGGGTAGATGAAGGGGTAGATATAGCGTATTTGTATTTCCAAAAGGCATTGGATAAGGTGCCATATAAAAGGTTACTCCACAAGATAAAAGTTCATGGTGTTGGGGATGATATTGAAGAATGGATAGAGGATTGGTTGACTAACAGGAAACGGAGATTCGGGATAAATGGGTCATTTTCAGGTTGGCAAACTGTAATTAGTGGAGTGCAGAGTGTGGGCCTACGACCCAAATCAGCCCACACTCTTAAAAGGCACTCCTGAAAATTGCCTGCCATTTTAAAGGGCTCCCAAGGCATCCCGGCTCAGCGGTAATCCTGCCCAAAGAGTCTGCAAAGGAGTACAGAGAGGTTAAGTGACTGTGCAAAAATATGGCAGATGGAGTATAATGTGGGAAAATGTGAGGTTGTCCACTTGGGCAGGAAGAAAAGAAAAGCAGAATATTATTTTAATGGAGAGAGACTGCAGAATGCTGCAGTACCGAGGTATCTGGGTGTCTGTATACAACATTAGCATGCAATTACTGCAAGTAAATTAGGAAGGCAAATAGAATGCTGGTCTCTATTGCAAGGAGGATGGAGTATAAAAGTAAGGAAGTCTTGCTACAACTGTACAGGGCATTGGTGAGACCACACCTAGAGTACTTTGTACAGTTTTGGTCTCCTTACTTAAGGAGGGATGTACTTGCATTGGAAGCATAGAGTCATAGACGTCTACAGCACAGAAAAAGGCCCTTCAGCCCATCGAGTCTGCGGTGGTCAAACAAGTATCTAACTATTCTAATCTCATTTTCCAGCACTAGGCCCATAGTCTTGTATGCCATGGCATTGCAAGTGCACATCCAAATACTTCTTAAATGTTATGAGGGTTTCTGCCTCTACTACCCTTTCAGGCAGTGAGTCCCAGATTCCCACCACCCTCTGGGTGAAAATATTCTTCCTCACATCCCCTCTAAACTTCCTGCCCCTTATCTTAAATTTATGCCCCCTGGTTATTGATCCCTCCACCAAGGGAAAAAGTTCCTTCCTGTCTACCCTACCTATGCCCCTCATAATTTTACACACCTCAATCATGTCCCTCCTCAATTTCCTCTGCTCCAGGGAAAGTAACTCCAGTCTATCCAATCTCTCCTCATAACTAAAACTCTCCAGCCCAGGCAACATCCTGGTAAATCTTCTCTGCACTCTCTCTAGTGCAATCACATCCTTCCTATAATGTGGATTCCAGAACTGCATGCAATACTCTAACTGTGGCCTAACCAGCGTTCTATACAGTTCCAGCATAACCTCCCTGCTCTTATAGTATATGCCTCGGTTAATAAAGGCAAGTATCCATGTGCCTTCTTAACCACCTTATCTACCTGTGCTGCTACCTTAATGGACTGGTAGACATGCACACCAAGGTCCCACTGATCCTCGGTACTTCCCAGGGTCCTACAATTCATTGTGTATTCCCGTGCCTTGTTTGTCCTGCCCAAGTGCATCACCTCACACTTATCTGGATTAAATTCCATTTGCCACTTATCAGCCCATCTGACCAGCCCGTCTATATCCTCCTGTAATCTAAGTCTATCCTCCTCACTATTTACCACCCCACCAATTTTTGTGTCATCCGCGAACTTACTGATTAACCCTTCTACATTCAAGTCTAAATCGTTTATATATACCACAAACAGCAAGGGACCCAACACCAATCCCTGTGGAATCCCACTGGACACAAGTATCCAGTCACAAAAACACCCCTCAACCATCACCCTCTGCTTCCTGTCACTCAGCCAATTCCGGATTCAATTTGCCAAATTGCCTTGGATCCCATGGGCCCTTACCTTTGTTATCAGTCTCCCATGAGGGACCTTATCAAAAGCCTTGGTGAAGTCCAAGTAGACTATGTAAAATGCATTGCCCCATCTACACACCTGGTATAGTCCAGAATAGCACTTTATTCATGGATAAACAACTCTGACGTATCCAAAGACCTTTCCACTTTCAGGATGCTGTTTTTCCTTTGACAGTTTGCCAGTTATCTTCTTCTTTTGTATGGCTTTAGGAGCAAAAGCTGTCATCACAATTTTAATGTCAAATCCCTAACCAGACCAATGACCTACTGAAGAGCAAATGTAACTCCAGGCTGTTGCCTTCAAACTTGAGTTGGGGCAGATTGTTAGGTTTGATCAGGGTTTCTGCAGTTACAGTCAGACAAGGTTTTGAGGTGCCACTTGTACATTGGATGGCCACATCAGCCATGGCCATGAGAGTTGTCCACATTCTCCAGGGGAGATTGAAGCCTGTTTGTTGAGATGTTGGATTAGAGACAATGGGCAGGATTTTACCGCTGGCGAGCGGGGGCGGGGCCCGCTCGCCGATGTGTAAAATGACGCGGGATGACGTCGGGCGGAACCCCCGACATCATCCCGCCCCATTTAAATTTTCAGGAAGGCGGGGGCGCAGCAAAGTCAGCTGCGGGCCCCTCGACCTGTCAATGGCCACTTGAGGCCATTGACAGGATTAATTAAGCAATTAAAGGACCTGCCCATCCATCCAGCGGCAGGATGAGGTTTCATGTAGGGTTTTAAAAATTGTAATAAAGTTGTTATGGAAATTATGAACATGCCCCAACTCATGTGACATTGTCACATGAGGGGTCATGTAAGGGATTTTTCTTTTCTCTATTTTTAATATTTTTAAAAGTCGGGGCGATCTCCCTGAGGCTACACTTAGTCTCAGGGAGATGAGTGCGCTCTTTCGTGCACACGCGCAAAAGAGCACACTCTCGATTTTAGGGATTCCCTCCGCCCGCACAGGGAGCGCATAGCGCTTCCCGGCGGACGTCACGCTGGGCGGGCCTCAATCTCTCCTGAGCTCCCACCTATCCATGACCTTCTATCTTGCTCCACCTGCTCCACCCCCTCTTAAACAGTATAAAATACAACGCATTTCTACCTCTCTTCAGCTCTGAAGAAGAGTTATGTGGACTCAAAACATTAATGCAGCTTCCACTGCCATAACGTGGGGCACCAAGCGGGCTTTAGAAATGGCAGATGGGGCCTGGATACATGATTTTCGCCCCATTTCCACTGCCAGCAATTTTCATTGGTGTGGGAAAGGGGGCAGAGTGAAAGCCCTCATTCTATTGTCTTGACATAGTCGGCACCATTGTGGAAGTGGGCATTTCTGAACTTCCACAATTTTGATTGAGTTGGGCGGGTTTTTCTGGTAGGTGACATGAATCACGCCAGGACAGAGGTCTTGTGAACAATGGGTGAACCATGGTTTGGAGATGGGAACCATATGTAAGATCAGGACAACAGGTATTGCCTACTTCACATGCTGTAGCATAAGTTATATTTATTTTTACTACAGTGTGACGATAATGCTTTGATTTGAAAATTTAAGTGGCCATTAAATAATGTGGTTGCCAGGTTGTTACTTCCAACAACTGACAAGCCATTTTGTTTTTGGCATGATCCGGCTCCCACCGATCTTGGAGTGACCCTTGACCCCTCTTCTACCTTACCATCACTACCTCTGAAAGACTGGCGAAAAGGCCAAGGCATGAGTGAACATCATCCACAAGCTCACTGGCACAAGCTGGGGTGCAAAACCCACCATTCACTCCACTTCTGCCATAGATCTAGTATTCTTGACAGCTGAGTACTAAGTCATCACACCAAACACAATGACACACACCTTCACTCAGTAATGAAGACAACCCCTGGAACTCTTGAGATTAACTCCTGGTCAGTGGTTACCAGTCCTCTCAAATATCATCCCTCCGTCCATTCGACGGGATGCAGCAACACACAGGGAAATAATTCTTATTAGCAGCAGCTTGGACTTGCCCATCCATAGAGACCCGCAAGACCTCCTCAACTTGCCACATGGCTCAACGAAACACCCCTGGATACGAATCGAACATCTTCAACTCCGTAACACTGATGAAACCTGGAGGAAAGCTTAGACAGAAAACACCATTCCAAGTAAATACATTGGGCTGAATTTTCCGTTCGTCGGGCAGGCGGGCCTGACCCAATCACGGGCGGGCACAAGTGTTAAAGGTAGTGGTAGAGACTAAAGAAGGTATTGACAGTGGCATGAAGGAAAGAGCAGAATGTATTAACAGCAGAGCAAAAGTCAGTGCTCTGTGAAAGCACAACATAGAAACCGGGTAACAGATGGCCCTGTGGTGGTGGAGGGAGGTGGGATGGGGTGGGTTGGCGAAAAATAAGTAAATAAAAATGAAAATAAGAAGCAAAATACTTTTTTTTGACCCTGCTCAGTTAGCAACAACAGGCTACCCAATTGTAATCCTTTCCTTCCCTGTTTTTCACCTATGCTGATTGCCAGCATAGGTTGATAACTTATGAATGGGACCCCTGGCTGTGATGTGTTCATCCCTTGTCCTCAATGTTATGATTTTGAAAGAAAGCCTGGCATTTATAAGGTGCTTTTCACACCTTCAAGATTTTCTGAAGTTACTATAGAACATAAGAAATAGCAGGAGGAGTAGGCCATATAACCCCTCAAGCCTGTTCCGCCATCCACTAAGGCCACGGACCTTTGACCACAATTCCACTTTCCTGACCGATCCCCATAATCTCTTTATCCCCTTAGTGTGCAAAATCCAGTGATCTCAGCCTTGATCACACTCAATGGCTGAGCATCCACAGCCCTCTGGGGTACAAACAATGAAGTTATTTTTTGAAACAAAAACAGAAAATGCTGGAAAAACTCAGCAGGTCTGACAGCATCTGTGGAGAGAGAAAAACAAAGTTAATGTTTCGAGTCCGTATGGATGCAGTATTCTGCTTTTATCCAAGTTATTTTTTGAAGTGTAGCCGCTGTTGTAATGTAGGAAATGTGACAGCCAAGTTGTGCACAGGAAGCTCCCACAAACAGCAATGAAAAACAAAAACAGAAATACCTGGAAAAACTCAGCAGGTCTGGCAGCATCGGCGGAGAAGAGAAAAGTTGACATTTCGAGTCCTCATGATCCTTCAACAGAACTAAGTAGAAATAGGAAAGGGGTGAAATATAAGCTGGTTTAAGGAGGGGGGGAAGAAGGTGGGGGGCGGGGGGGTGCGTTGTTGGGACAAGCAAGCAGTGTTAGGAGGAGATAACCAAAAGATGTCACAGACAAAAGAACAAAGAGGTGTTGCAGGTGGTGATATTATCTAAAAGCATGTGCTAATTAAGAATGGAGAGCAGGACAAGCAAGGTACAGATAGCTCTAGTGGGGGTGGGGTGAAATAGCCCATGGGTGGAATACATTTAAAAATAATGGAAATAGGTGGGAAAAGAAAAATCTATATAAATTATTGGAAAAAACAAAAGGGAGGGGGAAGAAACAGAAAGTGGGTGGGGATGGAAGAGGGAGTTCAAGATCTAAAGTTGTTGAACTCAATATTCAGTCCGGAAGGCTGTAAAGTGCCTAGTCGGAAGATGAGGTGCTGTTCCTCCAGTTTGCGTTGAGCTTCACTGGAACAATGCAGCAAGCCAAGGACAGACATGTGGGCAACAGAGCAGGGTGGAGTGTTAAAATGGCAAGCGACAGGGAGGTCTGGGTCATGCTTGCGGACAGACTGAAGGTGTTCTGCAAAGCGGTCACCCAGTCTGCGTTTGGTCTCTCCAATGTAGAGGAAACCGCATTGGGAGCAACGAATGCAGTAGACTAAGTTGGGGGAAATGCAAGTGAAATGCTGCTTCACTTGAAAGGAGTGTTTGGGCCCTTGGACGGTGAGGAGAGAGGAAGTGAAGGGGCAGGTGTTGCATATTTTGCGTTTGCATGGGGAGGTGCCGTAGGTGGAGGTTGAGGAGTAGGGGGTGATGCAGGAGTGGACCAGGGTGTCATGGAGGGAACGATCCCTACGGAATGCTGCCAGGGGGGGTGAAGGGAAGATGTGTTTGGTGATGGCATCATGCTGGAGTTGGCGGAAATGGCGGAGGATGATCCTTTGAATGCGGAGGCTGGTGGGGTGACAAGTGAGGACAAGGGGGACCCTATCATGTTTCTGGGAGGGAGGAGAAGGCGTGAGGGAGGATGCGCGGGAGATGGGCCAGACACGGTTGAGGGCCCTGTCAACTACCGTGGGTGGAAAAACTCGGTTAAGGAAGAAGGAGGACATGCCAGAGGAACTGTTACCATTCTTAATTAGCACATTCTTTTAGATAATATCACCACCTTCAACACCTCTTTGTTCTTTTGTCTGTGACATCTTTTGGTTATCCCCTCCTATCACTGCTTGCTTGTCCCAACAACCCCCCTACCCCCTTCTTTCCCGCCCCCCCCTCTTAAACCAGCTTGTATTTCACCCCTTTCCTATTTCTACTTAGTTCTGTTGAAGAGTCATGAGGACTCGAAACGTCAACTTTGCTCTTCTCCGCCGATGCTGCCAGACCTGCTGAGTTTTTCCAGGTATTTCTGTTTTTGTTTTGGATTTCCAGCATCCACAGTTTTTTGTTTTTATTTTTATTTTTCAGTGAGATAAATGACTTGGTCATCAGTTTGAAATGCTGATTGAGTAATATATATTGGTCACAATTCCAAAAGGAACTCCCCTGCTCTACTTTAAATAGTGCCGCGGGATCATTTATGTCCATCTGAGATGGCCCTCGGTTTAACCTCAAACCTAACTGTAATGACTCACTAACTGCCCCAGGTGAGATCACCTGGCTCAGCACAGCTGAGGTCAGGAATCAAACCTAAGGATCTTTTGATGTTTGTAACTCAGTGCCTCATCACATGGTGCATTTACCCACTGCACCTTCAGCTTCTTGATCAATAGTTATGCATACTGACTTGTAGGCTTGCTGTACAATGTATACCAAGCCTTTGTACTAAGAATTCCACCTGGGACTGGTAAATATGTTCAGACAAATTGACCACGTAGCAGTTTTTTTTATAATGCAATTCTTGTTTGATTAAAACACACGCATGTTCATGATATGAACTGTAAATGATAGAGTATATGGCAGCTTTAGTGAGTTGTTTCACTTGCGGACATTTCAGGGTGTGCGCGTGGTTTTAATATATACTGCTGTGCTTGTGCTGGGTTATGATTGTGCTACCAGAGCTTTGACAGTTATCCTATGTGGATGGGGTCACATATATTTCAGATGCTTGGGCCTTCACAGAGGCTGTTGTCACCTGCTGCCTAACTGATAGCCATAGGTACATAACTTCCTTGGCTTAAACTACCTTCCTTAGTGTCCCAATCCACTTATGGCCAGGTGGGTTCCTTCTGCCACCACCTTTGTGAGATATATCAATGCAGGATACAATGATGGTCTACAATTAGGAGATGTTCATGAGCTTTTTCTGATTCAGGGGGTCACATGGTCCCAAGAGGCTGTGTGGTGGATGTGATTTAATGGAGCTCTTGGAGTTATCTTAAAAAAAAATTACACTGTATGTTTTGTGGTTACAAAACAAAGTTGAAAGAGTACATGCAACCAATAATATTCAACATTGCTTTACTGTTAGGGAACAGGTGTAAGATAATGAGAGGAACAATTATTATGTGCTAACAAAGTACAATCTTAAAAATGAAATTTAGTTGTAAAGTCAGTATTAGTGATATGATTATCAATGTTGCAAAATATTTAACCTTTTTGAAAACTAATGTGCTTTAGTGTAAATTAGAAAAGGACTTGTGTGGCTCCCTTGGATAGTCTGTTGTTTTTCTTATTTTTATTAAAGGAATTAATACTCATTTGCAACCTAATGCAATCATTCACTTAAAGACAATCTTCATTTACTATTTTTTTCAAATAAAACCCTCCTTGGAGGCTACTTGCTAACACAGGTCCTGTAGCCAGATGAATACAGATAATTTGAGCAATGGATTTAAGGAACCATTGCCAATGTTACTCTTTGATCAGTTGTTGAGAGATGTGAGCTCAATGTGGCTGTATAGGCACACTGTGTAGCCACCAGGCTGGCATCAGCGTCTTGCTTTTTGCTGGTGTGGCCCATCCATTTCATTGCATATCAGGGCTACCTTAACTAGCTCGAGATGGTGAGGTTGGGGGAAAAATATTCAACAGTTTGAATCACCAGCTTTTCCCATTTGCAAGAAACAAAGGTGCCACGTAACTGAAAGTAGTTGTTGTTGTCGAAATACTGTGCGTTTGAACCATTGAACGTCAAACAGTTAATTTGCAGTGACCCAAACTGGGAAGCTGTCTGCAGTGATAACACCCCTCCCCCTTCCCATTCTTTCTTATGCTTTATCCAAGCTCATGGTGAAACTTGCTTTATCCCTTTTGCAGGACTTTCCAGGCTCCCACCGTCTTATCATTGAAACTTTGTGTAATATCATCTGTTTGAATTAAAAATCTACTGGTTGCTTATTGATGTATAAGATTTGTAGTGGCTTTTCTTCAGTGATGAAAGACAAACTAACAATGTTTTTAAAAAAATAAAAATTATCCCACGTACCCATGATTACTGACTGTTGGGTGTCTGAACTGCTAAATTGAAGGTCAGGGCCCTGAAGAAAGAGGATGAGACAATTAGCAGAATACACATTTGTTTCTAAAATGGCTTCTTTTAAAGGGTGTGGTTAAAAACAGCAGAAAGGACTGGTATTTTCTGATCTGCATTCTCTGTGCTGTGGCACGTCAGATCCCATAAATCCCAATAAAAATCTCTGTGACTCTTCCTGGCTAAAAGTAGTAAAGGAGTTTGATTTACTGGTTTAACAGCGAGCATCTGATCTGGCAGCTTTAAAGAAAACAGATTTTGTGGCACCTTCTAATTTTTTTTTTGTTGTTTAAGTAAAATCTAATCCTGTTGGCTGCACTGTCGGTGAATGTTCAAAAATATGAGCAGATAATTTTAGCTCAACAGTTTCTCAGTGATTTTATTTCTGTTAGGACACCGCAGCCATTTCATACTCTACTATCACAAACCTTTATTACAATATTGACTTTCCCAGAGATCACAGCAACATGCTGGCAAAAATAAAGGTAGGGAAACTGTCAGGTTTTATTTAGATACGATTCTACAGGCGCGGTGTTTCAAAAGAACAGTTTAAAATGTATATTTTAGGTGAAAACCTTGCAATAATGTGGCATAAGCAAAGGGAAACACTGGGCAATATGTGCTGCAGTACAGTTTCCATGGCTGTATGTGGGGTGGCTGGAACCGGCTAGAACTGGTTTGAAGCAGATCAGCTTCATGAACAATGCAGCCACTGAGCTACATTGCTTCCTTCTTCATGGCAGCAATACAAGAAGCTTGCAGAAAGGTACCATCCAAAACAGCATGATTGCACCCTAGACACATTATTCTGGTATGTGGATAGTATGCTAAATACTTTATAATGGGTATGTTTGTGGTATCTTTGAAAAAAAGAAATTGTTTCACTGTCTGGAGGTAAAGGATTCAAGCATGAAGAAGGGTTTCTGTGCTCCCTTTTACAAAAAAAATGGTGGATTGGGGTAATCTGTTACTTTCTGAGAGATGAAGTGTATATGGATCAGGAGTGTATATTTAAATCTGAAACCAAATTTTTGTTGCTGTGCAAATTAGAGTACTGCAAGCTGGACTTTTTGTGCATAACATTGGGGCATAAAAGACATGCTTTGCTGGCTTGCTAGCAGAGAAGATGGAGGTTTTTTCTTTGGTGCTGCTTTTTCAGTTAAAGAGTCTGTATATTTCCTAATGCAGTGGTTAGGAAATCTTTAATTCTGGGGCAAAAAAGCCACAGTCTTGTACTATCACACAGCAGACTACATGAACGGTGTCCTACATTAAGCAAGTCACCATGCCAGGAGAATTATGGTCATGAATTTAACCAGTTGAATTTATCAATTATTGTAAAATATTAAAAAAAGATTCTTGGTTAGCTTGTTCTAGCTAACAGCCATGTATATATTTAAAAAAAAGATGTATGTGTGTATCTGTTTTTATAAGTTGAGTATCAGCACAAAGCCTTCTGGGGCTACTGATTGACACCTCTCTTTAAAAGCCACAGACGCTGGTCCCTCAAAGCTTTAAAAAGGAGGAAATGTTCTTTGTTTTCATGCAACTCTCTAGAGAGATTTCTCAGCTACGGCCACCAGTTTTCTCAAAACAGCAAATCTGAGTTGGAAAGAATATACAGAACATGCACACATTATTAAAAATGGTTAAATTCAAGCATTTATGTTAACAAATTGGAAACTTTTCCCTGAGCTGAAGCATTCAGGCCTGTCGCCCAATGTTTTTTTTCCCTCTTCCTTCCTTTCTGGATTACAGTATTTAACTTTTGCTGCCAGTAGCCCAGGCAGGCCTTTTATTGTACTAAAAACATCGGTATTCTCACTAAAAATGAGACATGTGTAGCTACCAAGATTTTGAACGGGTTTTTCACCTCGTTTTGAAGAATTCTGGAATACAGAAAATGCCGGCAGTGCTTGGATATGCCTCAGTGGTGGTGGTGGCCTAGTTCAGGGTAAGTAACTGTGATGGTTAAAACAGATAATTTTATTTCCTTAAATATTCTCTGTCTGCTCTCACAGTCTCTCTGGTGTTATCAATATGGGTTCTTGCCTTGGAAGGGTGTCATATAGAAGGAACTCTGGCCTGCTGGTGTCAGCACACGAGTCAAAATACAACAGCCGAGGTCCTTGGGCCTAGTTCTCTCTGTGACTTTTTGGAGCATTGTGAACATGTCTTGTTAAAAATGAAATAGAATTATTTTTTAAAAAAGAATAGTACAGCAGAATAAAATTGACCATGGTTCAATGTAGCACAGTTCCTTGTAGGATGAACTCAGCTGCGTGCTTGCTCCACAGGGCAGGAAGGAAATATTGTCATCCACGTCACCCGGCACTCATGGGTCTGCTTTTGGGTTACAGAGTGACATTGCTCAGAACGGGATGTTTCCTCCCATATTCACTAAAACAAATGTCAGTTGTTACATGTAGTAGTCTGAGCCGTGCAACTATGATTCCTAAGTTTGATACGTGTCTTGTGTTGAGCCAGCAGATCTTAGCTGGGGGTGTTGCTAAGAGTGCTAAACTGATCAAGAACAGTTAATCATCAACGCTTGCTTCTGGATTCATCCATGTTGATGCTTCGTCCAGAATTGACAATTCCAGTGATCTTTTGGCTGGCTTGACAGCTTGCACCCTCCATAAACTTGAATTCATCCAGAAATCAGCTGCCTATATCTTAACTTGCATGACCCTTGTTACATTACCACCGTGCATGCTGACTTCAAATGCTTCGATTTTGAAATTCTCATCCTTGTGTTCAAGTCCTTCCATGGCCTTGTCCCTTCCACCTCTGCTCCCTCCTCCATCCTATAACCCTCTGGGAAACTCTTGTGTTCCTCCAATTCTATTCTCTTGTGCATTCCCAACGCCCTTCACCCTAACATTGGTGGCCTTGCTCTCATTTTGAGCCAGATTTGGCAATGTATACACTCAAGTCTGGGTCCCTTGGACCTGAGGGGGGAAAGAAATGGATACTGGGATAGGAAGGGTTTTACAAGAGCACCAAATGCCTCAGGCATTTGAACAGCCTACTATTTCTTATGGAATTAGTATCTTCACAGCTATTGCCTCCCAAACATGTGGTTTTATGTTTTAAGTTGATTGAAACTAAAGCTCAGCATTTATGTCACCTCTAGTATGCCCCAGGTGGTTTGTGAGTTGGCATGTGCCAACTCAAGGTTTTGAGATGGTTGTACTTTATTGATAATTATACCCTGGGTATCGTTACAGAGATTTCTGCATGCTTTTATTTGTTCTTGGAATGTGGGCTATATTAGCATTTATTGCTCATTCCTTGGGGCTCAGAGTCAACCATATTGTGTATGACTAGAGTCATGTGTAGGCCAGAGCAATTAAAGGGTGGCAAGTTCCCTCCACTGAAGTATATTAGTAAGCCAAAGTGTTAATGACAATTGACAGCTTTTAAGACCATTTTATCTAGTGCAAGTTTAGTTTCACAACTTCCCATGGTGAGATTTGAACTTGCGACCTCTGAGTTTCTAACTCAGTACCATACTCATTGTTCGATTTTGTCTGATTTACGTCCTTATGAAGCACCTTATCATAGAATAATACAGCACAGAAGGAAGTCATACTGATGATTGTACTGGCACTTTGAAACAGTTATCCAATTAGTCCCGGAGTTCTGATGAAAGGTCATTGACCTGAAACTTTGGGCTGGATTTAATGGATGTGACAGTGATCTCACCCGCCAACTGGAGGGTTAATGAAGTGCCAATCAGGCACTTGACAAGCCAACAAAGCCTTCCCTTGGGATCATGGACCAAGGGACACAAGTGCCACTGGCCGAGAGCTGCTGGCAGCTCTATTGAAAGACAGCGCCACTAGGCAGTGTGGCTGCTGTCAGTACAACACACACCTGAGGCCGAGGATTATCGATGGACCCAGGCATGCAGGTGAGTGGTGGCAGGAGGGGTTTCACATAAGAAGGTTAGAGGTGCCGGCAGCAAGGCAAGGGGTGGCTCTCAGCAGGCATCCCTCCCACCTTCCTGATGCCGGATCCCTCGATCAAGCACTGAGTGCCCTTGAATGAAGGAAGCCCTCAGGAGCCGGCAAACAACCCTGCATGAGTTTGCTTGTTGTGCTCCCCACATGGCAATTGGGTTAATACCAGTGGCACGGGGTGAGGCCTCAATTTCCACAGGCTTTCCGGCCACAAACTTAATCAGGCTGGAGGCGGGAAGGTGGCATGCACCTGCCACCCTCCCACTTGATTAAATGCCCCTGCCACAGGTTTGCCTAATCTGCCTGACCTGCTGAATATTCCAGCATTTTCTTTTTATTTCAGATTTCCAGCATCCGCATTATTTTGCTTTTGTCGTCCCAATACCCTTAGTCCTACAAATTTTTCCTTCTCAATTATATATCCAATTCCCTTTTGAAATTAACTATTAAATCTGCTCCCACCACCCTTTCTGAAAAGTGCATTCAAGATTGTAATAATTTTCTGTGTTTAAAAAATATCTTCTCCTCACCTCCCGAACCCACTGCTTTTGCCATTATCGTAATCTGTTGTCCTCTGTTTATTGACCCTCCTGTTGGTGAAAACAGTTTCTCCCTATCCACTCTATCAAAACCCCTTATAATTTTGAACACTCTATTGAATCTCCTGTTAAGTCTGTCTTCATTGCTCTAAAGAGAACAGCCTCAGCTGCTCTGGTCTCTCCACATAATCAAATAGCAGGTAGCATTTTGACGACTATTCCAACTGTTAGCACACCCTGTTCCAGCTTGGATAGCAGGGTTAAAATTGGGGCTATGTTTTTTTGGAGAATTTCATTGGCTTAACATTACCACTCTCATTGGATTCCCAAAAATATGACCTCAAATATTGGTTCACGTTGTGGGGAATGTGGGAGAATGGCTTTTTGCCTCGGTGAAGAAGATCCAGGAGGGACAGGATGAATTCCATTCGCACCTCCCACCTTATCTTTCACAGCCATTCTGGATATGTGTTGGTGGGGGTGTTCCTGGACAACCCTGGCAATTCTGCCCAGCTCACCCCTGAATGGTATAGTGATGCATGGTAGACTCCCTCGCAGGCTTCACTCTGGGCTGAACGAAGATCCCAAAGATAAAAACAAAAAGCTAAAAGCTACTGCGGATGCTGGAAATCCAAAACAAAATAAAAACAGAATTACCTGGAAAAACTCAGCAAGTCTGGCAGCATCGGCGGAGAAGAAATCAGTCAACGTTTCGAGCCCTCATGGCCCTTCAGCAGAACTGAAGCATAGTTTCAACAAGGGAGAAATATAAATTGGTTTAAGGTGGGTGGGGGGGAAGAGACACATTGAGGGTGTGGTGTGAGCAGATAATCAAAAGATGTCAGAGACAAAAGGGTCAAAGAGGTGTTGAAGGTGGCGGTCGAAGTTTAAACAAGGTTCCCCAGGAGCAATGTAAAAAAGGTAGAGAGGTGATATTTTCCAGTCTGACCTGGGCCTTGGATATTCCCCTTTTCAGTGTTACAGGGGACAGCCCACAAATATCCTAATCATGCTATCCTCGCAATTCAAAACAGGGTCAGCAGCAGGGCAAAGCGGCAGGACCAATCCCCTCAAAAGGGGAGCGACATTTCTACCTATTTTGTGTTACTGGCTATCTTCAATAAAGTATTGACTTCTTTGCCAATGGTCTGCCCATACTCTGTAGAATGATTAACTCTTCTTTAGAAAGACAATCAGAGTGGGATGCAGTTACATCTAGACTTGACTATTCGAACGCACTCCTGGCTGAAATCCTGCATTTTACCCTCTGTAAACCTGAGGTCATCCAAAACTCTGCTGTCTGCACCAAGCCCCATTCCCCTATCACCCCTAGCTGCACTTGCTGCACTACGTTGGCTCTTGGCCGCCTTAATTTTAAAATTCTCATCCTTGTTTTTAAATCCCTCCACGGCCTTACCCCCCTCCGATCTCTGTAATCTCCTTTAGCCCCAGTACCTCCAAGATTTCTGCACGTCTCTAATTCTGGCCTCTTGAGCATCTCCAATTTTAACCGCTCCACCATTGGTGGCCATGCCTTCAGTTGCCTAGGCTCTAAGTTCTGGAATATACTCCCTCCCTCCCTCTACCTTGCTTTCCTCTTTAAGGTGCTCTGTAAAACCCACCTCTTTAACCAAGCTTTTGGTCCTCTTACCTAATATCTCCTTCAGTGGCTCGGTGTCACATTTTGTTTTATAAAGCTCCTGTGAAGCACTTTGGAAGGTTTTATTATGTTAAGGATGCTACATAAAAATAAATTGTTGATGTTGTTGGGTTTCTTCTCTTTGGAGTGGAATAGCAGATGGGAAACACTCCTGTCTTCCTGCTCTTCTCCGACCCTGAGGCCTTTCTCTTGGTGACAGCTCATTAGTGATGCATGGTAGGCTCCCTGTGAGATTCCCACCAGTGAGAGGGAGAAACCTGCCAGTGCACAACCACAATATCCTAGTGCTGCTGCAGTGGGGCCATTGATGTGGCACCAGCAGAGGTGGCCAGGCATTTAAAAGGACAAAAGAGCCCTAAAAGTTAAAGTAAATTGACAGGCCTCAGCAGAGATTAATGCCCATGCAGACACATAAGGCAAGACTGGGGAGAGCGTCCCTGACCTTGGGTCATTATTGCGACGACCTGACATTTCTTGGTGTAAAAGTAAGTTATTTTGAGAGAAAGCAATATGGCTTCACAGCAACATCCTTGAGCATCTGTTCTCTATTCAAGATGCAACTCTGGGAACGCTTGCATGATTTTAAGAATGATTGTGGATAGTAGAATTAGCAGCACCTCGTTGTTAAAGAAGCACTTGCCCAGGTTCTTGAGAGAGAGAGAGAGAGAGAGAGATATGCAAATAAAGCTTGCCAAAGGAACTCAGCTGATGGGGTTGTCTGCTTAACCCTTCATGAGCTGGTTCAAAGCTGTTGTATTATTCAGGTTGGCATCAGTAACTCACTGTTACTATTTGTTTTCATAAATTAATCTGTGAATAACCCGGCTGCTTAGATGGAAGCAGTTGTTATTATGTTGGAATTGACTAACTGTAAATAGAGAGAGATCTAAAGTGTCACAAATAGTAATAGAATTGTAGAAACAGGGATGTACAGAACAGGACATTCAGCCCATTAAGTCTACAATTATGTTTTCCTTCACACGAACTACTAATCCTATTCTTCGACTCAATTACTCACTGTATTCTTTGAATATTCCTTATTTTCTAGCAGCTATCTAATTTACCGGCTCTTCTTCAACCAAGGTTTGTGGCAGAAAGTTCCACCTTTTTAACCACAGTGTAAAAAAAAATCTTTTTGAGTTCTTTTTGTGATTTTTAAAATTTATACCATTTCATTAACAGTGGAAAATACTATTTATTCTATTATAACCCTTCATAATCTTGAAGACCTCTTTAATCTATGCAGCTCCGGTGAAAAAAGTCCCATTACTCATGTCTTTCTTCATCCCTCGCGATGAATGTATGCTGCAACTTTTCCGTTGCTTTTATATCCTTCCTGGAATGCACCATGAATATAAATATTGAAATTAGCTTCTTTCAGATGAGACATTAAACTGAGGCCTCAACTACCCTCTCAGGTGGACGTAAAAGATCCCATGGCATTATTTTGAAAAAAAAAACAGGGGAGTTTTCCCTGATGCCCAGGGCAACATGTATCCCTCAACACAACCAAAGCAGATTAACTGGTTTTTATCGCACTGCTGTTTATAGAACCTTGCTTTCTGCAAGTTGGCTGCTGCATTTCCTACATTACAACAGTGATTACACTTAATAGTACTTCATTTGCTACAAAGCACTTTGCGATGCCCTGAGGTTGTAAAATGCAAGTATTTTTTCATGTTCTGATATACTGGCTACAAATTCATATATTATCTTTGTCTTTTATATTGTCTTGACTTGTTCTAACACCTTTTAATGGATTTTACATTTATACACCAAAGCTACTTGGTGCCCCCACTTTGCCCGCCCTAATGGTCTTTCATAGCGCTTGCCACAAATTGGCATACTCTGTAATTTGGTAAAAAATTAGTTCAATATTCTTAATTCTTCAATCTGGATTATTTATGTGCCAAATAAATGAGTGGCCCCAACAAAGACTCATGAGGAAACATCACTCACTACTCTTTCCAGTCTGAGAAACTCTGTTTTTACCTCTACCTTTTGCATTCTGCCCTCCTATTATCTCTCAATCCATGGAATGGCATTCCCATTAGTTCCATATGTCGTTAACTATACCATAAGTCCCTTTTGTATTACTGGCATTTATGTATTATTTCCAGAAGGTAGTGAACAGCAAATGTAATATGCAGCAGGGGAGACAGGGATGTAGTGGTAATGTTGCTGGACTAGTAATCCAGAGGCCCAGGCTAATGTTCTGGAGACATGGGTTCAAATTCCAACATGGTAGTTGGTAGAAATTAAATTGAATTAATAAATCTGGAATATAAAGCTAGCCTCAGTAACGATGGCCATGACAGCTATCATCGATTGTTGTAAAAACCTATCTTGTTCACGAATATCCTTTAGGAAAGGAAATCTGCCATCCTTACCTGGTGTGGCCCACATGTGACTCCAGATCCACAGCAATGTGGTTGACTCTTCATGCGCTCTGAAATGGCCTAGCTAGTCACTCAGTTGTATCAAACCGCTAAGAAAAAGTCAACAGCAGTTCAAGAAGTCAGCTCACCACCAGCTTCTCAAGGGCAGTTAGGGATGGGCCACAAATGCTGGCCTTGCCAGCAGTGCCCACATTCCATAAAAGAATGAGGGGGGGGGGGTGGAAAAGCCTAGCTTTATCTTTCTATTTTCTGACCTTCTCCTCTCCCTGTGAGCTCCACCACAGTAAGTCAGCACCTGGGGCTGGATTTTCATGGTCCTGATTGGGACCAAATGGAGGTGGGGCTGAAGAAAATGGCCGCTGAGTGGGGCTGCTGGTGGTCCTGTCTTTGTTCCCACCCTCGGCCATTTTCAGGAGGGTGGGGGAGGGGATGGGCCTCAGAACCTGCCCGTTCCTATGCAGAATTAAGTTGACAGCCCCTTTTTAAAATTTTCATGGAGGCGGCCGGACTTTAGCAGTGTGAAGGCATGAACCACAGATTGGAAGCGGGAAGAGTTTGAAAGGTAACTAAAATGGTTTTTGCCTCCTTTACAGTTCATCATTAAATGCTGTAGGATGAGTTGCATTTATGTTCCTTAAGGTGAGTTATGTCAGTGCTGCGATTGGAAGATACCCCTAAAAAAAAAAGGCGTTTGCCAAATTATTACTTCTGCCAAATGACAACTTGTCAAAAAAGGTTCCGTCTAATTTTTAAAAAGGTAGAGTACATTTCACACTATGAAAAGGAGTACTTTACTATGATAACAAAGTGTAGAGGTTTCATCTTTTCCCATCGCTTTTGTGTAATCCGTCTAGACATCTGCTGAGATAGCAGTTTTGAAGTCTGTTTCTTTACTTGGGTAGTCTTATGGACTATTCCAAAGCTTCTGATGGTTATTAAAGGGCTTGGGAGTTTTGTTTATAAAAGTGGATAATGGATGAGGGTGAGGGGGTAGGTTGATGGAGGGTTTAAACTGGTCAGAGGGTTCAACTGTAAATTGGCAAGCCTCTGGTTACCTCGGAAGCACCAGGACAAGGCTTTTTGGGAACAGAGACTTTTAACTTGCCACTCTGGACTTGGCCAGCCTCCGTTTCCGACGACCGGCCAACCTTTATGGCCACTTAGGGCTAGGACTCCTGAAGATCCCCTTACTGGCAGTCTCGAGACAGAGGCAAGAGCATGATGGCGGGATTAGTGCCATCTCCCAAGTCCTGCCTCTGACATGAAAATCCAGCCCCTGGAATTGAATCTGCTTTCTTGTTCATATGTATGGCTCAGTACAAACCTATGCACTAATGTGGGGAATCGAAAGCTCATAATTAGAGCAATTGATCTCATGTGTCAGACATAAGCCCTTTTTTTGGGCTCTTACTTTTGCAAGAGATGTCCTGCCAAGTAGAGAATATATACAGGATGGGATTGTAGGTTTACAAATAGTCTGTTTACTTTAGCAGTAAGACGATCAATTTAGAAACACTAGAGAAAACTTCACCAGAATGTTACCTACTCATATCCTCTGCAAAGCTGCCAGATTCTCATCAGCTAAATCCATTCAGTTCCTTGGTTTGGTAATTGTTATCAGATCTTTGATGGGTCCAGCAAGTGCCAAAGTAAGAATAGGATTAGAAGTGTGAAAGCTCAGTTTTCCTTGGCAGCTCTACTGTTCTCCCAAGCCTTTACCTGTCTAATGGTGAAGTATCTGGCAGGCAGATTGCAGAGAAAATCTACCTTTTCCTCTTGGGCTCAGTGTACCCATTAGACTCCTAGTTTAGATAAGACGCCGTCCGCCATAAGTGTCCTATAGGTATGGCCAGGCCATCCTGCAAGTTCATAAATAGAATTATAATCCCAGCTTCTTTGTTAGTCCAGAAACATGAGAGCTATTGCATATGACCCTTCACATACTTGTATTAACATGTGGATAAAGTTCGACACATATATTTCATCGGCTATAAAAGTGCCTCGCCCGGATAGAGTGGTTATCAGGAACTCTTGTTTCAGAAATTCAACAGGGGGTTGACTTATCTGCTGAACGCAGGTTGCTGAAGTATTAAAATTCTGTGGAAAGGTTTGGTTTTGCCCTTCAGCATCGAGCACAAATTACCTTTGCCTATTGTGTTCTTGACAACCAGCAAGGTAAGTTTTGTGAGACATTTGTCTGCATTTCAATTGTTGGGGAATATCAGAGTGCCATGTAATAGATTGATAAAAGATCTCAGGTCCAGGCAAAGAGAAAAAACTATTGTAAATGTTGAAAAGGCTGAAATGCAAACAAAATATCACATCTAGCAATATTCTAAATGAGAAAAATACAGGTTAATGCAAGGGTGTTTAAACTCGTTTTAAATGGAATGCCTGATCAGACATACTGGTACTTGGCATGGGTCACATTCCTCATAAGTTAGTTGGGTACACTGGGGCAGAAATTACTGCTTTGCCTATTTTTAAAATTGCAAACTAGGCATAATGCACACCAGTTTCTAGACGCAAGATCCTGCACCTAATCTGCCCTGGTGATATGGTCACTCCATATTGGCCCTGACTGTATTTAGGCATCCCTGAAAGTAGATTGAAATCCCAGATTCTAGCAGATGTACTGTGCTGTCATAGCTACTGGGGCATAGACTCTGTCTGAGATGGCTGCAGAGCAGATTCTGAAACTTTTTGTGGAGGCAACAAAGAAAATGAGGAAACACACGCAGTAAAATTTGGAAAATTGCGCACTTCTACCAAATGCTGCCGTACCCTCAATTACATATCCACTGGTATGGGCGTTTAAAGGGGATTGGGGGAATGATTCCCTGGGAAATTAAAAGTTGTGCAATCTGCTTAATTGTGGAACACTTTTTACTTAATGGTTGATAGGAAAAATAAATGACATCTAAGTTTACCCGGTACAGGCACTATAGGCTTAAATGACCACCTCCTTTGCTGTATTATTCTAGGGCTTCATGATATTCACCAAAATTAGTTGCTTTCCTAGACTTATCTGAACTGACCTGGAATACAAGCTGTGAGGAGGACACAAAGAGGCTGCAACGAGATATAGACAGGTTAAATACATGGGCAACAAGATGGCAAATGGACTATAATGTAGGGAAGTGTGAGGTTATTCACTTTGGTCATAAGAATAGAAAAGCAGAATATTTGTTAAAAGGCATAAAACTTGTAAATGTTGGGGCAGAATTTTCAGGTCGGTAGGTGGCTGTGATCGGCGGGCCCAGGAATGGACTGCTGACTGTGATCGGCCCCCCGACCGCGATTTCACGCTGGCTGGCCAATTAACAGCCAGCATGAAAGGCGCGCTGAAAGGCTCAGCGCTACCAGGATGGGGGCGGGAGGAGGGCGAGTGCTGAAGTCAGCATGGGCGTGGGGGAGCACGGAAGGAAAGCTCCCTGAAGGCAGAGAGCTGCCTCAGGGAGCTGACGGATTTAAGATCAATAAAAACAGAATTTAAATTCGGGGAAAAAATGTCCACACGTCAGAATGAGACACCTCAACAGACGGATGATGAAAATTTTTTCAAAACATTTCAATCTTTTTAAAATTAATCCTGCCCCTGGATGAGGTTTCCTCAAAAATGCAAAGGCTTCTTGGCTGATTCGCCCGACTGCCAACTGTAAGGTTGGACAGGCAGTGAAAAATCACCGTCAATTGCTACTTTAATGGCCTTAATAGGCCTCTTAATTGTCGGGCGCGTTGCTGACTCTCGTGCGCATCCGCCAACCAAAATATTGTGCAAGTGCGCGATGATGTTGGGACGCTTGCCCGACTTCATCGTGCGCTGTTTCACGCTTGAGTGTGTCAGGCACACGCCTGCACACCGAGTGAAAAATTCTACGCTTGGTATTTAGTGGGGTTTGGGTGTACTCGTACAAGGAACACAAAGTTAGCATGCAGGTAAAGCAAGCAATTATGAAGACAAATGGCATGTTGCGCCCAGATATTTGTCCCTCGATCGGGTTTGCTAAGTCGGGAAATTTCCAAGATAGACTAGGTGTCTCTGGATAAGGGAATAAGGGTCTCAAAATAAGGGGTTAAGGGATAAGGAGGTGGTCATTTAGGGCCGAGATGAGAAACCCAAAGGTTTGTGAATCTTTGGAATTCCCTACCTAAGAAGGTTGTGGATGCTCCGCCATTGAGCATGTTTAAGGTTGAGATGACAGATTTTGGTTACTTAGGGAATCAAGCGATATGAGGAGCGGGTGGGAAAGTGGAGTTGAAGCCACGATCATATTGAATGACGGAGCAGCCTTGACGGGCCATAAGGCCCATTCCTGCTCCTATTTCTTATGCTCTTATGTTTTTAGTGATGTTCCTCCCCTTTGCATTGGCACTTTTTCTCTCTAAGTATTCTCACAAAGTTCGGCTGCTCTGCTCCCCTCTAACTCTGTATTCATTTCAGTGAAACATCTCTCTCCTCAAATCCTCTCCCTCAGTTCACGGGATGCTTTGTACACTTCCCTTTCAGTACACGAGGTGCTCCATACTCTTCCACCTCCATCAATTCATGAGGTCAAAAGTCAACTGAAGGATCCAAGCTTTGAACATAAAGCAGAAGGCAAACCTAAAGCCTAATGTTGTTGGCTGACTCTTGATTCAAGGATGATATCTACTCAGGGTTGCGAGTTTCTTCAATGGATCTTCACATGACTGACATGGCCGATTATCGACTCGCAGATCTTTGGACACAAGGGGCTAAATGTTCCATGAGGTTGTGGGATCCGGAGTTCAGGGTTTGGTTCCTTTTCTTCTCTGCTGCCGCATTGCCTCATCATTAAGACACTGTGATTCAAAGCATGGTGCACCTTGATGGACAAGTTGTCACCATTTTGAACGATTAGTAACGAATTAAGAAAACAGGACCTGGTGGGGGAGACGCTTTTCAGCTATCTGGACACACTGTCCAGTCTATCGTAGGTGATCTTGCAGGAGTTTTGCCTGAATGCTGGTGGAGCTGGTTTCAAGAAGGACACTAGTGTTTGTTCGACGGTCCTCCTTCAGAGGCTGCAGCAGAGGCATTGCTGATGGAATTTCTCTCGAGCTCTGTGTGTGTGTGTGTGCGTGTGTGTGTGCACCTACAGCATATACAGAGGCAGAGAAATGTGAAGAAGGAGGTTGTGGCATGTCTTTGTAATGTGGCGTGGGTAAGATTATTTTGCAGAATTGTTTAGCCATTGGTTAGAAATGCTGTTTTTTTGGTGTGCAGAATGGGACGTTTGGGGAGCCAGTAGGGTAGTATATTGTAAATTTTTGAGGGATTTTATTGGTTGTATGTTTGGGGGTTGCTACTTGATCATTTTAGCGAATTGAATATTTCTTAATCAGGAATTCAATGGATTATTTTTTACAATAGAGATTTTTGGTTTATGACTCTTTTCTGATGGGGCATTTCAACCAATCAGCACTTTGTATACTACAGATATGCACCAGATGCAAAATGTTTCATTTTATGTCGATATTATTTGATATTTTTGGAGTTTGATCCTTGAGTTTAAATCTGTATTTGTACCTTCTGGAAATCCGATATATTATCATATTAAAGACACTGCGGTTTCTCCCATGAATCTGTGGGATCTGATAAGAAGAATGTCTTTCAAGATTGTGGCGTCAGACCAGGGTTCCACATGACAGGGTTACCTGACAAAAAGTTGAGCATTAACTCAGGGTATAGCAACCTTGTGTTGCATAACATGTTTAATATTATACAATAATGCTGGTTTCTGCAGCTGTAACAGTATAATAGTTATGTAAAACTTGTATTAAACATGCCAATTTACATATATATTTAAGGACTGGTTTCAGTTATGTACTGCTGAAATCCTCATATATTAATGCAATAATAGACTTGTTTTAAAGGGACTCTTGCATATATACTGCATCTGATCACAGCTTTCAGAAAGGTTTCAAAAGCTCTCAACACACAATTAGTTGCTTTGAAATGCAGTTACTGTTAAGTAGGCAAGTCCAGTAGCAGTTATGTACCAGGCAAGATCCCATAAACAACAATTAGGGAAGATGAATGAGCATTCTGCTATTTTTGGTTTTATTCCAGTGAAACATACCCTTGCATATATTCCTCTACCTCCTTAAGGTACCATGACTTAATAGGGCATTGATGATCATTGGATTGGTCCATGATTATGCTTGGCAAAGTACTGCAGTGGTTTGCCATTGCCTTCTTCAGTATGGCTGACCAGGAAGGCATACCGGCTAGCTCAGTCGGTAGAGCATGAGACACTTAATTTCAGGGTCGTGAGTTCGAGTCCCACGCTGGGCGCAATAATAATATACCAGGAAACTCTCCCACTCTTACCCACTGCCATCAGGCATATTGGAAGGATTTACAGGCTGATAATCAACCTGTTTGTTTATGAACGCACCTTCTGTGGCTATCAGGTCCTGAAGTGCGACTTGAACCTTGAGCTTCTATCTCAGAGGGAGGGATGCTACTACTGTGCTATATGACCTCTGCCTTTACATACATTAGAGTAGTGTTATGCATATTTACTGCTGGGTATATTTAAATACTATCCACATCCCTACTAGTCATTATCAGCAGATGAATTGTGGTTGTCATGCTATATAGTGTACCCACCCATTTACATTTGAGGCCTTTATGTTTGCCTTCCTGTCAATAAACCTGGCGGTGTTTCAAAGCTTATCATGTCGGGAACTATGTTAATTTAATACAGCTTTGAGCTCCATTTCCTTTGACATTAATTATTTCTCTCTAGTAACGCATTTTCTGAGGGAATTACATCTGACATGAAAAAAAGGAGTGTGCTTCTCCTCAGATGTCTCTTTTTTGAAATGCCTGTGTTCAAAGGTGCAATTATATACCAGTCAGTCTGCTTGATCTGTCAGTTCAATAATGTGGATTGTTTTTTATATCAGATCAGTGACTTCCTGTCATCAGACTACACAGACACTTTCATAGCAGCGGCTTGCTTTGAGAACTTCTATGTATTTCAATGTTGTTCAGTTTTTTTACACATTCTTTTGTTTAACAAATAACTGGAAATAGATTTAATTTACAGAGCATTTGGAATATACTTTAAGATATATTTCTTATGGTTTTAAAATACAATAACTCCTTAAAGTGATTATTTTCAAACACACACAAGATCAGAAAGTATGGAACCAAAGCTTCCCGTTTATCCTGACAGTGAATGAGTAGACTTTACAGTGTGCAGAGCATAGGCTTCCATTCATGCCAGTTCCTGTCATCTGAGATTAAGCCAAAATTGAGGCAAGTTGCCTGAAGACTTCGACCTGGATCACATTACTTTAATGCCTTTCCCGTATATCTATAAGATTGAAATAAAGTGGGAAATTAAATCCATGATCCATGGATACTTTATATCATGATCGCTTGTTCGTGACTACTTGAGACACCAATAGCGTAGCAGTATAAGCTAAATGTCCATATGTGAGGAGAGCTATTTCAATAGATTCAATTAAAGTTGCATGTACGTAGCCAACACATTGATCAATACTATGTAGTGATGTTATGGATAGCAACAACTTGCCTCTTCCCACCTGGCTGTACTTTCCACTATTTGTCTTGCCTAAACTATTGCAGAGGCATTGTAGCCCTTATCATTAAATCAAGCATTGGTTTCTCCCTCTACATCTCTGGCAACTTTTCTTCTAAGCTCGTTCACCTCGTTCCATCACTCTTACTTCTCCTTTAAAATTCTTGCTGCCTATTGATAAGCTCAGCTCCCCCATTTCTCCTGAATTTCTCCCCAGTAACCTCCCTTGGCTTCTACACTCAGCAGCTCCCTGTCATCTGAGATTTCAATGTTAAACTTGGTCTTCTTGCTTCCCCTTCTCTAAATTCACTATCCTCCTGACCTTTCTAAATCCCTCCCCCCATATAAACTCTCTGACCCATATTCACAACCACCCTCTTGATCTTATCAATTCCTGTGGTCTCTCAACTCCCATGGTCTCTATCACTGACTGAGCTATCTCTGATCACTTCCTTTTGTATTGTTTACCGTATACAGCACCCTACCCTCTTCTAACCTAGCTTCTCTCCCATCTCCCTCCCTGAGATCATCTCACGCGTGCTTCCCATCTCCTGCATCCTTGACTCCATTCCCATTAAACTGTTGACTCCCCAACTTCATTCCCTGATTTGTGTCCTGGCTTGCATTGCAATCTCTTCCTTTTCCGGGGGTACTCATCCTCTTCCTTTCCATTATGGCCTTCTGTAAAACAAATTCTAATATTGAGTGTTTACATCCCAGGATATTAGGAGAAACAGTTGAGGAAACTGCAGATACGTTAAGTCATAATTTTCCAAATCTCTCGAGATTCAGGAATTGTACCTATTAGAAAATTGCAAATTTCACTCTATTATTTTAGAAGGGAGAAGTCTGGTGACTACAGACCAATTATTTAAACCTCATTTGTGAGGAAATCACTGGAATTTACCATCAGACAGAGTGACTAATAGAACTTAGCATGTATTAGCTGATCAGCATAGGTTTCTAATAGGTAGGCCATCTCCACTTAATCACGTTGAATTTTTTGCATGTCATGGTGGATTGGAAAGTGTCCATGAATGTTGTCCATGTGCACTTTCAGAAGGCATTTGATAAGGTTTTGTAAAAGATTTTTTAATAATAAAAATGAAAGCACATTGAATTGAAGGTAGCGCTTTGAGGTGGTTTGATAATTAGTTGAGGAAGGAGACAGAGTAGGGATAAAGGGAACGTTCCCTAGTTGCTAGTGTATGAAAAGTATTGTTCCCAGGGATTTGTACTGACACCCAAGAAGACAAAGTTAGAGAAATGTAGAGCTCTGAGTTGGATGGAGTGGTGTTGTAGGGCTGGAAGAAGTTACAAAGATAGGGAGGGGCAAAGCCATGAAGGGATTTAAACACAAAGATGATAATTCTAACTAGAAGGCACTGGGGGACCAGTTACCAATGTCAGTCGATGAGGACAGTGGCCTTGGATACATGGAAAGAAGTTCGGGATAAGACTGCCCCAAGTAACCCACTTTTTAAAAGAATATGACTTAGAAATCGCTGTGGTTTTAAGATAAGAACATAAGAACTAGGAGCAGGAGTAGGCAATTCAGCCTTTCGAGCCTGTCCCGCCATTCAATACGATCATGGCTGATCTATTTTCGGCCTCAGCTCCAATTTTCCACCCTCTGCCCATAACCTTTCAACCTGTTGCTAATTAAAAATCTGTCTATCTCCTCCTTAAATTTACTCAGCATCCCGGCATCCACTGCATTCTGAAGTAGTGAATTCCACAGATTCATGACCCTTTGAGAAAAGTAATTCCTCCTCATACCTGATTTAAATCTACCACCCCTTAGCCTAAAGCTATGGCCTCTCGTTCTAGAATGCCCCACAGGGAAACATCCGCTCCACGTCTACTTTGTCCATTCCCTTTAGCATCTTATATAGCTCAGTTAGATCTCCTCTCATCCTTCTAAACTCCAGCAAGTATAGGCCTAAACTGCTCAATCTCTACTCATAAGACAAGCCCCCATCTCTGGAATCAACCTAGTGAACCTCCTCTGAACCGCCTCCAATGCAACTACATCCTTCCTCAAGTGAGGGGACCAAAACTGTGCATAGTACTCCAGGTGCGGTCTCACCAATGCCTTGTACAGTTACAACAACACTTCCCTACTTTGATACTCTTATTCCTTTAGCAATAAATGCAAAAATTCCATTTGCCTTCCTTATTACCTGCTGTACCTGCATACTAGCTTTCATCGATTCATGCACGAGGACACCCAGATCCCTCTGCACTGAAACATTCTGAAATTTCTCTCCATTTAAATAATAAGTCGCCTTTTTATTCTTCCGACCAAAATGGATAACCTCACACTTATCCACGTTAAACTCCATCTGCCAAATTTTGGCCCATTCACCTAACCTGTCCACATTCATTTGTAAATTTCTTATTTCTTCATTGCAATTTACTTTCCCACCTATTTTGGTGTCATTTGCAAATTTAGCTATAGTACCTTCTATCCTTGAATCCAAGTCATTAATATAAATTGTAAATAGTTGGGGCCCAGGACCAAACTCTGTGGCATCCCACTAGTTACAGCTTGCCATCCAGAAAAAGACCGATTTGTCCCGACTCTCTGCTTTCTGTTGGTTAGCCAATCCTCTATCCAAGCTAATATATTACCCTAACTCCGTGTGATCTTATCTTGTATATTAATCTTTTGTGCGGCATCTTATCAAAGGCCTTCTGGAAGTCCAGATGTACTACATCTACAGGATCCCCATTATCCACTTTGCTTGTCACATCTTCAAAGAACTCTAGAAAATTAGTTAAACACGATTTACTCTTTATAAAACTACGCTGACTGATGGATTACATTTTGACTTTCCAAATGCCCCATTACTACTTCCTTAATAATGGATTCCAACAATTTCCCAACGACAGACGTTAAACTAACTGGTCTACAATTTCCTACTTTCTGCCTCCCCTCTTTTTGAATAAGGGCATTATATTAGCATTTTTACAATCCACTGGAACCTTTCCAGAATCCAGGGAATTTTGGAATATTATAGCTAATGCATCCACTATTATAGCCGATGCATCCATTTTTTAATAATCTGCTTCTGTTTCAAAAACAGAATGTATCTTCTGGGTTGGAGAGGAACTTGGGGTGGCAAAGGAAGGATTCAGTTGTCATGGTCCACGTAGGCACCAACGATATAGGTAGGACTAGGAAAGAGGTTCTGCTGAGGGACTACGAGCAACTCGGGGCTAAATTAAAAAGCAGAACCACAAAGATAATAACCTCCGGATTACTACCTGAGCCACATGCATCTGCTAAATTAGATTAGAGCGGTAAATGCATGGCTCAAAGATTGGTGTGGGAGAAATGGGTTCCGATTCATGAGGCACAGGCACCAGCACTGGAGAAGGAGAGAGCTGGTCTGTTGGGATGGGCTTCATTTGAACCATGCTGGGACCAGTGTCCTGGTGAATCATATAATTAGGGTTGTAGATAGGATTTTAAACTAATTAGTTGGGGGGCAGGTTTCAATTAAAGGGAAGTTTAAAAAATAAATAAATGAGAGAGCAGAGGTGCAGGGTAGTGAAAAGGTGAACAATAATCAAAGTGTGACAGGAAGGGACAGAAAATATAAGCAGAATAGTGCAGCAGAAATTAGAACCAGAATGAGTAATAATGGTAAAAAGTCAAAGCTTAAGGCTCTTTATCTGAATGCACACAGCATTTGTAACAAGATAGATGAGTTGACAGTAAATGAATGTGACTTGATAGCTATTACAGAGACATGGTTGCAAGGAGACCAAGACTGGGAACTCAACATTCAAGGGTATTCAACGTTTCGGAAAAATAGGCAAAAAGGGAAAGGAGGTGGAGTAGCTTTGTTAATAAAGGAAGGTATCAGTGCAGTGGTGAGTAGCGATATAGGTGCAATAGATCGTGATGTGGAATCAGTTTGGGTGGAAATAAGGAATAGCAAGGGGAAGAAGTCATGGGTGGGAGTCGTCTATCGGCCCCCGGAGAGTTGTCTCACTGTAGGACAAAGTATAAATCAGGAAATTACGGAGGCACATAAGGAAGGTGCAACAATTGTCATGGGTGATTTTAATTTGCATGTTGGCTGGACAAATCAGATTGGCAGGGGTAACATGGAAGACAAAATTGTAGAGTGCATCAGGGATTGTTTCTTAGAGCAATATGTTGCAGAACCTACCCAGGAACAGAACAAAAACAAAAATGCCTGGAAAAACTCAGCAGGCCTGACAGCATCTGCGGAGAGGAATACAGTTAACGTTTCGAGTCCGAATGACTCTTCATCAGAACTAAGGAAAAATAGAAAAGAGGTGAAATATAAGCTGGTTTAAGGCGGGGTGGGACAGGTAGAGCTGGATAGAGGGCCAGTGATAGGTGGAGATTGCCAAAAGATGTCATAGACAAAAGGTCAAAGAGGTGTAAACGGTGGTGAACAGGAACAGGCTATTTTAGATCCAGTAATGTGTAATGAAGTAGGATTAATAAGAGGTCTTGTGGTTGAGGATCCTCTAGGGGTTAGCAAACACAACATGGTAGAATTTCAAATTCAGTTTGAGGACGAGCAACTCGGGTCTCAAACCAGTGTCCTCAACTTAAATAAGGGCAATTACAGAAGTATGAAGAAAGAGTTGTCTGAAGCAGGCTGGGAAAATAGACTAAGGGGAAAGTCAGTGGATGAGCAGTGACAGACATTTAAACAGATATTTCTTAACACTCAGCAAAAATTTATCCCGGCCAAAAAGAAGGACTCGATGAGAAGGATGAACCACCCATGGTTAACAAAGGTGGTCAAGGAGAGTATCCAATCAAAAACTATGGCATACAAAGCGGCAAAAACTAGTGGTAGGACAGAGGATTGGGAATTTCTTAGGAACCAGCAGCGGATGACTAAAAAGCTAATAAAGATGGAGAAAATTGATTATGAAAGTAAATTGGCAAGAAATATAAAAACAAACAGCAAGAGCTTCTACGGGTATATAAAAAGAAAGAGTGGCTAAAGTGAGCACGGGACCATTGGAGGATGCGACTGGAGAATTGATAACTGAGAACAGGGAAATGGCAGATAACTTAAACCAATATTTTGCATCGATCTTCACGGTGGAGGGCACTATAAACATCCCAAAGATATCCGATAAGGAGCTAATGGGAGGAAAGATCTTGTAACAGTCTCTATCACAAAGGACAAAGTATTTGACAAACTTATGGGACTAAAGGCAGACAAGTCACCAGGACCTGATGGCCTGCATCCAAGGGTTTTAAAGAAAGTGGCTATAGGGATAGTGGAGGCATTGGTTGAAATATTTTCAGAACTCACTGAATTCCAAGAGGGTCCCAGCGAATTGGAAAACCGCTAATGTGATGCCCTTGTTCAAGAAGGGAGGGAGACAAAAAACAGGAAACTATAGACCAACTATATCCTAACATCTGTCGTTGGGAAAATGCTAGAGTCCATTATTAAGGAAGAAATAGGACATTTAGAAAAGCTTAAGGCAATCAAACAGAATCAACGTGGTTTTGTGAAAGGGAAATCATGTTTGACAAATTTGCTAGAGCTCTTTGAGGATATAACAAACAGTTGATAAAGGGGAACCAGTAGATGTCGCGTATTTGGATTTCCAGAAGGCATTCGATAAGGTGCCACATAGAAGGTTATTGCACAAGATAGAAGCTCATGGTATTGAGGGTAATGTGTTATCATAGATTGAGGATTGGTTAACACACAGAAGGCAGAGAGTTGGGATTAATGGGTCTTTTTCAGGTTGGAAACACGTATCTAGTGGAGTGCCACAAGGATCAGTCCTTGGGCATCAATTGTTTACTATCTATATTAATAGGGTAGAGAATTCTATTTACTATCTATATTAATGATTTGGAGGAGGGGGCAGAGTGTAATGTATCCAAATTTGCTGACAATGCAAAAGTAGGTGGGAAGGCATGCTGTGGTGAGGACATAAGGAATCTGCAAGGGGATATAGTTAGGTTGAGTGAGTGGGCAAAAACTTGGCAGACGGAGTTTAATGTAGGAAAATGTGAGGTCATGCACTTTGGTAGGAAGAATCAAAAGGCAGACTTTTATTTAAATGGAGAGAGACTCCAAAAAGTGCAACACAGAGGGATCTGGATGTTCTTGTGCATGAAACACAAAAAGTTAGTATGCAGCAAGTAATTAAGAAGGCAAATGGAATTTTGGCCCGTATTGCTAGGGGGTTGGAGTTTAAAAATAGGGATGTCTTGTTACAACTGTACACAGTTTTGGTGAGGCTGCACCTGGAGTACTGTGTACAGTTTTGGTCCCCGTATTTAAGAATAGATATACTGGCATTAGAGGCAGTTCAAAAGAGATTCACTAAGCTGATTCCTGGGATGAAAGGGTTGACTTATCAAGAACGGCTTAACAGGTTAGGCCTTTATTCATTAGAGCTTAGAAGAATGAGGGGTGATCTTATTGAAACCTACAAGATTCTGAGGGGCTTGACAGGGTAGATGTTGACAAGATGTTTCCACTAGTGGGGGAATCTCAAACTAGGGGACATAGTTACAGAATAAGGAGGCACTCATTTAAAACTGAGATGCGAAGGAATTTCTTCTCTCAGAGGGTAATGAATGTCTGGAATTCTCTACCCCAGAGAGTTGTGGAGGCTAGATCACTGCAAGTATTTAAAGAGGAAGTAGATAGATTTTTGAAATATCGGGGAGTTGAGGGCTATGAGGAGTTGGCATGAAAGAGGAGTTGAGGCCTGGGCCAGATCAGCCATGATCTTATTGAATGGCGGGGCAAGCTTGAGGGGCCAAATGGCCTACTCCTGCTCCTCTTTCTTATGTTCTTATGTACACCAAGAATATTGAATTTATTTTGTTTAGTGTTGAACTCTCCTGTTGAAACCCTCTATGGTGGGGAACAACAATACCTGATTTCTCCAATAATAAACCCTGTTGTACATGTCAGTGAGGCCATCCCAAATTACTTACCAGCAAAAGGCAATTACTGGAATTGAGATTATATGTTCATGTCTTTTATATTAGCGACCTTATCAAATGAAAATCAGGGCCAATTGTTTGCTGATCATTGAAATTGAAATGTGGAGAATTCTGATGACAATCTGCAGCTGCAATCACTGAGCTTGGAGCCAAGTGAAAGATTTTTATGATACTCCACCTTTGTGATCAAAATGTATAATACAGACCATACTGTGCTCTGCATTACAGATCTATTATACTAAACTGCTTAATGGATGCAGATATGCTATTTTTTTTGTAAGCAACTATTATATCAAGCTTACAGGTTTATGTCTTATTGAAATAATGATTTTATAAATAGAAAAAAAATCCAAAACACTACAAATGCTGGAAATCTGAAACAAAGGCGGAGAAAGATGGAAACATAGATATCAGTCAACAGTAGTTGACAGTACGGAAAAGTTGATGTTCCAGGCTGGGCTCTTTCTCAGAACTGAAAAATAACAAATAAACAAGCGTATGAACTGAATCAATAAGTGGGAGAGGGTAAGAAAACAAATAGCTCTGACCCAGATATGGTGCAAGCACTGAATACAGGAGAAGAGGCGAGAGTAGACAATGTTGATGTCAAGGCAGTGTTTGATCAAGCATTGTACCAAGGCTTTTAGAAAAACTGAGTTCAATGGGAGTCAGAAGGAATAGCTTACAATGGCAGAAATTATAGCTGTTGAACACTAATAATTACAGGAACATCATTCCTTTTAGCTTCTTGAGCATGTCTCCCATTCCGTTAGATCATGGCTGATCTGTACCTCAGCTCCATTTACCTCCCTCTGTGCCAAATGCTTTGATAACCTTATCCAATAAAGATTTCAGTCCGGAAAATTTCATTTGACCCAACATCCACAGCCTTTTAAGGAAAGGAAGTTCCAAATTTCCACGATCCAGTGGATGAAAAATGCTTCCTCATTTCACTCCTAAATGGCTCAGCTCTAATTTTAAAATTCTGATTTCTTGTTGTGGATTCTCCAGCAGAGGAAATAGTTTCTCTATCTTCTGGATCAACTCCCTGCATCATCTTTAACATCTTGATTTGATTACGTCGACCGTCTAAACTCAAGGAAATAGAAACTATGGCCAGAATTTTCCCGTCGGCGATTTGGGGGTGGGGCCTGCTCGCCGATGGGAAAATGACATGGAATGACGTCAGGAGGAACCCCTGTCGTCATCCCAGTCCCTTTAAATTTTTAGGAAGGCGAAATCAGCTGGCTGCCCGCCGACCTGTCAATGGCCAATTAAGGCCATTGACAGGCTAATTAAGATCATTAAAGACCTGCCCGTCCAACCTTAAGGCTGACGAGCAGTCCAGGAGCCCCAGAGGGCTCCTGATAATACATGAAACCTCATTCACTGGCGGGATGAGGTTTCATGTCCATTTTTAAAAAGTTTAATAAAGTTTATGTCGTTTTTATTAACATGGCCCATCTCATGTGACATTATCACATGAGGGGGACATGTTAATAATATTTTTATTTTTCCATTTTTTAAGTTTTTTAACCTGTCACTCATCTCCCTGAGACAGCACTTGGTCTCAGGGAGCGGTGCGCTCTTTGCTCAAAATGCCGGGGGACCCGTTTCAACGGCGGGGGTCAGCTGTCCGCCTGCCGCTGAGCTGGTGGGGCCCGCATGTCCACCAAGGGCAAAATTCTGTCCTATGTTTATGTAACCTGCCCTCATAGTTTAACCCTTCACCATCCTAGCGAATCTATGCTGTACCCTTCCAACTCCAAATATATCTTTCCTGCAATTTGGTTTCCAAAACTGAATGCAGTACTCCAGACTAGGTCTGACCAAAGCTCTGAAGAGTGAAGCATCTCTTCCTTACTTCTGAATTTTAATGCCCTTGAGATTAAGATCAACATTTGTTAGTTTATTGATTTATTTGATCACATTTTGTACCTGTGCACTAGCTTTTGAGATTTGTGGAAATTGACACAGGAATCCCACTATTTCACGATCAAGAAAGTATTCTTATTTGTCTTTCACAAATCCATGTTACCTCAATCCTAGCAAAGCTTCCCAGCCCACACCACCGTGGAATCAACATCCTCATCCTTATTTACAAATTCGGCCACGCCCTTGCTCAAGCTTGTTAAACACCAGGAGGGATAAGAAGAGTCTCTGAAGAAGAGTCGTACGGACTCGAAACGTTAACTCTGTTTTTTTTCACTCCACAGATGCTGTTAGACCTGCTGAGTTTTTTCCAGCATTTTCTGTTTCGGATCTTGCTCAAGCTTACTTCTGCAGCCTCATATGTTTCTGACCTTTTTTGCATCTCTTACCCGATTGCCCCCAGCAACACCCCCAACCCCTATCCCTTCCACTTTGCCTTTTGATGGTGGAGCTTTCAGCCATTTTGTCTCTATGTTATCCAACATTTCTCTCAATTTGTGTCAAAAGCAGTATGAGAAATGTCAAAGCTGTAGAGCAGAGTAGCAATTTGGTAAAAATAAGCAGAATGGGTCAGGAAGGAACAGAGAGCTTAGCAAAGTTAATTGGGCATGGTAGTTCATGGAGGCCTACCTCCTCACCTTGTCACATGCTTGTGGAGTGGTTATATATAATCAATTGTCTCCCAATAATGGAGACAGATGCCTATGGTTCTTTGTGGACTATGGCTAATTGCTAGCGATTAAAGTGACATTAGGGAAAAATAAGAAAAAAGTTAAAGCTAAAGACACTTTATCTGAATGTACAAAGCATTTACAACAGAATAGATGAATTAATAGCGCAGATAGAAAAAAAGTGGGTTTGATCCAATAACAATTATAGAGACATGGTTGCAGAATGTCCAAGATTGGGAATTAAATATTCCAGTATACTTGACCTTTGAAAGAAATAGGCAAAATGGAAAAGAAGGAGGGGTAGCCTGAGAAGAAGGATGGAATAAAGACAGTGGAGACAAAAGGTCTCAGTTTAGAAAATCAAGATGCAGGATCAGTTTGGGTAGGGCCAAGAAACAACAAGGCACTGAAAACTCCAGGTGGGAGTAGTTAATCGGCCTCCTAAAAGCAATTGTAGTGTCAGACAGTGAATAAATCAGGAAATTAGAGTTGATTGTAACAAGGGTAATACAGTAATCATGAGAACGTTAATTTTCATATACACTGCGCAAATTAAATTTGCAGTAATAGTGTGGAGGATGAGTTCATGGAATACATTTAAGATGGTTTTGGCTCTGGTTCTGGTCATTGCATTTTAGGAAGACTGTGATGATTCATGAGAGGGTGCAGAAGAGATTTATCAGAATGGCTCCAGGGATGAGGAATTTAGCTACAAGACTAGGTTGGAGAAACTCAGTTTGTTCTCCTTCGAGCAAAAGAGATTAAAGGGAGAATTGATAGAGGTGTACAAAATTTTGGCAGGTTTAGATATGGTGGACAATGAAAAGCTGTTCCCTTTAGTTACTGGTCCAGGGCCTGGGGAACACAGATTTAAGGTTTTGAGCAAGAGATACAGGGGAGATGTGAGGAAGATCTTTTTTCATGCAGTGAATGGTAATGACCTGGAACTAGCTACCTGGTGGTGGAAGCAGAGACGATCAATGATTTCAAAAGGAAATTGGATGGGCACTTGAGGGAAGTAAACTTGAGGGAAGTAAACTTGAGGGAAGTAAACTTGAGGGAAGTAAACTTAAGGTGGAGAATGGGACTGACTGGATTGCCCTACAGATCGCACAATAACTCAGTGGGCCAAATGGGCTCGTTCTGTACTGTAGTTACTATGGGCTAGATTTCCATTTTGGAGTTACAACCTGGAAGTCAGGATGTTTTCAGGGTCCCAACCCGCACTGTGCGGCAACGTAATTTTTGTGCAGTTGGCCAATCAGTGACCAGAAGGTGGGTCACCATTCAATTAAGGACAGCAGGTGGGCTTCCAAGTATGGAGGGCCAATAGGAGACCCTCCAGCATGGAGAGAGTGGCAGTCCCGCTGTCAAAGTAGGTAAGACAGGGAGGGCGCCTCAAGATGGAGGTGCTATCTGAGCATATTATAAGATGTTTTACAGTGGCCACAGCTGCCAGAGCGCCATTGTGGAGGGGGTTGCCCCTTCATCGGGCGGCCTGTGACTACAGTTGTGACCATGTTAGTATGGTGGCTGCTGGGATATTGGCCAAGTTCCCAACATGGTTGTTAGGCCCCCTAGGCCTTGCCCCCAATACAGTTGCCAGATGGCCTCATTATGAATGCTTGGCTGAACTCCAACAACGACTAACAAACTTCACTTGGCTGAAGTTTGTTTACATAGCGCAAAGCGATCTCCTAGCTTTGTCAGTTTTACGAGGTTGTAATAAGTTTATCTTCCCTTGAAGTGGGTTTTAAATGTTTGTGTGTTTATTTGGACAAGATTAAGAGGTGTTAAGTGGATTCAAGGTTTCTTCAATGGGACTTTCACTGGCTGTGTTTGGTAATTTTATGGGGATGTAAGAGGGATAATGTTTTTAAAATGGAATGTTGAATGACTGATTGCCTTTTTTATTTATTGAGTATTTGAAAGACTTGCCGGTGTTATATGGCTCATTTGTTCTGTACCTAATGGATACTGGAAGAGTTCTTCAACAGCAGATGCTAGAGCATTAAATTAGTCTGAAAATAAAACTGTGTACATTCAAATCCAGAATGCAAAGGAGGACTTTATCAAGTGGAGAAAGGACTCTAATGCACTTGAACTCGTACACAATGCTGGTTAATTTAATGGCTTCTTACCTTTTAAGGATAGAGCTCTGTGATCAATCATTGCACTGAAAACATATTTAAAGCCATACAAAAGCCTTAAACACATACTTAAGATACCTTCAAAATATTATCATACACCACCTGAACATCTTTTAAACTCACCTGTCAAAAAGTTCCTCACTCTAGACTAGGGATCTCCTCCTCTGAGGTACCGTGAACCACATTTCCTACAAAAGCCCCGACTCCTGAAAAATTGCTGAGGGTCTGAAATGCCCACCCTACATTGTAGCCAGCAAGGTCGGGAATGCTGCATACTGGCTTGCTGCCCTCACCAATATCCTACACCGACAAAAATTGCTGGAAACGGGAATGGGGCCAGGAACCCCGGAATTGGATTCCGCCTGCCATTTATAAAGCTCATCTGCCTCCATCCTGACACAGCTGGAGGCATGAGATGAGGAGGAATTTCTTCACTCAGAGGGTGGTAAATTTTTGGAATTCTCCACCACAGAGGGATGTGGAGGCTCAGTCACTGAATTGATTCTTCAGAATCAACAGATCTCTGGATGTCAAGAACGTTGAGGTAGAAGATCAGCTATGATTTAATTGAATGGCAGGGGAGGCTCATGGGGCTGAATGGCCGACACCTGCTCCTATTTCCCATGTTCCTATGAAAATCTGAACATATGAAACTGAGAGAGAAAATAGGATATGAGAGTAAATGAACTGGAGACATAATACAGATTGTTAAAGCTTATTGAGGAATATAAAAAGAAAGAAAATAGCAAAAGACCCTTACAGGTAGAGACAGGAGAAATTATAATGAGGAATAATTAAATCACGGAGATATTTGTATCTGTCTTTGTAGTAGAAGGCACAAGAGACATTCCACAGATAGATTGCGGGGAGGGGGTGGTGGTGGTGGTGGTGGGGGGGGTGCAGGGGACCCAGGGTCTAATGGGAATGAGGAACTTAAAGAAATTAGCATTAGTAAAGAAGAAAGAAAGTACTGGAGGAAATAATGGGACTCAAAGCCAAAAAATCCGCTAGACCTTATGGCCGCCTTCTGAGGATTTTAAGACAGATAGCTACAGAGATTATGAGTGCATTGGTTTTGATCTTCCAGAATTCTCTAGATTCTGAAATGGTCTCCATGGATTGGATCATAAGCTGACTATTCAAGAAAGGAGAGAGTGAGAAACCAGGGAACAATAGGCCATTTACGATGATATAAATAATAGAGAAAACTCTAGAACCTATTATTAGGAACTTGGTAACATGGCACTTAGAAAATCGTAACATGATTGGGTAGAGTTAATGTGGATTTTATAAAAGGGAAATAGTGTCTGACAAACTTGTTAAGGGTTTTTGAGGTTGTAACTAGCAGGGTGGATAAGGGGGAACCAGTGGATGTAGTGTATTTGAATTTTCAAAAAGCATTTAATAAGGTGGCACACAAGCGATTATTGCATAAAATTAGGGCTCATGGGATAGGAGGATAACATATTAACATGAACTGAGGATTGGTTAATGCATGGAAAATAGAGACGAGAGATAAACAAGCCATTTTCAGGTTGGTAGGCTGTAACTAGCAGGGTACTGCAAGGATCAGTGCTTCAGCCTCAGCTATTTATAATCTATGTTAATGACTTAGATGAGAGCTGTTCATGGAATGTCAGCGTCGTTGGCTAGACCAGCATTTGTTGCCCATTCCAATTTGAGAAGGTGGTGGTGAGCCACCTTCTTGAACTCCTGCAGTCCATGTGGTGTAGGTATGCCCACAGTGATGGAAGGCAGGGAGTTCCAGGTTTTTGACCCAGCAACAGTGAACGAACAGTGATATTGTTTCAAGTCAGAATGGTGCGTGACTTGCAGGGGAACCTGCAGGTGGTGGTGTTCCCAGGCGTCTCCCACCCTTGTTCTTCTAGGCGGTAGAGTTTGTGGGTTTGAAAGCTTCTGTTGAAGGACTTTTGGCGAATTGCTGAGGTGCATCTTGTAGATGGTACAAATTGTTGCTACTGTGCACTGGTGGTGGAGTGAGTGAATGTTCAAGGTGGTGGATGTGTGCCAATCGAGCAGGCTCCTTTGTCCTAGATGGTTTCGAGCTTCTTGAGTGTTGTTGAAGCTGCACTCATCCAGGCAAGCGGAGACTATTTCATCACTCTGCTGATATATACTTTATAGATGGTGGACAGGTTTTGGGGAGTCATGGGGTGAGTTACTTGCCACAGAATTCCCAGTCTCTGACCTGCTCTTGTAGTCACAGTATTTACAGTATATGGCAGGCCCAGATGGGTTTTTGGTCAATGGTAACCCCAGGATGTTTATGGTGGGAGGATTCAACAATGGTAATGCCAGTGAAAAGCCAAGGGCGACAGATTCACCCTTGTTGAATTTAGTAATAGGCTTACACTTATATGGTGTAGATACTACTTGTCGCATATCAACCCAAGTTTGAATGTTGTCCAGCTCTTACTGCATGTGAGTACAGACTGCTTTAGTATTTGAGAAGTTGCAAATGGTACTGAACGCTCCAATCATCAGCGAATATTTCCACTTCTGACCTTATGATGGAGGGAAGGTTATAGAAAAGCAGCTGAAAGTGGTTGGGTCTGTGACACTGCCCTGAGGAACTCCTGCAGCGATGTTCTGGGACTGAGATGATTGAAAGTAGCAAATATAACTGCTCTATTCAAGAAGGGAGGGAGGCAGAAAACAGGAAACTGTAGGCCAGTTAACTTGACGTCTTTTGTGGGGAAGTTATTAAAATCGATCATTAAGGAGGTTATAGCTGGGCACTTAAAAGAGCTCAAGGCAATTGGGAAGTGTCAGCATGGTTTTGTGAAATAAAAATCATGTTTAACCAATTTATTGGAGTTTTTTTGAAGGAGTAACATGTGCAGTGGATAAAGGGGAGACTGTGGACGTACTGTACTTGGATTTCCAGAAGGCATTTGATAAGGTGCCACATTGAAGATTATTACGGAAAATAAAAGTGCATGGTGTAGGGAGTAACATATTAGCATGGATAGAAGATTGGCTAGCTGGCAGAAAGCAGAGAGTATGCATAGATGGATCTTTTTTGGATAGGCAGGATGTGACAATGGAGTCCCACAGGGGTCCATACTGGGGTTTCAACTTTTTACGATTTACATTAATGACTTAAATGAAGGGAGTGAAGGTATGGTAGCTAAATCTGCAGATAACACAAAGATAGGTAGGAAAATAAGTTGTGAAGAGGACATGAGGAGGTTGCAGATGGATGTAGGTGGGTTGAGTGAGTGGGCAAAGATCTGGCAAATGGAGTTTAATGTGGGAAACTGTGAAGTTTACTTTAGCAGAAAACACAAAAAAGCAGAGTATTACTTAAATGGAGAATGGCTGCATAATTCTGAGGTGCAGAGGGATCTAGGTGTTCTAGTACATAGGACCATAGAAAAGTTACAGCACAGAAAGAGGCCATTTGACCTATCTTGTCCATGCCAGCCCGAGGACACCCTTTCTAATCCCACCTTCCTGCACCCGGCCCATAGCCCTGCAGCTTATAGCACTGAAGGTGCAGATCCAGGTACTTTTTAAAAGAGTTTAGAGTTTCTGCCTCTACCACCAACTTTGGCAGCGAATTCCAGACACCCACTGCCCTCTGCGTAAAAAAGTTCTTCCTCATGTCCTCCCTACACCTTCTGCCACTTAACTTGAATCTATGTCCCCTGGTTCTAGAATTCTCCATCAAGGAAAACAATTTTACCCTGTCCATTCTATCTATTCTCCTCATAATTTTGTACACCTCAATCAAGTCACCTCTCAGCCTTCTTTGTTCTAAGGAAAATAACCCCAACCTATCCAATCTCTCCTCGTAGTTACACTTTTCTAACCCTGGCAACATTCTTGTAAACCTCCTTTGCACTCTCTCCAGAGCTATTACGTTCTTCCTGTAACGTGGTGACCAGAACTGCACACAATACTCCAGTTGTGGCCTCACCAGTGTTTTATACAATTCCAACAGTATATCCTTACTTTTACATTCTATACCTCTGCCAGTGAAGGAGAGCATTCCATATGCCTTCTTTACAACCTTGTCTACTTGAACTGCTGCCTTCAGGGACCTGTGTACTTGTAGGCCAAGATCTCTCACTTCATCTACCCCTCTTAGTATATTCCCATTTATTGTGTAACCCCTGTAACTGTTTGACCTCCCTAAATGTATGACCTCACACTTTTCTATGTTAAATGAGACATGAGTCACAAAAAATTAGTATGCAGGTACAGCAAGTAACTAAGAAGTCTAATGGAATAATGTACTTTATTACGAGAGGAATTGAACATAAAAGTAAGGATGTTATGCTTCAGTTATACACGGCATTGGTGAGACTGCACCTTGAATACCGTGTGCAGTTTTGAACTCCTTATTTAAGGAAGGATGTAAATGCATTGGAGGAGGTTCAAAGGAAGTTTACTAGATTGATACCTAGAATGATTGGGTTGTCTTTTGACGAAAGGTTGGACTGATAGGGCTTGTTTCCACTGGAGTTTAGAAGAATGAGGGGTGATTTGATTGAAGTATACAAGATCCTGAATGGCCTTGACAAGGTAGATGTTGAGAGGATGTTTCCTCTTGTGGGTGAATCCACAACTAGGGGGCACTGTTTTAAAATTAGGGGTTGCCGTTTTAGGACAGAGATGAGGAGAAAGTTTTTCTCTTGGAGGGTTGTACGACTTTGGAATTCTCTGTCTCAGAAGGTGATTGAGGTGGGGTCATTGAATATTTTTAAGGCAGAGGTAGATAGATTCTTGTTAGGGAATCAAAAGTTATTGGGGTTAGATGGGCATGTGGAAATCAAAACACAAGAAGATCAGCCATGATCTTATTGAATGGCGGAGCAGGCTTGAGGGGCCGAATGGTTTACTCCTGTTCCTATTTCCTCCTATGTTCTTATGACCTCCAACAACCAGGACCATCCTCCTTTGTGCTAGGCATGACTTCAACCAGCGGAGAGTTTTCCTTTGAACCCGAATTGTAACATCTCCGAGTTTGCTGATGATGCAAGGTTAAATGGGATAGTAAGCTGTGAGGATGCAAAGAAGCTGCAAAAGGATTTAGATAGGTAGGTGAGTGAATAAGGAAGTGTAATATCACATGAAAAAATGTTAAGTTTCCCACTTTGGTAAGAAAACTGGAAAAGCAAAATATTGTAAAATGGTGAGAGACTGGGAAAGGTTGTATTCAGAGGGACCTGGGTATCATTGTACATGAATCACAGAAAGTTAACATACAAGTACAGCAGGCAATTAGGAAAGGAAATTATATGCCAGCCTTTAGTACAAAGGGATTGGCGTATAAGAGTTAAAGAAGTCTTACTGAATTGTATCGGGCCTTGGTGAGACCACACCTGGAGTATGGTATACCGTTTTGATCTCCTTACCCAAGGAAGAATATACTTGCCTTAGAAGGAGTGGAACAAAGGTTCACTAGACTGATTCATGGAATGAAGGGGTTGTCTGATGAGAGATTGAGGAGGATTCTCTTGACTGTATTCTCTTGACTTTAGAAGAATGAGAGGTGATCTCATTGAAACATATTCTTATGAGAGTTGACAGGGCAGATGCTAGGAGGATATTTCCGCTGACGGGGAGTCCAGAACTAGTGGCTTACAGTCTTCAGATAAGGGATTGGCCATTTAGGACTGAGATCAGGAGAAATTTCTTTCACTTAAAAAGTTGTGAATCTTTGGAATTCTCTGTCCACAGAGTTGTGGATGCTCAGCTGTGAGTAAATTCAAGAGAGATCAATAGGTTTTTGGGTATTAAGGGAATTGGGGGATTTTTTTTAAAAAGGGAGCTGAGGAAGGAGCTCAACCATAATCTTACTGAATGTCAAAACAGACTCAAAAGGCCTAACAGCCTACTCCTCCTATTCCTTATGTTCTTAATAAATCCAGGAGAAACTTCTTTACCACGAGAGTGTCGAGAAACTGTTTAAAACAAGGCATATATGTGCGAATAGCATAGATATATTTAAGGGAAGGTTTGATACGTACATGAGGGAGAAGTGAATAGAAGGATATGTTGATAAGAGATAAATTAAGTGAGATGGAAGGAGGCTGGTGTGGAACATAAAGACTGGCATAGACCTGTTTCTGTGCTGTAATGTCTGTGTAATTACTGATCCTTACAATTGAGCTAGTATATTTTGAATTTGTAACCTTTGTTGATTGGAAAATAATCTAGGCAAAAATTTGTGATTTGTTTCATAAAATTGATTTGTCTGATATAAGCAGTTTATTGCTGGCAGATTGAAAATTGAGTTTCCATGGAGTCTAAGGGCTTATTAAAGCAGATTTTTAAATAGATGTGCACCAAGAAATGGAGGCAAAGATGAGTTATTTTGAAGAGCCTTTCTGTATTAAAAATGGTTTCAATTTTCCAGAAAAGAGCTGGATAATTATGGATTGAGAATCACTAGTCCGGACTATTACCTACCCTTTCACTTCAACCAAGGTCATCCAGTACTGTACAAATATTATCGGGTATCTATTCACAGAATCACAATCACACAGTGCAGAAGAGGCCCTTCGGCCCATCGAGTCATCACCGACACGTGAGAAACACCTGACCTACCTACCTAATCCCATTCACCAGCACGTGGCCGATAGCCTTGAATGTTATGACATGCCAAGTGCTCATCCAGGTACTTTTTAAAGGATGTGAGGCAACCTGCCTCCACCACCCTCCCAGGCAGCGCATTCCTGACCGTCACCATCCTCTGGGTAAAAAGGTTTTCCTCACATCCCCCCTAAACCTCCTGCCCCTCACCTTGAACTTATGTCCCCTCGTGACTGACCCTTCAACTAAGGGGAACAGTTGCTCCTATCCACCCTGTCCATGCCCCTCATAATCTTGTACACCTCGATCAGGTCGCCTCTCGGTCTTCCCTGCTCCAACAAAAACAACCCAAGTCTATCCAACCTCTCTTCAGAACTTAAATGTTTCATCCCAGGCAACATCCTGGTGAATCTCCTCTGCACCCCCTCCAGTGCAATCACTTCCTTCCTATAATATGGTGACCAGAACTGCACACAGTACTCCAGCTGTGGCCTCACCAAGGTTCTATACAACTCCAACACGACCTCCTTACTTTTGTAATCTATGCCTTGATTGATAAAGGCAAGTGTTCCAAATGCTTTTTTCACCACCCCACTAATATGCCCCACCGCCTTCAGAGATCTATGGACACACACGCCAAGGTCCCTTTGTTCCTCAGAACTTCCTAGTGTCATGCCGTTCATTGAATACTTCCTTGTCAAATTACTCCTTCTAAAGTGTATCACCTCACACTTTTTAGGGTTAAAATCCATCTGCCACTTATCTGTCCATTTGACCATCCCGTCTACATCTTCCTGTAGCCCAAGACACTCAACCTCACTGTTAACCATCCGGCCAATCTTTATGTCATCCGCAAATTTACTAATCCTACCCCCCACATAGTCACCTATGTCATTTATATAAATGACGAATAATAGGGGACCCAGCATAGATCCCTGTGCTACGCCACTGGACACTGGCTTCCAGTCACTAAAGCATCCTTCTGTCATCACCCTCTGCCCCCTACAACTAAGCCAATTTTGAATCCTTCTTATCAAATTACCCTGTATCCCATGTGCATTTGCCTTCTTTATAAGTCTCCCATGTGGGACCTTGTCAAAGGCTTTGTTGAAATCCATATAAACTACATCAACTGCACGACCCTCTTCTACACACCTGGTCACCTTAAAAAATTCAATCAAATTTGTTAGGCATGACCTCCCTCTGACAAAGCCATGCTGACTATCCCTGATCAAACCTTGCCTCTCTAAGTGGAGATTGATTCTCTCCTTCAGAATTTTCTCCAATAGTTTCCCTACCACTGACGTGAACCTCACTGGTCTGTAGTTCTCTGGCTTATCTCTACAACCCTTCTTAAATAGCGGAACCACATTAGCTGTTCTCCAGTCCTCTGGCACCTCCCCTGTGGCCAAAGAGGAATTAAAAATTTGGGTCAGAGCCCGTGCGATCTCCTCCCTTGCCTCCCTCAGCAGTCCGGGACACAAATGATCCGGATCTAGAGATTTTTCCACTTTTAAGTCTGCCTGCACCTCCAATACCTTGTCACTCCCTATATCAATTTTCTCAAGAACCTCGCAGTCCCTCTCCCCGAGTTCGATACCTTCATCCTCATTCTGTTGGGTGAAGATGGATGTGAAGTATTCATTCAACACTCTACCGATGTCCTCCAGCTCCACCCATAGATTGCCCCCTTGGTCCCTAATGGGCCCTACTCTTTCCCTAGTTATCCTCTTCCCATTGATATACTTATAAAATATCTTGGGATTTTCCCTACTTGTACCAGCCAGAGCTTTCTCATATCCCCTCTTTGCTCTCCTAATTGCTTTCTTAAGCTCCGCCCTGCACTTTCTGTACTCCACTAATGCCCCTGCTGATTTGCTCCCCTTGTACCTGCTAAAAGCCTCTGTTTTCCTTGTTTCTCATTGCTTCCCCCTGCCCCAGCGCCATTTTTATACACTGCCTGTGAATCGCATGACTAGAGTAAGCTCTGTATTCCTTGTCTGAGGCAGTGAAGTGCAGAAAGAATGCAAGAGGGCGAAATTCAGCTTGGGCAAGGAAAATAGGTGGGTTGTATAAAAGGCATCCATCTGCTACCACCATCTGCGGTCCTTGGTGGTGCTGACCTTTACCCGCTAAATAAATTTAAAGAAGAAGGACCTTCTGAGTGTTGGTACCGTTTTAATTAAATATTTCTCGTACTGCTATTTCAAGGTGGCTTTCTTCCTATCAGGTTCTTTCTCCTTATTCTGAGAAACAGGACTGAATGTTTGAATGGCTAGAATGGCGAGGGCACATCCTGGACTATTAGTGGGGAGTGTCAGTTTCTATATAAAAAGGAATTTGAAATCAAAATAATAGATTAAAAGGAACATTAATTTGCCCCTTGACATTCACTGGCTGAATCCCCCACTATTAACATCCTGGGGGTTACCGTTGACCAGAAACTGAACTGGACTTGCCATATAAATACTGTGGCTACAAGAGCAGGTCAGAGGCTCGGAATCCTGCAACGGGTAACTCACCTCCTGACTCCCCAGAGCCTGTCCACCATCTACAAGGCACAAGTCAGGAGTGTGATGGAATACTCCCCACTTACCTGGATGAGTGCAGCTCCCACAACACTCGAGAAACTTGACACCATCCAGGACCAAGCAGCCTGCTTGATTGGCACCCCATCCACAAACATTCACTCCCTCCACCAACGCATAGTAGCAGCAATGTGTACCATCTACAAGATGCACTGCAGGAATTCACCAAGGCTCCTTAGACAGCACCTTCCAAACCCACAACCACTACCACCTAGAAAGACAAGGGTAGCAGATTAATGGGAATGCCACCACCTGGAAATTCCCCCCCAAGTCACTCACCATCCTGACTTGGAAATATATAGCCGCTCCTTCACTGGCGCTGGCTCAAAGTCCTGGAACTCCCTCCCTAACTTACACCACATGGACTGCAGCGGTTCAAGAAGGCAGCGCATCACCACCTTCTCAATGGCAACTAGTGATGGGCAATAAATGCTGGCCCAGCCAGCGAAGCCCACATCCTGTGAATGAATTAAAAAAAAGAAAAGCAATTACAAATCATCAAATCGACAACAATTTTAAGTGTAATTTTGGTATGTACTTAAAGCTGATACTAAATATAGGTAGGACTTGCATACAATTTTTGAAAAAAAACCTTACCTTCATTTGCCACTTTTGAAGTAATGGAGTTATGGGCATACACCAACTTTACCATCTGGCTAGTTCAAATGGAGCCCACCACATATTTCTTCAAAACCTGGTGTATTAAAATAGACACTGGGCTAGTCTTGAACTGGGAGATTGGACAAACAGCTGCATTTAAATAGAAAATGTGCTGTACTGATGGAATGCCGAAAGAGCTTTCTATCAACTTTTACTTTGTGATTGCAGCACTGACCTCCCTGAACCTGAGGCTAATAAGTGATATACAGTGGAAGCTGATAATACAGCAGCTCATTGTTATTTAGATTTGATTAGCAACTGCGTAACACTCAAACGCAGCAATCAGGCACACCATTTACAGCTCAACTAAATTAAGTGTTGAATAAATATAAGAAGCCTCCATATTTAAGTTTGTAATAAATATAATGACCTGGTCCCACATTGAGGAAGGCCTCTACTTTGGAGAGAGTATTATTTTGTATGAGCAGGAAATGAACTACCAAAGCAAATAACTGCCAATTGCTAATCTCTATATCCACTGAAAGTGCATATGCAGAAGATGTCCTTCAAAGTGTCAACATTAATGTTTTTAGAAACATAAAGAATATAACTTTTTTCTTCACAAACTAGTCCTCTCTTGATGTACACTAACTGTATCTGTTTAGGCAAAGATGTTCTATCACAAAAACAAAAGCTTTTTTTCCCTCCAATGTTCTCACTTTGGTTTCTGTCTTCCTTCTGATTTGAAAGAGGTCACTATTAGGGGGAAGGTTTCATGGGTGCCTCTGAATCTCTGCTATGTTGTTCAAGTGGCCATGCCTTTACTTGTGAGACTGAACAGTGACTAGTTGTTAAAAACAGAGACCTAGGGCTGGATTTCCTTCTTGCAGACAGAAAACAGGGGCCTGGGCGGTTGCTGTGTCAGAAACCCACCTCTGGTGGAAAACTGGATTTTCACGCGGGCGAGCCCTTATTTGATATAGAGACAGATTTCCTGTCCAATTTAAGCTGGTGGGGGTAGGTATGGGGGCGGGTTTCAGACACTCAAAGCAGTCATCACCGAGGCTGCTGGTGGTCCTGAGGGAGACAGTTTGTGCCAAAGCTTGCCACTGCACCACAGGGAAAAGACATGGCGCTGGTCTGACACCCATGAGGGAGTGGAGAGAGGTTCTCATCCTGGAGGATGGCAGGGGGATGTCACCTTATTGTGCAGCAGGGACACCGCTGTGTTCAGCATCATTTCTCTCTGCCTCCAATTCCTCCACCTCTCTTACCTCCTGCTCTTCCTTCAATGAGCTGAGCCTATGCAGTACCTCAATGTTCACACCTCTCAAGAGGGCGATGTTATGGAGACCACCACAATGACCGTGATCCTTGCAGGAAGGTATTGCAGGGCAGCAGGCACCAGACCTAGTGCCCTCTGAGCTGCAATTCCCCCACCACGTATCATCCTGATGTGTTGTCCAGCCTTGGTGAAGGAGGCGTCTGTCACTTGGGTAATGCACCAGTGTGCAGCCACCTGTGAGATGCAGCAGAGTTCCAAACTGACGAGGGAACGTATATCTGTGACCAACTCCCGAGAGAGTCACAGAGTCCTTTGGCACTGACTCTCAGTCAGCTCCAGGTATTTTTGACAAAAACAAAAATACCTGGAAAAACTCAGCAGGTCTGGCAGCATCTGTGGCGAGGAACACAGTTAACGTTTTGAGTCTGCATGACTCTTCAACAGAACTAAGGAAAAATAGAAAAGGGGTGAAATATAAGCTGGTTTAAGGCGGGGGCGGTGGGGGGTGGTGGGACAAGAAGAGCTGGATAGAGGGCCAGTGATAACCAAAAGATGTCACAGACAAAAGGACAAAGAGGTGTTGAAGGTGGTGATATTATCTAAAGGAATGTGCTAATTAAGGGTAGAAAGCAGGATGAGCAAGGTGGGGTGGGGTGAAGGAATCGAAAAAGGCTAAAAGGTAGAGATAAAACAATGGATGGAAATACATTTAAAAATAATGGAAATAGGTGGGAAAAGAAAAATCTATATAAATTATTGGAAAAAACAAAAAGGAGGGGAAAAATCGGAAAGGGGGTGGGGATGGAGGAGAGAGTTCATGATCTATCATGACCAGGTATCTTTGTCTCTGCCTGGAGATCCTGTGCTTAGCATAGTGTCTCCTCCCTCATGCCCTTCATCTCCCTCCTGAATCCCGGCGCTCTGCCATTCTGGTGCTGGCTGGTGCTCCTCATTCTCGTCACCTCGATTTCTGAGGGTGCAGCATCCATTTCCAGCTGCAACTTTCCTGGTGCTCATGTGAAGTCTGACAGCCATGCCCACTTCTCCGATAGCTGTGCGATGCCAGGAGGGTGACAACCCCCTGAACTGGAAAAGTTCTTAATGCTGATTCCTCCCCTGACCTGTGCTGGGCTACTGCAACTTACTTCAAATTAAACCTTTTAAACTTTGAGAAACATTTTACTTACCAGTGTAAACTCCCCCCACCTCCATGACTTGCCTCAGACACAGTCCTCACCTTCATGCATCAGGGTTGACACAGACAGCTGCTAAACTGCAGATCCTGTTCCAGAAAATTGTGGGACACCAGCTTTTAATAAGCCCTCAATGAGTTTATTTGCCAGGTGGCATGGGTGGCGCAGTGGTTAGCGCTGCTGCCTCACAGCTCCAGGGACCTGGGTTCGATCCTGACCTCTGTCTGTGTGGAGTTTGCACGTTCTCTCTATGTCTGTGTGGGTTTCCTCTGGGTGCAGGGGTTTCATCTCACCTTTTGCCCCAAGTGGATTGGCTACAGTAAATTGTGTGTGTGTGTGTGCGTGCGCGTGTGTGCAAGTGTCCTTGCCCTGCGATGGACTGATGCCTTGTCCTGGGTATACCCTGCCTAGCACCCATTGCCTGTTGGGATAGGCTCCGACTCCCTGCCACCCTGAATTGGAAAAGTGAATGAGTGAGTCTCTATGCTGTGATAATGGCTGTGGGCCAGTTCTGAGGGCTTCCTCTGGCCCTCAGGAATATCAGGGAGGTTGAAAACAGAGCTGGGACTTCCAACCATGTGACATGGTGGCCATTTTTTGTACTGGGCCACCTCTGCTCCAGCCCGATTAGGGCTGGAGAAATCTGGCCCCTTGAGCACAAAAGCAAAGAAAGCATATTCAAAGGTTGCAGAGAAGTTTAACTAGAATTGTACCAGTTTTTGTTTTGTTTATTCATGGGACATGGGCTTCGCTGGCTGGGCCAACATTTATTGCCCATCCCTACTTGCCCTTGAGAAGGTGGTGGTGAGCTGCTTTTTTGAACTGCTGCAGTCCATGTGGTGTAGGTACACCCACTGTAACCCACATGTTAGAAAGGGAGTTCCAGGATTTTGCCCCAGCGACAATAAAGGAACGGCGATGTATTTCCAAGTCAGGATGGTGAGTGACTTGGTGGGGAATTTCCAGGTAGTGGTGTTCCCATCTATCTGCCGGCCTTGTCCTTCTAGATGGTAATGGTTGTGGGTTTGGAAGGTGCTGTCTAAGGAGCCTGAGTACAGTGCATCTTGTAGATGGTACACACTGCTGCTACTGTGCGTCGGTTGGTGGCAAATGTTTGTGAATGTGGTGCCAATTAAGTGGGCTATTTTGTCCTGGATGTTGTCAAGCTTCTTGAGTGTTGTGGAGCTGCACTCATCCAGGCAAGTGGGGAGTATTACATCACACTTGTGCCTTGGTGGACATGCTTTGGGGAGTCAGGAAGTGAGTTACTCATCACAGGATACCTGCTCTTGTAGCCACAGTATTTATATATTTTTTAATTCATTCATGGGATGTGGACAGCGCTGGCTAGGCCAGCATTTATTGCCCATCTCTAATTGCCCTTGTTCAGAAGGCATTTGTTTTTAATGCATCAACCACATTGCGATGGGCCTGGAGTCACATGTAGGCCAGACCAGGTAATGACAGCAGATTTCCTTGCCTAAAGGACATTAGTGAACCAGATGGGTTTTTACAACAATCGACAATGGTTTCGTGGTCATTATCAGACTTTTAATTCATGGTGCCATGGTGAGATTCAAACCTGGGCCCCAGAGAAGTACCTTGGGTCTCTGAAATACTGGTCCAGTGATAATACCACTATGCAACCTCCTCCCCCTATGGCTAGTCCAGCTCAGTTTCTGGTCAATGGTAATAGCCAGGATGTTGCTAGCGGGGATTAAGTGATGGTAATGCCATTGGACGTCAAGGGCGGATGGTTAGATTCTCTCTTGTTGGAGACGATCACTGCCTGTCACTTGTGTGGCGCAAATGTTACTTGCCACTTGTCAGCCGAAGCCTGGATATTGTCCAGGCCTTGCTGCGTTTGGTCATGGACTGCTTCAGTATCTGAGGAGTCGTGAATGTTGCTGACCATTGTACAATATTCAGCGAACATCCCCACTTCTGACCTTATGATGAAAGTAAGATCATTGATGAAGCAGCTGAAGATGGTTGGGCTGAGGACACTACCCTGAGGAACTCCTGCAGTGATGTCCTGGAGCTGAGATGATTGACCTCCAACAACCACAACCATCTTCCTTTGTGCTAGGTATGACTCCAACCAGTGGAGAGTTTTCCCTCTGATTCCCATTGATTCCAGTTTTGCTAGGGCTCCTTGATGCCACACGGTCAAACGCAGTCACTCTCACCTCACCTCGGGAGTTCAGCTCTTTTGTCCATGTTTGAACCAAGGCTATCATGAGGTCAAGAGCAGAGTGGCCTTGGCGGAACCCAAACTGGGCAGTGAGCAAACTATTGCTAAGCAAGAGCCGCTTGATAGCACTGTTGATGACCTCTTTCATTACTTTACTGATGATGGAGAGTGGACTGATGGGACGGTAATTGGCCGGGTTGGAATGCTTTTTGTGTACAGGACATACCTGGGCAATTTTCCACATAACCAGGTAGATGCCAGTATTGTAGCTGTACCGGAACAGCTTTGCTAGGGGCGTGACAAATTCTGGAGCAGAAGTACTATTGCCGGAATATTGTCAGGGCCCATAGCCTTTGCACTGTCCAGTGCCATCAGCTGTTTCTTGATGTATGGAGTGAATCGAATTGGCTGAAGACCAATTGGCTGTGATGCTGGGGACCACCGGAGGAGGCCATGATAGATCATCTGCTGGCACTTCTGGCTGACGATTGTAGCCTTATCTTTTGCACTGCTGTGCTGGGCTGCTCCATCATTGAGGATGGGGATATTTGTGAAGCCTCCTCCTCCAGTGAGATGTTTAATTGTCCACCACAGTTCTCTACTGGATGTGGTAGGATTGCAGAGCTTAGATCTGACCCGTTGGCTGTGGGATCGCTTAACTCTGTCTATCACTTGCTGCTTTATTTGTATTCATTCATGGGTTGTGGGCGTTGCTCGCTAGACAGCATTTATTGTCCATCCCTAATAGCGCTTGTTCAGAAAGAGTCAACCACATTGCCATGGGTCTGGAGTCACATGTAGGCCAGACCAGGTAAGGACAGCAGATTTCCTAAAGGACATTAGTGAACCAGATGGGTTTTGACAATGGCTTCATGTTCATCGTCAGACTTTTAATTCCAGAATTTTTTTTTATTGAATTCAAATTTCCCCATCTGCCGTGATGAGATTAAAACCCGGGCCCCCACAGCATTACCCCGGGTCTCTGGCATACCAGTCTAGCGGCAATACGACTTCGCCACCACCTTCCCATAGCTGCTTATGCTGTTTGGCATGCAAGTTGTAGCTTCACCAGGTTGACACCTCATTTTTAGGTATGCCTGGTGCTAATCCTGTCATGCCCTCCTGCACTCTTCATTGAACCAGGGCTGATCCCCTGGTTTGATGATAATGGTAGAGTGGAGGATATGCTGGTCCATGAGGTTACTGATTGTATTTGAGAACTATTCTGCTGCTGCTGATGGCCCACAGCCCCTCATGGATGCCCAGTCTTGAGCTGCTAGATCAGTTCAAAATCGATCCCATTTAGCACGATTATGTGTATAGATTGGAGAAGTTAGCTTTTTTCTCTCTCTCTTGTTTCTAGCAGTGCTGAGTCTAATTGTAGTTCTTCCACCCCTGAAAAAGGATCAAACTTTCCACTTTGTGCTGCTCAGCATCACACTACACAATGCATTCGGATTCAAGATGCTTGATCTGACCATTACTCATCTCAAAATCCCTTTTTGTCAAAATGCTTGGGGATATATACTACAAATACAGACTGATTAAGGTTTATTTACCAATGTTATTGCTGGAATGTTTTCCCTGATCAAATTTTGATTAGTTGGATCCATATTGACTGGTAAAGAAATTTTATGGTGTAAATTATAACTTTTGATGGAAATGCATAATGATGTGGCACTGTGCCAATTGAAGGCAGAATAGCCAAGCTGCTTAAAGTGTAGTCTCATTTAATATTCGGGGATGTCATAGCATTGACGGATTTCAAAACTTGTGAGTAAGAAGCATTTTAATAGCATGTTTGAGCAAAGTGTCAAATCACCAATTTAAGGTTTGAGTGATAGCATATTCAACTTTTAAAATGGTTTGAGATACATAGAATATTTTTTTAAAAATAAAATAAAAGTGATGTTGCCAGCAAGGAACCTGCTACATTTTAGAGTTGGATAGATTGAAAGGTACTTGAGCACTTAAAAGATTAGCATGAGGTTGCCAACGGAACCTCCGGACAATGACACAAGGTTGTAAATGAGAGTAGCAGTGGAGCTGCCACACAACCCTGTCATGCTGTGCATAAGGAATTTAATGGAGCCGGCACAAGTATTTTGATGCAGCGAAGTGGAAGACAACTGTAATGAGAGACATTCCTCCCCTTCGTCACAAGGATTTTTAAGAAGGCTGAAACAGAGCCTCAGCAACAGTCACATGACATAGGATCTACATAAGAACATAAGAAATTAAAGCAGCAGTAGGCCATTAGCAGGCCTTCAAGCCTGCTTCGTCATTCAGTAAGATCATGGTAGATTTTCCACCTCAATTCTACTTCACTAACACCCTAGTACCCTGTAATCTATCGACCCCTGTCTTGAATATGCGCAATGACTGTTCATCCACAACTTGCTGGGATAGAGAATTCCAAAGGTTCACACCCTTAAGAGTGTAGAAATTTGACCTCATCTGTCTGAAATGGCTGGCTGCTTATTCTGAGACTGTGTTCTAGATTCCACAGCTAGCGGAAATATTTTCTCAGCATCCAGGGTTTCAAGCCCCTTAAGAATTCACCTTTCATCCTTCTAAACTCCAGGGAATATAGCCAATTCTACTCAATTTTCCTCACAGGACAATCCCCTCACCCCTAGAACCAATCTATTGAACCTGTTTTGTACTCCCTCCAGGGCAAGTATGCCATTCCTTAGGTAAGGAGATGAAAACTGCACACAGTACTCCAGGTGTGGTCTCATCAATGCCCTGCACAATTATCGTAAGGATATTAAGTGAGCCTCTGCACAGCATCTTAATCATATAATCATACAGCATAGAAGGAGACCATTTGGCCCATCTCCTTTGCTGGCCTATTGAATTAGTCCCATCCCCCAGAACCCTGCATATTTTCCCTTCAAGTCTTTATCCATTTCCCTCTTGAAAGTTACTATTGAATCCACTTCCATCACCCTTTCCGGCAGTGTATTCAAGACCAGTGGGAACCCTGTGTTGCTTCCCTCCAAAAGGCCGGATGCAATTATCAGGTAATCAGGCCCTTACCTGGTTAACATTGGGCCTTCCACTTGATTAAGGCTTTGGTAGGGCAGAAATCCAACTCCTGAGGGCTACAGGCCAATGAGAGGCCAGCAGCTCTGCAAAACCAGCTCAGGAGGGATCAGCCATGGATGAATGATAAATTTACATGAATAGTTTCCATTATTAATGTGGACTTGGGAATTCATATTTGTAAAAGTTGTGACAAAACTGTGACAACAGAAGTTAGCTTTGTAGACGGGATATACGTGCAGATGCAGTGTTTCTAATCTTGCATTCTGATACATTCTATATATTTCTGATCATCTGACTTGTCCCCTTCTAATAATTACATAATGACTGACAAATTTACTTAACTGTGGTAGGGGACAAGCTGAAATATATTTATATACTTGATTGTTTTTTTGTAAATCTGTGAGCAATGTCATAGAAAATCTACCTGTATATTGTACAGAGGCAAAAAATGCCTTTTTTTAAAAAAAGATTTAACTTATTGAATGAAAACTCATCAGGCCACATCAATATTAGAATGTTACACTTCAGGAATGGCTGTTTCACTCATCAAACATAGGATACTGCTTTTCTCCATGTTAGCAACTAGCCTAATTCCATCCTCCTGCTCATCTTTGTCTTAACACACAGCAAGCCCCATTCTCCTATCAACCTGGTAGCTCGCTGACCTACATTGGCTCCTGGTTGGTCATGTACTGTCTTGATTTTAAAATGATCACCCTTGTTTTCAAGCCCCTCCATGGCTTCACCCCTCCCTATCTCTGTAATCTCTCCTCCAGCCTCACAAAGCTCTGAGATATCTGCACTCCTCTAACTCTGTCTTCCTGTGCATTCCTGATTTTAATCGCTCCACCATTGGTGGTCGCGCCTTGAGTTGCCTAGGCTTTCAAGTTCTGAAACTCCCTCCCCACACCTTTCCGCCTTGCTAACTCGCTTTCCTCCTTTAAGACATCCCTTAAAGCCCACCTCTTTGCCCAAGCTTTTGGTCATCTGACCTAATTTTCCTTGCGTGATTTGCTGTCATACCTTGTTGTATGATGCTTCTGTGAAGTGCCTTGGGATGTGTCATTTACATGAAAGGCACTATAGAAATATAAGTTGTTGCTGTTGCTCATTCCCCATACTCTCTTCATGTTGCTCTCTTCAAAGCAACTGACCTTTAAAAAGGATTCATGGACACTAATTCAGCAATGGTGTGTGGAGGGAATTCCAGATTCTAACAATCAGTAATGTAAATAATTTTTCTTATATGAACACACAGACAGGTTCATTGTCCTAAATGTTTTTAAGCCTACAAATAAGCGATGCACTGGATTTAAAGTTTGACCTTGCAGTAAAGCTGCAGCAACTAATTGTTCTATGTAATAAAACGACCGAACACTCATTAGAATGGTACAGTTCTTCAGCTGCTGAGGTTAATGTGCATTTGATTACAATAAAGTACTTGTCACTTTCCTACTAATACATGTTTTACTATATATTCGCCTGAAATGAGGGTGCCTCCATCCAAAGAGTAGCATCCTCTTGTTGCTGCACGGTTGATGCAATTTCACTGAGTTGACAGGATCCCTCGCTGACAGGTCACACCTCCCTGCTGCTGCCCGGGTAACCCATATTCACCCTCCACCAGAATGTTTACTTGAAATACTTGCAGAGAGTTAACTATGCCTGACAAAAGAAAAGGAAATTTTTTTTTAAAAATCGGAGTTATTTTTTGCTAAGTGAAAGGAGTTGAGGTTGTCCACGATTGGAGATGATGGTTTTGAATGGAACTTTGAAAGGATCGATGGTTCGCGTTTATGCGTCTAAGTGTTGGTTTTGAGAGATAATCTTCATTGTGAGTTTCTTATGAAAATATTTTACTGTCGGATAAGAAGTAATCTGGAAGCATAAGTTTTCCTTTGTCAGAATTGCTTTTTAACATGTAACATGGAATTCACCCCACATTTCTAGCAACATATTACTGCTTTGTTGCTGATATTATCTCTATCAAATGGTAACATGCTGACATCGTATTGAATTTCCTCAGCTTGTTCAATTATGATTTTTAGTCAAAAATGAAGGGAACATTTGTGCTTTAGTTGTGATTCTGCCTGCATTACGTTTAATCCAATGTAGATGAGCAGGGCATTGTGTATTTTGTATGCAGTGCAAGGCTTGGGGCAGAATTCTTCATCCCGTGGACGGGCATACGCTCGATCTGAACGGGAGTGAAATAATGCCCGATGATGTTGGGTGAGCGTCCCGACGTCATCGCGCACTCTCGTGATCCTTTGGTCGGCGGGCGCGCACGAGAGGCGGCAGCGTGCCCGCCAACAACTAAGACGCCTTTAACTAATTAATTGAGCTGCATTTTTCGCTGCCTGCTCAATTGTTTGATTGGCGGGCGGGCGAATAGGCCAGGCAGCCTTTGCATTTTTAACAAAACCTCATCCATGGGTGGGATGAGGTTTCCAATACTTACCATAAAAACAATAAAAGTTTTTTTAACATCCTTTTTCACATGTCCCTCTTCATGTGACTGAGTCACATGTGGGGACATGTTTATCTCATATGTAAAAACGTTATTTTTGTATTAAAACCTGTCAGCTCCCTGAGGCAGCTCTATGCCTTCAGGAAGCTATCAGTGCGTGTTCCCCTGCACATGCACACATTTCAGCACTCACGCTCCTCCCACCCCGGCAGCGCTGAGGCTCTTAGTTAATTGGCATTGGCCAGCCAGCGTGAAATCGCATGCGGAGCCCGACTGTGGGCAGCGGTCGGTCTCGCAGCTGTTCCTGGGCTTGCCTGCTGTGCCCGCCCAACGAGGGGGAAAATCCTCCCCTTGGTGTCAGCGCCATTAGCCCTTCATGTAATTTTTTTGGGGGCATATGAACTCTATTTATGACTAGCGGCATTAGCCTATTTAATATTGAATAAGTGGTTGTTGCTGTGGATATTTGCTCCATAGATCTCTTTCCTATTGGAGGTTGTGGAAGGAGTGTGTGTAAAAGGCCAGTTAGTAATTCCAATGTCATATCATTTTTTTTGTGAAACATTACACTATGGGTTGTGCAAGTTCTTGATCTTTTCATAATGCAGTATTTTCTGAATCACTGATTATTGTCCTTTTTAGTGAAGCTTGATTTTCTTTACATCAAAACTCTTCAGTTCCACTCCTGAGTCTTGAGCATATAATCCAGGTTAACACTTTGGTGCAGCAATTAGTTAGCGCTGCACTATTAGAGGAGCTCTACTTTTCAATTGAAAAGTTAGATCAAGTCCTGTCTGCTTTCTCAGGTTGAAGTAAAAGATCCCATGACACTATTTGAACCAGTGCCCTGCTCAAGATTTATCCCTCAATCAGCATCGCTAAAACAGATTATCTGGTTATTTATTATTTCCTTGCTATGTTCAGATTGGTTGCTGCATTTCCCAACATGGCGACAGTGACTTCACTCCATAAATACTCCATTGACTATGTAGTGCTTTGGGTTATCCTGAGCTCATTAAAGGTGCCATATAAATGCACATTTTTTTTCTCTTTTTTTATTCTTCAGAGGTTACTACATTTGTGACAGGATTTTGCACGAACTCCTACATTCAAATAGCAAACATTTGAATCTTAAACCAAAATTTACTCCTTAGGTACAATTATTAGTCTCAAAAAAAGAACTTGCCATTTGAAGTTGCATTTATAGATTCATATTGTCTGTGGTTCTGGTTAAAGTGATATTTTTCAGACATTGGTTCTTACATGCCTCCTGCATTTTATTTTGCCTCATTGGTATCTAGTTTACATAATAGTAATTTCACCAATTAAAGTAGCTGACCTGGGAAAGGAGTCAAATTGTCAGTTTGTAAATTACAAGAAAACCATTATTGCTGTCAAAAGGTGTAACTCTCTTTTTGTTGTTCTTGCAGCTTTGCACACCTATAAATTGACGATCATGGGGGATATGAAAACCCCAGATTTCGATGACCTGCTTGCTGCTTTTGACATCCCAGATATGCAGGTTGACCCTAAAGCAGCAATTGAATCTGCGCATGATGAGAATGAAGGGCAACTGAAACAGAGCATCCCTGTGGATGAGGATGCCCAGGTCCCCTCGGCACCCGATGGGGTAGTGAGTGTGATTGTAAAAAACATCCGAACTCTTGATTCATGCGAGACTGCGGCCACGACGACGGAAACCTCAGCCCTAGATAAAGAAAATCATCATTCTTCGGGCAATGGCTTACACAATGGCTTCCTCAGCGTGACAACCCTCGATGGGTATTCTAAAGATGCGGACAGTAAGTCAGTCAGGTGTGAGGGCCCACCAGGGACCGAAGCAAAACTAGATTTGTCGCGAGCCGAGATCATTGATAGCCCTGGTACCGGACTCAAAGATTCTGCGTTTAACCAGTTCAGCCCCATTTCTAGTGCGGAAGAGTTTGAGGATGATGATAAAATAGAGGTTGATGATCCTCCACATGTCAAAGAGGAGAGCCAACCAGTTTTTCAAGCGAACGTACTTCCGGGTCCGACTGCTGAGCGAGAATGTGAGAAGACGAGGAAGCCAGGAGGGGAGAACGCGGTCAAGCAGGAAGTGTCCATCCCAGATGCTGAAGAAAAGGGTAAGATATTGAAAAGCAACAGAGAGAGTGAAAGCCCCAGTGTTAATTCAGGGATTCTTGAGACATTTAAGGTCCGCAATGTGGATGAGAAATTGTCTGACGAGGATGCTGAAAAGAGTTTTAAAAATTCCTCTGAAAAGCAGCTTGATAACAGAGTCCTCGATGGCAAAAGTGGTGAGAAAACCGGAGTGAATGTTACTTGTTCTTCAAATCTTAGGGCTAAGTCCTCCTCCAAGCTTTCCTCGTGCATTGCAGCAATTGCCGCTTTGAATGCTAAAAAGGCTGCAGCAGATACCAATAAGGAACCTCAGCCTGTCTCTAGGGGGCCTTCTCCGGTTTTAAAAGAATCTAGAGAAAGCCCTAGAGTCACTGAAAAATCTCCAGAGGGCCCTCAGAGCCCAATGGAAGTGGTGAAGAAAGTAGCCATCAAACAGCCCGATAGCCCCAGGAGCGTGTCAAGTGAAAGTAGCATGAAAGGGTCCCCTTCCTCTCCTGCAAGCTCACCGCCTGCAATCCCCAAGGTCCGCATCAAGACCATCAAAACATCATCTGGTGAAATTACCAGAACAGTGACCAGAATCATGCCAGATGTTGAGCAAGAGCTTGGTAGAAGAGGACCAGAACAGGCAAACTCCATGGTTGTCTCATCACTTTTGTCGTCTCCACCTGCTGAGTCTGCTGTGTCTTCGCCTCCTACGACACCAATGCAATCGGCACTTGTTACAGCTTCTAATACAGTAATGTCTCCTGAAGTTGCTCAGAAACAGGTTACAATTAAACCTGTTGCCACTGCTTTCCTTCCAGTGTCTGCTGTGAAGACGGCAGGATCGCAGGTGATCAACCTGAAGTTTGCGAACAACACTACAGTCAAAGCCACCGTCATTTCTGCTGCCTCAGTTCAGAGTGCCAGCAGTGCCATCCTGAAGGCTGCCAATGCTATGCAGCAACAAACAGTGGTGGTACCAGCATCCAGCCTTGCAAATGCCAAACTCGTGCCAAAGACTGTCCACCTCGCTAACCTTAACCTTTTGCCTCAAACTGCCCAAGCGACTTCTGAACTCCGTCAGGTGCTTTCCAAAGCGCAACAGCCCATAAAGCAGGCACTAATCACTGCTGCTTCCACCCAGCCTGCCAAAAAGGTATCTCGAGTTCACGTGGTGGCCCATTCCCAGAATGCAGTGGTTGAGACGTTTAACAAGGTGCTGAGCAGTGTAAATCCAGTCCCTATCTACACGCCTAACCTTAATCCTCCAACTAATGCTAATATCACTATACCGCTTCGTGGGTACAAATGCTTAGAATGTGGTGACTCATTTGCTTTGGAGAAGAGCTTGGCACAGCATTATGACCGGAGGAGTGTGCGGATTGAAGTCACATGCAACCACTGTGCAAAGAACTTGGTCTTTTTCAACAAGTGCAGCCTTCTTTCACATGCTCGTGGGCACAAAGACAAGGGCGTGGTTATGCAGTGCTCCCACCTCATTATGAAACCCATTCCTGCAGACCAGATGATCATTCCCAGTTCCAGTAATACTGTTTCCGCCACTACTATATCTGCGCCGGTCTTGACATCTGCAGGTGGCACTGCAAGTGCTGTTGCAAAAACTGTTGCGAGCATACCCAGTGCAGTGATCTCTGCACCTGCCAATGCTCCCATTCTCCCAGCAATGCCCCTCGATGAGGATCCGTCGAAGCTTTCCCGACATGGCATGAAGTGTTTGGAGTGCAGTGAGACGTTTCTGGATGAGATCTTGCTCGCAACACATTTCCAACATGCTGCAGAAGCAGGAGGACAGGTAAATCAAGTTGTGTTAAGTGAGTTGGTAATTGTTCTCTAGCTGTCTATAGCCAAATGTTTCCTGTAAGTAATGGCCTGTCTGGTCTCCTAAATATACCTGGACAATGAATAACGTTCTTCCTGAAAACGCTTCTTTAATTATGTCTGCAGCAGGTAGCAGCAGCAACAACAACAACAACTTGCATTTATAAAACACCTTTAATGTAAATGTAAAAATGTCCCAAGGTGCTTCTCAGAAGCATAATCAGACAAAAATTGACACCGAGCAAGGAAAGGAGATATTGGGGCACGTGATTTAAAAACTAGGTTAAAGAGGTAGGTTGTAAGCAGTGTCTTAAGCAAGGAGAGAAAGAGAGAGAGAGAGCGAGAGAGGTGGAGAGGTTTAGAGAAGGAATTCTGGAGCTTGTGGCCTAAATGGATGAATGCATGGCCGCCAGTGACAGAGTGGAAAAAGTTGGGATGCACAATGACTAGAGTTGGAAAAGTATTGGAGGGTTGCTGAGCTGAAGGAGATTACAGTGATCGGGAGGAGCAAGATGATGGAGGATTTGCAAACAAAAATGAGAATTTTAAAGCCGAGATGACAGTGGACAATGAGCCAGTCTAGTTCTGTGAGCAAAGGGATGATGAGTGAATGGGACTTAGTTCCAGTTAAAATATACATCATGAGCAGCAAAGTTTATGGAGGGTGGAAAATGGGAGGCTGGTCAAAAAAAGCATTGGAATGCAAGCCGAGATAATAAGAGCAATAGATTTTTAAGGGGGAAGGTCTTAATGAAGGATAATAAAATTCTACAGAGAATTATAAACAAAAATTTTAAAGCTGGTGTCAGCTGCGTGGACTCTGAATTGTTTTGTACTCAGTTGGCCTGGCTCCTTACAAAACTGTATATGATGTGACTTAATATGATTTCTTAAAATTAATCCTTTGATTTTTCATTATGGCACATCATATTTACAGTGATACAAGATAGGTTCTGATGAAGAAGGCCTTTGGATACATCTTTTTAGAATACTACTTCTACTGTGTTTCCACTGCAGTAGGAGTGTCCAAATTCAGATCCACTGCCTACGTTCCCTGGTGACCGAGCCCGCAAAAATTAAGCAAATATTTTACATTCTTACTTGTCAGTCAGTCCAGTGTGGATTTGGTGAGCCTGGGGCTTGCAAAGGGATGCTCTTGGAACTGCTATTTCATTGGTGAATAAATTCTAAATCAGAACACCAAGACCTGTTGGCAGCAGCAGCTTGAGATATATATACAGTAATGAAAACAGTCGGGTAGCTATTGACTTTGTGAAATAGTGCAAAGCGGAAGATAGTCGGCAGCCCGTTTTACTTCTCTCCTTATTTTCATTGACTCAAAGGGACAATTTAAAATAAATGTTAAAAAGAATTACGATACCACCTTTTGATTTTTTTCCTGTTCATTACTGTTCGCTTTTAGTGGAGATATTTTTGCTTATTGACATCAGTACTTAATGATGCAAGTAGGGAGGAGATACTAAGAGTGACTGATAACACTGTGAACTAAATAAATTATGCAGTGAAGCCAGCTGAGTTTCCAGGTCTTCTAGCTATCTACGACTTGTATTTATGTAGTATTTAATATAAAGAATGTTCCAAAGCAGTCTATGAATGGCCGTGAGGAAAACAGTGATGAATTAAAATGAGAGAGATTAAGAATCTCTTAAACTTAAGATACTTAAATACTACCCAGGGCCAAGCTTCTAATGATTAGAAGCTTAGCCCTGGGTAGTATTTATTGCTCAGCCAACATCACTAATATTAGATAACCTGGTGATTTATCTCTTTTCTGTTTGTGGGACCTTGCTGAGAGTAAATTGATTGCAATTCCCTACATTACAGCACTTTAAAAATAACCCATGTGCTTTGGGGCATTTTGTTCATGGAAAGGGGCTACACAAATGCAAGTTCTTCCTTTCTTTGGTTGAAGAGTTGGGCTTTTGAGAACATTTTTAGGAGAAGATAGTGGAGAGGAAGAGAGGTTTAGGAAGGGAATGCCAAAGAATGGGTGGAAGGATGCTCTGTCACCAAGGGATGAAGAATTGGACAAACAGCCAGAAACAGAGGACAGGTGTGTTTGGGGCAGAGGGGTATTTAAGACTGGGGAAAATAGGGTGCTAAAAGACCTTAAAACAATCCAACCACAATGGTGAGGATAGAGGATATTAATACAAAAGCAAAGTGCTGTAGATGTGGGAAATCTGAAATAAAAAAAAAAGGAAATTCTCAGCATATCAGGTAGCATCCCTGAAGAGAGACAGAATTAACTTTTCATGACACTTGCCAGTTCTGATGAAAGGCCATTGACCTGAAACGTTAACTCTCTGTGCAGATGCTGCCTGACCTCTAAATATTTGCAGCATTTCTGTTTTTATTTTATATTTGATGAGGATATTACATTTGATGCATTTGGTGGTTGGAACCATATGGTCAGCTATGTAATTGGATAATGGCTGACTGCCATTTAGTGCAGAACAGGATAAGTGGCATTTTGGCATTTGCAAGGCTGGATGCTGGAACATTCACTTGATTTGAATAAGATGGAATTTATGAAAGGTGGAGGAAGACAGGCCCATAAGAATAGTATTGGAGTCATTGGGCTGAATTCCCGTTTGGCCGAAGAGACAAAATCGATGTGGATGAGGTAGCAATTTCATGTCCCCGAGTGGCATGCCAGCTTTCCAATATGGTTGGAAGAGGCAGCGGGTCCAGTACATTGGCAAGCTGCTTGAATGTGGCAGGTAACCAGTTAAGCCCCTTGAGGGCTTAATTAAGGGCAATCTACCAACTTAATTTTTCATCTGGCACAGGGGTATCCATCACACCTGGAGACTGTCCATGAAACTATGGCTCCCAGTGGCAGAGCAGGTAGACATTGGAGTCGTTAATGTGGGGTGCTTTCACCCTGATATCAGAAGGCCTTAATCTTCCTGACCCCCTGCAGGAATGGAAGTTGCACCTCCCTACATACTTCAGCAGCTCCCACTTCTGACGGTGGGGTTGCTGAATTTACAGTGCTTGAGAGCCTCCTATTGGCCCTCCAGACTCAGGAGCTTGTCTGCCAAACTTAATTGGACAAGGTTCCCAGAGGTAACCATTTAATTAACCTCCTCCTTCAAAATCATTCTCTGGAGCCTGGCGCTGACATTTGTGGATTCTGACCTGAATTTCCTCCCAACAGCTGGATCAGGACCCAGGAATGAAAATTCAGCTTGTTGAGTCTGGAGATGACAGTTGTTTGATGATAATAGCAGAAGGAGCTGAGACAGAGGTGGAAGGTGGAAGTAAACATTCTTTGTGTGTGTTACAAAAATATAAGTTGTTAAGGATATGAAGTTTGATTAGTTCATGATCTAATTATCTTTTCTTAAGGGTTTCCATTTGATCCTTGGGAAAACTGCAAATGATTGAGCTATTGTGCAGGTAAAATCATACTTTGGGCTATAGGGAGTGTGGTCTCAGTTATGAAAGTGGTCTAAGACACTAAGCTTGAATATTTTGGCATTCCAGTTACACCGTGCATTTGTGATCATCCCTGGCTTCGGAGGTGATAGTTTAAACACTTAACAACACTATAAATTTTATTATAACTGCCAAACAAATTTATTAATCAACAGTTAGATAAGTGAGCAACAACAATGGCACAGTGAAGATTTTACAGTAGTTCCAAGTTGAACTACTCATCTTCAAATTACTGGAAATGACAAATCGTTGAGCATGATGCATTGAATGTAAATTTAAATGTTAACCTTGTTGCCTATAAATCTATCTTTGGTAGCTTCAGACTGACAACCTAATTTTCCAAGATAGCCCTGAGAAGAACTTCAATATGATGAGGACGAAGCAAGTTTGAATACATATTTGTTAAGCACAAAAAAAGGTCACCAATCGGGTATACAAACAAAACCCACCAGATACTTGTATTTGAATTGAATTCCAAGGAATGGTCCTCTTTGTTGATGCCTGAACCAGATCATAAAGTCTTTTTTCCCTTGTTTGATATTATGTTGGGGCTTCATCTGTGAGTGAATCTGGTTTTGAACTTTATTTGTATGGCAGCAAAGAAAAAAAGCATACTCAAGATGCAAAAGCGGTTATTTTTTGTTGCACTGACAACCTTCTGACTCAGATCGTTATTATCCAAAACAAGCTGATGCTGACTCCTTCAAATCAGACATCTAATTATCTCTTGTTATGCGTGGTGTCATCTACGCTTGTTATTTAAACAAAATAATTTTAAAACGTTGAATTAGACCTAATGAGATGTATACATTTTAATCATAAGAGTTATTGCTTTTGCCACAGCTAAACCTAGATTAAAATGTTTAATTATAATGTAATCTTCAACAAACTATTAATCTGTAAAGGGTATTATACATGCTCCTTAAGAATAATGATTAGTAAGCTGAACAATTAAAAAATCTATAGTAATTGAATTTAAGATTATATTTTGAACTAGGTGATGACTGCAAAGTATATTTATGCATTGAAAGTCTGTGGTTGGATCAGCTGGGAGTTGTGAAGAAGGTACTTTATATTATCTAAATTAAAACAGGTTATTTTAATCCTGTGCATTTTTTTATATAAGATCATATTTAAATGTTATGTATAGTTATAAAAGCAGAGATTTTAAAGTAGTACATTGTTGAATCGATAAGGGTTTGAAGAAGAAGAGTAGGATTCTGGGGCTTTGGGTTCTCAGATTATAAATAAGGAGGCTTAGAACTGAATCAATTTTCAGTGCAGATGGCCATGAAAGAGACATGATGCTGGTTTTTAAAAGACATGTTAAAAGACATAGTTTAGGTCAGTGGTTCTCCAAGGCGTGGTGAGTGGACCACCAATATTCCGTGAGGGCCTTCCGCGGGCTGGTCCAAATGCAAGTTATTGACATGCAATGCCATAGCTGAGGCCATACGAGAGAACAGGCCTGAATCCTCATCCCTACCACTCACGTGACGTCACACAGCCAGATCGGCTCGGCAAGAGTGGTCACAACTGTGAGCAACAATAGTGTTGTTTTATAAGCAAGATTTATATTACAACATACAGCTGTGTTATTGGATTTTCAACACATTTGGGCCTGAAAACGAAGAGGAATTGGGTGAACATGGAGCTGAAATGAGACTGAAACTCTCAAGCTTGGGACGAGATATCACCTCATTGGTGTCTCATCAGAAGCAGCTCCATTTTCCCTATTGATCCTGATTAATTTTTTCATGGTAGCAAGCAAAAGTGAATGGGTGGGATCGATGGGTGGTCCGTGGATTCTTTTGACCCACCCAAGTTGTTACTGCACGTAAAGGTTTGAGGACCACTGGTAATTCAGGCTTTTAAATTAAATTGTAATTGTGGAATGAGAGTTTGAAGGAACACCTCCCCTCCCTGAATGTATAGTAACTTAGCAAACTCTTGAGTAAAAAAGCCATTTGCTTTATTCACTTTACCCTTCCGAACCTCCTATCAGCTTCGTTAACCAGTTCAAGAGTAATCCTTTAAACTTCCGAATAGGAATTAGTTATCCAGTCCCTCTTTTTTTTTAAACTCTGCCATGGATTGCTCATCCACCATCTTGCTAGTAAAGTGCTTTCATGATTTGATCACCCTCTTACTTAAAGAAAACTTGCTTTAATTTCCTGTTTTCTTTTGCCTTCCTTAAATTTAAACTGATTAAAGCCTTTCCTGAATATAATTTCTCCATATCTGTGAAAAATGTAAAGATTTCAGAAAGAACCTTGCAAAACAACTTGCATTTATATAACATCTTTAACATAGTTAAACATCTGAAGCTGTGTCACAGGAACAATATGAAACAAAACTTGACACTGAGCCACGTAAAAAAGTCATTAAGCCTGTTGACCAAAAGAAGGTAGGTTTTAAGCAGTGTCTTAAAGAAGAGAGAGAGAGGTTGAAATGCAGAAAGGCTTCGGGAGGAAATTCTAAATTAGGGCCTAAGCAGATGTAGGCATGGCTGGCAGTGGTAGGGCGATTAAAATCAAGGATGCACAAGAGGCTGGAATTGGAGGAACCCAGAGATCTCAGAGAGTTGTAGGTCTGCAAGGAATTACAGATTTTTTTATTCGTTCATTGACGAGCATGCCTGGCAAGGCTGGCATTTATTGTTCATCCTAGTTGCCCTTGAGAAGGGGGTGATGAGCCATCTTCTGGAACTCATGCAGTCATGGTGTGGGTGGGTAGACCCAGGGTGCTGTTGGGGACGGAATTCCAGGATTTTGACCCAGTGATAATGAAGGCACGGCGATATACTTACAAGACAGGATGGTGTGTGACTTGGAGAGGAGCTTGCAGGCGGTGATGTTCCAATGCATCTGCTACCCTTGGCCTTCTAGATGATTAGAGGTTACGGGTTTGGAAGGTGCTATTGAAGATAGGGAGAGACAAGGTCATGGAGGGATTTAAGAACAAGGTTGAGTATTTTAAATTAGTTGCACATGATGGTAATTTGAAACAAACCAAAAAAAGCTTGAAACAACATCTTGCATTTATGCAAAAGAAAGACTTATGTTTATATAGTGCCTTTCATGACTTCCATGTCCCAAAGCACTTTACAACAAATGAGGTACTTTTAAAGTATAGTCACTATTGTAATGCAGGAAACACTTGCACACAGCATGCTCCCACAAACCTCAATGTGGATAGTGACCAGAGAATATATTTTTGTGGTGTCGATTGAGGGGTAAATAATGGCTGGAACACTGGGGATAACCCCGCTGGAAATAGTGCAATGGGATCTTTTACATCCTGAGAGGTCAGGTGGGGCTTCAGTTTAATGCCTTATCTGAAATGCCTTATCTGCACCTCCGACAGTGCAGCACTCCCTCAACAATGCACTGGAACACCTACCTAGATTTTGTACTGAAGTCCTGGAGTTGAAGTTGAACTCACAACCTTCTGACTAAGAGGCAAGGGTGCTGCCAACTGAGCCAAAGCTCACACTGACAATAGTGCCTTTAATGTAGAAAAATATTCCAAGGCATTACACAGAGGCATGATCAGAAATAATTGGGATGTTAAACCAAAGTTGGAAGTATTAGGAGGGTTGCTTGAAACTGGTCAAAAAGATGAGTTTTAAGGAAAGACTTAATGGATGAGAAGGAGCTGGAGATGCAGAATGATTTAGAAAGGTAATTCCTTGCGTGAGACTAAGGTGGCTGAGAGCATGGCCACCAATAATGGGCAAAGGAAATAGGGGTGGTGGGAGGGCAGGGAGGGTGCAGGCAGGACAGGGCAGAGAGGTGAGTGGGACTGAGTGGGTCAGGATAAGAGCAGTAAAATTTTGGATGGCTAAAATTTTTGGATGATGGGAGGCCAGCAGGTAGGACATTGAAGTAGTCTAGTCTGGAGATGACAAAGGAAGTTTCAGTGACAAAAAAGGCCTGAGATGGGATGGAGAGGATAATGGTACAGAGGTGGATGTAGGTATTTTAAGCAATGTTTAGCATATAGGTTGGAACAGCTCACTTCCAGCTGAAGTAGTTTGTGAACAGTTTGGTTCAGTGTGAGACAGTGACAGGGAGAGGATAGAATTGATGAATGAGGGCATAATAGGAGCAATAAGGTTTTACTGGGGATCACATTGTTAGCTGAAGAATTTCTGTGGTTAATGAATGGGGAGGGCCAAAGCTATACAGTTGGGAATTTGAAACTGCAGTTGAAGGGAAGTTTCTTTTAAAGAGCTATGCTGATATCAGCAGGACTCGTGTGGACTTCTGATCAGAATGAACCTGATGCTCTGAAGTCCAGTACTTCAACAGTGAAAGACAATAGAGGATAGGATAGTGTAGGGGTTATGTTAATGGATGAATAATTCAGAGAGTGCAAGTTCAAATCTCACTGCCAGTTTGAGAATTCCAAATTCAAGTCAAAAAGTGATTGGATATTTATAAAACAGGCTGCCAATTGTTGATTATTTCGTGTGACCACGAAAGAAAAATGTCATATCTGCTATATTTTTTCTCTGAATCACGGGGCAGAATTTTTTGTTGGGTGTCAGGAGCCAGATGTTTGTGTGTCCCAAGCCCACGCTTCTTGACAGCCTGCTAGCTGGTGATTCTTTACGTGAGATGTTCGCCATCCAATTAAGGATGGTGGGTGAAACAAGAAGGTGGGAGAGCCTGCAGCAGTGTCCAGCTGGCAGCCCAACTGGGACAGGGGAGCACTGTTGACAAAGAGGGAGAACTAGGGGGTGCCTCAGCACTTATGAACGGCTTCATATTCAGGTACAAAGAAGAAGGCCCAAAACTGTGAAGGAGCCTGTGGCCACTATTGGGAGTCTTGTGGTCCCCTTATACAACCATTTCATTTAGCCTTCAATGGGCCTCCATCACTCAACTAGAGTCTGCCGCCACAGTGTTGCCTGGCTCACAACACAGCTAGGGGCCACATGAAATTTCCCTTACTGTGAGGAAATTGCCCTTAATTGGTGCCTTGATTGTCTGCCCACCTCTGTGGAAAAAGTTGCCTATTCCAATGGCAGCTGGTCCCAGGGAAACTGAAGCGGCACTTGCTTAGCAATAACCTGCTCACTGACGCTCAGTTTGGGTTACACCAGGGTCACTCAGTCCCTGACCTCAGCCTGTTTCAAACATGGATAAAAGAGCTGAACTCCAGAGGTGAGGTGACAGTGACTGCCCCTGACATCAAGGCAGTATTTGGCCGAGTGTGGCGTCAAGGAGCTTTTGCAAAACTGGAGTCAAAGGGACTCGGGAAAACTCTCCACTGGTTGGAGTCATACCCAGCACAAAGGAAGATGGTTGTGGTAGTTGAAGGTCAATCATCTCAGTTCAGGACATCACAGCAGGAGTTCCTCAGGATAGTGTCCTAGGCCCAAACATCCTTAGCTGCTTCATCAATGACTTTCCTTCCATCATAAGTTCAGAAGTGGGGATGTTCACTGATGATTGCACAATGTTCAGCACCATTTGTGACGCCTCAGATACTGACGCAGTCCATGTCCAAATGCAGCAAGACCTGGACAATATCCAGGCTTGGGCTGACAAGTGGCAAGTAACATTTGTGCCACACAAGTGTCAGGTAATGACCATCTCCAACAAGAGAGAATCCAACCATCGGTCCATGACATTCAATGGCATTACCATCATTGAATCTCCCACTATCAACATCCTGGGGGTTACCATTGACCAGAAACTGAACTGGACTAGCCATATAAATACTGTGGCTACAAGAGCAGGTCAGATGCTAGGAATCCTGCAGTGTGCAACTCACCTCCTAACTCCTCAAAGCCTGTCCACCATCTACAAGGCACAAGTCAGGAGTGTGATGGAATATTCTCCACTTGCCTGGATGATTGCAGCTCCCACAACACTCAAGAAGCTTGACACCATCCAGGACAAGGCAGCCTGTTTAATTGGCATGTCCTCCACATCATATTCTCTCCCTCTACTGCCGATGAACAGTGGCAGCAGTGTGTACCATCTATAAGATGCACTGCAAGGCTCCTTAGAGAGCATCTTCCAAACCCTGACCGCTACCATTAGAAGGATAAGGGCAGCAGATAGATGGAAACGTCAGCACCTGGAAGTTCCCCTCCAAGCCACTCACCATCCTGACTTGGAAATATATTGCCCTTCCTTCACTGTCACTGGGTAAAAGTCCTGGAACTCCCTCCTTAACAGCACTGTGGGTGTACCCACACCACATGGACTGCAGCGGTTCAAGAAGGCAGCTCACCAACACCTTCTCAAGGGCAACTAGGGATGAGCAATAAATGCTGACTTTGCCTGCAACACCCACATCCCAAGAATGATTAAAGAAGTTACTGTTGAATCTGCTTCTACCAACCTTTGAGGCAGTGTATTTTAAATCATAGTAACTTAGTTGTGTTTTACAAATAACAATTCTCCTCATCTCACCTCTGTCATTTTTTTAAACCAATTACCTTAAGTCTGTGTCCTCTGGCAACCAACCCACTGGAAACAGTTTCTCCTAATGTACTCTATCTAAATGTTTCATGATTTTGAACATCTCCATTAAAGCTCCCCATCACCTTCTTTGTTCTAAGGAGAACAATCCCAGTTTCTCTAGTCTGTCCACACAACTGCTCTGCATCTTTGCCAAGGCATTGACATCCTTTCAAAAGTGTGACACCCAGAATGAAGCAGAATACTGCAGCTGAGGCTGCACAGGTGATTTTTAAAGGTTTAGATCTACAAAATAATTCCCTTATTGCATGCTACTGTGAATTATTGTCCTCAGTATTCTGTCGTCTCATGATGATATTACAGTGAGCTCTCAAACTACAATCAATCTTAGCTCAGGTCTGCTCCCTTATTGATGCAATATTTTTGAAATTATAAATGCTGCACAGTACGAAGCTGTGAAATAATATGAGTATAGGTGACACCTTAAAAACTACTTCAGATTTAGCTTCTGCCAATTAAACTTGACCCAATCATCCATAACTCTGACAGTAACAGTAATGGGTTCTTTCTTGGAAACATAGAAAATAGGAGCAGGAGTAGGTCATTTGGCCTACGAGCCTTCTCCACCATTCCATATGATCATGGCCAATCTTCTATCTCAACGCCATACTCCCGCTTTCTCCCCATACCCCTTGATGCCTTTAGATTCTAGAAATCTATTTCCTTCTTAAATATATTCAGTGACTTGGCCTCCAGAGCCTTCTGTGGTAGAGAATTCTACAGGTTCACCACCCTCTGAGTGAAGAAATTTCTCATCTCAGTCCTAAATGGCCTATTCCGTATCCTGAAACTGTGACCCCTTGTTTTAGACCCCCAGTGAGAGCAAACATCATCCTGCATCCAGCCTGTCCAGAATTTTATACGCTTCAATGAGATTTTCTCTCCTTCGAGTATTTGTCTAATTTCCATTATAAGTTACTTTTGAACCTGCTTCTCCTATCCTTTGAAGCAGTGTATTCAGTGTATTTCCAATCATAGTAACTTCGTTGTGTTTTAAAAATGACAATACTCCTTACTGCACCTCTGCCTTTTTTTTTAACCAATACCTTCTTTCATTCTCCTTGCAACCCACTGATTTAGAAGTTTTATATCCTGACAGTGTTATCACTAGGCTTATTTGACATCTTGGAAGCCTATCACCATCTCAGCTGGGATCAGGCAATGAGGAATTGAAGTAAAACTTTCTGTTTTGTTTTGCTAAGTACTATACTGCATAGTGTACTTAACTACTACATGATATTCTTTTTGTAAATGTTTATGTTTGTGATCTGTGCAGTGTTATGGTGGCCATTGGAATTAGAACATGGTAGCTCCAGTTAGAATTGCTGATTTTTGTCAACCCCAGATACCACATCAGGGTTTCATTTATTTGGTGCACCAGGCTGTTGCAAGCAGTACACCAAGAATTCTGGGCTTGTAAATCAGCCTTCCATATTTATGCCAGGATACCAGAGCTGCTGCTTTTTAACCTCAGAGTTTAATGATGGTCCAAAAGTGCAGTTTACCAGTGATGAAATTTGATGTGCTGGGAGTAGTATTAACTTGTGGGTGGCTTACTGTCTGAACACACTGGCAGCCTGCCCGTCCCAGGATGAAGTGGTGGAGTCATGTTGAGGCTCTGGGCTGATTTAAATAGAAATAACACCAACGAATACTTACATGGGGCATGGACAGGGTGGATAGGGAGCAGCTGTTCCCCTTAGTTGAAGGGTCAATCACAAGGGGACATAAATTCAAGGCGAAGGGCAGGAGGTTTAGGGGGGATGCGAGGAAAAACTTTTTTACCCAGAGTGTGGTGACGGTCTGGAATGCGCTGCCTGGGAGGGTGGTGGAGACAGGTTGCCTCACATCCTTTAAGAAGTACCTGGACGAGCACTTGGCACATCATAACATTCAAGGCTATGGGCCAAGTGCTGGTAAATGGGGTAAGGTAGTCAGGTGTTTCTCACGTGTCGGTGCAGACTCGATGGGCCAAATGGCCTCCTCTGCACTGTGTGATCCTGTGATTCTGTGATTTATACAGCACCTTTAACATAATGAAAATAATCCTTCACAGAGGCATTGTCAGATTAAATGTGGCCCTCTGCCCAAAAAGGTGATTGTAGGGAGGCAATGGCATAGTGGTATTGTTGCTGGACTAGTAATCCAGAGACCCAGGGTAATCCCCTGGGGACCCCGGGTTTGAATCGCGCCACAGCAGGTGGTGAAATTTGAATTCAATAAAAATCTGGAAATAAAACTAAATTAATTAAATCAACTAAAAGTCTAATGATGACCATGAAACCATTGTCGATTGTTGTAAAAACCCATCTGGTTCACTAATGTTCTTTAGGGAAGGAAATCTGCCATCTTTACCTGGCCTGGCCTACATGGCCCACCCACAGTAATGTGGCCTCTGAACTAGGGCAACTAGGGATGGGTAATAAATGCTGGCCTGGCCAGTGATGCCCACATCCCATGAATAATAAAAAGGACAGGCAACCAAAAATTCATCAAAGAGGACATAGGAACATAGGGGCAGGAAGTAGGCCATTCAGCCCTTCGAACCTGCTCCACTATTCAATTTGATCATGGCTGATCATCCGCTTCAATGTCTTTTCCCCACAGTATCCCATACCCATTTACATCAGTGGCATTTAGAAATCTGTCAATCTTTACTTTAAACATACTCAATGACTGAACTTCAACAGCCCCCTAGGGTAGAGATTTCCAAAGATTCACAACCCTCTGAGTAAAAAAAAATCCTTATCTTGGTCCTAAGTGCCTTCCCATTTATTTTGAAATTGTGTCCCCTTTTTCTAGACTCCCCAACCAGGGGATACATCTTACCTGCATCTACCCTATCTATCTCTTTAAGTTTTTTTTATTCTTTATTGGGATGTGGGTGTTGTGGGCCAGCATTTATTGTAGGCCAGCATTTATTGCCCATACCTTACTGCCCTTGTTCCAAGGGTATTTTAAGAATCAACCACATTGAATATGGAGTCACATGTAGGTCAGATCAGGTAAGGATTGCAGATTTACCTCCCTAAAGGGGCATTAGTGAACCAGATGGGTTTTTACAACAATTGACAATGGTTTCATGATCATCATTAGACTTTTAGTTCCAGATTTTTAAAAAAATTCAAATTCCACCACCTGCTGTGGTGGCATTTGAACTTGGGTTCCCAGAGCATTACCCTGGGTCTCTGGATTACCAGTCCAGTGCCAATACCACTATGCCACCACCTCCCCCAGGTAGGTTTCAATGAGATCACCTCTCATTCTTGGGAACCCTAGAGAACTCTACTGGCCCAGTTTCCCCAATTATTCATAGGACAGTCCTGCCATCCCAGGAACAATTCTGGTGAACCTTCGTTGCACTTCCTCTATGGCAATAATATCCTTCCTAAGGTAAGGGGACCAAAACTGCACACAGTACACCAGGTGCAGCCTAATCAAGCTTCTATACAGTTGAAACAAGACTTCACTACTCCTGTACTCCAACCCCCTTGTGATAAAGACTGACATACCATTAGCCTTCCTAATTGCCTGCTGCACCTGCATGTTAGTCTTCAGTGACTTATTGACAAGGACACCCAGGTCCTTGAGTACATGTACGCTTACTAATCTTTTGCCATTTAAGAAATACTCTGTATATCTGTTCCTCCCACCAAAGTGGATAACCTCATATTTTTCCACATTATATTCCATCTGCCATGTTCTTGCCCATTCACTAAGTCTGCCCAAACTTTCTTGACCCTGCTTTGCATCTTCTTCACAACATACATTCCCATCTAGCTTTGCGTCACCTGTGAACTTGGAAATATTACATTTGGTCCCCAGGTCCAAATCATTGATATATATTGTGAACAGCTGGGACCCAAGTACTGATCCCTGCAAGTATCCCACCAGTCACAGCCTACCAACATGAGAATGACCCGTTTATTCCTACTTTCTGTTTCCTGCCTGTTGACCAATCCTTAATCCATGCTAGTATATTACTTCCTATCTCATGTGCACTTCCCATTTGCTAATCAACTTCCTACGGGCATATCAAAGCCTTCTGGAAAATCTAAGCATACTACGTCCACCGGCTCCTCTTTATCAGTTCTGTTAAAAAAACTCCAACAGGTTCATCAAACATGATTTCTCACTCATAAATCCATGTTGACTATGCCCAATCAGATCATTATTATCAAAGTGTCCACTTATCATATTCTTTAGAATAGATTGTAGCATTTTTGCTACTACTAACGTAAGGCTAACAGGTCTGTAGTTCCCTGTTTTCTGGCCTCCTTTCTTAAATAGTGGAGTGACATTTGCTACCTTCCAATCTGCGGGAACCATCCCAGAATCTATAGAATTTTGGAAGATGATCACTAATGCATCCATTATCTCCATAACCAACTCTTTCAACACTCTGGGATGTAGATCATCAGTTCCCAGGGACTTATCAACCTTCAGGCCCATTAATTTCTCCACTACGACCTTCTTACTAATTCAAATTTCCTTCAATTCCTCATTCTCCTTGGATCTCTAATTCTGGGAGATTTCTTGAATCTTCCTCAGCGAAGACAGACACAGAAGCTGATTTAGCTTCTTTGCTATTTCTCTATTCCCTATTATAAAATCTCCTGACTCTGCCTGTAATGGACTCACATTTGTCTTAGCCAAACATTTCCTTTTAACGTACCTATAGAAACTTTTACAGGTCGTTTTTATGTTTTTTGCTACTTTATATTCATATTTGATTCTCCTTTTTTTACATCAGTTTCTTGGTTAGAGGTGGACTTCAAGGATTGTCTTAAATAAAAAGAGAGAGGTGGAGAGGTTTAGGAGAGGAATCCAGAATCTAGGGTCCAGGCACTAGAGGCACAAGTGTCAATGGTGGGATGAAAGAAAACAAAAATGTGGGAGAGGCCAGAATAGGAGCTTTGCAGAGCTCTGAGAGTTGTATGCAAGGATCCTGCTAAGCTATGTGGATAGCAGCCTGGAAGGTATTGGCAGGCCTTGTTCCATGACAAATGCTGCCCGTGTGCACCTAGGTGACAAATTTAAAGGACTGTGTGCTGCAGTAAATCAAGGATGTGGAAGAGGCCAGAATCGGAGGTTCACAGAGCTCTCAGAGAGCTGTAGGTAAGCCTCAGGCTAAACTGCCTGGGGGCTCAGCCAGAAGGTACTGCAAAGCCCTTGTTGTGTGACAAATACTGCTTGTGTGTGGCCAGATGACAAGTTTAAAGAACCTTTTGTTGAAAAGACTGGCTGTACATAACAACTCCTTTTTAAAGGGCATCTTGTTTGTCAGGCTGGTGGAGGTTAAAGAGATGGGGAAAGGCAAGGCCATGGAGGAATTTGAATATGTGGAGAATTTTAAGTTTGAGATGTTGGCGGAGCAGGAACCAGTATAGGTCAGCATGCACAGGGGAGATGGCTGAATCAGACTTGGTGTGAGTTGGGATACAGGCAGCAGAGTTTTGGGCAAGTTGCGAGCCCTAAAGAGAGGTCTGAACGCAGCAGTCCAGATTCAGGCCTGCCATCTGCTGCTGTTACTATTGGAAGGTAAATGTGGGAAGATGGGTGGTCAGATGGGAAGCTGGAGCAGCTGTGCCCAGGTTATTTTTATGGGGCCAGGACCTGCACTCCTGCTCCTCCTGATTCCACAAAAATTATTAAAAGTTACCTTACTAGGGCCTCTTTGGCCCTATCACCAATGAAACCCACTGTTAGGCGAGTGCATAGTGCATGCTCCCACCAGTTCCAGCCTAATATGACAGATGATGTGCCAGGCAGATCAAATCCAAGACGGAAACTTAATCATGCAGTCACAATGTTTTTGCAATTTGTATTTTATTTCGAGATGTGTGCCCTGAATTCAACAGTAATAAGTTCACCAAGATGCTAGAGATTTTTTTTAGAAAACTAAATTAACATTTATTAAAAAAAGGAAAGATTTTAAGCATATACTTAGGTCTACAAATTACTGCTATGATAACTCCTACAACTCCTAATTAACCTGGCTTCCAGTTACATCCCCATTAAGGCAATGGTAAAAAAAAATAGATTTAAACAGATCCAGGCAAGTCAACACAATGCCCTGGGCAGTAGAATTCAAAGTGGCTTTTCCCAGCTTCAGTTTCTGTAGACAGCAGCTTAGTGCACAACTACTGGAGACTTTTCACATTTTTGGTAGATCTCACAGTGCCTTTTTCTCTTAACACATAGCCTCTTCTCCTTTATACATGTTTCTCTTTTTTAATTCAAATTCCATTGTTCCCATATGTCTTTGGAACTTTACCTTTCTTATAATATAAATCTTTTCATGGTGCTAATACTATTAGTAACCTTTGGGAAAAATAAACACACTGCTTGGCCTAACTTCCCTGGCTAGATGTAACATCCTACCATCTCTTTGAAATTCAAACTACCCTGATTTATCTAAAAATGAAAATTCTCCTCACCTCACATTCTAAAACTTCAGCCATGTTTACGTATTTAGCATTTCAAACCAGCTTCTTTTGATGAGTCAAAGTCTCCAGACCAGCTGTCTCCAATTCAATTAAATCCCACACACACACACATAGAGAAACAATCCAAACTCCACTATTAACCTATTTTTACAATAAATCACAATAATATCCTGAGAATTATTATACTTTCGTGACACACATCATAGCAGCCCGATTCCCATTCTAAAGAAGGCTATTATCTGAATAGGCAGCCATTTGGCCTGCTCAGCAGTTATTTTCTGTAAAACTGGCAGTGCATTAATGGACCATTGAGTCCATCAGCACCATTTTGAACCTGTTAGCATTTTCTTGTCAGCTTCACGAGTTAAAATTGACTGTTTCTTCTTACCCTGGGCGTTCCTTCCAGATTATATCATTATCTAACAAAAGCCTACCGCCACTCAGTAAACATGGAAATAAAGCACACACAATTCTTTAAAAAAAACTCGTACTCTCTTCTGTTTTGTCTTGCCATTCTACCAACAAATGTATACAAAGACTAAAGCATTGAACACAAGCAATGAATGTTGCAATTGCAAGTCCAACAATGGACCCTACTACACGTTTTATTTTACAAATCAGAAATGCAATTAGCCACATTTGGATTGTCAAATCAGCCACATGTTGTTAGTGCTTAAAGAATTGGACACTGAGCACAAGATGAGTTTGGAACTAAATAAGATAATCTGATGGGCCTTTACAGTGGTGTGAATTGAATGAACAAAATTACCTTAGAAAAGAATTTTAGGATGGTGCAGTTTCCCACCCCACCACCCGAGAGTGAGCAGGGAACGCACCCCCACCAATACTGGCTACCACACAGCCATTTAATGCTCCAATGAGTGTTAATTGGCTGGCGATGGGACTCTTGCCCCTCAGTCAGGCGGAAGTCCCACCTGACAAAGCTGCTGGCCAATCTGATTGGCTGGCAACTGTCTAGTCCCAGCAGCGCCAGAAGCTGCAGTGGACAGGACTGGAACTGCAAGCAGTCCCCCAGAGTCTAAGGCAGGGATTTTCTCGTCCCACCCGCCACTGGGATCTCCCAGTCCCATTGAAAGTCAATGGACTTTTTGGCTGGCTTGCTGCATCCCCTATGGTAGACCCTGAGAATCCTGGCTTAAGTTCCGGGAGCCTAGGATCAGGCAAGTTTGGGGATCTCAGGACACGGACAGGAGCTGAGACATGGGGTGGTGGGGGTATTGGTGGAGAGGTCAGGGGGGGAGGAAGCCAAATGTTGAAAGGAGGCTCTTGATGGAGGCGCCCCATCCCCTCCTACCCGAGGTCTGAGCAGGGCCACTTTCTGGGCTTCTCACTCTGACCCTCCCGCCAACATGAAAATTGAGGCTGGGTGGGAAGCGACCCTTAAGCGGTCATTAATTAGAAACCTCTAAGAAGAAAGCAGTTGTAATGTAAAATTGAGTAAAGGAGGTAAAGAAATATCTAGCTGAGTTTGAAACATCTCTTTTTCATTTTTTCTTTATTTAATTGGTGTCGTTCAAATAAGCAGCAATTTTAAAAGTGTTCATTCCCAGACCAGAGGCAAGGAGAGACTTGGTTTAAACCTAAAATGAGGAGCACTAAATTGCACATGCCCCATGAAGAAAGTGGAAACAGGGAAATAAATTATAATCTAGGATATATGTGGAGAAGGATATGCAGGAAGAGAAAGAGAAATAAAGGGAAAATGTACCTGAAAGAGCAGAAATGAAAAGTACCATGACTGGGTCACAGGAAGGGAAAGAGAATGGCCAAGAGAAAAACAAGGCAGTAGAAGTAATGGACTTTCGTCTGGAGCAACAGCTAAAATGCAAACACAAATGGACCTAGAGCGAATTTAGATTACATTGGCATGGCAGGGGTTAGGAGAGCCATGTTCTGGTCATAAACAGAGGTCAGGAACGCATAATATGAGTCCAAAGTTAAGGTTCGACATCCAATGATGAAGTTGCCTTGCAGACAAGGTGGAGTTAGCTTTGAGCAAACAGCAAACCAATGGCAGGTTTGGAGATAGTTGTGGAGCATGTGTGAATCCAGGAGCTGTTTGAAAGGCCTGATCCTAAGAACTGGTATACCACCAAGTGTTGTTCGTGAGCTCCTTCTTATCCCATAGAGTTGAGAAGTTTTAGCCAAGTAGGTCCAGGATTCACATGAGTTGTTAAAAGATTGTACTGTACAGATGAAGGGAGACACTTCAACCTATAAATTACTAAACTATTCAATGGACAAAATGCTTTTTCTTAAAAAATGGAAAGTTTTTGCCACTGAGTGATAGAACACGGAACATCACATTCTAAGTTGTCAGTTTCAATTTTGGCATGATGTGGACATAGACTTTGAGGCCTGTTGCGTTTCAAAAGGAGGGAGGTAACATCCAATACTCAATTAACTCGTAGCTATGTTCACAAATGCCCTGAAGCTGATTATAGAATGGCAATGACAAAAACAATTAAAAACCTTTCTGTTAATCTCTTTTGAGAAGGGGATTCCCCGCCCGCACCACCAAAAAAAAAGTGAAGTACTTAATATGTAAAATTTTTGAAACTTTGATCCCTGAAACTTTTCTGGTTAGACAGTTGCAGCTACTGCCAAGATAACCAGATATGTGAAATTCGTGTTCTATGTACAATTATCTAATGTTGTTCAGTTTCCAATGTTTCACCCAAGTGATCAGGAGGGGTTTTTGATCTGTAAATTAATGTGTAAGTTGCATCATAAATGATATTTACTGTGCCCAATCAAATTCAACTGCAAAAATAAATGGCCTCATTCAGAAACTGTTCTTATGATGCAGTAATTGATCATCGATTCAGCTGAGCAAATGTTCCCACTTATCACAATATGTACCTGACTAACAACATCAAAACAACAACAAAAAGAGAGGAGCTAGCATTTCACAGTTCACACAGTGGAAAGTTCCAGATAACAACTTATCAGGCTAACTTTAAATTTTAAATATGAGGTGTAGCATCACAGTAAAGGATCATAGAACCTTACAGCACAGAAGGAGGCCATTTGGCTCAGCATGCTTAACTTGGCTCTTCAAAAGAGCTATCCAATTAAGATCACTCCCCGCTCTCACCACATAGAGCTGCAATATTTTCCTTTTCAGCTATATATTCAGTTCCTTTGGTGGTGGTGTTATGATGGTGGGAGCCCTTGCCAACTTCTTCACACAACTTCTTCACACTAATCAGCAACAATGCCACAGATTGTGTATGCCCGTGTACTTCAATCTTTTGTGCATTTGTTGGTAAAATGGTAAGGGGAAAAGCAGAGAGTGTCGGGTGTATTTTGATCATTCTGAGTACTTTATTGCTCGGTTACAGATTTTAGATGTTTGTTAAGTAAATATACACGTGAAGTATATTTATCTGTACTCTGTGTGTGTAGGTAAGGCATCAACCTCTCCTCAAAAAAACTCATCTTCCACTCCTCTGTACTGATAAAGTATTGCCTGATCTCCAAACTCCTTTTCTCTACACATTCCCTGAACATGTTAGTATCTCCCAAATTCATCTCCAAGACCTACGCAAAGGCCTGTGCCAAGTTGGTGCTGAGCTCCTCCATGCTCCTTGACTGAAGGCTTTCTGATAGGCCTGCTAATGCACCAAGCATTTCAGTGTGTAAATCCACCTCCTTCTGTTGACTGCACTACCGAAGTCCTCATCTGGACCTTCTGCAGCATGAATCAAAAATCGTCCTGCCCTCCAACAAGCTGGCACCTGCGCTCTCCTACCCTGCCTGCAAACCAGTCATACCCAGTGTGCTACCAAGATCGGATCCTGCCTCAATGCTTTCCTCTAAAGCAGGGCTTCCCAAACTCGGGGTCTCGAGATGAGATTCTGGGCTTTCAAACTCTAGGGCAGCAATGGCTGCCATTGAGCTCCGATTGAATGTGAACAGTTTTTATTTGTAATGGTGGCATTGCCTGGATGACCCATATTTGAGGTCTGATTCCTGCTCCAAATAACCCACTGAAAAGGTCCCATGCTCTCACACGTCTCTCACCACTGCACCACACGCCTCAAAATGGGGTCACAGTCGGAAAAAGTTTGGAAAGCACTGCTCTGAAGTATGTGAAGTATGGTAGCTGTGAGCATGGAAGTGAGTGATGATGTTTCTTTATCATCACTGTCTTCCTGCTCTTCCACCATTGCCTGAGTAAGTTTCAGATCTTGGGTATCTGAAAGGACAAAGGCACAAGGGGTTGGATTGTAGTTTGGGGAGGGGGGGAAAGCAAGAGGAGCATCTGCTTATATCACCTGAAGCTTGTAAATGAGAAGAGATTGTGGGATGAGGGGAAAGTGGAATCTGAGAGATAATATCAGCCTCGATTGTTTCAGCCCCGCCACTGGCCATGGCCTCTGCCACCGTTGCTCCATTGTTAGTGATTACTGTTCCCTTCATTGGGCTAAGGACATGCATCCACGCCTGTCTCCCACCGGTTTGGTCCTGCTCCCCGTGATTATATAACACCTTGTCCTGCAAGAGGGAGGGAAGTGTTTCAGTGAGATTGGTGCCACCAGTTTGCGTGATCTGGCTGTTGAGGTTAAATAACTGGAGATTAAATAAATCTATGCAAGCTGTAAGATGTAGGTGTAAAGCTTGCAGCATTGATCAGCCTGTAAGGTATGAATGCAAGGTATGAGTTGTAATAGATAGTGATTGTTGGTAGGTGAGTGATAGGAGTTTGGTGAATTGAGCAGTCTGAAGCTAATGGTCCAGTTGTTAGGATATTGCATTTAAAGATACACTCACTGACCTTTGTGACGTCATTGAACTTGTTGCGCTACTGCATCCAGGTCCTTGGGGCTCAACTGCTGGCGTTTATCACAATGGCTATCTGACCCCACTGCCTTTGCAATGTCTATCCAGAGGGTCTCCTGGCCCCCTGTAAATACTGGACATCTCTTCTCCAACTCCTGCACCAAGACCTCCAGTCCGGTATGAGAGAACCTTGGAGCCTACTCCTACCACTGTTACATCATTAGTCTCTTCTTGCAGGCCAGATGCTGCTCCTTTGCCACTTCTTGCACCTACTGCTGCAGAGTCCACCTCCCCGAGCTCCAAACTAGCTTTAAGTAGTGCTAATCTCACACTCACTTGGGCTCTCTATTATGATGCGCAGCCACCCCATAGCTCACTGCACACTACTGAGCAGAAAGTACAGAGTTTGTGCGCTGCCTGCATCAGAGGCAACAAGCATAAGTTAATGTGCATCACGATACCCACACCTGTTTTCAGTGGTTAGTAACTAAAAATGGCTTCACTTCCCATTCCTGCTCTGTGGGGCGCTCAAGGATCTATCCTTATCTAATACGGAGTTAGTTTCCAGATGTATGCTGGTGACATCCAGCTTTGCTTGACCCCATCCAATGCCTCTTGTCTGACATGCAGTCTTGAATGAGCCTCAATTTCATCCAGTTAAACATTAGAAAGACCAAGGCATCATCTTCAGCCCTTGCCACAAGCTCTACTCTTGATACAGATCTAATTCCCTTCCTCAGCTAAAGTCTCTGGGTAAGCTAGGCTGTATGGAATCTCAGTGTTTTATCCACCCAGAGTTGAGATTCAGATCCCATTTCCTCTATCATCAAAAAGGTTGTCTACTTAAACCTCTGTGTCACTGCCCACCTCTGTCCCACATCATCTATCGGCTGCTAAAATTCTTTTGCATTCCTCTATCCTGCCTCAACAATTCCAATGCTCTCCTGGCCAGCATTCCATTTCAAACTTCACCCTTTGACCAAGCATTTGGCCATCCATCTCAGTATCTCCTTCAGTCAGCATCTGTAAAGCTCCTTCAGATGCTTTTCTATAAGGGAAATATATAGATGCAAGTTGTTGTTCTTGTGGTTTGCGATGATCTGTCATGTGGTGGGCAAGTTATGTTATTAATTACAAATGTTTGTGTGTTATCCACAATACAGACATGTCAGATATGCCAGATGTTACTTCCCAACAAGTGCAGTTTTTCATCGCACTTAAGAATACATCAACACAAATCTCCATACACATGTCCGGAATGTGGAGCGATATGCAGGTCCTCGCACTTTCAGACTCATGTCACCCGAAATTGCCTGCACTACACCCGTAAAGTCGGATACCGGTTAGTTGTGTGTTTGTGCTATTCAGTGAGTTTATTGCTGTTAGAGTTGCCATCCCTCCAGGATTGGCCTGGAGTCTCGAGGAATTGGAGATCAACCAGGGTAATGCTGTGTGCAATCCTGGAGAAAAATCATAGTGATAAAAGATAGGTTTGTTTTAAATTTTCTTTGAACATTTCTCTTTACCAGATATAAGAATACTGAAGAGGGGGGGAAAAAAGGCTGTTTGACTTGGCAGTCAAGCTAATTATCCAATTGGGTAATGAGTCATTTTGCTTTCTAATTGGCATAGGAAGGCAGTACATCACGAGGATGGATGTGTTGGCCAACGAATGGTTGGAGCATGAGGGCACCTTATGTGACGAAACCTCCAGGAATACATTTGATCATAGTTGGCAGCCCTAGTTACTGTATTTCTAAAATATTGACCCAGCTGGGGTTGAAATTTGCTTTTCTTTTTGCCTTTCAATTTATCCCTCCCTACTGGTATCCAGCCCACCAACCTACCACTCCTATTTGGATGCCCACTCTTAAAAGTTTAGAAACCAAAATAAAACTTTTAACCTGAAAAAAATACACAGTAGGCTTATCAGTTTTTGAAACAAATAGGATAATGTTTTGGTTATAAATGTTCCTTCAACTTTGATTGTAGCTGGGGAGTTGACACAAAATGAAGGAGGAGGAAACAAGGTAGGGGGGCTGCCAGCAGAGGTGATGCATACAATCCAAGGGAGAAAGGGCTTGGATCCGCACCTCTGGCAACATAAATAAATGCACGGGAAAATTCAATGCTGAACTGTTTATGCACAAGAATTTAATTTTCAGTTTGCTGTAAGGATGTTCTGTGTATTTTATTCCTGACTGATTTTTCTTCTTGCAGCTGTATACACTGTGGCGTTGTCTACGCTGACCTAGCAGCGCTCAAATCTCATATCCAAGGTGCCCACTGTGAGATCTTCTATAAATGTCCTATCTGCCCCATGGCTTTCAAGTCAGCACCGAGTACTCATTCACACGCCTACACACAGCATCCAGGCATCAAAATAGGAGAAGCTAAGTAAGTTTTATAAGCATGCTTACTACTAGATTATGAACAAAGATTTTTCTCACTGAGAGAAAGCACTTCTATTATGTGCAATGTCATTGCTCTTGTAAAAGTCCTATGTGAATAGAGTTTAAGCAACCTCAATTCAGATATCCTGCAGGACAAAACACATCTGCGGTTATCAAAATTAACAATCTTGCTCTGAAAGGTTACATGAACAGCAGGAACTTGGCTATGGGCTGCCTGTCTTTTGCCTCACTTAGGGAACGTTGCACTGGAGGAAACCAAGAATAGTTAACCTAGGATACAGAGAGAAACTAACATATGATTACAGAGTGTCACACTTGTTCAGGAGAGGATTTTCTTTTGAGATGCAGAAGAGGTATCATCACTGTTTCTGGAAAGGACATTTTTACTCTGCATTTCTCCATGATTTACTGAACTGGGTGCTTTTTCTGGCACTTATATAGTTCACCTAGATGAGCAGCAAAATGTAAAAGAGTATTCTTGAAATTTAGAGAATCAAAATGAGGATGCATGTTTGCCCTCAACTTCAGTTTATATCACAGAATTGCGGAATTGTTATAACACAGGAAGAGGCCATTTGGCCCATCGTATCTGCACCGACTCTCTGAATGAGCAACTCACCTAGCACCAGTCCCCCACCTCTTCCCCATAACCCTGCATATTCTTCCTTTTCAGATAACAGTCTAATTCCCATTTGAATGCTTTAGTTGAACCTGCCTCTACCACACTCTCAGGCAGAGCATTCCAAATCATAACCACTCTCTGCGTAAAAAAGTTTCTCATAATATCACTTTCTCTTCTTTTGCTAATTACTTTAAACCTGTGCTTTCTCATTCTCAATCCTTTCACAAGTGGGAACATTTTCTCCCTACCTACTCTGTCCAGACCTTTCATGATTTTGAAAACCTTGTTTTCTTGAAGGAAAACAGTCTTAACTTTTCTAAACTATCTTCATAACTGAAGTTCCTCATCCCTGGAATCATTCCCATTAACCCCTTCTGCACCCTCTCCAATGCCTTCACACCCTTCCTAAAGTGTGGTGCCCAGAACTGGATGCTCTACTCCAGCTGAGGCCAAACCAGTGACTTATACAAATTCAACATAACTTCCTTGCTCTTGAACTCTATGCCCCTATTAACAAAGCCCAGGATACTGTATACTTTATTAACTGCTCTCTCAACCTGTCCTGCCACCTTCAATGATTTATGCACATATACACCTCTGGTCCCTCTGCTCCTCCACCCCCTTTAGAGTTGCACCCTTTATTTCATATGTTCTCTCCATGTTCTTCCTACCAAAATGAATCGCCTGATACTTCTCTGCATTGAACTTCATCTGCCATCTATTTGCCCACTCCACCAACTTGCCTTTGTCCCTTGGAAGCTCTACACTATCCTCTTCACAGTTTCCAATTCTTCCAAGTTTTGTATCATCTGCAGACTTTGAAATTGTGCCCTGAACACCAAGGTCTAGGTCACTAATATATTGCAGGAAAAACACTGATCCCTGGTAACTCCACTGCAAACCTTCCTCCAGCAGGAAAAACATCCACTGCCCTCTGTCTCCTGTTGCTCAGCCAATTTCATATCCCTGTTGTCCTTTTATTCCATGAGCTCTAACTTTTCTCACAAATCTGTTGTGTGGCAGTTTCAAAAGCCTTTTCAAAGTCCATATATACCACATCAACAGGCCTCATCAACCATACCTCCTCAAAAAATTCCAGCAAGTCAGTCAAACATGATTTTCCCTTAAGAAATCCATGCTGACTTTCCTTAATTAACCCACATTTGTCCAAGTGACCATTAATTTTGTCCCAAACTATTGCTTCTAATAGGTTCCCCACCACTGAAGTTGAACTGACTGGCCTGTATTTGTTGGGCTTATCCTTTCATGTTTTTTTTTGATTAAGGGTGTGAGGTTTGCAACTCTCCAGTTCTGTAAGGGAGGCTGAAAAATTATGGCCAGTGCCTCTGCAATTTCCACTCTCGCTTCCTTCAATATCTCACCTGGTCATAGAACCATAGAACCATAGAAAAGTTACAGCACAGACGCCTTATGGTGCCTTATCAATTTTAAGTACAGATAAGCTATCCAAAACAAAAATAAAAATACCTGGAAAAACTCAGCAGGTCTGGCAGCATCTGCGGAGGGGAGCACAGTTAACGTTTCGAGTCCGTATGACTCTTCAACAGAACTAAGTAAAAATAGAAAAGAGGTGGAATATAAGCTGGTTTAAGGGGTGGGGGGTGCAGTTGGAGGGGTGTAGAGCTGGATAGAGGGGCAGTGATAGGTGGAGATAGCCAAAAGATGTCATAGACAAAAGGACAAAGAGGTGTTGAAGGTGGTGATATTATCTAAGGAATGTGCTAATTAAGGGTAGAAAGCAGGACAAGCAAGGTACAGATAGCCCTAGCTATCCAATACCTCCTCTTTTTCAATTTCACACACATCTAGTGTCTGAATTATCTTATCTTTTACCTGGCCTGAGTAGCATCTTCTTCCTTGGTAAAGACAGGTGCAAAGTATTCATTTAGTACCTCAGCTATGTCCTCCACCTCCATTACAATCCCCTTTTGGGTCTGTAATCGGCCCTACTCCTCCTTTTATCAACCTTTTACTATTTGTGTGCCTGTAGAAGACTTTGTGATTCCCTTTTATGCTAGCTGCCAGTCTCTTTTCATACTCCCCTTTTGCTTCTTCATCTCTCCTTTGAACTTTCTATATTCAGCTTGGTTTTCATCTGTATTTTCTACTTGAAACCTGTCAAAAGCACATTTTTTTCTTCTTTATCTTAATTTCTATCTCCTTTGTCATCTAGGGAGCTCTGGGTTTGTTTGCCCTACCTTTCCCATTCGAGGGAATATAACTTGACTGTGCACAAATCATCTCTTCTACACTGATCAGCTACCATTCTCCCTGCCAACCTTTGACTCCAACTTATTTGGCCCAGATCCGTTATTATCCCATTGAAGTTGGTTTTCCTCCAGTTAATTTTTCTTACTCTGGACTGTTCTTTGCCCTTTTCCGTAGTCAGCCTAAACCTTATGATACAATGACCATTGCCCCTCGATGTTCTTCTACTGACATTTGACCCACCTCATTTCCAAAAACCAGGCTTAGCAGTGCCTCCTTCCTCATTGGACTGGAAACATACTGCTACAGAAAATTTTCCTGAACACACTCTAGGAACTCTTTCCCCTCTCTGCCCAATACATTACTACTATCCCAATATGTTATGTGTTAGTTTCTTGCTGAACTCTAGGATATTTTTCCTTTCTCTTCTCCAATGCCGTGTTTTCTAAGTGAGAAACGGGTCAGGCAACCCATTGGCAAGCTTCTGCTGTCCGTAAGCCAGTTGTAAGTAAGTGTACAAGATAGTGTAGTTACATTGATTTTCCCCCCATCCCCTGTAAAGCACATCACTATGACACCTCTCCTCAGTCTGCAATCTTAAACTTATATTGCTACTCCCAAATGTAGAATATTTATTTAAAATAAAGATTGTACTTGAACATCATACACAACAAATTGCTCTCTCTTAATGAGCAACGTTATCACTCTTGGAATTTTTATAGCTAGGTGAATCAAGATTTTTAAAAATGCTTGCTAGCACCCCTTAAAAGAGATTATCTAGGGTAGATATTGATTTTCGGTGATAAAATGAAAAGGGTGATAGCATATCCACATCGAAATAAAAATTGGGAGAGGTGTAAAACAGTTTGGTGAGTTGCTATCAACATATACATCAGTGCATTCAATTTGAATTTGACTTGCATAAAAGGAAGTCTGTATTTTTGGGCGTTGAAAACCAAAGATTTACTTTTAAACTGAATCATTGGTGCTTTTTTAGATCAATGGCTATGCACAGTTTAAAAATCTGCAGTCATTTTTTTGCCCTCCTCTAATTTTCATTGAATCTGTTCAATCCTAAGATGTAAAGCCAACATGGCAAAATAAATGCCTGTTTAGTCAACGGTCCTTGGAAACATGTAGCCAATGACACATCAAAATTTGAAATAAACTGATCCCTAGAATAAAGCACTTAGAGCCATTTGTAACCTTGAATTCTAGGGCAGAATATTGTGCTCGGCAGGTGGGCACGCGCCTGACCCAGCTGAGCATAAAATGACACGCAATGACGTTGGGCGAGCGTCCCGACGTCATCACGTAGTCCCGCGATATTTCGTTCAGTGGGTGTGCGCCGGGGTCGGCATCATGCCCGCAGACAAATAAAGGCCTATTAAGGCCATTAAAAAATAATTGAATTCAAATTTACGCTGCCCATCCAACCTTACGGTTGGCGGGCAGGCGAAAACGCCAGGTGGCCTTTGCACTTTTTAGGAAACCTTATCCATGGGCGGGATGAGGTTTCCTAAAGCAAATAAAAATAAAATTCAAATTTTACACTTGAATTAAAAACATGCCCCTGTTTTATGACATTTTTATTTTCTTCATTAGCCTTTTTAAACAGCACTTCATCTCGCTGAGGCAGCTCCGTGCCTCAGGGAGATTGAAGCGCTCTTTCGCGCGCATGCGTAAAGTTTGCGCTTGGCCCGCTTGCCCTCCTCCCGCCACCTGCACAGGCAGTGCTGTGCGCAGCCGCTCACATTCCATGTCGGGGTGGTGGGGGGGGCGGTGCTTAATTGGCCCCTCAGCGTGATATCGCGGTGCGGTTCATGATCGTGGGTGGCAGGCGGGATGCCAACTGCCCCTGCCGAGCACTCCCGACAAGGGCAAAATTCTGCCCTTGAGTTGTTGCTGGCTCATGATTTTGTTTGATGTGGATGTTTATGAGCGAAGAGCTTTAGAAAAGTGTGGATATAAATTTTCATCCTTTTGTTTCATTTGGGGTCAGTGGTGCATGATATTGAAAATAGTTTGTGACTAGAGGGGCTAAAACATGAGTCAAGATTTATTTTATGGTTAAGAATTAAGGCGTATTTTTCAGCGTACATCCTTCGTGGCATAATTGCTTGACTGAAACATGAAATTATGTTAAGACTATAGAGAGCTGATAAATTAATTTTTAAATGGACACCTTTCCTTGATAAATTCCATTAGGACAATAAGGATCTGCATTTATATGGAGTTGTCATGACCTCAGAACATCTCAAAGCACTTCACATCCAATGCAGCATTTTTGAAATGTAGTCAGTCACTTATAACTCAGGTAGCCAACTGTCATTTATCAATGACTAGCAGATTTACTATTCCCTGATCGGTAGGCAAGGTAAACTTTCTACCCACATTATCTTGCTTAATCAACTTTGATTGTATAATCCATTGTAAACCGACAAAAGTTCATTAGACATTCACTCAATGGCCCCCATTGCTTCTTTTGATTGTTGATAACATTGGAAGTAGAAGTTGAAAACCAAGAATTTCAACTGGAGTGCGGCACTCTTAACTATTGAGACTAAGTTATGCAGTCGGCTTTTGTCAGAGTGTCAGTGACCATGACTGTAGTTACTTAAATCGAATAACCCAGAAAACAGCTGGGAAGAACTGTAATAGTTTGCCAGGCAGGAACCAGATTTAGATGTAAATTTGGTAGATGGGACTATACAAAACTTGATTTGTTGATGCAGTTCATTGTAGTATTGTTGTATACCTTGAAATCAGAAGATTTTAAAGGCTCTTTTCCCCAAAGTTTAGTCTCATTTTACAATAGCTTTGGACTGTATTGTCGGCAGAACAATGCCACCATTGAATTAAAGAATATAATAGAACAGAACAGGCTGTAAAATATTGTTTCCAGTCTAGTTAAAATATCGAATGATTCTTGTTTTCACAGAAATGGACATAAAATGGTTGAAAATTGTGCCCCAAGTCTTAAAGTACTTTCAAATATATGCTAATTTTCCCCTTGTTTTTAGAATCATCTACAAATGCTCCATGTGTGACACAGTCTTTACTCAGCAAACCTTGCTGTGCAGCCATTTTGATCAACATGTTGCTAAGCAGAAAGTGTCAGTCTTCAAGTGCCCAGATTGTGCATTGCTGTATGCGCAGAAACAGCTCATGGTAGAACACATTAAGGTATATACCACCCATTTGTGTTATATTTGCTTTTGAAAGTGGGTAAACTACTTTGTTAAACTATTTGTTTAAATAAATAATTATTTAATTCTTAAGAGTATTGCTAAGAAAACTGTCCTGTGTACTTTGAAGCATTGAGTCTCTGGAGCTACCGAAGGCCCGGAAGGAGAGTAGGAGAACATTCCTGATAAATGTTCTCAGTCTTAGTCCAGCTGCTTCCAAAGGCTTTCTCAGTTTCTCCACTGAGAAACACCTTAATTTTAATCAGCAACATGTTTTAAAGTGATGTTGAAAGAAAGAACATTTATATAACATATTTCACCACCTCAGGATGTCCCAAAAAGCTTTACAGCAGATGAATTACTTTTAAAGTATATATATAGAGAAATACAGTTGTCAATTTGCGCAGAGCAAGGCACCACAGAAATGTGATACTGACCAGATAATCTGGCATTGGCTGAGGGATAAATATTGGCCAGGACACCAGTAGAATCCTCTTACTCTTCCATAAACACGCAATGGGATCTTTTACATCCACTTGAGCAGGCAAATGAGGCCTCAGTTTAACGTCACACCCGAAATATGGCACCTCCGACAGTGCAGCACTCCCTCAGTACTGCATTGAAGTACCAGCCTGGATTACATGCCCAAATCTCTGGATTGGGAGCTAAACCCACAACTTTATGACTTAGGGATGAGAATGCGACCCCTGAGCCAAGGCTGACACTCTGCCTCTTACGCTTGTCACCCTTAGTCAACAGTTACCCCATTTACTAGCACTTGTTAATTGTGTTTGTATTTTGATTCTCTGTATTGGATCATTAGCTTTTTTTAAAATCAGGGTCCGTCACTTTTTACATCTAGTTGTGGTCATACTATGCCAATGTTAAAATGTCTTAACTTTAAATTACTTTTGCTTAAAAATCTTGACCCAATGGATTGAATGTAATAATAATAACCTATATCCCTCATTCTTTCATTTTTCAGTCCATGCATGGCACACTCAAGAGCATTGAGGGTCCTCCCAACCTGGGGCCTCAGCAGCCATTGGTCACAAAGCCAGTAACTACATCAGCAGGACAGAACAAAACTGATGGGAGTGCTGTTAATGGCACTGACCGGCTTGGGAAGAAACCTTCAGTGGTTGTGAGGAAAACTGGGAGCCGGTCAAAAGCAAATAACCCTGGTTGGATGTGTCAAGACTGCGAGGAATGGTTTCCTGAACGAGAGGACTACATTTCTCACATGAAAAAGGACCATGGAAAGGTATGAACCAAATAACATGGAAGGAATCAGGCAGCAATTTCTGAGATCCAAGGAGTCCTGTAAAAACGTACAGGGAGAAACGATTAAACTAAATAACCCCTATAAGAAATAAAAACAGAAAATGCTGAAGAGGTCATCAACCTGAAACATTAGCTCTGTTTTCCTCTTCACAGATGCTGCCAGACCTGTTGTGTGTTTCCAACATTTTCTGTTTTTATTGCAGCTTTGTAACACCCCATGTATTTTGCTTTTGTAATCTCCGTAAAAGCTGCTTTTGGGAGCCATTTATAAAAACATGCCATAACGAAGAAGAACAGGTGCTTTATTTAAGGTTTATATAAATTATAAATATATAAATGAAATTATTGTATTTCAGAGTTGTAGTGAGCAGTAATTTCAATCTCCAAAATGTACCTGTGATTGTAGATGCCACAGTGTAAATGATTACTTCAGTATGTTGATCATGCTTGATGAATACAGCGAATAGCAGCATCATTTTAGCAGATCACATAAAAATAAACCTGGGTTGTGGTTTATTCTGAACAGTAAACTCTGACTGTAGCAACCACAGGCAGAATTTTGCCCTTGGTGGGCGTGTGGGCCCCACTGGCTTGGCGGAGGGATTCCCCAACTGTCAAAGTACGCTCTTTCGCGCATATGTGCGAAAGAGTGCACATCTCCCTGAGACTAAGTGCTGTCTCAGGGAGATTACTGAAAGTTTTTTAAACATCAAGAATAGACAAATAAAAAATTTATTAACACATCCCCCTCATGTGACGATGTTACACGAGATGGGACATGTTAATAAAAAGGACATAAAGTTTATTAAACATTTTTAAAACGGACATCAAACCTCATCCCGCCAGTGGATGAGGTTTCATGTTTTTTCTATTCCCCGCTGGGGCTCCTGGCCTGCCCACCAGCCTTAAGGTTGGACGGGTAGGGCATTTAATGAGCTTAATTATCCTGTCAATGGCCTCAATTGGCCATTGACAGGTCGGCGGGCAGACAGCTGATTTCGCCGTCTGCCCGCCTTCCTGAATATTTAAATGGGGCGGGATGATGTCGGGGGTTCCTCCCGACGTCATCCCGCGTCATTTTCGTGTCGGCGAGCGGGCCCCACCCCCAATTCGCTGACGGAAAAATTCTGGCCCACATGTGGGATTGGATTGGATACTCTCCGATCAGGAGAGGATCACTCCAATGACTCCAGTGGCCTCTAGACTTAACAGGAGTGTTATAGTAATTCTGCACCAAACTGACAAATGTAACAACAACTTTTTCTACACTTGGACAGCAAAAAAGTCTTGAATGCTTCTTGATAAGGAGGGACATACAATGGGCACTAGCCAGGAGATTGGCAAGGAGTGAAGGGATTCGATGGGGATATGATCATGGAGAAGAAGGATTATGAGAAGAATTATGAAGCAGAACAAGATCTAGCATGATGAGAGAAACTGGGTAGGCATTTCTTGAGGGCAGGAACATAGTACTTGGGCTTTTCAGACAAGAAGACTGGCCTAAGTGGCCTGGCAAAGGTAGACCCAGAAAATTAGCTCATACTAAATTGACAGTAAGACAAGGGGACACAGGATCAAACTTACAAGAAGTAAATTTAGGGCTGATGTCAGGAAGTTTTTCACACAAAAGGTTAATTTTGAGAGCCTTTGTCTGGTGTTACTAGGGCAGTAATGGCCTCACATTGAGTCACTTTGTCACAATGTTAATACCAACGATGCGACCATCTCCATTTTGGAAGGAATCTATTGGCAGGTATCTAAAGCACCTACCTTATTCAGGTGATTTACATCATAGGACTCCGATTGCCGCTTCGGGTAGAAACTGTTCGGAACCTGTGTCCCACCCGCCCAATTTCGGTTCCCAGTTAAAATTGGAGCTCAAATGATAGTTAACTCGGTGGTGCAGGTTGCACAGGACACCGTGAATTGACCTACTCTTTTTCAAATAGTGCCATGAAATTTTCTGTGGCCATGTAAATCAGCAGGCAGGGCCTCAATTTGACATCTCGACAAAGAGACAGCATCTCTGAAAGACGGTACACTCTCCAGCACTGAAGTTTCAAATTAGATTATGTCCTGGAGTGGGGCTTGAATTGATAACCTTTGAAACATGTTCTGGAGTGCTGCTACATGAATCAAGCTGACAATTGGGAACATTCAGATGAGGATTGACCACATTAGCATTGATTAAAATAAAAGCAAGTTATTATTGATCTAATTGTTTATTAAGTTGAATCACAAATAAGTCATAATAGAGCATATCACAGGCCTTTCGGAATATTTTAAACTTTCAAAAGGATAAGACCTTTCATTGCTGGGAATTAAATTATTGGACGTTTTTCATTCTTTCAGTTGAAATTTGGAAATTCGAAGTTCATAAAAATTGAGAAATGTTTTATCATCTTTCTAGCAGTAGCAATTATTGTGCATCTGAGTCAGCAGTTTATATAACTTCTTTAAATTGTTGGCCTGTGTTTTTTCCCTGCTATTTACATTCTCTCCTTCACCTATGTAGCCTCTTTCTCTTATGTTTTCTCTCTCTGCCAGTTTTACGCTAGTCACATAAACATGAAAGCAACTAATAAAACTAATCCAGGAAACTCAAAATCTGGGAAAGAGAATTGAAGCAACACTTTAGGTATCATCCTTTACCAGAACTGATGTTTATAATAGATGAACAGAAAAAGACAGTAATTACTGGAAATCTTAAATATAACAGGAAACATTTGAAATACACAGCAAGTCAAAGGCCATCTTTATAGAGAAAAGGTGTGGATGTTGAAACTCAAAACCGTTCTTGTAGCCTGCGATAGTTGTCTCTTAATAAAGTGTGATATGCAGTAAAATAGAAACTTCCAGAAGCCATGGCCAGGTAAATCAGTATCTGTGAAGTGAAAAGACAAGTTCATGTTCAAAACTGAAAGAGATTCCATATCAAACCGAAAATGTTGCCTCTAGTTCTCTCCACAGATGTTACCTGACCTGCTGAGCGTTTCCTGCATCTTTCTGTTCTTTCAGATTTCTAGCATCTAGCACAATATTTGGCTAATAGTTTACCAGTAATAGGACAATGAATTCTCTTTTGCTGGCATAAAATGGTACTACTGATTCACACAGAAGAGCTATGTTGATATAAATATAAATGATAGTTTAAAAGAAAACAAAATCCCTGTCATTAACGTTACTGTATTAGTAGTCCAAAGGCCTGGACCAATAATTCAAAGGATGTGAATTGAAATCCTAACATGGGAGTCAGAGAATTTGAATTCTGCTTTAAGAAAAAAATCTGGAAAAATAAAGTTGGGGCTGAATTTTCGTTTGTGCTCTAGGCCTGCACAATTTCACAGCTTGCAAAATGCACACCCGACCTGGGACTTTGCAAGGGATTTTTTTTTACCCCCCACGGTTTGGGATCACTGCATTTTGTGAGCTACAGCAGAGTGCAGAAAGAGTGTGGGTGTGGAGACAGGCTGGTTTAAATGTATGCCTCGGTTCTCCATCACAGCAGCCCAGCTCCGAACATCATTTAAAGGCCTCCTAAACCTCACCCCTCATCCCCCACCCCTCCCACTACCCCATTCCAACTCTCATTCCCCATACCACCTCACATTCCCCCAGGCCACCTTACATTCCACACGCCACCTCTGTGCCCCCCATGTATCCGCCATTGCCACTCACTCTGTATGCACTATGTACAGTTCTCAGGAGCCATGCAATAGCAATGGGAGTCATTTTAAAATCATTGGAAAACCATTAAACCTCTAACAGTCTAAGAAAAACTCTGAACGCAAACTCACTATCATTGATACTGGACCAAAAAACCCAAAGGAGAAAAGTGGTATTGCTTTAAGTGCCTAGCAAATTTCTAAACAAACAAGAAACAACATCTAAAACATTATCTGCTATTATAGGCTAGTAAAAGTTTCAATGGTTCGTGGATCAATAAGACCATGTGCTGAGTGGAAGCTTTTGAAACTCAACCAAGCAATCATAATGAAACAGCTGTTATAACAAAAACTTACAGCTCTACTGACAGAATAGATATACCTTTCCATTTCAAAGCAGAGTGCCTGTCAATCAATGGAGGGGGAGCAAGTGCAGACCATTTTTTCTACCTTCCCAACCAGGGTTTTTTTTTAAATAGATTTGCCAGTCCAATTAAATAAGGGGACAAAACTTGACGGCAGAGGACTTCCTTACATTTTTGACTGCATTATAGTACTTTCTCCAATAGAAAAGTATTGTAATGCACGTGAAAAATTGCACAATGCTGGTCAGTGTAAAGGTCAACTTACCTTTGCAGGACAGCTCCCTATGAAGAATCACTGCTTTAAAAACACATTTACATTACAATACAGCACCTAATAGTCACACTTGAGGATGTTAAAACATGTTACACTTACCTTTCAGAATGTTCCTGACTTCTAAGTTGGTTTTCCATCTTCACAAATTCCCAAACCTGCCATGCTTTTAATGGGCTTCCAAATACCTCACACCACCAGACGAAAATGGTGTGAGGGAGGAAATCCAATTTTCTTCCCCCATTTAAATTGGGGGTTCTGTCCTCAGCGGGGACGGGTGTGTTTTTTGCACAATAAGTATTCCCGACCCACAAAATTGGCGCGGAGTCGGGAATGTGCAGTAAGATTGGATTTCTTCCAAACAAAAAATCCAAATGTGGCCATTCGCACACCGAAATGCACCTCCATAGCCAGACAAAAATTTGGTTTTGGTCTCAGTAAAAGTGATCCTGAAGCCTTTAGGGAACGAAGCCTGCCATCCATACCCAATCTGGCCTATGGTTCCACCCCAATCTGGTTGACTATTAACTGTACTCTGAAGTAGCATAGCAAGACACGCAATTGTCTCAAACTGCTTGCCGTGATTTAAGAAGGAGGCCCACCTGCACCTTCACTAGAAAGTTGAAGACGGCCAATAAACGCTGGTCCTGCCACCCATGACCACATCTGAGAATAAATAAAAATGGAGTATTTTTAGGTTTGTCATTAATTAAACAAAGGTATGAAAACATCTTTCAAGGCTTCAGCTTTTTTCAGTTTCGTTGAACAGTGCTAAGCCTCATTAAAATCATCACCAAAGCAGATTTCTGTTGTTGCTGTGTGCGTTTTGGGAGAATGAACTAATTTTGCTGCTCCTGCATTTTGAGCACATGCAGACTGGATGTAACACTTTGCACTGTGTATTGGCATCATGATGTAGCTATGGAGAGAATAGAAGAACATGTGTTTGATGATTTCATGATGTTATCATAAACACATGTTACTACCACAAAGTGTAACATGTTTACTGAGCCCAGGAGACTAGTGTCACTTGGGAAGATTCGCTTTAAGAAAAGTTTTCCCAGCGGGTAATCTGACGTCGGCAAGATGTTGATTCTTGCTACAGCACATGGTGACTGAAAGCCCGATATAAAAGCAGCTCAAGTCAATAAGTGGAGAAAACGTGTATTTTAATGTATTTTAACCTTTTCTTCCATTTAATAAAACTTTCTGAGTCTAGTTTCTTACAAATACATTGGACAAAATTTTCTGCCCACCGGGCGGGCGGGTCCAACCCAATCTCCACCGGGCAGGGAGCCGATCCCCGCTGGAGAAGCGGGCCCCGTCACCATTTTAAGTGGGTGGGCCAATTAAGGCCCAACCAACATGACGCCCGACGGGAAGCGCTATGCGCTTCCTGTGCGGGCGTGGGGGGATTCCCCAAATGCGAGAGTGCGCTCTTTCACGCATGCGCACGAAAGAGCACACATCTCCCTGAGGCTAAGTGCTGCCTCAGGGAGATCTCTGACAGCTGTATAAACATTAAAAATAGAAAAAAAAACTCTTTAACATGTCCCCCTCATGTGACAATATCACACGAAATGGGACTTGTTAATAAATTTCACTAAAACTTTATTAAAGTTTTTTAAACCCTACATGAAGCCTCATCCCGCCAGTGGATGAGATTTCATGTTTTTTCTAGTTGCCGCTGGGGCTCCTGGCCTGCCCACCAGCCTTAAGGTTGGACGAGCAGGTCCTTTAATTGTTTTAATTATCCTGTCAATGGCCTCAATTGGCCATTGACAGGTCGGCGGGTGCACAGCTGATTTCGCTGTGCCCCCGCCTACCTGAAGATTCAAATGGGGCGGGATGATGTCAGGGGTTTCCCCGATGTCATCCCGCGTCATTTTGCGCGTCGACGAGCAAGCCCCGCCCCCTGCTCACCGATGGCAAAATTCAGCCCATTGTGTTCAGATCAGCCTGGTCTTCTTTTCAGGTAGTCAAATAAAGTCTGCAATACCTGGATGTATAAAGAAAACATTGATAGTTAGGATTGCCATTTTGGTTAGGGATAGTGAAGTTGACATATTCCTGGATATTTCATTAGATGGCCTCCCCCTTGCCACACCCACAACCAATTGCCCTAAACAGTCAAACAGCATTTTCCTTTCCTACCTCCAATATTTTTTTCACTAATAAACGCAAAATATGCAAAGAAGATGAAAGCAGCAGATAATATTCTAAGGGTCGACAGTCAAAACCTGTGTCAAAATCCTGGAACTCCCTTCCTAACAGCACTGTGGGTGAACCTACACCACACAGACTGCAGCGGTTCAAGAAGGCAGCTCACCAACACCTTCTCGAAAGTAGTTAAGGATGGGCAATAAATGCTGGTCTAGCCAGCGATGCCCACATCCCATAAATGAATAATTAACAAAAACAATATCCCTTGTACATTAGAAAACTAAGTAAATTAGAATGTTACATGATGTTTTAGATCAGAGATACAGAATTGTGGCAGACAAGGGATCTGGGGAAATGTCTTAAGTTGTTGTGCCTTTCACCTTCGATTTCAAAATGGATGCTGTTTAGTCTCCTCTCAATGATGAGCTTGTCTAGGGGTCAATTGCCATCTAGCTTCATGAGATCTGGAAAAAGATGAAACAACTTATCAACTTACAAGTGAAGAGTATGTTCTCTCCTTTGTCCCTGATCCTCTTGGGGTATTAAGGGTTGGAGAACCAAGGTGGGTAAGTGGAGTTAAGATAGAGATCAGCTAAAGTCTAATTGAATGGTGGATGCTTTCTTCCCTCCTATTCCTCCTTTCCATTGCTGTGTTTCTCTTCCTCGCCTTATGTCAAGTGTTTCTCATTAACAACGTTTTCGTCCTCTCAACCTTCTCTGCCCTAAGGAGAACAATTCCAGCTTTTCCAATCTATCCACATAACAGTATTCCCTGAAGGTTGAGAGGAGATCTGACAGAGGTGCTCAAAAATCATGGGGGTGGGTGTCTGGACAGAGTTAGGGAGAATCCATTGGAGGTGGGGTGAAGAACCAGAGGACATCAGCTTCTCCAATCTGTCTGCTAAACTGACGTCCCTCATCCCTGCAACCATTCTCGTCAATCTTTTTTGCACCCTCTCTTAATATCTTTACGTCCTTCCAAAAGTGTAGTGCCTACAATTGAACATAATACCGCAGTTGAGGCCAAACCAGTTTTATACAGATTCATCATAACTTTCTTGCTTTTGTACTCTATGCCTCTGTTTACAAAGCCTAGGATCCCATATGCTTTATTAACCAATTTCTCAGCCTGTCCTGTCACCATCAATGATTTGTGGACAAATGCCCTCAGGTCCCTCAGCTCCTGCACCCGTTTTAGAATTGTAACCTTTATTTCATATTGCCCCTCCTCGTTCTTTCTACCAGAATGATTCACTTCACATTTAAGACTTAAATAAATACTCAGCAGCTGCTTACCAGTCAGCTGCTTCCCTGGTGCTGCCTTTATTTTATATGGAGGTTCAGTTTAAGTTTATTGTGAAACTCAGAACCTTTTAATATCATTATCCCTTGTTAATTTTAACTTTATCCCCTAGATCTGATTAATTAATTGAACACTAATTGTAATTATATGATAAATTATCCATTTGGCTTTAGTTTTCAAACTAATTAATTGTTCATATCTTTCCTTACAATTGATTAATTTTAATTAAATTAAAATTAAACCACAAGTATACTCAACTCACAGGACTCCTTGACCTGTGGTGTCACTTGGCAATTATTTTCCTCTTGCTCAGTTCAGACGCATACCAGAGAGATGGCTCCCCACACCTCCCACTGCCCCCACGCCGCTGACCTCCTCTGTTAACACAGACACCCCAACGGCCTCCTCTTTTACAACTGACCTCCACCCTTGTTGGCTTCCTCATATACACCGAATCTGCCTTCACCACCCCCCCACCCCCGCCCCCCCAGCTGGCATCCTCATTTACACTGCCCTCCCTTCCAGCCCCCACTTTTAGACAGCCCTTCCCATCTAGCCTTTTTTACACTGCTCCACTCTGCTTCTAGCTCCCCCCCCTCCTTTTTCTGCTGGTATTTTAGGGGCAGTTTTGTGCTTTAGGCCCATGCTCACTGGGACCTGGATTGAGATTGACCAAATTTATCTGACATAGAAACCACGATCAGACAGCAGAGATTTTTTTTAACCTAATAGGCTGGGCTGGATTTTTGTCCAATATCAAGAGATGAAAGGCCAGATCTAACCCTTTTTCTAATACAGCTGGAATGCGAATTCATATAGCAACTTTAACTTAAAAAATTGTCCCAAGGCACTTCACAGGAGTATCAAACAGAGTATGACACTGAGCCTCATGAGGAGATATTGGGCTGGATTTTCACCCTTGAGATGGATGGCAGGAGTTTGGGAAATTACCCGGCTCGGCGCACCCACCTCAGGGGTAAGTTCCTGCAAAGCGGGATTTTGGTTCCAGGGTAGTGGATACTAACTGGGGTGGGGCATGCCGCCTCCACAAACAGTGCGGAGGCAGCCACAAGGACTGCCAGGTGCGGAGATGGGCTGTTTAAAAGACTCGCCTCGGTGCTCTGGATCTTCACCCCAATCACAATAAAATCAGTAAAGTCAGCCCTCTGGTCCTCACCCCCTCACCTCCCACACACTCCCCATGCCAACTTGTGCCACCTCATAACCCCCACCCAATGGTTCCTCATACTATCCATGCTAACCTATACCTTTCCGCCCACCTCCAATGGCCCCTCATACCCTCCATGCTTTCAATGCCCCTCTACCCAACCCCAGTGGCCACTCATACATTCCATGCTTTCTATGCCCATCCACCTACCCTGAATGGCCACTCATAGCCTCCATGCCAACTTCAATGCCCGTTTACCCAGTATACATTCTGCACAGAACCAATAAACCCTATAGTAACAATGTCATGCGTGAAAAAGCTTTAAAAAAATCATTCATTCATAACTTTTTACAAAAATCTTCTTATAGCCCTATTAACGTGTCAACCAGACCTCTAAATTATTCAATAGCAGAAACTGTAAGCAGTTGACACCTTGTGTACCTTTATCTTGTGTAAATAAACAATTGAGCAATTGAGAAAGAGGCCTAAGAGAGAAAGCTGTCATTGAAGTAATATTTTCTCTTGGGTGCAGCTGTCTCAACAGAATAATGGATGTCATCCAAAAATGCATAATGAGGCTTGGCTGAGGTCAGTGAACACAGGGGTGATGAGTGAACTGTACTTGGTGCGAGATAGGACATGGACAGCAGAGCTTTGGATGGCCTCTAGCTTACAGAGGGTAGAATGTGGGAGACCAGCAAGGAGTGCATTAGAATAGTGAAGCCTAAAGGTAACAAAGACATGGATGAGGGTTTCAAAAGCAGATGAACTGGGGTTAAGGTGGAGCTGGCCAAAGTTAGAGGTAATAGGCGGTTTCAGTGATGGTGCAAACACGATCGGAAGCTTATCTCAGGGTCAAACATGACCCAGAGGTTGCATACAGACAGGTTCAGCCTTAGATAGTTGCCAGCCAGAAGGGTTGAGTTAGTATCTCTGCACAAGATGACAGCTTGAATCTTGAAGAAATTTATTCTTTTACTTCAGTTTGTGGCACATTAATCTTATAAATATGCAATTTATTCCTTCTGCCCTGGCTTTGCACCATCTACTCCTACATCCTTATTATTGATTCTTAGAATTTCTAGGTGATTTAATCACTTAATTCCCATCTTCACATCTGACCTTGATTGAAGAGTATTTTGGCCGACTTTACATACAAATCGAGCTGAAACATTCCCCCCCACCCCCGTCTCCTTACACTGGTCTTTGAATTGGAGCTAGGCCATTTCAGAATGAAATCAGGAAGCCTACTCTTGTTCCTATGTTCCCAATGCCCTGCACTTCTGCAGGTGGTCACTTATGTGCGGGTGCAATTCCACAAAACTAACAGACTGGAGGTTGTCCTACACATTATTCTGTGAGCTTAGGTCGTGAAGACTGGTTGACGTTGTCCGCTGTTCACTAAGACACACCTTCAAGCAGGGAGCACTTGATGGCACTCAGATGCAGGATTCCTGGCCAGTATTTCCCTACTCTTGTTGGTGGCATTGAGGAGGCTAGCTGTAGTACCACACCACCCCCCTGGCTGATATTTGCTTCTTGAACACAGCAAGAATGAACCTAGAATCTTTCCAGTTTGCGTGGTACTTGAGCTTACGACCTTCCCATTTCATGGTTGGCCATTGGGAAGGTCTCACAGTTTTAATTACGTTGAGAAATTTTAACTTAGGTGAGGAATTTGTTGGTAGAGCAAATCAAAATGGCAGTTTTGTCAGCACAAGTGTTTCACCCCAATAAGCATTTAGTTTAATGGAACTGGTAACAAATTTCACTTTCTCATTGAATTTCCATCAAAGAGTAATTAGTGTGCTCTTTGGTTCCCAAGCACCAACATATCAGTTCATAGGTTGATCTAATAGTTTGCCACCTTAAGTTTCTGCATTTGGAGCACATCATTACTCTGATTATTAATGAACAGTGTGCTTTTGCCAGCAACGTTTAATTTTTATTTGCTGCACACACAAAGTTCATCACTTCTTCAGTTATATCACATTCATCTTAAATGTGTGGAATATTTATCTGTCAGTATGTGGGCAGCTGCTTTTGGCTGTAATCGAAACTTTGTTTTAGTGTCGAGTGTTTGGACTGAGGATATTGAGGTTGGCTGTACACAGGCAGTGCAGTTTTTGGGGCAGGTTACCTAAAATAGTAAAAATGGAGCAACTCTGATGATATGGGATGAAGAAAACTACTGTTTGTTTGAAAAAGGGACATTCATTTTTTGATTCTTTTATCTCTTCATGTCACAAGGTCCTACCAAGAAGGTAACCTGCTATGGGATCTCTGCTAATGCCATTCTTCAGCTGGTTGCCAGCGTTGGAGTGGAGCAGGGCAATGCCGGGTGACTTAGCATCTCATTCTACTACCTAACTTCCTGTGCTCTTCCTTTACAAGCAAGTACTTTTGTCTTTTCAGCTGAGATGAGAAATTCAGGGCAGAATTTTCCGCTCCCATTAGCACTGGGCGTATTTGGTGGCAGGAGCGGACAATATGGCATGAAGGCCAAAAATCGGTTTTATGCCATCGTGAAACCAATTTGCGATCGTCTGCTCTGCCCGTCAATGGCAGGCCGCATTTCCCTTTGTCCAATGCCGGGAACTTAATTTTAATCCATTTGCATCTCATCACTGTGTCTGCACGCCAGAATCATCCTCCCACATCGGCATGACTTCAGAATGGTGTGATCTACGATTGCCTTTAAAAGGCTTGCACCTGGCGAGTGGAACTTCGAGGGGAACTCGGAGGTGAGTGTACACAGCCTTGTGCAGCGCTCGTAAGGATCGCCTGTAGGACAGCAAGGAAGAGGTGCAACGCATTCGGTACGGGGGTGGGGGTAGTGGGGGGGTGGGGCACAGGCAAGTCGCTTTTGTTTGGTTGGCTTTTGGTGCGGTGCCGGGGCATGGGCTCCATTGCGGGTCGGCTTGGCGGGGGGGTGGGGCAAGGCAGCACTAACTGATGGAAATACACAAGCATATGCTGGGGTAGGGGGGTGCAGGTGGTGAGAGGGAGGGAAGCGTCCACGCATTTGGAAAAGCTTGTCAAAAGTGAGCATTCTTCCACAGCTGAGATCGTTCAGCTGCAGCTCCCATGACATTCTTGGAGTCAGACCCCTGAAGCATTTCTGCCCACTCAAGCAATGAAAAAGCATGAAAGTGCCACCAAATGCTCCAGAACTTTTCACCCCTCAGGCGCAGACTGCAAATTAATGTGCGTTTTAGTGGGCTTCAGAATAATTGGATGACTGGGCAAGTTGTAGAATCTCCTTGCGAAAGACGGCCATGCCGCAGTCACTGGTGGAGGCGCTCACAACCCTTTCCAATGTCTTGGACAAGTGTCCCTCATGGTTCAAGCTAGCAGTGCAATCTTGCAGTGTGGGTTAGGAGAATGCCTGCACCTGAGCTGAGAGCAGTCCAGTGGGCCAAGCTGACAATTGGTCAAGTGGAGTGGGGCAGACGAGGGTGGAGTTTCGGACAGCCATGAAGCGCACTATACACTGGCCATCCAAATGGTGGCCAGCATTCTCTGGCATGCGTGAAGGGGCCTTGAGATGCAGCCGGAGCCTGAGACTTAATCAAGAGAGGTCCTTAGGAGACATATGCTAACCCACCTGTCTCTCTCTTTAGTCCTGAAGGAAGAGAACATCGGGATCATCGGGATCAGAAGGGCAGTCCTGACATCCTCACCTTACATCTATGAACATTTGACTCCTGTGTGGCTGATGGCAAAGCACATACCCTCAGTGCTCAGCCTCATGTCATGGAGACACAGTGGAGGCCCTAATAGTCACTCGATTCCAGGAGGATGATGACGATATGCAGTGAGGACACTCCATAGATCTTCACATAGCCTCTGAGAATGTCTGACTCCTGTCTTGCTGAGGGCAGCTCACTTGCTCTGTGTTCATTGTCATATCATAGAGACGCAGCCTTGAAACTTCAAGTACACATGATCCTTTGGCAGCCTTCAGCACCTGAGCCCTTTAGGACCACACCGTCACTGGACGCAGATGCTGAAGAGATGGGGGGCCAACCTCACCTCAAAGCTGCTGAGAGCACACACAGAGAATGATGGAACTCTGTGACACCTGCCCACTGCATTCTAGCAGCAATGACAAGCACCAACGAGGTGCAGGCATCAGTAATGAGTCCAGTGAGTGTGAAGCCGGACCATCACTTTGGTCTGAAGGTTACACATGGCACAGGGAAGAGGCCTTGGACAGAGACATCTGCTTTTATCTTGTGCAGGAACCAAGGTTTCACATCTGAGTGACATGAACACTGCTCATCATAACAAGGAGCCATAGACAAAGAGATATCCTTGGGAGATTATTTACAATAGTAAACATTATGTACAAGTGAATAACACCCGTGCCCACGAGGTGCAACTACATCTTCTTAACCTTCCTAATCCTGCCACTCGATCTTGGTGCTCCCCTGACATCCACAGTGGAGGTGGAGGCAGCCTGTTGACTGCTACGCCCTGTCTGTGATTACCTTGGAGGGTGTCCTCTGGAGGGCCGAGACCTGGAGGGCTCCGACCTGCTTTGGGCATGCTGCTGTGGGCCAGGTGCACCCTCCTTAGCCTGTGGAGCTGGAGATTATAGGCTCACAGGTAGAGGGGATTTGGATCAGCCAGACATTTGCACAATCACATGGGTTGTTCACCCCGAGGTGCCGAGCTGCTAGTGCTCCTTCCTATGGGTGCCAAGGGCTTCTGGCTGACTCCTTGAGGAGAAGGGGAAGCTGGAGAGAGATCGAGCTGCCCCGTACCCATCCCGCGATGACACTGTTGGAGGCCAACAATGGCATCAGGCATGGTGTTCAGCCCATGCAGCAGTGCAGGACCAATGTCCTGGACCAAGGTCCCCATGGTGGCCACCATCCTGCCAGTGTTGACCTCAGTGCATCAGCATGACAGCGTGAACACCTCGGACCTAAGACAGACTGACTCATCCATTGTCCCTGGCAATCTGAGGAGGGCAACGAACATCCCTTCCTGGTGTTCCCGTGATTGTCTTTGTAGTTCCAACAACTGATTGAGGACCAAATCCAGAGGCTCATTACCTGACTTGGACTCAGCAGATTCCTTGCCTCCAGCAGTCCCCCGAGTGCCGGCGACCTTGGATGTCCCTGCCTCTGCCTGCCGTGGAACAGATTGTGTGCGGTGCTCATCAGATTGTGATCCCGAGCCTGCTCTACATCTAGGCCCCACCAGAGTTGTGTGTTGATGTGCTGGAGGGTGTGGGTGACGCTGTGACAGGTCTTCCTATGGTGCTGCCCTCAGGGTCCTCATCCTGGGTGCTCTCAGTGCTGGAGTCGGGGTCAAGGTTGCCTGAGGGCGATGCGGCAGATATCCCTAGGAGAGAAAGTGGAAATTATTCGTGCTTGGCAGCCATGTTACACAAAGAACAGTGGACTCAAAGTAGTGTTGACAGAGGGATGATGTGGTGCAGGATCCTCATATGGATGCTTGCTGCTGAGCTCACCATTGACGCAGGAACGGTCCACGTCCTCTCCGACTAGCTCCAACACATGACTCTTGAGCGGAGTGAAGACCTTGACACCACCCCTGGTCTGGGACCTCTCCCATTCTGCGTGATCTTGTCCTGCATAAAGACAGATGGAGGGAGTGCGAGCAAGGCACATGCCAGGCCAAATGAGAAGGATGCCAGGTGTGCGTGTATGCTGAATGGAGCCATGGACTGGCTGAGGATGTGATCTCCAGAGGAGATGAGGCCAGATGGAGATGTGAAGGTGTGTGTGAGAGTGTGAGTGATAATGTCCCTTGAGCTGGCAGTGAGTGAGATGCCAGTGAATGTTTGATGGGCTTGTGAGTGGGTGAGTTGAGAGTGATGAGATGGTTGACTTACCCTGGCGGCACTGATGAGATAATTCCATCTTTTTCTGCACTGGATGGCCGACCTCTTGTGTGCAGCATTGGCACTGACCACCTCTGCCATCACCTCCCAAGCCAGAGTGATGAGACTGATGGGCCTCCTATGGCCAGAGCAGGGGTAGGGGACATCACGGTGGGTCTCCATGGCATCCAAAAGGCATCCCAGGGATGCATCACTAAATCAGGGGACTGTACTCTTCTTGGCTTTTGGGGCCATGTCTTCACTGGAGCAACCCTGGGCTGCAAACTTTGAGAACTGTGGGCACAGGTGCAGTGCCCAGACTGAGGAAGCGGTGAGTTAATGGCGTGGCGGGAAAATCGGAGGTTGCCCGCCAGCAAGACGGCGTGTTTCCTGTGACTGCATAATTTATGAGGCAGGAAGCAGACGATATGGCGCGAAAACCCATCATTGCGCCCATAGGGTAAAATGTCGTTTCTCACGCACTTAATGCAATTCTGGGATGACTCCACCCCCAGTCTGTGAATTTGCAGGTACACTGGGGCAGTAATTTGTTTGTGTAGCGCAGCTGGACTTGAGTCGATTCCCGGGGGTAGACAGTGCCAGGGGGTAGACAAGGTGGCTTTCTTCATTGATATAATTGAGGAATGCAGCACAGGCCGCAGCTCGCACACTGCTTGTTCTGGCGAATCAAGGTGAGCCTGCTAGCAGCGCTACACGAGTGAATTTCTCCCCCCACTTTGTCTATATGTTCTTGTAGCTGCTTTGGAAGCTGCTCATGTTAACTTTCCTGACATAGATCCAATGTTTTCTACACATTCGGCACATTTTCAATACCTCTATTAATTTTGTTCTGTTTGCCAGCAAGCTGTTAATTCTGATATAGTAATTAATACAGATTAGTTATTCTGTATTATATTTTGAAAAACGGTATTACATTGACCTGCATCTGAGAGAATTGTTATGTGTATTGTTTTCCTGTCTGAGGTTTCAAAGCCCTTAAAGGGGAAGAAAAATCTTCGAGGCATTTTTTCTCTAAACAACTCCCCAAAAATCCATTAAAAAATAAAACATGTATATAATATTCCTTGACAGTTTTAAAAAGAGTCAGGCTTTCTACTCCTAATGGAAACCTGTCATGTCATGTTCCATTGTTCCACGATGACATGAATTAATGAGAGGAGCCTATGCACCAATCTGACATAAGGAATCATCGAATGATACAGCATAGAAGAGGCCATTCAACCTAAACAAAAACAGAAAAATGGATTGAATTCTACAATGTTCTACTGGATATATGTGTAGCATGCAAAAATCCTCGGCTTTGCTTCCTCTTGAATTGTACAAATTAGTTAATTGGATAGAACCTCATATATATAGTTTGGGGAGTCCTTTGTCAGCCCCAGGAGCACCATGGGTTGAATCGTCCGGTCGGTGTGCGGGGGCGGGCCTGACATGCCGACGCGCGGTGACATCGGGCGTGCGCCCCGACGTCATCGCGCGTCATTTCAATATTTGGTTCAGCAGGCGTGTGCCGGAGGCAGCTGAGCGCCCGCCAAACTGTCAAAGGCCTATCAAGGCCATTAAAAAAGTAATTAAAATTGTTAAGAACGCTGCCCGTCCAACCTTAAGGTTGGCGGGCAGGTGAAGAGCCCAAGAGGCCTTCGCGTTTTTCAGGAAACCCCACCCATGGGCGGGATGAGGCTTCCTGAAGCTTTTATAAAATAATTAAATAAATTTTACCAAATTCGCAAACATGTCCCAGCTCATGTGGCACTGTTACATGAGGGAACATGATTAAATAAATTTTTACTTTATTTATTACAAAGTTTTATAATGCATTCAACCTCCCTGAGGCAGCTCCGTGCCTCAGGGAGATTGCTGCGCTCTTTCACGCACATGCACCCGCCATAGGAAAAATTCCCCCACCCTGTTTTTATTTAATTTGATAAGTTTCTTTTTTAAGTTTTATTTCTGTTACAGTGCCCCATCTGTTGCTGTCACTCCTCTCATTAGTTTATTTTATTGATTATGGATTTTCTTAAAAGAGCTTATATATAATTTGGAATTGTCATAAAATACGTTTTTTGAAAAAAGGCACCAAGGGAAGCTGTGGTTTGACAAAATTAATAGCAAGTTATAGAACGTATAATGGATTGTCTAGTAATGCTTTGTTAAGAGAAACTATTCAATAAATCTGTAAATGGCATTAACCAAGCTCTTAGGATAGATTGTTCCTTGACCCTCTCACTCAGGAAATTTTCTGAAGCTAAAGGAACACTTAAAGGAGAAGAAACAGCGTTTTACGTGGGTTAAAATATTAAAAATAATAGCAGAACTAACCCATAATATTTGGAGTTTAAAATAACAGATACTTTCTGGATCCTGACCTGTAGTGAATTTAGAGGTTGTAAATTTACTGATAATTGTCCACAGCTATGCATATTAAATTAGGTTTTTTTTTTATTCTTTTGTGGGATATGGGTATCACTAGCAAGGCCAGCATTTATTGTCCAGCCCTAATTGCTCTTGAACTGAGTGGCTTGCTGGGCAATTTCAGAGGACAACTAAGAGTCAAACACATTACTGTGGGTTTGGAGTTACATGTAGGCCAGATCAGGTAAGGATGGAAGATTTCCTTCCCTAAAGGACGTTAGTGAACCTGAGTGATTTTTACAATTGCTGGTAGTTGCTATGGTCACCATTACTGACATTAGCTTCGTAATTAATTGAGTTTAAATTCCACCAGCTATCATGATGGGATTTGAACCCATGACCAAGAGGATTAGCCTAGGCCTCTGAATTATTACCATTCTGATATTACCATTATGCCACAGCCTCCCCCAATTATGGCCATAGGTAAGGGTATTGTTCTTTTTCAATCGCCATAGTGATGTTGAAGTGTGCACTTATTCTGTCGAATGCTTGTTCTACCTTTGATCAGAAAATGCCAGTGCACTGTCCCAAAGGTTGATTTAGTTGCTGTTCATTTTAAGAGGAAAATCAATAGCAATGTTACGAGGTGTGATGTTTCCTTTTGATCACAGCAAATGAAGAAGCACCCATGTCGTCAATGTGAGAAATCCTTCAGCTCTTCGCACAGTCTCTGCCGGCACAATCGCATCAAGCATAAAGGCATCAGGAAAGTGTACACGTGCTGGTAAGTACAGTTGTAAAGTGGAACTTTACTGCGTTGAAAAGATGATCCCTTTCTTAGAGGTGAAGAAATCCATGAGTTCTTAATATTTTGTCAGCTGTGGACAGAGAGAATGGATGTGAATAGTTTAAGCAGAAGGCTAATTGAAGAGAAAAAAGAGCTTGGGTTAGCTTTACCCACTCCCTTGAATTATCCTCGAGTAATCAACATGTCTTATAGAGGAGAGCTAAACCCAGTAGATATCTGGGGATGGATGTTTATGTGAGGCACATTCCAGTTTACTCTCCAGGAACTTGAGGGAGCAAAGATGAGGCTGCAACAGGGGAAATGAATGAGGTTGAAAAATGGAGGATTTGCTGGAGTTGAGAAGGAGTAGGTGAGCAAATTAAAGTCTCCAGAGATATTGTGGTCAAAGGCTAAGCACTACAGGGTTTAAGAGTGCAATTGTAATGACGTGGAGATATTGTTTCCTCCAGAGATGGATTCATAAGAAAGTAGGTTAAGGGAATGCAAGTGGTGATGAATAAAAGGAAATGGTGCGAGATAGGTAGTCTTATTGATGATTGAAATCCTGAGAGTAGAGAGGCTAAGTGGTTACAAGCAAAATTTATGGGGAGGGAGAGGCTCTATCACTCTGTACTGCTTTCCCCCATTCTTTCTCCTCCTTGCTCTATTTCTGCCATCCATTCCTCCTCATTTCAGCCTTTCCCCTTTACTAATCCCCTATTTTTACCTTTCAGTTTGTCTCTCTAACTATGAGAGATAAGAGGCAGAACCAGGAGGACTTAGGCAAATGTTTCAAGTTAGAAGCAGCAGTGATGAAGAGTCAGCCATTAAACAGAAGTAGCCATCTTGGGACTCAGAAGGGTGGGCAATTAAGAGTTTACCAATGCGTCAGGTGGTTGAGAAGAGTTGACATTGACATGCTTCGGGATAGCTTCTGAGAATGTTTGGTTAATGGAAGTCTGTAGAGGGTAACACTACAGTCTTTATATGCCTGGATCAGTCAGTTGCTCAAAGGTGAACTGTTCCTTTCCTCAAAACACCAGTGCAAAGCCATAGATAAATGAAGTGAACTTTCCATGAAAATGCTCATCTCTGGAAGATCCTGATCTACTGGTGGGTTTGTGACAATTTAAAAAAAAAGATGGCCAGTGCTGCTGCTTTCGTCAACTGAAATGCAGTAGATTGACATTCTATTCCCCTTTCAGTTGGGACTTGCAGTATTGTGGATTCATGATGGAAGAAGGGGAGCAGGCCTGCTGTGAGCAGGTGCTACCTGTCAATCCTCTGCAGTCTATTGAATAGCTTTTAAATTCTCATAAGTCCTAGGAAATCAGCTGTTGTTAATAGTGGGAAGAATCAGAAGTTGGAGCTCCAGGAACTAGATAATATTAGGAAGTGAATGAAGTTTAGGCTTTAAAGGATCAAGAAAACCTGCGTGCTACAAAAGTTTAGTACACAATATGAACATCTACCACTGTGGGTTTGAACTTGATTGACAGCTTTTTATTCAAAGGCCTCTTGGCTTAGCATATAAAGTAGATATATTTAGTTCAGTTTCTGGAACTGACCCTTGAACTTGGGCCAACATGAGAATCATGTTGCTCACATAAATCAGTGAATCATTGAGGGCATCCAAAAGCCTTATCACAATGACCTATCCAAGGAATGCATTCTAGAAAAAAATATTTTGTCCCTCATGGACAGGATCCATTTTTATTATTTTAAGCATTGTGCTTCTCATATTGTTTCTGTGTAGTTATACTAAACAAATTGATTGATTACTTTTAGCCTGATCATAACAGTACATATTCACTATGTTTTGGATTAGACAGAAGAACTTGTTTCCCTTCATAGTGAAAAGGTAATTGTGCTGTGTCACATTATTACACTCATAGGTTGCAGTTTTCTGTTCATAGGGCACACTGTTTGATTATGTGAACTGCTGTTTGATGTGAACAAAGAACAAACATTTTAAGATGGAGCCCAAAATTTAGCAAGAACATAAGAACAATGATTCATAGGCAAATTCTCCCACTGATCCAAGTATCATTGTACACCCATATTTTGTGCTGTGTCCCTTTGTTTTTTTGTGACTTACTGTTTTGATTTATTGATCAAAGAGAAATAAAGTAATCGAGTTCAATTAGCCATAAATAATAAATACTCTGTTCTTTAGAGACTTGAATAGCTAGCTGTCATGGATCTTGATAAATTATTTACATACTGTTGCACCATCCATTTTTAAATGACAACCATCATTTTTAGTTATTAAAGGGCACATGCCAAAACAATTCCAAACAATACCAAATGTTTTTGATGTAATTACAGTGCAGTTTATCAGTCACCAGCCAATAAGTGTAAAAGTTAAGAATGAAAATAGTGCATTTTATACGTCTGCAATGAGTGCCCATATGTTTCAGTGGATGAAAGGATGATGTAGAGTAATGTGACATCAGAGGGAAACACAAGGAGGCAGCAGAGAGGATAGCAAACGGATCTAGGAAAGATATATGAGAAAAATAGGAAAGGAAACAAAAGGAGGGATCACATCAGGCAGAGACAGATTTGACATGCATTTGTGTAAATGCAGAAAGTATTGGACTAAGATTACCATTAACAGGGTATGATGCAATAGCAGTAGCAGAGATATGTCTTTGATCGGCGCAGGGCTTGGAGCTGTTTCTGGTTACAAAATATTCAGGAAGAATGGAATGGAGAAAGGGAAGGAGGCATGGCAATGTTAAGTACATATATCATCCTAACACTATAACAATGGGAAATTGTGCAAAAGTTGAATCTATTTGGTTGGATTTAAAGAATAAGAATGCCACCATTATTCTATTGGGAGCTTATTGCAGACCACAAAGCAGTGGAAAGGTGATAGAGGAAGAGAAAAATTGGAAAAATAGAGAAATATGCAGAAATAACAAAACTATCATAATAGGGGACTTCAATTTGTCTGTAAAAATGAAGTAATAGAAAAGCAAGTGGCACATAAGTGGAAAGCTTTCTGCAATGTCTCCAGCGTGGCTCTCTGGATCAATATGATCAACAAGGAAGGAGGCAGTTATTGTTCTTGGAAATGAAGTGGGAATAGTTGGGTAATGTAATTATAGGGAATGTCTAGGAACCATAACATAATTACATTTGATGTGTAAATCAAAAAGGATGTTCTGGGATTTGGATCCAAACACAACTCTTGAGTGATATGAGGAAGATCCCTCTGCCTATAACTTAGCTTCAGTAATAACATATCTAGTACCTATTAAATGCACACTAACAACACAAACATTGTCACATGTTCAGTATAAATTAGCAATTTCACTTTACTGTTAAACAACATTGGCTTCCTCTAATTTTGCATTTTTAAATCCACAGCCAGAGGCCGAAGGTTTACACCCAGATTACACAGTAGTATTATTTTATTAAACTGTATGCGGACTCTGGTGAAATAACGGGCAGAATTTTTCCGTCGGTGATTGGGGGCGGGGCCCGCTCGCGGTCGTGAAAATGACGCAGGATGATGTTGGGGGGAACCCCCGACGTCATCCCGTCCCATTTAAATATTCAGGAAGGCAGGCCGACAGCAAAATCAGCTGTCCGCCCGCCGACCTGTCAATGGCCAATTGAGGCCATTGACAGGATAATTAAGCCAATAAAAGGCCCTGCCTGTCCAACCTTAAGGTTGGCGGGCAGGCCAGGAGCCCCAGTGGGCTTCTGAAAAAAACATGAAACCTCATCCACCGGCGGGATGAGGTTTCATGTCTGCTTTAAAAAACTTTAATAAAGTTTATGTGATATTTATTAACATGTCCCATCTTGTGTGACATTGTCACGTGAGGGGGACATGTTCATAATTTAAAAAATTTTCTATTTTTCAACTTTCAAAAACTGTCAGCGATCTCCCTGAGACAGCATTAGTTTCAGGGAGATGTGCACTCTTTCATGCGCATGTGCGAAAGAGCACACTCTGACAGTTGGGGAATCCCTCCCCCCACCCCATAGCATAGCGCTTTCTGTCGAGCGGCCCGCTGGGCAAGCCTTAATTGGCCCACCCATTCAAAATGGCCACGGGGCCTGTTTCGGTGGCGGTGATCGGCTGCCTGCCCGCCACCGAGCCGGTGGGGCCCGCCCGCCCGTCAAGGGCAAAATTCTGCCCAATGTGTTATTTTCCATTTTTTCCACTGAGTTGGAAATGACTAGTACACTGTAGTTATGTGCTTTCACATTTTCTATATGCTGGTTTACAAGACAATGGAAATATGGTTCCTTGAGGATTCAGTCTCATACCTGACAAGTTCATGTTATTTTCTCTGTTCTGCCCTGCTCCTGCCTCTACCTGTTCCTCTTATTCGTTTCTGCTCCTATCTTCTTTCTTGCTTCACTTTCAGTTTCTTTGTCTTTTTTCTTAATTGCTTTTGTTGCAATGTGGCGAGTGGTGTAGCAGGGGACAAAAAACGGTTGCAGGTTCACTGTTCTAGGCCTGTGGGAGGCAGTCATGCAGCTTTTAGACTTCTCCTTGCATCCCTAATTGTATCACCCATTGCTGCTGCTTCTCTATCTGGCTATTACCTGGCTTGACTGCTTAGTTTTATCAACAGCTCTCATTCCAACTCCACCCCGTAACCTCACCAGCCGCTCGTTTGTATAATACCCCTAATGCTCTGTATCCTTCCTGAGCCCTTGGTGTCCCTCTAGTTAATAAACATTTCTCATCCACCTTCTCACCTTCATTTCTCATGCCACTTTCATCCAACACCCTTGAGCTCCTTTCCTATTTACTCTCCTTTTAGCTGCCCCTCCCTGAGCCACCATTTTATCTATTTTGTGTAGTGGTATTTTCGCTGGACTAGTAATCCAGAGACCCAGGGTAATGCTCTGGGGACCCGGGTTCGAATCCAGCCACGACAGATGGTGGAATTTGAACTCAATAAAAATTTGGAATTAAAAGTCTAATGATGACCATCGAACCACTGTCGATTGTTGTAAAAACCCATCTGGTTCATTAATGTCCTTTAGGGAAGGCAATCTGTCTTCCTTACCTGGTCTGGCCTACATGTGACTCCAGACCTATAACAATGTGGTTGCCTCTTACATGCCCCCTGAAATGGCCGAGCAAGCCACTCAGTTGTAACAAACCGCTACAAAGTCACAAAAAATGAATGAAACCGGACAGACCACCGGGCATTGATCTAGACACCGGGAACGACAATGGCAATCTTAGCCCTGTTGACTCTGCAAAGTCCTCCTTACCAACATCTGAGGGCTAATGCCAAAATTGGGAGAGCTGTCTCACAGACTGGTCAAGCAACAGCCTGACAAAGTCATCCTCACGGAATTATACCTTGCAATGTCCCAGGCACCACCGTCAATATACCTGGGTGTGTCCTGTCCCACCGGTAGGACAGGCCCAGCAGAGGTGGCGGCACAGTGGTATACAGTCGGGAGGAAGTTGCCCTGGGAATCCTCAACATCGACTCCAGACCCCATGAAGTCTCATGGCATCAGGTCAAACATGGGCAAGGTAACTCCCTGCCGATCACCATGTACTGCGTTCCCTCAGCTGATGAAACAGTGCTCCTCCATGTTGAACCCCACTTGGAGGAAGCACTGAGGGTGACAATGGCGCAGAATGTACTCTGGGTGGGGGACTTCAATGTCCATACCAAGAGTGGCTCGGTTGCACCACTACTGACCAAGATGGCCGAAATGATATAGCTGCTAAACTGGGTCTGCGGCAGGTGGTGAGGGAACCAACAAGAGGGAAAAACATATTTGACCTCATCCTTACTAACCTGCCTGCCGCAGATGCATCTGTCCATGACAGTATCAGTAGAAGTGACCTTGTAGGAGACGAAATCCCACCTTCACATGAGGATACCCTCCATCGTGTTGTGTGGCACTACCACCATGGTAAATGGGATAGATTTCGAACAGGTCTAGCAACTCAAGACTGGGCATCCATGAGGCGCTGTGGGCCATCAGCAGCAGCAGAATTGCACTCGAGCACAATCTGTATCCTCATGGCCCGGCATATCCCCCACTCTACCATTGCCATCAAACCAGGGGATCAGCCCTGGTTCAATGAAGAGTGCAGGAGGGCATGCCAGGAGCAGTACCAGGCATTCCTAAAAATGAGGTGTCAACCTAGTGAAGCTATAACACAGGACTACTTGTGTGCTAAACAGCATAAGCAGCAAGTGATAGATAGAGTTAAACGATCCCACAACCAACAGATCAGATCTAAGTTCTGCAGTCCTGCCACACCCAATTGTGAATGGTGGTGGACAATTAAACAACTCACTAGAGGAGGAGGCTCCACAAATATCCCCATCCTCAATGATGGAGGAACCCAGCACATCAGTGCAAAAGATAAGGCTGAAGCATTTGCTACAATCTTCAGCCGGAAGTGCCGAGTGGATGACCCATCTCTGCCTCCTCTGGAGGTCCCCAGCATCATAGTCTTCAGCCAATTCGATTCACTCAACATGATATCAAGAAACGGCTGAAGGCGCTGGATACTGCAAGCGCTATGGGCCCTGACAATATTCCGGCAACAATACTGAAGACTTGTGCTCCAGAACTTGCCCTGCCCCTAGTCAAGCTGTTCCAGTACAGCTACAACACTGGCATCTACCCAGCTATGTGAAAAATTTCCAAGGTATGTTCTGTATACAAAAAGCAGGACAAATCCAACTCGGCCAGTTACCGCCCCAGCAGTCTACTCTGGATCATCAGTAAAATAATGGAAGGTGTCATCAACAGTGCTATCAAGTGGCATTTGCTTAGCAATAACCTGGTTGCTGATGCTTAGTTTGGGTTCCGCCAGGGCCACTCAGCTCTTGACCTCATTACAGCCTCGGTTCAAACATGGACAAAAGAGCTGAAGTCTGGAGGTGAGGTGAGAGTGACTGCCCTTGACATCAAGGCAGCATTTGACAGAGTGTGGCATCAAGGAACCCTAGCAAAACTGGAGGCAATGGGAATCAGGGGGAAAACTCTCTATTGGTTGGAGTCAGACCTAGCACAAAGGAAGATGGTTGTGGTTGTTGAAGGTCAGTCATCTCAGCTCCAGGACATCATTGCTGGAGTTCCTCAGGGTAGTGTCCTCGGCCCAACCATCTTCAGCTACTTCATCAATGACTTTCCTTCCACCATAAGGTCAGAAGTGGGGATGTCCGCTGATGATTGCACAATGTTCAGCACCACTCATGACTCCTCAGATACTGAAGCAGTCCATATCCAAATGCAGCAAAACCTGGACAATATCCAGGCTTGGGCAGACAAGTGGCAAGTAACATTCGCGCCACACAAGTGTCAGGCAATGATCACCTCCAACAAGAGAGAATCCAACCATCGCCCCTTGATGTTCAATGGCATTACCATCACAAAATCCCCCACTATCAACATCCTGGGGGGGTTAGCATTGACCAGAAACTGAACTGGACTAGCCATGTAAATACTGTGGCTATAAGAGCAGGTCAGAGGCTAGGAATCGTGCGACAAGTAACCCATCTCCTGACTCCCCAAAGCCTGTCCACCATCTACAAGGCACAAGCCAGGAGTGTGATGGAATACCCCCCACTTGCCTGGATGAGTACAGCTCCCACAACAATCAAGAAGCTTGACAACGTCCAGGACAAAACAACCCTCTTGATTGGCACCACACCCACAAACGTTCACTCCGTCCACCACTGACGCACAGTAGCAGCAATATGTACCATCCACAAGATGCACTGCAGAAATTCACCAAGGCTTCTTCGACAGCACCTTCTAAACACACGACCACTACCATCTGGAAGGACAAGGGCAGCAGATAGATGAGAACACCACCACCTGGAAGTTCCCCTCTAAGTCACTCACCACCCTGACTTGGAAATATATCGCCATTCCTTCACTGTTGCTGGGTCAAAACCCTGGAACTCCCTTCCTAACAGGACTGTGGGTGTACCTACACCACATGGACTGCAGCGGTTCAAGAAGGCAGCTCACCACCACCTTCTCAAGGGCAACTAGGGATGAGTAATAAATGCTGTCCTAGCCAGTGAAGCCCACATCCCGTGAATGAATTAAGAAAAAAACCCAATCATCTGCACCCTCAGCTCATAACCTTTCCCACCATTTGCTTCAATTCGCTTTGTCTCACAGGCTGAAAGCCAACTTGCTCACCTGGCGAACTCCTGCTTTTTCCTCAGTTCACAGCAACGAGGCCAGTTGTTTTTTCTTTTATACAATACAAATTGAGAAGGAGTGCAACTGTTCTTAGGAGGCTGCAAGTTAAATAATGATGAGTATGAAAAGCAATTCTTAATTTGGAAACAACTTCGGGTATCATTTTCCAAGACAGATTTGTGACACACGAAGCACGTGTGAAAAACAACAAATTAGTGCTAGGCCAAGTCTTTTATTATATTAGCAGATCTCCCATGGCATTGTCACTATATGTGAGTGTGTGAATATGCTATTTTATAATAATATGAATGTTCATACCGTGTAGGGAAGAACATCAAAGCCATTGGTTTGCAGTGATTACATCAAATTTAATTTTTATTACATGATATTCTGGAATTTTTACTGGTGCTTTGAGATCAAGTTCTACTACTTCAGAAAAATGTGAATTTACATATGTGTTCCTGTACCTTTTTATATAATTTCATCCCATGACACTTGGGACGTCAAGAAGGGATGCAAGATGTACCAGTTTGAGGTAGGTATCTGGTAGTTAGCAGCACTTTGGAAGAGGGTGGGAACGGAAGATTAGATGTGCTGGGTACACTTTTGTGTCCTCAATCAGGGGTATTAAGGTTTGGCAGCATAGGATGGAGTGGGAGAAGCCTTTGATCTAGGATTACAGCAGAAAGGTTGGAGTACACTGCAACGGAATTGTCCAACATCTTGCAGCACACATTTGTCTAGATCTGAGAGCTCTACAGATACAGTGTGACTGTTATTTGTACATCCATCTCTGTGTATGTATTTGTGTGTGTGTCTGCGCATATGTCTCTCGCTTTCTCTCCTTCTGCCTGCTTCTGTGTGTGTATGTGTCTCAGCTATTTCCGACTAGAATATTTACATCTTCTAAAAATGCACAAAGCACAGCCAATGATGGCCTTCCTGTTGAGAAGATTGCAAAATTCACTGCTTTTTTGTTGTATTAAAAATTCTGAAAAACAAACCTCAAATGTCTCTTCTCTGTGTTTCATAAATTGCTATTTTTTCAGAACAGGAGGCCATTCAGCCCACCGCACCTGTGCCAGCTCTTTGAAAGAGCTACTTGCTTGGTCCTGTTCTTCTGTGCTTTCCTACTTGAAATTTTTAGTTTCCAAGTATTTACTTATTTCCATACAAAAGCTATGATACCACTATTTCTGGTACAGCTTTTTATGCAGTGACTATGTAGGTAATCTCTTCCTTTGATCTTTTGGTGATGACCTTAAATTTCTGCCTTCCATTAACCATTGAAAATAATATTTCCATATTTATCTGCTGAAAGCCCCTGATTTTTAAAAAAATTCATTCATACGTGGGATGTGGGCGTCGCTGACTGGGCCAGTATCTATTGCTCATCCCTAATTGCCCTTGAGAAGGTGGAGGTGAGCTGCCTTCTTGAACCGCTGTTGACTTTTTCCTCGTGGTTTGATACAATTGAGTGACTTGCTAGACCATTTCAGAGGGCATTAAGAGTCAATCACATTGCTGTGGGTCTGGAGTCACATGTAGGCCAGACCAGGTAAGGGCGGCAGATTTCCTTCCCTGAAGGACATTAGTCCTCCTTTAAAGCCCTCTAAGATATCCTATTAACCTTCACAACTGTAACAAAAAGAATCCTAGTTCTCTAATCTCACATGATATAAGCCTTTTTTTTCATATCAGCTTATTAAGTATCTTTTGTAAGTTCTGTATAACCTTGACATCCTTCCTAACACGATATATCCAAAACTGGGCACAATAATATAATTGCAACCTAACCAATGATTTGTCTAAATTTACTGTTACCTTTATGCATTTATACTTGACATCTATATTTATGAAACCCAGGATCTCATACGCATTTCCGTAACGACTTCCTCAATTCACCCACTTCATCTGCTTAAAATACTTATCAAATTTTACCTTAAGAGATTGAATGATCCATATTTCAACTACTACCCATGGCAGAACATGGTGTCTCCTTCAGCTATTTACTGTGGCAAAGCATTCTCCAACAACCTTCTGTGCAAAGAGTTTCCCTAACATCTCTGCTCACTCCAAGTGAAAATTTGAAATGGATTACTCCTCATCATTGAGTTGCCAACCAGAAGAAATAGTCTTTCCCTAGTTATTCTATCGAAATATTTCATAATTTTAAAAACCTCTATTAATTCTGCTTAGTCCTTTCTGCTCCAATGTACAATGCCCAGTCTTGCAAATCAGCCCTCATACTCTACTGAATAATTCAAATATGATTAGATACTACTGATTGGCCCACTGTGCAAAGCAAGCCTTAAGATCGGTTGGTCCTGCATAATTACGCAAGATTAATTGAGCTGTCTTTCAAATCAATTCTATTTGAAAGTAAAATCATTACATACTGGTAATTTAATTTGCACAACATTCCAGCCATGATCCGTTTCCCATTGTATTAAGTTTATTATATGTCAGAAGTCTGCATTTTGACATTTGGAGTTTTCAGTGAGAGCATGAGCTATCAGTACTTGACAACAGAGGAAGGTGTGTCACTCTCCACCAGGTTCTCAGGGCAGAATTGTCCCAGATTGTCATTTTACCCGTTGGCCACAGTGGTGGCTTTTCACACCATATCGTCCCAAACCTGCCGCGTTAATTATGTATTCCCAGGGAAAACGCCGTTTCCATGACAAGTGGGCTCACATTCACACGCCACACCATCACTTTGCTGCTTCCTGATGCCAAATGCCATATTTGAAGTGCAGCCATGCGCGCACCTCTCAGTGCTTCCAGCCCACGACTGCTGCATAAAAGACATGGCCCTGAAAGGCAAGAAGATTGCAACCCCCATGTTCAATGATGCGTCACTCGAGCGCCTTTTGGATGCAGTGGAGGCTCGCCATGATGTCCTCTACCCTGGCTCTGGCCGCAGGATGGGCAGCAACTTCACTAATACGGCTTGGGAGGCCGTGGCAGCGGTGGTCAGCACCAACGCCCTGCAAAAGAGGACAGCCACCCAGTGCCGCAAGAGGATGAATGATCTCCTCCATTCCACCAGGGTAAGTCACTCATCTCATTACTCTCAACTTGCACAGTTATAAACCCATCACACATCCACTGAGCCCTCACTCACTGCCAGTACAAGGGATATCACCATTCACTCTTTCACACATGCCATCATTGTCCTCACCCCATCCATGGGACCACTCACCACCCACACATTCCAGACGTACTTACCATCTAGCCTGGCAGGTGTCCTGCTTACACCCTCTCCATCTCTATTCATGCAGGGCAAGCTGGCGCACAACAAGAGGGAAAGGTCGCTTAACGGTGGAGGAACACCTGAAATTGAGGTCCTCATGGACTTTGAAAACAGAGCCATCCAGAGGATTTGGACCGGTCCTGTGCTGAAGGTGAGGTCGGCGGTGCTCTACCAAGTGAGGATCCAGCAGTGCAAAGTCCATCAGCCAACCATGCTGTGAGTGATATGTCTTGTTTCACAGGCACTGCCATGCACTAATCATCTCTCCTTGCTTTCACAGGCACATCTGCCAAACAACCGGTGGAGTCCACAACCCAGGGCCTCCAATCAAGCTCCGAAGAAACCTCTGAAGAGGAATCTGGAGGCACCCTCCCTGAAGTCCCATCATAGCGCTCACCCACACCCTCGACCTGCACAGAGACACATGGTGGGTCCTAGCTTTAGAGTAGCCTTGGGATAACAATCTGGTGAGCACATCACACTTTCTGATCCACAGCAGATGACAGCAGGGATTTCCCAGGTCCCCAGCACTCAGAGGACTGCTGGAGGCCAGAAATTTGCTGAGTCCGAGTCAGATAACGAGCCTCTGGACTCTGACATGTCATAGTTGCTGAAACTGCAAAGGCAAGCTAGGGAACAACAGGAAGGGAGGTCTGCTGCACTCCTCAGATTGCAAGGCACAATGGAGGAGTCCATCTGCCTTCACTCTGAGGTGATAGCGCCAGCATGCCAATGCACTGAGGTCAACGCTGGTAGGATGGCGGCCGCCATGGAGACCTTGGTCCAGTACGTCGCTTCTGCACTGCTGCACGGGCTCAACTCCATTGCTGATGCCATAGTTGGCCTCCAACAGTGTGTACGCGAGACGGTTGCGGGACAGCTGAATCTCACTCAAGCTACCCCTTCTGCTCAAGGAGTCAGCCAGGGGCCCATGGTTACCCATAGGGAACAGGATCAGCAGGTGCACACCCCGGGGCCATCCACCCAGGTGACTCAGAGTGTCTGGCCCATCTGAATCCTCTCTTCCCAGCAGCTCCAGCTCCATAGCTTGAGGAGGGTGCCACTGCCGCACAGGAGGAGTACATCAGGATCATGGAGCCTGGTGAACTAGCTGTATGCCTCGTGGCATACAAAGAACGAAGATGACAGAGAAGGGAGCGACTGAGTCACCTGGCTGCGCAGAGGGAGGAGCAGCACTCTCTGGAAGAAGGGGCGGCTGGGGCTCCTGGACTCATTGCTGAAGAGTTACAGCGAGTCATCACTGGGCGGAGCCTAAGCTAGACCCAGGGCCTATAGACGTCGCCTTTCATTCGTGCAGATGACTGAGAACCAGTGTCCTCAAAGACTGTGCATGTCTAGGGAACTGATCGGTCACATCTGCCAGCTACTCCCAGTCATCCAATTGTTCTGCAGTCCACTGAAACGCTCATTACTTTCCAGCCTATGCCCGAGGGGTGAAAAGCCCTGGAGCATTTGATGGCACTTCCTTGGCTCTACGTTGCTCGAGTGGGCTGAGAAGCTAGAGGCCCGACTCCATGCATCTCAATGTGACTGTGCCTGAACTGCCTTAGCTGCAGAAAAATGGGCACTTTATAAAAGATTTCCCTAATGTCTGGCTGCTTCCCTCCCCCCCAACCCCACATGTGCTTGTGCACTACTTTGAACCGCAGGGCAGCCTTCCCCACCCCCCACCTCCCACACAAAGTCGCCTCAACCGCAGGGCAGCCTTTTCCTGCCCCCCCCACCAACTCGCTTCAACTTTGAACTCCAAAAGGCGTTCCTCGCAAGCGCTCCGCAACATAACTGTGTACTCACCTCTGAGTTCCCCTCAAAGTGCAGCCCACCAAGTGCTCGGCTTTTATATGCTGTTGTGAAACACGCCGATGTGGGCGGATGATCCAGCGGAGGGGGGATGAGTCCAGTGAGCTGGCCTTATAATGATAAGGTCAACAGGACTTTAAACTAGAAAGTGGGGGGTGGGGAGGGAAGGGTAAAACTCCAAGAAGTATGACTAATGGGAAACAAAGCAGCAGGTTAGCCTGTGGGGGGGTGGATTCAACTTTATGGAAAATTATGAAAAAACTGAAAAGAAAGAAGAGCCCAGGAGAGGCTATTAAAGTCCCCAGAACACAAAATAGGACAGAGTGTTTGGAAAGGGCTAGGAATCTAACTTCAAGCACATCAGATAAAGGGACGACAATGAGAAAGAGGACGGGAAATACAGGACTGAAGGTGTTGTATCTGAATGCACGCAGTATATGAAATAAGGTAAATGAGCTTGTGGCGCAGATTGAAATTGGCAGGTATGATGTGGTGGGCATCACGGAGACATGGCTGCGAGGGGATCAGGACTGGGAGCTAAATATCCAAGGATATACATCCTATCGAAAAGATAGGCAGGTTGGCAGAGGGGGTGGGGTTGCTTTGTTAGTAAGAAATGAAATTAAATCGATAGCAAGAAATGACGTATGGTCAGATGATGTAGAATCTGTGTGGGTAGAGTTGAGGAACCGCAAAGGTAAAAAAACCATGATGGGAGTTATGTACAGGCCTCCGAACAGTAGTCAGGATATGGGGCACAAGATACACCAGGAGATAGAAAAGGTGTGTAAGAAAGGCAATGTTACAGTGATCACAGGGGATTTCAATATGCAGGTAGACTGGGAAAATCAGGTTGGTAGTGGATCCCAAGAAAAGGAATTTGTAGAATGTCTACGAGGTGGCTTTTTGGAGCAGCTTGTGGTGGAGCCCACTAGGGAACAGGCATTTCTAGATTTAGTGATGTGTAATGAGGCAGATTTGATAAGGGAGCTTAAGGTGAAGGAACCCTTAGGAGGAAGTGACCATAATATGATAGAATTTACCCTGCAATTTGAGAGGAAAAAGTTGGAATCAGATGTAACGGTATTACAGTTGAATAAAGGCAACTACAGAGGCATGAGGGAGGAGCTGGCCAGAATTGACTGGGAGATGAGCCTAGCAGGAAAGACAGTGGAACAGCAATGGCAGGAGTTTCTGGGAGTAATTTGGGAGACACAGCAAAAATTCATCCCTAGGAAGAAGAAGCATACTAAAGGGAGGACGAGGCAACCATGGCTGACGAGGGAAGTCAGGGACAGCATAAAAGCTAAAGAGAAAGCATACAATGCGGCGAAGAGCAGTGGGAAGCCAGGGGATTAGGAAGCCTGCAAAGACCAACAGAGGACAGCTAAAAAAGAAATAAGGAGGGAGAAGATTAAATATGAGGGTAACCTAGCCAGTAATATAAAAGAAGATTGCAAGAGTTTTTTTAGATATATAAAGGATAAGAGAGAGGCAAAAGTGGACATTGGGCCACTGGAAAATGACGCTGGAGAAGTAGTAGTGGGGAACAAAGAAATGGCGGAGGAACCGAATAGGTACTTTGCGTCAATCTTCACGGTGGAAGACACGAGTAACATCCCCAAAGTTCAAGAGAATCAGGGGGGCAGAGGTGAGTATGGTGGCCATTACCAAGGAGAAGGTGCTAGGAAAACTGAAAGGTCTGAAGGTGGATAAATCACCTGGGCCAGATGGATTACACCCCAGAGTTCTGAAGGAGATAGCTGAAGAGATAGTGGAGGCGTTAGTGGTGATCTTTCAGGAATCACTGGAGTCAAGGAGGGACACAGAGGACTGGAAAATCGCTAATGTAACTCCCCTGTTTAAGAAGGGAATGAGGCAAAAGATGGGAAATTACAGGCCTATTAGCCTGACCTCAGTCATTGGTAAGATTTTAGAGTCCATTATTAAGGATGAGATTTCAGAATACTTGGAAGTGCATGATAAAATAGGGCAAAGTCAGCATGGTTTCATCAAGGGGAGGTCATGCCTGACAAATCTGTTAGAATTCTTTGAGGAGGTAACGATTAGGTTAGACAAAGGAGAGCCAATGGATGTTATCTACTTGGACTTCCAGAAGGCCTTTGACAAGGTACCGCACAGCAGGCTGCTCAGTAAAATAAGAGCCCATGGTGTTAGAGGCAAGGTACTAGCATGGATAGAAGATTGGCTGTCTGGCAGGAGGCAGAGAGTAGGGATAAGGGGGTCCTTCTCAGGATGGCGGCCGGTGACTAGTCGAGTTCCGCAGGGGTCAGTGTTGGGACCACAACTTTTCACTTTATACATTAATGATCTAGATGAAGGAACTGAGGGCATCCTGGCTAAGTTTGCAGATGATACAAAGATAGGTGGAGGGACAGGTAGTATTGAGGAGGTGGGGAGGCTGCAGAAGGACTTGGACAGGGTAGGAGAATGGGCAAAGAAGTGGCAGATAGAATACAACGTGGGGAAATGTGAGGTCATGCACTTTGGTAGGAAGAATAGAGGCATAGACTATTTTCTAAGTGGGGAGAGAATTCAGAAATCTGGAGTGCAAAGGGACTTGGGAGTCCTAGTCCAGGATTCTCTTAAGGGTAACTTGCAGGTTGAGTCGGTAGTTAGGAAGGCAAATGCAATGTTGGCATTTATTTCGAGAGGACTAGAATATAAAAGCAGGGATGTGCTGCTGAGGCTTTATAAGGCTCTGGTCAGACCACATTTAGAATATTGTGAGCAATTTTGGGCCCCGTATCTCAGGAAGGATGTGCTGGCCCTGGAGAGGGTCCAGAGGAGGTTCACGAGAACGATCCCAGGAATGAAAGGCTTAACATATGAGGAACGTTTGAGGACTCTGGGTCTATACTCGATGGAGTTTAGAAGAATGAGGGGGATCTGATTGAAACTTACAGAATACTGAAAGGCCTGGATAGAGTGGACGTGGGGAAGATGTTTCCATCAGTAGGAGAGACTAGGACCCGAGGGCACAGCCTCAGAATAAAGGGAAGACCTTTTAGAATAGAGATGAGGAGAAGCTTCTTTAGCCAGAGAGTGGTGAATCTATGGAATTCATTGCCACAGAAGGCTGTGGAGGCCAGGTCATTGAGTGTATTTAAGATGGAGATAGATAGGTTCTTGATTGGTAAGGGGATCAAAGGTTACGGGGAGAAGGCAGGAGAATGGGGTTGAGAAAATTATCAGCCATGATTGAATGGCGGAGCAGACTCGATGGGCCGAATGGCCTAATTTCTGCTCCTGTGTCTTATGGTCTTATAAGCTGATGTATTGCAGAGGTCCCTGATGCCCGATGGCGGAAAATGTGGCCAGCCATTGATGGACTGAGTGGATGATCACAAACTGATTTCATGGCGTCATGAAACCGATTTCTGGCCTTCTTGCCATATTGTCCGCTCACGCCACCGAACACGCCCGGCACCAGTGGGCACGGATGATTCCGCCCCCAATGTTTATTAGAAGGCTGTCTGTTACGAAGCTGTTAAACATTAACTCTTGATTTTCATATTACATTAAAGATATGGTTTGGGTATACCGTAGACTGTGATGTATAAGACGACTCCAAAATCATGTTTTTACATATACTTGGCATTTAAGTCAAGCCCCCTTTCAGCCACAATATGCTATACTCTCATTAGTAGTCAGCCTCAATTTTTTGCCCCACAAATGGAGGTTTTACTTACCAGCACCTCAAGGGGTATAGCAGGCTATCTGAGCTGTGTTGCAAACGTTTGTGTGCCTTTAAGACACGCCCACACAAAGAAGACCCTGTCAGGTGAACAACAAGGATGGCGACCACCCGCACCCACACTGGCCGTTTACTTTAATAATTGACATATAAGTTGAGCATCGTTTTTGGAGGGATTTTCTGAGGCTTCAAAGGTTGACATATCCACCGAGGTCCCCAGTATTTTATTTGCCTTGCTATTCACTGCATTAATGAAGAAACACTATTTAACTGATTGAATTCACACTTTTCCATAGTCCATGTTTTTTTTTATCCATTCATGGGATGTGGATGTCGTTGGCTAGGCCAGCATTTATTACCCATCCCTAATTGCCTTTGAGAAGGCGGTGAGCCACTGCCTTGAGCCGCTGCAGTCCACGCTGCAGTGTAGGTACACCCACAGTTCTGTTAGGAAGGGAGTTCCAGGAATTTGAACATGTGTTGAACAACATTGGACGTGTAATTTGAACAACATGAATTCCCCCATTAATGTCCTTAAGACCTGAGCACATTCTTGTTTTGGCCACCATTTGACTGTAAATTTATCTTTGCTTCTTCTTTTCTTGTTCTCCTCGTCATTTCCTTCCCAAAAGGCAGGATAGATATAAAAACAGAAAGCAATGGAAACATTCAGCAGGTCAAACAACATCTGTGGAGAGAGAAACAGGGTTAACATTTCAGGTTGATGACCCTTATTCAAAACAAACAGGCAGGATAGGAAGAATCAGAACAGAAGGATAGACGTTGCCTCCAAGCTCCTGAGCTTGTTGGTTTTGTGTAGGACTGCATTGTGCTGTGTTGCATTGTGCAGGACTGACTCAAGGTAATATGCTTTGTATTTCTCTTCGTGGCCCCATCTAAAGAAGTAGATCCATTCAACACTGCTTTGTGCATCTCCACAGGACAATGTATAGAAGGACCAGTGTACTGAGTTCTGAGGATGGTGCAGTGCAACCGTTGTACTTTAACAAAGGGGTGAAAAGTTATCGGGGACAGGCAGGAATGTGGGGCTGGGGTTACAATTAGATCACCTATGACCTTATTGAATGGCAGGGCAGCCTCGATGGGCCAAGTGGCCTACTTCTGCTCCTAATTTGTATGCTCGTATGTAGTCATTTGTCAGAAATGTAACCAGATTTTGAATTGCCTGCGGCCATTTATTTTTGGTTCTCTTGTGCTCCAAATAAGCTGTGCAGTCTCAGTGTAAATCATTCCTGGATATTGCGGTGATCATGATGTGAAACTGTCACTGTTCATTGTCATTACTCCACTGAAACTGACTGCAACCTCTGAGGCCGCATTTACCAAATGCCTGAGGGGTCAGGACCCAGTGTGGGTATTATGACACAACCAATGGTAAGGACTGAGTTGTTCAAATCCCAGAGGGAAACTTGAAACAACTGTCATAATTCATTTTGCAGTTTGTGTGTTTCGAGATGCAGGCTTTGAATTCAGCAGCAATAAGACCACTGAGTCTTAAGAGGTTTTTTATAAAACCAAATTAAACATTTAGTAATACAAGAAAAATTGTAAACACATACATATGTCTACGAAATTACTACTATAATAACTGTAATAAATCCCCTAATTAACCTGACTCTCAGCTACACCCCCGTTAAGGCAACAGTAAAACTCAGATTTAAAAAGACCCCAAGCAAAGCACATTTGACCTTATGAATTCAAAATGAATTGCAGACAGTTGCAGGCGTACATGCTGATTAGATCTTAAATGCCCTGCTTTACACACACAAACTCCTTTCTGTTTATACCTAGCTTTTCCTCTGAATGTAAATTTTCTATTGTATCCTAGGCTTTTAACATCACATCTTTTAACAATAACATTTTCATTCCACTAATTTTATTAGTAATATAAACACATTGCTTGGCGGCTCCCAGGTGTAAGATTTTACTCCCACTCTTGAATACTTTATTCAACAAATGCAAATGTGCCCCTTAAAACCTGTGTTTCTAAACTTCCCTATGTTTATCTAATTACCATTTCAAACCTACTTCTTTCTATACATCAAAGCACCCAGACTAGCTGGCTTTAATCTAATTAAGACACACACATTTACACACACATAGACACAGATACCACTAAACTTTTATTTTAAAAAAATAATTTCTAATAATATTATAGATATTAATCTCTTCATGACTGTGGGCACAATTTGAAAATCGTGATGGCAGAGATTGTCTCATGATCTTGATACCTCTGGGGCAGTTTGGAATTTACAAAGGACTGGTGAGGGTAAGGAACAGAAAATCTGCTCACTTTCAATTAACATCCCATTAAGCTCCATAAGGAGCTTGTTAAGGAGCTTGTCTGATGGAGAATGCAATTTTTAATCTTTATTTCGGCCAGCCTGAGCAGTCTGATGCACATCAGTGCCCAGCCATCAGGTTCGTTCTGAGGACATTAGAAAGTTCATTTGACTGTAAAGTTTTTGAATTAAATTCTGATTGGCTAACTAGCATAAGGTCCAACGCTATACCTTTATCTGTGTTGCATGGCTCTTTCCTCTGTGCTCCAGCTCCTAGCCTCCTAATGGGCTGTCTCCTGTATTTAGCAAGGCTGCAGCAGCCTCAATCATGGCTGCCGCTTGCCTTTGCCATTCGTGCTAAGCTGGCAATTCCTGCTTCCTGGAGCTCACCTCCTGCTCAATCAGCCTATTTAGAATTAAAAATAGCATTAGCGACGACAGTTGAGGTGGAAGGCCAGGACCCAGAACTCACCCAGGTGTTGGGTCCCCAACTCCGCCTTGAAAAATCTGGCCCCTGGAGTCTGCACTTGAGCAGAATCACATGGAAATCTAGAAGCTGCTGTCAGTGACTCTACATTTATCCAGAGTATATGCTATTGAGGCATACCCAAAATGCAATCAATGGGAAATCTATGATTTGACAAGAAACTCCACTCTTAGGCTGCGGGGAGGCAGTGGCATAGTGGTATTGTCACCGGACTAGTATTCCAGAGACCTGATGCTCCCTGCTCCTAATGCTCTGGAGACTGGGTTTCGAATCCCACCTTGGCAGATGGTGAAATTTGAATTTAATAAAAATCTGGAATTAGAAGTCTGATGATGACCTCGAAACCATTGCCGATTGTCGTAAAAAACCATCTGATTCACTAATGTCCTGTAGAGAAGGAAATCTGCTGTCCTTACCTGTCTGACCTACATGTGTCTCCAGACCCACAGCAATGTGGCTGTCTCTTAAATGTTGTCTGAGCAAGGGCAATTAGGAATGGGCAATAAATGCCATAAACGAATAAACAAAATCCGTACAAATTCCCGCACAAATATTTGAGAAGATTGCCCCTTGTTGAATAAGGGGTATTTGGGTTTTTAATGGTGTGCTAACTTCATTGTTACTGCCAAACATTCTCACTGGCCCTGAGAAGCTAATTTTAAAAGAGCAAAATACTGCAGATGCTGGAAATCTGAAATAAAAATAAAGTCAAATAATACTCAGCAGGCCTGACAGCATCTGTGGAGAGAACCAGAGTTCATGTTTCAGGTCGATGACCTTTCATCAAAACTGTTCTGAAACATTAACTCTGTTTCTGTCTCCACAGATGCTGTCAGACCTGCTCGATATTTCCAGCACTTTCTGTTTTTATTTAAGCTAGTCTTATATTTGTGCAATGCCAAATTTCTCCATTTTGAGAAAAAAATCTATATTTTAGAAAATATTTTGTTAAAAGCTTTGTTTATCTTTATTTTAGCTTCTACCTCATTCTAATTATAACTCATTTATTTTGCTATTTGAAAATTTAAATTAAAAGTGAAACATACTAAATGTTTTTAATTTCCTGGTTTGTCGTGTGTGAATACTTCAATGTGATTGCCTACTTGTTGACATCACTGCTACTGCACACCAAGTGATACCCCCGCCTTAGCATTTGATTTAAACTGCTATCAGGAAAGGGGAAAACCAGGCCACGGAGAATAATAGATCTTAATGGGCAGCTTTCTTTGAGATCAGCAATGTGCACTGTTGTTTCACTGCTGACCCCAAGATCCAGCCCATTTACATTGGTTGAAAGTTTTATTTCATTTTCTGGGCAACATGTTATCAATAACTTTTAGCAATAGAGTAATTCACAGAATCACGGAATTGTTATGGCACAGAAGGAGGCTGTTCGACCTATTGTGTCTGCACTGGCTCTCTGAATGAGCATTATGACTTAATGCCATTCTCCTGCCTTTTCCCCTTTTTTCCTCCTGCTTTTTGCACATTGTTTCTATTCAAATAATCACCTATTGCCCTCTTGAATGCCTCGATTGAACCTGCCGCCGCCACACTTCCAGGACCATTGATTGCATTCCAGGCTCCTTAAGTAAAACCTAGGAACTCAGCATGCTTCCATGAACAGAGCAGGAGCGAGAGCACTTGATGGCCTCTAACTTTTTCGAGATTTATTGGCTAAGACAGCAGTCTCACTAATTAGATTTGATGACACTAACATCGCAATAAATGCTGCTCACCTCTGGATAAAGAAATGGAAGTGTTATCGACATAGACAGTGGACCCACTAAATAGATTTGATGACAGTACCAGCCCAATAAATGCTATTTATCTCTAAGTATGGACAATTTTGAGCTATTTTCAGTATGGTGTCTGGGTTGGGTGTAGCAGCTCCATTTTCTATTCCTGTTAAACTGGTATTTAGGCTGTTTGAGGGATGAGAAATTCCGATAACGGAAAGCCGAGCAAGGAGTCTTAACATTGAAATCTCTGCCAGCAACAAATCTGGGAGCAGGACTCGGGGCAGCTGCCACTTAGCCTTGTGCTAGCCCAGAACTGCCTGCGGTCACTCATCCCATCAAAAGGTGGTGCTCTGCTGCTGGCAGCTTTGTGGAGCCACAGGGTTCGGCAGGCCTTGCAGGGGGTTAGTAGCAGAGCCCAAGTCCCTGCAGGTTTTGGCAACGACAAGCCAGGGAATGGATGGGGGTTGGGAATAGGGTCTGCTGAGTGATGGCAGGAGTTGGGCAGAGGAGCCGTTGAGTGTGGGGAGGGGGTTTGGGGAGAGGGGCTGTTGGGTGAGTGAATGGGGGGAGGGAGGTTGGGGAGAGGAGCTGCTGAGGGAGGAGGGTGTGGGAAGAGGGGCATATGTTTGGGGTGGGGGAGAGGTTGATGACAACATGTGTGGGGGCGCTTAGGTGGAGAGTGTCTTCACTGACTCTTCTGTCACCAGGAAATATGGAGACCTTGGCTGAAATCTAATGAGTAATAAAATAATAACATCTTTCCAAAGCACTTTAAAAACACAGATTTTCATATTTATATGATGTATTATTATGTGATATGTAAACTTTAATAATCATGTACTGAATGTGACTCTGCTGCTTTATTGCTATTTTGTTTTTGCTGGCGTCTGGGTCATGTTAATTTTCAAGAGTTTTTTAATATATTCATTCATGGGATGTGGATGTCACTAGCAAGGCTATTGCCCATCCCTAATTGCTCTTGAGAAGGTGGTGCTGAGTTAAAACGGGGTCACAAAGGAAAATAGCTTGTGAAGCACTGCTTCACTTCACATGTACCTAATCCAGAAAGGTCATGTTCTGTTGCTGGTATGGACTTTGCTCTGCATTAGATGCATCAACTGCATTAAACGATGAAATGTTGAGTTCACCTTGATGATTTGATATAAGTGCATTGGTCCACCATTTTGACAGCAATAGAAGGTAAACAAATGTTTACCTAACTACTATTTCAGCCTTCCTGAGGTCTAATAATTCCACCTATTTGGAGTGGCCTAGAAGCATTTGCATTTCACTTCATATCATAAAAAGTGATGTAATTACATATTCCTTTTCACAAAAAAATTTCATGTTGTTTTGTCTTCAGCCACTCACATCCTTGTTGTTTTGACCACTGGCATGGCATAAAAAGCATCATGTTAATTGGTTGCAATGGCATTAGATCACAATGGATTGTTGATCCCTATATCTTCATATGGAAGAACCATTACTGATGTTGGAAAACCACTTCACCGCCACCTGAGATGTATTGCGTTGTTCAGAACAAGATCTTGGACACCAGACCTCCCCCACACACACAACCCCACAGTTAGGCTTATATATATATACATGTTGTTAAAATTACATTGGATCCAAATAAAATGTCCCACACTTAATGCACGTAGTGTAGCTACATTTAAAGTTTTCTATGCAATCCACATGACGTATACTGAGTGAATGAGTGAAATTGAAAGATAGTCTTTTTGCGGTGGCAGAGGAAATGAGTACATGCCTTAATTTGTGAATGAGTGTATTTCGGAATGATCTGGTTGCCTTTGAATGATTATTCCATTTGCTAAACATATTATAGAAACATCTCCCTTTGTTCCATTGGAGAATGGGCTGTCCCTGTCTCACTAAGCTATTTTGGATGTGAAATATAAAATAAACACTTTTTTATCAGTTTTTATTTTATTTTATCAGTTTTTCGCTGTCCATCAATAAATCCAATTTTTGTCACAGCCTCCCAAATGAATTATAACTAAACCAGGCCGGTTTTACCATAATGTGCAGGTTCCACACTCTAACCTATTGCTGCTCTAGTCGACATTCAATAGGATTGTGCTGGTGCTGCATGTTTTTCAAATGATCATATAGGATCATTGTTGTTCAATAACAGCAACTTACACTTACATAATGCCTTTAATACAGCAAAACTTCCCCAGGTACTTAACAAGAGCATTATCAATAAAAATTTCAACACCAAGCCACAGAAAGAGATATCAAGACAGTTGACCAAAAGCTTGGTCAAAGAAGTAGGTTTTAAGGAGCATCTGAAAGGAGGAGAGGTAGAGAGTTGAAGGAGGGAATTCCGGAGCTTCAGGTCAAGGCACAAAATGTCAGAATTAGAAGAGCACAGCGGGAGGCTTGTAGAGCTGGAGGATGTTGCAGAGGTAGAGATGGATGATGCACTGGAGGGATTTGAAAACAAGGGCAAGGATTTTAAAATTGAGGCATTGCCTCGATGGCACTAGTATAGATCAGCGAGCACAGGAGTCATTTTTTTAGTTTTTCTGTAAAGAGACACAGTGCTGAAGCTTTTCATCTTACACTCAAACACAAGAATGCCAAGTTTCAAACAATCACAACAATTTATACTACAGGGGAAAAGGGTGTTGATTGGTTAACAAATCGACTCTGATTGACCAAGGCGTTGCCATGGAGAAAGCAACAGGAAGCTATGGACTCCCCAAGCTTTTGGGTAATTCAAAACAGGCACAAGGCTTGAACATATTCCTTTTGTTTGCAGAGAACCTGTCCCTGTGTCTGAATGTATGTCACTTCTAGCAAGTGTAAATGAGCCATGTTATGAACTTGACTGATTAGCTTAAATTGGTTGTTAGTGTAGCTATTAGTACACTCAGGATTGTTCAGCAAGTGCTGCCCAATCACGGATTCACATCTAACAATAGACATTTTTTGGGGGGTTTTACAAGATGATTTAGCACTCCTTCAGTATTGCACTGAAATATTAGCCTAATCATGTGTTCAAGTCCAGTTGTCTTCTGACTCAGAGGTGGCTGCAACCACTGGTCCAAGGCAATACTCAAGAGCAGTATAGGGATAGGTTTAGTAGCCGAAGGATGTTATCCAGGCGCTGGGCAGGTAGGAGTTGATGAGACAATTGGAAAGGAGAGTTGGGGTGAGCCACAGTGGGGGTTTGTGCAAATGTAAAAGATAGAACAGGGAGCTAAGTGGATGGTCTTGATTTTGGAAACTAATAAATTCCCTGAGGCCCTCATACCTCACATGTCATAGATGGTTCATGTTGAAAAAGATGAATTTGCAGTTGTCCTTTCCATGCAGAATGGTCCTGGAGTAATGCGGGAGTTTGGCTGAAGTGAGAGAGAGACAGTCCTGTTTGAGATGGTTAAATATACCTGGAGTGGACAACAAAACTGGTTGTAAGCTAACTGCACTAATCCAAGGCCTTTGGACTTGAGAACATGAAGGTCGCATTTGGAGTAGGAGAATGGAGGTGGGAGATTAATCAAGATCTGAAGGGATCGAGGGCATTGATAGCAGGCGCAAGGTAGCTAATTAAAAAATTAATGGATAGCCAATATAAAGCTGAATGTCAAGTTAGAGGAAAGCAATATTTAAGAGATAGGGTGCTGGTGGAGGAATTAGGGAGTATTTTAAGAGAACAGAAGCTGGGGGGGGGTGGGATTGGATGAGGTCAGGAGGTGTTGGGTGGCAGGGAAATGTTAGTGGTGAAAGATGAAATGATGTGATTTTACAGGTGGCAAGACCATACAAGATAGCAAACCTCAAGGGGGTAACACTGGAAGTGGATGGTAGAATTTATGTATTTTTAGGATTGATCTCAAACTCATCTTTCAAATATCCCTCCATTCCTTTCCTCTCTGGGAAAGCATCTAACTGTTGAAAGCACTTATCTAATCTGTTCTTTAATTTATTCCAGAATCTTGTTACCCTTTAGGTGAGAAAGTGTCCTTGCTCCTAACTTCCTAACTTTGAACTTATATCCCTGTTATCTGAATTCTTCGCCATAGTGAACAATTTGTCTTTTTAAATTTGGTCAAATCTTTTCATAATCTTGAACGTTTTGTTACATCATCTTGAAGTCTCCATTATCCAAAGGAGGCAAGTCAAACGTCTTTATTTCTTGATAGCTGAATTATCTTATTACTGTCTGGTCCCATTCTAGGGCTGCAACATTGTTATGATCAAGTAATCAGAGCTGCTTGTTGTGGCCAAACGTTCAAGCTGGAATCACTAAATCAAGTCTCCTATGGTTAATGTGGACAATTTGTTCAGTTATCTGTATAGAAATTGAATATGCCAGTGATCAATCAAAGATTGGTTGAGTTGTTGCACTATACATCTTGCTTATGTGTCCATGTCTGTTTATATCTAGGAACTGCCCAGATTCAAAACGTACATTCACCAAACGGTTTATGCTAGAGAAACACATTCGACTCATGCATGGTATTAAAAATCCTGATGTGGCACAAATGACGGAGACAACAACCATAGTAGAATCCCCAAAGAAAGAAGAGAACAAGGTGAGTAATTATGTAGTGAGTCCCATAGCCTACTGACATTAATTTTGAGGACTGAGGACTCCAATATATGTCCTCCCTGTAATTATTTATGAAAAGCCACAAACTCTGAAATTATAAGATTCTGTTCCAAATTTTGACTTCTCTGGTCACAATCCTGTCATTGACTCTATCCTGGAAGTTCCATAATTTTGAGGTGAAAACTTTGAAAATATAGGCTTCAATATTCAGAAACAATTTCCCTCCTGCTTCTTATCTGTCATTCAGAATCCTGCAACTAAAGCAAAATACTGCGGGTGTTGGAAATCTGAAATGAAAACAGAAAATGCTGGAAATACTCATCAGATCTGGCAGCATCTGTGGAGGGGGAAACAAAGTTCACATTTCAGGTCGATGACCCTTCATCAGAACTGGTTCCTTTTCATTCCTGACTATCCAAAAAGATTCCATTTAAGGTTATTAGCATCTGCCGATTGTCCTGATACTTGGTTCTGCGATGCAGGAAGACAATTGAAATGTTTGGTAGTTAAAATTGTTTCACTATACACCAATTCACCAAGGCTCCTTAGACAACACTTTCCAAACCCATGACCACTACCGTCTAGAAGGACAAGGGCAGCAGATAGATGGGAACACCACCACCTGGAGGTTCCCCTCTAAGTCACTCACCAGCCTGACTTGGAAATATATCACCGTTCCTTCACTGTCGCTGGGTCAAAATCCTGGAACTCCCTTCCTAACAGCGCTGTGTGTGTACCTATATCACATGGACTGCAGCGGTTCAAGAAGGAAGCTCACCACCACCTTCTCAAGGGCAACTAGGGATGGGTAATAAATGCTGGCCCAGCCAGTGAAGCCCACATTCCATGAATGAATAAAAAAAAGACATCGAATTTTCCAAAAACCAACTGGAGATTATTCCTCAGTAAACCTGCAGCGATAGTATCACTGCTTGTCCCCCTCGGCGTGAATGTCATCATACGTCAAGTTAGAGGATAAGTAGTGTAATGTTCTAATCTATTCCCAGTTTGACTAGTTGAAAGTTAGTTCTCATTGATATCTCTTCTGGTCTTAGATGGACGAAATTCAAGCCATGGTCCGAATCCAATTCAAGTATCCGAGTCATTCAGCACAAGATATTTCCAACAGTCTTGACTTGATATTTTTAAATTCAGTTTTGGGATAAGGGTGTTGCTGGCAAGGCTGGCAATTATTGTCCTCTCCTCTTTTCATTTGAGAAGCTGATGGTCGAATGGTTCCTGAGTTGCTGCGGTCTGTGTGGTGAAGATAGGAATTTCCAGGATTTTGATTCCGCAGCGATTAAGGAGTGGCATTATATGTCCAAGTCAGGATGGTGTGTGAATTGCACTTGGAAGTGATGGGAGTTCGATAGAAGGAAGGTCATTATTGAAGCAGGCAAAGATGGTTGGGCCTGGATGCTTTGTAAAAATTCGTTCATGAGATGTGGGCGTCGCTGGCTAGGCCAGCATTTATTGCCCATCCCTAATTGCCCTTGTTCAGAAGGAGCATCTGGAGTCACATGTAGGCCAGACCAGGTAAGGACGGCAGATTTCCTTCCCTAAAGGACATTAGTGAACCAGATGGGTTTTTATGACAATCGGCAATGGTTTTGTGGTCATCATCAGACTTTTATTGAATTCAAATTTCACCTTGGTGGGATTCGAACCCAGGTCCCCAGAGCATTACCCTGAGTCTCTAGACTACTAGTCCATTGACAATACCACTATATCACCACCTCCCCCTGCTGCCCTTAGGAACTCCTGCAACAATGTTCTGAGCCTGAGATGATTGGTATCCAGCAATCACAATAATTTTCCTTTGTTCCAGATATGACTCCAGCCATGGGGGAGTTTTCCCCCTGGTCAACATTGACTTCAGTTTTCAGTTCCATGGCAGTACATCCGATTAATTATCAAGGACAGTGACTCTTACCTCTGGTGTTCAGGTCTTGTGTCCATATTCAGACCAAGGCTGTAATGAAGCCTGGAGCTAAGTAGCATAAGGATAATTGAAGTGAAAAATGGGATTATCATAACGATGCAGCTGCTTAAGGTTTAGGTTAAGGCACATTTTTGGCTAGAGCAATAGGTTCTTAAATGGTTTCCAAAAAAATTAGTGAGTTGCTGATGGAACTCCAGGAGTCTTCAATTGCTTGTAATATTTGGTTTTGATCAACTTGATAAGTTAGAATGCCTATTGTCTGCTATTTATTGAAATAAAAACTGCCACAACACTGTTTCTCTTTGGATAACTGACACAATGGGCTGAATTTTGTCAACAGGTAAGTAGCCCCGTCCCGCCTCCAGGACTGAAAGTAGGAGCTGACCACTCGCCAGCAGGTGACGGGACCCCAGGGTGGCATTTTACCAGCACAGCCAATTGAGAAGTTGCCAGCCCGACTGCCATCTAATTGTTGGCAGCAGCCCACCTTCCAGAGCTGCCAGCAGCTTGGCAGCCACAGCAGCACCAATGTTAGAGCTGACCACTACTGAGACTGCAGGAACCCTAAAGTACGAGCTAAGTTTTGAGCCTGGGGGAATTGGCACCTCACAGCAACAACATTGTGGCCGCAGGGGTGGCCGTCGCTGCCTGGGGTCCATCTGGCAGGGGCCAGAAAGCCGGCAGAAAGGAGGACTTCCCTCCCCACCCTGGGCACTGAGAGGCTGCCAGATGGCCTCCCCACATAACGACAGCCCCTGCCATCACCAGTAAGATAATGGTGGGGGGCAGGGGGTGGTCCTTAATTGTGCACTTAATTTGCACAGTTGGCTTCCTAAAGGGGACTCATGCCAATGAAATTCCCACCACTGGAAATATACCTTGGTGGGCTCTCCACCATTTTATTAGCCCTCTTGCCCTCCCAGTCCATCACATGAGATTGCTAACCAGGGATGAGAAATTTCCACCAAATGGCAGAGTTCAGACATTGGAGTTTTGTAAATCCGCCATTGGCATCATCCTTTCTGACCTTCAGACCTGAAAGAAGGCTTTAAAACAATTGCAGTTCCTGCGAATTGAAACTGCTGCTTCAGACCTTCGTGCAGCTTTGCGGTTTTCCAGCAAGCTTTTAAAAAATCGGAACTGTCAGGTCTCCTCTGCTCTCAGCAAATGTCAGTTTTTTTAACTTTTTTTATTCATTTAGGAAACTTGGGCGTCGCTGGCTGAGTCAGCATTTATTACCCATCCCTAATTGCCCTTGAGAAGGTGGTGGCGAGCTGCCTTCTTGAACCGTGGCAGTCCATGTGGTGTAGCTACGCCCACAGTGCTGTTAGGAAGGGAGTTCCAGGATTTTGACCCAATGACAGTGAAGGAACGGCGATATATTTCCAAGTCAGGATGGTGAGTGGCTTGGAGGGGAACTTCCAGGTGGTGGTGTTCCCATGTACCTGTTGCCCTTGTTCTTCTAGATGATAGCGGTCATGGGTTTGGAAGGTGCTGTCTATGGAGGCTTGGTGAGTTTCTGCAGTGCATTTGTAGATGGTACAACCTGCTGCCACTGTTTGTTGGCGGTAGAGGGAGTGAATGTTTTTGGATGTGGCGTCAATCAAGTGGGCTGCTTTGTCCTGAATGGTGTCAAGCTCCTTGAGTGTTGTGGGAGCTGCACTCATCCAGGCAAGTGGAGAGTATTCCATCACACTCCCACTTGTGCCTTGTAGATGGTGGACAGGCTTTGGGGAGTCAGGAGATGGGTTACTTGCCGCATGATTCCTAGCCTCTGACCTGCTCTTGTAGCCACAGTATTTATGTGGCTAGTCCAGTTCAGTTTCTGGTCAATGGTAACCCCCAGGATGTTGATAGTGGGGGAATCAGAGATGGAAATGCCATTGAATTTCAAGGGGCGATGGTTACATTCTCTCTTGTTGGAGATGGTCATTGCCTGGCACTTGTGTGGCACAAATGTTACTTGCCACTTGTCAGCCCAAGCCAGGATATTGTCCAGGCCTTGCTGCATTTGGGCATGGACTGCTTCAGTATCTGAGGAGTTGCGAATGGTGCTGAACATTGTGCAATCATCAGTGAACATCCCCACTTCTGACCTTATGATAGAAGGAAGGTCATTGATGATGCAGCTGAAGATGGTTGGTCCGAGGACACTACCCCGAGGAACTCCTGCAGTGATGTCCTGAACTGAGATGATTGACCTCTAACAACCAGAACCATCTTCTTTTGTGCTAGGTATGACTCCAACTAGCACAGTTTCCCCCGATTCCCATTGACTCCAGTTTTACTAGGGCTCCTTGATGCCACACTCAGTCATATGTGGCCTTGATGTCAAGAGCAGTTGCTCTCATCTCACCTCTTAAATTCAGCACTTTTGTCCACGTTTGAACCAAGGCTGTATTGAAGTCATAAGCTAAGTGACTCTGGCAGAACCCAAGCTGAGCGTCAGTGAGCAATTTATAGTTAAGCAAGTGTCGCTTAGTAGCACTGTTGATGTCTTTCCCACACTAACTGCTTCAGCTTCTCCAATCACAGGTTCCCTCTTTCTTGATCTTGCTGCTCCTCCAGAGACAGAATCAATGATTGGAGAAGCAGCAACTGCAGGAGGGAGGGAACTTGTCATTGGAGTTTAATGAGCAGTTATTCTGGCCTGTCCCACTGCCAACATGGAGGAGACTTTCGGCTGTGCTGTTACCCATAACTTTGGCCAGATGCTCGAAGACATGTCCGACCCATTTGATGTCCTTCATAAAACTGAAGAAAAGAAGCCGGATAAGAAAAAATGAGGAGGCAAAAGGTGGGCCAGAAACCCAGAGTAGGATAGGGGGAGGTGGGAGTCTGTACCGGGCTGGTGTTGAGGTGTTTGTACCTTGTCGGCTGTAGCTCTGGATGCACAGGGCTCTCTGTGTTTGAGAGTGCACCCAGCTCATGCTTGTTATGGCAACACCCTAGGACCCTTCTCTCGGCTTGAGAGGATCCTGTGCATTGTCTTTTGAACATGGGAGAATGAATGGCCTAGTGATATTCAAAATTGTAAGCGAGGGACCATATACTGTAGCCACCCTCATTCCCACAGTGTTAATTCAAACTGAAACTTGAATGTGTTAATTCTTGGCTGCAGCACAGTTCGACTGAATCAGTCAAAATCAGTCAGTTCAGCAGAGGGAAGCAAGTGAAGCTGGGAACCTGATGACTTGAGATTAGTGGGTAGGTTGCTAGTTCTTCAGGATCTTGACTGCTACCTTTAAGCAAATAAACCAGAGGTGGTGGTGAATGGGGAGGAGAGAAGACAATTATCAAAATGTGGAAATTCATTTGGCCTGTTACTAGTTTTCATAAGCTGCTTCCTGTGCCTGCCTGTCTGATTTCTGTTTCATTGCATCAAATAGTTGAAATTTGAGATGAATCTGATCTTAGTTTATTATTGTAAATTGGGAATTGTATCTAGAATCCAAATTTGAGAGAAAACACCAAGGAACTAAGGAAGAATGATATCCTGCACTCCTCATATTAACGGCTTTGAATGACTGGGACTGAATCACCTTGTCTTCATAGGTGATGAACAGAGATTTTTCAGATGGCAACCTTTGCTCATGGTTGGTGACACCTTGCCCACTTACTAAAGCTTCCCTGCCTATGATGTACATAAACCAGCAGGCTCATGTTCTGTTGTTAGTATGGACTTCATCCTGTGTTACGTGTACTAACTACATGAAAAGCTGACATGTTGAAATGCTGAGGACACTTTGGCAATTTTATACAAATGCAGTGGTCCACATTCCTGATGGTAATAAAAGGGAAAACTAATGTTTCTACCCCCTTGAAGTCTAACAATTTTACCCATTTGAAGTGGACGAGCAGCATTTGCATTTCACTAAAAAATTCCAGCCTTCACACTGCAGTGATTTTGCCACTTTGCACTATAATGTGCATTTGGTTCCCTGTCACAAAAAAATTTCTGACCTTTTTTTGTCTTAAGCCACTCTTGCCCCTGGTTGGTAACATTCTGCCCCTACCTTTCAGAAGTTAGGACATTGGTGCACAGGAGTGGGCCCATCTTTGCAGGGGCAATCTAAGAGTGCTTTCCCACATGTAGAAAAAATCTGAAGACAACTGAAGTAGAGTGGACCTCAGTCTGCAATGCATGAAACCAATTTCTGGTTTAATTGTGCTATTAAAGGGCCATTAAAGAGGCCATAAAACTGCCATTATTTTGGCTGCAACCAATTCCTGACAATTCTGGAATTTTCTGTTGGGAATGGCAATGGAAGTTTCCTATCCTTGCTATTGTACCATGGCTAAGGGCAAAGAAGAACAAAATTTTACAATTCACCTCCCCTCCCGAAGAGCAGTATTGATTGCAGGGTGATTGATTTAGTCTGTGATTAATTAAAAACATTTAGGTACAAGTTGTTGTCCCACTCCCGGAAACCAAGAACTGTGATTGTACTCGATAGAGTTGCAATCTGTGACTGTTGATAACTCGAAAGAGTTTCATGCCAGATAGCCTGCTCTGCTCTGCTACCACAGGTGCTGAAGTCTGCAGCAGCCCTTTGCCACGCTCCCCATTGCCACACATGGACTCACTTAGATAGGTGGGAATGAAATCGGGACTTGAAAAGTGCAAATTAGGCTGATCCCAGGAAACTCTCAGAGATCAGTCATGCAACAAACAGGTGGGTAGAAATGCCCCTGTGCTGCATTTATGGAGGCATTGTCACCAAAGAGAGAAATGTAGGCTAGCCTGTCCAATAATTGACCGAAGAATACTTGGTGTGAATACTTGGTGAATGAATTAAATGAAAGTTCAATTTTCCAACATTTAGGTACAAATTTACTACCCCTACCCCATTCAATAGAAAAATTCAGTGAAATAAAAGATGCACCGGAATCTGCTCAGGTGGCAAACGTCACATATACATAATACAGTTCTCAATGCACCATTTATGTGCTATTACTTATAGAGTATTTTCAAGATTGAGTTCAGTCAGTGGTTACAAACCACCAGAAGTGTGCTGTCATTATTTGACATAAAAGCTTTGGTCTGAAACCTTGTTATTTACTTAGATGCTCGAGTCCCTCAATTGAGATATATTCTTATTGCCCTTGGTTTGATTTTGTAATGTACCAATCACTAAAATGCAAGATAAAAAATGCAATTTAAGACCCATAGTGGGTTCTGAAGTGATGCAATTTCTTTAGTGGTGAGAAATGTAATGCTGCTGGAATTTCCCTGAGATTGACAAAACGTATTTACTTGGAGCCTTGTTGTTTCCTGTAGATGCCGTTGCCACCGAAGAGAAAGTTGGAGGATGCAGTGGTGGAGCTCCGACCTCCTCCTAGAGGAGCCATTACACAGCCTTTGAAAAAGCTGAAAATCAACGTCATCAAACTCAACAAATGTGCCGTGTGCGGCTTCACCACAGAGAATGTAACTCAGTTCCAAGAGCACCTACCCCAGCACAAGACTGATGGCTCAACCTTCCAGTGCAGGGAGTGTGGCCTCTGTTATACCTCTCTCCAGTCTCTAACCAGACATTTGTTCATTGTCCACAAGATGAAAAATGCCCAGCAAGTTGCCAGACAGAACGGGGCCAGGGAGGAGAACCCGGCAGACAGCGAAACGAACCTGGAGGACAGTCAGGCTGAAATGATGCTGACGGACAAAAAGTGCAAAGTTTGCTCCAAAACATTTGAAAGTGAAGCTGCCTTGAACACACACATGCGGACACATGGCATGGCCTTCATAAAATCCAAGCGGTTGTGCGCATCAGAAAAATGAGGAGCAACTCTCTCAAAACGACATTCGGTTCACAAACAGTAGAGGTGACTTCATGCAGAAGGGACCGCTTTGGTTGGGACAAACTGTCCCCTGTTGCAGCTTTTACTGGAACGTCATGTAAACCCCTCAAACGCCTCACTTGTACAGACTGTAGCTGTTGTCATGGCCCAGCATCACTTCTAAGCTGTTGTTTGATTAAAAGAAAAACTCAACACTTTGAAGAAGCATACATTTTTTTGTACAGTTGCAATGCATATTTACTTCATTTTTTATGCTACATAACAGAGTTCTCTTGTCATCAAAAACCTTGCTCACTTTTGGTCACCATGTAGTGAATTGGTCTTCAGCATTGAGAAATTAATGGTATTCTTTGATTTTATTTATAGAAAAACAGGGGAATTGAATTTCAATTAACCAGATTTTGTTAAAATGTTGTTTACTTACCTTAAGCTGCTTTATCTGAACACTGTCTATTTTAAATTAGGAGTTTGCTTCCGATGGACCAAATTAAACAGGGATGATGATGCAGCATCATTGGTAACTTGATTAGTTGTTCAAATATGTGGTGCATTGAAGGAAAAAAAGTTTCAGGAAAATAACCCCCAGAAGGTATGTGTGTGATTGTGTTCAAGTCTGAAAAACATGGATGCTTGTGGGCAACTTAATATTTATTTTTTAAAAGATTGACAAGTGATGGTTTCCTTGCAATTAACAATGAAGACCTTTTGAGGGAAATTAGTTATGCGTGTTAGCATATGTGTGTGTGCGTATGTGTGTTCATGTGAGTAATCGCATGTGTGTGTGTTCATGTGCCTATTTGCGTGTGTGCCAATGAGTAGGTGTCTGAGAGGTGACTTTTTTTCCGATGCAGAAATAGGACACTTATAAACTGGATCGATGAACAGAAACTGGTTGCCATTTCAGATTTTGGTTTTTAAAAATTATAGAAATTGAAGTACAGCCATACAAGTTTTGCAGAGTATCATTATATTTCCTACATTGTGTTTGTTTTCCCTAGTGCCCTTTAATGTTTTCTTATAGCAGCTCACTCACCTTACCAAGTCAAGGATGGGTTTACACAGGCATCATAAACTGAACTGGTCTAGTAGCAACTACCTTCAATTCAGTCATCCAGAAGAAAATTATGTCTTGGAAATCAGATATAATGGGTGCATTGTCTTATGTGAATGTATCTAAGCAATAACCCATGGGCCATGTGCAGCTGGAGGTTTTAAAATGGCTGTTCTTAAAGTTACTGACTCATTGTCAGAAAAATTCTCACTAAACCAGAGAACTCAGGATCTGTTTGTTTACTTAGAAATGGAGCAGACTGAAAAGCACCATTGCAGACCAACCATCCAGCCAGCATAGTAGCTTGAGGTACATAGACATTAATGGGAATATTAATTAAATATTTTATGTGTGGCCTGCAAGGCTCCATGTGCTGCACTAAAGCATCCCACAGATATAAAAAATAATCTTGGACACTTGGCTTTAGGCTGTTGTAGGAACTACTTGCTTCCTCTAGGGGCTCTTACAGTATTATGGTGGCACCCAGTGGCGAAAGTTCAGAAATACAGCTGATGGTATTTGTTTAAGTAGCCAGTGTTGTTGAGGAAGGAGATTCTTAAAAATTGCACTACCAAAGGCTGAGAAAGGCAAAGAGAAAATGGGCTGACCAGTACTATTGTAATTAGGACTGATGTTTTTCAATGTACACTTGAATCCTGCAAGACTGAGCTTTTACAGATGGTGAAAAAGTTCCTGATAGCTTTTCTCCTCTGAAGAGTAAACTTTAATATTTGGCCTGGTAAAGTCATTATTTTGTTTAGAAAAGTCCTATTCTAAGATTCAGGTTGGACAGACAATAAGAAATGAAATGACTGCAAGGTGGTCATATTTTTCATGTTTAACCAATGTCTTTCTTTGCTAAAGTTTTCCTTTAATCACAGACAAAACTCTTAACAATATCTCTTCTGATTTGACTAAATTCCTATCAAGTTTGACCAGATTGTTTTGCTGCAGTAAATCTTTTGCTTTATCTAATTTCTACAGGATGCCAATTGTAGTTGTTGATATAACTCCTCCCACTTCTAAGTGAGTCTGCTTTATTCATTCATGGGATGATGTGGGCATCACTGGCTAAGTCAGCATTTATTGCCCTTGTTCAGAGGGCATTTAAGAGTCACATGTAGGCCAGCAGATTTCCTTCCCTAAAGGGCATTAATGAACCAACAATGTCATAGTCATCAGACTTTTAATTGCAGATTTTACCATCTGCCATGGTGGGATTTGAACCCAGGTCCAAAGCATTACCCTGAGTCTTTGGATTACTAGGCCAGTGACAGTACCACTACACCACCACCTCCTCCAGTCTGCTGGAGTGATAATGTGGCACTACCCTATACTGTAAAGGATTTTTCCTCTCCAACCTGTTGTAAATTTCTAATGAATGCTGTGAATCCATACTGTGCGGTTAAGGTGGGGGGAAGACACAATAATGACTCCATGGCACAACATGACTATCAGAAGAGAACCATGAAATATTTAGACTTTAAAGGGGGTTGTTGTATTGCTAACTTGCCTTATAGCATACTCTTTAATGTTTGTAAGTGGAAGAGAATGCACTGACAAGCACCATGCCTAACACAAATACTGTTTTTCTCCCAGCTTTGAAAGAGCACTGGAAGGGCTGGGGTGTAGTGGGTTTGCAGCACCTCTGGCGAAGCTGGGTTCAAGTGAGCCTGAACTGATGGATTGCCTGTTTTCTTTGTTAATTGTAAAAATCCTATATGAAATAAGGTTAACACAATCTCAGTGCAGTTCCTCGTGACCTCTTCTGTGACACTAATTGGTATTAAATTGGCAATTTCAATCAAACGCTGAGATTGCTACTTAGTGCCATATGTAAATGAAACAGCACATTGATGGGATAGGAGATGCTTCACAAATTTGGGGAAAAAAGCACACAATTGTAGAAAATAGAGGAAGCCTCACTCTGCATCTAACTCATTTGATCGCAATTTAGCAATGTTTGGTTCTGGACTGGGAGCAAAACATCTCTTGCTCCAGCATTGGCATTGCTCAGTTTAACAAAAAAACAAAGAATTTAGGGGGAAACTAAAGTAATAATAGAGACTGTGATGTAACAGATTAAAGCATCCAGAAGCACATGAATTTTGTTAAATTCAATCTTAAAACAAAGATTTGGAGATTTCTCATCTGCTGCATAGTGCAAGCTTCTCCAAACAACAGAATTAGCACACCAAAGTTTTCAGAGCAGTTTTGTTGGGAAAACAATGATAAGGCCCTTTTTCTTTTAAACACTATGAAGCCAAGTGTTGCTCAACATCCAGGAATCACTTGAATTTTGTTAAGTCAATTCTTTTGAAAAATACTAACTTCCAGACTCTTTGTTTTGTTATTTGGTTATCTTGTACACATCTGTAGCTCTGTAGTGTAACTTTCATTGCAATCAGAGTGGAATTGCAGCAGTCTTGCACAAAGCTTTAATTAGAAAAAAAAACATATAGAATGATGATAAAATTGGATTCTATCAACTGGGTGGATTTGGTGCACAACAGGTGAAGGTTATATCTTTGTGTTTAGTTTGTTATTGATTTTAGAATTCAGAATGTTTTACTTTAAATAAGCAGGTGCCCAAGCCTGGAGTGTATTCCCCAAAGTTTTTTCTAAAAATAAAGTAGCAGTGTACCAGGGAATTGGTTATATACAGGACTCATTATTCTACCTATCATTCCCAATACAGCACAGGTAGAAGTCCATTGCCCATTATCTGTTGTTACTATTGGTCTTTGTCCACACCCTTTGATTATTCTGCTAGATCCTTAGCAGCTTTAGTTAATAGATGACTGCCCTGGACTTCACACAATGGCAGAAAGCTCTCCTTTGCAACTGATGTGAATTTTAATTTAATTAACCAATGCCCTAATTATGTGATGGGCCCCTTCCAATTGTACCTGAATGTCCTTATTTAAACAAGAGTTTAGCAAATTGCTGTATTTTTAAGTACTAAGGCTGAGTGAGATTCGAAAGAGGAGGTTATTTTCATTAAATGTGGATATCTAATGTTGGGAGAAGGGTGAAGCAGGCTGAAGTGATAACAGTTAAACAATACCATGGCATCAGTCATATTAACAATATCAGTGAATACTCTGAGGAGTTCAACTCCAGACAGGTTCTGCATTTTATCAGCAGGTAGCATAAGTGACATTTTCAACAAGGCTGCAATGAGCAGAAATGATACAGGAAAAAGCGCTCTTCTGTTTTACGGTTGTAAATTGCTCCTCATGCAAGTCTGAGCTTCTCATTATCATATTTTTTGAGGCTTTTATATCTTGTGTGTTTAGTCCAATAAAAATTTTGTACTTTTTTAACATGTTTTTTTTTGGTGTAGACTTTAATGGCATGAAAAAATGTAGCCATTGTCTTGTTACGTTCCTAGGGCGTGTCTTGCTGCTGTCGTTGATAGTAAAATTTGTCAGCTGTAATCTCATCAAAGTTTAAACATTTAATAAATGTTTAAAGTATTTAAAGAGCTGATGTGTGTTAAAGGTTTTTGTTCTCTTGCAGTGGCGATACTTTTTGACTTGAATTTTTGTTTAAATTTATCGAGTTTTATAGCATTGAGGCTTGTGAGGAATCCTAGACTCTGTTTTAATAATACAAGAACAAATTTTTGCTCTTGTTTACTTCATAACTACAGCAGTGATACCAGTTCAACTTAACGTAGCCAATGGAAGTAATGTAAATACCATTGAGATGCACCTGGAAAGTTGGCATCATGATAACCCTTGTAGAAATACTGGGCCCCTTCTCTTGGAACTACAAGTAAACTGTATCTGCTGATGCACAGAGGTGGCAAGTGGAGTGCAGTGTAGACAATGTAAAAATTGTGATTTTGGTAAGAATAGGAATTTGGTGCAGAGGAGGAAAGAGGTGCTTTTCTTTCATATGCCTGTGAAGTCGGTGTAAGCTTGAGGCAGTAAGAATTTAAAATTTTTGTCCAATGTTTTTGATGCTTAGTGCAAGTCATTATGTAGAAAAAGAAAAAAACTTACAACAAAGTAAAAAAGTAGATAGAAATAATAGAATCATCGAATGGTCATAGCACAGGAGGGCATTCGGCCTATCATGTCCGTGCCAGCTCTCTCCAAGAGCACTTTTGTGAGCCCCACTTCCCCAAAGCCCTGCAATCCCATTAGTTGAAAGCCTCCACCCTCCACTCTCAGGGAGTGCATTTCAGATCATAATCACTTGTTGGATAAAAATATTTTTTCTCATGTCACCATTGCTTCTATTGTTAATCACTTTAAATCAATGCCCTCCAGCTCTCAACCCTTCCACCAATGAGAACAGTTCTTCACTCTCTACTCTGTCTAGACTCCTCATGATTTTGAACACCTCAATCTAATCTCCTTTCAACCTTCTCTAAGGAGAACAACCTAACTTCTCCAACCTATCCACATAACTGATGTCCCTCAAACGTGGAACCATTTTCATGAATCTTTTCTGCATCTTTTATCAAAGTCTTCACATCCTTCCTAAAGTGTGGTGCCCAGAATTGAGATTAAACTAATGGTTTATAAAGGTTCATCTAACTCAATGCCTTTATTTATAATGCCCAGAATCCTCTATGCTGTTTTACACCTTTTTCAACCTGCCCTGTTACCTTCAATGAATTGTGCACAGGTCTCTGTTCTTATACCCCCTTGAGCTGCAGTGCGAGTTAGAGACACTTTGACATAAAAGAGCGAGAGAGGGATCTGGCCAGCTTGCTCCAGACTTCGGACACACCTTGTAGAGCAGTGGAGGACCTGATTGGAGTTGGCATATTGAATAGTGTGCAGAATAACAACCTAGATGAGGTAGAGAACAGGGATTTGCAAAAACCAGTGTTCTTCAACATGTATAATACACTTGCTACCTGTGAGGATAAGCATAAAGACAGATGGAAGGACAGCGAGATATCGGACCATAAAGTCAAAACAGCACAGGAGGCCATTCAGCCCATTATGTCCATGCTGGTCTCTAGAGCAATCCAGTTAGTCCCATTCTTTTGCTCCAATCCAATAAACCTGTAAGTTTATTCCTCTCAAGTGCCTATCTAATTTCCTTCTGAAATCATTGAATGCCTCTACTTCTAACACCTTGCTAGGCAGCGAGTTCCAGGTCACTACCACTTGCTGTGTAAAAAAAAACAAACTTTTTCCTCATATCCCCTCTGTGTCTCTTGCCCAAAAACTTAAATGTGTGTCCCCTAGTCCTTGTATCATGGGGCAATGGGAACAGCTTTTCTTTGTCTACCTTACCTAAACCGTGTATAGATCTATTAAATCTCCCCTCAACCTCCTTTGCTGCAAGGGGGACAAACTCAGCTTCTCCAACCTAACCTTGTAATTAAAATCCCTCATCCCTGGAACCATTGTAGTAATTTTCATCTGTACCTTCTCAAGGGCGCTCACATCCTTCCTAAATTGTGATGACCAGAAATGGACAGAATAATCTAGTTGTGGCCTAGCCAGAGCTTTAAATGGGTTCAGCATAAATTCCCTGCTTTCCTTCTCAATGCATTTATTTATGAAGCCCATCCAAATATAAGCCTCTCAACATGTTCTGCCACCTTCAAAGATCTATGCACATGAACCCTCAGGTTCCTCTATTTCTGCACACTCTCTAGAACAGTGGCCTTGGATGGAATCTTTCGTTCTTGGTGGGTGCCTTGTGCACTGCCTGAAACAGTGATGAGACACCCACACTGACTCTGAGGAGGAAGGCCTGCCATATCTTCTGCCCAACAGGCAGTTAAATGGACAGCGATGGGCCTTCCTCCTGACTGAGGATCCCAGAAGGCCATGTCCTGCCCGCCAAGAGCTGCCAGCCAATCAGAGGCCAGCAGCTCTTGCACTCGGCAGCGCCACGGAGGAGGAGGCTGCGGCTGCTGCTGGAATAATACACCCCCCCCTCCCCCCACCCCCACTCCAGAGTCCCAAGATTGCAGAGCAATCCTGGAAAAAAGAAAGTGCTTTTGGGGGGCTTTTACAGGATAGGGGCCATGGGGGTTGGCAGCAAGGGCAAAGGTGCGGCAAGCCCTCAATCATGCACAGATTAATGCAGATCAAGAGAACCCTCCCCCCCCACCCCTCCAGCTGACATACAGCCTGCACAGTTTTACCAGGTATGCAGGCTGGAGCTGGGAAGATTGCAGCAGGGGCAGGAAGAGGCCTTTAAGTGGATGTTAATTGGCCACTTAAGGGACTCAAGTGGAGGCGGGAAGGCGTGGGGTATCTGCCCCAATGCCAACCCACCCAAGTTTTCAGGCCCGCCCACCTTCTTCCTCACCACCTGCAGGAACAGAAATTTCTGGCCATTAAGTCTATATTGCCTCTCCCTATCCCTTCTGCCAAATTGCATCATCTCACACATATCTGTATTAAATTCCATCTGCCACTTGTCTGCCCATTTTGCTAGCCAATCTATGTCCTGCTGCAGATGATCCTCACTATTTGCCACACCTCCAAATTTTAAATCATCAGCAAATTTGAGAGCTGGAGGTGGTTGTGGGAGCACGCAAGGATTTAGTGCTCTGTCTTCTGTTGCAATAAGCAATCACAGTTTGTTCTTAGGTCAGTCTTCCTCTCTTATTGATAATGAGGATCAACTAGCAAGTGTATATGAAGGCGTGCAATTTGAGTTTACTCGACTAGTGAACTCATTGATCCAAGACAAAAAACTGGCAATGAGGATGAAAATAGCAAAAAAATAGCAGCATGTGTGAGAATCCACAAAATGGGTGATTAGAAAGAGAATCTGTACTTAAGTTATAAAATAGACGGCATCAGAGCAGAAAGCAGTGCTGCAGTTTTAAATCTGAGAAAAAAACCCTGCAGAATCGTGATCGCGGAGATCCCACCAAAACTGAAAAAGAGCGCGAAACACATCACAGAAAAGCCAACGGCTGCAGAGACGGAGTTGAAAAAAAACGGCGACTGCTCTTAAAGTAGTAATACATTTAAAGAGGTACATGCAAGAAAAATGGCTATGGACAGAAAATTATGAGAGACCCCAGAGAGAGGGCAACTCTGCAGCAGGTAAAGCACAAATCGATTGGTGGCAGTTAAGAGAGCCACGGTAAGCCAAACACCTGAATTCATCATTAACTGGGAAGTCATCGGAAGCGCAGTCCCTTTGCAGTCGTTCAGGATGCCACAGGTCAGGCGTGTCAATCCACTTGACTCCATTTCAGATGACTGGCCTCAGTATGTCGAATGCCTAGCATTCTTTTTTACCACTAATGACATTGCGGGGAGGAAAAGAAGAGGGTGATTCTTTTGTCCGCATGCAGGAGCAAATGTAAGGGCTGATCCACAGCCTCACATCACTTAACACCCCCAACTCGAAGACTTTCGACAAGATAATAAAAATTGTACAAAACGACCTGAGACCAAAGCCCTCAGCCACTATGCAGCGCTTCAAGTTCAATTCAAGGAATAGGCTTCCAGGGGAGACAATAGCTGACTATGTTGCTATTTTAAAGGCAGTAACTGAACATTGCGAAATCGCCACGTCCATTAGTGATATGTTGAAATACTGACTGATATGCGGGATTGGAGATGGTACTATTCGAAGGCCGTTATTAGCCGAGCTACATAGCGCTCACCCAGGCATTAGCAGAATGAAAATGCTCACATGAAGCTATTTGTGGTGGCCAGGCATGGACTTGGATATCAAAACTCTGGTCAAAAGCTGTCCTCAATGCCCGCAGGTGCAAAAGCTTCCCCCCCATAGCTCTATTGCACCCATGGAAATGGCCGGGGTTACCATGGGTGCACCTCCACTTCGATAACTGAGATCCTTCTTGGGCACAATGTTCCTTTTACTGATTGACTCCCACTCCAAATGGATGGATGTCTATGAAGTCCACGTCAGCTGCCACCATAGACCATTTGCGGCAGAGTTTTGCAGTGCATGGGTTGCTGGAGGTCCTCATGTCGGACAACAGGACGCTTTTACCAGCAGGGAGTTCCACAGGTTCACGACCCTTAACGGCATTACCCATATCAAAACCTCACCCTACCCCCCAGCATCGAACTGAGCGGGCAGTCTAAACCTTTTAAATCCGGGATGAAAAAGATGGAAGGGAATTCCACCACACCACACACATCGGCCGGCATTGTCCCTGCAGAACTACTAATGAAGAGACGTCTCTGCAGCCGCCTGACCCTTATCTGGCTGAATTTAGAGGGGAGGGTGGAGAAAAGCCAAGAGGCACAGAAGACCAAGCATGATGGTCATGGTCACGAAAGAACTTTCACGGTGGGAGATGCGGTCCTCGTGAAGAACTTTGGAGATGGGCCCAATTGGCTGTTAGTCGAGGTGAGTGCAATAACTGGACCCCTCTCCTATCATGTATCGGTAAACGGCCGAAAAATTAGATGACACGTGGGTCATCTCTGCAAAAGAATGGCAGTCCCACAAGAAGAAATGCAGTCTTCACCCACACTTGAGTCTGCTCCGCACGTAGAGGACAGGTCACACGATTTGGAAGTAGCGGTGGGGCCTGTGGGACCCGAGGGGGCAGGGGAGACAAATCTGCCAATTTCCACTGAGGAACCTAGTGGACAACTGCCCCCTGAAAAGGGGGTCTTGGAAAAACCAGCCGAGGTTGTTGAACATTCGAGAAAGCTTTCTGAGAGACTTTATTTGTAAATAGTTATTACTGTAAATAGCTAAGTTTGTCAATTGTATTTTATAAGTAAAAGGGGAGGGATGTGGTAAAGTGAAGTACCATGTACCTTCAAGAGAATGCAAATGGATTAACCATATGACAGTACTGACCAATCAATGTACAGTGCGGGGTACTGGTTAACTGTAAGAGCTGGAGGTGGTTGTGGGAGCACACAAGGATTTAGTGTTCTGCCTTCTGTTGCAATAAATGATCACAGCTTGTTCTTATGTCCGTTATTTTTTTTATTCATTCATGGGATGTAGGTTTCACTGGCTCGGCCAACATTTATTGCCCATTCCTAATTGCCCTTGAGAGGGTGGTGGTGAGCTGCCTCCTTGAACAGCTGTAGTCCATGTGGAGTAAGTACACCCACAGTGCTGTTAGGAAGGGAGTTCCAGGATTTTGACTCAGTGACAGTGAAGGAGCGGTGATATATTTCCAAGTTAGGATAGTGAGTGACTTGGAGGGGAACTTCCAGGTGGTGGTGTTCCCATCTATCTGCTGCACTTGTCCTTCTAAATGGTAGGAGTCGTTGGTTTAGAAGGTGCTGTCGATGGAGCCTTGGTGAATTCCTGCAGTGTATCTTGTAGATGGTATACACTGCCGCTGCTGATGGTGGTTGAAGGAGTGAATGTTTGTGGATGTGATGCCAATTAAGCGGGCTCCTCTGTCCTGGATGGTGTCAGGCATCTTGAGTGTTATGGGAGCTGCACTCATCCAGGCAAGTGGGGAGTATTCCATCACACTCCTGACTTGTGCCTTGTAGATGGTGGACAGGCTTTGGGGAGTCAGGAGGTGGGTTACTCGTCACACGGTTCATAGCCTCTGACCTGCACTTGTAGCCAGTATTTATATGGCTAATCCAGTTCAGTTTCTGGTCAATGGTAACCCCCAGGATGTTGATAGTGGGGGATTCAGTGATGGTAATGCCATTGAACATCAAGGGATGATGGTTGGATTCTCTCTTGTTGGACATGGTCATTGCCTGACACTTGTATGGCGCGAGCGTTACTTGTCACTTGTCAGCCCAAGCTGGCTATTGTCCAGGTCTTGCTGCATTTGGACATGGACTGTTTCAGTATTTGAGGAGTTGTGAATGGTGCTGAACATTGTGCAATCATCAGCGAACATCCCCACTTCTGACCTTATGATGGAAGGAAGGTCATTGATGAAGCAGCTGAAGACGGTTGGGCCGAGGACACTACCCTGAGAAACCCCTGCAGTGATGTTCTGGAGCTGAGATGACTGACCTCCAACAACCACAGCCATCTTCCTTTGTGCTAGGTATGACTCCAACCAGTGGAGAGTTTTCCCCCTGATTCCCATTGACTCCAGTTTTGCTAGGGCTTCTTGATGCCACACTCTGTGAAATGCAGCCTTGATGTCAAGGGCAGTCACTCTCACCTCACCTTGGGACTTCAGCTCTTTTGCCCATGTTTGAACCAAGGCTGTAATGAGGTCAGGAGCAGAGTGGCCCTGGCGGAACCCAAACTAGGCATCAGTGAGCAGGTTATTGCTAAGCAAGTGCCACTAGATAACACTGTTGATGACCCTTTCCATGACTTTACTGATGATCGAGAGTAGACTGATGGGACGGTAAATGGCCAGGTTGGATTTGTCCTGCTTTTTGTGTACAGGACACACCTGGGCAATTTTCCATATAGCCAGGTAGATGCCAGTGTTGTAACTGTACTGGAACAGCTTGGCTAGGGGCGAGGCAAGCTCTGGAGCACAAGTCTTCAGTACTATTGATAGTTAGCATCAACTAACAAGTGTACATGAAGGTGTGCAATTCAAGTTTACTTGACTAGTGAACTCATAGACTCAAGACATAAAAGAAATCATCAGCAAATTTGAAATTTTACTCTATTCCAATAGCCAAGTCATTTATATATATCAAAAAATATCAGATCAGCCATGACCTTATTAAATGGTGGAACAGGTTTGAGGGGCTGAATGGCCTACTCCTGCTCTTTGTTTGTACGCTCAAAGTTGGGGGGGGGTGGTGGAGGAGGAGGAGGAGGAGGCAGCGAGGTAGTTTTAGGATAAAACAATTAGATAAACAATTAAACTGTCCATTTACGTTCAAGATAAAAGAGAGTTGGGGTACAAGGCCCACATGATTCACGTTGCCATGGGGAAGGGTGCATGGGTAGCCATTGTAAAGGTCAGGTTACAGGTTTTTAAAAAAACCACTGAACAACAAAGACAGGTGGGTTCATCTGCCAGGATCTGAGAGAGAGAAAGCAGCAAGAGGGTGAAAGTCTCTGGTTTACTGCGTCAGAATGCGGGTGACAGCTCACGCTCGGATTGAAAAGACCGAATTCGTGAGAAGTTAAAACAAAATTGGAAGATTCAACTAGCTTGTGCTACATGCAGGATATCCAGTAATACTCTTAGCATGGAACACAGTCTGGGGTTAGAAGTTTTTAGGGTGAGAAAGGAAAAGAAATAAACCCTCGGGAGCTAAGAATTATTTTGGACTAATTCTGGGAGAATTGAATATCTACTTAAAGGACAGTGTAACACATATCTCAGTTGTGTTAAAAATTCTGTTCTGTGGCTTAAAGTATAAGTTCCCCATAAAGATAGTGTTTAGTCAATAGTGCTTTTAGTCTTTGTTGCAGTAAATGTATTAAAATGTGAAATCTTGTCATGTCATGCTTTTAGCTATTAACTGGAAGTTTAATTTTTTTTTCAGTTATTGGTCTCCAAGGGGATTAGAACAAGCCCTTGTTCAAAAAAGGGTGTAAGGACATTCCTAGCAACAACAGGCCAGTCAGTTTAACATGAGTGGAGGATAAGGTTTTAGAGGTTTGAAGAGGTTTGGTTAATGAAGGATAACTAACAGGGGTTTGTAAAAGGCAAACTATGTTTGACTAATTTAATTGAATTTTTTGGTGAAGTAACAAAAGGTTGATGAGGGGAATGCAGTGGATCTTGTCTATCAGGATTTTTTTAAATTTAGAAGCACCACATAAAAAAAGGCTGGTTACCAAAATTGAAACTCAAGGAATAGGAGGGCCAGTGTCAGCTTGTGTAAAAAATGTTCTTAAGGAGAAAAAACTGAATTTGATAAATGGTTGTTTTTTTCCAGAGTGGAGGATGGTAGACAGTGTATTTCCCAAGAGACAGTGTCAGGACCATAGCATTTTTGATATATATAAATGACTTGGCTATTGGAATAGAGTAAAATTTCAAATTTGCTGATGATTTCTTTTATGTCTTGAGTCTATGAGTTCACTAGTCAAGTAAACTTGAATTGCACACCTTCATGTACACTTGTTAGTTGATGCTAACTATCAATAGTACTGAAGACTTGTGCTCCAGAGCTTGCCTCGCCCCTAGCCAAGCTGTTCCAGTACAGTTACAACACTGGCATCTACCTGGCTATATGGAAAATTGCCCAGGTGTGTCCTGTACACAAAAAGCAGGACAAATCCAACCTGGCCATTTACCGTCCCATCAGTCTACTCTCAATCATCAGTAAAGCCATGGAAAGGGTCATTGAAATATGCGAGTGCTTTATTTAGTATGTGGTAACTTAAATGGGCTGACTTGTTCCAGGGTCTGTACAGGCACTTCTGTGTTGCTAGGTAATCATACAAATTACAGGGAACATTGACTTCAAGGTTCACAATCTCTAGATTATTACCCGAATCACTTGCAAATTGGTGCAGAGGTAAACAGTTTACAGAGGTGAATGCTTGGCTGAAGGAGTGATGTTGCAAAGAGGGGTTCCATTTTCTGGTATACTGGTACTCTACTGGGACTGAAAGGAACTGTACTGTTGGGATGGTCTCCATTTGAACCAGGCTGGGACCAGAGTCCGGGCAGAAAGGTTAAGTAGAGCAGGGGCAAAAACTTTAAACTAGTAAATGGGGGGAGAAGGCTCAAGTGAAAAAGGTAGTATAAATAATTGTTTAAAAACAAATGAAGGGGTAGTGAATATATTACAGTGCTTTAGACACCATGGCCTGAATTTTCTCTCCTGGGTCAGGAGCACAGAATCCAGACATTTCCTAGCTCCCCAAACACAATCCAGGAGAGAGTGGCCTAAAAGGCTGGATTCCAGAGTGACGGTTCCCTGGGAGTCGGGCTGACCAACCCCGGTACAAGTGCAGAGTTTAAAAACAACAGAAAAACAGCCCTCACCCCTCACACCCGCTCAACCCCACACAGTCCCCATGATCCATCCAAACCAACCCATGCCACCTCATGCCCCACCCACCTCCCCATAGCCCCATACCCTCCATGCCAATTGATGACCCTCTGCCCACCCCATGCCCCTTCATACCTTCCATACCAATCTAAGCCCCTTTTCCCACCCCCATGGCCTCACCTACCCTCTATGCCATCCTATGCCCCCATCTATCCCCATGGCCCTTTATAGCTCCTATGCCAATTTAGTGCCAACTCATGCTAATCCAGGTCCCCCCACCCACCACTCTTTGACTTTATACTTAAGTCAATGGCCCATGAGAATCTTGTGGCATCCATCTGTTCAAAGGTGGTGTGCAACAGTCAACTTTGTCCAGTTGTGTGTAAGGTCAGCAGTTTTCCTTGTTCAGCTAACGACACAAGGGAGGGGAGCTGGAGAATGCACTTTGCATGGAGGCTCAGGACTGAAAAGGTGAGTCAATGGTGAGGGATGTTGTGGATTAGGGTTGGGGCATGGAGGAGTGGAATGGGAAGGGCCTGGTGTCCTGGGTATGGTGGGAACAGCCACGTGTTCCCCCTGCACGTTGTTGGCACTTAAAATTTTAATTGTAATCACGTGGGAAATCGCAGAAAGCAAGAGAGTAGAAATGGCACACACTCCCAGTTACGTCGTCGGGAGCAGCACACTGTTGACAAAATTGCCCCCCACCCCCACAATGATACAAGTTTAGGTTCATGCCTTAGATAATTTTTCACATATAGCAGTTTGAGCATCTTACCTTCAGGGGTTTCCTGTACTGTCCAATATTTAGCTACATCATAGTGTAAGCCAAAGTGTAACAACAGAAAGTAAAAAAAGAAAGTGCTGAAAATACTCGGTAAGCCTGCCAACAGCTGTGGAGAGAGAATCAGATTTAATGTTTTGAGTTGAATATAACTCAAATTCGACTTGAACATTAACTCTGGTTCCCTCCGTGCAGATGTTGAGTATTTCCAGCACTTTCTATATGTATTTCAGATTTCCAGCTACTGCAGTATTTTGCTTTTATTTTAGTGTAACAACAGTACATCTTGGTGATCTGAATTGGATATCTGTGTCTTATGCTTGTCCCATATGCAGGTCTCTAACCTTTTTGGAAGACAAACTGAAAAAATAATTGATAAGACAAGACCAGATGCAAATGCTTAAGCTACTTTATTTAATTAGAAGTGAATATGCAAATTAAGTGACATTCAGAACAATTTGTCTTTGCATAATAACACAGATGAAGAATATGCTGGACTTCCCCACATCATTGAACCCGAATAACTTCTGCTCCCTCTTCTGTGTTCTCTTTCTGAACCCTACAGCTTTTAAAATCTGACTAACCATGCACGCTGCTGTCCTTTTGTTACAATCGGAGATGAGGGTTCATACCAGACATCCCCGGCAGAACCCCTGCGACCAGCACAATGGGCGTGAATTCCTAGAATCTTAGAGTTTTCATTGATTGCTGAATCAGGCCAGCAAATAGCTGATTTCCACCCGCTCCCCCCGCCGTCCTCTGCTGTTTGAGGAAACAACTTCAGCGACTAGCTTATTAGCAGTTTATCTACCCTGTGGGGGCTGGATTTTATGCTCCCTCCGCTCATGCATTTGAAGGCAGGTGGGACTTCTAAAATGCAGTGTGTGACCTGCCTGCCACCTACCTGCCTGCCCCTTGACCTGTCTGTAGTATAAAGGGTTAACAGATGGGAAACTAATGTATGACATAAATGATATACCACTGACATCAATCCGTCATGTAAGACTCTCTCTCTCTCCCTCTCTCTCGAGAGGGAGGTTGGAATCGTGCCTAGGAGCAACATGCCTACTCTGTAATCTGTTTAGTATAGTACTAATAAACACGTGTTCATCAGATACCAGAGTATGTCTACAGTCTGTCCACTAACCAAGTCCCATGCCCGGAGTTCAAGATAGAAGGACCATCTCAGAACACTGTCTCCCATTTCCAGTGGGGTTCAGGCAGTGAAAGAGTCAGGTGGCCTGTCCGGCCTTGGGCCTATTAAGGCCCTTAAGTGACCAATTAATGGCCACTTCAGTGCCTCATCCCACCCCTGCCACTATTTTACCCATGGCAGGGATAGGCCCAAGCCAAGCAGAGAGCTGCACGGGCTGGTGTTAGGCAGTTGGGGGGCCTCCTTTGCGGGTCCACTTTGCCCATCCAAGGCACCCCCTCCAGGTCAGACCCCACTTTAATCCTCCCCTCCAGCCTCCCCATCCCAGACTCCCACCTCTATAACACCCACCCACCCCCCACCCACTGGGGCCAGCGGGCCTGGCTCCATCTGTACCTTGCACTTACCTTGTTGTCAGGTCTCCATTAGCTTATCTTCTTCAGGGACAGCCTGCACTCCCAGCAGTGTTCACCCTGCAAAACTGGTGCTGCTAGCCAGTCCGATTGACCAGCAGCTCTCTAAGGCGGGACTTCCTCCTGAGATGGGGACTGAAATCTCGCCCTGATTCAATAAATGGCCTGCCGTGCATAAAATGGCTGCAGGACAGCAAGCCTTTGCATGGGCGAGATTCCAACTGACTTTTCAGCCAGGGGTTGTGGGGGAGGGGGGAGGGGGAGGGGGAGGGGGAGGGGGAGGGGGTTGCGCCCAGGGGTTGGGGGGGACGGGCGGGTGGGGGTGGGTGGTGGGGGTGGGGGTGGTTTCATAGTGCTCCATAAAATCCAGCCCAAAGCCTCTGTGTGAATCCACTTTGCTTTAAAAACACAGTTTTCTGTTCTGGTGTCAAAGAGCTTTGGTGGGCAGGAAAGTTGGCATGATTTCCACCAGGCAGGGGAGCAGGTTTTTGTGCCCGATTTTTCACTTTTCAGCTCATTAATTATGCATCAGTGTGGAGTTTGTCGAACCTTGTGGTTGGGCGGGCAGTGATTTGTCCACCTGTTGTTACCCCATGGGGTTGAAGGTCTTGACGCCATATTTAAACAGCACCCACACAGATATTAACTTATTGCAGGATACGTGTAGCATGCTGACCAAACATTCCAAACTGTCTGCTCCATGGTTCAGCGAAGTCTCCTTGGGGATTCTCCTTCAGGCCATCCAGGAAAGGCAGGAGGTCCTCTTTCCTCGGGATGGGAGCAGGAGGTCCTCCCACCTGACCATGCTGGCCTGGGAGGAGGTCGTCAGGGAGGTCAACACACGTGGCCAGCAGAAAAGGACTCCCCTGTAGTGCAGGAAGCGAGTGAATGATCTGATGCACTCCGCAAGGGTAAGTTAACTTTCTACTCATTCCAAACTCTCACTCTCAAAAGGGCATCAGGCAGCCTAAGAGTTAGAGTCCACAGGGGTGCCACACATGACTAGCAGGTAGGACATCAGCACTGAATGTCTGCCAGCCACTTTAAGACCCCCATATTATGTTAGATCCTGCACAAATGGCATCTTAACCCCTTAATGGGGAGGGCTCAGCAGACACAACAGGCATGCATGCTTCTGAAATGCTCTTTCATCCATAGTGCTCTCCATCAATCCATCTGTCTTTATGCAGGACAAGATCGCTCATAATCGTCAGGACAGAGTCAAGACCATGGGGTACCCAGGAGCTGAGGACATTCTTATGCCATGAAGAGCAGGTTACAGAGCTGGCTGGTGAAGTTAGAAGGCAAGATCAGCCTCCCCCAATAAGCCTATGAGGCTCCATGTAATATTCATTGACAACATGCAGACAATGGCTGTGAATAACCTATAGTGTAGTGCCTGCATAGTCAATCACTAATTATCCCTTCTCTCTATTCCAGCCACCAAAGGCAGAGGAAGAGGTCAAGCCAGTGCCTCAGTCCTAGCCCATGGTAGCATCTGATGAAGATCCGTCACTGCGTTCACCTGCACCCTCCACCAGTGCAGATATATGCACCTCAGTGGGTCCTAGTTCTAGAGTAGTTTGGGTTCACTATCTGGTGATCACCTCACAGACACATGTCCACAGCAGGCAGAGGCAGTGACAGCCAAGGTCTCTGACAATTGGAGGATTGCTGAAGACCAGGCCCCTGCTGAGCCTGAGTCTAATGATGAGCCTCTGCAATCAGCTCTGAAAGAAATGTTGGAGATGCAAAGACAAGCAGGGGAACATCAGGCAGAGTTGTCAGAGGCTGTCACCAGACTTGAATGAAGGATGGAGCAGTCCGTCCAAGTTCTGTCTGATGTTGTGGCTCTGGCATGCAAGCACATCGAGGATGGGAGGGGCATCAGCCACCTTGGAGATCCAGCAGTTTCTGCCAGATTTGTGCTCGGATTTGCACACCATCACTATAGCCATGGCTCCATTCCAGCAGTGGCTAGGCAAGAGTGGGACGGGCACCTCAACCTCCTTCCAGGTGCCCCTTCTCCTCAAGAAGTCAAGGAGGGGCCCTCTGGCACCCACAGGGAGGAGGAGATCTAGCCAGACACCTAGGGGGTCTCCACTCAGGACACTCCAGGGATGTCCTGCTGCTCCAAATCCCCTCTGCCTGTGACCCCATCAACTTGAGCAGGTCAGGCTGAGAAGGGTGCACCTGCCCCAGGTTAGAAGACCCTTAGTAGGCCGGGCCATCCATGCATCGTGCCTCCAGAGGATGCCGGCCAATGCTGTCATCTCAGGTAACAGTCAGCAGGCTGTCTCCACCTCTGCTGTGGACATCAGGGCTGCACCTAGACATAGCAGTAGAGTTTGAAAAATTAAGAATGGTGGCATAGGTGTTCATTCACTGTATATAATCTGCACTATTGTAAATATACTTTGCATTTATCCCTCTCCAAGTCTCAGGTATTGAATGGCTAATTGATGTGATGCAATGTCTCACGTTTATTCAAGGGTACCAAATAAAGCCCTCCCCCCAATTTTCTCCCATCTTGTAACCTCCATTTTATTCAGACCCACTCAATCTCGTCACAGTGATTCACCTTTAGTTCCACAACAGTGACATCAACAAAGGCACTTTCTGTGTCAAAATGATGGCAGGACAAGACACATGTAACCCTTCCATCTTAGTCAGACACTATGTAACTTCCTGAGAATTGTTTATCGGGATTAGTGATTATCCTGATGCTGTCACACCGAAGTATGTCAATGTAATAAGTATTTGTCGTGACCAATGTTGGAGTCTTTTCACCCGAATGCAATTTGCAGTAGCGTTTATTTTATTGGTAAAAGGATTATTCATTGTCAAGCCTTTCATGTCTCCGTGCACCATTAATTTGTCTCCGGGTTTAAAGGCGACATTATTCCTTTATTGGTCCCCACTTTCCCCATTATGACACTGAGCGATGGAAGTTGGCTCCACTCGGTGACATTTGAAACGCCTGCTAGACGGCAATAAATGTGTGCTGTCAGAGGTGTGTGCTCATCCTGATAAACCCGCTCACTTACCTGTGGTGATCATAGTTTGCTCCTAAAAGTTGCCTGGCGGTGCCTCACGAAATTCCTCTGAGGTCACAGAATGCAAATTGATATGCAATTCATGGCGTAACTGTGCACTCATTGACTTGGGATTCCTTGAAATGATTGGCCTTTATGAGATGGACAATGTCGAGGACTGTCATGGAATGAAAACAATTCTTCTGCACATGTGAGTGCTCAGCAGAATCGATGAAGGGAATAAGTTGTCATTGATGCCTATGTCAAAGCTGACTGGGCCACGTTTCTCCCAAATGCCAAGGCAATACAGGACGTAAACTTGGCAGTTTTCTGATGAATGTAGGGTTATGGGGGCTTTGTCAATTATCACATGATAGTCCTGCTGAACCTCTGTATGTTAGGACAATGCTAATCCCAGATTTGGGTGCATGCTGTCGTGTTACAGATCACTGCATCTGCAAGATACCCAAATTGCTGATTATATCCTAGAAAATTTTAGACACGAAGTTAGAACCTTGGTCAGATTATATTTCAATTGGTAGGCCATAAAGAGTGAAAAATTGAGTTAACTTTTCCACTACCACCTTAGCTGTAATTGTCCCTAAAGGAGGCGCTTCTGGAAATCGAGTTGTCGTATCCATGATTGTAAGGACATACTGATGTCCTGCTTTTGTTTTGGGTAATGGTCCTACACAATCTACTAATACCCGACTGAATGGTGCTTCAAAAACTAGTATGGGTATTAAAGGTGCTGGTTTGATTACATGTTGAGGCTTACCTACTACCTGACATGTATGACATGTTTTACAAAATTGCATTATAGAACCATAGAACCATAGAAAAGTTACAGCACAGAAGGAGGCCATTCAGCCAATCTTGTCCATGCCAGCCCGAGGACACCCAAGTGCCCTTTCTAATCCCACCTTCCTGCACCCAGCCCATAACCCTGCAGCTTACAGCACTTTAGGTGCAGATCCAGGTGCTTTTTAAAAGAGTTTAAAGTTTCTGCCTCTAACACCAACTTGGGCAGCGAATTCCAGACACCCACTACCCTCTGCGTAAAAAAGTTCTTCCTCATGTCCCCCCTACACCTTCTGCCACATATCTTGAATCTATGTCCCTCGGTTCTAGAATTCTCCATCAAGGGAAACAATTTTATCCTGTCCACTCTATCTATTCCCCTCATAATTTTGTACACCTCAATCAAGTCACTTCTCAGCCTTCTTTGATCCAAGGAAAATAACCCCAATCTATCCAATCTCTCCTCGTAGCTACACTTTTCTAACCCTGGCAACATTCTTGTAAACCTCCTCTGCACTCTCTCCAGAGCTATTATGTCCTTCCTGTAATGTGGTGACCAGAACTGCACACAATACTCCAGTTGTGGCCTCACCAGTGTTTTATATAATTCCAACATTATATCCTTACTTTTATATTCTATACCTCTGCCAATGAAGGAGAGCATTCCATATGCCTTCTTTACAACCTTGTCTACTTGAACTGCTGCCTTCAGGGATCTGTGTACTTGTACGCCAATATCTCTCATTTCACCTACCCCTCTTAGTATATTCCCATTTATTTTGTAATCCCTGTAACTGTTTGACCTCCCTAAATGTATGACCTCACACTTCTCTATGTTAAAATCCATCTGTCACTTTACCGCCCACTCCACCAACCCATCTATATTGTTTTGGAGATTATGGCTATCCTCTACACTATCCACTACTCATCCAATCTTTGTGCCATCTGCAAATTTCCCAATCGTGTCCCCCACGTTCACATCCAAATCATTAATATATAACACAAACAGCAAGGGTCCCAACACCGAGCCCTGTGGAACACCACTTGAGACAACTTTCCACTCGCAAGGGCATCCATCGACCATTACCCTTTGTTTCCTGTTACAAAGCCAACCTTTTATCCAGTTTGCCACATTACCCTGAATCCCATGGGCTTTTACTTTCCTGACCAATCTGCCATATGGGACCTTGTCAAATGCCTTGCTAAAATCCATGTACACAACATCCACTGCACTACCTTCATCAACCCTTCTTGTCACTTCCTCAAAGAATTCAATCAAATTTGTGAGGCAAGACCTTCCTTTAACAAATCCATGCTGACCATCCCTGACTAGTCCATGCCTTTCCACATGACAGTTAATCCTATCTCTCGGGATTGATTCTACTAATTTGCTCACCACCGATGTAAGACTAACTGGCCTATAATTGTTTGGCATTTCCTTTGATCCCTTTTTAAACAATGGAACTACATTTGCATTTCTCCAGTCTTCCGGTACCTCCCCTGTATCTGGCGAAGATTGGAAAATCATCCTCAGAGCATCTGCTATCTCCTCCCTGACTTCCTTCAGCAGCCTCGGAAACAATCCATCTGGCCCTGGCGACTTATCAACTTTCAAGGATTTCAATCCTTCGAGTACTTCCTCTCTCTTAATGACTATCCCGTCCAATATCACAGTGTTCCTCCTGGACTACCATATCTACATCCTCCCTTTCCTTTGTAAACATAGAGATAAAATATTCATTCAAAACCCTTCCCACGGCCTCTGCATCTACACACAAGTTTCCATCTTCATCTCTGATAGGTCCCACTTTTTCCTTAACTAACCTTTTAGCATTAATGTATTGGTAAAACATCTTTGGGTTATCTTTAACTTTACTTGCTAATCTGTTTTCATGCTCTCTCTTTGATTTCCTTATTTCCTTTTTTAATTCGTCCCTGCACTTCCTATATTCGTCTAGGCTATCAGCAGTGCTTAGTTCTTTGTGCCTATCGTACGCTTTCTTTTTCTGTTTGATCTTCCCCTGTATTCCTTTAGACAACCAGGGCGGTCTAGATTTGGCAGTACCACTCTTATTTTTGTAGGGGACATGTCTACTTTGTACAATTAGGATCTCGCTTTTTATTGCTTCCCACTGGTTTTCCACTGTTTTATCCTCCAGCAGTGCTGTCCAGTCCACCTTAGCCAAGTCCCTTCTCATTTCTGCAAAATTTGCCTTCCCCCAGTTCAAGACTTTTACTCGGGCCTTATCTCTGTCCTTTTCCATGGTAATGCTAAATCTGACTGAATTGTGATCACTGTCTCCGATATGGTCGCCAACTGTCACTTCACCCACTTGCGCTTCTTCGTTCCCCAAGACTAGGTCTAGAATTGCATCTCCTCTCGTTGGGTTTGTCACTAATTGGTCGAAAAAAATTTCCTGGACACATTGCATGAATTTTTCTCCCTCAGTGTCCCTTATATTGTTTGAATCCCAGTTGATATTAGGATAGTTGAAGTCTCCTACTATTATTACCCTCTTGTTCTTACAAGCAGAAATTTGCCTACATATTTGTTCTTCTATCTCCCTTTCACTATTTGGGGGTCTGTAGTATACTCCCAGTAGTGTGACTGCCCCTTTTTTATTTCTAAGCTCAATCCATAAAGCCTCGTTTGTTGACTCATTTAGTATATCATCCCTTCTCACAACTGGAATTGATTATTTAACCATTAGTGTTACCATTATGTCCTTATGAAGTCATGGCCAGGTAAGATGCCTGTTTATCGATGCTTGGGTTTTCCATATTCCTACATGTCTTGCCATAGGGATTTCATGTGCTACTCGCAATACCTGTTTACGATATTTGGGCGGTACCACTATCTGATGAACAACCGCCCATTCCTCATCCGCAGATCTGTGAGGATGTCTCCACTTCCTCATCAGAACTCCGTTTTTAATGTAATAGCACTCCGGAACTCCATCCGCCTCAGCTTCCATGTGAGCTGACTGTGCTAACTTGTTTAGCTTTGGACCTGCTTTCTGAGCCTCAATTAATGAAGACATGCCAAACACTTCCTTTGAATTATCCTCATCCTTAAAGAAAGTTTTGGATACTCTAACATCTGCTCATGGTATGACTTTGACCTCTGGTGATGGGCTTTGTTTAGCCATTGCTCTGGTCACCACACACGATAGAAAAACACCAGGAACTTGTTCTTGTAACTGCCCTGTCTCTTTAGCCTGTCTCGGACTTTCCATAATTATTGTTGAAGCTATACCTTCACTCCTCCAAATCAGTCCCCAGGAGTAAATCAACTCCATCCATGGGTAATTTCTTAACCACTCCTACAACCACCGATCCAGGCAACAAATCACATTCCAATTGCACTTTGTACAATGGAACCGGGATATACTCCCCACTTATCCTGTTTATTAATACTTTAGCTTTCATTGAACTCTCTGGAGGGAAAACTAGGTCCTTCTCCAGCAAAAGAGTTTGAGTAGCTCCTGTGTCCCTTAATATAGTTAGGGGTTTAGCGGCATTATTTGATGAAAAAGGGGTTATCTTTCCTTTGGACAAACACCCTTTATATCTCTCATCTACATTATTCATTTCACTTGCATTCACAGCAGTGTTTACCTCCAGACCCTTATTTGTAGTTAAAGCTACAATTTGATCTGTGGTGTTTTCTTTTTGAGTTCCCTTTTCAGACTCACTCTTATGAACTCCAATAAGTCTCATGAGCTTCCCTCGCAACTTCCAACATTCTGAACAAATGTGTCCCACTTAATTACAATGGAAACACTTAGGCCTTCAAGTTTCACCTCCACCCTCAGTATCTTCCTTCCTGATCTCAAGGTATTCCCAGCTATCCATTCTTTACCCTGGCTACTTGCCTTCCTTTCACTCTCCCACTTTCTATCCTTTTCAAACTTATGGGGGTGATGGAAAAAAGGTTTAGTTTTATGGATCAGCTCACAATTGTCAGCTATTACTGCTACCTGTCTAGCAGTTACATAGGAAAATAGAAACTGGGAGCAGGAGTAGGCCATTTGGCCCTTTGAGCCTGCTCCGCCATTCAATATGATCATGGCTGATCCTCTATGCCACATTCCTGCTTTCTCTCCATACCCCTTGGTGCCCCTAATATACAGAAAATTATCAATTTCTTTTTGAATATACTCAGTGTCCCGGCCTTCACAGCCTTCTGTGGTAGAGAATTCCACAGGTTGACCACCCCCTGAGCGAAGTGATTTTTCCTCATCTCAGTCCTAAACGGCCTGCCCTGTATCCTGAGACTGTGGCCCATATTTCTAGGCTCCCCAAACAGGGGAAACATTCTCCCTGCATCTAGCCTGTTTAGCCCTGTTATAATTTTATACTTTTCAATCATTCTTTTAAACTCTAATAAATACAGGCCCGGTCAAACCAAGCTCTCTTCATACAACAGTCCTGCCATCCCCGGTATCAGCCAAGTGAACCTTCGCTGCACTCCCTCTATGGCAAGTATATATTTTCTTAGGTAGGGAGACCAAAACTGCACGCAATACTCCAGGTGTGTCTCACCAAGGCCCTGTATAACTGCAGTAAGACACCCCTACTTCTGAACTCAAATCGTCTTGCAATGAAGGCCAACATATCATTTGCCTTCCTAATTACTTGCTGCACCTGCCTATTTACAGGTGTCCAAGAACACACAGATCCTTTTGTACATCCATGTTTCCCAATATATCACCATTTAAATAATACTCTGCCTTTCTGTTTTTCACACCGAAGCATATAACTTCACATTTATCCACCCTATATTGCATATGCCATGTGTTTTCCCACACACACAACTTGTCTAAATCAACCTGAAGCCTCCTTGCATCCTCCTCACAACTCACAACCCCACTCAGCGAACTTGGAAATATTACATTTGATTCCTTCATCCAAGTCATTTATATATATATTGTGAATAGCTGGGGCCCAAGCACTGATCCCTGCGGTGCACCACTGGTCACCATCTGCCACCTGGAAAGAGACCCATTTATTCCCACTCTCTGTTTCAGGTCTGTCAACCAATTCTCAATCCATGCCAGTGTATTATCCCCCAGTCCCATGTGCTTTAATTTTGCCCACTGGCCTGTTATATGGGACTTTATCAAAAGCCTTCTTAAAATTCAAATATGCCACATTCATTGGTTCTCCCTTATCTATTCTACTAGTTATATCCTCAGAAAACTCCAGTAGATTAGTTAAGCATGATTTCCCTTTCATAAACCCATGCTGACTTTGTCTAATCCTGTTAATGCTTTCCAAGTGTTCTGTTACCACGTCTTCTATACTAGACTCCAGCATTTCCCTCTCTACTGATGTTAGGCTAACTGGTCTGTAATTCCCTTTTTTTTCTCTCCCTCCTTTTTTAAATAGTGGGGTACATTTGCCACCCTCCAATCTGTAGGAGCTGCTCCAGAGTCTATAGAATTTTGGAAGATGACCACCAATGTATCCAATATTTCCAGGGCCACTTCCTTTAGTACTCTGGGATGTAGGTTATCTGGGGATTTTTCAGCCTTTAACCCCATTAATTTCTCTAGCACCATTTTTTTTACAAGTACTGATTTTCTTCAAATTCCTCCCTATCGCTAGACCCTTGGTTCCCTAACACTTCTGGGAAATTACTTGTGTCCTCTTTTGTGAAGACAGGACCAAAATATGTGTTCATTTCTTCTGCCATTTTTTTGTTCCCCATTATGATTTCCCCCGTTTCTGACTGTAAGGGACCTATGTTTTTCTTTGCCAATCTTTTTCTCTTCAGATATTTATAGAAGCTTTTACAGTCAGTTTTTATGTTCCCTGCAAGTTTACTCTCATCCTCCATTTTTCTCTTCTTGATCAATCTTTTTGTCCACTTTTGCTGAATTCTAAACTGCTCCCAATCCTCAAGGATGCTGGTTTTGCTGGCAATTTTATATGCCTCCTCTCTGGATATAATACTATCCCTAATTTCTTTTGTAAGCCATGATTGAGACACTTTTCCTGTTTTATTTTTGCACCAGACAGGAATCAATAATTGTTGTAATTCATGCATACGTTCCTTAAATATTAGCCATTGCCTATCCACCGTCAACCCTTTTAGTAAGGTTATCCAATCCATCATTGCCAACTCGCACCTCATACCCTTGTAGTTCCCTTTATTTAGATTCAGGACTCTAGTTTTGGATTCAAAGTCTTCACTCTCCATCTTAATGAACAATTCTATCATTTTATGGTCACGCTTCCCCATGGAACACCGCGCAACAAGATTGCTAATTAATCCTTTCTCGTTGCACAATACCCAGTCTAGGATAGCCTGCTCTCTAGTTGGTTCCTCAACATATTGGTCTAAAAAAACCATCACATACACACTCCAGGAAATCCTCCTCCTTAATATTATTGCAAGTTTGTTTTGTCCAATCTATATGTAGATTAAGGTCACCCATGGTTACAGTTGTACCCTTACTGCATGCATCTCTAATTTCCTGTTTAATGCATTCCCTTACATCTCCATTACTGTTTGAGGGCCTATAGACATTTTCTGCCCCTTGGTGTTTCTTATCTCCACCCAAACAGATTCCACATCATGATTTTCCGAGCCAATATCCTTCCTCACTATTGCACTGATTTCCTCTTTTACTAATAATGTTACCCCACTTCATTTCCACACACACACACCCACAAACACACACGACACATAAGACACACAAAACATGGATTTTAAGGGTGGGATAATACAATTCAAGACATTAATTCGGAGTACAGGATTTGATGAGTTGATTTTGATCGATGTCTTCCAAATTTCTTTCAGTTATTGTTGATGACACGAGGTGGTCTTGCAGTACTTTCAGTACTTAGTTCACTGGTTGAGAACTTGCTTTTCAATGCCTCTAGCAGAGGCTTTCCCCTTTTCCTTTTTAAAAGGGTTTCCTCAGAGACAGAGAGAGAGCAGGTTATAGAGATGTGAGGAAAATAGATTTTAGATGTTTTCTCTTTGCAGGCCAGAAGCTTTCTGCTGCCCTGCTCTTCACACAAAACCTTGGTCACATGGTCAGGAGCCAATTAAAATGCTGTTGTCAGGCAGCTCCTTTGGTCCAGGACTCCTTTCCAGCACTATCCTGTCTTTCATGGCACACTCTGTTCCAGGACTGAAACACTGTATATATCTCTCATCTTGTTCAGTGGACATGTCTTCCAACCTGCAGCCATTGTAATTTTACTCCACAGTCCAACAAAAAATAAAAAGATATGTTCTTTACAACAGTCCAACAAAAATAAAAAGATATGTTCCTTACAAGGTGTGCTGGTGCAGCAACTACGATGATCACAGAGCATACTTTTCAATACTTGAATCATAGAGAATGTAAGCTGAATTTAGAAGAAACTGTTGAAAAATTAAAGACTTACACAGGAGAAAATATACAAGTCAAGGGCATATACAAAGTCACAGTAACCTATGAAGGTCAAACAGTGACATTACCCTTAATGGTAGTAGCAGGCGAGGGGCCTAGTCTCCTCGGATGATGCTGGCTGAAAGAAATTAAATTGGAATGGAATGAAATCTTCCAACAAAGAAATAATAGACTTTCACAGCTACTGCAGAAATATGCCTCAGTTTTCAAGGAAGGACTTGGAAAAATTGAAGGGCTACAAGCAAAAATTCATGTAGATCCTGAGGCATCACCAAGATTCATAAAGACTGTGGGATAAGGTAGACGTAGAACTGGGCAGATTAGAAAAACTGGGAGTGATACACCCAGTACAATTTTCAGAGTGGGCAGCTCCAGTTGAACCTGTTCACAAACCTGACCAAAGCATTAGAATATGTGGGGATTATAAATTAACAGTCAATCAATTTGCAAAATTGCATAGATACCTCAAATCTAAAATTGAAGATTTATATACTAAATTGGCGGGTGGAACGGCTTACACGAAGTTAGATTTGAGTGATGCCTACCAGCAATTGGAATTAGAGAAGGTATCCCGGAAGTTTGTCACCATAATTACACATAGGGGATTGTATCGATACACTGTTTACCATTTGACGCATCTCTGGATATCTTTGGCATATCCCATTTGCGATATGCCAAAGAACCAAGAAAAGTTTGTTACAGTGATTGCCCCATGTTGGACGACGTTCTCATGGCTGGACTTATGGAAGAGGAACATTTGATGAACCTGGAGGAAGTTCTGAAATGTTTTCCGCAGGTTAGCGTGAGATTGAGAAAGGAGAAGTGTACATTCCAGGTAAAAGAGGTAACTTATCTAGGTCACAAGGTAGATTCACAAGGCCTACATCCAATTGTAGAAAAAGTGAAAGCAATTAAACAAGCCCCAGAGCCAAAGAATACATCTGAATTGAAATCATTTTTAGGGATGATTAACTACTATGGAAACTTGTTGCCTAATTTATCGACAGAACTGGCATCATTATACTGTTTACTCAAGAAAAATCAGAGATGGTCATGGCAAACACCAAAAGAAGAAGCTTTCACCAAAGTGAAAAAGTTGTTACAGTTATCTACACTTCTAGTACATTTTGATCCAAAGAAAAAGTTGATATTAACGTGTAATGCATCAGATTATGGAGTAGGGGCGGTGCTTTCTCATCAAATGCATGATGGATCTGAACGATCTATAGGTTATGTGTCGAGAACACTTAGTACTGCAGAGAAAAAGTACTCACAAATTGAAAAAGAAGGCCTGGTGATAATTTTTGGTGTTAAAAGTTTTCATCAGTATGTGCAATATGCAATCAATATGCACTTTACTGTCATAATGGACTGCAAGCCATTATTAGGACTATTTGGTGAAGACAAGGCTATACCCCTTATAGCCTCAGCAAGAGTACGATGATGGACGTTGATCTTGGCAGTGCATAAAACCGAAAGTCAAATTGCAAATGCAGATGCACTCAGTCGTTTACCCCTGCAGGCAAAAGATGAGGATGTTTCAATTCCTCAGGAATATGTTTTGTTATTGAACTTCCTGGACTCATCACTGATGTGTGCACAACAAATTAAAGTTTGGAACAACCGAGACCCAGTCTTATCCAAAGTGAGAAATCAACTTCTTTCTGGTTGTTCACAAACACAATGTCCAATGAAATGAGATCGTATTTCTAGAGAATATACGAGTTAACCAGCCAAGAAGGTATTTTATTGTGGGAAGCTCGTGTAATCGTTCTTCTAAAAGGAAGAAAGTCATTGTTATCTGAGCATCACAGTGCACATCCCAGAATTTCTAAAATTAAGGCAATATCATGTAGCTATATGTGCTGGCCGGGAATGGATAGAGAAATAGAAAATCTAGTAAGAAGTTCTGTGCAGTGTCAACAAGTGCAACAGTCCCATTACACCCCTGGGAATGGCTGAGAAGACCATAAGACCATAAGACCATAAGACATAGGAGCAGAAATTAGGCCATTCGGCCCATCGAGTCTGCTCTGCCATTCAATCATGGCTGATAAGTTTCTCAACCCCATTCTCCCGCCTTCTCCCCGTAACCTTTGATCCCCTTACCAGTCAAGAGTTTTCTATCTCGGTCTTAAATACACTCAATGACCTGGCCTCCACAGCCTTCTGTGGCAATGAATTCCATAGATTCACCACTCTCTGGCTAAAGAAGTTTCTCCTCATCTCTGTTCTAAAAGGTCTTCCCTTTACTCTGAGGCTGTGTCCTCGGCTCCTAGTCTCTCCTATTAATGGAAACATCTTCCCCACGTCCACTCTACCCAGGCCTTTCAGTATTCTGTAAGTTTCAATCAGATCCCCCCCCAATCCTTCTAAGACCAGGGGTACGTGTACACATCGCTTTTATGGGAACAATATTTCTCCTTATCATAGACGCGCATTCAAAATGGATGGATATATACGAAGTAAGGTCACCCACATCTTCAGCGACAATAGACAAGCTACGACAAAGCTCCGCTATAAATGGATTACCTGAAGTACTAGTATCAGATAATGGAACAGCATTCACAAGTGCTGAATTTAACCAATTCACAAGCCTCAATGGTATTGTTCATGTGTAAACATCTCCATGCCATCCTTCTTCCAATGGAGTTGCCAAGAGAGCGGTTCAGATGTTCAAATCTGGTATAAAGAAATTATCTGGAGATTCGATAGCAACTAAATTAGCACGATTTCTATCCCAATATCGAACAACCCCTCATTCAACAACAGGTGTCACACCTGCTGAACTGTTAATGAAGCGTTGTTTCCGATCGAGAATGAACCTATTTATGCCAAACTTGGGGGGGATGGTAGAAAGGAGGCAGGAAAATCAGAAAATGGGACATGATTGTCACAGTCAGGACAAAACATTTAATTTGGAGAGAAGGTATTTGTGAAAAATTTTAGAGAAGGGCCAGCATGGTTGCTTGGTTAAATAAGTGCTGTAATAGAATCCTTTCCTTACCATGCGAAAGTCGAAGATCGAATAATAAGAAAACATGTGGATCAGATAAGAAGTGGAGAAGCCAAATATCCAGAAGTGATTCCACCAGTGCTCAAGACTGAATCAACATTTCCTGTTGAAATAACTCAACCAAGTACAAATGTATTTGAAGGGCCGACTGTACCCTGAAAGAGTCAAATAAATACATTTACAGGTACCTGCTGCAGAACCTGATGTTCAGACGATTTCAGTAAGGGAGACTCCAAAGCAAACTTAAGAAGCTGTAAAGCTGAGACATTCTACACGCATAAGGAAACCCCCAGAGAGACTGATTTTGTAAATAATTGAACTGTGTAAATAACTTGTCGTATTGAAAAATTGTAAAATGTATTTTTCAGTAAAGGATGAGGGAAGTAGTCATCTGAGATGTCATATACCCTTAAGACAAGTATTGTAATGTAAGATCACATGATCTTATTGTCCAATAGCAGAGTAGCATGGGCAACCTCTATGTGACAGAGTCTTGAGTTAGTCACTGATGAATGAAGACAGAGTTTTATATTGTGAGCACACAGGTATAGTTGTAGAGTTAGTTTGTAAATAAACAGCATGTGTTTATCTAACAACGACCTCCTGATGTTCTCTGTTTCTGTACTGACTCGGTCACCCGGAACAAAGTGTGCAATCCGGATCCTTTAGCCCCAACAAACCAAGGGCACTGGATCCAAAAGTACCCCTTCAAACAGCCGAGATTTGCTGTGCTGAACTCCTCTCACACACCCTGAGACCCCTTCCCGACTGATTTTTTTTGTTTTTAGCTTGTTTTTGAAGCTGCTATCCTTCATCTGTGAGACCAGCTTCCAATGTCCCCCTATCATCCATCAAACCCCTCCCATCTTCCTCCATCCTCACCACTTCCTTCCCACCTCCTAGCACTATCCAGCCTCCTCCTGTTATTCCTGAAGCCATCAGTATCTGTGTTGATATTCTTGCCCTCCTCCCCCTGAACCTTTTAATGTTGATGTCCCCATTCCCTTTGTTGGCCTGACCCCTCCCGTTCTTGAGGTCACATGCACCGTGACTTTCCAGGAGTCCACCGCTCCCCAAACCGCACCCCCAACCCCCCCCTGTTGAGACCATCTAATACCCCACCATGACTTTTCAGCTACCGACTTACAGGATGCATATGCCACCCCTGACTGTGACTGTGCCATCTGCCTCAGGGTATTGACTCTAACCCTCAGGACAAACTTCCTTAGGTGACTGACCACACCCTGCACACCATGCTACACATGACCATCACTGCCCAGAGAGGCCTTCCACTGTCCAAGACTGGGACCAAGACATACATGCCATGCAGAGCCTTCTAACATGGCCCATACAGTCTCAGGACAGTCTCTTCAATATGCCTGACAGCATGGCCTCAGCCCCAGGACTGTCTTCAATACGCCCCGACAGCGTGGCCTCAGTCCCAGGATAGTCTCTTTAATATTCCCCTAACAGCATAGCCTCAGCCTCAGGGCAGTCTCTTCAATATTCCCCTGACAGTGTGGTGTCAGCCCCAGGACAGTCTCTTCAAGTAAATAGAAATTAAACACTATAATTGTTTATTGTGGCTGTTCAGCATGAAACAGCTTAAATTTTCTTTCAAGATATGACTAGATTAAGGAAACATAATTTATATGCACCAACTGAATAAATAATACACTCTTAAATAAGAATTGAAGTGTAAATGACATTTAAAGATTATGAAAGGTCATGATCTGGTAAGCAGTGGCACATTGTTTCATTGATTGCCAAGACATCAACAGGGGGTTCAAATTTAAGATAATCACAAAAAGAATTAAAAGGAAGGGCTGGAAGAAGCATTTTATGCAAAGCAATAGAGTGTGGAATCTACACAATCCCAGGCACAGGATGAGACATGAAAATCTGGAGACCTGCCACACCAGGTTCTTTTCCTTAAGTACACTGAAATTTTTTGTGGCTTCCCCCTATAGCAGCCACAGACTCAGTGGTGGTTTTATAATGAGGCGGAAGCTTCATTTTCCTAAATTTGACACCCTAGCAAAGGGCTGCCTGGAAACCCTTTGGTGCAAGAATCTGTTTCCGGTTCCCCGTGTACCAGAGGATTTGCAAGGGTCCTAGGGGTAGACTGAAGCCACAAAGGCAAATTTAGCTCTTCTTGGCTCTTTTCGCCATGCTGGCTGACTCAAGGCACTGAGGGCCTTTTAACCGTGAGTTCTTGATCTTGGTGACTTTGCACGTCAGGTAGGCCCGTGAATCCAGTCCCATTTGCTCACCAATGTAAAAACCATATGGCCTATCCAGGGAGCTGGACCTGATGCTGGAGCTTGCTCAGGGTATGCAATTGGTTTGTGGGAGGAAGAATGTGGGGATCTGCAGAAAGGAAATGTTCACATTTGAGCTTTTATGCCTGAAGAAGGACATGACAGAGATGTATACGATTGAAGAGAGAATTGATGGGGTAAATCTGGAACACTAACTTCAGGTTAAACCTTGATATAAGGAGAAGGAAGCAGACGTTCAAACCTTGGAATGATTTCAGGAAGTTCTTCGCATGAGCATGGAATAACCTTATGGTAGGATAATGGAAATATAAATGTTGAAATCACTTGAGATTATTGAGATGGGGGAACTGTTAATGTGGTCTTTCAGATCTGTATTTACTCTGCTGTTAATTAAAATATTGGAATTTAAATGTACATGTTTGAATTTATGTATGTATTTCATGTTAACCTGCAATCATTTCTAGAATGAAGGCTCAAAGAAGATAGCATATTAGTGTCCAGCTGAAGTAATTGCATGGTACCTCTACAGCACTGCATATTTTGATAAATATTAAACTCAGTTGGAGTCTTATGTGATCAGCAATTGTATGGGTTTTAAGGTCCTAGCTGTTAAGACTCCTTGACTAACACACAGCATTGCACATGGTTTAACCACTACCGATTTACTGACCCTCTTGGGCATTGTGCTTTCTGGGTCACTTCTGGTATTTCTACTTGCTAAGTATTATAATATGTAAATCATAACTGACATAAATCAATATTCTTAAAATCAGAAAAACTATCTCCAGGGCCCACAGTTAAGCTAAACAGCCTCAAAGCCTTGAGAGCAGCTATCAGTTTTGAGCAACAATCTGTTCTAATATGTGTTTTCAGCAATAATTATGTTTTAATAGCTTATTCTAAACTACCTTCTAAATTGAAAGCTAATGTTACGTGAATTGGCAGAACACAAGACAAAACATGTAAAAATAGCCATGACTCAATTTTTGACTTTTTAAAATCTGTTTTTAAAAAGTTTACTGTTTTTCTTTGAACACCATCATCAAGAGAATTGACTTAGTGAAATCTGAAGGTTAACAATTTAACAGATACTGTTCACAATATAGACAAAGATGAGAGATGTCATCAGCAGACCAATCATAGCATAATTAGGTTCAACCTAAAAAAAATTGAAAGCGTGAGGGAATGATTCAAGAAAAAAGCCTCAAACGACCGAAAAATGAAAGTTTCAGCAGAATATGACAAATAACCTAGATAAATCGGAAAGAAGAGCTACCAAGAATGGCAGCAAGCTAATAATGGGAGAAGTTCAAGCAGGTGATACATGAAGTACAAACCCGAGTTCCTTGGATGAGTGGAGAAGCTTAAATGAGACTTAAAAGAAAACATGCACATGAAAATTCTAGTGCTAATAATAGAAGCAGGATATAGAGTGAAAGCAAAAAAGATGAGATAAAAAATGAAAAGAGATGACTAGGTAACAAAGGAGCCATAAAGTCATTTACAGCACAGAAGGAAGCTATTTGGCCCATTAAGTCCATGTCAGCTCATCGCGGAGCAATCCAGTCGGTCCCACTCCCCCATTCGATTCCCAAAGCCCTGCAGGTTTATTTCCTTCAAGTTCACATCCAATTTCCTTTTGAAATTATTGATTGTTTTCACTTCCACCCTCCTGGCCAGTGAATTCCAGCTCATTACCACTTGCTGCATGAAAAAGGTCTCCCTCACATCCTCCCTGCATTTCTTGCCCAAAACTTTATGTATGTGTCCCCTAGTCCTTGCACCATCAGCTAATGGGAACAGTTTTTCCTTGCCTACCTTGTCTACATTGTCCAAGGAGATTATAAAGAGTTAAAAGAAGGATTAAGATTTTTTTAAAAAGCTTGTAGCAAACAAAAAATGGAGATCTCATGAAAAATTAAGGGATGATAACGATACTAAATAGTATCAGTTTCACAGGAGAGTGTGAAAATTGCAATGAATTAGTAAAAGAGCAGGAGGTGGGCAATTAGATAGGATAGTTAAGGATAGGGAAAGAGTGCTGAAAAAAATTCCTAGAACCCAAAGTCAAAAAAAGACACCAAGCCTTGGTTATATATATCCAGCTGAGGGCAGTCAGAGAGAAAATAGCAGAGGTTCTGACCACAAATCTTCGTATTTCCTTGAAAGTGAAAGTTATACCAAAAGGCTGTAAGGTTGTCAATGTAGCACAAGGAAGTAAGAGATTAATCAAATAATAATAGATTGATTATCCTAATTCAATAGTGGGTAATGACAGCTATTCTAATGCATTCCTTGTTGGCCACCCACATTCTATACTCTGTAATCTTGAAGTCATCCAAAATGCTGCTGTCTGTGTCCTTACTAACATCAAATCCCGCTCACTCATCATGCCTGTGCTCTCTGACCTACACTGGCTCCAGGTTAAGCAATGCTTCGATTTTAAAATTCTTGTTTTCAAATTGTTTTCAAATCTCTCCATGGGCTTGCCTCTCCCTAACTCTGTAGTCTTCTACAGCCCATAACCTTCTGGGATATCTGTGCTCATCTAATTCTGGCCACTTGACCATCCCCAATTTTGACTATAGCACCTTTGGGGGCCTGTGACTTCAGCTGCCAATACCCTAAGTTCTGGGATTCTGTTCCTAAACTTCTCTGTCTCTCTAACTCACTTTTCTCCTTAAAGATACCCCTGAGAACCTATCTCTTTGACAAAGCTGATGATCGCCCACCCTAATACCTTCCTATTCATTTTGGTAGGAAGAACATGGAGAGACAATATAAAATAAAGGCTACAATTCTAAAGGAGGTGCAGGAGCCTAGGGACCTGGGGGTATATGTGCACAGATCATTGAAGTTGAAAGGCTGAGGGAGTGGTCAATAAAGTGTATGGTATCCTGGGCTTTATAAATAGAGGCATAGAATACAAAAGCAAAGAAGTTATGATAAACCTGTATAAAACATCGGTTCCCAACTGGAGTATTGTGTCCTGTTCTGAGCACCACACTTTAAGAAGGATGCAAAGACTTTAGAGAGAGTGCAGAAAAAATTTATGAGAATGATTCCGAGGATGAGAAACTTCAGCTATGTAGATAGGTTAGAAAAGCTGGGACTGTTTTCCTTGGAGAAGAGAAGGTTGAGAGGAGATTTGTTGGAGTTATTCAAAATCACGAAGGGGCTGGACAAAGTAGATAGGGAATTGTTCCCATTGGTGAAAGGATCAACAACCAGAGCGCACAGATTTAAGGTAATTGGCAAATGAAGCAAAAGTAGCATGACGAAAAACTTTTACACACAGCACGTGGTTAGGCTCTGGAACGTACTGCCAGAGAGTGTGATGGAGGCAGGTTCAATCGAGGGATTCAGAAGGGAATTAGGCTGTTATCCGAAAAGGGAGGATGTGCAGAGTTTTGGGGAGAAGGCAGGGGAATGGCACTAGGTGAATTGCTCATTCAAGAGCTGGTGCAGACACGATGGGCTGAATGGCCTCCTTCTGCGCTGTAACAATTCTGTGATTCTGTGAAAAGGCGGGGGAGTGGTGATGGTGGCAGCAGTGGCATAGCAGTATTGTCACTGGACTAGTAATCTAGAGACCCAGGGTAATCCTCTGGGGACCTGGGTTCAAATCCCACCACAGCAGATGGTGAAATTTGAATTCAATGAAAACCTGGAATTAATGATGACCATGAAACTATTGTCAATTGTTGTAAAAACCCATCTGGTTCACTAATGTCCTTACCTGGTCTGGCCTACATGTGACTCCAGACCCACAGCAATGTGGTTGACTCTTAACTTCCCTCTGAAATGGCCTAGCAAGCCACTCAGTTGTACCAAATGGCTAAAAAGTCTAAAAGGAATGGAACCAGATGGACCAGCTGGCATCAACCTAGGCACCGCCAATGATAATTGCATACTTAGCCCTGCTGATCCTGCAAAGTCCTCCTTACTAACATCTAGGGGCTTGTGCCAAAATTGGGAGAGCTGTCTCACAGACTAGTCAAGCAACAGCCTGACATAGTCATATTCATGGAATCAAATCTTACAGTTAATGGTCCCGACACCATGCTCACCATCCCTGGGTATGTCCTGCCGCACTGGCAGAGACCCAGCAGAGGTGGCGGCACAGTGGCATACAGTCAGGAGGGAGTTGCCCTGGGACTGTCAACATCGACTCTGGACCCCATGAAGTTTCATGGCACCAGGTCAAACATGGACAAGGCAACCTCCTGCTGATCACCAGTTACAGAACCCTGCTTCTCACCCCCGCCTCTGCTGATGAATCAGTACTCCTCAATGTTGAACACCACTTGGAGAAAACACTGAGGGTGGCAAGGGTGCAGAATGTACTCTGGTTGGGTGACTTCACTGTCCACGATCAAGAGTGGCGTGGTAGAACCATTATTGACTGCGCTGGCCAAGTCCTAAAGGACATAGCTGCTAGACTGGGTCTGCAACAGGTGGTGAGGGAACCAACAAGAGGGAAAAATATACTTGACCTCATCCTCACCAACATGCCTGCCGCGGATACATCTGCCATGACAGTATCGGTAGGAATGACCACCACCCAGTCCTTGTTGAGACAAAGTCCCATCTTCATATTGAGGATACCCTCCAACGTGTTGTGTGGCACTACAACCTTGCTAAACGGGATAGATTTCAAATAGATCAAGCAGCTCAAGACTGGGAAACCATGAGGCACTGTGGGCCATCAGCAGCAGCAGAATTGCATATAACCACAATCTGTAACCGCGTGGCCCTGCATATCCCCCACTCTACCAATTCTACCGAGCCAGGGTATCAACCCTGGTTTAATGAAGAGTGCAGGAGGGCATACCAGGAACAGTACCAGGCCCACTAGAAATGAGGTGCCAACCCAGTGAAGCTACAATACAGAACTACTTGGATACCAAACAGCATAAGCAGCAAGTGATAGACAGAGCTAAACAATTCCGCAACCAATGGATCAGATCTAAGCTCTGCAATCCTGCCACATCCAGTCATGAATGGTGGCAGATAATTAACTCACTGGAGGAGGGGGCTCCACAAATATCCCCATCCTCAATGATGGAGGAGCCCAGCACATCAGTGCAAAAGATAAGGCTGAAGCACTCGCTACAACCTTCAGCCAGAAATGCCGAGTGGGTGATTCATCTCGACCTCCTCTGGAGCTCTCCAGCATCACAGGTGCCAGTCTTCAGCCAATTCGATTCACTCAGCATGATTCAAGAAATGGTTGAAGGCACTGGATACTATAAAGGCTATGGGCCTGGACAATGTTCCAGCAATAGACCTGAAGGGCGGAATCATCCCAGTCTTGCACTAAATGCGATAAAGGAGTGAGAAAATACATTTTACCCACCGGTCGCAATGGTGAGTTTTCGTGCCTTATCATCTGCTTCCCACCTGATTAATGCAGCCACAGGAAACACTATTTTGCTAGTGGGCAGCCTCTGAATTGTCCACCACACTGTTACCTCATCGTTTCTTCACTCTGGGTGCCATATCTAAACTGCAGCTGCACACACAGTTCCCAATGCTTACAGACCAGGACTGCTGCAGTGAAGATGTGGCCTTGAAAGCCAAGAAGTGTTCAGTGACCCGTCACTGGAATGCCTTTCAGAGGCCCACCATGATGTCCTCCACCCCACTCTGGCCACAGGAGGTCCAGCAATCTCTCCACTCCGGCTTGGAAGGCAGTGGCAGTGGTGATCAGTGCCAATGCTGCACAGAAGGGGTTGGCCATCCAGTGCAGAGAGAGGATGAATGATCTCATTCGTGCCGCCAGGGTAAGGTAACCATCTCATCACTCTAAACTCACATGTTCACAAACCCATCACACATTCACTGGCACCTCACTCACTGCCAGCTCAAAGGACATCACCACTCACTCTTTCACATAGACCCTCACCTCTCCATCTGGCCTCATCTCCTCTGGAGACTGCCTCCTCAGTCCTCAGTATCTTGAGGCCACATGCACAGATCAACATGTGCCCCCACACACACCCTGGGGTACCCACCTTCCCCAGTACAGCCCTCGCCCTCCAGCCTCTTCACTTGCCTGAAGCCATTTCTTCCCCTTCCCCAAGCAAGCCCTAGTCCTGCAGCCATTGAAAAGCCACCCCCGCCTTACGGCTGGTCTGGAAGTTAGATACCTGCCTGTGAGCCCCCCTAAAAGTGATGTGGTGTCATCTGTGAAGCCTGGCGCTGACGACAGCAAAGTACTGCCCAAAGTAAGGTGGGTAAACAAACCTCAAAGTCTTGAACGAAATGCAGCTTTTGAGGTGCACATCACTTATGTACAGTTGTGAAACATGTCGGCGTGCAATCGTGTTGATGTGCCCGGATGATCCAGTGTACAAGATGATTCCAGTGAGGTGGGCTTATAATGAGGTGCTAAAGTATTGAAATTAACTTCCTGACAGGTGGCGCTGGAAAATGCAGCATGCCATTGACGGGTGGAGTGGACGATCGCAAATTGATTTCATGACAGCGTGAAACCGATTTTTGGCCTTCTTGTCATATTGTCCGCTCATACCCGCCATGACACCCGCCGCCAACAGGACCGGACAATTCTGTCTGAAGACTTGTGCTCTAGAACATGCCAAGCCTCTAGTCAAGTCTGTTCCAGTACAGCTACAACACTGGCACCTACCTGGCGATGTGGAAAATTGCCCAGGTATGTCCTGTACACAAACAGCAGGACAAATCCAACCCAGCCAATTACCGCCCCATCAGTCAACTCTCAATCATCAGTAAACTGATGGAAGGGGTCATCAACACAGCTATCAAGTGGCACTCACTTAGCAATAACCTGCTCCCTGACACTCAGTTTTGGTTCCACCAGGGCCACTCGGCTTCTGACCTCATTAAAGCCTTGATTCAAACATGGACAAAAGAGCTGAACTCCAGAGGTGAGCTGAGAGTGACTGCCCTTGACATCAAAGCAGCATTTGACCAAGTGTGGCATCAAGGAGCCCTAGGAAAACTGGAGTCAATTGGAATCGAGGAGGAACTCTCCACTGGTTGGAGCCACACCCAGCACAAAGAGAGATGGTTGTGGTTGTTGGAGGTCAATCATCTCAGCTCCAGGAGTTCACTGCAGGAGTTCCTCAGGGTAGCGTCCTCAGTCCAACCATCTTCAGCTGCTTCATCAATTACCTTCCTTCCATCATAAGGTCAAAAGTCGGGATGTTCGCTGATGATTGCACAATGTTCAGCACCATTTGCAGCTCCTCAGATACTGAAGCAGTCCATGTTCAAATGCATCAAGACCTGGACCATACCCATGACAAGTGGCAAATAACATACGCGTCACACGAGTACCAGGCAATGACCATCTCCAGCAAGAGAGAATCTAACCATCACCACTTGGTGCTCAATGGCATTACTACCACTGAATCCCCCAGTATCAATAGCCTGAGGGTTACCATTGGCCAGAAACTGAACTGGACTAGCCATATAAATGCTGTGGCTACAAGAGCAGGTCAAAGGCTAGGAATCGTGCGATGAGTAACCCACCTCCTGACTTGCCAAAGTCTGTCCACCATCTACAAGGCACAAGTCAGGAGTGTGATGGAATACTCCCCACTTGCCTAAATGAATGCACGACACTCAAGAGGCTTGACACCATCCAGGACAAAGCAGCCGGCTTGATTGGCACCACATCCACAAACATTCACTCCCTCCACCACCGATGCACAGTAGCAGTAGTGTGCACCACATACGAGATACATTGCTGAAACTCACCAAGGCTGCTTCGACAAGCACCTTCCAAACCCACAACCACTACCATTTAGAAGGACAAGGGCAGCAGATAGATGGGAACACCACCACCTGGAAGTTCCCCTCCAAGAAACACATCATCCTGACTTGGAAATATGGCCAGGATTTTTCATTGGTCGGGGGGGCTTGACGGGAGAGGGCGGGAATGGTCGTGGAGCTGACTGCCGCCCGCAATTGACTCTGCTCTGCAGTTTCACACAGGCAGGCCAATTAAGGTCCGCCCATCGTGGAACATGAGTGGTAGCGCTCCGCTACCTGTGCGGGCGGGGGGAGGAGGGAAAGTCGGGTCCAGCGTTCTTTCCGGCGCGCTTCAATCTCCCTGAGGCACGGAGCTGCCCCAGGAAGATTGAAGCAATTGTTAAAAAAATAAATAAATGCAGTAAACATTTAATGAAACATGTCCCCTCATGTGACTGTGTCACATGAGATGGGACGTGCTTTCATTTTTCAAAGAAAGTTTTTATTTAAATTGTTATAGCTTTAGGAAACCTCATCCCGCTTGTGGATGAGGTTTCCTAAAATATGTAAAGGCTGCTTGGCCTTTTCACCTGCCCGCCAACCATTAGGTTGGACAGGCAGCATAAATTTAAAATTAAATCACTAATAGCCTTAATAGGCCTTTCATTTATTGGCGGGTGCACAGCTGACTCCGGCGCACGCCCACCGAACGAGATATCACGAGACAGCGCGGTGACGGTGGGACACATGCTCGATGTCATCGCGCGTCATTTTACCCGATGTCATTGCGCGACATTTTACATTCCGACGTGTCGGGCCCGTCCCCGCAAGCCAAATGTAAAATTCTGCCCTGTTTTCCTGTTCCTTCACTGTTACTGTGTCAAAATGCTAGAACTCCCTCCTTAACAGCGGTTCAAGAAAGCAGCTCCTCACCACCTTCTCAAGGGCAGTTAGGGATGGGCAATAAGTGCTGGCTTAGCCAGTGACGCCCATATCACATGAATGAATATTGAAAAAAATTCAGTGAATTGCTCTTGCAGAGACCCAACAAAGACACAATGGGCCAAATGACCTCCTTCTCAGAATCACAGAATCACACAGTGCAGAAGAGGCCCTTCAGCTCATCGAGTCTGCACCGACACGTGAGAAACACCTGACCTACCTACCCAATCCCATTTACCAGCACTTGGCCCATAGCCTTGAATGTTATGACGTGCCAAGTGCTCATCCAGGTACTTTTTAAAGGATGTGAGGCAACCCGCCTCCACCACCCTCCCAGGCAGTGCATTCCAGACCGTCACCACCCTCTGGGTAAAAACGTTTTTCCTCACATCACCCCTAAACCTCCTGCCCCTCACCTTGAACTTATGCCCCCTTGTGGCTGACCCTTCAACAAGTGGAACAGCTGCTTCCTATTCACCCGGTACATGCCCCTCATAATCTTGTACACCTCAATCAGGTTGCCCCTCAGTCTTCTCTGCTCCAACGAAAACAACTCAAGTCTATCCAACCTCTCTTCATAACTTAAATGTTTCACCCCAGACAACATCCTGGTGAATCTCCTCTGCACCCCCTCCAGTGCAATCACATCCTTCCTATAATGTGGCAACCAGAACTGCACACAGTACTCCAGCTGTGGCCTCACCAAGGTTCAATACAACTCCAACATGACCTCCCTACTTTTGTAATCTATGCCTCGATTGATAAAGGCAAGTGTCCCATATGCCTTTTTCACCACCCCACTAACATGCCCCTCCACCTTCAGAGATCTATGGACACACATGCCAAGGTCCCTTTGTTCCTCAGAACTTCCTAGTGTCATGCCATTCATTGAATATTTCCTTGTCAAATTACTCCTTCTAAAGTGTATCACCTCACACTTTTCAGCGTTAAATTCCATCTGCCACTTATCTGCCCATTTGACCATCCCGTCTATATCTTCTTGTAGCCCAAGACACTCAACCTCACTGTTAACCACCCGGCCAATTTTTGTGTCATCCACAAACTTACTACTCCTACCCCCCACATAGTCATCTATGTCGTTTATATAAATGACAAATAATAGGGGACCCAGCACAGATCCCTGTGCTACGCCATTGGACACTGGCTTCCAGTTACTAAAGCATTCTTCTGTCATCATCCTCTGTCTCCTACAACTAAGCCAATTTTGAATCCACCTTACCAAATTACCCTGTATCCCATGTGCATTTGCTTTCTTTATAAGTCTCCCATGTGGGACCTTGTCAAAGGCTTTACTGAAATCCATATAAACTACATCAACATCACTACCCTCATTTACACACCTGGTCACCTCCTCAAAAAATTCAATCAAATTTGTTAGGCATGACCTCCCTCTGACAAAGCCATGCTGACTATCCCTGATCAAACCTTGCCTCGCCAAGTGGAGATAGGTTCTCTCCTTCAGAATTTTCTCTAATAGTTTCCCTACCACTGACTTGAGACTCACTGGCCTGTATTTCCCTGACTTATCTCTACAACCCTTCTTAAATAGCGGAACCACATTAGCTGTTCTTCAGTCCTCTAGCACCTCCCCCGTGGCCAGAGAGGAATTAAAAATTTGGGTCAGAGCCCCTGTGATCTCCTCCCTTGCGTCCCTCAACAGTCTGTGACACAAATCATCCAGACCTGGAGATTTGTCCACTTTTAAGCCTGCCAACACCTCCAATACCTTGTCACTCCCTATATCAATTTGCTCAAGAACCTCGCAGTCTCTCTCCCTGAGTTCGATACCTTCATCCTCATTCTCTTGGGTGAAGAAGGATTTGAAGTATTCATTCAACACTCTAGCGATGTCATCTGGCTCCACCCATAGATTGCCCCCTTGGTCCCTTATGGGCCCTACTCTTTCTCTGGTTATCCTCTTCCCATTGAGATACTTGTAAAATATCTTGGGATTTTCCCTACTTTTACCAGCCAGAGCTTTCTCATATCCCCTCTTTGCTCTCCTAATTGCTTTCTTAAGCTCCACCCTGTACTTTCTGTACTCCACTAATGCCTCCGCTGATTTGCTTCCCTTGTACCTGCTAAAAGCCTCTCTTTTCCTTCTCATCGTATCCTGAATATCTCTGGTCATCCATGGTTCTCTGGGCTTGTTACTCATTCTTATCACCCTAGAGGGAACATGTTGAGCCTGTACCCTCACCATTTCCTTTTTGAACACCCCCCACTGCTCCTCTGTAGATTTCCCCACAAGTAGCTGTTCCCAGTCTACCTTGGCCAGATACTGCCTTATTTTACTAACATCCACTCTCCCCCAATCCAGAACATTTTTTTGCAACTTGTCTATTTCTTTGTCCATAACAAACTTAAACTGTACCATGTTGTGTTCGCTATCACTAAAATGCTCCCCCACCACCGCCTCAGCCACCTGTCCGGCTTCATTCCCCAGAATTAGGTCCAGCACTGCACCGTTCCTTGTTGGACCCTCTACATATTGACCTAAAACGTTCTCCTGTACACATTTCAAGAAATCCACTCCATCCAAACCCTTAACACTATGTCCATCCCAATTAATGTTGGGAAAGTTGTAACCATTCTATGTTACTATGGTAAAAGTGAAATACTGTGGATGCTGGAAATCTGAAATAAAATCAGAAAATGCTGGAAAAACTCAGCAGGTCTAACAGCATCTGTGGAGAGAAAAAAAAAATCAGAGTTAACGTTTCAAGTCCTTATGACTGAAGGGAGTCATAAGGATTCAAAATGTTAATTCTGTTTTTTGTTTCTCTCCACAGATGCTGTTAGACCTGCTGAGTCTTTCCAGCATTTTCTGTTTTTGTATCTATGTTACTATGGTTCTGAATCAAATCTTGCTTTATAATGCACTTGAGAAGCATTGTGTGATGTTTTATTACATCAAAGGGCAGATATAAATACAAGTTGCTGTTATAAAATGGGACAAAGGTACAGATTGATGCAGGTCAGCCAACAAAATATAATTGTGTTCAACAAATTTCTTTGGGGCAGAAATGGAATGCATTGACAAAGTTAATGCTGTGGGATCAATTAAGTAACAATAGATTACTCAAGCTAAGATCAGTAGTGGGTAAGTGCCTAGAAAGCACAATACAATAATATGTTGCGTATATTGATTTTCAAAAAGCATTTCATAAGGTGCCACATAGGGGAGATGCTGATAAAATTAAGGTGAATGGCATTAAAGGGAGTGTCACAGCATGGACAGGAAGTTGGTTAAAGGACAGGAACTAAGAATGGTAGTTACTGAACATTTTTTTAAATCAGAAGAATGTAAACAGTACTTCTCTTTAAGGATTGATATCAGGGTGTTGCTGCTCTAGATATCCATACAGATATGACTTATCTGGACTTGGGAATTAGGATACAGTAGCAAACAAACATAAGTAGGGACTGTGCTTAATTGTGAAGCGATTCGTAAATGACTTCAAAATTACATAAATATATTAGTGGATTGCATAGTTAGATATCAGTGAATGAATCTAAGGTTTTTGCTTCCCCTACCTTAACCCATTCTTTATATGAGGAAGCTCTCCCTGAGGTCTGTTCTAAAATTTTATTTCATCAGTTTTAATCTATGCCCAATTTACGATCTCAGTCAACTTCTTTCAAGGCAATAGAAGCCAAGAGTAGATATTACCTATTGAAAGGAGTTAAAATCTCTTCCATCAGTGTCCGTGATCTTTTCTCACTCTTGACAGCAGCATCCTTGGGAGACAGGCTTTCCCTGGTTCATTCCCCTGGCAATACCTTGACCAATCAGACTTGACTGGCTTGGTTTGAATTTGAAACAGAAGCTGGCAGTTAGCAATTAACTGTTCTTTGCTGCATTGTCCATGGCAACGCCTCTACCAATCAGAGTCCACTTGCCAACCAGTCAGCACTCTCTTCTCATGCAGTATAAATTATTGTTCCCTTTACTGTTGGTTTATCTTGCGTAGATGTCCTGATGAGTGCAAGATGAACGTTTTGATAGCATGTATCTTTTTTGCAGCAATACTCAAGTTCTGTACTACCAAACGACTATAAGAATAAGAGTCTCCAGAAGCACTCAACCCATTGGTCTTGTTCCTCTTTTATTTTAACCTGGGGTGAAAAGCAGCAGAATAGAGTGAAAGTGGGCAATGATTTGATAGGTCTCTGGAGATTGAGGCCAGGTGATTAAATCCCAGGACTCAGTTTACTGTTTCCTCACAGATTCTCACACAAAACCAGCAGGGATGATGTAGAGGTGCAGCTTCAGACAGTCCCAGTAAGATATATGAGCTGGGGTATTGGAGGAGTCCCAAGATTAAAAAAAAGACAGCAAGGCCTCTTTCGACTATCTTCCTGCCTGCTTCCAGCTGTTACTGGAGCCTAAGACTGTGTAGGCTTTAAATGACCAGAAGTTAAAATGGGTGCTGCTGGCCCCTGCTTATCTGGAGGGGGCAGCTGTCAAAGAAGCCAAGAATTGCCAGTTAAAATGGAATAGGTTGAGACTTATTCAGGAAGGGTACAAGGAACCCCTGGATGTTCCTGGAGTAAACAAGGTGGATTAAAATCAGGACTCACTGTTCTAACAAGGATGTGCTGCTTTTTTCCCTGCAACCACTTCTTTAATCATACTGAGTAGCAGCCTTTTATGGGGAACTTAGTTGAAGGTTTCTTGGAAATCCAGATAAATCATGCTGTATACTTTCACTGTGCTCAAAAGGAAAGGATATTCAAACAACATCTTCCCCTCACAAAGCCCCATTGGTGCGCATTTATTAGGCACTCCAACTTTTCTACTGATGATCTTTTCCAATTTAATGATTTTTGAGGCACCTTATGTTTATTAAATTTTGACTGTTCGATTCCACCAAATATTGGACTTCCTTTTATAGCTTTTCACACAACTATTTGCTTGAAGAGTGATTCACAGAGCTTTAAAGCTTTTGCTTCTCTCTCAGCATGGGCGCTATCAATATTAACATTGCACTATGATTCACAATGAAGTACAGGTCTTGCTTTTTTTTTATTGAATTGTCATAATAATGCATTCATATATATTTATGAAGCAATTGTACAGTTATATTGCACATTCATTCATTTTATGTATTTGGCTAGTTACTGATGATAGACTGCTGAGTCTGTATGGCCTACACACTTGGTAGCACAGTGCCCATTTTTTGGGTGTTAAGTGGATGCCTCAGCCCCCAATACGGTAAGCAGGAAGCATGCACACATTCTAAGCCAGAGCTAAGTAGCCTCCCCTATTTCTATAGGCAAAAAAAAAATCCAGATCGCACACCTGAAATGGGCATAAGATCGCACAGTAAAATAAGACACCTGAAATGGGTTTTAGATCCCTTGTGCCCTGAGTGCAGAAGGCACTGCACTGGCTGTGCTCAGGAAAACCAGGTCTAAGCATGGCCTAAACAATATCCTTAAAAGGCCCGCTGCAGGTCACCATCACAAAATTACTTAACTAAAGGTGGAAATGGGAGTAACAAAAATTTTGATGGAATAAATAGGGGAAACTTATTTGCTTTCAATGGGAAGTCAGTGACAAGGGGTCATTGATTTGAAATTGTCACTAAAATACTAAGAATAAAGGGTAGCTGAAATTACTCTGTGTATTTGGAGGAATGTTTTCTCAGAGGGAATGGTTGAGACAAAAACCATTACGTCTTTAAAGGAAAAAATGGATAAATATTTGAAACAGAGGAAGATAGAGGGCTTGGAAACAGTGAGGCAGTAGGATTAGTTTCCATTTAGTTTAGCAAAGAGTTGGCTGAATTTGTCTCTATTGTAAACTTCTATTTCTCCTGCTAATCACCGGCTTGATTTGTTTTGTAATTTTCCAGTAATTTTCCCAATGAATCTCCTGCAGGCATCCGAAGCTAAGTTTTCTCTTATTTCACTTCTGACTGTCTTATTGAATCATTTATTAAATATTAGTTATATCGTTATTTTCCATAGTGTGCCTTCAATGGGAATTCATTTGTTCTTTGCTCCGATGCTACTAAATGATGTTGCCTAGTCAACATGTTTCAGTTCTACCCCCATGCCTTTGTAGTTGAGTGTCCAAAGTCACAAGTGCCATGCTTGCCTCCGTAACCAGTTCTCCTAAATATGCTTTTTGCAATCACTATCAAAAAAAGACTCAAAACAATTTGATGAATCAGGCACCTAATAAATTAAGAATGTTAAACCAATTATAATTCTTTGTAACTGACTTTAAAACAGCTATGGATGATGAGACAGCTTCTTTCAGATTAAAAGCAGGAAATGAATTGGTGTATAATCTCTGTGAAGTGTTGTCACAAAGAACGTTCTGTACTTCATGAGAATTTTCATAGGAGTATTTTCTATCAATTTAGAGAAAATTGTACAAGTCATTAAGTAGGTGCCTTTAATACCATGCTTTGCACATTTCAAATAGTAAAGCCATCGCTAATGTACTAATGTGCCGTGTAAAGAAATAGGAGGAAGCCTGTGTTCCATGCCTCTTGTTACTTGGTCTGCACCCTGACAGAGGAAAAGGATTAATGAAATTAATAGGCTGCCAATCATTCACGTGGTAAAGGTGCTGCTAAGGATGGTTCAATAATAAAACAGCTTGCATTTAGATACTATATCTGAAGGAGAAAACATTTCAAGCTGTTTCACGGAGAGTCAGGGAAGAGACATTTAGGCATAGAAGAAGAGATTGTGTTTTTGGAGAAGGATTTTCATGGAGGGAGGTTATTAATTGGCTAGAGGGCGGGTTTAGCAGCTGCGGGGCAGGAACAGAGGCGAGCCCGATTTAAACCCACATTAGCCGCCTTTACTGCGGCTGCTATTTTACAGATTTATTTGCTGGAATAAACATGGAGCAGGAAAAGCGGGAGCTGGAACCTGGGGCAGGGTTGCCCCTCGCTTTGTGGAAGTTAAGCTGGAGATCTTCTTCGAGGCAGTGAGAGAGAGGGAGAGAGGAGGGAGGTCCTCTTTCAGGAGGATGACAGGAGAAGGCATCTTCTCAGATTAAGCAGGCCTGGATCAGGGTGGTGGAGACAGTGAGCAGACAGAATGTGGTCCAGAGGAACTGGGTCTGCTGCCAGAAGAGATTCAATAACCTTTTTCACTCTGGCTATGTGAGTGTAAAGCTGAATCCTCAGGACAGGCATGGGGTGGGTATTCAACCTCCAGCAGACCCTCCAGCTGAGGGCTCATGCTGCTCCTGAACATGAGGGGTATGTGTACCCAGGGTGCCTACTGACTCCTCAGCAAGGCTCAGAGCCTTGGCACAGTTGAGGGCCTGCCAGTATTGATACACGCAGCTTCTTATCTTCTTGAACACCATGTAAAATGTAGACACATGCAGCCAAATGTGTAAGCTTATATTTTAATGAGAGGACAAGAAAAAAGGGATAAAGTGAAGAAGTGGAGATATGATCCTTCAACAGTGACAGTAGGAGATACGATTCATTGGTGGTAAGAGTTTACATGTTCCAGGCTGTACCTTCAATGAAAGTGTCCTCACAGGTATTTCAAAATGATTTCTATGCCATTCCTCTGGTATCAGAAGGGCTCAGCTGAAGTGAGCCTGAATCAGATAATCGCTCAATTTAATGACATCCTGACAAGACTCTTGAGCCCCATGCCAGCCCCAACTATCTCCCTGTGGAGCTGGGGCACTGCGTTCTGCATTTTCCTCCTCCTCTGATGTGCTGTGTCCATCCAGTGCTTCACCCTCTCAAGGTCCGCTGCCTGGAGGGCTGCTATGGTGTGTGCAGCAGACAACCACAATGTGTGAGACCACAACTGCAGGTTTTTTTTTATTTGTTCATGGGATGTGGGTGTTGCTGGCTGGGCCAGCATTTATTGCCCTTGTTTAGGTTTGGAGTCACACGTAGGCCAGAACAGATAAGGACAGCAGATTTCCTTCCCTAAAGGGCATTAGTGAACCAGATGGGTTTTTACGTTAACGGTTTCATCGTCATCAATCCAGAACATTATCCTGGGCCTCTGGATTACCAGTCCAGTGACAATACCACTATGCCTCCACCTCTCCCACGATGAGTCCTGGAACCAGAACCACAGCTTCAGAAACCTGATCGCCTACTTGATGACTGCCCTCATGAGCACAAGGTTTTGGCTGCAATGGCTCTGAACCTCTATCTCAGGTCTTTATAAAGGGGTGAGTAGCCATCTCATCCTTTGTCCTCTCGAATCTATCCATGTAGTTTGCTAGGGTTTAATGAAAATCTGCAGCAACCTGGACTGGAGGAGAATGAAGGAGTCAAGGCCAAGAAAGTGAATGCACACATGCAAGAACATCTTGTGGTTGCAGATCAGTTGAATGTTGAAGAAGCGGAAACCCTTCCGGTTGATGAATCTCACTGGGTGCTCAGTGGTGCCAATGGCCACATGAGTGCAATTGACAATGCCTTGCAATTGGGCGGATCCAGCAATGGAGGCAAACTGACTACCTGTGCCTGTGAAGTGCCATCTGTCTTGAATTGAATGTCCTGCCCAGCTCACACATATAGGGTATCCGTGCCCTCTGAGATGTAGTGGTGTGCAGCCACTTGGAAAATGCCCCCAAGATCTGCTGCTGATCCTTGGAACTAGCAAGAGCCAGAGAAATGAAGGCTGCAGTGAGTTTGGCAGCTAATGACAGGGCACAGTGAGCAGTGGTGCGAGGCCTGAGGGCTTCAGCAACGAGGGCACAAATCGCAGTGCCTATCAGTTTGGAGAGTCACAGTCTCCTGCGGCACTACTTCTCAGTCATCTAAAGGTAGCTCCCTCTTTGCCACTACAGCTGAGGCTGAGAGTATGGTCTCTGTTGCCTTCCTGCGCCTCATCCCTCTCTGCTGCCCTTCTCATGCCTGAGGCTCTGCTCTTCCTGCAGAGAAGGTTGCTCCTCATTGTCACTGGACTCAAAATCTGAATCATAATCCCATATGCTGCTGCCTTCTTTGTGCTTAGTTGGCCTCCCTATTGTATTTGGAAGCTTTTCCCTTTTCTTTTATGGCCCTGCAATGCTAACAGGGTGCTGACCTCCTGAACTGTCTGAAAACTTACTGCCCATTCTCCCCACAACCTGCACTGACCTGATGGCAACTGTGTGCCAATTGTTGAGCCACCCTCTGAGCTGTTTTCCCTTTTATGCACTCAGTTAATTTGAAGGGGAGGCCATGACTGGCTTCCCACTGTGTCCCATCTCCATGCAGTTGGTTGCAGCTTACAGCCTGTGTGCCCCCCACCAAGATCTCAACATGCTCCTAAATGAACTCTCAATGAGCTTGTTAAGGATTTTAATCATTTATAAATGGGACAGGCAGGTTCTTGGAGCTGCTCTCCTCCACCCTGGTGCAACTCATCAGCAGTGGGAACAGTGACAGGAAACAAGCACATTGCTGAGCATCGGTATTTTTGTCATCCACCTGCATCCATTCTAGTCCTTTGCGGGGCCTAAAAATCAGGCCCTAAGTTTCTATCTCTGTAGTAATTGTAGCTTTAAGGAATGTTGTGACTATAGCTTTAAGACTTATTGTGTTGTATAGTATCACATGACAGTGTGAATGAATCAGCTCTAAGTATGGGGAACCTTAGAGTGGGAGTTCTTCTTCTAGTTCTGGAGCTTGATGGAAACATGTAACTGCTGCTGCAGGTTGTAAATAAAGTTCGATGTTTCTAATGAGAAATCTGTCTGGAAAATCAAGTCCATAACAAACTGGCGATGAGGATAAATCAGGTCCAGCATTGTCCCTCACCCAATGACTGTGAGTATCTTGTTTAAACAGAAGAAAAGGAAGATATACTCACCAGAAATGCCACATTTTAGCAGGATTGACCCCTTTGAACCATCCACAGAGGATTGGTGTCAATGTGTAGAATGCCTCACGTTCTATTTCCATGCAAACAAAATAATGGGGGAGGAAAAGGGGAGAGCAATTCTCCTAAGCATTTGCGGGAGTAAAGCCTATAATTTAATTCAAAATTTGATGGCCCCGAACACCCCTGATTCGAAGTGAATTGGTAGACATCATTAAGGGAAACTTTCAATCTGAACCCTCAGTCACCATGCAGAGGTTCAGGTTTAATTCAAGGGTTAGAGTCCCAGGGGAGATCATTGCTACATATGTGGTGAAATTGAAACAACTGACTGAATACTATGATTTCGGGGAGACCCTAAACGATATGCTCAGGGATTGTTTGGTCAGTGGTGTGCAAGATGATGCCATTCAACAACAATTATTAGCTGAAATAAACCTCACTTTTAAAAAGAAATTGGAAAGAGCCAGCTCTGTTCTTAAATGTTCCCATATGTGTAACCTTTTCTTTGCTAGAACTATCATGGTCTTGGTTTTTTTTATTCATTCAGGGGATGTGGGTTTCGCTGATTGGGCCAGCATTTATTGCCCATCCCTAGTTGCCCTTGAGAAGGTGGTGGTGAGCTGCCTTCTTGAACTACTGCAGTCGATGTAGTGTAGGCATGCCCAGGGAGAAGGGAGTTCCAGGATTTTAATCCAGCAATAGTGAAGTAACAGTGATACATTTCCAAGTCAGGATGGTATGTGACTTGGAGGGGAACTTCCAGGTGGTGATGTTCCCATCTATCTGCTGCCCTTGTCCTTCTAGATGGTAACAGTTGTGGGTTTAGAAGGTGCTGTCTAAGGAGCCTTGGTGAATTCCTGCAGTGCACCTTGTAGTTGGTACATACTGCTACTACTGTGCGTCGGAGGTGGAGGGGTTGAATGTTTGTGGAAGGGCTGCCTTGTCCTGGATGGTCAAGCTTCTTGAGTGTTGTGGGAGCTGCACTCATACAGGCAAGTGGGGGGTATTCCATCACACTCCTGACTTGTGCCTTGTAGATGGTGGACAGGCTTTGGGGAGTCAGGAGGTGAGTTACTCATTGCAGGATTCCTAGCCCCTGACCTGCTTTTGTAGCCACAGTAATTATATGGTTACATGTATTGTCTTTTGTTTCTTTCATATCTTTGTTTACTTTTAATTGCCTGACTGGGATGACCTTTTACATCACCTCAGGTCACAGGTCAGTCGATCATTGAATTCTTCTCTTTGCTTGCAGTCGCTATCTGTTTCTTTTCCTCTCCCTTGATTGTTTGCTTGCCACTCTCTTTGCAACCCTGAAGAAAGAAGTTGACTGATTTCCAGCATTTGTTGCTATAGTGACACTAGCCTTTTTAACAAGAGATTACCATAAAAAGTGCAGTTCCCTATTTGAAAATGCCTTCATATTTACATTATAAAGTGAATACAGTGTGTTACTGCCAAGAAAGGTCTAAAATATGGAAATGTTTGCAGATTATCTCTTGTTTGAATGCTTTTTAGTACTGAATGTACTTCTGCTACAATATCTAATAACCTGTTATGATCATTACTTTGTTGCATGCTTTGGGCTCCCAAGAGCCCTAAAGCTTTTCGCTGTGGCGGGAGAAGTGAATCACAATCTGAAGTTGTATAAGTCGCAACACATATGGTGTATTTTAATTGGAGCAACTGGTCTGAGCCTGGCAGCTACGGAATCAATCCCAGCCTGGTCATCTCGAAAAGAAATGTTGAAACTATACAACAAGCATCTTCTTACTCGATTTCCCCAATGAACCCAGATCACGGAATCCAAAGCTCACCCTTTCCTCCTCCGTACCCCTGATCACCTCCCTGGAAATTGGAGCGCCAACGTGTGTGGGCTCATAACCCACCCAAGTGCCATTCCCATTATGATGAATTTGAGGCCCTGAATCCAGGGCTCCCCAGACTTCATCATTCGAATGCAGGTGATTTAACCTTATAGGTGAGGCATGCATAAATGGGTGCAGCCAAATTTATCCCTCAGGGTGTAGACATTCATCAGAATTGGAAGCTCGTACAAAATTAGCCTCTAACAGGACGGAACAAGTGAAGTAGATGGACGATACTTACGAGTACAAATCAAGGTATGACACAAAAGAAGATGGTTGTGGGAAGAAGTGCTGGAGTACTGTATGTAGTTTTGGTCTCCATATTTATGGAACATTAGAACAGAAGAAATAGGAGCAGGAGTAGACCATATGGCCTATTGAGCCTGCTCCATGCCAGAACCCCTCAGCATGCCACACTCCTCCAGGCCTCTGGCAGCCAGAGAGCTGCCACCAAGATCATCCCAAGCCACAACGTGATCAACAGCCAGCTTCCAACTCAGCCCCAAGCATATGGGTAACATCTCAAAGGAGCACTAGAGAGTTAAGTAAAGCACCCAGCTTTACTTGGGGGTGCACGGTTGATTACAACTTGTAGATGTTAAGTCTTGTTTCTATTGTGCACCTCAGTAAATCTTTTAGTCACAGGTGCTGCTTTTCATGCTAATCCTTGTCCTGTGAGATCTAACCCACAACCTTGTTCCCTCAATGGGGACTTGAAGGTGCTCCATTCAGCTCCTCAACCTTGCCACTGTGTGCTGTGCAACTAGGTGCTGGTCAATGAAGTGCCAAATTAAGGCAGCGGCAGCAGGAGTAATCAAAAGTAAGGCTTTATTAGAACTTTTCTGAAAGGGCAAAAGGGTGACAGGAAATGGCTCTGTACTAGGTTGGCCTGAGCCTACCTTACATGTGTCTCATTGCACCTTGCCTGTGGCCCTCATCTTGCATCGCCTGGTCAGCTGACTCCTTCAAACCACACCCTCTTCTCAGGGGAGACATCTTCATTGTTCAAAGTCTTCCTCCTCTGCAGTACTAGATTGTGCAGTGCACAGCAGGCCATCACTATATGTGAGACCCTTGCTGGGACATACTGACGGGTTCCATTGAATTGATCCAGACAACTGAATCACATCTTCAGAATCCCAAAGGCCTGCTTGATGGTTGCTCAGGTTGACACATGGCAAGTGCTATACCTCGCCTCTGCATCCATGCCTGGGACCTCACAGGCATGAGTAGCCATGTCCTCAGTGGGTAGTACTTGTCTCTAAGTATCCATCCCTGAAGGTGCGTAGGAGCTAGAAAAGCTGTGGTACCTGGGACTGCCAAAGTATTAGGTGTTGCGGCATTTCTTGGGAAGGATCCGCTTTCGGTGGTCACAGATCAGTTGGACATTGATGAATTGGAAACCTTTCCTATTGATGAAGGCTACTGGCTGGTCTGTTGGAGCCTTGATGATGATAGGCATGCATTTGATGACACTCTGTAGCTGGGGGAATCCAGTGATAATTCCAAACCTCTGCACTTGACTGTCTGGTGTGTTCGATAGTGCATGTATTCATCAAACCCTTTGAACAGGACATTGATCACCTCATGTTCACCCCACACATGTTCCTGTGATCCTTGGAAAGACCATAGATGTCAAATCTGAGAGCCACGGTAATCTTCAGTGCCACTGGAATTGGGTGCCCACCAAACCTCAAGGGTCTCTGTTCATCTTGCAGCATGGCACAGAAATCAATGGTAGCCTCCCTGGAGAGCTCCAGTCTTTGCTGACACTACTGCTTGGACATTTGGAAAAAGTTCAGACTTCGGCGGTTGATTTTCTGCTGGGAATAGCCACTCCTCACACTGTTGGTGTGTCCCTGTGCACTCTTCTCCATCATGCCCATCCAGAGCTGGCCCTATTGATCACCCTGGGGTTGTTAATATGCTCCAGCTGGTGCCAGGACCTCCTTCCCTCTGAGCTGCTCCTCCTCCTCAACGCGGGCCCCGATGCAAGGATAGATAAGGCCCGTGGAAGGTGGTCTCTCTCTGATTCCTAGGCCTTCTACCAAAATACCCTCCCCAACCCCCACATCATCCCCCAAACCTGACCCTGAGTCCTTCTCTTGGAGCAAGTGCCGTTGTCCCCCTGTGACCCTGGCAACATGGCCCCTAGTACCTTCTCCTCCCTTTTGCCAATGTCTGGTAATGCCCTCTGTGCATCACCCTCCTTGTCACCACACGTTAGCTCTCTTGATGACTGTTTCCGAGAGCCAGCACTTAACCCCCGCTTCCTTGGCACCTCGTTTAACGAGTCCAGGCTCCAAAGCCTTGTTGTCCCTATGCATAAAATTAGAAATGTGCCATAAAATTGCAGTTAACTGGCCTTTCAAGTACCTTAATCGGTGCCTCCCTGCCTCAAAGTCCAAAGTCTGTCCTCCATGGTTCCCGCTTCTGGTAAAATCTTAAAATTATATCAAGGCGTTGAACTTTCAGCTGAAAGTAGTCCATTTTACACTCCCTCAACACCTCCAAACTCAGAATAAATGGCCTGGTAAAATCCTAGTCCTAATTTCTAATTCTTATTCATCAGACAAGTAGGCTTGCCCATATGGTAACAATCACTCTTCTTCAAAAGTGCTAATTAGCTGTGAAGAATATTGAGAATTGATAAAATACTATATAAAGCACATTTTACTTAGCGTAATTGCATTCAAATAATTTTCCTTTATGTGCTTAAGCAGCTATTTGCTTGCGATGATCTATTTCCGAACTGATGTTTATCAGAGCATCAACCCTTTGTCCCTGAGATGCTGACTGGTTATTGGGGACTGTCGTCACTGGAAATCAGTTTGTGGTAAGCATTGGACTAACTTGGACAAATTTGCTTTCAGAAGCAATGGCCATGTCAGTGATGTGGCAAATACCTACTGTAACTGAAAAATAGCTGTGTTTATTATACTTTCAGAGCGGAAATTGTTCCTGTGGGCTTACGTATCTGTTAATTAAACAGCTGTTCAGCAGAGTAGCTACAAAGATTTAAATTTGTTTCATACTCTCTCTTGAATGTAACCAATTTCATGCCTTTAATTTTCATGGTGTAATTATAGATCTTTTGATGAGCCGTTTCGATGGTTGCATTAAGGGCCTGAGGCCAAATGACATCATAAAAGTTCAAGTATATATGTATGTCCAAAGGACAGCAATAGGAAGGTTTAGCATACTAGCAAAATGCTAGTGATTTGGATGTTGCTTGTGCTGTCCCTGCCCCAATTTAGAACTTGTGAGAGAAATTCCTCTTCAAAATGCCTGGAAGACAGCAATGAGTTCCTTGAGAACCTTCAGTCTGAAAACCCCCAAATGTACGCTTTATTAAGTAAGTACTGAAGACATATTTTGTAAACCTGTGAAGTACTATGTAATGTTTAATAGAAAAGCTAAGATTGCATATATGCGCAAGAGTTCAAATTAGAAATTCCACGTCAAACCACTACATGTAGTATAATTACAACCTCATGGGAGTGAATGGGAAGTAAAAAGTGTATTGAATATTGAGTGGAATGAAAGACGGGAACTCAAGGAAACAGAAAATAGAAAGGAAGGAAGGAACAGAATGTAATGAAAAGAATTAAAAAGTAGAACCAATAGGCCTAGGTTTTCAGAAACTGAGAGTCCTAGTACATTGCCTGTGGCTTCCTGGACCGTTATCCATAATGGCTGAATAGCAAAGCACAGCCAAAATATTTTTGTATTTGTTTATGGGATGTGGGTGTCATAATGTGGAGTGGGTGGATGTGGTAAGGTCAGTACTTAATCCCACCTCTAATGTATGTAGTATTATATGTTTCTGATGGTAGCCTTTCTAGCAGTTGTCCTTCAGAAGGGGTAGAATAAGGGTACTTCCCCTCTGACAAGTGCAATGCACATGATACACCATGTTTCAGGCTCCCAGTAGTCTACACCAGAGAATTTATCTACTGTAGCCTAACTTAGCTAAAAGGATCAGAATGTGATAGGGTTCTTTGTGACAGCTGTTCAGAGCTGCAGGAGAAGGGGTTTTATAGGTAGCAACGTATAGCTGTATCTTTTATTTTCCTTTCCTCTTTGGGATGAAGTGTCTGGTACCTATTTGTTTCGTTCCTCTATCAAGTTTGTGCATGGAAATCACATTACACAGGAATGTTGGAAATGCAGGACTAGAAAAGATGAAGCAGCCCTTCAGGCTGATCCTGAATACTATTATCACCCAATGACCCATTCACTCACTTGGCTTACGCAATCCTCTCTGAAGTTTTGCCGCACCATCAACTTCCCCAGGCAACCTGTTTCACATCTTTATCATTCTCTGCATTAAGTAGTTAAACCTAAACTGCTCATTGTTGGAAGTGCTGTCTTTTGGATGAGATGTTAAACTGAGGTCACATCTGCCACCTTGGGTGGATGTAAAATATCCCCCGGCACTATTTCAAAGAAGAGAAGGAGAGTTACTCTCAGTGTCCTGGCCAATATTTATTCTTCAATCAACATCACAAAAAAAATGATTATCTGAGCATTATCACATTGCTGTTCGTGGGAGCTTGCTGTGCACATATTGGCTGCTGAGTTTCCTGCATTGCAACAGTGACTACGCTTAAAAAGTACTTAATTGGCTGTAAAATACTTTAAGATGTCCAGTGGCCATGAAAAGTGCTATATGAATGAAAGTCTTTATTTTTCTTCCTCCTGAGTCTTCTCCAGAATAAACAGTTCCAGTCTCTCTTCAACATTTCCTCATTACTCAGATGTCTTAAGATAGATATCAATTTGGTTGTTCCTTTTTCCACTGTCACCTTTGCCTGGATATCTTTGCTGGTGTACAGTGACCAAAATTGTACACGACATTCCAAAAACTTGTCTGATTTTTTTTTCTGTGCTTCCCTGATTAGCTGCGGTAGTAATGTTTCAAGTGCTTTTTTTCTGCTTTTATTATGAAGCTTGAATGGAAAAGAGTATGGATTGTTCACATGATACGTAGCCCCATGGAGAAGTACTAACTCGTGCAAATTATTATCTAGCTCCTGAGGCTAACCACAGTGATGTTTTATGAAGCTTCACTCAGCAGATCAGTCCTTCTTTAGTAAGATATGGTTTCCCATCCATTATATCCATCTATATTGATAAGGACATTTTTTTTTTACAGAACTAATTCAGAGTGTAGCAATTAGCCTAAAGACAGTCATCAATATTTAATAAAGATATTTTCTCTCTTGCAAAATTCAGTGTATGATGCCATTGGAAAAGAAGGCAGCAATGTTCTACATGGAAATATTGATCAATTGGGGTCCTACAGCGAATGTACCTCAGTTCAAACTCCTTCTGGAAAGTTTAGTGGACAATATTGTAAACTGACAATTCAACAGGTATATTGTAGCCCTTTAGTCAAATATATTTGTTGCTTGCCTTGTAGGACTGATCTTGCAATAATATTTCTTTGTTTTGAATAGGGCAAGATTGACTATAATGTCGCTATTTGTGTACCTGATTCTTGTAAGGATGAAGATATAATGATGCTTGAATGGCTTGGTAAGGGTGAATGTATCTTATAGTATACGTGTGTAGCATTCAGTGTCACCTGCTCTCAATGGAGATGTTTTGTCAGGTCTTAGCTTGGCTCCTGGATATACATCAGGGGCAAACTCATTTATGGGGTGAGCAGGCAGGACCAGATATGTCCTATAAATGTGTAGTCTTTGCTAGCTAACTAGAGAGCTGCACTGAAAGCACCATAAGCTGTTGCAATTTTTACAATAAATGTAGATCTAAACAGATTCCATTTTCATTAAAGGGATCATCCTGCTCTCACCACCCTATTTCCAGTAAACCGCTGACCATCCAACTTCCCTTCCTGATTTTAAACAGAAAATGCTGGAAACGCTCAGCAGGTTTGGCAGCATCCGCGGAGAGAGAAACAGAATTAATGTTTCAGGTCTATGACCTATCATCACAACAGCTCTGATGAAAGGTCAGAGTCCTGAAATGTTGGGCGGAATCTTGTCCTCTCCCCTGCAGTGAGTTTGGCAGTGGGGGCATTTAATTAGGCAAGAGGGTGCCGGATGGGAACTCTGCCACCTTCGCGCCTCAACCCTGATTAGATCCCATGGATGGACTTCCTGCCCAGCTGCCAATGAATGCCCACTTAAGGGCATCATTCCGCTGGCATAAATCCATGCGGGGTTGCTTGCAGGCTCCTGGGAGGGTCCCCTGTTAAGAGGCACTCAGTGCCTGATCAACGGACCTGGCATCAGGAATAGGGGATGGGGAGCAACTGAGAGCGGGTCCTTGATCCTGGGGCAAGGCCTACTGCTGGCCTGTCAAATGCCTGAATGCACATGATGCGGTGGTATTTGCCTAAAAGAGGCTATGTGGGGCTCTTGCCGGCTCTCCATCTGATGACTGAAACCCCCTCGCCTCCAAAATGTTCCTCCCATTAACTCTGTTTTTCCCTCCACTCCTGCTGCCTGGCCTGCTGAGTATTTCTAACATTTTCTGTCCTTATTTCAAATTTCCAGCATCTCCAGTATTTTGATTTTCCCTTCTTGGCTCCTATGTCAACCAATATGATTAAGGGATCTCTTTCCTCAGGTGCTGTCCCCACTTCATCAAATCTGCTGTAATCATTCCTCTCCCCCTGGACCCCTCTTTCCTAGCAAACTACCACCCCATCTCTAACCGCCATTTCCTCTCCAAATTCCTTGAAAATGTTGTCACCTCCCAAATTCATGTATTTCTTTCCCAGAGCCTTATGTTTGAATCTCAAATCAGGTTTCTGCTCCTGCCACAATACTGAAATAGCTCTTATCAAAGGCACAAATTACATCCTATGTAACTGAGACAAAGGTAAACACTCCCTTGTCATGAGGGCACACCCAATGCCCACCAGCTATATGGTTAGCAGAGAAAGAGAAGGAAGGGAGGAGGTAATGCATATATTGGATTCCTGAGTCTGTAACAGAGGGTTGAAGCCAAAAAGACCACTGCCTCATCCAAAGAGGATAGTCGCTAGTTATCATTAAACAACTGACAAATGAGGTCTGGAGGTATTACTAGATGGACAGAATGTACTACAAGGATACAACTCATCATGAAATGTGAGAGATGCACACGTTCCATCAGAGGTCACTGGACAGCAATCACAAAAGGAGATCTGTGCCCTGTCACCTCCAACAATGTTTTCCCATCCCAGGAGTGCTGAGTTAATTGTAACACAGACATGGGATGAAACCTAGAATGTTATTGGTCTGTATAGCTCAAGCTTTACATTAGCCAGTGGAACTACCAAATGGGACATCTACAGAAGCTATGTTCTAAACTTGCAGATTTATGCAGCAATCTAGCATGCTGTCAAGGTTTCTACTGTCTAATTTCCTGCTTTTAAGTACAAGTGTGAACAGTAGGAGTTGGGATTACTTTATGATTTTTGTTAAATCTCATAGAGTCAAATATAAATTTCTATTGCTAAATATGTACCTTTAGTTTTTTTCTACTTTCAGGTTTTTTCAAGTACCAGAACATGTCTTTCATAGCTCCTTCACTAATACTCTCGTTCCTTGTGACTAACAATACATACAGAGTGAAAAGTGTCCATTGCCAAAATAATGTTCCTTACATTGATGCAATTGTTGGCATTTGTATGTACGTATTACACATATACAGTATCTTATGACTTAGCATTACACTTTCATATTTATATGAAGTATGTTTCTTACAATCTTTTTTTCTAAAACAGGTTTGTTGTTGCTCTTTTCATTATTATGACAATAGCTGGGTCCATATTTATAACAATAAAAGAGTGGAAGAACAGATCACCTGGTAACGAGTTGAAAGATGGTTTAAGTTCAGCTCACAAGCACTATGGGGTAGTTTCATTTAATAAAATAAATGGCCAACAATTGCAAGTAAGTATCACAAAATCCAAACATGAATCACCAGAGCATAATGCAATGGAGACAACAGAAAATGACAATGGAGCAGGTACGATATATTTAATTTTTATTGATAAGTTATTGGAAAAGATATGTTGTATCATAATATAATGCAATTTTAAAAGTTTTTTCACGGGATGTGAGCATATCAGGCAAGGGCAGCATTTGTTGCCCATCCCTAACTGCCCTTGAGACACCTTTTTGAACTTCTGCAGTCCACCTGGTGCTGGTATACTTATAGTGCTGTGTATATATCTCTAATGATAGTGGACCAAGGAATTTAAAAAGTGTTGAATTCGCTGGATGAATTATTACGGTTATGTGTGAAACAAATTGGGGCATAGGTCTCAACTGAGTTCTTACTGAGCTTAAACTTACAACATGAACCTACCTAATTAAGACAAGACTAGGTAGCATGAAGTTGGCAATGGAACTTAAAAGGGTCACATAGATGGCTGCTGTGAAAAATATCACTGTGACGCTGGAAGGGTTGCTGTGTTGAATTTGGTGCTGACATGGGTTATTGGGCACAGCAGAGGAAGATGTACTTTGTTATACCTGACTGATGTACCTGCATTAGAATACCTAGTTTCTTATCAATAACTTCCCTCATCTTTATGAACACAAAGTTCGCTAGTCTTTTATATGCCAATAAAAAAGTACACACACTTGAAGAGAGATAAGATTAGAAACCATTTTGATTTTGATGCTCAGAGATAAAACTGGAATTGCAGATCACCCACTCATGAGACCTACATTCTCTTTTCAATGAAAATGAAAATTGGGCAGTTTCTCTAAAGGGCAGCTGATCTACAATGTCAGTTTTACATCATATCAGCAAGTTGAAAATCTGCCTCAAAGTCATAATGCTGTAAAGTTGAAATGACTTTAGTTGCTGCAATAATAAGTTTTGGTTAAAGCGTAGCTCTGGATACTTAATTACGCTTTGCCAAAATGGTCACGTCATTAATGTACCTTGCTAAGCAAGTGGCCAGCATTGTAAACAAACCTATAGGAGATGTCATCTCCTTAGCAGCTGATGACTGATCCTTCAAAACATTATTAGTAAAATAATGTGATGCTATTTAGTAAATCAAACCCTGAAGGTTCCTTCAGAGGATTGTAAGCAAAGTGAGTGTTGGTCCTCTAGAGAGTGAAAATGGTGAGTTACTAGTAGATAATAAAGAAATGGTGGAAGAAATGAACAAATATTTTGATACAAAGTATAAAAAACATTCCAATCATAGCTGTAAGTCAAGAGGTGGAAGGTAGAGGGAAACTTGGCGAAATTACAATCACCAGGGAAGTGGTATTGAGCAAATTGATGGAGCTGCGGGCTGATAAGTCTCCAGGTCCTGATGGACTTCACCCTGGAGTCTTAAAAGAGTTGGCTAATGAGATAGTAGATGCGTTGGTGTTAATTTTCCAAAATTGTCTAGATTCTGGAAAGGTTCCATCAGACTAACCCCTCTATCAAGAAGAGACAGAGGCAGAAAACAGGAAACTATAGGCCAGTTAGCTTGACGCCTGTAATGGAGAAGGTGTTAGAATCGATCATTAAGGAGGTTATAGCTGGGCATTCAGAGAATCTCAAGGTAACAGGGAACAATCAGCATGGTTTTGAGAAAGGGAAATCATGTTTAACCATTTTATTGGAGTTCTTTGAAGGAGTAACATGCGCTGTGGATAAAGGGAGCTTCTCGAAATGCTGTACTTGGATTTCCATAAGGCATTTGACAAGTTGCCACATCAAACGTTATTGCGTAAAATAAAACTCATGGTATAGGGGGTAACATATTAACATGGATAGAAGATTGGCTCGCTGGCAGAAAACAGAGTGTATGCATAAATGGATCTTTTTCTGATTGATAGAATGTAAAGAGTGGAGTCTGTAGGGGTCTGTGTTGGGGTCTCAACTTTTACAGTTTATATCATTGACTTAGATGAGGGGCGTGAAGGCATGGTAGCTACATTTGCAGATGACACAAAGATAGGTGGGAAAGTATGTTGTGAAGAGGACATAAGGAGGTTGCAAAAGGATATTGATAGGTTGATTGAATGGGTAAAAATCTGGCAGATGGAGTATAATGTGGGAAAATGTGAAGTTGTTCACTTTGGCAGGAAGAATAAAAAAGCAGAGTTTTACTTAACATAGAAACATAGAAACTAGGAGCTGGGGTAGGCCATTCGGCCCTTTGAGCCTGCTCCGCCATTCATTATGATCATAGTTGATCATCCAACTCAATAGCCTGTTCCCGCTTTCTCCCCATACCCTTTGATCCCTTTCGCCCCAAGAGCTATATCTAACTCCTTCTTGAAAACATACAATGTTTTGGTCTCAACTACTTTCTGTGGTAACGAATTCCACAGGCTCATCACTCTCTAGGTGAAGAAATTTCTCCTCATCTCAGTCCCAAATGGTCTACCCCATATCCTCAGACTGTGACCCTGGTTCTGGACTCCCCCACCATCAGGAACATCCTTCCTGAATCTACCCTGTCTAGCCTTCTTAGAATTTTATAGGTTTCTATGAGATCCCCCTCATTCTTCTGAACTCCAGCGAATATAATCCTAATTGACTCAATCTCTCCTCTTATGTCAGTTCCGCCATCCCAGGAATCAGTTGGGTAAACCTTCGCTGCACTCCCTCTATAGCAAGTCTTCCTCAGATAAGGAGACCAAAACTGCACACAATATTCCAGGTGTGGTCTCAGCAAGGCCCTGTACAATTGCAGCAAGACATCCCAGTTCCTGTACTCGAATCCTCTGACTATGAAGGCCAACATACCATTTGCCTTCTTTACCACCTGCCTCATCTGCATGCTTACCTTCAGCGACTGGTGTACAAGGACACCCAGGTCTTGTTGCACATTCCCCTCTCTCAATTTATAGCCATTCAGATAATAATCTGCCTTCCTGTTTTTGCTACCAAAATGGATAACCTCACATTTATCCACATTATACTACATCTGCCATGCATTTTCCCACTCACTCAGCTTGTCCAAATCACACTGAAGCATCTCTGCATCCTCCTCACAGCTCACCCTCCCAACCAGCTTTGTGTCATCTGCAAATTTGGAGATATTACATTTAGTTCCCTCATCTAAATCATTAATATATATTGTGAATAACTAGGGTCCCAGCCCCGATCTTTGTGGTACCCCACTAGTCACTGCCTGCCATTTGGAAAAAGACCCGTTTATTCCTACTCTTTATTTCCTGTCTGCCAACCAGTTTTCTATCCATCTCAATAAACTACCCCCAATACCATGCGCTTTAATTTTACATGCCAATCTCTTATGTGGGGCTTTGTCGAAAGCCTTCTGAAAGTCCAAATAAACCACATCCACTGGCTCCCCCTCATCAACTCTACTAGTTACATCCTCAAAAAATTCCAGTAGATTTGTCAAGCATGATTTCCCTTTCATAAATCCATGCCGCCTGTGTCCGATTCTGCCACTGTTTTCCACATGTTCAGCTATAAAATCTTTTATAATGGGCTCTAGAATTTTCCCCACTACCGACATCAGGCTGACTGGTCTATAATTAAACAGAGAACAACTGCAGAATTCTGAAGGTGTTCTAGTGCATGTGTCACAAAAAGTTAGTATGCAGGTACAGCAAGTAATTAAGAAGGCTAATGAAATGTCACCCATTATTATGAGAGGAATTGAACATAAAAGTAATGATGTTATCCTACAGTTATACAGGGCATTGGTGAGACCACATCTTAATTTTTTTTATTCATTCATGGGATGTGGGCATCACTAGCCAGGCCAGCATTTATTACCCATCCCTAGTTCAGGGGGCATTTAAGAGTCAACCACATTGCTGTGGATCTGGAGTCACATATAGGCCAGACCAGGTAAGGATGGCAGATTTCCTTCCCTAAAGGACATTAGTGAAACAGATGGGTTTTTACAACAATCGACAATGGTTTCATGGTCATCATCATTACACTTTTAATTCCAGATTCTTATTGAATTCAAATTCCACCATCTGCTGTGGTAGGATTCAAACCCAGGTCCCCAGAGTATTACCCTGGGTCTCTGGATTACTAGTCCAGCAACAATACCACTACGCCATCGCCTCCCCCATATGCAGTTTTGGTCTCTTTATTTAAGGAAGGACGTAAATATGTTGGAGGCAGTTTGGAGGAGATTTATTAGATTGATACCTGGAATGAGTGGGTTGTCTTTTGAGGAAAGGTGAAACAGACTGGGCTTGTTTCCACTCGAGTTTAGAAGAGTGAGGGGTGACTTAATTGAAGTATATAAGACCCTGAACTATGTTGACAAGGTTGATGCGGAAAGGATGTTTCCTGTTATGGGTGAGTCCAGAACAAGGGGGCACTATTTTAAAATTAGGGGTTGCCATTTTAGGACATAGGTGAGGAGAATTTTTATCTGTCAGAGGGTTGTGCAACTTTGGAACTCTGCCAAAAGAAGGTGGTGGAGGTGGGGTCATTGAATATTTTTAAGGTGGAGGTAGATAGATTCTTGTTAGGCAAGGGAATCAAACGTTACCTGGGGTAGATAGGAATGTGGAACTCAAAACACAAACAGATCAGCTGTGACCTTTTTGAATGGCAGAGCAGGTTTGAGTGGCCAAATGGCCTACTTCTGCTTCTATTTCGTATGTTCATGTGTGTGTTCATATATAACATCTCCTGTATTTGTTTTTTACATTTGAGCATTGCTTGCAATATACCTTTGACATGGAGCTTGAAGCCTCCTGGTCCATATAAGTGTGCTGTAGGTGGCTTTAGACATTGTTTCACTAGCCAAGATTTCTTATCTGTCAGGATTGTCACACTGGTTCCTGTGTCTAAATTTGAATTTTGTGAGGTGACCATTTACAGATATGTCAGCTTTCCAAAAGGTTAATCTGGAATCCTTAATGTCTCCCAAGATGCCTTTTGGATTTCTTCTTGGTGTGGCTCATTTATCTCATGGGCTTTTTTGGAATCCGACGGACATCTCGCGGTTTTGGACTTGGAAACCTTTCGAAAGTGTCCCAGGCAGTGGCAGTGTAAGCACTGCACAGTGATTGCTGGACTCTGCTCGCACCTGTGGCTTTTTTTGTGCCATAGCACTGACACGGTCTGCCACCATCTTATTTTTTTGCTTGGGTATTACTTTCCTTGCCCCGGAGTCTCCTTGCCCTTCTGTTGCTTTAGGAGCTGAATGTTGGGGCTGCTTTGTACCATGGTTTAACTTAACTTAACATGGATTGGTTTTGCTGGCAGACTGCTGATTATCTGATGATTTTGATGGCTTTTTCCAAAGTCAGGTCTCCTTTAGTTTGGAGTACATCAAAAGAGCATCATCGGCCACTCCCACTACGATTCAGTCCCTAATGAGCTCTGACTTAAGGTCATCATAGTCACAGCTTTCAGCCAACCTGTATAACTTATGTATCAGAGTGTCTACGGGTTCCCTGGGCTTTTGTTCTCTCTTATTAAATTTTGCTCCAAAATGTTATTGCTTCTTCAGTTAAACAGGTGTCAAGGGACTTCATGACCCTGTCAAAGTTATCAGAAGATTAACTTATTCCTTGTCTGGCAATTACGTCATCGGCTATTGGACCTACTGAATATAATAGTGTATTCACAGGTTTAGCCTCTATTTTCTAATTCAAGCTTAAATCTGTCATATATCTTAAAAATCTACATCTCCATAATGCCCAATTTTGCACCTCGTCTGGTCCTTCCATCTGCCTTAATTGGTCTGGCAGTGTTAATTTACTATCCATGGCTGCTTTCAGCACAGGGGAATACGGATTTAATTTTTTCTTTAAATGGCACTGCAGTAATCTTTTTTTTCCTCTTCCTGCATTTGTTGGGATTTGGTGGGCTCCTCTCAGAGCCAATTTAAACTTTAGTGATTCTGCAGAAAATCTTTTGAACTAATCATTTTGGCCAGCTAGTTGCTTTCCTAAGCTTGGAGAATCGAATTGGAGCCAATTTTTTGCTCAGACTTCTCCTTAATTTTATTTTTCCATTTGTGCGCAGTGTTCACAAGTTATGATATCGAGTCTGGATCTGAGCTTCAGCGTTCTTCAAGCCGCGCTCATTAAAACAATTAGTTTCCCAGTGCTGCCTGATTATTGCAGTGAATTTAAAAGCTTATTTCACCCCTTTTTTGGAGTTTGCTCACCCTTTTGCAATCTGGATAGATTCTTTGACTCTTCTTTCGATCGGACCTCACAACGAGCCTCCACGAGCTCTTATGCTGCACAATGGATCCAGGCCTGTAATGAAGCTTCTTAGGCGATCACATGCCGACTTCTACCAGACTCACTCCCACACTCTACTACTCCCATGTGACTCTCTACATGTAGGCGATATTGTTTCCCCAGTCCCAAAAACCCTAACACTACACACTCAGCTGCCTCTTGATATAACATGAAGTGAATCAAATTAGCTGAAGATTGGTTTGGTGATTTTGGGGACCTCAAGAGGAGGCCAAGATGGATCTTCTTGGCACTTCTGGTTAAAGATGTTTGCAGACACTTCAACCTTGTCTTTTACACTGACATGATCAACTCAATTAAGGGCGGACTTTTCATTGGAGCTTCTCCCCCCGTTAGTCATTTAATGGTCCACCACCATTCATGGCTGTGAACAGGATGTGACAGGACTGTGGAGCTTTGATCTGATCCATAATTTGTGGGATTGGTTAGTTCCGTCTATAACAAAATAGCATGTTGCTTCTGCTGTTTGGCATGCATGTAGTCCTTCATTGTAGTTTCAGGAGGTTGATACCTCATTTTTGGGTAGCCTGGTGCTGCCCCTGGCATGCTTTATTGCATTCTTCATTGAACCCCTGACTTGATGATAATGATAAAGTGAAGTAAATTCTGTGCCATGAGATAACAAATTGCATTTGAATACAATTCTGCTATTGATGACCCACAGCACCTCAAGGATGCTCAGTTTTGAGCTGCTAGATCTAATCTAAAACTATTCCATTTTACATGGAGTTAGTGCCACATAACACAATGGAGGGTGACTTCAATGTGCATCCACAAGGACTGTGCAGCAGTAAGTCCTAACAATACTGTCATGAAAATATGTACCTGCAACATGTAGATTGGTGTGGATGGGATCAAGTAGTTTTTTCTCTTGTGTTGATTCTCTCACCACATGCTGCAGGCCCAAGTCAGGCAGATATATCCCTCGGCCAGCAGTGGTGCTACTGAGCCACCTGTGGAGGTGGACATTGAAGTCCCCCACCCAGAATACATTTTGTGCTCTTGCCACCCTTGTTTTTCTTTCAAGTGGATTTTAACTTGGGGGACTACTAAGTCCTCAATTAAGGGAGTGTGATAAGCAGTAATCATAAAGCGTTTTCCCTGCCCATGTTTATCCTGATGCCAGGAGACTTCATGATGCCCAGAGTCAATGCTGAGGACTCCCTGGGCCACTCCTTCCCAACTGTTACCACTGTGCTGCCACTTCTGGATGGTGATGGGGGAATGGGACATTGGATGTAGGCTATGATACGGTGAGTATGGCTATGTTGAGCCGCTGCTTGACTACCTTTTGGGACAGCTCTCACATTTTTGGCACTAGTTCCTAGATGTTAATCAGGAGGATTTTGCAGTTGTTGCCAGTTGATGCTGATATTCATCAGGGTACTTTAAAAAAATTAACTATGTTTTTTCCTGTTTTTTAGTCTTTGCAGGATTCTTCGATAGGTTACTAACGAGCTTTGCCATACAAAAGAGTGTCCCTGCCGTGTTATCCACTGAGAACACTACAGGAACCTATTCAGTAATAAATGGGATCCGAGTCCTGAGTTTACTGTGGATAATTTCAGGACATGTCTGCCATTTTATTTTGTTCAATAATTTAGGTACAGACTATATTAAATATTTTCTGTGCATGTGTGCATCTTTTTAACAATGTTTTTTGTTTGTCTTGCAAGATTCATTTAGGTGAAAGGGAAAGTTTTCTAGAAAAATTTTAATAGAACATTTTATTTTAAAAAACTTGTGTTGTCAGGGTGTACCTCTGTTTACAAGCTTTTCTTATACAGTATTGCATGTATTGATATAAGCAAAATGAGGATGCAAGTACAAAGTTAATAGTTCCATGCTTAGGAGGAATATTTTTCCCTGGAAATTAATTCATATCTGTAATTGAATTCCAAAAAAAGCAATTAATTGGTCTTGATAAATCCTTTAAAGGTAGCTCAGATAAATATCTATTTCAGACACTGGAGGTTACAAAAATGAAGACAGAAACTATTATCATCCATTCTAAGGAATATCAGGGATAATTTTCTGCATTTGTGATTCTGATGCGGAGCAGTGTATGATTATCAGGCATGGAAAATGGTTAGTCCATATGCAGCCAACTCAATTTTCTGTCCATTAATGCAATAGTTTTGAAAGTTGCTGCTCTAAGCCCAGAGCACAGGAGCAGAAAATTAGTTCCATGATTTTCACGTGCTACTAGAATTTTTCACTTTTGGAATAGGACTAGCAGAGCTAAGCAACATGTTTCATCAAGCTGGCATCATTCAATACCTTTGGGGATTGGAGGAAAAAGTCCTAGAGATTTATATTCATGTAAGCTGTATTTGCTGTAGGCTGCTTTTCTCAGCAGACTGAGTAAGTTGGGTATAATCCTTGACAGGGCAAAATATACTAGGTCATGCAAGTCAAAGGGCCTTATTACATATTCGCTTAGCTTTGTACTATAAACAAATAATGAACTCTGTATGTTCGCAAGACACATTAATACAGTATTGTACATTTAACATATTCAGTTTCAAAATATCAAAAGCATTTTTTCATTTCTTTTAGATAATCCAATGAAGTGGTTGGTATCAGTCCCAAACAATGTCCTTTATATTTTTTCTCTTGGTGGTCCTTTCTATTTGGCAGTGGATAGTTTTTTTCTGATTAGGTGAGTTAAAAAGCTTCATAGTAACAGTTGAAGTGTGTTATAACTTTTATTGCTTTCATATCCCTTTGCCCAAAAAGCAATCGCTAGGCAACCAATGGGAGATGTTCATGAACTGATGCGGAAAAGAAAAAGAATCTGGGTACGATTATTGGTGGTTTGAACATTTCCTGCCAGCAGGCTATCAACAAACTAATCAAGTACTGGGATCCTCAATAGTGTTTGACTCTAAGCTGCAAGAAATTATTTTAACATTGTATAGATCACTGGTGAAGACATATTTTGAACTTTACGTGAAATTTGCGACACATTCCTAGAAAAGATTACACAGCAGCTGCATTCTGTTTCTATGTTCGAAGGTTGTGCTTGATGCCTGAAATTTTAGTGACATTGTGCAGCAATGTATTAGTCTCTCTGGCAATCTGATGGTGATTCAGAATGGCCGTGGCTTCAGACTGGCAAATTTATATATTTTTTGAGAGTGATGGGAATTGATTACATTTTTTCTCTGAGTACAATACCACAGCTAAGAAGCTGGATGAATGATGTAGTCCAAGGACTAGCCATTGATGCCCTCAGCCAGTCCCTAGGAGAAGCACAAGACCAGTCCAAGGATGAGTCTCTCTTCAAAATTTCCCTTTTACTGTGGGAAAGCATAGGTTCTCTGCTCATTGGAGATTCTGAAGAGTGTGGTGGGAATAAGGAAAGAATCAAATCTACCCAATTGCTGGTGGGACAGGGTCATTTCAGCCAAAGTGCAACATAAAGGAAAAGAGACCACAAACTTCACACAGGGCAACAAATGTCCATGAGGAACGATCCAAGATGTAAAGGCCAGTATGTACTTGCCAGTGAACTCCGTGCTTTATTACACCAAAGCATGTGAGGTCACAGACAGGTCAGCTAATTTAGTGGGTGCCCTCATCACGAGGATTAGATTCTAAGCATACAGCAGACAGGGGAGAATACATAATGGGCAGCACCTGGCTCCCCCAAGGAACATTGTGAATGTGGCCCATTGGCTTCTTACAACCTTTTAAATTCTAGGCTGCATCTATTGACACCGCAACACTGTGAGTGTATTTCCCACACATCTTATTATTTCCCCACTCTCTTGCAAGCAAACACACCAGCAAATCACAAATGCATTATTTTTTCCTGCAATGAGGCAAGAGCAACTTGCAGGCAATCAAATCCCCCTTCTGATTTTGGAGTTTACCTCCAGAACTCTCACTCAGGCAGATGCCAGGGTGACCTTGGAGGGGGCACACACAATGTCCACTGCTATACTAGCAACCTTCGGTGCCAAGACACAGTTGACTGACTTATAGGCTGGGCTTTTCTGCCTTGCCATGGTGGGTCCCACTGCAGGGCATGTGGCGGGCCAGCCAAAAGTCCATTGACTTTCGGCAGGACTGGAAGATCCCAGTGGTGGGTGGACCCGGAAAATCCTGGCCAAAGACACTGCTAACATTCTGATTTAGTTGGCACAGTTCCAACATAACTAATGGGAACCATGTTACTTCTTTTGGCATCTTCTGGTGTGATTGCACCATATGTTTCTTCATTTTATTAATAGTTATATAATAGTGTGTTATTAGTAGTTATATAATAGTGTGTTATTAGTAGTTATATAAAAGTGGCTTTGCTGTTTCCGGTTTTGGTGACTACACCACCTTCTTTGCGAATGTCCACAGTTTTCACACATGCAAACAAGAACCACAGAATTGTTACAGCACAGAAGGAGGCAATTCAGCCTGTTGTGTCTGTGCCGGCAATCCAAATGAGCAGTCCATCTATGCCATACTTCCAGCATTCTCCCCATAGCCCTGCACATTCTTCCTTTTCAGATAATAATGCAATTCCCTTTTAAATACCTCGCTTGACTTTGCCTCAACTACACTACCCTTAGGCAGTACATTCCAGATCTTAACCACCCATTGCATGAAAAAGTTTCCCCTCTTGTCTCCACTGCTTCTTTTGCCAATTACCTTAAATATGTGTCCTCCTGTTCTAGATCCTTCCACCAATGAGAGCAGTTTCTTCCTATCTACACTGCACAGACCCCTCATGATTTTGAATACCTCTATTAAATTGAAGGATTTCACTCGGTGTCAGAAGTTACAATGTAAATTCTAAAACCTTCAGGATTGGGGTCATATCCCAGATTTGTACCCCCAGATGGTTTCCACTTCTAGTGACTGAGAAGCTGCCTCTCACTTGGCGTACAGCCTGCCACACAAGGAGATCCAACAGCAGATCAGCTGTGCCAGCTCAACCTTCTGCAAACTACGACAACAAAGATGTCTGCAAATCAACAGAAGTCCTAGTTACAGAGCAGAAATTGTCACCACACTCCTATACTCTATTGAAACCTGGACTGTGTATCAGTGGCATAAAAATGCACTGGAGAAATTCCATCAGCAATGCCTCCGTCACGCCCTCTGGATTCTGTTAGACCTCTTGACTCCCCAAACCCTGTCCGCCATCCATAAAGCACAAGTCAGGAGTGTGATGGAATACTCCCCACTTGCCTGGATGAGTGCAGCTCCTATAACACTCAAGAAGCTTGACACCATCCGGAACAAAGCAGCCCGCTTGATTGGTACCCCTTCCACAAACATTCCCTCCCTCCATCACCGACAAACCAAACAGTAGCAGCAGTGTGTGCCATCTACAAGATGCACTGCAGGAACTCACCCAGGCTCCTTGTTCAGCACCTTCCAAACCCACAACCACTAGCATCTAGAAGGACAAGGGCAGCACATAGATGGGAACACCCCCAGCTGGAAGTTCCCCTCCAAGTCACTCACCAGCCTGACTTGGAAGTATATCGCCATTCCTTCACTGCCGCTGGGTCAAAATCCTGGAACTCCCTTCCTAACAGCACTGTGGGTGTATCTACACCACATGGACTGCAGCGGTTCAAGAAGGCAGCTCACCACCACCTTCTCAAGGGCAATTAGGGATGGCTAATAAATGCTGACCTAGCCAGCAATGCCCACATCCCATAAATGTATTTTAAAAAAAATTAGGGATGGGCAATAAATGCTGGCTTAGCCAGTGATGCCCACAGCTTGTGAAAGAATAATAGAAACCCTGGAGGATCCTCTCCTGGGCACCTCCCTACTGACACAGCTGAAATTGTTTAGACCAAATTGAGACAAGCAATGGAGGCCAGGGCTAAATGTATCAGAGCCCTTGCCTATAACATTGGTAGGAGTGACCACCGCACAATCCTTATGCAGACAATATCCTGCCTTCACACTAAGGACACCCTTCAATGGTTGTACAGCGCTTGCACCTTGCTAAATTTTTTCTGTAAATAATAAATCCCTTCTACACAAGTATATTACAATGAAAAATGAGAAAAATGTTGTGACACCCTATTAAATCAGTTACTAAATCATTAGGAATTGGTAATTTTAATAATCATGAATAATTCTATGTGGTTCAATATAAAAGGCAAACCATGTACAAATACCAATTTTTATTGTGATCTTTTTCAGTGGTTTGTTGAGTGCAAGAACACTATTAAACATGCATGCTGAGGAAGGTCTGACCTTCAAAATTCTAAAGGATTATGTGATTAGGAGATTGCAAAGGTAAGTTGTTGCTTAATATCATTTGTCGGCTAAAATTTTTTAACCACAAAATCTAGGTTGATACTTGGATTGTTGGAGTTGCTGCCTTTCAGATGAAACATTAAACTGAGGCCCTGTCTGCCATTTCAAATGGGTATAGTAGATCGCCAGTCTCTATTCAAATAAATGCAGGAGAATTTTCTCTGATGTCCTGGCCAATATTAATCACGGAACCAACATCACTGAAACAGATTATGTGCTTCACTCATTGCTGTTTGTGGGAGCTTCATGTACAAATGGATTGCCACTTTTTCTATATTATAACAGTGACTAAAAAGTATATCCTGAGATTATGAAAAGCACAATACAAATACAAGTTTTCCTTCTTTCTTTCTCACTGTAGTAATTGTGGTTTTATTTAGTGTGTAATATACCTTTAAGAATAATATGTTTGCGAAGATCACATGATCTGCAGTAACCAATTGGAGAGTAGCAGGGGGCTACCTCAGCAGACAGTATAGAGTTAGAGTTGGAATTGAAAGCAATGTGTAGTTGCTGCTGAGTACATTGTAAATAAACATAATATTTCCACTCAAGAAGAGTCTGCAAATCAACTCTATTAATAATAGCAACTCGGCCACCCTTACAACAAATTAGTGATGAGGATAAAACAGGACTGAGCAGAAGAAATCAAATTAGAAAGAAATCAGCACTGTACCTCACCCAGTGTTTGTGAGTACCAAGCTCCGTTAGACTTGAAGAAGCTATCCTCTCCTAAAATGCCACAATTTGAGAGAGTTCATCGTTTTGAACTAGCCACAGAAGATTGGCATTCATTACATAGAATGCCTCATGTTCTCTTTTCAAGTGAATGAGATTACGGGGGATGAGAAGAGGCGTGCAATCCTCTTGAGTACTTGTGGGAATAAAACCTACACTCTGATTTGAAGTTTGACAACGCCCGGTGCCCCAGATTCGAAGAATTCCAATGAATTGGTGGACCGCGTGAAGGGTAATTTTCAACTAAAGCCCTCAGTCACGATGCAGAGGTTCAGGTTTAATTCACGAAATACAGCCCCGGGTGAGACAATTGCATGCTACGTGGCAAATCTGAAGCAGTTAAAGGAACATTGTGAGTTTGGTGTGACTCTGAATGACATGCTCAGAGATCCTTTAGTATGTGGTGTGAAAGTGGACACTATTCAGAAAAGATTATTGTCCGAAGTGAATCTGGATTTCAGGAAGGCGCTAGAGATAGCACTGGCCATGGAAAGCACAGTAAGAAATTCAAAAGCCATAAAGGGTGCGCAAAATGGTGCCGTCCTCCACATCAGGCTGGAAAACACCGCCAAAAAGGGCGCGAAAATGCAACACTCTGCCGAGAAGCGGAAACAGCCCTTGCTAGCTGAAGAATGAAGAAAAATAAGCAAAATCATAGAATAATTTTAATAGAGGTGGAAACAGCAGTCTTTTAGCGATTGGCAATTTAAAAAGTTGAATGCTACTATTGTCACAGAAATGGATATATGATGAGGCAATGCAAGGAAAGATTCAAGCAGGCTAGTAAACAAAAGAAAAAACCCAATGAAATCTACAATGTAGAAAGGCCTGAAAACAACAAGTTCAGACATTTACTCGTTGTTTAATCTGAATGTTAGAAAGACAGAACCAATATTGGTTACAGGAAAGTAAATGGCAAGCCTATTATAACGGAAGAGGACGTGGGAGCTTCCACTACAGTAATTGGGGAACATACCTTCAGATATCTAAATAATGGTGAAAGTTAATTAAGTTTAGAAGAAACAGCTGTTAAGCTCAAAACATGGGTGAAGACATTCAAGTAAAAGGCATAAGCAGAGTAACCATCCATTATGGAAGCCAATCAGCAAAGCTATCCTTGGTGGTGGTAGCAGGTGAAGGGCTAAGCCTCCTGCGGCAAAATTGGTTTAAGGAGGTTAAGTTAGAATGGGCTGAAATTTTCCAGTTGAGGGCAAATGAGCTACCAGAGCTACTTAGAAAGTATGTCCCCGTCTTCAAGGACGGACAGGGGAAAATCCAGGGCCCACAGGCAAAGATTCATGTCGATTCGGGAGCGACCCCTCGCTTCATGAATGCGAGGCCGGTGTCATATGTACTCGAGGCAAAGTCGACACTGAACTGAACAGACTAGATAAACTGGGCATTATACAACCTGTGCAGTTCTAGGAATGGACAGCACCCATAGTCCCCGTCCTTGAACCCGACTGAAGCATTGAATTTGTGAAGACTACAAACTGATGGTTAATAAAGTAGCTAAGCCGGACGGGCACCCCATTCCAAAAATCGAAGACCTGTATGCCAAGCTGGCAGGAGGGACAATGTACATAAAGCTTGACATGAGTCATGCTTATTAACAACTAGAATTGGATAATGCCTCCTGGGAATTTTGTCACAAATAATACCCACAAAGGATTGTACAAATATACACGATTGCCTTTCGGTGTCTCCTCAGCTTGTGTCATCTTTCAGAGAACAACGGAAAGCTTACTACAGGGACTGCTTCAGGTCATAATCTATTTAGATGACGTATTGGTGACAGGGTTCACTGAAAAAGAGCATTTGGCAAACTTAGAGGAAGTCTTAAAATGTTTCTTGCAAACTGGAATGCGTCTAAAAAAAAGAAAAGTGCACGGTCCAAGCGAGGGAGGTAATCTATTTGGGTCATTGGGTAGATTCACAGGACTTCCACCCAGCTGAGGAGAAAGTGAGAGCCATAAGAGAGACACCTGCGCCAAAGAACACCCCAGAGCTCAAATCATTCCTAGGAATGATCAACTATTATGGGTGGTTCTCACCCAATTTGTCTACAGTGCTGGACCCCCTGCATTCTCTACTCAAAAAGAACCAATGTTGGTCTTGGGAGGTGCTCCAGAAAGAAGCTTTCATAAAGGTGAGACAATTGATGCACTCGCCCAATCTATTAGTGCATTTCGACCAGACGAAAGAATTGGTGCTGACATGAGACGCATCTCCCTAAGGAGTGGGAGTAATGCTCTCTCATCAGATGGACGATGGCATGGAGCGGCCAATAGGTTACGTATCAAGAACGCCCACCATAGCAGAAAAGGGATACTCACAGATAGAAAAAGGCCTGTCCATCATCTTTGGTGTCAAAAAATCTCACGGATGCCATTTTACAGTCGTTTCAGACTGTAGGATTGTTTAGTGAGGACAAGGCGATACCACCCTTAGCCTCAGCAAGAATACAACAATGGGCTTTAATTCTGGCAGCATATGAATACACTTTCGTACATAGGTCTGGCAATCAAATCGCAAATGCCGGTACCCTTAGTTGTTTTCCTTTACAAGAGAATGATGAGCACGTCCCTGTTCCACAGGAACTTCTTTTGCTGTTAAATTTCTTAGATTCCTCGCCGGTATGTGCTCGACAGATCAGAGACTGGACAAATCGGGACCCAGTCCTATCTCAAGTATGAGAACAAATGCTACATGGTTGGTCACAGGAGCCCGTATTTGATAAATGAAACCGTACTTCAACAGAAGACATGAAATAACCAGCCAGGATGGCACCTTATTGTGGGGAGTATGAGTGGTAGTTCCTCCAAAGGGAACGGAGCCACTTTAATTGAACTACACAGTGCCCATCCAGGAATTTTTCAAATAAAGACTATAGCACGCAGCTATCTATGGTGGCCTGGGATGGATGGTGGAATTGAGAATTTAGTAAAGCACTGTGTGCAATGTCAGTAACTGTAAAAGTTGCCAGTGACAGCTCCATTACACCCATGGGAGTGGCCAGGTAGGCCCAGGGTGTGGTTACACATTGACTTTGTTGGACCTTTCTTGGGAACAATGTTTCTGCTCATTGTTGATGCCCATTCAAAATGGTTGGACATATATGAGGTGAAGTCACCAACGTCGGCCACTACAACTGAGAAACTACATTAAAGTTTTTTCCATTCACAGACTAGCAGAAGTAGTCGTTTCCGATAATGGCACGGCATTTGCGAGTGCTGAGTTTCAATGATTTATCAGCCTCAACGTTATTGCTCATGTAAAAACTTCACTATACCACCCTTCCTCAAATGGACTGGCTAAAAGGGTGGTTCAAACGTTCAAGGCAGGCATGAGAAAGCTAACTGGCGAATCCTTGGCAACCAAGCTAGCACGCTTTCTTTTTCGTTACAGAACTACTCTTCACACAACAACAGGTATCACACCTGCAGAGTTATTGTTGAAACGCCAACTCAGAACGAGATTGAGCTTAATAATAAAAACAAAAAGCTAAAAGCTACTGCGGATGCTGGAAATCCAAAACAAAAACAGAATTACCTGGAAGAACTCAGCAGGTCTGGCAGCATCGGCGGAGAAGAAATCAGTTAACGTTTCGAGCCTTCATGGCCCTTCGGCAGAACTGAAGCATAGTTAGAAGAAGGGAGAAATATAAATTGGTTTAAGGTGGTGGGGGGGTGGGGGGGGGAGAGACACATTGAGGGTGTGGTGATTGTGGAGATGAGCAGATAATCAAAAGATGTCACAGACAAAAGGGTCAAAGAGGTGTCGAAGGTGGTGACATTTGTCTGAGAAAAGTGCTAATTAAGAATGGAAGACAGGATATTCAAAGTACAGCTCTAGTGGGGGTGGGGTGGAAAGACTAACAAGGTTTTAGTTTAGATTTAAAAATAATGGAAATAGGTGGGGAAAGAAGAATCTATATAAATTATTGAAAAAAAAAGGGGGGGGGGGAAGAAACGGGGTGGGGATGGGGGGAGGGGGAGTTTAAGATCTAAAGTTGTTGAATTCAATATTCAGCCCAGAAGGCTGTAAAGTGCCTAGTCGGAAGATGAGGTGCTGTTCCTCCAGTTTGCGTTGGGCTTCACTGGAACAATGCAGCAAGCCAAGGACAGACATGTGGGCAAGAGAACAGGGTGGAGTGTTAAAATGGCAAGCGACAGGGAGGTTTGGGTCTTTCTTGCGGACAGACCGCAGGTGTTCCGCAAAACGGTCGCCCAGTTTGCGTTTGGCCTCTCCAATGTAGAGGAGACCGCATTGGGAGCAACGAATGCAGTAGACTAAGTTAGGGGAAATGCAAGTGAAATGCTGCTTCACTTGAAAGGAGTGTTTGGGCCCTTGGACGGTGAGGAGAGAGGAAGTGAAGGGGCAGGTGTTGCATCTTCTGCGTGGGCATGGGGAAGTGCCATAAGTGGGGGTTGAGGAGTAGGGGGTGATGGAGGAGTGGACCAGGGTGTCCCGGAGGGAACGATCCCTACGGAATAATAATGCTAAATTTAGAGGGGAAGGTGGAAAGGAGTCAGGGAAGTCAGAAAACTAGACATGGCTGGCATAGTCGTGAGAGGAAGTTTACTGTGGGAGAGCCGGTATACGTAAATATCTTTGGAAAAGTACCAAAGTGGTTACTGGGTGAAGTAAGTGCTGTGACTGGACCTTTACCTTACCACATAGAGGGGGAAGGCTGGATCATACATAAACATGCAGACCATTTAAGGAAGAGAGAGACAAATCACCAAGATTTGGTTCCAACAGTGATGATGACCAGTTCTGCGTTTCCTGTTGAGGATAGTCAACTCAGGACTGACACGCCTGATGTTCCTGAAAGTGTTGAGGATACTGGACTGCAAGTGCCCACTGAAGTGCCTGATGTTCAGGCAAGATTACGTGTTAAGGAAGATCTTTAATAACCAATAGGGGAGGTGTTGGCATAGTGGTATTGTCACTGGACTGGTAATCTAGAGACCCAGGGTAATTCTCTCGGGGCCCAGGTTCAAAACCCACCATGGTAGAATTTGAATTCAATAAATATCTGGAATTGAAAGTCTAATGATGACCATGAAATCATTGAACCTGGCTCACTAATGTTCTTTAGGAAAGGAAATCAGCTCCATGGTTAACTCTTTAAAAATGCCCTCTGTACAAGGGCAATTAGGCAATAAATGCTGGTCTAGCGAAGCCCACATCCCACAAATGAATTTTTAAAAAAAGAGATTAGTGTGGGCTACCTCAGCAGTCAGTGTAGAGTTAGAGTTGGAGTTGAAGGCACACATGTAGTAGCTGCTGAGCACATTGTAAATAAACTTAATGTTCCCACCCAAAAAGTATCTTCAGAACTATTAATTGTAGCAACTTGGCGACCCTTACAACACTTACTCCTGCTCCACTGTTTCATTAAACTTGCCAGTTTCTCTGTATTTTTGGCTTTGTTTCACCACTTAGATTATTGAGATAAATATAAAAAATGCTGGTAAACTCAGCAGGCCTGACAGCATCTGTGGACAGAGAAACAGAGTTAGTGTTTTGAGACCGTATGACTCTTCTTCAGAGCATCTTTGAATCATACAGACTTGAAAAGTTGACTCTGTTTCTCTGTCCACAGATGCTGTCAGACCTACTGAGTTTTTCCAGCATTTTCTGATTTTATTTCAGATTTCCAACATCCGTAGCATAGTATTTTGCTTTTACCTTAAGAGCTATAGTATTGAGTGTCAGTTCAGTGCAGGAAGTCAGCTTGCATCTGAGCAACAGGTTATGTGTTCAAACCCCAAACACAAAATCTAGGCTGACACTTCAGTTCAGTAGTGTGGGAGCGATGCACTGTTGGAAGTGCCATCTTTCAGGTGAGACAGTAAAGTGAGGCGTTATCCACAAAGGTAAATGTAAAAGATGCAATGTCATTACTCAACAAAGGTCAGGGTAGTTTTCCTAATGTCCCAGCCAATACTTACCATTCAAACAACAGCACTAAAACAGATTAACTGGTTATTTACCTTGTTGTTGTTTGTGGAACCTTGATGTGTGCAAATTGGCTGCTGCATTCCCCTACAAAAGAACAGTGATTACACTTCAAAAGTAATTAATTGGCTGTGGAGCACTATCGGAGTTCATAATAACATAGAAAGTGCTATGTAAATGCACATTCTTTCCTAACTTTTGCTTTGCACAATTATGGACAGCTAATTGATAGATGTTCACAATATCTCCAGTAGCAACTTGAAATGACTCAGAAGCATAAAAGTTATGAGCAGTTGCTACTTCAACAGCCACTGCAAATCTCCTCACAGCACATAGCATAGCTTTGGAATGACATAACTCTGTGGTGGCATAACTCTGTGATGCCACCCCTAGCAAATTTGTAGGCACTCTTCAGAGAAGTGAAGTTGTGTGGGTCTTGTCTTGTATACTCTCCTGTAGGGGTACTGGTGGGTAGGTGCAGTCTGACCTACTAGGAGTCCTTATGCTCCTCTTCTTCATTAACCAAAGAAATAAAGAATTGCAACTGGACCAAAATCAATGTGGGCTTGAAAATTACAGTCTCACGTCTTGTTCTTGTCAAGCTGACCACATTCATCTTCTGGGGTGTTTGGTAGTGTTCCGGTGGGTACATAGGTGGCAGCAGCCTGAAGGCTCTGTTGCAAATAGGACAGGATACCACAGACAATTTGGTTTTGGATGAGTTGCTGGCTTGGGATTTCCTCTCCTTGCGTTTTTCCTTTGCCTCTGATATGCTCTTGCTTTCAAAGGAGGCTGCACTGTTTTTTATTTGGTTGCCTCAGTTGCAGTGATCCTGGGCACTCTTCTCCCAGGACACAAAGTCGATATCAAAATTCTGAAGTGAAGCCTTCAGAGTGCCCTTGTAGCGTTTCCTTTGACCGCCATGAATATGCACCACAGATTCAAGTCCTGTATTGAAGATTTGCTTTGGTAAATGAGGCATTCTGGCTACATGATCAGCCAAACTCAGTTATGACTGCCTCAATGTGTTGTGGAATCTTGGCATGCCACAGCTCAATTGAGCACCTCAGTGTCTGGTATTTTGTCCTGCCATCTGATCTTCAGAAGCTTCCAAAGGCAGCTCAAGTGAAAGTGGTTGAGCTTCTTGGCATGACACTGGCACACAGTCCAAGTCTCACGTGTGTAGAGCTGAGTTGGCAGGACCATTCCTCTATAGTCTTAAGGTTTGATAGGCAGATTTATTCCCCTTCATTCCCAGACTTCAAAGTCTGCTGAAGGCTGTACTTGCTCTGCGAAAAATTGCATGTGCCTTGTCATTGATATAGAAAGCTTGAAAGAGCATACTGTTGAGATAAGTGAACTTATGCACTGCTGATATATCTGAACATGGACTGAAATCTTGGGCTTGAGATACAGGCTGATACATTGAACATTCATCTCTCAACCGGCAGCCAGTGCACAGTCAATGGCAAATATGGAATCAATTTTCAATTCTGATAAAGGGTCCACAGGCTGTCTCCCCCACTCAATAAATTCTGATTAACTTGCTATCTATTCCCAGAATTTTCTCTTTTTACTTCAGATTTCCAGAATATCCATATTTTGTCTTTTATCTGCACTATCTGATATCTGCTCATGTATTAGCTGATCAGTACGTTAAGAAGGCCACAGGCAATAAGATATTTTTGTTCAAACTTGTTTACAAAGGTAAATTCAAGGGCTCTGAATCCTATATCTTATGAATCTCTTCAGTATCAATGCAAAACTTGTCCATCTTAATTAGGATGATCAGCTGTCACAATAAGTGTAAATTATTAGATGACACACAGATGCCAAGATTAAATCTATGTGCTCCTGTTGCAAAGAGGAATGTTACATCCTAGAGCTTATCTCAGCTGGAGACTGACTGGATAGGAGAATATCCTGAAACTATATTTGCCTTGGAAATCTCTCTGTCAATTAGATAAGCTGTCTACGAATAATTTGTTCTTAATGGTATCATAAAGATGATAAAATAGTTTTATTTAATTTAATAAGTTAGAGTGTGCACAACACATACCTGCTTGATATTAAAGTACATGTCAATAGCTTTCCTGATAATTTAAACATTAACAGTAGATCTTCAGAAAAAAGTATGTCAATTTCAAAGCACTGATCCAGGAGCTGATAATGGTCACCTGTGCAATGGGCGGGCGGGACAGGGAGCCTGCTCTCATCTTCATCAAGGTCAATTAAATGTGTTAAAAATCTCATTTAGTGCTTGTCAGGGGCCAATGTTCCAATTTTTAAAGTGCCAGACAATTTACCCGCACCTTCAGAAACTGACAGGCCCAAAGCAGACTGTCTCTAAAGAGTGAGGAGAAAACCGTGGTTGCAACAGAGCATCAACCCAGCCCCTTCAGAGGGTCAGAGGGTCAAAGGAGGACTGAACGCTTGGTAAGGGGGAATCTCTTGACGCTGCACAGGTGGCAGGGACAGTGGGCCCAGGCTTTGAATGGTGTCAGAATCCCCCAGCATTGCAGAGGCAGAAGAGTAGGAGGCAGAACTTCCAAAGGCTATTGGACTGCCGACTGCCCAGCAGGAAGTCTCCAGCTGGTAATGGGGGCATGAATATCAGATTTTGGGCCCCACGGTGATAGAGGGAAACACCTTTGTCCGTGTTTTTATAATGATATAATAGCACCAACCACTTATAAGGGATTGTGTAAACACGATGTGAGTTCAGTTATTTAGGCTTGGCACATAACATTTATACAAAGGTAAAAAACTTGAAGACACATCAGCAGCAGGGCTGTGGGTGCTGTGTTCTGCTCACAGGCCAAAGTGTAAGAGAGATCAGATCACATGACACACTTCCTTTCTAGTGATGGCACACTGTTATTTCTTAAAGGCACATTACAACACCCTTTCTTTTTAAAGATGCTTCCCCCCTTCCAAAGAAATAGAACTATTTACGATACATGTTCATGTTTAGGTACCATTACATAAATATATAGGACTGGTGAATTTATGAGCCTCTAAAGCGTAGAGGTAATCTGCTGATATGCCAGGTCTTGTAATGGTAACCTTGTCTGGAAGTTCCTTTAATTGCTTACAGTGATCTGCGGGATTGTCATTCTTGGATGTTGTTCCTGGTTTCATTCGGGAACTTGTCCTAGATGCAATAGGACTGTATGGTGGTTGAAGAACTGGAATGGATCTGATTTGTCCTCGGTTAGGAATTTATGTGTAATGTGTAGGACCTTGGTACTGAATAAATCCTTGTCACTTTGGCTGGTTGCCACCTACCTTCTGTGGAATCCTGGATGTGAACTTGTCACCCCAACTGTAAACTTGGCAATTCTATACCTGCATTTTTAACATGCACGTTGATCATCTTCTCTTGCAGTTTTAAAAAATGGTATCTAGTTTCTGAGAGAGTAGAATGGGTAAGGGTATGTAAATTGGTATGCACTGGTCTGTCAAACATGAGCTCTGTCAGTGATAGAATAGTCTCACTTAAAGGTGTCACTCTCAGCTGTAACAATGCAATGTGTAGATCTTGCTTGGTTTGTATACATTTGAGAATGAGGGATTTCACCATTTGAATCATTCATTCAGTTAGGCCATTAGATCTAGCGTAATGAGGAAAAGAAGAAATGTGATCGATATTCCATTTCTCACACATATCCTGAAATGGCTTACCAATAAATTGTGGACCGTTATCCGTAATAATCTCTCTAGGCACACCAAATAAACTGAAAAAAGCACGTAGAGTGTGTGTGACAGTTGTGCTTGACATATTGTGCAATAGTTGAATAATGGGGTACTTGGTAAAGTAATCGACAATGACAATGAAGTCAGTGCCATGGACATGAAAGAGATCGGATTAAATTTTGGACTGAGGCTGGGTAGGAACTTCATGTGAAATCAGTGGTTCTTTGTGCTGACTTGGCATATGCTCTTGACATGCCCCACACACCTTAATGACAACTTCAATATCTTTGTTCATATCCAGTCAATAGGTTGTCTTTCTTGTGAGTCCTCTTGTCTGATCTATGACCATGTGTGAGTCATGAAGCTGTTGAAGAATATCTGGTCACCAAGATTCCATTATGATGACCTGCCTGCCTTTAAAATTGGCTGCCCGGGAGGTGCCTAGGTCATCCCAATAAGGCCAAAATGGTCTTTCATGTTCGTGGACATGCGAATTGAATCAGGCCATTCTTCAATGATGGTTTTCCACAGCTTCTGCAGTGTAGGATCTTTTGCTGTTTCTTCTTGTAACTGCTGACATTTGTATTGCACAAAATGTACCCGATCAATTTGGAGAACATCTTCAAGTTTGATCTCAATGAAGTCAGCTTGTAGATTTAGGGGTATATCTTCTGTTTTTGCTGGATTAGGCAATGTGGTCAGTGTGTCCGATGTGACCATCAAGTTACCTGGCTCATAACTAATCTCACATTTGTAGCCTTGAATCTTTATCAAGAGACGTTGCAATCTTGGTGGCACACTGGTCAATGGTTTTTGCCAAATTATCTCCGGTGGCTTGTGGTTGCCTTCTACCACAAATATTCTGCTAAATAGATAGGTATCTACTAAATGTTTCAAAGATGTACTGGTAGTCTTCATGCTACAGGGAAGGCACAAGCTTTCTCAATAATTCTCTTAGCAATGAAGATTTTTGAGCGAAATTGGGAATGTATGGAAGCAAGAAATTAAAGAGATCTAGACATCTTCGTTTTGGATTTCCAGCATCCGCAGTAGCTTTTAGCTTTTTGTTTTTATCTTCAAAGATTGCCTTGATCTTGAGGAATTGGCATGGTTTTAATATCCTCTACTTTCCTTGGATCGGGACATATGCCAGCAGTGGAATAAATGGAACCGAATAAATTATCTACCACATGTTGATGGCACATTTCAGACTATTGAACACCAACTCTTCATTATGTGCCACTTGCATCAATAAAAGCATATCATGGTCATGTTCTTGCTTTCTTCATCCCACAACAGCTTTGTCATCTGTGATACAGATGCATTCTGGCACAGTGAATGTAATCCAATCCATGTGAGCTTGAAGGAGATCCTGACTAACAGCCCGAAAGGAAGTTGTTGAAAAGAGTATCATCCAAATGGGGTACGAAATGTAGTAACCTCTTGGGACATCTCTGGGAGATTTACTGACCAGGGTGCTCTGTATGAGGGCATGAACTTCTCTGCCCCTCTGCCAGTGGCCACTGCATCTGATGGTGCCGTGACGACTGAGGAGTGCCCAGCTCTAGGGCTGGATGCACCCTCCCAGGGGGAGCCTGCTCAGGCTCTGGCAGCCAGAGGATGACCAAGGTAATCATGGCAACCAGGACAGCAGAGTCAGCAGGCTGCCACCAACGCCACTGTCAGCAAGGGGGTGGGGGACCTGCAGATGTAAGTTGAAGGCACCTTGAGCACAGCAGGGGCGTGTCAAGGGTGACATTATTTCTGCTAATTATTTTGACTCTTGGGTTAGTGATGGACACTTTGTTTGTTCACGTGAATTAACATAAACATTTATTTGACTTAAAGGGGCTGAGTTGGCTGGATGGCTTGAGTAGGTGCCAGATGCAGCACAGACTTATAAAAGTATGGCACTGTGTGGTGCTGGCGTACTGGGTTGGGTTCTCATTTATTGATTGTTAGCAAAGGAGACAGAGCCATTTGCTTGACGAGGCGTCAATGCCTTGGATGCCTAGCAGAAGGTTTACTGCATCAAAGCATTCCTGGTGTCCCTGCCTCCATGAGGGTTCCTGTCCTCTGCCTCAAGGTTCTCACCCTACTCTCCCCCAGGCTCTTCCTCCAAGCCATCACATGAGTCATCCTCCGTGGCCTGTGGAGCTGCCTCGCTTTCCTCAGCCTTTAGTAGGTTCCCCCTTGCCAGGTTGTGCAGGGCGCAGCATGTGACGACTATGAGGGAGACACGCTCTGGAAGATACTGCAATGCTCCCCCGACCGGTCCAGGAATCTGAAGCGTATCTTCAGCAGCCCGATGATCCTCTCCACCACCGCCTTAGTGGAGGCATGACTCCTGTTGTATCTCTCCTCGTCCTCAGTTCTTAAATAACGGAGAATTTGCAGGGGTAGTATGTTGGCATTTGCCCCTGTTTCAATCTTGGCCAATAACAAGTAGTTACCAACTTTCTTAGGGCAGAAAATTTGAATCTTGGCAAACACTTTGAATGGATTGACAGCATATATGTTTTCCAAGATATTGACCGTGCGAAACATGTGTTCACTGCTCTTCAACTCGTTCTTATTGCTTGAAGGTACCTCTTGTGCATGGCCTGTTTGGATCAGCACACGGCTCTTTGTAGCCATATCAGCCTTTGCTCTAGTGCGCTGCCACTCCCAATGGCCCTTTCTGCCATGTGCCTTGCAGAATTGCTGGAAAGCTGGGCATTACCTTAGTGCATACAGAAAGCCTAATTTTCCAGGTGTCTTGCTAGGTTTGGGTGTTCTAGTGAGTGCATCAACAATCGGGGTTGTGCTTAGGACCTGTAAGCTTTGTCAACATGAGAGGATAGCTTCACACTTACATCCATCCTTGTGTAGCTCATCGATGCTATACGTTTTGGACTTGTCTAGCAGATCATTCTGGAATGCTTTCATGAGAATGGAGGTGATCACCAACTCCACAATTCTGTCTGCTAGCTCTGCATTTGAAAGATCACAGTGCGTATCCTTTTCGCTGCATCTGATGACAAAGTGGCTGATGGATTCTTTGGGCTGTTGTTGAAATGACATGAGCTCTAGTCAATGAAAACTAAAGTTTAACCTGATTTTGAACCTGCCTTCCAACGTAGCCTATAACTTTTGGGGATCCTTTAGCTCTCCTTCTGTTAATCTTGACATATTCAGCCTGTGTACACCTTCATTCCCAATGGCTAGGTGAATTTTTATGGCTTATTTGTCTGGTTCAGACACACCTGAATCAAGAGATCTGTATGCTGTTTAAACACTCTCAAACTGGGGAATTTTATGGACATTTTGACAATATCCCTTTGACCTTCCTTCTCTAATAGTGATTGCCCTTGGGATGAGTGTTGCTGTAGCCGTTTTCACATGCTTTTTGAAAGCACTGCCCATTATAATCACAACCTTCTCTGGCCTGATTTTTATGATGCTTTTGTTCTTTTTTGTTTGACTCTCCCTTTGCTCGTTATCAATCGGTCCACACCCTGGTCACTCACCTTGCCCAACTGAGCTAACCCGCGGCTGGTCTTCCTGCCACACTGACCTACTCACTGTGAAGTGACCTGTCTGTTTCCCAACTCTTTATTTGAGCACAATCCAGCCTGTATCTTCAAAGCTTTTTTGAGCACTCACCATGCTGTGATTTCAACACTTTCAGATGCTGCAAACTCATTGCAGTCTGACCAGAATTTCAAGGGTCATCTTATGCCATGTAACACAACCTAAGGCTGTTCACCATGTCATACCTGTACTTAGTCTTGCTGCCTCACTGTTTGACCATTGCTGAACACCATGTCATGTTTTTATAATGATGTAAGCACCAATCACTCATAAAGGATTGGGTAAAAACATTGTGGGTTCATTTATTTAGACTAGGCACATAAGAACATTTATATAAAGGTAGAAAACTTGACATCAACTGTGTATGCTGCCAAAGAGAAACTGAGACTGGATCCCATGACACACTTCCCTTCTCATGATGGCATGCTGCTATCCCTTAAAGGCACATTACAACAACCCTCAGCAGGAAGGGAAGAACCCCAAGCATCAGAAGGGCATATGAGAGGAAAGAAGGACATGAATGCAACGGAGGCCAAACCCCAAGACGGAGCTACCTGGAGATGACCGAGACCCAGTGCCGCAAGAGACTGTGATTCTCCAGGAAGATAGCCACAGGCATCTGTGCCCTCATCACCAAAGACTTTGCACCTCACAGCATTGATGCTCTATGCCCTGCCAGTAGCTGTCAAAGTCACCGTGGCCTTGAACTTCTTCGCTACTGGCTCCTTCCAAGAATCAGCTGCAGACCTCAATGGCAACTCAAAACCAGCTGCACACCAGTGCATATCACAGGTCACTGATACCCCCTTTGCCAGAGCTGTAAGAGCACATTTATTTAATGGCAGAGGTGCCCTCACAGGGACAGTGGGCATTGGGTTTTGCCTCCATCACTAGATTCTGCCCAGCTGCATCATCAATTGGCAGCCATTTGGCCATCCAGGCACCTAGTGACCAGATAGTGGCATTCATCAACAGGAAGGGCTTACACTCCCTCAAAACCCAACTGGTCTGCCCCCACAAAAAATGATTTCCCCACATGTACGCTCCCTTTTCTGCCATCTGCCATGACTTCTTCATCCTCTACCAGCCCAGGTTGCCTCAGAACTGCATTCCACCCTCCAAAGAGTATGGATGGTTCCTAGAGGACAAGGAAAATCGATTGAAGAGATGGCTACTGATCCCTTCACAGGAGCCTAGACAGAGGTACAGAGCCAACATACCTTTGCCACCCGACCAGCAGGAAAATCATTGAACAGGGCATCAGGCTTATAAAGATGTGATTCCATTGCCTGGACCGGTTGGTTGATGCCCTCAAGTACCCTTCTGCAAGGATCGCAATCATTGTGGTGGTCTGCTGTGTTATCCATAACATGGCTTTCCAGGGAGGTGTGGATCTGGAGGACTGTAAAGCCTGGAAAGAGACAGTTCATCAGGGAGGAGCAGAGCTGAGAGAGGAGGAGGAAGATAAAGTGGAATGAGATGATGCTGTACAGGGAGAGTGCCCCTGATGCGTGGCAAGCTTGCTTCCTCCTGCCACCCTCCAGGAAGAAAACATCCCTCCTCTCTCTTTGAGCATTTGATCTAGGTTGGCATCGATGAAACTAGGGTCTGCCCTGGGTACCAGGCCCCTGGCTCCCCTGTGACAGCTCGCTTTCCTCTTGTGCAATGGAAGGCTTTGGCACAACCTACAGATCTTTCCCTCAGGATGGCCAGCAGCCTCAGTGATGGCTAACGTGGGAGTCTAAATCAGCCCAACACTTTGGATGGAATTTTATGTGCCCGCTGGCATCGGGTGTATTTGGCAGCGTAAGCGGGCAATATGGTGAGAAGACCAAAAATCGGTTTCACAACGTTGTGAAACCAGTTTTCAATCGTCCGCAATGCCCATCAATGGTGGGCAGCGTTTCCTGCCATTGGACATCGGGAACCTCATTGTAATACAACTGCATATTATTACAAGCTCAGCCAGCCGGAATCAGCCCCCCCCTCCCCCGCTGAATCATCCGAACACGTTGGCGTGTTTGCACGCCGGAACAGCGTACATAAGGCATGCACTTGGCGGGCTGCACTTCGTGGGGACCTCGAAGGTGAGCGCACAGTATTGTTGCGCATTACTGTTGGACTTCAAGGTTGAGATGCCATACATTCAGGTGAGGGCACATCAAGTCGCTTTTTCCCGTGGTCAACTATGTCAACCTCAAGGGAGCGGCAAGGTGATGGTGTGGTGGGTGAATGAGAGCTTGCCCAACATCAAAATGGCGTGTTTCCCAGGAATGCATAATTAATGAGGCGGGATTGGGACGACATGGAGTGAAAAGCCGCCATTGCGGCTGGCAGGTAAAACATCATTTTTCCCGCCCGCTACCGCACTTTTGCAAACCTGGGATGATTCCATCCTTCAATTGACCCACCTCCATTCCCATCCCCATTGCCTCTAAGTGGACAGGAAACCCATCTCCATATCAATTAAAGGCTCACCCCTGCAAAAATCTGAACTTTAATCAGTTTCCCCTGGCAGCAGATTCTTGACCTGGGGCTGAATCTTTGGCTCGGTGAGTGGGGTCGGGACCCACTCGCCGAGACGTAAAATGGGTGACGTTGGGCGTGTGTCCCGACATCACCGCGCGGCATTTAGATTTTCAGTTCAGCGGGCACGCAGCGAAGAGCCCAGGCGGCCTTTGCATTTTTCATGGAACCTCATCCATGGGCGGGATGAGATTTCATGAAGGGCTTATAAATTAAATAAATTTTTTCATTAACTGTTCATTGACATGTCCCAGCTCATGTGACATTGTTACATGAGGGGACACGTCTTAAATTTTTTTTTTCTTTATTAAAAGTTTTGAAACAAACTAATCTTCCTGAGGCACAGAGCTGCCTCAGGAAGATTTCTGCACTCTTTCGTCCGCATGTGCGTGAAAGAGCTCAGGCCCCAACTCAGAGATCATCCCTCCTGCCCGCACAGGGAGTGCCCAGCGTTTCCAGGCGTGCATCATGCTGGGCGGGCCTTAATTGGCCTGCCCATGTAAAATGGCGGCATGGACCTGATTGGGGGTGCTGATCGGGTCAGCACCCGCCTGCCTCCGCCCCCGCACAACCGCCCCGATGGGGGGAAAATTCTACCCCTGGAAACAGTCCTGGCTCCTGTTTCTTGCCTCCATGGCGTAAATTCAACCACATGTGCCTGCCCATTTCACCAGTCGGTGTATTCCTGAAGTCTGTTACTATTCTCCTCACTGTGTGCTATATTTATGAATTCTGTATTATCTGCAAACTTTGAAATTATGGCCTCCTACTCAAATTCAGGTCGTTAATATATATCAAAGTGAGCAGTGGCCCTAACACCGACACCTGGGGGACAGCACTTCCTCCAATCTGCATTACAACCTTTCACCAGTCCTCTCTGCTTTCTGTTCCTCAGCCAATTACATAACCAGTTTCTGCCCCTTTAGTTCCATGGGCTTCAATTTCGCTAATAGTCTATTCATTTGGTACTTTATCAAATGCTGTTTGGCCATCCATACACACATTAATAGCACTTAACCATCCTTTCCTATTACTTCGTCAAAGAACTCAATCAAGTTAGTCAAACACAATTTGTTTTTAACAAATCCTGGCTGTCATTTATTAACACATTTTCCCAAGAGACAATAAGTCTTTGTCCCAGATTATTGTCTTCGAAGATTTCCCTTGCCACCAACATTAGGCTGATGGGCCTGCAGTTACCGGGTTTTATTCTGTCTCCACTTTGTTTTGCTATCTTCCAGTCCTCTCCCATATCTAAGCAGAACTGATTTACCTTGTCTTCTTTTTCACACTTTTCAACCTTGGTTATCATCATCCCACCAGACTTTGGAGAGAAAATGTAATTTTCACATCCATTCCAGAGCTTTCAAAAGAAAAACCTAACAGACGTTAAATACCTTTATTTCTGATTTTCCTTTAACATCTAAAGTTTATATTCCCTTTCATTTGCTAATTTCTGTGGAAAAAGTAGCAGCGAATATAAAACAAGAAGCATTGGTTGCTACTCATATCTATGTTTTTGCTAAAATTAGCGAATAATCGAAAATGTGCCCCTAAGTGAGTCAGAAAAAGAAAAGCAATGTAACCTAAAATTAGTGCTATTAATTAAAAAAATTATAATAATGGTACATTATAACAACAAGCAATGACAGGAGTAAGTACAACTGTCAGCCTTAATCAATATGCCTCATGGAGCTGTTGCGTTTGTGGTTGTCTTATTGAAGATTTTATAATTGGAGTGAGCGCAATGTCAGGTCTGAGGTATAAACTGTTGCCTCAGGGATAGGGTTTCTCTGCAGTGTGCTATTTTGTCAGAATGGTTACTAGTAGTACTGGTAAAATTACTTTCTTCAAAGCTGTGAAGGGAACATTTGCAGCACGTCTTGTTTGTAAGCTGTGCGATGGGAAAAATTTGTCAGATAAAATTGTGAAATATGTGATGCCACATAAAATCTGTCATTAATCTGTCATTTGTATTCTGCCTCTGTCCTGGGAGCTGAATTCTCTGGTTTGACATTTAAGTATCTGATTACCCAACTGCAAAATAGAAATTTCTTTGTAGAGGTTTATACACCATTTCTTATATTTGCAATGACACACCATAAGAGATGGATCTAATTATCTGCTCCATTTACTTTCTGTAGCTTTACTGTTATATTGAATGAATAATCATGGATATTTTATTGTCTGTCTATCTGAAACACAATGAAACTAAATGGTTAAGCATTCTTTTCCTTTATTTTCAGAATTCTTCCACTTTATATATACACAATGTGCTTATTTATTGGGATGTATTCGCTTATTCCCTGGAGGTCCTTGGGAGAAAATGCAAAGTACAATTTGGATAATTGCAAGAGGTCCTGGTGGACAAATCTGTTGTTTCTTAACAACTTTATAATGATTGACCAACGTGTAGGTTTCTTTTTAATAGAAAGTCATGACAGTTCATTATTTGCAGATCATTTATGGTACTTAAGATAACACAATGTGTATAACTGGTGCTTTTGGATTTCCACTATTATAAAGGCTAAGTGACCATTGTTTTATTGATTGTGTGATGTTAAACAGAACCACAGCTGTGGTTTTAGGAAAAAATAATGACCTCAATTTATGTCCCTGCACTGGGCAGCAGAGTGTGGGGTGGTTAAAATTAGAAAATAGGGTATGCAACCCTAAGCAACCACGTATGCAAATGCTGCTGTTTTCAGAGCAGCTGGTTTCATGATGTTGTGAGTTTTCCATGGAAATGTGGGACATTTCATTAACATATTTAAATTAAGCTTCCATATTTCAAATGAGGCACTGATTTAAATCAACAGTTGCCATGCAGGTTTCCGAGGGCTCAGGAAATCTGCCAGCAAAAGGGAGCTGGCATCTGCTACCTGCAGCAGGTTAGTACATTTTATAGCATCCCATGTGGGTCAGGAGGAGCAGGTGTGCTACCCACTGGCTACTCAAGGAAGCCTTTAGCATGCCCCCCCCTCCCCCACCACCCCAGCTGATAACAGCTTCTCTCCCCTTCCCCCGCCGGGATTGAGGAGACCAACCCCCCACCCCAGCACACCTCATACACCAGTTTCCAGCTTCCCCCCTGCCACCAGGCTGCCTTGGTAGTGTAATAATGTCCCAATTTTACAGCCAGCAGCGAAGGAACGTCACTCACCGTTCACCTCAAGAAAGTTGCCCGCAAAGTTTTCGCAGACACTAAAATACAGACTTCCTTCAATCCAACCTTGGCTTCTTTCCCAGGGGCTCTGTTGGGTTTATGCAGCAGAATTTCTATCTGGTTCATTGGTTCCGTCAGAACCCTGTCAGGAGGGGCTGGGGGCATATCTTCACCTCTTATGGTGCAGCAGGGTGTTTACCTAGCATGACCAGAGAAATCATGAAGTAGCATTCTACCACCCCAAGGGGATCATCCATAGTATGGTCAGGCTAAAGACCTAAAGAGTTGTAAACTATTTCCAAGAGCTTCCCACATTGGTAGATTTTAGTGCTGCTCAACTTTCTTTGGTCTCCATTGAAATTGAATAACACCCCTGATGGTGCCTGCTTGCAGCCTGGATGGCACCAATACCTTCTTTCTGCAGACATGGTATTGGGCCTAAGAAGCCCTAACTGACAGAATTTCCAGCATTGCCTGGGAATCCCTAGTGCGACTACCTCAAGCTGCTATAAGATGTGGAGAGGGGCAGAAGAAGCGCATGCCCTCCCCTCTGGGGGAATTTGGGTGTCAGTTGTGATGAGTTGCTAACTTGGGGGATTCAATCCCCATCCCTAATTCTGGTGCCTCTGCCTTGATCAGTTGTGCTCAAATTCCACCCCAGAAGGGAGCAGGATTTCTTCGCTAGGATATTCTAAGAGCTGAAAGAAACAGACTGCATTTATTATGAAATAGCTTACCAAAAAAAAAAATTTGTTTGCAGTGCATGGGTTGGACATGGTATCTTGCAAATGACTTCCAATTTTACTTCACAACACCTCTTTTCATCTTTCTGCTGCACAGGTAAGCTTCATTATTTAGTAGTGCCAAGTTGTTTCTGTTATAAAAAGTGATTATTGGATGCCCAGTTGTTCAGTAGTTGTTACACTGGCATTCTCTGATTTTCTAATTGAGTCTCTGGTCAGGCATCGGTAAGTTGGTGCGTTATGAGCACCCACTCAAATACTGGAGTGTTAATCTCACTTGACTTTACAGGGGTTCACTTCTTTTACTTAACGTTGGCGGCCTCCATGCCCACGTTAAGCCTACATCGGTAACTTCTCAGCGGGAGGCAGAAAAAACAAGCAGAAGCAGCCCTTACAGAGTTGCTCATACGGACATATGAATCAGTAGCTGGATTAGGCCATTCAGCCCCTTCAGCCTTCTCTGTCATTTGATAAGATCATGGCTGCTCTGATTGTGATCTCAACTCTATATTTTCCTGTCTACTCATGATAACCTTTGACACCCTTGTCAATTAAGAGGTGAGAGTGACTGCCCTTGACTTCAAGGCCACATTTAACAGAGTGCGGCATCAAGGAGCCTTAGCAAAACTGAAGTCCATGGGAATCAGGGGGAGAACTCTCTGCTAGTTGGAGTCATACCTAGCACAAAGGAAGATGGTTGTGGTTGTTGAAAGTCAGTTATCTCAGCTCCTAGACATCACTGCAGGAGTTCCTCAGGGTAGTGTCCTCAGCCCAACCATCTTCAACTGCTTCATCAATGACCTTCCTTCAATCATAAGGTCAGAAGTGGGGATGTTTGCTGATGATTGCACAATGTTCAGCACTATTTGCGACTCCTCAGACACTGAAGCAGTCCCTGTCCAAATGCAGCTAGACCTGGACAATATCTAGGCTTGGGCTGACAAGTGGCAAGTAACATTCACGCCACACAAGTGTCAGGCAATGACCATCTCCAACAAGAGAAAATTTAACCATCGCCCCTTGATGTTCTAAGGCATTGAATCCCCCGCTATCAACATTCTGGGGGTTACCATTGACCAGAAACTGAACTGGACTAGCCATATAAATACTGCGGATATGAGAGCAGTTCATAGGCTAGAAATCGTGCAATGATTTCACCTCCTGACTCCCAAAGCCTGTCCACCATCTACAAAGCACAAGTTAGGAGTGTGATGGAATACTCCCCACATGCCTGGATGAGTGTAGCTCCAACACTCAAGAAGCTTGACACCATCCAGTACAAAGCAGCCTGCTTGATTGGCACCACATCCACAAACATTCACTCCCTCCACCACCGACGCACAGTAGCAGCAGTGTGTACCATCTACAATATGCACTGCAGGAATGCACCAAGGCTCCTTAGACAGCACCTTCCAAACACTTGACTGCTACCATCTAGAAGGACAAGGGCAGCAGATAGATGCGGACACCACCACCTGGAAGTTCCCCTCCAAGTCACTCACCACTCTGACTTGGAAATATATCGCCGTTCCTTCACTGTCGCTGGGTCAAAATCCTGGAACTCCCTTCCTAACAGCACTGTGGGTGTACCTACACCACATGGACTGCAGTGGTTCAAGAAGGCAGCTCACCACCACCTTCTCAAGGGCAACTAGGGATGGGCGATAAATGCTGGCCTAGCCAGCAATGTCCACATCCCATAAATGAATAAATAAAAGAATCTACCTATCTCAGCCTTAAAAATATTCAATGACCTGTAAGAGAAAAAAAAATCCGCTCTTCTCTGCCTTAATGGGAGAGCACTTGATGATGGGTGATGGGCAAAATGAAAAGGTTTGGCTACTTAAGTGGCCATGTACAGCTAAGTGCTCACAGCTTAAAAAAAGAAAACAAAGATCAATAAAAGATAGAAAAACAGCCCCAAATCACAATGGGAAGAAACTTGTAGAGGTGACGGGATTCAATTGGCCGCTGGCTTGCCTCTTTTTGGGAAGGCCGCTCAGGACTTGACAGGCCAGTGGCAGGCCGTCCCCCCAGGATCAAATCACTCTTCCCGATGCTGGATTCCTCGACGAGGCACTGAGTGCCTTTGAATGAGGGACACCCCCACCCCCAACCCCACCGCTTGGAAGCCTGCAAGCAACCCTGCAAGGATTTGCTTGTTGTGCTTGCTGCATAGCAAGCCCCTCCACCCGCTGCTGTGTTAATATCAGCGGTGGCTGGATGAGACCCTTAAGTGGACACTGGTCACCCACTTAAGGGCCTCAAATGGTGGCGGGACAGGAACACTGTCCACGAGCCTTCCCATCACAGACTTAATCAGGCTGGAGTAGGAAAAGCAGCGGGGGTCTCCAACAACTGCCTTCCTGCCTGATTAAGTGCTCTCACCAGTCCCCAAACTCGCCGTGGGCAGAGCACTAGAATCCACTAAATTAGCTTGCTTGTAAACCTCCTTCGTATATTTTCACACAAAACATTCTCAAGTAATCCTTGGTGCCCATTTTAATCGGGTGGGTAATGACTCAGTGAGATTTCTTTGCAAACTCCATGAGAATGCAGGAATATTCAAATGAAGTTACTGATGTCTCATTAAAATATTGGGGCATCTATTGGGAAACCTGGCTGGAAGTTTTGATGATGCAGCAGAGGGAGGGAAATTTGGGAAAGTCTGTAAAAGTTCTCTTTGTTTGCCTGCATAGGCTTTGGGTGATTTGACCTTGAAATAATTTCTTAATGGTGACAACTGGAGATGGAAATGAATGTCTTTGCCATCAGCCATCAGGATGAGCAGAATCCTTTTATATTAAAGAGCAGACATACTAACCTTTCTATTTGTGTTCAGGAATAGGTTGTTAATGATTGTCCTGGCAGGATTTCTGCTGTTGGCTTGTTTCATTGTCACTGCTTTGATCTCCTGGTTCTTCAAACTGCCAATAGGACTTCACTTTGATTCCAGGTAAGCGTTGGATTTGATACATGGTTACAGGTCTTTGGAGTTAACTCTGGATATGTATACACCTGGAAATTACTGTCAAGGTATTAACAGATAAATGCTTGATGCCTTTACACGACATTCCTCCATTTGCTATTTCAACAGGAGAGTCAGCCCATTTCTTTCTTAAATTGATTCAAAAATTCCTTAGAACTGCTCCTGCTCCGCTGTTAAAACTTCGTTGGAAATGCTGCAGATATGCTGTTTACATACATAAATGCCGCTGCTTTTCCAGGGAATTAGGAGTGGGTCTGAGAAAATTCCTGGCTAATGCCTCCAACAAAGTAGCAGACAGATGAATGTCATACAAGTACATGAAATATTCACCCACAGATATCAGCAACAGTAATTTCCAGCGAAAATTTCTGGTCATAGTCAACATGAGGCAGGGGTTAACATAATGAGGAGTTGTAAAATACGATTTAAGCCATAGATTTTTATTGTATAGTTTAATTAAACCATGGGCTGAATTTTTAAGCCCCTATGGGGGTGGGCATGGATGTGCACAGGTGTGGAATTTAGCGCCATTGGTCGGCTGGTTCCCCGCACCATCCTGCACCGGGCCATTTTCAGGACTACAGTGGGTTGCCAAGTCAGGCAGCTAATGACCACTTAACGTGGGGAAGAGGGCAGCCCCTGGAGGTGGTCCCCTGCAGCAGACCGGAGGACCAGGGCTCAAGGCAGTCTGAGAGGCCATCCCTGCCTGCCTGGCTTCAGCTGCAGCTGGAGGCCACTCGATGGTGCGGTTCCTACAGTAGTGATCAGAGTGCTTAGTCCCTTCTTAATTTACAATTTTAAAAGTTAGAGAGAAGGCGCCTCCATCTTGGGGCACCCTCTCTTTTACTTACCTGCCATGGCATCCTGCTGCTGCTTTCAAGCTGGGGGATCGCTTCCTGGTCTTACAGCTTCAAGAGTCCACCTGCCATCCTTAATTGGATGGTGAGCCTGTCCTCTGGCCTTTAATTAGCCAACTCAGTGAAAATAGCAAGCGAGTGACTGTTCACTACACAGTGTGGGCTTCTGACACCCATTTGAGACTGGAGTCAGGGTCCTGAAGCCCACAGAAAAGTCCTGCCCCATTTCTTACAGAATATATCTTTATGCTTTGAAGATTCGTTTTGAGTAATATTTACAGGGAAGGAGTTATGTTGAGGTGAGGGTAATACACTGAGTGGATCCCCCAGTGAATGATGTTGCAACCACCATTGTTTTTAATTTATTTTATATGAATAATTGCGATTGAGAAGCTCAATGTAAACTGGTCAAATTTGCAAATGTTAGATAACTAAGAGGGACAAAAACAGAAACAGAAATACCTGGAAAAACTCAGCAGGTCTAGCAGCATCGGCGGAGGAGAGCACAGTTGATGTTTTGAGTCCTCATGACCCTTCAACAGAACTAAGTAAAAATAGGAAAGGGGTGAAATATAAGCTGGTTTAAGGGTGGGGGGGGGGGGGGGGGGGGATGGGGGGCTGTTGTTGGGACAAGCAGCCAGTAATAGGTGGAGATAACCAAAAGATGTCACAGACAAAAGAACAAAGAGGTGTTGAAGGTGGTGATATTATCTAAAGGAATGTGCTAATTAAGAGTAGAGAGCAGGACAGCCAAGGTACAGATATCTCTAGTGGGGGTGGGGAAATACTAAAAGGTAGAGATAAACAATAGGTGGAAATATATTTAGAAATAATGGAAATAGGTGGGAAAAGAAAAATCTATATAAATTATTGGAAAAAACAAAAAGGAGGGGGAAGAAATGGAAAGAGGGTGAGGATGGAGGAGGGAGTTCAAGATCTAAAATTGTTGAACTCAATATTTAGTCCGGAAGGCTGTAAAGTGCCTAGTCGGAAGATGAAGTGCTGTTCCTCCAGTTTGCGTTGAGCTTCACTGGAACAATGCAGCAAGCCAAGGACAGACATGTGGGCAAGAAAGCAGGGTGGAGTGTTGAAATGGCAAGCGACAGGGAGGTCTGGGTAATGCTTGCGGACAGACCGAAGGTGTTCTGCAAAGCCGTCACACAGTGTGCGTTTGGTCTCTCCAATGTAGAGGAAACCGCATTGGGAGCAACGAATGCAGTAGACGAAGTTGAGGGAAGTGCAAGTGAAAAGTTGCTTCACTTGAAAGGAGTGTTTGGGCCCTTGGACGGTGAGGAGAGAGGAAGTGAAGGGGCAGGTGTTGCATCTTCAGCGGTCGCATGGGAAGGTGCAGTGGGAGGGGGTTGAGGAGTATGAGGTGATGGAGGAGTGGACCAGGGTGTCACGGAGGGAACGATCCGTACGGAATGCCGCCGGTGGGGGGTGAAGGAAAGATGTGTTTGGCGGTGGCATCATGCTGGAGTTAGCAGAAATGGCGGAGGATGATCCTTTGAATGCGGAGGATGGTGGGGTGATAAGTGAGGACAAGGGTGACCCTATCATGTTTCTGGGAGGGAGGAGAAGGCATGAGGGCGGATGCGCGGGAGATGGGCCGGACACGGTTGAGGGCCCTGTCAACCACCGTGGGTGGAAAACCTCGGTTAAGGAAGAAGGAGGACATGTCAGAGGAACTGTTTTTGAAAGTGGCATCATCAGAACAGATGCGACGGAGGCGAAGGAACTGAGGGAATGGGATGGAGTCCTTACAGGAAGCGGGGTGTGAGGAGCTGTAGTCTAGGTAGCTGTGGGAGTCGGTAGGCTTGTAATGGATATTGGTGGACAGTCTATCACCATAAATTGAGACAGAGAGGTCAAGGAAGGGAAGGGAAGTGTCAGAGATGGACCATGTGAAAATGATAGAGGGGTGGAGATTGGAAGTTAAGTTAATAAATTTTTCAGGTCCCAACGAGAGCATGAAGCAGCACCGAAGTAATCATCGATGTACCGGAGAAAGAGTTGCGGGAAGGGGCCGGAGTAGGACTGGAACAAGGAATGTTCCACATACCCCATAAAGAGACAGGCATTGCTGGGGCCCATGCGGGTACCCATAGCCACACCTTTTATTTGGAGGAAGTGAGAGGAGTTAAAGGAGAAATCGTCCCAACTCCCCCTTAAACCAGCTTATATTTCACCCCTTTCCTAATTTTACTTAGTTCTGTGGAAGGGTCATGAGGACTCGAAACGTCAACTGTGCTCTCCTCCACCAATGCTGCCAGACCTGCTGAGTTTTTCTAGGTATTTCTGTTTCTGTTTTTGTTTTGGATTTCCAGTATCCGCAGTTTTTTGTTTTTATAACTAAGAGGGACATAGGGAGACATGAGAAGACAGCTTGGGAACTACAAAAAGAATTAGACCAAATTTAATATGAAGTACAAAGCACTTCACAAAGGAGGAACATAATTTTACTGCTCCCCAATGACAGATTTGCTGGTGGTGGGGGGCCTGTAAATTTCACCGGGTGTCTTTCTTGCTGCCTGGCCACCCGCCCTTGACCTGTCAGAAATTTTATGGGAGGGGCTCGGGGGGTTGCAGGGGTGAGGCCTAGGTCAGCTCGCCTGCTCTTGCCCTAGTTGAGGTCCTTAAGTGGTCATTGGTCACTTGCTTGCAGTTGGCCGCAATTTTAAGGCTGGCGGGAGGAGATCAGAGGCAGCTTAGGCTGATTGGGCCTTGAGTGGGAAGAAAGAGTGGGGTCCTTGGGTGGGAAGGAGGGGTGGGGTCCTTGGGTGGGAAGGAGGGGTGGGGTCCTTGGGTGGGAAGGAGGGGTGGGGTCCTTGGGCGGGAAGGAGGGCCCTCCCATCACTGGCTCCTTTTTCTGATTGAGACACACCCGCACCACTCGCACCCTCCCCCTCCCAGGTTTTCCCTCCCCTTCTGTACCGTGCTTACTTTTGTCCTGGGCTCCTAGCACTTAAAATATGGAGGATGTTTGTAGTCCCAGCAATGGCCATTGCTCCTGGTGGCACTTCTGGAACTCTAAGGTGGGACTTCTTCCTCTCCACCAAGCATTAAATGGCTGCTGGGCAGCCAACATCAGGAAACCCCACCATCCAAAATTTCCTGCCCATGGGCTACATAAGTACTTGGTGAATGAAAGATAGCTAAAGATGAACTTGAACAATACCTAGTGGTTTAGTAGAATCAAAGCTCAATGCACAAATATTTTGCAGAACAGGTATCGGCAATGTAAATAAATATATAGCCAAAACAGCAGAGTACAAGTCAGTGGAAGTCATGCTTAAACTATAAGGCCTTGAATTACCAAAGTTGTCATCCTGAGTTAAGCCTTGGATGTGATTCAGAGAAGATCGATGAGACTAATTCCTTGTGTCATAAGCCTGAGATATGAAGAATGACTAGAAAAAAATTTGGGCTGTTTAGTCTTGAAAGGAGATGCTGAGAGATGACTTCATAGGGTAAATAAGAAAGAAAATGTTATGGAATTGGTAAATCTTGAAAACAAGAGATCTCAGGATTGATTATGAAGTCACACATATATGAAAATGTTAGAGTTTTTGAACAATGTGAGTCTGGACATTCCCACTATGAATTTATTAGATAACATATTTTAATATTCATTCATTTTCTGTCATTAAACATATTACATTTGTCTTCAGACTGCTTACACATGGGGTGTACAATATACAATACTATACAAAGCCTTATTGCCGTTATGGTCCATTTTTAGTTGGAATTTTGCTGGGCATTTTAATGCATCAAAGAAAAACATCTTTGCTGACAACCAAGGTACTTACTACAAGACAAAGAATGAGGTGAAATAAATCAACAATAGACATTTATGTTGTGTTTGCGCAGCGGTAAAAACTTGTCATAAGTCTATCTGTAAAGAATTATGGACATTCTTTGTATGCAGATCACTTAATGTTGACCTATATTAGTGTCCCCAACACCCTTCCCACCATTTACCATATAACTGTTATTGTGGGTTTGTTTCAGGATTCACTCTAAAAGGGATCTTTCTGGAGGTAATGGTCTTTCTTTCAAAACACTTTTATCTACATCACTATTTACAAGTTTATAGCGCATGAGGACACAGCTGCAGCCCCTCTCTGAGGTGCTTTTCACTCATCTTCCCTCAGTGAGTGATATCACTATGACACAGCTGCTTATGTACATGCTCAGTAGCTATCATTAGAGTTAGCCCTTTACTCTACAATAACTGGATGTACCATGACATCCTGTGAAAAATCCCTAAATTTTGACACTTACTGCAAGCAGTAAGTTTGCTGCCTGAATATCACAATTTTGCATAAAAAGTCATGTAGTCAATGAACGTCAAATCACTAGTTCTTGTCATTGGATAGGCCCAGCTCTTCAATCTTGCCCACTGTCTTTATTTTATAAATACTCTGGTCATTGCTTCTTTGAACTTGATTCAGCTCCAAATATTACATGTTCTTCCCCCACTCCATGGGCTGAATTTTACGTGCCCCTGGCGGGAATGTTTCCAGTAGGGTGGGGCACATAAAATAGTGAGGGGGGGGAGGGTGTCTTGTAAAATGGGGTGGGCTCCCATCCCATTACCTTCCTACTCAACCCCGAACTCACCCCCATAATACTTACCAAAATTGGCAGCCCGCCAGCCATGTTTAAATGAACAATTAAGGATCAGTTAGGTTTGTTATCAAGCAAGTTGACCCTGATAATACACTGCCCATGCCATAAAACGTTTGGCATGCTGACTGTTTCCCCACCACCCCACCTTCCCCCACCCCGGCCCATGTGTTATTCAGCCCCATATAAATCCATTCAGTTTCCACTGGTCACAGCATCAAGATTGCTAAATTCACCAACAATATCCTCCGTGACCATAACCTTGGAAGTCAGTGCTTGCTTATCTCCTCAACTTTCCGTCTGTGCGCAAAAGTCATTCACCTTCCCTCTATTGTCCACTTCTGTGAGACTGTCATTTCATGGTTACTCACCTACCTGTTTTCTTAAAAAATAAAGTAACAGAAATCAAAGTGGATAAGTCAATGGGGCAAGATGACATGCACCCCAGCTACTAATGCAAGTCAGAGAGGAGATAGCAGAGGCCTTGGTCTTAATAATGTTCAACCCTCCTTAGGTATACAAATAGTGCTAGGGAATAGCCAACATAACAGGTGGAATTCTCCCATCCCTTCACGCTGGTGGGATCTTCTGGTCCCATCGATGTGAACGGGGATTTCAATGGCTGACCTCTACCTCGCGGAGGCTGAGCGTCAACTCGCAGACACTTCCTCCTACCTCTCCCTGGACCATGACCCCACCACTGAACATCAAGCCATTGTTTCCAGGACTGTCACTGACCTCATCTCCTCTGGAGATCTTCCTCCCACAGCTTCCAACCTGATAGGCGCCTAACCTCGGGCGGCCCGCTTCTACCTCCTACCCAAAATCCACAAACAGAACTGTTCCGGCAGACCGATTGTGTCAGCCTGTTCCTGCCCCACGGAACTAATTTCTTGTTATCTTGACTCCCTTCTCTCTCCCCTTGTCCAGTCCCTTCCCACCTACATCCGTGATTCCTCTGACACCTTACGTCACATCAACAATTTCCAGTTCCCTGGCCCCAACCGCTTCCTCTTCACCATGGACGTCCAATCCCTCTACACCTCCATCCCCCACCAGGATGGTCTGAGAGCCCTTAGCTTCTTCCTTGAACAGAGGCCCGAACAATCCCCATCCACCACTACTCTCCTCCGTCTGGCTGTACTTGTTCTCACACTGAACAATTTCTCCTTTAACTCCTCTCACTTCCTCCAAATAAAAGGTGTGGCTATGGGTACCCGCATGGGCCCCAGCTATGCCTGTCTCTTTATGGGGCATGTGGAACATTCCTTGTTCCAGTCCTACTCCGGCCCCCTCCCACAACTCTTTCTCTGGTACATCGATGATTACTTCGGTGCTGCTTCATGCTCTCGTTGGGACCTGGAAAAATTTATTAATTTTTCTTCCAATCTCCACCCCTCCATCATTTTCACATGGTCCATCTCTGACACTTCCCTTCCCTTCCTTGACCTCTCTGTCTCAATTTCTGGTGATAGACTGTGCACCAATATCCATTACAAGCCTACCGACTCCCACACCTACCTCGACTACAGCTCCTCACACCCCGCTTCCTGTAAGGACTCCATCCCATTCTCTCAGTTCCTTCACCTCCGTCGCATCTGTTCTGATGATGCTACCTTCAAAAACAGTTCCTCTGACATGTCCTCCTTCTTCCTTAACCGAGGTTTTCCACCCACGGTCTTTGACAGGGCCCTCAACCATGTCCGACCCATCTCCCACGTATCCGCCCTAACGCCTTCTCCTCCCTCCCAGAAATATGATAGGGTCCCCCTTGTCCTCACTTATCACCCCACCAGCCTCCGCATTCAAAGGATCATCCTCCGCCATTTCCGCCAACTCCAGCATGATGCCACCACCAAACACATCTTCCCTTCACCCCCCCTGGCGGCATTCCGTAGGGATCGTTCTCTCCGGGACACTCTGGTCCACTCCTCCATCACCCCCTACTCCTCAACCCCCACCTATGGCACCTCCCCATGCCCACGCAAAAGATGCAACACCTGCCCCTTCACTTCCTCTCTCCTCACCGTCCAAGGGCCCAGACACTCCTTTCAAGTGAAGCAGCATTTCACTTGCATTTCCCCTAACTTAGTCTACTGCATTCGTTGCTCCCAATGCGGTCTCCCCTACATTGGAGAGACCAAACGTAAACTGGGCGACCGCTTTGCAGAACACCTGCGGTCTGTCCGCAAGAAAGACCCAAACCTCTCTGTCACTTGCCATTTTAACACTCCACCCTGCTCTCTTGCCCACCTGTCTGTCCTTGGCTTGCTGCATTGTTCCAGTGAAGCCCAACGAAAACTGGAGGAACAGCACCTCATCTTCCGACTAGGCACATTACAGCCTTCCGGACTGAATATTGAATTCAACAACTTTATATCTTGAACTCCCTCCTCCATCCCCACCCCCTTTCCATTTCTTCCCCCTCCCTTTTGTTTTTTCCAATAATTTATATAGATTTTTCTTTTCCCACCTATTTCCATTATTTTTAAATCTATACCTTTACTGCCCTGTTAGTCTTTCCACCCCACCCCCACTATAGCTGTATCTTGAGTGTCCTGCCATCCATTCTTAATTAGCACATTCGTTTAGATAATATCACCACCTTCAACACCTCTTTGTTCCTTTGTCTGTGACATCTTTTGATTATCTGCTCCTATCACTGCTTGCTTGTCCCTACAACCATCACCCCTCCCCCAACTTCTCTCCCCCCACCCCCCCACCTTAAACCAGCTTATATTTCACCCCCTCCTAATATTACTCAGTTCTGTTGAAGGGTCATGAGGACTCGAAACGTCAACTCTTTTCTTCTCCGCCGATGCTGCCAGACCTGTTGAGTTTTTCCAGGTAATTCTGTTTTTGTTTTGGATTTCCAGCGTCCGCAGTTTTTTGTTTTTATTTCAATGGCTCGCCGGCCCTGCCATGGGGAAACCCGCCATTGTTGGGGGGGGGCTGGAAAATTCCATCCAACATCTCTTCTCAAGAAGGGAGAAAAGGATAGGTAGATAACTCTATACCAGGGAATTTAGTGTTAGTTTCTGGCAAACATTTAGGTGTTGATATTCAGTTTCTACATATGCTGGACCATAGTTTTCCACCCACTCACTTCACTGAATGAAAATTTGCAACTTATGCTGATAGCAGGATCCATTTAGAATCCTATTGTCACCATTCATAATTCCATATACTTTAACACATTGCCCAATTTAACAATTACCCACTCTCTTCTGACCTGCGATGACTCTGTCTCATAATGTATTGAATTTAAAGCCCTCATTTGTGGAATGACTCATCTATAAATCAACCCATGGCCTTGACTCTCTCTGCGTCTGCAATTTCTTTTAGACCTTCCTTCTGACCAAGCCTTCAGCCACCTGTCCTATTATTCTCATAAATGTTCAGTTCCCTTTCCTGTTCGCAAAGCTCCAGTGAACATTGTTTTAGGTATGGGCAATAAATGCTAGCCTAGCCAGTGACGCCACTTCCCACGAATGAATAAAAAAAAAGTTAAATGGAAATTGTTGCTGCTGCCGGTTAACAGCACCAAAATGTTTTATTTTCTAGACTCAGGCTCTTACTGGCTGGCTGTGTTCTCTGAGCACCATGGCTGCCGTGATAGCATTGGGATATGCACTAGATGACTCAATTGAGTCCTACTCTGTTCTTCCTGCGCTGTATCAAGCATTGCACAGAACCGTATGGGCTGCTGCAGTTGGCTGGATCATACTTGCATGTGAAGAAGGATATGCAGGTACAGTACTATTATTGTGAAATATAGACAGCCCTTGGAAATTTTCACTTGTTAAACTTTAAACTAGATTTTTCACTGATGCATTCAGGCTTTCTCTTGTGATTCACTGACAGCAAGCTGTGATTCTCAGCCAGGACATCTAGAAGAGATTTTAACTCCAGAGGAGCAAGAGCTAGTTAATCTGATTTACTCTGGTGCACTTCCTGACACGTACTTCAAGAACAGGGTTGGCAGAATAGGGAAGAATGATTCAGGATAGAGAATGTTCCAAATTGGCATATTCCAGTTTGTATTTATATAGTGCTAGTCTAGAAAAATGCCTAAAAGAAACAAATGCAATGCCAAAAAGGATACATTAGAAGAAGTGATTAAAAAATTGGTGGAACAATCAGGTTTTAAAGCGTGAGTTGTAAAAACGCAAGGGGATTGGGGAAGAAATTTCAGAGCAGAGAACTAGTGCCATAGGAGCAGAAAGTTCAGGGAGTTGGTGGTGGGTTTGGGAAGAAGTTACAGACCTAAGGAGGGGCAACACCATGAAGGGAGTTAAAAACAAGGTTCCTTGTCCAGCATTCGATCTTGGATGAGCCACAATTTCCTCCACCTAACAACTGGAAAGATGAAAACCATTTAAGTTGTAGCCATCTCCATGGGTTTTGGTTGACAATTGCAGCTACCCACTTGATCCTCAACAATGTCAAGGCATTATTCATTCATAGGTTGTGGCACATTTATATGCACTTTCCAGGAATTACTGGATAGTATTCAAGAGTGAGAACCTTGAGACCTCCCACTTCCCTAGTTCAGATGTGCTGAGGTCAATCTTATCGACCTTGCTGTCTTTAAATCTTGACCTAGATCTGCCAATGCCAAGCATTAAAACTTCTGGGCTATGTGGATTGTCTCCATGCTAGGTGGAACATTTAGTAACTGAACCAGTAGTGTCTGTTTTATTTTGTCTTAAATTTTGTATCAAATAGAATTAAAGAAGGCATTGAAATGTGTTAACATGATATTTCAAAAAGCCTGTCAGGTTGCACAGTTTACACCAGAATCTGAAGTCAATCTACTACCACCAGATAGAGGTTGGAACTGTGACAGCTATGTTATTCTTCACTGTAGGGAAGCTCTGACTATCAGTAATGTTCTATGCACTGACATCAATCAACAGGCCAGTGAAAGGTCACAGAATAGTATTCAAGCAAATTTATTTTATTTAAAGCTGTCATATTCATAGTTTTCTCAGAAAATACAATTTTAACACATTGTAAAGAAAAATCTGTAGCAGTAAGAAATGTTCCTGTCAGCTGACCTTTAAAGACTAACCATTTTACATTGTTTAAATGGATCCTGAGCTATGAGTACCGATGTGGTACCTGTCATGATCAAATTACTCCTGGAATCTAGGCAATACCTGAGCACTATTATTTAATTGTACCTCTAACTAAAAAAAAAAGCAAGCCACTTTTTTTATATCAAACTACAGTAACTATTTTTTAAAATTGAGAATTCAAGGTGAACAGCCAAGGCCCCGAGCATGGGACAACAACAAAGCTGAAAAGGTGAGGAGGGAAAATGCAGCAAACTGAGAAATAAGAATGCCAAAGTTTTAAAAGCCTGTAACTTGTTAAGGAAGGAGGAGGCTGAAGGAAGGAAGTTGAACCGCTCTGAAATCCTGCAAATAAATTAAGTCAATGTCTTCGGTAAGGATAGAAGGAGGAAGAAGAGTGCGTAGGCTGGCACATTTGAAATTTGGGTACAAAAGGGAAGGAAAAGTCAGATGAGCAATAGCTATTGTAGTATAAATCGAGATTCACATGAGAGAGAGAGGGAGGTGAGAGAAAGAGTGTGGTTGAGAAGACAACCTGGCTACTGAAGATGAGGTTCCACTGCCTGGACTATTCCGGGGGTTCCCTGCAACATCCTCCCGTGCGCGTGTCGCTTATCATCATGGTCTGCTGCACTCTGCACCATCTGGCATTGACAAGGGGGTCCCCCTGGAGGATGAGGATTGCGAGGCAGCTCCACAGGCCTCAGAGGAAAACTCTACTGATGGATCTGATGAGGAGCCCAGGCAGGCACAGGGTGAGGATGGGGAGGCAGACTTAAGGAAACTTCAGGGAGGCAGGGTCACCAGGGATGCCTTGATTCAATGTTCCTTCAACTAGGCTGCCCAGCTTTGGCTTACATCTCAGTGCGTCACACACATTTCTGAAGAGGCAATGCCATTACCCCAATGCCGCCTCACAACCTCCGTAATAAAGTTTGCTGCCCCTGCCATCTATCATAAGCACTGATGAGCCCTGCACCTATGGAAAACATGAAGGACACTCAGGGCATTGAAACAAAATCTAGATTTGTATCTTTACCAGAATTGCAAAAAGGAACATAAAATAATATGGGTGCTACTGTCACCCAAAAACATAGCACCGATGAAATGAAACAATGTCACTTGTGATAACCTCATCCTTTGCTCATGGTGCCTTAAACTTTTGCTTGCGAGTGCTATGTCTTGGCGCACCCCTCCCCATCCCATCCCTGCTGGCAGTGGCATTGAAGGCAGATTTCTGTCTCTGCTGTCGTGTTGGCCCTGGTGAACTTGGCGGTTGTCCTCTGGGCGAAGCCTGAGCAGGCTCCACCTGGGAGAGTGTGAGCAGCGACATGGCGGGCACTCCTCAGTGGCTGTGGTCTCAGAAGATGCCACGGTCACTGGCAGAGGGGCAAAGGAGCTGCTGCCCTTGTCCAGAAAATGAGCCCAGGGAGAGATGACAGGCACCTCACCCGCCAGTGTGAGGTATGACTGGGTCTCTCTGCTCACCATTGATGGACGGCAGCTAGTAGAGAGACTAGGTGCCTCATCCATCCCTCACAGTGGCAGTTACCTCCTGAGGTCACTGCTGGTTGGGGGGGAGTACAGGTCCAAGCGCGACCCCAGGAACTCCTGATTCTGTCCCTGGAGCTGCCTCTCCATGAGAGGAGGCTGTGCACTTGGTGCTGAGGCTCAACACAGTGCTCATGCTCCTCATTAACTTCTCCATGACAGACACCATAGCACGCAGACCCTTGGGGATCTCTACCAGATCTGCCTGTGCATCTCGCTGGACATCCAGTAACCGCTGCACGATGGACAACTCCAAAGGCTCATCATCTGCCTTGGACTCAGCATTATCCTGGTCTCCAGTAATACTCCAACAGCTGGCGCCCTGGGCACTCTCTGCCTCTGTCAGCTCTTCATGTGACTGTGCTGTACCCTCCCCACTGGGCACTACCACCTGAGCCAGCAAACTAATGCCCACCGACGTGCATGCTGGTGCCTGGTAGTGAGAGAGGTTATGATGCTGGTGGATTTGTCTGTGGCCCCTTCTCAGGTGTCAAGGGAGGGTCCTCGAGGTCCCAGCAGCCTCTGGAGAATGGCTCATCTGTGGGAGGAAAACAATATGTCTGTATTATCAATCATCACATTGTCAATGTGTATACTAGGCGAGCAGGTGAGACAATGGACAGCTGCATCACGGTGCATTGTGATTGTTGGATCACCGGGAACACTTGCCTGGAAGTCCTCATCTGAGATGAGATGGCACTACATTGTTTGCACTCTCATTCAGTCTCTCATTTGACCACTGGACCCCTGTCTCTCCGCAGCCTGAGGATCTTGCTCCTCACTGGCATTCCAGCTCGAGGGTGTCCATCTCAAATTTGGTCAATATGAGCAGGTTGGCCACTTCACCACATGTTCATCTGCACTCCACAGCATTATGGCTTCTCTTTCCCTGTTCAGAACATAGTGTATTCACTAGTCAACCCTCTATCTTCAACACCACCCCACTCCCCACCCACCCTGCCCCCGGAGGACCACATTGAGGAGTCCATCAAATTTGCACATCCCGCCCTTCTATGCCGCCAAGGCTAGGGGCCACATCTCCCAGCCTTGGCCGGCACAGGTATATGTACCTTTTGTCACTCTGATTCTTACACCCACAAAGTGCCACAAAGGACAGTCACCCTTCACGACATCACCACACAGTACTCACCCTTGTGAAGTGCAGATGATCATTAAACCATTTGCAGCACTGGATCCAGGAGTGATGCACTATGTCATGCCCACTGACTGGGCTGCCACCTATGATCAGGCCTTCTTTGTTTGGTGTGGTGGCCTCATCTTGCCATCCCACAGCATCAGAATGTCCTGCCTGGCACTCACTGCCTCCACTAGAGGGCACAGGCACTTGTCCGAGAACTGGGGGGCAGTGTGCCCACTGGCATTGACCTCCCGCCTTGCGTGCCCAGCAAATTTCAAAAGTCTCTCCAAGACAACTCCCTGACGCTCCTCAAAAACCTCCTAGCAGCCTTCAGGGAGCTGCCTCTGCTGTTTTTAAATGCCCCACCCCGTTGGGTCCCCTTTGGATCTGGCACCTTCCACACTCCCGCCCCTGCTGCCAGCGCATCAGCAACGCCTGGGTGTGTTTCATGCCGGCCGACCCTTAATTGGGATCCGATCGCGGCCGCAAGTGGAAATTGCGGCTGCTTCTGTGCCCGCCAATCAAACACACCCAATATGCGCAAAAATTCAGGCCTTGGAGAAGATATCTGGATCCTGAGGTAAAATCTCTGAAAAATAAATTTGGGGCACAAAATTCCCAAAAGAAGTATCTTCTACCTGGAGAATTTTGGGATAACTCACCATGTTGATGTTAATGAAAGAGTAGTCTCCTGTAGCCCATTATACACACCTACTACAGCAGAAAGAATCATAAAAATTCTTATTTATTTCACAAGAGTACTGGTGGGACATGTTGGGTTCCTGTTTGGATTTCTGCCACAAAGAGGGCACTTGTCTTTCTCAAAGCAGGTCTGTGGCTGCATTATTAAAGGAGGCTCTGCCAAATTGAAAGGGGTGGAAAATCCCTAAAGAAGAACAGAAGTGACTTTTAGATAGTCGAGATGAAGGAATAAAAAGCTGGATGTTAGAACCATTCCCAAGGGAAAGGTGGTTGGTTCTAGGCCCTCTCATTCTATCTTGCTGGGATCCCTGGTGCTGACAAAGACAATGGTGTTAAGAGAAAAAATCAGCTGCAAAAACCACAGCCTCACCATGCGAAGGGAAACAATATCAACAAGGGTTTCTGCTTCTGACTGCCATCCAGTGACATTACCTAGAAAATACAGTGTATCTATAGACATCCCCATGCAGAATAATACGACAGCAATCATTGTCCTGGCTATTTGGGTGAGGTAGCATTGGAAAATTGGATCCCAACAGGAATCAATGCAACAGAAGAGGAGGGGAGAAAATTTAAGGTGGCCTTGGGATCCCTATCTCGCCAAATATTCTGAAAGGTTTAACTTGGATCTCATCTTCAATCATTCAGTCTACCTTGAATTTGGGAAGACAGTGTATCATTATTTCAATAAGGGATGTAAATCAGGTTTATCTTTGTTTTCAGTATGTATATTTATTAGTCTAATATCCACTGAAACCCTGGGCTAAATTCTAAACTGCTTTCTAATTTCACTTTTGATTAATTTTCCCCTTAGGTTTTGTTAGAAGTTTGCTATCCAGCAGGTTATGGATCCCACCAGCCAATCTCAGCTACGCTTGTTTTCTGATACATCCTGCTGTAATAGGTGTGTATAATGGGCTACAGGAGACACTCTTTCATTATACAGACATCAACATGGTGAGTTATCCCAAAATTTTCCATGATTTAATTCTGGGAATATTTAAGCATTTTCAACAACAATAACAACAACTTGCATTTATGGAGCACCGTTAGCATAGTAAAACATCCCAAGCTGTTTCACAGGAGTGCTATCAAACAAAATTTGATACTGAGCAACAATAGGAGATATCAAGGCAGATGATCAAAAGCTTGGTCAATGAGGTAGGCTTAAAGAGTGTCTTAGAGGAGGAGGAAGAGACAGTGGTTTAGGGGAGAATTTCAGAGGTTAGGATCGAGGTATCTGAAAGTGGAGCAATTAAAATAGGGAATGCCAGAATTTGAGGAGGACAGAGATTTCGAAGGGTTGTAGGGCTAGAGGAATTTACACCAGAGAGAGAGAGAAGGACAGGCGATGGAAAGATTTCAACACAAGAGTGAGATTTAAGAGAACGGGGTATCGCTGGAGCCAGTGTAGGTCAGTGAGTACAAGAGTAAACGGAACTCGGCGCAAGCAGAATTTTGGATGAGCTCAAGTTTAGGTTGGGTAGAAGATGAGAGACCGTCTACAAATGTGTTGGAACAGTCAAGTCTAGAGGTAACAAAGGCATGGATGAGGGTTTCAGCAACTGAAGAGCTGAAGCATTGGATGCTCTTACAGAGGTGGAAGCTGTCTTGGTTATAATGCAGATATTGGTCAGAAGCTCATCCTGGGCTCAAATACAATGCCAAGATTGAGAAAAGTCTGATTCAGCCTCAGATGGTTGCCAGTTAGAGGGATGGAGTTGGTGGCTAGGAAACATAGTTTGTTGCAACGTCTGGAGACAATGACTTTGCTCTTCCCAAAATTTTGTTGGGGGAAATTTCTGCTCATCTAGTACTGGATGCCAGGCAAGGAGCCTAACAATTTAGAGGCAGTGGAGGGGCTGAGAGATCTGGTGATGAGGTAGAGCTGAATGCTTTTTTTCATTTGTTCGTGGATGTGGGCATCGCTGGCTAGGGCAGCATTTATTGTCTTTTCCTAATTGCCCTTGTTCAGAGGGCATTTAAGAGTCAACCACATTGCTGTGGGTCTGGGGTCACATGTAGGCCAGACCAGGTAAGGACAACAGATTTCCTTCTCTAAAGGACATTACTGAAGCAGATGGGTTTTTACAACAATTGACAATGGTTTCATGGTCATCATCAAACTTTAATTCCAGGTTTTTATAGAATTCAAATTTCACCATCTGCTGTGGTGAGATTTGAACCCAGGTCCCCAGAACATTACCCTGGGTCTCTGGATTACTTGGCCAGCAACAATATCACTACACCATCACCTCCCAGAGTAAATATAGAACCTGATGTTGTGATTTCAGATGTCACTGAGGGGCAGCATTGGAGGTGAGATAGGGGGAGCATCAGGATTTCCAAGGGCTGAGGAAACATCAGTGGCATCAGGAACACTCCTTTTCATTTGATTTCTCATTTCTTCTCTTCCCAAAGCACTGACCCATACAAGGGTATGATGTTATGAGAACAAACTGTTCTCTAGTTCCTCATCAAATTGCAAGCCTAAACAGTGAGTATTGGTGATATCACAGCTGACAATGCTCAAGTTTTCATCCAATGATCACATACAATTACTGCACAATGAGCCATAAAAAAAACAAGAAGCTTCCAAGTTTTATTCACTTAGTGTATTCAAAGTTAATCGATCTCACCTAATTGTTTGGCTGCTACAACTGGCCTCAGCGACTCTGGGCTGCAAAGGAGAATATGAATCAAGGTTCATGTTCTTGATCCTAATCCTAATGTATCAGTCCAGACTTAGTGGTAGCACTTCTGCCACTGAATCAGAAGGTTTTGGGTTCAAGCTCCATTCCAGAGACTTGAGCGCATAATTTATACTGACACTTTAGTGCAGTATTGAGCGAATGATAGAGGTGCTGCCTTCATTAAACTAAGGCCCCATTAGATTTCAAAGATCCAACAGAACTATTTGAAGAGCAACAGGGGAGTTTTTTGGCGTCCTGGCCAACAATTATCACTCGACCAATGTAACTAAAAATGGATATATCTTATTGCTGTTATGCCCTTGTGCATAAATTAGATGTTATTGCAGTTATTACATTCACTATATTTCAAAAATGCTTCAGTGGCTGGAAAGCACTTTGGAACATCTGATGTTGTGAAGTGTGCTGCATAAATGCAAGTTCTTTCTGTCTATCCAATAATCCCAATTGCAAGTTGTTAGTGTGTGAGAACAGCATTAGGATTACCTATGATCCACTCAGTGTAAAATAGCCTAACACTTACCAAATCTTGTCCCACAATAATATCAATTAGATCAAATGTCATCCTTTTGATTTTTAAAAATACTTATTTCTAAGGAATTAAAGAAAAGCAAATCAGAGTACATATTACATTTCTGATAAATCTGGGTCTTTTTGGCCTGGAATTGTTAGTTTTTTGACACAATTCCCCTGAATGTTGGCATAATTGGCACAGGGGATCATGGAATTTTTCAATGCGAATTTTGTTCAGTGCAACTTCCCTTTCCATGATCCTTTTCACTAGTTTTAAAATCCTTGTGCTAGGACCAGGCCACACCCACAAAACTGGCCATGCCCCTTGGTGAATTAATCACCATTGAGAATTTTTGCTAACTGTGCTCATTTGCAAGCCTTCAAGGAGTCTGCAAAAATTAAAGCTGGAACATTTAGACAGAAGGACAATAATGGGTATGTTTTGAAAGTTTTGAATGATTTTTTAAAAAAAGATATGAAGAAACAGTAGTACCCCAATCTAAATAGGAAATAGTTTTATAGGTGCCTCAGGGAGATTTGTTTAAGTTATGGAAATTTGAATAAAAGTGGGGAAAAAATTTAAGGGCATGTCCCCTCAGGTGAAGCTGGGACATGTCCATTATTCATTTCAAAATTTTTAATTTAAATAATAAACCCTTCATGAAACCTCATCCCGCCAGTGGATGAGGTTTCATGAAAAATACGAAGGCCACCTGGGCTCTTCGCCTGTCCGCCAACCTTAAGGTTGGACGGGCAGTTCAGTTAATTACTTTAACTACTTTTTAACAGTCCTTTGACAGTTTGGCGGGCACGCAGCCGAGTCAGCTGCCCGCCCGCCGAACTGAATATTTGAATGACGGATGGTGACATCGGGACACCCACCTGATGTCACCGCGTGTCATTTTACATGTCGATGAGCGGGCCCTGCCCCCCCGTTCGCTGACGGGAAAATGCTGCCCCATCTCTGCACTGACTGCTGAGGTAGCCCATGCTACCCTCCTACTGGTTACTACAGATCATGTGATCTTCCTTAACAAGTATTTTTCTTAAAGGTACATTACACACTAAATAAAACCATAATTAATACATTCCTCCCCCTTTAACTTGGCTATATATATATATATATATATATTTATAAGTACATATTTTTCAAGACAACATAATAACATAATATTTACACTGGGGAAAGAATTTACATGTTCCGTCTTTCAGGTGGTTTCCTGGTACGTGTGGAACGTCGCAGCTCTGCAACTTCAGATTCTTTGTCAGGAACCTCTTATTCCGGAGTTGCATGAACATCAGGTGCTTCGGTGGGCACTTGGAGTTTTGTATCCTCAACTCGTATAGGAACATCAGTCCTGGGTTGAGTGTCCTCAACAGGAAACGGAGACCCGGTCATGGTCACTGGTAGAAGCAAATCTTGGTGATTTGTCTCTCTCTTCCTAACACGGTCCACATGTTTACGGATGATCCAGCCTTCCACCTCCACGTGGTAAGATAGAAGTCCAGTCAGAGCACTTATTTCACCTGGAACCACTTTGGTCCCTTCCCAAAATTTTTCACATATACCAGCTCTCCCACAGTAAATTTCTTCTCACGACTATGCCAGTCGTGTCCAGTTTTCTGGCTTCCTTGACTCCTTTCCACCCTCCCCTCTAAATTCAGCATTATGAAGCTCAATCTTGTCCTGAGACGGTGTTTCAACACTAACTCCACAGATGTGACACCTGTTGTTATGTGAGGGGTAATCTTGTAATGAAAAAGAAAGCATGCTAGCTTGGTTGCCAAGGAATCATCAGTCAGCTTTTTCGTGCCTGCCTTAAACGTTTGAACAGCCCTTTTGGCCAGTCCATTCGAGGAAGGGTGGTGCAGTGCAGTTTTCACATGAGTGATACCTTTGAGGTTGACAAACCATTGAAACTCAGCACTCGCAAATGCCATGCCATTATCGGAAATGACTACTTCTGTTAGGCCGTGAATGGCAAAACTCTGACGTAGTTTCTCAATTGCAGCGGTTGACATTGGTGACTTCATCTCATATACGTCCAACCATTTTGAATGGGCATCAACAATAAGCAGAAACATTGTTCCCAGGAAAGGTCCAACTTAATCAATGTGTATCCGCACCCAGGGTCGACCTGGCCACTCCCATGGGTGTAACGGAGCTGTCGCTGGCTACTTTTGCAGTTGCTGACATTGCACACAGTGCTTCACTAAACTCCCTAATTCACCATCCATCCCAGGCCGTCATAGATGGTTGCGTGCTATGATCTTCATTCGGGAAATTCCTGGATGGGCACTGTTCGATTAAAAGAGGCTCCCTTCCCTTTGGAGGAACTATCACTCATGCTCCCCACAATAAGATGCCATCCTGGCTGGTTATTTAAAGTCTTCTGTTGAAGTACGGCTTCATTTCATCAGATACGGACTCCTTTGACCAACCATGTAGCACTTGTTCTTGTACTTGAGATAGGACTGGGTCCCGACTTGTCCAGCCTCTAATCTGTCGAACACATAACGGCGAGGAATCTAAGACATTTAACAGTAAAACAAGTTCCTGTGGAACTGGGGCATGCTCATCATTTTCTTGCTAAGGCAAATGACGAAGGGCATCGGCATTTGCGATTTGATTGATGGGCCTATGTACGAAAGTGTATTTATTTTCTGCCAAAATTAAAGCCGATCGTTGTATTCTTGCTGAGGCTATCAGTGGTATAGCCTTGTCCTCACTAAACAATCCTAACAGCGGTTTATGGTCTGAAACAATTGTAAAATGGTGGCTGTGTACGCACTGGTGAAATTTCTTGACACCAAAGTGGATGGACAGGCCTTTTTCTAGCTGCGAGTATCCCTTTTCTGCTGTGGTGAGCTTTCTTGATACGTAACCTATTGGCTGCTCCATGCCGTCACCCATCTGATGAGGGAGCACTGCTCCCACTCCATATGGAGATGTGTCACATGTCAGCACCAATTCTTTCATCTGGTCGTAATACACTAATAGATTGGACAAGTGAAAAAGCTTCTTTCTGGGGCACCTCCCAAGACCAACTTTGGTTCTTTTTGAGTAGAAAATGCAGAAGAGCCAGCACTGTAGACAAATTGGGTAAGAAACTCCCATGATAGCTGATCATTCCTAGGAATGATTTGAGCCCTGAGCTGTCCATCGGTGTAAGTGCCCCTCTTATGGGTCTCACTTTCTCCTCAACTGGATGGGGGCCCTGTGAATCTACCCAATGACCCAAATAGATACCTCCCTCACTTGGATCCTGCACTTTTATGTTTTTATACACACTCTAGCTTGCAAGAAACATTTTAAGACTTGTTCTAAGTTTGCAAAATGCTATTTTTCAGTGAATCCTGTCACCAGTGCATCATCTAAATAGACTACAACCTGAGGCAGTCCCTGCAGTAAGCTTTCCATTGTTCTCTGAAAGATGGCACAAGTGGAGGAGACACCGAATGGCAATCATGTATATTGGTACAACCCTTTGTGGGTATTACTTGTGACAAATTCCCGGGAGGCATTATCCAACTCTAGTCATTGATAGGCATGATTCATGTCAAGCTTTGTGTAGGTTGTCCATACTGCCAGCTTGGCATACAGGTCTTCGATTTTTGGAAGGGGGTGCCTGTCTAGCTTAGTTACTTTATTAACCATCAGTTTGGAGTCTCCACAAATTTGGACACTTTGGTCAGGCTTAAGGACGGGGACTATGGATGCTGCCCATTCTGAGAACTGAACAGGTTGTATAACGTTCAGTTTCTCTAGTCTATTGAGTTCTATGCTGACTTTTTCTCACAGGGCATATGGCACCGGTCTTGCCTTCATGAGCCGAGAGGTTGCTTCCGGATCCACATGAATCTTGGCCTGCAGGCCCTGGATTTTTTTTGAATTGTGAATTACCAGAAACTTGAAAATATGAGAAGAAGTATCCTAGATCTATGATCTTCAGTGTTATAACACATTGTAATGCCTGGATGAAATATAGTTCTATGCCTTTCAGTACAATTTTCCTCATTCCTTATATACCATGAATATCCTCAAAGCTGCTCCTCCTTCATCTCCATTTTGCATATGGGATTTCCACTGCTCCCCTGGTAAAATTACAATGGCAGAATTTGAGCAGCTCTGAGGAAATATCCAGCTTACGTACGAGATACATTACACAGTCACCAATGTCCTGGGCAAGTCTCTTTTCTTCAAAAAATGAGTTTAACTATTTCAAAGTAGTTTTTTTTTCAAAAGATGTGTTTAATTATTTCAAATTGATGAACCATACTAATTTTCTCTTCTTTCCTTTTCCTAGTTTTACCTCTTCATAGGTCATACAGTTTTGGCACACATTCTTGGATTTGCACTATGCATACTCATTGAAATTCCTATTCAAACGTTAAGGAAATAGTTCTTATGATCTAAATCTAGAAGAGCTGAAGTAACACCTTCAATATATCCTCCCCTGAGGATCCAACATTTTGATTTCTTCTTCATGAACATAATAAACTGAATTGACTCTTTACGTTCCAAGAATATGGCCTGCTGGTTCAAAGGGCATCTCATTCTTTGATGGCGTTAGCAAAGAGGATTATTACATCTCTGTACTCTTAGAGACTGTTTCAGAAAATGTGGTAAACAAAATCCATTTGGTGCAAGATTCATACCTCAGTCTATATTTGAGCTGTCCTAGTCTTATTATCCTACAAGCATTCTTCTTGAGGAACATGCCACATGCACTGGAAATGTAATACTAAACAATATTCAAGGTTAAATTTTAATGATGAGTATAGTTAGATGATAATTTTTGTTAAAGCTTGTTGCATGAAAACTTATTTCATAAGCAATTGAAGTCTCCCTTTCTGGAAAGCACTGGTAAATAAAAGTGCAACTTTTATGTAGAAACTTGGACATCAAGAAAGTGATTTTTCTGTTCCTTTGTTACTCAAAACCAATGCTATTGTTCCACATCATGTAAAATTTACTGTAATATATATTGCCGAGAAAAGAGACATGCTGTCAAAGCTTTTAATCTTGCACTCATTAGGACAGCTTCGCAAGAATACCAATTGTAAAGGGGATAACAGTTTATAGCATTGGTCACCTATTGAAGCAATATAGTGGCACAAACAGATCAAATCGAAAAATGAAAGAAATTTGCACACCTATGAGATTGAACAGATTGATAGTAGGTTTGCTAATTTACACCATGCCCTTAGACCGGGGTGTGCAAATTTATTTCATTTTTCGATTTGATCAGTTTTGCATGTGTTTGTATTGCCTTTTGCAAAGACATTTTTGTTTCTTACGTTTATGATATTGCGTTCTTTGGGCACCTATGTTCACTTGAGATTTCATTTTGATGTGAAGAAGCTGCTTGCATATATTCAGTTTAGTTTTTTTTGAGGCTTGGTAGTGAATGCAAGAAGAAATTTGCTGTACAGGAATTAGAAAAAAGAAAGAAGTCACGCCATTATATGTTATCACCCTCTTGTGCTTTGGGCGTTGCCATTTTGTACTGCTGATTGTAAGGTTCGATTTTGTGATTGTATTAAAGTTTGATGTTTTCACCTAATTATTATCGATATTGTGATCTAGTTTTGTGCCAACCTGAAGGCATTACAATGTATTATAACACTGAAAATCATAGATCTAGGATACTTTTTCTCATATTTTCAAGTTTCTGGTAATTCACAATTCAAAAAAAATCCAGGGCCTGCAGACCAAGATTCATGTGGATCCGGAAGCAACCTCTCGGTTCATGAAGGCAAGACCGGTGCCATATGCCCTGTGAGAAAATGTCAGCATAGAACTCAATAGACTAGAGAAACTGAACGTTATGCAACCTGTTCAGTTCTCAGAATGGGCAGCATCCATAGTCCCCGTCCTTAAGCCTGACCAAAGTGTCCAAATTTGTGGAGACTCCAAACTGATGGTTAATAAAGTAACTAAGCTAGACAGGCACCCCCTTCCAAAAATCGAAGACCTGTATGCCAAGCTGGCAGTATGGACAACCTACACAAAGCTTGACATGAGTCATGCCTATCAATGACTAGAGTTGGATAATGCCTCCCGAGAATTTGTCACAAGTAATACCCACAAAGGGTTGTACCAATATACATGATTGCCTTTCGGTGTCTCCTCCACTTGTGCCATCTTTCAGAGAACAATGGAAAGCTTACTGCAGGGACTGCCTCAGGTTGTAGTCTATTTAGATGATGCATTGGTGACAGGATTCACTGAAAAATAGCATTTTGCAAACTTAGAACAAGTCTTAAAATGTTTCTTGCAAGCTAGAGTGCGTATAAAAACATAAAAGTGAAGGATCCAAGTGAGGGAGGCTGCCAAACTGTTGGTCCTCTGTTTGGGCCAGCAGCTTGGGAAAGCGGACTGCCATCCTTAATTGGATGGCAGTCCTAAATTGGCCACCTACATGGACTTAGGAACAACAGGCATACCTAAAAACAAAGTGCTAACTTGATGAAGCTACAACAAAGGACTACGTACATGATAAACAGCGGAAGCAATTTATAGACAGAGGAAAGTGATCCCAAAACCAATGTATCAGATTAAATCTTTGCAGTTCTGCCACAAACAGTCATGAATGATAGTGAACAGTTAACAACTAACAGGAGGAGAAGGCTGCACAAATATTCCCATCCTCAATGATGAGAGAGTTCAACACATCAAAAAGACAAGGCTGGAGCTGCTGCAAGCATCTTCAGCCAGAAGTGCTGTGTAGATGATCCATCTTGGCCTCATCCTGAGGTCCAGAGCATCACAGATGCCAGTCTTCAGTCGATTTGATTCACTCAATGTGATATTAAGGAATGGTTGAAGGAATGTAGCATAGTGAATGTTATGGGCCCTGAAAACATTCCAGCCCCAGTACAGAAGACTTGTCCTCCAGAACAAGTAGTACAGCTTTGATACTGGCATCCAGCCAATATTGTGGAAAATTGACAGGCATGTCTGGTCTATAAGAAGCGAGACAAATCCAATCTGGCCAATTTCCACCCCATCAATCTACTCTCAATCATCAGGAAAGTGATAGAAGTTGTCTTTGACAGTGCTATCAAAATGGTATGTTGGCCTTCATAACGAGAGGATTCGAGAACAGGAACAGGGATGTCTTGCTGCAATTACACAGGGACTTGGTGAGACCACACTTGGAATATTGTGTGCAGTTTTGGTCTCCTTATCTGAGGAAGGATGTTCTTGCTATAGAGGGAGTGCAGCAAAGGTTTACCAGACTGATTCCTGGGATGGTGGGACTGTCATATGAGGAGAGATTGAGTCAGATAGGATTATATTCAATTATATTCAGAAGAATGAAGGGGGATCTCATAGAAACCTATAAAATTCCAACAGGATTAGACAGGGTAGATGCAGGAAGGATGTTCCTGGTAGTGGGGGAGTCCAGAGCTAGGGGTCACAGTCTGGGGATACGGGGTAGACCATTTAGGATGAGGAGAAATTTCTTCACCCAGGTAGTGGTGAGCCTGTGGAATTCGTTAGCACAAAAAGTAGTTGAGACCAAAACATTGTATGTTTTCAAGAAGGAGTTAGATATAGCTTTTGGGGCTAAAGGGGTCAAAGGGTATGGGGAGAAAGCGGGAACAGGCTATTGAGTTGGATGATCAGCCATGATCATAATGCATGGCGGAGCAGGCTCGAAGGGCCGAATGGCCTACTCCTGCTCCTAGTCTCTATGTTTCTATATTTCTATATAGCTCTTGGGGCAAAAGGGATCAAAGGATATGGGGAGAAAGCGGGAGCAGGCTATTGAGTTGGATGATCAGCCATGATTAAATTGAATGGCAGGGCAGACTCAAAGGGCCGAATGGCCGCCTCCTGCTCCTAGTTTCTATGTTTCTATGTATTACTCAGCAATAACTTGTTCACCAGTGCTCAGTTTGGGTTCCGCCAGGGCCACTCAGCTCCAATACGGCCTTGGTCCAAAGAGCTGAGGTAACAGTGCCCTTGACATAAGGCAACATTTGACCAAGTGTGGCAAGGAAGGAGCCCTAGAAAAATTGAAGTCAATGGGAATCAGAGCGAAAGCTCTCCACTGGTTGGTCTCGTAGCTAGTATACAAAAAGATGGCTGTGGTTGTCAGATGGCAATCAAACAGCCCCAGGGCATAATTGCAGGAATTCCTCAAAGTAATACCTTAGACCCAACCATCTTAATCTGCATCATCAATAACTTATTCTCCACCTTAGGGTCAGAAGTGGAGATATTCGCCGATGATTACAGTGTTCAGTACTGAGTTTAGTTCAAGAAAGTGGCTTACCACTACCTTCTCAAGGGCAATTAGGAATGGGAAATTATTTTTTTTATATTTGTTCATGGGATGTGTGCATCGGGGCTAGGCCAGCATTTATTGCCCATCCCTAGTTGCCCTTGAGGAGGTAGTGGTGAGCTGCCTTCTTGAACTGCTGCAGTCCATGTGGTGTGGGTATATCCACAGTGTTGTTAGGGAGGGAGTTCCAGGATTTTGACGCAGCAACAGTGATGGAACGGTGATATATTTCCAAGTCAGGATGGTGAGTGGCTTGGAGAGGAACTTCCAGGTGGTGGTGTTCCCCTCTATCTGCAGCCCTTGTCCTTCTAGATGGCAGTGTTCACAGGTTTGGAAGGTGCTGTCTAAGGAGCCTTGGCAAATTCCTGCAGTGCATCATGTAGATGATACACACTGCTGTCACTGTGCGTCGGTGGTGGAGGGAGTGAATGTTTGTGGATTTGGTGCCAATCAAGCAGGCTGGTTTGTCCTGGATGGTGTCAAGCTTCTTGAGTGTTGATGGAGCTGTACTCATCCAGGCCAGTGGGAAGTATTCCATCACAATCCTGACTTGTGCCTTGTAGATGGTGGACATGCTTTGGGGAATCAGGAGGTGAGTTACTCGTCACAAGATTCCTAGTCCCTGACCTGCTCTTGTAGCGACAGTATTACTATGGCTAGTCCAGTTCAGTTTCTGATCAATGGTAACCCCCAGGATGTTGATAGTGGGGGATTTGGCGATGGTAATGCCATTGAATGTCAATGGGAGATGGTTAAATTCTCTCTTATTGGAGCTGATCATTGGCTGGCATTTGTGTGGCATGAAGGTTACTTGCCATGTATCAGTCAGTCTGAATATTATCCAGGTCTTGCCTGGACATGGACTGCTTCAGCATCTGAGGAGTCGCAAATGTTGTTGAACATTGTGCAATCATCTATGAACATTGACTACTTCTGATATTATGGTGGAAGGAAGGTCATTGATGAAGCAGCTGAAGATGGTTGGGCCTAGGATACTACCCTGAGGAACTCTTGCAGTGATGCCCTGGATTGAGATGATTGACCTCCAATAAGCATAACCATCTTCCTTTGTGCTAGGTATGACTCCAAAAACCAATGGAGAGTTTTCCACCTGATTCCCATTGACTCCAGTTTTGCTAGGGCTCCTTGATGTCACACTCGGTCAAATACTGCCTTGATGTCAAGGGCAGTCACTCTTGAGTTTATTTTTTTGGACCAAGGCTGTAATGACGTCATGTGCTGAGTAGCCCTGGCGGAACCCAAACTGAGCATCAGTGAGCAGGTTATTGCTGAGTAAGTGTTGCTTGATAGCACTGTCGACAACACTGCCCATCATTTTGCTGATGATAGAGAGTAGACTAATAGGGCAGTTATTGGCTGGGTTGGATTTATCCTGTTTTATGTAGACAGGACTATGTCAGGACAAATTTCCACATTGCCAGGTAGATACCAGTATTGTAGCTATACTTGAACAGCTTGATTAGGGGTGCAGCTAGTTCTGAAGCACAAGTCTTGAGCACTATTGCCGGAATATTGTCAAGGCCCATAGCCTTTGCAGTATCTAGTGCCTTCAGCTGTTTCTTGATATCACGTGGAGTGAATCAAATTGGCTGAAGACAGGATTCTGTGCTGCTGGGGGCCTCAGAAGGAGGCCTTGATAGATCAACCAGTTGGCACTTCTAGCTGTAGGTGGCTGCAAATGCTTCAGCCTTATTTTTAGCACTGGTGCGCAGGGCTCCCAAATTATTGAATATGGCAATATTTGTGGAGCCTCTTCCTCCTGTTAGTTGCCTTATTGCCCACCACAATTCTGATCCATTGGTTGTGGGATCGCTTGGCTCTGTCTATTGCTTGCTGCTTATGCTCTTTGGCATGCAAGTAGTCTTGTGTTGTAGCTTCACCAGGTTGACACTTCATTTTTAGGTACGCCTGATGCTGCTCCTGGCATGCCCTCCTGCGCTCTTCATTGAACTAGGGCTGATGTCCTAGCTTGATGGTAATGGCAGAGCGGGGGATATGCCGGGCCATGAGGTTACAGATAGTGGCTGAGTACAATTCTTCTGCTGCTGATGGCCCACAGTGCCTCATGGATGCCCAGTTTTGAGTTGCTAGATCTGTTCGAAATCTATCCCATTTAGCACAGTGGTAGTGCCACACAACACAATGGAGGGTATCCTCAATCTGAATGTGAGGCTTCTTCTCCACAAGGACTGTGCAGTGGTCACTCCTAAGAATACTATCTTGGGCAGGTGCATCTGCAACAGGTGGATTGTTGACAACAAGGTTAAGTAGACTTTTCCCTCACCACCTGCCGAAGATTCAGCCTAGCAATTATGTCCTTTAGGACTCGGCCAGCTCACTAAGCAATGGTGCTGCCAAGCTACTCTTTGGTACATTAAAGTCCCCCATCTAGAGTACCTTTGCCACCCTCCATGCTTGAACACAATATGGAGGATGAATTCATCAGCTAAGGTGGAATAGTATGTGATAACCAGCTTGCCTATGTTTAGCCTGATGCCATGAGACTTCATGGGGTCCAGAGTCAGTGTTGCAGACTCCCAGGGCAACTGCCTCACCTCCTCTGGTGGGTCAGATCAGGTAAGGATGGCAATTTTCTCCCCTAAAAGGCATTAGTGAACCAGATGGGGTTCAAGCTTTTAATTTCAGATTTATTAGTTGAATTCCACCAGCTGCTTTAGGATTGCCCTAAGCCTAAATAATCATTATCAAAGGTCTCAGTGATCAAGACGAGACCAAATCATTGCTTCTGATGCTATATAACTGTTATATGCATACAGAAACTGATGCTGAAAATGTCACCTTGAGGAAATTTTTTATTCCATCAAATGACATTTATGTTGCAGAAGGTAGTAATGCAGCTCTCACCTGGTACATAGGGTTGCATATTATGGGGGGGCAGACTGCTCATGCTACCCCCCACACCCCACTCCCCACCCCCCCAGAAGGAAAGTCGGCTTGAAGCTGACTTACTCCATGCCAGCTTGCCCCTGGGGGTTGTCGGTTGGGGGGGGGGTGGGGTCGGGTGTGGGGGGGGTCTAAATTGGCTAACAGTGGGCAGAAGTCCCTTTCTCAGGAGCTGCCCAGCAAGAGCTCAGTAGTGGGCTCTGCTGGGACCACAGCCAGTCCCGAGAAGGCCCAATGGTTCCTGCAGTGAGCTGATAAGTCCGAGGTATTGGGCAGGTAGTGTTTGGCCAGCTTAGTGGGAGGAGGGACAGGATGGCGGGGGAGTGTGGGAATGTGGTTTTGGAGAACAGGTGGGTAGGAAGAAAGTGGGGGGGCACTATCTCAGGAGTGTTGGCCCCCGATGTACAAAGGGCACTCCCAAAAGATCGTAAACCCCCTCCTTTCCGCTGTTTTAAAAACCTTTTTACATAACAACCCGCACAACCCCACCCGACTGCCCATGCCAACTGCATTATGGCACGGGCAGCGTATTATTGGGGCCAATTGGCTTGTTAAAACAAGCTCAGTTGATCCTTAATTATTTATTTAGATATGGCGAGTGGGCTTCTGATTTCAGTGCCTGTCCACCTACCATGTTATGGGGGTGAGCTCAGGGCAGGCCAGAAGCTGGTGGGCTGGGCACCCACCCTATTTTACGTGCCCCTCTGCCAGAAACACACCCAGCAGGGGCACGTACAAATCCAGCCCAAAGATTCTGTTGCAATTTCTGTGAATTCTCTTTGGCATCTGTTGGCAATGATCACTTGACATCTACTGGCACAGAGAAAAATAATGTTCCATTTCAGTAAGAATTTCAGCTAAGTAGAAACAGATGCCAAATTTATAAGAAAACCCTGAACTAGATACAGCAAATCTCATTTATAAAGGCATCTATTATGAGACCATTCACTGTTTGTTTTGCATTTTCCTGTATGTTAGTTTGCCTTGTAATGAGGATATATATTTATAAATGAATCACTCCAAAGGAAATACCATTGATTTTCATGCCTGCAGCAAATTCTGACTAGGATGTTAACATCCGACAACAAGTTAAATTGCATCTACATAGGAACGTAGGAACATAGGACTCAGGAGCGCAAGTAGACCATCCGACCCTTCAAGCCTGTTCTGCCATTCAATAAGATCATGTCTGATCTGGCTGTGGCCTCAATTCCACTTTCTTGCCTGCCCTCCATAACCCTCGAATCCTTTGTCAAATCTATCTAACTCTGCCTTGAATGAACTCAATGACCCAGCCTTCATTGGTTTCTGGGGAAGAGAATTCCACAGACTAATGACCGTCTCAGAGAAAAAATTTCATCTCATCTGCCAATTTTTGCCGGCTCATTTAACCCGTTTATTTCCTTTTACAGACTCTCTACCTCCTCTTGACAAATTACTTTTCTACCTTTCTTGGTGTCATAAGCAAATTTAGCTACCATACATTCAGTCCCTTCATCCAAATCATTGATATAGATTGGAAATAGTTGAGGCCCCAGCACTGATCCCTGTGGCACTCCACTAGTTATGGCAACTGAAAAAGACCCATCTATTCCTAAGCTGTACTTCCTGTTAGCTAACAAATCCTTTACCCATACTAATATGGTACCCCCTACACTTATCTTGTGTGCCTTTGATGTGGCATCTTATCAAATGCCTTTTGAAAATCCAAATATGCCACATCTACAGGTTCCCCTCACAGAATCACAGGATCACAGAATCACAGTGCAGAAGAGGCCCTTCGGCCCATCGAGTCTGCACTGACACGTGAGAAACACCTGACCTACCTACCTAATCCCATTTACCAGCACTTGGCCCATAGCCTTGAATGTTATGATGTGCCAAGTGCTCATCCAGGTACTTTTTAAAAGATGTGAGGCAACCCGCTTCCACCACCCTCCCAGGCAGCGCATTCCAGACCATCACCACCCTCTGGGTAAAAAGTTTTTCCTCATATCCCCCCTAAACCTCCTGCCCCTCACCTTGAACTTATGCCCCCTTGTGACTGACCCTTCATCTAAGGGGAACAGCTGCTCCCTATCCACCCTCATAATCTTGTACACCTCGATCAGGTCGCCCCTCAGTCTTCTCTGCTCCAACGAAAACAACCCAAGTCTATCCAACCTCTCTTCATAACTTTTTTTTAAATTTAGTGTTTTTTTTCTTCCCGGGTGCTTCCGACCAGAAGCGAGAGCCCCTCGGGGCTCACCACCCCGCCTCACCAGGTAAGTGAAAAAATGATAAGAGTAGTGGTATTTCACTGGCGGCCGAGGCCTCCCACTTATTCTACATCTCTCATGTCTCCCCTCCTCAAAAAACCCTAATAAATTAGTTAACTATGATTTCACTTTCACTTTCACAAAGCCATATTGATTCTGCCTGATCCCATTCTGATTTTCTAAGTATCCTGTTATAATCTCCTTAATAATGGATTCTAGCTATTTCCCTATGACAGATGTTATGCTAACTGGCCTGCAGTTTCTTGCTTTCTGTCTCCTTCCTTTTTTGAATAAAGGTGTTACTTTTGCCATTTTCTAAGCTACTGGTATCATTGCAGAATCTAAGATATTTGGAAGGTTAGAACCAATGCATCTACTATCTCTGCAGCCACTTTTTTTAAGATGCTAGGATGAAGGCCATCTGGTCCTGGGACTTGTCAGCCTTTGGGTCTAATGGTTTTTCCAGCATTGTTTCCAAGTGATGGTGCTTGTTTTGAGTTCCTCCCTCCCGTTCACCTTTAGATTTTCTAGTATCTTTGGGAAGTTTTCTAAGTCTTTTACAGTGAAGGCAGACACAAAAATACTTATTCAATGTCTCTGCCATTATCACTCTCTAGAGGATCAACGCCAGCTTTAGTCACTCTTTTCCTATTTAAATGGTTGTAGAAACTCTTGCGATCTGTTTTTTTTTACAATCTATGTCCTTTAGGTCTCGGCAAGCTTGGTCTGTATTGCTGCTACCAAGCCACTCTTGATGGACATTGAAGTCTCCCACCCAGGGTACACTCTGCACTCTTAGTATCCTCAGTGCTTCCTCCAGGTGATGTTCAACACTGAGGGGTACTGATTCATCAGCTGTAGGGGAAGGGGTGGTGGTGGGGGTGGTGGGGGGGGTGGTGCGGGGCGCTGTTGTATGTGGTAATCAGCAGGAGGTTTCCTTGCCCATGTTTGACCTGATTCCATGAGACTTCATGGGGTCCAGAGGCAATGTTGAGGACTCCCAGGGCAACTCCCTCCCAACGGTATACCACTGTGCTGCCAGACCTCTGCTGTATCTGTCCTGCCAGTGGGACAGGACATACCCAGGCATGGTGTGTCTGGAACATTTGTCTATAAGGTCTGATTCCATGAGGATGACTATGTCAGGCTGTTGCTTGACTAGCCTGTGAGACAGCTCTCCCAATTTTGGCATTAGCCCCCAGATGTTAGTGAGGAGGACTTTGCAAGGTCAACAGGGCTGAGTTTGCTGTTGTCGTTTCCGGTGCTGGGTGATCCATTCATTTTATTTCTTTTAAATTTTTAGTAGTTTGGTACAACTGAGTGGCTTACCAAACCATTTCAGAGGGCATTTAAGAGTCAACCACATTGCTGTGGGTCTGGAGGCACACTTAGGTCAGACCAGGCAAGGACGGCAGATTCCCTTCCCTAAAGGGAAGGTGAAGGGGCATTGTTGGGCAAGATGGGTTTTTACAGCAATCAGCAATGGTTACATGGTCATCATAGTCTTTTAATTCTAGATTTTTATTGGATTCAAATTTCACTATCTGGCATGGTGGGATTCAAACCTGGCTCCCTAGAGCATTACCCTGGGTCTGGAGTATTAGTCTACTATGCCACCATCTCCTCCATATCCTCATAATTACCTTCAGGCCCACACTTTACCCCTTCAAACTGAAAATGAAATTCTATCATGTTATGAACACTATCACCTAAAGGCTCCTTTGCCAGGTTGATTAATTCTATGTCATTGCTCATTACTAGGTCTAGAATAGCTTGTTGCCTGGTTGGATCTAGAATATACTGCTCTGAGAAATTGTCCTTAATACACTCTATGAACTCATTTTCCAGGTTACCTTTGCCAATCAGATTCATCCAATCTACATGTAGATTAAAGTCACCCATGATTATCATGGTACCTTTCTTACACACCCCATTTACTTTTTGCTGCATACTCTGCCCTACAGTACAACTACTGTTAGAGGGCCTATAACTATTCCCACAAGTGACCCCTTACTTTTCCTATTTCTCATCTCCACCCAAACAGATTCTACATCTTGCTCTTTTGAGCTAAGGTCATCTCTCACTATTAAATTAATTACATCCTTAATGAACAGAGCTACCCCATCACCTTTTCCTAGCTTCCTGTCTTTTCAAAATGTCAAATATCCATCAATATTTAGGTCCCAGCCTTGGTCACTCTGCAACCACGTCTCCATGATGGTTATCAGGTCACAAATATTTATTTCTACCTGTATTAACAATTAATTCATTTCATTACAAATGCTGCATGCATTCAGATAGGGAGCCTTTAACTCTGTCTTTTTATCATTTTTACAATCTCTGGCTTTATATGCTGTAATCTCTGTCCTTTCCTTCCACATTCTGGTTGTCTTCACCCAAATCACTACCCTGCTGTAGTACCTCATTGTTATCCTTTGATTTACTACATCTCTTTTCACACAGTCCTTTCCACTCACAATTTAGTTTAAAGCCCTGTCTACCACCCTAGTTATGCAATGAGCGAGAACACTGGTCCCAGCATGGTTCAGATGAAGCTCGTCCCAATAGTATAGTTCCCACTTCCCCCAGTATTTGTGCCAGTGTCCCATGAATCAAAACCCATTTCTTCCACACCAGACTTTCGGCCATGCATTCATCTCTCCAACCTTATTTACCCCTTGCTAATTTGCTCATGGCTCAGTTAAAAATCCAGAGGTTATTACCTTTGAGGTTCTGCTTTTTTCATTTAACCCCAAATAGCTTACAAACCTTAATCAGAACCAATTTCCTAGTTCTATCTATGTTGTTGTCACCAATGTGAATCACAATAACTGGATCCTCCCCCCTCCCACTGCAAGTTCCTCTCCAGCTCCGAGCAGATGTTCCAAACCCTGGCATCAGGCAAGTAACGCAGCTGCCTGGACTCACGTTCTTGACTGCAGAGAACTGTGACAATCCCCCTGGCTATATTGTCACCTGCTAACACTACATCCCTATTAACTCCCCCCATTTGAATGACATCCTGTAACACGATGCCATGCCAGTTCGCTCATCCATCCTGCAGCCACTGCTTTCATCCCACAAGCTGCAAGAACCTTAAGCCATTTGGAGAATTGCAAGGGCTGAGGTTCCTCCACTTATAGTTCTCAATCCCCTTACCTGCCTCACTTGCAGTCACATCCTTCTGTCCGTGATCACTGTCCAAATCAGAAAACCCTAACTTAAGGAATGTGACTGTCTTCTGGAATAAAGTGCCCAGGTAACCTTTCCACTCCCTGATGCATCGCAGTGTCTGCAGCTGGGCCTCCAGCTCAATGATTCTGAGCCGCAGCTCCTCCAAGCCTCTGACACTTCCTAACAGACGTGTTTGCCCTGGGTCACACTGGAGTCCAGGGGGACTCGCATTCTACAGTTGCAACACATCACCTGCCCAGCCATCTTTATTATATGATAACTAATTCATCGTTTTTTTTCTGAATTAGTTTATAATTAATAAACCCTAGCACTCTCAGTGAGCTTTACCGCCGCAATTAACCTTACTACTACTAATGAAACCTTACAATGCCTAATAAATTGCATGAGTTCTGAAAGATAAATGAGCAAAATACTCACCAACCAGTCACTTACCTGTTTCCCTCCTCCTTCAATATGCCAAATTCCCTCACTCACCAAATTCCCAAGTTCATACTATGCGACTAGTTGCACTCAGTGATGAGCTGCTGCCTTCGTACTTGCATCTGTGGCACAGAAACAGCCCATTCAGCCCAACTGGTCTATGACAGTGTTTATGCTACACACATGCCTCCTCCCTTTCTATTTCCTCCATCCCTATTAGCATACTTCTCCCTCATGCTTATGAAGCTAGCTCTTAAAAAGTATATGCTGCTCACCTCAACTACTCCTTAAAGTAGCGAGATCCACATTCTTACTGCACTTTGGATAAAGACTTTGTGCCTGAATTCCCACTGGATTACTTAGTGACCATTATTTTTAAATCATTCATTGCATGTGAATGTCGTTGGCAAGCATCGCGTTTGTTATTGTCCATCCCTAATTGTCTTTGAGAAGGTGATGATGAGCCACCTTCTTGAACCACTGCAGTCCATGTGCCATATGTAGAGGGCTGTTAAGGAGGGAGTTCCAGGATTTTGATCTAGCAACAGTGAAGCAATGGCAATATATTTCAAGTCAGGATGGTGTGTGGCTTGGAGGGGAACTTGCAAGTGGTGGTGTTCAAATGCATCTGATGCCCTTGTCCTTCTAGCTGGCAGAGGTCGCTGGTCTGGAAAGTCCTCTCAAAGAAGCCTGGGCGAGTTGCTGCACTGCATCTTGTAGATGGTACACACTGCAGCCATGGTGCAAAAGTGGTGGAGGGAGTGAATGTTTAAGGTTGTTGAGTTTTTAAAATTCATTCATGGGATGTGAGCATCACAGGCTAAGCCAGCGTTTATTGCCCATTCCTAATTGTCCTTGAGAAGATGGTGGTGAGCTGCCTTCTTGAACTGCTGCAGCTGCTATTAGGGATGGAGTTCCAGGATTTTGACCTAGCGACAGTGAAGGAACGGCGATATATTTCCAAGTCTGGATGGTGAGTGGCTTGGAGGGGGACTTCCAAGTGGTGTTCCCATGTATCTGCTGCCCTTGTCCTTCTAGATGGTAGCAGATGTGGGTTTGGAAGCTGCTGTTTAAAGAACCTTAGTGAGTTCCTGCAGTGCATCTTGTAGATGGTTCACACTGTTGCTACTGTACATCGGTGGTAGATGGAGTGAATGTTTGTGGAAAGGACGCCAATCAAGTGGGCTGCTTTGTCCTGGGTGGTGTCAAGCTTCTTGACTGTTGTTAGAGCTGCACTCATCCAAGCAAGTGGAGAGTATTCCATCGCACTCCTGACTTCTGCCTTGTAAATGGTGAACAGGCTTTGGGGAGTCAGGAATTGAGTTACTCGCCACAGGATGCCTAGCCTCTGACCTGCTATTGTAGCCGTAGTATTTCTATGAGTAATCCAGTTCAGTTTCTAGTCAATAGTAACCCAGGATGTTGATAGTGGGGGATTCAGCAATGGTAATGCCATTGAATGTCAAGGAACAATGGTTAGATTCTCTCTTGATGGAGATGGTCATTGCCTGGCACCTGTGTGCCACTTGTCAGCTCAAGCCTGGATATTGTCCTGGTTTTGCTGAATTTGGACATGAACTTGGGTGTCTATCAAGCCAACTGCTTTGTCTTGATGGCGTTGAGCTTCTTGAGTGTTGAGTCTCCCAATCTCTAACTTGTACTTGTAGTTACAGTAGATTTGTGGCTGGCACAGTTAAGTTTCTGGTCAACGGTGACCCCAGAATGTTGACGATGGGGGGTTCAGCAACGGTGCTGCCATTGAATGTCAAGGTGAGGCGGTTAGATTCTCTCTTGTTGAAGATGTTTATTGTCTGGCACTAGTGTGGCACAAATATTATTTGCTATTCATTCATCAGCCCAAGCCTGAATGTTGTCCAGGTTTTGCTGCGCATTAAACACAGACTGCTTCAGTATCTGAGGTGTTGTGGCTGGAACTGAACATTGTTCAATCAGCAGTGCACAACCCTACTTCTGACCTTATGATGGAAGGAAGATATTTGATGAAGCAGCTGATGATGGTTGGGCCTAGGACATTACACTGAGAAGATCCAATTGCATTAGAAGCAGTTCAGAGAAGGCTCACCCAACTGAGGAAAAGTTGGACAGTTTGGCTGTATAGCCATTGGAGTTGAAAAGGATGAGAGGTAATCTTATTGAAGCTTATAAGAGCCTGTGGGGACTTGACAGTGGATGCTGAAAGGATGTTTCCCCTTGTGAGAGAGACTAGAAACAGGGGACACACTTTAAAAATAGGGGGTCTCCCATTTAAGACTGAGATGAGAATAAATTTTTTCTCTCAGAGGGTCATGAGTTTGTGAAACTCTCTTCTGTAGAGAGCATTGGAGGCAGGGTCAATTAATATTTTTAAGGCAGAAGTAGATAGGCTCTTGACTAACAAGGGAGTCAAAGGAAATCAGGGTAGGCAGGAAACAGGGGTTGAGGCCACAATCAGGTCATTTGATGAACTTTTCAAATGGCGGAGCAGGCTCAAGGGGCCAAATAGCCTATTACTGCTCCTAATTCATATGTTCGAATGTTCACATGAATGTTCTTTAATGAAATTATGAGTTGAATTTTGCCCTTGGCAGGGGTGCTTGGCGGCGGCAGGCAGCAGCGGTGGGGAGGGGGGGAGGTCGGGAAGCCGACTGCCGCGCTGGGACCGGATCGCGACTTCATGCTGATGGGCCAATTAGGGCTCTCTGTGTGGGTGGTGGGGGTGGGGGGAAGAGAGCGAGCAGGCTGAGCGTGAAGTTTGCGCATGCGTGCGAGTGAGCACAATATAATATCCCTGAGGCACAGAGCTGCCTCAAGGAGATGAAGAGATATATAAAAATAATTTTTTAAAATGTAATGAAACATGTCCCCTCATGTGACTCTGTCACATTAGCAGGGATATGTTATTAATGAAAAATTTAAGTTTTTATTTTTATTTGCTTTTGGAAATCTCATCCTGCCCGTGGATGAGGTCTCCAGAAAAATGCAAAGGCCGCTTGACCTTTTGCCTGCCCGCCAACCGAACTATCGCACAACTGTGCATTTTCGTTGGCACTCTCGGCCGACGGCCCGCCTGCAAAACGAAAATTCCTGCCCTGGGAGTCAATTAGTCCTGGTGGAACCCAAACTGAGCATTGGTAAGCAGGTTATTGCTGAGTAAATGCAGCTTGATAGCATTGTCGGCAAGGCCTTCCATCACTCTGCTGATGACTGAGAGTTGACTGATGGGGAGGTGATCGGCTGGATTGGATTTGTCCTCCTTTTTGTGGACAGGACATACCTGGGCAGTTTTCCACTCTGTAGGGTAAATGCCAGTGTTGTAGCTGTACTGGAACAGCTAGGCAAGGGGCATAACTAGTTTTAGAGCATTAACCTTCAACACTACAGCCAGGATATTATTGAGGCCCAAAGCCCTTGCTGTATCCAGTGCCATCAGCTGTTACTTGATATCATGTGGAGTGAATCAAATTGGCTGATGACTGGCATCTGAAATGCTGGGGACGTTGGAAGGAGGCTGAGATGGTTGCAAATGAATCAGCCTTGTCTTGCGCATTTAAGTGCTGGCTCCACATCACTGAGAACGGGGATGTTCATGGATGCTCCTCCTCCTCTGGTTATTTGTTCAATTGTCATTGACCATTCACTGGTTGTAGTAGGACTGCAAAGCTTTGAACTCAAAAATTTCAGAGTCAGAAACAGAAGAACCCCAGGCCAGAAAGAAACTGCGAATGGAGGCAAGCTGAACCCCTTCAGGCAACAAGCTGGCTGGCTTTTACAAGGAATTCTTGTGTATAGCTTTACTCTTTCAGTTTGTGTTCTGGCAGACCCTTTTGTGCTCTATGGGTTATAACGATTGATGCTGTTTGAAGGCTAGCATCTCATTGCATTAGTAAAAGGAATCCCTGTTCTTTCTCGTGAGATTACAAAATGATAGCTGTCAAACCATTAAGGACGCCACCTGCTGTAACCGGAACTTTGCATTAGTTCTTAAAACTCATTCACTAGCTGTGGCACCTAGTTGGGGGGTCAGTTCAGGGGGTGGTGGCGGGGAGGCCAGTGGCAGTGAAATGTCTACATTTGGAAATGTATGTTATTGAAAGAATAAAGAATATTTCTTGGCTGTGGGATCACTTTGCATTGTGCCTCCAGTGTTTGACACGTTTTTGGTCCTGTGTCATAGCTTCACTGGGTTGGAAGCTCATTTTAGCTATGCCTTATGCTCCTCCTGGCATGCTCTCATACACTTTTCCCTGAACCCTGATGTTCCCCGGCTTGATTTTAATGGTAGAGTGTGGGATATGCTGAACCACAAGGTTATAGTTGTATTGTATACAATTCAGCTACTGCTGATGGCTACAGTATCTCATGGATGCCCAGCTTTGAGCTGCTAGGTCTGTTCTGAATATATGCCACTTAGTACGGTGGTAGTGCAGCATAACATGATGGAGGATATCCTTAGTGTAAAGATAGGACTTTGGTTCCATAAAGACTGCCCAGTCGTCACTCCTACTGATACTGATCTACAGTGCATCTGCCACAAGTAGATTGGTGAAAGTAGGCTTTTCCCTCATATTGTTTCTCTCACCACCTGCTGCAGGTCCAGTATGGCAGCTATTGGCCTTCAGGACTCGACCAGCTCAGTCAGTAGCAATGCTGCTTAGCCATTGAAGGCAATGCAGTCCCCAACCCAGAATACATTCTATGGCCTTGCTATCCGCAGCACTTCTTCCAAGCGGTGTTCAACATGGACAAGTACTGACTCATCAGTTGAGGGAGGGCACTTAGTGGTAATCAGCAGGAGGCTTCCTTGCCCATTTTATTTTATTTTTTATTCATTCAAGGGATGTGGGCTTCACAGGCTAGGGCAGCATTTATTGCCCATTCCTAATTGCCCATGAGAAGGTGGTGGTGAGCTGCCTTCTTGAACTTCTGCAGTCCCTGTGGTGTAGGTAAATCCACAGTGCTGTTAGGGATGGGAGTTCTAGAATTTTGACCCAGCGACAGTGAAGGAACTGCGATATATTTCCAAGTCAGGAAGGTGAGTGGCTTGGAGGGGAAATTCCAGGTGGTGGTGTTCCCATGTATCTGTTGCCCTTGTCCGTCTAGATGGTAGTGGCAGTGGGATTGGAAGGTGCTGTCTAAGGAGCCTGGGTGTGTTTCTGTAGTGCATCTTGTAGATGGTACACACTGCTGCTCCTGTGTATCAACAGTGGAGGGAGTGAATGCTTGTGGATGTGGTGCCAATCAAGTGAGCTGCTTTGACCTGGATAGTGTCAAGCTTCTTGAGTGTTGTGGGAGCTGTACTCATCCAGACAAGAGGAGAGTATTCCATCACACTCCTGCCTCGTGCCTTGTAGATTGTGGACAGATTTTGGGGAGTCAGGAGGTGAGTTACTGATTGCAGGATTCCTAGCCTCTGAGCTGCTCTTGTAGCCACAGTATTTATATGGCTAGTTCAGTTCAGCTTCTGGTCAATGGTAACCTCCAGGATATTGATAGTAGGGGATTCAGTGATCGTAATGTCATTGAATGTCAAAGGGGCGGTGGTTAGATTCTCTCTTGTTGGTGATGGTCATTGCCTGGAGCTTGTGTGGTGCGAATGTTAGTTGCCACTTGTCAGCCCAAGCTTGGATATTGTCCAGGTCTTTTTGCATTTGGACATGGACTGCTTCAGTATCTGGGGAGTTGCGAATAGTGCTGAACATTGTGCAATCTTCAGTGAACACCCCCACTTCTTACCTTATGATGGAAGGAAGGTCATTGATGAAGCAGCTGAAGATGGTTGGGCCTAGGAGACTACCCTGAGGAACTCCTGCAGTGATGTCCTGGAGCTCAGATGACTAAGCTCCAACAACCACAACCATTTTCCCTTGTGGTCGGTATGACTCCAACCAGTAGAGTGTTTTCCCCCTGATTCCCATTGACCCCAGTTTTGCAAGAGCTCCTTAATGCCACATTTGGCCAAATGCAGCCTTGATGTCAAGGGCAGTCACTCTCACCTCACCTCTGGAGTTCAGCTCTTTTGTCCATGTTTGAACCAAGGCTGTAAAGAGGTCAGAAGCTGGGTGACACTGGTGGAACCCAAACTGAGCAGCAGTGAGCAGGTAATAAAAGCAAAAAATTCTGGAAAAACTCAACAGGTCTGACAGCATCTGTGAAAAGACTTACTTTTATATCAGTGAGCAGGTTATGGCCTGATGCCTTGCGACTTCATGGGGTGCAGAGACAATGGCCAGGATTTTCCCCTCGGCGATTTGGGGGCGGGGCCTGCTCGCCAAGGGGAAAATGACGCGGGATGAGGTCGGGAGGAATCCCCGACGTCATCCCGGGCCATTTAAATTTTTAGGAAGGCGGGCAGACAGCAAAATCAGCTGTCCGCCCGCCGACCTGTCAATGGCCAATTGAGGCTATTGACAGGCTCATTAAGATAATTAAAGACCTGTCCGTCCAAGCTTAAGGCTGGCGGGCAGGGCAGGAGCCCCAGCGGGCTCCAGATTATTCATGAAACTTCATCCACTGGTGGGATGAAGTTTCATGTCAGTTTTTTTAAAAATGTAATAAATTTTAAGTGTTTATTATTAACATGTCCCATCTCATTGTCACATGAGGGGGACATGTTAATAATTTTAATATTTGTCTATTTTTAGACTTTACCTACCTGTCACTAATCTCCCTGAGACAGGACTTTGCCTCAGGGAGCAGTGCAATCTTTCGCGCGCATGCGCAAAAGAGTGCACTTTGACAGATGGGCTTCCCTCCATCCTCCGCACAGGAAGCGCATAGCACTTCCTGTCGGGCAGGCCACTGGGCGGGCCTTAATTGGCCCGCCCACTCAAAATGGCGCGGGCCCCGTTTCGGTGGCGGGGGTCAGCTGTCTGCCCACCGCCAAGCCAGTGGGGCCCGCACGCCATCAGAAGGCAAATTTCTGCCCAATGTTGAGGACTCCCAGCGCCACTTCCTTCTGACAGTATGCCACTTCTGTGCTGTAGCCATTCTATGATTTAATGATTTTATACTGAAAGCTTCTGTCCGGTCACTCCTCAACCTTCTCTCTTCCAAAGAGCCCCAGCCTCTTCAGCCTGTCCTGCGGCATTCCATTCTGCACATAAAACATTTTTGACAATATTGTGTTCTCACTTGTTTATGTCTCTCTCTCTGTGATAAAGGGGGTAACAAAACCATAAATACCTTTAATACTAACATGTCACAAAAATATACAGAATGAAACAACTTAATTTAACAGCAATACTGCTTTCAAAACCATCTTAACCAGCCCGAATCAATAATGAAATGGTCCTTGAGGAAAAAACAAGTTGAAAAAGAGAAAACAAACAATTGATCTACACCAGTTTCCATTAAAAAAGGGATGTGGTAAAAAGCAAAGTGGTGTAAATATTATTGCAGTAGTCAAATGAAAGATTGATTATGAAAATGTCCTCATTTCAAGTGATTGTTCTAATTTAGAACATAAAACATGTGCAGTATCTAATTAGCGCATTCATAAAATAAAAAGGGACAGTCATGAAGATGCAAGCATAGGAAATAACTAAAGCTATATAGCCAGATCTACTGGGAATGCAGGAATACGTGGTTAGCAAGATTAGGCACAAAATGTTAGCTCTGTTACTATTATTACAAAGGGCAGATGAACTGACCCCCCACCTAACACCATTGTGGGACTGTCAAAGGGACTATTATGTTTCCAGGAGAAAGCTTCTTCTCAGGCCAAATAAGGATGGGAAATAAATGTCAACTTTGTCAATGTTCACCATGTTTTGAAAACAAGTTTTCAATATAAGACAATGGCCGGGATTTGCAGCCCCGAAACTGTTGGACACAGAAAAATAGAAATATAGAAAATGGGAGCAGGTTTAGGTCATGTGGCACTTCGAGTCTGCTCTGCCATTCAATAGCTGATCCTCTATCGCAACGCCATACTCCCACTTTCTCCCCATACCCCTTGACGCCTTTCAAGCCTAGAAATCTATTTCCTTCTTAATTATATTCAGTGACTTGGTCTCCACAGCCTTCTGTGGTAGGGAATTCCATAGGTTCACCACCCTCTGAGTGAAGAAGTTTCTCCTCATCTCAGTCCTAAATCGTCTACCCAGTATCTTTAGACTGTGACCCCTTTGTTCTAGTCACCCCCCAACACCACCCCAGCCAGAGGAAACATCATTCCTGCATCCAGTCTGTCCAGCCATGTCGGAATTTTATATGTTGCAGATGGGATGGGAAAATTTGGAGAGCCATTTAATGGCTCTCCAAATTTTCCCATCCCACCTATGATGATGCCCTCCAGTGGCAGGGCTGGAAAATCCTGCACAATATGTCACTTGGTAGTATTGAACTTGAATGTTGTTGAAAAGAGAGACATGTTGCTGAAGTTTTTTTGTCTTGCACTCATCAGGATAAATGCAAGAATGCCAAATTTCAAACGATCATAACAGTTTATACTACAGGAGGAAAGGTTGCTGATTGGTTGGCAAGTTGACTCTGATTGGCTGAGGTGTGGAACAACTAGCCATTTTGCTTTGGATTTTGCAAGCATGGGCTGGTTGATTATGGTCTGTACTCTGCCTACTATGAATAGCCAGAGGAATATTAAATGTGATTCCATGATTGGCCCACACTTGCTGAACAATAATGAGTGCATTAATAGTTGCACTAACAACCAATTCAAAATAATCAATCGAGCTTGTAACATATATGCTTGCTAAGAATGACATACATTCATCCATAGGGAACTATGGATGTAAGGAAAAGGAATATGTTCAATGAGATCCTCAGGGTAGTGTCCTAGGTCCAAACATCTTCAGCTACTTCATCCATGACCTTCCTTCCATCATAAGGTCAGAAATGGGGATGTTCACTGATGATTGCACAATGTACAGCACCATTTGCAACACCTCAGATACTGAAGCAGTCCATGTCCAAATGCAGCAAGACCGGGACAATATCCACACTTGGGCTGACAATTGGCAGGCAACATTTGCGCCACACAGGTACCAGGCAATGACCATCTCCAGCAATAGAGAATGCAATCATCGCCCCTTGAAATTCAATGGCATTACCATCATTGAATCCCCCACTATCAACATCGTGGGGATTACCATTGACCAGAAAATGAACTGGACTAGCCACATAAATACTGTGGCTACAAGAGCAGGTCAGAGGCTAGGAATCCTGTGGCAAGTAACCCATCTCCTGACTCCCCAAAGCCTGTCCACCATCTATAAGGCACAAGTGGGAGTGTGATGGAATGCTCTCCACTTGCCTGGATGAGTGCAGCTCCAACAACACTCAAGAAGCTTGACACCATTCAGGACAAAGCAGCCCACTTGATTGGCCCAACATCCACAAACATTCACTCCCTCCACCACTAACAAACAGTGGCAGCAGTGTGTACCATCTACAAGATGCACTGCAGAAACTCACCAAGGCTCCTTAGACAGTACCTTCCAAATCCATGACTGCTACCACCTAGAAGAACAAGGGCAGCAGATACATGGGATCCCAGCACCTTGCATTTCCCATCCAAGCCACTCACAAACCTGACTTGGAAATATATCGTCATTCCTTCACTGTCACTGGGTCAAAATCTTGGAACTCCCGAACAGCACTCTGGGTGTACCTACATCACATGGACTGCAGCAGTTCAAGAAGGCAGCTCACCACCACCTTCTCAAGGGCAGTTAGGGATGGGCAATAAATGCTGGCCTAGCTAGCAATGCCCACATCCCATGAATGAATTAAAAAAAAAGCCCTGCACATTTTTGAATTACCTAGAAGCATGGGGAACCTATTCTTTCCCATTTTATTGTCCGCTGTAATGCCATGGCCAATCAGCGTTGGACTTGCCAACCAATCAACCTTTTCTCTTATAGTATAAATTGTTGTGATTTTTTGAAAATTGCCATTCTTGCATTTGTCCTGACAAGTGCAAGACAAAAAGTTTGGGCAACGTGTCTCTCTTTTCAACAAAATTCAAGTTTTTTAACTGCAAAGCAATATATGATTTCAGCCTGTTTTTTAAATGGGACCCTGGATATAAAAATTATTTAAAGAGCCTTTTGCATAAGATGCTCTTACTTCTTTGTTTCCATAACTTTCAGAGACTGTAATTTGGAGGAGTCGCACATGCTAAACTTTAAGTTCAGGCTGAAACAGCACTGGCTGAATCAGTGTATATTACACCATGAAAAATCTAACTTCCCCTACATTTACTTCATATCATTCCATGCTCTTGATAACCACCAAAGTCTTGTTTATAAGGTACCTATTTTCCTTACAGTTGCACACCAAGATTGCACCATCATATAGAATAAGGAAGAAGTGGAGAAGTCTCCGACTGTCCTGGTGGGGGCTGGAGGTATCAGACGTCCACGGTGGGAAGGAGACAGTGTGGGTCGAGACACTGGAAACTGTTAAAGTTACTCGAGAGAACGGAATGCTGCAAGTTCAGAGGAAGTTAGATTATAGTGAGAGGGAGGAGCAGAGAAATCGAGATAGTCATTTCACACCAGCAGTTCTCAATGAAAATATCAGGAGAGGGTAAGAGGCCAAAGCTCCTGGTGCATTGGGAACTTCTCCCTGGTCCCAAGCGCAGAGCTTCTCCGGATCCAGCTTCTTCCAGCTAGCACACCAGCTATGGGATAATCTACCCCAACATCCCTCAGAGGGACTGATTCTCCCTGAACCACAGTTCACACCTCCAATATGTTCATGCTGGTGTACTGACAATATAAGATTACATGCTGAACAGAGCTACATGATCCCACAATCAACAGATCAAATCAAATCAAATCAAAGCTTTGCCACATCCACATGTGAATGGTGGTGGATAATTAAACAACTACCTGGAGGAGGAATCTCCACAAACATCACCATCCTCAATGATGGGGGAATCCACCATGTAGGTCCAAAAAGATAAGGCTAAAGAGCTCACCAAAACCTGTCCACTATCGACAAGGCACAAGTCAGGAAGGTGATGGAAAACTCTCTACTTACCTGGAGCAGCTCAATGTCACCCAGGACAAAGCAACCGGTTTGATCAGCACCCCATCCACCACCTTAAACATTCACTTGCTCCAACACCACACACAGTGGCAGCAGTGTGTACCATTCATGAGATAGACTACAGCAAGACACCAAGGCTCCCTTGACAGCATCTTCCAAACTGGCGACTTCCACCGCCTAGAAGAATAAGAAGAGTAGGTGCCTAGGAACACCATCAGTTGTAAGTATCCATTCAAGCCACACACTATCCTGATTTGGAATTATATTGCTGCTCCTGCACTGTCACTGCGTCTAAAATCTGGAACATCCTCCATAACAGCACTATGAGAACACCTGCACCACGTGGACTCCAGTGATTCAAGAAGACAATTAACCACTATCTTATCAAGGGCAGTGATGGGCAACAAATGCTGACCTTGCTAGCAATGCTCACGTCCCATGAATAAATGACAAAAGGAGGTTAAAAAATTTAAAGAATTTGCTTTTATATAGCGCCCTTCACCAGTTCAAGGCATTGCCAATCATTTATAGCCACTGAGGTACTTTCTCATATGTAGTTTTTTAAAAATTCATTCAAGGGATGTGGGCATTGTTGGCTGGGCCAGCATTTATTACCCACCCCTAATTGCCCTTGAGTAGTTTGTGGTGAGCAACCTTCTTGAACTGCTGCAGTCCATGTGGTATAGGTACACCCACAATGCTGTTGGGGAGGGAGTTCCAGGATTCTGACCTAGCGACAGTGAATGAATGGTGATATATTTCCAAGTCAGGATGGTGAATGACTTGGAGGGGAACTTCCAGGCGGTGGTGATCCCATCTATCTGTTAACCTTGTCCTTCTAGATGGTAGCAGTTGTGGTTTGGAAGATACTGCCTAAGGAGCCTTGGTGAATTCCTGCATTGCATCTTGTAGATGGTACACACTGCTGTTACTGTGCGTTGGTGGTAAAGGGAGTGAATGTTTGTGGATGGGGAGCCAATCAAGCGGGCGCTTTGTTATCAATGGTGTCAAGCTTCATGAATGTTGTTGGAGCTGCACTCATCCAGGCAAGCGGAGGGTATTCCATCACACTCTTGACTTGTGCCTTGTAGATGGTGGACAGGCTTTGGGGAGTCAGGAGGTGTGTTACTCGCTGAGGGATTCCTAGCCTCTGACCTGCTCTTGCAGCCACAGTATTTATACGGCTAGTCCAGTTCAGTTTCTGGTCAACAGTAAGCCCCCAAGGATGTTGATGGTGGGGGATTCAGCAATGGTAATGCCATTGAATGTCAAGCGGGCGATGGTTAGATTTTCTCTTGTTGGAAATGGTCATTGCCTGGCACTTGCATGGCGCGAATGTTACTTGCCACTTGTTAGCCCAAATGTGGATATTGTTCAGGTCTTGCTGCATTTGGACATGGACTGCTTCAGTACCTGGGGAGTCGCGAATGGTACTGAACATTGTGCAATCATCAGCAGACATCCCCACTCCTGACCTTATGATGGAAGGGAGGTCATTGATGAAGCAGCTGAAGATGGGTGGGCCTAGGGCACTACCCTGAGGAACGCTGGAAGTGATGCCCTGGAACTGAGATTATTGACTTCCGACAACCGCAAGCATCTTCCTTTGTGCTAGGTATGACTCCAACCAGTGGAGAGTTTTGCCCTTGCTCCCATTAAATCCAGTTTTGCTAGGACTCCTTGATGCCACACTCTTGTCAAATGCTGCCTTGATGTCAAGGGCAGTCACTCTCACCTACACCTAATGTAGAAATGAACATGGTGACAGCCATAAAGAGAAACTGAAAGAGATATAAGATACAGCACAATGAAAATCTTACATACAGTCACATCAACAGTGTTGGGATTTTCCAAGACTTGTCAGCATTTGCCAATTGAATGCAGAATTTCTTTCTGACAACTGTAATTTTCCTAAAGTTGTCGAATAATTCCCCAAAATCTTTTCAATTCTATGTACATGCAAATAGTGAAAATCTGCGAGTGCAAGAAACAAATGTGCACAGTGCCCCTGTCTTGGCCCAGCCTTTGCTGGGAGACCAGTAAAGGGAATTAAAATCCAGTTTTGATTAGAGTCAAGAGCCGTGTACTGCAAAACTGGAGTTTATCATTTTCAGTGTTATAGTGGCTATGTTAATATCTGAGCAGCTATCATTGTGGGATAAATCTTTCCTATATTAGTATCCTTCTGTTGTGTTATAAGGTATTATCTCTTTGAGGGATGAATTCAAGAATCAGATGTGACATTTAATGACTTTACAACAGTTTTACCTTAGGTTTTCACTTAATCAATTGGATATTTAAGCAAGATTAACTTATCAGTCATTGGGCATTTGAGGCAGTCATGCTATCTCACTGGATGGGCACATAGGGTTAAATTGAACATCAGTGTGGGCACAAAATGGGCAGTAGCAGATTGGTCACCCATTATACAGCTCACTCAGTTTTACTTTTCATTGAAGTCAATGGGAAGGAAAACTGTGGCTCTAAAGAAGGCAAGAAAAATTGGATGGGGTGAATAGTGGGCAGCTGATCCACTGACCAATTTTGTGCTTCCACTGAAGTTGAACTTAACCCACATAATATCTTTGCATTTGATGATTAATAAACCATAATAAAATCTAGATGTTAAATTCTATCACATTTTTACATATTAATTGACCCCTATACATTAAAGAAATGTTTCTGCAATTTGATGCTTGGAGATTTGATGGAATATAATTTCTTGGTCAATGTTTAATAAGGGTCTTAGAACAGCCAAATAAGGAAAAAATATTCTAAATCCAACATAAATTAAGAACCTGAAATAAAAGACAATTAGCTACACACCCTGAAAATTACTTGCTTAAAGATTCATTTTAATTTGATATACGTTTTTTTTAATAGCTCGTAAAATTCCCATCGAGTTCCCCAAGGTAAGTTGATGAAAATAATGAATTTAAGAAGGAGATTTTGTGAGCAGGGCCATCTAATGACCAGAACTTGCAATTGCACTGTGACAGGACACTGCAAAAGGTAACGGGAAATGCTGACTGTTATGAAAGTATAATAATTTTCATACTATTTTTCTGGTTTATTGTAAAGTAGGTTTTTGAGTGTGAGCAAAGATATTTCTGTCATTGTGATTTAATTACATTTGGAGTCAGGTAAACTGCAAGCTTGAAATTATTGAAAGAAGATAGGTGTTGAAATGTACCTGAAATGCTAATGAGTAAACATGGGCGCTGTCTTAGCATGTAGGGTGTGAAGGAAATTTGCATTTTTAGATAAGTGAAGGGATTGTTTGTATTTCAAAGAGATATTAATCTATTTACAACTAGACAGATAAGCAAGGCTAAGGAATGTGTTTATTTTTCCCAAAGATTACTGACAATATTGGCAACGTGAAAGTTTTTATATATTGTGGGAAAGGTATAGTTCCAAAGACATATGGAACAATGGAATTTACATACTAAAGAGAGAGAAACATATATAAAGGAGAATGAAAGGCTATGTTGAGGGCCATGTAAGATCTAACAGGAGTGCGTGAAACAGCCTTGAATAATCCTCCAGCCATTTGTGCATAAGTCTGTTGTGCCCAATAACTAAAGTTGGACAAAGCCACTTGGAATTCCACTGTCAAGTGGGTACTGTGTTAACTTGCTGGTTTTTTAAAATAAATTTAAAATCTATTTTGGATTGTTGCCTTAAAGGGGGTGTGTAACTGGTTAATTAGGAATTTTAGGATTTGTTATAGCAGTAAATAATTGTAGTCTTATATATGTGCTTGAAATCTTTTTTTTTTGTTAATAAATATTTTAATTTGATTTTTAAAATCTCTAAGATCTTGGTGGACTCATTACTTCTGAATTCAATGCACACATCTTCTCATAATTAATACGAATTGCAAAAATGTTGTAATAGCATGGCCAAGTTTCCCTTATGGATTTGGTCCGCCTGGCACACATCATCTGCCACATCATAACATCACATACCCTAAATTACAATGGTCGTATTCATAGATTCAGAGCCAATTGGTGGCCATTTGGTCCATCAAGTTCATGCCGGTCTGCCAGTCAGCTGCTTTGTTGGTAAATGATAACAGAAAATCATGAACAAAAATTATAACAACAGGTAGTGCAGTTTGTGGACAGGAAGCATCACGGAACATGCAATATCATATATATTGAGAAGCTAAGTGAAGGATTAAGGTCTATTGTGCAGAAAATTATCAAGATGGAAAATAACAGAAGTTGAGGTAATTTTTAAATTTATTCTTTCATGGAATGTGGGTATCGCTGGCAAAGCCAGCATTTGTTGTCCATTCCTACTTGTCCTTGAACTGAGTGGCTTGCTAGGCCATTTCAGAGGGCAGTTAAGAGTCAATCACATTGCTGTGGATCTGGAGTTACATGTAGGCCAGAATGGGCAAGGATGGCCTCATCCTCACCGACCTGCCTGTCGCAGATGCATCTGTCCATGACAATATCGGTAGCAGTGACCACCGCACAGTCCTTGTGGAGACAAAGTCCCGTCTTCACATTGAGGATACCCTCCATCGCGTTGTATGGCATGGCTACCGTGCTAAATGGGATAGTGTTTGAAAAGATCTAGCAACTCAAGACTGGGCAACCATGAGGTGCTGTGGGCCATCAGCAGCAGCAAAATTGCACTCATCTGCAATCTGTAACCTCATGGCCTGGCATATCCCCCCTCTACCATTATCACCAAGCCAGGGGATCAGCACTGGTTCAATGAACAGTGCAGGAGAGCATGCCAGGAGCAGCACCAGGCCTAGCTAAAAATGAGGTGTTAACCTGGTGAAGCTATAACACAGAACTACTTGCATACCAAACAGCATAAGTAGCGAGTGATAGACAGTGAAGCGATTCCATGATCAATGGATCAGATCTTAGCTCTACAGTCCTGCCACATTCATCCATTAATGGTGGTGCACAATTAAACAACTCACTGGAAGAGGAGGCTCCACAAGTGTCCCCATCCTCAATGATGGGGGAGCCCAGCGCATCAGTGCAAAGGTTAAGGCTGAAGCATTCACAAAAACCTTCAGCCAGAAGTGCCGAGTGGATGATCCATCTTGACCTTCTCTGGAGATCCCCAGCAACACAGATGCCAGTCTTCAGCCAATTCAATTCACTCCATGTGATATCAAGAAATGGCTGAAGGCACTGGATAGTGCAAAGTCTATGGGCCTTGACAATATTCCGGCAATAGTACTAAAGACTTGTGCTCCAGAACTTGCTGCGCTCCTAGCCAAGCTGTTCCAGCACAGCTAGAACACTGGCATCTACCCAGAAATGTGGAAAATTGCCCAGATATGCCCTGTATACAAAAAGCAGGACAAATCCAACCCGACAAATTACCATGCCATCAGTCTACTCTCAACCATCAGTAAAATGATGGAAGGGGTCATCAACAGAGCTATCAAGCGACACTTGCTTAGAAATAACCTGCTCGCTGATGCTCAGTTTGGGTTCTGCCAGGGTGCCTCAGCTGCTGCCTCATTACAGCCTTAGGTCAAACATAAACAAAAGGGCTGAACACCTGAGATGAGGTGAGAGCAACTGCCCTTGACATAAAGGCAGCATTTGACCAAGTGTGGCATCAAGGAGCCCTAGCAGAACTGGAGTCAATGGGAATCAGGGGGAAAACTCTCCATTGGTTGGGGTCATACCTAGCACAAAGGAAGATGGTTGTGGTTGTTGGAGGTCAGTCATCTCAGCTCCAGGACATCACTGCAGGAGTTCCTCAGGGTAGTGTCCTCAGCCCAACCGTCTTCAGCTGCTTCATCAATGACTCCTCAGATACTGAAGCAGTCTATATCCAAATGCAGCAAGACCCGACCAATATCCAGGCTTGGGCTGACAAGTGGCAAGTAACATTCGCGCCACACAAGTGCCAGGCAATGACCATCTCCAACAAAAGAGAATCTAACCATCGCGCCCTTGACATTCAATGGCATTACCATCACTGGATTCCCCACTATCAACATCCTGGGGTAACCATTGACCAGAAACTGAACTGTGCTAGCCATGTAAATATTATGGTTACAAGAGCAGGTTAGAGGCTAGGAATCCTGCAGCGAGTATCTCACCTCCTGACTCTCCAAAGCCTGTCCACCATCTACAAGGCACAAGTCAGGAGTGTGGTGGAATACTCCCCACTTGCCTGGGTGAGTGCAGCTCCCACAACACCGTCCGAGACAAAGTAACCTGCTTGATTGACTCCCCATCCACAAACGTTCACTCCCTCCACCATCGATGGACTCTGGCAGCAGTATGTACCATCTACAAGATGCACTGCAGAAACTCACCAAGGCTCCTTAGACAGCACCTTCCACACCCACGACCACCACCATCTAGAAGGATAAGGTCAGCAGGTCTATGGGAACACCACCACCTGGAAGCTCCCCTCCAAGCCACTCACTATCCTGACTTAGAAATATATCGCCGTTCCTGCACTGTCACTGGGTCAAAATCCTGGAACTCCCTCCCTAACAGCACTGTGGATGTACCTACATAACATGGACTGCAACGGTTCAAGAAGGCAGCTCACCACCAACTTCTCTGGGGCAATTAGGGATGAGCAATAAATGTTGGCTTAGCCAGTGATGCCCACATCCATGAAAGAACAAAAAAAATCTCTTTGTAATGTTTTCTGTGACTTGGTGCATGTAGATAAATCATAAATAAAACTGTGTGCTTGTCAAATTGTTTGCTGTTCAGTAAGCATTTGTCTTCTATCTATTGAACCCTGATGTATTATTTAGTGGAGTGATCATATTGAAGATTTCTTATAAACTAGAAGAATGAAGCTAAACCTTAAAATGGGATTATCTGCACATCACCAACGAACATCTAGGTTTACTCACTTATACAGAGCTTGAAAGATTTTAGCTTATTTGTAAACTAAAAGTAGCATAATTTTCAAAAATGTAATAGTTTTGCCTGTACATTGGAGTTGGTGAATTTAATCACACAGGCTCATATAGGAAATTGATAATAGATCATTTTTGATAGTACAATATACAAACACTCATTATGCTAAAGTAGACATCCTAAACACAAACTAAACATTCATTCTTTTTGGTCACTTACCACCCGCTTTCCTCTAGCTAAGAATGGTAATAGTCTCTGGTTGCAGGTGGGTAATTTCCATTAACATGAGGAGGGTCAATAACAATAACCTGCATTTACATAGTGCCTTTAATGCCCTGAGGTTATACAGCGAAATGTGACACTAAGCTGCATGAGAGGTTATAAGGGCAAATGGCCAAAAGTTTGGTCAGAGCTAGGTTTTAATGTGTGTCTTAAAGCCAAGTAGAGGAGAGGCGTAGGGAGGGGATTCCAGAGTTTAAACCTTGGCATTTGAAGGATCAGACACCAATGGTGAAGAAATTCAAATTGGGGATGCTTATGAAGCCAGAATTATATGAATGCAGGTATCCTGGAGGCTTGTGGGTCTGGAGGAGATTGCAGAGATAGGGAGGGCAAGGCCATGGAGCAATTTGAAAATAAAACTGAGAATTTTAAAATTAAGCAGTTGCTTAACTGGGAGCTAATAATAGGTCAACGTACACATGGGTGAATGGGATTGGGGCAAGTAAGGACACAGCAGCAGAACTTTGGATGATCTCAAGTTTTCAGAGGGTAGCATGTGGGAGGTTGGCCAGGAATATGTTAGATTAGTCAAGCCTAGAGATAACGAAAGCATGGATGAGGATTTCAGCAGCAGATGAGCTGAGGCAGGATGGGGTTGGGTAGTTATGGAGGTGGAAATCGGTGACCTTAGCAATGGTGTGGATATGTGAAAAATATTCTAGTTATGAAAAGCAACTTAAGATACTGGGGCTACTCCCACTGGAGTGAAGAGGACTCAGAGGAGAAAATAATGGAGGTTTTGACTTGGTCAGCAATGAAGGGTCATCGATTTCAAATTGCCATACATAAAATGAGCAGATTCGGAGGAATCTGTTTATTCAAAGGGTTTGGGAGTTTTGAGTGCTATGTCACAGAGTGTGCCTGAGATGATGAAAATCGCAATTACAATTCAGTGAAAATTGTTTAAATATTTGAAGCAGAGGAAGATACAAGCACATGCAGAGAAACCCTGGCATGACAAACTGAGGCACAGTGGGCAGATGACCTCCGGCTGTGCAGAAAACTTCCAAGAAGATAGAGTCTAACTACTTCCCCTTGACATTCAATGGCATTATGATCCTCAGTCTCCAACCATCCACATTCCGGGGGGTCACCATTGACCAGAAACTTAACTGGACCACCCGCATAAATACTGTGTCTATTAGAGCCTTTCAGAAGTTGGATATTTTATGGCAAGTGATTCTCATCCTGACTCTGTAAAGCCTGTCCATCATATACAAGGCACAAGTGAGGAGTGTGATGGAAAATTCTCCACTTACCTAGATGAGTGCAGCTCCAACAACACACATGAAGCTCGACTCCATCTTGGACAAAGCAGCCCATTTTATTGGCACCCCATCCACCATCTTAAATGTTCACCTCTTCCCCACCACCAGCCGACTGAGGCTGTAGTGTGTACCATCTACAAGATGCATTTTAGCAGCTTCCCAAGACTTCTTCAACATCACCTGCCAAACCTCCGACCTCTATGACCTAGAAGGGCAAGGTGCCTGGTGCCTGGTGCCACCACAGGTTCCATGATTCTTTCCAAATCACACATCATCCTAACTTGGAAAAACATCTCAGTTCCTTCATGCCATTTACCATGTATATAGTCCTGTGTTAGCTTCATCAGGTTGGTGACTCATTTTCAGGTACTCCTGGCATGATCTTCTGCATCCTCAAGGTTTGGGACATCTGCTTGGGGCTTGCAGTGGGAGGGGGAGGACTCAGTTGTCATGGGCCATGTAGCTACCAACGACATGGGCAGGACAAAGGAGGAGGTTCTGCAGAGTCAGTATGAGGAGCTTGGCACTAAATTAAGAAGCAGAACCTCAAAGGTCATAATGTCTGGATTATTACCTGAGCCATGTGCAAATTGGCATAGGACAAATCAGATTAGGGAGATGAATGCATGGCTCAAAGACTGGTGTGGGAGAAGTGGGTTCCAGCTCGTGAGGCACTAGCACCAGTATTGGGGAAAGTGGGATCTGTACCGTTGGAACGGTCTACACCCGAACTGTGCTGGGACCGGTGTTCTTGCAAGCTGAATAGCTAAAGAAGTAGAGAGGGTTTTAAACTAAGTAGTGGGGGCAAGGTACAAACTTGAGAAGATGTGGTAAATCAAAGAGCAGAGACAAAGCAAAAGAGGAAGGTGCTAATACGGGAAATGAAAAACAGACGGTTACAGACCATAAGACATAGGAGCGGAAATTAGGCCATTCGGTCCATCGAGTCTGCTCCGCCATTCAATCATGGCTGATAAGTTTCTCAACCCCATTCTCCCGCCTTCTCCCCATAACCTTTGACCCCCTTACCAATCAAGAACCTATCTATCTCGGTCTTAAATGACCTGACCTCCACAGCCTTCTGTGGCAATGAATTCCATAGATTCACCACTCTCTGGCTAAAGAAGTTTCTCCTCATCTCTGTTCTAAAAGGTCTTCCCTTTACTCTGAGGCTGTGCCCTCGGCTTCTAGTCTCTTCTATTAATAGAAATATCTTCCCCACGTCCACTCTATCCAGGCCTTTCAGTATTCTGTAAGTTTCAATCAGATCCCCCCTCATCCTTCTAAACTCCATCGAGTATCGACCCAGAGCCCTCAGGAAGGGATAGAGGGTACAAATCTAACAGTAAATCAACAGATGAGACTAGAGGTTTTAAAAAGAATAAAAGGGTAAACCTAAAGGCTCTGTATCTGAATACACGAAACATTCAAAACAAAACAGATAAACTGAGAGCGCACATAGAAATAAATAAGTACAATTTTATAGCCATTACAGAGACATGGCTGCAGGAAGACCTGGATCGGGACCTAAATATTAAAGGGTATACGATATTCAGGAAGGGCAGGAAGCAAGTAAAAGGTGGAGGGTTGGCTCTATTCGTTAATGATGGTATTAGCACAATGGAGAGGGAGGACCTAAGTTCAGGAAACCAGGATATGGAAACAGTTTGGGTAGAGATGAGAAATGGTAAGAGCATGAAGTCATTTGTGGGAGTTGTGTACAGGCCCACTAATAGTGGTAGAATGGAGCATAAAGGAAGAAATAAAGGGAGCTTGTCAGAAAAGCACAGCAATAATCAGGGAGATTTTAATCAACATATAGACAGGAAAAGTTAGATGGGCAAAGATAGGCTAGATGAGGAGTTCATAGGATGTTTCTGGGATAGTTTCTTAGAGCAGCATGTTCTGGAGCCAGCCAGAGTGCAGGCTATACCAGAGCTGGTATTGCGCAACAAGATGGGATTAATTAATGATCTCATAGTGAAGGCACCCCTATGTAGCAGCGACCATAATATGCTTAAATTTTACATTCAGTTTGAGGAAGAGAAGACTGGGTCTGAGACTATGTTTTTAAACTTAAATAAGGGCAATTGTGAGGGCATGAAAGCCCAGCTGGCTAAAGTGATTTGGCAAATTAGGTTAAGGGGTAGGTCAATATAGATGCATTGGCAAACATTTAAGGAGATATTTCAGAATATTCCAATGAATAAGAAAAAGTCCAAGGGACGGACACACCATCTGTGGTTAACTAGAAAAGTTAAAGATAGTATCAAACTTAAAGAAAAGGTATATAATTGTGCAAAGATAGATAGAGGGTCAGGAGATTGGACGGAATATAAGGAACATTTTCCCTATGACAGATGTTAAGCTAATTGGCCTGTAGTTTTACGCTTTCTGTCTCCCTCCTTTTTTGAATAATGGAGTTACATTTGCTAACTTCCAATCTAATAGGACCTTCCCCAGATCAAGGGAGTTTCGGGAAGTTAAAACCATTGCATCAACTGTCTCACTAGCCACTTCTTTTAGGACCCTAAGATGAAGTCCATCAGGGCCCAGGCAACTTGTCAGCCCACAGCTCCAATAATTTACTCAGTACCACTCCTCTGGTGATTGTAATCTTCCTGAGTTCCTCCCTCTCTTCTATTTACTGATTTATAACTGCTTCTGAGATGTTACTTCTATCCTCTATAGTGAAGGCTGATGCAAAATACCTGTTCAATTCATCTGCCATTTCCTTGTTTTCTATTATCAATTCCCCAGACTTACTTTCTATAGAACCAATGTCACTTTGTTAACTAATTTCTTTTTAAAATATTTACATAAAACTCTTACTATCTGTTTTTATATTTCTGGCGAGCTTTCTCTCATACTATATTTTTCCCTCCTTATAACATATTGGCATGGATAGAAGATTGGCTAGCTAACAGGAAGCAGAGAGTATGCCTAAATGGGTCTTTTTCAGGTTCGTAAGGTTTAGTGAGTGTTGTGCCACAGGGATCAGTGCTGGGACCTCATATAAATGACTTGGATGAAGCAGTGGATGGGGTAGTTGCCAAATTTGCTGATGACACAAAGATAAGTCGTGAAAGTAAGTTGTGAAAAGGACATAAGGAGGCTACAAAAAGATAGAGATAGGTTAAGAGAGTGGGCAAAAATCTGACAAATGGAGTATAATGTGGAAAAATGTGAAATTGTCCATTTTGGCAGGAAGAATAAAAGAGAGGCATATTATCTAAATGGTGAGAGATTGCAAAGCTCTGAGATGCAGAGGGATCTAGGTGTCTTAGTGCATGAATTCCAAAAGGCTAGTATGCAGGTACAGCAAGTAATCAGGAAAACTAATAGAATGTCATCAATTGTGAGGGGACTTGAATACAAAAGTAGGGAAAGTTATACTTCAGTTATACAAGGCACTAGTGAGACCACATCTGGAGTACTATGTACAGTACTGGTCACCCTATTTAAGGAGGGATATAAATGCATTGGAAGCAGTTCAGAGAAGGTTTATTAGTCTAATTCCTCGAATGGGCAGGTTGTCTTATGAGTAAAGTTTGGACAGGCTAGGCTTGTATCCATTGGAATTTAGAAGAGTAAGAGGTGACTTGATTGAAACATATGAGGTCCTGAGGGGACTTGACAGGGTGGATGTGGAGAGGATGATACCTCTTTTGGGAGAGTTTAGAACTAGGGGTCACTGTTTAAAAATAAAGGGTCCTGGAGGGCATCCATTGCCCGTGACCATGAAAGTGACAGTGGCACTCAATTTTTACACCAGTGACTCCTTTAGGGCTCCACAGGTGACCTCTGTGGGATATCACAAGCCTCCACTCACAAATGCATCCATGAGGTTACGGATGCCATCTTTGCGAAGGCACACAACTTTGTGCATTTCTTGCAGGACTAGGAGAGCCAGGATGCAAGAGCGCTGGGATTTGCCCAGATCTCAGGTTTCCCACAGGTGCAGGGTGCCATTGACTGCACTCGCATGGTGCTCTGGTCTCCGTGGCAATAAGCAATCAACTATGTCAACCTCATGGGCTTCTACTAGCTGCTGTACGGCCAGCACAATGCATCCTGCAGGTGTGCGCACAATTCCCAGGGACTGTCCATGTCTCCTACACCCTTAGCAGGTCTTAGGTCCTGATGTCTTCCAGGATCCACAGAGGCTGCAGGGTTGGCACCTCGGGGACAAGGGCCATAGCTGATGACACCCGTGCAGCTGAGCAAAGGTTTAATGAGGCTCATTCTGCAACTCGCAACTTGGTGGAGCAGACCATCATGATGCTAAAAATGAGGTTCCAGTGCCTGTATCGGTCTGGTGGAGCCCTGCAATATAGTCCACAGAGGGTGCCATGCATCGTCACCTGCTGCGCCCATTACAACCTGGCGCTGCAATGGGGAGAGGAGCTGACTGAGGAGGGGATGGAGGAGCTGCACGTCTCCTCCGATGAGGAGGTTATCAATGGGGAGAGGGTGAGGGGGTCCTCGAGGATGACAATGAAGGCGATGAGGCCATTGCACTGGCCAGACGAGGCAGGTGGACTCGGGAGGCCCTCATAGCGGCTAGATTTGGGGAGGATGATGACGACATGCAGTGAGGAGACACCATAGACCCTCTCATTGCATCTGTGAACGTTTGACTCCAGTCTGGCTGACAGCAGCGCGCATACGCTCTATGATAAAGCTCCTGTTATGGAGGCGCAGCGGAGGCCCTAATAGTCAGTCAATTCCAGGAGAATGATGACAACATGCAGTGAGGACACTCCATAGATTTTCACATAGCCTCTGAGAATGTCTGAATTCTGTCGGGCTGAGGGCAGCTCGTTGCGCTTTGTGATCAGGGTCATATCGCGGAAATGCGGTCGTGAAACTTTAAATGCACCTGATCATTTGTCAGCTTTCAGCTCCTAACCCCTTCAGGGGCACAGCATCACGGACACAGATGCTGACAAGGTGGGGGCCAGAGCACACAGAGAGAATGACGGAACTCTGTGACGCCTGCCCACGACATTCTGGCAGCAATGACAAGCACCATCGAGGTGCAGGCATCAGTAATGTGCCCAGTGAGTGTGAGGCCAGGCTATCACTTTGGTCTGAAGGCTGCACAGAGCACAGGGAAGAGGCCCTGGATTGATACACCTGCCTTTGTCTTGTGCAGAAACCAAGAGTTCACGTCTGAGTGACAAGAACACTGCTCTTCAGAACAAGGAATCATAGGCAGGGAGACATTCTTGGGAGTTTATTTACAAAAAGTGAACATTATGTACAAGTGATTAACACCCATGCCCAAGCTGGGCAACGACATCTTCTTAACCTTCCTAACCCTGCTGCTATGTCTTGGTGCTCCCCCGACATCCACAGCAGAGGTGGAGGCAGCCTGCTAATTGGTATGCCCAGTCTCTGATGACTTTAGCGGGCGTCCTCTGGAGGGCCGAGTCGGAGAGGGCCCCGGCTTCCTTTCAGGGCCCTGCTGTGTGGCAGTGGCACCCTCCTCGATCTGAGAGCTGGAGCTGTGGGGGTCACAGGAAGAGGGAATTCGGATGGGCCGGACACTCCTGGAGTCACCTGGGTGGATGGTCCTGGGGTGTTAAGCTGTTGGTCCTCCTCCCTGTGGGTGTCCGACAGCCCCTGGCTGACTTCTTGAGGAGAAGGGGAAGCTGGAGTGAGATCAAGCTGCCCTGCACCCCTCTCACGTACACATTGTTTGAGACTATCTATGATGTCGACAATGGAGTTCACCCCGCGCAGCAGTGCAGGACCGATGTCCTGGATCAAGGTCTCCATGGCAGCCACCATCCTATCAGTGTTGACCACGGTGCGTTGGTATGTCAGTGCTATCACCTCGGCCTAAAGGCAGACGGACTCCTCCATCGTGCCTTGCAATCTGAGGAGTGCAGCAGGCATCCCTTCCTGATGTTCCCGAGCTTGCTTTTGCAGCTCCAGCAACTGTGACTTTACTGAGTCCAGAGGCTTGTCATCTGACTCGGACTTAGGAGATTTCTAGCCTCCAGAAGTCCTCCGAGTGCTGGAGATCTGGGAAGTCCCTGCCACCGCCCGCTGTGGATCAGACAGTGCGATGTGCTCACCAGAGTGTGGTCCCAAGGCTACTCTACAGCTAGGTCCCACTGAGGTGTGTGTCTCTAGGCTAGTGGAGGACGTGGGTGAGCACTCTGGTGGGACTTCAATGAAAGTGCCTTTTGATTCCACTTCAGAGGTTTCTTCGGGGCTTGATTGGAGGCCCTGGATCATGGACTCCATTGGCTGTTTCCCAGGTGTGCCTGCGAAAGCAAGGAGAGATAATTAATGCGTGGCAGGGGACTGCAGAACAAGGGCAATGACTCACAGCATGGTTGTCTGATGGATGTTGCACTGCTGGATCCTCACTTGGTTGAGCACCACCAACCTCACCGTCAGTGCAGGAATGGTCCAGAACATCACCAGCCAGCTGGATGGCTCTGTTTTCAAAGTCCATGAGGACCTTGATTTCAGGAACTCCTCCACCAGTCTACAACCTCTCCCTCTTTTTGTGTGCCAGCTTGTGATGGGGAGAGTGTAAGCAGGACACCTGTCAGGCCAGATGATAAGTGTTCCTGGCATGTGTGGATGGTGACTGGTCCCATGGGCAAGATGAGGACAATGAAGGTGTGTGTGAAAGAGAGTGAATGGCGATGTTCTTGAACTGGCAGTGAGTGAGAACCCTGTGGATGTGTGATGGGCTTTGTTCAGTGTGTGAGTTGCAAGTGATGAGAAGAGTGACTTAACCTGTCAGAATGGAGGAGATCATTCATCCCCTTGCTGCACTGGGTGGCTGTCCTCTTTTGCAGGGTGTTGGCACTGACCACCACTACCATCATCTCCCAAGCTGGATTGGTGATGTTGTTGCACCTCCTGCGGCTAGATCGGGGGTAGAGAACATCACATCAGGCACTCCACAGCATCCAAAAGGCCCTCAAGGGACATGGCACTCAATTGCTGCAATCTTCTTCCTTTTTGGGATCATGTCTTCTATGCAGCAGTCCTGGGCTGGAAGCACTAAGAGGTGCGTGCGTGGCTGCACTTTAAATATGGTGACCGGCGTGATAAAGCGGCGAGTTGACGGAGTGGTGAGCAAATGACAGCCTGCCCACTGTCAAAACGGTGTGTTTCCCGGGAATGCATGCTTAATGAGGCTGGATTGGGACGATACGGCGTGAAAACCAACCATTGCGGCTGGCGGGTAAAACATTCTTTTTTCTGCCCGCTACCGCACTTAATGCAAATCTGGGATGATTCTGCCCCTTGCATTTGTGACACCTTGATGTGTGTCATAATGCTCAGTATGTCAGACTTACAAATATAGTGAGAAATACAATTACAGCATATTACTTAAAGTACAGTTTCTCGTAAATATTTAAGAAAAGCGTCCACCAAGAAATTACAATGATGGATTGGTTATAAGTCATAACAAAGCAATTTAAAAACACTTTTAAAAGATATAACTGATGCAGTGGTCAAAACAATCAATAAATGGGGAAGCAGATGGAGTTGAAATTGAATAAAATTCAGAATAAATACAACTGAAGACTCAGAGAAATATGTATTTTCATAAACTAATTTTGAATGTTCGATGGATCACTAAATGCATTACTTGCTTCTCTGTGAAGGGAGTTAGTGTATCTGTATTTTTGAACTTCGGGCTGGATTTTCAATCGCTGGTGGGGCAGAAGCTGGTGCAGTTGTGATTTGATAATTCCGCTCCTGGAGGGCAGCACTGGATTTCGCCACCTCTAGAACACAGTGCAACTTTCAATGGGAGGGCGGGCGGAGGGGGGTGTGTTTTGAACTCTCCACGCTTCCTGTTAAGCTAATTGTGGAACTAATTAAAAGGCCTCACCAGGCCAGTTTCAGATTTTCAATCGGCAGGCACAGGAAACATGCAGGCCCAGATTTTCGCCACGACAGAGAGCCACTCCATCATGGCTAAAATGGCGGAACTGCCCAAAGATCACAAGTCCCATCTCCAACACGGCACTTCCCATTTTCGCGGGGGTGGGGATGGGAATAGTTTTTGCACATTTTGTGCTTGCGCGTTTTGCGGAGGCAGCAGGCCACTTAAATCATCCATTGCCTCCACTGAAGTGGGATTTTGGTAGGCCAGGAGTGTGAAACTCGAAGTGTGCAGGTTAGAGCAGGTCTAAACTTTATGGGTTTATTTGGATAGCCAGAGTACCTCTTTGGAGAGGTAATGTACCTCTTTGGATATGGTCCTGAGACACCTTTGTGGCAGGTAATGTGTCCTTTGGTGTAGGTCAGGTACCCTTTTGGGAAGGTAAGGTGCCCTTTGGAATAGTTAAATTTGAGAGCGGGTGAAAAGAGGACCCGGAGACAGTAACCACAATGTGGAAGAGCGAGAGGACCCAAAAGACAGTAACCACCACCTAGAAGAGTGGTTGAAGAGAGGACTCGAAGACAGTAATCATCACCTAGAAGAGTGAGAGGACCCAAAGACAGTAACCACTACCTAGAAGAGCAAGTGGAAAGAAGACCTGGAGACACAGAGACTCCTTTTGTTAGAACATATAAATTCAGGCATTCTCAGTACCTCCAGAAATGAGTGTGCTGCCTCAACCGAGTGTGGGAGTTTGGTGAGCTGAAGGAATTCGGTGAGGAGCGGAGGGAGGTGCTCCTTTGTTTTTTCTAACCCTTTCCCCTGTAAGGACTGGTTCTTGATCTACAACAAGGGAAGAAGCTAGCTGTTTGGTAAGTGTCTGGTAAATGGTCAAGGTCTATTCTATTCCTAAGATTTAAAATAGTACAGGGAATTTGTGATAAGACTAATAAATATATAAAAGAAAATAAACAACTGAATAAAATAATTCAGATTAAAGCACATAAGTATGACAGCACAGTCATACATGTCATAGCTGCAGCATGTGGGGGCTCCTGGTTACCAATGTTATCCAGGGCAGGCACATCTGCAGTAAGTGCCTGTGGCTTGAGGAGCTTTGGCTCAGAGTAATTGAGCTGGAGGCTGAGCTGCAGACTCTGCGACACATCAGGGAGGGAGAAAGTTACCTGGACACTTTGTACCAGGTGGCAGTCACACCTGTTAGGATAGGGTCTTCTAATTTGAAGGTGGTTCAGGGACAGGAGGGTGTGACAGTAGCTGAGGCAGGTAAGGGGACACAGAGGGCAGGAATGAGAGCCTCTGCAGTTGTCCAACAGGTTTGAGGTTCACTCAGCTTGTTTGGATGACAGTGGGGGCTGCAGGGTGGATGAGCTGACTGCCCATGGCACCGTGGTACAGGAAACCATTCAAGTGGAGGAGCACAAAGGAATGAAATGATACTAGGGGACAGTATAGTGAGGGGGATTGATATTGTTCTCTGTAGCAAGGAGCAAATGTCCAAATGGCTATATTGCCTGCTCGGAGCCAGGGTTTGGGACATTTGCTCAGGGCAGTGGATGAACCTGCAGTGGGAGGATCCAGAAGTCATGGGCCATGTAGGTACAATGACATAGGCAGGATGAGGAAGGAGACCCTACATAGTCAGTACGATGAGCTAGGCAACAAATTAAGAGCAGAATCTCAAAGGTAATAATTTCTGGGTTATTACATGAGCTACATGCAAATTGGCATATAGGACAAATAAGATTAGAGAGATGAATGTGTGGCTCAAAGACTGGTGTGGGAGAAATGGGTTCTGGTTCATGGGGCACTGGCACCAGTATTGGGGAAAGTGAGATTTGTGCTGTCAGGACAGTCTACACCTGAATTGTGCTGGTGTCCTCGCGAGCTGCATAACAAGGGAACTAGAGAGGGTTTTAAATGGAATAGCGGGGGCAAGGGATCAAATTTGGGAAGATGTGGTGAACCAAAGAGTAGAGACAAGGCAGAGAAGATATGATAAACAGACCATGACAGGAATGAACAGAGAGTACAAATCTAAGAGAAAATCAGCAGATAAGGCTAGATGCTACAAAAATAATATAAGGACAAGGTTAAAGGCTTTGTATCTTAATGTATGTAACATTCAAAACAAAACAGATGAACTGATAGCGCAAATAGAAATAAATGAGTACGATTTGATAGCAATTACAGAGACACATTAGAGAGGGATGGCCTAAGTTCAGGAAACCAGGATGCAGAGGCGGTTTGGGTTGAGATGAGGAATGATAAAGGCAAGAAGTCACTTGTAGGATTGGTGTGCAGGCCCCCTAACTGTAGGACAGAGTATAAAAGAAGAGATAATGGGAGCTTGCCAGAAAGATACAGCAATAATCATGGCGCATTTTAACCTACATATAGACTGGAAAAATCAGATGGGCAAAGGTAGTGTAGATGAGGTGTTCATAGAATGTTTTCGGGATAGTTTCTTAGAACGGCACATTCTGGAGCCAACCAGAGAGCAGGCTATACTAGACCTGGTATTGAGCATCAAGATAGGATAATTGATAACCTCATAGTGAAGGTACCCCTAGGTAGCAGCGATCATAATATGATTGAATTCTACATTCATTTTGAGGAAGAAACGAGTGCGTCCGAGGCTAGTATTTTAATTTTAAAAAAGGGCAATTATAAGGGCATGAAACCAGAGCTAGCTAAAGTGAACTGGCAGATGAGGTTAAGGAATAGGTCAATAGAGGTTCAGAGGCTGACATTTAAACGGATATTTCAGAATACACAGAATAGATACATTCCAATGAGAAACAAAAATTCCAAGGAGAGGGCCCACCATCCGTGTTTAACTAAAAAAGTTACAGACCGTATCAAACTTTTAGAAAATGCATATAATTACGCAGACGGGTAGCAGGCCAGAAGGTTGGAAAAAATGTAAAGAACAGCAAAGAATGACAAAAATATTAACAAGGAAGGAGCAATTAGAGTTTGAGAGAAAGCTAGCTAATAAAGATGGATAGTAAGAGTTTCTATAGATATTTAAATTAAAAAATGAGTTAACAAAGTGAGCGTTGGTCCTATGGAGAGTGCGTCTGGCGAATTGTTAATTTTTCATTATGGAAATGGCAGGTGAATTAAACAGGAATTTTGCTTTCATCTTCACTAAAGAGGAAACAATTAACACCCAGGAAATAGCAGTAAATCAGGAAATGGAAGGGCGGGAGGAGCTCTGGAAAATTAAAATCACCGGGGAAGTGTATTGAGCAAAATGTTGGGGCTGCGGGCTGACAAATCCCCAGATCCGGATGGAATTCACCCTAAAGGCTTGAAGGAATAGTTAGTGAGATAGTTGATGTATTGGTTTTAATTTTCCAAAATTCTTTAGATTCAGGGAAGGTTCCATTGGATTGGAAAATGGCAAATGTAACTCCTTTATTCAAAAAGGGAGGGAGGCAGAAAGCATGAAACTATAGGCCAGTTAGCCCAACATCTGTCATTTGGAAAATGTTAGAAGCTATTATTAAAGATGTTATAGTTGGACACTTAGAAATATTCAAGGCAATCAGGCAGAGTCAGCATGGTTTTGTGAAAGGGAAATCATGTTTAACCAACCTATTGGAGTTCTTTGAAGGAATCACATGTGCTGTGGATAAAGGGGAACCGGTGGATGTACTATACTTTCTAGAAGGCATTTGATAAAGTGCCACATCAAAGGCTATTTTAGAAAATAAAAGCTCATGGTATAGGGGGTAACATATTTTCATGGATAGAAGATTGGCTAGCTAACAGGGAGCAGAGAGTTGGCATAAATGGGTCTTTTTCTGGTTGGCAGGATGCGATGAGTAGTGTGCCACAGGGATCAGTGTCGGGGCCTCATCTTTTTACAGTTTATATAAATGACTTGGATGAATGGACCAAAGGAATGGTTGCTAAATTTGCTGACGACACAAAGATAAGTAGGAAAGTAAATTGTGAAGAGGGCTTAAAGAGGCTACAAAGTGACATAGGTAGGTTAAGTGACTGGACAAAGATTTGGTAAATGGAGTATAATATGGGCATATGTGAAATTGTCCATTTTGGCAGGAAGAATAAAAAAGCGCATTATCTAAATGGTGAGAGATTGTAGAGCTCTGAGATTCAGAGGGATCTGGGTGTCCTTGTGCACGCAGGTACACCAAGTAATTAGGAAAGCTAATAAAATGCTATCATTTATTGTGAGGGGAATTGATTACAAATGTAAAGAAGTTATGCTTCAGTTATACAGGGCACTGGTGAAGCTACATCTGGGGCAGAATCTTCTGTTTGGCGTGCGACGCACAAAATGACACGCGGAGATGTTGGGCGTGTGTCCCGACGTCACCAGGCGTCATTCCGATCTTTCATTCAGCGGGCGCGCATCAGAGTCGGCTGCGCACCCACCGAACTGTCAAAGGCCTGTTAAGGCCAATAATAAACTAATTAAAAAATTTACAGGGCTGCCCATCCAACCTTAAGGTTGGCGGGCAGGTGAAGAGCCCAGGTGGCCTTTGCATTTTTCATGAAACCTCATGCATGGACAGGATGAGGCTTCATGAAGGGTTTATTAAATTAATAAATATTTACTAAACATTTGACAAACGTTGTCACATGAGGGGACATGTGTAAATGACTTTTTACCTTCTTTATTAAAAATTCTCATTATGAAATTAATCTCCCTGAGACAGCTCCGTGTCTCAGGGAGATTTCTGCGCTGTGCGAAAGAGCGCAGGCCCCGACTCTCCCTCCTCCCCCCGACCGCACAGGTAGCGCTGAGCGGTACCGGGCATGCATCACGCTGGGTGGGCCTTAATTGGCTCTCCCACATAAAATAGCGGCGCGCAGCCGGTCGCAGGCAGTGATCGGCTCCATGCCTGCCCGTGCCCGTTCCCGACCAGCCCGCCCGACGGGTAGAAAATTCTCCCCCTGGAGTATTGTGTAAAGTACTGGTCTCCTTATTTAAGGAAAGATGTAAATGTGTTAGAAATAGTCCAGAGAAGGTTTATTAGACTAACACCAGGAAATGGCAGGTAGTCTTATGAGGAAAGGTGGAATAGGTTAGGCTTGCTGGAGTTTAGAAGCGCAAAGCCGACTTGATTGAAGCCTTTATGTTACTGAGAGTGGATGTGGAGAGGCTGTTTCCTCTTCTGGGAAAATCTAGAACTAGGCGTCACGGTTTAAAAAGAAGGGGTCGCACATTTAAGACAGAGGGTTATGAGCCTTTGGAACTCTCTTCCGCAAAAGGTGGTGGAAGCAGTGTCTTTGAATATTTTTAAGGCAGAGCTAGAGAGGTTCTTGATTAACAAGGGGGTGAAAGGTTATCAGGGGTAGGCAGGAATGTGGGGTTGAGGTTACATTCAGATCAGCCATGATCTTATTGAATGGCGGAGCAGGCTCAAGGGGCTGAGTGGCCTACTCCTGTTCCTAATTCATATATTCATATGTTAAAAGTAGTCATGAATGTGTGTAAAAAGTGCATAAAATCATTACTGCCAAACTCACTGGAACTATCAACAGCTTGTCAAAATCAACTGTTAAAATTATCCAAAGGACCTGTCAAAGGGACCTGGTAAAGTGACCTGGCAAAAGTGTCAAGTGGAGCTGTCAAAGGGAGCTGTCAAAGGGAGCTGTCAAACTGTCAAGGCATTTAAAAGTCTTGCCCTTTAAATCTTTGAAAAAAGATGCCTGGAGTGTTAAGAAAAATGATTGTTTGCTATTTCACTCTATCCATTGACATAAGCCTGAGGGCTTCCATTACTGCATAACTGATTTCACAACATCCATTATGAGTAGGGTGCCTACTGTTTCACAGTTTGATTGACAGCTACATGTAATTATAGACTCTGATGTATGACTATGAATTCCAATGCTTGATGTTATAAGGGATTGTGCACTTGAATGACATTTTTTATAAGGCTTTATTTAGATCAAGGAATATAAATATAGTAAATGGGTTTTTATGAATGAGGGTGTTTTTTACCCCCATATAGTGAAATCTGTAACAGGCATTTAGAACTTTAATTTATAGAACTTTATTTTATCTCATCTCTGCATGGGTCCTGATGCCTGCCCATGGTAGATACTGGGTGCATTGGCATGGTAGGTGGAAGAATAAAGGGTGGGGGTGGGGGACATGGGTTGGTATGAGTTAGCACTAAGTTGTGTAAGGAACATATTTTTTTATTTCTTTTGGACTGTTGTAAATAACATATCTTTTTATTTTCTGTTGGACTGTGAATTAGAATTATAATGGCTGCAGGTTGAAAGACATGTCCACTGGAACAGGATAAGAAATATATACAATGTTGCAGTCCTAGAACAGGACTGAAAGACAGGATGGTGCCAGAAAGGAGCCCTGGACCAAGGGAGCTGCCTAACAACAGCATTTTAATTGGCTCTTGACCAGGTGACCAGGTTTTGTGGTGAAAGCAGTGCAGGAATAGCTCCTAGCGTGGAACAAGACCTAAAGCCTCTTACTCCTGTGTGTGGAAGATTCCAGTAATTCCACAATAATAGCTAGCTGTTTTTTCTCCTTCTCATATCTCTACAATCTGCTCTCTCTCTGAAAACGCCTATCAAGAGGCAAAGGGGAAAAAGACTGTTAGAGCCATTGAAAGGCAAGTGCTCAACCAGTGAACTAAAGACTGAAAGTGCTGGAAGACCACCTCGTGTCATCAAGAAAAGCTGAAAGGAATTTGGAAGACATCAATCAAAATCAACCCATCGAACCCTGTACTCTGGAATTGGTGCTATTGAACTGTTTTATCCCACCCTTAAAATCCACGTTTTTGTGTCTTGCATGTGTGTGCTTATGGATTTAAGAAGGGGGTAGAGTTTAAGTTATAGCATTAGGTGTTAGCAGTTCATATTTCTTCCTTTTGCCACTAGTTAAAGACAATTTGTTCAATAAACAGTTATTTACTTATTAAGTTTACAAACCTGGTGCTCATATTCTGTTAACCTAAATTAAACAGTTAAGTAGAATTAGGGCAATCTGGTGGTTTGATCAAACTCAGCTTGGGGAGCAATGGGGCTCGATATTATAGCGCACTGTCCCCAGTGAGTCATGACAGTTGGCATAGGGGTTATAAAGATCCATGCAGGTGGGTGGGGGGCATGCTTGTCATGGACATGCATAGGGCCCATGGGGGGGTGGATGGGAGTTAAGGACTGGAGGGATGTTTCATGTTTTATTCTTTATTTTAAAACTTTGGACACAGTGCTGGTGCCTGGAGGCAGGCCTTCCACCCAGCCTGCCTCCACACCTGGCAGCCTCCTCAGTCCTTCCGGGGTTGCCTGCCCCGACTTCTAAACCAGCCTACCACAACCCACCCGGCCGGATGGAAAATCTGACGTCCGGGCAGCCATTTTTAAAAGTCAGGTTCACGGAATTAGGAATTCTCCCATCTCTGTGCAACCGACTAGGGAGCGAAAATCTGGGATGCAATGTCTGGAGCACATCAGGGTGAACCTGGCATGCACACGATGGGGAGTCATCAGGTCTAATGGAGACACTGGGAAATCACACTCAGCTGCTCAATTAGTGGCACAGATTTGCTGAAAGGGCTGGTATTTCTCAGTGAGGGGTGGGAAACCTGAGAAAGGTATTAGGTTGCTGACATCACCTGGGCAGCAGAGGCTGGCAGAGGAAGCCTGGCTGCACAAACCACTGGCAGCTCAGTGACTGGCAAAGGAAATAGACTACTCTGATATTGCACTGAACAGCAAGGAGGAGGCTAGAGGAGCACAGAGAGGGGTTACAATGAGAAGAATGTGCTACCAAGACATTATGTGTACCGCACAAGAGTCAACTACCTTCAAATAACAGAGCTGGAGGAGATAGTGTCTATTCAAGCAGATGGTCTTGGACATTTACACTCTGGTCCACAATGGCCTGATAACTCACAACCCACAAGAACACAAGAAATAGGAGCAGGAGTAGACCTTATGACCCATTGAGCCTGCACCATCATTCAATATGATCGTGGTTGATCTTTGGGCTTCATTTTCCTGCCAATTCCCATATCCCTTGATTACCTAAGACCAAAAATCTGTCTTTCCTAGCCTCAGATACAGTCAACGATGGAGCATCCATTACCGTCCAGTGTAGAAAATTCCAAAGAATCATAACTCTTTGAGTGAAGAAATTTCTCTTCGTCTCAGTCCTCAATTATTGGCTCCATATCTTGAGACTGTGCCCCCATGTTTTGGATTCTCCGGCCAGAGAAAACAAGCTCTAAGTATCTACCCTGTCGAACCCCTTCAGAATGGTGTATGCTTCAATGAGATCACCTCTCATTCTTCTAAACCCCATGGCCCAATTTAATCAGCCTCTCATCATAGGACAACCCTCCCTCCAACAACCCTCCCTCCCCAGGGATCAATCTCGTGAACCTTTGCTGTAGCATCTCCAATGCATGTATATACTTCCTCAAATATGGAGACAAAGACTGTACACATTACTGACATTACTGTCCTCTATCTGCAGCTGCCAAGGTCACCGTCGCCTGGAATCTTTAGATATATGGGTAGTTCGTGATCAGCCGCGGGCCTAGCTGACATCTCCCAATCTGCACCACACCATACCATCAGGCAGGTCATGGACTCCCTATTCCATAGGATGGGGGAATACATCCATTTTGAGACAGATGGACCAGCGCAACTGAGTGCATTGGGCTTTGCCACTATTGATGGATTCCTTCAGGTACAGGGAATCATCAATTGCACCCATGTAGCCATTATGACATGAACAGACCAGCCATACAGATTCCTGAACAGAAAATGCTTTCACTTACTGAGTGGCCAACTGGTCTGTGACCACATGAAGTGCATCTTGCAGATGTGTACTCGGTTCCCAGGCAGCTGTCATTATTCCTTCATCCTTTGAGAGTCTAAAGTGCTGCACCTCTTCAGGCCAACATCCAGGTTCCATGGGTAGCTACTGGGGCATACGGGTTATCCCTGAGGAAGTGGCCCTTGACACCCACCCAGTGCCCCGACATGGAAATGGAGAGGCGCAACAACCAGAGCCACCTAGTTGCACCAGCCTGTATTGAGCAGACCATTGGCATGTTGGAGGTATGCTTCCATTGCCTTGACTGGTCAGGTGGCGCCATCTGGTATGAGTCAGACAGTGTCCTGTATTGTAGTCAGCTGTCGCACATTCCACAATGTGACTATACAAAGAGGACTGGAGCTGGATGAAGGGGAGGACCTGGAACACACTCTTCCTCGGAGGAGGAAGGCAAGGAGCAAGGGGAAGGGGAAAGGGGGTGCTGTAGAGGAGCCCAGTGCATTCTCATTAGAGGGAGGCCACTGACACTATCCCAGGCTTCATGGCGATCGGCGGGCTGGCATGGCTGCAAGGGCCACACTGATGCAGTGATGCTTCAACTGGCCCTCCCAGTAGCATGTCATAAATGATCAGCTGTCCTTTTTTACTAACAGGCAGCTGGATGTTCATTCTTGATCATGCACAACTTAGAATTATCAGAAAGCAAAGCATGATTTTCTTTAAAAAATTTAAAAAATAAAGTTCAGGATTAAGATCCTCAGGTTTTAGGTTACAGCCGAAAAAGAACATGAGAGAAGCAGATTTGTTGCTGACATACAGCAGGTTGTGGATGGAGAAGGTAAATGTAGTGTGATGACACTCATTTTGAACTTGTACCACCAAGACAAGTTCTTCATCCAGCACTCACATCCAGATAAGTCCAGAGCCACCAACAGACAAGGAACTTGGGGTCGCCGCCACCATTGCAGACCCCCACACAGACCTGGCATCCAAAACAAGACCATGGCCCACCCCAAATCCTGTCCCACCTTCCCCCTCAGCCTTCTTTTCAATCCCCACCACAATCCATTAACACACAGAAGACTGATCAATATCATCAAACAATGTTATTGTAACAATATAAATCAAATGAGAAAAGACAGAGATAACTTCACCCAGGTGACCCATCAAATGCAACTAAAAGCCCTGCTCACTCTTGCAGGATGCTCCCCCAATGGATGAGGATGAGGTGGAGGTAGCCTGCTCCATTGTACCAGCATCCAATTGAAACCCTGTGGCTTCTGTCCTCGTCTTAGAGGTGCCCATCGGGGACCTCCACAGGTTGCTGTGTGTGTGTGTGTGTGTGTGTGTGTCACTGCTGGGGAAGGCTCTGTCACTGGCTGTTGCTGCATGGATGAGTCCTCAGTCAGAGAGGTCGAGAATGCAAAGGGTGACACTCGGTTAATGTCCCTGAATGCTGAAAAGAGCACCAAGTGGGGTGCACTGGCATCTCTGCACCATCAGTGAGTCTGAGGGACCAATGCTACAGAGAGTTTTACTGTGTCTGTACATTTCAGCGCAGTGCTCCTACACTCACTCAGAATAACGCATGTGGCTCCCCATGAGGGTGGTCACTCTCTCACTGGAAGAGCTCATGCGCTGAAGTCCCTGAGCCATGACAAAGCACATGTGCTGAATAGGCCCCTCCATTGACTGCCATGGTTCCAAATTACCTCAGAGATCACTGCCATTCGGGGACTCATCTGCTTCTGATACTCCAGAAAGACTCTCCTTGTCTGTGACACCGGAGGCCCAGCACCTTTGCCGTCTCTCCGAAAGGGACTGCCCACATCTGACTCTGCCTCACCCTCCTACTCTTGTTCATTGGTGAGGTGCTGCTCACCCTGTATTGCCTGTAAGTTAGACTTTGATCCCACTGAGGTGTATGTGGTCTGCACTGGTGGATGGTGTAGAGGTTGAATGTGATGATGCTGATTCTGTAGACCCCACCGAAGAGGCCAGTGAAGTCTGTGCTGTTGCACTCTGTGGGGGGCCGGCTGCAGGCCCTGTATGATACATGAAGAAGGTGTTGATGGGAATTGGAAAACTCAGCAGGTGCATCAGCACAAACAAGCCCATAGAGGACAGTGGTTGGCAAAGCACAGTGTGGATTGGGCAGGAGTTTTTTTTTAATTCTTTCATGGGACGTGGGTGTTGCTGGCTGGGCCAGCATTTATTTCCCATCCCTAATTGCCCTTGAGAATGTGGTGGTGAGCTGCCTTCTTGAACCACTGCCATCTCTGTGGTGTAGGTAAACCCACAATGCTGTTAGGGAGTTCCAGGATTTTGACCTGGCAAAAGTGAAGGAATGGTGATATATTTCCAAGTCAGGATGGCGAGTGACTTGAAGGGGAACTTCCAGGTGATGGTGTTCCCATCTATCTGCTACCCTTGTCTTTCTAGATGGTAGTGGTCGTGGGTTTGGGAGGTGATGTCAAAGGAGCCTTGGTGAATTCCTGCAGTGCATCTTGTAGATGGTACACACTGCTGCTACTGTGCATTGGCGGTGGAGGGAGTAAATGTTTGTGGGCGTGGTGCCAATCAAGTTGGCTGCTTTGTCCTCGATGGTGTCAAGCTTCTTGAGTTTTGTTGGAGCTGCACTCATCCAACCTCATGCAGTCTCCTCCCATCCCCTTCATCTGAGGATAGAGGTATCAAGTGACCTTGCTGTTCTCAACTTCCAGCCTCGGCATCACCAATAGCCAGCCACGATGTCATCCATATGGTGTCTAGTTCTGCCCTCAATGGCTGTTGTGGGCCTGGAATCTGCCACCTATCCATCCCGCCTCCTAGGCATTGTGAGCTCCCTTCTCCTGCAGGATGAGAGGAAAATGATGGATGAGTAGAATGCCCTCCCTCAACTCTCACAGCTTAACATTGATATGAACTGTTGTCCTCTTCAGTGGTGCCCCCTTCTCATTTTCACCCCAGATATGAAGGTGGCTGACCTCTCAGTGATGTGACTGGACACTTGCTCTGACAAAGTTAGGGAGCACTGGGCCTGCTGCTCACTATGGGAACGTATGCACAGTCAATTGGGAACGTATGGGAACGTATGCACACAGAGTCAGTTGGGATTGGGCTAGTGCTGGAAGGGTGAACAGGCATGGGTAGCACCAAAATATATTGGTGGCCTCCCTGGAGGCCTTCAGTGAAGCTGTGGCCAAGAGGCAGGAGATTTTCTACCCGGCCTCCAGCTGGAAAAAACACCAGAGACCAAAAGGGGCTGGAGGGGTGGAGAAGGAGAGCTGTGTGACCAGGAGGACGTGGGTTCAGTGCCACGGGCACTTCAATGGCCTCACAAGATCTGGGAAGGTGAGTGGTGAGTGGCATCCTGGTGACAGGCCTCTAACTCTGTACCCAGCAGCATGTGCATGAGCACAGCAGACTGTGTGTCCATAGTCATGGCTGTCACTCGCCTTTTCAAAGGGCTCTCAAGTTCTATGTCCCACCGCCAGTCATCTCCTGGCACCACTGATTGGGTGCCGAACCCACCCGCAGGCCAATTAGCTCATCTGTTTGAAAATTGCATCATGTCTGTGATGTTAATGTAAGGCCAGATTGGGACCTGGCACTGCTCCAGTGGACTGGTTCCCAATCCAGAAATGAAAATCCAGCCCCTTGTATTTGCAGTCAGCTGGGATGCAAAGATTTCACACAGAGGACATAAACCAAGGCAGTTGTGGACATCAGTTGACTTGGTGAGCTTTTGTGCTCTTATATTGGAGTTAGAAAGGAGGTCTTGCAGCTCACTAGGAGCACCCTTGCTTGAGCCTAAAATTGCTGGTTCCAATTCCACTCCAGAACTTGTTGGCCACGGAAGGAGCATTCATGATGCAGTTCAGCATGTTGATAATCAGTCTGCTAATCCTTCCAACACTTCCTCACAGGGGAAAAAAAAAGTATGTGGGCAGATACCAAACAAGCTGCTAGAAATCCCTGTAAAAAGTTACGCTTTGTTCAATGAGGTATAACTTGAGTTTTAAACAGCGATCGGAATAAAGCCGCTGCTGAGCAACCAATCTGGCTCAGCAAGAGTAATTTTATATTTGTAGAATGTAGTTAAATATCTCCATTATGTATAGTTACTCATTTCTAAAAAAACTAGATATTTAAATAATTAATCCTGTTTTGAAGTTAGCACATGATATTTCAACTTCACTCTTAACGCCTATATGCATGTCGAGCGGAGGCGATGGTGTAGTGGTGTTGTTGCTGGACTAGTAATCCAGAGATACCAGGGTAATGCTCTGCGGCCCTGGGTTCGAATCCTGCCATAGCAGATGGTGGAATTTGAATTCAATAAAAATCTAGAATTAAAAGTCTAATGATGACCATGAAATGATTGTTATAAAAACCCATCTGGTTCACTAATGCCAACTGTCCTTCCTGGTCTGGCCTACATATGTGGTTGACTCTTAAATTCCTCCAGAATGGCTAGCAAACCACTCAGCAGAATCAAACTGCTACAAAGAAAGGAATGAAACTGGTCGGGCCACCCAGCATTGATTTAGGCACTGCAAGTGACAGTGGCAATCTCAGCCCAGTCAACCCTGCAAAGTCCTCCTTACTAACATCTGGGGGCTAGTGCAATTGGGAGAGCTGTCTCTCAGACAGGTCAAGCAACAGCCTGACATAGTCATCCTTGTGGAATCATACCTTACAGACATCACCAACCCATGGGCAGGACAGAATGAGCAGAGATCGCGAGACAGTGGTATACAGTTGGGAGGAGTTGCCCTGGGAGTCCTCAACATTGACTCCAAACCCCATGAAGTCTTATGGCATCAGGTCATGGACAAGGAAACCTCCTGCTGATTACCACGAACTGCCCTCTCTCAGCTGATGAATCTCCATGTTGAACATCACTTGGAGGAAGTACCGAAGGTGGCAATGGCACAGAATGTACTCTGGGTGGGGGACTTCAATGTCCAGTGGTTCGATAGCACCACTACTGACTGAGCTGGGTGAGTCCTAAAGGACATAGCTGCTAGACTGGGTCTGTGAAAGGTGGTGAGGGAACCAACAAGGAAAGAAAAACAGACTTGGCCTCATCCTCACCAACCTGTCTGCTGCAGATGCATCTGTCCATGACGTTATTGGCAGGTGTGACCACCGCACAGTCCTTGTGGAGACGAAGTCCTGCCTTCACATTGAGGACACCCTCCGTTGTGTTGTGTGGCACTACCACCATGCTAAATGGGAGAGATTTTGAACAGATCTAGAAACTCAAGACAGGACATCCATGAGGTACTGTGGGCCATCAGCAGCAGCAGGATTATACTCGAACACAATTTGTAACCTCATGGCCCGGCATAACCCCCACTCTACCATTACCATCAAGCTAGGGGATCAGTCCTGGTTCAATGAAGTGTGCAGGAGGGCATGCCAGGAGCAGTATCAGGCATATCTAAAAGTGAGGTGTCAACCTGGTGAAGCTATAAAACAGGACTGCTTGTGTGCCAAACAGCATAAGCAGCAAGTGATAGACAGAGCGAAGCAATCCCACAACCAACAGATCAGATCTAAACTTTGCAGTCCTGCCACATCCAGTCGGGAATGGTGGTGAATAATTAAACAACTCACTGGAGTAGGAAGCTCCACGAATATCCCCATCCTCAATGATGGAGGATCCCAGCATATCAGTGCAAAGGATAAGGCTGAAGCATTTGCTACAATCTTCAGCCAGAAGGGCCAAATGGATGATCCATCTCGGCCTTGTCCAGAGGTCCCCAGTATCACAGATGCCAGTTTCAGTCAAATTGATTCACTCCATGTGATATCAAGAAACAGCTGAAGGTACTGGATAGTGCAAAGGCTATGGGCCCTGACAATATTCCAACAATAGTACTGAAGACTTGTGCTGCAGAACTTGCCAAGCTGTTCCAGTACAGCTACAACCCTGGCATCTACCCGGCTATGTGGACAATTGCCTAGGTATGTCCTGTACACAAAAAGCAGGACAAATCCAACCGGGCCAATTACCACCCCATCAGCCTACTCTCCATCATCAGTCAAGTAATGGAAGGAGTCATCAACAGTGCTATCAAGGGCTGCTTGCTTAGCAATAACCTGCTCAGTGATGCCCAGTTTGGGTTCCACCAGGGCCACTCAACTCCTGACCTTACTACAGCCTTAGTTCAAACATGAACAAGAGCTGAACTCTCCTTGACATCAAGGCTGCATTTGACAGAGTGTGGCATCAAGGAGCCTGAGCAAAACCGGAGTCAGTGGGAATCAGGGGAAAACTCTCCACTGGTTGGAGTCATACCTAGCACAAAAGAAGATGGGTGTGGTTGTTGGATGTCCATCATCTCAGCTCCAGGGCATCACTGCAGGAGTTCCTCAGGGTAGTGCCCTCGGCCCAACCATCTTCAGCTGCTTCATCAATGACCTTCCTTCCATCATAAGGTCAGAAGTGGGGATGTTTGCACAATGTTCAGCACCATTCATGACTCCTCAGATACTGAAGTAACCCATGTCCAAATGCAGCAAGATTTGGACAATATCCAGGCTTGGGCTGACAAGTGGCAAGTAACATTCGTGCCACACTAGTGTCAGGCAATGACCATCTCCAACAAGAGAGAATCCAACCATCACCCATGATGTTCAATAGCATTACCATCACTGAATCCCCCCACTATCAACAACCATTGACTGAAACTGAACTGGACTAGTCATATAAATACTGTGGCTACAAGAGCAGATCAGAGGCTAGGAATCGTGTGATGAGTAACTCACCTCCTGACTCTCCAAAGCCTGTCCACCATCTACAAGGCACAAGTCAGGAGTGTGATGGGATACTCCCCACTTGCCTGGATGAGTGCAGCTCCCACAACCCTCAAAAAGCTTGACACCTTCCAGGACAAAGCAGCCCACTTGATTGACACCACATCCACAAACATTCACTCCCTCTACCATCGACAGCAAAACAGCAGTCTGTGCCATCTACAAGATGCACTGCAAGAATTCACCAAGGCTACTTTCAACAGCACTTCCAAACCCACGACCGCTACCATCTAGAAGGACAAGGGCAGCAGGTAGATGGGAACCACCACCTGGATGTTCCCCTCCAAGTCACTCACCATCTTGCCTTGGAAATATATTGCAGTTCCTTCACTGTCACTGTGTCAAAATCCTGGAATTCCCTTCCTAACAGCACTGTGGGTGTACCTACACCACATGCACTCCAGCGGTTCAAGGAGGCAGCTCACCACCAGCTTCTCAATGGCAACTCGTGATGGGCAATAAATGCTGGCCCAGCCAGCAAAGCCCACATCCCATGAATGAATAAATAAAATATTTATTTTGCTCTCTGTAAAGTCTTTCAGGTGTGATTTAATTATGGGTGCTTTTCATTTCCTGGCTTTCTATCATTGAATATTCTTTTATGTGATTGGCTGCTTGGACAACCTGATGATATCACGAGTGATCCCCATTAAAGAGCACAACAATTCATTATATAGTGAGGGAGGTGAAGTTCACACCACAGAAATCGCAAGATCTCTCAGCACAGTTTTCTTCGAGTTCCGCGACAAGCACCTGTGCTTTGCCACTAACTATAAAATCTGAGCCATTAAGCATCTCTGTAGTACCTGTGTATCTGTCATACCTTCGTTCCCCACAACTAGATTCCTCCAGGTTTATCTCAGAGTAATTCTATCCTGCTGATTATCACTTTACCTTTGTTGTGCTTGTAAGAGCCTGACTCTGTCTTAGCACTTACCCAATTGTTACTTCAACAATTCTTGTCACATGGTCATGCTAATGCTGTCCCCATCTACAGAAACACTGCATTCCATTGAGCTCCCATATTGCTCAGAGACACACGGTTCTCCAACAAGCCGGTACATTATAGCACTCCCCATCAGGATCTTCTTCAACTCAACCCAGCACTCTCCTCCCACTAAAACTCTTTCCCTACTTCCCCTTCAGGTCAATTTGACACTCTGCACATGCCCCAAAACAATGCCCTCCTTGTAACCTTGCATCCAGTTCAAGCTAGCACTCTCGTGTTTACAGCCCTTCCAATCACTCATTTAATATTGGTATTCTCCCCCAACTGAGTTCACATTGTCATCCATTCACCCCACTCAATAAATGATGACTCCTTTCACTTACGCACTCATTAGTTCCTCCTTCATTTCATGCTAGAGCTCTTCCTCTCCAAGCCCACAATAACTACTACAGCTTTCTGCCCTATTTCCATTATTATTAATATTTATTTAATTTTACCTTTTTTATCCAGCCCTGCTGCTACCTGAAGTAGTTCTATCCAATCAACTATGCAAAAAAGAATTACTGCCCTCAAAACAATTCCCATCTACAGTGTACAATGGCTATAACTATGTTAACTAGAAGAAATGTTTTGGTAGAGCTGACAGTGCGAGGAGAGATCCAGGCTGAGGTTTGTTGGCAAACACTGGGAAGCAGACACTGTCAGCATGGAATACTAATTTATATGAAAGCTTGAGGGTAACTTACATGTTTCACTTTGTAATTATAATGGAAATAGTTGCAAACATGAACAAAGTGTACCTTCAAAGTTTTAAGCTCTTCTTTATTTCGCACCAAACCTCAGGTTGCATTTGTATTTCTGCTCACGTAAGTCCATAAGAGTAAAATAATTAGACCAGTGGTTAATATTCCGAGGATCTCATGAATGAAAAATAATAAAATGGTTTCAGAATTTTTCACTCTGACAAACAACAGAGTGACGTTCCTTACCCTTCTCAGTGCTATGAGCTGGAATTGGTTTCATACATTGTATCCTTCCAAACCCAATTGTACTCCATCTCATACAAATGAGTAGAGAAGCATTGATTTGATCATTAGTACTATTGTAACATTTAAATCTAGATAATTACCTCAATTTATTATCCAATAATTGGTATATTTGAAGTTGATAATTACTGTGATAACTTGAAAAGTATGTAAGGTTATAAATCATTCTGAAGAAAAAGGAAATTGTTGATGCGGAACATTTTTGTTCCCCATCATAAATTTCCTTTTTTTCCCCCCCAAAATGATTTATAACCTCACATACTTTCCAAGTTATTACAGTAATTATCAGATTATATATGGTGACTGCATTTCGCTCATGCGTCCTATGTTTGCAAGTGGGAAACTGTAATAAAAATTCATCTGGTGTAAGCTGCTTGTGCTGGTCTACCATCAGGACTTTGAACAAGATCTCTGAACTGACTAAGCACAGGAACAAATTGGAAGGCACTTTTCTCTGTTGTGTAGGTATGAAAGTTCCAGTTGTGCATTGATATGGACATGACTGTATAACTTGGGAGCCAGGTCTGTCTTCCTATTCTTTAGTGTATGGGAACCAAGAGTGATCTATTTGCAGTTTGTCCACTGCGAGACTGCATTTTAAAAGTGCCCGTGCAGCCCACGGTTCCTCCTAGAATCTGTGTCAACTTACTTTTCAATGTGCTTGATTTAGCAGAGAGCTGACACAGCCAGATGAAGTATGGTAGCATAATGATTATGTTACTGGCCTGGTAATCAAGAGACTTGGGCCAATGATCCAGAGAGGCATGCAGGTGGGCAATTCAAATTCAGATAATTAAACAAAATCTGGAATAAAAAGCTAGTATCAGTAATGATGATCATGAAACTGCTGGATTGTCATAAAAACGCACTTGATTTTCTAATGCCCTTCAGGGAAGGAAATCTGCCATCCTTACCTGGCCTGGCTTACGTATAATTCCAGATCCACAGCAAAATGGTTGACTTTGAAGTGGTCTAACAAGCCACTCAGTTGTCTTCATTAAGAAGATGATTCAGTATCAGAATTACCAGGTGTACAATGAATGCTGGCCTTGCCAGTGGCACCACATCCTGCGGATGACTATAAAAATGCTATGATCTTCTGATATTAAAAGTTAACTACCAAAGTGTAAGATTTTGGGTTTGGGAGTCACATATCTATGATATACAGTTGAGTCTTAAAATTACTTATAAAAGGTAGTTTATTAGGCTTATTAAGAAGCAACAGTTTAGACGTAATGCATTAGCTAAATAGACAGGAAAAGTATACAACCCGTGACAGTTGAGAGCAGTTTACTGATCCCAGAGGACGAATGGACAGTTGGCACAGAGTGTGATGATCTAAGTAGTTTGTAATGGCAGCATTCAGCTCTCTATAGCTGAAATATTCGGGAACTACACTATGGGATAGATCAATAGAGAAGCAGTGGCAGACATTTAAGGGGATATTTCAGAGTAATCAGAATAAGTACATTCCAACTATAAAGAAAAATTCTAAGGAGAGAACCCACCATCTGTGGTTAAATAAAGAAGTTAAAGAAAGCATCAAACTTAAGGAAAAAGCATACAACTCTGCAATGATGAGTGGCAGGACAGATGATTGGACAGAATACAAATAACGGCAGAGAATAAGGTTAATCAGGAGAAAGAAATTAGAGTATGAGGAAGGTAGCTAGAAATGTAAAAACGGATAGCTAGAGTTTCTACAGGTACTTGAAAAGGAAAAGAGTAAGTAAAGCGAGTGTTGGCCCTTTAGAGAGTGACAGTGGGGAGTTAATAGTAGATAATAAAGAAATGGTGGAAGAAACGAACAAATATTTTGCTTCTGTATTCACTACAGAGGATACAAAAAATATTCCAGTAATAGCTGAAAATCAGCAGGTGAATGGGAGAAAGGAACTTGGTGAAATTGAAATCACTAGGTAAACGGTACTGAACAATTTGATGGAACTGCAGACTGGCAAGTCTCTGGGTCCCAGTGGACTACATCCTAGGGTCTTAAAAGAGGTGGCTAATGAGGTGCTAGTGTTAATTTTCCAAAATTCGCTAGATTCTGGAAAGGTTCCATCGGATTGGAAAGTAGCAAATATAATCCCCCTATTCAAGAAGGGAGGAGGGAGGCAGAAAACAGGAAACTATAGGCTAGTTAGCTTGACGTCCATCATGGGGAAGTTATTAGAATCGATCATTAAGGAGGTTATAGCTGGGCACTTAGAAAGCTCAAGGCAACTGGGAAGAGTCAGCATGGTTTTGTGAAAGGAAACGCATGTTTAACCAATTAATTGGAGTTTTTTGAAGGAGTAACATGCGCAGCAGATAAAGGAGAGCCTGTGGACGTACTGTACTGGGATTTCCAGAAAGCATTTGATAAGGTGCCACATCAAAGATTATTATGGAAAATAAAAGCACATGATGTAGAGAGTAACATAGTAGCATGGATAGAAGATTGGCTGGCTGGCTGAAAGCAGAGAGTATGCATAAATGGGTCTTTTTCTGATTGGCAGGATGTGATGAGTAGAGTCCCACAGGGGTCTGTATTGGGGCCTCAACTTTTTATGATTTACATCAATGGCTTAGATGAGGGGAGTGAAAGCATGGTAGCTAAATTTTTAGATGACACAAAGATAGGTAGGAAAGTATGTTGTGAAGAGGATATGAGGAGGTTTCCAACGGATATGGATAGGTTGAGTGAGTAGGCAAAGATCTGGCAAATGGAGTTTACTGTGGGAAAATGTGAAGTTGCTCACATTGGCAGGAAGATCAAAAAAGCAGAGTATTACTTAAATGGACAACAGCTGCATAATTCTGAGGTGCGGAGGGATCTAGGTGTTCTGGTACAGAAGTCACAAAAAGTTAGTATGCAGGTACAGCAAGTAATTAAAAAGCCTAATGGAGTGCTATACTTTATTACGAGAGGGGTTGAACATAAAAGTAAGGTTGTTATGCTTCAATTATATAGGGCATTGGTGAGATTGCACCTCGAATACTGTGTGCAGTTTTGGTCTCCATAATTAAAGAAGGATGTAAATGCATTGGAGGCGGTTCAAAGGAGGTTTACTAGATTGATACCTGGAATGAGTGGGTTGTCTTATGAGGAAAGGTTGGACAGACTGGGCTTGTTTCCATTGGAGTTTAGAAGACTGAGGCATGGTTTGATTGAAGTATACAAGATCTTGACCTTGACAAGGTAGACGTCAATAGGATGTTTCCTCTTGTGAGAGAGTTCAGAACTAGGGGGCAAAATTTTTAAATTAGGGGTTACCCTTTTAAGAGAGATGAGGAGAACATTTTTCTAAGGCTTGTATGACTTTGGAACTGTCTGCTTCAGAAGGTGCTGGGGACGAGGTCATTGAATATTTTTAAGGCAGAGATAGATAGATTCTTGTTAGGCAAGGGATTCAAAGGTTATCGGGGTTGGATGGGAATATAGAAAGCAAAACACGAGGTGATCAGCCATGAACTTATTGAATGGCAGAGCAGACTTGAGGAGCAGAATGATCTACTCACGTTCTCTTACGTTCTTCCCCCCATCTTCCCTGATCCATCTTCCATCTGAGGAACAAAGCAAAATACTGCGGATGCTGGAAATCTGAAACAAAAATAGAAAATGCTGGAAAAACTCAGCATGCCTAACAGTATCTGTGGAGAGAAAAAAAAAGTTAACGTTTCGAGTCCGTATGACTCTTCTTCAGAGCTATGTTAGACCTGCTGAGCTTTTCCAGCATTTTCTGTTTTTCGTCCATTTGAAGAAGATGGCTACCTGATGAGGACTGCCTGACAAGGACTGTCCGAGCACTCATTAATATATTTTATTTCCAAGGGTTGGAAGCTTACCTGATGTCAATCATTTGTTTGAACCTGTCTAACCAATGAATACAGGACAGGTACCCAATATGTCAGGATGGTCACCCCTGCCTGCCCATCACTTTAGCTCAAGGGTATACAAGGTGCCAGAAGACTCCCTGCTATCAGTTCTGAAATTTTTTACACCTTTGTTTTGCCTCAGTCCCTGACTGTTAAGAATGTTTTTCCTGAAGATAAACAAGAACAGGAAACATAAGCCTTCTGTTAAGGATTCACAATATAATGCCTGCTAATTCTAGAATATTCTTAAAGACACCATTTCTTAGAAAGAATTGGTCCTCTAAATGTGCATTCAAATTCATATGCAGGGCCCAGCAGAAAGGTAGATCTCGCAGGAGGCACTAACCATGAAACAGGATCAACATGTTCTGTTGGGGGGTCATGAGGACCCGAGGCGTCAACTGTGCTCTTCTCCGCCGATCCTGCCAGACCTGCTGAGTTTTTCCAGGTATTTCCTTTTCGGTTTTTGTCTACAGAGATAAGCTTAGGTTCCTTGACATGTCTGAACTCCAGTATGTCAGACTAGGGTGTCACATTATGTGGTAGTGGACATCTGCAGCTTTATAGAAGATGACCTGTTGCCCACTGCATCTGGTGGCCATTCATTATCAGTGGCTGTCAAAGTCACCACCGTCCTCAACTTTCTTGCTTCTGGCTCCTTTATGGGCTCTGCCGCAGACAGAACCAGGATCTCTCAGCCACCCAACTGCAAATGCATTAGACAGGTCAAATGATGGTTTGTACTGGCAATTATGTCAACTTTGCCCATGATGTTGTTGACTGAAATGAGCCGATGCTCAACTTTGCAGCTCTGACTGGATTCCTACTGGTGCAGAGACTCGTTAACTGCACACACATGACAATCTGGGCACTCCCCAGGACAACTCAGTATTTGTCAATCATAAGTTACCACTCCATCAATGTGCAGCTGGTATGCAATCATAAAAATATCTTCATGTGGGTGTGCAAAAAATTCCCAAGCAGCTGCCATGATGCTTTCCTCCTGGGGCAGTCCAAATTCTCTTCTCTCTTTGGACCTGGAACCAGCCTTAAGGGATACAAACTTGGCTCAAAACATTCATCAGAAACCCTAAGACTGCAGCCTAACAGAGCTACAATGAATGTCATATCATCACCAGACGTGTGACTAAACAAGCTGTCCATCGCCATGTTAAAATTTCAATTCAGGTGCTGGGATAAATCTGGAGGATATGAACCAGCCGGAGTATCCAGAATGGTCCTGGTTTGCTGTGCTCTACGAAACATTGCATGGCAGTGAGTTGTAAAATTGCAAGAGGAACACAGAGTTCAGATCCTCCTTGGATGTTTGGAGGGGGGTGGGGGGGGCGGGGGGGCGGCGGTTGGGGAAGGACAAAGAGAAGGAGGGGGAAGGCGATGAGAACAATGCAGCCCCAGCTGTTCACATTGCTACCAGGGATACCTCATTAATATAAGTTTTGCTTTGGTGGATCCATGTCACCAGGAAATGCAATGGGCACTCTTCTTGTTACCACCATCCCCCAATGTCACTGACACAAAGCAGTCCTGCAACAAACCGACACCTTCAACTGCATCTCATTGGTTCCCATTAATTCCTGCCTTTACCTTCATCATCAAACAAGTTAAAAGCCACTTGCCCTCAGCACCCAAGAATGGACAAGTTAGGGAAGTGGCAAATGAAAATGACATTTGTGTGGACTGGGTAAAGAACAAAAGCTTACCAAAACAAATTTTTCAGACACCCATGTGCATGCCCTAATGCAACTACAAAGCTTCCCTTTTCTACTAATCCAGTATAGTGCAATCCCTGTGGCTTCAGTAAAGGTAGAGGCAGTCTGCTCACCTCCCTGGCCTGGCTGCTGAGGCCTTAGCTCTGAGTTTTAGAGAGCATGAAGGCCCCGACCAAGACTAATTCACTTGCGCCCATGCAGGGGCAAACTCAGCCATCAGGAGATGACACTGCATGTGGGCAGATTGAGTGGTGGGCTGTGGGTGAGGGGTGAACACTTTGGGCAGGGATTTCTGGCCCCGCCTCTGCCGGGATCGTCTGGTCCCACCGAAAGTTAATGGACTATCGGCTGGGCAGCTGAATCTCCCGCACCAGGCCCTGCCGTGATGGGGCCGGAAGTTCACTTCCATGACCCCTTTCATCAACATCTGTCTTGTGGCCTAGTTGCACTTCACTGCTACCACTGTGCTGGAAAGCACTTTGTGCAGGTTAATGCAGAGAAGTGGAGCCCTGTAAGCCCAGGCTTATGATATTTGTCAACCTATTTGAAGTGGCAGGCATGTTGGCATCCAGAATCTGTATAATGAAAGGCCTGCATGGATCCATCTAACTGGAATGTTTGACGGTCCGTGGCATTCTATCCATGGAAGAACAAACCATCTCAGCAACGTGCGACACCACACTCCTCATGCTCCAATCGCTGCAATTGTGATGAGTTGAAGGCTTGTCAGTGCATTGCACCTTGCCTGTTGCTGACAGATCATTCTCCTCTATCGACAGCCCCCCAAGGTACAGTTTCTGTCTAGCTGAGCAGAGTTTGAAGAGGCTGCACGGACTCTCTGCAGCTGTTCCTATATCCACTATCTGCTCTTGCTCACATGTGAAATGTGAATCCCCAAGTGAAAATTCAACTAGTCCCCCCAGTGTGAGTATCTCAGCTGGTGCATGGCCGGAATGAGTCCTGTGATCCTGCACATGGACACAGCTCCTCTGACGTCACATTGCTTATGATATCTACCAACTCCTGCTACATGTGTGAAGGCTGTGTGGGAGGTAAAGGACATGAATTAGTCATGGCGAGATAAGAACTTTGTAAGTTAGTTTCCTCTCAGCTACATGGAAACCTGAAATTTTCCTTGCATACTGTGCATAAGTCAACCCCTTTAATTTAATGAGCCTCAGAAGAAAATATAAAGGACCCACGCACTTCAACAATTCAGCTGTACACTTCAAAACAGATTGGACTTCTTGTCTCTGTGTCGAGAGTAAATGTAGAGTTTTTCACCTATAAATTTATTGGAAGAACTGGCACTCAGACAATAACAGTTGGTGGTACAAAGGCTGTGGAAAACTTATGTTACAGGTGCCGAGGTCAAAGTCAAAATCAAGCTCACTCTCTAGAAAATACAATAAAAATTATTCTTAATTATACTACAGCATGCACTAGTATGATACCTTAAGAAAAGGTCTGATTGCAATTTCCTACAGGTATTAATTGAACACCGTTGTCTGTTAGAATGATGTGAAGCTGGCAAATCCAAGCTATCTTCTTTATATCACTCTCTCTCAATGGAAAGCAGAGCAGTGTATACTGACATTGAAATCACAGTTTAATCTTAATATTCAAAATAATCAAAAAGCTGATTTGCACTTTGCTGCTATTTAAAAGTTAAAGTATAAAACATTTCCCAGATAATCCTTTGGACCTTTTTAATCTCGATTTAGCATGGGTTGCCCTAGTTGTACTGCAGCTGGTATTAAACTGAATCAAAATGAGATGATCTCTTCACACAGCCTTTTTAAATTTGATTCAGCCAACTCTGTGTAAGTCAACATTAAACAGTTTGCATTGGCACAAAGCAGAAGTTACTTCGCATTGGTGCAAAGCACATGGTTTAAGTTTGTCTACACAGGTCAGTTTCTCAATTACTCATTAACACTTCCATATCTCCAAGTTGCTTATGATGTCAATTACTTTAAAAAAAATAAAAGAGCGGCAAAAGCAACCTGGTGCCGCAATGGTACATGTTACTTGGAACTACATAGATGCTTATTAAATTGGCAACAACATATGAGTAGTTTCTAAAACCAGATTCCTCACTCTGCTAGATGTAATTATTGTGACTGGGAATGGTATTTTAGCTGAAGCTAATTTTTCTACGTTGCTTTTTTCAGTATGAATTTGACAGTTATGAGTCTTTATTTTATTTCACCAGTGACTGATGAGTGGAAGACTATTTATCAGGCATCAAGATCCGATGGGAACCTAATTTAATGCCTTTGATGTACATTTTGTATAGATACTTCATGTAGAATCCAAGAAAACATTATAGGTCATCATTTCTGTTTTATTATTACAACCATTTATTTACTTTGTTCTGGATAGTCTCTCTACTGAATCATGGTAAAAGAATTACCATTACTGCAGACTGCTGCAATCATATCAGATTTGTGGCTTGCCTTGAAGGTATCAAACTAACTAAAGTAGACAGATATAGTTCATAATATCTAATAGCTGTTCTTTAAATGTCACTAATGAATGAGCTGTCCAATTTTTACTCACTGCCCCTCCCCTGGCCCCTTACAGGAATTACTTTTTGTAGAGAGGTAACAGTATTAATGTATAACATTTAATCTTTTGTTTATGCTTCATTGTTTTGTTGTTCTACCTGCTGTACCAGCATACTAACCTTTTGTGATTCACGCACTAGGATACCCAGATCCCGCTGAGTCTCAGAGCTTTGCAATCTCTCACCATTTAGATAATAATCTTCTTTTCTACACTTCCTGCCAAAATGAACAATTTCACATTTGCCCACATTATATTCCATTTGCCAGGTCTTTGACCACTCACTTAACTACTCACTTTGTGGCCTCCTTACGTCCTCTTCACAATTTACTTTCCTACCTATCTTTGTGTCATCAACAAATTTAGCGACCATTCTTTTGATCCCCTCAAGCAAGTCATTTATATAAATTGTAAAATGTTGAGGCCCCTGTGGCACACCACTTGTCATATCCTGCCAACCAGAAAAAGAGCCATTTATGCCAACTTTCTGCGTCCTGTTAGCTAGCCAATCTTCTATTCGTGCCAATGTTACCCCCCACACCATGAGCTTTTATTTTCCACAATAACCTTTGATGTGGTACTTTATCAAATGCCTTCTGGGAATCTAAGTACAGTACATCGACCAGTTTCCCTTTATCCACATCACATGCGACTCCCTCAAGGATCTCCAATAAATTCACAGAATTTTAACGGCCCATCATGTTTGCACCGGCTCTTCAAATGAGCATTATGGCTTAGTGCCATTGCCCTGCTTTTTCCCAGTACCGCTGCATATTGTTTCTATTCACATAATCATCCAATGCCCTCTTGAATGTCTCGATTGAACCTGCCTCCACCACACTGCCAGGCAGTACATTCCAAACCCGAGCCACTTCTTCACATTGAACTTCACTTGCCCACTCCACCAACTTGTCTCTGTCTTTCTGAAGTTTTACACTGTCCTCCTTGCAGTTTACTACACTCCCAAGCTTCGTATCATCCGCAAGCTTTGAAATTGTCCCCTGCACACCAAGATCTAGATCATTAAAATATAGCAGGAAAAGCAAGGGTCTCAATACTAACCCCTGGGGAACTCCACTACAAACCTTCCTCCAGCCTGAAAAATATCCATTGACCATTACTCTCTGCTTCCTATTTTTCAGCCAAATTGGTTAAACATGATTTCCCTTTTACAAAACCATGTTAACTCTGCCTGATTGCCTTGAATTTTTTTTTCTAAGTGCCCTGTTATCACATCTTTAATAATAGCTTCTAACATTTTCCCTATCACAAATGTCAGGCTAACTGGCCTATAGTTTCCTGCATTCTGTCTCCCTCCCTTTTTGAATAAAGGAGTCATATTTGTTATTTTCCAATCGAATGGAACCTTCCCCGATTCCAGGGAATTTTGGAAAATTAAAATCAGTGAATCAACTTTCTCACTAGACACTACTTTCAAGAGATTAGGGTGAAGTCCATTTGGACCTGAGGATTTATCAGCCTGCAGCCCCAACAACTTGCTCAATACTACTTCCCTGGTGTTTGTAATTTTCCAGAGTTCCTCCCTCCCATTTCCTGATTTACAGCTGTTTCCAGGATGTTACTTTTGTCTTCTATAATGAAGACCAAAGCAAAATACCCATTTAATTCATCCGCCATCTCCCTACTTTCAATTATCAATTCCCCAGACGCACTGTCTATTGCACCAATGCTCACTTTGTTAACTATTTTCTTATTTAAACTATCCATAGGAACTCTTACTAGCCGTCTTTTGTTACTAGCTGGCTTTCCCTCACACTCTAATTTTTCCTCCTTATTAATCTGTCATTTTTTGCTGTTCTTGGTATTCTTTCCAATCTTCTGACCTGCCACCCACCTTTGTATAATTACAAGTTAATACTTTAAGTACTTTAAGTTTGATACTGTCTGTAACTTTTTTAGTTAAGCACAGATGATGGGCCCTCTACTTGGAATTTTTCTCTCTCATTGCAATGTAGATATTCTGTGTATTCTGAAATATCCCTTTAAATGTCTGCCACTGAACCTCTATTGGCCTATCCCTTAACCTCATTCTAGTTCTGCTTTCATGCTATCATAATTGTCCTTATTTAAGTTTAAAATACTAGTCTTGGACACACTCATTTCTCCCTCAAAATGAATGTAAAATTCAATCATATTATGATCGCTGCTACCTAGGGGTACCATCGCTTGGACTTCATCTATTAATCCTATCTCATTGCACAATAGCAGGTCTAGTATAGCCTGCTCTCTGATTAGCTCCAGAGCTGTTCTAAGAAACTATCCCCAAAACATTTTATGAACTCTTCATCTGTGCTACCTTTGCCCATGTGATTTTTCCATCTATATGTAGATTAAAATCCCCCATGATTATTACTGTACCTTTCTGGCAAGCTCCCATTATCCCTTCTTTGATACCCAGTCCTACTATGTAGTCACAATTAAGGGGCCTGTACGCCACTCCCACAAGTGACACCTTACCTTTATCATTCCTCATCTCAACTCAAACCGCTTCTACATCCCGGTTTCCTGAACTTAGGTTGTTCCTCTCTAATGTGCTATTAACATCATTAATTAACAGAGCCATTCCTCCATCTTTTCCTAACTTCCTGTCCTTCCTAAATGTCACATACACTTCAATATTCAGGTCCCAATCTATGTCATCCTGTAGCCATGTCTCTGTAATGGCTATCAGATCGTACTTATTATTTCTATTTGTGCTAACAGTTCATCTTTTGAATGCTACATGCATTTAGATACAAAGCCTTTTAGTTTTATCTTTTTATTATTTTTGTAGCATCTAGCCTTATCTGCTAATTTACCTTTAAGATTTGCATTCTGACCCTCCCTGTCACAGTCGGTTTTTCATTTCCCATATTAATACCTGTCTCTACTCTTTGGTTTACCACATCTGCCCAAATTTGATCCCTAGCACTCACTATTCAGTTTAAAACCCTCTCTAGTTCCCTAGTTATGCAGCTCGCAATGACATCAGCCCCAGCATGGTTCAGGTGTAGACCACCCCAACAGTACAGATCACACTTTCCTCAGTATTGGTGCCAGTGCCCCGCAAATCGGAAAACAATTCTCCCACACCAGTTTTGAGACATGCATTAATTTCTCTAATCTTATTTGTCCTATGCCAATTTGGATATGGCTCAGGTAATAATCCAAAAATTATTACCTTTGAGGTTCTGCTTCTTAATTTAGTGCCTAGCTCATCATACTGACTATGCAGAGCCTCCTTCCTCAATCTGCTTATGCCATTGGTACCTACATGGACATGACCACTATATGCTCCCCTCCCTCTGCAATTTCCTCTCCAGCCCTGAGCAGATGTCCAGGACCCTGACAACAACACTGGCAGGCAACAAAGCCATCTGGACTCACACTCTGTGACAGAGAACAGTGTCAATCCCCCTTACTATACTGTCCCCTACTACCACTGCATTCTTTTATGCTCCCCCGACTTTGATGGCTTCCTGTGCCATGGTCAATTTGCTCTTCCAACCTGCAGCCCTCACTCTCATCCAAACAAGGTTAGAGATCCTCAAACCTGTTGGACAATTGCAAGGGCTGACGCTCCTGCACTCCTGCCCTCTGGGCCGCCTTACCTGCTTCACTCGCAGTCACACCCTCATGTCCCTGGCCACTGACCAAATCGGAAGACCGATATCCTAAGTGATATGACTGCCTCCTGGTATAAAGCATCCAGGTAACTTACCCCCTCCTGATGTGTTGCAGAGTCTGCAGCTCAGCCTCTAGCTCAATGTCTCTGAGCCAAAGCCCTTCAAGCCACAGATACTTACTGCAGACGTGTTTGCCCTGGACCACAATGTCACCCAGGAGCTTCCACATGCTGCATCCTTAATGTGTTTTAAATAATGACTTAATTATATTAATCACTTAATGTTGCTTTCTTATATATTTTATTAACTTTACCAACAAATTGTGTACTATTTTAAACCTTAGTGATTGAATAGAACTTGCCCACTTATCAGATACTCACCAAACAGCTAGTTCCTTTACCGGTAGTAGAGCAAGAACCAATTCCTATGGGGTGAGAAGGACAAAAAGGGGAAACAAACAACTTCTTCTTCCCTTAACTCCCCACTCACCAAACTCCAAGTCTTTACTCAGTTAGTCAGCTGCACTCCATTTGCCTTGGCTGCACTAAAGAAACCTGAATTTAGTGAACTGAACTGGGGCTACAGTAACCAGATTCAACCAGTTAGCTAATTAACTACTCAGCTCCTACAGCTGAGAGTGAGATTACCCTGTCTAAACTGCAAGAAACAACTTAGCCTGCTGACACAGTACTTTCCAGTTACTGTTAACTACAGAGTAGATTAGATTTTAAGAAGAAAATTTAAGAACAAAATTAACACTCGAAACCCCTCTCACCAAACTCCAAGTCTTCACTCAGTTAGTCGGCTGCACTTCATTTGCCAATAAACCCTACAGGTCTGCCTAGCTTAAGGGCTGTCACTGCTTCTTGGTACAAAGTGTCCAGGTAACAAACCCCGTCCCTGGTGCATTGCAGTGTCTGCAGCTCAGCCTCCAGCTCAATAATTCTGAGCCGAATCTTCTCAAGCTGAGGATAGACAGATTTTTAATCAGTAAGGGAATCAAGGGTTATGGGGAAAAGGCAGAAAGTAGAGTTGAGGATTATCAGGTCAGCCATGATCTCATTGAATGGTGGAGCAGACTCAATGGGCCAAATGGCCTACTTCTGCTCCTATGTTTTATTATGGCCTTATGGTCTTACAGTTACTGAACATGTGTTTGCCTTGGATCACACTGGTGTCCAGGAATTCTCACTTTCTGCAGTCGCAACACATCACATACCCTTCCATCTTTATTATGTGTTACTTAATTTATTAGATTTTTTAAATTAATCAACTTTAATTAATAAATCCTACTACTCCCAATAAGCTTTACTACTGCTATTACAAAACCATAGTACTACTACTTACAGTTAACAATAATTTGTACGAGTTCTTAAAAGACAAACAAACAAAACAAGCAAAAGACTCACCAACCACTCACCTTAACTTGTGACATCACACTTGATTTTCTCTGAATGCGGACAGAACACAGACTGATCACCATCACTACCATCTAGCTCGTTGAAGATTCTGGGGCCATTGGAAGTCTCACCCCCTTTTCATGCTCTTTTCAGATTCCAGGTCCACTGGAAGTCTCACCCCTTCTCACACCCTTTGAAGACTCTGGGTCCACTGGAGGGCTCACCTTCTCTTGCGCTCTTTGAAGTTTCTGGAGCTACCTTCTGTTGCCCTCTCTCGTGCTCTTTTAGCCTTCCAGTCTGATGGAAGTCTGCCCCGCGCCCCCCCCAACACCGTCACACTCTTTGAAGCCTCTGGGTCCGCTCTCAGCCGTTCCCCCTGTTGTGCTCTTTTGAGTCTCCAGCTCCGCTGGAAGCCTTGTGCCCACCCATCACCCTCCCCCCTCCCCACACCCCCCATTCCACCTGACACTCTTTTAAGCCCCGGGATCCGCTCTCAGTCTTGACCCCGTCGTGCATTAAGCCTCCGGGTCCACTGGAATGCTCACCCCAGTTCCTCAAGGAAGCCATCAGCCTATCCTTGCAGATCTCAACCTCACTCTCCCTTCTCCAGCTGCGATGATCTCCTTCTCGATCCATCCCCAATGGCCTCCCTCTCCTTCCAGCTCCAATATCTGATCTATCCTCCTCCACCATCCCTACCCAAACTCTGAATGCCAATCAAATCTTTTCAGATGTGATGGGAAATGTCTCCAAATGTCCATAGCTGTGGCCCTCCTGCCACTGATTTTCTCGCCCAGATGCCTCAACTTTTCAGCTGCTGGATGAGGAGAAAAATGATAACAGGATTGTTAAGTCCAGTTGGGTTCTTCAGCCGTTTTTCACCCTCCCCTTTAACTTTACTTTCAGCATCTTGAAGGAACTGCTCCCTCTGTGATACACTGGTTAATTCCTCAATCTCTCCCCTTCTCACGGCACCCCTACATACAAACTGTAGGAATTTACCAAGGCTCCTTCGACAGCACATTCGAAACCCACGACTACTACCATCTAGAAGGACAAGGGCGGTAGATAGATGGGAATACAGACCAACTGGAAATTTCCCTCCAAGTCACTCACTATCCTGACTTGGAAATATATCGCCGTTCCTTCACTGTCGCTGGGTCAAATCCTGGAGCTCCCTTCCTAACAGCACTATGGGTGTACCTACACCACTTGGACTGCAGCAATTCAAGAAGGCAGCTCACCACCACCTTCTCAAGGGTAACTATGGATGGGCAATAAATGCTAGCCCAGCCAGCAAAGCCCACATCCCCTGAATGAATAAAAAAATACACAGGAGATGCAACATCTGCCCTTTTACCTCCTGCCTTCTCACCATCCAAGGCCCCAAACATGGCCTGCCAATTAATGGCAATGTAAATAAGGTGTATATTACAAGTTAAGCTTCTTCAAAATGTTGTAGCACATTAGTAGATGCTTCTGTTTACAAGCAGAAATTAAGTGTGGCCATAATTTTAAATTATGCTCCTTTGCAGTTTTCATTAAAATTAAGGTGGGTAAGCATTACTGTTGTGAAAAGTTTAGGTAGAATTATTCTGAAATGTTGATAATTCAGAATATTTTTGTTGATGTCATTCTGCATAATTAAAATTAGAAGCTAGTATAGTCTTCAGCTAAAACATGATGGCATCAACTGTTAACATATCAAAGAAAATTGATCGGAAAAGCAATAGGAGAAGGAAATGTTCTTGATGTCTAGACACTTGAAGACTGTGTAAAGGAGGAAATTAACATGATTTTAAGTAAGAACATTGTGAACTATGAAAATTACAATAATTACATTACCATTACTCATTTATGTTATGGCAAATTCTTACATTACACCAGTGACTACACTTCAAAAGTACTTCATTGGTTGTAAAATGCTTTAAGATGTCCAGTGGTCATGCAAAGCACTATATAAATGCAAGTTTTTCTTCCTTTATGTTCACAAAGGGGCTGAAGATCCTCAGTTGTTCTGACAAATACATGCACTATGCCTAGTAGGAGTTTTACTGTGGTTTTTTGCAGGACTTTGTAATGAACCAAAGTTCTGTCCACCCTTAACAAGGCCAATGATGCAGAAATGGTGGAGCTTGGGTTTCCAAAGGCTGAAAAATTCCATGGCCAGGGTTTTTCGGATGGCGGTGTTTCCGGGGAGTGTTAATTGACTGGAGAAAGGACTTCCACCCGAATGAGGGCAGACATCCGCCCTAGAGATGGGAGCTCTGCCGTCCCAGCAGCACCAGTGGTATCAGTTGCCAGGATTGGGACTACAAGCAGTCAGCAGATTCTAAGTCCTGAAGCCCAGGACCAGGTAAGTGCAGAGGTTCTCATGGCGGGAGGGGAGGTGAGGTCCAGGAGGTGGAAAACGGGGATAAAGGTCTTGACGGAGAGGCCAGGGGAAGAGAGCACCCGCAGGAGGGAAGACCTTGGTGGGGGGACTCTATGGGTCCTTGAGGGAAGTGCCCCCCCGCCCCCCCCTCCCCTCTTCCTGCCCATGGCTGGACAGAGTGTCCTATCAAGCTTGCCCACTTAAAGGCCTCAATTGGGTTGAGGGCAGCAAGACGCCCTAGGCCTCACCTGCCCCACCTGAAATTGCAGGCAGATCGAGGGAGGGCATGAGAGCAGCGGGAAGGCCACCTGGGGAATTTTACGAGCCCTCCCACTGGCAAACCCCCTGGCGAGGGACCATAAAATTCTGTCGCATGGTCCTACCTGGCCATGATGCTCATGACCATGATGCATCAGTCAACATATTGTGTGTGGCACAGGCTTGTAGACCAGCTGGTCTTTCCTTGCTCACCAATTTTACATGTTTGTATGAGTGTGCTGCCCTGTGGAGCATCAGTGGATATTCCCAGAAGGAAGAGAGCATCATGGCCCCCATTGAAGAGTTTTTTTCAATTTTTAATTTGCAAGGAGGACGCTGCAAGGATAGTTTGATGAGTCTGGGGATTCTGATGGGATATCTCCTCCACCTCCCCCACCCCTATTTTCTACCCTTGGCCTGGTCAGTGATGCCACATTTCACATCCTCATGGGAAAGGTTTGAATCTGAGGAGCAGAACAGTAAGGGTTGGTAGCAGCAGCAAGGAGACTTTTGCAGTGCCCAAAGCTGCACTTTAAGGTTCACAACTCACAAGAGAGTGCTGATATCATGTGTCCCAGACCTGCTACCAACTTCCCCTGACTGCAGCTGAGGATCCCTTTAAATACCACTAGAAATGATGACTCCCTTACCTGTACCATCCATGATTTCTAGGCAGATTGAGGAACTGGTGGTCAGAATGTCAGTATTGACAAAAATATCGTGGAAGTCTTAACTGCCTCATTTGACACCTATGTACAAATGTAAATGAAGTCCCTGCTGTCTTCTCTGGGTGCTTTGGTTGTATAAATTGTCATTTATTTGAAAGTTGGTTCAGAGAGATCTCTTATAGTAAGTTGCAATGGCTTTTTTTCCAAAACTTAAATCTCGCTATCTCATTGTGTGTGAATAGGGTGACAGCAAAAGGAAAGTCAACCTCATTTTATTTTGACTGTTTCAATAAACAGTTTGAAAAAGTTTGAGAATCTAGCTGAGAAAGGAACTCTTGGGCGAGCAGAGAGAGAGAGAGAGAGAGAGAGTCAGAGAGGCTGAGAGGTTTAGAGAGGACATTCTAGAGCTTAATGCCGAGACAGCTGAACACACAGCTGGTGCAGTGACACCAGGCCAGAAATGCAGGAGCTCAGAGATCACAGAAAGTTGTAGAACTTGGGGAATTACAGAATTAGGGGAGATTGAGGCAATGTAAGGATTTGAAAAAAAGGTTGGGAATTTTAATATTGAGGCTCTGCTGGACCAGAAGCAACATAGGTCACCAAGTGCAGAGATGATGGGTGAATGGGACTTGATGCGTGTTATTATATGGGCAACAGATTTCAAGTTTACTAACTCCCTGCTGACTTGGAGCTTGCAGATGCAGTTGTTCACAGTCATTGGTAGATGTCCCAACCCTGCAAATATGATAGTTCACCAAACTGGAAGACACAGTGAATGCATCTCTGGTGCCTGTTGTCATCCTGGTATACCTTCTTTCATCTTGTAGCATTTTAACTTTGAAATATTGCATTTGAGGTCCATAGGAAACTTCTCCAATCCTCAATTGTACTTTGACTTTATGACTGCCCTTGCTCTGTGTAATTTGCACTTAAATATTGTACCATTCCCTGAGCTCCTGTGACAGTGTTATTGAAAGACTTTTTTTTGCACATGCTCTTTTTTTTTAACATGTTCCTATTCTGCCAAAAAATTCTATATTGTAAGTGCAAAAGACTACTTTCTGGTGATTTAATGGACTATAATAGACTACTTACTTCAATAAGTTTTTACAAATATTTATTATTGTTAGTTTTCTGGAACAATTATTCCAAAAATATATTTTTAAAAATGAAAAAATTCTGAAATGGGGAATAAGAATAAAATAGTGCAAAAATGGTGCTGTAAAAATCTGAAAAAGAGAACGCAATATGGCTTTTTTAGTCAAACAGTGCAATCTCTGTATAAAAGCCATAGAATTGCACCAAGTATTCATGCAGCTACTTTTGCATGAATTCTGGAATCTTCATGAGGGTAATGTGCAATATGTGTATTAACAACCAGACATAGTCAGATGAGAAAGATGCCCAAACTCTGCTCACCCAATTGCTAGCACCTGATGTTTTCCTGATTAACGGAAGCAGTTAATTGGGAAATGTATCCTTTAATTATACAGGAGATGTTGCACCAGCCATAAAAATTAGGTGTTTTCCTTTTAACATCCTGCTCCCAACTCAAGAATTGGCAGGAGACAAGAGTTCAGGACACTAGCTGTACAACGATATGAGCCTTTATATCTCAGAGTATGTAAATATTCTGAGTGAAGTTAAAAGCATAAGAAATGACCCATTACCTCTTAAAGTTCATGAACAGATTTTCAAACTCACACATTATAGCAACCAATGTTATATTCAACATTACTATTGTTTTTGTCTGCAATATCAAGCCTGGTAGATTGTTTCAAACATTTGTCACCCTTTGAGTAAAGAAATTCTTCCTAATGACCATTTTTAAATTATTTCCTGCTAATCTGGTCCTGTTCTCCTAGTTTAATGGAAGTAATCTCCTGGGTGACGCTGTCTAGTAGTCCAACAGGTTGACGTGATAATCTGAACGTAATGCTTCTCAGATACAGGACTCTGCATAGCTTTGGGTTTTTGCCAGTCAGGTTTCCATGATATACCATAATGGCGGGATTGTCAGATGAGAGGTAAAGACCTCATCTGCTATGGTGGCTGATTTTCTTTTACACATTCATGAGATTTTGGCATCGCTGGCAAGCATTTATTGCCCATTCCAAATTGCCTTGAAAAAAGTGGGGGTGAGCCTTCTTCATGAACTGCTGTATTTGTTTAACTCTGATTGGTTTACAAAAAGTATCTAAGGGTAAGTTAGCAGAATTGGCAGATAAATTGCAGTTGAGGTTAGTGGTGGAGCAAAGAAAGCAGACATAATTGGAATGATAGCACAGTATTTGAATTTGGAAGGAATACCTGAAACTAGTGAGTCACAGCTGGAGGTAGTGAGAATTCAGTTACAAATGAAGAAGCTTGAACATGAACAAGCAATGGAAATGAAAAGATTAGAATTGAAAAGGCTACAGGCAGAGGAAAAGGGAAATGAAAGAGAAAGGGCATTTTCAAGGGAGCAAGCAGAAAGGCAGGAGAGAGAAAGAAAACAGAAAAGGGAATTGGAATTGGAGAAATTAGCAAGGGAGGAAAGAGAGGAGAGGGAGAGAGACTATCAGTTTAAAAAGCTGGAAGTCAAAAAAGAGATCTCAGAGGCTGAGGGAGGTTCTGAGGATGAAATGATCACTTCCTATCTAAAGCCCAGTGGGGAGATGTTTAAATTTGTGCAAGCTCTTCCAAAGTTTGAAGGAAGGGGTGTGGAGGCATTCTTTATTTCGTTTGAGAAGATAGCTAAGCAGATGAAATGACCACGAGAAATCTGGGCATTGCTTTTACAGTCTAGGTTGGTAGGTAGCGCTCATGAGGTATAAGCTTCACTGTCAGAAGAAGTATCGGTGGATAATGACGCAGTAAAAATGGCTATTTTTATTGCATATGAGTTGGTTCCTGAGGCATACAAGCAGAAATTTAAGAATATAAGGAAACAGCCTGGTTAGACTTATATTGATTTTGGAGAATAAAACAAAGTAATTTTCATTGGTGGATATGAGCATTAAAGGTAGAGACAATATCAGGGTAGGGTAGAGCCCCTGGAGATGTAATTCTTTTGGGACAATTTAAAGATTCAATTACCTTCGGTAGTGAGAACTCAGGTGGAGGAACAGAGGGTTAATATGGCAAGGCAAGCAGCAGAGATAGCTGATGATTATGAGTTAGTTCATAGATCTAAACCATTTTTTGTCACCCTTTTAAATCCAAGAAGGATAGAAAGTGGGAAGGTGAAAGGAAGGTAGTTAGTCAAGGAAGAGGAGTCATTGGAAATTCTCAGGAAATTGTTCTTAGACCAGAAAGGAAGGTGCTGAGGGTAGAAGTGACACTTGAAAACTGAGGTGATTTCGTTGTAATAAGGTTGGGAAAACAAAGTCAATGTGTTGGAGGTTACAGGAAAAATCTGTTGCAGTAATTGGAATGCAAAAAAGTTCTGGAAATAAGAGCACTGTGAGTTCTGATATCTAGGCACAGGAAAAACCAGTGGTTTATGTATGGGTGAAGCAGGAAGAATCAGTGATAGGTAAAGAAGTGGGAATGTGTTCACAATTTACCCAAAGCAGTGCTGAAGGGCAGGTTATAGAAATGCTTAAAGATTCTGTATGTGAAGCGGAAGTCTTTCTACGTGTGCAGGGTGGAGTAGGCAAAGGTATTACATTTTTAAGAGACACAGCAGCTAGTCAATACTTAACTTTATGGGATAGTGATATTTGTTGTTCAGAGGGAGTATTGCAGGAAAAAATGATAATGAAGGGAATTCATAAAGAAACAAAAAGTATTCCATTGTGGAAGGTAAATTTAAAGAGTAAGTTGAAAACAAGTGAGGTGGTTGTTGGAGTAATAGAAAAATTGCCCAATGCAGGGGTTCAATTTATTTTAGGTAATTATATGGCTGGGGAACAGATGTTGGTGATGCCTACTGTACTTGAGCAGCCTGTGGCAGTGCATTCAATAGAGGTGTCGCAGAAAGAGCATCCTGGATTGTTTCCAGATTGTGTGGTAACGAGATCACAAACTCCCAGGTTAAAACAGGAAGAGGAGGAATTTAAAAGGAAACAAGGAATTTAAAAAAAGATGCTGATATTCAATCAGCTGATACTATCCTTGATAAGGTTGTTCAGGGAGAGAGAATGGAGAAGAATGAAGCTGAAGTGTTCAGTACAGTTAAATTGATAGAGTTACAGCAGAAGGATCCACAATCAGTTATCTCAGACAGTGTTGTAGGGTGGAGGAGTTACTCTCCTATTGTTTACAAGAGATCATGTGATCTCCCAAACATGTATTATTCTTAAAGGTACATTACACACTAAATAAAACCATAATTACTACATTCTCCCCCTTTAACTTGGCTATACATATTATATTTACAAGTACATATTGTTCAAGACAATATAATACTTACACTGAGTAAGGAATTTACAAGTTCAGTCTTTCAGGTAGTTTTGTGGTACATGTAGAATATCGCAGCTCCACAACTTCAGATTCTTGTCAGGAATCTCCATTTCTAGAGTTGCCTGAACATCAGATGCTTCAGTGGGCACTTGCAGTTCTGTATCCTCAACTCTTACAGGAACATCAAACATGTCAGTCCTGGGTTGAATATCTGCAACAGGAAATACAGACCCAGTAATGATCACTGCTAGAACCATACCTTGATGATTTGTCTCTCTCTTTCTTAAATGGCCCACATGTTTATGAATGACCCAGCCTTCCACCTTCACGTGGTAAGATAAAGGTCCAGTCACCGCACTTATTTCCCCAGTAAACACTTTGGTCCTTCCCTGAAGTATTTCATGTATACCAGCTCTCCCACAGTAAATTTCCTCTTGCCAGACATGTCTAGTTTTCTGGCTTCCCTGACTCTTTTCCACCTTCCTCTCTAAGTTCGGCATTATTAACTCAATCTCATCCTGAGGTGGTGTTTCAACAATAACTCTGCAGGTGCAACACCTGTTGTTGTGTGAAGAGTAGTTCTGTAATGAAAAAGAAAGCGTGCTAGCTTGGTTGCCAAGGAACCACCAGTTAGCTTTCTCATGCCTGTCTTGAATGTTTGAACCACCCTTTTGGCCAGTCTGTTGGAGGAAAGGTGATACGGTGCAATTTTCATGAGTGATACCGTTGAGGCTGATAAACCATTGAAATCCAGCACTTGTAAATGCTGTGCCATTATCGGAAACGACTACTTCCGGTAATCCATGAATGGCATAACTCTGACGTCGTTTCTCAATTGTAGAGGCCGACGTTGGTGACTTCACCTCATAAACATCCAATCATTTTGAATGGGCATCAACAATGAGCAGAAACATTGTTCCCTGGAAAGGTGCAATGTAGTCAATGTGTAACCACACCTGGCCACTCCCATGGGTATAACGGAGCTGTCACTGGCAACTTTTGCAGTTGCTGACATTGCACACAGTGCTTTACTAAACTCTCTACTTTGCCATCCATCCCAGGCCACCATAGATAGCTGCGAGCTACAGTCTTCACTCGGGAAATTCTTGGGTAGGCACTGTGTGGTTCAATTAAAAGTGGCTCCCTTCCCTTTGGAGGAACTATCACTCGTGCTCCCCACTATAAGATGCCATCCTGACTGGTTATTTTATGGGCAGGATTTTTAGCTCATCGTCAGGCGGGTGAGTGTCCTGACGCCATCGCGCACTTGCACGATATTTCGCTCAGCGGGCGCGGCAGGAGTCAGAATCGCATCCGCCATTAATTAAGAGGCAGGTTAAGGACCTTGACAATCCAATTGATGGCCACTTAACGTTGCCCATGTGATTTTTCGCTCAATCCATGGGCAAAATGGGGAGACAGGCAGCCCACTACTGGCAAAACCTCATTCTTAGGCAGGATAAGAAGGGTCAGCAGCATTGACAATATGAGTAGTGAGGAGTTTTGGAGATAACTTGCTGCTAATGGCTTTTTGGCACTTGTCAGCTTAATCTTTGATGGGGGCTTCATTCTTAGCATTTCCAGGCTTCATTTCAGGACACATTGGTGTCTTCTAGGCCCCCTGAGGATTCAGACTGTGTGGACCCATCCAGGTTTCAGACAGCCTTCCATAACCCTGGTAAAGAGGATTGTGGTCTCCGCTGGTGGCACCTCCTCTGGGGAGGAAAAGCGGGGCAGAAGGGAGAGGAGGACATGTGTCCCTTTGCAGCTTCTAGGGGTGGGACCTGTGGGAGGAGAGGCACAGGCACAACGGGCGGAGGGCCAACAGGTAGCCCAAGGCGGAAGGGGCCGCAGAAGACGCCACCATTCTGCTGCCAGGGTTTACAGGCGGCGATGCAGCTACCTCATTATGTCAGATGTGCAATGTCGAAGGAGCCTCCCTCTTCCCAGGGAGACTGTGACCTCCATTTGCTAGATGATTAGAACTGAGATCAGCTCCGACTGTGTGGGTGGACACCCCATGCCAGTGGCTCAGAAGCTCACAGTGGCCCTTAACTTCTATGCCTCTGGCTCTTTTCAGGTCTTAGTGGGGGATCTATGTGGAGTCTCCCAGTCAGCTGTCCACAGTTGCGTCAAGCTGGTGACAGAAGCTCTGTTCAGGCAGGCATTGACTTTCATTCATTTCCATACAGACGAGGCCAGCTAGTCAGAGCGAGCCAGAGGCTTTGCCTCGAATGCTGGGTTCCCCTGCACGCGGAAAATATGCCACGACCTGCTTCACGACGACATGAAGGTAGTCCAAAGGTTCGTCCGCCCAGCCCACCAACAGCGGAATACATTTTCCGCCATCGATTGGCGGACAGCTAATTGTAATACATGCGCATATAGTAAAAGGCCAACCCGCCAGGCTCTTGGAACCCAGCCATATTGTCCGTCCACGTCACCGGGAAAGCACACCGACGTGTTTCACAACAGCACGCAAGTGACGTGCACTTGGCGGCCTTCATTTTGGGGGAACTAAGGTGAGTGAGCAGCAGCATTCTCCACAGCTCACCCATTGTTTACAGGCCTCAGGGGCGCCGGGGGGAAGGGGCAACTGATGCCTGGCCCCGCAGGCGACTGCTGAGGGGTGGGGGTGCATGGGGGCAAGTGCTGGCCAACCTCGGAGGTGACAGCTGAGCGGGGGATGGGGAGGTGTCTGGGGGCAAGTGCTGGCCAGCCTCAGAGGCAACCGTTGTCTGTGGGGGGCTCGGAAAGAAGGGGCAGTTCAAGTGCTGCCCTGGCACTGCATCCTGCGCACAGGCAATCCCCTGTGGGGGGCAGGGTAAGCGAGGGAAGTGACCCTCTGCAACTGAGACAGATCAGGCACAGCCACAGTGATATGATTGGGGTCAGATTCTGAGCCAGCCTGCCCATGCAAGCAATGCGGAGGCACCAAAGGGCCACCAAGCGCTCCATACCTCACCTCCCACTTCCCTGGCACAGACTTCGAGTCCTCCACCACTTTATCTGACCGCGGAGTAGTTGGACTGCACACATTGTACAATCTCCTTGCCAACGCTGGCCATGTAGCAGTCACTGCTGGAGGTGCTCACAGCCCCTTGCAATCTCAGCATCCTGGTTTGGACCAGTGACCCCATGTCACAGATTGACAGGGAAGCTATGCAGCGCACTCATCTCTGGCCATCCGAGGGGTGACCAGCACTCTCCGGGAAGCATTAAGGGGTAGTCACACAGGGCCAGGAAAGGTGCTAAGTACAGCCATGATAACCCCGTCTATCTCTCTCTTTCATGCTGCAGGAGGACCACGTCAGGATCATGGATCCTGGTGACCTAGCTGTATGCCCGATGGCCTAGAGAGAGTGTAGAAGATGGAGGAGAGAGCAACTGAGGGTCCTGGTTGAACAAAGGCAGGAGCAGCAACCTCATGAAGAAGGGGCAGCAGGGGCTCCCGCACATGCTGCCCAGGAGTGAAAAGGAGCTGTGGCTGGTCGGCGCCTAGTGACACCCAGGCCCTATGGATGCCGCCTGCTATTCTTGCAGGTGACTGAGAACTAGTGTCGCTGACGACTGCGCATGACTAGGGACCTGGTGGCTCACATCTGCCACTTACTGCAAGACTTGGCATCAAGGGGACATGGAGGGCATCCGCTGCCAATGGCTGTGAAAGGGACTGCGGTGCTCAATTTCTATGCCAGTGGCTCCTTTCAGGGCTCCACAGGTGACCTCTATGGGATTTCACAATCCGCCACCCACAAATGCATGCATGAGGTCATGGATGCCATCTTCTCCATGGCACACAACTTTGTGCATTTTGCCCAGGACTGGGACAGCCAAGATGCAAGGGCCATTGGATTCGCCCTGACCTCGGGATTCCCACAGGTGCAGGGTGTGATTGACTACACTCATGTGGCGCTCAGGTTTCCATCGCTACACCCAGTGGACTTCATCAACCGTAAGGGCTTCCAATCACTGAACGTGCAGCTGGTATGCAACCACCAGAAATGCATCCTGCAGGTATGCACACGGTTTCCAGGGATTGTGCACGACGCCTACATCCTGAGTCGCTTGCAAACCCCTGCAGTCTTCCAGGGTTCACAGAGGCTGCAGGGTTGGCTCCTCGGGGATAAGGGCTACCCGCAGAGGCCATGGCTGATGACACCCGTGTCGTGACCTCAGACTGCAGCAGAGTGACGGTATAATGAGGCTCATGCAGTAGCTCATAACTTGGTGGAGCTGACCATCGGGATGCTGGAGATATGGTTCTAGTGCCTGGACCGGTCTGGTGGATGCCTGCAATAAGTCTGCAGAAGGTGTCACGCATCGTTGTCACTTGCTGTGTCTTTTACAACCTGGCACTGCAACAAGGAGAGGAGCTGGCTGAGGAGGAGATGGAGGAGCTGCACATCTCCTCCGATGAGGAGGACACGACGGGCATGAGGGTGAGGGGCTCCTTGATGGTGACGATGACGGGGATGAGGCTCTCGAACTGGTTGGACAAGTCAGGAGCACTCGGGAGACTCTCATAGCTGCCAGATTTGTGGAGGATGATGACGACATGCAGTGAGGTGTCCCCGTAGATCCTCACATCGCAGCTGTGAAAATTTGACTCCAATCTGGCTTTTGGCAGCGCGAATACCTTCTGTGAGAATGCTTATGTCATAGAGATGCAGCGGAGGCCCTAATAGTCACTCGATCACAGGAGGATAATGGCGATATGCAGTGAGGATACTTCATAGATCTTCACATAGCCTCTGAGAATGTCTGACTCCTGTCTGGCTGAAGGCAGCTCGCTTGCGCTCCATGGTCAGAGCCATCTCAGAAAAGCAGCCATGAAACTTTCGACGCATCTGATGCTGTGTCCGCTTTCAACACCTGAGCCTTTCAGGAGCTGGAGCACAGCATCACTGGTCACAGATGCTGGTGTGATGGGGGCCAGCCCCACCTTAAAGTTGCTGAGAACACAGAGGGAATGAGAGAACTCTGTGGTGCCTCTCCACTACATTCTGGCAGCAATGACTAGCACTGTCGAGGTGCAGGCATCAGTAATGTTTCCAGGGAGTGTGAGGCTGGACCATCACTGTGGTCTGAAGGCTGCACAGAGCACAGGGAAGAGACCTGGACTGAGACACCTGCCTTTTATCTTGTGCAGAAAGGTTTCACATCTGAGTGGCAAGAACATTGCTCATCAGAATAAGGAGTCACAGGCAGGGAGACATTCTTAGGAGTTTATTGGCAATAGTGAACAGTATGTACAAGTGATCAACACCCATGTCCAGGCTGTGCAACTACTTTTACCTAACTTTCCTAACCCTGCCACTACGTCTTGGTGCTCCCTGGACGTCCAAGCAGAGCTGGAAGCAGCCTGCTGACTGTGACGCCCTGTCTGTGATGACTTTGGCGGGTGTCCTCTGGAAGGCTGAGGCTTGGAGGGCCCAGGCCTGCTTTTGGGATACTGCTGTGTGGCAATGGCACCCTCCTCGGCCTGTGGAGCTGGAGCTACGGAGGTCACAGGAAGAGAGAATTCGGATGGGCCGGTCACTCCCAGAGACAGCTGGGTGGATGCCCCGCGGCGTGCATCTGCTGATCTCCTCCCTATGGGAGGGACCTGGAGGGCCCCTGGCTAACTCAGTGAGCGAAAGGGATAGCTGGAGTGAGGACAAGCTACCCAGCATCCCTCTCACGTACACACTGTTGGAGGCCAAATATGGCATGAGAGGTGGAGTTAAGACCACAAGACCATAAAACATAGGAGCAGAAATTAGGCCATTCGGCCCATCGAGTCTGCTCCGCCATTCAATCATGGCTGATAAGTTTCTCAACCCCATTCTCCCGCCTTCGCCCCGTAACCTTTGATCCCCTTACCAATCAAGAACCTATCTATCTCGGACTTAAATACACTCAATGACCTGGCCTCCACAGCCTTCTGTGGCAATGAATTCCATAGATTCACCACTCTCTGGCTAAAGAAGTTTCTCCTCATCTCTGTTCTAAAAGGTCTTCCCTTTACTCTGAGGCTGTGCCCTCGGCTCCTAGTCTCTCCTACTAATGGAAACATCTTCCCCATGTCCACTCTATCCAGGCCTTTCAGTATTCTGTAAGTTTCAATCAAATCCCCCCTCATCCTTCTAAACTCCATCGAGTATAGACCCAGAGTCCTCAAACGTTCCTCATATGTTAAGCCTTTCATTCCTGGGATTGTTCTCGTGAACCTCCTCTGGACCCTCTCCAGGGCCAGAACATCCTTCCTGAGGTACGGGGCCCAAAATTGCTCACAATATTCTAAATGTGGTCTGACCAGAGCCTTATAAAGCCTCAGCAGCACATCCCTGCTTTTATATTCTGGTCCTCTTGAAATAAATGCCAACATTGCATTTGCCTTCCTAACTACCGACTCAACCTGCAAGTTAACCTTAAGAGAATCCTGGACTAGGACTCCCAAGTCCCTTTGCACTCCAGATTTCTGAATTCTCTCCCCATTTAGAAAATAGTCTATGCCTCTATTCTTCCTACCAAAGTGCATGACCTCACACTTCCCCACGTTGTATTCCATCTGCCACTTCTTTGCCTATTCTCCTAACCTGTCCAAATCCTTCTGCAGCCTCCCTGCCTCCTCAATACTACCTGTCCCTCCACCTATCTTTGTAGCCCGCGCTGCAGTGCAGGAGTGATGTCCTGAACCAAGGTCTCCATGGCAGCCGCCATCCTACCAGCGTTGACCTCGGTGCATTTGTATGCTGGCGCTATCATATCAGCCTGAAGATGGACAGACTCCTCCATCGTGCCTTGCAATCTGAGGAGTGCAGCTGACATCCCTTTCGGATGTTTCTTAGCTTTCCTTTGCAGCTCCAGCAACTGTGGCATGACCGAGACCAGAGGCTCGTCATCTGACTCGGACTCAGCAATGTTCTGACCTCCAGCAGTCCTCCAAATGCTGGGGACCTCGGAAGTCCCTGCCGCCGCCTGCTGTGGATCAGAAAGTGCAATATGCTCGCCAGATTGTGATCCCGAGGCTACTCTAAAGCTAGGTCCCACTGAGGTGTGTGTTTCTGCTGATGGAGGGTGTGGATGAGCTCTGTGACAGGACTTCAGGGAGGGTGCCTTCAGATTCCTCTCCAGAGGTTTCTCGGGGCTTTATTGGAGGCCCTGGGTCATGGATTCTGTCGGCTGTTTGGCAGATGTGCCTGTGAAAGCAAGGAGAGATAATTAGTGCATGGCAGTGGCCTGTCAAAGAGGACACATCACTCACATCATGGTTGTCTGATGGATGTTGCACTGCTGGATCCTCACTTGGTAGAACAGTGCCGATCTCACCGTCAGCACGGGACCGATCCAGGTCATCACCAGCCAGCTGGATGGCTCTGATTTCGATTTCTGTCAGAACTTTGATCTCCAGCATCCCTCCATCTGTATGTGACCTTTCCCTCCTGTTGTGAGCCAGGTTGGCCTGTATGAATAGAGATGGGGAGAGTGTATCAGGATTCCTGCCGGGCCAGATGATAAGTATGCCTGGCCTGTGTGGATGGTGAGTGATCCCATGGATGGGATGGGGACAATGACGATGTGTGTGAAAAAGTGAATGGTGCACTGGCAGTGAGTGAGGGCCCTGTGGGTGTGTGATGGGTTTGTGAGAGTGCGAGTTGGGAGTGATGAAAAGAATGACTTACCCTGGCGGAACGGAGGAGATTATTCATCCTTTTGTGGTACTGGGTGGCTGTCCTCCTCTGCAGGGTGTTTGCGCTGACCACCACTGCTACCACCTCCCAAGCCAGTTTGGTGAATTTGCTGCCCGTCCTATGGCCAGAGCAAATCCGTCAGGTGTCCATGGCATCCAGCAGTCGCTCAAGTGACCCATCGTTGAAGCAGGGAGCTGCAGTCTTTTTGCCTTTGCTGGCCATGTCGCCCAGGCAGCGGTGGTGAGCTGGTGGCAATGAGAGCTTTGCTGGCAGCTGCCTTTTAAAGATCGCAGCCAGTGTGATGCAACGGCGGGGTGATGGCAAGCAGGTGAATGAGAGCCAGCCCACCATGGAAACTGCATGTTTCCTGGGAATGAATAAATAATGAGGCAGGCTTGGGAAAATATGGCATGGAAACCCGCCATTTTTGTTGGCGGGTAGGGCTCCATTTTACCCGCCCACTACCACACTTAGTGCATTTCTGGGAAAATTCCGTCCTGTGTGTGAATTATCGGAATGTGAATGCAATGACAAAAGCAGATTCATATCCTATACTACAGTTGGAAGATTGCATTGGGAAAGTGGGACAATCAAAGTTTATCACAAAGATTGCCTTGCTGAGAGGATATCTGTAAGTTCCATTATCGGAGAGAGCAAAGGAGATAACGGCTTTTGTAATGTCAGATAGGCTACATCAGTTTAAAGTTATGCCATTTGGTGTGAAAAATGCACCAGCAACATTTCAAAGACTGACAAACAAATTAATTGCAAGGCTGAGCAATTGTGCTGTTTATATTGATGACTTGATAGTTTTCAGTAAAATGTGGAAGGAGCATTTACAACATCTGAAAGAACTGTTTGATTGACTGCAAGAACCTAATTTGGTGGTGAACATGGCTAAGAGTGAGTTTGCAGAAGTGCAAGTTTCATAGCAGGGTGTTGGACCTTGTAAGGTGGCTCCAAGAGATGCAAAAGTAAAAGCCATCATGAATTTCCTCATGTCTACAACAAAACGTGAAGTTTTGAGATTTTGTGGATCTTACCGGAAGTCTATACCAAATTTTTTGCAGTGTGGTTGCTCCATTGACTGAACTACTAAAAAAGAACAAGAAGTTCCAATGGACGCAGAAGTGTCAGAATGCATTTGACTGTTTAAAAACCATATTGACTGCGACACCAGCTTTGCCAGTACCTAATTAAGCCAAGCAATTTAAGTTGGCAGTTGACGCAAGTGATGTAGATATTGGTGCTGTACTAGTTGCAAGGAGATGAAACTGGAATTGAGAAAACAACAGGATATTTTTCACAAAAGCTGAATGTACATCAGAGAAGGTATTCAATCATTGAAAAGGAGACTCTGGGTTTGGTATTAGCATTGCAGCATTTTGAAGTTTCTGTTGCAAGCAATTCTTCAGAAACAATTGTTTATACAGACCACGATCCTTTAAAATTTCTGAACAAATTTTGAGACCAAAGGATAAGACTGTTCGGATGGAGTTTATTACTGCAACCATTTAATTTTCAGATTATACATGTGGCTGGACAAGAAAACCTGGACACTGGACTGAAATGACCCCTGTTAATAAAAAGGGTTTGTACATATTGTTTTGCTAATGCATGCACCTGGTAATGTAACGGTGTGTGTATGTAGATAAGTATAGTAAGTAATGTAAGATGGGTTGAGAAAGTGAAGCCATATTTTAAAATTATGATGTTTCAATTTTCCTTCAGAATGGAGGTGTCACAAAACTATAATAAGTTTCATAATATTATCGTGGTTTATTGTAAAGTAGATTTATGGGTGTGAGTGTAGATGGTTCTGTGTGATTTAATCAAATTAGAGTCAGATAGGCTGCAAGCTTGAAATTATGAAAAGAAGTTAGGGGTAAAAGACATTTGAAATACTAATGAGTAAACATGAATGAGGTCTGAGCATGTAAGGTGTGATGGAAATTTGCATTTTTAGATAAGTGAAGGAGTTGCTTGGGTTTCAAAGGGATGGTAGCATGTTTACAATTAACAAGATAATGCAAAGTTATTATATTTACTTTTCCCAAAAGATACTGACCACATTGGTAACATGAAAGATTTTTATATAATGGGAAAAGTACATTTCCAAAGTCATACAGAACAATGGAATTTACAGATCAAAGAGAGAGAAACATATATAAAGAAGGAAGGAAGGTGATGTTGTGGGGGCATATAAGAACTAAAAGGAGTGTGTAGAACAGCCTTGGTGAAGCCTCCAGCCATTTTTGCAAATGTTTGCTGGGTCCAGTAACTAAAGTTGGAGAAAATCCTTTGGAATTCCACTGTCGAGTGGATGCTGTGGTAAATTTTCTGACTTGCTATTTAAATTAAAAATCTATTTTGGACTGTTGCCTTAAAGGGGGTATGTAGTTGGGAGTCAGGTTAGTTAGGAATTTTGGGATTTTTTAAAGTATTAAGTAACTTAATCTTATTAACAAAAGAAAATATTTCAAGCACATACATAAATGTTTTAATTTAGTTTTTAAAATCACTAAATGTGTTAGTGGATTCATTACTTCTGAATTTAGTGCCCAAATCTTTTCGTAATAAATAAAAATTGCAAAACCATTGTGATAGCATGGCCAAGTTTCCCTTGTGCATTTGGTCCATCTGGCACACATCACCTTCCACGTCATAACAGTGGGATAGAGCATATTCAGAGATAGTGATTGAGGAATATGGGATTTTGGCTATAAGATATGATTCAGTGTGTGTGACTAAGTCAGGCTGTTGCTTGACTAGTCTGAAGGGAAACTCTCCCAGTTTTGGCACAAGCTCCCTGATGTCAGTGAGGGCAGGGTCGAATGGGCCTTTGTCATTTCTGATGCCTGGGGCAATGTCAGATGGTTCATTTGGTTTTATTCTTAAATGACTTTTCTGTAGCAATTTGGTTCAACTTAGTGGCTTTCTAGGTTGTTCAGAGGACAGTTAAGAGCCAACCACATTGCTATGAGTGTGGAACTGCATATATCGCAGACTGGGTAAAGTTGATGGATTTCCTTTCCTAAAGGGCTTTTTAGTAAACCAGCTGTGTTTTTTTTATTATTCATTTATGGGATGCGGGCTTCACTGGCTGGGCCAGCATGTATTGCCCATCCCTAGTTGCCCTTGAGAAGGTGGTGGTGAGCTGCCTTCTGGAACTGCTGCAGTCCGTTTTTGGTGTAGGTACACCCACAGTGCTGTTCAGGAGGGAGTTCCAGGATTTTGACCCAGAAACAGTGAAGGAATGGCGATATATTTCCAAGTCAGGATGGAACTTCCAGGTGGTGGTTTTCCCATCTATCTGCTGCCCTTGTTCTTCTAGATGGTAGTGATCGTGGGTTTGGAAGGTGCTGTCTAAGGAGGCTTGGTGAATTTCTGCAGTGCATCTTGTAGATGGTACAAACTGCTGCCACTGTACGTCAGTGGTGGAGGGAGTTAATGTTTATGGAAGGGGTGCCAAAAAGCAGCCTGTCTTGTCCTGGACAGTGTCAAGGTTCTTGAGTGTTGTGGGAGCTGCAGTCATCCAGGCAAGGGGAGAGTATTTCATCACACTCCTGACTTGTGCCTTGTAATTGGTGGACAGGCTTTGGCGAGTCATGAGATGAGTTACCCGTTGCAGGATTCCCAGCCTCTGACCTGCTCTTGCAGCCACGGTATTTATATGGCAAGTTCAGTTCAGTTTCTGGTCAATGGTAACCCCAGGATTTTGTTAGTAGGGGATTCATTGATGGCAATGTCATTGAATGTCAAGGGGCGATGGTTGGCTTCTCTCTTTTTGAAGATGGTCATTGCCTGGCACTTGTGTTGTGTGAACGTTACTTGCCACTCATCAGCCCAAGCCTGGATATTGACCAGGTCTTGCTGCATTTGGACATGGACTACTTCAGTATCTGAGTTGTGAATGGTGCTGAACATTGTGCAATCATCAGCAAACATCCCCACTTCTGACCTTATAAAGGAAGGGAGGTCATTGATGAAGCAGCTGAAGATGGTTGGGCCGAGGACTCTACCCCGAGGAACTCCTGCAACAATGTCCTGGAGCTGAGATGACTGACCCCCAACAACCACAATCATCTTCCTTTATTCTATAGCTCCAACCAGTTTCCCCCTGATTCCCATTGACTCCAGTTTTTGCTAGGACTCCTTGACGTCATCCTCAGTTGAATGCAGCCTTGATGTCAGGGGCAGTATTATGACACAGCCAATGGTAAATGCTGAGTTGTTCGAATTCCAGAGGGAAACTTGAGACAACTGCCACACCTATATTTTTTGCAATTTGTATGTTTCGAGATGCGGGCTTTGAATTCAGTAGTAATAAGACCACCGATCCTTATAGGTTTTTATAAAACTAGATTAAACATTTATTATATGAAAAATGATTTTAAGCACATACATATGTATACAAATTACTACTATAATAACTTCTAAATCCCCTAATTATCCTGACTCCCAGTTACACCAGTTAAGGCAACAGTAAAACACATAGGGCAAAAATTTGACATCGGTGAGCAGGGGGCGGGGCCCACTCACCGACACATAAAGTGACGCGGGATGATGTCGGGTGGAACCCCCAACATCATCCTGGTCCATTTAAATTTTCAGGAAGGCGGGGGCACAGCAAAATCAGCTGTGCGCCCGCCGACCCGTCAATGGCCTTAATAGGCCCGCCCAAGTAAAATGGGGGTGGGACCCGCTTCTCCGGTGGGGATCGTCTCCCTACCCGTCGAAGATTGTGTCAGGCCCGCCCGCCCGACAGGCAGAAAATTCTGCCCATAGATTTTAAAAGACCCAGGCAAAGAACCATGGGCCAGAATTTTCGGCTCGGCGATAGGGGGCAGGGCCCGCTTGTTGAGATGTAAAATGACTCGGGGTGACGTCGGGCGTGTCACCGCGTGTCATTTAGATTTTCAGTTTGTTGGGCACGCAGCTGAGTCAGCTGTGCGCCCGCCGAACTGTCAAATGCCTATTAGAGCCATTTAAATATCAATTAAAGTAATAAACTGAGCTGCCCTTCCAACGTTAAGGTTGGCGGGCAGGCGAAGAGCCAGGCGGCATTCGCATTTTCCATGGAATCTCATCCACGGGTGAAATGATGTTTCATGAAGGGTTTATAAGTTAAATACATTTTTTCATTAATGTTCCTTGACACTGTCACATGAGGGGACATGTCTTAAAATATTTTCTGTTCTTTATTTAAATTTTTAAACCTTAAACTCTTCTCCCTGAGGCACAGAGGTGCCTCAGGGAGATTTCTGTGCTCTTTCGTGCACATGCATGAAAGAGCTCAGGCCCCGACTCAGGGAACCTCTCCTCCCGCCCACACAGGAAGCGCACAGCACTTCTGGGTGCATGCCATGCTGGGGTGCCTTAATTGGCCCGCACACGTAAAATGGCGGCGCGGGCCCGATCGGGGGCACCGATTGGGTTCGTGCCCGCCCCCGCCCATACCCCCCCTCGCACAAGCCCCCAGATGGGGGGAAAATTCTCCCCATGATACCCTGAACAATCCGATTCAAAGTGAACTTTCTTAACTTTAGTTTGTTGTAGACAGCAGGTTGAAGCATAGATGCTGAAGGCTTTTCACATTTGTTAGATTTTAAAACGCCTAGCCTTACACACAGTCTTCGCTCCTTTATACATACTTTCCCCATTGGATACAAATTCCCATTGTTTCACTATGTCTTTGGCTTTACCTTTTTAATAATAAAAATCTCTCATAGTATCAAATTTACCAGTAATCTTTGGGAAAAGTAAACACACTGTTTCTTAATTTCACCTGGCTAGGTGACACATTTCCCCCCTTCTTTGAAAACAATATAATCTGGTTTATTTAAAAATGCAAATGTTCTTTTATGCCTTACATTCTAAACTTCCCCCATTTTACCTATTTAACATTTCAAACACAGCTTTCTTCTAACACATCAAAGCCTTCAGACCAGCTGCCTTTAATCCAGTTATGTCTCACACACACACATGCACACAGACACATATAGACACAGAAACACCTATTTTCCAATAACATTATAATATCTTCCTGACAGGCAGTCACTCTCACCTCATCTCAGGAGTTCAGCTCTTTGTCTATGTTAGAACCAAGGCTGTAATGAGGTCAGGAGCTGAGTGGCTCTGGAGGAATCCAAACTGGGCATCAGTGGGCAGGTTAATGCTTAGCAAGTGCTGCTTGATAGCATTGTTGATGACCCCTTCCATTGCTTCCCTGATGATCGAGAATAGACTGATGGGGCAGGAGCTGGCTGGGTTGGATTTGTCCTGTTTTTTGTATGCAGGACATACCTGGGCAATTTTCCACATAGCCAGGTAGATGCCAGTATTGTAGCTGTTGAGTTGAGTACTTTCATGATTATCATGACTGAGACTATTTAGTCCAGATTTATTAATTAAATTTAAACTCGTTTAGGTGCAGTGGTGGGATACAAACTCCTGCTTTTGAGCATTAGTCCAGGCCTCCGGATTATTGGTCCAGTAACATTGCCATTACACCATCATTCCCTTTTTCTTGCTGCTCTGTAAAATGCCTTTGACATTTTCTATATAAATGTAAATTATTGTTAAGTGTAAAAAAATAAAAATGTGAATTAACACAAGATGTTTTGAGCATTTGGGCGTGTTATGTTTCTTTTCTTTAATTTGTAAGCATGAAAATACAGAAAGTGTTTTGCTGTAGGCTATATTCATTAGTAGTCCCTGGAGCCCTCAAATCCGTACGCTCACCTACTGCACCGGGAGGGTTAATAAGTAAATGATTATGAAGTTAAAGCTGGTTTTACCATTCTTATTTGGTTTATGTGAGTTTGAACATTTCACATTTACATTTGTCTATTAATATACAGAGAAGGACAAGTGTCAGTCCAGAGTTAAAGTCATTATATACTGGGTGAAGTGAGGTTGATATCAATACTTTGTATACAACTTGATAATTGACTGAAGCAGTTTTGGAGTGGAGATAAAATTATTACTGAAGTCAGAGTTGTATTTTTTTTATTTTTTCATGGGATGTGGGCATCACTGGCCAGGCCAACAGTTATTACCCATTCCTAATTGCCCTTGAGAAGGTAGCGGTGAGCTGCCTTCTTGAACCGCTGCAGCCCATGTGGTGTAGGTGAACCCATGGCGCTGTTAAGGAGGGAGTTACATGATTTTGAACCAACGACAGTGAAGGAATGGTAATATAGGCCAGAATCTTCAGGTCGACATGCGGGGGTGGGCTTCACTCGCAGATGTGTAAAATGACGTGCGGTGACGTTGGGCGGGCATCCCGACGTCACCGCACACCATTCAGATCTTCGATTCGGCGGGCATGCAGCCGACTCCAGTGCGCGCCCGTCAAACTGTCAAAGGCCTATTAAGGCCATTTAAACACCAATTAAGCTAATTAACTGAGCTGCTTGTCCAACCAGCGACATCCTGGGGCTGAGACAATTGGCCTCCGACAGCCACCTTTGTGCTATGTACATGCTTGGAGAGGTGGTGGCGTTCCCATGCTCCTGTGGCACTGACCTTGTTGGGTTTGGAAGATGCTGCATATCTGGAATTTGGGTATGCATCTTATTTGCAATACCCAAAATCTTTTATCCATTCATTTGAAAATCTTGGGGATCTAAATTATTGTTATGCAGTGCCAGAGCTTCAATGCTTTGTCCCAAGATTGTTAAACACAAAAGTATGTCTTTTAATGTTCTAATTACAAAATTCAGCAGGCTTGTTTTTCTCCCATTTTCTTTTCTTTTACCATTCCTTTCCCAAATATATTGATTCTTAATTGAGCCATAGTCCCCTAATCCTATGATAATTCACTAAGGTGGCTATTCTTCATGTTAGAGCCTGAAGAATGAATTGGTGGACTATTCAACCATGGAGTATACAATTCCCACATCTAATCCTTGTCCTCACTTGCTGTCTACACAAGACTAGCTTTCACCTAAGAGTCATTGGACAATGTTCAGGAGTAAGATTGCATTTTGATGTTTGCCTTCCCCAGCTCAGGGATATTGAAGCCTATTATAGTTACAGCACATGTGGTTTTTATTACACATTTTACCTATTAATATGAGCATGCAGGAGTGGTCCAAAAAAGCCTGGCATAATTCTAAACAGAAAGCCCCATTGTCTCCATTAGTATAGCCCATAGTATTTTGCATGAACTCATTTTAAGCCACTTGATTTTAAGAGCAGTGCAGAGGGCAATTCAATAGCTATTCGACAGATAAAAGATTGAAGATCACTTTGAATGATCACTGGGGACACCGGAGGTGAAAATAAAGCTGTAGTAGAGCTAGAACAAATTGTTCTTAGCAGCAATTTAATGACTTAGAAATAAAAGGAACAAGCTCACTTTTTTTTTGCTAAATTTCAGTGTCAGTTTGGGCTATTGTAGTCAAAACTGAGATGCCCTCTATTGAAAATATGAAAAACTGCAATTTCTATGATAATAGTATTTCAGGAGAGAATTTTTTATCATGCAGTTGCATTCCCACCCCAACCCACTGCCACCCCACTCCACTCACCCACCCCCACCCCCACCCCCGCAGTGTTTGCCTCTTCCCTCAAATACATTATTTAAGGTATAAGGTATAAGGTTCCATGGATGGCATCAATCCTCTGGTAGATTACCCAAGTGCGAACCTTGTCAGTGACAGTCAGCAGGCTATTTCACATGGCTGTATACACATACAGGCTCAATCCTTTTCCACTCAGTGCCCACATATATACTTAGAGTGACTGAGAGTGGGAAGCATGATTTGTTTCCCTCCCTAGCTTGAGAACAGTGATGTCAATACTAGCACTGCAATTTGAAAACTGTGCACCTTTTGATATTTGCTTTGTTGGTGAAATGTGTCTGAATTTGTTCTATCAGCAATTTAAAAATATGCATTTGGCTTTCTCAGTTGGGTTAAGATGGGAGACAACAGGACCCCAGAAACAAATGCTAGGAGCTCACAGACTTCATTGTCATGAAGACTGAAAGCATCTGGTCAACTGCCTCTGCCATTTCCTTCCATTCCATTAAATTGAATTGGGAATTGAATACAAAAGTAGGGAGGCTATGCTCCAGTCATACATAGCACTAGTGAGACCACATCTGGAGCACGGTGTACAGTATTGGTCACCTTATTGAAGGAAGGATATAAATGCACTGGAAACAGTTCAGAGAAGGTTTACCAGACTAATACCTGGAATAGGCAGGTTGTCTTATGAGGAAAGGTTGGACAGACCAGGCTTGTATCTGCTGGAGTTTAGAAGAGTAAGAGGTGACTTGATTGAAACATATAAGATCCTGAGGGGTCTTGACAGGGTGGATGTGGAGAGGATGTTTCTTCTTGTGGGAGAATCTAGAACTGGGGGTCACTGTTTAAAAATAAGGGGTCACCCGCTTAGAACGGAGATGAGGTGAAATTTTTTCTCTAAGAGGTTCATGAGTCTTTCTTCCTGAAAATACGGTGGAAGCAGAGTCCTTGAATGGTTTTAAAGCAAAGGTGGGTAGATTCTTGGTAAGCAAGGGGGTGATAGGCTATCGGGTGGTTGGCAGGATGCAGATACCTGTGATCTAATTCACACCAAGTCCTGTTCACCCCTGTACTTGCTGACCTACATTGGCTCACAGCCCTGCAACCTCTCTATTTTAAAATTTTCATTATTGTTTTCAAATGCCCCCATGGTCTTGCCTCCTCCCAACCTTTATAATCTTCTCCACAACCTACAACAATCTGAGATATCCGCATTCCTCTAATTCTAGCCTCATGACCATCCCTGATTTTAAATGTTCCATCCTTCTGTATCCTTAGCTCCAAGTTCTGGAACTCCTTCCATGAACCTCTCCATCTCATCACTGCCTCTCTTTCTTCTTTTAAGTTGCTCCTTAACACCAGCCTCTCTGAACATATTTTTTGGTCAACTGCCATATGTGGCTTGATGTCAAATGTTGTTGATAATGCTCCTGTGAAGCACTTTGGGGCATTTTACTGCATTAAAGGTGCTACATAAATACAACATGTTGTTGTTGCAGTGTAATTTCTTACATTGTCACCAGACTAAAATGGAATAGTGAAGAAGTGACAAAAGGATGAATATTTTGGAGTTGGGCTTGGTGTTTGATTTTCTTTGAAGAAATGCAGTGACTTTGATGTTGGGCTTTCGTCCATAATCTATACAGAAGTAGGCTTGATCAGCCACGAGGCAATCTCCTTGCATAGATAGGAAATTGGTTGGCAGATAGGAGGCAGATAGCTGGGATATAAATATGTTTTTAGTAACAGGCAGGAACAAGTCATGACTTTCAGAAGTAGATGCTAGCACTTCAACTTATCACAGGGGTAATGTTATGATTTTGTTTTTCTGCTGGAGAGCCTTGCTGATGAGCAGTTTATAGGGCTATGCATATGATTTTTAAAAAATCTTCAATTTTAAAATTGCAATGTTTTTGATATATGTTACCAGTGGCGAGTGTCCCTGCTTGGAGTGCAAAACCATATTATTATCCCTTATATGTAAATAACTTGGATTTGACAGTGGAGGCAAGTTTTCAAATGATGCTAAGAAAGACAAAACAAAAACAGAATTACCTGGAAAAACTCAGCAGGTCTGGCAGCATCGGTGGAGAAGAAATCAGTTAATGTTTCGAGTCTTCACGACCCTTCGAAAGACACCTGGCCCAAAAAATTCATGGGGTGCAATCCTGGCAGACAGACAAGGAGGTGACTACCTTGGACCATCATCTCTGACCTCACAAAATTGTGAGATCAATGAGAGCATCAGTGTGGAGTTGTATCTGCAGAAACCCACCCACTTAAGATGTCAAGCCTGAGGGGAGGGAACTGAAGCATCCTATTCCCTGATGAGGAAGCTGGTTGTCCTGAGTTGCCATGAGTGAGGGGGCTACTTCAAAAATGTATTTAAAATTTACCCCATTATCTTCAGGAGTGCAGGCTTCACATTTGATTAAGGGGGTAATACTGTGCAAAATAAATAAATAGATTTTCCAGAAAGCAATAAGAAGTAACTGTATGATAATGACCTCATAAATAAGAATGCAGAAAAGAAAGAGCTTGAAGACAAGCCCAAAGTCAAGCTGAAAGCTGTGGAAATTTGGAATAAATATGGGGAATTCATTAGTTATTGAACAGTACAGAACAGTAAAAACAATAAGTACTTGTTGAAGGGATTGTGTTAGATTGGAGTAAGTTTTAAGTGAGTTATCCCAAGGATTTGTATTGTGATCACTACTGTTTCTAACATCAGAAACTTAATACCAAAGTCAACGTTGAAAATGATGTCAAACTAGAAGGCTTAGTGAATTTCAAAGGAGGCAATTCAGAAATTATGGAAGGAGTTGGAAAAATTTATGAAAGGTAGATTAAATTTTATGCAGTCAGGTGTGACGTGCCTCACATAAAAAGGAAAATGTGTGATATATATACTAAACGTACTCGTATAAAGAAGCAGATTTGAAGTCTTATCAGGCTCAATGGGCTTGATTTTATAGTGCAAACCCTATCCCCAGGTCCCCACACACCTCCCTGGCGAAAAGGTCTGGGCAAGATCGCCCCATCTCTGGTAACTCACCCCACTTGCATTTAACACTTGGAGGGGCACTAATTGCCCCAATTTATGAAGGGAGTCCCACATGAGAGTTTCCAGCCAATCAAATGGATGGCAACCCTCCAGTCCCAGCGGCACCATCAGGAGCAGTGGCCACTTCAATTGGCTTCAAAAAGGGCTTCAATTGGCCATGAGTGGCCTGGCCACCTGACGCCTCCTTCCACAGGTAAATTGTGATGAGGGTAGGGCAGGTGTGTAGTTGGTTGGGCATGGTACCCACGGCATTTTACAGACTGCCTCACCTGCAAACACACTTCCATTGGGCCATATAATCAAGATCAACATATCCAACCAATTCAGAGCAGCAAATAACAAAACAAACAGAATTCTGACACAGTGAAAACAGTAGAGCATAAACCTGAGGAGGATATACTTAAGCTTAGTGTTCTGGTCAGACCATTACTGTGTCCTGTTCTGGTCACTAAGGCACAGGGGAGATATTCAAGTGCCAGATCTAGTATGGCAAGGAGACAAAAGGCTGATCCCTAATGTTGGTGCCTGATTTACAAGGAAAGATTGGAGAAACTTGGGTTTTCCACCTTTGAAGGAGGCATGAACTTATTCAACTACGTAAGATACTAAATAATATCAAAAAGGAAAATTTGGAAAATTACTTCAAACTAAAACTGAGAGAGCAATAAAAGAGATCAAAACTCAAACTAATAGGGCAGAATTTTGCTGTCGGCAAGCGGGGGCGGGGCCTGTTCGCTGATGCATAAAACGACACGGGATGACGTTGGGCGGAACCCCCGACGTCACCCCGCCCCATTTAAATTTTCAGGAAGGCGGGCCCGCAGCAAAATCAGCTGCGGGCCCGCCGACCTGTCAATGGCCAATTGAGGCCACTGACAGGATCATTTAAACAATTAAAGGACCTGCCCGTCCAACCTTAAGGTTGGTGGGCAAGCCAGGAGCCCCGGCGGCAAATAGAGAAAATGTGAAACCTCATCCAGCAGCGGGATGAGGTTTCATGCAGGGTTCTAAAAAGTTTAATAAAGTTTTACTGTAATTTATGAACATGTCCCATCTCATGTGACATTGTCACATGAGGGGGACAGGTTAGGGAATTTTTTATTTTATTTTTAATCTTTTTAAAAGTGTAAGCGATCTCCCTGAGGCAGCACTTAGCCTCAGGGAGATGTGTGCTCTTTCGTGCGCATGCGCGAAAGAGCGCTTTTTGGGGAATCCCACCGCCTGCACAGGAAGGGCATAGCGCTTCCTGCCGGACGTCAGGCTGGGCGGGCCTTAATTGGCCAGCCCATGTAAAATGGCTGTGGGGCCTGCTTCTCCAGTGGGGATTGTCTCCTCGCCCACTGGAGATTGGGTCGGGCCTGCCCGCCCAACAGGCAAAAAATTCTGCCCATAAACTGAGGAATTTAAGACTGATTTCTTTTTTCTTCACTATTCTTTGGAATAATGAAGGTAAATACCCTGCAATTATCGAAAAACGATTGGATGTTAAATAGAGGGTTTTCAGGTGGATGAAATGGCCAAATATATTTTCCTATCCATAATTATGCTGTGATATGATTAGTGAGCAAAATAATTAAGAAAATTGACAGAACAAGTAAGGGGCAACTTTTACCCTTCAATAGTGGAATCCATGACAAGGGAACATGCGATACTGTTTTTTTAAATTACTTTTCCACAAAAAGGATGAGTTACATTTAAGTAGCTAATTTAATTAAAGTGGACATGCAGCAATTTAAAATTTTTCATCTTGCAAACCAAGCAACGGCAACATAAGGAAAAAAGTTTCCCCGCAGCGAGTGCTTAAGATCTGGGATGCGATGCTTGAGACTGTGTTGAAGGCAGGTTCAACTGAGGCATTGAAGAGGGGATTGGATTGTTATCTGAAAAGGAAGAACCTGCAGGGCTAAGGGGAGAAGGCAGGGGAATGGCACTAGGGAAATTGATCCTACGGAGAGCCAGTGCAGACATGACAGGCCGAATGGCCTCCTTCTACGCTGTAACAATTCTATGATTCTGTGAAGTGCTGAAACAAAGAGGAGCCTCTACATTCATGAGCCAGGCACTGATGATGTGTTCCAGAACAACCAAGGAAAATACATAGCTCTCAGAAATTCTCATTTCAAACTTTCAAACACCCACACATATTATCGCTTCCAGATAAGGTATTTATTTTGTGTTTTTAATTATCTCTTGCTGCATTTTGCTCCAAGTTAGTTGGCTTTGCTGGATGGACTTTAATTTTGAATTTTTGTATTTATTTCCTTATCAATTTTTTTTTCATTACTTTCGTTGCTGCTAACATTCGGAATACCATATAAGGAAGTGAGAATCTACATTCGTTGAGGGGTTCTCAACGCACTCCAAAATTCAGATGAGGAAGAGAAGTTCATGTGGGCCAGCAAATGAAGATGCAATGAGCCCTAAAATGTCCTGGTCATCCTTAGTACGACCCTAAGGTTTCTGACATTGGGACATTGATACGTAGATACATAGAAAATAGGAGCAGGTGTAGGCCTTTGAGCCTGCTCCGCCATTCATCATGATCATGGCTGATCATCCAATTCAATAGCCTGTTCCCGCCTTCTCCCCATATCCTTTGATCCCTTTCGCCCCAAGAGCTATATCTAACTCCTTCTTGAAAACATACAATGTTTTGGTCTCAACTACTTTCTGTGGTAACGAATTCCACAGGCTCACCACTCTCTGGGTGAAGAAATTTCACCTCATCCCATTCCTAAAAGGTCTACCACCAGTTCTGGACTCCCCCACCATCGGGAACATCCTTCCTGCATCTATCCTGTCTAGTCCTGTTAGAAGTTTATAGATTTCTATGAGATCCCCCCTCATTCTTCTGAACTCCAGCGAATATAATCCTAACCGACTCAATCTCTCCTCATATGTCAGTCCCGCCATCCCAGGAATCAGTCGGGTAAACCTTTGCTGCACTCCCTCTATAGCAAGTACATCCTTCCTCAGATAAGGAGACCAAAACTGCACACCATATTCCAGGTGTGGTCTCAGCAAGGCCCTGTACAATTGCAGCAAAACATCCCTGCTCCTGTACTCGAATCCTCTGGCTATGAAGGCCAACATACCATTTGCCTTCTTTACCACCTGCTGCACCTGCATGCTTACCTTCAGTGACTGGTGTACAAGGACACCCAGGTCTTGTTGTACATTCCCCTCTCTCAATTTATAGCCATTCAGATAATAATCTGCCTTCCTGTTTTTGCTACCAAAATGGATAACCTAACATTTATCCACATTATACTGCATCTGCCATGCATTTGCCCACTCACTCAGCTTACCAAATCACACTGAAGCATCTCTGCATCCTCCTCACAGCTCACCCTCCCACCCAGCTTTGTGTCATCTGCAAATTTGGAGATATTACATTTAATTCCCTCATTTAAATCATTAATATATATTGTGAATAACTGGGGTCCCAGCACCGATCCCTGCAGTACCCCACTTGTCACTGCCTGCCATTCGGAAAAAGACCCATTTATTCCTACTCTTTGTTTCCTGTCTGCCAAGCAGTTTTCTATCCATCTCAATACACTACCCCCAATCCCATGCACTTTAATTTTACATGCCAATCTCTTATGTGGGACTTTGTCGAAAGCCTTCTGAAAGTCCAAATAAATCACATCCACTGGCTCCCCCTCATCAACTCTACTAGTTACATCCTCAAAAAATTCCAGTAGATTTGTCAAGCATGATTTCCCTTTCGTAAATCCATGCTGACTCTGTCCAATTCTGCCACTGTTTTCCACGTGTTCAGTTATTAAATCTTTTATAATGGATTCTAGAACTTTCCCCACTACCGATGTCAGGCTGACTGGTCTATAATTCCCTGTTTTCTCTCTGCCTCCCTTTTTAAATAGTGGGGTTACATTAGCTACCCTCCAATCTGTGGGAACTGTTCCAGAGTCTATAGAATCTTGGAAGATGACCACCAAATGCATCCACTATTTCTAGGGCCACTTCCTTAAGTACTCTGGGATGTAGAGTATCAGGCCCTGGGGACTTATCGGCCTTCAATCCCATCAATTTCCCCAATACCATTTCCCTACCAATAATGATTTCTTTCAGTTCCTCCCTCTCACTAAACCCTGTGTTCCCCAACATTTCTGGTATTAGTGTCCTCCTTTGTGAAGACAGAACCAAAGTATGTATTTAGTTGGTCAGCCATTTCTTTGTTGCCCATTATAAATTCCCCTGTTTCTGACTGTAAGGGAACTACATTTATCTTCACCAATCTTTTTCTCTTCACATACCTATAGTCAGTCAGTTTTTATGTTCCCTGCAAGCTTACTCTCATACTCTACTTTCCCCTTCTTAATTAATCCCTTGGTCCTCCTTTGCTGAATTCTAAACTGCTCCCAATCCTCAGGTCTGTTGTTTTTTCTTGTCAATTTGTATGCCTCTTCCTTGGATCTAATACTATCTCTAATTTCCCTTGTAAGGGACCCTGCATACATCTCTGAACATGTCTGTGGAAATAGTTACTCGGTGCCATTTGCTTTCTAGGGCAGGTTATCGATGAGCTGTGCCATCTGCTGTATAATGATTTCAACCGTCTTCTGGATCAGGGACTTCCCTACTGTTCAATGAAGGCTAACCATATAATGAAACTTTAATTTCTACTAAATCTTTCTATGCCATCCCAACGGACATTTATCATGCATATCACACAAATGATATATGAAATGTTTACAATGAGCAACATCTTTTCTATGGCAATGAGGTATCAATTAGATAGAGCATAAAACTTTACAGAATGGAAGGGTTTCCTCATGTGCAAAGCATTATATATGGTTCCCATGTGAGCAAAAGGGCTCTCCACAATTAGCCCATTAGTTAGCGTTCAGGTGGTGTATGACCACAGAAACATCATCCTGCATGCGAGGAGAATTAAATACAAAAGTAGGGAGGTTATGCCTCAGTTATAATGAGACCACATCTGGAGTACTGTGTACAGTATTGGTCACCTTATTTAAGGAAGGATGTAAATGCGTGGGAAGCAGTTCAGAGAAGATTTATCAGACTAATAACTGAAAGAGTAAGAGGCGACTTGATTGAAACATATAAGATCCTGAGGGATCTTGACAGGGTGGATGTGGAGAGGATGTTTCCTCTATTGGAAAAATCTAGAATAGGGGTCACTATTTAAAAATAAGGGGTCTCCCGTTTAAAACAGAGATGAGATGAAATTTATTCACAGTGAACCTTTGGAACTCTCTTCCTGAAAAGGTGGTGGAAGCAGAGCCTTTGAATATTTTTAAGGTAGGGGTGGATAGATTCTTGGTAAGCAACAGGGTGATAGGTTATCGGGGGGTAGGCAGGATGCAGTTTTCAGGTTACTATCAGATCAGCCATGATCTTATTAAATAGCGAAGCAGGCTCGAGAGGCTGTATGGCCTACTCCTGCTCCTTGTTCATATGTTCATATGTCAATAACTGTTATTCAGGAAGCAGCTACGATTCTGAAGCAAGATATGTTTATGTTATTTCAAAGAGAAGCTGTGGTTGAATGAGTCCTAGAAGAAAAGGCTGTCCTCTGCACCCTTGGATACTGACCGCAGTGAGAAACCTCCCAATATCAGAGGACACCTGAGGCTGGACAAAATAGACAGCATCTATTATGCTCTCTCTCAGTTGCCACCTCCATACGCAAGAAATGTGTCATGGACATTAGGCACTTTGTAAATGTACATGCAAAACAGAAATAGTTGTGCACAATGATCTCTTGAATAACATGAATTCCATGAATAATAGTTGAAGAACATTTATAATGAAGTGCACACAGCCACTAGAATTACAGTGTAGCACACTGTCGTGATGTTAAACCAAATACTCAAAGGTTAAAATGCTTCAAATAGATCAGGGAGGAGGGTTGCTGTGTAGCTCATGAAGTTGTCCAAAATCATTGAACTATCTTGCTTCTTGTGCAATTTTGCAATCTGAAGAGACATTGTCATGCTGCACATGAAAGGAGTGCCAGTTACAGCCAATGGCATAGGAAGCTACTGAGCCAGAACCTGGCGACATAAATGTAGAACCTACCTTTCAGAAAGGAAGAGTTTTAAGCCAGGCTCCCATTGATGACATCTTGGAGGGGGCATCAAATGAAGCTTTGTGGATAGAGCTTAGGAATAAAAAAGGGGCGGCCACATTGTTAGGTGTTTATTATAGACCCCCCAGATAGTCAGCGGGAAATTGAGGAGCAAATGTGTGCACAATTCGCAGAGGTGTGTAAAAACAATAACAATAGGGTAATTATATTAGGTGATTTCAACTTTCCCAACATGAATTGTGATAGACATAGTGTTAAGGGCTTGGATGGAGTGGATTTCTTGAAATGATTACAGGAGAACTTTTTAGGTCAATATGTAGAGGGTCCAACAAGGGACGGTGCATTGCTGGACCTAATTAAGACCATAAGACATAGGAGCAGAAATTAGGCCATTTGGCCCATCGAGTCTGCTCCGCCATTCAATCATGGCTGATAAGTTTCTCAACCCCATTCTCCCGCCTTCTCCCCATAACCTTTGATCCCCTTACCAATCAAGAACCTATCTAGCTCCGTCTTAAATACACTCAATACCTGGCCTCCACAGCCTTCTGTGGCAATGAATTCCATAGATTCACCGCTCTCTGGCTAAAGAAGTTTCTCCTCATCTCTGTTCTAAAAGGTCTTCCCTTTACTCTGTGCCCTCGGGTCCTAGTCTCTCCTACTAATGGAAACATCTTCCCCACGTCCACTCTATCCAAGCCTATCAGTATTTTGTAAGTTTCAATCAGATCCCCCCTCATCCTTCTAAACTCCATCGAGTATAGACCCAGAGTCCTCAAACGTTCCTCATATGTTAAGCCTTTCATTCCTGGGATCGTTCTCGTGAACCTCCTCTGGACCCTCTCCAGGGCCAGAACATCCTTCCTGAGGTACGGGGGCCAAAATTGCTCACAATATTCTAAATGTGGTCTGACCAGAGCCTTATAAAGCCTCAGCAGCACATCCCTGCTTTTATATTCTAGTCCTCTCAAAATAAATGCCAACATTGCATTTGCCTTCCTAACTACCGACTCAACCTGCAAGTTAACCTTAAGAGAATCCTGGACTAGGACTCCCAAGTCCCTTTGCACTCCAGATTTCAAAATTCTCTCCCCATTTAGAAAATAGTCTATGCCTCTATTCTTCCTACCAAAGTGCATGACCTCACACTTCCCCACGTTGTATTCCATCTGCCACTTCTTTGCCCATTCTCCTAACCTGTCCAAATCCTTCTGTAGCCTCCCCGCCTCCTCAATACTACCTGTCCCTCCACCTAATTCTGAGGAACGAAGCCGGACAGGTGGCTGAGGCAGTGGTGGGCAAGCATTTTAGTGATAGCGACCACAACATGGTACAATTTAGCTTGTTATGGACGAAGAAATAAACAAGTTGCAAAAAAATGTTTTGGACCGGGGGAAAGCGGATTTTAGTAAAATAAGGCAGGATCTGGGAACAGCTACTTGTGGGGAAATCTACAGAAGAGCAGTGGGTGGTGTTCAAAAAGGAAATGGGGAGGGTACAGGCTCAACATGTTCCCTCTAGGGTGATAGGAAGGAGTAACAAGCCCAGGGAACCATAGATGACCAGAGATATTCAGCAGACGATGAGAAGGAAAAGAGAGGCTTTTAGCAGATACAAGGGGAGCAAATCAGCGGAGGCATTAGTAGAGTACTGAAAGTGCAGGGTGGAGCTTAAAAAAGCAATTAGGAGAGCAAAGAGGGGGTATGAGAAAGCTCTGGCTGGTAAAAGTAGGGAAAATCCCAAGATATTCTATAAGTATATCAATGGGAAGAGGATAGCCAGGAAAAGAGTAGAGCCCATTAAGGGCCAAGGGGGAAATCTATAGTAGAGTGTTGAATGAATACTTCACATCCGTCTTTACCCAAGAGAATGAGGATGAAAGTATGAAACTCGGGGAGAAAGACTGTGAGGTTCTTGAGCAAATTGATATAGGGTGTGAAAAGGTATTGGAGATGTTGGCAGGCTTAAAAGTGGACAAATCTCCAGGTCCGGATGATTTGTGTCCCAGATTGCTGAGGAAGGCAAGGGAGAACTTTTTAAGTCAATATGTAGAGGGTCCAACAAGGGACGGTGCATTGCTGGACCTAATTAAGACCATAAGACAGATCGCAGGGGCTCTGACCCAAATTTTTAATTCCTCTCTGGCCACGGGGGAGGTGCCAGAGGACTGGAGAACAGCTAATGTGGTTCCACTGTTTAAGAAAGGTTGTAGAGATAAGCCAGGGAACTACAGGCCAGTGAGTCTCATGTCAGTGGTAGGGAAACTACTGGAGAAAATTCTGAAGGAGAGAATCTATCTCCACTTGGAGAGGCAAGATTTGATCAGGGATAGTCAGCATGGCTTTGTCAGAGGGAGGCCATGCCTAACAAATCTGATTGAATTTTTTGAGGAGGTGACCAGTGTGTAGATGAGAGTAGTGCAGTTGATGTATTTTATATGGATTTCAGCAAAGCCTTTGACAAGGTCCCACATGGGAGACTTATAAAGAAGGCAAATGCACATAGGATAAAGGGTAATTTGATAAGGTGGATTCAAAATTGGCTTAGTTGTTGGAGATGGAGGGTGATGACAGAAGGCTGCTTTAGTGACTGGGGGCCAGTGTCCAGTGGTGTACCACAAGGATCTGTGCTGGGTCCCCTATTATTTGTCATTTATATAAATGACATAGATGACTATGTGGGGGGTAGGATTAGTACGTTTGTGAATGACACAAAGATTGGCCAGGTGGTTAACAGTGAGGTTGAGTGTCTTGGGCTACAGGAAGATATAGATGGGATGGTCAAATGGGCAGATAAGTGGCAGATGGAATTTAACCCTGAAAAGTGTGAGGTGATACACTTTGGAAGGAATAATTTGACAAGGAAGTATTCAGTGAATGGCCTGATACTAGGAAGTTCTGGGGAACAAAGGGACCTTGGCATGTATGTCCATAGATCCCTGAAGGCAGAGGGGCATGTTAATGGGATGGTGAAAAAGGCATATGGGACACTTGCCTTTATCAATCGAGGCATAGATTACAAAAGTAGGGAGGTCATGTTGGAGTTGTACAGAACCTTGGTGAGGATACAGCTGGAGTTCAGTATGCAGTTCTGGTCGCCACATTATAGGAAGGATGTGATTGCACTGGAGGGGTTGCAGAGGAGATTCACCAGGATGTTGCCTGGGATGAAACATTGAAGTTATGAAGAGAGGTTGGATAGACTTGGGTTGTTTTTGTTGGAGCAGAGAAGACTGAGGGGTGACTTGATTGAGGTGTAAAAGATTATGAGGGGCATGGACAGGGTGGATAGAGAGCAGCTGTTCCCCTTAGTTGAAGGGTCAGTCACGAGGGGACACAAGTTCAAGGCGCGGAGCAGGGGGTTTAGGGGGGATGTGAGGAAAAACTTTTTTACCCAGAGGGTGGTCATGATCTGGAATGCCCTGCCTGGGAGGGCAGTGGAGGCGGGTTGTCTCACATCCTTTAAAAAGTACCTAGATGAGCACTTGGCACGTCATGACATTCAAGGCTATGGGCCAAGTGCTGGTAAATGGGATTAGATAGGTAGGTCAGATGTTTCTCACATGTCAGTGCAGACTTGATGGGCCGAAGGGCCTCTTCTGCACTGTGTGCTTCTGTGATTCTATGATTCTGTGATGACATCTCAACTTAAATGCCTGTGTAAAATCATAACCTAACAATGCAGAACATTGCAACATTTCCCCACTGCACTCAGCCTTATCCCCAGTTCTACGGAAAGCAATCCTTTCCTTTCTGAATATTTTATGCTGTCTCACCCCAAATGAAAAGTTAGGTAACATTTCAATTACATTTGTGTGTGGCACATGTTTGGCCAGTGTTTCTTTCCATAGCACTTTCTATCTGTGAAAATATACAGTGTAAATCTCCTGCTGCATTACCCTGTGTTCCTTGTAATAGCAAGGGAAATGTGACAGTCTGTTGGGTATTGTATCACTTCTTCAAACTAGTGTCTGACATCATGAAAACACATCACCATATTTAAGTCTATAAAGCCAATTACTAGTCTCCTCAACCCTCCGAGACATCTGGGCTCCTCTAATTCTGGCCTCCTGTGCATCTCTGATTTTAATCGCTCCCCAAGCCTTTTACAAATATAAGCTGTTGTTACTTTGCACTGTCTCCTTTGGGACATGTGCCATTTCAGCCCAAAAAGCTTCCGAACCCCTTCAGGTGTGGTAGTAGCTGTGTCACTGCAGCACCATCAGAATTTCCTACATGGTGAACTCCTCCTTGATGTGTGTCTCATTTGAGCCCAACATAGGAAAATGGGTTAGGTTTATGGTGGGATCAAAGTGATGGACAGAAGTTCCTTACCCCCATTACTCGGCAATAAGATAGAAAGCCAGCCCATGGTCTCCTTTCTTTTGTCGTCTTCTTGTTATTGCTCAACAAACTTTATATTTACATATGAACATCTGCATTAGGAGCAGGAGTAGGCCCCTCGGCCCCTTGAGCCTGCTCCGCCAGTCAATAAGATCATGACTGATCTGATTGTAATTTCTAATGATTTCCACCTTTTGCACAAGAACTTGAGATATTAAATATGGCTGTGATACATTTGACAAGTTTAATTCTATCAGATGAAACATTTCAAACATGACATTTGCCCAATGTTCACTCTTAACCCTTCTCCACTTTGAGATTGTCAAACATGGCACTACAGGCTGAATTCTTCTTATTATTCATTCATGGAATGCGGGCATCACTGGCAAAGCCAGCATTTATTGCCCATACCTAATTGCCTTTCAGAAGGTGGTGGGAAATGAGCTGTGAAATGTCAGTCCATCCATAGTGCTCTTCAATAGTTCCAGGCCTTGGGTGTTCCAGAATTTTGATTCACCAAAGATGATGGAGCAGCGATATAGTTTCAAATTAGGTTGGTGTGTGACATGGAGGGGAACTTTAAGGTGTTGGTGTTCCCATACACCTGCTGCCTTATTCTTCTGGGTGACCCCAATCCATTTTCCTATGTTGGGCTCAAATGAGGCCCACATCAAGGAGGAGTTCACCACGTAGGAAATTCTGATGGTGCTGCAGTGACACAGCTACTTCCACATGTGAAGGGGTTAGGAAACTTTTTGTACTAAAGATGTAGATTTGGAAGGTCCTGCGGAAGAAGCCCTGCTAAAATGATTCTTGTAGATGTTGCCGCTGTGCATCGATGGTGGAGGGAGTGAATAGGGTGCCAATCAAATGGTCTGTTTTGTCCTGGATGGATTCAAGCTTTTTGAATGTTGTTTTAGTTGCACTCAACCAGGCAAATGGGCAGTATTCCATCACACTCCTGACTTGTGTCTTACAGATGGTGGACAGGCTTTGGGGAGAAATGCAGTAAGATGCTCGCCCAGAGCTCCCAGTTTTTGACCTGCTCTTGTAACCACAATATTTATACATATTTGCTCCAGTTCAGTTTCTGGCCAATTATAGCTCCCAAAATGTTGCTAGTGCGGGATTCTGTAACAATAATGCTGTTGAATGTCAAGGGGAGATGAAGAAAGATTTGGGAACATTGGTGGGCAGATCCTTGAAGTAATTGACGCAGCTATTCAACAGGTTTTGTAGATCATGGAATAGAACACAAATCACAAGTTTGCACATTTGTTTCATCCCATTTGGGGCATTGCCCAAGAGGGACATTATGATACAGCAAACATGGAGCAAAGGACAAGCCGGCTAGTATCTCCTTCAGCCAATACCATCATCAACCGGCAGACCGGGGCAAGCGGGAGAACCTCGGGGGAAATTCACCTCCCCACTCCCTCTCCCAACCGTGTTTCTCCGGATTCTTTTACCGAAATCACGACGGGAGACTTAAGAACCGCCGTGGAAATTCTACCCCCAAGTGTAACCTTTCGGAGAAGGTTTACGAACGTGAGGAGGAAAACTTCGCAACTGGTAGCGGAAACTTTTTTTGGGGTGGGGGGTGAGTTGGTTAAATTGAGCCGATGGATAGACGGCGCTAAATTGAACCGGACGCTCAAGGCAGCGGAATGTTTGCAAAATCCATAACGTTTCTTCCGATTATGAAGCTCCCTCCCTCCCAGTGGATCACTGCACCATTGAGGTGCTATTTGCAGATGTTGCATGCAGAAATTATGCCCCGGGGCCTCACCATTCCTAATTCGACAACACTATGCCCAGTGCAGGCGCGATGGGCCGAATGGCCTCCCGTACTGCACTATTCTTTGATTCTACTGAATGTTCGTCTTTAAAGGCACCTGTGAATTTCACTCAGTCTTAACGGGACGAATAATAGCGCCACATTCCCGAGCCTGAAATTACTACTACTTCGCCCCTCGTTTAGTGCAAACTGTTGCTGGAGTCAAAGAGCTGCAAAAACTGATTTGCTCACTGCACGGAGCTAGGCTACTATTTTCAGCTCTCAACTTAGTAAGAAGAGTAAACAGAATGTTGGATTGAAATCTTCATAGACCGAGCGGTTGACGATTAGAGTGGATTTTAGTGCTGTCGAATACAGTGCCTCCCCCACCCTTGGTTGAGCCTTGTGTGGGGAACCCGCCAAGCAACCTCTGTCACTGCATGAAGAAAATGTGGGAAGGAAAGACAATGTAAACCAGGAGGCAGAATGTAAAAGTTATAAAGGGTAAAATAGAACTGCTTACTCGATAGGTTAGCCCTCAATTTCAAAGTAATTGTTTGCTGATTGCTATATTAATAAGGTCGAAAAATTCGCAAGGGGCACCTTCCAAATGCTGAAGATACAAAGCGGGTCAGCCAGGATCTGAGGGGAAAATGAGGCTGCCCCCATTGAGCTGGGGCCAACTCTGAGGAACGGGTCCACCCTAAAACATTCACCCTTTTTTTGTTTTTCTCCTTTGGGCTCCTGGTTGACCTGTTGTGTATTTTCTGTTTTAGCTGCAGAGAGTTGTTTACTGTGTGAGTTGACTCAAGATGGGGTGATTCAGGAGTAAATGTACAACATCTGAATTACTCAGACAGGTAAATCTGGAAACCGGTGAACGGTTATCTCCACCTGGGGAAAAAAAACAGGAGGGAGGAAAGCTCATAAAATACTAGAAAATAATAAAAACACAAATCACCCCGGATATCTGGGAATTGCGCGAGTTCCCGACACTCTAACACTCAACTGATTAAAGTTCAATTTCAAAATGATTGCTTGGCAGATTTGGACGGGAGACAATGGTCGTTCAGATTCATGCTGTAATGACTTCCGAAAATTGTTACTATATTAATAAGTATGGAGAATATCTTTGTGCGATTAAAGTCGCCACCAATTTAGGATTAAAGGAACTTTCACATTATCTGCGCTGTTTAAATAAGCCATCATTTAAACATCAGTACAATGCGGCTGAAAAAAATGTAGACGACCCGGGAATAATGAATGAAAAACAAACTAGAAACGAGCAAGCGGGTGGGGTGGAGGGGGGGAGGGTGGTGGTTAATAATGAGGCAATTAAAAACACAAGGGAAGGTTAACAGAATTTTAAGAAAAGGAGCAAGGCACGGGGAATGTGTGACAACTAAGGTAGAAAAATCAAAATTAAAGAATAAAGGACCATTTCATGGTCCAAGATATTTTCCAGGAAATTGAACTGAGAGAACCAGACAGGCGGGATGGCCTTCCTCTGAACTCCCGCAGGGTTTGGTTTACAGTGGGGCGGACGAGGCTCTCCGCTTTGTTTGGGTTTCGCTGCAGGTGTTGGTAAATGATACATCTCTGGCCATTAAGTTATTGGGGTAAATAAACCGCGAACGACCCAGGATTCCTTATCAGCACTGTCTCCAGAATGTGGGCATATCGCTAGCAGTCCGAAAGAGTGTTTAATAGATATAGCCTGTTTTTTTTTACACGAGTCGAGCACCTGTTAACAATATTATATGCAAGGATCTTTAGTGGCTGTTTACTGTGGATTTAATAAAGGACATTGAACCAAAAATGTACACAGCCCTTGCGTTTTTCCACCGCCTTCTTTCATCACGGTAGGAAGATCTCGATCAATTTGCGAATTTCCACCCCCCCCCCCCCCTCCTTAGAAGCATGATGCCAATGTGCTGGGAGATACAACTCAGAATAAATCACTCCAAGATACAGATGGATGATAACGTGACCCTTGATTTATATATACTATTCAGAAATGTTCACGTAAGCGATCGTCAGCTAAGTTAATTTTGTCAGCTACCCGCGATTTCGTCATAGTTTCATATAAATTGCACCCACACTTGAAGGGGAAGCAGAGACCATCTATTGTAAGTGAAGAGTGGGGGGGAAAACAGCTTCTGAACCATTCCAGGCAGTTTCAGTGCAAGAGGGTCAGAGAGGGAGGGCGATTCGTGTGCTACTAGGGTGAGATGGGGTCTGAATTTATTTTATGGAAACACCGTTTGCTCTTTTCTCTGATAGTCTTAAGTGTTACAAGTTCTAAGGTCCACTATGGGCTCGCAGCTCCTGTTGAAAATCAAGGCAGTTTGACGAAGATGTTCCCCAGGGGCAGTCACTGGGCGGTGGGTGAGTATTGACTTTCAATGGTGCAGCTCTGTTTGTCATTAACGTGTGAAAATGTACTCGGTTCGAGAAATGAGCCGTTCATTCAAGAGGCAAACCAGGCATTGAATTCCCTTATTGTCTCCGCAGTCGTTATCATTTCGCGTCTTTTTCTCCATTGAATGTGGGACTGGGTAAATGATTACAGGAGTATTCCACCCCCCTGCCCCACCGTCTCCACATGTCGCTGGATCGGACTCGTCACTTGAATTTTATTATAAGTGCAAAGCGCGATTTTTGAAAAAGGCATTTTTTAAAATTTCACGACAAACGGATGGCGCTTTATTCCGGGTGTGTTCATTTGTTTGTCTGCTGTCTCTCATCCGGGAGAACTTTGTCCCTTTTTGCACCCTTGTGAGCAGATTTGCCTCCCCGCTGATTGTTGGGATGCTTGCTTGTTTTTGGCGCCCGGTCGTACAGCACGTTGCATCTACAGGTATGTTTAACCGAGCGCTTTCTGCGTTAAGTTTTCCAAACGAGTGCAAAGGATTGGGGCGAATAATGAAATTCGGAGGTGTCGTTAGTGAAAGGTTTAATCGGGCCACAGGCCACCTGAGGACACGAAGATCCAACAGGTTGAATAATCCTGTGATCTATCTGGTCCAACCTGTTACACAGCAGGCAATGCTGTGTTCTACCTACTTCCTTCTCTGGCAGCTCTTAGTCTAATTTGTTTGTCCTTCCTTCAAAGTAAAGAACACTGCAAGAAAAAAAGAGATATATTCTCGAGTAAAATGGAAGCTGTGGTTTCTTTTAGGCGTTGTTGTACTCATTACATTTCTTTCCCTTTCTAAGATTCAATTATTCAGTTTGTAGTCAATATCTATCCCCTATAGCTGCTATTGCGCCAATGCCAAAAGTGTGACCAAGTACGATGGTAATTTCAATGTCTCTGCAAAACGAGAACGCGGGATAGAAGCGGAACCGTCCACGGGTCGTTGGAAAGTAGCATACCTTTGCTATAGTAACTCAGGCTTTGCTAGTGAGACAAAACAAAAACAGAATTACCCGGAAAAAACTCAGCAGGTCTGGCAGCATCGGCGGAGAAGAGTTGACGTTTCGAGTCCTCATGACCCTTCCAGGTAATTCTGTTTTTGTTTTGGATTTCCAGCATCCGCAGTTTTTTGTTTTTATATTTTGCTAGTGAGACAACTGGACCCAACCATCGCCCGCATGTCAACAAACTCAGCTATCTAATTATCCGCGTAAAATTTATTTGGAAAGCATCGCTTTTTCCTCTATTTCCTGCATTCACGCCAAATTTCCGAAGCCTAAAGCCTAAACTACAGAGTAGTTCGCAATCTTAAACGTGCAAATGATGCAATTCTGCTTTATCGGTTACATGAATTACACATATTTTGCACATTATCACATTCGATTTTGACCTGATCCTTAAAAAGCTTCACAATTGCACCCCACTATTACAGGGTTTTTTGTTTGGTGATCGTCTTGCGCCACCTTTTGTTAATGCTTGTAATAACAGATCGATCTGTTAACCGCAGTGAGAGGTTTACAGGCTCGGTCAATAGCGCTATTGAGATCCCATCGAGTCCTTTCTGGTGGAACTCGACGTCAAAAAAGTATCACTACTGACTCTCTTTTTCCCTCTTTTTCAATCAAGCAATTCTCTCGGCGACATTGTGAATTGTGTCTCATTAACAGCATTTCTGTGCTGTCTGTGTCCAGTACGGGCTGGATTTACACGAATTTACTTTGCTTAATGTTTGGTTTTCCTACACTTTTTGCTACAGTTCTTAATTTGTATTAATTATACCCACAATCAATACCAGCAAAATAGACTGGCTGGTTATTTATCTTGCTATCATGCTCAGTAAGGTAGCAGCAGTGATTGCGCTTCAAAAGTAATGTATCTGCTGTGAAGCACTTTGGAACCAGCTGAAGGTGTGAAAAGGTGCTTTGCAAATGCAAAATCTTTCTTACAAACCAATGGGGGAACCTACGCCAGCCTGCCTCAGACATTCTGAATACAGATGTGGTAGAGCTGTCAACCAATGAACACACTGCTTCATTGTTACCTCTTCTGCATAGTATGTTATCTTGATTCAATGCTAGAAAATTTACAATGGCATTCAGCAGTCCTTGTATTTGGACTGTATTTGTTGAACTCCAATGATGTGCTAGTATGCTAGGCCAAAAAATTGCTATTCTTGAGCAAAATGGACACAGCCCTGTATTGCCAGTATTGAATTTTTGTAATTGTTTCAGAGCCCAAGATGTGCAGAAAATGATAGTTCCCATTTTACTGTAAAGGACCATCTACCAACAAAACAGCCGCACACATCAAGGAAGAAGTTCCCCTTTTGTTGAAGTGTTTCAGCTGGTTGCTTGTAACTAGAAAAAAATGCAATTTTGCCTCATATGCAGAAGGAAAAGTGGGGTTAAAAAATGACTCAGAAATGCTGAGAATTGTAAATAAAAAGAGGAAATGCCGGAAATCTGCAGCAGGCAATTCTGATGAAGGGTTACAGCTAAGACATAAACCTTTCTTTCAATGCTGATTGACTGCTATGCATTCTAAGAAGCAAGAACTGCTTTATATAATTTGTTGTTATATGTTAGCGACATGTAAGTTGTTGTCAGAGCCCATAGCCTTTGTTATATCCAATACCTTCTGGCATTTCTTGATAGTATGTGGGGTGAATAGAATTGGCTTAAAACTGACATTCATAATGCTGGGGACCACAGGAAGAGGTCGAGATGGATCATTTGCTTGGCATTTCTGGCTGAAGATGGTTGCAAATGCTTCAGCATTGCCTTTTACACTGATGTGCTGGGTTCCCCCATCATTGACCACAGGGAAGTTTGTGGAGCCTCCTCTTCTGATTAGTTGTTTAATTATCCACCACCATTCATGGCTGGATGTGGTTGGATTGCAGGGCTTTGATTTGATCTGAGTATCCCAGTACAGCTACAGCTCTGGCATCTACCCAACAATGCTCAGATTATGTCCTGTCCAAAAAAGGAAGGACAAATCCAAATCGTCAATTACTGCTCCACCAGTCTACTCTCAATGATCAGCAAAGTGATGGAATGTGCCATTGACAGTGCTATCAAGCATCACTTACACAGCAATTAGTTCATAGCACCCTCGCCTTTGAATCAGAGGGTTGTGGGTTCATGTCCCACTCCCGGAAACCAAGAACTGTGATTGTACTCGAAAGAGTTGCAATCTGTGACTGTTGATAACTCGAAAGAGTTTCCACCAGGGCCACTTGGCTCCAGACCTCATTACAGTCTTGGTCCAAACATGGACAAAAGGCCCAATTCCAGAAGTGGTGTGAGAGCGACAAACCTTCATTTTAAGGCAGCATTTGAGCAAGTGTAGCAACGAGAAGCCTGAACAAAATTTAAGTCAATGGGAATTGGGGAAACATTCTCCGCTGTTCGGAGTTATACCTAACACAAAGGAAGATGGTTGTGGTTGTTGGAAACCATTCATCTCAGTCCCAGGACACTGCTAAGGGAGTTTCTCAAGACCTAGGCCCAATCATCTTCAGTTGCTTCATCAATTACATGCTCTCCATAAGTTTAGAAGAAGGGACATTCGGTGATGACTGGACAGTGTTCAGTACTGTTCACCACTCCTCAGATGCTGAAGCAGTCAAAGGCAGTAAGACTTGTACAACTTCAGGCATGGGATGTTATGTGGTCAGTAACACATCTGCCAGGCAATGACCATCTCCAACAAGAGAAAATCTGACCTTCTCCCCATGACATTCAACTGCAATATCATCGCTATCGACATCCTGGGGGTTTGCCATTGGCTAGAAATTTAATTGGTTCAGCCATTCAGTATGAATACTATAACAGCAGATCAAAGGCTGGGAATTCTGTGCTAGGTAACTTTGTTCTGACTCCCCAAATCCTATCTGCCATTTACAAGGCACATTGACTTGTCTGGATGAGTGCAGCTCCAATAACACTGAAGAAGCTTGACACCATCCAGTACTGAGCAGCCCATTTGAATAGCAGCCCATCTGCCATTTTAAACGTTCACGCCCTCCACCACCAGTGCACAGTGGCAGCGGTTTTCTCCCCTTTATCTACAAAATGCAATTCAGCAACTCACCAAGGCTCCTTCGAGAGCTCCTTCCAAACCTGCAAACTCTACAGCCTAGAAAAACAAGAGTAATGGGCACATGGGAACACCACCACCTGCAAGTTCCCCACCAAGTTACACACCATCCTGACTTGGAAATATATTCCTGTTCCCTCACTGTCGCTGGGTCAAAATCCTGGAACTCCCTTCCTATCAGCACTGTGGGTGTACCTACTACCACATGAACTGCAGTCGTTCAAGAAGTTGGCTCACCACCAGCTTCTCAAAGACAATTAATGCTGGCTATGCCAGCGATGTTCACATAGCACGAATGAATAAAAAAGAGTTGATTTCTGGGTGTTTGGGATTCTTTCAGTAGACTTCTTAGTGGTTCTTTGGTAGGAATTGGGTAATTAAGATTTAAGTAAAACTGCCACAATTTGTCCATTATTTGTTTATAATGGAGTGACGCATGGTTAGGATTTTAAAAATACCTATTGCTTTCATAGCTAATAGTGTTTAACTCTGTTTAAAGAATTGAAGCCACGGAGTCACCCATGTTAATGTAAACGTATCCTATGTCCCATGCTTCTGGTGAAAGATCCTGAAGCCAAAGTAATTCTAGTTAGAAAAAAAAATTCTGATTATCATGCTTATGTGGTGCTTCAAGTTTAAGTATAAATCTCCTTGTTTTTTTTAAAGGTCACTTGATGGGGAAAAAAAGCATTGACGATGGCCTTTATGGCTATGCCAACAGTGACAACATGGTGCATCCAGTTCTGTCAGAAAAAGCTAAGGAGCCAGAAGGTGATCTGCAATGGGCTGAGATGGCAAAGAATTTCTTAAGCTTGTTGGAGGAAGCAAAATCCAGAAAGGTCCAGCAAACAAGGGAACACTTTCCAATATTTAACAAGAAACCATGGCAGACAACTAACGAAGACTCCAAAGGGGCAAGTATACAAAACCCCACTTTTTTTTAAAAATGGAGAATTCTCCTGAAGGATTAGTTAGAGAATGTGTAACTAATCATAAAGAGCAATATGTCACTAGTTCAGTCCCTGATAATCGTGAGTTGGGTAATTGCCACTATAGATAGTGGGACACAAGAGCTGCACTCAGCCTTTCTGAACTAGGGAACATCATCTAGGATTTTTGTTCCTGATTGCGATGTATTGATTCCTCTAGAAAGGCCACATCAGGTAGAGGACCTGCTCGGCTATGATGCTCCTTGTGTGGGAATAGCAGATCAACAACCAATATATAGTTTAGACATGAAAAACAGCTATTTTGCTAGGTGATGGAGAATGGACTACGTCCATAGAAATATTTACTTCCATTGGAAGGAAATGGAGAACATTGAAGGAAGTAAAAAATATTCGATTTAGATGTTGTCAGGTATGATTTCCTATGATGTGCTCTATAGGAATTATATCTATGCAATGTGTAACAACAACAGACAACAACCACTTGCATTTATATAATTCCTTTAACTGAGTAAAACTTTTCAAGAGGCTCCACAGGAGTATTAGCAAACAAAATTTGACAACAAACCACATAAGCAGGCATTTAGCTAGGTGAACAAATCTTGGTCAAGCAGGTGAGTTTTAAGAAGCATCTCAAGGTGGAAAGAGAGTTAGAGAGGCAGGAAGGTTTGGGGAAGGAATTCCAGAGCTTCGACCCTTGACGGCTGAACGCATGGCCGTCAATGGTGGAGTGATTAAAATCAGGGATGCGCAAGAGACCAAATTTGGAGGACTGCTGATCACAGATCGCAAAGGTTTGTAGGGCTGCAGGAAGTTGCAGAGATAGGGAGGGGCAAGGCCATTTTAGATGAGAATAATCAAACCTCAATAAAGCTAAATACTGTTTCCCTGCTGGTTCAAGAAAATACTTAAATCTTTTTTGAAAATCACAAAGGGTGTAGGAAATGGCAGGAGCTTGTGGCACAATAGTACACTCTGAAAGGGGAAAAGTACTGATGAAAAGAAATGATAAAAACAACCATTTTTTTGTATCCTCCCACTGTAACTTCAGTGGAAAATTGGTGGAACTGTTTATCTCGTTCACTGGGGTTTCTGCTAATCTTGTCAAAGTTATGGTGGGATGGCAGGGAAGGGAACCCCTGCAGAAATTCTACCCCTATGTATTTCAATTCTTAAACACAAGCATTGAGGCTGACATTCCTGAGTTGAGGGAGATTAGAATTGTGGTATACTCAGCTGTTGAAATGTAGGCCCATATAAAATGTTATTTGAAATCTAGTTGTGTAAGAACAAGTTTAAGAAGCATACTGTTCCAGCACAACTACAACACTGGCATCTACCTAGCAATGTGAAAAACTGCCCAGGTATATCCTGTGAGCAAAAAGCAGGGCAAATCCAACCCGGTCAATTACCACCCCATCAGTCTACTCTCGATCATCAGCAAAGTTATGGAATGGATTGTTGACAGTGCTAGCAAGTGACACTTACTCAGCAATAACCTGCTCACTGACGTTCAGTTTGGGTTCCGCCAGGGCCATTCAGCTCCTGGCTTCATTACTGCCTTGGTTCAAAACACAGACAAAAGAGCTGAACTCCCGAGATGAGGTGAGAGTAACTGCCCTTTGACATAAAGGCTGCATTTGACCGAGTGTGGCATGACGGGGCCCCAGCAAAGCTGGAGTCAATGGAAATCAGGGGGAAAACTCTCCATTGGATGGAGTCATACCTAGCACAAAGGTAAATGGTTGTGGTTGTTTGAGGTCGATCATGTCAATCCCAGGACATCACTACAGGAATTCCTCAGGGTAGTGAGTAGACGTAACCATCTTCAGCTGCTTCATCAATGGCCTTCTCTCCATCATAAGGTCAGAAGTGGGGATGTTTGCTGATGATTGCACAATGTTCAGTACCATTCACGACTCCTCAGATACTGAAGCAGCTTGTGCCCATATTCAGCAAGACCTGGGCAACATTCAGGCTTGGGCTGATAAGTGGCAAGTAACATTCATGCCAGACAAGTGCCAGGCAATGACCATCTCCAACAAGAGAGAATCAACTATCTTTCCTTGACATTCAATGGCATTATCATCACTGAATCCCACACTATCATCATCTTGGGGGTTACCATTGACTATAAAACTGAACTGGAGCAGCTATATAAATACTGTGGCGACAGGAAGAGGTCAGAGGCTGGGAATTCTGTGGCAAGTAACTCATCTCCTGAATCCCAACGCCTTGATCACCATCTACAAGGCACAAATCAGGAGTGTGATGGAATACTCTCCACTTGCCTGGATGAGTACAGCTCCAACAACACTGAGAAACTCAACACCATCCAGGACAAAGCAGCCCACTTGATTGGAACCCCATCCACCATCTTCAACATTCACTCCCTCCACACCAACACACAGTAGCAGCAGTGCTTACAATCTACAAATGCACTGCATTTGTACAAAGGCTCCATCGACAGCACCTTCCAAACCTGTGACCTCTCCCACCAAGAAGGATAAAGACTGTAGATGCATGGGAACACCACCACCTGCAAGTTCCCCTCCAAGTCACGCACCATCCTGACTTGGAAATATATCGCCATTCCTTCACTGTTGCTGGTTACAATTCTGGAACTCCCTCCCTAACAGCACTGTAGATGTACCTGCACCACATGCAAGAACACATGAAATAGGAGCAGGAGTAGACCATATTGAACATCGAGCCTGCTCTTCCATTCAATACAAACATGGCTGATCTTGGGCTTCAACTCCATTTTCCTGCCTGCTCCTCATAACCCTTAATTCCCTGAGAGACCAAAAATCTGTTCATCCCAGCCTTAAATATATTTAACGATGGAGCATCCACGACCCTCTGGGGTCGAGAATTCCAAAGATTCACAATCCTTTGAGTGAAGTAATTTCTCCTCATCTCAGCCCTAAATGATCAGTCCTTTATCCTGAGATTGTGCCCCCATATTTTAGATTCCCTGACCAGTGGAATCAATCTCTCAGCATCTACCTTATCAAGCCCCCTCAGAATTTTGTAGGTTTCAATGAGATTGCCTCTCATTCTTCTAAACTCCAGAGAATATAGGCCCAACTTACTCAACCTCTCATCATAGGGCAACCCCCTCAACCCAGGGACAAATCTAGTGAACCTTTGCTGTACCATCTTCAATGCAAGTATATTATATGGTACATGGACTGCAGCAGTTCAAGAAGGTGGCAGTGCAAGGGTAAGCAGGGATGGGCAATAAATGCTGGCCTAGCCAACGACGCCCACATCCCATGAAAGAATAAAAAAACCTAAACACCCCCACCTGGCACATCAAGGGGCTGCCCTGATAATTACATCCAGTGTGTTCTTATAAGCTTTTAAAAAATTATTTCATGGGATGTGAGCATTGCTGGCAAGACCAGCATTTGTTGTCCACCCCTAATTGCCCTTGAAAAACCATCTTCTTGAACCATTGCAGTCCATATGGTGTAGGTAAACCAACAGTGCTGATAAATATTCAGAAGAATTCTTAGCTGCTGATGTCGGCAACAGTTCTTTAAGTCCTCAAGAAGAACCGCAGGTAAAAAATAATTGATCCTTGCTGAGACTGTGCATTTTTCTCATAGAATCATAAATTGGTTACAATAAAGAAAGAGGCCAACTGGCCCATCATGCGCATGTCAGCTCTCTGCAAGAGCAAGTCAGCTAGTCTCAACGCCCATGCCCTTATCGTACAATTTTTTTCTCTTCAGGCAATTTTACAATTCCCTTTTGAAAGCCACAATTGAATCTGCCCCCACCACACCCTCAGGCAGTGCATTCCAGATCCTAACCACTCACTGCATAACTAAGTTTTTCCTCAGGTTGCCTTTGGTTCTTTTGCCATTCACCCTCTGGTTCTTTGTCCTTCTGCCAATGCGAATAGTTTCTCCCTGCCTAATCTGTTCAGACCCCTCATGATTTTGAACACCTCTATCAAAGCTCCTCTTAACCTTCTCTTCTCCACCAGCTTCTCCAATCTATCCATGCAACTGAACTTCCTCATCCCTGGAACCATTCTCGTAAATCTTTTCTGGACTGGTTCTAATGCCTTCTAATCCTTCCTAAAGTGTGGTGTCCACAATCAGACATGAAATTCAGGTTGAGGCTAAACCAGTGTTTTATAAAGATTCACCATTATTTTCTTGGTTGTGTAATCTATGCCCTTACTTCTAAAACCCAGGATCTCATATGCTTTATTTACCACTTTCTCAACCTTCAACCATTTGGTGTATAAATAGCCCAAGGTCCCTCTGCTCTGACACTCGCTTTAGAACTGTATAGTTTATTTTCTAAAGCCTCTCCTTGTTCTTCCTACCAAAATGAATCACTTTACACTTCTCTGAATTAAATTTCATCTGCTACTTGTCCATCCATTCCACCAGCCCATGTCCTCCTGAAGTTTAACACTATCCACCTCACAGTTCACAACACTTCCAAGATTTGTGTCACCTGCAAATTTTGAAGTTGTGCCCTGTCCACCCAAGTCTATGTTATTAATATAGATCAATAAAAGCAGTGGTCCTAATAACAAGCTTTGGTAAACGCCATTTTATACCTTCCTGCACGCAGCCTGAAAAACAACTACTCTCTTGTTTGCTGTCACTCAGCAAAACATGCTGCTACTTCCCTTTTATTCCACAGGCTTTTACTTTGCTGGCAAGATTGTAACGTGATACTTTATCAATTTCTTTTGGAAACCCATACACACCACATCAACAGCATTACGCTCATCAATGATCTCTGTGATTTTCCTTTAACTAATCCATGCTCGCGTTCATGAATTAATCCACATTTGTCCAAGTGACTGTTAATTTTGTCTCGGATTATCTTTTTTAAAAGATTTCCCACCACCTGAGGTTAAACTGACTGGCCTGTAGTTTCTGGGCTCATCCTTACACCCTTTTGCAAACAAGGGGATAACAATTGGAATTCTCCAGTCCTTGGCACCACCCCTTTACCTAAGGAGGATTAGAAGCTTGAAGCCAATGCCTCTACAATTTCCACTCTTACTTCCCCTAGCATCCTTGGATGCATCTCATCCAATTCTGGGGACTTATCAATTTTAAGTACAGCCAGCTGAGCTAATAATCCTCTTAATCAATTTTTAGCCCATACAGTGTCTTAACTGCCTCTTCTTCAACTTTGACACCATCTTCTTCATCAACACCTCAGCTATACACCCCCTGCCTCCATGCCCAAACTTCCTTTTACTGCCTTTTTACTATTTACTATTTATTGCTTTTACTATGTAACTCTTTTGCTTTTTAGAATTTGTTTTAGCTCCAGTTTCTTTGGTCCTTCCCTGGTTGCTCTACTTTCTCTCCTTGCCTTTGGGATGAGTACCCAGGCCAGACTGCCTTCCCTGAATATGATGATAACCTGATCCCAATATTTTGGTGAGGGCAAAAGGAATTCCACTTCATTACACTTCCTCTAGAATGTTGGACCCCTTTAATCTAACACAGGCTGAATGGAAGAAAGTTTTTTTTTCTGAGCAAGAGAGGTCAAAGACAAAAATTTAGAACTGTTGCAATACAACTGAATGTTAAGGGATCTATTTTTCTCCAGTCATAGAGTTCCTTCCTTTATTTTATTTTATTCTAGTATTTTTGTTAAAATAAGGGAGCGAAGAACAATGTTGCCTTTTATGATCTCCTTAAATAATGAACATAAGGACATAAGAAATAGGAGCAGGATTAAGCCATTTGGTCCCTCAAGCCTGCCCCACCATTCAATAAGATCATGGCTGATCTGCCCCAGGCCTCAACTCCTCTTTCATGCCAGCTCCTCATAGCCCTTAACTCCCCAATATTTCAAAAATCTATCTACCTCTTTAAATACTTTCAGTGATCTAGTCTTCACAACTCTCTGAGGTAGAGAATTCTAGGCATTCACTACCCTCTGAGAGAAGAAATTCCTTCGCATCTCAGTTTTAAATGAGTGCCTCCTTATTCTGTAACTATATCACCTAGTTCGAGATTCCCCCACCAGTGGAAACATCTTCTCAGCATCTACTCTGTCAAGCCCCCTCAGAGTCTTGTACGTTTCAATAAGATCACCCCTCATTCTTCTAAACTCTAATAAATAAAGGCCTGTTTAGCCATTCTTGATAAGTCAACCCCTTCATCCCAGGAATCGGCCCAATGAATCTCTTTTGAACAGCTTCCAATGCCAGTATATCCTTTCTTAAATACGGGGACCAAAACTGTGCACACTACTCCAGGTGCAGCCTCACCAACACCCTGTACAGTTGTAACAAGACTTCCCTATTTTTAAACTCCAACCCCCTAGAAATACAGGCCAAAATTCCATTTGCCTTCTTAATTACTTGCTGCACCTGCATGCTAACTTTTTGTGTTTCATGCACAAGAATATCCAGATCCCTCTTTGCTTTACTTTTTTGGAGTCTCTCTCCATTTAAGTAGTAGTCTGCCTTTTGATTCTTCCTTCCAAAGTGCATGACCTCACACTTTCCTACATTAAACTCCATCTGCCAAGTTTTTGCCCACTCACTCAACTATATCCCCTTGCAGATTCCTTACAACATGCCTTCCCACCTATTTTTGTATCATCAGCAAATTTGGATACATTACATTCTGCCCCCCTCCTCCAAGTCATTAATATAAGTAGTACATAATTGAGGTCCTAGGATTGATCCTTGTGGCACTCCATTAGTTACATCTTTCCAACCTGAAAAAAGACCCATTACTTCTGACTCTCTGTCTTGTGTGCGTTAACCAATCCTCAATCCATGAACCAGTCCTCAATCCATGAAAGTCCATCCAAGAAAATAGACAGGCATAAAGTAAAAAATCTCAAATGGTAAATAATAAAAAAGGTATTTCAGTTATGCTAGTTATAAAATTGGAACGGTGAGAATTGAGAGGGGGGGAACTGGGCAGAATAGTGGGTTAGAACTCTTTCTTCAGTTCTAGGGTTCAGATTTAGCTCTGGGTGATAGGATAAATATGGCTCCCTGAAGTCTATAAAGATGTAATTGAAATGAGTGTCAGTCTCAGTTTGGTTCGTATTGAGCAAAGTCTGGTTATACCTCTACACATTTGGCAGTTTCATTGGGACACACTACATGGATAATGATAGCTATCATTATCTCTCTGTCACTGTGCCCTAGGGGGCCAATTCGATTTTTGATGTTGCTTGATATCAGTAAATCACCAGAACTGGATGAGATGCATCTGAAGATATTAAGGGAAGTAAGGAAGGAATTGCAAAGGACTGGCCTTAATCCTCCGATTCTCCTAAGATGCAGGGATGGTGCCAGAGGACTGGAGAATTCCAATTGTTATCCTCTGGTCCACAAAAAGATGCAAGGATAAGCCAGCAACCACAGTCAGTCAGTTTAATCCCCGTTGGCGGGGAAGCTTTTTAAAAAAAACAATAAACCGAGACAAAATTAACAGCCATTTGGATAAAGGTTGCAGGGATACATAGGGCTACCAAGTATTCTATAGTTGAGGCTTGTTGTGATTTTATTCCTACATTATTTTTCAAGCTACTGACATGCTGGCTTTGATTAAGAATTTTAAAATATAGACCATGGTGGACCAAAAGCCAATGCAAGTCAGCGAACACAGAGATGATAGGTGACTAGGGCTTGATGCAGGTTAGGATAAAAGCAGTAGGGTTCTAATTGAGCTCAATGCTATGGAAGGTGGAATGTTGAAGGCCAGCCAGGAGAACATAGCAATATTGAACAGGAGTCGGGCAGTTCGCCCCTTGAGCCTGTACTGCCAATCAATACTGCTGATCTGCAACCTAACTCCACATACATTGGACCATTGGAAAAGCAGAAAAGCTGAGGCAGGATCAGTGGTAGGTGATGGTGCTGAGGTGAAATTGGGCAGTCTTTGTGATGGAAAGGGATCGGAATCTCATCTAATGGTGAGGTTGCAAAGAGTCTAGTTCAGCCTGAAGCAGTGGCCGTGGTGAGGGAGGGAATTGGTGGTGAGGGAATGGAATGCCTAGTAGTTGAACAAATGTGTATCTGAGATGGATTCAATTATGGATCATATTAAGGCCAATTGTCTCATCATCCACCAAGAAATATGGAACCTAGTAGCCCTCATATCTTTCATCAACTTGCTGCCCCTCCACAACTTCATCTGAAGACACAGTGTCAGTTTCCACTTGTACTCTGACAATGCTCAGCTCTACCTCACCACCACCTCTCTCAACCCCTCCACTGTCTAACTGGTCAGACAGTGTACCCAATACCCAGTACTGGATGAGCAGAAATGTCCTCCAACCAAACATAGGAAGACCAAGACTATTGTTTTCAGTCTCCAGTGCAAACTCTGTTTCCTAGCCACTGGCTTCAACCATTGCCCTGGCAACTATCTAAGACTGAACCAGGCTGTTCATAACATACTTAACTCCAAGGTGAGCTCCAGCAACATAGCCATGCCAGCATTAAGGCTGCCTATTTCTACCTCCATAACAACGCCCAATTCTACCCCTGCCTTAGCATGCCCACTGCTGAAACCCTCATCCATGCATTTCTTACCTTTAGGCTTGCCTAGTCCAACCTTCTCCTATCTGGCTTCCCATGTTTCAATCTCTATACATTTGAGGTTATTCAAAACTCTGTTGCCCTAGTCCTAACTCACACCAAGTCCCATACACCTATTACACTTGTGCTCACTGACCTACATTGGCTCCTGGATAAGCTATGCCCCGATTTTAAAACTCTCATTCTTGTTTTCAAATCCTTCGCCCTTCTCGAGCTCTGTAATCTCCTCCAGCCTTCTCCACAATGAGACATCTTAGCTCATCCAACTCTGGTCCCTTGAGCATTCTCAATTTTAATCGCTCCACCATTGGCGGCTGTGCCTTCAGCTGCCAAGTCCCTAAGCTCTGGAAGTCCCTCTCTAAAACTTTCCATCTCTCTACTTCTCGCTCCTCCATTAAGACACTCCTTAGAACCAAAATTTTTGAGCAGGTTTTTGGTCATCTGCTCTATTATCTCCTTGTGTGCCACTAAGTCAAATTTTGCTTGATAACAATTTTGGTAGTGAAGAGCCTTGGGACTTTTTTTTAATGTTAAGGTCACCGCCTAAATACAAGTTGTTGCAGAATGGTCATTTAAGGAGTAATTTATTTTGGAATTGGTAATGGTGAGGATCTGGTGTTAACTATGCACAGAATCATTAGAATCAATTACCAGGGATTGGATTCCAGTTTTAGTGTAGGAATGAGAGATGGTTCTAAATATGCAGCATTGTTTGAACAAGAATCTGGCTTCAGACATGAGTGGTTATATCTGTTGACAAACTGGCAACCGTTTATGCTCAAGAGTCATAAATTGTCATTACATTTCACAAGCATCCATGGTCTTTGTAGCAATCTTTCATCTCTTACAGATTTTGCAATTTCTGAGTTGTTTAATATTAGTTACAGTGTCTTAAGGGAGTAGGCGTTAAATGAGGCTGTATTTATCCTGATTATAATTTCTTTCAGTTGAAGCTGTAACACAGACACTGTTTATTCCAAGCATGAGGTGGCAAACCTTCACAAATTGAAGACCTTTTTTGGACAAATGTATCTCTCAAGAATGAAGAAGGACCTATGAAGACAGTTTTCTGTCCACCATCCTTTGATGGTCTAACTACTTGTTAGGATAACATTGCAAAAGTTCAAGGGGATGATTTCCCAGAGGTTACAGAGAGGTTACTTTGTAAATTTACTGGGATTTGTGTGCTTCTTTTGGCAAAGCTAGGCAGAAGAGCAGTAGAACATCCACAAAAATTTGTCATGATCCCTGTAGAGACTGATAACTTTAAAAAGAAATTTGAACTTCTAGTGAATGGCCAAAAGGTTCACACAACAAGATTTCAAATTTTCAGACTTTTACTGTAAGCCGCAATCTAAAAGGAACATTGACTAAACACTATTCCAGTGGGCAACTTATACCCTAAACTAAAGAAAAGATCTCCCATTTAACATTTTGAATGACCGGTTATACTTTACTTCATCCCTTAAGTGGACACTTCATTTTCCAGGACCCAACCCAAAGTGATTCTTAGCACCATTTTCCTTTTCCAGCCAGATAACATCTAATCCCCAACTTTAACAGTGTGGGTTACCATGGAGACCACCCCCATCTCCCCCCACCCCCCCACCCCACAACCTTGCCAAAGCTAGGCAAGCTTGGTCTCTTCTAACTGAGTGCGAGCTCCATCCGCATTTGTGTGGTGAACAATAGTCTTGCTGCCTCTGTCTCTCTGCCTTCTCTCTCTCGCTCCCTTAGATTCTTACACACTGTCCATGCCTATGAGGTTCAGTGATATTTTTAGGAAAATCTGCAACCCGACTCTGCAATGCTCCCTCTGGACTCTTGCTCTCTTAAAGCCCATCTCCATGAGAATGTGAATCATATGGGCTTTGTATCGAGGCAGAAATGCTAATTAGCTATCTTTAGGCACCCCTCCCCAACCCCTCTCTCCCCACAGCTCCATTCTATCTTGGAGTTAAATAATATACCTATTTACAAAACCTAACATTCCTAACACCTCCACGGGACTTGGAAACCAACAGTCTGTCCACTGTCAACACAGCTGCTCAGGTCATTGTTTACTGGTGTGAATATCTTGCACCTTCTTTCCAGTAAAACAACCAGGGCTCCCTTGTAACCTTTCACATCCAAGCCACCCAAACTTGTTGTCAGGCAGAATCCAGAATATATAATCCCATTCAATCCTCCAGTTTACTTTAAATTAGAGACACATTCCCAAAACATATAAAACTTTGCACATTTGTGACAAATTCACTCCCCAAAAGTCCGGTACTCCAGTGCTTCATTCTTGTACTCAAAAACCTCACTTCTATGTCTCTCATTCCGTATTATCAGCCAAAGTGATTTAGACCTTGGTCAGGCCAAACATACCTAATGCAATGCTGCAGTGTGCAACATTTAACCTAAACATCTATTAATTGGTAATGATTCATATTTAGTCAAAGATCTATTGCAACATTGTCTAAAAAAATGTTGGATTGCACAATTACATTGAGGAATTCAGGCAAAAGGGGAGGGAAGCATATTGCCTGATTAATTTCCAGCATGAAAGATTCTACCATCATCTCTCTCAAGATACAAACCTTATAACACTTTAGATATCCATAATTATAAACTAAACTTCAAAGAGTTTTGGAGGATAGTTAAATCTGATGGCATAACTTCAGAACAATGGACTAATATCACATGCACTTGTGCCAATTGGAGTTTCTAACAGTATATTTAATGAAAGTCTGAAAGTTAATCTCAATTCTCAAAATCTCCATCAAAATGCATAAAATTGTCTAAAAATAATGACTTAAAAAAATTCTTTGTTTGGGGGTGTCACTGGCAATACTGGCATTTATTGCCCATCCTTAGAGCCCTGATTTTTTTTTTAACAATTTAATGGTGTGCTAGGCAGCTTTAGCGGCCAGTTAAGAGCTAGCTACATTGATGTCATGGAGTCATATATAACCCAGGCCTGCTAAGTACAGCAGGTTCACTTCCCTCAATGTCTGGCTCAAAGTCAGATCAGTACGTTTTTTAAAAATCTGATCTCATTGGTAAACTGGGCTCTTGGAATATATTATTTAGGTTGTTGAACCATATGCAAACTTCCTTAATCAGTCATGACAAATATGTGTCTATCTTTTCACAGCACCTAAACAGCTTGTTCCACAGATAATGTCTTCAAAAATGATTTAACTCAATTTGCTTACAACTCCAGTGCCTACGGAGTAGTCAACTCTATCAAAAAGCGATTAAAGATAATTAGATAGTGGACAGTAAGACCTTTACTTGTTTGCATCACCACTTCAAACATTCATTGCCTCCACCACCATGGCTACAGTGTGTACAAGATGCACTGCAGCAACTCAGCAAGGTTCCTTTGACGACACCGGCCAAACCCACAATCTCTATCACCTAGAAGGAAAAGGCAGGTGCATGGGAATACCACCATCTGAAAGTTCCCCATCAAGTCACACACTATCCTGACTTGGAAATTTATAACAGTCCTTCGTCACGCTGGGTCAGAATCGTGGAACTCCCTCCCAAACAGTATTGTGGCTGTACCTACACCACACGGATTGCAGCTGTTCAAGAAGTTTGCCTTCTGAATAATGATGGGCAATAAGTGCCTTGCCAGGAACAACCACATCCCACAAATTAATACAAAAAATAAAAGATTTGCAGTCTTGAGCACAAAGAAAACCTGTCAGTAACTCCTTTGGGAAGATTGATTATGATCTTAGCTTTCCACCTATACCTGATATGAGTACCTGGCTGTCTTTAGTTAGAATTCTTTGACTTGACGTGTAAGCTACACAGGGGAAAAAGTGGAACAGGCAGAGTGGCTGGTTGCATGTGAATCCTCAAGAAAGCTTAGCTTGTTTGTCACAATTGGTTATTTAGTTTTCCTGCATACCTCTATTCAGCTAATTGACCTACTTCAACGGAAACCTACCACTCACTTCTGAACTACAGTCCAAAGCCAAAAGACAAGTAGATTGTGTAAGGTTGATCTATTCCACCACCTCTGGCCTTAAGGAGATGTGACTGAGCATAGCTAAAGATGCTACGGAGTAAGGCAGAAAAACAGAAACAACACCCACTACAGCACAACATTGAATCTTACTCTGAAAAGGTTATCCTAGAATAAAAGCAGTCAAGTTTTATTCACTTCTTATTCCTGGGGAATTCTCTTTCAGATAGTTGCTGAGAGCCTAATTGTTGTTCAAGTGCAGAGCTAATGATTTGTTGAACTTGATTTGTAGAATCATGTTAGCTATGAGAAATATTTGACTTTACTGTGAGCAATCAGTATCATTAGTCAATATCTTAGCAACCAGCAAGGTCAAATTTGGGAGGTCTGCCCTTTAAAAAAATCTGTCTTTAGTTGTTCTTCCCTTTAAAAAAGCTGTCTTCAGTTGTATGACAATGTTATGCTGCCTAATCTATTTTACATTTTAAACGTACACATCTGAAAAAGATCAGAAAGAGAAAATAGATGGTCCATTGAGCCTGTCACATCCCAGCAGAGTACAATTTACACCCATACCAACATGTCCACCTTCAATTACTTCCCTCCTGTGCCCCCACCCTGACACGCAATATCCTGGCAGAGGTGAAAAATCAGAAAAAAATACTTGTGGCACTCAAAAAGGGATTTCTGGTCTAATTAATTGTTACCTTTGTGAGGTAACATTACAAGTCAATGTAAATCTAAATTTTATTGATAATAAGAGCATATATGATTTTTTAAAAATGCTTTCAGCCTGTCTATAGTGGCTTTGGCCATTGGCTGGTGCTGTGGAATGAACTGTGATTTCTTCCTTTGTTCTGGACACTAAGGTAAGTAAGTTGTTTTTCAGTATTTCTTTACATTTTTTCTCTCTTTCCTATCTGGCTAGGTTCTCTGTGTTCTTCCCACTTGCACCCCCTACTTTGTGCTTACTGTACCATTCTAGATCCTTTCTACTGACATGTCTGCAGAACTGGTTTCAAATTTGACAATCGCGTTCGCAGACTCCCCACAAACTGTTTCTTGGTACAGATGTGCTGTCATGGTGTAAAAGCCATTTATCTAATGGTAATGGTAGGCAGCTAATAACAACTTATATTTATATAGCACCTATATTATAATAAAATGTCCCAAGGCCATTCAGAGGAGCTTTGTAAAACAAAATATCAAGCCAGATATCAGGTCAGATGACCAAAAGCTCGGTCAAAGACGTAGGTTTTAAGGAGTGTCTTGAAGGAGGAAAGTGAGGTAGAGATGGAGAGGTGTATGGACGGAATTCCAGAGCTTAGGGCCGATGCAACTAAAAGCGCAGTCATCAGCAGTGGAGCAGTTAGAATCAGGAATGCTCAAGTGACTGAAATAGGATGAAGGTTAAATAAAGCAAAATATGACAGGTGCTGGAAATTTTTGAATTGAATTGTTATATTTAATACATATTTTGTGAATCCATTGTACAGATTTGTTGTATCGTGGTTGTGGGAGATGTACGTCTGTATATACCTTGGCATCAATACATGTTTGAGGATTGAAGCAATTCATTTTGGCTCTCTGAATGCTACTAGTTTCAATCTATCTAGCGTTTAGAGGGCTATTTTATTTTGCAATTTCTTTACATTCTCATCTTTCATTAACTTTTCTATTCTTATCATTGTCATGTGATTGTTTTGTAGGCAGGAATTCAGGTTACAAGGTTGTTTCTCTGCTATATTGGATGCCTGTGTAAATTTTCTGTTTGGCCACGAGGTGGAGCAGTTCACTATGGGGAAAAACCTGAGCTTCTCCCTTCGTCTTGCCAGAGAACCGTAAAGAGCCAATGTGCTATTGGAGAGTACAGAAGAGTCAATATTTGCTATTTTTGCCTTTTTGCTAGATTTAGTAACTGAATAATAAGGGTTAGAAGGACAAAATAATAAGATATTCATCTTGTCGCTTCTAAGCAGTCCTCAATTAATGGGCAATGTTTCTTTTTTGACAGATGGTGGATTATCTTCTGCAATTGATGAACCTGAAGGACGAAACCCCAAGTTGAATACATGATATCAATCCTGCCAGAAATAAATCTAAAGAGACTATTATGTTTTTTTTCTCCAAGTGTTTAGCTGTACCAAATATCAGACAAAATTGTTTTTTGTTTTAAAATAACTGAATGTTCTTGTACCTCTGAACATTAACTAAATGATTTTCACACAGCAGATTATGTTTTGATGTTTTTAATGTAAATAAGCATTGTTAGGGAAGGTCTTCCAATATAATGATCATAATTTTACTATTTTGGTGTTTTATAATCATTCACCTTTTGGGTTGCCGCTACGTTATGAATTCTAAAAATAAAATCTTAACCCATATCATGTTAGTTTCTAGAGTTACAATAATTGAAGATATTTAGAAATGGATGATAAGCAACAATATCTGTTACAATCAGATAAATTCACGTATGCACATTCTGAAACTCTTTCGAGTTATCAACAGTCACAGATTGCAACTCTTTCGAGTACAATCACAGTTCTTGGTTTCCGGGAGCGGGACATGAACCCACAACCCTCTGATTCAAAGGCGAGGGTGCTATGAACTGAGCCAAAGTGCACCATTTGTAAGGTGCTACCAATGATTTTTCCAGGTGCATTGTAGATGATGATGGGCATTTAATTTCATGCAAAAGGAGGAGTAGTGGACTGCTTATTTCTCTAGAATTGATTGTCATCTCTCCAGCTGGATCCGGAGCTCTTACTATTGCCTAAAATTTAGCTGTGAGAATTTCATTGCAAACAGTACACTTGAGACATTGAGGCCTGCCAATGTGCATAAACATGGTGAAAATTCATCTATCACAGGGGACAGAAAGTGGCTCTAATAGTGCCAGCTTAACTCAGTGTTATCACACTTATCTGATAGTCAGAAAGTAATGGAGTCAAGCTCCCTCCAGGACTTGAGTACATGACCTGGGCTGAAACTTCAGTGCAGTACTGGAGTAATGCAGCATTGCTGGAGATGCTGATAACTGAGGTCTTGTCTCCATGATTAGGTAAATGATAAATAATAGCATGCTTTGAAGAAGAGCAGGGAATGCTCCTGCTGTTCTGGTCAACATCTATTCCTTAGCAAACAAACCACCAATGGATTAAATAGTCATTCATCTCATTTCTGTTTATGGGATATTGCTGTGTGTGAATGGCTGCTGTGCTTAACGATATAATAGCAGTGAATAGCTCCATTGCCTGTAAAGTATCTTGTTATGTTTCTGAGAGACATTGAATTCTGGGGTGGATAGCGTGGTTCCTGATCACCTGTGCAGAGGATAGGGGTAAACCCACATTGAAATTCAACCCGCTACAAAGCTAAAGACCCCAAAATTTGACTGGGCCATTTATTGCACTGATATTTCCTTCAGCTAGACTTGAACCACCAACCCTCTCTAGCATTGATTCTGCCCTCACAAGTGGGGTCTGTTCAGTTAAGTGTCCACTGGTGTTTCAGTAGTATAACTGCACTGTAAAACATGAATAGTTTTCTGAAAATTAATTAAGAAGCCAAGCATGGCTGAAGATTGCAGCAACAAGCTGGGGGAACAGGAGGTAAGTGGGATGATGTTTGGAATAGTGAGTTGACTGTCAGGTGGATGTAGCAATTGGCTTGTGTGATTTTGCACCATTTTTGCAGCATGTCTTAAGGGAAGAACTTAATAGAGCCACCCAAAATAAGGATCTGGTTAATGCAAGCAGGTGGAAAGTAGAACATAAGACCAATTTACAAACAATTCCTTTCTTCACTTTAAGAAGGGAATATATTTCTTACATCAGCTGCTCACTATCACTTGGGAAACTTCCCTCAATTGCCCAACTCAATCTCACCAGCACCTCTCTTGGCCCCTCCACTGTCCCTAAATTGTCAGACTACTTGTCAGAAATCCAGTACTGGATGAGCAGAAATTTTGTCCAACTAAATATTGGGAAGACCAAAGCCATTGCCTTTGGACCCTGCCATGAACTCTGTTCCCCAGCCACCGACTCCAACCCTCTCCTTGGCAACTATCTGAAGTTGAACCAGGCTATTTTTATTCATGGGTGTCAATGACTAGGCCAGGATTTTTATTGCCCATCCCTAATTGCCCTTGAAAAGGTAGTGGCGAGCCACCTCCTTGAACTGTTGCAGTCCATGTGGTTTGGAACCTTGGTGTCATATTTGACACTCAGATGAACTTCTGACCACGTATCTGTACCATTACTAAGACCAGCTATTTCCACCTATGTAACTATGCACAACTCCACCATGCCTCAGCTCATTTGCTGCTGAAACCGTCAACCCCTTTGTTACCTCTGGACTTGGTTATTCCAATGCAGCCCTGGCCGACCTTCATTGGTTTACCCTCCATAAACCTGAGGTCAATTAAAATTCATTATCTCTGAGCTTGCAAAGCTACATTGCCTCTGGTTAAGCAATGCCTTGAACCCTATAACCCTCTGAGACCTCTGTGCTCTTCCAGTTCCAGCTTCTTGAGCATTCCCTGATTTTAATCATTCCATCATTGGCGGCTATGCCTTCGGCTGCCAAGGCCCTAAACTCTGAGACTCCATCCCTAAATATCTCCACCTTTATTCATCACTTTCCTCCTTTAAGAAGCTCCTTACAACCTACCTTTTTGACCCAGCTTTTGGTTATCCACCCTAATATCCACTTGTATGGCCCAGTGTCAAATTTTCTTTGATAACTCACCTCTGAACATTGGCCTTGGACATTTTGTTATATTAGGGGTGCTAATAAATATTGTTTTTGTTGTGGCTAGCTTTCATATAATTCACCCATTTTTTTCAGAAGAAACTTGTGCACAATGCCTGTGAAAGGCAGGAGACCTGAGGGGGCATTCCAAATATCAGAATTCACTCATAAAAGGAGTATACTATGGAGCTAAGGGGAGAGCAGTGGGAAAGTGTAGGTTAGTGTGTGCGTACCTACAGAATTGATAGCAAAGTAGCACACAGCCATCATTTTCCACATCCTTAATCCTATGGAGCTAAGGGGAGAGCAGTGGGAAAGTGTAGGTTAGTGTGTGCGTACCTACAGAATTGACAGCAAAGTAGCACACAGCCATCATTTTCCACATCCTTAATCCTAAAGTGGCTTTTCCTCACCCATTCTTAGTTTATTCGCTCCTTTACCGCAGATCCATCACAGTAACGGGAGGGGTTAATAGGGTGATGGACAGGAAGAGAAAATTCCTCCTTTGTGGACTAAGGTAATGAGAAAGAAGATGTAGAGAAAGAGGATGTTGAGGTCATTATTGAACAGCAACCCTGAAAGCAAGAACCTGTGCCATGTTCCTCTGCCACAACCTACTCCATGTAAGCCCCAGCATCATTTGCTTTTGCATTCACACACACCAGCTCAGGTACTTGCACCTAAGGGAAAGTAGATAGTATCAGTGAATATGTTGTACTGGGTTAATTCACTATGCATAAAAGGAGCTGCAGGAGTGTGATGTGCTACCATTTTAGCAGAGGGCAAAGAGAAAGCTGCCCACGAGGTTTAGAGTTGAAGAACCAGAGCCAAAAGATGCACATCTGATGTTGGAGGAACATATGCACCGACATTCAGACTCGGGGCAGTTTCCAAAAAGGCACAGCAACCCAAAGCTGTGACTCTGGAACCACCACAGTGCTCCAGAAAACCTGTTTCTTCAGTGGAGTAAGTAAGAAACAGTTTTCGCAGCTATCATGGAGGGTTGATATTATTGTTCTTGCGCCATTCCTAAAAATATTCTTGTAACAATAGGTATTACACTTTAACCTATCATGGTTCCTCCTTTATTTGGATGGGTGGAATAGTTTAGGTTGCCAGTGTGGTATCATGACCAGCCTACCCCGCCCTTGCCTTGTGTTCAGTGCTCTTCTGATATTTATTGAAACAGCTGAAGCTTCTTATGTTTTGTTGTGTGGTTGGGGTCTAGACGAGGGTTTTGGGGATTGTCTATTCTCCCAAATTATGCTGCTCAAGTTTGTTGTTTCTCAAAATTATTACTCTTTATTTACAACAAGTATTTACACATTTGGACCTCTATACAAGGTTGGAGCTTCTCCTCCTTCCAGATCTCTCTTACTTCTCATTCATGTGATCTGACATAATTATTACATCAGCATCATGTATGTTTCTGATGTTAACACTTTACATCTCCCCCCAAATTTCTATCATATTTACACCCTCCTACATCTCCCCTCAAAGTCTCAGACTTCACAGGGTTAGTCTCTGAGGTGCCTTGACCAACCTCCCTGATCTCGTTCTATTCACCTTTTGAGGTTGAGGATATTCCATACTCTCCCTTCTGTTGGTGTGAGTGTTCTTCTCCTGGGTAGCTGTAGGGTTTATAGTATGTCTTTCTTCTTCTACATCAGGATCTGAGTAGAAAAGACTTTTCCCCCCCAAGGAAATTACAGCGCTGCGGTTTCTCCTTATGATAGATACCCTGGTGTGTCTCAATCCTGTACAATCTTCTTGTGTAAGTTTTTCAATAATTGTACTTTCCTCTGTTGGCCTCAGACCCATACTCTCTCCCTGGGCTCCAGCAGTGCTAACTCATGTGCTCTACGCCTGTGATTAAAGTTCCAAGCCTGGTTGCTTCTCCGTTCTTCCTCAGGCTATCTTATGCTCTCATGGTCATTTGTGGTGATATTGGGTTGAGTTTTTGTGCTAGAGGTGGAAGCTGTGTTCTCAATCTCCTTCCCTTCTGATGGTGAGAAGCCATTTTGTAGTGGTGAGGTTTTTTTTTGATAACTCAGTAGTGCTAGATTAAGGGCTTCATTTTGCTTCAATAAATTTTTTATGGTTCCTCATTCAGCTTCTCCATTTGCTTGAAGATAGTGAGGTAAACTGGTTACACGAACAAAGCCATATTTGTTCGCAAGATTTTGGAATAACTCATTAGCAAATTACAGCCCATTATCGGAAACTATGATGTCCAGGATGCCATGTGCTGCATAAATTCTCTTGAGCAATTGGATGACTGTTTCTGCTGTGATAAAATGCAATCTGTTCACTTCAATCCATTGTGAACAGTAATCAATTACAATAAAGAAAGTTTTCCTCTAAATTCAAATAAGTCCATTCTCAAATGCTCCCACAGCCTTCTTGGAAAAGTAGAAGGAATTAATGGTTCCTTTTGTTCTTGGCCATTTACGGCACAAGAAAGACAGAAATAAAAACAGAAAGTGCTTCAAAAACTCAGCAGGTCTGGCAGCATCTGTGGAGAGAGAAACAGAGTTAATGTTTCGAGTCCAATAGGACTTCTTTGGAACTCAGTTCCAGACACCAGACTGATTGCCGTGTTTTCGTACGACATTTTACTATTCCTAGATGACCCTGGTGAAGTCTTTGAAGAATATCAAGCCTAAGGGCAGAGTTTTACACCCCACCAGCGGGCATGTGCCTGACCCAATCGGGCGTAACATAGTGAGCGATGATGTCGGGTGAGCGTCTTGACATAATCATGCACTCGCACAATACTTTGGTCGGCGGGCACGCACAATAGTCGGCAGCACGCCTGCTGACAATTAAGAGGTCTATTAAGGCCATTAAAGTTTCAATTAGTGATTTTTTGCTGCCCGTCCAAATTCATGGTTGGCGGGCGGGCAAATCAGCCAGGAGGCCTTTGGATTTTTGAGGAAAGCTCATCCACGGGCGGGATGAGGTTTCTGATAATAACTTTAAAAAAATATTTGGGCAAAATTTTTATTATCTGTACGTTTAGGTGAGTGAGTCATATGTGTGGACATTTTTTTCCGCATTTTTACAACCTAACTTTTTGGTTTTAAATTCTTCAGCTCCCTGAAGCAGCTTTCTGCCTTCAGGGAGCTTTCATTGCATGCCCCCTCGCCACTGCCCAGACTTCAGCATTCGCTCTCCTCCCGGCAGTGCTCAGTCTTTCAGTGTGAGTTTCACGTTGGCTGGCCGTTAATTGGCCAGCCAGTGTGAAATCGCGATCTGTGGCCTATTGTGGGCAGTGGCCTATTTCTCGGCCGCTCCTGGGCCTGCCCATCATGCCCGCCTGCCGATCTGAAAACCCAGTGTTTCGGTGCGGCTATTTTCTCGTTGAAGACCAGTAAGTCATCAATGACTGTAAGGTGCTTGCACTGTTCAAAGTGTTGGCACAGTATCGGACTATAGGTGATACAGTCTGGCCATCCTTCCAGACAACATTGTCGGATTTAGAGACATTCTTTATCTCATTGCTGGGCTTGTTTTATTTCCTGCAACTTTTTTTGCAGTAGCTGGTGTTAATTATTGAGTGATTAATGATGTATATGTTTCAACCTCCTCAATGAAGTTTAAATCCCCTTGTTTGCTTCTTTCTGATAGTAATCGTAGACAGTGTTCTGCCATTGTTTGATACTTCCCTTGTTCCTGGAATGGCAAGACTGTCCTATGAATAGAGGTTGGGGAAAGTGGGCCCGTATTCTCTAGCTTTTCAAAGAATGAGAGGTGATCTCAGTGAAACCTACAAAATACTTAAAGGGATAGACGGGGTAGATGAAGATAAGATGTTTCTCCTTGTTGGGGAGTCTAGAAGCAGGGACACAATTTCAACATAAGGGGAAAGCCACTTAGGACCGAGATGAGGAGAATTTTTTTTACTCAGAGGATTGTGAATCTTTGGAATTCTCTACCCCAGAGGGCCGTGGAAGCTCAATCATTCAGTATGTTTAAAGTAGAGATTGACAGATTTCTAAATGCCAATGACATAAAGGGATATGGGGATAGTGTGGGAAAAAGACATTGAAGTGGAAGATCAGCCATGATTATTTTGAATGGTGGAGCAGGCTTGATGGGCTGAATGGCCTACTCCTGCTCCTAAGTTCCACATACTATGTAATGGAATCATATCTCACCAATCTTAACCTTAATCACTGGATTCTGGACAGCATCTTTGCAATTTCTTTCATGTTCAGAGGGTGGTCTGTTCTGATTTTAAAACGCAACCCCATAACATAGTCTGAAAATTTTATTGGCATTCTCACATTGCTGCCAACACCTCTTTTTCTATTGTGGGGTACCATTGTTCTGTTTCTGTTAGTGGCCTAGAGGCATAATATCCTGATCTATGCTTTTTTGTCTCTCTGCACTTGAAATAAAATTGCCCCCAGATCTGTAGACGATGCATCTACTGCTACTGTGGTCGTTAGTTCTGGGTTGTAATTTTACAAGGTTTCAGAAGAGATTAAAAGTGGTTTAATCCTTTCAAGAGCATTTTGCTGGTCCACATTCCAGCTCCACTGTTGATCTTGTCTCAACGGCTGTCTCGAGGGCTTGTTGGCCTCTGATAAATTTGGCAAGAACTTGCCTACTTATTTGACTACCCCAAGGAATCTTTGAAGCTCAGTTATGTTCTTGGGCTGTGGAAATTCTCTGATTACTTTCATCCTTTGTGGATCAACTGTGATTCCAGTGGTATGAACTATGAGACCTAGAAAATTGATCGTAGGTTTGGTGAACTCACATTTTTCATTCAATGTTAGGCCTGCATTCAGTGATACTGACTCTCTGAGCATTCTCTTCTCTCATGGAGCTATGTATAAGTATGTCATCCATATGGTATCTTACTACTTTCATGTCTTCTAGAGTATGAGGCAATGTTTTCTGGAAAATTTCTGGAGTGGACGTTATGCCAAAGGACAATCTATTGAAACAATAATGACCGAATGGCATTATAAATGTGGTCAGTAATCTGGATTCTTTGTCCAGGGGCAACTGCCAAAACCTACATTTCACATCCAATTTGGTAAATGAAATTTCTTGACCAGTTTGACAAGGCTCTCATTCATTGAGGCCATCATGTTCCACTGATTCATTTAGATGAGTTAAATCCACATGGATTCTTGTAGAGCCATTTGGCTTTGGGACTGTAACCATTCGCAAACACCATTTTGTTGTCATGGTGATCAGAAAGATAACCCCTTGCTGCTGCATCTTTTCAATTTCTCGCTTAATACTCCAATTCTTTTCAGTATCATTTACCTCCACTAGGAAGGTTTATTCCTTTCCTTGTGGTTCTTCCACTTCTTGTATGTGGCTCTGTTTTAAAATTTTCTCCCTCATTTTGTAGGTTGTCAGCATTGTTGAGTGACAAACAGTTTTGAAATGGTCTACTTTTCCACAGTTGTGACACTCTCCCCGTCGCTGCACATTCTTCTTGCTTGTGCATTTTGTTGCCTCCACATTTCAAAATGGCTGTTGGTGCACTTTCCCCCCATTTTAGTCGGCTTAGTCTTTGGCACGCTGTCTCTTTTATGGCTTACAAACTGATCTCCTCTACCTCCTCTCCTCTCCTTACACAAGAACAAAAGCACGATTCCCTTTCTTGAGTTCCATTTGCCTCACAATCTGCAATACCATCACTAGTGTTAAATCCTTTCTTGTCTGTAAGCAATCTAATAATGCTTCAGCTATGACCCCAACTGCAATCCTGTCGTGAATCAGCACAACCTTTAAGGTTCCATAATTCCATAATCCCTCCCAGCCTATAGAGATCGTTGATGATTTTGCCTGGACCTTGCTTTCTTTTATTAAATTTAGTCCTCCATTATTAAATTCTGATGGATGCTGAAATAAGAGTTGAGAGCATGCAGGACTTCTGCATAAGCAGTTAAAGTCTCGCCAACCTCCAGCCTTGCTATCATGTCATCAGTGATAGATCCAACTGCATAAAATAGTGTACTGACCTAGTCTGTACTTTGAGAAACACTTTCTCCAGTTGTCCCAGTTCTGGCCTATTGCAAGCCCTCTGCACTCTGAAATGGTTCTGAGAATGGTAGTGTTGAGCCCTGAAATTGTTCCTGCTTCTGTGCTGCTACCTTCTGTTTCGGGTCTGTGCTTACTACTTTCTGGTCTCCGCGTCTCTGTCTCAGCTTGATTCTGTTGCTGCCATGATGTTCTGACATCTTGGTGAGTCTTAAATTTTTCTCTTCTGTCCTTCCTTTGATGACTGCTTTTCTTGCCAGCCCTGTACATTCTGTTTAAAGTTTGCCAGTTCTTTTACTCACTGCCACCTTGCTTTGTTGTGTTGTTGGGATCTAGATGGTGATTTTTGGGGACTGTCTATTTTCCCAAAGTATGCTGCTTGAGTCTGTAGTTTCTCAAAACCATTACTCTTTATTTACAACAATTATTTACATATTTGGTCCTTTTATGAGTCGAAGCTTCTCCTCCTTCCAGATCTCTCTTACTTCTCAGTCATGTGATCCAACATAATTATTACATCAGCATCATGTATGCTGTCCAGACTACTATAAGTAGCTGATCATCCCTCAGTCATTATCTATCAGATTTTTACCCTCAGTTTTCCCCATTCTTCTCCTGAAGGAAGTGACTTTTTTGAAAGGCACTGGCAACCCTGAAGTAGCTCATTCAAGTGGTCTTCTTCATGTATGAGTTTAGATAGTGAGTGTTGGTAGTCAAGTCAACTGTGCAAAGCATTACAGACTCCCAGTAATCTTGGTACATGCTTTCTTTGCAACAAGCTCCTCTGAAAAATGGGCATTTACTTTCCATAGTTTGGGGTACTGAGACCAACTTTAGCATCCTCACTGTCTCCTGGATGAGATAACCTAACAAAGCTCAGTTTAAGGATCAAAACGTCTGCACAACCAAACAGTGCATTCGCTCACGGAGCCACCAGAGAGTTCGAAAGGAACTTTTATCTTTTCAAGATACAAATACTCAAGCATTTAACTATCAAAGATTCCTTTAGAATTTTAGGGCCTTTGTTTCCTGTCACGCTGATCGGCAGCCATGCCACTCCTCACATCATTTCAAAACAAACAGGAGCATTGAGGACAAATATGTTTCGCTCACAATATCAATACAAGTGTAATATAAATTAGTGTGGATTAAAATGCAAAATGGCTTCATGCAGAACAGTACAATGGTTTCACTTGGGCTGCCTGAATAGCTGCTGTAGTGATTTACTCATTTAAAGTTTGAGCCACTTACAGCAAAACGTAGATAATAGAGTGAATTCAAAGCAGGTCTCACTGAATGCTTTTTTTTTCTGAATGGTGGGCCTCAACTGCAGCAAAGAATATTTCATAGTGGACATTATATTGAGGAGGTCATTTTATGTGTTCCAACAGAGGTTGGTGTTTCTTTGCCTGCGTAGTAATTATTTTAGTTCTTTGGGGGTTGAATCAGGACTTTTAGCTGCTATTTTATTCAGCTCTGCTCAATGTACTATTTTGCACTCTAAACATGGATTTCTCAATGGAAAATATCTTAATTTTGATGTTATGTTAAAGAAGAGGGTGAAAACACCGAAGGGGTTAAATTGGACCACAAGAAGAGGAACTGGAACATGAGAGCCAGCAGCCAGCTACCAGTACAGGGGATGGAATCTTCCCAGTCCTCCTGAGGCTGGCTAGAAGTTGGGACCAAGAGTAAGCTTGGAAATGAGGGACTTGGGTTGGCAAGTCAATGTGTTCCTGCCTTTAGGCAATCTTGTCATCAACAGCACCAGCTACCTGACCGACAACAGCGGACAAAATATAATTAGCAATTAGTTCACTAATGATGGGGACAGGGAGGACTCAGCTGGGTTCTTCCCAGTACTGTAGCAGTCTCCTGCTGAGTGTTGAGGCTGGAAGCTCCTTGGAGGCAGCAATACAGCAACAAGCTGAGGGGGCACAGAAACTGGAGGCTTCATGCCCCAATCTCTGGGCCATGGGAAGGAAAGGCCACATCTGTGGCCCAAATGATTTCTCCGGCCCTCATCAGTTTAGAATTTTATGGACACTTCCAAGGGTGCGTATGCTCTGACTCATTCACAATCTTGACCCTGAGACGCTTCAGATGCTACTACTTCTGTCATTTTGTTGAAAAGTGATGTTGCCCCTTAATTGGTTGAAACCAAAACTGTATTTCCCACCCTTCCAGTAGCAATAAATCAGCACTTTGCATGGCTAATAAAGGTTTTTGGAGGAAATGGTGTTGGTTCTGTTTTCAGTAGGAGAAGAATCCAAGGCACTGTTCTGTTCGGGATTGAACAGCTGATATTTCTGTCCATGGGATTTGACATTAGCAAATATTGAGAGGAAGTGTTTTAAACAGAGTTGGCCTCACCATGTTATATTATTGAGTATATGGGAAAAGATGGGTTAGATGGAAGGCAACATGTAATGTCAGGAAGCGTGGAGGAGGAAGAATATGTAATATTGCTTAACCAAAGGTGTAGGAGTGAATGAGAGGAAAGTTTAGAAAAGGAGTAACAACTACTATCAATAAAATTTGTGACTCAAGAAAGGTTGGGGCTAACTGGATGTGAGATTGAGAGAGGACTGAATTTGAGATGATGATGCAATTATGGAATGTAGTAGTTCAATCACAATACTGTCACATGAAACACAGGAGGATGCATTCCTTATTAAATTGTTTGGTCTTTGCATGGTCAAAAAGAGGGAAACTTTCAACAATGTATAAACCCACAATGGCACTGGGTACACACGTGCATGTAGATGTAGCAGTCAGTGGCACAATGGCAATGCTTGTCACTGACATTGACTAAACCACTACATGAGCCTACGACAAGAAGGCCCCTTACGTCTGGAAATACAGGTATAAAATTTTAAATTGAAATTAATTCAGAATTAGTGGGCAATTTCCTTCTCAACAGTACTGTGAGTGTACCTATAACACATGGACAGCAGCAGTTCAAGTCAGCAGCTCACCACTACCTTCTCAAAGGAAATTAGGGATGGGCAATAAATGCTAACCTAGCCAGTGACACCCACATCCCAAAGGATGACTGAAAGGTTAATAAAGAGGGGAAAATAGAGTATGAAGAAAGCTAGCCAGAAATATAAAAACAGATAGTAAGAGTTTTTATAAATATTTTAAAAAGAAACAAGTTAACAAAGTGAGTGTTGGTCCTATAGAAAGTGGGTCTGGAGAATTGATAATGGAAAACAAGAAAATGGCAGATGGATTGAACAGATATTTTGCATCAGTTTTCACTATAGAGGATACAAGTAACATCCCAGAAGCAGATATATATCAGGAAATGGAAGGGAGGAGGAACTCAGGAAAATTACAATCACCAGAGAAGTGGTACTGAGTAAATTGTTGGGGCTGTGGGCTGACAAGTGACTGATGGACTTCATCCTAGGGCCATAAAAGAACTGGCTAGTGAGATAGTTGATACATTGGTTTTAATTTTCCAAAACAACCTAGATTTGGGGAAAGTCCCATTAGATTGGAAGATTGCAAATGTAACTTCATTATTTAAAAAGGGAGACAGAAAGCAGGAAACTACAGGCCAGTTAACTTAATAGGGAAAATGTTAAAAGCTATTATTAAAGAAGCTATAGCAGTCAGTGTACTTGGATAAGTTCAAGGTAATCAGGCAGATTCAACATGGTTTTGTGAAAGGGAAATCATGTTTAACCAACTTATTGGAGTTCTTTGAGGAAGTAACATGTGCTGTAGATAAAGAGGAACCATTGGATGTACTGTACTTAGATTTCCAGAAGGCATTTGATAAAGTGCCACACCAAAGGTTATTGCAGAAAATAAAAGCTCATGGTATAGGGGGCAACATATTGCATGGATAGAAGATTGGCTGGCTAACAGGAAGCAGAGAATAGGCATAAATGGTTCTTTTTCAGGTTGGCAAAATGTAACAAGTGATGCGCCTTGTGATCAGTGATGGGATCTTAAATGTTTACAATTTAAATAAAGTGCTTCGATAAAGGGATGGATGAGATAGTTGCCAAATTTGCTGATGACACAAAGATAGGTAGGAAAGTAAGTTATGAATAGGACAAAAGGAGGCTACAAAGAGATATAGGTAGGTTAAGTGAGTGGGCAAAGATCTGGAAAATGGAGTATAATGTGGGAAAATGTGAAATTGTCCATTTTGGCAGGAAGAATATAAGAAAAGCATATTATCTAAATGGTGAGAGATTGCAGAGCTCTGAAATGCAGAGATCTGGGTGTCTTAGTGTATGAATTGTAAAAGCTTAATATGCAGGAGCAGCAAGTAATTAAGAAACCTAATAGAATGTTATCATTTATTGTGAAGGGAACTGATTACAAAAATAGGGAGGTTATGCTGCAGTTATACAGGGCACTAATGAGACCACATCTGGAGTACTGTGTACAGTATTGGTTACCTTATTTAAGGAAGGATGTAAGTGCGTTGGAAGCAGTTCAGAGAAGATTTACCAGACTATTACCTGGAATAGGTGGGTTGTCTTATGAGGAAAGGTTGAACAGTCTAGGCTTGTATCCGCTGGAGTTTAGAAGAGTAAGAGGCGACTTGAGTGAAACATAAGATCCTGAGGGGTCATGACAGGGTGGATATGGAGGGGATGTTTCCTCTTATGGGAGAATCTAGAACTAGGGGTTGCTATTTAAAAATAAGGGGTTGCCCATTTAAAACAGAGATGAGGCAAAATTTTTTCTCTCAGAGGGTTGTGAATCTTTGGAACTCTCTTCCTGAAAAGGCAGTGGAAGCAGTTTCCTTGAATATTTTTGAGGCAGAGGCAGATAGATTCTTCGCAAGCAAGGGGGTGCTAGGTTATCAGGGGTAGGTGGAATGTAGATTAGAAGTTAATATCACATCAGCCATGATCTTATTAAGTGCAGAGCAGCTGTGAGGGGCCGAATGCCCTACCCCTGCTCTTTGTTCATATGTTCTGTGAAAGAACAAATAAAAAATTAACCCAAATTAGCACTGGCCCATACTTGCCATTTGAAGTAGTAAACCCTCGGAAATAGTGCTAATTGTGTTACATTCCAGTTAGCAACCATTAACTTTTTAAGGTAGACAAAATTTTAAATCCCAGTTACCTACTAAAAGAATAAAGCCAAAAGTTTGCACAGTTTCAAACAAAGAGGAATTTTACTATAAATGAGTCAACATAGCAAACAGTTGCTACTATCTATTTTGTACGCTAACATCCAGAATTTACATGAGGTAAACATGAAGTAACAGGCAAGCTGTGGTCAAACGCAAGCCACAAAATGGACACCAAATATCAATCACAACCAAGGCAAGTCTCACAAATTTCTAGCAACTCGTCCCGACATCAGTGATCACTGTGAGTCACACAGCCCTTCCAGCTCTATCTTCCCCACGAGGGATTTCAGTTTCGCTCTTTTTAGAATATAGCCTCTGATTTCCCTCAACAGCAGCTCCAACTCAACCTGGAAACCTTCTTCTTCCTGCAATGAGTTGTCAGGGAAACGGACTCCAACTGAGGCTGCCCCAATGACTGCTCACCTCCCAGCTGCTCAATCACTTTGTCCGAGACTGCGGCCCATGGTATTTGCCAGGCTGCACTTCTCTAAGCCCCAATTTGCAGCTGTGCTGAGCCAATGCCTGCCCTGCAGCTGCTCCAAGATACACACTGCTGCGCTCATGCTGTTTCTCCGGCCGGACTAATCTTGTGGGCACTCTCCTAATGCCACGCACACCCCGGTCACCTGATAATTCTTTTCACGCCATCTCTCCAGGTCCCGTCATAGGAAATCCGGAACTGAGCATGCGCAGCCCTTCCCCCTTCCATTCTCTGTGCTCACGACGGAACCCGGGGTATGCAATGAATTGTACTCCTCGGCTTCCACCCCAAAAACATGCAGACCCAACTAAAAAGTACAGATTTTCTTATAATAGGACCACTGCAACTTTTGGATTAGCACACTAGGATGCGTACCCCAGAAAGTTATGGGGCCTCCTTGATAAATAGTAACAATGAAGGCTGAATGCATTGCCACTTTGATATCGCAAAAAACTGCCCCATGTTGTTCTACACATAGGCTTTAAGCCTAAGTCTTTTAAGTAATTCACATGCAGCAAATTTTACAAACATTACAGTTTTTTGATTTTTCTACCAAATGTTGAGGTTTCAGCAATAATTTATACAATAGAAGATTGGAGATTTTGTCAAGTTTTTATCATCTACATCAAATGCATTAGCCACAGAGTGGACACTGCTATATATTTGTAGATCTTCCAAGTACAGGTTGTAAATCCTTCTGTATGCTTCAGAAAAAGGCACACCCTGCCCCCACCATGGTGCTCATGAATGGTTGTGACATGTTTATGCTTGACAGTAACCCCAAGATACAGGCAAATTATAAAAAATATAATTAAGCATCTTTCTTTGTTTCTACATAATACATGGAAAATATTGAAAGCAGAGATTTGTGTTCATTGAACCGCCTGTGACACACAATGAATTACTTATCAGTCCCACCTACTTCCCACAATAATGAATCACGACCATTGCAGATTGTTAAGAGCATCCAGTTCATATAAAAAAGTCACCTTCCAAAATTCTCAGTTCTATGAAAATTGGTAACTGAGTTGATTTAAAAAATATATATTTTGCTGTTGTATAAGAAATCAGTCACCTCTAACACTTATGCACTTAAATAAATCTATTTACTATTTCTGTTCCCTCCCACTGCTTGATCTGAAGATATTTAAGGTCAATGCTAGCAGGGAACCTCAACCACTGCCCCACACTGTGGCTACACTGCCCATGATTTTCCATCCATAAAACAGGTGCAAAGAAAGTCCTGTTCGGCGTGCCTGCAATTTCCCAATATGTACTGCCAACTTACTAACTGTCCAGTAACAGCATGAATTTGTGAAACTAGTCCCTGCTGGGGTACAGTTGTACAGTTACTGGCTGCCATTCCTTAACCTAATTACTTAATTGGCCTCGATCCTTTTGAAAACTGTTGTATTTCCATTATTTTGGTGAACTAGCTACATAGCACAGAAGGAACAGATGTAGGGGTTTTTTATTCAGACCTTCAAGCCTGCTGGCCATTCAACAGGACCATGGCTGATCTTCTACCTCAACTCCTCTTTCTCACATTATTCCCATATCCCTTGGTTCCCTTAGTATCCAAAAATGTATTGACCTCTGTCTTGAATATATTCAACGAGAGCATCTGCAGCCCTCTGGATAAAGAATTTTAAGATTCACAACCATTTGATTAAAGAAATTTATCCTCGGCTCAGTTCTACATGGCCAGCCCCTTATCCTGAGACTATCACCCCTAGTTCTAAACTCCTAACCAATAGGAAACATCGTCCCAGCATCTATCCTGTCAAGCTTCTTAGAAATTTGATATGTTTCAGAGATCACCTAAGGAATATATGCCTAGTCTACTCAATCCTTCCTCATAGGACAATTCCCTCAACACAGGAATCAGACAGTGAACCTTTATTGTACTGCCCTTAAGGCAAGTATATTCTCCCTTAGGAATGTCAGCCATAGCTCAGTTGCTAGCACTCTCACTTCTGAATCACAAGGATCTGTGTTCAAGTTGCACCTCAAGGCTTGAGCAAAGCAATTAAGCCTCACACTCAAGTGCAGTGCTTAGGGAGTGCTGCACAGTTGATGGTGTCGCCTTTCAGATGGGATGCTAGATTGATGCCCTATCTGTCTGCTCAGGTGGATGTAAAAGATCCCATATCACTATTTCAAAGAACACCAGGGGAGTTATCCCCAGTTTCCTGCCAATATTTATCCCTAAACTAACATCACAAAACAGATTATCAGTCATTATCACATTGCTATTTGTGGAGGTTTGCTGTGTGCAAATTGGCTGCTGTGTTTTCTACATTACAATAGTGACTAGACTACAACAGTGCTTCATTGGCTGTAAAGTGCTTTGAGATGCCTGGTGATCATGAAAAGCGATGCAAATCTTTCTTTCTTTCTAAGGAGACCAAAACTGTACATAATACTCCAAGTGTGGTCTCACCAATTGCATTATTTTTGCTCATTCTTCAATCCATTTGTAATGAAGGCTTTCTTAACTGCTTTCTCTACCTATATGCTAATTTCCTGTGATCCATAAGGACACCCAGGTCCCTGTGAATAACAACATTTCCGAGTTTCATCTTTTAAAAAACATTCTGCTTTTCTATTTTTCTACCAAGGTGGATAACTTTACACTTCTCCACATTATATCTAATTCTATCTGCCACATTCTTGTCCAATCACTTAACCTGCATTTATCAGTTTGCATCCTCCTCACAGTTTACTTTCCCAAACAAAAACAGAATTACCTGGAAAAACTCAGCAGGTCTGGCAGCATCGGCAGAGAAGAAAAGAGTTGATGTTTCGAGTCCTCATGACCCTTCAACAGAACTGAGTAATATTAGGAGAGGGGTGAAATATAATTTACTTTCCCAACTAGCTTTGTATCATCAGCAAACTTGGGTTACAATGCTCTTGGTCCCCTTATCTAAGCCATTGATATAGCTTGTAAATAGCTGAGGCCCAGGAACTGATCCTTGTGGTAGTTACCACCTGCCAACCTGAAAATAACCCATTTATTCCTAGTCTTCTTTCTGTCCATTAACCACGCCTTAAGTCATATTACCCCCAACCCTGTGAGCCTTAATTTTGTAATCTCTTGTTTGCTACCTTACCAAATATTATTTCAAAATTCAAATACACTACATCCTCTGGTACACCCTTATCTGGCTACTGATTACATCCTCAAACAACTCTAATACATCTGCCAAATATGAGTTCTATTTCATAACTCCATGATGATGCTGTCCAACTATTTTTGATTTCTGATTTTCTAAGCATATTGTTACCATATCCCTGTTATAGATTCTAGCATCTTCCCTAATACTGATGTCAGGCTGACTGACCTATAGTTCCCTGTTTTCTCTTCCCTCCTTTCTTGAAAGCAGGGTTATATTTGCTATCTTCCAATCTGTGGGGAACATTCTAAAATCTAGGGAATTTCAGAAGATCAAGACCAGAGCATCCCCTATCTCTGCTGCCACCTCTTTTATAACCCATGGTTGCACGCCACCAGATCCTGGGAGTTCATCAACTTTCCTCTTAATTTCTCCAATACTATTTATCTACTAATACTAATTTCTTTAAGTTTCAAGTTACTATTAGACCCTTAGATCCCCAATATTTCCAGATTTGTTTTTGTCTTCTACCATGAGCAATGATACCAAAGTATTTGTTTAGTATCCCAACCATTTCCTTATTCCCCATTATAATTTCTCCTAACTCTGCCTGTAAAGAAATCATGTTTCATTTTGCTAATCCCTTCCTTTTTACATACCTATAGAAGCTTTTGAAATCTTGTCTTTCTGTCTCTTGCTAGTTCACATATCTTGTTATGAGTATAGCTTTATATGTTCAGCAGATCTTATGTTCGTACAAGTACTCCCTTACAAGTCATTTGTGAAGAGTGTGAACAGTAGAGAGCTAAACTTTATATAAAAATAAAGCCCTATAAAAATCAGTGAGTTGCTATTGTCACAGATCTTTTTCTATTTATCACCATTCTCTGTGTGGTATTGCCAAGAAAAATTTTCAAACTAGTTAGCCAATTTCCCAATAATCCCATAGCCCTTTGCCTTCTTTACATGGGTCATATAGAAAATTTTAAAATACCTTCCAAATTTCCTAGTAAGTTATATTACTTTCCATCCATTTGTGTGGTTGGATCTTCAAAGAATTCTAGTAGGTAGATAAGACATAGCTGCTAATTTTAAATCCAGCAATAATAGTATCCAAAAAAACACTGTTGATCATTTAACCGCTACAAATGTTAAGATTGTAATTTGTGGATTTATGTCTGGTCTTTTATTTCACAAGTATCCCATTACAATGAACCATAAATAGACAAAGTGCAATGGAATATATTTTGGGATGATTAGGAAAACATTGGGCTGAATTTTACAGGCCACCTATTGGCATGAAAGCAGGTGGGTGCAACCATAACTTAGAGCGCCATGCCATCTGTAGCATGGCTGCCGCCGGTCCACATACTGCACTGCAATTTTTTGAATGGCAGGGGTGGATACTGGTGGGCTGCCCATCCTTGGCCCAAAAGAGGCCCTTAAGTGGCCAATTAATGTCCAATTAAGGGCCTCATCCCACTGCCACTGTGAGTTAATGAGTGGCAGGAGAGGCTGGCACTGAACTTGCAGCTAGGTAGGTTTAGCCCTGCAGTCTGCTAGCCAGTTAAAGGGGCAGGGGGTGCCTCTTGTCAGTCCCCCAGTGCCAATCAGAGGCCTCTTCCCACAGTTTTGCCTACCCATGTCCACACTCCCACTTGCCCTGTCCAACATGGTCCCCACCCCATCCCTTGCTGGGGCCTGTCAGCCTAGCCCCAATAAGATTCCAGACATTCTTGATTGTCTGAGTCCATAACTGAAAACCACCCCCTTAGTCTATCTACAGTGCCAGCAGTGGCCACTGCTCCTGCTGGTCCTGCCAGTGTGCAGAGCTGCTGGCTTCTGATTGGCTGGCAGCCCTATGAGGCGGGGCTTCCTCCTTGAGGTAAATGGAAGTCCTGCCTCATTTAAATTAAAGGGTTGTCGCCTGAAAAATCAAAGCAGGGTGAGCCGGCTAAGGGGAGGTGGGCTCACCCCTGACATTTGTGCTCAGCATAGAATCCAGCCCATTAAGTTTATTCAATATTTTGGTCATAAATAGAACAAGCTAACTTTTGTTCATTAAGCTATAAGCAGTTTTATTTAAAGTAGGTGCAAAATATTTTTACATCTTCATGCACAAAGTAAGTAGGTAATTAGAAATAGCCCATCTATGAAGGAATTGTAAAGTAGGGTTTTCTCATCTGACTTAATATAACAGTGAAGTCTTGATGATTACAAATTCAGTCATTAACACCTCCACCTACCTAAATGTTTACAAAGCAATATTCAGAAACATTTTGTCTGATATTTAGATGAGTCAGGGTGTTAGAGGCATAACATGCAATCATTAGTTCAATTATTTCTTGAAATTCTCAATTTATGTAACATGTAACAGAAACTCTGATAATTGAGGTTTGCACATGAATGTTTAGTATGCTTATACTACATAGCTGTGTGAAACATACTTTTATGTACACATTAAGCTGATTACACTCCAGGGTAAGATGGAGTGAGGCCAGGACAGGGAAGTCAGAAGAGGAGAAAGAAAAGACATAGGTGTACGTAGAAACACCAAGGATGAAGAGTTACTCAGGATAAAGACTAAATTAGGGCAATAGAGAGCAGATTTTGATAAAGGAGGCACATGGATGCTCTGGGGAGGGAATGTTGAGGAAGACATGAAAGGATACTAAAATAGAAGTGAAGGTTGGTGATAGGTGAATTCCTGAAATGTAGAGAAGAAGCTGATGAGTAGACAAGTTTGTCCTTTGAATGACAGCTACATAGTAACTATGTGGTTTGGGAATGGAAAAGCTAATGTGGGCAATCTCAAAAAGCCAGCTTTTGATCAGGTCAATATGTTCCCCCAGGATGAGGGCATAGATACCGAAGACCATATTTTCTAGATTAGACATTTGTATGACTATCTGTCCTGCTTAATATTGCCCATTCCTGATATTTTTAGAAGTAGAATAGAAAGGGGCCTCATTTTACATCTGGTTGTGTTTTTCATGTTCTCAGAATGCTGATGCCAAAAGGATAAAGTGAAAGAAATGGTCTATTCCCCAGTATCTTTTACCCAGATGGCCACAAAAATCTCACACAAACTCACCCATATTTCCCTCAAAAAAGAAATCTGCCAATTCATCATTAATAGCACCGATAAGAGATTAGAAATATATATCATTTGCTTGGTGAATTAGTTATAGTTGTCAGCTTTGCTCCTTGCCCACTCATGTTTCATGTTGGGACAGTCTTTCATTCTTCACACCACTAGGCAGTTTTACCTCCATGTCTAGCTGCTTACGTAGGTTGGCTCCTTCAGCTTACCCCACAAAACTCTTCATTCACCATCTCTGGAGCAGTTGGTTCTGACAGTCCAGGCACTAAATCAAATTATCAGGTTAATCAAAATCAAAGCAAGATCGATAGGGCAAAATAACATTGGTACAAAGGAACATAGGAGTAGGAGTCGGCCATTTAGCCCACCGAGCCTGCTCCACCATTCAAACAGATCATGGCTGATCATCTACCTCTATGCCATTTTCCCCCCACTATCACCATACACCTTGAAGTCATTAGTGTTCAGAAACGTATCGATTTCTATCTTGAGCACGCTCAATGATTGAGCTTCCACACCCCTCTAGGATAGAGAATTTCAAAGATTCACAACCCCATGAGTGAAGAAATTCCTCCTCATCTCAGTCTTAAATAGCCTGTCGCTTAATATGAGACAATGTTCCCTGGTTCTAGACTCAGCAAATAGGACCCATGATTCAATATTGTTTTTGCCATTTGCATGGTGGCACTGGTTGTTTCACTACAGCATATACATATCTTCAGCTTTTCTCCTATTGGTCAGGCACTACCCTACTTGCCTAACACCTTCCCCGCCCCTTCAATCATCCTACACCATGACAATCCATCATGGGGAGAACTTTCCCCTCATTTGGGAGGGGGGGGGGGGGGTGGGGGTGGGGGGTGGGGGGGAGTTGTGTGGGGGTAGGCAGGAGAGCGCGCGAACCCTATCTGCGCCCCCGATCAGGTCTGCACCGCCATTTTACATGGGCAGGCCAGCCCAGCGTGACATGTGCCCGGAAGCACTGGTGCGCTCCCTGTGCAGGGCAGGTTTCCTGAATCATGATGTGCACTCTTTCACACGCATGCGCACAAAAGAGCTCAGGAATCTCCCTGAGGCACAGAGGTGCCTCAGGGAGATTAGTTTAAGGCTTAAAAATTTAAATAAAGAAAATAAAATATTTTAAGACATGTCCCCTCATGTGACAGTGTCACATGAGCTGGGACATGTCAAGGAACATTAATGAAAAAATGTATTTAATTTATGAACCCTTCATGAAACCTCATCCCATCTGTGGATGAGGTTGCATGAAAAATGCGAAGGCCGCCAGGGCTTCTTGCCTGCCCGCCAACCTTAAGGTTGGACGGGCAGCCCAGTTTATTACTTTAATTGATATTTAACTGGCCTTAATAGGCCTTTGACAGTTCGGCCGACTTGGCTGTGTGCCTGCCAAACTGAAAATCTTAATGACACGCGGTGACGTCGGGATGCACGCCCGACGTCACCCTGCGTCACTTTGCGCCTTGGTGAGTGGGCCCCGCCCCTGCTTGCCGAGCCGAAAATTCTGGCCAATGTCCAGATAATGGGCTGAATGACCACATTCTGTGCTGTAAATCTTTCTATGTTTCTGTGTTACTATATATAGCCCATTCTTCCTGGCAAATAAGCAACTGTTTGGCCAGTGCATGGTTAGACAAAACATTATATTTACCAACCACTTAAACATGTGTGTTTCAGTCGGTCATGAATGGAAACTTGCTCTCAGCTTATAAGGACAAATAAAAACGATGTGCAATCACATACATGGGGCAGAATTTTCTGCCTGTTCGGCGGGCGGGCCAGACCCAATCTCTGGCGTGCAGGGAGCCGATCCTGACCAGAGAAGCGGGCTGTGCCGCCATTTTACGTGGGTGGGCCAATTAAGGCCCGCCCAGCGCGACATCCAGTGGGAAGCGCTATGCGCTTCCTGTGCGGGTGGGGGGGATTCCCCAAAAGCGGGAATGCCTACTTTCGCGCATGCGCATGAAAGACCGTACATCACCCTGAGGCTAAGTGCTGCCTCAGGGAGTTCGCTTACGCTTTTTAAATGATTAAAAATAGAAAACAAATATTCCCTAAGATGAGATGGGACATGTTCATAAATTACGGTAAAACTTTATTAAACTTTTTAGAATCCTGCATGAAACCTCATCCCGCCGGTGGATGAGGTTTCATGTTTTTTCTAGTTACCGCCGGGGCTCCTGGCCTGCCCACCAACGTTAAGGTTGGATGGGCAGGTCCTTTAATTGTTTAAATGATCCTGTCAATGGCCTCAATTGGCCATTGACAGGTCGGCGGGCACACAGCTGATTTTGCTGTGCCCCCGCCTTCCTGAAAATTTAAATGGGGCGGGGTGACGTCGGCAGTTCCACCCGACGTCTTCCCGTGTCATTTTATGTGTCAGCGAGCGGGCCCCGCCCCCTGCTCACCATGGGCAAAATTCTGCCCATGATTTTAGCCAAAATGGAGCTAGGTTTTGCCCTCAGTAATAATAGGTTTGCAGAAGGCACTTCACATGTTGTTGGCATAATGATAGGACAATGTCAGTGATTCATGAACGCATTGGCCGAGCTTTTTGGTCGCCCTCTATAGCCTGCAATATTTTTGCTCATTCACTTTACAGCCAGCCTTGGCTCACTGGTAGAATTCTCACCTTCAAGTCCAAGTATTCAATAACTCACTTCAGAGACTTCAGCACACAATCTAGGTTGATACTTCAGTACAGCACTGAGTGTCACTGTCTGAGGTGCCATATTTCAGATGTTAACTGGAGACCCATCTCACCACTAGTCTTCCCTTGTCCTGGCCACCATTTATTTCAACCAAGACCTAAAAATAGATGATCTGGCACTTATTTTATTCCACTTTTGGAATTTTGCCGCGTGCAAGCTGGCTGCCAGGTTTCCTGCATTACAACAGTGACTACACTTCAAAAGTATTTCCTTGGCTATAACACACTATGGGACATCCTGAGATCATAAAAGGCACTATAGAAATACAAATTTTTATTTTTTTTAATGGAACACAAATGACAGATAAATGAGCACACATAATTCCTGGTCACTGTCATTGGTACACACACACAGATATACAGCCACGTGTGTACAATTGACACCAATTTAGTTGTGCCTTTGGACAATGGGTTTTTCCAAAAAAGAAATATTTCATAAAATAATTGAATTTGAGCTGCATGGAGTAACCAAAGCTAAAGCAAAACTACAATTTTAGATTTTCTATAATATCAAAAACAAATTATCTTTAAAAATGCAGACATATTTACATTTTACTTACATGTGACAAATTAAAACTTATGTACATTAGATATTATCATTATGAAGGTATAATCACATTTAATGGGTTGAAATTCAAATGCAGCAGTGGGCCAAAATGGCCAGAAATGAATTGGCCACAGGTTATTTGCACCTATTGATTACTTTTCAATGATATCATAGCTGGCCAATTTACTACTGGCCATTTTGCATCCCCATGGCGATCCTGAATTTCACTCCCCATGATTCCCAAATTTATTAAATCGAACTAAATATACACCATGTTGTTTTCTTGGGGAATTAAACAGAGCTGTAGGCAAGATTAATTTAAATTTAAGCTCAAATAACATAAAATTCCCTTCTTTTAGGGAGGTGCGATGGTGGCAATGTCACTGGACTAGTAATCCAGAAGCCCAGGCTAATGCTGTGGGGACATGGGATTAAATTCCACCAAAGCAGCTGGTGGAATTTGAATTAAACTGATAAAAAATCTGGAATTGAAAGCTAGTCTCAGTAATGGTGACCATGACAACTATCATCAATTGTGGTAAAAACCCATTTGGTTCCCTAAAGTCCTTAAGGGAAGGAAATCTGCCATCCTTACCTGGTCTGGCCTACATGTGATTCCAGATCCACAGCAATGTGGTTGACCCTTAAGTGCCCTCTGAAATGGCTGACCAAGCCACTCAGTTCAAGGACAATTGGGGATGGGCAACAAATGCTGGCCTGGCCAGCGATGCCCGCATCCCATAATAATGAAAGAATAAATTTTTAAAATCTCTCCGTTTTAGTTTTTTTTCCACATTTTGGGGGAGAAACAATGGTCTGATTACAAAAGTATGTAATTCCAAAAAGAAGAGTTCCTGTAAATCCTATTGCATCTTGTGGCCTGAAAGTAAATCGCCACATAACAGCGTTATGCTCTGACTGCTTAAAGGCCCTTCATTATTTATGCCTTAGAGGATAAATGCATTATGATGAATAGCACTGAGCCACACAGACCAGTAATATTCCATGCTTGTTCCCTGATCTAGGTTGCATTAACTATTAGCTGAGGTAGCAGTCAGGGCTATATAATTGGACATAACACTCCTGGTATATGGAGCTAGAAAAAAAAATAGACAAGGATCTCAGTCTGATTGCAATGCAATGAGCTTCGCTGGAAAGTGTATGTGCTAATGTCAGGAAAAAGCTAAGGTGAGGCTTATTTGTGATGCTCATGACACACACTGTCTGAAATTATACATAACGATTGACCAATTGGTCAAGGTATTAGAAGGCTTTTACACCTGTAGATCCAAAGCTCAGCAAGAATTGGCCCCGTCAAGAGAGCAAGGGGAAGAACTGAAAAAACACAAATGTATATGTTAAGAAGAAAATGTGCTGCCTAAATATTAAAAATGCTTCAATTGTAGTTAATTCTATTATGCTGCTTTCTTTAACGTGAACTGTTCCATTGAATGATCCTGATTTGAACAAGTCATTGGAAGAGCATGGCTAACCTTTATCCCAGATCATCAGTAGTGAAGAAATCCTAGATCTGACAAAAAAATTGAAGTTATATAGCACATCTATGTTTTTTTCATAGACTTAAAAGTTTTTCTACTTTTAATAAAGTTTCCATTCATTGGCAGAGTTATGAAAACAATTGTGTGTTCAGGGCAGATGTGCTTTGTTGTTTGTGAATCATCTCACTGATCAAATGCAAACATTTTTTTTAAACAAGCTATTACCTTAAAAGCTTAAAGATATTAAACTGTTTAAAGCACTAAGTTGTGGCTTATTTAATATTCATTTAAGAAGCTACAGACCCTATGCAACACAAAACAATTGCACCTACAACAAATACACTGTTAACAAATGTACAAAAATAAAAAAAGGAAATTATTAAAGGTAGGTTCTTAGGAATAGTTCTCAAAGTTTCTGATGCTTTGACATTTAAAGTGACCCTTCTAGTCCCAATTTAAAACTTGTAATCAGTATTTAAACAATTATAATGATTATTAATAGAATTCTCTGCTTATGTTCTCCCCCACCTCCCTCAGATCGTCTGCCAGCTTTTCCCAATGAATTGGATGTGTTCTTTGGCTTTCATTCTTAAGGAAGCTATACTGGAGTTTCTCTGTTCTGCATCTTCCAGAGGAAATTTGTCCACATAAGGTGTCCCACACTGGAAGGTTGAGGGAGTGATGGCACCCATAGGTTGCAGGTTGTGGCTCAATGCTGGGGAATTCAGGAAAGGCGGCGGAGTATAACTACTCTGCAGGCCCTGTGTTGTTGACATGAAACCTGGAAGGCTTTGTAATGCAGAGGAGCTGGATATTGGTGAAGTGAGCCAAGGGTCCAGTGCCAAGTTACTGTTCAGAGTGCCCATGGTAGAAGACTGTGAAGACCTGTTGAAGGAAAGCATGGGTGAATCTTGACGTTTCATTGCACTAGCTTCCAGTTTTTCTTGCCTCCTCCACTTGGCTCTTCTGTTTTGAAACCATACCTGAAACAAAAGAGCATTTTTATTTTAAGATATAAATAAAATTTGTGATTCAATAGATTCCACATATTCTGCTCCTTTTACTTCCCCAAGAAGTTGTTGACTGTTGGAGGATGTGTTTCCCAGGGCTGATGGCCAAGATCAGCTAATTCAGAACAGGCAATGGGGAATGCAGATTTAATGAAAATAGCTCCCGTGGCTTCCACTGGAGAGAAATATGCATCCAAAGGTGCTCTCAGCACTCAATGCTACAAGGCAAAATGGAAATCAGATGGAAGCTGTCTATGACTCAACCCATGGACAGGATTTTCTGGCAGGCATTGGGACCCTGATGTCAGGCCCATATGTGGGGGTTCACTAACGCAGCCCTTCCCAAAATGGGCCTCTAATTGGTTTTGGCTGTTTCAGCTTTCTCTTGCATCATCTTGCTGTTAATTTAGAGTGCAAAAAATGTCACTTAATTTTCATTCACACTATTTGTTGCTTCTTGTAGAGAATTTTTTTTTTTGCATTCATGCCAGAAATTACATTTGTTGTTTCTTGAAGAGACAATTTTTGTGAAGCTGAAAAGCAATCTTTCATTATACTGCTGAGCTCCAATTTAAACTCTCACAATCAGAAGAGCAGATGTGCAGGTACGCTGAAATATGTACGCAGGAATGTTTAGAAACTGCAGACAGGGGTGTTGGCAGTCTTCACAGATTTAAATAAACTCTGGGCAAGTTTGGAAATTGTCCAGGAGTTCCAAGGGATCACCTGAATTCCTTTATAATCTAATTTTGCACTCCACTGGAGTTATGCTCCATGTCGTGGTAAACTGGATGAGTAGGAGATTGCCTTCTTCAGGTTGTCTCACATGGCTCCCTTCCTAAGTCAGGTCAGGAAATGACCCTTGACTTATATGGTCAATTTTGAATTACAGTTAGCTGTATAAAAACACTCAGAGTAGTTAAACATGCATACACTGTTAAATTAGATTTTATTTGTCCATGAAATTTGTATAATTTTTAACAAATCCTATCTGGAAAACTATAAACCCATCAGTCTAATATCAATTTCTGATCAAAGAATGAAATCAAGCATCAGGAACAAACTCGCAGGAAAATGACTCAGTAATTTTTAAAATAAATATATTCTTTCATGAGGTGTGATTATCGTTGGCTAGGCCAACATTTATTTCCCATCTGTAATTGCGCTTGAGGAAGTGGTGGTGAGCTGCCTTCTTGAACCGCTGCAGTCCATGTGGTGTAGGTACACCCACAGTGCTGTTAGGGAAGGAGTTCCAGGATTTTGACCCAGCACCAGTGGAGGAACAGCGATATATTTCCAAGTCATGATGGTGAGTGACTTGGAGGGGAACTTCCAGGTGGTTGTGTTCCCATGTGTCTTCTGTCCTTATCCCAATATAAAACCAACATGACCTATAAAAGGGGAAATCTTGCCAAATGATTTCCCTAACTGTTTGATGGAAAAGAAAAACACACAGTGGGAGCACTCAAATTGAGCAAAGCAAAAGAACCCAGATAAAATCTGCATATGGACAAATTAGCAGAAGATGAAATTCAGTGCAGGCACTTGTTGGACACTGCATATTGGGAGGAAAAATGGATGTCATGAATATACCATGGATTGTGTAGAAATAGCTAATGGTGAAGCACAAGGAGATCTGGGGGCTGATAGTAAACTTGGCGCTTAACACATCAAATCATTGTGACAATAATAAACATATAGAATGCTTAATTACCTTGATAGGTCAGTTTAGTGTAAATCAGAAGACGTCAGGCTGAAACATAATCAAACTGACAGTAACAAAGTAATAAAGGATACATTTAAGGCACAGAAGCTTTACAGAGAAGAGCTACTGAGTTCAGTAAATGATCGAGTTATAAGGGAACTGGACAACATGAGCTTCTTTAGCCTTGAAAGGAACGTACACGGATATGATAATATAAAATATTATTGAATAAATTATTGCCACTTCAAAGTTTCCCAGTACCAGGGACATAGGTAAAACTGGTGAAAGGAGCATTAATAACAAATATCACAGAAAACTGTTTCATGCAAGGAGAATGAACATTTGGAATGGTCATTTGGGTAGGTTAGTGGAAGCCAAGACCTTAGGTGCAGCCAAGAGATAATTCCATGGTATAACAGAAGGAATGCAAATTTTTATTTATTGTGGATGGTTGAGCCAAGATGGCCAAATGATCTAAGCAAAAATAAAAGCAAAATACTGCGGATGCTGGAAATCTGAAGTAAAAACAGAAAATGCTGGAAAAACTCAGCAGGTCTGACAGCATCTGTGAAGAAAGAAACAGAGTTAACGTTTTGAGTCGGTATGACCCTTCTTCAGAGCTGAAAAGATGTAGAAGCTATTTCTACAAGAAGTAGAAACTACTCTTTAGCTCTGAAGAAGAGTCGTGCAAACTCGAAACGTTAATCTGTTTCTCTCTCCACAGGTGATGTCAGACCTGTTGAGTTTTTCCAGCATTTTCTGTTTTTATTGGCCAAATGATCTCCCTCATATCCATTTTCATTGTGATCTTGTGATAGCATTCTACAATTCTACAAGAAACTATTATTACACAAGGTGACTTCCTTCACTTAATTCTTTCAACCTGGCAGTGGGGGTGTATCTTGCTAAAAGTGCAGGCCGTTGTGTGTATAGTTAAAACTCAGGTGCAAATCAGTTCCATATGGAAATGAATAGGTGGAGATTTTAACAGGTTAGAGTTAGCAAATGGTCCGTAATCTCCACATCAAAGTGATATTATTCGGTCAAGTAATTTAGATTTTAAAGAGAGCATGCAACGCAAATTGCAGAAATGAGAACTGTCAGGTAAAAAAAAACTATGCTGCTGAACGAGTGTTTCTGTTTCTTTTCCAGAAGGAAAGCATGAGATACCACTGCTACTGTCCTAGGTTTTTTTTGAATGGAGTATATCTCACGGTGTTCTCCGCTTGTTTTTTTTTTAAAACTTGAAAATCTTCTGCGCAGCAAATTGCTGAGTGTGAGCTGATGGTGGAACATCTGGGGTCTTGGTGAATGATGGGACCATCAGTCTGTCTCTTGAACCGATGAGATTTAAGTATATATAAAAGAAACAGACGAACTCCAGAGAAAGAGAGAGAGTGAATTAGAGTCAACCCAGGTACAGAGAAAGAAATATAAAAAAAGAGGGGTACAAAGATTGGATTAAGAGAGAGATAAGATGCAGAAATGAAAAGAAAAATGAATGAAGAAGGTCACAAAACTTTATGCTGCGAGTTTCATTCGGTTTCACAGCGCAGATGTAGCAATTTCTTGGAACTGAGAGAATTTGACAGTTGTGTTTCGAGGGGCTAATGGGAGAGCGAAGCAAATTGTCCAGCAAATTGTGCTGATTGGAAACTCCCGGAATATCTCTTCCCCGTTACAAATGGCTGGGTTATTTTCACATCAATTTACACTTATTTTGGCAGCGAATTATTGTGTGCCTTATTTCCACACACTTTACACGTTCCAATGAGAAATGATGACAATTTGAGAAAAGGAGTCTCGTCCCCCAATCCATACTACCCCAGTTTAGCACCTCACTCATCCTCAAATCAACCCCAGGTACAGAGAAAGAAAGCATTGCTGGTTTCAGGCACATGGATCCGTTGAATGCGAAACGTGAACGAGCACTGAATTTAGGAAGTTGACCTGAAACTATAACCAGATAGCTGGGATAGGGCAAACGCTGTTTGGAGATCCTCTCCTTTAAAAGGTTGATTTAATTACAGCTATTGTACCCGTCTTAGTTGCTACCTCTTACACATTTACACAAACAGCCTCTAATATGATTGAAATGCTTAATAAAATTATCACCCAACTTCCGTTACTGGTTTATAATTGGTCAACAGCTCAACTTTCGCAAAAGCTTTTAAACTTTAGAAATTAGTTAGCGGCCGAGATCAACAAAGTCAAACTGCCGTTATTGCATTTTAATTCCTGCGAGCAAGGTAGCTGTGGAAGTATTTGTTTAGAGTCTCAGACCTAGTTTTTGTTTCGTTTAATTCCAAATACTTATAACAATACTGTAAGAAGGAAAAGCGAGGTGTGTTTTGGCCTCGGAGATGCACGGGCGTGGATTTCACAGCCGGAGTTCTGTTTCTTCACCATGTTATCTTCATTGGTGAATCCTATTTCTACTTTGAGTTTTACTTGAATCTGTTTCTCGGTTGTTGCATGTCTGTGTCAAAATTTACTTTGGAAACATGTAGTCTAGAACGATAGTTTTATGATAGAAAATAACGATAGTTATTTTGTCGAAATACACTTTCCCCGTGTTAAAATTGTGTTGCTTGGTTGAAAGTGTTTATATGACGAGCTGTTTGGAAGAAAACACATTTATAACCCTCCAAGATGGTTGACAATTGATTTTTAGTTCAAGATTCGTTTGAGGGAGGAAAGGGATATAGTACAATATAACTCTACCTAATCTTTTTTTAAAAATCTAAACCTCAGATCTACGGGATTAAGCATCCGTATTTTACACAGCTAAGAATGATTTGCAAACAAGTCCTTGAGCAATAACTCGCCCAATTTGTTCAACATTGTTTATGGCAATACCAATACATCTAATTTCATGTGACGCTCTTCGCTCTGTACTACACAGTTTGCATCTTCAGTGTAAGAGCTTTAACCCACTGATTACTTGCTGACCTATCCCCTTGCGTAGCAGCCGTGAACAGGATTCAATTATTTACTGACTCTGTGCAGTCTGGGCGGACTGCAACATTGCATCATATTTTAAGAGAGAATGTGGTGTATTGGGTAAAGATTGGTGTAAAACATGCATCGAATGAGGTCTTATATAATTAGCAAAATGCAGCCCCTTGCGCAAGATAAGCAGCTTTCATTTTACGCCATGAAAGTTGCCTTCATAATATTTTCTATACTTCTGAATGACTGATTTTTAGATACTAGGATAATCAATAACCATGAACGACATTTAAAAGTTTCTCCCTAGCACCGCTTGTGGTTTAAAAAAAACTTCTCAAACTCGACGCACGTTTTTATTTACCTAACCAAACATGCCAAGCAAGAGTTGTGTCTTTTGTCAAGAAAAAAATAGGTTCTTTAAGGCTGAAAACTCGATAATCCCATCTGAAAGGAAGCCATAGTTTGTTTTAAAATGACATATTTTGCGCATACTTCCTTGGCGAATAAACTGGGGACATGGAGAAAATAGCGAATACTGCAAATGTGAATTAAAACCATAGCACGTGAATGCAAAACAGTACAGCTGGCATCCATCTTCCGCTTGCAGATACTGGCTAATCTACTGTGCATATGTTATCCTGCATTACTTTGGACACACTTCAGTAAGGATCACATGTAACATGTAACAAAGCATAAAAGGTACTTTTTTTCCTGCAAACATATTTGACATCACCTTCAGTCTTTTTTCAATCAAAGAAACTGTGCCATTCCAACTGAGACTTTTACACCACTGTAAATATAGACTTGATAGAGTTTAACAGATCTGCAGAATGCATTCGGAATTTGCTTGAGGCAGTTTTTATAAAGAATTATTCGACGTTTTTGGGAACCTGGAAGAATGACTTATTAACATTTGAAATTATCCCACTAAAGGAGTTCTTACCATTAAATAACAAATATGTCTGTGCTTTGAAATTCAATTTGAACATTGGAAATAACAGCATGAGAAGACCATACAGCCCCTGGAGCGCTCACTGTCAGTGAGATCTCGCTTTCAGGCCGGCTCCCCACATCCCCTCCATTCCCTGAGACCCCAAAAATCTCTGTCCCAACCATAAACCTAATCACTAATGGATCAACCACAACCCTCTGGGAACTGTAAAGATTCATGACGCTTTGAGTGAAGAAATGTCTCCTTATCTCAGGCCTAAATGATCAGCCCCTTATTTTGAGGCTGTTCCAGATTCCCCAGGCAGGGGGAACAACCCCTCAGTGTCTACCACGTCAAGCCTCTTCATAATATTGTAGGTTTCAATAAGAGGTTTCACCTCTCATTCTTCTAAACTCCAGAGAGTATAGGCCCAGCTTACTCAGTCTCTCACCACAGGGCAACCCTCTCATCCCAGGGACCAATCTAGTGAACATTGGCCTTGCCAAGTTACAGGGATAGAAAGTGCTGAAAGGGACTGTGATCTTAAATTACTTCGAAAGAACTGAATCGCTGCTGTTGTTACCACACCTAGATACAGCAACTAACTGACTTACAGCTTTACACTATGGTCGGGTAATGTTACAACTGAATTATTGTGTGACCCTTCACATTACCGCAGTTTAACTTTCAGGACACTGATTGCCGGCATCAGGAGTTCTCCGAGAGGAAACAAGTGGCAGGTGAAATTCTGAAGGGCATTCAATTTTCACTAAAGCCACCGCATCTCCCCGCACCCCGATTTCATACCGAATTCCACTGAGGAAATGAGCATAGCATCTTCTTTAAATTGAGAAACTTAGACGAGGGCGGAGGGCTACAGTGCGGAGCACGACGGTACAAATACTAGGTCACAAACAGAAAGAGAAAGCATCGATATCTCACCTGCACCCTAACCTCAGGGAGGTTGACTTTCATGGCTAGCTCCTCTCTGCTGTAGACATCTGGATAGTGAGATTTCTCAAAAGCTCTCTCAAGCTCGTGGAGTTGGTATGTGGTGAATGTTGTTCGGTTTCTCCTGTGTTTCTTCTTGGGTTGGTCCTCGTTTATTAGATTATTCTCATGTGGCTTGGTCTTCACTATGTCCGACCGGAGACCTTCCCCACTGTTGTTTGTGCAGAAGTGATCTGACCCAAGCAGAAGGAGGCATATTATTTTCGTCTGTTTTTTTCTTAAATCTACTTATTATAAGGTAACAACATTTTGTTACTTTATTATACCATTTTAAAAGTACAATAGAAATAGTCATTAAAAGTTTCAACGTTTATAATTGCAGTGATTACAACCATTTTTAAATGGAGGCAAGGCAAATCTTCACTGCAGAGTAAAACTTCAACATTTCATTATTAATAGATAATAACATTTCTTTAACTAAAACTTTAACATTTCATTGTCGCTACCTAGTTACACAAATTGACGAAATCTGAACCAAATATAAATTTCATTGTTACACTTGCATTAACATTGATCTGCCTCTCTTGCCCTGACTAAAAGGATATGGTCCATACAGACAAATAACGAGGAACACGGTCTTACCGTCAAAACTTTCTGAATTCTCCTGTTCGTGCTTCAAGTTTGACATTCGATTGAAACAATCCCGGCCATTGCTCTTTCCCGCTTCTTCCACATTCCTGGAATTTCTATTGGAAGTGAAGGTGGAATGGAGAACCGAGTCTTCCTTGGTAAATCCCAAAATTGCGTCTATGCTGTGGACCCTGGAAGACGCGTTCCCCGTGTTTCTCGCCAAGCTCCCAAACGGTGACAAACTTTCGTCCATCACGTTGTTGGCTGAGCTGAGGAACCTCATCAATTATCACCTACTAAATAATAATTAGTGACTTACTGCCCCTCGGGGTGGGTGGGTGGGGGGGAGATTTTGTTTTTGCTCGCTCTATCTTTCAAAATATCACTTATTTCTTGCTTAGTATTCTTTCAGCTTCCGGGTTTTGCTGTAAGGGCCGATTCTGTCACTGACTCCTTTTGGAGGGAGTTCCCCGCTTTGTTTGTCTCTCTCAGATTGTAATGGCTCAAGAACTGGTCAAGGGGAGATCTAGTGGAAAACACTGCAAAAGTTGTGCGGTGCAGGTCAGCGCCGTTTGGAGGGTGAATACCTTTCCCCCCCGCCACCGCTAGCGATCACAACCTGAGAGTTGAGGTAATAACACTGGTTCCCAGCGCCTCCTGAGGAGCCGAGAGCCTCCCACCGAGCTGTCCATAGATTTCCAATAGGCTCAGGTCTTCAAGCACCTGGTTACTTGCTGCTCAGAGTGGCAGCTCCAAACCTCTTTCTTGCACTTCTGTGGTGTCTCTGCCGAAACTGTTGCTTATAAATCTTGGCCCAATCTTTGCCTTTCCCAGCTGTCGCATCGATAAAAGACTGGGGGAGGGACGGATGGGGATTAGAGCAGAGTTTGTTCAGACAGAACAAGATCGGACAATTGCACATCCTTCATAAATACAGATTACCAATGTATGATTTATTTAGAACAGAAATAATAACTCAATCCTTTTTTTTATACTCAGCGTCTCTTCATAGTACAACGAAATACGCCCTGCCCTTTCCAATATAAGGTAAAACGAAATAAATACACTGTTACAGTTTAGGTAGCCACATTGAAACGTTTAAAGTTAACATTAAGTGGAGATGAGTTTATAACTACAGTCAGCAAGTCGCAGATAGAATCGTGTGGGATAGAGTCAACAATTCCATTCTTACACATCCACATTCGCCCTGTACATCAGCAGAGTGAAATAGCCTGGGGAGTTACGTATGTCCTTTAAAATACAATAAAAAAGACAACTGTATTAAACTTTAACAATGCCATGATTAAAAGGAAATAAAGGTTACAGTTCATTGACGGCACGATGCTCGTAATTGTCAATTATCCAATAAGAATTACTTGCGTCACAATTATTCAATTATTTAGCTTTTTGTGTCCCTCCTTTTGTCCGTCCCCCATCTTATTATCAAAAAAACTTCTGTCAGATACAGTAGAGGGGATGGTGCTATCCTATAATTACTTTCAATTCCTGTCAGCGCCTGTTGCTCGTTATAATCGACGATTCTGCTAAGGGACAGTTTGGGAACGTAAATTGTAAAACGAGGAGATGCCCTTGTAAAGCAATTACTGGGAACCTTGTCTCAAGGAGACGCTTCTAGTAATCTCCTTCAAGTGAGACATGTGTGCCAACGAGTGCCTGTTAGGTCGTTTATTTGAGTCTATTGAAATGTCTATACATTAATTAATGATTTAATAGGATTTATCGTTAATTAGTTTATCCATGAGAAGAAACCCTCGCGTCAAGTTGTATTTTCCAATTAGTTTATGCATCCAATTCTTCCTTCACCTTTCATTTTCTTTCGTTCTTTCTTGTTGCTGAAAAGCTTTCTCGTTAAGAGACACATTGATGGATGGAGAGATTTACAGATAGTAATTAAATATCTTCGCACTACCACTGTGTTTCAAGCATAATAATTGTGTCCTTTCACACGGTATGTATGCCACTTTACTTTCGGAAAGTAAAAGCTTATTTATTAATCAGATGCCAATGTAGGGATGATATTTTAGAACAAAATCCCATTCCTCCTGCGGAGCTCTTAGTTTTAAATGTCTCTCTTGTGGGAGCCAAAAGAAAGAGCCAGTGCGCCGAGTTTCAGTAGCCACTTGTACAATGTAAATCGTTTCGCCATCTAAGCTGGTCACGAATTATACTGGGTGCAAATTGAAAGTGTGGCGTATTTACTCGGACTGAGATAATGAACGCAGCACAGCATGATCTGTTTCACTAGGACAAAGAAAAGGAACCGACATATTCATTCTAACCTGTTTATTAAATTATTAATTATTTGAACTTTTCAGCATTCATAGAACAGCGCATCAGTTGGAAAGAATTACCATCTGCACAAATTTAAGCTATAGCGTGTGTCCCACCATGTAAATAAAGCAAACAAAAGTTAAAGTGATCACTGCCATTAGAGCTGAACTGAGTGGCTGCACCTTAAATGCAATGCCCACACGCTGCTAAGGGGCTTAAGGCATTTTCCAATGTAAGCCAGTTTAGAACGGCTGAGCGTTTCTAATGACGAGGCGATGTTATCCTTTATTTACAATGATGCCAGAACTGGGGTTTCTCTGTATACAATTTACCTGTCAATGACAGGTTGTCAGGGTAACAGGGTGAAGACAGACATAAAAGGTCTAGAATGGCTATTGTGAACGATTAAAAAGTAAATAATGTTGGGTGGGTTGGTGGAGAGTCGACACAGTCCTCAGTTTGGGCGTATTGTCATAATTCAGTTTACATGTACATTTCGCTTGCTATTTGTGTTACTTTACCGTGCTCCAATACTTCCCATTCAGACCTACTTGCAATTTGAGTTGAATTAGCACAAAGTTGCAATCTTTTGCTCGTCTTTAGCCTAATTCCAAATCTGTTAATAGATACAAAGCTTTCTCTTCACATTTAGCTGATTTGTCTAAAATCGGAATTGGTGCGCAGGAAAACGCAGGGGAATTGGGCGTATATTTTCCTGATGGGGCCAAGGGGCTTGATAGAAGAAGACTCTTCCCAAAACATTAACCACTCTTTTAAGTTGAGGATAGGCCTGGTATATATTTGCAACTAATTCCTTTCATAAGAGGGAAGGAGCATGTTTGTAACCTCCCAGCTCTTCAGACTATTAAGATATTTGTACATAACCCGCTGATTAAATACTATTTGAAGAATGTACTTTATTGTTTGGGGATTCTTTCAGGAACACTGCAAATTAGGGCTAATTAAGTGTCAGCTTCTCTGTGTCGTCAGCTGGGCGAATCGTTCGGCTAACCTGGAATCAGTTCGTTAACAATCAGGGTGGTCATATGGATTTCATTGGATTTTCTTTTGTTTAGGTCCCGGAGGCAGTAAACAAAGGTGAAAAGACAATTTTATTCAAGCGCTTGTTTTGCCCTAACTTGTGTTGAAAGCCGTGATGATGAACTGGTATGAAATTGAAATTTGCCTATTCTCCATTTGGAATATAATTACTGATTCTCTACATCTTGAGGGGAGAATTGCGTGTAGATTTTTTTTCCCCCTATTCCTCACTACCTAGTACTAGTTATCAATACTCAAGTTTTTTTAAACCAAGGCAGGGTTTGAGAAAACAGCAATTCAATAAAAATTAGAGCTTGCCTTAAATTGATTTCTGCATGCTTTCACTATTGTAGGGAAATAACATCTTAACTCTGGGGACTGGGAGAGGTGTTATTATGACGCATAGTTTTTGTTCCAGTTAGGATGTCCATCCAAACCCAGCCCCCAGACTGATGGGATGTCAATCTTGTTTTTGATTGAAAGAAATTGGCACTTGGGTAGGAGGGTACGGACCTTTTGAAGCTGGGGTTAAGGTACGTTGTTAGAGTGAAGGCGGCTCTTCTCACTAATCCTTTTATGAGTGCTGAAGGCTGGCACTGGGTGGCCCCAATTGGATTGGGACGTGAGCATCATTATCAGGGTCAGCATTTGTTGCCCATCCCTAATTCCCTTGACAAGTTGGTGGTGAATCACCTCCTTGAGCTGACCATGTGGTGTAGGTACATCCACAGCGCTGTTAGTAACAGAGTTCCAGTATTTTCATCCAGTAACAGTGAAGGAATGGTGATATAGTTCCAAGGCAGGATGGTTTGTGGTTTGGAGGGGAATGTGCAGGTATTGTTGTTCGTATGCAGCTGCTGCTCTTGTCCTTCTAGCTGGTAGAAGCCACAGGTTTGGAAAGTGCTGATGAAGGAGCCTTGCTGAGATGCTGCAGTGCATCTTGTAGTGGGGCAACATTTGGAGACAGTGATCATTGTATTGCACATTTTAGGTTGCTGATAGAAAAGGACGACAAGCAATCCAGAGTAAAAATAATTAACTGGGCAAAAGCCAACTTCGATGGGGCAAGAACGGAGCTGGCCCAGATAGACTGAAACAAAAGACTAGCAGAAAAATCTATGGATGGACAATGGCTACCTTCAAAAAAGAATTGCTTTGGGCACAGTCAATGTATATTCCATCGAAAGAGAAAGGTAGGGCAAACAAATCCAGATCTCTCTGGATGAAAAAGGAGATTGAAATGAAGAAAAAGTGCACTTATGACAGGTTTTAGGTAAAAAATGCAATTGAGAACCAAGAGGAATACAGAAGATTCAGAGGGGAGATGAAAAAGCACATTAGAGAAGCGAAGAGGGATTATGAGAAAAGACTGGCAGCCAACATAAAGGGGAATCCCAAAAGTCTTCTATAGACACATAAATAGTAAAAGGGTGGTAAAAGGCAAAGTAGGGCCGATTAGGGACCTAAAAAGGGAATTTACACATGGACGAAGGGGACACGGCTGAGGTATTAAATGAATACTTTGCATCCATCTTTACCAAGGAGCTAGATGCTACTCAGGCCATGGTGTGAGATGAGGAAACTCTGTCACTAGAAGGGTTCAAAATTGATAAGGAGGAAATGTTGAATACTTAAAATTGACAAGACACGGGACTGGATGAGATGCATCCAAGGATATTGAAGGAAGTGAAAGTAGAAATTGCAGGAGCACTGGCCATAATCTTTCAGTCTTCCCCTAGATTCAGGAGAAGTGCCAGAGGACTGGACAATTGCAAACATTACACTCTTGTTCAAAAAAGGTTGTAAGGATAAGCCCAGAAATTACAGACCAGTTAGTTTAACTTCAGTAGTGGGCAAGATTCTAGAAACAATTATTTGGGAGAGAATTCATATGGGAAAATATGGGTTGATAAGGAAGAGCCAGCATGGATTTCTACAGGGGAAATCGGGTTTAACTAGCTTGCTGGAGTTTTCTGAAGAGGTAACAGAAAAGATCGATGAGGATAATGCTGTGGTGTACATGGACTCTGAAAAGGCATTTGACATAGTGCCACACAACCGACTTGTGAGAAATGTTATTGCTCATGGAATAAAAGGGACATTAGCAACGTGGATACAAAATTGGCTGAAAAATAAGAAGCAGAGAGTAATGGTCAATGGATATTTTTCAGGCTGGGGGAAGGTTTGTAGTGGAGGTTCCCAGGGGTTGGTATTGGGACCCTTGCTTTTCCTGATATATTAATGATCTAGATCTTGGTGCGCAGGGGACAATTTCAAAATTTGTGGACGATACAAAGCTTGGGAGTGTTGTGAACTGTGATGAGGACAGTGTAGAACTTCAAAAGGACATAGACAAGTTGGTGGAGTGGGACAGATTGCTGGCAAATGAAGTTTAATGCAGATAAGTGTGAGGTGATGCATGATCCATGAGGAAGATCACAGACAACATAAAATAAGGGGTGATATTTTGAAGGGGATGCAGGAGCAGGAAGACTTGGGTGTATATGTGCATAGATCATTGAAGGTGGCAGGACAGGTGGAGAGAGCAGTTAATGAAGCATATAGTATCCTGGGCTTTATTAATAGGGGCATAGAGTACAAGAGCAAGGAAGTTATGCTGAATTTTTATAAGACACTCGTTAGACCTCAGCTGCAATATTATGTCCAGTTCTGGGCACCATATTATCAGAAGGATGCAAACACATTGGAGAGAGTACAGAAGAGGTTTACAAGAATGGTTCCAGGGATGAGAAACTTCAGCTATGAGGATAGATTGGAGAGGTTAGGATTGTTCTCCTTGGAGAGAAGAAGGCTGAGTGGAGATTTGATAGAGATGTTCAAAATCATGAGGGGGCTGGACAGAATAGATAGGGAGAAGCTGTTCCTGCTCATAAAGGAATCAAGAATGAGAGGGCACAGATTTAAAGTGATTTGCAAAAGAAGCAAGTGTGATGTGAGAAAAAACTTTTTCACTCGAGTGGTTTGGTCTGGAATGCTCTGCCTGGAAGTGTGGTGGAGGCAGGTTCAATCGAGGCATTCAAGAGGACATTAGATGATTATTTGAATAGAAACAACGTGCAAGGGTACAGGAAAAAAGGCAGGGCAATGGCACTAGGTCATAATGGCCTCCTTCTGTGTTGTTAAGCTTCTGTGATTCTGTCCTGTTTTTTGTGGACAGGACATACCTGGGCAATTTTGCACATTGCTGGGTAGATGCCAGTGTTGCAGCTGTACTGCATTAGCTTGGCTGGTTGTGTGGCTAGTTCTGGAGCACAAGTTTTTAGTACTGTTGCTGGAATGTTTTCAGGGTCCATAGCCTTTGCAGTATCTAATGCCTTCAATTGTTTCTTGATATCATGTGGAGTGAACCGAATTGGCTGAAGAGGGCACCTGTGATGGTGGGGACTCCCTGAGGAAGCCAAGATGGGTCGTCCACCCGGCACTTCTGACTGAAGATGATTGCAAATATTTCAGCCTTGCCTTTTGCAATGATGTGCTGGGCTCCCCCATCAGTGAGCATGGGGATATTTATGGAGCCTTCTCCTTCTGGTAGTTGCTTAATAGTCCAGCACCATTCATGATGCATGACAGGATTCCAGAGCTTAGCTCTGATCCATTGGTTGTGGGATAGCTTAGCTCTGTCTATTGTATTGTTATGACAGTGGACTAATGGTACCAATTCGTGTCTCTCTTTCTCTTTCTCCCCAACCCCCACCCCCCAAAGTCAGCTGTACCAGAATCACCCAACTTAATCACAACTTACTGCCATCTATGCCTCTTGGACAAGCCAAAGACTGATTCATATTTTTTTAAACCTTTATTTGAACTCTTAACTTCTCATTTCTGATCTGAGTGTATGTGTATTGCACTTTTATTATTTATTTTGGGTTTTAGTAACTAATAAACATACTGGGAAAAGGTATCCATGGAGACAGGGATCCTTTTAAATTAACTTTGTTGCACCCAACCGAGGAAGTTGAAAAAAGAGAGGGAGCCAGCTCATTCCTCCTTACCTGGGAGCATAACAAAATTTTGGGGTCTCACTGTGGGGACCTCACCCAGGGACCGTTTATAACAGTATGCTGCTTCTGCTGTTTAGCATGCAAGTATTTCTGTGTTGTAGCTTCACTAGGTTGACACCTCATTTTTAGGTATGCCTGGTGCTGCTCCTGGCATGCCCTCCTGCACTCATTGAACCACGGTTGATCACCTGACTTCATGGTAATGGTAGAATTGGGGATATGCTGGGCCATGAGGTTACAGATTGTGGTTGTATACAATTCTGCTGCTGCTAATAGCCCACGTGCCTCATGGTGCCTAGTTTTGAGTTGCTAGATATGTTTTAAATCTTTCCCATTTAACATGGTGATAATGTCACAGGACATGATGGAGGGTATCCTCAATGTGAAGACAGGACTTCATCATCACAAGACTGTGCAGTGGTCAGTCCTACCAACACTGTAATGGACAGATGCATCTGCAACAGGCAGGTTGGTGAGGATGAGGTCAAGTAGGTTTTTCCCTCTTGTTGGTTTTCTCACCATCTGCTGCAGACCCAGTCTAGCAGCTATGTCATTTATGACTCAGGCAGCTATGTCAGTTGTGGTGCTACTGAGGCAATCTTGGTGCTGGATATTGAAGTTCCCCACCCAGAATACGTTCTGTGCCCTTTCCACCCACAGTCCTTCTTCCAGTTGGTGTTTAACATAAGATTCATCAGCGCGGGGGGTGGGAGGGTGCATAGTGGATGGCAGCAGTCGATGGTAACTGGCAGGAGGGTTCCTTACCCATCTTTCACCTGATGCCATGAAACTTCATGGGGTCTGAAGTCAATGTTGAGGACTCCCAGGGCAACTCCCTTGCTACTGTACGCCACCGTGCCGCCACCTCTACTATGTCTGCCCAGCCGGTCAGACAGGACATACCCAGGGATGGTGATGGTGGTGTCTGGGACATTATAAAGTATGTTTCTGTAAGTATGATTATATCAGACTGTTGCTTGACTGGCCTGTTGGACAACTATCCAGATGTTATTAAGGAGGAATTTGCAGAGTTAACAGGGCTGGGTTTGCCATTGTCATTTTCAGTGCCTGGGTTGATGCCAGGTTGTCCACTCAGTTTCATTCATGGTTTAATTCAACTGAGTGGCTTGATAAGCCATTTCAGAGAGCATTTAAGAGTCAACCACATTTCTGTTGGTTTTACCTGGATCAAAACCGGTAAGGACTGCAGATATCCTTCCCTAAAGGGTATTAGTGAACCAGATGGGTTTTTGCATAGAAACATAGAAAATAGGAGTAGGTCACTCAGCCCTTCAAGCCTGCTCTGCCATTCAATGTGATCATGGCTGATCCTCTATCTCAGTGCCATACTCCTGCTTTCAGCCCAATCTCCCCTCATACAACAATCCTGCCACCCCAGGAATCAGTCTGGTGAACCTTCCCTGCACTCCCTCTATGCCAAGTATATCCTTTCTTGGGTAAGGAGACCAAAACTGCACACAATACTCCAGGTGTGGTCTCACCAAGGCCCTGTACAGGTGCAGTAAGACATCCTTGCTCCTGTACTCAAGTCCTCTTGCAATGAAGGCCAACATACCATTTGCCTCTTAACTGCTTGCTGCACCTGCATGCTTATTTTCAATGATTGGTGTACAAGGACACCCAGGTCCCTTTGTATATCAATATTTCCTAATCTATCACTATTTAAATAATACTCTGCCATTCTGCTTTTCCTACCAAAGTGGATAACTTCACACGTATCCATGTCATAGTGCATCTGCCATGTATTTGCCCACTCACTCAACTTGTCTAAGTCACCTTGAAGCCTTTTAACACCCTCCTCATTGCTCACATTCCCTCCAAGTTTCATGCAGTCAGCAAGCTTGGAAATGTTACATTTAGTTCCCTCATCCAAATCATTGATATATATTGTGAATAGCTGGGGCCCAAGCACTAATCCCTGCGGTACCCCACTAGTCACTGCCTGCCACTGTAAAAAAAAAAAAAAAAATTTATTCATTTTCTTTGTTTCCTGTTTGCTAACCAATTCTCAATTCAAGCCAACATATTACCCCCAATTCCATTTGCTTTAATTCGCACACTAACCTCTTATGTGGGACTTATCAAAAGCTTTCTGAAAATCCAAATACATGTCCACTGGTTCTCCCTTATTTATTCTGCTAGTTACATCCTCAAAAAATTTCAGTAGATTTGTCAAACATGATTCCCTTTTATAAATCCATGTTAACTTTGTGTAATTCCAATTATATTTTCCAAGTGTTCTGTTATCACATCCTTTAGGCTCTAGCATGTTCCCTACAATTGATGGAGGTGTCAGCTGTGGCTCAGTTCATAGCACCCTCGCCTTTGAATCAGAGGGTTGTGGGTTCATGTCCCACTCCCGGAAACCAAGAACTGTGATTGTACTCGAAAGAGTTGCAATCTGTGACTGTTGATAACTTGAAAGAGTTTCCCTACAATTGATGTTAGGATAACTGGTCTGTAATTCACTGTTTTGTCCCTCCCTCCTTTTTTAAATAGTGGGGTTACATTTGCCACCCTCCAATCTGCAGAGAATGTTCCAGAATTTTGGAAGTTGACAAACAACACATCCACTATTTCCATGGCCACCTCCTTTAGTATCCTGGGATTTTATTTGCTTTCAGTCCCATTTAATTTCCCCAGCATTATTGTTTTACTAATACTAATTTCCTTTAATTCCTCCTTCCCACTTGACTCTTGGTACCTTTGCATTTCTGGGAAGTTATTTGTGTCTTCCAACAATTGACAATAGTCATAATTAATGACTCTAGCTTTTAATTCCAGATTTATTAATTGAATTTAAATTCCACCAGCTGCTGTGGTGGGATTTGAACTCAGGTCCTCAGAGCATTAGCCTGGGCCTCTGGATTTCTATTTCAGTGACTTTACCACTACATCACCACATCCCTTAAGATGAGTTGCATTCTGCAGAATTCCCAACCTCTGATTGCTCTAGTAGCCACAATATTTATGTGGTTCGTCCAGTTAAATTTCTGGTCAATGATGATGCCCAGGATTTTGATGGTGGGAATGCATCAAAAGTAATGCTTCTGAATATCAAGTGGAGGTAGGTAGATTCTTTCTCCATGCATTTTCCAGTGCTGACAATCCTCACCTTGAAAAGTACCAAACGTCTACCCAAAGTAAGTATATAAAAGAAATCAAAATATATCAGTATGAAAGTGAAAAGTTTAAGAATGGATGCTGGCAAGGTCCATTTATTTCCCATCAGTTGTGGCTGTGCAAAGGTGATGTTGTACCTTTTCCTTAAACCACTATAATCCTTGTTTGGATGGTGCTTCCACAGTGATAGGGAATTCTCAGATATTAAACAAGGAATGATGAAGAGACAACAATATAGGTCCAAGTCAGGATGATTTTTAATTTGGGGGGAAAACTTGGAAATGGTGTTCACAAAACAGTGCTGCTATTGTCCTCCTTGTTGGTTGTGGACATGGGTGGGTGGGGGGGAGGGGGGGGCGGGTGGTGCAGGGCTAGGGGGGAGGGGGGGGCGGGTGGTGCAGGGCTGGAGGGGATGAGGGGGTGGGGAGTTACTGTCAAAGTACCCTTATTAGTTTCTTTAATGCAATTTGTAAATGAAACTTACTGTCGTCAAGAAGGATTGGTATTTTGCAGGGTAGAAAATAAGGTGCTGATCAAGCAAACTGATCTGTCCTAGGTGTCCATCATTTTGAGTGCTGTTACAATTGCACCCATCCAGTTAAGTATTTTGTCACACTCCTGAGTTGAGCCTTGCAGATGGTGGATGAGCTTTTGAAGGTTTAGGAGGTGAGGTCTTCAACCTCTGCTGTGCTTTTGTAACCATGTTGTTTATATGATTGGTCCAGTTAAGCTTCTGGGGCTGGTAGTAACTCCATCCTTTTAAGATGCTAAAAGGTGTGAGACTGAGTGATCAGTGGTGGTGCAGTTGAAAATCAGAAGAGATTACTTATTAGCTTTCTCTTATTTAAGATGGTAATTGCCTGGCACTTAGTTGGTGAAAATGATGCCTGACATTTGACAGTTCAAATCTGGATGTTATCCAGGTCTGGGTGTTGGTTTGCACAGGCTGCTTCATTACCAGAAAAATTGTGATTGGAATTGAATATTATTTGGAATTTTAAAATGATTTAACCTTGGGCCTCATTCTTCTGAAGAATAGACAATAAAATTATTTGATATCCTCTGAGTCTGAAGTTGAATTATTTAATCAAGCAATATGTTTAGCTTGATTGGATCATCTGTAATTTTAAATTCATATCTAAGAAATAGTTCAAAGGAATCTTGCTTTTCTTCCATCTTTAGTTTCTTGATTTTATTCCTATTCAATGTAGAGTAGATTTGAGCTATTCTATCACCTGTAGATTACTGGCCTGAATGAATGGAAGCTCTATCCCCTTCTTATTTGTTACCTGTGCATGAGCCTTATCCAGCAGGGGTCACTGAATAGCTAGCAGGAGTGGGACCCTGCTAATTATATCCCTTTTCTTAGCTTGGTGACACTTGGAGCAAATGTTGTTTCACTTGAATAATTCTGAATACCAGGGAGATTAAATAAGATGGATAGAGTTCAGGATGGAAAAGATTGTGTGTGGCCAGTGGAAGGAATGACCCTAGTGGACTCAATGACCGTTTTACATTTGAAGCTTTCTTCCAAATCAAGATAATGTTTTTCAAACTTTTCTTTGTATTGTCTCACTTTTTACTGAATGCAAAAGGATAGATTGTTATATTTTTAACTTGATGCACACATGTTACTTTTTCATTCAATCTTGACTCTTTACTACTGTTTCTCTTCTATTGGTTTTGTTTTTGGTTATGCCTTCTCTCATTCATTGTTTCTCTTCTTTCACCACCATATTTGATCTTTTTCCTCTTTTTCTTCTCCCACCTTGCACTCTGAGTTCCATTGACCATGATAAGCAGCCTAAGAGTACGCACCACAACAAAACAATTGCCTTTATTCTCAGGTTTCCAAAGAGTAATGCCAGTCTTGCACATTGTCTTGCAGTGTTGCTTCTCAATCAGCAAGATTAGCTCATAGAGATGATGAATCCAGGAATATCCTGCTCATATCTTTTATTAGATTGAGAATGTAGTGAACTTTTCCAAAACTGTGCAACAGCTAAAGTGTAATTTCAACCTCATTGGAAATCAGCGCTGGAATGGAAACAATGCAAATGCTGTAAACAGAAGAAAATCTATTTCTGGATTCATATCTCTTATCTTAAGCTGACCTAATTACTTTTCTAAAAAAGAAAATTTGTAAGCCTTTGTGAGAAATAAATAAAATGTAGATTTTATTTGATTTCAGGGCATGAATATCTAGTTATTTATTTGTTTATCTAAAATTATGTTTATTTAGTCTGGTTATCTTCACTGATGACACTTCATTGACTGATTTCTATTAAATGCCAGGATTAGCAATGATCTGACATTGACCAATAATTATACCAACTGGACCATTATAATTGCAATGGAAATGGTTGATCTGCAAATAGCTTTCTGTTTTGGAATTTGTTTTAGTTGATTGCCCTTTATTCCCTTGGGGTTTGCTCAGTTAATACATTTGGTCAATCCACGATGTTCCGAAGTAATACATTATTTAATTTTGCAAATTTATGTGCATGAATTATGAGAGGCAGTGACAAGATGGCAATGTTGCTGGACCCAGCTAATGCTCCAAGGACATGGGCTCAAATCTCACCACTGGTAGCTGTGGAATGGAAGTGATCTCTGTGATGCTGACGATATGGGATTAGAAACTCAGCTTGGGGTTGAATAGGTTTCTAACAGTCTGCTTCAATGCAGGGTAGTGGTCAGAAATGGTAAAATTGTCAACAGGAGTACAGAATTGGATGTTGTAGTCTGTCATGTTTTGTAGAATACATGATCTTTCTGCCAATACTCAAGTTGAAATTTAATTTGTGAAGTTGAATGCTTTTCATGCTTTCTCTAGAGTTGTATTAGTCAGAGATATGTTCTTGTGTGAAATAGCTAAGGTGCCTGATGATAGTTTCTGCTAAGCTAATGATTTGATGCACAATCATGTCTCATCATTGTCTTTCTGTTGAGATGGCTCAAAATAAGGTGGTGAAAATTTGGATCAAAGTAATTTATCATTGGAGACCAGAGTCCACAATGCTTCTAAGGGGCAACGAGATATTTAACCTGTCACCAATGCCTTCATAGTACCTTCTGTAAAGTACACCATCCAATCATTCTGCAATGAAAGAAAAAGGGGCAGCAGGGGTAATAAAGACCAACACATTGACACCCATTACCATCCCATGGAATAAGATGTGCACTTACTTCAATCCATTAACAATGTTGAGTTTGTTACCTCAGGTATGTATTGATATTTTTGCCTCGCGGAGTACTGTAGCAATTTGTTTTGGTAAAATTGTGTTTTGGTAAAATATAATGCCTACCATTCTACTTTTTCCACATTGCTCTGGATTCATCTCAAGATTTTTTTGCAGAGTCTGGGAGCCGGAATTCAGTTCTCCTGAGGGTCAAATGAAACTCTGATTCAGCCTAATCTGAATAAAGTTACAAACAGTGACACCAGGGCTATTTTGAACACAAGGGTAAATATTTGTGTAATTATTTGCCTTATACATTAGGATTGGAGTCACTTAAAGCACACTATTCCTGCATCACAACATGGGGTTTGAATGCCCTCTGTGTTTTCTGCTCTCCTGAAGGGAATAACCCAGCTAAGTCTATAGTTTCATGGACATCGGGCATGCTTCAAAATCATACCTCAGGAGCCATTCTCCTTGAGTGACCATGGGAAGTGAGGTCAGTAAGCTGTTCAACTATTTACTATCTGTTTTATATTTCTAGCTAGCTTTCTCTCATATTCTAATTTCTCCATCTTTATTAATTTTTTAGTCATTCTTTACTGTTCTTTATACTGTGTCCAACCTTCTGACCTGACTCTCATCTACATTATACACTTTTTCTTTCAATTTGATACTATCTTTAACTTTTTTAGTTAGCCACAGGTGGCGTATCCTTCCTCTCTTTCTTTCTCACTGTAATGTATCTTTTCTGAGTATTTTGAAGTATCTCCTTAAATGTCTGCCACTGCAATTCTACTGACCTATCCTTTAACCTAATTTCCCAGTCCACTTTAGCCAGCCCTGTCTTCCCGCCCTCACAATGGCCCTTATTTAATTTTAAAACATTTGCCTTAAATCCACTCCTCTTTCCTTCCAACTGAATGTGAAATTCAATCATATTGTGATCACTGTTACCTAGGGGCACCTTCAATATGTGGCCATTAATTAATCCTGTCTTATTGCACATTACCAGACCCGGCATAGCCTGCCCTTTGGTTGGTGCTAAAACATGCTGCTCTAAGAAACTATCCTGAAAACACTCTGAATTCAGCACCCAGGCTACCTCTGCCAATCTGATTTGTCCAGTCGACATAAAGATTGATATCACCCATGGCTAACATCATACCCCTTCTCACAAGTTCCCATTATTTCTTCCTGTATACCCCATCCTACAGTGTAGTTACTATTAGGGGGCCTATAAACCACTCCCACAAGTGACTTCTTACCTTTACTATTTCTCATCTCTACCCAAGTTACATGTTTATCTCCAGAACTAAGGTCATCTCTCTGTATTACACCAATGTCATCATTAATTAGCAGAGCTACCCCTCCACCTTTTCCTACCTTCCTGTTCTTCCTAAATGTCATGTACCCTTGAATATTCAGGTCCCAGTCTTTGTCATCCTGCAGCCATGTCTCTGTAATGGCTATCAGAGCATGAATATTTATTTCTATTTGTGTTAAATCATCTCTTCTGTTATGAATGCTACATGCATTCAGATACAGAGCCTTTAGTTTTGTCTTTTGACTATTTTTGTAACTTCTAGGTTTATCTGCTGGTGCAATCTTAGGTTTTTACACCCTATCCTTTCCTGCTACGCTCTAATCATCATTTCCCTTATTCGTACCTTGCTCTTTTGCCTTGTCTTCCCTAGTTAATTTATCACATCTTCCCAAACTTGATCCCTCACCCCCACTATTTAGTTTAAAGTCCTCTCTACCGGCCTAGTTATATAACTCCTCAGAACAGTTGTTCCAGCACGGTTCAGGTACAGACCAAAGGTATAAAGGTATAGCTCCCACTCTCCCCAGTGCTGGTGCCAATGCCCCATGAATCGGAACCCATTTCTCCCATCCAATCTTTGAGCCACATATTTAACTCTGTAATCTGATTGATCCTACGCCAATTTGCTCATGGATCAGATAGTAATCCGGAGATTATTTTCTTTGAGGTGATAATCTGCCTTTTAGTTTAGCCCCTACCTGCTCATACTCCCTCAGCAGAACGTCTTTCCTAGTTCTACCTATGTTGTTGGTGCCTATGTCGGTCATGACCACTAGATCCTACCCCCCCCCCCCCCCCCCCCCCCAACTGCAAGTTTGTCTCTACCCTAGAGCGGATTCCTGAACTCAGCCACCTGGACTCCTGATCTTGGCTGCAGAGAATAGTGTCTAGCCCTCTGATTATACTGTCCCCAACTGTCACTACACTCCTATTAGCTTTCCCTGCTTGAATGGCTTCCTGTATCATGGTGCCATGGTCAATTTGCTAATCCACCCTGCAGTCACCACTTTCTTTCATACAGGCTGCAAGAACCTTGAACCTCTTGGACAATTGCAAAGGCCGAGGCTTCTCCACTTCTACCATTTGGCTCCCCATATCTGCCTCATTCGTAGTCACATCCTCCTGTCCCTGACCACTGATCAAATCAGAAGACCCTATCCTAAAGGGTGTGACTGCCTCCTGGTACAAAGTGTCTAGGTAACTTCCCCCTCCCTGATGCATCATGGTGTCTGCAGTTCAGCCTCCAGCTCAATGACTCTGAGCTGAAGCTCCCTCAAGCCACAGAAACTTACTGCAGTTGTGTTTGCCCTGGATCACCCCGGTGTCCAGAAACTCCCACATTCTGTAGTTGCAACATATAGTGGGGGTGGGGTGGTGACATCACGGGGCCAGGGCAAGGGGATGGCTCCCTTCAGGCCTCCCCTTTCCTGATGCTGGGTTCTTCAGGCACTGAGTTCCTTTGAATGAGGCCCCCATCCCAGAGAACCCACAATGAACCCCACATGGGTTTGCAACCCTGCATAGCCTTCCTCCTTTCTGCCTTGGGCTTAATCGGGGTAGAGACGGGAAAGTGGCGGGAGAGCCACCTGCCCACTTCCTTCCTCATTAAATGCCCCACAACCAAACTCACCACAGAGAGGGGACAAGATTCTGCTCAAAGCATTTTCTTCTGTAAAATGATCCTAGAGGTTTGAGGACAAACTGTAATTTTCAGTCTTCAGTGGTTAATATTTGCCTGATTCTATCCTTTGTACACAGATGGCCCAGCATGATTCTTTATCACCCAGGAAGCTTGGCAAACATCCTGAAGCAACAGCACATGCTACACTTAAACTCATGGCTTCTGATTAGCACACCAATTGCTTCCAACCAAGACAATGTATTAACTATTCACACTCTCAAACACAGACACACATACACACGCACACAGGCTATGGTGATCCCAAAAATTGATAGTTTAATTGAAACATTTGTACAGTAATGCTTCTGCAGCTAGATTGATGTCAGATGTTACACACGTGCAGGGCACTATAAATTGGTATGACAAGGGTTTCGAACACAGTTTGCCATGTAAAGATCTAAATGACCTAATTCCTAATTGTCTGTTTTTCCATATATGTATAATTACAGAAGCAAAAAGATCCTGTCCAACAATTCCTGAATACTGCATTTTTATAAACAGTGCAAAGTCTGAGCTTTATAAAAGAAACTTTGACATACAGATTCCACTGGAAGCAAATCAGGCGAATTTCAAGTCCTAGTGAGTTTTAAGTGGGCAGAGTGATAATAAAACATACATTCTGATTTCAATTTCAGACTCAGCATTTTAACTCCTGAATTTAATCTGCATGACACCAGTTAGCTGCCAGCCCAAAATGTGGCAGGCAATAGGAAGCCAGTTGCAGGAGTGGATGTTTTAAATGGCCAGAGGTCACTTGCAGAAGAGGAAGGCTCACCAGCAAACAGGTAGCAAGTGGACAGAGGGTTTCAGGAGGGAAAAGGGGGTTCGAAGCAGGCAAAGCCAAGACATTCTTCTGACTTGAGTACTCTGATGTTCACTTACCTGGCCTCCCACCTTGCACCCTCATAAACTTGAGCTCATCCAAAGTTTGCACCAAATTCCAATCACCCACCACACTTGTGCTGACCAATGACTGGCACCAATTAAAAAATTCGCATTCTTGTTTTCAAAATGCTTCTTGACCCCATCCCTCCCTCCCTCTATAACCTCCTCTAACTTAAAACAATCCAAAATCACTTTGCTCCACTAATTCTGATTTCTTCTCCATCCCTGATTTTCTTCATTCCATCATTGGTGGTCGTGTCTTCAACTACCTAGACCCACAGCTCTAGAATTTCCTCCTGAAACTCCTCCACATCTTTCTCTTCCTTTATGGTGCTCCTTAAAAGCTGTCTCTTCTCTCAAATATTTCCCCCCTCTTTTAAAATCTCCCTACGGAGAAACTAGATTCAATGGGAATTGAGGGAAAACTCTCTGCTGGTTGGAGTCAAATCTAGCACAAAGGAAGGTGGTTGTGTTTGTTGGAGGTCAATCATCTCCACTCCAGGACATCACTGCTGGAGCTCCTCAGGGTAGTGTCCTCGGCCCAGCCATCTTCAGCTGCTTCATCAATGACCTTCCTTCCATTATAAGGGTGGATATTCGCTGATGATTGTACAATGTTCAGCACCTTTCACAACTCCTCAGGTACTGAAGCAGCCTATACCCAAATGCAACAAAACCTGGACAACACCCAGGCTTGGGCTGACAAGTGGCAAGTAACATTTGCGCCACACAAGTGTCAGGAAATTACCATCCCAACAAGAGAGAATCTAACCATTGCCCCTTGACATTCAATGGCATTATCATCACTGAATCCCCCACTATCAACATCCTGGGGGTTACCATTGACCAGAAACTGAACTGGACTAGCCATATAAACACTGTGGTCACAAGAGCAGGTCAGAGGCTAGGAATCCTGTGGCGAGTAACTCACCCACTGACTTGCCAAAGCCTGTCCACAATCTACAAGGCACAGATCAGGAGTGTGATGGAATACTCTCCACTTGCCTGGATGAGTTGTTGCTGCAGCTGCAACAACACTCAAGAAGCTTGACACCGTCCTGGACAAAGCAGCTCGCTTGATTGGCACTACATCCACAAACATTCTCTCTGTCCACCACTGACACACAGTGGCAGCAGTGTGTACCATTTACAAGATGCACTGCAGAAACACACCAAGGTTCCTTGGACACCACCTTCTAAACCCACAACCGCTACCATCTAGGAGGACAAGGGGTCACAGATAGATGGGAACACCACCACCTGAATGTTCCTCTCCAAGTAACTCTCCATCCTGACTTGGAAATATATTGCCGTTCCTTCACTGTCGCTGGGTCAAAATCCTGGAACTCCGTCCCTAACAGCACTGTGGGTGTACTCACACCACATGGACTGCAGCGGTTCACCACCACCTTCTCAAGAGCAATTAGGGATGGGCAATAAATGATGGCCCAGCCAACGACACCCATATCCTGTGGATAAATTATGTGATTTGATGCCAAATGTTGATGATAATGCTCCTGTGAAGTGGCCTGGGATGTTTCACTACATTAACTGATCTGTCTAAATGTAACATATTATTTCCAGAAGCAGGCTGAATCTCCCATGACTGGAAAGCTGAAAAAGTGTGCCTTACATGGATAGAGGTTTGGTTAGCTAACAGGAAATAGAGAGTAGGGATAAATGAGTCTTTTTTGTGTTGGCAAGATATGATGAGTGGATTGGAATAGGGATCAGTGAAAGGACGTTTTCTTCTTGTGGGAGAGACTAGAACTAGAGGACAGAGTTAAAAATAAGAGAGATGAGGATAAATGGTTTCTCTGAGGGTCATAAATCTTTGGAACTCTCTTCCCAAGAAAGTGGCGGAGGCAGGTCAATGAATATTTTTAAGACAGAGGTAGACAGATTCTTCTTGACTAAAATGGAATCAAAGGTTATTGGGGATAGGCAGATTGTGGAGCCAATGATCTTATTGAATGGCGGAGCAGGCTCAAGGGGTCGAATGGCCTACTCCTCCTAATTTGTATGTGCATATGTATGTAAGCCTTAAATTAGACAGGAGGCCCAGGAATGACAATCACATAAAATAGCACATTAGAGATCATGTGGCATGGTCACCAGTATCTTCTGTCCTCCTTCTTCTGATAGGCATAGAACACCACAGCAGATCAATGTGTACAGGATAAAAACTGTGAATCAGTTTTATTTACAGCTTAAATAGACAAACAGTCAGACACAGCAAAATACTGAAGCAGCACAATTACATAAAAACAATAAAATCACAATCAGTTTAGAAAGGTTGAAGATACTCTTTTAAAATGTATTTCTTACAATGCATTATGAACAGCTGAACATTTTAAAAATCTAATAGCCTTTCACAGGGCTTCAAGATGTCACATTGGAAGTGGCTGGTACAAGTTTCCAGTTCACCCATAAAGTTCAAATTTTGGTCCAGAACTGAAGATTATGGAATAATCAGCCTAAAAGACATTGGATTCAAAATCTTAATTCATCCATGATTAAAGAAACAATAACATGATCTATTGCACAGAATACCAGTAAGCAGGTGCTCATGTATCTTCTTATGTGTGAAGAGATGTAATGTACAATGCCATTATCATCTAGGGCAAAGCCCTCGTATATCCTGGCTGATTTCTGGATTCATCAACTTGACCCAGTCCTTTAGACAACTCAACTCAAGGCCTTCATTTTTTTTCAGTTGGGTGAGGGAAGAAAGTTTTCTTAGGGATAATGTTGAGATGACCCAGGGTAACTTATCATCCAACTGAGAGAAGAAACTCTCATCTCATCAATTTGGGGCAAATTTGAAGTTGGATTCCCAAGATGAAAATATATTTTATTCCCAGTCTAATGAATGTTCTATTTGTATGCAACAATTTTGCTAGTAGTTACATATGTGTATGTTATATTTTTCAGCTGTGAAATTTGGTTCAGTATTGTCCATTTTTAAAGTTTCATCAATAGTGTTTTGCTTCAAAAACGGTGATCATGGCATGCATGCACATTTCTGGTGCTGGCTGTGTCAGTTTTGGTGAGGGGATTAGTGTGACACAGAATATCTACTGGAAGTATGCAGAGTAGACAGATTGTGACATAGATCATTGTGTAACACTGATTTGACACCATCAGAGCTCAGTGCTTCAGCTAATACCTTCTGGTAACTTCATAGTACTGAATGCATGTTCAGCAGCAGGAAGGATTCCACCTCCCCTGCCAGTGCAAGTTAAAGGGATCATCAACTGTTTTCTGGTTGGTTGCTGATAGATTTCTACTGGCTCTTACTGTGATTGTAGAAGTATTTGGTTGTTTCCAGAGTTGTTTAAAGTTGCTAAAGTCTTCAGAAAGTGGTGTGGCACATTGCTTTGTCTTGACTTCAATGATTTTTAAAAATTTATTTATTCATGGGGTGTGGGCGTCACTGGCTAAGCCAGCATATATTGCTCTTGTTCAGAAGGCATTTAAGAGTCAACCACATTGCTGTGGGTCTGGAGTCACATGTAGGCCAGACCTGGTGAAGACAGCCGATTTCCTCCCTTAAAGGACATTAGTGAACCAGGTGAATTTTTACAACAATCGCTTTATGGTCATCATTAGACTTTTAATTCCAGATTTTTATTAAATTCAAATTCCACCATTTGCCATGGTGGCATTCAAACCCAGGTCACCAGAGCATTGCTTTGCGTCTCTTGAATACTAGTCCATTGATAATATCACCTCCCCCTTCTACATGAACCACGTGCTCCCAGATATGGGTGTCGTAGTTTGCATCCCCTTAGACTACAGCATGAAAGGTAGAATGAGTAGCGACAACACAGAGCAGGACAAGCTCCAGGAGGAGGAGGGAGTGAAGTTCTCTCGTATATTCACCAGGGTGTTAAGGGAGCAATTCTCCTACCTGAACTTTTAAAAAATTCTTTCTTGGAATGTGGGAAATTGCTGGCAAGGTGCCACAAGAAAGATTATTATGGAAAATAAAAGCGCATGGTGTAGTGGGTAACATTAACATGAATAGAAGATTAGCAGGCAGGCAGAAAGCAAAGAGTATGCATAAGCAGGTCTTTTTCTGATTGGCAGGATGTGATGAGTGGCATCCCACAGGGGTCTGTACTGGGGCCTCAAGTTTTTACGATTTACATCAATGACTTAGATGAGGGGAGTGAAGGCATGGTAGCTAAATTTGCAGATGACACAAAGATAGTTAGGAAAGTATGTTCTGAAGAGGACATGAAGAGGTTGCAGATGGATATAGATAGATTGAGTGAGTGGGAAAAGATCTGGCAAATGGAGTTTAAGGAGGAAAAATGTGAAGTTGTTCACTTTGGCAGGAAGAACAGAAAAAGCAGAGTACTACTTAAATGGAGAACGGCTGCATAATCCTGAGGTGCAGCAGGATCTAGGTGTTTTAGTACATGAGTCACAAAAAGTTAGTATGCAGGTACAGTAAGTAATTACGGCTAATGGAATGCTATCATTTATTACAAGAGGGATTGAACATAAAAGTAAGGATGTTATGCTTCAGTTGTACAGGGCATTGGTGAGACTGCACCTCAAATACCGTGTGCAGTTTTGGTCTCCTTATTTAAGGAAGGATGTAAATACATTGGAGGCAGTTCAAAGGAGGTTTACTAAATTGATACCTGGAATGAGTGGGCTGTCTTATGAGGAAAGGTTGGACAGACTGGGCTTGTTTCCACTGGAGTTTAGAAGAGTGAGGGGTGATTTGATTGAAGTGTACAATGGCCTTGGCAAGGTGGACGTTGAAAGGATGTTTCCTCTTGTGGGTGAGTCCAGAATTAGGGTTGCTGTTTTAAAATTAGGGGTCGCCCTTTTAGGACAGAGATGGGGAAAAAAATTTTCTCTTAGAGGGTTGTGCGACTTAGGAATTCTCTGCCTCAGAAGGTGGTGGAGGTGGGGTCATTGATTATTTTTAAGGCAGAGGTAGATAGATTCTTCTCAGACAAGGAAATCAAAGGTTAGTGGGGTTAGATGGGAATGTGGAAAGACAAGAAGATCAGCCATGATCTTATTGAATAGCGGAGCAGGCTCAAGGGGCCGAATGGTCTACTTCTGTTCTTATTTCTTATATTCGTATTTGTTGAGGTGCAGCAAGTAACAGTGTTGGAAGTCTATGCTTCACTAAGGATGTCCTCACTGAAACCTGCTGCCACTGCAAGCACAGCTACAGCCTCAGAACAGGATGAAGACAGCATTGCCAGTACCTGTGAAGATGACTGTGTCCATGAACATCCCCACCTTTTATCATATTTTTGATCTTTTTACCCACAACCATCGCCTCCCCCGAATTCACCCCCACAAAGGCCATCTGTCACATGTTCGTGCTGTTCTTTCCAGAGTGTTTACCCTTGTCCTGCTATTATCACATTCTGCTTTGTTCCCTTAATGCCACCATCAGTACCTCCTTTAGCAAGTACCACTACCATTAACACCCCTTTTGTTCATGACATTTTTGTCAATCTCTCCTTTGCCTCCACCTATCACTGGCCTTCTATCCAGCTTCACCCCCCTTAAGCAGTATAAATTTCATCAGATTTTTATTTCTCTTTAGCTCTGAAGAGGAGTTATATGGACTCGAAATGTTAACTCTGTTTTTTTTCAACACAGATGCTCTTAGACCTGCTGAGTTTTTCCAGCATTTTCTGTTTTTGTTTCAGATTTCCAGCATCCGCAGTATTTTGCTTTTATCCCCTTTAAGTGGTGCAGGTTAGCTTTCACTCATGTTATTCTCTCATGTTTTGGTAACCCCTGCTCAAGCATGCATTTCTCAACAGCATGCTTGTTGCATGAAAGTTGCATGAGATAATCATTTAAAGAAGCAGGCAGCATGAAGTTTCTGTTAATCGTTTGGGTTAATTGCACATAGTGATCCTCACATCTGTTTTTGAGTGTTGTTGAATTTTGCAACTTTTATATTGTTATTGGGAAGTCAAGTTGAAGGGCCAAATGCAGGACACCACCAAGTTAAAAAGCCAAAAACGATTAGGTAAATTGGGAAATCAGTGATTAGGTGTTGCCAAGCTTTCCAATCAGTCCCACTTTCCCACTCAGTTCCCATAGCCCTGGAAGTTTACTTCCTTCAAGTGTCCATCCAATTTCCTTTTGAAATCATTTGTTGTTTCTGCATTCATCACAATCATGGGCAACGAGTTCCATGTCATTACCATTTGCTGACTATAAAAGTTCTTCCTTACGTTCCTCCTGCATCTTACCCCTAGTCCTTGCACAATCAGCCAATAGAATGAATTTTTCCTTGTCTACCGTATCTAATCCTGTCATAATCTTGTAAACCTCTATCAAATCTCCTCTCAATCTCTTTTGCTCCAAGGAGCACAATCCCAGCCTTTCCAACCTTATCTTTGAAATTTGTATCATCCTTACTGTCTGCTATTCCTCCAAATTGTGTATTGTTGGCAAATTTTGAAATTTTACTATGCATTCCAAGACCCAAGTCATTTTTATGAATATATAGTAAAGAAAAAAGCAGTGGTCCTAGCACTGACCTTTGGGAATTACCACTGTCAACTATCTTCCAGTCCACCAAACAATCATCTACCACGACTCACTGCTTTTTATCCTTAAGCTAATTTTTTATTCAATTGAGCACCGAGATCCTTGACAAGTGGTCTGCAATTGGATAAAAAGTGGATTTTACATAGGTGATTAGTAAACATTTGTTTTAATGATCTAGACCTAGTTGATCTAATCACAGTTGGACCCACACAGCTATCAATTTTGGCTTGAAAATTAACAACACAGTCACTTTGGATGAAATGACATAACCTGTCTAATGGTGAAAGCTTCTCCAGTGAACATCATGCTCTTTCACTGGATTGTAAGGGCTTGGTAAATCACTGTAAAAAGTTATTCCTAATTAATCTGTCAAACACATTGCTTTTGTCTTTTCTAATTTGAGTCCAGGGATTATCCTGCTCAGTTCGGGAATAAGTTCAATCCTGCACTGTTTGGAACAAATAAGTATTTCAATTCGGAGCCAAATGCTCTAGTTTTATAATATCAGGTTTAAGCTGTCACATCAACAAGAAACTAATAATGGCATGGCAATTATAAAGCATGGTTTGTTCTAAACTTGACAAAAGTGACTGTATTTTCATGCTCAAACAACTTTTATAATGTGTAATGTTTCTATGGGCTGTTAAAGCTTGTAGTGGGTTTCTTTCCCACTTTGGGTATTGTCTTTATCAAGGGAAAGGATGGCAGTGCAAAGAACTGCCCACCATAATAATCCTCAGATCTATGCTCAACTACATTACAAATTAATGAGAGTTTTAAACTTTTTCTGTAGCTTTCTAAGGTGTGCCAACGTTTCAAATTTAGAGAGTCATTTTTTTTGCACCAATATTTTCTAATATCAGTTACTTGTACAGACACTTTTGGTGAAATTGTTCATACTAATTAAAGAGAATATTCATAATCTAGTCTTTTAAGATTGAGCCAACAAAGGTGGACAAATCATTTATTTGATCACACATTCCAACATAATGCACTAACCCATAGAATAAAATAATTTCATTTAATTCCCACTATATAAAATATAAGTTAATACTTGCATTTTCACTCTTCTCACAACCTTGACAGAGGCCCTTTTGGGGAGAAATAGTTTTAAAAAGTATGTCTAACTTTTGACAACTTTTCTATGAAAAATACTTTTTGTTATATCAAATAAGTTTACATGTCTTCTGCCAATAATTAATGTATTGTTCCGTGACAAATTGTGCCCCAGATGTGATGCTAACAACTTTACACTGTTTGTGTCAAGAATACATGTTGGACAGATACATCCTGTGTGAGGTGCATGACTACAATGTTTATTGGAAGTTTTACTAGAATTGAAAGTAAAGCTATCAACACTGGCTCACATTAGGAAGCACTTCTGTTCAGCAGTCTGTTTTATTTCACTAAATGTTGCCTGGACTTTCTCTTTTATTTGGTCTGCATCCATGTTTTGGAGGTTATAAATTTGTCCAATGAAAGACTCTTTTTCAACTTCTTCCTCCTGGTCCTCATTAACCATCTTCTTCAGCTCTTCTGGCAGCTCAACATTGTCTCCGGCCATTTGTATCTGATTCTCATCCTGTTCACTCTGTACAAGCAGAAGTCTGTCAGTATAATTAATAGCAAATTGTGAAATAATAGTATGCATTTTTTAAACTATGCATATAGCATTCCTTTTGATTTTCTCTTACCAGTGATCAATTCATAATGACTCCTTGCGTTATAAGTTATGCAAAAAACTTCAGAATCCTAGGACACCCATGCAAATCAATAGTACTAAATATTATACATATAACTTGAGAAATGTGCAGAAATGACACTTTCATTTGATGACAGAATTACTAAACCAGGAGCCCATGCAGAGGAAAGGGCAGGAGAGTAAAGGGATACTGTAGGTGTGTTATTCTTGGCTTTTTGTTCAAAGACTGTTTGCTTTGGATGCTCATCCATCTGCTGGGAGCTGAAATAGAAAAGGGTAGCCTTTTTATCATTTAAAAGGTCAGCGATATGACCATCACTCTTCATCATCTGCAATAAAGGTATATGCATATTATGATTGTACTAGCTGATCGGACAATCTTTTTTATAACTTGTGACTTATGTAAATTGAAAATACCAGATCAAAACATCTGTAAGACAGTTAAAGGATGAAAACAAGATCCCATAAACAGATTAAAGGATTATCTCCTGATGAAAAACACTCAGCAACTTTTTTGTTCAGGAAGAAAAAAGTTGAATACACAATCTGTCATAGGGATAATGTTAGAAGCTATTATTAAAGAAGTTATAGCAGGGCACTTGGATAAGTTCAAGGTGATCAGGCAGAGTCAACATGATTTTGAGAAAGGGAAATAATGTTTAATGAACTTATTGGAGTCCTTTGAGGAAGTAACGTGCTCTGGATAAAGAGGAACTGGTGGATGTACTGTACTTAGACTTCCAGAAGGCATTTGATAAAGTGCCACATCAGAGGTTATTGCATAAACTAAAAGCTCATGCTAAAGGTGGTAACATATTGGCATGGATAGAAGATTGGCTGCCTAACAGGAAGCAAAGAGTAGGCATAAATGGCTCTCTTTCAGGTTGGCAAGATGTAATGAGTGGTGTGCCATGAGGATCCGTGCTGGGACCTCACCTGTTTACAATTTATATAAATGACTTGGGGACAGACTAGGCTTGCATCTGCTGGAGTTTAGAAGAGTAAGCGGCGACTTGATCAGAACATATAAGATCCTGAGCAGTCTTGACAGGGTGAATGTGGAGAGGATGTTTCCTCTTGTGGGAGAATCTAGAACTAGGGGTCACTATTTAAAAATAAGGGGTCACCCATTTAAAATGGAGAGGGTAGTGAGTCTTTGGAACTCTCTTCCTGAAAAGGCGGTGGAAGCAGAGTCTTTGAATATTTTTAAGGCAGAGGTGGACAGAGGCCTGGTAAGCAAGGGGGTGATAGGTTATCGGGGGTAGGCGGGATGCAGATTTGAGGTTACTATCAGATCAGCCATGATCTTATTAAATGGCGGAGCAGGCTCGAGGTGCCAATTGGCTTACTTCTGCTCCTTGTTCGTATGTAATAACATCAGCTGGAAGTGACACATTGATTTACTTAGACAAGATCTACAATACTTTGTTATTTGTCTGCAAATTAATTAAAAATAACGGCAATTTTTTCATAGTGATCCTGCTCCTAAGTGTGATGTAATGGCAATAGATAAAACTCAATCAACAGACCTAAATTCGCGTCCAGGCCTTAAACAATTACAAATATAGGAACACAACATTTTTAAAGTGTCATTAGTTCTCACGAAGGGCAAATAATATGCTTTTAATACAAATATATGAATTTGAAAATTGAAACTTGATTCTTTTAAACTCTTTAAGCACCATGGATAAGCTTACCACTAAGTGCTGATGGGTTTTGGGAGCTACCAACAAGAATCAATTGACAGCTCCTTTCTCAATTAGCCTGTGCAAATGATGTGACCATGCCAACCTTTCTAGATGTGCTTTCATTGGTAGTTTATTTTAAACTGGCACCCGCCTATGAAATGTCCAGGATTGTGAAGACATAAGGTGAGTAGTTGTTAATCTGTATTTTTCAGGAAGAAGTCATTAAAATAGGATTTTAAGTTAATTAGAAATAAAATTAAAGTCTAAAATATAGTAGTGTCACCAAGAAAGAATGGGGGAAAAATTAGAGCCACAGAAGGCAGAATTAAAGTGTTCAAAATGCTTTTTTTTGGTTGAAGTTGTGCTATGAGTTTGAATTATATAAGGAACTATTACATTAATTATGGTACTTCTTGGTTGGAAAAATGTTATTTGTATTATAATTTGGGTATTGCTGAAAAAAAGAGAAATTTTTGTTGAAGCTTTTCATCTTGCATTTATCAGGACAATTCACAAGAAAATACCAATGTCAGGGGAAGCAACACTGTATGAGAACAGAGTGCTGATTGGTCGGCAAATGAACGCTGATTGATAGAGGTGATGCCATGGAGAATGTATCAGTTGATGGTGACTGACAGTTAACTGCCAAGCATTGATTGAAATTTAAACCAAGCAGCTTGACATTGATTGGTCAAGGCATTGCCCTGGGGAATGAACTAGCAAATAACTGTCACTTATTTTGTTTAGCTGAAACAGGTGCAACGTGTATACATGTTTTTCCTGTCTGCAAAGAACGGGGTCCTGCATATGATATATGTAGCTTCCAATGCACGCGAAAGCACCACATTGTGAGCCCAACTGACAATCTTAAATTACTTGTCAGCATAATTCTTAGCACACTGAGGATTATTTAGCAAATGTTGTCCAATCACGGAATCACATCCAATGTTGGACATTGTGTTTTGAGTTTTGCAAGCATGGGCTGGTTGGGTGCTTTGGTTTCTCTGTAATTGGTCTTTCTACAGTTTGAGAAGCTTTTCTGTCAGCAGAGTTTTTTTTCTCCTGTAGAATGCATTGGTCCGAGTTTCAAGTTCATCTCACTCCTATGGCGTCTTCTGTCTCTTTGCTACATAGGCTTCAGTCAAGGACATTACCCAACTGGCTAATGTACTTTTTGACAGATATTTCATTCTGTTATGATTCCATCCATGTTCACTGCTGATTCCATTATTATTTTTACAATTCTGTACTTTTTAAAATAAAACAAACTGAAGCAAGGTATTCTTTTCAAAAATCTGCAGGTACTGGATATCTGAGACAAAAAAAAATCAGCACAACAAACACGCGGGTCAATGAGCATCAATGGAGAGGGTGAACACTTTTATATTTTGGGCATGACTCCTTTTTCAGAACTGGATGATATTACAGATAAACAGCATTTAAAAAGGAACAGGACATGGTGGAAGGGATGTTTTTGTATTTTTTTCCCATTCCCACTTCTCTTCTTCTGCTCTCTTTTAAATACTATTCATCTGTAAGATCTCCCAGTTCTGAGGAAAGATCCACACCCAAAACATCCTGCCTGTTCTCTTCAAGTATTCTGCCTGACCCACTGCATGTTTCCAGCATTTTCTGTTTTTGTTTCAAATTTTCAGCATCTGCAGTTTTCTTCTGTTGTTGATGGAATTAAAGCCATCTGGTAACATCCACTGCTTTAAAAAAAAAAATGGTAACAGGCTTGAAACCAGTAAAAGCAGTGACAGGAGCTGAAATATCCACATGAGAAGATTTAGGCCTGTCTTGAGGCTTGATTTTTCACAGATTCCAATTCTGCTACATCCGATAAACCTCTTATTCAAATTGGCAGATATCTTAATACACTTAAATTTGGATGCACAATAAAATTAAATTACAAGTGGTTTGAATTGTAATTATTTGGGATGGAATTTTCCATTAATGAGACTAAGGGCAGAATTTTACGGCTGACGCGCAGGTGGCGGAGCCCACATGTCAGCGCATAAAATGTCAGGCGAGCGTCGCGACGTCAGCGCGCTATATCGCGATGTTTAGGTGGGCGCGCGCGCGCTATGAAACGCGACGCACGCCCGCCATTAATTAAAGGCCTTGCAATTGAAGCCAATTTTGAGGAGCCCATGCGATCCAATGGGCAGGCGGGTAACTGATTTTTGTAAGAAACCTCATCCACGGGTGGAATATATGGGCTCAGAGGGGTTGTTCATGTTTTTTCTGAAGTATTTAACACAGGAAGTGTTTTAAACTTGCCTGTGTGATTGTTAGCAGTTCAGATCGATTTCCAATAGCTTTCTCTGTACTTTGAAGCTTCAGCTCAGCAGTCTGCAGACAGTAATCTTTACTGGGCCTGCAGCTTTCCAGAGGCCCCAATTTAGCCTGGGTATGGGTTCTGACATCTCCACTGGAGGCAGATCCTCTGAGGAGGAAGGGAGGGGATAGAATAAGGAGGAGGCCAGAAGTGGACAATCAGCCTCCAGGGGAGCCACCTTTGGGAGTACAGGCGCAGGCACAAGGGGTGCAGGGCCAAGAGGGTGTCCAAGGTGGAAGGGGCCACAGAAGACGCCACTATCCTGCTGCCAGGGTATACAGGTGGCGAAGCAGCTACCTCAATATGACTGAGGTGCAGTGCCGAAGGAGGCTCCGTCTGTCAAGAGAGACAGTGAACTATATCTGTCAGATAATTGACCCTGAGATCTCCCCTAACTATGTAGGTGGACACCCCATGCCAGCGGCACTGAAGGTCACAGATGCCCTCCACTTCTATGCATCTGGCTCCTTCCAGGGCTCAGTGGGTGATCTTTGTGGTGTCTCCCAATCAGCTGTCCACACTTGTGTCAAGCAGGTTACAGACGCTCTGTTCAGATGGGCATTGACCTTCATCCACTTCCGCTGTGACCAGGCAAGTCAGATACAGCGAGCCAGAGGCTTCGTGGCCATTGCTGGCTTCCCCCGCGTCCAGGGTGTAATAGACTGCACACATGTGGCCATCAAGGCGCCAGCAGGTGAGCCCGGTGCCTTTGTCAACAGGAAGGGCTTCCACTCCATGAATGTGCAGATAGTGTGTGATCGCAGGATGCTGATTTTACAAGTATGTGCAAGGTACCCAGGCAGCTCCCACGACGCCTACATCCTCAGACACTCCCAGGTGCCGGGGCTCTTCAGTGCTCCGGCTCGGCTGGATGGTTGGCTGCTGGGTGACAAGGGCTATCCCCTCAGAAGGTGGCTCATGACGCCTCTCCGCTATCCAAGAACAGAAGCTGAGCAGCGCTACAATAGGAGCCATGGCTCCACAAGGGCTGTGGTGGAGAGAGCCATCGGTCTTCTCAAGATGCACTTCCATTGTCTGGACCGCTCAGGGGGTGCAATCCAGTACCCCCCAGATCGCGTCTCTCTGATAGTGGTAGCATGCTGCGCTCTGCACAATCTTGCGCTGGAAAGGGGGGATGCAGTTGACGATGAAGACCTTGACTCAGTGGATGAGGCTGCACATGATGAATCCAGCAGTGGCTCAGGGGATGAGGAAGCACAGGGCGATGATGGGGTGCAGCATGTCGACCCGCTATTACACCAAGGAGGCAGGGACACCTGGGACAATTTAATCCAACGAACCTTCAGCTAGCTCCACACACATCAATCAGCGGAACAGCATTGCCTGGCGCTTCCACATGTGGCACTTAGTTGCTACATCTTCCATCTCATCAGCTGCAACTAAGGGCTTAGTACAGAAACATCAATGTCCACTCAAACACTCATGAGATGTCTGTGAAACATACAAATGCAGCACAAAGGAAACACCCTCAGCCATGGTTAGAAAAGTGGACTTTATTCCCACCAAAATAAACCACAAACGTCGCTCTGACGTACATAATGATATATTCCCTAATCTAGGGCCAACACAAAATCAACAGTGACAAACCGTTGAGTGCCTAATGCTTACGATTGTGGGTGCTACGTCTTGGTGCCGCCGTATCGCTCGGAGTGGCTTGTGAGACAGCCTGCTGACTCTGCTGTCCTGTTGGCCTCGATGACCTTGGCGGCCGTCCTTTGGCCAGTGGAACCTGTGATGGCCTCGGCTGGGAGGGAGTGGCCAGTTCCAGAACTGGCACTTCCCCAGTTGTCGCAGCCTCAACGGATGCAACAGTCACTGGCAGACGGGCGGAGGAGCTGCTGCCCTCATCCAGAGCTCCCTGAGAGGAGCTCGCAGCAACAACAGGCAGCTGCTGCACCGACATGAGGTTACATTGGACCTCCCTGCTCACCGCAGATGGATGAGCAGCGACACTTGGTGCCCAGAACATCTCCCACATTGCGAATGATCACCTGTGGCCATTAGTGCTGTGAGGGCTTGCAGGTCAGAGCGTAACCCAATCAGAAGTTTCTTAATCCGATTGAAGCCCTTCTCCATGAGAGTCGCCAATCTCTCAGTGAAGGAAGCCTGAAGCTCTGTCCTGAGGTTCATGCCTTCACTGACACTCTGCCTGGACTCCGCCACCACAGAGAACTGAAGCACACCCTCATGCAACCCTGCCAGATGATCCCGTGCATCCTGCCGCTTGTCCTGCAGCTGCTGCATGGCTGACATCTCCAGAGGCACATCATCACTGCCGGACTCAGCATGTGCCTGGACCCCTGCAGTCCTCCGGCTGCTGGCATCATCGGCACTCTGTCCATGCCATCTCCTCCAGCGATTGTGAAGTGCCCTCTCCACTGTGCCCCGGGACACTAGTCGACGTCATATTCCCCACCGAGGTGTTTGTCACTGCGCTGGTGCCTGGCTCGCTGAAAGGATGTGACGCAAGTTGCAAGTCTTGGCCCTCAGGTGTGGAGGAGGGGCTTTGGATGTATTGGGGGCGGCCATGTGGCGGTGATGCTGAAATTAACAACAAGGACAGCGCATCAGTTAGCGTTCAGTCACTAACACCTTTCATCCCTTTCCCCCTCAGCCTCAAGTCGCTCACCCTTCAAGAACCTAAAGAGACGAACATTGGTGGAGTGGTAAATAGTCAAGACGAGCCCCAAACGTTACACGTGCATACAGACAGGCTGGTCAGATGGCCTAAGGAATGCCACATGGAATGTTACGTGGATAAATGTGCGGTTAAGCACTTGGGCAAGACAAGCAAGGTACGGGAATACATGAGTAATGGTAGGACCGTGGAAAGTCACGACGATTACAGGAACCTTGCTGGGCAGACCTGTTAAGGTAGCAGAACAGGAACATAAGGTGTTTAACAAAGTCGAAGCCAGACTTGCCTTTATTAACCAAGGAATAGAATGTAGGAAAAGGGAGGTCATGTTGCAAGTGCAAAAAACGCTGTCGAGGCCACATCTACACTTCTACGTTCATTTGTGACCTGCGCTTCATGGGAGGGATGGCATTGGAGTGGGGAGAGTGCAAAGGTTCCTGACCTGGATGCATGCTGGCCTGGAGAGTTACAGAGATGAGGAAACATCGCAAACACTTGCGACATTTACCGTGGATCACAGGAGATTGACAGGTCACATTATTGACCTTTATACTCTTATGAGGGGCATAGAATGGGTGGACAGAAGGCAACATTTCCCCTTGGCGCAGGGCTGACTAACATGGTGGCGTTTATTTAAGTTGAGTGCCAAGAGGTTGACAGGTGAGGTGCTGAGTAATGTTTTGGACAGAGTAATGTGGGACACACTGGCTGAAAGGGTGGTGGAGGTACAAACCCTCCTAAGATGCAATAAGTCTTTGGATGTGCAGCAGCGATGCCATGGCATGTTAGGCCAAGAGGATAGTGGTCACAAATGGGATAAGGTGACTTTGGAAGGTGCTAGAGACGCGCATCCTCAAGGGGCCGAGGGACCTTTGTGTATGACCCACACGTCTGACTGTATCAGTCTGTGATTGAGCAGTGTTGCTACATTATCGATTACAGCAACCATCAGTGCTTTGGATGGTGGGGAGACAGAGTGGATGGGACTGTGGCCCTCAAATACCTGGCCGTTTGCCTCCTCCCCAGCTCCATGGCCTGCTCCTCATAATTGGTGAGGTGCTGCAGCACGGCGTGCCCACCAACAGTCTGCTGCCACCGCATATTGCTCTCAGTTTTTGCCTGCAGAACATAGAAGAGCATTTATTGGGGCTGATCGCTCATGTACTCTGCCCGTGCACGCCGCACCCCAACCGCAGTGGCCCATCTGAGGCCTCCAGCAGCTCCTGTACACACTACTGGTGATCAGTCCCCAGAAGATAGTACGGCTGCTCCCAACCCCCTCCCCCAATGGCCACCTTGGACACATTCGGCGTCCATCACTTTGAATAACACACGGGTCTTAGCGCCCATGGCAAGGAGGCGCAACTAGGTGCGGTGCCGAGGCCAGCAGATGGCTTTTGGCCACAACACCTTGAGGCTCCCCTTCCACCATCTCATCACCAACAATAAGACGTGTGTTGGAGTTCTGAGTATGTGTCTAGTTGCCTCCCCTGCAGGTTGCCCCCAGACTACTCAAATGCGACAAACACCAACATATGCTGCAGGGGGAACACATCTTCTCCTCAACCACTGAGGCTGATGTAAACATGGTCACTATCTGTTTGCCCACCCAGCGTGCGCCAAATGCCCAGTGCAGTAATGACACTAAGATGTGGTGGGGGGGGGGGCCTCAAAGGCTAAGGCTATCTGCAGGGTAAAATGGCCAAGGCTGACATGGTATTCACCCTTCCAGAGTGCAACAAATCATTGAAGCACTTGCGGCACTGTGTTCCTGTGCGCCGCACAGCATCTTGAGAGGTAACAGCCTCCGTCACCTCCTGCCATGCCTGCCTGGTCACGTGGGGCGCCCTCCTCCTCCCATCCTCCGGAAACAAGACATCCTGATGGTTGGACACCTCTTCGAGGAGGACAGCAAGGCAGGCATCTGAAAACCGAGGGGCACAGTGGCCCCCCGCTGGCCTACCCTGCAGCCTGCCCCCCTCCTCCTCCTCTGCTCTCACCTCTTGTGCTGCTCGATGACTGGCCATGGTGAACAGCCTAAAGGAGGCTGCCTGGCCATTCTTTATACAGACTGCCGGTTCCCCATTGGAACCAGCGGCCTGAACACGCCCACCACCGATTTAATTTTCCCGATGAACAATGGAGTCGGAACCCCACTGGGCGGGCCTTAATTGGCCCGTCCGCGCAAAATGGCGGTGTGGCCCATTTCGGCGGCGGGGATCAGCTGCCCGCCCGCCGCCGAGTCGGTTGGGCCTGTCCGCCCATCAAACGCAAAATTCTGCCCTAAGTGCGGTGGTGGGCAGTTTCAGCAGCGCCCACCCCACTGTCCGAAATGGCGGGAACTCGTGCTCGATTCTGCACTTGGAGGGTGATTAATTATGCAAAGGTGCATATTGATCCGAATGACCTGGCTGGCCGGGAGTTGATTCGTGCGGCCGCTGTCAGCTGTTGCGTCTGGGCGCCATTTTTAAAGGCTAGTCCAACACACAATCTCACTCTCTCCAGCCCATCAGAGATGTCTGGCAGCCAGAAGAGGAAGGCTGAGAGCCTGAAGAACAAGGCAGCACCCACTTCACACACCGGACCCTCCAGGCCTTGATCAGAGGGGTGCAGGCGCACAAGGCACGTGCCCTATCCCAGGGATGGCTATAGGACGTACAGCAGCCTCACCTCTCCGGCCTGGGAGGCCATCACGGAGCAGGTCAGTGCAGCTGGCAACTGTGCTCAAAATGCTATCCAGTGCAGGAAAAGGGTGATCTCCCACTCCGCCAAGGTAAGTCATACTTCAACTCCCTCCAATATCAACTCTCATCATGGCATCATGCACTCAAAAGGCTACCCTCTTCAGGGATTTCACACAACCATTAGCGGGGGACACATATCAACACTCATTCTCTCACTGAGACTTTCACATCACCACCATCCCACCTATCATCACACTTCATCCTCTGGTCCTTCTGGGGAGGGCTTACCACACAGGGGACACGCATCTCACCCAACCTCTGCTCCATCCCTTCTCATCACATGCCTTTATTTCTTCTTCACACAGGCCAAGCTGGCACAGAACAGGCATGAGAGATTGCAGACTGGGGGTGGGACGGCCGACATCATTGCCCTCACTGAGTTCAAGGAGGCTGCAGCTGAGCTGGCTGGGGAGGACAGGGATTGCTCCTGTGGGGAAGGAGAGATCAGCTTCTCCCACAAACCTAGTACTGATCACAGCTCCATCACCTCATCAAATCCTGATATTCACAGTGAGTCATGTGCAGTCTTATCTAGCTCATGCTCATTAAGTGAAACTTTATTTTCTATTTTCTAGGCACCAGCAGATCGAGGCCCCCAAGGCAGTCCAACACCAGTGCGAGCCCCAGACCATATCTGAAGAGGAAGCTCTGGAAGAACCATAACGGCGCTCGCACACACCCTCCACCAACTCAGAGACACACACGTCAGTGTGGCACAGCTGTAGATTAGGCTTGGACTCACTTTCTGGAGATCTCCTTGCTGACACGTCCCCGCAGCAGTCAGAGGCAGGGACAGCCCAGGTCTTTGGTACTCGGAGGGCTGCTGGAGACCAGCGACCCGCTCAGTCCAAGTCAGATGATGAGCCCCTGGAAGCGGCTGTGAACTCAATGCTGGAGAGGCAACGAGAGGCGGCAGAACATCAGGCAGGGATTCGACAGTCACTCAGCAGACTAGAGTGAATGATGCAGGATTCCATCCGTGTTCTGTCTGATGTCGCGGAGATGCGTTTAAATATTTATTTGAAGCGTGTGATGTAAGCATTTCTAACCCTTCTTGCTCAAGGAACACCATTGAGTGAGGGCAGCTCATCAACATTGATATTCTAGCGGCATTTTTGTCTCCTCAGTGGCAGTGGCAGGAGAAAAGACATGCACAGGAGGAGGAGATCCCGAGGCATGTCCACACCTCAGTCGCAGCAGTGTTTGCATCATTAGGTAAAGGCTTCAACTCTTCTCCCGCATCGCTCTCGTTCCTCAGTGGACTCTCAGTTCCCAGAGTGAGCTCACTCATAGGGCCCCACGGATCAAAGCAAAGATCATGGCCTGGTGATTCATGAGGCCAGAACATGGATGTGTGAATGCAGGACTTGTTCTTGCTGCAAGTGGGTGGACATTCCCTGAGTCAAAAGGAGATGTCATTGAGAGCTAGGAGAGATGTGGCCATATTCCCTCACTTAACCTGTCCTGGAACCTGTCAGCTACTACTGTATCACGAACACGCCTCTCACGTCTTCCTTTCTCCATGACCTGATCAGCATCGTGTGGCTCATGGGCCTCCAGATCTTCATCCTCTGATGCGCTCTCATCCTCCTCCAGTTCGTTCTCTGGCAGGGGTTCACCTCTTTGAATTGCCAGATTGTGAAGGGCACAACACCCTGCGGTGATGTGGGAAACCCTGTCGGGAGTGTACTGGAGTAAGCCATCTGAGCAGTCCAAGCATTTGAAGCACATCTTCAGAAGTCCTATGGTCTGCTCTATAAGGGACCGTGGGGAGCTGTGAGCAGTGTTGTTCCTCTCCATGGATGGACTCTTAAGAATGATGCACCAGTGTCATCAGCTAGTGTATCAGTAGGTACCCCTTATCCCCAAACAGCCATCCCTGTAGATGTAATGGCCCCTCAAAAATCTCAGGCACCTGGGAGTGACCCAGGATGTAGGAGTCATGGCAACTCCCAGAGTATCATGCGCAAACGTGCAGTACGTGTATCCGGTGATCACACACCAGTTGTACATTGATTGAGTGATGGTCCTTGAGGTTTATAAACATTAAGGCCTGCTGCCATGGAGCCCATATAGCCACATGGGTCCAGTCCATTGCACCCTGCACTGTTGGGAAGGTTGAGATGTCGGCGAAGCTGGTGAATCTCTCAGCCTGGTTATCTTCGTCCAGAGCAAACCTAACATAATGATGGGCCTTTGATGTGTTGCGGACTGAGAGATGCCACACGGGTCCCCTGTTGATCCTTGGAAAGAACCAGAGGCCAAGAAATTGAGTGCTGCGGTCACCTTCAAAGCCACTAATAGGGGATACCCTCCAACTCCACATGGCATCAGGTCTTCATGAAGAATGTGGCACATGTGATGTACCAGAGCTCGGGACAAGCACAAACGTGCACGGCATTGCCTCTCACTCATCTGTAAATAGGGTACTCTTCTACGATAAACCTTAGGTCTGGCAAGTCACCCTGACCCTCCTGTTCATGCTCTGGCTCCATGTCCATGTCCCTCCTGCTGGAGCTGCGCATGGAGTCGCCTCTCCCTCCTTTGCCTCCTCCATTGCATTAGGACTCTGACAAAGGCAGCATTGAACCCTGGATCCATATGTGCTTTTGCCTTTTCTCTGAAAGGAAACATTGAAGACATTCAAGGGGAAAGAAAGTGAAGCTCAGAAAATGACATGTTTGGAAACTATAAGGTCCATAGCTTTTCCTGAACTATTTGCATGGTGGCTGATGCCGCCTTGTCCCTGAGACACTAGCACACACATCGAGATGACCAAGATGGCATCACAGATGTATAACATCTTCAATCCTGCGTGGGATGCTAAAGTTCAATTGAGATGAGTGACCCAACCTAGCTCTGTGCTCCAATCTCTGATGTGGCATATTAATGAACAATCAGTTGCTCATGGTTCATGAGTGGATGCCCTTTGGCCTGTTAGGAGTGTCAATTCTGGTGAACATGTGACAGGCCTTCATTGATGGAATGCCATATATGATACAGCTGTACCTCATTCACTATTGCCTACATTGCCAAATTCTAAATTCCTGTGTGTTACTCTTGAGACGCAGCAGCTGTGATGTGAAGCCACTGAGTCCTGAGTAGCCCTTTAACAGTGCTAATGAAGCCATTGACTTTAAGTGGCTTTCATCGCAAGGAGGTCTTCCTCCTTTCTTTCTAAGCAGACTCCTGTGGCAACAAGAGGTTAGAGGGTGACCCCAAAAAGGTTCCCCTTCTGTTTGCCCTTCCCTTTCACTGCCTTTCTACAGCCTTCCCTCCCTATTCCCCACCTAGTGTTTGCCCTTCCCCTCACTGCCATTCTACAGCCTTCCTTCCCCATTCCCTACCATGTGTTTGCCCTTCTCCCTCACTGCCATTCCATAGCCTTCCCTCCCCTTTTCTTCCCTCGTGTTCATCAGCCCCACCTTCACCCCACAGCCCACTCCTGGTTGAAATGCTAGTTTCTGAAAGTGGAGGCCTGCATGAGTACCATGGCACAGTAGTGATCCTTGGGACAATGTAGGCAAAGAGCAGTAGCAGACCAGCCCTACAGCCCCAGCAGAGTGGTGTTCATTGCAACAAGACCGGCGCAGCGCTATGGCAGGTAGGCTATGTACGTTCCACTCACGCCAAAATTACCAATGAACTGAGGTCTGACTTGTGCACGCCACTCCTTTTCAAATGGATTTGAGGCTGACATAATTTCCCGCTAGCGTAACACAAAAGGTTGGGAGGCCTGACAAGATTCTGGTGAGTAGCTGTTTTAACGAGCATTCATGACATGTTAATGAATGCAAATGGCGTTCGCATCACTAGTCGGCAGGATAACCAGCCTGCCATAAACCCACCATCGGGAGAATTGCAACCTAGTGTTATGATGGTGGATGTGTGACTTTTTACCTGCAGCTGGATTCTCCGCTCCCACCCGCCACGAAACCCACCACGGGCAGGATGGGAAAATTCTAGATTTTTTGAGTACTTATAACTTTGCTTCAGTTGAACTAGAAATCATCAGTCTTTAACTTAACAATTATTATGGGTGACATCATAGAGTCATGGGGGGAGTTTTACGGCCCCCACAGGCGTTTTTGCAGGCGGGGAAGGTGCGTACAATAAAACGTGTGGCTAGCCACTGCTTTCCTGCCCCACCCCGACCTGTCAGTAGGTAAGGCATCAACCTTGTATAAAATATATGAATATATATAAATCAATAATTAAGTAATATAAATGCATAATTTACACCGACTCCCACAGCTACCTCGACACCCCGCTTCCTGTAAGGACTCCATCCCATTCTCTCAGTTCCTTCGCCTCCGTCGCATCTGTTCTGATGACGCTACCTTCAAAAACAGTTCCTCTGACATGTCCTCCTTCTTCTTTAACCGAGGTCGTTGACAGGGCCCTCAACCGTGTCTGGCCCATCTCCCGCGCATCCGCCCTCACGCCTTCTCCTCCCTCCCAGAAACATGATAGGGTCCCCCTTGTCCTCACTTATCACCCCACCAGCCTTCGCATTCAAAGGATCATCCTCCGCCATTTCCGCCAACTCCAGCATGATGCCACCACCAAACACATCTTCCCTTCACCCCCCCCGGCGGCATTCCGTAGGGATCATTCCCTCCAGGACACCCTGGTCCACTCCTCCGTCACCCCCTACTCCTCAACCCCCACCTATGGCACCTCCCCATGCCCACGCAGAAGATGCAACACCTGCCCCTTCACTTCCTCTCTCCTCACCGTCCAAGGGCCCAAACACTCCTTTCAAGTAAAGCAGCATTTCACTTGCATTTCCCCTAACTTAGTCCACTGCATTCGTTGCTCCCAATGCGGTCTCCTCTACATTGGAGAGACCAAACGCAAACTGGGTGACCGCTTTGCAGAACACCTGCGGTCTGTCCGCAAGAAAGACCCAAACCTCCCTGTCGCTTGCCATTTTAACACTCCACCCTGCTCTCTTGCTCACATGTCTGTCCTTGGCTTGCTGCATTGTTGCAGTGAAGCCCAACGCAAACTGGAGGAACAGCACCTCATCTTCCGACTAGGCACTTTACAGCCTTCCGGGCTGAATATTGAATTCAACAACTTTAGATCTTAAACTCCCTCCCCCCATCCCCACCCCATTTCTTCCCCCTCCCTTTTGTTTTTTTCAATAATTTATATAGATTTTTCTTTTCCCAGCTAGTTCCATTATTTTTAAATCTACAACTAATACCTTGTCAGTCTTTCCACCCCACCCCCACTAGAGCTGTACCTTGAGTGTCCTGCCATCCATTCTTAATTAGCACTTTTCTTAGATAATATCACCACCTTCAACACCTCTTTGATCCTTTTGTCTGTGACATCTTTTGATTATCTGCTCCTATCACTGCTTGCTTGTCCCTACAACCACCCCACCCTCAACTTCTCTCCCCCCACCCCCCACCTTAAACCAGCTTATATTTCACCTCTCTCCTAACTACACTTAGTTCTGTTGAAGGGTCATGTGGACTCGAAACGTCAACTCTTTTCTTCTCCACCGATGCTGCCAGACCTGCTGAGTTTTTCCAGGTAATTCTGTTCTTGTTTTGTATAATTAATGTAAGATCACATGACAACAGAGCGTGGAGACAGATTGTTCTATATAGAGCCTCATGCTGCACCTGTATTGTACATAATATGATGTTCAATAAGAGGTAGAGTTTACCAACAGCTTTGCCTCCAGCATTATCTGTAAGACCAGGCCCTCAACTACCACATCTAATACCCACAACAATAATAAGATTGTACACCTCTATTAAACCTCCCCTCAGTTTCCTTCACTTCTGATTGACTCTGAACATGGATTTTTCTCTCATTCTTGTGAATTCTGACTGGGAGGTAGAATCTCACTATACCCAGGGGACTTATCTCTCCTGAGTTCAAATGAATCAAATCATCTCAACTAGGTTTTATGTTATATCTATGATTTTTTTATATATAGAAAAAGACACTGGAAGAGAAAAATGCAGGGCTCTGGTGAAAGCGATTAATTGATAGCTCTTTCAAAGAGCCTGCACAGGTACAGTGGGCCAAATGGCCTCCAAATGTACAATTCTTTGCCAACAAATATTGTAATATCTGGGCTAACTTTCATTGTCCGAAGTACATTAGTTTGGACTTCCCAGCTGAATCTTAATCCACATCTTCCATCCTTATTAATTTCTGAATTTAACTCATTAAGAGCCAAGTTTAACTTAATAGCATTTCTAACATATAGCACACCAAAACGTCCTATGGGGGTATAGTCAGAAGTTATGAAATACACCTGGGAGATATGTTGGAATAAAAAGTATGAAAGCTGTGTGTCACTCGAGTAACAAGGCTACCAGCCATTCTGGGAGTGTGTAAGCACAGAACATTTAGACTCCTTATGGTAGCATTCATGTGGCAACATTACACAGGACCTAGGAACAATACTAGCATGACTATTTAGAAAATCGAGCAATTGGTAAAATGCAGTGCATTCGCCCTTTGAGGACCAAACAGCACCATGTTGTTTGGCCGATGGAGCTTCACCTCTTGGATGTTGTCTCACTCTGCAGTTTGTATCAATGCAAAGATGGAACTGCTTTATGTCATTCAAAACTACAGTGTAGTTTAATTGGCCTATAGAGTACTCTGATTTTATAGATCTCAGTTCCACTTATTTGATCTTAACACTTGAGAAGTTATATGGAGCAAATAGTTGTATTCCAAATCAAAAAGAACATCACCTGGCTGTTCATTTGTGCTGGAAATTTCCTCGCGGTTTCTCCTCATTAACTGCTGTGACACCAGCAGATGATCAGGAAAATCTCCAGAGAGCCACATTAATGGGGTTTCTGCTGATCCTCCAGCAAATGAAAATAACCAAGGAAATTCACAGCAATGGCATTTTTTGTAAGATTGACTGGTGCAACATCCTTCTCATCAAATATGTAAAGCAAGCTTAACACCATTCTATCATCATTCCTTAGCTTTTAACAACAAATATCTATAAAATATATTTTTTAACCTTTGGGAGCCTGTATTTCTCTCTTAAATGGACCCTGAGAGTTGCTCTTTCGGCTTTCTTCTGTACAAACATGCCATCTCGTTCCATCCTGAAATCAGAAAGAAGTATATACTTTCAAAAGCAGAACAAAAAAATGACCTAAAAGATAAATTGACTGCATCTGGAAAGAGCTGATCTTCATTCTAAGTTGTTTGTTGTATTTGGTTGTACAATTTTCAGGCACTGAAATCATTTTGTTAGGGGGAAGAAAGTAAATGGTAAGGGAGAATTCATTATAAGGGAATGAATTACTTAAGTTAGAATCTATAGGCAGGCCAGCGCAAATCAGTAAATCAACAATTAAACAGTTAAACCAGATGAACCTTATACACCCTCAGGGTTTGCAATCACCAGCAAGGTCCTGGGAGTTAGACTGGAGTCAGAGGATGGCAATAACACAGATTAAGTGTGCTTTTTAACAGATAGGGGGAGGACAGATGGTCCCAACTTAGATAGGAAGGCAGGTCTCTGCCTGGGTGAAGGTAGGGTCAGATGATGCATGTACCTTTGTACCAGAGACTTGTCTGTTTAATATAAACCTATGTATTGGCAAGATCGAAATCTGGAAACTGTTCTTGTACGTGACCAATAATGTATAAATATGGTCAACACTTGTAGTTTAGCAGAGTACTGTCTCGAGCTGCATTGAGATGGTGCCCTCCTTGCAATTGCTCGAATAAATGATCGTAACCTGTACCTGAATCTCCTGTGGTCCATTCGTCAAAGACACCACAACAATTTGGCGTAGTCGGCAGAATACTTGGATCGGATCCTCGGGATGGCTCTGCAAAGTGGGTGAGTATATTCATTTACCACCCGTAGTTAGTGCAGTAAGCCTACCCGAGAATGGTCCGGGCAAGTATCAAAGAATCAAAAGGAGGACTCAGGACAGGAGATAGGAGGTGCCAGGGGTAATAGGCGGAGCCGTGCAGGTGGGCTAGCGGGGCCAAAGCTGCGCAGGAAGGCCGGAACCATTACCCAGTTAAGAGGAGGGCGGAGCCGTGATGCCATGTTACGGTTTGAAATATAACCTTAGCCAAAGCCGCGCAGGAAGGCCAGACCCCAGTGAAACCGCACATACATACCTCAGATAATTAAGTTGTTAGGACTGTGCGAACGTACCGCGCAGAGATAGACGGAAAATAGGAATAGAATGCCGTCAGGGAAACAACATAGCGCTATGGAACTCGACCGGGGAACCGCAGACTCCGTTACGAGGTTCATATCGGAACAACAGTCAAAAATAATCACTAAAATGCAGAAGGAGGGGTGGAACCCACAGGGAACCCCTGGAGAACAAAAACAGTGGTGGTTAGAGCAAAAAAAAGATAAGGAAAAGAAAGGGATGATGGTTATTATCGCACTGTACCTACAGTTGTGCAGAAGGGTTAATACTAAATTCCAGTCGATTAGAGAGAGAGAAACAAAGTCAGACCCAGGACAGATCAGAACAGTGGCAGCAGCAGCCTGCAGTGACACTGATCAAGAGGGGGAAAGCTCCGAAGGAGAAACCTATGAAGTAGCTGAGGCAGTTCCACCCTCAATGAACCAACCGCCCCACTGTGCCCATTGAATCCCGTGGCCCCTATGGCAATAACCGTTAGGAAAAGTAAAGTCGGGAAAGGCGAATTGAAACCCAAAGAGAGAAAGGGGGCTGAGGAATAGGGGGAGGATGAAGAGATTGAGAGGGTTACAGAGAAAGTTAAGCACGTACCATTCAGCCCAGGGGAAAAACAGGTTTTGCTTAAAGAACTGCTGACACTTAAAACTTGGCATAGCAACCCAGATTTTTGGACCAAACTGCGGGAAATGCAAGATTTCCATGCAATGCATCCCCTTCATAATCACATACTGGTGAAGGCTAAATGCCCAGGGGATATCTGGGGAAGATTACCCCTGCAGTCTAGGGGTGGAGACTGGGCGAAACCTGGGGACGTCACAGATCGGGAGAAGGCGACAGCCCTGCACAGGGAGTTTGAGAGGGCAGTCAAGGAAGCCTTGGGGGAGGGGGAAACTAATTGGGGGTGTATGATGTCCCGTGCGGGATGACGAGATTTTCCTGAAAATGTGGAAGGATGATTGGGACCCGAAATTGTCTGTAACTTAAAAAAATGAATTGATCTAAGTTACAAGAGCTGCTTGTGCTAGAGAGAGAGAGAAAGAGAGAAAAGGGGCGTACCCCTAGGGGAGTTATAAGCACTGACAGGCAGTAGCAGGGGAAATGTGAGCTTTCATCAGTTTGATTGTCCCAGAAGGTGCAGCCTTCAAGATGCCTTTATTTCCCCCGCTGCTATTTGAAGTTTCGTTTAGAATATGAGAATTTTAAGGCATTAAGTTAAGGATAGAGGAATATAAGTACATACCTCTAAATATATGTTTGTTTGTGTGCAAGGAAGTATTTGTATGTGAACTTTAAAGTGTTTTCTTCCTTAATTGTCATTTGTGTATGTAGTTCAGCACTTTAGGGTTGAAAGCCCCATGTTAGGTTAAAGGAAAAGTATACTAAAACTTTCCAAAGTTTTGAGTATAAGGTTTGAGTTGAGATTTCTGGCAAAAAGGGTCGCAATTTGAAGGTATCATGAAGCTAGACAGGGTTAGATGAACCAATCTTTGTACCACCCCCTTTGCAGACTAGCATCACCAGCTTCCAAACTGATTGGGATTGATACATACGAGTTACATTAACTCATACGAGTTAGTATTCTAAAATTCTGAGGGGAAAAATTACCTGAAGTTCAAGGGATTCTAGGAAAACCAAAAGGAATAAACACATGGTCTAGGTGGTTCCAATGGAAAAATCTTTTGATGAGATGAATTAAATATGAAAGGAAATTTGCATTCCAACAGCACTGTAATTTGAATTTGGGACAATCTTGAGGTGTAAAGTGCAGTGTAGTTTAGAAGGTTACTTTTGAATCGCTAGGGTACTATCTAAGACAAAGAATGTGTCGATAAACATACGGGAATTATAACTTGGATACAAATCAATACACATAAGAAAGAGGTAGTTTTAATTTTGATAGTGTAAATTACAGTTCTTACAAAGTTTAAAATTTGAGGTTTGGTTCCTGATAATTCCTCAAAAGGGAATTTTCATTTTAAAAGGTTTGACAACAATTGGCACTAATTCAAATGCTGCAAGCTTTTGTATTTGTAAAGTCTGTTCCCAAAATATGAAGCTAAGCTCAAGACCTTGACAAAGTTTGGCAGAAATCCAATTTTTGGCCGAGTTAATGAATCTGGGATAATGCAAAAAAAAAGTCAGACATAATTTAGTGGGACAATAAGATGTTGTTTGAGAAGAAGATAAGGAAGCAAAGCATGCCAATGCTTGATTTCTGTTTTAAAACTGTTATGAGAATACTTTATTGGACTGTAAAGTCTCTCCAGACAACCTGAACAAGACATAGGAGCAGAAATTAGGCCAATCGGCCCATCGAGTCTGCTCCGCCATTCAATCATGGCTGATAAGTTTCTCAACCCCATTCTCCCACCTTCTCCCCGTAACCTTTGATCCCCTTACCAATCAAGAACCTATCTATCTCGGTCTTAAATACACTCAATGACCTGGCCTCCACAGCCTTCTGTGGCAATGGATTCCATAGATTCACCACTCTCTGGCTAAAGAAGTTTCTCCTCATCTCTGTTCTAAAAGGTCTTCCCTTTACTCTGAGGCTGTGCCCTAGGGTCCTAGTCTCTCCTACTAATGGAAACATCTTCCCCACGTCCACTTTATCCAGGCCTTTCAGTATTCTGTAAGTTTCAATCAGATCCCCCCTCATCCTTCTAAACTCCATCGAGTATAGACCCAGAGTCCTCAAACGTTCCTCATATGTTAAGCCTTTCATTCCTGGGATCATTCTCGTGAACCTCCTCTGGACCTTCTCCAGGGCCAGCACATCCTTCCTGAGATACGGGGCCCAAAATTGCTCACAATATTCTAAATGTGGTCTGACCAGAGCCTTATAAAGCCTCAGCAGCACAAACCTGCTTTTATATTCTAGTCCTCTCGAAATAAATGCCAACATTGCATTTGCCTTCCTAACTACCGACTCAACCAGCAAGTTAACCTTAAGAGAATCCTGGACTAGGACTCCCAAACCCTTTGCACTCCAGATTTCTGAATTCTCTCCCCATTTAGAAAATAGTCCATGCCTCTATTTTTCCTACCAAAGTGCATGACCTCACACTTCCCCACATTGTATTCCATCTGCCACTTCTTTGCCCATTCTCCTAACCTGTCCAAATCCTTCTGCAGCCTCCCCGCCTCTTCAATACTACCTGTCCCTCCACCTATCTTTGTATCATCTGCAAACTTAGCCAGGATGCCCTCAGTTCCTTCATCTAGATCATTAATGTATAAAGTGAAAAGTTGTGGTCCCAACACTGACCCCTGCGGAACTCCACTAGTCACCGGCCGCCATCCTGAGAAGGACCCCCTTATCCCCACTCTCTGCCTCCTGCCAGACAGCCAATCTTCTATCCATGCTAATACATTGCCTCTAACGCCATAGGCTCTTATCTTACTGAGCAGCCTCCTGTGTGGCACCTTGTCAAAGGCCTTCTGGAAGTCCAAGTAGATAACATCCATTGACTCTCCTTTGTCTAACCTACTCATTACCTCCTCAAAGAATTCTAACAGATTTGTCAGGCATGACCTCCCCTTGATGAAACCATGCTGACTTTGCCCGATTTTACCATGCACTTTCAAGTATTCTGAAATCTCCTCCTTAATAATGGACTCTCAAATCTTACAAACGACTGAGGTCAGGCTATACGGCCTGTAATTTCCCGTCTTTTGCCTCACTCCCTTCTTAAACAGGGGGGTTACATTAGTGATTTTCCAGTCCTCTGGGACCCTCCCTGACTCCAGTGATTCCTGAAAGATCACCACTAACGCCTCCACTATCTCTTCAGCTATCTCCTTCAGAACTCTGGGGTGTAATCCATCTGGCCCAGGTGATTTATCCACCTTCAGACCTTTCAGTTTTCCTAGCACCTTCTCCTTGGTAATGGCCACCATACTCACCTCTGCTCCCCGACTCTCTTGAACTTTGGGGATGTCACTCGTATCTTCCACTGTGAAGACTGACGCAAAGTACCTATTCAGTTCCTCCGCCATTTCTTTGTTCCCCACTATTACTTCTCTAGCGTCATTTTCCAGCGGCCCAATGTCCACTTTTGCGTCTCTCTTACCCTTTATATATCTAAAAAAAACTCTTGCAATCTTCTTTTATATTAATGGCTAGTTTACCCTCATATTTAATCTTCTCCCTCCTTATTTCTTTTTTAGTTGTCCTCTGTTGGTCTTTGTAGGCTTCCCAATCCCCTGGTTTCCCACTGCTCTTCGTAACTGTTGCATGTGTAAAATGGTATGAGGTAAGTAGGAGAAAGAGTTAGGGAAAGAGGACATAATGTACAAACTGTTTTAAGGGAAGTGAATTTGATAATCTGGCCATCGATTGAGACAGTGGAAATGCACAGGGGGAGATAGCAAGGATCTAGAGACAGAGATCCTTGTTGACACAGAATAGTTAATACGGCCTAAAGAGCAAGGAAATATTATAAACAATCAAGACAATAGAGAAACTGAAATCAAGAGAATCTTAGGATGATCTTGGTCAGGGAAAAAAACTTAGAGGTAAAACTATATGGAATCTGTAGTTCAGGAATTGAAATGTAAGGAGAAATAATACTTAACAATTTACCACAAGATGGATATAGGTAAAGGGAAAGCTGGAAAAAGGCTAAATAGATGTATTGTATTAATGTGCCTGCGAGCTACAAGCTAAAACCACAGGGCTAACACCTTGATGACAGGCAGAGTTAAGCGGCTCCCAGAGAGAACTGCCACTGGAATTGAAGATACTGAGGCATTAAAAAATAGGATAAGAAGGTGCATTGTAGAGTTATTTAAGGAATTGAGGTCTGACGTGGGACAGCAGCAGGAGCGAGTAAACTGGAAGGAGTGGGGGTGCCTACCCAGATGGATTCAGATCAGGGAACTCATTTCACAGGAAGAGTCATTAAAGAAATGTATAAATTTAAATATAAACAGAAATTCCACATTCTCTACCAGCCACAGAGCTCGGGGATGGTGGAAAAGATGAACTGAACTTTTAAAAAAAAAAACATCAATCACAAAAGCAATTCAAGAGACAGGGATCAGCCCAATATTCTAATGCGCCTTAGGGGCTACCCCAAGCAGGACCGCCGGGTTCACCCCATTTGAAATAATGACAAGGAGAGCAATGCAGTTACCGGAGCGAATCATAGTAGGAGTGGGAGATGTAGGACCACTAAAAGGAAGGATGCGAGACTATGTAAGGGAAATAAGCAAGCAATTGCATGAGTTAAGGAAGGAAGTCAGAGACTGACAGGTGGTTAAGGATATGGAAACAGGCAAGTCCAAAGAGCAACAATGGACCAAGTGGGGAATAAGGTGATGGTCAAGGTGAGCCTGGAGCAAACAGGCATGGACCATACGAGGTAATTATGACAGTTAATACATGCGCACTTGTAGATATGAGAATGGGAAGTAAATGGAAGCATTTTACCCCGTTAAAGATACATGACAATTGACCAAGCGGTAACCCGGAGAACAGGAGCCGATGTTATTGTCTCCACAGATCTATGATCCTGGTCGTGGGCGTATCAGTACTGGCAACAAGGTCGGGGATCATCACTGCTCATCCCGCACCGCAGGAGGAACTTTGGTACAGCACGGACAGTGCCGAATACGACACGCAATGGGGAATGATAAATGTAACGGTAGGAGAACAAGTGCTTTCGAATTGTAGTAAGGGTTTGCTTCAGATTGGGCGTGGGAGATCCGCCACTATCCAGCCACCTTCCACATCTACTTCCACAGTCCGAGTAGAGATAATTGAAGCCCCTCAAAGCACACTGACTGACCCATCTTGTCTGACTATGCATCCAGGACCGATGAATGGTTTGGTACTGATTAATCAGAAGTTTTGTATGATAATGTACACCACGAGCTGGTATCTGTAGTCTTGAACATATCTGGAATTGCCCCGCCCCAGTGGTGCTCAACCCATATTCGAGCACTATATACGGCTCGAATGGGCCAGCTGATGACTGAAACATCTCAGTTCAACAGCAAGATGTAACCAGGCTTGGGAGGGAACCATGTTAAGCGCAGCCTGATAAATGACGCTGCCACGTTATTCAACACAGGGACATCAATAGTTAATTCCATCGACCTAGCAACTAGATCAGAAGGTCCGTACCCTGAGCTTTAAGCTTAAGGAGATTTTAGGGCGGGGACAGGGGATCCAGGATACACAATTAGATACGTGACATGATTAATTCAAAGCCTGGCTACCGTGCTCGAAAGTCATGCAGGGACTATCGACAAATTGATTGAAATAGGGGAAAATATTTCAGACGAAGTGAGCAGAAATGATGTTTGCAGCACCTATGGATCTTGGGCACTGGAACAAGCCTGAGAGAATTTAAGACAGATTAATGAAGGGATAGTTCCTTTATGGGTAACTAATGAGCATTTATTTAATCTTTCACGACACAAGAATCATGACTTGACCGGTTGCCAGCTCAGAGGTTTAACACGCATATATAGACTGAATGTTGAATGTATAGTGAATAGTATATGCTAATAGGCATTGTATTAGTAATACCTGTCATACCTATGTCAACACCCGGCAGGACATTATATAAAGTAGAAAATATTTGGGTTATACGGAGGGGGATTACTATATTAGATATCATGATATTCCACCATACGCAGTAGACATAGAAGGAAATATAGTTAGCACCACATTAGAAGGGTGTAGCATAGAAGCCTCCGCAGTAGTATGTGCACATCCAATATATGAGACAGATGAAGCTAAGTGGATTTAAAGCAGCAGCAAACTGTACAATGGAAACTATATGGGCTGCAAAAGAACCGACCCATGTTGCATATACAGGGAATGGGAGATATTGTATCACCACTTGGCAGGAAAGAATCCAGTACGGAAGCAACTGGATATGCCCCATCCATAATCATTCAGTGTACCTACACCCACAGGTGCCAGAAAGGGTAGGGAAAGTGGAACTGGTTGAAATATACAAGAGAGGAACGACTACTATTCAGGTCAAGGAAAGCCTTAAGGATAAAAACAGAATTACCTGGAAAAAATCAGCAGGTCTGGCAGCATCAGCGGAGAAGAAAAGAGTTGACGTTTCGAGTCCTCATGACCCTTCATCAGAACCGTGTTGAAGGGTCATGAGGACTCGAAACGTCAACCCTTTTCTTCTCCGCTGATGCTGCCAGACCTGCTGAGTTTTTCCAGGTAATTCTGTTTTTGTTTTGGATTTCCAGCATCCGCAGTAGTTTTTTGTTTTTAAGCCTTAAGGATAACCCGACACAGTATCTGAACCAGTTCTCCTATGAAATTCCCCTATTACCAGAGCACCTAACCACGATTCAGAGACAGGCTCAGCAGGTATACACTGCAGCAACAGGTTAGAGCCTTAAAGACGGATATTGAATAAATGGATGCTTCTACCTGGTGGGAGGATTTGTGGAATTGGGGCTCGAATGTACAGATACACCCCTGGATTCGGATTATCTCCCATGCCCTAGGTATACTTCAATTAATATTGATTATATATCTAACATACTTGATTCATTGCACCCAGAAATCACAAAAAAGGTGGCGCTGGGAGAGTTTTAACAGGCGGAGAAGGAATTTCATAAGCCTGAGGTCTGAATTGAATGGCCAGATGATACAGATGGTCTGACGGTGCCCTTTACAACCCAAAGCTGGATACCTGGCCAGCATCAATGGGCGGCGGTGTGTAAAGGGACGGACAGTACCACTATAGTTGGCTACCTTGGGCTAGGCTAAGGGCTAAATGGGGGGACTGTTACGGGGAAGAAAGTAAATGAGAATTTATGGTAAGGGAGAATTCATTATAAGGTAATGAATTACTTAAATTAGAATCTATAGGCAGGCTAGCGCAAATCAGTAAATCAACAATTAAACATTTAAACCAGATGAACCTTATACACTCTCAAACTTTGTACTCCCTCAGGGTTTGCAATCACCAGCAAGGTCCTGGGAGTTAGACTGGAGTCAGAGGATAGCAATAACATAGATCAAGTGTGCTTTTCAACAGATAGGGGAAGGACAGATGGTCCCAGCTTAGATAGGAAGGCAGGTCTCTGCCTGGGTGAAGTTAGGGTCAGATGATGCATGTACCTTTGTACCAGAGACTTGTCTGTTTAATGTAAACCTATATGTTGGCAAGATTGAAATCTGGAAACTGTTCTTGTATGTGACCAATAATGTATAAATATGATGAACACTTGTAGTTTAGCAGAGTGCTGTCTCAAGCTACATTGAGATGGTGCCCTCCTTGCAATTGCTCGAATAAACCATCGTAACCTGTACCTGAGTCTCCTGTGGTCCATTCATCAAAGACACCACAACAATTTTAAAGGCTAAATAGTAACCACTACTATTTTCATGTTGGGTTATTTGTCATTGCACATCTTATTTCCCCCCTGTCTCTTTGCACAGTTCATTACCAGATTTGGGGCAGGATTTTACATACCGTGGGCATACACCCAACCTGATTGGGCGTAAAATAACGCGTGATGACATCAGGTGAGCCTCCCGAGGTCATCGCTTACTCGAGCGATATTTCGGTCAGCAGGTACACACGAGAGTCAGCAGCATGCCTGGCGCCAATTAAGAGGCCTATTAAGGCCCTTAATCAATTAATTAAAAGCAATTTTTCGCTACCTGTCCAACCTAATGGTTGGAGGGTGGGAAAATCAGCTAAGCAACCTTTGGATTTTTTAATGAAATCTCATCCACGGGTGGTATGAGGTTTCCAACAGTTTTTTTAAAAAGTAAATATTTCTAGACATTTTTGTTATGTCCCTGTTCATGTGACTGAGTCATATGTGGGGACATGTTTGTCTCATTTTTAAAATCTTTATTTCTGTTTCTACGCATCTTCAGCTCTCAGTGCACTGTAAAGAATCTATTTTTTTATTTTTCTTGGACTGTGACATTAAAAAATACCATGGCTGCAGTTGAAAGACATGTTTGCAGGAACATGATGAAGAATATCTACAATGTTGCTATCCTGGAACATAGGGTGCCAGAAGAGAAGAGGATGGTGCTGGAAAGGAGTTCTGGACTAGGGTAACTGCCTAACAACAGCATTTTAATTGGCTCCTGACCAGATGACCAGGGTTTTGTGTGGTAACAGTGCAGGCAGAGCAGTTCCTAGCCTACAAAGAGGGAAGACCCAAAACCTCTCTCTCCTGTGTTTGTAAGATTCTAGCAATTCTGCCATAATAGCTAGCAGGCTGTCCCTCACATTTCTGTAACCTGCTTTCTCTGAAAAGGGGAAAAATCACCAGTAGAGACATTGAAAAGCAAATTTTTCAACTAGTGAACCACAGACTGAAAGTGCTGGGAGACCACCTCGTGTCATCAACAACAAACTGCAAGGAATTTGGAAGACATCAATAAAAATCAACCCATCTAATCCTGTACTCCAGATTGTTGCTATTGAACTGTTTTACCTCACCATTAAAACCCATGTTTTGTGTGTGTGTATAGGAGCTCAATAAGGGGTAGAGTTTAAGTTATTGAATTAGAAGTTAGCAGTTCATTTTTTTTTTGTCACTAGTTAAAGACAATTTCATAGAGTCATAGAGATCTACAGCACAGAAAAAGGCCCTTTGGCCCATTGAGTCTGCGCTGGTCAAGCAAGTACCTAACTATTCTAGTCCCATTTTCCAGCACTAGGCCCATAGCTTTGTATGCCATGGCATCACAAGTGCACATCCAAATACTTCTTAAATGTTATGAGGGTTTCTGCCTCTACCACCCTTTCAGGCACTGAGTTCCAGATTCCCACAATCCTCTGTGTGAAAAAATCCTTCCTCACATCCCCTCTAAACCTCCTGCCCCTTACCTTAAATCTATGCCCCCTGGTTGTTGACCCCTCCACCAAGGGGAAAAGTTCCTTTCTGTCTACCCTATCTATGCCCCTCATAATTTTATACACTTCAATCATATCCCCCCTCAATCTCCTCTGCTCCAGGAAAAATAACCCCAGTCTATCCAATCTCTCCTCATAACTAAAACTCTCCAGCCCAGGTAACATCCTGGTAAATCTCCTCTGCACTCTCTCTAGTGCAATCACATCTTTCCTATAATGCAGATTCCAGACTGCACGCAATACTCAAGCTGTGGCCTAACCAGTGTTTTATACAGTTCCAGCATAACCTCTCTGCTCTTATATTCCATGCCTCGACTAATAAAGGCAAGTATCCCATATGCCTTCTTAACCACCTTATCTACCTGTCCCGCTACCTTAAGAGACTGGTGGACACGCACACCAAGGTCCCTCTGATCCTCAGTACTTCCCAGGGTCTTACCATTCATTGTGTATTCCCATGTCTTGTTTGTCCTGCCCAAGTGCATCACCTCGCACTTATCCAGATTAAATTCCATTTGCCACTGATCAGCCCATCTATATCTTCCTGTAATCTAAGGCTATCCTTCTCACTATTTACCACCCAATCAATTTTCGTGTCATCCGCGAACTTACTGATTAACCCTCCTACATTCAAGTCTAAATCATTTATATATACTACAAACAGCAAGGGACCCAACACCGATCCCTGTGGAACCTCACTGGGCACAGGCATCCAGTCACAAAAACACTCCTCAACCATCACCCTCTGCTTCCTGCCACTCAGTCAATTCTGGATCCAATTTGCCAAATTGCCTTGGATCCCATGGGCTCTTACTTTCATTATCAGTCTCTCATGTGGGACCTTATCAAAAGCCTTGCTGAAGTCCAAGTAGATGACGTCAAATGCATTGTCCTCATCTACACACCTGGTCACCTCTTCGAAAAATTCAATCAAATTGGTCAGACATGACCTCCCCTTAACAAAACCATGCTGACTGTCCTTGATTAATCCTTGCCCCCCCAAGTGTAGATTAATTCTGTCCCTCAGAATTGCTTCTAATAGTTTCCCCACCACTGAGGTTAGACTGACTGACCTGTTGTTCCCTGGTTTATCCCTTCCTCCCTTCTTGAGTAACGGTACCACATTGGCTGTCCTCCGTCCTCTAGCACCTCTCCTGTGGCCAGAGAGGTATTGAAATTATTGCCAGAGCCCCTGCTACCTCTTCCCTTGCCTCACTCAACAGTCTGGGATATATTTCATATGGGCCTGGAGATTTATCTACTTTTAAGCCTGCCAGACTACTTAGAACCTCCTCCCTTTCTATGCTAGTTTCTTTAATTAAATCACAGTCCTTCTGCCTGATTTCTGTACCCACATCGTCCCTCTCACTTGTGAACACCGACACAAAGTATTCATTTAGAACTCTACCTACGTCTTCCGGCTCCAGACATTAATTACCACTATGGTCCTTAATGGGCCCTACTCTTTCCCTAGTTATCCTCTTACTTTTAAGGTACTTGTAAAATAACTTTGGATTTTCCTTTATTTTACCTGCCAATGTTTTTTCATGCCCCCTTTTTGCTCTCCTAATTTCCTTTTTAAGTTCCTCCCTACACGTTCTATACTCCTCTAGGGCTTCCGCTGTTTTGAGCCCTCGGTATCTGCCATAAGCCTCTCTTTTTCTCTTTATCCAATCCTGTATACCCCTTGACATCCAGGGTTCCCTGGATTTGTTGGTCCCACCCTTTATCTTTATGGGAATATGTTGGCCCTGTACTCTCCCTATTTCCTTTTTGAATGTGTCCCATTATTCTGACGCAGATTTACCTAAAAGTATCTGCTCCCAGTCCACTCTGCCCAAATCATATCTGACCTTATTAAAATCAGCATTTCCCCAATTTAGAACTCTGATTTCTCACCCATCCTTGTCCTTTTCCATAACAACCTTGAATCTAACAGAGTTATGATAATTATCTGCAAAATGCTCTCCCACTAATATCTCTACCACTTGCCTGGCTTCATTCCCTAAAATTAAGCCCAGGACCGCCCCCTCTCTTGTCGGACCTTCTACGTACTGGCTTAAAAATCTCTCCTGGATGCATTTTAAGAATTCCACTCCTTCTAAACCTATCACACTATGACTAACCCAGTTAATGTTGGGGAAGTTGAAATCTCCCATTATTACTACATTATTATTTTTACACTTCTCTGAAATTTGCCTACATAACTACTCTTCTATTTCTCTCTGACTGTTTGGAGCCTTTAGCACACCCCCAGCAATGTGATTGCTCCTTTTTTGTTTTTCAGTTCTACCCATATGGCTTCATTTGAGGAGCCTTTTAAGACTTCATCCCTTATTACTGCTGTAATTGATTCCTTGATCAATATTGCAATATCCCCACCTCTTTTACCTCCTCCCCTGTCTTGCCTGAAGACCCTATATCCTGGAATATTGAGCTGCCAATCCTGCCCCTCTCTCAACCATGTCTCTGTGACAGCAATGACATCATACTTCCATGTGTTAATTTGTGCCCTCAACTCATCTGCCTTATTCGTCAGACTCCTTGCATTAAAATAAATACCATCCAACCTTGCCAAACTCCCTTGTGCCTTAACTGGCCTATAATTTCTGTGCCTTCCAGACTCACTCGCTCTGTCTTCTAATTTTGGCTGTGCATCTCCCCTTGCTGAACCTCCTCTCAGGATCCCATCCCCAACAGCACTAGCAAACCTCCCCGCAAGGATGTTGGTCCATTCCAGTTCAGGTGCAACCCGTCCGCCTTGTAGAGGTCCCACTGCCCCCAGAAATGGTCTCAATGTCCCAGAAATCTAAAGCCCTCCCTCCTGCACCATCTCTCCAGCCACGCATTCATCTGGGCTAAGGTCCTATTTCTATACTCACCAGCACGTGGCCCCGCAAGTAATCCAGAGATTACTACCTTTGAGGTCCTGTTTTTTAATCTGTTTCCTGGCTCCCTAAATTCTGCTTGCAGTATCTCATCCCTCTTTCTACCTATGTCGCTGGTACCAATATGTACCATGATCTTTTCCATGGTTTTCCACCCACGGTGGTTGACAGGGCCCTCAACCGTGTCCGGCCCATCTCCCGTGCATCCGCCCTCACACCTTCCTCTCCCTCCCAGAAACATGATAGGGTCCCCCTTGTCCTTACTTAGCACCCCACCAGCTTCCACATTCAAAGGATCATCCTCCGCCATTTCCGCCAACTCCAGCATGATGCCACCACCAAACACATCTTCCCTTCACCATCCCGGCGGCATTCCTCAGGGATAGTCCCCTCCGGGACACCCTGGTCCACTCCTCCATCACCTCCTACACCTCAACCCCCTCCCATGGCACCTTCCCATGCAACCACAGAAGGTGTAACACCTGCCCCTTTACTTCCCCTCTCCTCACCGTCCAAGGGCCCAAACACTCATTTCAAGTGAAGCAGCATTTCACTTGCACTTCCCTCAATTTAGTCTACTGCATTTGTTGCTCCCAATGCAGTTTCCTCCATATTGGAGAGACCAAACGCAGACTGGGTGTCCGCTTTGCAGAACACGTTCGGTCAGTCCGCAAGCATTACCCAGACTTCCCTGTCCCTTGCCATTTCAACACTCCACCCTGCTCTCATGCCCACATGTCCGTCCTTGGCTTGCTGCATTGTTGCAGTGAAGCTCAACGCAAACTGGAGGAACAGCACCTCATCTTCCGACTAGGCACTTTACAGCCTTCCAGTCTGAATACTGAGTTCAACAATTTTAGATCATGAACTCTCTCCTCCATCTCCACCCCCTTTCCGATCCTCCCCCTTTTTTTTCCAATAATTTATATAGATTTTTCTTTTCCCACCTATTTCCATTATTTTTAAATGTATTTCCATTCATTGTTTTATCTCTACCTTTCAGCCTTTTTCAAGTCCTTCATCCCACCCCACCCCCACTAGGGCTATCTGTACCTTGCTTGTCCTGCTTTCTACCCTTAATTAGCACATTCCTTAGATAATATCACCACCTTCAACACCTCTTTGTCCTTTTGTCTGTGACATCTTTTGGTTATCTCCACCTATCACTGGCCCTTTATCCAGCTCTGCTTGTCCCACCACCCCTTAAACCAGCTTATATTTCACCTCTCTTCTACTTTTACTTAGTTCTGTTGAAGGGTCATTCGGACTTGAAACATTAACTGTGCTCCTCTCCGCAGATGCTGCCAGACTTGCTGAGTTTTTCCAGGTATTTTTGTTTTTGTTTTGTACCATGATCTCTGTCTGTTTGCCCTTTCCCTTTAGAATGCCCTGCAGTCATTCAGTGACATCCTTGACCCTGGCATCAGGGAGGCAACATACCATCCTGGAGTCATGTCTATGGCCACAGAAATGCCTGTCTGTTCCCCGTACTATCGAGTCTCCTACCACTATTGCTCTTCCCCTCTTTTTCCTCCCCCCTGTGCTGCTGAGCCACTCACAGTGCCATGAGCACCAGAGGAACAGTCACTCTCATTGTTTTCCAACACAGAAAAACAGTTCTCGAGCGAGATGCACCCTAGGGATTTCCTGACTACCTGCCAGACACCTTTCCTCTGACTGCTGGTCACCTATTCCCTCTCTGACTGCACTTCCATAAGCTGTGGGGTGACCACAAAGCTATCCATGAAACTCTCAGTCTTGTGGATGCACCTCATGCCTCCAGCTGCCGCTCAAGCTCCGAAAATCGGAGCTCAAGTAGCTGCAGCTGGTGGAACTTCCTGCACACATGGTCGGTCAGAGTGCAAGGAGCATCTAGGACTTCTCACATGTTGCAGGTGGTACATAGCACAGAACTGAGCTGCCCTGCCATGCCTCTGGTTGAAAAAAAACCCCTTACTTTAAGTTAAATACAGTAAATAAAGTTAAATTATTAATGTGCTTTAAATAAAAACTAGAAGGGTTACCTTTCCTTAGCTTAATCTATTTTAAACTGGGGAAAAATTGGAGAAAAAAACTGGAGAAAAACACTTACCCACTATTCTCCAATCAGCTCTCACCTTTGTGCTGCCGTCACTTTTTGAAGTGACTGCTTCACCGCGATGCTGACTGCAGGATGCTCGTCCCAGACTCAATTCGTTCAATAAACAGCTATTTACTTATAAAGTTTACAAACCTGGTGCTCGTATTTTGTTAACCTAAATTAAACAGTTAGGTCTGGCGGTTTGGTCAAACTTTTCACATTTGTCGCGGCTCGGAGAACAGTGGGACTTGATATTACAGCACACTGTACCCAGGGAGTTGTGACAGCACGCTCCCCGCACATGCGCAGGCTTTAGCGCTCACGCTCCTCCAGCAGTGCTGAGGTTCTCAGCATGTGTTTCACACTGGCTGGCCGTTAATTGACCAGCCAGCGTGAAATTGCGGTTGGGGCCAATCACAGGTGGCGGACCATTTCCTGGCTGCTCCTGGGTCTGCCCGCCCGACAACCGGAAAATCCTGCCCTTGTAGAAAGGTAGAATAGGAAGCTAGGTAAAGGTGGAGGGGTAGCACTGTTAATCAAAGAGGCCATTGGTGCAATAGTTAGAGATGACCTTGGTTCAGGGGATCAGGATGTCGAATCGGTTTGGGTGGAGATGAGGAATAGTACGGGAAATAAGTCATTAGTGGGAGTGGTCTACAGGCCTCCTAACAGTAGTCATGATGTAGGACAAAGTATTCAAGAGAAAATAATGTGCTTGTGATAAAGGGATGGCAATAATCATGGATGATTTTAATCCAAACATAAACTGGAAAAATAGTAGTAGCCTGGATGAGAGTTCTCAGAATGCTTTCGAGATAATTTCTTAGAGCAGCATCTTCTGTAACCAACCAGGGAGCAGGTTATATTAGACTTGGCATTATGTAATGTGACAGGATTAATTAATGACCTCAGAGTAAAGGCACCCTTAGGTAGCAGCAACCACAATATGATTGAATTTTACATCCAGTTTGAAAGGGAGAAGAGCGGGTCTAAGTATGTTAAACTTATATAAAAGCAATTATGTGGGGATGAAAGCTGAGCTACCTAAAGTGAACTAGGAAACTAGGCTAGAGGATAGATTCATAGAAAAACAGTGGCAGACATTTAAGGGGATATTTCAGAGTATTCAGAATAAGTACATTCCTACTATAAAGAAAAATTCTAAGGGGAGGTCCCACCATCTGTGGTTTACTAAAGATGTTAAGGAAAGCGCCTACAACTCTGCAAAGATGAGTGGCAGGACAGATGATTGGACAGAATATAAAGAATGGCAGAAAATAACTAAAAGGTTAATCAGGAAAAATAAATTAGAGTATGAGAGAAAGCTAGCCAGAAATGTAAAAACAGATAGCAAAAATTTCTACAGGTATTTAAAAAGGTAAAGAGTAAGTAACATGAGCGTAGGTCCTCTAGACAGTGAAGAGTTAATAGTAAATAATAAGGAAATGGCGGAGGAAATGAATAAATATTTTGCTTCTGTGTTCACTAAATGGTACTGAGCAAATTAAAGGAACTGGAGGCTGGCAAGTCTCCGGGTCTGGATGCACTACATCCTAGAGTCTAAAAAGTGTTGGCTAATGAGGTAGTCGATGCACTGGTGTTAATTTTCCAAGATGCGCCAGTGTTAATTTTCCAAAATTCGCTGGATTCTGGAAAGGTTCCATCAGATTGGAAAATAGCAAATATAACCCTTCTATTCAAGAAGGGAGGGAGGCAGAAAACAAGAAACTATAGGCCAGCTAGCTGGACGTCTGTAGTGGGGAAGTTATTAGAATCGATCATTAAGGAGGTTATAGCTGGGCACTTAGAAGGACCCAAGACAATAGGGAAGAGTCAGAATGGTTTTGTGAAAGGAAAATCATGTTTAACCAATTTATTGGAGTTTTTTGAAGGAGTAACATATGTGGTGGATAAAGGGAAACCTGTAGACATACTGTACTTGGATTTCCAGAAGGCATTTGATAAGGTTCTGCATCAAAGATTATTATGGAAAATAAAAGCGCATGGTGTAGGGGGTAACATATTAGCATGGATAGAAGATTGGCTGGCTGGCAGAAAGCAGAGAGTATGCACAAATGGATTTTTTATTGATTGGCAGGATGTGATGAGTGGTGTTCCATAGGGGTCTGTACTGGGGTCTCAAGTTTTTACGATTTACTTCAATGACTTAGATGAGGGGAGTGAAGACTGCACCTCAAATACTCTGTGCAGTTTTGGCCTCCTTACTTAAGGAAGGATATAAATGCATTGGAGGCGGTTCAAAGGAGGTTTACTAGATTGATACCTGGAATGAGTGGGTTGTCTTATGAGGAAAGGTTCGACAGACTGGGCTTGTTTCCACTGGAGTTTAGAATAGTGAGGGGTGATTTGACTGAAGTATACAAGATCCTGAACAACCTTGATAAGGTCGACGTTGAAAGGATGTTTCCTCTTGTGGGTGAGTCCAGAACTATGGGGCACTGTTTTAAAATTAGGGGTCACCTTTTTAGGACAGAGATGAGGAGAAATTCTTTCTCTGAGGGTTGTGCAACTTTGGAGTTTTCTGCCTCAAAAGATGGTGGAGGCGGGGTCATTGCATAATTTTAAGGCAGAGGTAGATAGATTCTTGTTAGGCAAGGGGATCAAAGGTTATCAGGGTTAGATGGGAATGTGGAAATTGAAAGACAAGAAGATCAGCCATGACCTTATTGAATGGCAGAGCAGGCTTGAGGGGCTGAATGGTCTACTTCTGTTCCTATTTCTTATGTTCTTATGTTCTTATCATCTGTTTGAACCTACAATCTTATAACTCAGAAACTGCCACCACTAAGCCACTAAGCCATGGATGACACTTAGGGAGAGAGGCAGAGAGTGAACCTGGTTGGAGGAAGCACAAGAGACGGCGAGGATATAAGGGAGCCCAGGGCTCAGGGCCTACATTTACCTGGGAGAGAGACAGAGCGTGAACCTGCTTGGAGAAAGCACAGGAGACAGCTGCTTCTGCTTCACCTCTAGAATGCCGAGTTTGAAGTAAAAAAACAAAGAGTGACATCACAGGAAAAATGTAAGTTCATTGGTTGCTGAGAAACTGCTGTTAGGGAGTGTCTTTAACTAGCCGTAAATTAGAAAAGCATATCTTTAAAGAAGTAACTGCTTGGACTTAAGTAAAGACACTTGGAATAGGGGAGTAAATTTAAGTCAGGGCAAGTAAAATAAAGTAATATAAGTAAACCAAAGTACGTTAAAGTTAACACAATGGAAGTGAAGTTAAGACATGGCAGGGCAGCTTGGTTGTGTGGAATGCATGTCCTGTAATATGTGGGAAGTCATGGATACTGCTGCTGGCCTAGATGACCACGTGTGCAGTAAGTGCTGTCAGCGGCAGAAACTTGAGCCCCATTTGGTGTATAAAGGTGTACTCATATGCCAACAAAATCAAGGCCCATTGTTGAATCCTGGTAGAGGCTATGGGCAGAATTGCTTTATCTTCACTAAATAAACCCGTGACTGGCTTATCATCTGACACAATGGTGAAATGTTGACCATGCAGATATTGGTGGAATTTCTTTACTCAAAATATTATTGGTAACCCTTCTTTTTCAAGTTGTGAATAACACTTCTCAGCTGAAGACTGGGTTCTGGAGACATAGCCTATTGGCCTTTCAGAACCATCTTCCATTCTGTGTGACAACACAGCTCCCACACCATAGGGAGATGCATCACAGGATAATGTTAATTCTTTTGATGGGTCATAATGTACTAGTAGACATGATGAGTGTAATAGCTTCTTGACTTTTACGAATGCTTTTTCTTGTTGCCCCTTCCATAACCATCGATAGTCCTTTTTCAATGATAAGTGTAAAAGAGATAACACTGTTGATAAGCTTGACAAAAAGCAACCATAATAATTTATCATGCCCAACAAAGACTTGAGTTCAGTGACACTGGTAGGAGAGGGTGCCTCCTTGATTGCCCTGACTTTCTCCCCTACCGGATGCACTCCCTGAGCATCCACTCAATGACCCAAGTAAAGGAATTCAGTCGCTTGAAAAGTGTACTTCTCTTTTTTCAATCGTATATCAGCTTCTAAAAATCTTCTAAAAACCTCTTCTAGGTTGGTTAAATGTTCAACTTCTGTTGATCCTGTGACCAGGACAGCATCCAGGTGCACTATTACTCAGGGAAGTCCTTGCTTTCCATGGTCCTTTGGAAGATTGCACAAGCAGATGATACACCAAAGGGTAGGCATGTATATTGGTACAGGCCTTTCTGCATGTTGATGGTTACATATCTTCTAGATGTGCTTTCCAGCTCTAGCTGTTGGTGTGCATGGCTCATGTCCAATTTGGTGTAGGATTTTCCTCCAGTTAGCTTAGCGTACAGATCTTCTATCCTCGGGATAGGATATTTATCTAATTTGGCAGCCTTGTTCACAGTTAATTTGTAGTCTCCGCAAATGTAAATAGTTTGATTTGGTTTCATCACAGATGGCACTGCCTATTCTAAAAATTGGACTGGCTGGAATATGCCTAGCTTCTTCTAGTAGCATAATTCTGCATTCACCTTCTCCTTTAGTGCGTTAGGCACAGGTCTGGCCTTAAAGAACTGGTGTGTTGCCTCCGAGTCTAAATGTATTTTTGCTTGTATGCAATTTATCTTTCCCAATTCATCACAAAATACGCTTTTGTATGTCCTTAACAGCTCAGGAATTGCTCCTGTTCCAACTTGAAAAGTTTCTGACCAATTGAGCTTAATTTTTTGTAACCAATCATGGTCCTGCACCTGTTACAATGATCACTGGAAGCTGAGCTATCTGTTGCCTATAGCACACAGGTATAGTGTCAATGCCTTTTATGTCTTCAGCTGAGCAGTGGTTTGCCCCAGATTCAGTGGTTGAATGCCTTAATTTAGGTATTTAAATGTGTGTTCTCCCACCACTGTGGTCAATGCTCCTGTGTCTACCTCCATGACTAGAGGCTTCCCATTTACTTGAAGGGTGATGGTGATTGATTCAATTTCTACTGCTTTGACATTGTTTAGGGAATGGATATCAGTATCAGCAGCTTCTGGTTCAGTTATGTTGTGGACTTCAATCATCTTGGTCTGCTGTCTGATTGGCTGTCTTGATTTCAGCCTACATTGCTTTATTGCATGCATTTTTTTTGTGACAGTAGTGGCATTATGCCTCTTTAAATCTGCAGGTTTCTGGTATATGGTTACCCCACATCAGTAACAAATTAATTTCTGAATCGCTGGTGAGATGCTTCCTGTATACCTTTTTCGTTTTCAAGCAATAGAGACTGTCTCCCGCTTCACAGCTGTCTCTCTGGTTTTAAGTCCCAACTGAAGAATGGCGCCATGTTGCACACTTTGCAAAGCCTGTGAGTCCTTCTCAGCACTCTCCATTGCTAGCATTATTTCCATGGCGTGTTTCAGATCAAAATTAGCTTCTGCAAGTAAATGGCGCTGAATGGCATTGTCGTGTACGCCACAAACCAAATGATCTCGCAATATGTCATTGAATGTATCTCCGAAGTCACAGTGCTCAGTCAACTGTTTCAACTTCACGAAATAAATTGCGATTGGCTCACCTGGGGCCCTCACTCTGGAGCTGAACTTAAATCTCTGCATAATTACCATTGGCTTCGGTTGAAAATGCATCTTCACGAGGTCTACCAGCTTGTGAAAAGGTTTAGAATTGGGCGTGTTCGGGGCCATCAGGCTACAGATGAGGTTATATGTCTTGCTCCCACAGACACTTAAAAGAATTGCTTTCTGCTTATCCTCCACTGTTATTTCATTTGCTACAAAATAAAAACCTAGGCGCACTATGTACTGACTCCTGTCTTCCATGGATGAGTCATAAGAGCCGATTCTGCCAAAGAGTGGCATGACTGGTGAGTATACTTTTCTTTCTTTCCTTAAGAATTAATGTACTCACAATCATAAGGCGAGCTGCAGCATCGAAGCCATTTACCCTAGTCGCCAACTGTAATAAACTTGGGGAACTGGACAGGTTTCTTACTTGAAACAGATAACTTTATTTACAAAGCTCTTGAAGAAGCTACATGCTTGAACCAGGTCCACGACTAGAAATCTCCGCCCCTAAGATTACCGCACTTAGGGCTGATTCATCAGTACAATCACATGACCCCTAAAATAGTAGGAAATGTTTTACCCACAATCACTGCACCACTTGATCGCATTACCAAAACATTAAGGAATTTATATTACTTTAAAGCCATGTTTAATCTTCACAATTTTGAAAAACTGCTGGCCTGTCCTCTGAGTTGACAAACATGTTTCTGTCACTAAAGAGACAGCAAAGGACATCTTCACAAATAACATTTTGATAGGCTACAATATTTCATATGTAAAAAGCAGCATTCTTGGTATTACAAGTGTCAGCCAATGCAATACCTTCTAAGTATACTGAGTTTCTTATACTTTTACCACAGTTAACCTGAACAAAAAGCATTAGCCGCCTATGTAGAAACAATCTACAATAGCCATCTTCTGCAGGTTTGACTTCATGAAATGGACAGGGGCAATTAACAAGTAACACAGCAGCATTATGGGATTACTACAGGCTGTTTGTTCAGGAGAATTTTCGAGATCAGTATCCAGTTCAATGAGGAAGGAGGCATTGCTGGATATGGTTCTGGGAAGGAGTTGGGTCAACTGGATTCAGTGGTAGTAGGGGAACATTTTGGGGACAGTATTCATAGTATCATAGGATATAGGTTTGCTATAGAAAAGAACAAGGAGAAATCCAGAATAACCAACTTGGGAGGGCCAACTTCAAAAATGTGAGAACAGATCTGGCTCAGGTAAAGTGGACTCAAAGATTGGAAGATGAGACAGTAATGGATCAATGGACTGCCTTCAAAGAGGAGATAGCTTGGGTAAAGTCGAGGTAAGTACATTGTTACGAGGAGAAAATGAAGGACAAACAGAAACACAGCTCCCTGCATGATGAAAATAATAGAGAGTAAGATGAAGCAGAAAAAGCAGGCATATGACAGATGTCAGGCGGATAGAACAATTGATAACCAGGCAGACTATGGAAAGTTCAGGGGGAAATGAAGATAAGAATAAAGAGAAGCAAAGAGAAAATATGAGAGACATTGATGGTGCCAGCTAACACAAAAGAGAATCCAAAAGTCTTCTATAGGCATATAAATAGTTTAAGGGTTGTAAAAGAAAGGGTGGGGTTAATTATGGATCAAAAAAGGGCGTTTATGCATAGAGGCAGGGGGCATGGCTAAGGTGCTAAATGAGTGCTTTGTAACTGTCTTTACTGAGGAAGAAGATGATGCTGGAGCCCTGGTGCAAGAGGAGGTGGTTGAGACACTGGATCGGTTAAAAATTGTTAAAAAGGAGGTATTACATAGGCTGGCTCTACTTAAAGTTAATAAGCCACCAGTACCAGATGTGATACATCCAAGGATACTGAGAGAAGCAAGAGTAGAAATTGCGGAGGCACTGTCAATAATCTTCCAATCATCCTTGGATACAGGGGTGGTGCCAGAGGATTGGAGAATTGTAAATGTTACACTCATGTTCAAAAAAGGGTGTAAGGATAAGTCCAGCAACTACAGGTCGGTTAGTTTAATATAGGTGGTGGGAGAGCTTTTAGAAATGACAATTCGAGACACAATTAACAGTCACTTGGATAAATGTGGATTAATTAAGGGAAACCAGCACAGATTTGTTAAGAATGAATCATGTTTAATTAACTTGCTTGAATTTTTTTGATGAGGTAACAGAGAGGGTTGATGAGGGTAATGTGGTTGATGGGCTTCCAAACAGTATTTGATAAAGTGCCACATAAGAGGCTTGTCATCAAAATTAGATCTCATGGTATAAAAGGGACAACAGCAGCTTGGATGTGAAATTGGCTGAGTGACAGTGAGTGGTTGTTTTACAGACTGGAGGAGGTTTACTATTGTCAATGTGAGGAGGATAATGACGACCTTCAAGAGGACATAGACAGACTGGTGGAATGGACATACAAATTGCAGAAGAAATTTAATGCAGAGAAGGCGAAGAGGTTCATTTTGGTCAGAAGAATGAGAAGAGGCAATATAAAATCGACGATACAATTTTAAAGGGGATGCCAAGAGCAGAAAGACTTGGGGGTATATGTGCACAAACCATTGAGGATGGCAGGACAGGTTGAGAAAGTGGTAAATAAAGCATATTTCATCCTGGGCTTTATAAACAGTGGCATTGAGTATAAAAGCAAATAGGTTTGTGATAAACCTGTATAAAAAAAAACTTTTTCAACCTTACTGGTGTATTGCATCCAGTTCTGGGCATCACAAGAATGTGAAGGCATAAGAGAGGGTACAGAAAAGATTCATGAGAATGTGGATAAATTGGAGAATCTGGGGCTATTCTCCTTGGACAAGAGATGTTTAAGAGGACATTTGATAAAGGCATTCAAAATCATCAAGAGTTTTTTATTCTTTCATGGGACATGAGCATTGCTGACAAGGCCAACATTTGTTGCCCATCCATAATTGCCCTAGAGGGGTTGGTGGTGATGGTGGTGGTGCTTATTGAACTGTTGCAGTCCACATGGTATAGGAACACCCACAGTGCTGCTGGGAAGGAAGTTCCAGAGGTTTAATCCTGTGATAGTGAAGGAACGCTGATATATTTCTCAGTCAGGATGGTCTGAGGCTTGGAGGGGAAATTCTGCACATGTTGGTGTTTCCATGCATCTGTGGCCCTTGTCCTTCTGTGTAGTAGAGATCACGAGCTTGAAAGGCTCTGTCAAAGGAGGCTTGGCCAGTTGCTGCAGTGCATCTTGTAGATGGTGCACACTGCTACCACTGTGAGTGGGTGGTGGAAGGAATGAATGTTTAAGGTTGGGGTGCTGATCAAATGGGCTCCTTTGTCCTGAATGGTGTTGAGCTTCTTGAGTCTTGAATCTTCTTGAAACATATAAGATCCTGAGGGGACTTGACAAGGTGGATGCTGAAAGGATGTTTCCTGTTATGGGAGAGAACTAGAGGACACAGTATAAGAAAAAGAGGTCTCCCTTTCAAGGCAGAGATGGGGAGAATTTTTTTTCTCTCAGAAGGCAGTTAGTATGTGGAATTCTCTTTCCCATAAAGCAGTGGAGGATGAGTCTTGAATTTATTCAAGACTAAGTTAAATAGATTTTTGATAGAAAAGGGAGTCAAGGGGTAGTGGGGCAGCCAGGAAAGTGGAGTTGAGAGCACAGCCAGATCAGTCCTATGTTCCTATGAGTGTTGTTGGAGCTGTACTCATCCAGGTAAGTGGAGAGTATTCCATCACACCCCTGACTTGTGATGGTTGAACATCAAGCAGAGATGGTTAGATTCTCTCTTATTGGAGATGGTCATTGCCTGGTAACTATGTAGCACAAATATTATTTGTCATTTATCAGCTCAGGCCTGAATGTTGTTAAGATCTTGATGCATATAGGCAAATGGAGTGCAGCTGAGGTAACTGAGTGAAGGCTTGGAGTTTGGGGAGAGGGTGAGTTTTAAGTGTTAATTTTGTTCTTAAATTTTGCTCTTAAAATCTGATTTAGTCTGTAATTAGCAGTAACTGGAAAATACTGTGTAAGCAGGCTAAGTTATTTCTTTCTTGCAGTTTAGGCAGGATAATCCCACTCTCAGCTGTAGGAGCTGGATAGCTAGTCAGCTAAATGGTTGAATCTGGTTACTGTAGACCCAGTTCAGTTTACTATAAATTCAGGTTTCTTTAGCGCAGGCAAGGCAAATGGAGTGCGGCTGACTAATTGAGTGAAGATTTGGTGTTTGGTGAGAGGGGGAGTTCAGTGAGGGGGGATGGAGATATTTGTTTCCTTTTTCTATCTTTCTCACCCCATAGGAATTGGTTGTTGTTCTACTACAGGGAAAAGAGCTAGTGGTTTGGTGAGTATCTGGGAAGTGGGTAAATCCTATTCTATCCCTAAGGTTTAAAATTGTATAAAAATTGGTGGTAAAGTTAATAAAATATATAAGAAAGCAACATTAAATAGGTGATTAATATAAGTAAGTAATTATTTAAAACTCATTAAGGATGGCAGGACAGGTGATGTGTCAAGGCTGCCGCATGTGGAAGCTCCTGGATAACATGGAAACACGTCTTCAGCAAGTGTTTGCAGCTTGAGGAACTTTGGCTCAGAATTATTGGTCTGGAGGCTGAGCTGCAGACTCTGCGGCACACCAGGTAGGGGTAAAATTACCTGGATGCTTTATACCAGAAGGCAGTCACACCACTTAGGATAGGGCTTCCTGACTTGGTCAGTGGTCAAGGACAGGAGGGTGTGACTGTGAGTGAGGCAGGTAAGCGGGCCCAGAGGGCAGGAGTGCAGGTGTGTGAGCCTCTGCAATTGTCCAATAGTTTTGACTTTCTCTCAGCTTGTTTGGCCGAGAATGGGTGCTGCAGGGTGGATGAGAAAACTGACCATGGCACAGTGGCACACGAAGCCATTCAAGTGGGGAAGGAGCAAAAAGGGACTTAGCAGTAATGGGGACAGTTATAGTGAGAGGAATTAACACTGGTCTCTGTAGCAAAGAGCGAGAGTCCAGGTGGCTTTGTTGCCTGCCTGGTGCCAGGGTTCAGGACATTAAGAAGCAGAACCTCAAAGGTAATAATTTCTGGATTATTATGGGAGTCACGTGCAAATTGGCATAGGACAAATAAGATTAGAAGAGTTAAAGCGTGTCTCAAAACTGGTGTGGGAGAAGTGGGTTCCGGTTCGTGGGGCACTGGCACCAGTATTGGGGAAAGTGGAATTTGTACCATTCGGACGGTCTACACTTGAACCGTGCTGGAACGGGTGTCCTTGTGAGCTGCATAACTAGGGAAGTAGAGAGGGTTTTAAGCTAAAGAGTGGGTGCAAGGGATCAAATTTGAGAAGATATGGTAAACCAAATAGTAGAGACAAGGCAAGAGAGACAGGTATCAATATGGGAAATGATAATCAGACCATGACAGGAAACATAGAAAAAAAAATTGGCCCTTCGAGCCTGCTCTGCAATTCAATATGATCATGGCTGATCCCCTATCTTAACAACATACTCCCATGCTCTCCCCATATCCCTTGACATCTTTAGAGTCCAGAAATCTATCTATTTCCTTCTTAAACATGTTCAGTGACTTGCACCCCCACCCCCCTCCACGGCCTTCTGTGGTAGAGAATTCCACAGTTTCACTACCCTCTGAGTGAAGAAGTTTCTCCTCATCTCAGTCCTAAATGATCTACCCCAAATCCTGAGACTGTGACCCCTTGTCCTAGACCCCCCAGCCAAAGGAAACATCATCCCTTCATCCAGTCTGGCCATCTCTGTCAGAATTTTGTACGTTTCAGTGAGATCCCCTCTCATTCTTCTAAACTCCAGTGAGTACAGGCCTAGTTGACCCAATCTCTCCTCATACAACAATCCTGCCATCCCAGGAATCACTCTGCTGAACCTGCGCTGCACTCCCTCTATGGCAAGAGGGGAGGTGATGGTGTAATGGTATTGTCGCTGGACTAGTGACCCAGGGTAATGCTCTGGGGACCTGGGTTTGAATCCCACCATGGCAGATGGTGGAATTTGAACTCAATAAAAACCTGGAATTAAAAAGTCTAATTAAAAAGTGGCAAGTAACATTCATGCCACACAAGTGTCAGGCAATGACCATCTCCAACAAAGAAGAATCCAATCATTGCCCCTTGATGTTCAATGGCATTACCATCACTGAATCCCCCACTATCAATATGATGGGGGTTACCATTGACCAGAAACTGAACTGGACTAGCTGTATAAATATTGTGGCTACAAGAGCAGGTCAAGGGCTAGGAATCATGTGACGAGTAACCCATCTCCTGACTCCCCAAAGCCTGTCCACCAGCTACAAGTCAGGAGTGTGATGGAATGCTCCCCATTTGCCTGGATGAGTGCAGCTCCCAGAACACTCAAGAGGCTTGACACCATCCAGGACAGTGCAGCCTGCTTGATTGACACCACATCCACAAACATTCACTCCCTCTACCACCGACACACAGAAGCAGTAATGTGTACCATCTACAAGGTGCAGTGCAGGAATTCACCAAGGCTCCTTTGACAGCACCTTCCAAACCCATGACCATCTAGAAGGACAAGGGCAGCAGATAGATGGGAACACCACCACCTGGAAGTTCCCCTCCAATTCATTCACCATCCTGACTTGGAAATATATCACCGTTCCTTCACTGTCGCTGGGTCAAAATCCTGGAACTCCTTCCTAACAGCACTGTGGGTGTACCTACACCATATGGACTGCAGCGGTTCAAGAAGGCAGCTCACCACCACCTTCTCAAGGACAACTAGGGATGGGTAATAAACGCTGGCCCAGCCAGCGAAGCTCACATCCCGTGAATAAAAAAAAAAGTATATCCTTTCTTAGGTAAGGAGACTAAAACTGCACATAATACTCCAACTATGGTCTCACCAAGGCCCTGCACAGCTGCATCCTTGCTCCTGTACTCAAGTCTTTTCGCAATGAATTCTACCATTTTCCACCTTAACTGCTTGCAGCACCTGCATGCTTGCTTTCGGTGATTGGCATATAAGGACACCCAGGTCCCTTTGTACATCAACATTTCCCAATCTATCACTATTTAAATAATGCTCTGCCATTCTGTTTTTCCTACCAAAGTGGATAACTTCACATTTATCCACGTTATACTACATCTGCCATGTATTTGCCCACTCACTCAACCTGTCTAAATCGCCTTGAATTCTCTTAACACCCTCTTCATCGTTCACATTCCCACCAAGTTTTCCCACCAGCAAACTTGGAAATATTACATTTGGTTTCCTCATCCAAATCATTGGTATATATATTGTGAATAGCTGGGGCCCAAGCACTGATCCCTGTGGTACCCCACTAGTCACCGCCTGCCACTCTGAAGAAGACCCGTTTATTTCTACTCTTTGTTTCATGTCTGCTAACCAATTCTCAATCCATGCCAATATATCACCTGTAATCCCATGCACTTTAATTTTACACACTAACTTCTTATGTGGGACAGTGGCATAGTGGTATTATCACTGACTAGTATTGAACTGGGTTCAAATCCCACCACAGCAGATGGTGAAATTTGAATTCAATAAAAATCTGGAATTAAAAGTCTGATGATGACCATGAAACCATTGCCAATTCAAATTCAATCTGCAGGATTCAAACCCAGGTCCCCAAGGCATTACCCTGGGTCTTTGGATTACTAGTCCAGCAACAATATCACTATGCCACCACCTCCCCTGATAGTTTCCCTTTCATAAATCCATGTTGACTTTGTCTAATCCCGTTAATATTTTCTGTGTCCTTTTATCACATCCTTTATAATAGACTCTAGCATTTCCCCTACTACTTATGTTAGGCTACCCAGTCTGTAATTCGCTGTTTTATCCCTCCCTCCTTTTTTAAATAGTGGGGTTAAATTTACCGCCCTCCGAGCTATCAACACTATTCCAGGATTTACAGAATTTTGGAAGATGTCAACTTATGCATCCATTATTTCCATGGCCACCACCTTTAGTACCCGGGGACATAGATTATCAGGCCTTGGGGATTTATCGGCTTTCAGGCCCATTAATTTTTCCAGCACTATTGTTTTAGCAATACTAATCTCCTTCAATTCCTCCTTTTCACTAGACCCTTGGTTGCCTAGTATTTCTGGGAAGTTATTTGCCTCTTCCTCCGTGAAGACAGCACTAAAGTGGTTGTTTTATTGCTCTGCCATTTCCTTGTTCTCTATTATAAATTCTCCCGTTTTAGACTGTAAGGGACCTAAATTTGTCTTCCCTAATCTTTTTCTTTTTATATTCTTTGGCAGTCCACTTTAACGTTCCTTAAAAGTTTACTCTCATACTCTAATTTTCCCCTCTTAATCAATCTCTTGGTCCTTTGCTGAATTCTAATCTGCTCCTAATCCTCAGGCTTGCCACTTTTTCTAGCAACTTTATATGACTCCTCTTTGGATCTAATACTATCCTTAATTTATTTTGTTCACTATGGCTGAGTTGCTTTTCCTGTTGTGTTTTTGCACCAGAAAGGAATAAACAACTGTTGCAATGCATAATTCATCCTTTAAATATTAGCCATTTCCTATCCACCACCGTGCCTTTTAATGAAATTCCCCAATTTAGCCAACTCACACCTCATACCTTTGTAGTTTCCTTTGTTTAGGTTTAGGACCCTATTTTCAGATTGGACTATATTACTTTTCATCCTAATGAAGGATTCTATCATGTTATGTTCCCTAAAGGACGCTGCACAACAAGATTATTAATTAACCCCTTCTCATTGCACAATGCCCAATTTAGGATAGCCTGTTCCCTAGTCAGTTTCTCGACATACAGGTTTAAAAAGCCATCTCGTACACACTCCAGGAATTCATCCACCATAGTGTTATTGCTAATTTGTTTTGCCCAGTCTATGTAAATTAAAGCCACCATTAAAGATGACTGTAGCACTCTTGTTACTCAAAGTGTCCTTGACTTCTCACATCACATAGGAGGAGCATTCCACTTGGCCAAGCTGCCCTGCCATGACATGTTCTTAAATTACTCCCTTTACTTTTAATTCCTCTAGTTTAGAGAATATTAAGGACAGAAAAAATACTCACCAGTCCCTACTCATCAAGGCCGCTGTATACAGAAGGTTCAGAAGGGATGTGAAAAAGCAAATATGGGAAGCAAAGAGGGATTGTGAAAGAAGACGGGCAGCTAACATAAAAGGAAATCCCAAAATATTCTATAAGCACATCAATAATAGAAGGGTGGTAAAATGAGGAGTAGGGCTCATTAGGGACCAAAAAGGGGATTTACACATAGAGGCAAGAGGCATGGCTGAGGTGTTAAATGAATACTTTGCATCTGTCTTTACCTACGAGATAGATGCTGCCCAGGCCATGGTGACAGAGGAAGAGACTCAGTCACTAGAAGGGCTGAAAAGTGATAAGGAGGAGGTATTGGAAAAGCTGTTGGTACTTAAAGTTGATAAGACACCGGGACCGGATGAGATGCATCCAAGAATATTGAAGGAAGTGAGAGTGGAAATTGCAGAGGCACTGGCAATAATCTTTCAACATTCCCTGGATTTGGGGGAAGTGCCGGAGGACTGGAGAATTGCAAACATTATGCCCGTGTTCAAAAAGGCTGTAAAGATCTGCCCTGCAATTATAGACCAGTCAGTTTAACTTAGGTGGTGGGGAAACTTCTAGAAACAATTATTCGGGATAGAATTAATAGTCACATGGAAAAATGTGGATTGATTTGGAAGAGTCAGCATGGACTTGTTAAAGGAAAATCATGAATAACTAACTTGCTGGAGTTTTTTGAAGAGGTAATAGAGATGGTTGATGAGGGCAAAGCCATGGATATGGCATATATGGACTTTCGAAAGGCTTTCGATTCAATGCCACACAACAGACTTGTGAGGAATGTTAAAGGTCATGGAATAAAAGAGGCAGTAGCAATGTGGATACAAAATTGTCTGAGGGATGGGAAACAGAGATTAATAGTTAATGGGTATTTTTCGGGCTGGAAGAAGGTTTGTAGTGGAGCTCCCCAGGGGTCGGTATTGGGACCCTTGCTTTTCCTGATATATAGAAATGATCTAGATCTTGGTGTGTGGGGGACAATTTCAAAGTTGCAGATGACGCAAAACTTGGGAGAATTGTAAACTGTGAGGAGGACAGTGTAGAACTTCAAAAGGACATTGACACATTGGTGGAGTGAGCAGATAGGTGGCAGATGAAGTTCAATGTGAGTGTGAGGTGATACACTTTGGTACAAAGAACATGGAGAGAAAACATAAAATAAAGGATACTACTCTAAAGGGTGTGCAGGAGCAGAGAGACCTGGGTGTATATGTATATAACTCATTAAAGGTGGCAGGACAGATAGAGAGAGCTGTTTCTAAAGCATACAGTATTCTGGGCTTCATTAATAGGGGCATAGAGTATAAGAGAAGGGACGTTATGATGAACTTATATAAGACACTGGTTAGACCTCAGCTGGAGTATTGTGTACAGTTCTGGCCGCCAAACAAAAGGAAGGATGTGAATGCATTGGAGAGAGGACAAAAAAGGTTTACGAGAATGGTTCCAGGGATGAGACACTTCAGTTATGAGGATAGATTGGAGAAGTTGAGACCATTTTCCTTGGAGAGAAGGCTGAAAGGAGGCTTGATAGAAGTTTTCAAAATCATAAGGGGTCTGGACAGAGTAGATAGGAAGAAACTATTCCGGCTCATAAATGGATCGAGAACCAGAGGACACAGTTTTAAAGTGATTTGCAAAAGAAGCAAATGCAAGGTGAAAAAACACTTTTTCACACAGCGAGTAGTTAGGGTTTGGAATGCACTCCCTAGAAGTGTGGGGAGGCAGGTTCAATTGAGGCATTCAAGAGGGCTTTAGGTGATTATCTAAATAGAAACATTGTGCAGGGTTAAGGGGAAAAGGCAGGAGATTGGCACTAAGTTAAAATGCTTAGAGAGCTGGTTCAGACATGATGGGCTGAATGGCCTCCTTCTGCACCAAGACAATTCGGTGATTCTGTGATTCTTACTGAGGAAAGGTAGAAAATGAAAGGATCCCTGCTTCCTTCTTCACTGAACTCTGAACTCCCTCTCTCACCAAATTCCAACTGAAGCATTCTAATGTAGCCCAAAGCAGCACTCAAGGGCAGACAAAAGCAGCACTGTAGCTGGCTTGCTTTTATGCTGTCTGAATCTAGCTTCTGAAAACCTGTTTAAGCCAGTTGACTAATTAACTAGCTGCAGCTGCAAGCAGAGCCTGTATAACCCCTGTTTTAAAGCTGAACTAAAACTTACTGTCCCCCAACCCAAAGAACAATTTTTAGTTAGTTACTAAATTAAAGAAATGTTAGACTTTAGATAGAAATTAACTCTTAAAAGTCCTTTTCTCACCAAACTCTAACTGAAACACTCTAATGCAGCCCAAAGCAGCACTCCAGTGCAAACTGAAGAAGGGACAAAGAGTACAAATCTAAGAGCAAATCAGCAGACAAGGCTAGATGCTACAAAAATAATAAAAGGACAAAACTAATGGCTCTGTATTTAAACCCAGGCAGCATTTGAAACAAAACAGATGAACTGATAGTGCAATTAGAAATAAATAAGTACAATTTGATAGTCATTACAAAGACATGGCTACAGGATGACAGAGATTGGGACCTGAATATTGAAGGGTACTCAACATTTAGGAAGGACAGGAAGTCAGAAAAAGGTGGAGGGGTGGCTCTGTTAATTAATCATGATATTAGCACATTAAAGAGGGATAACCTAAGTTCAGGAAACCAGGATGTAGAAGTGGCTTGGGTTGAGATGGGAAATGATAAAGACAAGAACCCACTTGTGGGAGTGGTGTACAAGCCCCCTAATTATAACTAGACAGTAGGACAGAGAAAAAAAAATTGGGAGCTTGTCAGGAAGTACAGTAAAAACCATTGGGGATTTTAGACTGGAAAAACCAGAAGGGCAAAGGTAGCATAGATGAAGAGTTCATAGAATGTTTCCAGGCTAGTTTCTTAGAACAGCACTTTCTAGAGTCAACCAGAGAGCAGGCTATACTAGACCTGGTATTGAGCAACGAGATAGGATTAATTGATAACCACCTAGCGTAGTCACCCCTAGGTAGCAGCGATCATAATATGATTGAATTTTACCTTCATTTTGAGGGAGAAATGAGTGTGTCCAAGACTAGCATTTTAAACTTAAATAAGTGCAATTATGAGGGCATGAAAGCAGAGCTAGCCAAAGTGAACTGGCAAATGAGGTTAAGGGATAGGTCAATTAAGGTTCAATGCAAACATCTAAAGGGACATTTCAGGATACACAATATATACATTCCAATGAGAAAGAAAAATTCAAAGGGGAGGGCCCACCATCCGTGGTTAACTAAAAAAGTTAAAGATGGTATCAAAGAAAAAAGAATAAGTGTATAATTGCACAAAGATGGGGGGGTAGCTCAGAAGATTGGAAGGAATAAAAAGAAAAGCAAAGAATGACAAAAAGATTAATAAGGAGGGAAAAATTAGAGCACGAGAGAAAGCCAGCTAGTAATGTAAAGACAGATAGTAAGAGTTTCTATAGATATTTAAATAAGAAAATAGTTAACAAAGTGAGTGTTGGTCATATAGAAAGTGCGCCTGGGGAATTGATAATGGAAAGTAGGGAGATGGCGGATGAATTAAACAGGTATTTTGCTTCAGTCTTCACTATAGACACACAAGTAACATTCCAGAAATAGCTGTAAATCAGGAAATGGAAGGGAAGGAGGAACTTATGGAAAATTACAATCACCAGGGAAGTGATTTTAAGCAAATTGTTGGGGCTGCAGGCTGACAAATCCCCAGGTCCAGATAGACTTCACTCTAAAGTCTTAAAAGAAGTGGCCAGTGAGATAGTTGATGCATTGGTTTTAATTTTCCAAAATTCCCTAGATTCGGAAACATTCTAATAGATTTGAAAATAGCAAATGTAACTCCTTTATTCAAAAAAGAGAGGGAGACAGAAAGCAGGAAATCAAAGGCCAGTTAGCCCAACATTTGTCATAGTGAAAATATTAGAAGCTATTATTAAAGATGTAATAGCAGGGCACTTAGAAAAATTCAAGGCAATCAGGCAGAGTCAACATGGTTTTTTAAAAGGGAAATTATGTTTAACCAATTTTTTGGAGTTCTTTGAAGAAGTGACATATGCTTTTGGATAAGGGGGAACCGTGGATGTATGGTACTTAGATTTCCAGAAGGCATTTGATAAAGTGCCACATCAAAGGTTATTTGCAGAAAAAAAACCTCATGGTGTAGGGGGTAACATATTAGCTTGGGTTGAACATTGGCTAGCTAACAGGGAGCAGAGTGTTGGCATAAAGGGGTATTTTTGTGGTTGCCAGGGTGATGAGTAGTGTGCCACAGGGATCAGTGCTGGACCCTCCACTTTTTACAATTTATATAAATGACTTGGATGAAGGGACCGAAGGAATGGTTGCTAAACTTGCTGACAACACAAAGATAGGTAGGAAAGTAAATTATTAAGAGGACATAAGGAACAGATAGGTTAAGTGATTGGACAAAGATCTGGCAAATGGAGTATAATGTGGGCAAATGTGAAATTATTCATTTTGGCAGGAGGAATAAAAAACAAGCTTATTATCTAAATGGTGAGATATTTCAGAGTTCTAAGATTCAGAGAGTTCTAAGTGTCCTAGAGCATGAATCACAAAAGGCTAAAAGGTACAGCAAATATTTAGGAAATCTAATTGAATGTTATAACTTATTGTGAGGGGAGATGATTATAAAAGTAGAGGTTATGCTTCAGTTGTACAGGGCACTGGTGAGACCACATCTGGAGTATTGTGTGCTGTACTGGTCTCCTTATTTAAGTGTGCGTTATGTGCGGTAGAAGCATTCAGAAAAGGCTTCCTAGACTAATATCTGCAATGGGTGGGTTGCCTTATGAGGAAAAGTTGGTCAGTTTAGGCTTGTATCCACTGGAATTTAGAAGAGAAAGAGGTGACTTGATTGAAACCTTTAAGATCCTGAGGGGTCTTGACAGGATGGAAGTGGAGAGGATGTTTTCTCTTGCGGGAGAATCTAGAACTAGGGGTCACTGTTTAAAAATAAGGGGTCTCTCATTTAAGACAGAGATGAGAATATTTTTTTCTCTCAGAGGGTAGTGAGTCTTTGGAACTCTCTTCCTCAAAAGGCTGTGGAAGCAGAGTCCTTGAATATTTTTAAGGCAGAGCTAGATGATTCTTGATTAACAAGGTCATAAAAGATTATTGAGGGTAGGCAGGAATGTGGGGTTGAGGTTACAATCAGATCAGCCATGATTTTATTGAATGGTGGCGCAGGCTCGAGGGGCCATGTGCAATCATCAGCAAACATCCCCACGTCTGACCTTATGATAGAGGGAAGGTTATTGATGAAGCAACTGAAGATGGTTAGGCCTAGCACACCCTAAGGAACTCCCGCAGCTATGTCGAGTTGAGGTGATTAGCTTCCAACAACCACAACCATCTTCCTGGGAGGAAGGGATAGGGAGTGTGGTGGAGGCAGATTCAATTCACACCTTCAAAATTACCTAAATAGAAAAAATTTGCAGGGCTACAGGTAGAAGGCACATGAATGGGACCAGGCAAGTTTCTCTTGCAGAGAATTAGCACGGACACAATGGGCTGAATGGTCTTTTACTGTACTATAACCATTTTATGATTCTAGTGTATTACTGTAATCATCCTGAGAAAAGGACATTTTTGCCATTGGTGTATCCATTTCCCAAGCACTGGAACCATATGTAGCCCCATGATTTTTTTTACATTTTCAGCCTTCCCCTTGATCTTGTCAATGATATTTCATTGGTATCAACTAGGTAAGGCCATCTCTGCTCACTTCCATGCATCATAGAACCATAGAAAAGTTACAACACAGAAGGAGGCCATTCGGCCCATCTTGTCCATGCCAGCCCGAGGACACCCAGGTGCCCTTTCTTATCCCACCTTCCTGAACCCGGCCCATAGCCCTGCAGCTTACAGCACTTAAAGTGCAGATCCAGGTACTTTTTAAAAGAGTTTAGAGTTTCTGCCTCTACCACCTACTTAGACAGCGAATTCCAGACACTCGCTTCGTAAAAAAAGTTCTTCCTCATGTCCCCCCTACACCTTCTGCCACTTATCTTGAATCTATGCCCCCTGGTTCTATAATTCTCCACCAAGGGAAACAATTTTATCCTGTCCACTCTATCCATTCCCCTCATAATTTTGTACACCTCAATCAAGTCACCTCTCAGTCTTCTTTGTTCTAAGGAAAATAACCCCAACCTATCCAATCTCTCCTCGTAGCTACACTTTTCTAATCCTGGCAACATTCTTGTAAACATCCTCTGCATTCTCTCCAGAGCTTTTACATCCTTCCTGTAATGTGGTGACCATAGAACCATAGAACCATAGAACACTACAGCACAGAAAACAGGCCATTCGGCCCTTCTAGTCTGTGCTGAAATATTATTCCGCTAGTCCCATTGATCTGCACCTAGTCCATAACCCTCCAGACCTCTCCCATCCATGTATCTATCTAATTTATTCTTAAAACTTAAGAGTGAGCCCGCATTTACCACATCAGATGGTAGCTCGTTCCACACTGTCACCACTCTCTGAGTGAAGAAGTTGCCCCTAATGTTCCCCCTAAACCTTTCCCCTTTCACCCTAAAGCCATGTCCTTTTGTGTTTATTTCTCCTAATCTAAGTGGAAAGAGCCTACTCGCATTTACTCTGTCTATACCCCTCACAATTTTGCAAACTTCTATCAAATCTCCCCTCATTCTTCTACGCTCCAAGGAATAAAGTCCTAACCTGTTTAATCTTTCCCTGTAACTCAACTCCTTAAGACCCAGCAACATCCTAGTAAATCTTCTCTGTACTCTCTCAATCTTACTGATATCCTTCCTGTAGTTAGGCGACCAGAACTGCACACAATACTCCAAAGTTGGCCTCACCAATGTCTTATACAACCTCACCATAACATCCCAACTCCTATACTCAATACTTTGATTTATGAAGGCCAGTATGCCAAAAGCTTTCTTTACAATCCTGTCTACCTGTGACGCCACTTTCAGGGAATTATGTATCTGAACTCCCAGATCCCTTTGTTCCTCCGCACTCCTCAATGCCCTACCATTTACTGTGTATGTCCTACCTTGGTTTGACCTTCCAAAATGTAACACCTCACACTTTTCCGCATTAAATTCCATCTGCCATTTTCTGGCCCATTTTTCCAGTTGGTCCAGATCTCTCTGCAAGCTTTGAAAGCCTTCCTCGCTGTCCACAACGCCTCCAATCTTAGTGTCATCAGCAAACTTGCTGATCCAATTCACCACATTATCATCCAAATCATTGGTATAGACAACAAACAACAATGGTCCCAGTACAGATCCCTGAGGCACACCACTAGTCACAGAACTCCAGTTTGAGAAGCAATCATCCACTACCACTCTCTGTCTTCTCCCACACAGCCAATTTCGAATCCAGTTTACAACCTCTCCATGGATACCAAGTGTCTGAACCTTCTGAACTAACCTCTCATGTGGGACCTTGTCAAAGGCCTTACTAAAGTCCATGTAGACAACATCCACAGCCTTTCCTTCATCTACTTTCTTGGTAACCTCCTCGAAAAACTCTACAAGGTTCATTAAACACGACCTACCACGCACAAAGCCATGTTGACTATCCTTAATCAGCCCTTGGCTGTCCAAATAATTATATATCCGATCTCTCAGAACACCTTCCAATAATTTACCTACTACTGACGTCAGGCTCACTGACCTGTAATTACCTGGTTTACTTTTGGAGCCTTTTTTAAACAATGGAACAACATGAGCTACCCTCCAATCCTCCGGCACCTTACCCGTGACATTTTAAATATTTCTGCCAGGGCCCCTGCAATTTCTACACTAGTCTCCCTCAAGGACGGAGGGAATATCATGTCAGGCCCGGGGGATTTAGCTACCTTTATTTGCTGTAAGGCAACAAGCACCTCCTCCTCTTTAATCTTTATATGTTCCATGAAACTACTGCTTGTTTCCCTTCCTTCCTTATACACTATGCCAGTTCCCTGAGTAAATACTGATGCAAAAAAACTGTTTAAGATCTCCCCCATCTCTTGAGGCTCCACACATAGACGGCCACTCTGATCTTCAAGGGGACCAATTGTGTCCCTTACTATCCTTTTACTCTTAATATACTTGTAGAAACCCTTCGGGTTTACCTTCACATTATCTGCCAAAGCAACCTCATGTCTTCTTTTTGCCTTCCTGATTTCCTTTTTTAGTATTTTCTTACATTTCCTATACTCTACAAGTACCTCATTTGCTTCTTATTGCCTATACCTGCTATACACCTCTCTCTTCTTAACCAGATCGCCAATATCCCTTGAAAATCAAGGTTCCCTATGCCTGTTAACTTTGCCTTTAATCCTGACAGGAACATGCAAACTCTGCACTCTCAAAATTTTGCCTTTGAATGCCTTCCACTTTCTGAACACATCCTTGCCAGAAAACAACTTATGCCAATCCACTCTTCCTAGATCCTTTCTCATTTCCACAAAATTGGCCTTTCTCCAATTTAGAATCTCAACTCGAGGACCAGACCTATCCTTATCCATAATTAGCTTAAAACTAATGACATTGTGGTCACTGGACCCAAAATGTTTGCCTACACATACTTCTGTCACCTGACCTGTCTGGTTCCCTAATAGGAGGTCAAGTATTGCATCCTCTCTCGTTGGTACCTCTATATATTGATTTAGAAAACTTTCCTCAACACATTTGACAAACTCCAAGCCATCCAGCCCTTTTACAGTATGGGAGTCCCAGTCAATATGTGGAAAGTTAAAATCTCTTACTATCACAACTTTCTGTTTCTTACATCGGTCTGCTATCTCTCTACAGATTTGCTCCTCCAATTCTCTCTGATTATTGGGCGGTCTATAATACAACCCTATTAGTCTGGTCACACCTTTCCCATTCCTCAGCTCCACCCATATGGCCTCTGTAGACAAGCCCTCCAGACTGCCCTGTCTACGCACAGCTGTGATATTTTCCCTGACTAGTAATGACCAGAACTGCACCCAATACTCCAGTTGTGGCCTCACCAGTGTTTTATACAATTCCAACATTATATCCTTACTTTTATGTTCTATACCTCTGCCAATGAAGGAGAGCATTCCATATTCCATCTTTACAACCTTGTCTACTTGAACTGCTGCCTTCAGGGACCTGTGTATTTGTACGCCAAGATCTCTCACTTCATCTACCCCTCTTAGTATATTCCCATTTATTGTGTAATCCCTGTAACTGTTTGACCTCCCTAAATGTGTGACCTCACACTTCTCTATGTTAAAATCCATCTGCCACTTCACCGCCCACTCCACGAACCCATCTATATTGTTTTGGAGATTATGGCTATCCTCTACACTATCCACTACTCGGTCAATCTTTGTGTCATCTGTAAATTTCCCAATCGTGCCCCCCCCACATTCACGTCCAAATCGTTAATATATAACACAAACAGCAAGGGTCCCAACACCGAGCCCTGTGGAACACCACTTGAGACAACTTTCCATTCGCAAGGGCATCCATCGACCATTACCCTTTGTTTCCTGTAACAAAGCCAACCTTTTATCCAGTTTGCCACATTACCCTGAATCCCATGGGCTTTTACTTTTCTGACCAATCTGCCTTGTCAAATGCCTTGCTAAAATCCATGTACACAACATCCACTGCACTACCTTCATCAACCCTTCTTGTCACTTCCTCAAAGAATTCAATCAAATTTGTGAGGCAAGACCTTCCTTTTACAAATCCATGCTGACCATCCCTGACTAGTCCATGCCTTTCCACATGACAGTTAATCCTATCTTTCAGGATTGATTCTACTAATTTGCTCACCACCGATCACTTTCCATTCTCACCCCCATTCCACACCCCAGCCGTACCTTCTTCGATACCTGTCCTTGGAAAAATCTATCTCCTAATTAACAACCTTTTCATAATTCCAATTATCTACCCTTTGGCCCTACATTTGCCACAACATTTCTGCAGTTACAGATTTTCTCAACTGCGCCCTCACCTCCACTTTGTTGCCCTTGTCCCCACTAAAGTAATTATTCTCCCTCACCTTGGTCATTAACCTGGTACAGCCCTCGACCACTCTCTTAATTCTAAGAAGACTTGAAAAGATATGGTGGACAATTGGGAGCTCATGGGCTTCTTTGTCACTGAGATCAAGATTGTATGATCAGCTGCCTCTGCCACATCCCTCCTTTCAGTTAGACCATGGAATAAACTTCCACGAAAGATCTCCTCTGCCCTAGCCCTGGGCTGAGAACGATCATAGTTTCTTTCCGATTTCCGAGCTCTCTCTGGACTCATCTTGCCAATGAGAAACACTGCATGCTCTCTTGACCCTATTCCCACAAAACCTTTTTTTTATTCATTCATGGCATGTGGGCATTGTTGGCTAGACCAGCATTTATTGCCCATCGCTAGTTGCCCTTGAGAACGTGGTGGTGAGCTGCCTTCTTGAACCACTGCAGTCCACATGATGTAGGTACACCCACAGTGCTGTTAGGAAGAGAGCTTTTGGATTTTGACCCAGCTGCCCCTTCTAGTTCCGATGTTAGCCGATTTTATAATTGGTCCTCCCTCTTCAGGTCTTGTCTCTCTCTCTCTCCTTTAAATGTTCCATCATCACTCTTCTCCTCAAAAAACAGCCCTTGACCCCACTATCCTTGCAAACTACCATCATATCTCCAAACTCCTTTCCCTCGCAAAAGCCTTTGAATATGTTGTCTGTTCCCTAATCCATGCCCATCTTTCCAGGAATTCCATGTCTGAGTCCCTCCAATCAAGTTTCTGCCCCTGACAGAGTATGGAATAAAGGTTTTTTATTAAAGTCACAAATTACATCCTATTTGAATATGACAAAGGTAAACTTTTAATCTTCATCCTTCTTGACTTGTGTTTGCAACCTTTGATACAGTTGACCACACCACCTTTGTCCAACACCTCTCCATTGTTGTCCAGTTGGGTGTGACTGCTCTCACCTGGTTCTATTCTTATCTATCTAATCGGAGACAAAGAATTACTTTCATTGGATTCTCTTCCTGCTCCCGCACCATTACCTCTGGTGTCCCCCAAGGGTTTATCCTTGGTCCCCTCCTTATTTCTCATCTACACACTGCCCTCAGCAACATCATCCAAAAGCACAGCATCAGTTTTCTCATGTACACTGACAACACCCAGCTCTACCTCACCACCACCTATCTCGACTCCTCCAATGTTGCTGAATTGTTAGATTGCTTTTCCGACTGGATGTGCAGAAATTTCCTCCAATTAAATATTGGGAAGACTGAAGCCATTGTCTTCACTCCATGGGCCAAATGCCTTTCCCTAACTACAGACTCCATACATCTCTCTGGAAACTGTCTGTGATTAAACCGGTCTGTTCCCAACCTTGGCCAATTTGACCCCGAGACGAGTTTCTGACCACATATTCATACCATCACTACAACCGCCTATTTCCACCTCCATAACATCACCAGACTTTGCCCATGTCTCAGCTCATCTGTTTGAGAAACACTCATTTGTGCCTTTGTCACCTCTAGATTTGACTGTTCCAGTGCACTCTATGGTCCCCCAATTTCTACCCTCTGTAAAATTGAGGTCACCCAAAACTCTGTTGCCTCATCTTAACTCGCACTAAGTCCTGTTTCCCCTATCATTCCTGTGCTTGCTGACCTACATTGGTTCCTGGTCAAAAGAAGTGTATATTTTAAAATTCTCATCCTTGTTTTCAAATCCCTCCATTGCCTTACCGTTCCCCAGCTCTGTAATCTCCTCCAAGCCCACAACTCTCCAAGATGTCTGCGCTGCGCTAATTCTGGTGTCTTGAGCATCCCTGATTTTAATCGCTCCATCATTGGTGGCCACATATGATTGCCTAGGCCTTAAGCTCTTGAATCCCCTCTGCACACTTCTCTGCCTCCCTACCTCACTTTCCATCTTGAAGACTCTTCTTAAAACCTACCTCTTTGACTAAGCATTTGGACCTCTGACCTAATTGTGGTACTAATTGTGGCAGCAATTGATAAGGAAAGGTAGTGTGGCTTTTACTTAGATGGACACCCTTCAGACTTGATTGAGGAACAAACCTTGTTAAATAAGGTGAATTGAATTAACACAGGACTGTTCCAAGCACAAATAACCTAGGTGTAATTATCGAGGAGTCCTGTACTCCAGATAGTGGCCACATGGTTCTATGAATGTCCATAAAAGGCAAAGGAAAAGCAAAAATAGTAAGTGTAACCCTTCCCACAATGCAGTCCAAGGTAATCATTCGATTGTCAGTTAGAAATAATGGGCGCTTCTGAAAATGACTGTGTTAAAAAAAAACAAAAGAACAAAAACTTCATAAATAATTTTTCATGAGAAGTTCTGCAAAGGATTTTTTAAAAGATGAACAGCTGCTGAATTTTACTTAGTATGTTTAAATTGTTCTTTTAAAAAAAAGCATACACCACGCACCATTAATGCTAAAAGCTTGAAAATTCAAGGCTATTTCATGCTTGTCAAAGGAACAACTTGATCTTTTATTAAGTCAGGTTTATTTCCATTCAAGGACTTATTTTGAATTCACTCTGATGCAGCAACAAAGACAAAAATGCTACTCAGTGGACTCTGAATTAGAGAGGCTAGTCTTTTATGAATATAGTTCAACTCAGTTTGTGTGGAATTACAGTATAATGCATGTGAGTTGAAAAGGGCATGATGTAGGAAGGACTGAAACATAAGGAGAAAAGAAACAACACAATAAAAGGTGTTAGCCCTGAAATAGTTTTATAGCTTTCAAATTACTCGCATCTTGCATCTGATGTGCAGAAACCTTTAGCAGCTGCTGTGCTGTAGTACAGTAATCAGTAAAAAACAGAAGAGCATAAGAAATACATGCAGTAGTTGGCCATTCTGCCCTATGAGCCTGCGCCGCCATTCAATAAGATCGTGGCTGGTTTGAACTTGGCCTCAACTTCATTTTCCTGCTTGCCCTCAATAACCCTTGACTATCCTGTGCAGAAAAAAAATTGTCCAACTCAGCCTTAAATATATTCAATGACCAGGCATCCACTGCTCTCTGGGGTAGAAAATTCCAAAGATTAATGAGCTTCTGAGAAAAGAAGTTTCTCCTCATCTCTGTCTTAAATGGGAGACCCCTTATTCTGAAACTTTGTCCCCAATTCTAGATTCTTCCATGAGGGGAGACATCCTCTCAGCATCTATCCTGTCAAGCCCCCTCAGAATCCTAAACGTTTCAATAAGATTACCTCTCATTCTTCTAAACTCCATTGTGTATAGGCCCAGCCTCTTCAAACTTTCCTTACAAGTCAACCCCTTCTTCCCAGAAATCAACCTAGTGAACCTTCTCTGAACTGCCTCCAGTGCAAGTATATCCCTCCTTAAATAAGGAGAACAGAATTCTGCACAGTGCTGTAGGTGTGATCTCAGCAATGCCCTATACATTTGTAACAAGACTTCCCTACTATCTGAAGTATTGTCATAAATGGTCCCAGAGTGTGTTTAATAAAGAGTACTGGAAACAAGGCATCTAGGAACTTCGTCTCCGTGCTCACTTCTTTGGGAAAGAGTCCTCTCCCCATTCAACAGATCCTTTTACCCGCCTCCAATATTCTCCCTCCACCTGGACCCCTCCCTCTGGATTCTTACCTTCTCTTGATCTTTTCACTGAGGACTGTCGGCGTGACATTAGTCGTCTCAATTTCTCTGCTCCTCTCACCCACTCTAACCTGTCTCTCTCTGAACTTGCTGCACTGTTTTCTCAGGTCCAACCCTGACATTGTCATCAAACCTGCTGACAAGGGTGGTGTTGTTGCTGTCTGGCGCACTGACCTCTACCTCACAGAGGCTGAGCGTCAACTCGCAGACACTTCTTCCTACCTCTCCCTGGACCATGACTCCACCACTGAACATCAAGCCATTGTTTCCAGGACTGCAACTGACCTCATCTCCTCTGGAGATCTTCCTTCCACAGCTTCCAACCTGATAGTCGCCCAACCTCGGTCGGCCCACTTCTACCTCCTACCCAAAATCCACAAACAGGACTGTCCCGGCAGACAGATCGTGTCAGCCTGTTCCTGCCCCACGGAACTCATTTCTTGCTATCTTGACTCCATTCTCTCTCCCCTTGTCCAGTCCATTCCCACCTACATCCGTGATTCCTCTGACACCATACATCATATCAACAATTTCCAGTACCCTGGCCCCAACCGCCTCCTCTTCACCATGGACGTCCAATCCCTCTACACCTCCATCACCCACCAGGATGGTCTGATGGCTCTCTGCTTCTTCCTCAAACAGAGGCCCCAACAATCCCCATCCACCAATACTCTCCTCTGTCTGGCTGAACTTGTTCTCACACTGAACAATTTCTCCTTAAACTCCTCTCACTTCCTCCAAATAAAAGGTGTGGCTATGGGTACCCGCATGGGCTCCAGTTGTGCCTGTCTCTTTATGGGGTATGTGGAACATTCCTTGTTCCAGTCCTACTCTGGCCCCCTCCCACAACTCTTTTTCCGGTACATCGTTAATTGCTTCGGTGCTGCTTCATGCTCTCGTCTGGACCTGGAAAAATTTATTAATTTTGCTTTCAATTTCCACCCCTCCATCATTTTAACATGGTCCATCTCTGACACTTCCCTTCCCTTCCTTGACCTCTCTGTCTCAATTTCTGGTGATAGACTGTCCACCAATATTCATTACAAGCCTATCGACTCCCACAGCTACCTCGACTACAGCTCCTCACACCCAGCTTCCTGTAAGGACTCTATCCCATTCTCTTAGTTCCTTCGCCTCCGTCACATCTGTTCTGATGATGTCACTTTCAAAAACAGTTCCCCTGACATGTCTTCCTTCTTCCTTAACCAAGGTTTTCCACCCATGGTGGTTGACAGGGCCCTCAACCGTGTCCGGCCCATCTCCCGCGCATCCGCCCTCACACCTTCCTCTCCCTCCCAGAACCATGATAGGGTCACCCTTGTCCTCACTTATCACCCCACTAGCCTCCGCATTCAAAGGATCATCCTCCGCCATTTCCGCCAACTCCAGCATGATGCCACCACCAAACACATCTTCCCTTCACCCCCCCAGCAGTATTCCGCAGGGATCGTTCCCTCTGGGACACCCTGGTCCACTCCTCCATCACCCCCTACACCTCAACCCCCTCTCACGGCACCTTACCATGCAACCGCAGAAGGTGCAACACCTGCCCCTTTACTTCCCCTCTCCTCACCGTCCAAACACTCCTTTCAAGTGAAGCAGCATTTCACTTGCACTTCCCTCAATTTAGTCTACTGCATTCGTTGCGCCAATGCGGTTTCCTCTACATTGGAGAGACCAAACGCAGACTGGGTGACCGCTTTGCAGAACTCCTTCGATCTGTCCACAAGCATGATCCAGACCTCCCTGTCGCTTGCCATTTCAACACTCCACCCTGCTCTCATGCCCACATGTCCGTCCTTGGCTTGCTGCATTGTTCCAGTGAAGCTCAACGCAAACTGGAGAAACAGCACCTCATCTTCCGACTAGGCACTTTACAGCCTTCCGGACTGAATATTGAGTTCAACAATTTTAGATCATGAACTCTCTCCTCCATCCCCACCCCCTTTTCGATCCCCCCCTCCTTTTTTCCAATAATTTATATAGATTTTTCTTTTCCCACCTATTTCCATTATTTTTAAATGCATTTCCATCCATGGTTTTATCTCTACCTTTTAGCCTATTTCGATCCCTTCCCCTCACCCCACCCCACCTCCACTAGGGCTATCTGTACCTTGCTTGTCCTGCTTTCTACCCTTAATTAGCACATTCCTTAGATAATATCACCACCTTCAACACCACTTTGTCCTTTTGTCTATGGCATCTTTTGGCTATCTCTACCTATCACTGGCCCTCTATCCAGCTCTACCCCAACCACCCCCCCTTAAACCAGCTTTTATTTCATCTCTTTTCTATTTTTACTTAGTTCTGTTGAAGAATCATATGGACTCGAAACATTAACTGTGTTCCTCTCCGCAGATGCTGCCAGACTTGCTGAGTTTTTCCAGGTATTTTTATTTTTATACAAGTAAGGATATTTTGCTAAAGTTGTACAGGGCATTACTGAGACCACACCTGGAGTTCTGTGTACAGTATTGTTCTCCTTATTTAAGAAAGGATATAAATACGTTAGAAGCAGTTCAGAGAAGGTTCACTTGACTGACACCTGAGATGGGGGGTTATCTTATGAGGAAAGGTTCAACAGGCTGGGCCTGAGTTTAGAAGAATGAGAAGTGATCTTATTGAAACATATAAGGTCCTGAGGAGACTTGACAAGGTGGATGCTGAAAGGATGTTTCCCCTTGTGGAAAGACTAGAACTAGGTGACTCAGTTCAAAAATATGGGGTCCCCCATTTAAAACACAGCTGAGGAGAATTTTTTTCTCACAGAAGGTTGTGAGTCTTTGGAACTCTCTTCCTTGGAGAATGGTAAAGGTAGGGTCATTGAATATTTTTAAGGCCGAGTTAGATAGATTCTTAACTGATAAGAAAGTCAAAGGGTTTAGGGAGTAGATGGGAAATTGGAGTGGAGACCATAATCAGATCAGTCATGGTGTTATTGAATGGTGGAGCAGGCTTGAGGTATCAAATGGCCCACTCCTGCTCCTAATTCATATGTTCCTATGTTTGAATGGTCGAATGTCCAGGAATGGATAAGCACAAGGTTCCTTCCAAAACCATCTCTCTCTGCGTTACAGTGATATGTGTTCTACGTCACTGATGGAGTATATTAGCTATCAGCTAATAGCTATCAGTTTATAGCTATTAACCCTTTATATGACACTATCATACTCCTTGCAATAAAGGCCAATAATCCATTTGCCTTCCTAACTCCAGACCCGCTGAGTTCTTCCAGCATTTTTTGTTCAAATGTCGTCCAAGTCTTGCTATATAAGGACATGGACTGCTTTGGTATCTGAGGAGTCATGAATGGTACTGATCACTGTGCAATCACAGAGGCAGTGGCATAGTGGTAATGTCACTGGATGAGTAATCTGACAATAAGGTTGATATTCAAATCCCACCACAACAGCTGATGGAATTCAGTTCATATCTGGAATTGAAAGCTAGTCTCAGTAAGCTCTGAATAACTGATTAGCATTTATGCTCTTCGGTAGACTTGGTCAGGTGGACTGACATTTTCATATTTATTTACCCTACCTGATAGTCCTTGCTGTTTATATAGTTTAAAAATCCGATATCTACTTTCCTTGACGCATAATCCTTTTTGTAAACCGCTTAAAGCTTTTTCTCCACTAAGCCTAGTTCTTGTCAATCTCTGATTTCTTAAAATGTTTGTCAGAACCTATCCATAAACTGCCTTCAGCTTACTAATTATTTGGCCCAGATTTTGCTGTAATAATGACAGCAAAACTATCAGCATTCACCACCATAACTCTGAAAGTGAAAGTAACTTCTGGAACTTACACATGCACAGTTAAATGTAGAAATCCAAAAATTACAGTCAGTGATTCTATGCTTCTCCATAGGGTGCACTATTTTAGTCCCACAGTGTGGAAACAATTAGAAATCACTGAATTGATGAGAACTTGCTGCTTTGCACTATTAGTCTCACTATAAAAACCCTTGAAAAATGTTACATTTTTCTAAATGATGTAACTGGGATTTTAACAGTGTACTAAATCCATAATTAGTACTAAACAGTTCACAGGCCCTGGAAAACTAATTTTATATTTGTGGAATGCCAAATGTCTCCATTATTATATATTTAAAAAGTCTTCCACATATCTTTAAATAATATTTTTTTAAAGGGTTTTAAAAATAATATTTCTGCTTCTACCAAAATCCCATGTGTATGTCCCAATCTTTATTTCATTCTCTGTAAACTTATATTAAAAAGTGAAGGGTAATCAGCACTTTTAATTTTCTGGTTTGCTGTCTGTGAGAATACTTCAACATGATTGGCTGCTTACCCTGATCATTGCTGCTGGATGTCTGAGAAATCCCTTGATTTGGTGCTGGATTCAAACTAATTTTGGGAAAGACGAAATCTATGCCACAGATTTTGCTAGATCTTTGTGGGAAACTCTTCAAGATCAGTGGTGAGTACTGTTATTTTGTCGCTACATGTAAAATCCAGTTAACCTCTGTAATTATTAATTTCATCTCCAGCTTTAGTATTTGTGTTCTCTTAATTTAATTTTCCTTATTTTCCTTATATAAAGAACATAGACATGTTGGTGGATTGGGCAGACAAGTGGCAGATGAAGTTCAATGCAGAGAAGTATGAGGTGATTCATTTTGGCAGAAAAAATATGGTGAGACAGTATAAAATAAAGGGAAAACCTCTAAAGGAGATTCAAGAACAGAGGGACCTCATATGTCATTGAAGATGGCAGGGCCTGTTGAGAGGGCAGTTATAAAGCATATAGTATTTTAGGTTTTGTTAATAGGGGTATTGAGTACAAGAGTAGAGAGGTCATGTTGAACTTGTATAAGACACTAGTTAGGCTTCATCTGGAGTACTACTTCCAGTTCTGGGTGCCATACTTGAGGAAGGATGTGAAGATATTGGAGAGAGTACAGAGGGGATTCGCAAGAATGATTCACAGGGTGAAGAACTTTAGCTATGAGGATAGATTGGAGAGGTTGGGACTCTTTTCCTATGAGGAAAGAAGGCTGAGAGGAGACTTGATAGAGGTATTCAAGATCCTGAGGGGCATGGGCAGGGTAAATAGTGAGAAATTTTTCACACTCAAGAGAACATCAAGAACTAGAGGGCACAAATTTAAAATAATTGGCAAAAGGAATAAACGTGACGTGAATAAAATGTTTTCACCCAAAGGATGATTGGAGTCTGGAACAAACTTCCTGAAGGGGTGATGGAGGCAGGTTTGATCGAGGTATTCAAAAGGGAATTGGATTGCTACCTGAAAAGAGAGAATATGCAAGGTTACGGGGATAAGGCAGGGGAGTGGGACTAGATGGAATGCTTGTTCAGAGAGCCACTGCAGACTCGATGGGCCGAATGGCCTCGTTCTGCACTGTAAAGATACTGTGAAATCACTGCTCACAATATCTCCCACCAGCTCCCCACCCCCACCAAGATTGTCTGTCTCCTTATTTCCACTGTCCTATGATCCATCTTTATTCTATCACTTATTGGTAGTTTATTATTCCTATTAGCTTCAAGCCACTATCCTATTCTTGCAATCTTTCATTGTACCTTACTTCCAATCTATATTGCTGCCAACTTTACTGTCCTTTTTTATAATAGAATGTTTAAGGCTGTGAGTAACATTTAGAACCAAACCTGTCTCATTCTTGTGTTGGACTTTGCAACCTCAATTTTGCTTCATTGCTTTTCTTTTCTTTTTTGTATTAGCTTGAGTTAGATCCTAGAAACAGCTCAAAGGGAGGCCATTCAGACCATCATGCCTGTGGTGGTACTAGGCTAGAGTATTAGAAGAATTGAAACATACAAGATTCTGAAGGGATTGACAGGGTAGACGCTGAGGGGTTGTTTCCCCTGGCTGTGGAATCTAGAACATGGGCATATCCCAGAGGTGAGACTGACTGCCCTTAACATCATGGGAATCAGGAAGAAAACTCTCTGCTGGTTGGAGTCATGCCTAGCACAAAGGAAGATGGTTGTGTTTATTGGAGGACAGTCATCTCAGCTCCAGGACATGACTGCTGGAGTTCCTCAGCGTAGTGTCCTCTGCCCAACCATTCAGTGAATTTTCTTCAGCTGCTTCAACAATGACCTTCCAATATAAGGTCAGAAGTGTGTTTGCTCGCTGATGATTGCACAAGGGGAGGTGGTGGCATAGTGGTATTGTCACTGGACTGGTATTCCTGAGACTCAGGGTAATGCTCTGGGGACCCGGGTCCAAATTCAATAAAAAAGCCTGGAATTAAAAGTCTGATGATGATCATGAAACCGTTGTTGTAAAAACCCATCTGGTTCACTAGTACCCTCGAGGGAAGGAATAACAATAGGGTAATTTTATTAGGTGATTTCAACTTTCCCAACATTAATTGGGATAGACATAGTTTTAAGGGCTTGGATGGAGTGGATTTCTTGAAATATGCACAGGAGAACTTTTTAGGTCAATACGTAGAGGGTCCAACAAGGGACGGCGCAGTGCTGGACCTAATTCTGGGGAATGAAGCTGGACAAATGGCTGAGGTGGTGGTAGGGGAACATTTTAGTGATAGCGACCATAACATGGCACAACTTAAGTTTGTTATGGACAAAGAAATAGACAAGTTGCAAAAAAATGTTTTGGATTGGGTGAGAGTGGATTTTAGAAAATAAGACAGGATCTGGCCAAGGTAGACTGGGAACAGCTACTTATGGGGAAATCTACAGAGGAGCAGGAGCATTCAAAAAGCAAATGGGGAGGGTACAGACTCAACATGTTCCCTCTAGGGTGATAGGAAGGAGTAACAAGCCCAGAGAACCATGGATGACCAGTGATATTCAGTTTATGATGAGAAGGAAAAGAGAGGCTTTTAGCAGGTACAAGGGAAGCAAATCAGCGGAGGCATTAGTGGAGTACAGAAAGTGTAGGGTAGAGCTTAAGAAAGCAAGAGAGCAAAGAGGGGATATGAGAAAGCTCTGGCTGGTAAAAGTAGGGAAAATCCTAAAATATTCTATAAGTATATGAATGGGAAGAGGATAACCAGGGAAAGAGTGGGGCCCATAAAGGACCAAGGGGGCAATCTATGGGTGGAGCCAGAAGACATCGCTAGAGTGTTGAATGAATACTTCACATCCGTCTTCACCCAAGAGAACGAGGATGAAGGTATCGAACTTGGGGAGAGAGACTGTGAGGTTCTTAAGCAAATTGATATGGGGAGTGACAAGCTATTGGAGGTGTTGGCAGGCTTAAAAGTGGACAAACCTCCAGGTCCGGATGATTTGTGTCCCAGACTGCTGAGGGAGGCAAGGGAGGAGATTGCAGGGGCTCTGACCCAAATCTTTAATTCCTTTCTGCCCACGGGGGAGGTACCAGAGGACTGGAGTACAGCTAATGTGGTTCTGCTATTTAAGAACAGTTGTATAGATAAGCCAGGGAACTACAGGCCAATGAGTCTCACATCAGTGGTAGGGAAACCATTGGAGAAAATTCTGAAGGAGAGAATCTATCTCCACTTGGAGAGGCAAGGTTTGATCAGGGATAGTCGGCAGAGGGTGGTCATGCCTAACAAATTTGATTGAATTTTTTGAGGAGGTGACCAGGTGTGTAGATGAGGGTATTGTAGTTGATGTAGTTTATATGGATTTCAGCAAAGCCTTTGACAAGGTCCCAATGGGAGACTTATAAAGAAGGGAAATGCACAAGGGATACAGGGTAATTTGATAAGGTGGATTCAAAATTGGCTTAGCTGTAGGAGACAGAGGGTGATGACAGAAAGATGCTTTAGTGACTGGAATCCACAGGGATCTGTGCTCGGTCCCCTATTATTTGTCATTTATATAAATGACATAGATGACTATGTAGGGGGTAGGATTAGTAAGTTTGCGGATGACACAAAGATTGGCCAGGTGGTTAACAGTGAGGTTGAGTGTCTTGGGCTACAGGAAGATATAGACGGGATGGTCAAATGGGCAGATAAGTGGCAGATGGAATTTAACCCTGAAAAGTATGAAGTGATACACTTTGGAAGGAGTAATTTGACAAGGAAGTATTCAATGAACGGCATGACACTAGGAAGTTCTGAGGGGCAAAGGGACCTTGGCGTGTGTGTCCATAGATTTCTGAAGGCGGAGGGGCATGTTAGTGGGGTGGTGAAAAAGGCATATGGGACATTTGCCTTTATCAATTGAGGCATAGATTAAAAAAGTAGGGAAGTCATGTTGGAGTTGTATAGAACCTATATAGAACTTATAGAACCTTGGTGAGGCCACAGCTGGAGTACTGTGTACAGTTCTAGTCGCCACATTATAGGAAGGATGTGATTGCACTGGAGGGGGTGCAGAGGAGATTCACCAGGATGTTGCCTGGGATGAAATATTTAAGTTATGAAGAGAGGTTGGATAGGCTTGGGTTGTTTTCGTTGGAGCAGAGAAGACTGAGGGGGTGACCTGATTGAGGTGTACAAGATTATGAGGGGCATGGACAGGGTGGATAGGGAGCAGCTCTTCCTCTCAATTGAATGTCACGAGGGGACATAAGTTCAAGGTGAGGGGCAGGAGGTTTAGGGGGGATGTGAGGAAAAACTTTTTTACTCAGAGGGTGATGACGGTCTGGAATGCACTGCCTGGGAGGGTGGTTTGCCTCACATCCTTTAAGAAATACCTGGATGAGCACTTGGCATGTCATAACATTCAAGGCTATGGGCCAAGTGCTGGTAAATGGGATTAGGTAGGTAGGTCAGGTGTTTCTCACGTGTTGGTACAGACTCGATGGGCCGAAGGGCTTCTAATGCACTGTGTGATTCTGTGATTCTGTGAAATCTGCTGTCCTTACCTGGTCTGGTCTACATGTAACTCCAGATGCAACATGGTTGACTCTTAAAAATGCCCTTTGAACAAGAGCAATTAGGGATGGGCAATGAATGCTGGCCTAGCCAGTGACGCTCACATCCCATGAATAAATTTTTTAAAATGTTCAGCACCGTTCGTGACTCCTCAGATACTGAAGCAGTCCAAGTCCAAATGCAGAAAGACCTGGGCAATATCCAGGCTTGGACTGACAAGTGGAAGTAACATTCGCGCCACACAATGCCAAAGTGCCAGACAATGACCATCTCCAATAAGTGATAATCTAACCATCGCCCCTTGACATTCAATAGCATCATCATCACTGAATCCCCCACTATCAATATCCTGGGGGTTACCAGAAACTGAACTGGACTAGCCATATAAATACTGTGGCTACAAGAGCAGGTCAGATGTTAGGAATTGTGCAATGAGTAACTCACCTCCTGACTCTCCAAAGCCTGTCCACCATCTATAAGTCAGTAGTGTTATGGAATACTCCCCACTTGCCTGGATGAGTGCAGCTCCTGCAACATTCAAGAAGCTTGACAACATTCAGGACAAACAGCCCGCTTGATTGCCATCATATCCACAAACATTCACTCCCTCCACCACCGATGCACAATAGCAGTAGTGTGTACCATCTACAAGATGCACTGCAGGAATTCACCAAGGCTCCTTAGAGAGCACCTTCCAAACTCACGACTGCTACCGTCTGGAAGGACAAGGGAAGCAAATAGATTGGAACACCACCAACTGGAAGTTCCCCTCCAAGTCACTCATCATCCTGACTTGGAAATATATCACCGTTCTTTTACTGTCACTGGGTCAAAATCCTGGTACTCCCTTCCTAACAGCACCGTGGGTGTACCTACACCACATGGACCGCAGCGGCTCAAGAAGGCAGCTCACTACCAACTTCTCAAGGGAAACTAGGGATGGGCAATAAATGCTGGCCCAGCCAGCGAAGCCCACATTCCACTAATGACTAAAAAAAAAACTTAGATCGATAGACCTTTGATCTATCAAGGAACCAAAGGTTAAGAGATATGGGCAGGAAAGTAAAGTTGAGGTGGAAAATCAGCCATTGAATGGCAGAGCAAGCTTGAGGGGCTGAATGATCTACTGCTCCTATTATATCCTGGTTCCACTGCCATGTTATCATCCTATAGTTATGTACATTATCTGCTTCAAATTTTTATCTTCTTTTAAAAAATGCAATGGTCTCTACTCCAATGGCATAGCTTTCATTGCTCTAACATTACTTAGGTTAGGTTTTCCTAGCCTTTCTCCTAATCCTTACACTAACAATGTAAAATTGATAACCCTTCATCACGCCAACAGTAAAATACTGGTGTAAAATCGTTCAGTAGTGCTTCCCAAAATTTTTCCCACTGTGACCCCATTTTAATACTTAAAAATTGGTGCAACTCCAGGGTGAGAGTGCGGGTGGATGGGGTGGGGGGAGAGCTGTTGAGCGGACGGTACAGGTGAGTACTAGTTGAGCAGCATGGAGGGAGAGTTTTAGATCAGTGGGGGGTTGTGGAGAAGGGGCCAATGGTTTTGTCTGCCACTGTTTTGAAGACTCTGATGGAGCCTTGGAGCTAGTGTAATGGAGCCTTGGTGCCAATCCCAGGGCTGTACCGCCAGAGTCTCTGCTCAACAGTTACTATTGCTGCCTCTGAGTTTGCGATGCCAAATGATCATCGAGCTCATGACCCGTGGTTTGGGAAGCACTGCTCTAGACTGATACCTCACTGGTATTCACCACAAGGAACCAGTTTAAGATTGCCACTTTCTCAGAGGATGCCTGCAAAAACCAATCTCTTCTTACCAGATGGCTGCCCACTTACTATCCACCTGAGGTCTCTGTTGCTGAGGGATGATCACCCCCTCTTCCAGAAAACTCTCAGCCCCCATATACCCTGCAGTGACTTAGCTGCTCCTCAAGCTCAGAAACCTTGAGCTTGAGTTTGAGCATCGGGATGTACCCCCTGACCACCTGCAGTATTCTGAAGGAGTTACAGTCAGACACACACACCTTTCACATTTTTGGCTGCTTACATTGCTTAATTATTTGTATCACTTCTTGTAAAGCATCGTTATACTACACCACAGCCCCAAATCGCACTGCTAACTTCCAAGTCACTGTCTACCTAGGGACACCGGTTCTGCTCACTGGCACCTGAATTTTATTGTTATGGGATCTTTGCTAATGTTAAGTTTCAAAAGCTAAAATGGGGTTACAGAGTTTCAAATATGTGGTAATAACCTAAAACTCACTACCTATGAAGATGCTGGAAGCAGAGACCATTAATGATTTCGAAGAAAAGTGGATGGGCATTTGAAGGAAATAAACTTGCAGGACTTCGGGGATAGAGCAGGGAAATGAGGCTGATAGGATTGCTCTACAGTGATCCAGTATGGACTCGATGGGCAGAATAGCCTCCTTCTGAGCTGTAATTACTCTGCACGTTCAGAGCCAAAGTGTTACAAAGCTATCTTCTAGAAGGGGCACATATCTGTATCTTGCACTGAGTATGTTGATGAGGCCTGAAAAGCAGTTATTTTTTATCGATCCTACTACCAGAATAAATAAAAACAGGAAATACTAGAAATACTCAGCAGGTCAGGCAGCAACTGTGGAATGAAACACAGTTAACATTTCAGGTTGATGACCCTTCATTAGAACTGAGGACAGATGGAAATGTAATAGGTTTTTAGCAATTGGAAAGGGGCGGAGAAAATAAAGAACTAGAGAGATAGGGTAGAGGGCAGGAGAGATTCAATGACTAAAGGTTTCATGGCACAAAAGCCAAATGAGTGGTAATGGGTACCTTAAAGAAACAAAAGAGGTGTCCAGATGAGGTGTAATGGCTGGAAGGCCCGAATGTCAAGTAAAAGAATAAAGAAAGAAACCAGAAAGAAAATAAACAAAAAAAAACACAAAATAAAATGAAGGCAGAGGCTATGATCTAAAATTGTTGAACTCAACGTTGAGACAGCTGTAGAATGCTGAGTCACAGAGATGCTGTTTCCCAGGCTTGCACTGAGCTTCATTGGATCACTGCGGCAGGCCAAGGACAGAAATGTCAGGATGCGAACAAGGTGGATGATTAAAATGACAAGAGACAAGAAGCTCAGGGTCATGCTTGTGGACTGAACAGAGGTGTCCCACAAAGCAGTTACCCAGCCTCCTTTTGGTCTCACAAATATAGGGAAAACCACATCGTGAGCAGTGAATACAGCATATTAAATTCAAAGAAGTACAAGGAAATCATTGTTTCACTTGGAAAACTACTATTGGATATTTTCATTCCTTTAAAATAGGGGTTATTAGAGAACTTAGGACTTCCAACTTTGAACAAAACTATCTTTTTATCACTGCAATTAAAAGTTCATGTAATATCACATCAGATTGTATAGGATCCTATCCCTATTGCAAACAACTTTTTCTTTGCCAAGATTAATTTGTACCTTTTTGGAGTGGACAGTGAAAGTAAGCTTCTCCTCAGAAACATGCTTTTATTTCCATCATTTATACGGTATCAGGATTATAAGCTTATATAAGGAATCACAGTGTAGTGGTATTAAAATGTTCATGACAAAACCCATGCAAAGTAAAGCTGATCTGAACCAATGAGCTAAAGTTTAACATGAGACCTTATGGCAAAATTGATTCAACAAGCAGAAGATCTGAATTTTTGGATTATTCAAAATTAATTAGATGCATTGTTTTTTTAAAAATTAATTTAGATGCATTATTTATCATCTCTTTAGCTAATATATTTCTTGTCTCTCTATTTATAGTTAATTGCCTTTGTCTGTGATGATGTCGTGCTATAAATCCATCTAACCAATCAAATTACAGAATTTATGATCACGATACCTGCCATGGGGAAAGGAAAGAGCCCCAATTCATCTAAGTTCATGAGAAAGGCCACTGGAAATAAGCTGCAATATTTCTTTAAAAATAAAGGCTGATTTTTGAAAAAATGTGTCCTTTTGGCAAGATTAATTTATCAAATGGCATCAACAGATGCGATTGCAGATCAAGGCAGTAGGAATGGACAAGTACAAGTTTACTTCCAGACCAGGCAGGAATCAAATTTGACATCAAGCAGGTGAACTGATAGAAGAATTCATCTTCAATTTTCCTAATTTTAAGGACAATAAAATGTCACCTGATTTTATGTGTAATCACATTATTATGGAGACACCAACATTTCTTTGACCCAGTCTCACATGAATGTGAATATGTGATTATCGGCTGCTTGTGGCAGTGGTTGGCATTCTCTCCGCTGAGTCAGAAGGCTGTAGGTTCAAGTTCCTGAACACAAAATCAAGGCTCACACTCCAATGCTGCACCAAGGCAGCATTGCACTGTTGGAGATGTGTCTATTGTCTAAACCGAGGCCCTGTCTGCTCTCTCAGGTAGATGTAAAAGATCCTATGGCTCACAAAGAAGACTAGAGGATTTCAACCTGGTTCCTGGTCAATATATTTCCCTCAACCAACATTGCTGAAAAATAGATTATGTGGTCTTTATCACATTGATGATTATGCAATCTTACTTCTTTAATTCATTCATAGGGCGTGGGCATTGCTGACAAGACCAGCATTTATTGTTCATCCCTAATTACACTTTGATGAAGGCATTCACAAGATGTTTTTAGGCAGGGAATTTCAGGATTTTGACCCACCAAGGGTGAAGAAACGGCAATATATTTCAAAGTCAGCATGGTGTGTCACTTGAAGGGGAATGTGGAGGTGGTGGTGTTCCCAAGTGCTTGCTGGTCTTGGTCAGGATTTTATGTAAATAGTCAAGGAGTGGGAGGCATGCGACACTTACACTCCCAACTTGATCCCCAATCGCATCAAAATCTCATGCCAGCTGGCCAATTAATTGCCAACCAACCAAGCCAACTATTCAGTCGTTAAATGTGGGTAATAAGATGGTGGCTGCAGCCCAGCTGATGCCAAGGGATGTCTTGGTGCCATCTTTAAAGGGCTACCAACATTGGAACATATTTGAAACCATCCTACATTCCAGCCAGCATCCTCTCAAGGCCTCCTGCAGTGCAACCAATATCCTCTGAACCTCCAGCCAGCAGGGCAGCCCTGACAGTGGGAGAAGGCCAAGAGGTCAGCGAAGCAGGCATTGTGAAGGCCTACAGGAATAGGTGCTTGTTGGCATGGCGCTTGAAGGAAATAAATGTGCAGGGCCCCTGGGGACCAAGCATGGGAGTGGGACTGACTGTATTGGTTGAAGGGTCAAATGGACTTCTTCTGTACTGTAAATGCCTCTATGATTCAGTGATGGTAATGCTGTTGAATGTCATGGGAAGATAGCTAGACATTCTCTTTTTGAAGATGGTCATTGCCTGGCAATTGTGCAGCATGAATGTTACTTGCTATCAGCCCAGGCTGGAATGTTGTCCATGTCTATGGGCACAGACTGGTTTAGTATCTGAGGGGTTGCGAATGGAACTGTACACTGTAATTCATCAGCAAACATCCCCACTTCTGACCTTATGATGGAAGGAAGGTAATTGACAAAGCAACTGATGATTTTTGGAGCAAGATCCTGTTCTGAGGAAGACCTGCAGTGACTGGTTGAGATGATCGGCCTCCAACAGTCACAACCATCTTCCTATTATGTGGTACTTTATCAAATGCCTTTTGAAAGTTCACATATACATCATCAACTGCACTGCCCTGCACCTTCTGTTACCGCATCAAAGTACTCTGTTTTTACAAAATCCATGCTGGTTCTCCTATATTAGTCCATGCTTCTCCAAGTGCAGTTTAAGTTTCTCTAGGATTATTGTTTCTAAAAGCTTGCCCACCAGCAGTGTTCAACTTTCTCCCATGTGGCGATGTGCCTAGACTGTACCAGCTCCTCTTTAAAGGCTGTCCATTACTACATTACATTTTTATCTGCCAATTCTTGACTCCAATTTACCTGGGCCTGAAGCCTCCTCAATTCAATGGGTAGAATTTTACGCACCCCACTGCTGACCCCACCCCCCACCCCCCCCACACCCCCACACCCCCGCCTCACCCCCACTTGGGACCAGGCTGGCAGGCGAAGGGCCCATAAAATCAGCTTCCACGGCAGAGGCACTGTGACCATCTCCAACCCACTTGCTATTTTATCAGCAGTAAGGGAGGCATCGATGGCGCACCCACCCTCAGGCCAATGGAGCCCCTTAAGTGGCAAATTACTCACAACCTAAGGGTCTTTTCCCACTGCTGCTGATATTTTACCAGCAGCAGCAAGTGTCCATGTATGTGAAACCTGGCAGCCTTGTTGCCACTGGCTTGGTGTTCCTTCCTGTTCGGGCACAGGAGGCCCTCCCCGCGATACTTCCCCCCATTCCACCTCATTTTCCCCCCAACGCTTTCCAAAATCCAGTCCTCCAACCCCCTCGCTGGGATCTGTCAGGCTGACCCCAGTGGAAGACCCTGCTGGCTGGTAGCTCTAGGAGGCAGGATTTCCTCTCAGATGGGGTTAGAAGTCTCACCCTGAGCCAATTACTGACCCGATGGCGGTAAAATTGGCTTAGGGTTTCCGGGCCACATGGATGCAGGCTCGCCCCTGACTTTTCAGCAAGGACACAGGCCTGTCATAAAATTCAACCCAATGAAACTTGCCCTCTTCTTGTTAGCTAGTGTGTGGTTCAGGATAACGGCAACAGCGCAGGTTTGATTCCCATTCCAGCTGAGGTAGTCTTGAGACCTGCCTCCTCTGGCCCTGAGAGTGGAAGGCAATGGCAAGCCAGCGCTGACAAAAACTGCCATGAAAACAGCTCAGGATGAAGCATTAGCAAACAACAAGCCAAGGACCTGCCTTTGAGCACAGCACACATCGAGTGGAAAATACCCAAGTAGGTTATCATTCCTTCATTTTTTCTTGTTGCCAACCAATAGGTCCTGGCTTGATTCCTCCAGGGCAATCATTCATTCTAACACTGAAATATTTTCTTTAATCAAAACTGCTAGACTCCTATTTTAACTTCCCTATTTTTCCTTGTACCCAGGAATATTAAGCATCCAAACCTCACCTTTTTTGAGTGAGGAAAAATATGGAACAGAAAAAAACAAGCTTCATCATGGTGGCCTAGAAAACTATGAAAGAAATTCTTTTATCAAGAACTGAAATGGCTAAGACCTGACACCTGGATAAACGTTACTGATTTGGGTTTATTCTTGGCAGCTTCACTCACTATTACTGTTGTAGGATGGCCGAGTTGATCAGCAGACACTTCTTGGGTGGAAACATTAAGTTTATTTAGAATATACCCAGCAGCAACGACACTTGTACTTTCAACTCCAACTCTATCTCTACACTGACTGCTGAGGTAGCCCATGCTACTCTCCTATTGGTTACTACAGATCATGTGAGCTTGCCTAAAATGTATTATTCTTAAAGGTATATTACACACTAAATAAAACCAAAATTACTACAATTACAGTGAGATTTTTTTGTCAGTTTCTTTTCCTACAATATTCATTTTTATTGTATTACTGAGTGAAACACTCATATTTGTTTTAAATTACTTATGGTTCTAAACAGCGGACCCATGCTCATCACAAACTTGGTTCATGCTGCTGAAACCTCAATGAACTTAACAATCATTTAAAACTTTGAACCTATTATTCAAATGTAATTACTGAAGTTATGTTAACTCAATAAACCACTCAGTTCAGTTACTGATCTCTAAGGGATAGTATTAGATTGAGGAGGAGAGACTGCAAAATATTTCTAGGTAGTCTAATGGGATAAATTAAACAGGGATTCCAGAGCATTTGGTTGATCACATTTAGTGGATATCATATTTAATTAAGGCATTCTTTCAGTTTTCCTGCTACATACATGCAAGTATTTCAATTAATTCACATATAGTTGATTTATCACTGAATTATATAACAATTATAAATCAAGAAAATCCATGGTTGTTCTGCTGCATTTGCAGCATAATTTTGTTGGGGTCTGCTGCAGCAGTGGTAAATGTGGCCAGAAGGCAGCATAACTGGATCTCAGCAATGTGCTTAAACGCCCAGAATGACCTGTTTGGCTGTGGGGCCTACCAGAGAATCCGGACTGGAATTGTTGTCTTAATACTAAAGGAGGTGCAGAATTCTTTTTCCTTTAAATATTTTTATTGTTGACCTCTTACAAAGGCCTGATATCTATGGTGGGTGCTCCAGGTGCAATCCTAGTGGAGCAGGTGCCCACTATTGATATTGAAATGAAGGAACCTTCCGCATGAACTTTTAAGGAATCAGTGGTGATGTCTTGCGTGGTTGCATTCCACTCCTTGGAAGGGATTATCTCCCTTATCTAGCTCAGTGACAACACCTCTGCCTCTGAGTCAGAAAGTAATGGCTTTAAGTCCCACTCCAGAAACTTGAGCACAAAATTTAGGCTGGCACTCTGGTACCTGAGAAAGTGTTACACATCAAAAGTGCTATCTTTCGGATTGGGAGTTAAACTGACGCCCTATCTGTCCTAAAGTAAAAATTCACATGGACCTATTTTGAAGAAGAACAGAAATATTTGTCGTTAATATTTATCCCTCAACTAATGTCAGTTTAAAGAAAACATTATTTGGTCATTATACCATTGCTGTTTGTGGAATACTGCTGTGTGCAAATGGGCTGTTTTTTCCTACATTACAACAATAACAGTTCACAAGGACAAAACAACATATGAATTGGAGCAGGAATAGGCCAAATGACTCTTCACGCCTCCTCTGATATTCAGTAAGACCATGGCTGATCTTTAACCTTAACTCCACTTTCCTGCCCAATTCCCATATCCCTTGGTTCCCTTAGGTTCGAAGAGTCTATAAATCTCAGTTGTGAATATACGCAGTGGATGACTATCCACAGGCCCCTGTGGCAAAGAATTCCAAAGATTCATGACCCACTGAAAAAAATGATCGTCATCTCAGACCTAAATGGCCAACCCCTTATCCTATGACCTTAGTTTTAGACTCCCCAGCTGGGGGGAAACAGCCTCTCAGCATCTACTCCCTCAGAATCTTATGGGCAGAATTTTGCTGACCCCCCTCAACAATGTCACACGAGATGGGACATGTTAATAAATATAACATTACATTTATTAAAGTTTTTAAAAAGGAACATGAAACCTCATCCCGCCAGTGGATGAGGTTTCATGTATTATCAGAAGCTCACTGGGGCTCCTGGCCTGCCCGCCAGCCATAGGTTGGACGGGCAGGTCCATTAATTACTTTAAGTACCCTGTCAATGGCCTCAATTGGCCATTGACAGATCGGCGGGCACAGCTGATTTCGCTGTCCGCCCACCTTCCTGAAAATTTAAAGGGACCGGGATGACGTCGGGGGTTCCTCACGACGTCATCCCGCATCATTTTCCCGTTGGCGAGTGGGCCCCGCCCCCCAAATCGTCGATGGGAAAAATCAGGCCTATAAGTTTTATTGAGATCACCTCTCATTCTTCTAATTTCCAGACAATACAGGCCTCAGCTAATCAATCTCTCCTCAGAGGGCACTCTCTCATGCCAAGAATCAATCTATTGAATCTTTGTTGCACCTCCTCTAAGGCAAGTTTCCTTAGGTACAGATTCACATTGCTCTAGGTGGTTTCAATTGTGGAAGGATTTCCTTAGTGTTGTACTCCAAACTCCCTGCAATAAAGGCCAACATACTGTTTCCCTCCCTAAAAGCTTGAAGAACCTGCATGTTAATTTTCTGTAATTAAAATAGAAAGTGCTGGAAATACTCAGCAAATGTGGCAGCATCTATAGAGAGAGAAACAGAGTTAACATTTCGAGTTGAATGTGACATCTTCAGAACTGAAGGAAGATAGAAATATGATGGGTTTTTAAACTGTTGAAAGTGGAGTAGGGGGGTGAGAACAATTCTGGGATTGGGTAGACGGTGGGACAGATTAAATGTCAAAGATGTCATGGAATAAAAGGAAAAGGGAGTGGTAATGGTTGTAGTAAAGACAAAAAGCATTTGTCTGGAATGAGAGTGAGTGAATGGCAGAATATGAACAGATTTGTCTGAAAGCAAAAACATGAAAATGAAGATTTAGACCAGCACTTTTTTTTATTCTTTCACAGGATGTGAGCATCGCTGGCTAGGCTAGCATTTATTGCCCATTGCTAATTGCACTTGAGAAAGTGGTGGTGAGCTGCCTTCTTGAACCGCTGCAGCCCACGTGGTGTAGGTACACCCACAGTGCTGTTAGGAAGGCTCTTCCAGGATTCTGATCCAGCGACTACTGCCACTGTGCGACGGTATTGGAGGGTGTGACTGTTGAGGGTTGTGGATGGGGTGCCAATCAAACAGGCTGCTTTGTCCTGGGTGGTGCTGAACATTGTGCAAACATCAGCAAACATCTCCATTTCTGACCTTATGATGGAGGGAAGGTAATTGATGAAGCAGCTGAAGATGGTTGGGCCTAGGACATTAACTTAAGGAACTCCTGCAGCAAGACTGAGATGATTGACCTCCAACGAACACAGCCATCTTCCTTTGTGCTGATATGTCTCCAGCCAGTGGATTCCCATTGGCTCCTGTTTTGCTAGGGCTCTTTGATGCCACACTCGGTCAAATGCTGCTTTGATGTCAAGGCAGTCACTCTCGCCTCACTTGTTGAGTTCAGCTCTTTTGTCCATGTTTGGACAAAGGCTGTAATGAGGTCAGGAGCTGAGTGATCCTGGCCTAATCATATTATGATTTTCCAAGTGCTCTTTTACCACTTTTTTATTCGATTCCAACATTTTCCTGATGACTGATGTCAGGCTAACTGACCTCTAGTCGCTGTTTTCTCCCTCTCTCTCCTTTCCTAAATAGTAATATTACATTTCCTTCCAATCCACTGGAACTATTCGTGAATCTAGGAATTGTTGGAAGATCACAACTAATGCATCCATTATCCTTGTGGCCACCTCATTTAGAACCCGAGAGCATAAACTATCATGTCTGGGGAATTGTCAGATTTGAGTCTCATTACTTTCTTCAGCACTTTTTCTTTACCAATATTATTTGCAGTAAGTTCCTCACTCTCCTTTGACCCTTGTTTTCTCACTGTTTCTGATTTTTTGGTGGGAAAAAGGACACAAGTGTGGAATAGCAGCCCCAAAAGACAGGCAGGATTTGGTGGGGTGGAAGGTTAAAGTGGTTAAAAACATGAATCCTAACCCTAAGCAGCCTCCACCCACCCACTTTAAGTTTTGGCAGAGGCGTGATGGGGGTGGGTGGTATTTATATTTATATTGTCTTGAGGCTGCATACCTCTTACTTATCCACTATTTCAAATGTAGCCCTAGCTCCCATATGCTTTACTAACCACTCTCTCAAAATGTCCTATCACCTTCAATGATCGATGTACATGCACCGTCAGGCCCCCTCTGTTCCTGCACACTCTTCATGTGTCATTAAGTCTCTATTGCTTCTCCCCATCCCTCCTGCAAAATGCATCAGCTCATATTGCACTATATTCAATTCCATCTTTTTTATAAATTCCTTCATGGGATGTGTCCATCGCTGGCTAGGCCAGCATCTATTGGCCAACATGAATTGCCTTTGAGTAGGCAGTGATGAGCTGTCTCCTTGAACCGCTGCAGACCCTGTGGTTAGGTACACCCACAGTGCTGTTAGGGAGGGAGTTCCAGGATTTTGACCCAGCGACAATGAAGGAACGGTGATATAGTTCCAAGACAGGATGGTGAGTGGTTTGGTGGGGTATTTCCAGGTGGTGGTGTTCCCATCTATCTGCTGCCCTTGTCCTTCTAGACTGTAGCAGTCATTGGTTTCAAAGGTGTTCTCTAAGGAGCCTTGGTGAATTCCCGCAGTACATCTTGTAGGTGGTACACACTGCTGCCACTGTGTGTCAGTGGTGGAGGGATTGAATGTTTGTGGATGGGGTGACAATCAGTCAGACTGCTTTGTCCTGGATGATGTCCAGCTTATTCACAGAATCACAGTGCAGAAGAGGCCCTTCGGCCCATCAAGTCTGCACCGACATGTAAGAAACACCTGACCTACCTACCTAATCCCATTTACCAGCACTTGGCCCATAGCCTTGAATGTTATGACATGCCAAGTGCTCATCCAGGTACTTTTTAAAGGATGTGAGGCAACCCGCCTCCACCACCCTCCCAGGCAGTGCATTCCAGACCGTCACCACCCTCTGGGTTAAAAAAGTCCTGCCCCTCACCTTGAACTTATGCCCCCTTGTGACTGACACTTCAACTAAGGGGAACAGCTGCTCCCTATCCACCCTGTCCATGCCCCTCATAATCTTGTACACCTCAATCAGGTCGCCCCTCAGTCTTCTCTGCTCAAGTCTATCCAACCTCTCTTCATAACTTAAATGTTTCATCCCAGGCAACATCCTGGTGAATCTCCTCTGCACCCCCATCAGTGCAATCACATCCTTCCTATAATGCGGTGACATTGCTGCCACTGTGGTACACACTGCTGCCACTGTGTGTCAGTGGTGGAGGGACTGAACGTTTGTGGATGGGGTGACAATCAGTCACACTGCTTTGTCCTGGATGATGTCCAACTTATTGCCACTTATCTGTCCATTCTGCTAACCTGTGTCCAGCTGCAGGCAATTCGTATCATCCTCACTGTTTGCCATTCATCCAAGTTTGGTATCCTTGGCAAATTTTGAAATTTTACTCCATATTCCAAGTTCCAAGTCATACGAACATGCAAATTAGGAGCAAGAGTAGGCCACTTGGTCCCTCGAGCCTGCACTGCCATTCAATAAGGTAATGGCTGATTGGATTGTAACCTCAACATCATATTCCTGCCTTCCCCCGATAACCTTTCACCCCCTTGCTTATGAAGAATCTATTGATCTCTGCTTTAAAAATATTCAGACTCTGCTTCCACCACCCTTTGAGGAAGAGAGTTCCAAAGACTCATGACCCTCTGACTGAAAAAAATTCTCCTTATTTTTGTCTTAAGTGGGTGACCCTTTATTTTTAAACAGTGACCCCTAGTTCTGGATTCTACCACAAGAAGAAACATCCCTTCAACATTCTCCCTGTCAAGACCCCTCAGGATCTTATATTGTTCAATCAAGTCACTTCTTATCTTCCAAACTCCAGCATATACAACCTTTCCTCATAAGACAACCTGCCCATTCCAGGTATTAGTTAAGTAAACCTTCTCTGAACTGTTTCAAATGCATTTACATCCTTCCTTAAATAAGGAGACCAGTACTGTACACAGTAGTCTAGATGTAGTCTCACCAATGCCCTGTATAAATGAAGCATAACCTCCCTACCTTTGTATTCAATTCCCCTCACAATAAACGATTACATTCTATTAGCTTTCCTAATTACTTGCCATACCTGCATACTGACCTTTTGCGTTTCATGCATTGGGAGACCCAGATCTCTCAGCATCTTTGCAACCTTCACCATTTAGATAATATGCTTCTTTTTTATTCTTCCTGCCACAATGGACAATTTCACACTTTCCCACATTATATTCCATTTGCCAGATCTTACCCACTTACTTAACCTATCTTTATCTGTTTGTAGCCTCCTTATGTCCTCTCCACAAGTTACTTTCCTACCTATCTTTGTGTCACCAGTAAATTTAGCAACCCTACCTTTGGTCCCTTTATCCAAATAATTCATATAAATTGTAAAAAAGATAGGCTCCAGCACTGATCCTTGTGGCACACCACTCATGACATCTTACGAACCAGAAATGACCCATTTATGCCTACTGCATGTTTCCTGTTAGCTAGTCAATCTTCTATTCCTTTATGTATAGCAGAGCAAGCAGTGGTCCTAGCAGTGACCCTTGGGGAACACGTCTGTCTACCACCCGACAGTCCAAAAACTAATCAGCTACCATGATTTGTTGCTTTCTATCCTTAAGCCAATGTTTTTTTTTATCCAATTGGACTCTGACCCTCCTATTCCATAAACCTCAATTTTGTTAATCAGCTTTTTATGTGGTATTTTATCAAACAGTTTCTTAAAATCTGTACAGCCAACATCCACCATGTTCCCTCCTCAGCCTTCTCTGTTACTTCACCAAAAAATTTCAGTTAGATTAGTCAAGCACAATCTACCTTTCACAAATCCATGCCGATTCTCTTAAATTATCTCAAACCTCTCCAAGTGCCTGTTGATTTTTTCCCTGATTATAGGTTCCAAAACCTTACCCACCACTCAATTTTTTTTAAATTCATCCAAGGGATGTGGGCTTCGTTGGCTAGGCCAGCATTTATTGCCCATGCCTAGTTGCCCTTAAGAAGGTGGTGGTGAGCTGCTTTCTTGAACCGCTGCAGTCCATGTGGTATAGGCACAACTACAGTGCTGTTAGGAAGGGAGTTCCAGGATTTTAACCCAGCGACAGTGAAGGAACAGTGATATATTTTCAAGTCAGCATGGTGAGTCACTTGGAGGGGAACTTCCCGGTTGTGGTGTTCCCATCTAGCTGCTGCCCTTGTTATTCTAGATGATAGTGGTCGTGGGCTTGGAAGGTGCTGCGTAAGGAGCCTTGGTGAAATGGCTGAAGACTGGCATCTGTGATGCTGGGGACCTCCAGAGGAAGCCAAGATGAATCATCTGCTCAGCAGTTCTGGCTGAAGATTGCAGCAAATGTTTCAGCCTTATCTTTTGCACTGATGTGCTGGGCTCCCCCATCACTGAGGATGGGGATATTTGTGAAGTCTCTTCCTCCAGTGAGTTGCTAAATTGTCCACCACTATTCACGACTGGATGTGGCAGGACTGCAGAACTTATATCTGATCCATTGGTTGTGGTATCACTTGGCCCTGTCTTTCACTAGCTGCTTATGCTGTTTGGCATGCAAGTAGTCCTGTGTTATAGCTTCATCAGGTTGACACCTCATTTTTAGGTATGCCTGGTGCTGCTCCTGGCATGCCCTCCTGCACTCTTCATTGAACCAGGGTTGATCCCCTGTCTTGATGGTAATGGTAGAGTGGGGGATATGCCGGGCCATGAGATTACAGATTGTGTTCAAGTACAATTGGGCTTTTTGACCCACAGTGCCTCATGAATGTCCAGTCTTGAGTTGCTAGATCTGTTTGAAATCTATCCCATTTAGCAGAGTGGTAGTACCACACAACACAATGGAGAGTATCCTCTCTGTGAAGGCGGGACTTTGTCTCCACAACAACTGTGCGGTGGTCACTACTACTGATTCTGTCATGGGCAGATGCATCTGCGGCAGGCAGGTTGGTGAGGATGAGGCCAAGTACGTTTTTCCCTCTTGTTGGTTCCCTCACCACCTGCCGTAAATGCAGTCTGTAGCTATGTCATTTAGGACTCGGCCAGCTCAGTTAGTAGTTGTGCTATCACTCTTGGTGATGGATATTGACGTCCCCCACCCAGAGTACATTCTGCACCCTTGCCACCCTCACTGCATCCTCCATGTGGTGTTCAACCATGGAAGGGCATTGATTCATCAGCTGAGGGAAGCTGGTATGACCAGATGCCATGAGATTTCCCCCATAACAAGGGAAGATTGGAAGATTAAGGCAAGCCTTTCCACTATCTCCACCCCCAATTCCTTTAGCATTGGATGGTAGCCATCCAGACCAGATGACTTACCTATGCTAAGTATAGCCAGGCTTTCCAGTACTACCTCCTTTTCAATTTTCATACCATCCATTGCCTCCACTATCTCTGCCTGATCTACTGATAGTTTGTCAGATTCCTCTTCCTTAGTAAACACCAATACAAAGAACTCATTAAGTATTCTCATCTTGCCCTGTGCGTCTAAGCATATATCACCCTCTTTGTCCCTAATAGGACTCACTCCACCTCTTACTACCTGCTTACTATTTACATGCAGGTGGAAGATTTTTGGGTACCCCTTTATGTTTACTGCCATTCTATCCCCACACTCTCTCTTTGCCAGTGTTATTTTTCTCTTCACCTCCTCCCTCAACCGATCGTATTTGAGCTGGTTCTCACTTGAAGAATTCGCCTAACGTGCATCATTTGCCCTCCTTTTTTATTCCACCTTAATCTCTCTCTATCTCCACCATCATCCAAGGAGCCCTGTTTCTCACTCATTTGCCTTTCACCCTCATTGGAATGTACCTAGCTTGTAGCTGAAGCATCTCTTCCTTAAAGATTACCCATTATTCCATTACAGTTTTTCCTGTTTTACCCTGGCTAGATCCCTTCTCATCACATTGAAATTAGCCCTCTTCCCATTTAGAAGTTCCATGTTAGATTGTTCCTTGCTCTTCTCCATTACTAATCTAAACCTTATGATACAATGATCACTCCCAAGTGTTCCCGCACAGATATTTGGTTCACTTGGTCCACCTCATTTTCCAGCACCAGATCCAGCAATGCCTTCTTTCTAGTTGGGCTGAGAAAATACTGAACAAGGAATTTCTCCTGAATCCATTTGAGAAATTTCTTCCCCTTCCTACCATTTACATTATCCCAATCGATATGTGGATCATTAAAGTCCCCCAGTATTACCACTCTATAGTTCTTGTACAGCTTTATGATTTTCCTGCCAATTTGTTCCTCTACCTCTCTCTCATTATTTTAAGGCCTATAGAATTCTCTAAGTAGCGTGATCTTACCGTTTTCGCTTCTTAACTCTAACCAAATGATTCAGTCCTTGCCCCCTCAAGGACATTCCTTCTTTCTAACATTGCAATGTTTTCCCTAATCAGTGTTGCCAGCTCACCTACTTTTTTCCTTCTCTTTCTTTTCTGAACATTTTATATCCTTGTATTTTATGCCTGGAATGTTCATGTGGCACAGTGGGTAGCATCCCTCCCTCTGAAGCAGACGCTCTGGATTCAAGTCCCACTCCAGGGGCAAAATGTTTAGCTCGGCGGGTACATGCCTGACCTGCTCGAGCGTGAAATGGCGTATGTTGACGTTGGGCGAGCGTCCCGACATCATTGCACAGTCGCGTGATAGTTCGGCCGGCGGGCATGCGCCGGAGTTGGCGACGCACCCGTCGACAATTAAAAGGCCTGTTAAGGCCATTAAAGAATCAATGAAGTTAAAGTTTTCGCTGCCTGTCCGACTTTACGGTTGGCGGGCAGGTGAAAAGGCCAAGCGGCCTTTGCATTTTTTTGGAAACCTCATCCACGGGCGAGATGAGGTTTCCAAAAGCAAATAAAAATAAAATAAAAGTTCTAAAATTTAATTAACACATTCCTGCTCATGTGACAGAGTCACATGAGGGGACATATTTTATTATATTTTTCAATTCTTTATTTTTTCTTTTGAAAAGTGTTCATCTCCCTGAGGCAGCTCCGTGCCTCAGGGAGATTCTGAAGTGCGCACTGATGAGCATGCACGAAGTTCGCATTCGCCCCACTCGCCCTCCCCCCACCCCCGCCCGCACAGGCAGTGCTGAGCGCTGCCGCTTGCGTTTCACGCTGGGCGGGTCTTAATTGGCCCACCAGTATGAAATTGCCTTCCGGCCTTGATCGCGGGCGGCGGTCAGCTTCTCAACCATCCCTGCCCGCCCCTGCCGAGCCCACCCGACAAGGGCTAAATTCTGCCTCAGGGCTTGATGGTCAAGGAAGGTATATTCATAATGTGGCCAAAGAGGTTGAATATCAACTTGTAAACCCTTTCTACATATGCCAATGGCAGGCAGTAAGAGCAGGAGAGATTCCTGATCAACCATGTGATGGAAAGGAATTGGAGCCTGTCCATAGCTTCTGGCTACAATATGCATGTAAATGTACATGTTGCCACAACAACTCAGACTCCTTGTGGATGGGTGGATCAGTTGGCTGGACAGCTGGTGTGTGTGGATCAGAATGGTGCCAAAAGCACAGGGGGTTCAATCCTAGTTCCGGCTGGGGTGGATTCGGGGGCTGCCTCCTTGGCCTACCCATGGAGAAGCTTGTGATGCTATGGATTGGACCTGCTTTCAGGTGGAGAGCTGAAGGAGAGGATATTAAGCACCCAGTCCTCACCATTTCTAAGCCACATTTCTGATATTGCCACTACATCATATTCCCACACTGCTATTTGTGCTTGTAATTCACCACACTTTGTCCATTGATGCACAGGCATTTTAACACTGTCTTTGCATTCCTCATAGCCCTTCTTAGTCCACTCCTACCAAATATAACTTCAGTTTTTTTACCGCTAAAGAAAGAGGCTTTGCAAACCTGTCAGAGTGTAATGCTGTGGTGCTATTTTTCTTTTCCCCCACTAGCATAAAAAAGGTATTTCACCAAACTTTCAAAGCTATAAAATAAAGAAAATAAGTGTGCCTAATTACTATTCTTACTGAATATGTTTGAATTTCTATATGCTAAACATTCAATGCCTTTAAAAAAAATATGCTGTTCAATTGTAATTTTGTGACACAAAAAAGCACCTCAAACACAGAAAGGTTTCTGGTGGGCAGGTAATCATGAGCATGGAAACAAAACCTTGAGTACTTGAGTACATTTTCAACCATTTAGGATACTTTTGTTGGAAATTTTATCTGAAGTTAAATAAAGTCAATTAATACGCGGTTATTCCAAAACAGTCTAAAAAAAACTAACTGCTAGCACAAATCCATGAAGCTGCATGTGAGAAGATTTTTATTATTTTTTTCTATCATCCACATACAGACATAAATAATGCTTATTAAATAAGTAATAATCTAGAATTCACAATCTAAGAAAGGGGAGTGTTAAATTTTAGGTGTAAAATTGCCTTTTAAGTTGTATATTAAACTACAAAGATCATGTCAATATTTTGTGTGGATTTATGCTGGTGTTTCTTGGATGTGACCAAAATGATAATGATTTGAGTCAGATTTATAGTCTTTGTTAAACTTACTTTTCTTCCACCACCTGCTTTTGGTATTCTTCATATTCTTCTCTAGTCATGCCTGCCGCAGCTGCAGGGTCTGAAGCACCTCCTTCTTCTTTCTTTTCTTCATCTCCACCTCCAAGTCCTAAATTCTTCACCTGCCCACTCACCATCGATTTTAATAGGAAAGACATACTTTTATCAATATAACAATTAATCAGATATAAAGCTATAGATAGAAGATTTATATATATATATGGAAAAAATGAACAGGGGACCAGTCAGCCTGCTGGCTTTTACTTTAAACGCAGGGAGCTAGTCAAGTGCTTTTGAGAAAATGGTTTGCTTTCAGTAATCTGGATTAAACCATTGAACGCTTCAATTTTCCAGAGGCAGATGGTTCAGATCACGCTGTACATCATTATACTCCACTGTCTACTTTCAATAATATTTTCGGCTAATTTTTTCAACAGGGTCATTTCTGCAGGCTCTTATTTTCTTGCTGGTAAAAATAATTAAAGAAAAATAAGTTAAAATGTGTTACAATTGATAGATTTGATTTGATAAGCATAATTAAGTGGCTTATTTTAATCGGGTGGCCACACAGCTGCTGTTGAAAAGCCACAGAGCTTTAAAGAGAGATTTATGTAAAAAAAAATATACATGGCACCTTAGAATCATAGAAATTTGTGGCCCAGAAGGAGGTCATTCAGACTATCATGTCTGTGCTGGCCGAAAAACAGCTATCCAGCCTAATCCCACTTTCCAACATTTGATCTGTAGCTTACAAAGGTTATGGCACATCAGTTGCATATCCAAGTACTTTTTAAATGTGATGAGAATTTATGCCTCTACCGCCCTTTCAAAAAGTGAGTTCCAAGCCCCCAACTTGCTCTTCAACCACGGTCTAATTCTTCTACTAATTACTTTAAATCTATGCCCCCAGTTATTGATTTTTCTGCTAACCAGCCACCCTTTCTAGCCCCCTCATGATTTTATACATCTGAATTAAATCCCTCCTGAGCTACCTCCATTCCAAAGAAAGAGCCCCAGCCTATCGAATCTTTCCTCATGGCTAAAATGCTGTAGACCTGACAACATCCTTATAAATCTCCTCTGTATCCTCTCTAGGATGATCTCAGGATGATACTAGCTGTATTCAGATGACCGTCAAAGCTGGATAAGCAATCTGTTTCCAAGAACTATTTTATTTAAAAGAATATATACCCCAGTAGCACAGAGCACAACAGTGCACATTAATACCAGTGCCATTCTCTGGAATGTTCCCAACTCAAGTCAATCGCTCATGCATTACCACATTGTCACATGTGCGCAATGTACAGTGAATATAATGTATATCCGTTTGTACTTAGAGTCAGAAGATTGTAATTTGAGATTAATTTGAAAAAGATATTTATGATAACATTCTGTAAAGAACATTTCCCAATTCAATAGGGAAATTAATAACAATTTACTACAGTGAATTCTATGATGTATTTACTCTCAATTTTCGTAAGGGCAATAGTAGCATGTTTTGTATTTTTAATGCAGAGTCAATTCATTTTTCAAATTCAATTCAATTCATTTCAATAACAAGTACAACAGAGTACATTTCCATTATGGAAGAATTATGCTGTCAATGGGTATTATTTGATGAAATGCTATTGCATAGGATTTTAAACCACAAGGTTTTTATTCATAAGGACATAAGAGCTGTAGGAGGAGACAATTGCTGTGAACATTGGTCCTTAAAACCATTTACAAATGTGCAAACCTAGGATTGGGATTTCCTGGCCCCATCGTGGTGGGACCTGCCGAGGGAGATTTGGTAGCCCAGCTAATCCCTGGGGCAGGAAAGCTGGAGGGCAGAAAATCATGCCCTGGGTCCCAAATGCAAAACCTAATTGTTTATATCATGCTGTAGGTAATCTCCAAAGAGGTTCATTACGTTAACATTTTTCTGATTAAAGATTCATTCATATAAAGGTCAATTATGCAACGCATTTTGTGTAATGAGAAGTTGCTTTGACTTTGCTTCAATGGACTGTGTAGTGTAATTCAGATGGGAAGTCTTCCACATCGAAAAAGGACAAATGGCATAAGACTATTTCACGGAATCAATTTCATTCTACTTCACATTCCCAACAGCTGCAGTTTTACTACAGCCATTGGAGAGCAATGTTTATAATGTTCCCACGTGGTCCAATAGATTAACAAGCACCCTTTAAAGATTGTTTTTAATCTTTTAATGCTGACTGTCTTGTTGACTCTCTCTTAACATTAAATTTAATACCATTTGAATGTCAGTGAGTAATGTTTGGTGTGGGGAATGAATGAAAGCTTCCTCCACTTAAAAATGTGACCAGAACTCCTCCAAGTGAGAACTGGACTCTTTGGCTAGGGCAGAGATTACCACTTACAGAAGGTAGATATTGCATAGAATTACCAAGGCCATGATGATATTCTGGACTAGTTTCAATTGCGTAAGGAAGTTGAAGAAGAATTTCCCAGATTTCTTCCCCCACACTGGCCTTATTTTTATGTGGCTTATCGCTTCTCCCAGGAGATCACATAGGATGGAATTTTCTAATCCTGGACTGAGTCCCGTGGCGGTGGGCGGGGACAGGGGTTGGGGGGGTGGCAGGGGCTGGACAGGGAGAGTTTCCTGTTGTGGAAGCTGGTGGGAATTGGTGCCGTCATGCGCGACGCTGGCCTAATTAATTATGCAGTTGGGGAATTCCCAATGTTTTGTGCGGCAAGGTGGCCAGGATGGCTTGAACCTTCACCAACATATCCAGGCGTCATATTCAAAAGACACCCGGACATCAACTGACCCACTGTTGAAGAAGAAGATCCACCTCCTGTAAACTCCTGAAGACAGATGATCCACCTCCTGGAAGACCCTTAAGATAGAAGATGGACCTCCTGGAAGATCCTGAAAATAAAAGATTTGCCTCCGACAAGATGCTGCAGCTCCAAGATCCACCCACTGCTGCAAGTAATGTTCCAGGGCTCCATCTGATCTCTGCAGACTGCCCCAGGCCTTCTTCAAGTAGGTCGCGACATGTCCATGCTACATTGGTCCAGACATATTCTGAACCGACGTGATATCCCGCTGGCTGTGCGGCCAACCAGGCAGGGGGAGACGATTTGTTCAGGCCTTCATCTTCATCCCATTAATGAGTTGCAAAATGGTTTCACGTCGGCCTTGGCAGGAATGGTGACCTGCCATGACGGGCGGGAGCTCAAGTTCCCACCTTCATTTTACGCTGGCGGGAAACTGATTTTACAGCTCATGCTGCATTGTCCCCCCGCCTACTGTCCCCCCCTATTCAACCCGCTGTGGGGGTACTGGAAAATTCCGCCCATAGTCTTGGGTGGACTGGTCAGTGTAAGTATTGTGTGGAACAAGCTGGAAGGAGCGGAGAAACTTTTTTGATCATCATTGTTCATTCATATGTGGACCTTATCAAAAGCCTTCTTGAAATCCAACTACATCACATCCGCTGCCTGTCCCTTATCTATTCTACAAGTTACATCCTCAAAAAAACTCCAGTAGATTAGTTAAGCATGATTTCCCTCTCATAAACCCATGCTGAACTGACTTCGTTTAATCCCATTAATGCCTTCCAAGTGTTTTGTAACCACATCTTTTATAATAGACTCTAGCATTTTCTCCACTACTGATGTTAGGCTAATGGTCTGTAATTCTGTGTTCTCTCTCCCTCCTTTTTTAAATAGTGGGGTTACATTTGCCACCCTCCAATCTGTAGGAACTGATGCAGAGTCTATAGAATTTTGGAAGATGACCAGCAATGCATCCAATATTTCCAAGGCCGCTTCCTTTAGTATTCTAGGATATATATCATCAGGCCCTGGGGATTTTTCAGCCTTCAACCCCATTAATTTCTCTAGCACCATTTTTTTACTAATACTGATTTTCTTCAATTCCTCCCTCTCACTAGACCCTTGGTTGCCTAACATTTCTGGGAAATTATTTGTGTCCTCTTTTGTGAAGACAGAACCAAAATATGTGTTCAATTCTTCTGCCATTTCTTTCTTCCCCATTATAGTTTCCCCCGTTTCTGCCCGTAAGGGACCTACATTTGTCTTTGCTAATCTTTTTCTCTTCACATATTTATAGAAGCTTTCACAGTCAGTTTTTATGTTCCTTGCAAGTTTACTCTCATACTCCATTTTCCCCTTCTTGAGCAATCTTTTTTGTCCACTTTTGCTGAATTCTAAACTGCTCCCAATCCTCAGGTTTGCTGCTTTTTCTGACAATTTTATATATCTCCTCTTTGGACCTAATACTATCCCTAATTTCTTTTGTAATCCATGGTTGAGCCACCTTTCCTGTTTTATTTTTGCACCAGACAGGAATGAATAATTGTTGTAATCCATGCATATGTTCCTTAAATATTAGCCATTGCCTATCCAACGTCAACCCTTTTAGTAAGGTTCCCCAATCCATCATTGCCAACTCACGCCTCATACCCTTGTAATTCCCTTTATTTAGATTCAGGACCCTAGTTTTGGATTCAACTTCTTCACTCTCCAACTTAATGGACAATTCTATATTTTATGGACGCTCTTCCCCAACAAGATTGTTAATTAATCCTTTCTCATTGCACAATACCCAGCCTAGGCTAGCTTGCTCTCTAGTTAGTTCCTCAATATATTGGTCTAAAAAACCATCATGTACACACCCCAGAAAATCCCTCTCCACAGTATTATTGCTAGGTTGGTTTGTCCAATCTATATGTAGATTAAAGTCACCCATGATTACCGTTGTACCCTTATTGCATGCATCTCTAATTTCCTGTTTAATGCCTTCCCTTACATTTCCATTACTGTTTGGGGGCCTGTAGAACAACCCTCACCAACGTTTTCTGTCTCTTGGTGTTTCTTATCTCCACCCAAACAGATTCCACATTATGATTTTCTGAGCCAATATCCTTCCTCACTATTGCATTGATTTCCTCCTTTACTAACAGTGCTACCCCACCTCCTTTCCCTATTTGTCTGTCCTTCCTAAATATTGAATACCCCTGGATGTTCAGTTCCTATCCTTCGTCACGCTGCAGCCATGTCTCCGTAATTGCAACTATATCATAACCATTTATCTATTTGCACTGTTAATTCACCTACCTTATTGCGAATGCTCTGCGCATTAAGATACAATGTCTTTAGATTTGTCTTTTTAACCTTGTTAGTCATCTTTGCTTTATTTTGCACTATGACCCCATTTGTTTTTCGCTCTTCTTTTTTCTGCCTTCCACTTTTGCTTCTTACTTTTATGTCTTTCATTTCTATTCATTTTTCCCCCTCCTCTGTCTCCCTGCTCAGGTTCTCATCCCCCTGCCATTTTAGTTTAAACCCTCCCCGACAGCACTAGCAAACAACCGCGCCCCCCCCCCTACCCACCCCACTCCCCCCCCCCCCCCCCCCCGCCATCCCCCCCCCCCCCCCCCCCCCCCCACTCCTCCCCACCCCTACTGAGGGCATTGGGACCGGTTCTGAGGAAGGTGGGACCAGTACAAATAGGATGGGTTATATCTGGGCAGGCCCGGGACCAATGTCCCAGTAATCTGAATCCCTCCCCTCTATACCATTTCTTCAGCCACATATTCATCTGATATGTACTGTTATTTCTACCCTCACTAGCACGTGGCACTGCTAGTAATCCTGAGATTACTACCTTTGAGGTCCTACTTTTTAATTTACCCTGAGCTATGTGGGAAGTCATGGACACTTCCAGTGTCCCTGGCGCAGGAGGAACATATCACGGGTGCAAGCTCTGCAGCCATTAGTTGCTCCCTTTAAAGAATATTAACTACACTAGGGGACTTATTCCACTCCAAACACTCCCACTACAGTCCAAAGTCCTCACCTTATTTTGTTTAAGCTAATGGACTGCAGCAGTTTAATTATTGAAAAAGTAGAAGTAGAAGTACTCACCTGGCCTTACTCACCAATCAGCTGCCTCCCCTCCGTCACGTCACTTTTTGAATCGTGATGTCACCTTGAACTCCACTGCCTGAAGGTCCTGAGGGTATGCCTCTCCTCTCCGGTCCCGGCCTCTGTTTTTCATGTCCTTTTATACCGCTTTCGCTGGCCTCTCCTCTCCGGTCTAAAACTTACCTTCTTCTAATCCTAACAGCAACTTTTAGTTAATTGATAAATTAAAGAAAGACTAGACTTTAGATAGAATTTAACCCTTAATTTAACCCTTAAACTCCCTCAGTCACCAATCTCCAGCTGAAGCTCTCTACTGCAGCCAAACACAGCACTCCAGTGCAGACAGCTGGAGAGCTGACACAGACTAATAAAAACACTACAGGTGGTGTGCAATGTTGTGGGATGTTTTATAGGCTGGACTAGCATTAGTCTATAGTCTCTAGGACCTGTTTATATTCTGATTTCTTATCTGTATGGCTGCATTTTATTGATCATGCCACATCAATTTGTAATGGTATTTTATCATTTAAAAATAGCCTCTGACACAACCCAAGTTTGGAAGGTCAAAATCCACCATTGGTTTTCTGTGCATGTGTGAACAAGTGTACATGCATAGATGGGTATTGGTGGCCATCTTTGCCACCATCTTGCTTTGGCAGGAGACATAGTGTCCAACCAGCAGATTACTTTTGAAAATGCAGTCATTGATGTTGTGTATACAAACGTGGCAGCCAATTTGCATACAAGAAGGAACCATGAACAGCAAATTAAAGAATGCCCAGATAATGTTTTTGATCATGTTGGACAAGGGAGAGATGTTGTCCAGGATAATTGCTGGCTCTTATTTGAATAGAACCATGGGATCCTTTACATTCACCCAGGCAGGCAGTTAGGATCTTAGAACATGGAATCATAGAATGGTTACGGCACAGAAGAGGTCATTAAGTCCATTGTGTCTGTGCTGCCTCTCTGCAAGAGCAATGCAACTAGTCCCACTTCTCTAGCCATTCCCTTAGCCCTACAACTTTTTCTCTTTAGAGAATTAACCAATACCCTTCTGAAATCCACGATTCAATCTGCCTCCACTGCACTCCCAGGCAGCGCATTCCAGATCCTAATCTAACCTATCCTAAATTTTTCCCTCATCTTGTCTTTGGCTCTTCTGCCATTTTTACCTCAGGCAAATAATCACCACTACTTGCATAAAGACAATAAATGCTAGCCTTGTCAATGACACGCATCCAAAGAATGAATAAAATAAAAATCATCTTAAATCAGTGTCCCCTGGTACTCAACCCTTCCATCAATGGAAACAGTTTCTCCCTATCTACACTGTCCCGACCCTAATAATTCTGAATACCTCTACTAAATCTGCTCTCAGCCTTCTCTTCTCTAGGAGAAAAACAGAAAATGCTGGAAAAACTCAGCAGGTCTGACAGCATCTGTGGAGAGAAAAGCAGAGTTGATGTTTCGAGTCCATATGACCCTTCTTTAGAGCTGCAAAAAAGTAGAAAAGTGATGAAATTTATACTGTTTAATGTGTGTGCAGCAGCTGAAGTTGGATAGAAGGCCGGCGATAGGTGGGGGCAAAGAAGAGATTAACAAAGATCTCATGAACAAAAGGACAAAGGGCAGAATTTTCCCCCCCGATCGGGGGGGATGTGGGTGGGCTAATTAAGGCCCGCCTAGCGTGACGTCCGCAAGGAAGTGCTATGTGCTCCCTGCGCTGGTGGGGGGGATTCCCTGAGCCAAGAGTGTGCTCTTTCGTGCATGTGCACGAAAAGCACATTCATCTCCCTGAGGCTAAGTGCTGCTCAGGGAGATCGGCTCCTGTCTGAAAAAATTTTAAAAACAGAAGAAATAAATTTCCCTGACACTGTCACATGAGTTGGGACATGTCCATCACTTTCATTGACAATTTCATTAAAAATTTAAAAACCTAAATGAAACCTCATCCCGCCTGTGGATGAGGTTTCATGCTTTTTCTGAAGCCCGCCAGGGCTCCCGGCCTGCCCGCCAACCTTAAGGTTGGACAGGCAGGTCTATTAATTACTTTAACTACTTTGTCAATGATTCTGCTGAGCCCCCGCCCACCTGAAAGTTGAAATGGGGCGCGGTGACGTCAGGAGTTCCGCTCGATGTCATCCCGCGTCATGTTACGCGTCAGTGAGCGGGCCCCGCCCCCCCCCGCTCGCCGACCGGGAAACCCTGGCCAAAGGGAATGTTAATAGTAGTGATAAGGGCTAAAAAAGGTGCTGATAGTGACAAAGGTAAGAAAGCAGAATGTGATAATAGCAGAACAAGAGCAAGCACTTTGAAAAGAACAACATGAACAAGTAACAGATGGCCCTTGTGGGGTTGGGGTGGAGGGAGGGGTCAGTGGTGGGAAAAAAAGGATCGAAAATGGTATAAAAGGGGGGATAAAAAAGGGGATAAAACAATGAATAAATGAATAAAAATGAAAATGAATAAAAACAAAAAAAGTGGATAAAAAATAAAAATGAATGTTGAAAATAGGGATAAAAAAGGGGTGAAGATGGAGGAAAGAGTTCATGTTCTGAAGTTGTTGAACTAATGTTAAGTCCTGAGGCTGTAAAGAGCCTAGTCGGAAGATGAAGTGCTGTTCCTCCAGTTTGCGTTGAGCTTCACTGGAACATTGCAGCAGGCCAAGGACGGACATGTAGGCATGAGAGCAGGGTGGAGTGTTAAAATGGCAAGTGACAGGAAGTTCTGGGTCATGCTTGCAGACAGACCGAAGGTGTTCTGCAAAGCGGTCACCCAGTCTGCGTTTGGTCTCTCCAATGTAGAGGAGACCACATTGGGAGCAGCGAATGCAGTAGGCCAATTTGGAAGGAGGTGCAAGTGAAGCGCTGCTTCACCTGAAAGGAATGTTTAGGCCCTTGGACGATGAGGAGGGGGGAGGTAAAGGGGGAGCTGTTGCACCTTCTACGATTGCATAGTAAGGTGCCATGGGAAGGGGATGAGGTGTTGGAGGTGATGGAGGAGTGGACCAGGGTGTCCCAGAAGGAGCAGTCCATACGGAATGCTGACAGGGTGTGGGTGAGGAGAAGATGTTTTTGGTGGTGCCATCATGCTGGAGTTGGCGGAAATGGCCGAGGATGATCCTTTGAATGCGGAGGCTGATCGGGTTCATGGTTCTGGGAGGGAGAGGAAGGCGTGAGGGCAGAGGAGCGGGAGATGGGTCAGATATAGTTGAGGGCCCTGTCAACCACAGTGGGTGGGAAACCTCGGTTAAAGAAGAAGGAAGACATGTTTTGGAAAGTGGCATTATCAGAATAGATGCAATGGAGGTGAAGGAACTGAGCGAATGGGATTGAGTCCTTACAGGAAGCAGGGTGTGAGGAGCTGTAGTTGAGGTAGCTATGGGAGTTGGTAGGCTTATAATCAATATTGGTGGATATTCTATCACCAGAAATTGAGACAGAGAGATCAAGGAAGGGGAGGGAAGTGTCAGAGATGGACCATGGTAAGGTGATAGAGGGGTGGAAATTGGAAGCAAAATTGCTAAATTTTTCCAGGTCCAGATGAGAGCATGAAGTGGCACCGAAACAGTCACTGATGAACCGAAAAAGGGTTGTGGGAGGGGGCCTGAGTAGGACTGGAGCAAAGAATGTTCCACATACACCATAAAGAGACAGGCATAACTGTGGCCTATGCAGGAACCTATAGCCACACCTTTTATTTGGAGGAAGTGAGACAGGTTGAAGGAGAAATTGTTCGATGAGAGAACAAGTTCAGCTAGATGGAGGAGAGTGATGGTGGATGGGGATTGTTTGGCCTTTGTTCATGGAAGAAGCGGAGAGTCCTCAGACCATCCTGGTAGGGGATGGAGGTGTAGAGGGATTGGACGACCATGGTGAAGTGGAGGCGGTTAGCGCCAGGGAACTGGAAATTGTTGATATGACGTAGGGCATCAGAGGAATCGTAGGTGTAGGTGGGAAGAGACTGGACAAGGAGAGAGAGAACGGAGTCAAGATAGGAAGAAATAAGTTCCATGGGGCAGGAACAGGCTGACAAAATTGGTCTACCGAGACAGTCTTGTTTGTGGATTTTGGGGAGGAGGTAGAAGTGGGCTGTCCGAGGTTGAGAGACTATGACGTTGGAAGCTGTGGAGGGAAGATCTCCAGAGGAGATGAGGTCAGTGACGGTCCTGGAAACAATGGCTTGATGTTCAGTGGTAGGGTCATGGTCCAGGGGGAGTTAGGAAGAAGTGTCTGAGAGTTGGCGCTCAGCCTCTGTGAGGTATAGGTCAGTACGCCAGACAACAACAGTACTACCCTTGTCAGCAGGTTTGATAACAAAGTCAGGGTTGGACCTAAGAGAACGGAATGTGGCAAGTTCAGGAGGAGACAGGTTAGAGTGGGTGAGAGGGGCAGAGAAATTGAGATGACCCATGTCACACCGACAGTTCTAGAATGAAAAGATCAAGAGCAGGTAAGAGGGCAGAGTGAGGAGTCCAGGTGGAGGGAGAAAACTAAAAGCAGGTGAAAGGGTCTGTGGAACTAGGGGAAGACTCCTGCCCAAAGAAGTGAGCATGGAGACGAAGGCAGCAGAAGAAGAGTTCAGCATCATGCCAAGCCCGAAATTCATTGAGGTGAGGGCGCAAGGGTATGAAACTAAGTCCTTTGCTCAGTACTGAATGTTCAGCATCAGAGAGGGGAAAGTCAGAGGGTAATGTGAATATATGGCAAGGGCTGGGATGAGAAGATAGGATGGGGCCAGAGGAATGGGAAGGGGTGGAGGGCCCTGGATAGGTGATGGTGTCTATGAGTGGTTGGAGCTTCTCTAGGGAGTACAGCCTCAGCTTCTCCAATCTATCCATGTAACTGAAGGCCCTCATTTCTGGAACCATTCTCGTAAATCTTTGCTGCACCCTCTCTAATGCCTTCACTTCTTTCTTAAAGTGCAGTGCCCAGAATTTGACACAATACTCCAGTTGAGGCCGAATAATATTTCATAAAGGTTCACCATAATTTCCTTGCTCTTTTAATATATGTCCCTATTTATGAAGCCCGGATGCCAAATGCCTTATCAATTAATCGCTCAACCTGCCCTGCTATCTTCAACAGTTTGTGCAATCAAACACCTAGGTCCTTGAGCACAGTAGCCTAATGGTTATGTCACTCACCTAGTAACCCAAACTGACTGGATGAATGATTCAGAAACACAAGTTCAAATCCCACCATATTAACTGGGATACTTAATTCCACCCAGGTCCCTCTGCTCCTACACCCCCTTTAGATTTGCATCCTTTATTTTATATTGCCTCTCCTAATTCTTCCTACCAGAATGTATCACTTCACGCTTCTCCACATTAAATTTCATCTACCACTTGTCCGCCATTTCCACCAGCCTGTCTATGTCCTCTTGAAGTCTATCACTATTCCTCACCATTCACAATACTTCCAAGTTTGTGCCATCTATAAATTTTGAAGTTGTGCTTTGTTTATGTCATCAATTAGATCAAGAAAAATATGGTCCTATTACTGATGCTTAGGGAATCCCATACTTAATAATCATTTGGTAATACAGAACTTGAATATTGCCAAAAAAGAGATATGCACTCATCAAGATAATCACAAGAAATTACCAAGAGTAATGGGGAAACAACATTTCATACTGCATGAGAAGAGAGTGCTAATTGGTTGGCAAGTGGACTCTGATTGGTGGAGGCGTTGCCATGGAGAATGCAGCATGGAGCAATTGACTGCCCAGCTTTGTTCAAATTCAAAACAAAAACAAAAATACCTGGAAAAACTCAGCAGGTCTGGCAGCATCTGTGGAGAGGAGAACAGTTAACGTTTCGAGTCCGCATGACTCTTCAACAGAACTAAGGAAAAATAGAAAAGGGGTGAAATATAAGCTGGTTTAAAGGGTGGGTGGGACAAGAAGAGCTGGATAGAGGGCCAGTGATAGGTGGAGATAACCAAAAGATGTCACAGACAAAAGGCCAAAGAGGTGTTGAAGGTGGTGATATTATCTAAAGGAATGTGCTAATTAAGGGTAGAAAGCAGGACGAGCAAAGTACAGATAGCCCTAGTGGGGGAGGGGTGGGGTGAAGGAATCGAACTTAATCAAATTCAAACTGGGCAGGTCAACACTGATTGGTCAAGGCATTGCCCTGGGGAATCAACCAGGGAATGACTGATCCCTAAGCTTTTTAATTGAAAAAGGCACAATGTGTGGACATGTTCCTTCTGCCTGCAAAGGACACGGCCCTGTGTGTAAGTGTATGTGGCTTCTAGCGTGCCTAAGTGAGCCAAACTGTGAGCCCGACTGACAATCTTAAATTGGTTTCCAGTGTAATTCTTAGCACAGTCAGGATTGTTTAGCAGATGTTGTCCAATCGCTGAATCACAACTAATGTTGGACGCTATGTTTTGAGTTTTGCAACCATAGGCTGATTGGGTATGGTCAGTACTTTGCCTGTTGCAAACAGCTGAAGAGATTTTCTGCTTGCTATGCTCTGCCATCATACCACATTGAAATTCATTTACAACATTGCTCATTTGTATGATAGGTAAAACATCTTTTTGGCTTGGAGGCAGCTTCATATTAGTATAGTAACGTGCATGCAACATCTAGCTTCACCTGTTGTTCAAATCTCAGGTAGACTGGGCACTTTTCAGGACCAAAAGTGGCGGCCTTAGGCCCATTCATGAGTTTGCGTGATATACAGCGAGTGATGGTTTGATCAGGATACCCATTATCTTGCAAGATGGCTTGGATGTATTTTAGTTCAGCATCGAGCTTGCACGGTGAGCAAATGGCTCGTGACCTATTTACAAGGATGTTGATAAGGCCAATCTTATGGCGTGTGGAACTGTAGGAGTCCCAATGCACCAAGTGAAGGTAGGCTTGCAGTAGACAGTAGTAGAGAACTCATTAGCAGATTTCTCAATGATTTCTCCCACAATTGGACAACATCTGTTCAACAATCCTGATTGTGCTAAAAATTACACTGAAAGTCAATTGAAGGTTGTCAGTTGGACTCGTAGTGTGGCCTAATCACGCATGCTAGAAGCCACATATATTCACGTGCAGGGCCCCATCCTTTGCAGACAGAAGGAATATACCTAATCATTGCACATTTTTCAACTAAACAAAAGCTTAGGAAACAGTCATTCCCTGGTACATTCTGCAGGGCAATGCCTTGACTAATCAGAGTTGTTACGACCCATGCCCAGGTGAGGTTGCCCCAAATTTATTGATCCAGGCAAGACCCCTCAATTTGTCACCATTTGGCTGGGACACCTCCAAATTGTTATGCCCCAGCTGAGGATGGGTGGACTAGCTTCCTGTCTTGATTCAGCCACCACCCCTCTCCCGACCCCACCCCGGCCTTTTGTGGCAACAAGATTTAATATAAAAATTATCACTTCCACGGACATCTTTTTCCCAGGCCCAATCGTTCTGGTTTTGAAGGAGCCAATTTGATCAGGCTTTCTTGAGTTAAACTTAAGAGTAAGTTTATTAACTACTAAAGGCAAGAAAGGATAAAACACCTGCATATACAGTCATACAGGTTAAAGGTAAGGATTTAGTAAGGGAATATATATATGGTATACAAAAGAAAGGCATACGGAACAATCCTTGACTCATGGGGAGTAGGTGATTGAACATTGCAGCCATTGCAATTTGAGATTCCAGTAGAATTGACTCCGGTGGACAAATAATTGGATTCAAGCTTCCAGCAGAGTCGACTCCAGCAGTGGAATAGTCAATTTTGAGGTTCCAGTAGTATTGAATTCAGTAGAGACGGAGAAAGATCAGGATACCTGCAACATGGTGATTTGCAGGGGTATTGTGTGTGGCTGTCACTTCTGAGTCAACGTCCAGCACTTGCTCTCTCTCAGAACACCTACCAACAGATACCAGGACAGCGCTTCAACTCACTTTTACACCCCTTCTTTGTATATTCTAAGTGGGAAGCAAATTCACAAAACTGTCTGGGTACTGCTCACAGGATTTCTTGATGAGATGATACTCATCTTCCATTATGTCCTATTGTCGCTACCGGAGGGAGCAATTAGTTTCTGGATGTCTTTAGAAGTACCTTGCCTGGCAACAGGGTGGGGTTCCATTAACATTTAGGGAGTCACCCTGCAGTATTCCAGTCAGTGACTTTTGTGCATTTTTAAAACTCAGGTCTTATTTTTGAAGTCCAATGTTTCCAGATGCAATTTGGTGTTTTTCCTTCATTATCATGACACTTACCCTCTTCCCTGGAGTGAAATGAGATTCATTCTCATTTCATTACCATAAGACCATAAGACATAGGAGCAGAAGTAGGCCATTTGGCCCATCGAGTCTGCTCCATCATTCAATGAGGTAATGGCTGATCTGATAATGTTCAACTCCACTTTCCTGCCTTTTCCCCATAACCCTTGATTCCCTTTTTAATTAAAAATCTGTCTATCTCGCCTTGAATATACTTAACGACCCAACCTCTACAGCCCTCTGCGATAAAGAATTCCACAGATTCACTACCCTCTGAGAGAAGAAATTCCTCCTCATCTCTGTTTTAAATGGGCGCCCCCTTACTCTGAGATTATGCCTTCTGGTCCTAGACTCTCCCACAAGGGGAAACAGCCTCTCAGCGTCTACCCTGTCAAGCCTCCTAAGAATCTTATATGTTTCAATAAGGTCGCCTCTCATTTTTCTAAACTCCAGTGGGTACAGGCCCAACTGACTCAACCTCTCCTCATAAGAAAATCCCTCCATACCCGGAATCAACCTCGTTAACCTTCTCTGGACTGCCCCCAATGCCAGTATATCTTTCCTTAGGTAAGGGGACCAAAACTGTTCACAGTATTCTAGGTGTGGTCTAACTAGTGCCTTGTATAGTTTTAGCAAGACTTCCTTATTTTTATATTCCATTCCCTTTGAAATAAAGGCCAACATTCTATTTGCCTTACCTATACCTGCTGAACTTGTATGCTAGCTTTTTGGGATTCATGCATGAGGACCCCAAAATTCCTCTATGCTGCAGCTTTCTTCAGTCTTTCCCTATTTAAATAATATTCAGCTCCTCTATTCTTACTACCAAAGTGCATAACCTCACATTTTCCCACATTATATTCCATCTGTCACATTTTTTCCCACTCACTTAACCTGTCTATATCCCTCTGTAGACTCTTTGTGTCATCCTCACTACTTGCCTTCCCACCTATTTTTGTGTCATCCGCAAACTTGACGATAATACATTTGTTCCCCTCATCCAAGTCATTAATATATATTGTAAATAATTGTGGCCCCAGCACTGATCTCTGTGACACTCCACTAGTTACAGGTTGCCATCTTGAAAATGCCCCCCCTCCCGTATCCCAACTATCTGTCATCTATTAGTTAGACAGTCCTCTATCCATGCAAATATTCTTCTCCCAGCACCATGGGCCCTTATCTTATTAAGTAGCCTTATGTGTTGTACCTTATCCAACACCTTTTGGAAATCTAAATATATTACATCTACTGGTTCTCCTTTATCTATCCTGCTTGTTACCTCCTCACAGAATTCTAATAAATTTGTCAGGCATGATTTCTCCTTCATGAAGCCATGCTGACTCTGCTTGATTAGATTATGCTTTTCTAAATGCTCTGCTATTACATCCTCCAAAATAGTCTCCAACATTTTCCCAATGACAGATGTTAAGATAACTGGCCTAGAGTTACCTGTTTTTTGTCTCCCTCCCTTTTGTTACATTGGCAGTTTTCCAATCCTCTTGGACTTTTCCAGAATCTAAAGACTCTTGGAAGATTACTATCAGTGCATCCACTATCTCTGCAGCTATTTCCTTTAATATCCTAGGATGCAACCCATCACGTCCAGGTGACTTAACGGCCTTTATCCCCATTAGTTTCCCTAGCACTTTTTCTCTAGTAATAGTTACTAGATTTATTTCCTCTCCCACTTTTGCCCCGTGATTATTTAGTATTTTTGGTATGCTATTAGTGTCTTCTACCGTGAATACTGATGCAAAGTATTTATTTAACTCCTCTGCCATTTCCTGGTTCCTCATTATTATTTCCCCAGCCTCATTCTCCAATGGCCTATATTGACTTTGGCCTCTGTCTTCCTTTTTATATATTTAAAGAAGCTCTTACCATCCATTTTTATATTATTTGTTAGTTTACCCTCAAAGTTTATGTTCTCCCTCTTTATTATTTTTTGGTCATCTTCTGTTGGTTTTTAAAACTTTCCCAATCCTTTGGTTTACCACTAATCTTTGCCACATTGTATGTTTTTTTCTTTCACTTTGATACTATCCTTAACTTCCCAAAAAAGGGAAAAACTTATAAACAACAAAACACTCTCATACACACATTCATTCTTTTAGCAATGGTCAATTTATATTTTCTGGTTCTAACTCAGCTCTTGCAATTTCTGAACAGGGCGTCCGCAATCACATTTGATTTCGAAGGAATGTGGGTGATTTTTAAGTGGTACGGCTGGAGGAACAAACTCCAACAGAATAACCTGGCATTCTGGGTCTTAAGCTTTTCCACAAAAGTTAACGGATTGTGGTCGGTATGGACTGTGGTCTCTCTGTACCCATTTCGGACATATATCTCAAAGTGTCTGAGGGCCAGTAATAAACCGAGGGTCTCCTTCTCTACTGTGGAGTACCGCTTCTGATGCTTGTTGAGCTTTTCAGGGAAGTACTCGATTGGTCTCCCTATTCTAGATTTTTCCTCCTGTAGGAGAACAGCCCCAACCCCGATGTCACTCGCATCAATGGCTACTTTAAATGCCTGATTAAAGTACAAGGCTGCAAGCATGGGCTCACCGATTAAAATGGCCTTCAGCTTTTCAAAAGCTATCTGGCATTTCTCAGTCCATACTACCTTTGCTTTTTCTTGTTTTTACTAGGCCTATCAGTGGGGCGGCTACTGTGGTCAAGTTTGGGACGATCTTGCGGTAGAACCCACTCATCCCCAAGAACCTCATGATTCCCTGTTTTGTGGTGGGAATGTGGAACTGGGCTACGGTTTGTGCCATGGCAGCCCTGGGCAGTATCTGTCCTTGACCAACTGTGTGTCCTAGTAGGTCATTTTAGCTTTAGCGAATGCGTTCTTTGTGAGATTGACCACCAGGTCAGCCGACTGTCCTTTCTGGAAGAGGGCTTCCAGTTGCTCTGCATGGTTTCCCCAGGTGTTGTTGTACACTAGGAGGCTGTCCAGGTACATGACGCAATTGGAAAAGTCTTCTACTACCTGTTTCATCAACCTTTGAAAGGTAGCTAGGGCATTTCGGAATCAGAAGGGCATAACCTGATACTGGTATAACCCCTTTCAAGTTACAAAAGCAGAGATTTCTTTCATGTGGGCCGTCGAGGGAACCTGCCAGTATCCCTTGAGTCAATCTATCTTCGTGATATAGGCTGCTTTACCTACCCTATCTATGCAGTCTTCCAGCTTGGGTATCGGGTAGGAGTCAGCTCAGGTCACTGCAATAGCTTTTCAGTAGTCAATGTAGAACCTTGTGGAGCCGTCCGGCTTAGGCATGAGCACAATTGGGGAGCTCCAGCTACTGTTGATAGGCTCTATTAGTTGGTGTTTCAGCATGTAGTTAATCTCCTCCTGGACCTGGGCCAGCTTTGCTGGGCCTAGACAGTAGGGGGATGTTTGTTGCTTTATGGGAGGGGCCTCTCCCACATCCACATTATGTAGGGTTAGGGTGGTGCAGCCCGTCTTATCTCTGCACAAGCCTGTAAATGCAGTGAGCAGCCTCATAGGTTCCGCACATAGGTGGGTGAATAAGGAGTCGCAGTTTGCTAGTATCTCTGTGTTAGTTAGTCGGGTAGCAGAGGGTTCAATGTGGGCCTCACCCACACCTCCCTCCAATTCATCCCCACTGCTACCCTCCTCCTCCAGGTTGGTGGGAATGGGACAGACCGCTACTTGCTTGTCCCCTTCTCGGCTGTGATACCGCTTTATCATTTGACATGACACAGCCTTTGCTTTCTCCCCCAGCCTGGGGACTCAGTTAGATAGTTCACTTCTCCGAGCTGCTTTGCTACTCTGTACGGGCCACTGAACCGGGCCTATATGGGCCACTGAACCGGACCTGTAAAGGTTCACCTGGTATTGGTAGGAATCCCAACACGTAATCTCCCGGCTGAAAGGTTCAGGTCTTGGCATGTCTGTCGGCCTGTTTTTTCATAGCCGTCTGGGAGATTTTCAAGTGATCTCGGGCATCTCACAGGCTGTCATGAGCCGCTCCTCGAACATGGCTACATAATCCAACTTGGAGATCTCCTCCTTCTGCTCGAAAACCCTCTCCTTGATTAGTTTTAGAGGCCCTCGCACTTGGTGCCCATAAACTAACTCGAACCGAGTAAGTTCCAGTGGACTCATTGGGTGAGTCCCTGGCAGTGAACAGCAGGAAACCTAGCCCTTTATCCCAGTCATGGTGGTACTCGTGGCAGTATGTCCTGATCATTGTTTTCAGGGTTCTAGTGCCCCCCGGGACTGCAGGTGATACGCTGAAGACTTCAGCTGAGTCATGCCCAGGTTACCGATAACTTCCTGGAATATCTTGGGCATGAAATTTGAATCCTGATCTGACTGGATCTTGGTGGGTAGACCATACCTGGTAAAGCTTTAGGTCAATTTCCTCACCACTGTTTTGGCAGGTATGTTTCTCAGGGGAACTGCCTCTGGGAAACAGATAGCCATGTCCATGATGGTAAGGATATGCCTGTGGCCCCTTTTATTTTGGGTAGGGGTCCCACACGGTCCACTAACACCTTGCTGAATGGTTCTCCAAAAGCCGGAACAGGAATCATAGCTGCAGGTTTTATTGCAGGATGGGGTTTTTCCGGAACCTGGCACGTGTAGAAGGTTCTGCAAAACCTATGAAGGCACGGCTAGTAGAAATGCTGGCTGGTGCGGGCTTGGGTTTTGCGTATGCCGACCTGCCCAGCCATCGGAATTTTGTGAGCTAGCTGCAAGTTTTCCCCACGGTACCTCGGCAGCACTACCACCTGGTGGATCACTGTCCACTCCTCATTTGCAGGTCTGTGAGGGGATCTCCATTTCTTCATCAGCACCTCATTTTTAATGTAGTAGCATTCAGGGACTGTTTCTGCCTCAGCCTCAATGTGAGCAGTCTGAGCTAATGTTTTTAACTGTGGGTCAACTTGCTGGGCCACTACCAAGGAAGATTTATTTATCACTACCTTAGCGTTGTCTAGATTCCCAAAAAAAGGTTTCAGATAACCAGGCCGGAGGGTCTTCTGTCTACAGTGCCACTTCAACTTCCACTGATGGAGCTTGTTGGGCCATAGACCGGGTTACCATACAGTCAGGGAAACTCCAAGCACTTTCTGCTGCAGCTGCTCATTCTCCTGGACTTCAGTTGGCTTCCCTGAGGCTTTTATCTTTGATCCTGCCAGGGCATTGCTGAGGAGCAAGTCAATCCCGTCCACAGGCAAACTGGGGGCAGCTCCCGCGTTCACTGGTCCTGTTACAAGGTCGCACTCCAGATGTATCTGGTATAGGGGAATGGGCATGTACCCTTCTGCAATCCCCTTTACCAGGGCCTTGGCACTTATGGCACTCTCTGGTGGGAAGGTCATGCCTTTTCCCAGCAGTAGAGTCTGGCTGACCTCTGTATCCCTCAATATCACAACAGGCTTACTCACCTCAACCTGGGAAATGTGGCCACCCTTCCTTCGGATATAAAGTTCTGGTAACCTTCAGGGATTCAATTAACCTCATCCGCACCCTCAGGAGTGCCTCTACAGGGATTCGCAACCATAGTCAGAGCCATAGCCTGGTCTGCTATGCTTTCTGACTGACTCCCATTCTCTGCATGAGGAGTATATGCCCCGATAAATCCCACTGAATTTTCCCGTAACCTCCAGCAGTTGGCCTGGATGTGCCCTACCTTATGACATTTAAAACGCACAGGCTTCTTGGCCTCACTTTTCATCTCAGCACCACCCTTTCTGTCCTGAGGACCTTCAGCATTTCCCTCTCTCCCATTGGTGCTCAGCCTCCTATCACTCGCCCCCCCACCCCCTCTCTATCCTTGCCAGTTGGTTGGGGGTGACTTGGAGAGGGTCCCTTCTGGAACAAGGGTTTGTGGATCAACTCATAAGTGTCAGCCAGTATGGCTGCCTGACCCCTGTGACCCCCTTCTCCTCTAGCTGTGTTCTTACTGGAAAGGGTAGGGAGATTTTAAACTCCTCAAAGAGTTATTGCATGGGGGTTTTTGTAACTAGCTTCTGTTTTAAGTGCCCGCACCCTCTGGTCAAAAGCAAGTTGCTTAAGCCTTTCAAATTCCAGGTCCCTCTGGTCAGGGCATTTCCTGAGGGTATGGAATTTCTGATTATACATCTCTGGCACTAACTGGAAGGCACTTTCCTCAGGCAGGAGGGAGTAAACCTCGTGAGCTTTCCCTGAAAGCTTACTCTGCAGTAATAGGGACCACTATTGGACTGGCCACTTTAACTGCTTTGCTCACCACTCAACAGAGATAAAGAAGGCTTCCGTCTCTGCTACACCAAACTTAGGGATTAGATGAGCAAACCGGGCTGCCTCAATCCTTGAGCAGAATTTTCCGTGACTACTGGCGTTGGGCGTGATCGGTGGCGTGAGCGAACAAATGGTGCGATCAGTTTCATGACGGCGTGAAACCAGTTTGCAGACGACCGTTCAGCCCGTTGATGGCAGGCCGCGTTTCCCGCCATCGGACGTCGGGAACCTTATTGTCATACATCAGAATATCATTATCAGACCATCCCTCCGGAATCGTTCACCCCCGCTGGATCGTCCATCCACATCGGCAGGAAAGCACACCGACGTGTTTCACAACAGCACATAAGCGACATGCACTTGGCGGCCTTCACTTTGAGGGGAACTCGGAGGTGGGTACACAGTAATTTGTGCAGTGCTTGCCAGGGTCGCCTGTTGGACTTGAGGGGTGCTGGGGGATCGGGGTTAAGTGCAGCCCTGCCATTGAGGTGACTTGTGGAGGGGGCGGTGGGTGTTGCGGGGAGGTTGGTGGAGGGGTGCCAAGAGCCTGCCGTTGAATATGGTGCACAAGCATTTGAGGTGGGGGGCAGTGTGGGCGAGGGAAGTGGCCACGCATTAGAGAAACCAGTATAAAGTGACCATTCCTCTGCAACTCACACAGTTCAGGCACAGCCACATTGATAAGATTAGAGTCGGGCTTCTAGTTTATCTGCCCACTCAAGCAATGCAGAGGCATCAAAGTGCTACCAAGTGCTCCAAAGCTTTTTATCCCCCCCCGTCCCACCACCCCCATCACATCCCCCAGCACAGACTGCAGAGGCATGAGCATTTTAGTGGACTGCAGAATAGTTAGATGACTGCACAAGTTGTACAATCTCCTCACTAAAGCTGGCCATGGAGCAGCCACTGCTGGAGGTGCTCACAGCCCCTTGCAATGTCAGCATCCTGGTTTGGACCAGTCTCCTCCATGGTTCAAGCCAACAGTGCGGTCTTGCAGTGTGGGTTAGGAGAATGCCTGCACCTGAGCTGAGGGTACAGCATGCAGTCCAATGGGCAAGGCTGCAGCCAATCGGTCAGGTGGATTGGGGTGGAGGTGGGTAGGGTCTCGGGCAGCCATACAGCGCATTAAACTCTAGCCATCCAAGTGGTGGCTGGCACTCTCTGGGAATCATTGAAGGGCCTTCACACTTAAAGATACACCCATGTTAACCACGTGTTTCTCACTTTCATCCTGCAAGAGGAGTACATCAGGATCGTGGAGCCTGGTGAATTAGCTGTATGCCTGATGGCCTACAGAGTGCGAAGAAGACAGAGGAGAGTGCGACTGAGGCTCCTTGCTGCGCAGGGGCAGGAGCAGCAACCTCAGGAAGAAGGGGCGACTGGAGCTCCTGCACATACCGCCCAAGAGCCATCGCTTGCTGGCTATAGATGTTGCCTCTCGTACCTGCAGATGACTGAGGACCAGTGTTGCTGAAGACTGCGCATATCCAGAAAACTGGTCGCTCACCTCTGCCAGCGTCTGTAGGATTTGGTGCCAAGGGGACATAGAGGACATCCACTGCCAGTGGCCGCAAAGGTGACTCAATTTTTACACCAGTGGCTCCTTTCAGGGCTCCACAGGTGACCTCTGGGGGATCTCACAAGCCTCCACCCACAAACGCATCCATGAGGTCACGGGTGCCATCTTTGCGAGGGCACACAACTTTGTGCATTTCGCCCGGGACCAGGACAGCTATATTGAAAGAGTGATTGGACTCACCCATATCTCGGATTTCCCACAGATGCAGGGTGTGATCGACTGCACTCACGTGGCACTCAGGTCTCTGTCGCAACATATGGTGAACTACATCAACCGCAAGGGTTTCCATTAGCTGAATGTGCAGCTGGTATGTGACAGAAATGCATCCTGCAGGTGTGCGCAAGGTTTCCAGGGAGTGTGCACGACGCCTACATCCTCAGTCGGTCACAGATCCCTGGAGTCTTCCAGGGTCCACGGAAGCTGCAGAGTTGGCTCCTCGGGGACAAGGGCTACCCGCAGATGTTGCGGCTGATGACACCCATGCGGTAGCCTCAGACTGCAGCAGAGCGTCGGTATAATGAGGCTCATGCTGCAGCTCACAACTTGGTGGAGCAGACCACCGGGATGCTGAAGATGAGGTTCCAGTGCCTGGACCAGTCTGGTGGAGCCCTGCAATACTGTCCACAGAGGGTGTCACGTATAGTCATCATGTGCTGCGTCCTTTACTACCTGGCGCTACAATGGGGAGATGACTGGCTGAGGAGGAGATGGAGGAGCTGCATGTCTCCTCCGATGAGGAGGACACTGACAGGGAATGAGGGTGAGGAGGCCCTCAGAGGCGACGATGATTGGGATGAGGCCCTCGCACTGGCTAGATAAGGCAGGCACACTTGGGAGGCCCATATAGCTACTAGATTTGTGAAGAATGATGATGACATGTAGTTAGGATGTTCGATAGATCTTCACATAGCCTCTGAGGATGTCTGACTCCTCTCTGGCTGAGGGCAGCTCACTTGTGCTCTGTGATCGGGGGCATATCTTAGATACGCAACCTTGAAACTTTAGAAGCATCTGATGCTTTATCTGCCTTCAGCACCTGAGCCCTTCAGGAGCTGGAGCACAGCATCAGTGGTCACAGTTATGAAGAGATGTGGTCCAGCCCCTCCATAAAGGTACTGAGAGCACATCGAGAGAATGAGAGAACTTTGTGACACCTGCCCACTACATTCTGGCAGCAATGACCAGCACCGCTGAGGTGCAGGCATCAGTAATTTTTCCAGGGATTGTGAGGCCAGATCATCACTTTGGTCCAAAGGCTGCACAGAGCCCAGGGAAGAGGTCCTGGACTGAGACACCTGCCTTTACCTTGTACAGAAAGGTTTCACATCTGAATGATAAGAACACTGCTCATCAGAACAAGGAGCCATAGGCAGAGAGACATTCTTGGGAGTTTATTGACAAATAATGCCCAGGCTCTGCAATTAATTCTCCTTAACTTTCCTAATCCTGCCGTTACGTCTTGATGCTCCCCAGACATCCACAGCGGAGGTCGGGGCAGCCTGCTGACTGTGACGCCCTGTCTGTGATGACTTTGGCGATCGTCCTCTGGAGGGCTGAGACTTGGAGGGCTCCAGCTTGCTTTCGGGGTCCTGTTGTGTGGTAGTGACACCCTCTTCGGCCTATAGAGCTGGAGCTGCTGAGGTCACAGGAAGAGGGGAGTCGGATGGGCTAAACACTCTCTGAGTCACCTGGATGGATGAGCCCGGATTGTGCACCTGCTGATCCTCCTCCCTATGGATGCCCCGGGGGCCCCAGCCTGACTCCTTGAGGAGAAGGTGTAGCTGGAGTGGGATTGGGCTGCCCAGCACCCCTCTCACTTACACACTGTTGGAGGCCAACAATGGCATTAGTGATCGAGTTGAGCCAACGCAGCAGTGCAGGAGCGAAATCCTGGACCAAAGTCTCCGTGGCAGCCGCCATCCTACCTGTGTTGACCTCGGTATATTGTCATGCTGGCACTATCACCTCAGAGTGAAGGCTGATGGACTCCTCCATCGTACCTTGCAATCTGAGGAGTGCAGCGGACATTCCTTCCTGATGTTCCCTAGCTTGCCTTTGCAGCTCCAGCAACTGTGACATGATCAAGTCCAGAGGTTTATCATCTGACTCGGATTCAGCAAAGTTCTGGCCTCCAGCAGTCCTCCAAGTGCCGGACACCAGGGAGTCCCTGCCACTGCCTGCTGTGGATCAGACAATGTGATGTGCTCACTAGATTGTGAACCTGAGGCTACTCTAAAGCTAGGTCCCACTGAGGTGTGTGTCTCTGCGCTGTTGGAGAGTGTGGGTGAGCACTGTGATGGGAGATTCCTCCAGATTCCTCTTCATGGGTTTCTTCGAGGCTTGATTGGACAGCCTGGGTCATGGCCGTTTGCCAGATGTGCCTGCAGAAGCAAGGAGAGATAATTAGTTCATGGCAGTGGCCTGTGAAACTGGGCACATCACTCACAGGATGGTTGTCTGATGGATGTTGCACTGTTGGATCCTCACTTGGTAGAGCAGCGCCAACCTCACCGTCAGAACAGGAACAGTCCAGGTCATCGCCGACCAGCTGGATGGCTGTTTTCAAAGTCAGTGAGGACCTTTATTTTGGGCATTCCTCCACCAGTCTGAAACCTCTCTTTCTTGTTGTGTGCCAGCTTGTCCTGCATGAATAGAGATAGAGAGAGTGTAAGCCGGACTCCTGTCAGGCCAGATAATAAGTATGCATGGCCGGTGTGGGTGCGGGATGAGGACGATGATGGTGTGTGTGAGAGAGTGAATGGTGATGCTTCTTGAACTGGCAGCGAGTGAGATTACTTTGGATGTGTGATGGGTTTGTGAATGTGTGAGTTGAAAGTGATGAGAAGAGTGACTTACCCTGGTGAAACAGAGGAGATCATTCATTCTCTTTTGGCACTGGGTGGCTGTCCTCTTTTGAAGGGTGTTGGTGCTGACCACCGCTGCCACCACATCCCAAGCTGGGTTAATGCTATTGCTGTTTATCCTGCGGTCAGAGCAGAGGTAGAGGATATCTCGGCAGGCCTCCACAGAATCCAAAAGGCACTCCAGGGGTGCGTCGCTGAACTTGGGGGCTGCACTTTCAGGGCCATGTCTTCTGTGCAGCAGTGGTGGTCTGGAAGCATAAGATGTGTGGTTGCAGCTGGACTTTAAATATGGTGCCCGGTGTGATGCAGCGGCGGGGTGATGGCAGGCGGGCAAATGAAAGCCCGCTGACCATGGAAACGGCGTGTTTCACGGGAGTGCTGAAATGATGTGAAGATATGGCGTGAAAACCTGCCATCGCGGCCAGTGGGTAAAACATTGTTTTACCAGCCCGCTACCCCACCTAGTGCAAACCTGAGAAAATTCCACCCGTTAAGTCCGCTCGCGGTGCCTTCAAGGGATCCTGCTCTTCAGTTAAAGCTGTTTTAGTTGAAATTCCCTTTCCTCTCTCTTTTCTCTCTCCTGAAATTCTCCCTCTTCCCTTCATGCCTTTTCCTGAAATTCCCTTTCCTTTTCTCTTTCCTGAAATTCTAATTTCTACTTCTGCTATTTTAATCTCTCCACTGCTGTGCTATCCATTTCATCTTCCTTAATTTCCACCTGTAGATATTGGCCAACCCTTTTAAAATTTCAGGATTTCTGGCTTTCGGCTGAAATTCTAATCCTAAACGCCCCGCTAACTCTTTTAACTGTTTGAGGGACAGAACTTTTACACCCTCAAAAATAACTGCTTCTGGTTCTGCTAGAAAGGTACTAGAATTAAAGTGGACATTTTAACTTATCAGTGGTATAGACTCAAGGAAGGTCGTTTGCAATTCCTGAACAGTTGATTTCAAAAGGACAATTTATTGTCACTATTCTAATTCATTCATTTCCTCTGTGGAAAAATATATTCCAGACTTCGAGCCCCCAATTTTTTCAAATCCCTGACGAGCACTCCAAAGTTGTCGATCCAGATGAGACCCCTCAATTTGTCACTGTCTGGCTGGGACACCCCCAAATTGTTATGCCCCAGGTGAGGAGGGATGAATTGGCTCCCTGTCTTTATTCAGCACCACCACCCCACCCCACGTCCCTTCTGTTCGTCGTAACAAGATTTAATCTAAAAAGGATCCTTTTTGTGGATACCTTTTTCCGAGAATTTAGTCAGTGAATATATATATATGGATATAAAAGAAAGGCAATTGGGACAGTCCTTGACTTGTGGGGAGTAGGTGATGGAGCGTTACAGCCATTGCGATTCCGGTAGAATTGACTCCAGAAGACGAAGAATCGGATTCGAGGTTCCAGCAGAGTCGACTCCGGCAGAAAAATAGTCGATTTCAAGGTTCTAGTAGTATTGAATTTGGTGGAGAGGGAGAGAGATCAGGATACCTGCAAAATGGCGATTTGCAGGGGTACAGTGTGTGGCTGTTACTTCTGAATCAATTTCCAGCACTTGCTCTCTCTTAGAACACCCACCAACAGACACTGGGGTAGCTTTTCAGCTCACTTTTAAACCCCTTCTTTGTATATTCCAAGTGGAAAATGAAGTCACTAAACTGTCTGGGCATTGCTCACAGGATTTCTTGATGAGATGATACTCATCTCCCATTATATCCCATTGTCTCTACCGGAGGGAGCAACTCGTTTCTGGATGTATGTAGAAGTACCTTGTCTGGCAACAGGATGGGGTTCCATTACTTCTTAGGGAGTCAGCCTGCAGCATTCCAGCCAGTCGCTTGCATGCATTTTTAAAACTCAGGTCTTATGTTTAAAATCCAATATTTTTGGATGCAATTCAATGTTTTTCCTTCATTATCATGACGGAATTGACCTGCCCAGTTTGAATTTGAACAAAACAGGGCAGTTAACTATTCCGTGCTGCATTCTCCGTGGTAATGCCTCCACCAAGCAGAGTCCACTTGGCAACCAATCAGCATTCACTTGTCATGTGGTATAAATTGTTGTTCCCCTGTTACTTTGGTAATTTCTTGTGAGCAATCCTGAGTGCAAGATGAAAGCTTCGACTGCATGTCTCTATTTTCAGCAATACTCAAGTTCTGTACTACCAAATGACTATTTGTATATCTGAGACAGAAGCACAACAAAGACCAAATTCGGGATATCAACAACATAGTTTGACTCATGGGCATGTTCAGAACAGCTAAGCTGTGTATCGAATATCTCTGAGCGTGTATTGCCATAAGATTGTGCCAGTGTTCATCTCCAAGCATATTGACAATGCTAAAGTAAGACACAGTCCCACGATTGAGTGAACATTTATGCAAGATGAGGTGGAACAGATTGGTAGTAGGGTCATGAGTTTATGCCATGCCCCACACTACACTTGGTCTGAGATGCGAAAATTACTTTATTTTTTTGATTTGATCCACTTGTGCCACTATATTGCCTCAATGGATGACCACACTGTAGTAATTGTGGTTTTATTTAGTGTGTCATGTACCTTTAAGAATAGTACGTGTTAGAGAGGATCACATGATAGGAGAGTAGCACGGGCTACCTCTGCAGTCATTGTAGAGATAGAGTTGGAGTTGAAAGCACATGCGTAGTTGCTGCTGAGCATATTGTAAATAAACTTAATGTTTCCACTCAAGAAGTGTCTGCAGATCAGCTCTATTACAAATAGGCAACTCGGCCAGCTCACAACAAACTGGTGACAAGGATAAAACAAGACTGAACAGAAGAAATCAAGTTAAAAAGAAATTGGCACTGTACCTCACCCTGTAAGTGGCAAGCTCTGCTAGAATTGAAGAAGTTACAACTTGGTATGACTCTGAACAACATGCTCAGAGATCATTTAGTGTATGGTGTAAAAGAGGACACGATTCCGAAGTTAACCTGGATTTCAAGAAGGCGCTAGAGATAGCGCTGGCCGTAGAAAGCACTGTAAGAGATTCACAAGCAATGTGGGGTGCGCAAAATGGCACCGTCCTCCACATCGGGTGGGAAACCTCAGCCAAAAGTGGCGTGAAAAAGCAAGGCTCTGCTGAGAAGAGGGAAAAAGCCCCTGCTAACCAAAGAATAAAGAAAAATAACTTAGCAGCAAAATCGAAGAATCATTTTAATAGAGGTGAAAACAATCAGTCTTTTAGCAATTGGCAGTTTAAAAAAATCGAATGCTACTATTGTCACAGAAATAGACATATGATGAGGCAGTACAAGAAAAGATTCAAGCAGGCTTGTAAACATAAGAAGAAGCCCAATGAAATCTACAATGTAGAAGAGCCTGAAAACAACAAGTTCTGACATTTACTTGTTGTTTAATCTAAAAGTTGGATGACGGAGCCCAATATTTGTCACAGTGAAAGTAAATGGCAATCCTGTTAAAATGGAAATAGACATGGGAGCTTCCACTACTGTAATTGGAGAACATACTTTCAGTTATTTGAACTATGGTGAACATCAATTAAGCTTGAAACAAACAACGGCCAAGCTAAAAACGTACACAGTGAAGACATTCAAATAAAAGGCATAAGCAGAGTAACTGTCCACTATGGTGGTAGCAGGTGAAGAGCCAAGCCTCCTTGAGTGAGATTGATTAAAGGAGATTAAGTTAGACTGGTCTGAAATGTTCCAGTTGAGAGCAAGTGGGCTACCAGTTAACAGTTAACAAAGTAGCCAAACTGGACAGGTACCCATTCCAAAACATACACAAAGCTTGACATGAGCTTATCAACAACTAGAATTGGATAATGCCTCCCTGGAATTTGTCACAATGAATACCCATAAAGAGTTGTATCAATATACACGATTGCCTCTCAGTGTCTCCTCAGTTTGTGTCATCTTTCAGGGAACAATGGAAACCTTACTGCACGGACTGCCCCAGACTGTAGTCTATTCAGACAATGTATTGATGACAGGGTTCACTGAAAAAGAGCATTTGGCAAACTTAGAAGAAGTCTTAAAACATTTCTTGCAAGCTGGACTGCGTCTAAAAAAAGAAAAGTGCATGTTCCAATCGAAGGAGGTAATCTATTTGGGTAACAGAGTAAATTCACAGGGCTTCCACCCGGCTGAGGGGCAAGTGAGAGCCATAAGAGATGCACCTGCACCAAAGAACGCCTCAGGGCTCAAATCATTCCTAGGAATGATCAACTATTATGGGTGTTTCTTACCCAATTTGTCTACAGTGCTGGCCCCCCTGCATTCTCTACTCAAAAAGAACCAATGTTGGTCTTGGGAGGCACCCCAGAAAGAAGCTTTCATAAAGGTCAAACAATTGTTGCACTCGTCCAATCTATTAATGCATTATGACCAGATGAAAGAATTGGTGCTGACATGTGATGCATCTCCTTACAGAGTGGGAGCAGTGCTCTCTCATCAGATGGACGATGGCACGGAGCGGCCAATAGGTTATGTTTCAAGGATGCTTACCACAGCGGAAAAGGGATACTCAGAGATAGAAAAAGAAGGCCTGTTCATCATTTCTGGTGTCAAGAAATTTCACCAGTATGTACATGGCCACCATTTCATAAACGTTTCGGATCACAATCCACTGTTAGGTTTGTTTAGTGAGGAAAAGGCTATACTACCCATAGCCTCAGCAAGAATACAACGATGGGCCTTAATTCTGGCAACATATGGATACACCTTGGTACATAGGCCTGGCAATCAAATCACAAGCACCGATGCCCTTAGTCGTTTGCCTTCACAAGAGAATGATGAGCATGTCCCAGTTCCACAGGAACCTATTTTACTGTTAAATTTCTTTGATTCCTCGCCAGTATGTGCTCGACAGATCAGAGACTGTCTAAGTTGTCCTATCTCAGGTACGAGAACGAGTGCTACATGGTTGCACCCAGGAGCCTGTATCTGATTAAATGAAACTGAACTTCAACAGGAGACACAAAATAATGAGTCAGGATGCATCCTATTGTGCATAGTTCCTCCAAAGGGAAGGAAGCCACTATTAGTTGAACTACACAGTGCTGATTCAGGAATTTGCTGAATGATGACCATTGCACGCAGCTATCTATGGTGGCCAGGACAGGATGGTGAAGTAGAGAGTTTAGTAAAGCACTGCGTGCAATGTCAGCAGCTGCAAAAGTTGCTAGTGACAGCTCCGTTACACTCATGGGAATGGCCAGGTAGACCCTGGGTGCGGTTACTCATTGACTACATTGGACCTTTCCTGGGTACAATGTTTCTGCTCATTGTTGATGCCCATTCAAAATGGCTGGACGTAAGTGAAGTGAAGTCACCAACATCGGCCGCTACAATTGAGAAACTGCGTCAGAATTTGGCCATTCACGGATTACCAGAAGTAGTCGTTTCAATGGTTTATCAGCCTCAATGGTATCAACTCATGTGAAAATTGCACCATACCACCCTTCCTCAACGGACTGGCCAAAAGGGCAGTTCAAATGTTTAAGGCAGGCATGAAAGAACTAACTGGTGATTCCTAGGCAAGCAAGCTAGCACGCTTTCTTTTTCATTGCAGGACTACCTCTGTGGAGTTATTGTTAAAACGCCGTCTCAGGGTGAGATTGAGCTTAATAATGCTGAATTTAGAGGGGAAGGTGGAAAGGAGTTAGGGAAGCCAGAAAACTAGACATGACTCGCATAGTTGTGAGAGGAAATTTAATGTGGGAGAGCCGGTATACACAAAAAACCTCGGGGAAGGACCAAAATGGTTATCGGGTGAAATAAGCATGGTGGCTGGACCTCTATCTTACCATGTGGAGGTGACAGGCCGTGTTATCCATAAACATGTGGGCCATTTAAGGAAGAGAGAAACAAATCATCAAGGTATGGTTCCACCAGTGACCATGACTGTGTCTCTGTTTCCTGTTGAAGATACTCAACCCAGGACTGACATGTCTGATGTTCCTGTAAGACTTGAGGATACAGAACTGCAAATGCCCACCAGATGCTCAGGCAACTCCAGAAAAGGAGGTTCCTGACAAAAAGTCTGAAGTTGTGGAGCTGCGACGTTCCACGCATACCAGGAAACCACCTGAAAGACTGAACTTGTAAATTCCTTACCCAGTGTAAATATTATGTTGTCTTGAGAAATATGTACTTGTAAATATAACATGTATAGCCAAGTTAAAGGGGGAGGAATATAGTAATTACGATTTTAATGTAATGTACTTTTAAGAATAATACTTGTTAGGGAATATCACATGATCTGTAGTAACCAATAGGAAAGTATCGCAGGCTACTTCAGTAGTCAGTGTAGAGTTAGAGTTGGAGTTGAAAGCACACACGTAGTTGCTACTGAGTATATTGTAAATAAACAGAGCAACTCTATTAATTAGAAATAGGCAACTCGGCCACCCCACAACACACGCCATAAGCAATACCTGCTTAAAACATGCCTGCACTGTAAACTCACTTAAGTGGAAACAGTTTGGAAGCGCAATTAATGATGCTGCCAAACATGCAGTAAATCTCTCTGACCATGAACTCCCTGAAAGCGAAGAGTTTGTTCTTGTGTATAGCTTCAATTTTGGTCTGCCTTTGCCCCACATCAAATGGGAAGAGGTATTGGCTGAGTTTGAAATCCTCTACTCCCGATGGCGGAAAACAGCTCCCATGATTTCTGTAGTTTATCCCTGTGGAAATTGCTGATGTTGTGTTGAAAGATTCAGCTTTTTGACTGTCAGCGTTTTGGGGTATGTTCTGACTCTCCACATATGTTTGAAATGTCTAAACCCAGAGGCAAACGCAATCAGAATGAAACTTGGCCCCGTGCTTTATCGGCTGCAGTGTCCAATATTACAGCTGGTAACTACATGGTGGTTTCCCATGTTCAATTTAATTCTGTCAGCACACTTACTGACTTACAGAGCACTGTTCTCGCTTAGTTTGCTGGACTCTGTTTGGAACTGCATTCCTCTATTGCTTCTCTACAAGCTTCTTTGGCCTCCTTCAATCTAAGGCTGCGGGATGTTGAACAATCGGCTACTGACTCGAGTGACAGAATTGCGGCTCTGGAGACCAGTTGGAAGCCCAAAATATTTAATTGTTGATGAAGGTGGATGACCCAGAGAATTGCAGCCAAAGACTAAATTAAAGGATTCTCTCGGTGCCCAAGGGTGCGGAACAGAGAAACCCTACAACTTTTACGAGGCATTTCTTTTTAGAGGTTTTCAGCAAGGAGAGTTTCGACTCACCGCCAGAAATGGATCGAGCCCATCACTCTTTGGAGTCTCGGCTGTATCATGGTGAGCCCCCAAGGCTGCATCACTATAGAGTGATGGAGCAAATTATGTGTCTGTCTAGAGAAAACGGTCAACTATACGTTTGTGGAAATCATCTACCCTGACCTCAGTGTGGATCTAGCCCGGCGTCGTGGAAAATATAAATTTGTTAAAGCCCGACTTCGTGAAGCCGGACTTAAATATGGATTTCTCCACCCTGCTCGCCTGCATGTAACTTTCAATGGAGTGAATAAGATTTTCAACATGCCACAGGAAGCTTCAGCCTTCTTCAAGCACACAATTGTACCATCTCTTAATAAGACTTCACCCAGGACAAAATGCTCAATGCTTAATTAGGCAACGATGCGTGATGGTCCTGTTACACAATAAGTTTTGTTGGTTATACCAATCTCTTTGTATCTAATGTCCAAACTGCACTAACTGTAGGAAGTTTTAGAGAAACCCTATGGGTGTTTATTTTTTACGTTTTACCACATGTGCAATTGAATTCTTTGAGAGCTGAATCTCCCTATATATTTGTCCTCTCTTGTCGAGTACTGTATTACAAAACCATTGCTTCGGACAGATTCTGCACCTTGTTTAGCATATGCTGAGCTTTACAATACTTATGTTTTGGATATTTGATTGTATATTGCTTTAATGTGGGCTGTCTTTAAGACACACTGGTAAGATAGATATGAATAGTACACTAGCTGTGAGCGGAAGCATTCACCTTGTCTGGGGAGGTGATGTAAGCTTTTCTTTCCTTCTTCCCCTTCTTCTGTATTTTGTCCCTTTTCTTCTCTCTTTTTTCTTTCTTAACTAGAGGTAAGGTTAACATTCCCAATGTATAAACCAGCATCTCATCGATGTCCACTTTTCTCAGCTCCAACAACTAATATAAAAGCAAAATACTGCCAATGCTGGAAATCTGAAATAAAAACAGAAAATGCTGGAAAAACTCTGCAGGTCTGGCAGCATTTGTGGAGGGAGAAACAGAGTGAACGTTTTGAGTCCATATACTGACTCGAAACGTTAACTGTGTTTCTCCCTCCACAGATGCTGCCAGACCTGCAGAGTTTTTCCAGCATTTTCTGTTTTTATTTCCAACGACCAATAGTCTGGCAACTATAGTTTCAAAATGCTTTCAGAGTCCCCATCCTTCACTTTGTTTACCGTACGTTTTCCTTGTGTCCTTGAAAGTCTTCAATTTCATCTTCTTGACAGGACCATGAAAGCTGACATCTTGGTTGTTGTCGTCACTTCCGATAAAAAGCCATGAATGCTTCCTCTCCCCTTTCCTTGGTCTCTGTAAAATCTTTGAATTACAGGTGCTGGTGCAGCTTTGCCTAATGTTATGTGATACAACTGATCTGTCTCCAATGAAGGATCAAAGGGATTAACCATATTTTGAATGGTGTCCATGACATTTCTCACGTCCTTTACATTATGATCCCTTCTTGTCTTGTCTAAAACGATGCGAGATCTCATTGATATCCTGTGACCAGCCATCCCTTGACAGTTTCTGCTTATAGCAGCCCCCTCATGCTGTGACAAAGTCCATCTCTTTACAGCTCCCTTAATAAGAGTAAATTCTGTCAAACCTTCCTTTGTCTCAGAGTCATAGTTGGCTATCTGTACTATAATTTGAACAAAAGCAGTCTGAGAGAAGCTATATTCTTGTTGTCTCTGGGCAACAAATTGTCCTGCTTGTAACTCTGCATTATTATTAGAATGACTTTCTATCAAGTTGCACATCTCAAGCCAATATGTTGAAAGATACCTGGCAAAGTTGATTTGATCATAAGCGAAGAACCATGGCAGCATGTAGTGAACACTTGAAAGATGAAGAAATCACTTGGAGTTGAGGATGTCGGTGAAGTCATCATTGGAGAAGGCAGTCTGAAGTTCAGCTGTTAGATTGTAAGTCAGGTCTTGCTCATCATCTGGTAAGACTGCCATCTCAATTTCTATAGAGCTTCACACACAATCTTCTAACATTCTTGATGTAATGCTGGCCACATACAACACCATTGACAAAACTTGCTGCAACCAGTTCAGATTTAATTATGTAGTCCTGAAGACCAGCATATACAAATCTTTTCTGGATGTCAACTTTAAATCCTATTGCAGTGTGAAACTCCTCCCATGTAAAGGATAAGTGTCTGCATGAAGAGGACATTCCTTCAACAAATCTCCTGGGCCTTTGCGTTAATTGCCTGGTCCATTACTATGACAATCTTAGCCATTCTGAGCTTTTCTACAATATCAACATTTCAATATTGCTGAAAAGAGAGACATGTTGCCGAAGCTTTTTGTCTTGCACTCACCAGGACAAACACAATAATGCAAAATTTCAACTGATCAAAACAATCTATATTACAGGAGAAAAGGGTATGGATTGTTTGACAAGGTGACTTTGATTGGCAAAGGTGTCACCATGCAGAAAGCAAAGGGGAACAGCAGGCTCCCCAAACTCCTGGGTGATTCAAGAAGGTGCAGGGCTTGAACATAATCCTTTTGTTTGTAGAGAACGGGTGCCTGTAAATGAATGTATGTCACTTCTAGCAAGTGTAAATGAGCCACGTTAAGAGATCGACTGATTATCTTAAATTGGCTTAGTGTGGCTATTAGCACACTCGGGATTGTTCAGCAAGTGCTATCCAATCACGGATTCACATCTAACAGTAGACATCGGGGGTTTTGCAGGCACAGGCTGGTTGAGTACGGTCTGTACTCTGCCTATTATGAACAACTGAAGGAACATGCTGTTTGATTCGATCAGCCAGTCGTTGAGACATACAGCCTATGTACCTTGCATTGCATAAGCACTGAAATTCATACATGACATTGCTCAATTCTGTGGTGGGCAGAATGTCTTTTTAGACTGACAGCAGCATCCTAATAGTGGAAAATACTGTTTGCTTTGCCACCTCAAAGTAGCAGTGTGAAATGGCTTCTTTAAACTGATATTCAAATTAGCAAAAAAACTTTGGCAACACTATTCTGTTTTCAGCAATATTCAAGTTTTGAACTACCAAGTGACTGTATCAATGCTTTATTCGAAGATTGTGTTCACTGGAGGTTGGCATAAATGGCTGGAAGGTAGCCAAATACCCTGGGTTTTCATGCAATTTCTGCATATTTTATAACAATATTTTCTACAAAATGTTTACTTTTTGAAGATGGAAATATTGATTTTTGTGATAAGTAGTTTCTCAACTAATGTTGGTGCGAATTTGAAGTACTTCCAAGGAAGAGACTATGGAAATACAGTTTTTGAGACTCGGCTCGTAGTCTATAACGTATGTTTCGGTGAATATGACTGTCAGGCTGTTGCTTGACTAGTCTGTGGGTCAGCTCTCTGAACTTTGGCACAAGCCCTCAGCAAGGACTTTGCAGGGTCCACAGGGCTGGTTGTGCCTTTGTTGTTTCTGGTGCCTAGATCAATGCCAGCTGGTCCATCCAGTTTTATTCCTTTTTGACTTTTCTGCAGCGGTTTGGTACAACTGAGTTGCTTGCTCGGCCACTTAAGAGGGCAGTTAAGAGTCAATAACCATGCTGTGGGTCTGGAATCAGATATAGGACAGAGCAGCTAAGAACAGCAGATTTTTTTCCCTAAAGGACATGAGTCAACCAAATTGGCTTTTGTGACAATCGATGATAGTTTCCTGGTCACCATATTGCTATGTTACAACAGTGACTGCACTTCAAAAGGACATCATTGGCTGTAAGGCACTTTGGGACATCTGGTGGTCTTGAAGGGCACTATCTAAATGCAAGTTTTTCTTTGTTCAGATGCCATCAGCAAATTACTGGACTTAGTTCTCTTCAGACTCTGAACTTAAGCTAACGAACTCCAATTTATTTTCCAATCCATAGGCTCAGACTTTAAAATTCCTCTTTGAGGAGGCATATTTCATAGTGCCATCTGGGAAATCAGGGAGGAATTTGAGGTGGAGTTAAAGGTCTCCAGCCCCTTTTACATCCATTTAAGAATTTTCAGCCACATAGCCAGGTAGAAGGAGCACCCATTTTCAATGCCTTGTATGTATTAAAATGATAACAACATTATGACATTACCTTTCCCATCATTTCTGCCAGTTTTGTAGCCAGTGTTAGAAAAGATGGACAGGAACAGAAACTCTAAAGATACATGCAACTTAATATCAGATCACGACATGCAAACAATATCTTGCCTCCATGCAGCTGCTAAAAGTTGGTAGAGACTCAGTGCTTAGGAACACCAGGAAAGTGATAGTTTACTGTTGATGGTTCTTCCTGGGGGTATTCCTCTGAAACTTTTTAAAAATCCATTAATGCGATGTGGGTGTCACTAGCTAGGCCAGAATTCATTTCCCATCCCTAATTGCCCTTGAGAAGGTGGTGGTGAGCTGCCTTCTTGAACCGGATGTAGGTACACCCACAGTGCTGTTAGGGAAGGAGTACCAGATTTTGACCCAGCAACTTACATTAATTAAGAAAAAAGAATAGCATGAGATATTAATGCTGGCAACACATAAATGGAGGTGGAGATCATCTTTCCATTATTCATCTATAATAGTGTATATACCCCAGTGCTCCTGCCATTATGTGAGCTTGGATCTGTGCATGTTCATACATGAAGTACTGCAGTAGTTATGTGAGCAGTAATCAACAGATATTCAGCATAATTCAAGCATTCATATTACTGTCAACATCTTCGTCACCTGCTCTTTTCAGAATGTGACAGGGATCCTTAGGCAAGTTAACTTTCCACAGCTCATCAACATTAAAATATATTTTGATTCTAGAAGGAAAAGGCAGTGCAGCATTATAGAGTGCTTGGGTTCCCCAAGGTACATGTGTAATGGATCCCATCTATTGATACCTTATTGAATATTTAAATGGGAATTTTACGCTGGTTGTGGAATGCTAATGCTAATATTGTGTACCAATGTGTAGAGTCTGCGCTGTACATGCTCTGTCTTGTTGTACTGAACAGCTTAAAAGTGGTCCTTCAAGGGTCACCTTGAGAATACTCACAAAATAGGTAATAGTTTAATATTTTTGTAGAGCAAAAGGAAGATCCTACAGCCTCACAAAAATCTTCCAGTCTGCCTATGAAGTATGCATACCATCTTTTCTTTTCATTGCTATAATTTTACCCACTTACATATTTTGAGCTATGTCATCAGGAGAGAGCTGGAGAATGGCAACAGGCACCTATACTCCTGAGAGATTTGTAATCCAAATGCTAGACAATGAATAAATGAGAACAAACCAAGTTAATGGGCTTTTATCTGGACTTTTATTGGTTCCAATATTATTTTAAAATTATATTATATCAAGGGCTGGTGGTGTGTGTGTGTGTGGCAGGGTGGGGGTGGGGAAGTGTTGTTGGGAGGTGGGGAGTTTGCTGATTAGCTCAGTTGGCTAGTATGTGGTTCAGAATAATGCCAACAGCACAAGTTTAATTCTCATTCCAGCTGAGGCAGACTTGGGACCTGTCTTCTCACCAAGCCCCTGAGAATGGGATGGAATTGCAGACCACCACTGATAAAAACTGCCAACAGCTCAGATGAAACATCAACAGACAATGAGCCAAGGACCTGTCTACAAGCAGAGCACAAATGAATGAATCAAATGAATGAACTATATCAACTAGCACATAATGTGGCTACTGATAAACATTTTTTGTTAATCTTTCATGGAATGTGTGGGCATCACTGGCTAGGCTAGCAGTTTCATTGCCCTTCCCAAGTTGCCCTTAAGAAGGTGGTGGTGAGCCACCTTCTTGAATCACTGCAGTCCAAGTGGTATAGGTACACCCACAGCACTGTTTGGGAGCTAGTTCCAGGACTTTGACAAAGTGACAATGAAGGAACGACGATATAGTTCCAAATCAGGATGGTGTGTGGCTTGGAGGAGAGCTTGCAGGTTGGGTATTATTAATGGTAATGCCATTGAATGTCAGGGGGAGGTGATTTGATTCTCTCTTGTTGGAGATGGTCAGTGCCCAGAATTTGTATGGCACAAAAGTTACTTGCCATTTGTCAGCCCAAGCTGGAATTATGTCCTGGTCTTGCTGCATATGAGCACAGACCGCTTCTGTATCTGAGGAGTCGCGAATGATGCTGAACATCATGCAATCATCAGCAAACATCCTCACTTCTGACCTTAAGATGGAGGGAAGGATTATGTTCATTTGCAACCCTGAATTGTTCCATACATTTCTTCAAATATTGATAGAGTTAGCTGGTCATCAAATGAAAGGGACCAGTATTCAGCAACAAACCATTTTGTAAGTTCTCTTCCACCAGAACATTAGCTTCTGTGTTTTGGACATATATATTTTTTCCACATAATTCACACCAATGTTGTCCTTTGTATGATAAAATTAATTTATCACCTTCCAACTGAAATATTAGATAGGCAAATGTATTTGTAGTTGAAATGATCGTAAAACTGTCAGCACTTGTTGTCATTACAATTGTGAAACTGACAACAAATCCTGGCATATACATGACAGCAGTTAGGCACGGAGATCAAGAAATTACTGTCAGTGATTGCTTGCTGGTCCGCAGAGTGTGATGTTGAAGATACTGCAGATTTTAGATCTTTACCAAAATAGATTAGACAAGCTGCAAGTCAAGAATTAGAATTATATAACAAATTATCTTCTATGTAGTTGTTTGCTTCTATACAGGTAAATTTGTTGGTAATTTTAGCCTGAATGATGTGCGTATAAACACTTTTCAAAAAGGATACAAATGTATGATGAGAAGATGCACTACTCACTTTCACATAAAGGTCTAAGTTTTATTTTTGATCATCGGAGATTTAGACCTGCCTATTAGAGCCATATTTTGCTATGAATTTGAATAGAGAATATTAAAGGGAGAGCAAAAGTTGTAGGTCACAATCGTCACTAATAAAGCTGCTCTGAGCAAGCTCCATGCTTCTATGATCAGCTTGTAATTGCTTTTCCAAAAATCCATCCATTAATGTTTTGAGTAACTGGAGTTACAACAAATCAACTACTCCCTCCCTCCCCTTTCACAAAACAACTGCTAGCAAGAGATTGATCAATCATTTTTTCTTAAATATTTGAATTTAAGGATGGTTTCTAAATAAATGCTGGAGCTCCCTTCTTAATACCTTATTAAATTAATATTCCTGGACATCATCAATATAGATTGCTTTCCAGGTGCTATATTTTATGATTTCAATTTTATAAAGAATCAAATAAACTTCAGTTGAGGAAGTGATAGGAATAGGTGCATTTGCAAGATAAATCTGCAGCTATTTTAAAGTGACAGCATAGAATAAACCTTTCCCCAGAGTTACCTTTGCCAGACACATAACCTGAAATAGTTGCTGTACATGTTTCAACCAAATGGGGCTGAGTCTAGTTTACAAGATGACTGAGAACATAAAGGCTGCATAAGTGACAACATCCTAAAGGCTCTGACATCAGATCAATTTAGACCACAAAGCAGAGTTTATGATGGTGACTTGCAGTCCACTTTGATGTTGTAAACTTTTCAGTTGGGAGGGAAATCATCATCCTCCAACTGGACATGTCTAAATGACAAACTGGTATTCACTTCCTTTCTGACTTCATGACATAGCGGGACAGATGCTGCCGAACTTGCTGAGTTTTTCCAGCATTTCCTGTTTTTATTTCAGAAAACTTTGGAAGTTCTTTGCCGAACACATCATCAATGTAAATTATAAAATGCATGTCTGTGATTAGTGCATTTCAGGATTAAGTATATGAGAGAATCCCCTCTACCTTATGTAGTGATAAATTAATGACAACACTGAGTGAAATCACTGTAGGTTACATTTACATTTGGTACTGACCATCCTGTGTGCCCAAATGGAATTTTGAAAGCTTTGTGTCAGGAGTCAAAGTACTCCAAGTTCTAATCAGCTCTATTCTACTTATCTTCAAAAAGACACATTAAGCTACAGTGGCTAACATTTAGGAACTGCCAAACAACAATTATAGAATTTGCTAACAGTAGGAAGGTGAAGCTCCTTGAGGGAAGCTGATTAGCAGGCTCATCTGCAATAGTTCAGGACCTTCAGATAAAGAACAACTGCAAAACACAACTTAAGTTTGTAGATGTCAGTCATTGAAGTTTTAATATAATGCAGCATACAAGCACAAAGGCTAGAGATGGACAGCTACTCTCTTGGTGAATAATTTCAATTCACTGACTCCTTCAAGACTAGCTACTTGAGGCACTTGAGCAATTTTTGGCACTATAGACAGTGGCAGCTGTTTTCCCCATAGACTGAAATGTGCAGATCATGTTTTGCAAACATATTCATCCAACCTTTATATTTGCTTATGCACTCTGTTGCACATTCTCTGGAGGTTCTAAATTGTTGTTAGAGGACACAATCATCAAGTCATTTCTGTTGCATGTTTTTAAAAGCAGATAACAACTGAGACAGTAGTGGGGATTTCATAATGAAAGCCTTTATTAAACTATTTGAAACTTTAAAGCTCAACTATGCACAACCATTTTATTATGTTTCACTATGACAAGATATTTTCTTCAAAACATGGTTTATAGCCAGATGGTTAAAACATTACCATCCAAATATTTCATGTTTTTGGAAGGAAATGAGGACAACAAAAACCATGATTTCCAAGAAACTTCATGTCTGGCCCTCAATGTCTAATTTTGGGCATAGTATAATTCTCCCTGATGAAAATGGTATAGTTCACACAATCAATCTCTTTCATTCTATTGCTTAGGTGATACACCAGGACGTTTGGGAAAGCATACTTCTACAGGCCATTTTATTTTTCTATTGTCATATTAAAGCAAGTAAGAGAATCACAGAATTGTTACAGTGTAGGAGGCCATTCAGCCCAGTCTGCACTGGCTCTTCGAATGATCAATTCACTTAGTGCCATTCTCCACTTTCTCCATGTAACGCTGCACATTCTTCCTTTTCAAATAATAGTCTAATTCCTTTTTGAGTGTTTCAATTGAAACTGTCTCCATCACACTTTCAGGCCTTCACCACTCACTGCATGAAAAAGGTTTCTCTCATATCGCTTTGCTTCTTTTGCCAATTACTTTAATTCCGTGCCCTCTCATTCTCGATCCTTTCATGAGTGGAAATAGTTTCTCCCTGTCTATTCTGTCCAGACCCATCAAGATTTTGAATACCTCTATCAAATCTCCTCTCTGCCTTCTTTTCTCCAAAGAAAACAGTCCTACCTTCTCCAATCCATCTTTGTAATTCAAGTTCCTCATTCCCAGGACCATTCTTGTTAATCTTTCTGCATTCTCTCCAATGCCTTCAGTGTCCCAAAGTGCAGCGCCTACAACTGGACACAATATTCCAGCTGAAGCCAAACTAGTGTCTTATACAAGTTCAACATAAGCGCCTCGCTCTTGTACTCTATGCCCCTAATAATAAGGCCTAGGATACTGTTTGCTTTATTAACCACAGTCTCAACCAATCCTGCCACCTGCAATAACTTGTGCACATATACACCCAGATCCCTCTGTTCCTGCACCCACTTTAGAGTTGTGCCCTTTATTTTATATTGTATCTCCATGTTCTTCCTACCATAATCAATCACTTCACATTTCTCTGCATTGAATTTCACCTGCTACCTTTCCACCAACTTATCTAAATCCTTTTCAAGTTCTTCTTCACAGTTGACAAGTTTTGTATCATCCACAAATTTTGAAATTGTGCACTATACACCAAGGTCTAATTTATTAATATAAACTCAGAAAAAGCAAGGGTCCCAACACTGACCCCTGGAAAACTCCACTACAAACCTTCCTCCAGCCTGAAAAACATTCATTAACTGCTGTTTCCTGTCATTCAGTCGATGTGCATGTTGCTACTGTCCTTTTCTTCCATGAGCTATAACTTTGCTCACAACATTGCCCCCATTAACCCTGTTATTTCATACATTCATGGGATGAAAATGTCACTGGTTGAAGCAGCATTTATTGCCCATCCCTAATTGCCCTTGAGAGGGTGTTGGTGAGCTGTCTTCTTGAACCGTTGCAATCCATGCTACCACTTCAAAATACTCCAGCAAGGCTGGCTTTCCTTAATTAAACTTCATTAGTCCATGTGACTTAACTTTGTCCCAAATAATTGTTTCTAGATGTTTCCCCCATCACTGAATTTAAACTGAGTGGCCTGTAGTTGCTGGGCTTATCTTTACACTCTGTACGTTTGCAATTCTCCCATCCTCTGGTACCACCAGAGTCTAAAGAAGGATGAAAAATTGGATCCAGTGCCTCCACAATTTCCACTCTTACATGCCTCTGTAGCTTTGGATGCATCTCATCTGGTTCTACTGTCTTAGCAACTAAGAACAGATAGTCTATCCAATACCTCCTCTATCAGTTTTAAACCCTTCTAGTATCTGAATTACCTCCTCTTTCACCATCGTCTAGGTAGCATCTTCTTCCTTGGTAAAGACAGCTGCAAAGTATTAATTTAATACCGCAGCATATGCCCTCTGCCTCCATGCATCAATTCCCTTTTTGGTCTCTAATCGGCCCTACTCTTCATTTTACTATTAAATGCCTATAGAAAACTTTGGAATTCCTTTTTATGTTAGCAGCCAGTCTCTTTTCACATTCCGTCTTTGCTTCTTCTCCTCCGTTCTGAACCTTCTAAATTCAGTTTGGTTTCTACCTGACATCTGTCAGAAGTACACTTTTTCTTCTTTAATTCCTGTCTCTTCTGTCATTCAGGGAGCACTGGATTTGTTTACCCTACCTTCCCTTTAGAAGGAATATACCTTGATTGCACCTGAACTGTCTCTTTGAAGTTAGTCCATTGTTCAGCTGTTTGCCTGCCAACCTTAAACTCCAGTTTATTCAGTCCAGATCTGTTCTTGTTCTTTGTCCTTTAAGCCAGCCTAAACTTTATGATACAACAATCCTCATCCCCTAAAAGTAACATTGCCAAGTTTTTTCTGGCCCTTTCTGATTGGTGCACATCACCAGGAGGACAGGACTTTTCCAACCACAAGTTTCATGCTCGAGGCCTACTGAATTTCAAGTCTTGGTTACTTACATTTACTAAACTGGATGGAAATTTGGGGCAGAAGTCACTTCAGGGAAACAAGGGAAATATTTGCACAGGCCCCACTATATTTCTTCTTATCCGCCATCACAACTGACCTCAAGACTAGAACGGATATTCAAATACAAGGTTTTCTCTCAAAGTACAATCCCAAATATGTGCATTGTGTAGTACAAAACCTAATGATCCAAGCAATCCGACCAGACAAATGATAGTCAGAAACTGTTTACAAAATGGCTGCTGTGCACTGTTGAATTGGTAGTTAACCCTTCAATGTAAGCAGATGAAGCACTTTAAAATGTTTGAGGCATGAGGTGCTATATAAATGGATACCCAGTCAATTCCTTAATATTAGATCACATGGACATGAGATCAAGCCACTCTTAATTAATTGTTCTTAAATTTAAGGTTTGACCTTTTTGTGCCACTTCAAACTGCAACGGGATTGGGCATGGGGATACTGATACCTCATTAACCTCCATCTGTTCCTTGCCCTGCAAGCAGTGCTTTAAATTCATCCTCCCTGTTGTATTAAATAATTTCTACCTTCAGCCAGCATATCCACACTGCTCATTGGCTGCATACATGCAATGAGCAAGGGGGTCCAATATTGCAAGTGTCTACTGCTACTCAAAGGCAGCCTGCACCTTTTAAAGGAGAGATGCATTCTGGGTGCAAGCAGTCGAAAGGTCTTTTTGGAAAAGTGAACCTGTGAAACTTTGAGGAACAGCTGAATGAGAGACCCCAAGGTTTTCTAACAATGCACTGCAGGTCTTAGTGCAACATACAGGAGACACATGGGACATAGAAAAGTTACAGCACAGGAGGGAGGCCATTCAGCCCATCTTGTCCATGCCAGCCCAAGGACACCCAGGTGCCCTTTCTAATCCCACCTTCCTGCACCCAGCCCATAGCCCTGCAGCTTACAGCACTTAAGGTGCAGATCCAGGTACTTTTTAAAAGAGTTTAGAGTTTCTGCCTCTACCACCAACTCAGGCAGTGAATTCCAGACACCCACTACTCTCTGCCTAAAAAAGTTCTTCCTCATGTCCCCCCTACACCTTCTGCCACTTATCTTGAATCTATGTCCCCTGGTTCTAGAATTCTCCACCAAGGGAAACAATTTTATCCTGTCCACTCTATTTATTCCCCTCATAATTTTGTACACCTCAATCAAGTCACCTCTCAGCCTTCTTTGTTCTAAGGAAAATAACCCCAACCTATCCACAATCTCTCCTGTAGCTACACTTTTCTAACCCTGGCAACATTCTTGTAAACCTCCTCCGCACTCTCTCCAGAGCTATTACGTCCTCCCTGTAATGTGGTGACCAGAACTGCACACAATACTCCAGTTGTGGCTTCATCAGCGTTTTATACAATTACAACATTATATCCTTACTTTTATATTCTATACCTCTGCCAATGAAGGAGAGCATTCCATATGCCTTCTTTACAACCTTGTCTACTTGAACTGCTGCCTTCAGGGACTTGTGTACTTGTACGCCAAGATCTCTCACTTCATCTACCCCTCTTAGTATATTCCCATTTATTTTGTAATCCCTGTAACTGTTTGACCTCCCTAAATGTATGACCTCACACTTCTCTATGTTAGAATCCATCTGCCACTTTACCGCCCACTCCACCCACCCATCTATATCGTTTTGGAGATTATGGCTATCCTCTACTCGGCCAATCTTTGTGTCATCTGCAAATTTCCCAATCGTGCCCCCCACATTCACATCCAAATCGTTAATATATAACACAAACAGCAAGGGTCCCAACACCGAGCCCTGTGGAACACCACTTGAGACAACTTTCCATTCGCAAGGGCATCCATCGACCATTACACTTTGTTTCCTGTAACAAAGCCAACCTTTTATCCAGTTTGCCACATTACCCTGAATCCCACGGACTTTTACTTTCCTGACCAATCTGCCATGTGGGACCTTGTCAAATGCCTTGCTAAAATCCATGTATGCAACATCCACAGCACTGCCTTCATCAACACTTCTTGTCACTTCCTCAAAGAATTCAATCAAATTTGTGAGGCAAGACCTTCCTTTAACAAATCCATGCTGGCCATCCCTGACTGGTCCATGCCTTTTCACATGACAGTTAATCCTATCTCTCAGGATTGATTCTGCTAATTTGCTCACCACCGATGTAAGACTAACTGGCCTATAATTGTTTGGCATTTCCTTTGATCCCTTTTTAATCAATGGAACTATGTTTGCATTTCTCCAATCCTTTGGTACCTTCCCTGTATTTGGTGAAGATTGGAAAATCATCCTCAGAGCATCTGCTACCTCCTCCCTGACTTCTTTCAGCAGCCTCAGAAACAATCCATCTGGCCCTGGTGACGTATCAACTTTCAATGACTTCAACCCTTCGAGTATTGGGACATATTTTATGGGGTCTGTAAAGGCAGGAAATGTGGTGGGTGGCATGACTTAAATTAGGCAGCAGCCGAGATTTTGGTTTCCCAGCAGCAGGTTGAGATGCAGAGGTCAAGTCAGTGAGCTGACAGCGGCGGGTCAGGCTTCACCCTGGCCCGGGACAGGTTCCTACTTGTAATACATCTGCATGCCATGAATACTTACATTAAAAGCTGTAATTACATCCTTCAAAATTAAGTCACTGATGCATGGGAGTTTTGTGGCATCTGGTTCATGTTTGTTTAAAGGTGTTGTGCAACATGCAGCTTTGTGTAGTTGTGTCCGAGGTCAGCAGTCTCCTTAGTTGAACTCTGGGGCACAAGGGAGGGGAGGAGAAGAATGCAGCTTGCATGGGGGCCTAAAGGGCAAGGTCAGTGCTGTTCACACGTGGGTCCATCTCAGGGTGATGGTTGGTAGAGTCCTCACAGAGCTTTGAGTTCACCTACAACATTTCAATTATTCATACCGGAGTGATTTCAGATAATCTCCCTTACAATGAAGGGAGGGCCAGTTGAGCCTGCAAGTTCAGCCATGTCCCACAGAGTGGCGAGAACAACACTGGACACTAACATGAACATTTAATAAAGGGTGAATGGAAAAATACAACAAAAAGAAAATGTCCCCAACTCCCCTGTAACCATCAAAGCATTCCAACCATAGGGGCATGCTAGGGCATTTAGCACTCTAAGCTAGTCTTAAATAGCAAGGATACACACATGAATAAAGCAAAACCAATATAATGTGAAATATTTACAAGTGAAAATTAAATTTGAAAAACACCCAACGTACTTTTATGCTCTTAATTAAGTCTTATGTTAATGGCTTTGGAGTTGGGCAGAAAAGTTGTGACCGTAATGAAGAGCCTCCTTGTTTGTCCAACAAGCTCTCTTGTAGCCCGCCCATACCTGCTGCATTGTCAGCTGACGGCAGGTTTCACAAATGAAAAGCTACCCCGCCATGTGATTGCATGTTTTCTTTGCCCACTGCCGCCACTTTAAATTTCCAGAATCGTGTCAAAGCTGGCTCCTCACATGAGTGTAGAAGAGTACCACAGATAAAATACTGTCTATTGTGTATCTGCAGTGGGGGCAGGAGCGATCCAGACATCAGTTCCTTCCACTGCCCCCTGAGCTTAACAGCAGAGGTCAATGCAAAGAGTGTTGGATCCAAGAAGCAGTGCAGGAAGAAGTTAAACAACCTGATGAGTCATCAGGGCAAGGTGAGCTTATCTTCAAATGATAACCTACCAAATGCACCACCAGCACCAGCCTCATCCAGTGCTCACTTCACTAAGCCCCTATCACCCACTTACGACAATCTGTTAGCACTCAAACTCTCAATATAAATGCTTTACCTCACCCTCAACCACAACACATGCTGACAGCTGTTCAATCATAACAGTTACATCTAATGCTGCCCTTGCCCTGCTTTAAGATTGTAGTTGTGGTTGCAGCTGTTGGCAGAGTTTAGTCACAACCATTTTGGGAAGAGAAGATGTCTCATGGATTGGCCCTCCTGGCAAGAGCCCTTCCCTTCTAGCCACTTGTCCTACTCTGAGGCCACTCTTCATTCTCCCAATCATGTTCAATTCCAGAGGAAAGCCAACTTGGCTACCCATGTTTGGAAGCTACTTGTTTCAACACAAGCTTTTAAATGAAAAACGTTTTTCAGCACCAGCTAGTCCAATTTCTATAGACTTTTCAAACTTTATGCAAGAATAGGAGAACTCCAAAAACATGTGCAATTACAATTGCAGCCAGTATAAACAATCAAGAAACTTACTTGGAAGTTTTAAATAGCGCTGGTGGAGGGGCTTTTTATTCCATTGTAGTACATGGTCAAAATCAATGTTAAGACGTGGGCCCTGAACTTCCTCAGATTGGCAATCAATCAGTGTCAGATTGCCACTGTGGCCAATTACTTATGTTAAATTTATTCCCAGCCTGTCTCGCCCGACCTTCCAACTCAGGCTGGGTGCATCCCCGGGGCCCAGCATCGAAGTGCAAGAGAGTCGAAGTGAAGAAGGGCATGCCCCCCCCACACTTTTTTTTTAATGGCACTAGCTGCTGTAAACCAGGTAAGTTTAAAGGTCCAGTGAAGTTTAAAATCCTCGCCAGGGAGAAAGCAAGTATTTAAGGTAAGTGGATAGGATTTGGGGGGAGAAAGAAACGGAGGTCAGGTGAGAGAGAGAGAGAGAGAGAGAAAAACGGAGATCGGGGGAGGGGGAGAAAAGAGAGCTGGAGGTGGGGGGAGCCCTCGGGTCGGTTTCGGTCAGGCCTGGTGGGGGTGGGGCAGGCTCGTTGGGGATGGGTAGGGAAAGAGGAGGCCTGTGCAAGTTTAGGGAATCCCATGGAGGGGGATGTTGAGGAGGCCACTGGGGGAGTGGGAATGGGTGGGTCTGTACGATAGTTACCCAAAAATTAGAACTGGTTTTAATTCTAACTTTTTCTGGGTAACTATTGTAACCCAGTCGGAACCATCCAATGTTTGCAATTTAAATTGTATTTTTGGATGGTTCCCAGTGCAAGGCAATTGCCCAGTGGAAGTTTGCACTTCTGGGTAATTGCCGTGCAAATCTTATCCGGAAACTTCCGAAGGGGATTCCCCAATGCATCTTTGGGGTACCACCCCACCCTCCCACCCAAATCCAATGCTGGGGAGCTTGGAAGTTAAGGCCCATGGTGTTGGCTGGAGTTGGAAGTTCTGAAAAGGTACATGTGGTGTCAAATAAATGTTGGAAATTGATCGACACCATAATCTGTCTGCTCTGCATACTGCTGGCAGTTGTCATCCTGGATTTCATTTTGAGCGTTAGGTTGCAGTGTAGTGTGCTTAAAAATGGGTTCTGGAGCCCAATCTAGGCCTCATGTTTCTTACCAGTAATAAAAACAGAAAATGTTGGAAATACTCAGCAGCTCAGACAGCATCTGTGGATAGAAACATAGCCTGAAGCATTGTTTCTCTCCACAGATGCTGCCTGGCCTGCTGAGTATTTCCAGCATGTTCTGTTATTATTTCAGATTTCCAGCATCTGCACTTACCAATAACTTTAATTCCTGTAAGATTTTTAAAAAAGTATCAAATGTAGACATTTGTAGAACACAGTTATCCTTAAGATAAGTTCTTGAACAGTTTATTGTCTTGCTATTGTCATTAATAAATGGTTCGTAAGGATACTTGTTTTAAAGGACCAAAATTATAGGAAGGAAGACACATAGGTAATGAGATTATCAGTTAGGTGCTGGGAAAGAAAGAGTTAAGAGCAGCCGACAGTGTAATAAATCTGAATTTCGAAACAGTGCAGATATAGGGCAGAGGAAGGCTACATATGATGACACAGCTGGAGTTTACAAGAAATGAGAGAGGAAAGTTCAAAGAAACACTAACCACATTGACTAGAAATAAGATTGAAAAGCAGATTTGAGACTACAGATGAGGGGAGAGTTTTGGTATCTTTTGTTGTTTAAATATCTTTTCAACTGCTTTTTCCTGTGTCCCATCTAGAAGGGACAGAAAAAAAGTTCTGTCAAAAGTACCTCCCTACTATAGGAGCTGTATTCAATTCCAAAGTATTTAGGCTTTATGAAGCACTGAATTGTTGTGAGGAAAACATTTAACACACAAAAAAGAGGAAATCAATTTTCTTAGACGCCACTAACAGCAAAGATGTAAGAGTACCATTAGAGGTCAGATTAAGCAAGAATAAATTGTAGATAAATTTAAAAAAATATTTTTTTAAAAAAGCTTCAGTTTAATTTTCTCCTGCAGCCTATAGTGAAGGACAAGAAAAAAAATTCTAGATTGAAGAAAAATTACAGAAAAAAAGGTTAAAATGGGTTTCTTACAATATGCTAATTGTGAGACATTTAAAAAAAATTATAAGGCACAGACAGTGATGCAACATAATTGTAAATCAAACAATGCTTTTTGGCACCTATGTATTTTTATCCAGTGCTTGTTAACTCATCTGAGGAATCTTCAAAATGAACAGAAATCGGCATCTTAATTATTGCTTTTTTCCTACAAAGTGTAGGTTTCCTCAATGTGAACTGTCTTATTTAATTCTGTAACTTCATAACTCCACAATGCAGAATTGAAAAAAGAATTACTATCCACAGCTTTAGCTGTAGAAAAATAATTCATATGCCCAAAATAGCCTTTACAATTTTCAAAATGAAATAACATACCACAATAACTTAAGTTTTTTGAAAAATATTTTTTTTTAAAAAAAGTCCATCATTTACAGTTTTCCTTTGTTTCATTCCAGGACACTAACAAAGTAAAAACTAAGAACAATTACGTCAAAAGAACTTCTTTGCAGCTGCTTCTTGCTGGCTCCTGCATAAGAAAAGGAATAATTATTAGTGTTTGAAAAATGTGATATCACAGGTTATAGAATTGTACTATACAAATGAAGGAAAGTTCCCAGAATGCTGCAGAAAGTGGTGCGGGACGACTGACTGAAGAATAACATTTCCAGTTTTCAAAAGTGTTTTTCTGCAAGTTTGACATTTATAATTAAGTCAATTAGTGATTTTCATTGTCATCTCTTTAACTTGAATACCATGAACAATGGGTTGCCGTGCAATATTCTTTACTCAAAAGTTCAAGATATAAATCAAAGTATCGCAACTCAAGCAGTTTGCTATGCCTGTGAATCCTTCATTAAAGTTCTCTTTTGCTGTGATCCACAATAAAGGCCAGAACCATGTTAGTTGATCTCTTGAAGACTTCCTCAACAAAGAATTAATTGTGATATAATCACAAAAAAGGCAATAATCAGCAGCAAATTCTCAGAAAATGCCAATATTTATATAAACTGTTCTGGTGCTAAATTTGATTTTCAAATTAGCGGTATTCTAAAGGAATAGTTTCTGTTCTCCTTTAAATGCATTAAAAATATGTTTAAAAAGCCCTTTACATTAAGTTCACTTTTGGTCAATCCAATGGTACCGTACATGTGCAAATTCATGACATAAGAATAGTTAAAAAAGGATTGGAGTTCATAAAGACACCTAAGAGATAGCTAAACAATGTAAAGAGGAATAGATAAAATTGCAGAGGGCAGCAAAAGAGTTCACAACTTTATTAATAGTAAAGGGAATGTCAAAGAACAGGATAAATAGTAAAACTATTACAGATGAAACAGGATATGATAGATTTATTGAACTGATTCATCACAAAATCAGTTTTCACTAAGTCGTCCAATTCCAGGCACAACAGGATATTCTTATAATATAGAAAAACAGGTTAGAGATTAAAGGGATGGATTAAATATCCACAAGGCACCTGGGCCATTTGGAATATTTCTTAGAATTGGCAAGAAATTAAAAAAGGAAGAAATTTGTGATGTTTTGGCTCATGAATTTAGATCTCCATAAACATTGAAATAATAAGACATGGATAACAAAGCAGTTCCAATATTCAAAAAGAGTTAGTTAAGATCGTAGTAGTTAGAGAACAATTAATCCAACAGCTGTAGTGGGGAAGATGTTGAATAGTATTCTATGGGATACAGAGTCAGGAAGGATTTAGCAAAACAAAGTCATACCAGATAAATATACTGGAATTCTTTGAAGGGGCAGCTAAAATTGAGGACCAGGCTAATCCAGTAGCTATGGTTCACAGATTTTCTGTAGATATTTGACAAAAACTATGTAACCTTATTGTTGAACATATAAATTATCTAGATGGATCAAGAACTGGCTAAACAGACAATAGTGGCCTGTTTTTACTTTAGATTTCCAGAATTAGCAGTATTTTTTTTTTAAGAAGTTCTAAATTGTGTTGATCAATCAGGAAGCCAGTTCTTGAGTACTATGTACAGTTTGAGGGGAATTACCTCAAAAAAGCAAGTAGATGCATTAGAAATGAATCAGAGAAAGGAGAGCAGGAAGGTCAGGAGACCAAGTTATGAAGAAAGGCTATTAAGCAATTAAACATTTTCACTGAAGATATTATATAGGTCTTTAAAGCAAAAAGATAGTTTGATTGCTTCAGCCTTCTCAATGGACACCGAGGAGACAACTAGAAGATAACGTAAAAGTTGCAATCTTTGAAGATGGTTAGAGATTAGGAACTGCTCTCCCAAGCGATACTGGGTATGTGAAAGAGTGAATAGATGTTCGAGTTGGGGTGGACGTACACCTTTAAAAGGGGAAATCCTGTTTAACTAGTTGGGAGTTTTTTTGAAGAGGTAACGAAAAAAGGTCGATGAAGGTAATGCTGTTGATGTGGTACACAGAGACTTTTAAAAGGCATTTGATGCAGTGCCACACAACCAACTTGTGAGAAAAGATATTGCTCATGGAATAAAATGGACAATAGGAACATGGATACAAAACTGGCTGAAAAATAGGAAGCAGAGAGTAATGGTCAATGGATATTTTTCAGGCTGGAAGGAGGTTTGTAGTGGAGTTCCCCAGGGGTCGGTATTGGGACTCTTGCTTTTCCCGATGTATATTAATGATCTAGATCTTGGTGTGCAGGGGACAATTTCAAAGTTTGCGGATATGAAATGAAGCTTGGGAGTGTTGTGAACTGTGAGGGCGACGGTGTGGAACTTCAAGAGGACATAGACAAGTTGGTAGATTGGACAGATAGGTGGCAGATGAAGTTCATTGTGGAGAAGTGTGAGGTGATGCATTTTGGTAGGAAGAACATGGACAGGCAATATAAAGCAAGGGGTGAAATTTTGAAGGGGTGCAGGAGCAGAAAGACCTGGGTATATATGTGCATAGGTCATTGAAGGTGGCAGGACAGGTGGAGAGAGCAGTTAATAAAACAGTGTCCTGGGCTTTATTAATAGGGGCAAACAGTGCAAGAGGGGGAGGTTATGCTGAATTTATATAAGGCACTCATTAGACCTCAGCTGGAGTACTGTGTACAGTTCTGGGCACCATATTATAGGGAGGATGTGAACACATTGGAGAGAGTGCAGAAGAGGTTTACAAGAGTGGTTCCAGCGATGAGAAACTTCAGTTACGTAGATTGGAGAGGTTGGGACTGTTCTCTTTGGAGAGAAAGCGGCTAAGAGGAAATTTGATACAGTTGTTCAAGATCATGAGGGCCTGGACAGAGTAGATAGGGAGAAGCTGTTCCCGCTTATAAAAGTATCAAGAATGAGAGGGCACAGATTTAAAGCGATTTGCGAAAGAAGCAAACGTGACATGAGAAAAACCTTTATCACACGAGTGGTTTGGGTCTGCAATGCACTGCCTGGAAATGTGGTGGAGGCAGGTTCAATTGAGGCATTGAAGAGGGCATTAGATGATTGTTTGAATAGAAACAATATATAGGGTTACGGGGAAAAAGGCAGGGTAATGGCACTAGGTCATAATGCTCATCTGGAGAGCAGTTGCAGACACAATGGGCTGAATGGCCTCCTTCTGTGCCGTTAAAATTCTGTGACTGAGAAGGAAAATTAACAGTTCAGTGGTGTTGGGAGGGGGAGTGAGCAGTTTTGCTAGATGTTTTCAGGGCAAGAAGTGTAGTATTCTTGAAAATAAGGATCATCTAGTGACAGTGAACAAAGTCCAGGACACAGTAATCATAAATGGATGCTGGATGAAGCATGCTTGACACAATAATGCCTTTTTCTTGTTCTGGACATTACGTTCATCTGGATTTCACCTCATTTCCTACAAACTATCAGTCCATTGATACACTGAGTATTAGGCTTGTCAAGGCTTTTTGTTAAACTGGTGGTTGACTAACTGCCCTCTGAAATGGCTGAGCAAGCCACTCAGTTCAAGGGCAATTAGGAATGGACAAATGCTGAGCTTGTCAGCAATGCCAACAACCCATGAAAAGAATAAAAATTTAAAAAAATATATACAAAGTATCAGGTATTTACAGAAAAATCATTTCTTCAGGTATGATTAATGGAAAGCATGAACAATTAGGAAAAGTCGTCCACAAGGTTAATTGAATAAGGGCAACATTTAAGATTTTAGTAACAGCAATGATGCTAAGCTAATTTTGTACATCATTAGGATCATGTTCTTCAGAAGAATTGGACTAACATTGAACATCATAACATTTAACCAAAAACAAAGTGGCAGTTAATAAGGCATATCTACGCATCTATTCATCATTTGACAGTTTACACAGTATTAAAATTAACATTTAAAATTAGATTACCATTTAAATTTCTAAAAGGGCTACAATGTACAAATAAAAATCTACTTCACTAATAAAATTATACTTACCGATACATGATATAACCAATAAACAATACGGTTTGAACTGCCACAAACATGAAGAAATGAGTTGTAGTCAAACATGATGGGAATGGGGGCAATTCTGGGCATTTAGGCTTTTCAGTGTTTATCTGTTAAAGATAATAACAAATAAGACAATAACAATTAGTCCTGAATTAATGCTAGCATTAGTTAATGCACAGTGGAAGCTGCCCTCAAGATTGCCTTTAAAAAGCACAAACTTGTCTGTAGTGAGCACATTTGTCTGGATGAACAATTATTATACTAACACATGTTGGCAGATAAAGAACAGTTGCCTGTACATTTTATATTGTGTGTCATTCGATCAAGCTGTTCCCTATTAAAAACACAATTTTGTAACTGCACAGAATATTTAAGAGTCAGGATCCAGAAATGTTATCACCCCTGGATCCTCTTACACAAGATTTTCCAGAGGGCTGACCAGAATGAGTTCAGTAGAATGATTGTTTGGATAAACCTTCCAAAGAACCTACTTAAAGATGGATATGCTTGTAGAGGCAAAATGGGGCACAGGAAACAGCAACAGGAATCCCCATACAATACCAGGGACTTTGTGCATACATTGTGCTCCAGGAGATCAGACTGAAAGAAGAGTAATTGATCAGAGTCATTAATTGTTTCTTTCTCTGCAGATTTGCTGACCGTGTCCAGCGTTTTCTATTTTTATTTCAGATTCCCTGCATATGTAGTATTTTGCATTTTGATGATTGGCTAGAGTTGTGCCAAGTAGTAGTAGTGCATGAAGTTGAAGAGGTTTAGCACACCCTTTTGCTTGAGAATTTGAAGTCATATCCTTAAATGTCTCCCTGCTCATAAGAACTTGAGAGACATGCTCATAAAGATGCCAAAACACGTGTGCAAGGTTGCAAATGAGATGCACATAAAAAGGCTGGCTGTGAAGTTAGGAAAACATTAAACTTCATGTTCCACAAATCATTCATTCAACTCAAATCTAGAGAGGAATCTTGACATCTGATGTCATCTCGGAATTGAAATCTTTGTCAATCCCTCCTTAACTCCACCTATCGCTGATCTCCTATCCAGCTTCACCTGCTCCACCCCCTTAAACAGTATAAATGTCATATAATTTCTACTCTTTAGCTCTGGAGACGAGTCAAACGGACTCGAAACGTTAACTGTTTCTCTCTCCACAGATGCTGTCAGATCTGCTGAGTTTCTCCAGCATTTTCTGTTTTTGTTTCAGATTCCCAGCATCTGCAGTATTTTGTGAGAGAAGAATGATGCTTTACGTAAAATTTAGATGTATAATAGAAATGTGATTTTTGGCAGAAACTGTACCACAATCAAAAGGCAAAGAATACAGAACACAATTTTGTGGCTTTAGTCAACTTACTGGAATGGACCAAATGCTGGACGTTTAGGTTGTACTGAGCAAGTGAGCAATGTTTAAGGGTTCTGTTTTGTTCAAAGGCTACTACACAACAGGATGAAATATTTATAATTTGACGTTCTCTCCATTTTACCCAAGATTGGATTTTCTGAACTTCATGATGTATAGAAGCGGCCAACATGCTGTAGAGCTCTACACATACATTTATGAACATAAATTAAGATTTCCTTTCTGAACAGTACAAAGGGAAACTTACATCAAACTAAAGATCATTTGGGGAATGAAACATTTTACTGTACACTATTAAACTATTTTGTTTCTAAAATATAAAACGTTAGATTTAAAAGCAAGACTTACATTTCTCTGTACTAATGCAGCAAGGTCTCTTTTAACAGTATGAAGGTTTTCTTTAATGTCATTGAAATGTTGAATTGTTTCATAACCGCCAGTTGCTCCACCTGGAAGTTGAGCTGCTTGATTCAGGGCATTAGTTACGGAATTCCTATAAAAAAGGATATACAAATCCCAGTAAGAATACTTAAAGATATCTGCCACATTTAATAGTCTATTCAGAACTGCAAAGATTATATAGTTGTGATGGAGCGTCATCATCAACCTAAAATGTTAACTCTGTTCCTCTCCACAGATGCTGCCTCACCTGCTGAGCATTTACAGCATTTTCTGCTATATAATTGCAAATAGAATACTTTTCATAACCTCATGATATCCCAAAGCACCTTACAGCCAAAAAAATACTTCTGAAATGTAGTCACTGATGCAATATAGGAAATCTGGCAGCCAACTTGCACACTAGGTCCCACAAAAAGCAATAAAAATCAATGACCAAATCATCTGTTTCAGATGTTGGCTGAGAATAGATACTGACGAGGTCAACAAGAGAACTCTCCTCTTCAAATAGTTCCTTGGAATCTCTTACACCCACCCAAAGTAGTAGATAGAGTCTTCGTTGAAGATCTCATCTAAAAAAACTGAACTTCAGATGGTGCATTGCACTATGATTTTGTATTTAAGTCTCCAGAGTGGGGTCTATATTCTCAACCTTCTTATTTAGGCAAGATTATCACCACAACAGCTGAAGTGGACACCCATACTGCAGGTAAGAAAATTTCACTTATTTTTGTAAATTTAGGACACCTCCCTCCCATTACTAAATTCATCATGGCCCACCTTGTTCAGATTGTCCTTCTTGTGGATAATGTTTATGCATTAGGAGATATAATTAAACAAAGGTGAAAGGGGTCACTCCCAGGCAACCCTTTGAAACTGGAAAAAACTGTCTCATCCAGTTGGTGTAGAAATCTTTTAATCAAAACAAGTTCAACTGAGATGACATAATCCTTCAAAATTGTGGTCCATATATATCTTACTTCACAGCAATTTAAAAATTATACTGCCCAAGGGAAAGATAGCTAGTTTTACTGCCTATGGTCAGTTCTTTGCTTTAAAAGTTGGACAGCCCAAGAAATTCAGCTGCTCCAATTGAAGCAAAACAAGGCTAAAGCAGTACAGTACATATGAAGGATCAAACTGCTATGTTAAAACAAACTGGACAGTTTAGTTATATTGCAGTGGTGACTCTTAAGAGTTCACAGTAATTTAATGTGCATTGGAAAATAAACAGATAAGGCATGCAAAAGCATTGCGAAAGTAAAGTACACAAAGGGGAAGGCAGTGACATTTTGTTTTTTAAAAAATCCATGAATTTTCAACAAGTTTTTAAACACTGGGAGCTTAAAATGCTTCCCTTCCACTTGTAAGGTAGCAGACACTTCAAATTCATTACATGGTAAAAATAACTAAATTTGTAATTTAATGGAAATAACTGATTTTAATAAATAAAAGCCATTGAGAGATTGGAACAGTGAAGAGGCATTGCACAAAGTAGATTAAAATGAAAGCTAGAGGCATTTTTATTGGGCCTTTAATCCCTGTCTGTTAACATAATACACAATCATGAATTTGATCTTCAAACCATTCCTCAGTTAATCTGTCTGAAACCATACATTTCAGTCAAATTGGATCCTCATAAATCTCTACTCACTTTGTCAAACAGCAATAGTAGAATGAAGAGGAGAAAAGAATCTTCTGAGGTAGTAAATAGCAATTGTGTAAGTACAGGCATGTAATTCACTTTACTGCTATAAAGAACTCAGTCATTTCATGTTTCAATGTCATTTTAAAATGGGTACAGCTGCGAATATTGAACACTTCTAAAAAGGTGTTAAAATATTTGAACTTAAACCAATGCAGAATTTAGTGGGAGGGAAAAATGGCAAAGGAAAGCCCTTAAACATAAATGGAGAGTGGTAGAACTAGAAATCATGTTGATAACCAATTCATGATGGTCAGTCGGGCTCGCAATGTGGTGCATTTGTGTATTGGAAGCTACATATATTAATACACAGGGCCCTGTTCTTTGCAGACACATATACACATTGCAGCTGTTTCATCCAAACAAAATAAGTGATACCCATTTGCTGGTTCATTCCTCAGGGCAATGCCTTGACCAGAGTCAAACTGCCTGGTTTAAAATTTCTGACAATGTTTGGCAGTTAACTGTCAGTCACCATTAACTGGTGTATTCGTCATGGCAACACCTCCGCCAATCAGAGTCTACCTGCCAACCAATCAGAACTCGCTTCTCATACAGTATAAAGTTGTTGCTTCCCCTGGCATTGGTATCCTTGTGATTGCCCTGATGAGCGCAAACCAAAAAGCTTCAGCAAAATGTATTTTTTCAGCAATACTAGCTTCATTCCAGGTTTATATATTTAATTAAATTCCCTAGCTGTTGGTGGTGGAATTGGAACTCCTGGCTCTGGATCTTTGATCCAGGCGCCTGGATTACTAGTCCAGTAACATAACCACTATGTTACCATACTCTATTGCTCCCAGTACAAAAAGTTCATACTAATTATATGGGCAAGTGTAATAACCCTGATGGCAAAATCCCACGCATTAACTCCCGATTTCATCATTTTAAAAACTACTGATTCTTTCATTGTATTTATCCAAATTCAAATGATCAGATTGAAGCTTTACATACATTCTGCAGACTTTGCCTTTAGAAGCATAAGCAATGAACTGAAGAGTTATGATTATTTTAAAAAATAATCAGAAGAATATTTTGATAGTTAAAGTACACCATATTTTAATTTATGATAAAATAAAATGACATCGCCAGGATAGGACAAGGCACATTTTGAAAATAGCAGAAGTTCCAAGTGGCTTTAGGGGAAAAGTAGTATGTAGTTACTTCTCTTGATTTCATATTAGATGATAAGATTGTTCTCAGTTGTGATGCCCAGAATGGTTGAATAGACTACCAATATTCAAAGGCTCAAACATGAACAACAAAAAACAAATTCATTTAGTGTCTTTAACACAATTAATATGCCCCAGGAACCCTTCACAGGGCTATTATAAAACAAAATATGGCATTGCTACATAGGATACTAGGGTAGATGACCAAAGATCAAAGAGATAGGTTTTAAGGAGTCTCTTAAAAGAATAAGGAAAAAGGTAGATGGGTTTATGAAGGAAATTCCAGAGCTTAAGGCCCAGGCAGCTAAAGGCATGGCCACCAAAGATGCAACAATTAAAATTGGGGTGTTTAAGAGGCCATAATTACAGGAGGGCTGAAATCTCTGAGTTGTGGGACTAGAGGAAATCATAGAAATAAGGAAGGTCTTGCACGAGGTGTTGGGTGAACGGGATTTGGTGCAAGTCAAGACTTGGCAGCAGAGCTTTAAGTGACCTCAAGTTTATAGAGGGTAGAACGTGAGAGTCTGTTCAGAAGTGCATTAGAAGAGTCAATAGTGGGAATTTTAACTTCCAAAAATGATTGGGTTTGGGTCAGGCAGGATTGAAAAATGTTAATATCAGGGTTGATGAGTCAAAACAAAATGTAAGAAATCTCAACTTGAAAGTTGGGACTTTCGTGGGGAGGAAGAGGGGAGTTGAGGAGAACTTTTTTCCCCACCCAGAGGGTGGTAAGGATCTGGCTGAAAGGTGGTAGAAACAGAAGCCCTCAACTGCATTTTTAAAAAACCTCAGATATGCACCTATAACACTACAGACCAAGAGCTGGAAACTTGGACACATCACATTTGGCGCTGTAATCAAAGTCATGGATATAGATTGAAGTAGGTCCAAGCACAGATCCTTGGATACTAGTAATAGCATGTCAACTTGAAAATGTATATAAAAAGTAGTTCTGATGAAAGTAATTGACCTGAAACGTTAATTCAGTTTCTCTCTCCACAGATGCTATCTGCTCTGCTGAGTGTTGAATATTTTTTTTATTTCAGATTTCTAGCGTAGTATTTTGTATTATTCAAAGAAACCTAAGATTGTTAAACACTATTTTCCTTTCATAAAAGAGTGCTAAATCTGTCCAATTATGACCCAAGTGCCCTATTACCACATCCTTAATAGCAGATTCTTGAAGACCAACCAGAACTTTATATAACTGCAACATATGTTCCACCCTACTGTATTTCAGCCTATTTTGAAAAGGGCATTGTTCAATCAAACTACTTTTTTGCATTCATCTCACAGCTTTGTGATTTCTGTAAGTCTTCAATTACTGCCATTTCATCTCTAATATTGTTTCTACTTCTTCCACCTTTTACATATTTGCCTTCAAGAAAGATTCTAAGGAGATAATTCTGTGATTTCAGCAAACAGCTACAACTTAAAAGAATGAGGATAAAAGATTGGGCTAGAAAACTGCAACATCAATTGAGAGAGGTAGTTGCCAAAGTATGGAAAGTGTTCAACATATTCCAGATTCTCTCCTTCAACATGTGAGGGGTGGAATATTTGGATGACCAGGTTGTGTTAGTATTAGTTTTGTTTTGGCAAAATTCAAGAACAGGCCGAGTCTTTTGCATGCAGAATTGAAGATATCAGGAGTGGCTTGCAAAGTGGACAGTGACACTGCAGTCATCTGCAGACTAGATCATGTATGTCTATGGTGGTGAATTTAGTTTAAGTATCAAGGCGACTGAGGTTAAAAAGTTTTCCATCTAGGCAGAATCTAATACTGACACCAGAGAGCAGTTGATCTTTGGAGTGAATAGCCACTTTAAATAGGTTGTAAATAGTAGGGGGTTTATCAGCCAGCCTCGCTCAACTCCGATCTGGATATTGAAGACATCAGCTTTAGCTCAGGGCAGTTGTAGTCATATCATCATGAAGCAGTTGCAGGATTGTGATGAAGTTTCTTGGACATTCAAATTGTTGGAGCACAATCCATAGAGCCTCAATTTACTGAGTCAAAGGCATGAATGCAAAGAGTTCTTGGTGGTGTTCTTACGTTTTCTTTGGATTTGTCTGGCAAAGACCATGTTGAGCTTCCTCTGGATGGCCTAAAGCCACACTGTCTCTGTGAGGATTTCCTCAGCCACTGGAAGTAGGCAATTCAGGAGAATGCAAGTCAGATTTTTCCCTGCTAGAGACAAGAGGGAAATACTTTGATAGTTTCCACAGCATGATTTATCTCCCTTCTTGAAGATAATTACAATTGTTACATTCCTGAAGTGATGATCTTATTGAATGGCCGAGCAGGCTCGAGGGGCCGAATGGCCTTCTTCTGCTCCTATTTCGTATGTTTGTATGGAGGGAGGGAAAAAAATGTTCTTCTTTCTCCCAAATCGGTAGGACAAGTTATCTTTTATTCTTTCATGGGGTCTTGGCTGTTGCTGGCAAGACTAACGTTTGTTGCCCATCCCTAATGCCCTTGAACTGAGTGGTTTGCTAGACCATTTCAGAGGGCAGTTAAGAGTCAACAACAGGTCTGGAGTCACATATAGGCCAGTGCTGTGAATGACTGATTCTATGACCAGGTAAGGATTTCCTTCCCTGAAAAAGGACATTAGTGAACCAGATGGGTTTTTACAACAATGATAGTTGTCATGGTCACCATCACTGAGACTAGCTTTATATTCCAGATTTATTATTTGAATTCAAATTGCACCAGCTGCTGTGGTAGCACTTGAGCCCATATTCCCACAGCATTAGCCTAGGCCTCTGATCAGTGTGCTTGCACACGAGCAGGGGAGAGGCCTCATCCTGAATGAGACACAGCCAGAGAGAGTGTGGGTATTGGCAATTTGGTGCACAGTGGGAATTCAGTGCAGAAGGGAAGAGGTGCTATTTGCGTTTTATTCTTTGCTATCCAACTTCTTAAATCTTCAGAGAGTGGTCTTGCCCTGCTGCAGCAGTAGAGGCTACAAGGGAGAGGAATGACTGGTAAGTAGTGGGTAAGGTCAGGTAAGTATTTACTACTTTTATCGCTTATAGTTTAAGGTCTTGTGGTTTGTATATTCTGTAGTAACAAGGGCCAAGAAAGAAGGGCCCTAGAGTAATTGATTTAAAAGGTTTAATTTAAAGGGATAAGTCATGGCAGGAGAGCTCAAAGCAATGGTGTGCTCCTTGTGCTCCATGTGGGAAGCCGGGAACATTTCCAGTGCCCAGGGCCAGCATATGTGCAGGAAGTGTGTCCAGCTGCAGCTCCTGGAAGCTCGGGTTTCAGAGCTGGAACGGTGGCTGGGGACACTGTGGAGCATCCGCGAGTCTGAGAGCATCGTGGATAGCACGTTTAGAGAGGTGGTCACACCGCAGCTGAAGGGATTTGAGGAAGGAAGGGAATGGGTGACCACCAGGCAGTCCAAGAGAAACAGGCAGGTAGTTCAGGAGTCCCCTGGGGTCCTGCTCGCAAATCGGTATTCCATTTTGGAGGCTGATGAGGGCACTGGTTCCTCCAGGGATTGCATACATAGCCAAACTTCTGGCACCACAAGCAGCCTGTCTGTACAGGAGGGAAGGAAGAGGAAGAGCAATAGTAATAGGGGATTCTATAGTCAGGGGAACAGATAGGCGCTACTGTGGCCGTCAACGTGACTCCAGGATGGTGTGTTGCCTCCCTGGGGGCAGGGTCCGGGGTGTCACTGAACGGCTGCAGGGTATCCTGAAGGGGGAGGGTGATAAGGCAGAGGTCATGGTACATGTTGGTACCAATGACACAGATAGAAAGAGGGATGAGGTCTTGTATCAAGAATTCAGGGAGTTAGGCAGTAGGCTAAAAAGCAGGACCTCTTGGGTTGTAACCTCTGGGTTACTCACAGTGCCACGTGCTATTGAGCACAGAAATACGAGAATAGCGCAGATACGTGGCTTAAGAGTTGGTGCAGGAGGGAGGGTTTTAGATTCCTGGATCACTGGGACTGTTTCTGGGGAAGGTGGGACCTGTACAAGTGGGACGGTCTACATCTGAACCAGAGCGGGGCTAACATCCTAGTGGACGGGTTTGCTAGTGCTGTTGGGAGGAGTTTAAACTAATTTGGCAGGGCGAGGGGACACAATGTTAGCAGAATAGGGACACATCATAATACAGTAAAGCAATCAAGTCAGAGGAAATACAGCTGCATTAAGTTTCAAGGGGGTTAGGCAAGGCTGGATGGCCTCTACTTTAATGGCAGGAGTATTACAGGTAAAACAGATGAGTTAAGGGTGAGAATTGACACGTGGAATTGTGATATAGTAGTCATCATGGAGACATGGTTGAGGGAGGGGCAGGATTGGCAGCTCAACATTCTGGGACATAGAATCTTCAGGCGAGACAGGGGAGGGGGTAAAAGAGGTGCAGGCATTGCATTATTAGTTAAGGAGTCAGTTACTGCAGTAAGGAGAGATGATATCTTGGAGAGGGCATCGGATGAAGCTTTGTGGGTAAGGAATAAAAAAGGGGCAGCCACTTTGTTAGGTGTTTATTATAGACCCCAGATAGTCAGCGGGAAATTTAGGAGTAAATATGTGCACAATTTGCAGAGGTGTGTAAAAACAATAACAATAGGGTAACTATATTAGGTGATTTCAACTTTCCCAACATTAATTGGGATAGACAGTGTTAAGGGCTTGGATGGAGTGGATTTCTTGAAATGTGTACAGAAGAACTTTTTAGGTCAAAATGTAGAGGGTCCAACAAGGGACGGCGCAGTGCTGGACCTAATTCTGGGGAATGAAGCCAGACGGGGGCTGAGGTGGTGGTGGGGGAGCATTTTAGTGATAGCGACCACAACAAGATACAGTTTAAGTTTGTTACGGGCAAAGAAATAGACACATAGGTACAGGCTCAACATTTCCCTCTAGGGTGATAAGGAGGAGTAACAAGCCCAGAGAACAGGGATGACCAGAGATATTCAGGTTACGATGAGAAGGGAAAGAGGCTTTTAGCAGGTACAAGGGGAGCAAATCAGCAGAGGCATTAGTGGAGTACAGAAAGTGCAGGGTGGAGCTTAAGAAAGTAATTATGAGAGCAAAGAGGGGAAATGAGAAAGCTCTGGCAGGTAATAGTAGGGAAAATCCCAAGATATTCAAAAGTATATCAATGGGAAGAGGATAACCAGGGAAAGAGTAGGGCCCATTAGGGACCAAGGGGGCAATCTATGGGTGGAGCCAAAGGACATTGGTAGAGTGTTGAACAAATACTTCACATCCGTCTTCACCCAAGAGGATGAGGATGAAGGTATCGAACTCGGGGAGAGAGACTTGAGCAAATTGATACAGGGAGTGACAAGGTATTGGAGGTGTTGGCAGGCTTAAAAGCGGACAAATCTCCAGATCTGGATGATTTGTCCCAGACTGCTGAGGGAGGCAAGAGTGGAGATCGCAGAGGCTCTGACCCAAAATTTTAATTCCTCTCTGGCCATGGGGGAGCTGCCAGAGAACTGGAGAACAGCTAATGTGGTTCCACTAGTTAAGAAGAGTTGTAGAGATAAGCCAGGGAACTACAGACCAGTGAGTCTCACGTCAGTGGTGGGGAAACTATTGGAGAAAATTCTGAAGGAGCGAATCTATCTCCACTTGGAGAGGCAAGGTTTGATCAGGGATAGTCAGCATGGCTTTGTCAGGGGGAGGTCATGACTAACAAATTTGATTGAATTTTGAGAGGTGGTGACCAGGTGTGTAGATGAGGGTAGTGCGATTGATGTAGTTTATATGGATTTCAGCAGAGCCTTTGACAAGGTCCCACATGGGAGACTAATAAAGGCGGAAAATGCACATGGGGGTACAGGGTAATTTGATAAGGTGGATTCAAAATTGGCTTAGTTGCAAGAGACAAAGGGTGATGACAGAAGGCTGCTTTAGTGACTGGAAGCCAGTGTCCAGTGGCGTACCACATGGATCTGTGTTGGGTCCCCTATTATATAAACGACATAGATGACTATGTGGGGGGTAGGATTATCAAGTTTGCGGATGACACAAAGATTGGCCAGTTGGTTAACAGAGAGGTTGAATGTCTTGGGCTACAGGGAGAAATAGATGGGATGCTCAAATGGGCAGATAAGTGGCAGATGGAATTTAACCCTGAAAACTGAGAGGTGATACACTTTGGAAGGAGTAATTTGACAAGGAAGTATTCAATGAACTGCATGACACTAGGAAATTCTGAGGAACAAAGGGACCTTGGCGTGTGTGTCCATCGATCTCTGAAGGCGGAGGGGCATGTTAGTGGAGTGGTGAAAAAGGCATATGGGACACTTGCCTTTATCAATCGAGGCACAGATTACAAATGTAGGGAGGTCATGTTGGAGTTGTATAGAACCTTGGTGAGGCCACAGCTGGAGTACTGTGTGCAGTTCTGGTCGCCACATTATAGGAAGGATGGGATTGCACTGGATGGGGTGCAGAGGAGATTCATCAGGATGTTGCCTGGGATGAAACATTTAAGTTATGAAGAGAGGTTGGATAGACTTGGTTTCTTTTCGTTGGGAGCAGAGAAGACTGAGGGGCGACCTGATCCAGGTGTACAAGGTTATGAGGGGCATGGACAGGGTGGATAGGGAGTAGCTGTTCCCCTTAGTTGAAGGGTCAGTCACAAAGGGACACAAGTTCAAGGTGAGGGGCAGGAGGTTTGGGGGGGGCGGGGGGATGTGAGGAAAAACGTTTTTATCCAGAGGGCGGTGACGGTCTGGAATGCGCTATCTGGGAGGGCAGTGGAGGCAGGTTGCCTCACATCCTTTAAAAAGTACCTGGATGAGCACTTGGCACGTCATAACATTCAAGGCTATGGGCCAAGTGCTGGTAAACGGGATTAGGTAGGTAGGTCAGGTGTTTCTCATGTGTCGGCGCAGACTCGATGGGCCGAAGGGCCTCTTCTGCACTGTGAGATTCTGTGAATTACTAGTCCAGTGACGTCACCACTACACCACCATCTCCCTCTCCTGTGTGTAGAGTCTTGGTGTGAGCAAAAGCTCACCAGCTTTGAAGACCTCAGCTTGAACACAACTGGGGCTGCAGGCTTTATTGTTTTCCATCTGTTTGATTGTGGTGCAGGGAAAATAGCCTGGAGTATCACCTGGCACTGTAGATTCATAGTTGAGAAGCTGTTGAAAATGTTCAAGTGTTGATGGACGGTATTGTCATCCTTAAGAGAAACGCCATCCTATGAGCAAAGGGGATTTTGTCCATTTGACCTTGGCCTATAGACGGCCCTGGCGGCTACAAAAGAGCTTTGCATGTCACGATGGGCAGCATATTGTTGCATCTCTCAACGTCTCTTCCCATCACGTCCTTTATCTTCCCGATTTCTCTTTGGGTGGCAGCTTGAACTGTTGGATTCCTGCCTCCTTGACTTGTGGGGGTCGTTTGGTTGTTCTGCCAGGCACTGAAATTTACTTATGCTCCAGGAGGTCACCACATTCAGTAGTGCCATCACCAGGGCTGGTTCAATGAAAACAGTGCTGAAAACAAAATAGTCTGGGCACAGAGACTAATTCTGCAGACTTTATTTGATTACACTGTTCTGGAAGAGTTTGATGTGTGAAGATTTTCCAGATTGATCATCAGCTGCACTTGAAATTCCTCTCTTCATTCAGGCTGCTTTAGGGCTAAGACACATACTTCTCATTCCCTATATGCATCAAATTTACTATTTCCATGAAATTTTCTATCTATCTGTGGCTTCTGTTCCCCTCGAACATTTGAGCCTTACGATGTTATGGTGCTTGATGAATGCTCATCACTGATTAAATAAGTCCACGATCTGTCCAGCAGGCATCAGTGCCCCACATGGATCAGGTAATAGAGACATCACTTAGATCTTTGACCCAAACAATTACATAATTCAGGTGCCAATGCTTTGATCAAGGGGACCTGCACGGATACATGCTGGGTTGCCTGTACCTATGGCTGGGTTTAGCAATTATCCCAATTCTGAGATTTTTTTTCTTAGGTGTAAACACAGATATCAATTTCACCTATGACGTTTGCACAGGGCAGAGAGGAAAGGTGCTACTTCATAAGAAGGAGAGGAACAATGAGAACAAGATCACCACCTAGGTGCTCTCAAATACTATCATGCAGCCATTTCACTAGATACCCTCTTAACTCAGTTGGCTAGAGGAAACCAACAGAAAAGTACAGTGGATATTTTTTTTAATATAAAACTTGGAAAGCAAAATTTCCTGAAATAATTAACAACCCAAGCTCCAATTCTTCAACACGACTAAAAAGAAGTTGGTCAGTTAACAAAAATATCCTCTTGAAAGCACAATCCTAGTTTCTGGTGTTCTAAGAGAATATTGCAGATGATTAATAAACTGGCATCTATATACATAGCATCTTACAGAAAGCAATTAGAAATGATATTTAGAAATTAAATTGTTAGATTGAATATACAAAGGAATCATAAAAGGACGTGCATGAAATTAAGCCCCAAACCTCTTGGACAAAGAAAAAGTTATAATTTGGGAGTATTACAGATGACATTTTTCCTAATCCTTCTGATCGAGATCACTGCTTAATAAAGAGTTGATGTTGCCTTCAAAATTACAACTTGTTCTATATATTTTTGCTGTTCTGATTAGTGATTAATAACTCTCATAAATTCAACAAGCAAATCCATTAGAAAACGAAAAAAGTTGCTCTCTTAAGACATAAAAATTCATGGCTGCAATTGTTGCTCATGTTTTATCAGAGATTTCTTTAATCCAGTAAGTTTTGTGATCAGACATGCCATCTCTGCAATGCACGCTAATGTACAACAAAAAGATGGAATGAGACAAGATAGTAATTGCAAGGAAATCTAATCTGATTTCTTCAAATAAAAATCAAGATTATTAAAATCAAAGTCTGTCGAATGGACAAGTAATATGGTTGCTGAATTGTCTAATCTATAATTTTCCATAGATGATCGTTTCTGCTCAGCTGTCCTAGTAATTCAATAACATTTAATGTACTATAAAAACATAGGATTCTGTGACATGACAAATATAAGCTAGCCATTGGTTACAACTAATGGCAACCTGCCTGAATTTAAATACAAGTGAATGCCCCATTTTGAAAAGGTACAATGCTTAGATGCTTTTTTAAAAAATAGAAGGCAAATTTTCCACAATGAGCTGCACAAGCATAACAAATATTTTAAAACAGTGACATATTTTCTCCAAAATGATTCTAGCAGTGAGTTAGAGAATGGCAGGCAGAAGCAGATGTCCTGCACAAGTTGAGTTGAGAATGCTTTTGCTGAAACCACTAATTTTTAAAAATGCTACTAGTGTGGCTATGTTGAACCCCAAAACACAAATCAAGCAGCTAGCAGAGCTCCTGAAGAACACAAAAAAATTCCTTTCACTTCACTCATTTGTCATTCATAAATTTAAGGACAACCTTCAGGAGTACACTGTAAAGAGCATGGATATTGCCAAAAAGAATAACTTCCAATAAGTATACTGCTCTTAGTTGCCTTCAAATTCTTCAAGATTTTTAAGAAGTACAAACTTGAACACAATGTCTGTTAGAATAAAGGAGAAAGAAATAGAACTACTGCTGAAGAAATACTCCTGAATAAGCTTAGAATTCTATGCCTCTATGAATAAAGCCCAGGATCCTGTATGCTTTATTAATCCTGCCCTGCCACCTTCAGTGTTTTGCGCACATATATTCCCTAGGTCTTTTTCTGCATTGCCTTTAAAATTGTACCCTTTTTTATATTGTCTCTCCTCATTTTTCCTCCCAAGACGTATCACTTCACACTTCTCTGCATTAAATTTCATCTGCCAGGTGCCCATCCATTCCATCATCCTGTCCATGTCTTTTTGCAGCTGAACACTAACAACCTCTCAGTTCATAACATAAGTTGTGTGTCATCTGTAAAATTTTGAATTTATGCCCAAACATCTAGGTCTCGGTCATTAACATAGATCATGAAAATCAGTGGTCCTTGTACCAACCCCTGGGGAACACCATCATATACCTCTCTCCAGTCTCAAAAATCAACCATTCACCACTACTGTTGCCTGTCACTTAGCCAACTTTGTATCCTTGCCGTCAGTCTATTTTATTCCATGATTTTAAACTTATAAATAAAGTGCCACATAACAGACTTGCCAGCAAACATTTTTTTAGAAATCCATATACACCACATCAATTGCATTACCCTTGTCAACTCCTTTGCAAAAAATTTGGCTCTAACAAATCCATGCTGGCTTTTCTAAATTAATCCACACTTGTCCAGATGAATTAATTTTGTTCTGGGTTATCATTTGCAAAAGCTTTCCCACCATCAAGGTTAAACTGACTAGCCTATAGTTGTTGGCTTTATCCTTACATCCTTTTTTTGAACAAATGTGAAAGATTGAACAATTCTCCAAACTTCTGGCCCTGTATTCAAGGAGAATTAGAAAATTATGGCCAGTACTTCCACACTTTCCACCCTTACTTCCCTCAGTATCCTCCGATGCATCCCACTGGGTCTTGGTGACTTATCAATTTAGTACAAACAGCCTTTCTAATACCTCCTCATTATCAACTGTTAGCCCATCCAATTTCTCAACCAGCACTATGACTTTGTAGCATATTCTTCCTTGGTAAAGACAGATGCAAAGTATTAATTTAATGCCTCAGTCATGCCTTCTGCCTCCATGAACCTTTTGGTTCCCAATTAGCCCCACCCGTTCTCCTACTATCCTTGTACTCTATATGCCTATAAAAAGGAATCCAAAAGTTGTCTTATGTTAGCTGTCAGTCCGCTCTCCTACTCTCTTTTTCATGTCACCTCTGAACTTTCTGTATTCAGCTTAGTTTGCACTTGTATTATCTATCTAATATTTGTCAAATGCACCTTTTTTTTTCCTGCTTCATCTCTCTTTTGTCATCCAGGGAGCTCTGGCTTTGGTTGCCCTACCATTTTCCCTGCTGGGAATGTACCTTGACTATAACTAAACCATTTCCTCTTTAAGGCCACCCATTGTTCCTTTACAGTTTTGCTTGCCAATCTTTGATTTCCTCAGGCATATCTGTTTGGAAACTGGTTTTCCTCCAGATTGCTCCTTGTCCTTTTCCATGTACAACTTAAACATTCCCCTACTGACCCACCTCATTACTGAGAACCAGATCCAGCAATGCCTCATTCTTCACTTCAAACACTGTGCACCCACCCGCCCTTGTCTGTTTACACAATAATTATCCTACATTAGAGTGGGATAGTAAAAGTTTTACCACATAGGTTTTCACCCCTCTAATTTCCCTGCAAATCTGCTACTCTATCTCTTCAGGGATGTAATGGTGACTATTATTTAAGTATAGCCAGAGATTCAGTCTTTATTTTCTCCAGGACATTCTCTCCAGCACTAATACTCTGCTTAAATCAATGCAGTCACTCCTCCTCCTCTATTTCTTTCCCTATCTTTGCTGAATATCTTGTATCCAGGAATATATAGTGCCCAGGCCTGTGTTTTTTTGAGCCAGGTCTCCATTATCACAACATCATATTCCCATGTGCCTATTTGCACCTGCTACTCTACCTTATTTACCACACTTCATGCATTTACATGCACACACTGTAATTTAGATCTTATTGCACCCAAGGATTTTCAGTTAAGATCAGAAGTTAAGTACAGATGAGAATGGTCATCAAGCTCAACTATTCTGCATTGTTTCTTAAATGATTCTTTGGTTTTTACTTTCACTCCACCAACTTGAATTTTCCATATGTTAATCACTCTTTGGTTTAAGAATAGCTTCCAAATCCTAAATTTACCTTTTATGAGTTGTCTAACTCTCTCAATTTAAAAATTAGTGTCTTGGTCCCATGCAGCGCAGTGAAGTACAGTTGTACAAAGATCACTTTTTATACTAAGCAATTTTCTGTACATTAATAACTTTGGGTCTGAGCAAATGATGATGGGGATTTACCTTTAAACTTTGCTATTGAAAAATTGTTTTCTTTAATTTGAAAAATAATTTCTCAGTATGAGTGTGACTAGATCAGCTGTTTAAAAATAAAAATGTGCATTTGTTCATTTGACACAACAACAGAGGTTGTGTTACAGGACTAATAATCCAGAAAATCTGAGTTCAATTTCTAAAACGGTAGTTTAAGAAATTGAACTTGGTTTTATGAAACTGAAAATTAAAAGCTACTGCAGAAAAGGTGACCATGAAGTTATGAAAAACTTCATCAGAGGGAAGGAAGCCTCGCCCAAATGAACTCCAGTTCAAACTGCAATGTGATTGACTTAACTGCCCTTTGAAGTGGCCTCATAAATTACCCATTACAAACAATAAAATGTTGTTTTTACCCAGGACAATGAATTCAAAAGATACAAGAAATGAGAGAAATTTTAAGCTACATGAAAATTATGGACCTATAGATGAAAGTGTTGGAACCGGTGTAAATGGGCAAATATACAAATATAAATTGTCAAGGAGGGTGAAAAAGCTTCAAAATGCAACACAGCTCTGCAGCAGATTTTGATTTCTTTTTAAATAAAGGATTAACTCAGCCCACAATGTTTTGAAACATTGACACTAGTCCCTTCAGAAAAATTGTGAAGCCACCTGCGAGACGTATCCTAGAGCATTAAGAATTTATCCACATAATCTCCTCTACCCAAGGCTTCTACTGTGTGATTAACAGATAAAAATTTAATTTAGTAGAGCTATTGCACAAAGTACAACAACATCTGATCACCTCGTGACCGTGAGAAAGCTACAAAAATATCCAGAACTTTCTGTATCTTGGATTTTACTTAATCCTTTTGGCGATATAAATTACCTAATTTTGGATGGAATACAGAATTTCAATTTATGCTTATCCATCAGTTTCAGCTTTTTGTAATATTAGTACAGATGATATTTTAAAAATGCAAATTACATGTATTACATAATTTTTCCTCATTAATAGGTCTCCCAGAGCATTGTTCACAACGGGTTAGAAGTTATGCTGTTGCAAAGCAAGAGAGGCTCATGCTTTACTTTGATTAGTAGAAAACAAGAATATATTTATATAACGCTTTTAATGTAGTAAAAGGCACTTCACAGGAGCATTGAACAAAGTTTCAACACCAAGACACATGGAGGTGTTAAGACAGAAAAAATGCAGGTTTTAAAGGAGTGTATTTGGGACACATGGCCTATGTACCTGGCATCACACCAGCACTGAAATTCATATACTGCACTACCCATTTGTGTGGTAGGCAAAATGTTTTTGGCTTGATGACAGCATTCTGTGCTACTGCATAGCAGCAGCATGAAACAGCTAGCTTTACCTGTTGCTCAAGTGTTTGAAATACTTTACCCTTCCAGAGTAATTTGAGGTAGACTGGGCACTTTTCAGGCTTGAAATTGGTGGCCTTAGTCCTATTTGTGAGCATGCACAATACACAATCAGCAATGATCTGATCGTCCCAACAAGGATTGCATCAAGTAGCAATGCTTGCAGTAGAGAGGCAGAGTGTGGGCCGTACTCAACCAGCCAATGCATACAAAACTCAGTACATAATGTCTAACATGTCCAGGCATTGACCCTTTTGAATTAAACAAAAGCGTGGGGGACAATAGTACCCTGGTGCATTTGCCATGGCAACATCTCAACCAATCAGAGCTGACTTGCCAACCAATCAGCACCCTTTTCTAATGAAGTATATTGTTTCCCATTGAAATTTTTGAAACTCTTTCCTGTCGAGTGTAACAGAAAAAGCTTAGACAGCATGTCTCTTGTTTCAACAATACTCTGTACTACCAAGTTACAACATGAAATTTGAGCCAAGCTGCAAAACATAAATATACATTCACATGAAAGCGCAAGTACAAGTGGTAATGTTGGTGGTTCTTTCAAAAAGTATTTTGCTGAAAGAGACATGTCTAAACTTTTCCCCCTTACATTGGTATTCTTGCGAGTGTCCTGGTGAGTGCAGGATGAAAAGCTTAGACATGTCTCTTTTTTCAGCAATACTCAAGTTCTATACTACTAAACGAAAAAGTGTTTTACTTCCTTACTGATACAGCATTCAAATTTGAACTAGGAATCTACTCAATTCTTTATAGAACTGTTCACTGCCTGCACCTTTTGTCAACAGTGGAAGGGGACACCACAAATGAAATCAAATCAAATCAAGAAGGCCACCTTTTACTTTTTTAAGAATACTTTGATTTTTGGGAAGGCACGTATGTCTAATTAGTTCAAGGGAAGTAGAGACCGCTGCCAAGGCTAGCATTTACCGCTCAGTTCCATTTGTCCTTGAAAGATGGTGGTGAGCCTTTTTGGGCCACTGCCGTCCATGTGACCGAGGACTCAACAGCACTGCCATTAAATAGGGAGTTCCAGGATTTTGACCTAGTGACAATGAAGGGAAAGCAATCTGTTTCCAAGTCAGGATGGTGCATGACTTACAACAAACTTGAAAATGGTGTTCCCGTGCTGCTCTTGTCCTTCTAGGCAGTAGAGGTCACAGGTTTGGAAGGTGCTATGAAAGAAGCCATGGCGAATTGTTGCAGGACATCTTGTAGATGGCACATACTACAGCTATGGTGTGCTGGTGTTGGAGAGCGTGAATGTTTAAAGTGGTGGATGGGGTGTCAAACCAAGGGCTGCTTTGTCCTGGATGTTGTCAAGCTTTTTGACTGTTGTTGAAGCTGTGTTCATCCAGGCAAGTGGAAATATTTCATCACACTCCTGACTTGTAGACCGTGAAAAGGTATTACCGGGGTCAGGAGATGAATCACTCACCCCAGGAGTATCCAACCATTGACCTGCTCTTATAGTTAAGGTCCAGTTAAGTTTTTGGTCACGGGCGACACCTCCCTCTCCACCTTTTTTTCTAATATTGGTTCATGGAATGTGGGAATCATTGGCTAGACCAGCATTTATTGCCCATCTCTAATTGCACCTGTTCAGAGGGCATTTAAGAGTCAACCACATTGCTGTAGGTCTGGAGTCACAAGTAGGCCAGGCCAGGTAAGGGCAGCAGATTTCCTTCCCTAAAGGACATCAGTGAACCAAATGGGCTTTTACGACAATTGACAATGGTTTCATGGTCATCATCAGACTTTTAATTCCAGATTTTTACTGAAATGAAATTTCGCCATCTGCCATGGTGGGATTCAAACCTGGGTCCCTGGAGCATTACCCTGGGTCTCTGGAATACTGGTCCAGTGACAATGCCACCATGTGTGGGAAATCAAGTGATGGTTGGATGAGCATCATCACATACAATTAAAGTAGGATTTTCTGAACACAAGATTTAAAATGTTTATAATACAATTATTTTCTTAAGCTACAAATTACACCAAAAATGCAAGTTTCACATCTAAAAATATTATTGGAAACCATTCGTTACTCACTTCAATTCTCCAACATGCCTAAGCACTTCTTGCTGGTATCTTACAATATTGTCAAGTTCTCCTTGAGGGAGCTAAAATAGAAAAACAGGAAAAAAAATACTTTAAAAAGGGCAGAAATGTAACATATAAAGCAACTTTTAAAAAAAAATGAAATGGTCCCCTGCCATCACCACTCCCATCATTTTATCATTAGTACAAACTTCTAAAAAGTGTCAAGTACTAAAACTCATTTCATATCAATGAATTCTTTTTTCATCTGAACATGTCAATTTTTCCATTATAAACACATACACCAGCATTTATAAAGCACACTTCACATGCAAATGTCACTAATTACACCTTCACACCCAATGGAGGTACTGCAGCATTGGCAAGAGATTAATTAATGTGCCAAGTTTACACGGCCGTTTCCATTATAAATATAAACTAAGGAAACTTTAATGGAAATAAAAAAAAGCACAAAATGCATCACTTCAGAATTGGCACTAAATCATATCTTTGCATTATAGTCCAATTAACCACACCCTCTAACCCCAAATCATCCAAAACCTGTGTCTTTTAACCCTTACCCCTGTGTTCAAATGTTATTTGTAGGGCATGTGTGACTGGATTTTAAATTTTATAATAACACATGGATATTTCAGTAAAAAGTAAATCTAGACAAAGCCACAATTTCACCAACTCAAATACACATTTTTGTAAATAAATATTAGACCACTGACATGTTTGACACAATGGTTATGGGAGCTTCAGGATAACTCATTAAAATATTTTTACTGACTAAACACAAGCACCTTTCAGGGATCTTTTGCTTACTCATTTTGCATAAATTTCCAAAAAAGTGTCCTCAAATTTCTTTCCATCCTTATTCCACAAAAAAATGTTGCTTTTCACAGATCTGTAAATGTTGCATGATCTAAAAGACATATTTTTCATCCCTCACCAAAAGCCTGAATCTCACCTAGGCTACTGGAATAAGTGGCATTTCACTTTTGCAAGTGAAAGTTTGAGATTACCTCAAAATGGGCACTGATTCACACCACTCAAAAAAAAAGTCTATAATTTAGTTTAGATTGGAATGCTCAAGAGTGGTTACAAGGACATCTGGTCTGCAAATGGAAACGTCTCACTAATGAAATAAGGTTAATCAAGTCGGAATTTAAGTCACATTGATGGGCAAGAGCAGCAAGTGTTTCATCTAGCACCCAGTGCCTGCTGAATTTAACCTGGAGTTTACTTACTGCTATACAGGACAGCAGAAGAGAAAAGCGAGCATAACATTCAAAAACAAAGAAATAGGCCAACGTCTAAATGTTTTTAACATTAATGTCAGCTGATTCTTTACTTAAACATTACACTGAACTACTGGAAAACTAGAAAAAAAATAGAATCTACAGAACAGCAGAGAACATGACTTGCATATTTTTGTAATCAAGTTCAAGTTGAGGGATTTCAGTTATGTAGAATTGAACAGGACATTGATGTCTAGACTACAGGACAAACACAGATGAGGTGCATTGAAAAGATTCTAGTACTGTTGTGCCAAAAATCTTCCCTTATCGCAACTTCAGAAAAGTAAGCTATGTTAATGGGAATGTTCCCCTTTTCCAAACTAGCTATTTTCATAGGCTTGTCCTAGTTAGACTGCCATCTATTCCTTCTGTGCCCACAAATTGAGTGTTTTTTTTTCGGCCTGGTACCCAGAAGAACCAAGTTAAAACTGATACAAGTTAAAAAAAGAGTAACATCTTCACAAGTGTGCTACCACCAAGTCACTACTGACAGCTTACCCCTCAGTCCTTGATCTACTTGCAGTAAGAAATTTGAAGTATTGCTTTTAGTCTGAAACACTAACTTAGCCATATATTTCAGTACTTACTTGTCCTGCTTGTGGTGCAGTATTAGTCCCCCTCTTTGACATCTCCTCTGTCACTAGGGAGACATACCTCCTTTGCTCATCCAGAATCATGCTGAGTTGTCTATTCAACTGTTTGATTTCAAGATGGATGCGATTCTGACCTTCAAAGATTTGTCTCAATTCTCGCTCATTCACTGTTTCAAACAAATCAGCTACAGAAATATAAAGTGAACTTTGGTTGGATTCCAATCACTTTAATTTACAGAGTATTTGCCAGTTACAGAACTAATCATGCTCACTACAAAACATATCCGAGGGGAGAACCTCAGTTCAGGAATGCATTATGGAAATTTGTGCACACGCTGCCAATGATTATTCAACCATTATTTCTAATAACCAGAAAATCATGGATGGCATGCTCCTAAATTACTAATAAAGGTCTTGGTGATAACATTCCCCGCCAGAAAATAAAATTAACTTTCAGAACTGAAAAACAAAGTGTTTTTATAGGCACTTAAATCATAAGTTTAAAAAATAAAACTCTCTCCTTATTGAACTTTTTCTATAGAAACCTTAAATCCAGTAGTGTACAAGGTAATGTAAGTTCTACATTCACAAAATAGGAATATATTGTCAATTACCTAACCTTGTGAGAATTGGATTCCCTTTAGAAATTTCCTTTTATTGGGCTGCTCCTAGGCAGTGAATTTACTCAGTGACAAATTGTACCATACAGAGCAAGTAGTTTCCAAATTAATTTCCTGGTCTGTACAGTTAACAGATTTTAGCTAGTTTTGCAATAGGGTCATTCTAATTGGTGTTATTTTGGAGCTGAGTTAGAGGGGATATAAAAATTTTCCAAGCTCCCGATCTATGAGGAAGATGTGGACATAGGGAAAGACAAGGTCAAGCAAGGGTCTGATTCTGTCCTCTGCTCAAAGAGCTTTTCAATACTCCCTTCACTTTAAGTAATCCTCTGTTTAACATAATAGATGTATTAATTGTGCTATCATGGATGTTTAATAACTTTCAAAGTGTTGTACTGCAATACTATTGAAATTAGACTCAGCTTCAAATATTATCAATATAACCTGACAGAGCGTGGGACAGTGCAAAGGCAAATAATTTAGATATCTTACAAATTGGAGGAATAAATGATGGATCCCAATTCAATATTCTGATATTTACATGTAGAGTGAGGACCAGATAATCTTTATAACGAATATAAATTACACATATCACATGCTCAAGAATTATTTAATGGAAATTTCAATTTAACCATTCTACATACTATTGTATTAGTCTGAGACTGGGGACTGAGCTTTTTTGGTCTCCCCTTGTTAGGGGAAAGAGAGGAATTTACATTAAAATTCCAAACATTTCCTACAACTATAAATCACAGGGGGACAAAACCCAACAGTTTTTAATATATGGAACCAAACATGACTTTGCAGCCTTGGCAAACCGAGTGTAGCTGGCAAACTTGGAGTTTGGTGAGAAGGGAGCTTTAAGTGTTAATTTTGTTCTTAAATTTTGCTCTTAAAATCTAACCTAGTCTGTAATTAGCAGTAAGTGGAAAGTACTGTGTAAGCAGGCCAAATTCTCTTTCTTTCTTGCAGTTTAGACAGGGTAAACTCACTCTCAGCTGTAGAAGCTGAGTAGTTAGTTTGCTAACTGGTTGAATCTGGTTCCTGTAGCCCCAGTTCAGTTTATGGGGGGGGGGGGGGGCAGAGAAAGGAATGACACGGTGCGGTGGGGTGGGTGTTCGCTTTCTTTTTCTATCTTTCTCACCCCATAGAAATTGGTCCTTGCTCGGCTATAAGGAAAGGAGCTAGCTGTTTGGTGAGAATGTGGTAAGTGGGTGAGTTCTATTCTATTGTTAAGGTTTAAAATAATACACAATTTGGTGGTAAAGTTAATAAAATATATAAAAAAGCAACATTAAATAAGTAATCAATATAATTAAGTAATTATTTAAAACACATTAAGGATGGCAGGACAGATGGTGTGTCAAGGCTGCAGCATGTGGAGCTTCTGGGTGACATTGTGATCCAGGGCAAACATGTCTGCAATTAAGTGTTTGCAGCTTGAGGAACTTTGGCTCAGAGTCATTGAGCTGGAGGCTGAGCTGCAGACTCTGCAAAACATCAGGGAAAGGGAAAGTTACCTGGATGCTTTATACCAGGAGGCAGTCACGCCACTTAGGGTAGGGTCAGTCGCTAGGGACAGAAGGGTGTGATTGCGAGTGAGGCAGGTAAGGGGGCACAGAGGGCAGGAGTGTGAGTCTCTGCAATTGTCCAACAGGTTTGAGGTTCTCTCAGCTTGTTTGGATGAGAGTGGGGGCTGCAGAGCGGATGAGCAAACTGACAATGGCACCAAGGTAAAGGGAGCCATCGAAGTCAGGGGCGGGGGGGGGAGCACAAAGGAATGCAGTTGTAGTAGGGAACAGTATGGCAAGGGGGATTGACACTGTTCTCTGTAGCAAAGCACGAGTGTCCAGGCGGCTTTGTTTCCTGCCCGGTGCCAGGGTTCGGGACATGTGCTCAGGGCCGAAGAGGAACTTGCAGTGGAGGGGAAGATCCAGTGGTCATGGTCCATGTAGGTACTAACGACAAGATGAGGAAGGAGTCAATATGAAGAGCTAGGCACCAAATTAAGAAGCAGAACCTCAAAAGGTAACAATTTTTGGATCATTACCTGAGCCATGTGTAAATTGGCATAGGACAAATAAGACTAGAGAAATGAATGTGTGCCTCAAAGGCTGGTGTGGGAGAAGTGGACCCCAGTTTGTGGGACACTGGCACCTGTATTGGGGAAATTGGGATCTGTACCATTGGGATGGTCTACACCTGAACCATGCTGGGGCTGGTATCCTTGTCAGCTGCCTAAGTAGGAAAGTAGAGAGGGTTTTAAACTGAATAGTAAGGGATCACGTTTGGGAAGGTGTGGTAAACAAAAGAGTAGAGACAAGGCAAAAGAGAAATGTATGGGAAATGATAAACAGACTGTGAGAAGTAGGGACAGAGAGTACAATTCTAAGAGCAAACCTGCAGATAAGGCTAGGCGCTACAGCAATAATAAAAGGACAAAACTAAAGGCTCTGTATCTGTAGCATTCGAAACATAACAGATGAACTAATAGGGCAAATAGAAATAAATAAGAGTGATCTGATAGCCATTGCAGAGACATGGCTACAGGATGACATAGATTGGGACCCGAATATTGAAGGGTATGTGACATTTAGGAAGGACAGGAAGTTAGGAAAAGAAGGGGTGGCTCTGTTAATTAATGATGGTATTAGCACATTAGAGAGGGGTGACCTAAGTTTAGGAAACCAGGATGTAGAAGCAGTTTGGGTTGAGATGAGGAATGATAAAGGCATGAAGTCACTTGTGGGAGTGGTGTACAGGCCTCCTAATTGTAACTACACAGTAGGACTGAGTATAAAAGAAGAGATAATGGGATCTTGCCAGAAAGGTACAGCAATAATCATGGGGTATTTTAATCTACAAGTAGACTGGAAAAATCAGATGGACAAACTAGCATAGATGAGGAGTTCATAGAATGTTTTTGGGATAGTTTCTTAGAACAGCACGTTTTTCAGCCAACCAGAGAACAGACTATACTAGACCTGGTATTGAGCAACGAGATAACCACTTAGTGAAAGCAACCCTAGGTAGCAGCAATCATAATATGATTGAATTTTTCGTTCATTTGGAGGGAGAAACAAGTGCATCCAAGCTGAGTATTTTAATCCTAAATAAGGGCAATTATGAGGGCATGAAAGCAAAACTAGCTAAAGTGAACTGGCAGATGGGGGTTAAGGGATATGTTGATAGAAGTTCAGTGGCAGACATTTAAAGGGATATTTCAGAATTACCAGAATATATACATTCCAATGAGAAAGAAAAATTCCAAGGAGAGGGCGTACCCTCCGTGGTTAACTAAAAAAGTTATGGACTTTTTAAAAATTATTTGTTCATGGGATGTGGCTAGGCCAGCATTTATTGTCCATCCCCAAATGCCCTCTGAACAAGGGCAATTAAGAGTCAATCACATTACTGTGGGTCTGGAGTCACATTTAGGCTAGGCCAGGTAAGGGCAACAGATTTCCTTCCCTAAAGGACATCAGTGAACCAGATGGGGGTTTATGACAATCAGCAATGGTTTCATGGTTATCATCTGACTTTTAATTCCAGATTTTTATTGAATTCAAATTTCACCATCTGCCATGGTGGGATTCGAACCCGTATCCCCAGACCATTACCCTGAGTCTCTAGGATACTAGCCCAGTGACAGTAACACTATGCCACCGCCTCCCCCAAACTTATGAAACTTAGAGAAAAAACATATAATTACACAGGCGGGTGGCAGGTCAGAAGATTGGAAAGAATATAAAGAACAGCAAAGAATGATAAAAAGATTAATAAGAAATGAAACATTAGACTATGAGAGAAAGCTGGCTAGTAATATAAAGACGGATAGTAAGAGTTTCTATAGATATTTAAATAAGAGTTAACAAAGTGAGCAACGGTCCAATGGAGTGCACATCTGGGGAATTGATCATGGAAAGAGATGGCAGATGACTTAAACAGGTATTTTACTTCTGTCTTCACTATAGAGGACAGAAGTAACATCTTGGAAATAGCTGTAAATCAGGAAACGTTAAGAGAGGGAGGAACTCGGGAAAATTACAATTACAAGGCAAGTGGTATTGAGCAAGTTGCTGGGGCTGCGGGCTGACAAATCTCCAGGTCTGGATGAACTTCTCCCCAAGGTCTTGAAAGAAGTGGCTAGTGAGATGGTTGATGCACTGGTTTTAATTTTCCAATATTCCCTAGATTCGGGGAAGGTGCCATTAGATTGGAAAATAGCAAACATAACTCCTTTATTCAAAAAGGGAGACAGAAAGCAGGAAACTGTAGGCCAGTTAGCCTAACATCTAACACAGGGAAAATTTAGAAGCTATTATTAAAGGTGTTATAGCAGGGCACTTAGAAAAATTCAGGGCAATCAGGCAGAGTCAGCATAGTTTTGTAAAGGGAAAAGCATGTTTAGCCAATTTATTGGAATCCTTTGAAGGAGACACATGTGCTGTGGATAAAGGGGAACCAGTGGATGTACTGTACTTAGATTTCCAGGAGGCATTTGATAAAGTGCCACATCAAAGGTTATTGCAGAAAATAAAAGCTCATGGTGTAGGGGTAGCATATTGGCATGGACAGAAGATTGGTTAACTAAAAGGAAGCAGAGAGTTGGCATAAAAGGATCTTTTTCTGGTTGGCAGGATGTGATGAGTGGTGTGCCAAATTGATCAGTGCTGGGGCCTCAGCTTTTTACAATTTATATAAATGACTTGGCTGAATGGTGGCTGAATTTGCTGACAACACAAAGATAGGTAGGAAAGTAAACTGTGAAGAGGCTACAAAGTGACAGATAGGTTAAGTGAGTGGGCAAAGATCTGGCAAATGGAGTATAATGTGGGCAAATGTAAAATCTTTCATTTTGGCAGGAAGAATAAAAAAGCTTATTATCTAAATGGTGACAGATTGCAGAGCTCCATGGTTCAGAGGGATCTGGGTGTCCTAGCGCATGATTACAAAAGGTTAGTATATAGATACAGCAAATAATTAGGATAGCTAATAGAATGTTATGATTTATTGTGATGGGAACTGATTACAAAAGTAGGGAAGTTATGCTTCAGTTGTACTGGATATTGGTGAGATCACATCTGGAGTAGCGTGTACAGTACTGGTCTCCTTATTTAAAGAAAGATGTAAAGGCGTTAGAAGCAGTTTAGAGGTTTACTAGACTAAAACCAGGAATGGGCGGGTTGTCTTTGAGGAATGGCTGGACAGGTTAGGCTTGTATCCACAGGAATTTAGAAGAGTAAGAGGTGACGTAATTGAAACCTTTAAGATCCTGAGGGGTCTTGACAGGGTGGATGTGGAAAGGATGTTTCCTCTTGTGGGAGAATCTAGAACTAGGGGTCACTGTTGAAAAATAAGGGGTCACCCATTTAAGACAGATATGAGAAGTGTTTTCTCTCAGATGGTTGAGAGTCTTTGGAACTTTCTTCCTCAAAAGGAGGTGGAAGTAGAGTCTTTGAATGTTTTTAAGACAGAACTAAATAGATTCTTGATTAGCAAGGGGGGTGAAACATTATCAACGGTAGGCAGGAATGTGGGGTTACATTCAGATCAGCCATGATCTTATTGAATGGCGGAGCAGGCTCGAGGGGTCGAGTGGTCTAACCCTGCTAATTCATATGTTCGTATGTTTTAAAAGCCTTCCCCCAACCTGTTTCTCCTTGCACATCAGGGTGATCTTTTTGGAACTCTTCTTTCTTTTTATCAAGTGCTTGTTGGAAATTTTCATACTCCTCCCGATATTTCTCTTTCTCTTCTTGGGGAATTGTTGAATCGGCAGGCTCCTATAGAAGATATGAAAAAGTTATTCATATTTAAAACAAATATAAAAAGGTTAAGCACATTAAATTTAAAAATCAAGCTGGCCCAGTTACTTATTAGGCCAATTGCATCTCCACAGTACCTGTAGAAAGGAATAATAGTTCCATTGGCCTGCCAAAAACCAGCACAAAGTACAAAAATATTTAAGTTCAATTATGGGTTGATAATTAAATAAACCATGTGGTATTGTATCAAACTATACCTGAAATGAAGGACCCCAATTCAATCTATGGTCTCTGTTCAGTCAGCTGATCTCAACCAAGACAGCAGTAAAGTGTACAATGAGCTTGAATAGGGCAAGTTTTGTGGATTCATACTAGGAGTGGTCACTTAGGTGAGCGTTGCTAGTACCAGAGAAATCAGGTCTCAGAAGAAGCTGCGAACATTAGAGGAGGAGGCATGGAGAGGAAAACTTTTAAACTCAGACACATGGCATTAACTCTAGGATGGCTAAATGTAAGTGCTCATCCCTTTAATTCAACACTTAATGTCAAAATTCTAGTATCATAAAACCCTGTGACAGCCCAATCAGTTGCCACACTATAATCATTTTAAATACTTCTCTCCTGTTCGCAGAAAATTGATGAGGAAATGCAGTAACAGTAGGATTGATGACATTTTGTTCCAGCATAATGATCTTTGCACTGTTTCACATGACCTGCTAAATAAACACCATAATAATTTCTATTTTTAAAAATTCATTCATGAGATGTGGGCTTCGCTGGTTGGGTCAGCATTTATTGCCCATCCCTAGTTGCCCTTGATCCGCTGCAGTCCATGTGGTGTAGCGACACCCACAGTGCTGTTAGGAAGGGTGTTTCAAGATTTTGACCCAGTGACAGTGAAGGAACGGCGATATATTTCCATGTCAGGATGGTGAGTGTCTTGGAGGGGAACTTGCAGGTGGTGGTGTTCCCATTTATCTGCTGCCCTTGTCCTTCTAGATGGTAGTGGTCGTGGGTTTGGAAGGTGCTGTATAAGGAGCCTTGGTGAATTCCTGCAGTGCATCTTGTAGATGGTACACACTGCTGCTACTGTGTGTCGGTGGTGGAGGGAGTGAATGTCTGTGGATGTGGTGCCAATCAAGTGGAATGCTTTGTCCTGGTTGGTGTCCAGCTTCTTCAGTGTTGTAGGAGCTGCATTCATCCAAGCAAGTGGGCATTATTCCATCACATTCCTGACATGTGCCTTGGGGATGGTGAACAGGCTTTGAGGAGTCAGGAGGGGAGTTACTCGTCACACGATTCCTAGCCTCTGACCTGCTCTTGTAGTGGTATAACTCTAACTCTATTGCTTGGGGTTGAAAATCACATACAGCATACAAAAATTGAAGTATAGGAAGCAATATTCAAAAAGTTAGTTAGGAGAATTTAGTCATTATATGCCAAAAGCAGAAAGTTCTCTTTGTATACTTTTGTATGGTTCTATCCAAGCTATTTTTAAACCAAAAATTCTAGGCTTAAGAATTGATAAGCACCTTAGTTTGTTAGAGTTATACCACTACAAATTTGAAATACACTAAAGAAATAACTACTATTTTTAAATTTCACTTAACATGCATTTGGATTCAGTCATTGTACATTTTTTCACATGGGCCAGAATTTTTCCGTTGGTGAGTTGGGGGCGGGGCCTGCTTACCGACGTGAAATGACACGGGATGACGTTGGGGGGAACCCCTGACGTCATCCCGCCCCATTTAAATATTCAGGAAGGCAGGCGGACAGCGAAATCAGCTGTCAACCCACTGACCTGTCAATGGCCAACTGTGGCGATTGACAGCATAATTAAGCCAATTAAAGGTTGGTGGGCAGGCCAGGAGCCCCAGCGGGCTTCTGAAAAAACATGAAACCTCATCCTTATTAACGTCTCATCTTGTGTGACATTGTCACATGAGGGGGACATGTTAATAATTTTTTTATTTTTCTATTTTTTAAGTTTAGAAAACTTTCAGCGCTCTTCCTGAGACAGCACTTAATCTCAGGGAGCTGTGCGCTCTTTCGCGCGCACTTTGACAGTTGGGGAATCCCTCCCCCCGCACAGCGCTTCCTGTCGAGTGGCCCGCCCACTCAAAATGGCGGCAGGGCCCGTTTTGGCTCCCACCCGCACTCTTGCATGATGAATCACAGCATCTTGCTGACTATAGCTGCTTTCCCTATCCCAGATCCTAGCACACTGTGTCCGAGAGTTTTCAGGGATATGTTAGAAACCCTACGCCTCTCATAGCTCATCTCCATGTCATTGTGAATCACATGGGCCTTATATCCAGGTAGAAATGCAGATTAGCTATCCTTGTGACCCCCGACTCTGTTGTCTTGGAAGTAAATGGGCAGTTTAAAGCATAACTGTCTACAATCCAACATTTTTCTGGAATTCTGGAGTCTATCTACTGTTAGCACATTGTTTGCCGTCATTGTCTCCAAATGTAAACACCTTGCACCTTCTTCCCAGGAAATCAATCTAGGCCTCCTTTAATGTCCAACAATCAAACCACCCAGGCTTCCTGTCAGGCAGATTCCAGAACAGGTCACAGGACTCCCTTCATTTTGCCTTAAATTAAAGGCAGTCCCGAAGCAATCTTAGAAACCTCAATCGTAACAATATGCAACGATTTACAATATCCAATCTTAATAAGTACAACCTCTATTTATTCTAGGGATGGGCTAGGTTTCTCTCTACAGGCTTCTTACTACGTAGATACTGTGAGCAATACTGAACTTTTGATACAGACAATTGATAATTATATCACGGGGATGGGGGGGCAGAGTTGTTAGGGTGGAACACTCTCCCCAGTGCTGTCATTCTTTACACTGATAAGCAAAAAACTATTCCCATCAAGAAGCCTCTTTTACTTAACAAAAAAGCTACACACATGGATCTACTCGAGTAATTCTCAGTGGACAATAATAGAATTGAGAACTTTTGGTCTTTGGCATTTATGGACTAAAGACCCTAGAAATCTGTTACAATCATGCAACACAAATGTAATGAAGAAGGACTCAAGGAGCACAGCCTTTACTTCTCATTGGTTTAGGTTGCACAACCAAATAGGGTTACTACAAAAGCAAAAAAGGTCCATCGACCTGAAATGCTAACTGTTTCTCTCTCCACAGATGCTGCCAGGCCGGCTAAGAATTTCCAGCATCTTCTGTTTTTGTTTCAAATTGGGATAGTGTTCTTTGTTCTGGTCAAAATCCACACAGAAAACAATGCATGATAACATTGCAAACAAGTTTGGTTAAACTATCACATCGTATGCATATTCTTCCAAACTACTTGGCATCAAAATATAGCACACAAGGGTAAAGCACAACAAAATACATCATGACTTCAAATAGCACATGGAGCATTTGATCTGATCCAGCCATCTTCGTATCAATTTATGATGTCAGTAATCTAAATTGCAGAATCAAGTACTGTGCTAAAATCACAAGGATTATTTGGACCACTAATGGGGAAGATAGTCTTGGAAGTAACAAAAAGACTTAAGAATGTGCTTTCAATTAGCTAGAAAAACAGCGTTTCATAGAATCCACATTTCAAAGGATGTATAACATTTGCTTAAAATTCCATATACAGACTGAAGGTATGCTAGAAATTGCATGAGCAAAATGTACTCTAAAAAGTGACAACGTGAAGAAAATGATCAGAGCTGAAAAGCTAGAGATCTCTTCTAGATGGCAGGTGGAGAGAAATAGAAAGCGAAGTTGACCTAGGCATAGTTATATGATGGCTGTCACAGAGCAGTTGCAGATGAGGTACAGTGGATGTGTGAGGATGGTAAAAGATGAGCATAACATACTTTGAGAACATATCTCCAGATAGCAGTAGCTACAAGCAGGAACAATATACACAGGTCGACAAATACAGCAAAGAAACGGGGAGTCCATTTTCTGAGTCTTGTTTCAAATAGGTGTACAGTCCTTGATCAGCATGTAAAAGGCAGCAAGTTAAGGGTAGGTAGCTACAAGAACATCATGAAGCAAGTGATTCACTGGGGCAAACAATATTTATTAACCTATGGGATTAAAAGAGGCAATAGCAGGGTGGAATCAGTTTTCCATAAACGTTGGCATTAACTGATTGCTGGAGAATCATTCCACTCAGTGCAATTCATCACCAATATCGCTATTGCAGGAAATTTTTGGCTGACGACTCTTCAAAATGATGACTAAGCCATGCTGCAATACTGTGTGTGTTTTGGGGCTCTTCCCTATAGAGGGATACAAATGCTCCATAAAAATTGCAAATCAAATATGGCGGAATGACACCCGCGATGAGGGATTGGAGTTTGAAGGAAGAGTATAATAACTAGGGCTACATTCCGTCCATCTAAAGATCAAGGATGGCTTTGACAAAGAAATAGAGGTAATAAATCATTTCTATTGATGGGGAAATTTAAGACAAACACGAATCATCATCTCAAGATAGGTGTGAGAAACAAAAAGGGAAGATCAGATGATGTACTTTCTGTTAGTTCTAGAAAATATAATGCCGTGCAGCAGCATGATGAATGTAAAATCAATTACAACATTCAAAAAGGTACTGGATAATTATAAATTAATTTGGATCACATTTTATTAAGAACGGAAATTTAAATTCAGGCATGAAGAGTTGAATAGTTTTCTCCTGTGTTATGTTTCCATTGTAACACTGGTTTTCAGCGAACAGTAAACATGTAAGCCCCACCTTTCAAAATAGTCATTACAAGCATTGAGACAGGGAAAAAAAGGAAATTAGAATAAGAAAGTAAAAGTAAATTTGAAACAAAATAACAAACCAGGATGATGATTAAGATGACATTAGTGGTTCAAAGTCCATTGTTAGTACTAGGTTTCATAGGTTATTCCAAAGGTCGAATAATTTATTATTTTAATGGTTTATTTCAGTACATGAACTAAACAATAAAATTAGTTACAAAAACAATACCTGGAAAAACTCAGGAACTAAAAAAAAAAATCTATATTTCATCTCATTTCTATATTTTTTAGTTTTGATGAAGGGTCATATGGACTCGAAACGTCAACTGTATCCCTCTCTGCAGATGCTATCAGACCTGCTGAGCTTTTCCAGGTATTTTTGTTTTTGTTCTAGATTTCCAGCATCCGCAGTATTTTGCTTTTATCTTAATAAAATTAGTTAGCCCATTTAGGAAATTCATGATGTTCAATTCCTATTTTTAATGACCCAAATACATGCAAGCTTCAAGCAAATGAGGGTTTATATTCTAATAATTTGCATTTGAAAAAAGGGATTCCCCACTCACTAAGTAATATGCCGAAATGTATTCATCTTCCGTCTTCCCCATACTCTTTCACTTTGTTATTACTTGACAATTTACCCATATTCTGACTTGCCAGGTAATATGCTGCTGCATACTGTGCTTTGGCTCATCACGCAGCTTTTCCAATTAATAATTAAAAAAAAAATCTTACCACTGGTCTGCCAGGTTCCAAAAGTCTGAATGTCAGGAAAGACAAGACATCATGGTCATCTGTCAAGAAACAAATGAAATGCAACATATCATCCAGAAGTCAAATTGTGAAGTTCATACTAAGCGACACACCATTTCCAGTTTCAAACAAACTTTTCTGCAACACTTAAAAATACATCTTGCACACCTTAATGTTTTTGCTAAAAAAACACCCCACCTGCAAGACCTCCAGTTGCTGCAGAGATTCCAAAATAACCCTCAGATGGAAGCATCATATTTTCTACTCTGGCACAAAGTTCATAATCGTCATTATTCGGAGTAAAGCCATTATGTAGCATAACCTACAACAGAAGATATGGACATGTATTTTTGTGAGTCTTATGACTATGTGCAATAATAGCCTAGGTTCGCTTTTTTTTTTAAATTAAGCAGGCTAGCTATTTTTTCTGTTATTTTTGATGAAACATGCTATGGATCTGACTGAATAAAAGGGCTACTTAAAAGGGATCCTTTTTGGTTGTCAGTGGAACATAGTCAGGTGAGTTCTATGAAAAGAAAAGCATTATATCTTAGAGAGGTCTTCAGAATACAATTTAACAGTAAAAAAATGTAATTAGACCCACATATTGAAAGCTTCTGCATAAAAGCAGAAAACTCAATAGGAGAAAGCTGACCTCAAACTGAAGCAAGATTATCTTCTAATTATTTAGTGGTTCAAAAAAAACCAAAAATAGATATGATTTAATCAGATAAATAGTAAACCAACCAGCAATTAGGCTGCTCAAATGTTGGTATTTTTAAAATAAATTGGAGCTGTCCTGATGACTCTGAGTACCTGCCTTACCCAGTGCAGTTTTGTCAGTGGTGGATTATTTGTGGATGCTGTCACTAACCATACATGGTTAGAGTTACCTTTGAGGCAAAAGTCGAGGATGAGAGATATAGCAAGTTACAAAATGAACTACTCTGGTAGGCATCTTGAATGCTAAAATTCACAGTAAATGCCAGTGGTTTATTATAGCCAACGTTATCAGAACAAGGACAACTTGCTCCATGAAGACTCTACAAAACAGGAGCAGAAGTAGGCCATTTGGCCCTTCGAGCCCGCTCTGCAATTCGATAAGATCATGGCTGATCTGTTTGTGTTTCAAATTCCGCATTCCCATCTGCCCCTGATAAACCTGTGATTCCCTTACCTAACAAGAATCAACCTCTGTTTACCTTTGCCTTAAAAATATTCAGTGGCCCCACTTCCACTGCCTTCTGAGGCAGAGTTCGAAAGTTGCACAGCCCTCAAAAAGAATTCTCCTCATCTCTGTCTTATAACAGCAACCCCAATTTTAAAACAGTGCCCCCTAGTTCTGGACTCGCCCACATTCTTTCCACCTCCACCTTGTCAAGACCATTCAGAATCTTATACACTTCAATCAAGTGACCTCTCACTCTTCTAAACTCCAGGAACATGCTCAGCCTGTCCAGCCTATCCTTAGACAACCCACTCATTCCGGGCATCAATCTAGTAAACTTCCTCTGAACCATCTCCAATGCATTTACATCCTTCCTTAAATAAAGAGGCCAAAACTGCACACGGTATTCGAGATGTGGTCTCACCAATGCCCTGTATAACTGAAGTATAACATCCTTACTTTTATAAAAGCAAAATACTGTGGATGCTGGAAATCTGAAACAAAAACAAAAATAGCTGGAAAAACTCAGCGGGTCTGACAGCGTCTGTGGAGAGGAAGACAGAGTTAACGTTTCGAGTCCGTATGACTCTTCATCAGAACTAAAAAAAAATAGAAATGAGGTGAAATATAAGCTGTTTGAGAGGGGTGGGGCAGGTAGATAGAGGGCCAGTGATAGGTGGAGGCAAAGAAGAAATTGCCAAAGATGTCATAGACAAAAGGACAAAGGGGTGTTGACGGTGGTGATATTAACTAAAGGATGTGCTAATGGTGACATTAAGGGTAGAAAGCAGGATGAGCAAGTGACAGATGGCCCTAGTGGGGGTGGGGTAGGGATCAAAATAGGCTAAAAGGTGGAGATAAAACAATGGATGGAAATAAATTTAAAAATAATGATAGAAATAGGTGGGAAAATAAAAATATATATAAAAAATATATAAATTATTAGAAAAAAGGGGGATCGGAAAGGTGGTGGGGATGGAGGAGAGGATTCATGATCTGAAGTTGTTGAACTCAATGTTAAGTCTAGAAGGCTGTAAAGTGCCTAATCAGAAGATGAGGTGATGTTCCTCCAGTTTGCATTGAGCTTCACTGGAACATTGCAGCAGGCCAAGGACGGACATGTGGGTATGAGAGCTTGGCCTGCTGCAATGTTCCAGTGAAGCTCAACGCAAACTGGAGGAACAGCACCTCATCTTCCGATTAGACACTTTACAGCCTTCCGGACTTAACATTGAGATGCTGTCAAACCTGCTGAGTTTTTCCAGCTACTTTTGTTTTTGATCCTTACTTTTTTGTTCAATTCCTCTCATAATAAAGGTTAGCATTCCATTAGTTTTCTTGATTGCTTGCTGTACCTGTATACTAACTTGTGACTCATGCACGAGAAAACAGAGATCCCTCTGCACTCCTAAATTCTGCAGTCATTCTCTGTTCAAATACTCTGCTTTTTTATTCTTCTTGCCAAAGTGAATAACTTCACATTTTCCCACATTATATTTCATCTGCCAGATTTTTATTCACTCACTCAACTTATCTTAACCAATCTGCAAACTCATGTCTTCTTTGCAACATACTTTCCTACCTAACTTTGTCTCGTCTGCAAATTTAGCTACCATGCCTTCACTCCCCTCATCTAAGTAATTGATGTAAACTGTAAAAGTTGAGGCCCCAGCACAGATGCAAGCAGGACCCCACCAGTCACATTCTGCCAATCAGACAAAGATCAATTTATGTATACTCAGTAGCAATCTTCTAAGCACGAGTTCCACCATGAGGTTTTATTTTCTGCAATAACCTTTGATGTGGCACCTTATCAAATGCCTTCTGGAAATCCAATACAGCGTGTCTACAACACTTTAACCACAACACATGTTACTCCTTCCAAGAACTCCAAAAAATTGGTTAAACATGATTTCCCTTTCACAAAACCATACTGACTCTTCCCAATTATCTTGTGTTTTTCTAAGTGCCCAGCTATTATGTCTTTAATGATTGACTCTAATGCCATCCCCACGACAGACGCCAAAGCAACTGGCCTACAGTTTCCTGTTTTCTGCCTCCCTCCCTTCTTGAATAGATGGGTTATATTTGCTACTTTCTAGCCCAATGGAACCTTTCCAGAATCTAGGGAATTTTGGAAAGTTAACACCAACACATCTATCATCTCATTAGCCACCTCTTTTATGACCTTAGGATGAAGTCCATCTGGACCCAGAGACTTGTCAGCCTGCAGCTCCATCAGTTTGCTCAGTACCACTTCCCTAGTGATTATAATTTCACCAAGTTCCTCTCCCTTCCACCTCCTGATTTATAACTATTAATGGAATGTTTTTTTATATCCTCTATAGTGAAGATTTCTTCTGCCATTTCCTTATTATCTACTCTCTTGAGGACCAACATTCACTTTACCTATTCTTTTCCTGTTCAAATACCAATAAAGAGATAAGAAGGCTGCATGAGAACAAAGTAAATAATTCTCATGGGAGACTTAAATTAATTCAACATAAGTCTAAACCACTTCTTCCCAGTTTAAGAATCAGTAAGTGTAATATATCGCTTTCTTGGGCCAATATGCAAATTAAACCACAACAAGCAATTCTCATTTTGACCCAGTATTCATTCATGACCTAGAAGATATAGAAGCCATGACATCCTGGAGACATCAACCACAGAATGAAGTAGTTTAACCTGATCTGACAGTTAGAAGCATTCAAGACCAGGACTTCAATGAAAACAGGGAAACAAGTAAAGCAAATGAATTGGGAGGGGCGGGGTTCTTCAATTAAGTACCCTTTTAAAAAAGTGTATTACTGTGCCTGCAGGAATAAGCAAAAGGATGGAAAAAATAATCCTCAGGGGCAACATACCCTCTATTTTTGTAATGTGGCCGATACATTTAAGTGCACTGGTCCTATTTTTTTTGTGCAGCCATACAATTTAGAGGGAACATTGTAGAGTATTTACTGCCACACAGAGTGGGGAAGCAGAGTGATCCAGGGACCAAATACTTCATGAACAGAGTGCTAAGTCAGGAATTTGATGTAACTCTTTCGAGTTATCAACAGTCACAGATTGTAACTCTTTAGAGTACATTCACAGTTCTTGGTTTCCGGGAGAGGGACATGAACCCACAACCCTCTGATTCAAAGGCGAGGGTGCTATGAACTGAGCCACAGCTGACATCTCTGAATTTGATGTAAGTGTGCACCTCTGGTAAATATTTCTTAAGTGGTAATTTAGGTTAACGGTTAGAATCTGACTCAGAACATCTTAACTAGCTTGCAGCTTTGAAATGTAGCTAATAACTGCTGCTGCATGGCTGTTTCTAACTGTCAATCAATTGAAAGAGTTCTGATGAAGGGTCATCATGACCTGAAATGTTAACTCTGTTTCTCTGTCTGACCTGAGTATTTCCAGCATTTTCTGTTTTTATAATTGCCTCAATAGCAGCTGTAACTCAGATGTGAGTCATAAACTCTCCATGTAAGAGAGGGTGATTATGGGAAACAGTGCTTTGTGAACTGTGTTATGGCAGAATTTGGTGCAAGTGGGAATTCTGGATGCGGCACGGAGGGGGAGTGGGGCGCAAGGGTAGAAAAGGAGGCGCTGCTTTTTATTCCTTTGTTTTATCTTCAGTAGCTGGTGAGTGTTTTACTTTTTTCTCCAACTTAGGACACTGTAGCTTGCTATTAGTTACTAATTTAGTAAAGGCGTAGTAAAGTGATCAAATAAATAAAGTTGAACAGGCATGGCAGGTCAGGTGGTATGCAGTAACTGCAACATGAGAGTTTGTGGAATGCACGGCAGTCCGATATCTGCAGCTGGAGCAACTACGATTCAGGGTTGCTAGGCTAGAGTCTGAGCGGCACACTTTTTGGGGCATCAGGAGAGGGGAAAGAGTTATGTGGATACTTTTGGAAGGCAGTTAACTGAGGGGGTGTAAGTAGAATTCAAGTTGGTCAATGGTCAGGGACAGGGGAGCGTGACTGCAAGTGGGGTAGGTATGGGGATCCAACATGTAGTAATGCAGGAGCCTCAGCCCTCAACTTTGACCAACAGGTATGAACAAGGACTGCAGGGTGAATGAACAAACTGACCAAAGTGCAGGATGTTATCCAAGTGTGGGGGTGTGGGTCCAAATTATAATGCAGAACCTCAAAAAGGTAATAATCTCTAGATTGTTAACTGAGCCACGTGCAAATTGACACAGGATCAAGCAGATTAGAGAATTAGGCACATGGCTCAAATGATAGTGTGGAAGAAAAGGTTTCAATTTATTGGGCAGTGGCATCAGTACTTGAGGAAACGAGGAGCTGTTGGGATGAGATCCACATAAAATAAGCTGGGATCATACAACCAGGACTGTGGACAGGCTTTAAACTAAAAGAGCGACAAAGGCATAAATGAGGGTTTCAGCAGCAGATAAGCAAAGACAGGGACAATGTCTGGCAGTCTCAGTAATAGCACATAGGAGGTCAAAAGCTCATCTCAGGATCAAATCTGACATCAAGGTTGATAACAGACTGGCTTAATCCCAAGAGGTGTGTAAAAACAATAACAATAGGGTAATTATATTAGGTGATTTCAACTTTCCCAACATTAATTAGGATAGACATAGTGTTAAGGGCTTGGATGGAGTGGATTTCTTGAAATGTGTACAGGAGAACTTTTTAGGTCAATATGTAGAAGGTCCAACAAGGAACGGCGCAGTGCTGGACCTAATTTTGTGGAATGAAGCTGGACAGGTGGCTGAGGTGGTGGTGGAGGAGCATTTTAGTGATAACGACCACAACATGGTACAATTTAAGCTTGTTATGGGCAAAGAAATAGACACATAGGTACAGGCTCAACATGAGGTGTCAGCTGTGGCTCAGTTCATAGCACCCTCACCTTTGAATCAGAGGGTTGTGGGTTCATGTCCCACTCCTGGAAACCAAGAACTGTGAATGTACTCGAAAGAGTTACATGCGATCTGTTGATAACTCGAAAGAGTTACAGGCTCAACATGTTCCCTCTACGGTGATAGGAAGGAGTAACAAACCCAGAGAACCATGGATGACCAGAGATATTCAGGATACAATGAGAAGGAAAAGAGAGGCTTTTAGCAGGTACAAGGGAAGCAAATCAGCGGAGGCATTAGTGGAGTACAGAAAGTGCAGGGTGGAGCTTAAGAAAGCAAATAGGAGAGCAAAGAGGGGAAATGAGAAAGCTCTGGCTGGTAAAAGTAGGGAAAATCCCAAGATATTCTATAAGCATATCATTGGGTAGGGGATAACCAGGGAAAGAGTAGGGCCCATAAAGGACCAATTTATGAGTGGAGACAGATGACATCGCTAGAGAGTGTTGAATGAATGTCCGTCTTCACCCAAGAGAATGAGAATGAAGGTGTCAAACTCGGGGAGAGACACTGTGGGGTTCTTAAGCAAATCGATATAGGGAGTGAAAAGGTATTGGAGGTGTTGGCAGGCTTAAAAGTGGACAAATCTCCAGGTCCAGATGATTTGTGTCCCAGACAGCTGAGGGAGGCAAGGGAGGAGATCGCAGGGGCTCTGACCCAAATTTTTAATTCCTCTCTGGCCACGGCGGAGGTGCCAGAGGACTGGACAACAGCTAATGTGGTTCTGCTATTTAAGAAGGGTTGCAGAGATAAGCCAGGGAACTACAGGCCAGTGAGTCTCACGACAGTGGTAAGGAAACTATTGGAGAAAATTCTGAAGGAGAGAATCTATCTCCACTTGGAGAGGCAAGGTTTGATCAGGGATAGTCAGCATGGCTTTCTCAGAGGGAGGTCATGCCTAACAAATTTGATTGAATTTTTTGAGGTGACCAGGTGTGTAGATGAGGGTAGTGCAGTTGATGTAGTTTATATGGATTTCAGCAAAGCCTTTGACAAGATCCCACATGGGAGACTTATAAAGAAGGCACATGGGATACAGGGTAATTTGATAAGGTGGATTCAAAATTGGCTTAGTTGTTGGAGACAGAGGATGATGACAGAAGGATGCTTTAGTGATTGGAAACCAGTGTCCAGTGGTGTACCACAGGGATCTGTGCTGGGTCCCCTACTATTTGTCATTTATATAAACGACATAGATGACTATGTGGTGGGTAGGATTAGTAAGTTTGTGGATGACACAAGGATTGGCCGGGTGATTAACAGTGAGGTTGAGTGTCTTGGGCTACAGGAAGATATAGACAGGATGGTCAAATGGGCAGATAAGTGGTAGATGGAATTTAACTCTGAAAAGTGTGAGGTGATACACTTTGGAAGGAGTTATTTGACAAGGAAGTATTCAATGAACGGCATGACACTAGGAAGTTCTGAGGAACAAAGGGACCTTGGCATGTGTGTCCATAGATCTCTGAAGACGGAGGGGCATGTTAGTGGTGAAAAAGGAGTTGTATAGAACCTTGGTGAGGCCACAGCTGGAGTACTATGTGCAGTTCTGGTCGCCACATTATAGGAAGGATGTGATTGCACTGGAGGGGGTGCAAAGGAGATTCACCAGGATGTTGCCTGGGATGAAACATTTAAGTTATGAAGAGAGGTTGGATAGACTTGGGTTGTTTTCGTTGGAGCAGAGAAGACTGAGGGGCGACCTGATCGAGGTGTACAAGATTATGAGGGACATGGACAGGGTGGATAGGGAGTAGCTGTTCCCCTTAGTTGAAGGGTCAGTCACGAGTGGACACAAGATCAAGGTGAGGGGCAGGGGGTTGAGGGGGGGATGTGAGGAAAAACATTTTTACCCAGAGGGTGGTGACGATCTGGAATGCACTGCCTGGGAGGGTGGTGGAGGCGGGTTGCCTCACATCCTTTAAAAAGCACCTGGATGAGCACTTGGCACGTCATAACATTCAAGGCTATGGGCTAAGTGCTGGTAAATAGGATTAGGTAGATAGGTCAGGTGTTTCTCACATGTCGGTGCAGTCTCGATGGGCCGAAGGGCCTCTTCTGCACTGTGTGTTTCTGTGATTAATGGAGGGTTGTTGCTGGGAGGCACAATGGAGTCAGTATTTAGAGAACAGAGTTTGGACCGGGGACTGGTGACTCAAAACAAGGGCTTCAGTCTTCCCAATATTCAATTGGGGGAAATTTCTGCTCATCCAGCACTGGATGTCAGATAGAAAGTCTGATTATTCAGCAACAGCAGAGGAGTCAAGAGAGATGCTGGTGAGGCAGAGCTGGGTGTCAGTGAAAACTAATGCTGTGCATTCAAATGATGTAGCTGAGAAAGCAGCATGTAGACGAGGAATAGGAGGGGGTGAGTGAAGGACAGATCCTCGGTTTGGGAGGGGGGGTGGGAGCACACCAAAGGGAATGGCGTGGGAGAAAGATGATTGCAAGAGGTTCTCTGGCTACAAAGTAGACAAGAATGGAAGTATGTAAAAGAAATCCCACCCAGCTAGAAGAGACAGTGGTGAAGCATTGGAGGAGGATGGTATAGATAACTGCGTCAAAGGCTGGTAAAAAAAAGGACGAGGATGGAACATTTATTTTTGTCACAGTCACATCAAGTCACAAATGGCAACTTATAAAAGAGCTAGATGAGAATGTAAGCTGTGAAAAGAGATATTGTCATTAAATGAGTGGACAACAAGATTGCAGATGAAGTATAATGTGGGGAAGTGTGAAATGATACACTTTGATCTCAAGAACAGAAAAACAGAGTACTTTTCAAAAAGCACGAAGCTTATAAAGGTTTATGTACAGAGGGATTTTGGTATACTTGTACGAAGAACAAAAGTTAGCATGCAGTACGGCAAGCAATTTTTTAAAAATGGCACATTGGCTTTTATTGCAAGAGAATTGGAGTATAAGGATAAGGAAGTCTTACTACAATTGTGCATGATACAATTGGTGAGGCCACATCTGGAGTACTGTGCATGGTTGGTCTCCGTATTTAAGGAAGGGTATTGGAGGCGGTACAGCAAAGGTGCACTAAATTGGTTCCTGGTATGAGATGGCTGCCTATGATAAGAAGCCGGGTAAATTGGGTTTACATTCCCTGGAATTTTAGAAGAATGAGAAGTGGTCTTATCAAGACACACAAGATTCTGAAGGGGCTTGACAAGCTAGACAAACAGCTTGCTTCCCCTGACTTGTGAACCCAGAACACAGGGGCACAGTCTCAGGATAAGGGGATGATCATTTAGGACCAAAGAAAAATTTCTTCACTCAGAGAGTTGTGAATCTTTGGATTTTCTACCCCAGAGGGTTGTTGACGCTCCATCGTTGAATACATTTAAGGCTGAGATAGACAGATTCTTGGTCTCTCAGGGAATCAAGGGATATGGGGAGTAGGTGGAAAAGTAGAATTAAGGCATCAGCTATGATCGTATTGAATGACAGAGCAGGCTCAAGGGGCCATATGATCTACACTTGCTCCTATTTCTTATGGGCAGAATTTAGCCCTTGGCATGCGGGATCGGCAGAGCGATGAGGAAACCAACCGCCCCTCGCGATCAGGCAGCGCTCCGTGATTTTACACGGGCGGGCCAATTAAGGCCTGCCAGCGTGATAGGTGAGTGGCAGCGCTGAGCGCTGCCTGTGCAGATGGGGTGAGGAGGGCGAGCAGGCCTAGCGTGAACTTCGCACATGTGCGCGAAAGGGCGCTGAATAATCTCCCTGAGGCACAGAGCTGTCTCAGGGAGATGAAGAATGTATTGAAAAAATTTGAAAAAGTTTTTATTTCATTTGTATTTGATTTTGGAAACCTCATCCCGCCCGTGGATTAGGTTTCCAAGAAAAATGCAAAGGCCGCTTGGCCTTTTCGCCTGCCCGTCAACTATTGGGTTGAATGGGCAGTGAAAAATTCAGCGCAATTGATAACTTAATGGCCTTAATGGGCCTTTCAATTGTCGGTGGGCATGCTGCCAGCTCCAGCGTGCGCCTGCCGACCGAACTATCGCGTGACTGCGTGTTGACATCGGCACGCTCAGCTGACGTCATCGTGTGTCATTTCACGCTCGGTCGGGTCGGGCACGCGTGCACCCACCCAAGCTAAAAATCCTGCCTTATGTTATTTTCAGGGGTATATTGCGTTTATTTAATCCATGTCTTAAACACATGACCCAATTTGGACAACCAAACTGAAAGTGAGATAAGTGGATAAAAAGCCTGGACAAATCCTACACTTAGAACGGAGAAGCAGCTTACGGGGATGCTAACAAGAAAAGGCAGGAAAAAATTGAATGACTGAAGAGCAAAGAGTGACCTGGAAAGAAGGTGTAGGAGTGAGGTTAAACTGTAAAAAGAAAACACAAAAAAAATGCTGAATGACTATTTCCTTCAAATATTGACAAGACAAAAGCAGCCTGCCCAGTGCAGATAAAGTAAAATAATGACTTTACTGTGACTGAATGTGGCGGGGCTGCCTCAAAAGTGCTTGTCATCAAGTCATTTTATGAGACAAGAACAGCTGCTTCAACTGCACAGAATAGTTGGAGTACTTAATATGGCCAATTAATGTCTAATTAACCCTTATCGTAATGTCAAATGGCCATTTGCCCAACATAGGCAGCTGTCTGGGATAGGCAGGGAACGTGCAAGTGGCGGGGACTGTATCTGAATTGAAAATCAGGCAATAATACAGACATCAGCAACTACAGACTTGCAAATTTACTTCTATGTAAAATAAATTTACTCCTGACGATCCATTTCATTGAGAATTAATTGGGGGAGGCGGTAGCACAGTGGTATTCTTACTGGGCTGGTAATCCAGAGACCCAGGCTAATGCTCTGGGGACCCGGGTTTGAATCCCACCATGGCAAATGGTGGAATTTAAATTCAATAAGAATCTGGAATTAAAAGTTGATTGTCGTAAAGACCCATCTGGCTCACTAATGTCCTTTAGAGAAGGAAATCTGTTGCCCTTGCCTGGTCTGGCCTACATGTGACTCCAGCAATGTGGTTGACCCTTATATGCCCTCTGAACAAGGGCAACTAGGGATGATAAAATAAAAAAAATACAATAAAAATCCAGGAGTCGACATGAATGCGGCTGGGAAAGATCTTTGAGAAGTGACAACCCAAGAGGACTGTTCCAAATAAGTTCCAAAAAGACTTTTGTAAATCTAGGAATGGATAAAAAACTGGAAAGAGATGTCACTCAGCTCTGCCAGAGCTCTGATCTGACTGTAACCTCCTGTCTGCTCCTGATAAACAAGTGGGTTGAAAGGTTATGAAAAATCTACCTATCTCTGTCTTGAAAACATTCAGAGACTCTGCCTCCACTGCCTTTTGAGGAAAGGAATTCCAAAGACTCACTACCCTCAGGGGAAAAAAATTCTCATCTCTGTCCTAAATGAGCAATCCCTTATTTTTAAACAGTGACCTTTAGTTCTAGATTCCCAAACAAGAGGAAACATCCTCTCCACATCTACCCTGGCAACATCCCTCAGGATATTATATGTTTCAATCAAGTCACCTCTCACTTTTCTAAACTCTAGCAGATACAAATCTGGCTTGCCTAATCTTTCCTCATAAGACAACCCACCCATTCCCGATATTAGTTTAGTAAACCTTCTCTGAACTGCTTCTAATGCAATTACATCCTTGCTTAAATAAGGAGACCAGTACTGCATACAATACTTCAGATGTGGTCTCACCAGTGTCCGAGGCATAACTTTTATGTTCAATTCTCCTCGCAATAAACAATGACATTCTATTAGTGCAGCCATACGAAGCTTGGGAGTGTTGTGAACTGGGAGGAGGACAGTGTGGAAATTCAAGAAGATATAGACAAGTTGGTGGAGTGGGCAGATGAAGTTCAATACGGAGAAGTGTGAGGTGATGCATTCTGGTAGGAAGAACATGTACAGACAATATAAAATAAGGGATGGAATTTTGAAGGGGATGCAGGAGCAGAAAGACTTGGCTGTATATGTACATAGATCATTGAAGTTGGCAGGACAGATGGAGAGAGCAGTTAATAAAGCATATAGTATCCTGGGCTTTACCAATAGGGGCATAGAGTACAAGCACAGGGAGGTTATGCTGAATTTATACAAGACTCTCGTTAGACCTCAGTTGGAATAGTGTACAGAGTTCTGGGCACCATATTATAGAAAGGATGTGAACACATTGGAGAGAGTGCAGAAGAGGTTTACAAGAATGGTCCCAGGGATGAGAAACTTCAGCTATGAGGATAGATTGGAGAAGTTGGGGCTGTTTTCCTTGAGAACGGAGAAGGCTGAGAAGAGACTTGATAGAAGTTTTCAAAATCATGAGGGGACAGAGTAGATAGGGAGAAGTTGTTCCCACTCGTAAAAGAACGAGAGGGCATAGATTTAAAAAGTGACTTGCAAAAGAAGCAAATGTGATGCGAGAAAAAACTTGTTCATGCAATGAGTGGTTCGGGTCTGGAATTGACTGCCTGGAAGGGTGGTGGAGGCAGGTTCAATCAAGGCATTCAAGACGGCATTAGATGATTATTTGAATAGAAACAAGGTGCAGGGTTACGGGGAAAAGGCAAGGCAATGGCACTAGGCCATATTGCTCATTTGGAGAGCCGGTGCAGACATGATGGGCTGAATGGCCCCCTTCTGTGCCATTAAGATTCTGTGATATTAGCTTTCTTAATTACTTGCTATACCTGCATACTAGCCTTTTGCGATTCATGCAATAGAACACCCAGATTCCTCTGCATCCTCTCACTATTTAGGTTATATACTTCTCTTTATTCTTCCTGCCAAAATGGACAATTTCACATTTTCCCACATTATACTGCATTTGCCATATCTTTGCCCACTCACTTAATTTATCTATCTATCTTCTGTTTGTAGCCTCCTTATGTCCACTTTACAGCTTACTTTCCTACCTATCTTTGTATAATCGGCAAATTTAGCAATCATGCCTTCTGTCCCTTCATCCAAATCATTTATATTAATTTTAAAACATTGAGGCCCCAGCACTGATCCCTTTTGCACACCATGCATTACATCTTGCCAATCAGAAAATGATCCATTTATGGCTACCCTCCATTTCCTGTTAGCTGGCCAATCTTCTATCATGCTAACATTTTACCCCCTACACCATGAGCTTTTACTTTCTGAAACAACCTTTGATGTGGCACTTTATCAAATGCCATCTGGAAGCTGAAGTACAGTACATCCACCAGTTCCCCTTGATCCACAGCACAGGTGACTCCTTCAAAGAACTCCAACAAATTGGTTAAACATGATTTCCCTCTCAAAACCATGCTCTGCCTGATTACCTTGATTTTTTTTCAAAGTGCTCTGCCATAACATGTTCAATAATAGCTTTCAACATTTTCCCTAAGATAACTGTTAAGCTAGCTGGCCTATAGTTTCCTGCTTTCTGTCTTCCTCACTTTTTGAATAATGGAGTTACATATGCTATTTTTCAATCTAACAGCACCTTCCCTAAAACCAGAGAATTTTGGAAAATTAAAGCCAATGCATCAACTATCTCACTAGCCACTTCTTTTAAGACCCTAGGATGAAGTTCATCAGGGCTCGGGGATTTGTCAGTCGCAGCTCCAACAATTTGCTCAATGCCACTTCTCTGGTGATTGTAATTTTCCCTGAGTTCCTCCTTCCTTTCCAATCCCTACGAACATATGAACAAGGAGCAAAGTAGGTCATTCAGCCCCTCGAGCCTGCTCCACCATTTAATGAGATCATGGCTGATCTGATAGTAGCCTGAAACCTGCATCCCACCTAGCGGCAATAACCTATCACCCCTTGCTTACCAAGAATTTATCCACCTCTGCCTTAAAAATATTCAAAGACCTTGCTTCCACCACCATTTGAGGAACAGTGTTCCAAGGACTCAACCCTCACAGAGAAAAAATTTCACCTCATCTTTGTTTTAAATGGGTACCCCTTATTTTGAAATAATGACCCCTAGTTCTAGATTCTCCCACCAGAGGAAATATCCTCTCCACATCCACCCTGTCAAGACCCCTCAGGATCTTATATTGTTTCAATCAAGTCACCTCTTATTATTCTAAACTCCAGTGGATACAAGCCTAGTCTGTACAAACTTTCCTTATAAGACAACACACCCGTTCCAGGATCGTCCTCCAAAGGATCATCCTCCGCCATTTCCGCCAACTCCAGCATGATGCCACCACCAAACACATCTTCCCTTCACCCCCCTGGCGGCATTCCGTAGGGATCGTTCCCTCCGTGACACCCTGGTCCACTCCTCCATCACCCCCTACTCCTCAATCCCCTCCCACGGCACCTTCCCATGTGACTGCAGAAGATGCAACATCTGCCCCTTCACTTCCTCTCTCCTCACCATCCAAGGGCCCAAACACTCCTTTCAAGTGAAGCAGCATTTCACTTGCACTTCCCTTAATTTAGTTCACTGCATTCGTTGCTCCCAATGCGGTTTCCTCTACATTGGAGAGACCAAACGCAGACTGGGTGACCGCTTTGCAGAACACCTTCGGTCTGTCTGCAAGCATTACCCAGACCTCCCTGTCACTTGCCATTTCAACACTCCACCCTGCTCTCACGCCCACATGTCTGTCCTTGGCTTGCTGCATTGCTCCAGTGAAGCTCAACGTAAACTGGAGGAACAGCACCTCATCTTCTGACTAGGCACTTTACAGCCTTCCGGACTGAATATTGAGTTCAACAATTTTAGATCTTGAACTCTCTCCTCCATCCCCACGCCCTTTCCGTTTCTTCCCCCTCCTTTTTCTTTTTTCCAATAATTTATATAGAATTTTCTTTTCCCACCTATTTCCATTATTTTTAAAATGTATTTCCACCCATTATCTCTACCTTTTAGAACTTTTAGTATTCCCCCACCCCCACTAGAGCTATCTGTACCTTCTGTCCTGCTTTTCACTCTTAATTAGCACATTCCTTTAGATAATATCACCACCTTCAACATCTCTTTGTCCTTTTGTCTGTGACTTCTTTTGGTTATCTCCACCTATTACTGGCTGCTTGCCCCAACAACCCCACCCCCCCTAAACCAGCTTATATTTCACCCCTTTCCTATTTTTACTTAGTTCTGTTGAAGGGTCATGAGGACTCGAAACGTCAACTGTGCTCTCCTCCGCCGATGCTGCCAGACCTGCTGAGTTTTTCCAGGTATTTCTGTTTCTGTTTTTGTTCTACACCCGTTCCAGGTATTAGTCTGGTAAACCTTCTCTGAACTGCTTCCAATGCATTTACATCCTTCCTTAAATAAGGTAACCAATACTGTACACAATACTCCAAATAGGGTCTCAACTGAAGCATAACCTGCCTACTTCTGTATTCAATTCCCCTCGCAATAAATGATAACATTCTATTAGCTTTCCTGATTTACAGCAATTTCTGGGATGTTACTTATACCCTCTATAGTGAAAACGGATGCAAAATTCAATTCATCTATCTTCTCCTTATTTTCCATTATTAATTCTCCAGACTCATTTTCTATAGGACCAATGCTCACTTTAACTATTTTCTAATTTAAATATCTATAGAAACTCTTGCTATCCGTTTTTATATTTCAAGCTAGCTTTCTCTCTCACACTAATTTTTCCCCCCATTTCTCGGTCACGTTTTTTTGCTGTTCTTTACATTCTGGCCAATCGTCTGACCTGCCACCCATCTTTGCACAATTAAATGTTTTTAATTTAAGACTGATATGTCTTTAACTTTTTTAGTTAACCACAGATGGTGGGTCCTACCCTAGGAATTAATTCTCTTGACGGAATGTAGCTATTGTGTATTCTGAAATGTAGCTGTTTGAGAAATTGTCACAGGATGGTGGCGGGGGGTGGTGGTGTGAGGCAGGTGGAAAAGGTGGAGTGATTTACTTCAGGACTCGATGCAGGTACCACAATTGTTGCAACTCGGGTTCAGAAATTCAGTGCAAAACTGGAAAATTTGCAGACAGTATCAAGCTAGGAGGAGAATGAGAATCAAAGGGGTGAGAAAAAAAAAAATTGGGTCAGAAAGTACAGAATGATTTGGACATTACACCAAGCCAGGGGGTCAACCCTGGTTCAATGAAGAGTGCTGCAGGGCATGTCAGGAGCTGCACCAGGCAATACCTAAAAATAAGGTATCAACCTGGTGTAGCTATAACACAGGGCTATTTGCATGCCAAACAGCATAAGCAACAAGCATTAGACAGAGCTAAGCGATTCCACAGCCAACAGAGCATATCTAAGCTCTGCATTCCTGCCACATCCAGTTGTGAATGGAGTTGGCAATTAAACAACTCACTGGAGGAGGATGCTCCACAATGTCCCCATCCTCAATGACGGTGGAGCCCAGCACATCAGTGCAAAAGATAAGGCTGAAACATCTGCAACAATCTTCAGCCAGAAGTGTCGAGTGGATGATCCATCTCAGCCTCCTCTGGGAGGTCCCCAGCATCACAAATGCCTGTCTTCAGCCAATTCGATTCACTCCATGTGATATCAAGAAACAGCTGAAGGCACTGGGTACTGCAAAGGTCACGGGCCCAGACAATATTCCAGCAATATTACTGAAGATAAAAACAAAAAACTGTGGAGGCTGGAAATCCAAAACAAAAACAGAATTACCTGGAAAAACTCAGCAGGTCTGGCAGCATCGGCGAGAAGAAAAGAGTTGACGTTTCGAGTCCTCATGACCCGTCAACAGAACTGAGTTCTGTTGAAGGGTCATGAGGACTCGAAACGTCAACTCTTTTCTTCTCCGCCGATGCTGCCAGACCTGCTGAGTTTTTCCAGGTAATATTACTGAAGACTTGTGCTCCAGAACTTGCCATGTCCCAAGCCAAGTGGTTCCAGTACAGCTACAACACTGGCATCAAGCCAGCAATGTGGAAAATTGCCCAGGTATGTTCTGTACACAAAAAGCAGGACAAATCTAACAGGGCCAATTACCACTCCATCAGTCTATTCTCAATTATCAGTAAAGTGATGGAAGGGGTCAACAGTGCTGTCAAGCGGCACGTGATTAGCAATAGCCTGCTCACTGATGCTCAGTTTGGGTTCCGCCAGGGTCACTCAGCTCCTGACCTCATTACAGCCTTGGTTCAAACATGGACAAAAGAGCTGAACTCCTGAGGAGAGGGGAGAGTGATTGCCCTTGACAGCATTTGACCGAGTGTGACATCGAGGAACCCGAGCAAAACTGGAGTTAATGGGAATCAGGAGGGAAACTCTCCACTAGTTGGAGTCATACCTAGCACAAAGGAAGATGGTTTTTGGACTTAATCATCTCAGTTTCAGGACATCACTGCTGAAGTTTCTCAGGGTAATGTCCTCGGTCCAACCATCTTTAACAAAGACCTTCCTTCCATCGTAAGATCAGAAGTAGGGATGTTCGCTGATTATTGCACCACTTGCAGCTCCTCAGGTACTGAAGCAGTCCACGTCCAAATGCAACAAGATAGGGACAACATCCAGGCTTGGACTGACAAGTGGCAAGTAGCATTTGTACCACACAAGTGCCAGACAATGACCATCTCCAACAAGACAAAATCTAACCATTGTCCTTTGACATTCAATGGCATTACCATCGCTGAATCCCCCACTATCAACATCCTTTGAGGGCTGGGGGGGTTAACCATTGACCAGAAACTGAACTAGGCCAGCCGTATAAACACTGTGGCTAAAAGAGCAGATCAGAGGCTCAGAACCCTGCAACGAGTAACTCACCTCCTGACTCCACAAGACCTGTCTACCATCAACAAGGTACAAGTCAGGAGTGTGATGGAATACTATCCGCTTGCTTGGATGAGTGCAGCTCCAACAACACTCAAGCGGCCTGACGCCATCCAGGACAAAGCAGCCCACTTGATTGGCATCCAATCCACAAACAAGTGGCAGCAGTGTATATCATCTACAAGATGCGCTGCAGGAACTCACCAGGGCTCCCTGGACAGTACCTTCCAAACCCACAACTGCTACCATCTAGAAGGACAAGGGCAGCAGATACATGAGAACACCACCACCTGGAAGTTCCTCTCCAAGCTGCTCACCATCCTGACTGGGAAATATATCGTTGTTCCTTCACTGTCGCTGGGTCAAGATCCTGGAACTCTCTCCGTAACAGCAACATGGCTGTACCTACACCACTTGGACTGCAACGGTTCCAGAAGTCAGCTCACCACCACCTTCTCAAGGGTATTTAGGGACGGGCAATAAATGCTGGCCTAGCCAGCGAGGCCCATGTCCCATGGATAAATAAAGAAAAAAAAAATATGCAAGTGGGCACAACAGCCACAGACAAAAATGTAAAATAGACAAGTTAAAAAAAACTACACAGAAAAAGGATATATATAAATTTCACAATTTTTTTTTTAAGTTCATTCATGGGATGTCACTGGCTAGGCCAGAATTTAATGTTGGTACTGAAAGAGCTAGTCTTACAGCAGAATAGGTCTAAGCTTTGTAATATTTGTTCCACAAACCATTTAATTTTGCCTTATGAATCTTGGATATTATTGAAAAACCAATTATTATAAACACCTTTTAAACAAATAGCTTATAGGGAAGCCATGGTTGTTCCTAATATAATTGTTCAGAATAGATTTCTTTGATAAAAATGGAGAAATCTCAAGGCTACACAATTATTTTGAACATATGAAAATACAAGAGACTTACAGTCAGTGTTTTTCTGTAGTAGATTATCCTAGCTCTCACAGGGTAAGGCTTGTTCCTAAAGTCTCTCAGACAAGAGCCCAATGCTTGTGTTGCACCATCGCTGCAGAAGCAAGTTATTACATTATCAAAACACAGAAATAAGTTAAATCTTTTGAAGGGTACACAGAGGTTAAGCCCATTAGCAAACAAAAATAAAATCGGGGGTAGTTTAATACGCTTCCTTAATTTTGGCTTAAAGTATTCAAAATTCAGTGTTCAGGGTTTTTTTTGCTGGTTTTATACTATCCATTTTTACTGGTTATGTGTTCTTGGCCTACATAGCATTATAAAAGTTATTTAAAATACAATATTTTCCCCCCTCCCCCTATTGATATAAAAAATTAGTTTGTATGTACAGTGGGGCCTAGATTACTCATCATAATTAATCACTGGGCAGAGTCAATTAGCTGGGAAAATTTTTTCCATCTCAACTGGGCATAATTCAGAAATGACATTGCAGATTCTAAGCTGATCTTCATAAATTGGGACGAAACATATTTTAAACTATTCACTATAAACTAAACTCAGTTCAAGAACCATTTTACATTCTGAATTTGGCATGCAATCACAGCATGACACAATTTGACAATTTGCATCATACTGTGCAGTTATAAACAAAGATTGGTCAATGTTTACAAAGGCAGCTCCACTTAAAGAAAAAATCCAGAAATGCGAAATGAGCAGAGAAGGAACTTGCATCCAAAATGTAAATACACACTTGTAGCTGTTTTGCTCACAGCAAAGTCCCACAAACAGCCATGAGATGAATACCTAGTTAGTCTCTTTTCATTGGAGGGAGAAGTTAGCCAGGAACTGAGATCTGCTCTCTTCAAATTGGAGTATGGAATCATTCACATGCACTGAATCTCAAAAGAGGTATATGTTGGTTTAATGTCTCATCAATAAGATAGCATTTTCAACAATGCAACACTTCTTCAGCATTGTGCTGGAGAAGGGTTTGAATCTAGTTCAGCAGATGTTAAGGCCAGGACAGGTGACATTGCATAACCAATTGTTTTATTTTTCAAAAAATGACTTTTTTGCTTAAAATGAGGGCTATCCATACTGGTAAATGGAACTCAGGCTATTTCAGGCATTCAACGTCAAGCACTTCCAGGTCAGACATAGCCCAGTAGATGCAGAGTAAATCACCTTCAATCCTCACTGACCTAACCCAACAATGTGCCCCAGTCTAAACAGATCCACATTATTACAAAAAGGATAAATAGTTGCAGAAATTACTTTAAAAAAACACTTACTTCTGATGATCATAAAGATATTGCCCATTGTTTCCAATGACAAGTATTACTGGGTTATTCTTCTGCAAATTACAAAAGGAAACTTTCGAGTTAACTTTCCACAATCATTATTCTTCATTTTAACTATGTACAACTTTTTCTATTCACTGTCAGAGGTTAAGGGATTCCACATCAGTAGCTCAACATAAATACAACGATTAACAATTTATATAATTAATATCGAAAAGAAGCTTTTTACCTGTGTTAAATATCTTAGTGCTGGTTAAAAATATCTGGTTAAAAAACTCAAATATAGGGCACAGGATGAAACTACAGTAACAGGATTAAAGCGCACACATATTTATAAACAAAACAAAAGCATATCTACACAACTAAAATATCAAGATCCAAAAAGTGATTGCTGAATGCAGACATTAAAACGGTAGAATTCAATGCATCTACACACATTGAAGGTAGATTCTGCAATTATAGACGGGATACCATTGAGACCTAGAACCCTATCCTGTACGCTAATGAAGTTCACAAGAAATAGAAGGCCATAGAGCCTGTCGAGCTTGCTCCATCATTCAGTACTATGACGGCTGATCTTGGGCTTCAACTCTACTTTCCTGCCGCTTCCCATATCTCTTAATTCCAAGAGACCAAAAATCTGTCTGTCCCAGCCTTATGTGTATTCAATAATTGAGCATCCACAACTACCTGGCATAAAGAATTCCAAAAATTCACAACCCTTTGAGTGAATTAATTTCTTCTCACCTCAGTACTAAACGATTGGCCCATTAGCCCGAGACTGTGCCCTCATGTTTAAGATTCTCCGACCAGTGAAAATAATCTCTTAGCGTCCACCCTGTTAAGCCCCTTCAGCATCTTGTCTTTCAGTGAGGTCGCCCCTCGTTCTTCTACACTCCAGACAATATAAAACCAATTCACTTAGCCTCTCATCATAGGACAATCCTCTCATCCTAGGGGCCACTTTGCATTTAAATTCAATCAGAAAGAGCTGTGCCATCTGGTATCAAAATACTAATATATGCCTCATAAGCAACAAAAAGCAGCTACATTCAGAAAGTGAAAATGTTTCACTTTGAACGTTCAGTACTATTGAAAATGAAGAAAATCAAATTTGTGCTTGGACACAATAATAACAGTTTTGTGCTGAACAGGTATGTTGGAGGTTTCTCTAACATATTTTAATTGTAGGCATATATCAAATATACTTGACACAATAATCCTTTCCAGTTCAGAAAGGTTACCAAACTTGGGTAATTTCAAATATCTTTGAATGATCTCCATTTTTAAACTGGTTCAGATTCATATGGTTAAAGTCAATTCTTTACAGCACATGTTACCATGCTTGAGGAGGAATATATGACGCAAACTGCTTACAACGGATACTATTCTTGTCTGTTAAATGTGAACTCTGAAAGAATGGAAGTGCCACAATTTGTGCAATTAGGAAAAACTGGAAATGTGAAAGGTAAAGTGCACCTTTACCACTTGTGGTTTAAAAACAAATGTGTGCCATTGGTATAGCAAGGACTGAAAAAAACACGGTTATTCAAGTTCCCTCAAGACCAAAATTAATGGATATTTTGTGCACTAAGAGAATCAAGGGATATGGCAGGAAAGTGTAGTTGATGGAGAAGTCCAGTCACTATCTTACTGAATAGAGCAGGCTTGAGGAGCCACATGGCCTACTCCTGTTTCAATTTCTTATCTCATAAGGTAGTGTTCAACAATATACTCCAAACTGCCCAACACAGAGTGCATATTTATAAACACAATAAATAAGATTTTACTGGAGGGAATTATCATAACTGCTTTAATTATGTTTTTGTGTGAAGTGGTCATTTGTACTTGTACATACCTTTCCATCATTGTCAAAGGAGTCAAAGAAAATACCAACACCATTCCATGAATCAGCTGCTCCAAAAACTGGGCCATCCAATCCTTGATCTACAGTGTACCAAATTGCCTAAATCAGAAGGAGGTGGGAGAAGTGCATTGTTATAAATGGCACAGCAATTTTCAACAATATAAAATAGAATTAAGAGAACATTACCAGGCCATCAGCTCCAACCCGTCCTCTCCCTGTCACACGGAAAGTAACTTCAATTTCCCAGTTTTCAAAGCTAAATTTGTTTTTTGTCCAAACAGATCCCTTCTGGCTTTTCAGTGATGGTGTTATACGAATTTGATCGGCACTCGGGATTGCATCTAAAAAACAAAGAAAATCTCTCAATTCATACAAACATTCAGGACGATTAAAGGTTTAAACTACTAAACCAGTTCTTTCCATAGGCGATGTTCAAATAATCTCAGCCCAGAGTTAACCCAGTCCACTCAATCTCTTCAAGTAGGCAACCAAACACAGGATAGATCTCCAAAAAGAAAACTCGATCTTTTCAACATCAGTGAAAGTTCAAGCAAGCAAAACACCATAGTAATCCAATCTCATGATATTCAACATGAAGAAATACAAAGTATATGACTTTCATATAAAAAGGAAGTCATTGGATGCTGCAAAGGCTATGGGCCCTGACAACATTCTGGCAATTGAACTGAAGACTTGTGCTCCAGAACTTGCCGCACCCTCAGTCAAGCTGGTCCAGTACAGCTACAACATTGGAATCTACCCGGCTATGTGGAAAATTGCCCCGGTATGTCCAAATCCAACCCGCCCAATTATCGTCAGTCTACTCTACATCATGAGTAAAGTAATGGAAGGGGTCATCAACGGTGCTATCAAGCAGCACTTGCTTAGCAGTAACCTGCTCACTGCTGCCCAGTTTGGGTTCTGCCAGGGGCACTCAACTCCTGACCTCATTACAGCCTTGGTTCAAACATGGACAAAAGAGCTGAACTCCCGAGGAGAGGGGAGAGTGACTGCCCTTGACATCAAGGCAGCATTTGACCGAGTGTGGCATCAAGGAGCCCTAGCAAAAATAGAGTCAATGGGAATCGGGGGAAAACTCTCCGCTGGTTGGAGTCATACATAGCACAAAGGAAGATGGTTGCGTTGTTGAAGGTCAGTCATCTCAGCTCCAGGACATCACTGCAGGAGTTCCTCAGGGTAGTGTCCTAGGCCCAACTGTCTTCAGCTGCTTCATCAATGACTTTCCTTCCATCATTACGTCAGAAGTGGGGATGTTTGCTGATGATTGCACAATGTTCAGCACCATTCACGACTCCTCAGATACAGAAGCAGTCCATGTTCAAATGCAGCAAGACTTGGGCAATATCCAGGCTTAGGATGACAAGTGGCAAGTAACATTCGTGCCGCACAAGTGTCAGGCAATGACTGTCTCCAACAAAAGAGAATCCAACCATCGCCCCTTGATGTTCAATGGTATTACCATCACTGAATCCCCCACTATCAACATCCTCAGGGTTACCATTGACCAGAAACTGAACTGGACTATATAGTCATATAAATACTGTGGTTATAAGAGCAGGTCAGAGGCTAGGAATCGTGCGACAAATAACTTGTCTCCTGACTCCCCAAAGCCTGTCCACCATCTAGAAGGCACAAGTCAAGAGTGTGTTGGAATACTCCCCACCTGCCTGTTTGAGTGTAGCTCCTAGAACACTGAAGCAGCTGGACACCGTCCAGGACAAAGCAGTCTGCTTGATTGGCGCCACATCCACAAACATTCACTCCCTCCACCACCAAAGCACACTAGCAACAGTGCACTCCATCTACAAGATGCACTGCAGCCAAGGCTCCTTAGACAGCACCTTCCAAACCCATGGCCACTAACATCTAGGACATGGGCAGCAGATAGATGGGAATACCACCACCTGGAAGTTCCCCTCCAAGTCACTCAGCATCCTGATTTGGAGATATATTGCCATTCCTTCACTGTCGCTGGGTCAAAATCCTGGAACTCCCTTCCTAACAGCACTGTGGTTGTATCTACACCACATGGACTGCAGCGGTTCAAGACGACAGCTCCCCACCATCTTCTCAAGGGCAACTAGGGATGGGCAATAAATGCTGGCCCAGCCAGCAAAGCCCATATCCTGTGAATGAATAAAAAAAACGTAAAGACTATCTTTAAGTTTGATTACTGGTGAAGTGTACCTAACTACAAATGGGAGCCACAAAAGTATTTTATACAGTGAAACCATTCACAAAAAGCAATCAGTAGCAACATGCCAAGTGCTGTTATATATGGGAGCCTTAGACTGGATACCAGTGATATTTTGACTCACCAGGTAGCCAGCTATCTCACATTTCAGCAAAGACTGGAATTCATGATCAAATTAATTATGAAGCCATTTTTGGAATCGAAGAAATAATCTGCTAGTAGCATAGCTTTTTAATTTGCTCCAGATGTTACATTTAAAATTCTGCCTGTAAAACAAGTCACACACCAGCAGCTTCAGTACACTACAGATTTCATGCTGTAAACAGAAATATTTTAGGTGTTTAGAATTTTCTCATGATCGGTGTTGCATCTGTCAAAGATAAAATGTAGAAAGCGAGGATTTTGGAAGCATTCAAACATTTTTAGTTTGATTACTGCCTGGATAAAATACAATGCAGTTACATTTTCCCATTTAATGTCATTCACTTAATTTCTTACACCAAAAAAAAAGTTTTCATGCCCAAGGACACAGTTTAACTACCAAAAATACATCCAAATGGGTTATGTTTTTTCTTAGTATTATGCATATTTTGCCAGTGTCTTTCCAAGGTTGATTAACCCAGGGGGACGCCAACTATTGTTTCACCAGAACATCTAGTTAACTGATATTAGTTAGAGTGGTAAATAAGGGACTAAGTCCAAGGGCCCTACTTTATTCTTCATTCTGGCAGTGCAGGCATCTCTGGCAAAGCCAGCAGTTACTGCCCATCCCCAGTTGCTCAATGAAGATGGTGGCCCACCTTCTTTTTGAACCATTGCAGTATGGTTTCTTTTTCTAATGGCTAACGCAGAGCTACAATTTTGCATTCGGGTGGTTAAGCCAAATAATTACATCAGGAATAAGGGAGTGTATCACTGTGATGTCTCCTTTGTAGTGAGAAGCGCGGATATTAAGTAGTAAAATGTTTCATGGTCTGTTCTGGATGACCACAGTCACAAAGAATAGAGTTTATAATTTTATGATGAACAGTCAATGATTTGAAATGTTAACTCTATCTCTACAGCCAGGCCTGCTGAGTATTTTCGGCACTTAGGGTTTTAATTTCAGATTTCCAGCATCCATAGTATTTTGTTTCTACAATTTTACATTTGTGCATCAAGTATCTGCATCTGCCATGGTTTATGTGGATGCGGTTTAGGGTTGACCACAAGCTTTACAGGAGATAATCAAAGCCAGGGATCTTGTGATTTTGTGAACTCCATTCTCCTTTCCCCCAAACCTCACCAGCATTGAAGTTGTACTGCCCAAAAGGGCTTAAATGATTTCAAGTCATGTTGAGGGATATTGTTTAGGGCTCTGGTGGATTCGTTTTCCCTCGATTTGCTGGACTTTCTGAAACAATGCAGCCTCACAGCAACAAGCAACAGCACAGGTAGCCAGGGTGTTGGGTCAACTTGATGTCCAACCAACCATGCAGTTTGTTGCTGGAACTTTCAAGTCTGGTTACTTCTGGTCCATGCTAATGCACAATACACGAGGACCATCATTGACATCCAAAGCACTGATGCTCCCCCAGCATGTTTGCCAGTTTCTGGACCAGGTTGATCCATGTCTCCAACTTAGCAGCTATCTTCTTCAGGCGGTTGTGGAAGGTTTGGTTCAGCTTCATTCAGGAAATAGGTTAGAGTGCTGTCACGTTGCATGGTATTACCACAAAAGCTCACTCCTCAGGGTATGCTTAGCATTCTTGCTGCAAAAATGGAACGTAGTGAATGTTGAAGATTGACGTGATGTTCTACTTCCAGAAATATTTTTCCAAGCAACTTATATTCCTGTTCACTCAGACCTGGAAAGTCCCTTAATGTTGAGGAGGACGACCTTGTTCCAGGACCCCTCTATTCTGTTATTTGGCCCTGAAGAGTACCATTATTCTGGCTTGAGTTGTTGCTCTAAAAACTGGGAGATTGTTGATTCATATTTGATTGCTCGATTGAGGACATAAGTCCTGATTTCTCATTTAAAAGAATAGGCAGAACAAAGGCTGGCATTTAGCAGTTACCTTTAACTGTGATTTGAGGCAATTTCAAAGTTGAGAATCTAACCTCTTCAATGTGTCAGATATAGGTCAGTCCAGGGAAGGAAGTTTCCCTTCCTAAAAAAGGGCTTCAGTGAATCGGTTGGGTTTTTACAATGCTTCATGGTCACTTACTTTCGCCAACTGTTTTATTTTCAAATGTTCAAGTTCTCAAATCGCCATGGTGGGGTGTCAACAAACTTTTTAGATTAGTCCAGGACCCTGGATTATTAATGCAGTTACCATGTAAATTTCTACTAAAATTTAAATGGCATGTGACCCACAAGAGGTGAGTATTACAACAACAACATTTATTTTATTTCCACAGTGTAATGTAAAGAAGTCTACCAGCACCAAGCCAATAAATGCCAAGGCAGATTAGAGCATCCCAATAATGCGTTGTGTTTGCTGGTGATACAATAGCCAGCATTTCACTTTTCACACGTCTACAGCAGCTGTAGAAGCAGCAAATTCCTCTCAAAAAAAAAATTACATGTCTACCATGTAGCAAATGGTGTTTTCACAACAATAAATTAATGTCTAGATGTTTCAAGGCTTAATGAAAATTATCAGCTGTCCCTCCCCCACCAAAAACACATTATTGCTATTGTACCTATGCAGATTTTCCACATCAAAATTAATGTGCACTATTTCCTCGCAATTATACTAGATTAAACACAGAAACTGTTATAGTCATTACACAAGCAAGAGCACAACCTCAGCAAAATTTTAAAATTCACAATCCTTTAATTTCAGTTATAAAATATTTCAAACAGACAGGATGATCTGTGAAGAACACATTTTAATTTACTACAAAAAAAATAGTAATTCTAGGTGGCAATGTAATTTACAGGGCGTGCCATGCCATCACATGTAGTTAAATAAAACCTAACAATTTATTTCAAATTGCTTCGTTCAATTACAGGAGTGTCATCTGCTATTGCATTAACTACTGGCAAAAAGTGCACAAAAATGAACTAAACCTAACAATTTATATATTGTATAGAGAGCACATACTGGAGGATAAAGCAGGGTTGAGAACATTGTAAACTGTCTGCTCTTCGCATCATAATCTTAACATGTTGCTCAGTTATGTACAGTCTATGCCACAATTCAAATTTTGATGAAAAATGAATAAATTTAGCACTAAATTCCTACTTTGCTATGCCAGTCACAACTCAAATTATTGGATAATATAAAAATCTCTCATGAAAATTATAACTTGAGTTACTAGGAACAGACAGACATTGCTTTTCCAAAATGGAATCTGCAAAGGAATTCTACAAGGTACCCAAGGTCATCAGACTTCAGTCAACTAGGAGCTGGGGCATGAGCACAGTATGCCGAGAATTAAGTAAGCTACTTTTCTTTCCTTTTATTTGTTGACCTACCGGCAAGTTATATACTGAGCTATATGAATTTAGTTTGTTGTGTGATAATGCCAGAAATTACTACATGTATAAATTTTTATTAAGAAAAACATTTCTAGCAAAAAAATGTTTTCTGCAATGATTATGGTGACTGCCTTTCGAAAGTCTAAATAGGAGCATCACTGTCATGCATCCATTATACATACTTTTTTTGAACATTTCAAGTTAACAAAGACAGACCCATTGCAGTTTTAATGCTTGATCTATGATCCGTCAGGTGTGTAGCAGTAGTGGTCGTGATAAGGGACTAACAAACCAGAGGCTTCGGTTTCAAATCCCACTATGCTAAACTGTGCAATTAAATGTACTAAGTTTGGTCATTTGTGAATTAGTACCAGAAAAAAAGCACTGGGCTGTTAAAAATCCAACTGTTGTACAGGGAAGAGAATCTTCCACCTTCACTCAGTCTAGTTTATATTACAGCACTTTCCACACAAAACAGCAGGGCAGCTTCCACCTAGCCACGAGGACAGGAATTCAAATCCTACTATGGCAGCTAGGGAATTTAAATTCGATTAATTAAATAAATCTGGAATAAAACATTTAGTGACAGTAATGGTGACCACGAGTCTACCAGTTAGTCATCAATGCCCATCTAATTCACAAACATCTTTTCTGGAAGGAAAATGGCAGTCCTTACCTGATTTGGCCTATATGTGACTCCAAACCCACAGCACTGTGGTTAACTCTTAAAGTGCCCTCCAAAGTGGCCTAGCAAGCTACACCACTGTATTCAAAAAGATGACTCATTACCTTCTGCTCAAGTGCAATCAGTGGTGGGCAATAAATGGTGGCTTTACCAGCCACGTCCACATCTTATTTAAAGGCAAAGGTTAGGTATGTGTGATGGCATACTCTTCACTTGCCTGTATAGATGCCGCTACAAGAAGTCAGGAAACTCAACATGACTGGGGAGAAAACAGTATATTTGATCAGCACGCCACTCATTCACTGTAGCAATACTTTCTAAACCTGCAACATGAACCAGTTTCCCAAATGGTGTTCTGTGGAACCTTGAGGTTCTGTGAAAAACATTTGTGTAGTGTGGGTGGAGTGTAAGGGTAGGCAAGGTGGCAGTCTTAGATTAGAGTTGATCACACCATGTGAAATTGAAAATGTTTTGCAACATGGTCATGTATATAGCTGTACAAAACATTTTGTATTGTCTGCTTGGCTAAACGTGTTTCCTTGTGCGCACACACAGTCGGCTGGTGAAAATGTTTTGTGCTGCCTGCTCGTGGTCGCTGCTTAGTCTCACTAGTGATAATCTAGTTGTGATTATTTCAAGGAAACAAGCTTCTCTTGTGTTTGTAAAATTTTGCAATGTTACAAAATTATACTAGGGCAGGCTACTTGGCTATGGATTGGCGGTTAAAGGAAGGAAGCTCAAAGAAGTGAAAGACAAGCTCTCCTGATATAATAACTAGCAATGAAGGTAAACAACTTCAGTCAACCATTGACGAAAAAACAGAAAACGATCTTTCCAAAATGAAGTGATCGCTACCCACAACAATTGAATCAGCAGCAGGAAATAAGAAACGCAAGTACAACAAGAGCTGTGTGTCTTTTGAGCTTGTGTGTTGGAGAAAATGATTCCCCTGAAGCACAATGTGTCATGTGCTACAAAATATTATCCAACAGTTCTATGGCACCTGCTAAACTGTGAAAGCATTTGAAAACAAATCATTCCGAATATAAAGATAAAGACAAGGTTTTTTTGAGAGAAAGCTTAATGCACTTATAAACTGTAAAACCTTAATGTTAGAAACTGTCAAAACTGATAATGAAAATGCAACAGGGGCTTAGGTTCCTGCATTGCACTTGCGGGAGAAGCCCATTTGATCAGAGAAAACCTGATCATGCTTTGCACTAAAGACATTGTAAGATGCATGCTTGATGAGCATGCTGGGAAAAAAAATTGAGGCACTACAGCTGTCAAACAATACTGTTGCCCAGTGAATTCAAGATCTTGCTGCTGACATCGAGAATGAATCGACTGATGTGTCAGGGCTTGCAGAATTGCTTGTATTTGTGCATTAAGTCAGATAAATTTATGGAGGAGGACTTGCTTCTATGTGAATCTTTGCAAAGCAACACCATTGGTGAAGAAATAGTCAACTGCATTAACAACTTTATGAAAAAACATAAAATATGTTGGGAAATATATGTTGGCGTGTACAGTGATGGCACCAGGGCAATGATTGGGAAGACAGCAGGTGTTGTAGCGTGGATCAAAGTTGTAGCATCGCATTGCACGAGCAGTCACTATGTCCTCCACAGACAAGCACACGCTGTTAAGAAGATGCCTACATCTCTTGAAAAAAATATGCTGGATGGGGCAGTGCAAATTATCAATTACTTTAAAACTTGACGGCTGAAATCCAGGCTATTTAAAATTCCATGCAAAGAAATGGGTAGTGAGTGCACAGCGCAGTTCCTACATACAGGTGAGGTGGCTGCCGCAAGGCAAAGTGCTTGTAAGACTGAGCTTTGTCGTGAAGTACTGGTGTTTTGTGTGGATCACAAACTTTCCATGTATTGGTCAAACATCTCATGACTTCTGAGCCTTGTGCATTATGCAGATAGTTTTACAAAACTAAATGAAGTGAATGTCGCTAAAGGGAAAGGTTGTTACCATTTCTACTGCAAAATGTCAAGATTTCATTGTTGTGGCAGAAACTATATTTTTGGACTTCATGCATAAAATGCAAGGGGCCGTAACTTTCTCAGAGTGGCAATCATTTTCAGATTGCCACTCCATGCCCAATTACGTACATGATTTTTCTTCCTAGCCTGTCTCACTCAACCTTCCGACTCAGGCCAGGAAAGATCCAGGTAGCGCAGCTTGTCCCCGAGGCCCAACATTCAAGTCCAGCTCCGTTAAAGTAAAGAATTCATGCCCCCTTTTAAAAAAAACAGCACTAGCTGCTGTAAATCAGGTAAGTTAAAAGGTCCTATTGAAATTTAAAGGTCCTTGATAAGCTGGGGAGAAGGTAAATGAATAGGACTGTTGAGTGGGGGGCGCGGGGGGCACGTGGGCGAGGGCTGGGGGTGGTCTCGGCCTTTACAATAGTTACCCAGAAGTTAGAACAGGCTTTAATTCTTCTAAAACAAAAACAGAATTACCTGGAAAAACTCAGCAGGTCTGGCAGCATCGGTGGAGAAGAAATCAGCTGACGTTTCGAGTCCTCACGACCCTTCGGCAGAACTGAGTATAGTTAGGAGAGAGGTGAAATATACCTCTCTCCTAACTATACTCAGTTCTGCCGAAGGGTCGTGAGGACTCGAAACGTCAACTGATTTCTTCTCCACCGATGCTGCCAGACCTGCTGAGTTTTTTCCAGGTAATTCTGTTTTTGTTTTGGATTTCCAGCATCCGCAGTAGCTTTTAGCTTTTTGTTTTTATCTCTGTGTTTAATTCTTCTAACTATTTATGAATAACTATTGGTGTAACCCTGCCGGAACCATCTGAAGTCTGCGATTTAAATTGCATTTTCGGATGGTTCCCAGCGCAGGGCAATTGCCCAAAGGAAGTTTGCACTTCTGGGCAATTGCCTTGCAAACCCTTAACTGTGAAGTTCCAAGGAGGTTCCCCAGCACACCTTTGGGGTAACCCCCCCAAATCTGATGCTGGGGAACTTGGAAGATATGACCCAAGAACATTGACTGCTTTCCAACGTCGAATTACTTTCTCAGCAAAATTAATTCTGCTCCCAGTGAAAATATCTTCAGTGATGTTACACAGCACCTGCATGACTTGCAATCCTCTTTGGTGGAAGATTTTCCAACATCAAATGACTACAATACGTGGATGCGTAACCCATTTGCACTAAGAGCCAAGCCAGTGTATCAGTGTAAGATTATGAGAGCTGACTCCACACTAAAACAAAGTTTTAGTTAACTTCCATTAATAAATTTTTGGAGCTGCTTAATTCACAAGTGCCCGAATGTGGCAAAAAAAAGAATTCATGAGCTCCCTCCTTTCACTACAATATATTTGAATGAAAATGCTTTTCATGTTACTCTGCGACAAAAGCAAAGAACAGGAGCAGGCTAAATGCAGCACCTGATATGAGAATACAGCTCTCCAGCATCATTCCTATTATTAAATTAATTTGTGAGCAAAAGCAGCATCACTCCTCCCATTAAAAATGGGAAAAAAAGTCTTAAATACTTTGTTGAATAAAATAACTTCTTAATTATAAATGTATACATATAAGAAATAGAAAAAACTTCTATAAATTTGTTTTATATGTTTATACCTAATGCACAAAAAACAATTTTTTGTGCTTTAACTTTTCAATATAAGATTTCTTAAGGGTTCCGTCAATACTTTGAGGTCAAAAGTGTTCCGTGGCCAGAAAAAGTTTGGGAAACAGTGACCTAGAAAAATAAACATAGTAGGTGCATTGGAACATTAGCACTTCAACGCTCTCTTCACAATATATGGACAAGTAACACTATTAGAGCCCTGGAACTCTATGCAATATTATGGCAGCACCTTCACAACACAGGGTTTTAATTTAAGGCCCAATGCAACCTTCGCAAGGGCATCCATTGATGGTCTATAAATGCTTGCCATGCCAGCAAACCACATTCTCAATTCTCCAAAACTATTAAAAAAAATCTAACATCAGAATTGGGTGACAATATGAAAAAAAATGCTGGAAACACTTGACAGGTCAGGCAGCAATGTGAAAAGACTGTTACTGATTCAGGTCAATGACCATACATCAAAAATGACTTGAGTCTGTTTAAGACCCACCATTATCCATATGGGTCCACACTACAACGGAAAATCTTGACTCAAGTTACCATCAGAAAGTGTGAAGAAGCACTGAGACATGCATAAAACCTCCTTGGTTTATTTATGGTCACATAAAGGCTCTGCGCAATTGAAGTACTGGCAAATCAGTGCTTATCAGATATGTTCCGGGGGTATATTCATGGTCTTGTTAAAACGCCCTGTATGGGTTAATAATCTTCATATACTGTTTTATCGACACTGATGTAGTTTTAAGTAGACAATTCAAGGCATTTGTCAATTTATATTCAGTACTCAAATTATCTAAAACCTAGTATATAGCCCATTTTATCATTTTATGATGATGATAAAACAGATAATTATGTTTTGGCTCACTTGGCAGGAGTAATTAACTGTCACAGAGAATGCTTAGAATGTTTTATCAGCAGGTAATTGCAGGAGGCAAATTTGTTTCTTCCTCCAAACAATTGCTTAATGGGACAGCTTAAAAGCAGCAATTGTTTGGGAAAAAAAAAATCACTCCCAGGTCTCCTGCCCTTGATGCCCCTCCAGAGACAGAATCTGTGATTGGAGGAGCAGCTCCTCACAAATTCTCTCTCTCATATATGGGGTCGACTTTTCTTTCATTTTTGCCCCCATGATTGAATTTCCCAGGTCTTTTTGGGAGCTTTCGAGCACCAATTTGTCTGCCATTCTGGGGAATTTTGAACTCTAGTGTGATCACATTCTCCCTGTCATGCAGTGACCAGAATTGTAAACACTACTCCAGCTGCAGTCTAACTAGTGCTACACGAGAATACAAGAAATAGGAGGAGTACAGTCCATGAAGCCTGCTCTACAATTCAATATTATGGCTGATCTTTTGCCTCAACTCCACTTTCCCACCTGCTCCCCATATTTCTCGATCCCCTGAGACACCAAAAATCTGTCTATCCCATGCCTAACTATGTCCAATGGTGGAGCATCCACAATTCTCTGGGGGTACAGGTTTCCATAGATTCACAACCCATTGAGTGAAGTTTCTCCCTCATCTCAGTCCCAAAGGATCAGTTTCTTATCCTGAGTCTGCACCCTCAGGTACTAGATTCCCCAGCCAGGGAAATAACCTCTCAGTACCTACCCTATCAAGTATCTTCAGAATCTTATATATTTCAATGGGATCACTTCTCATTCTTCTAAACCTCAGAGGGCATAGACCCAATTTACTCAGCCTCTCAACATGAAAGGACCCTCTCATCCCATTCTGGTGAACTTTCATTGTTTTGTTTCCAATGCAAGTATAGCCTTCCTTGGATATGGAGCCAAGACTGTGCACAGTACAGCAGGGCTTTGGTGAGGCCTCATCTGAACTGTAGCAACACTTCCTTATTCTGGTACTCCAATCCTCTTGCAATAAACAGCAACATGCTATTCACCTTCCCAATTGCTTGCTGTGCCTGCTTGCTAACATTGTTTCTTATATGTACACCAAGACCTTTTGAACATCAACATTTATAAGTTTTACACCTTTTTAAAATGTCCTGCTTTTTTGTTATTACGCAAGTGAAAAACCTCACACTTCCCAATGTTATACTCCATCTTCCATATGTTGCCCACTCACAACCTGTCTATGTCTTTGCAGCCTCTGTGCCCTCCTCACAAGTTAGTACTTTACACAGCTCTAGCATAACCTTCCTGCTCAAGTGCTCTAGGCCTCAATTAATAAAAAGGAGAGTATCCCACCTGCCTCCTTGACTACCTGTCCTACTACCTTCAGGGAACTGTAGACATAAACTCCAAGCTCACTCTGTTCCTCCACACATTTCTGAATCCCATTTATTATGTATGCCCTTGCCTTCTTAGTTCTCCCCAAATGCATTACCTCATACTTCTCTGGACTAAATTCCATTTCTTCTCAAGACAAATGTAGCAAAATTTAATTCTCTGCCATGCGTGTTTAACTTGAGACTAGAATTAGTACATTGTAGGCCATACACAGCAGCACGATGTCTGAATGCACTCATAACATAAATGAATAAAAACATACGTTACAGTTGCGAATCAAGGGGAATATTAAAATGCCTGAAAATTGCATCAAAACGACTGTGGATAACTTTTTTAAAAAAAGACAGATCTCTAATTTAGTGACAGGGATATAAAGGCACTTGTGCATACACAAAACTGGAGCAATAACACAGAATGATGATTTACATTGAACTCTAAGTTCAGACAGGAACGAAGCGTTCCAGTAATAAGAGGGGAAAAAGGCCTAAATAAAATCCGTTATGATTCTCCTCACTCGGGAGTAGCTTACACTCTTTCTAAAATTCGGATACGCAACCCACTCTTTCTTTCTGAAGGTACTCTCTCCCACCTCCAGTCTCAACACTGCCGTTCGCAGCTCTGGCCAGCTTGCTGCAATGGGGAAAGGGAAAGCGACGATGGCAGTGATTGACACGGGCCTGCCTGCCTCCCTCCCGAGGGAAGCAGCTTCGCCCCTGAGCCGCCGCCGGTTACCCCAGTGACCACTTACTGCCCGTGTGTGTCCAGAAGGGGATACTGCCGTCGCTGTGTACCAGGTGCGGCCCCTTGAAGCTGTATTTGTACTCGAAGCGGCGGCTGGGCAGCTCGGCGGCCGTGCCACCGCCTCCGATGGCCTGGACAAGCTGCAGGAGCAATAATCCACCGGTAACCGTTACCAACGCCGCCATCTTCACCTCGCGGAGGCAGCGCCCGGGGCACGCCGGGAAACCTGCTAGAGCCAACACGGCGCTTTCCTATTGGGCAGTCCGGCCGGGGTCAAGGGGCAAGGCAGACCGGCCCACACCTTCAGGCACTCACCTGTGTTTCACACTCCAGCAATGGTCCAGGCTGAGTAAACTTCCTTCAACAGCACTTTTTAACCTGTAATCTCTGTTTTAACCACTTAGACCTGATGCGTGGTAAGTGATACGTTTTAAGGCTGCCGTTGCCAATGTGGGCAAACGGATTGAATTCATTTATTTAATTTCTGCCATAAAAGTTCGTTTGTTAATAGAGGTAATCTATTATTTTCTATATATTTGGAAAGCTAATAGAATGATATCGTTTAATGCGATGGGAATTGAATATAAAAGTAGATTATGCTTAAGTTATACAGGGCATTAGTGAGACCCGGACACATCTGGAGTAAGCATTAGTCTCCTTATTTAAGGAAGGATTTAAATGTATTGGAAGCAGTTCAGAGAAGGTTTACTAGGTTAATATCTGGAATGGACTGGTTGTCTTATGAGGAAAAGTTGGACAGGCTAGGCTTGTATCCGCTGGAGTTCAAAGAATAGGAGGTGACTTGATTGAGATATTTAAGATCCTGAGGGGTCTTGACAGGGTGGATGTGGTGAGAATGTTTCCTCTTGTGGGAGAATCTAGAACTAGGGTTCACAGTTTAAAAACAAGGGGCTGTCCATTTAAGACAGAGAATTTTTTTTCTTGAGGGTCGTGAGTCTTTGGAACTCCCTTCCTCAAAAGGCGGTGTGGAAGCAGAGTCTTTAAATGTTTTAAAGGCAGAGGTAAATAGATTCTTGATAAGCAAGGGGGTGAGGTGAAAGGTTATTGGGAGTAGGCGAGAATGTGGAGTTGAGGTTACAGTCAGATCAGCCATGATCTTGTTGAATGGTTTGGGCCAAGTGGCCTACTCATAGAGTTATACAGCACAGAAACTGCCCTTTCGGCCCATCATGCCCATGCCAGCCATCAAACGCCTAGTTCTAATCCCATTTTCCAGCACTTGGTCCATAGCCCTGTATGCAATGGTGTTTCCAGTGCTCATCTAAATACTTAAATGTTGTGAGGGTTCCTGCCTCTATCACCCCCTCAGGCAGTGAGTTCCAGATTCCAACCACCCTCTGGGTGAATTTTTTTTTCCTCAAATCCCCTCTAAGCCTCCTGCCCCATACCTCAAATCTATGCCCCCTGGTTATTGACACCTCTGCTAATGGGAAAGGTTTCTTCCTATCTACCATATCTATGCCCCTCATAATCCTGCACACCTCTATCAGGTCCCCCCTCAGCCTTCTCTACTGTAAGGAAAACAACCCTAGCCTATCCAGTCTCTCTTCATAGCTGAAATGCTCCAACCCAGGCAACATCCTGGTGAGTCTCCTCTGCACCCTCTCCAGTGCAAACAGATCCTTCCTATAGTGTGGTGACTAGAACTGCACACAGTACTCCAGCTGTGACCTAACTAGCGTTTTACATAGCTCCAACATTACCTCCCTGCTCTTATATTCTACGCCTCAGCTAATAAAGGCAAGTATCCCATATGCCTTCTTAACCACCTTATTTATGTGTGCTGCTGCTTTCAGGGATCTATGGACATGTACACCAAGGTCCTTCTGACCCTCTGTACTTCCTAGGGTCCTACCATTCATTGTATATTCCCTTGCTGTGTTAGTCCTCCCAAAATGCATCATCTCACACTTCTCAGGATTAAATTCCATTTGCCACTGCTCTGCCAATTTTACCAGCCCATCTATATCCTCCTTAAAATCTAAGGCTTTCCTCCTCGCTATTTATGACATCACCAACTTTCGTGTCACCTGCAAACATACCTCCTATATTCACATCTAAATTATTAATGTACACTACAAACAGCAAGGGCTGCAGCGCCGATTCCTGTGGTACACCACTCATCACAGACTTCCAATCGCAAAAACAACCTTTGCCCATCACCCTCTGCCTCCTGCCACTAAACCAATTTTGGATCCAATTTGCCAAATTGCCCTGGATCCCATGGGCTCTTACCTTTACCATTCTCGCATGTGGAACCTTGTCAAAAGCCTTACTGAAGCCCATGTAGACTACATCAACTGCACTTCCCTCATCTACACAACTAGTCACCTCCTCAAAATTCAATCAAATTTGTTAGACACGATCTCCCCCTGACAAAGCCATGCTGACTATCCCTAATTAATCCCTGCCTCTCCAAGTGGAGATTAATCCTGTCCCTCAGAACTTTTTCCAATAGTTTCCCTACCACTGATGTTAGACTCACTGGCTTGTAATTACCTGGTTTATCCCTACTATCCTTCTTGAATAATTGTTCCGCATTCACTATCCTCCAGTCATCTGGCACTTCTCCTGTGGCCAGAGAGGATTTGAAAATTAGTGTCAGAGCCCCTGCAATCTCCTCCCTTGCCTCACATAGCAGCCTGGGATACAGCTCATCTGGGCCTGGGGATTTATCCACTTTTAAGCCTGCTAAAACCGCTAATACCTCCTCCCTTTCAATGCTAATTTGTTCAAGTAAATCACACACTGATTTCTACACCTACATTGTCCTTCTCCATAGTGAACACAGATGAAAAGTAATCATTTAAAACCTCACCCACGTCCTCCACACATAGATTGCCACTTTGGTCCCTAATGGGCCCGACTCTTTCCCTGGTTATCCTCTTGCCCTTAATATATTTATAAAATGCCTTGGGATTTTCCTTTATCTTGCCCGCTAATGTTTTTTCATGTCCCCTCTTTGCTCTCCTAATAAATTTTTTAAGTACCTCCTACACTTTCTAAACTCCTCTAGGGCTCCCGCTGTTTTCAGCCCTCTGTATCTGCCATAAGCCACCTTTTTTTACCTTATGCATACCTCTATCCCTTGACATTCAAGGTTCTCTGGACTTTTTGGTCCTACCCTTCACCTTTGTGGGAACTCGCACTGATGTGATGTAGACTTTCCTACAGATAGCTGCTCCCAGGCTACTTTGGCCAGATCCTGTCTTATCATATTGAAATCGTCCTTCCCCCAATTCAGGACCATCTTTTGTGCTTTTCCATAACTACCTTAAATCTTAGAGTTATGGCCACTATCCCCAAAATGCTCCCCGACTGACACTTCTACCACTTGCCCGGCTTCATTCCCTAAGATTAAGTCCAGTACCACCCCTTCTACTGCTCCTAATTCGTACGTATGAACCAGGGTGACCAACGATCCTGTCCTATAATTTTACATTTTGATCCGTGTCATGTTTGTTGGCTCCTGCCGGGACACCATTTGTCCCATATTTCTCGGGCAGCTGCTGGGGATCGAGTCTTCTCGTGCTGCTGCCCTTGTACCTTGCACAAGCGCACTGTCATCAGACCACTCAGCCACAGGGTACCCTGGAGGAAGAGGACTAGCTCAAGGCCGGCTCTCTGAAGGAAAACATTAAAAGTCTTACTTTCCAGTTCACTGTTTCTTCAAAGTCAACAGGTAAAAATATCCACACTTAAGTTACTAAAGCTTTATAGAACTGCACCTTTCAGCAGGCAGTGGGGAGAGGGGCTACTGAGTGAGTGCAAGGGTGAGCGGGGTTGGGAAGAGATTTGTGTGTGTTTGTGTGGTGGGGGCTAGTACGGAGCATCGAGGTAATAGCAGGCGGAGCGGTGAGGGAGCAGCGGGGTGTGTCAAGAAGGTAGATTGTAAATAAAGTATATTATATGCGGAATGTAGTGACGGGCCTAGTTTTGAAGTTGGGTGATTTCCAATTTCCCCAGACAGGAACTGTGCCCTTCCAGCATGGCATTTTTGTTGCCTTAACCTTAGAGCATGGAAATGATATACATTATTTTCTATGGCGCAGCCTCTATGAATACATGACTGCAGTGAAAAGGCTACAAGTCCTCATTTGTTAAATGGTGGCATGTACCTAGAGCTTAGTCCTTTCATTGAGTGGTTGATTGTCAAGCAACCCCCTCCCCCAGGTTGCCAGCACCCTCCCCCCACCCTCCATTGAAGTGTCCCTTATTTTATTGCCACAGAGTTGGTCACCCTGCCCTGAATGCTTCCACCAAAAAGACCTCAGGTTCATCATGAGAATTCGATGACAGGGAAAAATTGCAAACAATGAGGTCCTACATCAATGTAAAAGCAAAATACTGCAGATGCTGGAAATTTGAAATAAAAACAGAAAATGCTGGAAAAACTCATCAGGTCTGGCAACATCTGTGGAGAGGGAAACAGAGTTAGTATTTCGAGTCCATATGACTTCTTCAGAGCTGAAGGTAGAAATATGATGGATTTTATACTGTTTAAGGGAGGTGGAGCAGGTGGAGCTAAACAGAAGATCAGGGGATAGGTGAGAGCTCAGCAGAGATTTGACAAAGATGTCATGGACACAAGACAATGGGAGCATTAATGGTATTGTTAAAGACTAAATAAGGTACTGATAGTCACATAAAGGTAAGACAACAGAATGTGTTAATAGCAGGACAAGGGTCAGCGCTCTGTGAAAGCAAATGATAAGAACAAGTGACAGATGCCCCTATGGGGTGGGGGAAAGCACATTGGGAGCAGTGAATACAGTAGACCAAATTGAAGGAGGTGCAAGTGAAGTGCTCCTTCACCTGAAAGGAGTGTTTGGGGCCTTGGACGGTGAGGAGGGTGGAGGTAAAGGGGCAGGTGTTGCATCTTCTGTGATTGCATGGGATGGTGCCATGGGAAGGGGATGAGCAGTTGGAGTTGATGGAGGAGTGCACTGGGGTGTCTTGGAGGAATCGGTCTCTACAGAATGCTGATTAGGGGATTGGGGGGGTGGAGAGGGGAAGGTATGTTTTGTGGTGGCATCACGCTAGGGTTGGCAGAAATGGCACAGGATGATCCTTTGAATTCGGAGGCTGGTGGGGTGAAAATTGAGGACAAGGGGGGATCCTGTCATGGTTCTGGGTGGGAGGGCAAGGGTCAGGGCATGGGTGCGGGAGATGGGTCAGACATGGTTGAGGGCCCTGTTAACCACAGTGGGAGGGAGTAGCCCTTGGTTCAGGAAAAAGAAAGACATGTCAGAAGCACTGTTAATCATGTCCTTCATCATGCTGAGCTCAACAGCATTGGGACCATGCTCAGAAAATTCAACTTAGATGGGCAAGTCATGTCTCCCACAATTACACAATTCCCAAGCAAATCTTCTATGGAGAATGAACCTGGGGCAAGTGACATCAATATGGTCATTACAAATGGTACAAGGACACCCTAAAAAAGATCCTTACAAACCCCTGCATTGCAGACCACTTCTCTTGGGAAAACACTGAAGTCAACCGGCCCACGTGGAGGCAAGCACTAAAATTTGATTCAGCATGCTTCAAGGATCATTTACGCCAAGCTCGCAACACCCAACATGTCCAGAGAAAGGCGAGAGGTGGCGCAACTGCAAAGGTTCCCCCAAACACCAATGACAACATGAACTGCCAGTTCAGTGGACATTCATGCCAATCTCGCATATCAGGCTCTTCAGTCATGAGGGGACCCATGGAAGACAATGAAATCATTTACAGCTTGGGAACACTCATAACAAGGAATCTACCATGACGTTTATCGATATGTATCTAATGAAAAAGTTACATTTGCTTGCCTTTTTTATCTGTACCACTTGATTTTCTGTTCTAATATTTTTGCCCCAATTTTTATGTCAACTTTTTCCCAATTGTAAATTTTCATGTCCTTTATTATGAGTTTTGCCAAGGTAAACTATGCCTTGTTGTGTCATGTAGAGGCAGGATTCCTCAAATCCCTTAAAACACCATCGCACCACCCATGGCTTCCCATCCCAATGGAACTAAGACAAAGAAGAGAGGAAAGCAGAATAAAGAGAAACAGCAACACAAATATATGAGAGACAGGTAAGAATTGCACAGAACCTATAGCATGGAAGTAAACCATTTAGTCAGTTGGTTTATGTGCCACATGAACTTCCTTCCACTATCATTCCCTCTTCCCACAATACTGCTGGAGCCCAAATTTTACTTTACTTCTAACAATGAGTATCAATATTCTCTGATTCATCACATGTCACACCACAGGAGATCGACTGGTAACATATTAAAAATTTACATCTGGAACTGTTGTCAACTCTTTTCATTATAAATTCCTATGTCCCATTGATAACGAAACTGCAATTCTAAAACTTAGGCTGAAATTACACTCTTTACCCCAGTGGAGGCACTGCAGCGATCACTTGATAGAATAAATGATGATAACCTAGGAAAAGTGGAGTTTCAAAGAGATTTAAGGGCCCATGAATATGTAATTAAGTAGTCAAATAAAAAAATAAAATGATTACTGAGACATTGGCTTTTATACTTAGGGTGGCTACAATATAAAGGGGGAGAAGTTTGGCTATAACTATACAAAGCCCTGGCTAACCTACATTTGGAGCACTGTGTACAGTTCTGGGTGCCGCACCTTAGGATATATTGGCCTTGGAAGGAGTGCAGGGCAGATTCACCAGAATGTTACCGTGCTTCAAACATTAGGTGATGAGCGATTACGTAAACTAGGCTTATATTCCCCAAAATATAAAATGTTAAGGGGTGTTTACAGCAGCTATGATAGCATAATAGTTATGTTACTGGACTATACGGAGATGTGAGTTCAAATCTCACCACAGCAGCTAGGAAATTTAAATTTGGTTAATTAAATAAATCTGGAATAAAAAAGCTACTACCAGTAATGATAACCATGCAACATCCAGATTTTTGTAAAATATATCTGGTTCACTTATGTCTTGTAGGGCAGGAAACCTTTTCTTCTTAGCCATTCTGCCCTAACTGTGACCACAAATCTACAGCAATATGATTGACTCTTAACTGCCTTCTGAAATGGCTTTGCAAGCCACTCAGGTATTATGAAATGTGATTCACATGGATAGTGGTTTAAGAAGATTGCTTACCATCACCTTCTCAAGGGCAAGTAGGGATGGGTAATAAATACTAACTTTACCAGTGATGTCCATAACCCCTGAATGAATAAAATCAAAACAACTGAGAACTGATAGGGTTTTAGAAATAAACTTTTTCTTCTGGTGGGGAAGCCTCAGCTGTTCGGGAGAGAAGTTAGGAAACACTACTTCACACAAAAGGTAGTGGAAGCATGAAATTCTTTCCGACAAGAATAAATAGATGCTAGCTCAGATAATACAGATAACCCGTGTTTAAAGCAAGTTCCAATAAAACATTTCCATTTTGGCCAGATTATAAATTTGAGGAACCTACTTAAACATCACAACTTTCCATTTTGATTTACACGGTTTCTTTTCATCCAAACACCAATTTGGTTGTTCATTGCGCATGTGCTAGGAATCGTGCTGACAAAGAAGCGTGCACCGCAATGGGAACCAGGCTTACTTATTATGCATGCATCGAGAATCATGCCTGAACTGTTTTTGGCGATATTCTACGAAACCTCACCCTGTTGAAGATTGTGCATATCTGTAGGAGTGCTTTATTTTACAGTATTTAAAATTTTACTTAACATTAATTGCAAGTTGTGAAATCTAGCTGTGCTGAACTATGCAGTAGTGTAAGTGCTATGTACTGTATAAAATTAACCTCAATCATGCCTAAGTGACAGTCTACTTCAACTCCCCCAGGAAGACTTAATTTAGAGGTTAAGTTTAATGTGCTTGAGAAAGTCTATTGTGTGATTGATATTCCAAATTCCAATAAACTGGCTGAATGTACTGTGCGTACTATTAGGAAAAGTCGAGATAAAATAAAGGTCAGCGGTCAGAGTGTAACTCTTTCAACTGCCAAGAGATTACAACACCTGTGTAGCTGTATGGTGGAGAGAATGGAGCACTTACTGGGCATTTGGATTGAAGATCAGTGCCACTGGTGAGTTCCTTTACGCACTGCTGTAATTCAGGTGAAAGCTAAGAGTCCCTTTGAAAATTTGAAATTAAGGGAGGGTGAAGCAGGTTCAAATCAATCATTTAAAGTAAGGTCAGGCTGGTTTGAGCATTTCAAATTTACGTATCCTGAAATTTACTGGGGAGCAAATGCTGACTCAAATGCCTCAGATGCATGTCCTGCAATTTTAAAGACCATTATTGAGGGGAAGGCTATTTACCCTGTCAAGTCTTCTTGACAAGACGGGTCTCTATTGGAAAAAAAATGACCAAACAGAACTTACATTTCTGGAGAAGAAGTGCATGCTCCTGGTTTAAGGCTACAAAATATAGGTTTGACGGTTCTTGGGTCTAATACTGAGGGAGATTTTAGCTTGAAACCTATGCTTGTGTACCACAGTGAAAATACAAGTGCTCTAAAGGGGTATATTAAAGCTTCTCATCCTGTTATATGACAGTCTAACAAAAATGAATGGGGAACCAGGAAGATTTTTGAAGATTGGTTTATTTCTTACTTTTGCCCTCCTGTTGAAAATTGTGATGAATGTTGCCCATAAAACATTGTTTCTAGACAATGCCCTTGGTCATGCCATAAACTTGTATGAATTGTCTGATAACATGAGGGTTGGATATCTCCCAATGAATACTAGGGTTTTAATCTAGCCTATGGATCAAGGTGCAATCACTACATTCAAGACACATTACCTAAGGAAGACATTAGCACAGTTTATTCACAAAACTGATGGAGAGGATAAGCCCACAGTTCATGAGTTTTGGTGAAATTTCAACATCATGCATGACATTAAGTTGAGTCTTGGGATGAAGTTCAACCATCAACATTAAATACAGTTTGGCACAAGATTTGGCCTGAATGTGTGTATAATTTTTGTGGGTTTACCCCTAATGAAAATGCAGCTGATATAAATGGGATTGTTAACCTTCTACACACTGGGTTTTGATTACGTTCATGCAGGTAATGTGGAGGAATTGTTGCACTCTCAATGAAGCATTTTCAGATGAAGATCTGATGGAGTTGAACAAGATGAGTGCAAGTTTTGGAGAAGATGATAAAGACAATGAAGAAACGAGTAACTCATCAAATCATAATGAGGAAATTAAATAAGTTATTCAGTTTAGCTGATGAGTTGCAGCCTATCACTCATGATGAGGACCCTCTGGTAAATTGGAACTCCAGCATTCGCCATGACTTGAATAAATCTGCTCAATGTTAGAGACCAATTTACAGGAAGAGGCAGAAGTTTTCCAAGCAGATGAGAATGAACCAATTTTTCAAGAAAAATCAATCGTCAACTTCACACACCATAAACTCTTCAACAGCTCTTGCTCCTCCAGTTACTGCTACCCAGTCAGATAGTGTTGAGTCTTCTAGAGACTCATTCAACTAATCTTCATTCTCCACCATATTGTATAGTACTGTAATTTAAATGCCAATAAAACAATTTGACATTTTGTCATTTATTCCTATATTTCAGTGTTTGATACATAAATTGCATTAAATATATTAAATTGATACATTCAATGTTTTTTAATGTAAGAATTACAGCTCCGGAACATAATCCACCCTTATCATATGCTTTCTTGTGGGAGGTGAGTTTTGGTTGGCACATTTTCATTTAGCATGCCATTTTTCAGGAATTTTAAATCTGAGATCAATAGATTTTTTGCTAGACAATTCCTATTTCTCATCTGCATGCTGCCCTTTGGCAACATCATCCGAAGGCACGGCATTAGTTTTCACATGTACGTTGACGGCACCCAGCTCTACCTCACCATCACTTCTCTCGACTTCCACTGTTGCAAAATTGTCACTCTACTTATCCAACATCCAGTAATGGATAAGCAGAAATTTCCTCCAATTAAATAATGGGAAGGCTAAAGCCATTGTTTTCAGTCCCCATTTCAAACTCCGTTCCTCTCCCTGGCAACTGTCTGAAATTAAGCCAGTCTGTTCGCAATCTTAGTCAGCAGAATTTTACATGACCACTTGCTTTACAAGATTTGATTCTCCTAATAAACCTGTCTTGGATGAACCAGGTGGATCAGAAGAGATGATAAACACACAGAGTAATGAGGGATTCATGTTGCAAGTAGTCTCCAATGGGTGTGAAATTGGAAAATATTGCACCTGCGATGGCTTTGTGATCAACTTGGTCCATGTTCTCAACTTCGTTTGATCCTGAAATGAACTGACCTCACGTTTGTGCCATCTCTAAGACTGTCTTGTTCTACCTTTGTAACTTCGCCTCTGTCTCTGCTCATCAGTTGCTGAAACCCTCATCCATGCCTTTGTTACCTCTACGTTTTACTATTCCATCACACTCCTGACTGGTCTCCCACATTCTCTCTAAACTTGAGGTCATCCAAAACTCTGCTGCCTGTGCCTTAACTCTCAGCAAGTGCTGTTCACCTATCAACTCTGTTCGCTGAACTTCATTGGATTCCAGTCAAGCAATGTCATGATTTTAAAATTCTCACCCTTCTTTCAAATCCCTCATTGGCCTTGTCCCTCATATCTCTGTAATCTTCTTCCCACAACCCTTAAGATATCTATCTTCTCTAATTCTGGCTACCTGTACATTCCCAATCATAATTGCTCGACCATTGATGGCTGTGCTTTCAGTTGCCTAGGCCCCAAGGCCTGGAATGCCCTCCCCACATCTCTCTGCCTCACTTTCCTCCTTTAAAACACTTAAGACCTACCTCTGTGACCAAGCTTTTGGTCATTTAACCTAATATCTTGTTGTTGTAAACAAGGATATAAAAAGATATGGTGTTAAGGTGCAGATCAGCTATGATCTCATTAAATGGTGGAACAGCTTCAAGGGGCAAAATGGTCATATCACCTGCATAGCCATCTGACTCTACCCTTAGAAAAGAAAGTTGGCATTCAAGGCCAGTGCCAGCTGGGTGCACAATATTCATGAAAAGGCATGATTTAGTACTCTGTCAGAAAACAAAAATTTGTTAGCATCTGCACTTGACAATAGAAATCAACAAATTCCATTGATTCATCACCTGACAAAGAGAAGAATGCATAACTTGGCCCGCATTGGAAAATTGGACGAAACACCAACAAACAAGACATGCCAGCAAACAAGACTATTACCAAGATTGTTGGAAAAATCCGTCCTTGTAAAGACAACTGGCCACAAGATGACACAGTTTATAGCGGTTCTACCTTGTATGGCAGATGGCACAAAATTAAAGCCTATGATAATATTCAAATAAAAAATGCTCCTTGAAAAGAAATTTCAGAAAAGCATTGTCATCCATGTTCATGAGAAAGGTTGGATGGATAAAGGCAGTTACAAGAAACGGGCTAAAGAAGTGTGGAATTTGAGACCAAGGGGACTATGTAAAAGAAAACGTTTGCTCATCTCTTTCAAATCCCACCTTGTTAATGATGTAATCAACTTGTAAGATCGACCAACACCGCTGTGGTAGTTATTCGCAGCAGTCTTACCAGTGTTGTTCAGCCCTTGAAGGAGTGTAAGGGGTGATGGTGAACTGGACTTGGTACAAGTTAGGACATGGATGGCAGAATTTTACATGACCACTTGCTTTATAAGATTTGATTCTCCTAAATCCGTGATAAACCTGCCATGGATGAACCAAATGGATCAGAAGCGATGGTAAATACACTGGGAGTAATGAGGGATTCCTGTTGCAAATAGTCTCCAATGGGTGTGAAATCAGAACATATTGCATCTGCGATGGCATTGTGATCAGCTTGGTCCATGTTCTCAAAGCTCGAGCTGCTGCAACTGACGACACTTCCTACACCTATGGTTATTGAGGACACAAGAAACGTCCACATGGAAAATTATGAGAGGTCAGAGCTTCCCTTCCATTCCTCTATTAGATAATAAAACTTACTATGTGAAAAAGGAAGTCGCAGCAGCAACTCACTTCCCTTCTGCTAACTCACTTAAACATAGGGAAGTTCTCTTAAATGTTTTACCTAACCCTTATTATCTAAAAAAAAATTTTTTTTAAAATTCCCAACTGTTTAGGTTCCTTATTCTTTCTTGAAGACACGTTAATAGATTATGTGGTCAACCTGAATTTCAGGCATTTTTTAATTGATTAAAATCACATTGGTCTTGTTCATTGGCTGAAATCTGTAGGTTCCTGCATTTGCCTTTTAATAAATCAACTGTAATAATTAATTAATAATCACAACATGGCTTGTCATTCATAATCTGATCAGATTAATAATTTGAAAAAATAAAAACAAAACTGAAGTGTGTAAATGTTTTGGGTATTTAATCATTTTTTATATTATTTATGCATCTATAATAAAATCAAATCATTAACTTATACAGGATTGTACTTCAATTCTGAAATTTTTGGGCTTTGATCCCTGAAAAACTAAAGACAACTTCTTCATGAGGTATATGAAAAATTACAAATTTTTTTAAGCCAAAAATCATGGTCCAGCTTTTATGCGAGATCAACTTTTACAGGGATATATGTGGTCTGTGAGTTGATGCCCAAATAAGGTGATGCATAATTCAAATATTGCCGAATTACCAAAAAATTGCTTTAAAAAATGCATTGTTTCTGTAATGAGAAGGCCTTAACTGCATCATGCTAATTTTACTAAAATGCAATTTATGTTCCAATGTGACATATGTTTTGAATATATAGGGTCCTAATTTTTCCATCAACTACCAGTATGTGTGAAAAAGAACATACTGAATATGGGTAATCTGTGCCACTTGCCTGGGACCAATGTAACTGTATTTAGAGCAGATTAAATTGTCTCAGTTTTCCTAGTCTCTGTTTTTATGTCAGCAGAAGCATTAACAAAATGTAAAAGCTCCAAGTTGATTTTCTAATGCTTCATACATGGGAGACCTAGGTCCAGACAAAACCTTCAGTCCATTTATCTAATTAGACTAAAATAACAAACTCTACCTCTAATCCTGTTAGAGTGCTAAAGACATCATAGGATAAGAGCTTTAAACCCCTACTGTTGACTGCTGCTATGTTAAACTGCCTTGCCATTATGAAAGTTAGGAATTAGAATGCTTTAAAAAGACTAATAATTAGGTTCTGTTCTTTTATTAGCTGGTTTCAAAACACTCACAGGATTATATTGTAAATTATAAGGTTAGAAGCAATGCTGTTTCAGTCTTGTTCTTTATTTGCTTTTACATGTTTCTGTGGATTAATCATTTGAAACAAATAGAAGTCATATAAGCCTCTTTTGCACATTAAATTAAATGCTCAATTAACTCATACTCAAATACCAATTACTACTGAGTGAGGAAGCAGTAAAAATGAACTCAACTAGGTACACCAGTGAAACAGAGTACTGTGATTTCATGAGAATTGATCTGTCTACTTATTTTAAACTGAACAAATAAGAAACATGTTAACGTTATCATATAATCAGACTTTGATCTTTATAAGTATGAAGCGGCTTGGTTCTGGGCTGGATTTTCGCTACGAAGGCGGGTAGCTTGAGTTTGGAAACTTGCCAACTCGACAGACCATCCTTGGTTTAAAGAGCCCCGTTACACTCATGTTTTGCACCGGGGAGGCAGTGGCGGAATAGAGTCAGGCCGGCTGACCCCAAAAGCAGATCCTAGGTGGCCACGAGGGTGGGTAAGTGCCAGGGCGGGCTGACTAGAAAGCCTGCCTCAGTTGTCCGGGACTTGGTCTCAGACTCCCATGTCCCTTCCATGCCAACTCTTGCCTTCACCCACCCCATGCCTCCTCATGCCACCTCATACCCCATACCACCTCACCCTCATGCCACATCCAGAGCACTCACCCAGTATCCAATATGGGCAGACCTCAGGAGATGAAAAAGTTCAATTCAGTAACCACATCAAAGACAGCTAATTTTTTAATAGCCTCTGTATAACTATCAATCAAAATGTGAACCTAGCACCTCCACTGAGATAAGTCCCTTTGTTGCTTTGAAACTCAACCAAGCATTCATACTGCCCTCAGCTGTAATAACAGCCCTTGGGAAATGTCAAAAAAGAAATCTATTGACACTTCAGGTATTTTTTTTCCAGCCTACATCAGTAACATCAATCTGTGAGGGGAGACTTCAGCCTGAGTGAGACAGAGACAGAGACTGAGTGAGTATATTTGGGAATTTGGTTCAAAGTGGGAATTCAACTGGTAAATCTTTTTCGAGTTCAATTTTGGAGTAAGAGTCAGATTCTAACCTAGAACTAGCAACCTAAAATTAACAGCCTTTAAGTAAGTTAACTGGCCTGGTTAAACAGGCATCTGACTTAGTGTCGGTTAACTGTTAATCACCTGAAAGCCCTTTGCCTGAATAGGGCCTAAATTATGTGTTGATAAATGTAGCAGAAAGCTAGGCTAGAGAAAGACTCATCACAGATCTATGTAAGAAAGGGACATTTAAGTCCATAATCAGTAAGAGGTGCACGATCTGTGAGGGGAGACTTAGGCCTAAGTGGGACAGAGATCGAGTGAGTATATTTGGGAATTTGGTTCAAAGTGGGAATTCGGTGCATAGGGGGAAAGAGGCGCTTTAGGTAAGGTTTACTGCAAGAAGTGCGACTTAGAATAGAGAGCTGGGGGTAAGGTAATTAAGGAAGTTAGGGAAGGAAGGGAAAGAGGTGCTCTTTTGCTTTCTGCTTTCTAACTTTCTCAGCCTTCAGGGAGTGGCCATACTCTGCTGCAGCAGAAGAAGCTAGTTATTTGGTGAGTATCTGGTAAGTGACTAAGGTTTATTCTATTCCTAAAGTTCAAAATAGTCTAGCAACTGATGGTAAGGTTAATAAAAAATATAAAAGCAAAAGTAAAATATATAATTTAATAAAATAATTAAATAGTTAACTAGAACACATTAAGGATGTTAGAACAGGTGATGTGTCACAGCTGCAGCATGTGGGAGCTCCTGGATGCCAGTTTGATCCAGGGCAAACACTTCTGCAGTAAGTGTTTGAAGTTTAAGCAGCTTCAGCTCAGACTTTATGAGCTGGAAGCTGAACTATAGACACTGTGATGCATCAGGGAGGGGGAAAGTTACCTGGATTCTTTGTGCCAGGAGGCATTCACACTTCTTAGGACAGGGTCTTCTGATTTGGTTAGTGGCCAGGGACAGGAGAGTGTGACTGCGAGTGAGGCAGGTAAGAGAACTCGGAGGGCAGGAGCCTCAGCCTTTACAATTGTCCAACAGGTTTGAGGTTTTTTCAGCTTGTTTAGATGAGAGTGGCACCTGCAGGGAGGATGAGCTGGCTGGCAATGGCACCCTGGTACTGGAAGCTATTCAAGTGAGTGGAGAAAACATCCACAAACATTCAGTCCCTCCACCACTGATGCACAGTAGCAGCAATGTGTACCCATCTATAAGTTACACTGCAGGAATTCATCAAGGCTCCTTCGACAGCACCTTCCAAACCCACAACCACTACCACCTAGAAGTCAAGGGCAGCAGATAGATGGGAACATCACCACCTGGAATTTCCCCTCCAAGTCACTCACCATCCTGACTTGGAAATATATTGCCGTTCCTTCACTGTCGCTGGGTCAAAATCCTGGAACTCCCTTCCTAACAAAACTGTGGGTGTACCTATACCATATGGACTGCTGTGGTTCAAGAAGGCAGCTCGCCACCACCTTCTCAAGGGCAACTAGGGATGGGTAATAAATGCTGGCCCAGCCAGCAAAGCCCACATCCCATGAATGAATAAAAAAAGGAATGTAGTAGTAGGGAATAATATGGTCAGAGGGATTGACACCGTTCTCTGCAGCAAAGAGCGTGAGTCCAGACGGCTGCGTTGCCTGCCCGGTGCCAGGGTGTGGGACATCTGCTTGGGGCTGGAGAGGAACTTGCAGTGGGAGGGGGAGGACCCAGTCACCGCATCCATATAGATACCAACGACATAGGCAGGACAAGGAAGGAGGTTCTGCATAGCCAGTATGAGGGCCTAGGCACCAAATTAAGGAGCAGAACCTCAAAGGTCATAATCTCTGGATTATTACCTGAGCCACATGCAAATTGGCATAGGACAAATCAGATTAGGGAGATAAATGTGTGACTCAAAGACTGGTGTGAGAGAAGTGGGTTCTGGTTCGTGAGGCACTGGCACCAGTACTGGGGAAAGTGGGATCTGCACCATTGGGACACCTGAACTATGCTGGGACCGGTGTTCTTATGAGCCACATAACTAGGGAAGTAGAGAAGGTTTTAAACTAAATAGTCGGGGCAAGGGATCAAATTTGGGAAGATGTGGTAAATCAAAGAGCAGAGACAAGACAAAAGAAAAAGGTATTATTATGGGAAATGAAAAACAGACTGACAGGAAGGGATAGAGAGTACAAATCTAATGGTAAATCAACAGATGAAACTAGAGGTTATAAAAAGAATAAAAGGATAAAAACTAAAAGCTCTGTACCTGAATGCACATAACATTCAAAATGAAATAGATGAATTTAGAGTGCACATAGAAATAAATAATTACGATTTGATAGCCATTACGGAGACATGGCTGCAGGAAAACATGGATTGGGACCATGGAGGGGCTGAATGGCCTACTCCTGCTCCTTGTCGTATGTTTGTATGTCAGTCAAAGTAATCCAGAGGAGAGTGGTTTTTTTCCTAAACACTAACTAATAGTTTAAGCCTGTTTTTTCATGTTTAAAGGACTGGGGATTTAAAAAGCTTCAGGTAATTACACTTAAACCGACCTTTCCCGCCCTTCACAAGTGTTTACGTCTACTCCATAAATCTGTGATTCCCAAACTGCGGGTTAAGGTCCTTGGAAAAGCGAAAATGTGGTTTTCAGTAATAATTTCAATTGGCCCTGCTGAGTTCAGGTTTCCTGCCAGTGAGATTCACCCCTCCACCCCCCTCTCCATCCCCCTGCTGGTAAAAGGTGGGATCTGTCAGAAAAAGGGAGCTGGGGATGCAGATCCCACCTATCGTTTTTAATGGTGTCAGGAGTCACCTAACTCCGCAAAAATCCAGCCCTCTATCTATATGATACAAACACGGATGAAAATGAATTGGTTTAGGCAAAACCCCTAATAAATGCTCCAAATGTTGAGTAAAATTTCAAAATGCTGGAAGTGGGCATTGCATCGTGACCCAGAATGTGGAACTTGCTAACACAAGGGGCAGTTTAGGTGAATAGTATAGGTGAGTTTGATTGAAAGTTGGAAAAAACATGGGAGAGAAAGGGATAGGAAGTTATGCTGATAGGGTCAGATGAATAGTAGAAGGCACATGTAGAGCAGAAACACCAGTATAGAGCAGTGGAGCTGAATGGCCTGTTTTTGTGCTGAACATTCTATGTAATTTTAATCAGAGCCTGAAAGAAAGATGCATGATTGCTTTGTGTGGGGTTCTGCATCAGTGCCTCATTGATCATTTTTAGGTTCTTGGCATCAAAATCTTTGTGTCCAACATTTCTATTTGTTGGTGCTGGAAGATGATCCACAATTAAAGTCCAACCTCCATCAGTTGGAACCTTAATTTTATAAAGTTAGAATGCAGTCAGTATTTCAACATTGGCTACTTTCCCATGGCTCCTAGGCTTCATTAGATACTTCCAAACAAAATAGAAAATAAAAGTGTGGAATCTTTTCCAGTTATGGAATTTTCTCTAACATTCTAGAGTTCGGCTGCAATCTCAAAAATTTCTATCTGTTCCCATTTTGGGTTAAGCCTTTAGAATATTGAACAATGTAAACAATTTTATGATGTGAATAAAATGTTTTTATTCCCATAAAAATATACTGAACCACATCTCGGATCACACATTGAGAAATATTTTCTGAGGTTTTATTTTAGTGAAGAAGATTTTTCATTAGAATGGTTTTAAAGGATTGTTCATCTTGAAAATCTTTTCCGTTCTTAAGTAAGGATATTAAAATACAAATCATCCAATCCAACTGCAATACATCATTAACAAATTATTGATGTGAATAAAATGTTTTTATTCCCATAAAAATATACTGAACCACATCTCGGATCACACATTGAGAAATATTTTCTGAGGTTTTATTTTAGTAAAGAAGATTTTTCATTAGAATAGTTTTAAAGGATTGTTCATCTTGAAAGTCTTTTCCGTTCTTAAGTAAGGATATTAAAATACAAATCATCCAATCCAACTGCAATACATCATTAACAAATTATTGATCCAACTTTTTTTCAATGGAGGACCAACTTTATGATCTTTTCTGTGAAGATTTTCTTGGGTATTTGCACAAAGCATTCTATGAATATAAGTGTAATACATGAGGTCATGTTGGGGTTGTATAGAATCTTGGTGAGGCCACAGCTGGAGTACTGTGTGCAGTTCTGGTCGCCATATTATAGGAAGGATGGGATTGCACTGGAGGGGGTGCAGAGGCGATTCACCAGGATGTTGTCTGGGATGAAACATTGAAGTTATGAAGAGAGGTTGGATAGACTTGGGTTGTTTTCGTTGGAGCAGAGAAGAATGAGGAGCGACCTGATCGAGGTACAAGATTATGAGGGGAATGGACAGGGTGGATAGGGAGCAGCTGTTCCCCTTAGTTGAAGGGTCAGTCACAACGGGGCATAAGCTCAAGGTGAGGGGCAGGAGGTTTGGGGGGGGGTGTGAGGAAAAACTTTTTTACCCAGAGGGTGGTGGCGGTCTGGAATGCACTGCCTGGGAGGGTGGTGGAGGCGGGTTGCCTCACATCCTTTAAAAAGTACCTGGATGAGCTCTTGACATGTCGTAACATTCAAGGCTATGAGCCAAGTGGTGGTAAATGGGATTAGGTGTTTCTCATGTATCGGTGCAGACTCGATGGGCCGAAGGGTCTCTTCTGCACTGTGATTCTGTGAAGTGATCTATTGATAAGGACTAGATCTAGTATTACCAGAAGATTTGGGTTGAAATTGCGCTGTGTGATAATAGTTAATGAAACTGTTAATGCATGCAACAACATCAACGCCCTATATTTACATAGCACCTTTAAAGTACAAAAGACACCATGACATCACACAGAAGCCTATTCAGACAAAAAAAGATATTAAGCCAAAAAGAGATATTAGAAAAGTGATGAAGACAGGTCAAAATAGCAGGTTTCAAAGAGGGATTTAAAGGAATAGAGGGCGTTGGGGTGATTTAGGGGGGCATTCCATAGCATAGCGCTTAGATGGCTGAAGGCACTGTTGCCAGTGGTGGGGTGAAGGGAGTGTGGTTGCACAAGAGGTCAGAATTCCACAAGCGTAGATTCTGGGGAGCGTTATAGGACTGGAAGATGCTATAGAAATAGGGAAAGGCAATGCTATGAATTATTATTAGCATGTGGATCAGAACTTTAAATTAGTTATGGAGGATAGAAACCAGTGTAGGCCCACAAGAACACAAGGAATAGGAGCAGGAGTAGACCATATGTCCCATCAAGCCTGCTCCACCATACAGTACAATCATGGCTGACATTGGGCTTCAACTCCATTTTCCCACACTCCCCATGTCCCTTAATTCCCTGAGAGACGAAAAATCTGTCTGTCCCAGCCTTAAATGTAATCAAGGATGGGGAATCCACAACCCTCTAGGGTAGAGAATTCCAAAGATTCACAACCCTTTGAGTGAAGTTCTCTTCATCTCAGCCCTAAATGATCAGCCCCTTATCCTGAGATTGTGCTCCCATATTTTAATCACCAGACCAGTGAAAACAATCTGAGTGTTTACCCTATCAAAGCCCCTTCAGAATTTTGTAGGTTTCAATGAGATCGCCTCTCATTCTTCTAAATGCCAGAGAATATAAGCCTAATTTATTTAGCCTACGTGCTAGGATAAACCCTCATCCCAGGGACCAATTTAATGAAACTTTACTATATCGCCTCCAATGTAAGTATATCCTTTCTTAAATGTGGACACCAAAACTGCACACAGTATTCCAAATGTGGTCTCACCAAAACCCTGTATAACTGCTAGGTGATGTCCTTAACCCTGGCAACAGACAGGCAACGCAACCTTCAGAGCACCCAGTCATGGCTGCAGAGAACAGCATCTATCTGCCTGACTATACTATCTCCTATTACCACCACGTTCCTTTTTGCTCCCCCCGCGTGAATGGCATGGTGCCATGGCCAGTCCAGTCAATCATCTTGCAGTCTTTCTCCTCATCCACACAGGCAGTGAGCACCTCATACCTGTTGAACAAAGTCAGGGGCTGAGGCTCGTCCATTACTATATGCTGATTCTCTATTCCTGCCAGACTCATAATCACGCCCTCCTGTCCATGACCATTGACCAACTCTAAGGTTCTGCCTAACCTAAGGGTGTGAATGCCTTCTGGAACAAAGTGTCGAGGTAACCCTTCCCCCTCCCTGATGCCCTGCAATGTCCACAACTCAGACTCCAGCTCAGCACCTCTGAGCTGAAGTTGCCTAAGCTGCGTACTCTTACTACAGACATGGTTATCCAGGGTTGCAGTTGAATTTCATGGATTCCCACATGCTGCAGTCACAGCGCACCACCAGCCCTGCCATTTCTGTCCAACCTTCTTTATTTAATGAGTTAGTTAATGATTTATACAGATAAAGTCAAAGAAGATTGCTCTCACCTAGCTTGGAGACAAGGAAGAAAACTCACCAATTCCTGGAGGCTGAAAAAAGGTAGAAAAAAAGGAGCACCTCTTTGCCCATCTGCACCAAATTTCCATCTGGACCAAATTCCCAACTACACACTCTGGGAGGAATTGTCCCTGATTTTCACTAAGTGCGGTAGTGGGTGGGAAAAAAGTCATCTTACTGGCGAGCTGCAATGGTGGATTTTTGTGCCGCATCATCCCACACCCGGCACATCCTGCCTCATTAATAATGCATTCATTGGAAACAGTCCGGGCCGCTGGCAGGGGGCTCGAATTTGCCTGTCATGCCCTGACCTCAACGTTTCATCACGCCAGGTGCCATATTTAAAGTGCACCAGAGCGCATGCCTAATTCATGTTTGCAGACCAGGACTGCTCCAAACGACAGATGGCCCAAAAGCAAAGAAGACAGCAGCCCCCAAATTTAGTTGACGCCTCTCTGGGGCACCTGCTGGACGCAGTGGGCGGTTGCCGCAATGTCCTCTACCCTGCTTTGGCCGCAGGAGGTCCACCAGGGTCACCAGTCTAGCCTGAGAGGTGGTGGCAGCAGCGGTCAGTGCCACTGGAGCACAGAGGATGTCAGCCATCCAGTGCAGGAAGAGGAAGAATGCTCTCATCCGTTCTGCCAGGGTAAGTCAACCACCTCATCACTCTCAACTCTCACACTCCCAAACCCACCACACATCCACAGGGATCTCACACCTCAAGAGACAACAACATTAACATACACAACTTCACATCTCCATCAAGCTCATATCCTCTGGAGCTCACATCCTCATCCCATCCATGGCTCCGCTCACCACACAAACATTCCACGAAGTGCCAAGCATCCTGCTCACACTAGCTCCATCTGTTTCCATGCAGGAGAAGCTGGCTCACAACAGCAGGGAGTGGTTCCAGACTGAGGGTGGAGTCACCCACATTAGGCCTCTCACTCACTTTGAGGAACGTGTCATCATGCTGACTGGTGAGTGTGTGGAACGTGTCTATGACGATGGTGAGGTCGACGGCGAACACCCACCTGAGGATCCTGCACCACATTGTCCCTCACTCAACGCAACTGAGTGCTGTCTCTCTCTCCTGCTTTTGACTCTGCTACCATACAGTAATTATCACTACATTGGTTCACAGGGAGTTCTGCCAAGTGACTGATGTCCCGAGCTAGCCAGTCCCTCAGTTCCATCCAGGTCCTCATCCCCAGCGAAGAGGAAATGTCCTCCATTGAAGATCTGGAAATAAGCAGCCTGGAAGACCTGTCACCATGCTTACCCACACCCTCCACAGTGAAGAGACACACACCTCGGTGGGACCTAGATCTAGAGCAGTTTTGGGTTCACAACCTGGTGGTCACCACACGGTCATGTGTGTACCGCAGAAGGAGGCAGGATCAGCCAATCTCCCTGGCACTCAGAGGACTGCTGAGGAAGAGGTATCTGTGAGGTCCGGGTCAGATGACGAGCCTCTGGATTCGGTCTTCCAACTTATTGTTGCGAGTCAGCAGAAGGTGGGGCAACATCACGCAGAGTTGTTGAAAGCCTTCAACAGAGTGACATGCAAGTTGGAGAAGCATGTCTGCTTGCTCTCTGATGAAGTGGTGCCCACATGTGCGCACATGGCGGTCTCCATGGGAAGGATAGCAGATGCCATGGAGACCCTGGTTCTGTAGAACGCAGAGATGCGCACGGACCTACACTCCATCGCAGTTGCCATGGGTGTGTTCCCACAGTGGCAATGTGAGAGGGAGACTGGGCACCTCGACATCCCTCCAGGTGCTCCTTCCCCTCAAGGAGTCAGGCCGGGGCCCTTGTGCACCTGAAGGGAGACGGAGTGGCCATGAACATCCCTGGGTCATCCACTTAGGAAACGTAGAGGCTGGCATAGATCTCTGTGTCCCCTTTGCCTGTGACCGCCCCCATTCCGCCGGCCCCCCCCACAGCCTCGAGCCTCGTCCTCTGTGACTGCAGAGGGAGCAGCTGGCCCACAGGACAGCCAAAGCAAGCTGGGGCCCTCAAGCTTTGGGACTCCAGAGGACACATGCCGAAGTCATCAGAGGAAACAGGCCAACCATTGCACAGGCTGTCTCCACCCCTGCTGCGGATGTCAGGGCAGCACCTAGAAGTGGTAGGCCGAGAAAAATTAAGAAATTCTAATCACAAGTGATTGCACGGATGAACATATTTTGTCACTTAATAATCTGAAAATATATTCACTTTCACTGAATAATGTGTAATGTTGTCTTTCAGCTTAATTGACAGGCTTCAAAGTCCTCCCCCTGCATCCCCACCCTAGCAGTTCAGCTGCATGTAGCCTGACCAGGAATGATTCTGGAGGGAGAAGTGTGTGTGTGTGTGGCAGGGCCTTTCGGAGCCTCATGCAAACACTCTCTCACCACGCGGAGCCTTCATCCATCACACTCATCCCAATGTCCTGAGCATTTTCAATGCTGCCTGCTAGGATTCTCTTTCAATTGTCCATCTGACTGACCTGTATCTCCGCCCACCCACTCCCTGCAGCACCCATGCCCGTCCAACATGAGGCTCTGCTCACTTTTGACTTCGGCAATGATGGTCGTAGTCAAGTTTTTAAACAGCTCCCCCGTCCTTTCCCCTCTCCCAGTCACCTATGTTCTTTCCCCCATCAGTGTTGACCCCCCTGGCAGCACCTTCCACCTCCCCACTGTCACCCTTTTCTTTCCAGGATGTGCAGGTGAACGTGCACGTTCCCTACCTTCCTGAAAGTCCCACCCCTATCCACATTGACCTCCCCGACCTCCTGCTTCCCACTACCAAGATCCGTGTCTACCTCTGAGGTGCCACCAACCGCCCTCACCATCCCTTCTACTGCTGCCGATGCATGCTCACCCTATCACCCTTCCTGCTCCCTCTGCCTCCTCTCATACTCCATTACCTCTTACCACGCCCACCTTCGGTTTGCTCCCCAGGAGGCAGTCATTGACTGCACAGACTCCTCCCTTGCACGTTCATCTGGATATGCCCCACCCTCCTCCAGCCTAACTTCCTCCTCCACCCTTACTCCACTCACTCTTCACCCTCCCTCCAAACACCATCCCTTACACCTACCTTCCCACTTGCCACATTCTCCCCGTTACATCCTCCTCCCCGCTGTACTACCTCCTCCCCCCTACTCTCAACTTCACCACCCCCTGACACCCTCATCCCTCCCCCCCCCCCCCCAACTTCACCAATCCCGACACCTTCGTAGCCCCTTCCCAAGCTTACCCTCCCCGAGACCTTCGTCCCCCACTCCCAAACTCACCCTCAGTGCACCTTCTTCTCCCACTCACGGCTGGACCTTCCTCTCCTGCCACCTGTCCCCCACCCACCCCTCCCGGCCCTTGATCATCTATAGCAGCCCATGACCAAGACTGTGATGCTCCAAGGCAGACCTGGGACATCAATGGAGACCTCCCACCATCTGTGAGCTGCTTCACAGGGGAGCCATGTCCATGAGAATCTACCCAGCATGCGATACATGTGTCCTTCCAGGCTCCAGTAGCTATAGGCCTCCAGCGTCTTCTGCTCCTTGGATGTCCACAACCTGAACAAGGCCCTAACGGTAAGTCCCAACTTCTACACATCACACTTGTCCAGACGTGTTCTGGGCCAGCGTGTTTTCCTGCTGGCGTAATAGTAAATCTGGCGTGTGGGGACGATTCCTGTCGGGCCTTACTTGGCATTCCATTACTGGGGTGCAAATCAGGTTCACGCCAGCCTCCAACGGCATTAGTGGACACCATTGGATCATCCCACTGTGCTTTCACGCCAGCGTGAAACTGGTTCTTGGCCTTCTAGCCATATTGTCCCCCCCGCCATGAGACTCGACACCAATGGGGCCGGAAAATTCCAGCCTCTGTCTATGTCTCATCAGGAATGATCTCCTCTCCATGCACAGTTAGAAAAACTTGTCTGCTTATATAGAGCCTCTGATGAGTGACTAGCTATCTTAACTTCCTGCTACAGTAATTAACACCTAGTGAACCAATCATTTTCAGCTGATTGACAGATAACTTCCTCTTCCAGACCATTTTCTGTTTAACAGGGCTATTTAACACACTTGAAGGTTGAAAGTTCTATGTCAGAGCCTGACTCTTAATCTAAATTTAAATTTGAGGAAAAACTTACCACATAAACCAAATTACCAGCTACACACTCTGGCCGGCATTTTCCGGCTCCATTGTGGGCGAAACCCGCCGGGGGCAAGGCGGCACCCCAGCCAGAAATCCATTGACTTGCGACGGGACCAGACGATCCCGGCAGCGGGCAGGTGTGGAAAATCCCGCTCTCTGGCATAGTCTCCTCTCCCTGCATCCCCTTACTCCGTCAAGGACATAAGTGAACCAAAAGGGTTTTTCCGGCAATTGGCGATCACTATTATTGTGACTAGCTTTCAATTCCAGATTCTATTAATTGAGTTTATGTTCCACCAGCTGCCCTGATGGAATTTGAGCCCAAGTCCCCAAAACATTAGCCTGAGCCTCTGGATTACTATTCCAGTGACATTACCGCTATGTCACCATCTCCCTGTAAAGCCCCACATAATCTGACCTGTAAGGAAATATCAAGGCAGGTGACCAAAAGCTTGGTCAAAGAGGTAAGTTTTATAGAGTGTCTTAAAGGAGGAGAAAGAGATTAAAAGACACGTTTAGGGTGGAAAATTCTAGAGCTTAGGGCTGAGGCATCTGGAGGCACAGCCACTAATGATGAAGTAATTAAAATCAAGGATGCACAAGAAGCCAGAATTAAAGGAACAGCCTGGATGCATTAGCACTTTTGATCTCCATGGTCTCTTTCTCTGGTGATGTCAGCTGCACTATGTATGCTGGTCCAATTACCACCCCCTTTTATTTTGTGTTCTCCTCTTCTGCAAGGATGAGCAATGGACATTTGAGTGCCAGTAGGCATGTGTTCAGCCGATGGATGAAGTGCATTTGGTGAGGGTGTCTATATCAGCCAGGTGCATCATGAGTAATACTGACATGTTGTTGAGGATTTTGAAGTGGCATCATATTGCATGTAGATTGGGGTGAGTGGCAGTGGAGGATGGATAAATGGGCATATAAAGAAACTGGGGAAGAATGGGTGCTCTTGACACTTGAGGAGTTTTGAGCAGTGATGTGATGGAGTACGCTTAACAAGACAGAGTTGGGGGAAATGGGTTCAGCAGCAACTTATACTTTTGACCTCTTCCTGTTGAAATCAGATTGTCCTGTGTATCCCATAATGTTGTGCCTTTTGTGTCTGTGATCATACCAAGTCCCCAGCTCACCACACCCACTTCCCACTGAAAACCCATCTCTATTTTATTATGGGGCCCAATATCTGGGAGGGGAATGTGCCTACCTGACTTACTACTAACAAGATTTATTGCCACATAGTTATGTTGTTAAAAATGCACTGTAATGTCACACTGCATGTAGTTAAAAATAACTTCAGTTGCCTAGTGGTGCCCAATTTAAGTAGAATAAGAAGATGTAATGTGAGGGTTTGTTTGTGTGATGTGAAAATGAAGGACTGAATATGTGATTTCAGTTTACAACAGTACAGAAGTGATGTGTTCAGACTACATTATGGGTGAAGAGATAGGGAAAAGAAAATGAATGACAGAGGTATTGTTATTTCCAAGAGCTACCCACTGGGAGACATTGGCTTCTGTCTGAAAGAGACGCCTTCAGGGATCATGTAATCAGAATCACCTTGAATGCTGTGTCATCTTGGCTTGACCAGCTCTGCAAGAACTTATTAACCTCCTCTTGTGATTTAAAAAAAAACATTCTAATTTAGCAAGTAATTAAGGGTCACATGTAGTATAAGGAGCAGGATAATCTGGGATTACGTACAGGAAGCTTTGTTTCCAAGGCAACCTGAGCGGCAGGGGTGTTAATGCTGAGGTCAGTCAGTTAATGAACTGGGAATGGTTGTCAGTTCTGAAACATTGAAGCTTGGCAAATGGAAGTGGATGGAATAAATAGTGTTCCTTCAAATGTTGCTTCCTTGTCCAGAATTGCAAACATGCTATCCTACAAATAACTCTCTCCCTGTATCCTTACCGTGTTGGAATAGAAAGCTATCTTACCATCTCCTACCTTACTTCTAGGATATTAAAACTTATAGTATTGTTTTATCACTCTCAATTTTCAATTAATAATACAATCTGCAAGCTTTTGAAACCCAAACTTGGCATCACCTAACTACCACTTCTGAATGCACCTCTTCTACTCGTGTAACCTTTTCAATGTTGGTGGTGTCCTGAAAAATGGGTCTTGGTTCTTTACTTTGGTTTCTCAAAGAGTGCAAATCTGATAATTTGCAGTTCAGTCAATACAACGTAGATTGCAAAATTGTTTATCAAACTGTTCAGTTTGAGCAGTGTAGCTGAACTTGTTTAGTCACAACAATGTACTTGCAATGTACTTGTTTTTAAATGAGCACTTAATAGAAAGGTAAATAAAAGTTGCTCTATCTTCAAAAAGTAAATTTGAGTCCTCTTCTGATTTTTTTTCGATTAGTTTCTTTTTTATCTCCTTCTCTATGCCATTTTCTGTTCTGCAGATAATTGAGTGGAAGTCTATTCTGAAACCTACTGTCAGAAGATACTACGGATGGTTCAGGTGTTTAGTTGTACAGCAATTCAGTGTTTAATTATATGTGGGTAGTGGACATTAGCAATTATACTCCTATAAATAGAAGCAGGCTGAAACTGTGGTTGTTAGGTTTTGGAGGTGCATGTTTGTAAAATTTATATCTGTAAATAAAAGCTAATAGTGTGTATATAAAGATTAGGCTCCAGTTCTATCCTTCAACATCTGGCTTTCTGGAGTGGAACATCATAGCAGAGGATGGTTGCCTAATAATGAAGGTTGGAAACTAGTAATTTTTTTCAGATATAAAATTAAATCCTAGTGTCCATTGTGGAAAATAGCAAAAAGCAAGTTTAAGTTGTTATGATATGGTTATGCTCCAATGTTCTTGGAGTCTGAACCACATAACCAGTGAAAGAATGAAGTGGATATGTGAATACGAAATTCGACTCTACCAAAGAGAAAAAAAGATATGGCCTAGGCATTGCATCCTACAAGAAGTAAAGTCAGAAGTAAAGTATTTTGTGAGATGGATGCCTATTAGTTGGATAGTGATTAATATATGAACATTCTAAAAGAGTTCCTAGATGAAATCTACAAGAAAGATGGTCTGTTAAATGCCTACGAAGAATGGTCAGACTTTGATAAATTTCAGAAGACAGATGGCCATTCCATGGAAGATTATATCTTGGGCTTCAATAGATTTTATAAAAGCTTGACAAAGTCCAACTTGAGGTTCCTTGGATCGGTATCAGCTTTTAGGTTACTGGATTGTGCTAAGGTGTCATACATGCACAGGCAAATGGTTCTAACCGGCGTTCAGTTCTCAAAGAAATAAACACTGTTGGGTCAGATGTTTGCTGCCTTAAAAATATTCCAGGAGAAATTTCTTTCAGCCTCCATGGATCAAATGAGACATTTCACAGTGACACAAAGAATAGAGAGTTCATTGCCAAATTTTGAAATAGCCCAGATACCAGATACAGGCATCAATACAATGGAAGGAATGAGGATGAAAAGACCTTTAGCAGATCTGGCTTTGGCTATTACAGCAGAAGACAAAATTGGAACAAAAATAGGCGAATTAATCTCTGGAATTCCCAAGGAACAGTTGATGGGTGCTTCAGGTATGACTCGAAGTATCATTATGCAGTGAACTGCCCAAAGTGAAAAGGCAGAGTTCTTAAAATGAAACATGATAAAGAAAATTCTGAGGGAAAGGATGCAAATAATGGTGAATCCTGGCAAATTATATTGGTCACACGTGTTTTAGTCCTGTAATGAATGGGTTAATCACAAACTCCTTTAATTGTGCAGTATTAGTGTTTGGAGAAGGCAGCGGGGGAAGCACCACAATGAGAAACATGGTGGTTGGAAACTATCTTTAAAAAGATTTTAAAACTTCTAAAAAGTGTTTTGGAAAAGGTTAAAAACTTTTTAATATACTTGAGAAAACTTTTTGGGCGGTATTTTCTGGTCCCGCCCGCTACCAAGATCATCAGTACCCGCTGAAAGTCAATGGACTTTTCCTGGGCTGCCAGATCTCCCATGGCGGGTCCTGCCACAACTGGGCCAGAAAATCACGGCCTTTAAAGCTGTCTAAAATAACAGTTGTGAAAAAGTTTAAACCTTGCTGGTAAGTTTATGAAAAATTTGAAAACTGGTTGCCAAGTTTTCAGACTTTATAATTTCTGAAAAATTTCAGAACTGTTTCTAATGCTTTCAAAGTTTCAAAACTTTCTCTCACATTTTTGAGATTTAGAACCACATTTTTGCAAACTTTTCAAATTGCTTAAAAAGTTAGCTTGCTTCACTAAGTAGTAATAATGCAAGGTTAAGGAATATAAAAGTACTACTGTTGTTAGGTTTGGTGATGGCAACTCTTTGACAACTCTAAAGAGAGTTGTAGCTCTATGCAAAATAGCTGGAGTAAGTTAATTATATAAATACTGATGTAGTCTCTGATGAGAGGCCTATGTTGTTGAGTAAACCATCAACGAAAAAGGCACAAATGAAACATGATAAGGCAATTATTTTTGGAAATCAGCTGATCTTCAGCTTACCCAATTAGCGTATTATTTTACCCCTTAAAAAAAACCTAATGTTTCTCATCAGAGTATTAGACAAATATGGCATCTGGTGATAAGAATCTGAGACAAAAAAGAAAAAAGTTGTCTTCAAGTTAGATAGACAATTTGCTCAGCCTACTTGTCAAAGGTTAAAATCCTGTTAATATATACAGGTGTAGTTGATGAAGAGTATAAGATGTTAGTAGAAGAGATTTGTGAGAATTGCGCAATCTGTGAAAAGTATCGAAGGATGCCACCACTTCCCATTGTAAACCTCCCATTAGTATGTGACTTTAATGACGTGACTGCCATGGTTCTAAAAGTATTGGACAAAAACAGAAATATTTTCATCCTATATTTTATTGACCTGACTACTAGTTTTACTATTTCTACAGTGAGGATAAAAGGGTTATTATAAACAAAAATATGGGGAATTGAGTAGGGAATGGACTTAGTTCATCAGCAAAGTTTCTAATTGATAATGGAGGGGAATTTGCTAATGACAAGTTCAGTGACGTGTGAAATTATGAATATCTTGGTTATGTATATTATGGCTGAGAGTCCTTTTAGCAATGGTCTTTGTGAAGGAAAACAACAATTCTATTTACTCTCACACCAGTTAATCATACTAGATCATTAAAGATGACCTAAAGAAGAACAAGAGCAATTTGTGAAACTTGATTGTTTGAGCTTGTTGTGCAGACAGACTAGATCAGAAGCTAGTTTTGATCTTTTGAAGTTAAGTTTTACAGTGAAACATCTTAAAGAGCATATTTTAAAGGCAACTAAAAGATTAAGAAAATTAAACCTGGATAAATGCACACTTAAGGATCCCAGTCAAGCAATGTCTTGATTTTAAAATTCTCATCTTTGTTTTCCAATCCTTCCATGGCCTTGTCCCTCCCTACCTCTGTAACCTTCTCCAACTGCACAATCCTTTGAGATATCAGTGCTCCTCTAATTCTGGCCTCTTTTGCATTGCCAATCATAATTGCTCTACCATTGGTGGCTGTGCCTTCAGTTGCCTGTGCCCCAAGTTTTAGAATTCTCTCCCCAAAACCTCTCCGCCTCTCTAACTCGCTTTCCTCCTTTAAGATATTCTTAAAACCTGCCTCTTTGACCAAGCATTTGATCATGTGGCGAAGTATCTCCTTATGTGGCTTGGTATCACAGTTTGTCTTATAATGCTCCTGTGATGTGCCTTAGTACATTTCATTATGTTAAAGGCACGAGATAAATATAAGTCATTGCTGTTGTTAAGTTCCATCCTTAGGAGACCCAAAGAGCATGAAGCTAATCATTTTTTATGATGCTTCACATGGTCATCTTTCTGATAGGTATTCTAGTGCAGCTATTTCTTATGAGTGAAAATGAAAAATGTTGTCCTTTAGCTCAGGAAGCTAAGAAAATAAAAAGGGTTGGTAAGAGTACTCTGGTTGCTGAAACATTGTTTTTTTTGTAGTCAGTGTTTATGGGATTCTATTTGTCAAATATTTGAAGTGAGATTCTGTACTCAAAATAGTATAGTCATTAAATGTTATTCAGATGATCATTCATTGTGGGATAATCCACCAACAACTCATTAACTCAACTCCTATTGGCACCTTCCCATGCAATTGCATGTCCCTTTAACTCATCCCTCCTCATGGTCTGACCAAGGCCACAAAAACTCCTTGTATTTCTTTCAATTTAGTCTGCTGTATTCACTGCTCACAATGCGGTCTCCTCTATATTGAGGAGACCAAGTGCAGGCTACGTGACTGCTTTGCAGAACACCTTCACTCTGTCTGTAAGCATGACTCCAACCTTCCAGCCGCTTGCCATTTCAATTCACCATCTTGCTCTCATGCTCACATTTCTGTCCTCAACCTACTGCAATATTCCAGTGAAGCCCAATTGAAGCTGGAGGAACAGTGTCTTCCAATTAGACACTTTACAGCCTTCTGGACTCCAAATTGAGTTCAATAACTTCATATCTCCATTTTGAATTTTTTTTTCCCCAAGTGCCAGTCTGTATCTTGCACTTATGTTTATGCTTTCAGACAGTGTTGACCTTTATTCTGCTATTGACATATTCTGCTGTTTTGCTTTCAGACAGCACTAGCCTTTATTCTGCTATTCACACCTACCCTGGCCCAACCCTTTGTTTCTTTAATACTATCATTACCACTCCCTTTGTCTTTAGTTCCGTGACATCTTTGTCATTTAATCTCCCCTGGTCTCTAACCTATCCCTGACCTTCTCTTTTGCTCCACTGCCCCCCTTCAACATTATAAAACCCATTACACCCCTACCTCTCTTCAGTTCTAAAGAAGAGTCACTTTGGACTCAAAACGTTAACTCTGTTTCTTTCTCCATGGATGCTGCCAGACCTGTGGAGCTTTTCCAGCACTTTATGTTTTTATTTTAGATTTCTTATCATCCACAGTATTTTGCTTTTATTGTTATGGATTGATCTTGCTGCCTTGAAAAATGCTGGAGAGAAAGGAAATCTCTCAAAATAAATGAGTGGATACAAGCCATCAACTATTGCAATGTTTTATAAAAAGAAATACATATACAAAGAAATTGTGAGGGGTCAAAGAGGACGGCATCTCGCAATGCTTTGCACAGGATATGGAAGTCTTTGATTTAATATGTTTTAAATTTTTATTTGGAATAAAGTCTAATTTTTAAAGAGAGAAGGAAATCTGGTAATTGTATATTGAATATTACATTTTATCTAGGTGGTGGGCTTTAACTGGGTATTCACTTGTGTTCATATAAATAGTAGCAGATTGGAACTCTGGTGGTTTACCCTTTACTGTCTAGAATCATAGAATCACAGAATCTCGCAGTGCAGAAGAGGCCCTTCGGCCCATCGAGTCTGCAACGACACGTGAGAAACACCTGACCTACCTACCTAATCCCATTTACCAGCACTTGGCTCATAGCCCTGAATGTTATGATGTGCCAAGTACTCATCCAAGTACTTTTTAAAGGATGTGAGGCAACCCGCCTCCACCACCCTCCCAGGCAGCGCATTCCAGACCATCACCACCCTCTGGGTAAAAAAGTTATTCCTCACGTCCCCCCTAAACCTCCTGCCCCTCACCTTGAATGTCCCCTTGTGACTCACCCTTCAACTAAGAGGAACAGCTGCTCCCTATCCACCCTGTCCATGTCCCTCATAACCTTCTACACCTCGATCAGGTCGCCCCTCAGTCTTCTCTGCTTCAATGAAAACAACCCAAGTCTATCCAACCTCTCTTCATAACTTCAATGTTTTATCCCAGGCAACATCCTGGTGAATCTCCTTTGCACCCCCTCCAGTGCAATCCATCCTTCCTATAATGTGGTGACCAGAACTGCACACAGTACTCCAGCTGTGGCCTCACCAAGATTCTATACAACTCCAACATGACCGACCTACTTTTGTAATCTATACCTCGATTGATAAAGGCAAGTGTCCCATATGCCTTTTTCACCACCTCACTAATGTGCCCCCACCACCTTCAGAGATCTATGGACATACACGCCAAGGTCCCTTTGTTCCTCAGAACTTCCTAGTGTCATGCCGTTTGTTGAATACTTCCTTGTCAAATTACTTCTTCCAAAGTGTATCACCTCACACTTTTCAAGGTTAAATTCCATCTGCCACTTATCTGCCCATTTGACCATCCTGTCTACATCTTCCTGTAGCCCAAGACACTTAACCTCACTATTAACCACCCGGCCAATCTTTGTGTCATCCACAAACTTACTAATCCTACCCCCCACATAGTCATCTATGTTGTTTATATAAATGACAAATAACAGGGGGCTGAGCACAGATCCCTGTGGTATGGCACTGGACACTGGTTTCCAGCCACTAAAGCATCCTTCTGTTATCACCCTCTGTCTCCAACAACTAAGCCAATTTTGAATCCACCTTATCAAATTACCCTGTATCCCATGTGCATTTGCCTTCTTTATAAGTTTCCCATGTGGGAACTTTGTCAAAGGCTTTGCTGAAATCCATATAAACTACATCAACTGCACTACCCTCATCTACACACCTGGTCACCTCCTCAAAAAATTCAATCAAATTTGTTAGGCATGACCTCCCTCTGACAAAGCCATGCTGACTACCCCTGATCAAACCTTGCCTCTCCAAGTGGAGATAGATTCTCTTCTTCAGAACTTTCTCCAATAGTTTCCCTACCATAAGACCATGAGACATAGAAGCAGAAATTAGGCCATTCGGCCCAGCGAGTCTGCTCCGCCATTCAATCATGGCTGATAAGTATCTCAACCCCATTCTCCCGCCTTCTCCCCGTAACCTTTGATCCCCTTACCAATCAAGAACCTATCTATCTCGGTTTTAAATACACTCAATGACCTGGCCTCCACAGCCTTCTGTGGCAATGAATTCCATAGATTCACCACTCTCTGGCTAAAGAAGTTTCTCCTCATCTCTGTTCAAAGGTCTTTCCTTTACACTGAGGCTGTGCCCTCGGGTCCTAGTCTCTCCTACTAATGGAAACATCTTCTCCACGTCCAGTCTATCCAGGCCTTTCAGTATTCTGTAAGTTTCAATCAGATAACCCCTCATCCTTCTAAACTCCATCAAGTATAGACCCAGACTCCTCAAACGTTCCTCATATGTTAAGCCTTTCATTCCTGGGATCATTCTCGTGAACCTCCTCTGGACCCTCTCCAGGGCCAGCACATCCTTCCTGAGATACGGGGCCCAAACTTGCTCACAATATTCTAAATGTGGTCTGACCAGAGCCTTATAAAGCCTCAGTAGCACATCCCTGCTTTTATATTCTAATCCTCTCGAAATAAATGGCAACATTGCATTTGCCTTCCTAACTACCGACTCAACCTGCAAGTAAACCTTAAGAGAATCCTGGACTAGGACTCCCAAGTCCCTTTGCACTCCAGATTTCTGAATTCTCTCCCCATTTAGAAAATAGCCTGTGCCTCTATTCTTCCTACCAATGTGCATGACCTCATAGTTCCCCACGTTGTATTCCACCTGCCACTTCTTTGCCCATTCTCCTAACCAATCTGCAGCCTCCTCAATGCTACCTGTCCCTCCACCTATCTTTGTGTCATCTGCAAACTTAGCCAGAATGCCCTCAGTTCCTTCATCTAGATCATTAATGTATAAAGTGAAAAGTTGTGGTCCCAACACTGACCCTTGCGGAACTCCACTAGTCACCGGCCGCCATCCTGAGAAGGACCCCCTTATCCCCACTCTCTGCCTCCTGCCAGACAGCCAATCTTCTATCCATGCTAGTACCTTGCCTCTAACACCATGGGCTCTTATCTTACTGAGCAGCCTCCTGTTCGGCACCTTGTCAAAGGCCTTCTAGAAGCCCAAGTAGATAACATCCATTGGCTCTCCTTTGTCTAACCTACTCGTTACCTCCTCAAAGAATTCTAACAGATTTGTCAGGCATTACCTCCCCTTAATGAAACCATGCTAACTTTGCCCTATTTTACAAGCACTTCCAAGTATTCTGAAATCTCATCCTTAACAATGGACTCACAATCTTACCAACGACCGAGGTCAGGCTAATCGGCCTGTAATTTCCCGTCTTTTGCCTCACTCCCTTCTTAAACAGGGGGGTTACATTAGTGATTTTCCAGTCCTCTGGGACCCTCCCTGACTCGAGTGATTCCTGAAAGATCACCACTAATGCCTCCACTATCTCTTCAGCTATCTCCTTCAGAACTCTGGGGTGTAATCCATCTGGTCCAGGTGATTTATCCACCTTCAAACCTTTCAGTTTTCCTAGCACCTTCTCCTTGGTAATGGCCGCCATACTCACCTCTGCCCCCCGACTCTCTTGAACTTTGGGGATGTTACTCGTGTCTTCCACCGTGAAGACTGATGCAAAGTACCTATTCAGTTCCTCCGCCATTTCTATGTTCCCCATTACTACTTCTCCAGCGTCATTTTCCAGCGGCCCAATGTCCACTTTTGCCTCTCTCTTACCCTTTATATATCTAAAAGAACTCTTGCAATCTTCTTTTATATTACTGGCTAGTTTACCCTCATATTTAATCTTCTCCCTCCTTATTTCTTTATATATCTAAAAGAACTCTTGCAATCTTCTTTTATATTACTGGCTAGTTTACCCTCATATTTAATCTTCTCCCTCCTTATTTCTTTTTTAGTTGTCCTCTGTTGGTCTTTGTAGGCTTCCCAATCCCCTGGTTTCCCACTGCTCTTCGCCGCATTAGAACCATAGAACCATAGAACACCACAGCACAGAAAAACAGGCCATTTGGCCCTTCTAGTCTGTGCCGAAATATTATTCCACTAGTCCCATTGACCTGCACCCAGTCCATAACCCTCCAGACCTCTCCCATCCATGTATCTATCCACTTTATTCTTAAAACTTAAGAGTGAGCCCGCATTTACCATGTCAGATGGCAGCTCGTTCCACACTCCCACCACTCTCTGAGTGAAGAAGTTCCCACTAGTGTTCCCCCTAAACCTTTCCCCTTTCATCCTAAAGCCATGTCCTCTCATGTTTATCTCTCCTAATCTAAGTGGAAAGAGCCTACTCGCATTTACTCTGTCTATACCCCTCATAATTTTGTAAACTTCTATCAAATCTCCCCTCATTCTTCTATGCTCCAAGGAATAAAGTCCTAACCTGTTTAATCTTTCCCCGTAACTCAACTCCTGAAGACCTGGCAATATCCTAGTAAATCTTCTTTGCACTCTTTCAATCTTACTGATATCCTTCCTGTAGTTAGGCGACTAGAACTGCACACAATACTCCAAAGTTGGCCTCACCAATGTCTTATACAACCTTTCCAAAACATCCCAACTCCTATACTCAATACTTTGATTTATGAAGGCCAGTATGCCAAAAGCTTTCTTTACAACCCTGTCTACCATTGTATGCTTTCTCATTAGCTTTTATACTGTCCCTGACTTCCCTTGTCAGCCATGGTTGCCTCGTCCTCCCTTTAGTATGCTTCTTCTTCCCAGGGATGAATTTTTGCTGTGTCTCCCAGAAACTCCTGCCATTGCTGTTCCACTGTCTTTCCTGCTAGGCTCATCTCCCAGTCAATTCTGGCCAGCTCCTCCCTCATGCCTCTGTAGTTGCCTTTATTCAACTGTAATACCATTACACCTGATTCCAGCTTTTTCCTCTCAAATTGCAGGGTAAATTCTTTCATATTATGGTCACTTCCTCCTAAGGGTTCCTTCACTTTAAGCTCCCTTATCAAATCTGCCTCATTACACATCACTAAATCTAGAATTGCCTGTTCCCTAGTGGGCTCCACCACAAGTTGCTCCAAAAAGCCATCTCGTAGACATTCCACAAATTCCTTTTCTTGGGATCCACTACCAACCTGATTTTCCCAGTGCCCCACATCCTGACTACTGTTCAGATGCCTGTACATAACTCCCATTATGGTTTTTTTAGCTTTGCGATTCCTCAACTCTACCCATTTCTACATCTACATTCTACATTCTTCTACATCTTCTGACCCTATGTCATTTCTTGCTATCGATTTAATTTCATTTCTTACTAACAAAGCAACCCCACCCCCTCTGCCAACCTGCCTATGTTTTCGATAGGATGTATATCCTTGGATATTTAGTTCCCAGTCCTGATCCCCTTGCAGCCATGTCTCCGTGATGTCCACCACATCATACCTGCCAATTTCAATCTGCGCCACAAGCTCATTTACCTTATTTCATATACTGCATGCATTCAGATACAACACCTTCAGTCCTGTATTTCCCGTCCCCTTTCTCATTGTCGTCCCTTTATCTGATGTGCTTGAAGTTAGATTCCTAGCCCTTTCCAAACACGCTGTCCTATTTTGTGTTCTGGAGAATTTAATAGCCTCTCTTGGGCCTTCCTTTCTTTTCAGTTTTTTCATAATTTTCCATGAAGTTGAATCCACCCCCCCATACGCTAACCTGTTGCTTTGTTTCCCATTAGTCATACTTCTTGGCGTTTTACCCTTCCCTTCTCCCCAACTTTGTAGTTTAAAGTCTGTTGACCACCCTATGTACCCTTTTCGCTAGAACATTAGTCCCAGATCAGTTCAGGTGGAGACCGTCCCAACGGTACAGATCCTTCCTGTTCCAATACTGTTGCCAGTGCCCCACGAAATGGAACCCCTCTTTCCCGCACCACTCCTTTAGCCACGTGTTTACTTCCTTTATTCTCGCGTCCCTATGCCAATTTACATGTGGCTCGGGTAGTAATCCATAGATTATAACCCTTGATGACCTGTTCTTTAATTTAGTTCCTAGTTCCTGATAATCCCCGAACAGGTCCTCTTTCCTAGTCTTACCTATGTTATTTATCCCAACGTGGACCACAACAACTGGATCCTCCCCTTCCCTCTCCAATATCCTTTCAAGCCGGTCAGAGATGTCCTTCACCCTGGCACCGGGCAGGCAACATACTTGCGGGACTGCATACAAAAGATGCTATCAATTCCCCTCTGACATGAGACTCACTGGCCTGTAGTTTGGCCTGGCTTATCTCTACAACCCTTCTTAAATAGCGGAACCACATTAGCTGTTCTCCAGTCCTCTGGCACCTCCCCCGTAGCCAGAGAGGAATTAAAAAATTGGGTCAGAGCTCCTGCGATCTCCTCCCTTACCTCCCTCAGCAGTCTGGGACATAAATCAACTGGACCTGGAGATTTGTCCACTTTTAAGCCTGCCAACACCTATTGACCTTGTCACTCCTTGTATCAATTTGCTTAAGAACCTTGTAGTCTCTCTCCCCGAGTTCGATACCTTCATCCTCATTCTCTTGGGTGAAGACGGATGTGAAGTATTCATTCAACACTCTAGCGATGTCCTCTGGCTCCACCCATAGATTGCCCCTTTTGGTCCCTTATGGGCCTTACTCTTTCCCTGGTTATCCTCTTCCCATTGATATACTTGTAGAATATTTTGGGATTTTCCCTACTTTTATCAGCCAGAGCTTTCTCATATCCCCTCTTTGCTCTCCTAATTGCTTTCTTAAGCTCCACCCTGCACTTTCTGTGCTCCACTAATGCCTCCGCTGGTTTGCTTCCCTTGTACCTGCTAAAAGCCTCTCTTTTCCTTCTCATCGTATCCTGAATATCTCTGGTCATCCATGGTTCTCTGGGCTTGTTACTCCTTCCTATCAACCTAGAGGGAACATGTTGAGCCTGTACCCTCCCCATTTCCTTTTTGAATGCCCCCCACTGCTCCTCTGTAGGCCAAATGGCCAAATGTACTGCAGCAACAGTTTTATCTTCAGGGCAGAATGGGAAATTGATGAAAATCATGCGAAGAAAAGGTGAGACTATTTCTGTTTGCCTATAGCCCAATTTTTCTATTAAGAGCTAATAATTTGGCACTTAGTTTACAGCAGTAGGCAGATGAAACTTTTAAAAATCTGTTACCTTGTCTGTGGCCTGCCCAACTTAGTTTTTGACTGGGTCTCGACATAGGTAACTGGTACTCCCATCTGCAACAGGAACCACTTTAACATATGGAAATCGTACTCCTAAACCATATTTTTCCCCTTTGGTTGGGGTGCCTGTCATTGGAAGTGAACATTTAGTGGCCTAGCCACTGATTTTCCTGACTCCACAAAATTTGTCCTGTTCATTGACTGTCCTTGTGTGGCCCCACCCCTCGGATCTTCCCATCCCCTTTAAAAATATTCTCCCAACTCAGCACCTTGGAGGAGTCACTGGATTTTCCACTTCATCCATCTCCCTGCTCCCCCACCACTTCAAACTTTCTATTTAGCAGGCCACCTTTCAGCACTCGCTTTCAGCAGCTAACCAATTTGATATCAATAAAACTCAACTGGAAGAACATTTCAGGCCATCACCATTTTTCATTGAGTAGGCATTGCTATCGCTCCACTTGCCACTTACCTGACAAATGTAGAAAACTGGCCTGAGGAATCTTAACAAACATTCTTTTTTTGACAATCTTCAACCAGTCCCTCAAATTGATATATACAGGCTTGAGAATTGATTTTGCTTCATGTACCAATCTAACATGGTACAAATTGTGGGGGCTGAAATCAAAGTGTTCAATAATAGCAACAAATGTGCATGCTACTAATATCAAACATTGGGATTTGAACCCGTGATCTTTTCCTGCTCTGTTTCCTGTGCAGTACAGTTTTCATGTGTTGGCAACCCGTGTAATTCAGCTTTATTTTCAAAGCAATGCAAAATTGAGCAATACTTCTTTCTTAGAAACCATAAGGTTTCCCTTTGCTTTCAAATGGTTACGGGTCAACAATCTGTCAGATTAGTTTAATTAACCTTGTCAATCGGCAGTTTGAGGAGTTGTTTCTGGGAACTGGGAACATTACAATTTGTTTCAGCAAAAGTCTCTTCAAAGGCAAAAAATAAGAGATAAAATCAAGGGGCATTCAGTTAATTGCAGATAGAATAACTTTAGTACTACATAACCTGACAGCCTTTCTGTTATGAGATTTAGTAAATTGTGGCCTTAAAGTCTAAATGAGATTTTAATTTAATTAAGACATCAGATAAAAATGCAATTTGAACCCTTTCACACTCATGCAAATTGCTCCCTCTAAGATTATCAACAATTTTGACCAAATTGCATGCAAGATTGATTCATACCTTCACTGAGAGCCCAGGTGCTATTTCAGTATTTTTTTCTCTCTAAGATCATGGCTGTTCCCCTGCCTCATCTCCACTTTCCTGCCTGATCCCCATAAACCTCAATTCCCTTAGAGTCCAAAAATCTATCCATCTCAGCCTTGAATATGCTCAGTGCCTTGGTATCCTCAGTTTTTATAGTTCTATAGCAAGGGTAGCCAATGCCAAAGTTTCACAAACTTCTAACTGAAGAAATTTCTCCTCATCTCAGTGCGAAATTGCCATCCCTTTATCCTGAGACTATGCCCACTAGTTCTAGCCAGGAGAAACAGCCTTGCAGTATCCACTTTGTCAAGCCTCTCAGAATCTCATATGTTTCAATGAGATTATTCTTCTAAACTCCAGAGTGTTGACACCCATTCTACCAAAATCTCTCCCCATAGGACAACTCTCTCATTCCATGAATTAACTGCAAACTTTGGTTGCACCCCGTCCAAGGCAAGTGTATCCTGTTATGATCTCAGCTGAGATTACCCCTGGACAAGCCTGATTCCAGAGTGGAACCCAGCTTGATAAATCCTAACTATTAATTTGTTTGTTTAGATACGTGGAGAGTGGCCACTGAACAGAGTCACCAGAGTCAGTTAATGAACTTTTAACAAAAGAATAAAATATTTATTTAACAAGAAAAGATGAACTATATTACAATACTCCTTCACCCACAACTATACCTTTACAGATCTACACAGATTTTATAATGATAACACAAGTTACATAAGCTATCTCATACTTTAATGTTCACAGTGAGCACACAGTCTTTGTAAACCAATATACACCCTGTGGTCAGACACACCACACTCTGAACAATAGTGACAGATACCACCTCAACCAGAAGCCATGGATCTCTCCTCAACTCCCCTGCCCCAGATGCTTGTTATACCGTGAGCCAACCAGTCTCACTGAACTCTGTCTTTCACATGAGGTTTCCAATCTCCACTCTCCAAGAACTCACTTTGGAATCTTCTCCCAAACTGACACTTTCTCTCAGATGCCCTCCGCCAGGGTCCACCTCCAAGGTTTTGAACTCTCCTTCTGATGTTCCTCTTCTGTGGGTCACCACATGTATTCACGCTGTCTTCCACGCACACTCTCTCACTGACTCAGCTGTCAACAGTACACCACTACTTCACATGCACATAGCAAAGAGTTACAGACCTTCAGCCATCTCTTTGGACCTTCTGGCCTCTTGTAAGCTGTTCTTGTTTTAAATCCGCTTTCTGCAGCTTTTTCTTCTTTAAACCTGAAGCTTGGAGCCTTTCTCTCTGCCCCTCATTCTTAACTTCACTGAACAGGACCTTTTCCAGGTTCCTGTCCTGCCCTTTGACTAAAAGGTCTTCTTGGGACTTTTTCCTGTTCCATTCATCTGGATTTTGGGGTCTTTTCTTTAGCTTGGGACTGGCTATCTGTCCACTTTTTTTCCAGTCTCTCTCTGGCAGCTACTTTCAATCAATTTTAGCTTAGGACTAGCTATCTGTCCCTTCTAGGTGGCTTCTGTTTGGCAGCTGTCTTCAAACTGAACTCAAAGCTGCTGTTTCTTTCATTATTCTGTGTGTATCTGTGAGAGAGACCTGCCTCTCTGGACCCCTGTTGCTAGGCAACAGCCCAGTTTCTCTACTCTAGTTTGTTTAACTTAGCTGCCACAGTCATAAAACTCTCATTAGAAACGTAGGCACCTTTTAAAGTGAAACTAAAACTCAGTTTTACCTTAACACAGATACAGAAATATAAATCAAACTTAAACATTAAAGCCAAAACTCATTCCTAACGCACACAAATACAATTATAACTTACTATCTCTGTTTCCTAACAACCCTTCCTTAGGAACAGAGACCAAAATTGTATACAGTACTCGAGGTGTGTTCTAACCAAAACCCTGTACAATTACAGCAAGACTTCCTCATTCTTATAATAGAATTGCCAAGCAAGAAAGGCCAATATACCATTTCCCTTCCTAATTGCTTGCTATCCCTGCGCATTAACTTCCTGTGTTTTTCATACAAGGACATTCAAATCCTTCTGAACACCACCATTTAATAACATCTCACTGTTTAAAAAATATTTAGCTTTTTTATTCTTCATTACCTCAAATTTCCCCATGTTATACTCTCTCTACCACCTTCTTGCTTACTCACTTAACCTATCTATATCCTTGAGTATTGGTGAAAAAAGAGCCATTTTTTGTTGAAGCTTTTCATCTTGCACTCATCAGGACAATTCACAATAAAATACCAATGTCAGGGGAAACAACATATTTATACTGTTTGAGAAGAGAGTGCTGATTGGTCGGCAAATGGACTCTGACTGGTAGAGACATTGCCATGGAGAAATGCACCAGGTGATGTTGACTGACAGTTAACTGCCAAGCATTGTTTGAAATTTAAGCCAGGCAGCTTGACCCTGATTGGTCAAGGTATTGCCATGGGGAATGAACCAGCGAATATCTGTCACTTATTTTGTTTATCTGAAACAGGCGCAATGTGTGTGCATGTTCTTTCTTTCTGCAAAGAACATGGTCCTGTGTATTAATATAGATAGCTTCCAGTACACATAAATGTGCCACACTGTGAGCCTGACTGGCAATCTTAAATTGGTTATCAGTGTAATTCTAAGCACACTGAAAATTATTTAGCAAATGTTGTCCAACGCAGAATCACGTCTAATGTTGGACACTGTGGTCGGAATTTTCCAGCCACTCACGCTGGTGGGATCTTCCGGTCCCACCAATGTGAATGGAACTTTCAATGGCTTGCCTGCCCCACCACGGTGGGGATGGGGGGTAGGTGGGGAGGGAGGGAGGGGCTGGAAAATTCGGGCCTGTATTTTGAGTTTCGCAAGCACGGGCTGCTTGGGTACAGTCCATACTTTGCCCATTGTGAAAAGCAGAAGAGACATACTGTTTTATATGATCCGCCAGTCTATGGGACATACACCTACATACCTACCATCATACTGACACAGAAATTCATACACCACATTATTCACTTGTGTGATAGGCAGAACGTCTTTTTGGCTTGACAGTGGCATCCTATTAGTGGCGAATACCACTCGTATTGCAACTGCATAGTCGCAGCATGAAACAGCTAGCTTCACCTGTTGCTCAAATTTTTGAGACACCTTGCCCATCAGAGGTTAACTGGACACTTTGCGGGGCCAACAGTGATGGCCTTGGGCCTGTTTATGAGTTTGTGTGATATACAGTGTGAAATGATCTGATCAGGGTAACCATTATCTCGCAGGATGTCTTTGATGTGCCTTATTTCAGCATCAAGCTTGCATGGTAAGCAAATGGCTCAGGCCCTATTTACGAGGTTGTTGATAAGGCCAATCTTCTAGCGCGTAGAACTGTAAGAACCCCAACATGTGTATAGACCACTGAGGGTAGGCTTCATTTTCAGCCCTGAAGAGGCTTATTTTCATAGCAAATCATTGGTGACATCTGAAGCCTCCTGGAACAAGACGCCTTTCCAAGTGGTCAAGATGGTGCCTGTCACTGGATGTCCACCCACTCCAAAGTTGTCTGAGTTTCTGCAATGTTTTGTGTGGAGAGGAGGGAAGGAAACATTTGTGAATAGTGACTCTAGTCATAGCTGTGAGGGTGAGTGTTGGCTGTTCAGATGGGGATGTGAGAAGGTACCTGGAGAGAGAGGAATGAGTAGAGCTGCAAGGCATGTTGTTCTGAGGAGTGCTGTGTTGAATGTTGGGAAAGTCAGAATGTTGGGCTTGGCACCTGAAAGTCTATTGCTACTCACCTTTCCTACCCTCCTGATCTTCTTGAACTTCTTGGGGTACTGTCTCCAGGTTCGGGGATCACACTCCTGCTGCTCATTCCCTCGGCCCTTCCATCCACACCTGCTTAGTTGGGAGGCTGGCCTCTTCCTCCTGTCTTTGACAAACATCACCTCATTTCAGTCTCTCAGATCCTGCAGGAGAATCCTTTGGTAAGGGTTTAAGACCCAGGGGGCAGTCTTCCAAGGCCTCTTTTCCATGCCTGTGGTTGCACAGCAGTTGATGTCCAGTTCAGCCATTCTGACCCCTGCGTGGGTCTTTTTAACTAGGAACCCTTCCTTTGATAGATTAGGTGCATCATCCTGCCATCCTCTCTGATTAGTCCAGAAACCCAGGAGTGGGTTGCTATTGCCATGGTGGAGTAAAGAGCCACTGCAAAGCCCACTTGAATGACAAATGAGTTTCTGACCTGCTACTGGCCTTGCTGCATGCAGGGCTGTTTAATTAAAATTCAGCCCTTTTGTGTCCTTTTCATCGTTTATGTTCCCACATAACTTTGCATTGTCAGCAAACTTGGAAACATTGCACTTGATTCTTTCATTTAAGTCATTAATATAGATTGTAAATAGCTGAGGCCTCAGCAATGATCCTTGTGGCACCCTATTAGTACAGCCTGCCAACCTGAAAAAGACCTGTTTATTTCCCCCCTTTGTTTTGGTCCATTAAACAAACCTCTGTCCGTGATAATGTATTATCTCCAAAACTTGCGCCCTTATCTTGTTCAACAACTTTTATGTAGCACATTATTGAATACCTTTTGAAAATCCAAATATATGAGATCCACTGGTTCCCATTTATCTATCCTGTTGGTTACATCCTCAAAAAATTATAATAGATTCACTAAATGCAATTTCACTTTTGTAAAACATGGCTTTGCCTAATCAGATTATTACTTTCTAAGTTCCCAGTTACCACTTCATTAATAATGGATTCCAGCACTTTCCCTATTTTTAAAAAATAGATTCATTCATGGAATGTAGGCATCGCTGGAAAGGCCAGTATTTATTGCCCACCCCTAATTGTCCTTGAGAAGGTAGTCGTGTGCTGCCTTCTTGAACCGCTGCAGTCCATGTGGTGTGGGTACACCCACAGTGCTGTTAGAGAGGGAGTTCCAGGATTTTGACTCTGCGACAGTGAAGGAATAACGATTTAATTCCAAGTCAGGATGGTGTGTGACTTGGAGGGGAACTTGCAGGTAGTGGTGTTCCCAAGCATCTGGTGGCCTTGTCTTTCGAGGTATTAGGGGTTGTGGGTTTGGAACGTGATGATGTCAGGCTACCTGGCCTGTAGTTTGCTGTGAGCCAACCAATCTCATTGAAACTCCTCTCTCACAAGAGTTTCCAATCTTCACCTTCGAAGATCTCGCCTTGGAATTCTCTTCAAAAGGCGGCCCAACTTGGATGGCTTCAACAACGGCCCACCTTGCAGGGTTTCAAACTCATCTACAAGGTTCTGTTGCCCTGGATTCCCAAATACACTCAAACACCAAATTCAAGCACAATTTCAAGTCTTCGGCTGTGGCAAGTATAACACTATTGCACCAAAGGGGTATCTTTGGCCCAATGGCCCACAGCACAGACGCACCAACCTTCAGATGCCTTCTTGGACATTCAGGGCTTTTCTTGAGCCTCCTTCAACTAACAGATTCGCACGGCATCAGCCACGGCCCAGCTCGTAGATTTTCAACCTCATCTTCCGAGATTCCGTTCACTTGGATTCCAGAGTATACACCCAAGAACCAAATTACGGGCATAACTTCAGATCTTTGGCCAGTCCGAGCAGAACACAACTGCTTCAAAGGGGTACCTTTGTCCCAGCAGCCCTTATCAATTACCAGGGCTTCTCCTGAACCCTTTTTGCTTAAAGTCTGCTCCCTGTAGCCTTTTCTGTAACTTGGAGCCTGTTTCTGTGCTCCTGTCTTTTAAATTAACTTAACTGGGACCTGTTTCTGTCTACTGTCTTTGTCCCCTACCTGAGACTTACTTTTGGCACCTCTCCCAGTCCCCTCTCCCCTGTTTGAGACCTCACCCTGTTCCTCTCCCTTGTCCCCCCTCAGGGACACTTGCTGGCTATGTAACATGCCCCAGGTTTTCACGCCATTTTTTCTAGTCACAGGCTCACTGGGCTCCAGAAGAATGTCAAAGTACCAATCTGCACATGTGTAGTCTGTAAGTCCTGTGCAGGAGATCCGAGCTTTGTTGGGACTTGGAGATCTTGACCTCTGTGCTCAAGGTTAAGGTAAGTTTGGTTTCATCACAATGGGTTGCTGAGAAATTCGGGAGACATGTCTTGGTTGGGTCTGCCATTTGCTGTGCAGTGTATAGCGTGTTCAGCCACAGTTTGCCAGTTAATTCATGTTTACCTCATGTTAGTTCTGTGCATTAGGGTATAAGATAGTTAGTGTTGACTGTTTGCTTTGTTGACTCTTGTATAGGAAAATCTCTTCTGTTTGTTTGAAACTTGGAATCTAATGGCTTTATTCTACTAGTAAGTAACTGGGTTTCAAATTTTGTCTACTTTAAGCAAAAAGTTACTGGTCCCTAACTGGATCATAACAAAATGTGGGGCTCTCATCCAGGACTATAACTAAAAGGTGGGCACCTGGTCTGAGATTAGAATATTATTCAGTTCCATAAATTTCTCCAGTATTTTTTTCTTAATTAATATTAATTACTTTAACTTCTTTACTCTCATTGGACCTTTGTTTTTCCACTATCTCTGGTATTTTTTGTCCTTTATTTGTTCTAATTGGTCCCCGGGCAAGGTCTCCCTAATTTGTTATGATCCTGGACAAGATATCTCAACTTGTTAACTTTCTGAACAGGGCCCCAATTTTGTTGTGCTCCTGGGTGAGGAGCAATGAGCTGGCTCCCCTTCTTTATTCAACCCCCCTCAGTTGGTCGCAACAAGACTTAATTGAAAAGGGATCCCTTCCCTCGTGTACCTTTTTACGATGGAAATGTATTTATGTTTCAGAAGGAGCCAAGTTAACTAGGCTTTCTTGAATCAAAGAAAGAGTAAGTTTATCAGTTACTAAAACATCCCCCCCAAAAAATAATAAAAATGCAACACACACACAAAGATCAGAAATGAGAAGTTGAGTCCAAAAATATAAGTTAAAAAAGATATATGGATTAGTCTTTGACTTTTTGTGATGAGTAGATGGCAAAACGTTATGGCCGTTAAGTTGGGTGATTCCAGTGGACCTGACTCTGGCAGTTGAGCAATTGGTTTGGAGGCACTTAGTTCTGCAAGTTACCTAAAGGAGTCACCATGTTTCCTTTTTGACTGTGACTTTGCTGACTTGCCTCCAGCCAGAGATCTCAGGAGCCATGTGGAAATGAAAAAAATCCTAACAATTTGATACACCTCTTTTTCATACACACTTGATGCTGAAAAAAACTCTTATTCATGAAACCCATTCAAAATTTTTAAACCTCCTTAAGTGTTCAGTTTCTTATAAAAGCAAACTTCTATTCAGTGCCCCCATCAAAGATGGCTACACCGTTAATAGCCTCTTTAGCCTGTCAACGAAACTGTGAACTCAGAACACACTGCTGAGATAATTGTAGCTTTGTAAGTTCAGCCAAGTATTCATAGAGATATAATAATAACCTTTGGGAAATATCAACAAAGAACCCTATTGATTTTTTTTCTAAACTACACCAGATGTCACTACAAGCAGTCCAACAGATAGTACTTTAAAAAAAAACTCTCATTGACAGCTTAAGCCTTTTTTTCAAGTTTAAAGTTCTGAGATTTAAAAAATAACTTCAGACCATTATATTTAAACAGACAGACCTATCTGCTCTTCAAGAGTGTTTATGTCTATTCCATCAATTCATGACTCCCACACTGTGGCTTAAGGCCCTTGGAATACCCAAAATGAGGCCTGTTTGAACTCAGCGCTAAGTTCATAATGGCCCTGCTGAGTTTGGGTTTCTCGCCTATGTGATTCATACCTTACCCACTTTTCCCACTGGTAAAAATGGGATCTGTCAAAATGGAGGCAGGACTTCTGCATCCAGCTCCTGCTTGCCAATTTTAAAGGTCCTTGGAAGCTTCCTGATTCCAGAAAAATCCAGTTCAAAATATTTGTTTAACCCCCTCTGGAATTCCCTCTTCCCCATTCCTTTCTCAGTCTCTAATGAACCCCTGTTTACTTTTGTGACCCTTTTACTTACTTCTAGGAGCTCTTATAATCTGATTAGATATTTTTCAAGTTTACTTTCATTTTATTTTCCTCCTCATTATCAATTTTTTGGCCATTCTTTCCTGGTATATAAAACTCTCCCAATCCTCAGGCTTGTTATTCTTATCGTCAATATTGAAAACCTCTTTTTAATCTAATACTGCTTAAGATTTCTCAGGAGAATGTATTAATTTTGCATCCAATGCCCTGAAATTTCTCCCTGGGATACTAACATTTAAACGTTTAAAATGTTTGTCTAAAGTTCCACTCTCTGCTACCTTAAGAACCTAAGAACATAATAAATGCATCTTCAAAGGACCTCATACCTACTGAACCATCAGCCTCTCAGGCTGTTCAAAGCACCACACCCCTATCACTTACCCATTAACATTCCCAGACACTCAGGACTTGAGACTAAGGAGGGAATTTTCCCTAAATTGCACTAAGTGTAGTGGCAGGCGTGAAAAATTATGTTTTCCCGCCGGCCGCAACGGTGGATTTTTGCGCCGTATCATCCACTTCCCAATGCGTTCTGCCTCATTAATAATGCATGCACGGGAAATCCATGCTGGATCACTGCTGGGCAGACTCAGATTCGCCCATCACGCTCTGACCTCAGTTCTTCCTCACTCTGGGTGCCATATTTAAAGCGTACCAGAGCGTAGCCTACTTCATGTCTACAGACCGGGAATGCTCCAGGCGACAGATGGCCCCGAAAGCAAAGATGACAGCAGCCACCAAATTTAGTGACACCTCTCTGGGGGGCCTGCTGAATGCAGTGGATGCCCATCGCAAACTCCTCTACTCCCACTCTGGGTGAAGACTAGCCAACAAGCTCACCAATGATGGTGGTTGGAGGTGATGGTAGCGGTGGTGAGTGCCAACGCCCTCCAAAAGAGGACAGCCACCCATTTCAGCAAGAGTATAGAAACATAGAAACTAGGAGCAGGAGTAGGCCATTCGGCCCTTCGAGCCTGCTCTGCCATTCATTATGATCATGGCTGATCATCAACTCAATAGCCTGCTCCCGCTTTCTCCCCATACCCTTCGATCCCTTTCGCCCCAAGATCTATATCTAACTCCTTCTTGAAAGCATATTGGATGGCCAGTGTGTAGTGCATTTCATAGCTGTCTGAAAGCCCCACCCACCCCCGCCTCACTCCACTTGACCAATTGGCAGCAGCTTCGCCCCCTGGACTGCATGCTGTGCTCTCAGCTCAGGCACAGGCATTCTCCTAACCTGCAATGCAAGGCTGTGTTGTTAGCTTGAACCATGAGGGTTACTGGTCCAAACCTGAATAAATACATTGCAATGGGCTCTGAGCACCTCCATCAGTGATTATTCCATGCCTATCTTTCACAAGGGGATTCTACAACTTGCCCAGTCGTCCAGTTGTTTTGCAGCCCCCTAAAACACACATTAATTTGTAGGCTACGCCCGAGGGGTGAAAAGTTCTGGAACGTTTGGTGGCACATTCATGCTTTTGTATTGCTTGAGCGGGCAGAAATCCTTCAGAGGCCCAGCTCCAAGCATGCCAATGCAGCTGCTTCTGAACAGTCTCAGCTGCAGAAGAATGCTCACTTTTGACAAGCTTTTCCAAATGCATGGCCTCTTCTCCCCACCGCCACCCCACCCCCACCATTGGTGTACTTGTGTACTTCCATCAGCTTCCATCAGTCAGTGCTACCTTGCACCACCACAACGCTACCCCCCCCCCCACCCCCCACCGACCCCACCCACACTGGAGCCCTTGTCCTGGCACTGCATTGAAAGCCAGCCAGGAAAAAGGCGACTTGCCTGTGCCCCGTCCTGAATGCGCGATGCCTCTTCCTTGATGTCCTACAGGCGATCCTCGCAAGCGCTGTGCAAGGTTGTGTGCACTCACCACCGAGATCCCCTTGAAGTTCAGCTCACCAGGTGCACGCCTTTTAAAGGTAGCCATAAATCACGCTGTTCTAAAGATGTGAAGATGCCAACGCGGGAATTAAATTTGACGTGGGGGGGTTGATTCCGGTGTGCGGGCAAATGCATTAGCATTATGTTGCCAATGTCGGTCGGCGGGAAACACAGCCTGCCACTGATGTGAGGAGGGGACAATCGCCTCCTGGATTTACATCGCCGGGAAATGCGACTGGGGCCATCTTGCGGTATTTACCACTTAAGTCGCCAAACACACTTGCCGCAAACGAGAACGGAAAATCCTGCCTAAACAGTCAGATAATCCACCCTGACGCACATTCCAATTATTCCTCACACCTCTGGCTATTTAGCAGCAGCAGACACATCACCCATACAACAATCACTGACATTCTGCTCTCACTCTTGTGGGACAAGGTCATCCATAACTGTCAGGAGTAGAGCAGAAATGGAAGGAAACAATTCCATCTGGATATTTTGAGCCCAAAACAGGATATGATTGTCCACATCATGGGGCTAGCTGCAACAGAGCTCTTGGCATCTGGCATTGCTGAGAACATTGAGGATGATGGTATGTTCCTACTTTGTGCCTCTCCTCAAATTCCAGCTCACCCTCATTCCACTAAATGGCATGATGTGTACATGGACTCCTGCCCACCCCTCTTCCCTCAATCTAATCTTCCCCTTTCTTATTTTCTGCTTTCAGACACCCAAGAACTGCCACCTAGCCAGCCACATCACACCCAAAGGAAAATAGAGTAAGAGCACAAGCACTGATGAAGAGGCTTTAACAATTTATTTGACACTCGCAGTCACCAGCTCAAATATTGGCATTGCTTGTACCGTGGAGTCAAATATAGAGTTGGAATCTGCATGTGGTGAGTCACCAGTATGAGTGGGCTACAGCCAGGTGGTGGAAAGAGTTTGTGTGGCAGTTCACCCGAAGGCAAAGTCACAGACGTGTTCTGCTAAAAAGGACTCAGATGAAGATTTTGATGCAGCGACATTTAGGACAAAGCTGATGATAATGCTTGGTGTGTTGGCTGGCCAGCCAGCCAGCCTCCTGTCTCTGCCAAGGAACATAGCCCTACATTTTCCGTTCAGCGGGCGGAGCTGAAGCAATCGCAGGCCGTGCCGCCATTTTGTGCAGTCCGGCCAATTAAGGCCCGCCCAGCGCATTTCCCACTCCCGTGGAGAGCAGGACTTTTAAAATTGCGGCGGGCGTCTACAGACCGCCGGGTCCAATGGGGACCTGGCAGTCTGTATAAAAAAAGGCCAGGCAGCCTCCTTTAGGCTGTTCGCCATGGCCAGCCACAGATGGCACCGCAGGGTGTCTGCACAGCAGGTCAACGTAGAGGGAAGGCCAGAGGAGGAGGACAGGCTGCAGGGTGTGCACCAGGAGCAGGGCAGGCTGCAGGGTAGGCCAGCGGGGGGGCCAATGTGCCCCTCGTTTTTCTGATGTCTGCCTTGCTGCCTTTGTTGAGGAGGTGGCAGCATGGCGAGAGGTGCTGTTTCCCCAGGATGGGAGGAGGAGGGCCCCCCATGTGACGAAGCAAGCCTGGGAGGAGGTGGCGGAGGTGGTGAGTTCCTGGGACATGGTGCGCCGAACCTGGATTCAGTGTTGCAAGCGGTTCAATGATTTGTTGCGCTCTGGAAGGTTGAGTACCATGTTGGCCTTGGGCATTTAACCCAACAGCCTTTGAGGCCCCCCCGTGACTGCATTGACTCATGTTGGGCATTTGGCGCACGCTGGGTGGTCAAGCAGATAGTCACCATGCTTACATCAGCCTTAGTGGTTAATGAGAAGATGGGTTCTCCCCGCACCATGTGTTGGTCTTGGTCGCACTTGAGTAGTCTGGGGGCAACCTGCAGGGTAGGCAGCTAGACACATACTCAGAACTCCAACACATGTCTTATTCATGGTGATGAGTTGGTGGAAGGGAAGCCTCAAGGTGTCGTGGCCAAGAGCCATCTGGTGCCCTTGTGGCCGCAACTAGTTGCGTCTCCTTGCCATGGGAGCTAAGACCCGTGTGTTTTTGAAAGTGATGGACGCAGAATGTGTCCAAGGTGGCCGTTGGGGGGGTGGGGGTTGGGAGCAGCTGTACTATATTTTGGTGACCGATCACCAGTAGCGTGGACAGGAGGCACTGGAGGCCTCAGATGGGCCACTGTGGTTGGGGTGTGGCGTGCGCACGCAGAGTGCATGAGTGATCAGCCCCAATAAATGGCGTTCTCTGTTCTGCAAGAGAAAAATGCGCACAATGTGCACGAACGTTCGTGCACTGGAGGTGGCCAGGCCCAGCTTCTCATCCTGAGCTGTTTTGAAGAGCAGGCCCTGGAGTTGGAAACCCGCCATGCGCCCAGGTCGACAGGTGTCAGTGAGGCTGGGGTGGAGCGGCCAGATAATTGAGGCCCACAGTCCCATCCGCTCTGTCATCCCATCATCCAAAGCACTGATGGTTGTTGCAATCGTTAATGCAGCAACACTGCTCATTCACAGACTGAAAAAGTCAGACATGTGGGTCATACACAAAGGTCCCTCGGCCCTTTGAGGATGCACATCTCTAGCACCTTATCCCATTTCTGACTACTATCCCCATGGTCTTACATGCCATGGCATCACTACTGCACATCCAAATACTTATTGCATCTTAGGAGGGTTTGTGCCTCCACCACCCTTTCAGCTGCTGCGTCCCACATTACTCTGTCCAAAAGTTCCTCATCACCTCACCTGTCAACCTCATGCCCCTTACCTTAAATAAATGCCACCAGGTTAGTTATCCTTTCGCCAAGGGGAAATGTTGCTTTCTGTCCATCCGATCTGTGCCCCTCATAATGGTATGAAGCTCAATAATGTGACCCGTTAATCTCCTGTGCTCCATGGCAAGTGTCACTGTATGCTTTATGCTATGTTTCCTCATATCTCCAACACTCCAGGCCAGCATGCATCCTGGTCAGGAACCTCTGCACTCTTTCCACTCCAATCCCATCCCTCCCATGAAGCGCAGTTCACAACTGAACGCAGAAGTGTAGATGTGGCCTCGAGAGCGTTTTCTGCACTTGCAACATGACCTCCCTGTTCCTACATTCTATTCCTCGGCTAATAAAGGCAAGTATGGCTTTTACCTTGTTAAACGCTTTATGTTCCTGTCCCGCTACCTTAATGGGCCTGTCCACATGCCCAGCAAGGTCCCTGTAATCGACCTTACTTTCCATGGTCCTACCATTTCCCCTGTATTCCTGTACTTTGTTTATCCTGCCCAAGTGCATAACCTCACATAACATTCCATGTGGCATTCTTTAGGCCATCTGACCAGCCTGTCTGTATCCACCTGTATTGTTTGGACCTCCTCCTGACTATTTGCCACCCCACCAATGTTCGTCTCCTTAGGTTCTTGAAGGTTGAGCGCATTATGAGCCAGGGGGAAAGGAATGAATTGTGTTACTGAGTGAACACTAACTGATCCACTGTCCTTGTTGCTAATTTCAGCATCATCAGAGCATGGCCACCACGAGGAAGTGCAGATGCCCCCTCTCACACCTGTGGGGCCTGAATTGTCACCTGCCTCACACCATTTCAGCGAGGCAGGCACCAGCGCAGCGACTACCATGTCGGTGGGAATTGTAACTTGGTTAGTGTCCCGGGGCACAGTGGAGAGGGCACTTCACAATCGCCGAAGGAGATGGCAGAGACAGAGAGTGCCGATGGCGCCAGTAGCCAGAGGACTGCAGGGGACCAGGCACATGCTGAATCGGGCCGTGATGATCCGCCTCTGGAGTCGTCCACCACGCAGCAGCTGCAGGAAAAGCGGCTGGTTGCGTGGGAGCATCTGGGAGTGTTGCATGACAGTGTGCTTCATTTGGTCTCCGTGTTGGAGGAATCCAGGCGGAGCATCAGTGATGGCATGAACATCATGTCAGAGCGTCAGGCTTCCCCCATGGAGAGATTGGCGACTCTCATGGAGAGGTGCTTCCAGCAGAATAACCGGCTTCTGCTGGGGATACATTTGGATCTGCAAGCCCTCACAGCGCTACTGGCCACAGGTGGTCATTGGCAATGTGGGAGATGGTCTGGGCACCAAGTGTCCCAGCTTGGTGCCCATCCATCTACAGTGAGCAGGGAGGTCCAAAGCGACCTCACATCAGCGCAGCAACTGCCTGTTGTCTCTGTGAGCTCCTCTCAGGGTGCTCCGGATGAGGGCAGCTGCTCCTCTGCCCCTCTGCCAGTGACTGTTACATCCGTTGAGGCTGTGACAACTGGGGAGATGCCAGCTGTGGAACTTGCCACTCCCTCCCAGGCGGGGCCAGCACAGGCTCCACGGGCCAGAGGACATCTGCCAAGGTCATCGAGGCCAACAAGATAGCAGAGTCAGCAGGCTGTCTCACAAGCCACTCCGAGCAATGAGGCGGCACCCAGACATAGCACCCACAAATGTAATGTTCGGCACACCCCACGGGGTTCTCACTGGTGCATTTGTGTTGGCCCTAGATTAGGGAATTTATATTTTTTAACATTGTAACAACGTTTTGATTTGATTTTGTTGCACCATACGATGGATAAAAATAAAATCCACATGTGTTAACATGGCTAAGGGTGGCTCCTTTGTGCTGCATTTGCATGTTTCACAGACATATGAATGTTTGAGTGGACATTGAGGTTTATGTACTAAGCCCTCAGTTGCAGCTGATGAAGTGGAAGATGTAGCACCTAAGTGCCGCGTATGGATGCGCCAGGCAATGCTGGTCCTGCTGATCCATGTGTGTGGATCTAGCTGAACGTTCATTGGATTAAAGTCTCCCGGATGTCCCTGCCTCCTTGGTTGTTGCGAGTCGGTGTGCAGCCCCTCATCATCGCCCTGTGCTTCCTCATCCTTTGAACCACTGCTGGAGTCATCGTGTGCAGCCTCATCCACTGAGTCAAGGTCTTCATCGTCCACTGCGTACCCCCTTTCCAGCGCAAGATTGTGCAGAGCACAGCATGCTACCACTATCACAGAGATATGATCTTGGGGGGTACTGGATTGCGCCCCCTGAGCGGTCCAGGCATTGGAAGCGCAGTTTGAGAAGACCGATGGCTCTCTCCACCACAGCCCTTGTGGAGCCGTGGCTCCTATTGTAGCACTGCTCAGCTTCTGTTCTTGGATGGTGGAGAGGCGTCATGAGCCACCTTCTGAGGGGATAGCCCTTGTCACCCAGCAGCCATCCATCCAGCCGAGCCGGAGCACTGAAGAGCCCCGGCACCTAGGAGCGTCAGAGGATGTAGGCACCTTGGGAGTTACCTGGGTGCCTGCACAGACTTGTAGAATCAGCATCCTGTGATCACACACTATCTGCATGTTCATGGAGTGGAAGTCCTTCCTGTTGATAAAGGCACCGGGCTCACCTGCTGGCGCCTTAATGGCCACATGTGTGCAGTCTATTGCACCCTGGACATGGGGGAAGCCAGCAATGGCCGCGAAGCCTCTGGCTCGCTGTGCCTGACTTGCCTGGTCGCAGCTGAAGTGGATGAAGGTCAATGCACGCCTGAACAGAGCACCTGTGACCTGCTTGACGCAAGTGTGGACAGCTGATTGGGAGGTACTGCAAAGATCACCCACCGAGCCCTGGAAGAAGCCAGAGGCATAGAAGTTGAGGGCAACTGTGACCTTCAGAGCGGCTGGCATGGGGTGTCCGCCCACACAGTTAGGGGAGATCTCAGGGCCAACCATCTGACAGATGTAGTTGACTGTCTCCCTTTACAGTCGGAGCCTCCTTTGGCACTGTACCTCAGTCATATTGAGGTAGCTGCTTCTCCGCCTGTATACCCTGGCAGCAAGATAGAGGCGTATTCTGTGGCCCCTTCCACCTTGGACTACCTCTTGTCCCTGCACCCCTTGTGCCAGCACCTGTCCTTCCAAAGGTGGCTCTCCTGGAGGCTGATTGCCCACTCCTGGCCTCCTCCTTATTCTAGCCCTCCCTTCATCCTCTGAGGAGCTGCCTCCAGTGGAGATGTCAGAACCCATACCCAGGCTAAATGGAGGCCTCCAGAAGCGGCAGGCCCGATAAAGATTACTGACTGCAGAGTGCTGAGCTGAAGGTTCAAAATCCAGAGAAAGCTGTTGGAATTCAACTTGGCAGAGGGTATTGTGCAGAACTTCCTCTCTATGCAGCCTCTACTCCATATGTTGGAATTCATTCTGAACTACAGATCACACAGGCAAGTTTAAAACATTTTTTGCAATAATTACTTCATAGAACACATTGACAACCCCACTGAGCCCTCATATCCCGCCCATGGATGAGTTTTGTTAAAAAGTCACTTACCTGCCTGCCCGTTGCGCCCATGCGCCGAGCTGAAGATCGCACGGGCACCTCAAAATCGGCATTGATTGCTGAGTTAAGGGCCTTAACTAGCCCTTTAATTAATGGCAGGCACTTGTTGAACTTCATCGCATGCCCACCCAACTAAATATCGCAATAGCGCGCAGTGACGTTGGGACGCTCGCCCGATAATCACCTTGCACTATTTTACGCGCTGATGTGCGGGGCCTGCACCTCCTGCACGTCACCCTGAAAATTCTGCCCATAGAAGAGTCCACCTCCAACTTGGCAGGGGGTATTGTGCAGAACTTCCTCTCTATGCAGCCTCTCCTCCATTTCCCTGTAATGTTTCACGCCCAGCGGCACTGCAACTGCAGCCCCCATACATGCTTCAGTTTTGTGCAGACAGGTCACCATAACCTCTTCCCTCCTTGTGAGGATGCTTGGGTGCTCAATGGGTTCCTCTTGCAGCTGCCTGAATGTTCTTTGGTGAATGACAAGTGAACATGAGTGCCTTGCATGGTCCAAGTTTGTATATCGTGTGTCAAGTCAGCTGGTATAGTCTGATAAAAGCAAAAAACTGCAGATGCTGGAAATTCGAAACAAAAACAAAAATACCTGGAAAAACTCAGCAGGTCTGACAGCATCTGCGGAGAGGAATACAGTTAACGTTTCGAGTCCATATGACTCTTCACCAGAACTAAGGAAAAATAGAAAAGAGGTGAAATATAAGCTGGTTTAAGGTGGGGGGTGGGGGTGGGACAGGTAGAGCTGGATAGAGGGCCAGTGATAGGTGGAGATTGCCAAAAGATGTCATAGACAAAAGGACAAAGAGGTGTTGACGGTGGTGACATTAGCTCAGAAATGTGCTAATGGTGACATTAAGGGTAGAAAGCAGGACGAGCAAGGTACAGATAGCCCTAGTAGGGGTGGAGTGGGGTTGGGGGAAGGGATTGAAATAGGCTAAAAGGTGGAGATAAAACAATGGAAAAACATATAAAAATAATGGAAATAGGTGGGAAAAGAAAAATATATATAAATTATTGGAAAAAGGGGGATTGGAAAGGGGGTGGGGATAGAGGAGAAAGTTCAATCTGACCAGATTTCGCTGCCCACAAGGCATGCTCGTGTGTCATTCCCAACATTGGGTACCATGGGGGCCATGCCTGAAGTGGCCCCACTCGGTGGTTCGCATTTCATCTCTTCTAGGTTCACATTTGACGAATGGCCATTTTTAAAAAAATGCAGACAGCCCAGGCTTTTTATTTCAAAGCATTTCCAAAGTAGGCATTGAGAAATTAAATGCAATAATCTACCAGTACTTTCAAAGTTACAGAACAGAAACTCAATTATTTGCCTTTTTTTGAGATTTTTATGGAGCACTAGTAGATTAAGAGTGCACACAAACACATCTCAGTGTATACTAGGGACAAAGCAATGGAAATAGAATTATATTCATGAAGTCATTGGCTTTAGCAAACTGTGTGGCCACACAGCTGGAAGGAAGCCCATCATTCACATCGCAAAGGAAGACAATTTGTACCCTTGTAAAGGAACAAAATAATTCACAGAAAGTTGCCACAGTTGGTTGCAGTAAACATTTGGCCAAGCTCATACTGTCTGAGGCTAATGCTTAAACTTGATCTCAATTTTACCTAAAATACATATGGCAGAGGAGAGTGAAGAGAAATTTAAAAAGTCACTTTTCTTCACATCTTGAGCTTCATCTGAACCTTTACTGTCACACAATATATGTTAGATGATTGCAAACAACAGTTTAATATGTACAACCTGTGATCAGTATTTAAATGATTGTGCAAAGCTTCAGAAATATTGCAATCTATGATCATCACCTTCAATGTTTCAATTCCTTTTAGTTGAGCATTTAACTCCCAAACCAAAAAGTTCAAGTTCCTGAACTTCATATCAATGTCCCTTGGTTATATGATTTTGTTTTTAGTGCTTGTCTGGCTGGAGCACCATAGGAGTGGCACATATTAGAAAATTCACCTCAATGTAATTTTGATGTAACAATACATTATATGTTTGCAGTATGCAATGAATCTGGGCTAACATTACAAAATTAGGTAGAGGCCCAAATGTTTAACATAACTTGTGGTATCATAGGGCAGAATATTGATGCATTGGCAATTAATTTTCACACAGCTGAAATCTTTAGGTTGATTTCTTCCCTTTCCTGCAAGAGTTTGATTTGTGAGTTTTGTAAACATTGTGTCTCATTTGCAATCCAAAGCTTGTCCTTTCTGTTGCTACACTCCTTCTTAGGCAGTCCCTTGGGATCAAGGATGACTTGCTTCCACTCCAGTTCAATGTGTCCCGAGATGGTTAATAAGACTAAAGCGTGATTTGCAGATTCTGCCACATACGGATGGTGCTTGGAGGGTTATTGAGTTGTTGGGAAGTTTGTGTGTTTTTTTCCAGTGCCTCAACTTTGCCTCTGAATGTTTCCAACAATATCTCTCAATATGTTCGGTGCCTTTCTAAATGAACCTTCTCAATTTTGGTCAGTCATAAGCCAGGGTCTCTCCAGGGATTTTTTTTTGAAAAAATATACTTTGTTCATAAAATGTCTGAAAGAACATTACAGAACATTTCTAAATTGTTAATGTACCCCCACTATTTAAAAAGGGAGGCAGAGAGAAAACAGGGAATTATAGACCAGTCAGCCTGACGTTGGTAGTGGGGAAAATTCTAGAGTCCATTATAAAAAATTTAATAGCTGAGCACGTGGAAAACAGTGGCAGAATCGGACAGAGTCAGCATGGCTTTATGAAAGGGAAATCATGTTTGACAAATCTACAGGAATTTTTCGAGGATGTAATTAGTAGAGTTGATGACGTGGAGCCAGTGGATGTGGTTTATTTGGACTTTCAGAAGGCTTTCGACAAAGTCCCACATAAGAGACTGGCGTGTAAAATTAAAGTGCATGGGATTGGGGGTAGTGTATTGAGATGGATAGAAAACTGGTTGGCAAACAGGAAACAAAGAGTAGGAATAAACGGATCTTTTTCCGAATGGCAGGCAGTGACTAGTGGGGTACCGGAGGGATTGGTGCTGAGACCCCAGTTATTCACAATATATATTAATGATTTAAATGAGGGAATTAAATGTAATATATCCAAATTTGCAGATGACACAAAGCTGGGTGGGAGGGTGAGCTGTGAGAAGGATGCAGAGATGCTTCAGTGTGATTTGGATAAGCTGAGTGAGTGGGCAAATGCATGGCAGATGCAGTATAATGTGGATAAATATGAGGTTATCCATTTTGGTAGCAAAAACAGGAAGGCAGATTATTATCTGAATGGCTATAAACTGAGAGAGGGGAATGTGCAACGAGACCTGGGTGTCCTTGTACACCAGTCGCTGAATGTAAGCTTGCAAGTGCAGCAGGCAGTAAAGAAGGCAAATGGTATGTTGGCCTTCATAGCCAGAGGATTCGAGTACAGGAACAGGGATGTCTTGCTGTAATTGTACAGGGCCTTGGTGAGACCACACCTACAATATTGTGTGCAGTTTTGGTCTCCTTATCTGAGGAAGGATGTACTTGCTATAGAGGGAGTGCAGCAAAGGTTTACCCAACTGATTCCTGGGATAGCGGGACCGACATATGAGGAGAGATTGAGTCGATTAGGATTATATTCGCTGGAGTTCAGAAGAATGAGGGGGGATCTCATAGAAACCTATAAAATTCTAACAGGACTAGACAGGGTACATGCAGGAAGGATGTTCCCGATTGTGGGGAGTCCAGAACCAGGGGTCACAGTCTGAGGATATGGGGTAGACCATTTAGGACTGAGATGAGGAGAAATTTCTTCACCCAGAGAGTGGTGAGCCTTTAGAATTCGTTACCACAGAAAATAGTTGAGACCAAAGCATTATATGTTTTCAAGAAGGAGTTAGATATAGCTCTTGGGGTGAAAGGGATCAAAGGGTATGGGGAGAAAGCAGGAGCAGGCTATTGAGTTGGATGATCAGCCATGATCATAATGAATGACGGAACAGGCTCGAAGGGCCGTATGGCCTACTCCTGCTCCTAGTTTCTATGTTTCTAAATCGCCATCACAAAAAGTGCAATCAGATTCAACTTTTACACATAAATCACGAGGTGCTTCAATACAATCAATGAATATTACAATCATTTCAATATGATCATTACAGACAGTCAGACAGTGCAATGGTATTGGAGTTAACAACAAACATCATTTTGCACTCTGAGGTGCTTCAATACAATTATAATACAATTAGTATTGAATGCATACATTTATTGCAAGCCACACAGCCCGAGGGGTCTATACCTTTCCCAGCCCCTCGTGCACTATGGCAGAAAGGTCTTAGACAGCGACCTTTCCCCATTGAGCCTTTGTGGCAGCTGCCCCAAGGTTTAGTGCGTCCTTCAGCACGTAGTCCTGGACCTTGGAATGTGCCAGTCTGCAACACTCGGTCGTGGACAACTCTTTTCACTGAAAGACCAACAAGTTTCGGGCAGACCAAAGAGCGTCTTTCACCGAGTTTATGATCCTCCAGCTGCAGTTGATGTTTGTCTCGGTGTGTGTCCCTGGGAACAGCCCGTAGAGCACAGAGTCCTGTGTCACAGAACTGCTCGGGATGAACCTCGACAAAAACCACTGCATCTCTCTCCAGACCTTCTTTGCAAAGGCACATTCCACAAGGAGGTGAACAACAGTCTCTTCCCCACCACAGCCACTTCAAGGGCAACATGCAGAGGGGGCGAGACTTCTGGCATGTTGGAAGGATCTGACGGGGAGGGCCTTTCTCACCACCAGCCAAGCTACACCTTGGTGCTTGTTGGAAAGTTCCAGCAATGAGATATTCTGCCAAATGACTTTGACAGTCTGCTCGGGAAACCATCCGACAGGATCCACCATCTACTTTTCCCGCATGGCCTCTAAGACATTATGTGCTGACCACTGCCTGATGGGCTTGTGGTCAAAGGTGTTTCTCTGCGTAAATTTTTCCACGAGGGACAGGTGGTACGGCATGGTCCAACTACTTTGTGCCTTCCGCGGCTGCATGGCCAGACCCATCCTTTGCAACACCGGGGATAGGTAGAACCTCAGCACGTAGTGACACTTGGTGTTTGCGTACTGAGGGTCTACGCACAGCTTGATGCCGCCTCACACAAAGGTGGCTATCAGGATGAGGGATGTTGGCATGTTTTTTCCCCCTTTCTCTAGAGGCTTGTACATTGCGTCCCTGCGGACACGATCTATTTTCGATCTCTAAATAAAGTGAAAGTTGGCTCGGGTGATCGCCATCACGCAGGAGTGAGGATTGGGCCAGACCTGCGCCACGTATAGCAGCAGCGAGAGTGTCTCACACCTGATGACCAGGTTTTTACCCGCAATGGAGAGGGAGCATCGCTCCCACATCCCCAATTTTCTTTCCACCATAGACACTCACTCTTTCCAGTTTCTAACGCATGTCCCGGTCCCTCCCAACCACATCGCCAGCACCTTCAGGCCATCTGACCTGATGGTGAAGTGGACGAAGAATCGGTCAGCCCAGTTCCCAAAGAACATGGCCTCATTCTTGCCATGATTTACCATGGCTCCCGAGGCCAGTACGAAGTGTTTGCAGATGTTGATCAGTCTGCGCACCGACAGCGGATCTGAACAGAAGACGGCGACATTATCCATGTACAGGGAGGCTTTGACCTGAGTGCCTCCACTGCCTGGGATCATCACTCCTCTTATGCCCGGATCCTTCCTGATGCACTCAGCAAAGCGTTCTATGCAACACACAAACAGTCAGCAGGGTTGTTTTAACTCTTCAGGGGTGCTTTGAGGACATTCCTAAAGCTGCACTAAGGGATGAGCTAGCAAGGACCCCTTACACTCATTCTACCAGTGCTAACCTGATGTTTCCAAATCTGGCTGCAATAATTTTAACTCCTCAAGTAGAACCATAGAAAAGTTACAGCACAGAAGGAGGCCATTCGGCCCATCTTGTCCATGCCAGCCCGAGTGCACCCAGGTGCCCTTTCTAATCCCACCTTCCTGCACCTGGCCCATAGCCCTGCAGCTTACAGCACTTTAGGTGCAGATCCAGGTACTTTTTAAAAGATTTTAAAGTTTCTGCCTCTACCACCAACTTGGGCAGCGAATTCCAGACACCCACTACCCTCTGCGTAAAAAAGTTCTTCCTCATGTCCCCGCTACACCTTCTGCCACTTATCTTGAATCTATGTTCCCTGGTTCTAGAATTCTCCACCAAGGGAAACAATTTTCGTTAACCAATCCTCTATTCGTGCCAATATATTACCCTCAACTCCATGAGCCCTTATCTTGAGCATTAACCTTTTGCTTAACACCTCACTGAATGCTTTTTGGAAATCCAGGTACACTACATCTACTGGTTCTCTCTTATCTACCCTCCTTGTTACATCCTAAAAAAGTCCTCGTGAATTGGTCAAACACGATTCCCCCTTCGTGAAACCATGTCGACTTCTAATGCATGGTTAAGGCTTCCTTAATTATAGATGCATTCAGGATGTAGGCCATCACTTCAGAAACTGCTTGGCTGGTCTGCGAGATATCCTGAGGCAGTGACAGGCACTATCCAAATGCACGCACTCGCATTTCTGAAGCCATGAGTGTAAAAGAGTGCTGCACCTAGGAGTGTTGGTCCCAGCACGCGTTAATCTGCAGCAAACGTCTGCACTTGCTGCCTCGTCTCCCCCAACCCCAACGAATAAAAACACCTGGGTTCTCAGAAACAGGGGTCTCAGAGGAGAGGTCCATGTTCACCATGGATCTGTTGAGGTGCAGGTCGGGATTACTGCGAGAAGCAGGGTCCACTTTCTCCTAACAGGGAAAGAGAGAGAGAATGATTAAAAACTCTAAATTTTTTTGTTGTGGCAAATTATAGCATGACTACATGATAAGTTATTAATACCACTTAACAAGATTTAACAGGCCTTAACAAGCAAATTGTTGGGGGGTGGCCTAGAAGCATTTGCGTTTCACTACAGATCATAAAAAGTGCTCTAAATGCATAATTCTTCATCACAAAAAATGTTCAATTTTTTTACCTTCGGCCACTAATTTTCGGACCTTTTTGTCTTCAGCCACACTTACCCATATTTATATTGCAAGCCATGGCTCAGTTGGTAGCACTGTCACCTCTGAGCTAGATGATTGTGGATTTAAATCCCATTCCAAAGACTTGAGCCCAAAAATCAAGATTATAGGAGGTGCCATTTTAAGGATTAGATGTTAAACCAAGTTTCTGTCTGCCCTTTCATAGTTGTAGAATCATTACTGCAAAGAAGGAGACCATTCAGCCCATCAAATCCATGTCAGCTCTGTATAGAACAATCCAGACACACCCAGCCCCCACCATTCTTGTAGGCTTGCAAGTTTATTTATTTACCATCTTCAAACTTCCTTCATTTTAAATTCTCATCCTAGCTTTTAAATCCCTCCATGGTCTTACCTCCTTATCTCTGTAATCTCATCCAGCACCAAAACTCTCTAAGGTAGCTGCACTCACCTAATTCTAGCCACTTGAGCATCTCCAATTTTAATTGTTCTTGTTACGGACGGGAGGGGGGTTAATTTAAACAGCCCTAATTTGTCCTCTTGTCACCCATCCATAAACAGAAAGGTGTTTGGATTTTGATTTACTCCCCACTTTATAAGCAGTGGCATATTTCCCAACTCCTCAGTTTTGGTGTGGTCCAATTTTTAGTAATAACCCCACAGCAAACTTGAGATAGGACGCACTTAAAGGGGTAGCTTATTTGTACACATTCAAACACGGGAGAGGGTTGCCACGTATCCCTGTGTGAACTCATAAAGTATAAGAGGGATGGAGAAAAGAAAGAAAATAAAGATTTACAGGGTTACTAGCACAGAAAAAGACTTATGGTTTCATGTGAGTCCAGCGCCCAGAATCAAAGCCTAATGCGATATTCTTTCACAGAGGTTGGCAAGCTGAAAACTAATGTATAATTCACTTTTCCAGTAGAGTTGACTTCCACGATGAGATAGGCACGTGGAGATGAATCAGTGTTGTAGGCAATGGTACAGAAGTTCTAGTAGAAACAGTGTAGATGGGGCCAGTATTCAAACCTGGGCAGAGCCCCTTTTCTGTGGTGCTGCTGCTTGTAGATGGTAAAATGGCGGACTGAGCTTTGCAGTATAACAAACCAATATAAATGCTTCCACCAGCTAGAAGGTCATGTCACACGACTCCCACCTCGCTGCTCTGGCTTTGATAAAGGGTGTGTATCTCTTTGTCTGGGTCCCTGAGATTGTTAAATGTTCTAACCATTAAGACGTGAAAGGAAGGTTATGGGATCCTTTGTCCAAGCAGACAAATAGGCTCCGGTTGGCCAGGCCTGGCTTATGAAATATAGATGGCCTTGGTATAGTTCTCTTTGAATTTGGTAGCTGCAGTCCACAGGGGGCCATTAAGGTCTCTTCAGAGATAATGAGATGCAAGTTTCTGTGATACTGCCATGGTAGATCTTTTCGTTCAGGGTCACAGACAGACATAGGACAGAATTCTCCCATCCGGGACTAAGTCCCGTGGTGGGGTTGGGGATGGGGAGTGTTTCCTACTGCAGAGGCCAAAAGGAAATACCGCAGTATCTTGTGGCCCTGGCATCATTAATTTGACAGCCAAGGATTTCTGACATCTTGCGGTGTGGGCTGGATGGTGCGCACCTCACTGTCATATCTGGTGCAAAATTTAAAAGGCGCCTGGACATCCTCACTGTCAAAACGAACCATGGAGATGTCTGAAAGGGGAGGTGGAGGTCCAGTGCTGAAGTTCAGTGATATATCCCTGCACATCCCCCATACCTGGCCAGGTCCGGAGGAATGCCTGATGGGAGGACGAGGCCGAGCAGGGAAACCAACCCTTCATGGGTGCAGGGAGTACTCAGTACTCAGGCTGCCCAGAGCAGGTCAGCAATAAAATGATGCAAAAGGATGAGCATCATCAGGTGAAGTAAAGCTTCAGCTGCTCGCACCAACCACAATGAGACCAATATATCAGAGTACATGGGTCTCAGTGGCAACGACATTGTCGTGTCTCATAGCCCCACCGCAGTGCATAAAACTCTGTGGTGGGGTGACCACTGTGCCCCCTTTACCCTTCCACATACAGAGATCACTGTATGGAAGGAGGTATGCTTCGTGATTTGGGGGTGGATGGGGGTAGAGTTAATGCAAAGGCTATGGGCCCTGACAACATTCTGGCAGGTTGGTGAGTGACTTGGAGGGGAACTCCCAGATGGTGGTGCTCCCAGGCATCTGTTGCCCTTGTCCTTCTAGATGGTAGTGTTGGTGGGTTTGGAAGGTGGTGTCTAAGGAACCTTGGTGAGTTTCTGCCGTGCATCTTGTAGATGCTGCTACTGTGCGCTGGTGGTGGAGGGAGTGAATGTTTGTGGATGTGGTGCCAATCAAGTGGGCTGCTTTGTCCTGGATGATGTCACTTCTTGAGTGTTCTTAGAGCCGCACTCATCCAGGCACATGGAGAGTATTCCATTTCGCTCCTGACTTGTGTCTTGTAGATGGTGGACAGGCTTTGGGGAGTCAGGAGGTGAGTTACTCATCGCAGGATTCCTAGCCTCTGTAGCCACAGTATTTATATGGCTAGTCTCGTTCAGTTTCTGGTCAATGGTAACCCTCAGGATGTTGATAGTGGGAGATTCAGCGATGGTAATGCCATTGAATGTCAAAGGCGATGGTTAGATTCTCTTTTGTTGCAGATTGCCTGGTACTTGTGTGGCACAAATGTTACTTGCCGCTTGTCAGCCCAAGCCTGGATATTGTCCAGGTCAAGCTCATTTGGACATGGACTGCTTCAGTATCTGAGGAGTTGCGAATGATGCTGGATATTGTGCAATCATTAGGGTTGGATTTGTCCTGCTTTTTGTGTACAGGACATACCTGGGCAATTTTCCATATTTCTGGGTGTTTGCCTGTGTTGTAGCTGTATTGGAACAGCTTGGCTAGGGGCGTGCAAGTTCTGGAGCATGTCTTCAGTACTATTGCCGGAATATTGTAAGGTCCCATAGACTTTGCAGCATCCAGTGCCTTCAGACGTTTCTTGATATCATGTAGAGTGAATAGAATTGGCTGAAGACTGGCATCTGTGATGCTGGGGTCCTCCGGAGGAGGCCGCGATGGTTCATCCACTCCGCATTTCTGGCTGAAGATTGTACCAAGTGCTTCAGCCTTATTTTTTGCACAGATGCGCTGGGCTCCCCCATCATTGAGAATGGGAATATTTGTGGAGCCTCCTCCTCCAATGAGTTGTTTAATTGACCACCACCGTTCATGGCTGGATGTCACAGGACTGCAGAGATCTGATCCATTGGTTGTGGAATCGCTTAGCTCTGTCTATCTCTTGCTGTTTGGCACACAAGTAGTCCTGTGTTGTAGCTTCACCAGGTTGACCCCTCATTGTTAGCTATGCCTGGTGCTGCTCCTGGCATGCCCTCCTGCACTTTACATTGAACCAGGGTTGATCCCCTGGCTTGGTGATAATGGTAGTGTGGGGTTTATGCCAGGCCATGAGGTTACAGATTGCAGTTGAGTACAATTCTGCTGCTGCTGATGGCCTATTACCACCAAGCCAGGGGATCAACCCTGGTTCAATGTAAAGTGCAGGAGGGCATGCCAGGAGCAGCACCAGCGCCTCATGTCCAGATTTGATCTGCTAAATCTGTTCGAAATCTATCGCATTTAGCATGGTGGTGGTGCCACACAACACAATGGAGGGTATCCTTAATGTGAAGATGGGACTCTGTCTCCACAAGGACTATGTGGTGGTCACTCCTACCGATACTGTCATGGACAGATTCACCTGCGGCAGGCAGGTTGGTGAAGATGAGGTCAAGTATGATTCTCCCTCTTGTTGGTTCTCTCACCACCTGCTGCAGATGCAGTCTAACAGCTATGTCATTTAGGACTCGGCCAGCTCGGTCAGTAGTGGTGTTACTGAGCCACTCTTGGTGATGGACATTGAAGTCCCCCAACCAGAGTACATTCTGCACCATTTTCTAAGTGCCCTGTTATAACCTCCTTAATAATAGATTCCCCTCCAAGTAACTCACCATCCTGACTTGTAAATATATCGCCATTCCTTCACTAGCGTTGGGTCAAAATCCTGGAACTCCCTCCCTAACAGCACTGTGGGTGTACCTATACCACATGGACTGCAGCGGTTCAAGAAGGCAGCTCACCACCACCTTCTTGGGCAATTAGGGATGGGCAATAAATGCTGGTGCAGCCAGCAAAGCCCACATCCTGTGGATGAATAAAAAAAAATATTCCAGCCTTTTCCCATGACATATGTTACGCTAACTGACCGGTGTTTTGCTGCTTTCTGTCTCCCTCCTTTTTTGAGTAGAGGAGTCACATTCACTATTTTCCAATTTGATGGGACCTTTCCAGAACCTAGGGAATTTTGGAAAATTAAAACCAAAGCATCTACTATCCCAGCAGTCACTTATTTTAAAACCTTAGGATGAAGACCATCAGGACCTGGGGTCTTGTCAGCCTTTAGTTCCAATATTTTTTTCAGTACCCTTTCCGTGGTGATTGTAATTGTTTTTATTTTCTCCATCTCTTTCACCTCTTGATTCACAATTATTTCTATGTGCAAATTACTTGCCACGTTTCCTACAGTATAACAGTGACCACACTGAGAGCGAGTTGAGGGAATCTTAAATCTCTTTCTAAAAATCTAATATTATATAGATTTAACTGCAAGTGCTGTTTAAATTCTAAATCTCATCCAAAGGCCTAAACAGGGATTTAGAAGCTATTCGTTGGCAGCAGCTGAAATAGTTAATTAAAGGAACTAGCTTGAATCGGTTTGTTCTGTACCTGGGCTTAACCCCTTTGTTTCAGAACATCTAAATTGAGACATTGTCAGTGCAACAAGCACTGGAGTGCAAATTTAATGGAGTGTGAGTTTGGTGAGCTAAGGGACTTCAGTGAGAAGGGGAGGGAAGTGCCCCCTTTATTTTTTTCCAAATTTTTTTATCCTGCAAGAATTGGCTCTTGCTCTACTACAGGGGAAGAAGCTAACTGTTTGCTGAGTATCTGATAAGTGGATAAGTCTATTCTATTCCTAAGGTTCAAAATAGTACAGGGATTTGTGGTAAGATTTGTAAAATATATAAAAGAAAATAAATAATTGAATAAAATAATTAAGTAGTTAATTAAAGCACAAAGATGCCAGGACAGGTGATGTGTCTTGGCTGCAGCATGTGGGAGCTCCTGGATGCTAGTGTGATCCAGGGCAAACACATCTGCAGTAAGTCTTGAGGAGCTTCGGCTCAGGGTCATTGAGCTGGAGGGTGAGCTGCGGACACTGTGTCACATCAGGGAGGGGGAACGTTACCTGGATGCTTTGTGCCAGGAAGCAGTCACCTCCTTAGGATAGGGTCTTCTGATTTAGAAGGTGGCCAGGGAGACCAGGCTGTGACTGTGAGCAAGGCAGGTAAGGGGACCCAAGGACCAGAAGTGCAGGAGTGTGTGCCTCTGCAACTGTCCAACAGGTTTGAGGTTCTCTCAGCTTGTTTGGATGGGAGTGGGGGATGCAGGGTGGATGAGCTGACTGACCATGGTACCGTGGTACAGAAAGCCATTCAAGTGGGGGGAGCAAAAAGGAATGTAGTAGCAGTAGGGGACAGTATAGTAAGGGGGATTGACACTTTTCTCTGTAGAAAAGAGCAATAGTCCAGACAGCTGGGTTGCCTGCCTGATACCAGGTTTTGGAGCATTTGCTCAGGGCTGGAGAGGAACTTACAGTGGGAGAAGGAGAATCTAGTTGTTGTGGTCCATGTGGGTACCAACGACATAGGCAATACAAGGAAGGATGTGCTGCATAGGCAGTATGAGGAACTAGGCACCAAATTAAGAAGCAGAACCTCAAAGGTAATAATCTCTGGATTATTACCTCAGCCATGTGCAATTTGGCATAGGATAAATAAGATTAGAGAAATAAATGCATGGCACAAAGACTGGTGTGGGAGAGGTAGATTCTGGTTTGTAGGGCACTGGCACCAATACTGGGGAAAGTGGGGGCTTTACCGTTGGTATGGTCTACACCTGAACCATGCTGGGACTGATGTTCTAGTGAGCAGCATAGCTAGGGCAGTGGAGAGAGCTTTAAACTAAATAATGGGGGCAAGGGATCAAATTTGGGAAGACGTGGTAAACGAAAGAGTAGAGACAAGGCAAGAGAGAAAGGTACTCATATGGGAAATGATAAACAGAATGTGACAAGAAGGGACAGAGAGTACAAATCTAAGAGTAAATCAGCAGATAAGGCTAGATTTTACAAAAATAACAAAAGGACTAGGATGAAACATTTAAGTTATGAAGAGAGGTTGGATAGACTTGGAGCAGATTTCGTTGGAGCAGAAAAGACTGAGGGGCGACCTGATCGAGGTGTACAAGATTATGAGGGGCATGGACAGGGTGGATAGGGAGCAGCTGTTCCCCTTAGTTGAAGGGTCAGTCACAAGGGGGCATAAGTTCAAGGTGAGGGGCAGGAGGTTTAGGGGGGATGTGAGGAAAAATTTTTTTACCCAGAGGGTGGTGACGGTCTGGAATGCACTGCCTGGGAGGGTGGTGGAGGCGGGTTGCCTCATATCCTTTAAAAAGTACCTGGATGAGCACTTGGCACGTCATAACATTCAAGGCTATGGGCCAAGTGCTGGTAAATAGGATTAGGTAGGTAGGTCAGGTGTTTCTCACGTGTCGGTGCAGACTCGATGGGTTGAAGAACCTCTTCTGCACTGTGATTCTGTGATAAAGGCTGTGTATTTAAATGCACACGGCGCTTGAAACAAAACAGGTGAACTGATAACGCAAATAGAAATAAATAAGTTTGATCTGATAGCCATTACAGAGACATGGCTGCAGGATGACATAGATTGGGACCTGAATGTCGATGGGTATGTGACATTTAGGAAGGATAGGAAGCTCAGATAAAGTGGAGGGGTGGTTCTGTTAATTAGTGCATTAGTGACAGATAACTTAAGTTCAGGAAACCAGGATGTAGAAGCAGTTTGGGTTGAGATGAGAAGTCAAGAAGTCACTTGTGGGATTGGTGTACAGGCCCCTTAATTGTAACTACATGGTAGACAGAGTATAAAGGAAGAGATAATGGGAGCTTGTCAGAAAGGTACAATGTTAATCATGGGGAATTTTAATCTACAGATAGACTGGAAAAAATTGATGGGCAAAGGTAACCTAGATGAGAAGTTCATAGAATGTTTTTGGGATAGTTTCTTGGAACAGCACATTCTGGAGCCAACCAGAGAGCTGGCTATATCTCATAGTGAAAGATCACAATATAATTTAAGTTTACATTCAGTTTGAGGGAAAGAAGAGTGGGTCCAAGACTAGTGTTTTAAACTTAGATAAGAGCAATTATGAGGGCATGAAAACAGAGCTAGCTATAGTGAACTGGCAAATGAGGTTAAGGGATAGGTCCATAGAGAAGCAGTGGCAGTCTTTTAGAGGGATATTTCAGAATACATAGAATGGATACATTCAGTGAGAAAAAAAACTTTCAAGGGGAGAACGCACCACAGTGGTTAACTAAGATGTTAAAGACAGGATCAGACTTAAAGAAAAAGCATATAATTGCACAAAGATGGGTAGCAGGTCAGAAGATTAGACATTATAAAGAACAGCAAAGAATAACAAAAAGATTAATAAGGGGGGAAAAATTAGATTAAGAGAGAAAGCCAGCTAGTAATATAAAGACGGACAGTAAAAGCTTTTATAGATATTTAAATTTCTGTCCCCGTCGTGGGCGGGACTCACTGCGGGCGAGGCGGTGCCAGCCAGAAGTCCATTGACTTGCGGCAGGACCGGAAGATTGCGGCGGCGGGCGGGTACGGAAAATCCCGCTGAAAGTGAGTGTTGGTCCGATAGAAAGTGAGTCTAGGTGAATTAATAATGGAAAGCAAGGAAATGGCAGATGAATTGAACTGGTATTTTGCATTAATTTTCACTATAGAGGGTAACACCCCAGAAATAGCTGTAAATTGGGAAAAGCAAAGGAGGGAGGAACTCAAGAAAATTATAATCACCAGAGAAGTGTTTTTGAGCAAGTTGTTGGAGCTGTGGGCTGACAAGTCCCCAGGTCCTGATGGACTTCATTCTAGGGGCTTGAAAGAAGTGGCTAGTGAGATAGTTGATACATTGGTTTTAATTTTCCAAAATTCCCTATATCCGGGGAAGCCATGATCTTATTGAACGGCGGAGCAGGTTTGAAGGGCCAAGTGGCCTCCTCCTGCTTCTAGTTCGAATGTTCTTCAAAAGTACATCATTTCCCATCAGTGGTCACAAATCTCCATTGATTTCTTTACATGATGAATTTGCTCAAGATGTCTGGATTATTTCATTTAACACTAAACAAAAGTTGAAGTTCTCTTTACTTTCTTCCCCTCACTCCTTCCCCTTAAATTTTTTTCAACCCTCCTTATCATTCCCCCCATAAGACCATAAGACGTCAGAGCAGAAGTAGGCCATTTGGCCCATCGAGTCTGCTCCACCATTCAGTGAGATCATGGCTGATCTGATAATCCTCAACTCCATTTTCCTGCCTTTACCCCATAACCCTTGATTCCCTTACTGCTTAAGAATCTGTCTATCTCAGGCTTGAACATACTTAACCACACAGCCCTCTGTGGTAAAGAATTCCACAGATTCACTACCCTCTGAGAGAAGAAATTTCTCCTCATCTTAAATTTGTCTCAAATGTCTTAAATGGGAGACCCCTTACTCTGAGATTATGCCCTATGGTCCTAGACTCTCCTACAAGGAGAAACAATCTCTCAGCATTTACCCTGGCAAGCCCCCGAAGAAGCTTATAGGTTTCAATATGGTCGTCTCTCATTCTTCTAAACTCCAATGAGTACAGGCTCAATCTACTCAAGCTCCCCTCATAAGAAAATCCCTCCATACCTGGGATCAACTTAGTGAACCTTCTCTGGACTGCATCCAATGCCAGTATAAGTTTCCTTAGATAAGGGGACCAAAACTGTTCACGGTATTCTAGGTGTGGTCTAACTAGTGCCTTGTATAGTTTTAGCAAGACTTCCCTATTTTTATACTCCATTCCCATTGAAATTAAGGCCAACATTCCATTTGCCTCCCCTAGTACTTGCTGAACTTGTATGTAATCTTTTTGGGATTCATGCACAAGGACTCCCAAATCCCTCTGTGCTTCAGCTTTCTGCAGTCTTTCTCCATTTAAATAATATTCAGTTCCTCTACCTGCCAAAGTGAATAACCTCACACTTTCCCACATTATATTCTATCTTCCCACTCACTTAGCCTGTCTATATCCTTCTGTAGACTCTTTGTGTCATCCTCACCACTTGCCTTCCCATCTATTTTTGTGTCATCCACATAGCGATAATACATTCACTTTCCCCATCTAAGTCATTAATATATATTGTAAATAATTGTGGTTGCAGCACTGATCCCTGTGGCACTCCACTAGTTACAGGTTGCCATCCTGAAAATACTCCCCCCTTATCCCAACTCTCTGTCTTCTATTAGTTAGCCAATCCTCTATCCATGCTAATAATCTACCCCTAACACCATGGGATCTTATCTTATTAAGTAGCCTCATGTGTGGTACTTTATCAAACGCCTTTTAGAAATACAAATGTATTATATCTACTTGTTCCTCTTCATCTATCCTGCTTACCTCCTCAAAGAATTCTAATAAATTTGTCAGGCATGATTTCCCCTTCATAAAGCCATGCTAACTTTGCTTGATTATATTATGCATTTCTAAATGCTCTGCTATTACATCCTTTATAATAAACTCTCACATTTTCCCAATAACGGATGTTAAGCTAACTGGCCTATAGTTACCTGTATTTTGTCTCCCTCCCTTTCTGTATAAGGGCGTTACATTGGCAGTTTTACAATCTTCTGAACCTTTTCCAGAATCTAAGGATCCTTGGAAGATTACTACCAGTGTACCCACTATCTGTGTAACCACTTCCTTTAATATCCTAGGATGCAACCCATCAGGTCCATGGGCCTTTAGCCCCATTAGTTTCCCTACTACTTTTTCTCTGGTGATGGTTATTGTATTTATTTCTTCCCCCACTTTTTCCCCTTGATTATTTAGTATTTTTGGAAAGCTATTAGTGCCTTCTACCGTGAAGTCTGATGCAAAGTATTTATTCAACTCCTCTGCCATTCCCCAATAATTATTTCCCCAGCCTCATTCTCTAAGGGACCTATGTTCACTTTGGCCTTTCTCTTCCTTTTTGTATATTTAAAGAAGCTCTTACTGTCCGTTTTGATATTACTTGCTAGTTTACCCTCAAAATGTATTTTCCCCCTCTTTATTATTTTTTGGTCACCTTTTGTTGGTTTTTAAAACTTTCCCAATCCTCTGGTTTACCAGTAATCTTTGCCACATTGTGTGTTTTTTCTTTCAATTTGATACTATCCTTGACTTCCTTGGTTAACCATGGTTGGTTTATCCCCTTCTTAGAATCCTTCTTTGTTATGGCTCATGAACTATTTTCTTAAACATCTGCAATTGTTCATCAACTGTCTTTTCTGCTAAACTCCTTTCCCAGTCCACTCCAGCCAACCCTGCCCTCATTCCTTTTGTAATTACCCTTATTTAAATTTAGCACAATTGTTTCCGACCCAAGTTTCTCACTCTCAAACTGAATGTTAAATTCAGCCATGTTATGGTCACTGTTTCCGAGGGGATCTTTTACTCTGAGATCATTTATTAAACCTGCATCATTATACATTACTAGATCCAAAATAGCCTGATCCCTGGTTGGATCCACAACACCTTGAGCGTGGGAAGGTAGTGGCAGCCAAAGATGATTTTAGCCTCATTTAATGTGACATGCATATTCCAGCAAGTCACTGTATGAATTGGAGATCAGAGCAGGATGTTAGCCCAGAAATCTTTATGGCAATCATAGTACAACTCACTCTTGCCACCCTGCCTGAGATCAGCTAATTCAGAACAGACTGCAGTCAAACCTGGGAGTTTCTAGTTTGAATGGCTCAGTACCATGGCATGAAACATGGAGGAGCATCTTTTTACTCTCCGTTGAATTTTAATCAAGATAATTAATTGAAAGGGAGTTTTGCTTTTGTGCCAAAATAAGCTTACTAAATGGTCATCGCAAAGACTTGGTGAATAAATGAACCTTTGAGCCATGGGTTGGAGTGAATTTGGTGAGTTTACTTTTCCCTTATGCCTGCTGTACAAGACCCAAAGGCTGAGAGCAGGCAGCACTAGACCAGAATGAAACAATACAAAAGTAGCTGTAAACCCTCCCACAGTTGTGGGCACAATCTAATCTTACACGTTTCCCAGCTTCAATGCCTGATCTAATAATAATCCATCAGACATAATGATGAGCAAATTATGGTCATACCCTTTGCAACAAAACATATCCAAGCCAAATGAACCTAGCAGTGATGCAAAATGTTTTCACAAACAGGCCTTTCCTCTGAAAGGGCCTCTTTTGTTAGCAAATCTCTCATTAACTCCACTCATGCTGCCTAAATGCTTAAGTAGCGTGTTTTTTAAAAAAGGAACCAATTAGTGCCTCATCAGCGCCAATTAGGAGAGACAAAGGCAGTGTAAAGATAACTCAATGAGAGAGAGCAGTACAACGTCATTTAAGTAGTTAAGACACATTGAACGATTTATGCTGCTGACTGTTCCAGGGCCATTCACCTTTTTCCTTTCGGATGCATTTAAGCCCTAATTCTGTTTTGCTGGGAAGCTGTTCCTCCTGGGAGTCTCAGAGATCCCATTCAGAAGCTACCTGCTCTGAGCTTCCAAAGCAGAAGGCCCAGACAATCGCATATTGTGAGCTGAATGCTTACTTAAACCACTGCAAAAATTCATCAACAAAGCCGTGTTTTCAGTGACTAGACAGAATAAGTTAAAGGCCAGCTTTACATTCATTAAAAGCTCTATTTGTACTATCTAATAATGACATGGGAGGGCAACAATGTAATTCTCTTCCAATAAAAAAACCCAGCTTCAGGCAGTTAATTTGGTGCTTGTAATAAATGACCAAGCATTAATTAGCACACAGGGAAACCCTAATTTCCTCTGCAGCTTTCCTCTCTCCATTTACTCCCCTTTTACACAAGCTTGGATGAGCCGCTCTAATGAAATTACCTCATTAATGCCTTTGTTCAAACACAGTAACTCTTTCAGTCTGTTCCATTTAGTGCTAATTTGATGCTGTCAAAAGCAGGAGGGTGCATTCATGTCTCCGATTAAGGATTTTTTTTATATAGTGGATAGTTTTAAATAATGAGGACTGCAAGCAGTGAGATATAATTGGGAGCAAGCAGCACTTCAGCAAATATTTGAAATCTTTTTTTGAGCACAGCTCCATGTACGCCGTCTATTAATTAACTGAAAATGTTTTCAAATGAGACAAGATGTTTTTGTGTCAACAGACCTGCCTTCAACTGTTGAGAAGAAAATCCGAACATAAAGTGCCCTTTCTGGAGGCGTACTCATACCAAAGCTACAAGACGTCTTATTGAAAACAAAAGTGCAGGATTTTATTGAATTCTGAAAGCTTTCAGGCCACTGAAAATGTGAAGAAATTGTAACACTGAAAGAATTTGTATGGTGTTTTATGGACACTGATGGGATTCATTAGGAAAATCTACATTTCTATAGTTATCTTTAATGGGGTTAGAACTTGCTTTGCAACATACCGCAGGATCTTCCCCCCGTTGGGTGGGGGGGGGGGGGGGTTGTGCGTGAGCGGGCGGGCTCCCGATTGGCGCCCCCAGTCGGGGGCATGCCGCCATATTAATTGGGCTATGCGCTCCCTGTGCAGGCGGCGGGGGATTCCCTGAGCCGGGAGTGCGCTCTTTCGCACATGTGCATGAAAGAGCACACAGATCTCCCTGAGGCAAAGTGCTGCCTCAGGGAGATCGGCTCAGGTTTGAAAATTTTGATAAAGAAGGGGAAAAAAATTACTGACATGTCCACTCGTGCCACTGTCACATGAGCTGGGACAGGTCAATTTCTTTTATTTAAATATTTTATAAAAATGTTAATACCCTCATGAAACCTCTTCCCGCCCGTGGATGAGGTTTCACGTTTTTTCAGAAGCCCGCATGGGCTCCCGGCCTGCCCACCAACCTTAAGGTTGGACAGGCAGCTCCATCATATTAATTACTTTTTAAATGGCCTTAATAGGCCTTTGCCAGTTCGGTGGGCGCGCAGCCGAATCGGCTGCACGTCCACCGAACTGAAAATCTAAATGACGTGGGGTGATTTCGGGACACACACCTGATGTCACCCCGCGTCATCTTACCCGTCGGCGAGCGGGCCCCGCCCCTACTCGTTGAACAGAAGATTCTGCCCATTGACATGGAATTGTCTTTATTTATTTTTAATTAAAGAACCTGGATAAAATGACTATTGCAGACACTCAGCAGGTTGAAAATTAATTTATACTGTTGTATGATGTCAAACTAGGGTGTAAAAGCTTGCAAATTACAGAAAGAAAGGAACACTGAAATGGTTCCAACTCTATACCACTCAAGTCCTTTAAGTTTCCACTGCAATTGCATTATGAACCTATCCGAAGCTTCTCCAAAGAAGAGTCATATTGGACTCGAAACATTAACTCTGCTTTTCTCTCCATAGATGCTGCCAGGCCTACTGAGTTTTTCCAGCATTTTGTGTTTGTATTTCAGATTGCCAGCATCCGCAGTATTTTGCTCTTATGAGCCTATCTACCTACTTGTCAAACACCCTTGCATGGTTTCTATATTCTGTTCCTGTTGCACAAAATATAACATGTTATAAGACATCGTGCATTAGGTTTTATATTTCCTTTTGATTCATAATTATTGTTGGATTAGGCTCTTGTAGTACTTAGGCTCAAAGCTGCACTTTATAAGACAATCCTTTGGATCTCCAAATAGGTCTCTGTAAGAGATTAATACGAATCATTTCATTTCTTGGAAAGGAAGAAGTCAGATCATTTTAGGACAAAACTTCTTTTCCATATTCACAAAATAAACTTATAAACAAAATGCATTTTCTATAATGATACTTGATATAAGTACCAAAACATCAAAGAATGTATATAAAATATAGTTCATATGAAATCAATCTCCTTTATCATCATAACAGGAGCTCACTACTACATTGCCATCTTTGGCATCTGTTTACCCACCCCTTTTGGGTGTTCTTTGACATAGTCCCACCTTCTAAGGACTGACTTCTTCCTAACTAGAACTCAACTATTGTCCTTCCAAGGGACAGCCTTGTTCATTGCAATGGGTGCACTCGTCTTACTTTTTGTCACCTTCTCACAGTATTCGGCTCTGTATCTGCTTGTAACTACATTTTCTACATTCTTCTATAGCTTTGTTCACTCTGGCATCAGAGGTGGTAATGTGCAGCATGATTTAAAAGTATATAGCTTCTACTTCTTTTCTCACATCAGGATGTAAATCTCAATAAGAATCAAACAAAAATACTTGTCTGAGTACTCTCCTTTCATGGAAGGAATATGCATCTATTCGTTATATTTTTTAATTTGAACTAATTAATCAACTTTTTTTGGAGGATGTGAAATGAATTTTACAGCCCAGATTTGCTGGAGCAGGGCATGTCGTGGTCTGCCCGATTAGCTGGACTTGCTCAAATATGACTAGATTTTAAAATGTTTTGTTCATAAAGTTGCTTGGAGTGCAAGCTGATAATGGTGCAATGAAGGTAACAGGGCACCGGGGATTTTGCTGAACAACGGGCCAGACAGAGTATCTCCTTAACCAATGCAATTAAAGGATTGAGAAATTAAAAGGGGGAAGTGAGAACGAGAGTGAATTAGAATGGGTGAACTTAATGTCAAATTAGGTGCAGAAAACAAAATAAGCAGAGGGAAAGAAAGATTAGATTAAAGAGAAAAAACAGACAAAAAGGCAAATTAAGGAAAAACATTAAAATATTTAAAATATGACATTTTTAAAACTTTCTAAAACAATTCATGACCTGAAGGAATCAGGTGCCTCACTTTTAACTGTTCCCTCTCTGGACAAGAGAGATTGATTGGTGGTCATTAACAATTATCAAATTGTTAAAAGGGCACTCACACTGTTAAATTAATTTTCTGTGATAAAATTAATTTGCAAGTGCAGCAACCTCATGAAAATTATGGGGTTGCTAAGCGCAAGATGCCATTGTGGCAAAGCTAACCTTGGAATAGCACAAATCGGCCAGCAACTTGTGGTGATTTGTAATTCACAGGTTATCTCTCACCATAAATTGCTGGCCGATTTACACATTAATAACAGCGTTTGTCACTCAGATGCAATTATTTTCCAAAAAAATCTGGACCTGTGCTAATCAAGGGGATGCATGTTAACATTTGAGAATGAAACATTGTCCCACGTAATTGCACTATCATCAGCATCAGGCACTCCAAGTACAGTATGGGTTAGGTACAGAATAGAGCTTTCTGTGTGTTGCCCAAAATGTACTTAAACCCCAAAAATTGCAACGTTTACAGCAGCTACTGCATGTTTCCCTATATCCCATACCAGCTGTGATCCTCCTGATTCAAATTTTCATCATATTGTATATTTTTTTTTACAGTGGACTAGTGGCAACTAGAAACTCAGTTATGAATGTTTAAGCTTCTTTTGCTGAGGACCTTAAAACTATTAGAATTGCCTGTCTTGCAGTTATGGTGCCTACACAGTAGTAACAGCTCACACTAAATTTTCACGGGCAGATAGATTTGTGGAAGTATGATCCAAAATTCCCTAGATTTGGGGAAAGTTCCATTAGATTGGAAAATAGCAAATATAACTCCTTTATTCAAAAAGGGAGGAAGACAGAAAGCAGGAAACTACAGGCCAGTTAGCTTAACATCTGTCATAGGGAAAATGTTAGAAGCTATTATTAAAGATTATTAGCAAGGCACTTAGAAAAGTTTAAGGCAATCAGGAAGAGTCAACACGGTTTTGTGAAAGGGAAATCAAGTTTAACCAATTTATTGGAGTTCTTTGAAGGAATCACATGTGCTGTGGATAAAGGGGAACCAGTGGATATACTGTACTTAGGTTTCTCTCAGAGGGTCATGAGTCTTTGGTACTGTCTTCCTCAAAAGGCGGTGGAAGCAGAGGCTTTGAATATTTTAAGGCAAAGCTAGATAGATTCTTGATTAACAAGGGATTATCGGGAGTAGGCGGGAGGTTACAATCAGATCAGCCATGACCTTATTGAATGGTGGAGCAGGCTTGAAGGGCTGAGCGGCTTACTCCTGCTCCTAGTTTGTATGTTCCTAAGTGATACTAGCTGAAATAATACTGACTCATTTTCCCCAAGATTCATTGAATTATTAAGCAGTATGACACATACATGAAGAGTAGTTAAATAGAAAGTAAAATAAAATAATTTAGTAAAAATTATATTCTGATAAATTTCCAAGAAAAATAACTGGAGTATGCAGGTGATTACAGATTATTGTTGACTGCATTCTAACCTCAGTGGTGTCATAACATTTCCTTAAGTTGTCCTATTTATTGTTATTAGTATATTACAGACTTCTCTTATCCCTTGTAGAGAATTGCAAATCACTAATATTAAAATAGATCAAAGATTAAATCTAAAAGTCTCCTGTAATTAATCTTTTTATGTCCATTGCTCCTTTGAAAATATATAGGAGTGATCAGCCTGTTGTACATACAGCCATTGTCTTCCTTCAATGTCTAATCCTTAAGAATTACAATACTTTAAGCTTTGCTCATCTCAGACAAAGCAGAGGGGCTCTCCAATCTCTGCACAATATGGCACACTGCTAACCAAAAAAAAAACTATGCTCTTCATTCTTTTAATACATTCCAGTATGAACTGATTGTGACAATTTTTGCTTCAGTTAATTCTGATAAATTGAATAATCTGAAGCAAATGGTATTCTCTTAGGAAAAATAAATATTTCTATGAGGGCTTATATTGAAATATTAGTGTTTTTTTAGTTAATCTGCTTGAAAAGAAAGCAGCCATTATTACATGATGCAGGATGAGACCGAATGATTGGACTGTAAATACAGACGAAAGGGATTCACCCATCTTCCTCATTCAGATGCTACCTAACCTGCTCTGTATTTCCAATATTTTCATTTCTCTTTAGTTTAGATTTTCATTACGGCAGCCAGATATGTGAAGCCATTAGAGTCTGACATCCAATGTGGAGGCCATTCTTCTAGGTTCAATTGTTGCATTAATTACTTCATTTGTTGAGTAAGAAAGAGAGGAGCAATTTTATCACATAGTTGTATTCATAGAACCCTAGAATGACACAGCGCAAGTGGGAGGCCTCTCAGCCTAGTCCAGCTCTAGTGGCTCTAAGAAAGAGCTTATTAGTCCCACTCCCCTGGTCTTTCCCCATAGCCCAGCAAATTTCTCCTTTTTAAGTATTTATCCAATTTCCTTTGAAAGTTATTCTTGAATCTGCTTCCACCACCCTTTCAGGCAGTGCATTCCTGATCACATTAATTTGCAATGCAATTTTTTTCTCCTTTGTGTAGTCTCTGGTTCTTTTGCCAATTACCTTTAATCTATGTCAGCTTGTTACCAACCCTTCTGCCGCTGGAAACAGTTTCTCCCTATCTACACTCTCAAGTCTTCAAGGCTTTGAGAACCTCCATCAAATTCCTTTTAACTTTCTCTGTGCTTAGGAGAACAATCCCAGTTTTTCTTGTCTCTTCATGTAACTGAAGTCTTTCATCCCTGGTACGACTCTAGTACATCCCTTCTGCACTCTCTCGAAGGCCTTGGTGTCCTTCTTAAATGTTTGGCCACAAAGAATTAGCCACAATACTCCAACTGGGTCCTTACCAATATTTCATAAACACGTTTGCATAATTTCCTTGCTTTTGTACCCTATGTCTCTATTTCTAATGCTAAGGAAACTATATGCCTTTTTAACAGTCTTCTCAACTTGTCCTGCCACCTTCACAGACTTCACAGTGTACCTACACTCATCAGGCTCTTTGTTCCTACACCCCCTTTAATATTATACTATTTCCTCTACTCATTCTTCCTACCAAAATGAATCACTTTACATTTCATCTGCCATGTATCCACCCATTTCTTCAGTCTATCTATGTCCTCCTGAAGTATGTTGCTATTTCCCTCACTGTTTACCTCATTTACAAGTTTCGTGTCATCTGTAAACCTTGTAACCATGGGCAAAATTTTCCGTGCTTGTTGGCGCTGGGCGTGTTTGGCAGCGTGAGCGGACAATATGGCGAGAAGGCCAAAAATCTGTTTCACGACGTCGTGAAGCCAGCTTGCAATCATCTGCTCTACCCGTCAATGGCGGGCCGTGTTTCCCGCCTTGGGATGTTGGGAAATTCATTGTAATACATCTGGATATCATTATAAGCCCAGCTCGCTGGAATCACTCCCCCCACACTGGATTATCCGAGCCCATTGGCATGTGTTTCACAACTGTACATAAGTGATGTGCACCTGGCGAGCTGCACTTCAGTGGGGACTTCAAGATTTGTTTGCCTACCTTGCTTTGGGCAGCATTCGCGGTCATCAGCACCAGACTTCGCTGGCAGCACCACATCACTTTTAGGGGGGTTCACGGGCAGGTCTCTACTTATGAGACTGGACATGAGGTGGGTGTGGCTTTTCAATGGCTGCAGGGATATGGTTCTCTTGGGAAAAGAGGATAAGTGCCCTCAGGCAAGAGAAGAGGCTGCAGGGCTAGGGCATTACTGGGGAAGGGGTGTATCCCAGGGTGTGTGTGTAGGGGCACATGTTGATCTGTGTAAGCCGGTGAGGGCTGAGGAGGCAGCCTCCAGAGGAGATGAGGCCAGATGGAGATGTGAGGGTGTATGTGAGAGAGTGAGCGCTGATGTCCCTTGAGCTGGCAGTGAGTGAGATGCCAGTGAATGGTCTTGAGAGTGTGTGAGTTTAGAGTGATGAGATGGTTGCTCTACCCTGGTGGCACGGATGAGATCATTCATTCTCTTTCTGCACTGGATGGCCAACCTCTTCTGTGCAGCATTGGCACTGACCACCACTGCCACCGCCTCCCAAGCCAGAGTGGTGACACTAATGGGCCTCCTGCAGCCAGAGCAGGGTTAGAGGACATCGCGACAGGCTCCAACGGTATCCAGAAGTGGTCCCAGAGATGTGCCACTGAATCAGGAGGCTGCAGTCTTCTTGCCTTTCAGGGCCCTGTCTTCTGTTCAGCAGTCCTGGCCTGGAAGCACTGAGAGGTGTGCACTTTAAATCTGGCACCCAGCGTGAGGAAGCAGCGAGGTGACAGTGTGGTGGGCGAATCAGGCTGCCCTCCAGTGAAACAGTGTTTCCTGGGAATGCATGATTAATGAGGCAGGATTGGGTGTGAAAATTCATCATTGCAGCCAGCATGTAAAGCCTTTTCCTGCTCGCTACCGCACTTAGTGCAAATCTGGGACAATTCCGCCCTATGCCACATATACCCAAGTTTAGGTCATTGATGTATATCAAAAAGAATAGTGGTTCCAGCATCAACACCTGGGGACACAACTGTACACTTGTCTCCATTCTGAATAACAATTGTTCACCACTACTCTCTGCTTCCTGCCCTTCAGCCAATTTTGCGTCTGCTACCCCTTTAATCCCACAGCCCTCAGTTTTGCTCACAAGTCTATCATGTGAAACTTTATAAAGCGCATTTTGAAATGTGCTTACATACAAGCTTTGAATCATGCTGCTGGAAATAACATCCCTGATTTAAATATGCTGCAAAGTAATTTGCAGTCATTAACTTTTCATAGGAACATTCCATTCACAATATCTCAATTCTGAATTGGTACACAACATATACACATCAACAAGACTATCCTCATCCACCATCTCTATTACTTCATCAAAGAACTCAATCAAGTTAGGCAAACATGATTTACATTTAACATATCGATGAAAATTTTCATCTAGTAACCCATATTTTTCAAAATGCTAGTTAATTTTGTCCTTATTAATGCCGCAAAGCTTCATTCCTAGACGGATTCTAAAAATTTATGAATCCGAGATAAATAATTCAAAAACTTGTCTGCCAAACTCTGCACAGTAAGATGCAGGAAGAATGTCATTAAAATATACACTTTTGGTGCCGAAACAAACTTCAAATGCAAACATTGAATGTTGGAGATTTGAAGTAAAGCAGAAGTCCTGAAATTGTGCTAGGGTATTCTTGGACTCTGGATGCACTAATTTTTTTTAAGTGATTCTGTCTGCCTACCTTCATGGGAAATATCCCCCCATGGAATTTCAGGACCAAATGATGCTGGCAAGCCACAGTTGATCAGTCAGCATGTGAAGGGAAAGACAAGTTAACTTTTCCAATGTGAATCTTTATCAGATGCATGAAGGGTCCCACTTAAAACACTAGCCTATTTATCTTTTTGAGATCCCAATTGAGTTGCTGTGAACTTTCAGGGAAATGTTAAGAAAGTTTTGAAACATGCTGCTAGAAATAACATCCATGATTTAAATATGCTGCAAAATAATTTGCAGTCATTAACTTTTCACAGTAGCATTCCATTCACAATATCTCAATTCTGAATTGGTTCTCTTAATGTTTAGGGACAGATGGTTATTTCTTAACCAATTGAAAATTAAGCCACGACTGGAGGATAAAATGCCTGATGTTTTGTGAAAAGATTTCCTTTGATAAACAAAAGCTATGATCATCGGCATACATTTCATTTGGCTGCAAACAGATGGCATGTTAATAATCTAGATCAGGATAAGCAAAGCAAAAGGCTAAATTGTTTAATATAGTCATTTTTATTCAAATTCTGTGTGGACATGAATGTTATAGTAAACCTTGTCTCTTTGTAACAAACATAGAAAAGGAAATATATAAATTGGAAGCTTAATGGACCTTAAATTTGTAGAATTGTTCTTCAATCACTTTCCACATGGGAGCAATGTCTACATGTATAAGGTCAGCAAGCATCACTCTCTAATGCACACAATTAAGAAATAATTCTGATTTTTCAGTGTTTCTTATGATTGAGGCTTAGCCCCTTGCTTCATTTATCTTCTATAATAAACTGTCAGCTTGTATTGAATGAATTGGACTGAGCACAGCAAGGATTGTCTACCACAATTATTTCAGATTGAACCATGGCCTCCATCATTTTGGGAAATAAATTATTAAGGCTGGAGAGCTTGGTTTGCAATTGCAACACCTGTTGTCTCGAGGGCAAAGATGAGCTTTATTCACTTGTTTATAGAGCACTTGGATAATGTTCTCAGCATTTGTGTTCTTAATATACATATATGTCCAAGATGAATTTACCATAAATTCATGCATAGTCCATGAGCAGAATTTTTCCCTCGTCGGGTGGGCTTGCACCCGACCTGAACAGAAGTAAAATAGTGCGTAATGACGTTGGGCGAGTGTCCCCATGACATTGCTCACTCTCACGATATTTTGCTTGGTGGGCACGCGCGAGAGGCGGCAGCACGCCTGCCAACAGTTAAGAGGCCTAGTAAGGCCCTTGATCAATTAGTTAAGTTGAATTTTTCGCTGCCTGCCTAGGTTGGCGGGCGGGCAGGCGTTTAGGCCAGGCGGCCTTTGCATTTTTAATGACACCTCATCCATGGGTGGGTTGAGGTTCCGGATGGCAAATAAGAAACCAAAAAAAAATTTTAGAACTTATTTTTAACATGTCCCTGCTCATGTGACAGATTCACATGAAGGGACATGTTATCCTTACTTTTGAAATCTTTCCTTTCAATGTTAAAATTCTTCAGTTCCCTGAGGCAGCGCTGTGCCTTCAGGGAGCTTTCACTGAGCGCATCCTCATGCATGCGTACACTTCAGTGCTTGCCGTCCTCCTGCGCCCCCCCCACCCCGGCAGCGGTGAGGCTCTGAGCATGCCTTTCACATTAGTCTGGGAGGGAGCAGCCAGTGCCACGGTTGGCATCTCTCCAGTCATCGCAGCCTCATCAGATAAAATGGTAACAGGCAGAGGGGTGGAGGAGCTGCTCCCGTCATCCAGATCGCCCTGAGAGGAGCCCACAGAGATGACAGACAGCTCGTGTGCTGTGAGGCTGCTCTGGACCTCCCTGCTTACCATTGATGGACGGGCACCTAGCTGGGATACTGGGTGCCTCATCCATCTCCCACACTGGCACTGACCATTGAGCTCAGTGCCTGCGTGAGGGTTTGCAGGTCCAAGCACAACCCCAGGAACCCCTGATTCTGTTCCTGGAGTTGCCTCTCCATGAGAGTCGCTACTCTCTCAATGGAGAACGCAGTGTGCTCGGCTATGAGGACCAACGCAGTGCTGATGCTCCGCACGGACTCCACCATAAGAGACATCCAGCATCTGCTGCCTAATGGACAACTCCAGAGGCTCATCATCAGCCTTCGACTGAGCATCATCCTGATCTCCAGAAGTCTTGTGACTGCCGGTGCCCTGGGCACTCTCTGCCTCCACCTGCACCTCAAGTGAGTGTGGAGCACCCTCACCAATATGCACTGTGATACTAGCCGCCGAACTAATACCCACCAAGGTGATGGTATCTGCGCTGGTGCCTGCTTCAGAGAGCAGGTGTGACACAGGTGCAACAGAAGCTTGGTGGACCTCCGGTATCCCGGATGGCCCTTCGGAGTCCACAGAGCGAACGCCTGCTGGTGAACTTAAAAGGGAGAACAAGGACATGCCATTAGTTAAAGTCATCACACTGTCACTGTGCATGCCAGGCACCCTGGTGAGACAATGGAGATCTGCATTATGGTGCCATCATCTTTCAACGATCAATGGGGTCTCTAGGTTCAAGGTTCACATCAATGAAGGCACTACACTAAATGTTTGCACAATATGAAACTCTCACCTCTGTGCACTGCACTCTTACCTTCATCTGGCACCGCCGCCTCTCCATGCCCGGTTACACAAGGAGCTTTTGAGCTCCAGGGCGTCTTGCTCAAACCTGCTGAGCAGCAGGAGGTTGGGCTGCCCTCTGCCTGTACGTGCCCTTTCTCCTGAAAGGGCAGAGGAGCATTGATTAGCTCACTCTCTACCTGCAGCACCATTGCAGCCTGGCCAACCCCAGCTGAGGAGAACCTCTCAGGGCACATCTGAGCTGTGGCCTCGAACCACAAGGCACTCAGTCCAATCAGTCAGGGCTCACACCCTTGGCCAGCCCCGGCGTCATTGCCACTTGGCATTCAGACCCTAGCACCCCTGAGGTCCACAGGGGGACAGCCACACTTTAACAATTCTGCACACTGACCCATGCCAACATGATACTCACTCTTCCTGAGCGCAGCAGATCATTGAGGCACTTCCGGCACTCCACCCATGTGTGCCACACCACATCATGGCTGCTCACCTTTGCTGCCACCTCTTCCTATGCCTTCTTGGTGACATGCGGAGGCCTCCTCCTCCCATCTCTGGGACAAGGGTGTCTCTCCTGGCAGCCACCTCCAGGAGGATGGCGAGGCACTTGTCGGAAAAGCAGAGTGCCCACCCGACCTGCCCTCCCGCCTGCTGTGTCCAACCTCACTCGACGCCATAACTTTGGTTTGGGAACGCAGAGGAGATGTCCTTCGTTGGCAGCATTCCAGGGACTTCCTAGACAACTCCATTGCTTTGCCCACTCCCTTTTGTTTATACATTCATGGGATGTGGACGTCGCTGGCTAGGCCAGCATTTATCGCCCATCCCTAATAGCCCTTGAGAAGGTGTTGTTGTGCTGCCTTCTTGAACCACTGCAGTCCATCAGCGGAATTTTCAGTACCCGCTGGCGTGTTTGGCGGCGCGAGCGGACAACATGGTGAGAAGGCCTAAAATCGGTTTCACGGTTTCGTGAAACCAGTTTGCGATTGTCCGCTCAGCCCGTCGATGATGGGCCGCGCTTCCCACCATTGGACGTCGGGAACCTCGTTGTAATACATCTGCATATCATTATAAGACCAGCCCGCCAGAATCACGCCACCCACCACCCCCCTCCCCAACCCCCCAACCTGCTGGATTGTCTGTCCACGTTGGTGGGAAAACACGCCGCTACAGAACACGTCTTGGCAAGTGTAACGTGCAGAAGTCGGGACTCACTGCAGGGGCCTTGCTCACATCGCAGACATCCGAGGAGCAGAAGATGCTGGAGCCCGATAGCAATGGGACTCTGGAGGAACGTCCATGGCAAGCTGGGTAGATTCTCATGGACATGGCTCTGCCGTGAAACAGAAGGTGTCAGTGGGGCGGTGGTGAGGGGTCGGGGAGGCATGGTGAGGTAGGGAGGGGGGAACAAAAATTTGGGGTGTAAGTTGGGATGGTGGAGGGAGTATGTGGAGGAGATGGTAATGGGGGACAAGACGGCAACCGGGGAGGTAGGTGGAGGGGGGGTGGGGGTGGGGGGGGGGCTGCGGAAGGTGTAAGGGAAGGAGTTCAGAGGGGAGAAGGAGTGCACAGAGAGGAGAGAGTCCGGTGGGGGAAGGAGTGCAGAGAGGGGAGAAAATCCAAGGGGAGGAAGGAGTGCAGAGAGGGGAAGGAGTCCAGGAAGAGGAAGAAGTGCGGAGAGGGGAGGAAGTCCAGGGGTAGGAAGGGGTGTGGAGAGAGGGGGGAATAAGGGTCAGGAAGGGGGAAAGTTTAGGCTGGAGGAAGAAGTAAGGGTGTCTGAAGGAGTCAGGAAGGAGGAAGGACTATGGTGGGGAACGGGTTTCTGGGTGGGGGGAAGGAGTGGGTGTTTGGGTGGGAGGAGGTCCAAGTGAGGGAGTGGTTCCGAGGCGGCAAGGGGTCCGGAGGGGGGAATGGGTCTGGAGGGGGGGATGTCCAGATGAACATGCAAGGGAGGGCTCTGATGAGTCCATGACTGCCTCTTGGGGAGCGAACTGAGGGTGAACACGGGACGAGGGAATGGTGAGAATGACCGAGGGCAGAGTGAGGCGGTAGGGTGGGAGGGTGAGGGTTTGACAGTAGCAATAGAAAGGACGGTAAGGGTGGTTAGTGGGGACTCGGAGGCAGACACGGACCCTGGGGTGGAATGGAGGAGCTTGGGGAAGTTAATGTGGATGGGGGTGGGATTTTCAGAAAGGAAGGGAATGTGCACACTCACCTGAACATCCCCAAAGGAAAAGGGTTGTGGCTGGTAAGTCACAGAGGGGAGGTGGAAGGTGATGCTGGGGGTTCAACTGTGATGGGGGATAGGAAATGGGTGACTGGGGGACGGGAAAGCATGGCAGAGTGAATGAAAAACTGAATCACCACCATGCTGTCTAAACTGAAAGAGAAACGAGAGGCTTGGTGGGGGAGATCAGGTGCTGCATGGGAATGTGATCAGTGGGTGGGCAGAAATGCAGGTCAGCTCAGATGGACAACTGAAAGCAAATCCCAGCAGGCAGCACTGAAAATGCTCAGGACATTGAGATGGCTGTGATACAGGAAGGATCTGCCTATGTGGAAGAGTGCTTGCATGAGGCTTCGAAATGCCCTGCCCCACACACACTTCTCCATTCAGAATCGCTCGTTGGCCAGCTGCTCCCTCAGCAGTGACAGGACAAGGTTGAGGGCTTGCAGGCAAAGGGGACTCGGAGGGAGAGGACAGACTTTGAGATTCCTGATTGGATGACCCAGAGGTGTCCAGCTCCTCCTCTTCCGTTCGGGGGCCCTAGCCTGACTCCTTGAGGGGAAGGAGCACCTGGAGGGATTTCGAGGTGCCCTATTTCCCTCTTGCATTGCCACTGCAGGAACACACCCATGGCTCCAGCGATGGAACGCAGGTCTGCACACATCTCCACATTCTGCTGGACCAGGGTCTCCAGGGCGTCCATCATCCTCGCCATGGAGACCTCCGTAAGCACACATGTGGGCACCACTTCATCAGAGGGCAGGTGGAAGCAACCCTCCGACTTGCATGCCACTCTGTTGATGGCTTCCAACAGCTCTGCACGATGTTTCCACACCTCTCTAGGATGAGTTGGAAGGCCATATCCAGAAGTTCGTCATCTGACTCAGACCTCACAGATGACTGGAGGTGAGGACCTGGCTGACTGAGGGTTTCGGTCACTTGGCAGAGCTCCCTGTGAACCAAAGTAGAGGGGGTTAGTGCATGGCAGCAGAGTCAAAAGCAGGAGAGATAGCACTCACATTTGCATTGAGAGAAGGATGATATGGTGCAGAATCTTCACAAGGGTGTTCACCGCCAACCTCACCGTCACTGCTGGCAGGGTCCATGTCCTCACCAGTCAGCGCGATAGTACACTCCTCAACTTGAGTGAGGAGCCTAATGTGGGCCACTCCACCACCCCTGGTCTGGGACCTCTCCTTGCTGATGTGAGCAGGCTCCTCCACATGAAAGCAGATGGAGAGAGTGTAAGCAGGACATATGGCACTGTGTGGAATGTTTGTGTGGTTAGCGGAGTCATGGACGGGATGAGGACACATACACGCGAAAGAGCGCAGAAATCTCCCTGAGAGCATGGAGCTGCCTCAGGTAGATTAAGTACTTAATAGAAGTTCATAAATAATAAAGTTAAAAATTATTTAGAATGTCCCCTCATGTGACAGTATCATATGAGCTGGGACATGTTTATGAATTGTGTAAAATTTATTTATTTATTTAATAAAACCTTCAGGAAACCTCATCCCGCCCGTGGATGAGGTTTCCTGAAAAATGCGAAAGTCGCTTGGGCTCTTCACCTGCCCGCCAACCTTAAGGTTGGACGGGCAGTACTGTTAATTATCTAAATTATAATTGCCCTTGAGAAGGTGGTGGTGAGCTGTCTTCTTGAACCGCCGCAGTCCATGTGGTGTAGGTACACCCACAGTGCTGTTAGGAAGGGAGTTCCTCGAGGGTTTTGACCCAGCGACATCTTTACATCTTTTAGTTTTTCCTTTAACTGTAGTATCTGAAGCACAATTTCTGACGGTTACAATACTCTCTTCCCGATCATTTGATTTTCAACTATTATCGATACTACCTTTTCCACCCGAGCCCATCACCCACCACTCACCTTAAGCTTTAAAGTCCTTGTGGCCGCTCTGTTTACCCTTTCTGATAGGACCCTGGTCCCAGCCCAGTTCAGGTGGGAGCCCATCCGAATGGTACAGTTCTTTCTTGTCCCAGTATTGGTGCCAGTGTTGCATGAAATGGAACCTCTCTTTCCCACACCGCTCCTCCAGCCACATTTTACATCTAGGGGAAAGATGAGACTTTTTTCTAAAATACGATGAAACGAAGAAAGAGAATCACAAGCTCCAGTGAGCCAGGAAAAATCTTCAGAGCAACCATATGTCTCTCGACAGGGCAAGACTGTTTGCCCTAACTAGTCAAAAAATCCCACCCCCTCCTTCCCCCCGACAGCTACAGGAGATGGTGGGGACACAGGAGGGAGCTGTAGGAAGAAATATTTGACCCATCATGTCAAACAGTGTGCATTCAGAAATAAGATTAAACAGGAAACAGCTGGATCCAATTAATAACTGCTTATTACCATTTCAACCATAATGAAATAATTAATGAGGAAAGCATCAATCTGAATTAAGTTATTAATTTTTTCTTTGCAACTTTTTAGTTTGCTTTAATTATTGTAGCCTTGTTGCTAAATAGATTCTTGCAATCAGTAATTGCAATTTGTAACTAAGTAATTTGTCATGCACTATTGTAAACATTATGACATTAAAGCAAGACTTTGAATTATTAACTATCTACTGATTCATTTTGCTGCATATAATTATTGTTATGCAATGATCCTTATTCATTATGTTTCTCCAATGGTTTATTCAATACTGAGTACATTGAATGCTGTTAGTCTGGTATAGTATTGAGTCAAAAGACAACAAATACATTATTTTGCAATTAGTATTACCTTGTAAATAATCACCTTGGATTTTGATATATTTTTTACTTTTTAAAAAATATATTAATTTGATATTAGTTAGTCCAGTAGATATACCATTATATATTGTGATACAAATGTTAAAAAACTGAAAAGTTAATGTTGGTCAAGGAATAAATGTTGACTGGGACACTAGGAAACCTCCCCTTCTAATATTATGCCTTAGGATCTTTTATGCCCACCTGAAAGGCAAAGAAGACTTTGCTTTAACATGTGTTTGGAAGGGGGAGCAGAAATATAAAGCTCAGCTGGCCAAGAAGAAGGCCCAGAGAAAACAGAGGCCAGCGAATTGTGCACCTTCTCAACCTACTGTCTTCCTCTGCAGTAACTGTGACAAGACTGCCATGCCAGAGAGGGGCTCCTGAACCACACCAGGTGATACTTAACACGGAGTTGCCATCCATGGTGTAAACCACCATCTTACGAGATGGAAGCTGCCACAGAAAATAAAATACACCACCTCTGACAGCATCCCTTCCACCAACATCACCCTTCTCCAAACAGTGGAGAGTTTCTCCCTCTGATATTCCCATTGGCTTCAATTTTACTGGAGATCCTTGATGCATACTCAGTCAAATGCCGCCTGGATGTCAAGGGCCATCACTCTCACCTCTTGAATTCAGCTCTTTTGTCCATGTTTAGATCAAGGCTGTAATGAGGTTAGGAGTCAAGTGGCCCTGGTGAAACCCAAACTGATCGTCAGGAGAAGGTTATTGCTGTATAACTGCTGCTTGATGGCACTGTCGATGATCACTTTGCTGATGATCAAGGGTAGACTGATGAGGTGGTAATTGGCTGAGTTGGATTTCTCCTGATTTTTGTGGACAAGACATAACTGGGCAGCTTTCCACACTGTCAGGTATATGCCAGCATTGTAGCTATACTGGAACAACATGGCTAGAGATTCGGCGAGTTCTGGACCACTCTTCAGTACTACTGCTGGGATGTTGTCAGAGTCCAAATCAAACCTCCAAATATATCGTTACTAGAAGGGATCTGCAACATATTTGTGGTCAAAATAGTATCTTTACTGAAACACTACTTCTTTCAATACAGGATTTCTAGTTATTCTTTCACCAAAGACTTTAACAGAACTAAAACTTCTCACGCTGGATAAAAGCTACATAAAGTTGGCCATGTGTAAAAATGGTCCTAAGAATATAAATACAATTTTGTGTTATTCAGTCATGGAATGTGGGCTTCACTGGCTGGGCCAGCATTTATTGCCCATCCCAATTGCCCTTGAGAAGGTGATGGTGAGCTGCAGTCCATGTAGTGTTGCTGCACCCACAGTGCTGTTAGGAAGGGAGTTCCAGGATTTTGACCCAGCGACAGTGAAGGAACGGTGATATGTTTCCAATTCAGGATGGTGAGTGACTTGGAGGGGGACTTGCAGGCGGTCGTGTTGCCATCCATCTGCTGTCCTTATTCTTCTAGATGGCAGTGGTTGTGGGTTTGGAAGGTGTTGACGAAGGAGCCGAAGTGATTTGCTGTAGCGCATCTTGTAGATGCTGTGCATCTGCTACTGTGCATCAGTGGTGGAGGCACTGAATGTTTAAGGTGGTAGATGGAGGGGTGGCAATCAGCATGCTGCTTTGTCCTGGGTGGTGTTGAGCCTCTTGAGTGTTGTTGGAGCTGCACTCATCCAGGCAAGTGGAGTGTATTCCATCACGTTCCTGACTTGTCACTTCTAGATTGTGGACAGGCTTTGGGGAGTCAGGAGGTGAGTTATTGTCGTAGGATTCCCAGCCTCTGACCTGCTTTTGTAGCCACAATATTTATATGGCTAGTCTAGTTCAGTTTCTAATCAATGATAACCCCCAGGATATTGAAAGTGAAGGGATTCAGCGATGGTAATGCCACTGAATGTCAAGGGGAAATGGTTACATTCTCTCTTGTTGGAGAATGGTCATTGCCTGACACTTGTGTGGGGTGAACATAACTTGCCACGTGTCAGCCCAAACCTGAATGTTGTCCAGGTCTTGCTCCATATGGGCACGGACTGCTTCACGATCTGAGGAGTCATGAATGGCCTAGCCAGCGATGTCCACATCCCATGAAAGAATTTTAAAAAGGCACCGCCCATCAAATAAACTCACCAATAGATGCGCCTCTTAAACTGATCAATCCAAACCGGAGAAACAAAGACTGAGTGTTGTTATTCTAGATGATAAAAATTGATTTGGAGATAGGTTCGTTTTCCAGTGAAGGGGTGCGGGCAGGCTCTCGAAGCTGGAGGGCCAATCAGAGGTCTTCAAGCTTCAGAGGAGCACCGGGCTGTAATGAATGGTAAATAATTGAGAGGGCACTTCAAAAAAAGGTGCTCTCTCAGCTACTTATTAAAAAGGTTTTATTGAAAGGTACAGAAAGGAGCAAGGCCATCACTTTCACAACAAAAACAAAAATACCTGGAAAAACTCAGCAGGTCTAGCAGCATCTGTGGAGAGGAGCACAGTTAAAGTTTTGAGTCCGAATGACCCTTCAACAGAACGAAGGGTCATTCGGACTCGAAACGTTAACTGTGTTCCTCTCCGCAGATGCTGCCAGACCTGCTGAGTTTTTCCAGGTATTTTTGTTTTTGTTAAGGCCATCACTTTGTTGGTGGGGTGATGGAGCCCTCTGCAGGACAACCTTTAGTTGCACGCCCACCCAAACAGGCAGGGAAGGTCTACAGTCCTGCAAGGAGCCCTTGCACCTTGGCCTATTGCTGGGTACCCATCTCCAGGCAATTGACCTGCTACCACCATCCCCCCACCCTCCTCTCTCTCTCTCCGCCACACACCCTCCCCCCCCCCCGCCCCAACCACCACCACTGTCACACCAAGAAACTGGAAGTCATCTGAGCAATTCCAGCCTGCCTTTATAAGCACTTGCACAATCTGCCCCACCACTTTCAATGATTTGTGCATATATACCCCCAGGTGTCTTTGTTCCTGGATTGCTTTAGAATTGTGCCTTTTAGTTTATATGGTCTCTCCTACCAGAACATATCATTTCACAATTCTCTGCATTAAATTCAATCAGCCACCTGTCTGCCCATTCCACCAGCCTGTCTATGTCCTCTTGAACCCTATCACAATCTCCCTCACAATACACAATGCTCCCAACTTTTGCGACATCTACAAATTTTGAAATTGTGTCCCGCACACCCAAGTCTAAATCATTAATATATATGAAGAAAAGCAGTGGTCCTAGTACCGACCTCTGGAGAACTCCGTATTGTACCTCCCTCCAGTCCAAAAACCAGCCGTTCACGACTACTGTTTCCTGTCACTCAGCCAACTTCATATCCCTGCTACTATTGTCCCTTTTATTACACGTGCTCCAACTTTTCTGGCAAGTCTACAATGTAGCACCTACTGAATATTTTTTGGAAATCCATGTACAACACATTAAGCACATTACCCTGATCAACACTCCCTGTTAACTCATCAAAAAACTCAGGTGAGTAAAACAATTCTTTACCTCCCTCCCTATTTTATTAATGCTTTTATGGTCATTTCTTCTCTGAATGATCTTTTCTTCCTGCAGAGATTCAAATATGTCAACCTGTCTAATCTTCCCTCCCCCTTGTATTCTGATTATGCTGAAATCATAATCCTCATCATCCCTAATCCTTAAACTATTAAAATCTAAATCTAACTTGCCACTTGCCAACCAATCAGCACTCTCTTCACATACAGTATAAATTGTTGTTTTCCCCTTATATTGGTCTTCTTAGTGCAAGACGAAAAGCTTAGACATGTCTCTCTTTTTCAGCAATACTCATGTTCTGCACTACCAATCTTGTTGGTGTCCTGCATCTTGGTCCTTCATTTAATGTATGCGATAGAAATAATAGTTACCAACATAAACATTTACATTTCTGGAATGGGAACTAAAGATGTTCTGGTCAACAAATGAGATTCACGGTTAATAGAAATGCACTGGAGGTCTTGTGTTGCATCCCTGCCTCTGAGCAAGAAGTTCTGTGTTCAAGTCCTACTCCAGTACTACTACAGAAGGAAGGTGCATTCATAACGCAGCTAAACAGATTTGAGTATCAACTTGTAAATCCTTCCAATATACACTAATACCATCATTCACCACTCCTCAAACAATGAAGCAGGTGGTAAGAGTGGGAGAAATTCCTGGTCATCCATGCGATGGAAAAAAATTGGAGTCATGACCATCACTATCCATAGCTCCAGGCTACAGCATTTTTTTTTCCTTCATTCATGAGTTGTGGGCATCACTGGCTGGGCCAGCATTTATTACCTATCCCTAATTGCCCTTGAGAAGGTGATGGTGAGCTGCCATCTTGGACAGCTGCAGTCCATGTGGTGTAGGTACACCCACAGTGCTGTTAGGGAGGGAGTTCCAGGATTTTGGCCCAGCAACAGTGAAGGAACAGCGATATATTTACAAGTCAGGATGGTGAGTGATTTGGAGGGGAACTTTCAGGTGGTGGTGTTCCCATCTATCTGCTGTCCTTGTCCTTCTAGATGTAGCAGTTGTGGGTTTGGAAGGTACAGTCTGAGGAGCCTGGGAGAGTTTCAGCAGTGCATCTTGTAGATGGTACACACTGCTGCCACTGTGCATCGGTGGTGGAGGGAGTGAATATTTGTGGATGGGGTGCCAATCAAGCCAGCTGCTTTGTCCTGGATAGTGTCAAGCTTCTTGAGTGTTGTGGGAGCTGCACTCATCCAGGCAAGTGGGGAGTATTCCATCCCACACCCTTGTAGATGGTGGATAGATTTTGCGGAGTGAAGAGGTGAGTTACTCACTGCAGGATTCCTAGCCTCTGGTCTGCTCTTGTAGCCACAGTCTTTATATGGCCAGTCCAGTTCAGCTTCTGGTCAATGGTAACCCTCAAGTGGGGGATTCAGGTATGGTAATGCCATTGAACGTCAAGGGGCAATGATTAGATTCTCTCTTGTTGGTGATGGTCATTACCTGACACTTGTGTGGCGCGAATGTTACTTGCCACTTGTCAGCCCAAGCCTGGGTATTGTCCAGGTCTTGCTGCATTTGGACATGGACTGCTTCAGTATCTGATGAGTTGCGAAATGTGCTGAACATTGTGCAATCATCAGCGAACGTCCCCACTTCTGACCGTATGATGGAAGGAAGGTCATTGATGAAGCAGCTGAAGATGGTTGGGCCGAGGACGCTACCCTGAGGAACTCCTGCAGTGATGTACTGGGACTGAGAGGACTGACCTCCAACAACCACAACCATCTTCCTTTGTGCTAGGTATGACTGCAACCAGCAGAAAGTTTTCCCCTGATTCCCATTGACTTCAGTTTTGCTAGGGCTCCTTGATGCCACACTCGGTCAAATGTTGCCTTGATGTCAAGGGCAGTCACTCTCACCTCATCTCTGACTGTAACATACATGTAAAAGTGTATGTTGCCACAGGAACTAGGGTCCCTTGGGGGTCAGTTGGCTCAGTTATATGGACGGATCAGATTGGTGCTAACAGCTCGGCTTCGGTCCCCGTTCCGGCTGGGGTTGGTTTGGGACCTGCCCCCTTGCCCTACCTGTGGTGGCAGTTGTGCTGTTGTGGATCAGACCTGCCCTTAGGCAGAGAACTCAGGAACTTGCTACCCATGCCGAGGTGAGAGAGGAGGTGACTGATACACTAGAAGAACTTACAATCAAGAGGAAGCAGGTGTTGGAAAGGCTATCTTTACTTAAAATAGATAAGCTACCAGGGCCGGATGAGATGCGTCCAAGGGCATTGAGGGAAATGAGAGTGGAAATTGCAGAGGCACTAGTGATAATCTTCCAGTGTTCCTTAGACGCAGGGGAGGTGCCAGAGAGCTGGTGAACTGCGAGTGTTACACCCTTGTTCAAAAAGGGGGCAAGGATAAAGCTGGCAACTACAGGCCAGTCAGTTTGACCTCAGTGGTAGGGAAACTTCTGGAAACTATAATGCCGGATAACGTCAATGATCACTTAGACAAGTACAGGATAATTAAGGAAAGCAAGCATGGATTCATCAAGAGAAAATCATGTTTAACTAACTTGCTGGAGTTTTTTGAGGAGGTAACAGAGAAGATTGATAAAGGAAATGCTATTGATGTGGTGTATATAGATTTTCAAAAGGCATTTGATACAATGCCACACAATAGACTTCTGAGAAAAATTCTAGATCATGGAATAAAAGAGGAAGTAAGCACTTGGATAAGAAATTGGCTGAGTGACAGGAAGCAGAGAGTAGTGATAAATGGTTGTTTTACAGATTGGAGGAAGGTTTGTAGTGGAGTTTCCCAGGGGTCAGTGTTGGGACCCTTGCTCTTCCTGTTCTATATTAATGACTTAGACTGTGGTGTGCAGGGCATGATTTCAAAATTTGCAGATGTTATGAAGATTAGAAATGTGGCAGATGAAGTTTAATGCAGAGAAGTGTGAGGTGATTCGTTTTGGCTGGAAAGATGTGGCAAGACGGTATAAAATAAAGGGGGAGCCTCCAAAGGAGGTGCAGGAACAGAGGGCCCTTGGTGTCTATGTACATAGGTCATTGAAGACGGCAGGGCATGTTGAGAGAGCAGTTAAGAAAGCATATAGTATCCTAGGCTTTATTAAAAGGGGCACTGAGTACAAGAGTAAGGAGGTCATATTGAACTTGTATAAGACACTAGTTAGGCTTCATCTGGAGTACTTTGTGCAGTTCTGGGCACCACACTTGAGGAAGGATGTGAAGGCATTGGAGAGAGTACAGAGGAGATTCACAAGAATGATTCCTGGGATGAAGAACTGTAGCTATGTGAATAGTTTGGAGAGGTTGGGACTGTTTTCCTTGGAGAAAAGAAGACTGAGAAGAGACTTGATAGAGGTGTTCAAGATCCTGAGGGGTATGGACAGGGTAAATAGTGAGAAACTGTTCCCACTCAAGAGAACATCAAAAACAGAGGGCACAGATTCAAAATAATTGGCAAAAGGAGTAAATGTGCTGAGGAAAAAATTTTTCACCCAGAGGGTGGTTGGAGTCTGGGGCAAAGGATGCTGGGGGCAGGTTTGATCGAGGTATTCAAAAGGGAATTGGATTGCTACCTGAAAAGAGAGAATGTGCAAGGTTACAGGGATAAGGCAGGGGAGTAGGACTAGGTGGAATGCCTTTTCAGAGAGCCAGTGCATACTCGATGGGCCAAATGGCCTCCTTCTGCACTGTAAAGATTCTGTGATACTGTGAAGAAATATACCGAGGAACAATTTTGGATAGGTGCGGTAGATCAAGGGTCTTCTTTTGCGTGAGACACTGTGTCACTATGTTACTATGTTTTTTTATAGCCCGTACCTGATATTAAACAGTTAATAGTTTCATCAGTCTGCTTTACTGGTTTCAGTTTTATTCTGGATTATTATGAAGCTTAATTGATTCAGGGAGTCTTGAGATCGCACTGTGCTCAAAAATTTAACATGTCAATGTGAAGTTCCTTTCTGTGTAATGTTGTAAGAGGTATTAACCCATTTAGCTAAATAGAGTAGTACTATTAAAATGGGCTGAGAAACAGATTTCATGTGTACATGTTAAATGTTTGTATGTTAGTACCCATCAGGTAATTTCAAGGCTAAAATACATGAAGATTCTAGACTGTGATGTTGAATTGAAAGCCTGCATAAACTGCACTAAGTTTTCAGCATGAAAGAGCCAGAACCACATAAACAAGTCGTGGACAATAGCACCATCTTGTGGTTAAATTGATTGAGGATAATTTTGGAACAAACAGATGAATATTTATTGCTTTGGGAAGCTTCATATGTAACTTAATAGGGGACAGACATTATTACCAAGCCTGGTCAGTCATTCTTTATTGAGCTCAAGTAAGGCAAAGCTTGACAACTGTATATTAAAATGACATTCATTTTACACCAGTCTCCTTATTTACTAATTCTTTTTAGGGCCTTATTTTATATTGGATGCATACTGTTACCTGCATGCCAGAACTGATGGCAAGCTGTTCAATTTGGAAAGACTGTGCACCAAGGCCAAAGTGCGCAATGTCCTAGTTCGTGAGTAGCTGTTTGCTGATGAGGCTGTGGTGGCATCTCACACTGAAGTTCACTCGTGACAGCTTGTAGATCGGTTTTCCCGGGCCTGCAAGGTGTTTGGGCTGATACTCAATTCTGTATCATTGTATGACGTCATTTAATATTTAAATTATTAATGTTATTTGCTGAAGACTACAGAAAACATTTTCAGTCAAATGGCCAATCTCAATGCAGGTAAACTCTCTATCCCACAAATTGTAGCTCCAGCAGTAATTGATGGACATGCATGTATCCAGCTCAGGTAAGAATAAGCTGGGTGACTTGTGTTCAATTAATAGATATTATAATATCTATAGATGAACGTGTGACTTGAATCCAGCCCTCTGATAACAGGGCTTCAAGTGCTTTTGATACTTAAAGAATATTTTGACCAGAATTGAATTTGCATGCTTATAGAAGGAAATCCTTCAGAGCTCAAGAAGTAACAACCCCCCCCCTTCAATTCACAAGGAGCTCACAAAATCAGGTGGGAACAGGCAATTCTTCCACTACCAGGTTGGCTCAAGCTGTCCATGGGGACTCGGTGTACCTGTGGCAGTCACTGTGAAACCTGTTTGAGGTTCCCTGAATGATAGGCTATAGGGAATTGAAAGCTGCATTAAACCTGATGGGGAGAGCACTGGGAGATGAATCAGTTGAAATTGACCATTGCTGAAGATGCAAACGATTCCGAAGCTGATTGATTCTGTTTTCTTACATTAAAGGAGCGAATTTGTGCTGGAGTTCTCCTGCTCATCTACTGGTTTCCTTACCTGAACGATAGGCCACAGTATAAATTGAAAAACTTTCATCAAATTGACCTCAACAGTAATCTAGATTGAGAGAGTTCTTCTGTCCATTCACCACCACTCAGACTAAAAGCCAGGAAACCCTGCAAGAATAGTGTACCCTGTGTTTTTTTAGCTCATTACACACTGGGGTTGTGCTGAAACAGCTTATGTGCTGAAGTATTTTCTATTAAAGATCATATATTTCTGAGTATGGCGTGCACAAAGTTATTTGCCTCAATAGAAAGGGAGGAGAGAGAAACAATAACAACTTATGAGGCCTTTCTTCATGTTCTTTGATTAATCCAAATCCTAGAGCGAGGGAAAAACTGATTCCTTAATCCTCTGCATTCCACGTTCTGGATGAATTGGATGACAAATTCTTTAGGGAGAAAAAACTTGGATTGAAGCCTTTATACTCCTGTTGAAAAGTAGTAAATGGAGTGTGTGTGTGTGGTGTGGCATAGGGGTGGACAAAATTAGCCTGTGTTAATTTTGCAGTTTTGGTCAGTAACAACTCATATTTCCAATGGTCTTACTGTCAGGTTCTATGTTGTGGGGCTTTTATATTTGTTTCCCTATTACCTGCTTTCAGGTAGTCATAGTCAGGTGACACAAGGCTTGCGGCCCACAGACCATCATCACATCCTCATGTGCCTGTTTTTCTACATATGCTGTCTGACATGCACTTTAACTTATTCCATGTGGAGGTTTGCTTCTTTGGGCTTGGCAGAAACAAAATGCACAGTGATTGGCCTGTTTCTGATGTTCTAGCATTTCAGAATTGCACCTTTCACTGGGACATTTAGTCAATACAGACCTTTTGCCCAGTGTCCGTAGTGTCACGATGACACGGTGACTGAGATCTACCTATAACTTCACCAGCTAACCAAAAACACATTGAACGGTTTAAAGAGGACCTTATTTGAAAAAAAAAATCAAGAACAACAACTGACCAAAGATGTATCTGGTATTGTAAGTTGGCCAGTTTTCTGGAAAGTTCCCATGTAGATTGCAGTGCAGGCCTGCCCTGACATGTTGCATGGAACCTCACACCTGGGGGGGTGCCAAGGTCCAATTCAAAAAGGGACTCTTGAAAAGAAGGCATTAAAAATGCAAAGTGCCGGACTTTAATCAACTGTAATTCTGTAAAGACAATGGGAACTTCTAACTAGCCAGATACCCATATCATTTTTCCCCCCTAATGTTACTGTGGGATACTGAAGCAGACTTATAGGGACTGTGTGTGTGTGTGTGTGTGTCTAGTTTAATTAAACGCAGACTGTATTACAGTCTGACTGTAAGATTTGAATCATCAAAAGTGGTTAGGTGTAAAACAGGCATTTGAAATGGAGAAGGAGATGGGTAAGCTAGGTTGAAGTCTCAGCAGATACAGTGTGAATGGAATTTGCATTTTTAGATAAGTTGAGAGCTTGTTTGATTTTCAAAGGGACATGATAAGATGTTTACAACTGGCAAGATAAGCAAAGTTATTAAGATTATTTTCCCAGAAGTGTTGGCCATAATGACAACATAAAAGATTTTTTATGGGAAAAGTAACTTCCAGAGGAAGGTTCAAACAATGGGGTTTACAGATCAAAAGGGAGAAAATATATTTAACGTAAGATGGTAATCTGTATGAGGAGTGGCTGTGTGAGATCTTGAAAGGTGACTGTGTGAAACAGACTTGTGGGAAAAGCCTCTAGCCACCCTGGAGAAGTTTGCTGTTCCAGTAACCAAAGTTGTGTTAAAAGCCTTTGGAGTCCTATTGTTGAGTGAGAGGGAGTGAGAAGCTGTGAAATACCTCCCTTATAGCAACAGTGGGTGCTTGTAATAATATTGATTGATATTTTATAGATTAAGTATCTGTTTGGACTATTGCCTGAAAGGGGTGTGTAGTTGGGAGTCAAGTTAAGTAGAAATCTTGTGAGAGCTATTATTAAACTAAATGTAACTGTAGTCTGGTGTTTAAGTTTTCATTTCTTTTATTAATAAATGTTTTAATTTGATCTTTAACACCTTTAAAGGTGGCAGTAAGTTCATTACTTCTGACTTCAGTGCCTAAATCTTCTCGTAATAAATACAAATTGCAAAATCGTTGTGACAGCGTGGGATTTGGTCAGTCTGGCAAATACCACCTGCCATTTCATACAACAAACATACAAAACCCCTGTGGAGGATGAAACAACTCCATCTCCTGTTGGTTTCTACTATATTGAAATGTGTCAAAGGTTTCTGAAATGAATGATCAAAAATGTGGTTACTTGTTCTACAACAATGACTGCAAGACATGATAATTGAATTCCTTTCTGGGAATATACAGACAGGGTATTTAAGAGCTGGTTTTGCCAAGCCAGTAACAGACAGAAATGATCAAGGTCATCTGGAGAAATTGCTGAAAGGAGCATTAAGGAATCTCTCTCTCCCTCCCTCTGAAGCTAAAATTGATTCCAGCAAAATGCAGTTACCTGAACTTCAATTCAACTCTAAGGTTTTAAGGAGACCAACTAATTTCAAATGGCTGCAACATTCAACAATCTATGGGTGAGTTTTACGGCTCCATTGCAGGTGGGGATTGTACCGTAAAATGTCGTGAGCCATTCAAAACTCAATTGACCTCAGCTGGACCTTAAAATCCCATCGGCATAAAATTCCACCCAATGCCCTAAGGACAAATAAAGTACTTAAGCATATAATCTTTTAACTTTTATTTGGACTCCAACTTTTCCTACTTCTGATATCGCTGTGTGTGTGTGTGTGTGTGTGTGTGTGTGTCGTCGCGTCTTTTATTATTTTTCTCGGGTTTAGTAGCTAATAAACTTACTCGTTCTTTAACTCAAGAAAACCTGTTTGATTAGCTCCTTATTAGAAAGTAAATACATTTGGATTGGAAAAGGAACCTAGCGAGCTGAATAAAGGGGAGCCAGTTCACTCCTCCTTACCTGGTCAGTAACAGTAGGATTTATTGAAAGCCGCTATAGTGGAATGTTTAGTCACCATATCCATTTAGGCAGGTCCAGTTGCCAAGTTCCTGACATAATACTGCTCTCTTCATGCAAATTTCCTAGCTGGTCCAATATACAAGGGTACCTAGCCACCTAACCTCAAATCTGAATTTAGGTCTCCTGATCTTTTAAAAGAAAATGATTTTCCTGGTTTGTGTTCCATAAGCCATGTGATGGCTTCATTTTGTTACTTTCTTTGCTCTTTAAAAATTCTTCTCCAGTCAGGACATCAATTGTCCAGAATTCAGGGCCCCAAAACCTTCATTTAGGACTAACCTACCAGGGCATGAGTTCCAACTGATCAGAAACCGAAAATTCTGAGTCCTGCACATTCATAGGGAATTTTTGAGCACTTCAAGTCAGTACACTTCTGAGTAATTTTTAAAAAAATTCATTCATTCATGGGATGGGGGCATCACTGGCTAGGCCAGCATTTATTGCCCATCCCCAATTGCCCTTGAGAACCAAGTGGCATGCTTGGCCATTTCAGACGGCATTTAAGAGTCAACCACATTGCTGTGCGTCTGGAGTCACAAGTAGGCCAGACCAGGTAAGGATTTCCTTCTCTAAAGGACATTAGTGAACCAGATGGGTTTTTACGACAATCGACAATGGTTTCATGGTCATCATTAGACTTTTAATTCCAGATTTTTTATTGAATTTAAATCACACCAGCTGTCGTGGTAGGACTCGAATTTACTTCAGGAACAATTCTTTCTATATATGTCCATTCATCAGGGCCTAAGTGTCTTGCTGAGAAAAATACCATTAGAACTGGGATTAAATATATGCTTGAACTTCCTAATATTAATGTTTCCAAGTTTGACTTACACTTAGTCAGCAGATCTCAGGAGCCTGCAGTTACATCGCAATGCTAGTTAATTAAGACTTTATTCAGTGTCAGCTATGGCTCAACTGATGAGCACTCTTGCCTTTGAGTCAGAATGTTGTGGGTTCCCAGTCCCAATCCAAAGACTTGATATAAAAATCTAGGCTGACATTTCAGTGCAGAACAGAGGGAGTGAAAGGGGAATCTGCAAGGGGATACAGACAGGTTGAGTGAGTGGGCAAAAACTTGGCAGACGGAGTTTAATGTAGGAAAGTATGAAGTCATGCACTTTGGTGGGAAGAATCAAAAGGCAGACTATTATTTAAATAGAGAGAGAGACTCCAAAAAAGTATAGCAAAGAGGGATCTGGGTGTTCTTGTGCATGAAACACAAAGTTAGCATGCAGGTGCAGCAAATAATTAAGAAGGCAAGTGGAATGTTGGCCTGAATTGTGAGGGGGTTGGAGTTTAAAAATAGGGAAGTCTTGTTACAACTGTACAGGGTGTTGGTGAGGCTGCACCTGGAGTACTGCGTACAGTTTTGGTCCCTGTATTTAAGAAAGGATATACTGGCATTGGAGGCAGTTCAAAAGTGATTCACTAGACTGATCCCTGGGATGAAGGGGTTGACTTATCAAGATTGGCTAAACAGGTTAGGCTTTTATTTATTAGAGTTTATAAGAATGAGGGGTGATCTTATTGAAACGTACAAGATTCTGAGGGGGCTTGATAGGGTAGATGTTGAAAAGATATTTTCACTAGTGGGGGAATCTCGAACTAGGGGACATAGTTACAGAATAAGAGGAAACTCATTTAAAACCGAGATGCAAAGGAATTTCTTCTCTCAGAGGGTAGTGAATGTCTGGAATTCTCTACCTCAGAGTTGTAGGGGCTAGATCACTGAAAGTATTTAAAGAGGAGGTAGATAGATTTTTGAAATATTGGAGAGTTGAGGGCTATGAGGAGCTGGCACAAAAGAGGAGTTGAGGCCTGGGGCAGATCAGCCACGATCTTATTGAATGGCAGGGCAGGCTTGAGGGGCCAAATGGCCAACTCCTGCTCCTATTTCTTATGTTCTTATGTTAGAGGTCCTGTTTTTAGGTGAGATCTTGAACTGAGGCCGTATCTGTCCTGTTATAATAGATTCCATGGTACTATTTTGAAGAAGAGCAAGGGATGTATCCCCAGTGTCCTGGTCAATATTTATCTCTCAATCAAACTTGCAAAAGAGGTTTCCGATCATTATCACAATCCTGTTTGTGGGAGTTTGCTGTGTGCACATTTGCTATTGAGTTTCCTATATTACTTGGCTACACTTCAAAAATGTTTCATTACCTGTAAAGTGCTTTGGGACACCCTGAGGTTGTGAAAGGTGCTATATCAATGCAAGTCTTTTTTGCACTTTCTATTTCAAAATTTTGCTTTGTACATTTGCTAGTTATCTTACACATCACTGTACTTTCCCTCTTTTTTATGTTTACACTAAAAGGCAACATTCCCAAGAAGATTCCTATGAGGAATGGCAAGAGATCAGAGGCTGGGCCAAAACTGTGAATATTCAGCTGTACTCCATGATTCCAATTATCTGATTCTGCTGCCTATGATTTGTCCTATCTGGGAATCCTGTCATTCAGATTTACTCAGAGCTATTACTCATTTTTGCATTTACATTAACTGCTTTATTTGTTGCAACTCTTTTTTTCTGAAACTTTGAGTTAAGATAAAGTAGTTTTAGACTTCCTCTCAAGAAACATGCAGCTGGCCTATGCATTCACAGGGGATCAGCATTTTTTAAATTCATTCGTGGGATGTGGGCATCACTGGCTGGGCCAGCATTTATCACTGATCCCTAGTTGCCCTTGAGAAGGTGGTGGTGAGCTGCCTTCTTGAACCGCTGCAGTCTGTGTGGTGTAGGTACACCCACGGTGCTGTTAGGGAGGGGAGTTCTATGGGGCAGAACTTGGCCCTTGGCATGTGGCTCAGTGGGGGCAAGCCCGACTGCTACCCATGATCGGGCCAGGAAGGTGGTGGGCTGCATGCTGCCTGAGCTGCGGTGGGTGGGGAGGAGCACGAGCCAGGCAAGTGTGACCTTTGCGCACGTGTACGACTGCATGCTGCATAATCTCCCTGCCTCAGGGGGATGAACTGGTTTGAAAAAATTTTTTAAAAAATGTTATAAAACATATTGGGTCCCCCTTGTCCTCACTTATCACCCCACCAGCCTCCTCATTCAAAGGATCATCCGCCGCCATTTCCGCCAACTCCAGCATGATGCCACCACCAAACACATCTTCCCTTTACCCCACCACCCCCCGGCGGCATTCCATAGGGATCGTTCCCTCCGGGACACCCTGGTCCACTCCTCCATCACCCCCTACACCTCAACCCCCTCCCATGGCACCTTCCCATGCAACCGCAGAAGGTGCAACACCTGCCCCTTTACTTCCCCTCTCCTCACCGTCCAAGGGCCCAAACACTCCTTTCAAGTGAAGCAGCATTTCACTTGCACTTCCCTCAATTTAGTCTACTGCATTCGCTGCTCCCAATGCGGTTTCTTCTACATTGGAGAGACCAAACGCAGACTGGATGACCGCTTTGCAGAACACCTTCGGTCTGACCGCAAGAATTACCCAGACCTCCCTGTCGCTTGCCATTTCAACACTCCACCCTGCTCTCATGCCCACATGTCCGTCCTTGGCCTGCTGCATTGTTCCAGTGAAGCTCAACACAAACTGGAGGAACAGCACCTCATCTTCTGGACTGAATATGGAGTTCAACAATTTTAGATCATGAACTCTCTCCTCCATCCCCACCCCCTTTCCGATCCCCCCCTTTTCTTCCCCAATAATTTATATAGATTTTTCTTTTCCCACCTATTTCCATTATTTTTAAATGTATTTCCATTCATTATTTTATCTCTACCTTTTAGCCTTTTTCGATTCCTTCACCCCACCCCACCCCCACTAGGGCTATCTGTACCTTGCTTGTCCTGCTTTCTACCCTTAATTAGCACATTCCTTATCACCACCTTCAACACCTCTTTGTTCTTTTGTCTGTGACATCTTTTGGTTATCTCTACCTATCACTGGCCCTTTATCCAGCTCTGCTTGTCCCATCGCCCCCTCAAACCAGCTTATATTTCACCTCTCTTCTATTTTTACTTAGTTCTGTTGAAGGGTCATACGGACTCGAAACGTTAACTGTGTTCCTCTCCGTAGATTCTGCCAGACCTGTTGAGTTTTTCCAGGTAGTTTTGTTTTTGTTTATAAAACATGTCCCCTACCCTATCACATGAGCAGGGACATGTTATTAATGTAAAAATAAAGTTTTTATTTGATTTTTATTTGCTTTTGGAAACCTCATTCCTACCGTGCAAAGGCCGCTTGGCCTTTTTGCCTGCCGAACCGTAAGTGAAAATCTACATTAATTACCTTTTTAATTACCTTAATAGACCTTTTAATTGTCGGCGGGCACACTACTGACTCTGGCGCACGCCTGCTGACTGAAATATTGCACGAGTGCGCGATGACATCGGGATGCATGCCCGACGTCATCGCGTGTCATTTTACGCTCGGTCGGGTTGGGCGCGCACCCGCCCACCGAGCTAAAAATTTTACCCATAGAGTTCTATGGCACAATGTAGGAATCACACAGTGATCCAACCTGTGAGTGCTGCAACGTGATGAGATTACTGGCCCTGTGGCTTTCATTGCCATATTGCAGTTTCTAGGAGCCACATGAAAAGATACTAGAGTATTTTGTGGAGAAGTATGTTGCTTGCCTTGCCCCCACTAACTGCCCCGCCCCGCCCCCCAAACCTCCCTGTCGGTTGGCAGATCACCAACTTTAAAACGGGCTGCCGTGCAGCAATAATACTCTGGGGGGCAGCCTTAAAAAAGTGGGAGTGGGACTTCTGCCCCTCAGGGACAGGAAATCCTGCCCTTAAGAACTGAATAATCCCAGCGGCGCCAGAACACAGTATTGACTGCTGCTGGGACTACAAAGGACTTTGAATAATAAGAGAACATGGATACCGGGCTTAGTTAAGTCCGGGGTTCTTGGTTGGGGAGGAATCGGGGACCCTAGCAAGGTGGGGGAATGAGGTGGGGGTGTTGAGTTTGAGAGATAGGGGGAGGCACAAAGTACCATCTTGGGGTAAGGTGTCCCTGATGGGCATAGGGTACCCCTAAAAAGTGGTAGCCCCCTTACCACCATTTAGCTGATTTGGTAAAGTAGTGGGATGGCCACTCGGCTTCCTGACCGGCCCCGCCTGCTCCCCGCCAAGCACGACTGCTAAGGGCAAAATTCTGCCCATAAAATTCACAACAACTACAGAACTACAACACTGATCACAGAAACCTGATAATAAAAACCACAGTCATGTACAAAATCTGTGTATAATTTGAAGGAAATTGATTGTTTCTCTTTAAAGGCACTTTAAAAAAAAATTTATGACAGAGCTGTAGTTTGAGACCAAAAACCTTTTCCTTCACATTGAGAGGAATGCATCATGTGTGTCAAACCACTTATCAGCACCTAAGTCTGCAGCAGTTCTGCAGCATTTGCTTTGATAATTAAACCACAAGAGACCTCGTATGTGTCCTGTAATCAAGCCATAAAATGTAACAGTGGGTTCCTTCCAACATTTGTCCTGTAGTAAAACTATAAAACATAACCTTACTTTGATCTAAGGCAACGTGGCACACTTGTCAAGGGGAATGCACCTAAAGGCAAAAGCTCACATAATAATATGATACTTACATATTGAGTTAATTGATTAATACACGTTGATTCCTTAATAATTGTGCACAATTAAACTAAAATTATTAAAATTAGGAAACATGGACTTCCCTACAGCAATAAATCAGTGCAATAGCACAATACAATTGAAATTTTGGTATAGCAGGTTTCCAGGCTGCTAAATTACATGTCTAATATTGCTTTATCTGGTCAGGAGGTTTCGGTGTGCTGACATGCACATTCCACCTTTAATTCCAGTTTATTAGTGCTGGTATAATTGATGGATCCCTGGGAATGATCCAAAATCACAGAGTACACATTGTACTTGTGTGGCATTCTGCTGTCCATATGACCTCAAACGTTGCAGCTAAGCCAATAACTCAGCTGTGGTGAGCATCTAGGATACATAGGTAGAAATTTCCACAGACTTATGTTTGGAATTTTTGTTGGATTCTTCAGCAGGAGATTGGTGGAGGCCTTGGAGAAATGTTGCCACTGGCTACAAAATGACCATTCACAATCTTTCGTCAGCAATTCTGCCAAACTCCTGCCAAAGCTGTGGTAAGAGATCAGGACAACCTTATGGAGACTCAGGCTAATAAGTTTACTACAATAGAAATTATATTCAGTATTCCTCATCACTTGATTTGACTGACAAAGATCAACAGGAGTAGAAAGATGGCAGCAAAGGCACATTAATTCATGGCACTGCCGGAATAACGGAAGAGACATCCGGTGATATCCCATAGATGTTGGTCATTGTTTTATTTTAAGAGAAGAGTACTCCAAACTGGGCCAATTTCAGATGGTTAAAAATAGATCTGAAGACTAATTAGGATTTGTGTGTCAGGCTTGGTGCTCAAACCTAATGTTTCTTTAAGGTAGGTCAAAACACCTTCCTTCCAATACTTTCTCAAATTGTAATTTGAAGTTTATTTTGCTGACATCTTTTAAAGAAACACCTCATGTTAGTTCTCTACATATCTGACTCACCAATTTTGGATAAAAAGATTGATATTAGTAAATGGACTCCATACGTTTTTGCAGCAATGTTGGCCAGGAAAATGTTGACCTTAAAAATAAATACACAAAACACAAGCAGCGATTTCAAATAATAATCTGTCTAGAATATATCCAATGGGTAAGTTAGCCAAAGGTCTGCTAACTCAGGCAGATCTCCAGAGATAGTTGTCCACAGAATCTTTGATTTACCAAATAACAAGAGAGGCAGACGCAGCTGGAATGAATCCATCTTATTCGCATATCTTAATTTTCAAACAACATGTACTTGTTCATATATGAGGTCCTGCAGATTACAGCGTGCATAAAGAGCAATAATGTTTTCTTGTCTATCTGACCCTCTGTTGACAAAAATCAATCGTATAAACTGAGAGAATGCAACCTGCGCTAACTCATTTTCTCACCTGAGGAAAAATAAAAATGATTATAGATGTTTACAGGGAAACTGATAAATTATAAATACTCGTGAAATGGGGCACACTGTTCACAAAATTTCACGCCTATTCCAAACAGGTCGTGGGGAAATGCTCTACACATGGCATGCTCTCATAGTCACCCTTGAAGACAAGATAATAGGTCCTTAAAGGATTATTATTATTCCATGGCCTGCAGCCATACTGCATAATTTGATAAACTTTTCCAAACTCGAGTCCAATTCGTTGGATGTTACTGCAGTCAGTAAAAGAAAAGGAAATGAACTTGAAGTGATCTTTTAAACGGAGTCAGTCAGTTTAGAATATATTCACCTACACTGCTTGCTGCAGAAAAAGTGAAGGATCAGTTTGCACACATTATAAGACTTGCCTATGCCTATATTAGCAGTTTTCTAAAATCCTATGTTCTTAATGTTTCAATTAAATTGCTCCATCAACAATAATTGTCTGCTTATTTATATATCCCTAGAGGACAACAGCAATCGCTGTCGGATCCTTCAGCGGGTAAGATTGGAAATGCTGACGTTTCTCTAAATGTGCAACTTCTTTTGATGATTATTAGAAATTACAGATCTTACTCCAACCAAAATTTATTAGGCATTGAAAACCTAAACACCCATGTTTCTAGCCTAATTGTAGCTCCATTGGTATTCTGGAAGGATGTACTAGAATATGACTGGATTAGTAATTTAGAGGTTTGGATTGATAATCCAGGGTACATAAATTTAATTTTACTCAGGCAATCTGAGAATTTGGATTGTTTTTTTTTAAATCTGGAAATAAAGCTGTTAGATTATCAAAGAAAAAAAATTGATTCACGCATGTCATTTAAGGGAAGAGACATGCCATCCTTGCCATGTCTAACCTTATGGTGACTCCAGCCTCATGCCAATTTAATTAACTCTTAATTAGCTTTTGAAGTGACTTAACAAGACACTTAATTGTATCAAATCACTATAACAAATGACAAGAATCAAACTGGACAACTGAAAACTGTCAACTTGTCACTGAATTAGGACACGATTACACCAACCCAGTCCACCTCATTAACATCCGGGAACTGATGCCAATGTTGTGAAAGCTGTCCCACAGAATAGCCAAGCAACAGCCTAACATAGGTATAATCCTGTGAGTATAACTATCAGCCTGACTTCTCCATTTCGATCTCTGGGTCGTGTTGAGTAAAGGGTTAATGGTAGTGTTAATTAGACAATGAAGCAGTCCATGACTAAATGCAGTGAGACCCAGACAATATCCAGGCTTGGGTTGACAAGTGGCAAGTAACATTAGCGTCACATGTGCCAGGCAATGACCATCTCCAACAAGACAGAATCTAACCGTCATCCCTTGACATCCAATGGCATTACCATCGCTGAATCCCCCACTATCAATATCCTGGCGGTTACCATTAACGAGGAACTGAACTGGACTAGCCATATAAATACTGTGGCTACAAGAGCAGGTCAGAAGCTAGGAATTCTGTGGCTTATAACTCACCCCCTGACTCCCCAAAGTCTGCCCACCATCTACAATGCACAAGTCAGGAGTGTGATGGAATATTCTCCACATGCCTGAATGAATGCAGCTCCAACAACACTCAAGAAGCTTGGCATCATCCAGGACAAAACAGCCCGCTTGATTGGCACCACATCCACAAACATTCACTCCCTCCACTACCAACTCACAATGGCAGCAGTGTGTACCATCTACACGATGCACTGCAGGAACTCACCAAGCCTCCTTAGACAACACCATCCAAATCCACAACCACTACCATCTAGAAGGACAAAGGCAGCAGATACATGGGAACACCACCACCTGGAAGTTCCCCTCCAAGTCACTTACCATCCTGACTTGGAAATATATCACCATTTCTTTACTGTCACTGGGTCAAAATCCAGGAACTCCCTTCCTACACCACAGAATGCAGTGGTTCAAGAGGCAGCTCACCACCACCTACTCATGGGCAACTAGCGATGGGCATTAAATGCTGGCCTCGCCAGCGATGTCCACATCCTATGAATGAATTTTAAAAAGTTGATGATATAAGCATGACATCAGGGTCAGATCACCAAGTGGGAGCAAGACACAGAACACTGTGTCTAGAGTACAATGTATTTAACATGAGGTCTTAGATGTAAATAGTCCTTAATAAATAGTTCCAAGAAAAACTAAATACTGACTACCTCCAGATTATTCATAAAGTAAGTGAAACCTCATTAAGCCAGAAGACAACACAAGTAAAGGGCATCAAGCCCTCATGGTCGCAGTGCTGGAGGCATTTTAAGAAAACTGAGACCACAGGTTGGCAACACATGGGTGAAGACCTAGGAACAGCTTGACTTTGCAAAGATGACGAACATATATCATATATTATATTAAAAATAAGATGTACCTTGGTAAGGGACAGTGAATGAACCACTCACAATGTACACAGTCATTGAACAGCTGCTACCCCTTCCACAGCCCTTCCAACACACCAGGGGCCCGCAAGAAGGACAATGGTGGGAGCTCTGGCACTCACACTTTGAAAGGTACCGAACATCTTTAGAACAGGATTTGCTGGGAAGTGCATTACTTGGGTTGGAATTCAAGAATGGCTTTGAAGGTTGCTAAAAAACTTTTCTGGGATTGAAGATGTAACAGTAAGTTACTTAAAATTCTTGTTTGGTAGCACAGAACTTGAGTATTGCTAAAAAAAGGAGACATGACTAAGCTTTTTGTCTTGCAATTATCAGGGCACTTGGTATTCTTGTGAGTGTCCTGATGAATGCAAGATAAAAAGCTTAGGCATGTCTCTTTTTTCAGCAATACTCAAATCCTTGACTAAAACTAAACTGAGAGAGCTGACAGACAAAGTGAAGGTTGAAATAAAAGTAGGATTTCGTAAGGATGATATGATTAAAATAATTACCCAGCATTTAGAATTGAAAGGAGGGAAACTTGAGATTGATGTATCACAGCTAGAGTTAGCAAAAATTCACAGAATTGTCAAGGCGTAGAAAGAGGCCATTCAGCCTGTCTGCACCGGCTCTCCAACTGAGCATTATGACTTAGTGCCAGCTCCTGCCTTTTCCCCATACCCTTGTACATTGTTATCATCAAAAATAATCATCTGATGCCCTCTTGAATGCCTTGATCAAACCTGCCTCCTCCACCACACTTCCTGGCAGTGAATTCCAGACTCGAACCACTCGCTGTGTGAAAAAGTTTTTTTCTCACATCATTTACTTCTTTTGCAAATCACTTTAAATCTGTGCCCACTTGTGCTCATTCCTTTTACAAAAGGGAAGGGAACCGTTTCCTCCTATCTACTCGAACCAGTGCCCTCATGATTTGAATTCCTTTATCAAATCTCCTCTTAGCCTTCTTCTCTCCAGGGAGAAAAATCCCAATATCTCCAATCTATCTTCATAACTGAAGTTTCTCATCCCTGGAACCAGTCTTGTAAACCTCTTCTGCACCATATCCAATGCATTCACATCCCTCCTGTGTGGCATCCAGAACTGTACACAATACTCCAGCTGAGGTCTAACTAGTGTCTTATGTAAGCTCAGCATAACCTCCTTGCTCTTGTACTCTATGCCCCTATTAATAAAGCCCAGGATACTGTATGCTTTATTAACTGCTCTCTCCACCTGTTCTGCCACCTTCAATGATTTAGACACATATAGAGTCAGGTCCCTTTGCTTCTGCCCACCATTTAAGAATTGTACCCTTTAATTTATATTGTCTCTCCATGTTCTTTCTACAAGAATGCATCACCTCACATTTCTCTACATTGAACTTCATCTACCACCTATCTGTCCACTCTACCAACTTGTCTATGTCTTTTGAAGTTCTACACTGTTTTCCTCACAGTTTACAACACTCCCAAACTTTGCATCATCAGCAAACCTCCCTCCAGCTCGAAAAATATCCATTGACCATTACCCTCTATTTCCTATTACTCAGCCAATTTTGTATCCATGTTGCTACTGTCCCTTTTATTGCATGAACAATAACTTTTCGCACAAGTCTGTTCTGTGGCATGTTATCAAATGCCTTTTGAAAACCCATGTACACCACATAAACAGCATTACCCTCATTGACATTTTCTGTTACCTCTTTAAAAAACTCCAACAAGTTAGTTAAGTATGATTTCCCCTTTAGAAATCTATGCTGGCTCTTCCTAATCAACCCACATTTTTCCATGTGACTACTAATTCTATCCTGAATAATTGTTTCTGGAAACTTCTCCACCACTGAAGTTAAACTGATTGGTCTGTAATTACTGTGTTTATCCTTAAAACCTTGTTTGAACAAGGTTATAGTGTTTGCAATACTCCAGTCCAGTCAATGTCAAGGGCAGTCACTCTCACCTCACTGTGGGAGTTCAGCTCTTTTGTCCATATTTGAACCAAGGCTGTAATGCGGTCAGGAGCTGAGTGGCCCTGGCAGAAAAAATGAATATCTGCAAATGATTGTAATATTCATTTATTGTATTGATACATGTTGTAAAAGTTGAACCTGATCGTACCTTTGTGATGGTGATTTTGAAATGGTTTGGTATGTTCTTCCAGATATTTTATGAATAAAGTATATTTTTCCAAAAAAAAAGGGTGTCAGTGAGCAGGTTATTGCTGGTGTAGGTGAGCAGGTTATTGCTGAGCAAGTGTTGCTTGATAGCACTATTGATGACCCCTTCCTTTACTTTACTAATGGAGAGTAGACTGATGGGGCAGTAATTGGCCAGGTTGGATTTGTCCTGTTTTGTATACAGATCATACCTGTGCAATTTTCCACATTGCCAGATAGATGCCTGTGTTGTAGCTGTACTGTAAGAGCTTAGCTAGGGGCGTGGCAAATCCTGGAGCAGAAGTTTTCAGTACTATTCCTGGAATATTATCAGGGTTGATAGCCTTTGCAGTACTATCACAGAATCACACAATGCAGAAAAGGTCCTTCAGCCCATCGAGTCTGCACCGACACGTGAGAAAAACCTGACCTACCTACCTAATCCCATTTACCAGCACTTGGCCTATAGCCTTGAATGTTATGAATTGCCAAATGCTCACCCAAGTACTTTTTAAAGGATGCGAGGCAACCCGCCTCCACCACCCTCCCAGGCAGTGCATTCCAGACCGTCACCACCCTCTGGGTAAAAAAAGTTTTCCTCACATCCCCCTAAACCTCCTGCCCCTCACCTTGAACTTGTGTCCCCTCGTGACTGACCCTTCAACTAAGGGGAACAGCTGCTCCCTATCCACCCTGTCCATGCCCCTCATAATCTTGTACACCTTGATCAGGTCGCCCCTCAGCCTTCTCTGCTCCAATGAAAACAACCCAAGTCTATCCAACCTCTCTTCATAACTTCAATGTTTCATCCCAGACAACAGCTTGGTGAATCTCCTCTGCACCCCCTCCTTCCTATCCTTCAATCACATCCTTCCTATAATGTGGTGACCAGAACTGCACACAGTACTCCAGCTGTGGCCTCACCAAGTTTCTATATAACTCCAACATGACCTCCTTACTTTTGTAAGCTATGCTTCGATTGATAAAGGCAAATGTCCAATATGCCTTTTTCACCACCCCACTAACATGCCCCTCTGCCTTCAGAGATCTATGGACACACACACCAAGGTCCCTTTGTTCCTCAGAACTTCCTAGTGTCATGCTGTTCATTGAATACTTCCTTGTCAAATAACTCCTTCTAAAGTGTATCACCTCACTTTTCAGGGTTAAATTCCATCTACCACTTAACTGCCCATTTGACCATCCTGTCTGTATTTTCCTGTAGCCAAAAAGACACTCAACCTCACCGTTAACCACCCGGCCAATCTTTGTGTCATCCGCAAACTTACTAATCCTACCCCCCACGTAGTCATCTATGTCGTTTATATAAATGATGAATAACAGGGGACCCAGCACAGATCCCTGTGGTACGCCACTGGTCACTGGCTTCCAGTCACTAAAGCATCCTTCTGTCATCACCCTCTGTCTCCTACAACTAAGCCAATATTGAATCCACCTTATCAAATTACCCTGTATCCCATGTGCATTTGCCTTCTTTATAAGTCTCCCATGTGGGACCTTGTCAAAGGCTTTGCTGAAATCCATATAAACTACATCAACTGCACTATCCTCATCTACACACCTGGTCACCTCCTCCAAAAAATGCAATCAAATTTGTTAGGCATGACCTCTGAAAAAGCCATGCTGACTATCCCTGATCAAACCTTGCCTCTCCAAGTGGAGATTAATTCTCTCCTTCAAAATTTTCTCCAATAGTTTCCCGACCACTGACATGAGACTCACTGGCATGTAGTTCCCTGGCTTCTCTACAACCTTTCTTAAATAGCGGAACCACGTTAGCTGTTCTCCAGTCCTCTGGCGCCTCCCCTGAGGCCAGAGAGGAATTAAAAATTTGGACCAGAGCCCTGCGATCTCTTCCCTTGCCTCCCTCAGCAGTCTGGGACACAAATCATCCGGACCTGGAGATTTGCCCACATTTAAGCCTGCCAACACCTACAATACCTTGTCACTCCCTATAACAATTTGCTCAAGAACCTCGCAGTCTCTCTCCCCGAGTTCCATACCTTCATCCTCATTCTCTTGGGTGAAGACGGATGTGAAGTATTCAGTCAACACTCTACCGATGCCCTCTGGCTCCACCCATAGATTGCCCCCCTGGTCCCTAATGGACCCTACTCTTTCCCTGGTTATCCTCTTCCCATTGATATACTTATAGAATATCTTGGGATTTTCCCTACTTTTACCAGCCAGAGCTTTCTGATATCCCCTCTTTGCTCTCCTAATTGCTTTATTAAGCTCCACCCTGCACATTCTGTTCTCCACTAATGCCTCCACTAATTTGCTTCCCTTGTACCTGCTAAAAGCCTCTCTTTTCCTTCTCATCGTATCCTGAATATCTCTGGTCATCCATGGTTCTCTGGGCTTGTTACTCCTTACTATCAACCTAGAGGGAACATGTTGAGCCTGTACCATCCCCATTTCCTTTTTGAACGCCCCCCTCTGCTCCTCTGTAGATTTCCCCACAAGTAGCTGTTCCCAGTCTACCTTAGCCAGATCCTGCCTTATTTTACTAAAATCTGCTCTCCCCCAATCCAAAACATTTTTTTGCAACTTGTCTATTTCTTTGTCCATAATAAACTTAAACTGTACCATGTTGTGGTCACTATCACGAAAATGCTCCCCCACCACCACCTCAGCCACCTGTCCGGCTTCATTCCCCAGAATTAGGTCCAGCATTGCGCCGTCCCTTGTTGGACCCTTTACATATTGACCTAAAAAGTTCTCCTGTACACGTTTCAAGAAATCCACTCCATCCAAGCCCTTAACACTATGTCTATCCCAATTAATGTTGGGAAAGTTGAAATCACCTGATATAATTACCCTATTGTTATTGTTTTAAATACCTCCACAAATTGTGCACATATTTGCTCCTCAATTTCCCGCTGACCATCCTTTTATATTCCTAAGCTCTATTCACAAAGCTTCACTCGATGCCCCCTCCAAAATATCATCTCTCCTTACTGCAGTAACTGACTTATTAACTAATAATACAATGCCTCCTCCTCTTTTACCCCCTCCCCTGTCTTGCCTGAAGATTCTATATCCCGGAATGTTGAGCTGCCTATCCTGCCCTTCCCTCAACCATGTCTTAGTGATGGCTACTATATCACAATTCCACGTGTCAGTTCTCATCCTTAAGTCATCCATTTTACTTGTAATACTCCTGGCATTAGAGGCCATCCAGACTTGCCTTACTCCCTTGAAACTTAATGCAGCTGTACACCCTCTGACTTGATTGTTTCACTGTATTATGTGTCCCTATTCTGCTAACATTCTTTGTCCCCTCCCCCTGCTGAATTAGTTTAAACTCTTCCCAACAGCACTAGCAAACCCGTCCGCAAGGATGTTAGTCCCGCTCTGGTTCAGATGCAGACCGTCCCGCATGTACAGGCCCCACCTTCCCCAGAAACGGTCCCAGTGATCCAGGAATCTAAAACCCTCCCTCCTGTACCAACTCTTAAGCCACGTATTCATCTGCCCTATTCTCCTATTTCTGAGCTCGCTAGCATGTGGCACTGGGAGTAATCCAGAGATTACAACCCGAGAAATCTTGCTTTTTAGTCTACTGCCTAACTCCCTGAATTCTTGATGCAAGACCTCATCCCTCTTTCTACCTATGTAATTGGCACCAATATGTACCATGACCTCTGCCTTATCACCCTCCCCCTTCAGGATGCCCTGCAGCCGTTCAGTGACATCCTGGACCCTGGCACCAGGGAGGCAACATACCATCCTGGAGTCATGCTGACGGCCACAGTATTCCCTATCCGTTCCCCTGACTATAGAATTCCCTATTACTATTGCTCTTCCTCTCTTCCTCCCCTCCTGTACAGACAGACTGCTTGTGGTGCCAGAAGCTTGGCTCTGTCTGCACTCCCTGGAGGAACCAGTGCCCTCATCAGCCTCCAAAATGGAATACCAATTCGCAAGCAGGACCCCAAGGGACTCCTGAACTACCTGCCTGTTTCTCTTGAACTGCCTGGTGGTCACCTATTCCCTTCCTTCCCCAAGTCCCTTCAGCTGCAGTGAGACCACCTCTCTAAACATGCTATCTACGATGCTCTCAGACTCAGGGATGCTCCACAGTGTCTCCAGTTGCTGTTCCAGCTCTGAAACCAGAGCTTCCAGGAGCTGCAGCTGGACACACTTCCTACACAAGTGCTGATCCTGGACACTGGAAACGTTCTTGGTTTCCCATATGGAGCACATCACTGCTTTGAGTGCTCCTGTCATAATTTATCCCTTTAAATTAAACCTTTTAAATCAATTACTCTAGGTCCCTTCTTTCCTGACCCTCATTACTACAGAATATACAAACCATAAACCACAAGAAGACCTTAAACTATAAGCAATAAAAGTAGTAAATATTTACCCAACCTTACCCACTACTTACCAGTCATTCCTTTCCCTTGTAGCCTCTACTACTGCAGCAGGGCAAGACCACTCTCTGAAGATTTAAGAAGTTGGATAGCAAAGAATAAGATGCTAAGAGCAACTCTTCCCTTCTGCACCAAATTCCCACTGTGCACTAAATTGCCAATACCCACACTCACTCTGGCTGTGTCTTACTCACGATGAGGTCTCTCCCCTGTTCGTGTGCAAGCACACTAATAGTGTGCTTCAAAATAGACCCTTTCTTAAATAGAGCTGAGGTGACCTGAGATGACTCACACTAGTTAAGCTTCAAATAATAATCAACACCTATTGAGGCCCTAATCAGGCTTCAGGCGATTGACAGTTAACTGTCACACAGTCAGCTGAGTCAGCTACCTTACCAACCTTTTAACTAGACCACAGAATTTACAAAAAATAAAGAGAAATTCAAGAGAAAGACTTGCCAGTTCAATTCCCACTGTGCACCAAATTGCCAGTACTATGATGGGAATGAAGAGACGGACACTACCGCAAACACCTCAAGAAGTGACACACTATGGTACATAGTTGGGGGAGTAGTTAAACATTAACTTACGATGTTCTTTTAAGAGGAGGGGTTTGCCTTTAAGAGGTGCAGCCTAGCTGGAACATGTGGTAACCAGGCAGACTGCGAGGCCCTCCTGTTGAACAAACAGCCTACCAGAAGCATAGAATGTTGATTGGTACAATCATTCAAATGACCTGGGAGCACAAAGTTCGCTTGCTGTCTTTCTTAATGGGAGTGAGCATGGACTAATAGTGAATCCCAACCCATTTATTCACCACCGACCCCTCCTCCACACCCCACCTCACCCAATACTCTATGCGCTTTGTAATATTTTGTGATCGGGAAAAAAATGAGGTTCTGAATAACTTTAGGGACATTTTTAAAAGTTCATCTTGGGGTGTAGGTGTCACCGACCCATACCTAGTTGCCCTGAAAAGGTAATGGTGGGCCTTCTTCTTGAACCCTGGAAGTTCATGTGGTGAAATGGCTTTCCCAATGCTGTTACATAGGTAATTCAAGGATTTTGACCTGACATCAATTAAATGGGGTGCTTTTACATGGATGGTGTCAAGCTTCTTGACACTGTTGCAATGTATCTATCCAGGGAAGAGGCTATTATATCACACTGTTGGCTTGTACCTTGGAGAGGCTTTGGGGCATCAGAAGATGAGCTATTGATCAAGAAAACCCAGGTTCTGACCCATTCTAGTTGCCATGACAATTATGCAGCAGGTCCAGTTGAATTTTGCGATTCCTGTTGTGGTACGTCTTTAAGCGGGTGTGGTTATGTTTTCTGTACACATGACTAAAGGGGAAATGATGCAATGTATCATGTAATTCAGACTTAGTCACAATTTGTTGTGAGGAAGCTATCAACACAGACATGTGTACAAGCTCTCCAGCTGTCACATTGTTGCCAACTTCTCAAATCCTTAATAAATGAACCTATTTATCATTGTGTTAACCAATCCCCTGTGCATGGTTGCTGCCTTGATGTTTATCTAAGCACAAGAAGAAGAAAAACACAACAATCCTTAGGATGTTGATGGTAGGCTGTTCAATGATGATAAAGCTGTTGAATGTCAAATGGAGGTAGTGGAATTTCACTTGTTGGAGATATCCATTTCCCGGCACTTATGTAACATGAATGTTACTTGTCATTTATCAGCTAAAACTTGGTGATGCCCCGGTTTTGTTGTGTGTGGGCATGGACTGCTTCATTGTCTCTGGAATTGCAAATGGAGCTGAACACTGTGCTAACCTTAGTGAACAACCTCATATATGGTCTAATGGAGGCAAGGTCATTAATGAAACTGCTGAAGATAGTTGGGCCCAGGATGTTTCTCTGAGAAATGACTGCAATAATATTCTGAGGTTGAGATGATTGACTTCCAACATCCACAATCATTATCCTTTGTGTCTGGCCTAGCACAGTTGAAAACCCCTTCTATTATTTCACTATTGATTGGAAATTGGACAATGGACATGGTAACCCCTTGACAGCCCCTTCCAAACACGCAATTTCTGACACCTGGAAGAACAAGGGCAGCAGATACTAGGGAACATCACCACCTACATGTTCCCCTCTAAGCCACACACAGTCCTGACCTGGAACTATGTTGCTGTTGCTTCACTGTTGCTGGATCAAAATCTTGGAGCTCCCTCCCAAACAGCACTGTGGTTAGTGTTAGGAAATAGAGATAGTTTAAGTAAGCCATATTTGTATTTTGATTGTTAGCAATGAGTTTTAGCTTTAACATTTAAATTTGATTTGTATTTCTGTATCTGTGTGTTAAGAAAAAGTCAAATTGAGTTTTAGTTTCACTTTAAAAGGTGCCTGGATTTCTAATGAGAGTTTTACGACTGTTGCAGCTAAGTTAAACAAACAAGAGTAGAGAAACTGAACTGTTGCCTAGCAACAGGGGTCCAGAGATGCAGGTCCCTCCCACAGCACACACAGAAGAAACTGAAAGCAGCAGTTTGATTTGGAAGCTGTTTGAGTTCAGTTGGATTTGAAAACAGCTGCCACGAGAGACTGGAGCAAATCGGACATAATGGCAGGTTCCAAGTTAAAGAAAAGACCTCAAACCCAGGGGAGTGGAGCAGGAGAAAGTCCCAAGTAGACCTTCTAGTCAAAGGAAGGAAAAGGAACCAGGAAAAAAGTTCCTGTTCTGTGGAAGTGAAAATAAGGAACATAAAAGAAGGCTCCAAGCTTCAAGTTTAAAGGAAGCAGATTTAAAGCGAGAGGCCAGAAGGTCCAAAGAGACAGTTGAAGGTCTGTAACTCTTTGCTATGGGCATGTGGAGCAGCGGTACTGTTGATGGATGAGTCGGTGAGAGAGAGTGCATGGAAAACAGCTTGAATGCGTGTGGTGACCCAGGGAAGAGGCACATCAGAAGGAGAGTTCGAAACCCTGGAGGCAAACCCTTGTGGAATGTGTCTGAGAAAAAACGTTGGTTTGGGAGATGATTCTAAAGCAAATTTTTGGAGTGTGGAGATTGGAAACCTCGTGTGGAAGACGGAGCTCGGCGAGACCAGTTGGCTCTCGGTGTGACAAGCATCTGTAGGAGAGTTAAGGAGAGATCCATAGCATCTGGTTGAGGTGGCACCTGTCACTTGGTTTCAGAGTGTGGCGTGTCTGACCACAAGGTGCCTATTGGTTTACTTGAACTGTGTACTTACAGTGAACCTTACAGTGTAAGATAGTTTTTGTAACTTGTGTTATCCTTACAAATATGTATATATCTGTAAAGATATATTTGTGGGTGAAGGAGTATTGTAATATAATTCATCTTTCCTTGTTTAATAAATGTCTGATTCTTTGGTTAAATGTTTATTAGCTGACTCCGTTGACTCTGTTCACTAGCTACTCTCTCCACATATCCAAACAAACAAATAAAAGTTAGGATCCATCAAGCTGGGTTCCACCCTGGGACCAGGATTGTCCAGGGGTAATCCCAGCTGGGATCACAACAGTGTATCGACATCACATGAACTGCAGCAGTTCAAGAAGGTGGCTCATCACCACCTTTTCGATGGCACTTAAGGATGGGCAATAAACAATGGCCTTGCCAGTGATGCCTACTTCCCATGAACGAATACAAAAAAAAAGTCTGAATCATGTTCATCATCCAAAGATGTTGGTAGTTGACAATTAACAGGGGATTTCCTTGATCTAAAGGCAAGAGATTTCATGGGGCCTGGAATCAGGATGCTGCTGCTGACTGCCTATAGTGCAAGTGGCTGTAACGAAAAAGAAAGCAAATGCATATTAGACAAGAAAGTGGGCTTCCATGTTCTTAGATACGGTGAATAAGGCCTTAGTCCAGGAAGTCGACAGGACGATAGAGGCCATCGTTCCCCAGGAGCCTTGTCAAGGAACATCCTGAAATGGCAATGGAAACAAGTGGCAGGGAGGTTAATACCTGCAATCTGGCTCAGAGGGCCTGACAGAATTGCTGCCAGAAGTTCAATGATCTTATGCCTGTGGTTAAGATCAGTGAAAGTATTTTCAAATGACATCACCTAACCACCTCACCACCAACCGCTCAATATATCACATCCCCATTCCTTACCCATCAGCAGTCCCCAGCACTCAGGACTCATGCCTAACATTCAAATGCTCCACCTCACCCTCACACAACTACCTATTATGCCAGCCACACACCCACCACCAATGATCCAACTATGGCAGACATGTCACCTAATCATATTGCAACACACTCACTGACATTCTTCCCTTTCTTTCTTGCAGGACAAGGTGACCCATAACCGCTGGAGGAGACTGGGCTCAGAATCATGGGGCCAGCTTTGACAGTGGCCAATATATCCAGCATTAATTGTCGATCCCTGTTTGCACTTGCAAAGATAGTGCTGAGCTATTTTCTTTAACCACTACAGTCCATTGGGCTAGTTACTGCCCCATCAGTCTATCCTCGATCATCAGTAAAGTGATGGAAGGGGTCATCAATAGTGCTATCAAACAGCACTTGCTTAGCAATAATCTGCTCACTGATGCCCAGTTTGGGTTCTGCCAGGGCCACCCAGCTCCTGACCTCATTACAGTCTTGATTCAAACATGGACAAAGGAGCTGAGCTCCCGCAGTGAGGTGAGAATGACAGCCCTTGACATCAGGGCTGCATTTGACCGAGTGTAGCATCAAGGAGCCCTAGCAAAACTGGAGTCAATAGGAATCAGGGGGAAAACTCTCCACTGGTTGTAGTCATACCTAGCACAAAGGAAGATGGTTGTGGCTATTGGAGGTCAGTCATCTCAGCTCCAGGACATCACTGCAGGAGTTCCTGCAGGGTAGTGTCCTCGGCCCAACCATCTTCAGCTGCTTCCTTCCACCATAAGGCCAGAAGTAGGGATGTTTGCTGATGATTGCACAATGTTTAGCACTATTCGTGGCTCCTCAGATACTGAAGCAGTCCATATCCAAATGCAGCAAGACCTAGACAGTATCCAGGCTTGGGCTGACAAGTGGCAAGTAACATTCGCGCCACACAAGTGTCAGGCAATGACCACCTCCAACAAAAGAGAGTCCAACCATCGCCCCTTGATGTTCAATGCCATTACCATCACTGAATCCCCCACTATCAACATCCTGGGGATTACCATTGACCAGTAACTTAACTGGACTAACCATATAAATACTGTGGCTACAAGAGCAGGTCAGAGGCTAGGAATTCTGCGGCAAGTAACTCACCTCCTGACTCCCCAAAGCCTGTCCACCATCTACAAGGCACAAGTCAGGAGTGTGATGGAATGCTCCCCACATGCCTGGATGAGTGCAGCTCCAACAACACTCAAGAAACTTGGCACCATCCTGGACAAAGCAGCATGGTTTGTGAGTGAGATGCACATGGGGGATTCCCTCGCTACCTGTCTGGTCTGATTCTTCTGTCTGGCGGACACCCATTCCCTATCTGCTTGCACTTCCTTAAGCTGCGGAGTGACCACGTCCTGAAACGTGCTATCCATGAACCTCTCAGCCTTGTGAATGCACTATAGTGCCCCCAGCTGCCGCTCAAGCTCCAAAACCCGGAGTTTGAGTTGCTCCAGTCAGAGGGACCTCCTGAACACATGGTCATCTAGACCGCCAAAAGTGTCTAGGATTTCCCACAAAAGCACAAGATGTGTAAATCACAGGGCTGAGCTCCCCAGACCATATCTTAACTAAATAGAATATGGACCCTTGCTTTTATTTTACCCTTATTCCTACTTCAGTATAGACTAGATGCTAGATCATCTAGATAGACTAGATCCTGTAGGTGCTGCTGACTGTCTGTTCCAGGAACCCCCTCTCACACTCTTCTCTAGGTGCTGCTGACTGTCTGTCCCAGGGTCCTCCTCTCACACTCTCATCTAGTTGCTGCTGACTGCCTGTCCCAGGGTCCTCCTCTCACACTCTCATCTAGCTGTTGCTGACTGCCTGTCCCAGGGTCTTCCTCGCAATCTCCTCTTGGTGCTGCTGACTACCTGTCCTCGGGTCCTCCTCTCAGACTCCCTTCTAGGTGCTGCTGAGACTGCCTGTCCCAGGGTCCTCCCCTCATATTCCCCTCCCACTTTGCCCATTGGACAGCATACTGCACTCTCAGCTCAGGTGCAGGCATTCTCCTAACCTGCAGTGCAGATCTGCACTGTTAGCTTGAACCACAGGGGAGACTGGTCCAAATCAGGATGATGACATTGCAAGGGGCTGTGAGCCCCTCCAGCAGTGACTGCTCCATGGACAGCTTTAGCAAGGAGGTTGAACGATGTGCCCAGTTGTCCAACTGTTCAGCAGTCTGCTTAAATACCCATTAATTTGCAGTCTGTGCCCAAGGGCTGAAAAGCTCTGGAGCACTTGGTGGCACTTTCATGCCTCTGCATTGCTTGAGTGGGCAGATAAGCGAGAGGCCAACTCCAATCATATCAATGTGGCTGCGCCTGAACCACCTCAGTTGCAGAGGAATGGTCACTTTATACAAGGTATCCCTAATGCGTGGCAGCTTCCCTCACCCACCCCACACCTCCACCCCACATGTGCCAGTGCGCTACCTTCAACCGCAGGGCAGCCTTTGTGACTCCCTGCAATGTGCCTCATCTTCAAAGTCCAACAGGTGTCCCTCGCTATCACTGCGCAATGTTACTGTGCCCTCACCTCTGAGTTCCCGTCAAAGTGCAGCCCGCCAAGTGCATCCCTTATATATGCTGTTGTGAAACACGTCAATGTGCAATCATGCCGACGTGGGCAGACGATCCAACAGGGCGGGGTGGTGGTGGGGGGAGGGGGGGTGGTGGTGATTCCAGCAGGCTGACCTTATAATGATATGCAGCTGTATTACAGTGAGGTTCCCAATGTCTGATGGCGGGAAATGCAGCCCATCACCGACAGGCTGAGCGATCGCAAACTGCTTTCACGACATTGTGAAACCGATTTTTGGCCTTCTCACCATACTGTGTGTTCACGCCGCCGAACACGCCCGACACCAGCGGGCATGGAAAAGTCCATCCTATCTCTTTAGTGAATTGCAGGTGACTCAGACATTGCTCTGGCTGAGGTGCAAGTAAGAGAAGTGCTCCCTGAAGTTTGCGAAAGCTCATCTTTTCCTCCCTCTGCACACAACCTCTCCCCCCTGCAGCCTCAGGTCCCAAGATGGGCTGTGGCTACAGCCCCCATAACTCTAGCAAGCTTTCTGCACACAATGCAGAGAACTCATCCCACATTCCTTTCAGGCTGCATCAACAGTGCCTCTAAATTCCAACAAGTCACTTAAACACCCCCAAGAACACACCACAGTACTTCAACAAACTTTTCAAAAGGAGCGGTCAAAAACACCTCACCTGCAAGTTGGATGATTGGCTGTTTAAAATGGGCTCACAGGGTGGGTCCTTTGGGGAGCTGAACATATGTCCAAAACAAAAACAGAAATACCTGGAAAAACTCAGCAGGTCTGGCAGCAATGGCGGAGAAGAGCAAAGTTGACGTTTCGAGTCCTCATGACCCTTCAACAGAACTAAGTAGAAATAGGAAAGGGGTGAAATATAAGCTGGTTTAAGGTGGGGGTGGGGGAAGAAGGGGGGGTGGGCGGGGGGTTGTTGGGACAAGCAAGCAGTGATAGGAGGATATAACCAAAAGATGTCACAGACAAAAGACAAAGAGGTGTTGAAGGTGGTGATATTATCTAAAAGAATGTGCTAATTAAGAGTGGAGAGCAGGACAAGCAAGGAAGCTCTAGTGGGGGGGGGGGTGAAATTAACCATGGGTGGAATACATTTAAAAATAATGGAAATAGGTGGGAAAAGAAAAATCTATATAAATTATTGGAAAAAACAAAAGGGAGGGGGAAGAAACAGAAAGAGGGTGGGGATGGAGGAGGGAGTTCAAGATCTAAAGTTGTTGAACTCAATATTCAGTCCGGAAGGCTGTAAAGTGCCTAGTTGGAAGATGAGGTGCTGTTCCTCTAGTTTGCGTTGAGCTTCACTGGAACAATGCAGCAAGCCAAGGACAGACATGTGGGCAAGAGAGCAGGGTGGAGTGTTAAAATGGCAAGCGACAGGGAGGTTTGGGTCATGCTTGTGGACAGACCGAAGGTGTTCTGCAAAGCGGTCACCAAGTCTGCGTTTGGACTCTCCAATGTAGAGGAAACCGCATTGGGAGCAACGAATGCAGTAGACTAAGTTGGGGGAAATGCAAGTGAAATGCTGCTTCACTTGAAAGGAGTGTTTGGGCCCTTCGATGGTGAGGAGAGAGGAAGTGAAAGGGCAGGTGTTGCATATTTTGCATTTGCATGGGGAGGTGCCGTAGGTGGGGGTTGAGGAGTAGGGGGTGATGGAGGAGTGGACCAGGGTGTCATGGAGGGAACAATCCCTACGGAATGCTGCCAGGGGGGGTGAAGGGAAGATGTGTTTGGTGGTGGCATCATGCTGGAATTGGCGGAAATGGCGGAGAATGATCCTTTGAATGCGGAGGCTGGTGGGGTGATAAGTGAGGACAAGGGGGACCCTATCATGTTTCTGGGATGGAGGAGAAGGCGTGAGGGCGGATGCACGGGAGATGGGCTGAACACGGTTGAGGGCCCTGTCAACTATCGTGGGTGGAAAACCTCGGTCAAGGAAGAAGGAGGACATGTCAGAGGAACTGTTTTTGAAGGTAGCGTCATCAGAACAGATGCGACGGTATGTCCAGCTGGCAGTATTTAGAACATGGCATTCACTGGACCAGCACAGTCCAAATTGGCAGAACTTGCACCAATCATCTGGGAGACTGTTTGACATATCAATCTGCCACTGTCAAAACTTCCAGCACATGCAAGCCACGCGCTTGCTCGGGCCCTTACCAGCATGGCATGCTGCACGGGCTGTGCTGCAAGTGGCCAGAAATGGGCCACCTGCCACTTTTGACAACCACAGTTTCTGTAACGCTAGCTGCTTTGGTGCTATGGAGCCAAATTTTTCAGCCATTGAGTTTTTGTATTAGAAAATCAGAATTTCATCCTGAGAATGAATAAAAATTGTTGGGTGCTGTGATTGGTAGAGAAGCATAGGTTTCAGTGGAAGGAATGTTCTCTCCAAGCCATGTGGGTGTGTAGCCATGCAATAATCCAGACTTGCCACACAGGGATCAAACTGGTCGCGCACAAGATGTGCGCATGCATGGCTGTATGGCATTCTTAAAGGGACCAGGCAGTGCAGCAGCTGGGCTGTGCAAAGCCAAGGGAATTAGAGGGAACATTGAATGGAAAAATAAAATAAGTGACTGACTGACCTCACTCAACTATGTTTCTCAATGTGATATTATGCACTGTTTATAACATAATGAAGAAATTAAATTAACCTCACAAACTCAGTAATAGGACTTGAATCTTGAAAGTGGAAAATATTTAGCAACTTAATACTTCAATATTAGCCGTCACTGAACAAATGACAGAATAAGGTTACGTCCTTAAAATGCCATTAAGTGATGCTGCATTTTTCTGGAAAGCGATTTGAAAAATATATTTCATAAAACAAATTCCAGATGTTCCTACTTCCTTATGTTACACGTCCATTATGAAATAAATATTTTCCATAAACTTCTTCCTTGTTTTTTTCTTATTTATAAATTACAATCAGATGTCCCTGCTGGTAAGACATATATCAGAAATCACTTGTCCTTCATGCCATATGATATATGTTACCCCAGCGCAGGGGAAACACAATCTCACTTAACCCATGGGAAGAAGTACAATAAGACTTTTTCTATTCATTATGGTCAGTCAGAACAAAATAGACTCAAAAACTGGTGGAAGCAGAAGGAAAGATTTGAGAAACATAAGACCCTATATTTGTTGGTTATATTGGTCCGCAATAAAAATGGTGAACTGTAATTTTGCTTTGGACAATCTAGTTACCTAGGATTTTATTAGTGGGAGCATCTGAAATTCACCAACCACAATGCATCTATAGAGTAATGTTCTTTGTTTCTTGATAGTTTAGTATTCGATATGTTTCCTATCTGGGAAGTCTTTGTTTAATTGATTTTTGGAACAGGGAGATAGAATAAGGACTGGTTCTGTCCAAGCAACTACACAGAAATGTAATTTCTGGGGAGACATTAAAATGAAAAAAAAACAAGCCATTTAATGGACATAAGACAAAGTGTTCAATGATCCAGCTGCACATCAAGGCAATGTTAATATACATATTTCTGTGTACCGATAATGCAGCAATGCCTTTTATGAAGTTCCTTTTCATTATAATGATTAGTTTCTTGACACCTCACTTCCTCCTTAACACTATTTTTCCTATTACTATATTATTGTTATTCTCCATTGTTTTTTTATTCGTTCATGGGATGTGAGCTTCACTGGCTAGGCCAGCAATTTTATTGCCAATTTAGAAGGCGGTGGTGAGCTGCCTTCTTGAACAGCTGCAGTCCATGTGGTGTAGGTACACCCACAGTGCTGTTAGGGAGGGAGTTCCAGGATTTTAACCCAGCGATAGTGAAGGAACAACGATACAGTTCCAAATCAGGATGGTTTGTGGCTTGGAGGGGAACTTGCAAGAGGTAGTGTTCAAATGCATCTGCTGCCCTTGTCCTTCCTGTCCTGTCCTGTGTGCCCGCTTTCTGATGTTCTGTTTGTCCCCAAGAGTTTTCTGCAGCATATCCTCTCCATTACTAAAGCTATTTTCTTCTACTAACTCAATATTAGGTGACTCAGCCCCAACTTCTCCCCTTCTACTGCCAAAGTCCTAGCCCATCCTCATCAACTTAAGGCTTAACTTCTTCTATGCCCTCCCATCTACTAAACCTGAAACAAACATTCACGAGCACCAATTCATACAAAATGCTGATCCCAGGTGCACATCTGCACAATCTAATCATCCCTATCCTCTCTAAGCTCCATCATCTCTTCCTGCCCCACTCTGTTGATTTCAAAATTTTTGTCCAGGTTTTCAAATCACTCACCCAACACGACTTTAGCAATCACCTGCTGCCTACCTGATACCTTAATATGCACCATCCATTCTTCAAGAATCAAACATCTCCTCATCCTTTCACTTATTCCACTTCATCATTGTTTTTTTTTGGCCTCTGAAATTATCTCTTCAGAGTCTTCCACATGACCACCTTCCAAAAGCTCCTCAAAATTTCACCTTTGACCATGTGTTCAATTCTTCTTCCTAGTTTCTCTACTTCTCTCTCCTTTCCCCATGCTCAATGTCCTCTGCATTTCTTTTTTCCTTATTGGAAAGTCCTCTGTATATGAGAAGCTCCATGTAAATGTAAGTTGTTGTAGTGATTTCATATGTGGTCTGAATTGGATTTTCTGTGCCTTTCCTCACAACTATCTAGCAGTGATTCATTTTATTTAAATAGCTCATGCCTTCACAAACCCAATCCCAAAATTAAACCTGAACTATCTTATCATAGAACAGAAATCCACATTGTTACTGTTTAAACTTCTGCCCAATACATTTTAATTGTGCTCAGAAAGAAAAGCCAGTTTCCTCAAGCAAAGTGTGAACCAACGAACCATAGTCTTGAAGTTTATGATATAATATGCCACAGCGGTAAACAATGAACCTTTGCACCATTTAGTTATTGGCCAAGAATTGCACGATCTACTCACTGTGTCCTCCAGGTCCCTTCAAATTGACCGAACATATTGCTGACAGAGTATATAACTGGCTAAAAAAAAACTATTAAATAATTTATTGTAAAAATAAGAATTATTAAGAAGCAAAAACAATCTGTACATTAGATAGCAATATAGAACTTCACATAATTTTGCTGCAGCTATTTCAGACCAATAACAATCCTGAGCTTTTCAGTTCTCAGTAATTTTTGAATAAGACTTTTGAAAAAAAGTCTCTAATTGAGAAAAAGCCATCCTGGAGATCCTGTTGGCTCCCAATCTATGTAATAGGAAACTGGAGAATGTAGAGGACAGCCTGCTTGTACAGAGCACTTTGCTTTACATCCAAGTTGGCATAAAGGAGGATAAAGTTCCCAAGTTTATTAAAATTTGTTCCACTTTGAAATACTTCCAGCAATGACAAATTAGAGAGAAGGGGAGCTGTGGATGTAAATAGCTTTTAGCTGCCACCCGGATCAATCAAGTTAGAGTTTTTAACAAAGGTCTGAGGTAAATCTGATCGCCAAAGTTGAATGATTAAATTTACCATACTCATACTATATTGTCATGTGAACTTTGTAAAATGGTCATTGTCCATGCAAAGAATATAATATGAATGTGTTAAGCATTTTCACGTGAACTTTATCAGATGCAAAGTCTGCCCTCAGCTTTCTCACATGCTTATGCATTTGAATTTGCATGAGCCCACCTAACTTTACATTGGATAACTTAATTTATTGGGCAGAATTTTACAAGGAAGGGAGATGCAGGCTTGGCTTGATGTGGGGAGATAAATCCCCGAAAGGTGGTGTCAGGTTGGAAGCCTAACATCATCAATCTGTCCTCTTCTGGGTTTCATTTGGGTGGGTTTGAATGTGAGTGAAGAATCCCCATACAGCTGTTGGATAAGTCATTCAGGTACTATAGTTTGCAATTAACTGCTGGTTTAATCTAGGACTCTGCAGTTAACAGACAGCAGGCCCATTCTCCAAGCTGTCTGCAACACTGATGCGAATATATAGTGGGAAGAGCTTCATCAGTGAAACTGATAGGCTGAGAAGCCTTTGAACAATGAAACTGAGGAGATGCACCAATTGGCAAGTGACAGGTTGCTGCTCGGAGCACTCTTTCTCAGACAGTGTCTTCACAAATTAACAGATGATTGCCAACTTCTTGAAAGTTGCTCTACTTATCTTGCATTTCACTCACCTCAGCTGTACTTCCCTGTTGCCAAACTTCACCATGGCATGGGAGCAGCTTATGCAGTTCTATCTTGCACTTCTGATAAAGAGCAAGAGAAGCAGAAACACCTACACAAACTGCATCAAGAGCAACAACACCAGCTGCCTTCTCCTAGCCACATGCCGTTTTACTGGGCAGAGATCCAGAGATCCAGCAAGAAAGTGGCAAAATCTCCAACACGGGGTCTGCGGGCAGAAGATCAGCTCTCTTGACAAATCTGAGTACCACTGCCTCAGGAGGTTCAGGTTTTTATGGCAGGTTGTTGCCAATATCTGCAGCCTCCCGGAAGAAGACCCCCTTCCCAGTGGATCAGGTGGGCATGCCTTGCCAGTAACAGTCAAGGTGCCCATCACTAGAGGGCAACCACTGCTTCCACCTCCCCACCCCCACCACACTTTGGACCTCTACCTCTCTCTGAAGTTGTGTACACCCTTCTCCTGCATGGAGAGAAAGCAGCGTTATGGGTGTTAGAATGATTGTGTCGATAGGAGGGAAGGACAACATTGTGGATGGTGACTGTGAAGCCTGGATGCGAGAGGATGAGTGTGAGTGTTGGCTGTTCAAATGAGGATGTGAGGTGCCTGGATAAGGAGCACTGAGTGAAGCTGTAAGGTGTGCTGTCATGAAGACTGCTGTGCAGGACAATGAGGGGACAGGAAAAGTGTGGGCTTGGCACCTCAAAATTTAACACCACTCACCACTCAGCTTCTTAATCCTCTTAGTGCATGTTGGAGGGAGCACAATTCAGTTGCTGACTTCCTCAGATAGTTCCCTCCATGCCTGTTTCTTTGGAGAGGTTGTCCTCCTGCTACTGTCCTTGGGAGAACTCACCACACTGCAGCCCCACCAGGTTGAAGTGAGAGGAGCAGCCTTCCCAGGTCTCTTCTCCATTCCTGTGGTTATGCAGCCTCAAAAATCTAGGGCTGGATTTTATGTTGAGTGTGGTCTCCCCACATCTCAGCATAATTTTTTGGGGCAAGCCCACCTCCACTTAGCCAGCTCGCCCAGCTTTAATTTTTTTGGGTGATGGCCCCCTAATTAGTGTGGGCCAGGACTTCCCTCCCACTCCTAAAGGAAGTCCCATCTCATAGAGCTGCTGGCCAATTGGAAGCCAGCAGCTCTGCACACCTTGAGGGTAAAACAGGAGTGGTGGCTGGTGCTGCCGGTAGGCCAAAGAGGTGGTTTTCAGTGATGGACCTGGACACTCTGGACAAGTCCGAGATCTCTCCAGGGCCAGGCTGACAGGCCTCAGACGGGTTGGGAGGGGGGTGTATGTTAGACAAGGCTGGGGGAAGGATGGATGGTCGGGAGGTACATTTGTGGGGGAGGAGGGCTCTGTTTGTCATGAGGGTCCTGGGAAGGAAGACACCCCCTTTCACTGACCCACAGCCCACAGGGTTAAACCTGCCAGGCTTCATATTCAATGCCTCTCCCACTGCCTGTTTTAACAGGATGGTGTCCTTAATTGGTCATTAATTGCCCATTTAAGACCATGAATTGGGCCACAGGCAGGTGACCCACCCGACACCTCCCCTGCCGCCCATAAAATCATGGCAGGCGGGGAGGTTGGTGGACAGGCAGCGGGTACGCTGCCAATGGCATGGAGCCCTAATTTACAGATCCACCTGCCTGTTTTTCCACCTACTGGTGACGCCATAAAATTCAGTCCCTAATGACCATTGCTAACCCTTTAATTAGAAATCTTTGCTGTGATAGATCCTGTACATCATCCTGCCCACCCATCCCTGATTGGTCAGGGAACACAGAAGTGGGGTATTAGTGCCGTGGATCAGTTAAAGAGCCTCAGCAATGCCTGTTGGGGAGTTCAATAGGTTCCCGAATCACTAATGAACCCGCCCTTTTGAGAGGGACTTAAGATGAGAAAATTCCGTACATTGAATCCAGTGGCATGGTGAAAGCCAAGTTCTTGCCATAATCCATGCTGGTCATCCTCAGCATCACTATAGTGACAGTTAATTATGTCATTGAAGGCGGGAGTCAAATAGCATTTCTGAATCCAGACTGCTTCTTACCAACACGTATAAAACTTAAGGGAAAGGAGCATAAAATTACACATGTCACTTTATATTATACTGCGCATTATGTGGTAATTGAGTAAGAGTGGTTCCTTCTTGAAATTTATGGGAGCAAAGCACCATTACTGTTCATTCCCTTCACATATTATGGATTTACTTAACTTGGAGTCCAAATGTTTTCACTGCACTTGATAAGACTATCTACACAGGCAGCTGATAAGTGCAGGGATTTCCTCCATCTGCCTGAAGCGGGTCAGGGTGATTCTTTCTCTGCCAGTTTGATTTGTCATGATGCTGACCCCTTTCCTCTGGTGGGCTCAACTATATTTACAGGGTGGGCTTCTAGTGATATCTCCGCCGTGTAGCAAGAACAGAAAACGTGTGGTACAGCAGTGGGACACTCACCACAACACTGGAAATAGCAGGATTCATATTAAAGGAACCAGTAGCCCCTAAAGACCTCCAAAAGTTTACTGTATGATGGCTTTGAATTGCTGTGAATAAGCCCTTCTTGAAACCCACTATTTGGAGAGGTTACAAGAAGGAGAGGTCTTTTGTCTTTCGATTTTCCGTCTTTCCATTGATTCTTCCAACCTTCTGCATATTGAAGGAGTTAAGTAAGAAACAACCATAAACTTTCACAATCGAGTACATCTGGGTTATTACCATTTACTGTAAGGCACCAGTTTGGGTTTATTGTTCATATTCTCAGGCTAAATGTATACATAACTAAAGAAGTCATTAGGAGGGATGGCCGTATCAATGTCCTCCCTTTCCTTCCATCCAGCCTACACACCCAGGTCTCAAAGGCTCAGTTTCCAAAAAGCAAATGATTAGTGAGAATTAAATCATAGAATCATCAAATGGTTACAACAAAGAAGGAGGCCATTTGGCCCATAGGGCAGAATTTTATGGGTGGTGGGGCTCCCCCCTGCTCCCCCCTGCTCCCCCCACCCCCCAGCCGTGCCACCCAAATGCATCCCTGCCAATACAGGCTGCCCCGTAGCCATTGAACCTCCAAGGAGGCGTGATTTTTGCCCCTCACTTTGGAGGAAGTCCCACCTCAGAGAGCTGCCGGCCAATCTGATTGATCTGCTGGGCTTCCTCCCTGAACTCCTCCCGCTGTCCAAAAAATTGCAGCCAGGTGGATTCAGCTGTTGAGTAGCCAATGATTGGCCACTTAAGGGCCTCATTAGGCTGAGGACAAATTGGCCACCCTAGGCCATGCCCACCCGCACATAAAATTTTAGACAGGACCAAGGTGGGCAGAATACAGTGGGAAGACCACATCGGGAATTTTATGGGCCCCCTGCCTGCAAACCTGCCGGCCTGGGACTGTAAAATTCTGCCCATCGTGTCTATGCTGACCCTCTACAAGAGGAACTCACTGAGTCCCACTCCCCCATCTTTTCCCTGTAGCTCTGCAATTTTTTTTCTCTTTAGATAATAATCTAAATCAATTTTGAAGGCCTTGATTGAATCTGCCTCCACCACACTCTCAGGCAGTGCATTCCAAATCCTAACCACTCACTGGGTAATAAAGGTTTTCCTCTGTCGTCGCCTCTCTTTTTGCTAATCACGTTAAATTGGTGCCCTCTGGTCCTCAGCCCTTCTGTCTGTCCAGACGCCTCATGATTTTGAACACTCCTATCAAATCTCCTCTTAGCCTTATCCTCTCCAAGGAGAATAGCCCTAGCTGCTACAATTTGTCAACTAACTGAAGTTCCTCATTCCTGGAACCTCTCTAATGCCTTCACAACTTCCCTGAAGCCCAGAGCTGAACATAATAGTCCAGTTGAGACCGAACTAGTGTTTTATGCAGGTTCATCATAACTTCCTTTTTTTTTGTACTCTATGGCCCAGACTCTCCTCCCCTGGTCAGTTTGCACAGTCAGGTGATCTTTAAAAATGTGCACCCGCAGGTGGGATTTTTGAATGGGGGGGGTGGGATGTGAGCTGAAACAGGGATCCCGGAACGAATCCGCAGGCTCTCGGGTGCAGAGGCGGGCTGGGCGCAAGGTCCGCACCTGTGCCCCGGCACTGTGTTTAATAAAATAAATAATAATAAAACAAAAAACATCCCTCCAAATCTCACCCCTCACACCTCCCTCACCCCCTTATCCCCCAACACACTCCCAATGCCCATTGCATGCTGACCTATGCCAGCCCATGCCCTTCACCCACCCCATGACCCCCCACACCTCTATTTAAACCTAGCAATCTTCTACCCACTTCCCATGGCCCCCACAACCCATGCCAACTTAAGGCCCTGCTAGCCACCCCTTTGCCCCCATACTCCCATGCCAACTTAGTGCCAACTCATGCAACCCATGCCCCCATCATCCTTTGCCCTTACTATCTCCATGCCAACTCTACTCATATCCTTGGACAGTCCCTTGACAGCTTTGACACTTCCTGGATAGCTTTGGCAGATTTGACAGCTGGACATCTCCTGAACATTTCCTTCACAGCTGGACATCTCCTGGACAGCAGGACACCTCCTGGACAGCTGGGCATCTGCTGGAGAGCTGGACATCTCCTTCACAGCTGGACATCTCCTGGATAGCTGGACAGTTCCTGGACACCTGGACACCTCTTTTACAACTTGACAGTTCCAATGAGTTTTGTACGTAAAAAGTGCATAATCATGTTTGCTTTTAACAATGCCAAAGGCTGTCGTACCTTTTCCAAAGGTCTCCTGAAATCCTATCCAAAGTGGTACCTTACCTCTACAAAGGGGTATCCTGGCTTTCCATAAGAATCCACCAAGTTCAGACCTCCTCTTACCTATTCTATTCTGCACATTCCAGATTCCACAATCCTGTTCTATCAAAATCCCAATTCAGTTGAGGCAGCTAGTGATTTTAATGGCCAGAAAGCTGACTCCCCAAATCGCGCATGTACGAACACTGTCCTGACTCCAGTACCGCCTCCGTGAAGATGGGAAATGCTGAGTTCGGGAGAGGGACTTAAAAATGTTGGCCTTTTCTGGTATTTTTGCAATGATGGAGAGGCTCTCTGTCATGGTGAAAATCTAAGCCTATGCCCCTATTTATAAAGTCTAGGATCCCATATGCTTTATTAGTCACCTTTCCAACCTGCCCGGTTGCCTTCAATCATTTGTGCACATATACCACAGGCCTCTCTGCTCCTACACGCCTTCAGAAATGCATCTTTACTTTATTTTATGTTATATTGCCTCTTCTAATTCTTGCTGTTAAAATCAATCACTTCACACTTCTTTACATTAAATTTCTTCTGCCAGTTGTCTGCCCATTCCATATGTCCATGTCCTCTTGAAGTTTATCACTATCTTTCTCACTATTCACATTACCTCCAGGTTTTGTGAAATTGTGTCCTGTACATGCAACACTGGGTCATTAATTTATACAAAGAAAAGGACAGGCCCTATTGCAGACCACTATATTCCTTCCTCCAGTCCAAAAAACAACCGTTCACCACCAGTCCCTGATTCCTGTCAGTCAGTCAATTTTGTATCCATGCGACTACATCCCCTTTATTCAACAGGCTCTAACTTTGTTGACAAGCCTGTCATATGGCACTATATCTAATGCCTTTTAGAAGCCCATGTATGCCACATCAACTACATTATCCTCATCAACCCTCTCTGTTACCTCATCAAGAAAACTCAAGCATGTTAGCTAAACACGATTTGCCTTCAACAAATCTGTGCTGGCTTTCCTTAATTAGTTCACATTTGTCCAAGTGACTGTTAATTTTGTCCCGAATTATTGGTCTCAGTTGCAAGGTTTATCTTTACACCCTTTTTTGAACAAGAGTGTAATATTTTCATTTCTCTGATGCCACCCCTGTATCTCAGAAAGATTAGAAGATAATGACCAAATGCCTCTAAAATTTCTACCTTTACTTCCTTCAGTATCCTTGGATGTATCTCATCCAATCCTGGTGACTTATTAATTTTTTAAGTACAGCCAGCCTATCCTAATCTTTTCTTTATCAATTGTTAGCCCATCCGGTGTCTCAACTACCTCCTCCTCAACAACTATGACTTGAGCAGCATCTTCTTCTTGGCAAAGGTAGATAAAGATGTTGCCTAGGTCATTGATCTGGTATTCATGCATTGGACAGAGACGTTCCTTGCACAGCATGTCATGGATAAGTTGAAGGAGTTCACTACTGCATCTCTAAAACAGTGCAGGAATTTCATGCTTAATACCTTGATGGATGCCTCATGGAGTAAGGTGTCAGTATGAAAGGACATTGACCTGAAATGTTAACTTTGTTTCTCTCTCTATGGATGCTGCCTAAGCTGCTTAGTATTTCCAGCATTTTCTGTTTTTATTTCTCAAGGCAATTTTGCCTTCCAGATTGGCAGGTTATAAACTTTGTGAAACACTCCTAACTGCTCCATGACTCAGGGTTCTCAATCCTTATTTTGGACTATCCAGTCTCTTCTACAACCAACCATTAGCCCAACTGAACTTTCATCCAGCAAGGACTGACAGCAGATGTCTTTTAGTACAGTGGCACTGCTGAACCTTCCAACACCCACTGATGTCAGCATATGAGGGAGCTTTATGCCAAGCGCCAGCAACCCATGCAAGGGCAAGGGAGATACAGATGGAAGCTGTCCATCACAAAGTAAGTCACAGTCATCTTCCTCTCAGCCTCATTCAGGAGACACCACATAAAGGGTTAGGAGCATGCATTGATAAAATGGACTTAAAGGGTAGCCATGGTGGTAAGATTTTGAAATATTCAGACGTTGTTATAAGGAAATGTTCAAATTTTAGGACAAAGTATAGATGCAGTATGTGGCTGCTTGTTCTTTGTGGTTTCACAGTGAGGAAGTGACTTGTCCTTGAAAGAACCAAAAATCGACTACATTGGAAAATGGTGTTCACAGCATGGTAATAGAAGGGGTTTCCTCAGTGCTTCAGGGTCTAAGGGAAAATCCATGATTTATTTTATTGGAAACAGGCGTGGGTTTTTTACTCTAAGGTAAAAGCAAAATACCGCGGCTGCTGGAAGGGTCATATGGACTCAAAACGTTAACTCTGTTTGTCTCTCCACAGATGCTGTTAGACCTGCTGAGATTTTCCAGCATTTTCTGTTTTTGTTCTGGATTTTTTACTGTTGTTTTTCTGAAGCATTGGGTTTTAGAAGCACACTTTCCTTCCTGAGCACCCTCTGCACAATCTGATAATGAAAAGCCTCTTCATCCACACAATTCTTCAACATCACCTGTGAGGAGAAACTTTTTCTGAGTTTCATGGTTACGCATGCTTGGAAGGTAAAGAAAGGAAGCCAATACAATATTTTTTAAATGTAGTCAGTAATGTAAAGTAGGAAACTTTGTGCACAGTGATGTGCCTCCAACAATGGGAATGAGATAAATGACCAGGTACAGCCATTACCTTACTCTCAGAGCATCACGTGTAGGATGAGAAACGTGGGCCTAGTGAGCCTAGCAATTGTATCATACTCGAAGGTATGATACCGGTGCTGCATATGCTGCATGTACCTGAGGAGTCCAGACACAGGACCACACAAAATTGTTCTTACTTATTTACTACCAGTTAGCTATTGGTAACAGTTGCAACCCAAAGACAGTTCGCCAGTCCTAGAAAGGATGAAGTTCGGTTGACACAGATGCTGCTGAGATGGTAAGTGGAATCCTGGAATTGAGGGAGACAATCAGGAGGAAATTTAGAAAGAGGAAATTTAATGTGAAGCAGGAAGGAACAACCTGTTGGATGTTCAATTGGAACTTTCTGACCACAAGTATGGAATAAGAATACTAAAGGACTTAGTACAAATGGGCCCAAACAGAAGCAATTGAATAAGAAGTAAGGCAGGGGGTTAACCTATCAAAAAATGGCCTTCCTTAGCAACTGTCTCAGAGTCCGACTTAGTTCACTTATATACCAACTGAAATTTCCACCTTCCCATGATTACAGATATCAACTAGACATTCAGGGCAGAATCGTCCCAGGTTTGCACTAAGTGTGGTAGTGGGCAGGAAAAAAGACGTTTTAGCTGCTTTTCACGCTGCATCATTCCCATCCTGCCTCATTAATCATGCATTCCCAGGAAACATGTCAATAGTGAGCAGGCTCCGATTCACCCACCATGCTGTCACCTTGCTGCTTCATTAGGACAGGCATTACATTTAAAGTGCAGCCACGTGCACACCTCTCAGTGCTTCCAGCCCAGGACAGCTGCAAAGACATGGTTGCAAAAGGCAAGAAAACTGCAGCCTCTCTCCAGTTTTAGTGACGAGTCCCTCGAGTGCCTTTTGGATGCTGCGGAAGCCCGCCATGATCCTCCTCTGCTCTGGCCGCAGGAGGGGCAGCAACATTACCACCCTGGCTTGGTAGGCAATGGCAGTGGGAATCAATGCCAATATTGCACGGAACAGGTTGGCCATCCAATGCAGATAGAGGATGAATGATTTTATCTGTGCTGCCAGGGTAAGGCAACCATCTCAAGACTCGAGACTCACACACTCAAGCCCATCACATATTCACTGGCATCTCACTCACTGCCAGCTCAAGGGACATCACCACTCATTCTATCACATACACCCTCACATCTCCATCTGGCCTCATCTCCTCTGGAGGCTGCCTCCTCAGCCCTCACCATCTTGAGGCCACTTGCATAGATCAACTTGTGCCCCACACACACCCTGGGATACGGTCTTCCCCAGTACAGCCCTCGCCCTGCAGCCTCTTCCCTTGCCTGAGGCCACTTCTACCCCTTCCCCAAGTGAGCCCTAGCCCTGCAGCCGTTGAAAACCCACCCCCACCTTATGGCTGATCTGGTAGGTAGACACCTGCCTGTGAGCCCCTCCCTAGAAGTGATGTGGTGCTGTCTGAGAAGCCTGGTGCTAATGACCGCGAGGGCTGTCCAAAGCAAGGTAGGCAAACAAACCTCAAAGTCGTGAGCGAAGTGAAGCTCGCCAGGTGCTCATTGCTTTTGTACAGCTGTGAAACACGCCGACGTGCTCAGATGATCCAGTGTGGAGGGATGATTCTGGCGAGCTGGGCTTATAATGAGTTGCAGATGTATTACAATGAGGTTCCATACATCCGATGGCGGGAAATGCAGTCCACCATTGGCGGGCAGAGCGGACGATTACAAACTGGTTTCACGATGTCGTGAAACCGATTTTTGGCTTTCTCGCCATATTGTCCACTCATGCCACTAAACGCACCTGATGCCAGTGGGCACGGAAAATGCTGTCCTCACTGCACCCTGACATCCACTCTGAATGGAATACATCATCACATGCCCACGTTGACCTCTCTCTTCAGCAGCACTGATTCACTCTGGCCTGGATTTTCTTCTGATTTTGTCTGATTTTGTTCTGGGGTGGCAGGGTTCCCTGGGGGCGTGGGCCAGGCAACCCTGAAACAACTGCGGAGGCAGCCAGGTATGGAGGTGAGCGGGCGGAAGGCCTGCCTTGGCGTACCAGCACCATGTTGAAGTTATGAAAGAAAAAACAAAAAACAGCCCTCACCGCTCACACCCCCCTCATGCCAACCCATGCCATCTCATGCCCCCACCCAATACCATGGCCCCTCATACCCTCCATGCCACCTCATGCCCCTCTGCCCACCCCTTATACCCTCTATAGCAACTTACGCCCTCAACCCAACCCCCATGACTCATTAAAGCCCCAATGCCAAATATGTTCTCTGCTCACCCCCATGGCCCCGACACCAACATAGTGCAAACCCAAGCCCCCCAATCACCACCCTTTGCCCTTCATCAATAGTGGCATCCAGAACAGAGAACACACTGTCAAAGTATGAGAATTACAAAATATAAAAATAAGGTTGCTGAAATTCCTTAGCTCCCCGAGCAAGGGAGCTGATCTACAAAAAAAGAGTCAAATAAATACTTTAGCAGCTCTTTTTGGGACCAGTGTGACTCCACACACATTTCACACTGGTCTTCACTGGTATTTTGTGTCCCTAAGAGCATAAACAGTGGGAGCTCTAGGAATACGGAGTCCTGAACCCTAGGTCTACGCACTGGCTGTCATTTGCCTGGTAAGAAATTTGGAAGAAAATACCACATTATCAAACTGTAACATTTCTGATAAAATTATTAGGCAGATTTATTTATGAGTAAGGCAGTTACAAGTAAACAAAAGAATGCAGTAATACAACATTTGTCTTACACAAAACTATATGGGTTAAAAATGATATTGAAATTCGCAAGATTTTGACTGGGTGCAGTTATATAAGAAAAGTACAAGTTACTGTCTGAGACATAATGGAGCTGTGTGTTCATCATTTTCCAATCTTTTCATAATATAAAGGCCAGGACTTTATGTGCCCGCTGGCATTGGGCGTATTCAGTGCCGTGAGCAGGCAATATGGCGAGAAGGCCAAAAGTCGGTCTCCTGACATCGTGAAGCCAGTTTGTGATCGTCCACTCAGCCTGTTGATGGCGGGTCGTGTTCCCCACCATCGGACGTCGAGAATCTCATTGTAACACATCTGCATATCATTAGAAGGCTGGCCTGCTGGACCCATCCCCCTCCCCGCTGCCGTTGGATCGATCGCCCACGTCGGAAGGAAAACACACCGGTGCAGAACACGTCTTCACAACTGTGATGTGTAGAAGTTGAGGCTTACCGCCAGGGCTTTGCTCAGATCGCAGACAAATGAGGAGCAGGAGATGCTGGAACCTGACAGCAAAAGGATCCTGGGGGAATGTCCATGGCATGCTGGGTGGATTCTCATGGACATGGCTCTGTTGCGAAGCAGCTCAGTTGGAAAGTCACCGTTGATGCTCACAACAGATGATGGTCGAGGGGACAAGAGGGGAAGGTCTAGGATCGACTGGGAGAGGATGAGGTGTCGGGGGGGAAAGGTTGGGAACAGGGGAATGAAGTTGTTGGGGGGGTGAGGCTGACAGTAGGGGGAATTAAGGTGTCGGGGGTGTGGGGTTGGGAAGGGGGGAATGAAGGTTTCAGGATATAAGGTTAGGAGGGGGAGGGAGTATGGGGAAGGAAGGAATGTGGAGCGGGGAGGGAGTAGGGGTGGAGGAAGAAGTAAAGGTGGAGGAAGGAGTCGGGGGGAAAGACTAAGGGTGGCAGAAGTAAGAGTATCTGAGGGAGTCAGGAAGAGGGACCAAGCAGGCAGGAGTCCAGGGGGGCGGGAGGACTAAGGTGGGGGAGGTGTTCCGGGGGGAAGGTTTTCCAGGGGGGAAGGGGTCTGGAGGGGGATAATGTCCAGGTGAATGTCCAGGCTGCCTCCTGGGGAGTGAACTGAGGATGGGCATGGTGTGAGGGAATGGTGAGAATGACCGAGGGCAGAGTGAGGTGGTAGGGTGGGAGGATGAGGGTTCGACGGTAGCAGTAGAAAGGACAGCGAAGGTGGTTCATGGGGAATCGGAGGCAGACACAGACCCTGGAGGTGGGAAGGAGGAGGTTGGGGAGGTGAATGTGAATAGGGGTGGGATTCTTGGGAAGGAAGGGAATTTGCATGTTCAAGAAAAGGGTTGTGGCTGGTCGGTCACGGAGGAGATGTGGAAGGTGATGCTGAGGGGTCAACTGTGATGGGGGAAAGGAAAAGGGTGACTTGGGGAGGTGAAAAGATGGGGAAGCTGATGAAAAAGTGAATCCAGGCCATGCTGTCCAATATGAAAGTGAAACGACAGTCGTGGTGGGAGAGATCAGGTGCTACATGAGAGTGTGATCATTGGGTTGGCGGAGATGCAGGTCAGCTCAGATGGACAACTGAAAGTGAACCCCAGCACACAGCATTCAAAATGTTCAGGACATTGAGGTGAGTACGAGATGTGAAGGATCCACATGTGTGGGAGAGTGCTTGTATGAGGCTCTGAAAGGCCCTGCCGCACACACTTTTCCCCCTAGAGTCCTTGTTGGCCAGTTGCTCCCTCTGCGGTGACAGAGGATGAGGTTGTGGTGCTCACAGGCAAAGGGGACTCGGAGGGAGAGGACAGCCTCTGAGATTCCTGAGTGGATGACCCAGGGTTGTCCAGCTGCTCCCCTTCCCTTCGTGTACCTGTGGACCCAGCCAGACTCCTTGAGGGGATGGAGCACTTGGAGGGACATTGAGGTGCCCCATCTCCCTCTCATATTGCCATTGCAAGAACTCACCCATGGCTTCAGCGATGGAGTGCAGTTCTGCACACATCTCTGCGTTCTGCTGGACCAGGGTCTCCACGGCATCCACCATCCTCCCTATGGAGACCCCCATAGTGCACATGTGGGCATCACTACATCAGAGAGCAGGCAGATGCACTCCTCTGACTCATGAGCCACTCTGTTGAGGGCTTCCAACAGATCTGCGTGATGTTCCCACGCCTTCTGCTGACTCTCCAGGATGAGTTGGAAGGCCAAATCCAGAGGCTCATCATTTGACTCAGACATCATAGATGCCTAACCCCCAGCAGTCAGAGGACTGCTGGGGAGATTGCACAAACCTGCCTCCTGTTGCTGCAGACATGTGTCCGTGCGGTGACCCCTAGATTGTGAACCTGAACCTGCTCTAGATCTAAGTTCCACGGAGGCGTGTGTCTCTGTGCTGGTGTAAGGTGTGGGTAAGCGCTGTGATGGGTCTTCCAGGCTGCTTATTTCCAGCTCTTCAATAGAGGAGGTGTTCTCTTGGCTGGAGGGAAGGACATAGATGGAGCTGAGCGACTGGGTGGCTGAGGGTGCCGATCACTTGGCTGAGCTCCCTGTGAACCAAAGTAGAAATAACAAGTGCATGGAAGCACAGTCAAAAGCAAGAGAGAGAGCAAGCACAGTTGCATTGAGAGAGGGATGATGAGGTGCAGGATCCTCATGAGGGTGTTTGTCGCTGACATCGCCGTCACCACAGGCATAGTCCACGTCCTCACCAGTTAGTGCGATGGCACATCCTCAAAGTGAGTGAGGGGCCTAACTCCACCCCCGGTCTGGGACCTCTCGGTGTTGATGTGAGCAGGCTTCTCCTGCATGGAAACAGATGGAGAGTGTGAGCAGGACACATGGCACTGCGTGGAATGTTTGTGTGGTGCGTGGAGCCATGGACAGGATGAGGATGCGAGTTTGAGAGGGAACGAGCCTGATGGAGATGTGAGTGTGTGAGTGAGAGTTAGTGGTGTTGTCCCTCGAGGTGTGAGATTCTTGTGGATGTGTGATGGGTCTGTGAGTGTGTGAGTTGAGAGTGATGAGAAGAGTGAATTACCTTGGCGGAGTGGATGAGACCATTCATCCTCTTGCGGCACTGGGTGCCTGTCCTCTTTTACAGGGCATTGGCACTGACCACTACTGCCACTGCCTCCCAAGCTAGTTTAGTGATGTTGCTGTGGCCAGAGCTGGGGGTAGAGGACATCATGGTGAGTCTTCAGTACGTCCAAAAGGTGCTCAAGGGATGTGCCATTGAACCTGGGGACTGCAGTCTTTTTGCCTTTCAGGGCCATGTCTTCTTTGCAGCAGTCGTGGGCTGGAAGCTCTGAGAGGTGTGCACATGGCTGGACTTTAAATATGGCGCCCGCCATGATGACGTGGTGGGCGAACAAGAGCCCAATGGAAACGGTGTGTTTCCCAGGGATGTATAATTAATGCGGTGGGTCTGGGACAATACGGCGTGAAAAGCTGCCATTGCGGCCAGCGGTTAACGTATTGTTTTACCTGCCCGCTACTACGCTTAGTACAAATCTGGGATGATTCCACCCAAAGGCTTTTAAATTACCTAAATGATGTAGTTTTTGTATAATACTTTGGTCCCATTTCTGTACTAATTGCTCCAGTAGTGCCACTATGGGAATGGCATAGAGTGTTCGAAACTAGCAGCAGAATTGCACTGCCTCCCCTCCTTGAAGGAAGACCAGATTTGAGAATCAGTATTATATAGTTGTAGCCTTATCCCTGGCCCACACTCTCTTTTATTGAAGTTTCCCACTGGGGACTAGGGTCAATAAACTAATCCTTAGAGCTCCCAAATACAACTCATATCCTCATTTTAATTTGTTTCTCTAAGAAACAGTTTACATTTCCCTCATTCAAGCTTTTATTTTGGTTTTATCCAATTTCTCACATCCTCTCCTGCAGACATTGACCTGGATCTTTTAATGGGCGAGGTACAGGGTTTTTAAAAAAAGCATAAAACCGATTATCTGTAGCTTTTAATTCCATGATCTAAAAATAAAGGAAATACGCAGAACTCCAGAATATTTTAAGTTTTCAGCATTTCCCAAATATAAAGTAAAATTCTAAAGTTAAACATTTCTTTTGTTTCTCCAATATTGGTGCAAAAATAATCAATGGGGCCTTTAGAGGGACTGAACAAAATACTGATTAATAATTATCTTTTAAAATAATTGCACTAATTGATCTCATGTGGATTGGAAAACTATAAGGATTTGGGTTTGTTGTGAAGTTAAAAAAAATGTGAAGTCAGTCATTGTCAGTAATCAAGATAATGCCTATCAGTACTCCTGAGGGCTGGGAAAAGTGTGTTTTTATTTATTCCTTGTATGGGATGTGGGTGTCGCTTAATAGGCCAGCATTTATTTCTCATTCATAATTTCCCTTGACACTGATGCAGCCCATGGGCTGAATTTTCGACCCGTCGGGGGGGGAGTTGATGGGCGGGTGCTTCCGATCGGCACCCCCAATTGGAGGCGCGCCACCATTTTACGTGGGCGGGTCAATTAAGGCCTGCCCAGCGTGACGTCCGCACAGAAGCGCTATGCGCTCCTTTGTGTGAGTGGGGGTGAATCCCAAAATCGAGAGTGCGCTCTTTCGCGCATGCGCACGAAAGAGTGCACTCATCTCCCTGAGGCTAAGTGCTGCCTCAGGGAGATCGGCTGTATATGTAAAAAAGATAACAATAGAAAAATAAAATTTCCCTTACATGTCACATGAGTTGGGACATGTCCATAATTTTTACAAAATCTTTATTAAAGTTATTCAAACCCTACATGAAACCTCTTCCTGCCCATGGATGAGGTTTCATGTTTTTTCTAGTTCATGCCGGGGCCCCTGGCCTGCCAGCCAACCTTAAGGTTGGATGGCAGGTCCTTTAATTACTTAATTGACCCTGTCAATGGCCTCAATTGACAGGTTGGCGGGTACACAGCTGATTTGGCTGCGCTCCCGCCTTCCTGAAAATTTAAGTCGGGCGCGATGACATCGGGAGTTCCCTCCCACGTCACTGCGTGTTGGCGAGCGGACCCCGCCCCTGCTCGCAAAATTCTGCCCCATGTGGTGTGGGTACACCCGCAGTACTGTTAGGAAGGGAGTTACTTTGAGGCTCTTTGACGCAACTGAGTGGCTTTGTAGGCCATTTCAGAGGGTAGTTAAGGATCAACCACATTGTTGTGGGTCTGGAGTCATATGTAGGCCAGACCAGGTAAGGACATTAGTGAACCAGATGGGTTTTAATGACAACTGCGAATGGTTTCATGGTCACACTGAGTCGCACTTTCAATTCCAGATTTAGTTAATTGAATTTATATTCCACCAGCTGCCATGGTGGGATTTGACCCCATGTCCCCAGAGCATTAGCCTGGGCCTCTGGATTACAAGTCCAGTGACATTACCACTATGCCACCACGTCCCCAAAGTGTGTGAGTCATAGACCTAGATATTTGCAGAGTTGTGGAGACTCTGGGGACCTTTGAAAATGGTGGGCAGGACCCAGATTCAGAAGTCCTGCCCCATTTCTGCCAGACCCTATTTTCACTGGCAGAGAGGGGGTAAGGGGGCAGGGCATGACTCACACATGAGGGAAACCCTAAACTCAGCTGGAGCACTTGAACTCATTGCTGAGTTCAAGAAGACTTCATTTTCACTAGAACAAGGACCTTATCCTGTAGTGTGTGGGTTACAAATTTTTGGAGTAGATGAAATAGGTAGATAAGGTCTATAGAACTGTCAACTTATGTAAATACCATGCCCTTTAAAAATAGGGAAAAACTGCCTGCCTGTGAATTGAAGAAAATCAGTTCTAATAGTTTCAATAGCTGATTGTTGACCAACCCAAAATGCGATCACTGCTTTCCACAAGTGATCATTATCACAATGGGAGACTGCAAGTTCGCAATTTGATTGACCACTCAAAAAGCTTATTAAAAGATTAGCTGTCTTTGATGGGGGCTTATGAATAAAAATATTTGTTTTTATAAGGGATTAGCTACTTGAGAGGATTGAAATGTATTGGATGAGATTTCATGAATGGAAATTTTTTTATATAGGGCAGAATTTTGCCCTTGACATGTGGGCTCAGCGGGGGCTGGCGGGAGTGGTTGGGAAGCCAACCGCCGCCCGTGATCAGGCCCGGGAGGCAATTTCACGCTGATGGGCCAATTAAGACCGCTCAGCATGAAACATGAGTGGCAGCACTCAGCACAGTCTGTGCTGGCAGGGCAGGAGTGCAAGTGAGTAGAGTGCAATCTTTACGCATGCTCGTGAGTGCACGCTATATAATTTCCCTGAGCTATATAATCTCCCTGAGGCAGCTCTCTGCCTCAGGGAGATGAAATGATTTTTTAAAAAAAATTTAAGATTTTATAAATGTTATGGAACATGCCCCCTCATGTGACTCTGTCACATGAGCAGGGGCATGTTATTAATAAAAAAATAAAGTTTTAATTTGATTTTTATTTGCCTTTGGAAACCTCATCCCACCCATGGATGAGGTTTCCAAAAAGGTGCAAATGCCACTTGGCCTTTTCACCTGACTGCCAACTATAAGGTTGAATAGGCAGCAAAAAATTTTTTTTAATTAACTTTTTAATGGCCTTAATAGGTCTTTTAATTGTCAGCGGGTGTGCTGCTGACTCCTGCGTGCATCCGCTGACCAAATATCGCGCAAATGCGTGATGATGTCAGGACGCATGACTGACGTCATCGTGTGTCTTTTGTGCTTGGTCGGGTTGGGCGTGTGCCCACCTGCTGAGCCAAAAATTTTACCCATGGTGAAGTCTGTAATGGATACCTAAGAAATTAATTTTACTTCATCTCAGTTTGACTCCTGAGGCTTGCCAATGGAGGATACTGGGTGAGTTGACAAAGGGTGGTGGCTGTGGGGCATGTGTTGGCATGAGTTGGCCCAAAGTTGACATAAGAGCTATAAAGGGCCATGGAGGTGGGTAGGGGGCATGGGTTGGCATGCATTGGCATGGATGGGCATGGGGAGTATGTGTGGGCTGTGAGGGGTGAGGGGTGAGGCCTGGCGGACAATATTTAAGAAAACAACTGGGACAAAGTCTCAGAGAACTGAGGCAGGCCTTTTTACCAGCCTGGCTCGGCACTTAACACCCCTGTGGCCACCTCCGATCTGTGTCTAGGGGTGGCAGGCCTGACTTGATCCTGCACCCTCCCCCCACAACTTAAATGGTAATATATTATAATGGTAATATATAGGGCTGGTCACCTATTTCATGGCGTTCTTAATGGAGAGATTACCCAGAGACTCCTTTCTTCTAGTCCTTTCATAAACTTGATTAAGCAGTTTGGTCAGATCTGACAAGGCTGAAGCAATACTGTGGAATTGTCCAATTCTTAATCACGGCTCTACCACTGTCTTCCATTTCTGTTTTTTTTATTACACACAGAGCTTCTTGTAAATGTGCTTTTTCTGTTCTTAACCTGCTGTAGCTCTTCATTGGCTCTGTCCACACGGCTTCTATATCTTAATTTGCTTTCTGGTGGTACTGCTTCTAAGTCAAGGACCGTCAGGTCAATTGGACCAATATTTCTTCTTATTCAAGAAAATTACAGTAAATCCTTTTACAATTAATGCAAACTCTTAAAAGTCCTTTTCAAACATTCTTAAAAATAATTACAGATTCCACACACATTTTAAAGAAATTAAAAACTTTCTGATGGTACTGCTTCCAGGTCAAAGTTCATCACAGTATGTGCTGTGTTGGCGTGTGTTTGTGTGTTGCTAGCTGTGTGTTGCTGTGTGTATACTGGTGAATGAGTATTGCTGAGTGTGTATTGGTGTGTGAGTATTTTGGTGTTTGTGTTGATTTATGTGTGTTGGTATGTGTCTATTGAGTAAAAGCAAAATACTGCAGATGCTGGAAATCTGAAATAAAAATAGAAAATGCTGAGAAAATTCAGCAGGTCTGGCAGCATCTATGGGGAGAGAAACAGAGCTAACATTGCGAAACCTTATGACTCTTTCTCAGAACTGAAGAAAGGTAGAAATGTGATGGATTTTATACAGTTTAAAGGATGGAGCAGGTGGAGCAAAATAGAAAGTCAGGCATAGGTGGGGGTTAAGTAGAAATTTGACAAAGATGTCATGGACACAAGACAAGGGAGTGTTAATGGTATTGTTAAAGACTAAAGAAGGTGCTGATAGTGGTATTATGTAAGGTGCCATCACTAAACACATCTTCCCCTCACCTCCCCCCCTCCTCCCAACTGTCAGCATTCCAGCTGGTCCTCTCCTCCATCACCCCCAACTCCTCATCCCCTTCCCATGGCACCATCCCATGCAATTGCAGAGGGTGCAACACCTGCCCCTTCACCTCCTCCCTCCTCACCGTCCAAGGCCCCGAACACCCCTTCCAGGTAGTGCTTCACTTGCACCTCCTTCAATCTGGTCTACCCTATTCACTGCTCCCAATGTGCTCTCCTCTACTTTGAGGAGAATAAATGCAGGCTAGGTAACTGCTTTGCGAAACGCCTTTGCTCAGTCTGCAAGCATGATCCAGACCTTCCTGTCACTTGCCATTTCAACTCTCCATCTTTCTTTCATGGCCACATGTCCGTCCTTGGCCTACTGCAATGTTCCAGTGAAGCCCAATGCAAACTGGAAGAACAGCATCTCATCTTTCGATTAGGCACTTTACAACCTTCTGGGCTTAACATTGAGTTCAACAACTTCAGACCATGAACTCTCTCCTCCATCTTTACCCCTTTTTTAATACAATTATTATTTTTATTTTTTCCCCAACACCGCCCACCTCCATGCAACTCCCACAGGGCTATCTGTCACTAGTTCTTACGGGCAAAATGTTTACATTGGTGGGCGGGTATGCGCCCGACCCGCTCGAGCGTAAAATGATGCACATGGGCAAGTGTCCTGACATCAATGCACAGTCGCAAGATGTTTCAGTTGGCGGGCAGGTGCCAGAGTCAGCAGCACACCCGCCGACAATTAAAAGGCCTGTTAAGGCCACTAACAAGGTATTTAAAAGACATTTTTCATTGCCCATCCAACCTTACAATTGGCGGGCAGGTGAAAAGGCTAAGGTTCCCTAAAGCAAATAAAAATAAAATAAAATTTTAAAAATTTAATTAATAACATGTCCCTGCTCATGTGACAGAGTTTTTAAAAAAAACTCTTCATCTCTCTGAGGCAGCTCTGTGCCTCAGAGATTATTAAGTGAGTACTCGTGCGCCTGCGCGAAGTTCACGCTCAGCCTGCTCACACATCCCCCTAACCCCGGCCGCACTGGCAGCACTGAGCACTGCCACTTGCGTTAAATGCTGGGCTGGTCTTAATTGGCCCGCCAGCATGAAATTGCCTTCCGGCTTAAATCGCAGGCAGTGGTTGGCTTCCCGACTGCCCCTCCCACCCCTGCTGAGCCTACCCAACAAGGGTAAGAATTTGCCCTATGATTTGCTTTCAAGAGCGCTGACTCTTGTTCTGCTATTAACGCATTCTGCTATCCTACCTTTATGCCACCATCAGCACCTTCTTTAGTCTTTAACACTACCATTAACACTCCCTTTGTCCTGTATCCATGACATCTTTGTAAAATTTCTCCTTAGCTCCCACCTATCCCTGACCTTCTATTTTGCTCCACTTGCACCACCCCCTCTTATACAATCTATCACATCTCAACTCTTTAGCTCTGAAGAAGTCAAAAGGACTCAAAACGTTAACTCTGTTTCTCTCACCACAGATTCTGCTAGACCTGCTGAGTTTTTCCAGCATTTTCTGTTTTTATTATGTGTCTGTTGATGTGCGTGCTGGTGTGTTTGGTGATGTGTATTTGCGTGTGTGTGTGCATGCATATTATTGAGTGTGTATTGGTGTATGTGTTGTGTATGTATTAGTTTATATCTTGTGTGTGTGTGTTGGTGTCGGTACATTAGTGTGTGTACTGGTGTGGGTATGTTTGTGTGTGTTGGTGTGCGTGTGTGTGTGTGTGTATTTATTAATGGGCAGAATTTTGCCCTCATCAGGCGGGTGCCGTCAGTGGGCCTGGGAGCAGTTGCGAAGCTGACTGCCACCCGTGATCGGGTTCCGAAATTAATTTCACGCTGGCTGGCAATTAACATGAAACACGCGCTGCAGCGCTCAGCACTGCCGCGGTGGGGGCAGGAGGCACCCAAGTGTGGAAGTGTCCACATGCGAACAGGTGTACGCAGGAAAAGCTCCCTGAGGCACAGAGCTGCCTCAGGGAAATGAACAATTTTGAAAATAAAAAATAAAGAATTTAAAAATGTTAATAGCATGCTCACGTGACTCTGTCACATGAGCAGGAACATGTTAGAAATTAATTTGAAAAATTTTTATTTTTGTTTTAATCACTGAACGAAACCTCATCTCGCCTGTGGATGAGGTTTCGCAAAAAATCCAAAGGCCGCTTGGCCTTTTCTCCAGCCCGCCAACCGTAAGGTTGGACGGGCAGCATAAAATTTCATTTAATTAGAACTTTAATGGCCTTAATAGGCCTGTTTATTGTCGTTGCGCTCACTGCCCAATGCTCGCCCCACGTCATCGTGCGTCATTTTACGCTTGTTCAGGTTGAGTGGGCACCTGCCCGACGAGTGCAATATTCTGCCCAGTGTGTTCATTGGTGTGTCTGTTGATGAGTTCGTATTGGTGTGCGGGTTGGTGTGTGAATATTGGTTTGTATGTTGGTGTGCACGCGCACGCTTTGGGGCCAAATAGAATGTTTCAGCAAATATCAGAAACACGAAATGTTTCATGGTTGATGCCATCATTATTATATCCAAATAAACATCCAAATTGGTGTGGTAACAACCAATTTGTTTATTTTCAGGTTCTATATAATATTCCCAAAGAATAATAAAAGTAATACAATGGGAGAGTAATTGTTACAGTGTGCTTATTTCTTAGGGCACCATCTAGTGTTCAGTTTACAATACGCAAGTACCATATATATCAAATATAATGTACACCTTGGAGGATTACGAAGGAGGAAGAGGAAGGTTTCTTGTGAGGATACAGAAGATTTTCAAGTGGTATGCTTGCTCACTTTGTTGATCTTGTGTATGAGAGAATATTACATTAATTTTACATGGAAATGAACAAATTCAGGTCAACATTCGATACAAAAGCAAAACACTGCTGGAAATCTGAAATAAAAACATACAATGCTGGAAATACTCAACGAGCGTACAGCTGCTGTGGAGAGAGAAACAGAGTTAATGTTTCAGGTCAATGACCTTTCATCAGAACTGGGAGAGGTTAGAGGTGTAGTAGGTTTTAAGCAAGTACAGAGGCAGGGAAATGGGAGAAGGGGGAGGACAAAAAGAAGGTCTGTGATAACGTGAAAGGCAGGAGAGGTTAAATGACTAAAGGGATAATGGTGTAAGGCAAAAGGGGAAGGTAATGGAACAAATAAAGAAACAGAAGTTGGGTCCTGAGGAACAGTAAATGGAAAGAGTAGAATCATCACCCACAACTGCTGTCCAAAACCAATAAAAACACAAAAAAAGGAAAAAAATGGGATAGAGGTTTTGATCTGAAATTATGATCTGAAAACTCCCACTCTGACCTCTTTGCCCTCAGTCTCTTACACTGTTCCATTGGAACTCAATGTAAGCTTGAGGAACATCAACTTTTGATTAGACACTTTACAGCCTTCCACACTCAACATTGTGTTCAACGATTTCAGATCATTCATCTGGGTCATAGAATGCAGGTCCATGGGACAGATGGCTAACTGGATTTAGTTAGCCATGCATGGTGGTGCATGGTGCTAGGCTGGAAAACTGCTGCAGGTGGATAGAGGATAATTTTTGGATTTATTATAAATGATTTAAGAGATGGAGCATTGTCTAAGATGGCTAAGATTTCAGCTAACACCATACTGGGTGCACTGGCTGGGAATGTTAATCAATGTGCAATAATCCAAAGGGATCTAGGCAGGTGAGGTCAATGGACAGAGAGGTGGAAGAAGAAATGTAAAGACTTGAAGAGAGGTAAAGGACCACTGGTTAGAACATTCAACCCCAGCAACAATGGGCAGAGTGTAAGTGGTGCTTGCTGTACCTATTTGTGCCTGAACATTTCATCAGGGATCCATGTATGTTACTGGACCCCATTCTGGTAAATTCTGGTAAACCAACTGTGGGACAGAATACCAGCAGGGGTGGTGATATAGAAAGCCATTGCTGACTTAAAATAAAAACTGATTGGATGGCTGCTAACAAAAGGCTGGATTTTACAATTCCCCCACAGGTGTATTTGAAGAGGGGGACTCAAAACAGAGCGGGTGCCTGGCCTGCTGCCTTCTGGCACCCCTTCCCCCCCCAACCATATTATCGGGGATGAGTAAGGCATCTGGAAGCTCGCCCATCCTTAGGCCTATTGAGGTCTTTAAGTGGCCAATTAAAAGCTACTTAAGCATCTCAATCTGCCTCCACTGCAATTTTTAGATCTGTGGGGAAAGGCGGGCATGCCAAGCAGCCTAACAGCTTTCACTATGCATGCTGCTGTCGGGCAGGTAAGGGGGTATTTCCTTAGGGGCACCCTATGCCAATCATGGGAAGCCCCCCCACCCCCCACCTCCAAGATCATACCCCCCCCCCCCACCCAGGGCCAGGGAGAGGGAGAGAGATCATGGTCCCTGGTGCTTTTCCTGTTTCCGGGGCCCTTATTCGTCCCCTGACACATTGAACTCTCCCCCTCAATCATGCATGATATGTTTTCCCCTTTCAAGACTCACCAACCAATTCACCAATCAATCACAGATAGGTCCTAGTAAAATGATAACACCCATTGTTGGCATCTGGTTACAAATATCATCCGATATATATGCAGCCTGGGTCATTAATATTAAAAGCAGCAACAATATAATGCATTGTTAATTTGTGTGTGCCTTATAAGTGAACCAATTGTGACTCTTAAACAAACCAGAGAATCCAAATTTTACGTTAACAGCACTGTGCAATATTGTTAATTTGACAGGAAAATGTCCCATTAGTTATTTATAACACATGAGTATTGCTGATAAAAGAGACACGTCAAAGCTTTTCATCTAGCACTCATCAGGACTCTTCGCCAGAATACCAATATAAGGGGGAAAACAACAATTTATACGGTATGTGAAGACAGTACTGATTGGTTGGCAAGTGGACTCTGATTGGTAGGGGTGTTGCCAACATGCCAACCATTCTCTTTTTTCAGCAATGCTCAAGTTCAAGGGGTGTAATTGGATTCGATTTTATCAGTGATCTCATAGGGTAGAAAGATCAAGTGAATCCTGAGCAACAAAATGGAATGATTGCACAGCATAGGTCTTCACTGTCAGCGGGAAGGGTTGGAGCCCTCAGGTGTCTCTGTGCGACACAACTTTTAAGAGGCCAGAGGACAAAGGCTGAATAGTTCACAATTGTATCTAGGTTTTCTTGATCAGCAAGTCTGAAGATTCTGCTGATTGCTGCTTCTCACTACAATACATTTTCAATATCTACCATGCAACACAACTTTACCACGATATTTCATTACCTCAAAAAACTCATTTAACACCAAGATAGAGTGTGAAAATAGATAAGTAGACAAAAGAACAAGATTGAAGTCAATGGAAAAAACTCTTGAGAATCATGAGCAGTGTAAAGCCGGTTACTGATTCACTATGAACCCATTACGCACTCCTGTCCTGGCAACCTCACCCCACAAAACCACCTCACAGTAAACTTCCATTAGCAACAAAATTAACAGAACTCCAGCCATGATTCCACTCTTTGTTCACAAGGTAATTATAGATGACAAAGGCCATCTAGCCCAGTTCATTTCATCCATCCTGAATGACAAATGAACATGTGTATTAGGAGCAGGTGTAGATCGTTTAACCCCTCTAGCCTGTTCTGCATTTGAGAACATTGCCTACATTGTACCAGTGACTACAACTCAAAACTACCTAATTGGCTGTAAAGATTTGGGGCATCGTGTAAAGTGCTGTATAATTGTAGGTTTTGTCTTTCTTTCATTAACATGCAGTGGGCAAAGTGACTGCGCAATGCTGATTCTCGAAGGATAATTAATCACAGTGCAATCAACTGATGTTAAGAAAGCGGCCACAAAGAAATCACTACAGTTACAAAACAATTCAACTCTGTAGCTAATACAAACATTCTGACTTCCCTGGTGCCAACTCAGAATATACCATATATGTCATCTGCCACTTTTAACACTAATGACACTCTTTACAGGATTTGTCCATCAGACATCTACCAGCAGCTCAGGAAAATTGAAAAATTCAGATCAATAATTCAGCAAAGAATGATGCATTATACAAACATTCGGTGTGGTCTTAACTCAAGAACCTGATTGTTAACCCTTCCCCCAGAAGTTGTGTTGTACACCTTGAATTTACAGCCTATCCCCAGAGGTTCCATATGATATTGCATTACATTTGTACTAAATAAATGTGCAAATGTACTTTAAAAAAAATATAATTGTTGTTTGAGGTATGAGAAACAGGAAAATTAAGTGGAAAAACTCCAAAAGCAAAAAAAAAAGTGTGACAGCAATATCCTGAGAGAAATCATTTCTAGAAGCACTTAAGACATTGAATTGGGTTTCTATAAAGGCAAAATGGTAAAAGTCCTTTGTGTTGTTTCTCTGGGATTTCAATAGATTTTTTTTTGCCAGTTAGAATGGATGATTGGGAATCGTCTCCCTGGAGAAATTTTAGTCCCACAATGACCACCTTCTGCTAGATTTTAAACAGAATGGTGCAGGGTGGGGTGAACCTAGGGTAGAGTAGAGATCTGTAAAATCATTCTTTAAGCAATCCTAGTGACAAATAGAGGTTTCATTTCAAGACTTTGCAGGAATAATAAATGGGCGATAGTGAGTTAACACCCTGTTTTGCATCACTCCCAGTTTTTAGTTTCTTACATTTATTTTGATGAGGCCAAAGATTGTCAAGCTTTTGGTATATCAACACAGCATGTCATCAGAATTGTGCCTACTTTAGGGCATAATGAAAATTTAGACTGCTATTATATGCCAGTTTAAATTCAAAAGAGAATTTTGAGAAGTGTAGCAGTACTTAATTTTGTAGTACTAAACCTTAAAGTGACTTGACCCAAGATAGCATCCAATTGGCTCTAAAATGATTACAAGGATCCCACTTACCATTTTTCAACCAGATATTCAACCAAGAGCACTCTTGTGACAGTTGCTAGGAGTAGGAATGGCTGCGGCTGACCTTTGGGCATCTTTGTGGTGGCTTTCCAAAAGAAAATTGGAACCATGAAGCTGCCTTAAGGTCGGGAGCAGCAGTGTAGCTACTGTCAGTGAAACTGACCTGAAAGAATAGCTTTAAAAATAAGTCAGAGCTAGGCCAGTCTTTCAGGTCTGAAACCTGGGCTGCTCAGCCTAAACAATGAGATCTCTGATCCGAGCCCAGGCCCCCCAGACCCCTTAACCCCAGGCCCTGGTGCTTTGCACCATGTACATGACCCTCTCCTGGGCCCTGACCGGCCCCCCCTAGTGTCTCTAACCTGACTCCCCCATACCCCTCCACCCTCATTGCTAGATTCTCCCAGCTGGATCCACCCAAAATCTCCAGCTTATCTAAAGCCCAGGAGAAATATTTTCTTCTTTGGGACTGCTCGTATTCCCAGCAGTAGCCACTACCTTCTTCTGATGCTGCTGGGACCACAGCTGCTGGCCAATCAGGTTTACCGGCAGCTCCCTAGGGTGGGACTTGTTTCCTGATGGGGGTGGAAGTCCTACGCTTATCCAATCAAGGCTACCACCAATTTAATATCCCTGTGGGGCAGCTGAATTTCGGGTGCGAGGTGCCAAACGACTTTTAGGTTAGTGGGTGTGGGATGGGTAATTTGTCCCTTCATAAAATCCAGCTCCAGGAAAGAGACTACAGAGGTTTTTGTTCCAGAATCATGATTGGAAAGCTGATTGGCAGCTTGAAAGGTTAGACTATGTGGATTGATGGGACTCAATTGTAATCCTAGGCAGCTAAATGGACAGGTGTCATTGGCGTGAGGCTTGAGCCATTTTGTTCCACTGCTCAGAGGCAGCTTGCCATTCAAAGGGTAAGAATTCCAGCAGCATAGCCTCAAATTTACTTCATGGTGGGGAGGCAATCTAAGGAGGGCACTGAGGTGGGGTTTGGTGGGGGATTGGAGGCAAACAGACAGTCAGGGGGAGTGGTCATGTTCTTCCTGGCCCTACAAAAATCAAGGAAAATTAATACAATTTAAAAAAATTATTCATTCATGGGATGTGGACTTCACTGGCTGGGCCAACATTTATTGCCCATCCCTAGTTGCCCTTGAGAAGGCGGTGGTGAGCTGCCTTCTTGAACCGCTGCAGTCCATGTGATGTAGGTACACCCACGGTGCTGTTAGGGAGGGAGTTCCAGGATTTTGACCCAGTGACAGTGAAGGAACGGCGATATATTTCCAAGTCAGCATGGTGAGCTGCAAGCTTGCAGCAGCTCCTTTAAGGACTGCTGGTGGCAATGGGCGGAGCCTGTGTAGCACATGCTTCATTCATTTGTATCTATAAATTACAGCAGAAACCACAAAAATGATAGAACCCTACTAACTTATTGGAATGAATCTTCCACCTGATACAAACTGAAACCTGGGAGCTCAATGGAAAAAATGGTGGTTGGTAATGAAACCTTGTGATTTTCAGTGTGAAAACCCCACCTGTTCTCACCTGGCAGACCCCAATGGTTCTTTGCTATTTAAAATATTTGACTATGTAACTGCTTCTGCATTACCAGATCAACACTTGCTTATTAGCCTTGAGGGGTGGAGTAACATTTTCCAGAAATTTTCCTAAATTTCCTAAGATGTGTTCAGGAGATTGTGGAGACGGGTATAGTGTTAAGGTTGCACTATGTCAGGATGGAACAGGCTCAATGAATCAATTGGTCTTGTCCTTTTTCACTTATTTTGTAGGTTTGAGGATTATACTGAGAAAAGTTGAAGTGGCTGGAACATTTTCTCATTTCTCTTAAGTGATAATAAAATCCCAACGGATGTTAAGTTTGTAGCATATAAGATATGTGCTCAAACCATAAGACCATAAGACATAGGAGCAGAAATTAGGCCATTCGGCCCATCGAGTCTGCTCTGCCGTTCAACCATGGCTGATAAGTTTCAAACCCCATTCTCCCGCCTTCTCCCCGTAACCTTTGATCCCCTTACCAATCAAGAACCTATCTATCTCGTTCTTAAATACACTCAATGACCTGGCCTCCACAGCCTTCTGTGGCAATGAATTCCATAGATTCACCACTCTCTGGCTAAAGAAGTTTCTCCTCATCTCTGTTCTAAAAGGTCTTCCCTTTACTCTGAGGCTGTACCCTTGGGTCCTAGTCTCTCCTACTAATGGAAACATCTTCCCCACGTCCACTTTATCCAGGCCTTTCAGTATTCTGTAAGTTTCAATCAGATCCCCCCTCATCCTTCTAAACTCCATCAAGTATAGACCCAGAGTCCTCAAACGTTCCTCATATGTTAAGCCTTTCATTCCTGGGATCGTTCTCGTGAATTTCCTCTGGACTCTCTCCAGGGCCAGAACATCCTTCCTGAGATACGGGGCCCAAAATTGCTCACAATATTCTAAATGTGGTCTGACCAGAGCCTTATTAAGCCTCAGCAGCACATCCCTGCTTTTATATTCTAGTCCTCTCGAAATAAATGCCAACATTACAGTTGCCTTCATGACTACCGACTCAAGCTGCAAGTTAACCTTAAGAGAATCCTGGACTAGGACTCCCAAGTCCCTTTGCACTCCAGATTTCTGAATTCTCTCCCATTTAGAAAATAGTCTATGCCTCTATTCTTCCTACCAAAGTGCATGACCTCACACTTGCCCACGTTGTATTCCATCTGCCACTTCTTTGCCCATTCTCCTAACCTGTCCAAATCCTTCTGCAGACTCCCCGCCTCCTCAATACTACCTGTCCCTCCACCTATCTTTGTATCATCTGCAAACTTAGCCAGGATGCCCACAGTTCCTTCATCTAGATCATTAATGCTTAAAGTGAAAAGTTGTGGTCTCAACACTGACCCTGCGGAACTCCACTAGTCACCGGCCGCCATCCTGAGAAGGACCCCCTTATTCCCACTCTCTGCCTCCTGCCAGACAGCCAATCTTCTATCCATGCTAGTACCTTGCCTCTAACACCACGGGCTCTTACCTTACTGAGCAGCCTCCTGTGTGGCACCTTGTCAAAGGCCTTCTGGAAGTCCAAGTAGATAACATCCATTGGCTCTCCTTTGTCTAACCTACTGGTTACCTCCTCAAAGAATTCTAACATATTTGTCAGGCATGACCTCCCCTTGATGAAGCCATGCTAACTTTGCCCTATTTTACAATGCACTTCCAAGTATTCTGAAATCTCATCCTTAATAATGGACTCTAAAATCTTACCAATGACCGAGGTCAGGCTAATCGGCCTGTAATTTACCGTCTTTTGCCTCACTCCCTTCTTAAAAAGGGGGGTTACATTAGCGATTTTCCAGTCCTCTGGGACCCTCCCTGACTCGAATGATTCCTGAAAAACACCTCCACTATCTCTTCAGCTATCTCCTTCAGAACTCTGGAGTGTAATCCATCTGGTCCAGGTGATTTATCCACCTTCAGACCTTTCAGTTTTCCTAGCACCTTCTCCTTGGTAATGGCCACCATACTCACCTCTGCCCTCCGACTCTCTTGAACTTTAGGGATGTTACTCATGTCTTCCATCGTGAAGACTGATGCAAAGTACCTATTCAGTTCCTCTGCCATTTCTTTGTTCCCCACTACTACTTCTCCAGCGTCATTTTCCAGCGGCCCAATGTCCACTTTTGCCTCTCTCTTACCCTTTATATATCTAAAAAAACTCTTGCAATCTTCTTTTATATTATTGGCTAGTTTACCCTCATATTTAATCTTCTCCCTCCTTATTTCTTTTTTAGCAGTCCTCTGTTGGTCTACAAAGATCCCAATCCCCTGGTTTCCCACTGCTCTTCGCCGCATTGTACGCTTTCTCTTTAGCTTTTATGCTGTCCCTGACTTCCCTTGTCAGCCATGGTTGCCTCGTCCTCCCTTTGGTATGCTTCTTCTTCCTAGGGATGAATTTTTGCTGTGTCTCCCAAATTACTCCCAGAAACTCCTGCCATTGCTGTTCCACTGTCTTTCCTGCTAGGCTCATCTCCCAGTCAATTCTGGCCAGCTCCTCCCTCATGCCTCTGTAGTTGCCTTTATTCAACTGTAATACTGTTACATCTGATTCCAGCTTTTTCCTCTCAAATTGCAGGGTAAATTCTATCATATTATGGTCACTTCCTCCTAAGGGTTCCTTCATCTTAAGCTCCCTTATCAAATCTGCCTCATTACACATCAATAAATCTAGAATTGCCTGTTCCCTAGTGGGTTCCACCACAAGCTGCTCCAAAAAGCCATCTCGTAGACATTCCACAAATTCCTTTTCTTGGGATCCACTACCAACTTCATTTTCCCAGCCTACCTGCATATTGAAATCCCCCATGATCACTGTATCCTTGCCTTTCTTACACGCCTTTTCTATCTCCTGGTGTATCTTGTGCCCCACATCCTGACTACTGTTCGGAGGCCTGTACATAACTCCCATTATGGTTTTTTTTACCTTTGCGGTTCCTCAACTCTACCCACACAGATTCTACATCATCTGACCCTATGTCATTTCTTGCTATTGATTTAGTTTCATTTCTTACTAACAAAGCAACCCCACCCCCTCTGCCAACCTGCCTATCTTTTCGATAGGATGTATATCCTTGAATATTTAGTCCCAGTCCTGATCCCCTTGCAGCCATGTCTCCGTGATGCCCACCACATCATACCTGCCAATTTCAATCTGCGCCACAAGCTCATTTACCTTATTTCGTATACTGCGTGCATTCAGATACAACACCTTCAACCCTGTATTTCCCATCCCCTTTCACAGTCGTCCCTTTATCTGATGTGCTTGAAGTTAGATTCCTAGCCCTTTCCAAACACTCTGTCCTATTTTGTGTTCTGGGGACTTTAGTAGCCTCTTGTGGGCTCTCCTTTCTTTTCAGTTTTTTCATAATTTTCCATGAAGTTGAATCCACCCCCCCACATGCTAACCTGCTGCTTTGTTTCCCATTAGTCATACTTCTTGGAGTTTTACCCTTCCCTCCACCACCACCCCCCCCCCCCAACTTTCTAGTTTAAAGTCCTGTTGACCACCCTATTTACCCTTTTCGCTAGAACATTGGTCCCAAATCGGTTCAGGTGGAGACCGTCCCAACGGTACAGATCCCTCCTGTTCCAATACTGGTGCCAGTGCCCCACGAGATTGGGCACTGGCACCATTCTCCTTCAACGTCTGAAATTTTAAGGCAAGCAGTGTGAAGGGCTTCTTTTTGATGATGCTATTCTTTTCCAGTTTCTTAGATTTGAATGGATTCAGGAAAGTTCAGCCAATTCAGCTCCAGTCTAGGGTTGAGACCTTCTTGGATTGCATGGCTCTGTTCATTTCAGTTAATTAAATTATCAACTGGGCCATCAGGATATATTCATTCAATCCAAACATACAGTTGTTCCAAGTACAACGTCAGCAATTTTTAACCACCAATTCAGGAATTCCTGTCAACAAAGCAGTAAGATAACAGCAGGCATACAAATCCACTTCCGTTCTGCCTTTCTCTCATTTCAAGCTGCTCACTGTCTTATTTTGCTTATTAACTGGGAAGAAGGGCAATGTAATAATTTCCCTTTGTCACTCCTTAAATTAAGGAAGCACAAAGGAAGCACGACAACGGAATCAAACTTTGTTTTATTTTTGAGAGGATAAATATTGTCCATCTCCTATGCAATCACTGAGTGCCAGTTTGCAGTGAATAAAACACACTCCTTTTAAAAAAAACTTAAATATATGGTGTAAGCTGTTAATTCTCTACCATGCACTCCAGGCTCACACATTCAACCTGTGCTAGCCACCTGCAATCACCACAAAGCATGGAATGTACCTACTACAAAAAAATGAAACATACGTAACTATTGGGAGTGGTGAGCAGCCCTGGTAGTTGGAAGTCATTAACGCCCCAGCTCTGGTGATCAGTCAAACAAGGCCACTGCAATGTTTGCAATAATTATATATTATTTCTGTCACAATGATGATGGTTCAGACACCAGCTAAACGAATATCTTCTGAAATCAACATGGGGGGAGAGATTGTGTGACTGGAGTAATCATTTTTGAAATCTCTTTTAAATATAGCATGCAAGCTGCTAAAGCAGTAGTCTGGAAAAGCTGCCAATGAAGCAGTAACAAGCTCCCTTCTCTGCTCTCCCAAGATTAAGACTCTATCTCTTACAGTTTTAAAATCCACATAGAGATAGAGAAATTTTCACCAAAAGGATGAGGTGCAAAAATCATCAACTTCTGGAAAAAACAGATTATGTTTTAGAAGGAAATTGTCTCTGGCAATTACAATTTTACAACTCCGGGAATCTCAAGACCACTGTGGAGAAAAATCTATGGTAGCCAAGGACTCATAAATAGTGAACTCTCAATTTTTTTTTTTACCTTTCAGCATGAACTTTAATTTGGCTAAGAAAGTAGCTATTCATACTATAACTTGTAAATTTTGTAAGCTTGTGTGTGTGTGTGCGTGTGTGTATGCGTGTGTGTGTGTGTGTGTGCGTGCGCATCTGGGTTGCGAAGGTCAAGACACAGGTTTACCTTCTTAAAATTTTTTTATATCTTTGCCTGGGTGGGTTTTTAACTAAGTAAAAACTAAACCCTTTTTGTTTTGAACTGAAGAATGCCTGCCAGACTAGTTTCTTTGCAATCAGCACATAAATGGTTAAGCACAGACAGTGAGTAAATCCTTACAAATTCAAAAAAAAAATGTCACAGCCAAACTTGGAGAGGGACGATAGGGGAATCATTTTTACCCCTCCTCATGTGGCCGTAACATTCTACAATTCTTTCTGGCTAGGGACAAGACATTGCCAGTTTTTGATTGAAATACCCATAATATTTGAAATGCCAGGAGTTAAGTTTACTTGCCTAACATGTTTGTGTAAAGAATAACTAATATATCCATTAAGCATTTTTAGCTTTGGCAAAAAATGCTGAAAATGTCACTGCTAACATTGATGAATCGCTTCTGTACACAGTTCTGTAAACAACAGAATAATCTACATCCATACACAGCTGATGTTTCCCTTCTGTTTCAGTAATAGTGGAATATCGAGGAAGCCAACCCTTCTTCCAGACTTGTCAGCAATATTTCTATAGCAATACTGCAGTTCCCCATTTGACATTAATAGCTGCTTTGAGAGTAATGCAAGTGGGAAGCACTGGGCTTTGCTACCCTGTTCATATCCATCTCAAGCCATTGTTAAGTTCCGCACATGCAGACTAAAGGCTAAATATTGCCAGGATCCGTACATCGGAAAATTAAATTGCGCTGTGATCTTCTAATATGGCAGTGTGCGAGATCCTACTTGGCAAAATTTACCCTCAATTTACCTCTACCTTAGTATAGGTGGAGAACTCTACTCACCAGGATGCTGGTGAAGTTTCTTCAATTATTAAGTAAATGGTCTTTGTCAACTTTTTTTTCTACACTGACATTAAAAACTGAAAGAAGATCCAATAGATTACATTGAACATAAGATTACCTTGGACATATCTATATCTGGATTTTAAAATTAAAAATGATTGTTTTGTACGAGGTGCAGTGGTCTCTTATTACTTCTGATAGGCTGTTCAGATCATCACTTTTGTTGTGAAAGCTAAGAGAAGGGTCAACACCTACAGTGCAGGGCACCCAGAAGATTAAAACTGTCAAATCAATGCAATGGTATGTAGTAAAAGTAGCTGGAATATTTTCATAGACAATTCAACAAAGGTGAACTGTTAATATTTCTTCATCATATTTCAGTTGGTAGTGGTATTCCTTCATAGTCAGAACTATTATCAAACTGTCCATGTTGATGAACAGATTATTCAGATGTATAGGGATTGAATTGGTCAACGCCAGGTCACCTGTTTTACACTATGACTGGTGCACTTTTCTATTGAGGTAAATAGACATTGTCAATTATATGTTAATTGTGTTTAATTGTATGTAGGAGGTAGGCATTCGCTTCTGTCCCTATCCAAAGGAACAGACTGAAATTGTGGTTGTTGGTTGAGGAGGCGCATGTTTCTAACATCTACCTCTGTAAATAAATGCTTATAAATGTGTATAAAGATGGGCTCCAGTTCTATCCTTCACCACTTGGCTTTTTGAAATATAGTAGGCTGCTGAACCATTATCAGTCTTTTTTCCAGTACTGGTGTTGGCCTCAATATTCGCAACACATGCTCCCTCAGTTAGTGCTCCTCTTGTCTCCCATCTTAATCTTTCATGCTTCACATGCATACTTATTTTCCTGCCCTGTCAGTAAATCTGCTAGAATGAGAAATTATATGATTCTAACTGTCTGCAAACTATTATTACAAAATCTTTTGCAGACCCTTCCCGACTTGATATTCCAAATTCGTCACTGCCGAGTCAATTGTGACTTTTTTGCACAGTCTGAAATCCAATTATCTAAAATCTAAAATCCCATTGTTGTAAACTCACCTGTTGGCTTGTTCAGCTTACTAGGCATTAGCAAAGTGGCATCGAACTGAAACATTGGTACACAATGCTAGACTAAATTTTTCAAAGAGTTTGCTTGACCTATAAAGATTCAATATTTGAAATGAAATTTACTGTAGTCCCAGAGGACTCAACAGAGAGAGATGACTGGTGGTGAGTTTAACCTGAGGGTCACCACACCTCAGGTGAGGGATGAGGTTGAGAAGGCAAGGCCTTCATGGATAACCTCAGTTGGTACAGGAATTGAACCCATGCTGTTGGCATCACTCTACACTGCAAGCCAGCTGTCTAGCCAACTGAGCTAACCAACAGCCACATTACTCAATATTTATTGCTGTAACCAGTGCAAAACATAATTCCTGATTTTAACTGGGCTCCATTCTCAAGGAATTAATTTTAAATTTCAAAACCCAGCCACTGCAGCCAGAATAAGGTCCCGGGTATTTTAACTCCCAGGTCTCTTTTTAATGCTGCCAGTTAACGTCCCACTGTTTATGGCTGGAAATCATCTGGGAAGCATCCTAAATCATTAAGGGTAGGTAACTCCATGGGGTCAGCTCCTGTTCCTCCTGGCTGCACAAGAAATGGCTTCCCGGGCAGCTTCTGGCCCTGATTCAGATTCTCACTGGGTAGGCCTGGCACAGTCCTGGACTGGGTTTAGTGTTTCCGAAGAACTGAAACATTAACTCTGTTTCTCTCTCCACAGATGCTGCCAGGCATGCTGAGTTTTTCCAGCACTTTCAATTTTTAATTCAAATTCTCAAACTGCTATGGTGTGAATTGAACTCACATTTCCTGGACTAAACATCAGCAGATTAAAATAGACATTGAGAAGATATGTGAATTGCTGTTGGTTATGCTGAGGAAGTAAATTAATACAGATGACCCAGATAGACTGGAATCAGACGAAAATAATTCCCATCTGCAACAATCATACCTTGCAACTACATACTCATTAAACTGACCACAACCAATAAGATTAATGATCATAAATGGAATGGCTAAACATCTGTTTGAGATAAAAACCTAATAAGTTATAGCCAATAAAGATACAGAAGGGGTAGATCCTGCCAAAATAATGTTTTGCTTTTGAGGAGAAGCTATTCCATATTAGCAAATTAAGGTCATACAACATATTGCATTTAGATTTCCAAAATGCCTTGCATTAGGTTCCCATGACAGGCCTCATTAAAAAATAAAATCATTGATTAACAATGGTAAGTTATAGATGTAGCCCTATAAAAGGCTAATGGGGAGGAAGCAGAGGGTACTTGGAAGGGGGGTTTAATCAAGATGGCAGTAAGTATTTAACGTGGTGCCCCAGATTATGCATTAGTACCTCACTTGCTCCTGATTTGCATACATGGTCTGGATTTGCAACCTTAATGCAAACTTTGCAAATTACATTAACCTAGGGACTCAGATAGGCAGCTAAGGTTTTACAAAGAGAACCCAACAGGTTTGTACTGATCAATAGAAAATAAAATTCAATATAAATACAAAGTTTTACATGTTGGAGTAAAAGTGTATATCTGAAAGCTGATTGATTCACCACTTCAGCAATACCTAAAAGCATAACATAACAAAGACACAGGATGCTATCATGCCAGTTGAGTTAAGAAGTCATGATGAAATTCTTCATGGCTCTGGTAAGGCTGCAGCTGCAATGCTGCATGCAGTCCTGATCTTTGTGATACAAAGAGGGTTTCCGGACCTTTATAAGTGATGCAAAGGAAACCAATAAAATTGGTTGCTAGTGATAGATGGATGTGTTATGAAGAACAACTAGATAAATTTTAGCTCTTCTATAACTAGGTAAGTTTGTAATACAGAGGACTTAATAGAAATGTACTTATTATGATAGAGAATAAAAGCAGAAAAATACTGCTACACTAAGACAGCAGGATACGTTAGGATAGCAGGACAAGAAGGAATAAGTTCAAGGTTGTGAAGAGCAAGTTTAAAATGGGCATTAGGAACTATTTCTTTACCAAAGTAGTAATCATCCGCTGACGTTAGTTGTCATAAATGACAGTTGAGGTCGTGAAACTGGACTCACTGAAGAAACAGCTAAGTATTAGATTGGAAGGCAGTAGGATTAATTTCATAGGAGGATGAAATTAAATGGACAGAAAGATGTCTTTTATCTCAACCTTTCTTGTAATTTCTGATCTTGTGAAAAATCTAGTATCATTACCTATTTATAAGGATTAAAAATGAAACAATTCCTAAATGTAGAAGTCCTGCATAAAACAGAAAATGTTTTTTTCATCCTGTGTCTTTGTGTTATGCTTTTAGGTATTGTTTGTTACAGAACAAAGATGCTGCTCATGTTAAGGAAGAATGCATACAATTCATCTCCCACAGATATAATCTGTTAAATGCAACACTCATGTGAAAAGTCACTTGCTCAAAATTCACCATTCTGAACTGGTATTTATGGAATCATCTTAACACTCGAGAACTTATTTCAATTATTACATTTGATAAAAGTATTTTTTCGATACTGATAATGGAATAAAATTCTACAACAGCAGTGCAAAATTTAATACATCCTCACTGGTTCAATCTCTTCAACCTAGTCCCAATAGAAAAGATTTGCAGTGCAGTCTTGAAAGCCATTTCACTTCCCTGCTGACATTCGCTTTGCGAGTTCCGACAATCGATCTTAATGTCTGTAGTCTTCTCCAGATCCCCAGTCAGGAATTTCATGGCTCTGGGGCCCATCCCCAGTGGCCCGATTTCCACGGCTGAAAACCTTCAGTTGAAGCTCTGCAATGTCATTTCTAATGTCTGCCAACATCAGAAGTAAAAAGTCAAAGGAGCCCGGTGGACCCTGCAATCAACAGTTTCAAAATTAGTTCTGAATTTGTGAGTCTGCTGTTTTGCAAATACCTGTAGAATAATTGGTAGAACTGTTTTGCTTTACTATTTCTAATAACACAAGAAAGCATGAGGAATGACAAAAGGACATTCAATCTGTAACAATTTTGAGTTTCTTTTACTTTTTGTCACTTAAGGCTTGGGTTAATTTTCTTGGCATCCATGACTCAGCTTACTGTTATGGAGTAAAGGAACACTTGGGATTTTCAGTAAATGTTGGCCGTGCTAGTAACAGACATACCCTGAGAATGAATGAAAGAAAAGTTGCAAGTGAAGGATGGTAACATAAATGCCACTGTGTTGCCTCATGGATATTGATGGAAAGTTGTTAAAGCACGTAAACACAAGGGAGAAATGGTTGAAAATGGTGGACATACTTAATGCAGTGCATTCCTGGAAAGTGTTGCTGGTTCCTCTTTCCTTGCCCAAAAGTGGGGAGTTGGGGTTAACCATGAAACGTTTTTGACTAATATAATATATTGCACATTGAGTGGCCATGAAATGAATAGTAGTACTTCAGGATATGATCATTTCTTTCCATCTATCTGCTGCATTCTTTTTGAGGCCCTTTATGAAAGCCATATCCAATGGTCATGAGGGCTCAACCTGATTATACAAATGAAGCATATTCCAGTAACTTGGGCAGAGTTGGTGCTTTTTGCCTTTGGGAGCAGGAATCTCACCTCCCCACAATGCTGATGGTGATTGAACTGTCAAGGAAAAACTAAGCTAGTACACTTACCTATATTCCTGTCTGTTATCATTGCACCGAATACAGTCAATGCACAGAAAAAACATACCCACTCTAATACAAAAGGAGTGTGCTCCCTATAAGTTGGCTCTCATAACTACAAATAGAAACTGAGAAGCATTTTGATTGCACTGATTAAAATGCAGGGTCATATACTTGTATTTTTGTAAAAATGAAGTATTCTAAATACATGATGGGCAAGTTCAATGCTCTTCTGCTTTAGGCAACAAATCAAGCTTGTACAGGGTTCCTGTCAGAATTGGGGCTACATATTTGTAGACCCATCTCCTCTGAGCATACGCCCCCGCCTCTGGCATGTGGAAACATTAAACTCTGCACTCCTTTTGACCTTCTATAATTATATATATTACTAAAACATTGCACAATTTTACGAGAAACTTTTTAAATTATGCCTGTCATGTCCTTTTAATGTGTGCCCTTTTTTAAGTTGTGCAGATCCATGCAAATGAAATATGTTTTACTTACAGGGGATCCCCTTGGTCCTGGAGCACCTCTCTCACCCTGTTGTGGGACAGGACAATGATTATTACTGTCTCTGCTTTTCCAACATCCAAAAAATTGTAATATTATTAAATGGAAAGAAAGGGTTACAGAACATCAGAATTAAGATCTATTCAGTTCTTTCCAACCCTCCACTCCCGCAAGCAGTAGAATAGTTTGGAGCACCGTTCCAGGAGTGTCAGGAGCTCCCCACCATCTCCCCAAAGTGGCTACCCCATGTGCATGAGCTCACACAGTATTGGGGTGGGGGGAAGAGTTTGTCTGATTTTGGGTCAATTGTGAAACTCAACCTCAACTCACTGTGAGTTCTTCTGCTTCTGATTTAAATTGGCAGATTTAGGGCCAGGTGTGTAACATGTTCTGTTGAATATTGAAATGAGGTACCATTCCTCAGATTTTGAGAGGTTTTTGAATTTAACAGCTGTGGCCTGGGTTTCCCAGTGCACTGAGGCCCAACGGCTAAAAGGAGGTGGGAGATGCTAGATCCAGGGGGTAATTGCTTTTGCAGCACTGCTTGTGGGTCAAGGGGAGCAGGACAGCTTCACCTCGCTCGCCCTTCAAGCAGATCAAATGCTGTGATTAATCCCCTCCTGCATATGTTGGACATCCTCCCAGTTGTAGCCTTCTCCTGCTGGCTTCCCAAACACAGCAGTCAGCCAGTCTCTCACTGTGGTTGGCTGATGGGCAGAAAATGAGAGCAAAAAAATAACTGTAATGAGTTCCTTCTGCTAAATTAGACAGGATCTGTGTTTTCAACACTTCCAAGTTTCCTGTTCACAAACATGTGTCCCTTCTTCCTTACCTTTTCCAGGTATGTATCGGGCCTTGTGTGCAAACAGTCTAACTCAGACTGAACTGGTTCTTCAGCAGGGTGGGACTGCCTGCAGCCCCAACAGTGGCCATTGTGCCCGGCTGGAGCTGCTGAGACTACAGAGCCTCAGGACATCCAATTGGTTGGCAGTTCACTAAGGCAAGACTTCCGCCTGAGACTGGGGAGAAAATCTCTCCTTAAAGCAATTAACATTGCTCCCAACATTAAATTGCTTGCAGTGCAGATGTCAGAATTATTGGTGGGTTCTCCCATCCCAACGTTTTAGCTAGGGGTCTGGGGGACCATGGCGCCCAGTAAAATCCAGCCCAATGAGTTTGAGCCATTCTCTGGTCTTCAGGTAGCAAAATCCCTTTCAATTCATATGCATTCTATTCTGATATTCATGCCTGAGGGACAAACCTCACATCTGTTCAGCACCACTTTCAAAGTATTTAATTAAATACTTTTGACATTTCTCCGAGAGATGTGAGGAGACACCATGGGTCATAAATCTGTGGCCCCCTTCATACTCTCCTGCCACATCTCCAGCAGGAATCCTAGGGGAAGGGCTCAAATTAGATTGAAGAGCGATTCTTAAAAGAATTTGTGGAGTTCCAAAAAAAGCCTTCTCACATATAGAAGCTTAAGTGAAGAGCACAGAATGGTACATTTATTGTTACCACAGAGATGAACCCTTTGAGAGGCCTTTTTCAGTGTCTATGACATGTGAGAAACAATTTTACAAAATTGGGTTCCAATGCAGAGTCCTGCCTGGCAGGAATGCACAGTTGAGCATGTGCTTCCTAAGATTCTCTGCCCGTATCTTGTGATACATTAAAGAAAGAAATGACTTGCATTTATATAGTGCCTTTCATGTCCTCAGGATGTTCTTAAGCACTTTACAGCCTGATAATTACTTTTTGATGTTTGGTGGAACTAAATGTAATATCTCCAAATTTGAAGATGACACAAAGCTGGGTGGGAGGGTGAGCTGTGAGGAGGATGCAGAGATGCTTCAGTGTGATTTGGACAAGCTGAGTGAGTGGGCAAATGCATGGCAGATGCAGTATAATGTGAATAAATGTTAGGTTATCCATTTTGGTAGCAAAAACAGGAAGGCAGATTATTATCTGAATGGCTATAAATTGAGAGAGGGGAATGTGCAAAGAGACCTGGGTGTCCTTGTACACCAGTTGCTGAAGGTAAGCATACAGGTGCGGCAGGCAGTAAAGAAGGCAAATGGTATGTTGGCCTTCATAGCCAGATGATTCAAGTATAGGAACAGGGATGTCTTGCTGCAATTATACAGAGCCTTGGTGAGACCACACCTGGAATATTGTGTGCAGTTTTGGTCTCCTCATCTGAGGAAGGATGTTCTTGCTATAGAGGGAGTGCAGCGAAGGTTTACCAGACTGATTCCTGGGATGGCAGGACTGACATATGAGGAGAGATTGAGTCGGTTAGAATTATATTCGCTGGAGTTCAGAAGAATGAGGGGGGGATCTCATAGAAACCTATAAAATTCTAATAGGACTAGACAGGGTAGATGCAGGAAGGATGCACCCAATGTGGGGGTGTCCAGAACCAGGGGTCACAGTCTGAGGATATGGGGTAGACCATTTAGGACTGAGGTGAGGAGAAATTTCTTCACCCAGAGAGTGGTGTGCCTGTGGACTTTTCTGCCACAGAAAATAGTTGAGGCCAAAACATTGTATGTTTTCAAGAAAGAGTTAGATATAGCTCTTGGGGCGAAAGGGATCAAAGGATATGGGGAGAAAGCGGAAGCAAGCTATTGAGTTAGATGATCGGCCATGATCATGATGAATGGCAGAGCAGGCTCGAAGGGCCAAATGGCCTACTCCTGCTCCTATTGTTTATGTTTCTATGACCTTTGTAATACAAGAAATGGGGTAGTGATTAGACTTCAACCAGCATTTGGCTTATTTTTTCATTCACAGAGTGTAGGCATCACTTATTTAGGCAACATTTATTGCCCTTGAGAAGGTGGTGGTGAGCTTCCATCTTGAACTACTATAGTCCACGAGGTGTACGTACACCTACAGTGCTGAAAGGGGGTTCCAGGATTTTGACACAGCAACAGTGAAGGAATGGTGAAATAGTTCCAAGTCAGGATGGTGTGTGACTTGGAGGGAGCTTGCAGGTGGTGGTGTTCCCATGCATCTGCTGCCCTTGTCCTTCTAGGTGGTAAAAGCTGCAGTTTGGAAGTTGCTGTTGAAGGAGCCCTGGTAAGTTGCTACAGTGCATCTTGTAGATGTGCACACTGCTGCCACTGTGTGTCAATGATAGAGGAAGTGAATAGTTAAGATGGTGGTTGGAGCGCCAATCAAGTAGCTGCTTTGCCCTGCATGGTGTTCAGCTTCTTGAGTGTTTTTAGAGCTGCACTCACCCAGGCAAGTGGAGAGTACTCCACCACTCTCCTGACTTGTGTCCTGCAGATGGTGAACAGGGTTTGGGGACACAGGAGGTGAATTATTCTCTGCGCAAAATTCCCATCCTCTGACCTGCTCTTGTAGCCACAGTATTTATGTGGCTGGTCGAGTTCAGGTTCTGGTTAATGGTAACCTCCAGGATGTTGATAGTGGGGGATTAAGTGATGGTAATACCATTGAATGTCAAGGCAAACGTTGGTTCAATTCTCTCTTGTTGGAGATGGTCATTGCCTGGTGCTTGTGTGGCACACATGTTACTGCCACTTATCAGCTCAATCCTGAATATTGTCCAAATCTTGCGTATAAACACGGACCACCTCAGTGGCCTTTGCCAATGATGAAAGCAATGGTCATGCTAATAAAAAACACAATTCTTTAAAGTCATTTAGGCATGGATTGGATGCTGTTTGATGATATCCCATTTTACTGTTGTAAAATATGCGGCTGCCATGCCTACCTTGGCACCATCTCTTCCAGAAGCTCCTGGCAGTCCCTAAAATAAATGCAGTAATCGATAGAATCTCATTATCCTCATAGAAGCTATTAAAGTAAGGTAATGACACCAGTGAATTAAACAATACCAGCAGAATGCAAATCCCACAACCCTTGGTGTATATATGAGAGAAAGTGGAATCTAACCGATACAATTTGAAACCTCTTTTGCCTCCATAGTTTGCAAAATACTCAGTTATAACAATTCCTGGCACATCCATTTTTTTCATCAACTTTTCCTCATTTTGCCATCTTTCCTTGTAAGGACTGATTTATCCCAGAGCATAATTTGACAAATTACAAGTTGACAAATCAAGAAATTCCTCCCCTTCCTTTGTCAGCTGAGCCTATGGTTGTAGGTAGGCTATTTGACTATGAAGGAAGCTCTTGCTTCATTCAACACTTGCACATATACATTTTTCACCAAGGTTCACTGGGCTCCACCTTGTCTATCTTTTAAGTTCTGTTAGTCATAGGGAGGAAATCAATAAACACACAAGGAGATTCACATTCAGGCAGTTCTATTGTCAATTTTTTTTCCATGCTAGGCTGGATTAAGAACTCCTGGAGGCCCTGGGCACCAAGAACATTCGAAGACCCTCTCCACTTCTCACCACTATCCATCTGATCCATTAAAACATAATCTGTTGGTAAAATACATGAGAAAACATGTCTGTGGAATGTTTACACCCTGAAATAATACTAACGCAAGTTATCTCACAGTGAAACAGATTCAATGGCTTTATGCAATTTTTCAGCATTATACTGAGTTTTACTGGAAGCTCCATATTTGGTCAAGGCCTCTAGGCATAATGTACCAAATTTAGTTAATTTTACTTCACAGTTTACCATGATGGGATTTGCACTCAGAACCTCTGACCTGTTAATGATGTAGCATAACTACACACCACAGTGCTGCTGCTGATTTCTAATTGATTTTATTCATTCCCATCAAAGTTAACAGTTACCTTAAAATTATTTGACATATTTTCTTGCTTGTTAGTTAATTGTGTGCAGCATTTGAGGAAAACTTTGTGTTTCAGAAAATGATACTTACCACTGCCCCTCTTCTTCCCTGCTTAATGTGAGATATATCAGGTGAAGGGCCAATTGGTCCCATCATTCCTCTGGGTCCTGGTGGTCCTGGGGGTCCTGACTGGCCTTTTGGACCAGGGCTTCCTTTAGGACCTGGCAGGCCTGTACAGTACCAATTAAAACAATTATCAGATTGTATGATTTTGAAATTTCAAGACTATGCTGTTAAACGGTCTTGTATTATAATTCAAGGTAAAAACAAAAAACTGCGGATGCTGGAAATCCAAAACAGAAACAGAAATACCTGGAAAAACTCAGCAGGTCTGGCAGCATCGGCGAGAAGAGTACAGATGACGTTTCGAGTCCTCATGACCCTTCAACAGAACTAAGTAAAAATAGGAGAGGGGTGAAATATAAGCTGGTTTGGGGGCGGGGGGGGTGGGGGGGGGGGGGTGGTGAGAAGGGGAGGGGTGGTTGTTGGGACAAGCAAGCAGTGATAGGAGGAGATAACCAAAAGATGTCACAGACAAAAGAACAAAGAGGTGTTGAAGGTGGTGATATTATCTAAAAGAATGTGCTAATTAAGAGTGGTAGCAGGACAAGCAAGGTACAGATAGCTCTAGTGGGGGTGGGGTGAAATAAGACTAAAAGGGCATAAAAGGAACAAGTGGCTTACTGCATTGTTCCAGTGAAGGTCAATGCAAACTGGAGGAACAGCACCTCATCTTCCGACTAGGCACTTTAGAGCCTTCCGGACTGAATATTGAGTTCAACAATTTTAGATCTTGAACTCCCTCCTCCATCCCCACCCCCTTTCCATTTCTTCCCCCTCCTTTTTGTTTTTTACAATAATTTATATAGATTTTTCTTTTCCCACCTATTTCCATTATTTTTAAATGTATTCCACCCATCATTTATCTATACCTTTTATGCCCTTTTAGTCTTATTTCACCCCACCCCCACTAGAGCTATCTGTACCTTGCTTGTCCTGCTATCCACTATTAATTAGCACATTCTTTTAGATAATATCACCACCTTCAACACCCCTTTGTTCTTTTGTCTGTGACATCTTTTGGTTATCTCCTCCTATTACTGCTTGCTTGTCCCAACAACAGCACCCCCAACCCCCAAACCAGCTTATATTTCACCCCTCTCCTATTTTTACTTAGTTCTGTTGAAGGGTCATGAGGACTCGAAACGTCAACTGTACTCTTCTCCGCCGATGCTGCCAGACCTGCTGAGTTTTTCCAGGTATTTCTGTTCTGTTTTTGTTTATATTTCAAGGTATTGTGTTAAATAACAGACAATAAAGAGAACAGTAATATGCCAAATTTTATTTTTCCATGGGGTGTCAAATTCAGAACAATGTGCAGTTCCTGCTCCCAATTATAGGGAGGATAATGTTGTCCACAAGAGGATAGAGACAGAAACCAAGATATTGATGATTATTAGGAATTTGTCAATAGCAGTTGTCACTGGTAGTAACTAAACTTGCAGTTGAGTAGAGGGTGAAAAGTAGTGGCAATGTCTTGAGTTGAGTTCAAAAATGGTGTATTTTTGTGATGGAGATAGCAGTAGGATATATGAAAATCTCACAGAAATCAGAGCTGGTAGGTGCATTGATATCTATTGTATATCAAAAACAATGAAAATTCGTATGATTCTGAAGATATGTTGCCTGCAGGTTAATGTCCTGAATGTAATGATTCCTGACTAAATGAGAATAGCAGCGTAGCACCTGACACATATTAACTACTATTCAGAAATGCAATATACCCTGTCAAAGAAATAATTGCAGTCAGTGCTGCCTAAGATATATGCTAATCAAAATAATAACTTTTCCAAATAGCAAAGCGATCGAAGTTTGCTGAAATGAATGAAAATCACTTGGGGCAGGCTTTTCCGCTCAGTGTGCAGGTGCACGCCCAATACGTCCAATCCTGAAATGACGCGCGATGACATCAGGCGAACATCCCAATGTCATCGCGCACTTGCGCGATATTTCAGTCGACGAGCTCACATGAGAGTCTGCAGCACGCCCACCGACAATTAAGAAGGTCATTAGTCAATTAACTAACATGCATTTTTCACTGCCTGTCCAGTGTTACAGTTGGCGGGTGGGCGAATTGGCCAGGCGGCCTTCGGATGTTTTAAGAAACCTCATCCACGGACAGGATGAGGTTTCCGACATTAATTAAAAATGTAAAAATGTTTTGACACAATTTTTATTATTTTTCTGTTCACGTGAGTGAATCCTGTATGGGGATATTTTTTTCTGATTTTCAAAATCTTTAATCTTGATTTTTAAATTTGTCAGCTCCCTGAGGCAGCTCCCTGCCCTCAGGGGGCTTTCAGTGTGTGCTCCCCAGCAAATGCGCAGATTTTTGTGCTTGGCCTCCTCCCACCCCCGCCCTGGCAGCGCTGAGCTTCTCAGCGCGCCTTTCACGCTGGCTGGCCATTAACTGACCAGCCTGCATGAAATCGCGGCCAGGGGACAATGGCGGGGGGTGGGCTGTAACCCAGCTGCTCCTGGGCCCGCCCGCCATGTCCACCCCAACGATCCAAAAATCCTGCCCTTGGGTTCTGTTATGGTAGGTGATCTGTTCTACCAGATTACTGTCCAGGTAGTGATGTCAAAAATCTGCCCCTAAGCTTGTATTTGAAAAACATCCCATGCCTATCTCCCCTTTCCCGCTGAGTAGAAATAATAACTAGGCTCCAAATCTCCTCTTCCATGAAGCGAAGAAACCCCGACACACAATGTAGCTAATCTGACCCACAGCAAGCAGAAAACTCTGTCTGTTACCCCTAATGGACAATTAACCTGCAGGTTAACAGAAATCATGCCTGGACCACATAGAACAGAGAACAACAGATGAAGGTTGTGTCTTACCTGAAGGCCCTGGCGGTCCATTCAGTCCATAATTGTAACTGTTAGATGAAAATAACTTGTTGCTGTTTGGTCTTTGTTTACTAATATCAGCAATATTGTTGGGCAATAAAGTGATCTGAAGAGAATTAAAATTCAATACTTTAATTAATACATGAATCTGTTATTAAAACTGAACCCATGAAGATGCTATGATTTAATGACTGGCTTTGGTTGAAGTAGAAATCGATTTTTTTCCCAGTTTCCTCCTCTCCTGTCCTAAAGGTGTTGACTTTCACTGAGAAATAGCTGGAATACTGTTCATACCTCATTCAACAGGCTATTCCCCATGCGTAAGACTGAAAAGTATATAATGGTAGGTTATAGGTTTTCTTCCCTGAATACATTAGCACCGAGGGTAATTGTATAATTCCTACCGCCTGGCTAAGCTTAGATCAACTAACTCAGCAGCAGACTGCAAACTGAGTCAAACACCCTCAGGAATGCTATGACTCACCACTGCAAAGGGTGGTATGCACACAGAAGAAACTTAATTGTGTAGCGCTGTTTTGCAGCCTTATGCCAATTTCCCTGGGGTAGACAGCAGCGCAGTCTGCTACCTGCATGCCTGTTCGGCATTCTTCAATTATATCAATGACCTGGCTTCTGGCAGCCCCTGGTGCTTCCGGCCCCGGGGAATTGATATAAGTCTGCCTCGTGTTGCTGGAAAACAGTTAAAATTGTTCTTCTTCATTCAATTTTACAATTTAAAAAAAACTTTTAAAAGTTCTCAATAGTTTTAACATCAACACATCTAGTTCATTCTGGCACTGAGAGCCAAATTGTGCTAGTCCTAACATTTTTATTGTCACTGAGTAATGTTATCTAGATAACAATATACCTCACATTCTGTTATATTTACCATTAGCACCAAGCATTGAGGAAAAAGCATTTTCATTTAAGTAATCTCTTTACCTTCTGTTTCAGCTGTAGTACTGCCTGTTTTATCTGTTGGAAATCCTCACAGGTTGTGGAGCAGGTTGTGCCAGCTTTCATCACAGTGTCAGATTTTATATACTGGCCCGCTACAATCAAAAAGTCAAAACCTCTTGTTAATTGAAGAAAGCAATTTATTTTCTCTCAGCAGGTCTAACAGCATCTGTGGAGAAAAATACCTGAGCTAATGTTTCGAGTCCTTATGAATCTTCTTCACAGCTCTGAAGAAGAGTCATAAGGACTCGAAATGTTAACTCTTTTTTTTCTCCACGGATGCTGTTAGACCTGCTGAGTTTTGCCAGCATTTTCTGTTTTTGTTTCAGATTTCTAGCATCCACAGTATTTTGCTTTTATTTTCCCTTATTGGCTTTAGCTATATTTAATCTTTAGACTGATAATAGATCCGGCTAAGCCAATGGCTCCCAATTGACCAGTTTTGTTTGTTTTCAGTTCTTGTATGCAAGGCCGATAGAGGGGCAATAAAATAAACAAAAGATGGGTCTAGAAAATCTGAAAATGACAAAAGCAGAATCATTACCAGCATCCGTTATCCAAGAAAACGGGAGCAGTGAATGCAATCTGAAATTGTTGAACTCAGTGATGAACTCAGGAGGCTATAAAGTGCCTAATCAAAAGATGGGGTGTTGTTCCTCAAGCTTCCGTACAGCTTCAATGGAACAGTGTAGGAAGCCTAAGGCGAATAGACCAGATGGGGCAGAGAATTGAAATGACAACTGACTGGAAGCTTAGGGTCATGCTTGCCTCCAGAACGGAAGTGTTCCCTACAAAGAAACTGCCCAATTTGTGTATAGCCTCTCCAATGTAGAGGAGACAACATCACGAGCAGCAAATCTAGTATATTAAATTGAAAAAAGGTACAAGGAAATCAGTGTTTTATCTGGAAGGCAGTTTGGAGCCCTGGATGGTGGAAAGGAAGAAGTAAAAGGGCAGGTTTTGCATCACCAGTGCTTGCAGCAGAAGGTGCTAGAGGATGGGGCGTGGATGTCAATGGTGAATGAGGAGTGCACCAGGGTGTCATAGAGGGAATGCTCCAATCTGAATGCTGAAAGCAGAGAGGAGGGGAAAATGTGTTTAGTGGTGTCAACATGCTGGAAGTGGCAGAAATGGTGGAGGATTGTCTGTTTAAAGTGAAGGTTGTCAGGGTGGAAGTTGAGGACAAGGAAAACCCCATCATGGTTCTGGGAGGAAGTGGAAAGGGTGAGAGCAGAAGTGCTAGAAATGGCGCAGACAGGGGAACCACGTTAGAGGGGAGTCCTTAAAGATTCCTTTCTTCCTCATGTACTTATTTAGCTTCCCCTTAAATGCATCTGTGTTGATTGCCTCAACTACCCCATGTGGTATCCACTTTCTAGCCAGTCTCTGGGCAAAGAAGTTTCTCCTGTATTGATTACATAGAAACTAATACATGGACAATAGCCATTGTCATATTGATGATATGGAAAAGATAAAAATGATGGAGAGTAATTGGAGACAAGGGTGCATTTTTATGGCACATCAGATGGTAAATGCTGAGCTGCTCAAATCCCAGAGGGAAACTTGAAACAACTGCCACAACTATTTTGCAATTTGTATTTTGATTTTAAGATGCGTGCCTTGAATTCATTCTGAAATACATTCTGCCCCTGTTCCTGAGTAAGCTGTTTGATGTAACTGTCTTATTTGCATATCCTTTTTCTGTTACTTTACCAACTGCCTTGAATTAAACACCCCAGCTGCATTCTCTTCCAGTCTTTCTTCCTGAATAACCTTATCAAACACAGTGCCAGCTAATTGGACTTCCACACCTTCTCTCTTCCTTTTAACTTCCTGTTCTTCTTGTTTCAACCTTGAAGCCTGTGATTTTGTCACCACATAATCTGGAAACAATCCAGGATGCTACCTCTACAACACTTCAGTGGAAAACACTTCTACAGGCTGCTCAACTACCATAGGCATCACCCACATCTGGGACCCAGCTATATCATTACCCAAAATAAATTGAACCCCAGCAATGGGCAATTTTTATGTTACTCCAAGAATCACCTCACCTGTTTTCCACTTATTCTTTTACCTTCCACAATGGAATAGGTCTAGCATCTCCATGAACCCCATTATTATCACCTGTTCTTGCAATACCCCTTTTGAACAACAAATGTCACTATCCCACAACATAAAGGATTGACTAGCCCCTGTGTCTCTTAAAAGTTTAACATCTTTACCTACTCCTTTCCCACATGAAAATACTTCCCCTTCACAAAAATATCTTTAAACATTTCTGCAATCTGCTTCTCAGAACTCTCTTGGGTAAATTGTGAACACACTCCCAATTCTTTACCTATCGCTGCTTTTTCCTGTTTTACCTGTACACAAACAACTAGTTTTTTCCTGTGCCTGAACCTCAGAACCCACAGTACTTTTACTTCCAGAACTTTTCTGCACCCCAATAATCCCAATAGATTTTCCCTGCAATTTCCAACACACTGACTTTGTGTGTCCAGCTTTAATACAATAAAAACACCTCAATCTTCGCATGTCACCTCTACCCTCAGCACCTTCCTTTTTATTCCGAGAAAAAACTTCCTGAGAATTCCCACCTACTCCTTCTCTTCCCTGACTACCCACCTTCCTTTCACCTTCCCACTTTCTATCCTTCCCTGATTTAAAAGGGTGACGACCAAAAGGTTTAGCTCTATGAACTAACTCATAATCATCATCTGTCTCTGCTGCTTGTCTTACTGTTTCAACCCTCTGTTCCCCCACATGAGTTGTCATTACTGAAGGAATTGAATCTTTAAATTCTTCTAAAAGAATTACTTCTCTAAGAGCTGCATTTGTCATCTCTATCTTTAATGCCTGTATCCACCAGTCAAAATTACTTTGTTTTCCTCTCTCAAACTCAATATAAGTTTGCCCAGGGTATTTTCTCATTTTTCTAAATTTCTGCCTGTATGCCTCAGGAACCAACTCGTACGCACTCAAAATAATCTTTTTTCAACCACATCATAGTTCACCGACATTTCTTCTGACAATGAAACATAAACCTCATCTGCTCTGTCTACCAACGTGGATTGTAACAACAATGTCCAGTTTTCCTGTGGCCATTTCATCTGTTTAGCTATCTTCTCAGATGAAATAAAGAATGCTTCAACATATCTTTCCTCAAACTTTGGAAGAGCTTGTACAAATTAAAAATCTCCCCACTAGGTTCTGATTTGGAAATAAGTCCTTCCACACCTTCTGATGTTTTTTTAACTGCCGGCATTTTAAGCTGGAATTCTCTCTTTTTCTCTTTCCTCCTTTTATAACCTTGCCATTTCTAATTCCATTTCCTGTTTTCTTTCACTCTCTTGCCTTTCTGCCTGTTCCCTTTGGAATGCCCCTTCTCTTTCCTTTTCTTTTTTCTTTCTCTGCCCTTTCTTTTTCTGCTGCCTCTAGTTCCAAATTTTCCATTTGCAACTGAATTTGAGCCTATTCCAATGACACAACTCTTGGAGAACTCAGTCTCTTGTCCAATTTTAAATGCTGCGCTACATCTTTAATTATGTCTGATTTACTTACCCCTGCAGGTAATCCTAATTGTAACTTATCTTCCCATTCCATTCATTTAGCTTTATTTACCCTATGTAAACCAATCAAAGTTATAACTTCAACTCCCAGACAAGTCTTAGCAACTGCTAAAGCCATATTGCAGTCTCACCACCTTAAAAGAAAACCTCACACCAACTCCTGAATTCAAAGTGCTTCTCGTGCTCATAATCTTAAGATTCACCAACACCGAGCTAATCAAGGGATATCAAATTTATCCCACAAAGAGCCCCCAATTTTGTTTTGGCACAGCAGATGGTAAATGCTGAGCTGCTCAAGTCCCAGAGGGAAACTTGAAACAACTATCACAACTGTTTTGCAATTTCTATTTTGCTTTCGAGATGCGTACCTTGAATTGAATAGCAATGGGTCTACCAAAACTTAGAGGTTTTTTTATATAAAACTAAATTAAACATTTATTAATGAAAGAAAAAGTTTTAAGCACATACATAGGTCTACAAACTACTACTGTGGTAACTCCTAGCTCCCCTAATTAATCTAACTCACAGTTACACCTCTGTTAAGACAACAGTAAAAACAAAATAGATTTTAACAGATCCAGGCAAAGTACATGATACCCTGGACAGGGATATTTACAGTGAATTCTCTTAGCTTCAGTTCCTACAGGTAACAGCGTGGTACATAAAGGCTGGAGGCTTTTCACACTTGTTAGATCTTAGAATTCCTTCTTTCCTTCCACATAACTTCAATTCCTTTATACATGTTTCTCCCTTTTAAATGTAAATCCCATTGTTTCAATATGTCTTTGGACTTTACCTTTCTAATAATAAAAATCTTTCATAGTACCAATTTTATTGGTAAGCTTTGGGAAAAATAAACACATTGTTTGGCTTCTTATGGCGAAGTGTAACATTTCACCCACTCTTTGAAATTCACGTCTACTCTGGTTTATCTCAAAATGCAAATTTTTATTTTATACCTCACATTCTAAAACTTCAGCTGTTTACTTATTTAGCACTTCAACCCTAGTTTCTCTTTTAACACATCAAAGCCTTCAGACCAGCTGTCTTTAATTCAATTAAGTCCCGCACACACACGCACATTATCCAGACCTGACTATCCCTACTTTATAATAAATCCCAATAACCTTATAAAATTATATTTTCATGACATACATAAAAAATTATTTATCAAATGATTAGTTTTGCCTTAGGAATGAGGGGTTTTTTGTTCAACTAGCTTCTTCAAGTATAGGACCAGGGATTATAGAGAGCCAAAAGTTGTAGCAAACAAAGGAAATATTTATCACAAATATGGAAAACAAGCTTCATAGTTACAGATTCCGTGATGTGGGGAGTTGAGGGCAAGGTCTAGGTTTTCCAATTATAATGCCAATTGTGACCCACCCATTTTAATGGGTTACTATCACCAGTAAGGCTGCAAAACTCAGACACAAACTTCAAAGGCAGAGTTTTTCCCCTGTCAGGGGTGAAGTTTAGGAGCGGGCGTGTGAGGTGCGCCTCCGATCGGCGCCCCTAATTGGGGGCGCGCTACCATTTTACATAGCGTGATGTCCTCGAGGAAACGCTATGCACTCCCTGTGCGGGTGGGGGGAGGGATTCCCTAAACCGAGAGTGCGGTTTTTCGTGAATACGCGCGAAAGAGCGCACTTATCTCCCTGCGCTGCCTCAGGGAGATCAGCACCAAATTTAAAAATGTTAACAATAGAAAAAAAGTTCCCCTGACATGTCCCCTCATGAATTGGGACATGTCCATCACTTTCATTGACACTTTTATTAAAAATTTTAAAGCCTACATGAAACCTCATCCCGCCCGTAGATGAGGTTTCATGCTTTTTCTTAAGCTCGCCAGGGCTCCTGGCCTGCCCGACAACCTTAACAGGTCAGCAGGCGCACAGTTTCTGCTGAGCCCCCGCCGACCTGAAAATTGAAATGAGGCGAGGTGACGTTGGGAATTCTGCCTGACGTCATCATACGTCATTTTACGCGTCGGTGAGCGGGCCTCGCCCCCCCGCTCGCTGACCGGGAAATCCCAGCCCAACTATTTTGCAAAGCACAAAAAAACTGTCTTGAAATGAAACCCCCAAACTAGTCCATCCAGAGAATTAAAAGATCCAGATTTTGCATTACTGTTTAAAAGCAGGTTATGAAAAATCAAATTTTAGCAGATGAGCACTGGATAATTATTTCAATTATTGCAAGCTAAACAATGGCCAATTTTGGATGGGCTGATATGAATGTTGCAAGTTATTGAATGTTATCCTGAAGGGAATTGATAGGGTGGATGCTGAAAGGATGTTTTCCCTTCTGGGTGAGACTAGCACTAGGGGGCACAGTTTACAAATAAGGGATCTCCCATTTAAGATGGAGAAGAGGAGATTTTTTTTTCTCTCAGAGGGTCATTGATATTTGGATTTTCTCCCCCAGAGAGGAGGCTGGGTCATTAAATATTTTTAAAGCTGAGTTCGACAGATTCTTGGTTGACAAGGGAGTCAATGGGTATAGGGGGTAGACAAGAAAGTGGAGTTGAGGCCACAGTCAGATCAGCCATGATCTTATCAAATGGTGGAACAGGCTTGAGGGGTCGAATGGCCTAATCCGTATGCTTGTATTACAACCTTTAAACTTAACATGTGTCATTTTGCAATTACTAACCCAACCAAGAACATAGAGGTCATATTTCTGCACCACATCCAACAACAATAGAAGCTGTGAGTAATGTTGCCATTTTCATGATGAATTGTAAACAGGACTGTGCTTTGTACACTTGGTTAATTATAGCTTATAAAAGTTGGCTCTTGGATAAAATCATGTGAAAACAATATACTTGTATACATAGAGCATACTTGTGTCCCTTTTAGGGAAGTGCCAAGTTCGCAGGTCCACATGATTTGAGTTGTACAAAAAAAAACAGAATCATTCTGGTTTGGAATTGTAAAAAAGCATTCCCAACTTTAATACCACAGGAACATTCCAGGCAGAAACAGAGAACATCACAGAGGCAACCAGTATGTTTTGCTATTTAATATCTGGCGGAGTAGTACATTTCAGTCTTTATAGCCTTCAGCATTCCTGAGGCATAGCAGAGAAAGGAAACTCTGGCAGGGAGGTCCACATGCCCCATTGGAACATGATGGGTTTTCCTTCATTCATTTAGAATCATAGAACGGTAACAGCATAAAAGGAGGCTATTCAGTCCTTCATTTTTTAAAATAATTCATTTCATGAGATGTGGATATCACTGGCAAAGCCAGCATTTGTTACCCACCCCTAATTGCCCTTAAGCTGAGTAACTTGCTAGGCCATTTCAGAGGGTAGATAACCATGGCATCATTACTGAGGCTAGCTTTCAATTCCAGGGGGAGAATTTTCTCCCCGTCGGGCAGGCCAGTTGGGAGCGAGCAGGCGCGGGCGGGCGGGCTGCGCGTTGCCATTTTATGTGGAGAGGCCAATTAAGGCCCGTCCAGCGTGATGTGTGCCTGGTAGCGCTCAGCGTTACCTGTGAGGGTGGGAGAGGAGGGAGAGTCGGGGCCTGCGCTCTTTTGTGCATGCACACAAAAAAGCGCAGAAATCTCCCTGAGGCATGGAGCTGCCTCAGCGAGATTAATTTCAGAATGAGAATTTTTAATAAAGAAGGTAAAAAATAATTTACACATGAGCTGGAACATGTTTATGAAATGTATGAACACTATTTATTAATTTCATAAACCCTTCATGAAACCTTATACCGCCAGTGGATGAGGTTTCATGAAAAATGTAAAAGCCACCTGGGTTCTTTGCCTGCCCTCCAACCTTAAGGTTGGACAGGCAGCCCTGTCAAGTGGGTTAATTGTTTTATTAATGGCCTTAACAGGCCTTTGAAAGCGACTCCAGTGCATGCCAGCTGAATGAAAGATTGGAAAGATGCACAGTGATGTTGGGACGCAAGCCAAACAGAAGATTCTGCCCCAGATTTTTATTAGTTAATTGAACTTAAATTCCACCAGCAGCAATGGTAGGATTTGAACCCACATCCACAGAGCATGAGCTTGGGCCTCTGGATTACAGGCCCAGTGATATTACCACTACACCACCAGTAAGAGTAAATTAGTTAATCCCAATCCCCCAATATTTCCCTGCCCCATAATTTATTTTCTCTTCAGGTGCTTGTCTAATTTATTTTTGAAAGCCACAATTGAATCTGTCTCCATCACACTCTCAGGCACTGCATCCAGATCTTACCACTTGCTGTGTGATGAAGTTTTCCCTCATGTCACTGTTGGTTACTTTTGTCATTCACCTTAAATCGGTGTCCTCTGCTTATCAATGCTTCTACTAATGGACACAATTTATCCCTATCTACTCTGTCCAGACCCCTCATGATTTTGAACACTTCTATCAAATTTCCTCTCAGCCTTCTTTTTTTCAAGGAAAGCACCCCAGCGTATTCAATCTATCAATGTAACTGAATTCTCTCATCCCTGGAAACATTCTCGCAAACCTTTTCTGCACCCTCTCTAAAGCAGTTACATCCTTCCTAAAGTGTGCTGCCCAGAATTGAACACAATATTCCACTTTATTTTTTATTTATTTAGTAAATGCAAATCCCCAAAGCCAAGCGATAGCCTCCTCAATTGCTGATTTGAAGGTGATTAGTCCACCACTTAGTTTGTAGAGGGGACACTCCTCGGTAATGTGCAGCATTGTTTGTATCTTTCCACAGATGCATAAGGGATTTGTACTGAGGCCTCAGCAGTGGGGGTTGGCTGAACAGGGTCCTGGTCTGTCCTGAGCCTCTTTAGCAAGGACCACATCGCTGTGTTAGTTCAAAGCCTGTCATTCGACAGATGGGGCTTGTTAATGACTTCCTGTGTTTCCCATTCCCTGATGCAAACGATGTCTGCTGGTAGACCTTGCGCAGGAAGGGTGCTCCATATAGGGCATGAGATGGAAGTCAGGCAGTAGGTTGGTTGATCAGAGTCCACTTGCTAATCAATCAGCACTCTCTTCTCTTATAGTATAAATTATTGTTTTCCTCTTATATTGGCATTCTTGTGAAGTGCCCTGATGAGTACAAGACAAAAAGCTTCGACATGTCCCTTTTTTCAGCAATACTCAAGTTTTGTGCTACCAAATGAGTATTAGATATTTTTTGGCATGATTTAGCCTTAAAAATGTTGAACTTGTGGGTCTTGCCAAAAAAATTTGCAAGCCTCTGCTTTGATGGATAAATCCCTTCTACTGTGCACTACTGAGCCATAGGTATGTTCCAGACTCACTTCACAGTCCATACTGAGTATGCTAATCTCAGTTTAGGAGACAACAGGAGCAATAAATTTGGTCTTGATGAAGTGAGGGAGGCAGAAAACAGGAGACTATTGGCCAGGTAGCTTGACATCTGTCATGGGGAAGTTATTAGAATGAATCATTAAGGGGGTTATAGCTGGGCACTTAGAAGAGCTCAAGGCAATTGGGAAGAGTCAGCATGGTTTTGTGAAAGGAAAATCATGTTTAACCAATTTATTGGAGTTTTTTGAAGGAGTAACATGCGCAGTGGATAAAGAGGAGCCTGTAGACACATTGTACTTGGATTTCCAGAAGACATTTGATAAGGTGCCATGTCAAAGATTATTACAGAAAATAAAAGCACAGGGTGCAGGGGGGCCAACATATTAACATGGATAGAAGATTGGCTGGCTGGCAGAAAGCAGAGAGTATGCATTAATGGGTCTTTTTCTGATTGGCAGGATGTGATGAGTGGAGTCCCGCAGGGGTCTGTACTGGGGCCTCAACTTTTTACGATTTACATCAATGACTTAGATGAGACAAATGAAGGCATGGTAGCTAAATTTGCAGATGACACAAAGATAGGTAGGAAAGTATGTTGTGAAGAGGACATGAGGAGGTTGCAGATGGATATAGATAGGTTGAGTGAGAGGGGAAAGAACTGGCAAATGGAGTTTAATATGGGAAAATTTATAGTTGTTCACTTTGGCAGGAAGAACAAAAAAGCAGAGTATTACTTAAATGGAGAACGGCTGCATCATTCTGAGGTGCAGAGGGATCTAGGTGTTCTAGTACATGAGTCACAAACAGTTAGTATGCAGGTACAGCAAGTAATTAAGGAGGCTAATGGAATGCTATCCTTTATTACGAGAGGGATTGAACATAAAAGTAAGGATGTACAGAGCATTGGTGAAACCGCACCTCGAATATTGTGTGCAGTTTTGGTCTCCTTGTTTAAGGAAGGATGTAAGTGCATTGGAGGCGGTTCAAAGGAGATTTACTAGATTGATATCTGGAATGAGCGGGCTGTCTTATGGGGAAAGGTTGGAAAGACTGGGCTTGTTTCCACTGGAGTTTAGAAGAGTGAGGGGTGATTTGATTGAAGTATACAAGATCCTAAATGGCCTTGACAAGGTGGACGTTGAAAGGATGTTTCCTCTTGTTGGTGAGTCCAGACCTAGCAGTCAGTGTTTTAAAATTAGGGGTCGCCCTTTTAGGACAAAGATGAGGAGAAACCTTTTCTCTCAGAGGGTTGTGCAACTTTGGAATTCTCTGCCTCAGAAGGTGGTTGAGGTGGGGTCATTGAATATTTTTAAGGCAGAGATAGATAGATTTTTGTTAGGCAAGGGAATCAAAGGTTATCAGGGTTAGATGGGAATGTGAAAACTGAAAGACAAGAAGGTCAGCCATGATCTTATTGAATAGTGGAGCAGGCTCGAGGGGCTGAATGGTCTAGTTCTGTTCCTGTTTCCTATGTTGTTATGTTCCTCAGAGGTCTCCACTCCTGCTCTTGTTTGATATGCAATGACTTTTGCTGGAAAGCATATACGTAGAGATTAGTATCAAACTCGGTGACAATGCTTCCCACAGACAAATTGCTGGTACTCACTACTTCAGCTCATGAATCAAACAGAGTCATATGGGCAAGGCGCTGGAGGGTAATTGACACCTATGTAAGTGCATTCCAGTATAAATCAGTGGTTGGAATCATCCCAGATTTGCACAAAGTGCAGTAGTGGGCAGGAAAAAAGTCGCTTTACCTGCCGGCCGCAATAGCAGGTTGTCACGCCGTATCGCCCCATTTCCGCCTCATTAATTATGCAGCCACAGGAAACATGCCATCTCACTGGCGGGCAGTCTTCAATTTGCCTGCCATGCCATTATCCCACTGCTTCCTCATGCCATATTTAAACTGCAGTCACGCACACACTTCTCAATGCTTGCAGTCCAGGAGGGCACTGGTGAAGACATGGCCCCAAAAGCCATGAAGATTGCAGCTCCCCGGTTCACTGACACATCCCTGGGACGCCTTCTGGACACAGTGGAGGCCTGCCACGATGTCCTCTACACCTGCTCTGGCCACATAAATCTCCCCACTCTGGCTTGGGAGGCAGCGGCAGAGATGGTCAGTGCCAATACTGCACACAAGAGGTCAGCCATCCAGTGCAGAAAACGGATGAATGATCTCATCCGTGCCACCAGGGTAAGGCAACTATCTTGTCACTCTAAACTCACACACTCACAAGGCCATCACACATTCACTGTCATCTCACTCACTGCCAGCTCAAGCGGCATCACCACTCACTCTCTCACACACACCCTCACATCACCATCTGGCCTCATCTCCTCTGGAGACTTCCTCCTCAGCCCGCATCACCTTGAGGCCACCTGCACAGACACACCCTGAGATACCTTCCTTACCCAGTACAGCCCTCATCCTGCAGCCTCTTCCCTTGCCTGAGGCCACTTCTCCCCCTTCTCCAAGCAAGCCCTGGCCCTGCAACCGTTGAAAAGCCATCCCCACCTTACGGCTGGTCTGGTAGGTAGAGACCTGCCCGTGAGCCCCCCTAAAAATGATATGGTGCTGCCTGTGAAGCCTGGCGCAGATGGCCACAAGTGCTGCCCAAAACAAAGTAGGCAAACAAACCTTGAAGTCCTGAGCGAAGTGTAGCTCGCCAGGTGCTCGTCGCTTATGTACAGTTTTGAAACATGTTGATGTGGTGCCCAGATGATCCAGTGTGGGGGGATGATTCCAGCGAGCAGGGTTTATAATGAGATGCTAAAGTATTGAAATTAGTTTTCCAATGTGCAGTGGCGGGAAATGCAGCCCTCCATTGACAGGTGGAGCAGATGATCGCAAACTGGTTTCACGATGGTGTGAAATTGGTTTTTGGCCTTCTGGCCATATTGCCCCCTCCCCCTCCCTGCCATATCGTCCCCTCCCCCTCCCTGCCCACCATGACAACTGACGCCAATGGGGCCGGAAAATTCCAGCCAGCGTTTTTAGCAGAGAAAGAGAAAATTGGAGGGAAGAAAAGCAAAAAGATACATTCTACTCTGACAAAGTACTGAATGCATGTCTCAAATCCTCCTTTGGTGGTTAATGGGTCAAAGGACAACTCCATCCTAATTATTATGCAGATAAGCTGAATGGTCACTTACCATTCTAACTTCCTGTGAGTTCCTTGGTGTGGTTCTGAAAGAGAAATGTATAATTGTGTCACCCTAGTTTATAAAAACTCAGGGGACAATTTTCAAATGCTCCTTAATTTTATTGCAATATTTTTGCGAATATATTTAATGTCTGTTGAGGAACGGGATGTCAGCCCTGGAAGTTCAGGTATGGCGCCCACAGTTTCTTTGTAAGGTGTTACGTGGGTTATGTACAAACTGAAACCCCATATACTCTGCCCTAAGATGTGCCTTAACCTCACTAAATTTCAGAAGTCGTTTGACTGCAGTTAGCAAGATGCTCAACTCTGTGTTGTGGCACAACACAACTAGAAATTAGAAGGAAATAAAACTTATTTCACCTGGGAACCTTAAACCAGCAGGCCGATGAGACTTGGACCTTAAATTTAGATTAGATTCTAATCTGGGCTCTGAGCTAAAAGGAGAGTGTGCACCATGTTGTCCAGTTCTAGTCATTCAAAGGACTTCCAAGGAAAGCTTGAATCCTACCATTTGTCAAATTATTTACACAAAAACACAAGGGCTTTCACCAAATAAGAGCTCACAAAGTGGCTGCGAATTAATTTAGGTTTGTAAACTTCAGTTAAATGTGAAGTGAACGAAAGCAAGCTACTGAATGATGAGGGAATCAGCATGTATTGAAAATTTACCCCCTAAGAGGAATTCAGTGTTGCTTTTGGCAAAGTTTCCTGAGCTCCTCTACAGCATCAAGCAACTGGAATTTAACAACATCTACAAGGGGCTACAATGTTATAGCAATTTTAAAGCAGAATCATTTGCACTTCAATCTCTTGCATTTGAACAGGAGCCACAGCCTTGCATTTTCCCATCTCTGGAACTCTCTTCCTCAAAAGGCAGTGTTTGAATATTTTTAAGGCAGAGCTGGATAGATCCTTGATTAACAAGTGGGTGAAAGATTATTGGGGGTAGGGAGGAATGTGGGGTTGAGGTCACATTCAGATTAGCCATGATCTTATTGAATGACAGAGCGGGTTTAAGGGGCCTGAGGGCCTATTCCTGCTTCTAATTCGTATGGTTGTATGTATGATCATGAATAGTTTTTCCAGTTGCAAACAAGTCATAAAACACCAATTTGTAAAAAATGTGTGATTTGAAAATGGTCACATAACCATATATGAATCCTCTAAAATTGTTTACCTCCACTCAAGAATAATTGTTAATTGTTATGTATAGTTTTGAATACTAACAGGAATGCTTACAAGGACACAGGTGAAAGAAAAAATAGAATAGGAAGTAACCTTTCAGCTTATCCTCATTGAATAAGTAAGGTGGAGTTGACCATCAACTTGATGCTTTTTCTACAAAGGTAAAATAGCCTCATCGATAACCAAAGTATTTTAATTCTTTATACTCATCAGCTCCCAACTTACCACTTTCACTTTTGCTGCATGTCTTCCCATCCTCTTTGAGATAGAAGCCTTCCTTGCACGCACATTGGTAGCTCCCTGGTGTGTTGAGACAGATGTGAGAACATACAGTTCCATTGCTTTTGGCACATTCATCAATATCTGTCAAATCAACATTTAATATATACAACACGAGTTAATGAGCTGAAGAAAATTGTTTTAACATTAAATTGCTTTAAAATTATTTTTTCCAGCCTCCTTTATGGCATAACTGATTAAGATAATAATAATAATCTCCAGATTACCCCAAGGCCATGTGCTAGTGAGTATAGGAAAATACATCAGATGAATACGTGGCTGGAAAGATGGTGCAGGAGGGATGGCTTCAGATTTCTGGAGCATTGGGGTGGGCTTTGGCGAAGGTGGGATCTGTACAAACCGGACAGTCTACACCTGAACAGGACCGTGAAGAATATCCTCACAGAAGGATAGTGCTAGCGTTGTTGGTGAGGGTTTAAACTAGATTGGCAGGGGCATGGGAACCTGAGGGCAGAATCAGATAGGACAAATTCAGAGCAGGGAATGGGAGACAGAAAATTAGCGAGTGACTCTGAAAGACAAAAGAAGCAAAGGTTAAAATGTATTTCCTGTACACCTGTATTTGGCAGTGTTAAAAGGTACATATTATATAAATGCAAGGAGTATAGAAAATAAATCCAATGAACTGAGGGCACAGATAGACACATGGCAACATGACATTACTGCTATAAGAGAAACCTGGCCAGTCAGCCTTACTTCGGTGGTGGGCAAATTATTAGAATCAATTCTGAGAGACAGGATAAACTGTCACTTAGGAAGGAACGGATTAATCAGGGATAGTCGGCATGGTTTTGTTAGGGGAAGGTCCTGTCTTATTAGTTTAATCAAATTTTTTGAGGAAGTAACAAGGAAGACTGACGAGGGTAGTGCATTGGATGTTGTCTACATGGATTTTAGTACAAGGTCCCACATGGCAGACTGGTCAGAAAAGTAAATGCCCATGAGATACAGGGGAATGTGGCAAGTTGAATCCAAATTTGGCTCAGCGACAGGACACAAAGGGTAGTGGTTGATCGATGTTTTTGTGAATGGAGAACGGTTTCCAGTGGTGCTCCACAGGGCACAGTGTTGGGACCCTTGCTGTTTGTTGTATATATTAACGATTTGGGCTTAAATGTGGGAAGTATGATTTGGAAGTTTGCAGATGACACAAAAATTGGCCATGTAGTTCATAGTGAAGAGGATAACTGTCAGTTCCAGAATGATATCAATAGTTTGGTTGAGTGGGTGGAAAAGTGATAGTTGGAATTCAGTTCAGAGGAGTGTGAGGTAATACATTTGGGGATGGCAAACAAAGCTAGGGAATACACAATAAATAGGAGGATGTTGAGAGAGGTTGAGGAAGTGAGAGACCTTGGAGTGCATGTCCAAAGGTCCCTGAAGGTGACAGGACAGGTGGATAATGTGGTGAAGAAACCCTACGGAATGCTTTCTTTTATTGGACGAGATATTGAATACAAGAACAGGGGTGTATTGCTGGAACTGTAAGAAACACTGGTTAGATTACAGCTGGAATTTTGTGTATAGTTCTGGTCACCACATTACAGGAAGCACATAATTGCTCTGGAGAGAGTTCAGAGGAGATTTACAAGAATGTTGCCAGGGCTTGAAAATTTCAGCTATGAGGCAAGATTGGATAGGCTGATAAAAACAAAAAACTACTACGGATGCTGGAAAGATTGGATAGGCTGAGGTTGTTTTCCTTAGAATAAAGGAGGCTGAGAGTTAACTTAATTGAGATGTACAAGATTATGAGGGGCCTAGATAGAACAGACAGGAAAGACTTGTTTCCCCTAGCGGAGATGTTGATTACCAGGCAGCATAGATTTAAGGTGATTGGTAAAAAGATTAGAGGGGACATGAGGAACAACTTCTTCACCCAGAGGGTGTCTGGAATTTGCTGCCTGGTTCAGTGGTGGAGGCAGAAACCCTCAACTCTTTTAAAAGGTACCTGGATCAGCACCTGAAGTGCTGTAACCTGCAAGGCTATGGAGCAGGTGCTTGAAGGTGGGAATAGAATGGCCGGCTATTTTTTTCTTTTTCAGATGGTGCAGACGCAATGGTGCCGTAACTTTTCTATGGTTCTACAGTGGAAGCTGAGTCATACAAACCAGAAAATTCCCAAGATTGATTCCTGGTGTGAGGTGAAATAGTGGATCTGAGCCGAAATAGTATAAGGGATGCTGCAATTAACCGCAGGGTCTCTGTTTTAAGGAGAAAATTTGCTACAAATCTTGTAGTTGATTATTATCCGGTTATCCTTAATGAAATATCCTTCAAAAATCCACCAATCTCTGTCTCAAATACATTCATCCCTCATCCATGTTCCTGAAACAGGGCTCAGCATGAATGCAGGCCACAATTCTACCCATGAGTTAAGGAATGGGCAGATGATATTTGCATGAGCTGAAGTTTACAGATGATGGGCAATAGGGGCAGAATTGGAATAGTTATCCCTGGGGCTGATAAAGGCATCGCCAAAGATTTCAGCAGGAAATAGGCAGAGTCAGAGACAGGCAATATTATGGAGGTGGAAAGTACTAATTTTAGTTATGGAGAGGATATGGAATCAGAAGCTTGGCTCAGGGTTAAATACAATGCCAAGGCGTTCAACCTGAGACAGTGGCCATGGAGAGGGATCGAATTGGTGGTGTGGGTATGGACTTTCTGGTGGGGCCAAAAATTATGGCTTTGGTATTCCCAATATTTAACTGGAGAGAACTGTGGTTTGTCCAAGGCTGGAGCAGCCTGACAATACAAAGGCATTGGAGCAGTCTTTACAAATGGAGGAGAGATAGAGCTGGGTGTACATGTGGAAAAAGACCTTGGTCTTTGAAAGATGTTGGTTATAAGCTACAGGAGAATGTCATGAGGATCCATGAGGAACTTGAGAAAAGAAGGACAGGAAGGGGAATCATTACTTGAGATGTTCTGGTTATGTCTTAGATAGAGGGCATTTAGCATAAACTTAAGTGCTAGCACATAAGCCATGATACATTAAAAATAAAAAAAATAAAATAAAAATGAAAGAGTTGAAGAAATAAACTTCAGAAAAACAGGCAGACACAATAATCACAGAATCGCAGACACAATAATAACAAACTTTAAAAGCATAAATTTTATGAACTTATGCTCCTGCTGCAACATTTTGCCTATTTGCAGTATTTATCATGAATGGACTTTCTTTAACTCTTACTGTAATTTGAAACATAATAACATAAGAAATAAGAGTAGGAGTTGGTCGCTCAACCCTTGAAGCCTACTCCTCTATTTAATATGATCATGGCTGATCTCCTACCTCCTATCCCACCAACCCTTAATCCTCTTGGTATTCAAAATTCCACAAATATCTGTCTTGAATGCCTTCATCAACTAAGCATGCACAGCCCTCTGTGATAGACAATTCCTAAGATTCACAACCATTTGAGTGAAGAAATTTCTCTTCATCTCTGTGCTAAATGTTTGACTCCTTATTCTGAAATGGTGTCCCTAGTTCTAGATTCCCCAGCCAGAGGAAACATCCTCCCAAGGCCTTTCCTGCAAAGGTCATTATGAATTTTATGTTCCAATGAGATCACCTCCCATTCTTCTAGATTACAGGGAATATAGGTCAAACCTATGAAATTGCTCCTCATAGGAAAATCTTCTTACCGCAGGAATTAATCTAGTGAATCTTTATTACACTCCATCTGAGGCAGATATATCCTTCCTTAGAATTCCATTCCAGTATATCTTTGACTCTTCTGAGCCACACCCACAAGTCAATGGGTCACTATTTGACCTACAGCTGGGGCCTGGTTGACAGATGCCAGGGAGTGACCACATGCCAATGGGCCTCCATACCGTATCTCTGGGGGCCAAGGCTCCTCTGAGAGTCCCTGAAATTCAGCCTAGGACCATAGAGGCTTGGCAGAGCTGGCAGGACAGACTTATGTCGCGGTAAGCTTGGCAGTGGCAGTGGATCATACAATTGCACTTGATGCATAACATCACTCTGTGCCAAAACCACTGACACACTGACTACACGCACAGCACCATTCAGTTCGATGGCTCTATCTCTGACAGTTTTCAGATCAAGAGTGGAGTGAAACAGAACTGCATCTTAGCCCTGACTTTGTTTGATATCTTTTTTTCTGTCCTACTAACCTATGTTTTCCCTGCTGACATGGGAAGTTGTACCTCTATACACAATCAGACATGGAATTCTTCAATCTATCAAGACTGAAAGCTAAGACACAAGTGCTGAATGTCCTGATCACAGAACTTCCGTGTGCTGATGATGCTACACTAGTAACCCAGACAGAAAACCAGATCCAAAGGCTCATTAATCATCTGTCCCATGCTTGTGTTTTGTTCTCCCTCACCATCAGTGTCAATAAAACTGTAGCTATGGGCAGGATGTTGTGTCTCCACCTGTAATCAGACTCAACAACACACCACTGGAAGCAGTCAGGAAATTCTGCTACCTTGGATCTATGGTGACATACAACCCACCTCTTGAGGAAGAGCTCAGTACATGTATTGGAAAGACAACTGCCAACTTTGGCTGACTAACAAAATGGGCATGGAAACAAAATAAACTGACTTGCAGGACCAAAATGTTTATCGACAATGCCTGTATCCTCAGCATATTGCTGTATGGCAGAGACGCCTGGATGATTTGCACCTACTAAGACCATTACAGGCTGAATAATTTTCATGTCCGGTGTCTATGACACATCCTTGGCATCACATGGAAAGCCAAAGTCACTAATGAAGCATTCCTTTCTCCAACAAACATGCCAAGCATGCTAGCACTAATCAAACAAAGAAGGCTCTGCTGGCTTGGACATGTGCACAGGATGAAAGATGGCTGCATCCCAAGGATATGCTATATGGGGAGGTAGCCCATGGCAAGTGACCAGGAGAGTGCCCAAAGTTCCATTTCAAGGATATTGTGAAAAGAGACACGAAAACCCTCAACATCAATCATGACATGTGGGAATCTAGCTGGCAATCGATGTAAATGGTGACCACAGCGGTGGCAGGAGTTCGTCACCTTGACAGGACACTGCGTCAGAAGTTCCAAAGCAGATGCCAGCCCTGCAAACAAAGCATCAGCAGAGATCATTGTGCCACTACTGGAAAGTGATAACTTCATATGACGCACTTGTAGCTGACTTTGTCTTTCCAGAATTGGAAATAAAAGCCATAAAAGAAGTGCAGCAGATGATCTCACCTCACTAAAGTTCTGAAACAGCATTCCCATCATCTCCTGCAGATGGAAGAATGCCATCAACAAGGCAAGGAGACCAAAACTGTACACAGTACTCCAGGTGTGGTCTCACCAAGGTCCTATTTAAATACAGTGGCATTTTTCACTCTTATACTGCAATCTGTTTATAATATAGGATAATACATAATTCATTTTCCTAATTATTTTCTGTACCTACATGTTAACTTTCTGTGGTTCCTGTTTGAAGGGTATCCTGTGAATGTATGCTAGAATATGTGCTAGAAGCCACATTTATTCAGACACAGTGCCCTGTCCTTTGCAGATATAAGGAGCATGTCCACACATTGCACCTTTTCCGACTGAACAAAAACTTGAGGGACAGCCATTCTCTGGTTTATTCCCCAGGGCAATACCTTGACTAATCAGAGTCGAGCTGCCTGGTTTGAATTTGAAACAAAAGCTTGCAAGTTAACAGTTCACTGTTTTCTGCTGCATTCTCCATGGCAACACCTTTACCAGTCAGAGTCCACTAGCTAACCAATTGGTACTCGCTTCTCATGCAGTATAAATTGTTGTTCCCTTTACTGTTGGTTTATCTTGTAAGCTGTCCTGATGAATGCAAGATGAAAATCTTCCATAGCATGTCTCTTTTTTCAGCAATATTCCGCTTTTCTAGTTTTCCTATTAAAGGGAATAACTTCACACTTCTCCACATTATATTTTTTTCTGCCATGTTCTTGCCCACTCAAGTGGTGCTTTCACATCTAACATTGTATCATCAGAAACTTGGGGCAGAATTTTACTGTCCCCCACCAGCAGGTTTGCATGAGGAGGTGAGAATGCATAAAATTCCCTGGCTAGCCTTCCTGCTGCCTTCTCGCCCCCAACCTGTCTGCAATTTTTCGTGGGAGAGGCGAGGCTGGGGGCATGAAATTTGTTATCGTGAATCTCTACATGTGTATCAAAGCTTTTACAATCTGTTTTTAACATCCCTTGATAGGTGACTTTCATGTTCCATTTCGTCTCTCCTTAGTAATTTCTTGGTCATCCTTTGCTGAATTTTAAATTTCCCCAATCCTCAGGCTTAGTATTCTTTTAACAGCATCATAAGCCTCTTCCTTTAATATAATACCATCATTAACTACTCTTGTTAGTTACAGTTGGGAGACTTTTCTCATTTTTTTCTTATGGGACTGCATATTTATTGTGAATTATGAATTATTTCTATAAATATTTGTCATTGCGTACATACGTACAGGCGTCAACTCGAAGCCTGGCAGACACCATCCTTGTTTTGAGGAACTAACGATGATGACTGTAATATCGCTTAGTCTAGTTTTCCAATTTAGCTTTACTAACTCAGTCCTTGTAACTATGTAGCTTACTTTTTGTTCAGGTTCAAGACCCTAGTTTTGTACTTAACTAAATCACTCACAAACATAATATAAAATTCTATCAATCTTTCCCTGTGGCTCCTTTACTACAAAGTTATTAATTAAAGCTGTATAATTGGACAACTTCAGATTTAAAAGAGCCTGACCCCTCTTTCGACATACTGATCCAGAAAATTATCTTGAATGCATTCCATGATCTTGTCCTCTATACTATTACTTCAAATTTGGTTTGCCCAGATTTACGACCTGAGGACACAGGATTGTGCTTCTATGTTACTAAATTTTTAGGCTGATCTATTCTTGTTTTTCCCTTAAAGATAAAAGATGGATTCTGTTTGCAATAATCTTCACTCAACAAGCATGTTTAGTAGGTTTTTGGTGGCTTGCTAGATGGGCTGCTTCACACCAGGTAAACAACATCAAAGACCCTCCCTCATGCTTGTATCTTCAACTAAATAATAACCAGCTAACTGATTTTACTTGACAAAATAGCTATTCAGACGTACACAATGCGATTGATATAGTTTGTGAACTCTTTTATGAGAGTAAGTAAGTGTGGTATAGCAATGGGTTCATTGGTAGATGTTTAAAGCTGTGATGTTTGTAGAGGGGTGATGGGTAAGAGTTGGCTTGAATTCAATGGTTCAAGTGTTCATACTGACCAATACAATATGGCTTTTCTCTGTTTCTGTGTTTCACACGGTCAAAGTAGTATCCCAGGTAACATGTACATAGCACTCTGCCAAAGTTATCAGTGCATTGTTGTTCACACGGAGCTCCTGAGCACACATCATAGTCTGCAACGTAAACAAAAAGAGGAGAGTTATCACTGAATGAACGAAAAGATCTCGTAGAAGACTCAGAGCTTCAAGATTCAAACTGGAAAAGGATCATCCCAGGCTCAGATTTGGGACAGCTGCCGTTTACAATAAATATCAATGATTTTTATGGGGATGCTGAAAGGAACAAATCCATGTTTGTAAATAGTAGAATCAGGGAGAAGGAAATAAGGAGGAGAAATGTAACCAACTTTAGACGGTTTTTGAAATTAACAGACTAAACAATTGAAACCTAGCACAATGCCATATAAACAAATGTAAAACAATTTGCCTCAAATAACAAACCAATGTAGGCAGCAGAGGCTTTTAGACTAACACTTGTGCAGCAGAGAATCTGTAGAAATTGTTCAGGCTCTCTGGGTGAATTTTCACATATGCCCCTAGGCCAAAATTGGGCATTAGTGGGCCAGCTGCCCATTTTACATCCTGGCTCATTTTCATTAAAGTCATGTATATTGGCATATTGTGTAGAACAATCTCACAAATGATTCTAAAAACAAAGGGACCACTTCAGGTTGTTCCAAAAAAATGAAATGGCATAGATTTTATGAGGCCAGGAGGAGCTCCTTTTGCTCCTGTGAAAGTCTTCTCACCCACCACTGGTCCCTCCAAACCCTTCTTCTGGGGCTTGCCTACCCTTCTTGAAGACTGGATTTATGTCTCAGGCCCTGCTGTCAGCATGTCTGCTGTACCCACACCCCACGATTAACTTTTCTTTTGCATGTTACTTCCAGGCCAGAATTTTACATTTGCTGTGTGGGTGCATGGTAGTCCCTTGCAGCACGAAATGGTGGATGATGATGTTGGGGCGTTATCACATCACCTTGTGATATGTCATTCGGTGGGGACATCCATGAACATCAGAAGCATGCCCGCTGGCAATTAAGGGGCCAATTAAGGCATTAAATGTCCAATTGTTGAGAATTTTGAGAGGCCCGTGCACTTTTATGCTTGGAGTACAGGCCAAACGGGCAGGCGGGACTCACATTTTTTGAACTTTCTGGATCCAGGGCGGGTACAAGCGCCAGAAGGAATAGCGATGTAAAAAGGTAGGAGTTTCAAATTGAGGTGTGAGTATGTGCATTATCGTTCATTTGGGAAGATGATGGCATAGTGGTAATGTCACTGGAATAATAATCCATAGGCCAGGCCAATGCTCCGGGGGCATGGGTTCAAATCCTGGAATTTAAATTCAATTAATAAATCTGGAATTGAAAGCTAGTCTCAGTAATGATGACCATGAAACTATCATTAATTGTTGTAAAAACCCATCTGGTTCATTAATGTCCTTTAGGAAAGGAAATCTACCATCCTTATCCAGTCTAGTCTATATGTGACTCCAGACCCACAGCAATGCGGTTGACTCTTAGCTGCCCTCTGAAATGGCATAGTAAGCTGCTCAGTTCAAGGGTGATGAGGGATGGGTAACAAATGCTGGCCTTGCCAGCAATGCCCATATCCCATGACAAAATAAACATTTAGTGAAGCATTTTGTTCACTGACATTACTATAGGCAGTTTAAATCTTTGCAGAGACCCTTTTTGCAGACAAGCCCCTTGATAATTTAGATCAAACCTCTGTAAGCATAGGGTTTGAAATGGGCATTGTGTACTCTGCTAGAGGGACTTCCTCAGATGAGGAGAAAAGAGCAAGAAGGGAGAGGAGGCCAGATGTCCATACACAGCATAATAGTCTGTCTCAAGACTGAGAGGCACAACCTGAACGGGTTGAAGTCCAGCAGGCATTGCAAGGGAGATGGGGGAAGGAGAAGGCACCAATACCCTGCTGGAACAGTCTACAAGCTAAGATCCCAGCTCTCTTGACATGTCAGAAGTACAGTGCTGAATTAATTATGTTTTTATTTAGTGTGTAATGTACCCTTAAGAATAATGCTTGATAAGGAATATCACATGATCTATGGTAGCCAATAGGGGAGTAGCGCGGGCTACCTCAATAGTTAGTAGCATAGCAATAGAGTTGGAGTGGGAAGCACACATGTAGTAGCTTGTAAATAAACTTAAAGTTTCCACCCAAGACTCAACTTTATCAAAAGTGCCAACTCGGCCACCACTCACAACAAACTGGCGACGAGGATAAAACAAGGCTGAACAGAAGAAATCAAGTTGAAAAGAAACCGGCACTGTACCTCGCCCAGTGATTGTAGGCAGAAAACTCAGTTAAAATTGAAGAAGATATCCCCTCTCAAAATGCCGCAATTCGGAACAATTGATCCTTTTGATTCAGCCATAGTCGATTCATCTCATTACATAGAATGTGTCAAATTTTTTTTTTCAAGCAAATGAGATTATGGGGGAAAAGAAGTGTGATCCTCTTATGTACATGTGGGAATAAAACCTATGGGCAGCATTTTCTGGTCAGTAAACAGGGGTGGGGCCCGCTCGCCGATGCATAAAGTGACGTGGGGTGACATCAGGCATGTGTCCCGACATCACCCCACGTCATTTAGATTTTCAGTTCGGCGGGAGCGCAGCCAACTTGGCTGCATGCCTGCCGAACTGTCAACGACCTATTATGGCTATTAAAAACTAATTAATGAACTTAATGGGCCTGCCAGTCCAACCTTATGGTTGGCGGGCAGGCGAGGAGACCAGGCAGCCTTCGGATAATGCATGAAACCTCATCCACAAGCGGGATAAGGTTTCAAATCAGATTTAAAATTTCACAACATTTTTCAATAGAAGTAATGGACATGTCTCATCTCATGTGACAGTTTCACATGAGGGGACATGTCCTTAAAATTTTTTCCATCTTTAATTAGGTTTTTAAAAGTAACGCTGATCTCCCTGAGGCAGCGCTTTGCCTCAGGGAGATCTGGCTCTCTTCTGCCCGCATGCGTGAAAGAGTGCACTCACAGCTCAGGGAATCCCCCCACCCACATAGGGAGCGCTTCCAGGCAGACGTCACGCTGCGCGGGCCTTAATTGGCCCACCCACGTAAAATGGCGTTGTGCCCCTGACTGGGGGTGCCAATCGGGAACCCGTCTGCTGGCGCCCTCTCCTGCACAAATCCCCGACGGAGGGAAAATGCTGTCCTATGGTTTGTTTCGAAGTTTGACGGCACCCAGTGCTCCAGATTTGAAAAATTCCAATGAATTAATGGACCTTGTGAAGGGTCATTATCAACTAAAACCCTCAGTAATGATGCAGAGTTTCAAGATTAATTTGAGAAATAGAGCTCCGGGTGAGACAGTTGCATGCTATGTGGTAAATTTGAAGCAGCTAACGGAACATTGTGAGTTTGGTACATCTATAAATGACATGCTCAGAGATTGTATGGTGTGTGGTGTGAATGAGGACACTATTCACAGAATCACAGTGCAGAAGAGGCCCTTCGGCCCATCGAGTCTGCACCGACACGTGAGAAACACCTGACCCACCTACCTAATCCCATTTACCAGCACTTGGCCCATAGCCTTGAATGTTATGACGTGCCAAGTGCTCATCCAGGTACTTTTTAAAGGATGTGAGGCAACCCGCCTCCATCACCCTCCCAGGCAGTGCATTCCAGACCATCACCACCCTCTGGCTAAAAAAAGTTTTTCCTCACACCCCCCCTAAACCTCCTGCCCCTCACCTTGAACTTGTGTCCCCTTGTGACTGACTCTTCAACTCTGCTCCCTATCCACCCTGTCCATGCCCCTCATAATCTTGTACACCTCGATCAGGTTGCCCCTCAGTCTTCTCTACTCCAACGAAAACAACCCAAGTCTATCCAACCTCTCTTCATAACTTAAATGTTTCATCCCAGGCAACATCTTGGTGAATCTCCTCTGCACCCCCTCCAGTGCAATCACATCCTTCCTATAATGTGGCGACCAGAACTGCACACAGTACTCCAGATGTGGCCTCACTAAGGTTCTATACAACTCCAACATGACCTCCCTACTTTTGTAATCTATGCCTCGATTGATAAAGGGAAGTGCCTTTTTCACCATCCCACTAACATGCCCCTCTGCCTTCAGTGATCTATGGACACATACGCCAAGGTCCCTTTGTTCCTCAGAATTTCCTAGTGTCATGCCATTCATTGAATACTTCCTTGTCAAATTACTCCTTCCAAAGTGTATCACCTCACACTTTTCAGTGTTAAATTCCATCTGCCACTTATCTGCCCATTTGACCATCCCATCTATATCTTCCTGTAGCCCAAGACACTCAACCTCACTGTTAACCACCCAGCCAATTTTTGTGTCATCCGCAAACTAATCCTACCCCCTACATAGTCATCTATGTCCTTTATATAAATGACAAATAATAGGGGACCGAGCACAGATCCCTGTGGTACGCCACTGGACAATGGCTTCCAGTCACTAAAGCATCCTTCTGTCATCACCCTCTGTCTCCTATAACTAAGCCAATTTTGAATCCGCCTTATCAAATTACCCTGTACCCCATGTGCATTTGCCTTCTTTATAAGTCTCCATGTGGGGCCTTGTCAAAGGTTTTGCTGAAATCCCTATAAACTACATCAACTGCACTACCCTCATCTACACACCTGGTCACCTCCTCAAAAAATTCAATCAAATTTGGTAGGCATGACCTCCCTCTGACAAAGCCATGCTGACTATCCCTGATCAAACCTTGCCTCTCCAATTGGAGATAGATTCTCTCCTTCAGATTTTCTCCAATAGTTTCCCCACCACTGACGTGAGACTCACTGGCCTGTAGTTCCCTGGCTTATCTCTACAACCCTTCTTAAATAGCGGAACCATATTCAGAAAAGATTATTTTCCGAAGTGAATTTGGATTTCAAGGAGACGCTCGAGATAGCACTGGTCATGGAAAGTGCAGTAAGAGATTCAAAAACAATACAGGGTGCTCAAAATGGTGCCGCCTTCCACATCGGACTGGAAATCCCAGCTGAAAACGGCGCAAAAATACAAGACTCTGCCAAGAAGCAAGAATTAGCCGAAGAATAGGAAAAAATAACTTAGCAGCAAAATCAAAGAATAATTTCAACAGAGGTGGAAACAAGCAGTCTTTTAATGATTGGTATATTAAAAAAATCGAATGCTATTATTGCCACAGGAATGGGCATATAATGAGACATATCAGGAAAGATTCAACCAAGCTTGTAAACAAAAGAAGCCCAGTGAAATCTAGAATGTAGGAGAGCCTGAAACAACAAATTCAGACATTTACGCATTGTTTCATCTGAAAGTTGGAAAGACAGAACCAATGAGTCATGGTGAGAGGAAATGGCAAACCTGTTAGAATGGAAGTGGATACGGGAGCTTCCACTACAGTAATTGGGGAACATATTTTCAGATATTTGAATAATGGTGAACATCGATTAAGTTTAGAAGAAACAGCTGCCAAACTAAAAACATACACATGTGAAGACATCCAAGCCAAAGGCATAAGCAGAGTAACTGTCCATTATGGAAGCCAATCGGCAAAGCTACCAGTTTTTGGTATTGAAAGGCAGAGGACCAAGCCTTCTAGGGTGAAACTGGATAAGGGAAATCAACCTTAAGTGGCCACTGGGATTCCAAAAGGAAGCTGGAAGCATTCCTGTTTTGAAAAAGGAGTGTGTAAGGATTCAACAACCTGAAGAAGTGCAGACTGTCTTAAGTCAACACCTGGAAGAGCAGCAGAAGGAACTCGAAGAGACCATGCTTGATGACAGAGTTCGAGACAAGGTGAGCAACCTTCAACGGGAAAAAGAAAACCTGCTGAAAGACCTTCACACACTACAAGATTCCCTCTTGTCAAAGTGTGTTCCTTCTGGATAAGTATGAAGAGAAACAGAAAGAATTCAGCACGTCTCTGAATAAACTGAAGAATGAGTTGGCAGAGAGCAACAACAATGCTCTATTTTCCAGAAGGCAGCAAACAAAAAGAAAAAAAGAGACGGAAGAGCTGAAGAGCCAGCTAAATGAAGCCAAAGAGGCTTTGAAAGCACAAGTCGCAGAATGTTCTAAGAAGCAGACACTGAGCTCAGACAAGTTGAGCTTGCTTCTGAGAGAAGCCTGGCCAATAGTAAAGTCAAAAAGAAGGCCGGGATTAAAGTCTGCGCGAGGAACAAGAAGGTATGTAGAAAGAAGATACGGAAATACTAATAGGACTTTAATCCTGGCAGCTTACGAATGCAATTTCATACATAGGCCTGGCAATCAAATCGCAAATGCCGATGCACTTAGTCATTTGCCTTTACAGGAAAATGATGAGGACGTCCCAGTTCCACAGGAACATATTTTATCGTTAAATTTCTTAGTTTCCTCACCGGTATGTGCACGACAAATCAGAGACTGAGGATGAAGCTAGAGCTGACTCTGAGGAGGACCCTGCTCAATCTCAGGGTTATGAAGAAGATCCAGTCATGAGGATGATTATGAGAGCCAGGGAGACCAGGGAGGCCTTGATTCAAAAGAGTTTCCAGTGGGACTCCAAAGTCAGGACCGCAAATCTTTGCAAATAGACTGTTACCTTAATGCTTGGGCTGATGAGATCTTCCTGACACCATCTTCTCCTGTCCCTCCCTCTGAAATACACTGTCTAGCCCAATCGATGTCTTCACAGAGTTGTAGATTTCCTCTCTAGCTATCATATAAAGCATAGTAAGGCCATTTGACATGATGTCACATTTTAATAGTGATGTGTGACAGCTACATACAACATTACACAAGTGACAATGAGAAATGATTCACCCGTGAAAGCCCTTCTGTGATTATAGTGACTTAAATTTCCGCTTATGAGTGCGACGTCTACGTGCTTCTCCCTTGCTGGCAGCTGGATTGGAGGTAGGCTGCTGACTCTGATGCCCCTTCGGCCTTGATGACTTTTGATGACTCAGGTCTTTGCACCCTGTGTGGGCCCCGACTGGACGGGAGAGACCAGCGCCATGGCTGCACGTTCCTGTCGCCGCGGTCTCCTCAAATGTGATGGTCACTGGCAGAGGGCGGAGAAGCTGCTGCCACCATCAGGAGCACCCTGAGAGGAGCTCCCAGATGCGTGGAGCTGCAGGTCATCCACCAACATAAGGGTTGTTTGAACCTACCTGCTCACCAGAGATGGACGGGCAGCTAGTAGAGTCACTAGGTGCCTCATCCATCTCTCGCATTGGCAGTGACCTGCTGAGGTCAGTGCCAATGTGTGGGCTCGCAGGTCTAAACACAACCTAAAAAATCCTTGATTGAGTTCCTGGAGCTGTCACTCCATGAGAGTCGCAACTCTCTCTATGGAGGATGCTGTGCATTCAGAGCTGTGGGTTAACACAGTGCTCATGTTCCGCATGGACTCCTCCATTACAGAGACCATGGCATGCAGACCCTCAGGGATCTCTACCAGATCTCCACATGCATTCCATTGGACATCCAGCATCTGCCACCTAACAGACAACTCCAGAGGTTCATCGTCTTTCTTGTGCTCAACATCATCCTGATCTCTAGCAATTTTCTGATTGACAGCGCCCTGGGGACTCTCTGCCTCTGCCAGCTCCTCAAGTGAGTGTGACGTGTCTACCACAGTGTACTCTACCATCTGTTCCAGAATGCTCAAATCCCACTGAAGTGCCTGTATCTGAGGCGATGCAAGGCACAGAGAGAGGATGTGATACGGGTGCATCTGGCAGGATATCATCCTCCGATATCAAGGGAGGGTCTTCCAGATCATTCTGTGGTCTGGGGGATGTTCCATCTGAGGCAGGGAAAACATATTTAAGTCTCCATCAGCATTAATGCATCAGAGTTCATGCATTCTGGTATCTTCTCAGATCCCAGACCTGGGTAAGGAATAACTTCTGAATGGACGAGCATAAGGGATTAGTGTATTTTACCTGTCAGTCTTACAGCCATTGCCCTATATCTCTCACACTCTCCAATCTCTTCCTTGTCCACTGGACTCTTACCCTCCTCCGAAACCCCAGCATCTACCCGACCAGTGGACCTTGCTGCACATTCACACACTATCTCCAGAATCTGCTCCTCTGCCGGAGTTAGCACCACCAGATTAGGGACACCACCACCAGTTCGTGCTGGCTCCTGGGCATTTTGACTCCTTTTTTCCTATAAAGACATTAGTGCTTTTGTGAGTCCCCCCTCTATACATCTGAACATTTCATCCTCCTCCCCAATATCACTGATTTAAGTGCCCATCACATTGAGAGACTTCCCCCTTCTATATATGCCCGCCATCCTGTCTACTCACATGCAGTCTTCAAGACACAGGAAGATGTACCAACTTAAACTTGGGGTTTTACACCCAGGAGCCCCAACAAGTGCAGGTACAAACACATTTCTTCAAGGTTACATGGGGATTCAATACCCTCGCAGAGTGCAGAAGGCTAGTGACCCTCTTCCTACACTGCATTCAGGTCCTTTGGACTACCCCACAGTGGTTGATTAGAGATGCCATCTCTGACCACGCCTTCTTTGTTAGGTGTGGAGGCCTCCTCTTGCCATCTCATGGCAGCAATCCCAACGATCAGTGTCATGAAGCTATTAATGTATATAACATTTTGGAAAATATTTTTCTTTTAAAATAGAGATTTAGTCTATGGGTGTGTGTCTTAATTGGATTAAACCAGCTAGTCTAGGTGCTTTGATGTGTAATTGTTTTGATATATAAGAGAGATAGAATGCATTTGCATTTTTTGAATAGAGCATTCAGGAAGTGGGGTGAAAACTGACACCTTTCTAGCAGCTACCAAGCAATGTATTTATATTACTAATAAAGTTGGCACTATGAAAGGGGTTTTATTGTCAGTGAGGTTTAGTTCAGAAGTTGCTGATACAATGAGAATTAACATTTAACGAAGCTGGTAGGTACAAGGTCAGTAGTTTTTGAGTGTGCAGAGCAGAGGCAATGTGAGATCAAAAGGCAGCTGCAAGCCTCCAACTAGCTCCACAGGAACCAAGTGAAAGAATCTCATTTTAAACTCGTAAGGTGAAAATGCTTTGCCTGGTGTTTGGTTAAGTCTATGGACAACATTTTCTCCCCATCAGTGGGGGAGTGCAGGAGTGGGTGCGGGCAAGCGGGCCTCCAATTGGCGCCCCCACTTTGGGGCACGCCGCCATTTTACATGAAGTCCGCCAGGAAGTGCGATATGTGGGGGGGGGGGGGGGGGGGTGAAATTCCCTCAGGCGGGAGTGCGCTCTTTCGCACATGCGCACGGAAGAGCACACAGATCTCCCTGAGGCAAAGTGCTGCCTCAGGGAGATTGGCTGCAATGTAAAAGTTGAATTTCAGGTGATAGAAAAATTTCCCTGCCATGTCCCCTCATGTGACACTGTCAAATGAGTTGGGACATGTCCATAACTTTTATTGAAACATTTGTTAACATTTTAAAAACCCTCATGAAACTTCATCCCGCCCATGAATGAGGTTTCATGCTTTTTCCAAGGCCCACCTGGGCTCTTGGCCTGCCCACCAACGTTAAGGTTGGACAGGCAGGACCATCAATCTGGTTAATTAGTTTTTTAGTGGCCTTAACAGGCTGAACTGAGAATCTAAATGATGCAAGGTGATGTCGAGTTGCACACCCAATGTATCCCCGCGTCATTTTACGAGCGGGCCCCACCCCCTCTCACCAACTGGAAAAACCTGCCCTATGGGTTGCTGTTGCCATAATGGAGATTAGTTTGAGAATTTATTAAAAGTTACGATAGTAGTAATCTGTAGTTATGTGTATATATTTTTTAACCTGTGTAAATTAATAAAATGTTTCACTTAGTTTAATGTAAAACCTCAAGAACGGGTGGTCTGATTCCTGAATTTAAAGTCACATCTCAAACATAACACTTAAAATTATAGGTTATGACAGTTGTTTAAACTTTTCTTCTGGGATTTTTAAACAATTCCACTTTATCAAGTGCATTGGTCATAACAACTGGTGGCTCGTCCGGGATTAATTATATTTCTGTATCCTTTATTGGTTAGGAGTTGGTACTTTAAAAGTGGTGAGACTGCAAGATGGCTTTGGCAATTGCTAAGACTTGTTTGGGAGTAGAAGAGATAACTCTGAGTGGGTTGGAGAGAATAACCAAAATTAAGTTAACAGAGTGGGCTGATAAGTTAAAATTAGGGTTACCTGCAGTGGCTAGGATATAGGATATAGTTAAAAGTATAGCACAGTATCTATAGTTAAAAGTGAAACCTGATGCTAGTGAGTCACAGCTAGAGGTAGTGAGACTTTAGTTGCAAATGAAGAAGCTTGAATTTGAACAAGAAAATGAACTGAAACAGCTTGAATTTAAACAAACAAGGGAATTAGAAATTGTGAAAATGGAGAAGGAGGAAAGGGAAATAGTGAGAGAATTCCAACTGAAAATGTTGGCAGTTAGAAAAGAGATGTCAGTAGGTGAGGAAGGATTTATCTCTAGAGTAGTACCAGTGGGGGTTTGCTTAAAATTGTATAAGCTCTTCCAAAGTTTGAGGAAAAAGATATTGAAGCATTCTTTATTTCATTTGAGAAGCTAGCCAAACAGATGAAATGGCCACAGGAAAACTGGACATTATTATTAGAGTCTATGTTGTTAGCTAGGGAGCTTGAGGTATATGCTTCACTTTCAGAAGAAATATCGGTGAATTATGATGCGGTGAAAAAAGCTATTTTGAGTGCATATGAGTTGGTTCCTGAAGCATACAGGCAGAAATTTAGGAATATGAGAAAACAGCCTGGGCAAACTTATATTGAGTTTGAAAGAGTAGAACAAAATAATTTTGACCAGTGGATGCAGGCATTAAAAATAGAGAAAACCCATGCAGCTCTGAGGGAAGTCATTCTTTTAGAAGAATTTAAAAATTCAATCCTTCGGTAGTGAGAACTCATGTGGAGGAACAGAGGTTGATTCTGCAAGACAATCAGCAGAGATAGCTGATGATTATGAGTTAGTTCATAGAGCTAAACCTTTTTTCCATCACCCTTTCAAATTGGAAAAGGATAAAAAGTGGGAAGGTGAAAAGACGGCAGGTAGTCAGGGAAGAGAAGGAGCAGCTGGAAGTTCTGAGGGAGCTTTTTCTCAGAACAAAAATGAAGAAGGCACTGAAGGTAGAAGTGACATTCGAAAATTGAGGCGTTTCATTGTAATAAAGTGGGGCACACTAAATCAGTGTGTTGGAGGTTGCAGGAAAAATCTGTAGGAATTATTGGGGTACAGAAAAGCTCTGGAAGTAAAAGTACTGTGGGTTCTGAGGTTTAGGCACAGGAGAAACCAGTGGTTTGTGTACAGGTGAAACAGGGAGATTCAGTGAAAGGTAAAGAAGTGGGAATGTGTTCACAGTTTACTCAAGAGAATTCTGGGGAGCAGGCTGCAGAAATGTTTAAAGATTTTGTATGTGAAGGGCAAGTCTTTCCATGTGTACAGGGTGGAGTAGGTAAAGATGTTAAAATTTTAAGAGACACAGGGGCTAGTCAATCCTTAACGTTGTGGGATAGTGATATTTGTTGTTCAGACTGCTAGAGGAGAAGGTAATAATAAGTAGGGTTCATGGAGATGCTAAATCTATTCTGTTATGGAAGGTAAATTTAAAGAGCAGATGGAAGACGGGTGAAGTTATAGTTGGAGTGGTGGAAAAATTGCCCATTGCAGGGATTCAATTTATCCTGGGTAATGATATAGCTGGATCACAAATGTGGGTGATGCCAGTAGAGGTTGAGCAGCCTGTAGAAGTGTTTTCAACAGAAGTGCTACAGCAGGAACATCTTGGATTGTTTCTTGATTGTGTTATAATGAGATCAAAGGGAATAACAAAATAAACAAGATAAGCAGGCAGTTCAAAGGCAAGAAGAAGGTGTCAAAATCCAATTAGCTGGCACTGTATTTGATAACAATGTTCTGGAGGGAGGAATGCAGGTCAGTTCAGTTGAAGTGTTTAACTCAAAGAGGTTAGTGGAGTTACAGAAAAATGATTTGCAATTAAAACAGTTATGTCAGAAAACTTATTTAGAAACTGAAGCAAAATGTATTCCAGTAGGTTATTATCCTCGAGGGAAGATATTAATGAGAAATTGGCAGTCGGATCATGTCTCAGAAAATGAAAGCTGGAGGGAGGTGCATCAGATTGTTATCCCATTAGGTTATAGAAATGAGATTCTGAGGATTATTCATGAAATTCCAATGGGGAGACATTTAGGAATTAGGAAAACATAGGAAAAGATACAGAGGTATTTTTTTTGGCCAGGATTGCATAAGGGTGTAGTCAAATTCTGTAGAACCTGTCATATGTCAAGTAACAGGAAAATCTCAAGCAGTGATTAAGCCGGCACCTTTAATCCCAATACCAGCATTTGAAGAACCTTTTAGTAGGGTCATGACTGATTGTGTAGGACCCCTCCCTAAGACTAAAAGTGGAAATCAGTACTTATTAACAATAATGCATGTGTCTGCTGGATTTCCTGAAACGATTCCTTTAAGAAATATTACAGCTAAGAAGATTGTGGAGGAGTTAATTATATTTTTTACAAGATATGGTTTACCTAAGGAAATACAATCATAGAGTCTTGGAGTCATAGAGATCTGCAGCACAGAAAAAGGCTCTTTGGCCCATCGAGTCTGTGCCGGTCAAACAAGTACCTAACTATTCTAATCCCATTTTCCAGCACTAGGCCCATAGCCTTGTATGCCATGGCAGATCAGGGGTCAAATTTCATGTCACAACTGCTTAAGGAAACAATGAACAGCTTGGAGATAAAACAGTTCAAATCGATAGCTTATGATCCGGAGTCACAAGGGGCTTTGGAAAGGTGGCATCAAACTTTAAAAACTATAATAAGAGCATGTTGCCTTGATTATGCGCAGGATTGGGATACAGGAATTCCATTTTTGTTATTTGCTATTAGAGACACTCCTAATGCATCGACTGGTTTTAACCCTTTTGAACTAGTTTATGGTCATGAGGTAAGGGGACCACTGAAATTGATTCATGAAAAATTGGTGGGTCAAAATTCTGAAACTACTCTGCTGGATTACATATCAAATTTCAGGGAAAGATTGAACAGAACATGTGAGTTAGCTAGGGAACATTTAAAGATCTCACAGCAAGTGATGAAAGTGAAAGCAGGTAAGAAGGCTAAAATTCTCAGTTTTGTTTCTGGAGAGAAAGTGCTAGATTTGTTACCAGGACTAGGGGATTCCTTAAATGCAAGATTTAGTGGGCCTTACAGGATTGAAAAAAAATTAAGCAAAGTAAATTATTTAATAAATACTCCAGATAGAAGAAAGAAACAGAGGGCATGTCATGTAAATATGCTTAAAAAGTACTTTGACAGGGAAGAGGAATAAAAAGAGCTTTTAGTGATGGGGATGATGAGAAAAAGGTAGAAGTACAGGATTCTGAAATTCATTTTCCTCCAATCAAATTGGATAATGAGGGGGTGCTTGAAAATTTAAATGCAATATTGAGTTACCTTCCAAGCAACTGTCAAAGTGATTTGGAAAAGCTATTGCAGCCACACAAACCTATTTGTGGAAATAAGTTGGGAAAGACACATTTAGCTTTACATGATATATGTATAGAAATATTATCTTCAGTGAGGCAGCAACCTTATAGATTAAATCCGGATAAGTTATCACAAGTACAAAAAGAAATTGATTTCATGCTTCAAAATGATGTCATTGAGTCTAGTTGCAGTAACTGGAGTTGGCCTATTGTGATGGTACCGAAACCACATGGAACACAAAGACTATGGGCAGAATTTTATGTTTGTCGGGCGGGTGGGCCCGACCCAATTGGCGGTGGGCACGTCGCCGATCTCCGCTGGCGAAATGGGCTGCACCGCCATTTTGCGTGGGCAGGCCAATTAAGGCCTGCCCAGCACGTTTCAGACTCCCGTGTACAGCGGGAAATTCAAATGTGCAGTGGGAGTGTACAGACCGCCGGTTCCAATGGGCAGTCTTTATAAAGAAAGGCCAGGTAGCCTCCTTTAGGCTTTTCACCATGGCCAGCGACCGGGCTTCAGGGGAGGTCAGGGCAGAGGAGGAGGAGGGGGGGCAGGCTGCAGGGTAGGTCACTGTGCCCCTCGGATCTCCGATGCCTGCCTTGCTGCCCTCCTCGAAGAGGTGTCATATTGTTGGGAGGTGTTGTTTCCCGAGGATGGGAGGAGGAGGGCCCCCCACGTGACCAGGCAGACGTGGCAGGAGGTGGCGGAGGCAGTAAGCTCTCAAGATGCTGTGCGGCGCACAGGAACCCAGTGCCATGAATGCTTCAATGATTTGTTGGGCTCTGGAAGGGTGAGTACCATGTCGGCCTTGGCCATTTTACCCAGCAGATAGCCTTAGCCTTTGAGGCTCCCCCCTACTTAGTGTCGTTACTGCATTGGGCATTTGGTGCACGCTGGGTGGGCAAACAGATAGTGACCATGTTTACATCAGCCTTAGTGGTTGAGGAGAAGATGGGATCTCCCCGCAGCATATGTTGGTGTTTGTTGCATTTGAGTAGTCTGGGGGCAACCTGCAGGGGAGGCAGCTAGACACATACTCAGAACTCCAACACATGTCTTACTGATGGTGATAAGATGGTGGAAGGGGAGCCTCAAGGTGTCGTGGCCAAGAGCCATCTGCTGGCCTCAGCACTGCACCTAGTTGCGCCTCCTTGCCATGGGCGCTAAGACCCGTGTGTTATTCAAAGTTATGGACGCCGAATGTGTCCAAGTGGCCATTGGGGGAGGGGGTTGGGAGCAGCCGTACTATCTCCTGGAGACTGATCACCAGTAGTGTGGACAGGAGCCGCTGGAGGCCTCAGATGGGCCACTGTGGTTGGGGTGCGGCGTGCGCGGGCAGAGTACATGAGCGATCAGCCCCAATAAATGCTCTTCTCTGTTCTGCAGGAAAAAAGAGAGCACAATAGTAGGGAGCATTTGCGGACTGGTGGTGGGCATACTGCGCTGCAGCACCTAACCACGTATGAGGAGCAGGCCATGGAGCTGGGGAGGAGGCAAGCGGCCAGGTCGGCAGGTGTCGGTGCGGCTGGGGTCCAGCGGCCAGTTATTTGAGGGTCACAGTTCCATCCATTCTGTCTCCCCACCATCCAAAGCACTGATGGTTGCTGCAATCGTTAATGCAACAACACTGCTCAATCACAGACTGATACAGTCAGACATGTGGGTCATACACAAAGGTCCCTCGGCCCCTTGAGGATGCGCGTCTCTAGCACCTTCCAAAGTCACCTTATCCCATTTGTGACCATTATCCCCATGGCCTAACATGCCACGGCATCGCTGCTGCACATCCAAAGACTTATTGCATCTTAGGAGGGTTTGTACCTCCACCACCCTTTCAGCCAGTGCGTCCCACATTACTCTGTCCAAAAGGTCTTCAGCACCTCACCTGTCAACCTCATGGCACTCAACTTAAATAAATGCCACCACGTTAGTCATCCCTGCACCAAGGGGAAATGTTGCCTTCTGTCCACCCGTTCTCTGGCCCTCATAACGGTATGAAGGTCAATAATGTGACCTGTCAATCTCCTGTGCTCCACGGTAAATGTCGCAAGTGTTTGCGATGTTTCCTCATCACTGTAACTCTCCAGGCCAGCATGCATCCAGGTCAGAAACCTTTGCACTCTCCCCACTCCAATGCCATCCCTCTCATGAAGCGCAGGTCACAACTGAACGCAGAAGTGTAGATGTGGCCTCAACAGCGTTTTGCAACATGACCTCCCTTTTCCTACATTCTATTTCTTGGTTAAAAAAGGCAAGTCTGGCTTTGACCTTATTAAACGCCTTATGTTCCTGTTCTGGTGAGCTGAAGCTTCAAAATACAGTACCTGTTGGAAATTGATCTGAACTGCCAACAATCACACAAGCAAGTTTAAAACACTTTCTGCAAAAAATACTTCAGATAAAACATGAACAACCCCTCTGGGCCCATATATCCCACCCGTGGATGAGGTTTGTTAAAAAAACAGTTACCAGCCTGCATGTTGCGCCGAGCCGAAGATCGCATGGGCGCCTCAAAATCAGAGTCGATTGCCGAGCTAAGGGCCTTAACAAGGCCTTTAATTAATGGCGTGTGTGCGTCGCACTTCATAGCACGCTCACCCAGCTAAATATCGCGATGGCCCTCGCTGACATTGGGACGCTCGCCCAACGTCAGCGCGCAACATTTTAAGCGCTGACATGCGGGCTCCGCCACCCGTACATCATACATAAAATTCTGCCCTATGTGTGGACTATTGAAAAGCAAATGTGGTGACAAAAACGGATTCATATCCCATACCACAGTTGGAGCATTGCATTGAGAAAGTGGGACAATCGAAATTTATCACAAAGATTGACTTGCTAAAAGGATATATGAGGATGAAGGTATCGAACTCGGGGAGAGAAACTGCGAGGTTCTTAAGCAAATTGATATAGGGAGTGACAAGGTATTGTAGGTGTTGGCAGGCTTAAAAGTGGACAAATCTCCAGGTCTGGATGATTTATGTCCCAGGCTGCTGAGGGAGGCAAGGGAGGAGATTGCAGGGGCTCTGACCCAAATTTTTAATTCCTCTATGGCCACGGCGGAGGTGCCAGAGGACTGGAGAACAGCAAATGTGGTTCCGTTATTTAAGAAGGGTTGTAGAGATAAGCCAGGGAACTACAGGCCCCAGTGAGTCTCACGTCAGTGGTAGGGAAACTATTGGAGAAAATTCTGAAGGAGATCAGGGATAGTCAGCATGGCTTTGTCAGAGGGAGGTTATGCCTAACAAATTTGATTGAATTTTTTGAGGAGGTGACCAGGTGTGTAGATAAAGGTAGTGTAGTTGATGTAGTCTACATGGATTTCAGCAAAGCCTTTGACAAGGTCTCACATGGGAGACTCATAAAGAAGGCAAATGCACATGGGATACAGGGTAATTTGATAAGGTGGATTCAAAATTGGCTTAGTTGTAGGAGACAGAGGGTGATGACAGAAGGATGCTTTAGTGACTGGAAGCCAGTGTCCAGTGGCGTACCACAGGGATCTGTGCTTGGTCCTCTATTATTTGTCATTTATATAAACGACATAGATGATTATGTGGGGGGGTAGGAGTAGTAAGCTTACGGATGACGCAAAGATTGGCCGGGTGGTTAACAGTGAGGTTGAGCATCTTGGGCTACAGGAAGATATAGACAGGATGGTCAAATGGGCAGATAAGTGGCAGATGGAATTTAACCCTGAAAAGTGTGAGGTGTTACACTTTGGAAGGAGTAATTTGACAAGGAAGTATTCAATGAATGGCATGACACTAGGAAGTTCTGAGGGACAAAGGGACCTTGGCGTGCGTGTCCATTGATCTCTCAAGGCGGAGGGGCATGCTGGTGGGTGGTGAAAAAGGCATATGGGACACTTGCCTTTATCAATCGAGGCATAGATTACAAAAGTAGGGAGGTCATGTTGGAGTTGTAATGAGGCCACAGCTGGAGTACTGTGTGCAGTTCTGGTCACCACATTATAGGAAGGATGTGATTGCACTGGAGGGGGTGTAGAGGAGATTCACCAAGACATTGCCTGGGATGAAACATTTAAGTTATGAAGAGAGGTTGATAGACTTGGGTTGTTTTTGTTGGAGCAGAGAAGACTGAGGGGCGACCTGATCGAGGTGTACAAGATTATGAGAGGCATGGATAGGGTGGATAGGGAGCAGCTGTTCCCCTTAGTTGAAGGGTCAGTCACGAGGGGACATAAGTTCAAGGTGAGGGGCAGGAGGTTTAGGGGGAATGTGAGGAAAAACGTTTTTACCCAGAGGGTGGTGACGGCCTGGAATGCACTGCCTGGGAGTATGATGGAGGCAGATTGCCTGGATGAGCACTTGGCACATCATAACATTCAAAGATATGGGCCAAGTGCTGGTAAATGGGATTAGGTAAGTAGGTCAGGTGTTTCTCACGTGTTGGTGCAGACCCGATGGGCCGAAGGGCCTCTTCTGCACTGTGTGATTCTGTGATTCTGTGATATTGACAGGTACCATTGTCAGAGAGAGCAAAGGAGATATCAGCTTTCATAACTCCAAGTGCACTATATCAGTTTAAAGTCATGCCATTTGGTATGAAGAATGCACCTGAGACATTTCAAAGACTGACAAAGTAACTGCAGGTCTAAGCTATTGTGTGGTTTATATTGATGATCTATTTTTTTTCAGTCAGATGTGGGAGGAGCATTTACAGCATCTGGAAGAATTATTTACTCTATTACAAGAATCTAATCGGTGATGAAGTTGACTAAAAGTGAATTTGCAAAAGCAGAAGTTACATATCTAGGCCATACCATTGGACATGGTAAGGTGGCTCCAAGGGATGAGAAAGTCAAGGCTATTGTGGATTTCCCAATGCCAACAGCAAAAAGAGAAGTTTTGAGATTTCTGGGCATGAGTGGCTTTTACTGGAAATTTGTACCAAATTTTAGCCAAGTGGTTGCTCCGCTGCCTGAACTATTAAAATAGAACAAGAAGTTTCAATAGACACTGGAGTGTCAGAAGTCACTCAATAGTTTAAGAACTGTATTAACTACAACACCAGTGTTGGCAGTGTCCAATTATACCAAGCAATTCAAGCTGGCCGTTGATGGAAGTGACACAGGCATTGGAGCTGTACTGTTACAAGAAGATAAGACTGGAATTGAAAAACCAATAGGGTATTTTTCACGAGAGCTGAATGTACAACAGAGAAGATATTCAACAATCGAAAAAGAGACTTTGAGTTTGGTGTTAGCATTGCAGCATTTTGAAATTTATGCTGCAAACAATTTATCAGAAACATTCGGTTATACACACCATAATCATTTGAAGTTTTTGGACAAATTTTGAGACAAAAGTGCAAGCCTTTTCAGATGGAGTCTATTGTTACAACCATTTAATCTATGTATTATACATATTGCTGGAAGAGAAAATCTGTTCGCAGATGCATTATCAAGAGTTTGAAGCTTAAAAGAAACTGGTATATTTAAAAAAAAACCTGGACACTTAACTGGAGTGATTTCTGCTGATACCAAGGACTTGTGTATATATATTGTTATGTTAATGTATGCATCTGGTAATGTAATAGTATAATGAATATAGGAATAGTGTGAGGTGGGTTATTAAAATGAAGCTGTCTTTTAGAATTATGCCGGTTCATTTTCTGATTAGTAGGGGGATGTCATTAAGCTATTAATGTATATAATATTTTGGAAAATATTTTTCTTTTAAAATAAAGGTTTAGTCTGTGGCTGTGTCTTAATTGGATTAAAGTCAGCTAGCCTGGGTGCTTTGATGGGTACTAGTTTTGACATGTAAGAGAGATAACTTGCATTTGCATTTTTTGAATAGAGCATTCAAAAAGTGGGGTGAAACTGATGCCTTTCTAGCAGCTACCAAGCAATATGTTCATATTACTCATAAAGTTGGTACTATGAAAGGGGCTTTATTGTTAGAGAGGTTTAGTTCAGCGGTTGTTGATATAATGAGAATTAACACTCAATGGGGCTGGTAAGTATAACTTCAGTGGTTTTCGGGTGTACATTGGAAGGGGTATCCTGGAGGTTCACCTGATTATACCAGGGGTTAAAGGGATAGGTTCTGAGGACAGGCTGTATAAACTTTTCATTTGTATTGCCTTGAGTTTAGAAGGTTGAGGAGTGATCTGATCGAGATTTTTAAAATTATAAAGGGATTGAATAGGTATAGGCACAAGATGGCTATTTCTGCTGGTGGGAGAATCCAGAATAAGAGGGGAGAATCTTAAACTAGAGTCGCTCAGGAGTGAAAACTGGAATCACTTTGTCACATAAATGCATAATGGAAATCTCAACCTCTCTCTTCCAGAATAGAAATGTTCATGACCGAGAGGTTTAGAATTTTGTTGAGTAAGAGTATCAATAGGTATGGAACAAAGATGGGTAATTGGAGTTGAGATATAGATCATCCATCATCTAACTGAATGGTGAAATAGGCTCACGGGGCTGAATGATCTACTCCTGTTCCTATAAATCCTATTTTCCTATGACGTACTTGGTGTCTATATAACAATGGCCTGAATTTTGTGCTCGTCTGGTGTACACAATCAGCGGGCCCAGGAGCAAACAAGAAACCGTCCCCTGACCACGATTGGCCCCCGGCTGCAATTTCATGCTGGCTCGCCAATTAATGGCCAACTAGCGTAAAACGCGCCCTGAGAAAGGCTCAGCACTGCCAGTGGGGGCAGGAAGAGGATGCGCGCTGATGTCACCACGGGTGTTGGGTGAGCAATTCCACTGAGCTCCCTGAAAGCAGACAGCTGCCTCAGGGAACTGCAGACCTCCACAGAATAAAATAAAGCCCAAAAGTGCTGCAAAAAATGTCCATGCAGCACAATCAAGCACCTGAAAGCATACCTCATAAAAAAAAGTCCCAGATATTTATTTTAATTTTAAATCCAAATGAAAAATTCAACCCGCCCTTGGTTTCATCAAAAACGTAAAGCCCCCCAGGCTGATTGGCCCGTCTGCCAACCGTGAGCTTGGACGGGCCACAAAAAAATTGCTTACAATTGAGCCACTAATGAGCTTAATTGCCCACTTAATTGTTGGCGGGTGCTCCTCTGACTGTTGTGCGTGCCTGCCGAGTGAAATATTGCGTGAGTGTGTGATGACATCGGGACGCTCGTCTGACGTCATCTCGTGTGATTTTACACCCGTTCCGGTCGGGCGTGCGCCCACCCGTGGGACATAAAATTCTGGCCAATGAAAAGTTGTAAATGTGAAACAAAATTTCAAGTTAAACTCTATTTAAATGTGCCAATGAGAGAAAAAATTTGTATAACACAGTAGATACTGAAAAATAGTGACAAATTGTTATAATTTGTTTTCTTCTTCTCTTCCCAACGCCACTTACCTCTATGTCAAGTCTCAATTCCCCAAACTGTTCTCTACTGGGGTTGAAGTTCAACTTTCACTGAGGTGCAAAATAGATGTTGAGGATTGGCCACTCATTATGTAAAGAAAATAGGGTGGGGTGTATAACAGACAAACAGTCTGCTAGCACCTATCCTGTCACCCCGCTGAGATTGAACCTCACCTCCAATTTCCCCAGTAAAAGTTTTCAGTAATTTGAGGTACAAATCTTTTTCTTTCTGAGCTCTCTGCCCAAAGGCAGGTCTAACTCATAAAGCCATGACCTCCACCGTGGCAAGGAGGCAGGTTCCGAGTCCACCCCAGCTAGATCGGGGAATTGTTCCCCATGTTGTTGGCACCAATATGATCCATACAGACCGTACAGCCAATTGAGCCAACCAGCACCCACCCCCACTCTCCCCCACACCCCCACCCCCTGGCTCAGAAGCAGGGGTGCTACTCACTGTGCCACAAGGCTCCCTATGAGGTAATGATAATAAAGGGCAGAATTTTGCCCTTGGAGTGCAGGCTCGGCGGGGGCAAGTGGGGGTAAGCGGGGGTAAGCAGGATGCCGCCTGCCACTCGTGATCGGGCCCGGTAGGCAATTTCACGCTGGCAGGCCAATTAAGGCCCGCACAGCATGAAACGCGTGTGGCAGCGCTCAGCGCTGCCTTTGCGGGCGGGTGGGGGTGGGGGGGAATGCGAGCCAGGTGACCATGACCATCGCGCATGTGTGTGAGTGCACTACTTAATCTCCCTGAGGCAGAGAGATGCCTCAAGGAGATGAACTGATTTCAAAAAATAAATTAAAGAGTTTATAAATGTTATGAAACATGTGCCCTCATCTGACTCTGTCACATGAGCAGGGACATGTTATTAATGAAAAGACAACATTTTTGTTTGATTTTTATTTGCTTTTGGAAACCTCATCCTGCCCGTGGGTGAGGTTTCCAAAAAAATGCAAAGGCCGCTTGGCCTTTTCACCTGCCCGCCAACCGTAAAGTTGGACGGGCAGCGAAAATTTTATTTTCATTAATTTTTAATGGCCTTAAAAGGCCTTTTAATTGTTGGCGGGTGGGCTGCCGGCTCCTGTGTAAGCCTGCCGACCGAAATATCGCGAGAGTGCGCGATGACGTCTGGATACTCGCGCGTCATTTTACGCTCGGTCTGGTCGGGCGCGCGCCCGCCGAGCTAAAAATTTTACCAGGCTAGTGACTGCAGGACTACACATCCTGGTCAAATACCACAAAGCCACAAAATTCCACCCCTTTCTCAGTCACCTTAATTCAAAAGCAGTAATGTTCACCCATTCTTAGCTTGCACAGTCCAATCCAAAGATTTTCCCATCAATGATGAACGACAATGCTGAAGGAGCGTAAGACGATGGTGATGCTGAGGAGGAGAAGGGGCGGAATATCTTCTTCCTGAATCATGTGGGTGACAAAGGTAAGGAGGATGATGGTGAAGCAGAAGAAGTGCTGCCGTGTTCCTCTGCCATAGTCCTCACAATCGCATCTCTTGCATCTGTTACTGTCAACCTCCCCCAAGACACCCCAGGCTAATGTTCCAAAGACATGGGGCAGAAATATTTGCTTGGCTAGCTGGCAGGCGCCCAACCTACTCAAGTGTGAAATGACGCACGTTGACATCGGCTGAGCATACTGACGTCAATGCGCAGTCACGCAATAGTTTGGTCAGCAGGCGGCGCCAGAGCCAGCAGGGCGCTTGCCAACAATTAAAAGGCCTGTTAAGGCCCTTAAGTTATCAATTAACGTAAAGTTTTCACTGCCCATCCAAACTAATGGCTAGCGGGCAGGCGAAAAGGTCAAGGAGCCGTTGCATTTTTTTGGAAACCTCAACCACGGGCGGGATCAGGTTTCCAAAAGCAAATAAAAATAAAATAAAAACTTTAATTTTTCATTAATAACATGTCCCTGCTCATGTGATAGAGTCACATTAGGGGCCATGCTTCACTACATTTTTATTTTTTTTAATGATTTCTCATATCTCTTCATCCACCTGAGGCAGCTCTGTGCCTCAGGGAGATTATGAAGCGCTCGCTCAGGTGCACACGCGAAGATCGCTCTAGGCTTGCCCTCCTCCCCCACCCCCCACCCCCTGCACTGCCGCTCTTGTATCACGCTGGGTGGGTCTTAATTGGCCTGCCAGCTTGAAATCACAGTCCGGCGCCAATTGCTTCCTGACTGCCCCCGCCGAGCACCCGTGCCAAGGGCAAAATTCTGCCCATGAGCTCAATTTCCACCACGGCAGCTTGGAATTTAAATTTTGTTAATTAAATAAATCCATAATAAGAAGCAACAATAATGGTGACTACAAAATGAATGGGTTGTTACAAAAACCCATCTGGTTCAATAATATCCGTTAGAGAAGGAAATGTGCCATTTTTACCTGGTCTGGCCTGCAAGTGACTCCAGACCTAAGACAGTGTGGTTGACTCTGAATTTCCCTCTGAAACGCAAGGCATTGAGTTGTATAAGAATGGGCAATAAGTGCTGGTCTTGCCAGTGATGCCTGCGCCCTGTAAGTGGATTAAAAAAATCTCAAATTCTTTCATCCGAGGGACTAAGGCAGTTCTAATGATGGTTTGGGCACTAAATGATTCGCAAAGCAAGAGGGAGCCAGAGGAATGCGTGAGAATGTACCACCTTTCCTGTGAACATGGGTATTGTTTGAAAAGGTGGTTGAAGGTGGTCTGACTCAAATTTATACAGGCAGTTGAAAACTGTCTGAAGGAGGCTTTGTCATTGGCTTTCTGCTTTGTACATTGGCTTTCTGCTGGCTGCACAATAACTTCCATTTAGACACAACTTTAATTAACCATGTGAATAAAAATTGTATCAGGAAAGGGTCCCTGTTCCTACCAATGAGCATTAATTGCATACTAGGAACCATCTGTTAGTAAAAATACCAATGTTCCTTCTATTTGTTTAAAGTTATTAATTTTATTTTACATTGCTATCACAAATAAGTATCCACGCACGTTATAAATTTACTTCAATGTAGGGCCAGTTCAGGCCTGACACCTCATTTAGATTCCACAAGTTCATCATTGTTACAAAGGCAACACAGTTTCACAGCAATGCTAAACTTGTATTGTGAATACATTGGCATTTCTACAAATGAATGTTTTCTTCACTCACCTTCTGGGATGCATTGACCAAGAACAAATTTATAACCTTGACAGCACTTTTTCCTGAAAAAGAAAATAGATACTTATTGTACAGGACAGGACCACAAAACAAGTGAATTTATTTTAAAGCAATCGTATATCATATGTTTTATGTTACTTGAAAATTGAGATATGTTACTTGCTCCTATCAACTGCCATTAAAAGCTAAATTTCCAATTGCATGCTCCTAGTGTGGGAACTCGCTTCCTGATAAATTGAGAGAAAGATTTTCCATGCTTTAAAATTAGTGGAAAATCATGGCCACATGCAATTCCTGATACTCCTGGCTGGTCAAGTTCAGCTCCTGGAATGTAAACTTGAAAAATCTACCATTAAATCCTTTGTAAGAATTGTTTAAGTTTAATTTTAACATTGGGTTATGCCATAGTACAATGAAATTAAGACATTGTCATAAGGCCCAGAGCTTTAGAAAATTTGATTGTGACATAGTTTATGTATTTCAGTTTAGGTTTGGATTAGTGGCTGCCTCTTTATCACTCAGTCATTGTGTTTATGCCCTGATGCAATGTGGTTAAGCTTCTTGTTATATTCATGTGGTAACATGCTTACAGGCTTGAAAGGAAGTTTATACACAGTTTTCAAATATTGACAGACTAGGAATAATTCAACTTGCACTTGACTGCCGATACACTTTTTAGAAATTAGATAGGTAGTTTTCAAAATCAAAGTTCTCCTTTTCAAATATGTTTTAAAAATGTGGGCCTGAATTTTAACTTAAGCGGGCGCACGTGATTGGCGGGCCTGGGAGTGGTGGGTAAACAGGCCCCCGACTGCAATTTCACGCTGGCTGGCCAATTAACGGCCAGTCAGCGTGAAACGCGCACTGTAAAGCTCACCACTGCCGGGGTGGGGGTGGGAAAAGGGAGGGCGATGATGTTTCCACTGGTGTGGGGGAGCGTTGTGAGAAAGCTCCCTGTAGGCAGACAGCTGCCTCAGGGAGCTGCAGACCTGAAAATGCTAAAAAAAAAAGGCTTAAAAAGCCGCAAAAAAATGTCCATGCACCACAATCAATCACCTGAAAATATAGCTGACAAAAGTGCTGGCGACAGATATTTATTTTTATTTTATTTCATCCCGTCCTTGGATGAGGTTTGATGAAAAATGCAAAAGCCGCCTGGCCGATTCACCCGCCCGCCAGCCAAAAGGTTAGATGAGCCACGAAAAATCGGAGACAATTGCGCCATTAATGGGCTTAATTGCCCTCTTAATTGTCGGCGGACATGCTTCCAAGTTTTGCGCGCACCTGCCTGGTGATATATCGTGCGAGTGCATGATGATGTCGGGACGATTGCCAGATGTCTTCTCATGTGATTTTACACCCAATTGGGACTGGCGCGCGCCCGCCCACACAATGTAAAATTCAGCCCATGGTCCTGGTCAATGTCCTACATGCTCAATGAGAAGATGTTGCTTAAAAATCTAAAAGAGGAAACCTGAGAACTTTGAATTTTAGGAGAAGCACTGTGGCCTTGGAATTTCTGTTGCAGCAATATAACTGCATTAGAGTGAGACTTGTAACTCTGGTTGGGCATATTTCTGGAGGTGACAACACATGACCTCCTGCCTTCAACAAAGCTGCCCCCACAATCTGGTTATTGTGCACCCAACATGTTCATATTTATGGTTCATCACCTTCCCACACCAATCAGAAAGCCAATAGCCTCTTCATTATCCAATTCTTGACTATCAGTCAAACAGCCTTTACTCCCATGTGTGATATTTTTTATAACTAGTGAACAAACTATTTAAAGCAAATTTAAAAACACACAATTTTCAATGCCCCTCAGATTTTGCTTCTGCTTTGCTTGCAGTAGCGTTCTGTCAATTAATTTTATTTCCTGGCAACTCCAGGCTTAGCCTGGAGGGTCCTCAATCCTATTTGAAGTGGGTCTCATGCCCACCAAGATTGCAGGAGGTTGATTCCATTAGAAATCCCAGGGTCAGGTAATTTCCATAATGCTGGCATGTCAAGATCAGGGGGCCTCTAGCAGCTGGTGGGGGTGAGATGCATTTGAGAATAGGATGCAGCAAGAGTGCAATATTTTACTTTAAGGACTGTATGCAGTTAAAGGGATGAGCAGGCTCCTGCAAGAGGTAGAAAAAGGTTGCTGTAACAGAAGGGTGAAGCCGAGTGTCTACCTTCTCAGAGGTTGGTGTGGATGTGCACTGCTCTCCAAAATTAGAGAATGGAGGGTGCCATTGCTGTAATACTAGGGAAGAATCTGTCACATGTAGGCATGGACCACATGGAAGAAGTAGCTGTGATTGTTGAAGTGGGGCTGGGAAACTGGACTGGTGAAGTATAAAAGCATATTCTCCCAGCGTATTGTGAATTCATGTGTAATGTTACAGAGAGTGGGTGGTGTGGAGGTGATTAATTTAAATAGCACTAATTTCTCCTCTCACCACCCGTCCATCAACAGAAGGGTGTTTGATTTGCTTCCCTCTTTATAAGTAGGGCATATTTCCCAACCCCTCAGTTTTGGTGTATTCCAATTTTCTATTAATAACCTCACAATTGTATAAAACATTGGTGAGGCCACAACTGGAGTATTGTGTGCAGTTCTGGTCACCAAATTACAGGAAGGATGTAACAGCTCTGGAGAGAGTGCAGAGGAGGTTTACAAGAATGTTGCCAGGGTTAGAAAAGTGTAGCTACGAGGAGAGATTGGCTAGGTTGGGGTTATTTTCCTTAGAACAAAAAAGGCTGAGAGGTGACTTGATTGAGGTGTACAAAATTATGAGGGGAATAGATAGAGTGGACAGGATAAAATTATTTCCCTTGGTGGAGAATTCTAGAACCAGGGGACATAGATTCAAGGTAAGTGGCAGAAGGTGTAGGGGGGACATGAGGAAGAACTTATTTATGCAGAGGGTAGTGGGTGTCTGGAATTCACTGCCCAAGTTGGTGGTAGAGGCAGAAACTCTAAACTCTTTTAAAAAGTACCTGGATCTGCACCTTAAGTGCTGTAAGCTGCAGGGCTATGGGCCGGATGCAGGAAGGTGGGATTAGAAAGGGCAACTGGGTGTCCTCGGGCAGGCATGGACAAGATGGGCTGAATGGCCTCCTTCTGTGCTGTAACTTTTCTATGGTTTCTATGGTTTCTAATAAACTCCGGATAGGATGAACATGAAAGGTTAGTTTATTTGCATACACTCAAAACATGAAAGGAAGGTCGCAACATTGCCCCCACACTAAGGAAGCAAAGAGAGGGGTAGAGAAAAGAAAGAATTACAGTGCAGAGACCACAGAGAAAACAAATATTGTTTCATGTGGGTTCCAGAGTCCAGAATCAAAGTCTAATGAGGCATTCCTTCACGGAGTTTGGCGGGCTGAAAAAACTGATGCTGTATGATTCACTTTTCCAGTGGTGTTGACGTCACACGATGAGATAGGCACACATAGATGAATCAGTTTTGTAGACAATGGTACAGAATTTCCAGCAGAAGCAGTGTAGGTGGGGCCAGGTGTTCAACCTGGTTAGGGCTCCTTTTCTGTGGGGCTGCTAGTATGTTGGTAAACAGCAGACTGAGACTTTTTAGTTCAGCAAGGCAATATTACTGGTTCCACAAGCCAGAGCCCATGTCACATGACTCCCATCTCTCCACACTGTCTGTGACAAAGGAAAGGGTATCCTTCATCTGGGTCCCCGAGATTCTTAACTGTCTAAACCTTTAAAAATCGAAAGGAAGGCTGCGGGCCCTTTGTCTTAATCGAAAGGAAGGCTGCGGGCCCTTTGTCTTAACTGATGAACAGCCTCCTGTTGGCCAGCCCCTGGGTTATGAGATGCAGATGGCCCTTGTATAGCTCTCTTTGAATTTGGTCTGTGCAGCCCAGAGGGGGTCATTAGTAACTGTTCAGAGATAACAATGTGTGAATTCCCTGATACTGCAAGGTAGATTCTTTTGTTCAGGGGTCACAGACAGGCATAGATTCAGTCATTTTAAAGGACTTTGTCTGGTTTTAAATTTTTGGAAATGGCAATGAGCATATCACTATATATTTTATTTACAAAAAATACAGGGTGAGGTCTTAGTTCCTCAGCAAGGAGCCTGTCATCATAAATGCATATACACTTAAAGTGCGAAATTCTTTGTGATTTATATCAATATCAGGTTTTACATTTGGGTAAACAATGCACATTGGTGTAATCAAGAGCTCTCACAACTCTGGGCATTCCAGCCATTCCTAAGAATTTGATGGGCCTCTGCCATCTGTCTGGGAGGAATGAAAGTACTTGTAGTTATTTGGTGCCTTTCAGAACCTTCGGTTGTTCCAAAGTGATTTTGCAGCCAATAAAGTACAAGTGTAGTCACTGTAGTAATGTCAGCAATGTGACAGCCAATTTGCACAGAGCAAGGTCCTACAAACAACAATGAGATAATGAGTGTTCAATGAGATAATAAAGTGTTTTAATGATGTTGGATGAGGGATAAATATTAATTCAGGACACCAAGTAGATCTCCCCTGCTCATTTTAGAAATGGTACCATTGAATATTTTATGTCCACCCGATTCTTAAAAGCTTTGATATTTCTCTCTGTTGTCCGTCTGGGAGCATTGTCAAATTGTGTAAGTTGAGTTCCCTGGTAAATAGGGCACAAGCGACTTCCTTTATAGAGAAGTGCTCAAGCATTTGTCTAAGCTGACAAAGTCTCTTGGTGCACCCTAGAATGACTGTGTGGCGTAAATGTTGAGAGCTGGGTCACTTTCTCCGGCATAGTCAGAAGTGTAGTGAACATTGGTTGCAGGCCTGACTGCAGCGGTGAACAAAGAAAGATCCATTAAATCATCGGGCAGAATTTTGCTGTCGGTGAGTAGGGGGCGGGGCCTGCTCGCCGACGCGTAAAATAACGCGGGATGACATCGGGCGGAACCCCTGTCACCCCGCCCCATTTAAATTTTCAGGAAGGTGGGGGCGCAGCAAAATCAGCTGCGGGCCCGCCAACCGGTCAATGGCCAATTGAGGCCATTGACAGGATCATTTAACCAATTAAGGGACCTGCCTGTCCAACCTTAAGGTTGGCGGGTCGGCCAGGAGCCCTGGCGGCAAATAGAGAAAATATGAAACCTCATCCAGTGGCGGGATGAGGTTTCATGCAGGGTTTTAAAAATTTTAATGAACTTATTCTGTAAATTATGAACATGTCCCAACTCATGTGGCATTGTCACATTAGGGGGACATGTAAGGGAATTTTATTTTCTATTTTTAATATTTTTCAAAGTCCAGGCGATCTCCCTGAGGCTGTACTTAGCCTCAGGGAGATGTGCGCTATTTTGTGCGCACGCATAAAAGAGTGCACTCTCGATTTCAGGGATCCCCCCCCGCCCCCCCGCAAAGGGAGCACATAGCGCTTCCCGCTGGACGTCATGCTGGGCGGGCCTTAATTGGCCTGCACATGTAAAATGGCGGTGCGACCTGCTTCGCTGGCGGGGATCGGCTCCGCACCCGCCCGCGATTGGGTCGGGCCTGCCTGCCTGACAGATAGAAAATTCTGCCCATCATGTCTGAAGTACATCACTCTGAGAGTTCCTGAGTTCCAGATTAGACAGGTCTTGAAAAGTGCACCTGGGTCTACATACCATACTGAGTAGGTAATGCTAGGATGATCGGGGTTCTTTTAATGCTGCCTGATTAATCTGGCTTCCTTTCTTCCTGCTATTTCTCTTCCTCAAGCATTCATATCATCTAAGGTGGTATTCCTATTGGGTGGGTGATATAATTCTGTCCTAACTCTAATTTTTTTTTATTTGTTCACAGGATGTGGGCATCGCTGGCTAGGCCAGCATTTATTACGCATCCCTAATTGCTCTTGGGAAGGTGGTTGTGAGCCACCTTCTTGAATTATTGCAGTCCACATGGTGCAGGTGCACCCACAGTTTTCATGTGGCTGCCATGAAAGGGGGAGGGTTGGTGCTTTTTCACCATGACATGAAACTCAGCAAAATTTATGACAGAAGACATCTTCCCCTTCACTTTCAAATCACTTCTGCTTGGTCTTTCAGGTGAGAGAGCTGAAAATTCAACGCATTTGGTGTAAAGGTCAGAAGGAAAGAATTGAATAAATAATTTATCAGAGACAGAAGTATTTAAATGCAAGTGGTGCCTGAGTATACATGGGAATAGCGGGCATGTGAGGTTGGAGGGTTTGCAGTGTTAAAGTGAACTTAATGTAAAGTAAAGGTTGTTTTTCTTTCACGTTCGACCAATGATATGGCCAACCTTCACCAAAAGGAAGGAAGGCTGTGAGCAAGTGTGATGGATCTGATCAGTTAAACAATCAGTACCTTAGACTCTTTTATGCTTTATCTTCATGAAGCCCACCCTAGTTTGCCTGAACTCTTTTTGAAATGCTGTGTATGGCCTTGGGTTTTAACCCCACTCATGCAGATCCTGGCAATGAAAAATAGAATAGAAGGTACAATACAGAAAGAGGTCATTTGACCCAACGAGCCTCTGTCAGCTCTTTCAAAGAGCAATCCAATTACTCTCATTCCCCTACTCTTTCCCTGTATCCCTGCAATTACTTTCTCCTTCAAAAAATACTTCATTGGCTGTAAAGTACTTTGAAACATCTGGCGGTCATGGAAGTCACTATGTTAGTGCAAGGCTTTTCTTTTTAAAACCGAGGACCACTGTCTGTTTCAGAAGTTTGGATGAATGCAAAGGATCCCGTAGCATTATTCAACTCAGTGCAACAAGTATTCCTTAACGTCCTTCCTAATATTCATCCCGCTACCAACATCAACAAGAAATCTAAGTTAATTAGTCATTCAGAACATTTAACAGACTGTATAGTGAGCTGGAAAGGGGGCAGTTAGCTCAGTTGGCTAGATGGCTAATGTGTAGCTCAGAAAAATGTCAACAGCGCAAATTTGATTTGTTTTCTGGCTTAAGTAGACTTGGGGACTGCCTCCTCAGCCTCCCACTGAGAGTGGAAGGCAATGACAAACTACCACTGATTAAAAACTAATAAGCCAAATGGCTCAATATCAGCAGACAATGAGTCAGGAACCTGCCTTTGGACAGAGCAATGAATGAATAGTGAGCTGGGTAGAATGGATTATAACCTGGCTACAAAACAAAAAAAGAACACAGACATGGGAAAGGTTGCAAGCGCTGTCCCACAAAAATCAGTGCTAGACCACACTTGTTTACCCTTTACAGAAATGATTTGGTCTTGGGTATTGGAGTACAAGCTCAAAATTTGCAGATTGGGTTTATCGTTAACACTGAGGAGGACTGCAACAAAATAAGAAGACATTAAACTTGCAGAATAAGCTTATAATTGACAAATGAACATCAACGTAGATAAGGGTCAGGTGCTGCATTTTGGTTGGAAAAATAAGGAAGCCAAATATTTCTTGAAAAATTAGTCTAAATGAGGTAGAGGCACCAAAGGGTACTGACACAGAACCACTAAAAGTAGCAATGCAGATTAATAAAGCGTCAACAGCAAACAAAGCATTGGGTATCAAGAGGGATACAATGCGAAAGCAGAGATGCTATGTTAAACTTGTAATAGAACCTTGATTGGTGCACGTTTGGAGGACTGTGCACAGGTGATTTTGTCCCAATTGTGGCTGGGTCAGTAACACTCTCACAAGAACATTCAAGAAGCTTGGCACTATCCAAGACAAAGCAGCCCGCTTGATTGGCAACACTTCCACAAACATTCACTCCCTCCACCACCGATGCACAGTGGCAGCAGTGTGTACCAACTACAAAATGCAATGCAGGAATTCACCAAGGCTCCTTAGACAGCACCTTCCAAACCCACGACCTCTACCATCCAGAAGGACAAGGGCAGCAGATAGTTGGGAACACCACCACCTGGAAGTTCCTCTCTAAGTCACTCACCAGCCTGACTTGGAAATATATTGCCGTTCCTTCACTGTTGCTGGGTCAAAATCCTGGAACTCCCTTCTTAACAGCACTGTGGGTGTACCTACACTACATGGACTGTAGCGGTTCAAGAAGGCAGCTTGCCACCCACTTCTCAAGGGCAATTAGGGATGGGCAATAAATGCTGGCCTAGCCAGTGACACCATGAATGAATTTTTAAAAATGTTTGGGGTTCAAGTCTAACATCAGGATTTGAGTGCGAAAATCAAGGGTGACACTCCAGTGCAGCACAGAGGGGAGCACTTCACTTTAGGCCATGTTGTTTTTTGGACGAAATGAGGGCCGTCTATATGTTCGGGTGGATGTAGAAGATTCCATGGCACTATTTTAAAAAAGAGCAGGGAGTTATTCCCAGTATCCTAGCCAATGTTTATCTCTCAACCAGCATCGCAAAAAATCAGATTATCTGCTCATTATTACACTGCTGTTTCCATGAATTTGCTGAGCGCAAAATTGGCTGCTGCATTTCCTGCATTGACTATACTACAAAAGCACTTCGTTGGCTGCATAAAGCACTTTGAGTTGTCCAGTGGTCGTCAAAGGTGCTATAAAAATGCAAGTTCTTTTTTTCTTCTTTCCTGTCCAATTCCCTTCTGAAGGCTACTGTTGAATGCATATCCACCCTATCAGGTAGTGCATTCCAAATCTTAACCACTTGTGTGAATTCTTTTTTCCCCCTCATGTCGCCACTTTGGTTCTTTTGCCAATCACCTTAAATCTGTGTCCTCTGGTTCCCTCCAGGCATGGAAACAGTTTCTCTTGATTTACTCTACCAAGACCTTTCATGATTTTAAACACCCATGTCAAATCTCCACTTAGTCTTCTCTGCTCTGAGGAGAACTAGCCCAGCTTTTCTAGCTATCCACTTAACTGTAATCCCGCATTCCTGGAACTATTCTAGTAAATCTCTTCTGTAGCTCCACCAAAGTCTCCACATCCTTCCCAAGGTGTGGCGGCCAGAATTAGGCACAATACTCCAGCTAGAAATTCAAGTTAAAAATTCAACATGGGCAAAAAAAGATAATCAATTCCTGTCACAGAGGAATATAGTTGAAAGAGGATGGGACTTGTTGGGCTGAACAATCTTTTCCTGTTTCTGAAAATTCTTCTGTTCTTTGAAGCATAAATCAATTAGCTCTTTTTATTTGCGATTTATGAAATCCTCGTGTTTAGTCTTATGAGGTGCTGTCTACTGATAATGTTTAACCAACTGCCGAAAATGACAATCAGCACTTCCAACAGAGGATTAGCCTAAGAAAAAGATTCAGTCAAGCTCTACGGGTATAATATTGCAGTATAAACATACAGTGCAAAGACAATTGATTTTTCCTAATATTTGAAAGCATCCTTGTAATTTTTTAATATATACACTGTCCAGTAGTTTTCACAGGGGAATTATCGAAACTCCTATTGTATTCATTTGTTTACTTTGATTATATAAAAATAAACCTTAACCATGGGAAAACTACATTTAACTTGCATATAAAGGAACATAATCCTAAGGCTTTGTATTCAAGATTCCTATAAAGACTTTCTGGCATGTCACCGCCCAGAAACAGTATCAGTTTTCCTCTAAAATTGAAAAGGGTTTCATGAAAGCAAAGAACTGAGTATCAAAGGTAAATAAAATAAAATTGCATTAATTAGTTTGGCTAGGGCCGGATTTAAAAATAAAGTACCACTGTACGTAAAAAACTTTTTCAGTCAGTACCTCATGACCTGCATTGGTCAGGTTTCTGCTAATTCTTTGAACAAAGACAAGTGCCTTGTTGGGGCTTTTTGTCACTCTATCAAGTTAATTACTTCAGAATTTCAAATTAGAAATGTGCAAAGAGTAGCATCCCTGAAATGCTGTTGCTAAGTGTACTATCTCATATATAACTGAACCAAATGCAAGAATCCACATTCGATCTCAGGCCTGTGCTCATTTAGCCAATCACGAGTTGGATGGTGCAAAAGACATAAGTATTGGCAAACCTTTTAACAAATCGCTGGTGAGGCCTCAGCTGGAGTATCGTGTCCAATTCTGGCCAGTGCACTTTTGAAAGGATTTCAAGGCGTTTGAGAGTATGCAGTGGAGATTTGTGAGAAAACAGCCAGGGATGAGGGAGTTATTTGAAGCAGTTAGAGCAATTTGCATTGTTTTCTTTAGAGCAGGGAAGATTAAGAGGAGGTTTTATAGAGGTGGTCAAAAGTATGAGGGGTTTTGATACATAAATATGGAGAAACTGTTTTGGCTGTCAGGAGGATTTGAGCAGCGATTTAAGTTATTTGACAAAAGAGCCAGAGGGGCAATGAAGAGATTCTTTATACAACAGATTACTATGACCTGGAGGATCTGAGCAGATATTTAACTTATTTGACAAAAGAACTAAAGGGGCGATGAAAATAATTTTTTTATTCAACAGATTGTTATGATCTGGAGGATCTGAGCAGACCTCATCCTCACCAACCTGCCTGCCACAGATGCATCTGTCCATGACAGTATCGGTAGGAGTGACCACTGCACAGCCATTGTGGAGATGAAGTCCCACCTTCACATTGAGAATACCCTTCATTGTGTTGTGTGACACTACCACTGTGCTAAATGGGACAGATCTAGCAACTGGGCATCCATGAGGCGCTGTGGGCCATCAGCAGCAGCAGAATTGTACTCAAACACAATCTGTAACCTCATGGCCTGGCATATCCCCCATTCTACTATTACCATCAAACCAGGTGATCAACCCTGGTTCAATGAAGAGTGCAAGAGGGCATGCCAGGAGTAGCACCAGGCTTACCTAAAAATGGTGAAGCTATAACATAGGACTATTCGCGTGCCAAACACATAGGCAGCAAATGATAGACAGAGCTAAGCGATCCCCCAGCCAATGGGTCAGATCTAAGCTCTGCAGTCCTGCCTCATCTAGTTGTGAACGGTAGTGGACAATTAAACAATTCACTGGAGGAGGAAGCTCCACAAATATCCAGATCCTCAATGATGGGAGAGCCCAGCACATCAGTGCAAAAGGTAAGGCTGAAGCATTTGCTACAGTCTTCAGCCAGAAGTGCCGAGTGGATCATCCATCTCCAAATCCTCTGAAGGGCCCCAGCATTACAGATGCCAGTCTCCAGGCAATACAATTCACTCCACATGATATCAAGAAACCACTGAAGGCACTGGATACTGCAAGGCTACGGGCCCTGGCAATATTCTGGCAATAGTACTGAAGACTTGTGCTCCAGAACTAGCCGCATCCCTAACCAAGCTGTTCCAGTATAGCTACAACATGGACATCTACCTGGCTATGTGGAAAATTGTTCAGGTATGTCCTGTACAGAAAAAGCAGGACAAATCCAACCCAGCCAATTACCGCCCCATCAGTCTACTCTCCATCATCAGTAAATTAATGGAAGGAGTTATCAACAGTGTTATCAAGCGGCACTTGCTTAGCAATAACCTGCTCACTAATGCCCAGTTTAGGTTCTGTCAGGGCCACTCAGCTCCTGACCTCATTACAGCCTTGGTTCAAACATGGGCAAAAGAGCTGAACTCCTGAGGTGAGGTGAGAATGACTATCCTTGACATCAAAACAGCATTTGATTGAGTGTGGCATCAAGGATCCCGAGCAAAACTGGAGTCAGTGGGAATCAGGGGGAAAACTCTTCACTGGCTGGAGTCATACCTAGCAAAAGGAAGGTGGTTGTGGTTGTTTGAGGTCGGTCATCTCAGCTCCAGGACATCACTGCAGGAGTTCCTCAGGGTAGTGTCCTCGGCCCAACCTTCTTTAGCTGCTTCATCAATGACTTTCCTTCCATCATAAGGTCAGAAATGGAGATGTTCGCTGATGATTGCACAAAGTTCAGTACCAATTGTGACTCCTCAGATAATGAAGCATTCCATGTCCAAATGCAGCAAGACCTGGACAATATCCAGGCTTGGGCTGACAAGTGGCAAGTTACTTTTGCACCACACAAGTGCCAGGCAATGACAGTTGCCAACAAGAGAGAATCTAACCATTGCCCCTTGACATTCAATGGCATTACCATCAATGAATCTCCCACCATCAACATCCTGGGGGTTACCATTGACCAGAAACTGAACTGGACTAGCCATATAAACACTGTGGCTACAAGAGCAGGTCAGAGGCTAGGAATCCTGTGACAAGTAACTCACGTCATGACTCCCCAAAGCCTGTCCATCATCTACAAGGCACAAGTCAGGATTGTGATGGAATACTCCCCACTTGCCTGGATAAATGCAGCTCCCACAACACTCAAAAAGCTTGACACCGTTAAAGACAAAGCAGCCTGCTTGACTGGCACCACATCCAGAAACATTCACTCCCTCCACCACCGACACACAGTGGCAGCAGTGTGTACCATCTACAGGATGCACTGTAGTAATTCACCAAGGCTCCTTGAGCAGCACCTTCCAAACCTACGACAACTACCACCTAGAAAGACAAGGGCAGCGGGTAAATGGGAACACCACCACCTGGAACTTCCCTTCCAAGCCACTCACCATCCTGACTTGGAAATATATTGCCATTCCTTCACTGTTGCCGGGTCAAAATCCTGGAATTCCCTTCCTAACAGCACTGTGGGTGTACCTACACCACATGGACTGCAGTGGTTCAAGGAGGCAACTCGCCACCCCCTTCCTCAAGGGCAACTAGGGATGGGCAATAAATGCTGTCCCATGCAGTGAAGCCCACATCCCATGAATGAATATTTAAAAAAATCTTTTAAGTTATTTGACAAAAGAATTAGAGGGGTTATGAAAGCATTTTCTTTATACAATGGATTATTTTGATCTGGAATGCACTGCCTGAAAGGGCGATGGAAACAGAATCAATAGCTACTTTAAAAATGGAATTGGATAAACATGTGAAGAATACAAGAATACTGTCTCGAACCAAGTTTATTTATCACTTACAGTTTCCATTAGACTCCGTAATTCTTGTCAGTGTTAATCCAGGTTAATATATTTAGGCCACATTGATTTTGTTTCCCTTTAATTTGCTTCCTTCATTCTTCAGCTCGATGTTTTCTGAAAGTGGGTCACATTCTTGGGTGTTTGTACAAAAAAGATGATTTATAAATAACCAGCAAAGGTATTGGCCGAAAGGATGAAAACAATAACCTGAATCCCTTTCAAACAGATCTGAAGGAAATCCTTAATCCCATTGGTAAAGCTGTTAAGAAAATGGATATCAATTTTTTTGTAGCAGTAGGAACCCACCTATTGAGCCCCCAGAACACCAAAACTTTGGAAAACAGAGAAGATTCAAACTCCCCAATGAATGCTTTCCCACCTGCAAATGGATGCCCTAAAAGCTTCCTAAAATAGTTCTCACTCCTATCCTTTGAATTTTAATCAGGAAGCATGCTTAAGTGCCAGTGCTTTGACCCCTTGCTTTTACTGACTGTAAAAGTATGTACTAGCTGGTCGTATAGAAAGGAACAAAGAACAAAGAACAAAGAAAAGTACAGCACAAGAACAGGCCCTTCGGCACTCCAAGCCTGCGCCGATCATATTGCCTGTCAAACTAAAACATTTTGCACTTCTGGGGTCCGTATCCCTCTATTCCCATCCTATTCATGTATTTGTCAAGCTGCCTCTTAAACACCACTATCGTACCTGCTTCTACCACCTCCTCTGGCAGCAAATTCCAGACACTCACTACCCTCTGCATAAAAAACTTGCCCCGCATATCTCCTCTAAAGTTTTCTCCTCTCACCTTAAATCTATGTCCCCTAGTAATTGACTCTTCCACCCTTGGAAAAAGCTTCTGACTATCTACTCTGTCCATGCCACTCATAATTATGTAAACTTTTATCAAGTCGCCCCTCAATCTCCGTCGCTCTAGAGAGAACAATCTGAGTTTCTCCAACCTCTCCTCATAGCTAATAATTCCAGACCAGGCAGCATCCTGGTAAACCTCCTCTGCACCCTCTCCAATGCCTCCATATCCTTCTGGTAATGTGGCGATCAGAATTGCACGCAATATTCCAAGTGTGGCCTAACCAAGGTTCTATACAGCTGCAGCATGACTTCCCAGCTTTTATACTCAATACCCCTGCCGATGAAGGCAAGCATGCCATATGCCTTCCTGACTACCTTATCCACCTGTGTAACCACTTTCAGTGACCTGTGGACCTGTACACCCAGATCCCTCTGCCTGTCGATGCACTTAAGGGTTCTGCCATTTACTGTGTAATTCCTACCTGTATTAGACTTTCCAAAATGCATTACCTCGCATTTGTCTGGATTAAACTCCATCTGCCATTTCTCCACCCGAGTCGCCAACCGATCTATATCCCGTTGTATCCTTTGACAATCCTCTTCACTATCTGCAACTCCTCCCACCTTAGTGTCGTCTGCAAACTTACTAATTAGCCCAGTTACATTTTCCTCCAAATCATTTACGTATACTACAAACAGCAAAGGTCCCAGCATTGATCCCTGCGGAACACCACTAATCACAGCTCACCATTCAGAAAAGCACCCTTCCACTGCTACCCTCTGTCTTCTATGAGCAAGCCAATTCTGTATCCATCTTGACAGCTCACCTCTGATCCCATGCGACTTTACCTTCTGTACCAGTCTGCCATGAGGGACCTTGTCAAAGACCTTACTGAAATCCATGTATTTAACATCCACTGCCCTTCCATCGTCGATCATCTTTGTCACTTCCTTGAAAAACTCGATCAAGTTAGTGAGACATGACCTCTCCTTCATAAAACCATGCTGCCTCTCACTAATACGCCCATTTGCTTCCAAATGGTAGTAAATACTGTCACGAAAAATCTTCTCCAATCATTTCCCTACCACTGACGCAAGGCTCACCGGCCTGTAATTTCCTGGATTATCCCTTCTACCCTTCTTAACAATGGAACAACATTGGCCATTCTCCAGTCCTCTGGGACCTCACCCATAGCCAGTGAGGATACAAAGATTTCTGTCAAGGCCCCAGCAATCTCCTCCCTGGTCTCCCCTAATACTCTGGGGTAGATCCCATTTGGCCCTGGGGACTTACCCACCTTAATATTCTTCAAGATGCCTAATACCTCCTCTTTCTTGATCTCAACATGATCCAGGCTATCTACACACTCTTCCCTAGACAAATCGACCGTTAAGTCCTTCCCTTTGATGAATACTGATGAGAAGTACTCGTTTAGTATCTCTCCCATTTCTTCTGGCTCCACATACAGATTCCCACCTCTGTACCTGAGTGGGCCTACCCTTTCCCTGGCTACCCTCTTGCTTTTTACATATGTATAAAAGGCCTTGGGATTTTCCTTAATCCTGGTTGCCAAAGACTTTTCATGACCCCTTTTAGCCCTCCTGACTCCTTGCTTAAGTTTCTTCCTACATTATTCATTTTCTCCATGGGCTTCATCTGTTCCCAGCCTTCTAGCCCTTACGAATGCTTCCCTTTTCTTTTTGACTAATCTCACAATATCCTTCGTTATCCAAGATTCCTGAAACTTGCCATACTTATCCTTCATCCTAACAGCAACATGCCAGTCCTGAATTCTTATCAACTGACGTTTGAAAGCCCCCTACATGTCAGTTGTTGATTTGCCCTCAAACATCCGCCTCCAGTCTAGATTCCTCAGTTCCTGCCTAATATTGTTATAATTAGCCTTCCCCCAATTAAGCACCTTAACCTGAGGACTCCTGTTATCCTTATCCCCCAGTACCTTGAAACTTACTGAATTATGGTCACTTTTCCCGAAATGCTCCCCTACTGAAATTTCGACCACCTGGCCGGGTTAATTCCCTAATACCAGGTCCAGTATTGCCCCTTCCCTAGTTGGACTATCTACATATTGTCTCAGGAAGCCCTCCTGGATGCACCTTACAAATTCTGCACCATCCAAACCCCTAGCACTAAGTGATTCCCAGTCATTATAGGGAAAGTTAAAATCACCCACCACAACAATCCTATTGCTTTTACATCTTTCCAAAATCTGCCTACATAACTGCTCCTCAACCTTCTGCCGGCAATTGGGAGGCCTATAGTAAACCCCCAACATTATGACTGCACCCTTCCTATTCTGGAGCTCTACCCATATTGCCTTGCTACGTGAGCCCTCCGAGGTGTCCTCCTGTCGTACAGTGAACACTCTGCTTAGAGGCAGTTAAATGCTGACCTTGGCCTCAAAGTTAATCCAAAGTTCAAACGGACTCTGCTGTAACTCAGTCAACAGTCTGTCACAATCCACTGGAAAAAGACAAGTGGATAAAAGAGGTGTTGCAAAACATGAGATATTGCATTGTATGCAGCACCTGCTATTCAGTTCCATTCCAGTCAATGAAATTAAATATCAGGTTCTGCATATAAGGATCAACCGATTGAATACTCTCCATTTTTCACCACCGCCCAAGACAATTTTTAACTTTAGGCAGTTGATTATATTGAGTTAGTACTGATTTTAGGGCCTTAAAGGGCCAAAACTCCTACCCACTTCTCACAAGCCCAAGAAGTTGAAAGCAGGGGTCTATTCTGAGGGTTTCTGCTACCTTGTCAATACGGCCCAGTGAATTACAGGAGGCTAGCCTGCTGAAAGAGCTGAAGCCTAGGGGAGGAGTATTGTCTAAGCTTCTGAAGAAAATTGGATCAGGATCCTCATGCAGGGAAGATGAATGAGAAGTCAGGTAGGGTAGACAATTCCATGCAGGTTCCCAATTTCTGACTGCGAGGGGTAGGTAGGAATCAGAGATAGGCCATTGAAATGTGGATTCTAATTCGGTGATCTGATCTCACAAACTCAGGAAGGAGCAGCAAAGGAGAGCACCAGAGGCATGAATCCAGCAGAACTAACTTTAATTTTAAACACTAGAAACAATGCGGAGAGGAGAGAGTGAATCAGTTCAATACATAGAAGCTGGACTCAGGTAGGAGCGAGAATTGGATGGATTGTGGTGGGGGTGGGTGGGGTGATGGATAACAATAGATGAAGGAAATGGATGGTTATATTGCTATGTCTAAGCATAATAACTGTTTGCTTCTGCCCAATCTGCACCTAGCTTTGATTGACATAAATTGCTTCAGGAGATTGGACTGAAGTCTTTCTAACACCCTATTCCAAAATTGAGGATAATAAACTTCCAGGAACTATGATGGGATGAATAGCAAACTAATGGTTAAATAGTAACTATCGTAATTACTAATGTACCATTTTTAAAAATCATATTCTCAGCACCTGGGTTCAAAGTTGTCTATTTGTTACTATAATTAAACATTCCTTTCTTAAACAATGGGGCAATGAAGGTAGAAAATATATGGCTATAGGATAATGGATAGTAATTAAAGGGGGGAATGGATAGAAATTGAGAGAGAAAGAGAGAGAAGGTTTTGCATATTGTAAATAATATAACATTATGTGACTTGCACTTATACTGTACAAATAAACTAGACAGTATCACAATAGCATTTAAACATCATATAAACCAAACTGCTTTTGAATTTTCATGCAGGATTTGAAATTAATCAGTTCAAAATTTTTAAATTCTTAAAACATGAGCTTAGGGAATTAATACTATTAAATGTCTACAGATCTCATTACCTTCACCAACTAACCCCTTACTTTGACACCTTTCTGTACTTCATCCAGTTCTTCTTTTATCATGGCTTCCACAGAGATGCTGAAGAGCAATGGCAATAATAGACAGCCTTGTCTCACCCTCCAACCAATTACATCAGGTTCAGTTTCACCAAATACTGTCCTGATTGTAGCAGTCTATCCCATATACAGAGCTACAATCATTCGTAGGAACATAAGACTCAGGAGCTATTCAGCCCTTCAAGCCTGCTGCACCATTCAATAAGATCATGGTTAATCTGGTTGTGGTCTCAACTCCACTTTGTCATCTGCCCCCATAACCTTGACTCCCTTGTCTATCAAAAGTATGTCTAATTCTGCCTTGAATAAATTCAATGACCCAGTCTCCAGTGTTTCCTGGGGAAGAGAATTCCACATACGAATGACACTCTGGGAGAAAGAAAATTCTCCTGATCTCCATCTTAATTGGTAGACCTCTTATGCTTAAACTGTGTGGCTAGTTCTAGCCTCTCCCACAAGTGGAAATATCCACTTGGTATGACCCCTATCAAATCCCCTCAGAATCTGATATGTTTCAATAAGATCACATCTCATTCATCTGAACTCCAATGGCTATAGGCTCAACCTGTTCAGCCTTTGCTCATAAGATAAGCCCCTCATCCCAGGAATAAGTCGAGTGAACCTTCTCTGAACTGCTTCTAATGCAATTATATTCTTTCTCAAATAAGGAGACCAAAACTGAACACAGTGTTTCAGATGTGGTCTCACCAATTCCCTGGACAGCTTTGCTTCAGGGATTTGAGAGTCCTTGTGCATGAATTCCAAAAAGCTAACATACAAGTTCAACAGGTAATATGGAATGTTACATAGAAACATAGAAACATAGAAACTAGGAGCAGGAGTAGGCCATTCGGCCCTTCAAGCCTGCTCTGCCATTCATTATGATCATGGCTGATCAACCAACTCAATAGCCTGCTCCCAATTTCTCCCCATACCCTTTGATCCCTTTCACCCCAAGAGCTATATCTAACTCCTTCTTGAAAACATACAATGTTTTGGTCTCAACTACTTTCTGTGGTAACGAATTCTACAGGCTCACCACTCTCTGGGTGAAAAGATTTCTCCTTATCTCAGTCCTAAATGGTCTACCCCTTATCCCTAGACTGTGACCCCTGGTTCTGGACTCCCCCACCATCGGGAACATCCTTCCTACATCTACCCTGTCTAGTCCTGTTAGAATTTTATAAGTTTCTATGAGATCCCCCCTCATTCTTCTGAACTCCAGCGAATATAATCCTACCCAACTCAATCTCTCCTCATATGTCAGTCCCGCCATCCCAGGAATCAGTCGGGTGAACCTTCGCTGCACTCTCTCTATAGCAAGTATATCCTTCCTCAGATAAGGAGAACAAAACTGCACACAATATTCCAGGTGTGGTCTCACCAAGGCCCTGTACAATTGCAGCAAGTAGTTCTGTTCCTGTACTCAAATCCTCTGGCTATGAAGGCCAACATACCATTTGCCTTCTTTACCAGCATAACCTCCCTGCTCTTATAATCTATGCCTCAGCTAATAAAGGCGAGTATCCTATAGGCCTCCTTAACCACTTTCTCTACCTGTCCTGCTACATTAAGGGGCCGGTGGACATGCACACCAAGATCCCTCTGATCCTTGCTATTTCCCAGGGTCCTACCATTCATCGTGTATTCCCATGCCTTGTTTGTCCTGCCCAAGTGCATCACCTCACACTTTTCCAGATTAAATTCCATTTGCCATTGATCAGCCCATTTGACCAGACTGTCTATATCCTCCAGTAATCTAAGGCTATCCTCCTCACTATTTACCCCATCAATTTTCATGTCATCCGCTAACTTAATGATCAACCCTATTACATTCAGGTCTAAATCGTTTATATATACCACAAACAGCAAGGGACCCAACACCGATCCCTGTGGAACCCCACTGGACACAGACATCCAGTCACAAAAACGTGCCTCGACCATCACCCTCTGCTTCCTGCTACTCAGCCAATTCTGGATCCAATTTGCCAAATTGCCTTGGATCCCATGGGCTCTTACCTTCGTTATCAGTCTCCCATGCGGGACCTTATCAAAAGCCTTGCTGAAGTCCAAGTAGACTATGTCAAGTAGATGGCACATACTTCTGCTACTGTGCGTCGATGGTGGAGGGAGTGAGTGTTTGCGGATGTGGTGCCAATCAAGTGGGCTGCTTTGTCCTGGATGTTGTCAAGCTTCTTGAGTGTTGTCGGAGCTGCACTCATCCAGGCAAGTGGGGAGTATTCCATCACACTCCTGACTTGTGCCATGTAGATGGTGGACAGGCTTTGGGGAGTCAGGAGATGAGTTACTTGTCACACGATTCCTAGCCTCTGATACGCTTTTGTAGCCACAGTGTTTATATGGCTAATCCAGTTCAGTTTCTGGTCAACGGTAACCCCCAGGATGTTGATAGTGGGGGATTCAGTAATGGTAATGCCATTGAATGTCAAGGGATGATGGTTGGATTCTCTCTTGTTGGAGGTGGTCATTGCCTGGCGCTTGTCTGGTGCGAATGTTACTTGCCACTTGTCAGCCCAAGCCTGGATATTGTCCAGGCCTTGCTGCATTTGGCCATGGACTGCTTCAGTATCTGAGGAGTCGTGAATGGTGTTGAACATTGTGCAATCATCAGCGAACATCCCCACTTCTGACCTTATGATGGAAGGAAGGTCATTGATGAAGCAGCTGAAGATGATTAGGCCTAGGACACTACCCTGAGGAACTCCTGCAGTGATGTCCTGGAGCTGAGCTGACTGACCTCCAGCAACCACAACCATCTTCATTTATGCTAGGTATGAATCTATCCAGCGGAGGGTTTTCCCCCTGACTCCCTTTGCCTCCAGTTTTGCCAGGGCTCCTTGATGTCAGTCTTGGTCAAATGCTGCCTTGATGTCAAGGGCAGTCACTCTCACCTCACCTTGGGAGTTCAGCCCTTTTGTCCATGTTTGAACCAAGGCTGTAATGAGGTCAGAAGCCGAGTGGCCCTGGTGGAACCCAAACTGGGCGTCAGTGAGCAGATTATTGCTAAGCAAGTGCCGCTTGATAGCCCTGTTGATGACGCTTTCCACTACTTTACTGATGATTGAGTGTAGACTAAATTGGCCGGGTTGGATTTGTCCTACATTTTGTGTACAGGACATACCTGGACAATCTTCCACATAGCCGGGTAGATGCCAGTGTTGTAGCTGTACTGGAAGAACTTGGCTAGGGGCACAGCAAGTTCTGGAGCACAAATCTTCAGTACTATTGCTGGAATATTGTCAGGGCCCATAGCCTTTGTAGTATCCAGTGCCTTCAGCTATTTCTTGATATCATGTGGAGTGAATTGAATTGGCTGGAGACTGGCATCTGTGATGCTGGGGACCTCTGGAGGAGGCCAAGGTGGATCATCCACTTGGCACTTCTGGCTGAAGATTGTTGCAAATGCTTCAGCCTTATCTTTTGCACTGATCTGATGGGCCCCTCCATCATTGAGGTTGGGGAAATTTGTGGAGCCTCCTTTGCCTCCAGTGAGTTTTAAAATCAGGAAAAATGCAAAGTCCGCCTGGTCGATTTACCCATCTGCCAAGCATAAGGTTGGACGGACCACAGAAAATCAGAGACAATTGCAATTTCAATTACACTAATTGGCCTCGTAATTGGCTGTGCAAAAGTCTAAAGTGCGCCGGCCGACCGAAATATTGCGCAAGCACGGGATGATGTCGGGATGCTCGCCTGACGTCATCTCACGCGATTTTGCATCCGATTGGGTTGGGCGCATGCTTGCACGCTGATCTAAAAATTCTGCATGAATATTATTAACTATTTATCAGCTCAAGGCTGGATGCTGTCCAGGGTCTAGCTGCATAGCAGCACAGGCTACTTTATTATCCGCAGAGATGCGAATGGAGCTGAACACTATTTCAATCATCAGCAGGAGCCCAGATTATTTCTGTGAGCACTGCAGGAGAGCACTTACCCTCAAAAAAAAAATCAGCATTTACCTTTGGCAGCTCTCTGTCACTCCATCATTCATGGCACTAGTCACAAGCCACATGATGGAGGGTGTGGTCAATTCTGACCTAAAATGGAATAGGGTTCGATTTATGTCGCAATACCCTAATTTGATAACTAAAAGGCGTTTGAAAGAGGCATACATTTTGGACACCCAGTGGTTGGCCCCTTTTAAATCAGAACTGATGGAGTGTCAGTATTAATGGTGTAGTAAGATTGCCAATGGCTTTCTGAGGCTTTTAACACCAAGTAAAGACTATGAAACCCACCCCCTCTGTGTGTATAGGAGTGATCTAGGTGGACATATCTGCTGACTTTTTTTCTTCTCTCCATTCGTCAATCTTCTTGGGGAAATGTCCTGCCTATACTTGGGATTCCTGCACACTGTAATCGGGAGATGGCAGAAGAATGGCAATGTAGTAATTCAGTGGCCCTAGTCTAATGCCCTGGGTACACGGGTTTAAATTGCACCATGGCAGCATGGGGAATTTTGATTCAATAAAAAAGAAATCTGGAATATAAAAAAAGCTAGCCTCAGTAATGGTGACCATGAAACTATCAAGGATTATCGGGGATAGGTGGAATGTGAAGTTGAGGCCACAATCAGTTCAGCAATGATCTTAATGAATGGTGGAGCAGGCTTGAGGGGCCAACTGACCTACTCCTACTGCTAGTTCGCATTGACCAAGTACTCATTCTCTGGGATATCAGAGTCATTCATGGCTTTTACACAATGCTGCTACTCTAAAAATGGGAATTCCTGATTTCAAAAAACTGTCGGGTGAATTCCTGCCTACAGTGGTGCACTATTGCTAGACAGACAGCAACAGGTCAGAGCTGGGAGCTGTTCTCAGGGGCAGAGCTAAGTGTGACCATGGGTTACAAAAGCCCAGAGCAGCATTAATTTTCTGTTCTAGATGCAGAGACGTGGACAGAAACCTCAAAATAAAGCTTTTGGTATCCTAGGCTTTATTTATAGGGGCATAGAGTACAAGAACAAAGAGGTTATGTTCAACTTGTATAAGTTACTAGTTTGGCCTCAGATGGAGTTTTACATCCAGTTCTGGGTGTTGCACTTTAGGAAGGATGTGAAGGGTGCAGGAAAGATTCACATGATTGAGTCCAGGGATGAGGAACTTCAGTTTTGAAGATAGATTGGAAAAGTTAGGACTGTTTTCCTTGGAGTGAAGAAGGCTGAGAGGATGTTTGATAGAGGTATTCAAAATCGTGATGAGTCTGGACAGAGCAGATAGGGAGAAACTGTTCCCATTCGTGAAAGGACTGAGGGTGAAAGGGCACAGATTTAATTGGCAGAAGAAGCATTTTCACACAGCGAGTGGTTAAGGTTTGGAATGCACTGCCTGAGAGTGTGGTGGAAGCAGATTCAACTGAGGCGTTCAGAAAGGAATTAGAATGTTATCGGAAAAGGAAGAATGTGCAGGGTTACGGATAGAAAGCGGAGAATGGCACTAAGTGAGTTGTCCATTTGGAAAGACGTGATGGGTCGAATGGCCTCCTTCTGCACTGTAACAATTCAGTGATTCTGTGACTCAGTGAACAGTGTTCATAAATGTCAAATGCAGACTGTTGACGTCTATGGAAATGGGAAGCTGTTCGGTTCCCAGAACAAAAATCCCTCTCCTTTATTCACAAAATAGATATTCCAGCGTGATACTACTAAATGGGTCATTATTTTTGAATTCAGGAAATAAGAATTATGATTTTGATGAAACTATGTGGAACATATAATTTATTATTTTCTACTGTATGCTCCACTGCATGATACAGTCCCAAAGGTGACGACCACAGTCTATAGTTAGTATTTATCTGACCAAAATACTTTCTTGACATAAAACTCCACCAGTAGCTGTCTTCAGTAACCTAGTTCATTGTCAGATTTAAAGCATATGCTGATTTCTCTAATTTTGAGAATGACTAAAAGTTTTCCAGAACCCAACGCCACCTCTGCTCTGCCCTGCCCCCTTCGATTTAAGTCCCACATTACTGTGGTTATTGATGTTTGGTTCATTGCATTAGTTTTTCTTTTCAGGTTCAAATATGGTCCATTCAGCCTGTCAGAGAACCAGCTAACTGTTGTGTTAAAATCCAGTTCAAAATATATACAAAGCAAATATGTGCATTCCATAATCACTGTATAATGGGCTCTCTGTATTTAATTAACTATCCTACTTATTGTCCACTGCAGATTGTTTTGCTATATGAACAAAAAGAACAAAAAGAAATTCCCCTGGGAGGAATGGAATTAATAATGAAGCAAAGTGAGCTAATTCTTTAGAATGTGCTATCTGTTGGCACCAACTTCAAACCAGATGTTTAGATGGTGTTCCAGAGAATTTATGCATAGTTACTCACAGATGAGGAAAATAATTAAAGTCAGACTACATTCGTCAAATTCGCTAAGCAATTAAATATGAGATTATGATAAGGTGCACTCCCTAGCCAACATCTCTATCCGTAAAACAACAAATTAAGTGCCAAAATTCCTTGGGTCAGGATCCCAGGAGTTATGCTGGAAGTACGCCCACCAGTCACTTCCAATGCTGATTCCATCAGAGTTTGTGAAGTTAGCGGGACATCAGTTTATTTGCATGGAAAAGACGGGTGTAAGTGCCACTATGGGACACCCCCGGCTGCCATCTGCCCCATGTCCCCTTGGCCATGGGGACCAGCTGCCCGACCCCAGCCAGGTCCCCTTTGGTTCACTAGGGCTGAATAGTAAATATTCAAAAAAGAGTGACTATTCTTTAGACTTCCATTTCACTGTTCTGGTCTGGACTCCATTGATGGAGCCCCACTTTTCACCAGTGCATTCAGCGTACCGCCCTTCGCAAATACACTGGATCCCGACTGAACTAGACTTGCAGGAATGCTTAGCATTGGGACTTCCTGTCACTGGCTCTATGGTCCATGAGAACATATGCTTTTCAAGAGGCAGCCAGAGATTCTATCCCTTGCAAGGCAAGTCTGAAATTTCTGAAAGCAGTGGAGGCTGAGCACATACAAGGGAGACCAGTGGAACCCCCTAGGAATTCTTCTGATGCAGGTTCTCAGACAGACAAATGCTACAAAAATATTTTTACCTCGCCCCGCAGTTGGCTCATTATTAAGTACGCTGCCATGTATAAAACTGAACAATGAAGCAACACTTGGACAATATTCAGGCTTGGGCAGACAAGTGGCAAGTAACATTCATGCCACACAAATGCCAGGCAATGAACATCTCCAACAAGAGAGAATCTAACCATCACTCCTTGACATTCAATGGCATTATCATCGCTTAATCGCCCACTATTAACATCCTGGGGGGGGGTTACCATTGACCAGAAAGTGAGCTGGACTAGCCATATAAATACTGTGGCTACATGGTCTTATCTGAGACAGACAGATTTTTAATCAGTAAGGGAATCAAGGGTTATGGGAAAAAGGCAGGAAAGTGGAGTTGAGGATTATCAGATCAGCCATGATCTCATTGAATGTGGAGCAGACTCGATGGAGCGAATGGCCTACTTCTGCTCTTATGGTAAGAACAGGTCAGAAATAAAAACAGAAAATGCTGGAAAAACTCAGCAAGTCTAGCAGCATCTGTGGAGAGAGAAACAGAGTTAATGTTTCGAGTCCGTATGACCTTCTGAAGAAGGACCATTTCTCTCTCCACAGATGCTGCCAGACCAGCTGAGTTTTTCCAGCTTTTTCTGTTTTTGTTTCAGATTTCTAGCATCCACAGTATTTTGCTTTTAACTTAGAGCAGATCAGAGGCTAGGTATCCTGTTTTGAGTGACTCACCTCCTGACTCCACAAAGCCTGTCCACCATCTACAAGGCACAAGTCAGGAGTTTGATAGAATACTCTCCATTTGCCTAGATGAGTGCAGCTCCAACAAGACTCAAGACACCATCCAGGACAAAGCAACCTGCTTGATTGGCACCCCATGCACAAATATTCACCCCCTATACTACTGACAAGCAGTGGCAGCATTGTATACCATCTACAAGTTGCACTGCAGGAATTCATCAAGGCTCCTTAAACAGCACCTTCCAAACCCAAGACTGCTACCATCTAGAAGGACAAGGGCAGCAGATAGATGGGAGAACGACCACCTGGAAGTTTCCCTCCAGGTCATTCACCATCCTAACTTGGAAATATATTGCCGTTCACAGTCACTGGGTCAAAGTCCTGGAACTCCCCCGCTAATAGCACTGTGGGTGTGCCTACAGAACATGGATTGCAATGGTTCAAGAAGGCAGCTCACCATTACCTTCTCAAGGGCAATTAGGGATGGGCAAAAATGCTAGTCTAGCCAGTGATCCACACATCCCATAAATGAATATTTAAAAAAATCTAAATGGGTAGGTGTTAAATTCAATTGCTTAGACAGAGTAGGCATGGAAATTCAATGATGGCTGATCTGCACCTTCAATCCTTGGGCTAGGAAGGGGAAAGGTTAGTCAAATTCCTACCACTGGCCACTGTTCAATAGCTAGTTCCAGAAATTGTAAATGCCATGTGAGGAGAAAAAGAGCTCACATATGATATCTTTTATGGATAAATCATCAGCCAACATTCATTTGTGGTTCATACATGAGGAATAGCCTATTCGTTAGTGGGGTGTGGGCATTGCTGGCTAGGCCAATGTTTATTGCCCACCCTAATTGCCCTTATGCAGAGGGCATTTATAAGAGTCAACCACATTGCTGTGGGTCTGGAGTCACATGTAGGCCAGACCAGGTGAGGACAGCAGATTTCCTTCCCTAAAGGACATTAGTGAACCAGGTGGGTTTTTACGACAATCAACAATGGTTTCATGGTCAACATTAGGCTTTTAAGTCCACATATTTATTGAATTAAAATTCCACTATCTGCCATGGTGGGATTCAATCCCAGATCCCCAGAGCATTACCCTGGGTCTCTGGATTACCAGTTCAGTGACAATATCACTACACCACCGCCTAAAGGTGACTCTCGCCCACTTTGCAATATTAGAGGCAGGAAAATAACTTGCACATCTCTTAAATTAGTACACAGGCCTAACTAAGGTCTTGTATAACTCAACATTACCTCCTTGCATTGTTCTGTGTCTTTAGTTACAAACCACAGGATTCCATTTGCCTTTGTCATGGCTTAATTTACTTGTGCTGCTAGCTTTAATCATCTGCATGTCTGCACAACAAGGTCCCTCTGATCCAGTTCCAATCTTAATAATTTAAGTGTATTTGCTTTCCCTGGTTACTTCCATAATTTATTACTCCAAATTGTTAACATTGGACTCCACCTGCTACCTATTTACTTGTCATGTTAGCCTATCAAGGTCCCCGTGCACTTTTTTATATTCTTCATTTCAATTTGCTATACCCCTCTGTGGGTCTTTGGACAATTTCAACACAGACATATCCATTTACTACAGCCCTAACAGCCCAGCAATCAACAGGTTGTGAGCTCCAATCCTGTAAAGGCCGGTGATAAAATGAGCTTCAATTCCTCTGGTGGGCTGGCATCAGATAAAATGATCATGAAAGCTGCTGGATTGTTAAGTGTCAAACAGTTCACGAACAGCCTTCAGAGGAGTGGTATTTCTGCCTAGTCTGGCCTACATGTGATTCCAGTCACTAACGGTTAACACTTAATCTACCTGGGGTAATGAGGGCAATAATTAATATTTAGTCAGTGTTATCCATGTCCTGCCCTTTGTTTCTGTGTTATAACCCAGTGGTTTTCAAACTGGTATCTGCAGTCCACTGGGGTTCTTCAGTGACTTTCTAGGGAGTCCGCAAAATAATCTTTTTAGCAGGCAAGTGAGTGAGATAAGAACAAGGGGAAAGGGAAGGAAGGACAAAAAGGCACGTTGCCCGTGTTGTAAAAATTAATGGCAGTGTTAGTCCTGCACAAGTAGCTGACAACTTGTCCACCTCTGAAGCTCCTGAATACTGGGCCTTTTTGTGGTGATGCGCATCTCCGCGCTCCCATGAGGCGTCTCTCCTGGGGCTGGGTTTCCAGTACTGAGGCGGATAGCTCGAGTCAAGAAATTTCCCAACTTGGCCGATCCACTTGGGAGAAAGTGCCCTGTCAGGCCCAATTTTTGCTCTGTGAGGCAGGGGCGGGATAGAGTTGGGCCTGTCATGCCCCAAAGCAGATTGGCGGTGGCCACTGAGGGCGGTAAAGTGTCAAGGTGGGGTGTTTTAAAGGTCCGCCTTGGGCCTTGTTGTTTTGTTCAATTTTAAGGTCCTCTGTCCCTCACCTCTCACACCCCACCCATCCGCTCCCCTTGCCACCTTCATGCCCTCATACTGACTCATGCCAACCCACCCTTGACATTTACATCCTCCATGCCAACTCGCTCTGTATTCACCATGGGCAAACCTCAAGAGCCATGTTGAGATGAAATAAAATTTAAAAAGTTCTGAAAATGTAATTCAGCCTTCAATATGTTAAAAAAAACTACCATTCAATCTATGTAAATCTCCTCAAGCAGGGATGAAATGGCTTCACATCATGACAGTTACACAGAGCTTATCCGCCTTTTAATAAGGTTTAAGTCTATTCCATAAACTCGTGACTCCCACATTGCAGGTTAAGGCCCGTGCAACAGCCAAAATGGGGTCTGGTTGAATTCAGTGCTGAGTTCAAATGGCAAAAATGGGATATCAACATTTAAAAGTTTCACACCTTTTAAAAAATATCAGAGGCACATTTTGCTGTCATACTTCTTAAGAAAATAATGTGTTATTGGGAAGAAGGCAATGTTGATGTTCTCCCTGGTTTTAGATTTTGCAATGTGATGTTTAGCACGCACCTGAAGAGGTGGGTGGAGACTCAGTTTAATGTCTCATTCAACGGGCAACATTGATGCTGTTTTAAATGTTGATATTTAGAGAGACTTGGGTGCACTCATACAAGAAACACAAAAAGCTGACTTCCTCCGTTTTTGGAGAAAGAAGCAGAGTTAACCTTTCCCAACCTGAAAGGTCATCAACCTGAAGCATTAACTCTTTCTCTCTTAACGGATGCTGCCTGACCTGCTTGAGTATTTCCAGCATTATCTGTTTTTATTTCAGATTTTCAGCCCCTGGCACAATTTTGCTTCTGTATTACAGGAAGCTAACATGCAGGTACAACAAGCAACTAGGAAGGGAAATGTTTGCAAGGGTATTGCAGCACAAGAACAAGGAAGTCTTGCCAAAATTCTACAGGGCTTTGGACCAACCACTCCTGGAATTCTGCGCACAGTTTTCGTCCCCATATTTAAGGAAGGAGATTCTTGCATTGATGACAGTTCGGTGAAGGTACACTAGATTAGTCCCTGGGATGAGAGGGTTGTCCTATGATGAGAAGTTGAGTAAATTAGCAAAGCTGATGTCAATGGGAATCGGGGAAAATCTCTCCACTGGTTGGAGTCAAACCTAGCACAAAGGAAGATGGTTGTTGTTACTGGGGGGCAGTCATATCAATTCCAGGGCATTTTCCTCCATCATAAGGTCAGAGGATGTTCGCTGATGATTGCACACTGTTCAGCACCATTCATGACACCTCAGATACTGAAGCAGTCCATGTTCATACGCAGTAAGACCAAGACACCATTAAGGCTTGGCCTGAATAGCAGCAAGTAACATTTGCACCATGCAAGTGCCAGGCAACAACAGAGGGTGGAATTTTATGGCCCCTCCTGCTGGCAGGATCTTCTGGTCCCAAAGTCAGTGGAGTTTTGAACAACTCGCCATATTTTCTGGCCCCGACCCCGTGGTGCTGGGGTTGTAAAATTCTACCCAGAGAATCTAAGGGCCCGCCCCCACACGCCGACATGTAAAATGGTGCACGTGGCATCGGGCGTGCATCCCGACGTCACCGCGCATCATTCCGATCTTTCATTCGGTGGGCGCGCACCGGAGTCAGCTGTGCGCTTGCCAAACTGTCAAAAGCCTGTTAAGGCCATTAATAAGTCAATTGAACAAATTGACAGAGCTGCCCATCCAACCTTAAGGTTGGCGGGCAGGTGAAGAGCCCAAGCGGCCTTTGCGTTTTGCATGAAACTTCATCCACGGGCGGGATGAGGTTTCATGAAGGTTTAATTGAATAAATACATTTTTAAAAAACATTTCATAAACATGTCCCAGCTCACGTGACACTGTCACATGATGGGACATGTGTAAATGAATTTAACTTTCTTTATTTTAAACTTTAAACCTGAACGTAATCTCCCTGAGACAGCTCCGTGCCTCAGGGAGATTTCTGCTCTCTTTCACACATGCGCAAAAGAGCGCAGGCCCCGACTCTTCCTCTTCTCCCCGCCCACACAGGTAGTGCTGAGCGCTACCAGGCGTGCATCACACTCAGCGGGCCTTAATTGGCCCATTCACATAAAATGGCAGTGCGCAACCGTTTGCGGACTGCGATCTGCTCCATGCCTGCCCACGCCCGCTCCCGACCGGCCCGCCTGACAGGGGGAAATTCTCCCCTAACTATCTCCCCTTGACATTCAATGGCAATCCCATTGCTGAATCCACCACTGTCAACATCCTGGGGGTTACCATTGACCAGGAACTGAACTGGACTAGCCATATAAATACTGTAGCTACAAGAGCAGGTCAGAGGCTAGGAATCCTGTGATGAGTAATTCACATCCTGACTCTCTAAATCCTGCACACTGGGGAACACCATGGGCCAGATTTTATGCTTTCCTGCTGGTGCGTTTGAAGATGGGGTCTTGTTAAATACAGCAGGCAGCCTGCCAGCTACCTGCCTGTCAGTTCCTGCCCACACTAAAATTATACCAGTGACAGGAGTGGCATCTGCATACCTGTGGGCTTATTGAGACCCTTACGTGGGCAATTAATTCTCACATAAGGGTCTCATAATGCCGCTGCCACCCAGATTTACCAGGTGGCGGGAAAGGCCTATGCCAAGCAACCAACTTGGGAGGTATCCTGCCCTCTGGTTCCATTGGAGGGTTTTCCCCCAATCCCTCCCAAGATTGCCCTCCCCCGAATAACTTCTAAAACTTCAGCCCCCTACCCCTTGCCAGGGCCTGCAAGTTTGGCAACCGAAGAGACCCCCAAACACTGATCCAAATCCCGATCCACCACTGCACACCTGTGTCACAAAATATTGGAGAGCTGCCAGCCTATGATTGGCCAGCAGCTCTCTGAGGCATGACTTCCTGTCTCTGAGGGGTGGAAGTCCCATTTCCAATCTATTAAAGGCCAATTGAGCATTAAATGGCTGTTGCTAGTTGGTGGTTCCCTTGGCAGCTCCCCACCGACTTTTGAGCCAGGGTGTCAGGGAATTCATTGCCTCATATAATTCAGCCTCTTCAATGGCAAACTGCTAGAATATCTCATGCCTGTAAAGAGTTTCATTTGGCTATCAGCTTCAGAAAGACAAATGTCATGGCCCAGGGTATTGCCATATCCCCCACCTATCAGCATTGACAATATGACGGTGAAGGTTGTTGGTAGCTTCATGTAGCTAGGCTCCACAATCTGTCATTTGATGCTGAAATCAGTAAGTGCATTGTAAAAGCTGCAGCTATATGTCCAAACTGAGTAAGAGACTGTGGAAGAACAGTGATCTGGCTGAGAACACCAAACTCTGAATCTAGCAAACCTGTGTCCTCAGCGCTCTCCTCTCCAGTAGTGAGACATGGACAACATATGCTAGGCTGAAAAAAGGCTGAACAGTTTCTTTCTTCGCTGTCTCAGATTTATCATTATCCTGTCTCTTGGCAGGACAAGGTTGCCAACTCAGAGGTCCAGGAGCATGCTAATTCCAGCAGCATACACTCATCAACGTCTGCACTGGCTCAGCCATGCTCATCAGATGAATGAAGGCCAAATACCCAAAGACCTTCTGTACGATGAACTTACCACTGGGTCATGACTTCCTGGGCACCCATACTTCCTCTACAAGGACATCTGCACGTTGTCCTTATGAAGAAGGCGGACATTGAAACAGACAACTGGGAGACAGTTGCTGACAGACTTGACCTCCAGAGGCTGACTGGAGAGGCATTGGGAGAGGTGAGGCAAAACTGAAAGCTCAGCTGGCCAAGAAGAGGGTCCAGAGAAAACAGAGAATAACAAATCCTGTACCTTTACAGCTCACTGCCTTCATCTGCAGTAAATGTGGCAGAGACTGTCATGCCAGATTGGGGCTCCTGAGCCGCAGCAGATGATGCTTGACACAGAGCTGACCATCACAGTGCAAACCATTGCCTCAGGAGACAGAATTAGATTTTTAAAAATAACATAACATAGTTATGGCTACAGTAATTTCTACTTTTAGTGTTGACTGATTTTATCTGTTGGTGGACCAAAAACTGATCCCTTGAAAGCAGCTAGCAATGCTTCTTTAAAAGATAGCTGATTTCTTTTCATTCAAGTAACTTTGTTTTCACGTGGAAATTCTAACACAGCAAGGCAGATCATTAACATGTGTAAATGGAAAGTGTTGGAAAGTAAAAGGAGCCAAAGAGATGTTGAAGGAGTGACCACAGGTAAATTTTGAAATGGCTTATTACATGTTGGTCGGAAAAGCTCCTGTTTTTGAATGACTCCCTTGTCTAAGGTTTACAACCAATTTTAAAAGGCTTTCTTATGCCTGAAATATTTTTAACTGCTCTGTAGGGATTGTTCGTGTAGTCATTCATTTTATGCTTGAGGTTGGGCCTTCTACCACTTAATTAGCTTGCCCGACATTACTGCCAGCAGGAGTCAGGATGTGATAGCATGCAACTTATGCAGGAAATATTGGATATGTACTGTAACCATAACAAATGTTATCATTAGACGACTGTTAAGCAATAAATCTGGAAAAGGCATTAATTTAATTTGTAGAGGCCTAAGGCTATGCCAGTTAGATTACATAACATACACCAGGAATTTTTGTCCACAAGCTACATGTTGGAAACTCTGTAGTATAGAATGAACTATAGAATGAAATCATCTGGGTTGATGATTTCTCGATAATCACCTCCCAATTCAATCATTTCAACATCTTGTTACTGCTGTCAGCATAATCTGTCTGTTGATAGTAGTTTTTATTTCCATAGAGCAGAATTATAAATGACAATGTGAGCTCTCAATGTCTCAATGGTCAAATATAATGACGTGGTGCAGAACTAAGCAATCTAGGGCTGGATTTTCAATTTAGGGTGCCCAGATCATTTCTGAGTCCTGACCCCACGCTGCATCAGCATCAGTGACATGACACAATTTTCATATGCAAAGGACTTAATTGGCTGGGTGTGAGTTCAGCACAAATTAGTGGTGCCAGGAGCGGCCTGGAAGCTGGACCCAGTAACCGAGGGCCCTTTGAAAAGGTGTGTGACAGTCATGTCACTTTTCATGAGAAGGCACAGCTGGGTGCTGAGAGGACTGGCGCTGGCATGGGTAGGTGCCCGCAGGTGGTCCCATGGTTCTTTGATGCCTCTCGAAGCTTTAACTGAGGTAGTAGCTGATAGACAAGAGATATTGTTCCCGGCGTCTGACAGAAGAAATCTTCCAAGAGACACCAAATATGCCTGGATGGAGTTTAACAGTAGAAGAGTGACCAGAGGGACTTGGGTCTAATATCATAAAATAGTCAATAACCTGATAAGATCTGGAAAGGTAAGTGGCAAGCAACTCCCAGGTGACAGGCATCTAACACTGTGTACAAGAGCATGCACATGAGCTGAGCAGACTGAGGGCCCATAGTTCTCCTTAATATTGTCAGAGCATGTGCCCACTTGCATCACTGAGAGGTCAACCACCCACACATATGGGGTGCAATTGAGCAGGGGTCATCACTGAGGAGTGCAACACCCCATGTTGGTGTTATGCTGGAACAGATGAGGGAACTCAGTCTGCGCATACATCATTCTTTCCTCATCCGGCAGGAGCAAAGAGCTTACAACAATGGTGAGGTATCTCGAGGTGTGGTGGTATGTTGGGCCCGCAAAATCGGACACCAGCAGAAGAAGAGGCAGCGGATATTGCAAGGGTGCCATCGTGACAGACTATTGGTGATGGCGGACATGAAGGTCAGGGTCCTTTGATAGCTCAATCTTCAGGTGAAAAATGGAATTGAGTGACATTATAACAGTTTTAATCTTTCCCCCCAAAATACCAAATTTAACAAAATAAACAGACAAAGGGATGTTTATTTTTCCTCCTCCTGCAGCCATGCCAGAAAATTAAAACATCCACACATTGCTGTGGGCCCTGCTATTGAGCATCCCAATTCCCTGGTCTTCCCACCATTCTTAATTGGCTGGCACACACAGAGGTATCAACTTGCCCTGAAGGCATATATACTACGTAGAATTGGTTTGTCCTATTAGGGAAATTAAATGTAAATGTACTGCCAGTTCATCAATTGTACTTTTCATTTCTTCAAAAAAATTAAAATGATTAATTGACATTGAACAAGATTCTGTAATATTTGCACTGCCAAATGCAATTTGTAATGATACAAATAATCTCACATATTTTATCCTCTTTCTATACAATGACATTTTTTTTATTGTGCCAGGAAAAAGGGAAAAGCCAGACTTCATGAGGTCCATAGTCAATATTGAAGACTTCCAGGGCAACTGCCTCCTGACTGTGTATTACTATGCCACCACCTGTGGCAGGTCTGTCCTGCCAGTAGGACATACCTAAGAATGGAGATGCAGGAATCTGGGTCATTACAGCTCTCCCAATTTTGGCACAAACCCCCACATGTTAGCAAGGTGGACTTTTCAAGGTTGACTTAGCAGGGTGTGCCTAGGTCAATGCTGGGTGAACGATCTTGTTTTACATGGTGACCCTTGTAGTTTGAGGTCTCTTTCTCTATTCTGTTTATTTTGTCTGATAAATGTGGAGACCTGTTACTGTTAAGTGATTCACTGGAGCATGGCTTTCCTTGAAATGGCACAGAATGTGCTTGTTTTTATCAGCTCCACTACTGATCCATTTTGCATTTTTCAAGAGTTTGTTTCCACAGAATTGGGAAGATGTCACAGGTTTCTTTTGATTAAGTGTTACCTTAGTGGTTTGAGTTTTCCCAAATGTTATACACAAATATTCTGAGTATAATTAACTTATCATTTTTATCACCCGATTATCTGGGAACTTCCCTAGTTTGAATATGCTGTGAATGTCTGCTTTCTCAGCTCTCAGTTCAACAGCTGAGCATTGGGCAACTTTAAAACTGATAAGTCCTTTTTAAGTACCTTTTAAGCAGTTTACAGTGCATTTCTCTTATGAATCTTTAAGACAACCTTTGGGCAACTTAAGGGTCACTTTTCTGAAAAACTTTTGGAAGAAAAGGAAGAAGTATTTATATCCCACTTTTGTAACTTTGGGACATAATAAACCACTTTACAGCAAAATGTAGTCTCTGTCAACGGGTGCAGCCAGTTTGCATACAGAAAGGTCTCACAAATTTCACTGAGATAATGACCAGGCTAGAATATCATGAGAACTTCATTGGACTTCTTCAAATAGCAGCATGGGTTTTTTTGTGTTCAGATGGACCTCCATTTAACATCTTATTCACGAGAACATAAGAAATAGGAGCAGGAGTAGACCACATGGCCCATTGAGATGACTCAGCCATTCAATACTATCATGGCTGATCTTGGGCGTCAACTCAATTTTCTTGCCCATTCCCTGAGAGACCAAAAATCTGTCTATCCCAGCCTTAAATGTACTCGAAGGTGGAACATCCACAACTCTCCAGGATAGAGAATTCAAAGATTCACAACCTTTTGAGTAAAGAAATATTTTTTCTAATTCATTCATGGGATGTGGGCTAGGCCGACATTTATTGCCCACCCCTAATTGCTTTTGTTCAGAGGGCATTTAAGAGTCAGTCACATTGCTGGTAGGTCTGGAGTCACATGTAGACCAGACCAGGTAATGACAGCAGATTTCCTTCCCTAGAGGACATTAGTGAACCAGATGGGTTTTTACAACAATTGGCAATGGTTTCGTGGTCATCATCAGACTTTTAATTCCAGATTTTTATTGAATTCAACTTTCACTGTCTGCTGTGGTGGGATTCGAACCTGGGTCCCCAAAGCATAACCCTGGGTCTCTGTAACACTAGTCTAGTGACAATACCAGAATGTCCCTGCCTCCCCCTAATTTCTCCTAATCTCAGTCTTAAATGATTGGCCCCTTATCCTGACATTTTGCCCTTTGTTTAAGATTCCCCGGCCAGCGGAAACAATCTCTCAGCCTCTACCCTATCAAGCCCCTTCAGAATCAATGAGATCGCCTCACATTCTTCTTAACTCCAGAGAATAAAAGCTCAATTTACTCAGCCTCTCATCATAGTACAACCTCCTCATCCCAGGGACCAATTGGTGAACATTATTCAGAAGTGCAGTATAACGCCTAACTTATGAGGATTATGTTCAAGCCTTGCACCTTTTTATGAACTACCCAAGAGCTTAGGGAGCCTATAATTCTCTTTTGCTTTCTCTATGCCACTGCCTCAGCCAATCAGTGTCAACTTGCCAACCAATCAGCACCCTTTTCTCTGGTAGTATAAATTATTGTGATAATTTGAAATCTGGAATTCTTATGCTTTTCCTGATAAGTACAAGATGAAAACTTTCAGCAATGTGGCATTCTTGTCCGCAATTAATTAATAAGACTGTTCATTGCTTTATTTATGAAGTGGTGAATTTATGTCTCAGTTTGAAATGCCTGACACCAGAAAGACAGAACAGCTTCCAAACAGCTTTTGCTGCGTATGTGTGTTATGTGATGATGTGTTGTTTTTGGCAGACATAAACAATTTCCCCTTTTTCTCTTTTGTTCTATTAAATCTGTTGGGCAAACCCTTATGTTAAAAGCAGCATGACGTGTGATAGCAAAGAAGTTATTAGAAATGCCAACTATGGCAGTAACATGTGCAAGTTAATTACAAACAGTAAGATTGTGGATTGGAGGGTTTTCATTAAGAGTGAATGAACATTGATTTATACCAGAAAACAAAACTAATCTGAATGTCTGTTGTTTAAGGAAGTCAATACTAATTATTGTGCATTTGGGGTTTGGATTTCTTAAATGTGGTGTAATTGCATATGGCGCAAATATTTGAACACAGATCCATATCATTATAAGAACAGAGCCAGATTTTCATCAATCTATTGATTGCAATAGCAATTTGTGCAATTGATAAGTGGCTCAAGGTTGAATTGATTTGATCACTTCAAACCCAAAAGTGGGCAAAAAGAGCACCCAGAGACAGTAACCACCACCTAGAAGAGCTATCCAATCCAGTCCAGTCTGTGGCTCCAGACCATGTCTTGAGAGAAATCAAAGAGTGAAATCACAGGAAAACATATAAGTGATTGTTTGGTGAATATTTTGCTTATCTTCAAAACGTGTGTGGTTGCTTAGTAATTGTAAGGTTTTATTAGTTGCAGTAAGGTTTACCAGCAGTAGTAAAGGTTATTGGGAGTAACAGTGTTTATTAATTATAAATTAATTAAGAATAAATTAATTAGCACATAATAAAGATGACAGGGTAGGTGATGTGTTGCAGCTGGAGAATGTGGGGATCCTTAAACACCAGGGTCATCCAAGGCAAACACGTCTGCAGTAAGTGTCTGCAGCTTGAGGGAACTTCAGCTCAGGGTCATTGAGCTAGAGGCCAAGCTGCAGACACTGCGATGCGTCAGTTTGTACCAGGAGACAGTGACACCCCTTCTTCTGATTTGGTCAGTGGTCAGGGACAGGAAGGTGCGACTACAAGTGAGGCAGGTTTGGAGACCCAGAAAGTATAAGTGGAGTAGCCTCAGCCTTTGCAACTGTCCAACAGATTTGAGGTTTTTGCAGCCTGTTTGGATGAAAGTGGTGGCTGCAGGGTGGATGAGCAAAATGACCATTGCACCATGATGCAGGAAGCCATTCAAGTGGGGGGAGCTAACAGGAATGTAGTGGCAGTTGGGGACGTATAGTTAGGGGGATAGACACTGTTCTCTCCAGCCAAGAGCTGTGGCCAGATGGCTGTGTTGCCTGCCCGGTGTCAGTTTTCAGGACATCTGCTCTGGGCTGGAGAGGAACTTTCAGTGGGAGGGAAAGCATCCAGTGCTCTTGGTCCACATAGGTACCAATGACATAAGTAGAACTAGGAAAGAGGTTCTGCTGAGGGAGTCTTAACTTGGGGCTAAATTAAAAAGCAGAACCTTAAAGGTAATAATCTCTGTATTACTACCTAAACCATGAGCAAATTGGCATAGGGTAAATCAGGTAAGAGAGTTAAATGCATGTCTCAAAGATTGGTGTGGGAGAAATGGGTTTTGATTCATGGGGCACTGGCACCAGTACTGCAGAAAGTGGGAGCTGCACTGTTGGGATGGTCTACACCTGAACTATGCTAGGATGTGTGTTCTGGCATGTCATATAACTAGGGCTGTAGTGAGGGCAAACTAAATAGTGGGGGCAAGGGATCAAGTTGGGGAAGATGTGATAAATTAAATAGAGAAGACAGGGCAAAAGAACAAGGTAGGAATAAAGGATATTATGGTCACAGCATGACAAGAAGGGACAGAATGTACAAACCTAAGAGTGCATCAGCAGATAAGGCTAGAGGTTACAAAAGTAATAAAAAGACAGAACTAAAGGCTCTGTATCTGAATGCATGCTGCATTCAGAAAAAAAAGATGAATTGACAGGACAAATAGAAACAAACATATATGATGTGATAGCCATTACTGAGGCTGTAGGATGACAAGTAATATCCCAGGCAACAATATTCAAGGGTATATGACATTTAGAAATAACAGGAAGCTGGTGGAGGGAAAAGAAGGGGGTGGAGTTGCGGGGCGGGGTGGGGGGGTGGTGGGGTGTGGTGGGGGGGGGGTCCGGGTAGCTCTGTTAATCAGGATTGGTACAAAAGAGAGAGAGAGGTGACCTTACTTCTGGAGATCAAGATATGGAATCAGTTTGCGTAGAGATGAGAGATGAGAAATAATAAAGATATGGTTTATAGGCCCCCTAACAGTAACCATACTGTAGGATGGGGTATACAGGAAGAAATAATGTGAGCTTATGAAAAAGGTACAGTGATAATCATGGGTGATTTTAATCTACTTATAGATTGGACAAATCAGATTGGCAAAGGTAGACTGGATGGTGAGTTCACAGAGTGTTTTCGGGCCAGTTTCTTAGAGCAGCATGTTTTAGAGCCAACTGGAGAGCAGGCTTTACTAGATATGGTAATGTACAATGAGACAGAATTATTTAATGAGCTTACAGGGAAGATGCCCCTAGGTAGTAGTGATCAAAATATGTTTGAATTTCACATTCAGTTTGAGGGAGAGGGGAGGGGATCTAAGACTAGTGTTTTAAGTCTAAATAAGGGCATTTATGAGGACAGGAAGAAAGAGCTGGCTAAAGTGAACTAGGAAATGAGGTTAAGGGATGGATCAGTAGAGATGTAGAGGCAGGCATTTGAGGAGATATTCTAGAATACTCAGAAATGATACGTTCCAGTGAGAAAGAAAGACTCTACAGGAAGGACACACCATCTGTGGCTCTCTAAGGAAGCTAAAGATAGTATCAAATTAAAAGAAAAATGATAAAGTTCCACAAAGATGAGTGGCAGTCAGAAGATTGGACAGAATATAACAAACAGCAAAGAATGACCAAAAGTTTAATAAGGAGGGAGAAATTAGAGTTCAAGAGAAAGCTAGCTAGAAATATATAAACAGATAGTTAGAGTTTCTTAAGGTATCTTAAAAGGAAAAGAGTAAGTAAAGTGAGTGTTGGTTCTCTAGAGAGAGAGAATGGGGAATTAATAATGGAAAATAAGGAAATAACAGATGAATTAAACAGATATTTTGCATCTGTCTTCACTGTGGAGGATACAGGTAACATCTGAGAAATAATTGTGAATCAGGAGTTGAAAGAGAGGGAGGATCTTAAAACAATTACAATCACCAAAGAAAGGGGACTTAGAAAATTATTAGAACTAAAAGCTAACAAGTCTCCAGGTTCTGATGGGCTCCATCCTCTGTTTTAAAATAGTAGATGCTTTGGTTTTAATTTTCAAAAATTCCCTAGATTCTGGAAATTTCCATCAGATTGGAAATAACGAATGTGACTCCTCTATTCAGAAATCAGGAAACTACGGGCCAGTTAGCTTAACATCTGTCATAGGGAAATTTCTGGAGGTTATGGTGGGGGACTTAAAAAATCTCAGTGCAGTCAAGCAGGGTCAGCATGGTTTTGTGAAAGGGAAATCATGTTTGACTAATTTATTAGCGTTGTTTGAGGAGGTACCAAGAAATGTGGATAAAGGGGAACCTGTGGATATGCTGTAGATTCTCAGAAGGCATTTGACAAGGTGCCACATCACAGGTTACCATACAAAATAACAGCTGATAGTATATGGGATAACATATTAGGATGAGTAGAGGATTGGTTAGCTAACAGGACGCAGAGAGTAGGGATAAATGGGTCCTTTTCAGGTTGGTAGGATGTGATGAATGGAGTGCCACAGGGATCAGTGCTGGGGCCTCAATTATTTACAAATTATATCAATGACTTGGATAAGTGACCAAATATATGGTTGCTAACTTTGCTGATGACACAAAGATAGGTGGGAAAATAAGTTGCGAAGAGGACGTAATGAGTCTGCAAAGAGACACGGACCCCGTCACGGCATGTCCCCCCCATGCGGTGAGCCATTTAAGTCTCCACTTAGTTCAGCGGGGCTGTAATAGCCTACTGGGCGGGAGGGACTGTAAAATCCTGGCATAGATAGGTTAATAAGTGGGCAAAAAAAATTGGCAGATGGAGTGTAATGTGGGAAAATGTGAAATTATCCACTTTGGCAGGAAAGTTAGAAAAGCAGCATATTATTTAAATGGAGAAAGATTGCAGAACTCTGAGGTACAGAGAGATCTGGGTGTCCTGGTACATGAATCAGGAAAAGTTAGTATGCAGATACATGATTAGGATGGCAAATGAAATGTTTTCATTTATTGCAAGGGGAACGGAATATAAAAGTAGGGATGGTTTGCTGCAATTGTACAGGGCATTAATGAGACCACATCATGAGTACTTATTTAAGAAAGTATATAAATGTGTTAGAAGCAATTTAGAGAAGGTTCACTCGATTGATACCTGGGATGGTGGGGTTAGCTTACGGGGAAAGGCTAGACAGGCTGGACTTGCAGCCATTGGAGTTTAGAAGGTTGAGAGGTGATCTTATTGAAACATAAGATCTTGAGGGGACTTGACAGGGTGGATGCTGAAAGGATGTTTCCCCTTGTGGGAGAAGCTAGAACTAGTGAACTAAGTTTAAAAATAAGGGGTTTAGAAAATAGAGATGAGAAGAATTTTTTTCTCTTGAAGTCTTTGAAACTGTCTTCCACAGAGAGAGGTGGAGGCGGAGCCAGTGAATACTTTTAAGGCAGAGATAGATAGATTCTTGACTAATATGGGAATCAAAGGTTATCAGGGTAGATTTAATGTGGAATTGAGGCCACAATCAGATCAGTCATGATCTTATTGAATGGCGGAGTTGGCTCGAGCAGCTGCATGGCCTACTCCTGCTCCTAATTTGTATGTTCGTAAACCCCTATACAAACTGAGGTTCGTTTGGTCATCCATGCTATCTTGCATTTTGAATGAAGAGTTTTCTATTTAATTATGTGATAATAAATATGATAACTGCCTCTGGGTACATTGAGCTGAATTTTATGGGCACCATGGTTCCTGCCCCCCCGGCTACAAAGTCAGGGAGGGAACCTGTCCACGATCCTGACGCCTGCCCTGCAGCTATTTAATGCCGGGAGCAACATTAATTCCTTTAGGGTGAGACCTCAGCCCTATCTCAGGAGATAGCCTTAGAGAGCTACTGGCCAATTGGATGACCAGCAGCTCTATAGGCCCAACACCATTAGCCAAGAGTAATGGCTACTGCTGGGACTACAGGTAATTCCCAATACGGAGGGGGCCAGGTAAGTCCGGGCTTGGGGGTCTCAGCGAAGTTGGCAAGAGGGTTGAGGAGTGGGGGACCAGGTTCAGGAGTCCATGGGGGAGGGTTTAATGGGGGGAAATGACCTTTGTGGCTAGGGAGCGTCACCCCGCTTGCCCAACACCAGCTTGCATAGCTAAAGCTGCTAGGCCTCCCTGAATACCACCAGGGGTGAGATGGAGCCCTTAAGAGGCCATTAATTTGCCACTTAAGGACCTTAGTAGGCTCAAGGGTGGGCATGCTGCCTGATGCCACCCCCATAGTGCATAAAATATCAGACTGGTCAGGGGCAGGTGGGTACGCAATGGGCAGTCCAACTACTGGATTTTACATATCCCTCCGCCAGCAAACCTGTTGGCAAGGGAATGTAAAATCCAGCCCCATTATGGCAATCCCCATTAAGGTCGACAGTGCATAAGAGATCTATCTACCAGCCTCAACCTAAACCACAATAAACCTGCTGATGTGCCAGTGGATAGTGTTTTGCCAAGTCATTTCTGCAGGGATTTCTAGACTGAATCATTGGGGTGAAGTGAAAAGCTATTCTATCAAATGCCTTGAGTACGTTGCAAAAATTCTATAAAAGCTAACACCTTGACTTACCTTTGGGGAGAGAGAAGCAGAGAGGAGCAGGGGAATCCTGAATTTGAAAAGAAGTGAACAGTGACATCACAGGAAAGTCATAAGATGATTGGCTGATGAATATTGCTGCTTAGAGTCTAAACAACGGGGTATGTAAAAATATTAAAATATGAACTATTAGTGACAAGTACCAAGTGAATAAATAGCTGGCGAGTCTTATCTTTTATTCTTATGTAAGGTTTATTATCACTAGCAAGGTGTACTAAATGTTGGTGGGGTTTATCGATGTTAGTAAGGTGTATTAATAGTTTTATTTGTACTGGTACAGCTTTATTAATATTAGGAAGGTTTATTACCAGTATTAAGGTTTATCCGTAGTAACAAGGTTATCAATTAACAAATAGAGAAATGGCAGGGGTTCTCCAACCTTGAGAGGTGCACATCCTGTGTGACGTGGGAACTCCACATCACACAGAAACCTCTCATATCCTGGATAATCATTTGTGCAGTAAATGCCATCAGATGCAGCAGCTTGAGCTCTGGGTTTCAGAACTTGAGCAGCAGCTGGTGTCACTGCGGCGCATACATGAGGTTGAGCGTTATATGGATAGATTTATAGACACAAACATACAAAAGTACAAACAAGGAGCAGGAATAGGCCATTTGGCCCCTCGGGCCAGCTCCACCATTTAATAAGATCATGGCTGATCTGATAGTAACCTCAAATTTGCACCCTACCTATCCCGGAACTTAAGGGTATACAGGAAGTGAGGGAATGGATGACCACCAGGCAGTCAAGTAGAAACTGGCAGGTAGTCCAGGAGCATCCTGAATGCATCACATTCTCCAACCATGATGTAGGTGTGAATACTGATGAAAGTGACGGTTCATTTGGAGAGTGCAGCCATAGCCAAGTCCATGGCAACACGAGTGGCTCAGCTGTACAGGGTGGTACAAGGAAGACTGGAAGAGCCATAGTGACAGGTGATTCAATATTTAGGGGAATTGATAGGTGTCTCTGTGGCCACAGATGTGAATCCAGGATGATGTGTTGCTTCCCTGGTGCCAGGGTCAAGAATGTCACTGAATGGCTGCAGAGCACCCTGAGGGGGAGGGTGAACAGACAGCAGTTGTGGTCCACATTGGTACAAACAACATAGTTGAAAAGAGGGATGTGGTCCTGCAGTCAGAATTTAGGAAGCTAGGTAGAAAATTAGCAAACAGGACCTCAAAAGTACTAATCTCCGGATTACTTTCAGTGCCACGTGGAAGTGGGTCCAGAAATAGGAGGGTAGAACAAATGAATGCATGGCTGGAGAAATGGTGCCTGAGGGGTGGTGGGGGGGGGGGGGGGGGGCTTTAGATTCCAGGGGCATTAGGACTAGTTCTGGGGGAGGCTGGACAGTTTGGGCCTCAGGGCTGGGACAAATATCCTTGCAGGGAGGTTTGCTAGTGCTGTTGGGCAAGGTTTAAACTAGTTTGGCAGGGGGATGGGAACCTAAGAGTAGACTTAGATGGGGCAAAATCAGAAAAGGTAATGGAAGGCTGAAGGTTAGTGTCATGAAAGTATCATAATTTTCATAATTTTTTTCTGGTTTATTGTAAAGTAGGTTTATGGGGATAAGTATAGTTAGGTCTGTCTGTGTGTGATTTAATTACATTTGGAGTCAAGTAGACTGCAAGCTTTAACTCATGAAAAGAAGCTAGGTGCTTGGCACGCTAATAAGTAAACATGGATGCTGGCTTAACATGTAAGGTGTGAAGGGGATTTGCATCTTTAGATAGATGAAGGGAGATTTGGATTTCAAAAGTATTTTAGTCTGTTTACAACTAGCCAGATAAGCAAAGCTAAGTTTATTTTTCCCAAAGGTTACTGGCAATATTGGCACCATGAAAGATTTTATTTTGTGAGGAAGATACTGTTTTAAAGACATATGGGACATAAAAATTTACACATTAAAAAAAGAGAAACATATAAAGGAGAATGAAGGGCTATGTGTGAGGAGAAGGCCATGTGAGATTTAACAGAAGTGTGTGGAATAGCCTTAATGAAGACTCCAGTGTTTGTGCATAAGTCTGCTGGCTACCGAAAGTGAAGCTAGAGAAAAACCATTGAAATCCCACTGTCCAGGATATTGCATTAATTTGCTGTATCTGTTTAAAATATAAAATCTAAAATTTTTGGACCATTGCCTTAAAGAGGGTGTGACAGGGAGTCAGGTTAATTAGGAATTTTAGGAATTATTATAGTAGGTAATTTGTAATCTTATGTATGTGCTTGAAATCTTTTATTTTGCTAATAAATATTTTAATTTTTTAATAAAAGCTCTAAAGGTCTTGGTGGACTTATTACTTTTGAATTGAGTACATGCACCTTATAATAAATACAAATTGCAAAACTGTTGTGATAGCACGACCAAGTTTCCCTCATGGATTTGGTCCACCTAACACAAATCGTCTGCCGCATCATAACAGTTAGTGAATGAGACTGGAAGGCAGAGGAAACAAAGGTTAGAAAAAAAAGAGTTTGGCATATACTTCAATGCAAGGAGTATAGCAAATAAAACAGATGAGCTGAAGGCACAGATAGAAACGTGGCAGTATGATATCATAGCAATTACAGAAACATGGCTTAAAGAGGACAGGAGTAGCAGCTCAACATTCCTGGTTATAGGATTTTCAGTTGAAATAGAGAGGGGAATAAAAAAGGATGTGGGGTGGCAATTTTGGTCAAAGAAACAATTACAACTGTGAAGATGGGTGTTGTATAGTAGTAGGGTCTGGTACATACAGGGTTAATGTGAGACTGAGTACAGTACTACCCATAAAGTGATGTAAGAAGGCACATGATCCAGAGCCAGCACCAGTCTAGGGATGGACCGAGATTTGTAAAACCTAGGGTGGAGTCAGCTCCATACCTGTACCCTCTATTGTATATATGTATATAGTTATGAATTGTTAATAAAGACTTGTTGTTAATATACTTAAGACTACAAAGCCTACTTCATGGTGTCCAAAGCAGGATTCTTCAATATATTAGAAGGATCATCAAATGAGGCCATATTTATTGAGCTAAGGAACAAAAAGGGCAGTCATGTTACTAGGAATGCACTATAGACCCCCAAATAATTAGGGGAAGATAGAAGACCAAGAATGTAGGAAAATCTCTGAGAAGTGCAAAAACAATAGGGCAATAATAGTAAGGTAGTAATTGTTTTAGTGTGAAAGGAATGGAGCAAACGGAATTCTTGAGGTGCATTCAGGAGAATTTTTTTGGCCAGTATATAACGGGTCAAACAAGAGCGGAAACGGTTTTGAATATTGTTTTTCAGTAATGAAGCTGGCCAGGTGGAAGAAGTGGCAGTAGGAGAGCATTTGTAGTACTAGTGATCATAATTCAGTTACTTTTAACATAATTATGGAAAAGGACAAAGATAGAACAGGAGTCAGAGTCTAAACCAGGGTAAGGCCAATTTTACTAAGCTGAGGAGTGATTTAGCAAAAGTGGACTGGAAACAGTTACTTGAAGGTAAATCAGTGTCAGGGCATTCAAAGAGGTGGTTCAAGGGGTTCAGAGTAAACATGTTCCCACAAAGAAAAAGGGTGGGGCGGCCAAATCTAGAGTCCCCTGCATGTCAAGGAGCATAGAGGGTAAGATAAAACAGAAAAGGAAAGCTTATGTCAGATATCAAGAACTCAGTACTACAGAAAGCTGTGAGGAGTGTAGAAAGTGCAGGAGTGAAATCAAAAGGAAAGTAGGAAAGCAAAGAGTGGACATGAAAGAATATTGCCAAGTATAATCAAGGAGAACCCAAAGATGTTTTATCACTACATTAAGAATAAGGGGATAAATAAGGAAAGATAGGGCTCATAAAAGACCAAAGAGTTAACATATGTGTAGAGGCAGAAGATATAGGTATGGTTCTTAATGAATACTTTGCGTCCATCTTCACAAAAGAACAGGATGATGCAGACACTGTAGTTAAGGAGCAGGAGTGTGAACTATTGGATATGATAGACGTACAGTGTGAGGTATAGGCCAGAAAATTATAGGCTGGTTAGTCTGACTTTGGTGGTGGGAAAATTATTGGAAACAATTCTGAGAGACAGGATAAACAGCTGCTACTGTACGTCGGTGGTGGAGGGAATGAATGTTTGTGGATGGGTTGCCAATCAAGCGGGCTGCTTTGTCTTGGGTGGTGTCAAGCTTCTTGAGTGTTGTTGGAGCTGCATTCATCCAGGCAAGTGCAGAATATTCCATCACACTCCTGACTTGTACCTTTTAGATTGTGGACAGGCTTTGGGGAGTCAGGGGGTGACTTACTCATCACAGGATTCCTAGCCTTTGACCTGCTCTTGTAGCTACAGTATTTATATGGCTAGTCCAGCTTAGTTTCTGGTCAATGGTAGCCCCCAGGATGTTGATATTGGGGGATTCAGTGATGTTAATGCCAGTGAATATCAAGGGATGATGTTTGGATTCTCTCCTGTTGGAGATGGTCATTGCCTGGCACTTGTGTGGCGCGAATGTTACTTGCCACTTGTCAGTCCAAGCCTGGTCTCGCTGCACTTGGACATGGACTGCTTCAGTATCTGACGAGTTGTGAATAGTGCTGAACATTGTGCAATCATCAGCAAACATCCCCACTTCTGACCTAATAATGGAAGGAAGGTCACTGATGAAGCTGAAGATGGTTGAGCTGAGGACACTACCCTGAGGAACTCCTGCAGTGACACCCTGGAGCTGATGTGACTGACCTCCAACAACCACATCCATCTTCCTTTGTGCTAGGTATGACTCTAACCAGCAGAGAGTTTCCCCCCTGATTCCCATTGACTCCAGTTTTGCTAGGGCTTCTTGATGCCACACTCGGTCAAATGCTGCCTTGACGTCCAGGACAGTCACTCTCACCTCACCTCTGGTGTTCAGCTCTTTTGCCCATTTTTGAACCAAGGCTGTAATGAGGTCAGGAGCTGAGTGGTCCTGGCAGAACCCAAACTGGGTGTCAGTGAGCAGGTTATTGCTAAGCAAGTGCCACTTGATAACACTGCTGATGACTCCTTCCATCACTTTACTGATGATCGAGAGTAGACTGATGGGGCAATAATTGGCTGGGTTGGATTTACCCTGATTTTTGTGTACAGGACATACCTGGGCAATTTTCCACATGGCCGCGTAGATGCCAGTGTTATAGCTGTACTGGAACAACTTGTCTTGGGCATGGAAAGTCCTGGAGCACAAGTCTTCAGTACTATTGCCGGAAAATTGTTAGGGCCCATAGTCTTTGCACTATCCGGTGCCATCAGCCATTTCTTGATATCATGTGGAGTGAGTCAAATTGGCTTATTGCTGGCATATGCGATGCTAGGGACCTCTGGAGGAGGCAGACGTGGATCATCCACTCCACACCTCTGGCTGAAGATTGTTGCAAATGTTTCAGCCTTATCTTTTGCACTGACGTGCTGGGCTCCTCCATCATTGAGGATGGGGATATTTTTGGAGCCTCCTCCTCCAGTGAGTTGTTCAATTGCCCAGCCCCATTCATGACTGGATGTGGCAGGACTGCAGAGCTTAGATCTGATCCATTGGTTGTGGAATTGCTTAGTTCTGTCCATCACTTGCTGCTTATGCTGTTTGGCACACAAGTAGTCCTGTGTTGTAGCTTAACCAAGTTGACACTTCATTTTGGGTATGCCTGGTGCTGTCCCTGGCATGCCCTCCTGCACTCTTCATTGAACCAGGTCTGATCCCCTGGCTTAGTAGTAATGGTAGAGTGGGGGATATGCTGGGCCAAGTGGTTACAGATTGTGGTTGAGTAAAATTCTGCTGCTACTGATGGCCCACAGCGCCTCATGGTTGTCCAGTCTTGAGTTGCCAGATCTGTTCAAAATCTATACCATTTAGCACAGTGGTAGTGCCATGCCATATAACACAATGGAGGGTATCCTCAGTGTAAAGACAGGACTTTGTCTCTGCAAGGACTTTGCCGATCTTACCGATACTTTCGTGGACATGTTGATGCATTTGCGGCAGGCAGGTTGGTGAGGTTGAGGTTTTTTTAATTCATGGGATGTGGGAATCATTGGCTAGGCCAGCATAGAGGGCATTTAAGAGTCAACCACATTGCCTCTAGGCCAGGCAAGGACTACAGATACCCTTCCCTAAAGGGCATTAGTGAACTAGGTGGGTTTTTATGACAATTGGCAATGGTTTTTTGGTGCCCATTAGACTTTTAATTCCCAATTTTTATTGAATTCAAATTTCACCATCTGGTGGGATTTGAACCCTGGTTCCTGAGAGCATTACCCTGGGTCTCTGGAACACTAGTCTAATGACAATACCACTATGCCACTGCCTCCCCAGGTCAAGTATATTTTCCTCACTTGTTGGTTCCTTAACAGTTCCTTAACTTTAGTTTAGTTCTTTAGTTCTCGAGCAGCTTGGTCAATAATTATGTTACCGAGCCATTCTTAGTGATGGACATTAAAGTCCCCCACCCAGAGTACATTCTGTGTCTTTGCTACTCTCAGTGCAGTTTGATACAACTGAGTGGCTTGCTAGGCCATTTCAGAGGGCATTTAAGACCCACATTGCTGGGGGGCAGAGGAAAAGACAGCAGATTTCCTTCCTTAAAGGGCATTAGTGAACAAAATGGATTTTTATGACAATGGTTTCATGGTCATCATTAGGCTTTAAATTCCTGATTTTAATTGAATTCAAATTCCACTACCTGCTGTGGTGACATTTGAACCTGAATCCACAAATCATTACCCTGGGGTCTCTGGTTTACTAGTCCAGTGACAATACTGCCAGATGTTGTGCTTTTGTTTAAAAATGGAGCAAGGGTTAGGTGGAATATTTACAGGCCAATCAGTCTAACCTTGATAGTGGACAAATTATTGGAATCAATTCTGAGAGACAGGGTAAATTGTCACATAGAAAAGCAAGAAGTATTCAAGGACAATCAGCATGGATTTGTTAAGGGAAAATTGTGTCTGACTAACTTGATTGAATTTTTTGAGGAGGTAACAAGGAGGATTGATGAGGGTAGTGAAGTTGATGTGATCTACATGGATTTTAGCAAAGCTCAAGTTGCCACATGACAGACTGTTTAAAAGTAGCCCATGGGATCCAGGGGAATGTAGCAAGCTGGTTACAAAATTGGCTCAGTGGCAGGAAACAAAGGGTAATTGTTGACCGGTGTTTTGCGGCTGGAAGACTGTTTCCAGTGGGGTTCTGCAGGGGTCACCACAAGGTCCCCTGCCTTTTGTGGCATATATTAACAGTTTGGAAATAAATGTAGGGGAAATGATCAAGAAGTTTGCAGACAACACAAAAATTGGCCACGTGGTTGATAGTGAAGAGGGAAGCTGTAAACTGCAGGAAGATATCAATGGACTGGTCAGTTGGGCAGAAGGTGACAAATGGAATTCAAACCAGAGAAGTGTGAGGTGATGCATTTGGGGAGGACAAACAAGGCAAAGGATTACATAATAAATGGGAGGATACTGAGAGGTGTAGAGGAAGTGAGGGACCTTGGAGTGCATGTCCACTGATCCCTGAAGATAGCAGGGCAAGTTGATAAAGTTAATAAGAAAGCATATGCAGCACTTTCCTTTAATAGCTGGGGCATAGAATATAAGATCAGGGAGGTTATGCCGGAAATATATAAAACACTAGTTAGGGCACAACCTGAGTACTGCGTGCAGTCCTGGTCACCTCATTACAGAAAGCATGTAATTACACTGCAGAGGGTACAGAGGAGATTTATGAGGATATTGTTAGGACTGGAAAATTGCAGTTTTATGAGGAAAAAGTGGATAGGCTAAGGTTGTTTTCCTTGGTATAGAGGAGGCTGAGGAGAGTTTTGATTGAGTTTTGAAGGGGCCTGGATAGAGTGGATGGGAAGAGCCTATTTACCTTAGCAGAGTGGTTAGTGACTAGGGGGCATAAATTTAAAGTGATTGGCAGAAGGATTAGAGTGGAGATAAGGAAAAATCTTTTCACCCAGAGTGTGGTAGGGGCCTGGAACTTACTGCCTGAAAGGGTAATAGAGGCAGAAACCCTTAACTCATTTAAAAGGTGCACCTGAAGTCCCATAAGCTCCAGGGCTATGGACCAAGTGCTGGAAAATGGGATTAGGCTGGGGCTCATTGTTTGGTTGGCACAGACACGATGGGCATAGTTGCCTCTGTCTGTATCATAAATTTTTCTATATTTTCTGAATTGTCTAAAGAACTGAAAAGGAGAAATGGGCAGGGATGTGGACAAGGGGTATGGAAGTTTCAGTACGTGAATTTATCATTAGGAGAGCCAGCACGCACATATTGGGCAAAATGGCCTTTTTTGTGCAGTAATGATTCTATGATTCTACCTATTTATTGGAGATTTAATTTGAACATTTATCATTTATAAATGTTACTTAACAGACTTGAGGGTAGGTTATATACTCCAAGGTTTAGGAATTTACAAGAAAATAAATAAATAAAAGGGCAGAAAAGTTTTCATAAGAATTTTAAAAATGGGATTTTAAAAAAAACAGAAACTTTACCGATACCATCTAGCCTTATGTCCAGGAAACCTCAAATGCAGGCAACCCTATCAATTAATTTGGGGAATTAGTTTTATACACACAATGTATTAAGGACTTTTGATCAATTGCATTAAAATTATTAAAATTGTTTTATCAACCACAGTAATTTGTCATTTCTGAATATGCTGTCTGTGGGAGCAGTGAATGTTGAGTTGCCTTTTTGAATACTTCTACTATCTTTTGATATTTTTTACCCTCTTTTCTTTCAATTCCTTTTGTAACCCAATCTTATATTTTTCTTGTAAAGTTTAGGCATTCTTCTTACATTTTACAATTACATAATTTGATCTAATGACTTTACAGAGACTTCTAGCTGATCTTATTCCTGCTGATTTTTCTAATAACTGAAAATTGGAAGAAAACCAATAAATCTACCAATCCAGGTGACCATATTCTACCCATTTTATTGGTAAATCACTAAAGGCAGTTATTAATTTTCATAAGCAGTTAAAACTCCCAAATATGAGGCATTGAACTTAATGCCAGTAGGAAAATATAAACTCTTATGGCCTTATCTGGGAAACTTTTTCATTGCTTTACATTATCCAGTTCATGACGGTAAAGGCCAATGTTTTAATGGTTGCCCTCCTAACTCATTATACTAACAGAGCAATAAAAACATTCCTACATTGTGCATAATAATCAAATATACCAGGTGGCTGGAAAACTATGTCCACTTATCAAATAAGCACTCGGTTTGATAGCATTCGAAGCGTGTACTAAATTAACTCTCCCTTCCCCGCCTACGTATTGAAAATCACAATACATAGGGCAGGATTTTTCCTATGGTGGGCAGGCTGGGACGGAGCGGGCGCGGGACCAATCGCCACCCACGATTAGCTCCACGCCGCCATTTTATGCTGGCGGGATAATTAAGGCCCGCCCAGTGTAATACGCGACCAGTAGCGCTCAGTGCTACCTGTGCAGGTGGGGGGAGGAGGGAGAGTCGGGGCTAGCGTGAAAGAGCACAGCACGGAGCTGCCTCAGGGAGATTGAATGCATGTTAAAATAATTAAAGAAATGATTTAAAAATTTATTTAAATATGTCTCGTCATGTGACTGTGTCACATGAGTGGGGACATGTTTTTATATTTATGAAAATATATTTATTTATTTAATAAATGCTTCAGGAAACCTCGTGGATGAGGTTTCCTGAAAAATGCAAAGGCTGCTTGGGCTTTTCGCCTGCCCACCAACTTTAAGGTTGGGTGGGCAGCATTCACAAGTGGTTCAATTAATTTCATAATGGCTTTAATAGGCTGTTTACATTTTGACGGGCACGCAGCCGACTCTGGCGCGCGCCCACCAAATGAAATATCGCGATGGTGTCAGGACGCACGCCCGACGTCATCGCACATCATTTTGCCATTTTTCCAGTTCTGATGAAAAGCCATTGACCGAAGTGTTAACGCTGTTTCCCTTTCCACAGATGCTGCCTAACCTGCTGAGTATTTCCAGCATTTTCTGTTTTTAATTTCAGATTTCCAGCATCAGCCATATTAACAATCTTAATGGCAGGACTTCATTTAAGTAGACGTTCCTGTTGTTCGGGCTGAAGCCCAGTCAGATCCACTACCTGACCAGCAGGTGGAAGCAGGGATTTGGCAGCAGGTGGTCACAGCCAGGGAACTCGTGGCAACAAACCCTGGCAGTCAGTTCAGGAGGCAATTGGGGAATGGATGGAGCAGATGGAAGGTTCCAACACGATTGGAGAGGAGGAGGGGCTCGGCACGTCGAACAATTCCTTGAGAGGTGTGGGGAGTTTTCCTACCTGGCCTACAAAAGGTTTAAAAAAAAAGGCAAATTTTTAAAACCTCCCTCGTCTCTTCTGGTTAGTCAACACCTGTCACTGTGGCTCTGATGCCAGGCATAGAGGTTATGGGACTCCCTCTATGCTGATGCTAATATTACGTTGTGGCACTGGTGATGTCATTGGATTTGACTATTGCATTTTGAATAGGCCCCTTCCTGCTCCTGGTGCAAACCTCAGCATTGTAACTATTAAGACAGCTGGGAATGTAGTGGGTTGGAGGCAGGTACATATTTCACAAGATATTAACACTCCGCCTAACCCTTTCCTATCTGTCAAGGTTAGCGGTTTCAAATTGAGGCAATTTCATAATCAGTGCTTAGGAAACCCAAAATTCAGACATAATATCAAACTCGGCGGAGTGGAAACTCCATATGCTGATCCATACCAACCTAAGGTTAGAGCCAAATTTGGCTTCGGGTTTTACTTAAGTGCTGCTGGCAAGCTGTAAAGAGTGAATGTAGGCCCCTCTGCAGCTCATCAGATTCATCTGATTCCCAGATGAAAAATAAATTGGCAACCTATACCGTATTAACCAATTGCTCAGGTCTGAGGGGGGGATTGAGATGATCCTGGTAAAGGCCTCGAACAAACCATCAGCGGACTAAAGGTTTTTTTGAGAGATGGGATGGTGTGATGTTTACAACTAACAAGTTAAGTGAGGCAAAGCAATACATTTTGTTTCCCAAAAGTGCTGACCATAATGCTGACATGAAAGATTTTTATATTATGGGAAAAGTAAATTTCCAAAGACATGTAGAATAACGGGATTTTACACATTAAAGCGAGAGAACATATATAAAGAAGGGTGGAATCTCTGTGGGTGTGGCCGTGTAATATCTTGAAAGGTACACCACGTAATGCAGCCTTGGGGAAAAGCCACCAGCCACTCTTGCAGAAGTCTGCTGTGTCCAGTAACTAAAATTGTGTTAAAAGCCTCTGGAATTTCACTGTCGAGTAGGTGCTGTGATAACCTTGCCGGATTGCTTATTTAAGTTTAAGATCAATTTTGGACTGTTGCCTTAAAGGGGGTGTGTAGTTGGGATTCAGGTTAATTAGGCATTTTGGGATTTGTTATAGTACCGAGTAACTGTAATTTTATGTATGTGTTTAAATTATTTTCTTTTGTTAATAAAGGTTTTAATTTAATTTTTAAAATCACTAAAGATGTTAGTGGACTCACTACTTCTGAATTTAGTGCACAAATCCTCTAGTAATAAATACAAATCAGAAAACCATTGTGATAGCCTGGCCAAGTTTCCCTTGTAGATTTGGTCTGCCTGGCACATCATAGCGCTTTTCTCATCACTGTCAACGCACACACTCACAAACCCATCACACATCCATGGGGATCTCACACCTTAAGGGACAAACCACTAACTATTGCACACACCCTCACATTCCATCAGGCTCATTTCCTCTGGAGCTTGGGTCCTCATCCCATCCATGGCTCGACTCACCACACAAACATGCCACACAATGCCATACGTCCTGCTCACACACTCTCCATCTGTTTTCGTGCAGGAGAAGCTGTCTCACAGCAGCAGGGACAGGTCCCAGGCCAGGGATGGAGTGGCCTCATTAGACCCTTCACTCACATTGAGGAGCATGCCATCCTGCTGACTGGTGAGGACGTGAAGTGTGCTTGCGGCCATGGTGAGGTCAGTGGTGCAGATCCAGCAACATGAGGATCCTTCTCCACATCCTCCCTCTCTCAACGAATTGTGAGTGCTCTCTCTCCTGCTTTTGACTCTGCTGCCATGCAGTAATTATCTCGACTTTGGTTCACAGGGAGCTCTGCCAAGTGACCAACACCCTCAGTTAGCCAGTCCCTCAGCTCTATCCAGGTCCTCACCTCCAGAGAAGAGGATGCCTCCTCCATTGTACAGCTGGAAATAAGCAGCCTGACACCTCTGAACATGCGAACAAGGAGCAGGAGTGGGTTATTCAGCCCCTCAAGCCTGCTCCCCCATTTAATAAAATCAATGCAGATCTGACATTAACCTGAAATCTGCATCCCACCTACCGCTGATAACCTATCACCCCCTTGCTTACCAAGAATCTATCAAACTCTGCCTTAAAAATATTCAAAGACTCTGCTTCCACCATCTTTTCAGGAAGGCAATTCCAAAGACTCACGACCTACAGAGTGAAGAAATTTCACCTGATCTTCATTTCAAATGGGTCACCTCTTATTTTTAAACAGTGATCCCTAGTTCTAGACCCTCCCACAAGAGAAAAGATCCTCTCCACATCCATCCTGTCAAGACCCCCTCAGGATCTTATATGTTTCAATCAAGTTGCCTCTTACTCTTCTAAACTCCAGCAGGTAACAAGTCTAGTCTGTCTAACCTTTCCTCATAAGACAACCCACCCATTTCAGGTATTAGTCTGATAAACCTTCTCTGAACTGCTTCCAACATATTTACATCCTTCCTTAAATAAGGTGACCAATATTGTACACAGTACTCCAAATTAACGGCCAGCCAGCATGAAACATGCGCTGAGAAAGCCTTAGCGCTGCCGAGGGGAACAGGAAGAAGGTGGGCGCCAACAAAAGTGGGGGTGCGGGTGGGTGCTACTAGCAAGCTCCCTGAAGGCTGGCAGCTGCTGCAGAGCTGCCTCAGGGAGCTGCAGACCTGTACAGATTAAATGAGAAGAAAAAAATGTACCAAACTGTGTCTAAGCTACACATCTAAGCACCTGACAGCAGAACTCAAAAAACATCAGTCCCCAGATATTATTTTGTATTATATTTCACCCTGGTCAGTTCATCTTGCCTTTGGATGAGCTTTCGTTAAAAATGGGCTGCCCGCCTGCCCGTTTTGCCCGTGCGACGAGGGCAAAATCGCATGGGCAACGTAACAACATGGACAATAGGGTTTGCTGTATGTCCCGACATCATTGCGCGTGCGAGCAATGTTGAGGTCCCACTGCTGCACGCGTCTGCCGATAATTAAAAGGCCAATTAAGTCCATTAAAACCCCTATAGTCCATGATTTTACGTTGCCCATGCGATTTCACATTGAGGATATCTTCCATCATGATGTGGGGCACACAATTTTCCGATGATACCAAGACAGGTGGGGAAGTAAATTGTCAAGAGGAGGTAGAGAGTCTGCAAAGGGACACAGGCAGGTTAAATAAGTGGGCAAAAATTTGGCAGATGGAGTATAATGTGGGAAAATGTGAACCTGTTCACTTTGTGAGGAAGAATAGAAAAGCAGGTTACTATTTAAATAGAGAAATATTGCAGAACTAGGTGGTACAGAGGGACTTAGGTGTCCTGGCACATGAATCACATAGGCCTGAATTTTATGCTCATGGGCAAAATGGACAGGCAGGCAGCCCATTTTTAACGCAACCTCATCAAAGGGTGGGATGAAATGACTGGGTGAAATATAATACAAAATAATGTCTGAAGACTGATGTTTCTTGAGTTCTGCTGTCAGGTACTTGGATGTGTCGCATAGACACAGTTTGGTACATTTTATTCGCGCAATTTCACGTGCATTCGGGTCGGGCATGCGCCTGCCCGGTCAATGTAAGATTCTGGCCATAAAGTGAGTATGCAGGTTACAGCAAGTGATTAGGAAGGCAAATGGAACGTTTATTGCATGGGGATGGGAATATAAAAGTAGGGAAGCTTTACTAAGGCTGTAGAGGGCCTTGGTGAGACCACACCTGGAGTAGTGTGTGCAGTTTTGGGGGAGGCAATGGCACAGTGGTATCGTCACTGGGCTAGTAATCTAGAGACCCAGGGTAATCCTCTGGGGATCGAAGTTCAAATCCCACCATAGCAAATGGTGGAATTTGAATTCAATAAAAAAAAAATCTGGAATTAAAAGTCTGATGATGATTATGAAACCATTGTCGATTGCCATAAAAACCCATCTGGTTCACTAATGCCCTTTACCTGGTCTGGCCTACATGTGACTCCAGCCCCACAACAATGTTGTTGACTCTAAAATGCCTTCTGAGCAAGGTCACTTAGGGATGGGTGATAAATGCTGGCCTAGCCAGTGATGCCCACATCCAATGAGTAAAAGAAAAGTTTTGGTCTCCTTATTTAAGAAAAAGATATAATTGCATTAGAAGCAGTTCAGAGAAGGTTACTGGACTCACCTCTGGGACGAAGGGGTTGTCTTATGAAGAAAGGTTGAACAGGTTAGGCTTAAACCCATTGGAGTTTAAATGAATGAGAGGTGATCTTATTGAAGCATATAAGACCCTGAGGGGACTTGACAGGGTGGATTCCCAGAGGATGTTTCCTCTTGTGGGGGGAGACTAAAACAAGGGGACATAGTTTAAAACTAAGAAATCTTCCTTTTAAGACAGCGATGAGGAGAAACTTTTTTTCCCCAAAGGGTCGTTGCTGTGTGGAATTCTCTCCCCCAAAAAGTAGTGGAGGCTGGGTCTTTGAATTTATTTCAGGCAGAGTTAGACAGATTTTTGTTAGGCAAGGGTTGACTATGTGGGGCAGACAGGAAAGTGGAGCTGAGGCCACAACCAGATCAGTCGTGATCTTGTTGAATGGTGGAGTCGGCTCAAAGGGCCATATAGCCTCCTCCTGCTCCTATGTTCCTATGTTACTAGTCTATAACAGATCCAGAAATGAAACAAGGAAAACCTCAGCTGAGGAGTTGGGAACCATAGGTCCAAAATGAGCCTTTTCCTACCAAAGATGCTGCACTTACCACATGTCACTTAGATGAGTTACAGCACCTGTTGATCTATACCCCAAGAATTAAGGGGAAAAAATGTGAAGAAAAATCCAAAACTTAAAAAAGGCTAAATTTAAAGGTTAAATGCTCTAAAGAGAACTTTGAAAAATTAAACTGTTTGGTTCCTGCATCCACAAAGGAAAAGAAGACAGTGAATATTCTAGAACTATTTCTTTGGTGTAAAGTTGTTTTCTTCAAAGGAAGTAGCATAATTTACTATGTCAAATTTCCTTTGTGATTGCACAATATTTATTCCTGCAGGCCAAAGCAGGTTCAAGTCATCACGTTCCCGTGAATTCCGGAAATCAGTTAACTTAATTAACTTAACATGTTATGGATCTCAGCAACCAGATCAATAATTCAAAAGTGCACCCTTTGCATTCCGTAGCTTAGAATCTGAAACAGATGTTTGACTATCTTCCAAAGTCTGATTTCCATTTTATATGATTTAGCATTTAATGTGGCACATCACCAACGTTATACATTTCAGTCACTTTGTAATTATTCCACTGAACTAAGCAGAACCACTGAAGCTGTTCTTTGTCAACAGTTAGCTGTACAGTTTTGAGAATGTGTTTATGAGAGACTTCAGCAGCTACACAAGGAAGTGTCAAATTTTGTTTTAATTAGAGAGGTGCCACAATATCATTAAACACATTAAAGAAATTCTATCTTTAATGCTTCAAATTTATGTCATTTCCCATTCCTGCAATATAAATGTGATCACAGTGTAAATTCAAAGGCTGGAGACTTAAATTCCAATATTCATTTTCCTTCCAAAAGTAGGCTTACATTTTTCAGCTCCTGTAAGGATTTAATGTTTTTTTTTAGTAGTTGATTTATTGCTTTTGAGCTTATGAAATAGGTGACTTACATTGTCGGACCATAAATGAAGAGAGGTATAGGATAGGAGTTTGTTCAGTTTATCATGTCAATGCCAACTGAAATCCAAAGGTAAACACTCTTGGAATTCCCGAATCTTCCTCTGTCAGAAATGTGGATCAGATGTCACATCCAATGGATGTAAAGTTGCTCAAATCAGGCAAGAGGTACCAGACTACCTCAAGGGGAAAGCTTGGCTTCATACAATCTAAACTACAGATGTGAATATAACATACAAGCTTATGAACTCCTTTTTTAATGTTAAATGTGCCATAAGTAGATCATGTATATTCTTTATTGAGCAATATAGTGGGTGAATTTCCTTGAGGCTTCCCCCACTGTGCCAGAATAACTTTACCAGGGGTTTGATTGAATCACTGTTTACATGGGTAGCCTGGTGATAGAAGTCCTGAGGAAATTAACACCCCTAGTTTAAGGGTGCAGGACACCATATGGACATATGTATATATGAATTGAGAGCAGGAGCATTTGGCCCCTCGAGCCTGCTCCGCCATTTGATAAGATCATGGCTGACCTGATGTGGCCTCAACTCCCACTTTCCAGTCTATCCCCATACCCTTTGACTCTCTTGTTAACAAGAATCTAACTAACGCAGCCTTAAAAATATTCAATGAACCTGCCTCCACTGCTCTCTGGGGAAGAGAATTCCACAGACTAACAACCCTCAGAGAAACAATTTCTCCTCATCCTAGACTTAAATGGGAGACCCCTTATTTTTAAACTTTGCCCCTAGTCCTAACCCCTCCAATAAGGGGAAACATCCTCCACCCTATCATGGCCCCTTAGGATCTGTCCCCACCAGGATGATTAAAAAAAGCAACAAGAAGCATAAGAACAACTTACATAGCACCGTGAATGTAAAAAAAAATCCCAAGACACTTGACAGTAGTGTAATCAGCCAACAATAATGCCAAACCAAAGAAGGAGATAATTTATTACCAAATCTCATCTTGGCCTGTCCTGATCTTATTCGGGCCTTTCTTCCTTTGATCACCTCACTCTGTTCCACCCATTCTGCTTCTTCTTCAAAATGCTCACTCTCTGTCACCCACCCAAGTGCCATGCCAAGATTGCCACCAAGACATTCCCATTCCTTTCCTCTCTACCCTCCCTAGTCTCCCTTAACCACACCCTTCATAAAAGCTCCTCTACCCATATTCATGGCCACCCCCTTGACCTCACCATCTCATGTGGCCTCTCTATTCCCATCATCGCAATCACAAAGCCACCTCTGATCACTTCCACATGTCCGTCACCACCCACATCTCCTATACCCTTCAAATCATACTTCCTTCTGTAACCACCTGTAAAAAAAAAGTTCTCCCCCATGTTACTTACAAAGGCATTTTTTCAATTTTTCAAATGCCTAGCCTTTGGCTCTCCATTCTCCACACTACTTCAGCCTCTATTGATGTGTTCAATCACAGCCTTACCTCTGCTTCTGATACTCTTGTTCCCAGAAAGACATTTGCTTTCTCCGACCCTGGTCATTCCCTGAGTATATAGCCTTCAGCCTCATCTCTTAAGTCCAAGGGATGCAAACCTGAACATGGAGTTTAACTGCTTTAGCCAGTGATTGCAGATCTGGCTGGACTACATCAAGCATTGTTAGTTCCAGCTCTCCTCTACCTAAAAATTCTCACTACTCCAGCATCATTCCTGGAATGTAAAGATAATCTCTGGCTTCTTTTCCTTGCTACCAACCACTTCCTTAAACACCTTCCCCAGCCCCTCTATGCTCACTTCCAACAATAGGTAAAAAAAACTCATGGAATTAATTCTGACTAAAATTGAGAACATCTGTTTAGCTGCTCTGCCACAAACCTGCCTTCTCCTTTCTCATCAAGACAATGTTCCCGCAAGGTATCCCTGCCCTAGCCCTGAACTCACATCTTCTTTCTCTCCTATCTCCCCTCATGCTTCACTCGGAGCTCATGTTGTCAATGAGGCCTACCTCCTCCAATTTTCTATTCCTGCTGACCACCCTTTCTAGACCTATGTTATCTGAAATTGTAATATTTCTGCTTCTCAAGTACTGCTCACTTTTCTTTCAAACCACTTGTTGTCAAATGCCCACTCAAAATACTCACCCCCACACCCGAGCCCCCAACCAACTCCCTATCCTTGCAAACTAATGACAATCAGCTCTAGCTCCTCCAGCACTGGAGGCAAATGGTGAGTCCAACCTTCACCGGCTGAAGAGAGGTTAAGAAGCTTGTTGAAGGATGTCATTAGTGACTTTGATTAGGGCTCTTTGATTAGGGCAGGATTCTAAACCCAGTGGAGAGATTCAGTCATGGATTTAGGAGGTGAGAACATGTTTTAATGCTCGGGACTTCCAGTGGGTAATCAGGTTCATGGGAACACTGGTGCGGGATATGGCTACAGCACTCTATCACTGATTTTCTGCCCTCTTTCATTTCGAACAGTACTCCTTAGTAGGCTCATTGAACTTACCCTTAGAAAGGTGAGATAAGTTGTAATGGATAGCTGAGACCAAATATGAAAGAACTGTGAGGAATAACAGTAAGCACGTATATAAGACAAAACAAAAACAAAAATACCTGGAAAAACTCAGCAGAAGAGTCATACGGACTCGAAACATTAACTGTGTTGCTCTCTGCAGATGCTGTCAGACCTGCTGAGTTTTTCCAGGTATTTTTGTTTTTGTTTTGAATTTCCAGCATCCGCAGTTTTTTGCTTTTATCTTAATGTATATAAGACATTTGTGCCCACAGGATATCTCAAAATACTTCACAAATAATGATTGCTTTTGAAGTGCACTTATGAAGACAACAAAACTATCTCTTTGCAAATAGCAGTGTCCCACAAACAGAAAATGAGATTGATAACCAGCTAATCTGTAATTGTTGGTATTGTTTGATGGAAGGATTGACCAGGATTCATGCTCTTATTCAAAAAGGTGTGATAAACTCACTTCTGTTCACCTGTACTGACAGAGGGAACCTCAGTTTAACTTTTTATATGAAAGATGGTGTGCTTGATTATGCAACACTTTCAGTACTGAACAATAGTCTGGCATGGATCAAAAATGCCTCAAGTGCTCCAGGAGCTGGAAAAAATACACTGAAAGTTGGAACTTCCAAGTCAAATAATATGCAAATAATGCCATGTTATTAGATACTGTTCTACCCCAGGGAAAGAACATTCTGTACATGATTAAAAACATTCTGAAAATATCACTATATTTATAGCACACATAAACAACATATGGGTCATGACATCCCAGTTACATATTGGATAGTATTTAATGGAGGTGACAGGGTTTTCACCAACCACTGGAGAACCAATGACAGCCTCACGTTGCCTCTTTTCGGGAAGGCCTGCCGCATTATGTGTGAGTCAAGCACTGAACTGGGCAGCGGCAGGCTCGCCCCAGGATCAAAGACCCCAGGGGCTGAAGCCCCACTGACTGAGAAATGCTGGCCAATAAGAGGCTGACAGCTCTTCATTGCTCAGCAGTGGCACAGGGAGGCTGTGGCTGCTGCTTGTACTACACTCACCCCAGGCCTAGGATCGCCCATTGACCAAGGCAGATGATTGATGGTGGGGGGAAGGGGGGGGAGGGAGGGATGGGTGTTGGCAGGAAGGGCGGGGGTTGGCTCACAGTGGGTACCCACTTCTCGATGCCCAATCCTTCGATCAGGCACTGAGTGTTTTTTAATGAGGGACATCCCGAGAGCCTGCAAGCAACACTGGCAGGCTTTGCTTTTTGGGCTCCCTGCATAGCAAGACACTGCCTGCTGCTGGGTAAATATCAACAGTGGTGGGATGAGGCCCAAGTGCCCACTTAAGGACCTCAATTGGCGGAGTGTTAGAAAGGCTGTCTATGAGCCTTCCTGCCACAGATTTAAATTGGGGCAGTGGCAGAAAAGCAGCAAGGCCTCTACCCACACCCTCCCACAATGCTCCCCACTGCCAAACTTGCCATGGGATTGGGACATTAAATTCTACCCATTGTGATTTATATTGAAATTAAATTCCAATGGTCTTCTTATCCTACCTCTTCCAAGGGTTAGGAACATGATAACATCCCATTACATGGCCATTACTGCTTTTCCCATTATACAATATTCCAGACCTTCCTTTGAGAATTGTTCAGTCATCTACAGTATCTGGCGAGGATTAAGTTAGATTGCTAAAAATCTTAAAACTGACCATAATAAGGAAGTACCCTTGAAGTTCAGTCGAAGGGATCAGGAGAGGAGCCCATCCAGTTTCCAAGGTGCATTTCTATATTAAATGAAAAACATGTGCTACATGGAAACTGTCTTTACAGAATGTTTAGTATATACAGCCATATAAAGGAATATAAGGATTTAACTCTTTGCTCATGTTGCAGCTCTTGTGCTAGAAAGTTCTAATGTAACTGTTTAAGTAAATTTTAACCCTGACAGAGAAAATGACTGTCCGTCATTAACTGGTTTGGAGTTCTTTCCCTCATCAACCAAGGCTCAGCTAATAAACATGTTGCGTGGTACAGTACTGAACAATAAAAGTACCACAATTAATTCTCAGCCTGAATTGGGTTAGCTGATGTTAACCATGATGGTGATAGGAATGCTATCAAGATTTCTGGATTAAGGATAGAAACAAGTAACTAATCTGAGTACCATGGTTGGGGAAGAGATTATGGGCTTTGCCATGATGCCTCTGCAGTCAAATAGTCTCCAACACACCCTCCTTGCACTTTGTGTAAGCCTCTTTTCTTTCAACTTGATGCTGGTTTTCACCCCATTTATTGATCACGCTTGCTTAACTAAACAAGTGATGCTTTGCCTTGAAGGGTATGCACTAGTTTTGTATCATACCAAATACTTCTTTGATACTTTGAACTGTTTGTGTGTAGGTTTATGAATGACAATTTAGCCCTGTTCATTGCAGTCAATTCATTTCTCATCACTTTAAAGTTGCCTTACTTAACACACCGGTTTGTGACTCTCTCTTCTCCCTCTGAAACTTAATAGCTCAGGTTTTCCTGAGGTCAAGCAGTCAGTCACGGTTCGGGTTGGAGCTTTATAATGCTTTTATCAGTTTTGAACATTTTAAAACTTTTAAATGCTTCTAATCACTTTTAAATATTTTAATAAACGTTTATATACTTTTAAAATTTTAAAAACCTTTTAAACATTTTTAAATACTTTTATCAACAGTTGTTCGATAGGAGAAAGTTAATTTAGCCATTAGTGTGCTGTAGAGAAGCAACTGATAAGTAGATTTGTTCATATCTTCCTGGCATTGTATATCTGTAAATCATTAGGGTTATTATTGAATATTAAACTGTATATCATTAAGATTATTATTGGATAGTAAACTTAGCTTTATTATTGGAAGGCTCCCCAGCTCCTTCCTACTCCTCCAGCTCCTGAATTCCGTCAATGTCGGAAACAGCAATGAATGGACCAGAACTTTACAGCCCCCACTGCAATGGGTTGACCCGCGGTGGAGCCGGCGCGCCATTGAAATCTCCGTTCACATCGCCGGCGTGAGCGGCTGGGAAATTTCGGCCGATATTTCTGACTTTGCGGAACTGAGGAGCCAGGGGAACAGGGGAATCGTGAATATTTTTGTTGCTAATTGTATCAGTTTACAGGAACAAAGCCTTCATCTCCCCTGCCTGCTTGCTAACTTATGCCTGTGCTATAAGTCCAATCTTTTTGCACACACAAATCTGTGCTGGTTGTGGGCAAATAAGCAAAATTCTCACACCAATAGTCCCTGCACTTTGAGAACATGAACAATGGGACCAGCAGCATTGGCTCCTCCGGAGCCCACTGAGGAACACCGTAACTTCAACGCAAGTGAGCTCACTAGAAGTTGCAGCGCCATCGCGTCCCTGAAGAGCAGCAAACTTCGGAGTGCTCACCACTACTGAGGCAGGAAAATCAGGCCACAATCAAACTCAATCATACCGGAAGATAGGACCAGAAGGAGGCCATTCAGTCCCTTGCGCTTGTTCCACCATTCACTGAGATCATTGCAAATCTGTATTCTAACCACCCTGGCTTCATATTCCTTTAATGCCTTAGCTGGCAACAATCTATCGATGCTATTCAGCTTGAATCTATTGATTTTTTTGTGAAAATTATTTCCACATTTCTACCATTCTTTGTTTAAATAAATATTTCCCAACTGTCTGTACTCTGCCCTTATGAACTACTGACCTTCTTCCCACACTTTTTGAATATGTGGATTTTATCTACCTCATTTGCCCCAGACTGGATTAAATCTCCCCGCCCCCATCCTCCCATCCTATTTATTTCTCCCTTGTAGGCTGATTGCATTTTGTGGCTGTCCAGCAATGAATTAGTTGCCGTCGAGCTCCTGTCCTGTTAAAGGAAGGGAGCCCTTCATTTTGTTATTTTAGTTTATTTGGTTGACTCCAAAGGGGTTAAAGGAAGGGGGCTTGCTTCAAAGGACTGCTGCTGGGATCGTTAAGCTGCCAGCCCCTTGGTCAATCAGCAGCCCTTTGAGGCAGGCTCCCTTCCTTTAGCTCTTTTAAAGCCAACCTAATAAACTAAATCAACAAAATGAGGAATAAAGTAAACACAACCCCTAAGTCAGGTTAGCTGTAAAACCAAAGAGAAAGTTTAAAGAAAACTTACAAACATCAAATCAAAATGTGATTAAGAGGGTCGATAAAGCACCCCAGACCCCGTGGTGCCCACCGGGCACGGAAGGCCTCGACGGTGCCGGCAGCCACCGCGTGCTCCCTCTCCAGGGTTCCTTTAATGGCACAGGAGCTCAATGGCAACTAATTTGTTGCTGGACAGCCGCAAAATGCATCCAGTGATCCTGCAGGTGGCCGGGCTGGGGTTGCACCTGGCTTTCGGGCCTGTTGTTAGTGCTGTCCCTCACACAGACTAAATTCCGGCCGCAATCTTTTGCTTTCTTTCTGATTCGTGGGAACTTTCCAGAAATTACTATGTTGGAAGTGATGTTCTTTAATCTAGAATTTGATTCCTGGAAATCCCTTTATAGAACCTCAGGCTTACTCCTACCTATCACTGTTATTTACATAAACCATGACCTCTGGCTGCTCTCACACTCTCTTTTCAGAACCTTCTGTATATGCTCCGTAATGTCCTGCATCCTGGCAGCAGTGTACCATTTGGAACTCTGGAGTGTGTCTACAAGAGAGACAGCCAGCCCCCTGATGGTAGAATTCCCACAATCACCACCCACCTCTGCTTCCCACCCCTGTAAGTAACCACTTGCTCCTTAGTGCTTCATCACCCCAGTTACACTCCTCTACATCATCCTTTTTGCCCACATTCACTGGTACCTAATCAAATATTAGACAAACTCAGCTCCACAGATGATTCCCTTTCAACCTGTTGTTTCTTGTCCTCTCTCCTGATGGTCATCTGGTCTCCCTAACTCTCACTACTTCTAGCAATCTGTGACGTGTTCAGAAATGGCGTCAATAGCATGAGAACCATATGTACTTCCGTTCAGTTCCTACAATTTTAAAACACTGGCATGGCGCACCCTGGCCTGCAGTTCAATAACTCAGCCTTCTAAAGTGATTGTGCAGAAGGCCCATGCAACATTTCACCTCATTCGTCTTCATTCACATCTATTCCAAGGAAAAATCACTTTTACAGTATAGTGCTAGAGGAAACCACAATTAATATTTTGGAAATGTGCTAAGTTTTAAATGTCTTTTTCTGTAAAAATAAATTACACTACAGGAGGTTTCACTCACTCCCACACCCCAAAAGTAAATCTAATTAAAGAACAAGTGACATCTGAGGGGAACAAAAATCTCCGCGTTTGGTGAATTAAGCTTTGAACCCGGAATCTGCAGCAACAAGCAATGTTCTCTCTCAGCTGTGTGCCTGCGGAGCAACCCAAAAGTTCCCACGCAGGCCATACACAAATCAGTCCCTTTAAGTTATGTGTGTATATATTTACAGTCGGGGATGACGGGGGATGTGTTGGGGGTTTGGTGGTGGTGCTGGGGGTAGGAACATCAGTGTCAGATTAAGGCCACGGCTAGAACACTTATTCTGATTTTAAAATGAATTAATTACTAAATACGGGCAGTTTATATTATAGAAAGTCAGTGCACCTGGAGTGTTCCATCATGTTGGGCATCAATGTGAGCACTGCAGTTTGCTGTAGGGTGAATCCTATGGTCACTAGTAGCATCAATATCTGGGGCCCTGAGTGAAGTACTTCCCTAGAGGTGATGGAGGTGATTTAGAATGGACAACAAGATCTTGTCAATGAAACATCCTTCCCTACCTTGGAAAGAAGGGTATAAAGGTCACTACAAAAAGTGATTTAATGTTTAAGACAGAGTAATTTGGTCAGGTACAATCGACAGGTGGTTGGCTACTAACTGGGCGATCATATGTGATCCTGGGGGAGGTGATGGTGTAGTTGTCTGTCACCGAGCTGGTAATTCAGAGGCCCAGGTTAACGCTCTGGGGACTCAGCTCAAATCCTACTATGGCAGCTGGTAGAATTAAAAGCTAGTCTCATTAATAGTGACCATGAAACCATTGTCAATTGTCATAAAAACTCATCTAGTTTGCTAATGCCCCTTTAGGGAAGGAAATCTGTCATCCTTGCCTGGTTGGGCCTACATGTAACTCCAGGCCCTCAGCAATGCGATTGACACTGCCCTTGAAAATGGCCAAGCAAGTCATTCAGTTCAAGGGCAATTAGGGAAGGGCAACAAATGCTGGCCTTGCCATTGACACCCAACATCCTTGAAAGAATAAAGAAAAAGAAGCATGATTTATTGTAACGTATTTGTGACTAATGGGGTATTGTATTGTTTAAACGTAGTAAAGACATTTGTGTTTAATTTGAGCTTTGAGTGTTGTCTCGTTATTTCTTATAATTCTGATGTTCGAACAGTAGAGAAACCTGTCAGGTATAGAAGGTTACATCTTACCAGAGTAAACCAGGAGGTATCAAACAGGCATTAGGTTCCCAATTTGCTTATACAAAGGGCCTAATGCCTGTTCCGGGTGTGGACCCAAATGCCTCTTTTATTTCCTATATCAATATAATGGTTGGCACACTATATTGTTTGCCACCTGTCATGCTGGTCATATGGGCACCTGTTTTACATATATAAAATGGACAGATCATCATTAGATTCCTAGGCCATACCATTTAGTTCATATCACACATTATAAAAATTATCAGTATAAAAATAATGAGGTAAGAGCATAAGAACATAAGAATTAGGAGCAGGAGTTGACCATTTTCCCTTCAAGCAAGCTTCAAGCTGATCATCCACCTCAACTCCACTTTCCTGTCTTATCTCTAAGTGTCTTTATTTCCTTAGTATCCTAAAATCTATCAACGTCTGCCTTAAACATACCCAATGATGGAGTATCCACAGTTCTCTGAGGTAGAGAATCCCAAAGATTTACAACCCTTTGATTAAAAAAAAACTCACTTCAGTCCTTTATAGATGACCTCTTACACTGAAACTGGAACCCTTAGTTCCAGACTCCTCAGCCAGGGAAAACAACCCCCAGGCAGCAACCAAGTCAAGAATGTCACATGTTTCAATGACATAATCTCTCATTCTTCCAAACCCTAAGGAATATAGGCCATAATTGCTCAATCTCTCATCATAGGACAATCCCCTCATGCACGCAATCTGTTCAAGTTTGGTCTCACCAAGGCCCTACATAATTGCAGTAAGACTTTCTTACTCTTCGTTTCCAATCTGTTTGTAATAAGGGCTAATATTCCATGTGCTTTCCTAATTGCTCGCTGTACCTGCATGTTAACTTTCTGTGATTCATATATAAGAGGACATAAAGGTCCCTCTGAACACCAAAATTTTCCATACTCTCATCTGTTTAAAAAAAATCTGCTTCTCTACTTTCCCTACCAAAGTGAATAACTTCATATTTCTCCAAATTATATTCCATCTGACATGTTCTTGCCCACTCACTTAACAGAATCACAGAATTGTTACAGCACAGAAGGAGCCCATTCAGCCCGCCACTTTCAGCACTGAAAAGTGCTCAGTCTGTCTCAGATTACTGTGGCAAAGCAAGCAAGCCAGTCAGCTCAAGGGCAATTAGGGAAGGGCAGCAAATGCTGACCTTGACAGTGACAGGATGCTGCCACCTCACTACGAGCCTGACTGACGATCTTAGATTGGTTGTCAGCATAATTCTTAGCACAATGAGGATTATTTAGCAAATGTTGTCCAATCACGGGATCACATCTAATGTAGTGTGGTGCATTTGCGTGTACTGGGAGCTACATATACTAATACACAGGGCCCCGTTCTTTGCAGACAGAAAGGCCATGTACACACAATGAGCCTGTTTCAGCTAAAAAAGAGTAAGTGACAGCCATTTGCAGACTCAATCCTCAGGGCAATGCCTTGACCAAACAAAGCTGGCAGTTAACTGTCAGTCACCATCAAATGGTGCATTCTCCATGGCAACGCCTCTGCCAACCAATCATCACTCTCTTCTCATACAGTATAAATTGTTGTTTTCCCCTTATATTGATATTCTTGCGAAGTGCCCTGATGAGTGCAAGACAAAAAATTTCGACATGTCTCTTTTTTCAGCAATACTCAAGTTCTGTACTACCACACATGCAGTTGTCTTATCTACCATGTTAGTTACAGTCTCAAAAAACACTTACGGATTTTTCAAACACAATTTTTCTTTCGTAAATCTGTGTTGACCTTGCCAATCATATTATTTTCTAAGTGCCCTTTTATCACATCCCTAGTAATAGATTTGAGCCCACTTTGATACTACAATGTCAGGCTACCTGACTTATAATTCCCAATCTCCTCTCTTCCTCCGTTCTTGAAAAGCAATGTTATGCTTGCTACCTTCCAATCATTTTTTAATTTTGGGAATTCTAAAAGATGAAAACCAATGCATCTACTTTCTCTGTAGCCACCATTTTTAATATCCTAGAATGTAGGCCATTAGGTCCAGGAGAATTGTTGGCTTTTAATCTCATTAATTTCTCCTGTACTATTTCTTTACCATTACAAACTTATTTTGTTAATTAGGTAGAAGAGATGGGCTTAATGGTGCACATGTTCCTCAGTAGATTGGTTCCCGTGCAGACTGTAATGTAAGGGTGTCTTCAATCTTTCTTTTGACCTGGAATCAGACTTGTTTCTCTTTACTTCCCCCTCTCTAGTACCTCAGCCAAGTGAACCTTCTCCAAGGGTGAGCCCTGATAGTGAGTGAGTGTCAGGCTGTTCCACTGTGGGTGCCATTATATCCAAACCTGATCTTGTCCTTGGCACCTGAGCTTATGCAAACACATCTTCCACCAGAGTCAAATGGATAGCAATCACTTTGCCTTCTCTAGACAAGATGCTTTGTGGACAATGCATTATCCCATCATAATCAAATGGCTCAGCATCACATTGGCTGATCTATTAAAAGCAAAGACCTGCATTTGTGATGTTTATTCAAGGAATAACCATTGACGAGGACATTGGGAATAATTCGCTTGCTTTGCTTCAAAATAGTGCCATGGGATTTTTTACATCCAATCAAGCAGGCAGGTGGGGCCTTTGCTTAACATCTCATCAGAAAGACAGCACCTTCAACAGTGCAGCACTCCCTCAGTACTGTACTGGGGTATCAGCTTTATTTTTTGTGCTCAAGCCTTGGAGGGGGACTTGAACCTACAACCTTTTGCTTCAAAGATAAGTGTGCCACCAACTGAGCCTTAGCTGACAATAAGAAGCCACTTAACTTTTTATATAACCATCTGATATGTTCCAGATTTACTACAAAAAAAGGACTCAATGCAGCAGGAATTGCCGCACTCTTGTTTACAAATGTATACCAGAGCATTAATTCCTTGTAACCTTAGATCTCAGTATGAACTATGTGATTAAAAAAATGCACAAGTATGCACTAACAACGCCAAACTTATTATACGTTATTAGTTACACTTTGGCACAATGTACATTCTCTACATGTGACAAGGTGCTCCTCTCTGATATGTTTTCATAAAACACCACACGTGTTTTCTTTTAAATCTCCCTTTAAGCAAGAGAATTGCTTTTCAAAGCTGCTGATTATGCTTAGATGATTCAGAGCCAACTTTATATTTCACAGGCGACAATCCAACATTCTGGAAGAATGAAGTTTATTCTTGTACACGTCAAACCAATCGAATGTAAATCTTTCAGTTTGAAATGTCACTGTGCTACAAAAATGCCCTTTTAAAATGAAAATCCAGGATTAGAGTTTCTGCCTGATTGCATTGGTTTTCTTCAACCCATTTTGCGCGACATCAGCACAACCCACACAACGATTGTGGAATTTTAAATGCACATTACATTCAGCGTGACACCAGCTTCTGCAATAATTTGTGCTGGAGGCCAGCTCTGCTCACAAAACTGGCCATGTCCCCAGGATGAGTTCATCACCATTGAAAGTTTCTGCTAACAGTGCCCATTTGGTGATTTATCAACTTGAAGTACAGCCAACTCTTTAATCAATTTCTAGCCCATCCAGTGTCTCAATTACCTCCTCCTTCACGATGACTTTGGCAGCATCTTCTTCCTCGGTAAGACAGATGCAAAGTAACCATTTTTTACCTCATCCTGGCCTTCTACATCCAACCATAGATACCCTTTCTGGCCCCTAATCAGTCCCACTCTCCTTTTACTACCATTTTACTATTTGTGTGCCTGGAAAAGACTTATACGATTTTCCCATTATGTTAGTTGCCCATCTATTCTCAGACTCTTTTTGTTTCTCATTACACTTTTCTCTTTCCCTGGACTTTCAATATTTAGCCTGGTTCTCATTTATATATGTGTCACATGCATCCTTTTTCTGCTTCATCTTACTCTCCATCGCTTTTGTCATCCAGGGAGACCTGACATTTGTTATCCTACATTACCCCTTTGTGGGAACATACCTGGGCTTCCGAACAATCTGCTCTTTATAGGCTGCCCATTGTTTTGATACAGTTTTGCCTGCCAATCTTTCATTCCAATTTAGCTGGGCCAGTTCTGGCCTCAACTTACTGAATTTAGCCCCCCTCAAATTAAGTGTTTTTACTCCAGGTTGCTCCTTGCCTTTTTCCATGGCTAATCTAAAATTTATAATACTATGGTCGCTGTTCCATAAATGTTATATCCCACTGATACTTTATCCAATTGATCCACTTCATTCCCCAAAATCAGATCTGGCAATGCCTCCTTGCCTGTTGGGTTGGAACCATACTGATAAAGACCCCCATTATCACTAGAGCTTTTAAGTGTATTTGCATGGTTAGAGGATTGGTTAATAGACAAGAGCCAGAGAGCAGGGATAAACAGGACATTTTCACATTGGCAGGCTGTAACGAGTGAAATGGCACAAAGATCAGAGCTGGGCATTCAGCTATTTACAAATTAGATCAATGGCTAAGACAAAGAGACAGAGAGTAATGTATCTAAGATTGCTAATGTAAGCTGTGAGGAGGACACAAAGAGGCCACAAAGAGATATAGATCGTGAGTGAACAACGAGGTGACAGATGGAGCATAATGTAGGGAAGTGTGACATTATTCATTTTGTTAATAAGAGTAGAAAAGTAGAATTTTAAAAAATATATGTGAAACTTTTAAACGTTGATGTTCAGAGAAATTTAGCATGCAGCAACAGCAGGTAATTAGAAAGGCAAATGATGTTTTGGCCTTTATTGCAAGGCAACTGGATTACAAGAACATGGAATTGTACACAACTTTGATGAGACCAAGCCTGGAGTACCTCGTACAGTTTTGGTTTGCATATTTATGGAGGGATATACTTGCATTGGAGGCAGTACAGATGAGACTCATTAGATTGGTTTTTGGGATGAGAAAGTTGTCCTATGATGAGATGCTGAGTAAATTGACCTTATACTCTCTGGAATAGGAGGTGATCTCATTGAAACATACAAGATTCTAAAGGGGCTTAATAAGGTAGACACAGAGGTTATTCCCCTTGGTTGGAAAATCTAGAACATTGAGGCACAGCCTCAGGATATCTGATTGATTATTTAGGACTGCAGTAAGGAGAAATTTCTTCACTCAGAGGGTTGTGAATCTTTTGAATTTTCTACACTAGAGGGTTGTGGATGCTCCATCATTGAGTATTTTATTCTTTCCTGGGATGTGAGCATCACTGACAAGGCCAGCATTTGTTGCACATTCCTAATTGCCCTTCAGAAGTTGAGATAGATGGATTGTTGATCACCCAGCGAATCAAGGGATATGGGGAATGAGCATGAAATTAGAGTTGAGGCCAATCAGCCACAATTGCATTGAATAGTAGAGCTGGCTCAAGGGGCTGTATGGTCTATTCTTGCTCCTATTTCCTGATGTTGACTCCCCCCTTTTTTGTAGGAGAAAGTCATTCACAGCTTGGGACAGGAGGCCAGTAACAGAGGAAGCTGAGCCCTCCTGCACATTGCCTCATAGAATCATAGAATAATCAAGCAATACAGTACAAAAAGAGGCCATTCAACCCATCATTGCCTATGCTGTTTGATTCTGGACATCTCTGTCAAGGGGAGAGTCAGCGTAGTGTCATGGTGAGCAGCAATGCTGGAGAAAATGTTGTCTAGTGTTTCTTCACATCCTTATCCTCTTTTTTTCCCATCTTACTTCATTCTCATGTAACAAACTGCATGACAAACTGAAGATGCTTTCACCAGCTACTTCTCTTTCCACTCTCACCTGAAACTAAGAGCTTCAATTCATTTCAAGCACTGAAGATATGGAAAAACCTCTACCATTTCAAGAAGGACCAACCTTCCTGAAGCTGCAGCAAAACTCGATCTGACCCAGCAAGCACCAACCCACAGACTGACAGCACCATTATGTTAGAGGCTAGGCTAGGGAAGGAGTCTTCACATGGTCAATCACTGGCCGCATGCATGCCAGAGTTAGAGCAGGGAGAATACGATGCCACAGGTCCAGCTGTATGCAAGGGTTATACTGGAAAATAAACTGAACTCAGCCGCCATGCCATGGATACAGGTACATGCACATTCTTGACCATCATAATCTCACTTTTACCAGGATGGCAGCATCAGGCCTCTAATGTAGATGCATTAGGTTCTTCCAAAACAGGTGGACTTGCTCAGTTTAGCAGCTGCTCAGTTATTCCTTTGCCATCTGTTGTGGTGTTTTGCATCAGAACAGAACGATGTACCATCAGCTGCATTAAGAGGGTTCACAATGATTAGTGTACAACTGTTTGGGGAGTTTACAGTCGGGTGCAGCTCCTTTAAATTCTTTTACCATCTGTTCCTGCATCATTAAATCATGGAGCTACTGATTTGTACAATGTATATGATAGTTATGACTTTGCATTTGATAAGCATCCAAATGTCTTTCAAATTTCTTCCACCATTTGCTTCCTACCACTTCTAACCTCTCTGGTCAATCTAATTATACTGCTGTGTTGGCCCAGTGCTAGCTGTGATATTTATAGTCTTTACAAAATGCAGGCTATATGATCGAGCCAAACTCTGGAGCATAAGTTTAGGACTATCAGTGGAAAAATGAAGAGGGAAAATAAAACTTCTCTTTTCACAGACGGTTGTCAAAACATGGAATAGTTTACCACAACTGGCTATTGAGGCAGAAACTTCAGCATCATTCAAATAGGATTCAGATAAGTACCTAAAAGAGGATGAATATGCAGAAAGGACAGGAAAATGGGATTATTGGAGATACCTCCTACAGGAGCAACAGCATGAAAGCAATGCTTTCTATGCTATAATTTTTATCATCCTATGATCCCACACTGAGCAATAAGATTTTGATGTTCTTCCCCTCTTGCCTGAGTGTGGGGCATGTGGAGAACATCAGAAGTGTGTTCCACCCTTTCAGCTGAGGGGCGCAGAAGGGGCTGGGTGTGGAGGGGTGTTCTGGCACAAATCCCAGTGCAATTTTCCTGGAAATGAGCAGCCCTTGCCTGTAGATTGAGAAAGTTGAAGTCCGAGGGAGGCAAGAATGCTCCCTCCTGCCTCATTTACAACACAATGCTGGGTGGGCCTGCACTTATTTCAGGGTCAATACGAAATCTGCCCATTTAGGATAGCCCTGGAAATCTAGGGCAATATAAAGGAGCAGAGGCACTTTTCCCTACTGCCTGAGAATTGAGGTTAATTCTGGGATTTCAGAGAGAAAGATCAGTACCAATGTTTTTTTGTCCAACATAAATGAGTCCAGTACCAGGCTCTAGTACACCGATCCACCGATGATTAGTACCCTTTCCAGTGAAGAACTGAGGCACACTTAGGTTCAATCCCTGGCCTGTACAGAGTTAGCTAAAGCTCAGTTAGGGCCCTGGGCTTGTGTTGAAATCCAGGGGGAGAATTTTTTCCCTGTCAAGCAGGCCGGTTGGGAGTGGGCGGGCCATATTACGTGGGCGATCCAATTAAGGCTCGCCCAGTGTGACGCACGGCCAGTAGCGCTACCTGTGCGGGCGGGGGGGAGGAGGGAGAGTTGGAGCCTGTGCTCTTTCGCGCATGCGCCCAAAAGAGCGCAGAAATCTCCCTGCATCATGGAGCTGCCTCAGGGATGTTTAAGTTCATATAGAAATATTTAAATAAAGAAAGGTAAAAATTAGTTAGACATCTCCCTTCATGTGACAGTGTCACATGAGCTGGGACATGTTTATGAACTGTGAATAAATTATTTATAGATTTTTTTAAACCTTCAGGAAACCTCATCCCGCCTGTGGATGAGGTTTCCTGAAAAATGCAAAGTCCGCTTGGGCTCTTCACCTGCCCGCCAACCTTAAGGTTGGACTGGCAGCCTTGACAATTAGTTTAATTGGCTTTTTAAAGGCTTTAACAGGCCTTTGACAGTTCCGCGGGCGCATAGCCGCCTCCGGTGCATGCCCGCCCAACGGTAAACCTGAATGGCCGGGGTGACGTCGGGACGCACGCCCGTCGTCATCGCGTGTCATTTTATGCGTCGGCGAGTGGGCCCCGCCCCTGCACGCCAACTTGAAAATTCTGGCCCTGAGTGCATTAATAATGTGGCCTGAAGCAGGTGTTTTCTACATATATTTCTTAAATCTCTTACTTTCAAATTGTTAAATTGCTTTACTCTGAAGTAAGATGAATTCTCTGTACAAGGTTAAAAACAAAAAGCTAAAAGCTACTGCGGATGCTGGAAATCCAAAACAAAATAAAAACAGAATTACCTGGAAAAACTCAGCAAGTCTGGCAGCATTGGTGGAGAAGAAATCAGTCAACGTTTCGAGCCCTCATGGCCCTTCAGCAGAACTGAAGCATAGTTTCAACAAGGGAGAAATATAAATTGGTTTAAGGTGGGTGGGGGGGAAGAGACACATTGAGGGTGTGGTGTGAGCAGATAATCAAAAGATGTCAGAGACAAAAGGGTCAAAGAGGTGTTGAAGGTGGTGGTCTTTGTCTGAGAAAAGTGCTAATTAAGAATGCAAGACAGGATATTCAAAGTACAGCTCTAGTGGGGGTGGGGTGGAAAGACTAAAGGTTTTAGTTTTAGATTTAAAAATAATGGAAATAGGTGGGGAAAGAAGAATCTATATAAATTATTGAAAAAAAAGGCGGGTGGGGGGGGGAAAGAAACGGGGTGGGGATGGGGGGAGGGGGAGTTTAAGATCTAGTTTAAGAGCTTTTAGCTTTTTGTTTTTATCTTTGTGTTTGATTGACTGCCACCTCTCTTCAAAAAAATGCCCTCTTGGAAGAAGTATGGTTCTGTCCTCCGACAGGATTTCCGACTGTCTCTTCTGCCCTGCTCACCTTCATTGCTTTCCATTTCTCTCCTGGTGTTTGACAAGGTGTTTACTAAAACCCGCTTTCACAGCCATATCTCCTTTCTCAGTGACTGTCTCCGTCTCCGACTCACCCCACGTGGATTTCAACTGAAATTCCATCCCTCTTGTTTCGAACCCACCCAGGATTACAGGTATCTCCGGGACATAAAACGTTTCTCGGACTGCTGTTCCCGTCGCATTCTGAGATCCACACTCAGTGCCATGCGCCGCCATATGAACACACTTGACCTCTCCCTCCAGCAGCACCGCCGCACCCTTTTTCAAAGCTGCGCGTGCCTCCAGTTTCATTTTATTCTTCGCCTCATCCGTCGCCTCAACAAGAAACTTTTTCTCTTTCTCTCAAGTGCTAAGGAACGCAAGCTCCAACAACTCATCGACTCCAACACCCATCGGGGACCCTCCACCCCTGCTTGTCCCTCCGTCCTCACCCCATCTTCCAGTCCCAGCCCCAGCCGCGTATTCACTATACCCCCTGACCTTCCCCTCTCCGATGCTGAACGTTCAGTGCTCAGCAAAGGACTTAGTTTCATACCCTTACGCCCTCATCTCAATGAATTTCGGGCTCGGCATGATGCTGAACTCTTCTTCCGCCGTCTTCGTCTCCGTGCTCACTTCTTTGGGCAGGAGTCCTCTCCCCGTTCAACGGATCCTTTTACCCACCTCCAATATTCTCCCTCCACTTGGACCCCTCCCTCTGGATTCTTACCTTCTCTTGATCTTTTCATTGAGAACTGTCGGCGTGACATTAGCCGTCTCAATTTCTCTGCTCCTCTCACCCATTCTAATCTGTCTCTCTCTGAACTCACTGCACTCCGTTCTCTCAGGTCCAACCCCAACATTGTCATCAAACCCGCTGACAAGGGTGGTACTGTTGTTGTCTGGCGCATTGACCTCTACCTCGCGGAGGCTGAGCGTCAACTCGCAGACGTTTCCTCCTACCTCTCCCTGGACCATGACCCCACCACAGAACATCAAGCCATTGTTTCCAGGACTGTCACTGACCTCATCTCCTCTGGAGATCTTCCTCCCACAGCTTCCAACTTGATAGTCGCCCAACCTCGGACGGCCCGCTTCTACCTCCTACCCAAAATCCACAAACAGAACTGTCCTGGCAGACCGATCGTGTCAGCCTGTTCCTGCCCCACGGAACTCATTTCTCGTTATCTTGACTCCCTTCTCTCTCCCCTTGTCCAGTCCCTTCCCACCTACATCCGTGATTCCTCTGACACCTTACGTCACATCAACAATTTCCAGTTCCCTGGCCCCAACCGCTTCCTCTTCACCATGGATGTCCAATCCCTCTACACCTCCATCCCCCACCAGGATGGTCTGAGGGCCCTTAGCTTCTTCCTTGAACAGAGGCCCCAACAATCCCCATCCACCACTACTCTCCTCCGTCTGGCTGAACTTGTTCTCACACTGAACAATTTCTCCTTTAACTCCTCTCACTTCCTCCAAATAAAAGGTGTGGCTATGGGTACCCGCATGGGCCCCAGCTATGCCTGTCTCTTTATGGGGTATGTGGAACATTCCTTGTTCCAGTCCTACTCCGGCCCCCTCCCACAACTCTTTCTCCGGTACATTGATGATTACTTCGGTGCTGCTTCATGCTCTCGTCGGGACCTGGAAAAATTTATTAATTTTGCTTCCAATCTCCACCCCTCCATCATCTTCACATGGTCCATCTCTGACACTTCTCTTCCCTTCCTTGACCTCTCTGTCTCAATTTCTGATGATAGACTGTCCACCAATATCCATTACAAGCCTACCGACTCCCACAGCTACCTCGACTACAGCTCCTCACACCCCGCTTCCTGTAAAGACTCCATCCCATTCTCTCAGTTCCTTCGCCTCCGTCGCATCTGTTCTGATGACGCTACCTTCAAAAACAGCTCCTCTGACATGTCCTCCTTCTTCCTTAACCGAGGTTTTCCATCCACGGTCGTTGACAGGGCCCTCAACCGTGTCCGGCCCATATCCCGCGCATCCTCCCTCACGCCTTCTCCTCCTTCCCAGAAACATGATAGGGTCCCCCTTGTCCTCACTTATCACCCCACCAGCCTCCGCATTCAAAGGATCATCCTCCGCCATTTCCGCCAACTCCAGCATGATGCCACCACCAAACACATCTTCCCTTCACCCCCCTTGACGGCATTCCGTAGGGATCGTTCCCTCCGGGACACCCTGGTCCACTCCTCCATCACCCCCTACTCCTCAACCCCCACTTATGGCACCTCCCCATGCCCACGCAGAAGATGCAACACCTGCCCCTTCACTTCCTCTCTCCTCACCGTCCAAGGGCCCAAACACTCCTTTCAAGTGAAGCAGCATTTCACTTGCATTTCCCCTAACTTAGTCTACTGCATTCGTTGCTCCCAATGCGGTCTCCTCTACATTGGAGAGACCAAACGCAAACTGGGCGGCCGTTTTGCGGAACACCTGCGGTCTGTCCGCAAGAAAGACCCAAACCTCCCTGTCGCTTGCCATTTTAACACTCCACCCTGTTCTCTTGCCCACATGTCTGTCCTTGGCTTGCTGCATTGTTCCAGTGAAGCCCAACGCAAACTGGAGGAACAGCACCTCATCTTCCGACTAGGCACTTTACAGCCTTCTGGGCTGAATATTGAATTCAACAACTTTAGATCTTAAACTCCCCCTCCCCCCATCCCCACCCCGTTTCTTTCCCCCCCCCACCCGCCTTTTTTTTCAATAATTTATATAGATTCTTCTTTCCCCACCTATTTCCATTATTTTTAAATCTAAAACTAAAACCTTTAGTCTTTCCACCCCACCCCCACTAGAGCTGTACTTTGAATATCCTGTCTTGCATTCTTAATTAGCACTTTTCTCAGACAAAGACCACCACCTTCAACACCTCTTTGACCCTTTTGTCTCTGACATCTTTTGATTATCTGCTCACACCACACCCTCAATGTGTCTCTTCCCCCCCACCCACCTTAAACCAATTTATATTTCTCCCTTGTTGAAACTATGCTTCAGTTCTGCTGAAGGGCCATGAGGGCTCGAAACGTTGACTGATTTCTTCTCCACCGATGCTGCCAGACTTGCTGAGTTTTTCCAGGTAATTCTGTTTTTATTTTGTTCTCTGTACAAGGTAACAGTTATGTTCTGATCCCTTTGTTTAATTGGTCAGCCTAATTATTACATAACAATATAAAAATAATGGACGCACTCTATTATCTACATCAGTGGGTGATCTTAATTAAGCAAGAACATCAACGACTGGTATTGGTACAGCACCTTTACTGCAGCAAAATATGTCTACATTCTGACTTATAGAGCTGTTGTTCCATTTGCAGAATATAGACTGTTTTGGAGGTGCTTGAATGGCCTGAATTTTTAGCATGTCGGGTGAGCGCAGTCGGTGGGTCCGGAAGCAGATATGAAATCCGCTCCTGGCCGCATTTGGCTTCCGACAGCCAATTAACTGTCGGCCAGCGTGAAACGCGTGCCGAGAGAGGCTCAGTGCTGCCGGTGCGGGTGGGAAGAGGGTGGGTGCCGGAACCTGCAAGGGTGCTGGCGGGGGATTTAAAAAGAGCTCCCTGAAGGCTGGAAGGCTCTGCGTTCAGAGCCTCAGGGAGCTGCTGTGGAACTCGCAGTTTTTGACACTTTGCTTGATTGAGAGTGCTGTCACTGTCTCTAGAATGTCATTGTTGCCTGGAGCCCATGCCAGGCATGATGGAAATACCTGGAGCCAGTCCGAAACACCCACCCCCACCGCACCACCTGCCCCCACCCCCCCCCCCCCCCCCCCCCCCCCCCACCCCCCACCCTCCCCATTTTTCGGATGAGTGCCTTAGGGTCTTGCTGGAAGCAGTAAGCGACCGTCATGAAATCCTGCTGCTGTGGAATGGTAAGAGGAGGCCTGGATGGAGGTGGCATGCCTGGTCAATGGCCATGATGTCATTCGCAGAATCCGGATCCAGTGTAGGAAAAGGCTTAATGGCCTTCTGCGCTCTGCCAGGGTCAGTACTGATTCCAGTTGTAACCGTGGATAGAGGTCTTTGTGGGTGGCAGCACTTGTTGGTGCTTGCAGGTGTGAACTGCAGAGATCAATGTGGCATATAATCATGTGCCTTGATAGATCATGGCTGACATGTTTGTCAGGGTGATGCGTGGCAATGTGACGGGCTAGTGAACCAGCACTTTTTTTGGGGCTTGGGGGGAGGTTGGAATGCCCCGGCATGTGGAGTGGGGGACGGGGGGCAAATGAAAGCATTTTTGTCCTTATAGGAGAAAAGGAGTTACAATGCGCAGGAGCAAGGATGGATGGGTGGTGGGATACCCAACCTTCTTATCCTAAGTCAGGCAGAGGAGCAAGCACTGGAGATGGCTTGCAAACATGGATCCAGGTCCACTGGTCACGGAGAGGCAGGGGTGTCGGATGAGGGTAAGAGTCCAATGCTCAGGGAAGAGATTGGGGGAGGGCATGAGAGATGTAGGGCAGCAGTTATAAAACTGACATGTGAAATCCACTAATCCCTGTTGCTCATCCGTTCAGAAGTCTTTGCTCAGCCAGATGTTTATTCTGAGACGCAACCAGGCTGTGTGCACTCAGACTTCATTATGATGTTCGATGCTGACATTTTTGTTTCCTCCCTCAGACGGCACATGTTCACGACTCCAAAGGGACCCTGGAGACCCTCCCTTGACTTCCGAGGATGATGAGCTTCCAGATGCGCCTGCACCACATCCTCCCTCTGCACCATGCACCAGCGCAGATAGAGGCATATGCAAGTCAGTGCACATGGTAGTGCACAGTGGTGAAAGCATGTCACACTCACCTGAGGAGCTGGTTGATGAGGATGAGGTTTCCACAATTAAATAAGAAATAAAATAATTTATTTGGGCAGAATTTTTATTCAGCTTATGTTATTGTGAGTTAGTCCCATGTCAGTACATTTTTTCTGATTTTAAACATCTTTATTTTTGATTTTAAAATTGTTCAGCTCGCTAAGGCAGCTCCCTGCCTTCAGGGGTCTTTCAGTGCATGCTCCCCAGTGCATGCGCTGGCTTTTGCGCTTGCGCTCCTCCCGCCCCCACACAGGCAGCGCTGAGCCTTTCAGTGCGCCTTTCACACTGGCTGGCCATCAATTGGCCAGCCAGTGTGAAATCACAGTCGGGGGGGTCAATCGCGGGCGGTGGACCATTTCCCTCCCGCCCCCCCGGGACCAACTGCAGCCCCAAAAACCCTGCCCCTTGTTTTGGGTTCCTAACTGAAGGCCCCCTGAATCAAGGCCTCCCTGGTCTCCCTGCCTCCCCACATTGGTATCTTGCTCCTCACCCTGGGGCTCCTCAATCTCCTCAGACTCAGCACTTGAATCGTCCTCTGCGGCCTGTGAAGCAGGGTCACTGTCTTCATCCTCCAATGGGTCCCTCTTTGAAAGAGCAAGATTGTGCGCTGCATAGCACACAACAGCAGTAAGGGATAGGCGCTCAAGAGGATATTGAAATGATCCTCCAAGCAGTCCAGGCAGCCAAACTGCATTTTGAGTAGGCCTATGGTCCTCCCAATTACTGCCATAGAGTCATAGAGTCAGAGGTCTACAGCACAGAAAAAGGCCCTGCGGCCCATCGAGTCTGCACCGGTCAAACAAGTACCTAACTATTCTAATCCCACTTTCCAGCACTAGGCCCATAGTCTTGTATGCCATGGCATCGCAAGTGCACATCCAAAAACTTCTTAAATGTTATGAGGGTTTCTGCCTCACTGCCCTTGTGAAGGCTTGACTGTGATTGTAGCTCTCTTCGGCTGCAGTCCTTGGATGTCTCAGCAGCATCATGACCTGGCTTTTCAGCAGATAGCCTTTGTCCCCCAGGAGCCAGCCATTCAAGAGTTCTGGAGCAATGAGCAGCCTTGGACTGGAAAAATGCTAATATAATGCCCTTATTCAAAAAGTGGGGGAGGCAGAAAGTAGGAAACTATAGACCAGTTAGTTTAACGTCTGTCATTGGGAAATTGTTGGAATCCATTATTAAGGAAGTAGTAATGGGGCATTTGGAAAGTCAAAATGCAATCCATCAGAGTCACCATGGTTTTATGAAGAGTAAATCGTGTTTGACTAATTTGCTAGAGTTCTTTGAAGATGTGACAAGCAAAGTTTTTAATGAGGGCCCTTTAGATGTAGCATATCTGGACTCCCAGAAGGCCTTTGATAAGGTGCCGCACAAAAGATTAATACACAAGATAAGATCACACGGAGTTAGGGGTAATATACTAGCTTGGATAGAGGATTGGCTAATCAACAGAAAGCAGAGAGTTGGGATAAATGGGTCTTTTTCTGGATGGCAATCTGTAACTAGTGGGGTGCCACAGGGTTCGGTCCTTGGGCCCCAACTATTTACAATCTATATTAATGACTTGGATTTAGGGATAAAAGGTACTATAGCTAAATTTGCAGATGACACCAAAATAGGTGGGAAAGTAAGTTGCAAGGAAGAAATATGAAATTTACAAATGGATGTGGACAGGTTAGGTAAATGGGCCAAAATTTGGCAGATGGAGTTTAACGTGGATAAGTGTGAGGTTATCAATTTTGGTCAGAAGAATAAAAAGGTGACTTATTATTTAAATGGAGAGAAACTTCAGAATGCTTCAGTGCAGAGGGATCTGGGCGTCCTCGTGCATGAATCGTTGAAAGCTAGTATGCAGGTACAGCAGGTAATAAGGAAGGCAAATGGAATTTTGGCATTTATTGCTAGAGGAATAGAGTATAAAAATAGGGAAGTGTTGTTGCAACTGTACAAGGCATTGGTGAGACCGCACCTGGAGTACTGTGCACAGTTTTGGCCCCCTTACTTGAGGAAGGATGTAGTTGCATTGGAGGCGGTTCAGAGGAGGTTCACTAGATTGATTCCAGAGATGCGGGGCTTGTCTTATGAGGAGAGATTGAGCAGTTTAGGCCTATACTCACTAGAGTTTAGAAGGATAAGAGCTGATCTAATTAAGGTATATAAGATGCTAAAGGGGATAGGCAAAGTAGACGTGGAGTGGATGTTTCCCTCTGTGGGGCATTCTAGAACAAGAGGCCATAGTTTTAGGCTAAGGGGTGGTAGATTTAAATCAGAGATGAGGAGGAATTACTTTTCTCAAAGGGTCGTGAATCTGTGGAACTCATTACTTCAGAGTGCAGTGGATGCCGGGACGCTGAATAAATTTAAGGAGGAGATAGGCAGATTTTTAATTAGTAACGGGTTGAAAGGTTATGGGGAGTCAGCAGGAAATTGGAGTTGTGGCTGAAATGAGATCAGCCATGATCGTAATGAATGGAGGGGAAGGCTCGAGGGGCTGAATTGTCTACTCCTGCTCCTAGTTCTTATGTTCTTATGTTCCTGGCACCCGGGAGTGACACAGGATGTAGGCATCATGGCAGCTTTCGGGATACCTTGCACAAATCTGCAGTATCTGCCTCTTGTAGTCACACACAATCTGGACATTGAGAGGGTGGAAGCCCTTTCTATTTACAAAAGCAGTCAGCTCACCCGCTGGCGCCTTTATGTGCACATGCATGCAGTCAATGGCTCCCTGGATCCCCTGGCGGTGATACCCAGTTATGGCAGTGAATCCTCTGGCCTGCTCTGCCTTGCTGGTCATGTCAGCCCTGAAGTGAATAAAGGTACTGATCCCTCAGAATAGCGTGTCAGTGAGCAGCTTGATGCAGCTGTGGGCAGCCGATTGGAAGATACCCCCACATAGACCTCCCACTGACCCCTGGGAAGAACCTGAGGTGTAAAAGTCCAGGGCAAATATCACCTTAAGAGCAAGTGGCACTGGGTGGCCACCTACGCAGTTGGAGGTGATTTTGGGACCAATCATTTCACATATGGAAGTGTAAGTGTTCCTGGAGAGGCAGAGTCTTCTTCGGCACTGAACCTCATTCATGTCGAGGTAGCATGAACATTGCCTGTAAACTCTGCCTGCTGGGTAATGGAGCCTTCTCTGGACCCTTCCGCCTTGCACTTTTGGCTAACCCTGCATCCCTCTTGTACCATTGGTCCGACTCTGGGACACTGCCTGAAGGCAAGTGGCCTCCTCTCCATTCTGACCCTCTCCTTCTCTTCTGTGGAGGTCCCTTCAGCAGAGTATTCAATCCCCATTTTTGTACAGATGGTTGCACAGGTTTCTGCACTGAAGGGTCCTGAATGCAGAATGCCTTTGCAAATGGAATTCACCAAGGCTCCTTAGACAGCACCTTCCAAACCCATGACTACTACCATTTAGAAGGACAAGGGCAGCAGATAGATGGGAACACCACCACCTGGAAGTTCTCCTCCAAGTCACTCACCATCCTGACTTGGAAATATATCGCTGTTCCTTCACTGTCGCTGGGTCAAAATCCTGGAACTCCCTTCCCTAACAGCACTGTGGGTGTTCCTATACCACATGGACTGCAGCGGTTCAGGAAGGCAGCTCACCACCACCTTCTCAAGGGCAACTAGGGATGGGTAATAAATGCTGGCCCAGCCAGCGAAGCCCACATCACATGAACGAATAAAAAAAAAGTGCTGAAAAATCAGAGTTCTCCAGAGCACCAAAATTAATTGCCAGAAACTATCTATAAACCAACTCCAACCAACTCACATCAAAACTCCAATATACTCACCTTGCCAAGATCCTGTGTGCCTTTTATGCCACCCCTGGATATAGAATTCTTGAAAAGTGTGAAGGTGGCCTGGCCGAGTTGCCTATGCACCAATCGTAAAAGCGCACAGGCCACTCAAACGCGCAGCCAATTGTACTTTAAATAGGCGTAATTGGCCCTTTAACTGTCGGCGGGTGCCGATCCGACTTCCACACGCACCTACCAACCAAAATATCATGGAATGTCAGGACACCCTCCCGATGTCATCGCGCCCCATCTCGCATTCGAATGTGTCAGCCGCGCACCCGCCCAGCAAGTGCAAAATTCTGGCCAAAGTTTTATTTCTGATTGTTCATACACATAAAGATATGAAAATCACTCCAAAGCAACAAATATGAGCTGTCTATTAATTGCATGAAAAGTGTGAAGAAGTCTTTGAGGAAGCAACATTCAGGCTAGTTCATGGGCTTTTTTAAGTGCATCCTACGGACTCAGATCCCTTTGTTACTTGCAGCCATGCTTTTAAAACACGATATTTGGTTTAAAAAAAGTTTTTAAAAGTCCTGAAACAGGACAGTCTGGAAAGGCAAAGCAGGGTTGACCAGGTTTCCTGCTCCTAACTGCCAACAAAATGTACACAATTTCCAAAAAACTATGTCAAGTGAGAGACAGACTCAGACTTATCTGCAACGCTTCCAAAACTCAATAGCTTGTCAAATCTCAATATCTAGGATTGGGAAAGGAGCATTGTATTTGGTTGTAGTACTGGAGAGTGGCCTATATCTCAAGTGAGCAATATCTCAAGACGAGACAGGCTGTTGAGAAAGAAAGGGAGGAAATTGGAGAAAGGAAGTTGTGATTACAATTTACTTTGGAATATTTAAAGTATTACCACATTGTTCTCAAAAGGTTGAAAAATAGCACCTGTACCTTTCAGTACATTAATTCATTACCTGCAGCTGCATCATATCACAGTTCAGAAACCAATGAGGTGGGAGCAGTTTCTTCTTTCACAGGATATGGGTGTCAGAGGAGGCAGCATTATCATAAGCTCTCCTTCACATTCTTTCCAAAAAATGTCATTAATTGAGGGAATCTGGGCAATTAGAGATTCGCCTCCTAGCAATTCAGAAACACTTTGGGGATGTTAATTACAGTTTCTGCTGTTACAATGTGCTGGCTGCCAGTGATATAAATTTATTGTTAGTTCCATTCGTTCCCATTATGTTTTGCCCCTGAGGCTGGCCAACTTTACAGGCAGAAAATGGGCAGAAAAATGTCCAAGGCAGCATACACGAATTCTGAGCTGGAGTGCACTCAGATATGTTGATATGGCCATTAAAAGTGGCGTCCAGGGTCCACTCCTGAATCAGCTGTTATATAGGCAATTTTTACAAAAGAGAAGCAGGAATAGGCCATACAGTCCCTTGAGCCTGCTCTGCCATTCAATAAGATTATGGCTGAACTTCCATATCAACCCTGTTTTTCCACCTGATCCACAAATCCCTTAATTCTCTTATTGTCAAAGAATTATCGATCTCAGTCTTGATGCTAGATAAGTTCACCAGGGAAAAAGGAATAGAAGGAGAGGTTGTTAGGTTAGATAAAGTGAGTTAGGGCTCATGTGGAGCATTTACACCAGCATTAAACTGCTTCCATTTTTTATCAACCGCAGCTGCTGGCAATAGATCTGCTGTTGCTATTTACGGCACCTTTAGACACATCTTTTGTTCTTTATTTGTTCCGTTAACTTGCACCATCATTCCTTACATCATTTGATCACTCCTGCTCTCCAGCCCTTCATCCCATCACATGCCTTTTATTCTTTCATCCCTTCCCCCTTTTCTCTGCCTCCATACCCGTCTGCCCTGATTTTTAAGTGCAGTTGTCACAATTTGCAATGTGCTCATGCCCATTCAGGTCGAGGTGGATAAGGGATAGAATTCATCTACCCAACAAATCTGAATAATTTTGATACTAATTGATGGCCATCAGAGCTGCTCTCTCCTTGTCAATGCTGCCTAAGAGTTCTGCACTCAGCAGGAGGCTCAAGTAGTGTTATTTGCAGACCACATGTTACATGCAGCCTGTTCTTCCTTAAAAGCCTCTTAAAGGAAAGCTGCACAACAAGAATGCTGCAATGGAAATTCTTGCAAACTGAACACCAGGACAGGCAGAGGGTTTCAGATTGACAGAGGCAGATTTGGAGGCATTAGTAGCATAGGTAGGCAGGAGAAGAGATAACATGGCCCCACTGGGGCAGCAGAAGACTTACAAGGGCTCAACTGAATGGAGTAAGTGGCTAGAAAGATCAATTCCCATGGATCTGAGGACCAGGCAGCAGTGCACAAGAGATCTAATGATGTTCTGTGAATGGTTAGCATCAGTGAATGCATCTGCTCACCACCCTGACATTGTCTACTCACCACTCCAGCAACCTCATGTATTGCTCAATGTACCACATCCTAATCACTCATCCATCAGCATTCCCTTGCACTTAGAACTCCCACACCTACCAATGCTGCCAGCCTCACATCCACCTCTCACTGCTTCACCATATCTTCAGCTATTCAACTATGACAGGCATTTAACCCAAAAACAGTGTAACACAATCACTGCCATTCAGCTGAATCTTTTGAGGACTAAGTGAGATAAAATAAACAGAGCAGAGTAGAACCAATGGTGGACAAGAACACCGGCAAGGTGGCAGACAAGTATTGCCGGAGAGGACTCAGATGAGGATATTGATGGTGCAGTGTTCAGTTGGAAATGCACAACCAGATACAGTGTGCATTGACTGGCCTGCCAGGCAGCTTCCTGTCACTGTGAAGGAGCATGGAGGAGTCTGGCTCAAACTTGGCAGAGGGCATTGCAGAGAGTTTGCCCTCTCTGCACCCCTCCCTGTCATGTGACAGATCTGCAGGCACTTCTACTGCTGTCCCCGTACCTGTTGTAGCCTTTGTGTGGACAGGTACCCTACTCCACTCTCCCTAGAGTTGATGTGGCAACACTAGCAAATCCAGGAACTCACCTAACCACCTCCAAAATACATTGCAGAGCAGTACTACTGAAGGGCCCACACTTATCTCAATAATGGAGAACACAAGCATTACCAAGTTCTGCATTGTCCAAATCTGGGATTATAGCGATCATAGCAACACATTAGCTGGTTGAAGTCAATAGAAATCGGTTGGGGGTGGGGCAGGCAGTTGCGGTGTTCAGGTAGGTGTTGGTAACTCTCCACTGGTTGGAATCATATCTAGCACAAAGGAAGATGGTTATGGCTGTTGGAGGACAATCATCTCAGCCCCAGGACATCACTGACCTTCCTCCAACACAAGATCAGAAGTTGGAACGTTCACTGATGATTGCAGCATTCAATATAATTTGAAACTTACAACTCCTCAGATATTGAAGAAGACGCACACGCATTCAGCAAGACCTGGACAAAATTCAGGCTTGGAATTATATAAGTGACAAGTAACATTCATGCCACACAAGTGCCAGGCAATGACCATCTCTAATAAGAGAGAATCTAACCATTTCCCCTTGAATGTTCAACAGCATTACCATTGCTGAATCCCCCACCATCAACATCCTGGGAGTCATCATTAACCAGAAATGTAACTGGACCAGCCATATAAATACTGTGGCTACAAGAGCAGGTTAGAGACTGGGAATTTTGTTCTGAGTATATCACCTCCTGGCTCCCCAGTGCCTGTCCACCATCTCATCATCATTGCTGTTGGCCACCCCTTGATTCGAGGATGACGTCTACCCAGGGTTGCAACTTTCTGCCAGGGTCTTCAGGCCGATTCTCAACCTGTAGAAGTTTGGGCTGATGGGGCAGGTGGTGGTAGTGAGATAGTGGGATCTGGGATGCAGGATTTGCTTCCTTTTCTTTCTTTGCCACACTCTACCTCATCATTAAGGCATTTGGATTCAAACATGGTGCAGCTTGATGGACAATTTGTCGCCATTTTTAACAATTAGTAGCAAGCTTCTTCTTGTCATTAACGTCAGTGCTGTCCCTCTTCAAGAAGAGCTTCAGAATGTCTTTGAAGTGTTTTATTTGTCCTCCCTGGAATGTTGGTCATTTAAGAGTTAAGAAAACAGGACCTGGCAGGGGAGATGGTTTTCAACCATCCGGACACAGAGTTCAGTATATCTTGATTGGGAAAAATGAGGTGGGAAAGGACAATGTAGATGGTGTCCCTCTGCTGACGAAGTGTGCTCAGTTCTTCCACCAGAAGGACAAATACAAAACCACATGGAGGCACCCAAGATCAAAGCACTGGCACCTCCTGGATTATGTCATTGTTCAAGTCAAAGATCCAGGTGATGTTTGTATCACTTGATCCATGCAGTGGACTGATGCCTGCTGGACAATCATCGACTTGTTTGATCGGTGATGAACATCCACCTAGCACCAAGATATTGCAAGACCCAAAAGTCCACGAGGAAGATCAATGTCTCAGCCCTAAAGCAACCCAACCAAAGAGAGAAATTCCAACTGCATCTACAACCAATCTGGAAAATCTTCACACATCCAACTCATTTTCAGAACAGTGGGAAAAATAAAGTCAGCAAAACTAGCAAAACCATTGGGTTCGAGCATTGTCGTCATCAGGATGGGTTTAACAAAAACACTGCTGAAATATATGACCTCCTGGAACAAAAACAATCAGACTTCATTGCCTGGCAGAACAAACTAAGGTCATAAGTCAAGAAGACAGCATTTCAAAAGCTCAAGGCTGAAGCCCAAAGAAAAATCTGAAAGATAAATAACAAGTGATGGGAACAGAAAACCTGAGAGATTCAACAATTATGCTGACCATCATGACATTCAAAGCTTTTTTGAAGCCACCAGGGCCATCCATAGACCAAGATCAAATGGACAAAATTCAAAGCATGATGGTGTCCATCATCTACAAGGCACAAGCCAGGAGTGTGATGGAATACTCGCCTTGATGAGCGCAGCTCCAACAACACTCAAGAGGCTTGACACAATCCAGGACAAAGCAGCCCGCCTTAAAAAATCACCTTTCCACCACCGACATGCAGTAGCATCAGTATGTACCATCTACAAGATGCACTGGAGGAACTCACCAAGCCTCCTTCAACAGCACCTTCCAAACCTGTGACCTCTACCACCTAGAAGGACAAGGGCAGCAGATGTATGAGAACACCACTGCCTGCAAGTTCCCATCCATGCCACACATCATATTGACTTGGAACTATGTCACCATTCCTTTACAGCTGGGTCAAAATCAGAATGGATTTTCCGTGGATCTTTAGCTGAAGTTATCAGAAGAACTCTTCATGGAAAATCAACCCAAAGATGTTTAATTAGCCAGTTATATTTTGGTGTTTGTTGGGGCAAATTTTGTGTCAGATCGATTTTCCTGCATAATTTTGTGACAGGCACATTGTGAGTATCGCTGGCCAGGCCATTTTCTGCCATCACTGAGTGATAACACCATCCATGAAAGGTTAAATTAAACTCAGAAACTGCTATTTTTGATATTATCTGATTTAAACTGTGGGCAGAACCTTCCCTGCTTAATTTTTGAATGTGGGTCCTGACCCTAGTTCTGTCTGAGTCCTGCCCAAAGGGTAGCCTGCAGCTTCAGCTGAGGTCAGGCAGGCAGGATGGGACTTGAAGCCTGCTTAGAATGCTGGACTCTTAGTCTGGCACCAGCTGGCCAACTTAGACCATAAGACCATAAGACATAGGAGCATAAATTAGGCCATTCAGCCTATCGATTCTGCTCCACCATTTAATCATGGCTGATAGGTTTCTCAACCCCATTCTCCCACCTTCTTCCCGTAACCTTTGATCCCCTTACCAATCAAGAACCTATCTATCTCGGTCTTAAATACACTCAATGACCTGGCCTCCACAGCCTTCTGTGGCAATGAATTCCATAACTTCAGGCAGCTGGTCTGTTCCTGCCATCTCGGAGGGCCCAGAGGCTGACTGGAAAATTGCCTTTAACTGGCCTTTAACTTCCATTAATTGGCTACCCACTGCTTGCTGGCAGGCCACCTTGTTACCCTCTAATCCATTTCTGGGAAAAAGGCCGAGGCACAGGATGGAGCCTGCAAACCAGCACGCCGGACAGCAGCATGAATGTTTGCACCCAGCTGCATCTGCAATCACCCCTATTTGGGCCTAAAAATGCTGCTCCAAGTTTTAAACCTGTCAAAAAGCAAAGGATGACATTTACTAATGTCATTTAATTAGTCAGTAAGTTATTGCCACATGAAGTGTGACAACTATGCCAAATTATAACTGAGCTTAGAAAGTGGTTAGGAAATGTGGCCCACGGGCGTGTTTGAACTGCTTTTCTCAGTGAGCTGACAGGAATGTGAACAGCAACTGAAATTCCAGTAAACCCAATAACACGCATCTTGAAACCTCAATTAAGCTATTAGAACCACCAGAAGCACCACCCCCACCCCGTGCACACCAGAGCAAACAATTAGACAATAGTCGCAGATTTAAGAAAGGATATTCTTGTTTTGGAGGTGGTACAGGGAAGATTCACTAAATTAGTCCCTGGGATGAGGGGGTTAGCCTCCAATGAGGCTGAGTAAATTGGGCCTATTTTCGTAGAAGAATGAGAGACTATTTCATTGAGATTTCTGTAGGGGCTTGGTAGGGTGCCCGCTGAGAGGTTTTTTTCCATTAGTCAGGGAATCTAGAACATGGGGACACAGTCTCAAGATAAGGGGCTGATTGTGTAGGACTGAGATAAGGGGGAATTTCTTCATTCAAAGGGTTGTGAATCTTTGGAATTCTCTGTACCAGAGGGTTGTGGATGCTCTGTCGTTGAATACATTTAAGGCTGGGATAGGCAGGTTTTTGGTCCCTCAAGGGAGTGGGCAGGAAAATGGAGTTGAAGCCCAAGATCAGCCATGATCATATTGAGTGGTGGAGCAGGCTCAACGGCCATATGGTCTACTCCTGCTCCTATTTCTTGTGTTCTTGTATTAGAGTGCAATGCTAGCCCCACCCTCATTCCTTCACTGAAAAGTTATGATTTTATAATGCTTCCCACCTTTATGACTTCTGCCAGAATATTGCATCGTCTTTTGTTAATGAATTTGAGAATTTTCCAAAGCTCCTGTCACTTAATATATTTTCTCTCTGATCTATGTCACTTCCCTGTCTTCAGGTCTTCCCTTTCTCTGTCAGTCATTTCTAGAAATAAGTCAGTCTGTGTTTTGATTTCCATACAGAATTCACCAGGAAAAACCGAAATGAAGCATTATTCGAATTGTACTGATTGGAAAGCAACCTGTTTCTCAATCAGAACTGTACAACAACAGAATAGAGACCCAGGAATTCTTTGGCTCTGTGCCCATTTTTCAGGTGGAGAAAAGGGAACCTCAGCATCCAACATGGCAGACAGTGAGCATGTACTCATTCCATGTTGGAAGTCTGTCACCCGTGTTACAACCCCCGTAGACATTGATAATTTCTAGAAAAGCGGCGACTGACTGGAAGGGTCACATGACAAGATTTCAGTTTTAAGTCTTCTACTGTAATAACCAAACGAAAGTAACATTGATTAAACACTATTTCAGTAGGCAACTTATACTTAAATTTTCCCCATTTAACTTATAAAACAACCGAAAATCCCTCTCCATGATTATACTTTATTCTGTCCTTTAAATGGATACTTCGTTCTCCAAGAATCAATCCAAAGTTATTCTCATCCCCCATTGGCTTGCTTCCTTTTCCCTTTTCCAGCCACATAACTTCTAATCCCCGAACTGACTTTCACAGGGTGTAATCGTCCCAGATTTGTACAAAGTGTGGTAGTGGGCGGGAAAAAGGACGTTTTACCCGCTGGCTGCAATGGCGGCTTTCCATACCATATCATCCCATTCCCAGTCTGTCCCGCCTCATTAATAATTAATTCCTGGAAGCAACGCCTCCCTCGAGCGCCTATTGGATGAAATTAAGGCCCTCCATGATGTACTTTACCCCCGCTCTGGGTGAAGGCCAACAAGCAAGGTCACCAATCCAGCATGGGAGGCATTGGGAGAGGTGGTCAGTGCCAATGCCCTGCAAAAGAGGACAGTCATCCAGTGCAGAAAGAGAATGAATACTCTCATCAGTTCTGCCAGGGTAAGTCACTCCTCTCATCACTCTCAACTCACACACTCACAAACCCATGACACATCCACAGGGGTCTCGCAATTTAAGGGACAGCACCACTAACTCTCACACACATCCTCACATCTCCATCAGGCTCATACCCTCTGGAGCTCACGTCCTCATTCTGTCCTTGGCTCTGCTCACCACTTAAACATTCCATGCAGTGCCAGGCATCGTGTTCACACCCTCTTCATCTGTTTTCATGCAGGAGAAGCTGGCTTACAACAACAGGAAGAGGCCCCAGGCCGGGGGTGGAGTGGTCCTCATTAGACCCTCACTCACTTTGGGGAGCTGACTGGCGAGGACGTGGACCGTGCCTGCAGCGACGGTGATGTCGACGGTGAACACCCGCATGAGGATTCTGCACCACATCATCCCTCTCCCAGTGCAACTGTGAATGCTCTCTCTCCTGCTTTTGACTCTGCTGCCATGCACTAATTATCTCTACTTTGGTTCACAGGGAGCTCTGCCAAGTGACCAACACCCTCAGCCAGCCAATCCCTTAGCTCTAGTCAAGCCCTCACCTTCAGTGAAGAGGACAACTCCTCCATTGAAGAGCTGGAAATAAGCAGCCTGGAAGACCTATCACAGTGCTTACCCACACCCAGTGCCCGCCCAGAGACACACAGCTCGGTGGGACCTAGATCTAGAGCAGCCTCGGGTTCACAATCTGGTGGTCACTGAACGGACACGTGTCCACAGCAGGAGGAGGCAGATGCGGCTGTTCTTCCCGGCACTTGGAGGACTGCTGGGGAATGGGCATCTGTGAGGTCCAAGTCAGATGATGGTCCTCTGGATTCAGCCTTCCAACTCATCGTGGAGAGTCAGCAGAGGGCAGGGGAACATCACACAGAGCTGTTGGAAACCCTCAACAGAGTGGCACGTGAGTCGGAGGAGTGCATCCGCCTGCTCTGTGATGAGGTGGTACCCACGTGTGCGTGTGGAGGTCTCCATGGGAAGCATGGTTGATGCCATGGAGATGCTGGTCCAGCAGAACATGGACCTGCACTCCATTGTGGTAGCCAGGGGTGAGTTCCAGCAATGGCAATGCAAGAGGGAGACGGGGCATCTCAACTTCCCTTCAGGTGCTCCTTCCCCTCAAGGAGTCAGGCCGGGACCCTTAGGCGCCCGAAGGGAGGAGGAGCGGCAGCTGGACACACCTGGGTCATTCACTCAGAGGCTGTCCTCTCCCCCTGAGTCCCCTTTGCCTGTGAACCCCTCAATCTCATCCTCTGTCACCGCAGAGGGAGCAGCTGGCTCACAGGTGGACAGTCAACATGAGCCGGGGCCCTCAAGGCTCCAGCTCTCCAGAGGACTCACGTTGAAGTCAGCAGAGGCAACAGGGCCAACCATTGCACAGGCTGTGTCCACCCCTCCTGCGGATGTCAGGGCAGCACCTAGAAGTGGTAGACCTAGAAAAGTTAAGAATTTCTGATCAGAAGTGGTTGCATGGGTGAACACGTTTTTGTCACTTTATAATCTGAAAATAAATTCACTTTCACTGAGTAATGTGTAATGTTGTCTTTCAGCTTCATTTTCTTTTGTGAGCCCTCCCCTTGCATTCCACCCCCCTACCCACCACCCCTCTAAACGGAGCCTCGTGCAAGCACTCTCCCACACATGCGGAGCCTTCATCCATCACACAGATCTCAATGTCCTGAGCATTTTCAATGCTGCCTGCTGGGTTTCTCTTTCAGTTGTCCATCTGAGCTGACCTGCATCTCTGCCCACCCACTGATCACACTCCCGTGCAGCACCTGTACCCGCCCAACACGAGGCTCCTCTCACTTTTGATTTCAGAAGCATGGTCATTGTAAGAACAAAAAACTACTGCGGATGCTGGAAATCCAAAACAAAAACGGAATTACCTGGAAAAACTCAGCAGGTCTGGAAACATCGGCGGAGAAGAAAAGAGTTGACATTTCGAGTCCTCATGACCCTTCAGTTCTGCTCTTTTCTTCTCCGCCGATGCTGCCAGACCTGCTGAGTTTTTCCAGGTAATTCTGTTTTTGTTTTGGTCATTGTAAGGTTTGTTTTCAGCTCCTCCATTCTTTCCCCTCTTCCAGTCACCCATGTCCTTTCCCCCATCACTGTTGACCCCCCCGGCATCACCTTCCACCTCCCCACGGTCACCCACCAACCAGAACCCTTTTCTTTCCAGGATCTCTAGGTGAAAGTGCATGTTGCCTATCTTCCCGGGAATCCCACCCCCATTCACATTGACCTTCCCGACCTCCTTCCCACCCCCAGGGTCTGTATCTGCCTTTGAGTCCCACCCAACCACCCTCGCTGCCCCTTCTACTGCTACCATCGCACCCTCACCCCCCCTACCAGCTCACTTTGCCCTCTCTCATATTCACCATTCCATCCTACCACACCCACTCTCAGTTCATTCCCCTAGAGGCAGTCATCAACTCCACAGATCTCTGCCATGCATGTTCACCTGGACATCCCTCCTTACTCCTGCTTCTTCCTGGACACCTTCCTCCCCCAAACTCCTTCCCCCTCTGAACACCTTCCTCCCCCGAACTCCTTCCCCCATCTGAATTCCTTTCTCCCCCCGGACTCCTCCCCCCCTCCGAACACATCTCTCCTTCAAACTCCTTCCCTTACACCTTCCTCCCCCCCTTACACCTACCTCCCTCAGTTGCCGCATTCTCCCCATTACACCCTCCACCTCCCACACTCCCTCCGCCTACCTCCGCACCCCCCCCTCCCCCCAACCCCAACTAACCTCAAACCCCCAACCCCGGTACACCTTCCTCTCCCACTCACAGCTGGATTTTCCTCTCCCTTCCCCATCCCCTGCCCCCTTGACGATCATCTGTAGCAGCTCATGGCCAAGACCCTGACGCCCTGAAGCAGACCCCAGATATCAACGGAGTCCTCCAGCTTTCCGTGAGCTGCTTCACGATGGAGCCATGTCCATGAAATACATAGCATGCAATTCACGTGTTCCTCCAGGGTCCTGTTGTTGGCGGGCTCCAGCATCTTCTGCTCCTCGGATGTCCCCAATTTGAGCAAGGCCCTAATGGTAAGTCCCAACTTCTGCATGTCGCGCTTGTCAAAATGTGCTGTGGGCCAATGTGTGGGTGGTAAATTTGACATGGGAATTGATTCTGGTGAGCAGAGCTTATAATTAGATGTAGAAGTATTAAAATGACGTTCCTGACATGCAGTGACAAGAAGAATGGTCCACTATTGACAGGCGGAGTGGATGATTGCAAACTGGTTTCACAATGGCGTGAAACCCATTTTTGGCCTTCTTGCCATATTGTCCGCTCATGCGCACCATGATGCCTGAAGCCAATGGGGACAGAAATTTCTGGCTACAGTATGAGGGTTACTCTGGAGATCCCTCTCGCTAGCCAACACTAGGCAAATGTTCCAGGCTTGTTTAAATCCTAATGAATTTGGTCCCTTCATTCCAAGCATGAGCTCCTACCTGCATTTTGCTGTTGAACAATAGAAACTGGCTGCCTCTATCTCTCTGCTCTCTCTTTCTCTCAGATTCATGAAAACTGACCTATCTGTGAAGATCAGCGATTTCTTAAGAAAAAACCTGTAAGCTGATACTACAATGGGTTTCTATGGCCTGCTCCCCTCTCAACAACCATCTCCATAGTAATGTGAATCACATAGGCCTTGTATCCAGTTGGAAATGCTGATTAATTATCTTCTAGATCCCCAATTCCATTCTATCTTGGAATTAAATAGACTGTTTAAAATACAACATCTATAAAATGTGGCATTCCTAACACCTCTCTGTGAGACTTGGAGAGTTCCCACAGTCATCACAGATGCCCTTGCTATTCTCCACAGGTGTGAACATCTTGCACCCTCTTCCAAGTAGAACGAGCTGTACCCACTCCCACAGCCTTTAACTTTCAACAACCAAGCCATTCAAGCTTGTTGTTGGGCAGAATTTAGAATAGGTCACATGACCCTCTTCCTCCCTCCATTTTATCCTAAATTAAAGACTTAGCCCCAAAACGTAATCATCTTATAAACTTTGGCAGAAATTTAGCTCGACGCACAGGTACGCGCTCAACCCTTTCGAGTGCAAAATAGCATGAGATGATGTCGGGCAAGCGTCCTGATGTCATCCTGCGCTCGCGCAGTATACCAGTCAGCAGGCACTTGCGAAAGTCAGAAGCAGGCCCGCTGACAATTAAAAGGCCTTTTAAGGCCATTAAAGTTGTAATTAAATCCATGGCCCATCCAACCTTACAGTTGGGCAGATAGGCGAATCGGCCAGGTGGACTTTGCAATTTTCTTGCAACCTCATACAAGGGTGGGATGAGGTTTCCATTATTAATTTAAAAAAATAAAAACGTTTGGACAGAATTTTCATCATCTATATTTTCAGGTGACTGATTCTGATGCTTGGACATTTTTTTCTGCATTTTAAAATCTTTATTCGTCGCTTTTAAGTTCTTCAGCTCCCTGAAGGAGCTTTCATTCCCACTCCCTCTTGCCCGCACTTACATCAGCGCCCGGCCTCCTCCCGCCCCCACCCTGGCAGCGCTGAGCTTTTCAGCGCGCCTTTCTCACTGGCTGGCCATTAATTGGCCAGCCAGCATGAAATCACGGTCAGGGGCTGAACCCGGTTGGTGGTCCGTTCCCCGGCCACTCCTGGGCTCGCCAATCGCGGACGCCCGCCAAACTAAAAATCCTGCCCTTTGTATTTGCAACAGCCGTTATATTGGTAAAGGCTCCTCTGTAGGTATCCATGGTTCAAAGCAGGCCCTATCCAAATTGGGGACCTAATACCTGTTTCAGGACTGCTTCCCGAAATTCCTTTGTGACGACTGCAGCATACATCATGCATGCTGTGGTCAGTATTCTCAAATACTTGGCAGTCAAGCTAGCTGTCCTTACAGGGACCACTAGTGGCTATGTCCTAAAAACTATATATTATTTTTACTGACCTTGTTGTTGTTGGAAGGAGGGAGAATGCTTTTTCTGACCTTCATTAAATTCACACAGAATGCTGATGGCTACCACATGCCCCCTTCACTCACCTCTGCCACTTGGACTCTGTATATCTGAGCCAGACAACCCCTTGTTCTTCGCAAGACTGGAGAGCTGCCTTTTGGGCCTGACCTTCCCCTCTCCGATGCTGAACGTTCAGTGCTCAGCAAAGGACTTAGTTTCATACCCTTACGCCCTCATCTCAATGAATTTCGGGCTCGGCATGATGATGAACTCTTCTTCCGCCGTCTTCGTCTCCGTGCTCACTTCTTTGGGCAGGAGTCCTCTCCCCGTTCAACGGATCCTTTTACCCACCTCCAATATTCTCCCTCCACCTGGACCCCTCCCTCTGGATTCTTACCTTCTCTTGATCTTTTCATTGAGAACTGTCGGCGTGACATTAGCCGTCTCAATTTCTCTGCTCCTCTCACCCATTCTAATCTGTCTCTCTCTGAACTCACTGCACTCCGTTCTCTCAGGTCCAACCCCAACATTGTCATCAAACCCGCCGACAAGGGTGGTACTGTTGTAGTCTGGCGTACTGACCTCTACCTCGCGGAGGCTGAGCGTCAACTCGCAGACACTTCCTCCTACCTCTCCCTGGACCATGACCCCACCACAGAACATCAAGCCATTGTTTCCAGGACTGTCACTGACCTCATCTCCTCTGGAGATCTTCCTCCCACAGCTTCCAACTTGATAGTCGCCCAACCTCGGACGGCCCGCTTCTACCTCCTACCCAAAATCCACAAACAGAACTGTCCTGGCAGACCGATAGTGTCAGCCTGTTCCTGCCCCATGGAACTCATTTCTCGTTATCTTGACTCCCTTCTCTCTCCCCTTGTCCAGTCCCCTCCCACCTACATCCGTGATTCCTCTGACACCTTACGTCACATCAACAATTTCCAGTTCCCTGGCCCCAACCGCTTCCTCTTCACCATGGATGTCCAATCCCTCTACACCTCCATCCCCCACCAGGATGGTCTGAGGGCCCTTAGCTTCTTCCTTGAACAGAGGCCCCAACAATCCCCATCCACCACTACTCTCCTCCGTCTGGCTGAACTTGTACTCACACTGAACAATTTCTCCTTTAATTCCTCTCACTTCCTCCAAATAAAAGGTGTGGCTATGGGTACCCGCATGGGCCCCAGTTATGCCTGTCTCTTTATGGGGTATGTGGAACATTCCTTGTTCCAGTCCTACTCCGGCCCCCTCCCACAACTCTTTCTCCGGTACATCGATGATTACTTCGGTGCTGCTTCATGCTCTCGTCGGGACCTGGAAAAATTTATTAATTTTGCTTCCAATCTCCACCCCTCCATCATTTTCACATGGTCCATCTCTGACACTTCTCTTCCCTTCCTTGACCTCTCTGTCTCAATTTCTGATGATAGACTGTCCACCAATATCCACTACAAGCCTACCGACTCCCACAGCTACCTCGACTACAGCTCCTCACACCCCGCTTCCTGTAAGGACTCCATCCCATTCTCTCAGTTCCTTCGCCTCCGTCGCATCTGTTCTGATGACGCTACCTTCAAAAACAGCTCCTCTGATATGTCCTCCTTCTTCCTTAACCGAGGTTTTCCACCCACGGTCGTTGACAGGGCCCTCAACCGTGTCCGGCCCATATCCCGCGCATCCTCCCTCATGCCTTCTCCTCCTTCCCAGAAACATGATAGGGTCCCCCTTGTCCTCACTTATCACCCCACCAGCCTCCGCATTCAAAGGATCATCCTCCGCCATTTCCGCCAACTCCAGCATGATGCCACCACCAAACACATCTTCCCTTCACCCCCCTTGTCGGCATTCCGTAGGGATCGTTCCCTCCAGGACACCCTGGTCCACTCCTCCATCACCCCCTACTCCTCAACCCCCACTTATGGCACCTCCCCATGCCCACGCAGAAGATGCAACACCTGCCCCTTCACTTCCTCTCTCCTCACCGTCCAAGGGCCCAAACACTCCTTTCAAGTGAAGCAGCATTTCACTTGCATTTCCCCTAACTTAGTCTACTGCATTCGTTGCTCCCAATGCGGTCTCCTCTACATTGGAGAGACCAAACGCAAACTGGGCGACCGCTTTGCAGAACACCTGCGGTCTGTCCGCAAGAAAGACCCAAACCTCCCTGTCGCTTGCCATTTTAACACTCCACCCTGTTCTCTTGCCCACATGTCTGTCCTTGGCTTGCTGCATTGTTCCAGTGAAGCCCAACGCAAACTGGAGGAACAGCACCTCATCTTCCAACAAAAACAACTTTCAGCTCTTGATTTGCTAACATATGTCTCCCTTACTATCTCCCTGACCAAACTGATTTATTAGCCTAGAAATTATGACTAGTAGCTTCAGCAGACACTTAGCGCACTCATATGATATTCTTCAATCTGCTATTTTAACCAAAGCATTAACCTATTTAAAGTAAATTAAGCGTGGTCAGAGGAATGTTATATGAAGGTAAAAAACAGTCAAATTGGTCTTGGGTTGTAGTGTGAAACAAAGATAGCAAATCACAACCTGTTCTAGAATGGAGTGAGACAGATTAGAATGGGGTGATATTTGGGGCCTTAGTTGTAGTGTGGAAATGTAAAGTCCTACAGATATTCTGGAGTTTTGCTTTTTATAACCTTTGGGACCAGGGAAATGGACAGTGCATTTTTGTAGCATTTTCCTTCAGGGGGCAATGGCATGGGAGTACATGTTCATGGCCAAATGGTCTTTCTCATTGCATGCGTTCCTATGTTGTTGAAATGGTCAACAAAACAAAAATTGAAAACATACTAGAGAATAGGATTACAGAATCAGATTTGTTTACTCTGGCAATATTTCCTAATATTTTCCACAAGCTATTTGTACATTCTATTCAACACAGCAGCACGCAGAACAACCTTTTGGTAGATGTATGCCTATTAGAAATACTAACATTTTGCTTACTTCACACACACTGAACCCATTTTCTTTGCATACCTAAGTCACCTGTGGCATATTAAAACCTCTGTAATCAACTTATTTTTACATTTGTTGAGAAGTAGGCTATAAATCATTCAATCTAATAGGAACGTAAGAGGTAGAAAAAAATCCATTAGACTCTTATTTCTTTCACTGGACCTCACACATTAATTTATGCTTTTATGGACTCACTCTACCTCACCTCCTGGGAGAGGCAAATAAAGCATAAGTAAACTTAGAACAGACAGTGAAGAAGAAATCAATCTATCATTGCTAACCTGTTGCATTCCACAGATGGCATTCCCTAGCATTAGAACTGGGCTGGAGACACAATGCTACATGAAATATTTGATCTTTTTTACTTGTACTTATCGTCTATGCAATCAACAATATTGGAAGTGATTTTCAACTTCCGTTCACCTCAGTTGCAATTAATTGAAGATGCCGAGATAGTAGCAGCCCCAGGCCTGCCTGATGTGATTCTCAGGCAGGTCTTTAAAAGGACACGCAACCCTCCTTCCTGAAACAGGTGGGAGGCTGATTGTAAAAGTGAGCAAGCACCATGCACACCCCACACACTTTTAGCAGGCAAGGTCCTTACAAGGTCTCATGATGCTTAATGCAGATCGACCTGGAAACATTTTTGTGGGACAAGAGGAGTAAGGATTCTAGTTACTGGACAACTCGTCCTCTGGTGTCTCTTCTTCCTCTCATTTTTGCTGCTGACTTCCAGCTCAATTCGCTCATGGAGCAACTGGATTTATGCTCTCTTGTTACTTTGATAGATGAAGTGTGTGGTTTAGTTGGCAGTTGGACATTGTTCTTCATTTATGTTCAGGAATACTCTTCTTTATCTGTGCAGTCGATTGGGCAGATAAGCTCAGGTACACTGATGATCCTCTTCCTCAGTTCCTCTTCCTCAGTTTGGTCCTCAAGCAAATTTCCTGTATTTCTATTCCTCTTCAAGTAAGCCAATGTTCTGGGATTTCTACAGGAGTCTAGGTGTAGCAAAGAATTACATAGAATGCATGGCACACAACAGGCCACTCGGCCCAACTAATCCATGTTGGTGTTTATGCTCCACTCAAACCTCTACCCATGTTCCCTCAGCTAAACTGATCACTGTAGTCCTCTAATCCCTTTTTCCTCGTATATGTGATTCTATGAGCATGACTATGTGGCTTGCCCAGTCTGTGGGACAGCTCTCCCAATTTTTGCACATGTTGGGCTGGATTTTACAGGGTGCTTTGGTCTCTGCCCGTCACCAATCCCCCAACCACCCCCCCAGCCCCCCACATCCCCCGGCCACCATGTTAAAAAAGCCAATGCCTACCCCTCAGCCGTTTAATGGCCAATTGACCATTAATAGTCTTGAGGTGGCCTTTCCACCCTTCAGTGTCAGGAAGTCTCGGCCAGAGCATTGCCAGCCAATCAGAGGGTCGCAGCTCTGCAACACATGCAGCACTCCTGGAAGCAGTAGTAATTGCTAGTACTTCACTCGGAGCTTGAGGAGGTATTCAGCGTTGGGTCAGGATTTGGTACGTTTTCGGAGATCTTACCGGGCCCCGGCAAGTGGGGTGGGAGGGTCAATGGTTTAAGAGACCATAGTTGGAGGGGTAACATTTGTGGGGGGGAGCTCTGCAATAGGCCAAGGGGGTCTCTTTAAGGAGGGACCCCCCTGCTTGCACCAACTTGTGTAGGGGTACCTGCTGGCTGGCCACTTGGCATGAGCCTCTCCCACCATTGGTTAAACCCTGGCGGTGGCGGGATGATTGAGCAATCATGCGGACTTAAGGGCCTCAACTGGTCCAGCGACAGGCCTGACACCACCCCACTGCTGGTAAAATTGCAGTGGGGGAAGGAGTGGTGGGTAGGAGGAGGGCAGATGGCCCACTGGATTTTATATGTGTCTCCTGCCTTCAAACCCAGAGGACAATTAAGAGTCTGTATCTGGATTGCTCTGTATCTGGAATCAGACATAGGCCAGACTGGATGTGGACGGTTAACTAAAGGGCATTAGTGATCCAGATGGAATTGTACAGCAACCCGGTAGTTTCATGGTTACCATTATTGAAACTAACGTTTCACTCCAAATGTTTATTTAATTAACTGAATTGGTTGGATTTGATTTTATGTCTCCAGGTCATCAATTCAGTCGTTGGATTGCTGGGCCAGTTACATAATCATATGCTCCCATACCCAGTAAGGCTAAGGATTTGCTACAATTATATCAATAAAATGTTGTCACAAATCACTTTCACACACTTATAACGAGCAGAAACCCATTTGCAAGAATGAAAAGCATTTGCAAGTAGTGTCTGGTATAAGCTACAGTGCCCTTTAAATGTTTGCCATTTCAAAATCATGCCCAGTTTATATTATGTATGGCTTGGATTGTCTCAAACTTCTATTGAAATTGCATTGACAACTTAATGACATAATGAGTGCCTCAGATATATTAAAGAAACAATTTTTTATGTGTTCATGGGATGTGGGCATCGCTGGCTAGGCCAGCATTTATTGCCCATCCCTATTTGTCCTTAAGAAGGTGGTGGTGTGCTGCGTTCCTGAACCACTGCGGTCCATGTGGTGTAGGTACATCCATAGTGCTGTTGGGGAGGGATCCCTAATACCCAGGATCTTGACCTAGTGATAGTGAAGGAGCAGCGATGTATTTCCAAGTCAGGATGGTGAGTGGCTTGGAGGGGAACTTCCAGCTGGTGGTGTTCCTATGTATCTGCTGCCCTCGTCCTTCTAGGTAGTAGTGGTCATGAGTTTGGAAGGTACTGTCTAAGGAATTCCTGCAGTGCATCTTGTAGATGGTGCACACTGCTGCTATTGTGCGTCGGTGGTGGAGGGAGTGGATGTTTGTGGATGTGGTGCCAATGAAGCAGGCTGCTTTGTCCCGGATTTGTCCTGCATTTGGAAACATTGTGCAATCATCAGTGAACATCCCCACTTCTGACCTTATGATGGAAGGAACTTGCACCTATGTCAGATGGGAAAGGATCCCACCGAGAAATGATGCAACTCAAAATAATCCAGCAGGAACCGACTTCAATTTCTTGAGCTTTTGTACCATGTTGTGCTTAAAATCAGGAATGCACAGAGGCTGGAATTAATCCCTATGGTTAGATTTTTCTGGCCCTGTAGAGATGGGGTTGCAGACAGGGGTGCTGGGAAAATAGGAGAAGCTACGTTGGGGAAGCTCCCCAACGCATTGCTGATTCCAGGGAAATTTCCCAGGGGCAAGCGGGAAATTAGCTGCCCACGCCATGAAGGCGGGCAGCCAATTAAGGTGATTACGGTGATTATGTGGGGCAATTTTGCAGCTCACCCACATTTTGACATCAATGCGGTGGCCCCCAGGGGCCTCCCTAGGGTCTAGGGTAGGCGGGGTGGTCTTTGGAGCCAGAGGCACCGTTCCAAGTGATGTGGCCATGAGCAGGAAGGACTACATTTATGGCCCAAGCTATTTTTTAAAAATTCATTCATACAATGTGGGCTTCGCTGGCTGGGCCAGCATTTATTGCCTATCCCTAGTTGCCCTTGAGAAGGTGGTGGTGAGCTGCTTTCTTGAACCGCTGCAGTCCATGTGTTGTAGGTACACCTACAGTGCTGTTAGGGAGGGAGTTCCAGGATTTTGACCCAGCGACAGTGAAGGAACAGCGATATTCCTCCATAAGGGTTTCTGCACCACCCTGAGGGCCCTATTGACTTTGCCCTCATAACTTTTTTCATTTCATCAATGCATCTGAGAGTGCCTCCATGTTGCTTGAACCTGCACATTGAGAGCCCACCCACCGTCCTGCCCCCAGGAAGGTTGTGCCGTTGGTCTTGGTGTCAGCAAGAGTGGGCTCAAGACCCTCATATGGTCCTAACTTTGGATCCCGAAGCCCAAGGAAAAATCCAGTCCAATGTCTTTATTTCAGACAAAATATAAATTAAAGATGTTTCAAACACGTCCCCATAGATAAACAAATTCTTTACATGTATGCACTTTTTTTTTGTCCGGTGTTCACAGGTGTTTATTTGTCTATAACCACCACTCAACTTTCAAACATGGTAGCAATTGATAAGTAATTCACATTTCTTTTTGAAAATGTTCATGATTTTGCTGGAAATAATCCTCCTCCAGGTAGCATGCCCAAAGAGGGTATTGATGACCATGGACTTCCATTGGATTGGCCCATGATTATGCCTGCAAAGTACTGCAGTGGTTTGCCATTGCCTTCTGCAGCATTTCTGACCAGGAAACTCTCCCACTCTTACCACCTGCCATTAGATAGATAGGAAGGAGTTACAGGTTGATAATCAACCTGTTTGGCCGCTTTATGCACACACCATCTGTGGCCATCGAGTCCTGATGTGAGGCTGGCACCAGGAACTTCGAGCCCAGAGGTAGGGACTCAAGACCCCTCGCTGGAAATAACAGCCAGAGGAAATCTATGTGCACTAATTTAATATGTGACTACACAAAGTCACATTGCAAACAAGTCCATATTGAAGCTGTCAGTCTTGGCTGAGTGGTAGCACTCTTGTGGATTCAAGTTCTATCCAGAAATGGGTACATAATTTTGGCTGACACTTCAGTACTGAGGGAGAAATGCACTAAACCACGTTCTCCCATGTAGATTCAAAAGATGCCATGGCACTATTTGAAGATTAGCAGGGAGTTCTCCCTGGTGTCTTGGCCAATATTTATCCATCAACTCAACATCACTAAAACAGATTTTCTGGTCATTATCACATCGTTGTGTGGTGGTGCTTGCTGTGTGCAAATTTGCTATTGCATTTTCTACATTAGAACAACAACTTCAAAGGTACTTCATTGGTTGTAAAATGCTTTGGGATGCCTGAGGTCATGAAAGAAGCTATACAAATTCAAGTCCTTTCTTCATATTAAGCAACCAAAACAATTCTTTCTTCTTCCTCAGTATTTTGGTGATTCACTACCATTCTTCAGTAACTTTCTCAATTTTTAAAAGATTACCCCAAATGCTTCAAACAACTAACCTTCGACATAATAGCACAAACTCTCCTGGTAGGAAAGAAAGAAGTTCAGAACAATAAAGAGTAGATTAAAATAACAACTGGACCAGGATTCTAAAACTAAAATACAAAGGCTACATTTGGACCTGCATTTATTTACATGGGATCTTGGTAATATGGTTTGAGTGAAATCTTTGTATCATTAAGTAGGAGTTAGTTTATCCGTATGATATCCAGACTTTTCCATACTGCTGCCAGCACCATGTGCAAGCTGGATTCAAGCCAGACATTGCACAGCTTGTATATAAAGCCATGGCATCATGCGTTATGGACAAAGAGTTGCCTGAGCTTGGTTGAAGTTGCTGAGATTGATGTATTTTATGTCTGTGACTTCTTAATTTTTTTAAAATACATTTTTATAATCAATTCCAAATTGACTTCTGTAGCTATCTGGCTCTTTGCCAGACCTTCTTGGGGGTGAGATTAAACAGCTGCTATCACTCTCAGGACAGAGACTCAGATGTGGATACACTGTATAAGTTAGGTTTCTTTCAATTGTTTAATGGTTGTCTGATCTATCAATTTGTAGCTTGCTTTCTTTTTGTCCAGGTGGTATTCTCACAGGTGAGTCTGTGTATAATTTTGCCAGCATCGAGTGGCAGGCTGAGGTTGGAAGTGGGGGTGGGGCAGTAAAATAGTGGGGAATTGTGTTCAGATGGCTCTCCAATACAGACTGGAATTTTGTCCTCTCACTGGTGGCAAGCTTAGAGGCAGAAAGGGCATTTACTTAGGTGGGGTGGTGGCATACTGGAACCCAACTGCCTTCCTGCTTCCACCAGAATTAAGTACTGTGCGGGGAGACCCATGGCCAACCTTCCCGCCCCACCACCAATTGAGGCCCTTAAGTGGCCAATTAAGGACCACTTAGGCTCATCCCGCCCTCGCTGCTATTAACCCAGCTGCAGGTGGGTCTGTCGCCATGCGGCGTGCATGACAACCCGTGCAGCCAGTTTGTCACCCCCAGTGGGGGAAGGGGCCCCTCAATCAAATGGAGCACACGCAGCACAGCTCTGATTGGCTAGCAGCTCTCTGTAGGCGTGACTTCCACTCTTCGTGCCTTGATTCCAGGGGAAGGTCCGTCTCTGGCCTCACCAGTGCCTGATTGCCGTGTGCTTCGATGGGCCTTCCTGAAAAGAGGCAGTGCAGGTCTCCAGCTGACAAGCAAGGCCCCTGATACCTCAACAAGATTCTACCCCACAGTTTCAACTGCCAGGGCATTTACCCAGTGGCAGGCTATGATGTAGATTGGCTGCTTGCTCCAAGGAGGTGGGCAGCTGATTTTGCATGTTTACAGGCCCTTTGAAGGGCCATTTTCAGTATTTGTTGGCATTTTAGTGACTGTGTGGGGAGTCTTCCAGCTTAATGGAAGCTTCCACCCTTCGGCAACGTGGGACCATTGGAACCAGAGGCTGCAAAGTGCAAAGAGGGAAGCTGTGGGCAGGGAAGCCAGCCTCTCCTGCTCCAATGATCTCCCCGGAGAAGTTTCCCCTCCGACCTCTGGCCTCCTAAATAGTGCATTTTTTTTTAACGTACCTTGGCAAGCACCCCAGATCTCCTGTCTGCCTCAGCAGTGACCACCTCTCCCAGTGGCACTGCTGGGGCTTCACAAGTGCTGGCCCTGTGATTGGGGCAGCAGGATGGACAGTCCACCCGCTGTCTATAATTATGAGTTTGCCTGTGGCAACATTGCCTTGCCAGACCTGCTGCCGTTAAGAATGGGCTCGGGACCCACTTTTCATCCTGACATCAGGGTCCCAAAGCCCATGGCAAAATTTAAGCTGTTTTCCCTCCCTTACCCAGGAGTGCAGTCAAGTTAATTGTAGCACCTGCGCATACTACTATTACAGATTAATACAGCAAAAATCAGCATAGACCAGGGATTAAATCTAGAAATATAAGTTGTTATTGTTTGGAATTTCCTTTGTTACTCATTCCTTTGCTGGTGAACATACCCTGGCTAAGTTACGGAGCAGCTATGCAGTTTGATTTTTATGTTCAGCTAACAGAATCATGTACAAATTTACAACATGACATATTGGTAAATTATGCAATTAAGTTAGATAAGGGACTAAAGCAAAGAGGTAAATAATTTGACAAAAATTGTCAGGTTAAATATTTATGGATTTATATGCTATCACTAATGATTCTTTCATTTAATTGTTTGCCTGAAACAATTTGATTAAATATCAAAGATTATGTATAGAATGAACACAAATATTTATCCAACACATTCAGCTAAGATAATTTGATTTAATAGGATATCACTGGACTGAAATGTGCAACAAATCAGATGGTTCTTGGACACAGAATGTTTTGTAAACTTAATCTACAGGTGAAATATTTGACATGGTTGATCAAATGGAGAGAATTTGACTTGGTGTGGTAAGCAGGTCTGAATATGTAAAGAGTCATTGATTTCAATGATAATGTATCTTGGATGTTGTTATAACCGATAGGCTTGGTGAACTTCTGCAGTGCACCTTGTAGATGATGCACACAGCCGCCACTGTAGGGAGGGAGTAAATGTTTGTGGATGGGGTGCCAATCAAGTGGTCTGCTTTATGTTGGAGTTGCCCACATCCAGGCAAGTGGAGAGTATTCCATCACACTCCTGACTTGTGCCTTGTGGATGGTGGACAGTCTTTGGGGAGTTAGGAGGTGAGTTGCTTGCTGCAGGATTCCTAGCCTCTGAACTGCTCTTATAGCCAGAGTTTTTATATAGCTAGTCCAGTTCAGTTTCTAGTCAATGGTAACCCCCAGGATGTTGATAGTGGGGGATTCAGTGTCGGTAATGTCAGTGAATGTCAAGGGGCGATGGTTAGATTCTCTCTTGTTGGAGATTGTCGTTACCTGGCTCTTGTGTGGTGCGAATGTTACTTCCAACTTTTCACCTCAAGCCTGGATATTGTCCAGGTCTTGCTGCATTTGGACATGGACTGCTTCAGTATCTGAGGAGTCATGAATGGTGCTGAACATTGTGAAATCATCAGCGAACATCACCACTTCTGATCTTATGATGGAAGGAAGGTCATTGATGAAGAAGCTGAAGATGGTTGGGCCTAGGACATAACCTTGAGGAACTCCTGCAGTGATGTAACTGAGATGACTGACCTCCAACAACCACAACCATCTTCTTTTGTGCTGGGTATGACCCCAATCAGCAAAGAGTTTCCCCCCGATTCCCATTGCCTCAAGTTTTGCTAGGGCTCCTTGATGCCACACTCTGTCAAATGCTTCCTTGATGTCAAGGGCAGTCACTCTCACCCCTTCTCTGGTGTTCAGCTCTTTTGTCCATATTTGAACGAAGGCTGTAACGAGGTCAGGAGCTGAGTGGATCTGGTGAAAGTCAAACTGAGCGTCAGTGAGCAGGTTATTGCTAAGCAAGTGTCACATGCTAGCACTGTTGGTTACTCCTTCCAACACTTTATTGATGATCGAGAATAGACTGATGGGGCGATAATTGGCCGGGTTGGATTTGTCCTGCTTTTTACGTGCAGGACATACCTGGGCAATTTTCCACATAGCCAGACAGATGCCAGTGTTGTAGCTGTACTGGGACAGCTTGGCAAGGGGTGCGGCAAGCTCTGGAGCACAAGTCTTCAGTACTATTGCCGGAATATTGTCAGGGCCCATAGCTTTTGCAGTATCCAGTGGCTTCAGCCGTTTCTCAATATCACGTGGAGTGAATCAAATTGGTTAAAGACTAGCATTTGTGATGCTGGTGACCTCAAGAGGAGGCGGAGGTGGATCATCCACTCGGCACTTCTGGCTGAAGATTGTTGCAAATGATTCAGCCTTATCTTTTGCACTGATGTGCTGGGCTCCAACATCATTGAGGATGGGGCTATCATGACTGGATGTGGCAGAACTGCAGGGTTTGGATCTGATCCGGTGGTTGTGGAATCGCTTAGCTCTGTCTATCATTTGCTGGTTATGCTGTTTGACACGCAAGTAGCCCTGTGCTGTAGCTTCACCAGGTTGACACCTCATTTTTAGGTGTTCCTGGTGCTGCTCCTGGCTTGCCCTCCTGCACTCTTCATTGAACCAAGGTTGATCCCCTGGCTTGATGGGAATGGTAGAGTGGGGGATATGCCTGGCCATGAGGTTACAGATTGTGTTTGAGTACAGTTCTGCTGCTGCTGATGGCCCACAGCGCCTCATGGTTGCCCAGTCTTGAGTATCCCAGTTAGCATGGTGGCAGTGCCACACAACATAATGGATGGTGTCCTCAATGAGAAAACGGGACATTGTCTCCACAACGACTGTGCGGTGGTCACTCCTATCGATACTGTCATGGACAGATGCATCTGCGGCAGGCAGGTTGGTGAGGATGAGGCCAAGTATGTTTTTCCCTCACCACCTGCTGCAGACCCAGTCTAGCAGCTATGTCATGAACTCGGCCAGCTCGGTCAGTCATGGTGCTACTGAGCCACTCTTGGTGATGGACACTGAAGTCCCCCACCCAGAGTACATTCTGCATCCTTACCACCATCAGTGCTTCCTCCAAGTGGTGTTCAACATAGAGGAGTACTGATTCATCAGTTGAGGGAGGGTGGTACGCGGTTATCAGCAGGAGATTTCCTTGTCTGTGTTTGACCTGATGCCATGAGACTTCGTGGGGTCTGGAGTGGATGTTGAGGACTCCCAGGTCAATACCCTCCTGACTTGTAACCCTGTGCCATCCCCTCTGCTGGGTCTGTCCTGCCAGTGGGACAGGACATACCAGGGATGGTGATGGTGACATCTGGGACATTATCAGTAAGATATGATTCTGTGAGGATGATTATGTCAGGCTGTTGCTTGACTCATCTATGAGACGGCTCTCCCAATTTTGCCACTTGCCCCCAGATGTTAAAAAGGAGAACTTTGCAGGGTCAACACATCGGAAGTTTGCTGTTGTTTCTGATACCTCGGTCGACGCCGGGTGGTCCATCCAGTTCCATTCCTTCTAGATTTTCCAATGGTTTGAGTGCCTTGCTAGGCTATTTCAGAGGGCAGTTAAGAGTCAACCATATTGCTGTAGGTCTGGAGTCATCTGTAGGCCAGAGCAGGTAAGATTAGCAGATTTCTTCCTGAAAGGATATTAGTGAACCTGGTGGATTTTTACAACAATGGTCTCATGGTCCTCATCAGACTTTTAATTCCAAATTTTTTATTGAATTCAAATTTCACCATTTGCCATGGGATTTGAACCCAAGTCTGCAAAGCTTCTGGATTACTAGTCCAGTGACAATACCACTACACTACCACCTCCCTAGGCTCTGGCCAGACTTTCTTTAAAATCAGTCAGCTTGGAATTGACTTGGGGGTGGATCGAGCAATACCACACCCTCCACTCGTATAATCCAGTCCAAGGAGTTGGGAGTCCACAACTCCTGTCTCTACCTGCTTGCTGTCACTTTCCTTGAAACTGGCAAAACGCCTGAAGAATTTCCGGGTGAACTGCGAAAGGAATAGAAATAACTAGGAGGAAATACCAGGAGGATATTTCAATCTAAATAGCAATAAAGAAAGGAATGATCTGATTGTCAGGCTAATCTTGGTATTAATTCCTGGTCACATCCCGCTCTTGTGGAACTTGAAAGAAATATTTTAGAGATGGATGATTAAAAGAATATTTCTCATGATAAAGCCACTGCAAAATCCTTCTATAAAATGTTCATTGTGAAATACCAGGAGAGATACAAATCTAAAATTGTGAAGTTAGGATTAAGAAGGACGTCAGGCAGAGCCATAACTTCCTTTCCAATTACTGAGTGAACTCTATCGTCAAGAGGATTTCATGTGGCAGAGATATATGATAAATTAAGGGGATTTAAGAAAAATAAATTAATAGCATTAGATTCACTCTGGGTTCAAGTCCAGGGCTTGATGGCCGAGGCAGGTGCACTCATAATGTGGCCAAACATGTTGAGTATCAACCTACAAATTCTTCCAACACATGCCAATGGCAGGTGGTAAGAGTGGGAGAGATTCCTGGTCAACCATGTGATGGAAAGAAAGTTGGAACCTCTATCATCACTATCCATAGCGCCAGACCATTACATGCATATAAAAGTGCATGTTGCTGCAGCAACTCATACATCCTGAGTGGACACCACCATTCATTCCCATGTACCACACCTGGACTACTGTGTACGGTTCTGGTCTCCTTACCTAAAGAAGGATATACTTGCCTTGAGGGTGTTCGATAAAGTGGGATGAGGAGGTTATCCTACGAGGAGAGATTATTCAACCTAGGCCTATATTCTCTAAAATTTAGTAGAATGAGAGATGATCTAATTGAAACATATAAAAGTCTTAAGGGCCTTGACAGGTTAGATGCTGGGAGGTTGCTTCCCCTTACTGGAGAGTGCAGAATTCAGGGTTGGTCTCAGAATAAGGTATCAGCTACTTGGAACTAAGCTGAGGGGCAATTTCTTCACTCAGAGGATTGTGGATCTTTGGAATTCTCTACACAGGCTCAAAGAACTGAATGGCCTACTTAGCTCCTATTTCTTATGTTCTTTTCTTACCATGGAAATCGATATACCAGCATTGTAGTGACCATGGAATCTGGGAATACTGGGAAAAGAGCTCTGGTTCTCGAAATACTGTCATAGAAGTTTAGTGCCCAGTAGACTCTAGAGATGAGTCATGGGGTCATCCAAAGATGTCGCTTCTAGGAAAAGTGGTCTGGTCCTGAGAATCACTGGGAGGGGGATCCTGGAATCTGGGAGAGTGAAGAAGGAAGACCTTAGGGTAAAAGCAAACTAAAAGCAAAATGCTGCGGATGCTGGAAATCTGAAACAAAAACAAAAATAGCTGGAAAAACTCAGCAGGTCTGACAGCGTCTGTGGAGAGGAAGACAGAGTTAATGTTTCGAATCCGTAGGACTCTTCATCAGAACTAAAGAGAAATAGAAATGAGGTGAAATATAAGCTGTTTAAGGGGGGTGGGTCAGGTGGAGCTGGATAGAGGGCCAGTGATAGGTGGAGGCAAAGGAGAGATTGCCAAAGATGTAATAGACAAAAGGAAAAAGGGGTGTTGACGGTGGTAATCTTAGCTAAAGGATGTGCTAATGGTGACATGAAGGATAGAAAGCAGGATGAGCAAGTGATAGACGGCCCTAGTGAGGACGGGGTGGGGGGAAGGGATCGAAATAGGCTAAATGGTGGAGATAAAACAATGGATGGAAATAAATTTTAAAATAATAATAGAAATAGGTAGGAAAAGAAAAATATATATTAAAAATATAATAATTATTAGAAAAAAGGGGATCGGACAGGGGGAGGAGAGAGTTCATGATCTGAAGTTGTTGAACTCAATGTTAAGTCCGGAAGGCTGTAAAGTGCCTAGTCGGAAGATGAGGTGCTGTTCCTCCATTTTGCGTTGAGCTTCACTGGAACAATGCAGCAGGCCAAGGACGGACATGTGGGCATGAGAGCAGGGTGGTGTGTTGAAATGGCAAGCGACAGGGAGGTCTGGGTAATGCTTGCGGACAGACCGAAGGTGTTCCGCAAAGCGGTCACCCAGTCTGCGTTTGGTCTCTCCAATGTAGAGGAGACCACATTGGGAGCAGCGAATGCATTAGACTAAATTGGGGGAAGTGCAAGTGAAGTGCTGCTTCACTTGAAAGGAGTGTTTGGGCCCTTGGACGGTGAGGAGGACGGAAGTAAAGGGGCAGGTGTTGCACCTTCTGCAGTTGCATGGGAAGGTGCCGTGGGAGGGGTTTGAGGTATAGTGGGTGATGGACCTTAGGGTTTATGAGTATTAAGACAGTTCTGGGATCATGTGACACTTGCAATAAGGGTCTTTGAGCAGTGAGAGGGCATTGAGAGTTTAGGAATGGGCTAGAATGAAGTGGAAGTCAAGGAGAGGTCTGGAATCCAGAATGATTAAGAAAGGTATTAAGAGCACTGGAGTGCTGGAGTCTGGGAATATTTAATTGTGTAGCATTATGGAGGGTTAGGGCCCAGAGGAGTGTGATCCAAATTGCTAAACAAAAACAGAAATACCTGGAAAAACTCAGCAAGTCTGGCAGCATCGGCAGAGAAGAACAAAGTTGACGTTTCGAGTCCTCATGACCCTTCAACAGAACTAAGTAAAAATAGGAGGGGGGTGAAATATAAGCTGGTTTAAGTTGGGGGGGCGGTGGGAGGTGGGGGGAAAAGTTGGGGGGGAGTGGGGGCTGCGGGGGTGGTTGTAGGGACAAGCAAGCAGTGATAGGAGCAGGTAACCAAAAGATGTCACAGACAAAAGACAAAGAGGTGTTGAAGGTGGTGATATTATCTAAAAGAATGTGCTAATTAAGAATGGATAGCAGGACACGCAAGGTACAGATAGCTCTAGTGGGGGGTGGGGTGAAATAAGACTAAAAGGGCATGAAAGATATAGGTTTAAAAATAATGGAAATAGGTGGGAAAAGAAAAATCTATATAAATTATTGGAAAAAACAAAAGGGAGGGGGAAGAAACTGAAAGGGGGTGGGGATGGAGGAGGGAAGTTGAACTTGAAGTTGAACTTCACTGGAACAATGCAGCAAGCCAAGGATAGACATGTGGGCAAGAGAGCAGGGTGGAGTGTTAAAATGGCAATGGGGGAAATGCAAGTGAAATGCTGCTTCACTTGAAAGGAGTGTTTGGGCCCTTGGACAGTGAGGAGAGAGGAAGTGAAGGGGCAGGTGTCACTTGCATTTCCCCCAACTTAGTCTACTGCATTCGTTGCTCCCAATGCGGTTTCCTCTACACTGGAGAGACCAAACGCAGACTGGGCGACCGCTTTGCAGAATACCTTCGGTCTGTCCGCAAGAATGACCCAGACCTCCCTGTCGCTTGCCATTTTAACACTCCACCCTGCTCTCATGCCCACATGTCTGTCCTTGGCTTGCTGCATTGTTCCAGTGAAGCTCAACGCAAACTGGAGGAACAGCACCTCATCTTCCGACTCGGCATTTTACAGCCTTCCAGACTGAATATTGAGTTCAACAATTTTAGATCCTGAACTCCCTCCTCCAACCCCACCCCCTTTCCGTTTCTTCCCCCTCCCTTTTGTTTTTTTCCAATAATTTATATAGATTTTTCTTTTCCCACCTATTTCCATTAATTTTAAATCTATACCTTTTATGCCCTTTTAGTCTTATTTCACCCCACCCCCCACTAGAGCTATCTGTACCTTGCGTGTCCTGCTATCCATTCTTAATTAGCACATTCTTTTAGATAATATCACCACCTTCAACACCTCTTTGTCTTTTGCCTGTGACATCTGTTGGTTATCTGCTCCTATCACTGCTTGCTTGTCCCTACAACCACCCCCGCCCTCCCCCCAACTTCTGCCCCCACCACCCCCCACCTTAAACTAGCTTATATTTCAGCCCTCTCCTATTTTTACTTAGTTCTGTTGAAGGGTCACAAGGACTCGAAACGTCCACTTTGTTCTTCTCCGCTGATGCTGCCAGACCTGCTGAGTTTTTCCAGGTATTTCTGTTTTTGTTTTGGATTTCCAGCATCCACAGTTGTTTGTTTTTATATTGATCCAAATTGCTGTTGGCCCCTTTTGGACCATCTGATCACAACTCCAGGAATCTGCTCAGCAGCCTCCCCTATGGCCCATCTGAATTATGATCCCACATCACAATTTTCTCCATTGTCACATAGATCCTGTCTTTATGGCCTTGCCTAGCAACATTTATGCATAAGTTGTCTGCTCCTTAAAATTAGTGGTTGGAAAATCACATAACACAAGTATAGTTTCCTGATATGATCTCTCAGCATGTGCCAGGAGTGCTAAGCAAAAATTCACTGAGTCTGCTGATACAGATAGGCTGTCCATTCCATAACACAAATTCCATAAACAAAAAAAACATATTCATAAAGCAATGAAAGGCTTACTAATGTGGCATTTTCCAGATTTTTTATATAGGGAAAAATGCTTCATTTCTGAAAAATAGTTCAAAGATTTTTCAACAACAGCGAACAACAATCCATTCTCTATAAACATTATATATGTTTCTTGCCCGGCTATAAACAAACAAAACATGATCACAGGTGCTTCTTTTCACAAGTAGTGGTTACAAGTGTTGTTTTTCTATGGGAAGGTCATAGCCAAAACCATACAATTGTATATATGAATTTCACTTACTTGTTTGAAATAAAGGTTTGGCAATAAAGAAAAAGCAAAGAAATTCCATACGTAGGGATGTACCCTTTCTTTCCTTTGATTACTAGTGATGCATTGCTTTCACTCTGGAAAATTCCGCAGGCATAATATACTTAGAATGTACAGATGCATGAAAATTCACTCTATCCATTCAAAGAGGCTGAGGCTTTCAAATAAAACTTTAAAGACACAAAAGAGAATAAAATGGGTGTCTTTAATCATTTTTTCTCATTCACTCACGGGATGTGGGCTTTGCTGTCTGGGCCAGCATTTATTGTCCATCCCTAGTTACCCTTGAGAAGATGGTGGTGAGCTGTCTTCTTAAATCGCTGCAGTCCATATTGCAATCATGTTGCAATAAAATGTGTATTTTCTAGTTTGTTATAATTATTTTAAAATCATTTGGTTGTCAGAACTTTCAATTACTAAGAAAATATGGTGGATGCATTTTCTTGCAGAAAGTGTTTTGAGTGATTAGTGGGGAAAAGTGGCGCTTAGCGCTCTTAAACTGTAGTTACATTGTGACAGGTGATGCAGCAAAACTGAATTGAAGAAGTAGACATTTGAATTTGCAATGAGAAAAGTTGACACAAAAGTGTCACCAAAATTTCTGGCAACAGAAAGTAAGGTTTGTAAACAGGAAGTGTATGCCTTATGCGGGTATTTTCCTTCCAGTTTTCTCCCCTCTCCTCATCCTAAGGTTTTAAATGACTGTAGATTTAGGCATTGCAGTTTCCAATAGGCCTTACAGTACCTCACTTAAGTGATCATTCTGCATACGTCAGACAAGCAAGTGTGTGTCGACAGACTATGTGACATTGGAAGGCATTGCAACCAAGGCTGATCATGTTTTAAAAACAAAAAACTATATATTTCACCCCTCTCCTAACTATACTCAGTTCTGCTGAAGGGTCATGAGGACTCGAAACGTCAACTCTTTTCTTCTCCGCCGATGCTGCCAGACCTGCTGAGTTTTTCCAGGTAATTCTGATTATGTTTTGTTCATTGTTGACGTGAACATTTTCTCACAGGGCTAGTTCACGACCTGATTTTCCTGATTTTTTTCCCCCCTTTCCAAGCCCAAGGGTGCCGAGAGTAGTACTTCTCCGGTTCCGGCCCTGGCTGAGATCGGCTAACCCAATATAAGTTGGTGAGAAAACTAGCAATTGTCTGCTTTTATGAACTGTACCACATCTTGCATGCTTTTAGATGTTAAACATTTCAAGGTACCTTCACTTCTATGAAGCACTACTCATAGAAACGTTTTCTGGCATCAAAAGCCTCCTAAAAATGTTCTCTTTGATTTTGCTTTCATCCCCTATAAACTCCCCTTTCTGTGTCTTGCTTGATTTATAAAGCATACTGAGATGCACCTCTATGTGAGGAGCCTGTACAAATGTACACGGCCGTTTGTGGCAACACATGTTTCACTTATGAAGGGAGAAAAACCATGAAAACACCATGGTGTTGATTTTTGAGTTGGCAGTGAGAGGAATGATCAGACCATTGCTCTCTTATCACTATTGATATTTATTCTTTATTCTTTATTCTTTTGGGATGCAGGCAACAATGCAATACATCTGTTGCCCATCCCTAATTGTCCTTGTAACTGAGTATTTCAAAGGGCATTTAAGAGTCAACCACATTGCCGTGGGTGTGAAGACACATGTAGGCCAGACCAAGTAAGGATAGCAGATTTCCTTCCCTAAAGGACATTAGCAAACCATCGTTTCATGGTCACCATTATCTATCGGAGACTAGCTTTCAATTCCAGATTTTGTTAATTGAATTTAGATTCCACGAATTGCTATTCTAGGATTTGAACACATACCCCCAGGACATTAACCTGGTACTCTAGGGTACCAGTCCAGCAACATTACTGCTACACCACTGTCTCCCCTGAACCAGTTGCAGTGATCAGGCCTCATTTGCATCTTATTGGACAGTTGTCCTCAAGTTAATAGTACTGATTGACAGCTCTGTGTTTTAGAAGGTGGGATTCATGGCAAGCCCAACACCCATTTAGAGCAAATTTGCAACTCATAAATCAGAGTGTACATTAAATGTTGAAAAATTTCTTGGAATATTCTGTAAGATGTCACTTGCAGGGACTCTTGAGTTTAAGGATCACAGTGATGGAATTCCTGGAGGAACCGGTGAGGGCTCAGGAGAATTAATTGTTGCCCAATCACAGGAAAATGGGTGATACTTAGAACTGAGATGAGGAGAAATCTCTTTACTCAAAGGGTTCTGAATCTTTGGAATTCTCTACCTCAGAGTTTTGTGGATACTCCATCATTGAATATGTTTTTTGGTTTTGCAGGGATTGACGGGGTATCGGGAATGGGTGGGAAGGTGGAGTTGAAGTCAAAGATCAGCCATGACAATATTGAAAGGCACAGCAGGTTTGAAAGGCCATGTGGTCAACTCCTGCTCCTATTTCTTATGTTTTTATGTAGAATGCCAATGCCAGAAGCATCATCCCCAGGACATAGGTGTAGTTTGAAAAGAAGTTCAATGACCTGACGCGGGCAGAAAAAACAAGAATGACATATTGCTATCACTTCTCCTCAGGATGAGAATTTGCCATAGAACTTCACTGATGCCTTTTCCACTCTGCACTTCACTCCCTGCTCCAAACACTTCACTGCCTGCTCCACAGGCTTCACCTCTAACCTCAAGGGGACAAGCTCCTTCTGATTCTAATTCATATTTCACATTAACAATCATTCTCTTGCTCATGACCATCTCCCCACCCTGCTATAACTGCCTGTATCCCTCTCCATTCCCACTGTGTGAAGCCGCCTCACATATCAGTATAATATCTGCATATCTGTACAATCTTTTTCAAGAACCGCATAATGAGGTAAACTTTCATCTTTGCTGCAAAGGTAACAAGGCTTCCCTGTCAATTATGGAAGGCCAAAAATATTCATTCCATTGAAATTACTAGCAAGAAAATCAAGCAGCTTCTGTTATGGGTGGGTGATCTGCACTATCAGACTAACAACCATGCAGCAAAGATGAGAATTTATCCTCTATCTCACTCCTGTGCTTCCTGCAGAACAAGGTTGCTCATGACACATGGGAGAGGACCAGAGCTGCGGGGGGGGGGAGTGGGGTGGGGATCAGCCTCTTTATAAACCTTCATTCAGAAAGAAAGAGAATTCTTGCAAATCATTGGGGCAGATAGCAGGAGAAGCATCTGGGATGGAATTGCTGGAGGCCAAGCAGAGCAAGGTATCTGCCTCTTTGCCTTTCCTTAAGCATTCACACATAATGCAGCTTGCCATGCTGCCCATATGTTGCTACTCATCTACTACTGCATATTATTCCCATTATTTGCTGTTCCTTGTTCCTCTCCTTTGTTCAGTATTTTCAATACTGTAACAATATTGTGCACTTTAAGAACTGGGCCATTGGATGTGTCATTGTTATTTTTATTTCATAATCTTTCATGCAACTATGTGGGCTTCTGGCATGACTCCAATCAAAGTACTTTGTCACAATTCTGCCAAATCTTCAACTGCATCTGTTCCGGTTACATTTACAGTCTATGCCAGATATTCATTTACTTAGTCATTGATATAAAATGGTGTTTGGATTCATTTACTAATAAATATTAATATTCAAATGTTAACAGATCAGTTTTGCTTAGCGTAATGTCAACAAGATTAACATTTCAACTTAAAATGCATTGGTTCTGTCTTAAGTGACCTCTTTATCAAATTATGAATTTATAGTGCTTGATGTTTTTGTTTATTTGTAGAAAATATGCATTTGTAACATTCATCGGTATCTGTTTACATTCTAAATAACCTTTAATAATGAACATCATCAATGCATTAATGCCTTTAAAACAAAAGTATAGCTGGAAGATGCAGTAGAAAAGTTCAATTGGAACTCTGGAGCATTGAACCATTTGGCAGGATCTTTAGGTCAGTGAGCGGGGGGCGGGGCCCGCTCGCCGACGCGTAAAATGATGCGGGATGAAGTCAGGCGGAACTCCTGATGTCACCCCACCTCATTTCCATTTTCACGTCGGCTGGGGTGCAGCCGGGTCAGCTGTGCGCCTGCCAACCTGTCAACGGCCTATTGAGGCCATTAATAAAACAATTTAGGTAATTGACAGGGCTGTCCATCCAACCTTAGGGTTGGCGGGCAGGCCGGGAGCCCTGGTGGGCTTAAGAAAAAGCATGAAACCTCATCCACGGGTGGGATGCGGTTTCATGAGGGTTTTTAAATATTTAATGAAGGTTTCAGTTAAAGTGATGGACATGTCCCAACGCATGTGACACTGTCACATGAGGGGACATGTCAGGGAAATTTTTTAAATATTTACCTTAAAAGTTTTAAATCGGAGCTGATCTACCTGAGGCAGCACTTAGCCTCGGGGAGATCAGTGCGCTCTTTCACAAGCATGCACGAAAGACCGCACTCCTGCCCCCCCGCCCGCAAAGGGAGCGCATAGCGCTTCCTGGCATATGTCACGCTGGGCAGGCCTTAATTGGCCCACCTGCTTAAAATGGCGGCGCGCCCCTGATCGGGGGCGCCAATTGGCGCATCTGCCCTCGCCCGCTCCTGCACTTTTCCCTCGATGGGGGAAAAAATTTTCCCATAGGGAATGGAGCATTAGTTTGTAGCAAATTATAGCAAAAAGCTAGTACATACCTGACAGACTGCCTAGCCTCCTAAGGATGACAGATTTCCTTCCCTAAAGGATATTAGTGAACCAGATAGATGTTTACAACAAGTGACAATGGCTTCATGGTCACCATGACTGAGATTAACCTCAATTTCAGATTATTACTTGAGTTTAAATTCCACCAGCTGCCATGGTGGGATTTGAACCCTTGTCCCAAAACATTAGCCTGAGCCTCTGGATTACTAGTCCAGTGACATTATCACTACATCACCATCTCCCCATGCCTCCCTATTACAGAACTACCTTCTGACTGGGCCCAATTAAATCCTTCCCACAGCTTTTTATTGTTCACTAAAAAAAAAAACAATTTTTCAAAATCCATCTTTTCAAACATGTTTTCAGTCTCTCTCTTAATCTCTTCCTTTGTATCTAGGCAGCAAACCCCTTAAATCATGAAATCTTATATTCTCCTATCCTATATTATAAAATAGCTTTTTTATTTCAAAGGCACTATAAAAATGTTAGTCGTGTTCATCTTCAGAGGGATAATTAACTAATATACTGTACTTATTTACAATTTACACAACACCACCAACATTCAGATTAGGCAATGTTAGAACAGTACAAATAATCATAAATACCCTTAGAAAACCCTTACAAGGGTTGCATTTACTCGGTGAGTGTTAGGATCTGCAATGCAGTGCCTGAGACTATGGTGAAGGCAGATTCAATCATGGCTTTCAAAAGAGAATTGGATCATTATCTGATGAGAAAAAGATCTGCAAGGCCACAGGGAAAAGGCCGGGGAATGGAGCTAGCTGAGTTGCTCTCTCAGTGAGCTGGACAGACATGGCAGACCAAATTGCCTCCTTCCCAGCTCTAACTAGGTTGCACTACTCCTCCACAAGCTGTGCTGAAATGACACCTTGCCATCTGTCTCCCCATTCAAATGTATTGAATGACATAAAGTTCCTGTATAGAAATTGTCGATAGGGACCAAACTTACCCCTACTATTAAGTCAAGTGATTACAGTTTAAATAGTGTTTTAATGGAGTAATAGGTCTTAATTACTGACAAACAATCTCTCTGGCAATGAAGATTAACTTTACTAAATGTGGAGAGTCATTCTATCAGATTTTAATTATTTTTTATTTATTTCTTTCTGGCCCTTTACTCACCCTTTTAATCCAAAATTTATTTCCCTCTCTTTGGACTGTATTTTCATCCTTAAGGTGGACAGCAGGAGTTGGGAAAATCTGTGGCTCGGCCTGCCCACTTCAGGAAAAAGTGCCCACAAGGATGGGATTTTCATTATGGAGGCACATGCAGGCTGCTGTCCGGCCATCCAAACCGGAAAAGGGCCATATGTGCTGCTGGATGCGGGGCGGGCTGTTTAAAAAGGTGCAGTTTGTCCCAGTTACAATAAAAAGAGAGGCCCTTCAGCACTCACCCCGACACCCCCTCACCCCCACAAACTCCCCATGCCCTATCCATGCCACCTCATGGCCCCCACTCACCCCTATGCCCCATCATGCCCCCATGCAAAGCTATGACCCCTAACTACCCCCTGGCCAAGATATGCCCCCAAAAAATCCTTACCGCACCTCATGTCCCCCATGCCAAACTATGGCACTTCCATGCCCATTCACCCACTATAACTATATAGGAGCATTGAATGCTCTAATGGCTGTAGCATGTGTTTAAAAAGCTTTTAAGAAAGTCATTCATTGATAACTTTTCACTGTTTTAAAAAAAAACTCCTTCTACTATGGTTCAATAAAAGTATCAATCATACAGACCTTTTAAATTATCAGTAGCAGAAACTGCAAGCCTCTATCTTGTATAATATTCATTGTGGAATTGACAGTAGAGGTCAGAGAGCCAGAGCTGTCAAACAAGCAATGCTTTCCATGAGGCTCTGATGTTTCAACAGGTTCATGGATTTCAGGACTTTCAGTCACTTGGCATACATTGGCATGGGGACATGAGGAGGACCTTTTGAACTTAAATTTCAAAAGGTTCCCCCATGCAGACTATGCTTCACAAAACCTCTGAGAGACTGAACCACGACTCTTTGAAAAGCTGGGCTGTCTCCATGAAAATGATGAATTGCAGAGGAGGAGGACATGCCTGTAACTGCAATGGAGCTGGGCAGGTCGGGAGTGCAGGGTGCGAGCCCACGACCCGAACAAGTCCTCATCCTAAAAAGACACCCAAAAACTGGAAACCATGGGAATCCTGGAATCATTCATCGTTTGTTCAGCACTCTGAGCTAAATCTGGCACATTTAATTTTTACCACAGAAAATCTCTTAATATAATACTGCAGGCAAAGCTTCCTTTTCTGCCTCCAGTAGAATCTTTATTGTTGATCACTTCCTTTCATGTTAGGATTTAGGGATAACTCTTGAGCAGGGAAATCTCACCAATTTTAATTTCTTAGCACTAACCAACAAATTTAATGAGATCAAGTGCTGGTACAAACATCCAATGAGGCACTGTGCAAATGATTCAACATCGCTCAACTGCTAGTTTTCACCCAACCACTTTTAACAAGTAGTCTCAAACTGAGCGCTTTTTGGTCAGCAGATAAATATTTTACTACCAAGACATTATCAGGACAGCTGTAATGATCAGCGAGGTGTCACCCGTGATAACGATGAAATATTCAAACATCTAATAGAATTAGGGTTGAATATTTTAAAATATGACTGGAAACTTTTAAGCTATTAACTAGAATACTTTGGGCGGAATTTTCCAAGCCCGCTGGCAGTGGTCGTGATAGGTGGCGCACGCAGAAAATATGGTGGGATCCACTTCACAACGGCGTGAAGGCAGGTCACGATCTTCTGCTCAATCTGCCAACGGCGGGCCGCGTTTCCCACCATTGGTCGGTGGGGAGCTAATTGTAATACATTAGCATATAATTAACAGGCCATCCCGCCAGGCTCTTGGAACCCCACTGCATCATCTGTCCACGTTGGCAGGAAAGCACGCCGGAGTGTTTTACAACAGCACATCGGCAATGTCCACTTGGCGGCCTTCACTGTGGGGGAACTGAGGTGAATGAGCAGCAGCATTCTCTACAGCTCACCCATTGTTTACAGGCCTCAGGGGCGCCAGGGGAAACTGATGCCTGGCCCTGGAGGTGACTGCTGAGGGGTGGGGGGGGTGTCTGGGGGCAACTGCTGGCCAGCCTCAGAGGCGACTGCTGAGGGGGATGGAGGGGGTCAAGTGCTGCCTTGGTGCTGCATCCCATGCACAGGCATTTGAGGTGGGGGGCAGGGTAAGCAAGGGAAATGGTCACACGTTAGGGACACCTGTATAAACTGACCATGCCTCTGCAACTAAGACAGATCAGATGCAGCCACAGGGATAGGGGTCAGGTTCTTAGTCTGCCCGCCCATGCAAGCATCGTGGAGGCACCAAAGGGTCACCAAGTGCTCCATGCCATACCCCCCTCCCCCAACCCCCCCGGCACAGACTTCGTGTCTGCCACCGCTTTATTGGTCCATGGAGCAGTTGGACTGCACACATTGTACAATCTCCTCGCCAACACTGGCCATGTATCAGTCACTGCTGGAGGTGCTCACAGCCCCTCGCAATCTCAGCATCCTGGTTTGGACCAGTATCCTCCATGTCGCAGGTTGACAGGGCAGCCATGCAGCGCACTCATCTCTGGCCACCCAAGGGGTGACCAGCACTCTCCGGGAAGCATTAAGAGGCGGTCACACAGGGCCAAGAAAGGTCCTGAGTACAGCCATGATAACCACGTCTCTCTCTTTCTTTCATGCTGCAGGAGGACCACGTCAGGATCATGGATCCTGGTGACCTAGCTGTATGCCCGATGGCGGACAGAGACTGTAGAAGACTGAGGAGAGAGTGACTGAGACTCCTGGCCACATAAAGGCAGGAGCAGCAACCTCATGAAGAAGGGGCAGCAGGGGCTCCCGCACACACTGCCCAGGAGCGAGAGCTAGCCGTGGCTGGTCGGCACCTAGCGACAGCCAGGGTCTATAGATGCCGCCTGCCATTCCTGCAGATGACTGAAGGTGGACGGATTCCTCCATCGAGCCTTGCAATCTGAGGAGTGCAGCAGACATCCCTTCCTGATATTCCCGAGCTTGTCTTTGCAGCTCCAGCAACTGTGCCATGTAACTCAGCACAGATCGGTTTGTATACAACAGTAGCACACTTAACAGGGCACATACCCAATGACCCGCAACCATAGTGGTCCTGCTATAGTTACAAAACTTGTAAGTTTTGTAAACAAAAGTTGTAAGTTTTGTAAACAAAAGTTGTAAGTTTGGCTTATGCTTAGTACCAAGTGATTATACTGCAGCCAATTTGTAAATATTTAGGTTTCCCCTTTCTCTCAGTACCATCTAGGCTTTTTTAAATTCATTCACGGGATGTGGGCTTCGCTGGCTGTGCCAGCATTTATTGCCCATCCCTAGTTGCCCTTGAGAAGGTGGTGGTGAGCTGCCTTCTCGAACCGCTGCAGACCATGTGGTGTAGGTACATCCACAGTGCTGTTAGGAAGGGAGCTCCAGGATTTTGACCCAGCGACAGTGAAGGAACAGCAATATATTTCCAAGTCAGGATGGTGAGTGAATTAGAGGGGAACTTCCAGGTGGTGGTGTTCCCATTTATCTGCTGCTCTTGTCCTTCTAGGTGGTCGTGGTCATGGGTTTGGAAGGTGCTGTCGATGGAACAAATGTCTCATTTCTTTGAATATATTTCTTATGTTTTGAAAAATCTACATGGCCACTAAAGCCCACCCATATAACACACTCTGTTTTAGTTGATCAGTGGCAATTAAAGCAAAAGTCAAATGCAAAATGCCATGCTGTGTGTGTGAACCAACTCTTAAAAATACTTAAAGTTGCTTTTTTAAACATTATGCGGAGGCCCAGAGAAGGGAGTTTGAGCTGAATCATTAAAAGATTTTCTAAATAATTGCACTCAAAGGAACATGCATGTAGTTTTAATAAACATCACATAAAATAATTTAGAAAGAGCCAAACATGGGAGCTTCAAGTGGGGCAAAGTACACTTTTCAAATTTAACTCTCTTAACTAGAATTGGCAGCCTGATCAGCCCTTTCCCGTTTCCATTAAGATATGTCAGAAAGTAATAGACTCTAACCAAAACCATGCCTTGAATTTTCTATTTCAGTCATAGAAGGTGATTTAGTTTACTTGATGGAGTACCAAATGTTTACATAGCTGCACTTAACATCTTAAAAATGAAAACTATTTGGATAATTTTCCTCTCATTATGTGCTGGAATAGAGCTGATCTGAGGTGCTATGGGATTTATTTCAAGCTATGTTAGCTGACAAGGCAGTTTATAATGTTTACCAACATATTGTAAGCATTGGTGGATTATAGGTTATTGTCAGCTTTGATTGTTCCTGAGGTTTGTAAAGCCTCATGATCAAAATGCTTCATGTATTTCCATCTGCATCATAATGTCACTAACAATTTTAAAAATTGGGAAACCTAGGTAACGAGCAAAACAGAAAGCACCAAAGTTGAAAACTATCAGAGAGAAGATGAGGTACATCAAAAAATTGTGACTGGGTAGTGCACAACTTAAAACAGAATCTTACCATTACTTAATTTCTATTTTGATGCTCTCACAAATTTTTCTTACTCTTTCCAACCTTGATGTTGAATTTTTTTTTATTCATTCAAAGGATGAGGGCTTCACTGGCAGGGCCAGCATTTATTGCCCATCCCTAATTGCCCTTGAGAAGGTGGTGGTGAGCTGCCTTCTTGAACCGCTATAGTCCATGTGGTGTAGGCACACCCACAGTGGTGTTAGGAAAGGAGTTCCAGGATTTTGACCCAGCGACAGTGAAGGAATGGCAATATATTTCCAAGTCAGGATGGTGAATGACTTGGAGGGGAAGTTCCAGGTGGTGGTGTTCCCATCTATCTGCTGCCCTTGTCCCCCTAGATGGTAGTGTTTGTGGGTTTGGAAGATGCTGTCTAAGGAACCTTGGTGAATTCCTGCAGTGCATCTTGTAGATGGTGCTCACTGCTGCTGCTGTGCATCGGTGGTGGAGGGAGTGAATGTTTGTATATGTGGTGCCTATCAAGCAGGCATGTGTTAATGAGTAATTTATTTCGAATGACCCCTTAGTGTAGAGGATGCTAAGGAAAACGCAAACGGTCCCATACAGACCCAGTTAAGAAACATTCTGCATTTATGTAATAAAGGACCATTCATCAAACTGTGGGGAGCTAATCAGGAAGGATCGTCTGGGAACTTACCTGTGCCCAATGTTCCCTTCAAAACTTTGTTGTTGTGTGCAGCCAGTTTTTCCTATATGTGGTAGCTTTAAATATTTTTCTGCAGTATTTAACACCAATCAATGGTCTGTGTGGCACTTTTCAGGCAACCTCATGGCTGTGTATATGCATCTTAGTGGGAACGTTGCCTCTGACCAACTTTCCTTTCCAGTGTGGTTCCTCAGTGGCAAACAGGGATTGATGAATTTATCATAATGATTATTGGATAGCTGCCTTTGTTGCATGGGCAAAAATTCCCAACATTCAACTTACTATTGGCTTTGCCTAGCCAGAAGATCATATAACACAAGTGACAAAGGCAAAATCATGACTCTATTCAATTATGAGTGCTTCTGCAGTGGAAGGTTAACACAAGGTTTTATTTAATTCTAATAAGAGCTACAAAACTCTCCGCTACTCCTATTGTAATCATCACATCAAGCTTGCATTGCTGCCGCAAATGTAATGTTATTAAATTGAATCTAAGTGAGTTTAAATTGACACCATCCATATTATTTTCCTAATCTCAACAAAAGGACATGATCCTCTTATAACATCAAGACCCTCAAATTAACTGAAAGTAAGACACTTGTCATGGACAGAATATACATGCGGTATTACTGTCCTTACTTACAGTATAATTTTTATGGAAAGAGGTGTCCTTTCTTACCCGTGGAATGTATATTCCAATTAAAATTTCATGGGTTTAAAATAAATAAGGCTATTTATCCTCACACAATTATCTTGAATAATGCAATGTCACACACTCAGCCTCAAGCACCCACATGCACACGCGTGCACACACACACACACGATACAGATAAAGACGGTGTACTTTTACAGGTTGCAGTTGATTCAGTCTCTGATTTACGATTTCCAGTCTCCCACATGGCAGACATCTGGTTCTTTGAATGGATTATATGATTTAAAGTTGATGTGAGGGTCTTGTAAAGCAAAGGGTTTACAGCAGATTGTGGGGTTTCTTGCAGTCGAATATCTAGGAGGTTGGTTCCCAGGTGACCTTTGAAACTGGAACAGGTTAAACAGGTCTGTTCTGCCGAAGGGCCATGAAGGCTCGAAACGTTGACTGATTTCTTCTCCGCCGATGCTGCCAGACCTGCTGAGTTTTTCCAGGTAATTCTGTTTTTGTTTTGGATTTCCAGCATCCGCAGTAGCTTTTAGCTTTTTGTTTTTAACAGGTTAAATACGTTGGCTGCTTGGTGACTTTCAGTTAGTTTCAGAGCCTAGTTAACAGACTGGCTGATGACTGATGATCCTAATGGATCTGCTGGGTCCTAGGATAATATGGGTGCAGTCCCCGAAACCTGTTTCAATTACATGACTGCTGGGTTAATACCTCTGCAGCCCACCAAGTCTAGTTTGGATGGCGAAGGCCACGGTGATCCAGTGAGAAGCTGATAATGGTCACTGAATTTCCATCTTCCCTTTTGTCTAGCGTGAAACATGGAGACAGGAAGTCTCCATAGTCTTTAGGTTTTGGCCCATCCTTAAACGATGAAATGTGCGAAATCCACAAATGGCTGTGAGGTACCCTCACCTATATCCATATTTAATTAGGTATTTGCTGGAGACATAATACTATCTGTGGTCCAAATGCCAAAAATCAATTATTTGCGACAGGCATCTTAACAGCTTGTTTGTGTCCAATTTAAAAAAAAATATTGACTGAAAGTTCATAATATGACATGCCTTTACTAGGCATGACACATTAGGTAATGAAGCTGTCTGTATGCTCAAATGCAGCAAGACCTAAAAAAAATCCAGGTTTGGGCTGGCAAGTAACATTCATGCCAAACAAGTGCCAGGCACTGACCATTTCCAACAAGATAAAATCTAACTATCTCCCCTGGCATTCAATGACAGTACTATTTTCAAATCCTTCATCAACAACATTAGCATCCTAAGAGTCAACGTTGACCAGAAACTTTTCTGGACCAGCCATATAAGCACTGTGGCTCTGTAAGAGCAAGTCAGCAGTACGGTATTCTATAGTGAATTACTCACCTCCTGACTCCCCAAAGATCTTCCACCATTTGCAGGCCAGCAGTGTGATGGAATACCTGCCTGGATGACTACATCTCCAATAACACCCTAGTAACTTGACATCACCCAGGACAAAGCAACTCACTTGATTAGAACCTCATCTGCCACCTTAAACATTTACTCCCTCCACCACTGATGCATTGTGGGTACCATGTGTGCCATCTACAACATGTACTGCAACAACTTGCCAAACTTCCTTTGACAGCACCTTCCAAACCTGTGACTTCGACCACCTACAAGGACAAGGGCAGCAGGCACTTTGCAACACCACACCTCCAAGTTTCCTTCCAAGTCATGCACCAACCTGACCTGTCCTTCAACATTGCTGAGTTAAAACCTTGGAATTCTCTTCCTATCAGCACTATAAGAATAACTTCATTAGACTGACTACAATGCTTCAAGAAGACAGCTCACCACCAGCTTCTCAAGGGCAATTATTGAATGCTGGCCTTGCAAGTGACACTCAAATCCTGTGAATGAATGAATACATTTTATCATACTTTATTCTTTGTTACATTTTTAATGTATATTGTTCCTCCTTGTTCATTAAAAAGACAACAAGGGGTGGATTTTATGGTGGGGGAAGGGGTGCTTATAGCTTGCTGCCCCCCACCCCCAACCCACCTATACCCCCTACCCTGAAAGAAACTTTGGTCGCAAACTGACCGACTTTACAAAAGGCTGCCCTGCAGTGATATTATGCTGGGGGTGGCCTTAACGAGGTGAGTGTGGAATGGCTTCAGGGAAAGCAAGTCCTGCCCTCGAGAGCTGCCAGCCAATCTAATTGGCTAGCTGCTGATTAGTCCCAAAAGCACCAGAAGCAAGCAGTGGCCACGGCTGTGACTACAAAGGAGCCTCCAGGATGAAGTGCCAGGAGTGCCAGACTAAGATATATTGGGGATTTTTGGGTAGGGAGGGATCAGGGGCTCAAGAGAGGTGGAGATCTGATTTTGGAGGCTGGAGGAGAGGCACAAAGGGGAAGGGAGTAACATCTTGAGAGGGGTGGGGGAGGTGTGAGTTGCCCTTGATATGCATAGGGCCCCTCCCCCCAGAAGATACCTCCGCTTCCTTCCTGCCTTTTTACCTGAGGTGGCAAATAAGCGGGCTGGCCACTTTCCTCTGACTTCCACCGCCCACCATATTATGCCAGCGGAATTGCACTCTTAACTGGCCCTTAAATGACCATTTAAGGTCTTCAATAGGTCCAAGAGCAGGCAAGCTGGCTGATGCCTTACCTGACCACAGTATTATGGGGACAGCTTGGAGTGGGCGGAAAGGTGATGGGCGAGTCATCCTTCCTATTTTAGGTGCCCCTTACCAAAAATGTTTTCATTGCCTCATTATATATGCTCGGCTGACAGCCCAGACAACCATTACTCTTGTTGAAACAGCTCCGCCCACAATAAAACATTGCTTGATTGACAGCTCAGGCTTCTGATTGCTACGATCACTTTCACAATGATTATTTACATAAGGTTAAGTGGTTTCAAGGGCTTGTGGTTTTTGTTACTCATACTTGAAAGGGTCTGGATAACTGACATGTCTATTGCCTTCTAATGAAATAACATTTTTAACATAGTAAAAAGCTATGAATTAATTGCTTTTTTTAAAGCCTATTTTTAACACATCCAATTGTCACTATAGGGCTCATTCATTCCAAACACTGTACAGTGGATCAATGGGCATGGAACTGCCATATCTTGGCTTAGGGGGCTTGAGAGGTCATTGGGGTAGGTGGGGGGCATAGGTGGCATGGATGGGACATGGGGAACATGTGAGGGGTGAGGGCCTTTGTGTTTTTATGTTAATTGGGATGATGTCCCACAGCATCAAGGCAGGTCTTTTAAATAGCCCACCTGCACACCCGGCAGACCCTGTGGTTGCCTCCAAACTTTTTCAGGGTCGGCTGGCTCGACTCCAGCCCACACCTGCCTCCTGGCAATGAACATCCCGTCTTTGTGTGCACATTCTCATGGAGCAGGCGGACCAAATTGGGAATTTTCGGGACTCCCACTACCCACCTCTATGAAAATTCAGGCCCAAATTATTGTTTCCAGTATGACCACTGACCTCATCATCTCTGGAGATATTTCCTTTTTATTTATTCATTCACGGGATATGGGCATCGCTGGCTAGGCCAGCATTTATTGCCATTCCTAATTGCCTTTGAGAAGGTGGTGGTGAGCTGCCTTCTTGAACCACCACAGTTTATGTGGTGTAGGTACACCCACAGTGCTGTTAGGAAGGGAGTTCCAGGATTTTCACCCAGCTACTGTGAAGGAACACTGATAGGGTTCCAAGTCAGGATGGTGAGAGGCTTGGAGGGGAATTTCCAGCTGGTGGCATTCCCATGTGTATGCTGCCCTTGTCCTTCTAGATGGTAGTGGTCGTGGGTTTGGAAGGTGCTGCCTAATGAGCCTTGGTGAGTTCCTGCAGTGCATCTTGTAGATGGTACATACTCCTGCCACAGTGCATTGGTGGTGGAGGGAGTGAATATTTGTGTGCCAATCAAGCGGGCTGCTTTGCTTTCAGAGGGCATTTATGAGTCAACCACATTGCTGTGGGTCTGGAGTCACATGTAGGTCAGACTAGGTAAGGACAGCAGATCTCCTTCCCTGATCTGAACTAGATGGGTTTTTATGACAGTCGGCAATGGTTTCATGGTCATCATCAGGCTTTTAATTCCAGCTTTTTATGCCATGGTGGGATTCAAACCCGGGTCCTCAGGGCATTACCCTGGGGTGTCTGGAATATTAGTTCAGTGACAGTAGCACTATGCCACTGCCTCCCCGTGTCGAGCTTCTTGAGTGTTGTGGGAGCTGCACTCATCCAGGCAACTGGGGAGTATTCCATCACACTCCTGACTTGTGCCTTGTAGATGGTGGACAGGCTTTGGGGTGTCAGGAGGTGAGTTACTCGCAGTAGGATTCCCAGCCTCTGACCTGCTCTTGTAGCCACAGTATTTATATGGCTAGTCCAGTTCAGTTTCTGTTCAATGGAAACCCCCAGGATGTTGATAGCGGGGGGCCCTACAGTGGCCATGTCATTGAATGTCAAGGGGTGATGGTTAGATTCTCTCTTGTTGGAGATGGTCATTGCCTGGCACTTGTGTGGCACAAATGTTACTTGCCACTTGTCAGCGCAAGCCTGGATATTGTCCAGATCTTGCTGCATTTGGACATGGGCTGCTTCAGTATCTGAGGAGTTGTGAATGGTGCTGAACATTGTGCAATCATCAGTGAACATCCCCACTTCCAACCTTATGATGGAAGGAAGGTCATTGATGAAGCAGCTGAAGATGGTTGGACCGAGGACACTACCCTGAGGAACTCCTGCAGCAATGTCTTGGAACTGAGATGATTGACCTCCAACAACCACAGCCATCTTCCTTTGTGCTAGGTATGACTGCAACCAGTGGAGCATTTCCCCCCTGATTCCCATTGACTCCAATTTTTCTAGGGTTCCTTGATGCCACATTCGGTCAAATGCTGCCTTGATGTCAAGGGCAGTTGCTCTCACCTCACCTCAGGAGTTCAGCTCTTTTGTCCATGTTTGAACCAAGTCTGTAATGAGGTCAGGAGCTGAGTGACCCTGGCAGAACTCAAACTGAGCATCAGTGAGCTGGATATTTCTAAGCAAGTGCTGCTTGATAGCACTGTTGATGATCCCTTCCATCACTTTACTGATGTTTGAGGGTAGACTGATGGGGCAGCAATTGGTCAGGTTGGAATTGTCCTGTTTTTTATGTACAGGGCATACCTGGGTAATTTTCCACATTGCCGGGTAGATGCCAGTGTTGTAGCTATACTGGACTCCAACCATATACTATAGCTTTGCTAGAGGCGTGGAAACGTCTGGAGCACAAGTCTTCAGTCCTATTGCTGGAATATTGTCACGGCCATAGCCTTTGCAGTATCCAGTGCCTTCAGCCATTTCTCAATATCATGTGGAGTGAATTGAAAAGGCTAACCCCTGTGATGCTGGATACCTCCGAAGGAGGCCAAGATGGATCATCCACTCAGCACTTCTGGCTAAAGATTGTTGCAAATGCTTCAGCCTTATCTTTTGCACAGATGTGCTGGTCTCCACCATCATTGAGGGTGGCGATATTTGTGGAGCCTCCACCTCCAGAGAGTTGTTTTATTGTCCACGACTATTCATGACTTGATGTGGCAGGACTGCAGATCTGATCCAATGGTTGTGGAATCCCTTAGCTCTATCGCTTACAGGTTACGCTGTTTGGCACACGACTGGTCCTGTGTTATAACTTCACCAGGTTGCCATCTCATTTTTAGGTATGCCTGATGCTGCTCCTGGCATGACCTCCTGCACTCTTCACTGAACCATGGTTGATCCCCTGGCTTGATGGTAATGGTAGAGTGGGGGATAGGCCAGGCCATGAAGTGACACATTGTGGTTGAGTACAATTCTGCTGCTGCTGCTGGCCTACAGCGCTTCATGAATGCCGAATCTTGAGTTGCTAGATCAGTTTGAAATCTGCCCCATTTAGCACGGTGGTAGTGCCACGCAACACAATGGAGGGTATCCTCAGTGTGAAAGCGGGACTCGTCTCCACAATGACTGTGCAGTGGTCACTCCTACCGATACTGCCAAGGAAAAATGCATCTGCGGCAGGCAGGTTGGTGAGGATACGGTTAAGTATTTTTTTTCCCTCGTGTTGGTTCCCTCACCACCTGCCGCAGACCCAGTCTAGCAGCTATGTCCTTTAGGACTCGGCCAGCCCATGCCACCATCAGTGTTTTCTCCACGTGGTGTTCAACATGGAAGTGTACTGATTCGTCAGCTGACCCCGAGAGTCCCGATGTCATTCTGCATTCGCGCGATATTCCCGTTGGTGGGCGCATGCAGAAGTCGGAAGCATACCTGTCGACAAGAGGGCGATTAAGGCCATTAACAGTGCAATTGTCTGTCATTTTACATAGCCTGTCCAAACTTGCTGTCGGCGGGTGGGCGAATCGGCCATGCAGCCTTTCCATTTTTCAACAAACCTCATCCACGGGTGGGATGAGTATTCCGTGATGAAATAAAATAAAGATAAATTTCTGTGGACAGCACTTCATTAGCTAAATTTTCAGGTGAATGATTATGGTGCCTGGACACTTTTTCAGCTTCTGAAACCTTTATTTTTGTTGTTTCAGGTGTTCAGCTCCCTGAGGTAGTTCTCTGCCTTCAGGGAGCTTTCTGTCAACGCTGGCCCATGCCCGTGTTGACCTCACCACCCGCCCTCTTCCCACCCTCACCCCAGTAGTCCTGAGCTTTTCAGCGCATTTTTGGCCAACCCGTATAAAATCGCGGTCAGGGGCTGATTGCGGTCAGCCGTCCGTTTCCCAGCCGATCTTGGGCCCATCGATTGTGCCCGTCCACTGAGCTGAAAATTCAGGCCCCAGTTTTGAAGAAAGGCACCCATCCCAGGACGTTAACTTTGTACCTTCACACATGCTGCCTGGCTTGCTGAGTATTTCCAGCACTTTCTGTTGGCATTTCAGGTTTTCAGCATCTGCAGTATTTTACTTTTGTTCCAGGTTTGCTTCATAGTCTGAACTGAATGATTTAATTACAGGCAGGATAATTTTTTTACAATAAACTTTCCATTTACGTTGAGAATTTGTATGGATAAAGAACCGACACTGTAGTTTAATGTACAAAGGTATTGTTTTATTCCATATTTTTTTTCTCCTCTACTGAATGAGTCAATTCATTCTAGATGCGAGGAACCTCAATGTTTTACCCAAGTGAGATTAGACATCAACTGGGAGAATTGTGTCTAAGTATAGTTCTGTTCAAGATCCATGATCTGATGGCTGATCTGATTGGCTGACTTGCCAGTTTAGGGTAGGAGTTCCTGGACAGTGACTAGGAGGGGAGACATAAGCTGATTCTTTTCCCTCCTGAGCTGAGGGGGTCCTGAACCCAACTGAAGCATTCCTGTTATTCTAAATCACTCAGTTCAGACTGTGAATCAAACCCAGAACCCATATGGCTGTCTTCTCATTTATGTCTGTTTGAAAACAGAGCACTTTATTGTGAACAAGAAGTAACTATATCTATTTTAAAAGATAATAAAGAATAATGACGGACATTTTTTTGTACTAGCCAGCAATGAGATAACGGAATGACATGCACAGGTGCACCTATACATGCATATACAACTATATGGGTTTCTTTCTGCAGTGGTTTAAAGTCATACGTCAAATCGGGTGCGGTTTACTGTGGGTCACTTGATTGCTCTAAGCTGCACTTTGAAAAGATCAGAAATCACATGTGACAGACGCCATCAGAGACCAGATTTCACACCTGCAACAGCAGTTGTGCCTGTTACTCCAGACAGTGAATTAGGTAAAATTAGTAGTCAGACAGCTTCTCATTGACAGGCCTGTTTTTCACCACTTCGATGTTTGTTTTTTCTGCTTTTGTTGGTCTGACTGAGATTTTGAACCACAGGCTTTCCCAGGAGGTCTATCTATCTATCTGGTAATGACAATGTGGTGCCTTACATCATTGGCAGTACTAATCTGATGTTACAGATCTGTTATGCATGAATACCTTGCCAAAGTGACCACTTCTCACGGCGAGTCTAGACAACGGCAGCAGCACTGGTGTCCTTGATCTCATCTTCACCAGTGTTCACATGCACACTTTCCAGCAGCAGTCACTGGACAATAATCAGGGCCATTGTCCCCTGCCTCCTTTGCCACCTGCAGGGGAGATGGTGGCATACTGGTAAATGTCACTGGACCAGTAATCCATAGACCCAGGCGAATGCTCTGGGGACAGGGGTTCAAATCTCACCACGGTGGAAGTTAAATTCAATTAATTAATCTGGAATAGAAAGCTAGTCTCAGTTATGGTGACCATCTGGTTCGCTAATGCCCTTTAGGGAAGAAAATCCAGCATCTTTACCAGGTCTGGCCTACATGCGGCTCCAGACCCACAGCAATGTGGTTGACTCTTAAATACCCTCTGAAGTGGCCTAGCAAGTCACTCAGTTCAAGTGCAATTAGCCAAGAGCTGGCCTTGTAAGCGATGCTCACATCACATGAAAGAATTTAAAAAAGGAACATTAAACCAAAAAAAAAAAAGCAGCACCTTTCCCTATCTCAGGATATCCCAAAGCATTTTACAGCTGATGCAGTACTTTTGATGTCAGAATACTGTTGCAGTGTAGATGACACAGCAGCCCATTTGTGCAGAGCTGGGTTCTACAAGCAACAATTCGATAATCACCAGATATACTGGTTTATAGTTATCTTGGTAGAGGGATAAATATTGGCCAGGACAATGGGAAAACACACACTGCTACTTCTTTGAAATTGTGCCATTGAATCTCTTGTGTCGAACTGAGAAGTCAGACAAGGCCTTGGTTTTAATATCTTTCCCGAGAAATGGGAACTGCGCTCCTCTGTATTGCAGCAGAGTATCAGCCTAGGCTTTGTGCTCAAATCCCTGGTGTGGGGCTTGAATCACCTTCTGACCTGGAGGTGAGAGTGCTACCACTAAGCAGCGGCTGACACTTTGTGTTTGTCAAGGTTGACAAATTGCAGTGTGTCCCCTGCTGCCCAGCTGCGTTAAACTAATTCAGTGAAGGCCATAGGTTATCTCAGCTGTCATTTGAAATAGGATGAGTTGTAGCACAAAACCCTGCAAATTTATTGTATTCCTTCTCACAGAAGAATGAACCCAAAGAGGCAGAATCCACAGTGAACAGAACAATTAAACTGTATGATAACATGTATGTAAGAAAGTATCTTGTGGAAATAGCTTACAACAGTTTAAGATTCACCATTGTGCAAAATATGAGAGTGAAACTATTTCATAAAAATAGTTAATCTTTCTCACCATCCATAAGCAATTCATCACTTGTATTCTGTTATATTAAAGAAATCCCACGCAATAAACCATGAAGGACATAGTCATTGAGCATAAGAAAGAAACATAAAGCCTGTGTTAAAATTGAAATTTAGTGATATCAGGCAGTGCAACATGGAGTACTAGGAGTAGGGCCATGTCCATTGTTCAGGTGAAGAATGAATTTCCAATCATAGCCAAGCTGTCAGGGCAAAGTGCCAATTAGAAAGAAGCAAAGAGATAAAATCAGAGGCCAAGTGAAGCCTGGGTCATCTTGTGCAGCCCTTGGGAGGTAACTAGAAAGCAGAAGTGGATCAGGGATGGAAGCAGAAGGACATGTGGATCTTTCACCCAGGACATGCCACACAATGTTGGCATAAGAATATAAAGAAGATGGAAAGATGGGGAAAAAAAGGAAAAGTTAAACCCTGAAATAAAGTCTAATAACAGCAGATTATTGTTACTTACGTTATATGTGTTAAAGGCATAGGGCAGAATTTTATGTTCGCAGGCAGGCCCATGCTCAACCCAATCAGACTTAAAATTGTGTGCGATGACATTGGGTGAGGGATATTTCAATCGGTGGGTGCATGCGGGTGCCAGAGTCACGCCTGCCATTACTTAATAGGCCACTTAAGGCCCTTAAAAGTCCAATTGATAGCGATTCTTCCTTGCCCATGCGATTTTGCGCTCATCGCATGGGCAAAACGGGTAGGCAGCCAGCTGACATTTTCAAAAACCTCATCCACAGGCGAGATAAAAGGGGTCAGCAGCATTGCCAGTGTGAGTAGTAAGGAGTTTTGGAGATAGTTGCTGCTGGCCGCTTATTGGTACTTGGCACCTTCATCTCTGTTCGGGGCTTCATTCTTAGCATTTCCAGGCTTCATTTCAGGACTTATTGGTGACTGCAAGGCCCCCAGGGGAATCAGACTGTGTGGACCCTTCCAGGTATCAGACAGCCTTTCGTTACCGTGGTAATGGGGATTGTGGTCTCTGCTGGAGGCACCTTCTCTGAGGAGGAAGAGAGGGGCAGAAGGGAGAGGAGGTCAGGTGTCCAGTGCAGCCTCCAGGGGAGGGACCTGTGGGAGGAGAAGTGCAGGGAAAAGGGACGCAGGGCTGGCAGGAAGCCCAAGGCTGAAGAGGCCGCAGAAGACGCCACTATCCTGCTGCCAGGGTTTACAGGCGGCGATGCAGCTACCTCAATAATTCTGAGATGCAATGCCAAAGGGGGCTCCGCCTCTCAAGGGAGAGCGTGACCTCCATCTGCCAGATGATTGGGCCTGAGATCAGCTCCAACTGTGTGGGTGGACACCCCATGCCAGTGGCTCTGAAGGTCACAGTGGCCCTCAGCATCTATGCCTACATCTCCTTCCAGGGGTCAGTGGGGGATCTGTGTGGAGTTTCCCAATCAGCTGTCCACAGTTGCTGGTGACAGGAGCTCTGTTCAGGTGGGTACTGACCTTTATTCTTTACTGTAAGGGCGAGACGGGTCAGGCTGAGCGAGCCAGAGGCTTTGCAGCGTTTCCTGGATTCCCCGCATCTAGGGTGTAATCGACTGCACACATGTGGCCATCAAAGCGCCAGCGGGTCAGCCGGGTGCCTTTGTCAACAGGAAGGGATTGCAGATAGTGTGTAACCATAGGATGCAGATTCTGCAAGTCTGTGCAAGGTACCCTGGCAGCTCCCATGACGCCTACATCCTCAGACACTCCCAGATGCCGAGGCTCTTCAGTGCTCCAGCATGACTGGATGGATGGCTGCTGGGTGACAAGGGCTATCTTGAAGAGGTGGCTCATGACACCTCTCCGCCACCCAAGAACAGAGGCAGAGCAGCGTTACAATACGAGTCATGCCTCCACAAGGGCGGTGGTAGAGAGGACCATAGGTCTTCTCAAGATGCGTTTCCAATGCTGGACCATTCAGGTGGAGCACTGCAATACCCCCAGAGCGGGTGTCACTGATAGTGGTTGCATGCTGCGCTGTCCACAGTCTGGCACTGGCAAGGGGGGACCCACTGGAGGAAGAGGATCTTGACGCAGCTGCACAGGCCACAGATGATGAACCCAGTAGTGAGTCAGAAGAGGAGCACGGTGAGGAGAACGCTGAGGTCATGGAGACAGACCTCAGTAACCTCCAGGGAGGCAGGGACACTAGGGATGCCTTGATCCAACACTCCTTCAGCTAGGCCACCAAAGGTCAGCTTCAACCACATGCCAGGGCTGCTGTCTCCATCCCAATAAATGCAATTTATCTCATTCTGACAGTTCAATAATATTTACATAAATATTTCTGGTCTTCAACCTCAGACAGGTACACAAAGTTAACATAAATGAACATAAAATCACCCATGACCTGTCCCTCTTATGCTCCTGGTGCCTTAAAATTATGTTTGTGAGTGCTACGCCTTGGTGCTCCCTGCTCACTGGCACCGGCATTGATGACCTTGGCAGTCATTCTCCGGCCAGTGGGGCCTGTGCTGGTCCCGCGTGGGAGGGAGCGGCCAGTATCATGGCTGGCATCTCCCCAGTTGCCGCAGCCTCATCAGATGACACAGTCACTGGCAGAGGGTCAGAGGAGCTGCTGCCATCATCCAGAGCGCCCTGAGAGGAGCCTCAAAGAAGACAGGCAGCTCGTGAGCCAATGTGAGTTCCCTCTGGACCACCCTGCACACCGTTGATGGACAGGCACCTAGCTGGGATACTGGGTGCCTCATCCATCTCCCACACTTACACTGACCACCTATGTGAGGGCTTGCAGGTCCGAACACAACCCCAGGAACCCATGGGATAAAAGCAAAATACTGCCGGTGCTGGAAATCTGAAAAAACAGAAAATGCTGGAAAAACTCAGCAGGTCTGGCAGCATCTACAGTTTTTGTCCCAGGAACCCCTGATTCTGTTCCTGGAGCTGCCTCTCCATGAGAGTCGTCACTCAACAGAGAAGGCAATGCACTCGACCATGACTGTCAAGCCAGTGCTGATGCTCCACATGGACTCCTCCATCACAGAGACCATAGCACGTACAACTTTATGGGTCTCCACCAGATCCTCCTGCACATCCCGCTGGACATCCAGCATCTGCCGCCTAATGGATGACTTCAGAGGCTTATCATCAGCCTTCGACTGAGCATCATCCTGGTCTCCAGCAGTCCTCCGACTGCCATCGCCCTGGGCACTCTCTGCCTCCGCCTGCACCTCAAGCGAGTGTGAAGTGCCATCTCCAATGCGCACCAAGATGCTAGCCGCCAGTCTAATGCCCACCAAGGTGTTGTTATCTGTGCTGGTGCCTGTTTTAGAGAGCGGGTGCCACGCAGGTGCAACAGAATCTCGGTGGTCCTCCGGCGTCAGGGGTGGCCCTTCGAGATCTGCATAGCGCTGCCTACTGGTGAACTAAAAGGGAGAACAAGGACATGCTAATCCTTAAAGTAATCGCTGTCACTGAGCATGCCGGGTACCCTGGTGAGACCATGGAGATCCGTATCAAGGTGCCCTTGTCCAGGCTCGAGGCTCACGTCAATGAAGTGACTACACTAGAATGGTTGTACAATCCTAAAGTCTCACTTCTGTGCACTGCACTCTTACCTTCGTCTGGCACCCCAGCATCTCCATGCTTGGTTACATGGGGCACGTGATGGCTCTCACACTCCAGGGCATCTTGCTCGCATCTGGGAAGGATTAGCAGGCTAGCGGGACCTCTGCCAGTCCGCAACCTTTTGATATTGCTGTTTTTAAAAATTTATTCATTAATGGGATGTGGGCTTTGCTAACTGGGCCAGCCTTTATTGCCGATCCCTAGTTGCTCCTGAGAAGGTGATGGTGAGCTGCCTTCTTGAATCACTGCAGTCCATGTGGTGTAGGTACACCCACAGTGCTGTTAGGAAGGGAGTTCCAGGATTTTGACCCAGCGACAATGAAGGAACGGCGATATATTTCCAAGTCAGGATGGTGAGTGACTTGGAGGGGAACTTCCAGGTGGTGGTGTTCCCATGTATCTGCTGCCCTTGTCCTTCTAGATGGTAGTGGTCATGGGTTTGGAAGGTGCTGTTGAAGGAGCCTTCGTGAATTCCAGCAGTGCATCTTGTAGATGGTGCACACTGCTGCTACTGTGCATTGATTGTGGGCTGTCTTCTCCTGAAACAACAGAGGAGCATTGATTTGTCCACTGTGTACCTGGAGCTCCATTGCATCCTGGCCAAACCTAGCTGAGGAACTCCTGGCAGGGCACATCCAAGACATGGCCCTTCCAGGGCCGCTTTTAAACCGGCCGCCGGGTCACCATTGGACCCAGCAGATGACAGGCCCCGCCCCGCTCTGCCCTTCCCGGCCAGTGCGGAGCCGCTTATCGCGCTGGGCGGGCCTTAATTGGGCTGCCAGCACCAAATCGCGGTCAGGGCCCGATGGCAGGCAGCGGGACCATTTCCCGGCCAGTCCCGGGCCCACCCGCCTGCCAGCCTCAAAACTCTGGCCATAGTGTTTTCCAACTACATCTGAAGCATGTTATCTTGTTTCTTACTGTAGCCAAACGCACCACACAGCAAATTACCAGTTAGCTGACCCCTCATCTGGTAAATATTTTTATAGCTGTTGTGTATCCAGGATCCTTAAAAATCCAGTGTCATATACAGATGCAAGCAAGCTGAGTTCAGCACAGCATTTCCTGTTTTCAAAGTTTGCTTTGCAGGGCTGCAAATGCCATAGATATCACGTTGATATTTTAATTAAAGGCACTTGAAGATATGTTCTTTTCCATCCATTCACATGCAAATATAAGTAATTAGACACCAATTTGAATCCTTCAAAATGTTCTCCAGTTGAAGACAAATTCCTCTTTATTAAAGCTTTCCGACAACTCTTTTTTGTCACGTTATCAGTGGTGTTTTGCGTTCTTTTGGCCTTCCTCTCTCCTCCTGCACCTAAAACGCTAGGCCTGAATTTCGCACTCATCAGGCGTACATGAGCAGCAGGCCCAGAAGCCGCCGCAGTGTCCACTTCTGCCCGCGAGCACCAGATCAACGCGATTTCACACTGGCTGGCCAATTAAGTACTGGCCAGAGTGTCAGCCGAACATTGGTGCATTGCTGCCAGCAGGGGCGGGACCATGGTGGGCGCTGAACGGTGACCTGGAGGGAGCTATAAAACGAATCCAGGCAGCTCCCTGAAGGCTGCCAGGAGTTGGGGAGGAGCCTAACGGAGATGTCGCCGAGGCACAGGCAGGATGCCAATGCTGGTGGGCACTCTGCCTCACGATTCTCAGGCAACTGCCTGCAAGCTCCACTGGAGACAGTGAGTGCCCGGCGTGAAATACTCATGCCGTGGGATGGCAAGAGGAGGCCAACCCGCCAGACGAAGGAGGCCTGGACAGAGGTGGCTGCCCATTTGAAGGGGAATAATGTGGTGCGCTGCATATAAGTCCAATGCTGGAAAAGGTTCAATGATGTTCTGAGCTTTGCAAGGATGAGTACCAACTTGGCATGGAATTGAGTATAGATGTCTTGGAGGGTGAACGTAAGTTGTGGTGCGCACGGGTATGAGGTGCGTAGTGCCAGATGGCACATACCTGTGTGTCTGCCAAGGGTGGGAGATATTGCCGCTCACCTTGTGTGTATAGAATGATGAGGAGTGCCAATCTGATGGGCACCTCAAGCTGCTGGGGGTGGGGGGGGTGCGGATATGGGGGGCGGGTGGGGGTGGTGGGGATGGAGTTACAAGGCTGGAATAGTGCTGCAGGAAGAGGATGGACTAATGAATGCACACTTGTTTACATTCAGAAGAGAAGTCATAACATTCTGGAGTGCACACGAGTGGGTGTTGGGGTGCCCAACATCCTGATTCTGTCCAGGTTTGAGATGAACACCCTGGACATGGAATGCGAGTGAGGAGCAAAGGCAACAGGTCTCGGAGAGGCAGGGGTCTGGGAGGACGGTAAGAGTGCAGTGGGCAGATGAGAGACTGGGTGAGCATGCAAGGAGAGCAGGGCCATGACATCCCCAATGAGAAGTTCAGATGCAGAGTACCCATCACTTGGCCATTCACAGTGCCTCAGTGAGGCATGGGTCCGTTTTGTTGTGCTTGCACAGACACTTAGTAATAACGTTCTTAACTGATATATTCTGTTTCTCCCCCAGAAACGCCATCCTCATGACATGCGGCTAACCCCGAGGACACACCCCCGACCCCCGTGACTGCCGAGGAGGAACCGCTGAGCATTGCACCCACATCAGATCTGCTCTGTGCACTAAGTACCCCTCAGATACAGACATGTCGGTGGGCTATAGCACGTCAGCTCTGTTTGGAGTGCACTGTGGTGAGGGCACATCACACTCGCATGAGGAGCTGGCGAAGGCAGAGTGCACCCTGGGTGCCAACAGTCGGAGCACCACTGGAGACCTGGACGATGCTAAGTCCAAGGCAGATGACAAGCTTCTGGAGTCATCCATCAGGCGGCAGATGCTGGATGCCCAGTGGGATGCACGGAAAGATCTGGCGGAGATCCATGAGGGTCTGCATGCCATGTCTCCGTCATGGAGGAGTCCATACAGAGCGTGAGCACTACGTTGGTCCTGAGCACTGAGCGCACAGCCTCCCCTAACAGAGAGGCAGCTCCAGGATCAGAATCATGGGCTCCTGGGGTCACCCTCAGGAGGTCCCCGCCAGTGTGAGAGATGGGTGAGGCACCTAGTCTCTCTGCTAGGTGCCCATTCATCAATGGTGAGCAGGGAGGTCCAGACATATTTCACATTAGCGGATAAGCTGCCTGTCATCTCTGTGGGCTCTTCTCACGATGCTCCAGGTGAGGGCGGCAGCTCCTTCGCCCCTCTGCCAGTTGACTGTGCCATCTTCTGAGGCCATGACGACTAAGGAGTGCCCAGCCATATTGCTGCTCGCACCCTTTCAGGCTGAAACTGCTCATGCCCTGGCAGCCAGAGGACTTCTGCTGGCGAAGGTGGGGGGTGGGGCACCGGGGCACAGCACTCGCAGGCATAAGTTTAAGGCACCGTGAGCACAGGATGAGGTTTTCACGGGTGACATGCATTCATTTCATCGGTGCTATGTATTGTTTTTGTGTGACAGTAGCACCCATATTATTTTGCGTACCTCTTTTGCAACTCTTGTAAGTACATAAGTAAAGATTTTGTTTCAATGCCCTGAGTGTCCTTCATGTTTTCCATAGGTGCAGGGCTCATCAGTGCTTATGATAGATGGCAGGGGCAGCAAACTTTATTACGGAGGTTATGAGGCAGCATTGGGGCAATGGCATTGCCTCTTCAGAAATGTGTGTGATGCAGGCGACGCCCTTGCACTGAGATGGAAGCCAAACCTTGGCAGCCTAGCTGAAGCTGCTGGAATGAAGGCCTCCCTGGTGTCACTGCCTCCCTGAAGTTTCCTTAAGTCTGCCTCCCCATCCTCACCCTGTGCCTGCCTGGGCTCCTCATCAGATCCATCAGTTGAGTTTTCCTCTGAGGCCTGTGGAGCTGCCTCGCTATCCTCATCCTCCAGGGGGACCCCCTTGTCAGTGCCAGATGGCGCAAAGCGCAGCAGACCACGACGATAAGCGACACGCGCTCGGGAGGATGTTGCAGGGAACCGCAGAATGGTCCAGGCAGTGGAACCTTCAGTAGCCCGATTGTCCTCTCAACCACAGGCTTTGTGGAGACATAACTCTGATTGTACTTCTTTTCAGCTTCTGGCCTTGGATGCCGGAGTGGCGTCATTAGCCACCTTTTCAAGGGATACCCTTTGTCACCCAGCAACCAAACATCCAACTGAGCTGGAGCCACGAACACCCTTGGCATCTGGGAGTGTCACAGTATGTATGCATCATGGGAGCTGCCAGGGTATCTTGCACAGACTTGTAGAATCTGTGTCTTGTGGTCACATACTATCTGCATATTCATAGGGTGGTCAACTTTTCTATTCACAAAGGCACCTGATGCAATCTATGGCACCCTGGATGTCGAGAAACCCAGCAATGGCTGCAGTGTCTGGCTCGCTCTGCCTTACTGGCTTAGTCTGTCTGGTATTGAATGAATGTGAGGACCCATCTGAACAGAGCATCAGTCACGAGCTTCACGCAGTTACGGACAGCAGATTGGGACACTCCACACAGATCCCCCACTGAGGGCTACTCTGACCTTCAGAGCCACTGACATTGAGTGCTCACCCACACAGTTGGAGGTGATCTCTGGCCCATTCATGTGGCATAATGATGTCATGGTGTCCCTAAAGAGGCGAAGCCTCCTGCTGCACTGGACCTTAGACATGTTGAGGTAGCTGGATCACTGCCTGTACACGCTGGCAGCAGGATAGTGGCATCTTCTGCGCTCCCATCTGCCTTGCTCTCCCTGCCAGCCCTGCACCCCTTGTGCCTGTGTCTCTCCTCCCACAGGTTTCTCCCTGTGTCGCTGTCTACAGACACTTGGCTTCATTTCCCATCTACCCCTATCTTCCTCCTCAGAGAAGTGCCCCCAGCGTAGTACACAATGCCCATCTGCTGAAATGCAGATGGCACTGTCTTGTGCACTGAAGGTTGCACTCAGCAGAAATGCTCCAAAAGAGTTGACAAAATAAAAGGGACCTCAGAATAAGACTAACAAAGCAAATACTTAAGAAACCAGAGGAAATCTCAACAAAAAAGCAACAGCAAATTCTCACCTAAACTCCTAACAACTCACACAGCCAATGCTCCTTCCCCCTTTTATCTTGCCCTGGGATGAGAAAAATGAGAAAAACAGGATGGTCACCTGCCCCTGTTGCCCGTGCGCTGAATAAAAAAATCGCACGGGCAACGTAAATTTCAAGCTTATTGCCCTTTAAATTGCCATAAGTGACTGATTAGTTGTCGGTTGGCATGCTGCCGACTCCCGGGCACGCCCGCCCACTGTACTATCGCACCATGATGTCAGGACGTACGCCCAACATCACCATGTGTGATTTAACATTCTTCCAGGTTGGCCGCACGCCCGAAACTAGCACATGGAATTCTGAATAATTTCTCTGGTATTTGGCATTTCACCAAGCTGTCATTCCTCTTGCGTCAGCCTGTTCAACAATGAAGAGGGTCACATTGAATCCTATCCAGTCCCATCCCACATTGGCACCTGTGCATTACACGCACACACAGAACAAGAGTTACTGGAAAGCAATTATGAGTCACCAAGACAGCCATTAGAAGCAGGAATTCTGACTAATATTTTCCCTTGTCTCTAGCCAAGAGGTCAATGTAGCACCCTAATCTTCACCAGAGCTGCGATCAGCTATTAAAACACAGACCAGATACTGAACTTAACAGCCTCCTGGCTTTATGGTACAATGTCACACTGGGTGGTGCATTTACTGAAAAAGTTTTTAGGCAGCTCTCTATGTTGTTTTAATCTATGCCCTGCAGGTGTAATCCAATTATGGTCTACTGTTTTACCCCAAAAGGGGACTGAGCACATTTCTGAATCCATTTTAGACTGATGAGTGCAAAAGTTACTCTGCTAGCCTGAAGGATGCTATTTAAATTAATATAGCAGCTGCGATCTGGTAAACTTGGGAACTGTCAACAGTATCAGCTCTGTAAATTTATATCTTCCAAATATGCAAGCACTGTACATAATTTTGAGACTCTTTTTGAACAATTTCACCATTGTTTCCTTACGGAGCACTTTACTAGTGGCAATCGCTTTCAAATTTCTCATTATCATTAACTTTGACTCAATGGTAAATTACGATATTCACTATCTCTGTCTTTGGGTCTTTTAATAAATCACAATTGTCAAAAAAACAATAACAATATAATAGTTAAAAGCAAAAAGTTCTGTTGAAGAGTCATTCTTACTCGAAATGTTAACTGTGTTCCTCTCCGCAGATGCTGCCAGACCTGCTGAGTTTTTCCAGCTATTTTTATTTTTAACAATATAATAGTGCAAGACATCTCTTTTGTCTTCTACATGTTCCAGCATGTTTCAAAACCATAAAAGCATTGCTGATGATTCTGCACTGTCCAATTCATCATTTAACAAGCACCAATATATCTCTTTGCAAAGACAATTATTTAAAAACAAATCAGTAATTACCCAAATAAAGTTACAAATAAAAGTCATTTCACATTTTTTTGCTCATTGAAGTTTTATACAAAATATGCTGGCCATTCCGTAAACAGCACTCTCACTAGTGCATACAGCACACAGAATGATTCCATTCTATCCATCATGCCTGTGGGGACTATTTGAAAGTTACTATCTCCACCACAAAAGGTGGGCAGAGGTAATGTTTTTGCCCCTATTTGTTAGTCTGTTTGTTCTTCTGTAAACAATATATCTCAAAATCTAATGGATGGATTTCAATGAAACTTGGCACAAGGAAGAACTGATTTCACAAAAATGTAGATCCTGGACTTTTTTTTAAAGGGTCCATTAACATTGGGAGATGGGGCAAATTGACTTTTTTTTTCAGAATGTTGTGGGCTGTTTTATTTAGAACATTTATGATTGTTTTAGAATGTTGTGGATTGTCTCAGCTGCTGTGGTGCAATTTGACACAGCTGTCAAAATTTCAGCAGAGTTTTCAGAACAGGTTGTTGGATGTGGGTTAGCCTGAAATCTCCTTAGTAAGGTGGAAAGTCTTGATAAATGGATTTCTTTTTTCAGTTTTGTATTTACAGAGCATCAACCAGGCAGGGAAAAGCTTCAAGGAAGAGCTGTGTAATTGTAATAATGTTGAGTTAACAAAGCGTGGCAATCTAAGTGCCCTCTTCACTTGTCTAATTACTATAGTTCCACTTTCCCGCTCTTTCTCCATCACCCTGAAGATTTAACCAATTCCCTTTTGAAAGTTACCATTGAATTTGCCTCCATCACCCTTTCATAGCAATACATTCCAGATCATAACAGATCGTTTGCTGAATAAAAATGTTTTCTTCATATCACCTCTGGTTTTTTTGCCAATTATCTCATACTTGTGGCCTCTGGTTACTAACTCTTTTGTCACTGGAAACACTCCTCCTTAGAAACTCTGTTAAACCTCCTCCTAAACTTCTGTGCTATAGGGAAAACAACCTCAGTTCTTCAGCTTTTCCACATAATTGAAGTCTTTCAGCTGGGGCCTAACTAACTGGACCCCTCTAAAATTGTAGCATTTAGCTTACATTGTGGGGAAGAAATTAGCTTGTGCAATGCCACCCTCCGCAGACTCACACTGATTCACCAAGGCAGGCAGTACTTTGGACCATTCTGCAGCCATCACTGCATTCCTCAGTGACATCTAGCAGCGCTAAACAAATTTCTCTCCCCGACATCCCCCCCACCCCCCAATGTCTCCTCATTCTTCTTAACAAGGCGAACATTTCTTTGCATTAACTTTCATCTGCCATGTGTTGCCTATTTCACCAGTCTGCCTATAGAACAAAGAAAAGTACAGCACAGGAACAGGCCCTTTGGCCCTCCAAGCCTGCGCCGATCATATTGCCTGTCAAACTAAAACATTTTGCACTTCCGGGGTCTGTATCCCTCTATTCCCATCTTATTCATGTATTTATCAAGCTGCCTCTTAAACACCACTATCGTACCTGCTTCCACCAACTCCTCTGGCAGTGAATTCCAGACACTCACTACCCTCTACGTAAAAAACTTGCCCCGCACATCTCTTCTATAGTTTTCTCCTCTCACCTTAAATCTATGTCCCCTAGTAATTGACTCTTCCACCCTGGGAAAAAGCTTCTGACTATCTACTCTGTCCATGCCACTCATAATTTTGTAAACTTCTATCAAGTCGCCCCTCAATCTTCGTCGCTCTAGTGAGAACAATGCGAGTTTCTCCAACCTCTCCTCATAGCTAATAACCTCTAGACTAGGCAGCATCCTGGTAAACCTCCTCCGCACCCTCTTCAATGCCTCCATATCCTTCTGGTAATGTGGTGACCAGAATTGCACGCAATATTCCAAGTGTGGCCTAACCAAGGTTCTATACAGCTGCAGCATGACATCCCAGCTTTTATACTCAATACCCCTGCCAATGAAAGCAAGCATGCCATATGCCTTCCTGACTACCTTATCCACCTGCGTTGCCACTTTCAGTGAGCTGTGGACCTGTACACCCAGATCCCTCTGCCCGTTGATGCACTTAAGGGTTCTGCCATTTACTGCATAATTCCTACTTGTATTAGACCTTCCAAAATGCATTACCTCGCATTTGTCCGGATTATACTCCATCTGCCATTTCTCCGCCCAAGACTCCAACCGATCTATATTCTGTTGTATACTTTGACAATCCTCTTCACTATCTGCAACTCCTCCAACCTTAGTATCGTCTGCAAACTTACTAATTAGCCCAGTTACATTTTCCTCCAAATCATTTACGTAAACTACAAACAGCAAGGATCCCAGCACTGATCCCTGCGGAACACCACTAGTCACAGCTCTCCATTCAGAAAAGCACCCTTCCACTGCTACCCTCTGTCTTCTATGACCAAGCCAATTCTGTATCCATCTTGCCAGCTCATCTCTGATCCTGTGCGATTTTACCTTCTGTTCCAGTCTGCTATGTCCTCCTGAAGCCTGTTACTCAGTGTCTACTGCATTTCTGAGTTTCTTGTCATCTGGAAACGTTGAAGTGATTCCCTGCATACCTAAATACATTAATATATATCAAGTTATTATTTCCAGTACATTGTCGAGCTTTTACTGGAGCTTGAATACATGGTCACAACCCTTGTGCCTTCTGACACAAAGGACCAGATTTTTTGCAGTCAGGCCGACTCCAGAGGCCTTTAAAAATGGCAGGTGGCGTCCTACTCTGGGGTTCCTGTCCCCATTCCCGTTTTCCACCATTTTTGCTAGCACGGGTTAAGGGTGCGGGCAGCCAGCCAGCACTCTGAACTCCCGGCCTGGCCAGCCCTGGCGGGAGGGGGAGGTGATAGGAATCTCAGAACCCCCTCCCCACCAACGCAATTTTTATGCAGTCCGGCCAGCTTCTCTGGGACTCGTGGTTTACACCTCTCAGAGGAGTCATAAACCATAGTCTGGATTCAGGAATGGTTGCTGGGCAAGTTTAAAAGTTTGTACCCATGCCCCCTCACATTCCACATGCTCCTTCCAAGTTCCCTCATGCACCCTCCATGTTCCCTCAAATAATACATGCCCCCTCTATGCCTGCTGATACCCCCCTTGCCCACTCCACTCCATGCCCCTTCATACAACTTCCGTTGTCCTCTCCATGCCCCCTGCATCCTCTATGCCCACTCATCCAGTATACACTATGTACAGAACCAATTAGCCATAAAGGGCTGAATTTTATGGGTCACTGCGCTTCCCGTCCACTGGGTAAAAGGTTGGGGGGGTGGTGGGTGTTGTGTGGGAAGCCCACCCATGATCTCGATGGCTGTCCTGCAGCAATTTAACTCTGGGGGCAGTGTTAATTGCTTTAGAGCAAGACTTCCACCGCTTTCTCGGGAGGAAGTCCCACCTTAGAAAGCTGTCGACCAATCAGATGGCTGGGACTACAGGCAGTCCGCAATGCCAAGGAGGTCAGGTAAGTCCAGGGTCAGCAGGTCTCAGCGAGGGCAGTGAGCATGGTTGATAGGGGAAGGTGGATGAGGGGCTGAGTTCTCAGAGTCCAGGAGGGAGGGTAAAGTGGGTGAATGATCTTTGCGGGGGCACCTCCAATGGGCCCAGGGACTGACAAAGCAATTCACCACCCCCCCCTCCGCCCCAATTGCCTTATATCAACCTGCTTAGCTAAAACTGGCATGAGCACGTCCCTGCCTGGGGTAAAACACCAGTGGGTGCATAATATGGCTCTTAAGCGGCCACTGATTGGCTCAAGGGTGGACAGTCGGGCCACCAAATGCCTCCCCTGTCCTCTGTAAAATTTCAGACTGGTTGGGGGCAGTCAGTAGATGATGGGATGGCCACTCGCTGAATTTTACATGCACCCTGCCTTCAAACCTGCTGGCGGGGGAGTGTAACATTCAGCCCACAATATCAGTGGAAAGATTTTGAAATGTTCATGAAGGAAATAGCCAAAAAAGACATTCAAAAAAACTCTGAAAATCTTTGCTGCTCGTGCAACCTTATAAAAGTGTCAATCAGACACAGCCATTGATTGTATCAATAACAGGAGCTTTACCCCACTACACACCTCTTGTTCAAATAAACCTACAGACATTGAAAACCCACAAATTCAGGATAATTTACTGTAACATCATAAAGATGATAAAGATGACATTCAATCAAAGCTAACAATCCCCTTCAAGATGTCTAAACAGACCCCTGCTGAGTGAATTCCATGAGTAATGCTTGGAGCTCACCCAAGCATTCATGATGAGGCCATTCAGAGAAACAGATGTCAGCTGAGGAGCAGGGGAGATATGAGGGTGTATGGAGGGGACATGGGAATATGAGGGAGTGAGGGAAATTGGTGAGTGGGCGGTGGGTGAGGACTAGGGGGCCTAACAGCCTTTAGTACAACTGGCCGAGGTCCCAGAGAACTGAGGCAGGCTTGATGAGCAGCATGCCTTGGCAGTCACCCTCCACTGTGGCCACCTCCGAACTGCTTCCGGAGGCGGCAGGCCCAACTCCATCACACTCCCACCTCCCTGTAAAGAAAATATGGTAGGTGGGGACGCTCTTAAAGGAGACAAGTCTGCCGAGGACCTTCCTGCCTCATCTATGAAAATACAGCCCAACATATCTGGCCAGCTTTCTGAGCAGCAGCAGGCATATGGAGGCCCAGACCCCCCATTTCAACCATGGCCCAGTGGTACCACTCTAGCTTCTGATTCAGGAGGTTGTCTATTTAAGTCCCATTCTAGAGACATGGGCAAAAAAATCTAGGCTGACACTTCGTTGCAGTACTGAAGGACTGTTGCACTGTCAGAAGTACTGTCTTTCAGGTGAGAAGTTAAATCAAGAGCCCATTTGTCCCCATGATATAAAAGATTCCAGCCCATTATTTTAAATAAGAGCAGGGAGTTCACCTCGCCAATAGTTATCCCTCAACTAACATCACTAAAACAGATTACCCAGTCAACAGCACATTGCTGTTTGTGGGACCTTGCTGTACACAAATTGGCTGCTGTGTTTTCCACACTGCAACTGCTTTTCAGAAGCAATTAATTGGCTGTCAAGCACTTTGAAGCATTGTGAGTTTAAGAAAAACATTATATCAATATAATTTTGCTTTTCTTTCTTTTCTTCTGGGAGTTGATGGTGGAGCACTTGGTGGAGGTGAGAAGTTTGATCACGGTGCACTCCTTACTATTGAACACCAAAGGTGATTATGATGCTCATGACCTTGGAGAAAATACCACTCACTAACCCCTTCTCAAAGGTAATTGGGGATGGGTAACAAATGCTGGCCTTGCCAGCAACACTCGCATCCCCTGAGAAAATGAAAAAAAAAAATCAAGAAATTTTACTGTGTATTACGTTTGTGTTCATGCAAAGTAGTGTCAGCATAACACAGGAGTTAAGGGTTTTGACTATCCTGTGCAGTAAAAAAAGGAACCCCTAAATCACCTAGAAGCTCAACAAAAAGTGCAGCAGATGAGTAACTTGTGTCACTGGACTAAATGAAAAATTGAACACACGTTTTGCTCATGGCAATAATCACTAATTGTTTCAGATTGAACTTGATCCGGTTTTTGAAACTGCATAAGTTACCTATTTGTTGGTCTGAATTTTGCAGTTCCAATGTTGGGCACACGCCCGACCTCAATGCAGTAAAAATGCGCAAAATGACATCAGGTGTACGACCCAACATCATCACACACACACGTGCAATATTGCGCATGGGAGTCGGAGTCGCACCTGGATGGTCTCCTCCTGTTCCTATGATCTTAGCTTTATTGATCTCTTTTTGTACCAATGCACTAGCTTGTTAAAGGATTCAATGGGTTATATAAAGGGAAAGTACGTCCTCTGTCATAGAATCCTCATAACCTTAAATTTAGAACTAAGCCATTCAAGAGTAAATTCAGGGATCACTTCTTCACATGAAATAGAGTCAAAATATGACAGTTGTAGATTTCACTGTAAATGTTAATGCATTCAAAAAAATCATGGCCTAAGAATCACCTTGCACCCAAATTGCAGGCTGCACGTGCCTAATATGATCAGCAGCAGGACTGCAGCATATTGATTCTGTTCCTCCTGGCAGCACAATAAGTTAAGTAAAAAAGTTAAGCTTATCTTTTGGGTGGCAGCCTCCAGTGTTCCTTTAAAGACTACTGGTTAGGCTGTTGAATGCCTGGCGAAACTCAACACAACATGCGCATAGGTCATTGTAATAACCTGATATTTAATATACCTTTAAGACAAGTATTGCAATGTATGGTCACATGATATTAATACCCAATAGCAGAGTAGCGCGGGCTACCTCTCTGTGGGAGAGTCTTAAGTTAGTCACTGATGAGTGAAGACAGAGTTTTATGTTGTGAGCACACAAATATAGTTGTAAAGCCTAGACAAAGGCTTTTATATTAATTCACTGGATGTGGGCTTCACTGGCTGGGCCAGCATTTATTGCCCATCCCTAGTTGCCCTTGAGAAGGTGGTGGTGAGCTGCCTTCCTGAACCACTTCAATCCATGTGGTGTAGGTACACCTACAGTGCTGTTAGGAAGGGAGATCCAGGATTTTGACCCAGCGATAGTGAAGGAACGGCGATATATTTCTAAGTCAGGATGGTGAGTGGCTTGGAGGGGAACTTCCAGCTGGTGGTGTTCCCATGTGTCTGCTGCCTTTGTCCTTCTAGATGGTTGTGGTTGTGGATTTGGAAGGTGCTGTTGAAGGACCTTTGGTAAATTTCTGAAGTACATCTTGTAGATGGTACACACTGCTGCCACTGTGCGTCGGTGGTGGAGGGAGTGAATGTTTGTGGATGTGGTGCCAATCAAGCGGGCTGCTTTGTCCTGGATGGTATCAAGCTTCTTGAGTGTTGTGGGAGCTGCACTCATCCAGGCAAGTGGAGAGTTTTATGTTGTGAGCACACAAGTATAGCTGCAGAGTTTAGTTTGTAAATAAACAGCATGTGTTTATTCTAACAACAATCTCCTGATGTTCTTTGTCTCTGTACCAACTCGGTCACCCTGATTTAAGCATGCAACCTGGATCCTTTAGCCCAACAAATGTAAGGCACTGGATCCAACAGTCATTTACAAACCAATTCGTTGAAGGGGCTTGAAACAGGCATTATGTCTCTGATTTTCATGAGGTAGTGTGTCTAATGTCAGTTTCAGACACATGCCCTGGATACCTACTAAGGAGTTCAAACCAATATGGAGCATGGTGCACTTCTAGTGCAGAATGGACACTCTCCATCTGCCAAATTGGCCCCTTTACAGCTTGTTTTATGCCTATCAGCCAGAAATAGTGTGATCAAATTTCCAGTCCCATATTTCGGCATTATTTACCTTGTTCTCATTTGCACGGTTTGATTTTTTAAAATCAAAATGACAATTTTTCAGGTTCACAATAATTGCATCTGATCAAACCAACCCAAGGTACTGCTTTAAAATATAGCAGAATTCTACTTCTTGGATACATGTGAAAACAGTGAGGAATTGAAACAGGTCCAGTTCAGCTCTAATAAAAGATGACATCTGGTCAACTAGGATTCAGTTTGGTTGATCAGAAGTGAACTTTTCCGTTATATTTATCTCTTTTTCAAGGATGCAAAATAACAAATAGCAGGAAAGGGCAAGATTTATGAAGCTATTAAATACATATTATGTTTAATTCTAAGTCATAGATAGGACAGAAATAAAGCTATAGATATTGCTTTTCCAATAAATTGAAATGTAAAACGTGATCTAGTTATTTGAGGTATGTGCATGAAAGTGAATGCAAGACACCAAAAGTCATGATTATTTGAAAGTAATTAAATTTCACCATTAGCATGTACAGGCAAAAGTTAAGACACAGTAACAGAAGAACCTGCATCAATAAAACATCACTCACATTCTCACATTAGTTGTAACTGCTTCATAAGAAATGAACCACTTTTGAACTGCAACCATTAATGCAGGCAACACAACAAGCTTTGCAGCAAGCACATACTTTAAAGCCTTTTTGTGATTGTAGAAAAAAGGAAAGACAAAGGAAAACTAGCGGTTTCATGGTTTTGAGGCTGTAGGAAAGAATAATTTAAGATTATGGTAATGAGTCTTGAGGTGTGTCAGGGGGCTAAGACCTCATTTATATTTGTCTGTATATATATATATATATACGTCATCCTGGCTAATCTATAAAATTATTTTTTAAACTGGACAAAGGCTTTAAACTACATGAAGCCATGACTCGCTATGACTCACACAAAAGGACTCTTTGGCCCTCAGAACAGCAGCAACCTCGTTATCTCTGAAGAGACGCTAATGCCCCTGTGGCCGCAAAGGTCAAATCCCCATGAAACATTAACTATCTCAAGAATCCAGACCAGAAATATGCATCCTTTTCTCCAAACCAAGGTGGGCAAGTGGGATTCATGTCACATGACACCTCACCCTGACACCCCCCCCCCCCCGCCCCCCAACCCCACCCTACAAGCTACTAGAACCTGTAATATTGCCTTGTGGAGCTGAAAAAAAGCAGACTGCCATTTCCCATCTCACAAGCAGCAGCAAAAAAAGGGCAGAAAATGCTGGAAAAGTGCAGCAAGTCCAGCAGCATCTGTGGAGAAAGAAACAGAGTTAACATTACGAGTCTGTATGACCCTTCTTCACAGCTTCTTCCAGCATCCACAGTATTTTGCTTTTATTATAGCAGAAAATGGGCTCTGTCCAGGGTTTTTGAATACCTGGCTCCCCGCCTACACTGTTTTTGACTGGAACTTCTGTACCAGTGCCTACAAGACTAAATCACTTTCTATGTGCCTATCCCATCAGGGAAGTCATCTCTATTGGAAAAGTGGATTATCCAGCATCTGTCTTTAACCTGCTGACTCTGTGAAGGAGCACACTATTGGGCTTTGATTCTGGACTCTAGACTCATGTGAAACAATAATTATTATCTTTTCTGTCATCTTTGCTCTGTACCTACCTCCTTCTGACACAACCCCACACCCCCCTCCCCACATTTTGAGTGTGTGTAAAATAAACTAACCCTTTTAATCCACCCTCTCTCGAGTTTGCTCTGGGTTATTAATAGAAATTGGATCACACCAAAACTGAGATGTTGAGAAATACGCCACCACTTACAAAGAGGGAAATCAAAAATCAAAAGTACCTTCAGGTGGTGAGAGGGGAAATCAGGGGTTTTTAAATTAAACCCCCTCCTGTACTTAGAATGCAGTATTACCCCTGTTAAGTGAAAAGCATCACTCACAAGGATAGCATCAGGAAATTGTGGGTGAAACTCCCATCATTTTTCATCCAATTAATTTAATGAAGAGGAAATGGTATTCGAGATGGGCATGATTTTCCTCAATTCGCTCGCTATAGATATTGCCCCTTTTGTTAGCATAGGTTGCATAATCAGCCATTTGGTTTCAATGCAATCAAGTTACAGTGTTTAAGTTAGTTAAATATCTGAGCAACAAATTGACATTTTTCACTTTATAAAGAATTTCTCGTCAAAAGATCATTAAGAATTGTTGAAATAGTATAAGCTGTACAGTACCAGTGTTTTTCTCTTCCTCCCCATTCATACATTTTAAAAAGGGATTGGGATTCAAATCTGAATAGGGAGATACAAATAATGCTCTCATGTCTAACAAATTTACAGCTCAGAGCCAAATTGGTAAAATTCTCATATACTCATATAAATCACCAAGAATCTTTTGTCAGTTCCATTTGACAATAATAAATGTTCGCATTCTTTCTGAACTTGTTTGAGCAATTTTTAGTCATTGTTGGTTTGGCATAATCAAGCCACACAAATTCTGTTTAACACATTTTTATAGCGTGAACTTGTGATTATCCCTACTGAATAGGACAATTTGCATGCAGGGATCGTAACAAATTGTTCTTACATCAGGGATTCCAGAGGAAGCTATAAATTGTGTAATGAATTGGTTGAATAATACCTAACAGATGAAAATTTATCAATGGTTATAATTATAACTGTTGTTGTGTGACAAAAGACCACACTTGATACCTGGCTTAATAACTTTGACACAGTGATCATAACAGAATGGCCCTGTTGGTGGATGGTGCCAAGCTGTGTGAGAAGCATGGTTCTGAGGGAAAAGATATAGGAGTTGAAGTCACACTTAGCCATATTGGTAAAGTTTCTCTGTGTGCTACTTAAAATAAACAGGTAAACATGAAGAAAATAATCTCAGGTGACCACATTAATATGTTCATAACTGATTTCATGCAGCATCATTTCATTCCCGTGCAATGGACTACACTTTGTTTAATCTTATTATCTAAGGGCAGAATTTTACAGCCCCGTCACAGTGAGGGAGGGGCTGTAAAATGCTGCAAGCCATCCAAAAGTCCATTGACTTCGGAGGGTCCATAAAATCCCGCCGGCCTGAAATTCACTCTAAGTTTCAGTCATTCAAAAGAATTTTTACAGAGGCAGGAAAACCAGTTGCATTTCAGCCTTGTCGAGCAGTCCAGAGATCAGCAGCGGCCAGGGTTTTATACCAAGTGATCACAGAGTGACCGGGTTGGCAGTACTTAGGTGGAAGGTAATATTTTAATTAAGACGTTTAAAGCAAGTGAAGGATGGATGTTGGAGCTACAGAGGAGCCTACAGGTTCTACTCTGTTGCTACCCTGCTGTAATAATCTGAGGGAAGAAGAACTTCCATCAATTCTGATTAACTACTCCCCCACAAAGAGATCCTCTATTAAATAATTAAGATTGCCAGAAGCATACCTTTTAAGACTGAATTTTTCTCTTACAAAATGGAAGAACATGACCTGAGCTGGACAGGTGGACACTGGCCTGGGATCTAGTTTCACTTTTGAAATGGAGACATCAAGTCTAAGGCTCTATTGTATACCTGGGTTTTTTTTAAAGGAGTTTTATGGCTGGAAGAGTCGTTTGTGTAATTAATGGAAAGCTTTTATGACCAGGCAGTCACATGGGAGAGAGGGGAAAAAGCCTGGTTACCAGGGGCCACAGGGAGAGAACAGCGGTTTATTTTGGAAGCAGCAGAGATAGCAGACTAACCTGAAGATGAAGGCCCTCTCTCTCCTGCTTTGCCTCAAGTATGTGTAGCTATCAACTGTAGCCAGAACTCTTACGAGTGCAACTAGCCTGCAATTGGACACAGCTGAACCAAGCTGGTGAGAACTCCTAGGCACCCACCAGGACCAACGGCCCGTCGTCACATGAGAACTCCAAGTCGACAGCATCAAGACCCTACAGACTTTATCCTTTATTTTTATAACCTCCTTAAAAGCCAACTCTGCAGAGAGGCATTATCGGTTTGTCCTTTGTCTGTCTGTATGTGTGTCTGCATGTATCTTTGGGGGAACTCTTTAGGAAGAGATCAATAGCTATATATCCTGATTGCAATTGTTTGTTATTTGGCACTTGCAACTTGTTAAAAGAAGTTATGTTTTACGACTAAATTAATCATTCTGCGATTTTGAAAGAAGCCTGGTCATTGTCTCTTTCCTTCAGGGTACTAGCAATATAGATTCCCAATTGGCCACTTTGGGATAAAATGAAACACTAAAAATTAATGGTACAGCCTGTGGAGTAGCGGGGTGATAATTTGTGCACTCCTCCCATCCTGGTCATAACAAGATTCACCGGTGGATTAAAGAAATCCAAAGCAATTTTCAAACATTTTATATGGGGGACTTCTTGTCATTATTAACTCCGAAAGATCCCATATAAATATTGACACATTCCTGGGGAACTTTTGTTTTAATGTCCAAAAGACAGCTACATAAAGGAAAACAGTGCCACTATTGTGAGAAATTATTTATTTTTCTTTATTAGGGTACAGCAAAAGAAAGAGGGATTGATTTTCTTCAGTTCAACATCTAGCAATACCTCCTCTCTGGGCACATATGTAAGGGAAAGAGACTGGTAATCTTGTGATCCACGCTCTCTCCTCATCCATTACTTTGTCTTTAATGTTTGGGGTTTCCTCCAAGAGGCAGGGCAGAATCTGCACCTGCAGCATGCAGAATGGGCCAATCACTAGTATAGAAAGGAGATAGGAGGGGCCATTTTGGGTCCTTGCACTTGACTTCCCTGTAACAATTCTGAAAGGGCTCTCAAACACAGGGGCATCCAGTGGAGCTGACATTGGATACTGGGCCTGGACCCCTTCAAGATTGGAAACCCACAACTGCCAGCACATTATAGGACTCATCTTCTAACAGGTGGACACTGGCCTGTTAGTGAGGATCATTGTCACAGGAACAAACTTAGAAAAGCAGCCTTTGTGTCCAGGTTACATGATCCAAACTTCCAGATAAACATAGGTTGGAAAATTCCTCAGAGCTACTACCAACCAAAAATGATTTCTGGGTAATCATTCTAAGAAAAACAAAAGTTAGTCACTAATACCTTTAATAATTTTTACTCTCCACATTCTGTTTGTCTCCATATAGTACTCCCAAGCCAGAATGGGGCAGATGACCAATTATCAGCACCCTAGTAATGTTGCTCTTGGTGATCAAGGTAGGGTCATATAAGTGCATCAGTTATGTCACTAACAATATTCATTTATAAATCTGTAATGTTTCTGCTGATGAAGTGAGTGAGAAAAGAAAAATTACATTTACAAAACATTATTCATCTGCTCAGGACATCCCAAAATACTTCATGGTCAATGAATTACTGTTCTTGATGGTTAGGAACTGGTGTAAATTTCTCCAGGATTATATTGCATTAACAATAAACAGACATTTTTCTGATGGTAGGGTTTCTTATCCCGCCACCAAAAAAGCCAGTGGGGAATACATCCCTGCTGAGCACGGCAACCTCGCAGCCATTTAACATTTTGTGGATTGGCTGGCAGCTCTATAGTCCAAGCAGCACCACCAGGAGTGGTGGCCATTGCTGCGGCTACAAGTAGTCCAGATTCCCAAAGCAACAGTCTCCTCAGAACTTGGACACAGCAGGAGACTCCCAGGACGGCAGTAGAAAAGCATTAGGAATGTCCTCAATGTGTCCCAAAGAGTTCAAACATCCCCGTCGACTCACGGGAGACCTTGGCTTGTGACTGATCAAACTGGTGAACGTTTATTTGGAAAGGCACTGAACACATCAAGGAGTATTAGATTGCCAGGAATATGCAGAAGTAAAGTTGAGGCAATTGAAAGAGTGCACAAACCAGGGTGACCAACCATCCCTTATTTGACAGGACTGCCCTGTAATTGAGCCTACTATCCCATGTCCCAGGCTGTATGCATCCGGGATGCTGTTTTTCACATGATTTGGACCTTTAAATCTCACGGATATGCAATAACCGTTCCCTTCCCATTTTTATGCTCTCACAGCCCAGGCAGCACCCCTCCCCCATGTTCCGACAGACCTCCATGCCAGACTGTCCCATATTTCTCTCCACGAGAGTTGGCCACCCTGGCACAAACCTCCAAACACTTCATCTGCCCAACCCTTCAAGCATCATCTGCCCAACATGTGGCAGAGTCTCCAAATAACATGTTGGAATTATCAGCCATCTCAGAACCCATCGAACAGGAATGAAAGCAAGTCATCCTTGATCCCAAGGGGGTGCCTAAGAAGACAAGCAGTCTCACCAGTGGCAGAATCATCCCAGATTTACACTACGTGTAGTAGCGGGTGGTTAAACTCCATTGCTGATGTCATAGTTGGCCTTCACTGTGTGTATGCGAGAGGGATGCAGGGCAGCTCGACCTCACTCCAGCTTCCCTTTCTCCTCAAGGAGTCAGCCAGAGGCCCTTGGGCACCCATAACAGAGGAGGATCAGCAGGTGCCTACACTGGGGCCATCACCCAGGTGACTCCAGGAGTGTCCGGCCCATCCAAATCCCCTCTTCCTGTGACCCCAGCAGCACCAGTTCCACAGGCTGAGGAGGGTGCCACTGGCACACAGCAGGACCCTGAAAGTAGGCCAGGTCTTGGCCCCCCAGAAGATGCCCATCAAGGTCATCACAGACAGGGCATAGTAGTCAGCAGGCTGCCTCCACCTGCACTGTGGATAGCCAGGGAGCACCATGACATAGTGGCAGGGTTAGGAAAGTTAAGAAGATATAGTTGCACAGCCTGAGCATGGCAGTTAATCACTTGTACATAATGTTCACTATTGTCAATAAACTCCCAAGAATGTCTCCCTGCCTATGGCTCCTTGTTCTGATGAGCAGTGTTCATGTCACTCAGATGTGAAACCTTTCTGCGCAAGTAAAGGCAAGCTTCTCAGTGCAGGCCCTCTTCCCTGTGCAGGCTTCAGACCAAAGTGATGGTCCAGCCTCACATCCCCTGGGAACATTATTGATGCCTGCACCTTGGCGGAGCTCGTCATTGTTGCCAGAATGTTGTGGGCAGGCATCATAGAGTTCCATCATAGTTTTTGTGTGCTCTCAGCACCTTTAAGGTGGACTGGCCCCCGTCTTTTCAGCATCTGTAACCAGTGATGCTCTGCACCTGAAGGGGTCAGGTGCTGAAGGCGGACAAAGGATCAGATACTTTTAAACTTTCATGGCTGTGCCTCTATGATATGACCCTGATCACAGAACGCAAGCGAGCTGCCCTTGGCCAGACAGGAGTCAGACATTCACAGAGGCTTTGTGAAGATCTATGGAGTGTCCTCACTGCATGTCATCGTCATCCTCCTGCAATCGAGCGATTATTAGGGCCTCCACTGTGTCTCCATGACAGGGGCATATCACAGAGGGTATGTGCATTGCTAAATGCCAGACTGGAGTCAAACATTCATAGATGCAATGTGAGGATCTATGGTGTCTCCTCACTGCATGTCGTCAACGTCCTCCACAAGTCTAGCAGCTATGAGGGCCTCCCAAGCGTGTCTGCCTCATCTGGCCAGTGCGAGGGCCTCATCCCTGTCATCGTCACCTTTGAGGACCTCCTCACCCTCATCCCTATTGGTGTTCTCCTCATTGGAGGAGACCTCCAGTTCCTCCATCTCCTCCTCAGCAGCTCCTCTCCCCATTGCGGCTCCAGGTCATAAAGAGTGCAGCAGGCGACAATGATGGGTGACACCCTCTGTGGACTGTATTGCAGGGCCCCACTAGACCAGTCCAGGCACCGGAACCTCATTTTCAGCATCCCGATGGTTTATTCCACCAAGTTGTGAGTTGCAGCATGAGCCTCATTATACTGTTGCTCTGCTGCGGTCTGAGGCCGCTGCACAGGTGTCATCAGCCACAGACTCTGCGGGTAGCCATTGTCCCTGAGGAGCCATCCCTGCAGCTTCTGTGGATCCTGGAAGACGTCAGGGATCTGTGATCAACTGAGAATGTGGGAGTCGTGCACACTCCTTGGAAACCGTGCGCAGACCTCCAGGATGCATTTGCGGTGGTCGCACACCAGCTGCACATTAAGAGAATAGAATCTCTTGCAGTTGGCATCGTTGACCCCTTGCTGCGACGGAGATCTGAACGCCACATGAGTGCAGTCTATGGCACCCTGCTCCTGTGGAAAGCCTGAGATCTGGGTGAATCCAATCGCTCTTGCACCCTGGCTGTCCTGGTCCCAGGCAAAATGCACAAATTTGTGTACCCTTGCGAAGATGGCATCCGTGAACTCATGGATGCATTTGTGGGTGGAGGCTTGTGATATCCCACAGAGATCACCTGTGGAGCCCTGAAAGAAGCCACTGGTGTAGAAATTGAGCACAGTGGTCACTTTCATGGCCACTGGCATTGGATACCCTCCAGGTCCCCTGGCGTCAAATCCTGCAGATGTGACTGACAAGTTCCCTAGACATGCGCCGTCTTCGGTGATGCTGGTTCTCAGTCAGCCTCAGGTATGAAAGGCGGTGTCCATAGACACTGGGTCTAGCTAGGCACCTACCAGTGACGGCGCGCTGTGGCTCTTTGGCGGTGTGTACAGGAGCCCCAGCCGCTCCTTCTTTCAGAGGGTGCTGCTCCACCCTCTGCACAGCCAGGTGCCTCAGCCCCTCTCTTCTCTGTCATCTTCGCTCTCACTAAGCCATGAGGCATACCGCTAGCTCACCAGGCTCCATGATCTTGATGTATTCCACCTGCAGGATGCATGGGTGTACTAAGAACCTGCCTTGGTCAAGTCTGAAGGCCCCTTAATGCGTTCCGGAGTGTGCTAGCAACCACTTGGATGGCCAGAGATTAGTGCGCTGTATGGCTGCCCGAAACCCCACCTCCCTCCACCCGACCGATTGGCAGCAGCTTTGCCCATTGGACTGCATGCTGTGCTCTCAGCTTAGGTGCAGGCATTCTCCTAACTTGCACTGCAAGGCTGCGCCGTTAGCTTGAACCATGGGGCAGACTGATCTAAACCAGAATGATGACATTGCAAGGTGCTATGAGCACCTCCACCAGTGACTGCTCCATGGCCAGCTTTAGCAAGGAGATTGTACAACGTGCTAGTCATCCAACTGTTCTGCAATCCACTACAATGCTCATTAGTTTGCAGTCTATGCCCGAGGGATGAAAAGCTTTGGAGCACTTGGTGGCACTTTGATGCCTCTGCATTGCTTAAGTGGAAGAGAAGCTGGAGGCCGATTTCAATCATATCAATGTGGCTGTGCTCGAACTATCTCAGCTGCAAAGGAATGGTCATTTTATACAAGGTCCCTAATGCATGGCCGCTTCCCTCGCCCACCACCCCTCCCCCCACTCTGCACATGCTTGTGCACTACGCTTAACTGCAGGGCAGTCCTTGCCCAACCCTACAAGGTGCCTCAACCTTGAAGTCCAACAGGCATCCTTTGCAAGTGCTCCACAATGTTACTGTGTACTCACCTCCGAGATCCCCTCAAAGTGCAGCCTGCTAAGTGCACACCTTTTATATGCTGTTGTGAAACACGTCAGCATGATGGGCCGATGACCCAGTGGGTTGGGGGTGGGGGGCGATTCCAGCGGGCTGGCCTTATAATGATATGCTTATGTGTTACAATTAGGTTCCCAGCATCCGATGGCAGGAAACGCAGCCTGCCATCGGCAGGCAGAGCGGACAATCGCAAAATGGTTTCACACTGTCATGAAACCAATCTTTGGCCTTCTCACCATCTTGTCTGCTCACACAACCGAACATGCCCGGCGACAGTGGGCATGGAAAATCCCGGCCTAAATCTTTGTTTTGCTCATAACATCTATAGATTGTAAAAACATCCTAAAAAATCTGAAGAAATGATTGGAACTGGATGGCCTTAAAAACATCTAACTCTTTGAAAATGCTTTGAAATTTGAAGCTTTCTGGGATAAAGTGCCAATTTTTTTCCCCTGTTACACATTAAGGCAGTAATGTTCAGCAACAGGTTCCATACAGCACATGTGGAGCTTACAAGGCAGCTAAAAGTCTATGTAGTTAAATGCCCAGGTTAGGTCTCAACTGCATTTAGAACCACAGAATCAATAAGTATAGAGAAGGGTATTCAACCCATCACACCTGTGCCAGCTCTTTGGAACAGTTATCCGATTATTCTCATTCCCCTTCACTTTCCCACTGCCCTGCAAATTTATCCAATTTCCCTTTCAAAGTTATAATTGAATCTGCTTCCACCGCACTTTCAGGCAAGTATACTTCAGGTATTCCAGATTGTAACATCTGGATATCTGGTTCCTCTTCCCACACCCCAACTCCCCTCCCCCACCCCACTTCTCACAAATGCACTCTCTTGCTTTCTCCTGTAAATAATATTTTCCCTATGCCTACGTTTATAAGGCTAACAAGCCACATGATTTTGTTTTTAACAGCTTTCCCATCTTCTGCCACTTTGTAAAATGTGTTTACATACACCCCGGGTCTCTCTGCTGCTGCATCCACTTTTATACCCTTTAGTTTATATTGTTTATTGAGTTAATAAGCATCAGATTATCATGCAGTTTATGTTTCAAGGTTGTCCAAAGAAAATGTTCCAGATACAATATGAATAGATTTGCCTGAGGCTTGTACTGTGGTTCCATTCCACCTGCTGACCTTAGAACTTGCAGGCTATAAAAACAGTCTCCACAGCTCCTGCTGGTTACACTTCGACCTTGCAAAGATTGAAATCTTACTTTGTTTTAAAGCGGCCTTTACAAAATCCAGCATTCAGATAAAGCCCTCCTCACAGCAAAGATCATTTCGCAAAGTGGGGAGGTGGATACTGGGCAGGCCTCAGGCACAGAAAGAAGTTAAAGGGGTGAGGTGAGACAGAGCAATGATAGAGCTGTCAGTGAGGTCAAAGTGAATAGGGAGGGCAGTCAGAGTCCTGTCCCCTTCAGCTGCCATTAAAGAACAATGTTGTACTGCATGCATTGTTCCACAGAAGAGGGGTATTTCTATGAGGCTACAGTTACCTGCAGCTCACCAGGCTAACATAACTTTTGAAAAACAAATATACAGCAGAATCTTAACAAAGGGGAGGTGGGATCACATGCGTGGGTTGGTGGGGTGGGGGTGCTGCTGGTGGGAGGGGAGTTAAATCCCCTAAAAGTGATTTCGGCTCAGGATTCCGACAACATCCCACTCTCTTCCGGGATTCACCCAGGTGAGTGGGGAACACCCTTGAAGTTGTCGGTAAGTAACTGTCATATGCAAATAGGTCATTAATTGCTGTTTTAACCAGCCATTCTGGCTTTAATAGCCAGCACACCAATTTCCCCAAGCTATCTGCAACTCACCAGGGTCAACCAGGTGAGTGCACAATGGGGACCGCTCTTTCGTGATGAGTCCAGCCATGCTCAGCTGAGAGGTTACTGCTCATAGTACGTCTCTCATTGCTCGACAGGTCATTTCCAACTTCTTGGAAATCAGTTCACCTGTCTTACACCTCACCAATGTTCAGCCACACTTCGCTGCTGTCAGCCTTCAAGCTGTTCCAGTACAGCTACAACACTGGCATCTACCCAGCTATGTGGTAAATTGTCCAGGTATGCCCTGTACACAAAAAGCAGGACAAATCCAACCCGGCCAATTACTGCCCCATCAGTCTACTCTCCATCATCAGTAAAATAATGGAAGGTGTCATCAACAGTGCTATCAAGCGGCATTTGCTTAGCAATAACCTGCTCACTGACGCACAGTTTGGGTTCCGCCAGGGCCACTCAGCTCCTGGCCTTATTACAGCCTTGGTTCAAACATGGACAAAAGAGCTGAACTCCAGGGGTGAGGTGAGAGTGACTGCCCTTGACATCAAGGCAGCATTTGACCGAGTGTGGCATTAAGGATGTCCTAACAAAACTGGAGTCAATGGGAATCAGGGGGAAAACTCTCCGCTGGTTGGAGTCATACCTAGCACAAAGGAAGATGGTTGTGGTTGTTGGAGGTCAGTCATCTCAGCTCCAGGACATCACCACAGTTCCGCAGGGTAGTGTCCTCGGCCCAACCATCTTCAGCTGCTTCATCAATGACTTTCCTTCCATCATAAGGTCAGAAGTGGGGATGTTCGCTGATGATTGTATGATGTTCAGCACCACTCCTCATGAAGCAGACCATGTCCAAATGCAGCAAGACCTGGGCAATATCCAGGCTTGGGCTGACAAGTTGCAAGTAACTTTCACGTCACACAAGTGTCAGGCAATTACCATCTCCAACAAGAGAGAATCCAACCATCGATCCTTGATGTTCAATGGCATTACCATCACTGAATCGGCCACTATCAACATCCAGGGGGTTATGATTGACCAGAAACTGAACTGGACTAGCCATGTAAATACTGTAGCTACAAGTGCAGGTCAGAGGCTAAGAATTGTGCGATGAGTAACTCACCTCCTGACTCCCGAAAGCCTGTCCATCCATCTACAAGGCACTAATCAGGAGTGTGGTGGAATACTCCATTATTGCTGGACTAGTAGTCTAGAGACCCAGGGTAATGCTCTGGGGACCCAGGTTCAAATCCTGCCATGGCAGATGGTGGAATTTGAATTCAATAAAAATCTGGAATTAAAAGTCTAATGATGGCCATGAAACCAATGTCGATTGTTGTAAAAACTCATCTGGTTCACTTATGTCCTTTAGGGAAGGAAATCTGCCGTCCTTACCTGATCTGGCCTACATGTGACTCCAGACCCACAGCAATGTGGTTGACTCTTAAATGCCCCTTGAACAAGGGCAATTGAGAATAGGCAATAAATGCTGACCTATCCAGCGATGCCCACATCCCCTCAATGAATAAAAAAAAACTTGCCTGAATGAGTGCAGCTCCCATAACACTCAAGAAACTGGACACCGTCCAGGACAAAGCAGCCCACTTGTTTGGCAACATATCCACAAACATCCACCATCCAACACCGACGCACAGTAGCAGCAGTGTGTACCATCTACAAGATACACTGCAGGAATTCACCAAGGCTCCTTAGACAGCATCTTCCAAACCTACGACCACTACCATCTAGAAGGACAAGGACAGCAGACACATGGGAAAACCACCACTTGGAAGTTCCCCTCCAAGTCACTCCCCATCCTGACTTGGAAATGTATCACTATTCCTTCACTGTCGCTGGGTCAAATTCCTGGAACACCCTTCCTAACAGCACTGTGGGTACCTACGCCACATGGACTGCAGCGAGCGGTTGAAGAAGAAGGCAGCTCACCACTACCTTCTCAAGGGGCAACTAGGGATGGGCAATAAATGCTGGCCCAGCTAGCGAAGCCCACATCCTGTGAATGAATAAAAATAAATAAGTAACAGGGGAGTAGCTTATACAGCTCTAGCCTACAATTGCAATGAGGAACAATAAGAGTAGCAACACCAGCAGCAGCACTAGGTACCTTCTCCTCAGCCATATCCTGCTCCACAGAACACAGAGATCCAACTCCAAGTAGGTGAGATATGGGTCGGGATCATCCCAGATTTGCACTAAGTGTGGTAGCGGGCAGGGAAAACAATGTTTTACCAGCTGGCTGCAATGGCGGCTTTTCACGCCGTATCGCCCCAAACCCATCTGATTAATTATGCACTCCTGGGAAAGGCGCCGTTTCGATGGTGGGCAGGCTCTCATTCATCACCTCGCTGCTTCATCACGCCGGGTGCCAAATTTAAAATGCAGCCACATGCACAGCTCTCAGTGCTTCCAGCCCACAACTGCTGCACAGAGGACAGGATGGCCCCGAAAGGCAAAAAGACTGAGCCCCCTGGTTTAGTGACGCTTCCCTCCAGCGCCTTTTGGATGCCATGGAGGCCTGTGCGATTTGGGCACAGGAGGGGCAGCGGCATCACCAATCCAGCATGGTCAGTGGTCAGCGCCAATGCTCTGCAAAAGTGGACAGACACCCAGTGCCGCTACAGGATGAATGGTCCCATCCGTTCCGCCAGGGTAAGGCACTCTTCTCATCACGCTCCACTCACACACTCATAAACCCATCACACATCCAGAGGGATCTCACACCTCAAGCACAACACCACTAACTCTCACACACTCCCTCATATCTCCATCAGGCTCATATCCTCAAACATTCCACACAGTGTCCTGCTCACACTCTCTCCATCTGTTTTCATGCAAGAGAAGCCTGCTTACAACACCAGGGAGAGGTCCCAGACCGGGGAGTGGAGTGGCCCACATTAGGCCCCTCACTCTTTTTCATGGGTGTGCCATTGTACTGTCTGGTGAGGACGTGGACAAATTAAAGACAGAGCAAAGCGTAAAAATCTTATAAAGCCTCACATTTGTGATAGCACCTCAGATTGCCACCTGAACAGCCAAGGCCACACTAACCTTCTCCTATTGCCCTCTCACACTCATGCCTCACAGTCACCCTCCACAATGTTGTCCTTCCCTCCTCTCCGCACAAGCCATTACGAATGCTTATAGTTCTCTGCTTCCTCTCCTTGCAGGAGAAGGGTACACAACTCCAGAGAGAGGCAGAAACCTAGAATGGGTGAGTGAGGTGGTTGCCCTCCAGTGCCTGTCTCTGCTGCAATTTCCTCAGCATCAGTTGGGCCTGCCGACATGCAGCCTGCAGCACTATTTAACTGTGGATGGAATCATCCCAGATTTGCACAATGTGCGGTAGTGGGCGGGAAAAAGGATGTTTTATCCACCGGCCATGAAGGCTGGTTTTCACACCGTCTCGTCTCATTGCGCCTCATTGATTATGCGTTCCCGGGAAACACGCCAGGTCGCTGGCAGGGCATCCTCTGATTCACCTGTCCTGCTGTCACCCCGGGCCTTCAGTAAACTGGGTGCTATATTTAAAGGTCACCCCTGCACAGAGCTGACACTCTTCAAGGGATAGGAAGCTACTTGGGACTGATAGCTGCCAAAGAGAGGAAACGTGCTGCCCCCAGATTTAGCGATGCCTCCCTGAAGCGCCTACTGGACGCAGTGGAGGCCCACCGCAATGTCCTCTACCCCCGCTCTGGGCGAAGGCCAGCAAGCAAGGTCAGCAATCCGGCGTGGGAGGCAGTGGCAGCGATGGTCAGCGCCAACGCCCTGCAAAAGGGGACAGCCATCCAGTGCAGGAAGAGGATTAATGCTTTCATCCATTCCACCAGGCTAGGTTAATCTTCTCATCACCCTCAACTCTCACATTCACAAACCTCTCTCCTGTTTTTGACTCTGTTTCCATGCACTAATTATCTCTACTTTGGTTCACAGGGAGCTCTGCCAAGCAACCTCAGCAGGCCAGTCCCTCAATTCTATCCAGGTCCTCACCCCCAGTGAAGAGGACACCTCCTCCATTGAAGAGCTGGAAATAAGCAGCCTGGAAGACCTGTCACAGCGCTCATCCACACATTCCACCCGCCCAGAGAAACACACCTCGGTGGGACCTAGATCTAGAGCAGCCTCGGGTTCACAGTCTGATGGTCACGGCTCGGACACGTGTCCACAGCAGGAGGAGGCAGGTTTAGCTGAGCTCCCCGGCACTCAGAGGACTGCTGGGGAAGAGGTCCGAATCAGATGACGAACCTCTGGTTTTGGCCTTCCAACTCATCGCTGAGAGTCGGCAGAAGGCACGGGAACATCACGCAAAGCTGTTGGAAGCCCTCAACAGCTGAATAAGGCAATTAGGGCAGAAAATAAATGCTGGCCTAGCCAGCGACGCTCACATCACATGGTTAGAAAGAAACAGAGTGGCTCATGAGCTGGAGGAGTGCATCCACCTGCTCTCTATTGAAGTGGTGCCCACATGAGCACATATGGAGGCCTCCATGGGGAGAATGGTGGATGGCATGGAGACCCTGGTCCAGCAGAATGCAGAGATGTGTGCAGACCTGTGCTTCATCATGGGAGCCAAGGGAGAGTTCCTGCAGTGGCAACACGAGAGGTCCTGGTGCTCCTTCCCCTCAAGGAGTCAGGCAGAGGTCCCTGGACAACCGAAGGGAGGAGGAGCGGCAGCTGGACACCTTGGGTCATGCACTAAGTAATCTCAGAGGCTGCCCTCTCCCCCTGAGTCCCCTTTGCCTGTCAGCCCCTCAACGTCATCCTCTGTCACTGCAGAAGGAGCAGCTGGCGAACGAATGATTCTGGAGGGACAAGTGTGTGTGTGGCAGGGCCTTTCGGAGCCTCATGCAAGCACTCTCCCACGCATGCAGTTCCTTCACGTTTCACACTCACCTCAATGTCCCGAGCATTTTCAGTGCTGCCTGCTGGGGTTCGCTTTCAGTTATTCATCTGAGCTGACCTGTATCTCCACCCACCCACTGATCACATTCCCGTGCAGCACCTGATCTCACCCACCACGACTCTTGTTTCACTTTCAGTTTAGACAGTATGGTCTGGGTTCACCTTTTCGTTAGCTCCCCCGTCTCTTTCCTTCCCCCAGTCACCCATTTCCTTTCCTCCATCACTGCTGACCCCCCGGCATCGCCTTCCACCTCCCCTCCTTGACCAACCAGCCACAACCCTTTTTCATCGGAGATATCCAGGTGAATGTGCACCTTCCCTTCCTTCCCGAAACTCTCATCCCCGACCTCCTCCTTCCCATCCCCAAGGTCCGTGTCTGCCTCCGAGTCCCCACTAACCACCCTCGCCGTCCCTTCTACCCCTACAGTCGAACCCTCACCCTCCCACCCTACCGTTCACTCTGCCCTCGGTCATTCTCACCATTCCATTCTACCATGGCCACCCTCAGTTCACTCCCCAGGAGGCAGTCATGGACTCATCAAAGCCCCCCCTTACACATTCACCTGGACATCCACCCCTCTGGACCCCTTCCCCCTTAGAACCCCTTCCCCCCCGCCAGAACCCACACCCCCCTTAGTCCTCCCCCCACCCCGGACTCCCCCCAGCTTAATCCTTCCCCCTTCCTGATTCCTCCTGACATTCTTATTTCTTCCGCCACCCTTAGTACTTCCCCTCCAACTCTTTCCTCCAGCCTTACTCCTTCCCTCTCCCTGGCTCCTTCAGACACCCTAACTTCTTCCTCCATCCTCACTTCTTCCTCCCTCTGGACTCCCTCCCCTCTCCACACGCCCTCCCTCTCTGCACTCCTTCCTTCCCCTGGAATCCCTCCCCTCGCCGCACTCCTTCCCCTCTCTGAACTCCTTCCCTTATACCTTCCAACCCTCTTACACCTACCTCCCCAGTTGCCATCTTCTCCCCCATTACCCGCTTCTCCCCCATACTCCCTCCCTCCCAACCTCCCCCTCGACACCTTTGCTCCCCCCACCCAACCTCATCCCCCCTTTACACCTTTATGCTCCCCCTTCCCAACCTCAACACCCCCCCAATACTTCTTCCTCTCCTAATCTATCCTAGACCTTTATCTCCCAACCCCCGGTGCATCTTCCTCTCCCATACACAGCTGGACTGTCCTCTTTACCCCCTCGGCCATCATCCATTGTGAGCAGACCTTTAAAGGTGACTTTCCAACTTCCTTGGGCTGCTTTGCAGCAGATCCATGTACATGAGAATTCACCCAGCATGCGCTGGGTGTTCCTCCAGTATGCCGTTGCTGTTGGGCTCCAGCATCTTCTGCTTCTCGGATGTGAGCAAGGCCCTGACGGTAAGTCCCGACTTCTGCACATCACACTTGTTAAGATGTGTTCTGCACTGGCGTGTTTTCCCGCCGATGTGGGGGAACAATCCAGCGGCGGAAGGATGATCCGGTGGGCTGACCTTATAATGACATGCAGATGTATTACAATGAGGTTCCCATCACAACGTCGTGAAACCGACTTTTGGCCTTCTCGCCATATTGTCCGCTCATATTGACTACCGAACACATCCGACACCAGCAGGCACGGAAAATTCCACTCGTGGGTCTACAGGCAGAATATCAGCTTTCCAACATGTCTGAGCACCAGTGCCTCAGAACTTCAGGCTTTCACCATAGGTCAATACTGACATCTGCAGCTTTCTGGAACAAGATCTCCTTCCCAGTGGACCTGTTGGGCATGCTTTACCAATGGCCAACATGATGCCTGTCACTGGAGGGCCACCCCACCACTCCTCAGGTTTCTGCCTCGCTCCAAGGTTGTATGCCCTCTTCTCCTACAAGGAGGGAAAGCAGACAGTAATAAATATTATTAGTAATGGATTGTATGGAGAGGAGGGACGGACAGCATTTGTGGAAGGTGACTGCGAGCCATGGATGTGAGATGACGCAAAAATGAAGGTGATTGTTGGCTGTTCAGATGGGGATGTGGGGAGGTACCTGGAGAGGGAGGAATGAGTGAAGCTGCTAGGCATTTTGTTCTGAGGAGTGCTATGCAGGAAGAAGCAGGGCAAGTCAGAATATGGGGCTTGACACTGGAAAGTGTTATATTACTCACCCTTCCTGCCCTCCTGAGATCCTGGGTCCTCCTGGTGCACTGTCTCCAGGATGTAGGGATGACACTCCTGCTCCTGAGTTCCTTGGCCTCTTCCTCCTATCATTGGGAACGATCACCTCACTGCAGTCCCTCATGTCCCTCCAGGTAGGAGTGAAGGACACTGGTTGGACCAGGGAGACACTGCCTTTCTAGGTCTCCTCTTTATTCTTGTAGCTTCGGCAGCTTTAGAAATCCATATCCAGTGAAACTTTGGTGACCCCTGCTAGGATCCTTTTCATTAGAAATCTTTCCTTTGTCAGATTTAGTATGTCATCCTGCCTTCTCGGAGGCAGGATGCTAATGTTGTGGCTCAGCTCAGCTAACAACAGAGGACAAAGCCCACTCTGGAACCATTCCAGCTGGGACTATCAGTTCAAAATCTGCCCATGTTCTCTACACTTTATTCTCAATATAAGAACGTAACTTCTTAGGAATTCACACTCCCAGCACAGAATTTTATGCATCAGCAATGCACATCAACAATTCCAGTACCAAAGCTGATGGACTTCACAGAACTTTTCATATGCAACATCCTGCAGAGCATGTGAGTATAATACCTGAATTCCTGATACATGCTGCTGATTTGTGAAGCTCCCCATGACAGTTCATGTGTGTTTTCTGAAATTGGAATGTCTTTAAAGGAACATTTGCTCAGACACTGATTCATCCCATATTTCTCCTGCCACACAACAACATAGGTTTATAGGAGCAATTACATGCAGGAATTTTTCTTTGTAAGCTCAAATTTAACCACATTACACTGTTATTATTTTCAGATGCAGAGTGCATTGACACATGTACAAGGGAGGAACAGTAAACTTCATCAAAGTAGAAGTCAATTTTTATTGAAAAATAAAACTAGTATTCCTTGTCAGCTGCAAAAAATGATCATATTTAGGTGGCCAATAATTATTAGAAAAATTGCAGCTAGGGTCAGATTTAGTTTTCAGATGAGCACGGGTACTTCTAATTAAAAAATTGGTCACAGTTTAGTTGCATAAAGTTACAAAGAGCTGTGTTCTTTTGTGTCCAGTGTTAAAGGGTTTTCATAAAGTGATTAGGTATAGCTGCCATATATGAGTAAACTTTGTATTCCCTCCTGTTATTGGCAGACAATGAGCATGTCTATATAATAAAAAAAAACTGCTGGGTCCAGTTTCATAGCTTTGTCATTAAAGGCAAATCTGCTGTTGGGGATGGCGGTAATGGAGATGGCGGTAATGGCTTCAGCTATTGTGCACACAGGATATTACTGTCAGTTGGGATAATCACACATAATCGTGTTTGCTCAAATGGAACGGACAAATAAAGGGAACATTTTCCTCACCAGCGGTTTGTTTCCAGTAAGAGCTTTTTACTGTACTGAGAAACACAGCTAGCCTGTCTGCAGAAAACTAGAAATTGGAATCTAATTATTCTTGGACTCAGTACAACAATGCCAATGCAGTTCTCTTTGGATTTAATGTGTACAACTTCAATTCTCAGTAATAGAACAAACTAATCTTTAGAACTGATGTGGAATATCTTGAAGTTAATCATGCTTTGAAGCTTTTCTTCCAGCCCTGGATGAATTCAAACACTTAAAAGCAGTACCCCTTCATGATGCTGCAGCACAATGAGGCTTCGGACACGTTTTTGAGCAGATCTGAGGGACACTCTTCAACAAGCTAACAGAGACTGGACCAACAAAATGCATATGTAATGTCCCACAGCATTTTGTTTTAAAGAACACATTAAATATTTGTTTAATTAAGAACGAACATTCTATGGAAAGTTATTCCATAGCACAGCTGCAGTTCACAAGCCACCCACAGCGATGTAATATGGTTGAGAATAACAGATGGGTGTTCAGAATACTTGCACTGAAGAAGGTTCATCGGGGGAGATAGGAGAGAAGCAAGCCATTGTCAATCTATCTGGATATGCAGTTTCAGCTGTTTACATACTTCTGCACAAGGGATGGAATGTACTTTCAAAGTGAAATTAAAATAAAAGGGCAATAGATAAGTAAAAACAAATGCTCTGTTAATTGACCTGTATTTCATGCTTGAGAACAGAGGGTAGATAAATGTCCAGTTCTCTTCCCCAGATGGAGAAGGGAGAAAATTCCAGGAGAGAGAAAATTCTAGCACTGCAAAAAATTTAATGAAGAACTTGTTCATCTCATGGCCGTTTGCTATATTGGAACTGTGATAGTGAATACACTTCAGAAGTACTAGCCACATCCCTACCAAGCTGTTTCCATACAGCTACAACATAGGCATTAACTCAACAATGTGGAAAATTGCCCAGGTATGTCTTGTCCACAAAGAGCAGGACAAATGCAATCTGGTCAATTGCCCTGCGATTAGCCTACCTTTAATCAGCAGCAAAGTGATAGAAAGTGGCCTTCCTACACAGCAATAATCAATGCTTAGTTTGGGTTCTGTCGGGACCACTCAGCTTCAGAGCTCATTACAGCCTTTGTCCAAGAATGGACAAAACAGCTGAATTCCAGAAGTGAGATGAGAGTGGCTGTCCTTGACATCAGGCTAACGTTTGACAGTGTGGCATTAAGGAGCCTTAATATACTTGAAGTCAATGGGAATCATAGAATCACAGAATGGTTACAGCACAGCAGGAGTCTTGTCTGTGCTGTCCCTCTGAAGGAACAATTCACCTATTGTCACTCCCCTGCCATTTCCCCATAGCCCTGTAATCGTTTCCTTTTCAGATAATGAACCAATTCCCTTTTGATAGCCTCAATTGACCCTCCCTCCACTACACTCTCAGGCAGTGCATTTCAGATCCTAACCACTAAATGCATGAAAAGGTTTATTTCTCACGTCACCATTGATTCTTTTGGTAATTACCTTAAACCTGTGCCCTCTGGTTCTTGATCTAATGGGTACAGTTTCTCCCTATCTACTCTGCCTAGGCCCCTCATGATTTTGATACTTCTATCAAATTTCTTCTCAACCTTCTCACTAACTTGATCGAGTTTTTCGAGGAAGTGACAAAGATGATCGACGATGGAAGGGCAGTGGATTTTATATACATGGCAAACTGGTACAGAAGGTAAAGTCGCACGGGATCAGAGGTGAGCTGGCAAGATGGATACAGAATTGGCTTGGTCATAGAAGACAGAGGGTAGCAGTGGAAGGGTGCTTTTCTGAATGGAGAGCTGTGACTAGTGGAGTTCCGCAGGGATCAGTGCTGGGACCTTTGCTGTTTGTAGTATACATAAATGATTTGGAGGAAAATGTAACTGGGCTAATTAGTAAGTTTGCAGACGACACTAATGTTGGAGGAGTTACAGATAGTGAAGAGGATTGTCAAAGGATACAACGGGATATAGATCGGTTGGAGACTTGGGCGAAGAAATAGCAGATGGCATTTAATCTGGACAAATGCGAGGTATTGCATTTTGGAAGGTCTAATACAGGCAGTAATTATACAATAAATGGCAGAACCCTTAAGTGCATTGACGGGCAGAGGGGTGTACAGGTCCACAGGTCACTGAAAGTGGCAATGCAGGTGGATAAGGTAGTCAGGAAGGCATTTGGCATGCTTGCCTTCATCGGCAGGGGTATTGAGTATAAAAGCTGGGAAGTCATGCTGCAGCTGTATAGATCCTTGGTTAGGCCACACTTGGAATATTGCGTGCATTTCTGGTCACCACATTACCAGAAGGATATAGAGGCATTGGAGAGGGTGCAGAGGAGGTTTACCAGGATGCTGCCTGGTCTGGAGGTAATTAGCTATGAGGAGAGGTTGGAGAAACTCGGATTGTTCTCACTAGAGCGACGGAGATTGAGGGGCGGCTTGATAGAAGTTTACAAAATTATGAGTGGCATGGGCAGAGTAGATAGTCAGAAGCTTTTTCCCAGGGTGGAAGAGTCAATTACTAAGGGATTTAGATTTAAGGTGAGAGAAGAAAACTATAGAGGAGATGTACGGGGCAAGTTTTTTACGCAGAGGGTAGTGCGTGTCTGGAATTCGCTGCCAGAGGAGTTGGTGGAAGCAGGTACGATAGTGGTGTTTAAGAGGCAGCTTGACAAATACATGAATAGGATGGGAATAAAGGGATACGGACCCCAGAAGTGCAAAATGTTTTAGCTGACGGGCAATTTGATCGGCGCAGGCTTGGAGGGCCGAAGGGCCTGTTCCTGTGCTGTACTTTTCTTTGCTCTTTGTTCTTCTCTTCCCCAAGGAGAACAATCCCAACTTCTCCAATCCACCTATGTTATTGAAGTTCCTCATTCCTGGAACCATTCTAGTGAATCGTTTCCACGTCATTGCTAATGTCTTCACATCCTACCTAAAGTGTGGCACCCAGAAACCAATGCTCTAGTCCACTGGAGGCTGAACCAGTGTTTTATACAGGTTTAACATAAATTCCTTGCTTTTGTACTCTATGCCCCTATTGATAAAGCCTAGGGTGATGAATGCTTTATTAACCGCGCTCTCAAACTGCCTTGCCACCTCCAATGACTTATGCACATTTGGATCAATGTCCCTCTGCTCCTGCACTCCTTTTAGAATTGTACCCTTTAATTTATGTTGTCTCTCTGAGTTCTTCCTACCAAAACGAATCATTTCACACTTTGAATTAATTTCATCTGCCACTTGCCTGCTCATTCCACCAGCCAGTCTACATCCTTTTGAAGTTTTACATTATCCTCCTCATTGTTCATGATACTTCCAAGTTTCATATAATCCACAAATTTTGAAATTGTGCCCTATACGCCATGGTCTAGTTCATTAATAGAAAGAGCAAGGGTTCTAACACCAACCCCTATGAACCTTTCTCCAGTCTAAAAAACAAGTGTTAACCCTAATCTTTGTTTCCTGTCACTCAGCCAATTTCTTATCATGTTGCTTACTGTCCCTCTTATTCCATGAGCCACAACTTTTTTTCACAAGTCTGTGGTGTGGCACTTCATCAAATGTCTTTTGGAAGTCCATGTACACCACATCAACAGCATTATCTTCATCAACCCTCCCTGTTACCTCATCAAAAAATTCATGTAAGTCAGTTAAATGATTTTACCTTAACAAATTCATGCTGGCTTTCCTTAATTAGCCCAAAGTTGCCCGAATGAAAATAAATTTAGTCCCAAATCATCATTTCTAAAAGCTTCCCTGCCACCAAAGTTAAACTGGGTGGCCTGTAGATGCTGGGCTGATTGATAAGTGACAAATAACATTCACGCCACACAAGTGCCAGGCAATTATCAGCTGCAACAAAAGAGAATTTATCCATCTCTCCTTGACATTCAATAGCATTATCATAGCTGAATTCTCATGATCAACTTCTTGAAGGTCACCATGAACTAAAAGCTTAGCTGGACCAGCCACACAAGTACTGTAGCTACAACAATAGGTCAGAGGCTGTGAATTCTGCAGTGACTCACCTTCTAACTTCACAAAGTCTATCCACCATTTATAAAGCACAAACCAGGAGCGTGATGGAATGCTTCCCAATTTTCTGGATGAGTGTAGCTCCAACAACACTCAAGAAACTCAATGCCACCCAGGACAAAGGTCACTGTTACTCCATTCACCACCTTAAACATTCATTCATTCCACCACTAATGCACCATATAGCAGCATGTGCCATCTACAGGATGCACTGCAGCAACTCACCAAAGCACCTGCAACAGCATCTTCTAAACCCACAAACTCTACCACCTAGAAGGACAAGGGCAGCAGAGAGATGGGAATACCGCCACCTGCAAGGTCCCCTCCAAGTCACTCACCATCCTGACTTGAGAATGTATCGCAGTTCCTTCACAGTCGCTGGGTCAAAATCCTGGGGCTTCCTTCCTACCTGCACTGCACCTACACCACAGGGACTGCAGTGGTTCAAGAAGGTTGCACCGCTGCCTTCTCAAGGGCAATTAGGGATGGGCAATAAATGCTGGCCTAACTGGCGACGCCCACGTCCTGTGAATGAATAAAAGAAATATTGGCTATAACTGAATGTGGAATCCTGAGGTGATGATGGTCACCATATAACCAGCAAGCTCTTTCTTTCTTCCATCTTACAACTAAGTGGTAAGTTGTTATAAGTGAATTCATTAAATCCAAATTGGAGTTTCAATGATTGCAGCATGAGGCTGTGTCTTTGAAAGACTTTGACAGGGATTGAAGTCAGCTGATCTTAGTGCCTCGCCATGATCGGTGAGCTGGCTCCCAGGATCACTAATGGTGACCAGCTCGCCTGTATCACCCTAACAAAAGCAGTGAAGATGTTTGCTGCAGCCCGCTGCTGTACATGCATCGTGTGCTGTTTTGGGATCATGCAGACCCCAATTTCTAAATCTGTGACTCCGTCCACCAGTTGGTGCCTCTATCTGCTGAGCCAACAGGTGAGTTGTGTTTGATTTGTTCTGCAGGGAACCAGCCTGAAACTAACTACACAGTTGCTCTCATGAGCTATACAACTATGCATGTATTTGAAGGAAATACTAGTTGTAGCAAAAGTATTACTAAATAAACTTCCAAGAGAAGAGAATGAGTATATTGGAGGCATTTCCAGTTTCATGGCATCAGGGATTGCTAAAAGCAGACCTTCCATCAGACCTGAAACATTAACTCTGTTTCTCTCCACAGACGCTGCCTCAGTACTTCCAGCATTTTTTGTTTTTATTTCAGGTTTTCAGCATTTACAATCTTTTGCTTTTCTACTATGTCAGATTTGTGTCTGTGCTTCTGGCCTCTTTGGTATTCTTAGAATTAAGGTTAGAAAACTATATAATGGTAAATGCTAAATGCATAAAACCGTACCCTGGCAGATGTATCCCTGAATATGAACAAACGAGAATTTATTCACTTCTCTTGATTAAGCTGGGTGATGACTTTATGAATAACTTTATGAGCAAAACTATTTATCCTACCCTCTATACCAGCATAATTTCCTTTTCTTCTGACTAATTACCAGAAAATTCTGTTGTGAAAATCTAAATTAATTTGGGAGCTAAAAAGATGTTGGGAAATGGCTGTTAGTCTTGAGGGTGGGCCTATGAAAACTTAAGGAGATTGAAACGTAGAAATGCTTTCAAACTGCACAGGGTACCAGCTGTGACTAACATTCATCACTGACTTCTGACCAGAACTTCCTTACTCATCTTTATGTCCATTGTATAATTGTAATGACTTGACGTATCGGACAGGTTTCTACTTGAAACAGATAAATTTATTACAGAGCTCTTTTAGAAGGTGCATGCTTGAGCCAGGTCCATGACTAGAAAGCTCGGCACGCACCCGCACTCCCCCCCCCACCGGATTACTTGTGCTTAGGGCTCATGCGTCAAGAACAATCACGTGACCCCTAATATGCAGTAGGAGAGGTTATACCTTCAATCACTACATTTTCTCCCCCTTTAGATTTTTTTACATTTCTTATTTATAAAGAATATTTTAATCCACAGCATATGCATATGTACAGGTCAAGTGATTAAAGATTAAGTCTCTAAGGTGGTTTTCTTATTCAGTTAGAGCGGCATAGCTCTACCACTTGAGGTTCTCCCACTGGATCGACATGATCAGGAACTGCAGCAACTGTTGCATCATAAGAAAGTGGTAGTTCAGGGTTAGGCAATTCAACAGAGACATCCGGTATCTCTATTCTAGGTCAATCTGTCACCTCAGGGATTAACGGTTCGACATTAATTACAGGTGGCATAGCTGGTTGTTGGAATGTCTTTCTATTCCTTGGATGATCCACATGTTTTCGAACAATTTGTTCTTCTAATTCCACTTAGAATGACAAGGGACCAGTTTCAGAGACACATTATACAAGGAACTCAACAAGGTCCATTTCCAAAATTCCACACGACGACTGTGTCTCCTGTAGTAAATCTTGGAGCTTTGCTATGAATATCGTGATTCAATTTTTGATTATTCTCTACCTTCCCCTCTAAGTTTGGAAATACCAGGATTAATCTTGTATGTAGGTGGTGTTTCATCAATAATTCAGACGGTGTTGAACCTGTAGTTGAATAAGGAGTTGTACCATGGTTTGAGAAGAAAATGGGAAAATTGAGTTTCTAGAGTACCTTCTGATAACCTCCTCGTTCCTGATTTGAAAGTTTGCACAGCTCTTTCAGCTAACCCATTTGATGAGGGATGATATGGTGCTGTTTTAATATGCTTGATTCCATTTAAACTCATGAATCTCTGAAATTCTGTACTAAGGCTGCACCGTTATCCAAAACATTGACTTCTGGTAGGCCATGTATACTAAAACATTGCGCAGCTTTTCAATAGATGCGCTCATTGTCGGTGATCTAACTCCATACACATCCATCCACTTAAACTGTGCACTGACCATCAATAAAAACATGGTACCTAAAAATGGACCGACATAATCAATATGTAGTCTAACCCAGGGTTGGGCCACTCCCATGAATGAAGTGGAGCTGAAATAGGCAACTTCTGTTGTTGCTGACAATGGAGAAAGTGCTTAACCATTCTTTCAATGTCACTGTCAATGCCTGGCCGCCAGACATAGCTTTGTGCAAGCATTTTCATCTTCGATATGCCTGGATGTGCACTGTGAAATCCTGTTAAGAGTGGTTCTCCGCCTTGCGAAGGGACAACAGCTCTTGATCCCCACAACAAGATTCCATCTTGGCCACTTAACTCTGTTTTATGGGCAGGGAATGGTCCCATCTTTTCAGACACTGGTGAATTCGACCACCCTTGCAATATAAGGTCTCTCACTTTTGACAAAATTGGATCTCTGTTCGTCCAATTTCTAATTTGCTTCACACACACAGGTGAAGAGTCCAAGAAATTCAGCACAAGCTTCTTGTGGCACAGAAGCATATACAATGCTATCTGGTAACGGGAGATGACTGAGGTGCATCTGCATTTGCAATTTCCAGGCCAGGACGGTGCATAAAGGTATACTTATGTGCAGTTAATAACAATGCCCAACGTTGAATTCTTGCTGAGGCTGTTGGCAGAATGGCCTTAGCCTCACTGAATAAACCCATTAATGGTTTATGGTCCAACACAGTGCAAAATGTCAGATACAGATACTGGTGGAATTTCTTCACTCCAAGTATCACCAATAAACCTTCCTTTTCAAGTTGAAAATAACCCTTCTCAACTGCAGAGAAGGTTCTGGAGACATAGCCAATTGGTCTTTCGGAACCATCTTCCATCCTGTGTGATAACACAGCTCCTACACCATAAGGAGACGTATCACAGATTAATATTAATTCTTTTAATGGGTTATGATGCATCAGTAGGCATGATGAATGTAATAGCTTCTTAACTTTCACAAAGGCTTCTTCTTGTTGTGAATTCCATGACCAATGATGTTTCTTTTTCAATAACAAGTTTGGCAAGAAGCAATTATAATAATTAATCAAGCCCAAAAAAGACTTGAGTTCAGTGACTCTGGTAGGAAAGGGTGCATCTTTGATTGCCTTGACTTTCTCCTCTACTGGATGCAACCTCATAGCTTCCACCCGGTGACCCAAGTAAGTGACTTCTGGCACATGGAATGTACACTTCTCTTTCTTTAATCATACACCAGCTTCCAAAAATCTTCTTAAATCTCTTCTAGGTTAGCCAAATATTTGGCTTCCATTGACCCTGTGATCAGGGCATCGTCTAGGCATATTATTACTCGGGGAAGTCCTTGTAAAAGACTCTCCCTGGTCCTTTGGAAGATTGCACATGCAGATGATACTCCAAAGAGTAGGTGGGCATACCGATAAAAATCCTCGGGATAGGATATTTATTTAGTTTAGCTGCCTTGTCCATGATCAATTTGTAGCCCCCACAAATGCGAATAGCTTAATCAGATTTCATCACAGGCACGGTGGGCGCTGCCCATTCCGAAAACTGGAATGGCTGGATGATGCCTAGCAGCACAAATCTGCACCCACCTTCTCCTTTAGGGCATAAAGCGCTAGTTTGGTCTTAAAGAAATGGGGTGTCGCCTCCGAATCTAGATATATTTTTGCTTGTAGGCCTTTTAGCTTTCCCAATTTGTCAGAAAATACACTTGTATTTCCTTAACAGCTCAGGAATTCCTCCTCTTCTCACTTGAACTATTTCAGACCAGTTGAGCTTAATTTTTTGTAGCCAGCTGTGGCCCAGAAGTCTAGGTCCTTCACCTGTCACTATGATCACTGGAAGCTGGGCTGTCTGTTGCCTATAGGACACAGGTACTGTGGTGATGCCCTTTACTTGTATGGATTCTCTAGTGTATCTCTTCAATTTAGATGTGGTTTGCTCCAGATTCAGTGGCTGGGTAACTTCATCCGGATATTTAAATGTGTGCTCTCCCACCCCTGTGGTTGAGGCTCCTGCATCCACCTCTATGACTAGAGCTTGGATGAGTGCAGCTTCCACAACACTCAAGAAGCTTGATACATTCCAAGACAAAGCAGTCCATTTTATTGGTACCACACCCACAAACATTCACTCCCTCCACCATTGATGCACAATAGCAACAGTGTGTACCATCTGCAAGATGTTCTGTAGGAATTCACCAAGGTTCCTTCGACAGCACCAATCCTACAACCACTACCATCTAGTAGGACAAGGGCAGCAGATAGATGGGAACCACCACCTGTAAGTTCCCCTCCAAGTCACTCATCATCCTGACTTGGAAATATATCGCCGTTCCTTCACTATCGCTGGGTCAAAATCCTGGAACTCCCTTCCTAACAGCTTTGTGGGTGTACCTATGCCACATGGACTGCAGCAGTTGAAGAAGGCAGCTCACTACCACTTTCTCAAGGGCAACTATGGAAAAATGCTGGCCCAGCCAACGAAGCCCACATCCCACAAATGAATTTAAAAAAAGGCTTCCCATTCACTTGAATGGTGACGGTTATTGGTTCAGTTTTTGCTGCTTTGACATTGTACTGGGAATCGATATCGGTCTCGGCAGCTTCAGGTTATGTTATATTATGCAATTCAATCATTTTGGTTTGCTGTCTCGATTTTGCCCTTCATTGTTTTGTTACGTGCCCTTTCCTGCGACAGTAATGGCATTCTGCCTCCTTGAATCTACAGGTGTCCGATACATGGTTACCCCTACATCTCTAACAGATTAAATTGAAAGCTGCTGCTGAAATGCCTTTTCATTTTTTGAGCAGCAGAGACTGTCTCTCACTTCACTGCTGTCTCTCTGGTTTTTGCGCCGTGCCCGGTAGTAGGTTCCCGTCTCAACTGAAGAATGTTGCCAGATTGTACGCATTGTAAAGCCTGCAAGTCTCTTGCAGCATTTTCCATGGCTAGTGCTATTTCCATGGTGTGCTTCAAATCAATGTTAACTGCTGCAAGTAAATGGTGTTGTGGTGAACTCAGCAAACGAATCGGTCCGGCAACATATCATTGAGTGTGTCTCTGAATTCTCAGTGCTCAGTCAATGTTCCAACTTCACTATATGAGTTGTGATGGGCTCTCCAGGGCCCTTATTCTAGAGTTAAACTTAAACCTCTGCATAATTACCGATGGCTTCAGCTGAAAATTCATTTTCACGAAGCCTAGCAATTTGTTAAAAGATGTAGAATTAGGCACGTTCGGGGCCATTAGACTGCAGATGAAGTTATATGTCTTGTTACCACAGGCCCTCAAAAGGATTGCTTTCTGCTTCTTCTCCACGGTAATTTCATTCACCATGAAATAAAAACCTAGGCGCTCTATGTACCTGCTCCAGTCTTCCATGGGCACGTCATAAGGGTCGATTCTGCCAAAGAGTGACATGATTGATGAGTGTACTTTCCTTTTTTCCCTAAGAACTGATGTACTCACATTCACAAGGCGAGGTGCCGCATTGGAGCTATTTTACTTGACATATTGAACAGATATACTGACTTGGAACAGATCACTTTCTTACAGAACTCTTTTAGAAGCTACATGCTTGAACCAGGTCCATGACTAGAAAGCTCCGCCCCCTGGATTACCTGCGTTTAAGGCTCATTCATCAAGAACATTCACGTGACCCCAAATAGGCAGTAGGAAAGGTTATACCTTCAATCACTACAATAATTCTCACCTTTTCCTTTTTAATATCATTCAACATGTGTCAAATCTTTAACCAAGCATGGAGTGATTAAGTCCTGTTGAGCTTGGATAGGCTTTAGCAATGAGGAAACCTAGTTTCCAATCTGTCACAATTCCACTCTCTCTCTCTCTCGCATCACTTTTGATTTGTATTCACAGCAATGTGCAACTTCCAACAGCAGATTCACACCCCTTATGATCCAACTTAAATCTAAATGAGGTAGACGAGCAAAGGGATCTAGAGGTACAGATACACAAGTCACTAAAAGTTGTAACACAGGTTAATGATACCTTAAACAAAGCTTCCTCCCTACCTGACCTTAGTTTTTCATCACTGATTCTGTGAGACTGTGCAGATTGTGTATCTATACCTGTCAGGTTGGTGGGAAAATAGATCAAGGGTTATGTACATCAAGTCTGAAGCCAAATGTTTAAAGACAACATCAGGTAAAATAAACCATGGAAAACATAGCTTAAAAATTGGTAACAAAGATAAATTATGAATATATTACTTGAGGAAAATCGTAACTTCTTATCTCATGGGTTTAAAAGCATGTGATTTAGTCCTTATTCTTAGAAACTTTACACAGACATGTTATTGAATAGAGCTTCTTTGTTCTTGAGAAGTAGGGAGCCGGTCTTTGGAGCCTCAGTATTTGTAATTTTGAGATAATGAACTAAAGGCCAATCTCCAGACTAAAGCTCTCTATACTGTCAGGGAATACTGACGCACTCCTCCCACTAGTGATCTAATACGTATGTGACACTGAACTACAAAGAATTGGACAATACCCACATAGATCATCAAGAAAAGTAGATGCATAAGCAACAGAAAACACATTAAAAGAATAGACTGTCCAGATTATGCCACCACAAATCAACAACACAGCTTCAAAACAACACAACATAACACTGGCTTTTCACCATTGACCCCATGATTGTGATTTCCACCACAGAGTGTGCATCTTCTCATCTGTGTTGATGAGAAACTACATTGGATTCTAGATACAAAATTGGTTAGTGCAATTGTCTACCTATGTTACACAGCTAATTATTAAAAGCAGGAAACAATAGATTAAAAATTTGTTCAGGCCAGTTTTCGTGTGTGGGGTTTGCAATTCGTGATCTGCCCATGGCCAGTCCTCTTGAGGCAGATAGGATGCAAACTATGCTTTGCCTCCTCATGTAAATTATTTTGGTGTTGAGCTGAGTGGAGCTTGCACTGGCTGGCTGAGGGCTTAGCAGGAGCACCAGCAGTGTACATCAATAGCATACAATGAAGTTAGCCTGCTACTCTTTAAGGCACTTTGTCCCTCTTAAACGGGAGCTGCATTGATTAGAAGGAAGCTGCTGCTGACTGCCTGTCCTGACACAGGCTGCAAGTTGAAGCTGAATAAATGGAGCCCATGATAGGAGAGAGGGCTCCAAGGTTCATGGATGCATCACTGGAGGCCTTGGTGATGGAGATCAACAGGAGGAGAGAAGTTATGTTTCCACAGGACCAGGGGGTCCTCAAGGGGCACCCTCAAAAAGCAATAGGAGCCAGTGGCCAAGGTGGTCAATGCTCAGAGTCTGATCCTGGGAACTGTGCCATCACATCACACAGGTGGTCAAGGTCAGAAAATGTAGCTTCGCATGACATCTCCTATCCACCACAACACCAACCTCTCATGCTGCCCAATGGACCACACTCCCATCATTAAGCCATCAACCATCCCTGGCACTCAGGAGCACCTAACACCCACATAGTCCACCCACCCTCACACACGTTCCAAACACAAACAGCCTCACATAGAAAGGTAGAAACATAGAAAATAGGAGCAGGAGTAGGTCATTCAGCCCTTCAAGCCTGCTCCGTCATTCAACATGATCATGTCTGATCCTCTATATCAACGCCATATTCCCGCTTTCCCCCCATACCTCTCAGTGCCCCTAATATCCAAAAAATTATCAATTTCTTTCTTGAATATACTCAGTGACCCGGCCTCCATAGCCTTCTGTGGTAGAGAATTCCATAGGTTGATCACCCTCTGAGTGAAGAAATTTTTCCTCATCTCAGTTCTAAATGGCCTGCCCCGTATCCTGAGACTGAGGCCCCTGGTTTTAGACTCCCCAACCAGGGAGTCCTCCCTGAATCTAGTCTGTCCACCCCTGTTAAAATATTATGTGCTTCAATCAGATCCCCTCTCATTCTTCTAAACTCTAGTGAATACAGATCCAGTTGAACCAATCTTTTCTCACACGACTGTCCTGTAATCCCTAGTATCAGCCTAGTGGACCTTCGCTGCACTCCTCTATGGCAATTTATCCTTTCTTAGGTAGGGAGACCAAAACTGCATGCAATACCCCAGGTGTGGTCTCACCAAGGCCCTGTATAACTGCAGTAAAACATCCCTACTTCTGAACTCAAATCCTCTTGCAATGAAGGTCAACATACCATTTGCCTTCCTAATTGTTTGCTGAGCCTGCCTGTTTACTTTCATTGACAGGAGTACAAGGACACCCAGGTAATTTGTACATCCACATTTCCCAATATATCACCATTTAAATGATACTCTGCCTTTCTGTTTTTCACACCAAAGTATTTGCCCACACACACAACTTGCCTAAATCACCCTGAAACCTCCTTGCATCCTCCTCACAACTCACAACCCCACCCAGTTTTGTGTCATCAGTAAATTTGGAAATACTGTATTTGGTTTCCTCATCCAAGTCATTTATATATATTGTACGGCCCAAGCACTGATCCCTATGGTACACCACTAGCCACTGCCTGCCATCCGGAAAAAGACCCATTTATTCCCACTCTCTGTTTCCGGTCTGTAAACCAATTCTCAATTCATGCCAGTATATTACCCCCAAATCCCATGCGTTTTAATTTTGCTCACTAACCTCTTATGTGAGACCTTATCAAAAGCTTTCTTAAGATCCAAATACACCACATCCACTGGTTCTCCCTTATCTATTCTACTAGTTACAACCTCAAAAAACTCCAGTAGATTAGTTAAGCATGATTTTTCTTTCATAGACTCATGCTGACTTTGTCTAATCCATTAATGCTTTCCAAATGTTCTGTTACCACATATTTTATAATGGACTCGAGCACTTTCCCCACTGCTGATGTTAGGCTAACTGGTCTGTGATTTTCTGTTTTTTTCTCTTCCTCCTTTTTTAAATATGGGATTACATTTGCCACCCTCCAATCTGTAAGAACTGCTCCAGAGTCCATAGAATTTTGGAAGGTGGTAGCCAATGCACCCACTATAACTAGGGCCACTTCCTTAAGGACTCTGGGATGTAGATTATCAGGCTCTGGGGATTTTCCAGGCTTTAACCCCATTAATTTCTCTAGCACCATTTTTTTTTTACTAAATACTGATTTTCTTCAATTTCTCCCTCTCACTAGATCCTTGGTTCCCTAACATTTCTGTGGAATTATTTGTGTTCTCTTTTGTGAACACAGAACCAAAAACTGTGTTCAATTCTTCTGCCATTTCTTTGTTCCCCATTATAATTCCCCCCCGTTTCTGATCATAAGGGACCTACATTTGTCTTTGCTAATCTTTTTCTCTTCACATATTTATTGAAGCTTTTACAGTCAGTTTTTATGTTCTCTGCAAATTTACTCTCATACTCAATTTTTCCCTTTTTGATCAATCTTTTTGTCCACTTTTGCTGAATTCTAAGCTGCTCCCAATCCTCAGGCTTGCTGCTTTTTCTGACAAATTTATATATCTCCTCTTTGGATTTAATACTATCCCTAATTTATTTTGTAATCCATGGTTGAGTCACCTTTCCTGTTCTATTTTTGTGCATATTGGGAATGAATAATTGTTGTAATTCATGCATATGTTCCTTAAGTATTAGCCATTGCCTATCTACCATTAACCCTTTTAGTAAGGTTCCCCAATCCATCATTGCCAACTCGCACCTCATACCCTCATTGTTCCCTTTACTTAGATTCAGGACACTAGTTTCAGATTCAATTTCTTCACTCTACATCTTAATGAACAATTCTATCATTTTATGGTCACTCTTCCCCAGGGCACAACAAGATTGTTAATTAATCCTTTCTCATTGCACAATATCCAGCCTAGGACAGCCTGCTCTCAAGTTGGTTCCTCAATGTATTGGTCGAAAAAAACATCAAATACACACTCCAGGAAATCCTCCTCCACAGTATTGTTGCTATTTCGGTTTGTCCAATCTATATATAGATTAAAGTCACCCATGATTACAATTGTACCCTTATTGCACGAGCCTCTAATCTCCAACAGGACTTTAAACTAGAAAGTGGTGGCGGGGGAGGGAAGGGTAAAACTCCAAGAAGTATGACTAATGGGAAACAAAGCAGCAGGTTAGCATGTGGGGGGGTGGATTCAACTTCATGGAAAATTATGAAAAAACTGAAAAGAAAGGAGAGCCCAGGAGAGGCTATTAAAGTCTCCAGAACACCAAATAGGATAAAGTGTTTGGAAAGGGCTAAGAATCTAACTTCAAGTACATCAGATAAAAGGATGACAATGAGAAAGGGGAAGGGAAATACAGGACTGAAGGTGCTTTATCTGAATGCACGCAGTATACGAAATAAGGTAAATGAGCTTGTGGCGCAGATTGAAATTGGCAGGTATGATGTGGTGGGCATCACGGAGACATGGCTGCAAGGGGATCAGGACTGGGAGCTAAATATCCAAGGATATACATCCTATCGAAAAGATAGGCAGGTTGGCAGAGTGGGTGGAGTTGCTTTGTTAGTAAGAAATGAAATTAAATTGATAGCAAGAAATGACGTAGGGTCAAATGATGTAGAATCTGTCTGGGTAGAGTTGAGGAACCGCAAAGGTGAAAAATCCATAATGGGAGTTATGTATAGGCCTCCGAACAGTAGGCAGGATGTGGGGCGCAAGATACACCAGGAGATAGAAAAGGCGTGTAAGAAAGGCAAGGTTACAGTGATCACGGGGGATTTCAATATGCAGGTAGACTGGGAAAATCAGGTTGGTAGTGGATCCCAAGAAAAGGAATTTGTGGAATGTCTACGAGATGGCTTTTTGGAGCAGCTTGTGGTGGAGCCCACTAGGGAACAGGCAATTCTAGATTTAGTGATGTGTAATGAGGCAGATTTGATAAGGGAGCTTAAGGTGAAGGAACCCTTAGGAGGAAGTGACCATAATATGATAGAATTTACCCTGCAATTTGAGAGGAAAAAACTGGAATCAGATGTAATGGTATTACAGTTGAATAAAGGCAACTACAGAGGCATGAGGGAGAAGCTGGCCAGAATTGACTGGGAGATGAGCCTAGCAAGAAAGACAGTGGAAAAGCAATGGCAGGAGTTTCTGGGAGTAATTTGGGAGACAGCAAAAATTCATCCCTAGGAAGAAGAAGCATACTAAAGGGAGGACAAGGCAACCATGGCTGACAAGGGAAATCAGGGACAGTATAAAAGCTAAAGAGAAAGCATAGAATGCGGCGAAGAGTAGTGGGAAACCAGGGGATTGGGAAGCCTACAAAGACCAACAGAGGACAACTAATAAAGAAATAAGGAGGGAGAAGATTAAATATGAGGGTAAACTAGCCAGTAATATAAAAGAAGATTGCAAGAGTTTTTTTTAGATATATAAAGGGTAAGAGAGAGGCAAAAGTGGACATTGGGCCGCTGGAAAATGACGCTGGAGAAGTAGTAGTGGGGAACAAAGAAATGGCGGAGGAACTGAATAGGTACTTTGCATCAGTCTTCACGATGGAAGACACGAGTAACATCCCCAAAGTTCAAGAGAGTTGGGGAGCAGAGGTGACTATGGTGGCCATTACCAAGGAGAAGGTGCCAGGAAAACTGAAAGGTCTGAAGGTGGATAAGTCACCTGGACCAGATGGATTACACCCCAGAGTTCTGAAGGAGATAGCTGAAGAGATAGTGGAGGCATTAGTGGTGATCTTTCAGGAATCACAGGAGTCAGGGAGAGTCCCAGAGGACTGGAAAATCGCTAATGTAACCCCCCTGTTTAAGAAGGGAGTGAGGCAAAAGACGGGAAATTACAGGCCGATTAGCCTGACCTCGGTCGTTGGTAAGATTTTAGAGTCCATTATTAAGGATGAGATTTCAGAATACTTGGAAGTGCATGGTAAAATAGGGAAAAGTCAGCGTGGTTTCATCAAGGGGAGGTCATGCCTGACAAATATGTTAGAATTCTTTGAGGAGGTAACGAGTAGGTTAGATAAAGGAGAGCCAATGGATGTTATCTACTTGGACTTCCAGAAGGCCTTGGACAAGGTGCCGCACAGAAGGCTGCTCAGTAAGATAAGAGCCCAGGGTGTTAGAAGCAAGGTACTAGCATGGATAGATGATTTGCTGTCTGGCAGGAGGCAGAGAGTGGGGATAAGGGGGTCCTTCTCAGGATGGCGGCCGGTGACTAGTGGAGTTCCGCATGGGTCAGTGTTGGGACCACAACTTTTCACTTTATACATTAATGATCTAGATGAAAGAACTGAGGGCATCCTGGCTAAGTTTGCAGATGATACAAAGATAGGTGGAGGGACAGGTAGTATTGAGGAGGCGGGGAGGCTACAGAAGGATTTGGACAGGTTAGGAGAATGGGCAAAGAAGTGGCAGATGGAATATAACGTGGGGAAGTTTGCACTTTGGTAGAAAGAATAGAGGCATAGACTATTTTCTAAATGGGGAGAGAATTCAGAAATCTGGAGTGCAAAGGGACTTGGGAGTTCTAGTCCAGGATTCTCTTAAGGTTAACTTGCAGGTTGAGTTGGTAGTTAGGAAGGTAAATGCAAATGTTGGCATTTATTTCGAGAGGACTAGAATATAAAAGTAGGGATGTGCTGCTGAGGCTTTATAAGGCTCTGTTCAGACCACATTTAGAATATTGTGAGCAATTCTGGGCCCCATATCTCAGGAAGGATGTTCTGGCCCTGGAGAGGCTCCAGAGGAGGTTCACAAGAACGATCCCAGGAATGAAAGGCTTAACATATGAGGAATGTTTGAGGACTCTGGGTCTATACTCGATGAAGTTTAGAAAGATGAGGGGGGGATCTGATTGAAACTTACAGAATACTGAAAGACCTGGATAGAGTGGACGTGGGGAAGATGTTTCCATTAGTAGGAGAGACTAGGACCCGAGGGCACAGCCTCAGAGTAAAGGGAAGACCTTTTAGAACAGAGATGAGGAGAAACCTCTTTAGCCAGAGAGTGGTGAATCTATGGAATTCATTGCCACAGAAGGCTGTGGAGGCCAGGTCATTGAGTGTATTTAAGACCGAGATAGATAGGTTCTTGATTGGTAAGGGGATCAAAGGTTACGGGGAGAAGGCGGGAGAATGGGGTTGAGAAACTTATCAGCCGTGATTGAATGGTGGAACAGACTCGATGGGCCGAATGGCCTAATTTCTGCTTCTATGTCTTATGGTCTGTGTAATACTTTCCTTTACATCCCTGTTACTGTTTGGGGGTCCCACCAATTTTTCCTGCCCCTTGGTGTTTCTTATCTCCACCCAAACAGATTCTACATCATGATTTTCCTAGCCAACATCCTTCCTCATTATTGCATCAATTTCCTCTTTTACTAATAATGCTCCCCCACCTCCTTTCCCTATTTGTCTGTCCTTCCTAAATATTGAATACTCCTGGATGTTCAGCTCTCATCCTTGGTCACCCTGCAGCCATGTCTCCGTAACTGCAACTATATCAAAACCGTTTATATCTATTTGTGCTGTTAATTCATCTGCCTTATTGCGGATGCTCCGCACATTAAGATACAATGTCTTTAGACTTGTCTTTTTAACCTTGTTAATCATCTTTGCTTTATTTTGCACTATGATCCCATTTGTTTATCACCTGTGTTTTTTCTACCTTCCACTTTTGCTTCTTACTTTTCTGTCTTTTGTTTCTATTCTTGTTTCCCCCTCCTCTGTCTCCCTGCTCAGGTTCTCATCCACCTGCCATTCCAGTTTAAACCCTCCTCGACCACACTAGCAAACACCCACCCAAGGACATTTGTCCGGGTCCTGCACAGATGCAACCTGTCCTGTTTGTATTGGTCCCACCTTCCCCAGAACCAGTCCCAATGTCCCAGGAATCTGAATCCCTCCCCTCTACACCATTTCTTCAGCCATGTACTCATCTAATATATCCTGTTATTTCTACTGTCACTAGCACGTGGCACTGGTAGGGATCCTGAGATTACTACCTTTGAGTTCCTACTTTTTATTTTACATCCTAACTCCCTATATTCAGTTGTAGGACCTCATCCCTTTTTTTTTACCTATGTCGTTTGTACCAATATGTACCATCACCACTGGCTGTTTGCCCTCCCCCTTCAGAATGCCCTGCAGCCTCTCTAAGACATCCTTGATCCTGGCACCAAGGAGGCAATATACCATCTTGAAGTCTCTTTTGCAACTGTCAAAATGCCTGTCTGTTCCCCTCACTATTGAATTCCCTATCATTATAGCCCTGCCACTCTTCTTCCTCCCCTCTTGTGCAGTAGAGCCATCAATGGTGCCATGGACTTGGCTCCTGCTGCTTTCCCCTGAGAAGTTGTCCCCTGCAATAGCATCCAAAACAGTATATCTGTTAGAGAGGTGGGCGGCCACAGGGGACTCCTGCAATGCCTGCCTTCCTCTACTCTGCCTGGTAGTCGCCCATCCCCTTTCTGCCTGTTCAGTCTTTACCTGTGGTTTGAGCACCTCACTGAACGTGCTGTCCATGACAATTTTAGCATTGCAGATGCTCTACAGTGAATCCACAGCTCCAGCTCCAAAATGCAGTTAGCCAGTAGCTGTAACTGGACATACTTCCTGCACATGTGGTCGCCAGGGACACTGGGAGGGTTCATGACTTCCCACATTGCGCAGGAGGAGCATATCATGGATATGAGCTCTGCTGCCATGACTTCCCTTTAGATTAAGCTTGTTAGTTACTCCCTTTAAAGAATATTAACTACGCTAGGGGCATTATTGCACTCCAAACACTCCCACTACAGTCCAAAGTCCTCACATTATTTCGTTTAAGCTAATGGACTACAGCAGTTTAATTAGTAGAAAATGTAGAAGTACTCGCCTGACCCTACTTGCCAATCAGCTGCCTCCCCTGAGTTGTATCACTTTTTGAATCGTGATGTCGCTTCGAACTCTGCCACTTCAAAGTCCTGAGGGTACACCTCTCCTCTCCAATCTCAGCCTCTGTTTTTCATGCTCTTTTACACTGCCCTTGCTGCCCTCTCCTTTCCAGTCTAAAACTCACCTCTTTCCAATCCTAACAGCAACTTTTAGTTAATTGCTAAATTAAAGAAAGACTAGGCTTTAGATAGAATTTAACCTTTAATTTAACCCTTAAACTCCCTCAGTCACCAGTCTCCACTGATGCTTTCTACTGCAGCCAAACACAGCACTCCAGTGCTGCACCTGCAAGCTTTCTTTCAGTGATTGGTGTACAAGGACACCCAGGTCCATTTGTACATCAACATTTCCCAATCAGCTTTTAAACAATACTTTGCCATTCTGTTTTTCCTACCTAATGCATAACTTCACACTTATCCACGTTATACTGAACCTGACATATATTTGCCCACTCACTCAGCCTGTCTAAATCACCTTGAAGCTTTTTAATGCTGTCCTCATTGTTCACAGTCCCATCAAATTTCATGTTGTCAGCAAACTTGGAAATATTACATTTAGTTCCCTCATCCAAATCGTTGATATATCTTGTGACTAGCTGGGGCCCAAACATTGACCCCTGTACTGGTACCCAACTAGTTACCACCTACCACTCCAAAAAAGACCCATTTATTCTTACTCTCTATTTCCTGTCTGCTAACCAATTCTCAATCTATGCCAACATATTACCCCCACTCCCATATGCTTTAATTTTGCTCATTAATCTCTAATGTGGCACTTTATCAAAAACTTTCTGAAAATCAAAATACACCACATCCACTGGCTCTCCCTTATCTATTCTGCTAGCTGTGTCCTCAAAGAACTCCAGTAGTTTTGTCAAAAATGATTTCCCTTTCATAAATCCATGTTGAGTTTGTCCAATCCTGTTGATATTTTCTAAGTGTCTTGTTATCACATCCTTCAGAATAGGCTGTAGCATTTTCCCTACTATTGATGTTAGGCTAACCAGTCTGTAATTCACTGTTTCTTTCCTTCCCTTTTTTTAAATAGTGGAGTGACATTTGCTACCCTCCAATCTGCTGGGATTATCCCAGAATCTACAGAATTTTGGAAGATGACAACCAACATATCCACTATTTCCATGGCCACTTCCTTTAGTACCCTGGGATGTAGATTATCAGGCCCTGGGGATCTACTGGCTTTCAGTCCCATTAATTTCTCCAACATTATTGCTTTATTAATACTAATTTCCTTCAACTCCTCCTTCTCACTAGACCTTTGGTTTCCTGGAATTTCTGGGAAGTTATTTGCATCTTCCTCCATGAAGACAGAACTAAAATAGTTTAATTGCTCTGCCATTTCCTTGTCCACTATTATAAATTCTCCCAAATCAGACTGTAAGGGACCTACATTTGTCTTCACTAATCTTTTTCTTTTTACATGCTTAGAGGAGCTTTTACAGTCTGCTTTTATGTTGAAAGTTTACTCTCATACTCTATTTTTCCCCTCTTAATCAACCTCTTGGTCCCCTTTTGCTGAATTCTAAACTGTTCCCAATCTTGCTACTTTTTCTAGCAACTTTATATAACTCCTCTTTGGATCTAACACTATCCTTAACTTCTTTTGTTAGCCATGGTTGGGCCACTTTTCCTGTTGTGTTTATGTGCCAGAAAGGAATGTATAACTGTAGCAATGCATACATTTGTTCCTTAAATATTAGCCATTGCCTATCCACCATCATGCCTTTTAATGAAGTTCCCCAATCTATTTTAGCCAACTCACAACTCATACCTTCATAGTTTCCTCTGTTAAGATTTAGGACCGCAGTTTCAGATCAGACTATTTCACTTTCCATCCTAATGAAGTGCTCTATTATGTTATGGTCACTGTTTCCTAAAGGGCCCCATACCACAAGATAATTAACTCCTTCCCATTGCACAATACCAAATCTAGGATAGCCTGTCCGCAAGCATTACCCATGCCTCCCTGTCGCTTGCCATTTCAACACACCACCCTGCTCTCATGCCCACATGTCCGTCCTCGGCCTGCTGCATTGTTCCAGTGAAGCTCAACGCAAACTGGAGGAACAGCACCTCACCTTGCGATTAGGCACTTTACAGCCTTCCGGACTTAACATTGAGTTCAACAATTTCAGATCATGAACTCTCTCCTCCATCCCCAGCCCCTTTCTGATCCCCCTTTTTCCAATAATTTATAATATTTTTACAAATATATTTTTCTTTTCCCTCCTTTTTTAAAATTTATTTCGATCTATTGTTTCATCACTACCTTTTAGCTCACTTCAATTCCTTCCCCCCACACCCACTGGGGCCATCTGCCACTTGCTCATCTTGCTTTCTACCCTTAATGTCCCCATTAGCACATCCTTTAGATAATATCACCACCGTTAACACCCCTTTGTCCTTTTGTCTATGACATCTTTGGCAGTCTCTTCTTGGCCTCCACCAAGGCCACTGGCCCCCTATTGAGCTCTACCTGTCCCATCCACCCCTCTCTACCAACTTATATTTCATCTCATTTCTATATGTCTTAGTTCTGATGAAGGGCCATATGGACTCGAAACGTCAATTGTATCCCTCTCCGCAGACGCTGTCAGACCTGCTGAGTTTTTCCAGGTATTTTCATTTTTGTTCTAGATTTCCAGCATCCGCAGTATTTTGCTTTTAAATAGGATGGTTTGTATCCTGGTCAGTTCCTCGACACACTGATCGAAAACACCATCTTGTACACGCCCCAGGAATTCACTCGCCATGGTATTATTGCTGACTTGATTTGCCCTCACACCTATATGAACATATGAAATAGGAGCAGAATTAGGCCATTCGGCCCCTCGAGTCTGCTACACAGCTCCCCCATTGTCGGAGAAATTTCCAAGCCTGGCTGTGAAAAAGAAACTGAGACTAGAATGCTTTGGTAGAGACAGTTTATTGCTCACAACCAAGCTTTCTTCTCCACTCTTTCACAATCTCCCCCAGTGCTGGCTGACTCTTCTTCATATACAGTTCGAGTATAATTAACTAATCAATACCCAACATTTGTTCACCTTATTACCTTAAACTACTAGGTATTTATCATCCATCAACAGAACCTATCAGATGCTAACACCTATACCTGCAGCTATTCAGCTGTGTCAGTCACATCACCCAAACGCAGCGCAACATAGTCACTGACATCCTGTTCTTCCTCTTGCAGGGCAAGGTGGCCCATAGCCACCAAAAGCAAAGAACTGGTGGGGTAAGAATGACTGCATCTCCTGAGCCCTCTGGAGGAAATGGTCCCCCCTATCATTGGGCTGGCTGCAACAGAATCTTTCCTTCCGTCTAGCCACATATCTTGGTCATTCATAACAAATGGGTGCCCCTGAACTAAGACACAAGCTGGCCCTCATTGCAATCTGAAATAAATAAAACACACTCGTTATCAACAATCGTGTCCATTAATATTTATCCCCAAACCAACATGACTAAAAACAGGCGATCTGCTTCTTATCACATTGCTGAATGTGGGAGCTTGCTCTGCACCAACTGGCTGCCATGTTTCTTAGATGACAGCGGTGACTTCAAAAGCACTTCATTGCTATAAGGCACTTCAGGATGTCCTGAGGTCAGGAAAGGTGCTATACAAATGCAAAGTCTTTCTTTCTTCTACTATGTTGGCAGATGTGGCTCGCATGGTCATCTGAAAGTCTCACTTTTCCCAGTGACAACGGAGTACTTACCTTCAGTTTGTGGCAGGTGCAGTTGGTTGACTGCCAAGGAACCTTTTAAACGTGCTTTCTCACCAGATGATGTGGTGGTCTCACAACCTTCGGCTTCAATGTGTTTGAGAGGCAGGTTATTCCCAAGTAAGGTTGTTAGTTCTGTCTTAACGTGCATCCTAAACCCCCTTTCCACTGATGCAAAAGCAGGAGTACAATTCATCCATCAACAAGGTTTTTCTCTCTTGGGTTGTGCCTCAAAAGAATTACTAGTCTGTATATAAAATCGCTCGAAGAGGCCAAGGTCAGAGATCATTCAAGTATGGCATAACACACAATTATTGCATCTAACAACCATAAAATATTTGCAAAAGAAAAAAAAAACTGAGAACTCTCCTTAACCAGAAACATGTGGAAAAGATCAAATTTAAATAACGCTGAAATTGTAAATTATAGGCCATGAGTTGTTATTTTGACAATGAAGTGACCTGTCACCTCACAAACCCAAACTGTATATATTATTTCCTTTTAGGTTCTTTTTAAAGATTTAGTACAGTTGCTCTTCTCTTCATCTTAATTCAGTTTTCCTACATTTAACTTCAGTATTAGTTTTTGTTAACTGGCAGTTTAAACACTTCCACATGTTTTCACATATAGGAATTACTTGAAAATTTAGCACAGTCAACTGACATTGCCAACATTTCCACGGGGCTGTTCTAATTTCCCACCATAATGTGGTAGACGATTGGTGGAATCCAAGAAAAATGGTTCAAAAGGCCATTCCAGGGCTTTACAAACTCAGCTGAAGTTAGAGTGAGAGGTCGGGGAAACCTCACAGAAATTTCTGAATCACAAAAATGTAAATTTCAGCCCATTGTTTTGTTATGCTTATCAGCAGTAGTTGCATGAGATGATACCTACTGTTCAAAAACTATATTGCATATGAGATATGAAAATGGAAAGTTGAAAGAAATATCTTACACTTTTGGTATTCAAGCTCCATTTTGTTCATTTTTTCTTAAATGTCCTTTTCCTATCCTAATTGTGCTGTCATGCACTGTGACACTGATACTTTAATTGGCCATTCTTCTTGCTTGAACCTAATTAGTTTTGGCAGGGATTGAAGGAATTGACTAATCAATCATTTATTTTATTTTCTCCAACAATCCTGTGTCTCACTTGACTTAGCGTCATAGAATCATTTGCAACATAGAAGGAGGCCATTCAACCCATCAAGTTCATGCTGACTCCCACCGGAGCAATCCAGTCCCAGCCACTCACCTACTCGATCCCCATAGCCCTGCTAGTTGGGCTGATGATTTTCATTCTGTTGTGTCTGGGGCCACTCTGTAAATCTTGACACATTCCCAGAGATTCCCCAAAATGCAGATAACCCTGTTGGCCACCTAAGGTGCTATTATTTTCCAAATGTTTTTATTTAGTATGTATCAACATAAATTACCAGTAATTGTCAGTAAATCAATAAATACAGATAAAACAGAAACACTGAAGTTTTGTTCATCTATTCAAGCCTTTATATGCAGACCTTGGCAATATCTAAGTATGAAATAAAATGAAACTCACATCATAATTGACTTTCAACAATTTAAAGCTGATAAATATGATAATTTTTGGGATAATGGTGGCTGTTTCAGTCTTCTTTGACAGTCCTAGTGCAAGTGCATGGCTATGAAAAGGGACTGTTTAAATCCAAGTTCCTCTTTGCCCTTTAGACATCAAATCGGTATGTATATATTAACTTGTATGCTTTTTATGTGTCTTTGTGTGTGAGTCTGCCTAGGTAGTTGCATCAAGTGAGCACTGAATTATGCTCAGCTATGGTCCTCCTCCATAATGATCAAAAACCTGCCAATACTAGAACACCTTCCTAACAGCACTGTGGGTGTATCTCTGGGGAGTGCAGCCATGCTCATGGCACTGAGAGTGGCTCAGTTGCATAGTGGGGGAGGAAAAAGAGGGGAAGAGCAATTGTGGTAGGAGACTTGTTAGTAAGGGGAAGAGACAGGCGTTTCTCTGGCTGTAGGCGTGACTCCAGGACGATGTGTTGCCTCCCTGGTGCCAGGGTCAAGGATGTCACTGAACGGCTGCAGGGCATTCTAAATGGGGAGGGCAAACAGACAGGGCATGTGGTACGTATTGGTATCAACCAACATAGGTAGAAAGAGGGATGAAGTCCTGTAAGCAGAATTTAGGGAGCTAGGAAGCAGATTGAAAAGTAGGACATCAAAGGTAGTAATCTCTGGGTTACCTCCGGTGCCACGCACTAGTGAGCATAGACATAGGAGTTTAGTCCAGATGAATGCGTGGCTGGACAGATGGTGCAAGAGGGAGGGCTTTAGATTTCTGGGACATTGGGATCGTTTCTGGGCGTGGTGGGACCTGTACAAAGCAGACGGGTTGTACCTGAAACTGAATGGGGCCAACATCCTTGCGGGGAGGCTTGCTTGTGCTGTTGGGGAGGGTTTAAACTAACTTGGCAGGGGAATGGGATCCTGAAAGGAGGTTCAGCAGGGGGAGATGCACAGCCAAAATTAGAAGAGAGAGGAAATGAGTCTGGAAGGCATAGAAATTATAGGCCAGTTAAGGCACAAGGGAGCTTGGCAAGGTTGGGTGGTATTTATTTTAATGCAAGGAATCTGATAAGGCAGATGAGTTGAGGGCACAAATTAACACATGGAAGTATGATATCATTGCTGTCACAGAGATATGGTTGAGAGAGGGGCAGGATTGACAGTTCAATATTCCAGGATATATGGTCTTCAGGCGAGAGAGGGAAGGAGGTAAAAGAGGAGGGGGTATCGCAATATTGATCAAGGAATCAATTACAGCAGTAAGGAGGGGTGACATCTCAGAAGGCTGCTCAAATGAAGCCATATGGGTAGAACTGAAAAACAAAAAAGGAGCAATCACATTGCTGGGAGTGTACTATAGGCCCCCAAACAGTCAGAGAGAAATTGAAGAGCAGATATGTAGGCAAATTTCAGAGAAGTGTAAAAATAATAGGGTAGTAGTAGTGGGGGATTTCAACTTCCCCAACATTGACTGGTTCATCATAGTGTGATAGGTTTAGAGGGAGTGGAATTCTTAAAATGCATCCAGGAGAGCTTTTTAAGCCAGTACGTAGAAGGTCTTACAAGAGAGGGGGCGTTCCTGGACTTAATTTTAGGGAATGAAGCCAGGCAAGTGGTAAAGGTATCAGTGGGGGAGCATCATAACTCCATTAGATTCAAGGTTGTTTTGGAAAAGGACAAGGAAGGGCCAGAAATCAGAATTCTAAATTGGGGGAAGGCTGATTTTAATAAGACCAGATATGATTTGGCCAGAGTGGACTGGGAGCAGCTACTTTAAGGTAAATCTGCATCAGAGCAGTGGGACTCATTCAAGAAGGAAATAGGGAGAGTACAGGGCCAACATATTCCAGTAAAAATAAAAGGTGGGACCAACAAATCTAGGGAACCCTGGATGTCGAGGGATATACAGGATTGAATAAAGAGAAAAAGGAAGGCTTATGGCAGATACCGAGGGATCAAAACAGCGGAAGCCCTAGAGGAGTCAGAATGTGTAGGGGGGAACTTAAAAAGGAAATTAGGAGAGCAAAAAGGGGGCATTTTCCTTAATTTTACCTGCCAAAGTTATTTTACAAGTACATTAAGAGTAAGAGGATAACTAGGGAAAGAATGGGGCCCATTAAGGACCATAGTGGTAATTTGTGTGTGGAGCCGGAAGGTTTTAAATGAATACTTTGTGTCGGTGCTCACAAGTGAGAGGGACGACGTGGGTATGGAAATCAGGCAGAAGGACTGTGATATAATTAAACAAATTAGCATAGAAAGGGAGGAGGTTCTAAGTGGTCTGGCAGGCTTAAATTAGATTAATCTCCAGGCCCGGATGAAATGCATTCCTGGCTGTTGAGTGAGGCAAAGGAGATAGCAGGGGCGCTGGCAATAATTTTCAATACATCTCTGGCCACAGGAGAGGTCCCAGAGGACTGGAGGACAGCCAATGTGGTACCGTTATTCAAGAAGGGAGGAAGGGATAAACCCGGAAACTACAGGCCAGTCAGTCTAAACTCAGTGGTGGATGAACTATTGGAAGCAATTCTGAGGGACAGAATTAATCTACACTTGGAGAGGCAGGGATTAATCAGTCAGCATGGTTTTGTTAAGGGGAGGTCATGTCTGACCAATTTGATTGAATTTTTCAAAGGGGTGACCAGGAGTGTAGATGAGGGCAATGCATTTGACATAGCGTACTTGGACTTCACCAAGGCTTTTGACAAGGTCCCACATGGGAGACTAATAACGAAGGTAAGAGCCCATGGGATCCAAGGCAATTTGGCAAATTGGGCCCAGAATTAGTTGAGTGGCAGGAAGCAGAGGGTGATTGTCGAGGGGTGTTTTTGTGACTGGATGCTTGTGTCCAGTGGGGCTCCACAGGGATCGGTTTTGGGTCCCTTCCTGTTTGTAGTATATATAAACGATTTAGACTTGAATGTAGGAGGGTTGATCAGTAAGTTTGCGGATGACATCAAAATTGGTGGGGTGGTAAATAGTGAGGAGGATAGCCTTAGATTACAGGAGGATATAAACAGGCTGGTCAGATGGGCTGATCAGTGGCAAATGGAGCTTAATCCGGATAAGTGTGAGGTGATGCACTTGGGCAGGGCAAACAAAGCACGGGAATACACGATGAATGGTAGGACCCTGGGAAGTACCGAGGGTCAGAGGCACCTTAGTGTGCATGTCCACCAGTCTCTTAAGGTAGCGGGATAGATAGATAAGGTGGGTTAAGAAGACATATGGGATATTTGCCTTTATTAGCCGAGGCATAGAATATAAGAGCATGGAAGTTATGCTGGAACTGTATAAAACACTGGTTAGGCCACATCTAGAGTATTGCATGCAGTTCTGGAATCCGTATTATAGGAAGGATGTGATTGCACGAGACAGAGTGCAGAGGAGATTTACTAGGATGTTGCCTGGGCTGGAGAGTTTTAGTTATGAGCAGAGATTGGATAGACTGGGGTTATTTTCCTTGGAGCAGAGGAAATTGAGGGGGGACATGATTGAGGTGTATACATTTATGAGGGGCATAGATAGGGTAGACAGGAAGGAACCTTTCCGCTTGGTGCAGGGATCAATAACCAGGAGGCATAGATTTAAGGTAAGGGGCAGGAGGTTTAGAGGGGATGTGAGGAAGAATCTTTTCACCCAGAGGGTGTTGAGAACCTGGAACTCAGTGCCTGTAAAGGTGGTAGGGGCAGAATCCCTCATAACATTTAAGAAGTATTTGGATGTGCACTTGCGATACCATGGCATACAAGGCTATGGGCCTAGTGCTGGAAAATAGGATTAGAATAGTTCAGTACTTGTTTGACCGGCACAGACTCGAAGGGCCTTTTTCTGTGCTGCAGACCTCTATGACTCTATGACATCACATGGACTACAACAGTTCAAGAAGGCAGTTCACCATCACCTTATCCAGGGCAATGAGGGATGGGCAATAAGTTCTGGCTATGCATGCAATGCTCACATCTTCTTGGGGAAAAAAACTTACTACGTTCAAGCAAGCAGGAGAGATGATATCTTGGAGTGGGCATCGAATGAAGCTTTGTGGGTAGAGTTTAGGAATAAAAAAGGGGCAGCCACATTATTATGTGTTTATTATAGACCCCCAGATAGTCAGCGGGAAATTGAGGAGCAAGTATGTGCACAATTTGTGGAGGTGTGTAAAAACAATAACAATAGGGTAATTATATTAGGTGATTTCAACTTTCCCAACATTAATTGGGATAGACATAGTGTTAGGGGCTTGGATGGAGTGGATTTCTTGAAATGTGTACAGGAGAACTTTTTAGGTCAACATGTAGAGGGTCCAACAAGGGACAGTGCATTGTTGGACCTAATTCTGGGGAATGAAGCCGGGCAGATGGCTGGGGTGGTGGTGGGCGAGAATTTTATCGATAGCGACCACAACATGGTACAATTTAAGTTTGTTATGGACAGAGAAATCGACAAGTTGCAAAAAAATGTTTTGGATTGGGGGAGAGTGGATTTTAGTAAAATAAGGCAGGAAGGTAGACTGGGAACAATTACTTGTGGGGAAATCTACAGAGGAACAGTTCAAAAAGGAAATGGGGAGGGTACAGGCTCAACATGTTCCCTCTAGTGTGATAGGAAGGAGTAACAAGCCCAGAGAACCATGGAAGACCAGAGATATTCAGATTACGATGAGAAGGAAAAGAGAGGCTTTTAGCAGCTACATGGGAAGCAAATCATCAGAGGCATTAGTAGAGTACAGATAGTGCAGGGTGGAGTTTAAAAAAACAATTAGGAGAGCAAAGAGAGGATATGAGAAAGCTCTGGCTGGTAAAAGTAGGGAAAATCCCAAGATATTCTATAAGTATGTCATTGGGAAGAGGATAACCAGGGAAAAAGTAGGGCCCATAAGGGACCAAGGGGGCAATCTATGGGTGAAGCCCGAGGACGTAGCTAGAGTGTTGAATGAATACTTCACCCAAGAGAATGAGGATGAGGGTATCGAAGTTGGGGAGGGAGACTGCGAGGTTCTTAAGCAAATTGATATAGGGAGTGACAAGGTATTGGAGGTGTTGGGAGGCTTAAAAGTGGACAAATCTCCAGGTCCAGGTGATTTGTGTCCTCGACTGCTGAGGGAGGCAAGGGAGGAGATCGCAGGGGCTCTGACCCAAAATTTTAATTCCTCTCTGGCCACGGGGGAGGTGCCAGATGACTGGAGAACAGCTAATGTGGTTCCGCTATTTAAGAAGGTTTGTAGAAATAAGCCAGGGAACTACAGGCCAGTGAGCTTCACGTCAGTGGTAGGGAAACAATTGGAGAAAGTTCTGAAGGAGAGAATCTATCTCCACTTCGATAGGCAAGGTTTGATCAGGGGTAGTCAGCATGGCTTTGTCAGAGGGAGGTCATGCCTAACAAATTTGATTGAATTTTTAGAGGAGGTGACCAGGTGTGTAGATGAGGGTAGTGCAATTGATGTAGTTTATATGGATTTCACCAAAGCCTATGACAAGGTCCCAATGGGAGACTTATAAAGAAGGCAAATCCACATGGGATACAGGGTAATTTGATAAGGTGGATTCAAAATTGGCTTAGTTGTAGGAGGCAGAGGGTGCTGACAGGAGGATGCTTTAGTGACTGGAAGCCAGTGTCCAGTGGCATACCACAGGTATCTGTGCTGGGTCCCCTATTATTTGTCATTTATATAAACAACATAGATGACTATGTGGGGGGTAGGCACAAAGATTGGCCGGGTAGTTAACAGTGAGGTTGAGTGTCTTGGGCTACAGGAAGATATAGACAGGATGGTCAAATGGGCAGATAAGTGGCAGATGGAATTTAACCCTGAAAATTGTGAGGTGATACATTTGGAAGGAGTAATTTGACAAGGAAGCATTCAATAAATGGTATGATACTAGGAAGTTCTGAGGAACAAAGGTACCTTGGCATGTGTGTTCATAGATCTCTGAAGGCGGAGGGGCATGTTAGTGGGGTGGTGAAAAAGGCATATTGGACACTTGCCTTTATCAATCAAGGCATAGTTTACAAAAGTAGGGAGGTCATGTTGGAGTTGTATAGAACCTTGGTGAGGCCACAGCTGGAGTACTGTGTGCAGTTCTGGTCACCACATTACAGGAAGGATGTGATTGCCCTGGAGTGGGTGCAGAGGAGATTCACCAGGATGTTGCCTGGGATGAAACATTTAAGTTATAAAGAGAGGTTGGATAGACTTGGGTTATTTTCGTTGGAGCAGAGAAGACTGAGGGGCGACCTGATTAAGGCGTACAAGATTATGAGGGGCAGGGTGGATAGGGGGCAGCTGTTCCCATTAGTTGAAGGGTCTGTCAAAAGGGAGCGTAAGTTCAAGATGAGGGACAGGAGGTTTAGGGGGGATATGAGGAAAAACTTTTTTAACCAGAGTGTGGTGACGGTCTGGAATGCACTGCCTGGGAGGGTGGTGAATGTGAGTTGCCTCACATCCTTTAAAAAGTACCAGGATGAGAACTTGGCACGTCATAACATTCAAGGCTATGGGCCAAGTGCTGGTAAATGGGATTAGGTAGGTAGGTCAGGTGTTTCTCACGTGTTGGTGCAGACTCGATGGGCCGAAGGGCCTCTTCTGCACTGTGATTTTGTGATTCTTTGGAAAGGTCCCAGGGCTGTCTATTCCTGTTGTATGTGCAAAATGCAAGGTGGGCCCCTTCCAGACTTCCAAAACACGCAACCAACTCCTGAACAACTTTGCCCAGGGTTTTTATGTTTTCACACAGGGTTCAGGCTTGTAGTGCAGTTTGTAAGCCGCAATGGTATGCAGGAGGAGTGCAGGTGCAGAGGCTGACTGGCTATATCGCCCATTTTGGTTCTTGGAGTCAGAAGCCCAGCTCCCAATATCATTTAAAGGCCCCCTAAACTTCACCCCTCACCTTTTACCCCAACTCACCCCCATGCCATCCAATGCCCCTCTATGCCTCTTCCATGCCCCCTCAGATCACCCATGCCCCCTTCATATCTCCCAACCCTCCCCAGGCCCCCTCTAAGCCCCCTCAGATCACCCATCCTTCCTCAGATCCCACAAGCCCTCTCCATGCCCACTCAGACCCCCATGCCACCATTTCCCCCTTGCTTCCTCCACAGCCCCTCATCCAGTATCCACTATACACAGTACAAATGCTGGTGTAAAAGAATTAAGCCTGTGACAATCTAATAAAATTCTCATTTAGAAATCTATCATTGATACTGAAAAGAAAATACTGTACTCCTGGAGAAAAACATGTTTAATCCCTTAAGTGGTTATTAAGTTATGTAAACAAACAGCCATATATTCAGAAACTACATCAAAGGCATAATATGTATGACAGCCTCTTTAAACTGTCAATCATTCCCCTGAGCATCTGTGTCAGTAGGCCACCTGCTGAGCTCAGGCTATTATCAGCTCTTGGAACATCTTTCTACATTTTTGAATGCATTATGGCACTTTCTCCAATGGAAAATGTACCGTAACGCATGCCAACACTTATACAATGCTGGTCAATATAATGGTCAACTTGGCTTTTCAGGACTGATGCCCATGATAAAGCATTGTATTAAAAAGTCATACCCCAACATCTAATACAAGATCTTAACTATCAGAATGCTCCCGACTCCTCTACAGGTGGTCATGAACTTCAAAGAGGCACGTTTTGAGGGATTCGAAAACACTCACTAAGCACATGGAAATAGTGTAACGGAGGAAATACAAATGTAACTCCATTATTCAAAAAGGGAGGGAAACAGAAAGCAGGAAACTACAGGCCAGTTAGCTTAACATCTGTCATAGGGAAAATGTTAGGAGTTATTATGAAAGAAGCTATAGTAGGGCACTTGGATAAGTTGAAGGTAATCAGGCAGAGTCAACATGGCTTTGTGCAAGGGAAATCATGTTTAACCAACTTATTGGAGTTCTTAGAGGGAGTAATATGTGCTGTAGATAAAGGGGAACCTGCAGGCATACCGGACTTAGAGTTCCAGAAGGCATTTGCTAAAGTGCTACATCAAAGGCTATTGTGGAAAATAAAAGCTCATGGTATAGGGGGTAATATATTGGCATGGACAGAAGATTGGCTGGCTAACAGGAAGCATAAATGAGTCTTTTTCAGGTTGGCAAGGTGTAACGAGTGGTGTGCCACAGGGATCAGTGCTGGGACCTCAACTCTTTACAATTTATATAAATGACTTGGATGAATGGATGGAAAGGGTGGTTGCCAAATTTGCTGATGACACAAAGATAGGTAGGAAAGTAAGTTGTGAAGAAGACAAAAGGAGGCTACAAAAAGATATAGGTAGGTTAAGTGAGAAGGCAAAGATCTGGCAGATGGATTATAATGTGGGAAATGTGAAATTGTCCATTTTGACAGAAGGAATAAAAGAGAAACATAAACAAAATGGTGAGATATTGCAGAGCTTTGAAATGCAGAGGGATCTGGGTGTCTTTGTGCATGAATCGCAAAAGGCTAGTGTGCAAGTACAGCAAGTAATTAGGAAAGCTAATAGAATGTTATCATTTATTGTGAGGGGAATTGAATACAAGAGTAGGGAGATTGTGCTTCAGTTGTACAGAGCACTAGTGAGACCACATCTGGGGAACTATGTACAGTATTGGCCACCTTATTTAAGGAAGAACATAAATGTGTTGGAAGCAGTTTAGAGAAGATTTACCAGACTAATACCTAGAATGGACGGGCGGGTTGTCTTATAAGGTAAGGTTGGACAGGCTAGGCTTGGATTTGCAGGAGTTTAGAAGGGGTAACTTGATTGAAACATATAAGTTCCTGAGAGGCCTTGACAGGGTGGATGTGGAGAGGATGTTTCCTCTTGGAGAATCTAGAACTAGGGGTCACTGTTTAAAAATAAGAATTCGCCTGTTTGAAATGGAGGGGAAGTGAAATTTTTTCTCTCAGGGGATCTAGAATCTTTGGAACTCTCTTCCTGAAAAGGTGGTGGAAGCAGGGTCTTTGAATATTTTTAAGGTAGCGGTGGATAGGTTCTTGGTATGCAGGGGAGTGACAGCTTATCGGCGGTAGGTGGGATGCAGATTTGAGGTTACTATCAGATCAGCCATGATCTTATTAAATGGCGGAGCAGGCTCGAGGGGCCGAATGGTCTACTCATGCTCCCTGTTCGTATGATGGTATGTTCCTGTGGTTCTCACAATGGGGTCCCCAGCCCTGGAAGAGGTGTGTGTGCATTTTGCACCCGAGATCTTCCCAACCTGTGAAATGGCTGCACAAAAATGGTGTGGGCTTGGGAAGGCCCAGGAAAATTGTTTTGCTTGCAATAACATCTATGTTCTGCATTTTGCGAGCTGATTTCAGCCCCCATGAGGAGACGAAAATCCGGGCCCCAGTGTCACACGACTACGCTGTCAGGAGAGGAGCAGAGGCAATTTGAAGATAGCAACAACACGAAGCTTGAATACCACAACAATAAGATGATATTTCTTTGAATGTTTATGTAGCAACTGTGGGTGTAGCCTCTTCTGCTGTCTATCAGGGATCACGTGATGTTCCAGGAAGCTCTGACCAATGAGCTCTAAGCGCAGGCAATCCGGGGGCTTGGGGTTTCCTGATGAGAGTCCTGATCAAGCATGTAGCACCTGAAAAGCTCTCTGTAATAAAGATTATCTGTTTCTTGTTGAAAGCTGTCCACTCTGTAAAGTCATTGCATTTGGCGACGAGGCTAAAATAGCTCTGCTGCTGTACCTCACCTTGTTAGCATGATACATTGACTCTTAAGAAAAAGGGAAGTCATGCTACTCTTCAGCAGAATGGATCCTTATGCTGCAACTATGGAAGAATGGACCCTGTAGGCAAAGTGCCTTGGATTTTATTTCATAGCGAACGAAATTACCACGGAGAAAAAGCCGGAAGCCATCCTTTTGAGTGTATGTGACAGAAAGACATGCAATCTCATTCGCACCATGACAGCCTTGAGCATGCCAAATTCTAAGTCCTATAATGAATAGTGGACCTCGTGAAAACGCATTTCCAGCCATCCATAAAAATGCAGCGTTTTAAGTTTAATTCCAGAGTTCGGGCCCCAGGAGAGTCTATTATAAACCTATGTAGCGAACCATAAGCAGTTGACAGAACACTGCAACTTCACGGACATGTTAAATGATATGCTGTGGGACCGATTAGTTTGTGGAGTTCAGGCCGGCACCATTCAGCGCCGTTTACTCGCCGAGGTCGACATCGATTTAAGAGCGTCCTAGAAATCTCCCTCGCCATTGAAAGCACTGAGAGAGACTCTCAGGCTTTGCAACACATACAACATGGTGCTGTTCTTCATGTGGGACGGGAGCCTACTGCCAAGCATGGTGTGGAAACCAGACCCACAGCATCGAAACAAGATGCAACGTCTGCTGTTAGAAACATGAAAAGGCCTAGTAGAAATACCTCAGCAGCAACTCCAAGAGTGAGTTGTTATAGATGTGGAGGTGGCCATGGACTGGACACCTGTAAATTTAAGGAGGCAGAATGCCATTACTGCCATAAGGAAGGTTACGTGGTAAGGCAATGCAAGGTAAAGTTGAAACAACCCATAAAGCAGCAAATCAACATGGCTGAATTTTAAAACACAGCAAAACCTGAAGATGTCGAGGGGCCGAGTGGCCTACTCCTGCTCCTAATTCATATGTTGGTATTTATTCCCTGCATAAAAACTGATCCTATCACTGTCACAATCCATGTTAATGAGAAGCCACTAATAGTGGAGGTGGATACGGGTGCCTCAAATACAGTGGTGGGAGAGCACACCTTCAAATACCTTAACAAAGGTAGAAAGCCAGTAAACCTGGAGCGGAAAGCCGCTAAATTAAAGACATACACTGGAGAATTTATTCAGGTAAGGGGCATCGCTACAGTCTGTTTCTTGTTGAAACCTGTCCGCTTCATCGTCATTACATTTTAATATCTCAAAAGGAACATATTTTTTAAACAGCAGCTATTTTCTTTTTGATTACTGCTGAGGTGGATAAGAAAACAAAGGGCTGGATTTTAGGTTTTCACCAATTGGAAACTGTGTGGATGTGATTTACACTTTTCTCTCCTCCAGTTTTCTTCCCTCATGTCAATGCTGAATTGTACTGGGGACAGTTTCAAAGATACTCGCCAACCAATGAGTACTCAAATGGAAGGAGTAGACAATGGCAATGGTAACAGAGTAGATGTAATTTATCTGGATTTTTAAAAGCTCTTTCATAAGGTGCCCAATAATAGGTTTTTGAATAGGGTCAGAGAATGTGGAGTCAGGGGACAAGTGGCAGAATGCATTGTAGCTGGCTTCAAGACAGAGAGCAGAGTGTGGGAATAATTCAGTGTGGTAGAAAGTGGAAAGTGATGCTCCACACGTGCCAGTGCTGGGACCACTGCTGTTCACAATTTACACTAACAATTTGGACTTTAGAATCAAAAACAGAATTTCTAGATTTGCAGATGACACCAAATTGGGGTTGGAAGATAGTCAAAACTGAGGAGGACTGCACAAATTACAGGAGGGCATTAATAAACTTGCAAAATGGTTAAATAATTTGCAAATTAAGTTTGATACTGATAAATGTGAGGTGGTGCATTTGATAGGAAGAATAGGAAGGTCACTTATTACTTGGGAGGTGCAATTCTAGTTGGGGTAGAGGAACAAAGGGAACTTGGTGTACAAATAAATCAATCGCTAAAAGTTCCACCAGAGGTTAGCAAGACCATAAATAAGCAAATCAAGCACTAGGATTTATTTCTAGAAGTATAGAACTGAAAGCAGGGAAGCTATGTTAAGTCTGTATCAAACTTTGGTTAGATCACACTTAGAATATTATGTGCTGTCCTGGTGGCGATATTATAAAAAGGGTACAGAGGCAATGAAGAGGGTGCAGAGAAGATTTATATAGATGATACCCAAAATATGTGGGCAAACAATTCAGAAAAGGATTGATAGCCTGGGTCTCCTTTCTCTTGAAAAAAGGCTGAAGGGTAAGCTAATAGAGGTCTTTGAAATTGTGAAAGGTTTTGATAGAATGGATGTGAGAGTGTGTTTCCTCTTGTGGGGGGCAACATAAGTAGAGGCCATCAATATAAGATAGTCACCAAGAAACCCAATAGGAAATTCAGAAGAAACTTCTTTACCCGAAGAGTGGCGAGAATGTGGAGGGAGCTTTTGCAGTGAATAGTATAGATGCATTTAAGGGGAAGCTAGACAAGCATGTTCTGAAGGAGAGTCATATTCAACTCGAAACGTTAACTCTGTTTCTCTCTCCACAGATGCTACAAGACCTGCTGGGCATTTCTAGCACTTTATTTTTATTAAATAATTGTAGGGAAGAGGAAGGGAGAGTTATGATAACAAAAGATGGGAGGAGTTTGAATGGAATATAAATCCAGCTTGGCCTGTTTCTGTGTTGTATATCCTATGTAAATACTTGCACTTTACAACAAGGGCTCCGAAGGTTTGAAGCTTCACGTGGAACTACAGCTGAAGTCAATTAACTCAAACGTGGTAATCAAACCTGGAGCCTTCCTAGTCTTTATTGTTCAGTGGCACATGGGAAATGCATTTACAACAACAACTTGCATTTATATGGCAACTTTAAAGTAGGAAGAGTGCCATGGTACTTCACAGGTGTATAATTAGGTAAAATTTGTCAAATTTAATCACCAGAAAGGTCAACATTTATTGTCCATCCTTAATTGTCCTGAACTGCTGCATTCCAATTAGTGAAGGTATACCCACAGTGCTACTAGCGAGGGAGTTCCAGGATTTTGACCAAATGATAAAAATGGAACAGCGATATAGTTCCAAGTTAGGATGCTGTGTGGCTTGGAGGGGAACTTGCAGGTGGTGGTGTTCCCATAAGACTGCTGGCCTTATTCTCTGAGGTGGCAGGGGTCACATGTTTGGAAGGTGCTGTCAAAGCTGCTGCAGATAATATACGCTGCAGACACTTTACACTGGTAGTGCAGGGAGTGAATGTTTAAGGTTGTGGATCCATGCTGATCTTTGGGACTGCTTTGTCCTGGATGGTGTCAAGATTCTTGGGTGCTGTTAGAGCTGCACTTATCCAGACAGATGGAGCGTATTCCATCACACTCCTGAAGTGCCATGTCTGTGGTGGAAAAATTTGGGGAGTCACCCACACCAGAATACCCAACTCCTGACCTGCTTTTGCAGCCGGGGTACTTAAGTAGCTAGTCCACTTAAGTTTCAGGTCAATGGTAAACCCTAGATATTGAAATTGGGAGGGGAAGGGGGTGGTGTCAGTGATAGTCGTGCTGTTGAATGTCAAGGGGAGATGGTTAGAGTTTATCTTGTTAGAGATGGTCATTGCCTGGCATTTGCTTGCCATGAATGCTACTGGTCACTTATCAGCCGAAGACAGAATGTTGTCCAGGTTTAGCTGTGTGCAAACACTTCTTTACTTCATTGTTCGAGGAGTTGCAAATGTGACTGAGCATTGTACAATTATCCGCAAGCATTCTCACTTCTGACCTTATGTTAGATGAAAAGTCATCGATGATGTAGCTAAAGATGGTTGGGCCTTGAACATTGCCCTGAGGAATGCCTGCAGCAATGTCCTAGGGCTGAATTGATTGGTCTCCAAAATCCACAACCTTCCACCTTGACCAAGCTTTTGGTCTTCTGACTTAGTGTTCCTTATGTGGCTTGGTTTCATATTTTGTGTTAAATTGCTCTTATAATGATAAATAATAAAACATTCCGAGGTGCTCCATAGGTTGCTGTTGGTGTGCTAGGTGTAGTTTCACCCAATGGAAAATTTCCCCCATGACTCCCACTGACCTCGATTTTACTAGGGCTCCTCAATGCCAAACTCAGTCAAATGCTTCCTTGAAGTCAAGGGCAGTCATTCTCACCACACCTCTGGAGTTCAGCTCTTTTGTCCATGTTTGGATCAAGGCTGTAATGAGGTCAGGAACTGAGCGTCCTGGTAGAAACCAAACTGAGGACCGATGAGCAGGTTATTGCTGAGTAAGTGCCACTTGATCAGACTGTTGACGACATCTACCACAGCTTTGCAGATGATTAAGAGTAAGTAATTGGCTGGCATTTTCTGGACAGGACATACGTGGGCAATTTTCCACTTTGCTGGATACTTTGCTAGTGTTGTAGCTGTATTGGAATAGTTTGGCTAGAAATGCAGTTAGTTCTGGGGTCTAATTCTTCAGCATCACAGCAAAGATGTTTTTGGAGCCCACAGCCTTTGCAGTATTCGGTGCTTTTAGCTGTTTCTTGATATCAATGAAATGAATCATATTGTCTGAAGGTTTACATCTGTGATGCTGGGGACCTCAGGATGAGGCTGAAGTGGATCATCCACTTGGCACATCTGGGTGAGGATAGTTGTGAGCACTTCAGCCTTGTTAGGGGACACAGATTCATCAACTGAGATCAGGAGTTTAAGTGATTGGGGGTAGGTGGTAATCAGCAAGAAGTTTCCTTCCCACGTTTGATCTGATGTCACGAGATTTCATGGGGTCTGCGGTCAATGTTGAGGACTCCCAGGGTCATTCCCTCCAGGCTGTATACTACTGTGACACCACTGGTGGGACAAGATAGGCTCAGGGATGGTGATGGAGGTTTCTGGGACATTGGATGACTATGACGAATTCAGGGCTTGACTAATCTCTGGGACAGTCCTCCCAATTTTGGCACAAGTCCTTAGATCTTAATGAGGAGGACTGTGCAGGAGCAACTGGGCCTTTGTCATGGGTGAATCCAATTTTTTGGCTAATACCGGGTGGCCCACCTAACTTTATTCTTTTTTTTTTTGCAGCAGTTTGCTATAATCTGCTAGCTAGTTCATTTCAGAGGGCAGATAAAATCCATTGCTGTTTGTCTCGAGTCACATTTAGACCTGACCAGGTAAGGCTGGCAGGTTTCTTTCCCTAAAGGGCATCAGTGAATAAGTTAGATTTTTACAACAATCTAATAGATGGCCACCATCATTCCATTGAAGCTGCATGGATACCATACAGGGGGCAAACAGGATGCGTACAAGAAGCACTTTAAGATGAGTGCATGTGAGGCCAGATAGTAATCCTAAAGGGATCGCACAGTATAGCAAACAGGCCATGCATAGCAAATGGAAATTAGAGGGAACATTGATGGTCAGCATGCCCGATTTAATTACTTGACTGAATTCAAATTCACAAACTGCTATGGTAGGACTTAAACTCATGTCTCTGGATTATTAGCCCAGGCCCCTGGATTACTAGTCCAGTAATTTAACTATACTACCGTATTCTTAAGTCGTTAAAAGAGATAGGGTTTAAGGAGGGTCTTAAAGGTGCAGAGGTTTAAGGAGGGAATTCCAGAGCTTAGAGCCTAGGCAGCTGAAGCATCTAGCATTCCTTATTTTTATTCAAATGGACTTTTAGAAAACCATTAGGGTGGCGTAGTGGTATTGTCACTGGTCTGGTAACCCAGAGTAATGCCCTGGGGACCCTGGTTTGAATCCCACCACGGCATGGTGAAATTTGAATCCAATAAACATCTGGAAATAAAAGTCTAATGATGGCCATGAAACCATTGCCCATTGTCGGAAAAACCCATCTGGTCCACTAATGCCAATATTTGACTCCCGATCCGCAGGAATGTGGTTGACTCTTAAATGGTCTAACAAGCCACGCAGCTGCATCAAACCGCTAAAAAGCTAATAAAAAGGAATGAAACCACACAGACCACCTGGCATCGACCTAGGTACCAGAAATGACAACGACCCTGTCAACCCTGCAAAGTCCTCCTTACTAACATCTGGGGGCTTGTGCCAAAAATTGGGAGAGCTGTCTCACAGACTAGTCAAGCAACAGCCTGACATAGTCATATTCACGGAATCATATCTTGCAGATCATGTCACAGACACCACCATCCCTGTCCCACTGGCAGGACAGAACTAGCAGAGGTGGCGGCTCAATGGTATACAGTCGGGAGTGAGTTGCCCTGCGAGTCCTGAATATCGACTTCTAACCCCATGAAGTCTCATGTCATCAGGTCAAACATGGGCAAGGAAATCTCCTGCTGATTACCACAGGCAGGTGGTGAGGGAACCAAAAGAGGGAAAAAAGTACTTGACCCCATCCTCACCAACCTGCCTGCCGCAGATGCATCAGTATCAATAGGAGTAACCACCTTGTGGAGATGAAGTCCCATCTGCACATTGAGCAAACCCTCCACCGTGTTGTGTGGCACTACCACCATGCTAAATGGGATAGATTTCGAACAGATCTAGGAACTCAAGATTGGGCATCCATGAGGCACTGTGGGCCATCAGCAGCAGCAGAATTGCACTCAACCACAATCTGTAAACTCATGGCCGGGCATATCCCCCACTCTTCCATTACCAGTGTAATACCTCGACATACTGGACCGGTTTCAATAAGAAACAGTTAACTTAATTCCAGAGAGCTTTTCAGATGCTACATGCTTGAACCAGGTCCTCAACAATAAGCCCCGCCCCAGGATTACCCACGCTTAGGGCTAATTTTTGGAGCCTCTAAGAACAATCACGTGACTCCAGATAGGAGAGGCTATACCTTCAGTTACTACATTTCCTCACCCTTTAGTTTTTTTTTACAGTTTCTATTTGCAGAGAACATTTGAATATCCAACAGCATATACATATATATAATTTAGGTGATGAAGATTAAGTCTTTGAGGTGCTTTCCCTATTTGGTTGGAGTGGAGTAGCTCTATCACTTGTAGTTCTTCCACAGGATTAACATGATCAGGAACTGCAGCACCAGATACATCATTAGGAAATGGCAGTTCAGGGTTTGGCAACTCAGAGACACCGGGCATGTCTATTCTAGGTTAATCTGACACCTCAGGGATTAATGCTTTCACAGGTGGTATAGCTGGTTGTTGGAATGTCTCCCTATTCAGAAGATGGTTCATACATTTTCAAACAATTCAGTCTTCCACTTCCACTTGGAAGGTCAAGGAAACAGTTTCTGAGACAATTGTACCAGGAACCCAACAAGGCCCACTTCCAAAATTCCTCACAAAAACTGTTTCTCCTACAGTAAATCTGCAAGCTTTGAATATCGTGATTCAATTTTTGATTACTCTGATTCTTCTCTACCTTCCCCTCTAAGTTTGGAAACACGAGACTTAACCTTGTACATAGGCAGCATTTCATCAACAATTCAGACAGCGTCGAACCCGTAGTTGAATGAGGCATCGTACCATAACTGAGAAGAAAATGTGAAAGTTGAGTTTCTAGAGTACATTCTGATAACATTTTCATTCCTGACTTGAAAGTTTGCACAGCTCTCACAGCTAAACCATTTCATGAGGGATGATATGGTGTTGCTTTAATATGTTCAATTCCATTTAAACTCATGAATCTCAAAATCTGTATTGGTAAAGACTGTACTATTATCAGAAACGATAACTTCCAGTAGGCCATGAAAACTAAAACTATGACACAGCTTTTCTACAGTTGCACTTGATGTTGGTGATCTGACTTCATACACATCCATCCATTTAGAATGAGCATCGATGATCAATAAAAACGTGGCACCTAAATTTGGACCGACATAATCAATATGTAGTCTAACCCAAGGCCGACCAGGCCACTCCCACGGACGCAGTGGAGCTGAAACAGGCAACTTCTGTTGTTGCTGACAATGGAGACAATGCTTGACCATGCTTTCAATGTCACTGTCAATGCCTGGTCACCAGGCATAGCTTCGTGCAAGCATTTTCATCTTCAATATGCCTAGATGTGCACCGTAAAGCTCTGTTAGGAGTGGTTCTCTTCCTTGCAAAGGCACTATAACTCTTGGTCCCCAGAACAAAATTATATCTTGATGACTTAACTGTGTTTTATGGACATGGAATGGTCTCATCTCTTCAGACACTGGAGAATTTGACCACCCTTGCAATACAAGGGCCAGAATATTCCGTGCCCACCAGCACTGGCCATGTTCAGTGGCATGAGCGGACAATATGGTGCAATCGGTTTCAAGACAGCGTGAAACCAGTTCGCAACCGTCTGCTTAGCCTTCGGAGGGCCGCATTATTCTCCATTGGACACTGCGAACGTCAGTGTAATAAATCAACATATCATTATTAGGCCTGCTGGCTGGATTCGCGCCCCATCTTCCCACTGATGTGTTTCAGAACAGCCCATAAGCGGTGTGTACCTGGCAGGGCTCAGGACTTCAAGGTTTGTTTGCCTACCTTGCTTTAGTCAGCACTCGCAGTCATCAATGCCAGGCTTCACAGACAGTACCATAGCACTTTTAGGGGGGGCTTGTGGCAGGTCTCTAGCTACCAGATCAGCCATATGTGGGTGGCTTTTGAATGGCCATAGGGCTGGAGTTTGCTTGGCGAAGGGGGAGGCTGCAGGACGGGAGCTGTACTGGGGAAGAAGGGTAACCCAGGGTGTGTGTGGGTGGCACATGTTGATCTGTGCAAGTGGCCTCAAGATGGTGAGGGTTGAGGAGGCAGTCTCCAGAGGTGGTGAGACCAGATGGACATGTGAGGGTGGGTGTGTGAGAATGGGTGGTGATGCCCCTTGAGCTGGCAGTGAGTGAGAGCTCAATGAATGCGTGATGGGCTTGAGTGTGAGAGTTTAAAGTGATGAGATGGTTGCCGTATCCTGGCTGCAGAGATGAGATCATTCACCCTCTATCTGCATTGGATGGCCAACCTCTTCTGGGCTGCAGACTTTTTGCCTTTCATGGACATATGCCCTGCAGTAGTCCTGGGCTGGAAGTATTGAGATGTGTGCGCATGGCTGAAATTTAAATATGGCGCCTGGCATGATGAAGCAGCGAGGTGATGGCGTGGTGGGTGAATGGAAAGCCTGCCCGCCATGGAAATGGCGTTTCCCGGGAGTGCATTACTAATGCGGTGGGCTTGGGACAAAATGGCTTGTGAACCCTCCATTGCAGCTGACGGGTAAAATGTCATTTAAGCTTCCCGCAACCACACTTAGTGCAAACATGGGACGATTCCCCCAAGGTCTCTCACTTTCGACAAAATTGGATCTCTGTTCATCCAATTTCTAATTTGCTTCACACACACAGGTGAAGAATCCAAGAAATTCAGCACTAACACAACTTGGTGTGGCACTGGACCATGTACAATGCTATCTGGTAATGGGAGATGACTGAGTGCGTCCGCATTTGCAATAAGCAAGCCAGAACGGTGCATAAAGGTATACTCATACGCAGATAATATCAAAGCCCAATGCTGAATTCTTGCTGATGCTATTGGTGGAATGGCCTTATCCTCACTGAATAAACCCATTAGTGGTTAATGGTCCGACACAATGGTGAAATGTCGTCATTGCAGACACTGGTGGAATTTCTTCACTTCGAATATCATCAATAAACCTTCCTTCTCTAGTTGGGAATAAACCATCTCGGCTGTGGAGAGGGATCTCAAGGCATAGCCAATTGGCCTTTCTGATCCATCTTCCATTGTGTGTGATAACACAGCTCCCATACCATAAGGAGACGCATCGCGTATTAATACCAACTCTTTCAATGGGTCTTAGTGTACCAATAAACATACTGAATGTAATAGCTTCTTAACTTTCACAAAGGCTTCTTCCTGTTGTGAATTTCTTGACCAACGATGATTCTTTTTTAACAAGTGTAATGGTGCTAACACTGTTGAGAAGTTTGGAAAGAAGCGGCTATAGTACTTGATCATACGCAGCAAAGACTTGAGTTTGGTTACACTGGATGGAGAGGGTGCAGCTTTGATTGCCCTAACTTTCTCTTCTACCAGATAAAAACCCATGGCACCCACCCTGTGACCCAGGTAAGTAACTTCTTGGGATGTACATTTCTCTTTCTTTAATCATACGCCAGCTTCCAAGAATCATCTTAGTACCTCTTCCAGGTTGGCCAAGTGTTTGCTTTCAATTGACCCTGTGATCAGGACATTGTCTAGGTAGACTAGTACTTGCAAAAAACTCTCTATTGTCCTTTAGAAAATTGCACATGCAGGCGAGACTGCAAAGGGCAGGCGGGTATACTGATATAGACCCTTTTATCATTCATTCATGGGATGTGGGCTTCTCTGGCTGGGCCAGCATTTATTGCCCATCCCTAGTTGCCCTTGAGAAGGTGGTGGTGAGCTGCTTTCTTGCAGTCCATGTGGTGTAGGTACACCCACAGTGCTGTTAGAAAGGGAGTTCCAGGATTTTGACCCAGTGACAGTGAAGGAATAGCGATATATTTCCAAGACAGGATGATGAGTGACTTGGAGGGGAATTTCTAGGTGGTGGTATTCCCATCTATCTGCTGCTCTTGTCCTTCTAGATGGAAGTGGTCATGGATTTGGAAGGTCTTGTCGAAGGAGCCTTGGTGAATTCCTGCAACGCATCTTGTAGAAGGGTACACACTGCTGCTACTGTGCATCGGTGGTGGAGGGAGTGAATGTTCGTGGATGTGCTGCCAACCAAGCGGGCTGCTTTGTCCTGGACCGTGTCAAGCTTCTTGAGTGTTGTGGGAGCTGCACTCATCCAGGCCAGTGGGGTGTATTCCATCATACTCCTGACTTGTGCCTTGTAGATGGTGGACAGGCTTTGGGGAGTCAAGAAGTGAGTTACTCGTCGCACGATTCCTAGCCTCTGACCTGATTTTATAGCCACAGTATTTATATGACTAGTCCAGTTCAGTTTCTGCTCAATGGTAACCCCCAGGATGTTGATAGTGGGGGATTCAATGATGGTAATGTCATTGAACACGAAGGGGCGATGGTTGGATTCTCTCTTGCTGGGGATGGCCATTTTGTGGTACTTGTATGACATGAATGTTACTTGTCACTGGTCAGCCCAAGCCTGGATATTGTCCAGGTCTTGCTGCATTTGGACATGGACTGCTTCAGTATGAGGAGTTGCAAATGGTGAACATTCTGCAATCATCAACGAACATCCCTACTTCTGACCTTATGGTGGAAGGAAAGCCATTGATGAAGCAGCTGAAGATGGTTGGGCCAAGGACACTACCCTGAGGAACTCCTGCAGTGATGTCCTGGAGCTGAAATGACTGATCTCCAACAACCACAACCATCTTCCTTTGTGCCAGGTATGGCCCCCAACCCAAGCGGAGAACTTTCCCCCTGATTTCCATTGACTCCAGTTTTGCTAGGGCTCCTTGATGCCACACGCAGTCAAATGCTGCCTTGATTTCAAAGGCAGTCGCTCTCACCTCGCCTCGGGAGTTCAGCTGTTTTGTTCATGTTTGAACCAAGGCTGTGATGAGGTCAGGAGCTGAGTGGCCCTGGCAGAACCCAAACTGGGTGTCAATGAGCAGGTTATTGTTAAGCAAGTGCCACTTGCTAGCTCTGTTGATGACCCTTTCCATTACTTTACTGATGATGAAGAGTGGACTGATAGGGCGGTAATTGGGCTGGTTGGATTTGTCCTGCTTTTTGCGCTGTAAAGGACATACCTGGGCAATTTACCATACAGCTGGGTAGATGCCAGTGTTGTAGCTGTACTGGAACAGCTTGGCTAGGGGCGTAGCTAGTTCTGGAGCATAAGTCTTCAGTACTATTGCCGGAATATTGTCAGGGCCCATAGACTTTGCACTATCCAATGCTTTCTGCTGTTTCTTGATATCATGTGGAGTCAATCAAAATGGTTGAAGACTGGCATTTGTGATGCTGGGGATTTCCGGAGAAGGCAGAGGTGGATCATCCACTCAGCACTTCTGGCTGAAGATTGTAGCAAAAGCTCCAGCCTTATCTTTTGCACCATTGTGCTGGGTTCCTCCATCATTGAGGATGGGGGTATTTGTGGAGCCTCCTCCTCAGAGAGTTGTTTAATTGTCCCCCACCATTCACGACTGGATGTCACAGGACTGCAGAGCTTCGATCTGATCAGTTGGTTGTGGGATCGCTAAGCTCGGTCTATCATTTGTTGCTTATGCTGTTTGGCATGCAATTAGCCCTGTGTGATACCTAAAAATGAGGTGTCAGCCTTGTGAAGCTATGTTTGGTGCTGCTCCTGGCATGCCCTCCTGCATTCTACATTGAACCAGGGTTGATCCCCTGACTTGATGGTAATGGTAGAGTGGGGGATATGCTGGGCCATAAGGTCACAGATTGTGTTTGAGTACAATTCTGCTACTGCTGATGGCCCACAGTGCCTCATGGATGCCGAGTCTTCAGTTGCTAGATTTGCTCGAAATCTATCCCATTTAGCACGGTGGTAGTGCCACACCACACGATGGAGGGTATCCTCAATGTGAATCACAGAATCACCGTGCAGAAGAGGCCCTTCGGCCCATCGAGTCTGCACCGACACGTGAGAAACACCTGACCTACCTACCTAATCCCATTTACCAGCACTTGGCATGTCATAACATTCAAGGCTATGGGCCAAGTGCTCATCCAGGTACTTTTTAAAGGATGTGAGGTAACCCGCCCCCACCACCCTCCCAGACAGTGCATTCCAGACCATCACCACACTCTGGGTAAAAAGGTTTTTCCTCACATCCCCCCTAAACCTCCTGCCCCTCACCTTGAACTTATGCCCCCTTGTGACTGACCCTTCAACTAAGGGAAACAGCTACTCCTTATCCATCCTGTCCAAGCCCCTCAATCTTGTACACCTCGATCAGGTCGCCCCTCAGTCTTCTCTGTTCCAACGAAAACAACCCAAGTCTATCCAACCTCTCTTCATAACTTAAATGTTTCATCTCAGGCAATCCTGGTGAATCTCCTCTGCACCCCCTCCAGTGCAATCACATCCTTCCTATAATGTGGCAACCAGAACTGCACACAGTACTCCAGCTGTGGCCTCACTAAGGTTCTATTCAACTCCAACATGACCTCCCTACTTTTGTAATCTATGCCTCGATTGATAAAGGCAAGTGTCCCATATGCATTTTTCACCAACCCACTAACATGCCCCTCTGCCTTCAGAGATCTATGGACACACACGCCAAGGTCCCTTTGTTCCTCATAACTTCCTAATGTCATGCCGTTCATTGAATACTTCCTTGTCAAATTACTGCTTCTACAGTGTATCACCTCACACTTTTCAGGGTTATATTCCATCTGCCACTTATCTGCCCATTTGACCATCCTGTCTATATCTTCCTGTAGCCCAAGGCACTCAACCTCACTGTTAACCAACTGGCCAATCTTTGTGTCATCTGCAATGAGGCAACCATGGCTGACAAGGGAAGGCAGGGACAGCATAAAAGCTAAAGAGAAAGCATAGAATGTGGCGAAGACCAGTGGGAAACCAGGGGATTGGGAAGCCTACAAAGACCAACAGAGGACAACTAAAAAAGAAATAAGGAGGGAGAAGATTAAATATGAGGGTAAATTAGCTAGTAATATAAAAGAAGATTGCAAGAGTTTTTTTAGATGTATAATGGGTAAGAGAGAGGCAAAAGTGGACATTGGGCCGCTGGAAAATAACGCTGGAGAAGTAGTAGTGGGGAACAAAGAAATGGCGGAGGAACTGAATAGGTACTTTGCATCAGTCTTCACGGTGGAAGACACGAGTATCATCCCCAAAGTTCAAGAGAGTCAGGGGCAGAGGTGAGTATGGTGGCCATTACCAAGGAGAAAGTGCTAGGAAAACTGAAAGGTCTGAAGGTGGATAAATCACCTGGACCAGATGGATTACACCCCAGAGTTCTGAAGGAGATAGCTGAAGAGATAGTGGAGGCGTTAGTGGTGATCTTTCAGGAATTACTCGAGTCAGGGAGGGTCCCAGAGGCCTGGAAAATCGCTAATGTAACCCCCCTGTTTAAGAAGGGAGTGAGGCAAAAGACAGGAAATTACAGGCCGATTAGCCTGACCTCGGTCGTTGGTACGATTTTAGAGTCCAATATTAAGGATGAGATTTCAGAATACTTGGAAGTGCATGGTAAAATAGGGAAAAGTCAGCATGGTTTCATCAAGGGGAGGTCATGCCTGACAAATCTGTTAGAATTCTTTGAGGAGATAACGAGTAGGTTAGACAAAGGAGAGCCAATGGATGTTATCTACTTGGACTTCCAGAAGGCCTTTGACAAGGTGCCGCACAGGAGGCTGCTCAGTAAGATAAGAGTCCATGGTGTTAGAGGCAAGGTACTAGCATGGATAGAAGATTGGCTGTCTGGTAGGAGGCAGAGTGTGGGGATAAGGGGGTCCTTCTCAGGATGGCGGCCAGTGACTAGTGGAGCTCCGCAGGGGTCAGTGTTGGGACCACAACTTTTCACTTTATACATTAATGATCTAGATGAAGGAACTGAGGGCATTCTGGCTAAGTTTGCAGATGATACAAAGATAGGTGGAGGGACAGGTAGTATTGGGAGGCGGGTAGGCTGCAGAAGGATTTGGACAGGTTAGGAGAATGGGCAAAGAAGTGGCAGATGGAATACAATGTGGGGAAGTGTGAGGTCATGCACTTCGGTAGGAAGAATAGAGGCATAGACTATTTTCTAAATGGGGAGAGAAATCAGAAATCTGGAGTCCTAGTCCAGGATTCTCTTAAGGTTAACTTGCAGGTTGAGTTGGTAGTTAGGAAGGCAAATGCAATATTGGCATTTATTTCGAGAGAACTAGAATATAAAAGCAGGGATGTGCTGCTGAGGCTTTATAAGGCTCTGTTCAGACCACATTTAGAATATTGTGAGCAATTTTGGGCCCCATATCTCAAGAAGGATGTGCTGGCCCTGGAGAGGGTCCAGAGGAGGTTCACGAGAACGATCCCAGGAATGAAAGGCTTAACATATGAGGAACGTTTGAGGACTCTGGGTCTATACTTGATGGAGTTTAGAAGGATGAGGGGGGATCTGACTGAAACTTACAGAATACTGAAAGGCCTGGATAGAGTGGACGTGGGGAAGATATTTCCATTAGTAGGAGAGACTAGGACCCGAGGGCACAGCCTCAGAGTAGAGGGAAGACCTTTTAGAACAGAGATGAGGAGAAACTTCTTTAGCCAGAGAGTGGTGAATCTATGGAATTCATTGCCACAGAAGGATGTGGAGGCCAGGTCATTGAGTGCATTTAAGACCGAGATAGATAGGTTCTTGATTGGTAAGGGGATCAAAGGTTACGGGGAGAATGGGGTTGAGAAACGTATCAGCCATGATTGAATGGCGGAGCAGACTCGATGGGCCAAATGGCCTAATTTCTGCTCCTATGTCTTATGGTCTTACTAATCCTACCCCCCACATCGTCATCTATGTCATTTGTATAAATGACAAATAATAGGGGACCCAGCACAGATCCCTGTGGTACACCACTGGACACTGGCTTCCAGTCACTAAAGCATCCTCCTGTCATCACCCTCTGCCTCCTACAACTAAGCCAATTTTGAATCTACCTTATCAAATTACCCTGTATCCCATGTGCATTTGCCTTCTTTATAAGTCTCCCTTGTCAAAGTCTTTGCTGAAATCCATATAAACTACATCAACTGCACTACCCTCAGCTACACACCTGGTCATCTCCTTAAAAAATTCAATCAAATTTGTTAGCCATGACCTCCCTCTGACAAAGCCACGCTGACCATCCCTGATCAAACTTTGCCTCTCAAAGTGGAGATAGATACTCTCCTTCAGAACTTTCTCCAATAGTTTCCCTACTACTGACGTGAACCTCACTGGCCTGTAGTTCCCTGGCTTATCTCTACAAACCTTCTTAAATAGTGGAACCACATTAACTGATCTCCAGTCCTCTGGCACGTCCCCCATGGCCAGAGAGGAACTAAAAATTTGGGTCAGAGCCCCTGCGATCTCCTCCCAGTCTGGGACACAAATCATCTGGACCTGGAGATTTGTCCACTTTTAAGCCTCCCAACACCTCTAATACCTTGTCACTCCCTAAATCAATTTGCTTAAGAACCTCGCAGTCTCTCTCCCCAACTTCGATACCTTCATCCACATTCTCTTGGGTGAAGACAGATGTGAAGTATTCAATCAACATTCTAGTGATGTCCTCAGGCTCCACCCATAGATTACTACCTTGGTCCCTTATGGGCCCTACTCTTTCCCTGGTTATCCTCTTCCCATTGATATACTTATAGAATATCTTGGGATTTTCCCTATTTTTACCAGCCAGAGCTTTCTCATATGCCCTCTTTGTTCTCCTAATTGCTTTCTTAAGCTCCACCCTGCACTTGCTGTACTCCACTAATGCCTCTGCTGATTTGCTTCCCGTGAAGATGGGACTTCATCTCCACAATGACTGTGCGGTGGGCACTCCTACCAATACTGTCATGGACAAATGCACCTGCGGCAGGCAGGTTGGTGAGGATGAAGTCAAATATGTTTTTCCCTCTTGTTGGTTGCCTCACCACCTGATGCAGACCCAATATAGCAGCTAGTCCTTTAGGACTCGGCCAACCTGGTTAGTAGTGGTACTACCAGGCCACTCTTGGTGATGGACATTGATATCACCTACACAGAGTACATTCTGCACCCTTGGCCTCCTCAGTGCTTCCTCCAAGTTATGTTCAACAGGGAGGAGCACTGATTCATCAGCTGAGGGAGGACGGTACATGATAATCGGCAGGAGGCTTCCTAGTCCATTTTGACCTGATGCCATGATACTTCATGGGGTCTGGAGTGAATGCTGAGGACTCCCAGGGTAACTCCCTCCTGATTGTTTACAACTGAGCCGCCACCTCTGCTGGGTCTGTCCTGCCGGTGGGACAGGACGTACCCAGGGATGGTGATGGCGGTGTCTGGGACATTATCTGTAAGGTTTGATTCCATGAAGATGACTATGTCAGACTGTTGCCTGACTAGTCTGCGAGATAGCTCTCCCAATTTTGGACACTAGCCCCCAGATGTTAGTCAGAAGGAGTTTGCAGGGCTGATAGGGCTGAGATTGCCGTTGTCATTTCTGGTGCCTAGGTCGATGCCGGGTGGTCTGTCCAGTTTCCTTCCTTTTTTGTTACTTTGTAGTGGTTTGATACAACTGAGTGGCTTGCTAGGCCATTTCAGAGGCTGTTTAAGAGTCTGGAGTTACATGTAGGCCAGGTAAGGACGACAGATATCCTTCCCTAAAGGATATGAGTGAACCAGATGGGTTACTAGTCCAGTGACAATACCACTACGCCATCGCCTCCCCTGGTTGATGGTTACAGATTGTCTAGCCATGCTGTCCTGTGCTAAATGTTGGTAAGCTTGGCTGATGTCCACTTTTGTATAGGATTTTCCTCCAGCTAGGTTTGCATGTAAGTCGTCTATCATCTTGATAGGATATTTATCGAGTTGGGTTGCCTTGCTCACGGTCAATTTATAGTCCCCACGAATGCTTATAGTTTGGTCAGGCTTCACTGCTGGGACTATGGGCGTGCCCATTCCGTAAATTGGACTTGTTGGATGACACCTCGCTTTTCTAACCAGCACAGTTCTGCATCCACCTTCTCCTTTAAGGCATAAGGCACAGATCTGGCCTTAAAGAACCGAGGGGGTCACCTGAGAACCCACATATATTTTTGCTTGCAAGCCTTTTAACTTTCCTAATTCATCATGAAATACACTGTCGTATTTCATAAGCAGTTCAGGAACTCCTCCTGTTCTCAAGTGAAATATTTCAGACTAGTTAAGCTTAATTTTTTGTAACAGTCTCGACCCAGAAACTAGATCCTTCACCTGTTACTATGATCACTGGAAGGTGTGTTGTCTGTTGCCTATAAGACACAGGTACTGTGGCGATGCCATTTACCTGTTTGGATTCGCCAGTGCATGTCTTCAATTGGGCAGTTGTCTGTTCCAGGTTCAGTGGCTGGGTACCTTCATTTAGGTATTTAAATGTGTGCACTCCCATCACTGTGGTTGAGACTCCCACATCTACCTCCATTATTAATGGCTTCCCTTGCCTCCCTCAGCAGTCTGGGACACAAATCATCTGGACCTGGAGATTGTGACAGTGATAGGTTCGTTTGTGACGTTGTACAGGGAATAGATGTCGGTATTGGCAGCTAGGGGTTCTGTTGTATTATTCAATTCAATCATATTGGTTTGCTGCTTTATGGGCTGTTTCGATTTTACCCTGCATTGCTTTATTACATGACTTTTCTTCTGGCAGTAATGGCGTTCTGCCTTCTTGAATCTGCAGGTGCCCGGTACATGGTCATCCCCACATCTGTAACAAATTAACCTTGGAGTCACTGCTGAAGTGTTTCTTTTCATTTTTCTAACAGCGGACATTGTCTCTCACTTCGCTGCTGTGTCTCTGGCTTTCGTGCCACGCCTGGCGGTAGGTTCCCGCCCCACACGAAATACAGCGCCATGTTGTACATTTGGTAAAGCCTCCGAGTCTCTTGCAGCACTTTCCATTGCTGGTCCTATTTCAACGGCGCGATTCAAATCAATGTTGACTTCTGAGAGTAAACGGCGCTGAATAGCGTCGGCGTGAACTCCACAAATTAATTGGTCTCACAGGATATCATTGAGAGTGTCTCCGAAGTGGCAGTGTTCTGTCAACTGCTTCAACTTTGCTATATAGGCGGCGATGGACTCTCCCAGGGCCCTCACTCTGGAATTAAATTTAAACCTCTGCATTATTATGAATGGCTTTGGCTGGAAATGCGTTTTCACAAGGTCAACTAATTCATTGAAGGACTTAGAATTGGGCGCATTTGGAGCCATCAGGCTGCAGATGAGATTGTATGTCTTGCTACCACACACTCAAAAGAATTGCTTTCTGCTTCTCCTCCACGATAATTTCATTTGCTATGAAATAAAAACCAAGGCACTCTACACATTGGCTCCAGTCTGTCATAATCGTATCACAAGGATCAATTCTGCCAAAGAGTGGCAGGACTGGTGAGTATTCTTTTCTTTTTTTTTTATGATTTGATGTACTTACATTCACAAGGTGAGGTGCAGCGTTGGAGCTATTTTACCCTCGTCGCCAAGTGTAATGACTTGACACACTGGACAGGTTTCAACAAGAAACTTTATCACAGAGAGCTTTTTATAGATGCTATATGCTTGAACCAGATCCTCGACAAGAGCCCACCGCCAGCCCCCCTCCGGATTACCCGTGCTTAGGGCTCATTGGTCGGAGCCTCCAAGAACAATTACATGACTCCAGATAGGAGAGGCTATTCCTTCAGTTACTACAACCAGCAAGCCAGGGGTTCAACCCTGGTTCAATGAAGAGTGCAGGAGGGCATGCCAAGAGCAGCACCAGGATACCTAAAAATGAGGTGTCAAACTGGTGAAGCTATAAAACAGGACTACTTACATGCCTAACAGCATAAGCAGCAAGTGATAGACAGGGTTAAGCGATCCCACAACCAACAGATCAGGTCTAACTTCTGCAGTCCTGCCACATCCAGTCATGAATAGTGGTGGACAATTAAACAACTCACTGGAGAAGGAAGTTCCACAAATATCCCCATCCTCAATGATGGAGGAGCCCAGCACATCAGAGCAAAAGATAAGATCGCAAAACCTTCAGCCAGAAGTGCCTAGTAGGTGATCCATCTCGGCCTCCTCCGGAGGTCCCCAGCATCATAGATGCCAGTCTTTAGCCATTTCGATTCACTCCACATGATATCAAGAAACGGCTAAAGGCACTGCATACTGCAAAGGCTATGGGCCCTGACAATATTCCAGCTATAATACTGAAGACTTGTGCTCCAGAACTAGGCGTGTCCCTAGCCAAGCTGTTCCAGTACAGCTACAATACTGTCAACTTCCCGACAATGTGGAAAATTGCCCAAGTATGTCCTGTACACCAAAAACGAGACAAATCCAACCCGGCAAATTACCGCCCCATCAGTCTACTCTCCATCATCAGTAAAGTAATGGAAGGGATCATCAACAGTGCTATCAAGCAGCACTTGCTTAGTAATAACCTGTTCACTGAAGCCCAGTTTGGGTTCTTCCAGGGTCACTCAGCCTGTGGTTCAAACATGGATAAAAGAGCTGAACTCTTGAGGTGAGGTGAGAGTGGCTGCCCTTGACAACAAGGCCATATTTGGCTGAGTGTGGCATCAAGGAGCGCTAGCAAAACTGGAGTCAATGGGAATCAGGGGGAAAGCTCTCCGCTGGTTGGAGTCATACCTAGCACAAAGGAAGATGGTTGTGGTTGTTGGAGATCAGTCATTTCAGCTCCAGGACATCACTGCAGGAGTTCCTCAGGGCAGTGTCCTAGGCCCAACCATCTTCAGCTGCTTCATCAATGACCTTCCTTCCATCATAAGGTCAGAAGTGGGGATGGTTGCTGATGATTGCACAATGTTAAGCACCACTTGCAATTCCTCAGATACTGAAGCAGCCCATGTCCAAATGCAGCAAGACCTGGGCAATATCCAGGCTTGGGCTGACTAATGGCAAGTAATATTTGTGCCTCACAAGTGCCAGTCAATGACCATCTCCAACAAGAGAGAATCTAACCATCATCCCATGACATTCAATGGCATTACCATCGCTGAATCCCACACTATCAACATCCTGGGGGTTACCATTGACCAGAAACTGAACTGGACTAGCCATATAAATACTGTGGCTACAAGAGCAGGCCAGAGGCTAGGATTCCTGTGGTGAGTAACTCGCCTCCTGACTTCCCAAAGCCTGTCCGCCATCTACAAGGCACACATCAGAAGTGTGATGGAATACCCTCCACTGCCTGGATGAGTGCAACTCCAACAACACTCAAGAAGCTTGACACCATCCAGGACAAAGCAGCCCGCTTGATTGGCAACCCATCCACAAACATTCACTCCCTCCACCACTGACGAACAGTGGCATTAGTGTGTACCATCTACAAGTTGCACTGCAGAAACTCACCAAGGCTCCTCAGGTAACACCTTCCAAACCCACGACCGCTACCACCTAGAAGGACCAGGGCAGCAGATACATGGAAACACCACCACTTGGAAATTTCCCTCCAAGCCACTCACCATCCTGTCTTGGAAATATATCCTTCACTGTCGCTGGGTCAAAATCCTGGCACTCTTTCCCCAACAGTTCTGTGGGTGTACCTACACCAGAGGACTGCAGTGGTTCAAGAATGCAGCTCAGCACCACCTTCTCAAGGGCAATTAGGGAAGGGCAATAATTGCTGGCTCAGCCAGCGATGTACACATCCCATAAATGAGTTTAAAAAAAATCCTTGTCCTGATGACATTAACCAGACTAGACTCCAAAACCAAAGAGTTAATGGAAACTCTAATGATATAATGGAGCACCACTTGTAAAGGATTTGACTCCAATTTTCATAGCAGCTAGTTTCAGAAGTCAGACATGTGGAACTAAACCAACGCCTGACACCATGCCAGTGGTTTAGTGGACGGATAGCTGTGAAAGCCATGAGCTACACCATTACCCAATACTCCTACACAAACATTTTAAACCCATTGCCAATGTTGTTTGTATGAGTACAGAATAATCTAAATTTATATAAGTTTGTGAGAAATGGCAAAAGCACATCTGAAACTGATTCCATAAACAGCTTGTTTGTCATTTTGAAGCTCAGTTTTCTTTAACAAAAGAAAAACTTCAAAAAGCTGTAGCTAAGATATTGGCTGAGACTAGTCATCAGCTCCTCTGCCACTTCTGCTGACAACAGAACATTGGAAAGATCAGCTTAAACATGAACATCTGGATGTTCATCATTTAATTTCTCCAAGCTAATTGTCATACTTCCAGTAAAGAAACCACATCTGAATAAGTAACAAACACAATATTGTTTCCTATTGCTATGAATACTCCAACTCCAGCGCACAGCTAATAAGTTCCTCAACTTTAGGAACATAGCAGAGTTAAGAAGAGGCAGGAACCCCACTTTCCTTGGATTGAACTCCCTTCTCCCTCCGATTGATCGCCTTCTCCCGTGTAGTTTAACCCCCCAGACCATACAGTGAGATCATCCTCTGCCCACAGTACCCCCACAAACTAACCCTGCAGCCTTACCCGATCTTCAGAGAGCCAGCACAGACACGATGGGCTGAATGGCCTTCTGCGCTGTAACCAATCTTTTAAGGGATACAGGGCAAAGGCACGCATATGGAGTTGGGTCACAGGTTGCCATGATCTCACTGAATGATGAAACAGGCTCAATGTGTGAAATGACCTACTCCTGTTCCTGTGTTACGAGTGATTCTGCATATTAAACACTAGATTGACCCCCAAAAACCTTCCCTTTACAGGGATATATTTCATATTCAATTAGATGTCATCCGTTGTTCAGTGGTAGCACTCTCACCTCTTGAGTTAGAACATTGTCTATTCATATCCTACTCCAGAGACTTAAGCATAATCATCTAGACTGACACTCCAGCATAGAGGGAACCCACACTGAGCAGGTTATTTCTGATAAGTGTCACTTGGAAGCAGTGTTTACAAAGTTTTCTATCATTTTGCTGATGATTGAGAGTAGACTGAAGAGGTGGTAATTGCCAGATTCGATTTGTCCTGTCTTTCTTTGTGGACAGGCCATGCCCAGGCAATTTTCCAATTGTCGGAACAAGAACAAGTCTTCAGTAGTAATGTCGGAATGTTGTCAGGGCCCATAGCCTCTGCTATATCCAGGACCTTCAAGCCATTTCTTGATATTACATGGAGTGAATCAAATTGGCTGAAGACTGGCAGCTGATACTGGGCAGGACCCAAGGAGAAGCCCAAGATGAATCATCCACTCAGCACTTCTGGATAAAGATGGTTGAAAATGCTTTGGCTTTGTTGGGCTCCCCAACAATGAGGATGGGGATATTTGTGGAGTCTCCTCCTCCAGTTAGTCTACCATCATTTACAGCTGGATGTAGCAGGACTGTAGGGTTTAGATCTAATCAGTTTGTTTAGCTCTGTCTATTGCTTGTCGCTTCTGCTGTTTAGCATGCAAGTAGTCCAGGTTGACACCTCATTTTTAGGTATGCCTGGTGCTGCTTCTAGCATGCTGTCCTGCATTCATCATTAAACCAGGGTTGGCTTGATGTTAGTGGTAGAGGTAGGAATATGCCAGGCCACAGGTTGTGGTTGAATATAATTCTGCTGCTGCTGATGGCCCACAGTTCCTCATGAATACCCAGATTTGAGTTGCTAGATCTGTTCTGAATTTATCCCATTTAGCATGGTGGTAGTGCCACACAATGCGATGAACAGTATTCTCAGTGTGAAGATAGGGCTTCATTCCCACAGGAGTGTGCGGACCAATGCTGTCCTGCAGAGATACTTCTGCAACATTGGCTGTCCTCCAGTCCTCTGGCACCTCTCCTGTGGCCAGGGAGGTATCGAAAATTATTGCCAGTACCCCTGCTATCTTCTTGCTTGCCTCACTCAACAGCCTGGGATACATTTCATTCAGCATTCAGTCCTTCTGCCTGATTTCCATATCCAGATCGTCCCTCTCAATTATGAACACCGACACAAAGTATTCATTCAGAATCCTACCTATGTCTTCTGGCTCCACACACTAATTACCACTATGGTCCTTAATGGGCCCTACTCTTTCCCTAGTTGTCCTCTTACTCTTAATGTACTTGTAAAATAACTTTGGATTTTCCTTTATTTTACCTGCCAATTTTTTTCATGCCCCCTTTTTGCTCTCCTAATTTCCTTTTTAAATTCCCCCCTACACGTTCTATACTCCTCCAGGGCTTCCGCTGTTTTGAGCCCTCGGTATCTGCCATAAGCCTCCTTTTTTCTCTTTATCCAATCCTGTATATCCCTCGACATCCAGGGTTCCCTGGATTTGTTGGTTCCACCCCTTGTCTTTACTGGAATATGTTGGCCCTGTACTCTCCCTATTTCCTCCTTGAATGAGTCCCACTGGTCTGATGTAGATTTACCTAAAAGTAGCTGCTCCCAGTCCACTCTGGCCAAATCATATCTGATCTTATTAAAATCAGCCTTCCCCCAATTTAGAACTCTGATTTCTGGCCCTTCCTTGTCCTTTTCCATAACAACCTTGAATCTAACGGAGTTATGATCAATATCTACAAAATGCTCCCCCACTGATACCTCTACCACTTGCCCGGCTTCATTCCCTAAAATTAAGTCCAGGACCTCTTGTAGGACCTTCTACGTACTGGCTTAAAAAGCTCTCCTGGATGCATTTTAAGAATTCAGCTCCCTCTAAACCTATCACACTATGACAAACCCAGTCAATGTTGGTGAAGTTGAAATCTCCCACTATTACTACCCTATTATTTTTACACTTCTCTGAAATTTGCCTACATATCTGCTCTTCAATTTCTTTCTGACTGTTTGGGGGCCTATAGTACACACCCAGCAATGTGATTGCTCCTTTTTAGTTCTTCAGTTCTACCTATATGGCTTCATTTGAGGGGCCTTCTAAGATGTCATCCCTCCTTCCTGCTTTAATTGATTCCTTGATAAATATTGTGATAACCCCTCCCCTTTTGCCTCCTTCCCTGTCTCACCTGAAGACCATATATCCTGGAATATTGAACTGTCAATCCTGCCCCCCTCTCAACCTTGTCTTTGTGACAGCAATGACATCATACTTCCATGTGTTAATTTGTGCCTCAACAAAGCTGCCTTATTCGTCAGACTCCTTGCATTAAAATAAATACCACTTAACCTTGTCAAGCTCCCTTGTGCATTAACTGGCCTATAATTTCTATGCCTTCCAGACTCATTTGCTCTCTCTTCTAATTTTGGCTCTGCATCTCCTCCTGCTGAACCTCCTCTCAGGACCCCACCCCCCTGGCAATTTAGTTTAAACCCTCCCCAACAGCACAAGCAAACCTCCCCGCAAGGATGTTGGTCCCATTCTGGTTCAGGTGCAACCTGTCCACCTTGTACAGGTCCCAACACCCCCAGAAATGGTCCCAATGTCCCAGCAATCTAAAGCCTTCCCTCTTGCACCATCTCTCCAGTCCATTCATCTGGACTAACCTTCTATTTTTATGGTCACTAGTGCGTGGCACCGGAAGTAATCCAGAGATTACTACCTTTGAGGTCCTGTTTTTTAATCTGTTTCCTAGCTGCCTAAATTCTGCTTGCAGGACCTCATCCCTCTTTCTACCTATGTCGTTGGTACCAATGTGTACCATGATCTCTGTCTGTTTGCCCTCCCCCTTTAGAATGCCCTGCAGCCGTTCAGTGACATCCTTGACCCTGGCACCAGGGAGGCAACATACCATCCTAAAGTCACGTCTACGGCTGCAGAAATGCTTGTCTGTTCCCCTTACTATCGAGTCTCCTTCCACTATTGCTCTTCGCCTCTTTTTCCTCCCCCCCGTGCTGCTGAGCTACTCACAGTGCCATGTGCATGGCTACACTCCCCAGAGGAACCATCACTCTCACCATTTTCCAACACAGAAAAACGGTTCTCGAACGGGTTGCACCCTGGGAATTTCCTGACTACCTACCTGACACCTTTCTCCTGACTGATGGTTACCCATTCCCTCTCTGTCCGCACTTCCGTAAGCTGTGGGGTGACTATGTCTAAAAACGTGCTACCACAAAACTCCCAGCCTGGTGGATGCACCTCAGTGCCTCCAGCTGCTGCCCAAGCTCCAACACCCGGAGCTCAAGTAGCTGCAGCTGGTGGCACTTCCTGTACACGTGGTCGGTCAGAGCGCAAGGAGCGTCTAGGACTTCCCACATGTTGCAGGCGGTACATAACACGGGACTGAGTTGCCCTGCCATGCCTCTAGTTGAAAAAAAACCCCTTAAAGTTAAATACAGTAAAAAAAATCATTAAATTATTTATGTACTTAAAATAAAAACTAGATCGCTTACCTTTCCTTAGCTTAATCTATTTTAAACTGGAGAAAAACACTTACCCACTACTCACCAATCAGCTCTCACCTTTGCGCTGACGTCACTTTTTGAAGCTTCCCCACACCCGCACTGGTTCTGATCTCTCCACCGCTCTCTCGCGCTGTCTTGTGATGTCACTCTTGTTATTTTCAACAAGAACTGACTGCTTTCCAGACTGCTTCACCATGATGCTGACTACAGGACACTCTTCCCTGACTGCTTCACTGTGATGCTGACTACAGGACACTCTTCCCAGACTGCTTCACTGTGATGCTGACTACAGGACACTCTTCCCAGACTGCTTCACCGTGATGCTGACTGCAGGACACTCTTCCCAGACATAGGCATACTCAGCAAATCATACCTTGCAGACAATGTCAGGCTGTTGCTTTACAGCTCTATGGGACAGCCCTCCCAATTTTTGCACAAGCCCCCAGATATTAGTAAGGAGGACTTTGTAGGGTCAACTGAAAGAATAATGTGTTGCAGCCTGTTCCAATGCCTAGATCGATGGCAGTTGAACCATCCAGTTATATTCCTTTTTGACTTTTCCGGAGTGGTTTGGCACAACTGCATGGCTGCATGACTCTGTGGGTCTAGAGTCGCGTAGGCCCACCAGGTAAGGAAGGCAGATTTCCTTCTCTAAATTACCTTAGTGAACCAGATGAGCTTTTACGACAATCTGATAGTTCCATGGTCACCATTACCGAGATGGCTTTTCTTTCCAGATTTATTAATTAATTGAATTTATATCCCCCAGCTGCTGTGGTGGGATTTGAAGCCCTGCCCTGGGCCTCTGGATTACTAATCCAATAACATTACCACTATGCTACAGCTCCTGCATTTCTCGTGTATTTAAAGGCACTCGTGTCTCTGTGCTTTCTTATGGACTTCCAGCTGATAGCAGCTGGAAAGCAATGAGTATGTTTTATAAATTGGCGAATGAGCAATTAGCAGTTGTGTGTCTAATGTTTCTCCATGCATGCTATTTTCTTCACAGGAGAATGGGGCTCATTTTTGCCCTCTGGTGGCTAGTTTTTCTCATTGTAGCATTTTCAAAACAAACACTGCTTTACAGTAATGAAGAGACAGAATACAGTGGATGCTGGAAATCTGAAATAAAAACAGAAAATGATGGAAAAAGTCATCCAGTCTGGCAACATCTGTCGAGAGAAAAGCAGGAGTTACTGGGCGGTATTTTATGCTCTTCCCCCTGGAGAGCCTGGTGGTGAGGAGGGCACTTAGTCAAACAGTATGGTGGCAGGTGGGGACCCCGCCACCTTCCCGATTAAGTCCACGATGGGAAAGCCCATGGACAGCCTTCTCAGCCCACCGTCAATTGAGGCCCTTAGGCCCTTAAGGGGCATAAAAGCCCAATTCAGGGCCTCTTCCTGCCATTGTTGGTATTAGCCCAGCAGCAGGCGGGCCTGTCACCACGCAGGGAACACAATAAGCAAGCTTGTGGTCCCCTAGGGGGTGTTGGGGGTAGGGGTGGGGGGTGGGGGGGGCGCCCCTCATTCAAAGGCATTTGTTGCCACCCATCTGCCCTTGCTGCTGACCCCCTTGCACCCGCTGCCCTGTAAACTCCCCCATCCCACGAATTCCTCCGACCATCACTTACTCTGGGCTGGGTTGCTCCGCAATCCTGGCCCTCCAATGGGTGTCATTCTAGCAGCAGCCACCGCACTGACAGCCTTCCAACCCCCGGGTCCTGATCCCATGGAAGCTTCGCCAGTGACCTCTCAGCTACCTCTCCAGCTGTTGCCTGAGGCCGCTGTCGCCTCCATAAAATTACCCCCCGCTGTTTCAGTTCTGATGAAAGGTCACAGGCTGAAACCTTAACTCTGTTTACAGATGCTGCTAGACCTACTGAGTACTTCAACATTTTCTGTTTTTAATTTCTAATTTACAATGTACGTCTATGAAAATACATAATAGCTGGACTAAGATAGACAGGAATATACCATGTTATAATATGAGAGTGATGGAAATGATTGCTTGGAAGCTGTTAATTCTGGATTACGCTGCCACTTAAATGTAATATTTTTCCCCCTTACTTTCTTTTGTGTCGGCAAATTTTTGGTTTTAACTTTTCAATATTCAGTCTCTAGCTGCAGCTGGCCCCAATTGAGTGCATTTTAGCAGGCTGGCAGATAAAGCACTCTTTGATATCGTGCTGCTCCCCACTAGGAAATAATTAAGCAAACCAAAGAACTATGAACAAGCAATACAGTGCTGTTTAATGGCAGAGTAAGGGTGCACTGAACAGCAAAATAGATCCTACTGAACTTTATTCATTAGCAATAAAGGCAATGAGCAAACTTTGCATGAATCAATATGTCTACATATCCAAATTTATAAAAGTTGTAAAAACAATATTTGTTTTGCATTGTATAAGCTCACTTCCAAACTTAGGCAACATGATTAAATCTCATTGCTGAAAAATTTGACATTCCCAACATTATTTCAAAACAATATCAACGATCTTAGGCTATAGATGGTGAAAGGAATTTGTAAATTAAAAATTGCAAAGTTGTCTGGGTAACTTGTTCACTTTGCTGAAAAGTCAGCTATTTCAATCTAAAAATGAGGAAATTAGTGTTAAGAAAGGAAATCAGGTCAATTTTTTTCCACTTTAAGGATTAAAATATTGGAATAAAATATCAGGAAAACAGGCGATATAAATGGGTTCAATCGGCAATTAAATACATTCCTGCAGAAGGGATTTGAGAGATATAGAAAGGGGAGGATTTTCAGCTTCTACCTTAAACAAAGCAGGCACGTACTCACCTTTTCTGGTATAGATCTCATCAGCAGAAGTCAGGTCAGCTGCTGTCACTCAGGGATGGGAAATCCAGCAGCTCCATGAGCACATTGAGCTGGAAATGATCAGTAAATGTGGGTGACAGGCATTGGGATGAGGTGGGCAGAGGGCTCCACCACCTAAGGATCAACAATAGCCCACAATATTTTCACTCCTGTTCCTCCTGTCTTCATAAGGTTTGAAAAGCACAATCATCCCTTTTGAAATTGCGCTGGTTACTTCTATTTTATCTTTATCTAAGTAATTTCCTACTTAATTGAGCACTAAAATTTTGACCACCACAGGCATTAAGATAATTGACCTATAATTGCAAAGATTAACTTTGTCTCCGTTTCTAAAACTGGTATGAGATTGGGCCGAATCTTCTTTGGAGTGGCAATCACAGTCGGATTGCCACTACCCTCGTTGTTACTTAACTAAGGCTGAGTTCCACATTTCTTGCCCAGACTTCTAATCCGAGCCTGCTGAGAAATTTGGAGCATACCTGCTCCTGGAATCCTTCAGTGTAGTGTAGTAGTGTAGGAGTGTCAGAGGAAACAAAGTCATATGCCCTTTTTTACAGCATAAGCTGTCGCATTCCAGTAAGTTTAAAGGTCCCAGCCACTTTGACAAGCTAGGAGAGAAGGTAAGAACAAAGAACAAAGAAAAGTACAGCATAGGAACAGGCCCTTCGGCCCTCCAAGCCTGTGCTGATCATACTGCCCGTCAACTAAACCATTTTGCACTTCCAGGGTCCATATCCCTCTATTCCCATCCTATTCATGTATTTGTCAAGCTGCCTCTTAAACACTACTATCGTACCTGCTTCCACCGCCTCCTCTGGCAGCGAATTCCAGACACTCACTACCCTCTGCATAAAAAACTTGCCCCGCACATCTCCTCTATAGTTTTCTCCTCTCACCTTAAATCTATGTCCCCTAGTAATTGACTCTTCCACCTTGGGAAAAAGCTTCTGACTATCTACTCTGTCCATGTCACTCATAATTATGTAAACTTCTATCAAGTCGCCCCTCAATCTCCGTCGGTCTAGTGAGAACAATCCGAGTTTCTCCAACCTCTCCTCATAGCTAATAACCTCCAGACCAGGCAGCATCCTGGTAAACCTCCTCTGCACCCTCTCCAATGCCTCCATATCCTTCTGGTAATGTGGCGACCAGAATTGCACGCAATATTCCAAGTGGGCCTAACCAAGGTTCTATACAGCTGCAGCATGACTTCCCAGCTTTTATACTCAATACCCCTGCCAATGAAGGCAAGCATGCCATATGCCTTCCTGACTACCTTATCCACCTGCGTTGCCACTTTCAGTGACCTGTGGACCTGTACATCCAGATCCCTCTGCCCGACGATGCACTTAAGGGTTCTGCCATTTACTGTGTAATTCCTGCCTGTATTAGACCTTCCAAAATGCATTACCTCGCATTTGTCCGGATTAAACTCCATCTGCCATTTCTCTGCCCAAGTCTCCAACTGATCTGTATCCCATTATATCCTTTGACAATCCTCTTCACTATCTGCAACTCCTTCGACCTTGGTGTCATCTGCAAACTTAATAATTAGCCCAGTTACATTTTCCTCCAAATCATTTATGTATACCACAAATAGCAAAGGTCCCAGCACTGATCCCTGCGTAACTCCACTAATCACAGCTCTCCATTCAGAAAAGCAGCCTTCCATTGCTACCCTCTGTCTTCTATGACTAAGCCAATTCTGTATCCATCTTGCCAGCTCACCTCTGATCCCGTGCGACTTTACCTTCTGCACTAATCTGCCATGAGGGACCTTGTCAAAGGCCTTACTGAAATCCATGTATATAACATCCACTGCCCTTCCATCGTCGATCATCTTTGTCACTTCCTCGAAAAACTCGATCAAGTTAGTGAGACACGACCTCCCCTCCACAAAACCATGCTGCCTCTCACTAATACGCCCATTTGCTTCCAAATGGTAGTAAGTCCTGTCACGAAGAATCTTCTCCAATAATTTCCCTACCGCTGACGTAAGACTCACCGGCCTGTAATTTCCTGGATTATCCCTGCTAACCTTCTTAAACAATGGAACAACATTGGCCATTCTCCAGTCCTCAGGGACCTCACCCGTAGCCAGTGAGGATACAAAGATTTCTGTCAAGGCCCCAGCAATCTCCTCCCTTGCCTCCCTCAGTACTCTGGGGTAGATCCCATCTGGCCCTGGGGACTTATCTACCTTAATATTCTTCAAGACGCCTAACACCTCCTCTTTTTTGATCTCAACATGATCCAGGCTATCTACACACTCTTCCCTAGACAATTCGACCGTTAAGTCCTTCTCTTTGGTGAATACTGAGAAGTATTCATTCAGTATCTCTCCCATTTCTTCTGGCTCCACACGCAGATTCCCACCTCTGTCCCTGAGTGGGCCCACCCTTTCCCTGGCTACCCTCTTGCTTTTTACATATGTATAAAAGGCCTTGGGATTTTCCTTAACCCTGGTTGCCAGTGACTTTTCTTCACCCCTTTTAGCCCTCCTGACTCCTTGCTTAAGTTTCTTCCTACTTTCTTTGTATTCTCCACGGGCTTCATCTGTTCCCAGCCTTCTAGCCCTTACGAATGCTTCCCTTTTCTTTTTGACTAATCTCACAATATCCTTCATTATCCAAGGTTCCTGAAACTTGCCATCCTTCACCCTAGCAGGAACATGCCGGTCCTGAATTCTTATCAACTGACGTTTGAAAGCCCCCCACAAGTCAGTTGTTGATTTGCCCTCAAACATTCGCCTTCAGTCTAGATTCCTCAGTTCCTGTCTAATATTGTTATAATTAGCTTTCCCCCAATTAAGCACCTTAACCCTAGGACTCCCTGTTTTCCTTATCCACCAGTACCTTGAAACTTACTGAATTATGGTCACTTTTCCCGAAATGCTCTCCTACTGAAACTTCGACCACCTGGCCGGGTTCATTCCCTAATACCAGGTCCAGTATTGCCCCTTCCCTAGTTGGACTATCTGCATATTGTCTCAGGAAGCCCTCCTGGATGCACCTTACAAATTCTGCACCATCCAAACCCCTAGCACTAAGTGATTCCCAGTCAATATTGGGAAAGTTAAAATCACCCACCACAACAACCCTATTGCTCTTACATCTTTCTAAAATCTGCCTACATAACTGTTCCTCAATCTCCCGCCGGCAATTGGGAGGCCTATAGTAAACCCCCAACATTGTGACTGCACCCTTTCTATTCCAGAGCTCTACCCATATTGCCTCGCTCTATGAGCTCAACGGGGTGTCCTCCTGTCGTACAGCTGTGATATTCCCCTTAACCAGCAGTGCAACTCCCCCACCTCTTCTACATCCCTCTCTATCCTGCCTGAAACATCTAAATCCTGGAACGTTTATCTGCCAATCCTGTCCATCCTTCAACCAAGTCTCTGTAAGTGTACATTGTAAGCGGGTAAGGGAATAGGGGAGCACGTAAGGGGGTCGGGTGGTCAGGGGTTGGGGGTAGTCGGGTGGTCAGTGGTAGTCAGGGGGTGGGGGAGGGTAGTTGGGGGCTAGGACATATTTGGAGTGTTGGCAGGGTAGTTGGAGGATGGGAAGCTTAGTTAGGGGTTTGGGAGGATAGTTGGGGTTTGCAGGTAGAGGTCAGTAGTGTAGTCGTGGAGGGTAACTAGTATTGTCACCCAGGAATAAGAACTGATTTTAATCCTTCTAACCTTTACTGGGTAACCGTTCTACTAAGTAAGTCGAAACCATCCAAAGTCTCTGACTTTGAATCAAAGTTTCAGGAAGTTCCAGACGCAGGTAATTGCCCAATGGCAACTCAAACTTCCCAGGCAATTCCTGAGCAGTCTGTGTGGGGGCTTCGGAAGGATCCCCCAGTGCACTTTCTGAGATACCTCCGGGGTACGACTCCCCACCTCCCCAAGTGTTCAGAAGATCTGGGCCATTGTCTCCAGTAGTAGTGGGGCACATATCTATACTCAATAAAGCCCTGAAGTGGAGGGGGAATTTTAACCCCAAGGGCAGATGGATTAGAGGCAGGTGGGATGTTGAAATATTGACTTTTGGATTGCCAAGGCATTCCAGCTTCCTGATTTCACAGAGGTTTATTTGGATGTCTGCACATAACCTACTCGTCACACTCAGGGCCTTAATTGCTGCAGGTTCTGGGTAATCATCACAGCAATTAATGAGAGTTTAATGAGACCTTCTTAAATAGCATTTCATTGGCTTTTAAATTTAATGTCTCCAGCATGGGTTTTCCAAGCTTGTAAATCTTGCCTGGGAAACAGAGATGAAGCCACAGTTTATGTGGGTATTTAAAGCTGTGATTGCCCCATCTGACTGAAAACTCAGTTATTACAGCTGGTGCCTCAGCTCCCGCAGGTAAACATTTGGCAGAGAGTTTTTGTGTTGATATTGTTTTTACAAATCTTTGGAGCTTTTCAAAATGGCAAGATCAGGATGGGAGGCACGCTGGATGCATTTGGCAGTACATCAGATGTGCAAGACCATCAACATCCATGGAAGCAACGAGGAGAGGGGCGCACAGGAGAAGGGCTAACGTCTCAGAATGCATCACTCGTGTCATAGGGTTTAGCAACAGAGGCTCAGCTTCCTTGACTCTTCCACAGGCTGAGGTTGTCACGTCAGTTGATCAGAAAAACCTACAGCCTTCTAGAAGATGACCTGTTACCTATTGGACCTGGTAGCCACGCATTACCGATGGCTCTGAAAGTCACCATGGCCCTCACTCTTTTTGCCACTTTTTCCTTCCAGGGTGCTATTGGAAAGACATTGAGGGACTCACACTCTGCTGCACATAATTGTACAAGGATGGATTGTTTGCCAGGGCAGGCATTTATGTAAACTTCCCTGGTGATGGCAAAAGCCAGAACAAGGAGGCACTCAGATTTGTCTATCTGGCCAAATTCCCACAGGTACAGGGTGCACAATTATGGCGATCCATGCACATCCACAGTAGCCAGGCGCGTTTATAACCAGTAAGGAACATTATTCCAGCATTGCTGAGCTGGTGTGAATCTGCAAGACGTTCACGACGGTTGCTTCAGATTCCCCGGGAGCTGTGCTAAGCTCACAGCCCACGAATGAGTTTTAAAAAATCACCCAGTGATTTCTACTGGAAAATTCACACTAGGTGAGGGCAGGATTGTGCTCAACTTAATTGTGATGTCCCCTTTGTGGAATAGTCTGTCAATACACCCTTTGAAGGCTAACACATGAAAAATAAATAAAGAATAGCCAAAGGCTTTTCACAAGGAACAATAAACTGTCTTTCAGATGTGCATGGGCCTGCTGTGTGATTTTTGCTTTTATTCCAGATTATGAGAGGTTGCAGTCTTATTTTACTTCATTTCTCTGCTGAAGAATAGTCAATTGACTCGAGGCTTATGGCAGCTGCCAACACATGTGGAACTAAAGTCGTGTACGTATGAGTCAGTGTCTTCAGGAGCAGCGGGAAGAAAATTGGGAATCAAGTTAAAGGAAAATAGCAATGGTCGGCAAGTGTGTCCAGGGGCAACACACCAAGGGTTTTGATACTGGTGTCTATTATTTAATCAGAGTCCCTCAAGTGGTATAAATATAGTATACTTCAGCCCAAGTATAATCTTTTCTGCGATTCATTCATACTTATCCATTAACCATTGCATTATGCTTTTCTTTTTCCGCAGAAGGAAGTGAGTAACACTTGATGAAGCTAACTCTGATGGGGTGGTGTAGTTTGCAATGGTTGACCACTAGTTGTGAAATTCTCAAAGCTATTTTATTAATACTCCTACACAGGCATTTTACACCTGCTGCCAACATTTTCTAATCCTCTTGCTGTGTAAATAGAGTAATATGGTAATAGAAGCACACCTGGGTTTGATTTTTCTATACTATTTGTTTATTTTTTTCATCTGTTCAGCATCTCACTGTGTTTCAAAGTGACTGAAATCCATAACACTTTTCTTTAAATTGCTTACTGAAGAGTTTCACACCTTACATGAAAGGCACATAACAGCAGCTGAGCAATTCTGCCATTTGAGACAACAAGAAGACTCAGCATTATAAAGAGGCTTTAAAGCATTTTGCTCCTACTGAAATGAGTTTTGGAAACTGCTGGGTGAATTGTCCTGCTGGGAAGATCAGGGAGCAGCAATGCTGGTTGTGTTTTCATGAGTTTTGAGGTGGTAATAGCTCTGACAGCTGGACTACTACAAGTTTTTCAAATTTTTTTCTCTGCTGCTGCTGGCAAGGAGTTGTAGCTGAGGCTTGGGAAAAAGTGGGTAACTCATTTAAACTGGTTAAGTGAGCTATATTTACCACTCAAGCAAACTTTCTGCCCTCGTCAATCCATCAGTACTGGTCATGAAAAGCAGTGACAGAAATACCTAAAGCCAACTGACTGAACATGTACATTTCAATGTGATAGTTGTCTTCTAAGCTTTAAGATCCAGCATGAAATCAGCTTAGGCAATATCAATACAGTTACCTCCTCGCATTAGGTTGTCAATCACAGTTAGAAGGCCACAAGGATGGTTGAAAAATGGAGGATGAAACGATAATGTAAATGGCATTTTTCCAAAGTGGTAGCTGAAGTACTTTATTTCTGTTACTTAGATTACTGGGAACATTATCCCACATCTAAACACTCTATCCCTGTCCTGCTAGTTCTTGATACAGGTGCTAAGTACTCATTGGCATAAAATTAACAAAATAATAGAAAAAGTCAAATGTCAGAGAGGAGCAGAACTATTTGCCAAAGTAGGTGTCCTTCTAAGGTGGTACTGAGTAAATTACTGGAGCTGTGGGCTGACAAGGGCCTGGGTTTCCTGATAGACTTCATCCTAGGGTCTTAAAAGAAGTGGATAGTGAGATAGTTGATGCATTGGTTTTAATTTTCCAAACTCCCTAGATTCGTGGAATGTGCCATTAGATTGGAAGATAGCAAATGTAACTCAATTGTTCAAAAAGGGAGGGAGACAGAAGGCAGGAAAGCACAAGCCAGTTAGCTTAATATCTGTCTTGGGAAAATGTTAGAAGCTATTATTAAATAAGTTATAGCAGAGCACTTCGATAAGCTCAAGGTCATCAGTCAGAATCAACATGGTTTTGTGAAAGGGAAATTATATTTAACCAATTTATTGGAGTCCTTTGAGGAAGTAACATGTGCTGTGGATGAAGGGGAACTGGTGGATGTACCGTACTTGGATTTCCAGAGGGCATTTGATAAAGTGTCACATCAAAGGTTATTGCGGAAAAGAAAAGCTCATGGTTCAGGTGGTAATTATTGGCATGGATAGAAGATGGTTGGCTAACAGGAAGCCAAGAGTAGACATAAATGGGTCTTTTTCAGGTTGGCAAGATGTAACAAGTGGTGTGCCATAGGGATCAGTGCTGGGACCTTAACTGATTACAATTTATATAAATGACTTGGATAAAGAGATTGAAGGGATGGTTGCTAAATTTGCTGATGACACAAAGGTAAGTAGGAAAGTAAGTTGTAAAGAGGACATAAGGAGTCTACAAAAGGATATAGATAGCCTAAATGAGTGGGCAAATATCTGGCAAATGGAGTATAATGTGTGAAATGTGAAATTGTCCATTTTGGCATGAAGAATAAAAGAGAAGCATATTATCTAAATGATGAGAGGTCGCAGAGCTCTGAGATGCAGAGGGATCTGGGTGTCCTCGTGCATGAATCACGAAAGGATAGTATACAAGTACAGTAAGGAAAGCTAATAAAATGTTATCGTTTATTGCAAGGGGAATTGAATACAAAAGTAGGAAGGTCATACTTCAGCTGTACTGGGTGCTAGTGAGGCCAAATTTGGAGTACTATGTACAGTTGTGCTCACTTTATTTAAGGAAGGATGTAAATACGTTGCAAGCAGTTATCAGACTAATACCTGGAATGGGTGGGTTGTCTTATGAGGAAAGGTTAGACAGACTAGATTTGTATCTGCTGGAGTTTAGAAGAGTAAGAGGCAATTTGATTGAAACATGTAAGATCCTGAGGGGTCTTGACAGGGTGGATGTGGAGAGGATGTTTCCTCTTGTGGGAGAATCTAGAACTAGGGGTCACTGTTTAAAATAAGGGGTGGCCCATCTAAAACAGTGATGAGGTGAATTTTTTTCCTTCAAAGGTTTGTGAGCTTTTGGAACTCTCTTCCTGAAAAGGTGGTGGAAGCAGAGTCTGATTATTTTTAAGGCAGAAGTGGATAGATTCTTGGTAAGCAAAGGGGGTGATAGGTTATTGGGGGAAGATGGGATGCAGGTTTCAGGTTACTCTCAGATCAGCCATGATCTTATTAAATGGAGGAGCAGGCTCGAGGGGCTGAATGGTCTACTCCTGCTCCTTGTTCACATGTTTGTATGTTTTTATATTAACTAGCAGAGACAGTGTAACCACTTGCAATGGTTTTACTTAGATCAGCCACTGCAGCATAAACCAGGATTTGAACCTGGAACATTTCCTGATCTGGATAGCCCAGTACCACACTAGGCAGCAAATTTCACAACTGATGCATCAAGGATCTGGGATTTAGAACATTAAAGGGAAATGTTCTTGAAATCTGCAGGGAAGGATGAGGAAATAACTAGGACGTGAATTGGCAGAGCCCCTGCTATGTGTAACTCTGCCGATTTGAATGAGAACAGGTTCAGCATCTATTGTTATGATGTGCACCATCAAACATTGCATAGATTCTCACTGGGCGGAATCATCCCAGATTTGCACTAAGTGCGGTAGCAACACCAGCAGCAGCACTAGGTACCTCCTCCTCAGCCATATCCTGCTCCACAGAACACAGAGTTCCAACTCCAAGGAGATGAGACATAGCGCGGAATCGTCCCAGATTTGCACTAAGTGCGGTAGCGGGCAGGGAAAACAATGTTTTACCAGCTGGCCGCAATGGTGGCTTCTCACGCCGTATTATCCTAAAACCTGTCTCATTAATTATGCATTCCCGGTAAATGCCCTGTTTCGATGGCGGCCTGGCTCTCATTTGCCTGCCATGCTATCACCTCGCCGACTCATCACGCCGGGTACCATATTTAAAGTCCTGCTGTGCGCATACCTCTCAGTGATTCCAGCCCACAACTGCTGCAAAGAAGACATGGCCTTGAGAGGCAAAAGGACTGCAGTCCCCAGGTTCAATGATGCGTCCCTCAAGCACCTTTTGGACACAGTGGAGGCTCGCCGTGATGTCCTTTACCCCCGCTCTGGCTGCAGGATGGGCAGCAAATTCATTAATCTGGCTTGGGAGGCAGTGTCAGCGCTGGTCAGTGCCAATGCCCTTCAAAAGAGGATAGTCACCCAGTGCCACAAGCGAATGAGTGATCTCCTCTGTTCTACCAGGGTAAGTCTCTCTTCTCACACTCTCAACTCACTCACTCACATACCTATCATGCACCCACAGGGTCCTCACTCATTGCTAGTTCAAGGGACATCACCATTCACTCCCACACACACACCTTCATTGTCCTCATCCCATCCATGGGACCACTCACCACCCAAATATGCCAGGCATACTTATCATCTGGCCTGGCAGGCATCCTGCTTACACTCTCTCCATCTCTGTTCCAGCAGGACAAGCTGGCACACAATAGCAGGAAGAGTTCGCAGACCGGTGGAGGAATGCCCGAAGTCAAGGTCCTCATGGACTTTAAAAACAGAACCATCTAGCTGGCTGGCGACGATCTGGACCATGCCTGTTCTGATGGTGAGGTTGATGGTGCTCAACCAAGTGAGGATCCAGCAGTACAACACCTATCAGGCAACCATGCTGTGAGTGATGTGTCCTGTTTCACAGGCCACTGCTATGCACTAATTATCTCTCGTTGCTTTCACAGGCACATCTGCCAAACAGCCGGTGGAGTCCACAATCCAGGACCTCCAATCAAGCTCCGAAGAAAACTGTGAAGAGGAATCTGAAGGCATCCTCCCTGAAGTACTGTCACAGCACTCACACACACCCTCCACCAGCGCAGACTCACACACCTCGGTGGGACCTAGCTTTAGAATAGCCTCGGGATCACAATCCGGTGAGCGCATTGCACTGTCTGTTTCAGGGACTTCCCAGGTGTCCGGCATTCAGAGGACTGCTGGAGGCCAAAAATTTGCTGAGTCCGAATCAGAGGACAAACCTTTGGACTCGGTCATGTCATAGTTGCTGGAGCTGCGCCGAGGTCAACACTGGTAGGATGGTGGCCACCAAGGAGCCCTTGGTCCAGGATGTTGCTCCTGCAATTCTGTGCGGGCTGAACTCCACCACTGTTGGCCTCCAACGGTGTGTATGTGAGAGGGGTGCGGGGCAGTTCAATCTGGTTCCAGCTACCGCTACTCCTCAAAGAGTCATCCTGGGGCCCTTGGGTATCCATAGGGGGGAGAATCAGCAGGTGCACACCATGGGGCCATCCATCCAGGTGATTCCAGGAATGTCCAGTCCATCCGAATATCCTTTTCCTGTAAGCCCAGCAGCTCCAGCTCCACAGCTTGAGGAGGGTGTCACTGCCACACAGCAGGACCCCAAAAGCAGGCCACTGCCCTCCAGGTCTTGGCCCTCGAGAGGACACCCATCAAGGTCATCACAAACAGGGTGTTGCAGTTAGCAGGCTGCCTCCACCTCCACTGTGGATGGCTGGGGAACACCAAGATCTAGTGGCAGGGTCAGGAAAGTTAAGAAGCTGTAACTCTTTTGAGTCAAAACAATTAAGCTAAATTAACAAAAATTAAGAAGCTGTAACTCTTTTGAGAGTTAACCAATTAAACTAAATCAACAAAATAAGGGATAAAGCAAACACAGCCCCTAAGGGGGTTCAATGTAAAGGTATCGCTGCAGGGTCTGAAGGCAGAAGGTCGCCACCTGTGTGCGTAGGCACACTAGCACCTGACTGCCCTCCCTAAGCGGGAGACTCAGAAACTCAGCAGCGACCCAGTGCAATCTTTTGTCCCAGAAGAAGTCGACCAGCATTCTCTGGATTTTTGTGACAAAGTACGGGGGAGGGGTCAAAGTGACCAGCTGGTACCACAACATGGCGGCGATCAGCTGGCTTACGACCAGAACTCGACCCCGGTAAGACAGCACTCGGAGCAGTCCCGTCCAGCACCGCAGGCGAGCGGTGACTTTCGTCTCCAGTTCCTGCCAATTCGCCAGCCAGGATTCCTCAGCAGGGCAGAGTTGGAACTCCAGGTAGAAGATGCTGGTCCTGCTCCAGGTGAAAGGCCTGAGTTCCTCGGGTAGGGGGATCCATCTGCCATGGGCTGATTTGGTGCTGCAAATGGCACAGTAGGTGATGACAATGGGTGACACCCTCTATGGACTATATTGCAGGGCTCCAGCAGACTGGTCCAGGCGCCAGAGTGTCATTTTTAGCATCCCGATGGTTTGCTCCACCTAGTTGTGAGTTGCAGCATGAGCCTCTTTATACCTTCGCCCTGCTGCTGTCTGAGGCTGTCTCATGGGTGTCATCAGCCATGTCTTCTGTGGGTAGCCCTTGACCCTGAGGAGCCAACCCTGCAGCCTCTGTGGATGCTGGAAGACATCAGGAATCTGTGACTGACTGAGAATGTAGGAGCCGTACACACTCCCTGGAAACCATGCGCAAATCTGCAGGATGCGTTGTGTTGGTCGAACACCAGCTGCACATTCAGCGAATGGAATCCCTTGCAGTTGACATAGTTCACCGTGTGTTGTGATGGAGACCTGAGAGCCACGTGAGTGCAGTCGATCGCACCCTGAACCTGTGGGAAACCGAGATCTGGGCAAATCCAATTCGCCTGCAACCTGGCTCTCCTGGTCCTGGGCAAAATGCAAAGTTGTGTGCCCTTGTGAAGATGGCATTCATGACCTCATGGATGCATTTGTGGGTGAAGGCTTGTGATATGGCACAGAGGTCACTTGTGGAGCCCTGATAGGAGCCACTGGTGTAGAAATTAAGCACTGCTGTCACTTTCATAGCCACTGACAGTGGATGCCCTCCATGTCCACGTGGCACCAAATCCTGCAGTAGCTGGCCGATGTGACCGACCAGTTCCCTAGGTATGCGCAGTCTTCGGTGACACTGGTTCTCAGTCATCTGCAGGAATGAAAGGCGGCATCAATAGACCCTGGTTGTCGCTAGATACCAACCAGAGACAGCTCGCTGTGGTTCTTTCGCGGCGTTTGGGAGAGCCTCAGCCGCCACTACTTCCTGAGGGTGCTGCTCCCCCCTCTGCGCAGCCAGGCGCCTCAGTCGCACTCTTCTCTATCATCTTCACTCTCTGTACACCACGAGGCTTACAGCTAATTCACCAGGCTCCATGTTCTTGATGTACTCCTCCTGCAGGATGAAAGAGAGACGTGCGTGGGTTAGCATGGGTGTACTAAGAACCTCTCTTGGTTGAGTCTAAAGGCCTCTTAACACATCCCAGAGAGTGCTGGCCACCATTTGGATGGCCAGAGTTTAGTGCGCTGCATGGCTGCCTGAAACCCCACCTTCCTCCACCCAACTGATTGGCAGCAGCTTTGCCCTTTGGACTGCATGATGTGCTCTCAGCTCAGGTGCAGGCATTCTCCTAACCCACGTTGAAAGGCTGCACTGTTAGCTTGAACCATAGGGGAGACTGGTCCAAACCAGGATGATGACATTGCAAGGGGCTGTGAGGGCGTCCACCAGTGGCTGCTGCATGGCCAGCTTTAGCAAGGAGATTGTACAACATGCCCAGTCATCCAACTGTTCTGCAGTCCATTAAAATGCTCATTAGTTTGCAGTCTGTGCCCGAGGGGTGTAAAGCTCTGGAACACTTGGTGGCACTTTCATGCCTCTGCGTTGCTTGAGTGGGCAGATAAGCTAGAGGCCCGACTCTAATCATGTCAATGTGGCTGTGCCTGAACTGTCTCAGCTGGAGAGGAATGGTCACTTTATACAAGGGTTCCCTAATGTCTGGCCGCTTCCCTTCCCCCACCCCACACGTGCTTGTATGCTACCTTCAACCGCAGGGCAGCCCTTGCCCCCTACACTCCAAAGTTGCCCCAACCTCAGGGCAGGCTTTGCCCCCCCATTCCCAAAGCACCTCAAGCATCTTGAAGTCCAACAGGTGTCCCACAACGTTACTGTGCACTCACCTTCAAGTTCCCCTCAAAGTGCAGCCCCCAAAGTGCACGCCTTTTATATGCTGTTGTGAAACATGTCAGCATGCAATCACACCGACATGGGTAGACTATCCAGTGCGGGTGGATGAGTCCAGTAGGCTGGCTTTATAGTGATATGCTGATGCATTACATTGAGGTCCCCGACGCCTAATGGCGGGAAATGCAGCCCGTCATCGACGGGCTGAGTGGACGATTGTCACGACGTTGATTTTTGACCATCTCGCCATATTGTCCGCTCATGCCACTGAATATGCCTGAAGCTAGGGGGAATGGACCATTCTGCCCATTGCCCAGATTCATAAATGAACAAAAGGTCACTTGGCAAAAGGCTGGTGTGTGGTTGGCACTTATAGAACAATGCCACTGTAAGAGAAGGCACTTGCAGGGGTAGAAGAGGGCAAACCTTTTTAAAAATGTTTATACTCCCATCAGTATAAATTCCAGTTTGATTCATTCCCAGGAAATTGACTAAAATTAAACTAAACATCCATTCTCATTAGCTATGAACCAAAAAATAAGTTAATTCACAGGATCCCAAATCACCTTCAATTAAAACTACACATAAACAAAACATTACACATTTGAATTTTAATTACAATATCAGAAATGATGGCCAGCTGTGCTTTCTATTGTTAATGGTTACTGGACATGTTCCAGTTGATAGATGCCAGGTCCTTACACTATCTGTAGTTTGATAATGTCATTCTGTACTGTTAAACATCAATCCTAATTGGATTGGAGTGGGATGATGATTTATAATGCATTCGAGAGAATGGGCAGATCTCAGCTGGCAGGAGGTATGTGCTTATGAGATGGTATAGATTGAGTGAGCCATTCCTAACACTGATACACTCCACTTAGGGAGCTACTGAAGAAATGATGGATCCATCTATTGATTTTTCCTACTTTGCAACACTTCAAAATAATTCATTTTACTTGGTGCATCCTGAGTTCATGAAACATGCCACTTGAATGCAAAATCTTTCTTTTCTTATAGAATTAACAGTATAGCTTCTGTAAAACCATACGATTATGTGAGTTTACTGTTAGCTGTATTTGAGCTTGTTCTGAGTCAGAACGTTGTGGGTAGGGACCAGAATATTGGCCCATTCGTACCCCAATAAGAGTGTGGTAAATGAACATTCTCAATTATATTTAGACAAATATCCCCCCATGTGTTACATTGAACATAATAAGTAATTAGCAAAAGATAGATTACACCTTTTTTATATGTAAAGCTTTGGAATTTTCCAAAGGTTGCACGATCAGATGCCCTTGAATAACATCCCTCTGCTTCAGTGCCAGACTACAGTCTGTGGTGCAATGGGGGAAACCAGTGAGCAGGTCCTGCATAAAATCTGTTCTGATAGCCATTTCTTTGACAGAAATGGACCTCTGCGCATGCGAAGTTCAATGCTGAAAGGAATAGGACCTCTGAAATATAGCAGACTGGATCAAATGTATGTGTTTTTGCAATTAAGATCACTCAAATTCTGAATTAGTGCAGATCCAATCCTTTGGATTTTTAATGACTTCAGTCAGATTTTGCCTGCCTGGTAAAGTAAGTCACCCATGATAATTTAAGTTTAGCTACTTTGATTTCCTAAGGTGTAAAATGAGCATTTCCACTTTATTTGAGCAGTTGCACAAAATTTGTAAATGGAATGGAAATGGTATGGATCCGTGATACCTAAAAGTATTTAAAATTCCCAAAACAAAGCTAATGAAAATATTCTTCGAGAAGAATAATCTAGGATGAAAATAGAAAATTTAAAGTAAAAAAAAAAAATTACGTCGGACTTTAGCAGAAAGAGGCAAATTTTTTCCAATATGTTTGTTACAGGCTAGATCCGAAAGGTCAAGCGAGGTCTATGAATGCTTATAGAGGCTGAGATAGCAAAGCCGATTTATGCTATAATTTTACTTGCTCATCATTTCTTAATAGTAATCATTAGTGATATTCCCAATCCAATAACTGGAAAGGTGGGATGCATTCAATTTCTTTTTTAAAAATTTCACGCAGAAAGTAATGGGAATCAAGGAAAAATATCCTTGAAAAATGTGTTACTGTGCTTGTCTTTTGTTCACAGAGGAGCAACAGAAGATTGTAAATGATATTCTAATCTTTCCAGGTGACCGTTATCTAGAAATTATCAGCATGTCAACTTGAAATCGAAACGGAGGAAAGGTTCTGACATCCAAAAACAATTCAAGGACATCGGGACACGAGTGAAGATAATAAATCTGAGTGGAAATTCATATTAAATAGATTTATTACTACTTTTCATCAATGTCATAGAGTTAGCAGTTTAAAGTCATAATACCCTTGATATATACCTCAACTTTCAAAAATCAGTTCATAAGGTCTTTCAGAAGAGATTTCCAAATTCAAATGCAGATGTTAACTTCAGTACGTGTGCAGAAGTTTTCCCTCAGCAGTTACATTTTAAATGTTTAGACAATCTTGGTGCAACAGTGTTCACATCAGAATAAATAGTGGATGAATGACTAGGGACCAAGGAATGGTCATCATTGTCAGTGGTAGCAGCTCTAACTGATGAATTGTAACTGATGCTCCAGAGGGCTTGATCACAGTCTATTTCATTTATTAATGATGCTGCTAAAGATGTTAAGGGAGAACTTCCGCTTGGCCCTCCTGATCCCCAAACTGCAGAACACGGAGAAACAAACTGAATGACTACTTTTAGCTGTTTAGGCTGTTTCCCCGTGGATTCTATCAAAGTTACAGTGGGGGATCAGGATAACCCCTGTTGAAATTCCAGGAGATTGCAATTATGTTTGCATTTTGCAACAATTATTAATTTTGCAGCATAAATCCTGAGCCTGGACGTGACCTGACTCTTAGCTTTTAAACCTATACACAATTAAGTTTAAAGTTTAGACGGTGTGCACACCGCCACTTGTACCCTCTAAACATTTCAAACTAGAATTGTTGGGAGGGGTTCTGCCTATTTCTGCGACCACGAATGTGCAGAGCTCTCAGGGGAAGGAACATTTGAGCAGCGTTAACATGGGACTGATTGGCTGTCACTGCAGCTACAGGTCTTAGACCTGTACTCGACAGGTGTTTTCATATATGAGCTATTCTTTGCAAGATTTAGCGCTTATAGGGGATGTGGAGAGTGAGAAACTGGAATAAACACACTGTCCAGCAAAATCAGCTTAATAGCAGACTGCAAAGGGTTACTCGTCACCTCAATGCTGTTCCAAGCTGCTCTTGGGGAGGGCCCTGCAATAGAGGGCTGCTGGTTTTAGGAGGGAGGCTATTTATTATATGCAAATCAGGGTCTTATGACATACCTGAAACCCCAATGGTAATTATGATGTGCAAATAAGCGGAGTGTCTATGGATTTATATGGCTAAAACAGCGGCCTCTAAAGAGACTGCTCAGAGAATAGCCCAGGAACCTTGAAATTTTGTTTTTGGTGGGGTCAGAAAGAGCATTCTTGCTCCTCCTGAGTCTACACGAAAAACCTCTGGGCAGCTGTTGGTCCATCTAAGGCCCTCAGATCCCCTAGGAATGTCCATCCTTGCCAGGCTACGACTGTTGGTTGACTCATCATGGATTTTCTGCTTTCCCAGAACCAGCAAGCTGCCTGTATCCACTTGGAGGCCTGCAGCTCACCAGCAGAACGTAAATCAAGGCAGAGCCTCAAAATGGCTCCAGGTTCTCACTGGCAAGGGGCAGTGGGCAAGATTCACCCACCAGCCACCTCTTCCCCGCCGGAAGGTAACATTAGCTCTAAGAAACTGTAATGAAGGCAGAATTTAAGATGAAAATCAATACTGAATGATGAGGAAATCTGATTATGCTGAATCCCCACTGCAGTGTTGTTCTTCTGGTTAAAAATTCAAAAAAATATTGTGTTTGAAGAATTTGAAAGAGCCAGTCTCTTTGAGATACAAATGCAGCTGGGCATAACTTCATAATGTTGCTACTTGATTTGTAAATACATGCTACAAATAAAATCAGTACCTGATTTTTTAGCTAATAATCTATCAAAAGGTATCAAATGAGAAAGGAAACATCACTGAATAATTGGTGAATGAAACATTTGGTGCCAAAGATTCCGACACATATTTATGAAATTCAAATTTTGGTTGAACCATTTAGATTTGAATGATCAGTCAACTTTCCAGTTTTGTAAAGAGCATGGATTAGAAATGGCAGCTTCCTTATTGACTGCCTTATTAAAGCAAAGTACTGTGAGTGCTGAAATAAAAATTCTGGAAATACCCGGTATATCTGGCAGTACCTGTGCAGAGAAAAGTAGAGTCCGTGACCTTTCATCAGAACCTGAAACGTTGCGCAGATTCTTCTCAGTTCTGGGGTGGAGCTTTGGGAAATAGGAGGGAGCCACGCTCGAAAGGCTCCCTGATGCATCCCTGTCACTGGGGAAGTTTCCCTGGAGTGGGGGCAGGAATGTGGAACAGCTACCTGTACTGCGGAGGTTGGAAGCCGATTTGAATAATTAAGAGCCCGATCGGGGTGATTTCTGACCTCACCAGAACTCAGACCTCACCCAGCAGCAGAGGAGACCCCTGCAGTGTGCAGAGGCCACCACCTTAATGATGGTGGCCTTCCTGCAGCGGTCTGGCAGCTGTCAGAGCCGCATGGTCCATCCCAAAAAGGAGGGGTGGTGGGCAGCACAGGTGTCCCTTTCCTTCCCTGGTCTGAGCCACCTCCCCACCTTCCACCTTGTATAATTATTTATTTTTATAGCTCCGAGGATACCTCCATATTGTGGCTGACGCATCCGCGTAGTCCCCTACCCGCCTCTGCAACACCCATCTCTCCCAGTGGGGCAGCTGAGACTCTAGGACGACCCAGCCCTGTGATTAGGCTGGCAGCATCTGGAGCCCACAGGCATCTTTAATAGGATGCAGAGTGTAGAGGCAGCCAATTAGGAGGCCGTCTCCAGGAAAATTACTGTCCCCGGCTGCCGTAATTGTAGCTTTAAGGAATGTAGTGACTGTAGCTAAAAGACTTAATGGGCAACATTTTCCCATCGGTGAGCAGGTGGGGTGGAGCCTGCTCGCCGACGCGTAAAATGGCGTGCGTCATTTAGATTTTCAGTTCAGCGGGCACGCAGCCGAACTGTCAAAGGCCTATTATGGCCTGTTAAAAATTAATAAAAACAATTAAATGAGCTGCCCGCCCAACCTTAATGTTGGCGGGCAGGCAAAGAGCTCAGGTGGCCTTCGCATATTTCATGGAACCTCATCCACGGGCGGGATGAGGTTTCATGAAGTATTTTTTTTTTAAATCAGTAAAAATTTTTCCAAAATTTCATTAACATGTCCCAGCTCATGGGACATGTTTTAAAAGTTTAAAAATCCTTTATTTCAAAGTTTAACACTGAAACAAATCTCCCTGAGGCACAGAGGTGCCTCAGGGAGATCTCTGCACTCTTTTGTGCGCATGCACGAAAGAGCGCAGGGAACCACTCAGGGAATTCCCCAGCACAGGGAGCGCTCAGTGCTTCCAGGCGCGTGTCACAATGGGCGGGCCTTAATTAGCCCGCCCATGTAAAATGGCGGCGCGAGCCCGATCGGGGGCGCCGATCAGGTTGGCTCCCGTCCCCACCTGCACAACCGCCCCTCCAACGGGGGGAAGTTTCTGGCCAATGTGTTGTACAGTATCATATGACAGTGTGAATGAATCAGCTCTAAATGCAGGGAACCTTAGAGCGGGACTGCTTCTTCTAGTTGTGGGACTTGTGGGAAGCCTGTAATTGCTACTGCAGCCTGTAAATAAAGTTTAATGTTTCTAATGAGAAACATGTCTGGAAAATCAAATCCACAACACTGGCCTGGCGCCTGGCATGGGTGGCTCAGAACCCCTATTCGTTCCTGCAGAAGCCTGCAGAAAAATCCTGCTCATTAGCTCTGTTTTTCCCTCTCCACAGACCCTGTCTGACCTGCTGAGTATTTCCAGCATTTTCTGTTTATAACCACAAAACTGCAATGCTGATTCTCCAAGTTGTATTTTCCACAAGTGTGGTTTGCCATGGGGAGCACTGGATCATGGAATTACCCTTTCTTTTTGTTGCCATACTGAAGAAATTCACATGGATAGACAGGCAATTTCCAGAGTATTATTCAGGGATATCTGTTCGTGTCAAGTCCTTACTTTTTGATGAGGAAGAGTCCAAATCTGAGACGAAAGTTCAAGCAAATCCAACAGCTCATTCCAAGAATGCTAGAAATCGTAATTCCCCATCCTATAATTTTCAAAACAAGTATCATTGCTTCTTCTGGCTTTGCTGAATACATGAACAAGCCTCGATTAACTGTACCGAAGGGAGTGTTCTCACCCCTCCAAAAGTTGGCCAGAAGAATTTGAAATATAAACTAACTTTTGACTTTTCAAGCTACACTAGCTCAAGGGAATTATACGTTCCCTCTTTTTGACCTTGTACATACCAGACCACCATATCAGATCTTTAAAAATTGAGTGAATTATGTATTTCTTTCTCTAATTTAACCAGTGCCCAAACTTAACTGCACTGATACGACAAATCAAATATTCTCCTGGTTAAGTGCTGGACTGAGTGGCCGGCTGAAACTGATTAAAATCCTCTGCGTTTCTTCGTTGTTTTCCATCATCAAATTTGTTCTTAGGACTTCCTCTTTGTCACACCTTTGGTCACCTCCTTTAAGTCCTTACCAAACATCCCTTTGCTCTGAAGGAGAGTCATACAGACTCGAAATGTTAACACTGTTTCTCTCTGCACAGATGCTGCCAGAGCTGCTGAGTTTTTCCAACATTTTTTGTTTTTATTTCAGATTTCCAGCATCCGTAGTATTTTGCTTTCATCCCTTTGCTCTCTCTCCATCCCAGTGAAATGCATTAGGACTTTTTGCTTTGTATAAAGTGTTATATAATTTCAAGTGTATAAAGTGTTATATAATTTCAAGTTGTTGTTCTGGTCAAAATCAAATTTCAAATGTTAGCTCCCATCAAAAGATATGTACTGAACCAACAATCTGTTGAAAATATTTACTGCTGGATACCAATTCCAGGTGAATGCCAAAAATAATCACTAATCTTATCACCTCATGCTGAAATAGGGGTGGAATAAAATATTCAAAATATCATAAAAATGAAGAGGGTGAAGCAATAGGGAAAGTTTGTAGGGAGGTCTTGCGCAATAATTTCAAAGAGAAAGACAAATTATTTCAACTAGAAATTTAATGTTTCATCAATTGGACTTAAGCACTTCTGTTTTTTTCGGATCGGATGGGTCAGAGTAGATAAAGAGAAACTGACAGGAGGGCTGGTAACCAGGCAGCACATATTTGGAGAAAAAAGTGCCGAGGGAAAGATTATGACAATTTTTTAAAAACTCAGTGGGTTGTTATGATCTGGAATGCCTTAAAGGATGATGGAGGTTGGAGGCCTCAGTGAGGGATGATTGGGAAAGGAATTGAAGGCATGGAGTCAGGCTGGCGGATGGACAGAGGCAGAGGCTGTTGTGATCATATCTTAGTTAGTGTGTTAAAATAATGGGCTGGAATTTTTGCCACTCACTAGTCCTCACGCTCTACTGGAAAAAGGGAACTTCAGCAATTGGTACTCAGGTCCTCCAACTTGAGTGTACCAGATGCAAGGTCAGAGGCCCACTAAATGGGGCCCAACCTGCAAACAGATGACCACATGCTATGCATGGAAGTTACGTGAGAAGCACTTTAAGTGTGACTCCTATTGGGATTTTGATGCTTGCACCTGCTATCTTACCTCCTATGCCACTCCCTCTCCCCAAGGAAATATTCAGTACAGAATGATAAATGAGAAAAAAGGAAACATGTTAGGATATTTGCCTTTGTACTAAACATTTCTAACTACATACAAATTAATCTGCAAAATGAAAAACAAAACGAGAATTTTAAATGCTTGTTGAGACAAGCGTAAGCTATTTCTGTCGTAGTGGCATATTTTGGTATCTCTGATATTCCACATAGTCAGATATGACTTTGAGCATCATTCATACATAGAACACAAACTGCGTTTTATTAGTCTGGCAAAACATAGTCCCCTAGCCCACAAAAACCTGAACTTCAATATATTATATATATGTTATAGGAAAAAATGTCGAACAAGACATGTTTACGAGGAACACAAAAAACTCAAGGTCAAGCAATATCACTGATAAAATATTTCATAACTAGATTTGTTATATCTACACATTGAATGAGTCTTTAGTACAAAGTTATAATCTACATTTGTTGGGACAGCTGGATTTTTGACCAAAGAAATCTCATATTTGGATGTTCCAGTTTCCTTTTTAATAAAAGCAAAAACAAAATATCTCCCTTCATTATATTGGACTGAACATTAAAAAAAAATTACTTTAGTAAAGATAGACATGTCGATTTTATTCAAAATTTCTCTATAGATTGTGGCTATGCATGTTGTAGTGATGCTTGTGAAAGGCATTGCTGTATCTTATATTGCCTACTGGTACAACCAGTCCCAGGGCAAGGTAGCCCCAATTTATTATGATCCCGGACGAGGCACCCCAAATGGTTAGGCTCCCAGGTTAGGAGGGATGAACAGGCTCCCTTTTTTTATTCAATCCACTCGGTTGCAATAAGGTTAATTTAAAAAGGATCAGTCACCGCCCTTTGATGTTCAATGGCACTACCATCACTGAATCCCCCACTATCAACATCCTGGGGGTTAACATTGACCAGAAACTGAACTGCGCTGGCCATATCAATACTGTGGCTACAAGAGCAGGTAAGAGCTTAGGAATCGTGCGATAAGTAACTCATCTCTTGACTCCCCAAAGCCTGTCCACCATCTACAAGGCACAAGTCAGGAGTGTGATGGAATACTCCCCACTTGCCTGGATAAGTGCAGCTCCCACAACACTCACGAAGCTTGACACTGTCCAGGACAAAGCAGCTCATTTGACTGGCACCGCATCCACAAACATTCACTTCCTCCACCACCGACACACATTAGCAGCAGTGTGTACTATTTACAAGGTGCATTGCAGGAATTCACCAAGGCTCCTTTGACAGCATCTTCCAAACCCACGACCACTACTATATAGAAGGACAAGGGGCAGCAGATAGATGGGGACACCACCACCTGGAAGTTCCCCTCCAAGTCACTTGGAAATATATTGCCGTTGCTTCACTGTTGCTGAATCAAAAACATTCAGTTCATGCTCACAGTCTGGGACATAACTCAGCAGAAGGTGGTTTCGGCTGAGGCGGTAATCATTTTCCATTATCTCTATAACCACAGATTACAGTTCAGTTTGCATTGTATCATTTCCTTTGAAGTGCCTCTGTCTGAAATAGGCTATGTCACATCTTTTTGGTGCGACATTTCAATCTCTCCGAATTAGTTGGTTAAGTAATCCACATAGGAATTTTCCAGCAAGCGGTTATCTTACCGTCTCAGCCAGCTTTTGCTTGTTTGCTCTTTTAAAAAAAAACACATGTCTTACTTAAAAAGTTCAAAATGTCCATTGGTAATTTGGGGATAGGATCTGTGGTCATGACACTACATGAACATTGCTTTCATTTTGTGTTTTGGTTTGTGTGCACAAATAAAGCCAAAATTGTATTCAGCATTGCTATTTTTATTAATGCATTCTTGGGATGTGGGCATCACTGGCAAAGGCAGCATTCATTGGACTGAAAAGGTGCCGGTGATACATTTTTCCTGAACCTCCACTGTCCATACTGTGTAGATACTCTCACCATGCTGTTAGGCAGGGAGTTCCAAGATTTTGACTTGGTGACAACAAAGAAATGATCTTAGTGCAAGTCAAGGAGGTGCTTGGCTTGCAGACAAACTTTGTTGCGGTGGTGTTCTTATGTGCTTGTTGCTCTCATCTTTCTAGGTGTTGGGGGTCATGGATTTACATACGAATATACAAACATACGAATTAGGAGCAGGAGTAGGCCTCTAGGTCACTTGAACCTATCCACCATTCAATAAGATCATGGCTGATCGTAATGTAACCTCCACACCATATACCTGCCTACGCCCGATAACCTTTCAGCCCCTTGTTAATCAATAATCTATCTATCTCTGCCTTAAAAATATTCAAAGACTCTGCTTCCACTGCCTTTTGAGAAAGAGAGTTCCAAAGACTTACAATCCTCAGAGAAAAAAAAGTTCCTCAACTGGGTTTAAAAATAAGGGTTTGTTCATTTAAGACAATGACCCCTAGTTCTATATTCTCCCACATTCTCTACACATCCACTCTATCAAGACCCCTCAGGATCTTAAAGGTTTCAATCAAGTTGCCCCTTACTCTTCTAAACTCCAGTGGATACAAGCCCACCCTTTCCAATCTATCCTCACAACCCGCCCATTCCTGGTATTAGTCTAATCAACCTTCTCCGAACTGCTTCTAATGCATTTACATCCTTCCTTAAATAAGACCAATGCTGTGCACAGCACTCTAGATGTAGTCTCACCAGTACCCTGTTTAACTGAAGCAGAACCTCCCTACTTTTGTAATCAATTCCTCTCACAATCAATGATAACCTTCTATTAGCTTTCCTAATTACTTGCTGTACCTGTATACTAGCCTTTTGTGATTCATGCACAGGCGATGTTGCCAAAGAAGCCTGATGAGCTACTGTGAAGCATCCTGTGGATTGTACACATTACAGCCATGGTATGCTGGTAATGGAAGTTTAAACAATTGCTTATGTTTAAGTTAACACATTATGACAAAATATATAACAGCCACAGTGCTCAAGCATTAAAGGTAAACACTGAATAAAGAATTTTCTATGTAAACTATTCTGAATAGAGGAACTACAGACATGATCAGACAGATCCAGGAGAAATATAGGGAACATAACTTGACTTGGACATTACTTTTGTAGATTCTGTCATGCCCCAGTATACTCCGAACTTCAAACTAATTTTTAATATTTTAAAACTGGCCACTAAAGGCTGCAAAAGATGGCTACCCGAGGATCACCTGACTTCTATTGTGGATGGAAACCACTCCTCTGTCTCAAGAGAGATCAAAAGGAACATTCCAGACTGATGCTGAATCAATGCCTTTTCCTGAAACTAATTCAAAGGGATATTGTCAAATTGAATAGGCCATTCAAAGACAAAGACACTGGCTGTCACAAACTCTCCAGATGTTAAACTTACAACACAGGATGTGTACTCATTATAACCAACGCCTTTTGTTTGGAAAAAGGTCTTTAAACTTGTAGAAGTCACATGATGAGGGAACTACTTTGTTGACTGCTTTTAAAAATCAGAAACTTTGTGCAGATGGGGAGTCCACCAAAAGCCATTGACCTAGCTGCAAGTCATCCAAGCAGTCAAGGTAATGAACAGCAATACCTTGAAAGCGGGAGACGCTACTGGAGAGAAGTATTCCCCAACCTGTTATAGTAAGTTCTCCTGACAGCCAACCTCCTAGAAATTTGACTATGAGAGACCTCAATGCCTGCTGAAAATCCTTCGCTTTACTTCACTTCAACTAAAGCATCAACTTCGTCTAAGAAACTATAGGCCTGCCACGAATGAGACTGCGATAATTATAAGCTGTAAGTGTATTACCTTCATCTGTATCTAATATTTATGTGTGTGAGATGAGTGAATGAAACATTGCATCATTTGGGGGTAAAGAGAGGGATGATAAATAACCTTCTTTACTTTTAAAAACTCACTCTGAGAGTAAGAAAACACTCACCTCTTACACAAACATACTGATCATGAACAATGGATGGAAACACGTAAACTTTGTATGTGACAATTCATCAAGGCATTCAATACAGTCAGCTGGGTTGGCTCTGGAAGATACTACTTAGATTGGGGTGCCTTTCGAAGTTCCTCACCATCCTCCATCAACTGCATGGAGGCCAGAAAGATCAGATCAGGCAGAATGGAGTTGTCTCAGGCAGCTTTCCTATCGCCAATGGTGTTAAGCAAGAATATGTTCTGGCACTAACCTTCCTCTCTATTTTCTTCAGTATGATGTTTCAAGAGGCAGGCTTGACAGAGGGCATATACATTTGCTTCTGAACAGAAGGCAATCTCTTCATCCTTTGACAACTACTGGCACATATAAAACCACAGGAGAGAACTTGACTGCTGTAATGGCCCTGACTGCTCCTCCATGAATATTGATGTCTTCTCTTCCTGTCTGTCTGGCAGTGAATCAGTTATTAGCAGGTTTGCATTGAGGAATCAGTGATCTTCATCAGTAACAGCCCTTTCCCAATGGCTATCGATGAGGATGTTTCAGACACTTTCATCTGCATAACCATGAATGACTCGCCAAATTATTCTGTATCATGTGCAGTTTCTGTTTGCTGACAATTGCACCCTTCTGGCACACACAGAGGAGGCAATGCAGCTCTTATGAACTGTTTCTGAGGCAGCAAATACCTTTGGTTTTACTAAAAGCTTGAAGAAAGCAGAAGTGCTATACTAGCTTTGGCTGCAAGAAAATTACAATCAATCAAAGATCGCTATCGACAGCAGCAATCTCAATGCAGTAAATCAGTTTCCCTATCTAGGTAGCATTTTCACAAATGATGCCACTGTCAACAAAGACAGACAATTGCTTGCTGAGGCCAACAATTCCTTTGGTCACTTCTCAAAGTGTGTCTGGTGAAACACATCTCCATCAAAACTCAAGTACACAGAGCAGTTGTCATCATCACCCTCTTGTATGGGTCAGAAACATGGGTTCTGTCCAGAAAACAAATGCAACTGCTGGAGCCCTTCCACCAATGTTGTCTTCGATCCATATGAACATTAGATGACAGGACTAAATCACAAACGATGAATTCCTCAGCAGAGCTGATCTGCCCAACATTGAATACATTCTCTTTATAAAGCCAATTGCACTGGATAGGACATGTTTCACGCATGAAGGATTCTAGAATGTCAAAAGCCATGCTTTCTGCTGAACTCTTCCTGTAAATGAGATCAAGGTGGACCTTGCAAACACTTCAAAGACCAGCTGAAAAGACAGCTCTTGCTGGTTGACATTGACCGACGGGTGTGGGAGCAGGAGGCTGCTGACAGAGACAGCTTGCACATAACAAACAGAAAAGCAATGTACAAGTTTGAAACAAGCATGCTGCTGAAGAAAGGCGCAGACAATGGAAGGACTCTGTTTACAGCAGAGCCCTTCCAAACCAGGAGCTCCTGTCTCCTAACTGCTCAAGGGCCTCTAGATCAAGAATTGATCTCTTCACCAATCATGTCAGTTACTATAGTGAAAAGCCCTGATCTTCACTGACGAAGAACCTTTTATTATCATTCCCATGTGAGGACAGGGCAGGAGATATTTTCTTTTTAATTTGTTTTCTCCCCTCCACAATAATCCATCACTTTTGGGTCTCCATATTCAGTCAGTAGCCATCCTGCTAATGCAGGTATTGAGACATTGCTCTTGCATTTCGATTGATTCCCTACAGATTGTGTCAGAAAGGTTCCAGTTACTGATTAGGACTTGGCTGAAGCAATTCAGAACACAAAACACAGTGATTGTGTTATGAAAAGAAAAATGGATTATAATATGTATTTTGTGCTCAAACATTTCTGCTCCTTCTGCTTTTATGAATTACTTCTCTACAGGGTACTTGTTGCTGTTGTCAATAAATCACCGCTGACTGATGCTATGCTTAAATATAATTTCTTACCACTACTGTCACATTCCAACACCTCAAGATTTTTTAAAGATATGGTTCCTTCATCTTCAGGGCCACACACCAATCAATTGTCCTGAAGATTGAAGAGTTTTTTTTTAAAAAAGCTTGAAAACTGTGTTGAAAGTACAGCGCTGAGAGAGGAAAGTGTGGAACAATTTGCTGTGTTAACACAGCTATATTAAAGCAAGTTGACATTGCTGTTTTGTTTTTCTTGTTGGTTTTCACATCTCTATATTCCCTGTTTCTGAAGGTTTTATGATCACACCAAAGAATGCTGGGTTTTAAGCAGCTCTGTTTATCTGCTTCAGTCTTCTGAATGTGCCAATACTTGTCTGCCAGTAGAAGTTCTCATGATTGCAGAAATAGAAAACAATGCTGACAACTAACAAGCAAGACAGGTTTTTCTTCAACATACGGTAATAGTTGTGAAGAACACAAGGAAATATTTTATTTGGTGCACTTGGTGTGCGGCACTAGTGCCAATGTGGACAGTCTTTTTGGAGCTGTTTATAAAGTCGTTAACACAATGTTAAAAAGGAGCTGACAAGTATATTATTAAGGATAGGATACTCTAAATATAAAAATAGATGATTAATTACTCTCAAGAATATTATGGTTCCCATTTTTATCAGGGCTATGGGAATATCCAGGGCTGTGGAATGTAAATGGTTAGGGTTGAGTAACATTGATTGTAACTTTAATTCATTTTACAGAGCTTTTGCTCAATTTTGGAATCAAGGAGAAATTTCTCATTTTAGACATTTTTATTTGTAGTTATTCACTTCCCGTGGGAGATTAAGTGAATTGGGAAGCATCCATAACATTACAAATTGTGCAAAGTCTGTTCTAAGCATTGATTTCAATGGGCCAAATGGTCTTTCTCATTCTACACTTTCTTATAGTATTAAGAATTAATTCTTCCTACGTATCAACAGTGACGATACTTCAAAAAGTGACTCAATGGATGTGAAGTACTTCAACTCATCCTGAGCAGTGCTATGTACAGGTGAGTTTTTTTTGACATTCTCCCTCATAACATAAAGGACAGAGCAACTGCAGTTGAATAAGACTCACCTGTACTCTCTTAATCTCTCTCTGATTTTACGTTAAGTGCAATGGATGTAGCAAAGTCCATGGCCCACAACAACACACCAGCTGTTGCGATAAAGACTTGTGCTCCAGAACTAGTCGTGCCTCAAGCCAAGCTGTTCAAGTACGGCTACAAAATTGGTATCAACCTGGCAATGTGGAAAGTTGTCTATATATGTCCTCTCTGCAATATGCAGGGCAAATCCAATCCAGCCAATTACTGTCAGTCTATTTTCAATCATCAGTAAAAGTGATGGAACATGTCATCAACGGTGCTACCAAGCAGCAATAACCTGATCACTGATGCTCAGTTTGGGTTCCATTGGGACCACTTGATTCCAGACTTCATTACAGCCTTGGTCCAAACATGTCAAAAGGCCTGAATTCCGGATAGGTGAGATTGACTGCACTTGATAACAAGGCAGCATTTGACCAATTGTGTCATCAAGAAACCCTGGTATAATTGAAGTCAATGGCAATTAGGGTGATACAGTCCACTGGCTGGAGTTAAATTTAGCACAAAGGAAGCTGTTTGGAGGTCAATCATCTCAGCCCCAGGACATCACTGCAGGAATTCTTCAGGGTAAGGTGAAAGGCCCACCTGCTCCTTCATCAATGATCTTCTCTCCATCATCAGGTTAGAATTGGGGATGTTTGCTGGTGATTGCAGAAATGTTCAGCACCATTCATGACTCCTCATATACTGAAGCAGTCCGTGCCCATGTGCAGCAAGACCTGCACATTATTCAATCTGGCCAATAAATGGTAAAAAAAGGCTTGCGCCAATTAAGAGCAGGCAATGGCCATTTTAAACAAGGCATAGAGTCTAACAACTCCCCCCCACCCCCTGGCATTCAATAGTATTAACATTTCTGAAGCCCCACAATCAATACATGTTGAGCACCATTAACCAGAAACTTAGCTGCACCAGCCACATGAATACTGTGGTTACAAGAGCGGGTCAAAATTGGACACTCTGCAGTGAATGACTTATCTTCTGACTCCGCAAACATGTCCACCATCAAGGCATAATACCATGCAGGACGAAGCAGACTGCTTGATTGGCACCCCGTCAGCCACCTTAAAAATTCACTCCCTCCACCAACGGCGCAAGGTGACTGCAGTGCATACAATCTACAAGACGCACTGCAGGTACTTGCTAAGGCTCCTTCGACAGCACCTTCCCAAACATGCAACTCTTAGCACCTAGAAAGGCAAGGGCAACAGCTGCAGGTTCTCCTGAGTCATGCACCATCCTGATTTGGATTTTTAAAATTAATTTATGGGATATGGGTGTCGCTGGCTAAGCCAGCATTTATTGCCCATCCCTAATTGCCCTTGAGAAGGTGGTGGTGAGTTGCCTTCTTGAACCACTGCAGTCCATGTGCTTTAGGTACACCCACAGTGCTGTTAGGGAAGGAGTTCCAGGATTTTGACCCAGTGAGTGTGAAGGAAAGGCGATATATTTCCAAGTCAGAATGGTGACTGGCTTGGAGTGGGGCTTGCAGGTGGTGGTGTTCCCATGTGTCTGCTGTCCTTGTCCTTCTAGGTGATAGAGGTTACGGGTTTCAAACAAGCTGTCGAAGGAGCCATGGTGAGTTTCTGCTGTGCATTTTGTAGGTGATTCACATTGCTGCCACTGTGCATTGGTGGTGGAGGAGGTAGATGTTCAAGGTGGTGGTTGGAGTGCCAATCAAGTGGGCTGCTTTGTCCTTGATGGTGACGAGCTTCTTGAGTGTTGTTGGAGCTGCGCTCATCCAGGCAAGTGGAGAGAATTCTATCACACTCCTGACTTGTGCTCTGTAGGGACAGGCTTTAGGGAGTCAGGAGGTGAGTTACTCGCCGCAGGATTCCCAGCCTCTGACCTGTTCTTGTAGCTGATCAAAATGCATCAAAATAGATTTGTGATGAATAGGTCATTTCTGACTAATTTCCTCTATTCTATTCTCCCAGTTTCTCCATCCCTGTTACATCTGTTCTGACAATGCCACCTTCCATTCCAGTGCCTCCGAAATGTCTTCCTTTTTCCACACCTTTGACAGACTCCTTAATCATGACCTCCCATTTCCCATTCTTCTGCTTTCACCCCATTCCGTCCCTCCCAAAATATGATATGGTACCCATTGTCCTCACCTCCCACTTGTCATCTCCTGCACAACGTCATCACCAATCACATCTCCCACCTTCTCCCTTCACCGTTCTGAAGGAATCATTGCCCTTGTGATACCCTGGTCCACTCTCCCAACACCCAGTCCCATTCCCATGGCAGCAAGAGAAGGAGGTGTATCACCTGCCCTTTCACCTCCTCCCGTCCCATCTCCTAGTGCCCTAACACCCCTTCCATGTTAAATATCAATTTACTTGCACTTCTTTTAATTCAGAATACTGTATTTCCTGTTCACAATATGGTCCTCATTACATTGGGGAAACCAAATGCAGATTACATTGTCATTTTGCTAAACACCTCCATTTAGTTCACAAGTGTGTCTGTAAGATTTTGGTCACTTGCCATTGTAATACTCTGCCCTACTCCCATTCTGACCTCTCTGTCCTCAGCCATGTACACGGTTCCAATGAAGCTCAATGGAAGCTTGAGGAACAGTGTCTTATCTTTGGATTAATCATAGAATGGTTACAGCATAAGTGGGCCATTTGGCCCATCATGTCTGTGCTGGATCTCTGCAAAGAGCATTTTGTAACTTTCTGGACTCAAAATTGAATTCAGTAACTTCTGATCATAATCACTGCCATACATTTTTTGGACAGGAGGTGCTGATCCGGTTCTGTTGTTGCCATTTACGGCTCCTCTCAATTCATCTTTTGTTTCTTTATACTTGCCCCATTTTCACTCCCTGTTATCTTGCAACCATTAGTCATTTAATTACTCCTGCCTATCATTTCATCACAGAGCTTCCATTTCATTCTTTCCTCCCCCTCCTGCCTTTCCCTGCCTCTGTACTTACAAACTGTTAAATCACTATCTTCTCTCAACAATGAAGAAAGGCCATTGACCTGAAACATTCGTTATTTTCCTCTTGCCACAGATGCTGCCTGACTTGTTGAGTATTTCCTGCATTTTCAGTTTTTATTTCAGGAAAAATAGTTTGGCCTTAGCCAAAATCATTATTTCCCTAACTCTCTGACTAAATGAATTTCTTCAATTATGAATGTCATGTAAGATCAGTGCATCACAATCCTGTACAGTTTCAGTCTTTTGTTCAGCTTCTCATATCCTCGAACTGTTATTTGTCTTTCGCTGTTTAACTGTGGCGTCCCTTGTGATAATCCTCAGTATGTAATTTGATACTAACATCACAAACAGGAGCTTTAAAATCACAAGGACCGTATTGTGTGTACACACATTGTTTTGGATCCAATCACAACACATAAAACTCCACATCTAGGCACATGCACCAGAGTCAGCTGCGTGCCCGCCGAGCTGTCAAAGGCCTATTAAGGCCATTATTAAACTAATTGAGGTACTTGTCTGGGCTGCCCATCCAACCTTAAGGTGAAAAGCCCAGGCAGCCTTTGTATTTTTCATGGAGCCTCATCCATGGCCAGGATGAGGTTTCATGAAGAGTTTAAGCTTAATAAAAATTTTTATTAAAATTCATTGACATGTCCCAGCTCATGTGGCACTGTCACATGAGGAGACATGTCTGAATTTTTTTTTAATTCCTTTTTTCAATTTTTGATAATTAAATTAATCTCCCTGAGACATCTCCGTGCCTCAAGGAGATTTCGGCGCTTTTCGCGCACATGCGCAAAACAGCGCAGGCCCCGACTCTCCCTCCTTCCCCCACCCGTACAGGTAGCACTAAGCGCTCCTGGGTGCACGTCACGCTGGGCGGGCTTTAATTGGCCGATCCACGCCAAATGGTGATCGGCTATGCGCCTGCCCACGCCCACTCCTGCACTGCCCGCCTGACAGGGAGAAAATTCTCCCCATTGTTTTAAATCACAAAGTGTTGCTCCAAACTGATTTCCAATTCATGTTCTGTCACTAAATCACACAAAAGCTTCGTATTGCTTTGGTGGTCTCCTCTCGCGCCGTGGTCTGCCTGTTGTCTCAGGGACTCTAGTCATTGCGTCAGGGCTAGGAATTGTCGTCGTCAATTGATTTCTTTCCCTCTGGACAGCAAGCTGTCAGCCAGCCATCAGCATCATTGACTTGGACTTCTGGATTGCTGGATATCAGCTTTGCCCTGCTCTCTGGTTGGCTCTTCTAAGAAACTATCCCAAAAAAATTCTATGAATTCCTCATCTAGGCTATCTTTGACCATCTGATTTTTCCAATCTATATGTAGAGCAAAATCCCCCATGATAATCGCCGTACCTTTCTGACAAGCTCCCATTATTTCTTCTTTGATACCCCATCCTACCCTATGGTTACTGTTAGGTAGCCTGTACACCAATCCCACAAGTGATTATTGCCTTTATCATTCCTCATCTCTACCCAAACTGCTCCTATATCCTGGTTTCCTGAACTTGGGTCATCCCTCTGCCTAATGCTAATACCATCTTCAATTAACAGAGCCACCCCTCCATCTTTTTCTAGCTTCCTATTCATCTTAAATGTCACATATCCTTCAATATTCAAGTCCCAAACTATGTCATCCTGCAACCAATTCACTGTAATGGCAATTAGTTTGTTGTTCATCTCAGTTTGCACCATCAGTTCCTCGGATACAGAGCCTTAAATTTTGTCCTTTTTATTATTTTTATAGCTTTACCTGCTGATTTACTCTCAGATTTGCACTCTCTATCCTTATCTTCACGGTCTGTCTATCATGTTAGTACCTTTCTCGCTTGCCTTGCCGCTACTCTCTGGTTTACCACAACTTCCCAAATTTGATCCTTTGCCCCTACTATTTAGTTTAAAACCCTCTCTACTTCCAGAGTTATGCAGCTCACAAGAGCACAAGTCCCAGCATGGTTCAGGTGTACACCATCCCAACAGTAAAGCCCCCACTTTCCCTAGTACTGTTGCTAGTGCCCCACGAACCAGAACCCACTTCTCCAACACCAGTCTTTAAGCTATGCATTCATCTCTCTAATCTTCAGGTTTGATGAAGAGCAGAAAGCTGCCTTAGAAGCTTTGAAAGACAGCTAGAAGTGCTTGAAGCCTGGGATACTATGATCCGAATGCGCCAACAGAAATCATTGCAGATTATAGTCTAGTGGGATTAGGAGCAGTGCTGGTGCAAATACATGCTGAAGGCCTGAGAATCATTGCCTTTGTGAGCAGATCTCTGACAAATATGGAGAGGAGTTATTCTCAGACAGAGAAAGAGGCCCTAGGATTGGTGTGGGCATGTGAAAGATTCCATGAATACTTGTTCGACATTGAGTTTGAATTAGTGAGAGATCACAAGCCATTAGAGATGATTTATTCTCTCAGATCCAAACCTTGTGCCAAAATCGAAAGATGGGGTTTGGGACTCCAGCTATACAAATACAAGGTGACTCACATTATTGGAAAGATGAACATTGCTGATCTGCTGTCACGACTATTAGGGAGAGTCAAACACACGGAACCTCACTAGAAAAGGAAGCTGAATCATTCATGCGGTTTGTGGCAGCTCATGAGACACCAGAGTGATGACAACTTGAGAGATTGAAAGGGGGCCAGACAAAGATCCAGAATTGAATGTCATCAGACAGATAATCCAAGCCTGAAACTTGGAGAATTGCCCAGTCAAGACATACATTGCTAAACGTGATGAATTGTGCACAATTGGAAAGTGTGTTCTTAGAGGCAGCAGGCCAGTAGTGTCACAAAAGCTTAGGCCTAGACTGCTGACACTAGCTCCTGAGGGTCACTTTTGATTGGGTGGCATGTAAGAAGATTAGACCTAATATATAAAACAGCAAAGAATGACCAAAAGCTGATTAGGGAGGAAAAATTAGAATATAAGAGAAAGCTAGCTTGAAATATAAAAATAGATAGTAAGAGTTTCTATAGAAGGGTTTCTATAGAAGGTTCCAAAGAAGGGAAATACAAACTTGAAACATTAACTCTGTTTCTCTCTCCACAGATGCTGTTAGACCCGCTGAGTTTTTCCACCATTTTCTGTTCTTATTTAAGAGTTTCTATAGATATTTTTTAAAAAGAGTTAACAACTTGAGCATTGGTCCTATAGAAAGTGAGCCCGGGGAATTAATAATGGAAAATAAGGATATGGCAGATGATTTAAATAGGTATTTTGCATCGGGCTTCGCTATAGAGGATACAAGTAACATACCAGGTGCTATCTGCATCTCCATTGCCCCACCCAAAGACAGATCTTAACTGTCAACATACAGTTCAAACTCCTCCAGCCACACTTTCCACTTCACACTGACGGTATTGACATCATCCGTCTGATCAATCGGCGTAATTCCCAGACTGCAGACATACCAGCTCCAGCAAAAGCCGTGATACCATCCTAAATATCTCCATATTTATCCTTGTCGCTAATATCACATCTCAGGCTGAAAGAATGGCACTGAAAGTAATAGATTTAACTGCAAGAACAACATCATTTAATCTGCCATGCTGGCCAACTCCCTGACATGTGCTATCTGACCTTCAACCCCCAGGTCAGCTGACCCCATATGTAGTACAGGCCGTACCTTTGAATACCTTACAATATATCTTATCCAAGAACCGTGTAGTATCTAATTAATACTCATGTCCACACACAATCAGCTATCATCATGCCAGGACCTGCTCCTGTTTCAATGTACATTTGATGGATTGTTGTATAAGTATCTGCTTTACAATGGACAGAATAGCGGTTAATATGTAGGGATGTTGTAGTAACCCAATTGGTAACACACCTTTAAGACAAGTATTGTAATATAAGGTCACATGATCTTAATACCCAATAGCAGAGTATTGTGGACTACTCTATGTGAGAGAGTCTTGAGTTAGTCACTGATGAGTGAACACAGAGTTTTATGTTGTGAGCACACAAGTATAGTTGTAGAGTTTAGTTTGTAAATAAACAGCATGTGTTTATTGTAACAACAACCTCCTGATGTTCTTTGTCTCTGTACCGACTCGGCCACCTCAAACAAAGCGTGCAACCCGGATTCCGTTAGCCCCAACAAACCCAACTGGATCCAACAAACTGGCAATGAGAGTAAAAGCATGAAAAATCACAAAAAAAGGAGGTAAAAAGCAAGAAAAACGAAGGAAACCAGAAGAAACAAAATCGTGCCATACCTTGCACGGTAGCTGTAAGTAAAAGTAAAAGTACCCCAGACTCCAAAAGTTTTGATGATTTAGTGAACCTCAAAGAATCATTACCAGCCCAAGCCGCGATGACCATATGATTTAAATTCAACTCAAGAATTAAAGCTGTGGGGGAGACGGTTGCTTCTTATGTGGCAAGTCTGAAGCAATTAACTGAATATTGCTAGTTCAGTACTTCTATTGATGTTATGCTGAAAGATCATTTGGTGTGTGGTATAAATGAAAAATGCTATTCAGAGGAGATTGTTGGCTGAAACAAATTTCAATTTTCTGAAGGTGTTAGAAATCACTCTTGCAATGGAAGGTGCCGTGCCAGGCTCAGAAGCCATTCCAGGTGCGCAAAATGGCGCCGTCCTCCATGTTGGGCGGGAAGCTTCAACCAAAAAGAGCGCGAAAACTCAGAGCTTTGTTCCGAAACAGGAAGAAGCCATCGCTAGCAGACAAATTAAAAAGGAAAGCTTAGCAGCAAAAGCATGGCATCATAGTAACAGAGATGGAAGTAGACATCCCTGTAATGAAACACAGTTTAAAAAGATCGAATGTTTCTTCCGCCATCGATATGGACACCTCATGATAAATTGTAAAGATAGAATCAGGCAGACTGTCAGACAAAGGCAAAAACCCAATGAGATAAACAGCGTTGAAAAGCCTGAAGTAATAGATCCTGATATCAATTCGCTACATAATTTAAAGGTAGGAAGAACAGAGCCTATGTAGCTATGAGAGTGAATGAGAAGCCTATCAGAATGGAGGTGGATGCTGGTGCAGCAACCATGGTGATTGGTGGGCATACTCTTAAATACTTGAATCATGGAGAATGTGAGCTTAATTTAGAAGAAACTGATCACAAATTAAGAACATATACAAGAGAAAACATACAAATCAAGGGCGTATGTTAAGTCATAGTACATTATGGAGCTTCAACAGTGAGATTACCCTTGACAGTAGTAGCAGGCAGAGGACCAAGCATATTAGGATGAAACTTGCTGAGGGAACGCAACCTTGATTTGTCACAGAGATTCCAAAAGATAAGTGAAAACCTGCTGAGACACCTTCACACACTACCAGTTTCCCTCATGTCTAAGTATGTACCTCTGGAAAAGTATGAAGAGAAACAGAAAGAGTTCTGCATTTCCCTCAGTAAAATGAAGGATGGATTGAAAGAGAAGACACAACAATTCTTGATTTTCCAAGAGGCAGTACTCCAATGCAAAAAAGAGATGGAAGAGCTGAAAAATCAGCTATGTGAAACCAAAGAGGCTTTGGAGGCAAAAGTCCCAGAAGTTTCTAAGAAGCAGTCAGATGATGAACTTCTGGAAATCTCAACCATTGAGTTCATTCAAGTCAAGCTTACATCTGAGGTTAGCCTGGCCAATACGGAAGTCAAAGAGAAGGCCAAGAATGAAGTCAGTGTCAGAAAGAAGAACGCCCATCGGAAGAAGACACAGAAACACAAATAATACAATTGAGTATACTTTCATTCATAGGTCCGGAAGTCAAATTGCAAATGCACCCAGTCATTTACCCTTGCAGGTAAAAGATGAGGGTGATCAAATTCCTCAGGAATATGTCTCATCATTGAACTTTCTGGACTCGTCACGATACGTACAAAACAAATTAAAGATTGGACGAACCGAGACCCAGTCTTTTCCAAAGTGAGAAATCAAGTTCTTTCTGGTCGGTCACAAACACAAGAATCCGATGAAATGAAACCATATTTCCAGTGAAGACACAAAATAACCAGCCAAGAAGGTATTTTATTGTGGGGAGCTCGTGTGATTGTTCCTCTGAAAGGACGAAAGCCATTGTTATCCAAACTTCACAGTACACATCCCAGAATTTCTAAAATGAAGACAATAGCACGTAGCTATATGTGGTGGCTGGGAACGGATGGAGAAATAGAAAACTTGAAAAGTTGTATGGAGTGTCACCAAGTACAAAAATTACCTGCAACAGCCCATTACACACCTGGGAATGGCGGGGAAGACGATGGGTACGAGCACACATCAATTATGTGGGACCTTTTATGGGAGCTATATTTCTCCTTATCATAGATGCTCATTCGAAATGGATGGGTATATATGAAGTAAGGTCACCCACATCTTCAGCGACAATAGACAAGTTACAACAAAGCTTTGTATATAAATGGATTACCTGAAGTGCTAGTATCAGATAATGGAACAGTATTCACAAGTGCTGAATTTAACCAATTTACAAGCCTGAATGTTTTATTTTTATGTTTTATGTGGGCTTCGCTGGCTGGGTCAGCATTTATTGCCCATCTCTAGTTGCCCTTGAGAAGGTGGTGGTGAGCTGCCGTCTTGAACTCCTGCAGTCCATGTGGTGTAGGGACACCCACAGGGCTGCTAGGAAGAGAGTTCCAGGACTTTGACCCAGCGGCACTGAAGGAACAGCGATATATTTCCAAGTCAGGATGGTGAGTGGCTTGGAGGGGAACTTACAGGTGGTGGTATTCCCATCTATCTGCTGCCTTTGTCCTCCTAAATGGTAGTGGTCATGGCTTTGGAAGGTGCTGTTGAAGGAGCCTTGGTAAATTCCTGCAGTGCATCTTGTAGATGGTACACACTGCTGCTCCAGTGCATCAGTGTGAAGGGAGTGAATGTTTGTGGATGTGGTGCCAATCAAGCGGGCTGCTTTGTCCTGGATGGTGTCCAGCTTCTTCAGTGTTGTGGGAGCTGCACTCATCCAGGCAAGTGGGGAGTATACCATCACACTCCTGACTTGTGCCTTGTAGATGGTGGCCAGGCTCTGGGGAGTCGGGAGGTGAGGTACTCGTTGCACGGTTCCTAGCCTCTGACCTGCTCTTCTAGCCACAGTATTTATATGGCTATTCCAATTCAGTTTCTGATCAATGGTAACCCCCAGGATGTTAATAGTGGGGGATTCAGTGATGGTAATGCCATTGAATGTCAAGGGGTGATGGCTGGATTCTCTCTTGTTGGAGATGGTTATTGCCTGACACTTGTGTGGCGCAAATGTTACTTGCCACTTGTCAGGCCAAGCCTGGATATTGTCCAGGTCTTGCTGCATTGTTCATGCAAAAACATCTCCATACCATCCTTCTTCAAACAGACTTGCTGAGAGAGCAGTTCAGATGTTCAAATCTAGTATGAAGAAATTGTCTGGAGATTAGTTAGCGACTAAATGAGCACGATTTCTCTCCCATTATCGAATCACCCCTCATTCAATAACAGGTGTCACGTCTGCCAAACTGTTGATGAAGCTCTGTTTCAGGTCGGGACTAAGCCTAATCGTGCCAAACTTGGAGAGGAAGTTAAAAATAAAGCAGGAAAATCAAAAAATGGGACATGATTATCATAGTCGAGACAGAAAATTTAATGGCGGAGAGAAAGTATTTGTGAAATTTAGAGAAGGACCAGCATTGTTGTTTAGTGAGGTAAGTGCTGTAATGGGACCTCTTTCCTACCATGTGAAAGTCAAAGATCAAATAATAAGAAGACATGTGAATCACATACGAAGCGGAGAAACCAAATGTCCAGAAGTGATTCCACCAGTGTTCGAGACTGAATCAACATTTCCTGTTGAAATAACTCAACCAAGTACAAATGTATTTGAAGGGCCGACTGTACCTGAAAGAGTTAAAGAAACAAATTTACAGGTACCTGCTGTAGAACCTGATGCTCAGACGACTTCAGTAAGGGAGACTCCAAAGCAAACTTCAGAAGCTGTAGAGCTGAGACCTTCTACACACATAAGGAAACTCCCAGAGAGACTGACTTTGTAAATAATTGATCTGTGTAAATAACTTGATATGCTGAAAAATTGTAAAATGCACTTTTCAGTAAAGGGGGAGGGATGTAGCAGCCTGATTTGTAATACATCTTTAAGAAAAGTATTGTAAGGTCACATGTTCATAATATCCAACAGAGGAGAAGTGCGGGCCACCTCTATGTGAGAAAGTCTTGAGTTAGTCACTGATGATTGAAGACAGAGTTTTATGTTGTGAGCACACAAGTATAGTTGTAGAGTTAGTTTGTAAATGAACAGCATGTGTTTATCTAACAATGACCTCCTGATGTTCTCTGGCTCTGTACCGACTCAGCCACCCCGAACAAAGCGTGCAGCCCGGATCCTTTAGCCCCAGCAAAACAAGTGCACTGGATCCAACAGATGTGTATAACTTTATGTTGCAGAATTAGAGGTAGTCCATCCCTAGTACGTTCCTTTGGCTTCCTGTAAACCCTTTGCAGTTAACACTCCTGGCTCCTCTTCAGCAAGCACAATAGTGCATAAAACAAGGGCCCCTCTCCTTCAGTTGTTGACCTCGACTCTGAGTTATAGGTGATTTTTTTAACATCTGTAGTCATGCTAGTTATTTTCACTGTGGGAGATTGACTACATTTACAAAATTCTTCTGGATCTTGGACTCCATAAATTGGCTTGCATCCCAAGTATGTCCTCCTGACATTTGCAAGCAATTAACTCAAATGATGCTTCTCTGAAAACTTGTTTTCCAGATTTTAATGAATTCCTCCGTCTTAAAAACATTAACATCAAAGCTGATATAAATTTTTAGTGCTGAAACATACATTTGGTTGTATGGATGACATTAGCATTGACAATATTACTCCCTTGGCAAAAATAGAAAGTACATCAGATTCTAACACTTGCAATAATCTAATCCCTTGAGGGATTACATGCTGAAAGGGAAAACATATGTTTTAATTATATTAATTAGGTTAATTAAAAGCAAATGTTTTCTCAATATCAACCTATAGCCTACAAATAGGTTAACACCGCTGCTGCTTTAATGACAATGTTAAACATTTAAATAGGGTTTTGTCTTCAATACATGGAGGAAAATCAATGAGATTTGTTTGCAGGTGTACAATCCAAACTGCTCAATTCACTCAGTCCAAATGATCCTGCCCAGAACTAGGAAAATCTCCTCCATATCTCTCAGTTCTAATGAAAGGCAATGACCTGAAACGTTAACTCTGTTTTTCTCCACAGCTGCTGTCTGACCTGTTGAGTTTTTCCAGCATCTTTTTTGTTCTAATTTCAGAGATTTCCAGCATCCCTAGTATTTTGCTTTTGCGTTGGTATCATTCTGATAAATCCCCTCCAAGGCCGATATATCCTTCTTAAAGATCTGAACAAGGCTGTTAACAACTGCAACGTAACTTCCACTCTATTGAATTGCAGCTTCCTTGAGATAAAGGACAACATTCAATTAGCCTGGCTGATTACTTTTGTGACCTGTTCGATTACTTTTTTTTAACCTGTTCACTAGCTTTAGTGTTTGATCATACACAGGCACCAAAATCTCCTTGTTCCTGTACAATTCCCAATTTATCACCACTTAGGAAATACTCTGATTTGACTTTCTTGGATCCAAAGAAGATGACCTCACACTTCCTCACACAGAACTCCATTTTCCACAGTTCACTCACTGACAATCAATGTCCCTTTGAAACCTCCTGCTCTGAACTGTACTACTTACTGTGCCTCCTAACGTAGCGCTACCTGAAAACATTGATATCCTTGTCTATTCATTCATTCAACTCATTGATAACTAGGTTGAACAGGTGAGGCCCCAGTTTGGAGCCCTGGGAAACACCAATTTCCACATTCCCTTGATTAGAATATATACCCCTTATCCCAGTTTTCTGTCTCCATACCAGCCAAGTAATTCCCAACCTTCTCTGTAAGATTACCTCCAATTCCATTAGTTTTCATTATTGCTAATAATACCTGGTATAAAACTTAATCAAATGTCTTCTGGAAGTGCATAGACACACCCTTATTTATCATGTTAGTGACTTCATTTAAACATTTAACTGAATTAGAGACATGATTTTTCAATCCAATGACACTATTCTCAAATCAAGACTGGCTTGGAAGGTTATTATTAAAACCTCTGCAGGTTCCTCACCTTTTAATATCCCAACATTAAGTCAAAATAAGCATGAGGACAATGTTTTAAAAAATAAATCTTATTTGCTTGTGCATATCAAACAATTCTGTTAAAAAGGAAAACTCTCCATTAATGCCTCTTCTTGATTTAAATTTTTTAATGGATGTTTGTCTGGAAGGTGGGGATGTTAATGGTAGCGCCGGGGTATTTGAAGCTTTAGGTTTCATACATGTGCAGAGTAAAGCTTCTTCTATTCTGGCCAAACTATATCTTGCGATAAATTGAAGAGCTATGTTTATTGCTTACTGTCCTTCATGCCCTTTCACTTCACAAGCAAAACATCCTTTTATCCTGGAAGATAACAATTTATTACAAGTTTGTGCTAGCTATTATGCCTTGGGCCTGAATTTTTCGGATGGCAGGGTCTCGCTTCCCGCCATCCAAAGAGTCAGTGAGAAATGCATTCCCGCTGATTCCGAGTGCTCCACAGCCATTTCACACTCAAATGTGTGTTAAATGGCTGCAGACTGGCCTCCTGTCCCTCACTTGAGAGGAGGTCCCACCTTAGAGAGCTGCCAGCTAATCTGATTGGCTGGCTACTCTCCAGCCTTGGCAGTGACAGTGCTTCAGTGGACAGAGGAGGAATTTCAGGAGGATGTCGGAGCCAAAGTCTGGATACCGGAGGCCCAGGTAAGTTCAAGGGGTCCCGTGGCAGGGAGGGTAGGAAAGGCTTGGAGGGTGCGTGAAGGAGGTGAGTGGGGACTTGGGGAGAGGCCTGGTGGGGAGGGGAAGAGGTCCAGAAGCGGGAAGATGAGGGGTGGCACGTCCCATCAGGAGCCCCCTTCTGACTGGGGCGCTCCTCATCCCCCCCAACTTAAGGTTCAAACTTTGTTATTTTTCGGGCCTCCCCCATGGATGTTCAATCCTCCCGCCAGCCTAAAAATTGAGGCCAGTTGGGAAACGGCCTTTAAGTGGCCAATAATTGGCCACCCCTGTGTAAAAATCGCTGTGTGGTCTTAGCGAGTGGGAACCTGGAGGGAATCCTTCCTTCAATTTGACACTCCCCCCACCAGCTCCCCCCCAACCAATCCTGGCCAAAAACCCACTGGCGGAGGAGCATACAACTGTGGCCTTGGACACTTTTCCAATAGGAAATGTTTTGAAATTGCACCAATCAAGAAAATGTGTCACCACCAATCTGTCTGAAACTAGCTAACCAGGCAAGGTATTAACCGACTGGACCATCCAGTCCTTATGAGTAACTCTTTTAAGGAATTATTGTAAATGAGAAACAGAATGATGATTAAACCTGATGTCCTTTAGATTTATGTTCAATTTCTATCAGCTTTTTTTGATATGTTTGCACGTACAGCGAGTGTTGCTGTACTACCAAGCTGGTTTGGAGGAGTTAGTCAGCCTGATGACAGAAGGAAGCTGAGCTAATATTTTGTGGCAGTTTTATAATATTTCAATTGTGCCTCATAACTTCTGGTTGCAGCAACTCTGTCTTTCTGATGATGAATTTCATGGCTAATAGGTTTTTAATTATATCAGAATACATGAGAACATAATTGCATGCACCTTCTGATAAATGGAATTAAATGATCACTTTAAATTTCCTTGCAGGAGTAATATATTAGTAATCGGCTGAATAAAAAGTCATGGCATATACATACAGTATGTGTGTGTATATTTTTATAAAAGAGAGAGAGAGAAAGATTTTATGTTTACACAGCACCTTCCATAACCTTAACACATTTCTAAGTACTTTGCAGCTAATTAAAGATTTTTATGGTGTAATGTAGGGAACTATGACAATCAATTTCAGCAAGGTTCCATGAACAATAAGATAGAGAGAAGAGATTATCTACTTTAGTGATGTCGATTGAGGGATAAATGTTGGTTAAGGCATTGTGAAAACTTGCTGCTCTTCTTAAAAAAGTGCCATGGGATCTTTCACATCCACTTGAGATGGTAAACAGGCCTCAGTGCTGCACTTATGCATTAGCCTGTATTGTCATCCTAGGGCTGGCAGCATGGACCCGTCAGGTTGTTAATTGGCTTGAGGTGGGACTTCCGTCCCCAGATGGGAGGAAGTCCGTTCTTGGAGAGCTGTGGCCCCACCAGTCTGCTAGGTTTCAACTGGCGGACTTGAGACTTGGTGTCGGGCTCCCCTCAGTAGATAAAATCCCAGCAGTGGTAGGAGCATGCATTTATTGGCCTCAATTGGCCCTGAGGTGAGCAGGCCACCCAATGCCTTCTCCACTGCTGGTAAAATCGCAGCAGGAGCAGGTAGGTGCCGAGGCGGGAAACAGTGGTCAGGACTGTTTCCAGGCCCTAGACCGCCTCAGGTAAAAAAATCACCCATTCCGGTTTCACAGGGGCACCTCTTTAATTGGCGTGGAGACTGGTTCTCCATCCAATTAAAGGCGTAGATGGGCTCTTGAAGCTGAAGGGCTGATTAGAGGCTTTCCTGCTTGAGAGTATCAGCAGGCTATAATTGAAGATAAGTAAGAGAGAGAGCACTTCAATAGGTAGACGTGGTCTCAGCACCTTCTTTAAATTTCTAAATAAAATTAGATACAGCAGCTAGACCACCACTGTGAGGGTGATCCTCTACAGGGAGGCCTGTAGCTGCTTTCACACCCCGGCAGGCAGGGAGGGCCTCTAGCCCTGCCTGGAGTGCTGGCCCCCTGGCCTGCTGCCAGATGCCCACCTCTAGGCATCTAGGCACTAGTGCGGGAAACTGGAGGCCCACTGGAAAATCCTAATTGGCCTCCTTTAATTGGCCATAATTAAGCCTTTAACAAGCTTAATTGGCTACCTGCCACATGGTGGCGTGTAGCCTTGACAGCACCAAACTCGTATCTTTGCTCAATAGAAAAGGAAAAAAAAATTACATTATATACAGATTGAAAACTGGCAACTCTTTAATGCTGTTATTGGGCTGCACCTCTTATATCTAAAATTCAGGAAGATTCCTGTCCCCCTGGGTCAACAAGTTTTCTTTGCTCAGTTTATGCACTATGACACTGAAACAAAAAATAGTATTACAATAATAAGGCTGCTTAACCATCAGCAGTAGTTTTATTACAGTAGAATTAATTATAAATTGCTAGATTAAACATCTAAGACAATATTTTAAAGACAAGTAACAACATTACACACCAGCTGTACTCACCTTATCTTTTATTTTGGGGTAATTTCTTAAATTCATGTTGCCAGTGAGAAAACTCACCCTCCAGCAGTTTATATGGGAAATTTGTGGGCATACCACCCATGATTTTGCATCTGTTAAATCGTGGGCAGTTTGCCCATAATTTGGAATGCGTAGTGCAAGTGAACATGGCTTTTCACCAGCATTGTGAACTCAGAAAATTACCTCTCTTTGTTCCCTCTATTCCGTCTGCTCCTTTTTTAAAAAAAATGAATAAATTTTGTTTTTCCCTTACCTATGTTAACTCCAAGCTACCAACTTTAGTGTTTGTAGCTTTTTTTCCCCTCCCAAATTTATAACTACTTTCCTATAATTTCTCTCTCTTAGAAGCAACTTTCATTCAAAATAACATCCTCCAGCTGCATAAAACTCTGAGATATCTGTGCCTTTCTAATTCTGGCCTCATAAACATCATGTATTTAATTGTTCCACGCTTGTTGCCTGTGCCTTCACCTACCATGGCCCTAAACCCTGGAATTCCCTGCCAAAATCTTTCCATCTCTTTTTTCTCTTCTTTAAGGTGACCTGAAACCTACATCTTTGACCAAGCTTTTGGCTATCTGCCCTAATATATGGTTCAATGTCAAATTTTGCTTAATAACTCTTCTGTGAAGCAGATTTGAACATTTTATCATTTTAAAGGTGCTATATAAGTACAAGTTGTTGTTGTTATTTAAAACGATTTCAACATCCTAAAATGTGATGCAATCAGTGCCCTTGAAACAAAAACCATGCAAAACTATAAATTGCTTGCCACCCCACAATCCAAGAGTGCCCAGATGTGTAAGTTCACCTACGTCACTGCAAAGGTAAGGTTGCCAACCCTCCAGCATTGTTATGGAACCTCCAAATATGAAAGATTAAACTCCCAGAAGATACTGCAAACATCCTGGAAAATCATATTAGCAAAAACAAAAATACAATCTCTTCCCCCTTATCTTTGAGTGCTTTTATCTACAAGTTATAAAAACATTGGAGGTGGGAAAAAAAAGGCTGATTGGAGGCTTGGCGCCTCCAGGAATATGTCAAGTTGAAAACCCTGATGCAAGTCAAAATAAGCAGTTAAGGGCATGTTTACTGTGGCATGCCATGGATGGGGAATTTGATCCAAGTGTACCTAAATGCATGGGTGGAACGCGGATCACCAGCCTTGGACTGTCAGTAATACTTTTTATTGATTCAGAAGAAGCGATGAGGCAGTCAACCTCTAAAGCAGAATTTTCTAAAACAGAATGGTGGTTTTATGGGTTGTTTAAACTTTAGTAAAAGTTAAAGGCTTGTTAACTTTTGAATTAATATGTTTGAATCAATATTATTTTTTGCTGTTGACAATACATAACTAAAGCAATGGAAAACTCTCTCTTGGAGGTAAACTGCTTTGTGCCGAGAATACATTTAAAATTACATTACATTTTGGCGCCACTGTTGTTAAAATTAGAATGTGGCAGTAACACTAATGGGAAAGCAAAAAGATAATATAAATCTAACCTGTAAAGGTCATGTATTTCAAGTTGGGTTCATGGCTATGCCAATATTTTTTGTTTACACAGACAGAAGATATACTGGGAAAATATAGCAAGAAGTAATTGTTGGAGTAGTGCTTGCTGGTAAATGTAGGGGTCACCGCCTCATCACCATGGAAACAATAGGGAAGGAAAACTATCTGCAGATCACTGATCATGGCCCTTCTGCCAAGATCTTGTGAAGCTCTGCTGCTGATCTGAATGAACTTTTTGGAGTCAGGGAGATACTTCCTAACATCCCTGCAAATCTTAAATGCCCATGTCACTTACGGCATTTACAGAGGGTTCACCATATAAAAGGAGATACAATGTCCAGAATTGGTGCCCATGCCATGAGGGGGTGTATCAGAGTTCTTCCCAGGTACAAGTAGTGACTGTGCTTTGTGACACCCATACAAAAGCAAGCATTATCCATAGTGTGGAAGCCCAAATCTTTGGAAGTCCAGGCTATGATCTCACTGAAGCATGAACACTATGACATGTGAGGATTTTTTTCACAGGCAAGCGGAGGCCAGTTTGCATGCATGTGAAAGTTAACTTCCCTGAAATTGATGTTGGTTTGGAATTCCAATATCATCCCACCCTCTTCCAGGTTTCTGATATGGAATTATAAAAAGCTAATTAAGAACTGATTTTACCCTTATTCCTGGATTTCCCAGGCAGTGGGCCTGTTTCCTGTCCTGTCAGCAATTCACCAGGGTCACTGAGGAGTGTGCAAGTGGGAAGAGCTTCTTCAGTGAAAACTGACAAGTTGATCAGTTATACTGAAGAGCTCCAACCATGCCCATTGAGAAGCTGCCGCTCAAAATACTCTCTGAGTGCTTTCACTGCTTGACAGGTGATCACCAACTTCTTGGAAGTCACTCTACATGTCTAGTACTTCATGGGGAGTAACCTCCCCAGGGTTCCTCTCTATTCCTGTGGTTGCTGCAGCCTCAGAATTCCATGTGCTAGTGAGTCCTCGTAACCCATGGCATGTGCCCTTTAAGTAGAAATTCTCCCTTTGACAGAATGGCAGCTCTGAGGGGGAAGGCAAATATTGTGGCTGAATTCAAGAGCTACGGCTAGCCCTGCCCAATAATAAATTTGGCTCCCAACCCGAAAATGGTCTCCTCATTTAGGCAGAGGCTAAGTCCAGGATATTGTGCCCTTAGAGACCAAACCTTAGCCCTGCTCCTTACATCAATGTAATGGGTGAGCAGAGGCTCTGCTCTTAGCCAGGCTATCCTAAAATGTTTGCCTCTCGGTTAGATCCAGCATCACTGAATCCCAAAATAATCCTACCAACAAAGTTTACAATGGCACTGGCAGAGGTTTTGAGCATATCTCACAGGCTGGAGATGTACACACCACAGGGAAGCTTTAGGAAGGAGAAATTTTATAAGTTCCAAAGAAATTCTTCTCCTTTGTTCTACTAAATATCTGCAGGCACTCTGATTTTCTCCCCCTAATTTCTATTTTTGTCCACTCCTCCAATCTTTATGTTTCCCTTGGTTGTATATCAATCCCTAGCTGACATGGCAGACTTGCAATCTGCTCTAGGCATCTTCTTATACTACTTTTGATTCAACCATCTGGAGGTGCCCAGTAGCAGGATGTTGTGATTGCTGCTTGTTGTACATGTGGACGAGTCTGGCCTCTATCCTGTTGACTGCCATGATGGGCATGTGAGGAGAGCTACAGACGCAAATCTCCATTCCACAGACCAACAAGCAGGTCAGCGTAATCTAAAACTTTGAAATAGAATCACTTTTGCACAGGATTTCGCAAATAGCCCAGGAAAGTTGCAATTTTTTTCTAAAAATCCTTTGGGAATTATAATTATAAATTGAAATAATGGAATGGTTAAAACATCAAAATTGCAAACTCTAGTACAATAAGTCTATTTAAATAATTTAAGAAGCCCCAATGCAGTCATTAGTTTAAGAAAAAGAGTGTTACTGCAAAACACCTCACTTAAAGTCAGATCATTTATTTCAACAGGAGAAAAAGAAGTTTGTAATAAACTACAGGTATCACAAGTTGACTTGCACATGTGATCAAAGAAAGAAGGAAAAAACAACACGTCACTCCTTGTTCCCTTGGCAATCTCATTGCATATCGCCTTCAGAAAACAGTGAGTCTTTAATACGAGTGGCAGGTCCATAAGGAGGCTACAGTAAATTAACTGAATGCCAATAACAACAAGAGCAAGTTTTGCATTGAGTTTAACTTTTTTACTAATGATACCATTTTAGTTTCTTTGAAAATCTCTGCCAATGGGGACATAAAATAAATAAAACCACTCAAATGATGTGTGGCTGTGGACTAACATATAAAACTGAAGCCTGATGGAATATACTGCACTCTGTCATGATGGGAACACTTTGAACAAATTTATATTGGATGACAAATATTAACTTGCTATTTAGAAGATGGTTAAGAGCTAGAAAACTAACATGGTTTTTCATTCTTAAAAAGATGTTATTGGCTTTCACACTTTCAATTGTATTGCAGAGAAGCTTAAGAAGGAAGCCTACGGGGAAGACACATTCCATAAAAAAGGATTCTCTCAAGTGTTTGAATCAAAAGATAACAGTAGAAGTGAGTTAAACATTGGCCTTTCACCTCTGTGACCTGGGCTTAAATCCAGGCCATTCCGATGGGATGAGAGTCTCCTCTGTCTGCTGATTATAAGGCTCCTGTATGAACTGGGGTCTGGGCAGTCTCAGTTCAGTTCCTGGGGGTGGAGCAGGGGAGTGTTTTCTGCCCTTTATTTAGAGTTAAAGCGGCAACCTATGTTAGACAGCCCACAGGAAGGTTGGTGCTGGAAATGAAACAAATATCATAGTCATGCAAGTAAGGAATTCTCTTTTGAGATTGGCACCTCTGGAGATGGGCTGGAATGGGGGGAGGGTTGGTGGGGGCATGGAGAAGAGAAGGGGCAGCCCAATGTCCTCCCGTTATGGCATATTATCAACAGTGAGCACCTCAGTGGCACGGTAGACTTCCAGGCAGCCAATTGTGGCAATTAAGTTCCCAAGTAAGGACCACCTCCAACCCCGGCAGTGTTTTAGTGTCAGGAGACACTACTGTCAAATTGGGAGGCTGCCAGGTAAACCCTGATGGCCCTCCAGCGGGTTCCCCAGGAGCCCTCCTTTATGGCCGCTTCCTGGCACATGGAGGCATGGAAGGGCTCCTGCAACAGATCGCTGACAGAAGGTCCGATCGGTCTGACCTACACCACCCACCCCAGCATACCCCATTAGCCAGGGCCTACCTGCCTGGCCCTGGCATGCTCAAAATCAAAACTTACTTTGTCTTCAAAAGTGCCTCAGCATGGAGGCAAATGCACCACCAGCTTACACAAAGTTCAATTCACCACAACTCCTTCACTCCCCTCCCAACAATCTCGATCAATCACAATTTATACCCCACATTCATAGCTTCACCTCACCTAACAGTGCAGCATGGACATGCAGCAGTTCAAGAGGGCGGCTCGCCACCACCTTCTCAAGGGCAATTAGGAATGGGCAATAAATGCTGGCCTATCCAGTGATGCCCACATCCCATGAACAAATACAAAAAACACTGCTACAGGCCTCATGTGTCAGCTTGCATACCTGGCCAGCACATTACACAAACAGATCACACCACAGTCACTGACATACTTCCCTCTCATTTGCAGGACAATCACATACAGCAGGAGCTAACCATAGGGACTGAAGTGAAGCAAGCTACATGTTCTCACCCCAATGGAGGAGATGGTGTTTGCCATCAGAGCAGCCAGGATTGAGGCAAAACCCAACACTGGGGCTAAAACAATGGAAAATCATGGCATGCTCATACCTAATCCTCCTTCTCACATCCTACTGCCCCCTCATCCCACAATCTCTCCTGTCCTGCAAGCTGCAGATGGTGTAAGCATCTTGCTTCCCCATCTCACCTCGCTAGAATCCTATCCTTGTGTCTTTCTCCTTTCAGATGCCCAAGAACTGCTGCAGGAGTGAGAGCCAGAAGAGGGGCAAGGAACTGGTGATGAAGAAACACCAGTTGTTCTCGCTTCCTAGCCACTTGTTTGCATGTATTTTAGAGGGTAGCATTGAACTGTGTTCTCTATGGTGGAGCACCGGGCATAAATGACCTGCAGCCAGGGCAAGGGGGAAAGGATAGTGTTGGTGCCAGCTCACCAGAGAGCACAGTTGTATAAAAGCTCAGCTTCAGAGGGCTCAGATGTGGACTTCAATGGGGCAGGGCACAGGAAAGGCTGAAGGGAATACACAATGAAATGCTTGATGCATTGGGAAGTCTGCCAAGTAGTTTGTGCACACTGTCAAGGAGCCTGGAGAAGTCTAGCACCAATCTTACGCAGGGCATTTGCACAGTTTTGAGTTCATTCTTTCCAGCGTGGAAATGGTGGCCAAATCCACCCTGGCAAATCCAACCATGGCTGAAGTCTCCGCTTCCCTGATACTGCAATCAGGTGAGCTGATCACGAACAGTCCAATGAGAAAGGGGATGTGTTGGTTGCCTCCAACTTTCTTCCTCCTCCTCCTGTTCCTCATCCTTCTCAGCTGCTCACCATATACCTGGTGGCAATGGCAGTATTCTCCTGATAGTGAGATTGTGCAGGATGAAGCAGACCACAATGAATCATGCCCTGTGCACTGGGGAGTACTGACAGGCTCCTCCAGGCCAGCGTAGGCAGTAGAAGTGTTGCTTAAGCACCCCAATGGTTGCTCAATGGCATTTCATGTGGCAGCATATACATGTTGCCCACATTGTGCACTGTAGCCAGAGAAACATAGAATATAGGAGCAGTAAGTCATTCAGCCCTTCGAAACTGTTATGCCTTTTAATATGATCATGGCTGATCATCTACCTCAACACTGTATTCACACACTCTCCCGCTACCCCTTGATGCCTTTAGAATCCAGGAATCTATTTCCTTCTTAAGCATATTCAGTGACTTGTCCTCACAACTATCTGGGGTAGAGAATTCCACAAGTTCACCACCCTCTGAGTGAAGAATTTTCTCCTCCTCTCAGTCCTAAATGGCCTACCCCGTATCCTGAGACAGTGACCTCTTGTTGTAGACTCCCCCAGCCAGAGGAAACATCATCCCTGTATCCAGTCTGTCCAACCCTGTCAAAATTTTATACATTTCAATGAGATCCCCTCTCATTCTTCTAAACTGCAGTGAATACAGGCCCAGTCAAACCAATCTCTCCTATTACGACAATCCTGCCATCCCAGGAATCAGTCTGGTGAACTTTCGCTGCATTCCCCCTATGGCAAGTATATCCTTTCTTAGGTAGGGAGACCAAAATTGAACACAATACTCTAAGTGTGGTCTCACCAAGGCCCTTCGCAGCTGCAGTAAGACATCCTTGCACCTGTACTCAAGTCCTCTCACAATGAAGGCCATCACACCATTTGCCTTCTTAACTGCTTGCTGCACCTGCATGCTTGGAGTGACTGGTGTACAAGGACACCCAGGTCCCTTTGTACATCAACATTTCCCAATCAAACACCATTTAAATAATACTCTACCATTCTGTTTTCCCTGCTGAAGTGGATAACTTCACACTTATCCATATTATACTGCATCTGCCATGTATTTACCTACTCATTCAACCTGTCTAAATTGCCTTGAAGATTCTTAATACCCTCCTCCCTGCTCACATTCCCACCATGTTTCATGTCATCAGCAAACTTGGGAATATTACACTTGGGGCAGAATTTTGCCGTTGGCGTGCAGGATCAGGGGGGGCGGTCGGGAAGCCAACCACCACCCATGATTGGCAGCACACTGCGATTTTACATAGGCAGGCCAATTAAGGCCCGCCCAGCGTGCTACAGAGTGGCAGTGCTGAGTGCTGCCTGTGCGGGCAGAGGGAGGAGGGTGAGCAGGCCTAGCACGCAATTTGCACATGGGCACGAAAGAGCCTGAGTAATCTCCCTGAGGCATGGAGCTGCTTCAGGAAGATGAATAATATATTGAAAAAATTAATAAGCAGCAGAAAAAATTAATGAAACATGTCCCCTCATGTGACTCGGTCACATGAGCAGGGACGTATTTTTAATTAAAAATGAAAGTTTTTATTTCATTTGTATTTGATTTTGGAAACATCATCCCGCCCATGGATGAGGTTTCCAAAAAACATTCAAAGGGCCCTTGGCCTTTTCGCCTGCCCATCAACTGTTAGGTTGCACGGGCAGTGAAAAATTCAGCACAATTGTTAACTTAATGGCCTTAATATGCCTTTTAATTATTGGCGGGCATGCTGCTGGCTCCGGCGCTCGCCCGCCAACCGAACTATCACGAGAGTGGCCGCTGATGTCAGCACACTCGGCCGACATCAATGCGCTTTATTTCACGATCGGGCATGTGGAGCACACGCCAAGTGAAAAATCCTGCCCTTGGTTCCCTCATCCAAATCATTGATATATATTGTGAAGAGCTAGGGCCCAAGGACTGATCCCTGTGGTACCCTACTAATCACCACCTGCCATTCTGAAAAAGACTCATTTATTTCTATTTTCTGTTTCCTGTCTGCTAACTAACTCTCAATCCATGCCAAAATATTACCCCCAATGCCATGTGCTTTAATTTTACACTCTAACTTCTTATGTGGGACTTTATCAAAAGCTTTCTGAAAATCCAAATACACCACATCCACTGGTTCTCCCTTATCTAGTCTGCGAGGTACATCCTCAAAAAAATACTCCAGTAGGTTTGTCAAATATGATTTCCCTTCCATATATCCATGTTGACTTTGTCTAATCCTGTTGATATTTTCTAAGTGTCCTGTTATCAAATCCTTTATCATCAACTCTAGCATTTTTCCTACAACTTATGTTAGGCTAACTGGTCTGTAATTTGCTGTTTTCTCCCTCCCTCCTTTTTTAAACAGTGGGGTTACATTTTCTACCCTCCAATCTGCCAGGACAGTTCCAGAATCAACAGAATTTTGGAAGATGACAACCAACCCATCCACTATTTCCATGGCCACCTCCTTTAGTACCCTGGGATGTTGACTAACAGGCCCTGAGGATTTATTGGTTTTCAGTCCCATTAACTTCTCCAGCATTATTGTTTTAGTAATGCTAATTTCCTTCAATTCCTCCTTCTCACTAGACTCTTGGTTCCCTAGCATTTCTGGGAAGTTATTTGTGTCTTCCTCTGTGAAGACGGAACTAAAGTAGTTGTTTAATTGCTCTGCCACTTCCTTGTCCTCTATTATAGAATCCCCTGTTTCAGACTGTAAGAGACCTACATTTGTCTTCACTAATCTTTTTCTTTTTACATACTTATAGAAACATTTACAGTGCGCTTTTATGTTCCTTAAAAGTTTACTCTCATTTTCTATATTTCCTCTCTTAATTAATCTCTTGGTCCTCCTTTGCTGAATTCTGAACTGCTCTCAATCATCAGGCTTGCTACTTTTTCCAGCAACTTTAGATGACTCCTCTTTGGATCTAATACTATCCTTAATTTTTTTTGTTAGCCATTGTTGGGCTGCTTTTCCTGTTGTGTTTTCGTGCCAGAAAGGAATAGAACAGTTGCAATGCATACATTAATTCCTTAAATATTTGCCATTGCCGGTCCACTGTCATGCCTTTTAATGAAGTTCCCCAATCTATCTTACCAATTCATGCCTCATACCTTCATTGTTTCCTATGTTTAGATTTAGGACCCTCATTTCAGAACGGACTACTTCATTTTCCATCCTACTGAAGAATTCTATCATGTTATGGTCACTGTTCCCTAAAGGACCCCTCATAACAAGATTATTGATGAACCCTTTCTCATTGCACAATACCAAATCTGGAAATAGCCTGTTCCCTAGTCAGTTCCTCAACATATTGGTCTAAAAAAATCTTGTGCACACTCCAGGAATTCATCCACCATAGTATTATTGCTAATTTGTTTTGCCCAGTCTATATGTAGATTAAAGTCACCCTTGACTACTGTAGCACCCTTGTTACATGCATCTCTAATTTCCCGTTTAATGCCACCTTATCACAACTGTTTGGAGGCCTATCGACAACTCCCACTAATTTTTTCTACCCCTTGTTGCTTCTTAGCTCCACCCAGACTGATTCTACATCTAGATTTTGAGCCAATATCCTCTTGTACTGATTTGATCCTTAACTAACAACACCATGCCACCCCTCCTTTCCCTTTTTGCCTGTCCTTCTTAAATATCGAGTATCCTTGGGATATTCAATTCTCAGCCTTGGTCACCCTGCAGCCATGTCTCTATAATCGCAATCATATCATACCTGTTTACATCTACTTGCGCTGTTAATTCGTCTACCTTATTGCGAATGCTACATGCATTCAGATACAGTGCCTTTAGACTTGACTCTTTAACATTTTACACATGAGTCAGGTAGTCAGTGGATAGCCCTCATCACCCAGTATCAACCCTCTGATCTCTCGTGGTAGCTCAAATACTGACGGTGCAGCAGACTGATGCAGAATGATTGCATCATGATGAGGGAGTGGAAGCCTTTGTGATAACAATACCTCTCTGAATTTAGATGTGGGGTCTACAAAGTGACACGTGTGCAGTAAAAAACACACTAGACCACTCGGAAGCCTGCCATCCTCTCAAAGCTGCACACTCGCTCTACTTGCTTCTCTCTGAAGAAACAGAATACAATGTATTTCCCCCTCTGCATACAGAGCAGCAGTGACCAACTGTGAGATGTGGGAGATGTGCCCAGTTTCAACCTAGAAGGAACCCAATGCAAAGAAGCTGATATGGCCACGGTTGCCTTCACAGCCGCTGCTATTGCCGTCCTCATCCTGCTCTGAGGCTGCATGTCTGCCTGCAACAGGTGGCAGATTGCAGTGACCACCTCCATATTGAAATAGGCATGGCATGCACACTATTCCTTACCGAGGTTAAGATTCGAGAAATGCCTCCTGAAGACCCTGATGGGTATTGCCTACTGCTGAAAGCTTGTTCCCCCCCTGCCCCCACTCCTCCTCCTCCCTCTTCCAGCAGTTTGTTCTCCTCTGTGCCAGCTCTGCTCAACCTCCCTGTCATGCTGCAGGCTAAAGGGGAATAGAAACTACAGCACACATGACTGGGATCAAGTGGCCTGAGCAGAACCCTTAAAATGTGAACAAAGACTATCAGCGCCTCGCACACCACTCCCTGTACACTTCTCAAACTTTAAGTGACGGTACAAACCACCAAACACTTCTACCAAAACAGCAGCAGCCAATAGAAATCCATCAGCAATAGCCTGCAGGTTGATGATGATCCCTTTTCATAGCACTCTTGGCAGGGCTGGCTGTAGGTGGGGGGTTCAGGGAAACAGCTCCCTGCTGCTGAATGTATGTTCATCAGTGCTAAGTCAAGAGATTTCATTAGTTAGAGAATTGTGGTTGAAAATAGCAGCACTAGAGTCAAATTAGTGTTACATGCTGATGAACATCCCAAACTACCTACTCTGCATATGTCTGATGAAGTCTTAGCCAAAATGATGGCTGGCACAGCCTGCCCACACCAAAAGGATGTAATTGTGATGTGAATGCTACTTTGGATGTGAAACAGCACTGGTAATATCAAAAGTACAGGTGCTATGGAGCTACATTGTATGGCCAACATCTGCAGTGAGCCAGAGGTGAGAAAATGCCACTAACATAAGCATACCACCTTACCCTCCAATCCAAATAGCTCCAGAATCCTGGCTGGATTATATCTTGTTCAATAAAAATGCAAACAGTCAAAATAACATTGGCACAGAAAACCACAAAGAGAGGCAAATGGGAAATTAGAAAGGCTGCAGTAGTGGTACAATAAAAAAATTGACAGTAAACATTAAATGCAAAGCAAAGGTTTCTATAAGCAAGCCTAAAGTAAAAAGAAACCTAAAGAAGATGTGAAGCCACCAAGGGATAAAGGATACAGAGAGTACAGTCACTGAGCAGAGTTACTCAGAGCATTATGCTTGTCCTTTTACAGGCAAGGGAGCAATATTAACAGAATCATACAAGTTTACAGCTCAATTGAAGACCATTTGGCTTGTTGTACCTAAACTAGCTCATAGGAAGAACAGTTGTTTTTTTTGTTCATTCATAAGATGTGGGCGTCATGCTAGGCCAGCATTTATTGCCCATCCCTAAATGCCTTTGAAAAAGTGATGGTGAGCTGCCTTCTTGAACCGTTGCAGTTCATGTGGTGTAGGTACACCCACAATACTGTTTGGGAGGGAGTTCCAGGATTTTGACCCAGTGACAATAAAGGACCGGCAATATATTGCCAAGTCAGGATGGTGATTGGCTCGGAGGGGAACTCCCAGATGGTGGTGTTCCCATGCATCTGCTTCCCTTGTCCTTTTAGGTGGTATAGATCATAGGTTTGGAAGGTGCTGTCTAAGGAGCCTTGGTGAGTTCCTGCAGTGCATCTTGTAGGTGGTAAACATTGCTGCCACTGTGCGTGTCGGTGGCAGAGGGAATGAATGTTTGTGGATGGGGTGCCAATCAAGCGGGCTGCTTTGTCAAGTTTTTTGAGTGTTATTGGAGCTGCACTCATCCAGGCAAGTGGAGATTGTTCCATCACACTCCTGACCTGTGCCTTGTAGATGGTGAACAGGCTTTGGGCAGTCAGGACGTGAGCTACTCACTGTAGGGTTCTTAGCCTCTGATCTGCTCTTGTAGCCACAGTATTTATATGGCTAGTCCAGTTCAGTTTCCGGTCAATGGTAATTCCCAGAATGTTTATAGTGGGGGATTCAGCAATGTTAATACCATTGAATGTCAAGAGGAGATGGTTAGATTCTATCTTGTTGGAGATGGTCATTGCCTGACACTTGTGTGGTGCAAATGTTACATGCCACTTATCAGCCCAAGCCTGGGTGTTATCCAGCTCTTGCTGCATGTGGATGCTGATTATCTGAGGAGTTGTGAATGGTACTGAACTCTGTAGTCATCAGTGGACAGCTCCACTTCTAACCTTATGATGGAGGGATGATAATTCTATTCCAAACAAAACAGTGAAGGCAGTGGCATAGTGGCATTGTCACTGGACTGGTAATCCAGGTAAGAGACCCAGGGCAATGCTCTGGGGACACGGGCTCAAATCCCACCATGGCAGATAGAATTTGAATTCAATAAAAATCTGCAATTAAAAAATGTCTAATGATGACCACAAAACCATTGTCAATTGTCGTAAAAACCCATCTGGTTCACCAATGTCATTTAGGGTCACCAATGTCATTTAGGGGAGGAAATCTGCTGTCCTTACCTGGTCTGGCCCACATGTGACTCCAGGCCCACAGCAATGTGATTGACTCTTCAATGCCCTCTGAACAGGGAGAATTAGGGATGGACAATAAATGCTGGCCGAGCCAGCGATGTCCACATCCCATAAACAATTTTTTTTTAAAAGCACTAAATTTTCCAACCTTACATCATAACTGAAGCACTTTATTTCTGTTAACATTCTGGTAAATCTCTTCTACTCTATCAAAGGCTTTTGTTTCTTTTCTGAAGGATGGTGCCCAGAATTGTCCACAATAAGGATGTAACAGAATCACAAAGTGATTTAAATATTAAAAAAGAAACCTTTCTAAAAGTATAAAGGACACTTAAAAGGAATGCAACATCAGGCCTTGGTGGCCTACATTCTGTGATACTCAGGGACATTCGTAATGAATTGTAGAAACATCATCGGAACAGATGCAACAGAGGCGAAGCAGCTGAGAGAATGGGGTGGGGTCCTTACAGGAAGCATGGTGTGAAGAGCTGTCGGAGATGCTGGGCTGGTAATGAATATTGGTGGACAGTCTATCACCAGAAATTGAGGAAGGGAAGTGTCAGAGGTGGACCATGTGAAGTTGATGGAGGGGTGGAAATTGGAAGCAAAATTTATAAATTTTTCCGCGTCCAGATGAGAGCATGAAGTGGCACCGAAATAGTCATCGATGTACTGAAAACAAGAGTTGTGGGAGGGGGCCTGAGTAGGACTGGAACAAGGAATGTTCCACATACCCCATAAAGAGACAGCATAACTGGGCCACATGCAGGTACCCATAGTCACACCTTTTATTGGAGCAAATGAGACAGGCTTAATGAGAAATTGTTCAGTGAGAGAACAAGTTCAGCCAGACGGAGAAGAGTGGTGGTGGATGGCGATTGTTCGGGCCTCTGTTCAAGGAAGAAGCGGAGCCCTCAGACCATCCTGGGGGGAGATGGAGGTGTAGAGGGATTTGACATCCATGGTGAAGAAGAGGTGGTTAGGGCCAGGGAACTCGAAATTGTTGATATGAAGTAGTGCATCAGAGGAATCGCTGATGTAGGTGGGAAGAGACTGGACAAGGGGAGAGAGGACAGAGTCAAGATAGGAAGAAATGAGTTCCATGGGGCAGGAACAGGCTGACACGATCGTTCTACCGGGACAGTCCTGTTTGTGGATTTTGGGGAGGAGATAGAAGGCTGTCTGGGGTTGGGAGGCTATAAGGTTGGAAGCTGTGGAGGGAAGATCTCCAGAGGAGATGAGGTCAGTGACAGTCCTGGAAACAATGGATTGATGTTCAGTGCTGGGGTCATGCTCCAGTGGGAGGTAGGAGGAATTGTCTGAGAGTTGGCGCTCAGCCTCTGCAAGGTAGAGGTCAGTATGCCAGACAACAACAGTACTACCCTTGTCAGCAGGTTTGATAACAAAGTCAGGGTTGGATCAAAGAAAATGGAATGCGACAAGTTCAGAAGGAGGTAATTAGAGATGGTCAACTTAAGAATTTCATAGTAAAAATTATACTTAACTAATCTGATAGTAACTGAGATTATAAGCAAAGGAATGCAATGATATATATATGTATGTATGAATTTTTTGCAAAAACTGGTAAAAAGTAACATAACAGACTTTGAGGCAGAAATTTGTTCTAACCACTTCAAGTGTATAACTGACAGTGCGCTTCCAGAACATACCCAAGCTGGGAGGCCAAAGCTGTGCCTAAAATTGGGCTTCAGGCCTCATTGTAATAATTGGGACAAGGCCAGAGCTGCTCGCTAATTTCTTTCCACCTAATTTGGACCATCTGCCTCATCATCAGTGGCCCTAGATAATCTGATTTGATTTTGGGGAATGCTGATAATGGAGGGTTTTTGTAAGTTCTTGAATTGATCAGCAGGTCTATTGGAGATGGGGTTATCTCAAACTACTGTGGCTTGGTTGGCAGAGGTGCAGAGGTGTTAAATGGTTTGGCATGAGAATTATAAAGCGCACAGATTTTTAAAGAAATAAATCCTAACTCTCACTTATCTACATAAGATCAGTAAAGATATACTGTATAAGGGGTAGAAATGCACTGACCAGAACTGTGTGCTGTGATCTAGCAATGAGCAAGAGAAACCCTGTGAACATTCACCTCCATAGTTTCCATTTACCAGCCTGGTTGGATTTAATCTGTTTTAGTGATAGAAAGTCATTGACCTACATCAGCAATTTACTTTCTTTTCCTCTTGTCAGAAACCATGATTATTTTGATAATCAAGAAACATCATAAAATAAAGGAAATCTAAGATTTGCCCCTTTGTCTATGCTGATTTTATTTTATCTCAACCAGATGTGCAGGGCTTCACTAGGCATGGGCTAGGGAAGGAAAGAAAAACTAGCATTTTACAGCACCTTTCACCACCTCAGGTTGACATAAAACACTTCAGAACCAATAAAGTAGTTTTGGAATATAATTATTATCATAATGGAGGGAAATGCATAAATCAATTTATGCACAACAATGTGGTAAATAATTAGAATATCTATTTTGATGGTGTTGGTTGAGAGACAGGTTAGCCGTAACACATCATTATGCTCTGAAGAAGAGCCATTCGGACTCGAAACATTAACCCTGTTTCCCTCTACAAAGTGCTGCCAGACCTGTTGAGATTTTCCAGCATGTTCAGTTATTATTTCAGATTTCCAGCATCCACATTATTTTGCTTTTACATCATTATGCTTCATGCTTCTGAATGCTATTTAATAATCCCTACTGTAAATGCAAATGTGTGAGCATTGGGCGAGGACATGCTGCTGTGTTCTGCTTGGAAAATAGCCAGCTAACACTCAACATCATCCCCAATTAATTAAACGCTGGAGACATTGCAGGCAGTGTGAGCAGTACTAGGTACCATCAGGTATACTGTTCAATCAAAATAGTGTAAGGTATTATTTAAACCAGACTGTTTGACATTTAAGGCAAGTTCATGTTATTTTCAAATTAGGAAGTGAACTAAGGTTAGCTGGATTGCTGAGTTAAGTTCCAAAAAAATTTTTTGAGTAATTGGTTGATTGATTTTGATTTTGGCTTACTTGGAGAAGTACCAAAATGATTTCCCCATTCAAGAGTTTGTATCCCTTGCAATGTAGAAGCAGATAGTCATCTGAGAGGGATTTGCTCTGAGGATGATGGATTATGCTGTTTGCAGTAATAATACCACATGAAAAGTCTATCCTAATGATGTTTTATCACCGATTTACTTGTTTTTCAACAAGTTAGTAATGATTATTATTATTTTTTATATCCTTAATCGCCTTTTAAGTCTACATCGCTAACTATCACTGAAACATGGCTTGAAGGGCAGCTCAAAATTCATGGTTACCTGGTTTTCAGATGAGATAGAGAGGGAGGTGAAAAGTGTTTGCAATATTGGTTAAAGAAATAACCACAGCTGTAAGGAAGGATGATATTGGAAAAGTAGCATCAAATGAAGCCACATGGGTTGAAGAAGGCAAGAAAAACAGATTTTCACATTGTGGGAGCATACTATCAATCTCAAATGGTCAGAGACAGATAGAACGGCAAATATGTAGGCAAATCTCTGAGAAGTGTGAAAAACTATAAGGCAGCAGAATGGGAGTTTTCTACTACCCTAATATTAACTGAAATAGAATAGCACTTTGGTGGAAGTGATTATAATTCAGTTAGAATTAGGGGATTATGGAAAAGAACAAAGATAGACCAAAATAAAAGTTCTACTGGGGAAATTTGGGGAAAAGCTGCTTTTATTAAGGTGAGAGGTTATTTAGCTAAATTGGACTGGAAACAGTTACTTAAGGGTAAATCAGTGTCAGATTAAGTGGGTTCAGAACAGATATGTTCCCACTAACCTCAAAGCGGTAGTGCCACATGGATCGAGCAGGGGGCTGGGACTGAGTAGATTGATCCGTGGACAGCCAGCATGGACTTGAAAGTTTAAATGTACCATAAGTGATTCTGTGGGCAGGGTTTTATGCCTGTAAAATCGGGGAGCCCTTCCCCAACTCCGAGACCAATGTTAAATATGGGACGTTGGCATTATGTTAGCAATACAGGTGGAATCATCCCAGCTTTGTATTACGTGTGGTAGCGGGTGGGGAAAAGGACGTTTTACCCACCAGCTGCAAAGATGGCTTTTCACGGCATTATTGTCCCAATCCTGGCCTGATTAATAATTCGTTCCCAGGAAACACAGCAGGTTGCTGGCGGGGTGGTCTCTATTCACCTGCCCCGCCGTCACCTCAGGCCTTCAGTAACCCAGGTGCCATATTGAAAGGCTGCCTCTGCACAGAGCTAGCGCTATTCAAGGGAGCTGCTGGGAACTGATGGCTGCCAAAGGGAGGAAACATGCTGCCCTCAAATTTAGTGATGCCTCCCTCGAGCGCAAATGGAGGCAGTGGAGGCCCGCTGCAATGTCCTCTACCCCTGCGAAGATCAGCAAGCGGGGTCAATGGGAGGCGGTGGCAGCAGTGGTCAGCGCCAACACCCTGCAAAAGAGCACAGCCACCCAGTGCGGGAAGAGAATGAATAGTCACATCCGTTCCGCCAGGGTAAGTCAACCATCCCATCACTCTAAACTCTCACACTCACAAATCCATCACACATCCACAGGGATCTCACACCTCAGCGTACAACACCATTAACTCTCACACACACCCTCATATCCCCATCAGGCTCATACCCTCTGGAGCTTGCGTTCTCACCCTGTCCATGGCTCCGCTCAGCACACAAATATTCCACACAGTGCCATGTGTCCTGCTCACATTCTCCATCTGTTTTCATGCAGGAGAAGCTGGCTCACAACAGCAGGGAGAGGTCCCAGACCGGGGATGGAGTTGCCCACGAGAGACCCCTCACTCGCTTTGAGGAGCATGCTATCGCGCTGACTGGTGAGGACGTGGACTGTGCCCGCGGCGACAGTGAGGTTGGTGGCGAACACCCATGTGAGGATCCTGCATCACATTATCCCTCTCTCAATGCAACTGAGTGTTCTCTCACCTGTTTCTGACTCTGCTGCCATGTACTAATTACCTCTACTTTGGTTCACAGGGAGCTCTGCCAAGTGACCAACGTGCTCAGCCAGCCAGTCCCTCAGCTCCATCCAGGTCCTCGCCTCCAGCCAAGAGGACAGCTCCTTCATTGAAGAGCTGGAAATAAGCAGCCTGGAAGACCCGTCATAGCGCTTACCCACACCTTACACCAGCACAGAGACACACACCCCAATGGGACCTAGATCTAGAGCAGGTTCGGGTTCATAATCTGGTGGTCACTACATGATGTGCACAGCAGGAGGAGGCACCTTCAGCCAAACTCCCCAGCACTCAGAGGACTTCCCACAGCTGGGGAAGAGGCATCTGTGATCTCCAAGCCAGATGATAAGCCTCTGGATTTGACCATCCAACTCATCATGGAGAGTCAGCAAAAAGCAAGAGAAAATCACACAGAGCTGTTGGAAGCCTTCAACAGAGTGGCATGTGAGTCGGAGCAGTGTGTCCACCTGCTCTCTGATAAAGTGGTGTTCACACGTATGTGTATGGAGGTCTCCATGGGATGGAGACCCTGGTCCTGCAGAACGCGGAGATGCGCGCAGACCTGCACTCCATCGCAGTAGCCATGGGTGAGTTCCTGCACTGGCAACACAAGAGGGAAACAGAGCACCTCCACATCCCTCCAGTTACTCCTTCTCCTCAGGGAGTCAGGCCGGGGCACTTGGGGACCCGAAGGAGGAGCAATAGCAGTTGGATGCACCTGGGTCATCCACTCAGGAATCTCAGAGGCTGTCCTCTCCCTCAGAGTCCCCTTTGCCTGTGACCCTCTCAACCTCATCCTCTGTCACCGAAGAGGGAGCAGCTGGCCCACAGGAGGACAGCCAAAGCAAGCCGGGGCCCTCAAGGCCTCGGATCTCTAGAGCACCCACAACAGCCAACCATTGCACAGGCTGTCTGCACCCCTACTGAGGATGTCAGGGCAGCACCTAGAAGAAGTGGTAGGCCTGGAAAAGTTAACAATTTCTGATCATAAGTGGCTGCACAGGTGAACACATTTTGTCACTTTATAATCATATTCACTTTCACTGAGAAATGTGTAATGTTGTCTTTCAGCTTCATTTACAGGCTTTGTAATGTCCTCCCCCTGCTTCCTTCCCACTAGCAGTTCAGCTGCATGCAGCTGGACAACAAGTGATTCTGGAGGGAGAAATGTGTGTGTGTGTGTGTCAGGGCCTTTCGGAGCCTCGTGCAAGCACTTTCCCATGCACACGGAACCTTCCTCTATCACACTCATCTCACTGTCCTGAGCATTTTCAATGCTGCCTGCTGGGGTTCTCTTGCTGTTGTCCATCTGAGCTGACCTGCATCTCCGCCCACCCACTGATCACACTCCCATGCAGCACCTGTTCCTGCCCAACACAGGGCTCCGCTCACTTTCAATTTCAGAAGCATGGTCATTGTAAGGTTTGCTTTCAGCTCCCTCTGTCCTTTCCCCTCTCCCAATCACCCATGTCCTTTCCCCATCACTGTTGACCCCGCCCCGGCATCACCTTCCACCTCCCCACTGTCACCTACCACCCAGAACCCTTTTCTTTCCAGGATGCCCAGGTGAACATGTGCGTTCCTTATCTTCCCAAGAATCCCACCCCCATCCACATTGACTTCCCCAACCTCCTCCTTCCCACTCCAAGTTTCTGTGTCTGCCTCCGAGTCCCCAGCAACCACTCTTGCCATCCCTTCTAGCACAACCATCGCACCTCCACCCTCCCATCCTATTGGCTCACCCTGCCCTCTCATACTTACCTTTCCCTCCTACCACATCCACCCCTCAGATCGCTCCCCAGGAGGCAGTCATTGACTCCTCTGACCCCTTTCTTGCACGTTCACTTGGACACTTCTCCCCCACTGCTCCCCTCCACTTACTTCCTCCTTACTCCTACCCCGCTCTGGAGTCCTTCCTCTCTCTCGACACCTTCCACCCTCTGTACTCCACCCCGCCCCGCAAAATCCTTCCCCTTGTTCCCCCTCCCAAACGTACCCCCTCAACACCTTTGTTCCACCTCCTCGCAAACCCACTTCCCACTGACACTTTGTACCCGTCCCTCCCAACCTCACGCCTTTCCCCTGCCGTACATCTTCCTCTCCCAGTCAAGCCTAGACCTTCCTCACCCACCCCTCCAGGTACACCTTTCTCTCCCGCTCGCAGCTGGACTTGCCTCTCCCCCATCTCAACGATCATCCGTAGCAGCCCATGACCTGACCCTGATGTCCCAAAGCAGATCCCAGACCTTAACCTTCTGTGAGCTGCTTCGTGGTAGAGCCATGTCCATGAGAATCCACCCAGCATGCGATGCACGTGTTCCTCCAGGGTCCAGTAGATGTAGGGCTCCTGCATCTTCTGCTCCTTGGATGTCCACGATGTGAGCAAGGCCCTAACGGTAAGTCCTGACTTCTGCACATCACACTTGTCAGGACGTGTTCTGGGTCAGCATGTTTTCCTGCTGAGGTGAGCAGTAAATTTGACGTGGGGTGGGGGGATGATTCTGGCAAACAGGGCTTATATATTTAAATGCAGATGTATTAAAATGACATTGCCAACATGCGGTGGGAAAAACCTGGCCCGCCATTGATGGATGGAGTGGACAATCATGATGGCGTGAATTCGATTTTTGGCCTTCTTGCCATATTATCTGCTCATGCCCACCATGACACCAATGGGGACAGAAAATTCCGGCCAATGTCATCATGGAAGGCAAGCTTGTTAAAAAGCCACTTGCACACAACCTTTTGTTGCCTGTGGCATTTTTCGGGCAAATGGCACAAAGCTTGGGAGTGTTTTACAACAGGTATAATGAGGCGGCACAGAGGTGGAAGAATAGGCATTCCATCGGGCCCGTGCCTGCATGTAACACCAGATTCTGTTGGTGAAGCTGGCAGCATCTAAATGATTTTTGAGTTAATTATTTTGACTTTTTTCAGCCTTCAATAAAAGCTAAAAAGAGAGATTGAGAGAGAAGGGGGCCTTTAAATTTGTAGCCGTGGCCAACTTTCTGTTCATAGTATAACTCTCTATTGCATGATGCCTCAGCCTAGGCTTGTGATTGGGCATGGAGTTCCCCCCCCTTTGCACCTCTAATTGGCTGCCTTCTCACCGGACAGTCACTAATTGCCTGTCCAATGCTTGATTTGACAATCTGAGACAGTGGGGGCAGGAGTGAGTGGGTCACTCACTTTCCTTTCCGCCTCCCTCACCCTGCCGAAAAGCATAAAATCCAGCCTTATGATTCTACACTGTATAGTGGCTGAGCATAGCATCCTTTCATTTCTGAACTATTGCTTACACAGAAATATTGTTTCTTTACCAGATTGAGTGAGCCCTAATTTGGACACCCACAGCCCAGTTTCTTGTCAGTGTAGATCCACAACACAAATCTATTGACCAAAGAACAATAGCATCTAATTCTGGAAATAAAATTATACTTAATTGCTCATAAGGTTACAGGTCACTGTTGGCAATAATAGTGAATGGCCACTTATTAGGTTGACACAAAATTCCTCTGCCAGCTATCATAATGGAGCCATTAACCTGCTTATTTAAACTGGGTTACTGTTCCCATTAAAAATGTAAGATAGAGAACTAGTGGGCCAGAATTTGCTGTTAATAACTGCAAGGTTAATAGAGCTCACTGTTATTTATGAGTAAATGATAGAGCACTACAGACAAGGAACAGATGGCATGATTAAATAGGAAGATCCAAAAGCTGCTGTCCGAGATGTGGCACATCACCATTAACTTCACAAAAACAGCATGTTCTCTGCGTCATCACTAAAATGCATTGAATGGCATGAAATTGTTGTATTACTGTGGTAAATACAAGCTAAATATGCCAGAAAAGTTCATTAGGCAAGTAGCCTTTAAATGATGTACTAATCAGCCCCTTTGGCACTGAAAGTTACATGTCTGAAGTATGGAGTCTCATTCCTGCAACTTTAATTAATGTTGGAGATTTAAAAAATGATTTTTTAAATAAAAGATTATGTTAGTTACCTTTCTCTCTCAATCGAATCTTTCTCTCGCTGTATGTATCTGATTTGACATCACATTCAGCCATTGTAGTTTATGCTTCCTTCTCAGTCCTTGCACTGCTTATCTTACAATACTTCAATCTGACTTGTTGAAATGTTACACAGTTTTCTTTTTCTTTCACGGGATGTGGGCGTCGCTGGCTAGGCCAGTATTTATTGACCATCCCTAAGTGTCTTTGAGAAGGTGGTGGTGAGCTGCTTTCTTGAACCACTGCAGTCCATGTGGTTTAGGAATACCCACAGTGCTGTTAGGGAGGGAGTTCCAGGATTTTGACCCAGCGACAGTGAAGCAACAGTGATATATTTCCAAGTCAGGTTGGTGAGTGTCTTGGAGGGGAACTTCCAGGTGGTGGTCTTCCCATGGGTCTGCTGACCTTGTTCTTCTAAATGGTAGCGGTCATGGATTTGGAAGGTGCTGCCTAAGGAGCCTTGGCAAGTTCCTGCAGTGCATTTGTAGATGGTATATACTGCTGCCACCGTGTATCAGTGGTGGAGGGAGTGCATGTTTTTGGATGGGGTGTCAATCAAGCAGGCTGCTTTGCCCTGGATGATGTCGAACTTCTTGAGTGTTGTTGGAGCTGCACTCATCCAGGCAAGTGGGGAGTATTCCATCACAGTGCTGAAATGAGCCTTGTAGATGGTGGACAGGCTTTGGGGAGTCAGGAGGAGAGTTACTCACCACAGATACAAGTGATAACCTTATTCACTTGACTCCCAGATGCCCAGTTTCCCTTGTTGTGATATTATCAGCTCACAGCTTGCCACACAAAAAATTCAAGAAGTCTAAACAGGGCAAGTCTAACTAATGACAGATGACATTTGATACAAAAACAGAATTACCTGGAAAAACTCAGCAGGTCTGGCAGCATTGGTGGAGAAGAAATCAGTTAACGTTTCGAGTCCTCACGACCCTTCGGCAGAACTGAGTATAGTTAGGAGAGAGGTGAAATATAAGCTGGTCTAAGGTGGGGTTGGGGGGGGGGGGGGAGAGAAGTTGAGGGTGGGGTATTGTGGGGATAAGCAAGCAGTGATAGGAGCAGATAATCAAAAGATGTCACAGACAAAAGGATCAAAGAGGTGTTGAAGGTGGTGATATTACCTAAGAAAAGTGCTAATTAAGAATGGATGGCAGGATACTCAAGGTACAGTTCTAGTGGGGGTGGGGTGGAAAGATTAACAAAGTTTTAGTTTTAGATGTGACATCTTTTGATTATCTGCTCCTATCACTGCTTGCTTATCCCCACAATCACCCCACCCTCAACTTCTCTCTACCCACCCCCACCCCCCCACCCCCCCCACCTTAGACCAGCTTATATTTCATCTCTCTCCTAACTATTCTCAGTTCTGCCGAAGGGTCGTGAGGACTCGAAACGTTAACTGATTTCTTCTCCGCCGATGCTGCCAGACCTGCTGAGTTTTTCCAGGTAATTCTGTTTTTGTTTTGGATTTCCAGCATCCGCAGTAGCTTTTAGCTTTTTGTTTTTATGACATTTGATACTCTGCCACAGCAAAATATGGGTTGTTGTGAGAAATGATTATGTCCATACTCATTCTGTCAGTGATTTATCTGGTGCCATTGGAAACAATAGATTTTAGACTCCTAATTTTATAATTGAAACTGTGCTTATTCCATTATTTCCAAGTCAGTAGTGTTAGCACTCAATTATGTTAGCCTAAGAATGATTTCTTCACTTGCCAGCCAAAAAATATCATTGTCTGTTATGTTACTGTGAATCTGACCTGGTTACTTTGTTGAAGATATGACGGAAACCAGAAAATAATTCAACATGTCAAAAGATTGACATTCTACAAATTATATTTTATGAAAATATACACAAATGAGTTAAAGAGGTTGCTTTGGGACTTTTACTACTTTTAAAGAAAGGGAGTAACTCGGCACTCACACAAGCTTGACATTAAGCACAGATACAAATCTTTCCCTTCTCTGCCTGCGAGTGCCAGAGGTCCAATCCATTTTGAGGGCTTGGTCTCATTACTATATACCTGGCAAACTGTGACTGGAACTTAAGCAGCCTGGAACAGATTACCAATTCTGGGCTGCCGCTGTGCCTCAACATCAGGGAGCTGAGCCTGGATGTCCATGGAGGAGGTAGGCCTTCCATTGCTGGGGCAGTGGGAAAATGTTGCAGCCGATGGCCAAATTGCTTTTCTGAAGCAGAGAACTGCTCCTCCTGGACCTTGAAAAATAAATAAAATTTTACCTCCACTGCACAGTCCTTGTGGAGACGAAGTCTAGTTTTAACATTGAGGATGCCCTCCATCGTGTGGTGTGGCACTACCACTATGCTAAATAGAGTAGATTTCAAACAGATTTAGCAACTCAAGACTAGGCATCCATGAGGCGCTGTAGGCCATCAGTAGCAGCAGAATTGTACTCGAACACAATCTGTAACCTCATGGCCTGGCATATCCCCCACTCTACCATTACCATCAAGCCAGGGGATCAACACTGGTTCAATGAAGAGTGCAGGAGGGCATACCAGAAGCAGCACCAGGCATACCTAAAAAAGGTGTCAACCTGGTGAAGCTGCAACACCGGACTACTAGCTAAATCATAACCAAAGGATCAGATCTAAGCTCTGCAGTCTTGCCACATTCAATCGTGAATGGTAGTGGACAATTAAACTACGCACTGCCATTTCGAACCCAGGCCCCCAGAGTATTAGCCTGCATCTCTGGACTAGTAGTCCGGTCACAATACCGCTAGGCCATCACCTCCCCCCAGATTCATCACTACACAGTTCATATTCAGTAACAATGGTTATTGATATAAATATATCAATACTGACTAGAGCATGCAGAGCACACACTGTGGTCAGTCATCAACAGATTTATGTGGAGAAAGCCTGAAACGGGCGTTGGGGCCATTATTTTCATATGCAAAGGGCCTAACAGCTATTTCTGGTGCAAGCCTCGGACACTAATTCACCAGCCTTTACCACTGGGGATCACCAAGTATGTGAGTGCTTATTGCCAAATTAGTTGAATCGTTTACACCGTTAAAGAAGTGTGGCACCAACAAATCTATATGTCGATGGCAAGTAATTTAAAGATGCTTCACAAGACAAAGAAAAATCAACTGGAAGATTTTCACAGTGCAGGAGCAGCGGGTGGGATAGGACATTATTGAGTTGGTGCTTTGTAATATCTGCAAAAGTATCCAAAGTTCCTCACGTGGTGAGCTCCCTAAGGCAGTCAAATCTTTTAGAGAGGGGCAAGCCATAGGTGACTTGCTTCCAGAGTAATTCAATTTACACTATTCACCCATCAGTTTAAAGGCAATGTTCACAGAGTCCAGGAATGAAATTATTCCTACCCAGATTTCTAATAAGAATTTGGTGCATGTGCACATGGCCTGAAAATGTGACATAATGGAGTAATATAAATGGAAGAAAATGTAGTTTTAAGAAAAGAGAAACTAATTTTGCTACAATAACAAGAATCTTAATGGTACACTGTACTCATTACAAATAACATTAAAAATAACTCCATAATGACAGGAGATTTAAGACAAAGATTGTCATTAGCAATAAGTAAAAATAAGTATTATTTACATTACTTTGCTCTATTTTAAACCTATTAATGGCTATGATTAACATTGGGTGAAAACACAAGTTCATCAGCTAAGCTCAATGGTTATTTGTGGAGCATGTTGCCATTGTTACACTTAATGGAACACATGTTAAGTGTGTCACAGGAATCATTAAAGCTTTATTAGCATTAATATGCAAGATGTACTTGACTATCTATACAAAGAAAACACATGCTATTTACACAATTAAATGAAAGTAATATGCTAAGCTTTTCAATTAGAGAGAATTGAACTTTGACCTTCAATTCAAAAAATGACGACAAATGAACCATGCTCTTTCCACGTTATTTTTTCAATGGCCTTTTAATGCTTGTTGAATACAGAATATTTTTATAATGCTGAGACTTGCCACTGCTTTATATCTGCACTGTTTTTACTACAAATATTTTTAACCTTGTTAGTTAATGGAAGCGTGCCTCAGTAGATAAATCTTCCTTTGAATCTTAACTTGGTCAGTGACCCCTATTTATTTTATTGAAGTAATTCTTATATCAGTGACATCAATCTAACAGTCTTACTGCTTAAAATACCAAAGTTTTCAGACTACTGCCTTAAATCTTAAATGATCTATTCAAGCTGTTATTAGATCCACAGACACTAAAAATAACAAACTGCACTGCTGGCACTGTTTGCCCTGTTAACGTGCTACTTTAAGATAAAAATGATCAGAGTAACTCAGTTTGACTTTGGAAGACGTCACCCTCAGTTAGTCAGATGGGACGAATGGTCTGTTTCTGTACTGTCAATTCTGTGTAACTCTGTGTAACATACATTTCTTTCTACCCACCAACTTTATCATTCCGTACTTCTCCAAGCAGATAAGGCCCCATCCCATCCTTTGAAGTTTTCAAGATTATGGAGGAGCTTTGTTTTGCAAAGCTGATTGTTGCCATTGCTGAGATAATCAAACACGAAAGGACACCAATTCAAAATTACAAGTTAGGAACAAAATGGAAAGATGGATAGATTTTTTTCCCCGAAAGCAACACAAACTATTTACAGTAAACTACTGGGGGAGTCCATTGAAACAAACAGCAGAAGAAAGTTCAAGTACACTGCGTGTGTTTCTGGAAAGAGAAAGATTGAGGGCATTAGAAGGCAGAAATGAGAGGCTAATCAAAAAAACAATGAGCTTGTAGGGTTTTATGACCTTTCGTATTTCTGACATTTTTATTTTCTACTGCATTTCCTTTGCTGAGGCCTTCAGTTGCTGGGGTTTAAATTCAACTAAAATCCAAGCTTTTCATTGTCTCTTTTTACTTAGAGAGCTTTCTCAAGCAAGGATATTGTGTTATCATCAACAGTAACATACATCCAGCTGCCCACTTCTTCCATTAATTTAATATCTACATCCTGGGGGGTTACTATTGACCAGAAACTGAACTGGACTAGCCATACAAATACTGTGGCTACAAGAGCAGGTCACAGGCTAGGAATCCTGTGATGAGTAACTCACCTCCTGACTTTCTAAAGCCTGTCCACCATCTATAAGGCACAAGTCAGGAGTGAGATGGGATATTCTCCACTTGCCTGGATGAGTGCAGCTCCAACAACACTCAAGAAACTTGACACCATCCAGGACAAAGCAGCCTGCTTGATTGGCACCCCATCTACAATCATTTACTCCCTCCACCACCGATGAACAGTGGTACAGTGTGTACCATCTACAAGATGCACCACAGGAACTCACCAAGGGTCCTTAGACATCACCTTCCAAACCCACAACTGCTACCATCTAGAAGGACAGTGGCACCAAATTCACGGGAGAACCACCACCTGGAAGTTTCCCTCCATGCCTCACACCATCCTGACTTGGAAATATATCGCCGTTCCTTCATTGTCGCTGGGTCAAAATCCTGGAACTCTCTCCCTAACAGCACAGTGGGTGTACCTACACCACATGGACTGCAGAGGTTCAAGAAGTCTGCTCACCACCACCTATTCAAGGGCAATTAGGGATGACAATAAATGCTGATCTAGGGAAGTCACTATAATCGCTTGCTCGTACATAATATCCCATGAATGAATAAAAAAATTGCGGTTCTAATGGCCTCCATAATCTTGAAAGCTTTAACTGGGATACTTCAAATGCAATGAATTCTCTTTCTGCATTATTTTGCTATTGCACTGGACTAAAACAGTGCACAAAAGTTTGAAACCCTAAAAATTATTTTTTCCAAGGATTTTTTAACCTTTCCTCACAATATTTTTCATTCTAAAGTAGATTAGCACATTTTTAACATTACAGCTTTATGTTATCTGTGCCATTGACGCTCATATTATCTTACAAATATTATATACGACACTAGTTTTATATGATTAGAGTGACTAGTGTATGAATAAAATGCAAGGAAACAACAAAGGCAATACAGGAAAAATATGGGAAATTGTTACCAGTCTGTAGGGAAAACAATTCTAATAGACGGGATCATGCGTCTCCTCTCAAACCACGGTGTTGCCTTGATGTTGCATGTTACAATCGCTCCATAAAGGAATTTGAGAATTGGTGCTTCAAAATTGCCTGGAAATTGAACTTGAGGTGGATGACCATCCAGATGGTCTTACTGTCAATTTCTTGTTACTATGTAAATCTGCTTCCACACACACTATAGCCAACACTACTGGTGTGAGTGTAAATCTGCAATAAAAAGATTTCCCAAGGCAAAATGAATAATAAAATTGACGAAATGATCTACTATAAGTTAATCTTAATTAAATGAATTGGAGGCATGTGCGACAATGGAAGTATTCCCTCTCAGATTGTCCCTTAGGATAAAGAGTCAAATCAGAATGTTTGAAGGAACTAAGTTCCAGTCTGTTAAGACTGAATTCCCATTTTTTTCCCCTGTATCTTGCAAAGTAATTGTTATGAGCTTGTGAACAGAATCTTCTATATACTTCTGCTAAACATAATGATGCTTTGATTTGCTAACAGTGCCCAATTAATCAGAAAAGAATCACAGTTAATCTGATGAAAGTCCTTTACTTTGCAATACTGAATAGGTTCTGAACTTCATACAGTCAATTCTGCCTGACATCTCTCATGTTAAAGTCAAAGTCAGAGACAAGTTTCCCAGTCATTTCTTAGAAATAGTCAGATGAAAGCTTTCTGTCACAATAACACGCTTGTCAAGTCAGCGCTACCCGTCAGCTTTTTCACTGGAGCTGCATTGTGTGTACAAATCACACACAACTAACAACAATGATCTATTTCATGCCTCAACAACAAACCTTTTCAACAAAATGAAGTGATCTGTGACTTTTTTTTATATATTCCTTATTATACAATTAGGATGCACACAGCTCAGTGGTTCTCAGTCATTTTAGGCTGGGAAGTCACTATAATCGCTTGCTCGTACATAATAAATATACAATCTTTAATAGCCATTTATGCAATGTTTACATGAATTTTGATCCAACAAGTGGAAATATATTAGTGCTGAAGAATTAAGCCCTGTCTCCACTTTTATCACCCTGTAGAGAATCTCAAGCCAGGTACAGCATGAGTTGCAGAGCAGAGTTTCCTTTATGGTACCCAAATGTTGTGCTGTATGACCAACCTGATAACCCTAGTGGGAAGTTTTCCATTTTCTCAACAGCTACTCTTATATCTACCAGAGTAAGATGGTATCTTTTGCACTGTGGGCATGTGCTGACTAAAACTATTTTGAGATTGTTTGAGTTCACTTAGTGCCTTTACAGCCAAGCAGCCATAGAAGATCATTCTCCAACCAGACTGGGCTGGATTGCATCAGACTGAACTATGAACACAATAATAGTGTAACTCATTTCACTTTCAGCAAAATGCACCACATGTGGATTCTATTCAATAAGCAGTAATGTGTCTATATTGTGTTAGTTTGTCATCGTTGTCAAATATTTTTTAGAAGCGATACATTTGGCGAGCTCAATGAAGCCAGTCCCGGCATTTTTGGCACTTTCGAGGATGAACCTTGGAGGCTGAGAGAACAGAATACAAAGAAAATCAAGTAGCCTCTTTTCAGAATTTTTGACCATTTTTCCAAAGAAAGAATTTGTAAAAAAAATGTTACGTGCAAGTTGAAATAAATGATAAATTAATAAATACCGAATAAGGAATAGGCTTGGATATTGGATCCCATAGACAGTAAATATTTGGCAATGTATTAGCTTGTCTCAGCAATCAATAAACACCTCACACACTCATTGAGTTCTGTTTTGACAGTGAACAAAGATTAAGAAATTCACACTTAGGCAGAGACATGCACTTTTATGCAAATCCAGAAAAGTTGCAAAGTCAGTCAGAATTTAAAATCGAAAGCTGCAAGAACAAACTTTAGCTTGGAGGCAGAAAGAAAATGCCAGAAGTAGGTTTGGAGTTAATTTATTTACACAAAATAAAACCATTCACTCATGTGGGGATTTTACAACCAAAAAGATGGAGAAAGTTATAACAGTGAAAGTGGAGCGAGACTGAAAGTTGTGTGGTGCAAAGATTTGCTGTACAGAGACATGTTCGACTCAGATTTTCACGTGCCTCTACAAGCCAAAGGCCATGGCTGGAATTCCCCCATTCCATCCGTGGCATGTTTCAGGGTGGGCGGGCACAAGAATCCAGCGGGAGGCAAAAAGTAAAAAATCTGCTGTCGTAAAATCAAGTCACAATTCTCCTGATGGTGTGTTCATGGCGCGTCAGTTATCCCGCCAACTAATGATGTGAATGCCATTTGCATTCATTGACATATCATGAATGCTCATTAAAACAGCTGATCGCCAGAATCTTGCCACACCTTCCAATCTTCTGTCATGCCAGCGGGATATTACATCGGCCGCAAATGTGTTTGAAAAATGATGGCGTGCACAAGTCAGACCTTGGTTTGCAGGTAACTTCGAGGCGAGTGGAACATATCTGCCATAGCGCTGCGCTGGTCTTGTTGCGATGACCGCCACTCTTGTTAGTGCTGTAGGGTTGGACTGCTCCTTCTCTTTGCTTTCATTGTCCCGAGGCACACCCTGTGCTGCAGTACTGACGCAGGCCTCCACTTTCAGAGACTAGCACTTCAACCGGGGGTGGGCTGAGAGGCAAGGGGCGGGTCGATGAACACGATGTGGGCAATGGGGAGGGGAGGTGGTGATGGTAGAGAGAGGGGAGGGTGAACACTGAGGGGGCTTTTCTGGGGTCACCCTTTAACCTCTTGTTGCTGCCAGAGTGAACAGGAGTCTGTTTAGAAATAAAGGAGGAAATCATCCTTGCGATGAAAGTCACTGAAAGCCATTGGCTTCATTAACACTGATAAAGGGCTACTCAGAATTCAGTTCACAGTCGCTGCATCTCAAGAGTAACAAACAGGAATGTTGAATTTGGGAATGCAGGCAATAGTGAAGGAGGCACAGCTGTATCATATATGGCATTCCATCAATGAAGGCCTGTTCACCAGATGTGACAGTCCTAATGGGCCAAAGGGCATCCACTAAAGGACATTAGTGAGCCAGGTCGGTTTTTACAGCAATCGATGATTGGTCACCATTATCTATACTAGCTTTATATCCCAGATTTATTAACTGAATTCAAATTCCACCATCTTGCCAAGGTGGGATTTGAACCCATGTCCCAGAACATTAGTTGGGTCTCTGGGTTACTAGTCTAGCAACATTGCCACTATGCCACCGTCACCTCTGCAGCGTCTTCAGTACTAGAAGGCCTCCAATTGGTCCTTCATCTTGGAGAACCTGCCCACCATCCTTAGTTAGACAGCGAGCTTGCCCCTGGCCATTAACATTATGTTAGCTGAGTATTGCCAACACGGTGCTGGGTCAGGATCCAAATTTGATCCCAATGTCAGGGTCCCGACCCTAGAAGGAAAATAGTCTTCTTGTTGTGCCTGTATTTCCAGCGTGTGTGCCTGCGATCCCATTCAGACACAATGGCTAGAATTAAACATCCCGCAGGCTGGCACGTGCCCGACCCGAACAGGCATAAGATTGCACGAGATGACATCGGGCGAGCGTCCCGACGTCACCGCGCACTCGTGCGATATTTCACTCAGCGGGCGTGCCCAAAAATTAGAAGCGCTCCCGCCGACAATTAAGTGGGCAATTAAGCCCAGCTGAAAGCGATTTTTCGTGGTCCGCCCAAGCTTACAGTTGGCGGACAGGCCAATCAGCCAGGCGGGCTTTACATTTTTGATGAAACCTCATTAAAGGGCGGGATGAAATCTCCATTAGGATTTTAAAAAGAAATACCTGAGGACTGTTTTTTTAAATGAGGTATGGTTTCAGGTGCCTGATTGTGCTGTATGGGCATTTTTTGCAGCATTTTTGTGCTTTATTTTATTATTTGGAGGTCTGCAGCTCCCTGAGGTAGCTGTCTGCCTTCTGGGAGCTCAATGGAAGCGCTCACCAGCACCCACGGTGCTGCCCTCTTCCCGTTCCTACCCACCGGCAGTGCTGAGCTTTTCTCCAGCCGCGTTTCACACTGGCTGGCCATTAACTGGCCAGCCAGTGCAAGATTGCGTTCCCAGTGCAATCTCGGCCGGGAGCGGGTTTTACGTCCGCTTCTGGCCGGGCCAATTTTGGGTGCACCCCGAGGGTAAAATTCAGGCCAAGGGGCTGAATGGCCTCCTTCTGCACCATAACAATTCTGTGATTCTGTGATAAGATATGCATATATTGTTCCTAAAACAGCCCATCCCGGCTGGGCTGGAGGAGAGGGAAGCTGACTATCGATGGAAACAGGCCTAAACTAAATAGATTTAGGTAAGCGGTGGACAACTAACCTGGAGTTTTGCTTGGTTGCAGTTGGGGACCAGTAAGTAGCATGAAGTAATTTAATGGGAGGTGTAGAGAATATGAGAAGATAGATCTTGTACTGTGGAAGTAATGGGCCAATGGTGTGATCAGCATTTTCTCATATTAATGTTCTTAAAACTTGCCAGCAAGAAAATTATTTTTTTCGTGTCAAAATTTTGCCACATTAGCTATGCCATTCAAGCAAAACCATGTAATTCGAGAATCTTCTTTACCTTTCAGTCAACTATATAAAAGGCATATTTCACAATTTTTTCATCCTCAACCAAGCCTATCAAGTAAGCATATTTTTGTTTTGCTACATCGAATACTTGAATTGTGTACCTGTTACTTGTGCTGCTGTTTTTAATTAAGAGGCTAGTGATGACAGTTACAAACTATTTGAAGTGCAGAATGGAATAGTGATGAAGGACGCCTGATTGCAGATAATAACAGAGTTCAGAAGAAATGAATGTGTACCAGAGCTAAGTGATCTGGTGCTTTTATTAAAATTTGCCTGATCAAAATACTTAATAAAGAAATATTATCTGAGGTTTGTGAATGATGGGTGAGGAGAAGAAAACGGTGAGTGGGCGTCCCTGCATGACTAGGTGGAAAAGTGAATGTCTGTCTGAGGATGGCTAAATAGGTGAGTGTGAGACTGGGCAGATACAGGAGTTATTATATAAATCACTCGCTGAACAACTGGTTTAATGATTACCTTCTCTCGCACATTAACCAGACTCAAGTCACACCTTCAGAAATTGTTGCAATCAATATAATTCTAAACTCGGAAACTGCAAAGGTATTCAGGGTTTACTGCTGGGCTATTGAAGGAATTTGGGTAAATGCCCACTTGCTTATTAGCTACTGTTAGTTATGTTTTGAGAAGCATGTGTAAACCATTGAACTCCTGTAATGTACAGGTCAACTGAGCCATTTGCAAAACAGAGCATATGTGAGGACAGAGCTTTATATGTTGCTAGTAACTGAAAGCTTCCTCAATAAAATCCCCAAATGTGCTGGTGTTAGTGCAGGTAATACAGCGAGAGAGCGTTGTCTTGTATGCATAGTAAATAACTTTCCTCAAAAGCGGCTGATGCAATCAGCATGGCAGCATAAGTTGAGTGTCAGTGTTGGCCACACAACCCAATTGCCTTTGATCCAGACCTTTCAGCAGGAGAACATTCTATGCCAAGTACTTGCCCCAGGCATCACAAAGTGTTCTGTCACTATCTGCAACTCTTTTGTGTTGCTGTTTCTATGGTATTCATACTCGTATATCCTGTGTGGTTCTATCATGAGAAACGACAACCCACTGGGTGTTAACTATTTGTGATCATATGGCAGAATGGCCCCAGTGCAAGCAGCAATTTAGAACTGAAATGGTCGTTGGACAGAAATCTAAGGAGCAACTCTTAACATTGGGCCAGAATTCATCTGCACACCTGTGCTTATCGTGGGGAAGGTTGCACCCACCAGTTTCCATAGAGTTGAGTAAATTCCATGTTTTTAATAATTTCCTTGTGCAATTTTCATTTCTATAGTCATGTGGTGGAGGGCACAGAATCATCAGTGTAGCAGCTCTTAAAAAGCTTCTACACTTTTCAAAGGAAAGGATCACTCTTCAAGGCCAAAGCATTCTTTTAGTCAAAATAAAAGTAAAAAACTGCGGATGCTGGAAATCCAAAACAAAAATAAAAATACCTGGAAAAACTCAGCAGGTCTGACAGCATCTGCGGAGAGTAACACAGTTAACGTTTCGAGTCCGTATGACTCTTCAACAGAACTAAAGGAAAATAGAAAAGAGGTGAAATATAAGCTGGTTTAAGGGGGGGTGGGACAATTAGAGCTGGATAGAGGGCCAGTGATAGGTGGAGATAGCCAAAAGATGTCACAGACAAAGGGACAAAGAGGTGTTGAAGGTGGTGATATTATCTAAGGAATGTGCTAATAGTTGACATTAAGGGTAGAAAGCAGGACGAGCAAGGTACAGGTAGCCCTAGTGGGGGTGGGGTAGGGGTAAGGGATCGAAATAGGCTAAAAGGTAGAGATAAAACAATGGATGGAAATACATTTAAAAATAATGGAAATAGGTGGGAAAATAAAAATCTATATAAATTATTGCAAAAAAGGGGGATCGGAAAGGGGGTGGGGATGGAGGAGAGAGTTCATGATCTAAAATTGTTGAACTCAATATTCAGTCTGAAAGGCTGTAAAGTGCCTAGTCGGAAGATGAGGTGCTGTTCCTCCAGTTTGCGTTGAGCTTCACTGGAACAATGCAGCAAGCCAAGGATGGACATGTGGGCATGAGAGCAGGGTGGCGTGTTGAAATGGCAAGCGACAGGGAGGTCTGGGTCATGCTTTGCTTCCGCAAAGCAGTCACCCAGTCTGTGTTTGGTCTCTCCAATGTAGAGGAAACCGCATTGGGAGCAGCGAATGCAGTAGACTAAATTGAGGGAAGTGCAAGTGAAATGCTGCTCCACTTGAAAGGAGTGTTTGGGCCCTTGGATGGTGAGGAGAGGGGAAGTAAAGGGGCAGGTGTTGTACCTTCTGCGGTTGCATGGGAAGGTGTTGTGGGAGGGGTATGAGGTGTAGGGGGTGATGGAGGAGTGGACCAGGGTTTCTTGGAGGGAACAATCCCTGCGGAATGCCGCCGGGGGGGTGGGGGGGTGGGGGGGGTGGGGGGGTGGGGGGGGTGAAGGGAAGATGTGTTTGGTGGTATCATGCTGGAGTTGGTGGAAATGGCGGAGGATGATCCTTTGAATGTGGAGGCTAGTGGGGTGATAAGTGGGGACCCTATCATGGTTCTGGGAGGGAGAGGAAGTTGTGAGGGCGGATGCATGGGAGATGGGCCGGTTGAGGGCACTGTCAACCACCATGGGTGGAAAACCTCGGTTAAGGAAGAAGGAAGACATGTCAGAGGAACTGTTTTTGAAAGTGGCATCATCAGAACAGATGCGACAGAGGCGAAGGAACTGAGAGAATGGGATGGCGTCCTTACAGGAAGTGGGGTGTGAGGAGCTGTAGTCGAGGTAGCTGTGGGATTCTTTTAGTCAGGCTGACAAACAAAGCAGAATGGCTGGGAGCTTGGAGGGTTCGAGCAGGAAATTGCCCTGCAAGAGGTAAGTAGAATGTTTTTGTCAGAGGGAAATCCTCCAAATGAAGCTAGTTTAAAGCAAGCATTGCGAAACCATGTCTTCACCTTTACCTTGGTGCTTCACCTGTGGGAGTAAAGGAGAAGAGAAGTTCTCCAGACTGAGGAAGAGAATCAAGAAAAGGAAGGTCAATAGTTGCTCACTTAAAGCAACAATTAGCCCTCATCTGCACTGTGGCCTGCAAAGTGTAGCCCTCCCCCCCACCACGACTCTGTCACAGAATTTCTTCATCCTAAATATTTGAAGCTCCATCACAACTAGATGATTGCTAATATGTGGCATTTCATACACACGTTCTTTGAGTTTATGGTATATAGAAGTACTTGCATGTTGCCTGTTCATTTTTGTTACACACCAGATGCAATATAGTTTATTCTTTTGGGATGTCACTCTTCATACGTCCCAAAGTTCAAGCTGTTTTCTTTTTCCAAAAGAAGAATGTGCACTTAACTATTAACAAAGAAACTGCACTGACGGTGGACGAGCCAATCTGTGATGTCTCAATCACTACAAGTAGTAGGAACTTAAATAATTGCTGAGGAGACCTTTGAGAGATTGAACTTCACATTAGCCTGACAAGTTAAAGGTGCAATAAAAACAGAAAAATAAAAAACAAAAAAAACAGAAAACAGAAAAAAACAGAAATATTCAGCGGGTCTGGCAGCATGTGTAGAGAGAGAAACGGTGTTAACTTTTCGGCTCATTCTGATGAAAGGTCACAACCCAAAACATTAACTCTGTTTCTCTCTCCAAAGATGCTGCCAAAACTGTGGGGCTGATTCTTCTGGCTGACGCGCGGGTGGCGGAGCCCACACGTCAGCCCTTAAAATGTCGCGCGCTGATGTTGCGCGAGCGTCCCGACGTCAGCGCACGACATCGTGATGTTTAGGTCGGCGGGCGCGCTATGCAGTGCGATGCGCGTCTGCCATTAATTAAAGGCCTTGTTAAGGCCATTAAGTCACCAATCGACGAGGATTTTGAGGAGCCCGTGAGAACTTCGGCTCGGCGCATGGGCCCAACGGGCAGGCGGGTAAGTGATTTTTTAACAAACCTCATCCAGTGGCGGGATGAGGTTTGTTTTCAGATTTAAAAAAGTTTAATAAAGGTTTTGTGTACTTCATTAACATGTCCCATCTCCTGTGACATTTTCACACGAGGGGGACATGTTAATGATTTTTTTATTTTTCTATTTTCAATGTTTCACAGCCTTTCAATGATCTCCGGGGCAGCACTTAGCCTCAGGAAGATGTGCGTTCTTTCGCGCACATGCGTGAAAGAGCGCACTCGCGCAGTTGGGGAAATCCCCCTGCCCGCACAGGGAGTGCATAGTGCTTCCCGTCGGGCGGCACAAAGGTCCGCCCATGTAAAATGGTGGCGGGGCCCGTTTCAGCAGCGGCGATCGGCTGCCCGCCCACTGCCAATTCGGTCGGGCCCGCCCATCAAGGGCAAAATCCTGCCCATGGAATATTTCCAGCATTTTCTGTTTGTATTTCACATTTCCAGCACCCAGTAATTTGCTGTTGAAATTTAAGGTATACTTCAACTTGCTCTTTTTGATACTATAACAAACAAATGAACAGTTTGTCATGCCTGGTTCTCTGCTGCAAGACATCAAATTGGTCTTTCTTGCTATTGCATTCATTTTCACTGTGATTGTGTATGGTATTGTAACAGCCATTCCTTTTCCCTTTATATAAGGGGTTCTGAAAGTGAGGAAGCTGACACAGGGAGCAGTCATCAAGCACCCAGGATCCCACCAACAAACAAACAGTCTAGATATATCCATTCAAAGAAATTAGACAAGGTCAATCAGGAGGAGCACTGGACATTAATGTGGAGAATTTTTTTTATTCATTCATGGGATGGGCACGTCGCTGGTTAGGCCAGCATTTGTTGCCCATCCCCAAGTGCCTTTGAGAAGGTGGTGGTGAGCTGCCTTCTTGAACCGCCACAGTCCATGTGATATAGGTGGTGGTGTTCCCATTTATCTGCTGCCCTTGTCTTTCCAGATAGTAGTGGTTGTGAACTTGTAAGTTGCTGTCTAAGGAAGCCTGGGGAGTTCCTGCAGTGCATCTTGTAGATAGTACACATTGCTACTACTATGCGTCAGTGGTGGAGGGAATGAATGTTTGTGGATGACGTGCCAATCGAGTGGGCTGCTTTGTCCTGGATGGTGTCAAGCTTCTTTAGGGTGGTTGGAGCTGCACTCATCCAGGCAAGAGGGGAGCATTCCATCACATTCCTGACGGTCCTGTGTTGTAGTTTCACCAGGTTGACACCTCATTTTTAGGTATGTCTGGTGCTGCTCCTGGCATGCCCTCCTGCACTCTTCATTGAACCAGGGTTGATCCTCTGGCTTGATGTTAATGGTAGAGTGGTGGATGTGCCAGACTATGAGGTTACAGATTGTGTTTGAGTACAATTCTGCTGCTGCTGATGGCCCATTGCGCCTCATCGATGCCCAGTCTTTAGTTGTTAGATCTGTTCAAAATCTATCCCATTTAGCACGGTGATAGTGCCACACATGTAAAGATGGGACTTTGCCTCCTTGAGGACTGTGTGGTGGTCACTCCTACAGATACTTTCATGGACAGATACATCTGCAGCAGGCAGGTTGGTGAGGATGAGGGCAAGTATGTTTTTCCCTCTTGTTGGTCCCCTTTCCACCTGCCGTAGGCCCATTCTATCAGCTATGCCATTTAGGACTCGGCCAGCAGTAGTGCTACTGAGCCACTCTTGGTGATGGACATTGAAGTCCCCCACCCAGAGTACATTCTGTGCCCTTGCCACCCTCGCTGCTTCCTCCAAGTGGTGTTTAACATGGAGGAGCACTGATTCATCAGCTGAGAGGGATGGTATGTGGAGGTTTCCTTGCCCATGTTTGACCTGGTACCATGAGACTTCATAGACTCAGACTCAGACTCATAGATGTTTATGGCACAGAAGGAGGCCATTCGGCCCATTGTGTCTGCACTGGTCAACAAAGATCTGACTACACTAATCCATTTTCCAACACTTGGCACCCATAGCCCTGGAGGCGCTATCCAAATGAATATCTAAATACTTCTACTAAATACTTTTTAAATCTTCACAGGGTCCAGAGTCGAAGTTGAGGACTCCCAGAGCAACTCAATCCCAACTGTATACCACTGTGCCTTTGCCTCTGCTGGGTCTGTCGTGCCAGTGGGACAGGACATACCCAAGGATGGTGATGGAGGTGTCTGGGACATGATCTGTATGGTATGACTCTGTGAGTATGACTACATCATGCTGTTGCTTGACCAGTCTGTGAGACAGCTCTCTCAATTTTGGCACAAGCCCCCAGGTGTTAGTAAGGAGGACTTTGCAGGGTCGACAGCGCTGAGTTTGTCATTGTCGTTTCTGGTGCCTAGGTCAATGCCGAGTAGTCCATCTGGTTTCATTCCTTATTGGCTTGTTTTTAGCAGTTTGATACAACTGACTGGCTTGCTAGGGCATTTCAGAGGCTATTTAAGAGTCAACCACATTGCTGTGGGTCTGGAGTCACATGTAGGCCAGACCAAATAAGGGCAGAAAATTTCCTTCCCTAAAGGATATTTTTAAAAATTTGTTCATGGGGTGTGGGCATCGCTGGCTAGACTTGCATTTATTGCCTATTCCTAATTGCCCTTGAGAACATGGTGGTGAGCTGCCTTCTCGAACTGCTGCAGTCCATGTGGTGTAGGCACACTGCTATGATTGATGCAGTTGGCAAAGCTGAGTTATTTAAAAATCCCAGAGGGAAACTTTAAACAACTGTCATAACCTATATTTTAAGTGCTATGTTTGAGATGTGACTGTAAATTCAGGAATCAGACCACCAGTTCGAGGTTTTACATTAAACTAAATGAAACATTTTATTAATTTATACAGGTTAAAATATATATACATGGCTACAAATTACTACTATCATAACTTTTAACAAATTCCCAAACTAATCTCCATCAAGGCAACAGCAACCCATTGGCTTAACCAGACACCAGGCAAAGCATTTTCACCTTACAAATTCAAAATGAGGTTCCTTTCACTTTGGTTCCTGTGGAGACAGTTGGAGACTTACAGCTGCTGTTGATCTTACATTGCCTCTGCCCTGCGCACATAACACTGCTGAAGTTATACCTAGCACCGCTCATTGAATGTAAATTCTCATTTTATCACCAACCTCTGAACTAAACCTCTATAACAATAAAGCCCCTTTCACAGTTCCAATTTTATTAGTAATATAAACATATTACTTGGTAGCTGCAAGAAAGGTGCCAGTTTTCACCTCACTTCTTGAATGCTCTATTCAAAAAATGCAAATGCACGTTATCTCTCATGCATATCAAAACTAGTACACAAAGCACCCAGGCAAACTGGGTTTAATCCAATTAAGGCACACCCTCAGACTAAGCCTCTATTTTAAAAGAAAAATATTTTCCAATAATATCATATATATTAATAGCTTCATGACATACCCCGTAGTGATGTTAGGGAGGGAACCAGATGAGTTTTTAATGATAATCGACAATGGTTATCATTTGACTTTTAATTTCAGTTATTCTATTGAATTCAAATTCCACCATCTGCTGTGGCGAGATTCAAACCTGGGTCCTCAGAGCATTACCCTGGGTCTCTGAATTACTAGTCCAGTGACAATATCACTTCGCAACTGCTAACCTGCCCCCCCACTTAGTGAATCAAGGTAACATTTTAATAAATCTGTTCCACATACTGAAAATTACCACTTATTTATGTCGGAGGCATGGACAACCTACTGGTATTACATAAAGCAACTAGGTGCACTCCAACTTTGCTGCTTAAGATCTTTCTGCAACATCAAGTGGCAGGACTGAATCCCTAACACGTACATTCTTGCTGTTAATAGAATCCAAGCCACCTGGTGAAGTCAAAACCAAGTCACAGAGCTCTTCTTTACTGAGCGAGGTTATTGACTTTGTTCAGTCTCATAGTGCTCTGCTCCCACATCCAGCGCCCCTGCTGTCCCCTTATTTACATGTGCTCAAAGTGCTGAATTAAACAATGCAACTTACCTGTGTATCTTAAACTATAATTAACATACTATTAACACTTGCAAGGTACCTGGTATCGGGTGGCAATGGAAGCAGAATCTTTGAGTATGTTTAAAGCAGAGGTAGATAGATTCTTGATAAGCAAGGGGGTGAAAGGTTATCGCGGGTAGGCAGGAATGTGGAGCTGAGATTAAAATCAGATCAGCCATGATCTTATTGAATGGCGGAGCAAGCTTCAGGGGCCGAGTGGCCTACTCCTGCTCCTAATTCATATGGTCATATGTTCAACCACCACTGCAACAGTGTGTTCACATGTAACATATGAAATCAGATCCACAAACCAAGACTTTTAACATCACATGTGAGATGATGAGATAACATCACAACTAGATGATGAGTAACTGGTCTCCTTGCTGAACATTAAGCTGTCGTGGCAATGGGAGAATACAACTGCACACCATAAAAGTGCAAGCACTATCTAGTAGTGCACACCTAAAGGAGTCCATGACTGACACATTCATCACAGGACTAAAACTTTTTATGATCAGTATAATTTGTTCAAATTCATTATTATCTTCATTCGCTTCCTCTTTCTTAAAATTCTTTTTGTCGTGTGTCATTTCAAGGACTCTGCTTTTCCACTTTGGGCAGTTCATTACAAAATGATACCTTGAGTCACATCTGGAGTATCTATTAACTGTTCCTTGGTCCTTCTTGAGATGCATTTGCCTATTATTGCTAATTCTGCCTTCTGCCAAATCTACTAAAGGTGCTTTTATCCTCATTCTGCCTGTCTTTAATCCTTCCATTGTATTGATACCTACGTTCAGTATCCGGGCCATTTCAAAATCTATCAACCATTGTGTCCTCTATTCTTTGTGGCAAGGCAGGATGTCCCATTTGTTGCACAAAAGCTGAAGGAAATGACTGTTTCTCCATGAATATTTCAAGGCAGTAGACATCAGTTAGAACTAATAGCCTGTTCATTTTTTTTTACTTATTTGTCCATGGGATGTGGGTGTCTCTGGCTAGGCCAGCATTTATTACCCATCCCTAATTGCCATTGTTCACAGGGCATTTAAGAGTCAAACACAATGCTGTGGGTCTGGGGTCACATGTAGGCCAGACCAGGTAAGGATGGCAGATTTCCTCCCCTAAAGGTCATTAGTGAACCAGATGGGTTTTTATGACAATCGACAATGGTTTCATAGTTATCATTAGACTTTTAATTTGCCATGGTGGGATTCAAACCCAGGTCCCCAGAGCATTACCCTGGGCCTCTGGAATACCAGACCAGTGACAATGCCAATATGCCACCGCCTCCCCAATATGAGATACCTTAGCACAATCCAGCAATTCAAACCCCAGTGCTGATCCAGGGATCCTCAAATTAAATGTCAATCTTTTATACAAAAATCTGTAAAAGTCCATGATATATTTATCTATGGAATAAAAACCTGTTTTCTAAAATCTATCAAAGTCTGACCATGCCTAATGGGCATTTAACAGATCAACTTCTTGTAAACTTCATCCAAGAACTCTAACAGAAGGTCCAAATCTTCATTATCCAACGGATGTGCATTATAGCTCACAAATTGTTTTAATTCTGATTTTACCTCTTGTAGAAAATGACAGTGCCATGGCCATTCCTTGTTTCCTCTTTGGTAGGGATGTAACCCATGTTTGCAATTCCACTTCATTCTTCCACTGGTCATATGGTTCAGACTCAGAGGGTAACATCGAAGGGTAATTATAACCTGACAATTTACACTTCCTTTCTGTAATTTTCTACAATGCCTAGGTGATCCAAGTTTTTGGTCTGAATCCCTTTTTCTTAGCTGCAACTTTCACCTATAATCAACCATTCTCTGTTATCATGTTCTATCCCAGAAAGCCAGTTGGTGATGAATACAACTGTCACCAATCGTTGCACACTTTTATATTCATTGCAGAATTACAAGAAAATCCCAAGTTAATGTCCACCTCCTGATTATAATTAAACACAATAAATATAAAAAGTTAACACTATTGATGTCACGGGATTTGCATGGGTCCATGAGGCTTCTACCCGTTTCCAGCAAGCATCTGGGATGCCCACTTCAAGGCCCCAAGTAAAATGGTAGTGATCTGCACATTAGTGGTAACAGGGTGATAAATGCTGTGCCTCTATTTTAATCACACTACTGCCTTTTTCCTGTCCAGTGGAAGAACAGTGAAAATTGGTCCCACTGACTCTCCCATATCTGAATTCAACAACAACTTGTATTTATACAATGCCTTGATGTTGATAAACCTCCCCAAGTAAATCACAGAGGCATAATCAAAAGTATCCATTCCTATGTCTACATAGCTTCAAAGCTTGCATAACAATGGTGGCAGCTCGTAACCACATTACTCAATGCTCAGGAATCTCACAGTAAGAGGGTTCCCATTTAAAACAGAGATGAGGAGGAATTTCTTCTCTCAGGGGATGGTCAATCTGTGGAATTCTTTACCGCAGAAGGCAGTGGAAGCTGGGTCATTAAGTATAATCAAGGCTGAGATAGACAGCTTTTTAATCAGTAAGGGAATCAAGGGTTATGGGGAAAAGGCAGGAAAGTGGAGTTGAGGATTATCAGATCAGCTATGATCTCATTGAATGGTGGAGCAGACGTGATGGGCCAAATGGCCTACTTCTGTTCCTACGTCTTATGGTCTTATGGAATTCTACCCCCAACGAGTGCCAAAAAAAACCAAGTTGACCAAATTAAGTGGGTGCCGCTCACCATGTGTCACAATAGATGTTACGATTTTTTGCAGGTCTTACTCTCGGATGTTCTCCAGGTTCAGTGCCACCAGTCACTCCCGTGAGTGGATGTTGCAACTCCCAAGTTCTAGAGCAGCGCTTCCCAAACATTTTCCTTGTGTGACCCCATTTTAATGCCCCAAGGTTCACATGACCTGAGTGAAGATTGAAGGGGGTATGAGAGTTGTTGGTGGGCAGGGTTTTTTTTAAAAAGATACCAACTTTATCACAGTTTTTTTTTGCACCAGCAATCAGGCTTCAAAGATCTGACTGTTAGGACGTACCCACTATTAGAAAAAAATGCAAGGGTTTAAAGGGGCCTTGCAGCTGTTAGCATCCTGTCAAAGCTCCACGGCAGACAGTGCTGCCTCAGAGCTTGTGACTCCAAAATCTCATCGCATGACCCTGCTAGGGATCACAATCCACAAGTTTGGGAAGCCCTTGTCTCGAAGGCATCTTTATTGCCTTATATGAACTATAGTCTGAAGCAGGTATCGACTCAGGTTTGGAGGTTCCAATCATAGCTTTAAGTGGTCTGGTTGCAATTATACATTTTTGGAAATTGGCTCTACTATCCTGTATCTGCTAGTACTGGAGCAAGAACTGTGCGTATAATAATAAAACCCTGTGTGAAGTATGTCTATTCCTTTAATCTCTGAAGGCAGATGGAGTTAACACTGGCCAAGGCATCATTTGATTTGGACCATAAGCTGCTTACCAGTAATCACCACAGCAACTGGACCATTGAGCATGATGGAAGTCACTTGGTACAATATGTTCTGCTTCTGTTTGCAAATCATTCCAAAATAAAGAAAACTGTGCTGGATGCTTAATTAACATAAAAACACAAACTATTACTGAGCAGGCTTAACACATCTAGCCTGCTGCCCCTCTGTGTTCATTCTTCAAAAGCTTCCATTCAAAGATTGGCAAAGATCAAACAAATTTGACAACACTTAAGGTGCTAAATGTTTTCAGGATGACCAGAAATTGAGAACAAATGGACAATTGTTTGGGATCTGCACAAAACAATTATTCATCCTCCATTTAAATCATCTTTCATCTGCCCTATGGATGGTGACCTTAGCATGGGGCTGTCTGGGGAAACTATTCCGTCTCAGAAAAACTGCTGCCAAAAACACATATTAGAACAGCTCATCTGGGTCTTAAGCCTGAAAAAAAATTGGCCATGGAATTCCGAACTTTGAAACTACCTAAAGGTTTAAATAAACGTAAGCTATTTCTTTCTTGAAGATATGATCATAAATTCAAATTATTGTTATTGCAGCAATATGAAGTATAATTATAAACCAACAAACTGGTCCCAAGTGCTCTACTGGGCAGGATGTATAAAAACCGTTTTAACACAATTGCTCTGAATCATTATAACTCTAGCACAGTGCAAGGTGGCAATTCACTTTCAAACTAACTAATCTCAAGATCACTAGTCCTATTGTCCTCTGTTAACGGGCTGTGTCCATTTGTACCCCAACCTGAAGTCTCTCAGAAAGCCTCTGATTGGCAATAGGGAGAAAATGTTAGATAATTTTCTAATCATTCCATCAGCTGCATGCATTGAGTGGCTCTTTATGTCATCAAAATTAGCAACTTGAATGAAATGCCACCACTTAATATTGTACCTGTACACCTTGTCCAGCCAAGATCCCCAGCTGGGCACAAAGAACGAAAACCACTCTGTCATAATGGAGCAAAATTTCCAAGTCAAATATAATAAGCCTCATTGTCTCAAAGATAATATAACTAAAAAAGTAAACCATCTGATACTGAACTCTTTGATATCCCATCTGAGAATCATTCTGTAACTATGCTATGAAATGCTACAGTGTGTACTCAATTTCATTTTTTCTCTTATTAATGGGATTGCACATCATCTGGCTACTGTTCACAAACTGCTGCATTGAATCTAGGAAAAGAATAGTAATTGGGAAAGTTCTGCTTGGTCAATATTGGGACAATGCTGATATAGCACAAAATTCTGCGCAAGGAAAATGTCTATTTACAGATAGAGCTACAGCTAACACTATCTGGGTGGATTCTGAGAATTCTGCTGTGACCACACACTGCCAAGAGTTCCTTAACCCCACTGAGTTTGGCGGAGTCAATAGCAGAGCTTTGCAGTGGGTGTGATTGACGACAACAACAACATATTGTATTTAAATAACACCATTAACATAGTAAGAATGCTTCACAGGAGCATTACCAAACAAAATTTAAGACCAGACCACATTGACCAAGTTTTATCTCAGTGCCTAGGGCAAAGTGGTAGGTTTTAAGGAGCATCTTAAAGAAGGAAAGAGAGGTAGAAAGGACGAAGAAGTTTAGGGAGGGAATTCCAGAACTTAGGACCTAGGCAGCTGAAGGCATCACTGCCAATGGTGGAAGAATTCAAATTGGGGGATGTGCAAGATGTCAAAATTGGAGGAGTGCAGGCATATTTGAGAGCTCTAGGAATGGAGAAGATTAGAGATAGGGACTGGTGAAACCATGGGGAATTTGAAAACAAGGGTTTAATTTGAGGTGTTGCTTAATTGGGATCCAAAGTAGGTCAGCGGGCAAAGGGATGATAGGTGAACAAGACTTGGTACATGTTAGGATATGGGCAGCAGAGTTTTGGATGAGCTTAAGGTTATACAGGTTGGAAGATCAATGACCAGTCAGGAGTACGTTGGAATAATCAAGTGTAGAGGCAACAATGGCATGGATTAGGACTTCTGCAGCAGATGAGCAAGGGCAGGGGTAGAGTTGGGCAATTTCATGGAGGTGGAAATGTGCCATCTTAGTGATGGCTTGGATATGTGGTTGGAGGCCTATCTCAGTGTCAAATAGGGCACCAAGTTTGTGAACAGCCTGGTTTAGTTTCAGTCAGTTGCCAGGAAGAGGGATGGAACTGGTGGCTAGGAAATTGAGTTGTGGTGGGTACCGAACACAATGGCTTCAGTCTTCTCAATATTTATTTGGCAAAAATTTCTGCTTATCCAATACAGTGAGATTGAGAGAGGTGGTGGTGAGGTAGAGTTGTGTGTCATCGATGCACATATGGAATCTGACACGATTTGGATGATGTCGCCCAGGGGCAAGATGTACATAGAAATAGGAGGGGGGCTAAGAATAGATCCTGGGGTGTCATCTGAGGTAAACGTGCAAGAGTGGGAAGAAAAGTATTTGCAGATAATCCTCTGGTTATGACTGGACACAAAAGAATGGAAGCAGGAGAGCTCAGTACCATCCAGCTGCATAACAGTGGAGAGGCATTTGAGGAGGATGGTGTGATCAACTGTGCCAAATTTCCAGACTGTTCAACAAAAATGAGAAGGGATGGTTGGACTGTGTTATTGTTACATAAGGTATAATTTGTGAAATTGAAAAGGACTGTTTCAGTACTGTGGCAGGGGTGGAAACTTGATTAGAGGGTATCAAACAAGGCATTCCAGGAAAGTTTGACATGGGTTTGGGAGGTCACAGCATAGTTAAAGGCTTTGGAGATGAAAGGTAGGAGATGGCGCAGTAAGTTACAAAATCAGAGGGGTAAAGGGTATTTTTGAGGAGGGGGATTGATGATGACAAATTTGAGGGGGGAGTACTACCTCAGGAGAGAGAACCATTAACAATATTAGAATATGTGGGGGCCAGTTAGGGAGGTTGGTCAGCAGTTTAGTGGGAATAGAATCAAGGGAGCAGCTGGTGGATAAGATGAACGTGGAGAGAGCATGAGGGGAGATAAGGGATAAACTACCGAAAGATGTGAGTTCAGGTGGTTTGGCACAATAGGGTAAGGGAAGGAAGCAGCGTAGACAGTTGAATGGCTGGTCTGAACCTCAATGTCAAAGAAGTCCATGAGCTCCTCACACTTGTTCAAAGAAATAAGTGTGGAGGAGACAGGGGGAGGTGGTTTTGAGACAGGTTATAGTAGAGAGAATAATGCAAAATTATCTTTGCATTCCAGGATGACCCTAGAATAGTGAGCAGTTTTAGCAGAGGAGATGAAGACCAAATCGTGCTTTATGGAGCCCAGTCAGATATGGTGATGAATAGCTAAACCATTTGTCCACTGTATACAATTAAGACCGTGTTGCTTGGACTTACAGGAACAGAGATAAGGGCCATAACAGGGGTGTGACTGGCAGGAAGAGAATAATGGTTTTATTGGCGACTAGGGCATCAAAGATGGAGCTGAGGGCATGGTTAAGTAAAACTCTGCAAAAGTTATCCACTGTTCCAGAATTACTGCAATTTCCAGGCTAGAAAGGACCTTCATATATCTGATCGATGAAATGAGAAATCATCCAGGGTTCTTGCAGCTGATGTCTATTGAGAGGTTTGTGCTGGAAAGAGCAGATATCTGGACATTGCATGAGGACAAGCTCAGTTTACCCCAAACCCCATGTCCAATTCCTTGTTTAAACCATTGCATGAAGAGTAGTCACTATGCGGAGGTACTAAAGAACTCTGAGAGCCCATGTAACTGTACATTAGGTAGAGTCAGCATGTTCAGTAGAGGAGGAGATACAGTTGGAAAAAAAAACATTTCAGCTGAAATCTATCCTAGGGGCCCTACCTTTTATTCCTTAACTGACATTGACAAAACGTTATTTGATTTTTTATTTTACTGCCATTTGTGGGGCTCCGCTGCCGTATTTATTTGCATAATAAGTGACTACATTTCAAAAGTTATGAAGCACTTTGGAACATCCTGAGGCCATGACATATACATAGTTAGTTATATGTGGTGGATTTATTTAATATGTACTTAGGGTCTGCCTTTTACATCAAAAAGAGCTGTCCATGCACAAACTAACTACAAATGCATTCCGTGTCACTGGTGCGTTACAAACCTCACAGAAAGATTAACGATCCCAACTGCAGGAGAAATCCTATGCAGTTGGTTACTAAGAGAAATTTACAGTCACTACCAATTATATTGAGAGTTAATTATTCCTAAGAGTTATTTAGATTTTCTTGATAAACCTTTGAGAAATTTACTTTTAATGATGGAAATCAGATTATTGAAAAATGTGCATGAAAATGAATTAAATGTTCTGCCCCTCAGGCATGTGTGGGAAGGAACTGTAAGTAGTTCTGAATTTTGTTGCAATGGGGAGGGATGACCACGACTGTTCCTTTACTCTGCACCCAGCACACCAACAACAGCAAATCCTGGAGGACCCATGTGCCGTGTCTCACACCATGTAATGTAGCTGTGGTTTAATCATTTCACTGATGGACATCCGAGTAACTTCCACAAATTTTTGAAATTTTCTCTCAAGTCTAAATCATCTCCTTCCTCCTCATCATGGCTAGATGCAATCCATAGTCAATATGTGGAGAATCTTGCCTAAGGGATCTTGCCACAGGGATCTGTGCTGGGTCCCCTATTATTTGTCATTTATATAAACGGCATAGATGACTATGTTGGGGGTAGGATTCGTAAGTTTGCGGGGTGGTTAACAGTGAGGTTGAGTGTCTTGGGCTACAGGAAGATATAGACGGGATGTCAAATGGGCAGATAAGTGGCAGATGGAATTTAACCCTGAAAAGTGTGAGGTGATACACTTTGGAAGGAGTAATTTGACAAGGAAGTATTTAATGAATGGCATGACACTAGGAAGTTCTGAGGAACAAAGGGACCTTGGCGTGTGTGTCCATAGATCTCTGAAGGCGGAGGGGCATATTAGTGGGGTGGTGAAAAAGGCATATGGGACACTTGCCTTTATCAATCGAGGCATAGATTACAAAAGTAGGGAGGTCATGTTGGAGTTGTATAGAACCTTGGTGAGGCCACAGCTGGAGTACTGTGCGCAGTTCTGGTCACCACATTACAGGAAGGATGTGATTGCACTGGAGGGGGTGCAGAAGGGATTCACCAGGATGATGCCTGGGGTGAAACATTTAAGTTATGAAGAGAGGTTGGATAGGCTTGGGTTGTTTTCATTGGAGCAGAGAAGACTGAGGGGTGACCTGATTGAGGTGCACAAGATTATGAAGAGCATGGAGAGGGTGGATAGGGAGCAGCTGTTTCCCTAAGTTGAAGGGTCAGTCATGAGGGGACACAAGTTCAGGGTGAGGTGCAGGAGGTTTAGGGGGGATGGGAGGAAAAACTTTTTTACCCAGAGGGTGGTGACGGTCTGGAATGCGCTGCCTGGGAGGGTGGTGGAGGCGGGTTGCCTCACATCCTTTAAAAAGTACCTGGATGAGCACTTGGCACATCATAACATTCAAGGGTATGGGCCAAGTGCTGGTAAATGGGATTAGGTAGGTAGGTCAGGTGTTTCTCACGTGTCAGTGCAGACTCGATGAGCCGAAGGGCCTCTTCTGCACTGTGTGATTCTATGAATTAAATATTCAAAATTGCTGTATGTGACAAATGGAAGTGTAATGGATTGTTTAGAAAACGGAATGAACTCTGCAAGGAAGCACTTTTCAAAATTGTAATTTCGTGCTAATTCATCCATAATACAGTTAGATTTAGCGTCATTTTGGAAAAGGACAACAATAGAACAGGAGTGAAAGTTCTAAATTGGGGGAAGACAATTTTTATGAAGCTCAGAGGTGAGCTGGTGAGAGTGGACTGGATACAGCTATTAGAAGGGAAAACAGTGTCAATGCAGTGGGAGGTATTCAAAAGCGAGATTCTACAGGCACAGTGTAGACATGTCCCCACAAGAAAAGGTCGTACTGCCAAATCTAGAACCCCCCTTGGTTATCCAGAAGCATCCAGGGTAGGATAAAGCAGAAAAAGAAAGCTGATGACAGTCACAAAATACTTAATACAGTAGGAAGTCTAGAGGAAGTGAAAAAGGAAATTAGGAAAGCAAAGAGAGGATACAAAAAAATATTGGCAGGGAAAACCAAAGAAAACCCAAAGATGTTTTACCAGTACATTAAGAGCAAGAGAATAACTAAGCAAAGGGTAGGACCTATCAGAGATGTACATAGTAACTTGTATGTTGATGCTGAAGATATAGGCAGGGTTCTCAATGAGTACTTCACTAAGGAGAAGGATGCTGCAGACATTCTAGTTAATGAGGACTATGGAGCATTAGATACAATAAGCATGGTGAAAGAGGAAGTACTGGAGTGACTGACATCCTTGAAAGCGGAGAAGTCACCAGGGCCGGAGGGTGGTGGGCGTATGGAATTCACTGCCTAAATTGATGGTTGAGGCTGAAACGTTCAACTCATTTAAAAGGTACTTGTAACTGCATCTGAAGCACTGTAATCTGCAAGGCTACAGACCAGGTGCTGGAAAGTGGGATTAAAATGAGTGGCTAGTTTCTTTTTCATCTTTTTCTGGCCGGCACAGACATGGTGGGCCGAATTACCTCTTTCTGCACCGTAACGTTTCTATGGCTCTATGTGTAGCCTCCCCCATTGGTGCCTGACCTGGGGCAGTTAAATGGAGCAGTCTACAAACTCACCCTTTCCTGTCCTCATCTGCCTGACGGCTGTCTTACCTTTCACTTTTTAAGCTACAAACATTGCTGGAAATTATGGCAAAAGTTGAACCCATTTCAGTGCCATACTCAAGTTCACCCTTAACTCTTAGCAGATGAAGCTCTATGTTGGGAACAGCTAGGATTTCAAAAACTCAGCTATTTTAACCTGAGGTCTGAGTGGGGCAGTAGTGATGGCTATCCCGCAAAGCCAAATCTACCAGGAACAGGAGGAGGGCTGGATAGAAGAAGTCCAAGAACATATAACGTACTTCTGGGCTGGGCAAAGAAACCTGGGGCCTCCCCTGACTCAAGATTCTCTCTCTCCCCCGATCTAGGATCCAATTTCTGGAACAGAATGAAGTTTGAGTTCAGTTGGTGATTATGCTCTAAGGTGGAGGAAACAGTTTAAGTCTCTCGCTAGCTGAGCATGCTAGCAGATTGCTGAGGAAAGTAAGTCTAAGAATCTTAAATGAGTTGCTTTAAAGTTAAAGTAACAATGAATGACAAGTGAGTTCTGGATCTTAAGGGAGATACCAAGTTGTCAGCAGTCTACTGGGAGAGGGAACTGCAGGGAGCAGGTCCTAAAAGAAAAAAAGGGAAAGATACTAAGAAGACCTTAAATTGAAGTCAAAGGACAGGGACAGGAATCTGGAATATGATCCTGTTCAGTGGAAGTGAAACCAAGGAGTTGCAGGAAAGCCTCCGAATTAAAGAGAGAAAGCTGCAGGAAGCAGATTCAAGGCAAAATGGGCTTGCAAGAAGCCAGAAGATCTGAGGAGACAGCCAAAGGTTGGTGACTCCTTACTATAGGCATGTGAAGCAGTGATGTTCTGTTGGCATGGCTGAGTATCTGAGACCAAGTGTGTGGAAGGTGAAACTACAATGTACAGGGAAGAGGAACATTGGAAGGAGAGTTCAAAATCCTGGAGGTGGACCCTTGTGGAAGGCATCTGAGAGAAAGCATTATTTGGGAGAAGATTCCAAAGTGAGTTCTTCAACGGTGGAGATTGGAAATCCTCATGTGAAAGACAGAGTTCAGTGAGACTGGTTGGCTCACAGTGTGACAAACATATTTGGGGGAGGGGGGGGGGGAGTTGATGAATGATCTATAGCATCTATTCAGGGTGGCATCTGTCATTTGTTTTCAGAATGTGGCTTATCTAACAACAGGGTTGCCTAAGGACTGTGTATTCACTGTGAACATTAGAGTATAAGATAGCTTTTGTAATTTGTGTTATCCTTACAAATCTGTATATATTGGTAAAGGCATAGTTGTGGGTGTATTGCAATGTAGTTAATCTTTTTTTATTAAATAAATGTTTTATTCTTTTGTTTGAAGTTCATCAGCTCACTCCTGTTCAGTAGCCACCCTCTGGGGTGGCTGAAACTAAAGTTAGGATCTATCCAGCCAGATTCCATACTGGGATCTGACTTGTCCAGTAGTAACATCAGCTGGGATCATAACAATATCTGCAGCTAACACTACCAGGAAGGAGTTGAAGCCACAGTCTCTTTTAGCACAACTTGGCCCATTAAACTAGCTGGATTATTTTATTAACTAGGGCAGCACTTTATTGTTATCATCCCAATTCCTTGCGTTTTCTCCTCCTTCCTTCAGTACCATACCCAAAAAAGGCATTGGCAAACACAAATTGGATTAGTGCATGATTATGCTTGGCAAAATACTAGTGATTTTGCCTTCTGCAGTATGGCTGACCAGGAAACTGTCCCACTCTTTACCATGCACCATAAAGAATAGGAGAGGGATTTACATGCAAATAATTAACCTGTTTGGCCACATTATGCACACACCATATCTATCAAGTTCTGAAATAGGACTTGAACCCAGAACGTCTAGCCCAGATATAGGGAAATTACCACTGCACCACAAGGCCTCCCTGCCTTTGCTTCATATCACTTAAGTATCCCCTTTCTTAGTGGAAATCTGGAACTTACTTCCCAAGTCTGTTGATGCTGCATGATAGCACTCATCATATAACATTGATTATTTCTGGTATCATACTCCTTTCACAAATATGAATTAGGGAAGAGTGAAATTACAGATAATACATGGCTGGTATCATAATCCTTTCACTGATATGAATTAGGGAAAAGTGAAATTACAGATAATACATAGCCAAACAACTTTTTGTAACATCACAAGTTTATCACTGGGCAGAACTGGCTTGAGTGTGATGTTAATGCAATCCCTTTATGAAATATCAGCCAGGTTTGGGAAGCCACATCGAACTGCCCCAGTCTCATCCTTTATGCATTAACTAATTCCTTACAAAGTTCCTTTAAAATGCCTAAGAAACGCTGATAAGCCAAAAAGCAATCCATATCTATTGTAAAGTAACTAACATTTTTTTTTTGTCTTTCTCTGGGGCCTGCAAATAACTCCTCATTGGAAACATTATAAGAGCAATGTGAGCAAACAGCCATAAATTAATATATTTTCCAATTACAATTTTTTGAGTAGGAAAAAGCAGAGCTCGACAAATATACTTCTAAGTGCCAGTGAGATTTCTGAGAATGTGGTGACTTTGAAAGACTGGTTCGCAGCATGCCTGAGCTAGCTTCAATTGATGTGTGTTGTGAGTGACAGAAGTCTTGTGGCCACTACATAATTGTTAGTTTCTACAAAGTCAGCAAAATTACACTGCATTTTGGATTTTGGCGCAGTAAAAAATATCTGTGGGCATAATATATATGTATAAAACATTAGTTCCAGAACCCTTACCAACTGTACTAAATACCTGTTAATTCAGCTCACAGACCTTTTGATAAATTTCAAACAGCCTACAGAAATTCTTGAACAACATTTTCTCATATTTTAAGCAATTATTGGCAAATAAAATTTCAGTTGGCTTCAACTGTACTGAAACAGAACACTAAATGACATTGAAATTTAGTGTGTTTTGTGAGAAGACAGACAAATCCAGCTGTGTTACTTAATGTACATAAGATGTGAACACTGGCAACTGTACATTGACTTTCATTCAACATAAGAGAAGTACCATTGCTGAGCAGATGCTTCCTATTATCACCTTGCTCCAAAACCATCTACACTGGCAAAGTAACAATCTCTTTTTCACCCAAATTAAAATTAGGGTTCGAATTGGTTTCATATGCCAAGTGCTGCTCAGTGTATCCACTCCAACTCAAGACCCTTAAAGTCCTGTAAACCAATTACGTTACACATTTTGCATTGATACAAAGTGGATCTGGCTTCACACAGATGCAAAACATATATAGTATATCTAAACAATTTCAGCAAGTTAACAGAAGTCTCAGAACATTTTCGCATTAACTTCAGTTTCACTGCATGCTCAATACTCCACTCTCCCCCCACCCCCACTCACTAGAGTGGAATCCAGAATAGTAATAACTCGGATCCGTAGACCCCACAACATTGTAGGTACTGATCTCAACCTGGTATCTGTAGTGGAAAGTTATTGTTACAGTAGGAGTTTAAAAACAACATTACAGACACAAGATGACGTTAATCTTTCTGTTATTAACAACCTGCCAGTGAAAATACAAAGATGTGATTTCTAATGGGGTTTGTTCAATGACTTAAGCATCCTTAACCTATAAAACACAAATGTAACTTTAAATAATCGTCAAGTGTGCAGAGACCATCACTCAGAAGAAATATGGTCAAACCAATAAATAGGTAAGAATCAGGGCGACCACTTTAATCGCAAAACAGCGAATAAGCATTTCAGAAGGTGGCAGTTTGAATGTGCTTACCTGATGCAGGTCGCTACTTCTCCAGTGGATTTCAAACATGGGTACTCGGTTGTAATGACTTTATTTTCCGGACAAGTCTCTCTGCTTGAAGATCAAATGGCATTCTTTCAGATATCAATGAAAACATTCCTAAACTAATTTTATTTTTTTGTTCCCATTGAATTGACGTTTTATAAGTTCCTAAATATAATTAAACACGTTTTCTTCAGGAGCACGCAAGCATGCGTTTTCTTCTTTAGCCTTTGATATCTGGAACCGGGATTCTTATTAGCAATAGTGGAGATACAAACGTTAACAATTGCAGAGTGGGGATGGGGAAGAAGAGTGAAAATTAGAATCTAAATGACAAACCTGTACATTTCATCTTGCTCTGAAATGACAAAGTAGGAATACGCGAATCCCGTGGACATCAGCGACAACATGAAGGCAGTCCTCAATAAACTCTCAAAGCTTTTGTAAACCATTTTGCTCCCTGTATAATCACCGATCAGACACAGCCCACGGATTGCCAGCAGCGATACTGGAATAGAATCTCTGTACCAACTTTCGGGCTCAGACACTATTTTTTCCCAAAAGCTTGAAGACTTTTCATGTGTGAGTGATCGACCGAGAGGTGCAGCTGGCTTTTCTCATTTCGCCTTTTTTTTTAAATTGACTTTACTGCAGGGTTAAGGACACTCGCGCTGAGATGGTATTTGTCAGCAATGAAAGGTTTTTGGCTCTGCCGAGGGAGCTGTTGTTTAGTTTGGATAAACGTTTTTTTTTCCCAAATTTATTGCACAGGGTCGGACGCAAGTGAGCGGCAAGGGGAGGAACTTGGATGTGAGAGCTTGTGTACCAGATGATGTATGTGACTGTTTTAGTGTGTGTCAATACTGTATGTGAATAGAAGTTTGTCAATATCTAAGTCTGTTAATGTATGTGCATTGTTTGTGTGTCTCTGTACCTATGAATACCAATGCATCTGTGTATCAGCAGATTGTACTTTGCTTCCGATTACTGTCAAATTTCCATTTTATCCTCTCCTTAACTCCATATTCTCGACAATAGAACATTTCGTTTCAGAATAAGATCTGAATGCACTTTGTTAACATCACTTCACAAATCTCCCTTTTGTAAACGGAATCGAGCATTGTATTTACAGGCTTCTTTAATTTACTTGTAACTTCCTCCGACTTTCCCCATTCGCAACGAACAGAATGAATAAAACCACGCTATCCCAGTATTTTTTAAACAATGTAATCCATCGACTCCCCCCTCTTCATTTTACTGGCATGATAATTCTCCCAATGTAATTAACAGCCTGAATTAATGTACAAATGACACTGGTCAGTGAAACCGAACAGAACCACCACCTGCCCTTTCAAACTGCATTCCAAGCTTGATGCTCCTTGTTTACCAACATTGAACACTTCAACTCATTCGAACCTCACAACCGAATGGGTTCAAATGGTAAATCTTACGGCGACCCCACAATGATGAACTTGTTTTAAAATAGACTGCTTGAGGTGATATAACTTTAATACTGACGTCTTTTTTTTTGTCAGTTCATAAACCTGCAGCGGTCTATCTCTCCAGCCTTAATCTCGCTGTATATCAACACATGGCGCGTTTTGAACGAGGCCAAATGTTTCATGGCTTTTGAATAATTGGGACTGCAAAGCTGATAGCAGGGATTTAGTAAGTAGTGAATTTCTGTACCCGTTGCAAACGAGGCAGTAGGTTAAATCAACCTGCTGTGTGAGGTGAGTTTCATAACTAGAGCTAAGTCGTTAGAATAATACAGAATGACACCTGATTGGTTACTAACCTGAGAATCAATCCAAAAGTGAACTAAATTGGCCTGATTTGGGTTAATTTGTTAAACATTCCAGTTGAATCCAGTCTAAAAGCATGGGTGACTTGTCCCATTTAAAATAGTGGCCATACACCATCCCTTTTTCTTATCAAGCTATAACTCTATCACACAAATGATTACTGCCTGTGGCAAGTGCCATAGTTAAAAACACGTTCAACTAGTGACCATTTAAATATCAGGTCTTCTAAAATTAAATATGAACCCATATCCAGGTCAAAGATCCAGGACTGTTTGTGAAGTTGAACTCAGTTTCGGACTATGGCTGTCAAAATGTGGTCCACAGACCATGAGTGTTTCATAAGGGTGGTCAGTGGAGTGGTCCAAAATATAATTCATTGGCATGCAATGGCATAGTCAAGGCTATATTGAGAGAACAGGCCAGAATGCTCATCCCCACCATTCACCTGATGTCGCACAATCAGACCGGTTCCCTCATGCATGGCATGAGTCATCATGAGCAACATTGGTGCAGTTTAATAAGTAAGGGTTTATGTTACTGTTACAACATCCAACCGTAAGATCAGATTTTCAAAACTTTCAGGGGTGAAAAGAGGAATTGGCTGAATGTGGAGCCGACATGAGACTGAAGCTCTCCAGCTCTGAACCAAATATCCTCATCAGAAGTAGTGCCACTCTTCCCATTCATTCCGATGAGTCTTTTTGTGGTGATAAGGGAAAGAAGGTGAGGGATGGCCAGCAGGTGATTTGCAAGATCTTTTGACCTGGTTAAGTGATCCATGGACAAAAACATTTGAGGACCACTGGCTTAGGATATAAACAGTCAGTGGCAGTGAAAGTGTCTTTTCAGGAAGGAAACTTGCCACCCTCACCCAGTTTTGCTTACATGTGACTTCAGCCCCACACTAACATGATTGTCCCTTAACTGTCCTCCCAAGTTGCCTAACAAGCCATTAAAGGACAAATAAGCATGGCAGCCTTGCCAGCGACACTACATACCAAGAATTGATTATAAAAGAACAGTCAAAAAGATCAGATTACTTTTTCTAACCATGATAATGTGTTATATTCAGGGGAGAGCAGTATGATCAGGAACATCATGATTTGATTGGGTGGGATCAAATGATGTGGTCAACGAGGATAATGGCGTGTGGCCTGCTGTAAACATGCCAAGATGTTCAAGCTAACCAGTGGAAAAGTTTATAGTATTCCATTATTAGTTTTGTGTGTGTGCTGTTCTGGTGCTGGCCCTCAGCCTCAACATTTAATCATAGGCCTGCAAATGTGAGAAAACATTTACATAATTGTGTCAATAACAGTTCTTACTCGTAAAGCATTTTGGCATCGAAATTGTGGTCGCATAGCTTTTAAAACTGAATAAGCTAAATTTATGGTAATGAAACAAAGCTCAGAGAGTCCCTGTGCTGCTGAGAATATTGCATCAAAATTGTAGCTTGCACTTAGACTGGGGAAAAAATTGCATTTGCGGCATAAGGCAATCTCTCACTAAAAATAGGAATGTTGACATGTATGTAGATGAATTAGAAGAGCACGGTTGATGGTAATAACACAGTATTGGGTAGATGAGTTGAATGATTACAGGATGCATCATGATACAGTTAGGGTTGCTGTGGATGAGGGTGAAACAATATTTATAAACATACACATAGCCGCCTCTGTGCCAAGAGACTGCTTGTTCTGGTTGTGTTCTCTGCTCCTGTCTGGCAACAGAGACTGCCCTTACGGTTATAAGCTATCAGCATAAGAACGCATCCTACAAGCATTATGTGACTGATAAGGAAACATGAGTGAAATAAGTTCAGGTCAAGTTGATCTGAATTCATTTCAAAATTGTCATGGGAATGGGGTTGTAGGTTAATGGAAGCTTGTACTTAGTTTGAATTTCCTTTTTCAAACTTTCTCCTCTGTGCAGAAATTCTCTTTTCAGATAGGAAAATCTGCCCCCTTGTGATCGTGATTTGTAAGAAACACAATACAAACACAAAACAAATTGGCAAAGAATGTATTTCTACTTAGGCTTATCCTAGAACCCAATTTCTGTTACATTGACAACATTCTGAATCTTACTTATAGAAGCATCTCATACAAGCAACTCCTGAATTAAATAAATCCTTCATTTCCCAGCTCAGCTGCTTTGTTGGTTCTTAGTCAGACTTGATCATTGAATTAAAAACAAAACAAAAACAGAATTACCTGGAAAAACTCAGCAAGTCTGGCAGCATCGGCAGAGAAGAAATCAGTCAACGTTTCGAGCCTTCATGGCCCTTCGGCAGAACAGTTCTGCCGAAGGGCCATGAAGGCTCGAAACGTTGACTGATTTCTTCTCCGCCGATGCTGCCAGACTTGCTGAGTTTTTCCAGGTAATTCTGTTTTTGTTTTGTTTTGGATTTCCAGCATCCGCAGTAGCTTTTAGCTTTTTGTTTTGATCATTGAATTAATTACCGACGCACAGTAGCGGCAGAGTGTACTATCTACAAGATGCACTGCAGAAATTCACCAATGCTCCTTCGACAGCACCTTCCAAACCCACAACCACTACAATCTAGGAGGACAAGGGCAGCAGATAGATGGGAACACCACCATCTGGAAGTTTCCCTCCAAGTCACTCACCATCTTGACTTGGAAATATATCGCCATTCCTTCACTGTCACTGGGTCAAAATCCTGGAACTCCCTTCCTAACAGCACTGTGGATGTAGCTACACCACATGGACTGCAGTGGTTCAAGAAGGCAGCTCACCGCCGCCTTCTCAAAGGCAACAAGGGATGGGCAATAAATGCTGGCCCAGTCAGCGAAGCCCACATCCTGTTAATGAATAAAAAGAAATAATGTTCTGTGTCTGAGTTTTGTATCCAAGACATGGGAATGAACCTCTCTTTGCTTTTTGTTAGCTGTAATGTGAATTGTCTTTGGGCAGCTTCTATCCTGTCTTATTCAAAGAGATTATAAGAAAAGTTGACATGGAAAATAAACAATTTGAAATGCAGCAGCTGGAATCATCCAAACAAAAAAAACCGGGGAAAAACTGTGAAATAAGAGTATAGGTCTGAACTGCGTTTTTAAACATTTATTGCCCATCCCTAAATACTCTTGAGAAGGTGGTGTTGAGCTGCCTTCTTGAACTGCTGCGGTCCATGTGCTGTAGGTACACACATAGTGCTGTTAGGGAGTTAGTTCCAGATTTTGACACAGCGACAGTGAAGGAACGGCGATATATTTCCAAGTCAAGGTGGTGAATGGCTTGGAGGGGAACTTACAGGCAGTGGTGTTCCCATGTGCCTGGTGTCCTTGTCCTTCTAGGTGATAGCTGCCATGGGTTTGGAAGGTGCTGTCTAAGGACTCCTGGTGAATTCCTGCAGTGCACCTTGCAGATGGTACACACTGCTGCCACTGTGCGTGTTGGTGGTGGATGGAGTGAATGTTTGTGGATGGGGTGCCAATCAAGCAGGCTGCTTTATCCTGGATGGTGTCAAGCTTCTTGAGTGTTGCTGGAGCTGCACTCATCCAGGCAAGTGGAGAGTATTCCATCACACTCCTGACTTGGGTCTGGTAGATGGTGGACAGGCTTTGGGGAGTCAGGAGATGAGTTACACACTGCAGGATTCCTAGCCTATGACCTGCTCTTGTAGCCATAGTATTTATATGGCTAGTTCAGTTCAGTTCAGTTCAGTTTCTGATCAATGGTAACCCCCAAGATGTTGATATTGGGGGATTCAGCAATGGTAATGCCATTGAATGTCAAGGGGAATGTGGAGTACATTGAGCTTTACTCTGTATCTGGTCTTTACTATGTCTAATGTTGAAATGCTCTATGCATTTTATTGGTGGCAAAAACTGTAAGTTTCATTCACTGGCACTGATGTCTTTCCCTTGGAGAATAAAATTCAGTAAAAATTACAAATTGTTATTTCAAAAGAATTTACACATAACCGTGTTTGGCTGTAGACATCTGTACATGTAAGAAGGATTGAGCAGGTGTTTATTTCCAATTAAGCTTTGCACAATTACTCTAGTATGTTCATAAGAAAATAGGAAATAAGTGGCCTATTCATATATATTAATTATGTTTATGGATGGAGCATCCACAAACCTCTGGGTAGAGAATTCCAAAGATTCATAACCCTAAGTGAAGAAATTCCTTCTCATCTCAGTCCTAAATGATCATTCCCCCACCCTGAGACTGTTACCCTGCCAAGGGAAACAACCTCTTAGTGACTACCCTGTGAAGCCCCTTCAGAATCTTATATGTTACTACGAGGCCATCTCACATTCTTCTAAACTGTAGAGAATATAGACCCAACTTAATCAGCCTCTCAGCATAGGGCAGCCCTCTCATTGCAGGGGCCAATCTAGTGAATCTTCACTGTACTAATTCCAATGCAAGTATATCCTTCCTGAAATATTTTGCACCAGCTCTTCATTCTCTGTGCAATTTGAGTTTTTTTTTTCTTTTCCACTTACTAAAAACTTTCCATTCTTGTTGTATGCAAGTTAAAGGCCTATAATTGTCAAAGATCCAACCGTTCCAGCAAAATTGGATAACCTGAAATTATGGCCACTGGATGTCATTTCTTTTGTAGTTTCTGTTTTTAGAAGTTACAGGTAAACTCTGTCAGAGAAGGTAGATAGCTCAGTTAGCCTGTAATTTTATAGGTCGGTCCATGGTTGTGAAATCCCAGAGGCTGTAAAAATCAGCAAATATCTCCCAAGACTCAACTAGCTCTATCACATCCAGTCTTCCTGTCTCCAAGCCTGGTTTTAAGCATCATTTTTGACTATCCTGACATACTATATACAATGGGATTCTACAACTTTTACACAGAACATTCCAGTTACGATTGAAAACTGGCTACAATCTGCCCAAGGATGGTTTAAACAATCAACACAGTTCAGGAGACAAAATACACACAACACAAATCAAAGTGATTCATTCATTGGTATTTTTAGCTGTGTAGCTTACTGCCACTTTAATCTCATAATGAAGTGGAACCTTGTTTAAAGGTTGTCAGGTTGAATGATGACTGCATATCAATTGGCAACAGAATACCAGACAGGACAGCTGTGCACAAATGAAGTGAAACACAGTTTCTTTGTTCTCAAGGAAGAGGAATATGAAATTTGCTTGACAATAATTAAATTGTATTGTTCACCTCTTTTTATTCTCCCTTTCATCATTTTGTTCCACACACTGTCCCTTAACTGGGAGAGTTGGACAGCATTTTTTAAAAAATTCGTTCATGGGATGTGTGCATCACTGGCTAGGCTAGCACTTATTGCCCATCACTTGTTCAGAGGGCATTTTTTAAGAGTCAACCACATTGCTGTGGGTCTGGAGTCACATGTTGGCCAGACCAGGTAAGGATGGCAGATTTCCTTCCCTAAAGGACATTAGTGAGCCAGATGGGTTTTTATGACAATTGACAATGGTTTCACAGTCATCATCAGACTTTTAATTCCAGATTTTTATTGAATTCAATCCCATAGTGGGATTCAAACCCATGTCCCCAGAGCATTATTTCTGGATTATCTCTCCATTGACAATGCCACTATGCCACCACCTCCCCTAAGGTTAGAACCTTGCCAAAATAACTTCCTATTGTTGAAAAACTTAGTGAAGAACCAAGCCCTTTGAACAAGTTACCAGCAAGGTGAATGTGGTAGAATAATAGGTGATGTTCCATAGATAATTATTAGTTACCAATAGAAAAATATGCCATTATAATTGAAATATTTTATCAATATGTTGTATTATGTTGATCTATTAAATTAATGTTAAATACATAGATATTGCAACTCATGTTTTAAAAAAAGGGAAATATTTTGGATAGTGCATTCGACATTAGCCTTTGTTCAAGAATCTGGGATCAAATCCAACTAAACTGATTGGATGAAATTCTCTATCTCCTAGCTATAGGTACCCTATGTAAAATAAGTTTGGAGTATCATCATCCATTTACTAAGCCTCTCATGAGTAAGATTTCCAATTTGTGCCAACCACAAAGGACAGTTTTGTAGCAGTAAGATAAGTAACATTTATTACACTCCAGCCCAAGTCCCAGAGATGAAAGGACAGCATGCATGATCTAGTCTTCCATTTTTGACAAAAATAAACCACACACTCTGAATAGTCCACTTTACATAAATACATTTACATTATGTCAACAACAAGTTACATTTATATAATGCATTTAACATAAAAACAAATTCCATGGCATTTCACAAAGGGAAAAATAAGAAGGCACTGTTACCAGGCCATCATAGGAAAGTTACAATAGGTAGTTGAAAGCTTGAATGAAACGATAGCTGATAACAAGGCTTTAGAGAAAAAAGGAGACAGGGACATTTAAGAGGAAAGTTTCAGAGGCTGAGGATAAGGCATCTGCCCTGCCAACAATGGGGGTGGTGGAGTGGGCATGAAGGGTGCAAGAATGCATGTGAGCTCAGGGTCAGAGGGCCAAAAAATCCTAGAAGATATGCAAGGCAAGAAGATAGAGGGATGAAGTGAGTCACTGGAGAGATTTTAAGTTCAAAGGCCACAAATTTCTTCGAAGTTGCTCTTGTGAGTTGTGGTGAGGAAATTTTGATTTTGCAATATATACCTGACCAGTTGTGATAGATAATAAGTGTTGTACTTTTTTTTCAGAGATTGCAACATGCTTATGGATAAGCCATTCAGCCTATCTTAATTCATCCATCCATAAAAGGCCCTATAGTCCCTAGTTGTTTCATCTAACTCTTCCTAAAAATAATTCCTGGGATTTTACCTCCACTACTCAATCCAGATGTCTATCCTGTGTTAGTTATTCCCTAAGATAAAAGCAAAATACTGCGGATGCTGGAATTCTGAAACAAAAACAAAAATTGCTGGAAAAACCCAGCAGGTCTGACAGCATCCATGGAGAGGAAGACAGAGTTAATGTTTCGAGTCCGTATGACTCTTCATCAGAACTGTTCTGGTGAAGAGTCACATGGACTCGAAATGTTAACTCTGTCTTCCTCTCCATGGATGCTGTCAGACCTGCTGAGTTTGTCCAGCAACTTTTGTTTTTGTTGTGTTAGTTATTCCATGTTTGAAGAACAGGGAATTCCCTGCCATCATTTCTTAAATTACTTATTTCTGGTTTGATCTTGTGTCCATTTGCCCTACTTCCACAGTTTAATTAAAAGTAGCATCCTCAATTAAACCTTTTCATTCCCCTATTTTTATCTACCTAACTCCACAAGATCACCTCTCTGATGCCTCTTTTCCAGACTGAAAAGCCCAAGCCTCTCCAGTCTGTCCTGGTAATTCACACTTTGGACACTATGGACAACTACTGAATTCCCCACTGGGGGTTACCATTAGCCAGAAATTGAACTGGACTAGCCATGTAAATACTGTGGCTACAAGAGCAGGTCAGAGGCTGGGAATCCTGCGAGGAGTAACTCACCTCCTGACTCCAAAAGTCTGTCCACCATCTACAAGGCACAAATCAGGAGTGTGATGGAATACTCCCCACTTGCCTGGATAAGTGCAGTTCCCACAACACTCAAGAAGCTTGACACCGTCCAGGACAAAGCAGCCTGCTTGATTGGCACCACATCCACAAACATTCATTCCTTCCACCACCGACACACAGTAGCAGCAGTGTGTACCACCTACAAGATGCACTGCAGGAATTCAACAAGGCTCCTTAGACAGCAACTTCCACACCCACGACCACTACCATCTAGAAGGAGAAAGGCAGCAGATAGATGGGATCACAATGACCTGGAAGTCCCCCTCCAAGTCATTCACCATCCTGACTTGGAAATATATCGCCATTCCTTCACTGCCACTGGGTCAAAATCCTGGAACTCCCTTCCTAACATCACTGTGGGTGTACCTACACCACTTGGACTGCAGCGGTTCAAGAAGGCAGCTCACCACCACATTCTCAAGGGCAACTAGGGATGGGCAATAAATGCTGGTCCAGCCAATGAAGCCCACATCCTGTGAATGAATTTTTAAAAATCCTCATGCACTGTCTGCAGCACTTGTCTGGAATATCTTCTTCATTTCCTAGACACTAGGGTTAGACACAGTACTCAGTCAATTACACAGTCTAACCAGATCTCAGTGAAGTTTGATAATGATTTCTTCTGACTAGTGCTCCATTTTGCATACGTAATTCAATTTTTTCTCGGCCTTGTTGGTTGCTGCAGTGTTGGTTGAACATGTTGAGTATTGAGCCTACTTAGATACCTAATTTCTAAAATAATATGCCTCCTTGGGTTCCATAGCTAAATGCATCTTTTAACTGCCTTCTACTTGACAATATGTACTGTCTTGGATCCAGTTACCTCCTTGCTCTTGCCCCGACTCCACCCGCCTATGTGGTTCCCAAATTTTCATTCCTATTTGATAAAGGTGCAGCCTATCTTTGCTGTACCCATTCTTTTTTAACCTGCAAATGCGCTGTCCGTTTATGAGTGAATCAATATTGTTTTGACATTATCTTGCTCACCATTTGTTTCCATTTCTAGCTCCTCTCCCAAACACCAGAAGCAGAAATTATATGGCTCCAGCGCCACCCCCAGCTCTTTATGATGCACTAAGGAAAGGCTGGTCTTCAAATTGCACATGTCCAAGTTGTCTTTTCAAGCGCTCTAGCTATCTTTCATCTGGGACTTTAGCCAGAAATTTTCTCAGAGCTGTTCCCACTCCATTATAATTGGAATTGCATTCGAAATACATTTTATACACGTAAATGGGGATTTCACTGAACTTCCTGTGAAGTAATGATAGCAGAGCTAAAACAGGTCCAAGGAAATTTTCTCCAGTAGCACTGGACAATGCTTGCAATCTGCTTCTGTAAACTAATTGGCATCATCGCAGGCTCTGTTAGCATTTCTGCATCTATTCCCATATTTAATTCATGTGCTAAACTTTCATCACTGTCTTTTTGTCATGGCAACCTTCTCCTTTGTTACATTGATTTTTGGCACTACTCTTTGATTTCTTATTTGATTTTTAATGTTAGCCTAGTCACTTCAGTCACATGTGATAGCTAATTTGTCAAGCCTAATGTTAACAGGATCCAAGCCGGTTGGTGAAGTTGAAGCTAAGACACAGAGCTTTTCTTTATCAAGAGAGTTTATTGAACTTTGTTCAGTCTCAATAGTCCTTTCTCCTTCCCAGTGTCCCAATGGTCTCCTATTTATATGTGTGCATTAATTAAACAATGTCCTTCACCTGTGTATCTTAACGATATAAATTTAAATACATATGAACAGATTTCCATTTCTTTCTTTAAACAATAACTTTACAACACATTCCAATAATCAAAACAAATCAAAGAGAAAAAATGATTTTCCACATTTCAAACAACCCAGCAGAATACCAGACACCCCTCTTCTAGGATCTCCAACAATTTCTTCAAACAAGCATTCCTTTTTGTAAAACAGTCTGATAATTGGTGATTTTCGCTGACCCATGTTATTTTGAAGATCTCTTTTCTCTCTACCATTTATTTTATGCTAGCAAGGTCAATCCTTAACCTTTTCTCAGTCACACTCTGTTGAATGTACATTTTTTAAATTCTTTCATGGGAATTAGGGTGTCACTGGCTAATTACCCTTGAGAAGGCAGTGGTGTGCTGTCTTCTTGAACCTCTGCAGTGGTTGTAGGAACACCCACAGTGCTGTTAGGAAGGGAGATCCAGGATTTTGACCCAGCAGCAAATAGCTCCAAGTCAGGATGGTGTGTGGCTTGGATGGGAACTTAAAGGTGGTGGTGTCCACACACATCTGCTGCCCTTGTCCTTCTAGGTGGTAGTGGTTCTGGGTTTAGAAGGTGCTGCCAAAGGAGCCATGATGAGTTGCTACAGCACACCTTGTAGATGGTACATACAGCTGTGACTGTGCATCGGTGATGGAGGAAGTGAATGTTGAAGGTGTTGGGATGCCAATCAAGTGGGCTGGGTGGTGTCAAGCTTCTTGACTGTCATTGGAGCTCCACTCATCCAGGAGCTGCACTCATACAGGCAAGTGGAGAGTATTCCATCGCACTCTTGACCTGTGCCTTGTAGATGGTGGACAGCATTGGGGAGTCAGGAAGTGTGATACTCCCTGCAGAATTCCCAGCCTCTGTCCTGCTGTTGTAGCCACAGTAGTTATATGGCTAGTTCAGTTCAGTTTCTCATCAACGGTAACCACCAGGATGTTGATAGTGGGAATTCAGTAATGGTCATACCACTGAATTTCAAGGGAAGATCATTAGATTCTCTCTTGAGCTTCGTATGACTCCAACCACTGGAGAATTTTGCCCCTGATTCCCCTGACTTCAGGTTTGCTTGGGCTCCTTGAGGTCACATGGTCAAATTTTGCCTTGATGTCAAGGGCAGTCACTCTCACCTCACCTCTTCAGTCCAGCTCTCTTATCCCATACAGTACAGTTAGCCATATAACATTCAATGGGCTAGCATTTCTCAGAATGCCCCTTGTATTAGGATTGCCCTCAGAATGTTTGTTAAGTAAAATCCGATATCTATTGCTTGTACTAGAGCCAGCGTTTCTGCAGCTAAGGTGCTTTTAACTACTTTTTTTATTTTCTTTGTTTCCCAAGCCCATGGACAACACTTGTTATTCTTTCCCACCAAATATCTGATAAACCCTGCTGTACATGAAAATCCATCCAGAAGATTGTTGTGAGAAGCGTCGCTAAAAATGACAAATCTCCTTCTGGATTACCTGAGACGTAGAACTTGAATGCACATTTCTCTGAATTTAATTCTTTAAATGTTTTATTTGCTTTCAGAACTACCTCAGCTGGAGCATGTTTCATCATAGTACACAGTTCCAATATGTCAGACTAGCATTGGGCACAACCAGTTCAACTATGCCATCAACTTCTTAATTGGTCTATTTATTCCTTGGATGCGGGATCCTCTTTTTGTGAGGACCCAGCCTGATTTATTAGAATGCGATTGACATTTTCCAAATAAGACTGTTGATTCAAAGTCAACCCCGAATTTAATGCCTAACCCTATATATTTAAAGGCTCCCGAAGCCTGACTTCCAATCCTGAACTCCATCTTTATACAAACATTAGAATTAGGAGCAATTCGGCCACTTGAACCTGCTCCGCCAATTAGTAAAATCATGGCTGATCTGATAGTAACCTCAAATCTGTATTCCACCTACCCACAATAATCTATCATCCCCTTGCTTACCAAGAATCTATCCACCTCTGCCTTAAAAATATTCAAACACTCTGCTTCCACCCCCTTTTCAAGAAGAGAGTTCCAAAGACTCATGACCCTCTGAGAGAAAAAAATTAGTCTCATCTCTGCTTTAAGTGGGCGGTCCCTTATTTTTAAACAGTGGCCCATAGTTCTAGATTCTCCCACAAGAGGAATCATTCTCTCCACATCCACCCTGTCAAGTTCCCTCAGGATCTTATATGTTTCAATCAAGTTGCCTTTAACTTTTCTAAACTCCAGCAGATACAAGCCTAGCCTGTCCAACCTTTCCTCATAAATCAGCTCGCCCATTCCATGCACTAGTCTGATAAACCTTTTCCGAACTGCTTCCAATGCATTTACCATCCCATCCATCCCTTCCTTAAATAAGGTGACCAATACTCTACACAGTACTCCAAATGTGGTCCCACTAGTGCTCTGTATAACTGAAGCATAACCTCCCTACTTATGTATTCAATTCCCCTCGCAATAAATGATAACATTCTATTAGCTTTGCTAAATACTTGGGCCAGAATTTTTCCGTCGGCGATTGGGGGCGGGGCCCGCTCGCCGATGCGAAAATGACGCAGGATGACGTCAGGAGGAACCCTCAACGTCATCCCGCCCCATTTGAATATTCAGGAAGGCGAACGGACAGAGAAATCAGCTGTCCGCCCGTCGACCTGTTAATGGCCAATTGAGGCCATTGACGGGATAATTAACCCAATTAAAGGACCTGCCTGTCCAACCTTAAGGCTGGCGGGCAGGCCAGGAGCCCCAGCAAGCTTCTGAAAAAACATGAAACCTCATCCACTGGCGGGATGAGGTTTCATGTCTGTTTTTAAAAACTTTAATAAACTTTATGTAATACTTATTAGCATGTCCCAGCTTGTGTGACATTGTCACATGAGGGGAACATGTTAATAATTTTTTTATTTTGCTATTTTTTAGGTTTATTAAACTTTCAGCACTCTCCCTGAGACAGCACTTAGTCTCAGGGAGCAGTGCGCTTTTTCACGGGCATGCGTGAAAGAGCGCACTTTGACAGTTGGGGAATGCCTCCCCCCCACCCTGCATAGGAAGCGCATAGCGCTTCCCGTTGGTCAGCCCGCTGGGCAGGCCTTAATTGGCACGCCCATTCAAAATGGCGGCGGGTCCCATTTTGGCGGTGGAGTTCGGCTGCCCGCCCACCGCTGAGCCAGTGGGGCCGCCCACCCATCGAGGGCTTCTTCTTATTGTGTCCACGGACAGTCTGTACATGGCCCAGCCAGAACTGGACACATTTTTGCACCTTGTTGTTGAATTCGGTAAGATCTGTAACAGTGCAGGGTTCCTCTAGTGATAGACATTGCAGGAGATGTTGCATAGTCTGTGGCTCAGTTCCACATTCACAAGTTGCCAGGCTGGTTGTATATCCCCATTTGCTTAGTGACACCTTTGAATGACCTACACCAGTCCTAAGTCTGTTAAGGCACTTCCAGGTTGCCCAGTTGCAATTAGCTCCTTGGGGAAGGCTTTCATCCGGTAGAATTTCCATCGCTGGGGGTTGTTCGAGACTGGCGAGCCGGTCTTTCCACAAGGTGATGCGGGCTTCAGATGTGGTTGATTGTAATGGAACAACACTGTTCATGAAGCTATTCCTTGACTTTAGTTGGCTGGGTGTAGGTGTATGACCATGTAGAGGGTGCCTCTCATCTGATGTTTGACGGAGTCGCTCTTTCTTGCTGGCTACCATTCTTATATCAGGGGGAGCGATACCCGCCAGGATATATAGGCTGTTGGTGTTTATGGTTTTAAACATCCTGTGATAAGTCGGCAGCTTGCATTCAGAACGGCATCCATCTTCTTAGCATGAGTAGATCTTTCCCATGCAGGGCAGGCATATTCGGCAGTGGAATAGCAAAGAGCAAGTGCACTGGTTCGCAATGTTTTCAAGCTTGCTCCCAATTTTGTGTTAGTGAGCTTATTCAGGATGTTGTTTCGTGTGCTCACTTTTGCCTTTGTCTTTTCGATGTGGTTCTTGAAGGTGAGGCATCTGTCAAGGGTGACTCCTAAGTAGATAGGGTGCTCGCAATGCGTCAGTGTTGCTCTACACCAGTTTACTTTAAGCTGGCGTTTGGCTTCACGGTTTCTGAGGTGGAATGCACAAACTTGCGTCTTTGATAGGTTTGCGCGAAGGTGGTTTTCTTCATAGTAGGATGTTAGTCCCTCCAAGGCCTCAGAGAGTGTTTTCTCCACGGTGTTAAAATCAGTGCTTTGGGCAGTGACACATAAGTCATCAGCATATATAAAACGCCGTGTAACACCGTCTATAGGTTGGTCATTTGTGTAGATGTTGTACAGCAGCAGTGCAAGAACGCTTCCCAGAGGAAGACCATTCTTCTGAATACACCACCTGCTGCACTTCCCACCTAGTTCAACATAGAACCAGCGATTCTGAAGCATGCTTTCTAACAGCTCTGTTAAGTGAATATCTTTTGTCATCTCTAGGATCTTGCATAGGAGACGTCTATGGTTCACTGTATCGTATGCTGCTGACAGGTCTACAAAAACAGCACCTGTTACCATCCCTTGCTCAAAACCTTCTTCGATATGTTGTGTGAGGTTGAGCAGTTGACTTGTTGTTGATTTGCCGGGGCGGAAACCTGTTTGCTCTGGAATGATCTTCTCATCTACAGTTGGTGCTACCCTATTGAGTATCAGGCGTTCAAACAGTTTATTGGTGTGGCAAAGCAGTGAAATTGGCTGAAAACTCTTAGGATCAGAGGGATTTTTTCCGGGCTTTAATAGTGCTATTACATGTGCCTTCTGCCAAATATTAGGTAGCTTGTGTGTTGCCAGGCAGAGGTTGAACAATTGTAGGAGCCATTTCTTTGCTTGCTGTCTAAAATGCTTTATCTGCTCCGTTGCTATGTTGTCAAGACCAATTGCTTTCCCGTGTTTTAGACTAGATATACCAGTTTCCAGCTCTTCCATGGTGAATGGTCCAGTGAAGCCAGGGTCATCGCTGTACTTCTTCCTATCTAGTTGTGCTAGATTGAGGGCTAAATTCTGCCCTTTCTGTACCTGCCTATTAGCCTTTTGTGATTCATGCACTAAGATACCCAAATCTCTCTGAATCTGAGAGCTCTTCAATCTCTCACAGAATCACAGAATCACACAGTGCAGAAGAGGCCCTTCGGCCCATCGAATCCACACCGACACGTGAGAAACACCTGACCTACCTACCTAATCCCATTTACCAGCACTTGACCCATAGACTTGAATGTTATGACATGCCAAGTGCTTATCCAGGTACTTTCTAAAGGATGTGAGGTAACCCGCCTCCATCACCCTCCCAGGCAGCGCATTCCAGGCCGTCACCACCCTCTGGGTAAAAAACCTTTTCCTCACATCCCCCCTAAACATCCTGCCCCTCATCTTGAGCTTGTTTCCCCTTGTGATTGACCCTTCAACTAAGGAGAACAGCTGCTCCCTATCCACCCTGTCCATGCCCCTCATAATCTTGTACACCTCGATCAGGTCGCCCCTCAGTCTTCTCTGCTCCAACGAAAACAACAGTGGTCTATCCAACCTCCCTTTATAACTTAAATGTTTCATCCCAGGCAACATCCTTGTGAATCTCCTCTGCACCCCGTCCAGTGCAATCACATCCTTCCTATATGTGGTGACAAGAACTGCACACAGTACTCCAGCTGTGGCCTCACCAAGGTTCTATACAGCTCCAACATGACCTCCCTACTTTTGTAATCTATGCCTCAATTGATAAAGGCAAGTGTCCCATATGCCTTTTTCCCCACTAACCGCATTAACATGCCCCTCCGCCTTCAGAGATCTATGGACACACACCTCTGTGCCTCAGAAGTCATTCCTAGTGTCATGCCATTCATTGAATACTTCCTTGTCAAATTACTCCTTCCAAAGTGTATCACCTCACACTTTTCAGGGCTAAATTCCATCTGCCACTTATCTGCCCATTTGACCATCCCATATAGATATAGATCTTTCTGTAGCCCAAGACACTCAACCTCACTGTTAACCACCCGGCCAATCTTTGTGTCATCCACAAACTTACTAATCCTACCCCCTACATAGTCATCTATGCCATTTATATAAATGATGAATAATAGGGGACCCAGCACAGATCCCTGTGGTATGCCACTGGACACGGGCTTCCAGTCACTAAAGCAGCCTTCTGTCATCACCCTCTGTCTCCTACAACTAAGCCAATTTTGAATCCACCTTACCAAATTATCCTGTATCCCATGTGCATTTGCCTTCTTTATAAGTCTCTCATATGGGATCTTGTCAAAGACTTTGCTGAAATCCATATAAACTACATCAACTGCTCTACCCTCATCTACACACCTGGTCACCTCCTCAAAAAATTCAATCAAATTTGTTAGGCATGACCTCCCTCTGACAAAGCCATGCTGACTATCCCTGCTCAAATTTTGCCTTTCCAAGTGGAGATAGATTCTCTCCTTCAGAATTTTCTCCAATAGTTTCCCTACCACTGACGTGAGACTCACTGGTCTGTAGTTCCCTTGCTTATCTCTACAACCTTTCTTAAATAGCGGAAGCACATTAACTGTTGTCCAGTCCTCTGGCACCTCCCCTGTGGCCAGGGAGGAATTAAAAATTTGGGTCAGAGCCCCTGTGTTCTCCTCCCTTGCCTCCCTCAGCAGTCTGGGATACAAATCATCCAGACCTGGAGACTTGTCCACTTTTAAGCATGCCAACACCTCCAATACCTTGACACTCCCTGTATCAATTTGCTCAAGAACCTCGCAGTCCCTCTCCCCGAGTTCCATACTTCATCTTCATTCTTTTGGGTGAAGACGGGTGTTAAGTATTCATTCAACACTCTACCGACATCCTCTGGCTCCACCCATAGATGGCCCCCTTGGTCCCTAATGGGCCCTACTCTTTCCCTGGATTATCCTCTTCCCATTGATATATTTATAGAATACCTTGGGATTTTCCCTACTTTTACCAGCTAGAGCTTTCTCATATCCCCTCTTTGCTCTCCTAATTGCTTTCTGAAGCTCCATCCTGCACTTTCTGTACTCCACTAATGCCTCTGCTGATTTGCTCCCCTTGTACCTGCTAAAAGCCTCCCTTTTCCTTCTCATCGTATCCTGAATCTCTCTGTTCATCCATGGTTCTCTGGGCTTATTATTCCTTCCTTTCACCCTAGAGGGAACATGTTGAGCCTGTACCCTCCCTATTTCCTTTCTGAACGCCCCCCCACCCCACTGCTCTTCTGTAGATTTCCCCACAAGTAGCTGTTCCCAGTCTACCTTGGCCAGATCCTGCCTTATTTTACTAAAATCCGCTCTTCCCCCAATCCAAAACATTTTTTTGCAACTTGTCTATTTCTTTGTCCATAAATTGTACCATGTTGTGATCGCTATCACTAAAATGCTCACCCACCACCACCTCAGCCACCTGCCTGGCATCATTCCCCAGAATTAGGTCCAGCGATGCACCGTCCCTTGTTGGACCCTCTACGTATTGATCTAAAAAATTCTCCTGTACACATTTCAAGAAATCCACTCCATCCAATCCCTTTACACTATGTCTATCCCAATTAATGTTGGGAAAGTTGAAATCACCTAATATAATTACCTATTGTTATTGTTTTTACACAGCTCCGCAAATTGTGCACACATTTGCTCTTCAATTTCCCGCTGACTCTCTGAGGGTCTATAATAAACATCTAACAATGTGGCTGCCCCTTTTTTATTCCTAAGCTCTACCCACAAAGCTTCATTCAATGCCCCCTCAAAGATATCATCTCTCCTTACTGCAGTAACTGACTCCTTAACTAATAATGCAATGCCTCCTCCTCTTTTACCCCCTCCCCTGTCTCGCCTGAATATTCTATATCCCAGAATGTTGAGCTGCCAATCCTCCCCCTCCCTCAACCATGTCTCTGTGATGGCTACTATTTCACAATTCCATGTGTCAATCCTCACCCTTTACTCATCTGCTTTACCTGTAATACTCCTGGCATTAAAGTAGAGGTCATCCAGCCTTGCCTTACTCCTTTGAAACTTAATGCAGCTGTACTCCCTCTGACTTGACTGTTTTACTGTATTATGATGTGTCCCTATTCTGCTAACATTCTGTGTCCCCTCCCCCTGCTGAATTAGTTTAAACTCCTCCCAACAGCACTAGCAAACCCACCATCACCATTTAGATAATGTGCCTCTCTTTTATTCTTCCCGTAAAAGTTGACAATTTTACATTTTCCCACATTATACTCCATTTGCCAGATCTTTTCCCACTTGCTTAACCTATCTATATCTTTTTGTAGCCTCCTTATGTCTCTCCACAAATTGCTTTCCTACCTATCTTTGTGTCAACAGCAAATTTTGCAACCACCCCATCCATCCCTTCATCCAAGGCATTTATATAAATTGTAAGCAGTTGAGTTCCCAGCACTGATCCTTGTGGCACACCACTTGTTACATCTTGTCAACCTGAAAAAGACCCATTTAGCCTACTCCTTGTTTCCTGTTAGCCAGCCAATCTGTTACCCCTGTACCATGAGCTTTTATTTTCCACAATAATCTTTGATGTGGTACTTTATCAAATGCCTTCTGGAAATCTAAGTACAGCACATCCACTGATTCCACTTTATCCACAGCACATGTTACTTCCTCAAAGAACTCCAACAAGTTCGTTGAACATGATTTCCCTTTCACAAAACCATGTTGACTCTGCCTGATTACTTTAAACCTATCCAAGTGCCCTGCTCTCGCTTCTTTAATAATAGCTTCTAACATTTTCCCTATGAAAGATGTTAAGCTAACTGACCTGTAGTTTCCTACTTTCTGTCTCCTTCCCTTTTTGAATAATGGAGTTACATTTGCTATCTTCCAATCTCATGGAACCTTTCTCAAATATAGGGAGTTTCAGAAAATTAAAACCAATGCGTCAACTATCTCACTAGCCACTTCTTTTAAGACCTTTCCATCAGGACCCGTGCTCTTGTCAGCCCACAGCTCTAAAAATTTACTCAGTACCATTTCTCTGGTGATTTTAATTTTACTGAGTTCCTCCCTCCCTTCCATTTCCTGATTTATAGCTGCTTCTGGGATGTTACTTGTCACCTCTATGGTGAAGACTGATGCAAAATACCTGTTCAATTCATATGCCATTTCCTTGTTTTCCATTATCAATTCTCCAGACTCACTTTCTATAGGACCAATGCTCACTTTGTTAACTCCCTTCTTTCTAAAATATTTATAGAAACACTTACTATCTGTTTTTATATTTCTAGTTAGCTTTCTCTCGTGCTCTAATTTTTCCTTCCTTATTAATCACAGTCACTTTAGTCATTCCTTGCTGTTCCTTATATTCTATCCAATCTTCTGGGCTTCCACCTATCTTTGCACAATTATATGCTTTTTCTTTAAGTTTGATATTATCTTTAACCTTTATAGATAATCGTGGATGGTGTGTCCGTCCCTTGGACTTTTTCTTACTCATTGGAATGTATCTATTCTGTGTATTCTGAAATATCCCCTTAAATGTTGTCCCATCCCTTAACCTAATTTTTCCATTAAATTCCAATTCACTTTAGCCAGCTCAGTTTTCATGCCAACGTAATTGCTCTTATTTAAGTTTAAAAACGTAGGAGAGAATTTCCCCCCCTGTCAGGGGGGTGTTGTATGCAGGCGGGCGTGGACCCAATTGGTGCCTCTGATCGGGTCCACGCCGCCGTTTTACGTGGGCGGACTCCCCTGGCTCGGAAGTGCGCTCTTTCGCATTTTGTTTTTAAAATTTTAATAAAGAGGGAGAAAAAAATTTAAGACACGTCCCTTCATGTGACACTGTTACATGAGCTGGGACATGTCAATGAACTCTAATAGAAAAGTTTATTTAAAATTTATAAACCCTTCATGAAACCTCATCCTGCCCGTGGATGAGGCTCCATGAAAAATGCGAAGGCCGCCTGGGCTCTTTGCCTGCCCACCAACCTTAAGGTTGGACAGGCAGCTTTCTCAATAGGGTTAATTAGTTAATTAATGACCTTAACAGGCCTTTGACAGTTCAGTGGCTCGCAGCTGACTCGACTGCGTGCCCTCCAAACTGAAAATCTAAATGACGCGCGGTGACATCGGCATGCATGCCCGACGTCACCCCGCGTCATTTTACGCCTTGGTGAGCGGGGCCCGCCCCCACTCGCCGAGCCAAAAGTTCTCCCCATAGTCCCAGATCCACCCCTCTCTCTCTCTCAAACTGAATGTAAAATTCAAGCATATTATGATCGCTGCTACCTAGGGGCACCTTCACGATGAGATCATTAATTAATCCCATCTCGTTACACAATACCAGATCTAGTAGCCTGCTCTCTGGTTTGCTTCAGGACATGCTCCTCTAAGAAATTATCCCGAAAGTATTCTATGAACTCCTCATCTAAGCTACCTTTGTCCATCTGACTTTTCCAGTTTATATGTAGGTTACAATCTCCCATGATTATCGCCATGCCTTTCTGACAAGCTCCCTTTAATTCTTCCTTTATACTCCATTCTACCATGTAGTTACTCTTAGGGGCCCGTACACGACTCCCACAAGTGACTTCTTGCCTTTACCATTTCTCAACTCTAACCAAACTGTTTCCATGTCCTGGTTTCCTGAACTTAGGTCATCTCTCTCTATTGTGCTAATACCATCATTAACTAATGGGGCTACCCCTCCACCTTTTTCTCACTTCCTGTCCTTCTTAAATGTCCTATACCTTTAATATTCAGGTCCGAATTCATTTCCTCCTGCAGCCATGTGTCTGTAATGGCTATCAAATTGTACTTATTTATTTCTATGTGCACTTTCAGTTCATTTGTTTTGTTTCAAATGCTTCGTCCATTCAGATACAGAGCCTTTAGTTTTATCCTTTTATTCTTTTTATAACTCCTAGTATCATCTGTTGATCTCCTATTAGGTTTAAACTCTCTATCCTTTCCTGTCACGGCCTGTTTTTCATTTCCTGTATTAATACCTTTCTCTTTTGCCTTGTCTTTACTCTTTGATTTACCACATCTTTCCAAATTTGTACCTTTGCCCCCACTACTTACCTTAAAACTCTCTCTACTTCCTTCGTTATGCGGCTCTCAAGAACACCAGTCTGAGCACAGTACAGGTGTAGACCGTCCCAACGGTACAGATCCCACTTTCCCCAGTATTGGTGCCAGTGCCTCACGAACTGGAACCCACTTCACCCACACCAGTCTTTGAGCCATGCATTCATCTCCCTAATCTGATTTGTCCTATGCCAATTTGCATGTGGCTCAGGTAATAGTCCAGAGATTATGGCCTTTGAGGTTCCGCTTCTTAATTTGGTGCCTAGCTCCTCGTACTGACTATGCAGAACCTCTTCCTTTGTCCTGCCTATGTCATTGGTGCCATCATGGACCACAATGACTGGGTCCTCCCCCTCCCACTGCTAGTTCCTCACCAGCCCCGAGCAGATGACCTGAACCCTGGTACCGGGAGGCAACACAGCCATCTGGACTCACTCTTTTTGCTGCACAGAATGGTGTCAATCCCTCTGAATATAATGTCCACTACTACCACAACATTTCTTGTAATTCCCTCTGCTTGAATGGTTTCCTGTACCACAGTGCTGTGGCTACTTAGTTCCTCCACCCTGATGCCCCCATTCTCATCTAACCAAGCGGAAAAAACCTCAAACCTGTTGGACAATTGCAAGGGCTGAAGCTCCTGCACTCTTGCCCTCTGGGTCCCCTTACCTGCTTCACTCGCAGTCACACCCTCCTGTCCCTGCCCACTGACCAAATCAGTAAACTCCATCCTAAGGGGTGTGACCGTCTCCTGGAATGAAGTGTCCAGGTAGCTTTCCCCCTCCCTGATGTGCTGCAGTGTCTGCAGCTCAGCCTCCAGCTCAATAACTCAGAGCTGAGCTTACTGCAGCCGCAAACACTTACTGCAGAGATGTTGCCCTGGATCACACCGGGGTATCCAGAAGCTCCCACATCCCGCAACCACAGCAGATCACCTACCTTGCCATCTCCAATATGTGGTAATTAATTAATAATTGTTAATTAATTAATTATAATTAATAAAGCTTACACTTCCCAATAGGTATTGACACTGCCAGTAAACTTTACAATACTGATAAAACAATACATTACTTACAATATTGATAAAACTAATAACAACAGTTACTGGTTTACCTGTTCCTTCTGCTGCACCAAAGTGGAAATCAAATACTGGAGGCTGAAAAAGAGTAGAAGGGGGTAAAAAACACCTCCTCTCCTCCCTTCACCAAACTCCCCAATCAGCACACTTTACATCTTGCAGTAAACCTTAACTTAAGCACTTCTTTCCCCCTGTGCACCAAATTCCCACTTTGAACCAAATTTCCAAATATACTCAGTCAGTCTCTGTCTCACTTAGGCCGAAGTCTCCCCTCGGTAACCGTGCATCTCTTTCTCACTATATATCACCCATTCCTCAAATTTTACAGCACTTCCCCGTAGAAAATCGTCAATATGTATTATAAAGATGTCTACTAAGACCATAAGACGTAGGAGCAGAAGTAGGCCATTCGGCTCATCGAGTCTGCTCCGCCATTCAATGAGATCATTGCTGATCTGATAATCCTCTATTCCACTTTTCTGCCTTTTCCTCATAACCCTTGATTCCCTTACTGATTAAAAATCTGTTTATCTCAGCCTTGAATATGCCCTCTGCGGTAAAAAATTCCACAGATTCACTACCCTCTGAGAGAAGAAATTCTCCCTCATCTCAGTCTTAAACAGGTGACTCCTTACTCTCAGATTATGCCCTCTGGTCCTAGACCTTCCCCCAAGAGGAAATAATCTCTCAGCATCTACCCTAAGAATCTTAAATTTTTTCAATAAGGTCATCTCTCATTCTTCTAAAATCCAATGAGTACAGGCCCAACCTACTCAAACAAAAATTGTTGGAAAAACTCAGCAGGTCTGACAGCATCCGTGGAGAGAAAGACAGAGTTAACACTTTGAGTCTGTATGACTCTTCTTCAGAGCTAAAAGAATTAAAAATGTGATTAAATTTATACCGTTTAAGTGGGGTGGAGCTTAACATTGAGTTCAACAACTTCAGACCATGAACACTCTCCTCGATCCTCACCCCTTTTATCAATATTCATTTTTATTTTATTTTTTTTATTTTTTTCCACTTATTTTTATTATTTTTTTTAAAAATCATTCTCATTTTTATACATTGCTTTATCCCCAACTTTTAGCCTATTTTTGATCTTTTTTCCCACCACCGTCCCCTACCCTCACCCCACTCCCACTAGGGCCATCTGACACTTGATCATGGTGCTCTTTCCAGAGTGCTTACCCTTGTCCGGCTATTATCACATTCTCCTTTCTACCCTTAATGTCACCATTAGCACCTCCTTTAGCCAGTACCACCACCATCAACACCCCTTTGACCATTTGTTTATGATATCTTTGGCAATCTCTCCTTTGCCTCCATCTATCACTGGCCTTCTATCCAGCTTCACCTGCTCCACCCCCCTTAAACAGTATAAATTTCACCACATTTTTACTTCTCTTAGCTCTGAAGAAGAATCATACGGACTCGAAACATTAACTCTGTCTCTCTCTCCACAGATGCTGTCAGACCTGCTGAGCTTTTCCAGCAGTTTTTGTTTTAGTTTCAGATTTCCAGCATCCGCAGTATTTTGCCTGTAACCCAACCTACTCAACCTTATCTCATAAGGGAATCCCTCCATATCCAGGATCAACCTAGTGAACCTTCTCTGGACTGCTTCCAATGCCAATATATCTTTCCTTAGATAAGGGGGCCAAAGCTGTTCACAGTATTCTAGGTGTGGTCTAACTAGTGCCTTGTATAGTTTTAGCAAGACTTCCCTATTTTTATCCTCCATTCCTTTTGAAATAAAGGCCAACATTCCATTTGCCTTCCCTATTATCAGCTGAACTTGTTTGCTAGCTTTTTGTGATTAATGCATAAGTACCCCCAAATTCCTCTGTGCTGCAACTTTCTGCAGTCTTTCTCCATTTAAATAATATTCAGCTCCTCTATACTTCCTGCCAAAGTGCTTAACCTCACATTTTCCCACATTATATTCCATCTGCCAAGTTTTTTCCACGTGCCTAACCTATCTATATCCCTCCGTAGATTCTTTATGTCATCCTCACCACTTGTCTTCCCACTATTTTTGTATCATCCGCAAATTTTATGACAGTATGTTCACTTCGCTCATCCAAGTCATTAATATATATTGTAAATAATTGTGGCCCCAGCACTAATCCCTGTGGCACTCCACTAGTTACAGGTTGCCATCCTGAAAATGCCTTCCTTATCCCAACTGTCTAGGCAGGATTTTTTGCTCAGCATGCGGGCATGCACCCGACATGCCCAAATGTGAAATAGTGCGCGATGACATTAGGTGGGCATCCCAACATCATCGTGCACTCGCGCGATATTTTGGTCAGCGGATGTGCGCGAGGGTGGGCAGGGCACTGCTGACACTTAAGAGGTCTATTAAGGCCATTAACGTAATAATTGACCTGGATTTTTCGCTGCCAAGCCAACATTATGGTTGGTGGGTGGGCGAATCAGCCAGGCGGCCTTTGGATTTTTGAGGAAACCTCATCCAAGGGCCAGATGATATTTCCAATATTAATTAAGAAGAAAAAAAGTAAAAATACTTGAGCAAGTTTTTTGCTATCAATATGCTTAGGTGAGTGATTCTTATGGGTGGAAATTTTTTTTCGGAATTTCATGTTTATTTTTGGCTTTAAAATTCTTCAGCTCCCTGAGGCAGCTCTCTACCTTCAGGGAGCTTTCACTGCACGGTCCCCTGTGCCAGCACTGACTTCAGCGCTCGCCCTCTTCCCATCCCCACCCTGGCAGCATTGGGCCTTTCAGCACACTTTAACGCTGGCTGGCCATTAATTGGCCAGCCAGCATGAAATCACGGTTGAAGGCCAATTGTGGGTGGTGTCCCATTTCCTGGTCACTCCCGGGCCTACACATCGTGCCCGCCCGATGACTCAATAATCCTGCCCCCTGTCTTCTATTCATTAGCCAGTCCTCTATCCATGCTAATATACTACCCCCAACACCATTAATATATATTGTAAACAATTGTGGCCCCAGCACTGACCCCTGTGGCACTCCACTAGTTACAGGTTGCCATCTTGAAAATACCTCCTCTTATCCCAACTTATCCCAAATTATTTCCATTACTGCCTTTAACCTTACCCAGGCCTTTCCACTCTTTCTGCCCTTGTTTCGCATGTACCATATATTATACTTATTAAGTAGCCTTATGTGTGGTATCTTATCAAACGCCTGGTTCCCCTTTATCTATCCTACTTGTTACCTCCTTAGAGAATTCTAATAAATTTCTCAGGCATGATTTCCCCTTCATAAAGCCATGCTGACTCTGCTTGATTCTATTATGCATTCTAAATGCTCTGCTATTACATCCTTTATAATAGACTTTATAATGTTTTCCCAATGACGGATGTTAAGCTAACTGGCCTATAGTTACCTGTTTTTTTGTCCCCCTCCCTTTCTGAATAAGGGTGTTACATTGGCAGTTTTCCAATCCTCTGGGGCTTTTCCAAGAATCTAAGGATTCTTAGTGGACTAAGAGACGGGGGAGTTCACTCAGTTTGTCAGTTTACAGCTCGCTTAGTGGTAGTAACCTTCCATCTCTATAGCTACTTCCTTTAATATCCTAGGATGCAACCCATCAGGTCCAGGGGATTTATCGGTCTTTAGCCCCATTACTTTCCCTAGTACTTTTTCTGTAGTGATAGTTGTATTTATTTCCTCCCCAACACCACAACCCCCCATCAACCCACCTTTTGCCCCTTGATTATTTAGTATTTTTGGGATGCTATTAGTGTCTTCTACCATGAAGATTGATGCAAAATATTTTTTCAACTCCTCTGTCATTTCTTGGTTCCCCATTATTACGTACCTGGCTTCATTCTCTAAGGGGCCTATGTTCACTTTGGCCTCTCTCTTCCTTTTTATATATTTAAAAAAACCCTTACTGTCTGTTTTTATATTACATGCTAGCTTACCCTCAAAGTTTATTACTGGTTTCCTAGTTCCTCCTTGTGAAACCAATAGAAGATTGTTGGGTCTGCTTCTGGCTGAATACAACCCATTTTCAGCAGGACAGACCTAACTGAGAAATGCCACACCCTTGACACGTCATTCAACCCATAAACACACTTGTTTAATTTCCACTATATCACCAGCTTCTTTAGGTGGTTTTGAAAACACTTCCCTTTGAAATTTCTCACCCTGCAAAAATGTGTCTTTCGTATCAATTGATTTGTATTCTCAGGAATATGTTGCTTAAAGAGCTGTGAAAATCTTCAAGCTCACTTCTCCTGCAGTGGGGGAGTTCACTCAGTTTGTCAGTTTACAGCTCAGTTGGTCAGCTAAGATTTTGTGAAACATCTCATTAATTATTGTGTGATTTCTTTGATGAACTATCAACATTCTGGGGGTTACCATTGACCAGAAATTGAACTAGCCATATAAATCTGTGGCTACAAGGACAGGTCAGAGCCTAGGAATGCTGCAAAGAGTAACTCACCTCCTGACTCCCCAAGGTCTGCCCACCATCTACAAGGCACAAGTCAGGAGTGTGATGGAATACTCCCCACTTGCCTGGATGAGTGCAGCTCCCACAACACTCAAGAAGCTTGATAACATCCAGGACAAAGCAGCCCACTTAATTGGCATCCCATCCACAAATATTCATTCCCTCCACCACTGACGCACAGTGGCAGCAGTGTGTACCATCTACGAGATATATTGCAGAAACTCATCATTGCTCCTTAGACAGCAACTTCCAAACCCATGACCACTACCACCGAGAAGGACAAGGGCAGCAGATACATGGGAACGTCATCACCTGGAAGATCCCCTCCAAACCACTCACCATCCTGATTTGGGAATATATTGCCGTTCCTTCACTGTCACTGGGTCAAAATCCTGGAACTCCCTCCCTAACAGCACTGTGGATGTACCTACGCCACATGGACTGCAGCAGTTCAAAAAGGCAGCTCATCAGCACCTTCTCAAGGGCAATTAGGGATGGGCATTAAATGCCCACATCCCATAAATGTATTAAAAAAACAAACTTTCCACTGCTGTGTCAATTGCCACAATGTTCATGTTCATATTTTTGCACATACTTTTAAATTCATCATTGCCCAATTCGCTCCCCCCCCCACCACCACTCCCACCCCCACTTGTCAGTTAGGAATTTAGCCAGTGCTCCCAATCCAGTTCCTATCCATTTTTCCATTTTCTTACCCACAATTACCTTTTTTGCCTTTACTATATATTACAATTGACAGACTAAACTTAGTTATCATGACTATGAAGTGTATGAGAAAAAATGTTTTTATCCTTATCCCATACCTTCAAGTCCATTGCTACAATTTCAATAACGTCTCTTGCTAATTGGATTCTCAGGACAGGGCGTGATGGTGTCCTCCTTTTTCTTTACATATATCACATTTGCATTTATCACTGATCTCTTCTATAAGTTTAGTATATTCATCATCTATTACACCTGCATCCTTTAGTAGGATTTTTAACCTATGCTGAGATGGATGGGTAAACTGACGGTTTAGTTTTAAAACAACTTGTTTTTTTCCCCTTTAAACTCCTACCCCCTGGTGTCATCAACACTTTAACATTGTGATTACAAATTTTAGGCCTTGTTAAGGAGATACAATAATATCCTGATTTGTGTAAACTGTAAATTTACAGTTTTCCCCAAAATAATTGCCTTACCGTGTTCCATATCTAATTTCATTTGAGCCTCTTTCATAAATGGCTTACTCAACAGTAAGGGTATTTCACTGGATACTATATCTGTGCTGATAAAATGGTTTACCCCAGTTATTTTACATGGAATCACTACTCTTTTTCATGAATTTAATGTGTTATCATCCCCAAACCTGAAATAAGTACAACTTTCCTTAACCTTAACCTTAACCTTACTTTGGTCTTCACTATTTAGAGAATCCAGGTAACACATTAATCAATCCACTCCACATACCATGGATGTGCACCCACTGTCTAACACAGCACAATTGAATGAGTCTGCAACTAGAAAACACATTATCGACTAAAGCTTCTGGTGACCAGTACAATTCCTTCTGGCAGATCAGTATCATCATCTTCCCCTTCCATGTTATGTGTCATTTCAAAAACCTCGTTATTCTGTTTCAGACAATTCATTGCAAAATGATATTTCAAGTCCCATTTGAAACACCTGTTGACTATTCCTCAGATATTTCTATGGTTCATTCTCCTACCATAGTTACCCAATTCCTGTCATCTGTTAGAGCTACCGAAAGGGTGTTTATCCTCATTGCTTTTGGTTGTGGCTCTTCTTTCATATTGATCCGTGCACTCAATAACCAAACTGTCTTGAAATGCTGCCAGTATTGAATTCTCCATCTATTACATTACTGAAGGTTCCACTTGGGCCACATTGGAATGTTTCCCCAGAATTTTTTTAAAGCTTCAGCATCTGTTCCAAAAGCATATGTCTTTCTGAGAATCTAATTCCAGTCAAGGCCTATCCATATTTAATAATTAGCACAATCCAGCAATTTGAAAGAAAGCACTGAATTAGGGATCTCCAAATAGAACTTCTGCACTCTTGTATATAACCTCTTAAATTCCATGATATGTTCTTCTATGGAATAACCAACCAAATTTATCAAAGTCTGACCATGCCTTTTATGCATTTAACAAGTCATCTTTCTAATAAATTTTGTCCTTACATTTTAAGACATTATCTAAACCTTAGTGTCCAAATGGTGAGCCTCTAGCTCCAAAAATACTTTGCAACTGACCCTGCTTCTGATGGGAAGCGAAATTGCCAACGCTACACTTTTCCTTTTTTTTTGGTAAGGATGTAACCCACATCCATGTATCTGCTTTATTCTTCCAATGGTCATAAGGTTTAGCTTCACAGAACTATGGTGGAAAATCATAACCTGATACCTTCCACTTGATTTCAGCCAAAATAACACCAATTACAACCATCTGCCTGAAAATATATCTTAGTTTCCAAAATAAAAGCAAAATACTGCAGATGTTGGAAATCTGAAACAAAACAGAAAGTGCTGGAAAAACTCAGTAGGTCTAGCAGTATCTGTGGAGAGAGAAACAGAATTAACATTTCGAGTCCATATGACCTTCTTCAGAGCTCGTACGGACTCGAAACGTTAACTCTGCTTCTCTCTCCACAGATGTTGCTAGACCTGCTGAGTCTTCCCAGCATTTTCTGTTTTTGTCTCTAATTTTCCAATTTTCACCTTTAGGCCAACCGTCCTCTGCTACCAATGTTAAGAGGATCCAGGCTGGGATGGTGAAGTCAAAATCAAGACAGAGCTTTTATTTATCAGAGGAATTTATTGACTTTGTTCAGCCTCAACACTTCTCTCTCCCCAGTATCCCAGCTATTCACTTGTTATACTCTTTTGATGTAACAAACACAAATCTCCCCTATTCATATCATATATGCTCAAAGTAATTAGTTAAACAATGCCCTTCACTTGTCTATCTTAACAACATATTTAACATACTATTAACATGTAATACTCTCATTTTTGTCTGTCCTTTAAGTTCTTGTATTTGCTGTTTTAAGGCCATAACCTTTTTTTAAGCTTACTAATCAACAGAAACCTGATTAGCAAGTAAAGTTAAAGATAACCCTAAGATGTTTTACCAATACATTAATGCTAAAAGGTTAGTTAAGGAAAAAGTGGGACCTGTCAGAGATGAAGATGGAAACTTGTGTGTAGATGCAGGGGCTGTGGGAAGGGTTTTGAATTAATATTTTGTCTCCATGCTGACAGAGGAAAGGGAGGATGTAGATATAGTTGCCCAGGAGGAACATTGCGAGGTATTGGACGGGATAGTCATAAAGAGAGAGGAAGTACTCAAAGGGTTGAAATCCTTGAAAGTTGATAAGTTACCAGAGCCAGATGGATTGTTTCTGAGGCTGCTGAAGGAAGTCAGGGAGGAGATAGCAGATGCTCTGAGGATGAGTTTCCCATCTTCACTAGAAAAAGGGAAGGTACCAGAGGACTGGAGAAATGTAAACATACTTCCACTGTTTAAAAAGGGATCAAAGGAAATGCCAAACAATTATAGGCCAGTTAGTATTCCATCAGTGGTGAGCAAATTAATAGAATCAATCCTGAGAGATAGGATTAACTGTCATGTGGAAAGGCGTGGACTAGTCAGGGATGGTCAGCATGGATTTGTTAAAGGAAGATCTTGCCTCACAAATTTGATTGAATTCTTTGAGGATGTGACAAGAAGGGTTGATGAAAGTAGTGCAGTGGATGTTGTGTACATGGATTTTAGCAAGGCATTTGACAAGGTCGCACATGGCAGATTTGTCAGGAAAGTAAAAGTCCATGGGATTCAGGGTAATGTGGCAAACTGGATAAAAGGTTGGCTTTGTAACAGGAAACAAAGGGTAATGGTCGATGGATACCCTTGCAAATGGAAAGTTGTCTCAAGTGGTGTTCCACAGGGCTCGGTGTTGGGACCCTTGCTGTGTGTGTTATATATTAACGATTTGGACGTGAATGTGGGGGGCATGATTGGGAAATTTGCAAATAACATAAAGATTAGCCAAGTAGTGGATAGTGTAGAGGATAGCCATAATCTCCAAAACGATATAGATGGGTTGGTGGAGTGGGCGGTAAAGTGGCAGATGGATTTTAACATAGAGAAGTGTGAGGCCATACATTTAGGGAGGTCAAACAGTTACAGGGATTACAAAATAAATGGGAATATACTAAGAGGGGTAGATGAAGTGAGAGGTCTTGGCATACAAGTGCACAGGTCCCTGAAGGCAGCAGTTCAAGTAGACAAGGTTGTAAATAAGGCATATGGAATACTCTCCTTCATTGGCAGAGGTATAGAATATAAAAGTAAGGATATAATGTTGGAATTGTATAAAACACTGGTGAGGCCACAACTGGAGCATTGTGTGCAGTTCTGGTCACCACATTAAAGGAAGGACGTAATAGCTCTGGAGAGAGTGCAGAGGAGGTTTACAAGAATGTTGCCAGGGTTAGAAAAGTGTAGTTATGAGGAGAGATTGGATAGGTTGGGTTTATTTTCCTTAGAACAAAGAAGGCTGAGAGGTGACTTGATTGAGGTGTATAAAATTATGAAGGGAATAGATAGAGTGGACAGAATAAAATTGTTTCCCTTGATGGAGAATTCTAGAACCAGGAGACATAGATTCAAGATAAGTGGCAGAAGGTGTAGGGGGGACATGAGGAAGAACTTTTTTACGCAGAGGGTAGTGGGTGTCTGGCATTCGCTGCCCAAGTTGGCGGTAGAGGCAGAAACTTTAAACTCTTTTAAAAAGTACCTGGATCTGCACCTAAAGTGCTGTAAGCTGCAGGGCTATGGGCCGGGTGCAGAAAGGTGGGATTAGAAAGGGCACCTGGGTGTCCTCGGGCTGGCATGGACAAGATGGGCCGAATGGCCTCCTTCTGTGCTGTAACTTTTCTATGGTTCTATGGTTCTAACTCTTCATAAGACCATAAGACATAGGAGCAGATATTAGGCCATTCGGCCCATCAAGTCTGCTCCGCCATTCAATCATGGCTGATAAGTTTCTCAACCCCATTCTCCCGCCTTCTCCCTGTAACCTTTGATCCCCTTACCAATCTAGAACCTATCTATCTCGGTCCTAAATACACTATCCTAATGTATCTTCCTCTCTAATTTGTAACATTCCACAACCAGAATACCTCAAAGCCTAAACATTAATTTACCTGTCTCAGAAGCTGTCCTTTTAGTTTTATTCCTTCTGCTTGCTCTCTTTTAGATTGATTATATTATCTCAGGTGCTTTTTAAAAATTTTCCTACTTACTAGTGCCCCCCTTTAATTTTGATTACATGTTTTAAAACATAATGAAGTTACTAAGTAAATACTTACAAAGATTAAACATAGATAAGGATAGAAGATACTAATAAAGATGAAATTCAGTTCAGTCCTTTAAGATGTTGTTGTAGGCCCATAGCTTGCAGTTGAAGTGTTGGTTGTCTGGAGTGATGGGTTGATATTGAAGAGTTGTTCTCAGCAGCTGCGATGGCTTCTGTGATCAAATAGTCAGAGGTTGCCCTTGTAGGTGGACTCAGCAGGTCAGCAGGTTTTTGGGAGAGAGAGGAGGTCTCTTGTTCCTCAGTAGTTAGCACTTGCAGATTGCCTGGACTCTTTCGACAGAACAGCACTTGATTTCGAAATCCCTTTCTCTGTGACTCCCGGTGGCAGAGAGACAGCCATCTCTCACATGCAGTTCACAGTTATTTCAGCTGAGAGCTGTGGGCTGGAACTGTCTTCCAGAGGTCCCCTGGGCTCTCTTCCTAAAATGGCTGTTCACAGCCAGACTTTATACAGTTCAAAGCTCAAAATGGCTGTTATCTCAAACTTCCAAATCATGACTCCATGTTAGGTATTATGTGAGCCCAGGTCTGTGCTTAGTCCCATCCATTATTTTTTAGCTGAAATAATTCACCTTTTACATGTCTCAGCTGTTAACTTAAATGGCTCCTATTCTTCCAGGCTTATTGAGAAAGGAAAGAGCTATTCACTCCACCCGTGAAGCCATTGTCAATGAGTTTCTGTTTATTCTTGTGGAAATGTGCATTAAATTTCAAATGCCTTCACATGTCTGGATAATTCTACTTGGAGCCTTATAGAAGCTTGACAGACATGACTAGTTGTAAAAGGTCGGGTGATCTATGGCAGCCATTTTTAAGGTTCCATGAGTCCATTTAAAAGAAAGATTAGCTTTTCTTTACAAAATCCAAAATATGACAACTACACACTTGTGACACCTTGCATTGGCAGACTCCTTTATTAACTTACACACAGATGCTGCCTTACAGCTTAAATCCTCCATTGTCCACTTTGAATATCAATTTTTTAGCTGCATTCCTTTAAAAATGTATGCCTTTTTATGTTGGCCTTGTTAAAAAGAATTCTGGATTGCCTGCTGCTGCTTAAATGCAGCCTGGAGTTCTTAAAGAGGAGGTGATCAGTTGACAGTGCATAACTCAATGCAGCATCAGAGATATACCCAAAGGCAGTGGGGAAGAAGAAGGTGGTCCTGTTTGTTTCGGATGGGTGACAGTTGCTTTAGCAAATTAGTAGGGCAAAGTTAAACAGTAGCAGTGCAGAAAAACAGCTGTGCAGGTCAATAGCAGCAGCACATTGTCTGCAATGAATAAAAATGTAATGATCTTACCAGAATTACCGAGGTAAAACCTTCTTCGTATCTCTCTACACAGCCCTTCAGCAATTTCACTTCTCCCTCCCCTGGTTTCTAAGCTTCTCCTCCAATCACAGCAGAATATTTTCCTACACCTCCACTCACACATTCAACACCTGTCACTGCCCTCACTACTACTTCCTCCTCTTGCCTATATTTGATGTTTCTTTCTTTTATCCTGCACACTATGCCAAGCTGCCTCACACACTCTAAAACTCTGCAACAGGGCACACCCTAACCCATTCCAATTCTTCTTGCAGGAATAGCTAGCCCACAGAGTGAAACTTTAAGAATGGAAGGTGGTATTGCTACATTGCCACCTCTGACTCCAATGAAGAACATGGTTATCGACATTCGTAACAGAGAGAGGGCACACAGCTTTGGAGATGGTGAGGCTGGAAGTCAGCAAGATATTTGTGCATTTTCCCTTCTATTTCCCATTCCACTTAACTCTTTCACTCATACACACATAGCACGATAACTTAGGGCAGGATTTTTGAGTCGTCAGGCGGGTGCAGTGGGCAGGCCTGGGAGCGGTCGGGAAATGGGCCGCCGCCTGCGATTGGCCCCCACGATTTCATGCTGGCTGGCCAATTAACAGCCAGCGTGAAACACGCACTGAGAGGCTCGGGGCTGCTGGAGTGGGGGCGGGAAGAGGGCGAGCGCTGATATCAGCGCAGGCGTCGGGGAGCGCGCAATGAAAAGCTCCCTGAAGGCAGACAGTTGCCTCAGGGAGCTGAAGAATTGTAAAATCTAAAATAAATATTTGGAAATTCTGAAAAAAAATGTCCCCACATAGGACTCACTCACATGAACATGCACATAATAAAAACTATGTCAAAACGTTTTTATTTTTTCTTTAATGTCGGTAGACTCATACCGCCCGTGGATGAGGTTTCCTCAACAACCCAAAGGCCGCCTGGCCGATTCGCCCACCCACCAACTGTAAGGTTGGACAGGCAGTGAAAAATAGCCCTTAATTAATAAATTAATGGCCTTAATAGGCCTCTTAATTGCTGGCAGGCGCGCTGCCGACTCTCACGTACACCCGTGACCAAAATATCGCGCGAGTGTGCGATGACTTTGGGATGCTCACTTGACGTCATCACATGCTATTTTATGCCTGATCGGGTGGGGTGTGTGCCTGCCCACAGGACGTAAAATTCTGCCCTTGGTTCTACATTGCCGCTTTGCACATTTGCTATTGCTTATACTGGCCATACACGCTAATCCTTGTCCCTCAGCACTTTCCTAGGACCTTCAGCTCATTGAGACACTGCACACGGAGAGAAAGGGAAATACCTCCTGATGATACAACATCACTGGCTCTTATCCTTTCAAGCACTAGCACAGATATTGGCACCTTATGTTGCATACCTGGGCAGTTAGTTAGTAAATTAAAGCAGCCTTCACAGTGTGATTCACTGTGCATATGTGAGCAAAGTGAATGCAAATGGAAAGCACAGCTGAAAAAAAGAGGCCTGTTCTTTCCTGCTATTGATTTGTTGCTGTTTTTAAAATAGGTACACCCACATGGACTTCTCTTTAGTCCTTGAGAACAATTCCAGATAACAGTAAGCTATTAAGTCCTAGACATGCATGTACACATATGGAAATGAGACCAAAAGAAGAAATATTTGCTTTAAAGTGAACAGCCATATTAGTCAACGATTGGAACGATGGCAAAATGGGATCTGGCTTTGTAGAATTAAACAAAAAAGGGTTTGATATTGTCAGGCCAGTGTTGGCATGAAGATATTAAATTTTTTAAAAACTGTATCCCTTTTAAAATGGACTCTGATAGAACTGTAAGAGGCTGCCAAGTGGTCACCTGACTTTTGCGACTTCAACACCCCAGCAAGCTTTCTGGAAAGTTCTAAATTTGATTATAATGGGCAGGGGTCTCCCTTGAATAGACGTGCCTAAACACTACTCTTCCATTGAATTTCATACTTCCTATTGTCAAGGGCTTGCTGCAAAACACAGGGACAATAAACTCTCAGACTCTCTGACTCCACGTCTGCCATGTAACAAAGGAGAGCTGTTGAGTACCACAATGAAGTGCTAAAGACCACTACCTACCTTCTATTGTATAGCAATGGCTTTTTGACCATGTGACTGAAACTCCTGCTTCAACTATGAAAGACCATAATTTACCTCTGTCGTGTACCAATGGCCATTCATCATGTGATCTGTCCTCTGATTTTGAAATCCAAAAGCTGCGGGAGTGCTCAGGCAAGTCTGCAGAACATCAGCAACAACATTGCAGCTGCAAAGAAATGCTGTGCTATCTTGCCTTTTCAAGACCAGTGAGGCTTAGGGCGGAATTGGCCCAGTTTCACATTAAGTGCGGTAATGGGTAGGAAAAAGAGCATTTCCCCTGCCAGCCGCAGTGATGGCTTTTCACGCCATATTGTCCCAATCCCACCTCATTAATCATGTATTTCCAGGAAACACACGGTTTTGACACCATTTGCCTGCCAAAGCATCAACTTGCTGCTTCCTCGCACCGAGTGCCATATTTAAAGTGCAGCCGCGCACACATCTCTCAGTGCTTCCAGCCCAGGACTGCTGCACAGAAGACATGGTCCCAAAAGGCAGGAAAACTGCAGCCTCCCGATTCAATGACATATTCCTGGAATGCCTTTTGGACGCCGTGGAGGCAGACCATGATGTCCTTTACCCCAGCTCTGACCAAAGGAGATCCAGCAATCTTACCACTCCAGCTTGAGAGGCGATGGCAGTGGTGGTCATTGCAAATGCTGCACAGAAGAGGACGGCTATCCAGCGCAGATAGACAATGAATGACCTCATCCGTGCCGCCAGGGTAAGGCACCCTTCTCGGCTCTCAAAATTCACACACTCAAGCCCATCACACATTCACTGGCATCTCACTCACTGCCAGCTCAAGGGACATCACCACCCATTCTCACACACCCACCCTCACATGTCCATCTGGCTTCATCTCCTCTGGAGACTGCATCCTCAGCCCTCACCATCTTGAGGCCACTTTCACAGATCAGCTTGTGCCCCCACACACACCCTGGGATACGGTCTTCCCCAGTACAGCCCTCGCCCTGCAGCCTCTTCCCTTGCCTGAGGCCACTTCTCTCCCTTCGCCAAGCAAGCCCTTGCCCTGCAGCCATTGAAAAGCCACCCCTGCCTTACAACTGGTCTGGTAGATAGAGTCCAGCCCGTGCGCCCCCCTAAAAGTGATGTGGTGCTGTCTGCAAAGCCTGGTGCTGATGATAATGAGTGTTGCCCGAAGCAAGGTAGTCAAACCAACCTCAAAATCCTGAGCCAAGTGCAGCTCTCCAGGTGCTCGTTGCTTATGTACAATTGTGAAACACATCAGTGTGATGTGCTCGGATGATCCAGCGTGGAGGGAATGATTCTGGCAAGATGTATTACAATGACATTCCTGACATCTGATGGCCAGAAATGTGGGCTGCCATTGACGGGCAGAGCGGACGATCGTAAACTGGTTTCACAACGTCGTGAAACCGACTTTTGGCCTTCTCGCCATATTGTCTGCTCACACCGCCAAACACGCCCGCCACCAATGGCACAGAAAAGTCCGCTTTTAAAATCTTTTCAAAGCCTCCTCCAAACTGTCTCAAATACCACCGAGTTCGCCTGTAAGAATTTGGACCTCCGGTTAGTTACAACAGCCATCAGGGCCTATCTACACAACCTGCTGAACAGTCTTTACTTTGAAGAAATCCTGCAGTTAATCCGGGTTTGACCCCAGCCATCTGAAATCACCTGAACTTCAATCCCACAGTAGGTAAAGCTCCCTCCATCACTGGACTCTTAAAGACATGTGAATTGTTATCTATTCAGTTTGATTTCAATATTTGTAGAAGTGTTCTACTGTCTTTAATTGTATCTTGCTTGGGCATGTGTTCTGCTATTGACATAGCGATAGATCTTTCCAGGTTCAGTGTGTTTGTGAATAAATAATACCCCTATTTAAACCCATAAAAGGTTGCTGCTGATGACTTTTAAATTGAACGCTCACTAACGGGGTTTGGGAACACGCATCAACCTTATCAAAATTAAACTACACTGATTACAGAGAGAAGGGAAAGGGAACTGGGAGTTTCAGTCTGTCTCTCTTCCCCTGTCCGTAACAGTATCTAAATCACATGGTTTTTGAAAGCGAGATTCCCAGAGATCAGAGAGGCTTTGATAAAACTGGAAAGAGTTCAAAATGTTAATGGTGTATTAATTGTGTGTTTAATTGCATGCAGGTAGTGGGCATTAACTGGAATTCACTTGTCCTCCTATATATATATATAGGATTAGATTGAATCTCTGTTCATTGGTTTGTAAATGTAGGCTTGTACAGTCTTCATAAATAACAGCTTATATTTGTGCAATGACTTGGATTTATTTCTATCCTTCACGCCTGGTTATCTGCAGTGTGTCACAAAAGGTTAAAGGAAAGAATAATTGTGAAGCTGACAAAAGTGTTAAGAGTGGGACTTCTAAGTTTCAAAAGTTTAGCTAGTTGCTGGCAGTTGTTTAAGCGTGTATTCCTTGTATTTAAGATTTGAAATTCTAAGAACAAAATATGTGCGTTAGTTATATCTGAAGTGACCCAACATGAAATGGGTGGATTGGGGATGAGGAGAGGGCAGAAAAGGAAAAATATGAGAGCCATGAAAGGAGATTCAACAATGGAAAAACAAGCTTTCCAGAGTGAGCAAGATGGCCAATTGTCCTAAGAATATCCCAAAGAATAAACCTGCATGAGCTGAAGAAATGTGGTTATTACACCGACAGGTTTATCTACAATCTGCTAAACGGGATTTTAATCTGATTTGATAGATTGCTTTTCAAAACTGTTAACGTGCCAGCCAATAAACCAACCTAAAATTTCTGTGCCGACTCTGTGTCAATCTTGGACATTTGAGTTTATGTTAAATTATGTGACGTGGAGCCCAACTGATGCTGTAATACACTGCCGTTTGTCCCATAAGATTTCTAATTTAATCAATGACATATGCTCAAATAGGTTCCATACTCTTCAACAGCATTTTAACACTAATTAATCATGTTGTAAAAAGTGAGCTAATAAAGAAATATTAGTTGATGATTTTATCATCAGTTTAACAAGAAGAGATTAATTTATTCATTTCATGTTACGCTGCACGTTATATGTTCAGTAGGTCTCACATCAACAGCCTTGCCCTCATCAACCATCTCTGTTACCTCTCGAATACTCCAGCAAGCTAGTTAGACACGATTTTGCTTTAAGAAATCCATGCTGACTCTTCCGAATCAATCTACATTTTTCCATGTGACTACTAATTCTATCCCGAATAATTGTTTCTAGAAATATTCCAAAGGACAATGTAAAGGACTCGATGGGAGTCATATGTCACATGGATGATGGCCTGATCCATGGATCCACTCAAACAGAACGTGACACTAGAGTGCGAGTTGAGCTGTGATGCCTAGAAGAAGCAACAACAAATGTGAATTCTCGTAACCAACTGTCAAGTTCCTTGGGCATATTGTGGATGTGTCCGGTGTCAGAGTTGATCCACAGAAGACCAGAGCAATCAAGAAGTTTCCAGATCCTTGCAATGTGACTGAGCTCCAGTGATTCATACCTATAGTAAACCAAGTTGGGAAGTTCTTGCCCAACCTAGCTGTCATCAATGAGCCACTACATCAGCTGTTACAATGGGGCAATACATGGTGCTGGGAAGGAGCATAACAGAAGTCTTCTGAGGCAATCAAATGTTGATATCGCCTGATATTTTAGCTCACTATAACCCAGAACAACCCACTATCATTGCTGCAGATGTATCTTCTGCTGGACTAGGAGCAGCACTCTTTCAGATACAGACAGCTGGAAAGTGTAGACCAGTTTGAACTTCATCTGCCACCTATCTGCCCACTCCACCAATGTGTCAATGTCCTTTTGAAGTTGTACATTGTCCTCCACACAGTTTAAAATTCTCCCAGGCTTTGTGTCATCCACAAACTTTGAAATTGTCCCTTGCACACCAAGATCTAGATCATTTGTATATATCAGGAAAAGCAAGGGTCTCAATACCTACCCCTAAGGAACTCTACTACAAACCTTCAATCTTCTTCCGCCACCCTTAATCCTTCCAGTCTTACCTCTTCCTCCAGCCTCACCTCCTCCTCCAGCCTTAATTCTTCCTCCAGCCTTACTCTTTATTTGCTTCGCAAAAACCAGAGAAAAGTTCAAGAAATTCAACACAAGTACAACTTCTTGTGGCACTGGAGCATGTACAATGCTATCTGGTGACGGAAGACGACTGAGTGCGTTGGCATTTGCAAAATGCATACCAGGATGGTGCATAAAGGTATCCTCATATGCCGATAAAATCAAAGCCCAACATTGAATTCTGGCTGAGGCTATTGAGTGAATGGCTTTATCATCACTAAGTAAATCCATTAGTGGTTTATGGTCTGACACAGTGGTGAAATGTCGACTACACAGGTACTGATGGAATTTCTTCACTTCCAATATTACTGATAAACTTTCCTTTCCAAGTTGTGAATTATCCTTCTCAGCTGTGGAGAGAGTACTTGAGACATAGCCAATTGGCCTTTCTGATCCCATTTCTGTCTTTTCTTTTTCTGTTTGCCAGAGAGTTTTGTCTCATCCTTCATTTTGATTTCACAGTCGGCCAAATTTCTCTCTGGTGAAACCTTAACTTGGTTCATTTTGGTGGTTGAGCTACCCATGTCTTCATTATCCACTCGCATCTTGGAAAGTTCCACGACTTTTCCTTCTAATGCCTCTTTTGTTTCAATTAGCTGATTCTTCTGCTCTTCTGTCTCCTTCTTGTACCCCTTGGCTTCATCCTGGAACATTGAACATTGTTAAGTCTTTTCTGCCATCTGTTTCTTCAGTTTGTTCAGAGTGACATATATTCGTTTTGTTTCTTTTCATGATTTTCCTGTGGAAGCAACTCTCACCTGAAGGATCCTTGCTACCTATGAAGGTCCTTCAATTCTCCTAATTTATTCCAAGATACACCGTCATAATCCCTTATCAACTCAGGAATTCTTCCTGTTCTTACTTGGAATATTTCTGACCAGTTGAGCTTAATTTTGTGTAATCAATCGCAGCCCGGAAGACTAGGTCCTTCACCTGTTACAATGGTCACTGGAAGCTGGGCTATCCATTGCCTATAGGACACAGGTACTGTGGTGATGCCTTTTACCTGTATTGACTCTCCAGTGCATGTCTTCAGCTGAGCCATGGTTTGCTCCAGATTCAGTGGCTGAGTACCTTCATTTAGTTATTTAAATGTGTGTTCTTCCACCACTATGGTTGAGGCTCCCATATCTACCTCCATGACTAGAGGCTTCCCATTTACTTGAAAGGTGATAGTTATTGGCTCAGTTTTTACTGCTTTGACATTGTATAAGGAATAGATATCAGTATTAGCAGCTTCTGGTTCTGTTACATTGTGCACTTCAGTCAGCTTGGTGACCTGTCTGATTGGCTGTCTTGATTTTGCCCTGCATTGCTTTATTACATGCCCTTTTTTGTGGCAGAAGTGGCATTCTTCCTCTTTAAATCTACAGGATTCCAGTACATGGTTACCCGAGCATTGGTAACAAATTAATTTCTGAATCGCTGGCGTGATGCGTCCACTAGGCCTTTTCATTTTTCGAGCAGCAAAGACTGTCTCTTGTTTCACTGCTGTCTCTGGTTTTTGCGCCACGCTCAGCGGTACGTTCCCATCCCAACTGAAGAATGGCGCCATGTTGCACACTCTGCAGAGCCTGTGAATCCCTCTCGGCACTTTCCACTGCTAGTACTATTTCCATGACGCACTTCATATTAACTTCTGCATGCACATTCTGCATGCTGAATGGTGTGGTTGTGTATGCCACAAACCAACTGGTCCCACAACATGTCATTGAGTGTATCTCCGAAGTTGCTGTGCTCAACTGTTTCAACTTCACTATTAAAGTTGCAATGGACTCACCCGGGGCCCTTGCTCTGGAGTTGAGCTTCAACCTCTGCATAATTACTGATGGCTTCGGCTGAAAACGCATCTTCGTGAGGTCTACCAGCTCATTAAAAAATTTAGAATTGGGCGCATTCGGGGCCGTCACAATGCAGATGAGGTTATATGTCTTGCTCCTGCAGGCACTTAAAAGAATTACTTTCTGCTTCTCCTCCGTTGTTATTTCATTCACCATGAAATAAAAACCTAGGCACTCTGTGTACTGGCTCCAGTCTTCCATGGACAAGTCATCAGGGTCAATTCCGCCGAAGTATGGCATGACTGGTGAGTAACTTTTCTGTCTTTCTTTAAAGTTGATGTATTCACATTCACAAGGCAAGGTGCAGCGTAAGAGGTATTTATCCTCGTCACCAATTGTAAATTTGATGTACCGGAGAGGTTTCTTACTTGAAACAAATAACTTTATTACCGAGCTCTTTTAGAAGCTGCATGCTTGAACCAGGTCCACAACTAGAAATCTCTGCCCCTAAGATTACCTGTGCTTAGGCTTGATTCATCAGTACAATCATGTGTCCCTCAAAGGCAGTAGGAAAGGTTATACCTACAATCATTACAGACCTGTGCAACATGGCGCCGTTCTTCAGTTGGGACAGGAACCTATCACTGAACGCAGCATTGACCTTTAGGGGCACTGGCAGGGGATGCCCTCCCAGTCCATGGGGCATTAGGTCATCCTGCAGAATGTGGCAGATATGATCCACCACATGCCCTGACAAGCACAGGCGTGCGCAGCATTGTCTTTTGCTCATCTCCAGATAGGAAAGTCTTCTTCCATAGACCCTTGGCCTCCAGCAGATGGGCCTAACCCCTCATCCTCTGGGTTTTGCTGGGTCTCCTATGGACCATGGACCTCAGACCAGGCCTCCCCTCAAAGCTGCGCTAGGTGGTGCTGGGCCCTTCTCCTCCTCAATCAGATCACTCCTATCAAGAAGGCAGCATCGAGCACAGAAATAGTAGAACTCACACTCGCAAACAGAAAGCCACTGTCATGCCCTAGAGCTGTGTCTGTGCTACTAGCTTTACACTGATACAGCCGTGCAGCTGAGGTGCCAACTCTCAGATCTAGGTGACCAAGATGCCAACCCTCAGCCTTGATATCTCAACCCCACAGAGGTTGGAAGAGGGTTGGATGCATTCATGAAATGTGCCTCCTTAGCAAAGGCACTCCTACAACCTCTGATCTGATATACTGATTAAGCTCAAATCGCACTTCAGCAATGACTGGTTGCCCTTTGGTCCATTATACATGCCATTTGGAGAAAGCACATTAGAGATTTTCATTGATGATCTGGCAGACATGCAGCATCTGTACTTCCTTAATGGTTGCCTGCATTTTCCATTCCTACATACCTCTCAGTTAATACTGAAATGGAGCAACTGTATTGTGAAGCCAATGATGCCTGCAGTCTCCCATTAAAACGCAACAAAAGGCAGTGGCTCCAATTGGACCTTCTCAAGGAAGTCTTCCTCTTTTCTCTCAGCTCTGACTCTATTGCAATATTTTGACTCTAACAGTTTGAGGGTGCCCCCTGAAAGGGCCCCTTAGTCCAGCCGTGGGCTCCTCCCACACTGCCTCAGATCCCTTCCATACAGATTCTTTTCCAGTTTTGACTTTAAACTGCACAGTAACTTTCGGGTTTCAAGATGGTGGTGCTGCATTTCTACTTCGAGACCAGCTTCGATCCTCCCCCTTTCAGTGTTCAAGTATCTCCAATTTTCCTGGAACCTCATGATGTGCAGGTAGAGCCCCCTCCAGTTATTCTCCAGGCTCCCCCAGTAACCCTGGATCCTATTTCCAGCCCTCCCCCTTGAATCCATCACTGTTGACATCCCTATGCCCAATATGGACCTCACCCCTCCCCACCTCGAGGCGGTGCACATGGTCACATACAGAAGAGATCCTCCCCCCACCCCACAGGAGGGCTTTGTGTACCCCCCCCCCCCCACCCCCTTTATTACACTTTTCCCATTTACAGGTTGCAGAAGCCTCCCTGGACCATGACCATCCCATCTGCAGCCGAGTACTGAGCTAGACAACCGCATCACCACCGACTGTAAGACAATGACCACACTCCAAGCTGTGCCGTATCCCAGTTGAGCATACAGGCCTTGCCCCTCCCTGGAATGGGACTACAACATGCATGCCATGCATTGCCATGTAGCATGGCCCACAAATCCCGAGGGCTGCCTTTCATCTCTCACCCTGACTGAGGTACACAAAGCCTCTGGACTGCCTTCCATCTCGCTGAGTTCTTGGTCCCAGACCAGGAACAATGACTGTCTTTCAATGAGCTCTCCCATTCCTTCATGACTGATCACAACACAGTCTGCCTTCCACCCCATTCCATGAGTCTCTGTGCAACCCATACCTCATGTGCAAGCCTTTCCCTTCCCCCACCTCCATGAGCCTCTGTGCAACCCATCCCTTGTGTGCCACACTAACACAACCTCCTTCCCCCCCAACCAACTCCTATTGCAGAGTCTGTGTGCATCCCCTCCCATTCATACAGTTCGATTCCATTCCACTCCCTTCTCTGTCTATTTCTAGTCTTCCATGATGGGCTCTAACTTCCCCACCCTCAGTCTCTCCTCTGCCTGCCAGTGTCCCCCTCCCTCCAACACCATCATACCCCCATGTCTCTGTCATCCATCCATCCATCCCCCCATCACCGGCCGCAATATTGGTTTCTGTTTCAGAGTGCAACCCTACCTGAGACCTGCAGCACACACTGAGTGTGTGGAGTATGGAGACACCCACCTTGAACAGCCTAGCTCGACACCCGATGCACCCATCGTGAGGAGACTAACTCTAAATCCCCAGCAGTGTGGGGTAACACTGGCATTGTTGAGGAACTGGAACAGCGCTTTTGTAGGTAGGTTTTGAACATTACACTCAACTCAAAGTCATGAGTGAAGTGAGGGTGGACAGCAGCACCCTACTTCTAACTGGTCATGATTTAGACCGGTCTAATTTCCTGCTGGCATGGCACATAATTGGGAAGGTGAAAGTGATTCCAGCAAGTAGCTTTATTTAATGAGCATTCATGGCATGCTGATGCATGGAAATGGTGTTCCCAACATGAATCAGCGAGAAACCCGACCTGCCATCAGGCCGCCATGAAGGTGGTGAGGAGAAAATTCTGAATTGATTTTCCACTGGATCTCGACTCTTGACCTCTCTCTGAATTTTCCACTCCCGCCCACCACAAAACCCACCACTGGTGGGACCAGAAATTCCCGCCCACCATGATACCCACCACTGGCGGGGCCAGAAATTCCCACCCACCACGATACCCACCACTGGTGGGACCAGAAATTCCCACCCACTACGCTACCCACCACTGGCGGGACCAGAAATTCCCGCCCGCCATGATACTCACCATTGGCGGGACCAGAAATTCCCGCCCGCCATGATACCCACCATTGGCGGGACCAGAAATTCCCACCCGCCATGATACCCACCACTGGCGGGACCAGAAATTCCCACCCGACATGATACCCACCACTGGCAGGACCAGAAATTCCCGCCCGCCACGATATCCACCACTGGCGGGACCAGAAATTCCCACCCACCACGATACCCACCACTGGCAGGACCAGAAATTCCCGCCCGCCATGATACCCACCACTGGCGGGACCAGAAAATTCCACCCTACCAATCATCAGCCAATCTGTGCTTCAATAAATCTGCTCTGGATTATACGTAAACCCAATCCCACACCAAAGGGGTTGATGCTTAAGTGGTTCCTGCAATAGCCTAGCAATCCACTTAGTTGCATCAAACCAGGATCAGTGGTTCAAGAACAAAGCCGACAGCCAACACCTCCTCAGGACAGCTATGCATAGGCAAAAAATACTGACCTTGTCAGTAACACCCACATTCTGAGAATCACTTTTTAAAAAGGCTCAGTTCAAGTTCTTCAAGTAACTTAAATCATGTTCACCTTTATCTTGTCAGTCTTGAAGTTTCATATATTTTTTCCAACTTCCAAATAGCTTTCATTGTTATGACAGGATTATTAAGTCAAGGACTACATTGGAGAGACCAAACGCAGACTGGGTGACCGCTTTGCGGAACACCTTCGGTCTGTCTGCAAGCATGACCCAGACCTCCCTGTCGCTTGCCATTTCAACACACCACCCTGCTCTCATGCCCACATGTCCGCCCTTGGCCTGCTGCAATGTTCCAGTGAAGCTCAACGCAAACTGGAGGAACAGCACCTCATCTTCCAACTAGGCACTTTACAGCCTTCCGGATTTAATATTGAGTTCAACAATTTCAGATCATGAACTCTCTCCCACATCCCCACCCACTTTCCGATCCCCCCTTTTCCAATAATTTAGAGTTTTAAAAAAATATATTTTTCTTTTCCCGCCTATTTTTAATTTATTTCGATCTATTGTTTTATCTCCACCTTTCAGCCCATTCGATCCCTTCCTCCCACCCAACCCCCACTAGGGCCATCTGCCACTAGCTTGTCCTGCTTGCTATCCTTAATGTCCCCATTAGCACGTTTCTTAGATAATATCACCACCGTCAACACCCCTTTGTCCTTTTGTCTATGACATCTTTGGCAATCTCTTCTTTGCCTCCACCTATCACTGGCCCTCTATCCAGCTCTACCTGTCCTACCCCCACTCTACCAGCTTATATTCTACCAGCTCATTTCTCTATTTCCTTAGTTCTGATGAAGAGTCATACGGACTCGAACTGTTAACTGTGTTCCTCTCTGCAGATGCTGTCAGACCTGCTGAGTTTTTCCAGGTATTTTTGTTTTTGTTTCAGATTTCCAGCATCCGCAGTATTTTGTTTTTATTTTGTTAAGTCAAGGCCTTCATTGAGAAGTTATGTTTGCTGACTTTGACTTACTTCATCGGTTATTAGACACCTCCCTGCTTTGTTACTATGTTCAAGATATTCAAACTTCAATCTGAGGAGGCACACAAAGGTATCAAATTAATTGTTTTCCTGACAAGAAAATTTGTAATTTGACGTCTTGCTACGCATTGTCACCTAGATTTTGATGCTACTCTCAAGCACTTGGTCTCTTGCTAAATAGATTTCTTTCTGCCGAGCAGTGTAAGGGCTTTTCGCTTCCCAATGTGATAAGTTATTAGTATTTCCCAAGCTAACTCTAGGATTGTGGAAATCATTATTTTGCCTTTTCTTCTTTGGAGTTTCCTGGAAGAGTTGCCATACAGATTGAACTGTCTAAAAGATTTCAGCGATGGTGTTAGGGTTTGTCCAAATTGGAGTATGATTACAATTATTAGCATCCAGTCCTGAGGTTGTCAAACCTTGTGCAAGTGTTGAGTGATTTGTAAAAGCAGATAGCAATCTCTGTCCTTAGAATCTATAGAGAGTGATTAGTTTCATCTTTTTGATCAACTTAACCAGAGCTTTGAAAATTTATTCTTTCCAATACTGCTTTGACCTGCAATTTAGTGCAATCCCAATAATTTTGGTTGACAAGTTACTGATCAAAGCTAACTCGGTTCTATAAAAGGATATTGATTTGTGTTTAGGGATACATGTGTGGCATTTCAATTAAACAGGGCCATGAAGTAAACTATAAGGTAATTCAGAATGCAGCTGATGTTCTCTGCTTATAGTAATTGAAGTTGATGTTTTGGCTAGTGCCATTGTTTCTTAAGTTTATTTGTATAACGTTGTACAGCAAACATTATAATCTAGCTGGTGGGTTGCCAGTAGCATTACTCATGGATCATAGAATGGTTACAGCACAAAAGGAGGCCATTCGGCTTATTGGGCAGAATATTACACTTGGCCTGCGGGCACGCGCCCGACATACTCGAGTGTAAAATGACGCGCAATATTTCATTTGGTGGGCGCCCGCCGATAATTAAAAGGTCTATTGAGGCCATCAATAATCTAATTAAATTCAAATTTACCCTGCCCATCCAATCTAACGGTTGGTGGGCAGACAAAAAGGCCAAACGGCCTTGACATTTTTTAGGAAACCTCATCCACGAGTGGGGTGACGTTTCCTAAAGCAAATTAACATTAAATAAAAACTTTATTTTTGAATTAAAAACATGTCCCAGCTCAAGTGACAGAGTCACATGTGGGGACAAGTTTTATTAAATTTTTATTCTCTTCATTAATTTTTTTTACACAGCGCTTCAATCTCCCTGAGGCAGCTTTCTCGTGCATGCGCGAACTGCGCGCTAGGCCTGGCTCTCCCTCCTCCCCCTGCCCGCACGAGCAGTGCTCAGCACTGCCGCTTGCAATCCACATAGGGTGGTCCTTAACTGGCCCGCCCACGTGAAATCGCAGTGCGGAGCCGATCACCGGCGGCGGTGGGCTTCCCACTACCCCCACCCGCCCCCGCCGACTGCTCCCGCCGACCACCCCCGCCAAGGGCAAAATCCTGCCCATTGTGTCTGTGTTAGCCCTTTGTAGGAGTGCTTGACCTAGTGCCACTCCCCCAGGTTTTTCCCCATAGCCCTGCAGATCTGTGCTTTTCAGATAATGATCCAATTCCCTTTTGAAAACCTCAATTGAATCTGCCTCCACCACACTTTCAGGCAGTGCATTCCAGGTCCTAACCACTTGTTACATAAAAAAAAATTCCTCATAGCTCCATTACTTTTTTTTCTGCCAATTACCTTAAATCTGTGCCCTCTGGTTCTCCATTCTTCCACCAATGGGAATGGTTTCTCTTTGTCTACCCTGCCCATGCCTCCATCAAATCTCCTCTCAACTTTCTCTTCTCCAAGGAGAACAATACCAACTTCTCCAATCCACCTATGTAATGAATTTTCTCATCCCAAGAACTATTCTCATGAATATTTTCTACACTTTCTCTAATGCCTTCACATCCTTTCTAAAGTGTGATGCCTAGAACTGGATGCAATACTCTAGTTGAGGCTGAACCAGTGTTTTATACAGGTTAACATGACTTTCTTGCTTTTGTACTGTATGCTCCTATTATAAAGCCCAGGATGCCATATGCTTTATTAACTGCTCTTTCAACCTGTCATGCCAGCTGCAACAATTTGTGCACATATAGACCGAGGTCCCTCTGCTCCTGCGCCCTTTATTTTAGATTCCCTCTCTGCGTTCTTCCTACTAAAACAAATCACCACACTTCTCTGCAGGGAAAGGCCTTTCTGTTGCATGTTAAACCTGTATAAAATATTGGTTCGGCCTCAACTGGAGTATTGCATCCAGTTCTGGGCACCACACTTTAAGAAGGATGTGAAGACATTAGGGAGAGTGCAGAAAAGATTCATGATTATAGTTCCAGGTTTGAGGAACTTCAGTTATATAGGACAGAATTTTGCCTTCGGATGGCATGCGGGCCCCACCAGCTCAGCAGTGGGCGGACAGCCGACCCCCGCCACCGAAACGGGGCCCGCCGCCATTTTGAGTGGGCGGGCCAATTAAGGCCTGCCCGACAGGAAGCGCTATGCACTTCCTGTGCTGGGGGGCAAGGAATTCCCCATCTATCAAAGTGTGCTCTTTTGCGTATGCACGTGAAAAAGCGCACTGCTCCCTGAGGCAAAGTCCTATCTCAGGGAGATTCGTGACAAGTAAGTAAAGTCTAAAAATAGATAAATATTGAAATTACTAACATGTCCTCCTCATGTGATGGGACATGTTAATAATAAACACATAAAATTTATTAAATGTTTAAAAACAGACATGAAACTTCATCCCGCTAGTGGATGAAGTTTCATGAATAATCTGGAGCCCGCTGGGGCTCCTGGCCTGCCCACTGGCCTTAAACTTGGACAGGCAGCTCTTTAATGATCTTAATTAGCCTGTCAATGGCCTCAATTGGCCATTGACAGGTGGGCGGGTGGGCAGCTGATTTCGCTGTCTGCCCGCCTTCCTAAAAATTTAAAGGGACCGGGATGACGTTGGGGATTCCTCCCATAGATTAGAGAGTTGGGACTGGTTTCCTTGGAGGAGAAGGTTGAGAGGAGATGTGATAGAGGTATTCAAAATCATGAGGGGTTTGGACAGAGTAGATAGGGAGAAACTGTTCCCGCTGGTGGAAGGATCAAGAACTAGAGAGCACAGATTTAAAGTAATTGGCAAAAGAAGCAATGGCGACATGAGGAAAAACTTTTTCTCACAGCGAGTGGTTAGGATCAGGAATGCACTGCCTGAGAGTGTGGTGAAGGCAGGTTCAACTGAAGCTTTCAGAAGAGAATTGGATCACTTTCTGAAAAGGGGAAATATGTAGGACTACGGGGAAAGGCAGAGAAGTGACGATAGGTGAATTGCTCCTTCAGAGGTCCAACATCCTTCTGCGCTGTAATCATTCTATGATTTTGTAAGAAATGCTTATAGCTTTAGAGAACCAGGGCTAGATCTTCCCTCCAGGTACAGGAAACAGAGGCTAGGACTGTTATATCCTCCCGGGGGTTACAGTGCTATTCCCCACCATGGCCAATTAACGACTAGCGTGCAGGCTCACCATCTAATTAAGGTCGACTGGCAGACTCTCAGGGCAGGATTTTATGTCCCATGGGCAGGCGCACGCCCGACCTGATCGGGCATAAAATAGCGCACGATAACGTCGGGTGAGAGTCCCGACATCATCGCACGATTGCGTGATATTTCAGTCGGCGGGTGCACGCCAAAGTCGGCAGCACACTTGCTGACAATTAAGAGGCCTATTAAGGCCTATTAATCAATTAATTAAAAGCTATTTTTCGCTGCCCGTCCAATTTACAGTTGGCGGGTGGGTGAATTGGCCAGGCGGCCTTTGGATTTTTTAGTCATCCACGGGCGGGGTGAGTTTTTTCCAATATCAATTTTAAAAAAATGTTTTGACAGCATTTTTACTATGGGCAAAATTTTTACCTCAGCTGGGAGGCACGTGCCCGACTTGCTCGAGCGTAAAATGTCACGTGTTGACGTCGGGTGAGCATCCCAATGCAGTCGCACGATATGTCGGTCAGTGGGCACGCCCCGGAGTCGGCAGTGTACATGCCGACAGTTAAAAGGCCTATTAAGGCCTTGAACAAGGTAATTAAAAGAAATTATTCGCTGCCAGTCCACCTTACGGCTGGCGGGCAGGTGAAAAGGCATTTTTTAGGACAGCTTATCCATGGGCGGGATGAGGTTTCCTAAATGAAAATAAAATAAACATTTTAAAACTTAATAAGATGTTTTACAACATTTTTAATTTCTTTATTTTTTTCTTCATCTCCCTGAGGCAGCTCAGTGCAATGAGATTCTCAAGCGCACACTCGTGCGCACACGCCAAGTTTGCACTAACCCCGTTCGCCCACTTCCCCACCCCAGCAGCAGCCTTTCAGGGAGCTTTCAGTGTGCGCTTACCTGTGCATGTGCAGACTTTTGCACTCGCACTCCTCCAGCCCTCACCTCGGCAGTGCTGAGCTTCTCAGCGTGCCTTATTCGCTGGCTGGCCGTTAATTGGCCAGCCAGCGTGAAATTACGGTTGGGGGCCGATCGCGGGCGGTGGACCATTTCCTGGCCACTCCTGTTCCCACTGCACCCGAAAATCCTGCCCTCGGAGCTGGAGGGCGAATCAGAGACTCCCCAGCTTGACACAAGCAGCAAGCTGTAACGTAAGATGAGTAAGAGAGATGGTGCATCAACATGCAGGTGCCCTCTCTCCAACTTTTTTGAATCTTTGATTAATAAATAGATACTGCAGCAAAGCCACCACTTTGGGGGTAGGGGGAATTCCCTTTTGATGCATGGCTTTTGGCTGCTCCTGCGCCCAGGCAGGTAGATAGGGCATCTAGACCTCCCTGCAGCACTACTGCCCTGGTCAACCACCAAATGTCCACCTCCAGGCAGCTAAACTGGCCCCAACCACTTGTGGGAACCTGAAGGCCGGTGGGAAAATTCTAGTCAACCTCCTGTGCTTGGCCTCAATTAGTCTTTAATGAGCTGAACTGGCTAACTGCCATGCGCGGGTGAGTATCCCTGCTGTCCCTTTATACTGCTTCCACAAAAATGGCCTAGAGGTGTGATGGCGTCTGAGAATTGGTTGACAAAGCTAATTTTTCAGCCCTGCTCACCTGATCCGAGTCCCGATGGGAAGCAAAAATGCAGGAACTTGCAAGAGGTAGTTATACAAAAGAGTCATGGCACTGAGGTGGACCTTGCATCATGGCATCTGGCTCTTGCCCATCACCATCTTTGGAGTGTGACCCCCCCCTCCCCCCACCCCCGACCTCCCAGGAAACCTGCTCTCATCTGTCACCATATGCAGAGATATTATTTTGAGGGGGCTGCCCGGTTTCTGATGTTCCTATCCTGAGATGCATGAGGTAGATGGGCTTCACTTGGGATTGGTGTTACCTGGGAGCATCAATTGTTGGGGTTGCCTCAGGTTTTCAGAGCAGTCTTTGGGTAATACTAGGGTTCTGGGAGTTTGGGGTAGGACGTCTCAGTGAGTGTATATTTTGGTTCCAAAAGGACTGGAGAGGGGTTCCAGAAGAACTCAGGCATTGAAGGGGGTTTCTGCTACTATCGGAGTGAGGAGGCAGAATCTAAGCAGCCTTGAGGGATAGAAGAACCAGGCCAACTGGCCCAACCAGGTTTTGGCTCCTTTTAAACGATCAGGTAAACCACTGCAAGTTCCAATCTGTTCGCCTCCTCCAATCCATCCATGGCATGTTTTGGGCTTCCTGCTTTCCTCATCATGCTTCTATTTTTGGCTTGAAGCACTTAGCATACTGTTACTGCCTTCCGACTTTTAAGGGCAGGTTTTCCTCTGCCTTGCAACAGCGCACCAGACAATGAGTGTAACACAGAGAAAAAATGGGCAGTAATCCACGTCTTCTCCTTTGTGCTAAACAGCACTATTGCTGCACTTGCCCTCTGGCTTGGGTGATGTCCGCACGTGACTTTGCCTGGAGAGGCATAACAATATAATCTATACAAGCAAATTGATGTCAAATAGCTGCGTTTACAAAATTCTTTAATATCACTAAATGTAAACCGGGGATAGATTGCATAAAATCCTGAGGCTACTGCTTCCTCAGATGCCATTTATGTTACAGGGTTTAAGTGAAAAATTGATTTTGCCAAAAAGGGCTTTCTCCTTAGCTTTCAAAGTATTTTTAAAAATGGTTTTGCTGCTCCAACACTTGTTGCTGAATGTTGTTGGTCTTGTACATTTAACGATGACAGAGACAGCATTCATTGAAGTTCCACTGTCTTTCGTGGTATTGCCTATTTGGCTGCAGATGACGGGAAAACAAGTGCCAGGGTTCATAGAAATTCATTTGGCCTATTCCTCTTCCATGAGCAGACTGTTTCTCAGCTCATTGAGTATGAATCCCCCAACCCCTTAGCATGCAAATGTTTCATTTCATCTGGAATAAAAAGGAGAAAACTCACAGCGAAACCAGCATACTGCCCTTGTTGCCGCATCGTTATACCACACACCAGCACTTTTTAAAATCACTATTCATCCACATTCCTAATTTAGTTATCCTAATGAAACATTTGTAACGGTCTTTTATTTTAATAAATGTCTACATGCACACAGCTTTTCACCTCGGTGATGCTCTTTCATCAACTTCCTCTTCAACAGACTGATTCCTACTTGGCAGTCTGCTGCCATCTCAGCCATGGAAAAGTAGCAGAGTCACAGAAAATAGAAACTTTTTTAAAAAGGTCATAAAAACACAAAGTACAGATTTGGATTGATTAGCTGCTATTGTACTTTGAGCCTGTCAACAAAGTGTGATGGGATAAGTGTGATGGCAAAGGTATGTCCAGGGAAGTGTTACAGGGATTTAGTGACATTTTCTGGTATATTAAAAAAAATGCATGTTACTCATGAATCTCTGTGGCTTCTTTGCTTGTGGTTAGTTGGAGGAAATGGCATTTTAGTAAGCTGTGTTTATTGTCTGTTGTTACTGAAGCTAAGTCTGGCTGTGACCCTAAACAAAAGAGCTGTCACAACACTATCACAGAGACTTGCGTCTGAAGAGACACTAAAGACCCCTGTGGACTGTAGAGGCAAAATTCAAAGGGAATTAGACAAAGGTCAACTCCATTTCATAAACCTAGCCTGGCCATCCAGAGCTGGGTCATCTGCTAGGATAAAGGACCCTGCAACCTTCCTTTCAAATTCTTAATGATTGGAACACTAACAATCTCAGGAACCCAGACAAAGGAATATACACCCTTTGCCAAAGCCAAAGTGGAGAGGTGGGAGTCATGTGACATGACCCCCCAGCTGGGAGAACCAGTTATACTGCCTTGCTGTACTGCAAATCAGTCTGCCATCTTCCATCTACCATGCAGCAGATCAGAAAAGGGGCTCTGTCCAGGTTCGAATGCTTGGCTCCACCTATACTGTTTCTACTGGAACTTCTATACCATCGCCTACAAGACTAATTCATCCCTACATGCCTATCTCATCATGGAAGCTATCTCTACTGGAAAACTGAATTATCCACTCATCATTTTTCAGCCTGCTGACCTTCGTGAAGAAATACACCATTGGACTTTGATTCTGGACTCGGGACTCATGTGAAACAATAATTCTTTACTCTGTGGCCTTTGCCCCATAAATCTTTCTTTCCCTATCCCACTCTTTTATTGTCTGAGTGAAAAGGAGGCAGCATTGCTACCCACCTGCCACATCTGAATGTGTGAAATATAAACTACCCCTCTGAGTTTACCCTCTCTCGAGTTTGCTGTGGGGTTATTAATAGAAATTAGGTCACACCAAAACTGAGAGGTCGGGAATATGCCGCTGCTTATAAAGGGGGAAATCAAAATCAAAACACCTTTCTTTTTATGCATGGGTGGTGAGAAGAGGAACCAGGGCTGTTTAAATTAAACCCCCTCCTGCCTGTAACAGGTGGAAGAACTGGCTAACTCGCATTATAATTCCCTATTAAAAATAATAGAAGAAGGTGGTACGGTCACACTTTTGACTTTACCACTAGGCATTAACATCATCGCAAAAGTGTTAGCAAATTGTGACATTAGAAATGGGCATAACAGGCAGGAAGTCTCAATAATTTACAAATACACATATTTTAATAATATCTAGACAACTGTATAGCACAGTAACTTGCAATGTACCTGACTTCCATGACAATTATTCAATTAAATCTTCTAGAAACATAGTGCAGAAGGAGCCTATTCAGCATGTTGTGCATGTGTGAAATCTATGACAAAATCATTGGAGGATTGGGGAAGTTTGGTCTGCAGTGTATTATTCAGTTTGGATGGATTTTAATACCCCAAAACCAGTGAGTTGTAGTTGAGTCAGAGATTTTTTTTAAAATCCCTCAATTCTGGCCTCAACCTGCCAAATCCTGGGTTTAATGGAGGTTGCTAGGCAAGTTAAATATTTTTATAAGGCTTGTGGTCTCTGAATCTGTTTTACAGGTTCAACTGTGTTCTGATGCATTTTCCAAGTATTGTGGGGTGATGACAGCTTCTGGGGAAGGTGAGTACCTTTACAGCATTGCTTGCGGACCAGAAGGAGCAGGAGTGCATTCCCCCAGTTCCCAAATTCTCCCCACATCTAACCAATCTTATGGAAAGGCTCTTGGGATCAGGGGGTCAAACAACTCCCCCAGGGATCAATCACCCCCATCTCACCAGTCTGGGACTGGGGTCATAACTCCCCTGGGATTGGACCTCTTCCCCTAGGCGCAGTGATTGGGGGATTGGACTCTGACCCACGCCCATCCCAACCCCACCCTTCCCCACCCACCCTCCTCCAAGATCACATCAGAAGTCTTCCCCTGGATAAGGGATTGGACCTCTTTGGGAATGGGCATTCCTCCCACCCTGCCCCCTCCTCCAGAGGTGGGGATTGGAACCCCCACCCTGTGTCATGGATCAGACCTACCTGGTCCTTTGGATGTCAGAGTTCTCCCCATCAAGCCTTTTAATCAGGTTGACTTCCAAATAAGGAAACTGTCAAGGACAAAAGATGCAAGCTGCGGAGTTAAAACTTCACAGCAGCTTCCAGGCTTTTCATCCAAAACTCCAACACTATCCCACCCCACCACCACACCATTTAAATAACCCACCCCATTAATATCCAGGCAATTGCTCTCAAGATTCAAATCAAATAAAGTATGTATGGCATCCATCCATCTCAGGAGATAATGGGCTGCACTCAAGGTGTATGTCACTGCAATGAAAGTCTTCCTCTGATTCCAGGTATTTAATTTGCTGCCTTTGGAGAAAAATGCATATGCATTTGAGAACTAATTTCAATTGGACCCCATAATTTATGGGTTTTTTTAATGTTAATACTAATCTTGGCCATGGAGGTGATACAGTGTGAATTTTAGCTTCCTGATGTTACATACAGTACATATTAATAATAAACATAAGATGCTTTGCTGTCATGAACTGTGAAAGTGTTCCACCCTCATTATAGCAAAAGAAGTTTCAGGTGTAGGAATATCATCATATGCAATATAAACTGTACAAGATTATATCTAATAAAGAAAATACAACCATATATTAGATGTAGAGCAGTAGTCAGTGGCACTAACAAGCACACAGTATATAAATAGAAGTAGCCAATACAGTTATAATCTATTGTATTGTATTTCAGTGCCAAAACTGGGTAAGTGATGTATTGGGGTGAGGAAGTATTGGGACCCAGGTTCAAGTTTCATTGTTTATTTTGCTGCTGATAATAAATTCATTGGAAACTGGTCAACTGACTTAAACTAAACTGGCTCAAAATCAAACTTTTAAAAAATTGTTCATGGGATGTGGGTGTCGCTGGCTAGGCCAGCATTTATGTCCTTCAGAAGGTGCTGGTGAGCTGCCTTCTTGAGCTGCTGTTGTCCACGTGGTGTAGTTACACCCACAGTGTTGTTAGGGAGGGAGTTCCAGGATTTTGACACATCGGCAGTGAAGGAACAGTGATATTGTCCCAGGTCAGGATGGCGCGTGGCTTGGCGGAGAGCTTGCAGGCGGTAGTGTTCTCATGTATCTGCTGTCCTAGTCCTTCTAGACGGTAGAGGTTACTCATGGGTTTGGAAGGTGCTGTCAAAGAAGCTTTGGTGAGTTGTTGCAGAGCAGCTTTTAGATGGTACAGACTGCTGCCACTATGTGTTAGTGATGGAGGGGGTGAATGTTTATTGTGGTGGCTGGGGTGCCAATCAAGCAGGCTGCTTTGTCCTGGATTTACATTATCACCAAGCAATTCCCCTTCACAAATTGAATAGTAACTCAATCTTGGGGTTTAACTGTTCAACATAAGCAACTTAAATTTTATTTTCAGTGTTTATATTATTTGAACCCGGAAACTGGATTTCTCTCCGATCTGTGTGCTCTTATTAATGCCTAATGATCACTGAATATACAATGGCATTTTCCTTTGATATGTTTTTCATTTGCTATTGAATGGCAGTTGCTAACTTCTAAATTTCATGGGGAGAGTTTTCTGCCTATCGGGTGGTGGGCCCGACCCAATACCCGGCGGGTGCGGAGCTAATCCCCGCTAGCGAAGCGGGCAGCACCGCCATTTTACATGGGCAGGCCAATTAAGGCCCGCCCAGTGTGATGTCCGGCGGGAAGCGCTATGTGCTCCCTGTGCGGGGTGGGGGAGGGGGGGCATCCCTGAAATTGAGAGTGCGCTCTTTCATGCATGCGCACGAAAGAGCGCACATCTCCCTGAGGCTAAGTGCAGCCTCAGGGAGATCGCCTGGACTTTGAAAAATATTAAAAATAGAGAAAAAAAAAATCCCTTACATGTCCCCCTCATGTGACAATATCACATGAGTTGGGACATGTTCATAATTTACAGAATAACTTTATTAAAATTTAAAAACCCTGCTTGAAACCTCATCCCGCCGCTGGATGAGGCTTCATGTTTTCTCTATTTGCCGCCGGGGCTCCTGGCCTGCCTGCCAACCTTAAGGTTGGATGGGCAGGTCCTTTAATTGGTTGAATGATCCTGTCAATGGCCTCAATTGGCCATTGACAGATCGGCGGCCTGCAGCTGATTTTGCTTCACCACCGCCCCCCCGCCCAACGGCCTTCCTGAAAATTTAAATGGGGCAGGGTGACATTGGGGGTTCCGCCCGATGTCATGCCGCATCATTTTACGCATCAGTGAGTGGGCCCCGCCCCCTGCTCCCCGATGGCAAAATTCTGCCCCATAAGTGTCAACTTCAGTATGAACATTGATTTTTCCACTAGTCTTTCAAGCAAGTGGACATTGGCGACAGTGTTTTTGCAGATAAAGCACAGCAGAATTTTATCAACTTGCAATGTAGCTCAGAATGTGAAAACTCTGTGAAAAGTGAATGTGATATATAATCTCGTTCAAAGAACAGTAAATGTGTCAAATACAATTTTTAAAACATCTGATAGGTCTTTAATTCTTCAGAGCACTAAATTGTTTCAGAGAATTCTTGTCCTTTTCCCTGCTGAAGATAGTGAATGTAACGAAAGCCAACACAATGTCAGAGTGAGAGCGACCCAGAACCTACAGCTCCAACACGATCATACTGAACTGCTTAAGAAGACCTGTTTTGAAAAAGAAAATGCACAAAATGACATTGATCAAAAGATGGCTGAAACTATAAAGGGACCCCTTCTGGAAAATTCCTATGTGGATTGTATTGGCAGGGCAGTTGTGGAATTTTGCACCTGGGGAGGTGTCAAGGCCCACTTCAAACACAGACATTTGAAAGGAAGGTATGGAAACATGCAAAAGGCTTGTCTTTAATCCCATATGTTTGTGAAAACAATAGAATCTGTCCTCCATCCAGCTGCACCCTACTCAACACCCAAAACCATCTCCTTGATTTATATCTCAGAATGTGTTGGAAACTATGAGTTGAAAGAAAAATGGACTTTGGAAGCAAGACATGCCTATTTCCCCTCCCAAGAACACACAGAAAAATGAGTTTAAAACTGGTTCTGAAGACTGGTGTTTGGCAGCGGCAGAGTGGAAGAACGACAAAGAAGCAAGAAGGACCTCTGTGTGCCTCTCCCTCTCATGCTGGAGACATGTGTTTTAACAAGAAGAAAACAACAGGCAGAAATGGTTATCCCTCCCTCTGGGGACATACCAACAAATGTCTTCAACAGACTGCAAAACTGTCAACCTCACCTCCAGAGTTCTACTAAAATCATTTAACTAACAGCCGCACGTACCACCATCTACATCTCAAGGACAAGCCAAGGACTTACTCGTATATTCTTAACTTTTATTTGGACTCTTAATTTTCTTTTCTGATCTGTGTGAAGTGTGATGCGTCTTTTATTTTTTTTCTCTCTCATGTTTCAAGTTACTAATGAACTTAGGGCAGAATTTCACATTCAGTGTGTGGGCACGTGCCCGACATGCTGGAGCATAAAATGACACGTGATGACGTTGGGCTTGTGTCCCGATGTCATCGCAAAATCACATGATATTTCATTTGGCGGGCACGCGCCGGAGTTGGCTGCACGCCTGCCAATAATTGATAGGCCTATTGAGGCCATTAACTAGGTAATTAATCTGAATTTTACCCTGCCCGTCCAACTTCACATTTTTTAAGGAACCTCATCCACAAGTGGGATGAGGTTTCCTGCAGCTATTACAAATTAAACAAAATGTTTCATTTGAACTTAAAAACATGTCCCATCTCATGTTTCATTGAATTTTTCTGCTCTTTATTAATTTTTTCATAAAGCGCTTCAATCTCCCTGAGGCAGCTCTGTGCCTCAGGGAGATTGAAGTGCTCTTTTGCCACATGCGCAAATAGCTGTCCCTCCTACCCCCCACCCTTAATTGGCCCACCCGCGTGAAATCGTGGTGTGGAGCCGATCGCGGGCAGCACTCAGCTCCTCAACCGCTCTTGCCCATTCCCACTGAGCCCGCCCAATCAATGTAAAATCCTGGCCTTAACCTTTCTTTGACTCAAGAAAACCTGGTTTGATTGGTTGCTTATTAGAAAGTAAATACATTTGGACTGGAAAAGGTATCCACGGGGGGAAAGAATTTTAGACAAACCTTCGTTGCGACCAACCAAGGGGGTTAGAAAGAAAGGGGAAGCAGCTCATTACTCCTCCCCCAGTCGTAACAAAATTGGGGGCTCGTTGCTAGAATTATTCCCACAGATGAAACACAGGAATTAGAGTGGGGAAAGTAAATTATTCCTCCAAAGCCAATTTTTTAAGCTGCGAGAAAGGTTTTCTTGAGTCTGTGCTACTAAATTGTAAAAATGTCCATATTTAATGCCAGTGCTTTCCTAAAAGAAGGGGAAGTTACTTTTGAGGATTTAGAAGTTCTATCCCTCGAAGAGTTAAAAGAGCTAGGCACTTAGAAGTAAAGATTCCCTCGAAAGCTGTAAAATGTATAATATTACAGTTAGTGGCCAGAGCATCACATCACGAGCGTAACACAAAACTATGAAAAGAAGTAGGATTGGCTAGAATGCAGCCAGAGCAGAGACAAAAAGAGTTAGAGCTCCAAGAGTTAGAGAATGAAAGAGAGAAAAAAGAAAAAGGGAAAGAGAGGAAACTTTCCAAAGAAGACTGGCTGTGCTGGAAAGAGAGGTAAATCTGAGGCAAGCAAAAGGATAGCACTCCAGAAAAGTTAGGAAAAATCACTTGCATCAAAAGAAGCTGAAAGGCCTGGGGGAAAGCGGCCGGGACCTAAAGGAGTACAGGGAACCAAGAATAGTTCAGAGGCCTTAAAGGGGTCAATAGAGCCTGTAATGATTGGAGTAGCTAGGCAAGGGCAACTTGCAATGGAAGAGGCAGGGAACACGCAGCCAAAGTCTGCAGACATGCAGAGAGCTGGAGAGTGTTCAGAGGCCCAAAAGGAGGCGATAGAACCTGTCAAGGTTGGAGTAGTTAACAAACAGCTTCTTGAATTTAAAAAGGCCAAGTTTAGGTCTGTAGAGTTAATGGAGGAATTTAAAACAGGCAAAGAGAATGGCCCGGAAACTGGGTTAGTAGATAAGTTTTTTGCAGAATTAAACAGGGACCAGGGAGTTCTAAAGCAAGTAAGGAGACGGTGAGAGAACTTCCACGCCCAGCTGCAGAGCCACTTAAAACCAAAAGAGCCAAAGACAGGCCATCATAAATACAAAGTGACAAGGTAGAAACTGAGGAAGTTAAAAGGATCAAAACTAGACTAGCAATAATAAAAGAAGTCAATGAGGGACCTGTAAATATTAAAAGGGAAGAGAGGAATAGGCCAATGATCTGTTTGGCAGACAGCTTCTTGGCAGATTTAAACAGAAAAGCAAATAGTGAGGGAAATGCCTCACCCTGCTGAAGAGCCATGAGGGAGTATGGCAGAAGCTGGATGTCCACTTGGAAATGGTAATATTCCAGGAGATGTGGAACAGGTTAGGGAAATGCAAATTGCCAAGACAACGGAGGGTGCCGATGAACCAATGTTCTGTTTGATCGATAGCTTCATGGCAAGTTTAATTGGGGAACAGGGAAATTCCCAAATAGGCCAAGGACGAATGAGAATGATGCCCCTGTTAGCTGATGAGCAACAGGGGAGAACAGCACATGGGAAAGGTTATGGGAAGGCCCCCCTCCTAAACCAAAAGAGGAAGAGAAGTTGCCAAAGTAGGCAAAACTTGTGGAAAGCACAAGGGGTACACCAGTAAAATCCACTGGTAAATCAAATGTTTCAATCCTGAACCTCAACAAACTCCGCAGTGACAAGGCAGAATCCACAAAAGGGCAAGTACCACAAACGGGTTCAGGCACTGTACCAGGGCTTAAACTTGAGTTTCCCACCATAGGAATCAGATTTGTAAAGCAGAAAGGGAAGATAACCTACCCCAAGGCAGGTGATACTTGTGGAGATCATAAGGAGAATGGCAGGGAAACTCATGCAGGGGTAAGCATTGATAAACCAGACAAAACAAACAAAGCTTTAAACCTCAACCAGAACTCTGTTGATGAAAAGCTCGCTAAAAGTGAGGTACCAGAACCAGAATCCCTACAGGAGGTGAAAGTCAAAGCACAGCCCATTAACCTCTTAGTAATTAGATCTGAAAAAGTGCCTGAGTTTGGCCCATTAAGTTCATGGGTTGCAGAGATGGATAGGGAAGAATTAAGCCTTGATAAGAACAGCCTAGTCTAACAGCCAAACAAATTAGTATAGTTTCAGCCTTTGTGAGAGACAGCCTGAGGCTAGGGTCAGGGAAAGTCACAGCATGCTGCAGAGCAGCTTGGCTGTTGTTAGCAATTTGGGAGATAACAGGCAGGTAAAACAACCAAACCCTATAGATGATACCTAATCCAACGTTACACCAAGGGGTTACTGACCAAAAATGGCTACCAGCAGGGGTAAAGCAACTTTGATATAAAAGCAAAGAACTGCGGATGCTGGAAATCTAAAACAAAAACAAAAACAGAAATACCTGGAAAAACTCAGCAGATCTGGCAGCATCGGTGGAGAAGAGCACAGTTGATGTTTCGAGTCCTCATGACCCTTCAACAGAACTAAGTAAAAATAGGAAAGGGGTGAAATATAAACATATAAACTGGTTTAAGGTGGCGGGGGTGGGGGGGGGGGGCGCGGTTGGGACAAGAAGAGCTAGGTAAAGGGCCAGTGATAGGTGGAGATAACCAAAAGATGTCACAGACAAAAGGACAAAGAGGTGTTGAAGGTGGTGATATTATCTAAAGGAATGTGCTAATTAAGGGTAGAAAGCAGGACAAACAAGGTACAGATAGCTCTAGTGGGGGTGGGGTGGGGTGAAGGAATACTAAAAAGGCTAAAAGGTAGAGATAAAACAATGGATGGAAATACATTTAAAAATAATGGAAATAGGTGGGAAAAGAAAAATTTATATAAATTATTGGAAAAAACAAAAGGGAGGAGGAAAAAACAGAAAGGGGGTGGGGATGGAGGAGAGAGTTCATGATCTAAAGTTGTTGAACTCAATATTCAGTCCGGAAGGCTGTAAAGTGCCTAGTCGGAAGATGAGGTGCTGTTCCTCCAGTTTGCGCTGAGCTTCACTGGAACAATGCAGCAGGCCAAAGACGGACATATGGGCATGAGAGCAGGGTGGAGTGTTGAAATGGCAAACGACAGGGAGGTCTGGGTAATGCTTGCGGACAGACCGAAGGTGTTCTGCAAAGCGGTCACCTAGTCTACGTTTGATACCCTGATACCAAGCCAATCTGTAAATGAATGTAACCAATCACCTGAAAGGATAAAAAGAACCAATGCAGGAGCAGATTATCCAGGACCTGAAACAATTTAGGGTCACCTGGGTAGTGACCAAGACTAAGAGAATCAATGAGAGTGAGTGTGTTTGTAGTTTTATGTTTGTTTTTTCTTTCTTCCTTTGTAATGAAATGAGAATGAATCTCATGTCATTCCGTGTGGGTGGGAGGTGTGACGAAAGCTGACATGATGTCAGAGTGAGAGCAATCCACAACCTACAACTTCACAATGAACATAATTAACTGCTTAAAGACCTGTTTTTTAAAAAAAAAACAAGAAAAGACACTGATGGAAAGATGGCTGAAACTGTAAAGGGACCCCTTCTGGAAAATTCCTATGTGGATTGTATTGGCAGAGCAGTCCTGAGAGGTTGCATGGAATTTTGCACCTGGGGAGGTGTGAAGGTCCACTTCAAATACAGACATTTGAAAAGAAGGCATGGAAAATGCAAAAGGCTGGACATTAACCCCCTGTGTTTGTGAAGACAATGGAAACTGTCCCCCCCGGCAAGCTACACCCCACTAGACACCCACAACCATCTCTTGTTGATTTATATCTCAGAATGCGTCAAAAGGTTTCTAAGCTGAAAGAAAATGGACTTTGGAAGCATACCTATTTCCCCTACCAGGAATACACAGAGAAATGAGTTTAAAACTAGCTCTGAAGACAATTTTGGAAGTGGCAGAGTGAACTCCAATAAATTGGTTAAACATGATTTCCCTTTTACAAAACCATGTTGACTCTGTCAGATTGCCTTGAATTTTTCTTAGTGCCCTGCTATAATATCTTTAATAGTAGCTTTTAACATTTTCCCTATTACAGATGTTAGGCAAACTGGCTTGTAGTTTCCTGCTTTCTGTCTCCCTCCCTTTTTGAATAAAGGAGTTACATTTGCTATTTTCCTTTCCTGAATCCACAGAACTTTGGAAAATTAAAACTAATGCATCAACTATCTCACCAGCCACTTCTTTCAAGACCTTAGGGTGAAGTCCATACGGATCTGGGGATTTGTCAGCCCGCAGCCCCAACAATTTGCTTAATACCACTTCCCTTGTGATTGTAATTTTCCCGAGTTCCACCCTCCCTTCCATTTCCTGATTTACAGTTATTTCCAGGATGTTACTTGTGTCCTCTATAGTGAAGACTGAAGCAAAATACCTGTTTAATTCATCTGCCATTTCCCTACTTTCCATTATCAATTCCCCAGAGGTATTGAATTTTCGGGTCTGTGAGCAGGGGTGGGGCCCTCTCGCTGACACATAAAATGACGCGCGGTGACGTCAGGCAGGTGTCCCGATGTCACCGCACGTCATTTAGATTTTTAGTTCAGCGGGAGCGCAGCTGAGTCGGCTGCATGCCCCGCCAAACAGTCAAAGGCCTATTAAGGCCTGTTTAAAAACTAATTGAAATAAATAACTAAGTGAACTGCCTGTCCAACCTTAAGTGGGCAGGCGAAGAGCCCAGGCGGCCTTCGCATTTTTCACGGAGCCTCATTCATGGGCGGGATGAGGTTTCACGAAGTGTTTAAAAATTCAATACAGATTTTTTTAAAAATTCATTGACATGTCCCAGCTCACATGACACTGTCACATGAGGGGACATGTTTTAAAACATGTTTAATTTCTTTATTTGGATGTTTAAAACTTAAACAAATCTCCCTTAGGCATGGAGGTGCCTCAGGGAGATTTCTGCGCTCTTTCACGTGCATGCGTGAAAGAGTTCAGGCCCCGACTCAAGGAATTCCGCACCCCCCTACCCCCCGCCCGCACAGGGAGTGCTCAGCGCTTCCGGGTGAGTGTCACGCTGGGCGGGCCTTAATTGGCCCGCCCACGTAAAATGGAGGCACGAGCCCGATCAGGTTTGTGCCCGTCCCCGCACAACCCCCCCAACGGGGGGAAATTTCTGCCCCAGGTGTACTTTCTATAGAACCAATGCTCACTTTGTTAACTCTTCTCTTATTTAAATATCTATAGAAACTTTTACTATCCGTCTTTATATTACTAGCTAGCTTTCTCTCATAATCTAATTTTTCCCTCTTTATTAATCTTTTTTGCCATTCTTTGCTGCTCTTTATATTCTTTCCAGTCTTCTGACCTGATACCCGTCTTTACATAATTATATGCTTTTTTTCCTTTAAGTTTGATGCTGTCTTTCACTTTTTTAGTTAACCAGGGACGGTTGGCCCTCCCCTTGGAATTTTTATTTCATGTGTCTTAACAGGAAGAAGCAAACAACAGGAAGAAAAGGACCATCACCCCTACATAGACAAGCAGGTCATCCCTCCCTCTGGGAACAAGCCAACAAGTGTCTCCAACAGACTGCGAGACTCTAAAGTCAGCTCCAGAGTTCTACTGAAATTACCTAGCGGCCGCAATGTACCAACATCTATGCCTCATGCACAAGCCAGAGATTTACTCATAGATATTTAACTTTTATTTGGACTCTTAACTTCCTTTCCTGATTTGTGAAAATGTGGGTTGCATCCTTTATTAATTTTTTCCCGGGTTTTAGTGACTAACAAACTTACTCTTTCTTTGACTCAAGGAAACCTGGTTTGATTGGCTCCTTATTGAAAAGTAAATACATTCGGACCGGGAAAGGTACCCACAGGGGAAAGAATTTTAAACAAAGCTTTGTTGCGACCAACCAAGTGATTTGGGGAAAAAAAGGGAAGGCAGCTCATTACTCCTCACCCAGTCGTAACATGAATCACGGTACAATAATTTCCACGTGGCTGACAGATTTCTGTTACTTCACCCCAATGCCTGGTCACTATTATTTAAATTTTAAATTTCTATTATTTAGTTTATTAATATTCTGGGAGTTTTTTTCGGTGGAGTATTACTGTCACAGTTCATGAACATGAAATATAAGAGTGCTCATTTTTGTGGGAGAATGATTGATCTTGAGGCTGGACGGGATGGAGATTGGGGTCAGGGTGGTCATGGATCAGGGAACTCTGAGCCGGTAAGTCAGGATTTTAGGGGGAAGGAGGTGAAGGATCTCAGGCCTGGGAGATTGGGCAGAGGCGTGAGTGAGGCCAGAGTAAGAACTTGGAGCTGGGAAGTGGGAGGGACAGGTAGAGAGTTGGAGGTCTCAAGGCTGGTGGGGGTGGGGGTGAAGCGTTGTCCGGAGAAATAGCAATCAGAATCAGTCTTTAATATGGGGGCAGAGAAGCACTCCTGCTGCACCGGCTCCATATTCAGCTAAGCAATTTACCTTTTTGGTTGCAGGCTTTCTGTAGAATTGATTTCCCTCAAAGCAGTCTGGAATGCTGCTAGCTGCCTCAAGGCAAACTACTTTTCTTGAGGTATGCGAAGCAGGCATTTGACCTCTGATTTACATACAAAAAGACATGAACGCCTACTTCAGGCATGGGTAAAGGAAGCCTTTTGTATTTCTTTATCAGATAGAGCAAGTGTCTCACTAGAAGTCTTCACATGCTTTCTGTTGCCATTTTGGGAATTTAGGCCATCTAGCGCCTGAAGAAAAGGCACTAATTTCTATTCCTATTGGCGCTAATCCCAATTCCTAGTACCTCCTCTCCCCATGATGCTGCCAGCTGTCCACAACCTCAGGCTCTCCGATCGGTGGCCATGTCTGGCAGCCCATCCGCCATTCCAAATTGGATAGGGTCCAGGAGCCAGTCTGCTAATTAGGCCCCTCCAAGAAGATTGCATAAGTGGCAGGACTTGGACACCATCGGGGTTGGGACCTGGCAGTGGTCCCATCCCACATGTAAAAACTAGGTGGTAAGATTCCACCTTGAGAATCTGGATTCATAACCTGTAGTCAAGCTGCTCAGAATGAACTCGTTGTAAGGAGGTGCCAGAGACTGTTCAGTTATAACTCTCGCTCAAAATTTTCCCTCTTCTCTGATGGCCAATATTAGAACATGTAATGAAAACCTTGTCACCCAGTGCAACTCAAATTGGGAACTGAGTGAAGGAGAAGCTGCATCAGCCCTTACACTGTGAAACTGAGCATTAGTCACTGCAGACCTTGTGCAACAAATTCCAATTATCAAGCAAATATAGCAGGTTAACAAACGCAGCATGAAATGACACTTCACCTTAATCTTCATTTCAAATGTAACCTGAGCAATAGTTTATATAATATGGTACAGCAATTGATAGTTAACTTTCAAATTTTCATTTGAGAATTTTAATTCAGATTGTCTAATTCAGTGCAAGATTTTTAGCAGCAAACCAACTTACCAGAGAAGCAAAGACTGCCTACCGAGCAAACCATTTTCTCAATAGAATGACACCAATCAGTGCTCCAGCCATAAAGAACACACCGGTTGTAATTGCAGTCATGTAGTCCTATTACCAACATACAAAAACAGACAGTTATACAGCAAAATGTGAAAATTATTACTCTTAGGTACTTAGATTGCATTTAGGGAAAAAAAGGTCCATGACAAATCTTCACTTATTTCCTAATCATTCTTGTCTTCTTATTCCGCAGCACCCACCCTCCCCCACCCCACACAAACTAATTTTAAAATCTATCACACTAGACTAATTTCTATTGCTTAGTTGCCAGAAATAGAAAGCACATAACAGGGTGATTAAAAACTACAGAACTGTAACAGATGGTACATCTTAACTCATTTAACAATACAGCTTTGGATTTAGTTACTTCAAAGGTTTGAGGGTTCTGCATTCTAACTTTTTTTTGTGATGCATATGTGCTTTTCTTTTTCACTGCAAAGGGATTTCTCTCCATCCACCTCTTGTCAGAATGTAATGAATGTGAGGTTTTATAAGATGGTTCAGTGTGATTTGGACAAGCTGAGTGAGTGGGCAAATGCATGGCAGATGCAGTATAATGGGGATCTCATAGAAACCTATAAAATTCTAACAGGACTAGACAGGGTAGATGCAGGAAGGATGTTCCCGATGGTGGGGGAGTCCAGAACCAGGGGTCACAGTCTGAGTATATAAGGTAGACCATTTAGGACTGAGATGAGGAGAAATTTCTTCACTCAGTGAGTGGTGAGCCTGTGGAATTCACTACCACAGAAAATATTTGAGGCCAAAACATTGTGTGTTTTCAAGAAGGAGTTAGATATAGCTGTTGGGGCAAAAGGGATCAAAGGATATGGGGAGAAAGCGGGAGCAGGCTATTGAGTTGGATGATCAGCCATGATCATAATGAATGGCGGAGCAGGCTCGAAGGGCCGAATGGCCCACTCCTGCTCCTATTTTCTATGTATGTTTCCATGTTACGTTTTGGATTGTCTCTTTAAATTCAAGGTGAAATGATGTAATGAAAAGGGACATGTGACCTCCTGCTAGTTCTGCCCGCCAATTAAAAAAATATCAATGGTTAAAAAAGGGAAGTCCCAAAAACCTCTTTGGTTTCAATCATCTCTTTAAAATCATTAAGCTATTCCGTCAGTTTGCATGGCTGCAATTCTTGAATGCGACGCATGGCAAACATGACACACCGCCCTGTTGTTGTCTGGCGCATTGACCTCTACCTCGCGGAAGCTGAGCGTCAACTCGCAGACACTTCCTCCTACCTCTCCCTGGACCATGACCCCACCACAGAACATCAAGCCATTGTTTCCAGGACTGTCACTGACCTCATCTCCTCTGGAGATCTTCCTCCCACAGCTTCCAACTTGATAGTCGCCCAACCTCGGACGGCCTGCTTCTACCTCCTACCCAAAATCCACAAACAGAACTGTCCTGGCAAACCGATCGTGTCAGCCTGTTCCTGCCCCACGGAACTCATTTCTCGTTATCTTGACTCCCTTCTCTCTCCCCTTGTCCAGTCCCTTTCCACCTACATCCGTGATTCCTCTGACACCTTACGTCACATCAACAATTTCCAGTTCCCTGGCCCCAACCGCTTCCTCTTCACCATGGATGTCCAATCCCTCTAAACCTCCATCCTCCACCAGGATGGTCTGAGGGCCCTTAGCTTCTTCCTTGAACAGAGGCCCCAACAATCCCCATCCACCACTACTCTCCTCCGTCTGGCTGAACTTGTTCTCACACTGAACAATTTCTCCTTTAACTCCTCTCACTTCCTCCAAATAAAAGGTGTGGCTATGGGTACCCGCATGGGCCCCAGCTATGCCTGTCTCTTTATGGGGTATGTGGAACATTCCTTGTTCCAGTTCTACTCCAGCCCCCTCCCACAGCTCTTTCTCCGGTACATCGATGATTACTTCGGTGCTGCTTCATGCTCTCGTCGGGACCTGGAAAAATTTATTAATTTTGCTTCCAATCTCCACCCCTCCATCATTTTCACATGGTCCATCTCTGACACTTCTCTTCCCTTCCTTGACCTCTCTGTCTCAATTTCTGATGATAGACTGTCCACCAATATCCATTACAAGCCTACCGACTCCCACAGCTACCTCGACTACAGCTCCTCAAACCCCGCTTCCTGTAAGGACTCCATCCCATTCTCTCAGTTCCTTCGTCTCCATCGCATCTGTTCTGATGACGCTACCTTCAAAAACAGCTCCTCTGACATGTCCTCCTTCTTCCTTAACCGAGGTTTTCCACCCACGGTCGTTGACAGGGCCCTCAACCGTGTCCGGCCCATATCCCGCGCATCCTCCCTCATGCCTTCTCCTCCTTCCCAGAAACATGATAGGGTCCCCCTTGTCCTCACTTATCACCCCACCAGCCTCCGCATTCAAAGGATCATCCTCCGCCATTTCCGCCAACTCCAGCATGATGCCACCACCAAACACATCTTCCCTTCACCCCCCCTGACAGCATTCCGTAGGGATCGTTCCCTCCGGGACACCCTGGTCCACTCCTCCATCACCCCCTACTCCTCAACCCCCACCTATGGCACCTCCCCATGCCCATGCAGAAGATGCAACACCTGCCCCTTCACTTCCTCTCTCCTCACCGTCCAAGGGCCCAAACACTCCTTTCAAGTGAAGCAGCATTTCACTTGCATTTCCCCTAACTTAGTCTACTGCATTCATTGCTCCCAATGTGGTCTCCTCTACATTGGAGAGACCAAACGCAAACTGGGCAACCGCTTTGCAGAACACCTGCGGTCTGTCCGCAAGAAAGACCCAAACCTCCCTGTCGCTTGCCATTTTAACACTCCACCCTGTTCTCTTGCCCACATGTCTGTCCTTGGCTTGCTGCATTGTTCCAGTGAAGCCCAATGCAAACTGGAGGAACAGCACCTCATCTTCCGACTATGCACTTTACAGCCTTCCGGGCTGAATATTGAATTCAACAACTTTAGATCTTAAACTCCCCCTCCCCCCATCCCCACCCCGTTTCTCCCCCCTCCCTTTTTTTTCAATAATTTATATAGATTCTTCTTTTCCCACCTATTTCCATTATTTTTAAATCTAAAACTAAAACTTTGTTAGTCTTTCCACCCCACCCCCACTACAGCTGTACCTTGAGTGTCCTGTCTTCCATTCTTAATTAGCACTTTTCTTAGACAATATCACCACCTTCAACACCTCTTTGATCCTTTTGTCTGTGACATCTTTTGATTATCTGCTCCTATCACTGCTTGCTTATCTCCACAATCACCACACCCTCAACTTCTCTCTCCCCACCCGCCCCCCCCACCTTAAACCAGCTTATATTTCACCTTTCTCCAAACTATGCTTCAGTTCTGCCGAAGGGTCATGACTCGAAACATTAACTGATTTCTTCTCCGCCGATGCTGCCAGACCTGCTGAGTTTTTCCAGGTAATTCTGTTTTTGTTTTGGATTTCCAGCATCCGCAGTAGCTTTTAGCTTTTTGTTTTTATGACACACCGCCCTTGTCTTCCCAAACTGGTTATCAATGGGACCTAAGGTCACCTCACTTGAAGAACTCTGAGGCAACACTCAGAGTAGTTTGAGAGCACTGTATCATTTTCTTGTTAGGCCCCAGAATTACTTACATACTTCTTGGGCTGGCAGTGGATGTGGGCACAGGCCTGCCTGAGCTGGGTAAGGCAATCTGTCACACAGTCAGACAGCACAGACACTTCATCTTGGCTGGGCCTCTCAGGAGCAACTTGCTGGACCACAATAATAACCAGAGCCAGGAAAACAAAGACGCGCCCACAGTTTTTTTGTCCATCTTCAAAAAGTTGGGCAGAGACGGCGTAGAGGATCCGAGCCGCATCCCTGACACCTGCCAGGTTGAGCTGACACACCAGATCTGCGAGCCTTCGCAGTTCCTCTGACTGCACAGATCCCTGGAAAGCCTCTCTCTCTAACTCGCCTCTTACTTTCACCCCAGTGCTGCCCTCGATCAGCTCTTTAGCCAGGTGACGGCACTCCATCCTGAAATCGTGCTCCGTTCTCCTGGGTGATATCTGCAGGAGGTTTCTCAATGTCTTTTCGGCCAGATAGGACACTTCCATTCCGTGGGATTTTATTGTTCGTGGCCGGAATCCGAGTCTACCCAGAAAGGTGTCGTTATACTAACGTCGTCTCCCCGTCACAGCTGCTGGCATGGCACTGCAACTTCTCCCAAAGGACGAAAACCAAGTTGTGTGAAAGGAGGGGCAAGGGAAAATGACAGGCATTCCAAAATCCCCTGAACCAGGGGAATCACAACTGGCACGGAAACTAACCTGAAATTTCATTTGAAGGGACCGCCTCCTTCCAGGCTACACACACTGAAACAGAATGTGACTCCCCAATAGTCAATGCGCTAACACACGCAGCAATTTCAGTTGACATTTGATGGTGCGGGTAGAGTGCGTTTGGTCCATTATTGGGGATACAGGATCCTTGGCAATGCCCGAGGAGCTGTCCTGAAATACCTTAATCGTGAACGATGATATGGACTCCATTCCACCCCCACCCCCACCATATAAGCAACAAGTTCATGATTTCATCATTACCTGAAGAAAACGCCTTTAGTGGTTGAAGGGGCGCCAAGAGTACTGGCCAACATGGATGTTGTTTAATGAGCTAATGTTAAAAATAGGAGTCACCGTAGTTCATGTCAGGAATGGGATTCCAAATCCAGAATGGTGAGAAAGCTCATTGCAAGATCATTGACAGGCATGTGGGTACATTCAGTGACCTCGCATTCAGGGCGTGGCTGGAAGGGACGGGTGATACAGTGCTGTAGCCCCATGCCTGAGCCCATCTCCCATAGGAGCCTGGACCCTCGCCGATAGCGGGAGATTTATCTTTAACCTTTGGAGAGGGGGATTCTCCATTCAGACCTTGAGCTCGGTTTCGTTTCTTAAATTCAATGAATGAGCCTACGCTATTACCTAAAGCTGGGGATTTCCAGTACATTTTATCCGTTCCGATCAGTGTAGATAATAGCTGGCTAGATAATTGCTGTTGTTCCTATTTTCACCGGAGGTGTGGGGTCATACATATGAATCAGAATCATAGCTATAGCAGAAGGAGGCCATTCGACCCGTTCTGTCCCTGCTGGCTCTCTGCCAGAGCAACTCCAGCTAGTTCCCCTCTCACACACACACACACACAGCCTTGCAATTGTTTCTCTTCAGGTGCTTACCAGTTAATGTTCCTCTAGCTGGGCTAGAGGAATAAAGGATTGTCGGACTACAAATGCATCAATTACTAAAAGTTTGTGCCACAGGTTAGCAAGCCCATAATAAAAGCAAACAAAACACTAGGTTTTATTTCTAGAGGGGTAGAATTGAAAAGTAGGGAAGTTATGCTAAACCTGTATCAAACCTTGATTAGACCACAAGTAGAGTGCTGCATCCATTCTGGTCACCGCGTTATAAACAGGATATAGCGGCACTTGCAGGGAAGATCTACAAAAATTATACCAGAAATATGTGGATATACACATCAGCAAAAGATTGACAGACTGAGGATTGACCTATTAGAAGTCTTTGGAATTATGAAAGGTTTTGATTGAGTGGATATAGAGAGAATGTTTCCTCTTGTGGGGAAGAGAATAACTGGAGACCATCAATATAAGATAATCACAAAGAAATCAAATAGGGAATTCAGAGAAAACTTCTTTACCCAAAGAGTGGTGGGAATGTGGAACTCACTGTCACAGGGAGTGGGTGAAGCAAATAGTATAGATGCATTTAAATGGAAACTTGACAAACATTTGAGGGAGAAGGGAATAGATGGTTGTGATGGGAGGTTTAGATGAGTGTTATGGCACAACCGATGGTAAAATCTCAAAGGGAAACTTGAAACAACTGCCACAACTTGTTTTGCACTTTTTTATAAATTTTGAGATGCGTGCCTTGAATTCAGTAGTAATAAGACCACCAAGTCTTATAGGTTTTTTACAAGATTAGATTAAACATTTATTAACAAGAAAACAAGCACATACATGTGTCTACAAATTACTACTATAATAACTTTTAAATCCCCTGCTTAATCTGACTCCCAGTTACACTTTCCTTAAGGCAACGGTAAGACACGTAGATTTTAAAAGACCCAAGCAAAGAAACATGATACCCCGACAATCCAATTCAAAGTGAGTTTCCTTAACTTCAGTCCTTTATAGACAGCAGTTTGAGACATAGATGCTGAAGGCTTTTCACACTTGCTAGCTGTTAAAATGCCTAGCCTTACACACAGTCTTCACTCCTTTATGCATATTACCACAGAGGGTGTAGAGGCTGGGTCGCTAAGTACATTCAAGGCTGAGGTAGACAGATTTTTAATCAGTAAGGGAATCAAGGATTATGGGAAAAAGGCAGGAAAGTTGAGTTGAGGATTATCAGATCAACAATGATCTCATTGAAAGGTGGAGCAGACTCGATGGGCCGAATAGCCTACTTCTGCTCCTACGTCTTATGGTCTTATGGTCTTCAGACCAGCAGCCTTTAATCCAGTTAGTCTCTCTCTCTTACACACACACAGACGATTATAGACACAGATTCCCCTATTTTAAAATAAATCCCAATAACATTATTATATGTCCCTGACCATGAGAAAAGATGGGAGGAGGCTTAAGTGGGGCATAACACTGGCAAGGACTGGTTGGGCTGCATGGCCGGTTTCGGTTCTGCATATCCTATGTAAACCTATGTAATTCCCTCTTGAAAGCCACAATTGAATTTGCCTCCTCCGCATTTAAAATGATCCTACCACTTCCAGATCCTAACCACTCACTACATAAAAAAGCTTTTCATCATGCAACACTTGGTTTTCAAGCCATACACCTTATACCAGTGTCCTCCAGTTCTCAACCCTCACACCAATGGGAACAGTTTCTCCCTATCCACTCTGTCTAGACGCCTCATGATTTTGAACACCTCCATCAAATCTCTTCTCAACTAAAGAGAACAACCCAACTCCTTCACTCTATCCGAGTAACTGAAGCACTGGAGCCATTCTTATAAATCCTTTCTACACCATCTCTAAAGCCATCACATCCTTTCAAAGGTACAGTCAGTGCTCAGAAATGGACACACTATTCCACTTAAGGCCAAACCAGTGTTTTATAAAGATTCATCATAACTTCCTTATTGATGCACTCTATGCCTTTATAAAGCCCAGGATCCTGCATGCCTTTTGAACCATTTTCTCAATCTGCTCCACCACCCTCAATGATTTGTGCACATATATCCTGATGCCTCGCTATTCCTGCACTGATTTTATCTGAAAAACAACTAGCAAAAACTGACGAATGGCTTCAAGCAAGCTGATACAGCCCTTGAGGAACTGAGAGCTCAAGTATGACCCTAAACTGCGAAAACAGCTTATGAGATGGGAGTTTTCATGTAGACTGGTAATATGACAATGTATTTCACTTCATGGGATAAAATACTGAAAAGCCCGAAGGGAATATCCAAATGGGATAGATAAAACATTCTCAGTGCTTTCTAGGGGATGCAGTTTGTGTTCTTGTTTCCTCAGTAAACTTGTTTGCCTCATTACAAATGATTCATTCTGGTTGACTTTATACTTCACCAGTAAGGGATTTTTTTTTTACTAAAAGAGGAACAAAGTGATAATTCAATTTTCAATACATCAGCCAGTCGATTGCACACCAACAAGACAAGAGTGACTCTCACACATCTGATCTTCCACTAGTCATGTTTACAATCTATCTAATTCTCCAACATTTTACAAAGACGATGGGCCCAGTTTTTGCATTAGTAATGATTTATTTTATTCACTCTTAGGATGTGAGCATTGCTGGAAAAAGCAGCATTTATTGCTCATTCCTAATTGACATTGAGAAGGTGATGACATTCCTCGTCATGAGTCCTCTGAAATTGAAAGCGATTCTGCGCTTCTCCATAGGGGCCCTGTTGAAGCCTCACCCGCCCACCCCCAGCCACCACTACCAGCAGCCCCCCACCCCCCTGTTTCCCCCCACCACCCCCCCCCCCACCCCCCACCCCCCACTCCACCAAATTGCAATCAAGTCGAAATTACTGAATTGAACTTGCCCTTTTACGCCATTAATTTCGCTGTAAAACCTCTGAATGGGATGTAACTGCGTATTTAATGCTGTCTTAAGTGTATAATTATGGCTGAACAGTCTCACTGTCACTGAAAAGCTATTTTAATATTTGTGAAATGTCAAGTTTTCCACAGTGATAAAAAATTCACATATTTTTAAAATGTTTTTTATAAGTTTCTTTATGATATTTCAGCTTCAACTTTTACTACCTGGTTTTCTGCCTGTGAGAATACTTCAATGTGATTGATTACTTATCCAGTTCATAACGTTACTGCTGCCGGATGCCTAGAGATTTTCTTGATTTGGCACCAGATTTAAACTGACGTCGGGTAGAGGGAAATGCAAGCCACAGAAATCAGTAGCTTAAATGAAAGCAAAATACTGCAGATGTTAGAAATTTGAAACAAAAACAGAAAATGCTGGAAAAACTCAGCAGATCTAGCAGCATCTGTGGAGAGAGAAACAGAGTTAACGTTTTGAGTCCGTATGACCCTTTTTCAGAGCCTGTAGCTTGTTGACAGGAGCTTTCTTTGAAGTCAGTGGCAAGAACTGTTGCTTTATTGATGTTTGGGTCCTTCTTAGCGGGATCATTTTCTATGGGAACATGGGATAGCTTTTTCATCCTCAGACTATCCAGTAGTGTGATTTTCCTCCCTGAAGAGAAGTAGGGCGGCAAGTCTTGAAAGGTGAATACACCTGAACAACTTCACACTTCTGCCAATGATATGTAAGATCATTTGCAAATTGTCACGGAGCCTGCAAATTTGAGGCCTGAAAACCCTTCCTGTTGAGAGTTTTGAGGTAGTTTTACTGTAGGAACTCCCAAAGCTATGTGGGTCCCATTAGTGGCACACTGGAAACACCAGCAACTCTGTAAAACAGGAGGCTCTCTCTTGTTGCTACCTTGCAATGATACCAAACTCACTGTATTTCCAATTTTCCTGTAATGTGCATCAATCAACCGACAAATATTTGCCCACCCTACGGTTTGGCTGTTTTAAAAAAATTCTTTCATGGTATGTGGGCACTGCTGGCAAGGCTAGCATTTGTTGCCCACTCTTAATTACCCTTGAGAAGGTAGTGGGGAGCCTCCTTCTTGAACCGCTGCAGACCATCTCATGTAAGTACACCCAAATGCTATTATGAAGGGAGTTCCAGGATTTTGACCCAACAGCAGTGAAGGAATATAAGGCAGGATTTTATGGCCCCAGCAGGGGTGCGGCTGTAAAATGCGGCGAGCCATTCAAACGCCCGTTGGCTTTAGTGAGACCGTAAAATCCCTCCATCGTAAAATTCTGCCCACAGTTCCAAATCAGGGTGGTCAGTGGCTTTGAAGGATGGTGGTGTTCCCATAAGACTGCTGCCCTTGTCCTTCTAGGTGGCAGAGGTTGTGGGTTTGGAAGATGCTGTTGAAGGAGACTTGGCAAGTTGATGAAGTGCATCTTGTATATGGTACACACTGCCGACGCTGGTGTGGTGAGTGATGGCCATTGCCTGACAGTTGTGTGGCGCAAATGTCACTTGTAACTTAACACCCCAAGCCTGAATGTTGTCCAAGTCTTGCTGTATGTGGGCACAGGATGCTTCAGTATCTGTGGAGTCGTGAATGGTGCTGAACATTGTGCAATCATCAGCGAATATCCCCACTTCTAACCTTATGATGGAAGGAAGGTCACTGATAAAGCAACTAAAGATGGTTGGGCCTGGGGCAACATTCTGAGGAACTCCTGCAGTGATGTCCTAAGGCTAACATACAGTGACTGGCCTTCAACTAACACAAGCATTTTTTCTTTGTGCTAGGTATGAATATAACCAGTTTTTCCCTGGTTCACCTTAACTTTAATTTTGCTAGGGCTCCTTGATGCCACACTCATCCAAAGGCTACCAACATGACAAGTCCAGTCACTCTCACCTCACATTTGGAATTCTGCTCTTTTGTCCACGTTTGGCCTCATTCTGTGTTCTAAACTACCATAGTTCTCCATAAATCAAATTGGAGCCAAAACATGTGAGAATATCGCTTAAAATGAAATGAGTTTATCAGTCTAAAACAATAATAATGCAACTGCAGGTCCCACACTACTCTCAGAAAACCCTTCATGTGATGGTAAAGGTTTTGTATGTTTTTTTTTATTACAATGACAAACTTTATTATAACGTCTCCATATACATTCAACACTCCAAGATCCAGGTGAGATATTATTGTTGCAGAGTCCGTCAATGCTCCCTTCAAATGGGCTGAAGAAGCACACAGTCAGTCCGTCCACCAGAGAGGATCTTCGCTAAGCACAGGCAAGTTCTCCTGTATATAGCCTGTGCAGGTCTGTCTGAGGTTATGCAGCTTTATGAATCTATTTATACCTAATGAATCCTGCCAGTGATTTTCCTCAAATTGGCCAATTAGTGACCAGCGGGTGGGCTCACCATCCAGTTAAGGATGGTGGGTGGGCTCTGAAAGCTGGAGGACCAATAGGAGGTCCTCCAGAACTGAAAAAGCTGCAGCCTTGGTGTTGGATCCAGTGCCCTGCTTTGTTGGGGCTAAAGGATCCGGATTGCATGCTTATTTCAGGGTGATTGAGTTGGTACCAAGACGGAGAAGGTGAGTAGACCGTTCTTAGAAGAAACACATTCTGTTTATTTACAAAAGGAGCTCAGTAGCTGCACTTGCGTGCTTACAACTCAAAACTCTGTCTTTACTCTTCAGACTCTAACTCAAGACTACTACTACAGAGGTAGCCCGCGCTAATCTGCTATTGGGTATCAAGATCTGGTGATCTTACATTACAACATTTGTCTTAAAGGTATATTACACATCAGATTACTACACTTGGTAAAAGAGAGAGAGAGAGAGAGAGGTTCCTCCATTTTGAGATGCACTCTTTTCATCTTTTTAAACTCTTAAATTTAGAAATGCCCTTAGCATCTGGGCCACCAGTGTGGAGGGGAAACAGGACAGCCTTTGGCTCTGTCGTGTTCAAGCAGGCAGGGAGGGCCGCAAAGTCTGTTTGGAGCGGTGGGTCCTCAAGGTTTGGTACCGGGAGGCCATCTCCAGGCAGTGTGGCCTAGGCTCGATGACTTGGTGGTCCCGCAGGCCACCTGAAAAATTCCAGTCAGCCTCTGAAAATTGGCTTTAATAAGCCATATAATTTCCTCAGCTGGCCACCTGCAGTTTTGTGGGGGCATGTAGCCCTGCCGACTCTGGGACAATGGCTCAGGAGGGGGATGGTGCTAATAAACTGGCAAGCAGGCTGGTGGCATGAGCTCTCACACCTGTCAACCTCCAAACCAGCCCTCATCTGAGGGGGTGGGGGTTAAATTCCTCCCAACTCTATTACTTGTATCATCACGTGTGTTCTTTGCCAATATTCATTTTCACGAATAATGTCACGTGGAAATAATAAGGTACAGTTGCTGTAATTTTACAGGATGTTTTCCTGTCATCATTTAGAATATCTCTCCAGGCCTTTCCATTGGTCGTCCACCAAAGCCATGGCCGAAGATTAGGAAACCATTGCAGAATGTCCACCCTAATATGTTTCTGTGTCTTGGTGACTTAAGCAACTGTGTTATTGACTAGACTTTCGACTTGGAGGAAGATTATGAAGTTAAATCTTCTCAATTCCAAGTCCTCAGTTTCTCAAATTATAAAAGGCATGTGTGAGTTAATTGGGATTATTGATACTCATGATTTGCTGGAGTCTCCTGGAGCTTTCAAGTTCAAACAGGAATTTATGTAAAATTCTCGACAAGTATTCTTTTCCTATCCTTTTTTGTAAATTCACATGTATCTCTGAATATTACCAATAGCATAGAACCATTTCCTTCAGAAATAAAACAAAAAAATGCTGGAAAAACCCAGCAGGTCTGGTAACATCTATGGAGAGAGAAACAGAGTTAATGTTTGGAGTCTGTATGATTCTTCGTTTGCTTACATCCATTTCCTTCATAGAACCATAGAACCATAGAAAAGTTACAGCACAGAAGGAGGCAATTCAGCCCATCTTGTCCAGGCCAGCCCGAGGATACCCAGGTGCCCTTTCTAATCCCACTTTCCTGCACCCGGCCCATAGCCCAGCAGCTTACAGCACTTAAGGTGCAGATCCAGGTACTTTTTAAAAGAGTTTAAAGTTTCTGCCTCTACCACCAACTTGGGCAGCGAATTCCAGACACCCACTACCCTCTGCATAAAAAAGTTCTTCCTCATGTCCCCCCTACACCTTCTGCCACTTATCTTGAATCCAAGTCCCCTGGTTCTAGAATTCTCCACCAAGGGAAACAATTTTATCCTGTCCACTCTATCTATTCCCCTCATAATTTTATACACCTCAATCAAGTCACCTCTCAGCCTTCTTTGTTCTAAGGAAAATAACCCCAACCTATCCAATCTCTCCTCGCAGCTACTCTTTTCTAACCCTGGCAACATTCTTGTAAACCTCCTCTGCACTCTCTCCAGAGCTATTACATCCTTCCTTTAATGTGGTGACCAGAACTGCACACAATACTCCTGTTTTGGCCTCACCAGTGTTTTATACAATTCCAACATTATATCCTTACTTTTATATTCTATGCCTCTGCCAATGAAGGAGAGCATTCCATATGCCTTCTTTACAACCTTGCCTACTTGAACTGCTGCCTTCAGGGACCTGTGTACTTGTACGCCAAGATCTCTCACTTCATCTACCCATCTTAGTATATTCCCATTTATTTTGTAATCCCTGTAACTGTTTGACCTCCCCAAATGTATGACCTCACACTTCTCTAAGTTAAAACCCATGTGCCACTTTACCACCCACTCCACCAGCCCATCTATATCATTTTAGAGATTATGGCTACCCTCTACACTATCCACTACTCGGCCAATCTTTGTGTCATCTGCAAATTTCCCAATCATGCCCCCCACGTTCACGTCCAAATCGTTAATATATAACACAAACAGCAAGGGTCCCAACACCGAGCCCTGTGGAACACCACTTGAGACAACTTTCCATTTGCAAGGGCATCCATCGACCATTACCCTTTGTTTCCTGTTACAAAGCCAACCTTTTATCCAGTTTGCCACATTACCCTGAATCCCATGGACTTTTACTTTCCTGACAAATCTGCCATGTGGGACCTTGTCAAATGCCTTGCTAAAATCCATGTACACAACATCCACTGCACTACCTTCATCAACCCTTCTTGTCACTTCCTCAAAGAATTCAATCAAATTTGTGAGACAAGACCTTCCTTTTACAAATCCATGCTGACCATCCCTGACTAGTCCATGCCTTTCCACATGACAGTTAATCCTATCTCTCAGGATTGATTCTATTAATTTGCTCACCACCGATGTAAGACTAACTGGCCTATAATTGTTTGACATTTCCTTTGATCCCTTTTTAAACAATGGAACTACATTTGCATTTCTCTAGTCCTCCAGTACCTTCCCTGTATCTAGTGAAGATTGGAAACAGAATCTGTCATTATTTTCATAAGTATATGCTGTTCATACTGCAGCCACTAGATGGTGCTATAATAAAATGTGGCCAGATGCTTCACTTAAACAGGGGTTTTCAACCTTCCTGCTTCTGAGGCCCCCCAGTTATAGAAAAAAATGTATCTGTTTATTTTGTTTTGCTTAATGTGAGAATGTTGCTGATGATTGGGGGTAGGCGGGATGCAGCTTTGAGGTTACTATCAGATCAGCCCTGATCTTATAAATGGCAGAGCAGGCTCAAGGGGCCGAATGGCCTACTCCTACTCCTTGTTCGTATGTTCGATGCTGCGCAACAATTTTCAATTCTCATGTCAACATTCAAACCTAATGTCACATGGCGTCCCTCCACAATTAAAGATTGTTTTCTAAAAATGTCTTTGATCGTGCAAATGCTAACACTGAAGTATTGTTTCATGTCACTACGAGGCAGAAGCAGCTTTAAGAAACTATGTCAGGTGCCAGTACCTTCATCTCCCTCCGCCATGGCTGACTGGTCCCATGACGGTCTCTGTTTGGTTGCACTCATGTTGGGGCATAAATGTCTTGAATGGCATTAAATGCTTTTTAATGTAGTTTTGTGCTTCAAAACACTTCACAGCGTGAATAACGTGCAGGAAGCTGTGAACTTTCTTAGGCGGGCAAAATGACTTGAAACATGAATTCAGCGTTATAATTCCCAGGATCAAAGACTTTTTTTTAAAATGTGCTTTAATTGGGGAGTGAAGCCATGCAACATTAGGTTTGAATGCTGGAACTTGCCTGAATGGGTATAGCTCCAACAGCATTCAAGAAGCTCAAAACCATCCAGGACAAGGTATCAGCACCCCATCCACCAAATTAAACATTCACTCCCTCTAACATTGGCGCACGTTGGCAAGAGCCCCAACACAAGGTCCAGGGGCAGTGGACATGACTGGATGTGACTGATCAACAGTGTCTTAGGAGGCTCAGACCTCTCCTGGCAAGGTTGTTGTTGATGTCTGCAGCCTTGTGGAACAAGATTTTCTTCCCCATGGGTGACATGGGCATGCATTACCAGTGCCCATCATGGTCAGGTGGTAACATCTGTAGGATCTCATAATCTGCTGCCCAAAAGTGCACTGCCCAGGTGTCTAATGTCATATTTGCCATGGTTGCTATTTACATCCACTTTGATACTGATGAGACCAGTCAGAAAGAGAGGTCTCTTGGATTTGCTGCAATGGCACTGGTCCAGGAAGTCACAGACCGCACCCATGTGGCAATCAAGGTACCCTCAAATCATCCAAGAGTATTCATCAATCGAAAATAACTCCATTCCATCAATACTCGGCTGGTATTTGACCACTGAAAGTTAACCATGCATGCCTGTGAAACATACCCTGGGAGCTGCCATGGTGTCTTCATTTTCCACCAGTTACATGTACAGATTTTCACACCTCCAATCAAAGCCAGCAGAGGGCTTCTTGGAAACCAGGGTTACCTTCCAATGGCATAGTTGGAAAAACCATTGAGCAAGTCTTCAGCTGTTGAACAGAAAAGGTACAACCAGAGTCACATGAGCACACGACTCATTGGGGTTGCTGAAGATGCAGTTCAGGCACCTGGACAGGTCTGGGGACACTCTTCAGTAAATACCATCAGCAGTTTCCAAGGTGCTGGTGGTCTGTTGTGGCTTCACAACATTGAGCTGCAGAGAGGAAGATGGCAATGACCACTCTGCATTCTCCGAGAGGAAGGGGAAGAGAGAAGGGAGAGGAGCATAAAGAGGAGGAGGGGTCCCTGCAGTCAGTCAGCTAGCTGCCAGAGATATCCTTGATGGACTCGTACACGCACAATTCAGCTGGCCTGAAGTGGTGTGGCAGACCAAAGCTGAACCCAATTCCCCATCCTCCTCATCCTGCTAAGATGAAGGATTTGCAAAGTCATTAGTCATCACTCACACCCATTGCTTTAGTTAAACCATTTTCTCCAAGGCTGATAGCCATTTGGTAGGTGAGAAGCAACAAAAGAGATGAGCGGACAATAGAGACTTGAAATAAAAGCTGGGATTTTCCAGCCTGCCATGGTGGGAGCCGCCATGGGGGATGGGGTGGGCCAGCCAAAAGTCCATTGACTTTCAGCGGGACCGGAAGATCCCAGAGGCAGGCGGGACAAGAAAATCCTGGTCAAATTTTATGACTCTTTCCTTAATAGTTACAGTAAAATTGGCATGGTGACAGACTTGTAAACACCCAAGTGATGCCCCTTGTAAAACTATAAAGCTTTACTCCTCCTTTTCCTATTATTTCTTTGTGGTGCTACCCTTGTGGCCTCAGCATAGCTCAAGGCAGGCTGATGATTCCCCTCCTCTGACAGTTGAGAGGCTCAGGGTGGACATCCTCTGGTTTTGAGGCCCAATCATAGACTGCCCCATCTGCATCTGTACAGGGGCAGACTCAATCCTTGGGGTTCCCACTGAAAACGTGGGAGTTCAAGAGGGGATGAATGGGAGCAGGGCGCCTACTTCCATTTGCCTTTCTTCCATCTTCTCTCTCATGACCCACCCAACTTCCCTGCTAGCCAACAGCTACTCCCCAGGGAGACGCTGAATGACTAAGATGAGGCTTTCCACCATCTTAACTGGCAGGCTGAGTATGCAGGCCATTGGTTTGGGTCAGCATCCATTCAGTTACCTGCTATGTCTGATTCTTCATGCAGGTTGTGACATAATCCAAAGTTTCAAAGCTTGGATTTTTTTTGAGACAGACCTAATTGGAAAGGGAAATGCAAGAAGGGAAACTACAAAGGAAGCTGACCCTCCTGGTTTCAAAGGAAATTATGACCAAAACAGAGATTAGAAACCAAAACTTCTGGGAAGGCTGAACCTGGTTGAAGCCATATAAAAGGACCCAGAGAGTCCTCAGAGACCAGTAGAAAATAATGAGCCCAGTGGTGCAGTACAGGCAGCCTGAAGAAGACAGAGGTTAGAGCCAGAAGCTGAGAATAAGCAAATACACTGTTGACATGGCTGTTTCTGTTACTTGATGATAATATTGGCAGATCTATGCCCTCCATACTGTGTTGAGGAGGTTCTGTAGTCATGCCCCCTTTTTGGTGAAGACCAGACCTGTGAAACTCAGATTGGTTGTGTGCTGCTGTCAGCTGAGGGGCAGGCTACATCTAGAAGAAGAGAAACTGAAATTTTTCAAAAGGAAGACAAGAGTTTTGAAGGCTGAGTTGATGACCCATGTGCTGAGTAGAATGCTGAGCCAATTCGTAAGCTCTGTTTTAGTTGTATCTACCATTTAATGTATAAATTATAGTTTACAATTAATCACAGTTTGCCTGTTAATTCATGTTTAACTAATGTTGCCATTGGGTTTTAGAGTATTGGTGATTAACTAAGATAGTATTTGGTGTAGAATCTTGTGGCAGCATTCTTTTAGTAAATAACTGGGACTTTGGATTTCTTCTACTTTAAAAAAAGTTTCTGGTCTCTACCGAGGTTGTAACAAGATGGCTGCTCTTTCCATAGAAATGGACATCAGCATAAAGGCCTGAGAGATCATGGCACTCATGGTGGAGACAGACTCCTCAAAATTCTCCCCAAGAGTGTGCAGAGCCTCTGGAATGGCTGACGAACCCTCACACATTTTCTGTTACTGCTCCAGAATTGTCCTCTTCATGGATGACCCCCGAGGCTCAGCTGTGCAGGGCTTGGAGAGTCCTGTGCCAAATGATGGGGCTTTCCACTGCTGCATCGTCTTCACCTACTGTTGCTCACTTGTGATGTGGGGCTCATCATGTGACTATGTTGGAGGCCCTGCCAAGGTTCATATACCTGAGCTGGTGGAGGATGCAATGAGTCGTGTGCCAGTGCAACCTCTGCGTGCACGACCTCCTCTGACATCTCTTTGGCCTCCTCCCGCTCCAGCTGTTGCATCAATCTTGAAGGGTCTGTGGGAGAGAAAACACATGAATTAGAACTGACAAGGAGAGGCGGTCCTGTCAGCTTTGTACTGACAATCATAATTCAGTTAGTGGTGACATGAATTCAACATGAGTGATGCTGTGTGCCATGTGGCTGCGTAATATCAAATTAATTCACCTGGAGTATCTAGCAGACTCCATCGCCAATGGCCATGCGCTCTGCCACTGTGCCAAACTCCAAGGCTTCCTCTTCGGAGGCAGACAGGGTGGCTATGACTTGAGGGCCATATCCCAGCTCGCTGTCCATTCTTGAAGTTCGTTCCTCTCTTCTGCAATGAGAGAAAGCAGAGAGTTATGAGTGTGCAAAGTAGAGGATGGTTGAGAGGATAGGAGGGCAACATTCGTGTGGGGTGACTGTGAGGGATGAGTGTGAGATGGCAATAAGATGAAGGTGATTGTAAATGGTGGCAGGTTGGATGGGAATGTGAGGAGGTGCCATGAGAGAGAGGAATGAGTGGAGCTGTAGTGTGTTTTCCTGAGAAGTGCATTATAGCAGAATGCTGGGAAATTTAGAGTATGGCCACTTCAATGTCATTGTCGCCAGTCCCTCAAAACAAGGATGATGTCTGCTAGGCTTCATGGTTTGTGTGTCTTCAGGTGACTCTGCAGGCCAATCCTAGAGCCACAGGTCTTTGGGCAGAGAGGACAAGAGTTTCCCCGAGGAAGCGGACTCTCAATAAAGCCAGTGTTCTGCTCTTCCTCCTTCTACTTCTCTGCAGCAGAGTTTATGCAATCAGTTTCTGACTGGATTGTGGCTTGTTCGATGAGTTGTTGTCACCTGCTACTGTTTGTGGCAAGTTCCTTCTGCAGACCAATGCCAATTTGTCTCCTTTTTAATGTGGCTTTCAGAGTGTCTTTAAAATGTTTCCTCTGTCCACCTTGAGATTGGAAGTCATTCACAAGTTGTGAGAAGAGAAGCTGCTTCAGAAGCTGATTATTTGGCATGTGGATGCAGAGTCACCTGACTCATTCCTGGGTTGAAGGGCTTATTCAATGAAGAAAGGTTGAACAGGTTGGGCCTATACCCATTGGAAATTCAAAGAATAAGAGGCGATCTTATTGAAACTGAGGTCGGCGAGCGGGGGGTGGGGCTCCATAAAATGATGCGGGATGAAGTCGGGCGGAACTCCCGTCACCCCGCATCATTTCAATTTTCAGGTCGGCGGGGGCACAGCCGAATCAGCTGTGCGCCCGCCGACCTGTCAATGACCAATTATGGCCATTTAAAAACTAATTGCACAAGTTAATGGACCTGCCCGTCCAACCTTAAGGTCGGTGGGCAGGCTGGGAGCCCTGGCGGACTTCAGAAAAAGCATGAAACCTCATCCACGAGCGGGATGAGGTTTCATGTAGGTTTTTTAAAAATTTAATAAAAGTTTAATGAAAAATGATGGACACATCCCAACTCATGTGACAGTGTCACATGAGGGGACATGTCAGGGAAATTTTATTTTTCTATATTTAACATTTTTAAATTTGCCGCCGATCCCCCTGAGGCAGCACTCTCAGCATAGGGAATCCCCCTCCCGCCCGCACAGGGAGTGCATAGCACTTCCTGGTGGACGTCACGCTGGGCGGGCCCCCGCTCCTGAACATCCCCCCCCCGCCGCCCCGGCGGGAGGAAAATTCTGCCCATATAAGACCCTAAGGGGACGTGATAGGGTGGATACCAGGAAGATGTTTTCAGTTGCGGAGGAAAGTAGGACTAGGGGACATAGTTTAAGAATAAGAGGACTCCTGAGATGAGGAGAATTTTTTTCTCTCAGAGGGTTGTTAGTATGTGGAATTCTCTTCCTCAGAGAACAGTGGAGGCTGGGTCATTGAACTTATTCAAGGCTAGTTAGACAGGTTTTTGATAGACAAGGGAATCAAGGGTTATGGAGGGCAGGCAGGAAAGTGGGATTGAGACCACAACCAGATCAGCCACGATCTTATTGAATGGTGGAGCCGGCTCGAAGGGCCAAATAGCCTCCTTCTGCTCCTATGTTCCCAGTCCAGACTGACGAGGGCATTGAACTTCTTTTGGCACTGCATCCATATGTGAAGTACCACACTCTTGCTGCTGAGCTCCTCAGCCACTTCGACCCCCATCTGCTTCATTTCAGAGGTTGGTCTCTTCCTCCCATCCTGCAGGAACCAAGTTTTTCTGCAGATCCTTACAGCCTGCAGCATGACCTCCAGGGATTCCTCAGAGAACAGGTGGGGTGAGGGTGAGGGGAATTCAGCCTTCCTACACTGCGCCTCCATCACTTTTCTGACACTTTTCTCCCCTAATAGATGATCTCTGACCCTACCAGGTTCCCTTTAAATCGATAGCCTTTAACTGTCAGGTGCGGCTCCTCATGATGCCCGGCCACTCCGACTGTTCGGCAAACCTGGAAGCAAGTTCTTTATGCCATGGCTTAATTGAAAAGCCACAGCAAAGCCCACTCCAGCAACTTCTGGGTTCCCGACCTGCCTTTCCCACTGTAATTGGGACTAAATGTCAAAATTCTGCCCATTGAATCATAGAAGCTTACAGTGCAGAAAGAGGTCACCAAGACTGTGCTAGCTCTTTGATTACCATCTCTTTTTGCCTTGCGCCGTCATCCTTTTTGTCATTTAATCTGTCCTGCCCTTCGCCCTATCATAGACCTTCCCTTTTGCTCTTTACCCCTCCTCCCTATTTCCCTCTGTATTTATTTAAAATCCACTGCATTCTCTAATTTTTATCCAGTTCTGACAAAAAGATTGACAAGCTGAAACGTTAACTCGGTTTCTCCCTCCACTGATCTTGCCTGACCTCCTGAATGTTTCCAACATTTGCTGCTTTTTTTTAAGGTTTCCAGTATCCACAGCATTTTGCCCTTGCATTGAAATAACCAAAGTGCTGCAAAGTACCATGAAGAAGAGTTCGGGTCTTCATTCAAATAATGGTGAAGAATGATATACTTCTTTACTGCATGTACTACATTTCAGGAAGTTGCAAAAACTACATTTCAGGAAGTTGCAAAATACCTTGCATCCACAAGTCAAGTATGACTTTCTGTGGCAGGGACGACCCTCTGTTTCAGTGATTTCATTCCGAAAATAGTTAACCTATAACCTATGTCAAAATAATATGTCAAAAAAAAACGCATAAACCTTCATCTCCAACTGAAGATTTTCTTCAAATGGATATTCCCCGTACAGGAAGTCAGGTCTGCAAAATTGCAATGCTCGCCCAGGAAAGTGATATTCAATAAGATCTACTCACACAACCATAAAACTATTTATTTACAGTTTCAATTCAGAAAGCTCACTTTGGTGAAAATAACCCACAAGAATAGCAGCTTTGAAAAAAGCCACTAAGTAGCCCTTCGGGAGCAATTGCCTCTTTGAAGGATTTGGAGAAATTTGTAAATCCAAAGATTACAAGAAAAATTCTGAAAGATTTGTCTGGGAATAATCAATCCCCAAGCTATTTGTAAAGAAAGAGAGAGAGAGAGAATGTTACTGCAGTGAAGTCTCTTGCTTCAGAAATAACTCATCAAAACATGCAGCCAAATGTTTTGCTTCTAATTAAAGGCTTGTTCGGGAAAAAAAATATATTTTATGTCAAAACTGCCCGAGGAAGTTTTAAAATCCCGAACATATTGCCACAAGAACGGACCTGCATGAATGCAATTGGGAGCAGCAAGATCCAGAAATCTCCGTCACAGTGAATGTCCAATGGGACAGAGTGGCTGATGAAGTTGAAAATTGTGATGGAATAAGAAATAAAGGAGAGGATAAAGCACTAAGAGAACACAGCAGCAATTCAGAGCCAACAGCACCATGCTGTCAATCCATTATGACACAATGAACACAAAGTTCCACTCGAAATGCTGATCTCTTGGCCCCTCAGGATGATTGCATCCACCGAATATTTGTATTTGTGAAAGAAATCACTACATCCAAAAGTACCTCATTGTGTAAAGCAGCTTGAAATGCTTCAACAATTGGAGAAGCTATTACATAAGTACAATTCTTTTTCATGAACAAGGCTGTCTGGGCACCTGAACCTGAAGACAATGGCCTGAAGTGTGCTGAATAATGCAAGCTGTTCTTCACTTCAGTCAAACCAAAATCTCAAAATCAGTTTCTGCTGCATAACTCCGCTGCCCAATAAGTTGTTCGAATGCAGCAGGACAAACCAGGGCCCCTTTAGCTTGTAGGCCATAGGGAGTCTCTCCTCAGCTGGATCCCAAAGTTGTACCCAGAGGCCATCGATAAAGAGGAGAAGCATCAAGCAGCAGCAGAGAATGTGCATTGTACTGACAACCCTTCCAAGCGCACTGAGCACACTTGCAGAGAGATCAGAGGTGATTGCCTCAATTGTGGCCAGCATTTTCCACTCCCGGACTAAGTCTGGTGGTGGGAGCAAGAAGTCGGAGTGACTTCCACTGGAGAGTGGGGGAGGTGAGCATGCCAAATTATGCACTGTTCACCTGATTAACTATGCAGCCGGAAGTATCACGTCACGTAGCATGGCAGAGCGGGCAGGAAGTCACCCGCTTTGCCATCATGTCTGGGTGCCATATTTAAAAGGCACCTGGGCAGCCATTGAGATATTGCGCCAGGGCCTTCAGAAACTGAAAATGTATAGTAGAAGACAGCAAGCTCTGGTCCCATACTTCAGCAATGCCTCCCTGGAGATTCTGTTCCAGGCAGTTGAGGAAAGACAGGAGGTCCTCTTTCCAAGGGATAGAAGCAGGAGGCCATCCATCTGACCACAATGGCCTGGGAGGTGGCCACCAAACCGGTCAACACTCGTGGGCCCCAAAAGGGGACAGCCCTGCAGTGCAGGAAACAGATGAATGATGTCTTCCGCTCCACTAGGGTAAGTGAACCTTCTACCCTCCCAACTCACAACAGCAATGTTTTTTTGTCCATTTTTCATGGGATGTGGGCATCGCTGGCTAGGCCAGCATTTATTGCCCATCCCTAATTGCCCCTAAGAAGGTGGTGGTGAGCTACCTTTTTGAACCGCTGCAGTCCATGTGGTGTAGGTAAACCCACAGTGCTGTTAGGGAGGGAGTTCCAGGATTTTGACCCAGCGACTGTGAAGGGACAGCGATGCAGCTCCAAGTCAGGACCAGGAGGGACTGTGTGACTCGAAGGGGCGCTTGCAGGTGGTGGTGTTCACATGTTCCCTAGTCCTAGGTGGTAGAGATTATGCATTTGGAAGGTGCTATCAAAGGAGCCTAGGTGAGTTGATGCAGTGCATCTTCTATGGGGTACACACTGCTGCCACTGCATCAGTGGTGAAGGGAGTTGAGCTAATGTTGAAGATTGTGAATGGGGTGCCAATCAAGCGAAATACTTGGTCCGGGATGGTACCCAACTTCATTATTGTTGTTGGAGCTGCACTCATCCGGGTGAGTGGAGATTGTTCCACCACACTCCTGACTTGTGCCTTGTGTATGGTGAACAGACTTTGGGGAGTCAGGAAGTGAGTTACTCTCCGCAGGATGTCCAGCCCCTGACCTGCTCTTTCATCCAACATGCTCACACTCAATCCATATGTCTTCATGCGGGACAAGATGACCCACAACAGGAGGGAGAGAGAGAACATGGGAGGTGGAATGTCGGAGCTGCAACGTCTTGTGCAATTTGAGCAGCAGGCTGCACAGCTGGCAGGGGAGGACGCAGACTGTGCCTGCGCCGATGGTGAGGTTGGTTACTCCCAACAATCCGGCAAGGAAGCAGAGACAACTTCGGGCAAGACTATGCTTGATGTGTGTAATCTCTCTACCAGCCTAGGCAGTCACTCATTCTCTCTTCTCTCCATCTCAGCAAGAAGAGGGGGAGGCCAGCCTTCTCCACTCCAGCCCCAGCCCCCAGGCCACCTCGGAGGAGGAAGGAAACCCTTTCACACCTTTAGACCCCTCACAGCATTCACCTGCACCCTCCACCAGCACAGAGACACACATGTCAGCGGGTCATAGTTCAAGAGTAGGCTCGGGGTCACCCCCTGATGGTCACTTGATTGATATGCGTTCAAAACAGCAGGCAGAGGCAGTGAAAGTTGTGGTCTCTAGCACTCGGAAAGCTGCTGGAAAGCAGGCCCCTGCAGAGTCCAAGTCAGATACGACCCTCTGCAATTGACCGTTGGACGTATGCTGCAGATTCAAAGAAATGCAGGGAACATCAGGCAGAGGCCTTCAACAGAGTGGCATGAGAGTTGCATCCATGTGCCCTCTGATGTCTTGGCTTTGACTTGTGAGCACCTCAAGGTCTCCACTGGAAGGGTGGTGACTGCCTTGGAGACCCAGATCCAGCAGATTCTGCCAAATATGCACTCAGATCTGCATTCCATCACTCTAGCCATGGCTGCATTCCAGCACTGGCTTGGTAAGGTGGGAACAGGTACATTGACCTCCTCCAGCTGCCCACTCCTCTCAAGAAGTCAGGGAGGGGCCTGCAGGCACCCAAAGGGAGGAGGTGTACCAGCCAGACAATCCAAAGATATCCACCGAGGACACACCAAGGGTTTCCAGCCACTCCATACACCCTCTGCCTGTGACCCCATCAACTCCAGCTGGTCAGGCTGAGGAGGGCGCACCTTGCCCACTACAGGAGACCCATAGCAGGCCAGAGCCCTCCAGGCCTCAGACCACCAGAGGACATCCACCAAAGTCATTTAAGACAACAGGACATAGCAGTCAGCGGGCTGCCTCCACCTCTGCTGCAGATGTTGGGGAAGCACTCAGATTTAATGGCAGAGTAAGAAAAATTAAGAAGTTTTGAATGAACACTGGTGGCATGGATGTAAAATCATCATAGTTCTGCTACTTGTAAATATATGTTCACTTGCACTGTTTTGATGCCTCCTGGATTCCATCTTGCTGCTAGTCACTTTAATGGTCTTTTGCTCTCCACCCCCTCAAGGTGAAGAACACTCTGGAGAGCCAAGGACAGGTATTCCGCCCATGCATACATGCCTGCACATGCAGATGTTGCTCTTTGACAAGGGTGATGAGAGCCCTGTGTGAGAAGCCTCCCTCCCACACTATTTGCTTGCCTCCACTGCCCTCAGACTTTATAGAGAGACCTTTGCCTGGTCATAATAGAGGGACTAACTACACGAGCTCTTGTCAGGCGTGATCATTCCCCCGAGGGGGTGGAGGTCCAGAATAATGATTTAGCTGCTATTCACCCACCATGTCCCTTGTAGGCATCCACCTCTCTCTCTCCCTTAATCCCCACCTCTGACTGCAGCCAATGTTAAATGGCTCCACCTTGCTGGGATCTCGATGTTATGAGAACCCTCTGGGCCAGACCTGTTGCTGTGTGGGCTCCATCATACAGTGAGAGTTTCAAATTACCTTACATGCAGACCATACAGCTGCCCCATGGCTATTAGGGTGTCCCTTTACTTGGCCAGTTGTGCTGACCTTGTGATCCAACCACACAAGAAGAGCCTCCTCCCACCTCGACATATCGCACTTGGACATCAAGGGTGTTGCCTTGCTGATGCAGAGATACATCACCTTCCAGACACACTCCACCACCTTCTACCTTCTCCCTGTCACCCACCAACTTCCTCCCATCGCCATTGACCCACCCCACAATGTAACCTTCACTGTCCCCTCCATAACCCTTGAACCTTTACCCGTTATCCTGGAACCCATCACCATCAATCTCCACATGCCTTCCCTCCCCTTGGAGCCCACACCCTTTACTGTGCCCATGCCACCCTGATCCTGCCCACTCTTGTTATCATTGCCACCTTCCTTGTTCCCCTCTATGACTCTCCAGTTCTTTATCGACCCTCTTAATCACATTTTGAATTGATGTTTGTAAGTTTTCTTTAAGCTTTGTCTTTGGTTTCACAGCTAACCTGACTTAGGGGCTGTGTTTATTTTATCCCTCATTTTGTTAATTTAGTTTATTAGGTTGGCTTTAAAAGAGCTCTATGACTCTCCAGGTGGGAACTCCACCCGCCAAGCATACACCCGGACCCTCCCACCATACCGCACATCCCTTTCCCCTCTCACTGTAAGTGTTCCCTCCTACCACCAGTATATTCAGTTCGCCACCCCTCCCCCCACCGCCACCCCAGACTCCTCCATAGATTCATCAGATCTCACTTTATGAAACACTTTTCCCCCCCCAACACCGCCACCCCAACTTCCCCAGACACTATACTTTCCCCTTCTGAGCTTCCATCCCCCCTCGTGCTCTCCACCCATCCCTTGTGCCTTCAACAACCCCCTTGTAGACTTGAACCCCCACTTCATGCCCTCCACCCCTGCGCAACCCTCCCTCCCCCCAGCTTTGCAATCTTCCACTTCCCCTTAATGCCTTCAACATCTCCCCTGCCTTGCAGCCTTCCAGCCCCTCTTCATGCCCTGAACACTCCCCCAATGCCACTTTTGCCATGCATGCCATCTCCTGCATGTCTCCTGGCACCCGAGACCAGTCTTCAGGAATGGTGCCCAGTAAGCCCTGGAAGACTTCCTCACCGGGTACACGCCACTTATGCTAAGTTGTGAAACTGACCAGCCTAAATTCCCACTGGCAGAGTGGAACGTTAAACAGGGGAACAAGATTCCGGTCTGTTGGGGTTTTAATGGGCATTCATGAAACGCAAAAGGGGTTACCAACGTACATCAACGGGAAAGTAAATCTATCATTAACCCGGCATGGAAGTCGGCAGAACAGGATTGCTACCTCATTTCCCGATGTCGGGAAACTGATTTTTTGACTTTCACCATATCTTCTGCCCCCGCCTGCCACGATTCCCACTGCTGGTGGGAGGGGACGATTCCGCTCCACAACTGGGTTGATGTCATACTGCGCTGTGATGATGTCTTCTTGTATGGATAGGCTGGCCAGTTCAAAAGCAGCAATCAGATGAGTTCATGCATGTCTTAAGCAAGGGCTTGTAAAATATGGATGCCATCTTAAGTAGGATGACAGATACCATAACCTTGGCCTTGCAACATTCCACTGATCTGCAAAAAAAGTAGTAGTTGCGAAGTGCAGCTGGACCATGAGAGGGATGATTGGGAAAGGTGACTCTATTCAAAGTGCTTCCACTTCCTACTTAAAATTCCCCCTCAGTTAGTACCCGACTGATGGCTTGATGGTTGAGCCTGTCTTTGCAAAACACTCTTTGGCAGGGTCCTCATGGGCTCCAAAAACCGAGAGGACATCAGTCAAGAGATTCTCAAAAGTCAGAGCACAGATGTGAGCATTCAGCCTCCGCCTCTGCTCAAGTCACAGGTCTTGCACCAGGTAGAAGTGCTAGGAAATGAGAGTAAAGATCTGTAGTTGCACAAGAATACGCAGATGAGTGTCATAGACATTGGAATATTGTTAAGTTTCTGTTCTTTACTTGAAGCACATAAATATTCTTTTGCACCATTATTCTCATCTTGTTCATGTTTGATGAACTGGCTGATAGTAGGTCTTTTAAGTTGTTTCTGATGAATGTAATCAACCTTAGAGATGGGTTTGTAGGAGGCCTAAATAACAATAAAATCCAGGCCAAACCTTACAGAAAGGGCAATAAGCTGACGTGCAAGATGGCCTGCAATGAGATCACAGCCATGGAAATGGCAGAAACAGATGATTGTAGATTTCAGGGAAATTCTTTTCCTGAATAGGCAGGGATGGCCCACCATATTTCAGTGTGATTCGGGCAATAGCAGCCAAGTTCACAGTCTCAGAGTCAGAAATTTAGATGATACAATTGCCATGGTAGTCACCATTTAAATTAATTTACGGGTTCCCTTTACTGCCCATAATCAGAATGTTTTGCAGGAAATAGGTGTGTTTTCTCAGCTTCACTGTTTGTATCCCAATTAGATAATTCCAGCAGCAAGATTTTGTGAGTTTAAAAATAAAGAAGGTTACTTATTCTCACACACTTATCCCAAATTTTAAGCACAATGTCTCACACACTTGTTCCCACACACGCAAAGATTGGTTATGCTTAACTATAGTCTATGATCTCCGGTCTCCCAAGAGGCAGGCCAGGTTCCTTGAAGGATGTTGATGCTTTAAAATTGAAGCAAGGGTCTTGGTAAAACAAAATATTCTTAGCAATCTGTGAGGTTTTCTGAAGTTGAATTTCCAGGAGATTGGTTCTCAGGTGAAGTCAAAGTTAAGAACAGGCAGGAGGAGTCCTTCCCTCTGTTAGGGTCTCCCGATTACAAAGTATTGTTCTTAATTACCATGGCTGCTTAAATTATTTGCAGCTAGTTTGATGGCTTCAGTGGAACTGTATACAAACAGCTTGTGCTGTTTTTTAAAAAGCAGACAAAAAACATGCTGTCTCATCTTGTGATTTTCTACAAGTCCAAGCCCGTTTCCAAATAAGAGTGGTGTTTATGTTGATTCCAAAATCCTGTGTTGTGGTTTAATACCTTGAGTGTTTGAGGCAGTCAGTCGATGTCTTTATTTTTGAATGACCCATTCAATTTGGTAATACTCTTTTGAATTGGCTTCAGGAAAGGGCATTGATTCATATCACTCTGGAATGTCCCTTTTGTTTCCTCTTGAGACAGGGGAGTGGTTTCAATCCACAAAATAAGTAAAGTGACCCTCAGGCTGCCATCTTTTCAGCCTTTTGTGTCTGGTTTTAAAACATAAAAATTAGTTTGAAGCTCAGAGTAGGACATCCAGTATTGGACACAACTGCTTCAATTTCTTGTCAAAGCGCCATGCCTGTGGGAAAGTCAATTAGTCATATCGAGATGGCATACAGGAGCAGAGGAAACTGTAATGTTTCAGGTATTGGTAAGGTTTCAGGTCACAGCTATGTACCAGGTCGAGGTTATGGTTGATCAGGAGCCTGGAAATCCTCAAATGCGCATTTGATAGATATGGAAACAGAAGATGATATTATCGAGCAGGAAGATCTTATTAATTGTACTCAGTCAGAGAACAAGAAAAACAATACTTGGAAGATGAGGGTAGTAAGGCTGAAGATATAATTCCAAGGCCCACAGCAGAAATGAAAGTCAGAGTCTCATAACTTACTCTCATCATTGATACAGCTGCAATAATGTCCGTTATCTTGGAACGAGCGTACAAAATATCACTAAGTCACATTCCCTTATGCAAAACTGGTGTGAAACTGACTAGTTGTTCCAATGACAGTATTCCAGTGTTAGATGAAGGCAGTGTTTCAGTAGAATATGATGATACATCCTATTATTTGTTATTTGCAGTAGTTGGCAGGAACTAAGTCTTCCTGATGGGAAGGAATTGGCTTAAGAAAATACGGTTAAGCTGGGCCAATTATTTACAGTAGGAATGAATAAGAACCAGTAAGAATGAGTCTGACATTGAGGAAGTGCTAGGAGATTACAAAGTGACCTCTGAGCAAGGAGAACCAAATGATAAAATTCGGCATCACAAGGCTGAAGTCAAGATATTAGATAATGTACAGCCGACATTTTGCAAGGCTAGGCCAGTGCATTATGCACAGTTAGAAGCAGCAAGTAAGTCCATAGCAATTTGTTTGAGGTGAAAGCTGAAGAGTTGAACTTTGTTTTGGTTCATAGCTATAGCAAGTGGATAAATGTTGAGTCTATACCCAATACCACAAGTGTCAAAACTATTGAGATTTTGCAAAGTTGGGTTGCAATTTATGGGTTGCCAAAGGTATTGGTTTCAGGTGATTGTCCATGGTTTACGTCAAAAGAGTTTGAAATATTTCAATGTAAGAATGGAGTAAAACACACTCAAATACCACCATATCAGCATCAAATCAGCATCAAATGGTGCTGCAGAGACTGTGAAGAGGTCTTTGCCGATATATTTGCTCAGTGACAAGCTAGGCAGTAATTTCCATGTTTCTCTTTGACGCAGGCTAGACAATTTTCTCTTACAGAATAACATCACACTCAATAGCAGGTACTCACCTTGTTGAGTCCATACTTAAACATGCTTCTAGGACAAGGTTTAGTTTGCTTAAGCTTGGCGTCAATAGCAAAGAAAGAGAAAAGCAAGACAAAGTGAAGATGAGTCATGATACACCAAGCATAGAAACATAGAAAATAGGAGCAGGAGTAGGTCATTCAGCCCTTTGAGCCTGCTCCACCATTCAGTATGATCACGGCTAATCCTCTATCTCAACACCATGCTCTCCCCATACCCCTTGACGCATTTAGAGTCCAGAAATCTATCTATTTGCTTAATTATATTCAGTGACTTGGCCTCCACAGCCTTCTGTGGTCGAGAGTTCCATAGGTTCACCACCCTCTGAGTGAAGAAGCTTCTCCTCATCTCAGACCTAAATGGCCTACCCCATATCCTGAGACTGTGACCCCTTGTTCTAGACTCTCCAGCCAGAGGAAACATCATCTCTGCATCCAGTCATGTCCATCCCTGTCAGAATTTTATATGTTTCAATGAGATCCCCTCTCGTTCTTCTAAACTTCAGTGAATACAGGCCTAGTTGACCCAAACTCTCGCCATACGACAATCCTGCCATCCCAGGAATCAGTCTGTGAACCTTTGCTGCACTCCCTCTATGGCAAATATATCCTTTCTTAGGTAAGGAGACAAAAACTGAGCACAATACTCCAGGCGTGGTCTCACAAAGGCCTTATTCAGCTGCAGTAAGACATCCTTGCTCCTGTACTCAAGTCCTCTCGCAATGAAGGCCAACATACCATTTGCCTTCCTAACTTCTTAACTGTACCTGCATGCTTGCTTTCAGTGATTGGTGTACAAGGACACCCAGGTCCCTTTTTACATCAACATTTCCCAACCTATCACAATAATATTCTGCCATTCTGTTTTTCCTACCAAAGTGGATAACTTCATACTTATCCACGTTATACTGCATCCGCCATGTATTTGCCCACTCGCTCAACTTGTCCAAATTACCTTGATGCCTCTTAAAATCCTCCTCACCACTCACATTCCCACCAACTTTTATGTTGTCAGCAAACTTGGAAACATTACATTTTGTTCCCTCATCCAAATCATTGATATATATTGTGAATAGCTGGGGCCCAAACATTGATCCCTGCACCGGTACCCAACTAAGTCACTGCCTGCCACTCCAAAAAAGACCCATTTATTCCTACTCTCTGTTTCTTGTCTGCAAATCAGTTCTCTATCCATGCCAATATATTACCTCCAATCCCATGTGCTTTAATTTGCACACTAACCTCTTATGTGGGACATTATCAAAAGCTTTCTGAAAATCCAAATACAGCACATCCACTGGCTCTCCCTTATCTATTCTGTTAGTCACGTCCTCAAAAAACTCCAGTAGGTTTGTCAAACATGATTTCCCCTTCATAAATCCATGTTGACTTTGTGTAACCCCGTTGATATTTTCTAAGTGCGCTGCTATCACATTCTTTATAATTGACTCTAGCATTTTCCCTACTACTGATGTTAGGTTAACCAGTCTGTAATTCCCTGTTTTCTCCCTCCCTTTTTTAAATAATGGGGTTACATTTGCCACCCTCCAATCTGCCAGGACTGTTCCAGAATCTATAGAATTTTGGAAGAGGACAACCAACTATTTCCATGGTCACCTCCTTTAGTACCCTGGGATGTAGATTATCAAACCTTCGGGATTTATCAGCTTTCACTCCCATTAATTTCTCCAGTGCTTTTTTTTTAGTAATGCTAATTTCCTTCAATTCCCCCTTCTCACTCGATCCTTAGTTCCCTGGCATTTCTGGGAAGTTATTTATGTCTTCCCCCGTGATCACAGAACTAAAGTAGTTTTTTAATTGCTCTGCCTTTTCCTTGGTCTCTATTATAAATTCTCCCATTTTGGACTGTAAGGGACCTACATTTGTCTTCACTAATATTTTTTCATTTTACATACTTATAGAAGCTTTTACAGTCCGCTTTTATGTTCCTTGCAAGCTTACTCTCATACTTTATTTTCTCCTCTTAATCAATCTCTTGGTCCTCCTTTGCTGAATACTAAACTGCTCCCAATCCTCAGGCTTGCTACTTTTTCTAGCAACTTTATATGACTCCTTTTTGGATCTAATACTGTCCTTAATTTCTTTTGTTAGCCATCATTGGGCTACTTTTCCTGTTGTGTTTTTGTGCCAGAAAGGAATATATAACTGTTGCAATGTATACATTCATTGCTTAAATATTCACCATTGCCTATCCACCTCCATGCCTTTTAATAAAGTTCCCCAATCTATCTTAGCCAATTCACACCTCATGTCTTTGCAGTTTCCTTTGTTTAGATTTAGGACCCCAGTTTAGGATCAGACTATTTCGCTTTCCATCCCAATGAAAGATTCTATCATGTTATGGTCACTGTTCCCTAAAGCATCCTGCACTACAAGATTATTAATTAACTCATTCTCATTGCACAATACCAAATTTAGAATAGCCTGTTCCCTAGTTGGTTCCTCGGCACACTGGTCTAAAAAACCATCTTGTACATACCCCAGGAATTCATCTGCCACAGTATTATTGCTAATTTGGTTTGCCCGGACCTTCTGTAGATTAAAGTCACCCATGCTTACCTTGTGACATGTGTCTCTAATTTCCTGTTTAATGCCACCCCTACTTTACCATTACTGTTTGGAGGCCTATACACAACTCCTACCAATGCTTTCCACCCCTTGTTGCTTCCACCCAGAGACTGATTCTATATCTAGATTTTCTGAGCCAATATCCTCTCTCACTATTGGACTGATTTCATCCTCAGCTGAAAATGTCACCCCACCTCCTTTTACTTTTTGCCTTTCCTTCCTAAATATCGAGTACCCTTGGATATTCAGTTCCCAACCTTGGTCACCCTGCAGTCATGGCTCCCTAATCGCAATCATATTGTACCCGTTTACATCTGTTTGCATTGTTAATTCACCTACCTTATTGCAAATGCTCCATGCACTCAGATACAGTGCCTATAGACTTGTCCTTTTTTACACATCTTTTGTACTGTGGCCCTATTTGCTGCTAGCCCTTGTTTCCTCTGCCTTCCGCTTTTGCTTTCTACTTCTCTGTCTTTTATTCCTATCTTTGCTTCCCTCTCTTGTGTCTCCCTGCTCAGAGGAATTCAGTGCTGGTCAGGAGCTCATGTTGAAAAACCACTGAGCTGATAAGAAGTATGTGATTGGAGTTGTTGGTAAAGACTAGGTGCACTCACATACCTAGTGAAGATTGGAGAGCGATTCCATTAGAGTCATGTAGATCATTTCATGGAAAAGGAAATCTGACAAAGGGAGAGCATGAGAAACCTCCTGTATTCCAAATTCCTCTTGCAGACCCAAGTGAAAGTCAGAAAGAAAGTGTAAGTCACAAAGAAACTGAAAGTTTACTGGTATCTCAGAATCCACTGGTATAGCAATGAGTCAGCATATTTGATTAAGACAAATCAATCAATGTCAGGACCCATCCATTAAGTGGAGTTGGTAGTCAAAGTCAAAGTTCAGGTTTGACATAGTCATGGATGTTGAGAGAGCAGAGTCAAGTTAATGGAAATGGAAATGGAAGAAGCTATCCAGGCAAAAAGCGAAAGAAACCTGATAGTCAGTTGAAAATAAGTAGGAAGGAAGAAAAAAGTTGTTATTTTCATTATTTCTTATCAGATGATGATATTTTTGTTAAATATATACTCATGTTAAGTAAAAGCAATATTTTTAACATTTAAATTACTCTGGTAATATCAGTCATATGTGTGTTTTGGTTGTGATTACAGTAGAAACATGTATGTAACACAACCGGTTAAAGTTCGGGTATTGTTGATATTGGTTTAGTCATAAAAGCAAAAAACTGCGGATGCTGGAAATCCAAAACAAAAACAGAAACAGAAATACCTGGAAAAACTCAGCATCGGTGGAGAAGAGCACAGTTGATGTTTCGAGTCCTCATGACCCTTCAACAGAACTAAGTAAAAGTAGGAGAGGGGTGAAATATAAGCTGGTTAAACGGGGGTGGGGGGTTATTAGGACAAGCAGCCAGTGATAGGGGGTGATGGAGGAGTGGACCAGGGTGTCATGGAGGGAACGATCCCTATGGAATGCCGCCGGGTGGGTGAAGGGAAGATGTGTTTGGTGGTGGCATCATGCTGGAGTTGGCGGAAATGGCGGAGGATGATCGTTTGAATGCGGAGGCTGGTGGGGTGATAAGTGATGACAAGGGGGACCCTATCATGTTTCTGGGAGGGAGCAGAAGTTGTGAGGGCGGATGCGCGGGATATGGGCCGGACACGGTTGAGGGCCCCGTCAACTACCGTGGGTGGAAAACCTCAGTTAAGGAAGAAGGAGGACATGTCAGAGGAACTGTTTTTGAAAGTGGCATCATCAGAACAGATGCAATGGAGCGAAGGAACTGAGAGAATGGGATGGAGTCCTTACAGGAAGCGGGGTGTGAAGAGCTATAGTCGAGGTAGCTGTGGGAGTCAGTAGGCTTGTAATGGATATTGGTGGACAGTCTATCACCAGAAATTGAGACAAGTCAAGGAAGGGAAGGGAAGTGTCAGAGATGGACCATGTGAAAATGATGGATGGGGTGGAGATTGGAAGCAAAATTAACAAATTTTTCCAGGTCCCGACGAGAGCATGAAGCAGCACCGAAGTAATCATCGATGTACCAGAGAAAGAGTTGTGGGAGGGGGCCGGAGTAGGACTGGAACAAGGAATGTTCCACATACCCCATAAAGAGACAGGCATAGCTGGGGCCCATGCGGGTACCCATAGCCGCACCTTTTATTTGGAGGAAGTGAGAGGAGTTAAAGGAGAAATTGTTCAGTGTGAGAACAAGTTCAGCCAGATGGAGGAGAGTAGTGGTGGATGGGGATTGTTCGGGCCTCTGTTCGAGGAAGAAGCAGAGAGCCCTCAGACCATCCTGGTGGGGGATGGAGGTGTAGAGGGATTGGACGTCCATGGTGAAGAGGGGGCGGTTGGGGCCAGGGAACTGGAAATTGTTGATGTGACGTAAGGTGTCAGAGGAATCATCGATGTAGGTGAGAAGGAACTGGACAAGGGGTGGTGCTGTTGTTGTCTGGTGCACTGACGTCTACCTCACGGAGGCTGAGCGCCAACTCGCAGACACTTCCTCTTACCTCTCCCTGGACCATGACCCCACCACTGAACATCAAGCCATTGTTTCCAGGACTGTCACTGACCTCATCTCCTCTGGAGATCTTCCTTCCACAGCTTCCAACCTGATGGTCGCCCAACCTCGGACGGCCCGCTTCTACCTCCTACCCAAAATCCACAAACAGAACTGTCCCGGCAGACCGATCGTGTCAGCCTGTTCCTGCCCCACGGAACTCATTTCTCGCTATCTTGACTCCCTTCTCTCTCCCCCACTGGGATGGTCTGAGGGCTCTCTGCTTCTTCCTCGAACAGAGGCCCGAACAATTCCCATCCACCACTACTCTCCTCCGTCTGGCTGAACTTGTTCTCACACTGAACAATTTCTCCTTTAACTCCTCTCACTTCCTCCAAATAAAAGGTGTGGCTATGGGTACCCACATGAGCCCCAGCTATGCCTGTCTCTTTATGGGGTATGTGGAACATTCCTTGTTCCAGTCCTACTCCGGCCCCCTCCCACAACTCTTTCTCCGGTACATCGACGATTACTTTGGTGCTGCTTCATGCTCTCGTCGGGACCTGGAAAAATTTATTAATTTTGCTTCCAATCTCCACCCCTCCATCATTTTCACATGGTCCATCTCTGACACTTCTCTTCCCTTCCTTGACCTCTCTGTCTCAATTTCTGGTGATAGACTGTCCACCAATATCCATTACAAGCCTACCGACTCCCACAGATACCTCGACTACAGCTCCTCACACCCCGCTTCCTGTAAGGACTCCATCCCATTCTCTCAGTTCCTTCGCCTCCGTCACATCTGTTCTGATGATGCCACTTTCAAAAACAGTTCCTCTGACATGTCCTCCTTTTTCCTTAACCAAGGTTTTCCACCCACGGTAGTTGACAGGGCCCTCAACCGTGTCCGGCCCATCTCCCGCGCATCCGCCCTCACGCCTTCTCCTCCCTCCCAGAAACATGATAGGGTCCCCCTTGTCCTCATTTATCACCCACCATCTCCGCATTCAAACGATCATCCTCCGCCATTTCCGCCAACTCCAGCATGATGCCACCACCAAACACATCTTCCCATCACCCCTCCTGGCGGCATTCCATAGGGATTGTTCCCTCCGTGTCACCCTGGTCCACTCCTCCATCACCCCCTACTCCTCAACCCCCTCCCAAGGCACCTTCCCATGCAAACGCAGAAGATGCAACACCTGCCCCTTCACTTCCTCTCTCCTCACTGTCCAAGGGCCCAAACACTCCTTTCACGTGAAGCAGCATTTCACTTGCACTTCCCTCAACTTAGTCTACTGCATTCATTGCTCCCAATGCGGTTTCCTCTACATTGGAGAGACCAAACGCAGACTGGGTGACTGCTTTGCAGAACACCTTCGGTCTGTCCGCAAGCATTACCCAGACCTCCCTGTCGCTTGCTATTTCAACATTCCACCCTGCTCTCATGCCCACATGTCTGTCCTTGGCTTGCTGCATTGTTCCAGTGAAGCTCAACGCAAACTGGAGGAACAGCACCTCATCTTCCGACTAGGCACTTCCAGACTGAATATTGAGTTCAACAATTTTAGATCTTGAACTCTCTCCTGCATCCCCACCCCCTTTCTGTTTCTTCCCCCTCCTTTTTGTTTTTTCCAATAATTTATATAGATTTTTCTTTTCCCAACTATTTCCATTATTTTTAAATGTATTTCCGCCTATTGTTTATCTCTACCTTTTATGCCCTTTTAGTATTATTTCACTCCACCCCCACTAGAGCTATCTGTAACTTGCTTGTCCTGCTGTCTACCCTTAATTAGCACATTCCTTTAGATAATATCAGCACCTTCAACACCACTTTGTTCTTTTGTCTGTGACATCTTTTGGTTATCTCCAGCTATTACTGGCTGCTTGTCCTAACAACCCCCCACCCCGCTTTAACCAGCTTATATTTCACCCCTTTCCTATTTTTACTTAGTTCTGTTGACGGGTCATGAGGACCCGAAATGTCAACTGGTTTAGTCATATTGTATTTGGGTAATTATGTACATGTACAGTTTTACATTTTAAGGTATGTTTTGTTAAGTGGGGAGAATGTATAGTATAGCATAAAGCTGACCCCTCTGCTAGCTGCCCTCTCTGTTCTGTTGGGGAAGTGTAAATAAAGTTAGTTCAATCATGGCGGCTTATGGTAAACCCACATTTTTTTTTATTCGTTCATGGGATCTGAGCATCATCAGCATTTATTGCACATCCCAAATTGCCCTTGAGGAGGTGGTGGCGAGCTGCTCCTTGAAACGCTGCAGTCCATGAGGTGTAGGTACACCCTCAGTGCTGTTATGGAGGGAGTGCCAGGATTTTGACCCAGCGACAGTGAAGGAAAAGTGATATATTTCCAAGTCGAGATGGTGAGTGGTTTGGAGAATAACTTCCAGGTGGTAGTGTTCTCATCTATCTGCTGCCCTTATCTAGGTGGTAGAGGTCACAGGTTTGGAAGGCACTGTCTAAGGAGGCTTGGTAAGTTCCTGTACTGCATCTTGTAGATCGTACACACTGCTGCCACTGTGCGTTGGTGGTGGAGGGAGGTAATGTTTGTGGATGTGGTGCCAATCAAGTTGGCTCTTTGTCCTGGACTCTGTCAAGCTTCTTGGGTGTTGTTGGAGCTGTACTCATCCAGGCAAGTGGAGAGTATTCCATCACACTCTTGCCTTGTGCCTCTAAGATGGTTTTGGGGAGTCAGGAGGAGAGTTACTCACCACAGAATTCCCAGCCTCAGATCTGCTCTTGTTGCCACAGTATTTATATAGCTGGTCCAGTTTAGTTTCTGGTCAATGGTAGCTCCTATTCTGGCGTACATACTAGTGCCCTTCCAAGTATGGGGCCCAGCACAGGCCCACCATAAGTGGTTTGAGGTGCTGCACCCGTCATTTTGAGGGCCACTGTTTTCCATAGCACTGGCTTCAGCAATACTATGGAGCCAAATTTTGCGTCTATTTTGTTTTTCAGTTTCTAAGAAGTATTTGCTAAATTACATTCAATGGAGATGGAGAGGGGTGAGATGAGAAATCACAGATGACCTATGTCAGCTTACCAAGAGATTATATTAAATTGGCCAACTTCAAGATCCCTGAGATGGCTTTGTGCAACTCTTAAATGCACCTCTGTGGAAATAGAATAAGTTGATGACAGTAATAGTGAACTGACATGCTTTAAAGTTATCATAGCTATAATATAACATCACAATTATCATCCGTACAAATGTTGTGGATGCAACATTGATTGAAGGTAATGGATAAGATACAGCTGTCCTTGGAGAAGATCAATAAATGCTCAGTTTTGGTGGTGTAGGGAATAGTTGGTGGAGCTGAGGGCAAGGCTTATGCAACCAAAGGAAACCCAGGTGCTTATCAAAAGGGGTTGGAGAAAGTCCATGGTTATCACTTGGCCCAGGCTGCTCCACTACAGTTCTGAGTGTTTCATGTCAGTCAATGTTGAAGAGTACTAAGTTCCAAATTGATCATCAATAGTGAATGGTCTGAGGCATTGAGAAACTAGAAGGGAAAGAGGAAAAAGCATTTAAAAAATTAAGACATTAACAGAACAATAATGCTATGAAAGATAAATAGTAACCCTTAGCCATTCCCTTAACAAAATGTTAAAAGTAACACCTGTGATCACTTTACTTGAACATTAGAGGTCAGTCCTGAGCTGTGCTAGTTATGTTTTTACCTTATTTCAGCCCATTAAAATATGATTGCATCAACTGAGTGTTTCCTCTGGTTTGAATAACATGTGGCAGGAGGCTGATAAGAACTACTTACTTTTAACAAAAGAGTAACCATAATGATTTCATAAAAGCTTCACATCGGACCCTTTAAAAAAAATCAGTTAATTTGTAGTGCATAAGTTGGCTGACTGACATAAAAACAAAAAAAACTGCGCTGGAAATCCAAAACAAAAACAGAAATACCTGGAAAAACTCAGCAGGTCTGGCAGCATTGGTGGAGAAGAGCGAAGAGAAAAGCAAAAAAGTAACCAACAGACAAAAGAACAAAGAGGTGTTGAAGGTGGTGATATTATCTAAAAGAATGTGCTAATTAAGAGTGGAGAGCGGGACAATCTTTTGGTTATCTCCTCCTATCACTGCTTGCTTGTCCCAACAACACCCCCCCTTCTCTCCCCCCCCCCCACCCCCCCGCCCTTAAACCAGCTTATATTTCACCCCTTTCCTATTTCTACTTAGTTCTGTTGAAGGGTCATGAGGACCCGAAACGTCAACTTTGCTCTTCTCCGCTGATGCTGCCAGACCTGCTGAGTTTTTCCAGGTATTTCTGTTTCTGTTTTGGCTGACTGACACACTGGACTCGGGAATAGAAAGTAGAAATTGATATTGAGCAGTGGATCTCTCCAGCGGTCTGATCTGACTCTCATACTGATGAAGAAGGGCAGTTCTGCAAGACATGATGTTGACTCCCATCCCTGTTTTATCCCTTGGCTGAAGAAATTAAAGAATGACCAGATTTTTTTGAAGCAACATTACCTTTGGAGCAGAGATTTTAGCTTTTGTGCTGCTGGAAATAATATTTGGTGTCTAGAAATTGGAGGTGAATTTTCGAGTTCTCCAGCTCATCTGTTATAACTTCTCCATGGGCTGCATCTTCTGGTCAATGAGCGGGGGGTGGGGCCCGCTCACCGACGCGTAAAATGACACGGGGTGACATCGGGCGTGCATCCCGACATCACCCTGCATCATTTAGATTGTCAGTTCGGCGGGCAATCAGCTGATTCGGCTGCGCGCCTGCCAAACTGTCAAAGGCCTATTAAGGCCATTAAAAAAGTAATTAAACTGATTAATGGACCTGCCCGTCAAACGTTAAGGTTGGTGGGCAGGCGAAGAGCCCAGCTGGCCTTCAGAAAAAACATGAAACCTCATCCATTGGTGGGATGAGGTTTCATGAGGGTATTAAAATTTGTATGAAATGTCTAAGTAAAAGAAATTGATATGTCCCAGCTCTTGTGACAGTGTCACATGAGGGGACATGTCAATAATTTTTTTATCATCTTTATTCAATATTTGAAACCTGAGTCGATCTGCCTGAGGCAGCGCTTAGCCTCAGGGAGATCTGTGCGCTCTTTTGTGCGCATGCGCAAATGAGCGCACTCCTGGCTCAAGGAATCCCCCCCCCGCCCCACCTGCCCGTACAGGGAGCACATAGCGCTTCCTGGTGCACGTCACGCTGAGCGGGCCTTAATTGGCCCGCCCATGTAAAATGGCGGCGTGCCCCCAACTGGGGCCACCGATCGGGAACCCACTCACTCACACTCGCTCCCGCACAACCTCCCGACGGGGGGAAGATCCTGCCCCATATGCAGAAAGCCCAGTAGAATGCTCAAGCTGTTTACACCAATTCTTCATGGTTTCCAGGGTTCTTCCTCGAATGTTATGATGAATGAGTGATAGAAACCCCACCCACAAACTCACCTCATAGAAATTTGTTCCATTGTGAACCTCATACACCCCCAGAGATAATTAATTTATTTAACCTTTGTTTACAGTTTGTTAAATATATTTTACTTTTGATGTGGCATTTCCAGTTTTTCTGCCAATGGTAATATATGTTGAGGCAAATACCACAAATTAGTGTATGGAAATGCATACATTGTGAATCAAATCTAGCATTTTTTGATCAGGTATACATTGGTGTTACAACACTGACTAAGGTTTTTTGGCCATTAATGCCCAGTGAAGTTATATCCCCAAATCACTCTGCCCACCCATAGAATCAAGCCAATTTTTTTAACTAAAATGTATTTCTCTACACTTACCAGCATTGAATTCCATTTGCCATCTTTTAGCCCCTTTCCTCATTTTATCAAAATCCCTTTGCAGCATCCTTTGTTCTTCGAAAGAAGTAACCTTATCTCCTATTTAGGTATCACTCAGTATCAGCCACTTCAAGGTTTAGACCCTCTCTAATATCCTTTTCTTTAGTGAAGACTAATCCAAAGCTTTGATTAAATATATCTACATTTTATGATTATCCATTATAAATTAGTGATCTTCTCCCCTCAAGGGTCCTACCTCGCTTTTAACATTCTCTTTTCATACAGACTTTGCAGAATTATTCATGCCTATGTCAGCTCTTTGAAAGTGCTGTTCAATTAGTCCCACTCAGCTTCTCAGTCCCCATAGCCCTTTAATTTTTTTCCCTTCAAGTATTTATCCAATTGCCTTTTGAAAATTACGATTGAATCAGCTTCTACTATTGTTTCTGGAAGTACATTCCAGATCACGGCAATTTGCCGTGTGAAAATAGTTTCCTCATGTTGCCTCTGGCTCTTTTGACAATTCCCTTAATTCTGTGTCCTCTGGGCTAACTTACAAAATACCCTCCAGTTCCTGTTGATATTTTTGATTCTTTTTCTCTCATACCCTCTCTGAGCTTTCCTTATCCTGTCCCTAACCTGTTATGTTCTCATAATTTCACTTCGCTTTCTCATTAATATTATAGTCCTCACAGGCCCATTTCTTCAATCTTAATTGGTTTCTGACCTTCTAACGTATCCATGGCATCCTCAAGATACTAATAGTTTCCTTCTTTTTAAAGAATTTGCATATCTGAGGTTTGAAAGCTTTCCACTGTCACTCCACAGGCTTGTGTTTATTTCTCTTACCTCAGCAAGCACACTCCTCATCTTTCCAAACTCTGTACTAAACTAATCTGTCTTTTTCCACTCTGCCATCAGGGGAGCACAATATATCAGATATTTAAAACATAACAGTTCAATTGTACAGAGAAATGCATCAGTGAATGCAGTGGTCACAGGCTAAGTGGGTATAATTTATTCCACAATTTACTGGGATGCCTAGCTGCTGGGAAATGTATTGCACTTTGTTAGAGTCTTTCGTATACTGACTGGACTTAGCACTATAACTTTTATTCTGATAATAAGTTACAATCATTTCATCTTAAAATAATGTATAATATGCATGCCATAAGACCATAAGATTAGGAGCAGAAGTAGGCCATTCGGCCAATTGAGTCTGCTCTGCCATTCAATGAGATCATGGCTGATCTGATAATCCTCAAACACTTTCATGCCTTTTCCCCATAATCCTTGATTCCCTTACTGATTAAAAATCTGTCTATCTTAACCTTGAATATGCTTAACAACCCAGCCTCTACAGCCCTCTGTGGTAAAGAATTCCACAGATTCACCACCCTCTGAGAGAAGAAGTTCTTCCTCATCTATGTTTTAAGTGGCAACCCCTTACTCTGAGATTATGCCCTCTGGTCCTAGACTCTCCCACAAGAGAAAACAGTCTCTCAGCATCCACCCTGTCAAGCCCCCTAAGAATTTTATATGTTTCAATGAGGTCGCTTCTCATTCTTCTAAACTCCAATGAGTACAGGTCCAACCTACTCAACCCCTCCTCATAAGAAAAACCCTCCAGATCTGGGATCAACCTAGTGAATCTTCTCTGGACTGCCTCCAATGCCAATATATCTTTCCTTAGATAAGGGACCAAAACTGTTCACTGTATTCTAGGTGTGGTCTAACTAGTGCCTTGTATAGTTTTAACAAGACTTCCCTATTTTTATACTCCATTCCCTTTGAAATAAAGGCCAACATTCTATTTGCCTTCTCTAAAACTTGCTGAACTTGTATGCTAGCTTTTTGTGATTCATGCACAAGGACCCCCAAACCCCTCTGTGTCACAGCTTTCTGCAGTCTTTCTCCATTTAAATAATATTTAGCTCCTCTATTCTTCCTGCCAAAGTACATTTTCCCACATTATATTCCGTTTGCCAAGTTTTCGACAACTCACTTAACCTGTCTATATCCCTCTGTAGACTCTTTGTGTTATCCTCACCGCTTGCCTTCTCATCTATTTTTGTGCCATCTACAAACTTGGCAATAGTACATTCACTTCCATCATCCAAGTCATGAATATATATTGTAAATAATTGCGGCCGCAGCACTGATCCCTATGGCACTCCACTTGTTACAGGTTGCCTGAAAATTCCCCCACTTATCCCAACTCTCTGTCTTCTATTAATTAGCCAATCCTCTATCCATGTTAATATACTACGCCCAACACCATGGACTCATGTTTTTAAGTAGCCTTATGTGCAGTACCTTATGAGATGCCTTTTGGAAATCCAAATATATTACATCTACTGGTTCCCCTTTATCTATCCTGCTTGTTACCTCCTCAAATAATTCTAATATATTTGTCAGGCATGATTTCCCCTTCATGATGCATGCTGACACTGCTTGATTGTATTATGCATTGCTGAATGCTCTGCTATTACATCGTTTATAATAGACTCTAACATTTTCCCAAATGATGGATGTTAAGCCAACTGGTCTATCGTTATCTTTATTTGCCTCCCTCCATTTTTGAATAAGGGTGGTACATTGGCAGTTTTCCAATCCTCTGGGGCTTTTCCAGAATCTAAAGATTCTTGAAAGATTACCACCTGTGTATCCACTGAGAAGAATTTTCCGTGAGTCGGTCGGGCGGGCCTGACCAAATCGCCGGCGGGCGTGGAGCCGATCGCCGCCAGCGATCGGGGCTACATTGTCATTTTAAGTGGGCGGGCCAATTAAGGCCTGCCCAGCACGACGTCCGCCGGGAAGTGCTACGCACTCCCTGTGCGGGGGGGAGTCCCTGAAATTGAGAGTGCGGTCTTTCACGCGTGCGCACAAAAGAGCGCACTCATCACCCTGAAGCTAAGTGCTGCCTCAGGGAGATCGCCTGGACTTTTAAACATATTAAAAATAGAAAAAAAGAATTCCCTTACATGTCCCCTCATGTCACATGAGTTGGGGCATGTTCATAATTTACATAACAACTTTATTGCAATTTTTGAAACCCTACATGAAACCTCATCCCACCACTGGATGAGGTTTCACGTTTTTTCTATTTGCCGCCGGGGTTCCTGGCCTGCCCGCCATCCTTAAGGTTGGACAGGCAGGTCCTTTAATTGCTTAATTGATCCTGTCAATGGCCTCAATTGGCCATTGACAGGTCGGCGGACGCACAGCTGATTTTGCTGCGCCCCCGCCTTCCTGAAAATTTAAATGGGGCGGGATGATGTCGGGGGTTCCGCCAGACGTCATCCCGCATCATTTTACGCGTCGTCGAGTGGGCCCGCCCCCTGCTCACCGATGACAAAATTCTGCCCACTGTCTCTGTAGCTACTTCCTTTAATATTCTAGGATGCAACATATCAGGTCCAGGGGACTTATCGGCCTTTAGCCCCATTAGTTTCCTTAATACCTTTTCTCTAGTGATAGTTATTGTATTTATTTCCTCCCCACCTTTTGCACCTTGATAATTTAGTATTTTTGGAATGCTATCAGTGTCTCCCACTGTGAAGATTGATGCAAAGTATTTATTCAACTCCTCTGTCATTTCCTGGTTCCCCATTATTATTTCCCCAGCCTTATTCTCTCAGGGCCTATGTTCACTTTGGCCTCTCTCTTCCTTTTTATATATTTAAAGAAGCTCTTACTGTCCATTTTTGTATTACTTGCTGGTTTACCCTCAAAGTTTATTTTCATCCTCTTTATTTTTTTGGTCATCTTTTGTTGGTTTATAAAACTTTCCCAATCCTCTGGCTTACCACTAATCTTTGCCACATTTTTGTTTTTTCTTTCAATTTGATGCTATCCTTAACCTCCTTGGCTAACCATGGTTGGTTTACCCCCTTCCTAGTATCCTTTTTCCTCATTGGGATATATCTTTGTTGTGAGTCATGAACTATTTTCTTAAAAGTCTGCCATTGTTCATCAACCGCCTTTTCTGCTAAACTCCTTTCCCAGTCCACTCCAGCCAACTCTACCCCCATTTCTTTGTAATTACCCTTATTTAAGTTTAGCACAGTTCCTTCTAACCCAAGTTTCTTACTCTCAAACTGAATGCTAAACTCTACGTTATGGTCACTGTTTCCGAGGGGATCTTTTGCTCTGAGATCATTTACTAAGCCTGCCTCATTACACATTATAGATCCAAAATAGCCTGATCCCTGGTTGGATCCACCACATATTGTTCTAGGAAACTGTCTCAAATACACTCTATGGATTCTTGCTTGTCGATACCTCTGCCAATTTGATTTTCCCAATCTACATGAAGATTAAAGTCACCCATGATTAATGTGCTGCCTTCTTTACATGCCCCCATGATCTTCTGATTTATTCTCTGTCCTACAGTATAGCTACTGTTAGGGGGCCTATAGACTTCTCCCACCAGTGTCTTCTTCCCCTTGTTATTTCTTACCTCTACCCAAATGGATTCTACATCTTCCGATCCAAGATCATTTCTTGCTGTCATACTTATTCCTTCTCTTACTAACAAAGCTACCCGGCCACCTTTTCCTTCCTGCCTGTCCTTTCGAAAGGTCACATACCCCTGAACTTTTACTTCTCAGCTTTGATGTCCTTGTAACCATATCTCCGTAATGGCTATATGATCATACTCATTAACCTCTACTTGTGCCATTAATTCATTTATTTTGTTCTGAATACTGCATGTGTTTAAGTAAAGAACCATTAATTTTGCATTTTTACCATCTTTTTTTCCCTTTTGACCCTATTTGCTAACAGGAAACAAAGCGTAATGGTCGATGGATGCCCTTGCGAATGGAAAGTTGTCTCAAGTGGTGTTCCACAGGGCTCGGTGTTGGGACCCTTGCTGTTTGTGTTATATATTAATGATTTGGACGTGAATGTGGGGGGCACGATTGGAAAATTTGCAGATGACACAAAGATTGGCTGAGTAGTGGATAGTGTAGAGGATGCCATAATCTCCAAAATGATATAGATGGGTTGGTGGAGTGGGCGGTAAGGTGGCAGATGGATTTTAACATAGAGAAGTGTGAGGTCATACATTTAGGGAGATCAAACAGTTACAGGGGTTACACAATAAATGGGAATATACTAAGAGGAGTAGATGAAGTGAGAGATCTTGGCGTACAAGTACACAGGTCCCTGAAGGCAGCAGTTCAAGTAGACAAGATTGTAAAGAAGGCATATTGAATGCTCTCCTTCATTGGCAGAGGTATAGAATATAAAAGTAAGGATACAATGTTAGAATTGTATAAAACACTGGTGAGGCCACAAATGGAGTATTGTGTGCAGTTCTGGTCACCACATTACAGGAAGGATGTAATAGCTCTGGAGAGAGTGCAGAGGAGGTTTACAAGAATGTTGCCAGGGTTAGAAAAGTGTAGCTACAAGGAGAGATTGGATAGGTTGGGATTATTTTCCTTAGAACAAAAAAGGCTGAGAGGTGACTTGATAGAGGTGTACAAAATTATGAGGGGAATAGATAGAGTGGACAGGATAAAATTGTTTCCCTTGGTGGAGAATTCTAGAACCAGGGGACAAAAATTCAAGATAAGAGGCAGAAGGTGTAGGGGGAACATGAGGAAGAACTTTTTTACGCAGAGGGTGGTGGGTGTCTGGAATTCGCTGCCCAAGTTGGTGGTAGAGGCAGAAACTTTAAACTCTTTTAAAAAGTACCTGGATCTGCACCTAAAGTGCTGTAAGCTGCAGGGCTATGGGCCGGGTGCAGGAAGGTGGGATTAGAAAGGGCACCTGGGTATCCTCGGGCTGGCCTGGACAAGATGGGCTGAATGGCCTCCTTCTGTGCTGTAACTTTTCTATGGTTCTATGGTTCTAACCCTCCCCCTCTCTATTTGGTTTAAAGCTTTCTCTACAGCCCTAGTTATTTGATTTGCCAGGACACTGGTGCCAGCAAAGTTCAAGTGAAGCCCATCCCACCCAAACAGCTCCCTTCTACACCAGTACTGGTGCCCGTGCCCCATGAACCAAAACCCATTCCTCCTAGACCAATCTTTGAGCCACGCATTTAACTCCTTGACTTTATTTATCCTGTGCCAGTTTTCCCATGGCTCATGTAGTAATTTCGAGATTATAACCTTGGAGGTTCTGCTTCTAAACTTAGCTCCTAACTGTTCAAATTCTTTTAGCAGAATCTCCTTTCTAGTCCTATCAATGGCATTAGTACCAATGTGGATGATGACAAATGGGATCCCTCCCCTCCCACTCCAAGTTTCTCTCCAGCCCTGAGGAGATGTCCTTAACCCTGGCACCAGGCAGGCAACACAGCCTTCAGGACTTACACTCATGGTTGCAGAGAACACTATCTATCCCCCTAATTAGACTGTCCCCTGCCACTACTACGTTCCTATTTCCTCCCCCCATTTGAATGGCTCCCTGTACCACAGTGCCATGGTCAGTTCTCTCATCCTGTCTGCAGTCCCCGATCTCGTCCACACAGCTTGCAAGAACCTCAACAGGTGGACATTTGCAAGGGCTGAGGCTCCTCGAACGCTATCCCCTGGTCCCCATACCTGCCTCACCTGCAGTCACACCCACTTGTCACTGATCATAGTCCAAGTTTGAATGACCTAACCTGTGGGGTATGACCGCCTCCTGGAGCAAAGTGTCCAAACTTTCCCCCTCCCTGATGTGGCATAACGCCTGCAGCTCGGACTCCAGCTCCTCAACTCGGATCCGAAGTTCCTCAAGCTGCAAACATCTACTACAGACGTGTTTGCCCTGGGTCACCTTGGTGTCCAGCAGCTCTCACATGCTGCAGTAGCAACACATCACCCATCCTGCAATCACTATTGTATTAAATTTAATTTGTTAATTAATTACTCTAATATCCCTGCTCTTTACACTTGAAGAATCCCCCACTCTTTACAATTTATTGTAATTAATTTTTGCACCAGCATCAATCTTATACTTAACAAGCTATTATTAGGAAAGAAAAAAATAATGACCAGAGACCTAGGGGAGAATTTTATCCCCATTGGAGGAGTTGGTCGGGGGCGGATGCGAGCGGGCAGGTGCGCAGCCAATCACCGCCTGTGATCGGCTGTGCGCCGCCATTTTACATGGGCGGGCCAATTAAGGCCCACCTAGCGTGACGTGCACCCAGAAGCACTGAGCACTCCCTGTGCAGGTGGGTGAGGGGGGAGAGTTGGTGCCTGCGCTCTTTCGCGCATGCGCACAAAAGAGCACAGAAATCTCCCTGAGGCAGCTCTCTGCCTCAGGGAGATTAGTTTAGCTTTTAAAAATGTTAATAAAGAAAAAAAAAATTGAGACATGTCCCCTTAAGTGACAGTGTCACATGAGCTGGGACATGGCAATGAATTTTATTAAATTTTTTTATCAAACTTTAAAAAACCTTCCTGAAACCTCCTCCCGCCCGTGGATGAGGTTTCATGATAATTGCAAAGGCCACCTGGGCTCTTCACCTGCCCGCCAACCTTAAGGTTGGATGGGCAGCTCCGTTAATCATCTTAATTGAACTTTAAGTGGCCTTAATAGGCTTTTGACAGTTCGGTGGTGGTGCAGCTGACTCTGGTGCGTGCCCGCCGAACTGAGGACGTGAATGATGTGGGGTGACATTGGGATGCACGCCCGACATCACCACGCGTCATTTTACATGTCGGTGAACAGGACCCGCCCCTCACTTGCTGACTCGAAGATTCTGACCCTAAACACAAAACCAGACACCTTAATTTTACTTTAAACACTACAAATACTCACCATTCTTATTCGCCAATCAGATATTCTCCACGTGCTTTTTAAAATGAACTCCCCTCACTCTCCGCCCGCTTTTTAAAATGAAGTTTTAAAATTCACTCTGTACTCTAATTTTCACTGACTGTAAAGTACAATTCCATTTTCATTGCCGTTGCAATTTTTTTCAAGTGATTCTGTTCATTTGTGATTATATCAGCTTTAGCTTTTATTTCTATGTGATAGAACGAATGCATTGTGCTTTGAGAATTCATTCTCTGACTCTGTTCAACTCTGTACATTTGTAAACCAGTAACCTCTTGAGCATAATTGATTTTATTGTAAGTGTTACTGAAGCTGAATACTGATGAATGTTCTGATGCACTTTAACTTCCTGGTTTGTACAGTACTAGTATAACTCTGTTCAGTTTTGAATATTAGTACATACAATACGGGAGAAGGAGTAGGCCATAGAGCCCCTTGAATCTGCGCCACCACTGAATAAAATCACAGCTGTACTCCTACATCAACTGCACTTTCCTACCCTATCCTCATATCCTTTGATTCCCAAGATATCCAAGAATCTATTGATCTCAGTCCTGAATATATGCAGAAACCGAGCATCCACAGCCCAAAAGGAAAACCAGTAAAACTTGGAAATGAAGAGTACGACTGAAACTTGTCTGAACTGGTCTTGTATGCGTTAAAATAGAACCCCAATAATTCTGGTTCCAGTGTTACTGGTTTTTCCTGGGATTTGAAAATTTTGAATGTTTTTTTCCCTTTGGGGTTACTTTCTGGAATGGAGAATTCCAAAGGTTCACAACCCTCCAAGTGAAAAAAAAATTCTCATCTCAGTCTTAAATGGCAACGTCTATCCAGAGACGATACCATCTAGTTAAAGATTCTTCACCCAGGGAAAACAACCTCTCAACATCTACCCTGTCAAGCCCTGTAAACATTTTTTTGCATTTTAACTAGATCACTTCTCATTCTTCTAAACTCCAGAGCACATAAGCCCATTCTCCTCAATCTAAGATCCGCTTTAATCACTTTGGGCTCAAATTGGCTGAAGTTGAGAAATAATTTGGAAATGATCATTTTCCAGGTATAACTGGATACAACTATTTAAATTTGTGGTTTGACATGAATTATGGATCATCACTGAGAATATTTCATATGCAGCTGAACTGATTTCCATTCGGTAAATCCATTATATTGTCAGTGGCAAGATTTCCACTTACTATTGTTCCCCCAAGTCTCATGCTGATTATTTTTCATACTGATTTAATGGTGCTGGGGACGGGACAGAGCTGGGATGGTAGGAAGGGCATGAATGGTGTGGGAAGATTTGGTAGACAATAGTGAAAGCAAATGTTTGAGAGACAGTATTCTTTGTGCTGTACAAAAGCGAAATACTGTAGAAATCTGAAGTAAAAACAGAAAACGCTGGAAATACTCATCAAGTCAGGCAGCATCTGTGAAGGAGGAAGCAGTTAACAGTTCTAACCTGAAATGTTAGAACTTTTGTTAGAACTGGAAAACTTCAAGGCCTATCAGATTTTAAACAAGCACAGAAGCAGGGAAAGAGGAAAGGTGGGGAAAGAACTAAAGGGAAGGTCTGTGGTGAGGTAAACAGCAGGAGAGATTGGACGATGGTGCAAGGCAAATGGGGATGGTAAAGAAACAAAGGTTGGATCTAGAATAGATGTAAATGGGTACAGCCGAATCATCATCAACAGCTGCTGTCCAAAAAAATAAATAAAACAATGGGGGCAGAGGTTATGATCTGAAATTGTTGAACTCAATTGGCAACATTTTCCTGTCGGCGGGGGGTGGGGGGGGGGGCCCACTCGCCAACATGTAAAATGATGCGTGGTGACATTGGGCGGCCATCCCGACATCACTGCGTGTCATTTAGATTTTCAGTTAGGTGGGCACACAGCCGAGTAGGCTGCGTGCCTGCTGAACTGTGAAAGGCCTATTAAGGCTTATTAAAAAGTAATTAAAGCATTTAAACGAGCTGCCCGTCCAACCTTAAGGTTGGCGGGCAGGCGAAGAGCCCAGGCGGCCTTTGCATATTCCACACAACCTCATCCACGGGCGGGATGAGGTTTCATGAAGTGTTTGAACATTTTTTTCCAAAATTTCATTAACATGTCCCAGCCCATGTGACACTGTCACATGAGGGGGCATGTTTCAAAAGTTTAAAAATCCTTTATTTAAAAGTTTAACACTGAAACACTGAAAGAGCGCAGGGAACCACTCAGGGAATCCCCCCTGCCTGCACAGGGAGTGCTCAGCGCTTCCGCGTGCACATCACGATGGGGGGGCCTTAATTGGTAAAATGGCAGTGCGGACCCGATCGGGTGCGCCAATTGGGCTCGCGCCCACCCCTGCCTGTCCCTGCACAACTCTCCCGACGGGGGCAAATTTCTGGCCAATGTTGAGATGAGAGACTGTAAAGTGTATTGAAATACAATGGTGTGCTGTTCCTCGAGCTTCCATTGAGCTTCACTGGAACACTACAGGACAGAGAGATCAGAGTTGGAGCAAGGTGGAGAATTAAAATGACAAGCCACTGGAAACAAGAGGCCTTGCTTGTGGGCTAGATGGGAATGTTCTGCAAAGCAATCACGCAATCTGTGTTCAGTCTCCCAGTGTAGGAAAGACTGCATTGTGAACAGCGTACCGTCTACAAAATTGAAAGAAGTACACATATATCATTGTTCCACCTGAAATGAGTGTTTGGAACCTTGAACAATGAGAAGGGAGGAGGTAAAAAGGCAAATATAGCATTCCTGTGGAAAAGGTGCAGTGAGAAAGAGAGAAGGTGCTGGCGGTGACTGAGGAGTGAACCAGGGTACTGGGGGAATGGGGGTGATGCCAAAATGGGAGGAGAAGGGAAGATGTATGTAGTTGATGGTGACATCACACTGGAGGTAACAGAAATGGAAAAGATGATCCATTGAATTCGGAAGCTCATAGAGTGGAATCCTATCATGGTCCTGGGAGGGAGGAGAAAGTGTCAGAGCAGAGCTGCGGAAAATGGAACAGACATACTCAAGGACCCTGTCAACTATAGTAGAGGGAAACCTTGCTTCAGGAAAAAGGAAGACATGTTGGAAGTGCTGGTTTGGAAGCCAGCATTGTCAGGACAGATAGAGTGGCGTCGTAAAAACTGAGTGATTGGAATAGAGTCCTTACAGGAAGTAGAGGGTAGGAAGCGCAGTGAAGGTAGCTGTAGGGTTAGGGGACAATATAGTGGATATGATCTATCTCCGGAAATGGAGACAGAGAAGCTGAGGAAAGGAAGGGAAGAGTCAGAGATGGACCACTTGAAGGTGACAGACGGGTAGAAATTGGAAGTAAAATTGATGAAATTTTCCAGTTCAGGGTGACTGCAAGAAATTTCTTCCATACTGCCATCAATGTACCAGAAGAAGAGTTAAGGGAGGTGACTGGGCTAAGAATGAAACAATGAATGTTTCACATAATCCATGAAAAGAAAGGCATTGCTAGAATCCATATAGTTTCCCATAGCCACAACTTTTATGTGGAGGAATTGAGTGGAGTCAAAGGAAAAGTTGTTCAATGTAAGAACAAGTGCAGTCATGTGGAGGAGGGTGGTAGTGGACACTGGTTGGACCTCCGTTCACAGAAGAAGCAAAGAGCCCGTCAGGCTGTCCTGTTGGGGCGTGGTGATGTAGTGGGATTGGAAGTACCTGGTAAAAAGAAGGCTGATAGGTCCAAATAATGGCAAACTTTATTTACTCTAGCTTAGCTCCCTCTGAATTTGCAGTACTCTTCTCTCAGGTCCAAACCCAACATTGTCATTAAATATACTGACAAGGGCGATGTGATTGTTTTTGGTGAAACCACTTCTACCTCGCGAAGACTGAAAACCAACTCTGATACCTCCTCCTACCATCCCCAGATCATCAATAATGTTAAGGGAAATCATGTTTAACCTATTTAGTAAGTTCTTTGGAGAAGTAACATGTGCTGTGCATAAAGGGGAACCGGTGGATATACTGCACTTAGATTTCCAGAGGGCATTTGATAAAGTGCCACATCAAAGGTTATTGTGGAAAATAAAAGCTCATGGTATAGGGGTAACATATTGGCATGGATAGAAATTGTCTAGCTAACAGGAAATGGAGAGTAGGCATAAATGGGTCTTTTTCTGCTTGGCAAGATGTAATAAGTGATGTATCACAGGGATCAATGTTGAGGCCTCAACATTTTACATTATATAAATGACATGGATGAAGGGACCGAAGGTGTGGTTGCTAAATTTGCTACAGTACACAGTGCTGTATACAGTACTCCAGATGTGGGCCAGGATTTTCCGTGCCAGCTGGTGTCGGATGTGATCGGTGGCGTGAGCGGACAATATGGCGAGAAGGCCAAAAATCGGCTTCATGACATCGTGAAACTAGTTTGCAATCATCCACTCCGCCTGCCAATGCCAGGCCATGTTTCCCACCATCGGACGTCGGGAGCCTCGTTGTAATACATCAGCATATCATTATAAGGCTAGCCTGCCGGGCTCACCCCCCCCACTGGATCGTCAAGTGTATGCCTTTTACCTGCCGTTGTGAAACACATCATTAGCGTGATTGCACGCAGCATATAAAAGGCCTACGCTTGGCAGGCTGCACTTTGAGGGTAACTTGGAGGTGACTACACAGTAACGTTGTGGAGCGCTCACTCGGGCCACCTGTTGGACTTCATGGTTGAATTCCATTGGGCGGGAGAGCGGAGAGGTGGGGGGCTGGCGATGGGTGGGGGTGGGGGGGTGCACAGGCATCCCTGCAGTTGAGGCAACTTGGGGGTAGGGGTAATTGCTGACCTGGGGTTGAAGGTAGCGCACAAGCACGTGTGGGGTGGGGGGGCGTGCGAGGGAAGCAGCCACGCATTAGGGACACCTTGTATAAAGTGACCATTCCTCTGCAGCTGAGACAGTTCAGATGCAGCCACATAGATATGATTGGAATGAGGCCTCTCGCTTATAGAGCCATAGAAACCATAGAACACTACAGCACAGAAAAACAGGCCATTCGGCCCTTCTAGTCTGTGCTGAAATATTATTCTGCTAGTCCCATTGACCTGCACCTAGTCCATAGCCCTCCAGACCTCTCCCATCCATGTATCTATCCAATTTATTCTTAAAACTTAAGAGTGAGCCCGGATTTACCACGTCAGATGGCAGCTCATTCCACACTCCCACCACTCTCTGAGTGAAGAAGTTCCCCCTAATGTTCCCCCTAAACCTTTCCCCTTTCACCCTAAAGCCATGTCCTCTCGTGTTTATCTCTCCTAATCTAAGTGGAAAGAGCCTACTCACATTTACTCTGCCTATACCCCTCATAATTTTGTAAACTTCTATCTAATCTCCCCTCATCCTTCTACGCTCCAAGGAATAAAGTCCTAACCTGTTCAATCTTTCCCTGTAACTCAACTCCTTAAGACCCAGCAACATCCTAGTAAATCTTCTCTGCACTCTCTCAATCTTACTGATATCCTTCCTGTAGTTAGGCGAACAGAACTTCACAAGGGCACACAAATTTGTGCATTTCGCTGGGGACTAGGACAGCCAGGATGCAACAGCGATTAGACTTGCCCAGATCTTGGGTTTCCCATGGGTGCAAGATGCCATCAACTGCACTCACGTGGCACTCAGGTCTCCATTGTAACACGCGGTCAACTATGTCAACCACAAGGGGTTCCATTCGCTGAATGTGCAGCTGGTGTGCAACCACCACAAATGCATCCTGCAGGTCTACGCACGATTTCCAGGGAGTGTGCCTGGACTCCTACATTCTCAGTCGATCAGAGAGCCCTGAAATCTTCCAGGGTCCACAAAAACTGCAGGGTTGGCTCCTCGGGGACAAGGGCTACTCGCAGAGGATGTGGCTGATGACACCCGTATGGAAACCTCAGACTACAGCAGAGCGAAGGTATAACCAGGGCTCATGCTGCAACTTGCAACTTGGTGGATCAAACAATTGGGATGCTGAAAATAAGGTTCTGGTGCCTGGTCTGGTCTGGTGGAGCCCTGCAATACAGTGCTCAGGGGATGTCACACATCATCATCACCTGCTGCACACTTTACAACCTGGCACTGCAACGGGGGGGAGGAGCTGGCTGAGGAGGAGATGGTGGAGCTGGAGGTCTCCTCCGATGAGGAGGATGTCGATGGGGGTGACAGTGAGGAGGTCCGCAAAGGTGGTGATGATATTGATGAGGCCCTCGCTCTGGCCAGACACGGCAGGCTCATTCGGGAGGCCCTCATAGCTGCTAGATTTGTGGAGGATGATGACAACATGCAGTGAAGAAATGCCGTGGGATCCTCACATCGCATCTATGAACGTTTGACACCAGTCTGGCTTATGGCAATGCACATACCCTCTGTGATTATGTCTCTGTCATGGAGACACATTGGAGGCCCTAATAGTTGCGCGATTGCAGGCGGATGATGACGACAGGGGACACTCCATAGATCTTCATAAAGCCTCTGAGAATGTCTGACTCCTGTCTGGCCGAGGGCAGCTCGCTTGCGTTCTGTGATCAGGGTCATATCATAGAGATGCAGCCACGAAAGTTTAAAAGCATCTGATCAATTGTCCACCATCAGCACCTGAGCCCTTCAGGAGCACAGCATCACTGGTCAAAGATGTTGAAGAGATGAGGGCCAACCCCACTTTAAAGGTACTGAGAGCACACAGAGAGCGTGATGGAACTTGGTGACACCTGCCCACATCATTCTGGTAGCAATGAAACAGGTGAGGTGCAGGCATCAGTAATGTGTCCAAGGAGTGTGAGACCAGACCATCACTTTGTTCTGATGGCTGCACAGAGCATAGGAGAGAGGCCCTGGACTGAAACACCTGCTTTTATCATGTGCAGAAAGTTTTCCCATCTGAGTGACACAAACACTGCTCTTCAGAACAAGGAGCCATAGGCAGGGAGACATTCTTGGAAGTTTATTGACAATAGTGAACATTATGTACAATGATTAACACCCATGCCCAGGCTAGGTAACTACAGCTTCTTAACTTTCTTGACCCTGCCACTACATCTTGGTGCTCCCTGTCCATCCACAGTGGAGGTGGAGGCAGCCTGCTGTCTGCTATGCCCTGCCTGTGATGACGTCTGGAGGGCCAAGACCTGGAGGGCCCCAGCCTGCTTTTCGGGTGCTGGTATGTGGCAGTGGCACCCTCCTCGGCCTGTGGAGCTGGAACTGCTAAGGTCACAGGAAGAGGGGAGTCAGATGGGCTGGACACACCCAGAGTCACCTGGATGGATGGACCCAGAGGGGTACACCTACTTATCCTCCTCCGTATAGTTGTCCAAGAGCCCCTGGTTGACAGCTTGAGGAGAATGTGTAGCTGGAGTGAGATCGAGCTGCCCTGCACCCCTCTCATGTACACACTGTTGGGGGCCAAGTGTGGTGTCAGCGATGGAGCTCAGCCTGCGCAGCAGTGCAGGAGCAATGTCCTGGACCAAGGTTTTCATGACAGCCACCATCCTACCAGTGTTGACCTTGGTCCGTTGGCATGCCTGTGCTATCACCTCAGCCTGAAGGGTGACGGACTCCTTCATCTTGCCTTGCAACCTGAGGAGTGCCATGGACACCCATTCCTGATGTTCCCGAGCTTGTCTTTGCAGCTCCAGCAATTGCAACATGACTGAGTCCAGAGATTGGCCACCTGACTCGGACTCAGCAAATCTCTGGCCTCCAGCAGTACCCCAAGCATTGGACATCTCGGAAGTCCCTGCCGCTTCTGTGGATCAGACAGTGCGATGTGCTCATGAGATTGTGATCCCGAGGCTACTCTAAAGCTAGGTCACACTGAAGTGTGTGTCTCTGTGCTGGCGGAGGGTTGTGGATGAGTGCTGTGATGGGACTTCAAGGTGGGTGCCTTCAGGTTCCTCTTCAGAGAAGCTTATGGCATAGGAGTGTTGTCACTGGACTAGTAATCCAGAGACCCAGGGTCGTGCTCTAGGGACCCGGGCTCGAATCCCGCCACGGCAATTCACTAAAAATCTGGAATTAAATGTCTAATAATGACTAAAAACAACCACAACCATGACCATTGTCGATTGTTGTAAGAACCCATCTGGTTCTAACGTCCTTTAGGAAATGAAATCTGTCACCCTTACCTGGTCTACATGTGACTCCAGACCCACAAGAATTGTTGACTCTGAAATGGCCTAGCAAGCCACTCAGTTGTATCAACTGCTACAAAGCCACAAAATGGAATGAAGCTGGATGGACCACCCAGCATTGACCTAGGCACCGGAAACAACTGTGGCAATCTCAGCCCTGTCAACCCTGCAAAGTCCTCTTTACTAACATCTGGGGGCTAGTGCCAAAATTGGGAGAGCTGTTTCACAGACTAGTCAAGAAACAGCCTGACATAGTCATCCTCATGGAATCATATCTTGCGGATAATGTCTCAGATACCACCACCACCAGCCCTGGGTATGTCCTGTTCCACCAGCAGGACAGACCCAGCGGAGGTGGCGGCACAGTGGTATACAGTCGGGAGGAAGTTGCCCTGGGCGTCCTCAACATCCACTCCGGACCCCATGAAGTCTCATGGCATCAGGTCAAACATGGGCAAGGAAACCTCCTGCTGATTACCACGTACTGCCCTCCCTCAGCTGATGAATCAGTGCTCCTCCATGTTGAACACCACTTGGAGGAAGCACTGAGGGTGGCAAGGGCGCAGAATGTACTCTGGGCGGGGGATTTCAATGTCCATCACCAAGAGTGGCTCGGTGGCACCACTACTGGTGGTAGTGCCACTACTACAAGCTGGCCGAGTCCGAAAGGACATAGCTGCCTGACTGGGTCTGCAGCAGGTGGTGAGGGAACCAACAAGAGGGAAAAACATACTTGACCTTATCCTCATCAACTGCCTGCCACAGATGCATCTGTCCATGACAGTGTCGGTAGGAGTGACCACTGCGCAGTTGTTGTGGAGATGAAGTCCCAACTTCACATTGAGGCTACCCTCCATCGTGTTATGTGGAACTACCACTGTGCTAAATGGGATAAATTTCGAACAGATCTAGCAACTCAAGACAGGACATCCACGAGGCACTGTGGGCCATCAGCAGCAGCAGAAGTGTGCTCGAACACAATCTGCAACCTCATGGCCTGGCATATCCCCCACTCTACCATTACCATCAAACCAGGTGATCAACTCTGATTCAATGAAGAGTGCAGGAGGGCATGCCAGGAGCAGCACCAGGCATACCTAAAAATGAGGTGTCAACCTGGTGAAGCTTTAATGCAGGACTACTTGCATGTCAAACAGCATAAGCAGCAAGTGATAGACAGGGCTAAGCGATCCCACAACCAACAGATCAGACCTAAACTCCGCAGTCCTGCCACATCCAGTCGCGAATGGTGGTGGACAATTAAACAATTCACTGGAGGAGGAGGCTCCACAAATATCCCCATCCTCAATGATGGAAGGGCCCAGCAAATCAGTGCAAAAGATAAGGTTGAAGCATTTGCTACAATCTTCAGCCAGAAGTGCTGAGTGGATGATCCATCTCAGCCTCCTCCTGAGGTCCCCAGCAACACAAATGCCAGTCTTCAGCCAATTCGATTCACTGCACGTGATGCCAAGAAACAGCTTAAGGCACTGGATACTGCACAAGCTATGGGCCCTGACAATATTCCGGCAATAGTATTGAAGACTTGTGCTTCAGAACTTGTTGCACCCCTAGCCAAGCTATTCCAGTACAGCTACAACACTGGCATCTACCAAGCTATGTGGAAAATTGCCCAGGTATGTCCTGTACACAAAAAGCAGGACAAATCCAAACCAGCCAATTACTGCCCCATCAATCTACTCTTGATCTTCAGTTAAATAATGGAAGGGGTCATCAACAGTGCTATCAAGCGGCACTTGCTCAGCAATAACCTGCTCACTGATGCCCAGTTTGGGCTCTGCCAGGGCCACTCAGCTCCTGACCTCATTACAAACTTGGTTCAAACATGGACAAAAGAGCTGAACTCCTGAGGTGAGGTAAGAGTGACTGCCCTTGACATCAAGGTTGCATTTGACCGAGTGTGGCATCAAGGAGTCCTAGCAAAACAGGAGTCAATGGGAATCATGGGGGAAACTCTCCGCCAGTTGGAGTCATACCTAACACAATGGAAGATGGTTGTGGCTAGACCATAAGACAATAAGACATTAGAGCAGAAGTAGACCATTTGGCCCATTGAGTCTGCTCCGCCATTCGGTGAGATCATGGCTGATCTGATAATCCTCAACCACTTTCCTGCCTTTTCCCCATAACCCTTGATTCCCTTACTGATTAAAAATTGTCTATCTCAGCCTTGAATATACTTAACGACACAACCTCTACAGCCCTCTGCTGTAAAGAATTCCACAGATTGACTACTCTCTGAGAGAAGAAGTTCCTCCTCATCTCTGTTTTAAATGGGTGACCCCTTACTCTGAGATTATGCCCTCTCGTCCTAGACTCTCCCACAAAGCTCTCAGCAGCTACCCTATCAAGTCCCCTAAGAATCTTATATGTTTCAATAAGGTCACCTCTCATTCTTCTAAACTCCAATGAGTACATGCCCAACCTATTCAGCCTCTCCTCATAAGAAAATCCCTCCATACCCAGGATCTAACTAATACCTTGTATAGCTTTAGCAAGACTTCCCTATTTTTATACTCCATCCCCTTTGTAATAAAGGTTAACATTCAATTTGTCTTCCATATTACCTGTTTAACTTGTATGTTAGCCATTTAGGATTCATGCACAAATCCCTCTATGCTGCAATCTTTCATCATTTAGATAATATGCTTCTTTTTTATTCTTCCTGCCAAAATGTACAATTTCACATTGTCCCACATCATACTTTATTTGCCAGATCTTTGCCCACTCACTTAACCTATCTATATCTTTTTGTAGCCTCTTTATGTCCTCTTCCAACTTTCCTAACTATTGTTGTGTCACCAGGTCAGAGGCTGGGAACTCTGTGGTGAGAAACTGACCTCCAGACTCCCCAAAGCCTGTCCACCATCTAAAAGGCATAAGTCAAGAGTGTGCTAGAAAGCTCTCCGCTTACCTGGGTGACCACAGCTCCAACAACAAGAGGCTCGACAGCATCCAGTTCAAAGCAGCCTGCATGATTGGCACCCCATCCACCAACCTAAACATTCACTCCCTGATGCACAGTGACAGCAGTGTGTACCATCTACAGTACTTTCCAAACCTACGACCTCTGCCATTTTCAAGGCTAGCAGATGCATGGGAACACCATCACCTTCAAATTCCCCCACGCCTCACACCAACCTGACTTGGAAGTATATCGTCGTTCCTTCACTTATGCTGGATCAAAACCCTGACTTGTGCCTGGTGGGCAGGCTTTGGGGAGTCAGGAGACAAGTTTCTCATCTCAGAATTCCCAGTCTTTGACCTTCTCTTGTAGCCACAGTATTTATATGACTGTTCCAGTTCAGTTGTTGGTCAATGAAAACCTCCAAGATGTTTTTTAGTGGGGGATTCAACGATGGTAATCATTGATCATCCACTCTTCACTTCTGGCTGAAGATGATTGCAAATGTTTCAGTCTTGTCTTCTGCACTGATATGTTGGGCTCTCTGATCAGTGAAGATGGCGCTATTTGTGGCGCCTCCTCTTCCTGTTAGTTGTTTAATTGTCTACCACATTCACGACTGGATGTGGCAGGACAGCAGGGCTTTGATCCGATCCATTGGTTGTGAGATCACTTAGCTCTGTGGTCAGCAAATTCTGATAGATTAAAGATGTCGTCTGTTCCAGCTTGGAAGGTCCCAATGCGAAGAAGGTCTTGGCCATGATCACTTTTACAGCAGTAGAATTTTCAAGTTCCACTACAAACTTAACAGTAACCATTAGAAATCAAGCAACAACTGACCTGAGGATTGATGATTCCTTTAAGTACTGCTGGTGGGCCATTCCTGCTGTCACATATACATGCTCAGCAATTCAAGGTTAAGAGATGTTGTTAGCTGGAGTGCTGAGGTTGAAAGTGTCACAGCTACTGTTACATGAGCTGCCTACATTGCATACTTTCAGCGCACGCTCCTAATACCCAAGATAATGGCACTCAGTGTGGCCAGCACCAGAAGTGTGCATGCACGCTGAAGTCACTTTACACACAAAATGGCATCTAAAGCACTGAAAAACCAGTGCTACTGCATCAAACTTTGTGGCCTTGACCTCTTTAGGTACATAATTGATCTGCATTTAATTTGGGCAACTCTACAACTCCACATCTGAGCTATACCACCACACTTTGTCGAAGTGCAATGTCAAAATTACTTTATACTGAAGCAAAATGGGACAGCTGAGCTTATCTGAGAATGGAGGAAAATAAACATGGTCCAAACTGCAACAAAAACAAAAAATGCTGGAAAAACTCAGCAGGTCTGACAGCATCTGTGGAGAGAAAGACAGAGTTAACGTTTCGAGTCCTTATGACTCTACTTCAGAGCTAAAGGGAAGTAGAAATGTGGTGCAATATATACTGTTTAAGAGGAGTGGAACAGGTGAGGTTGGATAGAAGGCCAGTGATAGGCAGGGGCAAAGGAGAGATTGCAAAAGATGTCATAAACAAAAGGTCAAAGGGGTGTTAATGGTGGTGGTACTGGCTAAAGCACGTGCAAATGGTGACATTAAGAGTAGAAAGTAGAATGTGATAATGGCCAGACCAGGGTAAGCACTCTGGAAAGAACAACATGAGCAAGTGACAGATGGCCCTAATGGGGGGAGGGGACGGTGGTGGGAAAAAAGATCGAAAATAGGCTAAACGCTGGGGATAAAACAATGAATAAATTTTTAAAATAATAATAAAACTAAATGGGAAAAAAAAAATCAAATAAATAAATAAATAAATGTTAAAAATTAATATTGAAGAAAGGGGATCAAAAAGGGGTGAGGATGGAGGAAAGAATTCCCTTTAGATCTGAAGGAGAGGCATCCGGACTCGAAATGTTAACTCTGTTTTCCTCTCCACAGATGCTGTCAGGCCTGCTGAGTTTTTCCAGCATCTTTTGTTTTTGTTTCAGATTTCCAGCATCCGCAGTATTTTGCCTTTATCTTAGGGTCCAAACTGTATGCTGTCTGAGATTTTGCATTAAGCAGAAGTGAATCCTTGAGAATTGCCAGCAGTGCTGGATGCAAAGAAGGAATTTTAATAGATTAATGGTTCTGTCTAAAAGGAAGAGTTTGGGGAAAGGTTGAAGAAAGACATGTGCTTCTGAGAGACCAGCTGCCTATATTTCACTCAGTGAAACATCTTAATAATCTATTAGTATGAAACTGTATATGACTGGAAAGTGACAAGGTGATGATTGAATTAGGATGCTGTCAGCAAGTAGAAAATTAAAGTTGGCTGCATAAAAGAAAAATACTTCAACTGAACTTCCTGTCATTTTTTTTACCTGTTTTTTTTTTATTTGAAGGTATAGAAACGAGCTTGCACTTTCATCTGAAAGCAAGAGACAGCTTTGTGGAACTTCCCCAGGGTCTTGCTTCTCAAGTTTTATAGCAAAATTGTATTTCAAACCACAGATTCCATGGTATTGTGTACTTTCATATATATTGTGACAAAGGATGGTGAATTTTTAATATCCAGTTCAGAATAATGGGATCAAGCTGGAAATAAGAACAATGCTGAAAGCTTACAATGCAGGAATTCATCACGACTGATACACCATGATTTAAAATGAGAATAAGATACATCAAATTGAAGATTTCAAAGGCCTGTGATAGTAAAAGGTCAGTCAAGTTAATTGCCTCTAAGGAGTGTTTGTGAATATTTCCAGTTGAACTGTTATCTAATTTTTCCCTTCCTGTAGTCTCCCCAACACCTTGACATAGGCCATCCCTCAAAGCACAGGTTGAAGAACATTCTTGAATTCAGTGGCATGCTCATGTGTGAAATAGCGATCTCCTCCCAATTCAGGATTGCAGTCTCATGCCTGTGAACTACATCGGTAATTGCAAACATTCCTGACCCATGGAGGCACAAGTTGTAATGTAAAATTCCATGTAATAATTCTGATGCAGAATTCACATTGATTTTCTGCCCAACACAATCTGTTTGCACTGGGGGTAATCATCTGGTCTAGTACATAACTTTAATTTGCTCACCAGAGGAATCAGTCATATGCACTGTCAACCAACACCGTTGAAATGAAGCTGGTTGCAAATATTCCAGCTATTTATGTATGCGCTGCAGTGATCGAGGATATTCTGTACTGAAAAGAAAAGTTATAAAAACATATGGGATCGTAACTTCCAATGGAGTGGCAATTGAGTTGGACTGCCACTCTGCTCGAAGTTACTTACCTGGATACCTGGACCATCCTATTTTGCCTGGCCTTCTGACTCAGGCCAGGAGAGATCTGTGTGGTGCAGCGTGCTCCCAGGGCCTACAATCAAGGGCAGCTCAATCACAGGTAAGTAAGCCATGCGCCTTTTTTTATGGCACTAGCTGCTGTAAATCAGGTAAGCTTAAAGGTCCAGCCAAGCTTAAGGTTCTTGACAAGCCCAGGAGAAGATTAGTGTATAAGATAAGTGGGTAGGATTTGGGGATGTTGGGTTCAGGCAGGCCTGCAATGGGGAGGGGGCAAGGGTCGGGTGGGTCAGGTTAGGTCAGGTAAGTCCGAGGGGTGGTGAGTTGCGGGGCAAGTCAGGAGTCGGGTCTGGGGTTGGGGGGGGGTTGGGGGGGTTGGTGGGGTAGGTGGTTATGTAGTCGGGTCTGGTGGATGTTGAGGGTAGTTGGAAGTCAGGTCTGGGAGGGACTCTGGGTGCTGCTCATTCTGATAACTGAACAGGTTGTATAATGCTCAGTTTCTCTGGTTTGTTCGGTTCAACATTAAATTATTCTCACAGGGCATATGGTACTGATTTTGCCTTCATGAAGCGAGGGGCTGCTTCCAGATCCACATGAATCTTGGCCTGCAGGCCCTGGATTTTCCCCAGTTTATCCTTAAAGACGGTGGTGTATTTTCTAAGTAGCTCTGGTAGCCCACTTGCTCTCAACTGGAAAATTTCAGCCCATTCTAACTTAATCTCCTTTAACCAAATTCACCCAAGGAGGCTTGGCCCTTCACCTGCTACCACCGATTGGCTTCCATAATGGACAGTTACTCTGCTTATGCCTTTTAGTTGAATGCCTTCACCCGTATATGTCTTTAGCTTGGCATCTGTTTTTTCTAAACTTAATTCATGTTCACCATTTACAAATACCTGAAGGAATGTTCCCCGATTGCTGTAGTGGAAACTCCTGCATCCACTTCCATTCTGTTCAAAGCCATACTGAACCATAATGTTCCATTAGCTGCTTCAAATGTGCCACGTAGCATGCAACTATCTCACCCGGCGCTCTACTTCGCGAATTAAGTCTGAGCCTCTGCATCGTGACTGAGGGCTTGGGCCGAAAGTGACCATTCACGAAGTCCACCAATTCATCAAAATTCTTCAAATCTGGGGCACTGGGTGCTATCAAACTTTGGATCAGGCCGTAGGTTTTGCTCTAAGAAGTGCTCAAGAGGATCACTCACCTCTTCTTTTCCCCTGTAATTTTGTTTATTTGAAAAAATAACGTGAGGCATTCTATGTATTAAGTCTGATCCTCTGTAGCAGGTTCAAGTTTCTTGAGTGTTATGAGAGTTGCACTCATCTAGGCAAGTGGGGAGTATGCCATCAGACTCCTGGCTTGTGCCTTGTAGACAGTGGACAGGCTTTGGGGAGTCAGGAGGTGAGTTACTTGTCGCACGATTCCTAGCCTCTAACCTGCTCTTGTAGCCACAGTATTTATATGGCTAGTACAGTTCAGTTTCTGGTCAATGGTAACCCCTAGGATGTTGATATTGGGGGATCCAGTGATGGTAATGCCATTGCACATCAAGGGGCGATGGTTGGATTCTCTCTTGTTTGAGATGGTCATTGCCTGACACTGGTGTGGCACGAATGTTACTTGCCACTTGTCAGCCTAAGCCTGGACATTGGCCAGGTCTTACTGCATTTGGACATGAGCTGCTTCAGTATCTGAGGAGTCACGAATGGTGCTGAACATTGTGCAATCATCAGTGAACATCCCCACTTCTGATCTTATGATGGAAGGAAGGTAACTGATGAAGCAGCTGAAGATGGTTGGGCCTGAGATGACTGACTTCCAACCCTCAGGAGAGGTGGTGGCGTAGCGGTATTGTCACTGGGCTGGTATTCTAGAGACCCAGGGTAACACTCCGGGTTTGAATCCCAGCAGGGCAGTTGGTTAAATTTGAATTCAATAAAAATCTAGAATTGAAAGTCTAATGATGACCCTGAAACCATTGTCATAAAAGCCCATTTGGTTCACTAATGTCCTTTAGGGAAGGAAATCCACCATCCGTACCTGATCTGGCCTACATGTGACTCCAGACCCACAGCAATGTGGTTGGCTCTTAAAATGCTCTCTGAACAAAGGTAATTTAGGGATGGGCATTAAATGCTGGCCTATGCACATCCCCACATCCCCACATCCCATGAACAACTAAAAAAACACACAGCCACATTCCTTTGTGCTAGGTATGACTCCAACCAGTGGAGAATTTTCCCCTGATTCCCATTGACTCCAGTTTTTCTAGGGCTTTTTGATGCCACACTCGGTCAAATGAGGCCTTGATGTCAAGGGCAGTCACTCTCACTTCACTGCGGGGGTTCAGCTCTTTTGTCCATGTTTGAGCCAAGGCTGTGATGAGGTCAGGAGCTGAGTGGCCCTGGCAGAACCAAAACTGGACGTCAATGAGCAGTATGATGGTACCAGAAATGTGAGGTTATACCTAAGTAAAGGATGAACAGGCTGGGTTTCTTTTCTTTTGAAAAGGGAAGGCTAAGGGAAAAACTTGAAACTTTTGAAAGGTTTTTATAGAGTAGAATCAGAGCCAGTTTTTCCATATGTGGGGAAGAACAAAACTGAAAGAAGTCAATATAAGGCGGGGCGGGATTTTCCAGCCCCAACACCAGCGGGCGTCATTGTGGGTGGATGGGAAAACTTGGAAAGGCATTGACTTTTAATGGTTCTCCGAATTTTCCTGTCCCACCTGTGACGATGCCAACCAGTGGCGGGGCCAGAAAACCCCATCCATAAGCCAGGATTTTCCACTCCCGTTTGTGGTGGGCGCCATAGCGGGCGGAAGTGGAAAATATCGGGATATTGCAAAAATCAGTTTTAACGTCATCGTAAAACCAGTTTGTGATTGTCAATGGCGGGCCGCGCTTCCCACTGCCACATGTCAGGAAGCTAATTTCAATACATTAGAGTCTCATTCCTGCTCACCAGAATCATCCTCCCACATTGGATCATCCAGGCACGTCGATGTGATTGCGTGCCAACATGTTTCTCAATGGTAGATAAGCGATGTGCACCTGGCGAGCTGCACTTTGTGCGGGACTTCGAGGTTTGTTTGCCTACCTTGCTTCGGGCAGTACTCACGGTCATCAGCACCAGGCTTTGCAGGCAGCACCACATCATTTTAGGGAGGCTCATGGGCAGGTTGCCACCTACCAGACCAGTTGTAAGGTGAGGGTGGCTTTACTATGGCTGCAGGGCTAGGGATTGCTTGAGGAAGAGGGAGAAGTGGCCTCAGGCAAGGGAAGAGGCTGCAGGGCGAGGGCTGTACCAGGGTAGGGGGCTATCCTAGGGTGTGTGTGGGGACACATGTGTGTGAGAGAGTGATATCCCTTGAGCTGGCAGTGAGTGAGATGCCAGTGAATGTGTGATTGGCTTGTGAGTGTGGCTGCCTTACCCTGGCGCAACAGATGAGATCATTCATCCTCTTTCTGCACTGGATGGCCAACCTCTTCTGTGCAGCATTGGCAATGACCACCACTGCCACCACCTCCCAAACTGGAGTTATGAGATTGCTGGACCTCCTGCGGCCAGAGTGGGGGTAGCAGACATCATGGTGGGCCTCCAAAATGCATTCCAGGGACAGGTCACTGAACACTTGCTGGTTTGCAGTCCTGGGCTGCAAGCATTGAGAACTGTGTGCACGGCTGCAATTTAGATATGGCACCCGGAGTGAGGAAGTGGTGAGGTAACGGTGTGGCGGGGGATTCAGAGGCCACCCGTCAGTTTCCTGTGGCTGCATAATTAATGAGGCGGGAAGCGGACAATATGGTGCAAAAACCCATCCTTGCAGCTGGCAGGAAAAACGTCTTTTATCACGTCCGGCACTGCACTTAGTGCAATTCAGGGAAAATTCCACAAATAATCACTACAAAATCAAATAGGGAATTCAAAAGAAACTTCTTTACCCAGAGAGGGATGAAAATGTGGAACCACACTACTACAGGGGATATGTGATTACAAAAGAACACAAAAACTCAAGAAATAGGAGCAGGAGAAGACCATAGGGCCGGTGGAGCCTGCTCCATCACTCAATACGATCATGGCTGACCTTGGACTTCAATTCCACTTTCCTGCCCGCTCCCCATATCTTTTGACCCCCTGAGAGGCTAAAATTTTGTCTATTCCTGCTTTCAATATAGTCACTGAGGAAGCATCTACAACCCCTGTGGGATAGAGAATTCCAATGATTCACAACCATTTGATGGAAGAAGTTTTTCCTCAGCTCAGTCCTAATTGATCAACCCCTTATCTTGAGACTGTGCTCCCACACTCTAGATTCTTCAGCCAAGGGGAGCAGTGTCTACAATATTAAGCCCCCTTCATAATCTTGTATGTTTTAATGAAACCACTTCTCATTCTTCTAAACTCAAGAGAATATAGGACCAATTTACTCAGTCTCTCATCAAAGGACAACCCTCTCATCCCAGGGACCAATCAAGTGAACTTTCACTGCACTGCAGTTTGCAGGGAGGGTGTTGGAGGAGAAGGGAATAGAAGGTTTGCTGATAGAGTTAAGACGAGGAGAATGAGAAGCGGTGCAAATGGAGCATAAATTATGCTGAATGGCTTGTGTTAATGCTGTATATTCTAAGCAACTCTATGGGTAATCCTGGTACATCCAGAATAGTTATGAAGCATGCCATTGACATTATGAAGCAGCATTTCAGATGTCTCATATAGCTAGTGTACTGTGCGCAGTCCTGGTTTCAACATTCCACAAAATTATAGAGGCATCGGTGAAGATGCAAGAAAGATTAACAAGGATTCTAAAAGGACTGAAAGGTTATAAATTTTAGGAAAGATTGAGGGGGCTGTTTTCTGCAGAAAAGAGGGGGCTGTTTTCTGCAGAAAAGAGAAGGCTGAGGGCTGACCCCATAAAATTCTCTTAAAATTATGAAGGTATTAAATAGAATTTATGGAGGAAAGATATCTCTGAACCTTGATGCTGAAATCAGCACCCCCATCACAGAAGCTGCAGCTGTTATCTCCAAGCCGAAGTCAGCAATCTGACTGAGAACACCAAACTGTGAGTGTACCAAGCCTGTGTCCTCTGTGCATTCCTCAGTGGTGAGATGTAGACAACACATACTAGACAGGAGAAAAGGCTGAACAGTTTCCTTCTTTGTTTGTCTTAGACGTACCCTTTGCTCTCTTGGCAGGACAAGGTCACCAACTCAGAGTTCCTGGAGCATGCTAATTCCAGCATCATACACTCATTACAAAGCCAACTACCGTCTGCGCTGGCTTGGCCACATTGAATAAGTTAGGTGTATAGACTGCATATATTCTATAATTATATGATTGCAGTTATGGAATATATTTATACATGTATGCACATCTACACATGGTAGATACAAAATCAACATACCTTGTAGAAGGCAATGAAATAAAAGCAAACTAAACATAAATATGAAACAAAGTCTGGATGATGGGCTGAAAAGTGGCAGATGGAATTCATGCAATAATATAAAAGTAAAATATAGAAGATGCTGGAGATCTGAAATGAAAACAGAAAATGCTGGAAAAACTCAGCCAGCTTAGCAGCATCTGTGGAGAGAAGAACAGGGTTAATGTTTTGAGTCCAATCTGATTCTTCTTTGGAATAGATGGAATTCTATTTTAGTGAGTGTAAAATGATATATTTTGGTGAACAGATAGCTGCAGTATTTATATTCTGAATGGAATCATTGCTGCTGTGAATGAACAGTGGGATTTGAAAGATTCACAAAATATTAAATGGAATTGTCAGTCTTAATTCAAGAGGTACAAGCCTATAAATTCATCTCTGTTACAAGCCGCTATCTGAAGCTAATCATGAATTAAAACAAATACTGAATGTAACTGGCCATGGGTCAAATTATATCATCTAAAGTCAATGGATTGTGACAATTCATTCAGGTGACAATAAAATATCTGAAAAACAGCCTCAGTGAATGGGTTAAAGCCAATGCATTAGATCATGATTTAGTGGAAAACTTGCTGTATTAATTGTGCAGCAGCTTATAACAGGAGGATAAGTAATTTATAAAGTTACCTAATTGGACCTTCAGAATCACATTATTCACAGGCCCTGGATAGTGAAATAGTTTAGCCTTTTCCCTCAGGGGAATCAAATTAATTATTAATCAAATCTAACCTTGACTAATGAAATACAACCAGAAACTGCTGGAAATATCCATGAGGTCTGGCAGCATCTATGGAGAGAGAAAAACAGAGTTTACATTTCAGGCCAAAGAGTTTTCATCAGACCTAATGGGATCAAAGCCTCTTTTGTCCTCTCTTTATAATGGTCCTATCTGAAATTATTTGGTTTGTCTCAATCCACCTCCTGGTGAGAATGGGCAAAACGCACAATTCAGCAAAACTTGCCAGTCTCACCCGGTGAGATGACAGGATAGCTGATATGGGAAATGAAAAATTACTGTACAGCTGCAATAAGGACTAATCCTCGAGGGTTGTGACTGAGATACATTGTTGGGATAGAATAAAGTGAACTTTGCCCTGCATCTAACCTGCCTACTGAGCCCCTACTTAATGTTTGCGCTGAAATCACACCCTGTGGGGTAAGTTTCACCCATCTGGAATGTATATTGGGGTATCTCAGGTCTGCTCCCAACAATTTTCCACCCAAATAAAGAGAACATCAGAGGTACCAGGCACGATTTCAAAGTTTGTGGAGGGTGCAAAACTTGGAAGTATTGTGAGGACGATTGTGTAAAACTTCAAAAGGACATAGACAGGTTGGTTGAATGGGTGGAGAGGTGACAGATGAAGTTCAATGCAGACAAATGTGAAGTGATTCATTTTGGTAGGAAGAACGTGGAGGGACAATATAAAATAAAAGGTACAATTCTAATGGGGATTCAGGAGCAGAGGGACCTGGAGTATATATGCATAAATCATTGAAGGTGGCAAGAAAGGTTGAGAGAGCGGCTAATAAAGCTCTCGGTATCCTAGGCTTTCTTATTGGGGCATAGAGTACAAGAGCAAGGAGGTAACTTGTATAAGACATTCATTCAGACTCAATTGAAATATTACATCCAGTTCTGGGTGCCGTAATTTAGGAAGGATGAGAAGGCATTAGAGAGGCAGCAGAAAAAAATTGAGAGAATAGTTTCAAGGATGAGGAACGTGAGGAATTTAGATTGGAAAAGTTGGGACTGTTTTCCTTGGAGAAGAGAAGGTTGAGAGTAGATTTGATAGAGGTAGCCTGTACTGTTTGGTAATGGAGGCCATCAGAAACTAATGTTATTCGACACTGACTCCTCCACCACTATCATCCACGATCCTTAACCTGACCCCATAGAAGGTTTACCCCAAGTTTGTCAGGCTTTGCAGAGGAGCTTGGAGCAGCTAGCTCTGATGATTCTGAGGTACAGGCGATTCTCGCGTTTGTATCAGGTGTATTTGCAACCTATCTACATGATAGTGGATACATGACCAAACAAAAAGATATGAGCAGACTGGTACATGCACCCAAGAAGCAGTACTCTTTCCCAGCTGAAAGCACACCATATAATTGAAACACCATCAAGCCATTGTTGAAGTAGGATGTTATTTGTAAACATCAGAAATTCAAATAAATCGGTTTGAGGAAGAAGCTAAAAATTTTGGAAGCTATTGGCAATTAATCTAAAATGCTGCAAGCTTCTGTGTTGAGAAAAAAATAACAATTAAAGTTACAAGTGAAATTATGCCTTTAAGTATGAATTAAAATGTACTTTGTACAGCTATAGAAGGGCACTACAGTTTGTTCAACAAAAGATAAGCTTGAAGCTTTGAAGAAATCTGCAGAAATCCAATTTTAACTTTTTGAAACACTTGTCACAGAATCATAGAATCACACAGTGCAGAAGAGGCCCTTCGGCCCATTGAGTCTGCACCGACATGTGAGAAACACCTGACCTACCTACCTAATCCCATTTACCAGCACTTGGCCCATAGCCTTGAATGTTATGATGTGCCAAGTGATCATCCAAGTACTTTTTAAAGGATGTGAGACAACCTGCCTCCACCACCCTCCCAGGCAATGCATTCCAGACCGTCACCACCCTCTGGGTAAAAAAGTTTTTCCTCACATCCCCCCTAAGCCTCCTGCCCCTCACATTGAACTTATGTCTCCTCGTGACTGACCCTTCAACTAAGGGGAACAGCTACTCCCTATCCACCCTGTCCATGCCCCTCATAATCTTGTACACCTCGATCAGGTCGTCCCTCAGTTTTCTCTGCTCCAATGAAAACAACCCAAGTCTATCCAACCTCTCTTCATAACTTAAATGTTTCATCTCAGGCAACATCCTGGTGAATCTCCTCTGCACCCCCTCCAGTGCAATCACATCCTTCCTATAATGTGGTGACCAGAACTGCACACAGTACTCCAGCCGTGGCCTCACCAAGGTTCTAAACAACTCCAACATGACCTCCCTACTTTTGTAATCTATGCCTCGAATGATAAAGGCAAGTGCCCCATATGCCTTTTTCACCACCCCACTAACATGCCCCTCCACCTTCAGAGATCTATGGACACACACGCCAAGGTCCCTTTGTTCCTCAGAACTTCCTAGTGTCATGCCATTCATTGAATACTTCCTTGTCAAATTACTCCTTCCAAAGTGTATCACCTCACACTTTTCAGGGTTAAATTCCATCTGCCACTTCCCTGCCCATTTGACTATAGAACCATAGAACCACAGAAAAGTTACAGCACAGAAGAAGGCCATTCAGCCCATCTTGTCCATGCCAACCCGAGGATACCCAGGTGCCCTTTCTAATCCCACCTCCCTTCACCTGGCCCATAGTCCTGCAGCTTACAGCACTTAAGGTGCAGATCCAGGTACTTTTTAAAAGAATTTAGAGTTTCTGCCTCTACCACCAACTTGGGCAGCGAATTCTGGATACCCACTACCCTCTGCTTAAAAAAGTTCTTCCTCATGTCCCCCCTACACCTTCTGCTACTTATCTTGAATCTATGTCCCCAAGTTCTAGAATTCTCCACCAAGGGAAACAATTTTATCCTGTCCACTCTATCTATTCCCCTCATAATTTTGTACATCTCAATCAAGTCACCTTTCGGCCTTCTTTGTTCTAAGGAAAATAACCCCAACCTATCCAATCTCTCCTCGTAGTTACAATTTTCTAACCCTGGCAACATTCTTGTAAACCTCCTCTGCACTCTCTCCAAAGCTATTACGTCCTTCCTGTAATGTGGTGACCAGAACTGCACACAATACTCCAGTTGTGGCCTCACCAGTGTTTTATACAATTCCAACATTATATCCTTACTTTTATATTTTATACCTCTGCTAATGAAGGAGAGCATTCCATATGCATTCTTTACAACCTTGTCTACTTGAACTGCTGCCTTCAGGGACCTGTGTACTTGTACGCCAAGATCTCCCACTTCATCTACCCCTCTTAGTGTATTCCCATTTATTGCGTAATCCCTGTAACTGTTTGACCTCCCTAAATGTATGACCTAACACTTCTCTATGTTAAAATCCATCTGCCACTTTACCGCCCACTCCACCAACCCATCTATATCATTTTGGAGATTATGGCTACCCTCTACACTATCCGCTACTCGGCCAATCTTTGTGTCATCTGCAAATTTCCCAATTGTTCCCCCCACGTTCACGTTCAAATCGTTAATGTATAACACAAACATAATCCATGTACACAACATCCACTGCACTACCTTCATCAACCCTTCTTGTCACATCCTCAAAGAATTCAATCAAATTTGTGAGGCAAGACCTTCCTTTTACAAATTCATGCTGACCATCCCTGACTAGTCCATGCCTTTCCACATGACAGTTAATCCTACCTCTCAGGATTGATTCTACTGATTTGCTCACCACCGATGTAAGACTAACTGGCCTATAATTGTTTGGCATTTCCTTTGATCCCTTTTTAAACAATGGAACTAAGTTTGGACTTCTCCAGTCCTCCGGTACCTCCCCTGTATCTAGTGAAGATTGGAAAATGATCCTTGGAGCATCTGCTATCTCCTCCCTGACTTCCTTCAGCAGCCTCGTAAACAATCCAGCTGGCCCTGGTGACTTATCAACTTTCATCCCATCTATATCTTCCTGTAGCCCAAGACACTCAACCTCACTGTTAACTACCCGGCCAATCTTTGTGTCATCCGCAAACTTACTAATCCCCGCCCCCACATCGTCACCTATGTCGTTTATATAAATGACGAATAATATGGGGCCCAGCACAGATCCATGTGGTACGCCACTGGACACTGGCTTCCAGTCACTAAAGCATCCCTCTGTCATCACCCTCTGTCTCCTGCAACTAAGCCAATTTTGAATCCCCCTCATCAAATTACCCTGTATCCCATGTGCATTTGCCTTCTTTATAAATCTCCCATGCGGGACCTTGTCAAAGGCTCTGCTGAAATTCATATAAACTACATCAACTGCACTAGCCTCATCTACACACCTGGTCACCTCCTCAAAAAATTCAATCAAATTTGTTAGGCATGACCTCCCTCTGACAAAGCCATGCTGACTATCCCTGATCAAACCTTGCCTCTCCAAGTGGAGATAGATTCTCTCCTTCAGAATTTTCTCCAATAGTTTCCCTACCACTTGTCCCAGAGTTTTAAAAAAAAACTGCACCAAAATCAAATTAAAGGCATGTTTTACTGACACTTTCTTTCAAATTAGGTTAAGTAACAAATATTAGAATTTAAAAATTGGTTAAAGAATCAAAGGGATAAGTAAAAGAGATATGGAAAAGATCCCACCCACTTTTCAACAGTCTGAAAGGTTGAAGGTTTTGTTTAACTGTGAAAGCTGACTTATCCTTCAATCAAATTTGAAGCAGAAGATACCAAAGTAATTTCGAAAAAAAATTGTTTAAAATGAGGTTTGAATCTTTTTTTCATCAAGTAAGTTTTTTAAAAATTACATATAAAAAAATTGGCACGATTGCATGCAAGTTTTTTCCATGAGGCACTGTGGGTCATCAGCAACAGCAGAATTGTATTCAACCACAATCTGTAACCTCATGGTCTGACATGTCCCCCACTCTACCATCACCATCAGCCGGGGGATCACCTGATTCAGCGAAGAGTGCAAGAGGACATGCCAGGAGCAGCACCACATATACATAAACATGAGGTGTCAAACTGGTGAAGCTACAACACAGGAAGCAGAATGCGACAGACAAGACCTAAGTGATCCCACAACAAACAGATCAGATCTAAGCTCTGCGGTCCGGCCATATCAAGTCATGAATGGTGGTGGACAATCAAACAATTAACTGGAGGAGGAGGCTCCACTAATATCTCCTTCCTCAACGATGTGGGTATCCAGCACACCAGTGCAAAAGATAAGGCTGAAGCATTGGCAACAATCTTAAGCCAGAAGTACTGAGTGGATGATCCATCTCAGCCTCCTCCTGAGGTCCCAAGCACCTCAGATGCCAGTCTTCAGCCAATTCAATTCACTCCATGTGATATCAAGGGACAGCTGAAGGCATTGGATACTGCAAAGGCAACAGCCCCGACAAAATTCCAGCAAAAGTACTGAAGACATTAGAACATAAGAACATAAGAACTAGGAACAGGAGTAGACCATTCAGCCCCTTGAGTCTGCTCTGCCATTCAATAAGATCATGGCTGGTCTTCTTGTATTTCGATTTCCACATTCCCATCTAACCCCAATAACCTCTGATTCCCTTGCCTAACAAGAATCTATCTACCTCTAGAGATAAAAACAAAAAACTGTGGATGCTGGAAATCCAAAACAAAAACAGAAACAGAAATACCTGGAAAAACTCAGCAGGTCTGGCAGCATTGGCGGATCATGAGGACTCGAAACGTCAACTGTACTCTTCTCCGCCAATGCTGCCAGACCTGCTGAGTTTTTCCAGTTATTTCTGTTTCTGTTTTTGTTTTCTATCTACCTCTGCCTTAAAAATATTCAATGACCCCACCTCCACCACCTTCTGAGGCAGAGTTCCAAAGTCGCACAACCCTCTGAGAGAAAAAATTCCTCCTCATCTCTGTCCTAAAAGGGCGACCCCTAATTTTAAAACAGTGCCCCCTAGGTCTGGACTCACCTACAAGAGGAAACATCCTTTCGATGTCCACCTTGTCAAGGCTGTTCAGGATCTTATATACTTCAATCAAATCACCTCTCACTCTTCTAAACTCCAGTGGAAACAAACCCAGTCTGTCCAACCTTTCCTCATAAGGCAGCCCACTGATTCCAGATGTCAATCTAGTAAACCTCTTTTGAACCGCCTCTAATGCATTGACATCTTTCCTTAAATAAGGAGACCAAAACTGCACACAGTATTCAAGATGCGGTCTCACCAATGCCCTGTATAACTGAAGCATAACATCCTTACTTTTATGTTCAATCCCTCTCATAATAAAGGATGGCATTCCATTGGCCTTCCTAATTACTTGCTGTACCTGCATACTAACTGTTTGTGACTCATGTACTAGAACACCTAGATCCCTCTGCACCTCAGAATTATGCAACCATTCTCCATTTAAGTAGTACTCTGCTTTTTTGTTCTTCCTGCCAAAATGAACAACTTCACATTTTCCCATATTAAACTCCATTTGCCAGATCTTTGCCCACTCACTCAACCTATCTATATCCATCTGCAACCTCCTCACATCCTCTTCACAACATTATTTCCTACCTACCTTTGTGTCATCTGCAAATTTAGCTACCATGTCTTCACTCCCCTCATCTAAGTCATTGATGTAAATTATAAAAAGTTGAGGCCCCAGTTCAGACCCCTGTGGGACTCCACTCATCATATCCTGCCAATCAGAAAAAGACCCATTTATGGATATTCTCTGCTTTCTGCCAGCCAGCCAATCTTCTATCCATGCTAATGTTTCCCCCAACACCATGAACTTTTATTTTCTGTAATGATCTTTGATGTGGCAAGTGTCATCTGGAAATCCAAGTACAGTATGTATATAGGCTCCCCTTTATCCACTGTGCATGTTACTCCTTCAAAAAACTCCAATAAATTGGTTAAACATGATTTTCCTTTCACAAAATCATGCTGACTCTTCCCAATTGCCTTGAGCTCTTCTAAGTGCCCAGCTATAACCTCCTTAATGATCGATTCTAATAACTTTCCCACTACAGACTCCAGCTATCTGGCCTATAGTTTCCCGTTTTCTGCCTCCCTCCCTTCTTAAATATTATATTTGCTACTTTCCAATCTGATGGAACCTTTCCAAAATTCACTAAATTTTGTAAATTTAACACCAGCGCATCGACTACCTCATTAGCCACCTCTTTTAAGACCCTAGGATGTAGTCCATCGGGATTCCCTTTTAGATTACTGGAATGTTTTTTGTATCCTCTATAATGAACACAGAAGCAAAGTATTTGTTCATTTCTTGCGCCATTTGCTTATTACCTACAATTAACTTCGCACTCTCACTCTCTAGAGAACCAATATTCACTTTACTTACTCTCATGTGGTCCAGAACTTTCCATTGCTCTAGCCAAGCTGTTCCAATACATCTACACCACTGGCATCTACTGACAATGTGGAAAATTGTCCTGTACACAAAAAGCAGCACAAATCCAATCTGGGCAATTGCTGCCCCATCAGTCTACTCTCGATCATCAGTGAAGTGATGGAAGGTGTTATCAACAGTGCTATCAAGCACACATACTCAGCAATAATTTCCTCACTGACACTCAGTTTGGGTTCTGCCAGGGCCATTCAGCTACAGACTTCATTACATAGTCATACAGTCATAGAGTCATAGAGGTCTACAGCACAGAAAAAGGTGCTTTGGCCCATCAAGTCTGCATGGGTCAAACAAGTACTTAACTATTCTAATCACATTTTCCAACACTAGGCCCATAGCCTTGTATGCCATGGCATCACAAGTGCACATTCAAATGCTTCTTAAATGTTATGAGGGTTTCTGCCTCCACCATCCTTTCAGGCAGAGTTCCAGATTGCCACCACCCTCTGGGTGAAAAGATTCTTCCTCACATCCCCTCTAAACCTCCTGCCCCTTACCTTAAATCTATGCCCCCTGGTTATTGATCCCTCCACTAAGGGGAAAAATTCCTTCCTGTCTACCCTATCTATGCCCCTCATAATTTTATACACCTCAATCGTGTCCCCCCTCAATCTCCTCTGCTCCAGGGAAAATAACCCCAGTCTATCCAATCTCTCCTCATAACTAAAACTCTTCAGCCCAGGCAACATCCTGGTAAATCCCCTCTGCACTCTCTCTAGCGTAATTACACCCTTCCTATAATGCAGATTCCAGAACTGCACACAATACTCCAGCTGTGGCCTAACCAGCGTTTTATTACAGCCTTCATCCAAACGTGGATAGAAGTGCTGATCTCAAGAGGTGAGGTGAGAGTGACTGCCCTTGACATCAAGGCAGCATTTGATCGAGTGTGGCATGAAGGAGTCCTAGCAAAAATGGAGTCAGTGGGAATCAGGCAGAAAACTCTGTGCTGGTTGGAGTCATACCTAGCAGAAAAGAAAATGGTGTGGTTGTTGGAGGTCAATCGTTGCTGCAGGAGCTCTCAGTGTAGTGTCCTAAGCCCAGCCATCTTCAGCTGCTTCATCAATGACCTTCATAAGGTCAGAAGTGGGGATGTTCGCTGATGTTTGCATAATGTTCAGCAATATTTGTGACTCCTCAGATACTAAAACAGTCTGTGTCCAAGTGTAGCAAAATCTAGACAACATTCAGGGTAGTTAATCTGTGGAATTCTTTACCATAGAGGGCTGTAGATGCTGGGTTGTCAAGTATATTCAAGGCTAAGATAGACAGATTTTTAATCAAAAGGGAATCAAAGGCTATGGGGAAAAGGCAGGAAAGTGGAATTGAAGATTATCAGATCAGCCATGATCGCACTGAAAGGCAGAGCAGACTCGATGGGCCAAATGGCCTACTTCTGCTGCTGCATCTTATGGTCTTACAGTCTTGGGCTGATAAGTAGCAAGTAACATTCACACCACACAACTGCCAGACAATGACCATTTTCAACAAGATAGAATCTAACCATCTCCCCATGACATTCAATGGTATTCCCATCACTGAACCACCCACTATCAACAATCATAACCACACGGTAGTGTTGAGCATAAAGGAAGAAATAATTGGAGCTTGTCAGACAGGCACAGCAATAATCATGGGAGATTTTAATTTACATACAGACTGGAAAATTCAGGTAGGCATAGATATCCTAGGTGAGGAGTACATTGAATGTTTTTGGGATAATTTCTTGGAACAGCATATTCTGGAGCCAACCAGAGAGCCAGCTATACTAGACCTGGTATTGTGGCAATGACATTGGAGTAATTAATGATCTCATAGTGAAGGTGCCCCTAGGTAACAGCCACCATAATATGATTGAATTTTTCATTCAATTTTAGGGGGAGAGAGGAGTGGGTCTTATTCAAGTTTAAGAACTTAGCCTAAGGACAATTGACAGTATGAATTGAAGTGGCAAATTAGGTTAAGGGATAGGTCAATAGAGATACAGTGGCTAATATTTAAGGGGATATTTCAGAATGTACAGAATAGATACATCCAACAAGTAAAGTCCAAGGGATGGACATCATCTGTGGTTAACTAGAAAGGTTAAAGATAGTAGCAAACTTAAAGGAAAAGTATGTAATTGTGCAAAGATAGGTGGAAGATTGGACAGAATACAAGGAACAGCAAAGAATGACTAAAAGATAAATAAGGAGGGAAAAATTAAAAAGAGTATGAGAAAGCTAGCCAGAAATATAAAAGCAGATTGTTAGCTCTTTTCCTTTTTAAAAAAAACTGAGTGTTGGTCCTATACAAAGTGAGTCTGGAGAATTGATAATGGGAAACAAGGAGATGGCAGATGAATTGAACAGGTATTTTGCACCAATTTTCACTATAGAGGACACGAGCAACATCCCAGAAGCAGCTATAAACCAGGAAATGGAAGTGGATTAGGAAGTCAGGAAAATTACAGTCACCAGAGAAGTGGTACTAAATAAACTGTTGGAGCTGTGGGCTGACAAAGAGCCCAGGTCCTGATGGACTTCATCCTAGGGTCTTAAAATAAGTATATAGTGAAATAGTTTGGGCATTGGTTTTAATTTTCCAAAACTCCCTAGATTCAGGGAAGGTCCCATTAGATTGAAAGATAGCACATGTAGCTCTTTTATTCAAAAAGGGAGGGAGATAAAGTGGGGAAACTACAGGCCAGTTAGCTTAACATCTGTCAAAGGGAAAATGTTAGATGCTATTATCAAAAAGTTATAGCTGGGCACTTGGATAAGGTCATTAGGCAGTCAACAAGGTTTTGTCAAAGGGAAATTGTTTAACTTACTTATTGGGCTTATTGAAGTAACATGTGCTGTGGATAGAGGAACCAGTGGATAGACTGTACTTAGATTTCCAGAAGACATTTGATAAAGTGCCACATCAATGGTTATTATGGAAAATAAAGACTCATTGGCTGGCTAACTGGAAGCAGAGTAGGCATAAATGGGTCTTTTTCAAGTTGGCAAGATGTAACGAGTGGTGTACCACAGGGACCAATGCTGGGACATCAACTTTTTTACAATTTACTTAAATGACTTGGATGAAGGGATGGTTGACAAATTTGTTGAGAACACAAAGATAGGTAGGTAGGAAAGTAAGTGAAAAGGACATATGGAGGCTATAAAATCTGACAGATGGAATTTAATGCGGGGAAATGTGAAATTATCCATTTTGGTAGGAAGAATAAAAGGGAACCATATTATCTAAATGGCGAGAGATTGCAGAGCTCTTGAGGTACAGAAGCACCTGGGTGTCCTAGTGCATGAATCACAAGGCGAGTATGCAGGTACAACAAGTAATTAGGAAAGCCAATAGAATGTTATCATTTATTGCAAGGTGAATTGGATACAAAAGTAGGGAGGTTATGCTTCAGTTTTGCAGGGCACCAGTGAGACCACATTTGGCGTACTGTGTACAGTATTGGTCTTCTTATTTAAGGAAGGATGTAAATGCATTGGATGCATTTCGGAGAAGGTTTCCCAATACCTGGAATGGGTGGGTTGTCTTATGAGGAAAGGTTGGACAGACTAGGCTTGCATCCGCTCAAGTTTAGAGTAACTTGATTAAAACATAAGACCCTGACAGTTCTTGACAGGTTTGATGTGGAGAGGATATTTCATCTTGTGGGAGAATCTAGAACTAGGGGTCACTGTTTTAAAAATAGGGGGTTGCCCATTTCAAACAGATGAGTCACCATTTTTCCTGCGGGTCATGAGTCTTTGGAACTCTCTTCCTCAAAGGTGCAGAGTCTTTGAATATTTTTAAGGCAGACATGGATAGATTCTCAGTAAGCAAGGTTATCGGTGGGAGGTGGGATGCAAACTTCAGGGGCTGGATTTTACTACCTGTCCCACCACCCTCAACCAGCTTATATTTCAGCTCATTTCTATATTTCCTTAGTTCTGATGAAGAGTCATACGGACTCGAAACGTTAACTGTACTCCTCTCCGCAGATGCTGTCAGACCTGCTGAGTTTTTCCAGCTATTTTTGTTTTTGTTTCAGATTTCCAGCATCCGCAATATTTTGCTTTTATGTGGAAAATTGCCCAGGTTTGTCCTGTACACAAAAAGCAGGACAAATCCAACCCGGCCAATTACCGCCCCATCAGTCTACTCTCGATCACCAGTAAAGTAATGGAAGGGGTCATCAACAGTGCTATCAAGTGGCACTTGCTTAGCAATAACCTGCTCACTGACTCTCATTTTGGGTTCCGCCAGGGCCACTCAGCTCCTGACCTCATGACAACCTTGGTTCAAACATCGACAAAAGAGTTGACTCCTGAGGTGAGAGTGACTGCCCTTGACATCAAGGCCACATTTGACTGAGTGTGGCATCAAGGAGCCCTAGCAAAACTGGACTCAATGGGAATCAGAGGGAAAACCCTCCGCTGACTGGAGTCATACCTAGCACAAATGAAGTTGGTTGTGGTTGTTGGAGGTCGGTCATCTCAGCTCCGGGACATCACTGCAGGAGTTCCTCAGGGTAGTGCCCTCGGCCCAACCATCTTCAGCTGCTTCATCAATGACCTTCCTTCCATCATAAAGTCAGAAGTGGGGATGTTCGCTGATGATTGCACAATGTTCAACACCATTCGTGACTCCTCAGATACTGAAGCAGTCCATGTCCAAATGCAGCAAAACCTGAACAATATCCAGGCTTGGGCTGACAAGTGGCAAGTAACATTCATGCCATACAAGTGTCAGGCAATGACCATCTCAAACAAAAGAGAATTCAACCACTGCCCCTTGATGTTCAATGGCATTACCATCACTGAATCCCCCATTGTCAACATCCTGGGGGTTACCATTGACCAGCAACTGAACTGGACTAGCCATATAAATACTGTGGCTACAAAAGCAGGCCAGAGGCTAGTAATCGTGTGACAGGTAACTCACCTCCTGACTCCCCAAAGCCTGTCCACCATCTGCAAGGAATGGGATGGAATACTTTCCACTTGCCTGGATGAGTGCAGCTCCCACAACACTCAGAATCACAGAATCACACAGTGCAGAAGAGGCCCTTCAGCTCATCAAGTCTGCACCAACGCATAAGAAACACCTGACCTACCTACCTAATCCCATTTACCAGCACGTGGCCCATAGCCTTGAATGTTATGATGTGCCAAGAGCTCCAGGTACATTTTAAAGGATGTGAGGCAACCCGCCTCCACCACCCTCCCAGGCAGTGCATTCCAGACTGTCACCACCCTACCCTCTGGGTAAAAAAGTTTTTCCTCACATCCCCCCTAAACCTCCTGCCCCTCACCTTGAACTTGTGTCCCCTCGTGACTGACCCTTCAACTAAGGGGAACAGCTGCTCCCTATCCACCCTGTCCATGCCCCTCATAACCTTGTACACCTCGATCAGGTCGCCCCTCAGCCTTCTCCGCTCCAACGAAAACAACCAAAGTCTATTCAACCTCTCTTCATAACTTAAATGTTTCATCCCAGGTAACATCCTGGTGTATCTCCTCTGCACCCCCTCCAGTGCAATCACATCCTTCCTATAATGTGGTGATCAGAACTGCATACAGTACTCAAGAAACTCGACACCATCCAGGACAAAGCAGCCCACTTGATTGGCACCACATCCACAAACATTCACTTCCTCCACCACCAATGCACAGTAGCAGCAGTGTGTACCATCTACAAGATGCACTGCAGGAATTCACCAAGGCTTCTTAGGCAGCAGTTTCCAAACCCACGACCACTACCATCAAGAAGGACAAGGGCAGCAGATAAATGGGAGCACCACCACCTGGAAGTTCCCCTCCAAGCCACTCACCACCCTGACATGGAAATATATCACCGTTCCTTCACTGTCACTGGGTCAAGATCCTAGAACTCCCTCCCTAACAGCATGAATGTACTTACACCACATGAACTGCAGCGGTTCAAGAAGGCAGCTCACCACCACCTTCTCAAGGGCAACTAGGGATGGGCAATAAATGCTGGCCCAGCCAGCAATACCCATGTCCCGTGAATTAATAAAAAAAAAAGAGAAACTGACTTTAAGACAATCAAGATGGTAATGGTCAGGGGGAGTAAAATTAAAGTAAGGGGGATTTGGATTGGGGCAATTGAAGGCTAGGGAGAAATAACACTTAAGAAAGTATTATCCGCAAGGTGAATACAGATGAAGGGAGAACTGAACAATCCTTTAAGCCCATGCACAATCTATTACTTGAATTGTATGTACTTATATGCTAATAGGCTCAAAATTAACAGCACTTCTGCAAAAGGATAAGGAATATAATTGAGTGAGGTGATCTGCAGTTGGGAAGTGCCAATCTAAGCCACTTAATTCTAGTAGCTATAATATATTATACAGTATGTAACCAACAAATTAGGGAAACAATATAGTAATTTAGAAAGAGCTTAGTTAGCTAGAAATCCATTGTGAGAAGTCATTAAGGAGATTTCCTTCTCAAAGGGTGAACTGCAAGACTAGTACTTTTCAGAATGTTATAGAAACCTATGGAGTTAGTGGGCAGAGTGTGAGGGCACCTGACAGAAAAGTTATTTCTCTTCCCTCTCTGGAAAAACACAACAGCCCTGGTTCAGGCTTCCAGGCTGACAACCCTAAGTTGATTGGATGGCATCTTGAGCCCTCTTTAAATATACAATTGTTGAATAAAGGCTACTAAATTGTTCCCAGCATGAGGTAAACTAAAAGAGGGCTTCGAGCTATACTGATGGTCAGAAGCAAGGTGACAGCTTGGGTATCTGTCCTGTGTCATTGGTCAGAGCTATTCAAGCAAGTGATTGACATAGAGTAAACAACCAGCCCTATAAATAAACACACACAAGGACACAAGAATTAGGAGCAGGAGTAGGCTATTCAGCCCCTCAAGGCCACTCCAACATTCAGTAAGATCATGGCTGATCTGATTGTGGTCTCAGCCATTTTCCTGTCTGTCATCCAAAACACTTGATGCCCTTGTTGATCAAAAATCTTCCTAATTCAGCTGTAGTGATTATAGTTTTGATAAACATAGGGCTGTCGCTTTAAGAATAATTCTGTTCAATGTTTCCACCAAGAAAAGTTGCCTGGAAAATCAACTCTATAACATCAGCCTTGAATATATTCAATGACCCAGCCTCTACGGCTCTCTGGGGAAGAGAATTCCACAGACTAACAAGCCTTTGAGATAAAAAAAATTATTCTTACCTCAGTCTTAAATGGAGACCCCTCATTTTTAAACTGTGTTCTCTGGTTTGACTCCCCCACCAGGAGAAACGCCCTCTCAGCATCCATCCTGTCAAATCCCTCAGGATCTGATATGTTTCAATTAGATCTTCTAATCTCCAATGCGTATAGGCCCAACCTGCTAAACATTTTTTCATAGGATTAACCCCTTCATCCAAGGAATCAGTTGAGCAATTATACCCTTTCTTAGGTAAGGAGATCAGTACTCTGTCAGTAAAGTATATTAATGGATGCTTGGAGGTAGGGGCAGTCCTCGTCAAACAACTGCCTTCTTTAGATAAAGGAGGACCAGGAAGATGGAGGAAGACCTGAAGAGTTTCCTAACACTTTGGCTACTGAGCAGAAAGGTTCAGCCACAAGCTACAGTGATCAACATACTCTGTGTCATTCATCTATTTGTCCTCTAGGATCAGTAAACCACTCTCACTTGTCAAACATCCTATCTATTTACCTTATGCATCATATCTAAACTGTTGCTTCTTAATAAATTTTACAACCTACGTTAAAATCATTTATAAATTCCCAGATTTCTATTCTGGGTAACCTTGACTCCTGAAAGTTAAAACTTACAGCATGAGGGGTATGAGGGGTCATGGGGGGTGGGGGTATTGGGCAGAGGCATGAGTTGGAATTGAGCCGCCATGGGGGGTTTGAGGAGCCGGGGGGCGGTTGAGGGAGGTATGAGTTGACATTGAGTTGGGATGGAAGGCATAAGTGGCTAAGAAAGATGAGGTGGGGTGAGGGCCTAACAACTTTGAAATCAACTAAGACAAAGTTCCAGAGAATCAAGGTGGGCCTTTTAACATGCACACCTTGCACTTGGATAATGTGCAGAAAAGGCAATGAAGTGGATGATCAGCCATGATAGTGTTGAATGATGAAGCAGGCTCGATGGGCTGAATGGTCCACTCCTGCTCCTATGTTCCTACTCGCCCACCACCTCCATGGCTGCCTGCACTCTTCTTCTAGGGTCAGCAGACTCTATCCTCCACCACCCCTCCCCCCACCAACCCTCCCTGCCCCCCCTCCCCACCTGCCTGCCACCTCTCCTCTCCGCCCAACCACCTCTGCCCCCCCCCGACACTGGAGCAAAATTCACACATTTAGCAGTCCTTTTTACTGAGGCAGGTCTGGGGAGTGGGGAAATTTTCTGACTCGAGCCACCCACCTTGGTAGTCAACTCCTTTCCCTTGTATCCAGGAATATTTAATACCCAGCCCTGCCCTTCTTTGAGCCAAGCCTCCGTTATAACCACAGCATATTTCCACGTAGTTGCACCTGCAACTCACCCATTTTATTTACCACAGTCTGCGCATTCACATGCATGCACAATAACCCTAAATTGACTTTATTACTTTTCCCTTACTCTGAAACCCCCAATAACTTACTGGGCTGAATTCTCCAGTCGGAGAGCAGGGGCAGAGCCCACTTGCCGATGTGTAAAATGATGCGCGGTGATGTCAGGCAGGTGTCCCGACGTCACCGCATATCATTTAGATTTTCAGTTCGGTGGGCACGCAGCCGCTTAGGCTGCACGCCCGCCAAACTGTCAAAGGCCCACTAAGGCCTGTTCAAACTTAATTAACTCAATTAAATGAGCTGCCTGTCCAACCTTAAGGTTGATGAGCAGGTGAAGAGCTCAGACAGCCTTTGCATTTTTCATGAAACTTCATCCACAGGCGGGATGAGGTTTCATTAAATGTTTTAAAATCTAATAAAAATTGCTACATTAATTCTTTGACATGTCTCGGCTCTTGTGAAAGTGTCACATGAGGGGACATGTTTTAAAAGTATTTTTTCTCCTTTATTTAAATTTACATATGTTAAATTAATCTCCCTGAGGCACAGAGGTGCCTCAGGGAGATTTATGTGCTGTTCCGCACTCACGCGCGAAAAAGCTCAGGAAACGACTCAGGGAATCCCCCCCCACCCCCGCTCGCACAGGGAACGCTCAGCACTTCTGGGCGAGCGTCACAATGGGTGGGCCTTAATTGGCCCGCCCACGTAAAATGGTGGTGCGTCCCTGATCGTGGGCGTTGATCGGGTTCGCGCTCGCTCCCGCCCGACCCTGCACAACCCCTCCCAACAGGGTGGAAAATTTTTCCCACTATTTCCTACTCTCGTGCTATCTGTCTCTCCCAGTATTCTGTGCACCTTGGTATTCTTCTTTGATGTTGCCTCCTGGTTCCCACACCCCTGCCCAGTTTAAGAACACTAGGAAATTGTTTAGATGAAGCCTGTCTGGCCTGCACAGATCTCATCTTGATGGAGTGTTAAGGTTATCCCATTGTGTTGCTTCAGCAAGTTTACAGAGAAATACTGGAAAGGTGCAATGAAGTGAAGCAAAATTAGTGCAGCACTTACCTTGTAAATCTCCCTTGACCATAGACTTCTATCTAATCTGTTTCCTGCTCCTGAGGATAGCTGAAGCAACTGTTCTGTTACAGCTACAACACAAGCATCTACTCAACAATGTGGCAAATGGCCCTCCTGTATCCTGTCTACAAAAAGCAAGACAAGCCCAATCCTTCCCTCACTCTACTGTCAATCATCAGAAAAGTGATAGAAGGTGTCGTCGACAGTGCTATCAAACAGCACTTACACAGCAATAACTTGCTCATTGGCGCTCAGTTTGCGTTATGCCAGGGCCAGTTGGTAGCTGACCTGATTACAGCCTTGGTCCAAACATTGGCAAAAGAACTGATTCAAAAGGTGTGGTGACTGACCTTGACAGCAAGGGAGCATTTGACTGAGTGTGGTGTAAAGGAAGCTTGGCAAAATTGCAGTCAATGGGAATTAGGGGGAAAACTCTCTGCTGGTTTGTAGTAATTATGGGTTTATTTAGTGTGTAATGTGCTTTTAGAATAATACTTTTTAGGAAAGATCACATGATCTGTAGTGACAAAAAAGAGAGTAGCATGGGCTACCTCAGCAGTCAGTGTAGAGATAGAGTTGGAGTTGAAAGCACATGCCTAGTTGCTGCTGAGTATATTGTAAATAAACTTAATGTTTCCACTTAAGAAGTGTCTGCAGTTCAACTCTATCACTAATAGTACAAGTTGGCCAGTGTACAGCAAACTGGTGATGAGGATAAAACAGGATTGAACAGAAGAAATTAAGCTGGGAAGAAGTCGGCAGTGTACCTCGCCCAGTGATTGTAAGTAGCAAGCTCCATTAGAATTGAAGAAGTTATCCTTTATTAAAATGCCACAGTTACCAAAAGGAGGCTGGAAGCGTTCCTGTTTTGAAAAAGGAGTGTGTAAGGACCCAATAACCTGAAGAAATGCAGGCTGCCTTAAGCCAAAATCTGGAAGAACTGTAGAAGAAACTCAAAGAGACCCTGCTTGATGATAGAGTTTGAGAAGAGGTGAGCAACCATCGCAGGGAAAAGAAAACCTGTTGAAAGATCTTCACACACGACAAGATTCCCTCAAGTCAAAGCTTGTACCTCTGAAAAAAAAATGAAGAGAAACAGAAAGAATTCATCACTTCTCTGAACAAACTGAAGAATGAGTTGGCAGAGAAGACACAACAATGTTCAATTTTCCAGTAGGCAGCAAACAAATACGAATAAGAGATGGAAGAGCTGAAGAATCAGCTAAATGAAGCCAAAGAGGGTTTGGAAGCAAAAAGTTGCAGAATTTTCCAAGAAGCAGACAGATGGGGTAGGAATTTTGGGTTGTCTGGAAAGGCCACATGATCTGTGGTGACCAATAGGAGAGTAGCGCGGGCTACCTCATCAGTCAGTGTAGAGATAGAGTTGGAGTTGAAAGCACACATGTAGTTGCTGCTGAGCATATTGTAAATAAACTTAATAGGCAGGATTTTCGAGTCATCGGGCGGGCGCAGCAGTTGGGCCGGGATGAGGTTTCCTCAAAAATACGAAGGTCGCCTGATCAATTCGCCCACCTGCCAACCGTAAGGCTGGATGGGCAGCGAAAAATCTCTCCCTATTAATACTTTAATGGCCTTAATAGGCCTCTTAATTGCCGGCGGGCACGCTGCCAACTCTCGCACGCACCCGCCGACTGAAATATCGTGCAAGTGTGCAATGACTCACAAAGTGTGCAAAAGTGTCAGGAAACTCGCCCAAAGTCATCATGCGCTATTTTACGCCCGATAGGGTTGGGCACCCATGGGCAGGACGTAAAATCCTGCTCAATGTTTCCACTTAAGAAGTGTCTACTGTTCAACTCTATTACTAATAGTACAACTCGGCCACCATACAACATGGTTGGAGTCATACCTAGCATAAAAGAAGATTGGTGTGGTTGTTGGAGGTAAATCATCTCAGTTCCAGGACATCATTGCAGGAGTTCCCCAGGGTCGTGGCCTAGGCCCAACCATCCTCAGCTGCTTCATCAATGACCTTCCTTCCATGTTATGACATGGTAGATGATGTGTGCCAGGCAGACCAAAGCCATGAGGGAAACTTGGTTGTGCTATCACAAAGGTTTTGCAATTTGTATTTATTTCTAGATGTGTGCGCTGAATTCAGAAGTATTAAGTCCACCAAGACCTTTAGAGATTTTAAAAAATTAAAATATTTATTAACAAAATAAAAGATGTCAAGCACATAGATAAGACTACAATTGCTACTATAATAACTCCTAAAATTCCTAATTAACCTGATTCCCAGTTACTCTCCCTTTAAAACAATGTCTGAAATAGATTTTAGATTTAAAACAGACTTGGCAAGTTAACACAATACCATGGACAGCAGAATTCCAAATAGCTTTTCCCCAACTTCAGCTTCTTTATATAGCAGAAATCAGACAAGCATCTCAGCCCCAGGACATCACTGCAGGAGTTCCTCAGGTTGGCATCCTAGGCCCAACTATCTTCAGCTACTTCATCAATGACTTTCCTTTCATAGGTTAGAAATGGTGATGCTCGCTGCTAATTGCACAATGTCCAGCACAATGTGCGACACCTCAGATATTGAAGTAGTCCATATGCACAGGCAGAAACACCTGGACACCATTCATGTTTGGGCTGATAAATGGCAAGTAATATTCATGCCACACAAATGTCAGGCAATCACCATGTCCAACAAGAGAGTGACCAACCACCTCTTCTTAGCATTCAATTGCAGTGCAGTGACTCAAGGCCACCATCTCCTCAAGGGCAATTAGGAATGGGCAACAGTTTCTGGGCTTGTCAGCGACACTAACATCCCATGAAAGACTAAATACAAAGCAATGACCCTTTTTGCATTTCTACCCACATAGATCTGGGGAGGTAGCCACCTGTTCTAAAAAAGACACCTTTCTTAGAAGCAACAGTCTCTTCACAGAAAGTGTTTGGGAAACCATACCTCCTGCACAGTTCATGCACATCATATTCCATGCTCCAGGAACATCACACTGATAATTTAGATCATTAGCTTTGGTGAGGTCAGCTCAACAATACATATTATTGGGCACACAACCCCGAGAAGTAATGGACCTGAGGCTGTATTAATGGCCCCATTGTGCATGTAATGGTATAATTGTTAACTAAGGATGCAATGAAGACATAAGAGTTAAACAGGAATTTCTATGTTTTTTAGTAAAACCGAAGGTCAGCAGAATTCTTCAGGTGAACTTGTACACCATAGGGCCGATATTAGCAGAACTCTCCAGAAAGACCTTGGGGATCATAAGGGATTAACTGAATAGGAGGCAGAAGTGCCAGGGACAGAGCCAGGCTAGAATGAGATAAAGAGGCCCTGTTTGGGTTAGTAAAAGATACGTACCTGGGACTGGAGACATCTGCTTATTATGTGATTATGCACTGACAAGATTGGAATTTGAATAACACAGTACGTGGCTAGTTGTGTATGAAAAAGATGGTTTTCCTAATCAATAGAGTTCTGTATTAGCCAGTCTAAGGCAGACTCTCCTTGCATTCACTTGAATAAAACAATCGCTAACCTGCATCTGAGTCTCCTGTGGTCGATTCTTAAAAGGCATCACAACAGAAGATTCATCAGGCTTGCTCCCAGGATGGTGGGACTGTCCTGTGAAGAGAGATTGGGGAAGCTGCGTGTCATGAGCTATTAATGTATATAATATTTTGGAAAATATTTTTCCTTTAAAATAGAGGTTTGGTCTATGGGTATGTCTTAATTGGACTAAAGCTAGTTAGTCTGGGTGCTTTGATATGTACTAGTTTTGATACGTAAGAGAGATAGCGTGCATTTGCATTTTTTGAATAGAACATTCAAGAAGTGGGGTGAAAACTTGACACCTTTCTAACAGCTGCCAAGCCATATGTTTATATTACTAATAAAAGTGGTACTATGAAAGGGGTTTCATTGTTAAAAGATAAAGTTCAAAGAGGCTGGCGAGACAATCAGTGGTGGTAGATATAACTTCAGTAGTTTTCAGGTGTGCAGGCAGAGGCAATGTAAGATCAAAGGGCAAGCAAGCCTCCAACTGGTCCAACTGGCTCCACAGTGAATTCATTTTGAATTTGTAAGGTGAAAATGCTTTGCCTGGTGTCTGGTTAAGTCTATGGGTTGCTGTTGCTTTAATGGAGATTAGTTTGGGAATTTGTTAAAAGTTATGATAGTAGTAATTTGTAGCCATGTGTACATGTATTTTAACCAGTGTAAATTAATAAAATGTTCCATTTAGTTTAATGTAAAACCTCAAACTAGTGGTCTGATTCCTGAGTTTAGAGTCGCATCTCAAACATAACACTTAAAATTATTGATTATGACACTTCTTTAAAGTTTCCCTCTGGGATTTTTAAATAACTCCGTTTTACCAACTGCATCAGTCATAACACTGGGCCTGTATTCTCTAGAGTACCGAAGGATGAGAGGTGATCTCATTGAAACCTACAAAATACCTAAAGGGATAGACAGGGTAGATGAAGGTAAGATATTTCCCCTGACTGGAGAGTCTAGAACCAGGGGACACAATTTCAAAGTAAAGGGGAAGGACCAAGATGAGGAGAATTTTTTTTACTCAGAGGATTGTGAATCTTTGGAATTCTCTACCCCAGAGGAAGCTACTCAGTTGTATTAAGTTGCTAAAAAAAGAAAGAAACCGGACAAGCCACCTGGCATTGACGTATGCACCGGAAACGCCAATGGCAAGCCCAGCCCTAACAACCCTGTAACGTCCTCCTCATTAACATCTGGGGTTTGTGCCAAAATTGGGACAGCTGTCTCACAGACTAGTCAAGAAACAGCCTGACATAGTCATACTCACTGAATCATACCTTAGAGATCATGGGTGGAATCTTCCTTGCTGTTGTGCGTGCTGGGTGGTGTGAGCAGACAACATGGCGAGAAGGCCAGAAATTGGTTTCACAACGTTGTGAAACCAGTTTGTGATCGTCCACTCATTGTAATACATTTGCATATCATTATAAGGCCAGCCCGCCGGAATCATCCCCCCTAACGTTTGCTGGATCATCTGCCCACGGAGCATGATTGAACACTGATGTGTTTCACGACCGAATATATAAGGTATGCACCTGGCTGGCTGCACTTTGAGGGGAACTCGGAGATGAGTATACAGTAACATTGCGGAGCACTCGCCCGGGTTGCCTGTTGAATTCAAGGTTGAGGCACGTTGGAGAGTTGGGACAAGGGTTGCCCTGTGGTTGAAGGTAGTACACAAGCACGTGTAGGGGAGGGAAGTGGCCACACACTAGGGAAATCTCATACAAAGTGACCATTCCTCTACAGCTGAGACAGTTCAAATGCAGCAACATTGACATGCATGCAGCCGGGCCTCTAGCTTATCTGCCCACTCAAGCAACACAGAGGCATGAAAGTGCCACCAAGTGCTCCAGAGCTTTTCACTCCTTCGGCACAGACTGCAAACTAATGAGCATTTTAGTGGACTGCTGAACAGTTGGATGACTGGGCATGTTGTACAATCTCCTTGCTAAAGCTGGCCATGGAGCAGTCACTTTTTTTTGGAGGCGCTCACAGCCCCTTGCAATGTCATCATCCCGATTTGGAACGGTCTCCCCCATGGTTCAAGATAACAGTGCAGCCTTGCAGGGTTAGGAGAATGCCTGCACCTGAGCTGAGAGCACAGCATGCAATCCAATGGACAAAGCTGCCTCCAATCGGTCAGGTGGACTGGGGTGGAGGTGGGTGGGCTTTCGGGCAGCCATACAGTGCACTAATCTCTGGCCATCCAAGTGGTGGCCAGTACTCTATTGGATGCATTAAACGACCTTCAGACTTAACCAAGAGAGGCTCTTAGTGCACCCAAGCTAACCAATCCTGCAGGTGGAATACATCAGGAGCATGGAGCTTGGTGACCTAGCTGTATGTCTCATGGCTCATGAGGGGAACGTGGAGACAAAGGAGAAGAGAGCGCCGGAGGTATCTGGCTGGGCAGAGGGAGGAGCAGCACCCTCATGAGTAAGGGGGTGCTGGGGCTCCTGCTCATGTCACTGAAGAGCCACAACAAGCCATCGTGGGTTGGCGCCTAGCTAGTCCCAGAATTTATAAATGGAGTTTGTCATTCCTGCGATGACCAAGAACCAGTGCATGCCTAGTGAACTGGTTGGTCACATCTGCCACCTGCTGCAGGGTTTGGCGCCACATGGACATGGAGGGCATCCACTGCCAGTGAAAGTGACTGCAGTGCTCAATTTTTACACCAATGGCTCCTTTCAGGGCTCCACAGGTGACCTCTGTGGGATGTTGCAAGCCTCCACACACAAATGTATCCATGAGGTCACAGATGTCATCTTCGTGAAGGCACACAACTTTGTGCCTTTCTCCCGGGATCAGGAAAACCAGGAAGCAAGGGCACTGGGATTTACCCAGATCTCAGGTTTTCCACGGATGCAGGGTGCCATCTATTTCATTCACGTGGCACTCAAATCTCCATAGCAACAAGTGGTCAAGTAGATCAACCACAAGGGCTTCCACTCACTGATGGTCTCAACGCCGTCATTCTCGCCTTTGAGGCCTCCTCACCCTCATCCCTGTCGACGATCTCCTCATCGGAGGAGATGTGCAGCTCCTCCATCTCCTCCTCAGCCAGCTCCTCTCCCTGTTGCAGAGCCAGGTTGTAAATTGTCTGTAAAGTATGATTCCGTGAGTATGGCTATGTCATATTGTTGCTTGACTAGTCCATGGGACAGCTCTCTCAATTTTGACAGAAGACCCCAGATGTTAGCCATAAGGACTTTACAGGGTTTGCTGTTGTCATTCCTGGTGCCTAGGTCAATACTGGGTCATCCTCAGGTTTCATTCCTTATTGACTTTTCTGCAGTGGTTTGATACAACTAATTGGCTTGCTATGCCCTTTCAGAGGGCATTTATGACTCAACCACACTGCTGTGGATCTGGAGTCACATGTAGGTCAGACTATAAGACACATGAAGGCCAGATTTCCTTCCCTAAAGGACATTAGTGAGTTCAACAACTTCAGATCATGAACTACCTCCTCCATCCTCACCCCTTTTTGATACCCTTTTTTCAAATATTTATTTTTTAATTTTTATATATATATACATATACTTTTTCCCACCTATTGCTAGTATTAGTTTTTAAATTTATTTCCATTCATTGCTTTATCCCTACCCTTTAGCCTATTTTGATTTTTTCTCCCACGCCCTCCCCTCCCCCCACCCCACCCCCACTAGGGCCATCTGTCACTAGCTCATTCTGCTTTCTACACTTAATGTCACCATTAGCACCTCCTTCAGCCAGTATCACCACCATCAACACCCTTTCGACCTTTTGTTTATGACATCTTTTGCAATCTCTCCTTTGCCTCCAACTATCACTGGTCTTCTATCCAGCTTCACCTCTCCCACTCCCATTTAAACAGTATATATTTCACGACATTTTTACTCCTTTTTTGTGCTGAAGAAGAATCATATGGACTTGAAACGTTAATTCTGTCTTTCTCTGAGTTCTTCCAGCGATTTTTGTTTGTGAACCAGATGTGTTTTTACGAAAATCGACAGTGATTTCATGATCAACATTGCTGAGATTAGCTTTTTTTTTAAATTCCAGGTTTATTAATTGAATTCATATTCCACCAGCTGCCATGGTGGGATTTGACCCTGTTTCCCCAGAGTATCAGCCTGGGCCCCTGGATTATTCGTCCATTGGCATTAGCACTACACCATCGCCTCTCCGCTTTACACCACCACCTTCCTTTTTAAGAAATTGCCACTATACTTGCAGGGCGAGGCATTTACTTGGCACTGCTGTCCCTTCTCCAGCACAATTGGATTTCCCAGCAAATTTCATAACAAGTGGTACAAATATTACCAATTTAGAATGTGTTTTATAGCAACTTTCCATCAGTAACTTCTGCTGCAATAAAAGATGATGCAGCACAATTTTGGGCTGGGGTTTGCAGGAAATTTCTCAGACCTCGTTGAACTAAATACCCTGAGTGATGAAGTTGGCTTGTCTGGATTAACTTGGCGAGAATAGTAACTCTCCTCTTTCTGTCCACTTTTCTCTGGTGCAGCTGATATGGCGTGTGCAGGACTTTGAAGTTCTAAGAATGGCTGATATTAAATTCAGGACATGTATTCAGCTGAGCTGAAGGTCCACATCAGTTTGAGCATTTTTTTTCCCCTTCTCCTTGAACCCTATAAGGCAAAATAAATCAGGGGATATCTGATGAATTTTATGTGATGGGCAAGAAATTCTAATCTAACATCCTCAGTTTGTATATTTAAAAAAAATCATGTCATAAAATAATCTACTGGACTTAAAAACTGTAGATGTATAGCAGTTAAGTCAACAGCTAAAAGCTAGGTCATCTGCTTTAGTGGCATTTGTTGCACATATCTCATATTTTCTCTTATTTTGGGTTTCCATTATTAGTGCCTTTATTTTTAAGTATGGCATGTTAGACACTATTTCCACTTGTAGGAGGATCAGCAACCAGAGGACATAGCTTTAGGTTAACTGGCAAAAAATAATACAGGGAAGAGTTGAAAGAGAAATATCTTTGCACATCACTATGTTCACATAGTGCACATGTGCACATCACTACATCACAGTTGTTCTGATTTGGAATGGACTGCCTGAAAAGATGTTGGAAGCAAATTCAATAGTATCTTTCAATAGGAAAGTGGTGGCATACCTGCAAAAAGCTGCAGGGCTACAGGAAAAAATCAGGGAAGTGAGACTAATCCAATATCTCTTTCAGAGAGACGACAAAGCAGATGATGGGCTAAGTGGTCTCCTTTTGTGTTGTATGATTTTTTGAAATTTAACCTGCAGCCCTCCTGGCTTGCACGCCTTAGTACTGCACCAAGTCGACCCTTTACCTTCTAGGGTGTTTAGAGAGCTCTTAGCACAGACTTTCTCTGGTATGGAGGTCACTTTCAGAATGGGCTTAGTTTTGAATTATCATTTCATAGAGGATCATAAGGTAAATGTATATTTATTTACATACATGAGGACAGAAAGCAAGTCAATGAAGTATATCTTACTGAGAGCACAAAAAATAATTTACAATTCAGTTTTAAGTATTGAAATATACTGTATCTTATTAACATCATGCAAAGTAATTTTTTTTATCCATTCACGGAATTTGGGCTTCGCTGGCTGGGCCAGCATTTATTGCCCATCCCTAATTGCTCTTGAGGTAATTGTGGTGACCTGCCTTCTTGTACCGCTGCAGTCCGTGTGGTATAGGTACACCCACAATGCTGTTAGGAAGGGGGTTCCAGGATTTTGATCCAGCAACACTGAAGGAACAGCGGTATATTTCTAAGTCAGGATGGCGGGTGACTTGGAGGGGAACTTCCAGTTTGTGGTGTTCTCATGTTTCTGCAACCCTTGTCCTTCTAGGTGGTAGTGGTTGTGGGTTTGGATGGTGCTGTTTAAGGAACCTTGGTGAATTCCTGCAGTGCATCTTGTAGATGGTACACACTGCTGCTACTGTGCGTCGGTAATGGGTGGAGTGAATGTTTGTGGGTCGGGTGCCAGTCAAGTGGGCTGCTTTCTGCTGGAGCATAAATATGCCTATCACTAAAAATTTCTGGTCACTTTATTCTAAAAACAGTGCAGAGGCACTTATGAGGCTGCAGAGAGGATGACACCAGATGTATGTGAGTATACATATCAGGAAAAATTCTGTACCTCAACCCTAACTCGCACCAAGCCCTTGTCACCCATTAAACATATGCTTACCGACCTATATTGACTCCCAATTAAGAATACCTCAATTTTAAAATTGTCATCCTTGTTTACAATTCCCTCCATGGACTTGACCCTATCTTTCTCTGTTACTTCCTCCAGCCCTACAAATCTCCAAGATATCCGCACTCTTCCTTTTGAGCATCCCTGATTTTAACCATTTCACGATTAGTGGCTATACCTTCAACTGCCAAGGCCCTAAAGCTTTGAAATTCCCTGCCTAAACATCTCTATTGTTCTTTCCTCCTTTAATACATTCCTGAAAACCTATCTCTTTGTCCAAGCTCTTAGTCAAAAGTCCTAACATCTCCTTATGTGGCTTGGTGCCAAATTTTATCTGATAACATTTCTGAAAAGTGCTTTGGAATGTTTTACTTCGTGAAAGGTGCTACATAGATACAGGTTGTAGTTGCTTTGAATCATCAAGGTTGCAACTTGCACTCCTGCATTTCTGTTTGTCGGCAGTGGAATGGGGACAGTGGAAGTGGTACAATATGAGAACTTGATGCCATTGTATGAGAGAAATTTTAAAACAAATTTAAAGGATCTTTCAGGTTCAGGTTATTAACATGGAAAGCTGCTTAAAATATGATTCCCCATGTTCTATTTCAGTTTCATAAGCAGATCATTTCCTAATCTGCATGGAGCTACCGCTGAGCCTGTGCAGATTCATTAATAGTGTAGTGCCCTCAGATTACCAAGAGGCAACTAACTAAGCTCTGTAGCTTCACTGATCTCTTGATCATTATATTTCACAAAGGGCAAGAGGAATTCCTCATGGGGCATAAACTTTACAAACTCACTTCTAGGTCATTCAAAAAACTGCTCCCAAGTCTTTGCTGCAAAGGTCTGCAGGTTGTGCAGATTTGAACCCTTTGGTTTACAATTTTTCATCCAAATGATCCTGACTTGTCTTTTCATTCTTAAAAAGGAAACCTAACAGAGTCATAGACTCACAAAGCATGGCACAGTCAGGATCTGAGCAGCGTAGCAGCATCTTTTTCCAAAGACAGAGGCATCATCAGCAATAATAAGTGCAGAACAGGCCACAGACCAGAGAAAAGACAGGTAAAGCAATTATTCTCTTGGTGCCTAGCACCAGTGGTAACAATGGTCACTCAATGGGCCATTTTCTAGCCAACCAGTCTTCTGCATGGCAACAAGGAATGCCAAGAAAAATCTTTGAGGGTAGAGAATGCCAGCCACAGCAAATAGCCCCCGAGCGAGTCATGGGTTGGGCCCAAAACCAACAGACCTTTGACCGGTCCGTCAAGTTTTTCGTCCCACCCACCATGCTTCCCGCCACGGGTGGGACTGGAAAATCCCAGCAAATGGCTGCAAAAGTTGTGCAAGTCACCCACAGGCAACAGGCAGGATAGAAGCCAATGGTGTAGAGAACAACTGAGTGACCGACAGTGGAAGCCAAGAATGGACCTGCAGCAGACAGGAGCAGCAGGAGGCCTGTGAATGAACTGGCGAAAGCTGCTGCAACAGGGTGATAGGATTACAGTGGAGAGACCCATCCTACTTTTAAAATATAGAGGGAAAAAAATTAAGATAGTACAGCATGTGTGGGTGGACCAATGAATGGCAAATGAAATTTAACTTGGACAAGTATAAGTTCTTGCGCATATTGAGGTTAAAAAAAGGGCAACAGTGGTACAGAAATAGCCAAAGTTGAAGTTGTAGAGATCTAGAAGTCTTATGGACTTAAAGTTCAACATGTCCATCCAAAGCAAAGAAAGAATCAACACAACCAATGCAATGCTGAACCAGTACAACGTTCCACCATTGAATATATTCAAGGCTGGGATAAATTTTTGATCTGTCAGGGAATCAAAGGATATGTGGATTGGGCAGGAAAGTGGAGTTTTGGGATAAAATCAGCCGTGGTCGTACTGAATGGTGGAGAAGGGCTATAAAGCCTACTCCTGTTCCTATTTCTTATGTGCTTACATATCCAAAACTAGTAGGGGGCATAGCATTCACACTGAACTGTTTGGATCCCACATTGAGTATTCTGTCCAGTTCTAGGTTGCTGAAAAACTTGGGAGATATACAGACACATGAGACAGTGCAGGAAAGAACTGTAAAGTTGATTGCTACTGTCAAGGGTCTGAGTTAGGAGTTTAATTTTTTTAAAAATTTCCACATGGCTCTTGAGGTCTGTGCATAGTGGATACTGGGTGAGTGGCTGTGGAGGTGGTTGGGGGCATGAAGGTGGCAAGGGGACATGGAGACCATGAAGGGGGCATTGGAAGTTGCTTGGGGGGCCGTGGGGAGTGGGTGGCAAAGAGGTGTGAGGAGTGAGGGCTAAAGGGTCTAACAGCATCTAAAACAATTGGATGAAATCCCAGAGAACTGAGGCAGCCCTTCTAACTAGCTGCCTCACACTCACCTGCTCAAAGGTCGCCTCCAATCCACTTCCAGGTCAGCGAGGCCAACCTGCTCCTCCAGAGCGAAAATTTCAAGTACCAGAGCACTTTTAGTTGAGCTGGGCCTGCCAAGTCGGGTAGTTACCTGCCTTGGCATCGTTGGAGCTGGAGCTGCCAGAAATCCTAGCTGAGGACATCACGCCACCGGTCATGCCTCAGTTCCATTTCAAGTGGAATTCGGGGATGGACAAAAAAAGACACTTGGCATAAACGGGTTCTGTGCCAAATTCCTAATCTGCCAGCAGAGATAATCATCAAGGCCTAGGGATTTCAGGGTTAATGTCTCAAGGACCAAACTAGGTTGACTGGTCTCAACAAAATAATATTATTTTTACGGATGTTCAAGAAAACATTTGTAGCAAGTTTGAATTGTTTGTTTCAATGTACCTGAAGTTCAAACACATAATTGATCAAAAGGTCAAATTGGTTAATTTACTTGATTTAATTAGCTAATTTCTTCTTTGAAGAGGTAAATTGCCATGTATATTTAATAGGATTACACAAACTTATGAAATATTCATATCAGCCATGATATTCAGCATTGCATTGATACCTGATCACTTTTGTGAATTATAATAGAACCATAGAAATGTTACAGCACAGAAGGAGGCCATTTGGCTCATCTTGTCCATGCCAGCCCGAGGACACCCAGGTGCCCTTTCTAATCCCACCTTCCTGCACCCGCCCATAGCCCTGCAGCTCACAGCACTTAAGGTGCAGATCCAGGTACTTTTTAAAAGAGTTTAGAGTTTCTGCCTCTACCACCAACTTGGGCAGCGAATTCCAGACACCCACTACCCTCTGCATAAAAAAGTTCTTCCTCATGTCCCCCCTACACCTTCTGCCACTTATCTTGAATCCATGTGCCCTGGTTCTAGAATTCTCCACCACGGGAAACAATTTTATCCTGTCCACTCTATCTATTCCCCTCATAATTTTGTACACCTCAATCAAGTCACCTCTCAGCCTTCTTTGTTCTAAGGAAAATAATCCAAACCTATCCAATCTCTCCTCGTAGCCACACTTTTCTAACCCTGGCAACATTCTTGTGAACCTCCTCTGCACTCTCTCCACAACTATTACGTCCTTCCTGTAATGTGGTGACCAGAACTGCACACAATGCTCCAGTTGTGGCCTCACCAGTGTTTTATACAATTCCAACATTATATCCTTACTTTTATATTCTATACCTCTGTCAATGAAGGAGAGCATTCCATATGCCTTCTTTACAACCTTGTCTACTTGAACTGCTGCCCTCAGGGACCTGTGTACTTGTACGCCAAGATCTCTTACTTCATCTACCCCTCTTAGCATTTATTGTGTAATCCCTGTAACTGTTTGACCTCCCTAAGTGTATGGCCTCACACTTCTCTATGTTAAAATCCATCTGCCACTTTACCGCCCACTCCACCAACCCAACTATATCATTTTGGAGATTATGGCTGTCCTCTACACTAGCCACGACTCGGCCAATCTTTGTGTCATCTGCAAATTTTCCAATCGTGCCCCCCATATGTATGAAGTTTGTGTGAGATCTTCTACTTGAAGGCAACATCAGAAGTATTAGTTTGATACATAACAGAATAAAAATAAGATTTGAAATCAGTACTTAATGCATCAATTCCAAACTCTGGTGTTTGATCAGAATGAGGGAATTAGCTTTCACTTTAAGTTTGTGTCTTACAGTGTGTTTGCAAGAAGATGGAACATTTGCTGTTCTAAAATAAAACCTTTGTTTCTTGAAGGAGTTGTTGTGAAAGATAATCAATCCATTCTGAATTATATCTTTATATTATTGAAAATCGGAGCATAGGATAATCTGAGGTTTATAGTTTGGAGGTATACTATTAGTGATAGCAGCAGATAAATGTTTAATGTGCTCAACTTGTAACTTGTCTCTGCCAATTTAAAGCAGATATGAATTTACCTCTTTTGAACAGATGAGCACTTCTGCTAAACTAGCAATGTAATGTCCTGAATGTGTGAAGCGTCATTTGCTATTATCTCTAAAAGTAGTTTTTAGGCTTTCATCTTGAAGATAATAAATATTGGATATAATGTCACAACATAGGTGAAATATAATACTTACTGCTGTGATCCCCACATTAGCTTCGCCTGACAATATGTCACCTTGATATAGTATGTTTTTCCATATATGATTTTGGAAATAGGACCGTAACCTTGTTTTATTCACTTCTGGGTTGTGAGCTTCACTGGCTAGGCCAGCAGTTAGCAACTCTAATTGCCCTTGAGAAGGTGTTAGTGAGCCCTTCTCTTGAACTACTGCTGTTCATGTGGTGTAAGTACAACGACAATGCTTTTAGGAAGGGCATTCCAGGATTTTGACCCAATGATAGTGAAGGAACGGTGATATGGTTACAAGACAGGATAAAAACAGAAAATGATGGAATAACTCAGCAGGTCTGGCAGCATCTGTGGAGAGAGAAACAGAGTTAACATTTCAAGCCCATAAGACTCTTTCTCAGCGCGTTCTTCAAGTGCAGGTGGTGTGCGTCTTGGAAGGAACTTGCAGGTGGTGGTGTTATTCCAATACATCTCTTCCTCTTATTCTAGGTGGTTGACGTCATCCGCTTTGTAGGTGCTTTTGAAAGTGCTGCTTCCTTGTATATTTATTACTACATCACTGTTGCTGGCAATACATTTCTTTTATTTGACTTCGTTCTGACAGAAAACAACAATGTTGCAGAACAAAATAATTTTATTTTTCAGTCTTAATGTTGAATTCTGGTCTTTGTTTAGAAACAATGGGTAAAGACAGCTAAAGTTAAGAAGGTGGGGGAGTGGGGCTTGGGGGGTGGTGTGGGCTGGTGGGAGAATTTGTGAAGAGTCCAAAAATTGTTACCAGAGATAAAGCTACTTTAATTATGAGGACTGAATGGGAAAATTGATTTTTTTTCATAGGAATAATAAGGTTATAAGGAAATCTGATGCAAGTGCTCAAAATGATAAGGGGTTTTGATGAGATAGAACACGAAAACTATAGGGTAAATATTTACGTTCATTGATAAAAGAACATAGCAAAGTTTAAGATTTTTTTAATTCATGCATAGGATCTGGGCCTTGAAGTCTAGGTCAGCATTTAATGTCTGTGAATGAGCATTGTTTCATCTTTAACGATTGCAGTAACCATCAATGGTTTGGATGTTGTGCAGACAGAGAGGATGGGACTGTGGACTTCAAATACCTGCCCGCTGGACCCCAGCCTCACCGCCCCCGGCCGCCCTATCCTCCTGATTCCTGCCCATGCTCCATGGCCTGCTCTTCAAAAGGCGAGAGGTGCTGCAGGAGTGTGCGCCCACCTCCAGTCCTCTGGTGCTCCTGGGCATTGTAGTGAGTTTTTGCCTGCAAAACAGAGAAGAGGATTTATTGGGGCTGATTGTTCATGTACTCTGCATACGCAAGCCGCACCCCAACCACAGTGGCCCATCTGAGGCCTCCAGCGGCTCCTGTCCACACAACTGGTGATCAGTCCCCAGAAGATAGCACGGCTCTTCCCAACCCCCTCCCCCAACGGCCACCTTGGACACATTCGGCGTCCATCACTTTGAATAGCACACGGCTCTTAGCGTCCATGGCAAGGAGGCGCAACTCAGTGCGGCGCCAATGCCAGCAGATGGCACTTGCCCAAAACACCTTGAGGCATCCCTTGCACCATCTCATTACCATCAATCTGACATGTGTTGGAGTTCTGAGTATGTGTCTACCGGCCTCCCCTGCAGGTTGCCCCCAGACTACTCAAATGCCACAAAGACCAACATTTGCTGCGGGGAGAACCCTTCTGCTCCTCAACCACTAAGGCTGGTGTAAGCATGGTCAGTACCCATTTGCCCACCCAGTGTGGGACAGATGCCCTCTGCAGTAACAACAGCAAGACATGGTGGGGGGGGTCAAAGGCTAAGGCTGCCTTCTGTGTCAAATGGCCAAGACAGACATGGTACTCACCCTTCCAGAGCGCAGCAAATCATTGAATGGTTTCCTGCACTGTGTGCAATGCACAGCACATCATCATGGGTGCTCACAGCATCACCCACCTCCTCCCACGCCTGGCTCACATCCTCCGGATACAGAAGTTGCCAACGGATGCCCACCTCTTGCAGGAGGACAGCAAGGCATGCATCGGAAAGTCGAGGGGCACAGTGGCCCCCCACCGGCCTCTCCTGCAGCCTGCGCCCCTCCTCCTGCTCATGCTCGTGCTCATGCTGCTCTGCACTCGCACCTCCCTCCCTCTCTCCCCGAGTGGCCATGGTGCACTGCCTCAAGCAGGCTGCCTGGCCACTCTTTATACAGACTGCCGGCTCCCCATTGGAACAGGCAGTCTGAGGCCGCCCGCCCCCGCGACTATTTTCCCGTTCTCCACGGGAGTCGCTTACCCGCGGGGCGGGCCTTAATTGGCCCACCCCCGGGAAATGGCGGCGTGGCCTGTTTCTTCAGTGGCAATCGGCCGCCTGCCCGCCATCGAGTCAGCAAATGGAAAATTCTGTCCAAAGACTCTGCCTTCAACACCTTTTGAGGAAGAGATTTCCAAAGACTCACTAACCTCTGAGAGAAAAAAATTCTCCTCATCTATCCTCATTCCTTCCCACCTTGGTTCATGCTGGCCTTTCAGAACATCCTGCCCATTCCCACTGACCGTTTGTAAGAGCGTTTTCATAGATATAAGAAGGAAGAGAGTAGCTAAAGTAAACATTGGTTCCTTCGAGGCAGAGACAGAAGAAATTATCATGGGGAACGAGGAAGTGGCAGAGACATTGAACAAATATATTGTATCTATCTTCACAGTGAGGGACACAGAAATAGAGGGTGTTAAAGGGGCTAAAAAGAGTGAGGAAATTAAAATAATAAATGCCAGCAGAGAAAATGTATTGGAGAAACTTAAGGGACTAAAATCTGAAAAAAAATTCCCAGGACTTGATGGCGTAATCTTAAGGATCTTCAAGTGGTAGCTGCAGAGATGCGTGTCTATGATTTTATGAAATTCCCTAAATTCTAGAATGGTCCAGTGGATTGAAAGGGAAATTAGCAAACGCTACTTTGCTATTCAAGAAAGGAGGGAGAGAGACAAGAGGCAGCTGCAGGCCAATTAAACTGACATCATTCGTTGGGGAAAATGCTGGAATCTGTTTTGAAGGAAGTCTTAGAAATGAACTTGGAAAATAATAGTATAATCAGACAAAGTCAAAAGGGTTTTACGAAAGGAAAAGCATGTTTGAAAAAATTATGTGTTTTTTAAGGGTGTGAGACCATGCCTGCAATACTGTATGCAATTTTGACCTTCATAATTAACAAAGGCTAAATTTTCATTGGAGGCAGTGCAGCCAAGAATCATTAGATTGGTTCCTGTGATTAGGTTGTCCTGTGAGGAAAAATTGAGTAAATTGGGCCTATATTCTCTGGAGCTTAGAAGATTCGGAGGTGACTTCATTGAAACATACAAGATTCTGAAGGGACTTGACAGGGCAGACACTGAGAGGTCGGTTCCCCTGGCTGGAGAATTTAAAACATAAGACACAGTGTCAGGATAAGGGGCTTATCATTTAGGACTGAGATGAGGAGAAAATTCTTCACTTATATGATTGTGAATCTTTGGAATTCTTGATCCAAGAGGGTTATAAATGTTCCATTGTTGAATATATTTAAGGCTGATAGACAAATTTTTGGCTCCTCAGGAAGTCATTGGACATGGGGATTGGGCAGGAAAGTGCAGTTAAGGCTGACGATTAGCAATAATTGCACTGAATGGCGGAACAGGCTCAAGCGGCTCTATGGTCTACTGTTGCTCATATTTCTTATGTTCTTACATTCTTAATTTCAATTTGCTTTCACCACTGTGGCAAGCAGCCCTAATAGCTCTGCATAGAAGGGGTAAGGGGTGAAGACTTGGGAAAATAACCTTTGAAATATGTTCACTGCCTTTGTCAGCAATAGAAAAAGAAATCCAGGAAATCAAACTCCAGGGAAGCAAAGTCTAATCATGTGAGTGGAACAGGGCCAGCAAACGGTATTAAATTTGAAAAGTGCTTTCTTTCATGGAAACGATTATTTGCTAACAGCTAAAAGCAAAATAACGCAATAGAACATCTGGTACAGAGCCATTAAAGGAAGAATTTCGAACCTCATATTGGCTGTCTTATCAATCCTCAAAATTCACATTCTTTCAGGAAGAAATAATACTTCTGCCTCATATCTAGCTTCAACTGCTGGATATAAATAAAAGGGTAAGCATCAGCAATTTCACACTTCCAGTTCACTTTGGCGCTGTCATTAAACATAATATTGGTGCAGCAAAAAATTTTCAAAGGCCTTAATAAGTCAGATAAGACAAGTATTTTCTACTTGCCTATACATATTCAACCTGTCCGAAAGTTATTATGGAACAGCTCTTGCGATGGAGTAAAAATTTATATTCATATAATACTGTGCTATTTTTCTTGGAAGCATCTTAAAGCATTTCACATGCAATAAAATAATTGAAGTTTCTCTGCTTCTGCTTCTTCTCCTTCTGCTTTAGATGTGTCAGCATCACAGGAATACCTGTACTCCGCCGACATTTATATGGATAGCAGGTAGCCAGGCACGATCTGCTGAGATGGTAGTTCTGATAACGAAAATTTTTAAATGGAAATAATCTAAAGATTTCAAGTGATGGGGCTGAGCCTATTTCCTTTGTCAGCTTGGTCCATTGTGGGATTGTCCTTAGGGAGGGAAGATTGTTGATACACTGTCTTGGAAACAAATGGTCTTTGTAGTTTGTGTGGATGGCTACCTCATGTTTTGTCATTGCCAAGGGAACCAGGTTCTTGTTTCTGTCAATTCCCACCAGTCCATTCCATATTTAAAGAGCACGGTCAGTCTATTTTCCTCCCTCCTTTGCTATCGTGAATCCCATTCCAAATCTTCGATCAAGGATGTGACACTGATGTATTTCCCATACTAATTTGTGCAGAATCGTGAATTGTCTTTGGACTGGTTCAATCTTATGTATCTTGGGATGATGGTGGCATAGTGGTGATGTCACTGGACTTGTAACCCAGTAGGCCCAGGCTAATGCTCCAGGGCTAAGGGTTCAAATCCCATCATGACAGCTGGTGGAATGTAAGTTCAATTAATAAATCTGGAATTATAAGATAGACTCAGTTATAGTGACCATGAAACTATCATCAATTGTTGTAAAAACCCATCTGGTTCACTAATGTCATTCCTTCATCCTGGACTAGCCATATAAATACTGTGGCTAGAAGAGCAGGTCAGAGGCTAGGATTCTTGTGGCGAGTAACTTACCTCCTGACTTTCCAAAGCCTGTCCACCATCTACAATGCACAAATCAAGAGTGTGATGGAATATTCTCCACTTGCCTGGATGACTGCAGCTCCAATAACACTCAAGAAGCTTGACACCATTCTGGACAAAGTAATCTGCTTGATTGGCACCCTTTCCGCAAACATTCACTCCCTCCACTGCTGATGCACAGTAGCAGCTGTGTGTACCATTTACAAGATGCACTGCAGAAACTCACCAAGGCTCCTTAAGCAGCACCTTCCAAAACCACAACCACTACCATCCAGAAGGACAAGGGCAGCAGAGAAATGAGAACATCACCACCTGGAGGTTTCCTTCCAAGTCTCTCACCATCCTGACTTGGAAATATATCACCATTCCTCCACTGTTGCTGGGTCAATGTCCTGGAACTTTCTCCCTAACAGCACTGTGGGTGTACCTACACCACAGGGACTGTAGCGGTTCAAAAAGGCAACTCATTACCACCTTCTTAAGGGCAATTAGGGATGGGCAATAAATGCTGGCCTAACCACTGACACTCACATCCTGTAAATGAATTAAAAAAACCTTTTAGTGTGCCTTTGTTTGAAAATGTAGCAGACATCTTCTGCAAAAATAATCCAAAAAGAGCAATGAGATGAATGAGCAACTAATTTGCTGTTGAAAGAAATAAAACACACATATGTACTTTGCACCTTTCACAACCTCAAGATATCCCAAAATGCTTCACAGCCAAAGAAGTGCATTTGAAGCATAGTCACTGCTCTAATGTAGGAAACATGCTAACCAATTTGCACAGAGCAATGTCTAAAAACAGCAATGAGATTAATGACCAGATAATCTGTTTGGGTAGTGTTAATTCACGTATAAATGTGGTCCGTGGTGCACTGGAAGGACTCCCCTAATCTTCTTCAAATTGTGCATGGGAATTTTTGAATCTGCATGAGAGGGTAGATGGGTCCTTGGTTTAAAATCTCATCCAGAAAATGGCACCTGTGCTAATGCAGCCGTCTCTCAACAACTCACTGAAGTGACTACCTTGATTTTATGTTCATGTCTTAGAGTAGGACTTGAATCCACAGCCTTCTGATTCAGATGCAAGTGCTACCACTGAGCCAAATCTGAAACTAATTGTTATAAAAGCAAAATACTGTGGATGCTGGAAATCTGAAGTAAAAACAGAAAATATTGGAAAAGCTCAGCAGGTCTGGCAGCATCTGTGGAAAGAAAAACAGAGTTAATGCTACAAGTCCAATAGGACGCTTTTTTGCAACTGAAGAGAGGTAGAAATGTGATGGGTTTGATGCTGTTGAAAAAGGGGGGAAGGGCAGGTGGAACGAAAGAGAAGGTCAGGGATAGGTTATGAAGCGGGGAAGATGAAATGCCAAAAATGTCATGCAACACAAGGCAAAGAGGATGGTAATGATGGTATTAAAATCTAAAGCTTTGGTCCACAATAGGCGCTAATAGCAGAATAAAGGTTAGCCCTGTCTGAAAGCAAAGTAGCAGAATGTGTTGAAGCGTAGAAAGGGTCAGCGCTGTCTAAAAGTAAAATTATGAGCAGAAGATGCAGACTGGCAATTAGGGGGAAGAAAATCAAAATGGAGGACAGAGTTCATGGCCTGAAGTTGTTGAACTCAATGTTGAGTCCAGAAGGCTATAAAGCACCTAATCAGAAGATGAGATGCTGTTCCTCCAGCTTGTGCTGGGCTTCACTGGAACATTGTAGCCGGCCAAGGACAGGAATGTGAGCATGAGAGCAAGATGGGGAATTGAAATGACAAGCGACAGGAAGGACAGGGTCTTGCTTGCGAACTGAACAGGTGTTCTGTAAAGTGGTCACCCAGTCTGCGTTTTGTCTTCCCAATGCAGAGACGGTCTGCATTGTGATTAGCGAATACAATAGACTAAATTGAAAGAAGTGCAAGTGAATTTCTTCTTCACCTGGAAGACGTGTTTGGGGCCTTGGAATGTGAGGGGGGTTGGGGTAAAGGGGCAGGTGTTACACCTCCTGCAATTGCATGGGAAGTTGCCGTAAGAATGAAATGAGGTATTGGGGTGATGGAGGAGTGGACCAGGGAGTCACAGAGGGAACAGTCCCTTCAGAATATTGACAGGGGAGGTGAGGAGAAGATGTGGAAATCGCTACCACAGAAAGTAGTTGAGGCCAAAACATTGTATGTTTTCAAGAAGGAGTTAGATATAGCTCTTGGAGCAAAAGGGATCAAAGGATATGGGGAGAAAGCAGGAGCAGGCTATTGAGTTGGATGATCAGCCATGATCATAATGAATGGTGGAGCAGGCTCAAAAGGCTGAATGACCTACTTCTGCTTCTATTTTCTGTATTTCTATGGCCAGAATTTTGCCCTTGACAGGCGGGTGGGCCCAACCGACTCGGCGGCGAGTGGGCAGCCAATTGCTGCCGCCGAAACGGGACGCGCCGCTATTTTCCGTGGGCGGGCCAATTAAGGCCCGCCCAGCGGGTTAGCGACTCCCGTGGAGCACAGGAAAATAGTCACGGAGGCGGGCGTGCTCAGACTGCCGGTTCCAATGGGGAACCAGCAGTCTGTATAAAGAGTGGCCAGGCAGCCTGCTTGAGACAGTGCACCATGGCCACTCGGGGAGAGAGAGAGGCAACTGCCACAGGACAGGAGCATGAGCAGGAGGAGGGGGGCAGGCTGCAGGAGAGGCCAGCAGGGGGCCAGTGTGCCCCTCGCTTCTCCGATGCATGCCTTGCTGTCCTCCTCCAAGAGGTTTCCAGCTGTCGGGATATTTTGTATCCAGATGTTGGGGGGAGGAGGGCCCCCCATGTCACCAGGCAGGCATGGGAGGAGGTTGGTGACGCTGTAAGCGCCCATGATGACATGCGGTGCACAGGCACCCAGTGCCGCAAGAGATTCAATGATTTGCTGCACTCTGGAAGGGTGAGTACCATGTCGGCCTTGGTCATTTGACCCAGAAGGTAGCCTTAGCCTTTGAGCCCCCAACCCCAAGTCTTGCTGTTGTTACTGCATTGGGCATTTGGCGCACGCTGGGTGGGCAAACAGATAGTGACCATGCTTACATCAGCCTTAGTGGTTGAGGAGAAGATGGGTTCTCCCCGCAGCATATGTTGGTGTTTGTCGCATTTGAGTAGTCTGGGGGCAATCTGCAGGGAAGGCAGCTAGACACATACTCAGAACTCCAACACATGTCATATTGATGGTGATGAGAGAGTGGAAGGGGAGCCTCAAGGTGTCATGGCCAAGAGCCATCTGCTGGCCTCGGCACCGTACCTAGTTGCGCCTCCTTGCCATGGGCGCTAAGACCCATGTGTTATTCAAAGTTACGGATGCTGAATGTGTCCAAGGTGGCCACTGGGGGAGGGGTAGGGAACAGCCGTACTATCTTCTGGGGATTGATCACCAGTAGTGTGGACAGGAGCCGCTGGAGGCCTCAGATGGGCCACTGTGGTTGGGGTGCGGCGTGTGCGTGCAGAGTACACGAGCGATCAGCCCCAATTAATCCTCTTCTCTGTTCGGCTGGCAAAAACTGAACACAATCAGCGGGAGCGCCAGAGGACTGGAGGTGGGCACACCCTACTCTAGCGCCTCACAACCTTTGAGGAGCAGGCCATGGAGCTGGGGTGGAGGCAGGAGGCCAGGGCGGCAGGTGGCAGCGAGGCTGGGGTCCGGCGGGCAGATATTTGAGGTCCACAGTCCCATCCACTCTGTCTCCCCACCATCCAAACCACTGATGGCTGCTGCAATCGTTAATGCTGCAACACTGCTCATTCACACACTGAGACACTTTGACTTGTGGGTCATACATAAAGGTCCCTCGTCCCCTTGAGGAATCGTGTCTCCACCACCCTCCAAAGTCGCCTTATCCCATTTGTGACCACTATCCCCATGGCCTAACATGCCATTGTATTGCTGCTGCACAGCCAAAGACTTATTGCATCTTAGGGGGGTTGGAACCTCCACCACCCTTTCAGCCAGTGCTCCCCACATTACTCTGTCCAAAAGGTCCTCAGCACCTCAGCTGTGAACCTCATGGCACTCAACTTAAATAAATGCCACCATCTTACTCATCCTTGCCCCAAGGGGAAATGTTGTCTTCTGCCCACCCAGTCTAAGCCCTCCTAACGGTATGAAGGTCAATAATGTGACCTGTCAATCTCCTGTGCTCTACAGCAAATGTCACAAGTGTTTGCGATGTTTCCTCAGCACCGCAACTATCCAGGCCAGCATGCATCCAGGTTAGGTACCTCTGTACACTCACCACTCCTATGGTACATAGCATGCCATGTGGCATTCCTGAGGCCATCTGACCAGCCTGTCTGTATGTGCATCTAATGTTTGGGCCTCCTCTTGACTCTATTCCACCTCACCAATGTTCGTCTCCTTAGGGTCTTGAAGGGTGAGCGACTTATGAGGCTGGGGGGTAAAGGGATGAAAGGTTTAACTGACTGTACACTAACTGATGCACTATCCTTGTTGTTAATTTCAGCATCACCACCAGAGCGACCCACACGTCCGCACCGCAGCACCCCCTCCACACCTGAGGGGCAACATGTGCAACTTGCGGCACATCATTTCAGCCAGCCAGGCACCAGCGCGGAGACACACACCTCGATGGGGAATTTACCGTTGGTCAGTGTCCCGGGTTACAGCGGAGAGGGCACTTCACAATCGCTGGAGGAGATGGTAGGTACAGAGGGTGCCGATGGCTCCAGCGGCCGGGGGGCTGCAGGGAACGAGGCACATGCTTAGTCCGGCAGTGATGATGTGTCTCTGGAGATGTCCCCATTGCAGCAGCTGCAGGACGAGCGGCAGGAATTGCGTTTGCATCTGGCAGGGTTGCATGAGGGTATGCTTCAGTTGGTCTCTGCGATGGAGGAGTGCAGGCAGAGTGCACGTGAAGGCATGAACCTCAGGGCAGAGCTTCACACTTCCTCCACTGAGAGATTGGCGACTGTCATGGAGAGGGGGTTCGATCGGATGGAGAATCTTCTGATTGGGTTACGCTCTGATCTGCAAGCCCTCACAGTGGTACTGGCCATGGTGGCCATTCCCAAAATGGGAGATGCTGTGGGCACCAAGCATCAGCGCTCTGTGCCCATGCATCTGTGGTGAGCAGGGAGGTCCAATGGGACCTCATGGCGCAGCAGCTGCCTGTCATCGCTGCGAGCTCCTCTCAGGGCGCTACGGATGAGGGCAGCAGCTCCTCCGCCCCTCTGCCAGTTAACGTTTCTTCCGTTGAGGCTGCGACAACTGGGGAGGTGCCAGTTCTGGAACTGGCCACTCCCTCCCAGGCGGGGCCATCACAGGCTCCACGGGCCAGAGGACGTCCGCCAAGGTCATCGAAGCCAACAGGACAGCAGAGTCAGCAGGCTGTCTCACAAGCCACTCTGAGCGATGGGGCGGCACCAAGACGTAGCACCCGCAAACGAAAGCATAAGGCACCTTAGGCACTCAACAGGCATATCACTGGTGATTTTGTTTTGGCCTTAGAATAGAGAAAAATATACTTATGTTTGCAATAGAGACGTTTCTGTTATATGTTGGACATAATAAAGTCCACTTTTCTGACCATGCCTGAGGGTGTATCCTTTGTGCTGCATTTGTCTTTTTCACAGACATATCATGAGTGTTTGAGTTGACATTGATGTTTCTGTACTGAGCCCTTAGTTGCAGCTGATGAGGTGGAAGATGAAGCACCTAAGTGCCACGTGTGGAAGTTCTAGGCAATGCTGTTCCTCCTGATCCATGTGTGTGGAGCTAGCTGAAGGTTTGTTGGATTAAATTGTCCCGGGTGTCCCTGCCTCCTTGGTGTAATAGCGGGTCAGCGTACTGCCCCCATTATCGTCCTCTACTTCCTCATCCTCTGAGCCACTGCTGGATTCATCATGTGCAGCCTCATCCAGGGCATCAAGGTCTTCATCGTCTACTGTATCTCCCATTTCCAGCGCAAGATTGTGCAGAGTGCAGCATGCTACCACTATCAGAGAGACGCGATCTGGGCGCTACTGGAGTGCGCCCCCTGAGCGGTCCAGGCAACGGAAGCGCATCTTGAGAAGACCGATGGCTCTCTCCACCACAGCCCTCGTGGTGCTGTGACTCCTATTGTAGCGCTGCTCAGCTTCTGTTCTTGGATGGCGGAGAGGCGTCATGAGCCACCTTCTGAGGGGATAGCCCTTGTCACCCAGCGGCCAACCATCCAGCCGAGCTGGAGCACTGAAGAGCCCCGGCACCTGGGAGTGTCTGAGGATGTAGGCGTCGTGGGAGCTGCCTGGGTATCTTGTACAAACTTGTAGAATCAGCATCCTGTGATCACACACTATCTGCACGTTCATGGAGTGGAAGCCCTTCCTCTTGCCGAAGGCACCGGGCTCACCTGCTGGCGCCTTGATGGCCACAAGTGTACAGTCTATTGCACCCTGGACACGGGGGAAGCCAGCAATGGCTGCAAAGCTTCTGGCTCGCTGTGCCTGACTTGCCTGGTCGCAGCGGAAGTGGATGAAGGTCAATACCCGTCTGAACAGAGCATCTGTAACCTGCTTGACACAAGTGTGCATAGCTGATTGGGAGACACCGCAAAGATCACCCACCGAGCCCTGGAAGGAGCCAGAGGCATAGAAGTGGAGGGCAACTGTAAGCTTCAGAGCCGCTGGCATGGGGTGTCCACCCAGACAGTTAGGGGAGATCTCAGGGCCAATCATCTGACAGATATAGTTGACTGTCCCCCTTGAGAGTCAGAGCCTCCTTCGGCACTGCACCTCAGTCAGATTGAGGTAGCTGCTTCGCCACCTGTATACCCTGGCAGCAGGATAGTGGCGTATTCTGCGGCCTCTTCCACCTTGGACAACCTCTTGGCCCTGTGCCCCTTGTGCCTGTGCCTGGCCTCCCAAAACAAAAATAAAAATACCTGGAAAAACTCATCAGGTCTGACAGCATCTGCGGAGAGGAACACAGTTAACGTTTCGAGTCCGTATGACTCTTCAACAGTTCAAAGAGTCATACGGACTCGAAACGTTAACTGTGCTCCTCTCCGCAGATACTGTCAGACCTGCTGAGTTTTTCCAGGTATTTTTATTTTTGTTTTGGATTTCCAGCATCCGCAGGTTTTTGCTTTTATCCTGGCCTCCCAAAGGTGGCTTCCCTGGAGGCTGATTGTCCAGTCCTGGCCTCCTCCTTATTCTACCCCTCCCTTCCTCCTCAGGGGAGCCGTCTCCAGTGGAGATGTCAGAACCCATACCCAGGCTAAACAGAGGCCTCCGGAAACCTGCAGGCCCGAGAAAGATTACTGTCTGCAGACTGGTTTCAAATTACACAAAAAGTTCTTGGAAATCGATGTGAACTGCTAACAATCACACAGGCAACTTTAAAACACTTTCTGCAAATAAAACTTTGTGGAAAACATGAACAATCCCTCTGAATCTACAAATCCCGCCAGTGCATGACTTTTATTAAAAATCACCTACCCGCCTGCCCATTGGGCCCGTGTGCCAACCCGAAGTTCACGCGGGCCCCTCAAAATCCTCGACGATTGGCAAGTTAAGGGCCTTAATGAGGCCTTTAATTAATGGCAAGCGCGCATCCCACTGCGGTGTGCGCCCGCCAACCAAACTATCGCGATGCCACGCACTAACGTCGGGACACTCGCACGACATTTTAAACGATGACTTGCGGGCTCTGCCACCTGCGCATCAGCCAGAAAATTCTGCTCTATGTTTCTATGTGTTTGGTTGTGACACCATGTTGGAGTTGGTGAAATCACACAGAATCACAGAATCACAGTGCAGAAGAGGCCCTTCGGCCCATCGTGTCTGCACTGACACGTGAGAAACACCTGACCTACCTACCTAATCCCATTTACCAGCACTTGGCCCATAGCCTTGAATGCTATGACGTGCCAAGTGCTCATCCAGGTACTTTTTAAAGGATGTGAGGTAACCCGCCTCCAACACCCTCCCAGGCAGTGCATTCCAGACCGTCACCACCCTCTGGGTAAAAAAGTTTTTCCTCACATCCCCCCTAAACCTCCTGCCCCTCACCTTGAATTTATGCCCCCTTGTGACTGACCCTTCAACTAAGGGGAACAGCTGCTCCCTATCCACCCTGTCCATGCCCCTCATAATCTTGTACACCTCGATCAGGTCACCCCTCAGTCTTCTCTGCTCCAACGAAAACAATCCAAGTCTATCCAACCTCTCTTCATAACTTAAATGTTTCATCCCAGGCAACATCCTGGTGAATCTCCTCTGCACCACCTCCAGTGCAATCACATCCTTCCTATAATGTGGCAACCAGAACTGCACACAGTACTCCAGCTGTGGCCTCACCAAGGTTCTATACAACTCCAACATGACCTCCCTACTTTTGTAATTTATGCCTCGATTGATAAAGGCAAGTGTCCCATATGCCTTTTTCACCACCCCACTAACATGCCCCTCCACCTTCAGAGATCTATGGACACACACGCCAAGGTCCCTTTGTTCCTCAGAACTTCCTAGTGTCATGCCATTCATTGAATACTTCCTTGTCAAATTACTCCTTCCTAAGTGTATCACCTCACACTTTTCAGGGTTAAATTCCATCTGCCACTTAGCTGCCCATTTGACCATCCTGTCTATATCTTCCTGTATCCCAAGACACTCAACCTCATTGTTAACCACCCGGCCAATCTTTGTGTCATCCGCAAACTTACTAATCCTACCCCCCACATAGTCACCTATGTCGTTTATATAAATGACAAATAATAGGGGACCGAGCACAGATCCCTGTGGTATACCACTGGACACTGACTTCCACTAAAGCATCCTTTTGTCATCACCCTCTGCCTCCTACAACTAATTTTGAATCCACCTTATCAAATTACCCTGTATCCCATGTGCATTTGCCTTCCTTATAAGTCTCCCATATGAGACCTTGTCAAAGGCTTTGCTGAAATCCATTTAAACTACATCAACTACACTACCCTCATGTACACACCTGGTCACCTCCTCAAAAAATTCAATCAAATTTGTTAGGCATGACCTCCCTCTGACAAAGCCGTGCTGACTATCCCTGATCAAACCTTGCCTCTTCAAGTGGAGATAGATACCCTCCTTCAGAAATTTGTCCAATAGTTTCCCTATTGCTGACGTGAGACTCACTGGCCTGTAGTTCCCTGGCTTATCTCTATCTTATATCTTAAATAGCAGAACCACATTAGCTTTTCTCCAGTCTTCTGTCACCTCCCCCATGGCCAGAGAAGAATTAAAAATTTGGGTCAGAGCCCCTGCGAACTCCTCTCTTGCCTCCCTCAGCAGTCTGAGACACAAATCATCTGGACCTGGAGATTTGACCACTTTTAAGCCTGCCAACACCTCCAATACCTTATCACTCCCTATAATGTCGGAGGATGGCACGAGTTGTTGATTATTCATGATACTTCGTGAGGGGAGAGTTTTGGTTACAACACTCCTTTACTTTCGTTATTTTCGCTCCTTTATTTAAATTTTTGAAACTTAAACTAATCTCCCTGAGGCACCTTTGTGCCTCAGGGAGATTTCTGCTCTCTTTCACACGCATGCGTGAAAGAGCGTGGGCTCCAACTCAGGGAAATCCCCCCCGCCCGCACGGGGAGTGCTCAGCGCTTCCGGGCGCATGTCACGCTGGGCGGTCCTTAATTGGCCTGCCCATGTAAGATTGCGGCGCGGACCCAATCAGGGGCACTGATCGGGTTTGCGTCCGCCCCTGCCCGCCCCTGCACAACACCCCCGACGGGGGGAAAATTCTCCCCCATATGCAAGTTGACCTCAGACCTACAACTGAACTGCCCACCAGACCTTCACTTTACCTGCTTAGAATGGCCTCTTTCATGAAAGACCTGAATCTGGCCAGTGTTCCTGGAACAATAACCCAGCCTGAGTCAAGCTTTCAGGAGAAAAAAGAGGGAAGAATTTTGAAACCAAAAGTAGAAGATCAATCCTGCAATCCCACAAGAGCTGGCACTACAACAGCCCAACCCAACAGGAAGACAGGATTGTGAAATTACCCCTTATAAAAATTCATTATTGTGGAGAAGCATCATTTTTCATATTTTGCATTTGTATCCGTGAGAGATGTGTTGCTGTTCAATTCACAGTGGAATTCAACAGAAATGTTAAATGAGGTCTCACTTAATCAGCAAAGGAGCTAAACAGAGGAGCAATGAAGAGCTGCAGTCAGTCAAATGGCTGACAAATATATTTACACAATTCCCTTTTGAAGATCACTAGCAAATGTGTTTCTCTTTTAGAGAGCCTCAGTGACCTTGTGCAACAGTGCACTGCAAACTGTGAGATGTTACTAATATCTCCAGAACTAGCTTCAAAAGAGCCAAGCCCATAAAAGTTCATGGCCATGGTCATCTTCACAGCCACTGACAATACAATCCTTGCTCTGTCCTGAGGTTGGAGCTGTGGTTGCAGAACGCGGCAGATTTCAGTGGCAACCTCCTTAGTGAAGCACAGACATCTTAATCATTGGTTGTCACTGAGTTTAATGAGGAATTATTCCCTGAACGCCCTGTATGGATATGGTCTCCCACTGAAGGACCTTCTCTTCCTGCACCTCTGACCTCTTCTATATGCTTGTTCTGCTGTGTGTGAATTCTACCCATTATCGAAGACATGCTCAATTCCAAAGGAAAACCAATTAGTGCACCCAGGCATGGAAGCACCTAGTTTGTGCAGGAAGCCTTGAAGTCATGTAAAAGTACTTCAGTGCCTGGAGCACACTCCCTATGCAGACATAGAAACAGCAATGGAAAGCATGAAAACATGTAGAATTTTAGCAACAGTAGAATAAATAAACGATAGCAACTAACCTGTGAGTGGTTGATGGTCCCATTAAATAGTCCTGATGGTAGTGGGGGTGGGGGTGGGGGTATGATCCGTCATCCTGCTTAATGTCATGTTCAGCTGTACACTAATGTTAAGCTTGGAGCTTCAAAACGGCAGTACTCACATCATCTCAGCGTTGCCCAGTGACTAAGGTAATGATTTTGCCTATTCTGTATACTTACAGCAGACATTAAGGGCTCTGACCTACACCCTTTACCGATTTAGCATCTGGCATGCTTCACATCAGAAGTGCATGCATGGACCCCTCAGAAGAATTGAAGTGTCAAAAAAAAAAGGTGTGACAAGGTGTTTCACGTTTGATGCTTCTATTGATAAAGCCCCAAATGCTTTGTTAACATCTTTGTTAACTTGTTCTGCCACATCAAAGACTTGTGCACAAACACCCTGAGGTCTCTCACTTCTTACACCTCCTTTCAAATTGTAATGAGCATGGTCTCTCCCTATACTTCATACCAACATGTATCATTTCACACTTTTTGCTGTTGAATTATATCCATTGACTTCTCAATCTACCAACTGTTTATGCCTTCTTCAAGTTTACTACTATCTCCTTCAGTGTTTACTACATCTGTAAGTTGTGACATCAGTAAATTTTGAAACTGTGCCCTGTACCCTGAAGTTCAAGTCACCAATGTATGTCAAAAACAGCAGTGGTCATAGTATTGAACTCTGGAGAAGACCACTGTACACATTCCTTCAGTTCAAAAAACAGCAATTCACAACAATTCTCTACCTTCTGTCCATTCTTTCAATGTATGTCCTTTCTTCTACTCCACCTATTATGCCACGGGCTTCAATTTTACAAACCAATCTAACTAGCCTAATATCTTCTAATGGTCCATTTACATGACATCAACTGCACTACTGTCATCTACCCTCTCGGTGAGCTCATAATAAAAACTAAATGAATTATTTATTTATGAGGAATTTTAATGATTTATATATACTTTTACATAGCTGAAAGATTTTAACATCAGTGTATTACGACCCAAGGTGGCCTGAAGTTGTCACTTAATATTGGTGCCTCACAGCTTCCAAGAACCCACTCACATGTTAGCGCAGATATTGGACCAACATGACCTTATTAAATAGCAGGGCAGGCTCGAAAGGCCAAATGGCCTGCTCCTGCTCCTAAGTCCTATGTTCACATGTTCCTATAAATACTTCAGGCCTCACTGCAGTACAGGAGTGTGGTGACGGCATTTGCTCTGTACACTGGGGCTTTTGTTGACTTGTGGAGTCTTTGTTGACAAATATTAAATGCTGTTAGTAGAAGGTTGAGCTAGAACGGCTTATCTGGTGTTGATCCCCTTGTCATTGGTGGTGTTTTGAGAGAGGTAGCTGCCAAGGTATGAGAATTCCAGAATCTCTCATTCAACATGTATTGGAAGTGGAATATTTGGCTTACCAGGTCTGGGTTCATATATGAGATTTGTTTTGGCTATATTCAAGGATAGTCCCAGTTACTTATATGCAGAATTGAAGAGATGGCGTGTAGCTTGCAAGTCTGGTGCAGAGTGGGCAACAACATTGCAGTCATTCGCAAACTGAAGATGATATATGTCTATGGTGGTCAGTTTAGTTTTGACACGGAGGCGACTGAGGTGAAAGAGTTTCCCATCTAAGCGGTATTTAATATTGACACCAGAGGGCAGTAGAACTTTGAGGAGGTGACCAGCCACTGTCAGGTAGCTTGTAAGTAGTATGGGGGCTATCACATAGCCTTGCTTGACACCAGTCCAGATTTTGAAGGGGAATGTTTCAGTTCTCCCACTCAAGACAGTTACAGTCATATCATATCATCATGAAGTAAGGCAGGATTGTGAGGAAGTTTCTTAGACATCCAAATCTTTGGAGCACAATGCACAGAGCCTCATGATTTACTGAGTCAAAAGCTTTGGTCAGGTTGATAAATGCAATGAAGAGTTCCTGATGCTGTTCTCGACATTTTTCTTGGATTTGCCTGGCCGTCAAAAGTTCCTCTAGAAGATCTAAAGCTACATTGTGTCATTTTTGGAGGATTTCCTCAGCTACAAGAAGTAGAAGATTCAGGAGAATGTGCGTCAGCATTTCCCTGTTATGGACGAGGGGAGAGTACTCAATAGTTTCTAAAGCATGATTTATCTCCCTTATTGAAGATAGTTACAACTGTCTCATTCCTGGAGTTGGGGAGGGGGGGCAGGAGTTCTTTTTCCCCGCCTAATCCATAGGATGAGTATATGGAGCCTTGATGTGAGCCAAAGCCCACTGGCTTTGAGTATATCAGCTGGATTACCATCAAGGCCTCAGGTTCTGTTGTTTTTAATCTGCTGATTGCTTACTGCAGCTTTCCCATCGATGGTGGTTCACCCATTGTTTCTACCACAGAGGGATAGCCTGGAGAGTATCAGCTGTCACTGTGGATGCTCTTTCCAATGTTGGCAGATAGCATTGTGATCCTTAAGAAGAGAAAAACCATCCTGCAAGTGAAGAGGATTTTGTCCATTTGACCTTGGCCTATAGATAGCCCTGTTGAATTCAAAAAAACTTTGCATGTCATGATGGTCAGCATATTGTTGTATCTCTTGGGCTTTCTCTTCCCACTACTTGTTGTTTATCTTCCAGATTTGTCTTTGGCCTCAAGCTTGAGGTATTTGAATGCTGCCTTCTTGACTTGTGATCTTGGGTTGTTCTGTTAGGCAATGAATGCTGGTTGTTTTTATGGTTTGTTTTTGTTGAACCAGCCCTGATGACATTGGTGCTCGAAGCCAATGGTCTGGGCACAAGAGTCTAGTACAGCGACTTTATTTAATCCCATTGTTCTATAATTGAGTTGGATGCTTGAAGATTTTCCAGATTGCTAATGAACCACAGTTGGAATTCCTCCCTTTGGTTGGGCTTCTTTAAGGCTGAGAATTTGATCTTCTTCCTCTTGGACTTTCAGCCTTGCAATGTCTTAGTGCTACGTGTATATTCATCACCAACTGAACAATCTGTGATCTGTCCAGCAAGCATCTGTTCCCTGCATGGATCAAGTGATACAGACATTACTTAGGCCTTTGACCCTGAACATCATCCAGGAGGTGCCAATGCAGATGCCTCCATCCTTCTGGCGGAAGCGGATGTTTGTTATAATGAGGCCATGCTAAACACACTTTGTCAGCAGGAGGATGCCATTTGCATTGACTTTTCCCATCTCGTTTTTCCCAGTGATTCCACTCCGAACATCAGATTCATGGCTGACCCTGGCATTAAAGTCCCTCAGAAGGGGGATATTTTCTTCTTTTGGGATGGCAGAACTTTATAAACTTCAGAACAGAACTTTTCCTTAACATCTTCATTGGAGTCAAGGGTATAAACACTGATGATGGTGGCATGTTGATTAATGAAGTGTCATGAGTCTTTCATTTATACAATCGGAAGCTCTCGCAGTTCATCCAAGATACTATTCCGGATGGCAGAACCAACTTTGTGGACACGAGAGTCACTGTCAGCCTTTCCTTCCAGTAGAATGTGTATCCCCTTACTTGTTCCTTCAGCTTCGCCTCCCCAGGAAGGCGGGTCTCACTGAGGGTGGCGATGTCAATGTAGAGTCTTGATAGTTCACGTGGTATGATCACATTTCTTCTTTCTGGATAGTCACTCGAGTTTATCCATTAGTGTTTTAACATTACAAGTTGCAAAATTTAATGTTTTCTCCTTTGACCACAAAAATGGGGATCCCCAGTCAAAAGACAGCAGGACGAGCAAGGTACAGATAGCCCTAGTGGGGGTGGGGTGGGGGGGAAGGGATCGAAATAGGCTAAAAGGTAGAGTCCTTTTGTCTGTGACATCTTTTGATTATCTCCACCTATCACTGGCCCTCTATCCAGCTCTTCTTGTCCCACCATCACCCCTTAAACCAATTTATATTTCACCTCTTTTCTATTTTTACTTAGTTCTGTTGAAGGGTCATTTGGACTCAAAACGTTAACTGTGCTCCTCTCCACAGATGCTGCTAGACCTGCTGAGTTTTTCCAGGTATTTTTGTTTTTGTTTTGGATTTCCAGCATCCACAGTTTTTTGCTTTTATCTTAGTATTAAAGTTAATGTCACCAGGACAGTATCAAATGTATCCTCGGGTGCTGAGGTTTATATATATTAATGACCCAGAGTATTAATGCACAGGGCACGATTTCAAAATTTGGAGATGGCCTAAAACTTGGATGTATTGTGAATAGGAGGAGGATAGTGATAGACTTCAAGACGACATAGCAGTCATGGGGCAGATTTGCTGTGAACACATTGGGAGGATGAACAAAGAGAGACAATATAAAATAAAGGATACGGTTCTAAGGGACCTAGTGGTATAACTGCAAAAGTTGTGAAGGTAGCAGGGCAGTTTGAGAAGGTGATTAAAAAGGCACATGGGATCCTGAGCTTTACAAATTGAGGCAACAAGTATAAAAGCAAGGAAGTTACGGTGAAACTTTATAAAACATTAGTTCGGCCTCAACTGTAGTACTGCGTCCAGTTCTGGGCACTGCACTTTAGGAAGGATGTGAAGGCTTTATAAACGGTGCAGAAAAGACTCACGAAAATGGTTCTAGGGCTGAGGGACTTCAGTTAAGCTGATAGAAGCTATGGATTTTCTCCTCAGAGAAGGGAAGGTTGAAAGAAGATTTAATAGAGACATTAAAAATCATGGGGTATCAGGACAGAGTAGGTAGAGAGAAATTGTTCCAATTGGTGGAAGGGTTAGGAACAAGTGTACACAGATTTAAGGCAAATGAGCCACAAACGACATAAAGAAAACTTTTGGCCATGCATTGCAGTTGCATGACCGATTTTACACCCGTAATTAGGCAGTAACCAATTCCTGCACAATTGATTGTGAACAAGATTGAGATTAATCATAATATTCTTACAGCCACTCACTATAAATGACTTCCTAGTCACGTTCCTTCACTGTCGCTGGGTCAAAACCCCTTCCCTGTTGTGTTTGGTGTCTGTGCATCTTTCTGTCAAATTTCTGGAGCAATGTCAAGTTCCCATATGCAGCAATGTATTCAAGAGAGAATTTGTAGTTTTCACCATTGCTTAAAGGGTTCCAAGACCACTGAAGCTGCTCCCATCTCAATCCGGAAATGAAGATCCCCTGACCTTTTGCCTTTAATTTTTTGTGTTTTGCTCTCCCCTAGCCACACTCGTACAGTCCCACATCTTTTGGTAAAACAGTTTAAAAATGCCAGAGTTAGCAGCATCAGAGCATAAGTGACTAAAAATGGAGCCATTCATTTTAATAAATACGTTTTTCAAAAAGAAATCTCTATCAGTCTGTCATGTTTAACTACACTCTGTGGTCTTCTCATTACCCCTCCCTTAATAAATAGAGGGAGAGAGAATGAGGTAGGTCTGCTTGACTGTGTAAAGCTGATTTGGTCTGCCCCACAAACCCTCTAGATCCCAGCCGAATCCACCTTTAATGAATGGCACCAGATTGAGTCACCACCACATATGTTGCTCATGGTTCCCACGAGCACTGGTACCTACATCATATTACAAAGGGCGAACTTCCAAAACAATTTTGTTTTCTCAAAAAAAAACAGTGACCCCAAGGGACAAATCAACTGTCACATTTCCCCTTAGTTGCTGCACAAGCCTGAATATCAGAAGAACAAAGATCTGGCTTTTTGATAATCAAAGCCGATTTAATCTGAAATTTTTTTAAAAAGAAAAATGTTTGGGAAATAGCAACATTAACTGCTTCAGATGTCATGATACAGAGGTATTATAGCATTTTATTCCAGGTTTATTAATAAATTGAATTTACACTCCCCCAGATGTCATAGTAGGTTTTGATCTCATGTCTCCAGAGTACCAATTCAGGTCTCTGGATTATGTCTAGTAACATGGGCCAAGATTTTCCCCTCGGCAATTTGGGGGCAGGGCCTGCTCGCCGAGGGGAAAATGACGCGGGATGACGTCGGAAGGAATTCCCGACGTCATCCTGGTCCATTTAAATCTTAAGGAAGGCGGGCAGACAGCGAAATCAGCTGTCCGCCCGCCGACCTACCAATGGCCAATTAAGGCCATTGACAGGCTCATTAAGATAGTTAAATGCCCTTCATGGCCAACCTTAAGGCTGGCGGGCAGGCCAGGAGCCTCAGCGGCCTGTAGATTATTAATGAAACTTCATCCACTGGCAGGATGAAGTTTTATGTCCGTTTTGTAAAAATTTAATAAATTTTATGAGTTTGTTATCAACATGTCCTATCTCATGTGACATTGTGACATGTTAATAATTTTAAAATGTCTCTATTTTTTAACTTTACTTACCTTTCACTAAGCTCCCTGAGACAGGACTTTGCTTCAGGGAGCAGTGCGCTCTTTCGCGCGCATGCACGAAAGAGCACACTCTGACAGTTGGGGATTCCCTCCCCCCGGAACAGGAAGCGCATAGCCTTAATTGGCCCACCCACTCAAAATGGCGGTGGGTCCCGTTTCTGCGGCGGGGTTCGGCTGCCCACCCGCCGCCGAGCCAGTGGGGCCCGCCTGCCAGCCAAGGGCTAAATTCTGCCCATTAACACCATATCCCTAATATAGAGCCAGGAGGAGCAGCAGTGCTTCCGCAACAATATTGCAAGCCAATGGCCAGTGCCGGGTTAGCTAATCCCATTTCGCTACACCTTCATGGCAATGAGGCCCAAGGACCAATTTCTGAAGATCCTTAGGCTAACCTGATCATCCGTGCATTGCAGTTGCATGACCTATTTCTTGCCTGTAATTAGGCAGTAACCAATCTCTGCACAATTATTTGTGAACAAGATTGAGATTAACCATAATACTTTGACAGCCACCCACTATAAATGACTTCCTAGTCACGTTGCTTCACCATCGCTGGGTCAAAATCCTGGAACTCCTTCCCTAACAATACTGCTGGTGTACCTATACCACAGTGTGTACCATCTACAAGATGCACTGCAGGAACTCACCAAGCTTCCTTAGAAAGCACCTTTCAAACCCACGCCAACTACCATCTAGATTGTCAAGAGCAGCAGACACATGGGAACATCACCAGTTGAAAGTTCCCCTCTAAATCGCTCACCATCCAGATTTGGAAGCATATTGCCGTTCCTTCACTGTCACTGGGTCAAAATCCTGGAACTCCCTTCCTAACAGCACTGTGGGTGTACCTAAACCACATAGGCTGCAGCGGTTCAAGAAGGCAGCTCACCACCACCTTACTAAGGCAATAAGGGATGGGCAATAAATGCTGACCTAGCCAGCGATGCACACATCCCATAAATGAATAATAATTTAAAAAAGCATGGACTGCAGCAGGTCAAGAAGGCAGCTCACCACCACACCTTCTCAAGGGCAATTAGGGATGGGCAATAAAAATGCTGGCCTATTCAGCAAGGTCCACGTCTCATCAAAGAATAGAAAAAAACTTGGTGCCCATTGTGTGCTGAATGTACATTATTTTACTTAGGACATTTTATTAATAGCCTCCATGTGCTTAAAGTTACTGATTTTGGGCCTGTTTTACATTCCATCCTTACTGTAGCTAATGCTATATTAGATTATATGCACAATTGGAGTAAGAGGCCTAAGCTTCATCCAACATCATTCAATGCCTCATAAGGAACATAAGGACATAAGGAAATCGGAGCAGGAGTAGATCATTCGGCCCCTCGAGCCTGCTCCACCATTCAACTCGTTCATGGCTGACCTCCTACTATCTTAATGCCATTTTCCCACCCTATTCCCATGTCCCTTGATATCTTTAATGTGTAGAAATCTATCGATCTCTGTCTTGAACATACTGAATGACTGACCCTTCACAGCCATCTGGGGCCGGGAATTCCAAAGGTTCACCACCCTCTGAGTGAAAAAATCCTCCTCATCTCAGTCTTAATGGCCTACCCCTTATTCTAAGACCATGTACCTGGTTCTAGATCATCTAGAAACACCCTTCCTGCATCTACTCTGCAGATCTCTGTAAGAATTTTGTATGCTTCAATGAGATCACCTCTTATTCAACTGAATTCTGGAGAATGCAGGCCCAGCCTCCTCACTCTCTCCTCATGGGAGAATCCCACCATCCCAGGAATCAGTCTAGGGAACCTTCATTGCATTCCCTCTATGGCAAGTATATCCTTCCTTAAATAAGGAGATCAAAACTGCACAGAATTTCAACTTGTGTTATGATATATGGCTACACTTCATAAATGCCCAATTAATGTCACAGAGGCATACTGATTTGTTTTTTTTTCGTGAAATTTAATGTTACCCAAAAAAAGCAAAATGTTGTGGATGCTGGCAATCTGAAATAAAGATAGAAAATGCTTGAAATTACTCCGCCAGTCAAGCAGCATCCATGGAGATAGAAAAAGAGTTAACATTTCAGGATCATCAGAATGGGAAAAAGTTAGAGATGCAACAGATTTAACTAAGTACAGAGCCAGGGAAAGTAAGCATGGAGGGAGGACCGAATGGGAAGGTCTATGATAGGATGGTAGGCAGGAGGGAATGGTAATGGGACAAATAAAGAAACAAAATATGTGTCTAGAGGAGGTGGAAATAGCCATTACAGCATCATCACCAACATGGAAAATGGAAATAGTGGTTATGCGAAGGGGAGGTGTATTGGTGATGACTGAAGTGTGGACCGTGACATGACAGTGATAAAAGTCTCTTTGGAGTGCTGAAAGGGGAGTGCTAAAGTAGGGAAAATCCCAAGATATTCTATAAATATATCAATGGGAAGAGGATAACCGGGGAAAGAGTAGGGCCCATTAGGGACCAAGGGGGCAATCTATGGGTGGAGCCAGAGGACATCGGTAGAGTGTTGAACGAATACTTCACATCTGTCTTCACCCAAGAGAATGAGGATGAAGGTATCGAACTCGGGGAGAGAGACTGCGAGGTCCTTAAGCAAATTGATATAGGGAGTGACAAGGTACTGGAGCGTGCACTTCAGTTCACAGAATGCCGCAGCATGGAGAATAGTAATCAAGTAGGAAAAGGCCTACTCTCCCAAATTTGTTACGCTCTTCACCCCCTCCCCAACCCCATGCCTATTGCACACCAGCTCTTACAAAGTACAACACAACAAAATCTAATCGTAAATCTTTTTGATTTGAAAATAGGCAGGAGGATCAAGTCAATGTGGATTAATGTAAAATAATTGTTAGCATAAACTAAATTTAGGTACACAGTGGTGATCAGGGAATAAATCTACAGGTTATAGCTGATATATGTTTTGAAACCAGCAGTAACAACTACTTACGTTTATATAGCACATTGCACAAAGAAACCATCCAAAGAAGTTGTGGGGGTGGTGAAGCGTCAGGTAATGTTGGGGAGGGTGGGATGGTGATTGGAGCAAAATTTTAAATGGATAAAAGGAATAAAAGACTGGATGCAAATCAGTAAAGAATATTTCAGGACTATTTCCCTCAAAATATGGAAGAATTCCATATCTGAAATTATTATTGCCAATAAATACAACAAACAATTATACTAAAGATAATCATTATAAATTTGATTCAGAATTTATAACAATGTCAAGCTGGAGTGATAGATCAACTATCAGCCTTGCATCATATTTGCAATGACACTACCTAATGACACTTGACACCCTTTTTACAGAATTCACATGAAATATTATGATTTGACCTTTTTTCCAGCATGAAATCTTCCTTTAATTTGTTATTTTCATATTACTAATGTGTTTTTTTAATTCAATACGCATATGTCATCTTTTGACGGGGTTAATTATTTACTAATGATATGACTATGCTAATGCTAGGAAGCAATTTTCCATATTGAAATATAATACAGCAGGCATCAGAGAAATTATAGATATTAGCCATATGGTAAATGATAATGAACTATGATTATACTGGAGTTTTGGTGAAAATTGCCTACAAATAATTAAACAATCATTTGTATGTCCCTCAGGTAGAAGATTTTTACACTTGTTTCTCCTGACAGTTAACCCTCTGGCTGTGATAAGATTTCACATGTTCGTTCTCTGCCAACTTTCCCAAACATTTTTCCTGTCCGCAATTGAATCCATGAATGTACATTTTCCATGTGGTTAAGATTAGCTGCCCTGACTATTCTACTCTTTAGCTCAGGTACACCAAATGCAGTCTTGACTGAGATTAATTAACTTGACACGGAACAAGTGTTGAATTTGCGTTCTTCCTTGTTTGTGTTGCTCAGTAGCACAATCTAGTTACCAACTGATTTGAAGGATCTTTCAATTATTTTAAGGATATAAATGTGATTTCATTATTGTGACCATCTTTAAAATATCCTGTGGATCACTATAAGGCAGGGAAATATTAAACCCATGTTCAATAATGCTACACAATCCTATATAAAGGAAATTGAGGACACATTAAAGGAAATTGTTTCTCAATACGTAGAAAGAACTGGCACAGTGAGCAAGAAGAACAATGCGTATTAACAACATTCCCAGAAGTGAGTCTCCAGTGCTATCTAAAACACAAACTTCTCAGTAAAGTGAATGTACTATGCATATTAGGCTTCAAAAGAACGCGAGAGGTGACAAAACTGAGAGTGGACCCAATGCTGCTGGTGGTGGAGCCCAGTCTGTGACCAACCGCATCTGGAGAAAACCAAAGGATAATGTCACAGGGAACCAGGTAGGTGATTGGTTGGCGAGTACCTTGCCCACTTTGCTCTTTTATCTTTTAAGAACTGGAAACATTTATTGGTAACTGTAAGGTTTTATCAATAGTAATGTTTTGTAGTAGCAGTGGTTCCTGTTTTCTGCCTCCCTCCCTTCTTGAATATAGGGGTTATATTTGCTACTTTCCAACCTTTCCAGAATCTAGTGAATTTTGGAAAATTAACATCAGCGCATCAACTACCTCATTAGCCACCTCTTTAAGACCCTTGGATGTAGTTCATCGGGACTCGGAGACTTGCCAGCCTGCAGCTCCATCAATTTGCTCAGTACCGTATCCCTAGTGATTTTAGTTTCACCAAGTTCCTTTCTCCCGTTCACCTCTTATTTTGCAGGTATTACTGGAATATTTTTTGTATCCTCTATAGTGAACACAGAAGCAAAATATTTGTTCATTTCTTCCGCCATTTCCTTATTAACTATTATTAAATCTGCACTGTTACTCTCTAGAGGACCAACACTCACTTTACTTACCCTTTCCCTTTTTAAGTACCTGTAGAAATTCTTGCTTCCTCTCATACTCTAATTTCTTTCTCCTGATTAACCTTTTAGTCATTCTCTGCTGTCCTTTATATTCTGTCCAATCATCTTTGCAGAATTGTATGCTTTTTCCTTAAGTTTGATGCTTTCCTTTACATCTCTAGTTAACCACGGATGGTGGGCCCTCCTCTTAGAATTTTTCTTTATAGCAGGAATGTATTTATTCTGAATACTCTGCACTATCCCCTTAAATGTCTGCCATTGCTTCTCTGTTGATCTGTCCTCAAGCCTAGTTTCCCAGTTCACTTCAGCTAGCTCAGCTTTCATCCCCACATAGTTGGCACTATTTAAGCTCAAGACAATGGTGTAGTAGTATTGTCACTGGACTAGTAACCCAGAGACCAGTAATGCTCCAGGAATCTGGGTTTGAATCCTGCCATGATGATGGAATTTGAGTTCAATAAAAATCTGGACTTAAAAGTCTAATGATGACCTTGGAACCATTGTTGATTATTGTAAAAAACCATCTGGTTCACTAATTCCCTTTAAGGAAGGAAATCTGCTGTCCTCACCTGGTATGCCTACACATGATCCCAGACCCACAGCAATGAGGTTAAGTTTTAAAATGCTCTCTGAACAAGGGCGATTTGGGATGGGCAATAAATGCTGGCCTGGCTAGTGATGTCCACATCCCCTGAATGAACATAAAAAAATAGACCCACTCTTCTCCCTTTCAAACTGGATGTAAAATTCAATCATATTGTGTTCGCTGCTACCTAGGGGTGCCTTTACTCTGAGGTCATTAATTAATCCTGTCACGTTACACAATAACCTGCTGTGTGGTTGGTTCCAAAACATGCTTCTCAAAGAAACTATCTCGAAAGCCTTCTATGAACTTTTCATCCAAGCTACCACTGCCAATCTGATTTTTCCAGTTTATGTGTAGATTAAAATCACCCGTGATTATTGTTGTCCCCTTTATCACAAGCACATAATTTTTTCTCTTGACTACTTTGTCCTACACTGTGGCTACTGTTAGGGGGCCTGTAGACCACTCCCACTAATGACTTTTTCCCCTACTATTCCTCATCTCCACCCAAACCGATTCGACATCCTGATCTCCTGAACCAAGGTCACCTCTAACTGTTGCACCAATGCCCTCTTTGATTAACCTTCACTTTTACCTAGCTTCCTATTCTTCTTGAATTTCATGTATCCTTCGATATTAAGGACCCAATCTTTGTCATCCTGCAGCCATGTCTCCGTAATTGCTATCAGATCATATTTATTTACTTCAATGTAGGCCAACAATTCATTTACTTTGTTATGAATGCTACGTGCATTCAGATAGAGAGGCTTCAGTTTTGTATTTTTGTTACCTTTGTAACATCTAGTCTTAACTGTTGATGTATTCTCAGGATTTTTTTTCTCTGTCCCTTCCTGCCATTGTCTGACCCTCATTTCTCATATCACTATTTTGATCTCCTGTCTTGAACCTACACCTTGAATTGCTACCTCTACCCAAGCTTGATCCCCCACCCCTCTTGTTTAGTTCAAAGCCCTCTTTACTTCCCTAATTATGTCATTTCAAGGACACTCATCCAAGCACGGTTCAGGTATAAACCGTCCTAACGGAATAGCCCCCACTTTCCCCAGTCTTGATGCCAGTGCCCCACAAACCAGAACCCACTTCTCCCACACCAGTTTTTGAGCCACACATTCGTCTCTGTAATCTTATTTGCCCTATGCCAATTTGCACGTGTCTCAGGTAACAATCCAGAAATTATTATCTTTGAGGTTCTGCTTCTTAATTTGGTACCCAGCTCCTCATACTCTCTCAGCAGGACCTCTTTCCTAGTGTTACCTATGTCATTGGTACCTACATGGACCATGACAACTGGATCCCCCCCAATCCTACAGCAAGTTCCTCTCCAGCCCTGAGCAGATATCCCGAACCCTGGCCCTGGGCAGGTAACATAGCATCTGGACTCTCGTTCTTTGCTGCAGAGAACAGTGTCAATCCCCCTCACTATACTATCCCCTACTACCACTACATTCCTTTTTGCACCACCCAACTTGAACTGCTTCCTGTACCGCAGTGCCATGGCCAGCCTGCTCATCCACCTTGCAGACTTCGCTTTCATCCACACAGGTTGTGAGCACCTCAAACCTGTTTGACAATTGCAAAGCCTGAGGCTCCTCCCCTACTGTCTGCTCAGTCCCTTTACCTGCCTCACTGACAGTCACAGCCTCCTGTCACTCACTGCTGACCAAAACAGATGACCCTCTTCTAAGAGATGGGATGGTCCTCTGGAACAAAGTATCCAGGTATTTCCCCCCTCTCTTATGTTGTGCAGGGTCTGCATTTCAACTTCCAGGTCAATAATCCTGATCCGGAATTCCTCAAGCTGCTTACACTTCCTGCAGATGTGTTTGTCATGGATCACCTTGGTGTCCAAAAGATCCCACATCCCACAGCTGCAACATAACACTTTTCCTGCCATTCTAACTTATGTTATTTAGTTAATTTACTTTAATTACTTTCTTCCTCTGTATGCTACAATTTACTGTATTTATTGAATGCTAGTATCACTGACAACCAAAGGTTATGTGCTTCTTAACTATAATGTATGTGTTTTAGATGTTTGTTTAAATTACTTTATTTATATTGCTTTTTTATCTTTATTGTTTGATTTTAATTTTAAAGTTTTTAAATTTTGATTTATTATTTTAAAGTTTTAGTTCTTTTTATTTATAAATCTACCTTAACTTGCCTGTCCTAAGCTGGTTTTTCACACACTGAGCCTTAGGCTGAGCACTTACCAGCCAATCAACTGACTAGCTTCCTGTGATATCACCATTACTTTTGTCTTTTTCCTGGACTGCAGCTTCACAGCAGCTGAAACAGTGAAACAGCACGCTGCTCACGACTGCCTCCTGCACTCCGCTCTGACTCCCAGCAAGGTACACAAGGTACCCAAACTGAAGTCCCCGCTGCTCTCAGCACCCATTTCACGCCCTCCTCGTCCTTTTCAAGCTGAAGTCTCTCCTGCTTTCCATGTCCTTTTCAAACTGTCCCAAGGTCCTCCTCTCGCACTCTCTTCCTGGGACTGAGATGATTGACCTCTGACAACCACAATCATCTTCCTTTGTGCTACATATGACTCCAACCAGCAGAGCGTTTTCCCCCGATTCCCATTGACTCCAGTTTTGATAGGGCTCCTTGATGCCACACTCCGTCAAATGCTGCCTTGATGTCAAGGGCAGACACTCTCATCTCATCTCTGGAGCTCAACCCATTAGTCCATGCTTGAACCAGGAAGAAAAGAGTTGAAATTGGTCCTGGGTCTCTCGATTACTAGTCCAGTGACAATACCACTACGACACTGCCTCCCCTATGATGAGAGGCCAAGTAAATTAGGCTTGTATTCTGTAGAGTTTAGAAGAGTGCGAGAGTGCAAGTGGAGGACCCTGGGACAGACATTCAGCAGCACCTAGAGGAGAGCGCAAGAGGAGGACCCTGGGAAAGGCAGTCAGCAGCACGTAGAGGATCTAGTCTATCTAGAGGGCCGAGCATCTTGTCTATACTCAAGTAGAAGTAAGGGTAAAATAAAAGCAAGGGGCCATTTTCTATTTAGTTAAGATGTATCTGGAGAGCTCAGTCCCATAATTTGCACATCCTGTATTATGTGGGAAATTCTAGACGCTCCTGCCGGTCTGGATGATCATGTGTGCAGCAGGTCCCTCCGACTGGAGCAACTCGAGCTCCGGGTTTTGCAGCTTGAGCGGCAGCTGGGGGCACTACAGTGCATTCACGAGGCTGAGGGATTCATGGATAGCACGTTTCATGATGTGGTTAATTCGCAGCTTAAGGAAGTGCAAGCAGAGAGGGAATGGGTGTCCGCCAGGTAGAAGAAGGGGCAGATAGTGAGGGAATCCCCTGAGTGCATCTCGCTCGCCAAATGTTTTTAGGCCTTGGAAAACGATGAGAGTGACAGTTCCTCTGTGGAGGCCGACAAGAGCAAAGGCCATGGCACTGTGGGTGGTCCAGCTGCTCAGGGCAGAAGGAAGAATTGTGGAAGGACAAAAGTGGTAAGGGATTCATTAGTGAGGGGAGTAGACAGGCACTTCTGCGGCTGTAGACATGACTCCCGGATGGTATGTTGCCTCCTGGGTGCCAGGGTCAAGGATGTTACGGAACAAATGCAGGGCATTCTAAAAGGGGAAAGTGAACAGCCGGCGGTCGTGGTCCACGTTGGGACCAATGACATAGGAAGAAAGAGAAATGAGGTCCTGCAAGCAGACTTTAGGAAGTTAGGTAGGAAATTGAAAAGAAGGACTTTAAAAGTAGTAATCTCCAGATTACTCCCTGTACCATGCAGTAGTGAGTATAGGAACAGAAGGATAGAGCAGATGAATGCATGGCTGGCGAGATGGTGCAGGAGAGAGGGCTTTAGATTCCTGGGGCAATGGGACCGTTTCTGGGGGAGGTGGGACCTGTACATGTTGAACGGGTTACATCTGAACTGGAACAGGACCAACATCCTCGCGGGAAGGTTTGCTAATGATTTTGGAGTAGATTTAAACTGCCAGGGGGATGGGATCCTGAAAAGTAGTTCAGAGGGGTGAGAAGCTGAGATGGAATTGGAAGTTAAAATGCTGGTAAGTGAATCTGGAAGGCAGAGGAAACATAGGCTTGATAATTGTTTATTCCTGTCTGGCACAAAAGTAAAACAGAAAAGGTGGCCAAACCATGGCTTACAAGGGAAATTAGAGATAGTATTAGATGCAAAGAAGAGGCATACAGATTGGCCAGAAAAAACAACAGACCTGAGGATTGGAAGCAGTTTAGAATTCAGCAAAGGAGGACCAAGGGATTGATTAAGAAGGAGCATGAGAGTAAGCTTGCGGGGAACATAAAAACTGACTGTAAAAGTTTCTATAAGAATGTGAAGAGAAAAAGATTGGTGAAGACAAATGTAGGTCCCTTACAGTCAGAAACAGGGGAATTTATAATGAGGAACAAAGAAATGGCTGATCAACTAAATACATACTTTGGTTCTGTCTTCACAAAGAAGGACACAAATAACGTACCAGAAATGTTGGGGAACACAAGGTTTAGTGAGAGGGAGGAACTGAAAGAAATCAATATTAGTAGGAAAATGGCATTGAGGAAATTGATGGGATTGAAGGCCAATAAATCCCCAGGGCCTGATAATCTACATCCCAGAGTACTTAAGGAAGTGGCCCTAGAAATAGTGGATGCATTGGTGGTCATCTTCCGAGATTCCATTGACTCTGGAACAGTTCCTACAGATTGGAGGGTAGCTAATGTAACCCCACTATTTAAAAAGGGAGGTAGAGAGAAAACAGGGAATTATAGACCAGTCAGCCTGATGTCGGTAGTGGGGAAAATTCTAGAGTCCATTATAAAAGATTTAATAGCTGAGCACTTGGAAAACAGTGGCAGAATTGGACAGAGTCAGCATGGATTTACAAAAGGGAAATCATGCTTAACAAAGCTACTGGAATTTTTCGAGAATGTAACTAGTAGATTTGATGGGGGGGGAGCCAGTGGATGTGGTTTATTTGGACTTTCAGAAGGCTTTCGACAAAGTCCCACTTAAGAGATTAATGTGAAAAATTAAAGTGCATGGGATTGGGGTAGTGTATTGAGATGGATAGAAAACTGACAGACAGGAAACAAAGAGTAGGAATAAACGGGTCTTTTTCCGAATGGCAGGCAGTGACTAGTGGGGTACCACAGGGATTGGTGCTGGGACCCCAGCTATTCACAATATATATTAATGGTTTAGATGAGGGAACTAAATGTAATATCTCCAAATTTGCAGATGACTCAAAACCAGGTGGGAGGGTGAGCTATGAGGAGGATGCAGAGATGCTTCAGTGTGATTTGGACAAGCTGAGTGAGTGGGCAAATGCATGGCAGATGCAGTATAATGTGGATAAATGCGAGGTTATCCATTTTGGTAGCAAAAACAGGAAGGCAGATTATTATCTGAATGGCTATAAATTGAGAGAGAGGAATGTGCAATGAGACCTGGGTATCCTTGTACACCAGTCACTGAAGGTAAGCATGCAGGTGCAGCAGGTGGTAAAGAAGGCAAACGGTATGTTGGCCTTCATAGCAAGAGGATTCGAGTATAGGAGCAGAGATTCTTGTTGCAATTATACAGCGTCTTGCTGAGACCACACCTGGAATATTGTGTGCAGCTTTGGTCTCATTATCTGGGGAAAGATGTTCTTGCTATAGAGGGAGTGCAGTGAAGCTTTACCAGACTGATTCCTGGGATGGCGGGACTGATATATAAGGAGAGATTGCGTCAGTTAGGATTATGTTCGTTGGAGTTCAGAAGAATGAGGGAGATCTCATAGAAATCTATAAAATTCTAACAGGACCAGACAGGGTGGGCGCTGGAAGGATGTGCCTGATGGTGGGGGAGTCCACAGCCAGGGGTCACAGTCTGAGAATATGGGGTGGATAATTTAGGACTGAGATGAGGAGAAATTTCTTCACCCAGAGAATGGTGAGCCTGTGGAATTCACTACCACAGAAAGTAGTTGTGGTCAAAACATTGTATGCTTTCAAGAAGGAGTTAGATATAGCTCTTGGGGCAAAAGGGATCAAAGGATATGGGGAGAAAGCGGGAGCAGGCTATTGAATTGGATGATCAGCCATGATCATAATGAATAGCGGAGCAGGCTCGAAGGGCCAAATGGCCTACTCCTGCTCTTATTTATAAATAAGTTAGTTTAACAAGGCTAAATGGAATATATTTTAATGCAAGGAGCCTGAGGAATAAGATAGATGAGCTGAGGGCACAGGTAGGCACGTGGGAGTATCATAGCTATGACAAAGACTTGGTTAAAAGAAGGGCAGGATTGGCAGCTCAACATTCCTGGTTATATGGTATTCAGACAAGAGATATGGGTAGAAGTAAAAAACACAAAAGGGGCAAACACGTTGTTTGGTGTGTCCTATAGGCCCCCAGTCAAGGCGAGATAGAGGTTCAAATATGTAATCAAATTTCAGAGAAGTGTAGTAATAATAGGGCAGTAATAGTAGGGGATTTTAACTTCCCAAATATTAACTGGGATAGTTTTAGTGTGCAAGGCAGGGAGGGAATAAAATTCATAAGTTGCCTCCGGGAGAACTTTTTAGCCTTGGCAGGTGGAAGGCGTATCAGTAGGGGAGCATTTTGGAGATAGTGACCATAACTCAGTTAGAAATAGGATAGTTATGGAAAAGGATATGGTTGGGCTGGGAATAAAAGTTCTAAACTGTGGAAAGACTAATTTTACTAAGATGAGATGTGATTTGGCCCAAGTGGACTGGGAGCAGCTACTTGCAGATAAAACTGTGTCAGAGTAGTGTGAGGCATTCAAGGAGGAAATAGTGAGAGTACAGGGCAAATGTGCTCCTGTAAAGACAAAGGCAGGGACCAAGTCCAGAGAACCCTGGATGTCAAGGGACATATAGGTTAGGATTAAGTAAAAAAGAGAAGCTTATGGCAGATACCCAGGGCTCAATACGGTAGAGCCCTTAGGGAAGTATAAAAAGTGCAGAGGGGAACTTAAAGGGCTGAATTTTACAGTCCCGTTTCGGTGGGGACGGGGCCGTAAAATGTGGCGAACCATTATAAATCCCATTGACTTCAGCAGGAACATAAAATCCCACTGCCATAAGATTCTGCCCAAAAAGGAAATTAGGAAAGCTAAGAGAGTGCATGAGAAAGCATTGGTGGATAGAATAAAGGAAAATCCAAAGGGGTTTTTTAAATATATAAGGAGCAAGAGAATAACTAGAGAAAGAGTAGAGCCAATAGGGACCATAGAGGTAATCTGTGTGTGGACCCGGAAGATGTGGGTGCAGTTCTCAATGAATACTTTGCATCAGTCTTCACAATGGAAAAGGATAATGCAGATATAGGCATCAGGATGGAGGACTGTGAAATATTAGAGGAAAATAACATAGAGAGGAGGTACTAGTGGGTTTAGCGGCCTTAAAAGTGGATAAACCCGTTGACCTGGATGAGATGTATCCCAGGCTGTTGAGGGAGGCAAGAGAAGAGATATCAGGGGTACTGGCAGTAATTTTCAAATCCTCTCTGGCCAGAGGACTGGAGGACTGCTAACGTTGCCCCATTATTTAAAAAGGGAGGAAGGGATAGACCAGGAAATTACAGGCCAGTCAGCCTAACCTCAGTGGTGGGGAAGTTACCAGAAAGAATTCAGAGGAACCGAATATATCTGCACTTGGAGAGACACAGATTAATCAGGGATAGTCAGCATGGATTTGTTAAGGGAAGGTTGTGTTTGACAAATTTGATCGAATTGAGGAGGTAACCAGGAGTGTTGATGAGGGTAATGTACTTGATGTAGTCTACAAGGCTTTTGATAAGGTCCCTCATGGCTGACTGGTCAAGAAAGTAGGAGCCCATGGGATCCAAGGCAAATTGGCACATTGGATCCAAAATTGGCTGAGAGGCAGGAAGCAGAGGGTGATGGTAGAGGGATGTTTCTGTGACTGGAAGTCTGTTTCCAGTGAGGTTCCGCAAGGCTCGGTGTTAGGGCCCTTGCTGTTTGTGGCACACATAAATGATTTGGACTTAAATGTAGGGGGTATGATCAAGAAGTTTGCCAATGACACAAAAATTGGTACGGTGGTAAATAGTTAGGAGAATAGCTGTAATCTGCAGGAGGGTATCAATGGACTGGTCAGGTGGGCAGAGCAGTGGCAAATGGAGTTCAACCCAGAAAACTGTGAGGTAATGCACATGGGGAGGGCTAACAAGGCAAGGGATTACACTCTGAATGATAGGACCCTGGAAGGTACTGAAGATCAGAGGGACCTTGGTTTGCATATCCATAGATATGGTGTGCATCATAGGTACATAAAGTGGTTAAGAAGTTATATGGGATACTTGCCTTTATTAGCCGAGGTGTAGAATACAAGAGCAGGGAGGTTATGCTGGAACTGTATAAAATGCTGATTCAGCCACAGCTGGAGCACTGCGTGCAGTTCTGGTCACATTATAGGAAGGATGTGATTGCACTTGAGAGGATGCAGAGGAGATTTACCAGGATGCTGCCTGGGCTGGAGGGTCTGTGCTATGAAGAAAGATTGGATAGGCTGGTGTTGTTTTCCTTGGAGCAACGAAGGTTGAGAGAGGACCTGATAGACGTGTATAAGATTATGAGGGACATAGATAAGGTAGATAGGAAGGCACTTTTTCTATTAGTAGAGGGGTCAATAACCAGAAGGCATAGATTTAAGGTAAGAGGTAGAAGGCTACCAGGGGAGTTGAGGAGAAATTTTTTCACCCAGAGGGTGGTGGGAGTCTGGTACTCACTGTCTGAAAGGATGGTTGAGTCGGAAACTCTTGTAACATTTAAGAAGTATTTAGATATGCACTTGCGTTGCCATTGCTTCCAGGGCTATGAGCCAAACACTGGAAAATGGGATTAGTGTAGTCAGATCTTTGTTGACCGATATGGACATGATGGGCCGAATGGCTTCCTTCTGTGCTGTAGATATCTATCTATGAGTCTATAAGAATGAAAGGCAATCTCATTGAAACCTCCAAAATTCTGGAGGGGGTTGATAGGGTGGACACTGAGAGATTGGTCTAGGAATCTAAAACATGGGGGCACAGTTTCAGAATAAGGGCCAATCATTTAGGACTGAGATGAGGAGAGAATTCATCAATCAAATGGTTGTGAATCTTAGGAATTCTCTACCCCAGAAGGTTGAGGATTTCTATTGTTTGAATCCATTTGAAGCTGGGATGGACAGATCTTTGGTCTCTCAGGGAATTAAAAGATAGGGGAACTGGCAGGGAAAATGGAGTTGAGGCCCAAAATCAGCAATGATTGGAATGAATGGTGGAGCAGGTTCAATGGGCTGTGTGGTCCACTCCTGCTCCTATTTCTTATAGTCTGAAGAGTTGGAATTATGCCTGTAATTAAAGGAGGGAATGCAGCTTTATGAATCCTGTGGTACGCAGTCTCAGAAGAAGTGATTGAACCATTGGGAGTTGAGCTGCAATTCAAGCAGTCCAAGTCAGAGTGGCTTTTGAGGGATTTCAGATGCTAGATCTTTAAAAAGGAGGACATGAAGTCACCCGTGAGAGAGTTTTAATGAGATTTTGTGACTCACAGTGGTCCCTGACGCCTGGGTAGTTTGTTGAGAAACCCATGGGATCTGTCTTGGTTGCATCTGCTATTTATTTTGCAGTATGGTATGTTCAACCACAATTGCTTCTTTCTCTTTCTGTCTGTGTATCTCGTTCCATTTTCATTTACTTGACTCTGTTCTTACAGATAGCACCTCCAACTTTGACTACGAACTCCACTTAATGGTTGGAACTGAGGCACCAATTGATTTGTTGAAATCAAAGTCACTGACATTTGGATCTACTGGTGGATTCTGTAATACCTACGAACTTTCAGTTACTTTTTGACTTTCAGTTTGATCCTGACTTTTACTTTGGATTTTTGGCTGAATTTAGAATGTACGAAGTTTATTATGCTCTAGCTTTGTCAGATTTCATCTTACAAGCAAATAATCCAGATAACATTGGCAGAGTCTCCCTCTAATCTTCACTAGATATGTGAATGCACCGAGTCTCTATTCAACAACTCCAATTACATACTTCTCCTTATCACCTCAGCGGTTTTTCACCATGACCTTCGAAATAGCACTAAACACTCTAAACTTCATACCTCGTCTATCATGATACATCTTCATTTTGTCTTGCTTATCTCTTAATTCACTGTTGACTTAGCCTTAAGCAAACTAAACGTTGTCCTAGGAATGTGTTTAAACACTAACTCAAGGTGAGCAACATTGTAGATTGTGGGTTATTCTGTAATAGAACAGAGAATTGTCTAGGCTATGTTGAAGAGAAACATGGAAATTACTGCCAGCTTGTCACCTGGGGAATACTTCTGAAAATACCTCTTTACAGTCTGTATGCTTTGTCCTGCAGCTTTATTTAATGCTGGGTGACATGGTGGTATTAGGGTGTGTTTGACTCCATTCTTATTCAGAAATATTTCAAACCCTCTGACATAAACTGTAGACCATTATCTGATGCCCACACTTCTGGCAAACTATAAATTGTGCACTAACCTCAAAACCTTAACAGTTATGGCACTTGTGACATTGGGCATAGACTCAACATTTACCTGGGCAGATCCATCTGCTTTTTGAACTGCCTCAATATGTGTGGCCCATTCATTGCTCTTCATCTTCTTAAATTCCCCTATTCTTTCTAAGTTATTCAGCCCTTATTGCTTCTAACTGTATATAAGGCATTGGCCTAGCCTTGAAAAATGTCAACTGTACATTGTCCTTTATCTTGACTTCAGCCTTGTGAGGCCTAATTTTGTCATTTGGTCTTCCTTGCTCGGAGGTTACTTTGTGCTCTTTCAGCATTTCCTCAATGTCAAACTTATTCTTACTTAACAAAAACAGAATTACCTGGAAAAACTCAGCAGGTCTGGCAGCATCGGCGGAGAAGAAATCAGTCAACGTTTCGAGCCTTCATGGCCCTTCGGCAGAACTGAAGCATAGTTAGAAGAAGGGAGAAATATAAATTGGTTTAAGGTGGGTGGGGGTGGGGGGGTGGGGGGGGGGAGCGAGAGACACATTGAGGGTGTGGTGATTGTGGAGATGAGCAGATAATCAAAAGATGTCACAGACAAAAGGGTCAAAGAGGTGTCGAAGGTGGTGACATTTGTCTGAGAAAAGTGCTAATTAAGAATGGAAGACAGGATATTCAAAGTACAGCTCTAGTGGGGGTGGGGTGGAAAGACTAACAAGGTTTTAGTTTAGATTTAAAAATAATGGAAATAGGTGGGGAAAGAAGAATCTATATAAATTATTGAAAAAATAGGGGGGGTGGGGGGGGGAAGAAACGGGGTGGGGATGGGGGGAGGGGGAGTTTAAGATCTAAAGTTGTTGAATTCAATATTCAGCCCAGAAGACTGTAAAGTGCCTAGTCGGAAGATGAGGTGCTGTTCCTCCAGTTTGTGTTGGGCTTCACTGGAACAATGCAGCAAGCCAAGGACAGACATGTGGGCAAGAGAATAGGGTGGAGTGTTAAAATGGCAAGCGACAGGGAGGTTTGGGTCTTTCTTGCGGACAGACCGCAGGTGTTCCGCAAAACGGTCGCCCAGTTTGCGTTTGGTCTCTCCAATGTAGAGGAGACCGCATTGGGAGCAACGAATGCAGTAGACTAAGTTAGGGGAAATGCAAGTGAAATGCTGCTTCACTTGAAAGGAGTGTTTGGGCCCTTGGACGGTGAGGAGAGAGGAAGTGAAGGGGCAGGTGTTGCGTCTTCTGCGTGGGCATGGGGAGGTGCCATAAGTGGGGGTTGAGGAGTAGGGGGGGATGGAGGAGTGGACCAGGGTGTCCCGGAGGGAACGATCCCTACGGAATGCCGTCAGGGGGGGTGAAGGGAAGATGTGTTTGGTGGTGGCATCATGCATCTGGGACCCTCCACCCCTGCTTGTCCCTCCGTCCTCACCCCATCTTCCAATCCCAGCCCCAGCCGCGTATTCACTATACCCCCTGACCTTTCCCTCTCCGATGCTGAACGTTCAGTGCTCAGCAAAGGACTTAGTTTCATACCCTTACGCCCTCATCTCAATGAATTTCGGGCTCGGCATGATGCTGAACTCTTCTTCCGCCGTCTTCGTCTCCGTGCTCACTTCTTTGGGCAGGAGTCCTCTCCCCGCTCACAGGATCCTTTCACCCACCTCCAATATTCTCCCTCCACTTGGACCCCTCCCTCTGGATTCTTACCTTCTCTTGATCTTTTCATTGAGAACTGTCGGCGTGACATTAGCCGTCTCAATTTCTCTGCTCCTCTCACCCATTCTAATCTGTCTCTCTCTGAACTCACTGCACTCCGTTCTCTCAGGTCCAACCCCAACATTGTCATCAAACCCGCTGACAAGGGTGGTACTGTTGTTGTCTGGCGCATTGACCTCTACCTCGCGGAGGCTGAGCGTCAACTCGCAGACATTTCCTCCTACCTCTCCCTGGACCATGACCCCACCACAGAACATCAAGCCATTGTTTCCAGGACTGTCACTGACCTCATCTCCTCTGGAGATCTTCCTCCCACAGCTTCCAACTTGATAGTCGCCCAACCTCGGACGGCCCGCTTCTACCTCCTACCCAAAATCCACAAACAGAACTGTCCTGGCAGACCGATCGTGTCAGCCTGTTCCTGCCCCACGGAACTCATTTCTCGTTATCTTGACTCCCTTCTCTCTCCCCTTGTCCAGTCCCTTCCCACCTACATCCGTGATTCCTCTGACACCTTACGTCACATCAACAATTTCCAGTTCCCTGGCCCCAACCGCTTCCTCTTCACCATGGATGTCCAATCCCTCTACACCTCCATCCCCCACCAGGATGGTCTGAGGGCCCTTAGCTTCTTCCTTGAACAGAGGCCCCAACAATCCCCATCCACCACTACTCTCCTCCGTCTGGCTGAACTTGTTCTCACACTGAACAATTTCTCCTTTAACTCCTCTCACTTCCTCCAAATAAAAGGTGTGGCTATGGGTACCCGCATGGGCCCCAGCTATGCCTGTCTCTTTATGGGGTATGTGGAACATTCCTTGTTCCAGTCCTACTCTGGCCCCCTCCCACAACTCTTTCTCCGGTACATCGATGATTACTTCGGTGCTGCTTCATGCTCTCGTCGGGACCTGGAAAAATTTATTAATTTTGCTTCCAATCTCCACCCCTCCATCATCTTCACATGGTCCATCTCTGACACTTCTCTTCCCTTCCTTGACCTCTCTGTCTCAATTTCTGATGATAGACTGTCCACCAATATCCATTACAAGCCTACCGACTCCCACAGCTACCTCGACTACAGCTCCTCACACCCAGCTTCTTGTAAAGACTCCATCCCATTCTCTCAGTTCCTTCGCCTCCGTCGCATCTGTTCTGATGACGCTACCTTCAAAAACAGCTCCTCTGACATGTCCTCCTTCTTCCTTAACCGAGGTTTTCCATCCACGGTCGTTGACAGGGCCCTCCACCGTGTCCGGCCCATATCCCGCGCATCCTCCCTCACGCCTTCTCCTCCTTCCCAGAAACGTGATAGGGTCTCCCTTGTCCTCACTTATCACTCCACCAGCCTCCGCATTCAAAGGATCATCCTCCGCCATTTCCGCCAACTCCAGCATGATGCCACCACCAAACACATCTTCCCTTCACCCCCCCGACGGCATTCCGTAGGGATCGTTCCCTCCGGGACACCCTGGTCCACTCCTCCATCACCCCCTACTCCTCAACCCCCACTTATGGCACCTCCCCATGCCCATGCAGAAGATGCAACACCTGCCCCTTCACTTCCTCTCTCCTCACCGTCCAAGGGCCCAAACACTCCTTTCAAGTGAAGCAGCATTTCACTTGCATTTCCCCTAACTTAGTCTACTGCATTCGTTGCTCCCAATGCGGTCTCCTCTACATTGGAGAGACCAAACGCAAACTGGGCGACCGTTTTGCGGAACACCTGCGGTCTGTCCGCAAGAAAGACCCAAACCTCCCTGTCGCTTGCCATTTTAACACTCCACCCTGTTCTCTTGCCCACATGTCTGTCCTTGGCTTGCTGCATTGTTCCAGTGAAGCCCAACGCAAACTGGAGGAACAGCACCTCATCTTCCGACTAGGCACTTTACAGTCTTCTGGGCTGAATATTGAATTCAACAACTTTAGATCTTAAACTCCCCCTCCCCCCATCCCCACCCCGTTTCTTCCCCCCCCCACCCTCCCTATTTTTTCAATAATTTATATAGATTCTTCTTTCCCCACCTATTTCCATTATTTTTAAATCTAAACTAAAACCTTGTTAGTCTTTCCACCCCACCCCCACTAGAGCTGTACTTTGAATATCCTGTCTTCCATTCTTAATTAGCACTTTTCTCAGACAAATGTCACCACCTTCGACACCTCTTTGACCCTTTTGTCTGTGACATCTTTTGATTATCTGCTCATCTCCACAATCACCACACCCTCAATGTGTCTCTCCCCCCACCCCGCCCCACCCACCTTAAACCAATTTATATTTCTCCCTTCTTCTAACTATGCTTCAGTTCTGCCGAAGGGCCATGAAGGCTCGAAACGTTGACTGATTTCTTCTCCGCCGATGCTGCCAGACCTGCTGAGTTTTTCCAGGTAATTCTGTTTTTGTTTTGGATTTCCAGCATCCGCAGTAGCTTTTAGCTTTTTGTTTTTATTCTTACTTACCCTTACTGTAAATAAATTGACCCAGTTTAACCGCCTTTTCTTAAGCCAATTCCTTCCCACCAGGAAGACTTTGTTCCCACCTGTACAGGGTATTGGTGAGGCCGCTCCCGGAGTACTGTGTACAGTTTTGGTCCCTGTATTTAAGAAAGGATATATTGGCATTGGAGGCAATTCAAAAGAGATTCACTAGGCTGATTCCTGGGATGAAGGGGTTGACTTATCAAGAGCGACTAAACGGGTTAGGCCTTTATTCATTAGAGTTTAGAAGAATGAGGGATATTGAAATGTACAAGATTCTGAGGAGGCTTGACAGAGTAGATGTTGAGAAGATGTTTCCACTAGTGGGTGAATCTCGAACTAGGGGATATAGTTACAGAATAAGGGAACACTCATTTAAAACTGAGATGCAAAGGAATTTCTTCTCTCAGAGGGTAGTGAATGTCTGGAATTCTCTACCCCAGAGAGTTGTGGAGGCTAGATCACTGCAAGTATTTAAAGAGATTTTTGAAATATCGGGGAGTTGAGGGTTATGAGGAGCTGGCACGAAAGAGGAGTTGAGGCCTGGGGCAGATCAGCTATGATCTTATTGAATGGTGGGGCAGCCTTTAGGGGCCAAATGGCCTACTCCTGTTCCTACTTCTTATGTTCTTACTACTTCCAATGGTAAGTAAGGAAATTTAGACAGATTGAGTGACTGGTCAAATACATGGCAGATGTGAAGTTATCTACTTTGGTAGGAAAAACAGGTTGGCAGAGTATTATTTAAATGGTGCTAGATTTGGAAATGTTGATGTACAAAGGGACCTGGGTGTCCTTGTACACCAACCATACAGGTGCAGCAAGCAGTTAAGAAGGTAAATGGTATGTTGGCCTTCATTGCAAGAGGACTTGAGTACAGGAGCAAGAATGTCTTACTGTAGCTGTACAGGGCCTCGGTGAGACCACACCTGAAGTATTGTTTGAAGTTTTGGTCTCCTTAACTAAGAAAGGATATAATTATCATAGGGGGAGTGCAGCGAATGTTCACCTGACTGATTCCTGGGATGGCAGGATAGCTGTATGAGGAGACACTCAGTTGACTAGGCCTTTATTCACTGGAGTTTAGAAGAATGAGAGGAGATCTCATTGAAACCCATAAAATTCTGACAGGGCTGGACAGATTGGATGCAGGGATGATATCTCCTCTGGCTGGCGGGCCTAGAACAAGGGGTCATAGTCTCAGGATATGGGGTAGACCATTTAGGACTGAGATGATGAGAAACTTCTTTACTCAGAGGATGGTGAACCTGTGGAATTCTCTACCACAGAAGGCTGTGGAGGCCAAGTCACTGAATAATTTAAGAAGGATAGATTTCTAAACTCCAAAGGCATCAAGGGAAGAGAACAGGCATATGGTGTTGAGATAGAGGATCGGCCATGATCATATTGAATGGCAGAGCAGGCTCAAAGGGCCAAATGACCTATTCCTGCTCCTATTTTCCATGTTTCTATGTAATAGGATGTATCATCATATTCCACTCTAGCACTAGCGTCACCCAAGATGGGAATGCTGTTATTGGAATAACTAGTCAGTTTCGTACCAGTTTTGCATTAGGGAATGTGATTTAGATTCCGTATCTTCTTTTTCCAAGATAACAAGATAATACGGCCCTAGCCGTATCAATGATGATGGTAAGTTGTGATTCTCGAACTTTCATTTCTATTGTGGGCTTTTTCTCTCATCTTCCAGGTGCTGTTTCTTCTTGTTTTTTGAGTATAACTCTTGATCTCTTGCTCGATAACATCAAATCCTGTTAGAACAAGTCAAGGATTTCCAGACTCCTGAATTAGCTTTAGATCTATCAACATCAAAGGCTGTGACCTGGAGCTTTACCACAGCCTGGAACAGTTTTCTTTCCTCTGTTCCTGCATGCCTTCTGGGTATGACTGACTTTCCCACAGGCGTAGCACTTTGATCGAAAATGGTTGGTAGCTACCATGGCAACTGCAGTATCTACATTTCTGACTCTGAGACTGTGAACTTGACTGCTGTGGTCTGGATCCTACAGAAATCGGGTGGACCGCCCCTGTTAGCTCAGGAGGAGAACTCCCTTGCACTTTACAACTATCCCTTCCTGTCATTTCCATGGCCATTGCCTCATGGCAAGCCTCCTTCCGCGTAAGTTTTTTGCCTTTGCTCAAAAGCTTGGCCTAGATTTTATCGTTCTTTAGGCCTCCTGTAAATGTGCCTCTAAAGCTGATTTCCAAGCCCACAGTGATGAGCGAGTTTCTTTAATTTGAGAATGTAATCTGTAACAGTCTCATTTGACATATGTTTCCTTTCACAGGATGTAATTCTCAGTGCAGTCTCATAATGTTGTGTCATAATGAGTCCAGAATCTCTTTAATTTAAGAACTATCCATAGTACCGGGATCTAATCAGTGGGTATCGCCTCAAAAGCATCTGGCCCCATCATGGGTGAGAAAAGCATTCACTTTATCCTCATCTCAATGACCCATTCACAAACACCCAGACAGCCTATGTATTCAACTGTGTGTGGAACAAGCCATTAGGTGCAATCATTTTAAGCAATAAAGCCTGGCTAAGAAGGGAACCCTTCCAGCCATCATCTAATCATATCTAAACCATGGACCTGGAATCAACTTGCTATAACCATGTTTGGGTGACTGGCCAGTTGGTGAGAGGGATCATGTGGTGAACCCAACTAATTCTCTTTTGTGTCTTACAAAACTGTTTTCCTCAAGGCCACAGAACAGAAGAAGAAAGATGCAGGAGAAGCCGGACCCTGAGTGGACATTCTCTCTTTCTCCTTCCATCCTGCAAGCTTGAGCCCTGCATGTTGTTTGACCAACCCCGGGTCTATCCCGGGTAGCACCCAAAAAAGCAACACTGCAGCTGCTGACACCAGGAGACCAACTGTCAATATCTTTAAATTGACACAGAATTTCCTGTCACAGAATTCAGAAAGACATCTGGCCCAGTCTCAAACCATTCAAGACATCAATCTATCGAATCTGTATAGAACTAACTTTTTTGGATTTTTAAAAACTGCTTAATCTTTCCTCCAACTTTGTAACTTACATGTGTGTTTTGTGTGTGTGTATGTGTGTGAACTCTTGAGTACGTGTATGAGAGTCAGAGCATCTTCATTATTTTTATTTAGATTGGATGTTAAGTACAATCAACACTATTCTCATTTTTCTTAACTAACAAGAAAACCTGTGTGTGTGTGTGTATACAGTCACAGCACTGAACCAGTTAAACATTCACTGAATTGGCAAATAATAAAATAAAATAAATAAATAGAATTTTAAAAAGCCTGTTGTGGTCAAAACAGGAATAGGAAAAGAGGGGAGCCATTCTACCCCATTCTCACCTGCATGGCTCCCAGTAGCTTAGTGCGAAGACTCATCAGTTTGGTGGAATTTTCATTGGTGTCACTGACCAAATGAGGAAACAAAATACTGATACAGAATATCAAATCTATCCATTCAGCAATATAAATAAGCAGCTCAAAGTCAGCTAAGATAAAAACAAGAATCTCCAGGTGGTGGAATTCTAAAACCATCACAGAAAATGCTGAAACAACACAGCAGATCAATCTGCAACTGTGGGGGAAGCAGAATGGTTTAGATTTCAGAATACAAAACTCAGTCAACCAAAGCCACTAAGAAGCAAAACTAGAATTCACTCTAGGATTAATTGTACTTGGTACATAACATTGCAACAAAGCTTTGCTCAAGGCTTTGCTTCTTAATCAAGATTCTTTAAAGTGGTTGCTGAACTTATGAGTTACTTAAAATATTTAAATAAAATCACCAACTATTGTAGGTAAGTGAACAGATAAAAGCAAAGTAGAAGATGCTGCAAACTTCATTAAACAGGGCCCGTTTAAGTATTACATTTTTCTAAATAATTTACTGTTGAATTACATATGCTCAGCAGGGGGTTACCCTGATCTGGCATAGAATACTAATAGCTGCTTAATAGAGTCCTAGGGAATGAAAAGGCATTGGTGGCAGCAGACACCAACTGACTAGATACTAAATCTTGCAGGTATAGGATCTTGCCTCATATATTTTCTTGATTACAGCTGTAAATCCCTGCCGTAAACACCCTGAGGAACTTACAGTCAGGACTCTGCACTTACTGACCAATATCTAACTAGGCTAAAATATAATACAGGTGTCTAACAAGAACAATAACAACATGTATGTAAAGAGCATCTTTGATGCAGTAAAATATCCTTGAAGAAATCATTCACAAAAGAATTATTAAACAAAACTTTGACACCTAACCACATAAAGGGATATTAGAACCGATGACCAAAATCTTGGACAAAGTGGTAGCCTTTAAGGAGTGTCTTAAAGGAGGAAAGAGAAGCAGAAAGATTTTGAGGGGGAATTTGAGAGTTTATGTATGAAGCAGCTGAAGACACGGCTGCCAACAGTGGAATAATTAAAATCTGATGCGCAGGAGGTCAAAATTAGTGCAGTACAAATATCTCGCGAGGTTGTGGGACTGGGGATTACAGAGTTCGGGAGGGGCAAGGAGCTGGAGGGATTTGAAAACAAGGATGAGAATTTTAAAATTGCATTGTTGCTTAACCAGGAGCCAATGTAGGTCAGTGAGTACAGGGGTGATGAATAAACAAATTGACATGAGTTAGGATATAGGCAGCAGAGTTTGGATCACTTCCAGTTTATGGAAGATGGAACACCAACCAGGAATGCATTGGAGTTGTCAAGTCTACGGGTAACAAAAACGTGGATGATGGTTTAAGCAACAGATGAGCTGAGGCAGAGGTGGTATTGAGCGATGTTACAGAGTTGAAAATAGGCAGTCTTAGTGATGAAACGGACATATGATCAAAACTCACTTGAGGGTCAAACATAACAGCAAGATTGCAAACAGCCTTAGACAGTTGTCAGGGCGAGGGATGGAGTCAATGGCTAGGAAGCAGAGTTGTGAAAGGTACTGAAGACAACGGTCTGAATTTTACTGTGGGTATCAGGATCCTGATGTCACAGCAAAAAGCAGGTTCCAAGCCTGCACTTGCTGGCTCAACAATTTTAGCATAGACAAACTCCTAAGTGACTGCCTCACGGGGAAGATGCCCACTGCTGAGGCATGCAGGAGACCGCGGGATCTCGGGACAGGTAAGTTGAAATGATGAAACATTCAGGTGTCCTCCTCTGGGGAGATCATTGAGGGTGTGAGGGCTGCCTTCCCTGCCAGTGGCCCCAGCTTTGCACCATCGAGCCTCTGGCCTTTAAGCTGGTGTCCACTCCAATTGCAAGTTGGAGGGCGTGATCGTGCTGCTGTCTGGAAAATGCAGGTGGCTCCATGAAGTGGCCCTTTATTGGGCCTGTAATTATGGGAAGCTGGCAGCCAATCCACATCTCAATCTGCTGCTGGGAAGATGCCCCAGTGGCAGGACTGCATTAGGGAGCCATCCCAATGCAGTCCCCTGCTATTTTACTGGTTTTCCTGCCTCAGCCCACCATGCAGGGCCTGGTAAAGTTCTGCCCAATGGCTTCACTCTTTCCAAAATTTAATTGGAGAAAATTACTACTCATCTAGAAAAATTAGACTCTGGGCCCACTGGACACTTTGAGAAAAAAATGATAGAAGTCCACAAATACCTCATAATTGTTAATTTGGTGACGGGCTAGTTCACAAGTGCCACATTGTCTTCAATCATTTGTCACTCATGGGCAGCAATCAACGCTTGGGAAACCTGATGGGAATTCCCAAAAATGTTTTTAAATTTAACATTTTATAACTTGTAGGCAGATGATAATATGCCACTTTCACTGGTCTTTGAATTATGAATTTATTTTATTCATGTGTGGGGAATGGGAGTTGCTGGTAGGCTAGCATTTATTGCCCATCCCTAATTGCCCTTGAGAAGATGGTGGTAAGCTGCCTTCTTGAACCGCTGCAGTCCATGTGGTGTAAGTACACCCTTAGCGGTTGTATCCAGTGTCTTGGACCAGTGTATTGTGGTGTACTGGAACAGCTTGGCTAGGGGCACAGCAAGTTCTGGAGCACAAGTGCTCAGTACTATTTCCGGAATATTGTCAGGGCCCATAGCCTTTGCACCATCCAGGGCCATCAGCCCTTTCTTGATATCAAGAGGAGTGAAGTGAATTGGCTGAAGAGTGGCATCTGTGATGCTGGGGACATTCAGAGGAGGCCGAGATGGATCATCCACTTGGCACATCTGGCTGAATATTGTAGCAAATGCTTCAGCCTTATCTTTTGCACTGATGTGCTGGGCTCCTCCATCATTGAGGATAGGGATATTTGTGGAGCCTCCTCCTCTAGTGAGTTGTTTAATTGTCCATCACCATTCATGACAGAATGTGGCACAACTGCAGATCTCGGATCTGATCTATTGGTTGTGGGATCGCTTAGCTCTGCCTATCACTTGCTGCTTATGCTGTTTGGCACGCAAGTAGTCCTATGTTATAGCTTCACCAGGTTGACACCTCATTTTTAGGTATGCCTGAGTGTTGCTCCTGGCATGCCCTCCTGCACTCTTCAGTGAATCAGGGCTGATCGCCTGGCTTGATAATAATGGTTGAGTGGAGGATATGCCGGGCCGTGAGGTTACAGATTGTGTTCAAGTACAATTCTGCTGCCACTGATGGCCCACAGTGCCTCATGGATACCCAATCTTGAGTTGCTAGATCTGTTCGAAATCTATCCTATTTAGCACGGTGGTAGTTCCACACAACATGATGGAGAGTATCCTCAATGAGAACATGGGACTTCATCTCCACAATGACTGTACGGTGGTCACTCCTACCGATACATGTGTGGCAGGCAGGTTGGTGAGGATGAAGTCAAGTATGTTTTTCCCTCTTGAAACAGGCTCGAAATGTTAACCCTGTTTTTCTCTCCACAGATGCTGTTAGACCTGCTGAGTTTTTCCAGCATTTTCTGTTTCTGTTTCAGATTTCCACTATCCGCAGTATTTTGCTTTTATCTTAATGTTTTCCCTCTTGTTGGTTCCCTCACCACCTGCTGCAGACCCAGTCGAGCAGCTATGTCCTTTAGTCACATGTCTGGAGTCACATGTAGGCCAGACCGGGTATGGATGGCAGCTTTCTTCCCTAAAGGACATTAGTGAACTGTTATGGTCCCCAGCTGAGGTTGCCACTGGACAAGCCTAATCCAAGGGTGGAAGCCAGCTTGATAGATCCTAACTTTTATTTGTTTGTTTATATACGTGGAGAGGGGCCACTGAACAGAGTCACTGGAGTCAGCTGATGAACTTTTAAAAAAAGAATAAAACATTTATTCAACAAGATGAACTCCTATAATATAATATAATCCTATAATACAATACTCCTTCACTCACAACTATACCTTTACAGATATACACAGATTTGTAAGGATGACACAAGTTACAAAAGCTATCTTGTTACTCATGTCCAAAGTAAGTACACAGTTCATGTAAACCAATCGGCAACCTGTGGTCAGACATACCACACTCTGAAACCAAGCGACAGATGCCTCCCCAGACAGGTGCTATGGATCTCTCCTCAACTCCCCCAGATGCTTGTTACACCATGAGCCAACCGGTCTCACTGCACTCCGTCTTTCACATGAGGGTTTCCAATCTCCACTCTCCAAGACCTCACCTTGGAATCTTCTCCCAAACCGACCTTTTCTCTCAGACACTGAAAGGGGTCACCTCCAGGGTTTTGAACTCTCCTTCCAATGTTCCTCTTCCCTGGGTCACCACATGCATTCAAGCTGCCTTCCATGCCCTCTCTCTCTCTCTGACTGAGCCGGCAACAGTACACAGCTGCTTCATATGCCCATAGCAAAGAGTTACTGACCTTCAGTTGTCTCTTTGGACCTTCTTGCCTCTTACAAGTTGTCCTTGCTTTAACTTTGCTTTCTGCAGCTTTTGTCTCTTTAAATCTGAAGCTTGGAGCCTTTCTCTCTTCCCCTTACTCTTAACTTCACTTAACAGAACCCTTTCCAGGTTCCTCTCCTTCTTTTGACTCGAAGGTCTGCTTGGGATTTTCCCTTGTTTCTATTACATTCCTTTGACCTTGGGACCTGTTAGTTTGCTTGGGAGATCTCTCTCACTCTGCAGTTCCCTCTCCCAGTGTTCAGTCTCTCTGGAGTCCTGCCTTCAAACAGAACTCAAAATTGCTGTTTCTAGTTTCTTCTGTGTGTATCTGTGGGAGGGACCTGCCTCTCTGGACCCCTGTTGCTAGGCAACAGCCCAATTTTTTTACTCTTTTCTTTGCTCAACTTCTCTAACTGTTGTAAAACACATGAGAAATGCAGGCACCTTTTAAAGTGAAACTAAAACTCATCTTGACCTTTTCTTAACACGTAGATACAGAAATACAAATCAAACTTAAACGTTAAAACTAAAACTCATTCCTAACACCCACAAATACAACTTACTTAAACTACCCTTATTTCCTAATAGAACCAGATAGATTTTTATGACAATCAACAATGGTTTCTTGGTCATCATTAGACTTTTAATTCCAGATATTTATGGGATTCAAACCCAGGTCCCCAGAGCCATTACCTTGGGTCCTGGATTACTGGTCTAGTGACAATATCACTATGCAACCACCTCAAAAGCAGTTGGATTTATATGCATTGCATGGTCACACAGGTAAACTCGCATCTCACTTTGTGACTTTATTCTCCACAGTAAAACTCTACAGCATCTCTGGAGTGCCAACTGTACCAGGGGAAAGCATATTTTATCATTTTTTTTATATCAAAGCCAGATTTTCCTGTCAAAATAATGGTGGTATTCATGGTACTCACCATTATCTCTGTGCAAATGGCACAGCAACAATCAGGCAAAGGACAGATGTATTGTTCAGCTCAAAAATGCAAATATTGCTGTTCCGGTTGCGTTGATCTGACATTAGCTTCACAAAAACAGCATCTCACTATCTCCTCACCATTGAAATGCATTGAATGGCTTAAAATTGCTGTGTTTGCACAGTAAGTTAAATCTTGGCCATTCCAGTGTAAATATCCATTTAACAATGTGATAACTTTAATTAATTCCAATCAAATTCTCTGGCATTGCATAGAAACTGTTACAAGCCTGGAGTCCCATTCCTTCAGGCTTTAATTATTGGAGATCTTAAAAGTATCCAATTTAAAATTACCGTTCTAAAATAAGAAATCATAGTTGTCTTATTTTATCTCTCTCTGTTGAGCCAATTTTTCTTCCCCTTTCTTTATTTCTCCTTCTGTACCTGATTTGACATTAAATTCATCCCTTCTAATATAAACTTCCTTCTCAGATCTTGTGATGTTAACTTCACAATCCTCCAATTAGATTGGTTAGGAAGGTACGTTGTTGCTTGCACTGTTCTCCCGGGACCCAGATGTCACATTTCCCTCACTGTAATGTTACTAGCTCATATTATCAGCAACTTGCTACACAAAAGATTTGAAAATGTAAGCGTGCAAGGATCAGTCTAACTAAAGACAAACACTTCCATATTCACCACTACATCAAAATTTGGAACAATGAAAATCAGTGATGTGCAGAAGGCCAGAAGTAGAGGCGTATAAGATCTCAGAGGATTGGAGGACTGAAAGAGGCTAAAGAGATAGTGAAGGGCAAATAAATCAGTTATCATAATCTATTGCATATAGACATTGTAACTTAAATAAAGCTCAAGGGATTCCAAGTGCTGTTTTATCAAGATGAAGCCCCTTTAACTACATGGGTCAAACTCTGCCATTACAGGGCAAGACTTGCACTCACACAGCATGTCACAGTGGCAGCAGTGTGCACCGTCTACAAAATGCACTGTAGGAACTCAGCAAGGCTCCTTAGACGGCACCTTCCAAACCCACAACTGCTACCATCTAGAAGGACAAGGGCAGCAGATACATGGGAACACCACCACCTGAAAGTTCCCCTCCAAGCCACTCACCATCCTGACTTGGAACTATATCGCTGTTCCTTCACTGTCGCTGGGTCAAAATCCTGGAACTCCCTCCCTAACAGCACTGTGGTTGTACCTACACCACATGGATTGCAGCAGTTCAAGAAGGCAGCTTACCACCACCTTCTCAAGGGCAATTAGGGATGGCCAATTAATGCTGGCCTAGCCAGTGATGCCCACATCCCATGAACAAATAAAAAACCCTCTTCTTTGATTGCATTCTAATCATTATAACCTAAATATAGACCAAGGATTTGCCAAACACTGTCTTTAACTGCTATTTTTAACCGTACAGATCTCATTGTCATTGTGACAACACAGGGCAAGCCTTACCCTCACATTGTGAATCGCAGTGGGATCGGACATCACCATTGGTTGGTTAATTGATTATATTTGAAGCAGGAAACTGCTCAACCAGTTAATTGAAGGAAATGGAGATTCACTGACTCTGACTAACTGATTGATCTAAGAGTCAGGAAGAAGATCTAAACAATACTGCTTTGTGAAGGGGATATGAAGAATGGATCTCACCAGCTAGCTAATATTTGGAATTTTGTTGCCATAGCAGCCGTAGCATCTGTAGTCCTAGCTTGTTCCAGCACAGGCTTGATGGGCCAAATGGTCTTCTGTTCTGTACAACTCTACGCTTCTGAGTGGGATTTTCTCACTCAGCTAATTTAAGTGTGAGGTGGTGAGGGTATTGGAGAAATGAAGGATTGAGATGGCAGTCACATTGATCAGGGTCTCAGCAGCTGTGGGGCCAGGACTGTGCTTCTGTAAGGAAACGTCTTAAGCTCGATTAAGCGATTTCTCGTGGTTCAGGCTAAAGTATTGACAAGCACAAGTTTATTACTCAGACATCAATAGTATAGTAACTTGACAGTTATACATATTACTGACACAACCTAGTTCCTTCAAACTCAAGGTGATCAGGCTTGGCTTCTGTAGGTTAGACTTCTGACTGTCCTGGCAGTTTAACTCAAAAATCCTGTTACTTGTTCTTAAGTCTTCCTCTTAATGTGAGTCCTCTCACATGATATTCAGAATTTACATTGAAGTGAGGTCCCTTCTCGTCAAACCCCCAGATGCCGACATAATGGCCATCTTAATAGTTTGTTTGTTAATCAGTTTAACCTGATGTCTGGCAATATAAAATGACAGCAGAAGCCTTGAGCATCTCAGTGATGCCTGGCTGGATGTATGGAAACTCTGCTGTTCCAACTAACTTCCAGTAATAACACAGATTAACTTTGATGGGACACAAAGCAAATTCCAGCAACTTTTTAACCTGTTCAGGAAAACAACAGGAGGAACACAAATCACAATTTCACAGTCACAACATCTCAGCCTGCTCACACATCAGCATCAAATGATTTTACTGAACTACAAGACACAAAATGAATTAAATTGTAATTGAACATTTTACCTTCAAATTCGGACACATACAGCCAGCAGAGTAGGAAAGAATAGATGTGTTGGAGAAGGCGAGAAGACATTGACAGAGTAAGAGGTGGAGATGAGGGGGTAGATAAAGAGAAATATGAAAGAGAGACAGGTGCAAAGAATATGAAGAGAGCTCAAGGAGGGAGTTGGGAAAATCTTCATAAGATGGAGGGGCTCTCATAGAGGCAGCAGCTGCTGCAGCAAATAGGTCCTGTACTGAATCCTTCTATTCCGTCAAGCTGCAGGCAGTAACTGAAACACAGAAAGTGCTGTATTCTGATGTGGGGGTGGAATGGGGCTGGGTGGGGGGGGTGGATGAACACTGAAGGCGTCAGAAAGCTTCACTTGTGCCAGTATTCCTGGTTCACCTGATGGCACTGCAGCCATTTGAGACCTTCTCTCTGGTTCTGAAGAAGGTGTCAATTGTCCAACACCAGAACGGGCAGAACTTTCTGCCTTTGCCACTCAGATGGCACCAGATTTTGTTGCCAAAAACATAACAAGAGAAGAATCAAGTTGATAAGTTTTGCATCTAGAATCTGCATTAAATATTTACAGGTTAAATGGTTTACGAGGGAACATGTAAAATCCAATCGGTGGCCTTTCTGTCGCCTACCCACCCACCCCTGACCTGTCTGAAACTTTATGGGGGGGTTGGGGGTGGTGTCGGGGTGGTGGCTGCCCACCCTTAGGCCTATTGAGGCCTTTAAGTGGCCAATTAATGGCACATCCTGCACCCACCAGTATTTTACCTGCAAGGAGTAGGGCTGCACCATGCAAAAAGCCTGGCACCTTGTCGGACAAGGAGGGAAAACCTCCTTTGCTGGCCCACCGGGCGCATCTTCATATCCCCGCCAAAGTTCGCCTCCCCTTGAAACCCACCCCGGCTTCTTGAAACCACCCCCCACCCGCCTCATCCATTCACTGAGAAGCTCAACCCTGCACTTACCTGGGCTCCTCGGTGTGGAGGGACCGCCTGTAGTATCAGCAGTGAACACCACTCTGACTGGCCTTGGTAAGATGACATAGCTGTTGGTCATCTGATTGACTGGCAGCTTTCAAAGGTGGTGATTCCTCCCGGGAAAGGAGCCAAAGTCTCTCTTTAAAGCAATTAAGGCTACTCCCGGTGTTAAATTATTGCAGTGCAGCTGTTGGTACTGTGGGCATGCTCTCCCCCAACTTCTTAGCTGGGGAAGGGTGCAAGTCATGGCACCCCGTAAAATTCAGCCCCATAAAACCAAATAGAATTAAAACAAGAGCAAGCACGTCCTCACTCTATTGTTCTGTATTCCATGTAGTTTTCAGTGCCAATTCTATAGCTTCTAATTAGCTCTTTGAGAAGTCAGGAAGTGAGTTAGTCACTGCAAAGTCTCTGACCTACTCCCATGGCCAAACTGTTTACATGATTGGTCCAGTTAATTTTACGACAACATCACCAAGATGTTGATGATGGGGGAAATCAGCCATAATAATGCCATTGAATATTAAACTGCGGTGGTTAGATTCTCTCCTGTTGGATAAGGTCTTGCCTAGCACTGTGTGGCATGAATGTTACTTGCCACCTTTTAGCCCAGGCTTGAATGTTGTCCAGGTCTTGCTGCATGTGGGCATGGATTTCCTCACTACCTGAGGAGTTGTGAATGGTCCTGAACATCCCAACCTCTGACCTAAAGATGGAGGGAAGGCCTTTGATGAACCAGCTGAAGATGGTTGTGTTATGACATAGCTTGAGGAACTCCTGCAGTGATGTTTTGGGACTGAGATTATTGGCCTCTAACAACCACAAACATCTTCCTTTGTGCTAGGTACAACTCCAACTAGTAGAGAGCTTTCCCCTTGACCTCCATTGACTTCAGTTTTACGCGGACTCCTTTGAACCACACTGCTCAAATTCTGCCTTGATATTTAGAGCAGTCACACTCACCTCATCTCTGATAGGCAGTTCTTATGTTAATGTTTGAACCTAGGCTGTAATGAGGTCTGAAACTGACTGGTCTTGGCAGAACCCAAACTGAGCATCAGTGAGCAGCATATTGCTATGTAAGTGCCCTTTGATAACACTGCCGATGACACCTTCTATCATTAAGCTGTTAATTGAGAGAAGGCTGTTGAGGTGGTAATTGGCCAGGGTGGATTTGTCCTGCTTTTTGTGGGCAATTTCCTACATTTTCAGGTAGATGCCAGTGTTGTAGCTGTACTGGAACAGCTTGGCGGCAAGTTCTGAAGCCAAATATTCAGCACTACAGCTGGGATTACATCAGAATCAATGAGTCTGAATATTAACAGGACTGGATTATGAAGGCAGAGGGGGTGAACAGGGCAAACTTTCAGATGGGAAACCTGAAAGTGGAGTTCCCTGCAGGCTGTGGAGTTGAAGTTTTAACTCCGCAGCAGTATCTTTTGTACTTGACAGGTTATCATTCAAAAGTGTGGAGTAAGAGTGAAACACAATCATGGACTTTTCAGGGCCAGAGTGATCTCTTGGGCTAGCTTTGATTACCTAAGACGAATTTTTCAATATTCTTCTCCGAATGTTGCCTAGGTTTGTATTCTGGTATTTTGCCTCTCCCAGGTGGTTGTAAAAGAGCATGGCATTGTTTCGAAGAAAAGCGGGGGAGTTAGCCTTCGCGTCTTGGCCAATAGTTATCACTCAATCTACATCACAAATAATAGATTTTCTGGTCATTATCACATTACTGTTTGTGGGAGTTTGCTATGTGCAATGATTTTACATCACAACAATGACTATACTTTAGAAGTACTTTATTGGTTGTAATGTGCTTTGAGATGTCTGGTGGTATATAAATGCAAGTCTTTCTTTTTGGGTAATTCCTCTACTAGTCCCTAAGCACAAGAACAAAAGAGATAGGAGCAGGAGTAGTCTATAAGGTCTGTCCAGTCTACACCACCATTAAAGACCTTCATGGCTGACCTTGTCTACCAGAAAATTTTGACATCATTTTGCATTGTACTTAAATGTGCTCAAAGTGATCAGTAATCATCTCAACATCATTTGACAACAAAAGGTGTAATTGAGAATAAGTTTGAGTCATCAGCGCTCATTGTCCTCTTTTGACATCAAATGTGATCAAAAGTGATCATTAGGCATCACCCTTACACAAGCCTTCCCTCCCATCCCCACACACTCACCCAAGCTTTTCCTCCAGTCCCCAATCAGCTCCCGCTCACTCATCCCCTCCTCCTCCACTCTGCCCCCTGCCTGGATTTTGCCAGCTTGCCCAGATGTGGGGGAGCTCCCATCCCTCCCCCAGCTCCTGCCCACCCCTCCTCTGCAACCTCCCCAGTCCACCCCACTGCTGACTCTTGCCTAATGCCAGCTAAACATGATTATGTACTTATTACACACAAGCTCATTGGAGCTGCCTGGCTGTCAAAGAAATATCAAAGCTGTCAATGAACTGTCAAAGAATACTAAGTGAGTTGGCATGGAGAAGGTAAAGGCAAAGGGTGGTGGCTGGTGGGCATGGGTTGGCATGAGTTGCATTAGATTTGCAGAAGGGCTGTAATGAACCATAGAGATGTGACAGACATAGGGGGCATGAGGCACCATGAGGGTGGATGAAGGGGTATGAGTTAGCATGGGGGTATGAGAGGCTATGGGGGGTGCATGCGAGCCATGAGGTGGCATAGGATGGCATGGCTGGTGCATGGGGACTGTGTGGGGGATTGAGGGGATGAGGGGTGGAGGGATTTTTTTGTTTTATTCTTTTTATTTATTTCAACACAATGACAGAACACGGAGGCAGGCCTTCCGATCAGATTGCCTCCGCACCCGGCAGCCTCCGCACATGTTCTGGAGTTGGTGGGCCCAACTTCCAATTCAAGAATCAAAACTGCGGGCCGCCCATTTTTAAAAGTCAGATTCGCAGAGCTGGGAATTCTCCTGTCTCTGCGCACCCCACTCGGGAGCAAAACTCTGGGCCACATTCTCTCTCTCTCACACACACACAGTGCCACACTCCTATAAATTACCCCAGGATGCATCAAAAAATTAACCCCTGTGACCACTACAATTACCCCCAGCACAACTCCCTCCAATTATTTCCCATTCAAAACCACCTTCCTCTTCAGAGGGATTTCTTTACCCAAGTTGATACAATTTAGTAAAGCGAGTGATTTCTTTTCAAATCCATTCCATAGTACGCACAAAAGCACGTTCAAACTAGCACTGATTATTCCTGATGTTTGGAAGTGCTCCCACCCCTCACAAACCCCCTCCTCCGTGGTGCCTCAGGCCTAGGTTAGGCTGCCTGCTGCTTGCTGGCTGCCTGCCTAGGGACAGGGGACCCTGGCTGGATTTCTCCCTGCCTGCTGCCAACCCGTGCCTGCAGCGTAGACCACTCAGGCCCCCGCCACCAACCCCAAACCCAAACACAACCTCGCACTCTTACCTGCTTTGCACTGGACTCCTGGTGGCACCTCGTGACGGCTGACAGCGGTCTGGGCATGCCCAGACACCAAAGATGCTGCACAGCAGCAAGGGGGCAGACCCTAAGCAGTCCACCAAGTTGCTGCCCGTTGAATTTCTGAGAAGCTCACTTAGAACACATTCATGGAAAATCCGGAATGGTTGGTCACCCTCACACTTTACGCACTGCTGCCACTCCAGTAATCAGGCCACTTAGGGTGGTGACTTTCCTCTGATTGGTGATTACATTTTCCAGGATTTTTGGTAGCTTTTGTGAAGGCTGAACCAAATTGCTTGTCACAAAAGACCTAAAACATAGACATACTAAAAAAAGAACGATGTTGAATATGTGTCCCCTCGTTACACATTTATTATGCCTATAAAGCTTATACTTACATATATGTTAGACTCAGTGAAACTAGTAGGATTCTGAAAAGGAGGGTTGTGAAATGGTTTTGCCAGGAGTTCAATAGGCTACTCTCTTGGAGGCATGAATGGTCAAGGCATCTTAAGTTCCAGGGCATCTTAGGGGTCTGATTGGCATGAACAAGATGAAGCAAAATTTTCATTATTGGAAAGGAAAGGAGCTCCTTAAAATCAAAGCTTTTCCAAGGGGAAAAGGGAGGTGCGTTTGTAACTGTACTAGAGATTTGTGCACTGTTACAGACAGGAGGTGACTTAATTTAAACAGCACTGATTTCGCCTCTTACCACCCGTTCGTGAACAGAAAGGTGTTTTGATTTGCTTCCCCCTTTACAAGTGGGGCTGTATTTCCCAACCCCTTGGATGCCATCCAATTTCTGGTGATAACCCAACAGCAAACTAGAGATAAAGTAACCCTTTGAGTTCATCCTATTTGCACACACCCAAATGCACCCAGAGATCATAGAGGAAAGAAATTGTGTATCACATGAGTTCCAGAGTCAGAATCAAAATCCCATGAAGGTCAGCAGGCTGAAAATCGATTCAGTATAATTCACTCTTCCAATAGAGTTAACGTCATATGATGTGAAGGGCAAGCAGAGATGAGTCAGCCTTGTAGGCGATGGTTCCAGTAGGAACAGTGTGGATGGGGCCATGTATCCAATCTGGGCAGAGCCCGTTTTCTGTGTTGCTGCTAGTTAGATAGAAAACTGGCAGACTGAGTTTGCAGTGCAGCAAAGCAATATAATTGGTTCCACCAGCTGGAGGTTCAAGTCAGATGACTCCACCTCTCCACATTGTCTTTGACAAGGGATGCATATCCCTCATCTGGGTCCCCAAGATGGTTAAACGTTCGAAACATTAAGAATTGAAAGGAAGGCTGCGGGTTCCTTTATCCTAGCAGACAAATAGACTCTGGTTGGCTAACCTGAGTTATGAAATGCAAAGTTGGTCATGCAGCCCACAGAGGTGTCATTAGTGTATCTTCAGTGATAGCAAGGTGGGAGTTTCCCTGATACTGCCAGAAAGCTCCTTTTGTTTGAGTGTCACAGAGACATAGCTTCTGACATTTTAAAAGATCTTTGTCCAGTTTTTAAAAATTTTGAAATAGCCATGAGGATATTTTATCCATTTTATGAAAATATACAGAGTGAAGTCTTAGGCACTTCACAGCACTTGCAGCCTCGGAGAAAAAAATGAACTCTGTTTCATTTTTTATAGACATTTTATGGAGGAATATAGGAAGTAAACGAGTATTCATGTGTTCTTTCAATCACACTAGCACATCAGACACACAGCTAGCAGGGGCAAGGGCAGTTCCCTGCTGCATTTTCTTTTGAGGCTTTAATCTGGGTTACGGCATCAGCAAGAATATTGTCCTGTCCTGGGATGTGGAATGTTTAGGTGACCTGGGAAGATTCAAATCTGCCCTTATAAGGAATTCTATTTGGGCTAGAGTTCTGAATTTCCTCTGTTGGGGATCAGACATAAGCAAAGTCATTGGTTTCAGAATTCTGCCTGTCCAACTCCTGATTAAGTGTCCGCTGAAGGTTCTGGGTGGTTAGCGTGCTTTAAAATGGTCCAGCAACTCACGGTTATCACAGGGGAATGCTGGACATCTCACTCTGTGAGTGCCAGGCCCTTTGATCATCGACCAGGGTGTCCCGGAAGGAACGATCCCTGTGGAAAGCCACCGGGGGGCGGTGGGTGGGGTGAAGGGAAGATGTGTTTGGTGGTGGCATCATGCTGGAGTTGGCGGTAATGGCGGAGGATGGTCCTTTGAATGCGGGGGCTGGTGGGGTGATAAGTGAGGACAAGGGTCCTCACTTGTTCTTGGTTCTGGGAGGGAGAGGAAGGTGTGAGGGCAGATACGCGGGAGATGGGCCAGACACGGTTGAGGGCCCTGTCAACCACCGTGGGTGGAAAACCTCGGTTAAGGAAGAAGGAAGACATGTCAGAGGAACTGTTTTGGAAAGTGGCATCATCAGAACAGATGTGACGGAGGCGAAGGAACTGAGAGAATGGGATGGATGGTCCACTCCTCCATCACCCCCTACACCTCAACCCCCTTCCACGGTACCTTCCCATGCAACCGCAGAGGGTGCAACACCTGCCCCTTTACTTCCCCCTTCCTCACCGTCCAAGGGCCCAAACACTCCTTTCAAGTGAAGCAGCGCTTCACTTGCACTTCCCTCAATTTAGTCTACTGCATTCGCTGCTCCAAATGCAGTGTCCTCTACATTGGAGAGATCAAACGCAGACTGGGTGACCGCTTTGCGGAACACCTTCGGTCTGTCCGCAAGCATGACCCAGACTTTCCTGTCGCTTGCCATTTCAACACACCACCCTGCTCTCATGCCCACATGTCCGTCCTTGGCCTGCTGCAATGTTCCAGTGAAGCTCAACGCAAACTGCATCTTCCGACTAGGCACTTTACAGCCTTCCAGACTTAATATTGAGTTCGACAATTTCAGATCATGAACTCTCTCCTCCATCCCCACCCCCTTTCCGATCCCCCTTTTTCCAATAATTTATAATTTAAAAAAATATATTTTTTATTTCCCCACCTATTTCCAAATTTATTTTGATCTATTGTTTTATCTCCACCTTTCAGCCCATTTAGATCCCTTCCCCCCACCCAACCCCCACTAGGGCCATCTGCCACTAGCTTGTCCTGCTTGCTACCCTTAATGTCCCCATTAGCACAGTCCTTAGATAATATCACCACCATCAACACCCCTTTGTCCTTTTGTCAATGACATCTTTGGCAATCTCTTCTTTGCCTCCACCTATCACTGGCCCCCTATCCAGCTCTACCTGTCCCACCCTCCCTCTACCAGCTTATATTTCACCTCATTTCTCTATTTCCTTAGTTCTGATGAAGAGTCATACAGACTCGAAACGTCAACTGTATTCCTCTCCGCAGATGCTGTGAGACCTGCTGAGTTTTTCCAGGTATTTTTGTTTTTGTTTCAGATTTCCAGCATCCGCAGTATTTTGCTTTTATCTTAGAGATCCACTGACGTTGCTTTGACTGCATCTGTCATTTGGTTCCTGAGTGTCGTGTGTCCGACCACAGTTCGCCTATTAGTACATGGACTGTACACTTACTGTGAACATTAGACAATAAGATAGATTTTTGTAACTTGTGTTATCCTTCTGAGCCTACATATATCTGTAAAGGCATAGTTGTGGATGAAGAAGTAGTGTAATATAGTTCTTTTTTCTTGTTTAATAAATGTTTTTTTTGGTTAAAGGTTTATCAGCAGGCTCCTGTGAATGTGTTCAGTAACTGCTCTCCAAGTTTCTAAACAAAAAATAAAAGTTAGGATCTATCAAGCTAGGTTCCACCCAGTGATCTGACTTGCCCAGCAGTAACATCAGCTGGGATCAGAACAATATCAGATTTGGCTCATCTTAACTTGGACTCTGGTAAAATTCAAATGGGTGTTCCCGAATGTGAGCTCCCAATTTCTGATACGAACAGGAGCGGGGTTAATTTAAACAGCACTAATTTCTCCTCTCACCAGTGGTTGTAAATACAAAGGTATTTTGTCTTGCTTCCCCCTTTATACTCTAATGAGCATCAAATTAACAAATAAAGGGGACAAATTAGCAAAAGATCAAATGAACAAATTAAAGGGGCAGCTCCTTAAAGCGAAACGGCAATAAAATACAAATCCACAAAGGAAAGTTACAAAGGTTAAACAAAAATGTGGTTTTGGAAGTCAATAATGCACTCCAGTCCTCACGGTGCCAACCAGTGACAGAAGGCTTCAAACATGCCGGCGCACACCCAGGGACACACAGTCTCGAAAGTAGCCTTGGAAGAGGGGCAGACAATCAGGCCGGATGACCCCCTTGATTGCCCGCTACCTGGACCTGGTGATTGCCAACTTGGCCAGGCCCAGAAGCAGGTTCACGAGGAGGTCCTCCTCCCTCCCCGCCCCTCTCTGCATCAGGTGCCCAATGAGTAGGAGCATGGGATTGAAGTGCAACCAAAAATTAAGAAGTAAATTTTTAGGGTAACTAAAAAGGGAGTGCAGCCTACAACAACTTACATATACCTCGTCCACAAACTTCCCCCGTTATAAGTGTATAAGTATACACTTCGCAAAAATACCAATATAAGGGAAAAATGACAGTTTATACTGTATGTGAAGAGAGTGCTGATTGGTTGGCAAGCGGCATAGCCATGGAGAATGCACCACTGATGGTGACTGACAGTTAACTGCCAAGCATTGTTTGCAATTTAAACCAAGCAGTTTGACCCTGATTAGTCAAGGCAATGCCCTGAGGAATGAGTCAGCGAATGGCTGTCACTTATTTTGTTTAGCTGAAACAGGTGCAATGTGTGTACATGTTCTCTTTGTCTGCAAAGACCAGGGCCCTGTATATTAACATATGTAGCTTCCAGTACACACAAATGTGCCATGCTGCGAGCCCGGCTGACAATCTCAAATTGGTTGTCAGCGTAATTCTTAGCACATTGAGGATTACTTAGCAAATGTTGTCCAATCGCCGAATCACATCTAATGTTGGACACTGTGTTATGAGTTTTGCAGACACGGGCTGGTTGGGTACAGTCTGTATCCTGCCCTTTGCGAACAGCAGCTGGGACAAGCTGTTTAATATGATCCACCAGTCTCTGGGACATACGGCCTACAAACCAAGTATCACACTAGCACTGACATTCATATACCACATTTGTGTGACAGGCAGAATGTCTTTTTGGCTTGATGGCAGCACCCTGTTAGTGCCAAATACTACTCATGTTGCTATTGCATAGTAGCAGCTTGAAACAGCTAGCTTCACCCGTTGCTCAGGCTTTTGAGATACCTTGCCCTTCCAGGGTAATCTGAGGTAGACTAGGCGCTTTTCAGGGCCGAAAGTGACAGCCTTAGGCCCGTTTATGAGTTTACGTGATATACAGTGTGAAATGATCTGATCAGGGTAACCATTATCCTGCAGGATGCCTTTGATGCATCAAACTTGCATGGTGAGCAAATGGCTCATGCCCTATATACAAAGTTGCCCATAAGACCAATCTTATAGTGTGTGGAACTGTAAGAATCCCAATGCGTGTATTGACCAATGAAGGTAGGCTTGCGGTACACCATGGTAGAGAATCCCCTGGCAGATTTCTGAACTCATACATCAAGGAAGGGGAGTTCATTTGACTGCTCCATTTCAAAGTTGAATTTGAGCGAGGATGGAGCCCATTAAGACATGTAAGGAAATTGTTACATGCAGCTGTGGATTCAAATATAGCAAACGTATCATCCACATATCGGAAATATGGAGGGGTAGTAGTTTAGGAGTCTTTGATGGAATTCAAAAATCTGTCTGTCCCAGCCTTAAATATATTCAAAAATGGAGCACCACAACCCTCTGGTGGCAAGTAATATTTGTGCCACATGAGTGTCGGGCAATGACCATCTCCATCAAGAAAGAATCTAACCATCTCCCCTTGGTCATCAATGACCATACCATTGCTGATCCCCCATTATCAACATTGTGGGGATTACCTTTGAGCAGAAATTGAACTGACCAGCATATAAATACTGTGGCTACAAGAACAGGTCAGAGGCTGAGAATTCTGCATTCAGTAACTCACCTCCTAACTCCCCAAACCTGTCCACCTTCTACAAGCAACAAGTCTGGAGCATGGTGGAATAGACCCCACTTGCCTGGATGAGCGCGGCTCTAACAACACTCAAAAAGCTCGACACCATCCAGGGCAAAGCAGCCCACTTGATTAACTTCCCAACCACTAACTTCAACTTTCACTCCCTCCACCTCTGGCACACAGTGGCAGCCATGTGTATCTACAAGAAACATTGCAGAACTCACCAAGGCTCTGTTGACAGGACCTTCCAAACCCTCAACCTATACCACCCAGAAGGACAAAAGGACAAACCCAGCAGATGCAGGAGAACACCATCACCTTCAAGCCCCCCTGCCCCCCCACCCCACACCAAGCCACTCACCATCCTGACTTGGAAATATATTGCCATTCCTTCACTGTAGCTGGGTCAAAATCCTGGAACACCCTCCCAAACAGCACTGTGTGCGTACCTACACCACAGGGACTGCAGTGATTTAATAAGGCAGTTCACCACCATCTTCTCAAGGTCAATTAGGGACGGGCAATAAATGATAGCCTAGTCAGTGATGTCCGCATCCAATGAAAGAATAAATTTAAAAATTGTGTGAAGCCCCTTCAGAACCTTGTATGTTTCAATGTGATCATCTCTCATTCTTCTAAACTCCAAAGAATATACACCCAGTTTACTCAGCCTCTCATCATTAGACAGTACTCCCTTTCCAAGGACCAATCTAGTGAAATTTTGCTGTGCTTCCTCCAATGCATGTATTTTCTTCCTTAAATATAGAGACCAAAACTGCATATGGAATTTAAGCTGTGGACTCACCAAAGCTTCTCTCAAGTCTCCTCTCAGCCTTCTCCTCTCCGAGGAAAACAGTCCCAACTTCTCCAATCTATCCTCACAACTGAAGTTTCTCATCTCTGGAAACATTCTTGTAGGCCTCTTCTGCACTCTTTCCAATGTGTTCACATCCTTCCTATACTATGGTGCCTAGGACTGTACACAATATTCCAGCTGAGGTCTAACGAGTGTCTTATATAAATTCAGCATAACCTCCCTGCTCTTGTACTCTATGCCCCTATTAATAAAGCCAAAGATACTACATGCTTTATTAACTGCTCTCTCCACCTGCACTGTCACCTTCAATGATCTATGCATATATAGACCCAAGTCTTTCTGCTCCTGCACCCCCTTCAAGATTCCACCCCTTATTTTGTATTGTCTGTCCATGTTCTTCCTACCAAAATGCATCACCTCACACTCTCCACTTTGAACTTCATCTGACACCTATCTACCCACTCCACCAACTTGTCTATGTCCTCTTGAAGTTCCACACCATCCTCCTCACAGCTCACAATGCTCCCAAGCTTCATATCATCCGCAAACTTTGAAATTGTACCCTGCACATCGAGATCTAGATCATTAATATATATCAGGAAAAACAAGGGTCCCAATATAAACCCCGGGGGAACTCCACTACAAACCTTCCTCCAGCCCGAAAAATATCCATTAACCATTACACTCTGCTTTCTATTTTTCAGCCAATTTTGTATCCACGTTGCTACTGTCCCTTTTATTCCATGAGCAATAACTTTTCTCACAAGTCGGTTGTGTGGCAGTGTGTTAATTGCCTTTTGAAAACCCATGCGCACCACATCAACAGCATTACCCTCATTGACATTTTCTGTTACCTCTTCAAAAAATTCCAGCAAGTTAGTTAAACACGATTTCTCCTTTAGAAATCCAAGCTGGCTCTTCCTTATCAACCCATATTTTTCCATGTGACTACTAATTCCATGCTGAATAATTGTCTCTAATCATCTGCAAATTCTCTTGGCAGGATTTTCTGGTCCCACTAGCAAATGGGCATCATCATGGGCAGGGTGGGAAAATATGGAGAGTGGCCATAGTCAACTTTTGGCCGTTCTCCAAATTGTCCCATCCTGCCCATGACAATGCCTGCCACTGACAGGACTGGAAAATCCTGGCCCCTATCTCTTCATCTAAGCCATTAACATAGATTATAAATAGCTGAAGCCCAAATACTAATCCTCGAGGCACTCAACTATTTACAACCTGCCAACTTTAAATGCCCCATTTATGCCTACTCTTTGCCTCCTGTCCATTAACAAATCCTCTATTCATGCTAATATATTACCCCCAACTCCATGTGCCCTCATCATGCCTATTAACCTTTCTTGTGGTTGTGGCAACTTATTGAATACCTTTTGGAAATCTAGGTCAACTACACCTCATGTTTCTCCTTTATCTACCCAACTATTTACATCCTCAAAAATTGTTAATAGATTTGTTAAGTACAATTTCCCTTTCGTAAAACCATATTGATTTTGTACAATCATACCTTGATTTTCTAAGTGCATTGTTAAGATTTCCTCAATAGTGTATTCCACCACTTTTAGCTAATTGGCTGCAGGAGGGGCATATCACAGTCTAAATTAATCACCAACTCCCGAAAACTGGTGATATTTCCTCAACAAGCTTTCCAGTTCCCTTTTAAAGGATTATTGTGACCCAACACTCACCATGTGGCACATAGAATCACGGAATGGATGTAGCATGGAAGGAGACCACTCAGCCCTTTGTGCATATGCAGGCTCCCCCACCCTTTCTCTGTAACCCTGCAAAACATGTTGTGGAAGTCTGTTCCACAAGGTGAAGATTTTACTATCTGGTATGTATAAACAGGGCCTTCAGTCTTATTATCCCTTCCTTTTTCAAATAACCATGTTGCAAGCAATCCTTTCATCATTTTTAAAACAAGTCATGTTCCCTCTCAACCTGCACTTCACCAAAGTAAATAACCCCAACTCTCACAGCCTCTCATCACAGCACCTACAAAATTTATCATCCTGTTTCCCCCTCTGCATCATTGACAATGCCTCATTATCTTTCATCAGTGTGGGATCCAAAACTGCTCATAGTACTTCAAGGGTGGATGTGCCAAAGTCTTAGGCAGCCTAAATATACTATCCATCATTTGACTCAATGGTCCTACTAATACAACAACAAATTTCATTAATCCTTCACCCTTAACACATTAAAACATCCCAAGGGGCTGCATGAGCATTATCAAATAAAATTTAACCACATTTTACTGTCAAAATGATGCTAGCAGTTATTTATATGCTAATGGTGTATCAACGTCAAGCAAGGCCAGATGCTTGGCTAAATTCAGAAATCCATACATTTCTGTGCGAACTTTGCCACTCTGCCATTAGCTTTACAAAAGCAGCACCTTGCTGTCTACATCAGCACCACATTGCATTCAGTGGTTTGAAGTTGCTCTATTTGTGCTGTAGATACAAACCAAACTCACGTCTTGTCTAATTCATTAATTATTCTATTAATGATGTGATAAATGAATTAATGCCAAACCATCTCTCTGCCATTGTGTCAAATTGTTCCATTATAAATTTCCAGGTGTCACTCATAGACAGCTGCTATATTCAAAGGAACCTAATTTGGTAGGAGGGACATCAAACAGACTTTATGCTCCTTATTTACATATGAAAAGGATCTATTATCAGTTTCAGGTAGGCACCTTTGCTGCTTCTACTGATGCCTATACCAATATGGCGGGCAATGCACTGCTATCAACTCTCATATTGCACAACTAGTCCGTTACAGAAGGTCTAGACTCTGACCGATTGAAGCAGAAGATCCTGCAATTGGGAACCAGAGCTGAGGGACATAGTGCATGTGCCCATGATGCTTCAAGAGGGTAGGACAGTCAGAGCACTGTGTTTAGTGCAGGCTTTTAACAAGTGAGCATTTCCAGAGGTCACAACCAGAAGCATAGTCAGACACAAATCTCTTCAACTTAAAAGACTGTTTAATTTGTTTAGTAAACATTAGTGAGGCATTTTAGTGCCCAACTACAAATATACCTGGAAAAAGTTAAACTACATTTAAACATTTCAACAATTTATTACTGAAACTCAAATAAACCTTAAATAGACCCTGATAAACATAGTTGAATTACAAATAGAATTTTCTGGAAATTTAAACCTATTAGAGAATTGAACTATCTTTTTCAATAATAAAATCTTTAGTAAACAATATTCAACACCACAAACTATTGAAAATCTGAGTTCAACTTAAGTAAACTTTAGTTATTGTTATAACTTTGGCACATTTTAATGAATTTAACTGAAAATTTTACCTCAGTCAGAAGGCTATTCTTTAGTAGTAAAAACAGTTCAAAATCTAATGTAATAAGCTGTAATATTTTTGACTGACTTAATTGTACTTTTAATGGGAATTTGTAGTTGAGATTTATGGAATCTATTCAACCTAGGTTGAGGGAACATCGCAGGCTAGGGTTTTTTGCAATGGATAAACTGAGTCACTGGTAAAACAGTTTCAGACTATGGAACGTTTAGCAAAAGAGACAAAAGTTATAAAATTTGGATGTAACCAATAAACAGACATATTTAAAAGCCTTGTGTCACTTTGATGCCAGTTAGAATTTTGGAAAAGCTTTATGGATAGAAAAACATGGAGCCTTCATGTCTGGAAACACAAAGATTAGGGATTGATATGCATGAAAATGGTTTTAAAAGTGCTAATTCAGCTGGTCTAAATGGTCTAAAATATTTTGAAAACTGCAAGAAAGTGACATAAAACTGACATTGATGGAAGACGTAAGTTTGTCACCTTTTGAAATGCAGCGAAACTAGGAAGCATGTTTAGTTTATATGCTTTAGCAGATAAACTTTGTGTTAAATTCTCTAAGCAATAGTTTTGAAGAAGTTAGTAATTTACGAGACTTGGATTGTTTAATTATGTTGTGGTCATAAAATGTGCGTAGGACCAGGAAAGAAGGCTGCTGTTATGTTTGCTGAAAAAGATCTTGAAGGCATATGTAACATCCACGAGGGGTGGAAAACTACTGAAGGAGGGTTCTGCAGATAGATATTGTCAAGGAGTCTCTAATATAGTAGATTGAACAAAGAATTAGATGCTTCATCAGACAATTCTAGCTAAAGGTGAATTTTGTAGGACAGTATGATCTTGTCAATGACACATTCTGCCAACATCGGAAAGAAGGGTCAAAAGATCATTTTATAAACATGATTCAATGCTTAATTTGGGTAGTTTGGTCAGCTACAGGAGGATACGACTTGCAGGGAGATTGACCGCTCACTGAGTGATCAATTGTATATATGATTTCTAGTAACATATGTGATTAATGGGTGTATTGTAATGGGTGTGTTGTAACGGGGTTATTGTATTGTTCAGACATAGTAAAGATTTAATTTGAGCTTTGAGTGTTATCTCGTTATTTCTTGTAATTCTCATGTCCGAACAGTGGAGTGACCTGTCAGTAGCAGAAGGTTATGTTTTACAGAGGTAGCCACTAAACAAATGGGACATGACTGTGATGGTCCTGATATTCCAAACAGGCAGTTTATCCCTTTAGCAAAAGTAGTATCAAAGAGACTATGAAAACTGAATTTCTCTTTGCTCTCTCCAGGCTCCATGCTTGACTTCAATGTCTAAATGAATCCTTCAACTATCTGCTCCCCTGGACCACGTTCCAATAAGCTCAGCACTGTGGCATGGTGGAAGGATGCCAAGCTGATGAGTTGCTTGACTGAGCTTAATCCATGCTAACAACCATGTGCTTCTGACCAGGGCTGTTCTCTGCTCCTGAATGGCCCTGCAGCCTGTTGTGTCCAATTGACACCATACCTGTTGTTGGAAAGCCAGGGGCAGGGCTGGTGCTGCCACCATTCAATTGCAGTCTTGATCTACAGCCTCTGTCTTCAGCCTGAAAAATGGCCCAGTGGTATCTGTTTCCATAAATCCTCGTTTGAAGGCTGGAAGGCATGATTTCTGTCTGTCAATGGAAGCCTCAAGAAAGACTTGCATTTAGGTAGCACTTTTCACAACCACCTGATGTCTCAAAGCACTTTACAGTTTTACTGACAGGGGAGAGATGGTGGGCTGGTTCCCCTTTTTCCCACATTTTGAATGTTCACAGGCAGAATAAAAAACATTTTTAATTCCCCAAAGTGCACTGCAGTATCTCTGAAGAACAGACAAATGGCAGGATAAATGTTTATTGCTCAACACATCTAAATGTATATGCAAAAGCATCCACTCTCACAGTCTCGCACACACACACATACACACACGCATACACACACACAGACACGCACGCACAAACACGACACACAACAGACACACACATGCGCGTGCACACAACAGACGCGCAAGCGCACACGCACACGTGCACACAGACACACAGGTACATGCATACACACCGACACCAACACACACAACGCACACACACCCACCCATGCATGCACACGCACACGCACATACAGACATATACACACACACACACACACACGAAAAGGTAATATAATAAAAAGGAGCATACACTTAGATCCAAAAAGTCCAAAAAATTCACTGTTATACTTGTTCCTTTTGATATGAAGTCTTGAAATATTGCAGAACTGCGATTCCCTTTTAGGTACACTGAAGAAGTAAAGGTTGGATGTATATGAAAATGGATTCATAGTGGCTTACTGCCTACAGTAGTTGACTTTTCTGGCTTCACTCCAGTCAAGAAGCAGTCGAACACTTTCAGCCTTTGACTGGGAGGAGTGTGAAGGGGTCAGCATCACTGTGATGTGACTGGGAGAAGTGTGAAGGGATCAGCATCACTGTGATGAGATCGGGAGGAGTGTGAAGGGGTCAGCATCACTGTGATGAGACAGGGAGGAGTGTGAAGGGGTCAGCATCACTGTGATGAGACAGGGAGGAGTGTGAAGGGGTCAGCATCACTGTGATGAGACAGGGAGGAGTGTGAAGGGGTCAGCATCACTGTGATGAGACAGGGAGGAGTGTGAAGGGGTCAGAATCACTGTGATGAGACAGGGAGGAGTGTGAAGTGGGTCAGCATCAATCTGATCAGACTGGGAACAGTGTAAAACAGGTCAGTATCACTGTCATGTGTCTGGGAGCAGTGTAAAGCGGGTCAGCATCACTGTGAAGAAACAGAGAGCAGTGTGAAGCAGGTCAGGATCACTGTGAAGAAACAGAGAGCAGTGTGAAGCAGGTCAGGATCACTGTGAAGAGTGTGAAGCATGTCAGCATCATTGTGAAGAGAATGGGAGGAGTGTGAAGCAGGTCAGCATCATTGTGATGAGACCGGGAGGAGTGTGAAACAGATCAGGATCACTGTGAAGAGTGTGAAGCAGGTCAGCATCATTGTGAAGAAACAGAGAGCAGTGTGAAGCAGGTCAGCATCACTGTGAAGAGTGTGAAGCAAGTCAGCATCATTGAAGTGAGAGAGAGAAAAAAATGAAACTGTAACACCATTTGAAAGCCAATTGGCTGGTGAGTATAGCTGCTGCTTTCCCGTTCTCCATAGTTAGATTTGGTGAGTGGCTGGAAAGAGAGAGAGCAGAGCAGGGCTTAAAACGGTACAGGGAAAATGAGAATTCACTTGGTGAGCAATGGGAAACAGCGGGAGTGGCATAGGGCCCAAAACAGCTCAGGGGGCAAGATTTCACTTGGCGAGCAGGGGAAACAGCGAGAGCAGAGCGGGGCCAGAGCGGGCCAGTTAGTGAGATCAGGGCCCTCGTTCAGAAAGAAAAATCACAGTGTGATATCACAGGGAAGCAGGTAAGTGAGATGCAGGTGAGTATTTTCTATTTATCTTATCCAAACAAGGGAATAAACTGGTGAGTCTTATCTATTATTTTTAAGTTGGGTTTACTACTACTAGTAAGATATATTACATTATTAGGATTAGTAAAGATTATTGGTATTGGCAAGCTTTATTAGCAGTAGTAAGTTTATTAACTAACAGATAGAGGAAAGGCAGGGCTGCTTTAACCTCTAGAGTGCATATCCTGTTCTATGTGGGAACTCCAGGACACTTCCTGTATCCCGGATAAACATTTGTGCAAGAGGTGCCTTCAGTTGTAGCAGCTTGAGCTCCAGGTTTTGGAACTTGGGCAGCAGCTGGCATCACAGCAGTGAATCCGCCAGGGTGAGAGCTTTGTGGGGAGCATGTTTATAGATGTGGTCGCCCCACAGCTTGGGTTTGCAGGGAGAGGGGGAAAGGGTGACCACCAGACATTCAAACTGAAACAGGCGGGTAGTGCAGGAGTCACCTGACAGTCCCACTCTGCAACCACTATTCAGTTCTGAATATTGATGAAAGTGATGGCTCATCTGGGAGTGCAGCCAGAACCAAGTCCATGGCACCACAGGTGGCTCAACTGTATGAGGTTGGAGGGGGTGGCAGGGGAGGTGGTACATGGAAGGCTGGAAGAGCAATAGTGATAGGTGATTCAGTAGTTAGGGAAATAGATAAGCATTTCTGCGGCTGCAGATGTGAATCGAGGATGGTGTGTTGCCTCCCAGGTGCCATGGTCAAGGATGTCACTGAACAGTTGCAGAGCACCCTGAGGGGGGAGGGTGAACAACCAGCAGTTATAGTGCACATTGGTACAAAGGTCATAGGCAGAAAGAGGACTGTGGTTCTGCAGTCAGAATTTAGGGAGCTAGGTAGGGAATTAGCAAGCAGGACCTTAAAACTAGTGATCTCCATGTTACTCCCAGTACCATGCATAAGTTAATATTAAAATAGGAGAGTGAAGAAGATGAAGGCGTGGCTGGTGAGGTGAAGGGAGGGCATTAGATCCTTGGGGCATTGGGACCGGCTCTGATGGGAGATGGACGTGTACATGCTGGATAGGTTGCACCTAAATAGAGCCAGGACTAACTTCCTTGCTGGTGCTATTGAGCAGGGTTAAACTAACTGGGCAGGTGGAATTATCAGAGAGCAAAACCAAGGTGCACAGAATACCGGAAAAGATAGACAGCACTAGATAATAAAATAGTAAGTTATTAGGTGGGGTTAGAGAAAGGGAATAAGTAATCAAGTCTAAATCAGAGTCAATGTGCATGTATGTGAATGCATGCAGTGTGGTAAATAAGATTGGTGAGTTACAGGGATGGGCTGAATACATTGGAATCAAAGGTTGGAAGGAAACATGGTAACTGTACAATGGGCTGCCTTTAAAGATGTGAGAATTCAGGCAAAGTCGAGGTATATTCCCTCGAAAGGGAAAGGCAGTGTAAACAAATCCAGAGCTCCCTAGATGTCAAAAGAGATGGAGATTAAGATGAAGAAGAAAAAGAATACTTATGACAGATGTAAGGTGGATAATACAACTGATAACCAGAAGGTTCAGAAGGGAAGTGTAAAAACGAACAAAAGAAGTAAAGAGGGAGTATGAATAGACACTGGCAGCAAACATAAAAGGGAATCCCAAAGTCTTCTATAGGTGTATAAATAGTAAAATGGTGGTAAAAACGAGTGGGCTGAATAGGGGGCAAAAAAGGGGATTTATACATGGAGACAGGGGATAGCTGAGGTATTAAATGAACACTTTGCATCAGGTTTTACCAAGGAAGAAGATGCTACGCAGGCCACAGTGAAAGAGCAGGTAATTAATACACTAGATAGATTTAAAATAGATAAGGAGATATTAGGTAGGCTTAAAATTGATGAAGTACCAGGACCGGATGAGGTGCATCCAAGGATACTGAGGGAAGTGAGAGTGGAAATTGCGGAGGCACTGGACATAATTTTCCAGTCTTCCTTAAACATAGGGTTCATGCCAGAGGGCTGTAAAATTGTAAATGTTACACCCTTGTTGAAAAAAAGGGTGTAAAGATAAGCCAGCAACTACAGGCCAGTCAGTTTAACTTCGGTGGTGGGGAAACTTTTAGAAACAATAATTCGAGACAATATTAATAGTCACATGGACAAATGTGGGTTAGTTATGGAAAGCCAGCATGGATTTCTTAAGGGAAAATTGTGCTTAACTAAATTGCTGGAAATGTTTGAAGATAAACAGAGAGGGTTGATGAGGCCAATGCTGTTAATGTGGTGTACATGGACTTATAAAAGGAATTTGATACAGTGCAGCTCAACTGACTTGTGAGCTCATGGAATAAATGGGACAGTGGCAACATTGATACAAAATTGGCTGAACGAAAGGAGACAGAGGGTAGTGGGTAATGGATGTTTTTCATGCTGGAGGAAGGTTTGGAGTGGAGTTCCCCTGGGGTCAGCATTGAGACACTTGCTCTTCCTGATAGAAATTAATGACCAAAACCTTGGTGTACAGGGCACAAGTTCAAAATTTGTGCATGATACAAAACTTGGAAGCATTGTGAACTGTGAGGAAGATAGTGTAGTGCTTCAAAAGTACTTCACAAGTTGGTGGAAAGGGTGGATAAGTGGTAGACGAGGTTCAATGCGGAGAAATGTGAGGTGATTCATTTTGGTAGAAAGAACATAGACAATATAAAATAAAGGTTATAATTCTGAAGGGAGTTCTGGAGCAGAGGGACCAGGTATATATCTGCAAGTTCCCCTCCAAGCCACACACCATCCTGACTTGGAACTATATCACAATTCCTTCACTGTCACTGAGTCAAAATCCTAGAACTCCATCCTAACAGCACTGTGGGTGTACCTACACCACATGGACTGCAGCGGTTTCAGAAGGCATCTCACCACCACCTTTTCACGGGCGATTAGGGATGGGTAATAAACACTGGCCTAGCCAGCGATGCCCACATCCCGTGAAAGGATTAAAGAAGCCATTGAAGGTGGCAGGACAGGTTGAGAGAGTGGTGAATAAAGCATACAGTATGTTTTAATAATAGGGGCATAGAGTACAAGAGCAAGGACGTTATGTTGAACTTGTACAAGACACTAGTTTGTCCCCAGCTAAAGCATTGCATCTAGCTCTGAGCGTCAAACTTTAGGAAAGATGTGATGGCATTGGAGAGAATGTGGAAAAGATTCACAAGAAGGGCTCCAGGGCTGAGGATCTTCAGTTATGAACATAGTTTGGAGAAGTTGTGACTGTTCTCCCTAGAGAAGGCTGAGAGGAGATTTGATAAAGGTATTCAAAATCATGAGGGGTCAGGACAGAATAGTTAGAAATAAACTGAGAGCACAGATTTGGAATAATTGACAAAAGAAGCAAAGCAATATGAAGAAAATCTTTTTTCATGTAGCCAGTGGCTAAGGCCTGGAATGCACTGCCTGAGAGTGCGGTGGAGGATTATGAGGAGAAAGCAGGGGAATGTTACTAAATGACTTGTTCATTTGGAGAGGCAGTGCAGACACAAAAGGCTGAATGGCCACCTTATGCTCTGTACCGATTCTGTGACTCTGTGAAAACCTGATTTGGCTCCTCAATTAGGTAGGTAAAGGCCAGCCCAAATTCTCTGCCTCTCAATAGATTTTAGGTCGAGTCCTGTTCCTGTTTTTGTCTGGGACACTTCTTCTTTCTTTCTGCCTGCTGCTCCCAAAATGTGTTTTATTAAATGTTCTTTAACAGCAGCCTGGTTTCTGTCAAGTGACCATAGTACCTGCTCTCCATTGTCCTCACCAATGGTGTCTGACAGTTTGGCCATTGGTTTTTGAGATTCATCCATTTATCTATCCTTGTGATTGAATGAGACTCTTCTCTCACATATTCTTTGAAATTACACTCTGAAGCCAAGAAATCATTTTTAGGTATGTCTGGTGCTGCTCCTGGCATGCCCTCCTGCACTCTTCATTGAACCAGGGTTGATCCCCTGGCTTGATGGTAATGGTAGAGTGGGGGATATGCCGGCTCATGAGGTTACAGATTGTGTCCGAGTATAATTCTGCTGCTACTGATGGCCCACAGCACCTCTTGGATGCCCAGTCTTGAGTTGCCAGATCTGTTCAAAATCTATCCCATTTAACACAGTGGTAGTGCCACAAAATACAATGGAGGGTATCCTCAATGTGAGGATGGGACTTCGTCTCCACAATGACTGTGCGGTGGCCACTCCTACCGATACTGTCATCGACAGATGCATCTGTGGCAGGCATGTTGGTGAGGAATGAGGTCAAGTATCTTTTTCCCTCTTGTTGGTTCCCTCACCACCTGCCGCAGACCCAGTCAGGCAGCTATGTCCTTTAGGACTCGGCCAGCTCGGTCAGTAGTGGTGCTACCAAGCCACTCTTGGTGATGGATATTGAAGTCCCCCCACCCAGAGAACATTCTGTGCCCTTGCCACCCTCAGTGCTTCCTCCAAGCGATGTTCAACATGGCAGAGCACTGATTCATCAGCTGAGGGAGGGTGGTATATGGTAATCAGCAGCAAGTTTCCTTGCCCATGTTTGACCTGATGCCAGGAGACTGTATGGGGTCCGGAGTCAATATTGAGGACTCCCAGGACAACTCCCTCCCGCCTGTATACCACTGTGCCACCACCTCTGCTGGATCTGTCCTGCCAGTGGGACAGGACATACCCAGGGATGGTGATGGTGGTGTCTGGGATACTATCTGTAAGGTACGATTCCATGAGGATGACCATGTCAGGCTGTTGCTTGACTAGTCTGTGAGACAGCTCTCCCAATTTTGGCACTAGCCCCCGATGTTCGTAAGGAGGACTTTGCAAGGTCGACAGGGCTGCGACTACCGTAAATTGAATGGCGGAGCAAGCTTAAATGGTGGAGTGGCCTACTCCTCCTAATTCGTATGTTCGTATCCTGCTAATGAGCTGACCACTCAGAATGAGATAAAGACTTCTAAAAGACCGATAATCCTGCTTTTCTTTTAACTGGGATCAGCCACACCATATTTTAGAATTTGTTTTGAAAGTTTTGTGCTGATCAAGGAGAGGATTTTTTCCCAGGCATCATTCCCATTTTAGGCTCCCAATGTCAGCATCAGTTACTCCCAAGCAACATTTAAACATGGATTAAGTGTGGAAAAAGCTTTCTACCCTCCCAAAGCGACATGCCTTAACCTCAACCTAACAAGAAGATTTATTATGCTCTCTTAGTTTTAAGCAGCCTTTCAGGATTGAGGGTGACTTGCTTCCACGACAGTTCAATGGGTTCTGAGATGGCTAGATGCATTGCCACTGCCTATGAAGATTTTACCGACCCAATGCTACTGCCCATTTCTTCTGGGATCTTCTGACCCTGGCTACCCCTGGCAGCACAACATTTCCTGTCTAAATCCAGCAGATTATAGTAGAGTCGGGGGAAAGAGATAACAGGCCTCCTTTTTACGGCACTAACTGCCATATTCAGGTAAGTTTTTAAAGTTCCATTCTCTTAATGAATGTGTCTGGGTTAGTGAATGGTGGGTGAGTGAATGGATTGTTGTGAGGTGGACAGGCAATGATGTGGGTGAGGTGGGTAGGTGGATGAGTGGGTAGGCGACATAAACTTTCTAGGGTCAGTATGCAGATTAGGTCCCATGTATCTGGCCCAAATCTCTGTCCTAGGGTCAAGCTCAGAGGCATTTGCAGAAGGTCCAGGGCAGCAGGGCATCAGCCCATTGTAAGTTTAAACTACCCTGGCTATTCCCAGATATGTTCATGCATCAGGATTTCCTCAGGGTCTTGACATGCCTCTCCCGACGATGACGCACGACACCCTCTGGGGACTGAATTTCAGTGCTCCACCAGACCTGTCGAGGCACCAGAACCTCATTTTCAAAATGCCTGTGGTTTGCTCCACCAAAATCTGGGTCTCAGCATGAGCCTCTTTGTACCGTCGCACTTAGCCTCAGGGAGATCACTGCACTCTTTCGCGCGCACACCACCCCCACTCGCACAGGGAACGCATAGAGCTTCCTGGCGGACGTCACGCTGGGTGGGCCTTAATTGGCCCACCACTTAAAATGGCAGCATGCCCCCGATTGGGGGCACCAATTGGAGGCATGCCTGCCCGCGCCTGCTCCTGCACTCCTCCCCCCTCCCCACCCCCCCACCCCCCTCCCACCGATGGTGGGGAAATTCTTCCCAATGATATACAATTCTGTCAGTTTCACTGAGCAATGGTTCCCTGTTGCCCTGTTGACCCTGATACATTCCACACGGTTCAGGAAAACGGTGTGCTCCCTGTTTAAACCAGAGCTCTGGGCTAATCCACAATTAACAGACTATTTAAATATTTACTTCCCCGACATCTTCATGGGGGACTTCCCCTGGCCTCTAAATGCACCCCGTTTAAATTTGGAAGCAGGCTCCTGACCTGCTGGCACTTTTCATGGTTTAATCCTCCGGTTCTACCTGAACCCACCCCAGGAGCTCCCCATTAGCAGTTAAAATTCTGCTCGTTACCTCTGCTTCTTTTGTTTCCTCCCTGCTTCCTGACCTGCTGAGTGTTCCCGGCATTTTCTGTAGCTCTATTGAAAGGTTATCAACGTGGAACAGTGCCTCTGTTTAGCTCACTATACAAATGCTGCCTGACCTGCTGAGTGTTTCCAGCATTTTCTGCAGTTCTGATGAAAGGTCATCAATATGAAACAGTAACTCTGTTTTTCTCTATACAAACACAACCTGAACTGCTAAGCAGTTCCAGCATTTTCTGGTTTTATTTCAATTAAAAGCAGTTTGATATTGTCAATTTAGTAGCAAATTAGACGCAACTACATGCTGTACAGGGTGAAAACTGTGCAGGTCTGTTTCATGCAGAATCCTTATAGCCAACAGAAAGAGACCATTCTTCTCTCATTAGTCAAGGGCAGCTTTAAGCACGAGTCATATAGATGAACAAACAACATGCCCAGGCCAGTGAAGCACCGAAGTTTTCACAACATGACTGTCTGTAAGTTATATTAATCGTTATCTACAAATTGTTGCTTTCCATTGCCTATTCAGATTGATCTTAACATGTTTCAGTATATTAACATTCTTTTAAAAACATCAGTAAGTACAATTTTGAAGAATACGTCAGATATAAAATACATTTATTTACATAGCTGTGAACTATGGTTTAAATGAGGGAAGATCAATGAAAAGCAAGTGAGCTTGATTCCTAATTCCGTCCTTTCAACTCCAAGAGACGATTTCCCTTTGGCTGGTAATTATGGTGATGTGTCCCAAAAAACATGTTTTTACATAGACTTGGCATCTAGGTCACAGATTTCTTACAGCACAAGAGGCTATTCGGCCTATTGTGTCTGCACCGGCTCTCTAAATAAGAAATTCACCAAGTGCCATTCCCCGTTGCCTCACCGCAGCCCTGCACATTCTTCCTTTTCAGATAATAATCCAATTCCCTCTTGAATGCCTCGATTGAACTTGCTTCCACCACACTCTCAGGCAATGCATTCCAGATCCTAACCACTCGCTTCATGAAAAAGTTTCATCTCATGTCTCCATTGCTTCTTTTTCCCTATCGACTCTGCCATTACCCCTCATGATTTCCAATACCTCTATCAAACCTGCTCTCAACCTTGTCTTCTCCAAGGAAAGCAGTCCCAGCTTCTTCAATCTATCTACGTATGAAGTTTCTCATCTCTGGAATCATTCTCATGAATCTTTTCTGCATCCTTTCCAATGCCTTCACATCTTCCCTAAAGTGTGGCACCCAAAACTGGAAGCAATATTCCAGATAAGGTCAAACCAGTGTTCTATACAAGTTTAACCTCAGTCCCTTGCTTTTGTACTCTATGACCCTCTTAATAAAGCCTTAAATTATGTATGCTTTATTAACCATGCTCTCAATCTCTTTCACCACCTCCAATGACTTATGCACATATACACCCAGGTCCCTGCGTCCCTGCACCCCCTTTGGATTTGTGCCCTTTATTGCTGTAACGTCCGAGCTCCCCAGCGTTGGATTGGAGGTGTATCCCAAAGTTGCACTGGGGAATCCCTCTCGGAACTTCCAAAATAATGTTTTGCATCGCAATTGCCCAGAAGCATTAACTTCCTTCCAACAATTGCGCTGTACTGGGAACCATCCAAAAATGCGATTTAAATCATAAACTTCAGATGATTCCAACTAGGTTACACAAATAGTTACCCAGAAAAATGTTACAAAAATTAAAACCTCTTCTAACTTCTGGGTAACTGTTGTAAAGACCCAGACCAACCCCATAACAGGACCCCACCTCTGCATTGACCCCCGCCACCCCCCCAACCCTGGCCAAGGGATTCCCCCAGCCCCAGAGTAACCCCTAGTATTCCCCAACCCCTGACCCCCACCATGGGATTCCCTCCAACTGCAAGGAACACCTCCCTGCCGCAGGTCCAACTATTAACCCCCACACCCCAACCTGATCCCTGACCTGACCCACCCACGACCCGACCACCCCGTTCTCCAACACGCCCCCCAATCCCCCCCCAAGCTCCGACCGCCCAGCATCCCCCGACCTCGGACCCACCACATCCCACCCCAAGGTCCAACCCTTCCACCCACCGACCTCTCCCCCCTCCTTCCCCTCAACCCTCCAACTCCTCCCTCCCCCCTCTCCCACACTCCACCAGTCTCTCCTTCCTCACACCCCCACTCCCACACGTCCATATGAGTTGGTTCCAGAAGTGTATGACAAAAGAGGAAGCGAGAGAGACAGCCCTAGTTCACTTCTGCTTCTTGGTAGATGGAAGTTAGAAGACTAAGCTTTGCAGGTGCACAAGACAATATTACAGGTTCAACCAACAGGAGGTCATGTCATATGACTCCCAACCCTTCACTTTGGCTTTGACAAAGGGTATAGATTCCTTTGTCTGGGTTCTGGAGATTGTTAATGTTCTAACCATTAAGAATTTCAAAGGAAGGATGCAGGGCTCTTTGTCCGAGCAGTCTAGTGGACTCCAGTGGACAGGCCTAGCTTACAAAATGTAGATGGCCTTACAAATGTAGATGGCCTTACAAACTATTTTGGTATGAAAAACATTGGATATTTAATCACCCCTTTCTGATGAACAGCCCGCAAATTACAATTCAGCTAATATTCCTATGCTTAATGCATATGAATTAGTTCCAGAAGCTTATAGACAAAAGAGGAAGAGACAGAATCAGGCTTTTGTGAAATTTGCTGGAGTTGATTTTTACAGATAGGTGGGGGTTTAATTTAGGCAGTCCTGATTTGTTCTCTCACCACTTGTCTGTAAACAGAAAGGTGTTTTGAATTTGATTTCCCCTTTTATAAGCAGTGGCATATGCCCCAGCCCTCTCAGTTTTGGTGTGATCCAATTTTTATTTATAACCCCACAGCAAACTCAAGATAGGGTAAACTCAGGGGGTTAGTTTATTCGCACATACCTAAAATGTAGGAAGGAGATGTCGCTTTGTAGTCCCCTATGCATTCATACATTAAAAGAGGTACAAAGAAAGAAAGATTTACAGGGCAAAGACCACAGAGCAAATAATTATTGTTTCACATGAGTCCAAAGTCCAGAATCAAAGTCCAGCAGCATATTTCTTCAAAACGGTTGGCAGGTTGAAGACTGATGCTGGAGAATTCACATTTTTAGTAGAAATGACTCTGTAAGATTTCCTGAGGTTCGGGGGCCACAGATACCTAAATAGGCAGTCATCTAGTCATAAGTAATTTTAAGATAGTTTATGAAATATATTAAGAAACAATAGTTTAGATATGATACATTAACTAATAAGACAGAAGAAGTATACAACCCATGACAGTTGTGGCTTACTGGTTCCAGACAGCAGACAAACAGTTGGCACAGAGTGTGTTAATCTCACCATCCTCCTCTTCCTCATCCATCTTAAGAAGGCAGCTTCCGGTGAGTACTGCAACCTCCCCAGCATTTCAGCAGTATAAGACCCCACTAGAACTCCCCATATATACCTTTTTGGCGGGCTGGTATCTTACCCAGTGTCAATCATCTATCTAACTATTCTGACCAATGGACACAGGACAGGTACTCAAAACATCAGGGTGGTTACCACCCCACTTGTGCATCACCCTGTTCAAGGTCATCTTTTTAGTTTACATCTTGCTGAGGGTCATGTCCTGGCCCTCTCTAAACACTTGCATAGATAAGGGGGTGAGCAAGGCACCATTCTAACAGCTTAGAAATGTCAACTAGGCAGCCCGAACTAAGACTATTTTGAAGTCAAAGTGTTTAGAAATCCTTTTTCCAGAGAGAGAGTCCATGCTGTTTAGAAAATCCTATAAATGCTCTATATAATGCAGAAAATATCTGCTTATTCAAGACCCCAATTTTTTCCAACTTCCACAATGGGATAGGCACATGGAGATGAATTAGTCTGTAGCCGACAGCATAGAAGTTCACAAGTTTTGGTAGAAACAGTGTAGATGGGGGCCAGGCATTCAAACCTGGACAAAGCCCTTGTTCTGTATTGCAGCTTGGTAGATGGAAGATGGCAGACTGAGCTCTGCAGCTCCACAAGACAATATTACAGGTTCCTCCAACTGGGGGGGGGGTCATGTAACATGACTCCCACGTCTTCACTTTGGCTTTAACAAAGGATGTATATTTGTTTGTCTGGGTTCCTGAGGTTGTTAATGTTCCAACTATTAAGCATCACGGAGGAAGGTTGCAGGGCTCTTTGTCCCAGCAGTCCAGTAGAGTCCGGTGCACAGGACTGGCTTATGAAATGTAGATGGCCTTTGTATAATTCCCTTTGAATTTGATCTCTGTAGCCTACAAGAGTCATCAGTATCTCTTCAGAGATAATGAGGCATAAATTTCCTCGATACTGCTAGATGAGCTCCTATTGTTTGAAGGTCATAACCAGACATGGCTTCAGTCATTTTAAAAGGCCATTGTCCAGTTTTAAAACTTTAAGAAGTAGCCATGATGATATATATCTTTCATAAAAATATAGTGTGAGGTCTTAGCTCTGTTACAAAATCAAATGGTTTTTGATTGATGGTATAGGACAATGAAGCTTGATCAATATTTTGAAAACCTCAGAGAGGTGTTGTTAATGAAGGAATTTAAAGAAAGTAGCCCTTTAGGAATCAAGTTCCACCTAGAAGATCATAAAAACTTCTCAAATAAAGCAAGTGGCAGGTTTGACTGATAGTTCTGAATTATCCCACACAGACACAAGTGGCAGGAGACCTTTGCAAACCCACAAAGAAATCAGAGAGATTGGAAGCAAACACAGAGTGAAGAATCAATTTGGACTGGTTCCAGGAGAATTGAAAGTCTACTTAAAGGACAGTGTAACCTATCTTGATAGTGTTTTTTTTCAGATGTGTTAAAAGTTCTGTCGTGTAGCTTAAAGTATGCTGCCTACAAAAATAGTGTTTAGTAATTAGTGCTTTTAATCTGTTTGTTACAGAAGGCATCTTAAAACAGGAAATTTTGTCGTGTCATCCTGTCAGTTTCTTAAAATCTGCCATCATCCCCCTCCTCAAATAAACAATCCTTGACTCCACCATGCAAACTATCACATCTCCAACCTCCCAGTTCTCTCCAAAGTCTTTGAACATGTTTTCACCTCCTAAATCCTTGCCCATTTTCATATGGTATGCTGATGACCTCCAGTTCTACCTTGCCATCACCTCTCTCAACCCCTTCATTTTCTTTAAATTATCAAACCACCTATCCAACAGCCAGTGCAGAATGAACAGAAATTTACTCCAATTTTGTGAAGACTGAGTTGCCATTGTTTTTGGTCCCTGGTCCAAACACGGCTCCCTAGCTACCAACTTCATCTCTCTCCCTGACAACTGAGACTAAATCAAACTCTTTGCAATCTTAGTGTTATATTTGCCCTTGAGATGAACTTCTAACCATACATCCACACCTACGTAATAACTTCGCCTCTGTTTAGCCCATCTGCTGCTAAAAACCTCATTCATGTCTTTGTTACCTCTAGACTTGACTATTCCAAGGCACTTCTGGCTGGTCTCCCACATTCTATTCTCCATTAACTTGAGGTCATCTAAAACTCTGCTGCCTTGGCCCTTACCATAAAACAGATGCTTCCTGCATTTATGTCATTAATAATTGGATTTAAATGACTAATTAAAATCTGAGCACTGACAGAGCAGAGGATTGCGAGAGGCCCAGAAAGAATATTTAAACAGAGCATAGGGGAACAAGAACATTGGCAGTGCAGAAATAAGTGGATTGAACATTTGAGAAAATAAATGTGATTGTTAATGGAGAGAGAAGCCGCAAAACTCAAGGAAAAAAAGTTGTGTTCAATTATTCATGCTTTAATATTTAACATTTTTTTATTCATTCACAGGATGTGGGTTTCGCTGGCTGGGCCAGCATTTATTGCCCATCCCTGGTTGCCCTTGAGAAGGTGGTGGTGAGCTGCCCTCTTGAACCGCTGTAGTCCATGTGGAGTAAGTACACCCAAGTGCAGTTAGGAAGGGAGTTTCAGGATTTTGACCCAGCGACAGTGAAGGAACACAATATATTTCCAAGTCAGTGACTTGAAGTGGAACTTCCAGATGGTGGTATTCCCATCTACCTGCCGGCTTTGTCCTTCTAGATGGTAGTGGTCATTCATTTGGAAGGTGCTGTCTAAGCAGCCTTGGTGAATTCCTGCAGTGCATCTTGTAGATGGTACACACTGCTGCTACTGTGCGTTGGTGGTGGAGGGAGTGAATGTTTGTGGATGGGGTGCCAATCAAGTGGGCTGATTTGTCCTGGATCGTATCCAGCTTCTTAAGTGTTGTGGGAGCTGCACTCATCCAGGCAAGTGGGGAGTATTCCATCACTCTCCTGACTTGTGTCTTGTAGATGGTGGACAGGTTTTGGGGAGTCAGGAGGTGAGTTATTTGTCGCAGGATTCCTAGCCTCTGACCTGCTCTTGTAGCCGTAGTATTTATATGGCTAGTCCAGTTCAGTTTTTGGTCAATGGTAACCTCCAGGGTGTTAACTTTAAAAAAACTAATACGTAAGTGTCAAGGGGAGAAAAACAATCCATCAGCTTTAAGTAAATATGCGTAATAGGATAAATATACTGACTGAACAATAGAAGGTACAAATAGAATTCAAATTAAATCTATCTGACAATCATTATTTAGCACTTAAGGCAAATGGGGACTAGAGATGAATAAAGAACTGCTGTACTATAAATATGGTATATAGGCAGGGTGACCCAGATAAGAGTTGCGTTCATAGATGCAAATGACAAGAGAAAGAAAACCGTTGAGTTGGAAACACAAATTGAGCTTAAAGATGTGATGTGGTTGCCATTACAAATTCCTGGCTACAAGCTAGGCATGACTGGGAGTTAAATATTCTAGGCTATTAGGTTCTTTTGTCTCAACTTTGATAAAAGACTCACTTCCAGCAGTGGAAAAAATGGACATCAGTAAGAGTAAACAGGCAGTAGGGGAACAGTATGAGTAGCACAGTAAAGGACAGAGTTGTTCACTATTGTTCTGATGGTAGCAATGTAGTGTAAATGTGGAGATCAGGAAAGCATGTTGTGTATTGCGCTGACTAAGACAGATGCATGTTCAACTGCAGGCAGTCATTATTGAACTAATTTTTTTTATACCTCCCCAACAGACAGGGCAGCATAACAAAATGCTCAGATTTTGCAATACAGTATACTACATTAAAATGTAAAATGTTACATATACATAATTTCCAAGAATACAATGGCCCAGATCTTTGGGTCTCCTTTTGGTTGTACCCTGGAAGATGCATTGGGGAACCCCTCAGAAGTCCCAATGCAAGGACTCCGAGGGAATTGCCCAGGCAGTTTCAACTTCTGGTGGACAATTCTCCTGTGTCAGGAGCCCTCTGAAAAAGTCTCCAACTCTGAGTTAGAGCCCGAGACTTGGGAGGGTTCCAAGTCACTTACAGAATTGTTACCCAGGAAATGTTAGACAGAAGATAAATATATCAACTCCTGGGTAACTATACAGCTGACCCCCACCCGACTACCCCTGATCCTACGAATCCTCACAACCCTCCGACTCCCCCGACTCTCCGATTCCCCCCCGCCCTCTGACTCTCCACTGACCCTGTGACACCCCCAGACACTGCAAAACCCACCCCAAACTATGCCACTCCCACCCCAGACTCTCGGACTCCCCACTGACCTGACTCCACCTTACACCCTATCACCCTACCAACCGACCCATCTACCACCCTCCCAATCCTGCCCCCTACCACCCTACCTACCCGCCACCTACCTAGCTAGCACTCTACCCACCGTGCCACCTATAACCCTACCCAGCTGGCACCCTGCCACCCTACAAACCCTGCCACCCTGCCTCCTACTACCCAGCTGGCACCTTACCACTCTACCACCCTATCCACTTATCTCATTCACACTAATTCACTATCACAGTGAAAAGATATTTAAATGTCCAAAGCTTTTCAGTGTATTAGTGAATAAAGACTTACCAAAATATGGCAGCTCATGCATTAAAAAGGGGGCGTTGCTCAGCTTCCCCCGACAATCCCGACCTATGCATTTCTGCAAAGGCCCTGTTCAGAAGTCTGGGTGAGAAATGCAGAGCTACGGCACTCAGAGTGGCAACCCAACAGTAATTGCCACTCCTTGGAAGATTCAGCTGTATATGACTAAACCAACATCAACAGTACCTGAAATTCAACAGGTTGAGTTGCATATTTATTTTCCATTTAATCATAGCCAAAACATTTATTACCAATATAAGCAGAGTAATTTAGATGTGTAAAAGATTGTTTTTCTTTAACACCAGTATAAGTTTAAGAAAAATATCATCATTTGGCAACAAATATTAAGAAGAACAATTTATTTCTTCTTCCTTCCTACATGCTTCCAATTAACCTATCTGGCTTCTTTCTTTCTGTCTGGGTATCTCCTTCCATTTCCATTAACTTCACTCTGCTCACTCAACATCTCTGATTGTGTCAAATATGAACGTTGACGTTAACTACTAACTCCACTTAATGGTTGTGATTGTGACATCGATTGATTTGACTTAAAGACCCTGACTCACTTTGTCCTACCTGTGTACTCTGTAATACCAACAAACTTTCAGTCTCTTTATACTTTCACTTTCTTCCTGACTTTCACTTTGGACTATGGGAGGAATTTGGACTATACAAGGTTTATCAAGCTCTTCCTTTGCCAGGTTTCCTCTTTCAAGCAAATGACCTAGAAGACACTAATGGATCTCTCTCCAATCTTCATTTTTGCTTTGCTATTAACATCAGGCTTAAGCAAACTAAATTTTGTTCCAGGAGTGTGCTTAAACAGTAACTTGTAAGGTGAGCAACCTGTTGTAGACTGTGGGGTTATTCTGTAAAAGAACAGAAAATTGTCTATCCTGTGTTGAGAAGAAACATTGAAATTGTTGCCTAGACTGTCACCTAGGAAATACTTCTGCGAAGACTGCTTCACAATCTGTGCACTTCATTCTGCTGCACCATAAAATGCTGGATGACATGTTGGTATTAGAGTGTGTTTGACTCCATTTTTACTCATAAATATTTCAAACTCCTCCGACATCAACTGCACACCATTATGTGACACCAATAACTCTGGCAACACATAAATTGCAAATCAACTTCTCAAAACCTCAACAGTTTTAAAACTTGTGTCATTGGGCATAGGCACGAACATTTATCCACTCGCTAGAGCTATTAACCAAAGCAAGGTACTCTTTCCCTTCCACTTCAAAGAAATTGTCATGTACTCATTCTCATAGTTTTCTTGTGTTTAACCATGGAATAAAAGGAACCTTGGTTGGACCATTTCTCATTCTGTGGCACACTTCACAACTTTTCACCAGCTCTTCAATATCTCTATCTACCTTTGGGTACCAAAGATAACTCCTTGCTACTGCTTTTATACAGAATATCCCTGTGTACTCTTGATGAAGTTTCTCCAACAATCTCTCTCTAAACCCTGCTGAAATAATGGGATGACTTTTGCGGGAGGGCAAATTACCTGACTATCCCCACCCCCCCGCCACCCCCACCACCCCCCCACCCCGGATTAAGAGTCAGTTGGCACCTCACCACCTTGAAATCTGCCCCACAGTGATACTTTGCCTTAATTAGTGCAGAGTGGAACTTCCACTCCTCAGGGTCTTGGGTGGACATGGCTGGGAGGCCACAGTGAGGGGATGTGGGGGGTTGGGTTAGAGAGGCCAGCGGGAAGGGATAAAGGCGGGGAACCATCTTTGTGGGGGGGGAGACGGGGTTTACCCCATACGAGCACAGGAACTCCCCCACCCACAAAGGAGGTACACCCCCCTTCCTGCCAGTGTTGTCAAAGCTGCCGGGCTGCCCACCTTATCTCGGAGACCGAAAAATTGTGGTAGAGGTGCAATGAGGTCCATAAGTGGCAGTTAATTGTCCACTTAAGGGCCTTAATAGGCCTGAGTGCAGGTGGGCTGCCACACACCTTACCCGCCCTCTGTAATATGAGGACAGGTTGGAGGTGGGTGGGAAAGCAGCAGGTGGTCTACCCACTTTACTTTACATGCCCCACCTTCAAATACGCCAACAAGGGGCCATAAAAATGAACCCCAATGACCCTATAACCCCATAGGAGACAGCCTTAATCTACAGTCAGTTCATTTCTACATGTGAAATACTCCTGTAATTCCTCATCGCCATACTCTTTAGGTCAGTCATTCATGACATAATTGAGCACTTTACTGAACAACAATCCTTGCGAGTTTCTTCGCTGATTTGTCTGGCAGACACCAGCATGTCTTTTGCGTATGTAAAGTAATTCACACGTAACTCAGTGGCTAGAAATGATTCCGTCTTCACGGGAAAGCTCGACAGAATGTCTGCATTTGCAAGAGCTGCTAACTTACGATATTTAATATTGTTCTGATGGACCATCAAAATCAACACCCATCTCGGAAACCGTGATGTCGCTAGTGATGATACTCTGTTTTTTGAACCAAATATGATCATAATTCCTTGGTGGTCAGTTAACAAGCTGAACTTCCTACTGTACAAGTATTTATGGAACTTAATAACAGCATATATGATTTCGCAAACCTCTTTCTCAACTTGAGTAATTTTGCTCTGACTGTTAAAGTACATGAAAACATGCTACAGGCTTCTTCACAACATCTTCCATTATGTGATACAAGGCCACACCTAACTCCTGTGGTAAGGGATTGCATGCTAAAACCAATTTTTTCTTGGGATCATAGTAGGTCAAAACAGCATCACTATTCAATACTTTCATCACTTCTTCAAATGCTTTCTGACAATCCACAGACCACTCCTAATTTATTCCATCTTTGGGCAGTTGATATAGTGGAGCGAATGATGAACTTAGAATAATATATAGCAATCCTGGTGAGTGTTTTACGTTCTTCTTTGTTACCTAGTCTCTTTGCTTTCAAAATCCCCTCAACCTTCACCATCTATTTGGTCGCTCAAATACATTTCACTTGATACCATGAAGCAACACTTGTGTTTTTTAGCTTTGATGCCATGCTCTTGAAGTAGATCTAGGACTTTGTTCAACCTTAGAAGATGCTTTTTCTCAGTAACGGGAGACTCCTTTCCTCCCAAGTAGCACCTGATCCATGATGCTCTGATGCTTATAATCTCCATAAATCTGAATGGACCTGTCTTATTTTCAAGTAATAGAATATATCATCATACTCCGCCCTAACGCTAACTTGACCTAGCACTGGAATGCTGTTATTGGAATAACTAGTCAGTTTCACACATTTCTATGTAAGCAAATGTGAATCAGGCACTCTCCTACCGAGATAACTAACATAATGTCCATATGATAGATATGGAAACAGAAGTTTCAAGCAGCTGTATCAATAATGCAAGTAAGTTGTGAATCTCTGACTTTCATTTCCACTGTGGGTGTTAAAATTTGATTTACAGCCCTATTTCTCTTACCTTCCAGGTGCTGTTTGTCTTTTTCTCTAACTGAGTACACCTCTTGATCGTACAAGCAGATCCACTGACCAAAGTGGCATGCGACATACTTCCCATCAGAATTGTGCAGCTTCATCGCAGATGCCATTTTTGAGAGTGAAAAGGTCTCATGGCATCTAAAAAATAAATGGACACTGTAGAGCCAATTTATTCTCTCACACACTGGGTGGAATTTTCCGTGCCCGCTGGTGTCAGGCTTTTTTGGCAGCATGAACGGACAATATGGCGAGAAGGCCAAAAATCAGTTTCGCATGTTGCAGGCGGTACATAACACGGGACTGAGCTGCCTTGCCATGCCTCTGGTTGAAAAAAACTCTTACTTTAAGCTAAATACAGTAAAAAAAAATGTTAAATTATTTAAGTACTTTAAATAAAAACTCAAACTCTTACCTCTCCATCGCTTAATCAAGAGCGATCTTCCTGCTCGATAATATCAGCTTCTATTTGATTTCCAGACTCCTGAATTAACTTTAGACCTAGCGCAACCTCAGCCTGGTGCATGGCTGCAACCTGTAGCTTTATCATGTCCTAGAGCATTATTGTTTCCTCTTCACCAGCATGCCATCTGGAAATGACTGATTTTCTCACTGGCCTAGCACTTTGACTAGAAACGGGGGCATTTAAATGGTTAACAAAAACAGAATTACCTGGAAAAACTCAGCAGGTCTGGCAGCATCGGCGGAGAAGAAATCAGTTAACGTTTCGAGCCTTCATGGCCCTTCGGCAGAACTGGAGCATAGTTAGAAGAAGGGAGAAATATAAATTGGTTTAAGGTGGGTGTGGGGGGGGTGGGGGGGGGGTGGGGGGGGGGGGTGGTGGGGGGTGGGGGGGGGGTGGGGAGACACATTGAGGGTGTGGTGTGGTGATGGTGTGGCATTTAAATGGTTGTTGGCTGCCATGGCAATGGTAGCAGCTAAATTTCTGACACTGAGGCTGTGACCTAGGCAGCTGTGGCCTGGATCTCACTGAAATTCAGCTCAGGAAATGAACTCCCTTGCAATCTGTAACTATGGGCAGAATTTTTCAGTCAGCGTGCGGAGGCGGGCCCGACATGCCGACACGTAAAATAACGCGCGATGACGTGGGGCATGCATCCCGACGTCATCGCACTGAGTAGCAGAGTCGGCTGCGCGCCCGCCATATGTAAACGGCCTATTAAGGCCATTAACAAAGCAATTATTGTCATTGTTAATGCTGCCCGTCCAACCTTAAGGTTGGTGGGCAGGTGAAAAGCCCAAGCGGTCTTCGTGTTTTTTAGGGAACCTCGTCCACGAGCGGGACGAGATTTCCTAAAGCTTTAATTAAATAAATTTTTTAAATTTCATAAATATAAAAACATGTCGCATCTCATGTGCCATGAGGGCACATGTTTAAATAAATTTTTAAACCTTTTATTTAATAATTTTAATATCAATTCAATCTCCCTGAGGCCTTGTTCCCTGAAGCGCTCTTTTGCGCGCAAACGCCAAAGAGCGCTGGCCCCGACTCTCCTTCCTCCCCCCGCCCGCACAGGTAGCACTGAGCTCTATGGCTCACATATTATGCTGGGCGGGCCTTAATCGGCATGCCCGCGTAAAATGTTGGTGCGGAGCCGATCGCGAGTGGCTCCGCGACTGCCCCCGCCCGCTCCCGCTGAGCCCGCCTGCCATATGAAACATTCTGCCCTATATCTTTCTGCCACACCGCAGGCCTCCTTCCATGTAGCTTATTCCCTTTGCTCAAAAGTTTGGCCTGGATTTTATTGTTCTTCAAACGTCTTACAAACATGTCTCCAAAGTTAATTTCTAAGTTCATGCCATACCCACAATGACAATTCTTTAATTTGAGAATATAATCTGCAACAGTCTCACTTGGCAACTGCTTCTTTTCACAGAATGTAATTCTCAGTGCAATCTCATTCTTAGTCATGCCATCTTATGAAAGCATAATCTCATTAATTTCAGAATAATCAATTATACTGGGGTCTTGCGGCCAACATTGGCTAGAAACCACCTAAAAACCATCTAGCCCCATCATGGTGAGGAAAACATTTACTTTGCCCTCAGCTCCTATTTTATTCACTTTCAGCCAAATGCAAACTTTCACTTGTAATTACACCAGTCCCCAAATATGTCTTCAGTGCCGTTGTTTTCAATGACATACCTTGCTGACTCGCTGTACTTGAATATGATGTATACACGGAGCAATCTTTCAAGATGCTCAAACTTCCTCAAAATCAATGTCAGGGGTTCCAAAAATATTTCACAATGTTCTTCAGACTTAAATTTCTCAAATGAAATGTAAAAGAAAATTCCATCCCAGCTTTATCGCCGTCTGCCTGTTGTGTGTTGCGCTAAGACTAGCACATGCTCAGCTGCAGCAGCCATTATCAAACTAACTTTATCTACACCTCCTCAACAGAAATGCAGCATAACAAAATGCACAGATCTTGATATATACTACACATGTAGCAGAAGAACGTAGTTATATTGTGATATTTTAATTTTCTCATAGATTGAGAGAAGCAGAACAGTTCAAATGGCGAAAGCAATTAATTTCTAGAAAGCATTTTTTTAGTATGATTTGTTGGAAAATCACCATGATGGTGGGTGTCGATACAAGTGATGATACAAATAAAACAAGTAATCATAATTCATAACATAGTTATGGACAAACAGTAAAACAAAAATAAAATATAAAATAATGAAAGAATTGACACTTCTGAACATTTAAGTATACAAATAATTGCAATATGTTGCAAAATGCAGGAATCCTTAATTTGCAAAATTAAATGAAGGTTCTTCTGTACACTGCATTTTGTATTAAAGTCCATGGATCAAACGTTGTCAGGTTGAGTTCATTAAATTTGCAATTATTTACATACAACTTAGAAGTTTTATAAAGTAGGGGATTGAGCTGTCTCATAGTCTATTCATTCTATATCTTATCTGCAGAATGGTGAGTTTTCTCCTTCGTTGCACGTTTACTTTCATGTGGTTGTGGCAAGAGGTATTGGCAATGGGAGGTGGGATTCAGAGTTTTCTGCCTTTCAGCACAGGAACACAGTGAATAGATTAGTTTGAGATATATTGTAATGCCTGAGAAGATATAGCATGTAGAGACTTCCATTTGCTCTCTTAGGCATTTTGTACACTCAGTAATCCGATTTGAGATTACTTTGAATGTAAATTCCTCGTAGTTTAATGAATGCTTGATGCACAACGTCAGCATCATCAAAGTTGATGAGAGGGGGATCAGGAGGGTTGCACATGAAGCACAATTCCATAGTGTTGCACTTCTGGGGGTTCAATCTCGTGATTCGCCGTTGCCCATTTTCTCAAAAAAGGGATTGTCCCTTGCATGTGAGATGCTTTGCCTTGATTACAACACTCCAAGAGGATTAAGTCATCCATATATTTATAGTAATGAATAGGCAAGGTGATATCAATACAGGCATTGGTTATGATAGCTAAAAATATAATAAGGCCTAATTTGGTTCCTTGTGGGACTCCAGCATGTCACGTTATCCAACTGGAAGTACTCAATTCATATCAAACACATTGTTATCTACTTGTGAGACAGTCCATCATCCAGCGTACACATGATGGTCTCAATCCTAATTGACGGAAATTGTTGATTGCAATGTTATGATCTACATGGTCAAACGCTTTGCTAAAATCAGTAAGCACTACTAAGGATGATGTTTTCTGTTTGTCAGCGTTAAGATACAGCTGATATGCAAGATTTTTTTTATTCATTGAGTGGATGTGGGCATCGCTGGTTAGGCCAGCATTTATTACCCTAATTGCCCCAGCGAAGGTGGTGAGCTGCCTTCTTGAACCACTGCAGTCCATGTGGTGTGGGTATAACGCAGGCAAATACTTTTCTCATGATGCTCAGCAGGGAGATGCGTCAATAGTTGTTGCAATCACCCTTGTTCTTGTACAGAGTCACAATCTTCACGCCACGGATTTCCTGGTGCATTGCCCCCTCCCTCCAGCAGAGACAGAGAAAGCTGTGGACTGTTGTACATCACAATCTGGCATCATCCTAATTTTAAAATTCTCATCCATGTTTTGCAATTTCTCCAAGACTTCACCCCTCGTTATCTTTATAATCTTTCTGTAATCTTTCTGCACTCCTCCAATTCTGCCCACTTGCACATCCTTGACTTTAATCACTCCCCTCTGGTGGCCATGCATACAGTTGGCTGGGTCCAAAGCTCTGAAAATCCTTCCCAAAAACACTCTATCTCTCTTTTCTCCTTTAACATGCTCCTTAAAATCTACCTCTAAGACCAAACTGTCCTAGTATCCCCATATATGGCTCAGTGTCAAATTGTGTTTGATAACGGTTTGATAAATTTTGCCTGTTATTAGCTTTGGGCTATTTTAATATGTTAAAGGTGTTATACAAATGTCAGTTTTAGTTGTTGCCATTTAGGAATTTTGTCTCTTTCTTATTTGGTCTTTCTGTTAAAAATCACAGTCACAAGATTGTATCTTTAAGGCACTAAAAGCAGTCATCAGTTGCTCTCTTGAGCTGCCCCGATTTCAATTGCTCTACGAATGGCAGCCGTGCCTTCAGCTGCCTAGGCCCTAAGCTCTGAAATTTCCTCCCTAAACCTCTCTGCCTCATCTCTACATCACTTTCCTCCTTGAAGAGACTCCTTAAAGCCTAACTGTTTGACCAAGCTTTTGGTCATCTGACCTTATATCTGCTTATGTGGCTCAGTGTAGAAATGCCCCTGTGAAGCACCTTGGGAGCTTTTATTATGGCAAAGACACAATAAGTTGTTGTTGTTGTTAAAGCAATTAACATTTGTTTGGTAGTGATTAATACAATTAACACAGACCAGGTGTGATTGATACATTGAACACAGACTGTGCGAGTGTGTATGTATCTACTACATTCACTGCTCCTAATGCAGGCTCCTCTGTATTGGGGAGACCAAACGCAGACTGGGTGACCGCTATGCGGAACACTTTCAGTCTGTCCGCAAGCATGACCCAGACCTTCCTGTCGTTTGCCATTTCAACACCCCATCCTGCTCTCATGCCCACATGTCCGTCCTTGGCCTGCTGCAATGTTCCAGTGAAGCTCAAAGCAAACTGGAGGAACAGCACCTCATCTTCAGATTAGGCACTTTACATTTACATTACTTTACAACCGGACTTAACATTGAATCCAACAACTTCAGACCATGAACTCTCTCCTTTTCCTACACTCCTTTTTTTATCCCTTTTTTCAATATTCATTTTTATTTTTTATCCACTTATTTTTATTCATTTTTATTTTAATTCATTTATTCATTGTTTTATCCCCTCTCTTTTTATCCCATTTTTGATCCCTTTATTTTCCCCCCACCACCACCCCTTCTCCCTCACTCCACTTCCACAAGGGCCATCTGTCACTTGTTCATGTTGTTCTTTCCAGAGTGCTTACCCTTGTCCTGCTATTATCACATTCTGCTTTCTTACCTTAATGCCACAATCAGCACCTTTTTTAGCCCTCACCACTACCATTCACACCCCCTTTGTCTTTTTGTTCATGACATCTTTGTCAATCTCTCCTTTGCCCGCACCTATTGCTGGCCTTCTATCTAGCTTCACCTGCTCCCTCCCTTAAACAGTATAAATTTAATCAGATTTCTACTTCTCTATAGCTCTGAAGAAGAGTCACACGGACTCGAAACGGTTAACTGTGTTTCACTCTCGACAGATGCTGTCAGACCTGCTGAGTTTTTCCAGCATTTTCTGTTTTTGTTACAGACTATGGGAGACTGACTCCCTGGGAAATCATCACCTATTGCACTTGTCATGCTCTCGTTCTGCTGTTTTAGTGCTGGGTCAGAACATTTCTCTTATGTTCCCTGTGTCTGTATCTTCAAATAAACTGGCATCAGATGAGTAGAAAGGTGTAACTACCATTGCTCATTTGAATCGCTTGATGCATCTGGTGCAAATAACAGCACAACCAAATTGCTGACTTATGCAGAAGTACATGGAGCTGCTCTGAGACATACACAAACTGTCTCAGCATAATACATGTTATAACAGGCGTGCATCTGGATGCAAATGGAGACCAATGACTCTGAATCTTCATGCAAAGGGAAAATAATTCTCTAAATCAAAGGTCTGTTTCCGTCATTTCTCTAGGGCTTTGACCAAAGGTACAGCAAGAGTAAACAGGAGTGAGCCCCATTCATTTCTGGTAGTTCAGTGTGTTTGTATTTTTTTCCACTGAGGCATTCTGTTACCACTTCCAAATGGCAATGAATGTTTGTTACTGGCCTTTGTCAGAGAGGATATGAAAAGTGTTACAGTTAGGTTGTACGGTTATCTGAGAGCATGGCAAGGGCTTTATTGAAACTATTTACCTAATCAAAGTTTTTGCCCTAGGAGGTATGATTCCTCAGTTTGCTTTCGAACATGTGCAGGAAGGTATTGTGCTGAAAGTGCCCCTAACTAGTTGCTCTTTCTACTTCTGAGCCAAACATAATTCTAGTTAACTTTTTGCTCTCCTCTCAGATAGGTAAGGATGGTAACACTCCCATGGTAATTAAACCCAAGGGAGTCCAGTGAAAATATTTAACATTAAAAGTCAGGAACTGCATTGACGGGCTACTTTTCTACTGCTTGTGTGACCTAATAACACAAACAATGTGAACAAAATTCAAACAACACTGCTCAGCAGGCTGCTAAAGGAACAGATGAAGCAGATCAACTCCTGAGGCTCTCTCTCTCTCTATACTTTGTAATTTTGTTCTGTACCTGCTAGTTACCATTAGAGACTGCCGAGAATCCTTTTCATCACATCTTTAGACTTATGTAAAGCTATGTCTGTGTCTCTTCAACTGTACATTTGGGGCTGAAAATAAAAGCTTGGGGATTGATCAGAGGAAGAAAATAAATAATTAAACTAGAACTTCAATGTAAAGACATAAATAACAATCCAGGATCAATTATTTATTTTTTTACATTTATTTCTTTTATTCTGTCCCAACCTTTCATTTTCTTTGAAAGACAACTCCTCACAGTTTCACTAAAAATAAATTAAAACAATTCTCACTGAAGTAATAATTGGTACTGAGCAGTTGTTCACAGTAAAATCTGCAAAACACTATGAGCTGGATTGTCCCAGGTTTGTGCTAAGTGCTGTAGTGGGCAGGAAAAACAACGTTTTACCCGCCGGCCGCAATGATGCTTCTCGCACCATATCGTCCCAATCCCGCCGCATTAATTATGCATTCCCGGGAAACATGCCGTTTCAATGGCAGGTCATCACCTCACCGCTTCATCACGCCGGGTGCCATAATTAAAGTGCGGCCGTGTGCACGCCTCTCTGTGCTTCCAGCACAACTGCTGCATGGAAGACATGGTCCCGAAAGTCAAAAAGACCGCAGCCCTCACCCAGATCTAACGACACGTCCCTCGAGTGCCTTTTGGATGGAGCGGAGACCTGCCATGATGTCCTCAACACCCACACTGGCCGTCGGATGGGCAGCAACATCACTAATCCAGCTTGGGAGGCAGTGGCAGCGATGGTCAGCGCCAATGCCCTGCAAAACAGGACAGCCACCCAGTGCTGAAAGAGAATGAATGGTCTCCTCTGTTCCGCCAGGGTAAGTCACTCTCCTCATCACTCTCAATTCACACGCTCACAAACCCACCACAACATCCACAGGGATCTCATTCCTCAAGGGACAACACCACTAACTCTCACACATACCCTCACATCCCCATCAGGATCATATCCTCTCGAGCTCGCATCATCATCCCGTCCATGTCTCCGTTCACTGTTGCTGGGTCAAAATCCTGGAACTCCCTCCCTAACAGCACTGTGGGTGTACCAACACCACATAGACTGCAGCGATTCAAGAAGGCAGCTCACCAGCACCAGCCAGTGAAGCCCACATCCCGTGAATGAATAAAAAAAGCCACACAAACATTCCATGCAGTGCCATGTCTCCTGCTCACACTGTCTCCATCTGTTTCCATGCAGGAGAAGCTGGCTCACAACAGCAGAGGGAAGTCTCAGACTGGGGGTGGAATGGCCCACATTAGGCCTCTCACTCACATTAAGGAGCATGCCATCGCGCTGACTGGTGATGATGTGGACTTGCCTGCGGTGACGGTGACAGTGAACACCCTCCTGAGGATCCTGCACCACATCATCCCTCTCTCAGTGCAAATGTTAGCGCTCTCTTTCCTGCTTTTGACTCTGCTGCCATGCACTAATTATGTCTACCTTGGGTCACAGAGAGCTCTGCCAAGTGACCGACACCCTCAGCCAGCCAGTCCCTCAACTCTATCCAGGTCTCACCTCCAACCAAGAGGGCCCTCCTCCATTGAAGAGCTGGAAATAAGCAGCTTGGAAGACCCATCACAGTGCTTACCCACACCCTCCACCAGCACAGAGACACACACCTTGGTGGGATCTAGATCTACAACAGGCTTGGGTTCACAATCTGGTGGTCACCGCACAGACATATGTCCGCAGCAGGAGACAGGTTCAGCCAAGCTCCCTGGCACTCGGAGCACTGCTGGGGAAGAGGCATCTGTGAGGTCCGAGTCAGATGATGAGCCTCTGGATTTGGCCTTCCAACAATAGAAGGCGGGGGAACATCACGCAGAGCTGTTGGAAGCCCTCAACAGAGTGGCACATGAGTTGGAGGAGTGCGTCCACCTGCTGTCCACTGATGTGGGTGAATGGAGGTCTGCCCTCTGGAACTCCTTCCCCCCTTGGAACCCCTTCCCCACCTGGAACTCCTTCCCCCCTAAGACTCTTCCGCCCCCCCCCACCCCACTTAGTCCTTCCCTCTTCCTGACGCCCTTAATTCTTCCTTCACCCTTTCTCCCTAACCTCTCCACACTCCTTCCTCCCCCTGGACTCCTTCCTCTTTCCGCACTCCTTCCTCCACTCTTACTTCTTCCTCCCCCTTGACTACCTTCCCCTCACCACACTCCTTCCTCCCCCGGACTCCTTCCTCTCCCTGCGCTCCCTGCCCTCTCCGTACTTCTTCCCTTCTCCTCCCCGTACTTCTTCCCCCCTCCAAACTCCTACCCTTACACCTTCCATCCCCTTACACCTACTTTCCCAGTTGCCATCTTCTCCCCGTTTTAACCCCACCTCTCCCGAAGTCCCTACCTTGCTCCCAACTTCCCCCCGACACCTTTGTTCCCCCCTCCCAACCTTATCCCCCCTCCCCCAACAGCTTCATTACCCCCTCCCAAACTTACCCTCCCGACACCTCTTCCTCTCCCAGTCTACCCTAGACCTTCCTCTCCCACCTGCTCCCCCAGCAATGCCCCACCTCCCCCCCGCTGCCCACCCCAGTACATCTTCCTCTCCCAAACACATCTGGACCTCCCTCTTCACCCCCATCGACGATCACCTGCTGTGAGCAGATCCTCAACAAGACTTTCCGCCCATGAGCTGCTTTGCGGTGGAGCCATGTTCATGAGGATCTACCCTGCATGCCATGGACGCTCCTCCAGTGTCCCGTTGCTATCAGGCTCCAGCATCTTCTGCTCCTCAGGTGTCTGCGATGTGGGCAAATCCTTGGCGGTAAGTCCCGACTTCTGCACGTCACACTTGTCAAGATGTGTTCTGCACCAGCATGTTTTCCCGCCGATGTGCCAGATGATCATGATGAGGTGAGAGGGAATGATTCTGGCAGGCAGACCTTATAATAATATGCAGATGTATTACATGAGACTCCCGACGTCTGACGGAGGGAAGTGCGGCCCGCCATTGACGGGCTGAGCGGACGATTGCAAACTGGTTTCATGATGTAGTGAAACCAATTTTTGGCTTTCTTGCCATATCGTCTGCTCGCGCCATTGAACACGCCCAACGCCAATGGGCACTGAAAATTCCGCCCTTTGAGTTAGATTTTTCTTGTTTCAGATTTGCCACCATAATTCCATCAAAATTTTTGCCAGCTCATGCCACACCAGCATGAAGTAGCCCAATGTTTTTCAGCGAAAAGACAATTGGGCAGGATATAAAAGCAGCTGCAAATTCATTATCACCTATTTAGCATTACCGTCCAAGACCAATTTCACCTCCATTATAATCTGTTGTTTTCCCCTTAATATTGCAAAGAAGAACAGCCATCTTCTTCTAAAAGCTGGAGGCAATGATGATGGAGAGGGGATAGAAGGACCTCTATATTCACATTACATGGAGTGCACACAGTCAGGAGGGAACATGGCACAGGAGAGCCAACAGCTAGAGAAAGATGTGTAAAGCTCATAGTACAGTGCCTTCAGTAAAGGCTCACTCACTAAATAAAGCCATTTGGCAGCAGCCTGTTCTCTGCCCACAGGCTGACTAAATCCTCCTAAAGGCTTCCGCCAAGTTCCTTCATAAGACTAAAGTCTACGGAATTCCCTCCTTAAACTTTTCCACCTTTCTATCACCCTTTCCTCCTTTAAGATGCTCCTTCAAATCTCTCTACCTCTTTGACCAAGATTTTGTCCTAATGTATTGCTGTATGTGGCCTGTTGTCAAATCTTTGCCTTATAATGCTCTATGAAGTGCTTTGGCTTGTTTTAATATATTAAAGGCGCTATATAAACACAAGCTGCTGTTGTTGTTGTACATTTCTCCTGCTATCATCCCATCTCCCTAAAGCTGAAAGAATGGCTGAGATTTTCCATGCTCGACTGTGACAGGCGTGTTCGGTGCTGAGATCGAAGAATCTCACGAGATGGCCCTAATCGTGTTTCCGGATGGTGTGAATCCAGGATGTGATTGTCCACTCCCTCAATGGCAGGCCGTGTGTCCAGCTGTCAAACATCGGGAACTTAATTTTAATGAATTTACATCTCGTTATTGTGGCCTCATGTCGGAATCGTCCCGCCATGTCAAATTTAAATCGCACGTCACTGTGATTTCTTGATGGGGTGATTCACAAGTGCCTTTAAAAGGTATGAACCTGGCAACCTCAACTTTGAGGGGAACTCAGAGGTGAGGGCACGTAACTCTGCGCAGCACTCGCGATGATCCCAGCGGCTCCACAGATTCAGGGGGTCACAGGCAAGTCTCTGCAGCAGTTCTTCATGGCTAACTTGTGGTGCCAGGGCAAGGGCGACAGTGCCAGGGAGAAGGGGGATATAGGATCCTTGGGGCAAGGGTGACAGTGCAAATGGGGAGAAAGGAGCCTCGGGGCAAAGGCAACAGTGCCAGTGGGGGTCATGGCAGCCCCAGCTGAAGTTTGAGCACAATCACATGCAGGGCTGGGGTGGGGAGAAGAAAGCGACCGGGTTAATGGCAAAATATGTCAAAGATGAGCACTCCACCACAGCTGAGAGCATTTAGCTTAAGCTCAATTGACATGCATAGAGTCGGCTTAGTCAAGCAATTGTGCCCACTCAAGCAGCACCAATTCCTCACAGTACCAATGATGGTTCCTCTACTGTTAACCCCTCACACGCAAACTGCAAACTCGAATGAGTGCTGTGGTGCTGCAGAACCATTGGATGAGTGGATAAGCTTGAGGATCTCCTTGGGAAAGGTGGCCATCAAATAATGACAGAGGGGTGCACTCCTAGTCCCTTGCATTATGTTTCAGTCGACATTGAAAAGACACCCTCATGATCCAAGCAAACCGCAAAGCCTTGGAGTGCAGGTTAGGACAATGCCTGCGCCTGAGATGAGAGTTCAGGATGCAGTCGAGTGGTTGAAGCTGCGGCCACTTGGTCATGTGGTGTGGGGCAGTGCTGGGTGTGGGCATTGTGAGCCATCATGCGCATTAGACACTGGGCATCCATGTGGTGGCCTGGACTCTCCGGCATGTGTTAAGGGGCCTTGAGAGGCAGCTGCTTTGTCCTGGATAGTGTCAAACTTCTTGAGTGTTGTTGGAACTGCACTCATCTAGGCAAGTGGACAGTATTCCATCACACTCCTGACTTGTGCCTTGTAGATGATGGACAGGCTTTGGGGAGTCAGGAGGTGAGTCAGTCACCACAGGATTCCAAGCCTCTGAGCTGCTCTTGTAACCACAGTATTTATATGGCTAGTCCAGTTCAGCGTCTGGTCAATGGTAAGTCTCCAAGATGTTGATAGTGGGGGATTCAGCGATGGTAATGCCATTGAATGTCAAGAGGCGATGGTTAGATTCTCTCTTGTTGGAGGTGGTCATTACCTAGCACTTGTGTGGCACAAATGCACCTTCTGCAGGATTTGGCACCACGAGGACTCGGAGGGCATCCACTGCCAATGGCAGCTAACATTACCACTGTGCTCAATTTCTATGGCAGTGGCTCCTTCCAGGGCTCCAATGGGGACCTTTGTGAGATCTTGCAAGCCTCCACCCACAACTGTATCCAGGAGCTCCCGGATTCCATTTTTACCAAGGCACACAATTTTGTCAAATTCGACAGAAATCGGGTGAGCCAGGAAGCAAGAGCGCTGGGATTTGCTCAGATTTCCGGATTCCCACAGGTGCAGGATGCAATTGACTGCACCCACGTGTCTCTTAAATCTCCCTGGCAACAGGCAGTCCAGTGTGTGAACTGCTAAGGCTTCCACTTTCAATGTACAGCTGTCCTGTGGCCATAACAAATGGATCATGCAGGTGTATGCAAGATAACCCGGCGTTCTCTGGGGGGCCGTGACCTGGAGGGCTCCGGCCTGCTTTTGGGGTCCTGCTGTGTGGCAGTAGCACCCTCCTCGGCCTGTGGAACTGGAGCTGCTGGGGTCGCAGGAAGATGGGATTTCGTTGGGCCAGATATTCCTGCAGTCGTGGATGAATGGCCCTGGAGTGTGCACCTGCTGATCCTCCTTCCTATAGGTGCCCAAGGGCCCCTGGCTGATCCCTTTAGAGGAAGGGGCAGCAGGAGTGAGATCGAGATGCCCCAGCCCCCTCTCGCTTTGACTCTGATGGATCCTGCAAGTGCCTCACAGATGGAGTGCAGTTCCTGCAACAGTGCAGGACCAATGTCCTGGACCAAGGTCTCCATGGCAGCAGGCATGGCTCAGTATTGACCTCGGTGTGTTGGCATGGTGGGACTATCACCTCAGCCTGAAGGTGGATGGACTCCTCATCATTCCATGCAATCTGAGGAGTGCAGCAGACATATTGTTCCCATGTTTGCCTTTGCAGCTCCAGCAACTGTGACATGACCAAGCCCCGAGGATCCTCATCTGACTCGGACTCAGCAGATTTCTGGCCTCCAGCATTCCTTCTAGTGCCGAACACCTGGGAAGTCCCTTCCTCTGCCTGCTGTGGAACAGACAGTGTGATGTGCTCACCAGATTGTGACTCCAGGCTGCTCGAGAACTAGATCCCACCTAGATGTGTGTCTCTATGTTGGTGGAGGGTGTGGGTGAGCACTGTGACAGGACTTCAATGTTGGTATCTGCAGATTCCTCTTCCATGGTGTCCTCAGGACTGGAGTCAAGGACTTGGGTCGTGGAGTCCCTTGGCTGCTTCTCAGATGTGCCTGTGGGAGCAAGGGGAGATAGTTAGTGCATGGCAGTGGCCTGTGAAACAGGAGACATCACTCACAGCATGGTTGTCTGATGGATGTTGCACTGTTGGATCTTCACTTGGTTGAGCACTGCTGACCTCATTGTCAGCACAGGAACAGTCCAGATCGTCATCGGCCAACTGGATGGCTCTGTTTTCAAAGTCTGTGAGGACCTTGATGTCGGGCATTCCTCCACCATTCCGCGACCTATCCCATTTGTTGATGCCAGCTTGCCCTGCCTGAATACAAATGGAGAGAGTGTAGGCAGGATGCGTGCCAGACCAGATAATAAGGATGCCTGGCATGTGGGCGCTGAGTGGTGCCATGGATGGGATGAGGACACAATCCGCAGGGCAGATTAAGGTGTGTGTGAGAGAGAGTGAATGGTGATGTCCCTTGAACAGGCAGTGAGTGAGATCCCTCTGGACGTGTGATGGGTTTGTGTGTGAGTTGAGAGTGATGAGAAGAGTGACTTACTCTGATGGAGTGGAGGTCATTCATCCTCTTTCGGCACTGGGTGGCTGTCGTCTTTTGCAGGACGTCGGTGCTGACCACCGCTGCCACCTACCTCCCATGCTGGGTTGGTGACCTTGCTTCCTGGTCTTCACCCAGAGTCGGAGTAGAGGACTTTACAGTGGGCCTCCACTGCATCCAGTAGTTGCTAGAGGGAAACATTGCTAAATTTGGGGGCAGCATGTTTCCTCCCTTTGGCAGCCATGACTTTGTAGCAGCTTCCAATGCCTTAGAGAGAGCTAGCTCTGTACAGGGGTGCCCTTTAAATATGGGGCCCGGATTACTAAAGGCCTGAGATCATGGCAGGGCGGACGAATCAGAGGCTGCTTTGCCAGAAATCCAATGTGAAACTCGTGCCTCTGCATTTTTTCAATGAATTGCCGCACAATACAGTGGAAAAAGCCGCCATTGCCATCAGAGGGTCAAACGCCATTTTTTCTGCCTGATATTGGACTTTGCCGATATCTGGGACGATTCCGCCCTATGCCTACCCTTTGTGACAGCTAACCTATTTGTGCTCCAAATCTATAACTCCTATAAACTGTTCCCTCAGTGAGATGATGGTGAGAGATGGGTGACTGAAATGGTCCTGCTAGAGCAGCACTGTCCCACACATACTTACCAGCAACAACCTTTTCCTTGCAGTGGCAAGGAGTGCCAGCGCCATGCCAGAAACTTCCACATGTGTAAATGTTGGAGGCGGCCTTAAAGAAAGAGGCGCAATGCAACTTTCCAGAGAAACAATGACATCTGTGCTCACTCTTTGCAGCACACTTGTGCTGAACACAAGCTTAGAGATGCTACTTGTGCATGTCAGCACATCCAGATCTTGGCAGTGCCATCAAAGTGTCTTGTTCAAAGCATATGGCAGCCCCATGAGCTGCCACGCTGTTTTTGCTTTAAATTTGCTGAGTCCTGCACGTCATTGTGACTGATGCTGTTTTTTCACTGAAACATTTTCGGACCCTCCCCCAAAGTCAGACCAGCCACTTCATTATGACTCACAAAAAGCAAAACCAGTAAAACTTGGAAATGAAGGGTACCAGGACAATTTTTCCGATCTTGCCTTGTATATCTTAAAATGGAACTCCAGTATTACTGGTGCCAGTGTTACTGATTTTTTTTACTAGGAGTTGACAATTTTGAAATGTTTCTTTCCTTATGGAGGAGGAAGGCAGCGGTGACTGACTAGAAGCAACGTGACAGGAGAGTGCAGCGAACCAGACATTGCAGCCCAGCCCCAAAGAATCAATAACCAAGCTGGTCTGAGGATCTTAGTGTCAGAGGAGTTCACCTGTTCAAACCTGCCATTAGCCATCTTTGTGACCTCCTGTATAAAGGCCACTGGCTACTCAGTGGCCTGACTCTTCCAATGAGTGGCAAAGTCACTGCCCACAAAGGTTTTCCCAACCTGATGCAGCTGCACATTTCTCCCTGGATCTTCTGATCCCGGCTGAAGAAGAAATGCGCAGCGCAGTGCTCCCAGGGAACTCCGTCGTGGCAGAGTAGAGTCGGGTGAAGGCAGGACATGCCCCCTTTCTTTGGCACTAGCTGTCGTATGCTAAGCTTAAAGGTCCAGTCTTTTAATGAATGTAATTGAATGGATGAGGGGGTGAGGCAGGTAATGGGTAAATGAATAGGTAGGTGAGGTAGGTAGGTGGGCAGGTGGTTGAGATGGATAGGTGGGAGAGTGGGTAGGTGGGTGAGTGGGTGAGGTGTGTAGGTGGCTGAGGTGTGTAGGTGGCTGAGGTAGGTCTTTGTGTAGGGTGGTAGTTGGGTGGCTGGGGGTGCTGATGATTGGGAGGGTCAATTATGCAGTTACCCAGGTTTTAAACTATCTAACATCGAGGAAAGTCACGCAGATCTGTCCCAAGTTCGGTGGCTTCAGGGGTAGTCAGGTTATTGGGGTTGTAGTTGAGTGGTTGGGGGGTAGTCGGGCCATGGGGGTAGTTAGGTCTGGTTGGGAGGGTAGTCGGGTGGTCAGGGTGTGGCTCTGTGTTCGAGAGGTGGTTGGGGAGGTCAGGGCATAGTCGGGTCTGGTCTGGAGGGGTATTCGGTGGGTTGGGGGTGGTGAGTCTGATCAGGAGGGTAGTTGGGTGATCAGTGGGGTAGTTGGGGGGTCGGGGGGTTCAGGCTGGAGGTTAGTCACATCTGGTCGAAGGGGTAGTCAGGGGCTTCTGAGGTAGATTTGCAGTTGGGGAGTATAGTCAGGAGGTTGGGGGCTGGTCTGGTTGTGTGGGGGGTAGTCAAGATGTTGTAGGGCAGTTGAGTCAGCATGTAGTCATGGCTGGTCAGGGGAGTAGTTAGGGGGCTGAGGGGGTAATCGGGTGGTTGGAGGTGTAGTCAGGTGGTCGGCTGTGGTTGGTCAGGTGGGGGGTAGTCAATTGGTCAGGGTATATATTTGGTGATCGAGGGTGGGGGTGTGATTGGGGTCGGTTGCGGAGTTACCCAGATTTTAAACTGTTTAATATTTCCCCGGTAACTATCAAGGTAACTACCATAGAACTGTCCCGGCCTCAGATTCTAGCTCAGAATCAAGGGCATTCATGCAGAGTTCTGGGCAGTGGGAAGTTGTCCATTGGAAGTTTAAGCTTCTCATGCAATTCCCATGGAGGCTCCTGCCCCAGGACTTCCACAGGGTCCTGATGCCTTCCATCACAAGTCTGCTGTCTGACAATCTGGAGACCAGAAGATTTGGGCCAGAGTGATTGTGTACTTTTTTTCTGGGGAGACCTTCTGTTATTGGTCTTATACACTGATCCTCTCATAAAGTGGATATAAGAGGTATTCCTTCAACAGCATCTCCCAAACCCGTGACCACTACCATCTAAATGGATAAAGGCAGCAAATATATGGGAACACCACCACCTGCAAGTTCCCCTACAAGCCACACACCTTAGTGATTTGGAAATATATCCATTCCTTCCCCATCGCTGGGTCAAAATCCTGGAACTCCCTTCTGAACAACACTATGTGTGTATCTACACCAAGGCCAGGATTTTACATTCATTGGGCAGGCTCAGCGGGAACAGCAGGGGCGGTCGGGAATCCGACCACCTCCCGCGATCGACTCTGCACCGCCATTTTACACGGGTGGGCCAATTAAGGCCCATGCAGCGTACTATGCGACAGCGGCATCAGCAAGAAGGGCTGGGCGGGGGCAGGAGCTCAAAGTCTGCCGGGTTCAATGGCAGCCATGTGAAGGCTGCCAGCGACTCGGAGGAACTTTGTATGGAGCACCTCAGTGCTGAACACGGCAGGCGGGAGGGCAGGTTGGCGGGGCAGTCAGCGCCATGTTTTTCCGACGAGTGTCTCGCTGCCCTCCTGGAGGAGGTAGCAGCACGCAGAGATATCCTTTCCCCAGGAACGGGAAAAGGAGGCCCACCCACCTCACCAAACATGCCTGGGAGGAGGTGGCATCCAGGGTCAGCAGCCATGATGCGGTGAGACGCACATGGGCGCAGTGCCGTAAGCGCTTCAATGATCTCCTGCGATCGGGAAGGGTGAGTACCATGTTGGCATGGGTCATTTAGCACAGCAGCTAGGAGCTGCCCATCCACTGCTTGGACCTCAGAGGTCTTAGAGTGTGAGTGGCAAATTGGCCCATCCGCATAAAATGGCGGTGCAGAGCCAATCGCGGGCTTGTAATGCATGTTGTTCACCAAGCAAATGTTCCTGTCAGGCATCGAGTATGGAGCCTGCAGCCCTGGCATGTGATGGTGGTTCTTCTTTGGTAGGCTAACTGAAGGAGTTTTGGATCAAAGCCTGCCAGGTGTCCCTGCCTCCCTGGAGGTTGCCCAAGTCAGCGTTGATCCCCTCAGCGTTCTCCTAAGCGTGCTCATCTTCGGACTCACTACTGGACTCATCGTCTGCTGCCAGAGCAGCTGCGTCGACATCTTCTTCCTCCACTGCGTCCCCCCTTTCCAGCGCCAGATTGTGAAGAGCGCAGCATGCAACCGCTATCAACACACGGTTTAGGGGATATTGCATTCTTTTAAATTCATTCACGGGATGTGGGCTTTGCTGGCTGGGCCAGCATTTATTGCCCATCCCCTAGTTGTCCTTGAGAAGGTGGTGGTGAGCTGCCTTCTTGAACCACTGCAGTCCATGTGGTGTAGGTACACCTACAGTGCTGTTAGAAAGGGAGTTCCAGGATTTTGACGCAGCGACAGTGAAGGAACTGTGATATATTTCCAAGTCAGGATGGTGAGTGACTTGGAAGGGAACCTCCAGGTGGTGGTGTTTCCATCTATCTGCTGCCCTTGTCCTTCTAGGTGGTAGTGGTCGTGGGTTTGGAAGGTAGAACTAGTAGAAACTCTGCTAATAATGGAAATGCCACTTTTAAAGAAGATGTCCTATTTTAAAGATTTATTGTGCTGATTGTAATTTATGTATCGTAATGAAACAGATGAGCTATATATACTAATACAAAAGTACTAAATACAATAGTAGTTATCCATAGCAGGTGAGGGACAGTTTTCATAGCACGATAATTGCTGTAATTCTGTATTGACTGTAATCCTTATCTTTATAATTACAGTTTGCACTCCATTGCTAGTTCTTGAAAACCTGATGCAGCAGTTAATACAGATATAAGAATAGAATTGTTAAATAAATAAAATTACAAGGCAAAATCATTATTTATTTTGTTTATGAGTTCTGATGAAAGGTCATAGAACTGAAATGTCAACTCTATTTGTCTCTCCACAGATCGGTTTGACCTGAGTTAACCAGCATTTTCTGTTAATATTTCAAACTTCCAGAACCTGCAGTATTTTGCTCTTAAGATTTATTTAACTGTTTTGCACATTAGTTAAGCGAACCCACTGTTAGCATAACGATGAATTTACTAGCGATTATTGCACAGCATATAAATGCTTTACATAATACAAAATCAATAACCAAAGTACAACAGATATTGTCTGAAATGAGTAAATTATTAAGGATATTTTGTTGAGACATGATGTAAACTCATTTTTCCATGAAACATTTAATTCTATTTTTGCAAGCACCTTGAATTCATGTCCCTGCTCTTCTGATGGAAGAACTGACTACATATTATAGCAGTGTTGTCGCAGTCCTTTTTAGTGATAATACATTGTATTGATACTGAGTAGAAAAATTGCACTTAAATGAACACATTTTGATGTTGTGTTCATGCACTTCTGTGTTGCTATCATGTCACCTCTACAAATTGCTTCGAGCACCATTGGTGATAGAAGTGACATCTGTAACCACTATTTTCACCCCAGTGCTGTGTAGGTTAAAACGTTTTCCAGTCCGAGCTCCAGTTTGGAAGGGAAAAAAATAATCATAATTGTACTGATTTTTTTCAATTCAAGTAAATGTAATTGAATCCATTGAATGACATTCCATAGTGGATGGAAAATGCATGCTCAAATTCCTTGGAAGTGCTCTCGGCAACTAGGAATGCAACTTTGTAAAATCAATGTTTCAATTAAAATTTGACACATGAACTGATATGCTTTATTAAAATCCTAGTGACATCACTGCTCAGTGTCCATTACATGTTTAATGCATGGACTTTTGTGTACTGTGTGAACAATGTATGGCAGGCTAATGTAAATCCTTGATAAACTGGTATCACAGTAATATCAGATTGTTAAATGCAAGAGTAAATAACCTTTAAAAGTACATTTTCTATTTATTTTTAAGGCAATAAAACTAATAAGGTTTAGCATTTATTTTTACCAGCAGGCAAAATACACTAAAATCTAATGTGCTGACCAGCAACACATTCATAAGTAAGATAAGCTGATGTGTTTACAAACGGAGCACCATTATTCAATAGCACCATGTTGCATCTAGGTGACGGTAAATACTTTTCCTAGAGACACGTACAGACAACCAGTGATAATCATTTTGTAGTGATGGCAAGTAAAGAGGTAATTTATTGTGATGAAGCTCTAAGCATGCTCTGCTGTTAGGCGCTGTGCAAGAGCAGAGCCTCGCAAAATTACCCAGTGATGTTTGTTAAAATTGTGTGCACTTTAAGGGGCATTTATGAAGTATTCTATATGCTAATCATTTCCTAAATATGCTCTTTCCTTTGCCAATTTTCTCCACGCCTCTTTTGAAAACTCATGCTGGACTATTGTTCCTGAGGCACCTTCCGCTCTCCAGTAACCCCTCACCTGAGTGGATTCTTCAGTATAGTGAGTGCCCTTCGGCATAAACATTAGAGCTTTTAGGTGGTAATTGAAGGGTGGAAGGCTGATTGTTTTTCTTTCTCCTAAGGCGGGGACTAATTGAAGCATTCCAACCGCTGCTGGAGCTGTGTGCTCATTTTAATTCCCTTGTTTCCAAACACAAAAAAAACAGGCAAAATTAAGAAAGTGGAAGCAGCTGTGTAAAACTGCACAGAGACCCATAGGCAATAAGCATGGAAAACATAATTGGCCTTTCTTTTTAACAAAATGAATTACTACAAAATTTCCATTAAAATTTAATGATGCACAATAGCCTGAACTCAGCCAGTCGGCAGTTCAACTGGACACCAGTGGAGGGACAGTCTCCCTATATAATAACTACAAAAACCGCTGCAGTATTGATATTATCCCAGTGGGCATTGCTGCATGTTAATAAGTTCCGTATTGCAGCATATTGCCCAGCCACTTTTCTTCACTGCCACAATGCATGCACCATTTTACAGCAGTAAGTGCTTCAAGTGCAAAGTGAGTTGGCAGGAGTGAGCAGGGTGCAGCTGGATTCTGTGATGAGACCTTGGTGTTGGAGGTAGAGAGAAAGAGAGTTGTCATCCATCCACAGGATCTAGGTGCCCCCCTCCCACCCCCGGCAAACTTTGTGAAGCCAGTGGCACCAGATGGTTGAGGTGTGGCTGGTGACCATTGCCAGGAGCCTACCCTGAGGACCTGGATTCAGCGCCAGAAAGATTCAATGACCTCGCATGCACAGTTAAGGTCAGCGAAAGTAGTTTGATATGCCATATCCCACCACCTGCCCCATTAGCTTCACACACTGCTCAGGGCACCACATCACTATCACTCACTTTCCAATAATCTCTATCATGCTTAATTATCCTAGCCTCACCACACCCTCTTACATTTAGCACTGCTGCAAGCCTCACACCAACATCTCACAGATTGCACACACTGCCAGCTATTCAACCATGACAGCCACATTATACAAACAAACATAGTTCACAACACTCACTGACACACTTCCCTCTGTCTAGCAAGACAAGGTGTCACATAACCAGAGGCAGCAATGCCTAACCAGTGGGAACAGGCTGTCTCTTCTTATACTCCCACAGAGGAGACAATACCCGCCATTATTGTAGAGTCCTTTGCTAAGGCTGTGGCCAGTGGCAGCACTGAAACCATCAAACATGCCTGTACTCAGCTAGCTAATCCTTCTTCTTACATCCCCCTCCTCCCACACTCTCTTCTGAGCTGCAGATGATGTAAGCAAGCACCTCTTGATTTCCCTTCCTCCTCCCACCACAACCTCACCCTTTTGCCTTTTTCCTCTTAGAAACCTGGCCAGGCAGTGGTGGAAGAGCAACAAGTGGAAAAGCAAAAAGTAGCAACAAAAAGGAAACACTATCACTGGCCTTCACAATCACAGGCACCAGCTCAGATACTGACAGTGAGCACATTTTAAAGGATAGTATATGGGAAGGGATCAGCAGGTGGTGAGACACTGGGTATGAATGGCCTGAAGCTAGGGTAAGGGGCACAAATAGCCAGTGTCAGCTTTCTGGAGGATGAGATTTTATTGCAGAGGACTCAGGTGAGCAGTTCAATGTGGCAAGCTAGCTGAAGGTTGAGGGACATATGTAATGAAATGCTTGGTGCATGCACAGGCCTGCCAGAAAGCCTGTGTGCAATGTCAAACAGCATGGAGAAATGTGGCACCAAATTTGCACAGGAATTTCCACAGAGCTTGAAGGCTGCCCTTTTCACCATGGGAGTGGCGGGCAAGTCCATTTCCATACTTGCAGGCCCAACTGTGAAGCAACATGTGATGGCCGATGTCTCAGCTTCCATTGCAGACCAAGCAGGAGCCATCCATGTGCTGCAGTAGAAGTTCAGTTGGAAGTCGTTGAAGTTCAGCTTGCTGTCAGGAAAGCTCAGGCTGCTGCCACCATGCCTGCAGATACCAGTGTGCAAATGGCCTTACGGAGTACAAGTCAGAGGAGTCCAGCAATCTGTGCTACTACAAGTTGTTAGCATTGTTGATGTGCCAGTCTGGGAGACTGGCAGTGGCTTCTAGGAGCACAAACCTGCTGTCACTCTTAGGATGACAAAATTCATCCACCCACCTCTTCCACTCTGCTAGTGCCCATCAGTCAGCCAGCTCAAATTGCTGCCACCCATGCCAAGATGGTCACCCTGCAAAGCCATCTGCAGTCTCCCCAATGGAAGTCAGTGGCCTTTCACCCACCATGCTGCAGCTGCATAGGGCAGCATTGCATACCAGCACTAGGACAGGCAAATGCTTATGGAAGACAAGCACTAAGGGAATGCATAAGGGGGAATAGTTGATGGTTGTATACAATATGGTGTGCTTTGCTTCATAAATTTAGTCAGGAATGTTAACTTTGTGTTGGATTTTATTTTTGCATTGTGGACAAATGAATGCTATGGTAGTCAGTGACAGAGGGAATTGGGGTTGCAGTTATTGGTATTGCAGTCACATGAATTGTCTATGGATAGCCCGATTAAAAAGGGGCTGTGTTCATTGCCTTCTCAATTTCTTTTCCTCCTCTTCCTCCTCCTGCTCCTCAGTTGATCACATACAGCTGGAGGTAAGGTATTGCAGCATGCTGCAGCTCCACCACATCTATTGACTGGTGGTCTGCAGGTCCTGATCCAGGCAGCAGCATGCCCCAAGTTGTGATCTATGGCATTGTGTAACATGGCTTTCATTGTATACTTGCTGTGCATTTGCATGTGGGTTGCACATCAGAGTCATCAGACATTGTTGCCCAGTAGCCTTTAGTTTGCCCTGGTGGCTCAAAAGCAGCTACAGGGACTGCTACAGAATTAAGATATAACGATTGTTGCCAGGATGCCAGGCTTTGAAATGCATGATATGTTGCATATGGTCACACAGCAGCTGGATGTTGAGGGAGTAGAGTTCCTTTTGGTTGCTGTAGAACTCAGAATTGCCATGCGGCATTTACAAAGTAACACCGTGCAGCTAACGACAGCCTACACAATGGGAAAGCCTGCAATCTTTGCTAAGCCATGTGCTCACTCTGCCTACTACTATCTGGCAAGAGAATGAAATGCAGTCACCTCTCTCTTGGAATACAGACCTCCCTTACAAAATAGTGGACAACAAACAGGGAGATGTTGCAAATATCTCCTGGTCCAGCTTGGAAGGAGTCAGATGCACAAAAGTTCATGGACACAGTTACCTTCACAGTCACTGACAATACAGTCATTTCCCTGTTCTGAGGCTAGAGTGATGGATGTAGCATTTCAGTGAGGACATCCTTAGGGAAACTCAAATGTTTAACACCCGGTTTCTCGTTGAGGTCCAAGTAAAAGAGTCGCTCCCTGAACACCCTGGGCAGATATAGCCTCTTGCTGAGAACCCTTCTCTCCATTTGCCTCCTCCCTCTTCTAGCAACTTTTCCTGCTCTGCATGACCCCTGCTTATTCTCCCTGTCATGCTGCAGTCCAATGGGAATGCATACTACTGCACCATGTTTGGGAACAACTGGTTTGCACAGAATTCCTAAAGTCAGGACAAAGTCATCCAGCATGTATCACACTACTCCTGGTAGACTTCAGCAACTTTAAAGAACTCTAGGAACCACAAAACATTTTTATAATTGCAGCAACACCCAGAAAAAAACAATCAGCAACTAACTCGAGGGTGGCTGATGATCCTTCCAAATAGCACGGGTGGGGAGTCCTTTTCTGCTGCTGAGACATGCACAGCCATATGTGACTAAGACAGGATGTTAGCTGGAGCATTGAGCTCCAAAATGGCAGTACAGGCTTCAAATCAGTGTTATATGCTGATTGATCTACCTAATCTGTCTACCTGCAGTGGATACTTGCTACCCGCACACTTAAACTCACCTAAATGGTACCCAGTTGAATTACAAAACTAATATAGGTGGCAGGTGAAGTTCAATGTGGACAAGTGTGAGGTGATGCATTTTGGTAGGAAGAACATGGACAGACAATATAAAATAAGGGGTGAAATTCTGAAGGGGGTACAGGAGCAGAAAGACCTGGGTGTATATGTGCATAGATCCTTGAAGGTAAGACAGGTGGAGAGAGCAGTCTCCTGGACTTTATTAATAGGGGCATAGGGTACAAGAGCAAGGGGGTTATGGTGAATTTATATAAGACACTCGTTAGACGTGAGCTGGAGTATTGTGTACAGTTCTGGGTGCCACATTATAGGAAGGATATGAACACATTGGAGAGGGTGCAGAAGAAGTTTAAAAGAATGTTTCCAGGGATGAGAGTTACAAAGATAGATTGGAGAGGTTGGGACTGTTCTCCTCGGAGAGAAGAAGGCTAAGAGGAGATTTGACAGATATTTCAAAATCATCAGGGGCTGGACAGAGTAGATGGGGACAAGCTGTTCCTGCTCATAAAAGGATCAAGAACGAGAGGGCACAGATTTAAAGTGATTTGCAAAAGAAGCAAATTTGACGTGAGAAAAGACTTTTTCACACAATGAGTGGTTCGGGTCTGCCTGGAAGTGTGGTGGAGGCAGGTTCAATCGAGGCATTCAAGAGGGCTTTAAATGATTATTTGAATAGAAACAATGTGCAGGGGTTTGGGGAAAAGGCAGGGCAATGGCACTAGGTCATAATGCTCATTTGCAGAGCTGGTGCAGAAACAATGGGCCGGATGGCCTCCTTCTGTGCCGTTAAAATTCTGTGATTCTCTGTGTGTGCCACGAATGCCATTTTGGATTTCTAAGGCCAAACATAGAGCAGAATGTCTCTGTTGGCGGGATCAATGGTGGATGGGGGTCGGGGAGAACTCGGTGGGAGGTCAAAAAATCGGTTTCACGCTGGCATGAAATGACAGTGGGATCTTCCAAAACTGCCCACCATGGTGGATCACAATTCCTGCTAGAGGCTGGTGTGAAACTGATTTGCACCCTATTAAAGAGGAGGTGATTGTCGCTGGACCAGTAATCCAGGGTTCAAATCCTGCCACGGTAGATGGTGGAATTTGAATTCAATAAAAATCTTGAATTAAAAGTCTAATGATAACTATTATTGATTGTTGTAAAAACCCATCTGGTTCACTGCTGTCCTTACCTGGTCTGGCCTACATGTGACTCCAGACCCACAGCAGTGTTGTTAACTATTAAATGCCCTCTGAACCAGGGCAATTAGGGATGGGCAATAAATGCTGGCCTAGCCAGAGATGCCCATGTCCAATGAATAAAAAAAAATGGGATGCAAATGAAGGCCTGATCAGAATCTTCCCTTCACGCCCGATTCTCTGCGACACCAGTGAGAAAATACGCCGGTATAAAACACGTCTGGACCAATTTGGTGTTGAAAAGTCAGGACTTACTTTAAGGGCCTTGGTCAGTTCGCGGAGATCTGATGACAGGCGAGTACCATGCAATTTCGGTTCACTATGACAAATGTGACAGCAAATTGCCACCCATTACTGGAGACATGTTTCTCTGCGATCCCAGCAAAATGCAGTTTACATCTAAAAGCGGTCTCAACCAACATGAGCATCGCAGGCCGGCTGAATTACAGAACGCAAGCCGAGTGGATGCACTCACAATAAAAAAGAAACCCAGGAGGAAGGACTATAAATGGACGATAGAGGAAACAGACCTCCTCATACAGATGGTAGCGCGTTACCAGGGCCGCCATGATATCGACAAACATATCCCTTTGAAAACCAGTACACGAATCGCAACAAAGAGGTAAGCAGTGTAGAAAGCAGGCAATGAAATGGCGGCAACACCAGCACTGTAAGGCCATACACCAGATATTGCCCGAGTAGAAGATATACAATAAGAAGGGAAAGACGCAGAAGAGAGTGGTACAGGCCCCAGGCCTGGGAAAGCAGTGCGACTCCGTACCAGTATCCCTAGACATAGGGATCTGGATGATCAGCTTAAATCAGCTGAGGCGCTTACGGCAATACGGAATGATCCAGAAACAAGAGCCCTTGGTATCGACCTCGTAGAGAGTATCACTGAAACTGAAAGGACTGCAAGAGAAAATTGCCAAGAGATCCAAAAGAAAGTCCATCATAAGGACTCTAACATTAAAAAGAAATGGGCAGCAAAGAAAGCCAGATTCAAGGCTATACAAGACCTTTACAAATCCGACAGAAGGAAACTGGTGAGACAAATTAAGGGCGCCCCTTCCACATCGGGGTGCCCTCTCAACAAAGTGGAACTCAAGCAAAGTTTCACTGGAAAACTCTCAACTCCTATAAACAAAGCTAACCTCAATATATTTGTCCAATGCAAAGGAAGGAGAGGGTGTTACTCATTCACAGAACCCATCAGGAAGGAAGAAATAGAGGCTGGATCACAGGTATGAATAAAGGCACTGCAGCTGGGCCTGATGGCATGAAAGTTGATGACATTATAGAAATACACACAATCTAGCACAGCCCACCCCCACCACCCCACCCCACCCCCCCACCCCCATCTATCCTCCCTCTGGCTGAAATCAGGACCCATCCCGAGAGTTCTGAAAAAGAGTCGTACTGTGCTTCTTCCTAAAACAGACAACGCTGAGAAACTAAAAAGTATTGACAACTGGTGGCCAATAACGATCGGCCTGATTCTGCTATGGCTCTTTACCAAAATCATCACTAAAAGACTGAGTGATGCAGTAGAGATCAACCCCTGGCAGAAAGGGTTCCAAGTGGCGACCCCAGGTTGCAATGAGAACATTGTCATCTTAAGTAATATCATGAAGGGGGCAAAGCATAACAGCACTGTGTGCTGCCTTGGGCTGCATTTGAGTGCTTCAGTTGGAGTTTGGTGAGCGAATGAGTTAGTTCAGTGATGAGGGAAGGAGGTGATCCTTTCATTTTCTACCTTTCCTCAGAAAGAGCAGCGGCCTTGGTAAGTAGGATTTGGTGAGTATTTCTACTGTCCTTAATATTCTCTAAACTAGAGGAACTAAAAGTAAAGGGGGTAATTTAAGGGTAGATCATGGCAGTGCAGCTCGGTCACATGGAATGCTCCTCCTGTGCAATATGGGAAGTCAGGGACACTTCCAATGTCCATGGTGACCACGTGTTCAAGAAATGTCTCCAGCTGCAGCTACTTGAAATCCGCGTTTCAGATCTGGAGCAGTGGCTGGAGTCACTGTGGAGCATCTGCAGGGCTGAGATCTTTGCAGATAGCAGGTACAATAGGCGGTCACACCACAGGTAAAGAGTGCACAGGCAGAAAGGGGATGGGTGACCACCACACAGAGTAAAGGCACTAGGCAGGTAGTGCAGGAGTCCTCTGAGTCCATCTCCCTCTCCATCTTTTGGATACTGCTGGGGGAGATGGTTTCTCAGGGGAGGTTGAACAGCCAGAAGTCATGATCCATATCTGTACTAACGACATAGGTAAAAAGAGGGATGAGGTGCTGCAAGTAGAATATAGGGAGCTAGGAAATAAATTCAAAAGCAGGACCTCAAAGGCAGTAATCTCAGGATTACTCCCAGTGCCACGAGCTAGCGAGATCAGGAATAGGAGGATAGACTGGATGAATGGGTGGCTGGAGAGATGGTGTAGGAGGGAGGGATTTAGATTCCTGAGGCATTGAGACTGATTCTGGGGAAGATGAGATATGTACAAGCTGGACGGATTGCACCCCGGCAGGACCGGGGCCAATATCCTCACCGGGGTATTCGCTAGTACTGTGGGGGGTTTAAACTAGACTGGCAGGGGGATGGGATCCTGAGCAGGGAGATACAAGAGAGGGAAACAAGATAGGAATGAAAGACAGAAACGTAAAAAGCAAAAGTGGAAGGCAGAGGAAACAAGGACTAGCAACGAATAGGGCAATGGTACAAAAAAAATGTGTAAAAAGACAAGTCTAAAGGCATTGTATCTGAATGCACGGAGCATTCACAATAAGGTAGACAAATTAACAGTGCAAATAGATGTAAACAGGTATGATATGATTGTGATTACAGAGACAGGGCTGCAGGGTGACCAAGGCTGAGAACTGAATATCCAAGGGTATTTGATATTTAAGAAGGACAGGCAAAAAGGAAAAGCAGGAGGCGTGGCGTTGTTATTTAAGGATGAAATCAGTGCAATAGTGAGAAAGGAAAACCTAGATGTAGAATCAGTCTCGCTGGAGCTAAGAATCAAAAAGGGGCGGAAAACATTAGTGGGAGTTTTCTATAGGCTTCCAAACAGTAGTGGTAAGGTAGGGGGCAGTATTAAACAAGAAATTAGAGATGCGTGTAACAAAGGTGCTACAGTAATCATGGATGACTTACATCTAGATATAGGCCTGAATTTTGTGCCCGTCAGGTGCACGCGATCAACCCGGGAGCAGTCAGGAAACTATCCCCTGACTGTGATTGGCTCCCAACCATGATTTCACACTGGCTAGCCAATTAATGGCCAGCCAGCATGAAACGTACCCGGAGAAAGGCTCAGCACTGCCGGTGGTGGGTGCGGAAGGAGGGTAGGTGCCGACATCACCGCAGGTGCTGGTGAGCACTTTCAGTGAGCTTCCTGAAGGCTGACAGATGCCTCAGGGAGCTGCAGACCTCCAAATAATAAAATAAAGCACAAAAATGCTGCAAAAGATGTCTATGCCACACAATCAAGCCCTTGAAAGCATACCTCATTTTAAATCCTAATGGAGATTTCATCCCGCCCTTGGATGAGGTTTCATGAAAAATGCAAAGGCTGTCTGGCTGATTGGCCCGTATGCCAACTGTAAGGTTCGATGGGCCATGAAAAATCGCTTACCATTGAGCCGTTAATGAACTTAATTGCCCGCTTAATTGTTGGCAGGTGCTTTTCAGACTGTTGCATGCACCCGCTGAGCGAAATATCGCACAAGTGCGTGATGATGTTGGGACGCCAACCCCACGTCATCTAGCGCGATTTTACACCCATTTGGGTTGGGACATAAAATTCTGGCCATAGACTGGACAAACCAAATTAGCAATAATACTGTGGTGGATGAATTCCTGGAGTGTGTATGAGATTTTTTTTAGACCAGTACATCAAGGAACCAACTAGGGAACAGGCTATCCTTTTTTTGGTTTTGGGCAATGAGAATATTTAATTAATAATCTTGTTGTGCAGGGTCCTTTAGGGAACAGTGACCATGATGTAATAGAATTCTTCATTAGGTTGGAAAGTGAAGTAGTCCAATCCGAAACTAGAGTCTTAAACCTAAACAAAGGGAACTATGAAGTTCTGAGGCATGAGTTGGCTAAGATAGATTGAGGAACTTCATTAAAAGGCATGACAGTGGATAGGCAATCGCCAATATTTAAGGAATGAATGTATGCTTTGCAACAGTTATACATTCCTTTCTGGTGCAAAAACATAACAAGAAAAGTGGCCCAACCATAGCTAACAAAAGAAATTAAGGATAGTATTAGATCCAAAGAGGAGTCATGTAAAGTTGCTAGAAAAAGTATCAAGCCTGAGGATTGGGAGCAGTTTAGAATTCAGCAAAGGAGGACCAAGAGATTGATTAAGAGGGGAGAAATAGAGTAGGAGAGTAAACTTACAAGGAACATAAAAGAAGACTTTGAAAGCTTCTATAAGTATGTAAGAAGAAAAAGATTGGTGAAGATAAATGTAGGTCCCTTACAGTCCAAAACATGAGAATTTATAATAGAGTACAAGGAAATGACAGAGCAATTAAACAACTACTTTAGTCCTGTCTTCACAGAGGAAGAAACAAATAACTTCTCAGAAATGCCGAGTAACCAAGGGTCTAGTGAGAAGGAGGAATTGAAGGAGATTAGTATTACTAAAAAAACTGAGCTGGAGAAATTAATGGGACTGAAAGCCGATAAATCCCCAGGGCCTGATAATCTACATCCCAGGGTACTAAAGGAGGTGGCCATGGAAATAGTGGATATGTTGGCTGTCATCTTCCAAAGTTCTGTAGATTCTGGAACAGTCCCAGCAATTGGAGGGTGGCAAATGTAACCCCGCTATTTAAAAAAGGAGGGAGGGAAAAAACTGGGAATTACAGACCAGTTAGCCTAACATCAGTAGTAGGGAAAATGCTAGAGTCAATTATAAAGGATGTGATAACATAACACTACGAAAATATCAAGATCAGACAAAGCCAACATGGATTTATGAAAGGGAAATCATGTTTGACAAACCTACTGGAGTTCTTTGAGGACAAAACTAGCAGAATAGACAAGGGAGAACCAGCGGAAGTGGTATATTTGAATTTTCAGAAAGCCTTTGATAAAGTCCCACATAAGAGGTTAGTATGCAAAATTAAAGCACATGGGATTACATAGGCATGGATTGAGAATTGGTTAGCAGACAGGAAACAAAGTAGGAATAAATGGGTCTTTTCGGAATGGGAGGCGGTGACTAGTGGGATACTGCAGGGATCAGTGCTTGGGCCCTAGATATTCATGGTATATATCAATGATATGGATGAGGGAACCAAATGTAATATTTCCAAGTTTGCTGATGGCACAAAATTAGGTGGGAATGTGAGTGGTGAGGAGGATGTTAAGAGGCTTCAAGGGGCAATTTAGACAAGTTGAGTGAGTGGGCAAATGCAGTATAACGTGGATAAGTGTGAAGTTATCCACTTTGGTAGGAAAACAGAATGGTAGAGTATTATTTAAATGATGATAGATTGGGAAATGTTGATGCACAGAAGGACCTGGGCGTCCTTGTTTACCAATCACTGATGACATGCAGGTGCAGCAAGCAGTTAAGAGGCAAATGGTATCTTGACCTTCTTACTGTAGCTGTACAGGACCTTGGTGAGACCACACCTAGGGTATTGTGCACAGTTTTGGTCTCTTTACCTAAGAAATAATATACTTGCAATAGAGGGAGTGCAGCGAAGGTTCACCAGACTGATTCCTGCAATGGCAGGATTGTCATATGAGGAGAGTTTGAGCTGACTAGGCCTGTATTCACTGGAGTTTAAAAAATGAGCGGGTATCTCGTTGAAACGTATAAAATTCCGACAGGGGTGCATGAAGGGGTGGCAAGGATCATTTGTGAGGGCGCGGAGGTGGACACGGACTTGAGGGGTGGGCAGGAGGAGTTCGAGCAGGACAATGTGTACAGGGTTGGGGTTTTTGGTGGGGGGAGGGGAATATGTATGTTTACCTGGATATTATTAAAGGAAAAAAGTTTGGGTTGGGGGGTAACAGTGGGGAGGTCGAAGGTAATGTCAGGGGGGGTGGAGAGGTCAATGGTGATGGGGGAAAGGCGTGGGCGACTGAGGGAAGGGAAACTCTGCCAGAACGCAGAAAAAAAGTCACAACCACCATGCAGGTCTGGTCAAAATTAAGCAGAGCCTCGTGTTGGATGGCCCGAGATGCTGCAAGTGAATTGGGTCAGTGGGTGGGCGGAGTTGCAGATCATGTCAGCTGGACGACTGAAAGGGAACCCCAGCAGGCAGCATTGACTATGCTAGTGACCTAGGATATGAGTTTGACAGATGAAGGCTCAGACAAAGGCATAGGAGAATGCTTGCACATGGCTCGAAAAGGCCCTGCCACATACCTTTCTCCCTGCAGACTCATTCGGGGGGTAACTGCGTTCAGGAGAGGTGTAGGGGGCAAAGGCCGGGCATCATTCGCTAAGCCTTAAGTACCACATTGAAAAAGACAGTTGACATTACAGCAGTGAAAGTGATTATATTTACAGATGTTGGCATTGTGACAATCATTTGTTCACCCGTGCACCAGTTGTGATCAAAATTTCTTTATTTTCTGTGGCCTACTACTTTTTCTAGGTGCTCCCCTGACATCCGCAGCACAGATGGAGGCAGCCTGCTGACTAGTCTGCTCTGTTGCCTTTGATGATTTTGGCAGCCATCCCCTGGAGAGCCGAGGCCTGGAGGGCCCTGGCTTCCTTTGGCTGTCCTCCTGTGGGCCAGTTGCTCACTCTACAGTGTCAGAGGACAAGGTTGAAAGTGTCATGGGCAAAGGGGATTCAGAAAGTCTGGGCAACTTCTGAGATGCCTGAGTGGATGACCCAGGAGTGTCCAGCTGTCACTGCGCCTCACTTAGGGTGCCTCAAAGCCTTAGCTTGACTCCTTGAGGGGAAGGGCCATCGGGAGGAAGTTCAAGGTGCTCCAACCCCCTTGTATGCCAATTTCAACAGCACCCCCATGGCTACTGTGGTGGAGTGCAGGTCTGCACGCATCTCTGGCGGGATCTGCTGGACTAGGCAGACCTTCCCACGGAGACCTCGATGTGTGCACAGGTCAGCACCACTTCATCAGACAGCAGGTGGACGGACTCCTCGGACTTGCGTGCCATCCTATTGAGGGCCTCCAACACCTCAGCATGGTGTGCCCCCACCTCATGCTGACTCTCCACCATTAGTTGGAAGGCCGATTCCAGAGGCCCGTCAACGAACTCGGACCTCACAGATGGCTCTTCCCCAGCACTTCTCCAAGTGCCGGTGAGCTCGGCTGACCCTGCCTCCTTTTGCTGTGGACATGTGTCCGTGTGGTGACCACCAAATTGTGAGACACTTCCTAAGACAGAACTAATACCCACCGCGTTATGTGCCCCTGGGCTGGTGAAGGTTGCAGGTGTCGTGTCCTCTCTCCTGGCTCCTCTCTGAGCTAGAGCTTCTGCTGAGGCCTGGCAGGGAGAGAATGGCACCTGTAGGTGAGAGCGGAGAGTGCAAGTGACAGCATGAGCTGCCTTTAACATGGAGGCACATTTGGCCCTCAGGTTTCTATATCGTGGATGGATCCTTGCTGGGTGGATGCCCAAGTCAAAGCTTCCCATTGCCAACAGCCCGGTCCAGCCCCATGCCTGCCAGCTGAGCTGCCCTCTCTTCGAACTACATGAGAGGCCTCAGATGTGGGCACCCTCTCCCGTCTTCTCCTGTTCTCTATGGTTATGCCTCATCTTCTCCTGCTCAAAAACAACAGGAAGGATGTTTGAGAGCAGTTGTATGTTGAATCCATTTGTACATTGCAATTTGACATTCAATTCTCATACTCACATTCTTAAGGTGGCTCGGCATTACTGCACTGCAAGTTGTCCAGCAGGGTTGGGGGCCAGCTCCCTCCAGAGCACTGAGACCATCCACATGCAAGGGGAAGGCTCTGACAGGTATCTGGTTTGCAGAGGTTGCTGATGCCCTCTGCACCTAAGCCCACTGCCCCCCACCCCCCCACCCCTTCCATATAGTGATCTCTGTATGTGGAAAGGTAAAGGGGGCACAGTGGTCACCCCACCACAGAGTAGATGCACTGCACTGGGGCTATGAGGCACGACTATGCCATTGCCACTTAGGCCCATGTACCCTGGCATATTGGTCTCATTGTGGTTGGTACGGGCAGCTGGAGCTTTACTTACCCTGGTGGAGCTAATGAGGTCATTCATCATTTTGCACGTTGTATTACTGACCTGCTCTGGGCAGCCTGGGCACTGATGGCATCGGCCACCTGCCCCTATGCAGGTTTGGCTTCCCTGCTCAGCCTCCTCCTCCCATCAGCCGGGTACAGTACATTCCACACCTTGACATGATTCTGGAGGACGCACAGGGAGGTGTCACTGAACATCAGCGCATGCCTAATGACACCGGGAATGCAAGATTCCGTGGTATTTCCCATCAGCTTCCGCAGCAGTAAGCACTCCTGTCCCCGTCCCTGCCCCGGGACTCATCCCAGATTTGCACAAAGTGCAGTAGTGGACGGGAAAAAGGAAGTTTTACCCGCTGCCCACAATGGCAGCTTTTTGCGCCTTATCATCCCATTCCCACCACATTAATTAAGCAGCCACAGGAAACACGCCATCTCGCTAGTGGCTGGTCTCCGATTTCCCCTCCATACCGTTACTTCACCGCTTCCTCACGCTGGGCACGTGCACACTTCTCAACGCTTACAGCCCAGGACTGCTCTGGTGAAGACATGGCTCTAAAAGCCAAGAAAAGTGCAGCCCCCAATTCATTGACACATCCCTGGGACACCTTCTGGACACCGTTAGAGGTCCACTGCAATGTCCTCTGCCCTCACTCTGGCCACAGGAATCCCATCAGTCTCATCACTCTGGCTTGGCAGGCGGTGGCAGAGGTGGTCAGTGCCAGTGCTACACACAGGAGTCAGCCATTCGTGCTGCCAGGGTAAGGCAACCATCTTATCACTCTAAACTTACACACTCACAAGGCCATCACACATTCACTGGTATCTCACTCACTGCCAGCTCAAGGGGCATCACCACTCACTCTCTCACAGATACCCTCACATCTCCATCTGGCCTCATCTCCTCTGGAAACTGCCTCCTCAGCCCTCACCATCTTGAGGTCACTTGCACAGGTTAACATGTTTCCCCACACACACCCTGGGATACTCCACTTCACCAAGTACAGCCCTCATCCTGCAGCCACTTCCCTTGCCTGAGGCCACTTTTCCCCCTTCCCCAAGCAAGCCCTAGCCCTGCAGCTATTGAAAAGCCACCCCTGCCTTCCAGCTGGCCTGGTAGGTAGAGACCTGCCCGTGAGCCCCCATAAAAGCGATGTGGTGCTGCCTATGAAGCCTGGCACTAATGACGGTGAGTGCTACCCAAAGAAAGGTAGGCAAACAAACCTCGAAGTCCTGAGTGAAGTGCAGCTTGCCAGGTGCATGTCACTTATGTACTGTTGTGAAACATGTCAACGTGGTGCCTGGATGATCCAGCAGGGGGGATGATTCCGGCAAGCAGGGCTAATAATTAGATGGAAATGTATAAAAATGACATTCGTGACTTTGGACAGTGGGTAGGGCAGCCCACCATTGACGGGTGGAGTGAACGATCACAAACTGGTTTCACTATGGCGTAAAACTGGCTTTTGGCCTTCTCACCATATTATCTGCTCACACCTGCCATGGTACCTGACGCCAATGGGCGGAAAATTCCGGTCTTAGTCCCGGATTGGAGAATTCCACCTGTAGTGTCACTATAACAGTCGCTACTCATCTGAAGTTTGCGACTAAAGTCTTTATTTTATATAAATGCCGTATTTTCTACTTAAGTCGGTGTCCTGTGATGTGGAGGTGTTCACTTTTGCAGTTATTAAGGTTGGCAACTGATTACCTTAATTGGCAAAGCAAACCAAAGCATCCAGGCAGTGATCCTGCTCCCCACCCCTGACCCTGCAGATTTGGACTCTGTTAGACAGGCAAACTTTAATTTGATCTTAATTGAGTGCAACAGCTGAAGAAAAGAGTTTACAGAGGAAATGTTGTGACTGTCAGATGTCTAGGTGTGTATATGGCCACTTAAGAGGGATGCATTTAGATGTTTGCCATGGGGAGAAAGGTTAATTCTAGACTGAAGTGCAGCAGATATGGCAATGATTAATCACAGGAAGGTTCTATTTGGTAAAATGAAGTGACCTGGGAAATTGTTTTCAAATCAAATGCAATGGTTTCAATACTTAATTTCCAGTGCCCTAGTTTTTCAGGTTAAAGAGTAAAGCCTGCCAAATTGAAAAATTATTTTCCTTTATGTTGGCATTTCTGTAATTAAGATAATAGTCCCCTATAGGTGTTGAAGTGAAAGTGTAGTTTCCTTTGATGCAAACTAATAGAGCTTGCAATGACTGAAGAACTGACTAAATTGGAAAAGCAATGTGCATTCAGACTGTTTAGCCAATGAGACAAAATTGCACCTGGCAGCTCTGCCTGCATGAGTATTATTTCCTTTGTCAACCAAGCAATGAATTACAGCATTGATCAATACAGGTTTAAACAGCACCTTACTGAAGGTAACAGAATCATTCTCGACCTTGCTTCAAGGAATGTGGAGTTCTTGTTTGACATGTAGGTATAAACTCCAATCTCTTTCATGAATCTGAAGCAGCTCTTTGGCTCAAACTTCGCTGGATTCCTCTTCTCGATGTCATGATGTTAAATTTCTGGCAAGTGTGACAACACTGCATCCGTATTGTTGGCATTGAGCATCTACCCAATTTCTTCAAGGTGAGGCAAAACTTTTTTGACATTCTGTCCTTAATACAGCTGTTATCTGAAAAGAAAAACTCCGTTAGCAATGTTATGTAAAAATATCATATCAACTACTTCCCACCCCTCATCACCCCATCCAAACATCCTCCTGTATGGCTGGTTTTACACTGGCAGACCAAAATCTGCCCCACTCTCCCTTTGTTTACAAGCACAATTGTAACCAATATCTTGCTTCAGTTCTGTTCTTAGGTTAATTGCTGTAAAATGCTGAACCACAGATGGAATGTGAAACCTGTGTCTGTGATCCCTGAAAAGGTGAGCTCATCATTTAAATTATACAATTCATATCACTGTGAACATTTGGAGCACAGCACTTGCACTGGGGAAAAAAATAACTGTATAACCAAAAGTTCTATTCTGTGATCTGGTGTTTTACTGTAGGCCCTGGTTTTCTGTCATTAGGATAACTGCAGCGAACAGATAATCAGCAGTAGAATAGAGAAGGCACAAGCATTTGTTTCAATCTTATCCCCTCTGCATTTTTTTTTTCTTCTGTTGAATGGCGATTCCTGAGGGGCAAAAGTAAAGATATTGAGCCCCTATGCACCCAGAAATACAATTAGATTCATGCTTTATGTTTTCCAGTTTACTTCCTATTACTCTGATTAGTATCGACAAAAACTTCGATTGAGGAAAACACAGGTTTCAATCGAATTAGGATAATCTCTGACATCCCCTGTCCAATATTTTCTTCCTTAAACGAAACCTTAGCCCGTAAACGCGAGGGTTCTTTGTTGCCTTAGTCCTTGTTGGACTCTTCGAATCATCTTCGATACACATGATGCATTAACACAGTGCCTACTGCTTTCCTCTTTTCTCACAGACTTACATTATTCACAATTCAATTCCTTGCAAAACTTTAAATGCCATTGTATACAGAACTAGCTATTTACAAATTCTCTCCTAACCTTAACCAATTTTTAAAAAAGAATGTGCTAGGTTTAGGTTGTCTGCAGTATTATTCCCATTCCCATTTTACAATAGAATTTATTTCAGTGACTGTCACACTGAGAGTAATTATTGCAAGTTGTTTTTCCACGTTGACTAAACCACAAGTTCCACAAAAAACTGCAACGAGTCATGCTTCAATAATAAAGCACTAAAGCCAGGATAAATCTGAATAAAAATAAACCATCTGGTATGTGTCATTTTATTTGTACGATAAATGTGTGTGCGTAAAACAAAGTTGCTTGAGTGGGCAGATAAGCTTCAGAGGCCCAACTCCAAACATGTCAATGGAGCTGCTGGTGAATTGTCTCAGCTGTGGAAGAATGCTCATTTTTGACAAGCTTCTCCAAGCGTGTGGCTGCTCCCCTCACCATCCCCCTCCCCCTCCCCCCACACCTCAGCATGTGCTCGAGTACTTCCTTCTGTCTGTGCTGCTTGGCCCCCCCCCACCCCTGGCCTGACCCACACTGGAGCCCTTGCCTCGGCACTGCACTGAAAGCCAGCTGGGAAAAAGCGACTTGCCTGTGCCCCTCCCCATGAATGCCTCTTCCTCGATGTCCTACAGGCGATGCTCACGAGCGCTGCGCAAAGTTGTGTGCACTCACCTCCGAGATCCCCTTGAAGTTCAGATCGCCAGGTACATGCCTATTAAGGCAGTTGTGAAGCATGCCATTCTGAAGTCACGCCCGACGTGAGCGGTAAATTTGACTTGGGGGGATGATTCTGGCGAGCAGGGGCTAATAATGAGATGCTAAATCATTGAAATGAGGTTCCTGACATGTCACGGTGGGAAAGACGGCCTGCCATTGATGGGTGAAGTGGATGATCACAATCTGTTTTCATGATGGCGTGCAACCGACTTTTGGCCCTCTTGACATATTGTCCCTCCCTCCGGCATGATGCTCGACATCAACTGGGCCAGAAAATTCCAGCCTATGTCTTTTCAACAACTTATAGCCTCATAATAAAGAGCTTCCTTTAGGTTTTAACTTTTAAGGAGCTTTGCCAGCCTTTTTGAAACTTCTGGTTAGCATGGCCTAGTTTTCTAGTAAGACACAATCAAGGAGGATTACCAGTTTGGAGAGCAAATAATCTCTTCATTGTGCCTGCTAAATGTTCAGTTGCGACAAGGGCCTGGATTTTCAGCTTGGCGAGCGGGCACGATCGACGGGCCCAAGATCATCTGGGAAATGGACCACCCACCGCAAAGGGCCCCTGACCACGATTTCAGCCTGGCTGGCCAATTTACGGCCAGCCAGCGTGAAGCATGCGCTGAAAAGCTCAGTGTTGCCAGGGTGGGGGTAGGAGGAGGGCAGGCAAGCAGTGAGAGAAAGCTCCATACAGGCAGACAGCTGCCTCAGGGAGCTGCAGATCTGAAAACCATGAAATAAAGTTTTGAAAATCAGAAAAAAGCCGTCCAAGCATCACAATCAGGCACCTGGACATATAGATGATAAAAATGCTGTCCACAGATTTTAATTTTATTTAATAACGGATACCTCCTTAGATGAGGTTTGATGAAAAATGCAAAGTCCGCCTGGCCGATTCGCCCGTCTACCCCACGATAGGTTGGATAGGCCATGAAAAATCAGAGACAATTGCGCCGTTACTGGGCTTAGTTGCCCTCTTAAATGTCGGCGGGCACGCTTCTGACTTCTGCGCGCACCCGCCGAGCGAAATATCGCGCGAGTGTGGGATGATGTCGGTACGCTCGCCCGACGTCCTCTCGCACTATTTTATGCCTGATCAGGTCAGGCGCCCGCCTGCCCACGAGACGTTAAATTCTTCCCAAGGGGAAATGGAAGCAGAGACATCTTGTGTCAAGTTTCCAACCTCACCATGCTGCCCTGAATTTCCTGGGCATTCCCACTTCAATGTAACTGGGCCTATCCCAGGTGTAGACTCTGCATGATAATGTAAACAATGTAGCTCCTGATACCAACTGGCCAGGCACCAGGAACAGTTCCGCATGCACACTCAGCCCGTGCTGCAAACGCCAGTGCATCCGTGTGCAACCATTTGCACTAAATAAAGTCTCAATCAGCACTTTCAACAATTTTCAAAAGTTCAACAACCACTTCTTTCTCCAAGTTTTGGGTGTCTGAGATTTTACTGGCCTGTGTGGAGCTAATTTTATTGGCAGTAATGGACTGAACTCAATCCATTTTGGGAAGCCTGGTCCTAGTAAGAGCCTTTGAGCCAAATAACCTGCGTCCATAAATTAGATACTTAGGAAACTTTACAAACACTAAGATTCATGTGGCACTGCAGAGTTTTGACAGGAGTAAATCTTGAGAATTGGCTTTCCTACATTTTTGTAAAAAAGAGTAGTTAATCACAACCCATCTTTAATAATAATAGTTAATTCTGAAGAAGCTTCTTAATCAATATGAAAGACTATGATGTCACTGGCTGCATCTGCACATGTGTGGGAAGTGCTTCCCCCTCATTTTGTGCTGTCAATAGATGCAGCCTAATGTAAATATGCTGCAGTGGGTAGTGTCCCTGCCTCAGGGCCAGAAGCTTTGGGTTTGATTCCCACTCCAGGACTTGATGGTCACAGAAGGTGAATTCATAATGCAGTCAAACAGGTTGATTATCAACCTGAAAATCCATCCAATATGCCTATGACAGGAGTTAGGAGCGAAAGTCATGCTCCATGTGGAGCGGCATCCCTCAAGCAATAGCCTCCTGCTGACAAGGCTAGTGACCTGTTCCCAGAATAACTAGCTATGGAAAAAGAATGTGCTTCACCTGCCTCATCCATCTCTAGGCGTGGGAAGAGAATCAAAAAGGATGTGAATAAGACTGGCGACAGCAGATTCAGCCTATCGTTTCACTTTCATTCTGACCTAGCTCATGAGGTGTCCAAACAGAGGAGCATCCCCAAAAATGTGTCAATGATACCAGAGTAACGCACACCAGGGAGTCTGTCAGGGACCCTGAGGCAACCCAAAGATGAATAAAGACAGAACATTGTGTTGGCAAACAGCTTTCCTATCCCTTCAGGGTGACTTTCAAACTTTGGGGGCAGTATGCAATGGTATAAACTAATTTCAAATTATATTGTTTCCTGGATTTCTGTGGTTCCTCCACCAGAGTTACGATTGACAAGTGGAAGAATCTTACACCCCACCTCCCCAAAAATGTGTTTCTTCACCTGAATTTTTCTAGTGAATTTCTGATTTAAAATGGAATGAAAATCTGTAACCCCTTTTATTTTTCTGATGCTGCATTCATTATTCAACAGTTTACAAGGAGAAAAATCAATTTTGCTGAAAGAAATATGTATCAAAATTGAAATTTGACTAAACATCCCTTGGGCCACTTTCTCTCAAAACATTTTTTCATGTTATATAAACTAGCCAGGAATTTACAAGACAGTAATCGGTCCTTATCTCTTTCAGATTAGCAGGATGAAAAATTGTGTAAACTCTCCATGACAGCAGCGGTGTGTGGCCGGGGGACTTATTCACTGTGTTATCAAAATGAACACATTTCCAAAATGTCACCCATATTAAGTTCAAAGAATAATAAAACCAATGCACTCTCCGGTAACCCATTAGAGTGTGCTGCTACTTAAAACACAGGAGCAATAAATAACGTGTGCAATTATCACAGTCCCATTAAAGGTAGCTCAGATAAGCAGTGCTTAATTTCAATGTTCTCGCGGAGGTGACTTAAATCATTTTTCTTAAAAAATAATGGAAAAATACCATTAGCAACAGGTTGCTAATTCATCAGTGCACCACTGTACTATCACTGATAAGGTAATTATCCATAGAGATCCTTTGAATAGGTTTCCCAAATGGCTAAGCTAATTATTCAATGAATAGCTGAAGCATTTCTTTGGGGTTTCTGAGGCTCTGTTCCTTGCCTTTAAATGACCATAATGTCAGGACAGCCATGCTTGTTGAGGATAGCTATTCCAGTCCCTTTGTCAGGCTTACAGATATGTATATCTGGGTTGGCCTTGAGGCCCTGCAACGTCAACATCAAAGGCCACCAATTTTAGTCCCGCAAAGTGCCCAGTCTACCTCAGGTTATCCTGGAAGTTGTTACAACCAGTTCTGAATGAGTTTTCCATAGGATCCCCTCCAGACCTAGCTCTTGCTAAGATTTTCATCGGTTTCCAAGAGAAACATGTCTTCAATAGAATGACCCCTACCTCCTACCCCTTGCATATTTCTAAAAATTTGAGCAAAAGGTGAAGCTAGACATTTCATGCTGCTACTATGCAGTCGCAATATGAGTGGTATTCTCCAATAACAGATGCCATCAAGGCAAAAAGATGTTCTGCAGATGTGTAATGAGGCATATGAATTTCAGAGCCAGAGTGATGCCAGGTATGTAGACCATAAGTCTCAAAGCCTGGTGAAGCATATCAAACATCATATCCCTTCAACTCTTCGCAACAGGTAGAGTACTGACGTGAACCTGTGCTTGCAAAATTCAGAATATAGTGCCCCGGCCAGAAGACAGGAAGGAATATATACATCTACGTCATCCTGGCTACTTTATAAAAATTATTATTTTTATTTTTAAAATGGACAAGACATTACCCTGACTAGCCATGACTCATACCAGAGGAATTTCTAGCCTTCAGAAACCAGCAGGGACCTCGTTATTTTTAAAGAGGTGCTAATGCCCTCTGTGACTACCGACAATCAAATTCCAAAGAAATGCACCAGCCCCCTTTACATTTCTAAGGTGGAGCTCTGGCCAACAGGCACAGTGTGTCTGCAAAGGACAAAAGGGACCCTGACTCTTCCATTAAACACCTCAAGATTGCAGTCCTGGGAAAATACATCCTTTGACCAAGACCCAGGAGAAGAAATGGAGGTAAAGCACGCCACCACTTATAAAGGAGGGAAATCAGAAATTAAAAACACCTTTCTGTTTACGGATGGGTAGTGAGAGGACAAATCAGGACTGTGCAAATTAATCCCCCTCTTATCTGTAACATTACATTAGATTTGACTCTGTAATTGAACAACACTTACTAAATAATCCTGATTGTGCCAAAAATTACACTATCAACCAATTTAAGATTATCAGTCAGGCTCGCAATGCGGCTCACTTACGCTTGCTTGAAGCTACACATATTCATATGCAGGGCTCTGTCCTTTGTAAACAGAAAGAAAATGTCCAGGCATTGCACCTTTTTCACCTAAACAAATGCTTAGGCGACAACTGCTCCCTCATGCATTTCCCAGGACAATGGCTCTACCAATCAGACTCAACTTGCCTGGTTTGAATTTAAACAAAAACTTGGGGTAACTGTTCCCTGGTGCATTCTGCGTTGCAACATCGCTACCAATTGGAGTCCACTTGCCAACCAATCAGCACCATTTTTTATAGAATTTGTATAAACTATTGTTCCCTTTGAAATCTGGTATTCTTGTGACTCTGCCCTGATGAGTGTAAGATGAAAAGCTTCTACAGCATGTCTCTTTTTCAGTAGTACTCAAATTCTGTACAACCAAACGACCATTAAAGATATTCAACAATGGAACATCTACAAGGCTGTGGGGTAGAGAATTCCAAAGATTCACAACCATTTGAGTGAAGAAATTTCTCCTCCTAACAGTCCTAAATGATCGTCCCCTTATCCTGACACTGTGGCCCTGTGTTTTAGATTACCCAGCCAGAGGAACCAATCTCAGTGTCTACCTTGTCAGGCCCCTTCAGAATCTTGCATAGTTCATACTAGGGCAGGATCCTATCCAGCCCCCATGTTTTAGACTCCCCAGCCAGAGGAAACAATCTCTTGTCAAGCCCCTTCAGAATCTTGTATAGTTCATGCTAGGGCAGGACCCTAAGTTCCTGTGTGTCTTTTTTTCAGCCCACCATGACACACTGGTTTGAGGCTGCTTTCAATATAAACCCTTAGATCCCTCTCCTGTGATATTTTGTATTGACTATTCCCATTCAATTGTTTGTTTTTATTCCATTTGCATTTAAATAATATTAAACAAGAGACAGGAATTTCCTCAGACCTGTACAGACTCCACCACCCTAAGTTTTCCAGGGTGCCGAGGAAATCACATTTTGTCATGTCAGCCAGTGTTAGCGCTGCACTGCCAGTGATGGTGGCGAGTGGTAAGAGCTCTGAGGAAATTCCTATCAAGCAGTCAAGCTGCTTCTACAACTATTCCCCTTATTCTCTACTACTTGCAACAACCTCCACGCCCCACAACTCCCTCCACAATGTTGTATCATTAGTAAACGTGGGAGGTTTGTAATCATTCTTCCTCTAAGTATTTAAAATACACTGAAAATTCCAGCCCCTGGGCACTTGTTAATCAACACTTTCTACATCGTGTTACAACCCCCGTAGAGACCAATAACTTAGAAGAAGAAATCTGAATGCCCAGAGGCCATGTTAAAGGAATTACATGTGAAGATTTCAAGTTTTAACATTTTTACTGCTACGCACAAACTGAAAGCAACACTGACTAAACACTATTTCAGTAGGCATTTTATACTCTAGGCTATGGAAAAGATCACTAATTTGATATTTAAAACAACCGAAAATCTCCTTCCATGGTTACACTTTACTCTGTCCCTTAAGTAGATGCTTCATTCTCAGAAACCAGTCCCAAGCGATTCTTAGCTCCTGAGGGCTTGGTTTCTTTTATTTTACACAGCTGGATGATTCTAATTCCTGAACTGGCTTTCACGTTGAGGGTTACCCTGGAGGTCCCTTCCTTTAGCCAAAGATGGGTGAATCTTCCAGCTTTGTTTAAACCCTCAGAACCTTAGTCTCTTAAATCCAAGTGTGAGACCCCACCCACATTCTTGCATAGTGAACCATAAAGACTTGCTGCCTCCATCTCCAGCTCTCTCTCTCACTTTCTCTTGGATTCTCGCAGACTGAACCTGCCTGTGAAGTTCAGTGATATTTTTAGAAAAACCTGTAACTTGATCCTACAGTGGCTTCCTAAGGATTCTTCCCTTCTCAAAGCCCATCCTCATAGCAAGATGAATCACATGGGCCTTGTATCCAGGTAGAAAGATGAATTAGCTATCCCTTAGCCTCCCAACTTCATTCTATCCTGAAACTAAATAGAGTGTTTAAAATATATCCACTTACAAAATCTGACGTTCCTAATACCTTCCCAGGACTTGGGATGCTAACTGTCTATCCACTATCAGCACAAATGCTTCGGTAATTGTTTACAGGCATGAACACCTTGTACTTTCTCCTCAGTTAAACAATCTAGCACCACCATCCCCTGCTCCTACCTGCCACCTTTGATCTTTAACACCCAGGCTTGATGTCAGCAGAATTTAGAACAGGTTGCATGACCCCCTTCCTTCCTCCATTTTACCCTAATTTAAAGACACAGTCCCAAGACATAACAATTTATAAAACATCACATTTGTAACAATTGATGCTCCCACTTCAGCAACCTTGTTTCCTCTTACTCAAATAAATAGCTATCCATTTCGAAAGCTTGATCCTGTTCTCTACCTTTCTACCCTGTAATGTTATTTTCCTGACCTGTTCCATTTCTTAAGATTGTTTTGGAAATCTGAGCTCAAAAATCATTATGTGATCAATAGTGGGGAGCTGCAACAGTTTGGAAAAGTACTAATATCCACATGATAAAATATTAGGGAATAAGTGATAAAACCCAATAGTATTTGCAAGATCATTTATTTCTTTTGTCTCAGTAAACCTACAAAGCAACTTGCCTCAGGCTAGCTGACAGGACCATATTCCAGTCCAACATGTTAATCATCACTTCACAGCATCAAAAGAGTTAGTTCAAATTGCTAGTGTCACTAAAGTGATAAAAGGACCAAAAAATGACATTCTCTGATTACAAGTGGATATGCATACAAACACTGGCCCCATGAAGACTGAAGCATAGATAATTGCATTGGCGTATTTTTGAATAATTCTTTGATCATTTAATTTGCTTTGTTTCTCCTGTAGATACTGAGCCATGCTGATGCACTGCTGAGTACTAGGAGCCATTCCATGCCCACTCATTGGCTAGTCTTCATATCTATATCTATATAATAAATGAGAGGTCCATTTGACAGTCAAGGCCAGCACAGCCAAAGTAATTCTGTCCTTACCTGACAGTCAAACACACACGTAGGGCAGGTTTTTCCAGTTGGCGAGCGGGGGCAGGGAAGCGCATAGCACTTCCTGGCAGATGTCACGCTGGGTGGGTCTTAATTGGCCTGCCCACGTAAAATGGCAACGCCCCCCCTCCCCCAACCGGGGCCACCGATCGGAGGGCCGGCCACCAGTGCCCACTCCCGCACTTCCCCACCGATGGGGGGAAAATGTTCCCTATAGGCCAGCGTCTTCCGGTTAGCGAGTGGGGGTAGGGCCCGCTCACCGATGCGTAAAATGATGCGAGGATACATCGGGCGTGCGTCCTGATGTCACCCCGCGTTATGTAAATTTTCAATTCGGCGGGTGCACAGCCAAATCAGCTGCGCACCCGCCAAACTGTCAACGGCCTATTAAGGCCATTAGAAAACTAATTAACCTGATTGATGGAGCTGCCCATCCAACCTTAAGGTTGGCGGGCAGACCGGGAGCCCTGGCGGGCCTCAGAAAAAGCATGAAACCTCATCCACGGGCAGGATGAGGTTTCGTGAGGGCATTTAAATTTTTATCAAATGCTTAAATAAAAGTTATGGACATGTCTCAACTCATGTGACCGTGTCACTTGAGGGGACATGGCAGGTAAATTTTTTTATTACCTTTATTTCAACTTTTGAATTGGAGCCGATCTCCCTGAGGCTGCACTTTGCCTCAGGGAGATCTGTGCACTCTTTCGCACACGTGTGAAAGAGTGGACTCCCGGCTGAGGGAATCCCCGCCCCCCGACCGCACAGAGTCCTGGTGGATGCTTCCTGGTGGATGTCACGCTGGGCGGGCCTCAATTGGCCCGCCACCGAAAATGACGGCATGCCCCCAATTGGGGGCGCCAATTGGAGGCCCGCCCCTCTGCACCCACTCCTGCACTCCCCCTCCCCCACCCCCCCAAACTCCCCGATAGGGGGAAAATGTTGCCCATCGGGCAGAATTTTGAGGTCGGTGGGCGGGCGCGGTTGGCGGGCCTGGGAGCAGCCAGGAAATGGGCCACTGCCCGCGAACAGCCCTTAGCCGCAATTTCACGGCTAGTGGGCCAATTAAGGCCTGCCCAACGTGAAACATGGCTCCCCACTGGCTGGGAAGGGGCAGGTGGGACAGGTCCCTGTCAGCTACCAGGTCCAATGGTTGTCCAGCGGCCAGTTTAAAGCCAGCACAGTCAGACCCTGGAAGGCTGCTGGCGATGAGGAGAACTCCGTTGTTGTCAGCAGGTGAGTATAAATTGTGGAGAGTAATGTGGCTGCAGATGCCAGGCGGGAGGGCAGATCAGGTGTGCACTCGCCCCTCCCTTCCCCCCCTCCCCCGCCCCCCCTCCCGGTTTTCTGATCAGTATCTCCTGGAGGAGATGGCTGCCAGGAGGGATACCCGTGTCCCCAGGGGTGGAAAGAAGAAGCCACCGCACCTTATGAAAAGAGCTTGGGAGGAGGTGGCAGCGCTGGTCAGCAGCCATGATGTGGAATGGCGCACCCGGGTCCAGTGCAGCAAGAGCTTTAATGGCCTGCTGCACTTGGGAAGGGTGAATACTGTTTTGGAATGGGTCAGTGTGGTGAAGTGTTAAGGTCTGGCCATCCCCCCGTGGAGCTCAGGGGTGTTAGAGTCTGAGTGCCGACTGTCAATGACGCCTGAGCTGGCCAAGGGGGTGAGCCCTGGCTGCTTGGACTGAATGCCTTGCGGCTCGAGGGCCACGACTCGGGTATGCCCTGCCAGGTGTTCCTCAGGTTAGGTTGTCCAGGCTGCAATGGAGCTGCAGGTAGAGAGTGGACTGATCAATGCTCCTCTGTCCTTTCAGGAGGAGATGACCCATAACAGCATTGAAAGGTCACGGACCAGCGGAGGCCCAGCTAACCTACTAATCCTAACCAGGTACGAGCAGGACGCCTTGGACCTGAAGGGACGCCACCCACCTCAGTCAACCAGCCGCAGAGAGGCTGGGGTGTCAGACCAAGGTAAGAGTGCAGTGCACAGAGGTGAAACTTTCAGATGGTGCAAATATTCTTGTGTACTCTCATCATTGATGGAAGCCTCAAAATTGGATTCACCATTGATCATTGAAAGACGAGGGCACCATGATGCAGATCTCCATGGTCTCACCAGGGTGCTGGGCATGCACAGTGAAAGAGTGATGACTTAAGCTAATGACATGTTGTTGTTCTCCCTTAGGTTTGCCACCACACACCCAATCGCAGGACCCCGAAGACCCACCCCTGACACCAGAGGGCTGCCAGGTTCCAGATGCATCTGCGTCACACTTGCTCTCTGAACCAGGCACAGGCACAAATACCAGCACCTAGGTGGGCGTTAGATATTCGGCTAGAATGTTGGTGCACAGCGGTGAGGACACTTTGCACTCGCTTGCGGTGCAGGCAGAGGCAGAGCGTGCCCAGGGCGATGGCAGTCGGAGGGCTGCTGGAGACCAGGATGATGCTCAGTCGAAGGCAGATGATGAGCCTCTGAAGTCATCCATTAGGCGGCAGATGCTGGATGCCCAGTGAGATATCCAGGAGGATCTGGCCGACATCCATGAGGAGTCCATGCGGAGCTTGTTTACTGTGGTGATCCTCATGGCTGAGCGCACTGCCTCCTCCATTGAGAGATTGGCGACTCTCATGGAGAGGCTGCTCCAGGAACAGAATCAGGGGTTCCTGGGGTTGCGCTCGGACCTGCAAGCCTTCACACAGGCACTGACCTCAGGTGGTCAGTGTCCGTGTGGGAGCTGGATGAGGCACTTAGTATCCCAGCTAGGTGCCCGTCCATCAGTGGTGAGCAGGGAGGTCCACAGCGACCTCACGTTGGCACATGAGCTGCTTGTCATCTCTGCGGGCTTCTCTCAGGGCGCTCTAGATGGCGGCAGCAGCTCCTCCACCCCTCTGCCAATGACCGTGGCATCTGATGAGGCTGCGGTGATTGGAAAGATGCCAGCTGTGGCACTGGCCAATCCCTCCCAGGCGGGGCCAGCACAGGCTCCACTGGCCAGAGGACGACCGCCAAGGTCATCAAGGCCAACAAGACAGCAGAGTCAGCAGCTGTCTCCAATGCTGGTGCCAGTGAGGGGGGAAGCACCAAGACATAGCACTCGCAAACATAAGTTAAAGGCACCATGAGCAAAAGCGGGACTGGTGATCTTCTGTTGTGCAATGTTTGTTTATTTCAACTAGACTGGGGTTGAAGACCAGGGAAGGTTCTGTTAATTTGTTATGGGTGTCAACATGAGATAAATTTTCTTTTGTTGTAATGGCCCGAGTATGCTTCAATTTTTCTATTTAAGGTGGTCCAGTGTACGCCAGTATGTAAAGCTGGACATGGGTGGCTCTAACCTTTACTGCACAGGCACCGAATGGACTTTGGGTGCAAATGAAAGGGTCATTTCGGACATCAGGGATGGAGGTGGCAGCCCTGGCATGAGGCTGAAGCTGATCTTTGGTAGCCTAGCTGAAGGAACATTGGATCAGTACCCATTGAACAGAGCTTCTGTTACCAGCTTGATGCAACTATTGACAGCTGATTGGGTGTCCCTGCCACTCTGGAGGTTACCAAGGTCGGCCTCCATGCCCTCAGCATTCTCCTCACTGTCTCCTCTTCTGACTCACTACTGAATTCATCCTCTGTGGCCTGTGCAGCTGCATCATGATCCCCATCCTCCAGTGGGTCCCCCCTTGCCAGTGCCAGATTGTGGAGAGTGCAGCATGCAACCACTATCAGTGATACCCGCTCTGGGGGGGTATTGATGTGCACCCCTAAACGGTCCGGAGGCGAATCTTGAGAAGACCTATGGTCCTCTCCACCACCACACTTGTGGAGGCATGACTCGTATTATAACACTGCTCTGCCTGTGTTCTTGGATGGTGGAGAGGCGTTAAGAGCCACCCTTTCAACAGATAGCCCCTGTCACCCAGCAGCCATCCATCCAGTCGGGCTGGGGCACTGAAGAGCCTTGGCACCTGGGAGTGTCTCAGGATGTAAGAGTCATGGGAGCTGCCAGGGTACCTTGCACAGACTTGCAGAATCAGCATCCTGTGGTCACACACTATCTGCACGTTCATGCAGTGGAAACCCTTCCTGTTGATAAAGGCACCGGGCTCACCCACTGGCGCCTTGATGGCCATATGTGTGCAGTCGATTACACCCTGGATGCAGGTGAACCCAGTAATTGCTGTGAAGCCTCTGGCTCACTCAACCTGACTGGCCTCATCTGTACAGTAAAGAATAAAGGTCAGTAACCACCTGAACAGAGCTTCTGTCACCAGCTTGATGCAACTGACAGCTGATATGGAGACCCCACACAGATCCCCCACTGACACCTGGAAAGAGCCGGAGGTTTTTGAAATTGTCGGCTGGCCGCTTGCTCGTTTTGCCCATCCGACAAGTGTGAAATCGCAGGGGCAATGAACAATCGGCGTCAATTGGTTTTTTAATGGCCTTAAGTGGCCTCTTAATTAATGGCGGGTGAAGCTCTGGCACCCACTCGCGCCTGCTGACTAAAATATTGCACGAGTGTGCGATGACATCGGGCGTGTGCCCACCTGCTTGCCCATGTAAGAGTCTGCTTGTAAGAGTCTGCCCATGGAACTTCTAGCAGGGCTCACTGGATAGCAATAAGAACCTGAAGTCCTGCCTCACTTTCTCCTCTCCCTGTCCAAAGATGATGCTGTGGTAGAACTTCTGCATGGAATTCTCCTGATCTCCCAGTATAACTTCAGGGGAAACTCCAGTGGAACCGCACTAATGGTATTTTGCAATTTCTCTGGTAATTCTGGCAATGTTTCAGCAGAAGAGCCCATGTGGAGATTCTAACGTGCTGTGTCCAATTAGAATGCTCCTATTTCCACCCGTGCTAAGGGTGGTGGTAAGCCATAAGAAATAGGAGCCAGGTTAGGCCATTTGGTCCCTTGAGCCTTCTTGGCCATTCAATAAGATCATTGCTGATATGATTGTGGCCTTTTGTCCACTTTCCTACCTGCTCAACATAACCCTTGACAGCCTTGAATATATTCAATGACCAGCATCCACTGCACTCTGGGGAAGAGAATCCCAAAACTAACGACCCTCTGAGGGAAGAAATTCCTCCTCATCTTAAATAGAAGATCCCTTATTTTTAAATAGCTCTGCCTAGTACTAGATTTCCATGAGAGAAAATATCCTCTCAGCTTCTACCTTGTCAATCCCCCTCAGAATCTTAAACATTTCAATCAGATCCCCTCTCATTCTTCTAAACTCCAATGAGTATATGCCCGAGCTACTCAACATTTCCTTAGAAGACAACCTCTTCATCTCAGGAATCAGCTTAGTAAACCTTTTCTGAACTGCTTTCAGAGTCATGGAGAGTCTGAGGACCTTTAAAAATAGGGATCCGATTCCGGGATTAACATTCCACTATAAATGTCCTGGAGATTACCATTGACCAGAAGCTGAACTGGGCTAGCTAGATAAATACAGTGGCTACAAGAGCAGGTAGGCTGGGAATTGTGTGATAATTAACTCACCACCTGACTCCTCAAAGCCTGTTTACCATTGACAAGGTAAAGTCAGGAGTGTGATGGAATATTCTCCACTTGCCTAGATGAGTGCAGTTCCAATAATACTCAAGAAGCTTGACACCATCCAGGACAATGCAGCCCACTTGATTGGCTCCTCATTCACAAACATTCACTCTATCCACCACTGACGCACAGTAGCAGCAATGTACACTATCTACAAAATGCACTGCAGGAATTCATCAAGGCTCATTTGACAGCACCTTCCAAATTCACGACGCTTACCATCTAGATCAGGGACAGCAGACACATGGGAACACCACCATATGGAGGTTCCCCTCCAAGCCACTCACCATCTGGACTTGGAAATATATTGCCATTCCTTTACTGTTGTTGGGTCAAAATCTTGGAATTCCCTCCCTAACAGTGTTGTATCTATACCTACACCACAGGGGCTTCAGTGGTTCAAGAAGACAGCTCATCACCACCTTCTCAAGGGCAATTAGGGATGAGCAATAAATGCTGGCCTAGCCAGTGATGCCCACATCACATGAATGAATTTTTAAAAATAAAATAAATTCCTTCCCCCATTCCCAATGCCCCTAATTTTTTCTGGCATGGGACAAGGATGTGAACAGTGAGCCCACACCCTTCATTCATGGCCTGGCCGGCTAAGTGCAGGGGTAATCATCTCCTAACCCCACAATTTTCATGGAGTCAGGCCAGCTTCTCAAAGACTCATGGCTCATGGCCCTCAGAAGAGTTGTCAACCTTAGTGTGGATTTGGGAAACTTTTCAAAGACAAAAGGTCTTACCCATGCCATCCATGTTCACAATGCCCCCCCATAGCTCCTTATAGCCCCCTTGCAAACTTATGGTACTTCCATGCCCATTCACCCAGTATGTACTCTGTCCAGACCCAATGAACCCTATGGTAACAATGGCATATGTGGAATTGCTTAAGAAAAACACTCCTTCATAATTTTCTTTAAAAAAACCTTCTGCTGCTACAACCAAATACAAATGTTAATCAACCAGACTTTAAAGTATCAATAATAGAAACTATAAGCACTTGACACCTCTTTATCTTGTGTAAATAAACATTGAGCCATTGACAAATTAGATCTAAGAAAAAAAGATTGTAATTCTATCAATCAAGGAATGTTTTCCCTTCTGTGCATCTGTTTCAATAAAGGGAAAGCTTTTACGAGAATGTGGGCTCTTAGCCAAACTTGCATAATGAGGCATAATGAGTTGTCAAGGACGCTATAAGGGGCCATGGGGTTGGATGGTGGGGGGCATGAGTGGGGATTGAGGGTATGCAGGGCCATGGGGAGCGGCTGCGGGTGTGAAGAGCTGTGAGAGTTGACGGCTAGAGGGCCTAATATTTCACAAAACATGGGGAACAGCCCATCTCAGCACTCAGTAGGTCCTATGGTTGCCTCTGATCTGTATCTGGGGGCAGTAGGCCCGACTCCATCCTGTACCCATCCCCCTGGAATGAAAATTGTGCCATTTGTGGCACTTCTTCCTAAGGTGGATGGCTGACATGAGCTACCCACCTTAGGAGTATCTGGCCCAATGCACCACAGGCACAAGGTTTATCACCTTTTCCCAAGAGTAAAACTGAACAGTGGGAAAGGCAGGAACATTGTAGGATCCAGCAATCATGGATTAAGTGCCGATATTTGCTTTGTTGTTAATAATTCCTTAAGAACCATAATAATAATAGGAAGAATAATAATAAGACAACTCTTTACCCCAGACAACTCTGATTTAGGTTTTATATTTAATTGGCAGCCTCTCAGAAAAATGAGCTGTCCAGTTCTAAACTGTCGGATAACAACTCTAATAAGTGCTCTATCGAACCAATTGACTCAATAGGGCAATTTGACATTAGATCTTCATGTATTCTGTCTCTAGTACATTATAACAACAGAAAATGATTGAATTGTGTAACAAATCCAGGTTAGCATCTGGTAAGAGAAAATATTTACTTTGTGACTTAACAGAATCATTGAAGGTCATCAATTATATTTAATGCTCATCACACAATGTCAAGCATGCCATACTTCTGTAAGGTTTCAAAAATCAGTCTCTGAAGTATTATGTTAGGTATTTCTTTATCGTTCAACTCAAGAATGTTTCAAGTGGTTCCACTATTTGCCATTTTTAAAAATGTATTCTTTCATGGGATGTGGGCATCACATATTTAAAGGGCAAGCCGAGACAATACTTACATGACAATTACTTAATACTTCTTCGTAGGCCATCCCTCAGGACCAAGGATGGCTTTCTTCCACTCCAGGATTGTGGGTCAGGAGGTGATGAAAATGTCCAATGCTGGATCTGCACACTCTGCCACAGGTGGGGCAGGTGGTGTTTGATGAGGCGGGTAGGTGGGCTGCTTAATATTACTTAATAGCAATTACTTAATAACAGGCTGGATGTAAATCACTGGACTAAAAAGTACAGAGTACTTAAAATGTACAGAGTATTTTTGAGATGAATAACATTAGACTGTGGGTGGAATGTTGTGTGAGATCTCCAAGATTGAGTACGTGAGGCTGAGGATATCAAAAGCAAACTGCGAGTTGTTTATAAACAGACAATACCGGAGATACTCAGCAGGACTTGCAGCATCTGTAGAAAGAGAAACAGAAATAGAAGGCAAATCCTTCCCTCAAGTTTTCTGCCATGGCAATTAGTTGTGCCTTGACTTACTCAATTTTTTAAAATCTTTGTTATTTTGCTTGTTATAGTGATATAAGACACTCCTTATAGCTATCTCTTTGAGCAAGGTCTTGGTCATCTGCCCTAATATCCCCATACGTGGCTTAGTGTATTATTTAGTTTTACAATGCCCCTGTGAAGCACTTTGGGATTTTTTAATACATTAAAGGCACTATATGTATTGTGCATTTTGTAATGATGATAGGAAAGGACGATAGGCAATCCAGAGTAAGAATAATTAACTGGACGAGAGCTGACTTCGATGGAGCAAGAACGGAGCTGGGCCAGGTAGACTGGAATGAAAGACTGGCAGGAAAAACTGTAGCTGAACAATGGGCTACCTCCAAAAAAGAATTGGTTCGGGCACAGTCAAGGTAAATTCCATTGAAAGAGAATGGTAGGGCAAACAAATCCAGAGCTCACTGGATGAAAAAAGAGATAGAAATTAAGATAAAGAAAAAAAAGTGTGATATGACAGGTGTCAGGTAGAAAAAGCAATTGAGAACCATGAGGAACACAGAAGGTTCAGAGGGGAGGTGAAAAAGCATATCAGAGAAGCGAAGTGGGATTATGAAAAAAGACTGGCAGCCAACATAAAGGGCAATCCCACAGTCTTCTATAGGCATGTAAATAGTAAAAGAGTGGTAAGAGGAGGAGTAGGGCTGATTAGGGACCTAAAAGGGAATTTACACGTGGACGAAGGGGCCATGGTTGAGGTATTAAATGAATACTTTGCATCCATCTTTACCAAGAAGATAAATGTTACCCAGGCCATGGTGGCAGAGAACTAGAAGGGTTTAAAATTGATAAGGAGCAAGTGTTGAATGGACTGTCAGAACTTAAAGTTGACAAGGCGCCAGGACTGGATGAGATGCATTCAAAGATATTGAAGAAAGTGAGAGTAGAATATGCAGGGGCACTGGCCATAATCTTTCAGTCTTCACTAGATTCAGGGGTGGTGCCAGAGGACTGGAGAATTGCAAACATTACGCCCTTGTTCAAAAAAGTTGTAAGGATAAGTCCAGCAATTGCAGACCAGTCAGTTTAACTTCAGTAGTGGGCAAGATTCTAGAAACAATTATTCGGGATAGAATTAGTAACTACATGGAAAGCAATGGGTTGATAAGGAAGAGCCAGCATGGATTTCTAAAGGGGAAATCGTGTTTAACTAATTTTCTGGGATTTTTTGAGGAGGTAACAAAAAAGGTCGATGAGGGTAATGCTGTTGATGTGGTCTTTCAAAAGGCATTTGACACAGTGCCACACAACAGACTTGTGAGAAAAGTTATTGCTCGTGGAATAAAAGGGACAATAGCAACGTGGATACAAAATTGGCTGAAAAATGGGAAGTAGAGAGTAATGGTTAATGGACATTTTTCAAGCTGGAGGGAGGTCTATAGTGGAGTTCCCCAGGGGTCGGTATTGGGACCCTTGCTTTTCCTGATATATATTAATTATCTAGATCTTGGTGTAGGGGACAATTCAAAGTTTGTGAATGATACAAAGCTTGGGAGTGTTGTGAACTGCAAGGAGGATGGTGTGGAATTCCAAGAGGACGTAGACAAGTTGGTGGAGTGGGCAGATAGGTGGCAGATGAAGTTCAATAAGAAGTGTGAGGTGATGCATTTTGGTAGGAAGTACATAGAGATACAATATAAAATAAGGGGTGAAATTTTGAAGGGGGTGCAGGAGCAGAAAGGCCTGGATGTATATGTGCATAGATCATTGAAGGTGGCAGGATAGGTGAGAGACCAATTAATAAAGCATATAGTATCCTGGGCTTTATTCATAGGGGCATAGAGTACAAGAGCAAGGAGGTTATGCTGAATTTATATAAGACACTCGTTAGACCTCAGCTAGAGTATTGTGTACAGTTTTGGGTGCCACATTATAGGAAGGAGGTGAACAACACATTGGAGAGTACAGAAGAGGTTTACAAGAATGGTTCCAGGGATGAGAAACTTCAGCTATGAGAATAGATTGGAGAGGTTGGGACTGTCCTACTTGGGAGAAAAGGCTGAGGGGAGATTTGATAGAGAAGTTCAAAATCATGAGGGGGCTGGACAGAATAGATAGGGAGAAGCTGTTCCTGGATCCTCCCCACCCCATCCCCCTTATCTCATTTTCTATCCTTTATTTCCCCCACCACCGCCCCCTCCCCCCACCCCATCGCCCACAGGGCCATCTGTTACTTGTTCCATGTTGTTCTTTCACACAATGTTACCCTTGTTCTGCTATAATCACATTCTGCTTTCTTACCTTTATGCCACTATTAGCACCTTTTTTAGCACTAACCACTATCATCAACACTCCCTTTGTCCTTCAGTTCATGACATCTTTGTCAATCCCTCCTTTGTCTCCATCTATTGCTGGCCTTCTATCCAGGTGGACTGCTCCCATAAACAGTATAATTTCATCACATTTCCACTTCTCTTCAGCTCTGAAGAAGGGGCATCCTTACTTTTATGTTCAAAACCTCTTGTAATAAAGGATAGCATTCCATTAGCCTTCTTAATTACTTGCTGTACCTACATATTAACTAGGTCATAAGGCTCATTTGGAGAGCCAGTGCAGACACAATGGGCCGAATGGCTTCCTTCTGTGCTGTTATAATTCTGTGATTCAAATGTACGCTATTGTTGGTTGTCGTTTGTGTGAATTGGTTAAACTTGCTGACGCATTAAAATGGGGCAACAGTGTTGTAGCACACCATATGAATTAAGAAATAAGTTGATCTTCATGTTAATAAATATAAAATATTGCAATTTGGGATAAGACCCTCACTCAGACAGTGATAAAGGTCTAGAATAACATGCCGAGCAAAGTAACTGAGGGAAAAAAATGGAGTTGGTCAACACAACTACATGTTATGACAGGAAATTTGAGGGGCAAATTTCCTTGGGGTATCCCTGATCTTCCACCTTAACTTGGAAGGAAGAACAGCTGAATGCTCAGGAAACATTGTGATTATCCGTTTTTAGCTAATGGTGCTGTTATTCCAGTTCCTTTGTTGACCTTTTGCCAAAGTTACAGTTTAAAAACATCAATTTGAGGTATTAATATGCTTGGGGAAATATGCTTTAATAGGCAAAATTGCCTTTCCAATGCCTGACTATTTTAATAGTGGGGCTTTGGATTACACTTCAAACCTTGCCCTCACATGCTTATCTGACAATAGAGATCAAATAATTCTGAGATTATCTGTCTTCATGATGTGTGAAGTAAGCATATCTGCTTATCTTGTGTCAACAACAGTTGGTTCAATGCCCATTGCAGCTGGGAACATTTTTCGCAATGTGTTACCCATTTACGTACTTATATTTTAAAAACAGCACAACACTCTGTGTCCTTGTCATTCATGTGCATGTGTTGAAAATAAAGGCTGACAGTGTGTTGTTCAATAGTAGGATTTGCTCCCATTACTCATATTGCTGTTTTCATTCTGTGGCTCTACATTCTACACAGTGGGCCAACCAATGAAAAACTATATAGCATTAATCCCTTAGATCAGCTGCGAGATAGCTAAACAGCCGACATAAAACCAGAAAGAGAAAGTCAAAGTAGAAATGGACATTACAGAGCGAAGAAACACAATTTGCCGTTGAGAATTAAATGTCCTCATGCAAAGAGAAATCACTACAATAAATGGGCTGGTGGCCACTCTGTTCCCCAGATGTATCTATTGTACCAGGTTTAGGGAGAGGCAGTTTAAAGAGAGCAAATCAGTTAACCGACAAGAATTGTGAATAAATAACAACAGAAAATATTGTAAGTAACTCAGCAGGTCAGGCAGCACTTGTGGCCAATGACCCTTCGTCAGAACTAAATCTTGAATATGACTAAGTCACATACAGAGGCCTTATAATATATACCCCAAGAAGACTTCAGACTGGCAGAATACCAGTGAACCCTTAAGTCAAGTAATACTCTTAGGAATCACTTAAAAGACATTAGGTGTAACATCAAAATCAAAGCACAAGCACCAAGGGGCAATACCCAGACATCAATTACACATAATTTATTAAGTAAAGCCATTAAACTGCTGCTGGTGCACTATTCAAGATCGAGGAGTAATAATATTACTGCAGGTTTTAAGAGAGTGCTCATTTGGTCATTAGTGCATGATTGTTATTGATATGGTTTTGTCCTGTTTACCCATCATCACTGTGCTCGCTGACCTACTTTGGTTCCCAGTTATGGTTTGACTTTAAAATTCTCATCCTTGTTTTCAAATCCCTCCATGGCCTCACCCTTCCCTTCCTATCTCTGTAATCTCCTCCAGTCCCACAACCCTCTGCGATAGTATAAATTTTCATTTAAAAAGGATAGTCATTTTAGCTTGTTACGGGAAGGTCGTTTCTGAAAGATCAATGAGGGTAGCACGTTTGATGTAGGCTACATGGATTTTAGCAAAGCTTTGATAGAATCCCACATGGCACATTGGTCAGAAAGGAAAGAATCCAAGGGCAAAAGGCAAGTTACATCCAAATTTGTCTTAGAGTCAAGTGCAAAGGGCTTTGGCGGATGGGTGTTTTTGTGGTTGGACAGCTGTTTCCAATGGTGTTCCACAGGATTCAGTACTAGGTCTCTTGATTTTTGTGGTACATATTGATGATTTATACTTAAATATGGGGGGAATGATTAAGACGTTTGCGGTTGATATAAACATTGGTCCTGAGATTGTTAGTGAGGAACAACACTTTAGGCTACTGGAAGATATCAATGGAGTGGTCAAGTGGACAGCAAGTGGCAAATAGAATTTAATCTGGAGAAGTGTGAGGTAATTCATTTGGAGAGGGCAAACAAGGCAAGGGAATAGATCACAAATGGTAGCATATTGAGAAGTGTAAAGGAACAGAGGGATCGTGGAGTGCAGATTCCTGCAAGTTGTAGGACAGGTAGATAAGGTGGTTAAGAAAACATATGGGATACTTTCCTTTATTAGCTGAGCAACAGAACATAAGAGCAGGGAGCTCTCTTGCTGCTGCTGCTTGTAGCTACTCCCGCCAGGAGATCTGCCCTTATGGTCATGCTCCTCTGTCTCGTGCCATCCGCACACATCCAACCACTCTGTGATATCCATCATCTAACTATGCCTAGGTTGACCCTTCTTTCTGCTGCCCTTCACTTTCCCCTCTAGAAGAGAGCTCTGTAGCTTTGCAAATGGCTGAAATACTGACATTTCCTTTTTGGGATGTCACTTCTTAGAATTATTGTTGTTCTTGCAATTTCAAGCACCTCTTCATTGATCTTATGGTCTGTATATGGAATTTTTAGCATATGTCTTAGCATCCGCATTTCGAAGGTCTCTATTTTCTTCCATAGATCTTTAATTATTGTTCAGGTTTCTGAGGCAGGCAAGAAAGCGGGTAGAATGTAGCATCTTATCAGTTTTTTCCTTGCTACAAGCTTGAATGTTCTTGTTGTTAACACATTCTTCATCTTCACAAAATTACTTCTGGCTATCTTAATCTTTCTCCTAACTTCAGCATCGCATCTACCATCTTCTGTTACCATTTGTCCTAAATAGACAATCTGTCTACTTTTTCTAGTGTGGCGCCATCCACTTCAATCTTCAATATGGGAACTGTATAAAATGCTAGTTAGTCCACAGTTAGAGTCCTGCGTACAGTTCTGGTCACTGCATTACAGGAAGGATGTAATTGCATTAGAGAAAATACAGAGCAGAATTACGAGGATGTTGCCAAGAATAGAGTTTAGAAGAGTGAGGGGTGATTTGATTGAAGTATACAAGGTCCTGAACGGCCTTGACAAGGTGGATGTCAAAAGGATGTTTCCTTTCGTGGGTGAGTCCAGAACTGGGGGGCACTGTTTTAAAATTAGAGGTCACCATTTTAGGACAGAGGTGAGGAGAATTTTTTCTCTCAGAGGGTTGTGCGACTTTGGAACTCTGCCTCAGAAGATGGTTGAGACGGGGTCATTGAATATTTTTAAGGCAGAGGTAGATAGATTCTTTTTAGGCAAGGGAATCAAAGGTTATCGGGGTTAGATGGGAATGTGGAAATCGAAACACAAGATGATCAGCCATGATCTTATTGAATGGCGGAGCAGGCTTGAGGGGCCGAATGGTCTACTTGTGTTCATATTTCTAATGTTCTAGTGTAGAATTTTAGCTATGAGAAAAGAATGGATAGGCTGGTGCTGTTTTCTTTGGAACAGAGGAAGCTGAGAGGAGATTTAATTGAGCTGTACGGGTACAGCGTCTCAAAACCAGCAAGCTGGGGACCAAGGCCATGCCAGATTTTGGATTTTGTTAGGTATCGGATCAGGCAGTTCGGGCCGTGGGCAGTTTAGGCCAAGGAAGGTTGGGTGGGGTCAAGAGTTGCTCAGAGATCGGTAGTAAGCGGCAAAGAGGATAACTTGTCCAGCACCACACTGCGCCAATGCAGTGCCTAGCTGAATTGTCCAGGTAAGTTAGGTTTTTTTTAGTTTACTCTATAAAAATGATGCATGCCACATTCTAAAAATGTCCAGTTTTTGGACAGCTCCGTTTTTTAGACAGTTGGATTTGCAACACTCTACCTGTATAAAATAATGAGGGTCCTGATAGATTAAATAGGAAGGACCTGTTTTCCTTAGCAGATGGGCCAATAGCTAGGATTTAAACTAATTGGTAGAAGGGATTAGGCGGAAGTTGAGAAGAAATTTTCACCCAGAGAGTAGGGAGGTATGGAACTCGCTTCATGAAAGGGTGGTAGAGGGAGAAACTCTCATTGCATTTAAAAAATACTTGGATGTAATCTTCAGGTGCCATAACCTACAGGAGCTGACAGGTGGGATTAGGCTGGAGTGTTCTTTTTCAGTCGGCATAGACATGATGGGCTGAATGGCCCCTTTCTGTGCCATAAATTTGCTATATTTCTATGGACTGAATTTTCCCTGTGTTGGAGGGACGTTGATGGGCGGGCGTGCTTCCGATCGGTGCCCCCGATCGGAGGCACGGCGCCACGTTACGTGGGCAGGCCAATTAAGGCCCACCCAGCCTGACATCCGGTGGGAAGTGCTATGCGCTCCCTGTGTGGGCTGGTGGGGGGGGGATTCCTAAAATCGAAAGTGCGCACAAAAGAACGCACTCATCTCCATGAGGCTAAGTGCTGCCTCAGGGAGATCGTCTCTAAATGTAAAAAAGCTCAAAATAGAAAAATAAAATTTCCCTAACATGTCCCCTCATGTGACACTGTCACATGAGTTGGGACATGTTCATAATTTCCAAAAAAACTTTATTAAAATTTTTAGAACCCAACATGAAACCTCATCCCGCCGGTGGATGAGGTTTCATGTTTTTTCTATTCCCCGCTGGGGCTCCTGGCCTGTCCGCCAACCTTAAGGTTGGACGGGCAGGTCCTTTAATTACTTTAATTGCTCTGTCAATGGCCCCAATTGGCCATTGACAGGTCGGCAGGCACGCAGCTGATTTTGCTGCGCCCCCGCCTTCCTGAAAATTTAAATCGGGCACGGTGGCGTCGGAAGTTCCGCCCAACATCATCCCGCGTCATTTTACGTGCCTACGGTAAAATCCAGCCCTATGTTTCTATGTTCGTTCAGTCACTGACTCAGATCTATCTTAGTATTGAATCTACAGGACAGACCCGACCCATCAGAACTGTTATCCATCACATGTTCTCCTGAGTTATCAACACATCAAATATCAGGGAAAACTAGGTAAAAATTACGAAGTTAGCAGTAAGGGGAGAGTGCAGGCCCTGACTCTCCCTCCTCCCTCCACCCACACAGGTAGCGCTGAGTGCTACCGGCTGCGCGTCACTTTGGGCGGGCCTTAATCGGCCCGCCCACGTAAAATGGTGGCGCGCAGCCAATCGCCGCCTGCTCCTGACCGGCTCGCCTGATGGGAAGAAAATTCACCCCAAAGACGTTAATCTAACTCTTCTGAGTTATCCAACCACATCACTAAAAACTGGTTTCTCAGCATTAGACCTTTTTTTAATACACAGGATAAGAAGGTGTGTGTTGAAGTGGAGATGATCAAAAAGAGCCTGTTGGGCTAAATAGTCCCTTGGTGTCACTAAAAGTTCCTACATTCTTTAAGCTAAATTTAAAAATTCCAGTTATCAGATCTCCAGGGGCAGGAGGAGGTCATTTTATACAATGAGGACTACGTTTGATGTTTTAACACTCCAAGTTTAGGCACTAATGGGAAGATAACGATCATAAAGTACAACACAAATTAGTTACACATGACTTTTTACTGATGTTGGGCCTCAATAAATATTCTGCTTGGCAAGCACCTAAAACTCCCACCGAAAGCAGCAGCAGCTTCGCATCCTAGAAGGGGTGAAAATGCCCTCGGTCCCTTTATTGTCACCTAAAGTTTTGGAGGTAGAGGAGGAGTTGTGGAGGGATATTTAGCAGGTTGGGCTGCCTAAAGATGCTGCATGGCTTTTCAATTGCACCTCCACCCCAACAGAGTGAGCGGCAACATACCTCACTTCATCAAACATTGTTGCTGAAACCTTCTCTTCCCAAAGATGGCTGTGCCAGCAATCACTGGTTGTATCACATATAAATTACTGACAAAACCCTATGGGCAGAATTGCCCTTAGATGGCGGGTGGGCCCCACCGGCTTGGCGACAGGAGGGCAGCTGACCCCTGTCACTGAAATGGGGCCCGCTGCCATTTTAAGTGGGTGGGCCAATTAAGGCCCGCCCAGCGGCATCCCCGACGGGAAGCACTATGCGCTTCCTGTGTGAGGGGGGGAGGGAATCCCCAACTGTCAAAGTGCGCTCTTTCGCACGTGTGCGCAAAAGAGCGCACTTCTCCCTGAGGCAAAGTCCTGTCTCAGGGAGAATACTGACAGTGTCAAAAACATTAAAAATAGAAACATTAAAAAGTTATTAACAAGTCCCCCGCATGTGACAATTTCACACGAGATGGGGCATGTTAATAAAACCACATAAACTTTATTAATTTTTTACAATATGGACATGAATAATCTGGAGCCCGCTGGGGCTCCTGGCCTGCCCGCCGGCCTTAAGGTTGGATGGGCAGGTCTTTAATTACTTTAAATAGCCTGTCAATGGCCTCAATTGACAGGTCGGCGGGCAGACAACTGATTTCGCTGTCCACCCGCCTTCCTAAAAATTTAAATGGACCGGGATGACATTGGGGATTCCTCCCGACATCATCCCGCGTCATTTCTCCCTTGGCGACCGGCCCCGCCCCAAATCACCGAGGGCAAAATCCTGGCCTATGTTTTAGGTTTTTTCAGAAGCACCCTATTCACAACATATCTTGCTTTATATGCAAACCTGGCTACATCTTTCTCTTTGACTTTCTTTTTACTTCCTCTGGTAGTTTTTAAATTTCGGCAATTGTAGACAATGGGTGATTTTTCTGCATTCATATTTAACAACAGCAATAAGTTGCACCTATATAGCAGCTTTAACATAGTAAAATGTCCAAGGGGTCTCTGTGGCGATTGAAGGTACAACCTTTCCTACTGCCTTTAGGAGTCACGTGATTATACTGACGAATGAGCTCTAAGTGCGGGTAATCTTAGGGGCAGAGCTTTCTAGTCATGGACTTGGTTAAAGCATGCAGCTTCTCTAAGGGCTCTGTAATAAAGTTATCTGTTTCAAGTAAGAACCTTGTCTGGTACATTAAGTTCAGCACAGCCCCACAGGCGCTTTATCAAACAAATTTAACGCAGAAGCACATAAGGAGATTTTGGGATAGGTGAGAGGCAGGTTTTAAAGGAGTGTCTTAAAGGAGGAGAGGCGTGGAAGCTTTCTGAAGACAATTTCAGAGCTTAGGGCCTCAGCAGCTGAAAAATGGCTGCCCGTGATGGAGAGACTGAAATCAGAGGTGTTCAGGAAGCTAGAATTAGAGAAGTGCAGGGACATCACAGAGTTGTAGGACTGAAGGTGGTTACAGAGATAGGGAGGGCTGAGGCTGTGAGGGGTTTGGAAAAAAATCGATGAGAATTTTAAAATCGAGTATTGCTGGACTGGGAACCAATTAGGTCAGTGAGCACAGGGGTGATGGGTGAACAGGATTTGGTGCAAATTAGATTATGGGCAGCAGAGTTTAGAAATTATTCCCTGCATAATACAACAATTCCTTTCAGTATTTTAACCTCGTCAAATCATTTTATTCCTTACCCTCCTCCCCTACAATGGTAATTTTATTTATTTCTGTGTGATTTATATATATATATATACACACACATATGTATGCATATACATCAATAAATACACAGTGCTTGATTTTATATTCATTTTTTTTGACTATCATGTGTTATTTCTGTTCCTATTATTAGCCAATTGACTAAAATACGCTTGATGCCTGGTTTTAAGCACTGTACTGATCAAATTCATATAAATTGGCATAGTTACCTTAGAGATAATAATCTATCAATTCGAATTTTAAAATTAACTAGGCTGCAACATTTTTAATTAAAAAATTAAACAATGTCAGTGGAGTGGAGCACCAGGAAAAAGCCAACGTTTTAACTGTAATTTCTGACATTAGATTTTATTAATCACTTAAGCTGCGCCTTTGAGGCCAACCTTGCAATCCTGATACTCAAGTTCCAGACAATCATTTACAAGACTCCTCCTTAAATCTTTCCTTTTTTCCGCAATGTGCAGGTTCTTTTTTAAAAAAGGCTTCATATCAACAATCTAAAGCTTCTTGATTTGCCCAACTTCTTCCCGACCTTTCAACCCTCTGGTGTCCTGTGCTGCAGGCTCCTGGCCTTCACCTGGAATTCTCAATTTCTCAAAATCCAGCATGATTTTATGAGAAGACTATCATGTTTGACAAATCCATTCAAGTTTTTTGACAATGGGGGTAGGGAAAGGAGGACCAGAGAATGCAGCACATTTGGATTTTCAAAAGGCATCTGATAAGGTTGTTGCACAAGATAAGGGCTCATGAAATTGGAGGGAAGAGGTCGGGCATGGAAGTCTGCCCATGTGCGTGGGAGTGTGCACTAAGAGCTCCCTGAGGGCACAGAGCTGCCTCAGGGAGCTGAAGAATTGCAGAAACAAAAATAAAGATTTAAAAGATGATATAAACATGTCCTCACATGTGACTCAGTCACATGAAGCGGGACATGTTTGAAATGAAGTTGAAAACATTTTTCCACTTTTTTATTTGCTGTTGGAAACCACATCCCGCCCGTGAATGAGGTTTCGTAAAAAATGCAAAGGCCGCCTGGACTATTTGCCCATCCACCGACTGAACAGTTGAGCGGGCAGCGAAAAATACAAATGAATTACCTGCTTAAGGGCCTTAATAGGCCTCTTATTTATCGGCGGACACGCTGTCGCCTCTCGCACGTGCCCGCCAACTGAAAGATTGTGAGAATGCACAATGATATCGGGATGCTTGCCCAACGTCATTGCGTGTGATTTTATGCCCGATCAGGGCGTGCACCTGTCCGATGAAAATAAAATCCTACCCAATGTCTTTTTCCCCACACTATCCCCATATCCCTTTATGCCATTGGCGTTTAGAAATCTGACCAAATCTGCTTTAAACATACTTAATGATTGACTTCCACAGCCCTCTGGGGTAGAGAATTCTAAAGATTCACAACCCCCTCAGTAAAAAAAAAACTCCTCATCTCAGTCCTTAGTGTCCTTCTCCTTACTTGAAATTGTGTCCCCTGGTTCTAGACTCCCCGACCAGGGGAAACATCTTACATTCATCTACCCTGTCTATCCCTTTAAGTATTTTGTAGGCTCCAATGAGATCATCTCTCATTCTTTGAAACTCTAGAGAATACAGGCCCAGTTTCCCCAATCTCTCTTATAAAACAGTCCCGCCACCCAGGAACAAGTCTGGTGAACCTTCACTGCACTCACTCTATGGCAATAATATCCTTTCTATGGTAAGATGACCAAAACTGCACACAGTACTCCAGGGTGCAGTCTAACCAAGGTTATATACAATTGAAGCAATACTTCACTAATCCTGTACTCAAACCCTCTTGCGTTAAAAACTAACATACCATTAGCCTTCCTAATTGCCTGCTGCACCTACATGTTAGCCTTCGGTGACTTAGTAATGAGGACACCTAGGTATCTTTGTACATCTGTTAGTGGAATACTGTCAGTTTTGGTCTCCTTACCTAAGAAAGGGTATACTTGCTTAAGAGGGGTGCAACTAAGGTACACTAGATTGATTCCTGGGATAAGAAGGTTGTTCTATAAGGGGAGATTGAGTATAATGGGTCTATATCCTTTGGCATTTAGAAGGATGCAGGATGATCTCATTGAAACACATAGGGCAGAATTTTTCCTTCAGTGATTGGGGGCGGGGCCCGCTTGCCGACGCAAAAATGACGCGGGATGACGTTGGGGGGAACCCCCGGTGTCATCCCGCCCCATTTAAATATTCAGGAAGGCGGGGGGACAGCAAAATCAGCTGTCCACCCGCCGACCTGCCAATGGCCTATTGAGGCCACTGACAGGATAATTAAGCCAATTAAAGGCCCTGCTTCTCCAACCTTGAGGCTGGCGGGCAGGCCAGGAGCCCCAGCGGGCTTCTGAAAAAAACATGAAGCCTCATCCACTGGCGGGTTGAGGTTTCATATCTGTTTTAAAAAACTTTAATAAAGTTTATGTGATATTTATTAACATGTCCATCTCGTGTGATATTGTCACCTGAGGGGGACATGTTAATAATTTTTTTATTTTTCTGTTTTTCAACTTTCAAAAACTGTCAGTGATCTCCTCGAGGCAGCACTTAATCTCAGGGAGATATGCGCTCTTTCACGTGCATGCGAAATCCCTCCCCCCCCGCACAGGAAGCGCATAGCACTTCCCATCGGGCGGCCCGCTCACTCAAAATGGCGGCGGGGCCCGTTTCGGCGGTGGCGGCGATCGGCTGCCCGCCTGCCGCCGAGCCGGTGGGGCCCACCCGCCCATCAAGGGCAAAATTCTGCCCATAAGATTCTGAAAGGGCTTGAGAGGGTACATGCTGAGAGGCATAAGGTCTTAGTCTCAGGATAAGGGAAGCGTCATTTCAAACTGAGATGAGGAGAAACTTCTTCACTGAGAAGGATGTGAATCTTTGGATTCTCTACCCCAGGCAGCTTTGGATGCTTGGTCATTGAGTATATTCAAGACTGAGATTGGTATATTTTTGGACTCTAAGGGAATCAAGGGATATAAGGAACAGGCAGAAAAATGGTGGTGAGGTTGAGGATAAGATATGAGTGTATTTAATATCAGAGCAGATTAGAGGAGCTATGTAGTCTACTGCTATTTATGTTCCTAATTCCTAACCTGGGTTCAGAAACATCTAACTTCTAGGTCAATGAGTTCTGTGTGTTTTGAACATCATACAATATGATGCTGAATATAAGTTTAGCATTACACTAATAAAGCTATTCAAATATAAGTACTTTTATTACTATAGTAAGAGCCTTAAGCAACAAAATGAATATCACTTTAGATAATTTAAAATTCATCCATAAATCCTGCCACCTTATTTTCTCTTCTTCTCACAATCTCTGTGCTACATTTATAATCTTTTCTACCTATTCTATCTTTATCATACAAGTTCTAATCTATTTTGTTAGTTTTATATTTAAGATTTTCAAAAATTAATTTTCTTCTTTAGTCTGTATTTTTCTATTGTCTATTATAAAGTGGGGAGAAGCAATGGACTGCATTTTACTGGAGGTGGGGAAGGACGGCTTGTCCACCATGTCCCCCATCCCCTGAAGGAAAGTTGGCTGGAAGCCGACTCTTTCGTGCAAGCCTGCCCCACAGCTATAATACACGGCAGGCAGGTTAAATGGGCTCACAGTGGGACTTCCATCTCTCACTGAGGAGGAAGAACTGCCTTCGGAAGCTGTTGACCAACCCGGTGGGCTAGCAACTCCAGGGAAATAATTTTCCGGTCGGCGAGCGGGGGCGGGGCCCGCTTGCCAACGTGTAAAATGACATGTGGTGACATCAGGCGGGTGTCCCGACGTCACCGCGCGTCATTTAGATTTTCAGTTCGGCGGGCGCTCACGCGAGTTGGCTGCGCACCTGCCGAACTGTCAAAGGCCTATTGAGGCCTGTTAAAAACTAATTGATAAAGCTAAATGAGCTGCCCGTCCAACCTTAAGGTCGGCGGGCAGGCGAAGAGCCCAGGCGGCCTTTGTATTTTTCTTGGAATCTCAATCACGGGCTTCATGAAATGTTTAAAAATTCAATAAAAATTATTTTAAAAACTCATTGACATATCCCAGGTCATGTAACACTGTCACATGAGGGGACATGTTTTAAAAGTCTTTAATTACTTTATTCAGTTGCTTAAAAGTTAAACAAATCTCCCTGAGCCTCTCTGCGCCTCAGGGAGATTTCTGAGCTCTTTCGCGCACATGCCTGGACTCAAGGAACCCCCCTACCTGCTTCCGGGCGAGTGTCAGGCTGACGTCAGGCTGGGCCTTAATTGGCCAGCCTATGTAAAAAGGCGGCGCGGGCCCAATCAGGAGTGCCGATCGGGTTTGTGCTCGCTCCCGCCCACCCCTTCACAACCATCCCCCCCCACCATCAGGGGGCAAATTCAGCCCCAGCAGTTCCGGCAGCACCATGAGCTCAGTCGTGCACGCTGCCGGGACTGTAAGCAGTCCCAAGAGGGCCCAATGGATCCCAGAGTGAGGTACATCCGGGGTATTGGGTGGGGAGGGTTTGGCCAGCTAAGGTAACGGGGCAGTGGGGGTGGTTTTGGAGAGCAGGCAGGTAGGAAGGAAGGTTGTGTGCTTGTCTGTGACAGTTAACACAGTGCTCACGCTCCGTGTGGATTCCTCCATCATGGAGGCCATGGCACGCACACCTTCATGGATCTCTGCCAAATCCTCCTGCACACCTCGCTGGACATCCAGCATCTGCCACCTAATGGACAAGTCCAGATGCTCATCATCAGCCTTCTAATGAGCATCATCCTTGTCTCCAGTAACCGTCTGACTGCCGGCGCCCTGGGCACTCTCTACCTCCGTCTGCACCTCAAGCGACTGTGGAGTGCCCTCACCAATGTGCACCAAGATGCTAGCCGCCACTCTAATGCCCACTGAGGTGCTCATATCTGTGCTGGTGCCTGCTTCAGAGAGCGGGTGTGATGCAGGTGCAAATAATGCCCGGTGGTCCTTGGGTGTCAGGGGTGGTGCTTCAGGGTCTGGAGAGAGAACACCTGCTGGTGAACCTAAAAGGGAGAAGAAGGACATGTCATTAGTTAAAGTCATCACACTGTCACTGTGCATGCTAGGTACCCTGGTGAGATAATGGAGATCTGCATCATGGTGCCCCCGTCTTCCAATGATCAATGGGGACTCCAGGTTTGAGGCGCACATCACTGAAGAGACTGCACTAGAATAATTGCACAATCTGAAATTCTCCCCTCTGTGCACTGCACTCTCACCTTTGTCTGGCACCCACCTCTCCACGCCTGGTTGCTCGTGCAGTGTGCCGGCTCTTGAGGGCATCTTGCTCATACCTTGAGAGGATTAAGAGGCTAGCAGGGCCTCCGTGACCTTTCTATATTGTTGTGGGCCACTTTCTCCTGGAACAACAGAGGGGCATTGATTTGTCCACTCTGTACATGCAGCACCATTGTAGCCTGGCCTACCCCAGCTGAGGAGCACCTGGCAGGGCACATCTGAATCGTGGCCTTCGAGCTGCAAGGGACTCAGTCAAAGCACCCAGGTGTGCCGCACCATGTCACGGCTGCTGACCAGTGCTGCCACCTCCTCCCATGCCCTCTTGGTGAGGTGCGGTGGCCTCCTCCTCCTATCCATGGGGACAAGGGTGTCCATCCTGGCAGCCGCCTCCTCCAGGTAGACGGTGAGGCACTCAGAAGCTGGGGGCTGAGTGCCCACCCGACCTGACCTCCCACCTGCTGTGTCTAGCTGCACTCGAGTCCATAGTGCCAGCTCAGGGAACGTCCTCCATGGCAGCTTCCAGAGGCTGCCTGAGCTGCTTTTAAACCGGCTGCTGGGTCACCATTGGACCCGGCGGCGCCCCTCCTAGCCAGGCAGGAAGTCGCCGGTAATTGGCCCGCCAGCGTGAAATCGCGGTTGGGGCTCGATCTCAGGTGGTGGTCCGTTTCGCGGCTGTTCCCGGGCCTGCCCACCGTGCCCGCCCGATGAGGGGAAAATCCTGCCCACACAGTTAGACAGTTGAATTTTTTTTTATTTTGACAAATCGGGCATGCAAATCTTGACTGTTCATATTACATCTTTAGGACGTGCCAACGCACTTTCCAACCAATGGATTACTTTTGCAAAGCAGTCACTGTTAAGTAGGCAAATCTGGAATACTTGCTGGCCTGGGTCTTCCAAGCAGCGGCAATGATAGTTGGATTGCGGCTGCCCTCAAATTCTCCTGATTCGACGCTGCTGCGCATTTTCTCCAGGGACTTCCAATTTCGGCCTTCACAAAAACGCACAGCGCAGTGTTCCTCGGGGAACTCTGTCGGAGCAGAGTGCAGTTGGGGGAAGATAGGACATGGCCCCTTTTTACGGCACGAGCTGCTGGACGGTAAGTTTAAATGTCCAGTCTGAATGTTAGCAAATGGATAAGTGAACGGGTGAGTGAGTGAGTGAGTGAGTGGGTGAATGAGTGGTTAGTTGACTGAGTGGGCAGATAGGTAGGGTGGGTGAGTTGTGTAGATGGGTAGCTGGGTAACAGGGTAGGTTAGGTGAGGTGGGTGAGGTGTGTAGGAGGGGTAGTCAAGTCGGGGGTGGTAGTCGGGTTGGGTTGGACCGATGGGTTGGGTTACTTGGCGGGGGTAGTCAGGTCACGGCGGTACATCAAATTAGGTCAGAAGGGTGGTGGCGGGGTTAGTCAGGTGCTCGGGGGGTGTAATTGGGTCAGGTTGTGATGGTAGTCGGGGGTCAGGAGGGTAGTCAGATTGGGGGCTGGTCGAGTTGCGGGGGGGTGTAATCGGGAGAGTCAGTAAAGAAAATTCCATGTTCAGTTGTTCAGTCCATTTGCAAGCTTGAATATCACCTTATTATAATTATTGTTTTGGCAAATGCAAATACTGCGACAGGAGTGAATTAGCGACCTGTGAGTTTTACAATGACACACTAGCAGGCAACGGAGAACTGTCTCTTGTTTTCCGACAGTAAAGACAGCGTCTTCCAAATAATAGTTTCCCATAGTAACTTGTCCATCATTTCCATTTCATTATTTGGGCTTATCTTTAATCATAGTGGATACATGGAACAACTCAGGGTCAATTGGCAGCTTGAAAAAGGAATTGGGTCCTTATATGTGGAAAAGTGGGACTGAAGGCAATTGAGATACTAATACTACTTGATTTTTTTTCCTTCAGTAGTCAGGTGAGAACTTTTTTTCCAATTTAGTAGGGGGGTCAGCAACCAGGTGGGAGGGAAATCCTTACGATCAAGGAGCAAGAGTAGGCCATTCAGCCCCTCGAGCCTGCTCCGCCATATAATAAGGTCATAGTTGATCTGGTAGTAACTTGAAATCTGTATCCCGCCTGCCCCTGATAACCTATCACCCCCTTGCTTACCAAGAATCTATCCACCTCTGCCTTAAAAATATTCAAAGACCCTGCTTCCACCACCCTTCCAGGGAGAGAGCTCCAAAGACTCACAACCCTCTGAGTGAAAAAAATCCACCTCATCTCTGTTTTAAATGGGCGATGCCTTATTTTTAAACAATCCATGATAGAATAAACATATGTGAGCTGGCAATGAACTCTGAATGAAGTGAATGTGGTGGACTGAATGGTCTTTTTTCACTCAGGATTTTGTGTGTTCTTCACCCTCCCTTTACAGGGAGTGTGCACTACCTATCAGTTTCCTCGTCTTTACCCCCAGCAAAGAAATGAAAAGGAATGTCCTGAAACAATAGAATGCCCCTCAAGGTGAAAGCGAGAAAAAAGAAAGATTTCCATTTATCTAATGTTGAATAGACTGGGCCTATAATCTCTTGAGTTTAGAAGAATGAGAGGTGATCTCATTGAAACGTATAAAATTCTGAGGTAGATGTGGAGAGGCTGTTTCCCCTTACTGGAGAATCTAGAAGTAGGGGCCACAGTCTCAGGAGAAGGTGTTGGCCATTTAGAAATGAGACGAGGCAATTTTTTTTCACTCAGAGGATTGTGAATCTTTGGAATTCTTTACCCCAGGGGCTGTGGAAGTTCAGTCCTTGAGTGTATTCAAAGCTGAGATCAACAGGATTTTGGAGGCTAAGGGAATTAACAGCAACAACCTTTATTTATATAGCACCTTTAACATAATAAAACCTCCCAAGGTACTCCTCAGGAGCATTAGCAAACGATGTTTGGCACAAAGCCACACAAGGACTGCAGCCGTTCAAGAAGGCAGCTCACCACCAACTTCTCAAGCCGGGATGGGCAATAAATGCTGGCCCAGCCAGCGAAGCCCACATCCCATGAATGAATAAAAAAAGGAGATATTAGGGCTGATGATAAAAGATTTGATCAAAGACGTCAGTTTTAAAGAATGTTGTAAAACAGGAGAGTGAGTAGCGAGGTGGGAGGTTTAGGGATGGAATTTCAGAGTGTCGGGCCTTGGCAGTTGAAGAAACGGCCACCAATTGCAGGGCGATTAAAATCGTGGCTACTTAGGAGCCCAGAATTATAGGAGGACAGGTGTCTCACAGGGGTTCAGCAGGGAGGGTTGAGGAGTAGGAGTAAGGCTGGAGGAAATTACAGAGATAGAGAGGATGAGGCCATGGAGGAATTTGCAAACAAGCATGAGGATTTTAAAATAGGAGCATTGCTCAACAGGGAGCATAGGGATGATGGGTGAACTGGACTTGCTGCATGTAAAGGCACGAGCAGCACAGTTTTGGATAGCCTTAAATTTATGGAGGATGAAAGATGGGAGGCTGGCCAGAAGTGCATTGGAATGGTCAAGTCTAGAAGTAACAAATGCATGAGGGATTCAGCAGCAGATAAGCTGAGGCAGGGGTGGAGTTGGGCAATGTTACAGGAGTGGGAATAGGAGGTCTAATGATGGTGCGGATATATGGTCAGAAACTCAGCTTAGGGTCAACTATGACACCAAGGTTTTCAACAGCCTAGTTCAGCTTTAGACTGCTACTAAAGGAGAATGGAGTTGGTAGTTAGGGAATGGAATTTGTGACAGGGACTGAAGACAATGGCTTTGATCTTCCCATTGGAGGAAATTTCTGCTCATCCAATTCTGGGTGTGGGACAAGCAGTCTGACAATTTAGAGACAGAAGAGGAGAAGAAAGAAGTGGTGATGAGGTGTCACCTGCGCATATGTGTAATCAGTGTCTATATGGTTGATGTCGCTGAGTGGCAGCAGAGGTAATGGGTCAGGAGCGGGAAGAGAAGCTATTGCAGGCGATTCTCCGACAATGACTAGATAAGAATGGAACCAGGTGAGAGTAGTCCCACCCAGCTGATGATGGTAGAGAGGCTGTAGTGGAGGATAGTGTGGTCAAGCGAGTCAAAGACTGCAGACAAGGAGGATGAGAAGTAAATTTTTACAGCTACCAAGAGACAGGGAGTTAGGGTGAGAAAGTGGAATTCATGTCGAAGATCAGTCATGACCTTGCTGAATAATGGAACATGGTCAAAGAGTTTTATGGCTTAAACCTGCTCCTTTTTCTTATGTTCTTACCTAACCAAAAAATGTTCCTTTTATTCATTAATGGCAGCGCCTAACCCCAATGCTCCCACTTCCAGTTTTGGGTTGAGGGTGAACAACTAACCTGCTCTCTCGATGTGGGGCCCTAATTTAAATAGTTTAATGAGGTTACGTGCTCAAATTTTAGCTCTGTTTTAGATTTAATGCCAGCAGGCGGTGTTTCCCAGAGATTGGGAAACCCTTCAGTTGAACGCAGACGAAAATGTCCGGATGCAGCAGCTAATTGCTTTTCAGGCACTGCTTGTGGGCTAGGAGGATCAGTAGTGCTTCCCTCTGGCATCCTAACCTTGTTAATCTCTCGACGATCGTATGCCCACAGTCACAAAACCTCCATGATGGTTCCAAACCCCGCCACAGAATTCCCTGCCTCTGACCTGATCTTGCAGCCACAATATTTATATGGCTGGTCCAGTTAAATTTCTGATAAATGGTAACCCCCAGAATGTTTATGGTACCTGCATTGGGATGCAGCCAATGGTAATGCCATTGAACATCAAGGGGAGATGGTTAGGCTCTCTCTTGTTGGAGATGGACTTTGCCTGGTACTTGAGTGGCGTGAATGTTACTTACCACTTATCAGCACAAGCCTGAATGTCCAGGTCTTGCTACGTATGGGCATGGGCTGATTCAGTATCTGAAGAATTGCTAATGGTGCAATGATCAGTGAGCATTTCTGACCTTACAGTGGAGGGGAGGTCATTGATGAAACAGTTGAAGATGACTGGGCCGAGGACACTACCATACTCCCACACTTACTCCCTGCTCCCTCCCTACCTTCCTGTAAATATCAGAGCCCTATTGCTAGCTTTCGCAAGCTCTCCAATCCATTTTTCAAGAAGATGTCATAAAGGTTTGCTATTTAAACAAAACATTGGCCATGCTCCTTGAAGAATTTCAACTCATTAATTTTGTACAACTGATTGATATTGCTTGTTTGAAAAATACACCACTAGAACAGGAAAGGGGTTGAAAAACAAACATGCATAATTTGATTCATACGCTCTCCTAGATCACTCAATGGGGCAAATTTTGAATGCCCTCATCTGACGCTAATTGGATGCTATTTATCTCAATATGGGGCTGGGAGACTTACTTTCCCCAAAATGCAGCAGGTTCCATTTTAAAAAAGAAAAACTACCTTGTGTAAAAACTGCACATTTTTAAAGCAATTGCCCACTTTTAACAGAGAAATCAGGATCCTGTGATGGAAGTAGGATATCAATTGCTACTTTGGGTAGGATCTGTTCAGAGCCTGTGCTAGCCTGAGGCTACAATCAACTCTATGGGAATTGGAAGAGAAGAGACCCACTAATGGCACACATTTAATTATTCTTGTGGGTCTGCAGGGAGTCAGAAACCATTTCCGGGGCCTGCAAAAAATAATTTAGGCTGTATCGCCTTGGGATCTTCATTCTTCATGATCGGAAATCCATTTCAACTTGCTTTGCTTTCAGCAGTGCTCAACATGACAAGCTGCATCAGGATGCCCTCCAGCTCATCTGAAGTATTTACATGAGGCTGCAGCTTCACAATGTCATATGAACATACGAATTAGGAGCAGGAACAGGCCACTCGTCCCCTAAAGCCTGTTGTGCCATTCAATAAGATCATGGCTGATCTGAATGTAACCTGAACCCAATATTCCTGCCTACCCCCGATAACCTTCATTCCCTTGTTAATCAAGAATCTATCTAACTCTGCCTTAAAAATAATCAAAGACTCTGCTTCCACTGCCTTTTGAGGAAGAGAGTTCCAAAGACTCACAACTCTCAGAGAGAAAAAAATTCTCTGCATCTCTGTCTTAAATGAGTGACCCCATATTTTTGAACAGTGACCCGCCTAGTTCTAGATTCTCCCACAAGAGGAAGCATCCTCTTCACATCCACCCTGTCAAGACCCCTCAGGGTCTCAAAAATTCCAATTAAATTGCCCCTTACTCTTCTAAATTCCAGTGGATACGAGCCCAACCTGTCCAGCCTTTCCTCATAGGACTACCCGCCCATTCCTGGTATTAGTCTAGTAAACCTTCTCCGAACTGCTTCTAACGCACATATATCTTTCTTCAAATAAGGAGACCAGTACTGTTCTGTGTCACATGAGTGGGGACATGTTTTTATATTTCTGAAAATGTATTTATTTAATGAAAGCTTCAGGAAACCTCATCCTGCTCGTGGATGAAAAACATGGAGGCTGCTTGGGCCTTCCGCCTGCCCGCCAACCTTGAGGTTGGACGGGACACGTTCTCAAGTGGCTCAATTGATTTCTTAATGGTCTTAATACCGAACAAAATATCGCGATAGCACGCAATGACGTCCGGATGTAAGCCAGACGTCTTTGCGCATCATTTTATGCGTCGGTGTTTTGGGCTAACCCCCGCACTCCAACCGGAAAATTCTGCTTTCTACAACACAACAGGCAAGGAGGGAGTTCAAGTGGGCTAGAATTTACTTTTAAGTGTGGAATGAAGTTACTTAATCAACCCGGAGTATTTTACAGCGTCCCAACATTCTATACAAGCAAGCCTCTCAAGGTTGTTGCCGACTTTTCATCTGAATATTTGGACCATTCTATTACTTGCATAGCTCTTATAATTAATGTGCTGTGTTCGTAACTTAATAATTTATTAACAGAAATGATATGAAAAGTATTCTGTTTAAATCATCTGAAGAAATGAAATAAATGGGACAAATGGAATCACCATTGTGCTTGGCTTTAGAGATGTTCTACTATAATACTAAATAGCAACATAATTATGTGGAATATATAATGCACCCTTATGACAAAACTGTAATTAATTCTGAACACAATTGTACACATAATTACTCTTAATTTTACATAGAAAATGACTGTTGTTGTCAGATGTGATTTTGCTCAGAATTCTAATTCCTTTTCTTGTGAATGATGAGTCAAAAATGAAATCAGTGCATTAACAAAATAGATCGGTGATTGCATTCATTTAGATATAACTATTTACTGTTGTGCATTCATTTCATCTTTGAGTCTTAATGTAAATTTCGGGGGGGTAATATCAGTGTTTATTTCTTGAATTTGATTTTCATTTCATTATATTTTTGTGAATAATTAAAATAAAACAATTTCCTCACTCTTTTTCTCCCTTCCTCTATAGAAGACTCAAGTGGGACTATGGATTCCTGGACACAGCCAGCACTCCAGCTATTCAATCAAGTCACTCAAGAAAATTCAGGCTAATTAAAAATTACTGGTACACTACTAAGATCCACCAACAGATGAATTACTAATCACCCGGGGAAACATAAATTAATTAGGCCCAGTCAGCACAAGTTTCTGAAAGGCAGGTCGTCCTTCACCAACTCATAGGATTCTTTAAAGAAATGACTCAGAATAGATAAAGGAATAACAGTGGCTGGGATTTATGTAGATTTTTAAAGAACTTTTGATTCGGAAACCACAGAAGAGATTTACAGTGAAGACTATGGCCTCACTGAATTAAGGAGAATTTGGCCAAATGGCTAGAGAGATGTTTTCGGGGCAGGAAGCAAGCATAGGGGTAAGAGGAAGTTTTCCGCACTGGAGGGGTGTTTGACAATATTCATTGTACACACAATATTGTGAGCTTGATATACAAAAAGTAAACCTCTCATAGCACGTCTGGCTTAATACAGCCGCAAAAACCAGCAAAATGTGCAAAGACGTGAGGCAGGTCAGAAGATTGGAAAGAATATAAAGAACTGCAAAGAATGACAAAAAGATTAATAAGGAAGGAAAAATTAGAGTATGAGAGAAAGCCAGCTAGTAATATAAAGAAGGATAGTAAGAGTTTCTATAGGTATTTAAATAAGAAAATAGTTTTTAAAAATGTGCATTGGTCCTATAAAGAGTGCGTTGGGGGAATTGATAATGGCTAGAATTTTCCCGTCGGCGATTTGGGGGAGGGGCCCGCTCGCCGATGGGAAAATGGCACAGGATGATGTCGGGAGGAACCCCCAACGTCATCCCGGTCCCTTTAAATTTTTGGGAAGGCGGGCGGACAGCGAAATCAGCTGTCTGCCTGCCGACCTGTCAATTGCCAATTGAGGCCATTGACAGGGTCATTAAGATAATTAAAGACCTGCCCGTCCAACCTTAAGGTTGGGGGGCAGGCCAGAAGCCCCAGCAGGCTTCTGATAAAACATGAAACCTCATCAACTGGCGGGATGAGGTTTCATGTTCGTTTTTAAAGACTTTAATAAAGTTATGAGAGATTTATTAACACGTCCCACCTCATGTGACATTGTCACATGAGGGGGACATGTTAATCATTTTTTTATTTTTCTATTTTTCATGATTTTTAAGTTGTCACTAATCTCCCTGAGACTCAAAATGGCGGCGGGCCCCGTTTTGGCAGCGGGGGTCAGCTGTCCTCCCACCGCCGGGCCCGCCCGCCCACCAAGTGCAAAATTCTGCCCAATGAAAAGTAGGGAGATGGTGGTTAAGTTAAACAGGTATTTTGCTTCGGTCTTCACTATAGAGGACACAAGTAACACAAGTAACATCCCAGGAATAATTGTAAATCAGGAAATGGAAGGGAGGGAGGAACGTGGGGAAAATTACAATCACCAGGGAAGTGGTATTGAGCAAATTGTTGGGACTGCAGCCTTACAAATCCCCAGGTCCAGATTGGGCTTCACCCTAAGGTCTTGAAAGAAGTGGCCAGTGAGATAGTTGATGCATTGGTTTTAAATTTCCAAAATTCCCTAGATTAGAAAATAGCAAATGTAACTCCTTTATTCAAAAAGGGAGGGAAACAGAAAGCAGGAAACTACAGGCCAGTTAGCCTACCATCTGTCATAGGGAAAATGTTAGAAGCCATTATTAAATATGTTATAGCAGGGCACTTAGAAAAATTCAAGGTAATCAGGCAAAGTCAACATGGTTTTGTGAAAGCAAAACATCTTTAACCAATTTATTGGAGTTCTTTGAAAGAGTCACGTGCCCTGTGCACAAAGGGGAACTGGTGGATGTACTGTACTTAGATTTCCAGAAGGCATTTGATAAAGTACCACATCAAAGGTTATTGCAGAAAATAAAAGCTTATGGTGTTGGACGTACTGGCATGGATAGAAGATTGGCTAGCCAACAGGAAGCAGAGAGTTGGCATAAATGGGTCTTTTTCTGGTGGGCAGGATGTGATGAGTGGTGTGCCACAGGAATCAGTGCTGGGGCCTCAACTTTTTACAATTTATATAAATGACTTGGATGAACGGACCAAAGGAATGGTAGCTAAATTTGCTGATGATAGAAAGATAGGTAGAAAAGTAAATTGTGAAGAGGACATAAGGAGGCTACAAAGGGACAAAGATAAGTTAATTGAGTGGGCAAAGATCTGGCATATGAAGTATAATGTGGGAAAATGTGAAATTGTCCATTTTGGCAAGAAGAATAAAAAGAATAAAAAAGAGGCTTAAAATCTAAATGGTAAGAGATTGCAGCGCTCTGAGATCAGAGGATTCTGGACATCCCACTGCTTGAATCACAAAAGGCTAGTATTGCTGAAAAAAGAGACATGTCTAAGCTTTTCATCTAGCACTCAGCAGGACACTCGCCAGAATACCAATATAAGGAGGAAAACAACAATTTATACTGTATGTGAAAGTGCTGATTAGTTGGCAAGTGGTGTTGCCATGGAGAATGTATCACTGATGGTGACTGATAGTTAACTGCCAAGCATTGTTTGAAATTTAAACCAGGCAGCTTGACTCTGATTGGTCAAGACATTGCCTCCAGGAATGAATCAGCAAATGGCTGTCACTTATTTTGCTTAGCCGAAACAGGCATAATATATGTACATGTTCTTTCTGTCTTCAAAGAACAGGGTCCTGTGTATTATATGTAGCTTCCAGTACATGCAATTGTGTCGCATTGCGAGCCCAACTGACAATCTTAAATTGGTGTCAGCGTAATTCTTAGCACACTGAGGATTATTTAGCAAATGTTGTCCAATCGCGGAATCACATCTAATGTTGCACACAATGTTTTGAGTTTTGCAAGCAAGGCTGGTTGGGTATGGTCTGTACCTTGCTCATTGCAAACAGCAGCTAGGACATGCTGTTTGATAGGATCCGCCAATCTTTGGGACGTATGGCCTACATACCTAGCATCACACTGGCACTGAAATTCATATGCCACATTACTCATTTGTGTGATAGGCAGAATGTCTCCTTGGCCTGACGGCAGCATCCTGTTAGTAGCAAATACCACTCGTGTTGCTATTGCATAGTAGCAGCATGAAACAGCTAGCTTCACCTGTTGCACAAATTTTTGAGATACTTTGCCCTTCAAGGGTAATCTGAGGTAGACTGGGCACTTTTCAGGACCAAAAGTGATGGCCTTCAGCCTGTTCATGAGTTTGCGTGATATACAGGGTGAAATGATCTAATCAGGGTTACCACTATTCTGCAGGATGCCTTTTGCAATCATCAGCAATGTGCCCGAATACAGCATCAAGTTTGCATGGTGATCAAATGGCTTGGGCCCTATTTACAAGGTTGCTGATAAGACCAATCTTATAGCGTGTTTAACTGTGGGAATCCCACAGTTATTGACCAGTGAAGTTAGGCTTGCGGTAGACCATGGTAGAGAATCCCCTGGCAAATTTCATCGAGGAAATTCAAGGAGTTCATTTGACTGCCCCATTTCATTGGGCAGAATTTTCCCCCCATCAGGGGGGGGTGTTTAAGAGCGGGCGCGCGGAGACGTGCCTCCGATCGGCACCTCCGATCATGGGCACACCATCATTTTACGTGGGCGTGACGTCCACAAAGAAGCGCTGTGCGCTCCCTGTGCAGGCGGAGGGGGGGTGGAATTCCTTGAGCCGAGAGTGCACTCTTTCGCGCACGTGCACGGAAAAGCGCACTCATCTCCCTGAGACTAAGTGCTGCCTCAGGGAGATCAGATGTACAATAAAAAATCTGAAAAATAGAAAAAAGAAATTTCCCTGACATGTCCCCTCATGTGACACTGTCACATGAGTTGGGACATGTCCATAACTTTTAAATAGACTTTATTTAAATTTTTAAAAACCTACATGGAAACTCATCCCGCCGGTGGATGAGGTTTCATGCTTTTTCTAATGCCCTCCAGGTATCCTGGCCTGCCCGCCAACCTTAATGTTGGATGGGCAGGTCCATTAATTAGTTTAACGACTTTGTCAATGGCCTCAATTGGCCATTGACAGGCCGGTGGGCGCACAGCTGATTTTGCTGCACCCCCGCCTACCTGAAAATTTAAATGGGGCGCGGTGACGTCAGGAGTTCCGCCCGATGTCATCCCGCATCATTTTACGCGTCGGCGAGTGGGCCCTGCCCCCCAACTGGGAAATCCTGGCCATAGGCGGATTTGAGCACAGGATGGAGCCCATTAAGACATGTTAAGGAAACTGCTGCATGCAGCTGCGGGTTTAAATATAGCAAACGTGTCATCCACATATTGGAAATATGGGAGGAGTAGGAGGTTAGGTGTTATTCCATTAAAGACATGTTTCTCATGGAACCCAACAAAGATGTTTGCGAGAGCTGGGATCCTATGGCAACAACGTCCATTTGGGCATACATGGTGTCATTAAAACTGAACTCAACTGCGCGAGTTCATAAATTCAATGAATACTGATTCACGTAATGGTGGTGGGTCTGGATCACCATGATATAGTGCTGCAGCGCATACATCTATGTCTTCCTTAAGTGGAGCATTGGTGAATAGGCTAGCAATGTCAAATAAGCACATGGACACAGCATTGTTATTGATATGCAAGCCGTGTACGGTCTTCACAAATATGAAGGTGTCCTTCACCATGATGTGGAAAACTTGGTCAAAACTGGTTGTAAGAATTCACCCCACCATTTGGCCAATTCATGCTGTACAGAACTAGTCATAGATAAGATGGGTGTAGAGGGACGTCACTTTTGTGTGTCTTTGGCAGCCCATTGTGATGAAAGTATAATAATTTTCTGAAATATTTTTCTGGTTTATTGTGAAGTAGGTTTATAGGGGTAAGTATAGTTGGGTCTGTCTGTGAATTAATTACATTTGGAGTCAAGTAGACTGCAAGTTTGAAATCATCAAATGAAGTTAGGTGCTTGACATGCTAATGAGTAAACATTGATGCTGGCTTAGCATGGAAGGTGTGAAGGGAATTTGCATTTTTAGATAAATAAAATGATTTGGACTTTAAAGGGATCTTAGCCTGTTTACAACTAGCCAGATAAGCGAGGCTAAGTCCGTATTCAGTCCGTTTCAAGTCCGTAAAAAGAGTCATACGCACTCGAAACATTAGCTTTGTTTTTTTTCTCTCCATAGCTGCTGTTAGACTTGCTGAGTTTTTCCAGCATTTTCTGTTTTTGTGTCAGATTTCCAGCATCCGCAGTATTTTGCTTTTAAGCAAGGCTAAGGAGTGTGTTTATTTTTCCCAAAGGTTACTGACAATATATTGGCACCATGAAAGCTTTAATATTATGAGGAAGATATGGTTTCAAAGACATATGGAACAATAGAATTTACATATTAAAAGAAGAGTAACATATATAAAGGAGAATGAAAGGCTATGGGAAAGATCTTCCGGTCGGCGAGCGGGGACGGAGTCTGCTCGCCAACACGTAAAATGACACGGGATGACGTCGGGTGGAACTCCTGACGTCATCCCATGTCATTTCCATTTTCAGGTTGGCGGGGGCGCAGCCGAGTCAGCTGCGCGACCGCCGACCTGTCAACGGCCTATTGAGGCCATTTAAAAAGTCATTAACCTCATTAATGGACCTGCCCGTCCAACCTTAGGGTCGGCGGGCAGGCCGGGAGCTGTGGCGGACTTAATAAAAAGCATGAAACCTCATCCATGGGCGGGTTGAGGTTTCATGAGGGTTTTAAAAATTTGATAAAGGTTTCAGCAAAAGTGATGGACATGTCCCAACTCATGTGACAGTGTCACACGAGGGGACAGTCAGGGAAATGTTGCTATAATTTGCTTAACATTTTTAGATTTGGAGCCGATCTCCCTGAGGCAGCACTTAGCCTCAGGGAGATCAGTGTGCTTTTTCGTGTGCATGCACAAAAGAGCACACTGTTGGCTGAGGGAATCCTCCCCACCTGCACAGGGAGCGCATAGCGCTTCCTGACGGACGTCACGTTGGGCGGACCTTAATTGGCCCGGCCACGTAAAATGGCGGCATGCCCCCGATTGGGGGCGCCGATTGGAGGTGAGCCTGCCCGCACCCGCTTCTGCACAGGAAGTGCAGGGAACCCCGACAGGGGGAAAATTTTCCCCTATGTATCAGAAGGCCATGTAAGGTCTAACAGGAGTGTGTGAAATAGCCTTAATGAAGCCTCCAGCATTTGTGTATAAGTCTGCTATATAATGAAACAGATGTTAGGGAAAAGCCGTTTGGAATTCCACTGTCAAGTGGGTATTTGCGTTAACTTGCTGGTTCTGTTTTAAATCTAAAATCTATTCTGGACTGTTGCCTTAAAGGGAATGTAACTGGGGATCAGGTTAATTAGGAATTTTAGGAGTTATTATAGTAGTAAGCAATTGTAGTCTTATCTATGTGCTTGAAATCTTATATGTTTTGTTGATAAATATTTTAATTTAATTTTTAAAATCTCTAAAGGTCTTGGTGGATTTATTGCTTCTGAATTCAGTGCACACATCTCGTAATAAATATAAATTGCAAAACCGTTGCGTTTGCACGACCAAGTTTCACTAGTGGATTTGGTTGGCCTGGCACACATCTGCCATGTCATAACACCATACATATGCGGATGTAACAAACCGTGAGGCCGAACCCTGTCATATATAATACGCAGTAGCTCATTGCTCTAACACAAGTCCAGCAAGCATTTTTTAAATCTTACTTTCGAGCAAGGCTATCCAGTCAAATTGAGCTGCAGGTCCTATGGATATGAATTTGGACCTCTCGTTAAGAATGGCGTATGTTTTGTTGATATATCCACGCTTGTTAAGGATGACTATTCCTGTCCCTTTGTCAGGTTTACTGATGTATATGTCCGGGTTGGTCTTAAGGCCTCTCAACGCTGTAAGACATTCGTGTTGCGTGTGAGTGTCGGACAGGTCATTCGGAATGCCACTTACCAACCAATCAGCAGTCTCTTCACATGCAGTATAAATTGTTGTTTTCCCCCTCATATTGCTATTATTGCGAGTGTCCCGATGAGTACAAGACAAAAAGCTTAGAAGATGTCTCTCCTTTCAGCAATACTCAAGGTCTGTACTACCAAAGGCTAGTATGCAGGCACGGCCATTAATTAGGAAAGCTAATAGAATGTTATAATTTATTGTGAGGGGAATTGATTACAAAAGTAGGGAGGCTATGCTTCAGTTGTACAGGGCACTGGTGAGACCACATCTGGAGTATTGTGTACAGTACTGGTCTCCTTATTTAAGGAAAGATGTAAATACGTTAGAAGCAGTTTAGAGAAGGTTTACTAGACTAATACCTGGGATGGGTGGGTTGTCTTATGAGGGAAGGTTGGACAAGTTAGGCGTGTATCCACTGGAATTTAGAAGAGTATGAGGCAACTTAATTGAAACTTTTAAGATCCTGAGGGATCCCAAATGGGTCCAAGTGGAGAGGATGTTTCCTCTTGTGGGAGAATCTAGAACTAGGGCTCATCCTTTAAAAATAAGAGGCCACCCATTTCAGATCAGCCATGATCTTATTGAATGACGAAGCACGCTTGAGGGGCTGAGTGGCCTACTCCTGCTCCTAATTCGTATGTTCATATGTAAATGCTTAACATTATGATTCTTTTCAGGAAATTGCCTTTTGCAGCACATGAATACTGTAGAGAGATGTACCAAATTCTGACAGTTCCTCAGTCCAATATTTTAGTAGAGGCATTGATCCATTTTTTAAAAGAAAATCTGCTCACTCTCTATAATCCCTTTCTTTTTTGAAAGCTTCTCATTCCCTCTTAAATTGACAGACTTTGACAAAATAGTTCATGGTAGGGGATTTCAGGTTCTAACTTACTTAATACTTTTTTGTGATTATCATAAACCTGTACCCTCTTGTGAGCATTTCACTAATCAGCAGAAGCAAGTCTGCTACTGTCATGCCCAGGAGAGGCACGTCATATTATGAACTTTTAGTCAATATTTTTAAACATTGGACTCAAAAGTATTAAGATGGTTGCTGAAAATCATGTGAGTTTTGGTATTTGGACTACAGACAGTATCAAGTCTCTGGCACATACCTAGATAAATATGGCCATGGGGAGGATACCTCACAGCCATATGTGGAATTTACACATCTCAGTGTTTAAGGATGGGTCAACATCTAAAGACTATGGAGTTTCCAGGCTGCCTGTCTCCATGTTTCATGCTGGACAAAAGGGAACATCGAAACTCAATGGTCACTATCAACTTCCCATTGTATCACGATGGCCAACCCCTTCCAAATTAGGGTGGATGGGCCTCAGAAGTGTTAACCCAGTGGTCAAGCAATCAAAGCTGGTTTCACGGATTGCACCCTTATTATTCCAGGGCCCAGCAGATCCATCAGAACCATCAGTCATCAGCCAGTCTGAGAACCAGGCTCTGAAACTAACTGCAAGTCACCGAGCAGCCAAAGTACTTAACCTGTTCCAGTTTTCAATGTTCGCCTGAGAACAAACCTCCTGGATATTTGACTACAAGAAACCTCACAACCTGCTGTGAACCATTTGCTTAACAAGATACTTACTTCAACTTTAATTTAATGAATCCATTCAAGAAACCAAAGCCTGCCATGTGGGAGACCAGAAATCGTAAATCAGAGAATGCAGTAGCTATTATCTATAAAAGTACACTATCTTTATCTACGTCCACTCATTTTGTGTGTGTTGTGTGTGTGTGTGTGAGAGAGAGAGACCGAGTGTGTGATGTTGCATTATTTCATGACGTCTTTAATAATAGCTTCTAACATTGGGTCAAAATCCTGGAACTCCCTCCCTAACCACACAGTGGATGTACCTACACCACAGGGACTGCAGTGTTTCAAGGCGGCAGCTCACCACCACTTTCTCAAGGGCAATTAGAGATGGACAATAAATGCTGGCCTAGCCAGTGATGCCCACATCCCATAAATGAATAATGAAAAAAAATTCCCCAGGACAGATGTTAAGCTAACTGGCCTATAGTTCCTGTTTTCTGTCCCCCTCCCTTTTTGAATAAAGGAGTTACATTCACTAAATCCCAATTTAATGGAACCTTCCCCGAATCTGTGAATTTTGGAAAATTAAACCCAATACATCAACTATCTCATTAGCCATTTCTTTTAAGACCCTAGGATGAAATCTATCAGGACCCAGGGACTTGTCAACCCGCAGTTCCAATAATTGGCTAAGGACCATTTCCCTGGTGATTGCAATTTTCTTTAGGTCCTCCCTCCCTTCCAATTCCTGACTTACAGATCTAGCAACTCAAAGCTGGGCATCCATGAGGCGCTGTGGGTCATCAGCAGCAGCAAAATTGTATACAATCACAGTGTGTAACTTCATGGGCCAGCATATCCCCCACTCTACCACTACCATCAAGCCATGGGATCAACCCTGGTTCAATGAAGAGTGCTGGAGGGTATGCCAGGAGCAGCACCAGGCATACCCAAAAATGAGGTGTCAACCTGGTGAAGCTATAACACTGCCCTTTTGAAGTTCTACACTGTCCTCCTCGCAGTTTACAACACTCCCAAGCTTTGTATCATCCGCAAACTTTGAAATTGTTCCCTGCACACCACGATTTAGATTACAAATAAACATCAGGAAAAGCAAAGGTCCCAATACTGACCCCTGGGGAACTCCACTACAAATCTTCCTTCAGCCTGAAAAATATCATTGACCATTACTCTCTGCTTCCTATTATTCAGCCAATTTTATATGCACTTTGCTACTGTCCCTTTTATTCCATGAGCAATAGCTTTTCTCAGAAGTCTATTGTTTGGCACTATATCAAATGCCTTTTGAAAGTCCATGTACACCACATCAACAACATTACCCTCATAAACCTTTTCTGTTACTGCTTCAAAAAACTCCAGAAAGTTAGTTAAACACGATTTCCCTTTTAGAAATCCATGCTGGCTCTTACTTATCAACCCATATTTTTCCATGTGACTAATTCTATCCTGAATAATTGTTTCTAGAATCTTGCCCACCACTGAAGTTAAACTGACAGTTCTGTAATTGCTGGGCTTAGCCTTACAACCTTTTGTGAACAAGGGTATAAAGTTTGCAATTCTCCAGTCCTCTGGCACTTTCCCCGAGTCTAGGGAAGACTGAAAAATTATGGCCTCTGCAATTTCTACTCTCATTTCCTTGAATATCCTTGGATGCATGTCATCCGGTTCAGGTGCCTTGTCAACTTTAAGTACCGACAGTCTATTCAACACTTCCTCATTATTAATTTTGAACCCTTCTAGTGACAGGGTTTCCTCGTATGCCACCATGGCCTGGGTAGCATCTACCTCCTTGGTAAATATGGATGCAAAGTATTCATTTAACACCTCAGCCATGGCCTCTTCGTCCATGTGTATATTACCTTTTAGGTCCCGAATTGGCCCTACTCTTCCTTTTATCACCCTTCTACTATTTATATGCCTATAGAAGACTTTGGGATTCCCCTTTATGTTGGCTGCCAGTCTTTTCTCATACTCCCTCTTTGCTTCTCTAATATGCTTTTTCACCTCTCCTCTGAATCTTCTGTTTTCCTCTTGGTTCTCAATTGTATTTTCTACCTGACACCTTTCATAAGCACACTTTTTCTTCTTTATCTTAATTTCTATCTCTTTTTTCATCCAGGGAACTTTTTGTCTGCCCTACCTTTCCCTTTTGATGGAATATATCTTGACTGTCCTCAAGGGTTATAATCTCCGGATTACTACCCGAGCCACGTGCAAATTGGCATAAGGACGCGAGAATAAGGGAAGTAAACATGTGGCTAAAGGAGTGGTGCGGGAAAGAGGGGTTCCATTTCATGGGGCACTGGCATCAGTATTGGAACAGGAGGGATCTGTACCGTTGGGATGGTCTCCACCTGAACTGATCTGGGACCAATGTTCTAGCGAAAAGGGTAAATAGGGTGGTCAACAGGACTTTAAACTAGAAAGTGGGTGGGGAGGGAAGGGTAAAACTCCAAGAAGTATGACTAATGGGAAACAAAGCAGCAGGTTAGCGTGTTGGGGAGGTGGATTCAACTTCATGAAAAATTATGAAAAAACTGAAAAGAAAGGAGAGCCCAGAAGAAGCTATTAAAGTCTCCAGAACACAAAATAGGACAGAGTGTTTGGAAAGGGCTAGGAATCTAACTTCAAGCACATCAGATAAAGGGATGACAATGAGAAAGGGGACAGGAAATACAGGACTGAAGGTGTTGTATCTGAATGCACGCAGTGTACGAAATAAGGTAAATGAGCTTGTGGCGCAGATTGAAATTGGCAGGTATGATGTGGTGGGCATTACGGAGACATGGCTGCAAGGGGATCAGGACTGGGAACTAAATATCCAAGGATATACATCCTATCGAAAAGATAGGCAGGTTGGCAGAGGGGGTGGAGTTGCTTTGTTAGTAAGAAATGAAATTAAATCGATAGCAAGAAATGATGTAGGGTCAGATGATGTAGAATCTGTGTGGGTACAGTTGAGGAACCGCAAAGGTAAAAAACCATAATGGGAATTATGTACAGGCCTCCGAACAGTAGTCAGGATGTGGGGCACAAGATACACCAGGAGATAGAAAAGGCATGTAAAAAAGGCAAGGTTACAGTGATCATGGGGGATTTCAATATGCAGGTAGACTGGGAAAATCAGGTTGGTAGTGGATCCCAAGAAAAGGAATTTGTGGAATGTCTACAAGATGGCTTTTTGGAGCAGCTTGTGGTGGAGCCCACTAGGGAACAGGCAATTCTAGATTTAGTGATGTGTAATGAGGCAGATTTGATAAGGGAGTTTAAGGTGAAGGAACCCTTAGGAGTAAGTGACAATAATATGATAGAATTTACCCTGCAATTTGAGAGGAAAAAGCTGGAATCAGATGTAACGGTATTACAGTTGAATAAAGGCAACTACAGAGGCATGAGGGAGGCGCTGGCCAGAATTGACAGGGAGATGAGCCTAGCAGGAAAGACAGTGGAACAGCAATGGCAGGAATTTCTGGGAGTAATTTGGGAGACACAGCAAAAATTCATCCCTAGGAAGAAGAAGCATACTAAAGGGAGGACGAGGCATCCATGGCTGACAAGGGAAGTCAGGGACAGCATAAATGCTAAAGAGAAAGCATACAATGTGGCGAAGAGCAGTGGGAAACCATGGGATTGGGAAGCCTACGAAGACCAACAGAGGACACCTAAAAAAGCAATAAGGAGGGGGAAGATTAAATATGAGGGTAAACTAGCCAGTAATATAAAAGAAGATTGCAAGAGTTTTTTTAGATATATAAAAGGTAAGAGAGAGGCAAAAGTGGACATTGGGCCGCTGGAAAATGACGCTGGAGAAGTAGTAGTGGGGAACAAAGAAATGGCGGAGGAACTGAATAGGTACTTTGTGTCAGTCTTCACAGTGGAAGACACGAGTGACATCCCCAAAGTTCAAGAGAGTCGGGGGGCAGAGGTGAGTATGGTGGCCATTACCAAGGAGAAGGTGCTAGGAAAACTGAAAGGTCTGAAGGTGGATAAATCACCGGGACCAGATGGATTACACCCCAGAGTTCTGAAGGAGATAGCTGAAGAGATAGTGGAGGTGTTAGTGGTGATCTTTCAGGAATCACTGGAGTCAGGGAGGGTCCCAGAGGACTGGAAAATCGCTAATGTAACCCCCCTGTTTAAGAAGGGAGTGAGGCAAAAGACGGGAAATTACAGGCCGATTAGCCTGACCTCGGTTGTTGGTAAGATTTTAGAGTCCATTATTAAGGATGAGATTTCAGAATACTTGGAAGTGCATGGTAAAATCGGGCAAAGTCAGCATGGTTTCATCAAGGGGAGGTCATGCCTGACAAATCTGTTAGAATTCTTTGAGGAGGTAACGAGTAGGTTAGACAAAGGAGAGCCAATGGATGTTATCTACTTGGACTTCCAGAAGGCCTTGGACAAGATGCCACACAGGAGGCTGCTCAGTAAGATAAGAGCCCATGGTGTTAGAGGCAATGGATAGAAGATTGGCTGTCTGGCAGGAGGCAGAGAGTGGGGATAAGGGGGTCCTTCTCAGGATGGCGGCCGGTGACCAGTGGAGTTCCGCAGGGGTCAGTGTTGGGACCACAACTTTTCACTTTATACATTAATGATCTAGATGAAAGAACTGAGGGCATCCTGGCTAAGTTTGCAGATGATACAAAGATAGGTGGAGGGACAGGTAGTATTGAGGAGGAGGGGAGGCTGCAGAAGGATTTGGACAGGTTAGTAGAATGGGCAAAGAAGTGGCAGATGGAATACAATGGGGGGAAGTGTGAGGTCATGCACTTTGGTAGGAAGAATAGAGACATGGACTATTTTCTAAATGGGGAGAGAATTCAGAAATCTGGAGTACAAAGGGACTTGGGAGTCCTAGTCCAGGATTCTCTTAAGGTTAACTTGCAGGTTGAGTCAGTATTTAGGAAGGCAAATGCAATGTTGCCATTTATTTCGAGAGGACTAGAATGTAAAAGCAGGGATGTGCTGCTGAGGCTTTATAAGGCTCTGGTCAGACCACATTTAGAATATTGTGAGCAATTTTGGGCCCCGTATCTCAGGAAGGATGTGCTGGCCCTGGACAGGGTCCAGAGGAGGTTCACGAGAATGATCCCAGGAATGAAAGGCTTAACATATGAGGAACGTTTGAGGACTCTGGGTCTGACACTTGATCTACTTGGTCCACCACAGTTCCAAGAGCGCATCTTTTCCTGTTGGATCGGCCACACACTGCTGTAGAAAATTTTCCTGAACACAATCTAGGAGCTTTTGTCCGTCTCCACCCTTTACACAACCATTGTCCAAGTCTATGTTTGGGAATTAAAGTTCCCCACTATAACTACTCTATAATGCTTGCATCACTCTGCAATTTCCCTACAGATTTGTTCTTCTACATCCTTCTCACTATTTGGCAGTCTATAGTCTACACCGAGCAATGTAATTGCACTCGTTTTGTTCCTTAGCTCTAGCTAAGTTGATTCTATCCTTGAACCCTCTGGGACATCCTCCTTCTCCAGCACTGCAATGCTCTCCTTAACCAATACCCCCACCCCTCGTCCTTTCCTATCTTTTCTGAACATCTTGTACCTGGGAATATTTAGCACCCAGTTCTGCCCTTTCTTGAGCCAGGTCTCTGTCATCGCCACAACATCATATTTCCACATGGCAATCTGCGCCTGTAACTCCCCAATCTTGTTTACTATACTCCGTACATTCACATACATGCATAGTAACCCTGATTTAGATTTTGTTACTTTCTCCCTCACCCCAGCTTCACCTATTAACTTACTATTCTCTATACTAGTGCTATCTGTCCCTCCCAGTATTTTGTGCACCCTGGTATTCCTCTATGATCTTTTTTCTTGGTTCCCGCACCCCTGCCAAGTTAGTTTAAAGCCCTCCCAACAGCATTAGCAAAATGCCCCGAAAGGAACTCAGTCCCAGCTCTGTTCAGGTGCAACCCATCTGGCTTGTACAGATGCCATCTTCCTCAGAGCTAGTCCCAGTGTCCCAGGAATATAAAGCCCTCCTTCCTGCACCATCGTTCCAGCCACGAATTCATCTGCCTTATCCTCCTATTTCTGTACTCACTGGCATGTGGCACTGGGAGTAATCTGGAGATTACTACATTTGAGGTCCTACTTGCTAATTTTCTATCTAGCTCCCTAAATTCTGATTGCAGGACAACATCCCCCAGCCTACCTAAGTAGGTTGTGGACCAATGTGGACCATGACCTCTGGCTGTTCACCCTCCCCCACAAGAATTTTCTGCATCCGCTCTGCGACATCCTTCATCCTGGCAACATACCATCCTGGAGTCATGTCTGTGGCCACAGAAATGCTTGCCTGTTCCCCTAACCAATAAATCCCCTATCACTATTGCTCTTTCTTTCTTCTTCCTCCCCTCCTGTACAGCCAAGCCGCTCATGGTGCCACAAACTTGGCTCTGACTGCACTCCTCTGAAGAACCAGTGCCCTTAAGAGCTTCCAAAACGGAAAGCCGATTTGTGAGCGGGACCCCAGGGGACTCCTGCATTACCTGCCTATTCCTCTTGGACTGCCTGGTAGTCACTCATTCCCTCTCTGCCTCCAGGCCCTTAAGCTGCGGCTTGAATGCGCTATCCACGTAGCTCTCAGCTTCTCGGATGCACCACAGTGACTCCAGCCGCCGCTTGAGCTCTGAAGCCCAGAGCTCAGGTTTCTGCAGCTGGCAACACTTCCTGCACATGCGGTCATCTAAGACACTGCTAGCGTCCGTGACTTTGCACATAATTCAGGACACACATTCCACTTGACTGAGCTGCCTTGCCATGTCTTAACACTGCTTCCCTTACATTAACTTAATTCTACTTTGGATTATTTATATTACTTTATTATATCAGCCCTAAAATTCCCTTATTCCTGGAGCTTCTCAGGTAAATCCAAATATAGGTACTTGTTTAAAAATATTACACTTTTCTAATTTACTCACCAGGTCTTACTTATCAAGGCCGCCACTCTTCTTTTTGAGGAAAGATAGAAAAGGAATGGAGCACCTCCTCCCTCTTCAGCAAACTCCCTCAGTTACCTCTACTCTCGAACTCTAGCTGATTCTCACCCCATTTTTATAGCTCCGCTGCTCTCCTCTAGGTGCTGTTGTCTGCCTGGCTCGGGTTCCTCCTCTCACACTCTCCTCTAGATGCTGCTGACTGCCTGTCCCAGGGTTCTCCTCTCACACTCTCATCTAGGTGCTGCTGAGTGCCTGTCCCAGGGTCCTCCTCTCACACTCTCCTCTAGATGCTGCTGACTGCCTGTCCCAGGGTCCTCCTCTCACACTCTCCTCTAGGTGCTGCTGACTGCCTTCCCCAGGGCCCTCCTCTCACATTCTCCTGCTCTCGCACTCTTCTCTAGATGCTGCTGACTGCCTGTCCCAGGGTCCTCCTCTCACACTCTCCTCTAGGTGCTGCTGACTGCCTGCCCCAGGGTCCTCCTCTCGCACTCTCATCTAGGTGCTGCTGACTGCCTGTCCCAGGGTCTTCCTCTCACACTCTCATCTAGGTGCTGCTGACTGCCTATCCCAGGGTCCTCCTCTCACACTCTCATCTAGGTGCTGCTGACCGCCTGTCCCAGGGTTCTCCTCTCACACTCTCCTCTAGATGCTGCTGACTGCCTGTCCCAGGCTCCTCCTCTCACACTCTACTCTAGGTGCTGCAGACTGTCTATCCTAGGGTCCTCCCCTTGTACTCTCCTCTAGGTGCGGCTGACTGCCTGTCCCAGGGTCCTCCTCTCACACTCTCCTCTAGGTGCTGCTGACTGCCTGTCCTAGAGCCCTCCTGCCTGTGCTTCCCATCTGGTCCTGGGACTTTGGCTCTGGCATGTTGAAGCACTGCCTTTTCTGTCCACTAAAGCTCCTGTCCTACAGGGCCTAGAGAGCTGCCGGCCAATCAGATTTTCCGTCAGCTCTCTAAGGCAGGACTTCCTCCCGAGTGAGGGGTGGAAGTCCCGCCTACAGCCACTGAATGCTCAATCGAGCATGAAATGGCTGCGGGGAACTCGGGAATGGAAGCCTCGCCATCCAAAATATTCAGGCCTATAATGAACCATTTCACACCGGTTTCTCAGTAAATTAACATCTTTTAATATTACCTAAAAAAAATTTTAAATGGGTCCACTAGTGTCTTTGTGACAAAATGTAAACAAGTTTAATTTGAGGAGCCCCCTCGAATGGTCACAGATGGTGAAAACTTGCCATGGCCTTTAGTTTGATCTGGGGCCAGTTTTGTGGGGGGCAGGTGACTATAACGGTTTGTAAATCAACATTAAAGATCACAGACAAAATCAAAAAATGCTGGAAAAACTCAGCAGGTCTGACAGCACCCGTGGACAGAAAGACAGTGTTTGTATGACTCTTCTTCAGAGCTGAAGGGGAGTAGAATGTGGTGAAATGTATACTGTTTAAGGGGGGACAGAACAGGTGAAGCTGGATAGAAGGCGAGCGATAGGTGTCATATGTACTGGAAACGTCAACTCTGTCTTTCTCTCCACAGATGCTGTCAGACCTGCTGAGCTTTTCCAGCACTTTTTTTTTGTTTTTGTTTCAGATTTCCAGCATCTGCAGTATTTTGCTTTTATATTAAAGGTCAGAAATGGAATTTGTGCTCGTGATAACTTTAAATTGTCTTGATTTGTTTTAAGCTGATTTGGCCAATTTCCAGTGAGTTGGGCTAATAAAACCAATGCAAATTAATTGAAATGCTAAGCCAGCATAATGAGTGGTGCATTTATACATCAGGGCATCTATTTCAATAGTGTCTGGTGACCTTATGCTCTTTTATACTCTGTGGTTTAAATGAGCTACAAATAGCTCAGAATGTGAATTCAGATGAGTTTATACTGTGGTTTGTTCATAAAATGTGACAATCAACTGAGGAGTTATTTCACTTCAACAGCAGACTTAATTACAGGCACACTTTTCCCCCAACATGGTGTCTAACTCTTGCATTCCTTATAAAGTTTGATGGGATTAAGAAAAAGACTCCAAAGCTCACCCTGCTTAAAAGAATTTTCTGATTGACAGCAAGTTTGCCCATTAAATTCAACTCTCAATTCGGTGCTGTTAAATTAGAATTAAAAATTATGTGCTTAAAGTTTGAAATTGTTGAATCAGCTAGCAAGCTCACCCACGACACACTCCTCCAGCTCCCTTGCTCTCTGTCAATCACCCAGTGCCACATCATCATTAATGCTATTTAATTCCTCTGAGATGAAAGCCTTTGAGCTGTTATATGGATTAAAATAGCAAATGATGGAGGGGGTCAGATAGTATGGGTTGCAGCATCAAAATCAGGAGGATTCTGCACAAACTCAGGAATATAGGACTAGGCCATTCAGCCCTTTGAGCCTGCTCCACTATTCAATAAGATCATGGCTTTGCTATAACCCTTGACTCCTTAGGCTATCAAAAATCTGTCTACCTCTGCCTTGAATAAATGATCCAGTCTCCCAGCCTTCTGGGGAAGAGGATACCACTGACTAACAACAATTTGAGGGGACAAATTTCTCCCTGCCTCATGTTAGATCTCTTATTCTTAAATTGTGTGCCCTGGTTCTAGTCTCTCCCTCTAGGTATGTACCTATCAAATCCCCTCAGGGTCTTACATGTTTTAATAGGATCACATCTCATTCTTCTAAACTCCAATGGGCATAGGCCCGACCTGTCCAACTTTTCTTCAAAAGATAAGCCCTTCATCCCAGGAATGAGTTCAGTGAACCTTCTCTAAACTGCTTCCAAGGCAATTATATCGTTTTTCAAATAAGGAGACCAAAACTGTACACAATATTCCAGGTGTGATCTCACCAACACCCTGTGCAGTTGCAGTAAAACTTTGCGATATTTATATTCCATTTGCCTTGCAATAAACACCAACATTCAATATGCCTTTCTAAACACTTGGGGCAGAAATTTCCCCATGCTCGGGCAGGCTGGTCAGGAGTGGGCACGGAGCCGATCACCGCCCGCGATCGGGTCTGCGCTGCCATTTTATGCGGGCGGGCCAATTAAGACCCGCCCAGCGTAATGCACAACTCCCGAGGATAGCGGGAGTGGGCGGACAGCGACGAGAGTGCAATGACCGCCAGGTCCAATGGCGACCCTGCGGCCTGTTTAAATGAATTGCCGGCAGCCTTGAAAAGGCTGATCACAATGGCCAGTAGAAGGGCTCATCAAAGCGCTGCTGGAGAGCAGGCCAGGCTAGAGGGTAGGGCAGCGGGGCAAGCCAGGCCGGAGGGTAGGGCAGTGGGGCAGGCCAGGCCGGAGGGTAGGGCAGTGGGGTAGGCCAGGCCGGAGGGTAGGGCAGTGGGGCAGTGTGCTCCATGGTTTTCTGATGAGTGCCTAGCTGCCCTCCTGGAGGAGGTGGCAGTGAGGCGGGAGGTCCTCGTTCCGAGGGATGGGAGGCGGAGGTCAGCTCCCATGACGTGGTGCAACGCATGTGGGTCCAGTGCCGCAAGCGATTCAACAACCTCTTACGCTCGGGAAGGGTGAGTACCATGTTGGCAGAGGTCACTTAATACAGCCGGTAGCCTTTCCCCCCAAGGCCACCAACCCCTACCCCCCACGCACCCCCACACTCACAACTCTGATTGCAGTTACAGCATTGAATCCTTCACGACATGTATCCCTCGCTGGGTGTACCAGCAGATATTGCCCATGCCTAGCTGACCCTGAGAGGGTTGAGCTGAGATGGGTTCTGCACCCGCAGCATGTGTGACACTGACACCCAGAGTATAGAATGGGGGGAAACTCAAGGATTTGCACCTAGGCGCAGTGCTGGTACTGGGAAGCATGTCAAAGTCAGGGTGCTAACATGCTGGGAGGGGAGCTTCCAGGTGGCGGGGCACCAATCCATCTGCTGCCCTTGGGTTCCACATGCTTGTGCCTCTTTGCTTTACAAGGTTAGACCGTGTGGTGCCAAATGTGATGGAGGCAGCATTTGAGTAAGGAGGGGTGGTCAGGCCTGGTTTCTTTGCGTGAGTGTGCAGCAGCTGCGGGGTGACGGAGTACTGGAGTCCTGCAATGTCCCACTCTGGCTGGGTTGGCAGGGATGCGATGGGAATCCAGGTACAGGCTGGACTAATCAATGCTCCTCTCTCCTTTTTAGGAGAAGACTGCGCACACAACGCTGCCCAGCGGATGAGGACTGCGGAGGCCAGGCCCAGTAGGCCATTGTGACTAGATACGAGCAGGAGGCGATGGATCTGGTGAGGCGCCATGCGCCCAGGTCCACCAATGGTGGTGAGGCTGTGATGCCAGGGGGAGGTATATTTGCTGAGCACTGAGATCACCATGTGTGTCCCAGCAGCCATGGCAGTGCTGAATGCTCAGTGATTGAAGTTTGCAACATGGGTTGATCATTGATTATGGAAGGATGAGCGCATACTCATCTGGGGGACAGGGATGCATATTGACATTGTCTGCTCTGTAACTAATCAAATTAGCAAGGGTAGAAGATTGGCTGGCTGGTAAAAAGCGAGAGTATGTATAAATGGGTCTTTTTCAGATTGGCAGGTTGTGACGAGTGGCGTCCCACAGGGGTCTGTACTGGGGCGTCAACTTTTTATGATTTACATCAATGACTTAGATGAAGGGAGTGAAGAAATGGTAGCTAAATTTGCAGATGACATGAAGATAGGTAGGAAAGAATGTTGTGAAGAGGACATGAGGAGGTTGCAGATGGATATAGATAGGTTGAGTGACTGGGCAAAGATCTGGCAAATGGAGTTTAAGGTGGAAAAATGTGAAATTGTCCACTTTGGCAGGAAGAACAATAAAGCAGATTATTACTTAAATGGAGAACAGCTGCATAATTCTGAGGTGCAGAGGGATCTAGGTGTTCTAGTACGAGTCACAATAAGTTAGTACGCAAGTAAAGCAAGTAATTAAGAAGGCTAATGGAATGCTATCCTTTATTATGAGAAGGATTGAACATAAAAGTAAGGGTGTTATGCTTCAGTTATACAGTGCAATGGTGAAATTGCACCACGATCACTGTGTGCAGTTTTGGTTTCCTTATTTAAGGAAGGATGTAAATGCATTGGAGGCGGTTCAAATGAGGTTTAGTAGATTGATACCTGGAATGAATGGGTTGTCTCATGAGGAAAGGTTGGGCAGACCGGGCTTTTTTCCACTGGAGTTTAGAAGAATGAGGGATTACTTGATTGAAGTATACAAAATCCTGAACGGCCTTGACAAGGTGGATGTGGGAAGGATGTTTCCTCTTGTGGGTGAGTCCAGAACTAGGGGGCACTGTTTTAAAATTAGGGGTCGCCCTTTTAGAACGGAGATGAGGCGAAATTTTTTTCTCTCAGAGGTTTGTGCAACTTTGGAACTCTCCGCCTCAGAAGGTGGTGGAGGCAGAGTCATTGAATATTTTTAAGGCAGAGGTAGATAGATTCTTGTTAGGCAAGGGAATCAAAGGTTATTGGGGTTAGATGGGAATGTGGAAATCGAAACACAAGAAGAAGAAGATCAGCCACGATCTTATTGAATGGCGGAGCAGGCACGAGAGGCCGAATGGTCTACTCCTGTTCCTATTTCTTATGATCTTATGTCCAAATGCAGCAAGACCTAGACAATATCCAGGCTTGGGCTGACAAGTGTTAAGTAACATTCATGCCACACAAATGCCAGGCAATTGCCATCTCCAAAAGAGAAGCTCTAACCACTGACCCTTGGCATTCAAATATATTACCTCACTATCAACATCCTGGGGGTTACCATTAACCAGAAAATGAACTGGATTAGCCATATAAATGCTGTGGATACAAGAGCAGGTCAGAAGTTAGGGATCCTGTGATGAGTAACTCACCTCATGACTCCCCAAAGCCTGTCCACAATCTACACGGCACAGGTCAGGGGTTTGAGGGAGTACTCTCCACTTACCTGGATGAGTGCAGTTCCAACAACACTCAACAAGCTTGATGCCATCCAGGACAAAGCAGCCCATTTGATTGACTCCCCATCCACAAACATTCACTCCCTCCACCACTGACGCACAGTGGTAGCAGTGTGTACCATCTACAAGATGCACTGCAGAAACTCACCAAGGCTCCTTAGGCAGCACCTTCCAAACCCATGACCACTACCATCCAGAAGGACAAGGGCAGCAGACACATGGGAAAACCAACACCTGGAAGTTCCTCTCCAAGCCACTCATTATCCTGGCTTGAAAATATATTGCTGTTCCTTCACTGTTGCTGGGTCAAAATCCTTGAACTCCCTCCCTAATAGCACTGTGGATGTACCTACACCACAAGGACTGCAGTGTTTCAAGAAGGCAGCTCACCACCTTCTCAAGGACAATTAAGGATGGGCAAATACTGCTGACCTAGCCAGTGATACCCACATCCCATCAATGAATAAATTAAAAAATGGTGGATTTGAGTCTGACTTCATCTTCCTCCTGATTGTCATAATACACAAGGAAGCATTTGTGTGTAAATTCTTCCTCATACTCCTTATGACCATTTTTCTGCTCCTGCTTCGCTTGTTGCTGGAGTGGATCTATATTTTAATTCATTCACGGGATGTGGGCATCACTAGCTCGGCCAGTATTTATTGCTCATCACTAATTGTCCTGAGAAGTTGGTGGTGAGCTTCCTTCTTTAATCTGCAGAGCAGAAGATTTGAAGCTAACAATAAGTCAGTGTTACTCTCTTGGAATTTGGGCAATACAGAAGGCAGGTGGAAGTTTGTGCCCAAGAAATGCTCCACAGGATGTCAAGGCAACAAAACGTCAGTGTCAGGGTTCAGTCACACTAACCTGGTGCTCGCAATACCCTCTATCCTCATTACCTTCAACGGAAAAAATAGAATTCCACTCTATGAACTCCAAAGCCTTCTCTTCATAGGGAATGAGTTAAATTTGGAAATGTCCTAGCACCACTAGGAATCCCCTGTGCAAAAACTCCTCTAGGTGACCAGTGGTGGCATATCTTTTTGCATTGGTGCATCAGTGGTCTGCCTCGCATTGGCATTGTGATCCAATTTCTCCTGCAACAAGGTTGAGTGTGTGGGGGACATGGCTAACAGTGGAGTGTGTGTCAAATGACTTGAGAGAGCTGAAGAAAGAAATGTAGTGGTATCACCCTGTGGGAGGTAGGTATTTTAGAGCTGTGAATGTGTTACTGTTAGGAGAGATGGGTAGCCATGGTATAGGAAGCAGAATTTAACCACCACACCGCAGCCCCCCACCCACCCATTGAACTCTGACCCTAGACCCCCACCCTTCACTATGGTGCATTGAGAGAGGTTAGTTATTGAGCTGTTTCTTTGAGGAGGTAGAGAGTGTATTACTGCTCAGAGTGGTTACAGAAAGAAAAGAAAGGGTGCTGGTCTATTAACTTGACAGCCTTGGTAAAGTCATTGAACATCTCCTGGCACTGGTCTGCATTCCTGTGTGCTGAAGGGGTGGCATGAGTGACTTTTCTGGCAGGTATGCTGCCACTGACACACAACAACATGTCCCAGTCTCAATTTCCTTGAGGAAGGCTTGCAGATCAGACTTTGTGAAAATGAGGCACCTTCTCTACCTCGGTGCCTTGCTCTGGGCTCAGTTCTTGGGCTGCTTGAGCCAGCTTCCCATGTATTTGACAGGCAGAAGAAAAAGATTCATGGGGACCTGCAGTCATTTTAATTAATGGTCAACTGAGTGAGTCAAGGACTGTTCTTTACTTACCTGTTGTCCCTCAACATGTGGCTATTTTACGCTCGAGCGTGTTGGGCACATGCCCGCACGCTGAGTGAAAAAATTTGCTCCATGAGTGAGTGCATATCTTTTTGCATTGGTACATAAATTGTGTAGCTCAACATAAAGTAAAACTCCTCTTGATATCCAGAACAGTCTTTACTGCTGTATAGCTTTCTTATGGTTAGGTCATAAAACTTTGAGAGATTTTTTTGTCAGATTTTCTGAAGTCTTAGCTTCTAGCATTGCGCACGTTATTAAAATCAACAGCAGATTAACATATCTGCCATCGGGCCACCTCTTCTCTTCCCTAAACTAACCATGTATTAAGCACCTACCCAAGACATGACTACCATTCTAAAAGGATTGAAGAGGGCATTTATTTAAATTGTGGGTGTTGTATGTTCCAACCATTGTTAATCCCATCTGTCTCTTTAAGTGTTTACATTATTTTTCTGCACTTATCATGACAAAAGATGATAGCAAAAGGGAAAACACCACTTTGGGTATTCAGCATCAGTATCAGGATACACAAACAGTTTTCGCTGTAGGTCTTTTACAATCTCTTCACTTGGAATATTTAATGTAGGGTTCTGAACATGAAGAAATTCAAATTGTACTGAAGCCATTGCACTTCTTTTGAAATGTTCTTAATGCATTTGCTCAACATACGAATGTGTGAGCATATAAACTGAGCAGGAGTAGGCCATTCTGCCCTTCGAGCCTGCTCTAACATTTAATAAAATCATGGCAGTTCTGATTGTGGCCTCAACTCTACTTTCCTGCCTGAAACCCATAACATTTGATGCCCTTGTCAATCAAGAATTTATCTTACTCGGGCTTAAAAATATTCAATGACCCTGCCTCCTCTCCTCTGGGAAGAGAATTCCACAGGCTAACGGACTTGAGAGAAAAAATATTCTCCTTATCTCTGTGTTAAATGGGAGACCCCTTATTTCAGTCAGTCTCTCCCATTAGAGGAGCATCCACCCTGTCAAATGCCCTCAAAAACTCCAGCAAGTTTGCTCTTAAATCCTTGCCGACATTCCTAATTAAACCGCATTTTCCCAAGTGACTATTCATATTGTTTCGGGAGGCTTCCCCACCAGCAAGGTTAAACTGACTGGCCTGTAGCTTCTGGGCTTATCTTTACACCATTTTTTGGACAAGGGTGTAACATTTGCAATTCTCTAGTCCTCTGGCACAACACCGGAGTCTAATGAAGACTGGAAAATTATGGCCAGTGCCTCCGCAATTTCCACACTCATTTCCCTCAGTTTCCTTGGATGCATCGCATCCTGTCCTGGTACCTTATCCACTTTAAGTGCAGACGGCCTCTCCAATATCTCCTCCTTATCAATTTTAAACCCTTATAGAGTCTGAATTAGCCCCTCTCTCATCATGACCTGAGTACCATCTTGTTCCTTGCCAAAGGCAGATGCAAAGTATTCGTTTAATACCTCAGTCATGTCTCCTGCCTCCATGCATAAATCTGAACCTTCTATATGAGTGTTTCCCAACTGTTTCCCACTGTGATCCCATTTTGAGGTTTGAACATTGCTGTGACCCCAGAGGGTTTGCCAGGTTGGAGGGTTAGAGCTGTAAGAGTGGGGGTTGGGGGGAGCTATGAAAGTTGGGTTCTTTGCAGAGGTGTGAGAGCAGGAGAGGCTGTGGGTGCAGGTGGCTGCTTGAGCAATGGGGCTTTTAAATGAAAAGCGCCTGGCATTTTTAGAACAGGAATCAGGTCTCAAAGATCAGTCAGTTAAGTCATGCCCACAGTTAAAAGAAATGCAAGGGTTTAAAGGGGCCTCACAGCTGTTAACGCTCAGTTAGAGCTGCACGGCAGCCATTGCTACCTCGGCCCTTGCAACCCCAAAGTTTTGTCTCGTTATCCCACTGGGGATCATGACCCACAGTTTGGGAGGCCTTGTTCTATGTTCAGCCTGGTTCTCAGTTGTATTGTCCACCTAATATCTGTCGTAAACACACTTTTTCTTCTTCACCTTAATCTCTATCTCTTTTGTCAGCCATGAAGTTTTGGATTTATTTGCCTCACCTTCCCCTTCATGGGAATATACCTTGACATGTCCAAAATATCTCTTCTTTAAAGGCAGCCCTTGGTTCAGTTGCAGTTTTATCTGCCAACTTTTGGTTCCAATTGATCTGGGTCAGATCCGTTTCCATCCCACTGAAATTGTCTTTCTCTCAGTTAATTATTCTTACACTGGATTGCTCCTTGTCCTTTTCCATAACCAACCTCAGCCTTATGATACAATCCTGTTCCCTAAATGTTCCCCTGCTGATACTTGATCCACTTGGCCCTACCTCCTTCTCAAGAACTAGGTCCACTAATACCTCCTTTCTTGTTAGACTGGAAATATACTGCTTTAGAAAATTCTCCTGGACACACTCTAGGAACTCTTGCCCCTCACTTTCCTTTACACTACAGTACTACTATCCTAGCCTGTATTCAAATAATTAAAGTTCCCCATTATAATGATATAATTGATGAAAAAAACGACATGGGGCAGAATTTTCGGCTCGGCAAGGGGGGACGGGGCCAGCTCAGCAAGGCATAAAATGACACAGGGTGGTGTCAGGTGTGCATCCCGATGTCACCGCGCGTCATTTAGATTTTCAGTTCGGCGGGTGTGTAGCCGAGTCGGCTGTGCACCTGCCGAACTGTCAAAGGCCTATCAAGGCCTGTTAAAAACCAATTAAGGCAATCAACTGAGCTGCCTGTCCAACCTTAAGGTTAGCGGGCAGGCGAAGAGCCCAGGCGGCCTTCGCATTTTTCATGGAACCTCATCCACAGGCGGGATGAGGTTTCATGATTGATTTAAAATTTTCAGAAAATTTTTTATTAAAATTAATGCACATGTCCCAGCTCATGTGACAGTTTCACATGAGGGGACATGACATAAAATTTTCTTGCCACTTTATTACACTTTCTGGGCATAAAACTAATCTCCCTGAGGCACCTCTGTAACTCAGGATGATTTCTGTGCTCTTTCGCGCGCATATGTGAAAGAGCGCACTCCCGACTCAGGCAACACCCACCCCGCCCGCACAGGGAGCGCACAGAGCTTCCAGGTGCGTGTCATGCTGGACAGGACTTAATTGGCCCGCCTACGTAAAATGGCGGCGGGGACCCGATCGGGGGCACCAATCAGGTCCGCGCCCGCCCGCACCTGCTCCCGCATCTGCTCCCACATCGCCCACCCAACGGGCAGAAATTTTGCCCATGCTTTCAAAGCTTTTCATCTTGCACTCATCAGGACAAACGCAAGAATGGCAAATCTCAAAGGGATCAACAACTTATGTTGCATGAGAAGAGGATACTGACTGGTAGAGAAGTGGACTCTGATTGGTAGGGGCGTTGTCATGGACAATGCACCAAGGAACATTTCAGCAAAAACTTGGGAGTAACTGTTCTCTGGTACATTGTCCATGGCAACACTTCTACCAATCAAGCCCACTTGCCAACTAATCAGCACCTTCTTCTCTTACAGTATAAATTGTTCCCGTTGAGATTTGGTATTCTTGCGAACCTGTCCTGATGAGTGCAAGATGAAAAGGTTCGACAGCATGTCTCTTTTTTCAGCAATACTCAAGCTTTGTAGCCAGTCTATATTCGGGATAATTAAAGTCTTAACTACTTGATTATTCTCAGACATCTCTGTAATTTCCTTGCAAATTTGTTCCTTTACATCTTTCCCACTAGTAGGTGGCCTAGATTACACCAAGCAATGTGAATGCATCTTTTTTGTTTCTGAGCTTTGTGCAAATAGATTCTATCCTTGACCCCTATGGAACACCCTCTCTCTCTCCAGCATTGCAATGTTATGCTTAATTAATACTGCCTCCTCCTTTTCATCCCTTCCTATTTTTCCTGACCTCCTTGTATCCAGGAATATTTAATACCCAGGCCTGTTGTTCTTTGTGCCAGGTCTCTGTTATCTCTACAACATCATATTTCCACATGCCAATCTGGCAACACATAATTCTGGCTAGCTGGCTTACCAGAAACCATTTGTTTCACTGACTGAAGCATTTTCTTAACGTTCTTGTTCCCACACTTCTGGATGTTGCACCTCTGTTCCACATCTGGGAATGGTTCAAGTTCACAAATGCTGCTGTTCTCCACTGTCTTATTAGTTTCCAAGTTCACACATTTCACCACTCGCTGCTGGAAGCCTCCTCCACAGGATGCAGAGCACTACATTAATACAATATTTTTTTATATATATAACAGTGTAATATAAACAGAACTTCTATCTCCATTAATATAATAGAGGCAAACTTTAGACTTGTGTAAAAAATCCCTGTTGCCTCACTGATGGGAACATATTAATAATATAATCACTTGCTCCAGGTTCAAGTCAGTTACATATTTAATAACAGTATAAAAGCCTTTTTAAAAAAAAAACATTTCAATGCATTTAGATTTAAGGTTTGGATTTTATCCTCCCAAATTCCTCCACATTCATCATGAAAGTACCCCAAATGCAGGCAGTAAGGCCAATTTAATAGGAAGAAGCATGTGTCTGTTTTTGTTACATATCTCCAATGGACCCTCAGTGCCAGTAGCCAATGACCATGATTACAGCATTGGATTTCTACTCATGATACTGGACTCAGGCCCAATGCTAATGGCCTAAAGCCAGAAATTCAGGCAGCTTCAAACTATGTCAGGTGGAGCACACATCAAGTGGATTACAGCCAATAAATAGCATTTTGTTTTATTGCTAGGGACTTATAGATTTTTATCTAATGTTTTCAAAATCTGTCCACTGAAAACCAATCCCATTGGTTTATTGGGACTGTTAAAATACATTCTTACTACGTAGGATTACAGGATTTTCCCAAAGTTTTTACCAGTGTGTAGGGGATTATTTTCCCCAATTCCTTTTCTGCAAATCAGGGGCAATGAGCATAAGCCTGTGGTTTGACAGATAAAATAATGAAATAGACATTTAAATGAATTGAGACTGTGGACTCAGACTGAATTTTAAAACCCAGAACCTGCATTTCTAGAAAATCGAAAGTCTCAACGCCAATTAGTAGTGACATTTGTTTATAGATATTGCAAATATATTGCCTACCAATGTTTTATCAGGGAAGCTACCTTCCTGATGAAACTGCATTGCATGTTTTTAAAGCAATTTATGAAAAAGGAACATTCAGTGGTAACTACAGACAGCCTTTTACTAAAGCTTAGCTTGTAACAAAAAATGGTGGCGCGAATATCGGCTGAAACTTTTAAAATACTCAATTACCAGGAAATTACTGATTGGTTTGGATTTGATTTAAACTAGGCTGGTGGATGTGATTTAATGTAACTTGGATAGTAATATCTATTTTTTTGTCTAATAATAATAACATTTGTTTGTTCCTGGGGAATTAATGTTTACAGTCATGCAAAGGTTGAATTTTTGAGACCAATTTTTTTGCCAAAAGTCATGGGGGCAACTTTTGCAGGATGTTGATTTTTACATGAGTATATACTTTACCTATCCTAGAAGTTTGAAGAAGATCAAGTAATATGCACAGTTAAATTAACAGGATTGCAGAAACTGTTAATTAAGTTAATAAATGGGCCAATTTTCCACACATTTTGGGCCTTAAGTTCTGGGAGTGCTACTCCAATCGGTGGAAGTGTGACAGAGCAGCTAGAGCTCCTAGCCACTCCTGATTATGGATGCAAACACTCAGACAAATTTAATGACTGAGTCATCAATGTAAGATGTGACGTGCATGTGATGGGAGTAGGTGATCCACACTTGCAGAATGCTGGCACAAGAACACAAGCAAAAGGAGCAGGAGTAGAGTAGACCAAATGGCCTATCAAGTCTGCTTCGTCATTCTATATGATCATGGGCTTCAAATCCACTTTCCTGCCCACTCCCCATATCCCTCAAATCCCTAAGAGACCAAAAATCTGGCTATCCCTCCTTAAATGAATTCAACGATGGGGCATGTCAGGGGTGGCTTTTTTGAGGTCAAATGGGGGGGTGGTGAACCCTAATCCAGATGGTGTTCGGAGGTGGGTCCGATGAAGCTCGTGGAACCACCAAAGTTTGGGGCAGGGGTTCACTGGGCAGCCTGTTTGGCCTGGAGGAAACACTCCAGCTCCTCCTCTTCCACTGGCAATTCTGTAAAGGCACTTACCTCATGGATTTAACCAATCTCACCTCCTTTAAGAGGCCTGGGGAACTCAGCCACCTGTGGTTAAGAACAGATTGACTGTAAAAATGAAGGCATACAGCCTCATTATAATATTTAGTGACCAAACCACTTGGCATCAACTGCTTGGTTTCCTATCCCTCCTCTGTTGAAACTAGAAGTGGTTGGGCTCGGTTCCAGGTGCCTTACATTTTAACCTCTGATACAACCGTGAACCTACACCTCTCTAGCAGTTAAGGTTCTGCTCCGTGAGGTGAATACCCGCCACTGTCGTTGAGAATTTAAATTTAGTTTAAAATTTGGTAAAGTAGATCCATCAATAAAAGTGATCGTAACAAACCTAGTAATATCTTTAATATATATCTTTCAGTGAAGGCAAACCTGCTGTTCTTATCTGATCTGGCCTATAGGTGACCCCATTCCCACATTAATGTGGTGAATTCTTAACCAGGCCCTGGAGTGCCCTAACAAGCCACTCAGCTCTTGCCAGTGTGATGATCCTTGTGTTGTGGGGAAAATGCCAGTATTTTCTTGTGCGAAAGTTCCTTTAAGACCAAAGTGAAACTAAGATAATTCAGGAAAGAGGGGTAAATAGATTCCTAGTTATGAGGGTCCAAGAAATGCCCGTGTGACCTGAAGTTACTAATGGGAATGAAAGTGAAAAAACAAAGGGCAAATAGACAGCTATTTCAAAATCAATTTACAAATGGCCTCAGAGCCTGCAGTTCAGAACACAGAATTTATGTGAGGGGAAACAAGCAAAGCTCTCTACAAATAGACCAGTTTTTTGTTTTGCAGTAGGAAGAAAATGTAATTCCATACCCTCTTGGTGAAGCAAAGTGTGAGTAAGCTGAGTGTTTGTATCAGAAGACCAGACCGTGAACTGGATGTGTTGGTTGGTTGGTTGAAAAGGAACTCTGGAAAGCTATGTCATCAGGACTGTCATGACCCAAGTGAGAGAGGATTTGTAGATGTGAGCCTGCATAGGGTCAAGCATATCCTGGAACTTTGGATGGAATACAGTTGCCTGTGGAAGTGATTTGAGGGTCAAATCCATTGAATGGAAGTTAGAGATCCTATGTACCGGAGAATGAGTTGAAACAACTGAGATTGCACATGGTACTACAATAGTGCAGGAAGTGATGCGTGTGTCTAACTTGCCTGTTAATTAATGTTTGAAGTATGTTGATTTTGGTTTGATTGTTGCAGTAAAAGTTTTAAAAAGTTAAATCTTGACCATCGGTTTTCTTTCCATTGGCTCGTGGGGTTTTCTTTCCATTGGCTCACGGGGATTCCTTTCTTTTAAAAAGTTATCAGTCTCTACAGGGATTGTAACATCAGGGAGGAACAAAAAGTGCTGAATGTGCCCACATCCTGGGAATTAGTTTTTTAAAAAAAGACTTAACTACAATAGCTCTCATTTGAGTGGAGGAACACAGAGATGAAGGGGTACATAAACCACAGATTTTTGAAAGCATGTCTGCAGGTAGTAGAAGCCATACAAAGGTGAAAATGTTCTGGATTTTATATGTAGAGGCAGCTGATACAAAAGCAAGGTGATGGTGGGTTAATATAAGATGTTGGTCAGACTGGACGATTGTGTGCAGTTTGAGACATGCCATTACAGAAAGGATAAAGAAAGGCCATCAAAAATAAGGTTAGACGATAAGGGACTTGGATAACTAGAATGGTATTTACTTGAGCAGAGAAGGTTAAGGGGGCTTAATTGAAATTGTTCCTAGTTTTGAAAAGATTTTAGAAAGCTAAATAGTGAGATTATTTCCATTGATCCAAGAGTTAGTTATATGGGAGGATAAATTTACAGTTAACACTAGAATTTGGATGCCTTTTTTGGTGTAAAAAATTGTTCGAGTTCAGAATGTACAGAAATTATGGGCCGAATAACAGTTCAGACATCTCATGTTGCTCGAGGCAAACATTGGGCCCAAATAGTATACATGTAGTTTAATAGCGTTCTGGCATTGCAAGGTCCATTATCAACATACATCTGATTATATCAAAATGTTTTTAAAATGCAAGCCAAAAGGTGATAAAATGTGGTTGAAATAATCATTATGCTTAACTATTCAATTACTGAGATTCCCTCTTCAATTCTGATGTAGAATTAATGGTGATGCCCTGGGCTGCAACAAAAATTCAGGTTCCAAAGGTTGAACATTTGACTTGCCTCATTCCAGCTTCCAGCTACCCACTGGGTACATGGCTGAGCATTGCATGGCATGGTGGCATGAGGCCGAGCCTTCACGTTGCACTGTCCGTCCTCCGTACAGTGAACCAATCGTTTTTGTACCCCACCGCCACATGTTCTTGAACACTAGAGGCAAATGCAATCATGAGAAGGTCAAGAACTTTTAAAAAAAAAATCAAATTATGTAATTTCATTAAATTCGAAGTTTCTTTTGAATTGCAATAATTTGATCAAAGATGAGCATCTCCCTCCTACTCTTTAATCACCTCACTCCAAGTAGATGTATGCCAGTTGGCGCAGGCATTTAGATTGCAGCGAAAACTTGTGATTGGTTTGGCTCCTAGGAACTGGCAGTGGAAAGGCCGCAGTGGTCTTTTATCACGATTGTCCATACAATGAATGTCGCGGATTTTAGCACCCCCTCCGCAGCTTTCTGAGCACTGTAAATAAGGGGAAAGATTAATCAGTAGAAATAGTTCATCAGTCTTGAAGATATCTGTGTTATTTGAGCAGCACAAAACCAGTCAAATGTAAGAAGCTAGATGATATTGAGTTTAAAGTAAGTGGGAGCAATTAATATATGAGTGCTAATGTATTTTATTGCCTTTTGACTTGAATGTGAATCTCAAGGGGAAATAGGGATGGGCAACAAATGCTGGCCGTGCCCACATCCATGAATGATAAAAAATATTACTCTATTTTATGGTTGGCGGGCGGGCGAATCGGCCAGGCGGTCTTTGCACTTTTGGGGAAGCCTCGTCCTTGGGCGGGATTAATTAAAAAAAATTAAAATCATTTTGACATAATTTTTACTATGACCAGAAACTTACATATGTCGGGCAGGCTGGGTGAAAGCGGGCTGTGGAGCTGATCGCCGCCCGCAATTGACTGCGGGCCTCCATTTTACGTGGGCGGGCCAATTAAGGCTTGCCCAGCGTGACACACAGCCGGTAGCGCTCAGCACTACATGTGGGGGCGGGGGGAGGGGGGAGAGTTGGGGCCTGTGCTCTTGCGTGCATGCGCATGAAATAGCGCAGCAATCTCCCTGAGGCATGGAGCTGCCTCAGGGAGATTAAGTTGATAATGAAAGTTTCAAATAAGTGACCTGAAAAACTATTTAAACATGTCCCCTCATGTGACAGTGTCACATGAGCTGGGACATGTGTGTACATTAACAAAGTTTATTTAATTATTTCATTAAACCTTCAGAAAACCTCATCCCGCCTGTGGCTGAGGTTTCCTGAAAAATGCGAAGGCCGCTTGGCCTCTTCCCCTGCCTGCCAACCTTAAGGTTGGGTGGGGCAGCGTTGCTAATAAGTTTAATTGTTTTTTTAAAGGCCTTTTAACAGGCCGTTGACAGTGCGGCGAGCGCGCAGCTGCCTCTGGTGTGCGCCCGCTGAACGAAATGTCTAAATGACGCGCGATGATGTCAGGACGCCCGGCAATATTCTGGCCTATGTTTCTGTTCATGTGAGCGAGTCCTATGTGGGGACATTTCTTTAGGATATTCAAAATCTTTAATTATGATTTTTAAATTCTTCAGCTCCTTGCCTTCAGGGAGCTTTCAGTGCACACTCCCCCGCGCGCATGCGCAGACTTTTACGCTCGCTCTCCTCCCACCCCCGACCCTGGCAGCGCTATGCTTCTCAGCGCACCTTCCATTGGAAATCGTGGTTGGGGGCCGATTGCGGGCGACGGACCATTTCCCGCCGCTCCTGGGCCCAACCACCGTGCCCGCTGATCCGAAAATCCTGCCCGCTGAGTGGTTTCACGGAATGATTGCAAATGGAGTGCAGTGTGCAAAAGCTGGGAATTTGGTGAGAGAGGCACAGAGAGGGAAGGATGTGATTTTTTTTTTGCCTCCAATACTTGTAATGGTTCACGTAATTTTGAGGAAGTAAATATTAAAAAATTTGTCCTGTGTTCTATGTAGAAAAAGAAAATAACTTAAAACAAAGCAAAAAGAAGAAAGACTTGCATTTATATAGCACTTTCCATGACCACCAGATGTCTCAAAAAGCTTTACAGCCAATGATGTACTTTTAAAGTGCGGTCACTGTTGTAATGTAGCAAACGCAGCAGCCAATATGCGCACAGCAAACTTCCACAAACAGCAATGTGATACTGACCAGATAATTTGTCTTTTTGTGACATTGACAGGGGGATAAGTCTTGGCCAAGACATAGGGGATAACTCCCCCGCTCTCATAGTGCCATGGGATCTTTTGCATCTACTTCAGCAGGCCTCAGTTTAACATCTCATCTGAAAGATAGCACCGCTGACTGTGTGGCACTGTTTCAGTACTGCACTGGATTATCAGCCTTGATTTTTGCACTGAAGCCCTGGAGTGGGACTTGAACCAAGAAGTTCAGAGGTGAAAGCACTACCAACCGAGCCACAGCTGACACACATAAGTAGGCATAAATAATATTAAAAAATCTACATTAAGATATGGAAGAATAGGTTGTCTGTCTGGAATCAGGATGTGGCAGCTCATGAAATGAGAGACTGTCTTGGACGAACACATCAGCAGTAGATGCTTCCACCTTGAATCTCTAAGAGATTCTTAGAGTCAGAGTTATTGACCTGGAGTGTGAGTTGGAGAAACACTGACACATAAGAAAGGGAAAGAAATGTCTGGATAGTTTGCCCCAGGTTTCAGTCACACTTTGTGGAGAGGTGTATGTTCAGAAGAGGATTGGTGTGACATAGAGTGCAGAGTAAAGGGAACCCAGAGGAGACAAGGAATGAGGATACACAGAAACTGATCCTAATCAATAGGTATACAATGTACATGCTATCTGTGGCGATAAAAATAAAGATTATTGGAAGGAGAGCCAGAATACTTTTTTTTCCTTCTTTTCATGGATGTGGGCATCGCTGACTGGGCCAGCAATTTTATTTCCCATCCCTAGATGCCCTTGAGAATGTGATGGTGAACTGCCTTCTTGAACCGCTGCAGTCTATGTGGTGTAGGTACACCCACAGTGCTGTTAGGAAGGGAGTTCCAGAATTTTGACCCAGCAACAGTGAAGGAACGGCGATATATTTGCAAGTCAGGATGGTGGGTGGCTTGGAGGCGAACTTGCAGGTGGTGATGTTCCCATTAATCTGCTGCCCTTGTCCTTCTAGGTGGTAGTGGTCACAGGTTCGGAAGGTACTGTCAAAGGAGCCTTGTGAGTTGTTGCTGTGCATCTTGTAGGTGGTTACACTGTTGTCATTGTCCGTCGGTTGTGGAGGGAGTGAATGTTGAACATGGTGGATGGGGTACCAGTCATGGATGGTGTTGAACCTCTAGAGTGTTGTTGGAGCTGTACTCACCCCGGCAAGTGGAGAGTATTCCATCACACCGCTGACTTGTGCCTTGTAGATGGTGGACAGTGTCAGGAGGTGAGTTACACCCTGCAGAATTCCAAGCCTCTGACTTGCTCTTATAGCCACAGTACTTATATAATTGATCCAGTTTAGCTTCTGGTGAGTGGTAGCACCCCCAGGATGTTGATAGTTGGGGATTCAGCAATGGTAATACCAATGAATGTCAAGGGGCGATGGTTGGATTCTTCCTTGTTGCAGATGGTCATTACCTGACACTTGTGTGGTGCGAATGTTACTTGCCACTTGTCAGCACAAGCTTGGATATTGTCCAGGTCTTGCTGCATTTGGGCATGGACTGCTTCAGTATCTGAGGAGTCACGAATGGTGCTGAACATTGTGCAACAATTAGTGAACATCCCCACGTCTGACCTTATGATGGAGGGAAGGTCATTGATGAAGTAGCTGAAGATGGTTGGGCCTAGGACACTATCCTGAGGAGCTGCTGCAGTGATGTCCTGGGACTGAAATGATTGACCTCCAACAACCACAACCATCTTCCTTTGTGCTAGGTATGACTCCAACCAGTGGAGAGGTTTCCCCCCGATTCCCATTGACTCCAGTTTTGCTAGGGCTCCTTGATGCCACATTTGGTCAGATGCTGCCTTGATGTCAAGGTCAGACACTCTCACCACACCTCTGGAGTTCAGCTATTTTGTCCATGTTTGAACTAAGGTTGTAATGAGGGCAGAAGCTGAGTGACCTTGCGGGAACCCAAATTGAGCATCAGTGAGCAGGATATTGCTGAGTAAGCGCTGCCCGATAGCACTGTCGACGACACCTTCCATAACTTTATGGATGATCAAGAGTAGATTGATGGGACAGTAATTGACTGTGTTTGATTTGTCTTGATTTTTGTGTACAGGACATACCTGGGCAATTCTCCACATAGCTGGGTAGATGCCAGTGTTGTAGCTGTACTGGAACAGCTTGGCTAAGGGCGCAGCTGGTTCTGGAGCACAAGTCTTCGGTGCTGTTGCCGGAATGTTGTCAGGGCCCATAGACTTTGCTGTATCCAGTGCCTTCAGCCGTTCCTTCATATCATGTGCAGTGAATCGAATTGGCTGAGGACTGACATATGTGATGCTGCAGACCTCCAGAGGAGGGCGACATGGATCATCTACTTGGCACTTCTGGCTGAAGATTGCAGCAAATGCTTCAGCCTTATCTTTTACACTGGTGTGCTGAGCTCCTCCATCATTGAGGATGGGGATATTTATGGAGCCTCCTCCTCTAGTGAGTTGTTTAATTTCCACCATCATTCATTGCTGGATGTGGTAGGACTGCAGAGCTTAGATCCGATCCGTTGGTTGTGGGATTTCTTAGCTCTGTCTACCGCATACTGCTTGCTGTTTGGCACGCAAGTAGTCCTGCATTGTAGCTTCACCAGGTTGACACCTCATTTTTAGATATGCCTGGTGCTGCTCCTGCTATGCCCGCCTGTACTCTTCATTGCACAGTGGCAATTTGGCACAGGGGGCTGTTTAAAGGGGGCCGGGGGAAGAGGAGGAGAAGGAGAGAAAGTGTAACATGACAGATTTAGGGGATTCAATAATTAGGGGGATAGCTGGCATCTTTTAAAGTGATGGTTGAGAGTCTCACATGGTATGTTGCCTACCTGGTGCCAGGATGAGGGACACCCTCAATTGCTTGAAAGGATATTGGTGAGGAGACGTGGATCCAGTTGTTGCGATCCATGTTGGGATCAACAAAATGTCAGAGTTTGCAAAAGATCCTAAGTGGAGCACACCAGGAACCAGGGGATAAATTAAGGAGCAGAAACTCAAGGTTTAAACTCTCTGGATTATTACCTAAGCTGTCTGAAAATTGATGTAGTGCAGTGAATGCACGGCTAAAGGAATAGACTTGGGAAAAGGCGCATTCCATTTCACGGGATACTGGTACCTGTATTGGTACAGGAGGGATCGGTACCATAGGGAAGGGCTCCACCTGAACCAAGCTGGGTCCAGCATCCTAGCAAAAAGAAAAAAATAGGGTGGCCACAACGATTCTAAACTAGTGAATGGAGGCGGGAGAACTCGTGTGGAAAGTAATAGAAAATACTGCACGCACAAAATCAATTTGGAGGGAATGACATTGTAGCCATGACTGAGGCATGGTTGCAAGGTAGTCAGGACTGGGAACTAATATAGCAGGTTATAAGGTGGCAATGTCATAAGGAAAATTATTGAAATAGTCATTTGGTAGTGTAGAACTTGAGTATTGCTTAAAAAAGACTTTTTTTTTGAAGCTTTTCATCTTGCACTCATCAGGACAATTCGCAAGGAAACACCAATGTCAGGGAAAACAAAATATTTATACCATGTAAAAAGAGAGTGCTGATTGGTTGGCAGTGGACTCTGATTGGTTGAGGCATTGCCATGGAAAATGCAACAGTTGTTGGTGACTGACAGTTAACTGCCAAACATTGTTTGAAACTTAAAACAGGCAGCTTGACTCTGGTCAAGACATTGACCTGAGGAATGAACCAGCGAATGGCTGTCACTTATTTTGCTTAGCTGAAACAGGCACAATGTGCATATATGTTCTTTCTGTCTGCAAAGAACAGGGCCCTGTGTATTAATATATGTAGCATGCAGTACAGGTAAATGCGCCACACTGTGAGCCAGACTGACATTAAATTGGTTATCAGCATAGTTTTTAGCACACTGGGGATTATTTAGAAAATGTTGTCCAATTGTGGAATCGCAGCTAATATTGTGGACACTGTCTTTTGAGTTTTACAAGCGCTGGTTGGGTACAGTCTGTGCCTTGCCCATAGCGAACAGCAGAAGGAACATGCTGTTTGATACAATCCGCCAGTCTTTGGGACATATGGCCTAGCATCACACTGGCACTGAAATTCATATATCACATCGCTCATTTGTATGGTAGGTAGAAAATGATAGAGTTTTGGCGGTTAAGGATGAAATCATTTCAATGATAAGAAAAGATATAATGAGAAGAAAGGGGGCAGTGGAGACTTTGTGGGTAGAATTTAGAAAGGGATTTAAGGCTGTAGTGGTGTTTTGGCACAGGTAGCACCTGTGAAGTGGTAGTTTTTTTAATGTATTTTTTCATGGGAGGTGGGCACCACTAGCAAGGGTAGCATTTGTTGCTCATCAGAGGGTAGTTAAGAATGTGGTTCTTAATGTAGACCACACCAGGTAAGGATGGCAGATTTCCTTTCCTAACGGGTCTTAATGAAGCAGATGGGTTTTTGTAACAATTGACGATCATTTCATGGTCACCATTACTGAGACTAGCTTTCAATTCCAGACTTTATTAATTGAAGTTAAATTCCACCAGCTGCTGTGGTGGAATTTGAACCCATGTCCCCAGAGCATCAGCCTCTGGATTATAACTACACCACTGCCTCCCTTTGTATAAACTTAGAAAATAGACAAGAATGGAGCAAGAGCAGGATGGGGAGCTTTAACTTTCATATTCATTCGGATAAGCAGGTAAGCACATGTCAGAAGGGTAGTGCATTTCTTGAGTTTGTCCAGGGTAGTTTTCTGCAACAATATGTCCTGGTACCAACAAGGGGGCATACTGTGTTAGATTTAGTAATAAGTAATTATCAGATTTATTTAATAGTCTAATGGTGCATGGACGTTCATCTAATAGCAATCATAATACACTAGAGTTCAACATAGTGCTTGAAAGGGAGAAACACAAAACAGCTACTAAGGCTGACTTCAATGTCTTGAGACAAGTATCAGCAGAAAAGTGGGCTAAATTGTCAATGGGCAAAAAGACAAAGATCAGTGGAAGGTGTACAAAATGATACATAACCAGGAGCTCTACTTGTCTATAAAAAAAAGCAATGGACTAATGAAGAGATAAGAGAAAACATAAAGTTAAAAGAAAAACGCTTGCAGAAATGCAAAAACATGGCATTGATCCTGGCAAATGGAAGAGGTACAAAGAACAGCAAAGGATGCCAAAAGAAGAGCTGCAAAAAGAGTGAGTATGAAATTAAACTTGGAAATGTCTAATTCATCACAAAACGTGCTGGATATTATACTCCACCCCCCCCCCCCACCACCCCGCCCCTGCCACCAGCGGGTTTAAAGGCAGGGCTGTGTTACATTCAGCAGGCTGCTGCCCACCGCCACCTACTGATCCCACTGAAATTTTACCAGCCTGGTGTGGTGTAGGAACAGTGGTATCAGATGACCTGCCCACCAATGGGCCAATTGAGGCCCTTAAGTGGGCAGTTAAGAGCCTCATCCCACTGCTGTCGCCAGGATTGAACTGATGGCAGGTGAGGCCCATGCTAAGCAGCCAGCCTGGCAGATTCCCCTGTGGGCATCAGGGATCCCTCCTTAATTGGCCTCCCGGAGCCCATCAGAGGCCCTCCCACAAGTTGTTACCCCTCTCAGGTTCTCCACCCTCATGGCCTCTCAATTCTCAGCCCCCAACCCCTTGCTGAGCCCTTCTCCCTGACCCCCAAACACTTACAAAGTTCTGATCCATTGCTGAACACCTCCTCAAGCCCTGGATGCAGTACCAGCAGTGGCCACAGTGGTGCTACTGGTACTTGAGAGCTGCCAACCTCTGTTCCAAGTCCCTGCCCGTTTAGATGGCCCTGGAGCAGCCCAAGTACCAGGAGGTGTGGTTTCAGGCTTGAGCTGCTTCTCTGCCTTCAGTGATTGTGGCTGTCAGTAGAGATTGCCAACTATGAGGTCCCAACTGTAGTTTAAACTTCTGGAAGAGATAGATGTAGAATTTTACCCTGTTTGCAGGGTTTCCATAGATTGTGCACTTGAGGGCTCAGAAAGGGCATCCCCTGGAAAATGAGGTAGAACACCTAGATTGCCCCATATCGCTTCATTAACACAGGCCCACCTATTTTAGCAAACAAATGGCATGCTCTCCCCTGAAGGAAATCCCCAAGAATCTACAGCAGAGTGGCACAGACCTGACCCATTTTTCACCCTGGTGCTTGGCACCACTCAGTTCCCTGGACACAAAAGCTATAAAAGCCATATAAAATAGCCTTTCATTGTGTAAACTTGTGCACAGAGTCAATTCACTTTGGTGAATTACTGTAGGATGATGAGCATCTGTCAGGTTGATGATCATCACCCTCTAGAGAAATGGGAATACGTTGATGGCAGACAGTCCAGGCGGGGGAGGGGTGGGGGGTGCCGGGAAATTGAAAAATCAACTGTCCCCTTTACAATTGGCAGTCGTTGCTTACCTTGCTCCAGTTACCTATTTTCCAGCTAGCACATGGACGTACAAAACATCTCCGAGCAGGGGCTGGTTTTTTAATCTTTTCACAGTCTGAGTCTTCTTTGGTGCTGCACTCTATCTGTCTCCATATAGCACCAATTCCACACGTGGTAGAACACTGCATAGAACAAAGTTAAGGGAAAAACTGAAGCACACAAAGACATCACAACTGACAACAGACACAGCAGTCTACTAAATGTACTAACAGCAGCAACTTATAGAAAAGTTTGGACCCTTAAAATGAATACTAAAGGAATAAATGTTCCCCACCTTTGCTCTAGGCACATTCCAGGATTATATATCACATTTCCAGGATGCAATGTTAATGGAAGCAATATCAAGGGTTGCCACTGCACAATTTCACATTACACGCTTACGCTTTTAACCAGCGTCACAGGATGGATACCCCATAATTTTATGTTTTCTAGATGACTCAGTAGTTCTGGAAACGATTAGTTAATCCATACAAGAGCAGGTCAGAGGCTGGGAATTCTGCAGCACATAACTTGTCTCCTGACTCCCCAAAGCCTGTCCACCAACTACAAGGCACAAGTCAGGAGTGTGATGGAATACTCCCCACTTGCCTGGATGGGTGCAGCTCCAACAACACTCAAGTAGCTTGACACCACCCAGGACAAAGCAGCTAGCCCGATTGGCACCCCATCCATCACCTTCAACAGTCACTCCCTCTGCCACCAATGCACAATAGCAGCAGTGTGTACCATCTATAAGATGAATCGCAGCAACTTGCCAAGCTCCCCACAACAGCATCTTCCAGACCTGCGATCCCTGCCACCTAGAAGGACAAGGGCAGCAGATACATAGGAACACCATCACCTGCAAGGTTCCCTCCAAGTCACAAACCACCCTGACTTGGAACTAAATCATCATTCCTACACTGTCACTGGGTCAAAATCCTGAAATTCCCATCTAGCACTGTGGGTGTATCGCCACCAGATGGACTGCAGCAGTTCAAGGAGGTGGCTCACTAATATCTTCTCAAGGACAATTAGGGATGCATAATAAATACTTGCCTTGCTAACAAATCTCATGTGCCAAGGAAGAAGAAAAAAATAGACTAGAAAGATAACTATTTGAATTGGTGGTCTGCGATGAGTTTGTTGATAGTCGCCAAGATGATAGTAGAGACATTGGAATTGAAACTGTTCCTCATTTAGGGAACAAAAAGATTTGTAGGGATCCCTACTCCTGATTGCTCTCTAGTGATAGCCATGCTTTAGTTAGTAGCATGCTCACTCCTGAGTCAAAGATTGTGGAAACTCTGGAAACTTGAGCACAAAATCTGCACTGACACTCAAATATAGTGCTGAGAGTGCTGCATTGTTGCAGGTGCTGTCCTTTGGACATGATGTTAAATCAAGGCCTTGTCTTCCCTCTCAAGTTAATGTAAAGGATCACAGGGCTATTTTGAAAAGCAGGTGAGATATAGCTGGTGACCTGGCTAATATATATCCCTCAGCCATAAGAACATAAGAAATAGGGGCAGGAGTAGGCCATTCAGCCCCTCAAGCCTGCCCCGACATTCAATAAGATCGTGGCTGATCTGCCCCAGGCCTCAACTCCTCTTTCGCGCCAGCTCCTCATAACCCTCAACTCCCCAGTATTTCAAAAATCTAGCTACCTCCTCTTTAAATACTTTCAGTGATCTAGCCTCCACAACTCCCTGGGGTAGAGAATTCCAGGCATTCACTACCCTCTGAGAGATGAAATTCCTTCGCATCTCAATTTAAAATGAATGTCCCTTTATTCTGTAACTATGTCCCCTAGTTCAAGATTCCCCCACTAGTAGAAACATCTTCTCAACTTCTACCCTGTCAAATCCCCTCAGAATCTTGTACGTTTCAATAAGATCACCCCTCATTCTTCTAAAGTCTAATGAATAAAGGCTTAACCTGTTTGGCCGTTCTTGATAAGTCAACCCCTTCATCCCAGGGATCAGCATAGTGAATCTCTTTTGAACTGCCTCCAATGCCAGTACATCCTTTCTGAAATACGGGGACCAAAACTGTACACAGTACTCCAGATGCGGCCTCACCAACATCCTGTACAGTTGTAACATGACTTCCCTATTTTTAAACTCCAACCCCCTAGCAATACAGGCCAAAATTCCATTTGCCTTCTTAATTACTTGCTGCACCTGCATGCTAACTTTTTGTGTTTCATGCACAAGATCACCCAGATCTCTCTGTGCTGCACTTTTTTGGAGTCTCTCTTCATTTAAATAATAGTCTGCCTTTTGATTTTTCCTACCAAAGTGCATGACCTCACACTTTCCTACATTAAACTCCATCTGCCAAGTTTTTTGCCCACTCACTCAACCTGTCTATATCCCCTTGCAGATTCCTTACGTCCTCATCACAACATGCCCTCCTACCTATTTTTGTATCGTCAGCAAATTTGGATACATTACATTCTGCAACCTCCTAGAAGTCATTAACATAGATAGTAAATAATTGAGGCCCTAGGACTGATCCTTGTGGCACTCCATTAGTTATGTCTTTCCAGCCTGATAAAGACCCATCAATCCAAGCTAATACATTACCCCAATACCGTGAACTCCTATCTTATGCAGTAACCTTTTATGTGGCACCTTATCGAATGCCTTCTGGAAATCCAAATACACTACATCCACCGGTTCCCCTTCATCAACTCGGCTTGTTATATTCTCAATGAACTCTAGCAAAGTTGTCAAACATGATTTCCCTTTCACAAAACCATGTTGGATCCATTTGACTGCGTTAAGCTTTTCTAAGTGTCCTGCTATTTCTTCCTTAATAAAGGACTCTAGCATTTTCCCAATGACAGATGTTAGGCTGACTGGCCTATAATTTCACATTTTTTGTCTCCCTCCCTCCTTGAGCAGGGGTATCGCATTAGCGGTTTTCCAATCCGCTGGGACCCTCCTGGAATCCAGAGAGTTCTGGAATATTTCAACCAATGCCTCCACTATCTCTGCAGCCACTTCCTTTAAACCCTTGAATGCGGGCCATCGGGTCCTGGTGACTTGTCTGCCTTTAGTCCCATTAGTTTGTCCCTTGTGATAGAGACCGTTACAAGATCTTTCCTCCCATTAGCTCGTTGCATATCTGATATCTTCGGAATGTTTATAGTGTCCTCCACTGTGAAGACCGATGCAAAATATTGGTTTAAATTATCTGCCATTTCTCTGTTCCTCGTTATCAATTCTCCAGTCGCATCCTCCAAGGGTCACACGCTTGCTTTAGCCATTCTCTTTTTATATACCCGTAGAAGCTCTTGCTATTTGTTTTTATATTTCTTGCCAATTTACTTTCATAATCAATTTTCTCCCTCTTTATTAGCTTTTTAGTCATCCTCTGCTGGTTCCTAAAAAATTCCCAATCCTCTGGTCTACTACTAGTTGTCACCACTTTATATGCCTTAGTTTTTGATTGGGATACTCTCCCTGACCGCCTTTGTTAACCACGGTTGGTTCATCCTTCTCATCGAGTCCCTCCTTTTGACTGGGATAAATTTAACCAACCTCAGTAAAACATATTATCTGATTAATGTATAAATATATAAATTGGCTGCTGTGTTTCCCAAATTACAACAATGACCACGCTTCAAAATAAAGCACCTCTTTGGCTATTATGTGCTTTGGGATGCCCTGAATGTCTCCCTTCACTAATCTGTGGGGCGCAGGGGTGTTTTCATGGTTCAGTCTGATCCTGTCCTTCCCAACATCCACATACTTATGGGGCAGTAACCTCTGAAAGAAGACTGACTTACATTTTTATAATGCCTTTCACAGGATATCCCAAAGTGTTTTATAATCAAACCTTTGGAGCAGATTGAACCCACAATCTTCTGGTTTAAAGGTGAGAATGTGACCATGGCAGATAGCTCAAAGGCACCAGAGAAGAGAAATAGGCCAGAGAGACTCTGCTGAAAGTCATCAACAAACCACCCCAAAAATATCAACGTTCATAGATTTCGGCCATAATTCCTGCCCTACTTCCAATGGTGGAGCAAAATAAGTGGACTTTCCTCAGTGTTGCCACCACTCGATCCCATCTTCATTTTACATTAAATGATATTTCTAGGGTGAAATCCAGCTGGCACATGTAACATCCCTATTTCCCACTCTATTTTAATGTTTTGTATTTGCATTCCCTATTACTTACAACTCCCTCACACTCTGATTCTGCTAGCGTCGAAAAATTTGGTTGGTTCCTTTTTAAATCCATCTTCCAAATCATTTAAGCACATTATTAATATCAAAGGATCTGAACTGAGCCCTGAGACACTCTGCTAGTCAATCTCATTTACATTTTAGATTGAGGTTTACTTTTGAGACTCTGCAGGCTTTCTAAATTTTGCCCCACCATTGTGACATTCAGCTTTAATTTTCCACAACTTCTAAAATGTTAATCTTCATACAATTTTCTCTTGCATCATTAGTTGGTTCTAAATATACACCTGAAGTTATACTAATGAGCTGGGAGAGTAAATGGGGTCAAAATAGCCCACTTCCGTATTATTCTCTCCATGAATGTGCAAAAACAATCCTGGTGCCTGCCCTGATTCTGCCAGCTTAACTTAGAAATGCCATCCAGCTGCTCCAATAGGGAACTCCAAGTCCCTTGACTTAGAAACATAACGATGATGAATTCTCCAGTTGTTGGATTAACCAGCTGTGTGTTTGACTATCAGGGGTTTCAATTAGGCCTTCAACATAACTCATACCACATCATAGCTGACAAGATATCCCTGGGTCCAATGTGGGCTAAAATGGAGGAATTCCCAGCATAGCCTGGAATGCCCTCAGACACACCCCCTAATGTAAGGTATTCTCACTCTCCACTATAGAAATCTCCCGGGCTTCTTACAGAGATTTGAATCCTGGTGGAACCAAATACACCCCAAATTCCAGCCCACTGCTGCACGAAGTGCCAACATTGTCCCTCTTTGTTCACAGAATTTCAAGGCCAATGAAATCATCCATCCTATAACTGAGAAACTGTTTTTTTTAATCATGATATTAATATCATTACATCAATATCCCTGTGTTAAACAATGGATTTAGTCTGAGTGGGTTACGCATACTCTTAGAGCTGTTGTATACTAGATATAAGATTAGTTCTTCTATACAGCAAAGCTAATAGAATGTTATTATTTATTGTGAGGGGAATTGATTACAAATGTAGGGAGGTTATGCTTCAGTTGTACAGGGCATTGGTGAGACCACATCTGGTGTATTGTGTACAGTACTGGTCTCCTTATTTAAGGAACAATGTAAGTGCGTTAAAAGCAGTTCAGACAAGGCTTACTAGACTAATACCAGGAAAGGGCAGTTAAGGTTGGACAGGCTTGCATCCACTGGAGCTTAGAAAAGTAAGAGGTGGCTTGACTGAAGCAAAGAAGATCCTGAGGGGTCTTGACAGGGTGGATGTGGAGAGGATGTTTCTTCTTGTGGGAGAATGTAGAATCTAGGGGTCACTGTTTAAAAAAAGGGGTCGCTCATTTAAGACAGAGATGAGGAGAATTTTTTTCTCTCAGATAGTCGTGAGTCTTTGGAACTCTTCTTCAAAAGGCGGTAGAAGCAGAGTCTTTAAACATTTTTAAGGCAGAGCTAGATAGATTCTTGATTAACAAGGGGGTGAAAGGTTATTGGGGGTAGGCAGGAATGTGGGATTGAGGTTACAATCAGATCAACCATGGCTCGAGGGACCAAGTGGCCTACTCCTGTTCCATGTTTGTATGTATTTTTATATCCAAGACAATTGCTTTATTTGTCTTGACAGCCACATGATCTTTTGATCTTGGTGTCAATTTGATGATGCATTTTAGTTTATTACATTTTATGTAATTCAAACTGCAATGATATTGGGTTCACATCAGATTACAGGGGAATCTTAGGGCTGACATTCCTCGGCACGGACCATGCTCCAATGGCACACATCAGACAAAGGAGGCCTAATGGAGATTGAGAGTTTCTGACTAAATCTGAAGATGTTGAGTCTCTGCTCAAAATCCCACCATATTCCAAACGGTGTAAGGATTTGAGACAGGTGGAACTTCTTTCCAACCCAAATATGCACCCTGAAGAGGCGGGGTCAGGTGAGGCAATTCCTGATACAAGAATTTTCTCCGCTCTGATCTCATGCCAGCAAAGTAAATGAGACATGGGAATAAACACAGCATTTATCTTGGCTACGTAGTGTAAATGAGGCTCACTTGTTGATCCAGGCTGGTCTCCTGGTCTGATCATCTTCTTCATTAAATACATTATTGAGGCCCAATTGGCCAAAAACTATGTTTGAGGGTTAAATTTTAATTATGGGGCATTTGACAACTGGGCGTCAATATGAGTCAGTAAGTAGAGGAGTCATAGATGATTGAGACCTGTTGAGTGATAAAATACATACAACAGGGCTGAAAGTGAGCTGAAGTTTCGGGAGGGTGGAGGATGGAATGTCGGCCAGGAAAGCATTGGAATAGTCAAATCTAAAGATGACGACAACATAGAAGAAGTTTTCAACAGCAAATGGATTAAAATAAGAAGGGAGGCAGGCAATGTTACAGAGGTAAACACCTCTGTGATGTAAAGGATATAGGATCAATAGAACACCGAGGGTGCATATGGTCTACTTCAGACTGAGTTAATTGCCTAGGTGGGGGATGGAATCTGTGGTGGGAGACAAACCATGGCTTGGATTTTGGTTGAGTTAGGCTGACCCAAGAGCCCATTAGAAATTGCGGGCAGGACCCAATTCTGGGAATCCCGCCCCAAATCCTGTTTCCAGCTATGTTTGCTGGCGCAAAACAAGGGTGTGGGTAGCTCGCTCACACTGCTATATTTTTTGGCTCCATTGTGGGGGTGGGAAGTTTTAACTTGCCCTTAATTATTGTGGAGTCAGGCCCATTCTGTAAGTATACATGTTCATAACACTGCACAGGAGTCATGGACTATGGGGGAACCCCTGTCTCAAGTGGGGAACCAAAAAAAAACACAGTTGCATGCTCCTGGAACTCTTTCATCGACAAGCTTTGAAATAAAAAAAATCTGTTCTTTCAGTTTTAATAGTTAATGTTGTATTGTATGTTAGATTTGTTCCTGTAGTGATTGAATATAGGGCTTGGTTCTGTAAAGGTACATTGACCATCACATTGATTAGGATTGTGTAAGTGTTGAGATGTATTTGAGTACGTTTCCCATTTGACAAAGTGTTATTATGCATTCAAAACTGAAAACAAAACTTGGGAACTCTAGTGTCATGATCTGAAGTAAATTTGACAAAAAAAACTGGCCATCAGCTTTCACATCGAGAAAAAAGTACACCTGCTCCTGGACTGCTTTGATTGACAGGTCATCTGGAGTAACATAGAAAAAAGACATAGCTATTTGCATTTGCAGTTTCAATAGGAATAACTGACTTGTTTTTTGGTGAAGATGTGGATTGGAGCTGGATCCTGGAATTTCCCTAATCTTTAAAGGGTTCATTATTATTGGGAGATAGGATGAATTGACTTATTCTTTTTAGAATGCTGTGAGTTGATTTATTTAGAATATTATTGATTGTTTTAGAATGTTGTAGATTGTCTCAGCTGCTGTGGTGGAATTTGCCACAGCTGTCAAGATGTGAGCAGAGTTTTCAGAGCTGGTTGTTGGATGTGTATTGGCCTGAAGCTTCCATCCATGAGGTAGATGCTCTTAATTTAAAAAAATCTTTTTCATACAGAGCATCAACTAGATAGGGAAAAGCCTCAGGAACAGCTGTGTAATTGTAATAACATTAAGTTAACGCAGCATTGCACAACGCAAACTCTACTGAGTGTGTCCTTGATTTGCCTGCATTTGTAAGTTTGTTTTGACAGCTGGGTCCATTATGAGTGCCTGGATGTGTTTCAAAAGCTACAGAACCACTTATCTCAGCAGGATGTTTCATGTAGGCAGTTTGATTGACAGTTTTAAGAGATCATGAAATAATTATCTGTCCTTAATGTGGTTATTGAATAGCTGTTTGTTTTAATAACAGACTGACCACTTGAGGGGATTTAACTTCTTTTGAATTGCTCTTGAGTTGTCTTCAGCTTGAAATGTGCCCATTTGAAAGGCAAGGCTGCTGAGGTCTACCCATAGTACATACTGGGTAAGGGGCTATGGAGGATATATGGGGATTATGGAGGGACCATGGGGGTTTTGAGGGGGCATGTGGGTGCTTGGGGGTAATGAAAGTGCATGGGGATAGCAGGGGGCATGGAGGGTGCAGAAGGGGGCATGTGTGGTAGATGGGAGGTTGACGGGTAGGGTTTAAGGGTCAGACATTCACCAATACAATTGGAGGTAAATATTCAAGCCTGCCAGCCTCATCATCTGCCCACCAGCACCGCTGCCTTGGGCCTGGCCCCCGCCTCCCAGGAACGAAAATATGGCAGGCAAGGACATTTCAAAATGGGACATTTTAACAAATTCTAGAATTAAAATCTAGTCTCAGAAATAATGACCATGAAACCATTGTCGATTTTTGTAAAACAAAACCCACTTCGTTCACTAATGTCCTTTAGGGAAGGAAATCTGTTATCCTCACCCTATGGCTTACATGTGACTCCAGACCCACAGAATTGGTTGACTCTTAACTGCCCTCTGACATGGCCTAGCAAGCCCCTTAAATCAAGGGCAGTTAGGGATGGGCAACAAATGCTGGCTTTGCCAGTGCCGTCCACTTCCCATGAAAGAATACATTTTTAGAAAAAGAGTGTGAGAGAGATGCTGGAGAGGTAAAGCGGGGTGCTATTATAAAGCGAAACCATTGCTGTAGATAGTCTAATCACAATTAGGTAGGGAAAAGTAGAACATGTATCACAGCTTCTATTTCTAACAGTAATAAGCTATTATATATACACTATCTGGAAATTCTCTTTGTTACTTAATTGAAAACATACCTCACTCCAGTTTCCAACCTTCCAGAAAGCATTGTTAACTTCAGGTTCAAAATCATCATAGTCTGTAACATTGAGGAAATTATTTGGTCTATTTGTAGTTGGAGTTCTCTTCAAAGGTACTTTTGTGGTAAATTGTGTTTCGGAGGATGGCAATTTACTTCCAATTGCTTCTGAGAGTTTTACCCATTCCGAGTGTGTGATACCAACTGCATTAGAAGTAGTGAGCTCAGGATTGTACTGCAGACTGTTTTCATCATTAAAAACTAGACCAGGTGTGAGGATGTCACTAATATTAGCAAAACGCTCTGGATTCAGCATCCTGAGAAGTTTCATTCTTACCCGCTCCATAGTTGCTTTGATCTTTGAATCTATTTTTAACCTTGGAAAACCAGGCTTTCTACGAACAAAACCTGGAGAAGGTGCTCTTACATTTGGCTTGACTATTTGCGTCCTACCAGGCTTTACTGTAGTGGCAAGCGTTGTCTGTGAACTACCATATAAAATTGATTCCTCGGCACTGATAGGGGCTGTGGTAGACTTTGTAACTTCATTATTGAATTCATCTGCTGTGAGATTAACCTGAGGTTCTTTTGTAAACGAAGGATGATCACCAACCACTTCTGTGGTAATAGGATCATATTCTGAGGCACTGTCACTTTCACCAGTAGTACTGTGTGTCTTGTTCATACCTTGAATTGTAGGTGTAACATTTCCAGCTTCAGTGACCCTCTTCCAATTAGTGTTATCACCTTCGTCGGTCAAATCTTGTTGAATAGCAATAAAGTTGGAATCATCACTTGATGCATTGTTGTTTTGCTGGTTTGGGGCAGGCTTGTCTTGCAAATGAATTTGTATTTTTGTAGTGGTACCCACTGTAGTTACAGGGCTTGTGCTAGCAGCTGATTGCATCGTGATGTTGACAGAAAGAGGCTCCTCAGTTGTCACAGGTATTTGTTTGGGTTTAGGTTGAACTTTTGCACCTGAGTGATTAGGGCCATATTTGGGCCCCAGCTTACTAGGCAGATCTTTGCTAAAAGTCTTGTCACCTTTGGGCTTCCGCAGAGGGAACAGAATTTTCTTATTGATAGGGCAGTTCCGTAAGCCGCACAAACTTTTCGCGTTTGGCCTTTTGGAAATTTTGCAGAGCTCATTATTATTCCGAGCGCACGTCACTGTCCGTGTGCGGAAGCCGCCTCCACATGTAACTGAGCACTGAAAAATAAATAGCAAGTTTAATTTGTCTCAGCATGCAAAGCAGAATGCAATGATTTTGCTTCCATAGGGGATAAATAATCACTTTATAAACATTCTTATCACTCAGATTTCTATTAACAGTTAAAAGACTATTTAGAAAATTATCTTCTCTGCTTTGTTACTGTTGTATTTACTTGTGCTTCATTTGTTCACTCAGTTCTTGACTCTGGAGAGTTTTCTTTGGTCATCAACATTGTGCAGAATTCCTAAAGTATTAAAACTTTATTGTTCCTAAATAACAGAATATAAAGAAAGCATTGCCTTTAAGCATATTGTGGTTTTAAAGCTAAAACAACTTCTATTTCTGCAGTACAGACAGCAGTTCTTAAAGGTCAGGTTTCCCTTTCTCAGTAAGATATCACTGAATACCCCTACACCAGTGAATTATTACTAATAATGGATGAAAAAGAGAAAATTCTGGAAATACTGGAAAGGTTTGTTAGCATCTGTGTAGAAAGGAACAGAGTTAACGATTCAGGTCGATTACCTTTTGTAAGAATGTTCTACTTAGTCTTGGACTACCAAGCACATACATATCAAAGAATGAACACCAATGATTTCTGCTCAGTAGCTTCAACCTAGTGAATTAATATCACCAATGAAATACTTAATACTTTCAAACTAGTGAACCAATGATAGTAACGTGCGACTGAATAGCCGGAATCTTCGAAGCAGTGGCAACACGTGTGAAGATTCTCCTGGCCTGAGGCTGCTGATCATTTCTTATGGGATCTGCTGATTCTGGCTGTCAAAGAAATGTGCAGCACAGCGTCCCCCAGGGAAGTCCAGAGGGGAGTAGAGCTGGGAGAAGAGAAGACACCTCACTTTTTACAGCACTAGCTGCTGTCACCATAATATGACTTGTGCATAAGTGATATCAATATGTAATGTCATCGGCTGATCAAACATATATTGAACGGTTTAAAAAGGACTTTTTAAAAGCAAGTAAAGAGACTGACTTAAGAGGGCTGCCACAACACACCTGACTTCTGCTTTTGCAAGTTGACTAGCTTCTGTAAAGTTTCAATGTCAATTATAATTCAGACACATCTTTCTATGGAATTTCACACCTGCCGGCGTCATGAACTACATCAAAAGGATTTACTGGAAACTGCATTGGACCTCACATTGCATTTCTATAAGGCTACCTCTCAAGCGGAGACAGAAAGTTTACTAGGACAATAGCTTCAAGGAAAGGTGTTCTTCCTATCTCATCAAGATGGATAAGGGATATTCAGGAATTAATGACTGGGACATTATAGAATCTAACCACGTTAGCCATGAAACAAAAGCCACAATTGGTTCAGACATCAGCTAAGCAGGTACCTTCTGAAATCATTATGGTGAGAGAGGCCATGTGACTGCAGTAACCTTTCTTGAAATCTCTTTTAATACAGCACACAAGCTGCTAAAATAGTAGTCTAGAAAAACATGCCATTGGGGAGTAATATTTTCCCCTTTCCCTTCTCCCTCAGGTCAAAGCCCTCTCCCTATTTCAGTTTAAAATCCAGCACAGAGATAGATAATTTTTCATTGAAAGGAACCTCAGGTACAAAAATCATAGGCTTCTGGGAAAGACAGATTATATTTTAAAAGGAAATTGCCTCCTTACATGGGCTTCAACTCCTGGAATCTCAAGGCCACTGTGGAGAAAAGGCTGCTGCAGCCACAGATGCCAGCAAAGGGCTCATTAACAGTGAACTTTCAATTATTTTACCTATAAGTGTGGAACTTTAATTTAGCTAAGAAAGTAACTACCTACAGTATAACTTGTAAATTTTACATGCTTATGTGTGTGTGTATTTGTGGGTTGCAAAGGTCGAGACACGGGTTTACCTTTTTAAATATTTCTTATATCTTTACTTGGGTGGGTGTTTAACTCAATAAAAACAATCCCTTTTTGTTTTAAATTTAAGAAAGCCTGCCAGGCTAGTTTCTTTGCAACAAGCACGACAATAGTTAAGTATAGACAGTGAGTAGATACCTTCAGCCTTACAAATTCACAAATAACCCTGTTATGGTCAAACATGGAGTAGTAGGACAGGGGAGTCATTTTTACCCATCCTCACATGGCTGTAAGATATTCTGTCCAGTAAGTTGAAAGATCCAGTCTTTGAGTGTGGGTTAATGAATGGGTGAGGTAGGTGGCTGGGTGAGTTGGTAGGTGGATAGGTATGAGAGGCGGGGAGGTGGGTGAGCTGGTGATGAGGGTAAGTGGGTGAGGTAGGTAGATGAATGAGTAGGTAAGTGGCTAGGTGGGGAGGTGCATGAGCTGGATAAGATGGGTCAGTGAGTAGTCAGGTCAGGTCAGAGGGGGTTAGTCACCCTGGGTTGGGTGTTTAGTTAGGTTGGGTCAGGTGGGATAGTTGGGTGGTCAGCAGGCTAGTCGGATTAGATAGTCAAGTTGGGAGAGGTTTAGTTAAATTGCGGGGTAGTCGGGTCAGGTCGGGGAGGGTAATTAGTGGGTCAATGGGTATTTTTTATTCATTCATGGGATGTGGGCGTCACTGGTTAGGCCAGAATTTATTGCCCACCCCTAATTGCCCTTGTTCAGAGGGCATTTAATTGTCAACCACATTACTGTGGGTCTGCAGTGACATGTAGGCCAGACCAGGTAAGGACAGCAGATTTCCTTTCCTAAAGGACATTAGCTCATGGCAATGGTTTCATGCTCATCATTAGACTTTTAATTCCAGATTTTTTTTATTGAATTCAAATTCCACAGTGTATCTACTCACTGTCTATACTTAACTATGGCAGGATTTGAATCTGTGTTCCCAGAGCATTACTCTGGGTCCTCAGATTACTAGCCCAGTGACAATACCACTATGCCAACTACTCCCTGGCAGGTCAGGTCAGTGGAGTAGTCGGGTGGCCAGGAGGCTAGTCAGGCGGTTGGGGGGTGGTAGTCAGGAGGTAGGGAGGTTGCTTGAGGGAGTTCAGTTGTGGAGTTACTCAGGTGTTAGGCTTAGTTTTAATCTGTCCAACATTTTCCGGGTAACTACCCAGGTAAGTACTGCAGATCTGTCCCAAGTCTCTGGTTCTAACTCAGAGTTGAAGACATTCACAGAGGATCCCAGGAAGCAGTGTAATTTCCAAACTGAAGTTTAAGCTTCCCGGGTAATTCCCACGTAGGACGTCCACAAGGATCTGACAGACATCTTCTGTCATACATCCGGTCTCCGATGGTCTGGAGACCGGAGGATTTGGGCAATAGTTCAAAGTATTGAATTATTACCGGTGGTATACTAATTTTTTCAAATCATCTTGCTGTATGGCACTACCGCTGTGCTAAATGGGATGGATTTCGAACAGATCTCACAAGCCAAGACTGGGCACCCATGAGGCACTGTGGGCCATCAGCAGCAGCAGAATTGTACTTGAACACAGCCTGCAATCTCATGGCCTGGCATATCCTCCACTCTACCTGTCTCAATGAAGAGTGCAGGAGGGCATGCCAGGAGCAGCACCAGGCATACTGAAAAATGAGGTGTCAACCTGGTGAAGCTACAACACAGGACTACTTGCATGCCAAACAGCATAAGTAGCAAGTGATAGACAAGGCTAAGCAATCCCACAACCAATGGATCAGATCTAAGCTCCACAGACCTGCCACATACAGTCGTGCATGGTGGTGGACAATTAAACAACTCACTGGAGGAGGAGGCTCCACAATATCCCCATCCTCAATAATGAAGGGGCCCAGCACATCAGTGCAAAAGATATTTGTTACAATATTTAGCCAGAGGTGCCGAGTGGATGATCCATCTCGGCGTCCTTCGGAGGTCCCTAGCATCACAGATGCCAGTCTTCAACCAATTCGAATCATTCCACATGATATCAAGAAACGGCTGAAGGTACTAGATATTGCAAAGGCTACAGGCCCTGACAATATTCCAGCAATAGTACTGAAGAGTTGTGATCTAGAACTTGCCGCGCCCCTAGCCAAGCTGTTCCAGTGCAGCTACAACACTGGCATCTACCCGGTTATGTGGAAAGTTGGCCAGGTATGCCCTGTACACAAAAAGCAGGACAAATCCAACCCAACCAATTACTGGCCCATTAGCCTACTCTCGATCATCAGTAAAGTAATGGAAGGGATCATCAACAGTGCTGTCAAGTGGCACTTGCTTAGCAATAACCTGCTCACTGATGCCCAGTTTTGGTTCCGCCAGAGCCACTCAGCTCCTGACCTCATTACAGCCTTGGTTCAAACATGGACAAAAGAGCTGAACTCCCGAGGTGAGGTGAGAGTGACTGCCCCTGACATCAAGGCCACATTTGACCAAGTGTGCCATCAAAACTGGAATCAGGGGGAAAACTCTCCACTGATTGGAGTCATACTAACACAAAGGAAGATGGTTCTGGTTGTTGGAGATCTCAGCTCCAGGACATGAATGCAGGTGTTCCTCAGGGTAGTGTCCTAGGCCCAACCATCTTCAGCTGCTTCATCAATGACCTTCCTTCCATCATAAGGTCAGAAGTGGGGATATTCGCTGATGATTGCACAATGTTCAGCACCATTCGCGACTCCTCAGATACTGAAGCAGTCCATGTCCAAATGCAGCAAGACCTGGACAATATCCAAGCTTGGCTGACAAGTGGCAAGTAACATTCACGCCACACAAGTGTCAGTTAATGACTGTCTCCAATGAGAGAGAATCCAACCATCGCCCCTTGATGTTCAATGGCATTACCATCACTGAATCCCCCACTATTAACATCCTGGGGCTTACCATTGACCAGAAGCTGGACTAACCATATAAATACTGTGGCTATAAGAGCAGGTCAGAGGCTAGGAATCATGCAATGAGTAACTCATCTCCTGACTCCACAAAGCCTGTCCACTCTCTATAAGGCACAAGTCAGGGGTGTGATGGAATACTCCCTACTTACCTGGATGAGTGCAACTTCCACAACACTCAAGAAGCTTGACACCATCCAAGACAAAGCAGCCTGCTTGATTGGCACCACATCCACAAACATTCACTCCCTCCACACCTATGCACAGTAGCAGCAGTGTGCATCATTTACAAGATACACTGCACCTTGCAAACCCACCACCACTACCATCTAGAAAGGCAAGGACAGCAGATAGATGGGAACACCACCACCTGGAAGTTCCCCTCCAAGTCACTCACCATCCTGACTTGGAAATATATCATCGTTCCTTCACTGTCACTGAATCAAAATCCTGGAACTCCCTTCCTAACAGCACTGTGGATGTACCTACACCACATGGACTGCAGCGGTTCAAGAAGGCAGCTCACCACCACTTTCTCAAGAGCACCCAGGGATGATCAATAAATGTAGGCCCAGCCAATGAAGCCCACGTCCCATTAATGAATTAAAAAAAACTCCTTAATTGGCACCACTAGCTTACAATTTCTGCGACTGATGTGGTTGAGACTTGAATAATAATAGGACTGAATTTAACTCTGGGTGTGAAATGCAAGAGTTCTGAGGCCTCATTTGCATGCCCCGACATTGATTCCTACCCAAGACTTGAAAATATGTTGAAAATATGAAATTACTGTCAACAGACTGGAATCAGAATTAGAGGATGTTCAAGTGGCACTGGGGACCTCAAGAAAGGTGCCTAGAGAGGTAAGTATGGATTGGTTGTGGGGGTTTGGGAGGTGGGAATGATGGCAGGGGGCTGGGGGGAGGGTTGCCAGTAGGGTTGCAATTAAGAAAGGGAAGACCTAAGACTACAGTTAGGTCACAGGTCTCCTTGAGTGGTGAAACAGCCTTGAGGGGCCTACTCCTGTTCCTATGTGTCTAAGGTATACTTGTGGAGCCAGGGAAGTAAAGACATTCTGAAGCGTCATTCAGTTCTGCAGTTAAAATGACATCCGCCTCCTAATGATGGATTTGGGATGCAATATTGACAGTTAAATTAAGACCCCCATCCTCTGGGGTGAGAGAGGCTTTCCCGTGCCTTAGTTCAGACAAATATAAGTGATGGAGGCAGGAATGCATCAAGAACGGGATGCAAGCACCCTCCAACCATTTTACCGTGCCTGTACTCCTTCCCAACATGCCCACACTGTTCCTGCTGTGTGAAACATAAAAATCAGCTTTGGAGGTACCCAATGAAATGCGCTTTTTAAAACATAATTTTTCAAATTAAGCTTTTTAGCTTTGTTTCAGATAAAGACTAGGATGGGAGCAAGAAATACACTTGCGATGAAAGCATAAAATGGCATGTGTGAAATTTAAAGAGATTGCGATAACTAAAAGAGATCTTGCAATAGTTGGAGGATAGTTCTGAAAGGCTGACTACTTTCTGGGGCAAAGAGGCTTATCAGTTAGTGTCACAATCATTCAGGTGAGGTGGGTACACAACTTTTCTGTATCTGCTCATTTCGATCTGAATGGGCATGCGCACCTCACAAAATAAATTTGCCCCGCTTTAGACTTTCAATGTCTCTCCTTTCCATGTCTTGTATTAAAGCCTTCAGTGCATTGTCAGGAAACATTGGTGATCACTCCTTTACATGTGCTATCATTCCTCAAAGTATCACTGCACAGATTCACTTTTCACCAGGCTCCCACCATTTCTTGCAGCCACAATATACCTCTTCTTTAAAAGGTTCAGGCGACATTTAAGTAGAACTAGCCACTCTTCATATCAGGCCCCCTGCTGATGGGTGCAGCTAATGAACAGCGGAGGTAGGATTGGCTGCATACAGCAAATATTTAAAGCAGCCAGCAGATTAAATTTGTGTCACAATAAACAAAAGTGTGTTACTGAATAAAGGGACATGTCTAAGTTTTTTGCCTTGCACTCATCAGGACACTCACAAGAGTACCAAGGTAAGGGGGAAAACAACAATTTATACTGGGATAAAAGCAAAATACTGCGGGTGCTGGAAATCTGGAACAAAAACAAAAATAGCTGGAAAAACTCAACAGTTCTGACAACATCTGCGGGGAGGAACAGTTAACATTTCGAGTCCGTACAATTTATACTGTGTGTGAAGAGACTGCTGATTTGGTTGGCAAGTGGACTCTGATTGGTAAAGGCATTGCCATGGAGAATGCACCAATAATGGTGACTGACCGTTAACTGCCAAGCATTGTTTGAAATTTAAATCAGGCAGCTTGACTTTGATTGGTCAAGGCATTGCCCTCAGAAATGAGTCAGTGAATGGCTGTCACTTATTTTGTTTAACTGACACAGGTGCAATGTGTGTACATGTTCTTTCTGCCTGCAAAGAACAGGGCCCTATGCATTAATATATATAGCTCCCAGTACATGCAAATGAGCCACACTGCCTAACAACTTTAAATTGGTTGTCAGCGTAATTCATAGCACACTGAGGATTATTTAGCAAATGTTGTCCAATTGCAGAATCACATCTAATGTTGCACACTGAGTTTTGCAAGCGCACGCTGGTTGGGTACAGTTTGTACATTGCCCATTGTAAACAGCTGAGACATGCTGTTTGATACGATCCCAGTCTTTGGGATGTAAGGCCTACATACCTAGCATCACACTGATACTGAAATTCATATACCACAATACTCATTTGTGTGATAGGCAGGGCATCTTTTTGGCTTGACGGCAGCATCCTGTTAGTGGCAAATACCACCTGTGTTGCTACTGCATAGCAGCAGCATGAAACAGCTAGCTTCACCTGTTGCTCACAGGATATCTTTGCACCTTATTTCAGCATCAAGCTTGCATGGTGAGAAAGTGGATTGGGCCCTATTTACGAGGTTGCCGATAAGACCAATTTTATAGCGCGTGGAACTACAAGAATCCCAATGTGTATATTGACCAGTGAAGGTAGGCTTGCAGTAGAGAAGTGGTAGAGAAGCCCATGGCAGATTTCTCAACTAGTAATTCAAGGAAGGGGAGTTCATTTGACTGCTCCATTTCATAGGTGAATTTGAATGCAAGATGGTGCCCATTAAGACATGAAAAGAAATTGTTACATGCAGCGGTGGATTTAAATATAGTGAACGTGTCATCCACATATCGGAAATATGTGGGCTGGCTCCTCAACTGGTTAAAGTCACTGGGCTAGTTAAAATAAATGGAGCTCTTTGGAATGCAGTAACTCTTATTCATCAGTGACACCATCAGAATAGCTCCCCATTGGAAGAAGGGATTTACATTTTCTGGAAATCAAGGATTTTTTTTTTCATAAGAACAGAATTGGCCAATCAATATATATTAACACATTTTGAAGTTTTCACTACCAGTTGCATTCACACGGAAGCAATTAAAATGTATGTTCTTATATTCTGGGTTGTTAAATTATTTTAGCATTCCTCAGACAGAACCAGAATTATAACATCCTTTTGGTAATTCATAAGCCACCAACTTTTGTTTTTAATAGGAAGTCATGCAGTTCCTAATCGGAGGATATCAATCCAGAAATCAATTCAGACTTCCTTTCCAGGTCTGGTCTAGCTTCTTTGAGGTAAATAAAGCTAAAATTAGGTGCTGTTTTATTGGCCACTTGAACATGTTCTGTGCTGAAAAGGCTTCTGAGACTTGTTGTTTACCAGTCTTGAACAGTGCGGTACAATGGTTCTGCTGTAAATGCTTTCTTTATGTCTCAAGAGAAATAATATTGATGTAAGTCATACCATACTGTTGGGAAAAGGTTTTCAATTACAAGCTTGAAGCTGAATAACTTTAGATGTTTGATTTTCAGCATGCCTACTTTATTTCAGCACGTTTGCAAATTTTGGAAATTCAATGTTCTGAATTCTATAGTGCACTTGTCCCGATCTCTGGTTCTGCACTATTATTTTGAGTCCACCTCCGATGTTCCCTCTCTCACTGTCTGTGGCGCAGAAACCCACCTCGAATCTCATGATGTGTAGGTAGAACTCCCTCTCCCAATCATACTGGATTCCATAGTTGTTGTGGTCGATATTCCTATCATCCACACTGAGCCCATCACTACTGATGCATGTTGCATGTGGACCTCTACACCACCCATCTAGAGGCTGTGTGCACGGTCACCTGCTGAAGTGAATGCCCCCCAGGAAAGGCTTCTTTTTGCCAGTGGACAAAAACAAAAATACCTGGAAAAACTCAGCAGGTCTGACAGCATCTGCAGAGAGGGATACAGTTGACGTTTCGAGTCTAACCCTAACCCTAACCCTAACCCTTCATTAGAACTAAGACATATAGAAATGAGATGAATGAGAAGACATTTCTATATGTCTTAGTTCTGATGAAGGGTCATCCAGACTCGAAACATCAACTGTGTCCCTCTCTGCAGATGCTGTCAGACCTGCTGAGTTTTTCCAGGCATTTTTGTTTTTGTTCTAGATTTCCAGCATCCGCAGTATTTTGCTTTTTTCGTTTATTCATTCATGGGATGTGGGCATCGCTGGCTAGGCAAAGCCCAAATATTTATTTATTGCCTATTGTTGCCCTTGAGAAAGTGGTGGTGAGCTGCCTTCTTTAACTGCTGCAGTCTCTGAGGTGTAGGTACACCCACACTTCTGTTAGGGAGGGTGTTCCAAGACTTTGACCCAGCGACAGTGAAGGAATGCGATATAGTTCCAAGTCAGGATGGTGGGTGGATTGAAGGGGAACTTCCAGGTGCTGGTGTTCCCATGTATCTGCTGCCCTTGTCCTTCCAGATGGTAGCGGCTGTGGGTTTGGAAGGTGCTGTCAAAGGAGCCTTGGTGAATTCCTGCAATGCATCTTGTAGATGGTACACGCTGCTGCTACTGTGTGGCGGTGGTGGAGGGAGTGGATGTTTGTTTATGGGGTGCCAATCAGGCGGCTGCTTTGCCCTGGATGGTGTCAAGCTTCTTGAGTATTGTTGGAGCCGCACTCATCCTGGCAAGTGGAGAGTATTACATCACACTTTGGACTTGTGTCATGTAGATGGTTGAAAGGCTTTGGGGAGTCAGGAAGTAAGTTACTCACTGCAGCCTCTGACATGCTCTTGTAGCCAAAGTATGGACTATGGCTGGTCCAGTTCATTTTCTGGTCAATGGTAACACCAAGGGTGTTGATAGTGGAGGATTCAGCGATGGTCATGCCATTGAATATCAAGGGGCGATGGTTAGATTATCTTTTGTTGGGGATGGTCATTGCCTGGCACATGTGGTGCAAATGTTACTTGCCACTTGCCAGACCAAGCCTGGATATTGTTCAGGTCTTGTTGCATTTGGAGACGGACTGCTTCAGTATCTGAGGAGTTGAAAATGTTGCTAAACATTGTACATCAGCGAACATCCTCATTTCTGACCTTATGATGGAAGGAAGGTCATTGATGAAGCAGCTGAGATGGTTGGGCCTAGGACACTACCCTGAGGAACTCCTGCAGTGATGTCCTGGAACTGAGATGATTGACCTCTAACCATCACAACCATCTTCTTTTGTGCTAGGTATGACTCCAACCAGCGGAGAGGTCCCCCCGATTCCCATTGACTCCAGTTTTGCTAGGACTCTTTGATGCCACACTGTGTCAAATGCTGCCTTGATCTCAAGGGCAGTCACTCTCACATCACCTCTGGAGTTCAGCTCTTTTGTCCATGTTTGGACCAAGGCTGTAATGAGGTCAGGAGCTGAGTGGCCTTGGCAGAACCCAAACTGAGTCTCAGTGAGCAGGTTATTGCTAAGCAACTGCTGTTTGATAGCACTGTTGATTACTCCTTCCATTACTTTACTGATGATGGAGAGTATACTGATGGGGCGGTAATTGGCTGGGTTGGATCTGTTCTGCTTTTTGTGTACAGGACATACTTGGGAAATTTTCCTCTTTGCCGGGTAGATGCCAATGTTGTAGCTGTACTGGAACAGCTTGGCTAGGGGTGCAACAAGTTCTGGAGCACAAGTCTTCAGTACTATTGTCAGAATATTGTCAGAGCCCACAGCCTTTGCAGTATCCAGTGCCTTCAGCATTTTCTTGATATCACGTGGAGTGAATCAAATTGGCTGAAGACTGGCATCTGTGATGCTGGAGACCTATGGAAGAGGCCGAGATTGATCATCCGCTCGGCACTTCTGGCTGAAGATTGCTGCGAATGCTTCAGCCTTATCTTTTGCACTGCTGTGCTGGGCTCCCCCATCATTGAGGATGGGGATATTTGTGGAGCCTCCTCCTCCAGTGAGTTGTTTAATTGTCCACCACCATTCACGGCTGGATGTGGCAGGACTGCAGAGCTTAGATCTGATCTGTTGGTTGTGGAATCACTTAGCTCTGTCTATCACTTGCTGCTTATGCTGTTTGGCACACAAGTAGTCCTCTGTTGTAGCATCATCAGGTTGACACCTCATTTTTAGGTATGCCTGGTGCTGCTTGTGGCATGCCCTCCTTCACTCTTCATTGAACCAGGGTTGATCCCCTGGCTTAAGGTGGTAATGGTGCAGTGGGGGATATGCCAGGCTATGAGGTTAAAGGTTGTGTTCGAGTACAATTCTGCTGCTGCTGATAGCCCACAGTGCCTCATGGTTGTCCAGCTTTCAGTTGCTAGATCTGTTTGAAATCTATCTTATTTAACATGATGGAGGGTATCCTCAATGTGAAGACGGGATTTCGTCTCCACAAGGACTGTGTGGTGGTCACTCCTACCGATACTCTCATGGACAGATGCATCTGCGACAGGCAGGTTGGTGAGGATGTGGTCAAGTATGTTTTCCCCTCTTGTTGGTTCCCTCATCACTTGCCGCAGGCCCAGTCTAGCAGCAATATTCTTTAGGACTCAGCCAGCTCGGTCTGTGGTGGTGCTACCAAGCCACTCTTGGTAATGGGCATTGAAGTCCCCCACCTAGAGAACATTCTATGCCCTAGCCACCCTCGGTGCTTCCTCCAAGTGATGTTGAACATGGAGGAGCACTGATTCATCAGCTGAGGGAGAGCGGTGCGTGGTATTCAGCAGGAGGTTTCCTTACCCATGTTTGACTTGACACCATGATTCTTCATGGGGTCAGGAGTCGATGTTGAATACTCCCAAGGCAACTCCCTCCCCACTGTGCTGCCACCTCTGCTGGGTCTGTCCTGCCAGTGAGACAGGACATACCTAGGGCTGTTGATGGTGGTGTCTAAGATGCTGTCTGCAAGGTATGAATCCATGTGTATGACAATGTCAGGCTGTTGCTTGATTAGCCTCTGTGACAGCTCACGAATTTTGGCATAAACCCCTAGATGTTAGTGAGGAGGACTTTGCAGGGTTGGCAGGGTCATCAAGCTGTGCAGTATTTCTATTGAGACACAGCCCTTGCCGCTCCCTGGAGCTGGAGAGCACTGTGCTCCCAATGTATATTCCTGCAGTTTGCCTATTGCACCCCATGACTGTCTCCACTCTCTGACTCTTAACTGTGACATCTACAGAGCCCCAGGAGTGTATCTACTCCCTGACTCCTGATTGCAAGCTCCAGACCAAGGACTTTGACTTTCACAGATTTCCCCATAATCCTCATGACTGAAAACCGCACTGCCTCCCTTCCCAACTCCCACCCCACTTCATGAGTCTCCATGTGGCCCATCCCTCTTGTGCCACACTAACAACCCCCGACTTTTCCTATGCCTGAGTCTGCGTGCTCCTCTCCCATTCATACATGTGGTATTCCATTCACCCCCTTGTTTGTCAGTGATTTAGTTTCCCTTGTTGTGCTCCAGTTTCCCACCCCTCGGTCTCCCCTCTGTCTTCCATTGTTCCCCCTCCTCCTCTCTCTCCTTGCATGGCCTTCCTGCTCCTCTACCTTCCATCATGCCCCCTTCCCCTCCTCCAACCCCTTGCAAAGCCTTCCTTCCCCTTTACCAACCCGCGTGTTACCCCGTTTCCCTGCACACACCCCCAGTCCAACCCGCCATGGTCAAAATGCTAGTCTCTGAATTTTTATTATTTATCATGGGATGTGAGCATCACTGACTCAGCCAGCATATTTTGCCCATCCCTAATTGCCCTTGAGAAGGTGGTGGTGAGCTGCCTTCTTGAACTGCTGCAGCCCTGTATGAGTACTGCTGCACAGTGGTATCCTTCTGGGCAATGGTAGTAGCCACCAGGAGCAGACCACCGGTCGCAATGCAGGTCTGTGTCTGAAAGTTGAGCCCTGCCTGAGTACTGCTGCATAGCGGTGTCCCTGTGACTACAGAGGCAGCCATCAGAGACAGACCAACCCTGCAGCCCCAGCAGTGTGGCTTTCCACTGGCTTTGGAACGAGACCAGCGCAGCACTGTGGCATGTAGGCTGTGAATGTTGCACTCACCTCGGAGTCGCAAGCGAAATGAGATCCGACTGGTGCCCGCAACTCTTTATCAAACGTGATTCAGACCTGCTGACGTGAGATTGGAAGGCAGCATGTGATTCCAGCGAGCAGTTGGTTTAATGAGCATTAATGAGGTGGTAAAGAATGCAAATGGTGTTCACACCAGTAGGCAACGGGATACTCGATCCATCATTAATCTGCTCCCACGAGATTCCCCGCTCCCATCCACCACAAAACCCGCCACAAGCAGGATGGGAAAATTCCACTCATCATTTCCTCCTTCATTTCTCAGATCAACAATCCCAACCCGACAGATACAACTTAGATTCATGGGTTGAATTTAAATGCCAGAAAGGAAGTGGTTAAAAAGGCATTGGGAATCCGAGGTTTTCACAATAGAGGCATGAGGCTGAATTTTACACAGTCCTGCTAGTGGGCCTGAAGGCAGGGGCCATGTAAAATCCAAGTGGGGGCATGTTAAATCCAGTGGCTAGCCTTTTTGACATCTACCTGCCTGCCCTCGACCTGTCTGAAAATTAATAGTGGGTGGAGGAGGCGTCGGGCATCCTGCCCTCCCTTAAGCCTTTTGAGACCCAATTAATGGCCATTTAAGGGCCTCATCCTGCCGGCACCGGTATTTACCCGCAGTGAGGGCAGGCCCATGCCATGCAGGAAGACTGACAGCTTTAGCAGGGCAGGCTGGTGTTGGACAAGAGGGAAGGGGGACCTCCTTTGCGGGCTCCTGGGTCTGTCTGAAGCACAACCACCAAAGGTCATTCCCCCCTTCCCCCACTTAATCCTCTCCCCAGCCTATTGAACCCAGCCCTCCAGTCTCCTCCACATCACATCCACCCTCACCCCCTCGCCAAGACCCCCAACCCCGGACTTACCTGGGCTCCTCACCATGATGGAACTGCCTGTAGCCCTAGCAGTTGCCAGTGCTCCTGCAATCAAATTGACTGGCAGCTCTCTAAGGTGACACATCCTTCCATGATGGGGGTGGAAGTCTTCCCTTAAAGCAATTAACTCGCAATTCCTGCATCAATCTTTTAGAGGGGATGGTGGGGAGGGTCAGGAACAATGACACCCCCATAAAATCTAGCCCATAGAGTACAAAAGTGACTGGAGTGCGACTTTGAACAAGAACACTGGGAGTTGGGTGAGTCATACAGGTCTGCAGCACAGAAAAAGGCCCTTCAGCCCATCGAGTCTGCGCCGGTCAAACAAGTATCTAACTATTCTAATCACATTTTCCAGCACTAGGCCCATAGTCTTGTATGCCATGGCATCGCAAGTGCACATCCAAATACTTCTTAAATGTTATGACAGTTTCTGCCTCTACCACCCTTTCAGGCAGTGAGTTCCAGATTCACACCACCCTCTGGGTGAAAAAATTCTTCCTCATATCCCCTCTAAACCTCCTGCCCCTTACTTTAAATCTATGCCCCCTGGTTATTGATCCCTCCACCAAGGGGAAATGTTCCTTCCTTTCTACCCTATCTATGCCCCTCATAATTTTATATACCTCAATCATGCCCCTCCTCAATCTCCTCTGCTCCAGGGAAAATAACCCCAGTCTATCCAATCTCTCCTTATAATTAAAACTCTCCAGCCCAGGCAACATCCTGGTAAATCCCCTCTGCACTCTCTCTAGTGCAATCACATTCTTCCTATAATGTGGATTCCAGAACTGCACACAATACTCTAGCTGTGGCCTAACCAGAGTTTTATACAGTTCCAGCATAACCTCCCTACTCTTATATTCTATGCCTCGGCTAATAAAGGTAAGTATCCCATATGCCTTTGTAACTACCTTAACTACCAGTCCAGCTACCTTAAGGGACCGGTGGACATGCACATCAAGGTCCCTCGGATCCTTGATACTTCCCAGGTCCTACCATTCATCGTGTATTCCCGTGCCTTGTTTGTTCTGCCCAAGTGCATCATCTCACACTTATCCGGATTAAATTCCATTTGCCACTGATCAGCCCATCTGACCAGCCCGTCTATATCCTGCTGTAATCTAAGGCTATCCTCCTCACTATTTACCACCCCACCAATTTTTGTGTCATCCGCAAACTTACTGATCAACCCTCCTACATTCAAGTCGAAATTGTTTATATATACCACAAACAGCAAGGGACCCAACACCGATCCCTGTGGAACCCCACTGCACACAGGCATCCAGTCACAAAAACACCCCTCAACCATCACCCTCTGCTTTCTGTCACTCAGCCAATTCTCGATCCAATTTGCCAAATTGCCTTGGATCCCATGGGCTCTTACCTTCGTTATCAGTCTCCCATGCGGGACCTTATCAAAAGCCTTGCTGAAGTCCAAGTAGACTGCAATGCCCTCATCTACACACCTAGTCACCTCTTCGAAAAATTCAATCAAATTGGTCAGACATGACCTCCCCTTAACAAAACCATACTGACTGTCCTTCGATTAATCCCTGCCTCTCCAATTGTTGATTAATTCTGTCCCTCAGAACTGCTTCCAATAGTTTCCCCACCAGTAAGGTTAGACTGACTGTCCTGTAGTTCCCTGGTTTATCCCTTCCTCCCTTCTTGAATAACTGTACCACATTGGCTGTCCTCCAGTCCTCTGGCACCTCTCCTGTGGCCAGAGAGGTATTGAAAATTATTGCCAGCACCCCTGCTATCCCCTCCCTTGCCTCACTCAACAGCATGGGATACATTTCATCTGGGTCTGGAGATTTATCTACTTTTAAGCCTGTCAGACCACTTAGAACCTCCTCCCTTTCTATGCTAATTTGTTTAATAATGTCACAGTCTTTCTGCCTGATTTCCATACCCACGTTGTCCCTCTCACTTGTGAACACCGACACAAAGTATTCATTTAGAACCCTACCTTCGTCTTCCGGCTCCACACACAAATTACCACTATGGTCCTTAATGGGCCCTACTCTTTCCCTAGTTATCCTCTTACTCTTAACATACTTGTAAAATAACTTTGGATTTTCCTTTGAGTGTGGAATTAGATGAAGGAGGTGCTCTTTTGCTTTTCTGACTTTTTCACCCTGTAGGAATTGGTTCTTACTCTACTACAGGGGAAGAAGCTAGCTGTTTGGTGAGTATTTAATAAGTGGTTAAGGTCTATTCTATCCCTAAGGTTTACTATAGTATAAAAACTGGTGGTAAAGTTAATAAAATATATCAGAAAGGAAAATAACTAAGTGAATAATATAATTAAGTAGTTCATTAAAACACATCAATGATGGTAGGACAGGTGGTGTGTCACAGCTGCAGCATGTGGGCGCTCCTGGATGCCATTTTGATCCAGGGCAAACACATCTGCAGTAAGTGTTTGTGGCCCGAAGTGCTTCAGCTCAGAGTCATTGAGCTGAGGCTCAGCTGCAGACACAATGAAACATCAGGGAGGGGGAAAGTTAGCTGAACACTTTGTACCAGGAGGTGGTTCTGGAGGAGGTACTGATTTGGTCAGAGGTCAGGGTCAGGAGGGTGCAACTGCGAGTGAGGCAAGTAAGGGGACCCAGAGGGCAGAAGAGCAGGAGTCTCAGCATTTGCAATTGTCCAACTTGGTTCAGGTTTCTTTAGCTTGTTTGGATGAGAGACAGGGCTGAAGTGTGAATGAACTGACTGACCATGGCACCATGGTACAGGAAACCAATCAAGTTGTGGGGAGAAAAAAGGAATGTAATATTAGTAGGGGACAGTATAGAGAGGGGAATGACACTGTTCCCTGCAGCAAAGAGCAAGAGTCCAGATGGCTGCGTTGTCTGCCTGGTGCCAGGGGTCGGGACATCTGCTCACATCTAGAGAAGAGGGGAAGGATCCAGTCATCGTGGTCCATGCAGGTACCAAGGACATAGGCAGGACAAGGAAAGAGATTGTGCATCAGTCAGTATGAGGAGATAGGCACCAAATTAAGAACAGGACCTCAAAAGTAAGAATCTCCAGATTATTTCCTGAGCCATGTGCAAATTGACATAGGGCAAGTAAGATTAGAGAAATGAATGCGTGGATTAAAGACTGGTGTTCTAGGAGTGGGTTCCAGTTCATGGGCACTGGCACCAGTACTGGGAAAAGTAGGGGCTGTGCACTGTTGGAACAGCCTACACCTAAACCATGTTGGGACCAGTGTTCTAGCAAGCCACATAACTGGGGAAGTAAAGAGGGTTTTACACTAAATAATGGGAGCAAGGGTAAATTAAAGTGTAGAGGCAAGGCAAGAGAGAAAGGTATTAATATAGGAAATGATAAACAGATGGTGACAGGAAGGGGTAGAGAATACAAATCTAAGACAAAATCAACAAGTAAGGCTAGAGGTTACAAAAATAATAAAATGACAAAACTGAAGCTCTGTATCTGAATGTGCACAGCATTTGAAACAAATCAGATGAACTGAGAGTGCAAACAGAAATAAATAAGTACAATCTGATAGCCAATACAGAGATATGGCTGCAGAATGATATAGATTGGGACCTGAATATTGAAGAGTTCTTGATATATAGGAAGTACAGGAAACTAGGAAAAGGTGGAGGGGTGGCTCTGTTAATGATGATGTTAGCATAATTAGAGAGGGATGACCTAAGTTCAGGAAACCAGGATATAGAAGAGGTTTGGGTAGAGATGAGAAATGATAAAGGCAAGAAGTTACTTGTGGGAGTAGTGTACAGGTGCCCTAACAGTCACCACATGGTAGGATGGAGTATAAAGGAAGAAATAATGGGAGCTTGTCAGAAAGGTACAGCTGTCAGAAAGGTACAACGATAATCATGGGGGATTTTAATCTACATATAAGCTAGAAAAATCAGATGGGCAAAGGTAGACTGGACGAGGAATTCATAGAATGCTTTTGGGAAGTTTCTTAGAACAACATGTTCAGGAGCCAACCAGATATCAGGAACAAACAACATCCCAGAAATAGCTACAGATCAGGAATTGGAAGAGAGGGATGAATTTGGGAAAATTACAATCACCAGGGAAGTAGTACTGAGCAAATTGTTGGAGCTACAAATGTATGGGTCCTGATGAACTTCATCTGAGGGTCTTAAATGAAGTGGCTAGTGAGATAATTGATGTAAATAAAAGCAAAATACTGCAGATGCTGGAAATCTGAAACAAAAACAGAAAATGCTGAAAAAACTCAGCAGGTCTAGCAGCATCTGTGAAGAGAGAAACAGAATGAAGAAGGGTCATACGGATTCGAAACGTTAACTCTGTTTCGCTCTCCGCAGGTACTGCTAGGCCTGCTGAGATAATTGTTGTGTTGGTTTTAATTTTCCAAAATTCGCTAGATTTGGGGAAGGTTCCATTAGATTGGAAAATAGCAGGTGTAACTCCTTTATTCAAAGAGGGAGGGAAACAGAAAGCAAGAAACGATAGACCAATTAGCTTAACATCTGTCAGAGGGAAAATGTTAGAAGCTATAATTAAAGGCGTTATCACAGGGCACTTAGAAAAATTCAAGACAATCAGACAGAGTCAACATGGTTTTGTGAGAGGGAGATCATGTTTAACCAATAATGGAGTTTTTTCGAGAGGTAACGTGCTGTGGATGTACTGCACTTAGGGCGGAATCAACCCAGATTTACACTAAATGCGGTAGCGGGCAGGAAAAGGAACGTGTTACCCGCCGTCTGCAATAGCGGCTTTTCATAACGTATTGTCCCAATCACAGAATCACACAGTGCAGAAGAGGCCCTTCGGCCCATCCAGTCTGCACCGACACGTGAGAAACACCTGACCTACCTACCTAATCCCTTTTACCAGCACTTGGCCCATAGCCTTGAATATTATGACGTGCCAAGTGCTCATCCAGGTACTTTTTAAAGGATGTGAGGCAACCCGCCTCCACCACCCTCCCAGGCAGCGCATTCCAGACCGTCACCACCCTCTGGGTAAAAAAGTTTTTTCTCACATCCCCCCCTAAACTTCCTGCCCCTCATCTTGAACTCATGTCACCTCATGACTGACCCTTCAACTAAGGGGAACAGCTGCTCCCTATCCACCCTGTCCATGCCCCTCATAATCTTGTACATCTCCATCAGGTCGTCCCTCAGTCTTCTCTGCTCCAACGAAAACAACCCAAGTCTATCCAACCTCTCTTCATAATTTAAATGTTTCATCCCAGGCAACATCCTGGTGAATCTCCTCTGCACCCCCTCCAGTGCAATCACATCCTTCCTATAATGTGGCAACCAGAACTGCACATAGTACTCCAGCTGTGGCCTCACCAAGGTTCTATACAACTCCAACATGACCTCCCTACTTTTGTAGTCTATGCTTCGATTGATAAAGGTAAGTGTCCCTTATGCCTTTTTCACCACCCCACTAACATGTCCCTCCGCCTTCAGAGAATCGTGCCTCATTAATCATGCATTTTGGGAAATACCGTTTCGATGGTGGGCTGGTGGGCTCTCATTTGCCCACTACGCTGTCACCTTGCTGCTCCCTCACACTGGGCGCCATATTTAAAGTGCAGATGCGCGCACACCTCTCAGTGCTTCCAGCCCACAACTGCTGCAAAGAAGACATGGCCCTGAAAGGCAAGAAGGCTGCAGCCCCCCCCCACCTCAAGTTTTAGTGACACGTCCCTTGAGCACCTTTTGGACGCCATGGAGGCCCGCCATGATGTCCTCTATCCCCACTCTGGCCGCAGGAGGGGCTGCAACATCACCAACCCAGCATGGGAGGTGGTGGCAGCAGTGGTCAGTGCCAACAGCTGTAAAAGAAGACAGCCACCCTGTGCCAAAAGAGGATGAATGATCTCCTCCGTTCCGCCCGGGTAGGTCACTCTTTTCATCGTTCTCAACTCACACAAACCTATCACACATCCACAGGGCCCTCACTCACTACTGCCAGTTCAAGGGACATCACCATTCACTCTCTCACACACACCTTATTGTCCTAACTATGTCCATGGGACCACTCGTCACCCACACATGATAGGCATACTTATCATCTGGCCTGGCAGGAATCCTACTTACACTCGCGCCATCTGCATTCATGCAGGACAAGCTTGCACACAAGAGAGAGAGGTTGCAGACTGGTGGAGGAATGCCTGAAATCAAAAATAGAGTCATACAGCTAGCCAGCAAAGACCTGGACTGTTCCCGTGCTGATGGCGAGGTCGGTGGTGCTCTGCCAAGTGAGGATCCAGCAATTCAGCATCCATCAGACAACTGTGCTGTGAGTGATGTGTCCTGTTTCACAGGCCACTGCCATGCACTAATTATCTCTCCTTACTTCTGCAGGCACATCTGGGAAACAGCCGAGGGAGTTCATGACGTTGGGCCTCCAATCAAGCCCTGTAGACACCTCGGAAAAAGAATCTGAAGGCACCTCATTGAAGTCCCCTCACAGCGCTCACCCACGCCTTCCACCAACGCAGGGCCACACATCTCGGTGGGACCTCGTTCTAGAGTAGCTTCGGGATCACAATCTGGTGAGCACATCGCACTGCTTGATCCACAACAGGTGGCAGCAAGGACTTCCCAGGTTTCCAGCACCTGGAGGACTTCTGGAGGCCAGAAATCTGCTGAGTCTGAGTCAGATGATGAGCCTCTGGACTCGGTCATAGCTCAGTTGCTGGAGCTGCAAAGGCAAGTTAGGGAACATCAGGCAGGTATGTCTACTGCACTATTCAGATTGTAAAGCACGATGGAGGAGTCCATCTGCCTTCACTCTGAGGTGATAGCGCTGGCATGCCAACTGAGGTCAACACTGGTAGGATGATGGCCACCATGGAGACCTTGGTCCAGGACGTTGGTCTTGCACTGCTGCAGGTGCTGAACTCCATCGCTGATGCCATAGTTGGCCTCCAATAATGTCAATGTGAGAGTGGGGCAGCACAATCTCACTCCAGCCTCCCCTTCTCCTCACGTAGTCAGCCCGGGGCCCCTAGGTACCCATAGGGAGGAGGATCAGCTGGTGCACACCCCAGGGCCATCCACCTAGGTGACTCTGGGAGTGACTGGTCCATCTGAATCCCCTCTTCCTGTGACCTCAGTAGCTCCACAGGCCGAGGAGGGTGTCACTTCCACACAGCAGGGCCCTGAAAGCAGGCCGGGGCCCTCCAGGTCACAGACCTCGAGAGGACGCCCGTCAAGGTCATCACAGGCAGGGTGTTGCAGTCAGCAGGCTGCCCCCGCCTCAACTGTGGATGGCCGGGGAGCACCAAGATGTAGCGGCAGGGTTAGGAAGGTTAAGAAGATGTAACTCTTTTGAGTCAAAACAATAAACTAAGTTAACAAAGACAAGGGAGAAATAGGTTAAGAAGATGTAGTTGCACAGCCTGGGCATGGGTGTTAATCACTTGTACGTAATGTTCACTATTGTAAATAAACTCGCAAGAATGTCTCCCTGCCTATAGTTCCTTGCTCTGATGAGCAGTGTTCTTGTCACTCAGATGTGAAACCTTGGTTCCTGCAAAAGACAAAGGCAGGTGTCTCAATCCAGGGCCTCTTCCCTGTGCTTTGTGCAGCCTTTAGACCAAAATGATGGTCTGGCTTCACACTCACTGGACACATTAGTGATGCCAGCACCTCGATGGTGCTTGTCATTGCTGCCAGAATGTTGTAGACAGGCGACACAGAGTTCCTTCACTCTCTCTGCGTGCTCTCAGCAGGTGGGATCTGGTCAAATCCCAGGTACTCTTGCATCCTGGCTGTCCTGGTCCTGGGCGAAATGCACAAAGCTGTGTGCCTTCACGAAGATGGCATCCGTGACCTCATGCATGCATTTGTGGGTGGAAATTTGTGATATCCCACAGAGGTCACTTGTGGAGCCCTGAAAGGAGCCACTGGCATAAAAGTTGAGAGTTACGGTCACTTTCATGGCCATGGACAATGGATGCCCTCAATGTCCACGTGGTGCCAAATCCTGCACAGCTGGCAGATGTGACTGACCAGTTCCCTGCACATGCGCAGTCTTTGTCAACACTGGTTCTTGGTCATCTGCATGGCTGCCGGAGACCCCAACCAACTCCTCCCCACTCGACCAATTGGCAGCAGCTTTGCCCACTGGACTGCATGCTGTGCTCTCAGCTCAGGCACAGGCATTCTCCCAGCCCGCACTGCAAGGCTGCACTGTTAGTCTGAGCCACGGGGAAGACTGATCTAAACCGGGATGATAACATTGCAAGGGGCTGTGAGCACCTTCACCAGTGACTGTTCCATGGCCAGCTTTAGCAAGGAGTATGTACAACATGCCCAGAAATCCTTCTGTTCTGCAGTCCACTAAAATGCTCATTAGTTTGCATTCTGTGCCTGAGGGGTGAAAAGCTCTGGAGCGCTTTGATGCCTCCCCCACCCAAACCGCCTCAACCGCAGGGCAGCCCATGCTCCCTTCCACCTCCCCTCCCCCACACCCCCGGCGCCTCAACCTTGAAGTCCAACAGGCAACCCAGGCGAGCGCTCCTTAACGTTATTGTGTACTCACCTCCGGGTTCCCTTCAAAGAGCAGCCCACCAAGTGCATGTGTTTTATATGCTATTGTGAAACATGTCAGCGTGAGGCGCACAATCCGGCAGGGTTGGATTCCGGCAGGCTAGGCATATAATGATGTGCAAGATGTATTACAATAAGGCTCCTGACGTCTGATGTCGGGAAACATGGCCCACCATCGGTGGGCTGCTGTGGACGATCACAAACTGGTTTCCTGACATTGTGAAGCTGTTTTTTGGGCTTCTTACTATATTGTCGGCTCACGCCATTGAACACACCCGACGCTAGCGGGCACAGAAAATCCTGACCAGACTCTTCGAATATTTTTAAGGCAGATAGATTATTAATAAGCAAGGAGGCGAAAGGTTCTCGGGGGGAAGTGGGAATGTGGAGTTGAGGTTAAAATCAGATCAGCCATGATCTTATTGAATGGTGGAGTAGGCTCGAGGAACTGAGTGTCCTACTCCTACTCCCAATTTGTGTGTTTGTACATAAAAGCAAGGAAGTTATGGTGAACCTTTATAAAGCACTGGTTTGGCCTCAACTGGAGTAGTGTGTCCAATTCTGGACATTGCACTTTAGGAAGGATGTGGAGGCATGAGAGAGGGTTCAGAAAAAGTTTACCTTAGTTACATGGTTAGATTGATGAAAGTGGGGCTGTTTCCCTTAGGGAAGAGAAGGTTAAGAAGAGATCATGAGGGGTCTTGACAGGGAAAAACTGTTCCATTTGGCAGAAGGTTCAAGGACCAGAGGACATCAGTTGAAGGTGATTGATAAAAGAAGCAGAGTTGACATGCTAAAAAGCTTCTTTAATGCAGTGTAGGGTCACGATCTGGAATGAACTGCCTCAGAGAATGGTAGAGAAAAATTCAATTATGACTTTCAAAAGAGAATTGGATCATTATCTGAAGAGAAAAAAACTTGCAAGACTACAGAGGAACGACAGGGGAGCAGGACTAGCTGAGTAGCTCTGACAGGGAGCAAGCACAGTTATAATTGGCCTCCTGTAATTCTATGCTTAGTGTCACACTTCCACTTTTTTGTCTATAAGCCTGTAAATTCCTCATCCTCAAGTACCTGTCCAACTTCCTTATAAAAATAATTTTCAAAGTAGAGCATTCCACACTCTGACTATGCTCTGCGTGATAAACATTTCTCCTCATCTCTCCTCTAGCTGTTTTGACAATGATTTTAAATCTATGCCCTTTCATTATTGATCCACTCGCAGTCAGCAATACACTCACTTGTCAAAACAGATTCCCTGCTGAGCTAATGTTTTGATTGGTCTGGGCTCTCAGTTAAGCATGTGTAATGAGGGCAGGTGGAAACCCAGATGACCAGACATTCCGGCAGTAGTACTGAAGACTTGTGCTCCAGAACTAGCCATGCCCTAGCCAAGCTGTTCTAGCACAGCTACATCTATCTGACAATGTGGAAAATTGTCCAGGTATGCCTTGTTTGCAAAAAGCAGGACAGATCCAACTCACCAATTACTGCCCCATCAGTCTACTCTCGATCATCAGCAAAGTGATGGAAGGAGTTGTTGACAGTGTTATCAAGTGGCAGTTATTCAGAAATAACCTACTCACTGATGCCCAGTTTGGGTTCCACTAGGGCCACTCAGTTCATGACCCCATTATAGCCTTGGTCCAAACATGAACACAAGAGCTGAACTCCAGAGGTGAGATGAGAGTGACTGCCCTTGATATCAAGACAGTATTTGACCAAGTGTGGCATCAAGGAGCCCTAGCAAAACTGGAGTCAATGTGGATTGGGAGAAAACTCTGCACTAGTTGAAGTCATTCCCAGCACGATGGAAGATGGTTGTAGTTGTTGAGAGACAATCATCTCAGTTCCAGGACATCAATGCAGAAGTTCCTCAGGCTGGTATCCTAGGCCCAACCATCTTCAGCTGCTTCATCAATGACCTTCCTCCATCGTAAGGTCAGAAGTGGGGATGTTCGCTGATGATTGCACAATCTTTTGTACCATTTGTGACTCCTCAAATACTGTAGCAGTCTATGTTCATGTGCAGCAAGACCCGGGCAACTTTCAGGCTTGGGCCAATAAATGACAAGGAGCATTCATGCCACTCAAGTGCCAGGCAATGATCATCTCCAACAAGAGACAACCTAACCATCATCCCTTGACATTCAATGAATTACCATCACTGAATACCCCACCATCAACATCCTGATGGTTACCATTGAGCAGGGACTTAACTAGACTGGCCATATAAATATGGCTACAAGTGCCAAGAATGCAGAATAAGGCTTGGCTGAGGGCCCAGAATTCCATTAGAGCGCTGGAATGGATGTGTCTCAGGAAAACATTGTTTAATTGACAGCTCTGGCTCTCTGATCTCTTCTGTCAATTACACAATGTTTATTTACACAAGATAAAGAGGTTTTAAACGCTTGCAGTTTCTGCTATTGATACTTTAAAGGCTCTGGATTATTGACCCTTGTATTGGCCTGCAGTAAAAGGACTTTTTTTTTAGAAAGTGGAAAGTTGTCAATGAATTACTTTTTTTTAAAGCTGTTTTTTTTACACATTCTGTTGTCACTTTAGGGTTCATTGTTTCTATACAGTGTATAGTGGGTGAATGGGCATTGATGTGCCATAACTTGGTATGGAGGGCATGAGGGGCCATAGGGGATGGGTGAGAGGGCATGAAGTGGCATGGATAGGACATGTGACTGTGTGGAGGGTGAGGAGGTGAAAGGGGTGAGGACCAAAGGGCCTTACTTATTTCATTATAACTGGGTTAAAGTCCCACAGCACCGAGGCGACCTTTTAAGTAGCCTGCTGCAGCATTCAGCAGCCCCGTGACTGCCTCCAAACTTCTTCCCAGGTTGGTTGGCCCTACTGCAGCCCGCATCACCACCCCACGGAATGAAAGTCCCATCTTTCTTGGCACTTCCTTCCGAGGCGGGTCGAATCCAATCGTTTGAAACAGTGGAAATTATTTGCATTATCCCTGGATTAGAAAGAAGGAAAGACAAGAGGGGACTTTTTTATTGTGGGACCACTACCAAAACCAGGGCACTGACTTTGGTAATTTGATGCTGCCACAGCCTCAACCTATTTTAACGAATAACAGCAGAATCCCAGTCATAATTCCATGCTTCAGTGGAAGGTTCCACTACTGAGAAGAAAACAGTCCTGTTACATCCAAGGTCAGAGCTAAAGGAAGCAAAAGTCCCCTCAAGGTGCATTCAAAATTTTCAACTGATTTTGAACAAACTCAGTGCAAGAGGACAGGCAGCTTGAGGAGCTGGGAAAGTTAAACAGAACTCCTGGCTTTGAGGCATAAAAATCAATCAACCTGCCTCACTCCACCTACAGACACCTTCCGCCTCGGCATCCCTGCCTCACACCTCACCACAAGGAATAAAGTACAATCTAAATGAAAGATGGCATCATCCTGGCTTGGGAGCAGCTTTCCACTTTGTAAAGCCATGTGACAAAGCTGCATAATCTGTCCATTTTTTACAATAGTCATTCCAGCACAAGAATTATCCCCCATAAATTTACAACCGTACTTGAGCAATCTTTAAATCATTCACATGCTTTTGATGCTTTTTGGTTGCAAAAGTAAGAGAAATGTTTCCTCATAAGGCAACAACTCAAATTTTAAATTAAAAGTTGACTCTTCAAAAAAGCCTAATTTGTAGTTTACAAACTAAGTTCCATGGCCCAATTGTGGAACAGAATTTCTAGAGGACTGATCTCAATCTCCACTGTTACCATGGCAGAAAAAACAGAGAAAAGATGTTAGCTTTCCATTTCAAAACTGCTGTTGTTATCCTTCCTCAAAGCAGCCTGCAGTGCTCAAAGTTAACCTGTCTCCTGACTCATAGCTGCATTAATAATTGTAAACATATATATATGATATATATATATATCTATATATATTCATGCTTTATAATTTCTTAATTATATATACCAATACAATATACCTTAATATGAGGTAATGCTCTTCCTTCTGGGTCAGAATTATGGATTCAAGACCCATCTTGTGGTTTGAGCTCATAAGCTCTATACTGACATTCCTGGGGCAATAGATTTATGCAACACCTAATCACATTAAAACATTTCTGAGTTTTATGTTCACAGAAAGTTTGTCATTAAGATGAGATGCTTAATCAAGTTTTCATGTGCTTCTTTGACTGGTTTAAGTGGACACTAAAGATTCCACATTGAAGAATAACTGACAGTTCTCCCAGTGTGTTGTTGAACATCTTTTTCTCTATCAGTTCCACTATTCCTGATGCACAATGAGTACTTTATTCTCCAACATAATGGCTGCATCTTAAAAGTGACTCATTGCATGAAGCATTTTGTGATATTGTTTTAGGTAAATCTAAGCATCAGCATATCAAGAAAAAAACAATTTCATTACAATCTGCCTCACTCCTAAATTAAAACGAATGTACATAGGTATACATATTACAGAAATGGTGTGCCTTACTTCACTCCAATTACCCACAGTCCAGTTTGAGGGGCAAGGGATATCTCTTTTGCATGTCATTTGAGTCCTTGGCTTGAGAAGTTGATTGCACTCTGAACTGGGAAGTGCTTGCTCATCTGTTCCCACCGTTCGAACACAGAGAGCTGTACGTTTCTTAATACCTGAGTCGCCACATGTCGTTGAGCATTTCTGCCATTCACCAGTCCACCACCTGTAAAAGAAAAAGGCATCAAAGCCAGGTTTTGATGGAAGAAACCTTTTTCAAATGTTCATGCATCCACTTAATCAGCGGTAAGAGAAAGCTTGTTCTTTATTAATTCTGAACTTGTAAAACTGACAAGAACTTGAAACACCACTTTTTGTTCATCATCCGTTCTTTCTCGGTAAAACCATTTCCGAGACTTTCAACCAGATAAGGTGGGTTTAAAATATGTTTATTTAGAAGATTACATGCTTAGAATATCTAAATGCCTGCAGCAACTGGGGCAGAATAATATCAATGAAATTTGCAGAGACATAAGACTGGGTTTTACGCTCTCCCGCCAGTGGGCTTGATGGTGGAGGGGGTTGTTAAATCTAGTGGGCAGGTTGCCCACCACCTACCCCCTCAGCCCTCCCCCCACTGCAACTAAACCAGTGGTGGGGATGGTGTCAGGTGGCCTGCCTGCCAGTGGACCAATTAAGGCCCTTAAGTGGGCAATTACTTAAGGTCCTCATCTAGCCGCTAGAGTTTTAACCTGCAGTAGGAGAAACCCACACCAAGTGGCCAGATGGTGGGCTGGAGGTGGGGGTGTGGGGTTTGAGGGCTCCTTCATTATTCTATCACTTTATATCTAATCTTGTTCCCATGATATGGTTCATGAGGAGAGATTTCTTATTTATATGTGGTTTCATATAACAGGTAATCTCTCTAATGCTGTATATTTTCACAGCTAAAGTTCTCAGTAGATGTCGGGAATCTTGCATTCAGTATAATAATGAAGACCTGATCCAAATGTAAATGTCTCCTGGATACTTTTGCATGTGATTAGCCCCAACATTTGATTTAATGCTTTCATTACTTCTCATTCAATCTGTGACCCTTTTGCAAATGCCTGCAGCTGACCTTTTTAATTTAATCCCTTCCCTATTTCCTCATTACATCCTCCATGATTTCTATTCTTATCATTTGATTAAGCTGCCTGAATAGCATAAATGTGTATGGCAAGTTATGTACAGTCAGAGAGCTCAACAGTACAGACAAGACATAAAGGTAATTGTTATGAATTGATACTGGTACAGATTGGGTGTGCATATTGGGAATTTGGTCTCCAGTAGGCTCAAGGCACATGGAGAATTTTCAGTCTAGTAAAATGATTAACTTGAGACATTTCTCCAGGAGCTTCTGTTTGTCTCTGGTAGAGTTACAGTCAGAGACCAGTAGGGCTATTGTGAAATTTCAGAGACGTGTAATCAATTTGCTGTATTGACATTATGCTACTGTTAACTCTTCCAATAAACCTAATTTGTAGTTTATAAACTAAGCTCCATGGCCTAACAGTGAGTTAGAATTTCTACAGGGATGCTCTCAATCTCCACTGTTACCAGGGCAGAAGCACCAGAGAAAAGTTGTTAGCTTTCCATCTCAAAACTGCTGCTGTTATTATCCTTCCTCAAAAATGCCCATCCTCATTCTCTCTGACCTTGTGAAATCACAAATCACATCCTGTAAAACACTGACCATCACACCCTGATCCATTTCATCCTTCTGAACCTCCCTGCTGTCTTTCACACTGCCAATTACACCATCTGCCTCTGATACCTCTCCTCTGTTGTTCTATTCAGTGAGTTTGGCCTTGTTTAGTTCCACTCTTAACCATCTAAGTTCCTGGGACAATACCTCTGAATTCTACTAAGAATCTATGTTTAGCAACCACCAGCTGCCCCCTCCCCACACTGCCCCCCACCCCCTAACCCTGCAACCCCTCCACCCTCTTATTCCTTATATGCAGACTGCCCACCGGTGACATCTCCAAAGAAATAAGTCAGTATTTAATGGAGGCAACAAGGCCTTACCTGCCAGTTGGAGGGTCGTCAAGAGCCCCGGGTGGCCTATTTTCGGAAGGACAGCTGAATTAAGTGCCAATCAGGCACATAACTGGGTAGAAGTGGGCCTTTCCCAGGACCATGGACTCTGGAGACAGAAGTGCCACACGCGAGAACTGTTGACCCCAATAGGGGGCCAGCAGCACTTCACTGCTTGGCAGCACCACCTGATAGCAGTGGTTGCTACCAGTACTACACCTACCCGAGGCTGACGATTGAGAATGGTAATGAATGCCTTTGAACGAGGGTCCCCTCTCCTGGGAGCCCACAAGCAGCCTTGCATGGGTTGGCTTTACAGGCTTCCCACAAGGCGAGTTCCCTGCCTGCCAGTAGGGGCCTCAATTTGCAGTGTAGCGGAAAGGTGACACCTGCCACCCTCCAGCCCAACTGAATGCCTCCCTGCACCAAACTCGCCATGGGGAAGGGCATTAAATTCCGCTGACAGGATGAGCATCCATATCTATGCTGATGCCCATATCATCATCTCTCTTAATTTGGTGCTCTTGGAACCTGCCCATTTTTCTGCCGTTGCCAGGTCTCCCTGCCCTCTGTACCCTAGTCAAAGTTTGAACAGCTAACTACTGATCACACAAAACAATGGCCTGAATTTTACCCTTAGTGGGCATGCGCGATCAGCAGGCCGGGGAGTGGTTGGAAAATGGACCTCTGACCGCGATCGGCCCCCGACCATGATGCCACGCTGGCTGGCCAATTAAGGGGCAGCCAGCGTGAAATGTGTGCTGAAAAGTTCACCGCTGCCGGGGTGGGGGCGGGAAGAGGGCGGGTGATGGTGTTTCCGCAGTGCGGGAGAGCGCTGCGAGAAAGCTCCCTGAAGGCAGGAGACAACTGTGCCATTAATAAGCTTAATTGCCCTCTTAATTGTCGGTGGGCGCGCTTCTGACTCTTGCGCGTGCCTGACGTGCAAAATATTGCACAAGTGTGCGATGACGTTGGGACGCACGCCTGGCATCTTCTTGCACAACTATAAACCCCACCCCTGGTCGTGCCTGCGGGATGTAAAGTTCAGCCCATTATGTACTGATAGACACTTGGAAAAGTAAAATACCAACAGGTATCTGTGAATTTCATTACTGCATTTAAAACAAAAAACTTTTACCCCTGTTAGGGACAGAAAAGTAGAAGAATATCTAATATACATGTGTGTTCTTTATCATGTTGCAATGTCTTTGATTTTAAATCTGCTATGAAGCTTGGAATGACTTCAGAAGGGAAAGTCACTATTCAAATATCAGAGCATAGTGTTTTCCTTCATAACATCCAAGACTATGATAATAAAAGGTCACAACCTGAAAAGGCTGCAAGAATAGAAATGCAGTTTACTATTTAAATGGAGAGAACTTGGTGGTGCAGAGGGATCTGAGTGTCCTAGTACATGAATCACAGAAAGTGAGTATGCAGGTACAGCAAGTGATTAGGAAGGTAAATGGAATGTTGTTGTTTATTGCAAGAGGAATGGATTATAAAAGTAGGGGAGTTTTACTGCATCTGTACAGGGCCTTGGTGAAACCACATTGCCTTATTTATATAAAGATATAATAAGTAGTTCAGGGAAGGTTGACTGGACTTATTCCTGGGATGAAGGGGTTGTCTTATGAAGAAAGGTTGAACAGGTTGGGTGTATACCTATTGGAGTTTAGAAGAATGAGAGGTGATCTTATTGAAACAAAGATGATCCTGTGGGGATTTGATGGGATAGATACCCGGAGGATGCTTCCTCTCTTAAAACTATGAGGTTTCCATTTTAAGACAGATGAAGAGAATTTTTTTTCTTCCAAAAGGTTGTTGGTATGTGGAATTCTCTTCCCCAGAAAGTAGTGGAGGCTGGGTCTTAGAATTTATTCAAGGCAGAGTTAGACAGATTTTTGTTAAGCAAGGGAGTCAAGGGTTATGAGGGGGCCAGGCAAGAAAGTGGAGCAGAGACCACAACCAGGTCAGCCATGATCTTATTGAATGGTGGAGTAGGCTCGAAGAGCCAAACAGCCTCCTTCTACGTTCCTATGGGGAGAATTTCCCCCACGTCGAGCGCGCTGAGGGGAGTGGGCACAGACGGGTGCGGACCTGATCACCGCCTGCGATTGGGTCTGCACCACCATTTTACATGGGCAGGCCAATTAAGGCCTGCCCAGCATATTTCTCGACTCCTGAGGATAGCGGGAGTGGCAGGGCGGCGGCGGGCGTGCAAAGACCGCCGGGTCCAATGGCGACCCTGTTTAAATGAAGGCCTGGCAGCCTTTGCAAGGCTGCTCACAATGGCCGGGAGAAGAGCACAGCAGACGGCTACTGTGCATCATCCAAGTCCAGAGGGTAGGCCAGCAGGGCAGGCCAGGCCGGAAGATAGGCCAGCGGGGCAGGCCAGGCTGGAAGGTAGGCCAGCAGGGCAGTGTGCCCCTCGGTTCTCAGATGAGTGCCGAGCTGCTCTCCTGGAGGAGATGGCAGCGTGGCGGGAGGTCCTGATTCCGAGGGATGGGAGGTGGAGGCTTCCCCACCTGACCAAACATGCGTGGGAGGAGGTGGCCGAGAGTGGAGAGTGTGAGCTCCCATGATGTGGTGCGGCACACATGTGTCCAGTGCCGTAAAAAATTCAACGGCCTCCTGTGCTCGGGAAGGGTGAGTACCATGTTGGCTGAGGTCACTTAATGCAGCCGTCACCCTTTCCCCCCACCCCCTCTGCACCACTCCCCACCCCACCCCCTCCCCCCAGCAATCCCTCCCCACCCCCCGCCCCCCGTCAACACTGAGCACAGTAACGGCACTGAATCCTTCGCGACATGTATCCCTCACCGGGTGTGCCAGCAGACATTGCCCATGCCTAGTTCACCCTGAGAGGGTTGAGCTAGGATGTGTTCTGCACCCGCAGCATGTGTGACACTGACACCCAGAGTATAGAATGGGGGGAAACTCAAGGATCTGCACCTAGGCGCAGTGCTGGTACTGGGAAGCATGTCAAAGTCAGGGTGCTAACATGCTGGGAGGGGAGCTTCCAGTTGGCGGGGCACCAATCCATCTGCTGGTCTTTGCGTTCCACGTGCTTGTGCCTCCTCGCTTAGCAAAGTTACACCTTGTGGTGCCACATGTGAAGGAGGCAACATTTGGGAAAGGCGGTGGGGGGGTCAGTCCTGGCTTCTTTGCGTGAGTGTGCAGCAGCTGCGGGGTGACGGAGTACTGGAGTCCTGCAATGTCCCACTCTGGTTAGGTTGGCAGGGATGCGATGGGAATCCAGGTACAGTCTAGACTAATCAATACCCTTCTCTCCTTTTCAGGAGAAGACTGCGCACAATCCCGCAGAGCAGATGTGGACTGGCGGAGGCCAGGCCCAGTTGGCGATCCTGATACCTTACGAGCAACAGGCCATGGATCTAGAGAGGCGCCATGCCCCCAGGTCCACTGGTAGCTGTGAGGCTGCGGTGCCACGGGGAGGTATGTTTGGCAAGCACTCAGGTCACCTCATGTGTCCCAAAAGCCATGGCACTGCTGAATGCTCAGTGATTGATGTTAGCAACATGGGTTGATCATTGATTATTGAAGGATGAATGCATAATGATCCGGGGGACAGGGATGCAAATTGACATTGTCTGCACTGTAACTAATCAAATGTCCTTGTTCTTTCTTTCAGCATCACCAGAGCAGAGCCGGGAGGAGGAGGCAGAGGGGCCACCTCTCACCCTTGAGGGCCCAGAGGAAATCAACTCACCAGCGTCACACCATCTCTGCCAGGCAGGCACCAGCGCAGATACTAGCACCTCGGTGGGAATTAGATCTTCGGTTAGTGTCCCGGGGCACGGCGGTGAGGGCACTTTACACTCGCTTGAGGTGCGGGCAGAGACAGAGTGCCCAGGGCAGCGGCAGTCAGAGGACTGCTGGGGACCAGGCACATGCTCGGTTGGTAGCTGATGATTTGCCTCTGGAGTCGCCTGTGAGGCAGCAAACGCTGGAAGTGCAGCAGGGTGTGCGGGACAATCTGGCAGAGATACATGAGGTTATGCGTAGCATGGTCTCCGTGCTTGAGGAGTCCATGCGGAGCATCACCGATGCATTGAGCCTCATAGCTGAGTGCCATGCTTCCTCCATGGAGAGAGTGGTGACTCTCGTGGAGAGGCTCCTCCAGGGGATCAATCAGGGCCTCCTGGGGTTGCACTCGGACTTGCAAGTCCTCACAGAGGCATTGACCTCAGCTGGTCAGTGCGTGTGGGAGATGGTTTGGGCACCAAGTATCCTAGCTCGATGCCCATCCTTCTACAGTGAGCAGGGAGGTCCAAAGCTGCCTGACGTCTCTGTGGGCTCCAGATAAGGGCAGCAGCTCCTCCGCTCCTCTGCCACTGACCATGGCATCCGATGAGGCTGTGGCGACTGGGGAGATGCCAGTTGTGGAACTGGCCGCTCCCTCCCAGGCAGTGCCATCAAAGACTCCACGGGCCAGAGGACATCCACCAAGGTCATCGAGGCCAACAGGACAGCACAGTGAGCAGGCTGCCTCAGACGCCAGTGCCAGGGAGGGGACAGCACCTAGACATTGCACCCATAAGCTTAAATTTAAGGCACCTTAGGCACACCAGGGGTTTCTCACTGGTGCTTTTATGTTGGGCCATAGTAGTTTATTGAAGACTTGGTGTGATGTGCAACACTTTTTTTGATTTATGAAGTTACATTTTTTCTCTCAATAAGTTTTGACATGTTGCCATGCCTCAGGGTGATTCCTTACTTCTGTAAGTGGACAGGGATCCATGATGTTATGAGTGAGTCATTTGACAATGAGCTTTATTGACAAGGGCCTTAGTTAATGTTAGTATCCAGGCAGATTTAGCACTCAGGTATCAAGTATGGAGCCTGCAGCCCTGGCGTGTGTTGAAGGTCCATCTGTGGTGGGCTAGCTGAAGGTTCTTTGGATTAAAGCCTCCCAGGTGTCTCTGCGTCCCTGGAGTGTGCCCGGGTCAGTGTCTACCCCCTCAGCGTTCTCCTGTGCGTGCTCATCCTCGGACTCACTGCTGGACTCATCGTGCGCATCTGGAACAACTGTGTCTATGTCTTCCTCGTCCACTGCATCGCCCCTTTCTAGCGCCAGATTGTGGAGAGCGCAGCATGCAACCACTATCACATGACACATGATCTGGGGGGTACTGGAGTGCGCTCCCTGAGCGGTCCAGGCATCAGAAGTACATCTTGAGAAGACCGATGGCTCTCTACACCCTTGTGGAGGCGTGGCTCCTATTGTAGCGCTGCTCAGCCTCTGTTCTTGGATGGCTGAGAGGCGTCATGAGCCACCTTTTGAGGGGATAGCCCTTGTCACCCAGCAGCCGTCTATCCAGTCGGGCTGGAGCACTGAAGAGCCTCGGCACCTGGGAGTATCTGAATATGTAAGTGTTGTGGGAGCTGCCTGGGTACCTTGCACAGACTCGCAGAACTGCAGCTTGTGATCACACACTATCTGCACGTTCATGGAGTGGAAGCCCTTCCTGTTGACGAAGGCACCGGGCTCACCTGCTGACGCCTTGACGGCCACCTGTGTGCAGTCTATAGCACCCTGGACACGGGGGAAGCCAGCAATGGCTGCGTAGCCTCTGGCTCACTCTGTCTAGCTGGCCTCGTCCCAGCGGTAGTAGATGAAAGTCAATGCATGTCTGTCACCTGCTTGACACAAGTGTGGACAGCTGATTGGGAGACTCCGCAAAGATCACCCACCGACCCCTAGAAAGAACCGGAGGCATAGAAGTTTAGGGTAGCTGTGACCTTTAGTGCCAATGGCATGGGGTGCCCCACACAGTTTGCGGAGATCTCAGGGCCTATCATCTGACAAATGGAGGTGATTGTCTCCTTTGAGAGATGGAGCCTCCTTTGGCACTGCACCTCAGGCATATTGAGGTAGCTGCTTCGCCGCCTGTAAACCCTGGCAGCAGGATAGTGACGTCTTCTGCGGTCCCTTCCGCCTTGCACTTCCTGTTGGCCCTGCGCCCTTTGTGCCTGCGCCTCTCTTCCCAAAGATGGCTCCCCTGGAGGCTGATTGTGGACTCCTGGCCTCCTCCCCCTCCTGGCCCTCCCTTCCTCCTCAGAGGAGGTGCCTCCAGTGGAGAGCACAACTCCCATTCCCAGGCTATGGGAAGGCTTCCTGAAAGCTGCAGGCTCCAAAAATGTTCTTTACTGTACAGTCCTGACCTGAAGGCTTTCACTCCTGTCCAAGCAGCTGGTATGAGTTTTGAAGCATTCCTGCTCACACAGGCAAGTATAAGTGACTTTTACACTTAAATACTTGTCAGATAACATTGCGACCCCACTCACCCCTCTTATTCCGCCCGTGGATGAGATTTATACAAATGTCTCCTACCTGCCTGCCCATTGCGCCCGTGGAACATCCTGAAGATCGCATGGGCCCCGAAAAATTGCAGTCAATTGCTGCCTCAAGGGCCTTAAGTACCTGATTAATTAATGCGGGTGTGCATCCGAGAACATTGCGTGCACGCCCACCTAAATATCGCGAGGGCGCACGGTGACATCGGGACGCTTGCCCGACGTCACCACGCGTAATTTTACACATCGGCTTGCGGGGCCTGCCCCCGCACGCCAACAGAAACTCTGTTTCTTGCTCCTCAGTTTTGCAGACTTGCTGAATATTTCCAGAATTTTCTGCTATTATTTCAGGAATTCTCTCTTCTGACTTTGATTTAGCTGCCTTGTTGCTGACTTGAAGTTGAAGATAACCGACCAGGAGAGGTGCAAGGCAAAACTATTTAAAATCAGAAACAGGAGCCAGATGGGAAAGTTTTCAATTAAATAATACAGTATTGGAGAAACTGAGTGGAATATTTAGTAGCAAATGCTGATAGGAATTTGCTGGCTATATTGAAGAAAGAAGCTGAGATAAAATATATTTGTTAATACGTGCTGAGATGAAGAAGAATTTTGGTCAACAAGAACTTTTTTGGTTGAGATATTCCCCATGGGTTATCCCTGTGCAGGAGGGGTGGAAATTTGGGCCTCCCCAGGGGCAGGTTAATTTGTATGTTTAACGGGCTCCAACTTTGCTGCTGCCTACACTGGAGAACCTGCCATGATGGATTGGCAAGGCCAGAAATTGTTCGTTGCTGCAGGGCCTATTAAAGGGACACTTAGTGCAACCTGCAACCGATTGCAGGTTTTTTTTTGTCTGTGCATCCAGCAGGGTAACATGGTGGTAATATCAATGTGACGGATGACATTATTCTGTTGTTAAAACCTCATTAATATACAGGGAGACACTTCTGGCATTCATTGGATGTGACACTGAAAGATGGAAATAAGCACGAAAAGTATTTGTTACCCAACAGGGTTCCTGATGATTATTCTGCCCTAAATCCACCACTAACCCAGTGAATATACAGTGGAAAATAATAGTGTTTCAGTTTATGGTACAATTTTAAGGCTGAACAGATGGGCCCTTGTATATGAGTGTGGAAGATATACAATTATGTGTATTGCATGCACAATTGGTAATGAATCTGATATTACCTGGCAGGGCAATCCTGTTCATTGCATTTCTGTTGCCTGTCATCAGGGCGATTTCTTGCATCACAAAACCTGTCTTCCACGACTCTGGGTGTTTTTTCCACACATCGGATGATCTGACGCTGAACTCCTAAAGTAGCAATAAATACAATCTGCATTAAAAATTCACTCCCTCCACCACCGACGCACAGTGGCAGCAGTATGTACCATCTACAAGATGCACTGCAGTAGCTCAGCAAGGATCCTTCGACAGCCCCTTCCAAACCTGCGACCTCTGTCACCTAGAGGGACAGGGGCAGCAGATGCATGGGAACACCACCAGCTGCAAGTTCCCCTCCAAGCTGCACACCATCCTGACTTGGAAATATATCACTGTTTCTTTACTGTCATTCTGTCAAATTTCTGGAACTCACTTCTTAACAGCACTGTGGATGTATGTGCACCATATGGACTGCAGCGAGTCAAGAAGGCAGCTCACCACCAACTTCTCAAGGGCAATTCACAGAATCACAAGATTTTTATGGCACAGAAGGAGGCCATTTGGCCCATCGTGTCTGCACCAGCTCATGAATGAGCAACTCACCTAGTGCCATTTCCTCCTTCTCCCCATAACCCTGCACATTTTTCCTTTTCAGATTAGAAGTCTAATTTCCTTTTGAATGCTTCAACTGAACTTGCCTCTACCACACTCACAGGCAGTGCATTCCAAATCACAACCACTTGCTGCATAAAAAAAGTTTCTCCTCGTATTACTTTCGCTTCTTTTACTAATTACTTTAAATCTGTGCCTTCTCATTCTCGATCCTTTCACGAGTGGGAAAAATTTCTCCCTATCAACTCTGTTCAGGCACCTCATGACTTTGAATGGCGCTATCAAACCTCCTCTCAACCTTCTTTTCTCTAAGGAAAACAGTCTTAACTTTTCCAATCTATCTTCATTACTGAAGTTGCTCATCCCTGTATCCATTCTCGTGAATCTTTTCTGCACCCTCTGTAATGCTTTCACATCCTTCCTCAAATGCAGCACACAGAACTGGACACAATATTCCAGCTGAGGCTGAACAAGTGACTTATACAAATACAACATAACTTCCTTACTCTTGTACTCTATGCTCCTATTAATAAAGCCCAGGATACTGTAGGCTTTATTAACGGCTCTCTCAACCTGTTCTGCCACCTTTAATGATTTATATACACCCATGTGTATATACCTACATCGCGCCCAAATTATCTCTTCTTTGAAGATACCCCAGCAGGTATGGACAATTAATGCTGACCTTGCCAGCAACACCCACATCCCGTGAATAAATAAATTAAGAAATACTATGGAAAAATTTAGCAATTAACATTTTGCTACTTTTGCAGCATACTAATTTAAGCTATCATTTCATAGTAATTTTGTCGTAGGCACACTAGTTTGAGCTAGGGAATTTTGTTTGGTGTACAGAGCACTTTCCCATGGCTTTACTGCTCTTTCTTTATTTACACCTCTGCTCCTGCACCCACTTTAGAGTTGTGCCCTATATTTTATGTTCCATGTTCTTCCTACCAAAATGAATCACCTCACACTTCTCTGCATTGAGCTTCACCTGCCACCTGTCCGCCCATTCCACCAAGTTGCCTATGTTCCTTTGAGGTTCTACACTACACAGTTCACCATGCTTCCAAGGACCACCTGCAAACTTTGAAATTGTACACCAAGGTCTAGGTCATTAATATGTATCAGAAAAAGCAAGGGTCCCAACACTGATCACTGGGAACTCCACTACAAACCTTCCTCGAGCAGGAAAAACATCCATTAACCACTACACTCTGTTTCCTGTCACTGAGCCAATTCTGTATCCATGTTGCTATTATCCCTTTTATTCCATGAGCTATATCTTTGCTTACAAGTCTGTTGTGCAGCACTGTATCAAACACCTTTTGGAAGTCCATGTACACCACATCAATAACATTGTCCTCATCAACCCTCTCTGCTGCCTTTTAAAAAACTCCAGCAAGTTAATTAAACATGATTTTTCCTTATGAAATCCATGCTGGCCTTACTTAATTAACCTGCATTTGTCCTTGTGACTATTGATTCTGTCTAGAATTATTGTTTCTAAAGTTACCCCACCACCGAAGTTAATCTGACTGGCGTATAGTTGTTTGGCTTATCTTTACATCCTTTTTTAAACAAAATGTGAGATTTGCAATTCTCCAGTCCTATGGGCCACCCCTGAGTCTAAGGAAGACTGAAAAATTATGGCCAGTGTCTCTGCAATTTCCCTTTCACTTCCTTCAGTATCCTTGGACGTATCTCATCTGGTTCCAGTGCCTTGTCAATTTAATTATACATAACCTATGCAATACCTCCTCCTTTTCAATTTTATATCTATTTAGTGTCTCAATTATCTCATATTTTTCCATGGCCTGGCTAGCATATTCTTCCTTTGTAAAGACAGATGTTAAAATATTCATTTAGTACCTCAGCTATGCCCTCTGGCTCCATGTGTAAATTCACTTTTTGGTCCCTAATAAGCCCTAATCCTCCTTTAACCATCTGTTTACTATTGATATGCCTATATAAGACTTTGAGATTCCCTTTTAACGTTAGCAGCCGATCTCTTTTCATACTCCTTCTTTGCTTCTTCACTCCTTCTCTGAACCTTCTGTATTCAGCTTCGTTTTCAATTGTAGTTTCTACCTGATACCTGTCATAAACACACTTTCGCTACTTTTATCTTAATTTTGATCTCCTTTGTCATCCAGGGAGCTCTGGGTTTGTTTGCCCTACCTTTCCCTTACGTGGGAATATACCTTGATTGTGCCCGAATCATCTCTTCTTTGAAGATACCCCAGCAGGGATGGACAATTAATGCTGACCATGCCAGCAACACCCACATCCCGTGAACAAATAAATTTTTAAAAATTATGGAAAAATTTAGCAATTAATACTTTGCAACTTTTGCAGCACACTAATTTATATCCTTATTTCCTAAAAATTTTGTTGTAGGCACACTGGTTTGAGCTAGGGAAATTTGTTTGGTGCACAGAGCACTTTCCCATGGCTTTACTGCTCTTCCGTTATTTACATCATGCTATTTGCTTCATCTACTGGGACTGCCATGTCCAGGATTTTCTACACAGCATCAGAAAATTGCTGTTGTAGCTTCCAAAATGTTGCTGGACTCACCAGTGCGGTTAAACTCTGAAATTGGTCATTTTCCAGTGTTTTTTCTAATAAGCTAGATAGGATTCTGCTAATGCCCAGGCAAAGTTGTTTAAATGATAGCAGCCAGCGCTAAAGTTAAATTCCCAAAAAATGAATAAAAATCCAAGACAAATTAAGGAGAATCTAGATGAATTCATGAGGGAGAAAGCAGGATATGCTTATGTGGTTAAATGAAGAGTGGGTGGAAGGAGCTTTGTGTGGAGTATAAATACTGGCATGGACCTGCTGGGATGAATGGCCTGTTTCCATGCTGGAAATGCTTTTTAATACTTTGCAAACTATTAGAAGGCTTATGGTAACAATGATACACTGCCAACATGCCAGGTAAAATGCTGCAGTGAAGCTTTCTTGCCTGAAGCAGTGTCAGCATCCAGCAGATGCCTATTGAAAAACTCAATGAATCAGGTCCAATGATTCTGAGTCTAGCTTTGTGACTACTCCATGCCTAGTGGCATCGGTGCACAGGAGCAGAATTTCAGCTCTTCCCCCACCCCCCTCCACCCAATTACATTTTCCAAATGCAAATGATGTATTCCAACAGCAATGCCTTTGAACAAACAGTGTGCCGCTGTTGCTGTGAAGATCAAAACACTTTTGAATTGAGTAAAGGGTTCGAGAGGCAACGCCTTCAGGTACATTTCTAGTAATTGATCATGATTGTATCTTGCAGTGCAGCCTGTCAAAACTGCCACGTGCCAACAGAATATGAAAAATAAATTCTTAATATTTATTTCAAAGATCAGAGGAATAGAATGTTCAATAAATATTAAACCTTGCACTCTATTAATCTGCACGTGTTTGGATGAAAGGCACGAAAATGATTTTATTCATTCTCGAGATGTGGGCATCACCGACGTTTACTGCCCATCCCTAGTTTCTCTTGGGAAGGTAGTGGTGGGCCAATTACTGGGGAGATGGTGGCGTAGTGGTATTGTTGCTGGACTGGTAATCCAAAGATCCACGCTAATGCTTTGGGGACATGGGCCAGGATTTTACAGTCGGTGTGTGGGGGCGGGCCCAACACGCCGGTGCGTAAAATGACACGTGATGACATCGGGCGTGCGCCCCGACGTCATTGCGCTGTCTCGCGATGTTTCGTTTGGCGGGCGCGCGCCGGAGTTGGCTGCGCGCCCGCCGCTAATTGATAAGCCTATTAAGGCCGTTAACGAAGTAATTAATGTCAAGTTTATGCTGCCTGTCGAACCTTACGGTTGGTGGGCAGGCGAAAAGGCCAAATGAGCTTTATGTTTTTTAGGAAACCTCATCCATGAGTGGCATGAGGTTTCCTAAAGCTTTTATGAATTAAATAAAAAGTTTTCCTGAAAAATAAAAACATTTGACACGTCACATGAGGGGACGTGCTTCATTAAATTTTTATTGATTTTATTTATTGTTTTCAAAAGCGCTTCAATCTCCCTGAAGCAGCTCCATGCCTCAGGGAGATTGAAGTGCTCTTTTGCGCTCTTGCGTGAAAAAGCACTAGCCCTGACTCTCTCTCCTCCCCCCGCCTGCACAGGTATTACACAGGGCTGGCCTTAATTGGCCCGCCCGCGTGAAATGGTGGTACGGAGCCGATCGCGTCCGCCCCTGCCCCCTCCCGCCAAGCCCGCCTGACGCGGGAAAAATTCAGGCCATGGGTTCAAATCCCACCATGGCAATTGGTGAAATTTGAATTCAGGTAATAAGTCTGGAATTGAAAGCTAGTCTTGGTAATGGTGACCATGAAACTATCATTGGTTGTCATAAAAACTCATCTGGTTCACTAATGTCCTTACAGCAAGGAAATCAGCTGTCCTTACCTGGTCTGGCCTACATGTGAATCCAGACCCACAACAATGTGGTTGACTCTTAATTGGCCTAGAAAGCCACTCAGCTCAAGGGCCATGAGGGATGGCAACAAATGCCCACCTTACCAGTGATGCCCATATTCCAGAAAGAATAAAGAAAAAATATTCTTGTACTTCTGCAGTCTATATGATGAAGTTTGTTCTCAGAATGCTGTTAAGTTGAGAGTTCCAGTTTCAGGATTTGACCCAATAAAAGAATATATGCCCAAGTCCAACAGTGCACCATGGGAGCAGTGTGTACCATCTACAAGATACACTGCAGCAACTCACCAAGGCTCCTTCGACAGTGACTACTAAAACCATGACCTCTACCACTTAGTAGAAGAAGGGCAGCAGGCACAAGGCAACACCATCACCCGCAAGTTCCTCTCCAAGTCTCACACCATCCTGAATTGGAAACATGCTACCGTTCCTTTAATGTCACCAGGTCAAAATCCCGGATCGCCCTCCCTAATAGCACTGTGGGTGCACCTAACCACTCAGAATGCAGCAGCCAAAAGGGCAGCTCACCATCACCTCCTGAAGGACAATTAGGATGGTCAATAAATGCAGGCCTTGTCAGTGATATCCACATCCCATAAATGCTTTTTAAAAAAATACCTCATTTGTGAAGGTTAATTCCTTCAGATGAAACTTTAAACTGAAGTCCCATTTTTTTGTTCTGGTGGTTCAGGTGGCTGTCAAAATACTTAATGGAACTATTAAGATGTTCTTTCAGTGTTCTTCCCTTAACTAACAATACTAAAAACATTTGCACTGGTCATTTTTCTCAGCACTGTTTGTGAGGAGGTTGTCCCATTCATGTACTGATGTTAATATACTGTTATTCACTCCATGTCAAATATTTCTCAGAGGTAAGGGAGTATGAAAATGCAAATCATTCTTTTTTTTAATGTAATTGATGACTGGGAGGCATATTAAACTGCTTTGTGCTTGAAACTCCTAAATTCACCTGCATCACAGGCTAATAAACTGAAAATTTCTTTCTGAGTACCAGATCATTGTATCAGCACTCTTTAAATGCTGGAGGGCCTCCTACCGGCCCTCCAATGTCAGGAGCCTGCCCTCTACCCTGCTGATGCAGGTTAGAGAGAGAGAAAGAGAGTGCCTCAAGATGAATGCACCCACTCAGCACTTTTAAAGTTTTTAAGAATACACATGGCCACAGCTGCCAGAACACCTTTGAGGAGGGGGAACCCCCAGGTGACCTGGGCTATTTGTAAGTCAGATGTGAGCGCTCTCTGACTATTAATTGGCTAATCTTACAAAAATTGTATTGGGCGTGTCATGTCCACACTGCACGGGTTCAGGACCCAGACCCAGATGCAGAAATGATCCTGACACCTGGGTCCCGGCTCCAAAACAAGAACCGTGCCCATTTAACCCTGTTTCTCTCCACAGATGCTGCCAAACCTGCTGAGCATTTCCAGCATTTTCTGTTTTTACTCCAACTTACAAATGATCGGATTGGTCAATATTATCACTTTTTTGATAAGATGCTTAGAGGCTGACATGTGGGCTGAAAAGTGGATTGGCATATGTACATCAAAGAGTAATGAATGAGTTACATTGTGATGGAACTCTTGTGTTCAGAAAAATCAAGTCTAACAGTGATCTTTTTATCCACTCAGAGCTTACGGAAAGGCAGCTTCCAAGTATTGCATTTCAGATCTTACAATGAATGCTTGCATTATTTGTTGAGTTGTGAGCCAAAAAACATTGAGGTGACTTCTCCGACTCTTTTTCATATGCCTTTTGAGACCGGAAGCTGCAATATTTGGGCTCAGTGTATCAGGGACTATTGCAGTGAAATGATATGTCATCGACTTGTTTGTGACTATCCAAACAGGGAGTGTTTAAGCTAAATTGGCAGCGGAGTGGGTACCAGCATATGGAAATATTAGAAAGGAACTAAGTGCACAAAGGAATGAGGGTGTTGGATTGTACTAGAAAAGGAAACCATTCCATGTGACCTGGAACTCGCTGCCTACGAGGGTGGTGGAAGCTGAGATGATCATTGATTTGAAAAGGGAATTGGATGGACACGAGGGAAGTGAACTTGCAGGGCCTCGGGAACAGAGCAGAGAAATGTTACTGACTGGATTTCTCTACAGAGAGCCAGCATGGACCCAATGGACTGAATGGCCCACTTTTTGTGCCATAATGGCTCTGACTCTATGACAAACCTTCTGTGGACAGTCTTTAGGCAGATCTTTCTATTTGTAAGGGTTCAAATTTCCAGGTTTAAAAGTGCGTCAAAATGTTAGCTGTCATGCTGCATTAACACTGCATGTTATGCAAGCTTTAATTGATTTATAAATGCAGTAAATCTAATTATATAATTTCAAAATAAATAGAGAACATCAAGTCCCACTATGTTTAATAAGGTAACTAAACACCAAGCTCAAAGTTACTCTGGAAACTACAGACTACTGCCAATTAAATCATGCTAAATAAGGGAATAGATTAAACAGGGCCATGGGAAGGGAGGTGAAGCCAAGATGCATGTTCTGAAATCTCAGAACATTAATGCTCCCATTAATGTTACAATCATCCATAACATGCCATGAAGCAAACTACCTTTTCTGACCTAAATGGTTTCCAAACTGACTGAGTCACTGAGTGGCTGAACACAAAAAATAAATAGTTTAAAAATCATGTGTCAGTTTTTGAAAGGCCATATCTCTCACATGTAGAATACATATGAATACAATAAATAGTTCAAATGGTTAATGTGATATAATCAATTTGATCCTGATGATGCCATAAATCACAAGTGTACAACTCAATTCTTGGATATGAAAGATAGCTGAAGCCTGAGAAGTATTACATCTATTTGTCTATTTACTTATAGGAACATAGGGAAGAATTTTCCCCTCGTTGTGGGGGGGAGAAGTTCAGGAGCAGGCGCGTCTCTGATCAGCGCCCCCGATTGGGGACGCGCTGCCATTTTACGCAGGCAGGCAAATTAAGACCCGCTCAGCGTGACATCCGTCAGGAAGCACTACGCGCTCCCTGTGCAGGCCGGGCGGGGCGGGGGGGGATTCCCTAAGCCGGGAGCGCACTCTTTCGCGCATGCCTCATCTCCCTGAGGCTAAGTGCTACCTCAGGGAGATCAGCACCAAATTGGATGAGGTTTCATGCTTTTTCTGAAGCCCGTCAGGGCTCCCGGCCTGCCCGCCAACCTTAATGGATGGGCAGGTCCATTAACTAGTCTAATTACTTTTTAAATGGCCTCAACTGGCCTTTGACAGGTCGGTGGGTGCACAGCTGATTCAGCTGAGCCTCTACCTACCTGAAAATTGAAATGACGCGGGGTGACATCGGGAGTTCCGCCTGACGTCATCCCACGTCATTTTACACGTCAGCGAGCGGGCCTCAATATCCTGCCCATAGGAACGTAGGAACAGGAGCAATGCCCTTCAGACCATCGAGCCTGCTCCACCATTCAAGACGAACATGGCTGATCATCCACTTCAATGTCTTTTTCCCACACTATCCCCTTGTCCCTTTATGTCATTGGCATTTAGAAATCTGTCAATCTCTGCTTTAAACATACTCAACGACTGAGCTTCCAAAGAATTCCAAAGATTCACAATCCTCTGAGTAAAAAAAAAAATTCTCCTCATCTCTGTACCAAGTCGCCTCCCCTATATTTTGAAATTGTGTCCCCTGGTCCCAGACTCCCCAACCCGGGGAAACAGCTTATCTGCATCTACCCTGTCTATCCCTTTAAGTAATTTGTAGGCTTCAATGAGATCACCTCTCATTCTTCAAAACTCTAGAGAATACAAGCTCAGTTTCCTCAACCTCTCTTCACAGGACAGTCCCACCATCCTGAAAACATGTCTGGTGAACCTTTGTTGCACTCCCTCTGTGGCAATAATATCCTTCCTAAGGTAAGGGGACCAAAACTGCACATGGTACTCCAGGTGCGGTCCAATCAAGGTTCTAGGCAATTGAGGCAAGACTTTGCTACTCCTGTACTCAAATCCTCTTGTGATAAAGGCTTGTGATCATTCCGTTAGCCTTCCTAACTGCTTGCTGCACCTTTCAGTGCCCTGTGATAACCTCACATTTTTCCACATCACATTCCGCCACGTTCTTGCCCACTCACTTAGTCTGTCCAAATCCCCTTGAACCCGCTTTGCATCTTCCTCACAACACACATTCTCACCTAGATTTGTGTCATCCATGAGCTTGGAAATATTACATTTGATCTCCACATCCAAATCATTGATATATATTGTGAATGGCTGGGAGCCAAGTACTGATCATGGGGTATCCCACTAGTCACAGCCTGCCAACGCAAGAATGACCCATTATTCCTACTCTCTGTTTTCTGCCTGTTAACCAATCCTTAATCAATGCCAATATATTATCTCCTAGCCCATGTGCTTTAATTGTGCTAACCAACCTCCTGTGGGGGACTGTATCAAAAACCTTCTGAAAATCCAAGTATACTATGTCCACCAACTCTCCTTTATCAATTTTGTTAGTGACATCCTCAAAAAACTCCAACAGCTTCACAGAATCACACAGTGCAGAAGAGGCCCATTCGGCCCATCGAGTCTGCACCGACACGTGAGAAATACCTGACCTACCTAACCCCATTTACCAGCACTTGGCTCATAGCCTTGAATGTTATAACGTGCCAAGTGTTCATCCAGGTACTTTTTAAGGATGTGAGGCAACCCGCCTCCACCACCCTCCCAGGCAGAGCATTCCAGACCGTCACCACCCTCTGGGTAAAAAGGATTTTCCTCACATCACCCCTAAACCTCCTGCCCCTTACTTTGAACTTGTGTCCCCTTGTGACTGACCCTTCAACTAAGGGGAACGGCTGCTCCCTATCCACCCTGTCCATGCCCCTCATAATCTTATACACCATGATCAGGTCGCTCCTCAGTCTTCTCTGCTCCAATGAAAACAACTCAAGTCTATCCAACCTCTCTTCCTAACTTAAATGTTTCATTCCAGGCAACATCTTGGTGAATCTCCTCCGCACCCCCTCCAGTGCAATCACATCCTTCCTATAATGTGGCGACCAGAACTGCACGCAGTACTCCACCTGTAGCCTCACCACGGTTCTATACAACTCCAACATGACCTCCTTACTTGTGTAATCTATGCCTCGATTGATAAAGGCAAGTGTCCCATATGCCTTTTTCACCACCCCACCAACATGCCCCTCCGCCTTCAGAGATCTATGGACACACACGCCAAGGTCCCTTTGTTCCTCAGAACTTCCTAGTGTCATGCCATTCATTGAATACTTCCTTGTCAAATTACTCCTTCCAAAGTGTATCACCTCACAATTTTCAGGGTTAAATTCCATCTGCCACTTATCTGCCCATTTGACCATCCCGTCTATATCTTCTTGTAACCCAAGACACTCAACCTCACTGTTAACCACCCGGCCAATCTTTGTGTCATCCGCAAACTTACTAATCCTACCCCCCACATAGTCATCTATGCCGTTTATATAAATGATGAATAACAGGGGGCTGAGCACAGATCCCTGTGGTACGCCACCGGACACTGGCTTCCAGTCACTAAAGCATCCTTCTGTCATCATCCTGTGTCTCCTACAAATAAGCCAATTTTGAGTCCACCTTATCAAATTACCCTGTATCCCATTTGCATTTGCCTTCTTTATAATTCTCCTATGTGGGACCTGGTCAAAGGCTTTGCTGAAATCCATATAAACTACATCAACTGCACTACCCTCATCTACACACCTGGTCACCTCCTCAAAAAATTCAATCAAATTTTTTTGGCATGACCTCCCTCTGACAAAGCCATGCTGACTATCCCTGATCAAACCTTGCCTCTCCAAGTGGAGATAGATTCTCTCCTTCAGAATTTTCTCCAACAGTTCCCTACCACTGACGTGAGACTCACTGGCCTATAGTTCCCTGACTTATCTCTACAACTCTTCTTAAATAGCGGAACTACATTAGCTGTTCTCCAGTCATCTGGCACCTCCCACCATGGCCAGAAAGGAATTAAAAATTTGGGTCAGAGCCCCTGCGATCTCCCCCCTTGCCTCTCTCAGCAGTCTGGGACACAAATCATCTGGACCTGGAGATCTGTCCACTTTTAAGCCTGCCAACACCTCCAATACTCCCTATATCAAGTTGCTCAAGAACCTCGCAGCCTCTCTCCCCAAGTTCGATACCTTCATCCTCATTCTCTTGGGTGAAGACGGATGTGAAGTATTCATTCAACATTCTAGCGATGTCCTCTGGCTCCACCCATAGATTGTCCCCTTGGTCCCTTATGGGCCCAACTCTTTCCCTGATTATCCTCTTCCCATTGATATACTTATAGAATATCTTGGGACTTTCCCTACTTTTACCAGTCAGAGCTTTCTCATAAACCCTCTTTGCTCTCCTAATTGCTTTCTTAAGCTCCACCCTGCACTTTCTGTACTCCACTAATGCCTCCACTGATTTGCTTCCCTTGTACCTGCTAAAAGCCTCTCTTTTCCTTCTCATCGTAACCTGAATATCTCTGGTCATCCATGGTTCTCTTGTTACTTCTTCCTATTACCCTCGAGGGAACATGTTGAGCCTGTACCCTCACCATTTCCTTTTTGAATGCCCCCCACTGCTCCTATGTAGATTTCCCCACAAGTAACTGTTCCCAGTCTACCTTGGCCAGATCCTGCCTTATTTTACTAAAATCCACTCTCCCCCAATACAAAACATTATTTTGCAACTTGTCTATTTCTTTGTCCATAACAAGCTTAAACTGTACCATGTTGTGGTCGCTATCACTAAAATGCTCCCCCACCACCACCTCAGCCACCTGTCCGGCTTCATTCCCCAGAATTAGGTCCAGCACTGCGCCGTCCCTTGTTGGACCCTCTACATATTGACCTAAAAAGTTCTCCTGTACACATTTCAAGAAATCCACTCCATCCAAACCCTTAACACTATGTCTATCCCAATTAATGTTGGGAAAGTTGAAATCACCTAATATAATTACCCTATTGTTATTGCTTTTACACACCTCCACAAATTGTGCACATATTTGCTCCTCAAATTCCCGCTGACTATCTGGGGGTCTATAATAAACACCTAATAATGTGGCTGCTCCTTTTTTATTCCTAAGCTCTACCCACAAAGCTTCATTCGATGCCCCCTCCAAGATATCATCTCTCCTTACGACAGTAACTGACTCAGTAACTAATAATGCAATGCCTCCTCCTCTTTTACCCCCTCCCCTGTCTCGCCTGAAGATTCTGTATCCCGGAATGTTGACCTGCCAATCCTGCCCTTCCCTCAACCACGTCTCAGTGATGGCTACTATATCACAATTCCATATGTCAATCCTCACCCTTAACTCATCTGTTTTACCTGTAATACTCCTGGCATTTAAGTAGAGGCCATCCAACCTTGCCTTACTCCCTTGAAACTTAATGCAGCTGTACTCCCTCTTACTTGATTGTTTTATTGTATTATGATGTGTCCCTATTCTGCTAACATTCTGTGTCCCCTCCCCCTGCCGAATTAGTTTAAACTCCTCCCAACAGCACTAGCAAACCCGTCCGCAAGGATGTTAGTCCTACTCTGGTTCAGATGTAGACCGTCCTGCTTGTACATGTCCCACCTTCCCCAGAAACGGTCTCAGTGATTCAGGAATCTCAAACCCTCCCTCCTGCACCAACTCTTAAGCCACATATTCATCTGCGCTATTCTCCTATTTCTGTGCTTGCTAGCACGTGGCACTGGGAGTAATCCAGAGATTACAACCCGAGAGGTCTTGCTTTTTAGTCTACTGCCTAACTCCCTGAATTCTTGATGCAAGTCCTCATCCCTGTTTCTACCTATGTCATTGGTACCAACATGTACCATGACCTCTGCCTTATCACCCTCCCCCTTCAGGATGCCCTGCAGCCGTTCAGTGACATCCTAGACCCTGGTACCAGGGAGGCAACATACCATCCTGGAGTCATGTTGACAGCCACAGTAGCGCCTATCTGTTCCCCTGACTATAGAATCCCCTCTTATTATTGCTCTTCCTCCCTTCTTCCCCTCCTGTACAGACAGGCTGCTTGTAGTGCCAGAAGCTTGGCTCCGTCTGCACTCGCTGGAGTGCCCTCATCAGCCTCCAAATTGGTATACCGATTTGCGAGCAGGACCCCAGGGGACTCCTGAACTACCTGCCTGTTTCTCTTGGACTGCCTGGTGGTCACCCATTCCCTTCCTTCCTCAAGTCCCTTTATCTGCGGTGTGACCAATTTCCCATTCATACATCCATATTGACTATACCTAATCAGATCATTATTATCCAAGGGTCCACTTATCATGTCCTTTATAATAGATTGTAGCATTTTCCCTACTCCTGATGTAAGGCTGACAGGTCTGTAGTTCCATGTTTTCTCTCTCCCTCCCTTCTTAAATAATGGAGTGACATTTTCTACCTTTCAATCTGCTGAAACCATTCCAAGATCTATAGAATTTTGGAAGATGATTACCAATGCATCCACTATCTCCATAGCTTACTCTTTCAATACTCTGGGATGTAGAATATCAGGTCCTGGGGATTTATCAACTTTTAGTCCCATTAATTTCTCCAGTACAACCTTCTTACTAAAAACTAATTTCCTTCAAATCCTCTTTCTCCTTAGTCCCTTGGATTGCTAACTCTGGGAGATTTCTTGTATCTTCATCAGTGAAAACAGATATTTAGCTTCTCTGCCATTTCCCTATTCCCCATTATAAATTCTCCTGACTTTGTCTGTAATGGACCCACATTTGTCTTAGACAAACGTTTCCTTTTTACACACATATAGAAGCTTTTACAGTCCAATTTTATGTTTTTTGCTAGTTTACATTCATATTCTACTCTTCATTTCCTTATCAGTTATCCGAGATAGATAGGTTCTTGACCGAGATAGATAGGTTCTTGATTGGTAAGGGAATCAAAGGTTACGGGGAGAAGGCGGGAGAATGGGGTTGAGAAATTTACCAGCCATGATTGAATGGCAGAGCAGACTCAATGGGCCGAATGGCCTAATTTCTGCTCCTATGTCTTATGGTCAGTTTCTTGGTCCTCCTTTGATGTATTCTAAAATCCCCCCAACCCTAGGTTTACTACTATTTCTGGCAACTCTATAGACATTTTTTTTTAATCTTATATAATCATTAACTTCATTTGTTAGCCACAGCTGACTGACTTCTTTTGATCCTTTAAAGACTATTCATTGCCTATGTACCGTCATACCTTTTAATGTATTTTCCTAATCCACCTCAGCCAATTTGCCCCTCACACCCTGGCTTCGGAATGAACTACCTCACTTTCAAATGTAAATTTCTACAATATTGTGGTCACTCGTCCCTAAAGGTTCTTATACAACAAGATTGTTAATTAGCCCTTTCTCTTTACATAATTCGAGATCTAAAATAGCCTGTTCTCTCGCAGTTCCTCTATATACTGCTCCAGAAAACCATCCCTAATATACTCCAGGAACTCGTCCTCCATAGCATTAGTGCTCATTAGGTTAGCCAGTCTATATGCAGATTGAAGTCACCCATGATTACTGTATTATCCATGTTACATGCTTCACTAATCTCCTGATTAATACCATGCTCCACATTGCCACTACTGTTTAGAGGCCGATAAACAACTCCTGGCAATATTTGCTGCTCCTTGCTGTTTCTTAGCTCCACCCAAACTGATTCCACATTTTGTTCTTCCAACCTAAGATCCTCCCTTATTAACGTACTGATCCCATCTCTTATCAGCGCAACACCACCTCCTTTTCCTTTTTGTCTGCCCTTCCTAAATGTCAAATATCCTTGAATATTCAGTTCCCAGTCTTGGTCACCCTGTAGCCACTTTTCCGTAAGGGCAATTAGATCATAATCATTTGCCTCAATTTGGGCCTTTAAATCATCGACCTTGTTGTGAATGCTGCGTGCATTCAGGTAGAGTGCCCTTAACTTTGTCTTTTTGACATTATTCCGCATCATAAGCTTAGTTGATGCTCACCTTTGTTTCACCTGCCTTCTAATTTTGCTTGCTATTTTTCTACTTCCTGTTACCTGTGTAACTTCCTTCCAATTTGAGCTAGCCCTTAGGCTCCCACCCCCGTGACAAGCTAGTTTATACCCCCCCCCAACAACACTAGCAAAACTCCCTGCGGGAATATCAGTCCCGGTCCTGTTATGGTGTAACCCGTCCAAATTGTACACATCCCACCCACCCCAGAACCGGTCCCAGTGCCTCAGAAATCTGATGCCTTCCCTCCGACACCAATTCTCGAGCCACGTGTTCAATCGGTCAATCCTCCTATTCCTCTGCTCACTGGCACATGGCACTGGTAATAATCCTGAGATTACTGCTCTTGAGGTCCTGCTTTTTAATTTCCTTCCTAACTCCATAACATCTGCATTCAGGAACAAATCCCTCTTCTTACCTATGTCGTTGGTATCAATGGGGACTACGACCTCTGGCATTCACCCTCCCCCAGAAAGTTGTCCTGCAACAGCTCTGTGTCGTCCTTGACCCGTAGCACCAGTGAGGCAATATACCGTCCAGGAGTCAAGTTTACTACCGCAGATATGGCTGTCTGATCCCCTGACTATCAAATCTCCTATCACTATTGCTCTTCTACTCTTCTTCCTCCCCTCCTGTGTAGCTGAACCATCTGTGGTGCTACAGACTTATCTATCCTTTATGTATTAAATCTGATGTACAGCTTGTTTGTTCCTGCTTTTAAGTACCCGCAGTATCTGTTAATCCTGTAATTTGTGATGTGAAATGTATCACACCAGCTTTGGCTCAGTTGTAGCATTCATATCTCTGAGTGAGAGGATCATGTGTTTAAGCCCCACGTTAACATTTAAGCACATCAGTGCAGTACTCAGGCGATGGCGTGCTGTCAGAGGTGCCATCTTTTGGATGAAATGTTAAATCAAGGCCAGTCTTCCCACCAGGGCCATTTCTTCCATACCTTCCAGCCTGCAGTTGTCGGTAACAGCACTACCCAGCACAATGTACCACAGTCCCACCCATCCAGAAGGAAAGTAGTAAACAAGCAAAAGCTGAAGGGGTGAGGTAAAAATAAACAGCAAAACAAACCATCAGATGCAGGTAAAATAGCGACCACATTCTTCAACTTACTTTGGAGCAACTGCAACAACTTATATTTAAAAAGCACGCTTAACATAATAAAATGTCCCAAGATGCTTCACAGGAGCATTTGAAAAAAAAATACAACACTGAGCCACAAATTGATGAAAAAATGCTTGGACAAAGAGGTAAGTTTTAAAGAGTATCTTAAAAGAGGAAAATGGGTAAAAGAGGCAGAAAGGTGTAGGGAGAGAATCCCAGAGGTTAGATTCTGGGCACCTGAAGGCCTAGCCACAAATTTGGTGTGATTAAAATTGAGGATGTTCGAAAGGCCAGAACTAGTTGAACACAGATACCTTGGAGGGTTATGGGGCTGCAGAAGGTTGCAGAGATAGGGAGGGGAGATGCCATAGAGCGATTTGGAAACAAAGATGGGAATTTTAAAATCAAGATGTTGCTTCACCAGAAGCCAGTCTAGGCCAAGATAGGTAAACAGGATTTGGTGCGAGTTTGGACACAGGTAGCAGATTCAAGGTTATGTGTGGTAGAATGTCAGAGACCAGCCACAAGCATATTGGAATAGTCAAGTCTAGACACCCCCACTGGGAATCACGACTCACGGTTTTGGAATCCCTGCTCTAGAAGTAACAAATCCATGAATGATGGTTTCAGCAGCACATGAATTGAGGGAGGGGCAAAGTCCAGCAATGTTAAGGGGTGGAAATAGGGGTTTTAGTGATGGGGTGAACATCAGATTGGAAGCTCATCTTGCGGTCAAATATGACACGAAGATTGTTTAGTTTAGTTTAGATTGGTTTAGTTTCAGATAGTTGCCAGGCAGAGGGATGGAGTCAGTGACTAGAGAAGGGAGATTGAAGTTGGAACTGAAAAGTGATTTCAGTCTTTTGGTAGTATAGGCCTTTAACATCGCTGAAACGAAACATGTCGCCAGAGCTTTTCCTCTTGCTCTCCTCAGGACAAATGCAAGAATGCCAAATTCCAAACAATCACTACAATTTGTATGACAGGAAAAAAGGATGCTGATTGGTTGGCAAGTTGATTCTGATTGGCAGAGGCATTGCCATGGGGAAAGTAATGGGTAACTATTGGCTCATATACACTTGCTAGAAGCAACATACATTCATACACAGAGACCTATTCTCTGCAAACATAAGGGGCAGAATTTTCTGCCTGTCAGGCGGGTGGGCCTGACCCAATCGCGGGCGGGCGCGGAGCCGATCGCCGCCAGCGATCGGGGCCACACAGCCATTTTTTGCGGGCGGGCCAATAAAGGCACACCCAGGGTGATGTCCAATGGGAAGCACTATGCGCTCCCTGTGCGGGTGGGGGGAATCCCTAAAATCGAGAGTGCGCTCTTTCATGCATGTGCATGAAAGAGTGCACATCTCCCTGAGGCTAAGTGCAGCCTCAGGGAGATCGCCTGGACTTTGAAAAATATTAAAAATAGAGAAAAGAAAATTCCCTTACATGTTGAGTTGGGACATGTTCATAATTTACATAACAACTTTAATACAATTTTTAAAACCCTACATGAAACCTCATCCCATCGCTCTATTTGCCGCCGGGGCTCCTGGCCGACCCACCAACCTTAAGGTTGGACAGGCATGTCCTTTAATTGGTTAATTGATCCTGTCAATGGCCTCAAGTGGCCATTGACAGGTCGGCGGGCCCGCAGCCGATTTTGCTGCGCCTGAAAATTCCTGAAAATTTAAATGGGCGGGGTGATATCGGGTGTTCCGCCCGACATCACCAGCATCATTTTACGCATTGGGGAGTGGACCCCTTCTCACCGACAGCAAAATTCTACTCAAGGAATTTGTTCAAACCCTGCACCTGTTTTGAGGGAGCTTGGGGAGCCTACAGTTCCTCGTTGCTTTCTTCATTGCAACACCTCAGCCTATCAGAGTCGACTTGCCAACCAATCAGTACCCTTTTCTCTGCAATTGTTTGAAATTTGGCATTCTTACGTTTGTCCTTATGAGTGCAAGACAAAAAGCTTCAGCAACATGTCTCTCTTTTCAGTAAGCTGGATTTCAGTCTTCCTAATATTTAATTGGAAAAAAATTCTCAATCATCCAGTACTGGGTGTTGAATAAGCACAGTGATAAATTAGCAACAGTGAAGAGGAATTCAGAGAGATGGTAGAGGTACAGCTGGGTATTGCCAGCTTACACTTGCAAACTAATGTGTATTGTCGGATGATGTTGCTGCAGGGCAACGTGTATATGAGAAATAGGAGATGGCCAGGGATTGATCTTTGGGGGATACCACAGATAATGGTGCAGAAGCAGGAAGAGAAGCCATTGCAAGTGATACTCTGGTTATGATTAGATAGATAAGAATGGAACCAGGTGAGAGCAGTCCTATTCAGCTAGGCAACAGAGGAGAGGTGTTGGAGAAGGTTGGTGAGATGAACAATGTCAAAGTCTACAGACAAGCTGAGGAGGATAAGAAAGAATAATTTACCTTTGTCACAGTCACATAGGATGTTATTTATGGGTAGAATCTTAACTAGGTCAGGTGGGCTGGGCGGGAGCAGGAGGGGGTGGGTGTGGAGCTGATCGCCGTCCGTGATGGGCTGCACGCCGCCATTTTATGCAGGTGGACCAATTAAGTAATAAATTATTTAAACATATCCCATCATGTGACAGTGTCACATGAAATGGGACATGTTTGTGAATTTTGCAAAATTTAATTAATTATTTCATAAAACCTTCAGCAAACCTCATGCTGCCCGTGGAAAAAACGCAAAGGCCACTTGGGCCCTTCGCCCAACTGCCAACCTTAAAGTTGGACGGGCAACGTTGCTGACAACTTTAATTGCTTTTTTAACGGCCTTAATAGGTGCGGACGCACGGCTGACATAATCGCGCGTCATTTTACGCGTCGGAGTGTCGGGCCCGCCTCCCGCACGACGACAGCAAAATTCTGCCCAATGACTTTGTTAAGAACAGTATCAGTACTGTGGCGGGGGCAGAAGCTTGATTGGAGGGATTCAAATATGGAATTTCAGGCAAGATGGGCACAGATTTGGGAGGTGATAACATGTTTAAGGGCTTTGGAGAGGAACTATTGTTTGCAAGTGTCAACGGTTGTTTTGTTTTCAGGAAGGGTGATTGCAGAAGATTTAAAGGAGAGCAGGGCTACACTTGAACACTTGAAGAGAGAGAACCATTAACAATACTGGTTTACATGGCGAGCAGAAGGGGAGGCTTGGTGGTCAGCACCCAGCACTGTGGAAGATTGTTTATTTATATATTAAGTTCAGGAGAGGGATGTGTGTTTCATTGAAAACTCATTTGACATACCAATAATAATTGTTCCTTCTTCAGGCAATGCTGTGATAAATATTTTCAATGTTAAAGGGGTCACACTTTCTGACACACATTATCTGTTAATACGTAGTAAGAGAATATTATCATAAATTTCTCAAACTGCTTTGTCAAACTTGTTTTCAATCACCTTTTTTTTTAACTACCAGAAATTTCAAATGTGTAAAATAATGGACCAAATTTTGTGGTATCACCAATATCACATTCACTCTTCACTACTACTGGATGTTGCAACCTCCAGAGTGCACAACCGCACCATAATACACTAATCTGAAAGTTGCAGAAGACCAACAACATTACCCCGAGGGTTCATTACTTCAGAAGGCAAGTATGGAACCAGCGCAAATTTGGGTTAAATGTCTGTTAATCCTAATTAGTTACAATTTAAAGCTTTACACCTGTATTTCCAGCGTAAGGTGTCACTTGTATATTTTCACTTATGCCTCCATAAAAAAGAACAGACTGAAACTGTGGTGGTGGGGTGAGGAGGTGCACATTTGCAATGACTATCTATGAAAATAAATGCTTATAAACGTGTGTAAAGATTGGCTCCAGTTCTTACTTTGCCACCTGGCTTCCTGCAACATAAGGGGTCTCCTCTCAAATCGTAAACATTTATTGAGGAACCACATCATTTTCAAAGTTAAAATTAATTGATTTTTTTTAACATGAAACCTTTTCTAAGTCTGATAAATCTTGTTAAAAAGTAAAATCTATGACAATTTAGCATGATTTTAGAAATTTTAAATCTCACTTTATAAAATAATTAATCTGATCAAAATTATGTACTCCTTAAAAATGCTTAAATTTTTTTTATTTTGAAAAGTGTCTACTATTATGTCTACTAAGTCAGATTTTTCAATGCTTTTTTATTGTAGCAGCCTGCTTTATACAGTTTTCATGGTGCAGCGATGGTAAACCTTGCCCACAAATGCCTGCCTTTTTCACTTATAATAGCCTGCACTACTGGGTTTTGCCACAGCCTGCACTGAGAATCCTCCCACAAAGCAGACACAATTTTTACCAAGGGGATTATGGTACGTTCATACAGAGATTTAGTCGATGTCAGCAGTGATTGCTGCTGAGTCAAAATTGGACCACTGTTTTAAAACAACTAGAAAGTTTTTTTAAAAATATAGCTTTGTGGACTTTAACAGACCAAGGCCTACAAAGAAAAATACAAGGGGGATTGATAGAAGGAAATGAGGTCTATTGCTGGGTCCACTGCCCCCACTGCGGACATGAAAGCTTTAACTGCTGTTACGCTAGTCCTAGAACCAGCTTCCAGCAGGCAGTCCTTGAGAAAAGCAGTAGGAGGGATAGGATTAGAGGAAAATAGCGAGAGAGGATAGGCCTTGCCTTCTGTTAGCATTTAAAAGGCAGGGGCAAAGGTCAGTTGGCATTAGTTCTATTGGGGAATGGGAAGGGAAATCAATGCCAGGGTCCAGGCAGTGATAGGCAGATTGAACCATAGAAAGGTTGTGGCACAGAAAGAGACCATTCAGCCAATCGTGTCTACGCCGGCCAAAAAAGAGAATTTTTAATCCCACTTTCCAGCACCTGGTCCGTAGCTTTGTAGGTTACAGCACTTCAGGTGCAGATCCAGGTACTTTTTAAATGAGTTGAACATTTCAGCCTCAACCACCAACTTAGGCAGTGAATTCCAGATGCCCATTACTCTCTGGGTGAAAAAGCTTTTCCTCATGTCCCCTCTAATCCTTCCACCAATCACCTTAGATCTATGCCCCTTAGTAATTGACCCCTGAGCTAGGGGAAACAGGTCTTTCCTGTCTACTCTATCTAGGCCCCTCATAATTTTGTACACCTTAATTAGGTCACCCCTCAGCCCCCTCTGTACTGAGGAAAACAACCCTAGCCTATCCAATCTTTCTTCATAGCTGCAGTTTTCAAGCCCTGGCAACATTTTTGGAAATCTCCTCTGAACTCTCTCCAGAGCAATTATGTTCTTCCTGTAACATGTTGACCAGAACTGTACACAAAATTCCAGCTGTGGTCGAACCAATGTTTTATACAGTTCCATCATTACATCCCTGCTTTTGCATTCAACCACCTCACCCAATAAAGGAAAGCCATGGTTGAGGGAAGGGCAGGATTGGCAGATCAACATTCCGGGATATAGAATCTTCAGGCTAGACAGGGGAGGGGGTAAAAGAGGAGGAGGCGTATTATTAGTTAAGGAGTCGTTACTGCAGTAAGGAGAGATGATATTTTGGAGGGGGCATCAAATTAAGCTTTGTGGGGAGACCTTAGGAATAAAAAAGGTGCAACCACATTATTAGGCGTTTATTATAGACCCCCAGATAGTCAGCAGGAAATTGAGGAGCAAATATGTGCACATATTTGTGGAGGTGTGTAAAAACAATAACAATAGGGTAATTATATTAGGTGATTTCAACTTTCCCAACATTAATTGGGATAGACATAGTGTTAAGGGTTTGGATGGAGTGGATTTCTTGAACTTTTTAGGTCAATATGTAGAGAGTCCAACAAGGGACGATGCATTGCTGGACCTAATTCTGGGGAATGAAGCCGGACTGGTGGTGGTGGGCGAGCATTTTAGTGATAGCGATCACAACATGGTACGGTTTAAGTTTGTTATGGACAAAGAAATCGACAAGTTGCAAAAAAATATTTTGGATTGGGGGAGAGTGGATTTTAGTAAAATAAGGCAGGATCTGGCCAAGGTAGACTGGGAACAGTTACTTGTGGGGAAATCTACAGAGGAACAGTGGGGGGTGTTCAAAAAGGAAACAGGGAGGGTACAGGCTCAACATGTTCCCTCGAGGGTGATAGGAAGCAGTAACTAGCGCAGAGAACCATGGATGACCAGAGATATACAGGTTACGATGAGAAGGAAAAGAGAGGCTTTTAGCAGGTACAAGGGAAGCAAATCAGCAGAGGAATTAGTGGAGTACAGAAAGTGCATGGTGGAGCTTAAGAAAGCAATTAGGAGAGCAAAGAGGGGATATGAGAAAGCTCTGGCTGGTAAAATAAGGGAAAATCCCAAGATATTCTATAAGTATATCAATGGGAAGAGGATAACCAGGGAAAGAGGAGGGCCTATAACTGACCAAGGGGGCAATCTATGGTTGGAGCCAGAGGACATTGCTAGAGTGTTGAATGAATACTTCACACCCATCTTCATCCAAGAGAATGAGGATGAAGGTATCGAACTCGGGGGGAGAGACCGCGAGGTTCTTAAGCAAATTGATATAGGGAGTGACAAGGTATTGGAGGTGTTGGCAGGCTTAAAAGTGGACAAATCTCCAGGTCCGGATGATTTGTGTCCCAGACTGCTGAGGGAGGGAAGGGACGAGATCGCAGGGGCTCTGACCCAAATATTTAATTCCTCTCTGGCCACGGGGGAGGTGCCAGAAGACTGGAGAACAGCTAATGTGGTTCCGCTATTTGAGAAGGGTTGTAGAGATAAGCCAGGAAAGTACAGGCCAGTGAGTCTCATGTCAGTGTTAAGGAAACTATTGGAGAAATTTCTGAAGGAGAGTATCTATCTCCACTTGGAGAGGCAAGGTTTGATCAGGGATAGTCAGCTTGGCTTTGTCAGAGGGAGGTCATGCCTAATAAATTTGATTGAATTTTTTGAGGAGGTGATCAGGTGTGTAGATGAGGGTAGTGTAGTTGATGTAGTTTATCTGGATTTCAGCAAAGCCTTTGACAAGGTCCCACATGGGAGACTTATAAAGAAGGCAAATGCACATGGGATACAGGGTAATTTGATAAGGTGGATTCAAAATTGGCTTAGTTGTAGGAGGTAGAGGGTGATGACAGAAGGATGCTTTAGTGACTGGAAGCCCGTGTCCAGTGGCGTACCACAGGGATCTGTGCTCGGTCCCATATTATTTGTTATTTATATAAACGACATAGTGGCAGACGGAATTTAACCCTGAAAAGTGTGAGGTGATATACTTTGGAAGGAGTAATTTGACAAGGAAGTATTCAATGAACGGCATGGCATTAGGAAGTTCTGAGGAACAAAGGGACCTTGGCATGTGTGTCCATAGATCTCTGAAGGCAGAGGGGCATGTTAGTGGGGTGGTGAAAAAGGCATATGGGACACTTGCCTTTATCAATCGAGGCATAGATTACAAGAGTAGGGAGGTCATATTGGAGTTGTATAGAATCTTGGTGAGGCCACAGCTGGAGTACTGTGTGCAGTTCTGGTCGCCACATTATAGGAAGGATGTGATTGCACTGGAGAGGGTGTGGAGGAGATTCACCAGGATGTTGCCTGGGATGAAACATCTGAGTTATGAAGAAAGGTTGGATAGACTTGGGTTGTTTTCGTTGGAGCAGAGAGGACTGAGGCGTGACCTGATCGAGGTTTACAAGATTTTGAGGGGCATGGACAGGGTGGATAGGAAGCAGCTGTTCCCCTCAGTTGAAGGGTCAGTCACAAGACGGCATAAGTTCAAGGTGAGGGGCAGGAGGCTTAGGGGGGATGTGAGGGAAAACTTTTTTACCCAGAGGGTGGTGACAGTCTGGAATGCACTGCCTGGGAGGGTGGTGGAGGCGGGTTGCCTCACATCCTTTAAAAAGTACCTGGATGAGCACTTGGCACGTCATAACATTCAAGGCTATGGGCCAAGTGCTGGTAAATGGGATTAGATAGGTATAGGTAGGTCATGTGTTTCTCACGTGTCGGTGCAGACTCGATGGGCCGAAGGGCCACTTCTGCACTGTGATTCTGTGATGCTTCCTTTACTGCCTTATCCGCCTGTCTTACAACCTTCAAGAACCTGTGTACATGCACATCAAGGTCCCTTGCTTCCTCAACCCCTCTCAATATCCTCCCATTTACTGAGTATTCCCTTGCTTTGTTTGTCCTCCCAAATGCATTACCTCACACTTTTCTGGATTGAATTCCATTTGCCACTTTTCCATCCACTCAATCATTGATAACGCCCTGGAGACAACAGCTATCCTCTTCACTATCAACTACACGGCCAATTTTTGTGACATCTGCAAATTTCCCAATTATGCCCGCACATTTAAGTCCAAATCATTAATATATACGACAGACAGCATGGGACCAAGTAATGAGCCCTGTGGAACACCACTGGAAACCATTTTCCATTTGCAAAATCATCCATCGACCATTATCCTTTCTTTCCTGCCACTGAGTCAATTTTGGATCCAACTCACCACCTTCCTCTGTATCCCATGGGATCTCACTTTTCTGACCAGTCTGTCCTGTGAGACCTCATAAAATGCCTTACGAAAATCCATTTGGATAACATCTAATACACTACCCTCATCAATCCTCCTTGTTATTTTCTCAAAAAATTAGATAAAGTTAGTAAGACACAATTTCCCGTAACAAAACCATGCTGAATATTCCTGATCAACCTGTGCCTTTTTAAGTGACAGTTTGTTGTGTCCCTCAGAATTGATTCCAATAATTGGCCCACCACCAAAGTCAGACTGACAGGCCTATAATTTTCTGGCTCACCCTCGCACACTTTTTAAATAATAGTCCAACATTTGCAGACCTCCAGTCCTCTGGTACCTCAACTGTATCTCGTGAGGATTGGAAAATGATCCTCAGAGCATCAGCTATTTCCTCCCTGGCTTCCTTCAACCTGGGATGCAATCTATCCGACCCTGGTGATTTAACCGCCTTCAAGGATGTCAGTCCCTCCAGTACATCCTCTCTCATTATGCTTATTTTATCTAATATTTCACACTCCTCCTCTTTAACTAGAATTTCTGTATCATCCCTCTCCTTAGTGAAGACAGAGACAAAGTACTCATTGAGAACTCTTCCTACATCTTCAGCGTCAAGCACAAGTTACCTTGTATATCTCTAATAGGCCTTATCCTTTTCTTAGTTATTCTCTTGTGCTTAATGTGCTGGTAAAACATCTTTGGGATTTTCTTAGATTTTACCTGCCAATTTTTTTTGTATCCACTCTTTGCTTTCCTAATTTGTTTTTTTACTTCATCCCTGTACTTTTATCATTCCTCTAGGTTTTCTGCAGTATTAAACTTTTAGCAACTGTCATAGGCTTTCTTTTTCTGCTTTACCTTGGCCTGTATGCTTCTGGATAACCAGGGGGCTCTGGATTTGGAAGTACCACTTTTTCTTTGTGGGGACATGTCTACACCATGCCCGTAGAATCTCACTTTTGAATGCCTCCCACTGATTTGACACTGCTTTCCCTTTTAGTAGCTGTATCCTGTTGACTTTAGCCAGTTCGCCTTTCAGCTTTGTAAAATTTGCCTTCCCCCAATGTAGAACTTTTACTCCTGTTCTATCTTTGTCCTTTTTCATAATGATGCGAAATGTAACTGTATTACGGTAACTATCTTCAAAATGGTTCCCCACTGCTACTTCATCCACTTGCCCAGCTTCATTTCCTAAGGCTAAATCTAGAGTTATGCCCCCTCTTGTTGGGCTTGTTATGTGCTGAAAAAGTTCTCTTGAATGCAGTTCAAGAACTTTGTGCCCTCTGTCCTGTTTGTATCCCAGTTGATATTAGGCTAGTTGAAGTCCCCAACTATTACTGCCCTATTGTTTTTGAATGCAGAAATTTGCCTCTTCTAACTCCCTTCCACTATTTGGGGGCCTGTAGTACACTCTTAGCAATGTGGCTGCCCCTTTTTTATTTCTGAGCTCAAGCCATATAGCCACATTTGATGCTTCGTTTAGTATATCATCCCTCCTTATAGCTGTAATTGATTCTTTAACCAATAATACTACACCCCAACCTCTGTTACCCCCCTCTCTATCTTGCCTGAAAACTCTATATCCAGGGATGTTGAGCTGCCATTTTGCCCCTCTTTAAGCCAAGTTTCTGTTATAGCGACGATATCATGCTGCCACATATCTATCTGTGCCCTCAGCTCATCGGTTTTATTTGCTATACTCCTTGCATTTAACACTGCCAAAATTCCTATGCTGTACAATTTTTAACCTGTGCTTCTCTGTCTTTCAGAGTCACTCATTAATTCTCTATCTCCTGTTCCCTGCTCTAAATTTGCCCTCAGGTTCCCATCCCTCTGCCAATCTAGTTTAACACCCCCACAGCACTGGCAAATCTCCTTGTGAGGATGTTCGTCCCAGTCCTATTCAGGTGTAGACTGTGTGGCTTATACACCTCCCACCTTCCCCAGAACCGGTCCTAATGCCTCAGAAAGCTGATGGCCACTCTCCTACACCAAGTTTCCAGCCACGTGTTTAATTGCTTAATTTTCTTATTTCTATACTCATTTGCACGTGGGACTGGAAGTGATCCTGAGATTACTGCCTAGAGGTCCTGCTTTTCAATCTCCTTCCTAACTCCCTGAAATCTGCTGTCAGAATCTCATCCTCCATCCTACCTAAGTCATTGGTACCAACATGGACCACGACATTTGGCTGATCACCCCCACCGGAACAATGTCCTGCAGCCGCTCTGTGACATCCTTGACCCTGGCACCAGGGAGGGAACATGCCATCCTGGAGTCATGTCTACGGCCACCCTAACTAACATATCCCCTATCACTCTGGGCAAAACTATGGTAGAAGGAGCTCAAAATGGGAAGTGTGAGGTCATCACCTTTGAAACTGAGAAAGACAGGTCAGAATACTTTTCTAATGGTGTAGGACTAGGTAGTGTTGAGGTAGAAAGGGCTATAGTAGACCATGAGCACAAATCACTATAAGTGACAAAAGGACAAAAAGTAATTAAGGCCTGAATTTTCCCGCAGACAGAGAGGAGCTCTGTCTTTGTGAAAATGCCACCGGAGGCCTGAATCCTGAAGTCCCACCCCCGAATGCGAATATCGCCCTGCCGCACCGCCCCCCACCTTCATTTTCGCAGGAGGGGGAACAAGGGCAGACCAAACTTTGCACATGTTAAAAGTGCAGCTGCCTTCAGTCTGATATGATTATCGCTATAAAGGAGCAGGAAAGGCAACTTGTGCACATTAGACCTGGCAGGAGAAGGTCTAAAATTACCAGGGTTATTTTGAGATGTAAGATATCCTTTTGGATATGGTCCCAGGGCTCCTTTGGGAGAGGTAAGGTGCCTTTTGGGAAAGGCAAGATGCCCTTTGGAAGAAGTAAAACACCATTTGGGAGAGATCAATCCCTTTGGGATTGTTAAAAGTAGACATAATGCGCGTAAAACATGGATAAACCCTTTGGAGCTGTAAAGCCCATTAGATATATCAGCTGTCAAGGGATTTAAATCTCCTGGCCATTAAATAAAAAAAAGTACAGTCAGAAGCTTAAAAAAAGTGATTTGTTGACATAACACTGAAGGATATATAAGCCTGAAGATTATAGGATTTGTGCCACATGACTGATTTCACAACCTACCATTATAACGGTGGGGTACCTGTCAGTTCACAGTTTGACTGGCAGCTCCAAGTGCTCATAAAGTTTTGATGTGGGCTGTGAATACAAATGCTTTTTGTTATCAGGAGTTAAGTGGCTGAAGGAATTTAAATGTAGTTTTTTTAAGCAAGGAGAGTGTTTTTTGAAGTAGTGAATTCATCAATAGACACTTAGAGCTTTACTTTATTTCCTCTCAGTATGAGCCCTGACATCTGCCCATGGTAGATACTGGGTCAGTTGGCATAGAGGATGTAAGGGTAAAGGGTACTGGGTGGGGGGCGGGGTGGGTTGGATTGCCATAAGTTGGAAATAAGTTGGCTTAGGAGCTATAAAGGGCTATGGAGAGTTGGTAGAGTGGTGTAGATTGGCACAGGGGTTATAAGGGCCATGGATATTGGTACAGGGGCATAGATTGGCATTAGAGGGGACATGAGGCATGGGGCAGAGAGGCACAGGTTGGCAGGGAAGGTAAGAGGGGCATGGGGACTTGGCTGGGGGCACAGGTTAGCTTGGAGGTATGGGGGGCATGGGGGATGGATGGGGGCATGAGGTGGCATGGGTGGGGCATGAGGAGTGTGTGGAAAATGAGGTGGTGTGGGGCAGAGGGCTATTTTTTGTTTTATTGTGTTTTTTTTGCAGCTGGCAGCCCCTATGCCACCTCTGAAATGTTTCTGGGGGCAGTAGGCATGGCACCAATAAATCCGCACCACCCCTACCCCCCATCCCCCCGCCCCATCCCCGAAAGAAAATCCAAACATCCGGAGCACTTTCTCTTCAGTCAGGTTTGCGAAGCCGAGAATTCTCCCGACTATTCAATTTAGGCCTAAAAGTCTAATGAAACGATGGCCTTCATTTCTAGGGGGAGAGGGGGTGGTGGAATTCAAAAGTGAGGAAAGTGACATTTCAATTTTTCAAAGCCATGCTCAGAGTCTAGCTGGAAGACAATGTTAAATATTGTGCACTGAAACTTAGAAAATATATACTGGCATGGAAAGGGTTACAATGTGAATTCACCAGAATTATAACAGGACTTAATGGATTAAATTATGAGAATTCAGGTTACAGAATCTTGTTTTGTGCTCCTTTGAGTTCAAAAGGTAAAGGATGATCTCATTAAATTGTTTGAACTTAACAAGTGATTTCATAGGTAGATACAAATAAATTGCTTTCTCTGGTAGGCAACTGAGAACAAGAGGGTGTCATTTTAAAAGTGGAGCTGGGCCATTTCGGCGTCAAATTTAAGGAACATAAGCATGCTCTGCCATTCAAGTGGATCACGGCTTTTACCTCAATATTTTCCTGCACTATCCACATATACTTTGATATCTAGAAATCTATCAATCTCTGTCTTGAATATACTCAATGGCTGAGCCTCCACAGTCCCCTGTGGTACAGAATTCCAAGGATTCACCACCCTCTGAGTGAGTTCCCCTCCAAGCCACACACCATACTGAGTTGGAACTATATCACCGTTCCTTCACTGTTGCTGGGTCAAAATCCTAATAGCTCTCTGGGTGTACCTACACCACATGGACTGCAGCAGTTAAAAGGGCAGCTCACCACCATCTTCTCAAAGGGCAATTAGGAATGGGCAATGTCCCGTAGCCAGTGACGCCCATGATGCATAAATGAATAAATTTTTAAAAAGATGGTGTGGGAGAAGTATAATTGTTACAACAAGCTTCAATAGGAAAATATACCTTTAAGAGAAAGAATGTGTTGAAGGGTGCTCAGTTATGCTACGAATTGGAGAACATTTTTTGTTCCTATCAGGGAACCATTTGTAGTTATTTTACCTGTTCCGCATGGAGCACTACAATCAGTCCAAGCTCCGAATTTCCAGAAGAACTCTGGCTGTCCTATAGTGTTCTCTTTCTCTGTATCTTTCTTGATAGTGTACTCGTAACGTACTCCAGGGTTTGTTTCTTGGAACAATAGCTGTAAGTTACAGTTTTACTGTTAAAAGGATTGTAAACTAAACATTTCAGAAAGAAAGCAATCACCCTCTTTGCAATACCTAGTATGCTGGTACATGAATATGCTCCAGCATCATTTCTGAACTGGATTCGACTCAGGTCTATTCAGGTTCATCTGAATTAGAAAATTAAGATTGATTGCTTCTTTGGATTCACATTTCAACCAAACATAATGCAAATTCAACGCTAAATTCTGATTCTGTTTTTTCTCCCCTCCAATTTCTGCACTGTTTCCATCATGTTCTTTTTCTCATCTGAAGGCAGTGAGCAAACAGGAGTGCAGCGGAAGTAGGGGACAGTATAATGAGGGGGATTGACAATGTTCTCTGCAGCAAAGAATGAGAGTCCAGAAGGCTGTGCTGCCTGTCTGGTGCCAGGGTTTGGGAGAGGAACTTACAGTGGGAGCGGGTAGATCCAATCGTCATGGTCCATGTAGGCATGACATAGGCAGGACAAGGAAGGAGGTTCTGCATAGTCAGTATCAGGGGCTAGGTACCAAATTAGGAAGCAGAATCTTAAAGGTAATAATCTCTGGATTATTACCTGAGCCACATGCAAACTGGCATAGGGAAAATAAGATTAGAGAGATGAATGTGTGGCTCAGAGACTGGTGTGGGACAAGTGGGTTCTGGTTCGTGAGGCACTGGCACCAGTACTGAGGAAAGTGTGGGCTGGACCGTTGGAACAGCCTACACCTGAACTGTGCTGGGACATGTGTTCTTGTGAATCGCATAACCAGGGAAGTCGAGAGGGCTTTAAACTAAACAGGGGGCAGTGAGGGATCAAGCTTAGGTAGATGTGGCAAATCAAGGGGTAGGTTCAAATCAGGAGACCATAATAGTAATGTGGGAAATGAGCGTCATAGAATAGCAGGACGGAACTGGGAGATAAAACCTAAGAATACACCAAAAGTCAAGACTAGATGTTACAAAGATAACAAAAAGACAAAACTAAAGGCTGTGTATTCGAATGCGTGTAGGATTCATAACAAAGTAAATGAATTGATAGGACACATTGAAGTAAGTTAATATGATCTGATAACCATTATGGAGACGTGGCTACGGGAGGACAAGGATTAGGTCCTGAATATTGAGGGGCATTTGATATTCAAGAAGAATAGCAAACCAGGTAAAGGTGAAGGGGTAGCACTGCTAATCAAGGATGGCATTGGGATAATGGTTAGAAATGGCCTTGGTCCAGGAGGTCAGGATGTAGGATTGGTTTGGATGGAGATAAGGAATAGTAGGGGAAAGGGGTCAGGGAATCACAGAATTGTTACGGTGTAGAAGGAGGCCATTTGGCCCATCGTGCCTGCACCAGCTCTAATGAGAGCGGTCTAAAGGCCCCCTAACAGTAACCACAATGTAAGACAAACTATACAAGAAGAAATATTGGATGCTTGTGAAAAAGGGACAGCAAAAATCATGGGTGACTAATCTACATGTAAACTGGAAAAATCAGATTGGCAGTAGTAGCCTGGATGAGGAGTTCATAAAATGCTTTCAAGAGAGTTTTTGAGAACAACACATTCTGAAACCAACCAGAGAGCAGATTATATTAGACTTGGTATTGTGTAATGTGACAGGATTAATTAATGACCTCAGAGTGAAGGCACTCCTAGGTAGCAGCGACCACAATATGATTGAATTTTACATACAGTTTGAAAGGGAGAACAGTGGGTCTAAGACATACGAGCATACGAACAAGGAGCAGGAGTAGGCCAATTGGCCCCTTGAGCCTGCTCTGCCATTTAATAAGATCATGGCTGATCTGATAGTAACCTCAAATCTGCATCCTACTACCTCAGATAACCTATCACCCTCTTGCTTACTAAGAATCTATCCACCTCTGCCTTAAAAATATTCAAAGACTCTGCTTCCACAACCTTTTCAGGTAGAGTTCCAAAGGCTCACGACCCAAAATAAGGGCAACTATGTGAGCATGGAAGCTGAACTAGCTGAAGTGAACTGGGACAGTAGGCTAGGGGGTAGATCAATAGAGAAGCATTGGCAGACATTTAAGGGGATATTTCAGAATACTCAGAATAAGTATTCCTAATATAAAGAAAAATTCTAAGGAGAGGACCCACCATCTGTGGTTAACTAAAGGAATTAAGGAAAGCATCAAACTTAAGGAAAAAGCACATAACTGCACAAAGATAAGTGGCAGGTTAGATAATTGGTAAGAATATAAAGAACGGCAGAGAATGACTAAAAGGTTAATCAGAAGAAAGAAATTAAGAGTATGAAAGGAAGCTAGCTGGAAATGTAAAAACGGATAGCAAGAGTTTCTACAGGTACTTAAAAAGGAAAAGACTAAGCAAAGTGAGCATTGGTCCTCCAGAGAGTGATAATGGGGAGTCAATAGTAGATAATAAGGAAATGGCGGATTAAATGAACAAATATTTTGCTATTTTGCTTCTGTCTTTACTATGTAGGATATAAAAAAACATTTCAGTAATAGCTGTAAATCAGGAGGCGGAAGGGAGAGAGGAACTTGGTGAAATTACAATCAGTAGGGAAGTGGTACAGAGCAAATTGATGGAGCTGAGGACTAACAAGTCTCCGGGTCCTGAGGGATTTCATCCTAGGGTCTTAACAGAGGTGGTTAATGAGGTAGTAGAAGTGTTGGTGTTAATTTTCCAAAATTCACTACATTCTGGAATGGTTCCATCAGACTGGAAGGTAGCAAATATAGCCCCTCTATTCGAGAAGGGAGGGAAGAAGAGAACAGGGAACTGTAGGCCAGCTAGCTTGATGTCCTTTGTGGGGAAGGTGTTACAATCGTTCATTAAGGAGGTTATAGTTGGGCACTTAAAGAAACTCAAGATAATCAGAAAGAGTAAGCATGGTTTTGTGAAAGCAAAATCATATTTAACTAATTTATTGGAGTTCTTTGAAGGAGTAACATGTGCTGTGGATAAAGGGGAGCCTCTAGATGTACTATTCTTGGATTTCCAGAATTTGATAAGGTGCCACATCAAAGATTTTTGCGGAAAATAAATGTTCATGGTGTAGGGGGTATCACATTAGCACGGACAGAAGATTGGCTGGCTGGCAGAAAACAGAGAGTATGCATAAATGGGTATTATTCCGATTGGCAGGATGTGATGAGTGGAGTCCCTCAGGGGTCTGAGCTGTGGCCTTAAATTTTTACAATTTATATCAATGACTTGGATGAGGGGAATAAAGGCATGGTAGGTAAATTTGCAGATGACACAAAGATAGGTGGGAAAGTATGTATGAAAGGAGGTTGCAGACGGATATAGATGGGTTGAGTGACTGGGAAAAAATCTTCCAGATGGAATATAATGTAGGAAAATGTGAAGTTGTTCACTTTGGCAGGAAGAATAAAAAAGCAGAGTATTACTTAAATGGAGAACGGCTACAGAAATCTGAGGTGCGGAGGGATCTAGGTTTTCTACTGCATGAGTCACAAGAAGTTAGAATGCAGGTACAGCAAGTAATTAAGACTAATGGAATGCTATCCTTTATTATGAGAGGAATTAAAAATAAAGGTAAGCATGTTATGCTTCAGTTATGCAGGGCATTGGTGAGGCCACATCTTGAATATTATGTGCAGAAAGATGTAAATGTTTTGGAGGTGGTTCAGAGGTTTACTAGACTGATACCTTGAATGAGCAGGTTGTCTTATGAGGAAAGGTTAGACAGCCTGGACTTGTTTCCACTGGAGTTTAGAAGAGTGATTAAAGTATGTAAGATTCTGAGCGGTATTGACAAGGTGGATGTGGAGAGGATGTTTCCTCTTATTGGTGAGTCCAGATCTAGGGAGCATTGTTTTAAAATTAGGGGTCGCCCTTTTAGGACAGAGGTGAGGAGACATTTTTTCTCTCAGAGTGTTGTGCAACTTTGGAATTCTCTGCCTCAGAAGGCGGTGGAGACGGGGTCATTGAATATTTTTAAAGCAGAGGTAGATAGATTCTTGTTAGGCAAGGGAATCAAAGGTTATTTATTGGAGGTAGATGAGAATGTGGAATGTGGAAGGTGGAAGCCATGATCTTATTGAATGGCGGATCAGGCTCGAGGGGCCGAATGGCCTACTTCTGCTCCTATTTTGTATGTTTGTGTAGAGCCATAGTTGACAACTGCTCTGTAGTACCTTGCATTTGTAGCTATACTTTATGTGGGAGCCTGCAAAGTGAGCAAATTTGTCAATGTAGCTGAGTCTGAAATTGTTTTCATCCACAGATATTGATTACCAGTGAGCAGCAGTGGGAGGCTTGGCCAATTGTTCTGCACCTTCTTTTACAGCACAGAAGTTATTTAGAACAGCTTACCCAATGCAGACCAGTATGCTTCCTGTCCACCTCAACATGGGATTGTGCTGTCACTATCACAAAGCTGTTACGATTATTTTCCTCTCACAGAGGATCCTTTTGATCACTATTCTATGGCATATCCTCAAATTGAAAATTGGACAACCTTTTACTTTGGCCCAATCTTTAATTTAAACACTCATCAGCACACTGTGCTGGCATAAACATTTTAACTGTGCTATTATATTGCAATTGTACTTGAAGTTTCTTCTTTCATTTTACAGTTTTAACTGAATGAAAATCTTAGTTTTTGACTCCTTTACACTTCCTGGAAACCATTCCAGGTGTTGCTCGCACTACATTTGAACCCATCTCTCTTTTACCTACTTCCACAATTTAATTGAAAGTAAGATTCCACATGTACCTTTTCCATTCCAATGACTGTTTTATATTCCTTTCTTTTATCTGCTCTTGGTATGCAGTGACGTTGGCAGGGCTGTGTTTTTGCCCATCTCACATTTCCCTCAGAATTACTGCAGCTTTTGCAATGACCGGAAGTGGAAATGCCCATGCTGGTGGTAGTATTGTAGCCACAGTGAGTCTATGTGGTGGAGGGTGTGGTTATTGAATGTTCTGACGTAAATTATATTGAATCGAACATGGTGGAATTGTCAATGAACAGCCACAATCCAGACCTCATGAATAAAGAGAAATACCACTTTGCCAAGGCTGCCACCCTATGACATACATAGGACCCCACCACGACTTCAAGGTTCAAGTGGGTTTGCTTTATTCTTTCATGGGATACAGGTGTCGCTGGCAAGGCCAGTATTTGTTGTCCATCCCTAAATGCCCTTGAGAGCAGTTAAGAGTCAAGCACATTGCTGTGAAGTCACATGTAGGCCAGACCAGGCAAGGATGGCATATTTCCTTTCCTGAAGGACAAGCAAACCAGGTAGGTTTTATGACAATCGATGACAGTTTCATGATCACCGTTACTGAGACTTGCTTTCCATTTCAAAATTATTAATTAATTTGAATTTAAATTCCACTAGCTGCCTTAGTGGGATTTGAATTTATGACCTCAGTGTATTAACCTGGGCCTCTGGATTATTCACCCAGTAACTATAACAACTACGCCACCATCTCCCATTACGTGACGCCTAGTCTCCACCCAGCTATATACTAGACATTAAGTGGCCTAAACAGTGTTTCCTAAAGGTGGCCACTACAAATAGGGCCGGAACTTTTTTTTGTAATTATGTTTTTGTGGAGTTCAGAGTGCCAGCCCTGTTCTCCCTGATTCCACAAAAAATCTGTGACTCTCTCCCAGCCCAGGAACTCAGTGGCTGAATGGGAACGAGGCCCAGGGTTCTAAATGGCTCGGATCTAATGTTAACAAGAATAGACAGGCAGTGGACGACTCTACCTGTGGCTCCCACACCCCTCCCCGGGCTGGGAGGGACCCCGGGACCCCGCCCCATGTTGCAGATGGCTGCTCCATAGCCAGAATTGGCTGTTAATTTGTTTAAGGTGGGAATCTGCCCCTCAGCAATAAGATGTCATGCCTCAGAGGGCTGCCCACCCATCGAAGGTTGACAGCTTTCCAGTACTTGCAGTACCACCGGGAGCGTTGAACACTGCTGGTACTGCAGCGAGGCTGAGAGGAAGGCACGACTGGAGGCAAGTCTGGGGGGTCTCACAGGGGTTGAAAAGTTTGTGGGGGGGGGTGGGTAACCTGGAAGGGTGATGGGGAACACCTTGGAGGGAGCCTCCGAAGCCTAGCGGGCCTGGTAAGAAGGGAACCCTTCCATCCTCACAGCCCACTACCAGCTCGCTTGGGGAAAGCTGCTGGGCTGGTTGCTTGGCTTGGGCATCTCCTGCCACTAATAAATCTCATTGGTAGTAGGATAAATGGGTATTAATTGGCCACTTAAGGCATCAATTGGCCCGCAGGTGGGTAGGCTGGCCAACGCTGGTAAAGTTGTGGCGGGGCAGGGGTGGATGGTCAGGTAGCAGCGAGCATGGCACCCGCTAGAATTTACTTGCCCTCCTACCTCCAGACGAGTGATAAATCCAGCCCTGTATATTATTTTAGTTTGAAATGAAGCTTCACTTTACAAGGTGCACAGACCCCCCAAAAACATAAATTCTTGCCAAGAAATAGGTAGTTCATTAATTCAGAGCAAAAAAAATATTGCCATCTGTTCATAAACAAGCGAAAGCAAAGGTGGTGGAGTATAATTAAGTTCCCAGATGTTTTGGTAAGATATTCATTCACACTCATTACTCTTTGGAGGGTGAGTTTCTAACCTCAGCCATGTTATCCCAGGGAAGTTGCAGAATGGGAGCTATTAATACAGCACTGTTATACCGATTATGTTAACAAAGTGTTAAGTAAGTTCAAAAAATTGCTCAGGTTAGGTATTTAAAAGGGATTCAAGATCAGTAAATTACCTCATGTTCAAGGAACTGTCCAAGGATACGGCATGAGTTGGCATAGAGGGGGAAAGGGAAAAGATTGGGTGACATAGGTTGGCATCATTTGGCACTAAGTTGGTATAGGGGGAATGGGGGCAATGGGGATGAGTAGAGTGGCACTAAGTTGCATTGGGGTGTGAGGGTTGGTTGGTGGTATGGGGTGGCATATGTTGGCATGGATGGGGCATGGGGAGTGTGTGGGGGGAAGTGAGGGGTAAGGGCCAGAGAGATGTTTTTGTTTTATTATTACTGTTTATTTATTTAAACACAGTGCAAGAGCCTAGAGGCAGGTCTTGCGCCCAGCGTGCATCGACACCCAACAGCCACGCATTCATCCTGGTGTCGTCTGCCCATTCCACTTCACAACCTGCCCACACCCTCGCCCTCCCATCCACCCCCGGCAACCATGAATGAAAATCTGAGCTCTGGGTAACTATTTTTAAAGGTCGGGTTCACCAAGCCGGGAGATCTCCCAAATTGGCAAATGCAAACCAGGGACAGAAATCTGGGCCTCAGTGTCTGCTGGCATAACCTCTCTGGAACTGACTGCAACTTCAGGATGTCGTGCATGCACAGAAAACAGCACCAGTGGACAGACAGTTGGGAGTCTGAAAACACTGTGAGTCGGAAGGCAGTCAGGAGATTGAAAAAGGCACTATTGGAGAGGCAGTCGGGGGAGTGAAACAACGTGAGAGGAGAGGCAGTCAAGAAATTGAAAACAGCGTGAGTGGAGAGGCTTTCAGGAGATTGAAAACAGACTGAGAGTAGAGGCAGCCAGGAAACTGAAAACTGCGCGAGTGGAGAGGCAGCCGGGAGATTGAAAACAGCGCGAATGGAGAGGCAGTCAGGAGATTGAAAACAGCGCGAGTGGAGAGGCTTTCAGGAGATTGAAAACAATGTGAGAGGAAAGGCAGTCAGGAGATTGAAAACAACGCGAGTGGAGAAGCAGCCGGGAGATTGAAAACAGCGCGAGTGGAGAGGCAGTCGGGAGATTGAAAACAGCGCGAGTGGAGAAGCAGCCGGGAGATTGAAAAGAACGTGAGAGGAACGGCAGGGGTGGGCAATGGCGTAGCGGTATTGTAGCTGGACTAGTAATCAATAGGCCCTGGGTATTGCTCTGGGGACCCAGGTTTAAATCCCGTCATGGCAGATGGTGGAATTTGAATTCAATAAAAATCTGGAATTAAAAGTTTAATGATGATTGTCGATTGTTGTAAAAACCTATCTGGTTCACTAATGCCCTTTAGGGAAGGAAATCTGTTGTTCTTACCTGATTTGGCTTACATGTGACTCCAAATCCACAGCAATGTGGTTGACTCTTAAATGGCCTAGCCAGCTACTCAGTTATACCAAACTGCTACAAAAAAGGAATGAAACTGGACGGATCACCCGGCATGGAACTAGGCACCGGAAATGACAACGGCAATCTCAGCCCTGTCAACCCTGCAAAGTCCTCCTTACTAACATCTGGGGACTAGTGCCAAAATTGGGAGAGCTGTCTCACAGACTAGCCTGACATAGCCTCACGATTCATACGTTACAGATAATATGCCAGTCACCACCAGCACCATCCCTGAGTATGTCCTGTCCCACCAGCAAGACAGATCCAGCAGAGGTGGTGACACAGTGATGGACAGTTGGTAAGGAGTTGTCCTAGGAGTCCTCAACATCAGTTCAGGACCCCATGAAGTCTGATGGCACGTTGTCAAACATGGGCAAGGAAACCTGTTGCTAATTACCACGTACCGCCCTCCCTCAGCTGATGCATCAGTAATTCTCCATGTTCAACACCACCTGGAGGAAATACTGAGGGTGGCAAGGGCGCAGAATGTACTCTGGGTGGGGGACTTCAATGTCCATCACCAAGAGCGGCTTGGTAACAGAACTACTGACTGAACTGGCCAAGTCGTAAAGGACATAACCGCTAGACTGGGTTGCAGCAGGTGGTGAGGGAACCAACAAGAGGGAAAAACACACTTGACTTCATCCTCACCAACCTGCATGCCACAGATGCATCTGTCCATGACAGTATCGGTAGGAGTGACCACTGCACAGTTGTTGTGAAGACAAGTCCCGCCTTCACATTGAAGATACCCTCCATTGTGTTGATTGGCACTACCACCATGCTAAATGTGATAGATTTTGAACAGATCTAGCAACTCAAGACTGGGCATCCATGAGGCGCTGTGGGCCATCGGCAGCAGCAGAATTGTACTCAAACACAATCTGTAACCTCATCGCCCAGCATATCCCCCACTCTACCATTACCATCAAGCCAGGAGATCAACCCTGGTTCAATGAAGAGTGCAGGAGGGCATGCCAGGAGCAGCACCAGGCATACCTAAAAATGAGGTGTCGACCTGGTGAAACTATCGCACAGGACTACTTGTGTGCCAAACAGCATAAGCAGCAAGTGATAGACAGAGCTAACTGATCCCACAACCAATAGATCAGATCCAAGCTCTGCAGCCCTGCCACATCCATTTGTGAATGATGGTGGACAATGAAACAACTCACTGGAGGAGGGGGCTCCACAAATATCCCCACCCTCAATGATGGGGGAGCCCAGCACATCAGTGCAAAAGATAAAGCTGAAGCATTTGCTACAATCTTCAGCCAAATGTGCTGAGTGCATGATCCATCTCGGCCTCCCCTGGAGGTACCCAGCATCACAGATGCCAGTCTTCAGCCCATTCAGTTCATTCCATGTGACATAAAGAAATGGCTGAAGGCACAGGATACTGCAAAGGCTATGGGCCCTGGCAATATTCTGTCAATTGTACTGAAGACTTGTGCTCCAGATCTTGCTGCGCCCCTAGTCAAGCTGTTCTAGTACAGCGACAACACTGGCATCTACCCAGCTATGTGGAAAATTGTCCAGGTATGCCCTCTACATGAAAAACAGGGCAAATCCAAGCTGGCCACTTAACGCCCCATCAGCCTACTCTCGATCATCAGTAAAGTAATGGAAGGGGTTATCAACAGTGCTATCAAGTGGCACTTGCTTAGCAATAACCTGTTCACTGACGCCCAGTTTGGGTACCGCCAGGGCCACTCGGCTCCTGACCTCATTACAGCCTTGGTTCAAACGTGGACAAAAGAGTTGAACACCAGAGGTGAGGTGAGAGTGACTGCCCTTGACATCAAGGCAGCAGCTGACCAAGTTTCACATCAGGGAGCCCTAGCAAAACTGGAGTCAATGGGAATCGGGGGAAAACTCTCCACTGGTTGAAGTCATAAGTCCAAAGGAAGCTGGTTGTGGTTGTTGGCGGTCAGTCAACTCAGCTCCAGGACATCACTGCAGGAGTTCCTCAGGGTAGCGTCCTAGGCCCAACCATCTTCAGCTGCTTCATCAATGACCTTCCTTCCATCATAAGGTCAGAAATGGGGACGTTCGCTGATGATTGCACAATGTTCAGCACCATTTGCAACTCCTCAGATATTGAAGCAGTCCATGTTCAAATGCAGCAAGATCTGGACAATATCCGGGCTTGGGCTGACAAGTGGCGAGTTACATTCGTGCCACACAAGTGCCATGCAATGACTATCTCCAACAAGAGAGAATGTAACCATCGCCCCTTGACGTTCAATGGCGTTAACATCACTGAATCTCCCGCTATCAACATCCCGGGGATTACCATGGACCAGAAACTGAACTGGACTAGTCATATAAATACTGTGGCTATGAGAGCAGGTCAGAGGCTAGGAATCTTGCGACAGGTAACTCACCTCCTGACTCCCCAAAGCCTGTCCACTATCTACAAGGAACAAATGAGGAGTGAGATGGAATACTCTCCACATGCCTGGATAAGTGCAGCTCCAACAACACTCGTTAAGCTTGAAACCATCCAGGATAAAGCATCCCACTAGATTGGAACTACATCCACAAACATTCACTCCATAAAACCATAGGACATAGGAGCAGAAATTAGGCCATTCGGCCCATCGAGTCTGCTCCGCCATTCAATCATGGCTGATAAGTTTCTCAACCCCTATCTCCCGCCTCCTCCCTGTAACCTTTGATCCCCTTACCAATCAAGAACCTATCTATCTCAGTCTTAAATACACTCAATGACCTGGCCTCCACAGCCTTCTGTGGCAATGAATTCCATAGATTCACCACTCTCTGGCTAAAGAAGTTTCTCCTCATCTCTGTTCTAAAAGGTCTTCCATTTACTCTGAGGCTGTGCCCTCAGGTCCTAGTCTCTCCTACTAATGGAAACATCTTCCCCACATCCACTCTATCCAGGCCTTTCAGTATTCTGTAAGTTTCAGTCAGATCCCTCCTCATCCTTCTAAACTCCATCGCGTAGAGACCCAGAGTCCTCAAACGTTCCTCATACGTTAAGCCTTTCATTCCTGGGATCGTTCTCGTGAACCTCCTCTGGACCCTCTCCAGGGCCAGAACATCCTTCCTGAGATACGGGGCCCAAAATTGCTCACAATATTCTAAATGTGGTCTGACAAGAGCCTTATAAAGCCTCTGCAGCACATCCCTGCTTTTATATTCTAGTCCTCTCGAAATAAATGCCAACAATGCATTTGCCTTCCTAACTACTGACTAACTGCAAGTTAACCTTAAGAGAAAACAAAAAGAGAAATACCTGGAAAAACTCAGCAGGTCTGGCAGCATCGGTGGAGAAGAACAAAGTTGACATTTTGAGTCCTCATTCTGTTGAAGGGTCATGAGGACTCGAAACGTCAACTTTGTTCTTCTCCGCCGATGCTGCCAGACCTGCTGAGTTTTTCCAGGTATTTCTGTTTTTGTTTTGGATTTCCAGCATCCGCAGTTTTTTGTATTTATAACCTTAAGAGAATCCTGGACTAGGACTCCCAAGTCCCTTTGCACTCCAGATTTCTGAATTCTCTCCCCATTTAGAAAATAGTCTATGCCTCTATTCTTCCTACCAAAGTGCATGACCTCACACTTCCCCACATTGTATTCCATCTGCCACTTCTTTGCCTATTCTCCTAACCTGTCCAAATACTTCTGCAGCCTCCCCGCCTCCTCAATACTACCTATCCCTCCACCTATCTTTGTATCATCTGCAAACTTAGCCAGGATGCCCTCAGTTCCTTCATCTAGATCATTAATGTATAAAGTGAAAAGTTGTGGTCCCAACTTAAGGACCCCCTTATCCTCACTCTCTGCCTCCTGCCAGACAGCCAATCTTCTATCCATGCTAGTACCTTGCCTCTAACACCATGGGCTCTTATCTTACTAAGCAGCCTCCTGTGCGGCACCTTGTCAAAGGCCTTCTGGAAGTCCAAGTAGATTACATCCATGGGCTCTCCTTTGTCTAACCTGCTCGTTACATCCTCAAAGAATTCTAACAGATTTGTCAGGCATGACCTCCCCTTGCTGACTTTGCCCGATTTTACCATGCACTTCCAAGTATTTTGAAATCTCATCCTTAATAATGGACTCTAAAATCGTACCAACGACCGACGTCAGGCTAATCGGCCTGTAGTTTCCCGTCTTTTGCCTCACTCCCTTCTTAAATAGGGGGGGTTACATTAGCGATTTTCCAGTCCTCTGGGACCCTCCCTGACTCCAGTGATTCCTGAAAGATCACCACTAACGCCTCCACTATCTCTTCAGCTATCTCCTTCAGAACTCTGGTGTGTAATCCATCTGGTCCAGGTGATTTATCCACCTTCAGACCTTTCAGTTTTCCTAGCACCTTCTCCTTGGTAATGGCCACTATACTCACCTCTGCCCCCCGACTCTCTTGAACTTTGGGGATGTTACTCGTGTCTTCCACAGTGAAGACTGACGCAAAGTACCTATTCAGTTCCTCCGCCATTTCTTTGTTCCCCACTACTACTTCTCCAGCGTCATTTTCAAGTGGCCTAATGTCAACTTTTGCCTCTCTCTTACCCTTTATATATCTAAGAAAACTCTTGCAATCTTCTTTTATATTACTGGCTAGTTTACACTCATATTTAATCTTCTCCCTCCTTACTTCTTTTTTAGTTGTCCTCTGTTGGTCTTTGTAGGCTTCCCAATCCCCTGGTTTCCCACTGCTCTTCACCGCATTGTATGCTTTCTCTTTAGCTTTTATGCTGTCCCTGACTTCCCTTGTCAGCCATGGTTGCCTCGTCCTCCCTTTAGTATGCTTCTTCTTCCTAGGGATGAATTTTTGCTGTGTCTCCCAAATTACTCCCAGAAACTCCTGCCATTGCTGTTCCACTGTCTTTCCTGCTAGGCTCATCTCCCAGTCAATTCTTTCCAGCTCCTCCCTCATGCCTCTGTAGTTGCCTTTATTCAACTGTAATACCGTTACATCTGATTCCAGCTTTCTCCTCTCAAATTGCAGGGTAAATTCTATCATATTATGGTCACTTCCTCCTCAGGGTTCCTTCGCCATAAGCTCCCTTATCAAATCTGCCTCATTACACATCACTAAATCTAAAATTGCCTGTCCCTAGTGGGCTCCACCACAAGCTTCTCCAAAGGCATTCCACAAATTCCTTTTCTTGGGATCCACTACAAACCTGATTTTCCCAGTCTACCTGCATATTGAAATCCCCGATGATCACTGTAACCTTGCCTTTCTTACACGCCTTTTCTATCTCCTATTTTGTGCCCCACATCCTGACTACTGTTCGGAGGCCTGTACATAACTTCCATTATGGTTTTTTTACCTTTGCGGTTCCTGAACTCTACCCACACAGATTCTACATCATCTGACCCTATGTCATTTCTTGCTATTGATTTAATTTCATTTCTTACGAACAAAGCAACCCCACCCTCTCTGCCAACCTGCCTATCTTTTCGATAGGATGTAAATCCTTGGATATTTAGCTCCCAGTCCTGATCCCCTTGCAGCCATGTCTCCATGATGCCCACCACATCATACCTGCCAATTTCAATCTGTGCCACAAGCTCATTTACCTTATTTCGTATACTGCGTGCATTCAGATACAACACCTTCAGTCCTGTATTTCCCGTCCCTTTTCTCATTGTCGTCCCTTTATCTGATGTGCTTGAAATTATACTCCTAGCCCTTTCCAAACACTCTGTCCTATTTTGTGTTCTAGAGACTTTAATAGCCTCTCCTGGGCTCTCCTTTCTTTTCAGTTTTTTCATAATTTTCCATGAAGATGAATCCACCCCCCCCCCCGCCACACGCTAACCTGCTGCTTTGTTTCCCATTAGTCATACTTCGTGGAGTTTTACCCTTCCCTCCACCCCCACTTTCTAGTTTAAAATCCTGTTGACCACCCTATTTACCCTTTTTGCTAGAACATTGTTCCCGATTGGTTCAGGTGGAGACCGTCCCAACGGTACAGATCCCTCCTGTTCCAATACTGATGCCAATGCCCCACAAAATGGAACCCCTCTTTCCCGCACCACTCCTTTAGCCACGTGTTTACTTCCCTTATTCTCGCGTCCCTATGCCAATTTGCACGTGGCTCGGGTAGTAATCCGGAGATTATAATCCTTGAGGACCTGTTCTTTAATTTAATTCCTAGTTCCTGATAATCCCCAAACAGGTCCTCTTTCCTAGTCTTATCTATGTTATTTATCCCGACATGGACCACTCCCCCTCCCTCTCCAATATCCTTTCAAGCCGGTCAGAGATGTCCCTCACCCCGGCACCAGGCAGGTAACATACCATGCGGGACTCTCCATCCTGCTTACAAATGATGCCATCAATTCCCCTAATTACAGAATCCCCTACAACTACCACTCGTCTTTTTGCTCCCCCCCTTAAATAGCCTCCTGTGCCACGGTGCCATGGTTAGCTGGCTCATCCTCCCTACAGCCCTGTTCCTCATCCACACTCCCTCCAACACCGATGCACAATAGCAGCAGTATGTACCATCTACAAGATGCACTGCAGGAATTCATCAAGGGTCCTTAGACAGCACCTTCTAAAACCCACGACCACTACCATCTAGAAGGACAAGGGCAGCCATAGATGGGAATACCACCACCTGGAAGTTCCCCTCCAAGTCACTCACCATCCTGACTTGGAAATATGCCGCCATTCCTTCACTGTCGCTGGGTCAAAATCCTGGAACTCCCTTCCTAACAGCACTGTGGGTGTGCCCACATCCCATCAATGAATAAAAAAAGAAGGAAGTTAGCTGTTTGGTGAGTATCTGGATAGTATCTAGTAAGTGGTTAAGGTTTATTCTGTTCCTAGGGTTTAAAATAGTATAAGCACTGTCATTTTGTAAGTTGATGGTAAGTGTTTAGTATTAGTGACAGTGTGTTATTAGTCAGCTTAGGATACATGAGTTAAGGTAGATCTATCAATAAAATAGAATTAAATCTTTAAAATTAAAATAAACTAATTAAAGGAAACACCAAAACACATAGCTGTGTTGTTAAGAAAGAGTAGCTTTTAGTTGTCAGTGGTACTAGCATTTAACAAGCACAGTAGATTGTTGCATACATAGGAATTACTCTAAGAAGGTAATTAAATTAAATTGACTGAATAACGTAAGTAACAATGGCAGGACAGGTGTTATGTTGAAGCTGTGGAATGTGGGATCTTTTGGGCACCAAGGCGATTCTGGACAAACACGTCTGCAGGAATTGTAAACAGCTTGAGGAATTCTGGATGAGGATTATTGATCTGGAAGTCGAAATGCAGACATTGCGTAATATAGGGGAGGGCAAGAGATACCTGGACGCTTTGTTCCAGAAGACGGTCACACCTTTAGGAATAGTGTCGTCTCTTCTGGTCAGCAGTGAGGGATCGGTAGATGTGACCATGAGTGAGACAGGTATAGGGACCAAGCAGACAGCAAGGGAGGAGCCTTAATTTGCAATTGTCAAACAGGTTTGAGGTGCTCACAACCTGTGTGGATGAAAGCAAAGTCTACAAGGTGGATAAGCAGGCTGGCCATGGCACCATGGTACAGGAAGCCGTTCAAGCAGGGGAAGTAAACAGGAAAGTAATGGTAGTAAAGGACAGTATAGGAGGGGGATTGACACTGTTCTGTGCAGCCAAGTGTGAGAGTCCAGATGGCTTTGTTGCCTGCCCGGGGCCAGGCTTTGGGATGTCTACTCAGGGTTGGAGAGGAACTTGCAATGGGAGGGAGGGGATCCAGTCATCAATGTCCATGTAATTACTAACAACACAGGTAGGATAATGCAAGAGTTTCTGCATAGTCAGTATGATGAGCTAGGTACCAAATTAAGAAGCAGAACTTCAAAGATAACATTCTCTGGATTATTACCATAGCCATGTGCAAATTGGCATAGGACAAATAAGATTAGGGAGATTAATGTATGGCTCAAAGACTGGTGTGGAATAATTTGGTTCCAGTTTGTGGGACACTGGAACCAGTGCTGGGGGAAGTGGGGGCTGTACCGTTGGGACAGTCAACACCTGAACCATGCTGGGATGAGTGTTCTTGTGAATAGCATAACTAGGGAAGTAGAAAGGGTTTTAAACTAAATCAGATTTGGAGGGACCTGGGTGTCCTAGTGCATGAATCGCAAAAGGTTAGCATGCAGGTGCAGCAAGTAATTAGCAAGGCTGATAAAATGTTATCACCTATTGCAAGGGGAATTGAATAGAAGTTTAGGGAGGTTATGCTTCAGTTATACAAGACATTGGTGAGACCACATTTGGAGTACTATGTACAGCATTGGTCTCCTTATTTAAGGAAAGATGTAAATGCATTAGAAGCAGTTCAGAGAAGATTTACCAGATTAATACCTGGAATGGGCGGGTTATCTTATGAGGAAAGGCTGGACAGGCTAGGCTTGTATCTGCTGGAGTTTAAAAGAGTGAGTGGCGACTTGATTGAAACATATAAGATCCTGAGGGGAGTTGACAGGGTGAATGTGGAGAGGATGTTTCCTCTTGTAGGCTAATCTAGAACTAGGGGTCACTGTTTCAAAATAAATCACCCATTTAGGACAGAGCTGAGGATTTTTTTTTTCTCTCAGAGGTTATGGGACTTTGGAACTCTCTTCCTCAAAAGGTGGTTGAAGCAGAATCCTTGAATATCTTTAAGGCAGAGGTAGGTAGATTCTTGATAAGCAAGGGGGTAAAATGTTATTGGGGCAGGCAGGAATATAAGGTTAAAATCAGATAAGCCGTGATCTTTTTGAATGGCAGAGCAGGTTTGAGGGGCCGAGTGACCTACTCCTGCTCCTAATTCGTATGTTTGTATGTATAAGCATACCAATCCTGAAGTTGTGCTTTCTCGCTGAGATTTCCATGACAGGATATTGACAGTGCTGCTTTGGGCTGCTGTAGAGTGCTTAAGTTGGAGTTTGGTGACTGAGGGAATTTAAGGGTTAAATTCTATCTAAAGTCTAGTCTTTCTTTAATTTAGTAATTAACTAAAAGTTGCTGTTTGGGTTGAAAGAAGGTGAGTTTTAGGTCAGCTTTAAAACAGGGTTTATACAGGCTCTGCTTGCAGCTACAACTAGTTAATTAGATAACTGGCTTAAACAGGTTTTCAGAGGCGAGGTTCAGAGAGTATAAAAACAGGCCATCTTACAGTGCTGACTTTGTCTTTGGGCTGCAGTAGAGTGCTTAAGTTGAAGTCTAGTGACTGAGGGAGTTCATTGAAGAGGGAATAAGGTAACCCTTTGAGTACCGTGAGCACGGTTGGGTAAGTACTACTTTTATCGCTTATAGTTTTTAAGGTCTTATTTTGTGGTTCATCGTTTGTAAGGGTTATATTCTGTAATTACGAGGAGCAGGGAAGAAGGGCCCTAGAGTAATTGATATTATTTTATATTAAATATCTTCTAAAAGGTTTAATTTAATTTAAAGGGGGAAGTCATGGCAGCAGAGCTCAAAGCTGTGGTGTGCTCCTCCTGCTCTATGTGGGAAGCCGGGAACATTTTCAGTGCCCAGGGCCAGCATGTGTGCAGGAAGTGCCTCCAGCTGCAGCTCCTGGAAGCCCAGGTTTTCAGAGCTGGAGCGGCGGCTGGGGACACTGTGGAGCATCCGTGAGGTGGAGAGTATCATGGATAGCACGTATAGAGAGGTAGTCACACAGCAGGCTAAGAGTCCACAGGCAGGAAGGGAATGGGTGACCACCAGGCAGAGCAAGAGGACTAGGCAGGCAGTGCAGGAATCCCTTGTGGCTACTCCCCTGCAAAACAGATATACCACTTTGGATACTGTTGGGGGGAATGGCCTCTCAGGGGAAAGCAGCAACAGCCAAATTCATTGCACCACGATTGGCTCCGCTGCACAGGGGAGGAGTAAAAAGTTTGGGGATGCAATAGTGATAGGGGATTCAATTATAAGGAGAATAGATAGGCATTTCTGTGGCCACAAATGAGATTCCAGGATGGTATGTTGCCTCCCTGGTGCTAGGGTCAAGGATGTCTCAGAGCAGCTACAGGACATTCTGAAGGGGGAGGGTGAACAGCCAGTGGTCGTGGTACACATTGGTACAAACGACATTGGCTAAAAAAAGGGATGAGGTCCTAAAAGCAGAATATAGGGAGTTAGGAAGTAAGTTGATAAGTAGGACCTCAAAGATAGTGATCTCAGGATTACTACCAGTGCCACGTGCTAGTCAGAATAGAAATAACAGGATTTATCCAATGAATACGTGGATGATGAGATGGAGAGGGTTTCAGATTCCTGGGACATTGGGATCGGTTCTGGGGGAGGTGGGACCAGTACAAACTGGTCGGGTAACACCTGGCCAGGACCGGGACTGATGTCCTAGGCAGAATATCTGCTAGAGTGGTTGGGGAGGGTTTAAACTAAAATGGCAGGGAGATGGGAACCTATGCAAGGAGTCAGAGGAGGAGGAATCAAGAACAAGAACAAAAGACAGAAAGGGGAATAAGAAAAGTGGTAGGCAGAGAAATGAAGGGCAAGAATCAAACAGGGCCTCAGTGAAAAATAGTGGGAACGGGACAAGTAATGTTAAAAAGACAAGCCTTAAGGCTTTGTGCCTTAACACGAGGAGCATTCGCAATAAAGTGGATGAATTAACCGCGCAAATTAATGTAAACAGGTATGACATAGTCGTGATTACGGAGACATGGGTGCAGGGTGACCAGAGATGGGAACTGAACATCCAGGGGTATTCATTATTTAGGAAGGACAGACAAAAAGGAAAAGGCATTGGAGTTGCATTGCTGGTTAAAGAGGAAATTAACGCAATAGTGAGGAAAGACATTAACTCCGACGATGTGGAATCTGCATGGGTAGAGCTGAGAAACACTAAGGGCAAAAAACATTAGTGGGGGTTGTATATAGACCCCCAAACTGTAGTGGTAATGTTGGGAAGGGCATTAAACAGGAAATTAGAGACACATGCTGTAAAGGAACATCTGTAATTATGGGTGACTTTAATCTGCATATAGATTGGGTAAATCAAATTAGTAACAATACCGTAGAGGAGGAATTCCTGGAGTGTATACGGGATGGTTTTCTGGATCAATACGTTGAGGAACCAACTAGAGAACAGGCCACATTAGACTGGGTATTGTGCAATGAGAAAGGAATAATTGGCAATCTAGTTGTGCGAGGCCCCTTGGGGATGAGCAACAATAATATGATAGAATCTTCATCAAGATGGAGAGTGACGGAGTTGATTCTGAGATTAGGGTCCTGAATCTTAGTAAAGGAAACTACGATGGTATAAGGCGTGAGTGGGCTATGATGGATTGGGAAATGTTACTTAAAGGGGTGATGGTGGTTAGGCAATGGCAAACATTCAAAGAGCGCATGGGTGAACTGCAACAATTGTTTATTCCTTTCTGGCGCAAAAGTAAAACAGGAAAGGTGGCCAAACCATGGCTTACAAGGGAAATTAGAGATAGTATTATATCCAAGGAAGAGGCATGTAAATTGGCCAGAAAAAACAACAGACCTGAGGATTGGGAGCAGTTTAGAATTCAGCAAAGGAGGACCAAGGGATTGATTAAGAGGAGGAAAATAGAGAATGAGAGTAAGCTTGCGGGGAACATAAAATCTGACTATAAAAGTTTCTATATGTATTTGAAGAGAAAAAGATTGCTGAAGACAAGTGTAGGTCCCTTACAGTCAGAAACAGAGGAATTTATAATGGGGAACAAAGAAATGGCTGACCAACTAAATACATACTTTGGTTCTGTCTTCACAAAGGAGGACACAAATTACATACCAGAGATGTTGGGAACACAGGGTTTAGTGAGAGGGAGGAACTGAAAGAAATCGGTATTAGTCGGGAGATGGTGTTGGGGAAATTGATGGGATTGAAGGCTGATAAATCCCTAGGGCCTGATAATCTACATCCCAGAGTACTTAAGGAAGTGGCCCTAGAAATAGTGGATGCATTGGTGGTCATCTTCTGAGATTCTATAGACTCTGGAACAGTTCCTACAGATTGGAGGGTAGCTAACGTAACCCCAGTATTTAAAAAGGGAGGTAGAGAGAAAACAGGGAATTATAGACCAGTCAGCCTGACGTCGGTAGTGTGGAAAATTCTAGAGTCCATTATAAAAGATTTAATAGCTGAGCACTTGGAAAACAGTGGCAGAATTGGACAAAATCAGCATGGATTTATGAAAGGGAAACCATGCTTGTCAAATCTACTGGAATTTTTTGAGGATGTAACTAGTAGAGTTAATGAGGGGGAGCCAGTGGATTTGGTTTATTTGGACTTTCTGAAGGCTTTCGACAGAGTCCCATTATAAGAGATTAGCATGTAAAATTAAAGCGCATGGGATTGGGGTTAGTGTATTGAGATGGATAGAAAACTGGTTGGCAGATAGGAATAAAAGGGTCTTTTTCCGAATGACAGGCAGTGACCAGTGGGATACTGCAGGGATCGGTGGTGGGACCTCAGCTATTCACAATATATATTAATGATTTAGACGAGGGAACTAAACGTAATATCTCCAAATTTGCAGATGACACAAAGCTGGGTGGGAGGGTGAGCTGTGAGGAGGATGCAGAGATGCTTCAGTGTGATTTGGACAAGCTGAGTGAGTGGGCAAATGCATGGCAGATGCGGTATAATGTGGATAAATGTGAGGTTATTCATTTTGTAGCAAAAACAGGAAGGCAGATTATTATCTGAATGGCTATAAATTGAGAGAGGGGTATGTGCAATGAGACCTGGGTGTCCTTGTACACCAGTCGCTGAAGGTAAGCATGCAGGTGCAGCAGGCGGTAATGAAGGCAAATGGTATGTTGGCCTTCATAGCCAGAGGATTCGAGTACAGGAACAGGGATATCTTGCTGAAATTGTACGGGGCCTTGGTAAGATCATGCCTGGAATATTGTCAGCAGTTTTGGTCTCCTTACCTGAGGAAGGACGTACTTGCTATAGAGGGAGAGCAGCGAAGGTTTGCCCGACTGATTCCTGGGATGGTGGGACTGACATATGAGGAGAGATTGAGTTGATTAGAATTATATTCGCTTGAGTTCAGAAGAATGAGGGGGGATCTCATAGAAACCTATAAAATTCTAACAGCTAGACAGGGTAGATGCAGGAAGGATGTTCCCGATGGTGGGGCAGTCCAGAACCAGGGGTCACAGTCTGAGGATACGGGGTAGACCATTTAGGACTGAGATGGGGAGAAATTTCTTCACCTAGAGAGTGGTGAGCCTGTGGAATTCGCTACCACAGAAAGTAGTTGAGGCCAAAACATTGTATGTCTTCAAGAAGGAGTTAGATATTGCTCTTGGGACGAAACTGATCAAGGGTATGGGGAGAAAGCGGGAGCAGGCTATTGAGTTGGATGATCAGCCATGATCATAATGAATGGCGGAGCAGGCTCGAAGGGCAAAATGGCCCACTCCTGCTCCTATTTTCTATGTTTCTATGTTGCTCGGATGCACTATGGACATCCCTAAAGCAGGCAATCATCATGTCAGTCAGAATCTCAACTTTCCTGCTCCCATATCATCAGTTGAAATCCCTTTAAAAGTTACACCTTGTTCAATCAGGTGTAACTGGGTTTTTAACAGTGATAATAATCAATAAAATTTCCTGTGCAACAGAGCTTGCCCTGAAAAAATAATTTTATGTTTGTGGAGTCCTGCTCAATGATTAATTAGTAGATTTTTAAAAGCTCATTCTTTTACATCATTATTGTTTTAAAAAAATATTTATTTCAAAATATTTTACCTTCTACCTTCTCCCCATCTGTATGTCCCAATCTGTAATTCTCTCTGTGTGGTTTATTTTAATGGGGATTTTATTTCACTGCATTTTGTTTCCTGTTTGGTGATCTGTGAAAATCTTTTAATGTGCTTGGACAGCCTCATGACATCACTGCTGCTCTACACTGTGAATGCCCAGTGCAGAAAGCTGCAATCAATTGTGGACCACTGCACACTGACAGAGGTGAGATCCTCACCAGGAAGCTCGCTAAATGCCTCAGCAAGACTTACTTCACAGTCAGCAGTGAGTGCACTTGTTTCACTGCCGACTCCAAAATCCAGTCCTATCAGAAGCAAGAGAGCAGCAGTTAACCATTTCCAGTCATGTTAATTTTCAAGAACAAAAACTCCAGTGAATGAAGAGAAGATTCAAAATATGTAAAAGAAAAATGCATTTGTTCTGAATCTTTAGGACTAGTTCTAGATTAAAATGTTCCCAGTCATTCTGACATCTTTCTAGCACCCTTATCGGTATGTAACGACATTAAAATTCACAAAATACAAGAAGTACACGGGACAAAAATATTTTCTTATTTAAATGTGACGACATTTCCAGAGGCAAATTCACTTTTGCAGGATTCAGCTGAGGGTTTCATAATACTTGAGTTAGGGTAAACCTTAAAATATAATGGCGAACGTAAATGCATTCTTATTTTTTCAATTATATATATATCACATGAACACAGGAAATTTATTGGGCAGGAAAGGCTGGTCAATATTCGTCCTAGCGTATTTTTATGGGTGGTGGCTAGGACTTTCTGTTTACTGCTATTGGACGGAATTTTCCAAGATTTGCACTAAGTGCAGTAGCGGGCGGGTAAAAAGATGTTTTACCCGCCAGCCGCGACAGTGGGTTTTCACACCGTATCATCCCAAACCCGCCTAATTATTTATGCAGTCCTGGGAAACAAGCTGTTTCCATGGCGGGCGGGCTCTTATTTTCCCGCTGGCCATCACCTGCTGCCTAATCATGCCAGGTGCCATGTTTAAAGTCCAGCCGCAAGCACTGTGGTCATTTCTTCCAGCTCACCACCGCTGCATGGAAGCCATGGCCAGCAAAGGAAAAAAGACCACAGCCCGCCACTTCAATGACGGGTCCCTTGAGCAACTGCTGGATGCTGTGGAGGCCCACCGGGATGTCCTGTACCCTCATTCTGGCTACAGGATGGGCAGCAACATGACCAATCCAGCTTGGGAGGCAGCGGCAGTGGTGGTCAGCACCAACGTCCTTCAGAAGAGGACAACCACCCAGGGCCACAAGAGGATGAATGATCTCCTCCGTTCCAGCAGGGTAAGTAACTCTTGTCATCACTCTCAACTCACACATTCACAGAGCCATTACACATCCACAGGGCTCTCACTCGCTGTCATTCACTCTCTCACACACACTGTCATTGTCCTCATCCTGTCCATGGGACCATTCACCACCTACACAGGCCAGGCATACTTATCATCTGACCTGGCAGGTGTCTTACTTACTCTTTCTCCATCTCTATCCATGCAGGACAAGCTGGCACAAAACGAGACAGAGAGGTTACTGACTGGTGGCAGAATGCCCAAAATCAAGGTCCTCACAGACTTTAAAAACAGCCATCCAGCTGGCCAGTGAGGATCTGGACCATTCCTGTGATGACGGTGAGGTCGGCACTGCTCTACCAAGAGAAGATCCAGCAGTGCAACAGCCATCAGGCAACCATGTCGTGACTGGTATTTCATAGGCCATTGCCATGCACTAATTATCTCTCCTTGCTTTCGCAGGCACATCCGCCAAACAGCCGACAGAACCCATGACCCAGGGCCTCTAATCAAACCCCAAACAAACCTCTGGAGAGGAATCTGAATGCACCCTCCCTGAAGTCCGAACACAGCGCTCACCCACACCCTCCACCGGCACAGAGAAACACACCTCAGTGGTGCCTAGCTTTAGAGCAGCCCTGGGATCACAATCTGGTGAGCACATCGCACTGTCTGATCCATAGCAGATGGCAGATGGATTTGAAAGATACTACATAAATACAACTTTTTTTTCTACATAATTCACTACAAAAATATTTTGCAGATGTGGATGTGACTTTGAAAGCTATTGTTAGTCTGCATTTTGCATCCACGGATGTAAAACCATTGATTGTAGATCATGTGCTTCAATGTACGACCTAAATGGTCCCTTACTGCACTTTCCTTTAAAGGATTAAAACCCATTTGCTAACCATCGTAAAAATATATATTTTGCAAGCTAAATACAAAATGAAAAGGAAATAACTTGTTATTGTTGGTCTCCTGTTGATGAGGTACAGTGGGAATAGTGTAGACCAGTGTTCTTCATTGCAAGCCCTCAAGCCAGTGACAGCTCCCATTGGCACTAATTGTGGCTCCCCAACTCCATCCATGCATTTTCAGTGACGCTTTATCCTCAGAGGGTCACAGTGAGTCGGAGCCCAACCCAGTATTATATTCCTATTTATTTTATTTTTACCATTAAAAAATGTGTACCCAGCCTATCAAAAGTCAGCCTTCTTTACAAGTCACATTGACCACATGGTGCAATGTGCACCAATAAGTATGTCTAAGTATGTGCGTTGTACAGTAACAGTTATGTTACCACAGCAACCACCATAAAACTAACAGAGTATTCAGCCATTGGTGTTGTGTATTTTTTTGCCCCAAGTGAGTTACTGGAGTAGTAAAGCAATGATAATTTAGCAGTCGATGTGGCTCTCACACTGCAGGTTTTTGCTGCAGTGGCTCTTGCTTGAAAAATAGTGAAGACAACTGGTATTGATCAACTCACCATTGTATCTGGTCTACCTGAAATCTAGAGTTCATCCATATTTGGATACATTGCATTTCCTTGGATTGTCCCAGGAATCTCCCCAAGACCTTTAAAAGCGCTCATATTCTCCCATCAAAAATAATAACAAAAATTGAACATTTTCGAGGTTTCTGAAGCATGAATTACCTGAATCCAGACAGGTTCTTTTGTAGGTCCTGGCGCTGTCAGGTTTTCCAGGTTTCCATTTCTTTCATACTTAAATGTTGTTCCTGCTGCTTTGTAGTCTCCATTCCACTGGATAATAAACCCTCCATTGAGGAAATATTTCTCTGGGTCTTCACTTCGTAAAGCCAAGAAATTCCCTGCTTCAGCTATTTCTTCCACTCGGATATCTCGTGCTCCTTCAGGAATCAGGCCCACATCTACATAGCCTGTAAACAGAACAGAATACAAGATTATACATATAAATCAATAGTTCCTTAGCATTTTTGTACATTTGTAAACTGAATCCTCCAGTCATTTGTTGCAATGATGAGCAATCCAGACCAATTAATTTCTCAGAGCAGTTAGCTCCAACTATGGTTTCTTGTGCAACTCCTTTGCTCCAACATAGCAGACTTGCCTTCAGCTATTTACACCCCCTCTGAAATACATTCGCTAAGTATCTCCGCCTCTCTCTCCTCCTTTAACAAGCTCCTTAAAGCTTATCTCTATAGCCCAGCTTTTAATCATCTGTCCTATAAGACTTAAGCATAAAAATCTAGGCTGACACTCCAGTGCAGTACTGAGGGAGTGCTACTCTGTCAGATGAGGTGTTAAACCTTCTTCTCAGAGTTGATGCATTATTTCAAGGAAGGTATTGGTATCCTGGCCAATATTTATCCCTCAAACTGTAGTGGAAGGATCTGGTATCTAAAAGGTTAACATGGGACTGAGTACAGTATCACCCACATGGTGATGTAAGAAGGCTTATGGCCTAGAGCTAAGGCAGCCGAGAGATAGTAAGAGGAAGGATCATGTAAGGACCTAATATGGGGTCATCTCCATATCTTTAACCTCTACTGTAAATAATTACATAGTTTAGCACTGTTAACAAAGACTTCTTTGTAACTCCAACAAGACTGCCTCATTGTGTCCATGCAGTACACATCATGGGTAGCGGCAACCGAACAGATCACAATCAACATCATGGAAACAGATTATCTGGTTAATGTCACATTGCTGTTTGAGAGAGTTCACTGTGAATACAGACTGATTTCAGGTTCCCTTCTCTCATCTACAAACTTCACAATATCTCCAACAATTGCCGTTGTTTGTCATCTGTGCATCATACATTTTACCACCACGAAGCTTCACACCCCAAAAAAATCTGCTGTAAATTGATTGTCAGTTTTTTTTGTTCACTGGGCCAGCATTTATTGCCCATCCTTAATTGCCCTTGAGAATATGGTGGTGAACTGCTTTCTTGAACCGCTGCAGTCCATGTGGTGTTATACAATTACTTCACCCCTGTGCAAAACACCATTAGGACATAGTTGTTCCTAATGGACAATGAATTAGTAGCATTTAATCTGAGCTAATGGTCTTCCAGTATGGTGTTTTCTCCTTGGGGTGAGGGTGGGGTGGAATGCATGTGGGGAGAATCTTGAACTGGGGGTATAGTTTCAGAATAAGGGATTGCCATTTAAGGCAGAGATGAGAAATAATTTCTTCTCAGAGAGTTGTGAATCTTTAAAATTCTCTGCCCTAGAGAGTCTGTGGCTGTGGAAGCCAGGTCACTGAATATATTCAAGGTTGAGATATACAGATCTTTGAACTATAGGGGAGCCAAGGGTTATAGGGATTAGGCAGGAAAGTGGAGTTGAGGCCAAGCTCAGATGAGTCATGATCTGAATGGCAGAGCAGGCTCGAGGGGCTGTAAGGCCCACTCTTGTTCCTACATATTATGATCTTATGTTTTATTTGAGTAGGGATCACAGAGTTACAAGAGTATCCTATCCTCTTTCCAAGGAATATTTGAATGGCAATAGCTTTAGTTTAAGTGCTAGGTTGAGCATACCAGAAATCTGCAGCACTAATCTTACAGGTTCCCCATTAAAATACCTGGGCAGGCGGCTGAACACTAGGGCTGTATCCTTATAAGTGCGCTGACAAGTGTGCACACTTAAAAAAAAAACTTTTGAGGGTTCAGGCCACTATTGCTTGTTTTCACTGGGATACTGTTTGAATGGAGAAGTTTCTTTGTTTTTTGTAATATTTTTCCATTTATATACGATTTATGTAATTTCAAAAAATGTTACTTACATTTTACCCTTTAGGAAGATGGTGCCTTCCCCCCACCCTCTTTATGTTCTATTAATAGTTTTAGGTTTTTTCTGTTGATAATTGAATGGCTAGGTTTCATTTCCTTTGGTTTTATTATTTTAAATCATTGTTAAAGTGGTAAAGTAACCTGTAGAATGCAAGGACATTACTGAAGTTTCAGAAGTGTAAAGGTGGAAATTTGGTGTAAGGACATTTGGGTTTTTAAAGGCACATGCTTTATGTCCCATTTGTCCAATGAGAGGCCAGGAATAGTAGTGAGGTAGGTAGACAAATGGGACTACACTGAAGGATCAGCAAGAGACCATGAGTGACAGAGAGGCGAGTAGATTGGTGGCTGTTGAATAGAGAGGAACAGGAGCAGTACAGGGCTAAGAGTAACAACTGCAACTACTTATATTTATATGGTGCATTTAACATAATGAAACATCTCAAGACATTTCACAGGGATATTACAAAACAAAGTATGACATTGAGCCACATGAGGAGATATTAAGTCAGCTGACTAAAAGCTTGGATAAAGGGATAGGTTTTAAGGAGAGCTTGCAAAGAGGAAAGTGAGTTAGAGAGGTGGTTAAGTGTAGGGAGGTATTCCGGAACTTGAGGTCTGGGCAACCTAAGGCACAGCCACCAATGGTGGAGCAATTAAAATTTGGGATGCAGAAGGGACCAGAATTAAAGTAGAGCAGAGATATCAGAGGGTTGTGGGGCTGGAGGAGATTACAGAGATAGGGATAAAGTGAAGGGATTAGTGAGAATCTGTCAAATCTGATGCTTCCAGGACACTTGAGAGATTATGAGCCACAAGGCAGAGAAATGGGTAAAAGCAAAATACTGTGGATGCTGGAAATCTGAAATAAAAACAGAAAATGCTGAAAAAACTCAGCAGGCCCGACAGCATTGGTGGACAGAGAAACAGAGTTAACGTTTCGAGTCTGTATGGCTTCTTCAGAGCTGGAGAAGAGTTCTGAAGAAGTCATAAGGACTCAAGACATTAACTCTGTTTCCCTCGCCACAGGTGCTGCCAAACCCCCTGAGCTTTTCCAGTGTTTTCTGTTTTTATTACAGAGGGATGGGCGTTGGAGGCCTCTAGACACAGCAACAAAATAGTTGTTGTGATCTGAAGTAAGTCAGCACACACTTGTAAATTTAAAAGATATTTCCCTTTCAACAAAGTTAAATCAATGATGGAAAAAGAAAATGGTGGTTTGAGGTGGGCCCAAGTGCCACCATTGACCAGAGGAATGAATAGCAAGCATTGCAGTTTTACCGATTGAAATGGCAAATCAGAAGAAGTATTCAGAAATTGTGCCAATGGGAAATATGTGTGACAGAAAAATTCAAGAATGTTAACATATTATGGATTGATAAAAGGCTGCAATTTATTTATAACTTCAAAGTCTTCATTTTGCAATGCTTCTCTACTCTCAATATTCCCAATTTCTGTTTCATTATTGCATCTACTGGGGAAGCAAACAGTCTGAAGCTTTGGACCGATTCAGCCACCAGATGGCAAAAGGAGAAAGAATGATTCCTTTTAACTGGTAGTAGAGAATGCAAATTACTTTGATGAAAGCTGATTTAATCAAACTGATTAGTATCAGACAGGTAGGTTCTGCAGCTTTTTGTTAAATCAGAAGGTCCGCAATCACAATTCAGGTGCTTTGACAGTGGGCAGAATTTTCCCTTCCTGCCCGTAGTGGGTTTCATGGCGGGTGGGAGCAGAGAATCTAGCAGGAGTCAAAAACTCCAAATCCCACTAGCATTAAAACAGTTTGCAACTTTCCCGACGGCAGGTAAATGGTGGGTTGAATATCCAGCTGCGTAGTGGCCTGAGCGCCATTTGCATTCATTACCGGGTCATGAGTCCTCATCAAATATGCGGCGGGTCGGAATCACATGCCCCCTTCCAAACAGAAGGCAGGAAATCACGCTGGGCCGAATCACGTTTGAAAACGAGTGGCGTGCACCGATTGGACCGGACTTTGCTCGTGACTTCGAGGTGAGTGCAATGCCACAGTGCTGCGCCGGTCTTGTTGCAAAGCCAGTAGGACCCCACACAGCTGGGGACGTAGTGTGGGTCTGCTACTGGTGAGTGCCTCCATAATCCAGAAGGACACCATTGTGCAGCAGTACTCAGGCAGGGTTGAACATTCAGACAGAGACCTGCAATTTGATTGGGTGTGGGGGGGTGGTGGGGTGGGGGGGGAAGGATAATGGACGCACCGAGGCAAAAGGGGCAGAAATGCATTGCAAGGGGTTGGCGGGGGGAGGGGGGGAGGGGGAGCACATGGGGGACAAAGGGGTAGGGAGGCATTAAATGGAGGTGGCGGGGAGGGGGAACACATGGCAGGGGCAAAGGGGCAGGAAGGGGTAGAGGAGGTGGGAGAATGATGTTAGGCCGAGGGGAGACTGAGGGTTGGGAAGCTGGGGCCCAACAAGGGAAACTGAAATGCTGACAAACATTACCACATGTATGAATGGGAGGGGATGCATGCACACGCCCGAATAGGAAAAGCAGGGGGTGGTTAGTGTGGCACAAGAGCGATGGGTCGCATGAAGATTCATGAAGTGGGGAGGGGGTGGGGAGGGGGTTGTGGTGGGAAGGGAGGCAGTATAGTGTACAGTCATGAGGGCAATGGGGAACTCATTGAAAGTCAAAGTCCTTTGTCTGGGGCCAGCAGGTCAGAGTCAGAGAGGAGAGACACTCCTTGTGCTCACATTCGGGAGTGAGAGAGTAGAGGCAGCCTTGGGGTCCAGCGGGCCATGTTACAGGGCTATGCATGGCAAGTATCATTGTACACCTGGTGGAGCAAGGGCTGTGTGTTTAATTAGGATAATGCACATCTTGGTGTGCAGGGCGTTGTCACAGTCCATGTCCATTGGCTTGTCTAACTCTCTACAGGGCTGTAGGTGGGATGGTAATGATTATGAGAGGCATCTGCAGCTTGTATTTGGGGAAAACATAATAAAAGTAGGGTTGGTCTGAGAAGCTTTCTTTGGGAGTCTTCTCTGCAGGTGACTGTGCACACAGCCTCTAGATAGCGAGGGATGAGGTCCACATGGGGCATGGGCACGTCAACAGCGATGGGTTCAGTGGGTAGAGTAGTAATGTCGACCACAACAATGGGATCCAGTATTACTGGGGGAGGCTGGAGAATAACAGGAAAGAGCTCTATCTTCACATCGTGAGGTTGCAAGTAAATTTCTGGGACATGGAGAGTGGGAAGAGGGTTGAAGCTGGTCTCAAAGTAATCGTGCAGAACCTAATGGCAGAGTTATAAATTGAAAGTAGAAGCAAATCTGCATGGGAGTGGTCCGAGGCAGTCTGGGAGGAACGCACTGCTGGATTAAAGGTCCCTTTCTGGGGGTGCTCTCTAACTTGTTGGTGCCACATGATTAAAATGGAGTAGGCCTGAGAGAAAAGAGGAAGGCCTCCATGAGAAGCTAGCCATTGGAACCCATGCCCTTTGCCACGCCAAAGCAGGGAAATGTAGGAGTCACTGGCTTAACATCACAGTCGCTGCATTTAAACATTAAGACAGCATTTGACCGAGTGTGGCATCAAGGAACCCTTGCAAAACTGGAGTCAATGGGAATCCGGTGGAAAATTCTCCACTGACTGGAGTCACACCTAGCACAAAGGAAGATGGTTATGGTTTTTGGAGGTCAATCATCTCAGTTCCAGGACATCACTGCAGGAGTCCCTCAGGGTAGTGTCCTAGACCCAACTATTTTCAGCTGCTTCATCAATGACCTTCCTTCTATCGCAAGGTCAGAAGTGGGGATGTTCGCTGATGATTGCACAATGTTCAGCATAATTCGCGACTCATCAAATACTGAAGCAGTCCATGTCCAAATGCAACAAGGCCTGGACAATATCCAGTCTTGGGCTGAAAAGTGGCAAGTAACATTCATGCCACACAAGTGCATGGCAATGACCATATCCAACAAGAAAGAATCCAACCATTACCCCTTGACATTCAATGGCATTACCAACACTGAATCCCCCACTGTCAACATCCTGGGGGTTACCATTGACCAGAAACTGAACTGGACTAGCCATATAAATACTGTGGCTACAAGAGCAGGTCAGAGGCTAAGAATTCTGTGGCGAGTAACTCACCCCCTGACTCCGCAAAGCCTGTCCACCATCTACAAGGCACAGGTCAGGATTGTGATGGAAGACTCTCCACTTGCCTGGGTGAGTGTGGCTCCAACAACACTCAAGAAGCTTGACACCATCCAGGACAAAGCAGCCCACTTGATTGGCACCCCATCCACAAATATTCATTCCCTCCACCAATGACAAAGAGTGGCAGCAGTGTGTACTATCTACAAGATGCTTTGCAGAAACTCTCCCAGGCTCCTTAGACAGCCTCTTCCAAACCCACAACCACTACCATCTAGAAGGACAAGGGTAGGTGACACATGGGAACAACACCACCTAGAAGTTTCCCTCCAAACCACTCCCCATCCTGACTTGGAAATATATTGTCATTCCTTCACTGTAGCTGGGTCAAAATCCTGGAACTCCCTCCTTAACTGCACTGTGGGTGTACCTACAGCACAGGTACTGCAGTGGTTCAAGAAGGCAGCCCACTGCCTTCTCAAGGACAATTAGGTATGGGCAATAATGCTGGCCTAGCCAGCGACACCCACATCCTATAAATGAATAAAACAGAAATCAAGCGGGCTGCTTTGCCCTGGATGGTATAAAGCTTTTTGAGTGTTGTTGATACTGCACTCATCTAGGCAAGTAGAGAGTATTCCATCATACTCCTGATTTGTGCCTTGTAGATGGTGGACAGGCTTTGGGGAATCAGGAGGTGAGTTACTCACTGCAGCTCTGGTGGATCACACGTGCCACATTCTTCGCGAGGTACCAAAGTCCTGTGAATCAGAGGCTATCCCCTGCCCGTGGCCTTGAAGGTCACTGCTGCGCTCAATTTCTTTGCCTGTGGATCATCCCCGGGATCCACAGGGGACTTGTGTAGCATCTCGCAGCCTGCCACACATAGATGCATTAAGGAGGTCACAGATGCCCTCTACATCGCTATGTGAGGTGAAGGTAGCCAGGCTGTGAGATTCAATGGGTTTTCAGCTATCTCAGGATTCCCAAGTGTGCAGACTGCAATCAACTGTACCCATGTGGCTTTAAGGGCTCCTTCATAGCAGCCCCTAATGTTTATCAACCGTAAAGGCTTTCATTCCATCAATGTTCAATTGGTGTGTGATCATCAGAAGCACATAATGTACATTTGTACCAGTTTCCCTGGGACTTCCCATGACTCATACATTCTGAGTCACTCCCAGGTGCCTCAGATATTCGAAGGGCATGAGCATCTACACGGCTGGCTGCTTGGGGATAAGGGGTACCCAGTGAAACACTAGCTCATTACACCTGTGCGTCAGCCTCAGAGTGCTTCAGAGGAGAGGTACAATGCAGTTCACAGCTCCACACGTTTCCTAATCGAGCATTGGCATTCTGAAGATGCGCTTCTAATATTTGGACCCTTCAGCGGGGCACTGAATACACCCCAGATAGGGTATTCCACATCAATGCTGTGTTGCACCCTTTACAACCTGGCACTGCAAAGGGGTGATCCCTTGCCAGAGAGTGAAATGGAGGAGGATGAGAGCTCCTCGGAGGATGAAGAGCAGGAGGGCCAGGAACCTGAAGAGGGTGATGTGGGTCAGCTTCCATGGGATGATGTCGTCGAAGAAACATGACATGGAAGAAGTGCCTGTGCCACTTTAATTGCTACCAGATTCCAGGAGGAGTAATGTGAAGGCAAGGGAAATGGCCATATTTTTGCTGTCCTTTAATGCCATTCCTTTTAATTGAAAGGGATGTCCAACCAGTCACATCAAAAGCAAGTTCAGCATTCAGACTTGCACCTTCCAGTTTCAGCCTCATAATTCACCAGGCCAAGACGAAGAAGGTCAGCAGTGCACCCTGTATACACAGGGCTGGGAAGTGAAAGGCAACCCAACAGCTGCGGCAACTTACTTGATGCAGTCGTCACCACATTAATGGAAACTACAGTGGCCAGTGAAATGAGGATATGGCTGGGGATATCATCCACCCATCCAGGTCTTGTCTTTGGTAGAACCACTGAGGAGACACAACTGCCGCTAATCCCCCAAGGCTGCTGAGCCTTGTTGTGTTTTGTTGTGAAGAAAATGCGGTACAAACGCATTAAGTCCAGACTTCCAATAAAGATTTTAACACATCCCCATGACATCACACAAGCAGAAACTATCTTCAGTCAGATTGACATCACATGAATGAGAATCTCACAAGGGGAGACTATCACCGAGTGGGAGGATGGCTAAAGCTCAAAATAAGAGGAATCTAACGTATATAATCACGACGCCTTCAGCTGGCCAAGCCATTCACATAAATATCAAATGTATTAACAAAAGTGCAATATTTTTTACAGTGGTAGCACATCCGTGACCCAAAGTTGATTTCATTATTTCTTAATTTTCCTAACCCTATCACTGCCTGGGTGCAGCCCCGTCATCCACAGCAGGGGTGGAGGCAGCCTGCTGACTGCTATGACCTGATGTCTGTGATGACCTTGGCAGGCATCCTCTGGTGGCCCGAAGCCTGGAGTGCCCTGGCCTGATAAGGGTCACCTGCTTAGGGACAAGTGCACCCTCCTCAGTCTTAGCAACTGGAGTGGATGGGGTCACAGGCACAGCAGTTTTGGAGCTGCTGGACACCCTTGCGAATGTCCTGAGTAGAGGCCCCTGGGGTGTCTGGCTGACAATCATCCTCCCTGTGGGTGCCAATGGCCTCTTCCTGACTCCTTGAGAAGAAGGAGTCCCTTCTTGCATAGACACTGATAATGCCCACCTATGTGTGCGGCAATGGAGTCCAGAACCGAGTGCAAATCTGATAAAATCTGCTGGAATAAGGTCTCCATGCCAGTTTCCAACATTCCCATGGTGACCTCCAGGCGCTCGCCTATCAGAGCCACGACATCAGACAGAACGTGGACCGACTCGTCCATCCTTTTCTCCAGCCTGCTGACTGACTACGGCATCTCTGCCTGCTGTTCCGCCACCAATCTTTACATCTTCAGCATTGTGTTGGTGGCTGCTCGCAGAGGCTCATCATCTGACTCAGACTCAGGAGTGCTAGTCTCCAGCAGCCCTCCGAGTGCTGGACACCTGGGCTGTCCCTGCCTCCGAGTGCTGCAGGGGCGTGTCAGTGGGATGTTCTCCAGTAGGTGACCCAGAGCCCAATCTAGAGCTATGCCCCACTGAGATGTGTGTCTCTGCACTGGTGGAGAGTGAGGGTGAGTGCAGTGATGGTTCTTCCTCGGTAGCTTCCTCATCTGAGGTGTCCTGGGCTCTGGGGCTTATGTTGGCCATCCACGTCTCCCCAGATATACCTATCAGAGAGAGAAGAGAGTTTTAGTTCTTGAGCAGGCAGCATACAAGATTGCATGTCACTCACTGTGAATGTCTGGATATGATGATCTCATGGAGGTGTCATCCGTACTAGGATACTGGGACAAGTCGATCTCCCCTTCCCCACAGGAGCAATCATTCTCCTCCCCAGCCAGCTGGGCAGCATCTTCCTCGAACTGGGTGAGGGTTACGATGTCAGCCGTCCATCCCCTGGTCTGGGATCTTTCATTTTCTGAGATGTATGTGTTCCACTCCCTCTTAAACAGTATAAAATCCTTCACATTTCTACTTCTCCTAAACACTGAAGAAGAGTCATATAGACTCAAAACGTTAACTCTGTTTCTCTCTCCACAGTTGCTGCCAAACCTGCTGAGTTTTTCTAGCATTTTCTGTTTTTATTTCTGGGGCCTTTCACAGCCATTGGGGACCAGCTTGCCCTTGATGAAGGCAAAAGAAAGGAGTGTGCTGAGAAGGGATGGAGCAGAGGTTGGGTGCGATGCATGTCCCCTGTGTGTGGTGAGCCATCCCCAAAAGGGGCTGAGGATGGAGTGTTAGCAGCCTGATGGATGAGATGGTGGTGATGTGAAAGTTTCCGTGAGACAATCAGTGGTGATATGTGCCCCCGCTAATGAGATCCCTGAAGAGAATAGCCCTTTGAGTACATGATGCCATGATGAGAGTTTGATATTGGAGGGAGTTGAAGGTTGACCTACCCTGGCGGATCAGATGAGATCATTCGTCTGCTTCCTGCACCGGGGATGGCATTGTGGGTGCGGTGACCAGCTGCGCTGACCTCCTCGTTACGGCTTCCCAGGCTGGAGAGGTGAACCTGGTGTTCTTTTTGAAGCCATCCCTTGGGTACAGCACATTCCTATGCTGCTGCACTCCTCAGATCAAGGCCTTGAGGGCATTGGGGCAGAAGCGGGGTGCAGCCTTTTTCCTCTGGCTTGAAGCTTTCCTCGTCTGGTTGCCAGATATCTCTGAGACAGCTGGGCTGGAAAGAGTGAGATGTGAATGCTTGGCTGGTGTTTAAGTATGGTGCCCAGGTCTTCAATCCTGTCAGGTAATGGCAGGTGGACGAATAAGCTCCTGACCACCAGCTGATTTGGAGAGATACTCGCCTGTGCATAATTAATGAGCTTCCAAGTGTTGAATCAGGTGTGATTTCCCACCATTGTGACCAGCAGGAAACGCACTATGGAAGCTGCCCACCGCTCCATTTAGTTTCAAGAACAGAAAATTCCACTCAGTAATTTGTTGAAAGTATCTCCAAGGTTTTCTCATCCAAACATGGCATTTTAATCGGTTTGACAACCATTTGCTTCAGATATTGTACTTTGCATTGCTTACCTCAAGATATGCAACATGCATGCTATGATGATATAATTTACAATTCAGTCACAATAGCCGTTCTTTGTAACAAAATTGTGTGGAAAGTCTGCATTTATGTATTTATGTGCTGCAGTGAGACAAATGGCCAAACAAGAGGGTGGCAATACATATTTAATCATTAGAAGTTGCAGCACTAAGCTTTAGATTGCTACACACACACATGAGGAGTACTGCTGAATTTAGGCGCCTGTCATTTTAAAATTTTGCCAAAGGAAAACCCATGTACTGAGGAACATCCTTGGACTAGAAAAGCAGTTTAGCGTTCTGACAGTCCTAATCTATCACTGTGACTCCATGTTAAATATTGGTACTCCATCCTGCCCTCACATATAGTTACTGCAGCTACTGGGGGGAGATGAGGATCATTAATCTGAGTGTCATTTTGTATAGAAACAAGTAGGTTCTCGCTAAAGGAAACAGATCAGTTTTGAAGGACTGAAAACTGGACGAGCTCTTCCTGTAAAAGGAAGAGCAGGAAAATAAACAGGAGATGTGATGAGAATGTGAAGGCATGTCTGATGGCCACAGAGGATCCTAGAAACACACTGAGCAGCAAGACAGGTGGAAATTGGAAGCACATTGGAGAGCTAGAAGATGAGAGAGGAAGCTGGACAACGCACTGTGTACTCAGATTGGACTCAGATGCATATGCAGCAGCATGAAGCAGCATCAGGGACAAGATGTACCAGCAGCAGATCAAAAATAAGATGGAGAAAGGGAGGGAAGTGAGTTTCGAGGCATAAGCATTGAGAAGATAATTGGAGGCATGAACCAAGAAAAGGAAAAATATTCATGGTAATATCGGCATCGGCTACACTGCCCAGTGAATTAAACCAGTGTTGAAATTTCCTTCCTGGGGTTAAAGTGTAACCTGGTCCACACATCATAGGCTGGACTTTCTTAGTGCACTAGCCAGCCTTTTAGCCATCCGAGGTACTAAACATGGTGAAATGGAGCAGCAAGGCCTTGGACAGACATCACAGACACACTTTTGTGTTACGATCCCAGCTGCTGTTAACATTGAACGAGTCAGATTCCAGACTGAAACTTGGCTTTATTGATCCGAACATTTTTTCTAGAGACTGCAGAGGAAAGTTACTGAACAGATTCACAGGAGCCTGCTGATGAACTTTGAATACAAAGAGTAAAAAATTTATTAAAACAAGAAAAATAAACTATATTACACCTGGCAAAAGGGTTGGAAAGATTTCAATGCAAACAGAAGAAGACAATTCAAATTCACACTATTCCTTTACCCCAGCAATATCTTTACAGAGACATAAATTAGTGAAGAGTTACCACTAGCTTGGCACAAGGGCTTCTAGCTTGGGACTGGCACAAATACAAACGGTTTTCTTCTGGCGAATTCCTGAGCATTCATTTGATGCTTCTCACCCAATTCATAACTCTCCCTGAGACACCTAAAAACTGCACTCTAAACTCACTGTTTCTTCAACTGCAGAGCAAAAAAATGAGTTCCTTAAACACAGTCTTCTAGTAGTACCTCTGCTAAACTGATCATTTTACTGAGCCCTATAACTGATTATTCAGTTAACTACTGTCTCACTAGTCTTGCAGTTTTACTTCTCAGGAAGCTTGAAATCCCTGTCTTCTCTCTCTCTGACACATACACTGAACACCCGCTCTCTCAACTCCTATATTTTCTGTATCTGGATCACTGTCGCTAGGCAACAGTAAAGCTTTTCTACTTTGTTGTTTTCTAGAAACGCTAAACTTTCAACCCCTTTAAAAATCATCTCTTTAACTTCAGGGGTTGCAAGATCTCATTAAAATGTATATATACAAACAAACCCAAAAGACCTATAACCTTGTAGTCACAAGTCTATCCCGACTCCCAGGCACCAAGTTCATAAACAAAATCTAAGTGAAACTGACACCACTATATACATATATATATATATTATATATAAATTCTACTCAAATTTATACATTGTTCATAACAGTTGATATTGTGCAGATTTTGGTCATTTGTTTTAACTGTTTGATGCTTGGGAGATTCTGTTAACATTTCCCTGACATATTAGGGTTGATTTTAAATCAGGATAAGAATTGGGGATGTGGGAGGTTGAAGTAAGTGATGAGACTTCTAGCTCTCTAGAGCTTAACACCCTATAGTTTTATTAATTTTATTAATAGTATTTTAGTATTAGTATTTAGTAAAATAGTATTTTATTAATAGCATTATATTACAAAAGTAATTGTTTTCATTAAAGTAAACCCTCTGGAGCCAGGTGAATATTACATTTTCGTGAGGATGCGTTAAAGTTTCAGTGTTACTTTTAATTATGATATCTGACATGATTAAATTAATGAGGGAACCAAAAACACAGCCATTGAAATTCTCCCACTTCCACTCTACCACAAAGGCATCCAAGTTTCCATGGTGTTTGACACCAAGCATTGGACAGAGCACTGGCTGGGCTCATGCCCAAATCAACTGAAAACTGACATCAAAAAGTGACATCAAGAAACCCAAGGAAAACTGGAGTCAATGGGAATCAGGAGGAAAACTCTCCTCTGGCTGGAATATACCTAGCACAAAGGAAGATGGTTGTGGTTTTTGGAGGTCAATCATCCTAGTTCGAGGAAATCACCACAGGAGTTCCTCTGGGTTGTGTCTTAGGCCCAACCATCTTCAGCTGCTTCATCAATGACCCTCCTTCCATTAAGGTCAGAAGTGGGGATGGTCGCTGATGATTGCACAATGTCCAGCACTATTCATGATGCCTCAGATACTGAAGTCCATGTCCAAATGCAGCAAGACCTGGACAATATTCAGGCTTTGCTGATAAGTGGCAAGTAATATGCATCACACTAGTGTCAGGCAATGACCATCTCCAACATGAGAGAATCTAACCACTGCCCCTTGACATTCAATGGCATTACCATCACTGAGTCCTCCACTATCAACATCCTGGGGGTTACCATTGACCAGGAACTGAACTGGACTAGCCATATAAATACTGTGGCTACAAAAGCAGATTTGAGGCTAGGAATCTTCTAGCGAGTAACTCACTTCCTGACTCCCCAAAGCCTGCCCACGATCTACAAGGCAAAAGTCAGGAGTGTGATGGAATACTCTCCACTTGCTGGATGAGTGCAGCTCCAACAACACTCAAGAAGCTCTCAACACCAGCCAGGACAAACAGCCCATTTAATGGGCGCCCCTTCCACAAACATCTACTCCCTTCATTGCTGACACACAGTGGTGGCAGTGTAAACCATCTACAAGATGCACTGCAACAACTCACCCAGACTCCTTTGACAGCACCTTCCAAACCCATGATCTCTACCACCAAGAAGGACAAGGGCAGAAGATGGGAAGACCACCACCTGCAAATTCCCTTCCAAGCCACACACCATCCTGACTTGGAACTATGTCGCTGTTCCTTCACTATAGCTGGGTCAAAATCCAGGGATTTCCTCCCTAACAACACTGTGGATGCACCCACACCACATGGACTGTAGTGGTTCGAGAAGGCAGCTCACCACCACCTTCTCAAGGGCAATTAGTGAAGGGCAATATAAATGCTGGCATGGACTGCGACACCCACAACCCATGAAAGAGTTAATAGAAGTTATCCGTTGCATTTTGGAATGAATCAATGGCAAAAAATTTAGTAGAATGGTCACTTTCTCCACTACATACAGTCTAGCTCTAAATACAACGGCCTGCAGTACTGGATGCAACCGGAGTGAAGTATATCACCCTGTGACAGATTCAGAAAGGATCTTGCAGGTCTGTAAACTCTGTTGACAGAGTTTCTGTGAAAAGTCTGGATTTTCATTGAAGCTGCCTTATTTGTCAGACTATCTATGCAGTCAAAACAAAAACAGAATTACCTGGAAAAACTCAGCAGGTCTGGCAGCATCGGTGGAGAAGAAAAGAGTCGACGTTTCGAGTCCTCACGACCCTTCAACAGGACTGAGTATAGTTAGGAGAGGGGTGAAATATAAGCTGGGTTAAGGTTGGGGGGGGGGGTGGAGAGAGAGAAGTTGAGGGGGGAGTGGGGGGGGGCGGTGGTTGTAGGGACAAGCAAGCAGTGATAGGAGCAGATAATCAAAAGATGTCACAGACAAAAGGATCAAAGAGGTGTTGAAGGTGGTGATATTATCTAAGAAAATGTGCTAATTAAGAATGGATGGCAGGACACTCAAGGTACAGCTCTAGTGGGGGTGGGGTGGAAAGACTGACAAGGTATTAGTTGTAGATTTAAAAATAATGGAAATAGGTGGGAAAAGAAAAATCTATGTAAATTATTGAAAAAAACAAAAGGGAGGGGGAAGAAACGGGGTGGGGATTGGGGGAGGGAGTTTAAGATCTAAAGTTGTTGAATTCAATATTCAGCCCGGAAGGCTGTAAAGTGCCTAGTCGGAAGATGAGGTGCTGTTCCTCCAGTTTGTGTTGGGCTTCACTGGAACAATGCAGCAAGCCAAGGACAGACATGTGGGCAAGAGAGCAGGGTGGAGTGTTAAAATGGCAAGCGACAGGGAGGTTTGGATCTTTCTTGCGGACAGACCGCGGGTGTTCTGCAAAGCGGTCGCCCAGTTTGCGTTTGGTCTCTCCAATGTAGAGGAGACCGCATTGGGAGCAACGAATGCAGTAGACTAAGTTAGGGGAAATGCAAGTGAAATGCTGCTTCACTTGAAAGGAGTGTTTGGGCCCTTGGACGGTGAGGAGAGAGGAAGTGAAGGGGCAGGTGTTGCATCTTCTGCTATCACTGCTTCCTTGTCCCTACAACCACGCCCCCCCTCAACTTCTCTCTCCCCCCCGACCTTAAACCAGCTTATATTTCACCCCTCTCCTAAGTATACTCAGTTCTGTTGAAGGGTCGTGAGGACTCGAAACGTCGACTCTTTTCTTCTAGTTGGAAGCCTCATTTTACCACCTTCCAAGATCATATGCCAAATCATATCAGCTTACAATTCTCTTCGGAAATTGAAATTGAAGCTAAATACTCCAGGTAAAATATTTTTTAAATTCTCAAAATATGAGGTAAAGCAAGTTTCTAGGGAAACAGGGCAGACTATTCTGCCGATACAATATTTTCAGGCATTGAGACCATTTCTGGGTCTCAACCCTCTGCAGTCAATCAGAAATGCATCAGCTGTGGAAGGCCAGCAGACCCATCAGGAGAGGTGATACTTCTCAGGCAGAAAGGTGAGTGTAAGGGCTCTTCAAAATGGAGGTGTCCTCAAAAGCGTGAAAAGAATTCCAAAAATGAAGAGGCCCAAAGTTGGTAAGGCCATCAGGGTGGAGGGAAAACCTCACTGGAGGATTTGTTTCAGATGTGGATGTGGTCTTTGATCCCTATGGCCCCATCATTGTGACATGGAGCCTTCAGCTCTGTTGACCCTCTGGCCTGCCATGGGAAGACCACTTCCTTGCAGCTGCTGGGCTTTGCACTCAGCGGGGATCCACTTTGACGCTGGCATGGTCTTAGTAGAGTCCTCACTGCACCCCCTACTCCCCCAACCCCACTGACAACCATTAGATACATCATTGATCATCACTGCCTACCTGCCACTACTGGGAATGTAGCCACTGCTAATATACCTGCCTCTGGCAAGATTGCTACCTCATTGTTGTTTTTCTTTTCAAAACTCCGCTAACTTCTCCATCACCTGGCCTGAAGTTGGCCAGTTCCTCTTTGGAGTGCAAAGTTCTGGGCTGAAATCACAAAAAATAGGGTGGACAATGTTGATCCTATCTAAATCCATCTTTTGTATGCTTGTACTTCTTATTGGTCAGATGGCTCTTCCTTCTTTCCTCACATCTGAGCCAATTTTTGATATAGTTCACATATGGTGGAAATGCAGTGTACACATGTGCTGTTCCTAGTTTCTGCATCCTTCTTACATAGAATGGCCACAGCCAATGCACCATCCCAGAACTCAGGAATTGTGAGCCTATATTATGTACTATCCCTGCTCCTGTAAGAAGAATGTTCAATAGATTTAAGCAGTTTCTTTAACAGATAAGGTGCCCAAACCAATCCATGTTGTGTTAAAGGCATTAACGTATCAACAATGGAACAGTGAAAACTGCTGATTGCTGGTAGGGGGAGAGATTTAATTTGTTTGAGTGAACCAGCTAAGAGCAGGAGAGATACATTAATTTTTCTTCAAACTGCGAACAAATGAATTCTAATTGCTCGCAGGCTATCTTGCACCTAAATCCTATAATCTTCTTCTCCATGACATTTCACAGCACAATCTGTAGCTGAACTGCAAGTTTCTGTTGAGTGGTATTACATAGACATAAATTAACTAAAATCTGAAAAAGAGAAACAGATATTAATTTATACTTAATCTGTGGAGCCCGACCCTTCCAGGATCAGTATTTACAAAAGTGAATTTAATTCTCTCCACACATTCCGTTCTGATTGCGCACTCTACCACATCTTTAACATAAAATCATTCAAACATGAAATGGTATCAATGAATAGATTTTGAAAGGTATGTAATAAAATCATAACTAAACCAATAAAATTATGCAACAAAATGCATTCCCAAATCTAACAGAGGTAGAAATGAGAAGGCGGTTCCATCAGCTCCGGGAGATCCTTGGGCAAAGGAAAACTGATAAATAGCTCTTCAACTCCTGTTTCAAAGACTTGTGGGGTGTCAAGGTGGTGGTTGGGTGGGTGGGGGGGTGGTTAGAGCTTCTGGAAACTGGCAAAATCTGGATTTCTGGATATGCTGTGCTCTTGGGTCTCGGACACTACCCTGAGGAACTCCTGCAGTGATGTCCTGAAACTGTGAAGATTGGCCTCCAACAACCACAACCATCTTTCTTTGTGCTAGGTATGACTCCAAACAGTGGAGAGTTTCCCCCTGATTCCCATTGACTCCAGTTTTGCTAGGGCTCCTTGATGCCCCAAATGCTGCCTTGATGTCAAGGGCAGTCACTCTCACCTCACCTCGGGAGTTCAGCTCTTTTGCCCATGTTTGAATCAAGGCTGTAATGAGGTCAGGAGTTGAGTGGCCCTGGTGAAACCCAAACTGAGCATCAGTGAGCAGGTTATTGCTAAGCAAGTGCCGCTTGATAGCACTGTTGATGACCCCTTCCATCACTTTACCGATGATGGAGAGTTGACTGATGGAGTGGTAATTTGCTGGGTTGGATTTGTGCTGCTTTTTCTGTACAGGACATAGCTGGGCAATTTTCCACATTGCTAAGTAGATGCCACTGTTGTAGCTGTACTGGAATAGCTTGGCTTGGGGTGCGACAAGTTCTGGAGCACAAGGCCAGAATCTTTCCCTCATGGGGCGGGCTCGGCAGGAGCGGGCAGGGGTGGTCGGGTAGCCGACTGCCATCTGCAATTGGCTCTGTGATGCAATTTTACATGGGCAGGCAACAGCGGTAACAGCGAGAAGGGGTGGGCAGGGGCAAGAGCTCAATGTCCTCTGGGTCCAATGGCAACCCGGCGGCCAATTCCAAAGTGGCTGCGGCAGCCATTCGAAGGCTGCCAGTGAAGCACTTGTACCTCGTCATGCAGATCGTAGTGGGTAAACACGGCAGGTGGGAGGGTTGGTCAGCGGGACAGTTGGCCCTGCATTTCTCTGATGAGTGTCTCGCTGCCCTCCTGGAGGACAGAGATCCTCGCCCCCAGGGACGGGAGGAGGAGGCCCCATCACCTCACCAAAACTGCCTGGGAGGAGGTGGCATCCAAGGTGAGCTCCCATGATGTGATGAGGCGCATATGGGTGCAGTGCCGTAAGCGCTTCAATGATCTCCTGCAATTGGGAAGGGTGAGTACCGTGTTGGCATGGGTCACTTAGCACAGCATTTAGGAGCTGTCCACCACCTGCTTGGACCTCAGAAGTCTTAGAGTGAGTGGCAAATGTCAATGAGGCAGCATTTGGGCAAGGGGGTGAGCCCTGGCGGCTTGGAGTGAGTGTCCTGTGGCTCCAGGGTCACGAATCGGCTGAGCCCTGCGAGGTGTGCCTCAGGTGAGGTTGGCCAGGCTGCAATGGCGCTGCAGGTACAGGGTAGACTAATCAATGCTCCTCTGTCCTTTCAGGAGAAGACATCCCATAGCCATGCCGAGAGGTTGCGAACTGGCGGTGGACTACCTCACCTACTCATCCTAACTCAATATGAGCAGGAGGCACTGGAGCTGGAGAGGCGCCATGCATCTAGGTTAACTGGCCGTGGTGAGTTTGGGGCACGACAGGGAGATAAGAGTGCAGTGCACTGAGGTCAGAATGTCTGTAATTGGAACCATTCTACTGTAGTCTCTATATTGATGTAAGCCTTGAACATGGAATCCCCATTGATAATGGAAAGACAAGGGCATCCTCATCCGGGTGCCAGGCATGCACAGTAACAGTGTAATGACTTCAACTAATGACATGTCCTTGTTCTTCCTTTCAGGCTCACCAGAAGTCCATCAAGGTGAGGAGCCTGAAGGCCCACCGCTCACCCCAGAGGACAGCAACCATATAAATGCACCTGTGTCACACGCTCTCAGCCAAGCAGGCACCAGCGCAGATACCAGCACCCCAGTGGGCATTACATCAGCAGCTAGTTTCTTAGTGCACATTGATGAGGGCACTTCATACTCACTTGAGGTGCAGGCAAAGGCAGAGAGTGTCCAGGGCGCTGGGAGCTGGACGGCTGCTGGTGACCAGGAACATGCTCAATTGGTGGCTAATGATGTGCCTCTGGAATCGTTCCTGAGGCAGCAGATGCTGGAAGTCCAGCAGGGTGTGCGGAAGGATCTGGCGGAGATACATGAGGGAATGCGTGTCATAGTCTCTGTTGTGGAGGAGTCCTTGTGGAGCGTGAGCAATGCAATGACCCTCATGCCCGAACGCACTGCCTCCTCCTTGCAGAGAGTGGTGGCTCTCATGGAGAGGCTCTTCTGGGAGTTGAATTAGGGGTTCCTGGGGATGCGCTCGGACCTGAAAACCCTCACACTGCCAATGACCTCAGGAGGTCATTGTCAGTGTGGGAGATGGTTTGGGCACCCGGTATCCCAGCTAGGTGCCCGTCCATCACTGGTAAACAGGGAGGTCCAAAGCAACCTCATGTTGGCACACGAGCTGCCTGTCATCTTTGCGGGCTTCTCTCAGGATGCTCTGGATGATGGCGGCAGCTCCTCCTCCTCTCTGCCAGTGACTGTGGCATCCAAAGAGGCTGCGGCGACTGGGAAGATGTCAGTGCCACTGGCCGATCCGTCCCAGGCGGGGCCAGCAAAGGCTCCATGGGCCAGAGGATGCCCGCCAAGGTCATCGAGGCCAAAAGGACAGTAGACTGAGCAGGTTGTCTCCAATGCCAGCGAGGAGGGAGCACCTAGACGTAGTGCCCGCAAGCGAAAACTTAAAGCACCTTATGCACAACATGGGCTTATCACTGGTGATATTTTATTCCCCCACTTCTGCGTTCTCACTTAAACATTCATTGGTGTGATCGATAACATCTATCAATTTCATTTGTATTATGTATGCCAGGCACCACATCCTTAAATGTGTTTCAGTTCTACAAGCCTCTGGGTGCTTCATTTGTTCTGCAGGTGCAGGGTAACCCATGATGTTAGGAGTGACTTGCTTGTCACTGAACTTTATTACAATGGCACATAGTTCATGTTGTTCACCAAGCAAATGTTCCTGTCAGGTATCGAGTATGGAGCCTGCAGCCCTGGCGTATGGTGGTGGTTCTTATTTGCTAGGCTAGCTGAAGGAGCATTGGATCAAAGTTTCCCGGGTGTCCCTGCCTCCCTGGAGGTTGCCCAGGTCAGCATCCATCCCCTCAGCGTTCTCCTGAGCGTGCTCGTCCTCAGACTCACTACTGGACTCATCGTCTGCTGCCAAAGCAGCTGCGTCAACATCTTCTTCCTCCACTGCGCCTCCCCTTTCCAGTGTCAGATTATGGAGAGTGCAGCATACAACTACGATCTGGGGGTTATTGGAGTGCGCCCCCTGATCAGTCCAGGCATCAGAAGTGCATTTTAAGAAGACCTATGATCCTCTCTACCACTGCCCTTGTAGAGGCGTGGCTCCTATTGTACCGCTGCTCGGCCTCTGTTCTTGGATGACAGAGAGGCGTCATGAGCCACCTTTTGAGGGGATAGCCCTTGTCACCCAGCAGCCATCCATCCAGTCGGGCTGGAGCACTGAAGAGCCGCAGCACCTACGAGTGTCTCAGGATGTAAGCGTCATGGGAGCTGCCTGGGTATCTTGCACAGACTTGCAGAATCTGCATCCTGTGATCACACACTATCTGCACGTTCATGGAGTGGAAGCCCTTCCTGTTGATGCAGGCACCGGGCTCACCTGCTGGTGCCTTGATGGCCAGATGTGTGCAGTCTATTGCACCCTGGACGCGGGGGAAGCCAGCAATCGAGGCAAAGCCTCTGGCTCGCTGTGCCTGGCTGGCCTCGTCCATGTGGTAATGAATGAAAGTCAATGCCCACCTGAACAGAGCATCTGTCACCAGCTTGACACAAATATGGACAGCTGATTGGGAGACTCCACAAAGATCACCCACCAACCCTTGGAAAGAGCCAGGGGCATATAAGTTGAGGGCCACTGTGACCTTCAGAGCCACTGGGATGGGGTGTCCACCCACACAGTCGAAACTGATCTCAGGGCCGATCATTTGACAGATGGAGGTCACTGCCTACCTTGAGAGGCAGAGCCTCCTTCAGCATTGCACCTCAGACATATTGAGGTAGCTGCATTACCGCCTGTAAACCCTGGCAGCAGGATAGTGGTGTCTTCTGTGGCCCCTTCCGCCTTGGACTTCCTGTTGGCCCTGTGCCCCTTATGCCTGCGCCTGTCCTCCCACAAATCACTCCCCTGGAGGCTGAATATGGCCACCTGGCCTCCACTCATTCTGCCCCTTCCTCCTCAGAGGAGGTACCTCCAGCTGAGACCACAATCCCCATTCTCAGGGTAAGGGAAGGCTGTCTGATATGTGGAAGGACCCGAGTGTTCTGACTCCTCCGGAGTCCTGAACTGAAGCCTCTTATTTCTATCAAAGCAGCTCTGAAACAAAATGAAGACGTCCTGTTCACACAAGCAAGCGGCAGCAAGTTATAAGCTAAAGTACAAACAACTTGCATTAGGGAGCCCATTCACCCCTCTTATCCCACCCGTGGATGAGGTTTTTGAAAATGTGGCCTGCCTGCCTGCCCATTGCGCCCGTGCAACGCCCTGAAAATTGCATGGGCTACATAAACTCCGAGGCAATTGGTGTCTCAAGGGTTTTAACTGGCCCGTTAATTAATGGTGCGTGCGCCTCCGTCTTCATCGCCCGCCCACCTAGCGAAATATTGCAAGGGTGCACGATGAAGCCAAGACGCACACCCGATGCCATTGCGCGTCAAATTATGCTCGGGCATGTCGAGTGCGTGCCCGCACACCAAACGCAAAATTCTGGCCCAAGTCTTCAAAACTATTTCCAGAGATTGTCAGAACCATAGCCTTTGCAGTATCTAGTGCCTTCAGTCATTTCTTGGAGTTGGAGTGAATTGAATTGGCTGAAGCCTGGCATCTGTGTTGCTGGCGAGCTCTGGAGAAGGCCAAGATGGATCATCCACTCGGCACTTCTGGCTGAAGGTTGTAGCAAATGCTTCAGCCTTATCTTTTGCACTAGTGTGCTGGGCTCCCCCATCATTGAGGATGGGGATATGTGTGGAGCCAACTCCTCCAGTGAGTTGTTTATTTGTCCACCACCATTCACGACTGGATGTGGCAGGATTGCAGAGCTTAGATCTGATCCGTTGGCTGTGGGATCGCTTAGCTCTGTCTATTACTTGCTGCTTATGCTGTTTGGCACACAAGTAGTCCTGTGTTATAGCTTCACTAGGTTGACACCTCACTTTTAGGCATGCCTGGTGCTGCTCCTGGCATTCCCTCTTGCACTCTTCATTAAACCAGGGTTGATCCCAAGGCTTGGTAGTAATGGTAGAGTGGGGGACATGCCAGGCCATGAGGTTACAGATTGTGGCTAAGTACAGTTCTGCTGCTGCTGATGGTCCACAGTGCCTCATGGTTGTCCAGATTTGATTGCTAGATCTGTTCAAAATCTATCCCATTTATCCGTGGTAGTGCCACACAACACGATGGAGAGTGTCCACAATGTGAAGGTGGGACATTGTCTCTACAAGGACTGCAGGGTGGTCACTCCTAACGATCCTGTCATGGACAGATGCATCTGCGGTAGGCAGGTTGGTGAGGATGAGATCAAGTTTCTATTTCCTTCTTGTTGGTTCTCTCACCACCTGCCGCAGACTCAGTCTAGCAGCTATGTCATTTAGGACTCAGCCAGCTTGGTCAGTAGTGGTGCTACCGAGCTACTCTTGGCTTTGGACACTGAAGTCTCCTACTCAGAGTACATTCTGCACCCTTGCCACCCTCAGTGCTTCCTCCAAGTGGTGTTCAACATGGAGGAGCACTGATTCATCAGCTGAGGAAGGGTGGTACATGATAATCAGTAGGAGGTTTCCTTGCCCACGTTTGAGCTGATGCCTTGAGGCTTCATGGGGTCCAGAGTCAATGTTCAGGACTCCCTGGGCAGCTACATCCTGACTGTATACCACTTCTGCTGGTCTGTCTTGCCATTGGGACAGGACATACCCAGGGATGGTGATGGCGGTGTCTGGGACATTATCTGTAAGGTATGATTCCATGAGGATGACTATGTCAGGCTGTTGCTTGACTAATCTGTGAGACAGCTCTCCCAATTTTGGAACTAGCCCCCAGATGTTAGTAAGGAGGATTTTGCAGGGTTGACTGGGCTGAGTTTGTCATTGTCGTTTCCGGTGCCTAGGTCAATGGCGGATAGTCCATCCAGTTTCATTCCTTATTGACTTTCTAGCGGTTTGACACAACTGAGTTGCTTGCCAGGCCATTTCAGAGGTCATTTAAGAGTTATTGTTGTGGATCTGGAGTCACATGTAGGCCAGACTAGGTAAGGACAGCAGATTTCCTTCCCTAAAGGACATTAGTGAACCAGACAGGTTTTTACAAGAATCAACAATGGTTTCATGGTCATCATTAGACTTTTAATTCCAGATTTTTATTGAATTTAAATTCCACCATCTGCTGTGGTGGGTGGTGGGATTCGAACCCAGGTCCGCAGACCATTACCCTGGGTCTCTGGATTACTAGCCCAGTGCCAATACCACCACGCCCGGCCACCGCCTCCCTTATAGTGATATAAAGGCACCAATCACTCATAAGGGATTTTGCATACATGTTGTGGTTCATTTATTAATTCTAGGCACATGTGTACATATATACGTGGATAGAGAACTTGAGGACATCAGAGATGCAGAGCTGTGTGTCTGGGTTCTGCTGCAGGCTGAAGTGAAACTGAGGCTGGATCACATGACACACTTCCCTTAAAGAGGTGCATGCTGCTAACCTTAAAGGCAGATTACGATGCCTATCACCTGATGAAAGTCCTGGAGACAATATTATTCACTATACCAAAAACAGGAATGAGGTAGTAATTTCTGGCCATCCCTGGGAAGTTATAATCCCATCCACACCCTGTGACCAACCTAAAAATCTCCAATTGCACACTCATTGTGCCGAAACGTGCTTTGTTTATTTCTGCCTTACGAAGTGGGTGTCTATGTACCAGTAATTGGGCACACAGTACACCTCATACAGCCTGGCCTGCCTTCAATTCATTTGTTGTGCCCTCCTTTTTCCTTCTAAACACATTGGATTCCCTAATACAAAAGCATAATACTGCAGATGTTGGAAACCTGAAATTAAAACAGGGAGTGTCTATGGGTGTTATTTGTAAGGAATTACAGAAGGCATTCACATTAGATGGTTAACGATAATGATAGTGCATGGAATTGGAGGCAACCTAGTAGCTTCACTAAGGAATTGGTGAGGAGGTAGGGGAAAGAGTATGGATAATGAGTATGTACTAAAATTAACACAATGGGCTGGATTTAGTCGGGCCAACGCCAGTCTCGCCCACCGGTTTGAGAACCGGCAGGGAACCCACGTTAGTTCCGTAGTGGAGGTCTGACGGTATTGAGTGCCTTCGTGGCCACCGCTGGGCCTTCCCTGGATTCAGGACCCCAGTGGAAACAGTGCCGTCTGCTGAGAGCTGCCAGCCAATCAGAGGAAGCGGTGGCAGCTGCTGGCAATGCACCCACCAGAGGCCCAGGATCAGTGAGGGGCCAAGACCAGAGTTGAGTGAAGGAAGGATGGGGGTCGCTGGGTGGGAGGCATGGGAGGGGGGGCAGGGGTAGCTTTCGGTAGCTTACTACCCCCCGGCCCTCCCGGCCTCTTCCCAATGCTGGGTCCTTCAGTCAGGCATTCTGGAAATGTTGATGTACAAAGGAAACTGGGTGCCCTTGTACACCAATCACTGAAAGCAAGTGCGCAGGTGCAGCAGTTAAGAAGGCAAATGGCCTACATTGCAAGAGGACTTGAGTACAGGTGCAAGGATGTCATACTGCAGCTGTACAGGGCCCTGGTGAGACCACACCTGGCATATTGTGTGTAGTTTTGATCTCCTTACCTAAGAAAGATATTCTTGCCATAGAGGGAGTGCAGCGAAGGTTCACCAGACTAATTCTTGGGGTGGCAGGATTGTCGTATGAGGAGAGATTGGGTCGATTAGGAGTTTAGAAGAATAAGAGGAGATCTCATTGAAACATATAAAATTCTGTCAGGGATGGTGTTTCCTCTGGCTATGGGGTGTTGAACAAAAGGCCAGGATCTCAGGATACGAGGTGACCATTTAGGCCTGAGATGAGGGGAAACTTCTTTACTCAGAGGGTGGTGAACATGTGGAATTCTCTGCCACAGAAAGCTATGGAGGCCAAGTTACTGAATATATTTAAGAAGGAAATAGATAGATTTCTGGACTCTAAAGTGTCAAGGGGTATGGAGAGAGCGCGGGAGTGTGGCGTTGTGATAGAGGATCAGCCATGATCATGCTGAATGGCGGAGCGGGCTCGAAGGTCCGAATGACCTACTCCTGCTCCTAATTTCTATGTTTTCTGGTGACAATAAGGTGGCACAGTAAATAGTGATAATAGAGATGGGAGCAGAAAGTTGTAAAGGGACATTGATAGATTAAGTGAGTGGGCAAAGCTGTGGCAGATGGGGTTCAAATGGACAGGCCCCAAAATAAGTTTTAAAAAGAATTAATGTACTGTTGACCTATATTTTGGATGGCTTGGAATACAACAGGGTGGAAGTATGTTACAGTTGTACAGGGCTCTCGTGTATTGCATTTGGTTCTGGGTACCACACTTCAGGAAGGATATGTTGACCTTGGGGGGCATGCAGCACAGATTCGCCAGAATGATACTGGAGCCAAAAGGGTTAAATCATGAGGACAGGCTTGTGTTCCCATGGGTATCAATGATTAAGGGGTGACCTAATTGAAACAATCAAAATGAGTAAAGGATTTGATAAGGTATAATAAGGGGAAACTATTTCCTCTTGTTAAAGAGTCCAAAACAAGGGTACATAACCATAACATTACAGTTAGGCCATTTGGGGCTGCTGTCAGAAAGGACTTCATACAAAGGGTAGTGACAACCGGAATCTTCCTTCCCCTCAAAAAAGCTGTTGAGGTTAGTGATTAAAACCTTCAGTACTGCAATCGGTAGAATTTTGTAAGGCAAGTAAGGTTACAGAATCAAAGCAAGTAGATGGAGTTAAGATAAAGATGAGTCATGATCTAAATGAATAGGGGAACGAGCTTGAGGGGTTGAATAGATTATTCCTATTTCACTGTTCCCATTTTTTTTATGTTTCTATGTCTGTTGGGAAAAAGGGTCAGCACTGACTCAGGTTCAGAGTACTCACTAGAGGAACAGTCAATCAGAAATATTCATCAAAAAGAATTGCTTGACTGTATGAAGTAATCATACTGGGAATAAAAGTTTCTCAGTACAGATATTTAAATGTATACTGCCAACACATACATGAGTAGAGAATTTAAGGATATTCATGAATCATTTGTAGTTGACACAATGGTTCAGCATTTACTGAAGCAGGGCCTCTCGTGGCATGGCCTATTAGACTTTTACCCTAGTCCTTCAACTTGAAAATTTATTTGCACTGGAAGCGCAAGCTGATAACAGCACTTGTAGGACCTTGGTGAAGAACACAACTAACTAACAGTCTATAGCCTTCACATTTGTGTTTTAAGCATTAAAGAAACTGAGGAGGATAGAAACCTGCCATGCATATCAGATGATCCTGAGAAATGGGTAGGGATATGGATGCGCTTGCAAAGTCAAGGCCTCTAGTTTCCCCAATAAGTGGTAGCTGAGTGATTTGTTAGGCTGTTTGAGAGTGCAGTTAAGGGTTAATCGCATTGGTGTGGGATGGAGTCATATTTAGGGTTGACTGGGTGAGGGTGCCCGATTCCTTCCCTAATGGATGTTAGTGAACCAGTTGGGTCTTTAAATACAGTTCGTCTGCTTCATGCTCATTTTTAATGATACCAGATTTTTACTTGTAGATTTTTAAACTTGAATTCATATTTAGATTTGCACTCGTGTTTTTCTGGATTTATAGGTCAAACCTTTAGATTACTAGCCCAGTAACATAATCACTTTACTGCTGTACCCATGTAACTAGATAATTGCTTCCCGCTCTTGCTTTAATCTGCACCCATGCAATATTTAGGGCATCAAATTTTCATTCTATCCATCACATCTTATCCTTTGTTTCTTGCTTTTCCCTGTTATGCTTCGCCTTCCAATTGAATGTATGTCCCTTACTTTCATTCCTTCACTTGCATTCTGAAAGTCTTGCCATTCAAATTACTGCTTACTCAGCTTCAGTCTCCTGTGACTGAAAGTATCTCTCTCTCATCTCATTAATTTGCTTTTACCATTGCTCTCCTAACCTTGACAAGTTAGAGGGGCATTAGCTGGCAGCAGCTGAACTGTTAACCTAAACAAAAGCTACAACACTTCAAAAGTAATTAATTACTTAATTAAATGTTTTAGGATGCTTCACGGTCATATGGTGCTGTATAAAGGCAAATATATTATGAATAACTCTAGAAAATATCAATTTTCATCAAGCAGGACTAGTCTTCCTTCTGCTGAAATCATTGTTCTTGGTAACTTCTGTGTTAATTTTCAAAATGAGTTCACTTCTCCTTTACTCATCAACCTGGTACTAATGCCTTTGCTATATGAATGATATTGTAATATTTGTCAATCAGACTGCCCATATCTCTGGTCATTCTCGTAATTTATTAATCATTAAAACCTTTGCCTTGCCTTCAGTCCTAACTCCTACATTAAATCGGGCTAACGTTCCTCTCCTCAGTCAAGCAGAAATGTAGCAATTTTCCATCGAAAAGGCACCCGCTGTCCCCTTCCTGTTGACATCTGGAATACACTTAGTTTGTTGGGGTGCTTCATTGAGGCAACTGAGATGCTCTGCAAAAACAGATCATAATATATGAAATCGCAATCTTAAGACATACGTAGGACCCCAATGCAATTTTTGACTTTCATTGGGTGCAGGGCATTCTGCAGCGGCCTCAAACTGAAGGACTGTGCACAGACAGCTTACCCAGAGGAGCATACAATGATTTTAGAAGGCTGCTTTGAAATCAACAACAAGATCAACAGTTATATTTATATAACGCCTTTAGCGCAATGAAATGTCCCAAGGCGCTTCACAGAAGCATTATAAAACAAAGTATGACACCGAGCCACATAAGGAGATATTGGCTCAGAAGACCAAAAGCTCGCTCAAAGAGGTAGGTTTTAGAGTGTCTTAAAACAGGAGAGTGAGGTCGAGATGCAGAGAGGCATAGAAAGGGTATTCCGAAGCTGAGGCCTCAGCAACTGAAGGCACAGCCATTAATGGTGGTGCAATTAAAATTGGAGGTGGAGAAGAGGCAGGAATTAGAGGAACACAGATATCTCAGAGGGTTGTGGAGATGGAGGGATGTGGAAAGAGATGAGGAAGGGCGAGGCCATGGAGGTGCTTTGAAACCAAAATTGGGAATTTTAAAATCAAGACGTTGCTTGCCTGAAAGTCAACGTAGGCCAGCAAGCAAAGGGATGATAAGGGAGCATCAATTGGTGCGAGTTAAGACATGGGCAGCCGAGTTTTGGATTACCTCAGGTTTACGGAGGGAAGAATGTGGGAGACCAGCCAGGAGTGCATTGGAGTAGTCGAGTCTAGGGGTAACGAAGGCATGAACAAGGGTTTCAGCAGCAGATGAGCTGAGGATAGGAGGAAGACAGTCTATTTTAAGGAGGTGGAAATAGGCAGTCTTAATGATAGCGCAAATATGAGGTTAGAAGCTTACCTCAGAGCCAAATATGACACCAAGATTGTGAACAATCTGGATTAGTTTCAGAAAGTTGCCAGGGAGAGGGTGGAGTCGTTGGCAAGGAAGGGGAGTTCAGAGCAGGTACTGAAAATAATGGCTTCAGTCTTCTCAACATCTAATTGGAGGAAATTTCTGCTCATCCAGTACTGGCTGTCGGATAAGCAGCCGGATAATGTAGAACTATCAAAAGCAATGTCTTCAGTCTTCTCAATATTCAGTTGCAAGAAAATGATATTATGTGAGGCTAGCAAAAGCATGAGCTGTCTAATGTTGGTTCCAGCACACACCCTTCCCCTTCCATCACCAAATTCTCCCCCATCCCACGCTGCCTCGATGGACATTCACTGGCATAGCACCAAAAAAAGGATCCATTGGATTTACCATCATTGCCCAATCAGTAAGCTGCCTGTCTCTACTCCAAATGTCGCCAACAGCATGCTAATGAGGCCCGACCACGAACATTGCCAATTAGCATTCTTTCCCAACGTGAAAATCAATCCCATTATGCCTCCTCTCAATAAAACCTTTTGTATATGATCTCATATCTGCTTCATGCTGAATACTTTTGAGAAACCAGTCAGATGGCAATAAAATTTCATCGGCAATAAAAGCTAGGCAACTGGTACAGCGGTCAAAAATTCTTTGCTGCTTGTTTCCACTACCCAACTGCCACTTTCATTCACTTAAGCCTTCTATCTGCCTCAGTTATATTTTTAAAATTGAAAAGGGAAATATCTTGCCTCGTTTTTCCTCTGCTGTCAGAATTGATGCTATATGATTCAAACATGATGGCCTGAATTTTAACAGGGAAGGTTATGGGAAGGAAGACCTGAAGGTTTGGAATTCCCTACATACTGTTGACTCGCAGTGTAAATCTTCCATCATCGACAGACTCTTTGCCTGGAAGTCAGTCTGATTGTCAGGCTTGGCTTCCAGTCATGAAGGGAGGACTCTGGAGCAGGCAGCAGGACTAAATTGGTTGGATTTATGACCCACCCCACCCTCCAATCACTGCCCCAGGGATTCGATCCTGGGCCTGATACCTGACTCCAGGGGAGGGGGATTTGCGTTCCAAGGGAGTTCCATTCCCTGGCCCCAGGGAGTGTCCAATCCCAGTGCGAAGGTGGGGGGACCGGCTTTGATCCAAGGTGGGGTATAATCACCAACCTTGGTTTGGAAGGCTTGTACGATCCCCAACCCGGGGGTTCTTGTATAGGGAGGAGAATGTCTGGTGAGAGGGAGCGAGTTGGTGGAAGTACTCCTCTACCTCCTGCTTCACAAGCAGCACTGTGAGGTACTTATCTTCTTCCTAAAACTGCCTTCACTTCACTTCAGCACGCCGGGTTCTCCAGGCCTATGAGTATGGATGCCCACAGTAAAACCCGCAAAGCAGACTAAATCAGAGGCTGCCAGCCTCATTAACCTGGTTGGTAACCCACCTCTTGCCGCGCCACTGTAAATCGTGGAAATGGTGGGTTGGCAGCCAGCTGGGATCGGAGTTCAGATTTGAAAAATTTTAACATGCGGCCTAAACCCAACCTACCTGTTCTTGTGTGCTAAAATTCAACCTGGTGAGACTCATTTAAAAAATCTGACTGTCACATATGACTTCTTGGTCATCCTGAATCAAGTTTATCTCTGCCCATAACTCCTAAAAATCCAAACTGAACTTGCTAAACAAAGCACATTGGGCGGAATTCTCCCATCCGGGTCTAAATCCCGTGGCAGGGGCGGGGGTGGGGAGTGTTTCCTGCCACAGAGGCCAACGGGAATTCCCTAGGTATCACGCGACCTCGGGCTCATTAATATGAAGTTGGGGGTTTCCCGACATTATGTGTGGCAGAGTGGGCTAGATGGCACGCACCCCACCATCATATCCAGGTGCCATATTTAAAAGGCGCCAGGACATCAACTTACTGACAAGACCCATAAAGATGGCAGGAAGGGGACGGGGACTTCCTGCATCTAAATTCAGGGACTCATCCCTAGGCGTCCTCCTCGACCAGGTGGAGGTCAGGAAGGATATCCTGTACCCAGCTGATGAGAGAAGAACTCCAAGCAGGGAGACCAACCCCGAATGGGAGCAGATAGCCACCGCAGTCAGTGCTCAGGACCTCCAGAGCAGGTCAGCCCTCCAATGCTGAAAGAGAATGAACGACCTCATCCGCACCACCCGGGTAAGTGAAGCCTCAGCTGCTCACAGTAACCACAATGAATGAATGTCAGGGACATGGGCCTCAGTGGTAATGTCATAAGGCAACACTTCATAGTTTCACTGCAGTCCATCCACTCTGCAGATGGAGTGACCAATATGCCCCCTTCACCCCTCCACACAGTGAGCTCACAATGCTTCCTGGAAGGGCGAGGCATGGGGGGCAGTGAGGGTGGAAGGGGCTCAAGCGCAGAGGGCACCAGCAAGCACCACAAAGGACATGCCCCTCTGAGACCTTCCCAGGTTTATGGAGGCGTGGCAACAGGTGGGCAGCCAACCAGGAATTGGGGTGGCAATTTCTATACGTTAATGAGGCTGACAGCCTCTGATTTAGTCTGCTTTGCGGGTTTTACAGTGGGCATCCATACTCGCAGGCCCGGAGAACTCAGCCTGCTGAAGTGAAGTGAAGGCAGCTTTAGGAAGAAGATAAGTACCTCATAGCGCTGCTTGTGAAGCAGGAGGTAGAGGAGTGCTTCCTCCCGCCAGCTCGCTCCCTCTCTCATGGATGGGCTCAGCGCTCTGGAGGGTGCTGGCCGAGAACCCTTCTGGGCAACATGCAGTACATCAATGAAATGCCACACAATCCAAAGGGCTATCTCTAAGACTGAAAGTTTAGAAAGAAACGTGAATTGCTATGTACAAATGGATGCCAGAAACAATTCCTCTCAACCCCATCTTCTCTGTTTTCTTTGAGCAGGATAAGTTGAGCCATAACCAACGAGAGAGGGAGAAGGGCAGTCCAGCTGGCAGGAGTGGAGCGGGACTGGGCAATAGGAGATGGGGAGACTGGATTTGGGCCTCCAACCAGTAAGGACCCATGCAAGTAATAGAAGCCTCAGGGCTAGAGTGCGTCCATGTTGGAGGCAGCTCAAGCTGTCACTTGCTCTCTCCTCTGTCACTTACAGGTGCCACCAGGAAGAGGACAAGGGCCAAGCCACAAGAAGCCCTGTTCAGTTTCAGCACAAATCCAAGCCCGGAGAGAAGCAAGGACATAGCACAAGAGCCATGTGCAATTGTACAGCCATCACAACAGACACCTGCAACCTCTACCAGCCCAGAGCAACGCACCTGGGTGGGTATTAGCTCTAGAGCAGGAAGGGTCTCATACTCTGGTGGTCACCACATGGACACGCAGCAGGAGAAGACAGGGTCAGCTGAGCTCACCGGCACTTGGTGGAGCGCCGGGGAAGAGACATTTGTGAGGTCCGAGACTGATGACAGGTTTCTGGAATCGGTCTTCCAACTGATGCTGGAGAGTCAGCAAGAGGCGTGGGAGCATTAGACAGAGATGTCGGAGACCCTCAGCAGAGTGGCATGCAAGTCAGAGGAGTCCGTTAACTTGCTGGCTAATAGGCCTGAACCCCGATACTGGCTCCTCATTCCTCCCACCCTTCTTTCAACACCCACGCCCCCAGTCAACAGACCCTCACCACCCAAAAGTACCTCCTGCTTGCCATCCGCAGCTGGACGATCCGATCCTTTGGCGAAGTCACTGGATGAAGCTCCGATCCTTTGGTGAAGTTGCTGCTTCGCGGAGAAGATCCACATTGTTGTAGCTCCGCCCACCCAGCGCTGCACATGGTGCTCCTCGGTCCGGTCGCTGGAGGCCTCCATCTTCTATTTGATCTCCATGAGCTGCCCAAGGCTATCTAAAGATAAGTCCCAACTTCTGCATGCCAGGTTGGTCCAGAGTTCCTGCTGGCGTCGCATACGATCAAGCAAGAGGTGGCGATTCCGGTTGGGCCTTCATTTGTGTCCCATTAGCAGGATGTAAATCGGTTTCATGCCAGCCTCTGGCAGGAATTGCGGCCTGCCATGGTGGGCAGTAGCAGAAGATGATCCTGTTGTCATTTCATGTCAACATGAAACCGATTTTTGGACCTCTCCACCGAATCTGAACTGTAAAGATTCTGTGATGCCTCCCACCGTTAAACCTGCCGACGGGGGCGTGGGAGAATCCTGCCCATTGAAAAGGAGCACCAGCTGCAGCCACTCTTCCCTTAAAGCAGCTGCTATTTTTGGCTTCCTATCAAAGTTGCTTCTTGTAACTTATGTGAATCTTTTTTACACCCTCCTCTGTATTTTTTTATTATTCGTTCATGGGATATGGGCGTCGCTGGCTAGGTCAGTTCCTAATTGCCCTGGTTCAAATATAAGAGTCAACCACGTTGCTGTGGTTCTGGAATCACATATAGGCCGGACCAGGTAAGGTCAACAGATTTCCTTCCCTAAAGGACATCAGTACTGTTGGTACAGTCGCTAGCTTTTCTAGCCTCTTGCTAAAACTGTCTTATAATTTCTGTGAATCCATTTTGACACCACATTTCCATATGAATGAGCTTTCCAAATTAAAAAGTTATTTTCAGCTCACTTTTACCCTCCAATATTCATTCCAATGAAGTTGGTAGGAATCCAGTGGTTCCATTTCTGCAGGGATTCTCTCAATTGTTCACCATAATTGTGATGAAAGTTCAACAGATTTTCCTCCAGCATAAGATCAGAAGTGGGGATGAACGCTGGTGATTGCACAGTGTTCAGTCCCATTCACCTCTCAAATAATGAAGTCACCCTTGCCCATGTGCAGTAAGACATGGACAACGTTCAAGCTTGACTTTAACCCCACATCTAAACTCATATACTCCTCCATAGTAAATTTCTACCTCACCCCCATGACCCCTCACCCTATAGAATCAAAAGGCAGTATTTTCCCAGACCGGTAAAGGCAGATTAGGGGGAGACCAGGGTGGGAAAGTCCTGGAAAGTGGCATTGTGTCAGGATTTTGAAGTGATCCCACCCTCTTCCAGCTTTCCCCAGGCTGACATTGAAGGCAAGTGGGAAATTCCCTTGAATCTATTGTATAAGTAATTAAAAACTGGTTGAGGTTGTTAAGAAACCAATTATGAGCTGCTTTAGCCCTAAATCCTGGGATTTCCAATCATGCAACCTGTTAGCAACTCACCAGGGTCACTGAGGCTGGCGCACAGTGGGAAGAACTTCGTCAATGAAACTGATATGTTGGGAAGGCTTTAATCAGTTACACTGAACAGCTTCAGCCATAGCCAGGTGAGAGGTTGCTCAAAGCACTTTTCCTCTGAGAGTGTTTTTATTGCTTGACAGGTGATTGTCAACTGCTTGGAAGTCATTTCACCTTCTAGATGCATTTCCCTGCTGCCAGCTTTCAAAACAGCAGGAGAGCAGCTTAAGCATCACCACCTTCCAACTCTGCTGAGGATGAAGAGCAGAGGCCGCATCATCGACAACTGCACCAGCAACAGCAGCAGCAACAGCAACATCAGCAGCAACACCTTCTTCAGTTGCCTTCTCCTCAGCCACGTGCTTCTCCAGGTGGCATATGGGATGGAGGTGAGCCCTCAACACAGGCAGAGGATCAGCTCTCTCAATATGCCTGAGCACCAGTGCATCAGGAAGCTCAGGCCCTTGCAGCAGATGACTGCTGACATCTGCAGCCTCCTGGAACAAGACCTCCTTCCCAATGGATGAAGTGCGCATGCATTGTCAATGACCAATAAGATACCTGTCACTGAAGGGCAACCCCACCACCCACCCCAAGCCGTCACCTGGGTCTCTGCCTCCTGCCAAGTTGTGTGCTCTCCTCACCTGCGAGGAGAGCAAGCAGAGAGTTATGAGTGCTCACAATAGCTTGTGTGGAGAGGAGGGAAGGACAATATTTCTGTTGGGTGACTGTGAGGTATGGGTGAAAGAAGGCAACAGGTTGAGGGGGAGTATGTGTGTTAGTTGTTTAATGGGGATGTGAGTGCCTACAGGGAGAGGAATGCAGTATGCTGTAGAGGATTGCTGGATCAAAGCAGTGCACTGTCTCCAGGCTGGAGGGACAACGCACCTGTTGTTGACTTCCTCATCCACTCCCATCCACCTTTGCTGGGCTGGAGGGATTGTTGTCTTCATCCCATCCTTTAGAGAGATCACTTCACAGCAGTCCCTTAGATCCCTGCAGCAGGAGCACCAGGTAAGAGTGCGAGTTGAGAGATCAGGGGTGCAGCTGGGGCTGGACAGCTTCCCCAGGTATCCTCTCCATTCCTGTGGCTGCTGCAGCCTCAAATATCCAAGCATGGGTGAGCCTTTTGGATCCACACGGTCACCCCTTTAATTAGAAATCTATCCTTTGACAGAATGGCTGTGTTATCCCCCAACCCTCTCTAACTAATCAGGGAGCCCAGAAGTGAGATGTAAATTTGCTCGCTCTGATAAAGAGCAATTACCAGGCACACTGTGAAGAAAGCCGGATTCCAAACCTGAAAATGGTGCCACCATTGTGGCAGGGTTGAAGGTGGTAAGATTCCACCTATAGACAGCATAGAAGATGCTCATTTGGCTAATTGTGCTTGTGCTCTCTTTGAACAAGCTATCCAATTAGTCCCACTCTTCCCACATAGCTCGCTAAATTTTTCCTTTATAAATCTATAATCAATTCTCTTTTGAAAGTTACTATTGAAGCTGCTTCCACCACACTTTTAGGCAGTACAATTACCGATCATAACAACTTGCTGCATGGAAAATATTCCCACCTCATTTCTGTTTTTTTTGCCAATTACCTTAAATCTGTTTCCCGACTAATCCTCCAGTGAATAAGGTTTCTCCTTATTTATTCTAGCAAAACATCTCATAATTTTGAGCACCTCCATTAATTTATTTTATTCATCTTCTCTCCTCTAAGGAAAATAATCACATTTTCTCTAGCCTCCCCAGATAATTGAAGTCGCTCAGCGTTGGTACAATTCTATTACATCCCCTTATCCTTCCTCCTGAAGCCTCTGACCTCCATGCAACCTCACCAGATGCTGATCTCCCCCCACCCTCCTAATAGGTCTCAATTCCCCTGCTCCACTAGCGGGTCCCAATCCCCAACCAACCCTCCCCCACCAACGCTTCCAATCACCCCTCCAACAAGGATTTCAACCTTCCACCTCCTCAGAAACTGACCACTTGAATTATGAGGCTTTTTGGGTCAAGTGAATAAGGAGAACCTTATCCACGGGCAAGAGGATCAATGACCAATGGACACAGAATTAAGATGCTTAATTTAAGATTACCGGAACTGGGATTAGCAGCCCACCCCCTCCCCCTCCGCAACTCCAGTCAACACCCCTCCAAATATCCCTCTCTAATTCCTCCCCCACCTCCAATCATCCCTGCCTCCTGGCTCTGGTCAAACCCCATCCCTTTGGTCCACCTCTTGTACTTGGCACTGACTGCTGCTGGGCCCTGGTGATGGCAGGCTCCCCACCCGACTGAAGGCCCAGCTCTTTATTGTATTCATTCACAGGATGTGGGCTTCACTGGCTGGGCCAGCACCTATTGCCCATCCCTAGTTGCCCTTGAGAAGGTGGTGGTGAGTTGTCAATCAGGTTTAGCCTCCAGGCGGAGAATCAATCACTGATGTCACTAACACATGGTGGAGTTAAAGCCTCACAGTGTGGGAATGGGACAGGGGGGAATCCCAAACTACAATCCCCAACTTTCTGATTCATAAGCTCCAACAGGCCAAGTCAGTAGAAGTTTTGCCCTCTGAGTCTGCTTTTACTGGGACATGATTTCCAAACATGGGAAGGAGTAATGTCAGGAAGCACAGGAATCCAGGTTTACCTGAACCCCATGGGAGTTTTAACGCCACAGTGTGTGTGTTTCTTTTAAACAGGTTCACCGACTGGAAGCCAGCCTGATTTACCGGTTTGGTTTACAGTCAGGTAGAGGTTGTGCTGAAGAGGCCAAAGTCAGGAGAAGGTAAGTTTAACGCTGTTAAAGGTATAGATTGTGATGGAGGGGTTTAGAGGGTCAGGGATGCTCATAGGCGGAGATGGAGGGGCAGCTGGGGAGGGGCAGCTGGGGAGGGGCAGCTGTCAAAGTTAGGGGATTGGGGAAGTGTTGGTGTTGCTGAACTGTTTGGAGGGAGTTCCAGAGATTGAAGCCAGAGATTGGGTAGGGGTGGGGAAGAGATTGGAGAGTCGAGGATCAGGGGAAAGTTGGGTGAAGAGACAGAAATCATGGAGGAGAGATGGGGGTCAGTAAAGACTGGAGTGGTCTGTCATCATGGGATGTTGGGGGAGTCGGGGAACGCAGGCAGAGTTTACAGGTTAGCTTGTTCTACGGGTTGGAAACACTTCTGCTTCACTTGGCTCATAAGAATTCTGTAAAGGCATTTGGAAGACTATTGCCTCCTTTTATCTGACAGGTTTACAGAGACCAGGAAAACATGGCCTACATGAGTTAAAAATAGAAATATTGTTAAAATAAGGGCACACAGACTCCCCTTAAAAGGTTGCAATGACCGGCCCACATCTTGAAAGTGGGTTGTTTGCCCTGCCCCTTGTCTTGTCTCAGTTAAAAACAGAAGTGGCTGTCTGTAAGGCAGGTTGGGTCTCTCTAGTTACCTCTATAAAGTGAAAAATCGCATATGATTTGGGAAGACATGTGAAGGCTAGAATTAGATCTTGAGTCCAGGGGAAAACAGGCTTGCATTATTTAAGTTGCAAGGATATAAAGCATTTTATCAGTTTTTAAAAATGTATTCTTTAATGGGATGTGGCGTCACTGACAAAGCCAGCATTTGTTGCCATTTCAGAGGGCAATTAAGAGACAACCTGCTGTGGGTCTGGTATCACATGGAGGCAAAGAACATTAGTGAACTAGATGGGTTTTTGCCATTGTGCCTCCTGCCAACGCAAGATAGCGACGCAAAATACCGCCGATACCCAGCTGCGCACGCGCAATGGTCCGCAAATGAACTGAGATTCAATGACGTCACTCCCCTAGAAAGCTTTTTTGTTTTGTGGCAATATCTTTTCAATAACCTGGGACATTATTTCCAATGGTAGAAATCGGCTGAATACTTTTTGAAGTATCAATAGAAGCTGCAAACTGAGCATTTTTCTCTTTCTGAACATTACAAATGCATTGTTCTGTTAAGGCCTAAATAATTAAAGACTCATGTCATAGTTTAGCATCTGAAATTTTCAGTATGGATTATCCCACTTAACTTGTTAAGTGCTTACTATGCTAGTTATTAGAATTTTTGAATTTTTTAGAAGCTGAGATGTCCGTGTGGTTATGCAAGCAAAGAGGGGCATCTGATTTTTTGCACAGGTCTATCAAAAATTATTTTTTTTCATGGCTCAAGTTTCAGCTTTGTTTCCTTGATTTTTTTTTAAAAGCTTTTTTTATATCTCTTACAAGATACAGAAGTTGTAAAATACTGCCGTGCAACTCCAATAACTATTTGATAAGTATCTCTGCTCCTGCCCGTTGCCTACCCTGTCGCCCATATTTTTTTTAAAAATTATTCATTTGTGAGATGTGGGCTTCGCTGGCTAGGCCAGCATCTTTTTCCCATCCCTAATTGCCCTTGAGAAGGTGGTGTTGAGCTGCCTTCTTGAACCACTGCAGTCCATGTGGTGTAGGTACAGCCACGGTGCTGTTAGGGAGGGAGTTCTAGGATTTTGACCCAGCGACAGTGATGGAATGACGATGTATTTCCAAGCCAAGATGGTGAGTGATTTGGAGGAGACCTTCCAGGTGATCGTGTTCCCATCTATCTGCTGCCCTTGTCATTCTGGTTAGTAGTGATGGTGGGTTTAGAAGATGCAGTGCATTTTGTAGATGATGTACACTGCTGCTACTGTGTGTCGGTGGTGGAGGGAGTGATGTGGTGCCAATCAAGCGGGCTGCTTTGTCCTGGATGGTGTCAAGCTTCTTGAGTGTTGTGGGAGCTGCACTCATCCAGGCAAGTGGGGTGTGTTCCATCACGCTCCTGACTTGTGCCTTGTAGATGGTGGAAAGGCTTTGGGAAGTCAGGAGGTGAGTTACTCGCCACAGGATTCCTAGCCTCTGACCTGCTCTTCTAGCCGCAGTATTTATATGGCTAGTCCAATTCAGTTTCTGATGTAATGGAGTCACACGCTAGAACTGTGCATGCCTGGTGTTGCCAACAAGCACATCTGGGTTTCTACAACAATTGATTAATGGTCACCATTACTGAGGTTAGCACGAGCTTTCAATTCCAGATTTGATTAATTAAATGTAAATTCCACCATAGGGGGATTTGACCCCATGCTCCCAGAGCATTAGTGTGGGTCTCTAGATTACTACTCCAGTGATATTACCACTATGCCAGTCTTCCCTAGGTGGAAAAAAATCAAAATATACAGGAGCAGAGTTTTTAGCAATAGTGGATGAGAAATTGCTGAAAAGAGATGTTAGTGCTAAAGATGCAAGACTTATTTGTAGAAGCAATCTAGAATTATTCCCCATCCATATTTAGGACTACTCTAATCTATTTCTAGACTAAATATTGGAAGTATACAGGTAATTTAAATTATGAAAATGATATGTTTTCATAGCAGAGTCAATAGAACTTTAGAGTAAACCACAGAATGTTACATTAATATTCTATGATAAAATAGTGGACGGAGGAATGTCAAATGAATGTGTCAAACAGCTGTATGTTATCATCAAAGGTAATATGTAGCTTCTATTGCTCTTCTGTACTGAAAATAAAAAATAAAATGATAGTGCATAAAAATGTGATTTCTACAAACACATGAGCAAAGATTAATTTTAACCTCGTGGGTGCACACAACGGACATCCTGTATTCAGAGGTTTGCAATGCACTATGTTTCATTGATTATTAAGGCCTCTTGGTACACTTCCACTTGAATGTGATGGCTCGAGCACAAGTGGTGCAGCCTTTTACCTAATAACAACAGGATTTCCAGCATGCTTGCAAAAATAAACTGAAAGCAACTTTATCAGTCATAGAACGTGGCTGGTGTTGCAACTCATCCATAAGCAAGTCAATGTTCCACAGCATACATCAGGATTGGTCCTGACTTTATGCAATAGTACAGAATGGGTGATAGCGAGTTAACTGCCGTTTAACATCTCTTTCAAATGTAGGCAATGGAATTAATAATTGGGAGAGATGTTTAATAGGCCGCCACTCTCTATTTTATATCTAGGTTCTGTCAATTCACAAGTGAAATGATAGAGGTGCTGAAGCGTATGATGGCGTCGGGCAAGCGTCCTGACATCAACGCGCACTCACGCAATATTTCGGTCGACGGGTGCACATGGGAGTTGGAGCCATGCCTGCCATCAATTATGAGGCTAGTTAAGGCCATTAAAAAGGCAATTAAACTAAATTTTACGTTTCCTGTGCGATTTCGCGCTAGTTGCTTGGGCAAAATGGGCAGGCAGGGAGCCGACAATTTGCTAAACCTCATCCAAGGTCGGGATAAAAGGGGTCAGCAGCATTGCCAGCGTGAGTAGTGAGGAGTTTTGGAGATAGTTTGCTGCTGGTTGCTTATTGGTACTTGGCAGCTTCATCTCTGTTCGGGGCTTCATTCTTAGCATTTCCAGGCTTCATTTCAGGGCATACTGGTGTCTCCAAGACCCCCAAAGGATTCAGGCCATGTGGACCCTTCCAGGTATCAGACAGCCTTCCATTACCCTGGTGATGGGGATTGTGGCCTCCGCTGCTGGCACCTCCTCTGAGGAGGAAGAGAGGAGCAGAAGGGAGAGGAGCTGTCCCATTGCAGCTTCCAAGGAAGGGGCCTGTGAAAGGCGCAGGCACATGGTCAGCAGGTAGTCCAAGGTGGAAGGGGCCACAGAAGCCACCACTATTCTGCTGCCAGGGTTTACAGGCAGCGATGCAGCTACCTCACTATGTCTGAGGTGCAATGCCAAAGGAGGCTCACCCTCTCAAGGGAGACAGTGACCTCCATTTGTCAGGTGATTGGGCTTGAGATCAGCCCCGACTGTTTGGGTGGACACCCCATGTCAGTGGCTCTGAAGGTCACAGCGGCCTTCAACTTCTATGCATCCCAGGGTCAATGGGGGATGTGTGGGGAGTCTCCCAATATGCTGTCCACAGTTACGTCAAGCTGGTGACAGAAGCTCTGTTCAGGCGGGTACTGACATTTATTCTTTACCACACTGATGAGGCTAGCCAGGCTGAGTGTGCCAGAAGCTTCACAGCGATTGCTGGGTTTCCCTGCATCCAGGGTGCAATTGACTGCACACATGTGGCCATCAAGGCACCAGTGGGTCAGCCGGATGCCTTCATCAACAGGAAAGGATTCCACTCCACGAACGTGCAGATAGTGTGTGACCACAGGATGCATAGTCTGTGCAAGGTACTCCAGCAGCTACCATGACACTTACATCCTGAGACACTCCCAAGTGCCAATGCTCTTCAGTGCTCCAGCCTGACTGGATGGATGGCTGCTGGGTGACAAGGGCTATCCATTGAAAAGGTGGCTTATGATGGCTCTCCGCCACCCAAGAACAGAGGCAGAGCACCATTACAACAGGAGCCATGCCTCCACAAGAGCGGTGGTAGGGAGAACCATAGCTCTTCTCAAGATGCGTTTCTGTTGCCTGGACCATTCAGGGGGAGCGCTACAATACCCCCAGAGCGGGTGTCACTGATAGTGGTTGCATGCTGCGCTCTCCACAATATGGCACTGGCAAGGGGGGACCCACTGGAGGAAGAGGATCTTGATGCAGCTGCACAGACCACAGATGATGAGTCCAGTAGTGAGTTAGAAGAGGAGCCCGGTGAGGAGAACGCTGAGGGCATGGAGGCAGACCTCGGTAACCTTCAGGGAGGCGGGGACACCAGGGATGCCTTGATCCAACGCTCCTTCATAGAGGCTGTCAAAGATCTGCTTTACCTCATGCCAGGGCTGCCGCCTCCATCCTGGATGTCTGAAAAGGCCATTTCATATGAATCCAAAGTCCACTCAATGCCTGTGCAATAAAGTATCGAGTCACTGGCGTCCAGCATTACATACTGGCGTACCCTGCACCAGAAAAAATGGTGAAGCACGCTTAGGCCATTAGAACCAAAGCAAATTTAATGTTATTGTCACATTGAAAGCATAATGATATCACCATTACTGGTGTTGATGTCCACACCAGCAGACATATAAATCAAACATAAAGAACCAGAAAATCACCCGTGAACTGTACTTCTTGTGCTCATGGTGCCTTTAACTTACATTTCCAAGTGCTATGTCTTGGTGCCCACTCTCTGCCCCCTCGCTGGCATTGGAGACAGCCTGCTGACTCTGCTGTCTTGTTGGCCTTGATGACCTTGGCGCTCATCCTCTGGCCAGTGGAGTCTGCACTGGCCCCACCTGGGAGGGAGCAGCCAGTGCCATGGCTGGCATCTCCCAAATCATTGCAGCCTCATCAGATGCCATGGTCACTGGCGGAGGGGCGGAGGAGTTGTTGCGGTTACTCAGAGCGCCCTGAGAGGAGACGCAGAGACGACAAGCAGCTCATCGCTCTGGATCTCCCTGCTCGCCATTGGTGGATGGGCACCTAGCTGAGATACTGGATGCCTCATCCATCTCCAACTTTGGCACTGACCATCTCAGGTCATTGCCTGTGCGAGGGCTTGCAGGTCCGAGCACAACCCCAGGAACTCCTCATTCTGATCTGAAGCTGCCTCTCCATGAGAGTCGCCACTCTCTCAATGGAGGAGGCTGTGTGCACGGCCATGGGGGTCAACGCATGGACTCCTCCACAACGGAGACCATGGCCCTCATGGATCTCCGCCGGATCCTCCCGCACATCTCACTGGACATCAAGCATCTGCCGCCAAATGGACGACTCCAAAGGCTCATCATCAGCCTTCGACTCGGCATCGTCCTGGTTTCCAGCAATCCTCGACTGCCGGCGCCCTGGGCACTCCCTGCCTCTGCCTGCACCTCCAGCGAGTGCAAAGTGCCCTCACCAATGTGCACCGACATTCTAGCTGCTGATCTAATGCCCGCCGAGGTGCTGGTATCTGCGTTGGTGCCTGGTTCAGAGAGAGGGTATGACACAGGTGCAAATGAAGCCTGGTGGTCCTCCAGCATCAGGGGTGGACCTTCGGGGTCCAGAGAGCGACTGCGTGCTGGTGAATCTAAGGGAGAACAAGGACATGTTATTAGTTAAAGTCATCACACTGTCACTGTGCATGCCAGGTACCCTGGTGAGATACTGGAGACCTGCTTCACGGTGTCATCATCTTTCAATGATCAATGGGGACTCCAAGTTTGAGGCTCCTATCAGTGAGGAGACTACACTAGAATGGTTGCACAATCCGAAACTTTCACCTCTGTGCACAGCACTCTTACCTTCATCTGGCACCCCTGCCTCTCCACGCCAGGCTGCACATGGAGCATGCCAGCTCTCTATATTTGGGCGTCTTGCTTGAATCTGGTCAGCAGCAGAAGGTTGGGTGGGCCTCCACCTGTAAGTGACCTCTCTGATTGGTTATGGTTATGACTTGTCTTCTCCTGAAAGGACAGACTAGCATTGAATAGTCCACTCTACCTGCAGCGCCATTGCAGCCTGGCCAACTCCAGCTGAGGAACTCCTTGCAGGGCACAAGCGAGTCACAGCCCTTGAGCTGCACTGCACTCAGTCCAAGCAGCCAGGACTCAGCTCCTTAGCCAGCTCCAGCATCATTGACAGTTGGTGCTCAGACTCTAGCACTCCTGAGCTCCATGGGGGGCGGCCACACCTTAACACTTCTGCATACTGACCCATACCAACACAGTACTCAGCCTTTCTGAGTACAGCAGGTCATTGAACCTCTTTTGGCACTGCACCCATGTGCACTGCACCATGTCATGGCTGCTGACCTGCGCTGCAACCTCCTCCCATGCCCTCTTTGTGAGGTGTGGTGGCCTCCTCCTCCCAACTCTGGAGACAAGGGTGTCCCCTCATGGCAGCCACTTTCTCCAGGAGGAACGCAAGGCACTCATCCGACAAACCGGGGACCGAGTGCCCACCTGACCTGCGTTCCCTCCTGACGTCTCCAGCCGCACTTCACTCCATAACTTGAATGTGGAAGACGCAGAAGAGATGTTCTTCCGTGACAGCTTTCAAGGGGCTGCCTGTGTCATTTATAAACTGGTCACTGGGCCACAATTGGACCTGGCGGCCAAGAGGCCCCTGCCCCTGCCTTCCCGACTAGTGGGGAGCCGCGTTTCATGCTCAGTGGGCTTTAATTGGCTGGGCAACAGCCCATTTCCCGGGCAATCACGAGGCCCCCGACCACTCCTGCCTGCCAAACTGAAAATTCTGCCCCCAGGAAACAGCATCCTTATTTCAAGACAGCAGGTAAATGTTGTCCTGACGAAAGTAAACTATTGCATTGAACAACAACAGCAGCTTGACCCATAAAGTTCCATTCAGGAAAAGAAAAGTTGAAAAGCTTAATTTCAGTAATCTATGTATATAACTTCTTTGGGGGAAAAGTGCTGAATAAAAAATACTTGTGCTTGTGCATCTCACCTTATCTTAAAACATTTTTGATTCAAATTTGTGAGCACCCAACATTACTAGAAAGTTATGACAGACTTCAGTCCTGTCCCACAAGTTCTGGCAACCTGCAGTCCAGCCTTGCAACTGGTCTGATCTGTTCACATTGACAATCTCCGTTCCAAGTGAAAAAAGAAACTAATTTCCCTTGCTAAACTAACAGGTGGGCTCAAATTTTGACCACCAGCTTCAAAACCTGACATTTGACATGTGTATCCTGCCAGGGCACAGTTGTGATGCACCATCAAGCAGTAGCAACTAAATTGAGCGGCCTGCTCAAGCAAGACATACCTCTCCTTATGAGGGCAAAAGCAAAATGCTGCATATGTTGGAAATCTGAAATGAAAACTGAAAATGCTAGAAATGCTCAGCAGCTCTCGCAGCATCTGACAGAAGATGAAAGGTCACACACCTGAAAAGTTAACCTTGTTTCTGTCCGCACAGAGGCAACCACACCTACTGAGTATTTGCAGCATTTTCTGGGTTTTTTTTGGTTATGATGAGAAGCCTGCAAATTTTCAGCAGAAAGCATCAACTGATTTGGAAGTATCAAGAGCGTAATGAGGGTGGCACTAAAACATCCTTAATTCAGTAACGAATGGTTGGAGGTGTTGCTGCAGGGAGCTCAATGAAAGCAAATGGCCTTTTCTGTAGTGAAGGGCAGCCGTCAGCAAAGTCCAGAATGCAGGTTGTATGGATGATGGTTGCTAAGTGAGTGAACATAATCTCGCAGGTTCACTATACCTGGGAACAGAGGAGGAAAACCTTCAGTGACATCAGGTTTAGTGCCAAGGTAAATCTGATACCTGAGTATACAGATTTCAAAAAATTGGCAGGGACTTAATGTCGATACCATCATGAAGATAAGCTGAAAACTATGTAAGGACATTTTTTGATATAATTTTTCATTCAGCAGAAGCAGCACGGCACATTTGCAGCGGATGACAATAATGAAGCATTTTTTAAATGTAGTCACTGTTGTAACGTAGGAAATAACACCATGTACAATAGCACTTCTGACATCAGTAACAAGTACTGGCAGGAAAAGCAATTTCCAAACTAACATGCAAAGGTCTGGTACACAGTGGGAGGAGGGTTGTTGTCAGGACGCAGGGTACTCTGGAACATGTCAAAATTCTCATAGTTATTATTTGCTACAAAAGCAGGAATAAGTCTGTTGATAAAATTCTTACCTAATCCTTCACTCTCTTCAAACGTCTTCTTCACCGTCTGACAGGAAGAGCCATTCCCATGGCACACCCCACATTGATCTTCAACTGCATTGGATTCTATCTCATAATCACACCCTACAGTCTGGAAGAAATACAAACCATTTAACATATGATTTTCTGTTTCCATACCAAATCATTGATTAAACTGCCTTATATTTCCCAATATTGTTATAACCTCACTGCCTGAGGAAGATTTGGGGCCTCAGAAGGTCATGAAAAACACTTTGTAAATTCAAGTTCTTTCTTCTAAATATTACACAATAAAGCTTTAGGATTATTTCAGAACTATGAATGTTATTATTATATGAATATAATATGAATATTAATTTTAGGATTGGGATTGAAATCCGTAAATGGGCTGAATTTATTTTCTCCTTTTTGCCATCTGTAAGGTTATGATGTTAAATTACATTCAGGGGCTTAATTCCTAATGGGTCCAAGTAGACTACCATCAACAATTATCACTTAGGCCCGATTTTCACTCCCTGGCCGAATGCATAGAGATGGGAGAATTCCAAGCCTCTAAAAATGGCTGCCCAGATGTTGGAGCTTCCGTCCGAGGAGGCTGTGGCAGCGTTCTGGATTAGAAATCGGGGCAGGCGACCCTAGAAGAACTGAGGAGGATTCCAGGGGTGCGGAGGTGGGCTGATTGGAAGGCCTGCCTCAGGGCTCCACCATTATATCCAAAAATATTTTAAAAAAACATGAACCATCACTCCAGCCCTCACAGAACCATAGAAAAGTAATGGCACAGAAAGAAGCCACTTAGCTCATCGTGTCTGTCAAAAAATAAAAAATAAAAAACTAGCCGCCCATTCAAATCCCACCTTTCAGCACCCAGTCCGTAGCCTTGCAGGTTACAACACTTTAGGTGCAGATCCAGGTACCTTTTAAATGAGTTGAGGGTTTCTGCCTCCACCACCAAACCAGGCAGCGAATTTCAAACATTCTCTGGGTGAAGAAGCTTTTCCTCATTTCCCCTCTAATCCTTGTACCAATCACCTTAAACCTATGCCCCGTGTAAAAATAAGTGCTTTCTCTTCAAAGAGGAAAGCTGTCTTGTATCATAGAAAGCAACATTAGTGCTGGGAAATGAAACACTTCCATTTTTTTGAAACATCAAAGGTTCTCAGATCAGGTAAAGGTACAGATTTAAACTTGAGCTGCCCTGCATAAATGGGGCAGGTATGGCTCAAATCTTACCGCCCATATAACCTCAAAGGAGATTTACTTAAAATGGAGATCTTATTTTCCCACTGATATGTTGGTCCAGGTAGGAGGTTTTGTGGTGCAGTGGGTACCGTCCCTTCCTCGGGGCCAGAAGCTCTGAGTTCAAGTCTCACCCCTGGACTTGATGGCCAAGGAAGGTACATTTATAACACAGCCAAACAGGTTGATTGTCAACCTGCAAATCCTTCCAACACATGTCAATGTCAGATGCTAAGAGTGGGAGAGATTCCCAGTCAGCCATATGAAGGGAAGAAGGTTGGAGCCTCTCTCATCGCTATCCATAGCTCCAGGCTACAATATGCATGTAAAAATGCACGTTGTCACAGCAACCTGGGCTCCCTAAGCAGAAGTTTACAGCCCCGTCGCGGTGGGGGTGGGGCCGTAAAATGTGGTGAGTTGTTCAAAAGTCCATTGACTTCGGCGGGACTGGAAAATCCCACCGGCGGGAGGGGCCATAATATTCTGGCCCCTGTGCGATCTGTAACACACTACCAGCACATTGGTCCAGTGCTGAGTAATCTAGCATGGAGAATAAGGCCGCTGTTAGATTTGTAGATATCTTAAAGGTTTATTTCCTAATATAATGTACTAGTGAAGTATTGGGATTATTGGGGAAGAATTTTCTCCCTGTCGGGGTGGGGGGTGGGGGGGGTTGGGCGGGAGCGGGTGCAGATGGGCACGCAGCCGATCGCTGCCCATGATCAGCTGGGCTCCGCCATTTTACATGGGTGGGCCAATTAAGGCCCGCCCAGAGTGACACACACCCGGAAGACATGAGCTGGGACATGTCAATGAACTTTAATTAAAAAATTTATTTAATTTATAAACCCTTCATGAAACCTCATCCCGCCCGTGGATGAGGTTTCATGGTAAATGCGAAGGCTGCCTGGGCTCTTCACCTGCCCGCCAACCTTAAGATTGGACGGGCAGCCCAATTAATTACTTTAGTTAGTTTTTAAATGGCCTTAATAGGCCTTTGAAAGATCGGCGGGCACACAGCCGACTCCGCTGCCCACCAGCCGAACTGAGGATCAGAATGATGCGCAGTGGCGCAGGGACACACGCCTGACGTCACCGCGCATCATTTTATGCGTCGGCAAGCGGGCCCCGCCCACGCTCTCCGGCCCGAAGATTCTGCCCTTGATTTTGGTTTTAATAGTGACTCTGATGCACTAACAGACTACGAGGTGAGGAAAACATTTGGGTAACAGTAACCACAATATTATTAGATTGAACTTAATCAGCAAGACGAATGTTGTCAAGAACTTAATGCTGATTTTAAGAGGCTATATTCACAAAAATGGCAGTGAGCTTGAGCCAGGTTAATTGGCCAAACTTATTTGTGGGAACTTCCTGACACTGACAAAACCCATGTCTGCTCTAAGGAGCAAAGAAAGGCAAAGTTTAAACAAAACCCAAAGTAGCTAACTAGTCCAATGCATGGGTAAATCAAGCTGAAACAAATCTACTTCTATAGGCGAAAAGAAAAGTAATTCTCAGGAGAACAGGGAGTGGTATTGCATTTAGCCAAAGTTAACAAAAACTCATATCAAAGTATTCAAAAGGTCGCTGGAGAAAAAATGTGGCAGATCATTGTTATAGCAAGAGTAAAATCTTCTTCAGCAATGTTCGTCACAAGATCATTAGAGATTGTTGAAGAAATCCTCAAAGGAAGCTTAAAGTAGGCTCAGCATTTGGGAGTGGTTTTAAGTACGATCTGTATCAGTAGATGATGTACAGTTACCATTGATGAATTTACAGTTATCCTTAAAGTTGAAAGTATTAAAGTAGATACAATATTGTGCTGGATAGAACAAAGGATCTCAAAAAAAATTCCAATTTTACTTCAGCTGTATAGAAGTTGTTCGCAAGGGTCATTATGGAGATACATTGTACGACTATCTGGTCAGCAAAAGTCTGAACATAACTTCTAGAAGACTGCGTTCTATCTTATGACTTCTTTGAATTATTGGTGGCGGTTACTAGGCTGATGCACATAGGAAGCATGATTAATATTGTGAACATGAAATTTCAATAGCCTTTGACAATGTTTCACTAACAGGGCATTAAATTTAATGGACTGTGGAGCTAATAAGCAGAATTTGGGTTGGATAAGTAATTGGTTACATTATCTTAGACACAAGGCTGTTGATAACGATAGTGCTTCGGCATTGGGACCAGCTACTGGTGAAATCCTGCATGAACTGGTGTCAGGGCCGTTGCACTTTATAGTGTTTACAATTTAGATCCGCTCAAAAAGCTGCTAGACTAGGTCTGTGGCAGGAGGTGAGGGAACCAACAAGAAGGAAAAACATACTTGACTTCATCCTCACCAACCTGCCTGCCGCAGATGCATCTGTCCTTGACAGTATCGGTAGGAGTGACCACCGCACAGTCATTGTGGAGATGAAGCCCCGCCTTTACATTGAGGATAACCTCCATTGTGTTGTGTGGCACTACCACCGTATTAAATGGGATAGATTTCAAACAGATCTAGCAACTCAAGACTGGGCATCCATGAGGCACTGGGGGCCATCAGCAGCAGCAGAATTGTACTCGAACACAATCTGTAACCTCGTGGCCCGGCATATCCCCCACTCTACCATTACCATCAAGCCAGGGGATCAACCCTGGTTCAATAACAAGTGCAGGAGGGCATGCCAGGAGCAGCATCAGGCATGCGTAAAAATAAGGTGTCAACCTGGTGAAGCTATAAAACAAGACTACTTGCATGCCAAACAGCATAAGCAGCAAGTGATAGACAGGGCTAAGCGATTCCACGACCAACGGATCAGATCTAAGCTCTGCAGTCTTGCCACATCCAGACGTGAATGGTGGTGGACAATTAAACAACTCAATGGAGGAGGCGGCTCCACAAATATCCCCACCCTCAATGATGGAGGAACCCAGCACAGCAGTGCAAAAGATAAGGCTGAAGCATTCGCAACAATCTTCAGCCAGAAGTGCCGAGTGGATGATCCATCTCGGCCTCCTCTGGAGGTCCCCAGCATCACAGGTGCTAGTCTTCAGCCAATTCGATTCACTCCACGTGATATCAAAAAACGACTGAAGCTACTGGATACTGCAAATGCCCTAACAATATTCCGGCAATAGTACTGAAGACTTCTGCTCCAGAACTTCTAGCTAAGCTGTTCCAGTACAGCTACAACACTGGCATCTAACCGGCTATGTGGAAAATTGCCCAGGTATGTCCTGTACACAAAGAGCAGGACAAATCCAACCCGGCCTTTTACCGGCTCAGCAGTCTACTCTCCATCATCAGACAAGTAATGGAAGGGGTCATCAACAGTGCTATCAAGCTGCACTTGTTTAGCAATAACCTGCTCACTGGCACCCAGTTTGGGTTCTGCCAGGGCCGCACAGCTCCTGAACTCATTACAGCCTTGGTTCAAACATGGACAAAAGAGCTGAACTCGCGAGGTGAGGTGAGACTGGCTGCCCTTGACATCAAGGCAGCATCTGACCGGGCGTGGCATCAAGGAGCCCCAGCAAAACTGGAGTTAATGGGAATCAGGGGGAAACCTCTCTGCTGGTTGAAGTCATACCTAGCACAACGGAAGGTGGATGTGGTTGTTGGAGGTCAGTCATCTCAGCTCCAGGGCATCACTGCAGGAGTTCCTCAGGGTAGTGTCCTAGGCCCAACCGTCTTCAGCTGCTTCGTCAATGACCTTCCTTCCATCATAAGGTCGGAAGTGGGGATGTTCGCATTTGATTACACAATGTTCAGCACCATTTGTGACTCCTCAGGTACTGAAGCAGTCCATGTTCAAATGCAGCAAGACCTGGTCAATATCCAGGCTTGGGCTGACAAGTGGCAAGTAACATTTGCACCACACAAGTGCCAGGCAATGATCATCTCTAACAAGAGAGAATCTAACTATCGACATAGGGGAGATGGTGGCATGGTGGTATTGTCACTGGACTGGTAATCCAGAGACAGGGGATAATGCTCTGGGGACTGGGGTTTGAATCCCACACACCAGATGGTGGAATTTGAATTCAGTAAAAATCTGGAATTAAGTCTCATGATGACCATGAAATTATTGTCGATTGTTGTAAAAACCCACCTGGTTCACTAATGGAAGGAAATCTACTGTCCTTACTTGGCCTACATGTGACTCCGCAATAATGTGGTTGGCTCTTAAATGCCCTCTGAAGAAGGGCAATGAATGCTGTCCTAGCCAGCGATGCCCACATTCCATGAATGAATTTTTTTAAAGTTCAATGGCATTACCATTGCTGAACATCCTGGGGGGTTACCATTAACCAGAAACTGAACTGAACTAAATACTGTGGCTACAAGAGCAATCAGAGGGTAGGAATCCTGCAGTGCGTACCTCACCTCCTGACTTCCCAAAAGCTGACCACCATCAACAAGGCGCAAGTGATGAGTGTGATGCCTCGATGAATACAGCTCCAAAAACACTCAAGAAGCTTGACACCATCCATGCAGTCGCTTGATTGGCATCCCATCTACAAACATCCACTGAAGCACAGTAGCAGCAGTGTGTACCATCTACAAAATGCACTGCAGGAACTCACCAAGGTTCCTTAGACAGCACCTTCCAAACCACCACCACCTGGAAGTTCCCCTCCAAGCCACTCTCCATCCTGACTTGGAAACATATTGCTGTTCCTTCACTGTTGCTGGGTCGAATCCTGGAACTCCATCCCTAACAGCACTGTGGGTATATCTGTACCACATGGACTGCAGTGGTTCAAGAAGGCAGCTCACCACCACCTTCTCAAAGGCAACTAGGGATGGGCAATAGACACTGGCCTAGCCAACGATGTCCACATCCTGTGTATGAATTTTAAAAAACTCACACATTCACTGACATCTCACTCACTGCCAGCTCAAGGGACATCACCACTCCTTTTCTCACACACACCCTCATATCTCCGTCTGGCCTCATCTCCTCTGGAGACTGCCTCTTCAGCCATTGAAAAGCCTTACCACTAGTCTGGTATGTAGAGACCTACTAGTAAGCCCCCCCCAGTGAAAAAAGTGGCCGCCATTGATGGGTGGAGCGGAAGATTGCAAACTGGTTTTTGCCATCTCCCGATATTTTCCGCTCCCACCCGCTATGACGCCTGCCGCAAATGGGAGTGGAAATTTCTGGCTTGAATCTAGGCTAGATTCAAAGCTGACTTACACAGGTTTGTTCAAATTCGGCCTGTCTCAATGGGTGGGGAATTCAAACTGATGACCCTTTGTTGAAAAAAAGGTTTGTATTTATATTGCACTTTTCATGACAATCAGATGTCTCCAAAACAAAAACAGAAAATGCTGGAAGAACTCAGCAGGTCTGACAGCATCTGTGGAGAGAGAAACAGAGTTAACGTTTCGAGTTCGTATGACACTTCTTCAAGTCTCCAAGTGCTTTATAGCCAATGAAGCACTTTTGAAGTGGTCACTGTTGTAATGTAGGAAACAAAGCAGCCACTTTGCGCATATCAAGCACCCACAAACAGCAAAGTGATAGTGACCCGATAATCCGTACTTTGAGATGTTAGTTGAGGTATAATCAAACAGGCATTGATATGGACTGTAGAGATTGGATAACAAGGCAGAATTTTCTGGTCGGCATGCGGGGGGCGGGCCCAACACCCCGACGTGTAAAATGACACGCGATATTTCATTCAGCGGGCACGCACTGGAGTGGGCTGCGTACCCGCCAAAATGTAAACAGCCTATTAAGGCCATTAAGAAATTAATTGAGCCACCTGTGAAAACTGCCCATCCAACCTTCGAGTTTTTCAGGAAACCTCATCCATGAGCGGGATGAGGTTTCCTGAAGCTTTTATTAAATAAATAAATAAATTTCCACAAATATAAAAACATGTCCCCACTCATGTGACACATGAAAGGACATGTTTAAATACATTTTTAAATAATTTATTTCATTATTTTAATATTCATTCAATCTCCCTGAGGCAGCTCTGTGCCTCAGGGAGATTGCTGCGCTTTGTCGCACACATGCGCGAAAGAGCGCTGGCCCGGACTCTCCCTCCTCCCCCTGCCCGCACAGGTAGCGCTGAGCGCTGCCAGCCAGGTAATACGCTGGGCAGGCCTTAATTGGCCCGCCCGCATAAAATGGCGGCGCAGAGCCGATCGCAGGCCCACCCACCATAGGGAAAATCCTGGCCATAGTTTACTGTCTCCAATGGGCTAATCCATCAAGAACAAAAACAACAAGCTTCAAGCAAGAGTAGAAAACTCACCCCTCCCCACAGACCAATGGAATAGGCTTGGCAAAAGCATTTAATGTTTAGCTGGTTAAATGCTTGAATTGTGTAGCAATGGAGTTTTTTTCCAAATGTATTCTTTGGTGGATTTTTGTGTTGCCAATTTTGGCAATTATATCAGTTTTCATCCCTTAACACATAATACAAAAACTTCTTAATAAACATATCCAAATTCTTGAAGAAGGAAAAGAAGCACACAAGTATGGGCTAATGTTGTCTGTCCACACTGTCTTGCCCTCAGCTTTGGCTGAGCTGAAGTTTATTCAGGGTGGAGGATGAGAGGCTGGCAACAAGAACATTAGAATAATAAAAGCTGAAGTTAACAAAGGAATGGATGAGGATTTCAGCAGCAGACGGGCTGAGACAGAGTTGAATGTGATCTTTTATATGAAGAGGATATGGGGTCAAGTTATATGAAGAGGATATGGGGTCAATAGGGCACTGAGGTTGCTAACAGTCTGATTCAGTCTTTGACAGTAAAGAGACAAGGAGTGAGGTTGGCGCAGGGAGGGGCACTTCAATGAATATTAATTTTCCAGTCACCATGTTCACAAAATGAAAAGGTTGTACTACATTCTTATTCATATGATAAATGTATCTACAATGATTTATAGTTTAAGTGTAATAGTGATACATTATAACCAGGTTTTAACTTGGGTGGGAATGGGGAAGGTGAGGGCCATGGCTGGCACAAAGATATTCAGGGAAACAGCTAGTGTAGAGAGAAAGAAACTGTCCCAGTGGTTTGGGATTCTAAGAATAGGGGCATTGTCAAAAATTTAGAGCCAGACACCTCAGGAGTGAAATTAGGAAACACTTCTACAAGCAAAGATTTGGATCTCCCTTTAACAGATGGCAATTGGCGCCAAATCAGTTGTAAATTTTAAAATTGAGATTTATAGATTCCTGATAATCAAAGCTTTTAAGGGGTCTGGGGCAAAAGCAGTTTTTTTGTGCACAGATCATCCATGATCTCATTGAATGATGGAACAGGCTCAAGTGGCTAAATGCCCTACTCCTGTTCTTATGTTGCACACAAGCATGGGTTACCAGACAGCCATCAGGCTTAGGAACTTTGGTTGATTTTACTTCTAAGGTCAGGATTATTGAGCCAAATTTTAGCATATCTACTGCCGCCCTAATTGCAATAAGCTAACACATCACATTACACACATTTCTATTTTTCTTCAAGTTCTGATGAAGGATCATCACCGAACTGAATTGAACTCTGTTTCTCTCCTCAGATGCAGCCTGACTTGCTGATTATTTCCAGCAATCTCTTGGCGGGGGGGTGGGCTTCTTTAAGAAATGGGTCCAAAGGACCCATTTGTCAGTGACAGCTGCCTGCCACCCTATTAAGGACAGTGGCTGGCCCCCATGAGCTACAGGCCCTAACAGAAGGTTGGCAGGTCAGCAGCCTCAGCAGCGACCACTTGCTGCCATGGGGGCACCTTCCATTGTCCACAGACTGCACAAAAAGGGGGCTCTCCACCCCATTCTGCAGCCTGCTGGGATGCTGCTTCGTTTCACTGGCTTGTCTCTCAACATGGTGAAAGGCCCCTCAGCAGTTGGCAAAATGCCAACTGACGTGAGAAGAGACCATTAATTGGCCACTTAATTGGTTCAATTGGGCTCCAAGTACCACCTTTCTCCCTTCTGGGAGAAGGGCATGGCATGGTGGCAGGAAAATGACAGGCATGCCACCTGCTGCCCTTCCAGGCCATTTGCCAGCTTTCCCACCTCCCAGCTTGTCCCCTAAGAGCTGATAAAATTCAGCACTTAAATTCAGTTGAAATTAGAGAACAGCCTTTTGCTATGTGAACTTCAGGTGAATATGAATACTGAGGATTATATACAGTAAGCTAAGCTCCCTTTCTTGTGCTGTTAGGGAATTCTTACCCAACTTTACAACTCACTGCTCAGAGCCTTCCTCGACATTCATTCATTGAAAGGTGTCACAAGGAACATGGCAGTTCTAACAAGTTTCAATTACTTCTTCTGATCCAACCTCGCTTTGCTTATTAAGTTGCAATTTTATGAAGATTTTGATTCATACATGTTTTTAAAAGGCCACATCTCGATCAAGCTCAATCAATCCAGCTCTGAAGAAGAGCCATATGGACTCGCAAGAGTGACATCACAAGACAGCGCGAGAGAGCGGTGGAGAGAGCAGAACCAGCACGAGTGTGGGGAAGCTTCAAAAAGTGATGTCAGCACAAAGGTGGGCAATGATTGGTGAGTAGTGGGTAAGTGTTTTTCTCCAGTTTTTTCTCCAGTTTCAAAATAGATTAAGCTAAAGAAAAGTAAGAGTTCCAGTTTTTATTTAAAGTACATAAATAATTTAACTTTTTTATTGTATTTAACTTAAAGTAAGGGTCTTTTTTCAACTAGAGGCAGTCCCATGTTATGTACCACCTGCAACATGTGGGAAGTCCTAGACTCTCCTTGCGCTCTGACCGACCACGTGTGCAGGAAGTGCCACCAGCTGCAGCTACTTGAGCTCTGTGTTTTGGAACTTGAGCGGTAGCTGAAGGCACTGAGGTGCATCTGCGAGGCTGAGAGTTTTGTGGATAGCTCGTTTTTCGATGTGGTCACCCCGCAACTTATGGAAGTGCAGACAAAGAGGGAATGGGTGACCATCAGTCAGAAGAAAGGTGTCAGGCAGGTAGTCAGGAAATCCCCAGGGAGCATCTCACTCAAGAACCGTTTTTCTGTGTTGGAAAACATTCAGAGTGACGCTTCCTCTGGGGAGTGCAGCCACGCTCATGGCACTGTGAGTGGCTCAGCTGCACAGGGGGGGAGGAAAAGAGGGTAAGAGCAATAGTGGTAGGAGACTCGATAGTAAGAGGAACAGACAGGCGTTTCTGCGGCCGTAGATGTGATTCCAGGATGGTATGTTGCCTCCCTGGTGCCAGGGTCAAGAATGTCACTGCAGGGCATTCTAAAGGGGGAGGGCAAACAGACAGAGATCGTGGTACATATTGGTACCAACGAAATAGTGGAAAGAGGGATGAAGTCCTGCAAGCAGAATTTAGGGAGCTAGGAAGCAGATTAAAAACCTCAAAGGTAGTAATCTCTGGATTACTTCTGGTGCCACGCACTAGTGAGTATAGAAATAGGAGGTTAGTCCAGATGAATGCGTGGCTGGAGAGATGGTGCAGGAGGGAGGGCTTTAGATTTCTGGGACATTGGGACTGTTTCTGGGGGTGGTTGGACCTGTACAAGGCAGACGGGTTGCACCAGAACCGGAATGGGGCCAATATCCTTGCAGGGAGGTTTGCTATTGCTGTTGGGGAGGGTTTAAACTAACTTGGCAGGGGGATGGGATCCTGAGAGGAAGTTCAGCAGGGGAGATGCATAGCCAAAATTTGAAGAGGGAGTAAGTGAGTCTGGAAGGCACAGAAATTATAGACCAGTTAAGGAACAAGGGAGTTTGGCAAGGTTGGATGGTATTTATTTTAATGCAAGGAGTCTAATGAATAAGGCAGATGAGTTGAGGGCACAAATTAACGCATGGAAGGATGATGTCATTGCTGTCATGGTTGAGAGGGGAGCAGGATTGGCAGCTCAATATTCTAGGACAAAGGGTCTTCAGGCAAGACAGGGAAGGAGGTAAAAGAGGAGGGTTGTCGCAATATTGATCAAGGAATCAATTACAGCAGTAAGGAGGGATGACATCTCAGAAGGCTGCTCAAATGAAGCCATATGAGTAGAACTGAAAAACTAAAAAGGAGTAATCACATTGCTGGGAGTGTACTATAGGCCCCCAAACAGTCAGAGAGAAATAGAAGTGCAGAAATGTAGGCAAATTTCAGAGAAGTGTAAAAATAATAGGGTAGTAATAGTGGGGGAATTCAACTTCCCCAACATTAACTGGGTTAGTCATAGTGCGATAGGTTTAGAGGGAGCAGAATTCTTAAAATGCATCCAGGAGAGCTTTTTAAGCCAGTACGTAGAAGGTCCGACAAGAGAGGGGGCGGTCCTGGACTTAACTTTAGGGAATGAAGCCGGGCAAGTGGTAGAGGTATCAGTGGGGGAGCATTTTGCAGATAGTGATCATCACTCCATTAGATTCAAGGTTGTTATGGAAAAGAACAAGGATGAGCCAGAAATCAGAGTTCCAAATTGGAGGAGGGCTGATTTTAATAAGATCAGATATGATTTGGCCAGAGTGGACTGGGAGCAGCTACTTTTAGATAAATCTGCATCAGAGCAGTAGGACTCATTCAAGAAGGAAATAGGGAAGGTACAGGGCCAACATATTCTAGTAAAGATAAAGGGTAGGACCAACAAATCCAGGGAATCCTGGATGTCGAGGGATATACAGGATTGGAATAGGAGAAAAAGGGAGGCTTATGGCAGTTACCAAGGGCTCAAATCAGCGGAAGCCCTAGAGGAGTATAGAATGTGTAGGGGGGAACTTAAAAAGGAAACTAGGAGAGCAAAAAGGGGGCATGAAAAAACATTGGCAGGTAAAATTAAGGAAAATCCAAAGTTATTTTACAAGTACATTAAGAGTAAGAGAATAAAGAGGGAAAGAGTAGGGCCCATTAAGGACCATAGTGGTAATTTATGTGTGGAACCAGAAGACATAGGTAGGGTTCTAAATGAATACTTTGTGTCAGTGTTCACAAGTGAGAGGGATGACGTGGGTATGGAAATCAGGCAGAAGGACTCTGATATAATTAAAGAAATTAGCATAGAAAGGGAGGAGGTTCTAAGTGGCCTGGCAGGCTTAAAAGTAGATACATTTCCAGGCCCGGATGAAATGTATCCCAGGCTGTTGAGTGAGGCAAGGGAGGAGATGGCAGGGGTGCTGGCAATAATTTTCAATTTCACTCTGGCCACAGGAGAGGTGCCAGAGGACTGGAGGTACCGTTATTCAAGAAGGAGAAAGGGATAAACCAGGGAACTACAGGCCAGTCATCAACACCTCAGTGTTGGGGAAACTATTGGACCAATTCTGAGGGACAGAATTAATCTACACTTGGAGAGGCAGAGATTAATCAAGGACAGTCAGTATGGTTTTGTTAAGGGAATGTCATGTCTGACCAATTTGACTGAATTTTTCGAAGAGGTGACCAGGTGTGTAGATGAGGGCAATGCATTTGATATAGTCTACTTGGACTTCAGCAAGGCTTTTGATAAGGTCCTGCATGAGAGACTGATAATGTAGGTAAGAGCCTATGGGATCCAAGGCAATTTGGCAAATTGGATCTAGAATTGACTGAGTGGCAGGAAGCAGAGGGTGATGGTCGAAGGGTGTTTTTGTAACTGGATGCCTGTGTCCAGTGGGGATCGGTGTTGGGTCCCTTGTTGTTTGTGGTATATATAAACAATTTAGACTTGAATGTAGGAGAGTTGATCAGTGAGTTTGCGGATGACACGAAAATTGGTGGGGTGGTAAATAGTGAGGAGGATAGCCTTAGAGTACAGGAAGATATAGACAGGCTGGTCAGATGGGCTGATCAGTGGCAAATAGAATTTAATAGTATGAGGTGATGCGCTTGAGCAGGACAAACAATTCACGGGAATACACGATGAATGGTAGGACCCTGGGAAGTGCCGAGGATCAGATGCATGTCCACTGGTCCCTTAAGGTAGCAGGACAGATAGATAGGGTGGTTAAGAAGGCATTTGGGATACTTGCCTTTATTAGCCAAGGTATAGAATATAAGAGCAGGGAGGTTATGCTGGAACTGTATAAAATGCTGATTAGGCCACAGCTAGAGTATTGTGTGCAGTTTTGGCATCCGCATTGTAGGAAGGATGTGGTTGTGCTGGAGGGTGTGCAGAAGAGATTTACCAGGATGTTGTCTGGGCTGGAGAGTTTTAGTTATGAGGACAGATTGGATAAACTGGGGTTATTTTCCTTGGAGCAGAGGAGATTGAGGAAGGACATGATTGAGGTGTATAAAACTATGGGGGGCAATAATAGGGTAGACAAGAAGGAACTTTTCCCCTTCGTGGAGGGATCAATAACCAGGGGGCATAGATTTAAGGTAAGGAGCAGGAGGTTTAGAGGGGATGTGAGGAAGAATTTTTTCACCCAGAGGGTGGTGGGAATCTGGAACTCACTGCCTGAAAGGATGGTAGAGGCAGAAACCCTCATAACATTTAAGAAGTATTTGGATGTGCACTTGCGATGCCATGGCGTACAAGGCTATGGGCCTAGTGCTGGAAAATACGATTAGAATAATTAGGTACTTGTTTGACCAGCGCAGACCCATGGGCCGAAGGGCCTTTTCCTGTGCTGTAGACCTCTACGGCTCTATTTCTCTCTCCGCAGATGCTGTCTGACCTACTAAGTTTTTCTCGCATTTTCTGTTTTTATTTCAGATTTCCAGCATCTGCAGTATTTTGCTTTTAGCTTACATTCAATCAATGTCTTGATCAATGATCACTTGAAGCAACTCAGGAGATTGCTGATTTGCAAAACATTGGGACTTGAATCTGTGCAAGCAGTGCTCTAATTGACAAATGATGGATTATATAAAGCCGAGCAATTCGATTTCTTCTCAGGGTGAAATGTGGGCACAAAAACACAGAAACACAGATAATACAAGTGAGAATCAGGCTGATCATAGCAAGTTTACTGCCAACATCATAGTAAAACAGCAGGCGATTGAGAAACAGGCTGTGCTGAAAAATCATTAAGAGGTACTTGAAGGATATCAGTACTTAAAGTAGGTATGTCAGCAGGGCTGGATGGAATGCATCTAAGGTTGATGAGGGAAGTAAGGGTGGAAATTGTGGGAATACAGACTATAGTCTTTCAATCTTCCTCAGATATGGGGGGGGGGAACCTGGAGAACTGCAAGTTTTATACCCTTGTTCAAAAAAGGGTGTAAGGATAAACCCAGCAACTCAGTCAGTTTAACTCAGTGGTGGGGAAACTTTTAGAAATGATAATCCGGGATAACATTGATAGCCACTTGGATGAGTGTTGATTAATTAAGGAAAGACAGTGGACGTTTGTTAAGGACAAATCATGTCTAATTAAACTGCTTAATTTTTTATGGGGTAGCAGAAGGGGTTGATGTGGTGTATATGGACTTACAAACAGTTTAAGGGCAAAATGTTTTGCTGAGCGGCGACCCGCTTGAGCGTGAAGTAGTGTGTGATGACGGGTGAGCGTCCTGACGCCATTGCCCACTCGCGCGATATTTCAGTCAGCAGCCGTGCACGGGAGGCAGAGCCACTCCCGCCATCGATTATGAGGCCAGTTAAGGCCACCAAAAAGGCAAGTAAGCTGGATTTAACGTTGTCTGGGTGTTTTCACACTCATCATACCACAAGATGGGCAGCCGACAATTTGCTAAACCTCATCCAAGGGCGAGATAAAAAGGGTTAGCAGCATTGCCAGTGTGAGCAGTGAGGGGTTTTGGAGATAATTTGCTGCTGGCACTTGGCAGCTTCATCTCTGTTCGGGACTTCATTCTTAGTATTTCCAGACTTCATTTCAGGACTTATTGGTGCTTTCAAGACCCCGAGAGGACTCAGACCATGTGGGCCCTTCCAGGTATCAGACAGGCTTCTGTTACCCTGGTAATGGGGGTTGTGTTCTCCGCTGGTGGCACCTCCTCTGAGGAGGAACAGAGGGGCAGAGGGGAGACGAGGCCAGGTGTCCAATGCAGCTTCCGGGATATGGACCTGTGGAAGGAGAGGCGCAAACACAAGCGGCGCAGGGCCAGCAGGAAGACCAAGGCGGAAGGGGTCACAGAAGACGCCACTATCCTGCTGCCAGGGTTCCCAGGCGGTGATGTAACTACCTCAATATGTCTGAGGTGCAATGCCAAAGGAGCCTCCACCTCTCAAGGGAGACTGTGGCCTCCACTTGTCAGATGATTGGGCCTGAGATCAGCTCCGACTATGCGGGTGGACACCCCATTCCAGTGGTTCAGAAGGGCACAGCGGCCCTCAACCTCTAAGCCTCCAGCTCTTTCCCAGGGGTCAGTGCGGGATCTGTGTGGAGTCTCCCAATCAGCTATCCACAGTTGCATGAAGCTGGTGTCAGCCAGAAGTGTTGAGTGGGTGATCCATCTTTTCCAGAGGTCCCCAGCATCACAGATGCCAGTCTTCAGCCATTCGATTCGCTCCACGTCATATCAGGAAATGGCTGAAGTAACTGGATACTACAAAGGCTATGGGCCCTGACAACATTCCGGCAATAGTACTGAAGACTTCTGCTCCAGAACTTGCTGCGCCCCTAGCCAAGCTGTTCCAGTACAGCTACAACACTGGCACCTATCTGGCTATGTGGAAAATTGCCCAGGTATATCCTGTACACAAAAAGGATAAACCTAACCCAACCAATTACTGCCCCATCAGTCAACTCTCGATCATCAGTAATGTAATGAAAGGGGCCATCAGCAGTGCGATCATGCGGCACTTGCTTAGCAATAACCTGCTCACTGGCACTCAGTTTGGGTTCTACCAGGGCCACTCAGCTCCTGACCTCATTACAGCCTTGGTTCAAACATGGACAAAAGATCTTAACTCCAAAGGTGAGGTGAGAGTTACTGCCCTTGACATCAAGGTTGCATTTGACAGAGTGTGGCATTAAGGAGCCCTAGCAAAAGTGGAGTCAATGAGAATCAGGGAAAAAACTCTCTGCTGGTTGGATTCAGACCGAGCACAAAGGAAGATGGTTCTGGTTGTTGGAGGTCAGTCATCTCAGCTCCAGGACATCACTGAAGGAGTTCGTCGGGAGAGTGTCCTCAGCCCAAACATCTTCAGCTGCTTTATCAATGACCTTACTTCCATCATAAGGTCAGAAGTGGGGATGTTCGCTGTCTTTCTCCATGTAAATAACATTCAGCTCCTCTATTCTTCCTGCTAAAGTGCATAACCTCACATTTTCCCACATTATATTCAATCTGCCACGATTTTGCCCACTCACTTAACCTGTCTATGTCCCTCTGTAGACTCTTTGTGTCATCCTCACCACTTGCCTTCCCACCTATTTTTGTGTCATCCGCAAACTTGGCAATAGTACATTCACTTCCCTCATCCAAGTCATTAATATATATTGTAAATAATTGTGGCCCCAGCACTGATCCCTGTGGTACTCCACTAGTTACAGGTTGCCATCCTGAAAATGGCCCCTTTATCCCAACGCTCTGTCTTCTATTAGTTAGCCAATCCTCTATCCATGCTAATATGCTACCCCCAACGCAATGGGCTCTTATCCGATTAAGTAGCCTTACCACACGTACCTTATCGAACACCTTTTGGAAATCCAAATATATTATGGGCAGAATTTTCCCCTCGGCGATTTGGGGGAGGGGCCCGTTCGCTGAGGGGAAAAGGACGCGGGATGACATCGGGAGGAATCCCCGACGTCATCCCTGGCCCTTTAAATTTTTAGGAAGGCGGATGGACAGCGAAATCAGCTGTCCGCCCGCCGACCTGTCAATGGCCAATTGAGGCCATTGACAGGCTCATTAAGATAAATAAAGACCTGCCCGTGCAAGCATAAGGCTGGCGGGCAGGCCAGGAGCCCCAGCGGGCTCCAGATTATTCATGAAACTTCATCCACTGGAGGGATGAAGTTTCATGTCCGTTTTTTAAATATTTAATAAATTTTATGTGTTTATTATTAACATGTCCAATCTTGTGTGACATTGTCACATGAGGGGGACATGTTAATAATTTCAATATTTATCTATTTTTAGACTTTACTTACCTGTCACGAATCTCCCTGAGATAGGACTTTGCCTCAGGGAGTATTGCACTCTTTCGCGCGCATGCGTGAAAGAGCGCACTTTGACAGTTGGGGATTCCCTCCCTCCACAGCGCTTCCTGTCAGGCAGGCCACTGGGTAGGCCAACTCAAAATGGCAGCGGGACCCGTTTTGGTGGCGAGGGTCGGCTGTCCGCCCGCCGCCAAGCCGGTGGGGCCCGCACGCCATCCGAGGGCAAAATTCTGCCTTATATCTACTGATTCCCCTTTATGTATCCTGCTTGTTACCTCCTCAAAATTTGTCAGGCATGATTTCCCCTTCATGAAGCCATGCTGATTCTGCTTGATTAGATTATGTAATTCTAAATGCTCTGCTATTACACCCTTTATAATAAACATTTTTCCAATGACAGATGTTAAGCTAACTGGCCTATAGTTACCTGTTTTTTGTCTCCTTCCCTTTTTGAATAAGGGTGTTACATTGGCAGTTTTCCAATCTTCTGGGACTTTTCCAGAATCTAAGGATTCTTGGAAGATTACTACCAGTGCATCCACTATCTCTGTAGCACTTCCATTAATATCCTAGGATGCAACCCATCAGGTCCAGCGAATTTATCAGCCTTTAGCCCCATTAGTTTCTTTAGTAATTTTTTTCCAGTGATACTTATTGTATTTATTTCCTCCCCCTCTTTTGCCCCTTGATTATTTAGTATTGGAATGCTATTCATGTCTTCGACTGTGGGGACTGAAACAAAGTATTTATTCAACTCTTCTGCCATTTCCTGGTTCCCCATTATTATTTGCCCAGCCTCATTCTGTAAGCGGCCTATGTTCACTTTGGTCTCTCTCTTCCGTTTTATATGTTGAAAGAAGCTCTTACTGTCTATTTTTATATTGTTTGCTAGTTTACCCTCAAAGTTGATTTTCTCCCTCTTTATTTTCTTTTAGTTATCTTTGGTTGGTTTTTAAAACTTCCCCAACCCTCTGGTTTACCACTAATCTTGCCACATTGTATGTTTTTCTTTTAATTTGATACTATCTTAACTTCCTTGGTTAACCATGATTGGTTTATCCCCTTCCTTGAATCCTTCTTGCTCACTGGGATATATCTTTGTTGTGAGTCATGAACAATTTTCTTAAATGTCTGCCATTGCTCATCAGCTGTTTTTTCTGCTAAAACACTACCCCAGTCCACTCCAGCCAACTCTGCCCTCATTCCTTTGTAATTACCCTTATTTAAGTTTAGCACAGTTGTTTCTGACCCAAGTTTCTCACCCTCAAACTGAATGATAAATTCTACCATATTATGGTCACTGTTTCCTAGGGGATCTTTTACTCTGAGATCATTTATTAAAACAGCCTCATTACACATTACTAGATCCAACACAGCCTGATCCCTGGTTAGACCCACAACATATTATTCTAGGAAACTGCCCCAAATACATCCTATGAATTCTTGCTCGTGGCTACCTCTGCCAATTTGATTTTCCCAATCTACATGAAGATTAAAGGCACCCACGATTAACGTAGCCACAGAATGTTCTCTGGGTGGGGGACTTCAATGTCCATCACCAAGAGTGGTTCGGTAGCACCACTACTGACTGAGCTGGCTGAGTCCTAAATGACATAGCTGCTAGATTGGGTCTGCAGCAGGTGGTGAGGGAACCAGCGAGAGGGAAAAACATACTTGACCTCATCCTCACCAACCTGCCTTCCGCAGATGCATCTGCCCATGACAGTATCGGTAGGAGTGACCACTGCACAGTCATTGTGGAGACGAAGTCCCACCTTCACATTGAGGATACCCTCCAGGGTGTTGTGTGGTACTACGACCGTGCTAAATGGGATAGATTTCGAACAGATCTAGCAACTCAAGACTGGGCATGCATGAGGTGCTGTGGGTCAACAGCAGCAGCAGAATTGCACTCAAACACAATCTGTAACCTCATAACATGGCATATCCCCCACTCTACCATTACCATCAAGCCAGGGGATCAACCCTGGTTCAATGAAAAGTGTAGGAGGGCATGCCAGGAGCAGCATCAGGCATACCTAAAAATGAGGTGTCAACCTGGTGAAACTATAAAAAAACAAGACTACTTGTGTGCCAAACAGCATAAGCAGCAAGTGATAGACAGAGCTAAGCGATCCCACAACCAACGGATCCTGCCACATCCAAATGTGAATGGTGGTGGACAATTAAACAACTCACTGGAGGAGGTGGCTCCACAAATATCCACATCCTCAATGATGGAGGAGCCCAGCATAGCAATGCAAAAGATAAGGCTGAAGCATTCACAACAATCTTCAGCCAGAAGTGCCGAGTGGATAATCCATCTCAACCTCCTTCAGAGGTACACAGCATCACAGGTGCCAGTCTTCAGCCAATTCAATTCACTCCACGTAATATCAAGAAACGGCTGCAAGCACTGGGTACTGCAAAGGCTATGGCCCCTAACAACATTCCAGCAATAGTACTGAAGACTTGTGCTCCAGAACTTGCCACGCCCCTAGCCAAGCTGTTCCAGTACAGCTACAACACTGGCGTCTACCCGGCTATGTGGAAAATTGCCCAGGTATGTCCTATACACAAAAAGCAGGACAAATCCAACCTGGCCAATTCCTGCCCCATCAGTCTACTCTTCATCATCAGTAAAGTAATGGAAGGGGTCATCAACAGTGCTATCAAGCGGCATTTATTTAGCAATAACCTGCTCACTGGCACCCAGTTTGAGTTCCGCCAGGGCCACTAAGCTCCTGACCTTGTTACAGCCTTGGTTCAAACATGGGCAAAAGAGCTGAACTCCGGAGGTGAGGTGAGAGTGACTGCCCTTGACATCAAGGCAGCATTTGACTGAGTGTGGCATCAAGGAGCCTGAACAAAACTGGAGTCAATGGGAATCAGGGGGAAAACTCTCCGCTGGTTGGAGTCATAGCTAGCACAAAGGAAGATGGTTCTGGTTGTTGGAGGTCAGTCGTCTCAGCTCCAGGACATCACTGCAGGAGTTCCTCAGGGTAGTGTCCTAGGCCCAACCATCTTCAGCTGCTTCACCAATGACCTTCCTTCATCATAAGGTCAGAAGTGGGGATGTTCACTGATGATTGCACAATGTTCAGCACCATTAGCGACACCTCAAATACTGAAGCAGCCCATGTTCAAATGCAGCAAGACCAGGTCAATATCCAGGCTTGGGCTGACAAGTGGCATGTAATATTCGCGCCACACAAGTGTCAGGCAATGACCATCTCCAATAAGAGAGAATCCAGCCATAGCCCCTTGATGTTCAATGGCATTACCTTCACTGAATCCCACAATATCAACATCCTGAGGGTTACCATTGACCAGAAACTGAACTGGACTAGCCATATAAATACTGTGGCTACAAGGGCAGGTCAGAGGCTAGGAACCCTGTGATGAGTAACTTGCGTCCTGACTCCGCGAAGCCTGTCCACCATCTACAAGGCACAAGTCAGGAATGTGATGGAATGTGGTGGCCCAACTTGCCTGGATGAGTGCAACTCCTACAACACTGAAGAAGCTGGACACCGTCCAGGACAAAGCAGCCCGCTTGATTGGAACCACATCCACAAACACTCACTCCCTCCAACACCGACGCACAGTAGCAGCAGTGTGTACCACCACAAGATGCACTGCAGGAATTCACCAAGGCTCCTTAGACAGCACCTTCCAAACCCACGACCACTACCATCTAGAAGGACAAGGGCAGCAGACAGATGGGAACACCACCACCTGGAAATTCCCCTCCAAGTCACTCACCATCCTGATGTGGAACTATATCGCTGTTCCTTCACTGTCGCTAGGTCAAAATCCTGGAACTCCCATCCTAACAGCACTGTGGGTGTACCTACACAACATGGACTGCAACAGTTCAAGAAGACAGCTCACCGCCACCTTCTCAAGGGCAACTAGGGATGGGCAATAATGCTGGCCCATCCAGCGAAGCCCACTTCCCGTGAATGAATAAAAAAAAATGTACTGCCTTTTTTACATGCCCTTTTAATCTCCTGATTTATTCTCTATCCTACAGTATAGCCACTGTTTGGGGGCCTATTGACTACTCCCCTCATCTTCCCCTTGTTATTTTTTACTTCCACCCATAAGGATTCTACATCTTCCGATCCAAGATCCTTTGTTGCTATCGTACTTATTCCACCTTGTACTAATGAAGATGCTCCACCACCCTTTCCTTCCTACCTGTCCTTTCGAGAAGTCACATACCCATGAATATTTACTTCCCAGCTTTGATCTCCTTGTAATCACCTCTACAAGATCATACCCGTTAACCTCTATTCGTGCCGTTAATTCATTTATTTTGTTCTGAATACAGCTTGCATTTATGTAAGAGCCATTAATTTTGCCTTATTACCATTCTTTCCCCCTTTGACCCTATTTGCTGCTGTTTTTTAATATTTGTACACTCTGTCCCTTCCTGTCACATTCTTTTTCCTAAGTAGCTGTTCTTCAAGGCTGCCATATCCTTTTGCTTTGTAAGCCTACGTATCCCCTTTCTAGAACCCTCTGCCTCTCTATTTAGTTTGAAGCCCTCTTTCAGCTCCTTCAGCTCCAATATTCCTTTAGCAAGGCTACCAAAGATCTGCTTCCGCCACATGCCAGGGCTGCTGCCTCCATCTCGGATGTCTGTAATGACCCTTTCATCTGCACCCAAAGTCCACTTAATGCCTCTGCAATAAAGTATCCAGTCACTCACGTCCAGCATTACATACTTGGCGCACTCTGCACCAGGAGGCACACTCAGGCCATCAGAACCAAAGCAAATTTAATGTTATTGTCACATTGTATGCATAATGACATTATCATTACTGGTATTGATGTCCACACCAGCAGGCATATAAACCAAACATAAATTAACAGAAAATCACCCATGAACTGTGCCTCCTGTGCTCATGGTGCCTTTAACCTAAGTTTCCAAGTCTTGGTGCGCACTCTCCACTCCCTTGCTGGCATTGGGGACAGCCTGCTGACTCTGCTGTCTTGTTGGCCTTGATGACATTGGCAGTCATCCTCTGGCCAGTGGAGCCTGTGCTGGCCCTGCCTGGGAGGGAGTGGCCAGTGCCATGGCTGGCATCTCCCAATCATTGCAGCCTCATCAGATGCCACGGTTACTGGCAGAGGGGCAGAGGAGCTACTGCTGTTATCCAGATCTCCTTGAGAGGAGCCTGCAGAGATGACAAGCAGCTCGTGCGCCAACGTGAGGTCGCTCTGGACCTCCCTGCTCACCATTAATGAACGGGCCCCTAGCTGGGATACTGGGTGCCTCATCCATCTCTCACATTGGCACTGACCACCTCAGGTCATCGCTTGTGTGAGGGCATGCAAGTCCGAGCACAACCCCATGAACCCCTCATTCTGTCCCTGGAACTGCCTCTGCATGAAAGTCACCACTTTCTCAATTGAGGAGTCATTGTGCTCGGCCATGAGGGTCAATGCAGTGCTTATGCTCCGCATCACAGAGACCATGGCGCGCACACCCTCATGGATCTCCGCCAGGTCCTCCACTACATCCTGCTGGACATCCAGCACCTGCTGCCTAATGGACGACTCCAGAGGCTCGTCATGTGCCTTCGACTGAACATCGTCCTGATCCTCAGCAGTCCTCTGACTGCCGACGCCCTGGGCACTCTCTGCCTCCGCCTGCATCGCATGCAAGTGTGAAGCACCCTCACCAATGTGCACTGACATTCTAGCCACTGATCTAATGCCCACCAAGGTGCTGGTATCTGCACTGGTGCCTGATTCAGAGAGAGGTGCAAATGAAGCCTGGTGGTCCTCCAACGTCAGGGGTGGCCCTTCGGGGTCCAGTGAGTGAGTGCCTGCTGGTGAACTAAAAGGGAGAACAAGGGCATGTAATTAGTTAAAGTCATGACACTATGACTGTGCATGCCAGGCACCCTGGGAAGACAATGGAGATCTGCACCATGGTGCCATCATTTATCATTGATCAAAGGGGACTCCAGGTTTGAGGCTTCCATCAACGAAGAGATTACACTAGAATGGTTGCACAATCCGAGACTCTCACCTCCGTGCACTGTGCTCTTACATTTGTCTGGCATCCCTGCCTCTGCATGCCTGGCTGCACATGGATCGTGCCAGCTCTCCAGCTCCAGGGCTGGTCAGCAGCAGCAGGTTGGGCTAGTCTTCGCTTGTACGTGACCTCTCTGATTGATTATGGTTATGACTTGCCTTCTCCTGAAAGGACAGAGGGGCATTGATTAGCTCACTCTCTACCTGCAGCACCACTGCAGCTTGGCCAATTCCAGCTGAGGAAGACCTCCCAGGGCACATCTGAGTTGTGGGCCTTGAGCCGCATGGCATTCAGTCCAAGCAGCCAGGGCTCACTCCTTGGCGAGCTCCGTTGTTATTGACAGTTGCCACTCTGACTCCAACACCCCTGAGGTCCATGAGGGGAACGGTCACACCTTAACACTTCTGCACACTGACCCATGCCAACACAGTGCTCACCCTTCCTGAGCGCAGCAGGTCATTGACCTCTTCTGGCACTGCACCCATGTGCGCCGCACCCCGCCATGCTAAACAGGGCTGCCGCCTCCTCCCACACCCTCTTTGTGAGGTGCAGTGGCCTCCTTCTCCCATCTCCGGGGTCAAAAGTGTCCCTCCTGGCAGCCACCTCCTCCAGGAGGACCACGAGGCACTCTTCCGAAAAGCAGGGGGCTGAGTGCCCACCCGACCTGCCCTCCCGTTTGGCGTCTCCAGCTGCACTCGATTCCATCATTTTGTTAACACAGAACAGGTATTCTTCCGTGGCAGCCTTCCAGGGGCTGCCTGGGCCGTTTTTAAACCGGCCGCCGGGGCATCATTAGACCCAGCGGCCGGCAGGTCCCCACCCCCACTTGGCCCTTACCGAACAGTGGGGAGCTGCATTATAAATATAAACCAAAGGGTACAATTCTAACGGGGATGCAGAGCAACCTGGCTGTATATGTTTACAACTCGTTGAAGGTGACAGTGCAGTTTGAGAAAGTGGGCTTTATAAGTAGAGGCATACAGTACAAAAACATGGAAATTATGATGAACATTTATGAAACATTAGTACGGCCACAACTCGACGATTATATCCAATTCTGGTCATCATACTTTAGGAAGGAAGTGAAGGTCTTAGAGAGGGTGTGGGAATGTTTATAAAAATCGTTCCAGGAATGAGGGACCTCAGTTACAAGGATAGATTGGAGAAGCTGGGATTATTTTCCTTAAAGAAGATTTGATAGCGTTGTTCAAAACCACGAACAGTCTGGACGGAGTAGATAGAGAGAAACTGTTCCCATTAGGAGAAGGGACAAGAGAGAGAGGACAATGAGCTTTGGCAAAGAGTGTTTTTACATAGCGAATGGTTAAAATCTGGAATGCACTGTCTGAGAGCTGTGGTAGAGGCAGATTCAATTGTAATTTTCAAAAGGGAATTAGGTGATAACTTGAAAGGAAAACATTGCAGGGTTCCACAGAAGGGTGAGCGAGCAGGACTAGCTGTATTGCTCTTGCAGAGAGCTGGCATGGACACAATGGGCTGAATAGCCTCCTTCTATGTTGTAACCATGCTGCGATTTCATGATCTGCTCAGTTTCCTGGTGGGAAATTGGAACTGAGCAGGGAAGGGTCTCTTCTTCTGCTCGCACATCTATGTCTTGACGCTATTTGGAGGTGTTCCCTGGCTAATTCAGGATATGCCTCCAAGAGGGCTAGCAACAGCAACATTCCCTGGATTTGTGACGGGGCTGCAGCATTGCAGCATGCAGATCTGGTCAAGTTATTGAAGGTTATGTGGCAGTGATTCCCAATGAAACCATGACACTGCCAGAACTTCCATGTTTAAATGTTTATTAGGCAGTTGCTAAGTCAGTCAGGGTTGGGGGATGGTGGGTTGCTGTGGGGTCTGGTGAGGAGCGGGGGGAAAGATTTAATGGCCCCCTTAATACAATATATTTTTTATAAAGTTCACTCTTCGTTTACACACTATCCCATCTCCTCCTAGCATTCCCTTGCTTTACCTATCTGCACAGCAAAGAAAGGGAAGTCGTAATGCCACTTCATTAGATAATTTCAAGGTAAAAACAACTTAGTGACTTTTCAGCTTAAAAAAAGAGGGCTGTTCATGTGAAGGGAGATCACAGGCACTTGTACCAGTCATAGGAAGCAGCCCCTTCATTATTTCATGGAAGACTGGGAGGCTACTTGGAAACTGTGGAAAGAATCTTACATTATAGCCTAAAGACAAATGTTTGTCAAAAAATGCATGACTCATACTGAGTACTCCATTGTTTTATTATTAATATTTATTGTTTACCAATCTGCTAAAATTAATTGATTTCCTCTTATCTGTTTATCTACCTTTCTATCCTTTATTGATTACTATCTGCCAGTGCAATGACACAACTGAGCAATATTTCATTGATTTATCTCCCATTTAAATATTACAAATTCTGTCAAATGCAACAGAATAAAAGTCAATGCCACTGTGACTCTAAATACACTTCAGAACAGCACTTCAGATTGAATGATGTGAATTGGTTGCAGAATGCTGTTCTACATCACCAAAAGCACAACTCTGACGCCAAATATTCCAATGGAACAGAATGAATTCCATAAACTGTAGTTGTACATTTTGTGAATAAATAAAAGAGCTGATGAGTATTTTGATGCAGCAACAAACTGATGAGTTCAAACAACAGTCATTCATAAATATAAAAGCAAAATACTGCGGATGCTGGAAATCTGAAACAAAAACAGAGAATGCTGGAAAAACTCAGCAGGTCTAGCAACATCTGTGGAGAGAGAAACAGAGTTAACGTTTTGAGTCCATATGACCGTTCTTCAGAGCTCTGTGACGAGTAACTCACCTCCTGACTCCCCAAAGTCTGTCCACCATCTACAAAGCACAAGTCAGGAGTGTGATGGAATACTCCCTACTTACCTGGATGAGTGCAGCTCCCACAACACTCAAGAAACTTAACACCATCCAGGACAAAGCAGCCTGCTTGATTGGCACCACATCTACAAACATTCACTCCATCCACCACCGACGCACAGTAGCAGCAGTGTGTACCATCTACAAGATGCACTGCAGGAATCTCCTTAGAAAGCACCTTCCAAACCCATGACCACTACCATCTAGAAAGACAAGGGCGGCAGATAGATGGGAACACCACCACCTGGAAGTTCCCCTCCAAGTCGCTCACCATCCTGACTTGGAAATACGTTGCTGTTCCTTCACCGTTGCTGGGACAAAATCCTGGAACTCCCTTCCTAACAGCACTGTGGGTGAACCTACACGACATGGACTGCAGCGGTTCAAGAAGGCAACTCACCACCACCTTCTCAAGGGCAATTAGGGATGGGCAATAAATGCTGGCCCAGCCAGCGAAGCCCATATCCCATGAATGAATAAAAAAAATAATACTGTGGTCACTTCCCTCTAGGGGTGCCTTTACTCTGGGGTCATTAATTAATCCCGTCACACTACACAATACCAATTCTAGTATAACCTGCTCTCTGGTTGGTTCCAGAACGTGCTGTTCTACAAAATTATCTTGAAGGCATTCTATAAGCTCCTTGTTCAGGCTAATACTGCCAATCTGATTTTTTCAGTTTATATGTAGATTAAAATCACCCATGATCATTGCTGTCCTTTTATCACAAGCACCCAATATTTCTTCTTGTGTACTTTGTCTTACACTGTGGCTACTGGTAGGGGGCCTGTAGACCACTCCCACTGTGACTTATTTTCCCTGCTACTCCTGAAACTAATTCTACATCCCAATCTCCTGAACCAATTCATCTCTAACTGCCGCACCAGTGCCATCTTTGATTAACAGTGCTACCGCTCGACCTTTACCTAGCTTCCTATTCTTCTGGAATGTCATATACCCCTCAATATTCAGTACCCAATCCTTGACATCCTGCAGTCAAGTCTCTGTAATGGCTATCAGGTCATATTTATTTACTTCAATGTGCGCAATCAATTCATTTACTTTTTTATGAATGCTACGCGCATTCAGACACAGAGCCTTTAGTTTATTCTTTTTGTTATCTTTTAAATTCTAGTCTTGACTGTTAATGTATTCTTAGGTTTTTTTCTCTCATCCCTTCCTTGCTATTCTCTGACCCTCATTTCCTATATTATTATCATCATCTCCTGCCTTGAATCTACTCCCTGATGTGCTACCTCTACTCAAACTTGATCCCTCACGCCTCTTGCTCAGTTTAAAGCTCTCTCTACTTCCCTAGTTATGTGGCTCGCTAGATAGAACACTGGTCCCAACACAGTTTAGGTGTAGACTGTCCCAACGGTACTGCCCCCACTCTCCCTAGTACTGATGCCAGTGCCCCACGAACTGGAACCCACTTATCCATTTGTTAATTTCATTTGATTACTTACTTAATTAACTTATAATTACTACATACACTACAATTCACTGTGCTTATGAAAAGCTAGTACCACCTACAACTAAAAGATATACGTTACAGGTCTGTCTTTCAGGTATTGATTTTAATTATTTTATTTTAGGGTTTTAGTTATTTTTATTTATTTGTATTTTTTTATATTTTTATTTATTTTAATTAATAAACCCTACTATTCCCAATAAGCTTTACCACAGCTATTAAAAAGACCTTATTATGAAGAAAATCTCATGGTTACCAATAAATTGAACATTATTTAAAAGATAAACAAAACAAGTAAAGTACTCACCAACCAACCCTTACCTAGTCCCCTATGACATCACACTTCATTTTCTCCAAATATGGTCGGTCCACTGAGGCAGCAGCTGGCTCTTTAATAACCCGGTTCCTCTCTCGCTCCTTCTCACGCTCTTTAATAACCCGGCTCCTCTCTCGCTCCTTCTCACACTCTTTTATAACCCGGTTCCTCTCTTGCTCCTTCTCACGCTCTTTTAAATCCTGGCTCCTCTCTCGCGCCTTCTCACACTCTTTTATATCCCAGCTCCAACCAATTTCAGAAAGGGCCCTGTTAACAGATCCCTGACCTGAATAGACAATGGGCTTGAGACAGTTCAGGTGGCATGTGGCACACTTCCAGTGTTCAATCAGTATGTGCATGCCACATGCCATATTGGAACCCTCAGCTCCTGCTGATGAATGGGCACTGGTCAACTGAGTTTCTGGGCCGAGATCTCATTTGAACAAAACCCTAAAGCTTTTTCAATTTTCTTTTTCAATTCTTTCAATTTTTTCTTTCTGGAGTATGATTCTACAGCGGGCAGCGAAATCTAAGTGGAAGATGCAGACCTGGCAAACAATCATTCAAATGAACATTTTTATGTGTAATCCTGTTCAGTAAGCACTAATAGGTTACCTAACCTTGGAAGATATTCCAGTCCTTATACAATGTCCTCACAGTTACTCTTTACAATAGGATTTAACAGAGAATAAGCAGGGATAGAAATTATGATGGATTCGTCCCTAGAACAGAAACGCTGATATAGATTTGTAGCACCTCAACTACTCCAGCTGAGAGCAGTTCATGCAACACAAAAAAAAAATCAAATGTGAGACCTACAGATTAGTATGAGTCACTTGGACTCCACATGGTACTCAACTGTGAAGGAAAGATTTAAAAAAAAGTGCTGCTTCTGTGAAGGGAGATTGAAAATGCGCAGACTTTGATATTATATCTTCAAAGAGCCCAGGCAATATATTCCATGTCCAGTCAACACGATATGAATGAAAATTAAGTTATTCAGGAAAGATGAACTTAAACAGTAGTGATTGCCATTAAAAAAGATTGTAATCAATGATGAATGAAAGCTATTGTGACCCAATTAAGATGGGACATTGCATGCATATTCTTTCTCAGAAACAAGATCATTGGCTTTTTTCGAAAAATATTGGATAAAGGTTAAAAATTCAAATAGAAGTTAACCTTGCAGACAAAAGCATGTTTTTTTTTCAAAAAATTTTTCTTCCAGAGACTAGCGCTCTGTAGTCATATTTAATTATACACTGTAAGCAGAGTCAGCAGGCTGTCTCACAAGCCACTCCGAACGATGGAGCGGCACCTAGACGTAGCACCTGGAAATGAAAACATAAGGCACCTTCGGCACACCCCGGGAATGTCACTGGTAATTTTGTGTTGGCCTTAGAATAGGGACCCCTTTTTGTAACATTGTCGAATAATCATGTGGGCTTTAATTGTGGACAGAATAAAGTCAACCTTTGTTACCATGGCTGAGGGTCTTTTCATTGTGGTGCTTTTTCCATTTTCACATAATTATCATGAATGTTAGAGTGGAGATTGATATTTCTGCACTAAGGCCTTATTTGTAGCAGATAAGGTGGATGATGTAGCACCTAAGTGCCACGTGTGGAAGTTCCAGGCAATGCTGCTCCTGCTGATCCATGTGTGTGGAGCTGGCTGAAGGTTCTTTGGACTAAATTGTCCCAGGTGACCCTGCCTCCTTGGTGTAAACGCGGGTCGTCGTTGTGGCCCTTCATCATCGCCCTGTGCTTCCTCATGCTCTGAACCACTGCTGGATTCATCATGTGCAGCCTCATCTAGGGTGTCAAGGTCTTCATCGTCAACTGCAACCCCCTTTCCAGCACAAGATTGTGCAGAGCGCAGCATGCTACCACTATCAGAGAGACGCGATCTGCGGGGTACTGGAGTGCTGAGCAGTCCAGGCAGCGGAAGTGCATCTTGAGAAGACCGATGGCTCTCTCCACCACAGCCCTTGTGGTGCCCTGGCTCAGCTTCTGTTCTTGGATGGCGGAGAGGCATCATGAGCCACCTTCTGAGGGGATAACCCTTGTCACCAGCAGCCAACCATCCAGCCGAGTCGGAGCACTGAAGAGCACCGGCACCTGAGAGTGTCTGAGGATGTAGATGTCGTGGGAGCTGCCTGGGAACCTTGCACAGACTTGTAGAATCAGCATCCTGTGGTCACACACTATCTGCACGTTCATGGAGTGGAAGACCTTCCTGTTGATGAAGGCACCGGGCTCACCTGCTGGCACCTTGATGGCCACATGTTTACAGTCTATTGCACCCTGGACATGGGGAAGCCAGCAATGGCCGCGAAGCCTCTGGCTCGTTGTGCCTGACTTGCGTGTTCGCAGCGGAACTGGATAAAGGTGGATACCCGTCTAAACAGAGCGTCTGTAACCTGCTTGACACAAGTGTGGACAGCTGATTAGGAGACACCACAAAGATCACCCATCGAGCCCTGGAAGGAGCCAGAGGCACAGAAGTGGAGGGCAACTGTGAGCTTCAAAGCTGCTGGCATGGGGTGTCCACCCACACAGTTAGGGGAGATCTCAGGGCCAATCATCTGACAGATATAGTTCACTGTCTCCCTTGAGAGATGGAGCCTCCTTCGGCACTGAGCCTCAGTCATATTGAGGTAGCTGCTTCGCCGTCTGTACACCCTGGCAGCAAGATAGTGGCATTGTCTGCGGCCCCTTGCACCTTAGACAACCCCTTGGCCCTGCGCCCCTTGTGCCTGCGTCTGGACACCCAAAGGTGGCTCCCCTGGAGGCTGATTGTCCAGTCCTGGCCTCCTCCTGATTCTATCCCTCCCTTCCTCCTCAGGGGAGCTGCCTCCAGTGGAGAGGTCAGAACCCATAGCCCCAGGCTAAATGGAGGCCTCTGGAAAGCTGCAGGCCGAAAAAGAATGCTGTCTGCAGACTGGTTTCAAATTACACAAAAACCTCTTGGACATCGATGAGAACTACTAACAATCACACAGGCAAGTTTTAAACACTTTCATCAATTGTAACTTCGTGAAAAACATGAACAACCCCTCTGAGTCCGCATATCCCGACATTGCAAAAGTTTTCTTAAATAATCTCCTACCCGCCTGCCTGTTGGGCTCGTGCTCCGACCCGAAGTTCGCACGGGCCCCTCAAAATCTTGGACAATTGGCAAGTCAAGGGTCTTAACGAGCCCTTCAATTAATGGCGGGCAAACTGAGCGCGCTCGTCCACCGAAATATCGCAATGGCGCGCACTGACGTCGGCACGCTCTCGCAACATTTTACTCGCTGATGTGCGGGCTACGCCACCCGCAAAATTCTGCCCAAAGTTTCAAGTGGATGGTGATCCTTCATCAGAACAGATCCCTTATCTCTCCTCTTCATCCATTCTTAGCTTCCATCTACCTTTTCTTCAGATCCACCACAGTAATGAAGTGGTGTGGGAGGCAGGGGGAGGGGGCGTCGGGGGGTTGAGGTGGGCGGGGGAGGGCGCGCTGGCAGAGGATGAAGAGGGTGATGGTAAGGAAAAGGAGCAGGGCATAATTTTTTCCTTGTCCACCATAACAATGATGAAGGCAGGATGATAAGGGCCAGGTCACACAGGAGTTGACTGGGCATGATCATGACCAAAGTTCTTCTGCCACAAAGTAACCCATTGCATTATTTCCTTTCTCACACCAATATACCGGGCTCAGATAATTGCACCCAGGAAAAAATTGGTCAGACAGAAACAGCATACTGTGGATGCTGGAAATTTGAGATTAGAAGGTCACAGACCAAAAACATTAACTCTGTTTCTTTTTCCACTGATGCTGCCTGACCTGCTGAGTATTGCCTGCATTTTCTATTTTTATTTTGGGAATTTGCTAGAGTTAGTGAGGATATGGCAGCAGATGATTCATAGAACACAAGGGAGCTAGAAACAAGAGATGCCAGTGAGGATGTGTCATTTTCCCAACAATGAGCGTAGATAACCTCAAGTTAGTATACTCCCTGTTAGTGTGGATCTACGGCATCAAACTGCTGCTAACTTAGAACTAGTTACAATTTCCCTCAGAAGGGTCACAAGTAAATAGCATGAGATGCTGTTCTGAGGATAATTCTTTTCTGCCACTGGCCTCACTATGTAATTTGCTGATGTGCCTTAACGGGTACATGGGTAGAATTTTATGGTCCCCTGCTGGCAGGTTTGCAGGCGGAGGGACCGTAAATTTCGTCGTGTGGTCTGCCCACTGCTCTCCCACCTGCCCCTGTCTGCAATTTTTTGGTGGGCTGGGTGAGGCCCAGGGTGGCCCACCCACCCTCACCTCTTTGGAGGCTCTTAAGTGGCCAACTATTGGCAACTTAATGGCCACTTCCTGCCTGGCAGTAATTTTGAGAATGGTGGGAGGAATTTTTCTTCTTTCATGGGATGTGCTTGTCACTAGCAAGGCCAGCATTTGAACATGCGAACATACATACAAACATAGGAACATGCATTAGGAGCAGGGGTAGGCCAATGGCCCCTCAAGCCTACTGCAACATTCAGTAAGATCATGGTTGATCTGACTGTGTCATCAATGCCACTTTCCTCCCTGCCCCTGATACCTTTTGACTCCCTTGTTAGTAAGAATCTGCCTAGCTCTGCCTTAAAAGTATTCCATGGCCATGCCTCTACAGCTCTGAAGAGATTTCCACAGACTCACAACCCTCTGAGAGAAGAAAATTCTCTTCATCTCTATCTTAATTGGGAGATCCCTTATTTTTAAACTGTGCCCCCTAGTTCTAGTCCTCCACAAGGGGAAACATCCTTTCAGCATCCACCCTGTCAAACCTCTTCAGGATCTTATATGTTTCAATTAGATCATCTCTCATACTGGCCTAATCTGTCCAACCTTTCCTTATAAGATAACCTCCTCATCCCAGGAATCAGTCAAATGAACCTTCTCTGAACTGCTTCTAATGCAATTATGCAATTGCATAAATTTCTTAAATAAGGAGACCAAAATTGTATGCTTTACTAGTATGGTCTCACAATTGTGGTAAACCATTCCTATTTTTATATTTCATTCCTGCTGCAATAAACAATAACATTCCATTGCCTTCCTAATCACTTGCTGTTTAACTTCTTGTGATTCATGTACCAGGACACCCAGATCCCACTGTATCTCAGAATTTTGCAATCTTTCTCCATTTAGATAATATGCTGTTTTGATTTTATTTTCTGTTGCCCATCCCTAATTGCCCTTGAACTGAGTGGTTTGCTAGGCTATTTCAGAAGGATGCCTCTTACTCAACTTCCTAAGTCAGTTAAGTCAATCAAGATGTAAACTGTACCTCACAAAAGGTACAAGTAGGATTCACTACACAGCCTTTTCTTGTTAATACCCTTTTTAACTTCATGTCAAATTAAAAAATGTCTCTATCAAAGAGAAAGACAGCATTAAAGAGACATTCAATGTGAAAAATACACATTTACTGTTAATATTTTACAAACAATTACTACTAGCTCTAATTAAATTGAAATTAATCCAATTTAATCTATTCTTAGCCTTGAGGTAGTAACTGAACCTTATTATTGGATTACTGCTCTATAATTCATCTTCAGTTAGCCTAACTTGTGTAATTGCTTTCCTTAGGTCTGACATTGAATGCTTCTTTGGTAATGTGGGAGGTAATCTAAATCCTCTGGGATTCTTATTTTAATTTGACATAACCTTTTCCCAATTTAGCCATTCATTGAAAAGTGGATATGGTGCATTCTGAATCACAAATTAGTGTTGCCAAAAACCATTAGCTCATTTGAAAGATATTATTATTTTAGTTATTAGTACAAATTTAAGCCACTTAGCAATCATTTGCAAAAGACATTAGAAATTATAGAGTACTGGTTAGAGAGTTTTGACAGAGGGAAACTTAAGGAATAAACATAAGAAAACAAAGGATGAAACAGAATGAATATTTCGACACTCCTATAGACAACAGAGTGAAAGAAATATTTTGCTACAAACTGCTACATCAGAATTAATGTAGGGGTGATAAAACAGCTAAAGCAGTAACAAGGTGAATGGACTACAAAAATTTAGGCCATTGCCTTGACAACTCCAACTACTGGCTGCCAGGCATTGCCAGAAGTATAATATGAAGAATAAAGGCATTTGACTCGGTTAGAGGGGCTTATCATCATGTTAACAAAATTAGAAAAATTCCAGGAGTTGAGCAGAATTGGGCGGGCTGACAGGCAGACAGGGAAGGGGAAATAAAATTGGGTCATAAGTGCTATTCCCAGTGTCTGCCCCCCTGTCTCCGTCACCACTGCAGTTTTCTGCCTGGTGGGGGAGGTATTGGGCAGCCCACCTTTGAGCCAATCAATGGCCTCTTAAAGGTCTCTTCCTGCCCCATCGCAATTTTTCCCACTGTGGGCCCATCGATACCGGAGACAAGCTTGAAGCCCACCAGGTCTTGCTCCTTGGGCTACTCACAGGAGAGGAGGGTGTTCCTCCTTTGCGGCCCCCTTGGGGCTGATCAGTGACTCCCCTCCAAGGACTGACCCCCTCAGGTTTCCCCTCCCCCAGGTCTTGTGCACCTCAGGCTCCACTCCTCGTCCCCTTTGCCAGGACTTCCTAGCCTACTCCTGCCACCTCACTCCCAACTTTGATCACCATCTGCTCCTGATATGGTGCTGGGACCAAAGAGTTGCGGGGGCAAGAACCACAAAGGAACATAAAATCCTGCAATCTTCCCGCCCCTCCAAACTATTGGTAGTGCATGAACTTGACTTTATAGAATCATGCAGCACAGGTCGCTCGGCCCATTGTGCCTGTGACAGCTTTTTGAAAGGGCTGTCCTACTTGTCCCATATCTCTGCTCTTTCTCCATAACCCTACAACTTGTTTTCCCTTTTTCAGTACATATCCAATTCCTTTTGAAAGTTACTATTGAATCTGCTTCCACCACACTTTCAGGCAATGAACTCCAAATCATAACAACTCGTTGCAAAAAAGCTCTTCTCATGCCACCCCACCATGGAATTTTTGCCAATTATCTTAAATCAGTGTCCTCTGGTTACTGGCCTCTCTGCCAGTGGAAATGGTTTATTTTTAATCAATCTACCAAAACCTTTCATAACTTTGAAAACAAAATCTCCTCTTAACCTTGTTAAATTGTAATTTCTTTCGCCAGTAAACTAACTAATATTCAGTGAGATTAAAAACTGAAAATGCTGGAAATGCTCTGCAGATGAGGCAATATCTGTGGAGAGGATTCAGAGGCCTGGATTTTACTCAGCCCCACCAGCGGTTTTGAAGGTGTAGGGGTATGGAAAATCCAGTGGGTGGCCTTCCTGTCCATGACCTGCCTGAAATTTTACTGGGTGCTAGGGAGGTGCTGGGCAACCCACTTGCCCTTGAACCTATTGAGGGCTTCATTCTGCCGGCGTCGGTATTTAATCTGTGGTGAGGAGAGGCTCATGTCATGAAGGAAGCCCAGCAGCTTTAGCTGCACAGGTTGATTTCGGGCAAGGGGGAGGGGGGGTGGACCTCCTTTATGGGGCCCTTGGGCCCACTGGAGGCACCCCACCCCCACCCCCTGAGCAAGATCACACCTCCCCCTTTACCCTCTACGACATCTCAAATCCTGTTCCCCCATCCACCTGGCCCTAATCGCCAGAGGCTGACTGCCTGGTCCCAGGGAAACCACCCCCTACCTACCCTCACACCTCCCCAACTCACCACCCCCCCCAACCCCCGGCACACCCCCCACTCCCCCCCATTATCTTGGTGTCTGGTTCCAGCAACAATCTCCACTGGGGACTGCCTGTAGCCCCAGCGGTGGCCACTGCTCCTTCCTGATGGTCCTGGGACTACTGAGCTGCTGGCCATCCGATTGGCCGGTAGCTTTCCGAGGCTGGACTTCCCGTCCGAGGCTGGAAATCCCACTTGAAGTGTATTAACGGCCAATTGGCTATTCATGACAGCGGGACAGCTGTACTCCCCAATGACCTTTAAGCCCAGAGGACATGCCATGGTGGCATGTAAAATCCAGCTCTATATGTTGGCTAATATTTGAAGCCAACTGAAAGCTTTTGGGTTAAGAAAATCTGTGCTATCAGGCTGCAGAACCTAACACAAATACAAATGGCTGGTGTACAGTTCATTGCAGTTCAAAATAAACTCCGACATGAATCAGTTTAACAAAATATTCTTATATGGGAAAGGAATGTTTTTGACTCCCAGTAATGTTAAATTATTAAAATATTTTATATATTAAATTATTAGTCATCATGTGGGTGAAGTACATGCTTTTAAAATTTACTTAAACCATAAATAGATTTTGGTATAAATTATTTTACAGAGATTGACTGTATTCTGTATTTAACTGGTTGGTCTTGGCTCCTCTCTGTTCAAGCCATTGCCATCGTAGGACCTCATTTACTTAAGGGGTTTGACGTGTAAAAATAAACAGTTACACCTTTGTTTTTATTTCACTAGGCACGCTCACTTACCTCTTTAACAAACACCAAGGGCAGAATTTTGCCGACGGTGAGCAAGGGGCGGGGCCCGCTCGCCGACGCTTAAAATGACACGGGATGATGTTGGGGGTAGCCCCCGACGTCATCCCGGTCCATTTAAATTTTCAGGAAGGCGGGGGCGCAGCAAAATCAGCTGTGCGCCCGCCGACCTGTCAATGGCCAATTGAGGCCAATGACAGGGTCATTTAAACAATTAAAGGACCTGCCCATCCAACCTTCAGGCCAGGAGCCCCGGCGGCAACTAGAAAAAACATGAAACCTCATCCAGCGGCGGGATGAGGTTTCATGTAGGGTTTTAAACATTTTATTAAAGTTATTATGTTAATTATGAACATGTCCCATCTCATGTGACATTGTCACATGAGTGGGACATGTTAGGGAATTTTTTTTTTCTATCTTAAATATTTTTTAACTTAGCACTTAGCCTCAGGGAGATGTGCGCTCTTTCGTGCGTATGCGCGAAAGAGCGCACCCTTGCTTTTGGGGAATCCCCCCTGCCCGCATAGCGCTTCCCGCCAGACATCACGCTGGGTGGACCTTAATAGGCCCGCCCACGTAAAATGGTGGCAGGGCCCGCTTCTCCGGCGGGGATCGGCTCCCCACCCACCGGAGATTAGGTCGGGCCCTTCCGCCTGACAGGCAGAAAATTCTGCCCCAAATGTATCATGCAGAATTCTGGGATATGTTTGTGGTATGGCTTCGAAGATAACAACTGCAAGTAAGCTTTGTACTTTTTCCAAGATTTTGATGTATTATCCAGCACAAGATTCTAGCCATGACCAGCTGGAGTTTCCAAAGCATTCAAAGACAAATAGTTGTTTGATTAAAAGAGAAATCAGCTATCTTGAGTATGACACTGTGAATTAAAGAGAAATTAGCAAAAAAAAATGTGAATTCATTTCTCAGGTTTTGTGATAGCGCAGCATTATTTGTTTCCTGGAGATTGCCGAAACTGATTCAACCCTTTTTTGACCCTTACTAAGTCAGGAAGATGTGATGAAACGTAAGAAAATGGGAGAGCTGAACGTTTGGATGAAAACGCCTCCCAAGCAGTTTGGTAATAAGTGTCAGGCATACTCGAATTTTCTGCTACTCCATTATCTCCTCATATAGAAAAGATTCAGTTTATATATGGCAGCCAGGTTGAAATTGAAAGTAAGCTGAAATTAGCTTCAGTGATGACATTTGATCTTCAATAAATTCTACTCAGCCAAACAAAAGATCCATGATTGTTAATGATTATTATGCTGCTGTGTGAGCTTCATCCAGTACTTCAAGTTCCAGGAAATAAACAGTGGGTAGGCGAGAGGGTGAATGGATGGGAACATAAGCAATAGGAACAGGAGTAGGCCATTCACACCTCACTCTGCTCCACCGTTCATTAAGACCATGGCTGATCTGATCATGGCCTTACCTTCTGATAAAAGCAAAAAACTGCGGATGCTGGAAATCCAAAACAAAAACAAAAATACCTGGAAAAACTCAGCAAGTCTGGCAGCATCTGCGGAGAGAAACACAGTTAACATTTCAAGTCCGAATGACCCTTCAACAGAACTAAGTAAAAATAGAAGAGAGGTGAAATATAAGCTGGTTTAAGGGGGAGTGGGACAAGTAGAGCCAGTGATAGGTGGAGATAACCAAAAGATGTCACAGACAAAAGGACAAAGAGGTGTTGAAGATAGGGTCCCCCTTGTCCTCACTTATCACCCCACCAGCCTCCGCATTCAAAGGATCATCCTCCGCCATTTCCGCCAACTCCAGCATGATGCTACCACCAAACACATCTTCCCTTCACCCCTCCCCGGTGGCAGTCCACAGGGATCGTTCCCTCCAGGACACCCTGGTCCACTCCTCCATCACCCCCTACACCTCAACCCCTTCCCACAGCACCTTCCCATGCAACCACAGAAGGTGCAACACCTGCCCCTTCACTTCCCCTCTCCTCACCGTCCAAGGGCCCAAACACTCCTTTCAAGTGAAGCAGCATTTCACTTGCACTTCCCTCAATTTACTCTACTGCATTCGTTGCTCCCAATGCGGTTTCCTCTACACTGGAGAAACCAAACGTAGACTGGGTGACCGCTTTGCAGAACACCTTTGGTCTGTGCGCAAGCATTACCCAGACCTCCCTGTCGCTTGCCACTTCAACACTCTACCCTGCTCTCATGCCCATATGTCCGTCCTTGGCCTGCTGCATTGTTCCAGTGAAGCTCAACACAAACTGGAAGAACAGCACCTCATCTTCCGACTAGGCACTTTACAGCCTTCCGGACTGAATGTTGAGTTCAACAATTTTAGATCATGAACTCTCTCCTCCATCCCCATCCCCTTTCCGATCCCCCCCCCTTGTTTTTTTCCAATAATTTATGTAGATTTTTCTTTTCCCACCTATTTCCATTATTTTTAAATGTATTTCCATCCATTGTTTTATCTCTACCTTTTAGCCTTTTTCGATTGCTTCACCCCACCCCACCCCCACTAGGGCTATCTGTACCTTGCTTGTCCTGTTTTCTATCCTTAATTAGCACATTCCTTAGATAATATCACCACCTTCAACCTTCAAATAAAAGAATTAACGGTACAAATAGAGGTCAATGGGTATGATCTTGTAGCCATTACGGAGACATGGTTATAAGGAGATCAAAGCTGTGAACTAAATTTTCAGGGGTATGTGACTTTTTGAAAGGACAGGCAAGAAGGTGGTAGGTAGCCAAAGGGTGGTAGGGTAGCTTTGTTAGTACAAGATGGAATAAGTACTAGAGCAAGAAAGGATCTTGGATGGGAAGATGTAGAATCTATATGGGCGGGGGTAAGAAATAACAAGGGGGAGAAGACACTGGTGGGAGTAGTCTATAGACCCCCTAACAGTAGCGATACTATAGGACAGAGAATAAATCAGGAGATAATGAGGGCATGTAAAAAAGGCAGTACATTAATCATGGGTAACATTAATCTTCAAGTAGATTGGAAAAATCAAATTGGCAGAGGTAGCCACAAGAATTCCTACAGTGTATTCGGGACAGTTTCCTAGAACAATATGTTGTGGATCCAATCAGGGATTAGGCTATTTTGGGTCTGGTAATGTGTAATCAGGCAGGTTTAATAAAATATCCCCAGTGATCATAATTTATCATTCAGTTTGAGAGTAAAAAACCTGGGTTGGAAACAACTGTGCTCAACATAAATAAGGGCAATTACAAAGAAATGAGGGCAGAGTTGGCTGGAGTGGACTGGAAAATTAGCTTAACAGAAAAGATGATTGATGAATAATGGCAGATGTTAAAGAAAATATTTCATGACTCACAACGAATATATATCCAAGTGAGGAAGAAGGATTCTAGGAAGGGGATAAACCAACCATGGTTAACCAAGGAAGTTAAGGATAGTATCAAATTGAAAGAAAAAATACACAATGTGGCAAAGATTAGTGGTAATCCGGATAATTAGGAAAGTTTTAAAAACCAACAAAAGACCCAAAAAAAATTAAGAGGGAGAAAATAAACTTTGAGGGTAAACTTGCAAGTAATATTAAAAGAGGCAGTAAGAGCTTCTTTAAATATAAAAAAAAAATAGAGGCCAAAGTGAACATAGGCACCTTAGAGAATGAGGCTGGGGAAATAATAATGGGGAAATGGCAGAGGAGTTGAATAAATACTTTGCATCAATCTTCACGGTAGAAGACACTAATAGCATTCCAAAAATACTAAATTATCAAGGGGCAAAAGCGGGGAGGGGTGGATGAAATAAATACAATAAGTATCACTAGAAAAAATGTACTAGGGAAACTAATGGGGCTAAAGGCCGATAAGTCCCTTGGACCTGATGGGTTGCATCCTAGGATATCAAAGCAAGTAGCTTCGCAGATAGTGGATACACGGGTCGTAATCTTCCAAGGATCCTTAGATTCTGGAAAAGACCCAGGAGAATGGGAAACAGCCAACGTAACACCCTTAAAGGGAGACAAAAAAACAAGTAACTACAGGCCACTTAGTTTAACATCAGTCATTGGGAAAATGTTAGAATTTATTATAAAGGATGTAATAGCAGAACATTTAGAAATGCATAATAAATGAAACAGAGTTAGCATGGAGGGGAAATCATGTCTGACAAATTTATTATAATTCTTGGAGGAGGTAACAAGCAGGATAGATAAAGGGGAACCAGTAGATGTAATATATTTGGATTTCCAAAAGGCGTTCGATAAGGTATGCTACTTAATAAAATAAGAGCCCATGGTGGTGAGCGTAGTATATTAGCATAGATAGAGGATTGACTAGCTAATAGAAGACAGAAAGTTGGGATAAGGGGTGGCATTTTCATGATGGAAACTTGTAACTTAGTGGAGTGCCACAGGGATGAGTGCTGGGGCCACAATTATATACAATATATATTAATGACTTAGAGGAGGGAGGTGAATGTACTATCGCCAAAAATAGGTGGGAAGGCAAGTGGTGAGGGTGATACAAGAGGGATATAGACAGGTTAAGTGAGTGAGCAAAAAACTTATCAGATGGGAGTATAATTTGGGAAAATGTGAGGTTATGCACTTTCGCAAGAAGAATAGAGGAGCTTAATATCATTAAAATGGAGAAAGACTGCATAAAGGTGTAACACAGAGGGGTTTGGGAGTCCTCGTGCATGAATCCCAAAAAGCTAACGTACAAGTTCAGCAGGTAATAGGGAAGGCAAATTGAATGTTGGCCTTTATTTCAAAGGGAATGGAGTATAAAACTATACAAGGCGCTAGTTAGATCACACCTAGAATACTGTGAACAGTTTTGGTCTCCTCATCTAAGGAAAGATATATTGGCATTGGAGGCAGCTCAGTGAAGGTTCACTAGGTTGATCCCAGGTATGGAGGGATTTTCTTATGAGGAGAGGTTAAGTAGGTTGGGCCTGTACTCATTAGAGTTTAAAAGAGTGAGAGGCAACCTTATTGAAACATATAAGATTCTTAGGGTGAATCCTCCACTATCAATATCCTGGAGGTTACCATTGACCAGAAACTAAACTGGAGTAGCCATATAAATACTGTGGCTACAAGAGCAGGTCAGAGGCTAGGAATCCTGTGATGAGTAACTCACCTCCTGACTCCCCAAAGCCCGTCCACCATTTACAAGGCACAAGTCAGGAGAGTGATGGAATATCCCCACTTGCCTGGATGAGTGCAGCTCCTACAACACTCAAGAAGCTTGATACCATCCAAAACAAAGCAACCCGCTTGACCGGCATCACATCCACAATCATTCACTCCCCCCACCACTGACGCACAGTAACAGCAGTGTGTACCATCTACAGGTGCACTGCAGGAATTTGCCAATGCTCCTTAGAAAACACCTTCCAAACCCACGACTACTACCACCTCGAAGGACAAGGGCAGCAGACAGATAGGAACACCACCACCTGGAAGTTGCCCTCCAAGTCACTTGCCATCCTGACTTAGAAATATATTGCTGTTCCTTCACTGTCGATGGGTCAAAATCCTGGAAGTCCCTTCCTAACAGCACTGTGGGTGTACCTACACCACATGGACTGCAGCGGTTCAAGAAGGCAGCTCACCAGCTCCTTCTTAAGGGCAACTAGGGATGAGCAATAAATGCTGGCCCAGCCAACGAAGCCCATATCCCATGAATGAATTAAAACAAGATAGGTTGAGTGAGTGGGAAAAGATCTGGCAAATGGAGTTTAATGTGGGAAAATGTGAAGTTGTTCACTTGCCAGGAAGAACAAAAAAGCAGAGTATTACTTAAATGGAGAACAGCTGCATAATTCTGAGGTGCAGAGGGATCTAGGTATTCTAGTACATGAGTCACAAAAAGTTAGTATGCAGGTACAGCAAGTAATTAAGAAGCTAATGGAATGCTATCCTTTATTACGAGAGGGATTGAACATAAAAGGATGTTATGATTCAGTTATACAGGGCTTTGGTGAGGCAGCACCTCGAATACTGTGTGCAGTTTTGGTCTCCTTATTTAAGGAAGGATGTAAATGCATTGGAGACAGTTCAAAGGAGGTTTACTAGATTGACACTTGGAATGAGTGGGTTGTCTTATGAGGAAAGGTTGGACAGACTGGGCTTTTTTCCTCTGGAGTTTAGAAGAGTGAGGGGTGATTTGATTGAAGTACACAAGAACCTGAACGGCCTTGGCAAGGTTGACACCGAAAGGATGTTTCCTCTTGTCTCCAGAGATGGGAGGAGGAGACCACCGCACCTCACCAAGAGGGCATGGGAGGAGGTGGCAGCCCAGGTGAGCAGCCATGATGTGGTGCGGCGCACCTGGTTGCAGCGCCAGAGGCACTTCAATGATCTGCTGCGCTCAGGAAGGGTGAGCCCTGGCTGCTTGGACTGAATGCCTTGTGGCTCGAGGGTGGTGACTTAGATATGCCCTGCAAGGTGCTCTTCAGCTGAGGTTGGCCAGGCTGCAATGGCGCTGCAGGTACAGAATGGACTAATCAACGCTCCTCTGTCCTTTCAGGAGAAGACATCCCATAACTATATTGAGAGGTCGCGGACTGGTGGAGGACCCCCACACCTCCTCATCCTCTCCTGCTAGGAGGCCTTGGAGCTCGAGAGTAGATTTATAGACATCTACAACACAGAAGGAAGTCATTCGGCCCATCATGTCCACGGCGGTCAACAAAGATCTGACTACATTAATCCCATGTTCCAGCGCTTGGCCCATAGCCTTGGAGGCGCCATACACCTTGGTCAACCGACTGCGGTATAGGTGGGGTGTCAGATGAAGGTAAGAGTGCAGTGCAATGAGGTGAGAATTTCGGCTTGTGCAACCATACTAGTGCTGTCTCTTGATTGATGTGAGCCTCAAGCCTGGAGTCCTCATTGATCACTGAAAGAAGATGGCACCATGATGCAGAAGTTCCATTGTCTCACCAGGGTACCTGGCATGCACAGTGACAGTGTGATGACTTTAACTAATGATGTGTCCTTTTTCTCCCTTTCATGTTCAGCAGCAGGCGTTCGCTCTCCGGACCCTGAAGGGCCACCCCTGACACCGGTGGACCACCATGCTCCCCAAGCACCTGCATCACACCGCTCTCTGAAGCAGGCACCAGCGCAGATACCAGCACCTCGATGGGCATTAGCTCAGCAGCTAGTATCTCGGTGCACATTGGTGAGGGTATTTCACACTCACTTGAGGTGCAGGCAGAGGCAGAGAGTGCCCAGGGTGCCAGCAGTTGGAGGACTGCTAGGGACCAGGATAATGCTCACTTGAAGGCTGATCATGGGCCTTGGAAACATCCATTAGTAAGCAGATGCTGGACATCCAGCGGGGTGTAAGGGAGGATCTGGCAGAGATCCATGAAGGTATGCATGCCATGTTCTCCATTATGGAGGAGTCCATGCAGAGTGTGAGCACTGCGTTGACCCTCCTCCATTGAGAGAGTGGTGACTCCTATGGAGAGGCTGCTCCAGGAACAGAACCAGGGGTTCCTGGGGTTGCACTCGGACCCACAAACCCTCACACAGGCACTGGCCTCAGCTGGTCATTGTCCATGTGTGACATGGATGGGGCACCCAGTACCCCAGCTAGGTGCCCACCCATCAATGGCGAGTAGGGAGGTCCAGAGCCACCTCATGTAGGCACACAAGCTGCTTGTTGTCTCTGCGGGCTCCTCTCAGGGCGCTCTGGATGACGGCAGCAGCTCCTCTGCACCTCTGCCAGTGACTGTGGCATCTGATGAGGCTGTGGCGACTGTGGCTGTGAGGAGATGCCAGCTGCGGCACTGGCTGCTCCCTCCCAGGCGGGGCCAGCATGGGCTCCATTGGCCAGAGGACACCTGCCAAGGTCATCAAGGCCAACAGGACAGCAGAGTCAGCAGGTTGTCTCCAATGTCGGTGCCAGCAAGGGGGAAAGCACGTAGATGTAGCACCCGTAAACGTAAGCTTAAAGCACCTTAAGCACAAGAGGGACTGGTCATGGGTGATCTTTTGTTCTCCAGTTTTGTTTTTCTTTTTTTAACGGTATGACTACCAACACCGTGTTTTTTCTGTTCCATGTGGGTTCCAACATGAAATTAAATTTGCTTTTAATTGGCCTGAGTATGCTTCATTTATTTTGTAGGTGCAGGGTATGCCAGTGTGTAATGCTGGATGTACGTGGCTCACACCTTTATTGCACAGGCACTGTGTATCTTGGGAAAGGTCATTTGTGTGATCCACGATGGAGGCGGCAGTCCTGGCATGAGGAGGTAGTTCTTATTTGGCAACCTAGCTGAAGGACCGTTGGATCAAGGTGTTCCTGGTGTTCCTGCCTCCTTGGAGGTTACTGAGGTCTGCTTCCATGACCTCGGCATTCCCCTCACCAGGCTCCTCTTCTGACTCACCACTGGACTCATCATCTGTGGCCTGAGCAGCTGTGTCAAGATCCTCTTCCCTCAGTGGGTCCCCCCGTTGCCAGTGCCAGATTGTGGAGAGTGCAGTATGCAACCACTATCAGTGACACCCGCTCTGGGGGGTATTGCAGTGCTCCACCTGAATGGTTCAGGCATTGGAAGCGCATTTTGAGAAGACCTATGGTTCTCTCTACCACCGCCCTTATGGAGGCATGACTCGTATTGTACTGCTGCTCGGCCTCTGTTCCTGGATGGCGTAGAGGCGTCATGAGCCACTTTTTCAAGGGATAGCCCTTGTTCTCCAGCAGCCATCCATCCAGTCAGGCTGGAGCACTGAAGACCCCCGGCACCTGGGAGTGTCTGAGTATGTGAGCGTCATGGGAGCTGCCTGGATACCTTGCACAGACTCGCAGAATCAGCATCCTGTGATCACACACTATCTGCACGTTCATGGAGTGGAAGCCCTTCCTGTTGACGAAGGCACCGGGCTCACCTGCTGGCACCTTGATGGCCACATGTGTACAGTCGATGGCACCCTGGACGCGGGGGAAGCCAGCAATAGCCGCGAAGCCTCTGGCTCGCTCTGTCTGGCTTGCCTGGTCCCAACGGTACTGGATGAAGGTCAATGCACTCCTGAACAGAGCGTCTGTAACCTGCTTGACACAATTGTGGACAACTGATTGAGAGACACTGCAAAGATCACCCACTGACCGCTAGAAGGAGCCAGAGGCATAGAAGTTGAGGGCAGGTGTGACCTTCAGAGACACTAGCATGGGGTGTTCACCCACACAGTTAGGAGAGATCTCAGGCCCTATGATCTGATAGATATAGTTGACTAGAGGCGTGGAAAGTTCTGGAGCACAAGTCTTCAGTACTATTACCGGAATTGTGTCAGGGCCCATAGCCTTTGCAGTATCCCATACCTTCAACTGTTTCTTGATATCACGTGGAGTGAATCAAATTGGCTTATGGCTGGCATCTGTGATGCTGGGGTCCTCCGGAGGAGTCCAAAATGGATCATCCACTCGGTACTTCTGGCTGAAGATTGTTGCGAAAGCTTCAGCCTTATCTTTTGCACTGTTGTGCTGGGCTCCTCCATCATTGAGTATGGGGATATTTGTGGGGCCACCTCCTCCAGTGAGTTGTTTAATTGTCCACCACCATTCACGACCGGATGTGGCAGGACTGCAGAGCTTAGGTCTGATCTGTTTGTTGTGGGATCACTTAGCTCTGTCCATCACTTGCTGCTTATGCTGTTTGACATGCAAGTAGTCCTGTTTTATAGCTTCACCAGATTGACACCTCATTTTTAGGTATGCCTGGTGCTGTTCCTGGCATGTCCTCCTGCACTCTTCATTGAACCAGGGTTGATCCCCTGGCTTGATGGTAATGGTAGAGTGGGGGATATGCCGGGCCATGAGGTTATAGATTGCATTCAAGTACAATTCTCTTGCTGCCGATGGCCCACAGCACCTCATTGATGCCCAGTCTTGAGTAGCTAGTTCTGTTCGAAATCTATCTCATTTACCACGGTGGTAGTGCCACACAACACGCATCCTCAATGTGAAGGTGGGACTTCATCTCCTCAATGACTGTGCGGTGGTCACTCCTACCGATATTGTCATGGACAGATGCATCCGCGGCAGGCAGGTTGGTGAGGATGAGGTCAAGTATGTTTTTCCCTCTTGTTGGTTCCGTCACCACCTGCCACAGACCCAGTCTAGCAGCTATGTCATTTAGGACTTGGCCAGCTCAGTCAGTAATGATGCTAGTGAGCCACTCTTGGTGATGGACATTGAAGTCCCCCACCCAGAGTACATTCTGCGCCCTTGCCACCCTCAGTGCCTCCTCCAAGTGATGTTCAACATGGAAGAGCACTGATTCATCAGCTGAGGGAGGGTGGTACGTGGTAATCAGCAGGAGGTTTCCTTGCCCATGTTTGACTAGATGCCACGAGACTTCATGGGGTCTGGAGTCGATGCTGAGGACTCCCAGGGTAACTCTCTCCCGACTGTATACCACTGTGCCGCCACCTCTGCTGGTTCTGTCCTGCCAGTGGGACAGGACATACCTAGGGATGGTGTTGGTGGAGTCTGGGACATTATCTGTAAGGTATGATTCCGTGAGGATGACTATGTCAGGCTGTTGCTTGACTCGTCTGTGAGTCAGTAAAAATCTCCCAATTATAGCACTAGTCCCCAGATGTTAGTAACAGGGCTGCGATTACCGTTGTCATTTCCGGTGCCTAGGTCGATGCCGGGTGCTCTGTCCGGTTTCATTCCTTTTTTGTCTTTGTAGTGGTTTGTTACAACTGAGTGGCTTGCTAGGCCATTTCAGGGGGCATTTTTAAGAGTCAACCACATTGTTGTGGGTCTGGAGCAACGTGAAGGCCAGACCAGGTAAGGACGACAGACGTCCTTCCCTAAAGGATATTAGCAAACCTGCTTTTACAACAATTGTCAATGGTTTCATGGTCATCATTAGGCTTTTAATTCCAGATTTTTATTGAATTGAAATTCCACCATCTGCCGTGGTGGGATTCGAACCCAGGCGCTAGTGCATTACCCTGGTTCTCTGGATTACTAGTTCCAGTGATAATACCACTATACCACCACCTTCTCAAAGACAAACAAAATTAAAGGCTACCCATTTTTTTCCCAATATCACAAAGGAATGGACTATAAAGAAATTTTTGTTTCCAGAAGGTTGGCAGAACAACTAGACTATGAAAAAGACATGGGGCAGAATCGCCCCAGAAATCGGCAAAGTCTGACATCGAGCGGGGAAGGTGGCATTTGACTCACCAACAGCAATTGTGTTTTTTTCTGCAGTATCATGTGGTACTTTGTTTTAAAAACGCAGAGGCATGGGTTTCACGCCAGATCGCTGGTGGGGCCCACTCCGCCACGCCCCGCCATCATCTCAGGCCTTCGGTAACCCAGGCGCTCACCCACACCCTCCACCAGCGCAGAGACACACACCTCGGTGGGACCTTGTTCTAGGGTAGATTTGGGGTCACAATCTGGTTAGCACATCGCACTGCCTGATCCACAACAGGTGGTGGCAGGGGCTTCTCAGATTTCCGGCACTCAGAGGACTGCTGTAGGCCAGAAATTTGCTGAAACTAGCCAAATGAGGGGTCTCTGAACTCCAGTCTCTGGACTCCAGTCTCTGGAGCTGCAAAGGCAAACTCGGGCACATCAGGAAGTGGATGTCCGCTGTACTCCTCAGATTGCAAGACACGATGGAGGATTCCATCTGCCTTCATTCTGAGGTGATAGCGCTGGCATGCCAATGCACTGAGGTCAACACTGGCAGGATGGCAGCCGTCATGGAGACCTTGGTCCAGGACACTGGTCCTGCACTGCTGCAGGAGCTGCATTCCATCACTGAGGCACTTGCAGGCATCCATCAATGTTAATGCAAGAGGGGGGTGGGGCATCTCGAGCTAACCCCAGCTGCCCCTCCCTCTCAAGGGATCAGCCTTGGGCCCTCAGGCACCCAAAAGGAGGACGATCAGCAAGTGCACACCCCAGGGCCACACACCACCCACCCCCCCCACCCACCACCAGTGACCCCGAGGAGTGTCCGGCCCATCCGAATCCGCTTTTCTTGTGACCCCAGCAGCTGTAGCTCCACAGGCCAAGGAGGGTACCACTGCCACACAGCAGGACCCCAAAAGCAGGCCCGGAGCCCTCCAGGTCTTGACCCTCCAGAGGACGCCCGGCAAGCTAATCACAGACAGGACATAGCAGTCAGGAGGCTGCCTCTGCCTCTGCGTTGGATGTCAGAGGAGCACCAAGACATAGCGGCAGGGTTAGAAAGATCAAGAAGATTTAGTTGTACAAAGCGGGCATGGGTGTTAATCACTTGTACTTAATGCTGATCATTGTAAATACACTCCCAAGTATATCTCCTTCTCTATGGCTCCATGTTATGTTGAGCAGTGTTTGTGTCAATCAGATGTGAAATCTCATTTCCTGCTCAAAACAAAGGCTACAGTCGCAGTCCAGGACCTCTCCCCTGTTCTGGGTGTAACCTTTTGAGCACAGTGATTGTCCAGCTTCAAAGTCATTGTTCAGATCAATGATACCCGCACCTCAATGTGGCTTGTGTTTGCTGCAAGAATCTCGTACCCTAGCGTCACTGGGTTCCGTGATGTTCTCTGTGTGCTCTCAGCAGCTTAGAGACGGGACTGCCACCCCCATCGCAAGGGAACAGATGGTGAAGCCTGCTAAAGGATCAAGTGTCTTAAAGTCCATATGGCTGCTGTTTCTCAGCTGCACCTCGATGATATGAGCCTCTTCACAGAGCATATGTGCGCTGCCCTCAGCCAGACAGTTGTCAGAAGTTCCCAGATGCAATGTGACAATCTCAGGAGTGTCCTCACTGCATCTTGTCATCATCCTCCTAGAATCTTGTGGCAATGAGGGCCTCATGACTATATCTGCCTCGACTGGCCAGTGCAATGGCCTCATCGCCTGCACCCTCGCCTTCCAGGACCTCATCACCCTCATCCCCTTTAACCTCCTCCTCATTGGAGGAGACAGGCAGCTCTTGCATCTCCTCATCATCCAGGCCCTCCCCACTTTGCATTGCCAGGTTGTGTATCACAGCAAACCACGGTGATGTGCGACACCCTCTGGGGAGTGTATGCAGTGCTCCACCAGATCTCTCCGGGCAGAAGAACCTCATTTTAAGGTTGCCAATGGTGTCCTCAACCTAATTCTGGATTGCAGCATGCGCCTTGTTGTACGTTCTCTCACCAGGAGTCTGAGACTGCCACACAGGCGTCATCAGCTGAACACTGAGAGAGTGGAAGCCTTTGCGGTTCACACACTGGACTGCTTGTTGCCAACAAGATTTAAGGGCCACGTGAGTGTAGTCGATGACACCCTGCACCTGTGGGAATCCGGAAACCTCATCAAATCCCAGTGCTCTTGCTTCCTGGCTTGCATGATCCCTGTCGAAATTGACAAAGGTGTGTGCCTTGGCAAAAAGGGAATCCATGAGCTCCTGGATACACTTGTGGGTGGAGGCTTGTGAGAACCCACAAAGGTCCCAGTGGAGCCCTGGAAGGAACCATTGCTGTAGAAATTGAGCGCAGTGATAGCTTTAACTGCCAATGGCAGTGGATGCCCTCCACATCCCCATGGTGCCAAATCTGGCATATGTGCATGACCAGTTCCCTAGATATGTGCTGGCATTGGTGACACCAGTCCTCGCTCGTTTGCAGGTAGCACATGAGCCGTCTGTGGACCCTGGGTCTAGTTAGGCGCCTATGAATGACAGTTCTTTGGGGTTCATACTCTGCATGTGGAGGAAACCCTGTTGCCCCTTGAGGGTTCTGCTCCTCCCTTTGGCAAGCCAGGCACCTCCGTCGCATTCTTCTCCATCTTCTCTCCTGCTTATAAGCAATCAGGCAGACAGCAAGATCACCAGGCTCCATGTTCCTGATGGTCTCCTCACTGCAGTATCAAAGAGAGGGACGCAAGGGTCAGCAATTGTCTCCTAAGGAACACTCTTGGTCAAGTCATCGCCTGCAGCTGCCTCTCAAGGCCCCTTAACACATGCCGGAGAGTCCAGGCCACCACATGGCTGCCCAGTGTTTAATGCGCATGATGGCTCACAATGCCCACACCCAGCACTGCCCCACACCACATGACCAAGTAGCCGCAGCTTCAACCACTCGACTGCATCCTGAACTCTCATCTTAGGCGCAGGCATTGTCCTAACCTGCACTCCAAGGCTTTGCGGTTTGCTTGTGCCATGAGGGTGACTTTTCAATGTCATCTGAAACATAATGCAAGGGACTAGGAGTGCACCCCTCCGTCAGTGTTTAATGGCCACCTTTCCCAACAGGATCCTCAGGCATGCCCAGTTGCACAATGGTTCTGCAGCACTCATTCGAGTTTGCAGTGTGCGCACGAGGAGTTAACAGTAGAGAAGCAATCATTGGCACTGTGAGGAATTGGTGCTGCTTGAGTGGGCACAATTGATTGACTAAGCTGGCTCCATGCATGTCAACTGAGCTCAAGCTAAACGCTCTCAGCTGCGGTGGAGTGCTCATACTTGACATATTTTGCCATTAACCCAGACATTTACTTACCCCACTCCACCCCCACATGTGTTTGTGATCAAACTTCAGTTGGTGCTGCCATGATCCCCCCTCCTTTCCACTGTCGCTCCTGCCCCGAGGCTGCCTTCTTCCCCCTTCCCCCCTTAGCACTGTCACCCTAGCCCCAGCACCACAAGCCAGCCATGAAGAAGCCGCTGTGGAGTCTTGCCTGTGCCCCCCTGAATCCACAGAGCCACTGGGATCATTGTGTGCACTGCACAAAGTTGTGTGCACTCACCTCTGAGTTCCCCTCGAAGTTGAGGCCACCAGGTTCATACCTTTTAAACGCAGTTAGAGATCACACCATCATAAAATCACGCTGACATGGGATTTAAATTTGACGTGGGGGGATGATTCTGGCATGTGGTCACACTAATTAGATGCTAATTTATTACAATCAAGTTGCTGAAGTTCAAACGCAGGCCCATTCCATTTGTTGATCAATCTTTGTATGAAGAACTTCCTGATATCAGTCCTAAATTTATATTTAATTTGTTTGAACCTATTACCTTATTTCCTGCACTTTGAATTTAGTTTCAACTACTTGTGGAGATGTTTTCTATACTATTTACAATGTTGCAAGCTCCAAGATTACCTCAGAAGCATCCTTTTAAATTTGAAGTTTTCTCATAACTTAGACCTAGGAAACAGACTTGTGACTCTTCTCTTAACTGACCCCAATGCTTCAGTCTCTCTCCCTGATGAAACTTAAGGCAAAAAGGTTAAGGATTTATCGAGTGCCCTTAAATATTCTTGTTGGGTTATTAACCTCAAGGTTCTTACAGAGTCAATCAGTAGGGAAAGAAGAATGAATGTGAAAAGGATGGTCTTAGCTGTTAGTTTGGGATAAGCCTCTGAATTAATGGTCTCCCATTTCCTTTATGCACTCTGGTGTCAATTATTTTTTAAATACATTTAGTGCAATTAGGTTTTCCTGCCAAATGTATCTGCTTCAATCAGATATTTGTTGCTCTATTCAACAATCTTAAGTTGTTAGAAGTGTCAGAACTACATACAGGGATACCGAACTATGATTCCTTAGCCCATAATGTATGTAAGTATAAGTTAGATTTTCTTAGAAGCATTTAAGTGAAGCCAAAAGGTTTGACATAATGTTACAGATGCAAATTATGCCCTTGTGCATCCATGGTAAGCTTTCTAAAGGTGGGCTGTAAAGTAATCTGAATGGGGAGAAATACATTATTATATGCATACTTTGCAAATGCATGATATAATTGTGTGAAGTCTTCTTTTGACTAATCTTGTCAGATTCACAAACTTTTTCCATTTTTACACCTTGATGAACACATTATTGCGCTTTGTGTCATCTCCACTCAAGCTTTCATGACTTTTCTTCTGTGACGTAGTGCCCAGCAGTGCCAAATAATCCACAAACAACATGGAAAGCTTCTAGTTACTGACAGATTGTATTAATGGGAGCATGCCATAAATGAGGTTTGACTCTGTAAGAGTCCTCCAGATCAGAGGTGCATAACAGGTGTAAGACTAATGCCAGCATTGCAATGTTTCTGCTATTTCTATGGTGAATTTGGAAAACAATCCCTACGTATGGGCCAATGTAGTCAGAATGAGTAAAAGACAAATTTGATCAATTTATTTTTATCATCACTCCTCTTCCGAAGATGAAGATTTATGCTACAATACACTTCCATAGGAGTTGGCAGCTGCCTGGTGCCACACCCAGCTGGCCATTCCTCATGTATGCACCTACACTGTGAGTACTGGCTAATTACACAAAAATTGTGAAATGCAAAAGGAACCTGAGTCCAATTTTATCTTCAAAAAGCAGTGGTCACTGGACAGGTACAGAAACCAATTAGGGAAGCAAATGGTATGTTAGCCTTTATTGCAAAGATACTTCAGTTCAAAAGTAAGGGAGTGCTGCTACAATTATATAAGGCTTTGGTGAGGTCATGCCTGGAGTACGGTATGGTACAGTTCTGGCACCCTTACCTAAGGAAGAATATACTTGCCTTAGAGGGTGCAATAAAGCTTCAATAAATTGATTCCTGGGATTAAAGGCTGTCCTATGAAGAGAAATTGAATAGAATAGGCCTATAGTCTCTACACTTTAGAAGAACGAGAGGTGATCTCATTGAAACGTATAACATTCCTAGAGGGCTTTATGGGGTAAATGCTGAGAGGCTATATTCATCTTGGCTTGAGACTCAAGAAATAGAGATTATTTCCAGTATAAGGTATTGGTCATTAAGACTGGGAGGAAGAGAAACTTCTTCATCAGAGGATTGTGAATCTTTGGAATTCTCCACCTCTATCATTGAGTATATTGAAAACGAAGATTGAATCAAGGGACAGGGATAGGGTGGGAAAGAGGATTTCATGTAGAAACTTAGAAATGATATAATTGAATGGCAAAGTAAGTTTGAAGGACCCTATGGCCTCCACCTACTTCAATTTCTTATATTTATTATGTTTCTCAGAAGTGGGAAGCAATGTTCCCTCTAAGCTGTATGGCTGCTTAGAGTTCCTTAGCCGGCAGTGCAGAAGTCTGCCCTTTAAGTTAGCACATGTGCATGGCTGTACATGCAAATTAAACAAAATAGCCCACGCATTCAAAATAAGTTAGAGGGTATGCTGACTTTTCCCTGCCTCACCTAAGGGTGCTCTAGATAATTGCAGCTAATAGCTTTATCTAAGGCTGATCCCACTGAAGCTAGCTACAGCACAAATGGGAGATAGAACACTTTTGGCGCATCTGCCTCAGTATCAACATGGCTAGTATAGTTGCCAACTAAACTTTCAGGGAAAATACTTAGATGTTGGATGGACAGCAAAATAATGCCATTTGAATTTTCTGTTTCAATTCAGTCAGGCCAATCCAAGAAACCTCAAATGAATAAAAGGTTGTACAGACTTCAAGGACCTTGCCTTCGTGGTTAATTTCATTCTTGTGGAAATCGATGTTCCAACATTTACATAGTAGATTTTATTGGAAATAAAAGCACCAAGCATGCATCAAGACTCTTATCAGCCTGCTGCTGTTGATAACACATGCAGAGAGGTTGAAACCACAAGTTTTTCCAAGCCATTCATCAGTTACATGCGATAATTGGTTTCTTGGGGATTATTAAGCTTTATTTGTCCATTTTGCTCATAGTATTTCACTAGGCATGTTAATATTTCCTGCAATCAAGAAAAAGTAAGTCTAAGTATGTTTCTCTGAAATGCTATAAATGAGGTTTGACACTTTAAGAGTCCTCTGGATCAGAGTCATGGTCTTACATGTCTTCAATAATAAGTCACAGAATCACAGAATCAGAATCACAGAACCACACAGCGCAGAAGAGGCCCTTCGGCCCATCAAGTCTGCACTGACACATGAGAAACACCTGACCTACCTACCTAATCCCATTTACCAGCACTTGGCCCATAGCCTTGAATGTTATGACGTGCCAAGTGCTCATCCAGGTACTTTTTAAAGGATGTGAGGCACATCCCACCTCCACCACCCTTCCAGGCAGCGCATTCCAGACCGTCACTACCCTCTGGGTAAAAACGTTTTTTCTCACATCCCCCCTAAATCTCCTGCCCCTCACCTTGAACTTATATCCCCTCATGACTGACCCTTCAACTAAGGGGAACAGCTGCTCCCTATCCACCCTGTCCATGCCCCATATAATCTAGTACACCTCGATCAGGTCGCCCCTCAGTCTTCTCTGCTCTAATGAAAACAACCCAAGTCTATCCAACCTCTCTTCATACCTTAAATGTTTCATCCCAGGCAACATCCTGGTGAATCTCCTCTGCAACCCCTCCAGTGCAATCACATCCTTCCTATAATGTGGCGACCAGAACAGCACACAGTACTCCAGTTGTGGCCTCACCAAGGTTCTACACAACTCCAACATGACCTCCCTACTTTTGTAATCTATGCCTCGATTGATAAAGGCAAGTGTCCCATATGCCTTTTAAGTCATGTGAAATTTCAGCCCTTTTTAAAAAAAGAAAATGGAGAAATCCAAAACAGCTTCATTTTCTAATGTAGTAAAGTGGAAACAAGATAAAACACACCAAGAAGTAGAAATTGCTGCATTCTTTTTAACAGAATGTCAAACCATATAATCATACAACGCAGGAAGAGGCCATTTGTCCCATTGTGACTCTCAGCTTTCTGAAGAGCTATCAGTAAGTTCCACTCCCCTCCTCTTACCCCATGCATATTTCCCTTTTTAGGTATAGATCCAATTGCTGTTTGAAAGTATGCATAAGTGCTATGAGAGGGAATTATATAAAATGTTATGCATTTACAGTAAGATCCCATTACCGAGAACACATTGTGTACAAGAGATGAAGTATACCAAAACTTTATTTATTAGGGGTAAATGCAAATTCTGCCTTTTTTAAAAAGAAAACAAAGAAATCAAGGTGAATATCTAAGGCTGCGTTGTATCCTGGTGTTGTATAAAAGTGTAAAGAGGGAACAAGATAAGATACACCAAGGAGCAGACATTGCTACCAAACGTTAAATCCTGAAGACTGAAGGACTGGAAAAGGACTGAAGGGAGGAAGACATTTCATGGTTTTGAGCTGGGATAGAACAAGAGAAGACATCAAAATCATCCATTTCCTGCCCAGCAATCAGTCAAATCTACAGCTGAGAGGATAAATCAGCGACAGGGAACCATATTTAAAGACCTGCGGGAATGCTCACCAGAAACTGGAATGGGAGAATGTCAGACATTGTGACGAAGGGTGGTTGGGGAAAAATCAGCCATTGGGGCTCAAGGGAGGGAGAGGACATTGTGACAAGGGGGAGATCGTACATGAGGGCCGAAGGGAAAGGTAAATGGAGCTTGAACAGGGAAGGTCAGGTAGCGAGAAACCGCAGAGGAGGCTGAAGATTTCCTTAAGGGGCTAATGAAGCACTCTTGCTTCTAAAGAAATACTGGAAAAGGCACCTTGTTGGGGGGAGGGGGAGTGGGGATTGGGGTGCAGCAGCTCCCACTGCTCTTTCACTACCGCTTTCCCAACCTTTGAGAAACCTGTGCGGCAGCATTGAATTTTAATCAGGCTCCCAATTGCACTTGATTTCAATGCAGTAATGAATGAGTTATCTCCATAGGTGGACACACATATTCACGGCTCTAAAAAAGGTGGTGGGCACTTGTGCGGTGTTGGGTATGTGTTCTCCTGTTTGAACACCCCACCCAGCTGACCCTCTTCAGCTTATTGTGAAGGATTAATATTGAGACCATAATTTCTCCAGGCTACAATAAGCAAGTTTGTCTCTCATCCAGCCCTCCACATGCACTGATCCCAGCTTGACTTAATATCAAAGCCTAACTCTGAGGTAAGACCACGGAGCATAAACTCAAATCTAGGTTGCAGAATGCTGTTTTTTATAGAGTATAGAATGAGATAATTGTACAATAGAGAAAGAGGCTATTTGTCTCATCATGTCTGTCCCAGCTCTCTGAAGAGTTACCAATGAATTCTGCTCCTTGCTTTCGCCCCAGAGTCCTACATTTTTCTGTTTTAAGTATAGATTCAATTCCTGCTTGAAAGTTGGCATAAGTACTATGAGAGGAAATTATATTCAATGTTATGTATTTACAATAAGATCCCATTACTTACAATATATTTCATGCAGGAGATGAGGTATACCAAAACTGCATTTGCTCGTGTACGTGATAAATGAATTTGGAAAATGATGCCATTTTTCCTCTACCTGGACTCTCTGCCAAAGCAGTTCATCCATTGATTTCAATAACACATAATTCAATGGCCAAGTTGCTTTAGGAAGCAACTGCTGGTTTTAGGATCTGTATTTCCAACTTTAAATCTCAAGATCAGGCTTCTCCATCTGTTCATTGTCAAAACATATAAATGAATAAGATAAATGCCAAGGGAACAATGCACTGTACTTGAATCTATCTCATAAAATAGCTTCATAAAAAAAACAACCTCCCAAGTGCAACCATTTTCATACATGCCTTATATTCCCATAACACTTATTTCATTTATGGCAGAAAACAAGTGCAATGATGGATCATTCTTTGAAATTTACAGGTGATACGGGAAGAGTTAATAATAGGCTTGTTACTTCACACTGCTGAGGAGGTAGATAAAATCTTGACTTTATACAAAGGAAACATACCCAACTCTACCTTACATATGCCATTGATGCAGATATCCCTGCTGTTTGCAGCCTCAGTGCACGATGTTCCATCAATCACTGCGTCGAGCATCTTCTCAGAGAACTGTCCATCAATGGGCCGGCAGTGCAGTTCACAGGGATTAGCTTAAAGAGTGACAGCAAGTTAGAACACTTTGTTTACAACTCAGCTGAAAGCGTGCATTTAAATTCCTGACCAGAACGTTGGCAAACAGCAAATGACAAGCAGCAGCTAAAATATACATATAATTGATTTCCTGCTCTTGTCAACCACAGCTGTTGTTAATGTTCACTTTTTTTCTTTGTGGTTTTGCTTCTTTAGACTACCTGGTTAAACACCACTCCTTGGCCAACAGGACAGTTAATTAATACACTTTCGATCCTCTGACAGCACCACTGTGTATGAAAACACTTAAAATTAATGATGAAAATTTCTTTTGGACCAAGTGACATCTGTGCCTTAATTCCTTATGTGTACTTGGAATGGTGAGGCTTCATGCTGTAAGCATGAACTCACAGAGATAGGATTTAAACAGTGTGTCCACAATCTCCCACTGTAGATTATGGCAGCAGCCCTGGAGAAATGGCAAAAGTGGCCATTAGGCCATTGTTCTGGAGTTTCCATCAGTTTCCCACAAAGTTACAGTGGGAGGTCAGGCAAGCCCCCACAGCACACAGCAACAACAAAATCTAATTGTCTGTATTTATCTAATAATAGATAAGCATATGTGTCCACCAAGAACTACACAAACACAAAGACTACTTTTCTAAAGGAACCACATGGATTCAATGTCTGGGTTCAAATACCTGTTTCAGCTCAGCTCGTTCTGCGCAGAAATATGTGGGCAGTGTAAAATTTGAAACAGGGCAATTTAAGAAACACAAAATACCATATACTTTCAACTCATGTAAAAGTCAAATTTTGAGATAATTTTTTATGCAAAAAGTTAAGGGGTCAACTTTTACACAGGTAATGTGTTTGAGGGGCCTACTTTCAACTAAAACACACCCACCTGGCACTCTTAACAGCTATCTCTAAAGAATTCCCAAGGTAGTGGAAGATGCGGCACCCACACCAGCCGTTTATTGTCTCTCTCTCTCTCTCTCTCTTTCTCTCTATCCCCCTCGCTGCATGTTTTTATGAAGGAGCTGGCCCCCTTCTCCGCACACCGGGAGAGGAAATGGTGGTATTGGTTGAGCCTGTGGTTTCAATGCTGCTTGGGGGCCAGGGCAAGGAAAGAAAATGGAAAGGCTGCGCTGTTGGAAAATGTCACACTGATGGCTCCCAGCCATAACCTTGGTACAGGGGAATAGCACTGAATCGGCAATCAGAAGGGGCAAATTCTCAGGGCCTGAGCCTTCCTTCCCCTCCCCTCCCCAGGGAGCCCAAGGGCAATAATAAGGGGGTGGTGATGGCATAGTGGTATTGTCACTGGATTAGTAATCTAAAGACCTAGGGTAATGCTCTGGGGACCTAGGTTCAAATCCCACCATGGCTGATAGTAGAATTTGAATTCAATAAAAATGTGGAATTAAAAATCTAATGATGACCATGAAACCATTGTCAATTGTTGTAAAAGCCCACCCGGTTCACTAATGTCCTCTGCTGCCCTTACTGGGTCTGGCCCACATCTGACTCCACACCCACAGCAATATGTTCTGACTCATAAATGCCCTCTGAAGTGTCTTAGCATGCCTCTCAGTTGTATCAAGTTACAAAAAAGGAATAAAACCAGATGGATCACCTGTCATTGACGTAGGCACTAGAAATGACAATGACAATCTCAGCCCTGTCGACCCTGCAAAATCCTCCTTACTAACAGCTGGGGATAGTGCCAAAACTGGGAGAACTTTCTCACAGACTAGTCAAGCTGCTGTGTAGCCAAAGTATTTATATGGCTAGTCCAGTTCAGTTTCTAGTCAATGGTAACCTCCAGGATGTTGACACTGGGGGATTCAGCAATGGTAATGCCATTGATGTCAAGGGGTGATGGTTAGATTCTCTCTTGTTGGAGATGGTCATTGCCTGGCGCTTGTGTGGCGCGAATGTCACTTGTCAGCTCAAGCCTGCATTTGGACATGGACTGTTTCAGTATCTGAGGAGTCGCAAATGGTGCTGAGCACTGTGCAATCATCAGCGAACATCCCCACTTCTGACCTTATGATGGAAGAAAGATCATTGATGAAGCAGCTGAAGATAGTTGGGCAACAGATACTACCCTGAGGAATTCCTGCAGTAATGTCCTGGAACTGACATGATTGACCTCCAATAATCACAACCATCTTCATTTCTGCTAGGTATGACTCCAACCAGTGGAGAATTTTCCCCCTGATTGCCATTGACTCCAGTTTTGCTAGGGGTCCTTGATGCCACACTCGATAAAAATGGTGCCTTGATGTCAAGGGCAGTCACTCTCACCTCACCACAGGAGTTCAGCTCTTTTGTCCATGTTTGAACCAAGGATGTAATGTGGTCAGGAGATGAGTGGCCCTGGAGGAACCCAAACTGAGCTTGATAGCAATGTCGATGACACCTTTCATCACTTTACTGATGGGGCAGTAATTGGCCAGGTTGGATTTTGTCCTGCTTTTTGTGTACAGGACATACCTGGGCAATTTCCCACATTGCCCAGTAGATGCCAATGTTGCAGCTGTACTGGAACAGCTTGGCTAGGGGCATGGCAAGTTCTGGAGTTCAGTACTATTGCCGGGATATTGTCAGGGCCCATAGCCTTTGCACTATTAAGTGCATTCAGCCGTTTCTTGATATCACGTGGAGTGAATCAAATTGGCTTATGGCTGGCATCTGTGATGCTGGGGTCCTCTGGAGGAGTCCAAAATGGATCATCCACCTGGCACTTCTGGCTGAAGATTGTTTCAAATGCTTCAGCCTTATCTTTTGCACTGATGTGCTGGGCTCCTCCATCATTGAGGATGGGGATATTTGTGGAGCCTCCTCTTCCGGTGAGTTGTTGAATTGTCCACACCATTCACAATTGGATGTGGCAGGACTGCAGAGCTTAGATCTGAACAGTTGGTTGTGGAATCGCTTAGTTCTGTCTATCACTTGCTGCTTATGCCTTTTTTCACACACGTAGTGTTGTGTTGTAGCTTCACCAGGTTGACGCCTCATTTTTAGGTATGCCTGGTGCTGCTCCTGGCATGCCCTTCTGCACTCTTCATTGAACCAGGGTTGATCCCCTGGCTTGGTGGTACTAGTAGAGTGGGGAATAAGCTGGGCCATGAGGTTACAGATTGTGGTTGATTATAATTCTGCTGCTGCTGACGGCCCACAGCACCTCATGAAAGCCCAATCTTAAGTTGCTAGATCTGTCTGAAATCTATCTCATTTAGCACGGTGGCCATGCCATACAACACAATGGAGGGTATCCCCATTGTGAAGACGTGACCTTGTCTGCACAAGGACTGGGCGGTGGCCACTCCTACCGATACTGTCATGGACAGATGCATCTGCGGCAGGCAGGTTGGTGTGGATGAGGTCAAGTATGTTTTCTTCCTTGTTCGGTTCCCTCACCACCTGCCGTATATCCAGTCTAGCAGCTATGTCCTTTAGGACTCGGCCAGTTTAGTCTGTAGTGGTGCTACTGAGCCACTCTTGGTGATGGACATTGAAGACCCCACCCAGGGTACATTCTGCGCCCTCGCCACCCTCCGTGCTTCCTCCAAGTGGTGCTCAACATGGTGGAGCACTGATTCGTCAGCTGAGGGAGGGCGGTACACAGTAATCAGCAGGAGGTTTCCTTGCCCACGTTTGACCTGATGCCATGAGGCTTCATTGGGTCCAGAGTCGATGCTGAGGATGCCCAGGGCAATTCCCTCCTGGCTGTGAATCACTGTGCCACCACCTCTGCTGGGTCTGTTCTGCTGGTGGGACAGGACATACCTAGGGATGGTGATGGTGGTGTCTGGGACCTTATCTGTAAGATATGGTTCTGTGAGTATGACTATGTGAGTATGACGCTGTTGCTTGACTGGTCTGTGAGATAGCTTTCCCAATGTTGGCACTAGCCCCCAGATGTTAGTAAGGAGGACTTTGCAGGGTCGACAGGGCTGTGCTTGCCATTTTTGTTTCCAGTGCCTCGGTCGATGCCGGGTGGTCTGTCCAGTTTCATTCATTTTAGGCTTTTTAACGGTTTGATACAACTGAATGGCCTGCTAGGCCATTTCAGAGGGCAGTTAAGATTCAACCACATTGCTGCGGGTCTGGAGTCACATGTCGACCAGGTAAGGACGGCAGATTTCCTTCCCTAAAGGGCATTAGTGAACCAAATGGGTTTTTACGACAATCGACAATGGTTTTGTGGTCACCATTAGACTTTAATTCCAGATTTTTATTTAATTCAAACTTCACAATCTGCCATGATGAGATTCAAACCACAGACCCTGGGTCTCTGGAGCACTCAGCCAGTGAAAATATCACTGTGCTACCACCACCTCAAAAATGTGGCAGATATCCTTCCCTCAAGGACATACTGAACCAGATGGGTCTTTATGACAATCCAGTAGTTGCTTGGTCACCCATTATTGATACTAGCATTTTATTCTGGATTTATTTAACTGAACAAATTTAAATATCCCATCTACTATCGTGAAATTTGAACTCATGTTTTGGGATCATTAATCTAGGCCTCTGGATTACTAGGCATTTATATCATTGAAGAACATCGTGTTACCCTGTTAGTAAGCGCTGGCACTGCCTAATCCCAGGGAATCGACGCAGGTTTGCATGAAGCGGTGCCATGCAAGCACATTTCTCTTGCTTTGACTCCTGCTAATCCATGAAAGTGATCTTTAACACACAGTTCTACTGGATTACCCATTATTAACTCAGCTAACTCAAACAAGGTTAAAAAGTAAGTGGGAAGGGAAGAAAGGTAGTTCAGTATTTAGCAAAGTTGCAGACAATAAACTAAATAACACTTACTGTAAACAGTTAAACATAAAACTGGGTACCTAGGTGAGATACCAAAAACTGCCAGTTCCTGGAAGAACCTTACCCAAATCAGCTAATTCAGAAGAAAATAATTTACACTTAGATGTTGCTTTTTGTGTCATTGCAATTTACAGCCAGCTATGCCTTTTCAAGCATAGGCACTGTTGTAATATAGGCAAACATGGCAACTAATTTGCACACAGCATGACCAGACAAATAGCAGAAAGATAAATGGTCAGATAATCTGTTCTGATGGTGTTGTTTGAGGATTAAATGTTAACTTGGACATCAAGAAACTGCCTGCTCCTCTTTGAAAATTGAACTAGGATCGGATTTTATAATTTTAAAATGGAAAAAATTCATAGAGGAAAATATTCAAACAACTGAATTGGAGGAGGAAGTTCAGTACATTACAAAAAGAAGGTTTTTTAAAGAATGAAGCTGGACATGTAAGACAAAAACATACCTAAAATCAATGAGATTGGAATGAGAAAATTGACCACTAGAAACCCTGCAGGGAGAAACTTAAGTATGGATAAGAAATTGGCTGAAGGGTAGAAAACAATTGATACAGTTTAGAGGGGTAGCATAAGGGGCAGGGTGACATACTGTGTTGGGTCGGCCAGGACTTAGTTTCTAATTTCCCTCATAATAACTTGCATTCAATACAAATTGGTTGACATTATGCCCAACAGCAAATTGGAGTGGCAGTGGGAGGAAATGAAGAGGACACTCAGAAACAGAGTTAAACAAAATATATGAGTGGATTGAGCAATGGTTTATAATAGTCACTTGATAGTACAGAACTTGAGTATTGCTGAAAAATAGACATGTGGACAAAGTTAGTTGTCTTGCATTCATCAAGACACACACAAGAATGCCAAATTTCAAAAGGAGCGGCAATTTATGCCGCATGAGTAAAGGGTGATGATTGGTTGGTAAATTAACTCTGATTGGTTGAGGCATTGCCATGGCAAATGTCCCAGAGAACTATTTCCCCCCATGTTTTTGTTTAATTCAAAAAAGGTACAAGGCCTGGACATGTTCCTTTTGCCTGCAGAGAACAGATCCCCGCATATGAATATATGTACCTTTTAGAAGCGTAAGTGAGCCACATTGTGACCCCATCTGATAATCTTAAATTGGCATGCTAGGTGTGCTAAGAATTAGATTTACAACCAATTTAAGGTTATCAGCCACTAAAGGGAGTGCCATCCAGATTTGGAGACAATACTAAGACAGAAGGCATAGTAAATAATTTTATTTGTTGATCTCACCCCTTATGGCACTGAGCCATAAAGAGCAAAAGGAGTCAGATTCCATCCCAGGCTGTGCCAAGCCAGATGATCCCAGCCAGGGAAGGTGGCAGAAGCACTAGAATTGGCCTCAACCTGCCAGAGTTAAGGATTAGGAAAATCAACCATGTTTCCTAACTTCTGATCATTATCCAGGAGAGGAGCAATGTGAAGAATGTTGGGACCAAAAGAAAGTTTTACACTTCAGACAAAGCTCAGTTCTGGTATCAAAATCTTTATCCTCCAAAGCTAATTTTAAGTTGGACTAGGCTGTGACTGGTTCATAACTTTTCACTTCAAAGTGCAGCTGAATGCATTCATGACCCCACACAATCAGTTATATGATCAAGGAAGCTTGCATAAACCCTCTTGTCCTAATGGAGCACCATAAGTGCTTGCTCCTTGCCAGAGGAGCACTATAGAAATGCAAGTTGTTGTTGAAACAAAGCCTGACCTCAAGATTTAAAAGTGCTTCATTGTTTATGTTTAGAAATGAAGATGTGTGGATGGTTGCAAGAGCACAATCACAGCACTAATCCCATTTGCTGCTAAAATTCAAAGTATATATTTTTATGTAAAACACCATTTTACAAAGTCATTACAAATTGATAGCACGCTGACCGTTTTCAGAGTAGAATACTTTTAGCCAGTTGAGCAACCAAGTGTAACCAATCTTTCCCAACCTTAAGTATTACATAACGCCTCTTAATGTCATTTTATCTTAAACAACATTTACTAAAGAGGGCCAATTTAATGTTAGGGACTGAAGTGTTGCTACAGGGTTAAAACTGTATCAATTATTTTAATTCTAAAGCAACAACTTTCATTACAATGCACCTTTAATAAAGAAAAAGGTCCCATGGCACCTCAGCAAAAAACATTTTCAAGCTAAAAAAACAGGGTGCAGGAGAGGTTTTTTTTATTCTTTGATCGGATGTGAACATCAGTGCCCAGGCCAGCATTTGTTGCACATCCTCAATTGCCCTTGAACTGGGTGGCTTACTAGGTCATTTCAGAGGGCAGTTAAGTGTCAACCACATTGCTGTAGGTCTGGAGTCACGTGTAGACCAGAATAGCTAAGGACAGCAGATACCGTTACCAAAGGACATTAGTAAACCAGATCATTTTTTTACAACAACTGAAGATAGTTTCATGGTCACCATTATTGAGACGAGCAGAGTACTTTAGCGGAGTAGTGGAAACTTATCAGAGCTTCCAAACTGGCAGGACCTAAATCCAGAAGGCCCGGCCCCATTTCCAACAGATCCAATCTTTGCCATTATGGAAAGGGGTCAAGGCATGATTCACACATGAGGGAAAGCCAAACTCAGCATGTCATTTGCACTCAGTGCTGAGTTCAAATAGACCCCATTTTGACTGTTGCAAGGGCCTTAACCCACAGCGTTGGAGCTTGACTACTGAAGGGTAGATAATGCCTGTATAACTTTCATGATGAAAAGGTATTTAAGTGCCCAGCTCTGAAAAAAGGCTTCAGGTGTCAGTGAGAGTTTTTTTAAAGCTCTGTTCCTGCAGTTACAATAGCTGTTTGTTGACATTTCCCTAAGAGCTCTTTGTGAATGATTGGCTGATTTTCAAAAGCTACATTTATTTCAGCAGCGGGGAATTCTGAGTTCACAGTTGACAGTTTAAATAGGCTATTAAAGGAATAGCTGTCTTTGATGTGGGGCATGAATAGAAGTTTGGTTGTTTTTATAAGAGATTAACAACTTGAAAATGAAAAGGTTTGAATGGGCTTTCAAGAATAGAAGTTTGCTTTATATAGTGAAGGCTATAGTGGATTTTTAGAATTATCTTATTCCATCTCAACATGGCTCCTGAGATCTGCCCATGGTGGATATTGGGAGAGTTGGCATGGGTATAAGAGGCCATGTTGGGTGGTGGGCAGTGAGGGGTGTCTCTCTGTAGAGAATGTCTGTCTTACAAGCTCGCTTGAAAATGAAGCAATAAGATGTTTGGAGGAATTATGATGGACTGCTGCCCATGGTAGGCAATTATTCAGAATAATCAGTTTTATTAATTTTTTTTGTAAAAGATTTTCTTGCCACATGGGTGCCACTGGCAAAATGCATTTGGTACCTTCTGGCAATGGCTAGAGAGCTAAAATGTCAAAATATAACTGTGACAAAGTCCCAGCCTTTTAACCAGCCCACCTCAGCACTCAGCCACTTCCATGGCCAGCTTCCAGGGCAGAGAGCTTACCTCTACCCCTGACCCCCCACCTCCTCCAACCCCACCCCTTCCAACCACCCAACCTCCCCACCCCATCACCACCACCACTGCCAAGAGCAAAGATTTGGCCCTTTGGGGGCCTTCTATCAAGGCAGGTTTGGCAAGTTCGAAAATTTTCCAACTCGAGTTACCTGCCTCGGTGGCAAAAATCCAGGTATTTCTTTTCAATGCCAGATTTTTTTCATTGATTTCAAATCCCACATTTCCCCAGACCATTAGCCTGGTTCTCTGAATTGCTACTCCAGTGTCCTTGCCACAACGCCTCCATCTCTGCTTAACTGGGATCTTCATCAAGCTTCCTTTACCCCAAGAGTTAATATTATGACAAAAGTAAAATACTGCAGATGTTGGAAATCTGAGATAGAAACAGAAAATCCTTGAAATAATCAGCAAATTACGTATCAACTCTGCTTCTCTCTCCACGGATGATGCCTGACCTGCTGATTATTTCTAGAATTTTCTTTTTTATAGGGATGTGGTAATGGAAATCAGTACACACTGCAGCAAACGCCATCTATAATTTAGCGAATACACAGTCATGCTGACACTCTGATCTTCCTGCCTAAATTCTTGATATGTGCTCCAGCATTCAAAGCTCTGTGACAAGAGTGAGAATTTGGATAACACATCCCTTAGTCTCAATCAGGTTTGAACTGTTTGGTAAAAAAAATTGATGCAAATGAACCACATACCAATATGTTGTACTGGAACCCAAGAATAGAGTTCATTTTTGTAAAGAACTGTGTCGAACTCGCTGCACTGCATCTGACGGAATGTAGGTGTCTCCTGAAGACATGGCTTGGTATTACAAACACGATATCGTTTGCGTTTTCCAGTACAGTACTTCCCACCAAACTTAGGACTAGACAAAAGAAAAATGACAATAGTAGAACACTGGCATTTACAATAGCAGTTCTTTAGACATTTAAATGTGAAGTCACATTCCACAGCTCTACACTTTGACTGGTAACATATCTTGCTGTCATTGCAGAAAATTATTTGGACTACAAATCATTCTTTAGAGTGGCTAGCAAAGAATTTGAAGACACGCTTGTCAACTTTCTAACTTATATTAACCCATAGGTGAAGCATTCATAACAACTCTCTCCTCATTACAGATTAAGTCTGCATTGCAGAAATGTGTTATCCAGTGATTTTAATGAAGAAAGAATTTGTACTTATATGGCACCTTTAACATCCTCATGATGTTCCGAAGTGTTTCACAGCCAAAGAAATACTCTGTCTGAACTAGAGACTCTGTTGTAATGTAAATAGTTAACAGCTGCCAGTTTGCATACTAAACAGCAATGACATGAATAAGTAAATTATCTGTTTTGCTGGTCCTGGTTGAGGGACAAATGGGATACTCCTATCTATTTTTCAGGGTTTATATTCAGCTGAACAACAAAGAGGTTCTCAGTTTTTTTTTAATTCATTCATGGTGTGTGGGCATTGCTGACAAATTGTCCATCCCTAATTTCCCTTCAGAAGGTGGTGGGTGAGCCGTCTTCTTGAATTGCTAAAGTCCATGTGAGGAATATGCTAGGCCATGAGGTTACAAATTGTGATGGAATACAATTCTGCTGCTGCTCCAAGGCCACTCTGTCCTGGCTGTACTATCACTGTGCTGCAACCTATAGTGGATCTGTCCAGTTAGTGGGGGATGATGGAGGAGGCTAGGACATTGGTTGTAAGGTAGGATTCGGTGAGTATGACTATGTCAAGCTGTTGCTTGAATAGTCTGTGAGTCAGCTCTCCCAATTTTGACAAAAGTCCCCATATGTAACTAATAAGGGCTTACAGGGATAGCTGGACTACTGGACTTTGTCTTGTTTGGTGCCAAGGTTGATGTTGGGTTATCTATCCAGTTTTATTCTTGTTAGAATTTTTGGTAGTTTTTTGATTGAATTGAGCAGCTGACAACGTTATTTCAACCACATTGCAATGGGCCTGGAGTCACATATAGACCAGAGCAGGTAAAGGTAGCAGATTCCCTTCCCTGAAAGACAGTGGTGAACCAGATGGGCTTTACAACATTCTGGTATTATATGATCACTATTCCTGATACTAACTTCTCAATTCCAGATTTATTTAATGAACTGAATTTAAATTCACCAGCTGCTGTGGTGGGATTTGAACTAATCTCTCTCAATCATAATCTCTGGATTACTAGTTCAGTAACACAATAACTATGCTACTGAAAGAAAAACAGAAAATGCTGGAAAAACTCAGCAGGTCTGGCAGCATCTGTGGAGACAAAAGCAGAGTTGATGTTTCGAGTCCGTATGACCCTTCTTCAGAGTTATGCTACTGTGCCTGATAGTTGAATACCTCATTCAAAAGACTCCCTCAATGCTAAGTGTGTTTCTAGATTTAAGTGCTCAAATACTTGACTTGTACCTGAACCCACAATCGCCACTACCTCATTGGTAATCATGCCAAGTAATAAGTTGTAATCATTGAACCAAGTAGACCCTCTAATAATTCATCTTCATTTAGGGTACTGTCAAAATGATTGTCCGTCAGTGCCAGACAGGTAAGATATAGCTCACATTTTTTAGAGTACTTCGGAGTTAAAAACTCCCTATACTGATCCCACAGTTTGAGCAAAGAGCCACACTTGAGATGAGGGAGACAAAGAGGGAGGATGGAAGAACTTGCATTTGTATAGCACCTTTCATAACCTCAGGGCATTCTAAGATGCTTTACATCCAGTGAAGTATTTTTGATGTGCCTTCAGTGTTGTAACAGAGGAAGGAAAGAAGGAATTAACTTGCAATTCAGACTCGCACTGCTTCAAAAATGAGCTTCCTGCTGGGATCACCAGATCAAAGAATTTATGCTTACACCTCTGATCCGAATTAATGGTATGTAACATTAGCAACATAGGGAGACTCATTCTTAAAACTATTACACTGGTTAATGAAATGCTGTTTGTAAAATTGCAATGAAATCATAATCTCCTTCAGAGCTACATCTATCAAAAGACAGTTGTTAACTAACCAACATTAGCTTTTAAAATGTTAAAAACATTTCTCTACACAATGTCATCATTGATTTTTAAGACTCTATGTATCCATGAATATTTATTGAAAATGAACAAATCTCCTGTGATGTTGGTCACAATGTTGGAGAGGGCAATTCAACATATCAAAAATTCTGCAGTGCAATATTATCATTATAAATATGTACAATTATAACTATGCTTGCTGATCCCCTACAGTGTTGCTCATGGTGAGTTACACTATCTGCTATTTTTGCTTTTGCAACATCCAAAGTACTAACTGCATGAGTGAGTTACAATGATTTAATAAATCAAATTGTGTTTTATTACAGATAACTGTGGATGTGTTCATAATATCTTCACAGATTAGAATTCTATTAAATTTACATTGAATCACGGTGTAACATTTAATCTTCATCTTCATCTTCAGCTAGGGCCAGGGACAAGGAGAGCGCAGTTGCTAGCTTGCTGCAGGGTGAGGTTGCATACGAGATCTGCTGCTGAGGACTCTGATAAGGAATTTGAGGGAACAATCTACAAAAGAATGCTGATGGGAATGCACTATGAAATATTTGGTGCATTAGAAGCCTTTCAGAAAGCTTGCTGTCAATGTCAAGGAGCATGGAGGAGTCCAACAATAACTTGGTACAAGGTTTTGCTCAGGGTTTAGAGCCCATACTTTACAATGTGGAAATGATGACCAAATCCATCCAGCCTTTTGGACCCAACCATGACGCAGCATCTGATGGCTGATGCCTCGGCTTCCATGCAGCAGAAGCAAAAGCTGTCTGAGATGCTAAAATGAAGTCATGCTGGATCAGCTTGCTGACATGCTCTCATACTGCTCTCATGCAAGCTGTCAGACTATTTTCATGCAACTTCAGCTTGCTGCCATACAAACGCAGAGTCTGGCGATCATAGCTGCAGATACCAACCTTCAAAGGGGTTTACAGTGTTGCACAGTGGTCCAACAATCTGTCCTCCAATAGATTACTAGGGTTGCTATGGCACTAACCAGTGGGAGTGGCAATGGGTCTGATGGAGTACAAACCTGCTACCGTCTCTCAGGCTAGCAGCATTCATCTTCCAACTCGTATGGTTTCGCCAGTGCCCTTGCTGTTGCCTGTCAGCCAGCCTATGTTAATTGTCTATTAATTGTGTTTGCAATTATATACAGGTGGTGGGCATGAACTGGGAATTCACTTGAGCTCTGACAAACAGGATCAGATTGAAATTGTGGTGGTTTGGTTGGGAGATGCATGTTTTTAATGTGTATCTATCTAAACAAAAGCCTGTAAAAATGTGTAAAGATTGGCTCCAGTTCTATTCTGCACCACCAGACTTTCTGGAATTTAGCATCATAACTAAAATCCTATCTGATCAATGGTAACCCCCCAGGATGTTGATAGTGGGGGATTCAGTGATGGTAATGCCATTGACTTTCAAGGGGAGATGGTTAGATCCTCTGTTGTTGGAGATAGCCATTGCCTGGCATTTGTGTGGCGCAAATGTTACTTGCCACTTATCAGCACAAACGTGAATGTTGTCGAGGTCTTGTTGCATATGGGCACAGACTGCTTCAGTATCTGACGAGTCGTGTGATTGCATTATGGGTAGCAGTCACCACCCCCCACCTTCCGCCCGCCTGGGTGACACCGCTAGGCAACGAAAGGTTGCTAGCCTCTGACTGGCTAGCAGCTGTCGGCAGGTGAAATATCTGCTCCCAGGGAATTCTGTCCATCACCCAGTTAAGTGCCTCCTCGGCACTTAATGCAGTGGGCCTTCCTGAAAAGAGATGACCCGGGGCTCTCGCAAGACACACACGTTATAAACTTCTGCCCATTGTTCTGTGCTGAGGTTCAGGTAGGAGAATTGCTCACTGAACATCATGGGTGGGTATAGCCTCTTGCTGTGAGTCCTTCTCCCCCTCCTCTTCCCCCTTCTTCCTGCAGATTGTCCCGTTCTGCTCATTCTCCCTGTAGTCCAAGGGGGATGCAAACTACTGCAGAGCAAGTGGCTGTGCAGAATCCTTGAAGTCAGGACAAATCCTTTCAGCTTGTGCCACATCACCCCCTGCAGACTATAGCAGCTTCAAACAACTCTAGAAATTATAAAACACTTCTACAATCACAGCAAGAATCAACAGGAATCAATCAGCATCTTGTGGCAGTGTGTACAATCTAAAAATGCCATTGCAGCTACTTACTAAGGCGTCTGAGACAGCACTTTACAAACTGTGACCTATATTTTTCAAGAAACAAGGGCAGTTGGCCCACGGAAACATCAGGGGGAATTTTATGGTCTCTTTTTTGTTTGCTGGCAGGGGGGCATGCATGCACCCCGCTGCCTTCCTGCTTCTGTCAAAATTAAGTCTAAGGAGCGAAGACCCCTGGTCAGACTTCCTGCCCTACCATTAATTGAGGCCCTTTCGTGCCAATTACTGACTGCTTAAGGGCCTCATCTCACCGCCGCTGGCATTAACTCTTATTCAAAGGCACTCAGTGCCTGATTGAGGTACACGGCATTGGGGTAGCGTTGGCGGAGGATGAGGGGAGGGTTGCAGCCCAGACCCACCCCCTGACATTGCTGCTGACCCCGGTACAAGCCCCTTCCATGTGACCTCCACCCTGTGAAACCCCTCCCACCTGGACTTAGGCCTGGGTCATTCCTCGATCCTGGACTGCTGGTGGCTGTTGCTCCTACAGCAGCCTCCGCCTCCCTGGTGACGCTGGTGAATAAAAGAGCTGCCAACCTCTAATTCGTTGGCAGCTCTCAGAGGGCAGAATTTCCGCCCCTCTGGTACTTGATCCTATGGAAGGCCTGCCAGTGGCCACTTAAGTCCCTGGGAGGCACTTAATATCGGTGGGCCTTCCCGGAGTAAACACCGGGAGTCTCTTGTTGGCTCTGGGGCCAACACGAGAGACCCCCGACATCTACATGAAATGCCCCCTCGCCATCACCTGCAAGTTCCCCTCCGAGCTGCACACCATTTTGACTTGGAACCTTATTGCTGTTCCTTCATTATTGCTGAGTCAAAATCCTGGAATTCCCTCTCCAACAGTGCTGTGGGTATAACTACACTACACAGGCTGAAGAGTTTCAAGAAGGCGGCTCATCACCTCTTTCTCAAAGGGAAATTAGGGATAGGCATCACCAACATCCCATGCATATAAAACAGTCAGCAACTAACCTAAAAGTCGTTCATGATCCCTTTAAGTAGCACTGGTGGAGGATCCTTCCTGTTTCTGTATGCATATTCAGTGATACAAGGCTGAGAAAGGGCGTTGGTTGGAGTGTTGTGGTCCAAAATGGCACCACTGGTGTCAAATCATTGTTATATGCTGACTGACATCATGATCTGCCTACCCTGTAAAGTTCTGGAGGGTGCTCCCTGTGCGGTTGCTACTGCCCTCATCAAAAAGACATTGGGTGGGATCTTCCACACCCGCCCGCCGCTGCGATCTTCCGGTCCCGCCGCGAGTCAATGGACTTCTGGCTGGGACACCGCCTCGCCCGCGGTGGGTCCCACCCGTGACGAGGCTGGAAAATCCTGGCCCTTGTTCACATCAGGAACCACTGATCCATTTTGCTGGCAAAATTGTGCTCCTGGCACCGAAAAAGTGAACATTAAGGAGCCAAATATTGTGGGCAATGTCTTTTCCCAATAGCTCATTGGGGTCAGGGCGGGAGACCAATAAGTTTTACAGTTAAAGCTTGTTTTGATATTTTATTTTCAGCTGTTACATGATTCAGCCCCTGGTGGCTGCTGCAAGTCCATGATCGATTCCACCCACTCTCCTGAACCCCCCCATCCCAGCACCTATCTAACAAAGAGGCATCCAACACAAATTCATCCTTGTTAAACTGGCAAATCTGCTCCTGGTCACCCAAGTGGCATCTGCCGCTCAATGGAAACATGCAGATGAGGCCTGAAGCCCAATTTCTGGTGAGCCTTGGGCCTCTGGCTTCTAGGGCCCATTCCCAGCTGGCCATCTATTTCAGGCCAAGAAATAGGCTAAAATGAATTTACATCCTATTGTATTTTTTTAATGACATTAAATTTGTTTTTTCCAAAATTGGTCGAGTGAAACATTTGAGATAATATTCAACGTTAGTACTTTGGTCACCCAATTAATTATGCCACATACTCACACTGGATTGCTGCAATGCCTCTCTGCTGCTTGAACTCCTGCTCCACATGTGCGTGTACAATGTGACCAGGAACTCCAGGTGTTCCATCCTCCACTCACAGCTTCTGGGCGATTCCCAACTGTCACACACTCACCGTTAAAACACCACTGAAACATAAAATGATTTGCCTTGTTACAAGAAGGACATGCAAATGACTATACTACATTAAGTCATAGAACTGGAGAGTGCACTGAATTAGATACTGACCATGTATTCTAGAAAATTCTAAAAATGGGTATGAATCTAGTCCAGACATGAGTGAGTAGATTTTGACATAGATGACAATGAATTGGCAGTCTCCAATGGAAATAAAAATTGGGAAAGATATAAAATAGACTAATGATTCACTATCATCTATCTTACCATCTTATCCCTGTTTTACACCATCGCACAAAGTCAAGATCTCACTATGAGAGTGAAAGTTTCCAAGATGAAATGATTTTATATCTGACATAAACTGCGAACAGGTTGTTGTTAAATTCAAATGATAGAAAAGGAACAGATGTTGGAATGTCAGCTGCTAGAGACATCTTTAAACAGAGTTTTCCTCGAAATATATTGCCTGTGATGTTTTTGTGGTTGTGTGTATGCCTGTGTGACAGTATTTGTGAAGGGATACAAGACAGAAAAGTAGATGATGTAAGTCCTGTTGTTTTTAATATTTCTCTGTTCTCTCCAAGCTTTTGTATGGAAGTGTGCTCAGAGTTGTCTCCTCTGACTGAGTCAATAACTCTAAATAGGTCATGGGCAATCAATCTGCATTTAGACTGGGAAAATCAGATGGGCAAAGGTAGCCCAGATGAGGAATTCAGAGAATGTTTTCAGGATATTTCTTGGCACCAACCAGACAGCAGGTTATACGAGACTTGATATTGTGCAATGGGATAGGATTAATGAATAACCTCATAAAGTGATCATATGATTGAATTTTACATTCAGTTTGAGGGAGAGAAGAGTGGATCCAAGAATAGTATTTTGAACTTCAATAAGGACATTTATGAGGGCATAAAAGCACAGTTAGCTAAAGTGAACTGGCAAACTAGGTTAAGGGATAGGTCAATAATGATGCAATGGCAGACATTTAAGGGAGTATTTCAGAATATACAGTATAGATACATTTCAAAAGAAAGAAAAATTCCAAGGGGAGGACCTGCCATTCGTGGTTAAATAAAATAAAACTAAAATAGTACCAAATTTGAAGAATATGATTGAATTTAGCATTCATTTTGAGGGAGAAATGAGTGCGTCCAAGACTAGTATTTTAAACTTAAATAAGGGCAATTATAAGGGCATGAAAGCAGAGCTAGCTAAAGTAAACTGGCAAATGAGGCCAAGGGATATGTCAACAGAGGTTCAATGGCAGATATTTAAAGAGATATTTCAGAATACACAGAATAAATACATTCCAAAGAGAAAGAAAAATTCCAAGGGCTGGGCCCACCACCCATGGCTAAAAAAGTTAACAACAGCATCAAGCTTAAAGAAAAAACATATAATTACGCAAAGAAGGATGGCAGGTCAGAAGATTGGAAAGAATATAAACAACAGCAAAAAATGACAAAAAGATTAATAAAGAGGGAAAAATTAGAGTATGAGAGAAAGCTAGATAGTAACATAAAGATGCATAGTAAGAGTTTCTATAGATATTTAAACAAGAAAAGAGTTAACAAAGTGTGCATTGGTCCTATGGGGAGTGCATCTGGGGAATTGATAATGGAAAGTACAGAGATGGCAGATGAATTAAACAGGTATTTTGCTTTGACCTTCACTATAGAGGAAACAATTAGCATCCCGGAAATAGCTGTAAATCAGGAAATGGAAGCGAGGGAGGAACTCGGGAAAATTACAATCAACAGGGAAGTGTTATTGTTGGGGCTGTGGGATGACAAATTCCCAGGTCCAGATGGACCTCACCCTAAGGTCCTGAAAGAAGTGGCTAGTGAGATAGTTGATGCACTGTTTTTAATTTTCCAAAATTCCCTAGATTCGGGGAAGGTTTCATTAGATTGGAAAATAGCAAATATAACTCCTTTATTCAAAAAGGGAGACAGAAAGCAGGAATCTATAGGCCCGTTAGCCTAACATCTAGGGAAAATGTTAGAAGCTATTATTAAAAATGTTATGGCAGGGTACGCAGAAAAATTCAAGGCAATCAGGCAGAGTCAACATGGTTTTGTAAAAGGAAAATCATCTTTAACCAATTTATTGGAGTTCTTTGAAGGAGTCACATGTGCTGTGGAAAAAGGGGAACCAGTGGATGTACTGTACTTAGATTTCCAGAAGGCATTTTATAAAGTGCCATATCAAAGGTTTTTGCAGAAAATAAAAGCTCATGGTGTAGGGGGTAACATTTGGCATTCATAGAATATTGGCTAGCCCACAGGAAGCAGAAAGTTGGCATAAATGGGTCTTTTTCTGGTTGACAGGATGTGACGAGTGGTGTGCCGCAGGAATCATTGCTGGGGCCTCAACAATGACTTGGATGAAGGGGCCAAAGGAATGGTTGCTAAATTTGCTGACGACACAAAGTTAGGAAAGTAAATTATGAAGAGGATGTAAGGAGGCTACAAAGTGACATAGATAGGTTAACTGAGTGGGCAAAGATCTGCCAAATTGAGTATATTGTGGGAAAATGTGAAATTGTCCATTTTGGCAGGAAGAATAAAAAAACAGGCTTATTATCTAAATGGTGAGAGACTGCAGAGCTCTGAGATTCAGAGGTATCCTAGTATGTGAATCACACAAGGTTAGTATGTAGGTACAGCAGGTAATTAGGAAATCTAATAGGATGCTATAATTTATTGTGAGGGGAATTGAGTACTAAAGTAGGGAGGTTATGCTTCAGTGGTACAGGACATTGGTAAGACCACATCTGGAGTATTGTGTACAGTACTGGTCTCCTTATTTAAAGATGTAAATGCATTAGAAGTAGTTCAGAGAAGGTTTCCTAGACTAACACCAGGAATAGGTGGGTTGTCTTATGAGGAAAGGCTGGACAGGGTATGCTCGTATCTACTGGAATTTAGAAGAGTAAGAAGTGACTTAATTGAAACTTGAGGGATCTTGACAGGGTGGATGTGGAGAGGATGTTTCCTCTTGTGGAAGAATCTGGAACTAGGGGTCACCGTTTAAAAATAGGAGGTTGCTCATTGCGGGGTTGAGGCAACAGTCAAATCAGCCGTGATCTTATGGCAGAGCAGGCTCAAGGGGCCGAGTGGCCTACTCCTGCTTCTAATTTGTATTTTCGTATGTACTTAAAGCAGGATAAAATGTGAGGGGTTAAGATGAGTTTACAAGGGCTGGAACTCTAAAGCACAATTCTGATCAAGGTAAGCTGCAAATGGAAAGTGGGAACTAAAAGCTGGAAAAAAAGCAGGTATCTAAACCAGTTGGATATATGTTTTAAAGCATTTCTAAGATAGGGTTAGGAAAGATTGGATAAGTAGGCATATAGTGAAAAATTAAATTATAAAGTAAAATATACTAAAAATGAGAGAATAGGGTAAGAGAGAATTACAAGGGAAAAAGAAATGGAACGGTGATCAGAGGAAAAGCATTTTAATTTTAAGTTAAATTATGTTTTCAGTACTTATTGCAGTAATTTTGGGTTAATACAGCAGTAATATCCGTTTCAGGCATTTGGTAATTTCACTATCATGATCTGTAAGCTGAAAACACGGAGGTAGTAGGCCGAGGGAGACAGGAGATTCCCTGGACCCATCCACAGTCTAAGGGTCTGTGTACAGAAATTTATTTTATTTTAAATCAAATTGAGTGATTGTTTCAGCAACTGAATGTTTGGTCTGTGACATTTCATTACATTACAGTGAATTTCAGAATCAATATAAGGGGTAAGAACAAAGAGATTCTTCCAGTGGATCCAGATGTAATAAATTTCTTTCTAAGAGTGAGCTGAGGGCAAATTAAATTTTATGGGACTGTCACTTTGACAGTAACCTTAAGCTTATTCTAACCTCATCCCAAGTTGAGTTGAGAGTGACGTCAAGGCAGAATTTGACCACATGTGGCATCAAAGAGCGTCAGTAAAATTGAAACCATTGGGAATCAGGGGAAAAATTCTCCACTTGTTGATATCCAGCACAAAGGAAGGTGGTTGTGGTTGTTGGAGGCCAATCATCTCAATCTGAGGACATCACTGCAGGAGTTCCTCAGGATTGTGTCCTAGGCCCAACCATCTTCAGCTGCTTCATCATTGACCTTCTCTCCATCGTAAGATCAGAAGTGGGGTATTCACAGATGAATGCACAGTGCTCAATTTCATTTGCAACTCCTCAAATAATGAAGCAGTCTGTACCCAAATGTGGCAAGGCCTGGGCAACAATCGTGCTTGGGCTGACAAGTGGCAAGTAACATTCAGGACACACAAGGGCCAGGCAATGACCATCTTCAAAAAGAGAGGGTGGGATTTTCAGTGCCCTCTGGCATCAGGCGTGCTCAGCGGAGTAAGCGGATAAGATGGCAAGAGTACCAAAAATCGGTTTCACGACAGCATGAAACCAGTTTGCAATCGTCCGCTTAGCCTGTCGATGGCGGGCCGTGTTTCCCACCGTTGGACGTCAGGAACATCATTGTAATACATTTCCATATCATTATAAACCCAGCCCGCCGGAATTGTTTCACCAGCCGCCCTGCCCCCACTGGGTCGTCTGCTCACATTGGCATGTATCACAACACCGTCTATCAGGCGTGCACTTGGTGGGCTGCACTTTGAGGGGAATTCGGAAGTAAGTGCACAGTAACGTTGCACATCACTCACGATGGTCACCTGTTGGACTTCAAGGTTGAGGCAACTTGGGGGGGGATGGCAGGGCTGCCCTGAAGCTGAGAAGACTTGGGGTAGGGTGGAGTAAAGGCTGCCCTGCGGGTGAATTTAGCGCACAAGCACATGTGGATTTGGAGGGGGGGGGGAAGCTGCCACTCATTAGGGAAACCTTGTATAAAGCGACCATTCCTTTGCAACTGAAACAGTTCAGGCACAGCCACATTGGCATGCATGGAGTCAGGCCTCTAGCTTATCTGCCCACTCAAGCAACGCAGTGGCATCAAAATGCCACCAAGCACTCCAGCGCTTTTCATCCCTTGGACACGGACTGCAAGCTAATGAGTGTTTTAGTGGACTGCAGAACAGTTGGACAACTGAGTACGTTGTGCAATCTCCTTGCTAAAGCTGGCCATGGTGCAGTCACTGGTGGAGGCGCTTACAGCCCCTTGCAATGTCAGCATTCCAGCTTGGACCAGTCTCTCCCATAGTTCAAGCTAACCAAGGTTCACAGCCTTGCAGTGCAGGTTAGGAGAATGCCTGCATCTGAGCTGAGAGCACAGCAGGAAGTCCAATGTGTGGAGTGGGGTGGAGGGGGGGGTGGGGTTTCGGGCAGCCATGCAGGGCACTAAACTCTGGCTATCCAAGTGGTGGCCAGCGCTCTCCGAGATGCTTAAAGGGACATTCAGACATAAGCAAGAGAGGTTCTTAGAACACCCAAGCTAACCCACGCGTCTCTCTCTATCATCCTGCAGGAAGGGTACATCAGGATCATGGAGCCTGGTGAACTAGCTGTACACCTTGTGGCGTACAAAGAACGAGGATGTTGGAGAAGAGGATGATGGAGGCGCCTATCTATGCAGAAAGGGGCAGCACCCTCAGTAAGAAGGGGCAGCTCCTGCACACGTCGGCGAAGTGCCACAGCGAGCTGCCGCTTGTCAGCGTCTAGCTGGGCCCAGAGTCTATAGACGCCACCTTTCATTCCTCCAGATGAATAAGAACCAGTGTTTCCAAAGACTGCGCATGTCTAGGGAACTGGTCGGACACATCTGCCAGCTGCTGCAGGATTTGGCACCGTGGGGACATGGAGGGTATCCATTGCCAGTGGCTGTGAAAGTGACTGTGGCACATAATTTGTACGCCAGTGGCTCCTTTCAGGGCTCCACAGGTGACTTCTATGGGATATCTCAAGCCTCCACCCACAAAATGCATCTGGGAGGTCACGGACGCAATCTTTGTGAAGGCACACAACTTTGTGCATTTCGCCCAGGACCAGGATAAGTAGGATGCAAGAGTGATTGGATTTGCCCAGATCTCCGGTTTCCCACAGGTGCAGGGTGCCATAGACTGCACTCATCGTGGCGCTCAGATCTCCGTCACAAAAAGCAGTCAACGGTGTCAACTGCAAGGGCTTCCATTCACTGAATGTTTAGCTGGTGTGCGACCCCCAAAAGCGCATCCTGTGGGACTATGCAGGGTTTCGAGGGAGTGTCCACAATTCCTACATTCTCAGTTGGCCACAGATCCCTGACGTCTTCCAGGGTCCACAGAGACTGCAGGGATGGCTCCTCGAGGACAAGGGCTACCTGCAGAGGTCATGGCTGATAACACCCGTGCGGTGGCCTCAGACTGCAGCAGAGTGAAGGTATAACAAGACTCATGCTGCAGCTCACAACTTGGTGGAGCAAGCCATTGGGATGCTGAAAATGAGGTTCCAGTGCCTGGACTGGTCTGCTGGAGCCCTGCAATATTGTCCACAGAGGGTGTCACGCATCATTGTCGCCTGCTGCACCCTTTATGACCTGGCACTGCAACTGGGAGAGGAGCTGGTTGAGAAGGTGCTAGAGGTCTCCTCCACTGAGCAGGACGATGACATCATTGACAATGATGGCGATGAGCCCCTTGCACTGGCTAGATGATGCAGGTGGGCTTGGGAGACCCTCACAGTTGCTAGATTTTTGGAGGAGACACCATTGATCCTCACGTTGCATCGATGAATGTTTGACTCCAGTCCGGCTTATGGCAGTGCGCATACCCTCTGTAATAATGCTCCTGTCATGGAGGTGCAGCGGAGGACCTAATAGTCGCTCGATCACAGGGGGATGATGACGACATGCAGTGAGGACACTTCACATAGCCTCTGAGAATGCCTGACTCCTGCCTGGCCGAGGGCAGCTCGCTTGCGCTCTGTGATCAGGGTCATAAAATGGAAATGCAGCCATGAAACCTTAAAGGCACCTGATCCTTTGTCTGCCTTCAGCATCTGACCCCTTCAGGGGCACAGCGTCACTGGTCACAGATGCTGATGAGATGGGGCCCACCCCACCCTAAAGGTGCTGAGAGCACATGGAGAGAATGACAGAACTCTGTGATGCCTGCTCACGACATTCTGGCTGCAACGACAAGCATCATTGATGTGCAGGCATCAGTAATGTTTCCAGGGAGTGTGAGGCCGGACCATCATTCTGGTCTGAAGGTTGCATAAAGTACAGAGAAGAGGCCCTGGACTGAGACACTTGCCTTTATCTTGTGCAGAAAGACTTCACATCTGAGTGACATGAACACTGCTCATCAGAACAAGGAGCCATAGGCAGGGGAGTGAACATTATGTACAAATTATTAACATCCATGCCTAAGGTATGCAATTACATCGTCTTAACCCCCCTTTAAGGGGCTGCTTTTACTTTGTCCCTGATTTTGTTAATTTAGTTTAATTGTTTTGACTCAAAAGAGTTACATCTTCTTAACCTTCCTAACCCTGCCGCTACGTCTTGTTGTTCCCCAGACATCCACAGTGGAGGTGGAGGGAGCCTGCTGACTGCTACACCCTGTCTGAGATGACCTTGGCGGGCGTCCTCTGGAGGGCTGTGACCTGGAGGGCCCCACCTGGCTTTCAGGGTCCTGTTGTGAGCCAGTGGCACCCCCCTCAGCCTGAGAAGCTACAGCTGCTGGGGTCGCAGGAAGATGGGATTCAGATGGGCCGGACACTCCTGGAGTCACCTGAGTGGATGGCCCCGGGGTGTGCACCTGCCGATCCTCCTTCCTATGGGTGCCCAAGGGGAAGCAGGAGTGGGATTGAGCTGTCCTGCACCCCTCTTGTGTACACACTGTTGGAGGCCAACTATGGCATCAGCAATGGAGTTCAGCCTGCGCTGCAGTGCTGGAGCAATGTCCTAAACCAAGGTCTCCATGGCGGCCGCCATTCAACCAGTATTGACCTCGATGTCAGCGCTATCACCTCAGCCTGAATGCAGACAGACTTCTCCATCGTGCCTTGCAATCTGAGGAGTGCAGCTGACATCCCTTCCCGATGTTCCTGAGTTTGCCTTTGCAGTTCCAGCAAGTGTGACATGACCAAGTCCAGAGGCTCACATCTGACTCGGACTCAGCAAATTTCTGGCCTCCAGCAATCCTCTGAGTGCCAAATGCCTGGGAAGTCTCTGCCTCCTCCTTTGTGGACCAGACAGTGCGATGTGCTCACCGGCTTGTGATCTCAAGGCTAATCTAAAGCTAGGTCCCATAGAAGTGTGTGTCTCTGCACTGGTGGAGGGTGTGGGTGAGTGCTGTGATGGGTCTTCAAGGAGGGTACTTTCAGATTCCTCTTCAGAGGTTTCTTCAGGGCTTGATTGGAGGCCCTGGGTTGTGGACTCTGTTGGCAGTTTGGCAGATGTTCCTGCGAAAGCAAGGGGAGATAATTAGTTCATGGCAGTGGCCTGTGGAACAGGACACATCACTCACAGCCTGGTTGTCTGATGGATGTTGCACTGCTGGATCCTCCCTTGGTAGACCAGCGCTAACCTCACCATCAGTACAGGAATGGTCCAGATCCACACCAGCCAGCTGGATGGCCCTGTTTTCAAAGTCCGTGATGAACTTAATTTCAGGCGTTCCTCCACCAGTCTATGACCTCTCCTTCTTGTTGTGTGCCAGCTTGTACACTGAATAGAGATGGAGAGAGTTTAAGCAGGATGTCTGCCAGGCCAGGTGATAAATATGCCTGGCATGTGTGGATGGTGAGTGGTCCCATGGATGGGATGAGGACAATGATGGTGAGTGTGAGAGAGTGAATGGCGATGTCCCATGAACCGGCAGTGAGTGGATGTGTGATGGGTTTATCAATGTGTGAGTTGATAGTGATGAGAAGAGTGACTTACCCTGGCAGAACGAGGAGATCATTCATCCTCTTGCAACACTGGATGGCTGTTGTCTTTTGCAGGGCATTAGCGCTGACCACCGCCAACGCTGCAGATGTTCTGCCTTACTACAATTGATAGTTTTCATTTTGTGGATATTTTTCTGAATATAATGAGTAAATACAGCTCTGCTGTAATCCTTCCCACCCCCGACCCCTCCAGTCAAGCAGCCTAGGCAACTCTGCTATAATGCACATGCTTGTTGGTGATAAGTAAGGTAGTTTAATTCAGAGCTCCCCTCCCTCCCATCAAAAATGGCCAATTGAGCAAAGAACCAGAGAGTGACAGGTTACTGTGAGATTTTACCTGAGCATCGCTTAATGCCTCTTAGAGAGCAGGGAGTAAGTATGGTTGAGGGGGGTCAGTTTTTTTTCTTGTATATTGAATTTTGCTCTTGTATGTTGTTTTTGACTGAAAACTTATCACTTATTATCATTCTGTTACTGCACTGCCAAACATCTGGGGACTTGAACCTCCACATAGGTTCATGCACAACTCATCCAAAGTTATGTTTACTTAGAAATATTTTAAGATATAATTTATACAGTATGACTAGATAGAGATGTCTAAAGATTATTTTTGTGTAATTAAAGTTAAAAAGTAGCACTTTATTATTGTTCTTGCTGCAGAAACTGGAGCTCTGAAAGGATTGACAGGCCATGTAGCAGCTGGTGAGGTTTTAAAGCAGTCAGAAGGCAAACCTGGACATTATTTTTCAGCGGATTCCAAATTTTTAAGTATTTAAAACTGAAGTAGAGAGCTGTCAGACTTTAATTTAGAAGTTTGTATAAATGATATGGCAGGGGTTGTACTAAATGTTTTCTGAAATAAAATGGCAACTTTCCAAAATGAAATTGAAATATCCGCAGCTTTAAAATTTGAAATACAGCCAAGACAATTCAAACCACATTGTAGACATATAAGGGTTGATTTTCCAATCTCATGCTACTAGCAGGGAGCTTTGCTACCCCATTTGCTCCTAAATCTTAATGGATGAGAAACCACAGGAAGTGTACCAAAATTTCCCATAATGCATGGCTGACAGTGCAGACTCAAGAAATGAGTTACATCATATTGACTGTGATAATTGCTTTGAGAACAACCTGCAGAATGTAGAGGAATATTCGCCTCATTCCACACTCCAACATGTTCTGGACCCTGGCTACTTTGCTAATACAAGGAAAGACGGGAGGTAGAAGGTCAGTGAGAACAGAGAACCTCAACACCCTGGAATTCTACGAGTAAGGACAGCTCTGCTGCTCCCAGCAATATAATGAGCATTTTTAAAATTTATTCTTTCACGAGATGCGGGCATCGCTGGCAAGGCCAGCATTTGTTGCCCATTCCTAATCACACTTAAACTGAGTGGCTTGCTAAGCCATTTAAAAGGGCAGTTAAGAGTCAGCCACATTTCTGTGGGTCTGGGGGCCAGACTGGGTGAGGGTGGCAGATTTCCTTCCCTAAAAGACATTAGCGAACTAGACGGGTTTTATACCAATCAATGATAGTTTCATGGTCACCATTATTGAGATTAGCTTTCAATCCCAGATGTATTAATTGAATTTAAATTCCATCAGTTGCATTGGTGGGGTTTGAACCCATGTCCCCCAAATCATTAGTCTAGGCCTCTGGATTATTAGTCCCATGATTTTATGACTATGCAACCATCTCCTCCTATTGTGGATAATGGGTGATGTTAGCTCTGATTCCCCTCTACCCAGTCAAATAGCAGAATTTCACATATGAAAAATGACTACTTGAGTAAGAAACCAGAGAATAGTTGGTATCTCTGGTTCTATAGCCCAACATGGCTCAGTGCCTTCAAGGGAGGAAGGAGTAACAATAAGAAGGGGGACTTTTTTTTAACTATGGAGGAAGAAGAACTGCTAGTGTCCCTATGAAACCATAATGCAGCAAGAGGCTAGGATTATAAGATCATAAGAAATAAGAGTAGGAATAGGGCATTCGGCCCCTCGAGCCTTCTCTGCCATTCAATAAAATCATGGCTGATCTCTTTGTGGCCTTAACTCCACTTTCTTGCTTGTCCCCTGCCATGACCCTTGACTCCCTTGAAGATCAATCAGCTTGCAGCTGGAGGGGTCAAACATTCAGCAGGGCAGGAATTGCTGGTGTAATTGTGGTTGGCATGAAGAGATGAAGAATTTATAAGGATTCTTGATGTGTTTTTCATTATTCACCAGAGTCCCATAATGGTAAGTTTCAGGCTTCAATGAGATTTGTACATGTTTATTAAATGGGGCTACAGGGTTTCTTATGAAGATTGTAAAGCACAAGTGTATTTTCACTGTGAAGCTATGGGACAGGTAAAAGTCAGAAAATGTAAGAGGTAAATTTTATGGAATCAATAATGGTAAGAATGCAGCTGGTGTGTGTGCGTGTTTGGAGGTGGGGTGGGGGGAGGGGAACTGGCACCTGTGGGAGAACCTAAGAGGGTGGTGAAGGATTTTGGATGGGCACTTGAGCAAAATACAGGGGTATGGGGATAAAGCAGGGGAATGGGAATTAAAGTATTGCTCTACAGGTGGTTTACATGGGCCGGCATTTTCCCGCCCTGTTGTGGGTGGGACCCGCCGCGGGCAAAGCGGCGCCCCAGCCAGAAGTCCATTGACTTGTGGTGGGACCGGAAGATCGTGGGGGGCGGGTGCGGAAAATCCCACCCATGGGCTCGATGGGCCAAATGGCCACCTTCTGTCTGTAATGACTCTATGGCCCAGATTTCCATGTAGGTTCAGGAAAACGCGACTTATACACTTTTGCAGCTTCTGAATTGCACACTCGGCCCTTGTATGACTTTGCCTGGGATTTGTTGCTTTTTCACACAAGGTTTGCGGTGCATTTCTGAGCCATGATGGAGTGCAGGAGGGGCGTAGGTGCAGGGGCGGGCTGGTTAGAAGGCCTGTTTACATTCTCCAACACAGCAGCTCAGCTCTCAACATTACTGAAAGCTCACCCCTCCACCCCCATGCCACCTCCATGCCCCTCAGATCGACCATGTCACCTCAGTGCCCTCACGGCACCTCAATGTCACCGCCAGCCCTCCCACTCCCCATCCCACACCACAATGTATCCTCCATAATCACTCACCCGGTATCCATATGTATAGTCCTCAGGAGCCATGAATAGCAATGCAATTATTTTAAATGCAAATGTAAAAAAATCAGCCTCTGACAATGTAATAAAACTCTCATTCAAAAGTCTGTCATTGTCAGACTAATAAAAAAAAACTTCCCCATTGAAAAACAGGTTAATCCTTTAAGTGGCCATTAAGTTGTGTAAACAAACAATCATGTACTCTGAAACCACGTTAAAGGCTGAGTATGTTGTTACAGCCTCATAAATCTGTCATTCATTCCCATGAACAGCTCTGTCAACAGAAATGAATGCTCCAACAGTTTTTGGAGCTCAGGCAAACATTCATAATAGGCACAGCTATCAAAACAACTGCAAGAGCCTGAAATTGAAAGGACAGTTGTCCTCGGCATTTTCTGACAATCAATTGGGCAGGGTGTGTGTGTGGGGAGGGGTGGGTAGGGGGGGTGGTTTGTTCCCCCTCCTGATCAGTATTTAATGACTATCCTGGAATCTGGAGAGTGGATGAGATCCTTTAAAGAAAAAATGTACTTAAGCAACAAACCATAATACGCAATAAGATTGTGAGATTTGTCCTAGGATGTTGTGCTTTGTCAAATCACTTCTCTGATTGATGAGGATAAACAATGATAGATGGAGAAATCACAAGGATGTGTCTACAACTTGGAGCAGGAAAGATGGATCTAAACTTGGTGAAAGGGGAAAAATAAAGCAAATCGGAGAAAGAACATTAGAACACCTATTGAGAAGGTCAATAAAAGGCATTAAAAGAGGAAATGTCATTGATCTCTGCATTCAAAGATATACTAAGACAACAATGCTTACCTCTAGACTTGAATATTCCAATGCACTCCTCCCACTTTCCATCCTCTATAAATCTGTCACCTGAAACTCTGCTGTTCATGTCTTAACTCGCACCAGGTTCTGTTCACCTATCATTCCTGTGCTGGCTGATCTACATGGGCTTCCAGTTACGCAACATCTTGATTTAAAAATTCTCACACTCATTTTCAAATCCCTCCATTGCCTTGCCCCTCCCTACCTCTGTAATCTCCTTCAGCTCGACAACTCACTGAGTTATCTGCGTTCCTCCAACTCAGGCTGCTCTAGTAATGGCAGGGTATCTTCAGTTACCAAGCATTTGAAAAACTATCCTAATATAACAGCAAAATCAAATTTTGTTTGATAACTGCTTTGCAACATCTTTTATAGACTTCATAGCAGTTTGCTACAACGTCGTGGCTTGCTAGACCATTTCGCAATTAACAACACATAGTCTGGAGTCACACATAGGCCAGACCAGTTAAGAACTGCCCTCCCCACCGCTGACAATCAACAACAGTCATCATCAAGCTTTTAATTCCATATTTTTATTGGATTCAAACTCCACCATCTGCTGTGGCAGGATTTGAACCCAGGTCCCCAGAGAATTACCCTGGTTTGTTAGATTACTAGTCCAGTGACAATACCACAACACCACCACCTCCCTGCTGCTAAGGTAAAGGTTCTATATAAATATAGATTGTCATTATTTTATTCACATTGTAAAGGTTATTGTAATATTTGAATTATATGCAAATACAAAAAGAAATAATTACACGAATATGCATTGTTTTAGATTTTAATGTGGGTTTTAGTACAGCTTGCCAAAAAGTAACCTTAAACAATGATATTCATTTATTTGAATCAAAAAGATCTTTCTGTATTTAGCTTTGATTTCTATTAATCTTGAAGTTACAATCGTCTGTGTAATTTAGTGTTTGTTTCGACAGCCAAGAAAAATCTTTGAAGCTGCTGGCAGACTCAGCATTGAATGTAAACACAAAATTGAATTCCTGTTTCACCAAAGTAGCATTGCCAATTCCTTTCTTATTGTCAGTGCTAAAGAGATCATTGTGTACTCTGGACATGCACCTACTACAAACTGGGTTGTGACTGCATAAAATGTAATTTTTTATTGCAGCTAACAGGGAAGGAAAACAGGGCACATTTTCCAAATCCTTTTTCTGATTGGTTACATCTGCATAAAGTGAGCGTAACCAATCCAAAAAGAAACATCCGAACCATTCAAGGTTCAATTCAAGCAAATTCAAAGGCTAAAAGTAACTGAAGCCATGATTTAAATTATATTCTATGGCTAGTTTTAATAAGTGTGTGTCAGGCATACACAACAAAAAACAGTAGCAGCTGGTAAAATGGGGGATAAGCCCAGTTAGAGTCATACCTAGCACAAAGGAAGATGGTTGTGGTTGTTGGAGGACAATTATCCCAGTCCCAGGACATCACTGCAGGAGTTCCTCAGGATAGTGTCCTAGGCCCAACCATCTTCAGCTACTTCATCAATGACCTTCCTTCCATCATAAGGTCAGAAGTGGGGATGTTTGCTGATGATTGCACAATTTTCAGCACCATTCACGGCTCCTCAGATACTGAAGCAGTCCATGTCCAAATGCAGCAAGACCTGGACAATATCCAAGCTTGGGCTGACAAGTGGCAAGCAACATTCGTGCCAAACAAATGCCAGGCAATGACCATTTCCAACAAGTCTTATCATTGCCCGCTGACATTCTATGGCACTACAATCACTTAATCCTTCCACTATCAACATTCTGGGGGTTGCCATTTACCAGAAACTGAACTGGACTAGCCATATAAATACCGTTGCTACAAGAGCAAAAGAGGCTAGGAATCATGCGGCATATAACTCACTTCCTGACCACCCCCCCCACCCACCCCACCCCAAAGCCTATCCCCCATCTACAAGGTAGAAGTCAGGAGTGTGATTGAATGCTCCCCACATGCCTGGATGAGTGCAGCTCCAACAGCACTCAAGAAGCTTGACACCATCCAGGACAAAGCAGCCCACTTGATTGGCACCCAACTCACAAACATCCACTCCCTCCACCACTAACAAACATTGGCAGCAATGTGTACCATCTACAAGATGCACTGCTGAAACTCACCAAAGCTCCACAGGCAGCACCTTCCAGACCCATGACAACTACCATCTAGAAGGACAAGGGCAACAGATAGATGGGAACACCACTACCTGGAAGTTCCCCTCCAAGCTACACACCATCCTGACTTGGAAGTATACCGCTGTTCCTTCACTGTCACTGGGTCAAAACCCTGGAACTCCTTTCCTAGCAGCACTGTGGGTGTACCTACACCACATGGACTGCAGCGGTTCAAGAAGGCAGCTCACTACCATCTTCTCAAGGGTAATTAGCGATGGGCAATAAATGCTGGCCCAACCAGTGAAGGCCACATCCCGTGAATGAATTTTTAAAAAGTGAACTGAAGCACTAGGCTAAAGGATAGATCAATAAAGAAAGTGGCAGTCTATTAAGGGGGTATTTCAGAATAAGTATATTCCTACTATAAAGAAAAATTCTGAAGGGAGGATCCACCATCTGTGGTGAACTAAAGAAGTTAAGGAAAGCATCAATCTTAAGGAAAAAGCGTATAACTGCGCAAAGATGAGTGGCAGGTCACATGATTGGTCAGAATATAAGAACAGCAGAGAATGACTAAAAGGTTTATCAGGAATAGGAAATTAGAGTATGAGAGGAAGTTAGGTTGAAATGTAAAAATGGATAGCAAGAGGTTCTACAGGAATTTAAAAAGGAAAAGTAAGTAAAGTCAGTGTTGGTCCTCTAGAGAGTGCTAGTGGGGAGTTAAAAGGCAGATGAAATGAACAACTACTTTGCTTTTTTCTTCACTATCTAAGATTCAAAAAACATTCCAATAATAGTTGTAAATCTGAAGATGGAAGAGAAAGGGGACTTGGTGAAATTACAATCATTAGGGAAGTTGTACTGAGCAAACTGATGGAGCTGCAGGCTGACAAGTCTCCGGGTTCAGATGGACTTCATCCTATGGTCTTAAAAGAGGTGGCTAATGAGGTAGTAGATGTGTTGATGTTAATTTTCCAAAATTCTCTAAATTCTGCAAAGGTTCCATCAGACTGGAAAGTAGCAAATATAACCCCCCTTTTCAAGAAGACAGCGAGGCAGAAAACAGGAAACTATAGGCCAGTTAGCTTGACGTCTGACATGGGAAAGGTGAGAATCGATCATTAAGGAGGTTATAGCTGGGCATTATAGCCAGGCCAGCATTTGTTGCCCATCCCCTAATTACCCTTGAGAAGGTGCTGGTGAGCTGTCTTCTTGAATGGCTGCAGTCCATGTCCAAATGCAACAAGACCTGGACAATATCCAGGCTTGGGCTGACAAGTGGCAAATAACATTCGCGCAACAAAGGTGTCAGACAATGACCATCCCCAACAAGAGAGAATCCAACCTTCATCCCTTGATGATCAGTGGCATTACCATCACTGAATCCGCCACTATCAACATCTTGGGGGTTACCATTTGCCAGAAACTGAAATGGACCAGCAAGCTCAGAAATAGGAGTATAGCGCAGATGAATAGGTAGCTTAAGAGTTGTTGCAGGAGGGAGGGTTATAGGTTCCTGGATCACTGGGACCGTTTCTGGGGAAGGTGGGACCTATACAAGCGGGACGGTCTACATCTGACCCAGAGCGGGACTAACATCCTTGCGGGCGGGTTTGCTAGTGCTGTTGGGAAGAGTTTAAACTAATTCGGCAGGGGTAGGGAACATAGAATGTTAGCAGAATAGGGACACATCATAATACAGTAAAACAATCAAGTAAGAGGGAGTACAGCTGCAATAAGCTTCAAGGGAGTAAGGCAAGGCTGGATGGCCTCTACTTTAATGCCAGGAGTATTACAGGTAAAATGGATGAGTTAAGGGTGAGGATTGACATGTGGAATTGTGATATAGTAGCCATCACTGAGACGTGGTTGAGGGAAGGGCAGGATTGGCAGCTCAACATTCCGGGATATAGAATCTTCAGGCGAGACAGGGGAGGGGGTAAAAGTGGAGGAGGCATTGCATTATTAGTTAAGGAGTCAGTTACTGCCGTAAGGAGAGATGATATCTTGGAGGGGGCATCGAATGAATCTTTGTGGGTAGAGCTTAGGAATAAAAAGGGGCAACCACATTATTAGGTGTTTATTATAGACCCCCAGATAGTCAGCAGGAAATTGAGGAGCAAATATGTGCACAATTTGCGGAAGTGTGTAAAAACAATAATAGGATAATTATATTAGGTGATTTCAACTTTCCCAACATTAATTGGGATAGACATAGTGTTAAGGGCTTGGATGGAGTGGATTTCTTGAAATGTGTACAGGAGAACTTTTTAGGTCAATATGTAGAGAGCCCAACAAGAGACGGTGCATTGCTGGACCTAATTCAGGAGAATGAAGCCGAACAGGCGGCTGAGGTGGTGGTGGGCAAGCATTTTAGTGATAGCGACCACAACATAGTACACTTTAAGTTTGTTATGGACAAAGAAATCGACAAGTTGCAAAAAAATGTTTTAGATTAGGGGAGAGTGGAATTTAGTAAGATAAGGCAGGATCTGGACAAGATAGACTGGGAACAGTTACTTGTGGGGAAATCTACAGAGGAACAGCGGGGGGTGTTCAAAAAGGAAATGGGGAGAGTACAGGATCAACATGTTCCCTCTAGGTTGATAGGAAGGAGTAACAAGTCCAGAGAACCATGGATGACCAGAGATATTCAGGTTACGATAAGAAGGAAAAGAGAGGCTTTTAGCAAGTACAAGGGAAGCAAATCAGCAGAGGCATTAGTGGAGTACAGAAAGTGCAGGGTGGAGCTTAAGAAAGCAATTAGGAGAGCAAAGAGACGATATGAGAAAGCTCTGGGTGGTAAAAGTAGGGAAAATCCCAAGATATTCTATAAGTATATCAATGGGAAGAGGATAACCAGGGAAAGAATAGGGCCCATAAGGGACCAAGGGGGCAATCTATGGGTGGAGCCAGAGGACATTGCTAGAGTGTTGAATGAATACTTCACGTCCGTCTTCACCCAAGAGAATGAGGATGAAGGTATCGAACGCAGGGAGAGAGACTGCGAGGTTCTTAAGCAAATTGATATAGGGAGTGAAAAGGTATTGGAGATGTTGGCAGGCTTAAAAGTGGACAAATCTCCAGGTCCGGATGATTTGTGTCCCACACTGTTGAGGGAGGCAAGGGAAGAGATTGCAGGGGCTCTGACCCGAATTTTTAATTCCTCTCTGGCCACGGGGGAGGGGCCAGAGTACTGGAGAACAGCTAATGTGGTTCCGCTATTTAAGAAGGGTTGTAGAGATAAGCCAGGGAACTACAGGCCAGTAAGTCTCATGTCAGTGGTAGGGAAACTATTGGAGAAATTTCTGAAGGAGAGAATCTATCTCCAATTGGAGAGCTAAGGTTTGATCAGGGATAGTTGGCATGGCTTTGTCAGAGGGAGGTCATGCCTAACAAATTTGATCGAATTTTTTGAGGAGGTGACCAGGTGTGTAGATGAGGGTAGTGTAATGGATGTCGTTTATATGGATTTCAGCAAAGCCTTTGACAAGGTCCCGCATGGGAGACTTATAAAGAAGGCAAAGGCACATGGGATACAGAGTAATTTGATAAGGTGGATTCAAAATTGGCTTAGTTGTAGGAGGCAGGGTTTGATGACAGAAGGATGCTTTAGTGACTGGAAGCCAGTGTCCAGTGGCGTACCACAGGGATCTGTGCTTGGTCCCCTATTATTTGTCATTTATATAAACGACATAGATGACTATGTGGGGGGTAGGATTAGTAAGTTTGCAGATGACACAAAGATTGGCCGGGTGGTTAACAGTGAGGTTGAGTGTCTTGGGCTGCAGGAAGATATAGATGGGATGGTCAAATGGGCAGATAAGTGGCAGATGGAATTTAACCCTGAAAAGTGTGAGATGATACACTTTGGAAGGAGTAATTTGACAAGGAAGCATTCAATGAATGGCATGACACTAGGAAGTTCTGAGGAACAAAGGGACCTTTGCATGTGTGTCCATAGATCTCTGAAGGCAGAGGGGCACGTTAGTGGGGTGGTGAAAAAGGCATATAGGACATTTGCCTTTATCAATCGAGGCATAGATTACAAAAATAAGGAGGCCATGTTGGAGTTGTATAGAATCTTGGTGAGGCCACAGCTGGAGTACTGTGTGCAGTTCTGGTCACCGCATTATAGGAAGGATATGATTGCACTGGAGGGGGTGCGGAGGAGATTCACCAGGATGTTGCCTGGGATGAAACTTTTAAGTTATGAAGAGAGGTTGGATAGACTTGGTTTGTTTTCATTGGAGCAGAGAAGATTGAGGGGCGACCTGATCGAGGTGTACAAGATTATGAGGGGCATGGACAGGGTGGATAGGGAGCAGCTGTTCCCCTTAGTTGAAGGGTCAGTCACAAGGGGGCATAAGTTCAAGGTGAGGGGCAGGAAGTTAAGGGGGGATGTGAGGAAAAATGTTTTTACCCAGAGGGTGGTGACGGTCTGGAATGCACTGCCTGGGAGGGTGGTGGAGGCGGGTTGCCTCACATCCTTTAAGAAGTACCTGGATGAGCACTTGGCACGTTATAACATTCAAGGCTATGGGCCAATTGCTGGTAAATGGGATTAGGTAGGTAGGTCAGGTGTTTCTCACGTGTCGGTGCAGACTCGAAGGGCCTCTTCTGCACTGTGATTCTGTGAATCTGTGATATAAATACTGTGGCTACAAGAGCAGGTCAGAGGCTAGGAATCCTGCGACGAGTAACCCACCTCCTGACTCCCTAAAGCCTGTCCGCCATCTACAACGCACAAGTCAGGAGTGGGATGGAATACTCCACACTTGCCTGGATAAATGCAGCTCCCACAACACTTAAGAAGCTTGACACTATCCAGGACAATGCAGCCCCACTTGATTGGCACCACATCCACAAACATTCACTCCCTCCACCACCGACACATAGCAGCAGCAGTGTGTACCATCTACAAGATGCAATGCAGGAATTCACCAAGGCTCCTTCGACAGCACCTTCCAAACCCACGACCAACACCATCTAAGGACAAGGACAGCAGATAGATCCCCTCCTAGTCACTCACTATCCTGACTCAGAAATATATCGCTGTTCCTTCACTGTCGCTGGGTCAAAGTCCTGGAACTCCCTCCCTAACAGCACTGTGGATGTACCTACACCACATGGACTGCAGCAGTTCAAGAAGGCAACTCACTACCACCTTGTCAAGGGCAATTACGGATGGGCAATAAATGCTGGGCCAGCCAGCGAAGCTCACATCCCGTGAATGAATAAAAAAGTCCATCTGGTTTAAGTATACCAAAAGCTGTTCAGATGGGAGTCCCAGAACTTTGACCCAGCCACAGTGAAGAAACGGCCATCTATTTTCAAGTGAGTATGAGATATGGCTGTGGAGGGTATTTGTAAGTGATGATGTTCCCATGAATGTGTTTCTTGAGATTGTGGGTTTGGTTGGTGCTGTCGAAAGAGAATTGGTGAGTTGCAGTAGTGCATCTTGCACTTTGTACACACTGCTGCCACTGTGCATCAAAGGCGGACGGAGTGAATGTTTAAGGTGGTGGATGGTGTACTGGCAAATTGACTTATCCTGGATGGTGTCCAGTTTCCTGAGTGTTGCTGGAGCTGCACTCATCTAGGGAAGTGGAGTGTATCCCATCACACTCCTGACTTGTGCCTTTTAGATGGTGGACAGGCTTTGGGGAATCAGGAGGTAAATTATTCACTGCAGACTTCCCAGCCTCTGACCCGCCTTTGTAGCCACAGTGTTGAATAGTTAGACCAGTTAAGTTTCTGATCAATGGTAACCACCCAGGATGTTGATAGTGGGGCAAGAAAGATGGTTAGATTATTTATTAATGGAGATGATCATCAGCAAACATTCTCATTTCTGACCTTATGATGGAGAGAAGGTTATTGATGAAGCAGCTGAAGATGGCTGGGCCAAGGACATTACCCTGAGGAACTTCCACAGTGATGTCCTGGAACTGTGATAATTGGCCTCCAACAATTACAACGATAATTCTTTGTGCTAGGTATAACACCAACCAGCAGAGAGTTTTCCCCTGATTCCCATTGACTCCGGTTTTGTTAGGGTTCCTGATGCCACACTCAGTCAAATGTTGCCTTGATGTCAAGGGCAGTCACTTTCCCCTCACCCCCTGAGTTCAATTCTTTTGGCTATGTTTGGCCCAAGGCTGTAATGAGGTCAGGAATCAAGGGACCCTAACAGAATCTAAACTGAGCTTTGGTGATCTGGTTATTTCTGAGGAAGTGCGACTTGATTGCACCTTTGGTGACACCTTCCCTCACTTTCCTGATGGTTGAGAGTAGACTGTTGGGGCGATTCAGTTTAGGTTGGGCAGCCTCGCCAGTTCAAGTCATGCAGGCCCTGACAAGGGGTAGCGTCTGGGTGGTGATGAGTTTATCTCTTTCATGTCTTCTGGACATGACACTATAATAATTGCTAATAATTAGAGGTTTAATATAAGGATCACTTGGTCAACGTTACAATAACAAATGGCCATTCCATTTCATCTAAACTAAAAGCAGTATGTGATTTTCATGGGATTTTTCAATCCCAGTTATATTTTGCAAGCAGAATGAGTTAAGAGAGTAGAGCAATGCCAATTCTCCATACATAAAATGTGTTCTGCTTTTCAGGCAATTACAGTTAAATGCAAATTAATTTTAGTTCAACTATGTTGTGACCATTCTTTTCATCATTGCTGCTTTGTTGCAATGCTTGGAAAATAACCGTTCTGAAATGCATTATTGTTCATTGCGATTCCTTTGTTTCCCTGACTTTTGTCTAGCTTTTATTCTCTACTGATTGCACATCATAGGTAATTTGTGAGGGGACCTCAAGAACTTTCAAATTTGATCGCTTCATAATCTATCTGAGGCTGAATCACAATGTTCATAGAGTTACCATTATTTACTTTCTAATGTTAGATACTAACAGAAGCATTTTCTTCAGCTATCACAATTTTCATCTTGATGTAGTCGGCATTGTCTTTTAGAGGTTAGCACAGGACTGTTAGTAGGATATAACCCGCCGCCCCCTACAGAGAAGAATTTAAACCAACGGTCACATGAAGTTTCCCTGATAGTTTAGTGGGACCCAGCCAAATGGATATTGAGGGTCCCATCTACAGTGGCTTCACTGATCTCAGCAGGGTAGTGGCAGGCTTTCTACACTTAGCTGGTGTGTTCTTGGGCTCGAGAAAGGAAAAAAAGTCATAGGCATGGGCACTCTAGATCACTGAACTGGACCCAGCATAAGCCAATTAAAACAAGAGTAAATCCAGGAATATAAAATCATCAGAATCATTGACACAGCAAGACTACTGTCACCAAAGGTGTGCACAAAAATAACCAAGCTACTTTTCTGAAAGTCTTATAATTTCTTAAAAACAACAGATGTCCATAGAATCATTGTGCTAGGAGGGAATCCATTACGGTGGTCAATTTTACAATGGCCTGAAGTAATCACTTCACCCTAACTATGACAGGAATCCAAAAGTGGTAATCTCATGATGCCCTGTGGGGCCAGTATCAGCAAAGTAATGCAAGGGGTCATTAACAGGGCTATCATGCAGCACTTGCTTAGCAATAACCTGCTCACTGATGCTCAGTTTGGGTACCACCATGGCCACTCAAGCTCTGACCTCAATACAGCCTTGGTTCAAACATGGGCAAAAGGGCTGAACTCAAGAGGTGGGGTGAGAGTGACTGCCCTTGACATCAAGGCAGCATTTCACCAAGTGTGGCATCAAGGAGCCCTAGCAGAACTGGAGTTAATGCCGAATCAGGGGGGAAGCTGTCCACTGGTTGAATTCATATCTAGCACAATGGAAGATGGTTGTGGTCATTGGAGGTCAATCGTCTCAGTTCCAGGACATCACTGTAGGAGTTCCTCAGGGTAGTGTCCTAGCCCCAACCATCTTCAGCTGCTTCATCAATTACCTTCTTTCCAAAATAAGTGCAGAAGTGGGGATGTTCGCTGATGATTGCACAATGTTCAGGACCATTCGCAACTCCTCAGATACTGGAGCGGTCCATGTCCAAATGCAGCAAGACCTGGACAATATCCAGGCTTGGGCTGACAAGTGGCAAGTTATATTTGCGACACACAAGTGTCAGGAAGCGACCGTCTTCAACAAGAGAAAATCCAACCATCACCCCATGATGTTCAATGGCATTACCATCACTGAATCCCCCACTATCAACATGCTGGGGGTTACCATTGATCAGAAGCTGAACACAGCCTCATGGCTTACAGGGAGCAAAGACGAAGGAGAAGTGAGTGGCGAAGGCGTCTGGCTGTGCAGAGGCAGGTGCAGCACCCTCAAGAAGAAGTAGTGGCTGGGGCTCCTGCGCATGCCACTAAAGAGCCACAGCAAGCCATTGTGGGCTGGCGCCTAGCTAGACCAAGGGACTGCAGATGCCACTTGTCATTTATGCAAATGACAGAGAACCAGTGTCGCCAAAGACTGCACATGTCCAGGGAACTGGTCAGTCACATTTGCCACTTGCTACAAGATTTCACTCCATGGGGCCATAGAGGGCATCCACGGCCAGTGGCCATGAAGGTGACCATGGCACTCAATTCTTTACACCTTTTAAGGCTTTAAGGTGACCTCTGTGGGATCTCGCAAGCCTCCATCCACAAATGCATCCAGGAGGTCACGGGCGCAATCTTTGCAAAGGCACACAACTTTGTGCATTTCTCCCAGGTTCAGGAAAGCCAGGAAGCAAGAGCGCTGGGAGTTGTGCAGATACCTGGTTTCCCACAGGTGCCAGATGCCATCGACGGCGCTCATGTGGCACTCAGATCTTCATGGCAACATGCGGTCAACTATGTCAACCGCAGGGGCCTCCACTCACTCCATGTTTAGCCGGTGTGCGACCAGCACAAATGCACCCTACAGGTCTGGTCAAAATTCCCAGGGAGTGTCCACAACTCCTACATTCTCAGTAGGTCACAGATTCCTGCCGCCTTCCAGGGTCCACAGAGGTTGAAGGGGTGGATCCTAAGAGACAAGGGCTACCCACAGAGATGTGGCTGATGATGCCTGTGTGGTAGTCTCAGGGTGCAGCAGAGAGAAGGTACAATGAGGCTGATGCTGCAACTCATACCTTGGTGGAGCAGACCTTCCGAATGTTGAAAATGAGATTCCGGTGCCTGGACAGGTCTGGTGGAACCCTACAAACAGTCCACAGAGGGTGGCATGCATTGTTGTCGCTGCACCCTTCACAACCTGGCACTGCAACAGGGGAGGAGCTGACTGAGGATGAGATGGAGGTGCTGCACATCTCCTCTGATGAGGACGTCGAAGATTAGGGTGACGAGTCCCTTGAAAGCGAGCCTGACGGCGATGAGGCCATCGCGTTGACCAGGCAAGGCAGGCGCGCTCAGGAGGCCCTCATAGCTGCTAGATTTATGGAGGATGATGATGGCATGCAGTGGGGACACTCCATAGGTCCTCACATAGCTTTCAGGGTCCAGCCGTGTGGCAGTGGTACCCTCCTCGGTCTGTGGAGCTGGAGCTGCTGGGGTCACAGGAAGAGGGGATTCAGATGGGCTGGACACTCCCGGAGTCACCTGAGTGGGCGGCCCTGCAGGGTGTGCACCTGCTGATCCTCCTCCCTGTGGGCACCCGAGAGCCTTGCAATCTGAGGAATGCAGTGGACATCCCTTCCTGATGTTCCTGAGCTTGCCTTTGCAGCTCCACCTGAGTTATTATCGAATCCAGAGGCCCCTCACCTGACTCGGACTCAGTATATTTCTGGCCTCCAGCAGTCCTCCAAGTGCCGGAAACCTGGGAAATCTCTGCCACCATCTGATGTAGATCAGACAGTGCAATGTGCTCACCAGATTGTGACCTCAAGGCTATTCTAGAACTAGGTCCCACCAAGGTGTATGTCTCTTCGCTGGTGAAGTGTGTGGGTGAGCGCTGTGACGGGTCTTCAATTAAGGTGTTGGCAAATTCTTCGTCTGAGGTTTCTTCAGGGCTTGACTCGAGGACCTGGGTCATGGATCCCCTCGGCTGCTTCCCTGATATGCCTGTGAAAGCAAGGAGAGATAAATAGTGCATGGCAGGGGACTGCGGAACACATTCACAGCATGGCTGCCTAATGGATGTTGCACTGCTGGATCCTCACTTGGGTGAGCATCGCTGACCTCGCCGTCAGCACAGGAAAGGTCCAGATCATCATCAGCCAGCTGGATGACTCTATTTTCAAAGTCCATGAGGCCCTTGATTTCAGGCAATCCTCCACCAGTCTGCAACCTCTCCCTTTTGTTGTGTGCCAGCTGGTCCTGCATGAATACAAATGGAGAGAGTGAAAGCAGGATGCCTGGCATGTGTGGGTGGTGAATGGTGCCATGGTTGGGATAAGGGCATAATCTGCAGGTCAAATGAAGATGTGTGTGAGAGAGTGAATGGTGATGTTCCTTGAACTGGCAGTGAGTGAGATCCCTGTGGATTTGAGAGTGTTTGAGTTGAGAGTGATGAGAAGAGTGACTTACCCTGGCGGAATGGAAGAGATCATTTGTCCGCTTTCAGCACTGGGTGGCTGTCCACTTTTGCAGGGTGTTGGCACTGAGCACCGCTGCCACTGCCTCCCATGCTGGATTGGTGGCCTTGCCCAGAGCGAGGGTAGAGAACATTGCAGCGGGCCTCCACTGCTTTCAGTAGGTGCTTGAGGGAATGTGATGAAAGTACGATAATTTTAATAATATTATTGTGATGTATTGCAAAGTACATTTATGGAGGGGGGGTTATGTTTTTCTGCCTGAGCATGATTTAATTACATTTTGTAGCCAAGCAGACTGCAAGTTGAAGTTATTAAAAGAAGTAAGGTGTCACTGGGCTATCATCCAAAGCTAACATTACCCTCCGATGTTTGCCCATGACTCCATTGCCAAACCAGGTCTGCGAATTAGCTGATCTCACCTGGGTTATTGTGTCTGGCCTACTCCTGGTCCCAATTCAAAAGTTTGTATGTCTGTTTGCTGACCAATGATTCAGGCCATAAAGTGTCCTTGTGGTCATCAGTCACAGGAATATCTCTCTCTCAAGGTGATAACCTTTGTCAAGGCAAATGGCGAGCAGCCATTTGGATGAGGGACCCTTGGAACTCAAAACCAGTCCAAGCTAGTGCCTTCAGATGAGAGGGAGGAGGAAAACTGAAAAAAATACATTTCAAGTATTTGAAGATTGGTTGAAAGTTGTAAAAAAAAAGTCACTTCTTGGCTGAAAGAAATGTTTCAATTTTATGCTGAATCTGTTATGGTGAACACAACAACACTGAGGTTCATCTCTATCGCCGGTTGGAATTGAGGCTCTTTACGCACCTTCTTTTCTCCACATTTAGTCCCATCTGCTGCAGCGTCCAGCTTAGAGCGGCAAGAGCCATGCACTGAGCACCAGAGAGTCTGACAAACATTCTGTCAATAACAAATGGACAAAGGAATCAATCATTGCATTTCGCAAATATTACACCTTATGCTGACCGTGTAGAGTGTAAAGTGAAGGATATTAGGCTAATCATTTATAAAACACTGGTTCAGCCTCAGTTCAAGCATGATGCCCAGTTCTGAGCACCACACTTTAGGAAGGATGTTAAGACCTCAGAGAGGTGCAGAAGAGATTTGTTAGAATGGTACCAAGGATAAGAGGCTTCAGTTGTTTGGAGAGACTGGAAAAGCTGCAATTGTTTCCTTACAGCAGAGAAAGTTAGAAGATTTGACAGAGATGTTGAAAATTATGAATGATTTTGATAAAGTAAATAAGGAGAAATTGATTCCAGTGACAGAAGGGTCCATACTCAAAGGATACAGGTGTAAGGTGAGAGGCAAAAAAAAAACTAAAGGCAACGCAGGATTTTTTTAACACAGTGAGTTGTTTGTGATCTGGAATGCACTTCCCGGATAGACATTGAAGCAGATTTAAAAGTAAACTTCAAAGGGGAATTGGGAATTTGAATTAGGAATTGGGAATTTGAAAGGCAAAAATTACAAGGCTATGGGGACAGAGCCACGGTATAGGATTAGTTGGACAGCTCTTTCAAGGAGCTGGCACAGATGCAATGGGACAAATGGCTTTCTTCTGTTCTATGCCAATCTATAATACTATATACCTGAAAGTGAGTTGTTTGTCATGTCATGCCCCAGTATACTATGAAATCTCAGCCAATGTAAACTGCACACAAACAGGTTATTAAATGGCTGCTACAAATTATGTGAACTTTGGCCTTTGAGTATCACTTCTCAAGTGAATGCCTAACTGACATTCACAGCTATTCGGGAAATCCACACATCCTTTTGTTTAAAGTTGGGCCAACACAAAGGACAGCCCGGGCTGATGTAATTCAATGGCCTCCATTGAAACCAATCAAAAAGGGTCTTGATTGAATGGGACATTCAAGAACAAAGGGACTGTCTGTCTCAAACCCTTAGAAGTGTTAACTTACCACACAAGCTGTGGAATCAACATAAACGCCACTCCTTATTTGGAAAAGGACTTGAGCTTGTGGAAAGTCACATGATGAGGAGCCATGTTTTTGTCTGCATTTAAAGATCAGCTAAGAGCTGTTTGCAAACAGTTCCACCAAAGCCATCAATGCAACAGTTCTGTGGTCAGAAAGCAGCAAGGCACCAAGTAGCCAAGCTAATTAACAGCAATACCTTTAAAGTGGAAGATCCCAGCAGAGAGAAGGACTTCCCCAACCTGTTCCACCTTCAAGTTCACCTGAGAGCTAACCTCCTAGAAATTCAGCTACAAGAAACCTTCCCTTTACATGATCCTCACTTCAATTTCAAAGCATTAAAACCATCCAAGAAACTACAGGCCTGAATCATAGACCGGAGACCATAAGTCAGAGATTGAGACAATTAGAAGCTGTAGAAGTACATTACCTTCACTTCTATATAATCTTTGTTTGTGTGATTGTGTGTGTGAGAACAGAAGTGTCTGACATTGCATTTAATTTGTGGTGTGTGAGAATAAATAACCTTTTTTAGTTTTAAACTCACAAAAGCTTGCTGTTGAATTATTTAATTGGAACACACTGTCAAAGGGATAAGAAAGCACGCACCTCTTTCCATACAAAACATGCTGATCAGGAACAGTAAGAAAACATACACATTCTTCTCTGTGATAGTAGTCAAAAGAATACATTGGACTAAAGCAATAAAAATGCTATAAGTGTAAAAGAAATGGAATACAGCATATTGAGTCACCATACATCAGTCACCTTGATCTTGAGATACAGAGGACAAATTCAAACTCCTATCACGGCTTTAACTTAACAATTTAAGTATCAACTTTAATGCAGTAAATTTTCACAAGGTGATTTGTAGAAGCATAACCAGACAAAAAAAATGACACCGAGTCGATGAATGAGATGCTTGGATTGATAGTTAAAAGCTTAGTCAAAGAGGTAAGTTTTAGGGATAAAGGAGGAGAAAGAGGTTTTGTGTCAATGTAAAAAAAATGTTAGATAAGTTATAACTTATCTGTTGCCCACAGCCTCGCAGGTTAACAATAAAAGCTATAGAGGACATGGAATAACTCTTCATCTCTCAATTCAAGATATCGACAAGCAGTTGCACTTCTATTCTTTTTAATGTAAAAGGGAATTACTACAGCAAAACCTAATTGCATAAACAAGTAGAAAACTTTCAGGGCCACAAAGAATTAAAAAGAAACAAATATTAAAGGAGTGTTGTCTAAGGAAAGAAGCATTGATCAACATATTTGAGTTTGCAATTATACATGTGCAGGAAGATTAATGAGTTACTGTCATCAAAATTATGTTATGCAAAATTGAGATGCTGATGACATTTCAACATGATTTTCAGCGTCATTATTGCAATTTTATACTAAAATGGTTGGACAGGAGTCCTTTGTGAAGATCAGATGATTTCACTTTATGCTCCCAGAAAATGTTCATTTTAAAACCATTAATAGAATATAAGAGGGGTCAAGTTTCCTTACCCTGTTTGCAAATAGTGCCCCAAAAGCAGGTGCAACACACACAATATACAATCCTTTCACCCAGTCTGCCCTTGAACACCACTGCACCTGAGCTTGTGATCTGGCTTGTCCGTTAGCTGCAATTGATTGCGCCTGAAGAGGGCGCAGAAATACAATTCCATGCAAAGGACTGTCACAGGCCTTTGTACACAGGTTTCCCCTAATAGTTTGGAGCACATTGCCCCCACAAAAAGCTGGTACTGTTGAATTCTGAGCTGCAGTTCAGGTACCATCCTTCTTAAAGGACAGGCTGGTATTATCAAGATGGTTTTTTTTGTCTTTTTGAATATAAAGTGGATTTGCTGCTTCACAACTTGTTTCTGTCAGTCTTTTACCCTTAGTGCTGGAGGCCATGATCGGTACCGGGTCACTGCCCCCTCCCAGCCACAGCATCCCCCACCCCAACTCTTTGTGATATGGGGCTAGATTTTACAGGCCCCTGTATTCCCCATCCCTCTCCCTGACTAAAAGGTCAGTGGGGAGAACACGCACCAAAAAGCCGGCTGCCCCACAGCCATTTTATGCCGGAAGCAGCATTGATTGCCTAAGGGTGGCTGGCACTTCTAATCCCAGCATCGCCAGGTTTGAGTGGTGGCGACTGCTGGGACTAGAAGTCCCTGAACAAGATGATGTTATGAAGCTGGACTCCAAGGTAATTTCAGGTGGTCAGCGGGCCTGGCTGCAAGACCCCAGTTTGGAGCGGGGGGGGTGAGGAGGGACATGCTTGAGAGACCACGGTGGAAGGTTAAGGGGTGGGGGGGGGGGGGGGGGGGGGGTATGACCTAGGTGGAAGGGGGTGCCTCTGATGGGCACAGGAAAGCTCCAATGGCGGTCTCCCCACTCCTCTTTTCCGACACCAGTTTGTGCAATGAAAGCTGCCAGGCCACCCACCTGATGTGGGTCTCCCCCTGCCATGGGTAAAATTGCAGCAGAGGCAGTCAAGGCAAAACCAATCAAAGGCTCCTCTAACAGATGTTGAAACTTGGCCTGCTCCTGAGCAACTAGCAATGGCTTCCTGACCATGAAGCAGAAATCTGTTTCACCATCGCCTTCTCCCCAACCACCAACCCACACTACCATGCCTCGTTTCAACAACACCTTCCAGTGTTGCTCCAAGCCACCTGCAATAGAAAGTAAAGCCTCACAAGAAAACCAGTAACATCATTTTTCAGATCCATGCTTGTTTTGTCTCTTCCCCTGCTTAAACCACACTGCCACCTTATTACCAGTTCTCTTCAGGGCAGACAGTGGGCGTACCCAAGTTGCTGCTTGTGATGCTGACGTCATTCCGGTCATGGGATAGCAACATGAAGATATCGACAGGGATTATCTCATTTCACTAAAGAAGACCACAGCGATGACATTCACAATTTTTAATGGCTGTAATTTGACAATCACTAATACTTCTGCCGCTGTAAATATTTGATGCTCTTTTCTTCAGGAGATGCAGACAAATTGCTCTTTGTTTTATGGGGCTTCCACCATGTGGGGCCCTTTAAAGGCAAAAATATATCTTTAATACCCAGGCCTCAGCATATACCCAAATGTCACCCTCTCTTCATGGCTGCTGTCAACAGTATGCCCGCAAGCATCATGTGCATGCCAGCATGCCCTATCTCCTCCATTTTAATTAGGTCTAAAAAGGAAGTTCGGGCACTGATACCTGGATCCTGGACAACTCTGATCACCCCAAAAATTTTGAGGACCAGGAAAATTGCAATAGTGTATCAGTTTGTTTAAAATATTTCATGCCGTTAGTATGGACATCAAAAAGTCAATGTTTAAAAGTTATCCCTTGGCTGATTCGCTTTCTCACCACAACCCTCAATTTCCTCTTGCTTTCCAGAAGCAAAAGTAATTATTTCTTCAAACCATTCATACCGTTTGCTTCAATGGACTTCCCCAGTCACTTATTCCACAACTCTACATTATGCATGCGTGAAAAGATTCTGTATGACTGATTTTCAGATTCCCAACTTGATCATTTTTAACTTTAACATCCTTTGGCATTTGAACCTTCAACTTGGGAAACAATTTGCTTCTAACAATTTTATCAAAAGCTTCCAGAATCTTGAACACTTCAATGAGATTATTTCAAATTGTATAATTTTCCAAAAATAAGCCAAAGATTCTTGAATGTTCCTCCTTCCTTAAATTCTCGATGCCCGTATAATATCCATTGCGGCAAAGCAGATTTCCAGACTCAACACTGAATTTAAAGATTTCGGACAGAACCTCTGCCCCCATTTTGTTTCTGGTACTTTGAATGTTTCAGCCTTACTTTTGTTTTTCTCTTGCTTGTGCTTTCAGGTAGCCGTTGTTCATCATTCTGCCATTCACACCTGCTCTGGGCACAGCCCTTGTTTCCTTGGGCGGGATTTTCCGGTCCCGCCCACCCAAAATCAACGGATCTTTTGCTGGCCCGTCAAATTTTCTGTCCCGCCCATGACGATTCCAGTGGCGGGAGGGACCAGAAAATTCCGCCCTTTATTTCTTTCCTTGCCTCTTTGGCTCTGCACGACTAACTCTTTTGCCGTTTGGTCTCTCCTGTTACAGACCTTCCCTTTCGCTCTTTTCACATCTTCTCCCATTTCGCCCGCTTTAAAATCTATCATGTTTCTAACTTTTCCTAGTCCTGGTGAAAGGTCAGTGGCCTGATACGCTAACTCTGTTTTTCATTCCACAGATGCAGCAGGTCTGTTGCGTATTTCCAGCGTTTTCTGTCTTTATTTCAGATTTCCAGCATCACAGTATTTTTGCAAGATCTGGGCATTTTGCTATACTGCCCTCTCTGCTGCCCTCTGTTGGGGAGGCTTGAATAAAGTTAGTTCAATAATTGAACCCTGCAAGGATTGTTGTGTATTATCCTAAGTTACCATGACTTAGCTACTAGGTGTATTAACCTAGTAGCTAAGATGGAATAAATTAGGAATGGGCTGTGGAGTGTCAGAAAGCATTTGAAGCAGTGATGAAAGCACTGACTAGAATGCTGTTTTGACCCACTATTATTCCAAGGAACAACTGGTTTAATGTGCGATGCCTCGCCACATGGCTTAGGCGTGGTCTTATCTCACATAATGGAGGGTGATGCGGGCAAGCCTGTAGCATATGTTTTCTGTATTTTAAAGAAGTCAAAGCAAAATTACTCACAAGTTGAGAAAGAGGCAGCAGCAAAGACGAAGAATTGGAATGGCCAAAGGGACATTTGAAAAAATGACAAAAGGTTATGATCAACTCAAAATTAGCCATGAAAACAAAGCGGAAAATCCTGGATTGCTATATCACTCCAATTTTGACATATAGAAGTGAGTGTTGGCTGACCAGTGAAGCAATGCAGAGAAGAATTGAGGCTGCAGAGTTGTGGTGTTTGAGGTGAATAATGAAGATATCTCGAACACACTACCAATTTAGAGATGCTAGTAAAACCTGAGGCCGAAAAACCCTGCTGACCGAGATCAGGAATAGACAGTTGGAATTTCTTGGGCGCACAATAAGAAATCATGATTTAGAAAGTCAAATGCTTATGGGAAAGATCGATGGCAAACGAGATCGAGGTGGACAAATAATGAGCTTTTTAAAGAACCTCACAAACTAGATGAATGTACCACCAACATGCCTCTACAGCTAGATTAACATGGAGGTCTATGGTCGCCAGAGCCCTCTCAGGGTATGGTGCCTGAAGAGAGAGAGAAGTTCCACAAATAGTTGTAAGGTAGGAAGTTCACTTTGTTAACTGACCACCAAATGCTTAACGATCATATCTGGTTCAAAGAAGGGAGTACCATCCCTTGTGGCAACACTGTTGCAGAGATGGGTGTTGATTTTGATGGCAAGTCAGAACAATATTAAACATTGAAAATCAACAGATCATGGAAATGGGAAGTTGAGTTGAGATTTCCCATGAAGACTGATTCATTTCTAGCCACTGAGTTAATTGTGAATTACTTTACATACACAAATGACTTGCCCGTGTCAGCCAGAGAAATTAGTGAAGAAACTCCCATGGGATGTGCTCAGTACTGAAGCAGTCCATATCCAAATGCAGCAAAACCTGGACAATATGCAAGCTTGGGCTGGCAAGTGGCAAGTAACATTTGCACTACACAAGTGCCAGACAACGATCATCTCCAACAAGATTGAATCTAACCACCGTCCTTTGACATTCAATGGCATTACCATCGCAGAATCCCCCACTATCAACATCCTGGGGGGTTATCATTGACCAGAAACTGAACTGGACTAGCCATATAAATACTGTGGCTACAAGAGCAGGTCAGAGGCTAGGAATAGTGCAACGAGTAACTCACCTCCTGACTCCCCAAAGCCTGTCCACCATCTACAAGGGACAAGTCAGGAGAGTGATGGAATACTCCCCACTTGCCTGGATGAGTGCAGCTCCCACAACACTCAAGAAGCTTGACGCCATCCAGGACAAAGCAGCCAGCTTGATTGGCATCCCATCTACAATCATTCACTCCCTCCATCACCGACACACAGTAGCAGCAGTGTGTACCATCTACAAGATGCACTGCAGGAATAAAATAACCTATGCTAACCCACACGCAGGAGAAGAACATCAGGATGATGAAGTCTGGCGATTTAGCAATATGCCTCATGGCTTATAAAGAGCAGAGAAGGAAAAGGAGAAAAGAGCAGCAAAGGGAGGAGCAGCACCCTCAAAATGAAGGTGTGGCAGGGCCTGCTGCGCATATAGCTGAAGGTCCACAGCGAGCCATCACTTGTAGGTATCCCGCTGGACCCAGGGCCTAAAGGCGACGCCAGTCATTCCTGTAGATGACCGGGAACCATTGTCACTGAAGACCGTGTATGTCTAGGGAACTGGTCGGTCACATATGCCACCGGCTGCAGAATTTGGCGTCGCAGGGATATGGAGGGCATCCACTTCCAGCGGCCGTGAAAGTGACCATAGCGCTTAATCTTTACGCCAGTGGCTCCTTTCAGAGTGCCACAGGTGACCAGTGTGGGATCTAGCAAGCTTCCACGCACAAGTGTATCCAGAGGTCATTGATGCCATCTTCGCAAAGGCAGTCCATGGCAACAAGCAGTTGCCATGTTTCCATGGCAACAAGCAGTCAACTACGTCAGTTGCAAGGGCTTCCACTCACTGAATATTCAGCTGGTGTGCAACCACCACAAGCACATCCTACAGGTCTGCACATGATTCCCTGGGAGCGTTACACAAATCCTACATCCTTAGCAGGTCTCAGATCCCTGACATCTCCCAGGGTCCACAGAGGCTTCAGGGTTGGCTCCTCTGGGACATGGGCTATCCACAGAGGACATGGCTGATGATGCCCATGTGGTGGCTTCAGGCTGCAGTAGAGCGAAGATGTAACAGGCTTATGTCACGACCCAGACTTTGGTGGACCAAACGATAGGCATCTTGAAAATGAGGTTCTGGTGCCTCGACAGGTCTGGTGGAGCACTGAAATACAGTCCCCAGAGGGTGTTGCACATCATCGTAGCTTGCTGTGCGCCACACAACTTGGCACTGCAACAGAGGTAGGACCTGGTTGAAGAGGAGATAGAGGAGCTACACGTATTCTCCAACATCGAAGGGAAAGGCAATGATGAGGTCCTTGAAAGCAAGAATGCTGGAGATGAGGTCATCGCACTAGCCAGATGAGGCAGGCGCGCTCAGGAGGCCCTCATAGCCACAAGATTCGTGAAGGACGATGACAAGAAGCAGTGAGGGGAATCCTGGCATCATCACCTTGCATCTGTGAACATTTGACTCCTGTGTGGCTGATGGCTGCACACATACCCTCAGTGCTCAGGCACATGTCATGGTGACACTGCGGAGGTCCAAATAGTTGCTGGATTCCAGGAAGATGATGACAACATGCAGTGAGGACACACCATAGATCTTCACATAGCCTCTGTGAATGTCTGACTCCTGTCTGGCTGAGGACAGCTCGCTTGCGTTCTGTGATCAGGGGATGAGATTCCGGCGAGCAGGCTTACAATGAGATGCGAATGTATTAAAATGACATTCCCAATGTGCAGTGGCAGGAGACACAGCCCGCTATTGACGGGCGGAGCGGGTGGTCGCAAACTGGCTTCACAACGGCATAAAACCGTTTCTGGCCTTCTCGTCGTATTGTGTGTCCCCCACTCCACCATGACGCCCCACATCAACTGGGCCGGAAAATTCTGGCCTATGTTTTCAGGAAGCAACATATAAATATCAAGCTAAAAGCAATTTAAATACATTCCACTTTATAAAAAGAGAAAGATTTGCAACGAGGAGTCAGTTATATATGAGTAAACCAGCCAGATCTTAAATGTGGCCATAAAATGTATATCAAATTGAGAATGAAGGCCATGGAACTTTATGCTGCACATTCCAGTCTAACTCAGGTCACGAATGAAAATGACATGATTCTACATTAAATCAAATGCACAGACACAATAATCAGCACGCTCTCTCAGACTGGGAAATAGGTTTCTATTACCAAATGAATGATGGTTTTTGTAAAACATAGCAAGGGCACCTGCTGAAATAGCATGATGCAATTGGAAGTAACCTGTCTAAATAGGGTTAGTAAGTGTTATGTCTTCTGTTTCTCACAAGTTCAAAATAATCACACTTTTAGTCTCAAAATGCTGGAGCTTCATTGATTGTATTTCTTACAGCTCTGGGCACCTGAATGCAGTGCAACTGTAAATGTGGCACCTCCGATGTATATATGTATAACAATTAATTCCTAGCTCTTTACGAATAATAACAATATTACCTCCTTCTTTCTTTAAAAAAAGCCCCTACGTCAATCTAACTGTTCCAATAATTAACCTTTCGATATTATATCTAACTAAAGAAGATTAACAATCAACTTTTATAATTAAACCGAATGCTTAAAAACTCTGCTCTAGCTTGTTTTCTTTTCACAAAATATTATTCATGGTATAACTTAGGTGGGAGGGTATTGTGCCTCTATCTTGTAGATTTGACATTGGCCGCTCTCAGTGGTGAGTTGGCACGCTGCTTGGACAAAGTTGTACGTTTTACTCCTGGCATTGTAGGAGTCGTGCTCGATGTTACTAATGTTGTGTCACTTGCTGGTGACATTGTTAATGGTTCACCATTTGTTGGTGATGCTGTTGATGTTGTCACGCTGGTTAATAATGTTGCTGCTGTTGTTGATGAAGTTTTCTGCTTTTCCAGCTCAAATGTATGTCAAATATAGACTCTGTTCCTTCTCACTTGTTTACAGTTTCAGTCTCAATGATGTATGACCTTGGAATCACAGAATCGCAAAGGAGGCAATTCGGCCCATTGTGTCTGCACTGTCTCTCCAAATAAGCATTATGACTCAGTGCCATTCTCCTGCCTTTACCCCATAACCATGCACATTGTTTCTATTCAATTAATCATCTAATGCCCTCTTGAATGCCTTAATTCAACCTGCCTCCACCACACTTCCAGGCAGTGCATTCCAGATGAGAACCACTCGCTGTGTGAAAAATTTTTTCTCACATCGCATTTGCTATTTTTGCATTCACTTTAAATCTGTGTCCCCTTGTTCTCAATGCTTTTACAAGCAGGAACAGTTTCTCCCTATCTACTTTGTCCAGCCCCTCATGATTTTGAATACCTTTATCAAACCTCCTTTTCGCCTTCTCCTCTCCAAGGAGAACAGTCCCAACTTCTCCAAAACAAAAACAGAATTACCTGGAAAAACTCAGCAGGTCTGGCAGCATCGGTGGAGAAGAAATCAGTTAACGTTTCGAGTCTTCATGACCCTTCGGCAGAACTGTGTATAGTTAGGAGAAAGGTGAAATATAAGCTGGTCTAAGGTGGGGGGGTGGGGGGAGAGAGAGAAGTTGAGGGTGTGGTGATTGTGGAGATAAGCAAGCAGTGATAGGAGCAGATAATCAAAAGATGTCACAGACAAAAGGATCAAAGAGGTGTTGAAGGTGGAGAGATTTTGTTTTTATCCCAACTTCTCCAATCTATCTTCATAGCTGATGATTCACATCCCTGGAACCGTTTTTATAAACCTCTGCTGCACTCTCTCCAATGCATTCACATCCTTCTTAAAGTGTGATGCCCAGAACTGAACACAATACTCCAGCTGAGGTCTAGCTAATGTCCTATACAAGTTCAGCATAACCTCCCTGCTCTTGTACTGTATGCCCCTCTTAATAAAGCCCAGGATACTATATGCTTTATTAGCTCCTCTCTCCACCTGACCTGCCATCTTTAATGACTTAAGCACATATATGCCCAGGTCTCTCCGCGCCTGCACACCCTTTAGAGTTGTAATCCTTATTTTATATTGTCTCTCCATGTGCTTCCTACCAAAATGAATCACTTCACACTTCTCTGCATTGAACTTCACCTGCCACTTATCTACCTACTTGGCTATGTCCTTTTGAAGTTGAAGAACAGAATTTGTACTGCTGAGTTGATTGTTGTAGCTCTCAAACTTTTCACCTTTCGCATAAAAGGGAACATTGAGCAGTAGCCTACAACTGTGAGATAATGTTCTTGATTGTGTTTGAATAAATTGGCTCCCACAGTACACCATGGTGGGCGGCACAGTGGTTGGTGCTGCTGCCTCACAGCTCCAGGGAACCAGGTTTGATCCTGTCCTCTGGTGTCTTTCTGCCTGGGGATTCACATTCTCCCTGTGTCTGCATAGGTTTCCTCTGGGTGCTCTGGTTTCCTCCCACTGTCCAAAGATGTGCTGGTTAAGTGGATTGGTATGGTAAATTGTCCCCCAGTGTGTGTGTGTGTGTGTGTGTATGCATGTACGAGTCATACAGGTTTGAAGCATTAACTCTGGTTCTCTCTCGACAGAAACTGACAGGCCTGCTGAGTTTTTCCAGTATTTCCTGTTTTATTTCCGATTTCCAGTATCCTCAGTATTTTGCTTTTATCTTCTAGTGAGATATCATCTCTGATAGATCAATATTGCTATATTGCTGGTTGTGTTTGCTGTATCTTATCAGGCCATCCCTAGATCACTTGTTGAGAAAGCATCTATAATTTTTCATTTTTGCTGGTCTCATCCCTAATTTGACTCAATTTCTGTGCTGTTACATTCACTGTGTGATAGATCTTTATACCTACATCTTTTACCTCATGTTTCTCCTGCAGTGACAACTCAGCCTCAGGAGTAACCTCTGTAGTCCTGCTGGTGTCCTGCATGTATTTTTCTTGCAGATCTGCTCCAATGGGCAATGACCACTCTCCACTATGAACTGTCTCACAGAGAGCTATGTATGGAACTTCTCATGTCCATACACGACTGCTAAAATTTTGAAATTGTCCCCTGCACACCAAGATCATGATCATTAATATATATCGGAAAAGCAAGGGTCCCAATACCGACCGCTGGGGAACTCCACCTCAAGCCTTCCTCCAGTCTGAAAATTATCCATTAACCATTACTTGCTGTTTCCACATTGCTACTGTTCCTTTTATTCCATGAGTGTAGGTTCACCAACAACTTTTGCTGGGTTCCTGGTTTCCATGATTGGATCCTATACATACACAATTTGCCCTTTCAACAACTCAGGCAGGGGTTTAACATGCTTTTTGAAGTGTTGACCTCCTTTTACCTGTGCATCAGTGAGCTTCTGCCTTACATCCTCCTGGTCATTTGGAGGGAGTATCTTGATTGACAAGAGTTAAAAGAGCTGAAAGCTCTTTTCTATATTGGCACATCTGGTCTCAGCTGATGTTAGAGCTTTGGATGTGAATGCTATCAGTCTTCCCTCCTGTGTCAGGGCTTCTCTCAGTCCTTCTGTAAAACATCTAGCTGCAGAGTGACGGGTTTCTCTCTGTTGTTGTTTAACAGACTTGCCTCTTTGCAAAGTTATTCTTTGAGTTTGCTGAAAGAGATAGCTGTGACTGTTTCAGAATTTGGCTTGACTCCATCAGGAGTGTACACTATTCCAAAGAACAAGCATTCTGTCGCCTTCATAATGCATTTGTCTGCGTTTAGCTTGATCCCAGATTTCCTGGTTCTCTGCAAGGCTTCATGTAGATGGTCACCATGATCTTTTCCCATCTACATCATAGATCTGCATATTATGAGCTATGTTGACTGCTCCTTTTCAATACTTATATATAGACACTAGAAATAAAAGAACTGGAGGAACTTGTGACTATTGGAAACTATCATGTGATGGATAGCCCAGGAGTTTGAAGTGAAGCTTATATACAGATTCACAGTAGGTTCAGAAAGGACAAAATAGACAGAAAGAGTAGTAGAAGAACCGTATATGTTACAATCATCTTGGAGTTAAATTAGACTGATCCAGTGGGAGGGGTAAGCCAGAGGGAAAAAAAACCTAATCCACTTAGAAATCTAAACTAACAGTAGGCTGGAGATTATCTCAGAACTTCTTTTTATTTGTTAAAGGCATCTGGACAGTGCTGGCAAGGCTCACATTTATTGCCCATCCCTAACTGCCCTTGAGAAGGTGGAGGTGAGCTTCCTTCTTGAACATTGTGGTGTAGGCACACCCAAGTGCTGTTAGGAAGGGAATTCCAGGTTTTGGACCCAGTCACAATGAAGCTACGGAGATATATTTCCATGTCAGACGGTGTAAGACTTGGAGGGAAACTTGCGGATAACGGTGTTCCCATGTGACACTTCTAATTGGTAGTGGTCAAGAGTTTGGAAGGTGTTGTTGAAGAAGCCAAGCCAAGTTGCTGCAGTGCATCTCCTCAATGGTACACACTCTGCCATTGTACACTGGTGGTGGAGGGAGTGAACGTTTAAGGAGGTGGATGGGATGCCAATCAAGCGGGCTGTTTCGTCTTAAGACTGTGTCAAGCTCCTTGAGCATTGTTAAAGCAGCACTTATCCAATCAAGTAGGGAGTATTCCATCACATTCCTAACTTGTACATACTAGATGGAAGTCGGGAGGTAAGTTGTCTCTGTAGAATTCTCAGTCTTTAATCTTCTTTTGCAGCCATTGTTTTAATATGGCTAGTATAGTTAAGTTTCAGGTCAATGGTAACCCTCCATGATGTTCATGATGGGAGATCCAGTGATGGTAATGCCGTTGAACATCAAGGGGAGATAGTTAGATTCTCTCTTGTTGGAGATAATCATTGTCTGGCAACCGTCCGGCACAAATGTTACTTACTACTGCTGCTTCATTGCTGAAACTTTGCGAGAATTGGGGCGGAAACTCTATTTACACGCATAAAAATTCTTTTCATGGCACTTCTGGCAGAGGAGCAAAGCAGCTCCAAAGAATTTCCCACCTTGGGGTTTGCCACAGTCCATCAGGTCAGTACAATTGGAGAGCAGCTTGCTATTATCTGAGAACAGGAAACTTCTTTTAATAGGAGATTTTAATCAACTCAGTAATTATCCAGAAAACACCAGTGGTTTCATCAGAATTGGTAACTGTAATGCATGACTGGTTCATGACTCACAGGATATGGGACAAGGGGCAGTACTCATCTTGATGTGCTATTCAAAGCTGCAGCTGTCTAGAAAGCAACAGTGTTCCTGGAAGACAGTGACCACAGAATAAACAAATTTAACATTGAATAATATTCAATTATTGCCAAAAACTAGGAGGCAGGTTTATAACTTATTGGCAATGTTTCACAAAATGACAAATGGAGCACCTTTAAAAGAACATGAAGGGTAACTGCATACCTAAGGTCAGCAAATTCAAATGTGGCTCTAAATGGGTTAATAAAGAAATTAAAAGAGAATGAGAAAAAAAATGACCTACGGAGATCCTGCAGGGATTGAAGAGAAGGTGCTCACCAAGACGAATATAGGATTATGCAGAAGCAAATTAAAAGTTTGATCAGAAGAGATAAGAGAAAATGTGCCCTAGCAAGCCAGCATTTTCTGAAGAGAAAATTGAGGACAAAATAGACATAAACTGTAAAATAGAGATTAGTACAGTGCTAAAAAAAAAAACACCTCTACAGCATTAACCTCTCACCTTCAATTTTTATGACATGATAAAATTATTGGAGTTGTGCTGTCTTAGTCTGTGGGATTTTTCAAACACTCAACAAGTATAGTTCAAATGTGACCCTCTCACATCCACAACCCCGTAAAAATGCTACTTGCTATCCTGCTGATGCCTTGCTGTGATCACAAAGGCAATTCATTCCCAGCTCTCCTGCAAAGTGTGTCAGTCACCTGACAAGTGTATTTTAGGCAGCAATTTGTGGTTGTTGAGTATGGGTCTGCTTGGAGGGTGGTTAATACCCCACAGGGTCTTAGGGCTGTTACTTTTTAGTAATCTTATAAATGACCTAGATGTAGGCATTGAGGAATCGGTCTGCAAGTTTGCAGATGACACTAAAATTAATGTGAGTGTCAGGATAGCACAGGAGAAGGAACTTCTACAAGTGGATCTACCTGTGCTGGGGGGAATGGACCAAAATCAGACTGATTTCCTTTGATTTATATAAATGCAGTGCAATGTACTTGGGAAGGGTCAATACCTAAAGTACTTACATGCTACATAGGACTGAATTAAAATCAGTCAAGTGAGAAAGGAATTTTGGTCCTATTGTTTGAAACTTTCTAAAGGTTCATGCCCAATGACAGAAGGTTGTAGCTGAAGCAAACAGGGTATTAGTTTAAATGAACAGAACGATTCAACATAAAAAAGTATATTATCTTAAGTCCAGAATGTTTCCAGCACAGTGAGGAAGGGGGAATTGCTGGATCTGGATCTGGTTCTGGACGAGATGGGTCAAGTGGATCAAATGTCAGTCGCGCAACATTTACGGAACCGTATCTACAGTATCATAAGGTTCAGATTAGCTATGGAAAAGGACAAGAAGCAATCTACAGTGAAAATACTTGATTAGAGGAGGGGCAATTTCACTGGGTTGAGAACAGGTCTGTTCCATACATACATATGTATGAATATACAAATTAGGAGCAGGATTTAGGAGCCATTAAATTAAATTAGGAGCCATTCAGTCCCTCAAGCCTGCTCCGCCATTTGATAAGATCATGACTGATCTGATGGTGGCCTCAACTCCACTTTTCTGTCTCCCTCCTATAACCTTTGACTCCCTTGTCAAGAATCTATCTCACCCAGTCTTGAAAATATTCATTGACCCTGCCTCCACCACTCTCTGGGAAAGAAAGTTCCACGGACTAACGACCCTCTGAGAGAAAAAAAAATCTCCTTGTCTCTCTTAAATGGAAGATCTCTTATTTTTAAATTGTGCCCCCCTGGTTCTAGTCTCCCTCATAAGGGGAAGCATCATCTTGGCATCCACCCTGTCAATTCCCCTCAGGATCTTATATGTTTCAATAAGATTGCCTCTCATTCTTCTAAACTCCAATGGACACAGGCCAAAGCTGTCCAATGTTTCTTCATAATTACCTTATTCCAGGAATCAATCAAGTGAACATTCTCGGAACTGCTTATAATGCAATTAAATCATTTCTTAAGTAATGAGACCAAAACTGTACAGGTTTGTCTGTCCCAGGTACATTGCAACCAATGATTAGCAGGCAAAACTGTTAAGAGGCAATGGTCTGCCTTTAAAGAGGAGATGGTTCCGGTACAGATCAGGTACAATCCCATGTGGAGGAAAGGTAGGGAAATCAAGGCTAGAGATCCTGAATGACAAAAGAGAAAAAGTGAGATGAAGCAAAAAAAAGGGTGCACATGACAGATTTCAGATTGAGAATACAAGTGAGAACCAGTGAACATAAAATGTTCAGAGGGGAAGCAAAAAAGTTACTAAGAGAGAGGCAAAGAGACAATACAAGAAGAGAATGGCAGCTAACATAAAAGGGAAACCAAAGATCTTCTATAGCCATATAAATGGTAAAACTGGAGTAAAAGGAGGGTTGAGACAGATTAGGCTGAAAAGGAGATTTACACATGGAGGCAGAGTGCATGATTGATATACCAAATAGAGTACTTTGCATCTTTCTTTACTAAGGAAGAAGATGTGGCCAAAATCATAGTGAAAGAGGAAGTAGGTGAGATGCTGGAAGGGCTAAAAATTGACAAACAGGAGGTATTGCAAAGGCTGGCTGCTCTTAAAGTTTATAAGTCATAAGGGCAAGATGGGATTGTACTCGATGATGCAGCGGGGAGTAAGGGTGGAAATTGTGCAGGTACTGACAATAATTTTCTGATCCTCCTTAGATACAGGGATGGTGGTAGAGGGTTGGTGAAATGCAAATATTATACCCTTGACCAATAAAAGGATAGAATGATAAACACAGCAACTATTGGTCAGTCAGTTTAATCTGTGATGGGAAAGCTTTTAGAATCAATATTTTAGGACAAAATGACAATAAGGACAAAACTTAGAAAAGTGTGCATTAATTATGGAAAGCCAGAATGTTTTCTAAAAGCAAAGCATGCTTAACTGACTTGATTATTTTGATGAGGTAACAGAAAGGGCTGATGAGGTTAATGTGCTTGATGTGCTATACATGGGACTTCTAAAACGTGTTTCATAAAATGTCACACAATAGGCTTGCCAGCTAAGTTGAAGTCCAAGGGATAAAGGGCACAAAGGCAAATGGATACCACATTGGCTGAGTGATGGGAAACAGAGAATAGTGGTGAACAGTTGTTTTACAGGACTGGAAGAAGCTTTACTGTGGGGCTCCCCAAGGGTCTCTACTAGAACCACTGATTTACTTGAAATATATATTAATGACCTAGGGTGTACAGGGCACAGTTTCACAACATAAAACTTGGAAGCATTGTGAACTATGAGGAGGATAGTGATAGATTTCAAGAGAACATTGACAGGCTGATAGAATGGGTGGTCTAGTGGCAGATGGAGTTTAATGCAGAAAAGTGTTAAGTGATACATTTTGCTAGGAAAAATGAGGAGTGACAATATATAAAAAGGGGTTCAATTCTAAAGTAGGTGGAGGAACAAAGAGACCTGGTGGTATGTATATGTGCATAAATTATTGAAGGTGGCAGGGCACATTGAGAGAGTGGTTAAAAAAGCAAACAGGATCCTGGGCTTTTCGATAGGGACGTATAGTACAAAATCAAACAAGTTATGATTAAACTGTCAGCCTCAACTGGAGCATTTTGCCCAATTCTGGACACCATATTTTAGAAAGGATGTGAAGAGAGGGTGCAGAAATTATATACAAGAACGATTCCAGGGATGAGGAACATTGCTTTTTTTTATTCGTTCATGGGATGTTGGCATCTCTGGCATTTATTCCCCAAGCCTAATTGCCCTTGAGAAAGTGGTGGTGAGCTGCCTTCCTGAACTGCTGCAGTCCCTGTGGTGTAGATACACCTACAGTGCTGTTAGGGAGGGAGTTCTTGGATTTTGACCCAGTGACAGTGAAGGAACGGCGAATTATTTCCAAGTCAGGATAGTGAGCGGCTTGGAGGGAAACTTCCAGGTGGTGGTATTCCCATGTATCTTCTACCCTTGTCCTTCGGGATGGTAGTCATCGTGGGTTTGGAAGATGTTGTCTAAGGAGGCTTGGTGAGTTCCTGCAGTGCATCTTTTAGATGGTAGACACTGCTGCTACTGTGCAATGGTGGTGGAAGGAGTGAACGTTTATGGAAGGGGTGCCAATCACGTGGGCTGCTTTGTACTTATTATGGGATAGATATTGCTCTCTGCAACCGTGAGGTGAGTTCTGAATGCTGTGTTGACTGCCTGGTGCCGGGATTAAGTACATCTCCTCAGGGCTGGAGAGGAACTTGGAGTGGGAGGGGAGGGATCCAGTTGTCGTTGTCCACGCTGGTGCCAACGACATTCATAGGATTAGAAAGGAGGTTCTACTGAAATAATTTTGACAGTTAGGAGCTAAATTAAAAAGCAGAACCTCCAAGGTAATAATCTCGGGATTACTACCTGAGCCACAAGCAAACTGGCACAGGGTAATGAAGTCGAGGAGTTAAAGACGTGGCTCAAAGATTGGTGTGGGAGGCATGAGTTTCAGTTCATGGGGCACTGACACCAGTACTGGGGTAGAAGGGAGCTGTTCTGGTGGGACGGGCTTCACTTGAACCATGCTCGGACTAGTGTCCTGGTGAATCAAATAACTAGGGCTGTAGGGAGGACTTTAAACTGAATAAGAGGAGCGGAGGGTTCTGGGGAGGGGATATGAAGGCTTACGAAGCAAAAGGATATGGCAGCATTGCAGGGCAGCTACTTAGGTAATGATACCCAGAGTGTGACAGGAAGGGACAGAGTGTACAAACATAAATAAAACAGCAGCAAATTGGGTCAAAGGGGGAATAAATGGTAAAAAGGCAAAATTAATGGCTCTTTACTTAAATGCAGGTAGTATCCGGAACAAATAGATTAATGGCACAAATAGAAGTTAATGGGTTCAATCTAATAGCCACTACAGAGACATTGTTGCAAAGAGATCAAAGCTGGGAACTAAATATTCAGGGGTCTGTGACTTTTCTAAAGGACAAACAGGAAGGAAAGGGTAGCGGGGTAGCTTTGTTAGATGAGTAAGTGTGATAGCAAGAAATGATCTTGGATCAGAAGATGTAGAATCAATATGGGTGGAGGTAAGAAATAACAAGGGGAAGAAGATACTGGTGGGAGTAGTCTATAGGTCCCCTAACAGTAGCTATACTGCAGGACAGGGAATAAATAAATCAGGACATAATGAGGGCTTGTAAAAAAGGCAGCACATTAATCATGGGTGACTTTAATGTTCATGTAGATTGGGAAAATCAAATTGGCAGAGGTAGCCACGAGAAAGAATTCATAGAGTGTATTCGGGAAAGTTTCCTAGAACAATTTGCTGTGGATCCAACCAGGGATCAGGCTATTTTGGATCTGGTAATGAGTAATGAGGCAGGTTTAATAAATGATCTCAGAGTAAAAGATCCCCTAGGAAACGGTGACCATAACATGGTAGAATTTATCATTCAGTTTGAGAGTGGGGAACTTGGGTCAGAAACAACTGTGCTAAACTTAAATAAGGGTAATTATAAAGGAATGAGGGCAGAATTGGCTGAAGAGGGCTGAGTTTAGCAGAAAAGACAGTTGATGAACAATGGCAGACATTTAAGAAAATAGTTCATGACTCAAAACAAAGATATATCCCAGTGAGAAAGAACGATTCGAGGAAGGGGATAAATCAACCATGGGTAACCAAGGACGTTAAGGCTGGTATCAAATTGGAAGAAAAAACATACAATGTGGCAAAGATTAATGGTAAGCCAGATGATTGGGAAAGTTTTAAAAACCAAAAGATGACCAAAAAATAATGAGGGAGAAAATAAACTTTGAGAGTAAATTAGCAAATAATATCAAAAATGGATAGTAAGATTTCTTTAAATATATAAAAAGTGAGAGACAGAGGCCAAAGTGAACATAGGCCCCATAGAGAATGAGGCTTGGGAAATAACAATGGGGAACCAAGAAATGGCAAAGGAGTTGAATAAATCCTTTGCATTAGTCTTCGAAGTAGAAGACATGAAGAGCATTCCAAAAATACTAAATAATCAAGGAGCAAAAGGTGGGGGAGGAAATAAATACACTAACTATCATTAGAGAAAAAGACAAGGGAAACTATTGGGGCGAAAGGCTGATAAGTCCCCTGGACCTGATGGGTTGCATCCTAGGATTTTAAAGCAAATAGCTGCAGAGATAGTGGATGCATTGGTAGTAATCTTCCAAGAATCCTTAGATTTTGGAAAAGTCCCAGAGGATTGGAAAACTGCCAATGTAATTCCCTTATTTAACAAAAAACAAGTAACTATAGGCCAGTTAGCTTAACATCTGTCATTGGGAAAATGTTAGAATCTATTATAAAAGATGTAATAGCAGAGCATTTAGAAATGGATAATATAATTAGGCAGAGTCAGCATAGATCATGGAGAGGAAATCATGCCTGACAAATTTATTAGAATTCTTTGAGGAGGTAACAAGCAGGATAGATAAAGGAGAACCAGTAGATGTTATATATTTGGATTTCCAAAAGGTGTTTAATAAGGTACCACACTTAAGGCTATTAAGATAAAAGTCTTTGGTGTTGGAGGCAGTACATTAGCATGGATAGAGGATTGGCAACTAATAGAAGACAGAAAGGTGGGATAAATGTGGCATTTTCAGAATAGCAACCTGTAACTAGTGGTGTTCCACAGGGATCAGTGCGGGAGCCACAATTATTTACAATATATGTTAATGACTTGGATGAGGGGAATGAATGTACTACCGCCAAGTTTGCAGAAGACACAAAAATAGGTGGGAAGGCAAGCGGTGAGGATGACACAAAGAGTCTACAGACGGATATAGACAAGTTAAGTGAGTGGGCAAAAACTTGGAAGATGGAATATAATGTGGGAAAATGTGAGGTTATGCACTTTGGCAGGAAGAATAGACGAGCTGAATATTATTTAAATGGAGAAAGACCGCAGAAAGCTGCTGCACAGAGGGATTTGGGGGTCCTCATGCATGGATCACAAAAAGCTAGCATACAAGTTCAGTAGGTATAGGTAAAGCAAATGGAATGCTGGCCTTTATTTCAAAGGAAATGGAGTAAAAAAATAGGGAAGTCTTGCTAAGACTGTACACTCGTTAGACCATGCCTAGAATACTGTGAACAGTATCTAAGGAAAGATAGACCATAAGACCATAAGACATATTAGCAGAAATTAGGCCATTCGGCCCATCAAGTCTGCTCCGCCATTCAATCATGGCTGATAAGTTTCTCAACCCCATTCTCCCGCCTTCTCCCCGTAACCTTTGATCCCCTTACCAATCAAGAACCTATCTATCTCGGTCTTAAATACACTCAATGACCTGGCCTCCACAGCCTTCTGTGGCAATGAATTCCATAGATTCTCTCTGGCTAAAGAAGTTTCTCCTCAACTCTGTTCTAAAAGGTCTTCCCTTTACTCTGAGGCTGTGCCCTCAGGTCCTAGTCTCTCCTACTAATGGAAACATCTTCTCCACGTCCACTCTATCCAGGCCTTTCAGTATTCTGTAAGTTTCAATCAGATCCCCCCTCATCCTTCAAAACTCCATCGAGTATAGACCCAGAGTCCTCCAACGTTCCTCATATGTTAAGCCTTTCATTCCTGGAATCATTCTCGTGAACCTCCTCTGGACCCTCTCCAGGGCCAGCACATCCTTCCTGAGAAACGGGACCCAGAATTGCTCACAATATTCTAAATGTGGTCTGACCAGAGCTTTATAAAACCTCAGCAGCACATCCCTGCTTTTATATTCTAGTCCTCTCGAAATAAATGCCAACATTGCATTTGCCTTCCTAACTACCAACTCAACCTGCAAGTTAACCTTAAGAGAATCCTGGACTAGGACTCCCAAGTCCCTTTGCATTCCAGATTTCTGAATTCTCTCCCCATTTAGAAAATAGGCTATGCCTCTATTCTTCCTACCAAAGTGCATGACCTCACACTTCCCCACGTTGTATTCCATCTGCCACTTCTTTGCCCATTCTCCTAACCTGTCCAAATCCTTCTGAAGACTCCCCGCCTCCTCAATACTACCTGTCCCTCCACCTATCTTTGTATCATCTGCAAACTTAGCCAGGATGCCATCAGTTCCTTCATCTAGATCATTAATGTATAAAGTGAAAAGTTGTGGTCCCAACACTGACCCCTGCGGAGCTCCACTGGCCGCCATCCTGGGAAGGACCCCCTTATCCCCACTCTCTGCCTCCTGCCAGACAGCCAATCTTCTATCCATGCTAGTACCTTGCCTCTAACACCATGGGCTCTTATCTTACTGAGCAGCCTCCTGTGTGGCACCTTGTCAATGGCCTTCTGGAAGTCCAAGTAGATAACATCCATTGGCTCTCCTTTGTCTAACCTACTCATTACCTCCTCAAAGAATTCTAACAGATTTGTCAGGCATGACCTCCCCTTGATGAAAGCATGCTGACTTTGCCCGATTTTACCATGCACTTCAAAGTATTCTGAAATCTCATCCTTAATAATGGACTCTAAAATCTTACCAACGACCGAGGTCAAGTTAATCGGCCTGTAATTTCCAGTCTTTTGCCTCACTCCCTTCTTAAACAGGGGGGTTACATTAGCGATTTTCCAGTCCTCTGGGACCCTCCCTGACTCCAGTGATTCCTGAAAGATCGCCACTAATGCCTCCACTATCTCTTCAGCTATTTCCTTCAGAACTCTGGGGTGTAATCCATCTGGTCCAGGTGATTTATCCACCTTCAGACCTTTCAGTTTTCCTAGCACCTTCTCCTCGGTAATGGCCACCATACTCACCTCTGCCCCCCCGACTCTCTTGAACTTTGGGGATGTCACTCGTGTCTTCCACTGTGAAGACTGACGCAAAGTACCTATTCAGTTCCTCTGCCATTTCTTTGTTCCTCACTACTACTTCTCCAGCGTCATTTTCCAGCGGCCCAATGTCCACTTTTACCTCTCTCTTACCCTTTATATATCTAAAAAAAACTCTTGCAATCTTCTTTTATATTACTGGCTAGTTTACCCTCATATTTAATCTTCTCCCTCCTTATTTCTTTTTTAGTTGTCCTCTGTTCGTCTTTGTAGGCTTCCCAATCCCCTGGTTTCCCACTGCTCTTCGCCGATATACTGGTATTGGAGGCAGTCTCGAGAAGGTTCATTAGGTTGATCCCGGTTATGGGGGGATTTTCTTAGGAGGAAAGGTTGAGTAGGTTGGGCGTATACGCATTGGAGTTTAGAAGAATGAGAGGCAACCTTATTGAAACATATAAAATTCTTAGGGGGCTTGACTGAGATGTATTGTACTGTATTGTACTGAGATGTATTATGCCCTGCCTGTGAGTGTGTTGGAGGCAAATTCAATCATGGCATTCAATAGCAAATTGAATTGACACCTGAAGAGAAAAAAAAATGCTGGGCTCCAAGGAAAAGGCATGGGCGTGGGACTAGCTGAGTTGCTCTGTCAGAGAGCTGGCACCGTCTCAATGGCCAAATGGCCTCCTTCTGTGCAGTAACCATGCATGACTGGAAATATTCAAACTGTGATGGTGAGATTTGATCTCACGGTCTCTTGACTTGACCAGCATGATGTTGACAACTGCTTTCCTGTTCTATTATGTTTCATTATTTTAAACACAGACATACATTATAACATTGGCTGAGAGGTTGTTTCCCCTTTTGGGAGAGTCTAGGATAAGAGGGCACAATCTCAAGTAAGGGATCGCCCATTTAAAACAGAGATGAGGAGGAATTTCTTCTCTCAGACGGTAGTCAATCTGTGGAATTATTTACCAGAGGGCTGTAGAGGCTGGGTCATTAAGTATAATCAAGGCTGAGATAGACAGGTTTTTAATCAGTAAGGGAATCAAGGGTTATGGGGAAAAGGCAGGTAAGTGGAGTTGAGGATTACTAGATCAGCCATGATCTCATTGAATGGTGGAGCAGGCTCGATGAGCCGAATGGCCTACTTCTGCTCCTATATCTTATGGTCTTACTGGATGGTGTCAAGCTTCTTCAGTGTTTTTGGAGCTGCATTCATCCTGGCAAGTGAAGAGTGTTCCATCACACTCCTGACCTGTGCCTTGTAGCTGGTGGGCATACTTTGGGGAGTCAGGAGGTGAGTTACTCATCGCAGGATTCCTAGCCTCTGACCTGCTCTTGTAGCCACAGTATTTATATGGCTAGTCCAGTTCAGTTTCTGGTCAAAACAGGAAGTTGATAGTGGGGGATTCAGTGATGGTAATGCCATTGAACAACAAGGGGCGATGGTTGGATTCTCTCTTGTTGGAGATGGTCATTGCCTGGCACTCGTGTGACATGAATATTACTTGCCACTTGTCAGCCCAAGCCTGGATATTGTCCAGATCCTGCTGCATTTGAACATGGACTGCTTCAGTATCCGAGGAGTTGTGAATGGTGCTGAACATTGTGCAATCACCAGTGAACATCACCAATTCTGACCTTATGATGGAAGGAAGGGCATTAATGAAGCAGCTGAAGATGGTTGTGCTGAGGACACTACCCTGAGGAACTCCTGCAATGATGACCTGGAACTGAGATGGTTGACTTCCAACATTCACAACCATCTTCCTTTGTGCTAGATAAGGATTGACAGATTGATAGCTCTTTCTTGATTCTTTCTTGACACCAGGGTGGTGGTGTATGGCCATTCTTAGCTGGGGGAGTGATTTGTCAGGTTAATTTCAATAACAAAATGTTAAAGTGATTGACAAAAAACCCAATAGCTACATGAGGGAGAATGTTTTCACACAGCGAGTGGCTAAGATCTGAAATGCCCTGCCTGTGAGTGTGTTGGAGGCAAATTCAATCATGGCATTCAATAGCAAATTGAATTGACACCTGAAGAGAAAAAAAAATGCTGGGCTCCAAGGAAAAGGCATGGGCGTGGGACTAGCTGAGTTGCTCTGTCAGAGAGCTGGCACCGTCTCAATGGCCAAATGGCCTCCTTCTGTGCAGTAACCATGCAGGACTGGAAATATTCAAACTGTGATGGTGAGATTTGATCTCACGCTCTCTTGACTTGACCAGCATGATGTTGACAACTGCTTTCCTGTTCTATTATGTTTCATTATTTTAAACACAGACATACATTATAACAACCACAGAATCAGCTCCTAGTGTTTAACAAGTTCATATTACATAATCCAATATGAATACTCAGGCAGATCATACCACATCATTCCAGCATGATTATTTTTTATTACTGAGTTCACAATTTACGATAAGAACTCAGGTACCATGCTTCACATTTCTAGCATGACTACAGCAAACAGTGGTTTTCTCAAAACGCTTATACCAATTCTACAGCTTGATTTCCACATTCCATGCATAATAACACAAAGCCACAATACATCAAAAGTCACACTTTGCAAACAATAGATGTTCTATGAAGGCAAGGAGATACACTTAGGTTCTCAATCTCCTCAATGACATGGTTGTATGGTCCACTTAAGCTCTTCAGTGACTTTATTATTATAAACAGTGACCAAGCCAACATGTCCCAGCCCCTTAAGACATAGATGATCTTCCTTTATACAGGCCCACTGCACAAAGCATCTCTGTTCAACAGGACTGAACATTGTTTTAATTAATCATGCGCTGATCCATAAACAATGAGGTGCATGGGCAATAAGAACCAAGTTCCTAGACACGAGCATATGTGGTGCTCAGATTGTACTGTGCTGTTCCTCACACTTGGCGGGGGGAAAGGGTGTTTGACAGCATTCAATCACTTCTCTTGAATAATGGAGCTTCTGATTCTTATATAAACTGACATGCAAATACATGTAATAGGGTAAAATTTCCATATGTGCACAGTGCAGTTGTGATACAGTTCTAAGATGTGCACATCTACAGATGATCATTCATCTTGAAAATGAATTGGCATCAGGCCCATCATTGGCATTCAATTAATGAATTATGGGGGTGACATTAGTTTTAAGCAGTAGTACAAAACAGTGCTGTGAGTGCCCTGTACTATTCTTTTGATTATGCTCTGATTCCAATGTGCCATTCCCCGGGTTAAATGCTTGACTGGCCTGTGCTGTTCCCTTAGTTTGATGCTGACTACAATATGTTGTTCTTGGGGCTTTATTATACCTATCTCCCAGGACTGGACAATGAAGATCACCTGATAGAGTTAACCTATTACACAGCCATTTCCCTGCAAAGTACTCTGACTGTATGCAAAAATTAAAGATTGCAATTCATTTAATGATGTTAGATTGATCTCTTCAATCAACCAGCCTCTCTCCGGCTTTCCAATCCACTGTGACTGCAGTATTGAATAACTTTTGAGCAAATTAATGGTGATTTGCTCTGAAGAATAAATTTACCTTATTTCTACTTAACCACATCTCAATTTAAGCACAGATAAAAACTGCTTTTCATTTAATCAACAACACTGAAAATTCACAGATGTTCACTGTGGATGAGATTGCTCTTTGAGAGACATTTCGAGTTTCCAGCTACCCCCCCCCCCCTCCAATGCTTAGACATTTCTCTCATTCCAGGTGGGTTAAATTCAATAGACCCCAGAAATAGACAAGGGGATTGCAATGCCCGAATAAGTCAATGTCCACTGAATGCAAGACAGGTAACACGCCAATTCTGTTCTGCCAGCTATTTTAATTGATTTTAGTTTCCAGCCAGTGCTAACTGTGCTAGTGACTGGGTGGATGCATGAACAAGTGTCTAATGCTGGCTAAAGCTAAACTGCATGTTTTAAGAGGAGAAAAGCAAAATACTGCAGATTCTGGAGGCCAAAAATCGGAATCCCACAGGCGGGATATCAAATTGGAATTTTCCCCTCACCACTTTCATGGAGAGTCCGGTGGTGGGTCGGGTTTCCTGCTGATCCATGTCAGGAACGCCATTTGCATGCATCAGCATGTCATCAATACTCATTCAAAATGCTACTCGCCGAAATCACGCGCTCCCCACCCCCCTCCCAATTACGTGCCATGCCAGCAGGAATTTAGATCGGTCTAAATCACGATCGGAAATAATTGGCGTGTAGCTGCCTGCCCTCGTGACTTTGAGGTGAGTGCAACATTCAAGGCGGGTGCCTCAGCTGCAGGGTTGCTCTCCTCACAGTGGGTGCCTTCGTACTCTGGGAGGTCAGCACTCAGTTTGTGCTGCAATGCTGCACTCTGAAACAGGAACCAGCGTTGTGATTGGGGGGGGGGTGGTGCAGTGGTGTAAGGATGACAGAGATATCAGGGACAATGGGGTATGGTGGGGTTGTAGTGGTAAGAAGGATAAGACACATGGGGATAATAGGGTATGGTGGGGTTGGAAGTCGGGGGTGTGGGGCGACAGCAAGCAGAGGGGACACCGAGACTGAGGAATCTGGAGCCCGACATGGAAGACTGGAATGCAGATACATGGATAAATGCAGAAGTGGATGCATGGGAATCAAACTGTACAAATGGGAGGGGACGCATGCAGACTCCGGAATATGAGGGGCAGGGGGAGGTTTTGTTAGTGTGGCACAGGAGGGATGGGATGCATGGAAACTCATGGAGGTGGGGAGAAGGGAAAGGCTTGCACATGAGGGACACATTGCTCAGAGACTCATGGAGAGGGTTGGGGGCGGGGGGGTGGAAGGGAAATTGTGCTGTGAGCAGTCATGAAGGAACAGGAGAGCTCATTGAAAGACAGTCATTGTCCCTGGTCTGGGGCATAGAGGTCAGGGTGAGCGATTAAAGGCAGCCCAGGGGCCTTGTGGAACTCATAGTCAGGGCGAGAGATTAAAGGCGGTCCTGGGGATTTGCGAGCCATACTACATGGCAATGCATGGCATGCATGTTGTAGTCCCGCTCCAGGGAGGGGCGAGGCCTGTATGCTCAATTAGGATACGGCACAGCTTGGAGTGCACAGTGTGGTCATTGTCTTACAGTCGGTGGCGATGGGGTTGTCTGGCTTGGTACTCGGCTGCAGATGGTATGGTCATGGTTTGGGGAGGCATCTGCAACTGTAAATGGGGAAATTGTAATAAAGGTGCTTGAAGCTCTCCTTGTTGCACCTCAGCTACAACCTCCTCCCATAGGAGGACCACCTCCAACAGTGATGGGTTCGGGGGGAGGGCTGGAATGTCCACCACAATGACAATGAGATCCAGGGTTACTGGGGGAGGCTGGAGAATCACTGGAGGGAGCTCTACCTGCACATCATGAAGTTCTAAGAAGATTAAGGGTCCAGCACACTGACACGGGGAGGGTCGAAGCTGGTCTCGAAGTACAAATGCAGCACCACCATCTTGAAACTTCCAAGTTGTGGTACATCAAAATCAAAACTGGAAAATAATCTGCATGGGAGGGATCTGAGGCAGTGTTGGAGGAGCCCACGGCTGGACTAAGGGGCCCTTTCAGGGGGCACCATCAAACTGTTAGAGTCAAAATATTGAAATAGAATCAGAGCTGAGAGAAAAGAGGAAGACTTTGTTGAGAAGGTGAAATTGGAACTCATGCCTTTTGCTGCACTTTAATGAGAGCCTACAGGAGTCATTGGCTTCACAATACAGTTGCTGCACTTCAGCATTAACTGAGAGGTATGTAGGAATGGAAAATGCAGGCAACTGTTAAGGAAGTACAGATGCTGCATGTCTGCCAGATCATCAATGAAAATCTCTAATGTGCTTTCTCCAAATGGCATGGATAGTGGACCAGGGCAACCAGTCATTGCCGAAATGCGATTTGAGCTTAATCAGTATATCAGATCAGAGGTTGTAGGAGTGCCTTTGCCAAGGTGGCACATTTCATGAATGCATCCAACCCTCTTCCAACCTCTGTGGGATTGAGATGTCAAGGCTCAGGGTTGGCATCTTGGTCACCTAGATCTGTAAGTTTGCGCCTCAGCTGCACGGCTGTATCAGTGAAATGCTAGTAGCACAGACACAGTTCTAGGGCATGACAGTGGCTGGTGGTGAGCTGCCTTCTTGAACCGCTGCAGTCTCTGTGGTGTAGGTACATCCACAGTGCTTTTAGGGAGGGAGTTCCAGGATTTTGACCCAGCGACAGTGAAGGAACGGCAATATATTTCCAAGTCAGGATGGTGAGTGACTTGGAGGGGAACTTCCAGGTGGTGGTGCTCCCATCTATCTGCTTCCCTTGTCCTTCTAGGTGGTAGTGGTCGTGGTTTTGGAAGGTGCTGTCGAAGGAGCCATGGTGAATTCCTGCAGTGCACCTTCATGCCAATTGGCTTTGGTTTCCCTCAAAGCAACAAGGGCAATTGAAATTTCTAAATATCAATGTATGTGAAGGTGTTGTGGTGTGAGACTTCTCGATGATGTTATTAAATATCTATCTCAGTTCATGACAGGAGGGGACATGACTCCTATTTCTCCAAAATGCACAATTTTGAGTAACTGTCATGAACCGTCAATTATCTTAGTGACTGGATTCAGCAGTTGCACATTGATGATGGGTTTCAGTATGGTTTCCACAAAAATGTCCTACTCTCATTTTATTTACAAATAAACTAGATAGTAACTTACATCCATTTCCTCACAGAAGGTTGAGTTGGGTCCATACTGGAGCTGACATTGATGATGGACGTCATACAGTACACCTGGAGCGATGCTGGGAACCTCTAATTCCTGTTTAGTTGGTGGATCATTGAGACAGAAACCCCAGCCTCGACTGTAGGTAGCAAAACAAAAAGAGGCTTATACATACGAACATATAAATTTGGAACAGGAGTAGCTACTTGGTCCTCAAGCATGGCTCTGCCATTCAATAAGATCAGTGCTGATCAGATTGTAACCTCATCTCCACATTCCCGTCTACCCCCGATGACCTCTCACCCCCTTGCTTACCAAGAATCTATCTACCCCTGTCTTAAAAATATTCAAAGACTCTGCTTCCACTGCCCTTTGAAAAAGAGAGTTTCAAAGACTCGCGACCCTCTGAGAGAAAAAAATTCTCCTCATCTCTGTCTTAAATGGGCGACCTCTTATTTTTAAACAGTGGCCCATAGTTCTAGGTTCTCCCACAGGAGTATAATATACCAGGGGTAATCTTAATAGATAGAAAATCATGTTGACACATACTTGAATTCCCAATATGTACTCCCAGCAGAAAAAGCTCTTAGCCGAGGGTACAGATTAATAGAATTCTCCCTATAACATTTACCACTGTCAACTCTTACTGTCTCACATCCATTTTATACTCCAGTAGTTGATCACAATTCATTCCTAGTGAATCTAATAGATAGCACTATTATTCTTTCCAGGCCATATAAGAAGTTTAAAAGAAGATGAGAAAAGGAACTGAGTGATCGACAGACACCTATACATCCCAGTTAGATGAATAGTGTTCATTGTTTATTCCAAGCTACTACTTTGTCAGATGGCTTTACTGAATGCTGTAATAGATTATCATCTCTCTACTCTCAAATCATTTTGTTGACATTTCTTCAGGAAACCATGACAGATTGTTTATTTTAGTAGCTTTTGACTAAACACTTTTTATTCACATTGCATGTTTCTAAAGACATCAAAAATCTTAAATTATTACTTTTTGTGGTAGTGTAAAATGGGTGATGGGTGAAGTCCAAATATTTTTTCTCTATTAGCATCAATGGAAATAAAAATCAGGAAAGACGTAAACAGGCAGATGATTCGCTGTCCACCTATTTTATACTAAAGTCAAAATTAACCCCATTACTTGTCTCAGTTTTCCCTATCTGCTGCAAGCCACAAGACTTAAAAATCCAACCTGCTATCTGCTAACCACACCATCTTTTATCCTACACTTTGTAATTTTGCTGATGTTTTGTACTTTGAACCTTGGCCATATGGCAATCCACACAGCGATGAAAAGTGACCTTCTTTACTCTGTCTTAACAATGTGCCTTAGCAGAAACCTCACAGAACCCGTCAGTTTGCCTAATGTAACACTGCTTCTATATTGCACAGCAACGGTCCAACTGTGTGAGATTGCCAAATTAATGCTGAATTTAGCGGTGTTTATCAGGGGATGATTTGTGTCTAATCCACTGCAATATTGGGTTCTACATCCTTTACCTTTTATTGTTCATGCAATTTTCAAGCCAGCTAAGTTACTATTCAGTCTGTGCACTTTTATGCTTTTTTAAAACCTTTAGATGTGGGATTCAATCAAATGCCTTCTAAAAACGCATTGAGAATATATCACTCATCCACTATTTTAGTTACCACTTCAAAGAATTCAGAAATGTGACACTTAAACTATTTCCTCTCTTCACCTTATGGTGCCTGTGATTTTCAAAAGAATGAATAAATCAAGGTTAAACCAACTGACCTATCATTTCCTGACTCCAGTCTTAAGGTTTGTGTATGTTATCAATGCATTCATTGATCCCTTTAAAAGTTTTGCCTATTTTTTCATTTACTTTTATAAGGATTCAACAGTGTAAACCATATAATCATGGTTTCTGAAAGATAATTCAATATCTTGAATTTCTTGTAGCATGTGTACTAATCTTGTACATGCACTGTGGATTACCAAACAAGTTTGACAATTTGTGCAATCTTCACACACAAAGACTGGTGCAAAAATGTAATTTGCCATATCTCTCATTTCCTGATTTCTCAATTTATCATGATGTTTGTATCAATTATCCATCAAAGTTTAAGCCAATCTTTAACACTGTCTGCTTCCTAAAAAGTTAATCTCCCTTGAGGCTATCAAATATTTCTCACTGCCAATTCACAGCTGATTTATTTTTAGTAGATCTTGGGCTTTGCTGTTTTTAATTCAACAGTATAAGATTCTGTTCAGCACAATCTTGTCTACAATCTTATAAAAATATAGGGTCATCTGAGTTTATTTCAACATTTTCACTGCAATTTGAGATTTTCATTGCTCACATGAGTGGGTTTAAGGAAGCTTAAACTTAGTGGAATGAGGACCATGGTGTTCAATAGGCTTTCAAACTTTTTTTAAAAATTTGGTCATGGGATGTGAGTATTGGTGGCTAAGTGAACATTTATTGTCAATCCCTAATTACCCTTGAGAAGGTAATGGTTGCCTTCTTGAGCCACTGCAGACTGTGTGGATTACAATTTTCAACACAATTTTTTTGTCACATCTGAGCAGTTTGCTAGGCTATTTCAGACAGCAGTTAAGAGTCAAGCACATTGATGTGGGCTTGGAGCCACATATAGACCGGACTGGGTAAGAACAGCAGGTTTCTTCCCCAATGGGGATTAATGAACCAGCTGGGTTATTAAGAGAATCTGGTAGTTTCAAGGTCACCATTACTAATAATAGCTTTTGATTTCAGATTTGTTTAATTAATTGAATTTAGATTCTCCAACTGCCATGGTGGGACTTTAACTAACAATTATTAGGATTATTAGGCTAGACCTCTGGATTTTTAATCCAACAACATAACTAGTACGCTACCATACCATATTTCTTTAATTTTAACATTTAGCTACATTCAAAGAAAAATAACATATTTATATAAACATAAGAACTAGGAGCAGGAGCGGGCAATTCAGCCCCTCGAGCCTGCCCTGCCATTCATTACGGTCATGGCTAATCTCATTTCAGCCTCAACTCCAATTTCCCGCCCTCTCCCCATAACCTTTCAACCCGTTGCTAATTAAAAATCTGCCTATCTCCTCCTTAAATTTATTCAGCATCCCGGCATCCACTGCACTCTGAGGTAGTGAATTCCACAGATTCACGACCCTTTGAGAAAAGTAATTCCTCCTCATCTCTGATTTAATTCCACCACCCCTTAGCCTAAAACTATGGCCTCTCATTCTAGAATGCCCCACAAGGGGAAACATCCGCTCCACGTCTACTTTGTCCATCCCCTTTAGCATCTTATATACCTCAATTAGATCTCCTCTCATCATTCTAAATTCACGCGAGTATAGGCCTAAACTGCTCAATCTCTCCTCATAAGACAAGCCCCGCATCTCTGGAATCAATCTAGTGAACCTCCTCTGAACCGCCTCCAATGCAACTACATCCTTCCTCAAGTAAGGGGACTAAAACTGTGCACAGTACTCCAGGTGCGGTCTCACCAATGCCTTGTACAGTTGCAACAACACTTCCCTATTTTTATACACTATTCCTTTAGCAATAAATGCAAAAATTCAATATGCCTTCCTTATTACCTGCTGAACCTGCATACTAGCTTTCAACGATTCATGCACGAGGACACCCAGATCCCTCTGCACTGAAGCATTCTGAAGTTTCTCTCCATTTAAATAATAAGTCGCCTTTTTATTCTTCCAACCAAAATGGATAACCTCACACTTATCCACATTAAACTCCATCTGCCAAATTTTGGCCCATTCACCTAACCTGTCCATATCCATTTGTAAATTTCTTTATGTTTTACAACCTGAGGGTGTTTCAAAGCACTTTACTTACAGCCCGTGAACTAGATTTGAAGTATTATAGTTGTTGTTGCAATGTAGGAAATGGAACAGCCAATTTGCACGCAGCAAGTTGCAAACAGCAACGTGATAATAACTGCATAACCTGTTTTAAGGGGGAGACTTCTCCTGTATTTCTTTGAAATAATAGCATGTGATGTTCTGCAATCTCCTGAGAGGGCAGATCGGGCCTCTGTTTAAAGTCTCAAATGAAAGATTGCATCTCCAACCATGTAGACTGCCCTCAATGCTGCAATGGCATGTCAACCTGGATTGTGTCCAAGTGCCAAAGATGGGACATCTGATTCAGAGTTGAGAGTGCTACCACTGAGCTATCAGTGACACCCCTCATTGGAGTGATGTTTCCTCAATACCTCTGCCTAAGGGAGGAGGAGACCCAGCTGGAGATAGGTCCTGCTGGAAAACGCATATGTGGACGTCAAGTGCAATGCCCTCAACAAAATACACTATTTAAGGTCACACCTCAGGAATGACTATATGGGCTTGAGTCTGGGCAGCTGCTGACCTCTATGGAATCACATTTCTTGAAGGCTGACTTAAGAAAATATGAAATAGGAAATAAGGATGAATGAAAAAAAACCTTGTTTAAGCTGTAATGAATACTAAAATATAAGGGAGATTTACCAGTTGTTAAAGACTGTGCTAAGCAGGTCAAACCCTTTCACCTCCACCCTCCTCACCATCCAAGACCCCAAATAGTTTTTCCAGGTGAATCAGTGATTGACGTGTACTTCTTTCAATTTAGCGTACTCTTTTCAGTTGACATAATGAGGTTGGCTCTAAATTGTAGAGATCAATTGCAGATTGGGTTATTGCTTTACATTGCATTCATTCTGCATGCATGACCCCGAGCTTCCGGTCGCCTGCCACTTTAATCTTACACCTTGCTCTCATGCTGGCCTTGCTATCCTTGGCCTGCTGCAGTGTTCCAATGAAACTCAATGCAAGCTCAAGTAACAGCATCTCAGCTTTCAGCTGGGCACTAAACAGCCTTCCGGACTCAACACCAAGGTTGACATTTTCAGACAGTAACCTCTGCTTCCAGCTTGTTTTCTTTCACTTTGCAGGTTTTGGTTTTAACGCCTTGTTTTTCTCTCCCTTTGCTTTCAAACAGCAGCTGTTCATCCTTTTCCTGTTCACTCATCATGTCGACACATCCTTTGTTTCTTTCTTTGTACCGTTACCACTCCATTTGGCCTTGCACCACAAACCCTTTTTGCCATTTAACCTCTCCTGTCCCCCAACCTACCATAAGCCATTTTTCCAATCGTCCCTCCTCTCCAGGGCCGGTGTCAGAGTATTAGGTGCCCTAATCAAACCATTAGCCTTGTGCTTCCCCACCCCACCCCAACAATTCACTTTTGAAAACGAATACAGTAGAATGGTGCTAACACTTGTTCCCCGTCAGGTCCACTCTCACACAACCACTAAAAACCACTCAAGGGTAGTTGTTATCCGCGGCCTAATGTCGCTCTGGTCTCAGCCTCCCACTGTTCTGCAGAACCATGTTTCCTCAGTGCTGCTCACTAGATTCGCGCACTCCCACACCTCTCGTGAGGCGTCAGCACCCGCATCACCACAAAATCACCCAGGAGCCTTCTGATTGATTGAAAACACGGAACTCTTAGGAAACTGGCACAAGCAGCGGCAGAGAGTGGGAAAGGGAGGGAATTGTGATTGGAGGATCAGTGAACACAAGCGGGAGGGGGCAAGGAAAGGGGAAGCTATGATTAAATGGTCAGCGAGCTCGTGGTGGGAAATGCGAGGCTGTGATCAGAGGATCTGCAAGCACCTGGGTTGGGTGCAGAGTGGAGAAAGGGAAAGCTGTCATTGGTGGATCAGCGAGCAGAGAGGAGGGGAGGGTGTGACTGGTGGATCAGTGAGCACAGAGGGGAAGGGGAGGCTGTCAATGGAGATTTAATTAGCATGGGAGGTGGGCAGAAAGAGGAAAGAGCTGCTTCAGAAACTTCCAGAGTTTCAGATTCATCTGTGGAAACTTTGGGCACTTGTGGAAGTTGCTCATGTCATTTTAAAGCTCTATATATTTCAGTTTAGTATTTTGCCAACCACCCCAAATTTTTTCACCCTAGGCAGCCACCGAGCTTGCCTAATGGTTGCACCAGCCCTGCCCCTTTCGCCTGCTTAAAACTAATTAAATTTCTCACTTATCCCAATTTTGACGAAAGGTCATCAATCGTAAGCGTTAACTCTGTTTCTCTCTCCACAGATGCTGCCAGACTTGCTGAGCTTTTCCAGTATTTTCAGTTTTCATTTCAGATTTCCAGCATCTGCAGTGTTTTGCTTTTGTAGCATAGTCAAGGAAATTGGAGAGGAAATCAGGGATGGAGTGGTCAAGGGTTAATTTTTCGGAAAGATGGTGATGATCAATGTTCCCTCTATTTTATTTCATCCATACGCACAATGAATTTTGTTATGTGCCCCAATATCAAGGTGAGGTGCAGATCTGCCCCACCAGTAGAAATAAAAACCTATATATATTTTTAGAAAGTTACCATTGGTATGGAAGAAAAGGAAAATATATTAAAACAAGGGATAATTAACAAGGTGCGCTGCTTAAATTGTTTATTTAGTATGAAATCAAATAAACAGAACATTAACACTGCAAACTTTTCAGTGGTGTTTTAGAATCTTAGGCTGGAATTTTCCGCTCCTGTTAGCGTCGGGCGTCATGGCGGGCATGAGCGGGCAATATGGCGAGAAGGCCATTGGCTCTCCTTTGTCTAACCTACTCGTTACCTCCTCAAAGAATTCTAACAGATTTGTCAGGCATGACCTCCCCTTGATGAAACCATGCTGACTTTGCCCGATTTTACCATGCACTTCAAAGTATTCTGAAATCTCATCATTAATAATGGACTCTAAAATCTTACCAACGACTGACGTCAGGCTAATCGGCCTGTAATTTCCTGTCTTTTGCCTCACTCCCTTCTTAAACAGGGGGGTTACATTAGCGATTTTCCAGTCCTCTGGGACCCTCCTTGACCCCAGTGATTCCTGAAAGATCACCACTAACGCCTCCACTATCTCTTCAGCTATCTCCTTCAGAGCTCTGGGGTTTAATCCATCTGGTCCAGGTGATTTATCCACCTTCAGACCTTTCAGTTTTCCTAGCACCTTCTCCTCGGTAATGGCCACCATACTCACCTCTGCCCCCCGATTCTCTTGAACTTTGGGGATGTCACTCGTGTCTTCCACTGTGAAGACTGACGCAAAGTACCTATTCAGTTCCTCCGCCATTTCTTTGTTCCCCACTACTACTTCTCCAGCATCATTTTCCAGCGGCCCAGTGTCCACTTTTGCCTCTCTCTTACCCTTTATATCTCTAAAAAAAACTCTTGCAATCTTCTTTTATATTACTGGCTAGTTTACCCTCATATTTAATCTTCTCCCTCCTTATTTCTTTTTTAGTTGTCCTCTGTTGGCTTTTGTAGGCTTTCCAATCCCCTGGTTTCCCACTGCTCTTCGCCGCATTGTATGCTTTCTCTTTAGCTTTTATGCAGTCCCTGACTTCCCTTGTCAGCCATGGTTGCCTCGTCCTCCCTTTAGTATGCTTCTTCTTCTGAGGGATGAATTTTTGCTGTGTCTCCCAAATTACTCCCAGAAACTCCTGCCAATGCTGTTCCACTGTCTTTCCTGCTAGGCTCATCTCCCAGTCAATTCTGGCCAGCTCCTCCCCCACGCCTCTGTAGTTGCCTTTATTCAACTGTAATACCGTTACATCTGATTTCAGCTTTTTCCTCTCAAATTGCAGGGTAAATTCTATCATATTATGGTCACTTCCTCCTCAGGGTTCCTTCACCTTAAACTCCCTTATCAAATCTGCCTCATTACACATCACTAAATCTAGAATTGCCTGTTCCCTAGTGGGCTCCACCACAAGCTGCTCCAAAAAGCCATCTTGTAGACATTCCACAAATTCCTTTTCTTGGGATCCACTACCAACCTGATTTTCCCAGTCTACCTGCATATTGAAATCCCCCATGATCACTGTAACCTTGCTTTTCTTACACACCTTTTCTATCTCCTGGTGTATCTTGTGCCCCATATCCTGACTACTGTTCGGAGGCTTGTACATAACTCCCATTATGGTTTTTATACCTTTGCGGTTCCTCAACTCTACCCACACAGATTCTACATCATCTGACCCTACATCATTTCTTGCTATCGATTTAATTTAATTTCTTACTAACAAAGCAACCCCACCCCCTCTGCCAACCTGCCTATCTTTTCGATAGGATGTATATCCTTGGATATTTAGCTCCCAGTCCTGATCCCCTTGCAGCCATGTCTCCATAATGCCCACCTCATCATACCTGCCAATTTCAATCTGCGCCACAAGCTCATTTACCTTATTTCGTATACTGCATGCATTCAGATACAACACCTTCAGTCCTGTATTTCCCGTCCCCTTTCTCATTGTCGTCCCTTTATCTGATGTGCTTGAAGTTAGATTCCTAGCCCTTTCCAAACACTCTGTCCTATTTTGTGTTCTGGAGACTTTAATAGCCTCTCCTGGGCTCTCCTTTCTTTTCAGTTTTTTCATTATTTTCCATGAAGTTGAATCCACTCCCCCACACGCTAACCTGCTGCTTTGTTTCCCATTAGTCATACTTCTTGGAGTTTTACCCTTCCCTCCAACCCCCCCACTTTCTAGTTTAAAGTCCTGTTGACCACCCTATTTACCCTTTTCGCTAGAACATTGGTCCCAGATCGGTTCAGGTGGAGTCACCTCCTGACTCCCCAAACCCTGTCCAACATCTACAAGGCACAAGTCAGGAGTGTGATGGAATACTCTCCACTTGCCTGGATGAGTGCAGCTCCAACAACACTCAAGAAGCTCAACATCATCCAGCATAAAGCAGCCTGCTTGATTGGCACCCTTTCCACAAGCATTCACTCCCTCCACCACTGATGCACAGTGGCAGCAGAATGTGCCATCTGCATGATGCACTGTAGCAACTCACCAAGGAGCTGCCTCAGGGAGTTTAATTTAATTGTGAAAAACTGAAAATAAGATTTTAAAAAATTATTTGGACATGTCCCCTCATGTGACAGTGTCACATGAGCTGGGACGTGTCTATGAATTCTATTTAAAATTTTTATTAAAGTTATGAATCCTTCATGAAACCTCATCCCACCCATGGATGAGGATCCATAAAAAATGCGAAGGCTGCCTGGGCTCTTCGCTTGCCTGCCAACCTTAAGGTTAGACGGGCAGCCCAGACAATCAGTTTAATTAAGTACTTAATGGCCTTAATAGGCCTTTGACAGTTTGGTGGCGGGCGCACAGCCGACTCCAGTGCGCGCGCGCCGAACTAAAGATCGGAAAGACGTGCGGTGACATCGGGCACACGCCTGACATCGCCGTGCAATCATTTTATGCGTCAGCGTGTGGGGCCCGCCCCCGCACGCCAACCAGAAGATTCTGGCCTTAAAGTTTAAAACCCGTAAACATATACTATTCCCAGTATTCCCTTTGATGACATTCCAGAGCTATAATCTACTTGGAACAGTGTTCACCATGAACTATTCAATCGGCCTGACTGGCACCATCCTGAGGGGAAGTCAAAAATCATTAACTACTCCATGCTCTGGTCCTACCATTTTAAAACCAGAACTGAAAATTCTCTACCTCAGGGAGGCTGAGCGTCAACTCGCAGACACTTCCTCCTGCCTCTCCCTGGACCATGACCCCACCACTGAACATCAAGCCATTGTTTCCAGGACTGTTACTGACCTCATCTCCTCTGGAGATCTTCCTCCCACAGCTTCCAACCTGATGGTCTCCCAACCTTGGACGGCACGCTTCTACCTCCTACCCAAAATTCACAAACAGGACTGTCCCGGCAGACCGATCGTGTCAGCCTGTTCCTGCCCCATGGAACTCATTTCTTGCTATCTTGACTCCATTCTCTCTCCCCTTGTCCAGTCCCTTCCCACCTACATCCGTGATTCCTCTGACACCCTACATCATATCAACAATTTCCAGTTCCCTGGCCCCAACCGCCTCCTCTTCACCATGGACGTCCAATCCCTCCACACCTCCATCCCCCACCGGGATGGTCTGATGGCTCTCCGCTTCTTCCTCGAACAGAGGCCCAAACAATCCCCATCCACCACTACACTCCTCCGTCTGGCTGAACTTGTTCTCACACTGAACAATTTCTCCTTAAACTCCTCTCACTCCCTCCAAATAAAAGGTGTGGCTATGGGTACCCGCATGGGCCCCAACTATGCCTATCTCTTTATGGGGTGTGTGGAACATTCCTTGTTCCAGTCCTACTCTGGCCCCCTCCCACAACTCTTTCTCCGGTACATTGATGATTACTTCGGTGCTGCTTCATTCTCTCGTCTGGACCTGGAAAAATTTATTAATTTTGCTTCCAATTTCCACCCCTCCATCATTTTCACATCTCTGACACTTCCCTTACCTTCCTTGACCTCTCTGTCTCAATTTCTGATGATAGACTGTCCACCAATAACCATTACAAGCCTACCGACTCCCACAGCTACCTCGACTACAGCTCCTCACAGCCCGCTTCCTGTAAGGACTTCATCCCATTCTCTTAGTTCCTTCGCCTCCGTCGCATCTGTTCTGATGATGCCACTTTCAAAAACAGTTCCTCTGACATGTCTTCCTTCTTCCTTAACCGAGGTTTTCCACCCACAGTGGTTGACAGGGCCCTCAACCGTGTCAGGCCCATCTCCCGCGCATCCGCCCTCACACCTTCTTCTCCCTCCCAGAAACATGATAAGGTCCCCCTTGTCCTCACTTATCACCCCACCAGCCTCCGCATTGAAAGGATCATCCTCCACCATTTCCGCCAACTCCAGCATGATGCCACCACCAAACACATCTTCCCTTTACCCCCCCGGCGGCATTCCGTAGGGATCGTTCCCTCCGTGACACCCTGGTCCACTCCTCCATCACCCCCTACACCTCAACCCCCTCCCACGGCACCTTCCCATGCAACCGCAGAAGATGCAACACCTGCCCCTTTATTTCCCCTCTCCTCACCGTCCAAGGGCCCAAACACTCATTTCAAGTGAAGCAGCATTTCACTTGCACTTCCCTCAACTTAGTCTACTGCATTCGTTGCTCCCAATGCGGTTTCCTCTACATTGGAGAGACCAAACGCAGACTGGGTGACCGCTTTGCAGAACACCTTCGGTCTGTCCACAAGCATTACCCAGGCCTCCCTGTTGCTTGCCATTTCAACACACCACCCTGCTGTCATGCCCACATGTTCGTCCTTGGCTTGCTGCAATGTTCCAGTGAAGCTCAACGCAAACTGAAGGAACAGCATCTCATCTTCCGACTAGGCACTTTACAGCCTTCTGGACTGAATATTGAGTTCAACAATCTTAGATCATGAACTCTCTCCTCCATTCCCACCCCCTTTCCGATTTTCCCCCTCCTTTTTGTTTTTTTCAATAATTTATATAGATTTTTCTTTTCCCATTTATTTCCATTATTTTTAAATGTATTTCCATCTATTGTTTTATCTCTACCTTTTAGCCTTTTTTCGATTCCTTCCCCCCCACCCCACCCCCACTAGGGCTATCTGTACTTTGCTCGTCCTGCTTTCTACCCTTAATTAGCACATTCCTTTAGATAATATCACCACCTTCAACACCTCTTTGTCCCTTTGTCTGTGACATCTTTTGGTTATCTCCACCTATCACTGGCCCTCTATCCAGTTCTTCTTGTCCCACCACCCCACCCCCCCTTAAACCAGCTTATATTTCACCCCTTTTCTATTTTTCCTTAGTTCTGTTGAAGAGTCATGCGGACTCAAAACGTTAACTGTGCTCCTCTCCACAGATGCTGCCAGACCTGCTGAGTTTTTCCAGGTATTTTTGTCTTTGTACTGAAAATTCTATTCTTATTTATCCATACAATTCTAAGAAACGCTGCAACTTTGCAATGTTTCATCAGCGATTATTTCTTTCTCTCACTTTTGCTCCATTTAATCTTCTAATGTCACATCACAACAGAACAATTTTCTTCATGAAAAATGAGCAATTTGCAAACAGCACTGAAAATGAAAATTATTCCGATCAAATTATAAAATGGCATATGTTGAATAAATTACTCACTCCAGAAAACGTGTGATGTAATCCTTGCTGCAGTGGGACCATATGAGAGGAGACTGATCATACTGCAACTGGCGAGACATGATGAAGTGATGCTTCTCCATGGGTTCGCAGTCATTACCTTGTCCATCATGCTGGATGCCAAAGCTGTAGTAATAATAATAATAATAATAATAATAATAATAATGGCATTTCATCAACCATATCGCCATCCTTCCTGTAATATTTCAAAATTTATCCATCATTTTTAGAACAAATACCACAAATTTAAATTCCTGCAGGTATTTCAGAGGATATATTCACTGACTGCAGTGTTAGCAAAGCTCTGATCGCCAGACCGAAGGCAAAATTTCACAGTTAGGAAATCCCAATTAAAATGCTATTGGGGATGATGTCCTACGTGTCTAAAGGATGGATTTATGATTCCATTGTCCAGTGGTGAATTCTTTTGCCTATATTATTTCAGATTAAGAGAGGGACATGGGGAGACCTAGGGCCAGGAGTTTACAGTCCTGCCAGTGCCGGTTATCGTTGCAGTCCAGACGGAAAATCTGATGGGCCAGCTGAAGGTCCATTGACTGCGGGCAGGGATTTCTGGTCTCACAGCAGGGCCAGAAAATCCCGGCCTTGAGAACAGGTTGTTTGCCCACCCATCACAAGGAGGGGTGTAAGGACCTAAGAAAGAACTAGAAAATGTGGAAAGAGAAGAAATAAATCCTTCCTAACAGCATTGATTTTTTTTTTCCTGGAGAAGCAAACAGATGGCAGAACTGGCCAAGGTAACAGCATCTGACATTGTAATGGGCTGTGAGTACTCAACAATTATTTCAAAGCTATGGCCGAGATTTCCCAGCCCCGTTGTGGCAGGACCCGCCACAGGAATTCGGCGGCCCAGCCAAAAGTCCATTGGTTTTCAGCGGGACTGGACAGTTCGGGCACCGGGCGGGGCCAGAAAATCCCACCCTATTAACTGCTAAAAGGTTCGTACAATGTAATCTTCACACAGAAAAACAGGTGAAGTTAGCACCATTGATGTATTGATGTTAACCACCCACCTCCATGGCCCCTCATGCCCCCATGCCAACCCATGCCCCTCATGCCCATCTCCATGGCCCCTCATAGGGCCTATGCCAACTTACTGCGAAATCATCACAACCCATGCTCACTACCATGCTCATCTTTTGGCCTTACCACCACCGTGCCAACTCACCTAGTATCTTTGGACACTGCCCTGTCAGCTTTGACAGCTGGACAGTTCATTAACAGTTCTTTGACGGCTGGACAGTTCCAACGTGTTTGTGCACAATAAGTGCATAATCATATTCACTTTTAACAATCCAAAAAGGGTGCATGAATCATATTCACTTTTAACAATCCCAAAAGGGTGCATGAATCATATTCACTTTTAACAATCCCAAAAGGGTGCATGAATCATATTCACTTTTAACAATCCCAAAAGGGTGCATTAATCATAATCACTTTTAACAATCCCAAAAGGATGCAATAGGAATCCCTATCCAAAGAAGAGGGGCATCTTACCTCTCCAAAGCAGTATCCTGGTTAGCCAAACAAATCCACCAAGTTCAGACCTGCTTTTATCTGGTCTGATCTGCACTCACTGGATTCCACACTACTGGCCTTCCAAAATCCCACCTCAGTGGAGGGAGCTGGTGATTGAAATGGTCAGCTGCCTCCACAAACCGTGTACGCACGAATCCCGACCCGACTCCAGTCCCGCTCCACCAAGATGGAAAATGCTGGGTTCGGGGCGGGACTTAGAAATTTCGGCCATTTCCGGGACACAGTTTTCCTAATCTGTGGAACCTGATCTGTGTGTTTGAAATGAACTACTCTCTCTGCTTATACAGGGTGAGATACCTGTGACCAATCTCATGTGCGATGGTAAATGCTACTGGCAAGCCAGAATCCTCATTAACGTTGCAACTTCGAAGTGGTTGACACATTCCTGAGACATGTGACAGACCTAATGTCTCACAGGGGCGGTTCATTCCAGCACAGAGATCCATTCTGAAAATAAAAACCATTTAGATCATTTAAAAATTACAATATATAAGGCCCAGAGTTTGCCGTTATTCATGCCGCTTTCTACCCCAATGATACATAAAGATTTCACACCAATTAGCAAAAACATTTTTTTAAAAGTATAAACTAACAGAAATCACCTTAAACAAAAGGGGCCTAAGGAATGTGTAGAACGTATTCCACGGGCGTGGTTGGCCCGACCCCCTCGAGTGTAAAATGACACGTGTTGATTTCGGGCAAGCACCCCGATGTCAACACGCAGTCACATGATATTTCAGTTTGTGGGCGCGCGCTGGAGTCGGTAGTGTGCCTGCCGACAACTAAAAGGCCTGTTAAGGCCATTAACAAGTTCATTAACTTCAATTTTTCACTGCCCATCCAACCTTATGGTTGGCGGGCAGGCGAAAAGGCCAAACGGCCTTTGCACTTTTTAGGAAACCTCATCCACTTATGGGATGAGGTTTCCTAAAGCAAATAAAAATAAAATAAAAAATTTAAAGTTTAATTAATAACATGTCCCTGCTCATGTGACAGAGTCACATGACGGGACATGTTTTATTACATTATTCATTTCTTTAATACCTTTTTTGAAAATTCTTCACCTCCCTGGGCCAAAGGGCCTCTTCTGCACTGTGTAATTCTGTGATTCTGTGACTCTGTGCCTCAGGGAGATTACGAAGCGTGCGCTCATGCGCAAGCGTGAAGTTCACCCTCCTCCCCCCACCCGCACAGGGAGCACTGAGCATTAATTGGCCCGCCAGTGTGAAATCGCAGTCCGGCCCCGAACGCGGGCGGCAGTCAGCTTCCCGAACTCCCCCACCCACCCCCATCGAGCCCGCCCGACGAGGGCTAAATTCTGCCCCATATTCCTTCTTTAAATCCCTCTATGACAATGAAAATTAAAGCTTGAAGCCTTCAAACCATTATTTAGGCACAGCATAGTCAATAAAATCACAAAAGCATTTCAATCTTAATGTAAAACCTTCAGGTGCTGTAAAAAGCATTCAAAGATATACAAAATATAATGCAGGTCTCAGTGAAGAAAAACACACATGCCAAAAAAAAATTACGGTAAAACTATATAAGGGTTGATTTTGGGTTCCTGCTGCACCTCAATTTCATACATTTCTTTCCAAAAGAGTGACTCACATTTCAGTAAAATATGGGGACATATGGATTGGGGGCTGCGGAGCTTTGTTAACATTCAGACATGCTGGGAACTGGGGGGCCTGCTAGGACGCAAGAAACACAGGAGTCTGCAGTTCCCTGCATGCTTCGGAATTTTAACTCCACTTCTTTCGTTATTAGCGGCTTCCTTGCCCAGAAGGGAGCCTGCTTGAAAAGGCTTGGTTTCCAGTCGGGCAAGCAGCAGGTCAAATTGAGTCTGATCCCTGAGCAAGGAGGTGGTCCAGTCCCAAGGCGGGAAGAATAGGGCATCACAGAGAGTGGAGATGTGTACTGGGGGGCGGAGGGGGTGGGGATTGGTTGATGGCAGGTAAGTTTGCGGTGGGTGGGGGGTGGTAACTCAGGAGGAAGGACTTCTGCTCTTCCTGGCCCACAAAGAGTGTAGTGTAGGTACTTATCTCCTCCCAAGGCTGCCCTCACCTCTTTGCAGCTGCCAGCTTTCCTGAAGCCTAGGAATCCTGGCCAGGTATAGCTAAGCCTGCAAAACTTCCAGCTTTATTAACTGATCTAAAATGCCAACCCACTTCATGTTGGCTGCCCACCCCTTGTCCCATCTGAATAAAATGCAGAAGTGGACGGTTTGGAGCCAGCTTCCATGGTTGGCGCATTTCAACCCCACATGTTAAAATACCACTGGGAGTGAAATTTATAATTGACAAAAGTAAAACTTACAGCTCTTCACGTATTTATGTGTACTGTCAAGCGCGCTTCAAATAACAGCAGAAATCCATGATCTCTCTGGTAAAAGCACTGGTTTTAACATCAAGCTTTGCTCTTCCTGATTTTCATTGTTGGATTTTACTTCCACATTCTTTTTCTTTTATTATTTATGAATATTAATAACATTCTAAACCATGTTCACATCCTGACAAATGACCTTTGTGCACCATGCGCCATTTTGTACAACTCTGCAGCTTTTTAAAATCTATTTGTACAGTATTAAACATACAGGATCTGAATTTCGTTGGTGATTCCGCTAGGCCCCTGCCTTGGCTCCAGAGAATGATTAAACTTACCAGAAAGCGACAGATCTTGCAGACTTATTTGTAAGGGACCAAAACTCTGCCCATGCCTTACATTGGAGAGGGCAAATGTGGCACAGAGAGGGGAGCAGCGCCTGAAGTGGGAACCCCCAACACAAGTTCATTCAGTACTTGGCATAGTGCTGGGAGGGCACGATACCCAGGGAGAGGAGATGCATGGGTCTTTTGAAAGTGGGCCGCACCTGAGGAGTTCAGGCCAGGATAGTGCTTTGAACCCAAAAGAATGGACTGAGAGGGCCACAGGGACTTGGGTGGGTTTTAGGCAACAGTAGGGATGGGGTGTGGCCCTCGGCATCCATCCACTCAATAGCAGCCAGATGCTGGAGTTTCCAGGCTTCCATGCTGTTTACGCACCCTCCCACTGACCCTGCAACTCAGCTATTATCAATGAGGGAGGGAACTGAGCAGGCAGAATTCCCACTGTTATGCCAGGATCCTGATCTGTGGGTGTTTAGGACCATTAACCATCTCAGTCTGAAGGTAGCTAAGATAATGGAATCAATTTCCAAGGCCTTGCATCTACTAAGGCAACATGCATGCCACCTGGTAGATCATCGCCAGTTATGATGCCATCAAAAAAAGCAATTTCTCCCTGAAAAATCAGCCTACTGTCCTCCCAGTATTTTCCAGTCATGAATTCAATTCTTATAGTTCTCAGTTCTATAGAAAACTTACCTAGTCAACAACACGGCGACATCATGATGATTTGGGGTGGAGTCGCTTTTAGGATTCACATTCTTTTGCCACTTGCAGAAACTGGAAAGGGTATGGTCAGCATGATGGACGATTTTTAGTTCTTTCTGTAAAGAGTTGGAACAGCGTTGTTCAGGCAAAAACAAACTGTTAGAAGCAGCATTGATTAGCTGCACATTAAAATGTGCTTAAATGAACACTGCAGGGTGGACCATGCCCGTAACTTGCTGTACTCCTCCAAAAATTAACTGGCAAAGTCGAAAGGGGGGGAAAAAAGCTTTTTTTCTATGTATAAATATCTAAAAATATACGACATCTTTTCTGCCAATTGGGGCTGTCGCCTTGTATGATATCCAAATCTGGGCGCCAAAACCTCATCATCTTGATTTTGGTGATTCTACTGCCTGAATGTGAATGGAGCGGCAGTAACACTACCATTGAAAAAATCAGCTTCCTGTCAGCTTCTGCCCACCTCAATTGTTGAGTTGACCTCCATTTGGGTGACAAGCGCCCCCATGGGAAACAGGCAGTTGTCTCACTAAGCTCTGCCAATCAGGGTGCTATGACATAGTTTGTATCTCCAGTAGCCTCGTAGCCTTTAGCACGTAATAAATCCGCTACGTAAAGCTGGAAAAAGCAGAAACAGCGTCACGTCATGGGATCACTGGAAGCAGGTCTGCCAGGAACAAAATGTAATTTACTTGGCAGCTTTAGGGTGACCTTCGTTGCTTTCTCTGCTCAAAGTTGATAATCCGCTATTTAAGAAGGGTTGTAGAGAAAAGCCAGGGAACTACAGGCCAGTGAGTCTCACATCAGTGGTAGGGAAACTATTGGAGAAAATTCTGAAAGAGAGAATCTATCTCCAATTGGAGAGCTAAGGTTTGATCAGGGATAGACATAGAAACATAGAAACTAGGAGCAGCAGTAGGCCATTCGGCCCTTCGAGCCTGCTCCGCCATTCATTATCATCATGGCTGATCATCCAACGCAAAAGCCTGCTCCCGCTTTCTCCCCATACCCTTTGATCCCTTTCGCCCCAAGAGCTATATCTAACTCCTTCTTACAAACATACAATGTTTTGGTCTCAACTGCTTTCTATGGTGACGAATTCCACAGGCTCACCACTCTCTGGGTGAAGAAATTTCTCCTCATCTCAGTCCTAAATGGTCTACCCCATATCCTCAGACTGTGACCCCTGGTTCTGGACTCCCCCACCATTGGGAACATCCTTCCTGCATCTACCCTATCTAGTCCAGTTAGAATTTTATAGGTTTCTGTGAGATCACCCCTCATTCTTCTGAACTCCAGTGAATATAATCCTAATTGACTCAATCTCTCCTCATATGTCAGTCCCACCATCCCAGGAATCAGTCAAGTAAACCTTCGCACTCCCTCTATAGCAAGTACATCCTTCCTCAGATAAGGAGACCAAAACTGCACACAATATTCCAGGTGCAGTCTCACCAAGGCCCTGTGTAACTGCAGCAAGACATCCCTATTCCTGTACTCGAATCCTCTGGCTATGAAGGCCAACATACCATTTGCCTTCTTTACCGCCTGCTGCATCTCTGCATCCTCTTCACAGCTCACCCTCCCATCCAGCTTTGTGTCATCTGCAAATTTGGAGATATTACATTTAATTCCCTCAACTAAATAATTAATATATATTGTGAATAACTGGGGTCCCAGCACCGATTCCTGTGGTACCCCACTAGTCACTGCCTGCCATTCGGAAAAAGGCCCGTTTATTCATACTCTTTGTTTCCTGTCTGTCAACCAGTTTTCTATCCAGCTCAATACACTACCCCCAATCCCATGCGCTTTAATTTTACACACCAGTGTAGTCAGCATGGCTTTGTCAGAAGGAGGTCATGCCTAACAAATTTGATTGAATTTTTTGAGGAGGTGACCAGGTGTGTAGATGAGGGTAGAGCAGTTGATGTAGTTTATATGGATTTCAGGAAAGCCTTTGACGAGGTCCCACATGGGAGACTTATAAAGAAGGCAAAGGCACATGGGATACAGGGTAATTTGATAAGGTGGATTCAAAATTGGTTTAGTTGTAGGAGACAGAGGGTGATGACAGAAGGATGCTTTAGTGACTGGAAGCCAGTGTCACAGGGGTCTATGCTCGGTCCCCTATTATTTGTCATTTATATAAACTTTGTAGATGACTATGTGGGGGATAGGATTAGTAAATTTGCAAATGACACAGAGATTGGCTGGGTGGTTAACAGTGAGGGTGAGTGTCTTGGGCTACAGGAAGATATAGACGGGATGGTCAAATGAGCAGATAAGTGGCAGATGAAATTTAACCCTGAAAAGTGTGAGGTGATACACTTTGGAAGGAGTAATTTGACAAGGAAGTATTCAATGAACAGCATGACACTAGGAAGTTCTGAGGAACAAAGGGACCTTGGCGTGTGTGTCCATAGATCTCTGAAGGAAGAGGGGCATGTTAGTGGGATGGTGAAAAAGGCATATGGGACACTTGCCTTTATCAATCGAGGCACAGATTTCAAAAGTAGGGAGGTCATGTTGGAGTTGTATAGAACCTTGGTGAGTCCACAGCTGGAGTACTGTGTGCAGTTCTGTTTGCCACATTATAGGAAGGATGTGATTGCACTGGAGGGGATGCAGAGGAGATTCACCAGGATGTTGCCTAGGATGAAACATTTCAGTTATGAAGAGAGGTTGGATAGACTTGGGTTGTTTTCATTGGAGCAGAGAAGACTGAGGGACGACCTGATCGAGGTGTACAAGATTATGAGGGGCATGGACAGGGTGGATAGGGAGCAGCTGTTCCCCTTCATTGAAGGGTCAGTCACGAGGGGACATAAGTTCAAGGTGAGGGGCAGGAGATTTAGGGGGGATGCGAGGAAAAACCTTTTTACCCAGAGGGTGGTGACGGTCTGGAATGCACTGCCTGGCAGGGTGTTGGAGGTGGGTTGCCTCACATCCTTTAAAAAGTACCTGGATGAGCACATGGCACGTCATAACATTCAAGGCTATGAGCCAAGTGTTGGTAAATGGGATTAGGTAGGTAGGTCAGGTGTTTCTCACGTGTCGGTGCAGACTGGATGGGCTGAAGGGCCTCTTCTGCACTGAGTGTTTCTGTGATTCTGTGAAACTTCTGCCCCTTCATTAATGCTCTACATCAGGCTTGTCCAACCCACAGCCCGTGGGCCAGGTTGTGACCCGCAAAGCCATTCCACGTGGGCCCACGAGCCATTGTTCAAAACACCAGTAAGACCCTTCTCCTCCTACTCCTCCGCCCCCTAATCCTTTACTCCTTACTGGAGGATGTGCATCCAACTGAGACCACAGTCCCGATCTATCTTCGAGTGTCTTCAACTCTCACCCCTGGGTAATGGACAGAAAAATATTCCACCAAAAGAGCCCTCTGAGTCAGAGGAGAGCTCTCCTCAAGAAATGTATCCAAAAGATTCCTCTGCCCATTGAAATGAGCACTCCCTGCAGGCAATCAAGTCTGGACCACAAAATTGAGAGTCTGGTCTTGGCTTCAGTTTTAAAACTGGCCCAAACAAGCTTGCCCTTAAACAAACGGACTCTCCACCTGTCGTAAATCTCGCCCTGAAGGCGTATTATTGCCTTCTAACCATATTATTACAGTGAGATGGGTGGTTAATTAGCTGCGTTGCCTTCTAAATTGATATTTAAATAACGCAGGCAGGTTCCTGACTTTTTGCCTGCCGTATTATCGGAAATTGGCGTGATGATGTTGTAAATGGCGCCTGATGCCATCACGCTCCATAATACGCTCCGCAAGGTGGGAAACGCTCTTGATCTTAGGACGTAAAATTCAGCTCCGTGTGTGTGTATGTGTATGAGGGAGAGAGATTGTGTGCATGTGTGTGCATGTGCACGTGTATGTATGTTTGTGAGTGAGAGAGAGTGTGTGTGTGTATGTTTGTGAGTGTGTGTGTGTGTATGTATGTTTGTGAGTGAGAGAAAGAGTGTGTGTGTATGTATGTATGTTTGTGAGTGAGAGAGAGTGTGTGTGTGTGCATGTTTGTATGTTTGTGAGTGAGAGAGTGTGTGTGTGTGTATGTATGTTTGTGAGTGAGTGTGTGTGTGTATGTTTGTGAGTGAGTGTGTGTGTGTGTGTGTATGTATGTATGTTTGTGAGTGAGAGAGAGAGAGAGAGAGTGTGTGTGTGTGTGTGTGTATGTTTGTGAGTGAGAGTGTGTGTGTATGTGTTTGTGTATGTTTGTGAGTGAGAGAGAGTGTGTGTGTTTGTGTATGTTTGTGAGTGAGAGTGTGTGTGTGTGTATGTATGTATGTTTGTGAGTGAGAGAAAGAGTGTGTGTGTGTATGTATGTATGTTTGTGAGTGAGTGTGTGTGTATGTATGTTTGTGAGTGAGAGAGAGAGAGTGTGTGTGTGTGTGTATGTATGTTTGTGAGTGAGAGAAAGAGTGTGTGTTTTTGGCTTACTCCCAGTCTCAGGATTCTCACTCACCCTCACTCCCACACACCAAGACATACTCTCACAGTGGGTGGGGGTGAGTGAGTGAGCACCCTGAGATTGGGAGTAAGCCAAAAACACACGCACTCACCTTCTCCCACTCGAATGGTCAACTTTATTAATTACTTTTTTTAAAATTATCAATTTATTGCTTTGACATTGCTCAGTATATTGTTTCTATTGTTCATATCTGCATTTTTAAAAAACTGACATTTAATGTTGTGCCAAACCCTATGGGAAGAATACTGAGCTCGATGGGCAGGCGTGTGCCCGATCTGGCCGAGCGTAAAATTACATGCGATGATGTCGGGTGAGCGTCCCAACGTCATTGCGTAGTCCCGCAATATTTCAATCGGTGGGCACGCGCTGGAGTCGGCAGCACACCCGCTGACAATTAAAAGGCCTATTAAGGCCATTAAACAGGTAATTAAATTCAAATTACATTGCCCGTCCAACCTTACGGTTGGCGGGCAGGCGAAAATGCCAAGCGGCCTTTGCACTTTTTAGGAAACCTCGTCCACGGGCGGGATGAGGTTTCCCAAAGCAAATAAAAATAACATAAAAATTTTACACTTGAATTAAAAACATGGCCCTGCTCATGTTTAATGACATTTTTATTTTCTTCACTAGTTTTTTTTCTAAACAGCGCTTCTTCTTCCTGAGGCAGCTCCGTGCCTCAGGGAGTTTGAAGCGCTCTTTCATGCACATGCGCAAAGTTCGTGTTAGGCTCAGTCGCCGTCCTCCCCCCGCCCGCACAGGCAGTGCTGAGCGCTGCCGCTGGCATTCCACACTGCGCGGGCCTTAATTGGCCTGCCTGCGTAAAATCGCGGTCTGGTGCAGATCGCAGGCGACGGTTAGCTTTCCGACCGCCCGCGCCTGCCCCCGCTGAGCACCCTCACCAAAGGCAAAATTCTGCCCTATCTTTCCGGAATTTGCTCATCAGCCCCTTGACTGGGAAAAAAATGGAAACATGCCCCCCTCCCCACCACCCACGCAAAATGGTATGACAAGCCAGCTCTATATAAAATCCTTGATCACCCAGTTGTCCTCTTTAACCCTTTGCTGCAAGTGCATGCTCTATCATTAGTATGTGGAATTCTCTTCCCCAGAGAGAAGTGGAGGCAGGGTCAATGAATTTGTTCAAGGCTAGTTAGATAGGTTTTTGATAGGCAAGGGAGTCAAGGGATATGGGAGGCAGAAGGGAAAGTGGAATTGAGACCACAATCAGATCAGTCAAGATCTTATTGAATGGTGGAGCAGGCTCAAATAGGTCAATGCCCTACTCCTGCTCCTAATTCCTATGCCCTTATGCTCCTACGTTCCTAAAATGGTGAATGTCTTGATGCCATTCAAAATACTCAAGCAGCTCACCAGCTGAATTTAACTGAATTAACATGCTCTGTCATCCCGTTGGCAACATTGGGAAGTTACTGCTTTCATTCTGCTGAGAAACAAAATCAGGGTCAATGTTTCATGCTTAGCCTTGTATTCCTGATGGTCAAGCCTTTATTGTAAGAAGCTAATGGGTAGATATTTTCTGCACAAATACACAAGGGCAAGAGCATTGAGATGTATTAGCCCTTTAAATAGGGGTTAAAAGGAATGTCTACAAATACTGTCAATCTGGAAATATACCAGATAATTCCAGACAAAATCAGAAGGTCCATCCACATCTGAAAAAGAGAAAAGATTGTTCAACAATTCAGATGGAAGTTTTTTGACAGAACTGGGTTTGACAAAAAGACTGGCAGAATTCAGACAAAGCTCGCCTAACCAAAAAGTGAAGCTATCTTCCTTATTCAGATTCGATGTATTTGTCTGTATTATTTCAGTTTGAATAGACAATTTTGTTTCAAAGTTATTTTTGCCACCAGCTCATTATCATCTATCTTGATAGCAATTTCTACAATTGGGTGAGGCATCAGAGGGCTGCTTGAGGCTATGGGACCATATCTTCAACAGGGGTGGAGGATAATGGTTAGTGTTTTTAAAATGCAGTAAATGTGTACACACTTGGACTTCAGAGGTTCCCACAGTCTACAAATTTGTTTCAAGGCTGAGATATTTAAAAGCCCTAACCCTGAGTCATTTCCAGTACAGAAAACTGCCTCTAACTTGATATCTGTTACATAATTGCTTCACTGGCTGTTCACTAATTTGGAGTGCAGAATGGGTTCATTCATTTGGTATTCTTGGAAATAGTAAAATTTACTAATGAATTAGTAACCTCTAATAAATTAATCTTGCACCAATCACAGTAAATATTTAATATAACTCCCTGAGCTAGACTTGCACTGTATATGAGCATATAATTATCTTTGGAAGTGCTCAATGGCTAACTGAACCAAAATCACAGCAAATATGAATGTGTTAAAAAATACATCAGTGTAAGCAGTGAACTAGACTTTAAAAAAGCTAATCAGACACTATTTTATCATCATTACCCCTATTTTACCATTAATGGCTGGATTCTTTCTCCTTGCTTCAGATCACATCACATATCAATGTCTTAAAAGATAGGGTGATTTTAGCTGGACAAGCACCAGGAAGCTTACTTGTGGTCCATGTTAATTTAATTCAGGCTTTGTCAATCTAGCACAATGTTTTCAAACATTTTATGCATACTAGCTTAGTCTGGAGATTCTACAAGATGGTGGATGTGTTTCTGCAACTCAGAAAAGGGAGATGGTGGCATCTTACTGGACTAGTAGTTCAGAGGCCTATGCTGATGCTCTGAAGATATGGGTTCAGTTCGGGTGAAATTTAAATTCAATTGATTATTTTTTCAAAAAATCTGGATCTGAAAGCCAGTCAACTGACCGTGAAGCTATCATCAATTGTTGTAAAAACCCAGCTGGTTCACTAATATCCTTTAGGAAAGGAAATCTGTCGTCCTTACCTGGTCTGGCCTACATGTGAATACAGATCCACACCAAAGTGGCTGACTCTTAATTGTCCTCTGAAATGTCCTAGCAAGCCACTCAGTTCAAGGGCAATTAGGGATGGGAAGCAAAAGCTGGCCTTGCCAGGAATGCCCATATCTCATGAAATGAATAAATAAAGATAGCTGACCAGAACTAAAAATTTGAATTAATTTGACTGTTGTTAAAATGACTGCAGCATTACCTTTGTTGTAAAAATTGCGGAAACCTGTTAAATATAGATTTTCAATGCATTAAGGCTTAGATTTACTTATTTAAAATTAAAGAACTCATGAATAATTGTTTTAATTAATCCTTGTTTTCATCATGTACTAATTGTAACAATAATGGAAGGCGTTATGGAGTTTCTTTACTTTGCTATCCTTGCATCCTACTTTTGTTAATTGCATTTTGTTGATGAGTATTCCAGTTAATTGTGGGCATATATACCAACTATGACAACATTCGTAATATAGTGCAGGGTCCCTTTTTTAGGAATGTATTAGCTGACTTTCTATTTCACATTACTTCTGGGGCTTAACTCAAATCCTGCCAGGCCATGCAATGTTACCTCGGCTAGATTTCTGTGCTATTTCATCTCCTTTGCTTGCTCTCCAGCAGAAGTAATCAAGAGAAAACTGTTAGATGGCAAAGAGTACAAGTAAGCACAGTGATCATACTAAAATTAAATTATTTAGCAGAATTATTTATCCATTTTTCCCTCTGCCTATGCAGAAGCATTAGGTTTCACCTGATTCATAATCAAGATCAGGAGTTCTCTATATAGAGGCTCCGTGGTATTACATGCTCCAGCATTACTGAGAGCGGCATCACAGCAGGTTGTGATTGTACCTTCAATAAAACATCAGTAACCCTGAATCAAATAACTTGACAAAGATTATTTAAAATTAAAGAAGAGTAATTCATATTCAGGTTTTTGAGTTTAACAGTTGCCTGCCTATGCCTATATAAATACTCATTATTTAGAGAAATTTGATAACTTTGATAAAGAAACGCCCAGGCAACGCAGCGATATTGTAATGAGACATTGCATACCTTTCTTTCCATATACAATTTGACCCCCCACATAAATAATTACAATTGAGAAATTTGAAATAACATTAATAATACCTCTTCTTCCTCTAGTAAAATGAGCCGCACCAATACGATGTGGATTGCATTGCCAATACTGGGGTCATGGAACAAGCTTGTAACCTGTGCCAATGTCAGAAGAGAGAAATTAATTGGTCCTTGAATCCAGAAAATTTCAATCAAAGACTGAAACAAATTTAGCATTGGAAGATTGTTATTCAATCACTGTTTCTTCACATTAACCCTAGTGAATGAATGACTGACGTATCTGCTGCAATACATTCAAAGGCATTGGTTTATACAAAATCATACATTGTAAGATTTGTAAAATCTTATGAAAGATGAGTATACTGGAACAACACCAACTTGATTTATAAAGCACTTTTAATGTAGTGAAACATCTCAAGGTGCTTCACAGGAGCATCATCAAACAAACTTTGCCACCGAGCCACACAAGGAGATATTAGGGCCGATGATTAAAAGCTTTTTTAAAGAGGTAGGTTTTAAGAAGTATCTTAAAGGAGGAAAAAGAAGCAGAAAGCAGTGAGGTTTTGAGGAAGCATTTTAAAATTGAGACATTGCTTAACTGAGATCCATTGTTGACCAGCAAGTACATGGTGATTAGTAGCTGCAAATTAGGACATGGGCAGCAGATTTTTGGATAATGTCAATTTTACAGAGAAGTGGGAGACCAGACGGGAGTGCACTGGAATTGTCAAGCCTAGAGGTAACAAAGACATGGGTGATGGTTTCAGCAAACAGATTAGTTGTGGCAGGGGAATGTTACAGAAGTAAAATAGACAGTGACGGCATCATTATGTGGTCAGAAAGCCATCTCAGGATCAAATAGAACAAAAAGGCAAACAAATCTCATTTCAGCCTCAGATAGTTGCCAGGGCTATCAGCGCAAAGCACTTAACTCTTGCGAGATATAACTACGGGCAAGTTAAGTCAGACTCAAAACAAAACATTTTCAAATTTATTTCACAAATATCAATTAGATTGAAACACAAGTCACAATATTAAATTGGTTATTACCATTCGTGTTATAGACTTTCATTAATACTGAGTATTACCTATTCCCATGGAGGCACTTCAATATTTCCTGCGTCGGGTGGGCTCGGCGGGGGCAGTTACGGAGCTGACCGCCGCCCACCATCGGCCCCACAGCGCCATTTTACGCGGGTGGGCCAATTAAGACCTGCCCAACATAATACGTGATCGGTAGCACTGAGTGCTACCTGTGCGGGCGGGGGGGAGGAGGGAGAGTCGGGTTTTGAAAAAAATAAACAAACGTAATAAAAGTTTAATGAAACATGTCCCCTCATCTGACTGTGTCACATGAGATGGGACATTTTATTTTTCAGAAAAACCTTTTATTTAATTTGTAAAACCTTTAGGAAACTTCATCCCGCTCATGGATGAGGTTTCCTAAAGAACATAAAGGCTGCTTGCCCTTTTCGCCTGCCTGCCAACCGAACGAGACATCACAAGACACACGTCCAACATCATCGCGCGTCATTTTACAAGCTGGCGTGTCAGGCCTGCCCCTGCATGCCGACTGTAAAATCGTGGCCTATGTCAGAGGATGCATCTTTGGTTTGCACTGCTGCAATGTAAATTAATACCATGATAAAGCAAAACACAAGAGGCTATCCTGTAGGATTCCAATTCAAATGTGAAATGCAGCTACACATTATAACTAAGTTTGCACATCAATGAGTTGTGTACATTCTTGACACTGATACTAGATTGATTCATGGGATGAGAGATTGTCTTATGAAGACAGATTGAGGAGAATGGAACTATTCTCCCTAGAGTTTAGCAGAATGAGAGCTGATCTCATAGAAACATGTAAGATTCTGAGAGGGCTTGATATGGGTAGATGCTATGTGGCTGTTTCCCCTGGCTGGAGAGTTTAGAACTTAGGGGCAAATCTCAGAATAGGGGGCCAGTCACTTAGGGCTGAGATAAGAAGAAATTTGTTCACTGAATCGTTGGGAGTCTCAATCCCAGAGGACTGTTGAGTATATTTGAGACTGAGATTGTTAATTTTTTATATTCTAAGGGAATCAAGGGATATGGGGAGGTGGTGGCATAGTGGCATTGTCACTGGACTAGTAATCCAGAGACCCAGGGTAATGTTCAAGACCCATCACGGCAGATGGTGGAATCTGAATTCAATTTTTAAAAATCTGGAATTAAAAGTCTGATGGTGACCATGAAACCATTGTCGATTGTCGTAAAAACCCATCTGGTTCACTAATGTCCTTTAGGGAACAAAATCTGCTGTCCTTACCTGGTCTGGCCTACATGTGACTCCAGACCCACAGCAATGTGGTTGACTCTTAAATGCCCTCTGAACAAGGGCAATTAGGGATGGGCAATAAATGCTGGGCTAGCCAGCGATGCCCAAGTCCCATGAACAAATAAAAAACAAATGGGGATAGGTTGTTGTCATGAAGAGATATTAATGGCTAGGATTTTACTTATGGTGGACGGGCTGTTCAAGAGCGGGCATGGCCGGGCGTGGATCTGATCACTGCCCACAATCGGCTCTGTGCCGCCATTTTACGTGAGCGGGTCAATTAAGGCCCGCCCTGTGTGAATCGTGGCTCCAGAGAACAGCGGGAAGGGGCAGGCGGCAGTAGGAGCCAAATGACTGCCGGGTCCAATGGCGCCCTGGGGGCCTATTCAGGAACGACGCAGGCAGCCTTCCAAAGGCTGTCACCGATTTCGCACAGGAGGGTGTCTGACAGCACTCTCAGAGAGCAGGCCAGGCGGGAGGGCAGGTCGGCGGGGCAGTGTGTCCCGAGATTTTCGGCTGAGTGCCTTGCTACCCTCCTCGAGGAGGTGACAGCACGCCATGACATCCTTGTGCCAAGGGACAGGAGGAGGAGGCCCACCCACATGATGAAACGTGCCTGGGAGGAGGTGGCAGAAAGGGTCAGCTCTCACGATGTGGTGAGACGCACCTGGATGCAGTGCCACAAGCGGTTCAATAATCTCCTGCGATCGGGAAGGGTGGGTACCGTGTTGGCACGGGTCACTTAGCACAGCAGTTAGGTTGCCCCCCACCCCAATCCTGCCCTCCCAACTCAGAATTTTGTTTTTGCATTCATTCATTCACAGGATGTGGCCTTTGTTGGGTGGGCCAGCATTTATTGCCCATCCCTAGTTGCCCCTGAGAACTGCCTTCTGTATCCGCTGCATGTGGGGCAGGTACACCCACAGGGCTGTTTTGAGCGAGCTCCAGCGCTGAAACATTTCCAAGTCAGGATGCTGGGTGACTTGGAGGGGAACTTCCAGGTGGCAGTGTAGCCATCCATCTGCTGCCATTGTTCTTCCAGCTGGTAGTGTACATGGGTTTGGAAGGTCTTAGAGTGTGAGTGGCAAATGTGATGGTGGCAGTATCTGGGCAAGGGGTGAGCTCTGGCTGCTTGGAGTGAGTGTATGGTGGCTCCAGGTCGCAAATTGGATGAGCACTGCCATGTTTTCCTCAGGTGGGGGTGGCAGGGCTGCAATGGCAATGCAGGTACAGGGTGGACTAATCAATGCCCCTCTCTCCTTTCAGGAAAAGGCCGCACACAATAATGCCGAACGGATGTGGACTGGCGGAGGGCAGGCCCACCTTCTCATCATCATCAGATACGAGCAGGAGGCTGGAGAGGCGCCATGGGCCCAGGCCTACAGGCAGCGGTGAGGTTGGGGTGCCACTGGGAGGTAAGAGTGCCGTGTGCACTGAGGTCGCAATGACTGTCAGTGCAAACATTCCACTGTTGGCTGTATATTGATTTCAGCATCCAACATGGGTTGCCCATTGATAATGGAAGGAGGAGCACATCCTGATCCGGGTGCCAGGCATGCACATTAACAGCATGGTGACTTCAGCTAATCAAACGTCCTTGTTCTTCCTTTCAGCCTCTCCAGAACACGCCCAGTCTCAGGAGGCAGAGGGACCGCCACTGAGCCCCGAGGGCCAAGAAGATATAAACGCACCAGCGTCACAGTATCTCAGCAAGGCAGGCACCAGCGCAGATACCAGCACTTCGGTGGGGATAAGATTGTTAGCTATTGTCTCGCTGCACAGCAGTGAGGGCACTTCACACTCGCAGGCGGGGGCAGAGACTGCCCAGGGCGTCAGCAGTCGGGGGACTGCTGGGGACTAGGAAAATGCTCAGTCGGTGGCTGATGATGTGCCTCTGGAGTCGCCCCTGAGGCAGCAGATGCTGGAAGTCCAGCAGGGTGTGCGGGAGGATCAGGTGGAGATACATGAGGGAATGTGTGCCATGGTCTCCGTGATGGATGAGTCCATGCGGTGCAAGAGCAATGCAATGACCCTCATGGCCGAGCACAATGCCTCCTCCATGGAGAGAGTGGCAACTCTCATGGAGAAGCAGCTCCAGGAACAGAATCAGGGCTTCCTGCGGTTGTGCTCGGACCTGCAAGCTCTCACAGTGGCATTGACCTCAGCTGGTCAGTGTCAGTGTGCGAGATGGATTGGGCACCCAGAATCCCAGTTAGGTGCGCATCCATCAATGGTGAGCAGGGAGGTCCGAAGTGACCTCATGTTGGCACACAAGCTGCCTATTGTCTCTGCGGGCTCCTCTCAGGGCACTTCGGATGAGGGCAGCAGCCCCTCCGCCCCTCTGCCAGTGACCGTGGCATCTGATGAGGCTGCGGCGACTGGGGGGATGCCAGCAGTGCCACTGGCCGTTCCCTCCCAGTCGGAGCCAGCACAGGCTCTACAGGCCAGAGGATGCCCACCGAGGTAATCGAGGACAACAGGACAACAGAGTCAGCAGGCTATCGCAAATGCCGGTGCCAGCAAGGGGGCAGCACCTAGATGTAGCACCCACAAACATCTTTGGTACACCAAGGGCTTATCACTGGTGATTTTCTTTTGCCCCCACTGTTTCAGTGGTTTTTCAGTAGGTGTGTTGCTCAACACCTTTTAATGGACTTTCATTTCTGTATGCAAGTCTGCAATCATTAAATGTTTTAGTTCTCAACAAGCCTCTGGGTGCTTCATTAGTTCTGCAAGTGAAGGGGAACCCATGATGTTATGAGTGACTTGTTTGACATTGAGCTTTATTGAAAAGGCACATAGTTAATGTTCCTAACCAAGCAAATGTTGCTCTCAGGTATCGAGTATGGAGCCTAGCATGTATTGGAGGTTCATCTGTGGTGTGCTAGCTGAAGGAGCGTTGGATCAAAGCCTCCCGGGTGTCCCTGCCTCCCTAGAAGTTGCCCAGGTCAGCGTCTACTCCCTCAGTGTTCTCCTGAGTGTGCTTGTCCTCGGACTCACTACTGGACTCATCGTGTGCAGCCGGAGCATCTATGTCTACATCTTCTTCCTCCACTGTGACCCCCCTTTCCAGCGCCAAATTGTGGAGAGGACAGCATGCAACCACTATCAGTGACACATGATCTGGGGGGTTGTGCGCCCCCAAACGGTCCAGGCATTGGAAGCGCATCTTGTGAAGACCAGTGGTTCTCTCTACCATGGCCCTTGTGGTGCCGTGGCTCCTAATATACCGCTTCTCGGCCTCTGTTCTTGGATGGTGGGGGGGGGGCGTCATGAGCCACCTTTTGAGGGGATAGCCCTTGTCACCCAGCAGCCATTCATCCAGCCGGGCTGGAGCACTGAAGAGCCCCGGCACCTGGGAGTGTCTCAGGGTGTAAGCGTCATGGGAGCTGCCTGGATACCTTGCACAGTCTTGCAGAATCTGCATCCTGTGGTCACGCACAATCTGCACGTTCATGGAGTGGAAGCCCTTCCTGTTGACGAAGGCACCGGGCTCACCCACTGGCACCTTGATGGCCACATATGTGCAGTCGATTGCAACCTGGACGTGGGGGAACCCAGCAATCGTTGCAAAGCCTCTGGCTTGCTGTGCCTGGCTGGCCTCGACCGTGCGGTTGTGAATGAAAGTTAATGCACGCCTGAACAGAGTGTCTGTCACCAGCTTGACGCAACTCAAGCTTAAATTTAAAATTATTTTTAAATTGGACTTGTAGTAGGTTCTATGTTTATGTGTGTGTCTTTGGGTAGAATTTTCTGCCTACCGGGCGGGCTGGCCTGACCCAATCTCCGGCGGGCGGGGAGACAATACCCGCCGGAGAAGTGGGCCCTGCCGCCATTTTACGTGGGCGGGCCAATTAGGGCCCGCCCAGCGTGACGTCCGGCGAGACGCGCTATGCGCTTCCTGTGCGGGCGGGGGGATTCCCCAAATGCGAGAGTGCGTTCTTTTGCGCATGCGCACGAAAGAGTGCACATCTCCCTGAGGCTAAGTGCAGCCTCCGGGAGATCATTGACAGTTTTAAAAACGTTACAAATAGGAAAAGAATTCCTTAACATGTCTCCCTCATGTGACAATGTTACATGAGATGGGACATGTTCATAAATTACACTAGAACTTTATTAAACTTTTAAAATCCCTACATGAAACCTCATCCCGCCGGTGGATGAGGTTTCATGTTTTTTCTAATTCCCGCTGGGGCTCCTGGCCTGCCCGCCAACCTTAAGTTTGGACGGGCAGGTCCTTTAATTGTTTCAATGATCCTGTCAATGGCCTCAATTAGCCATTGACAGGTCGGTGGGCCCGAAGCTGATTTTGCTGTGCCCCCGCCTTCCTGAAAATTTAAATGGGGCGGGATGATGTCAGGGGTTCCCCCCGACGCCATCCCGTGTCATTTTACACGTTGACGAGCGGGCCCCGCCCCCTGCTCACCGACAGCAAAATTCAGCCCTATGTGTGTGTCTGTGTGTGTCTTAATTGGATTAAAGCCAGCTAGTCTGGGTGCTTTGATATATAGTAGTTTTGAGATGTTAATTAGATAAATGTAAGGAGGAGAAGGTAAAGTGTACATTTGCATTTGTTGAATAAAGCATTCAAGAATGGGAGTAAAATCTTGCACCTAGCTGGGAGATGCCAAGCAACGTGTTTATATTACTAATAAAATTGGTGGAATGAAAGGATTATTGTTAGGAGAGGTAAAATTGTAAAAGAATAAAGTAATACAATGGAAAATTTACATTCATAGGGGAAGCTAGGTATAAACAGAAAGGCGTTTATATGTATAAGTCAGAGGTATTTAAGATCTAACCAACCGTAAGCCTACAACTGTGTCTGTGAAGGAACCAAATTGCAAGGAACTTCATTTTGAATTTGTAAGGTCAAATGTGCTTTGCCCATTGTCTGTTTAAAATCTATGGGTTGCTGTTGCCTTGGTGAAGATTTACCTGGGAGTGATTAATTTGGGGATTCGTTTAAAAGTTATTATGGCAGTAATTTGTAGACATGTGTATGTGTTTAATTTGTTTATTAATTAATAAATTAATAAATGTTTAATTTAGTCTTATATAAAAACCCTATTGAGGCTTGGTGGTCTTAGTCCTGAATTCAGAGCTGCATCTCAAACAAAGCAATTGAAAATATATGTTATGACAGTTGTTCAAGTTTCCCTCTGGGATTTAAACAACTCAGCCTTTATCAACTGCTGTGTCATAAGAGTGTAAAGGTGGAGTTGAGTTTGAAGATTAGCCATGATCATAGAGTATGGCAAAGCAGCCAAACGGCCGTACTTCTATTTCTTATGTTCTTATCTTAAGATACATTATTGAATTCTGTCGCGAGCTGGATTGTTGTAAAAGTGAATTGTGATTCAACTTTTACTAGTTTACCAGTGATGAGGATATTCCAGATTAAGCAGTGCCTTTACAATGTGGCTTCAGAAGACATATAAGGTACGATTTTACTATAGTTACCAGATAATCCTCAGCATTTAGCCAACACAATACCACCAAAAGGTGGGAGAGCATAGATAATCTAGGGCTGAGTAAAGGAGTCTTACCTTTATGCAGCATCCACAACATGGAAAATATTCCAACACACATTACAGAGGAGGGGAAAAATGAAGTAACATTGGCACAAGGGATAAAGGAATGTATACTGGCCCATAGCGACAGAGGTAACAGAAGTTACTGAAAACTGCGTAAAAAGTTGAGTCTTGAGAGTCTTCAGAAAGATGAAGAGGGGAGAGGCAGTGAGATTTGGGATTTTCTGACCAAGAGGATCAAGGCAGCCTAGGGTTTTTTCCCACCAGTGGTGAATGGCTGAATGGGAGGATGCACAGGAGACCAGGTCAAAAGATTAACTGGATATGGAAGATGAGGTGGGGTGGGTGGGGGCAAGGTGATGTGAATTTGAGGTGATAATACTGGAACAAGCAGAAAAGAAACAATGGAGGGATTTGAAAACAAGGATAAAAATGTTAAGTTAAAGTATTTGGAGGACAAGGAGCCAATTTTGGTCAGTGCAGTTAAGATGATGGCTGTTGATTGAACGTGGGACATGATATCAATGGCTGGCTTTATACAAATTAGCTTTCAAGAGAGCAGAAGATCAAGGGTCAATAAAAGGCTATTTTTTTTCTTCAAATATCACAGCTGGTCTCAAGCTAATCCTCATCCAATACCCGCACATCTGCACTCCAGCAGAGTTCAGTGAATTGCGATCAAACCGAGGACAATCTTTCCTTCTCTCCAATGATACCAAGATAAATTTCAATGATTTTGCCACCGATTGACTGAGATAAGTAAATTCACCAAAACATTAGTGTGAAACACAAGCAATCGAAAGGATTGGAACTCTTTTGTGTGCTACTTAAGCATTATTCACCAGGTTTGAGCATGCCAAACAACTGTTCAATGATATACCTGCATCTTGTCACATTTCAGCAGGCAGCAATCTCTAAGCCAATCATTCAACTTGTCATCTTGAAATAAGAGATGAATCCATGGCCAGAATTTTACTTGCCGCAGGTGGGCGGGAGCCTGACCCTTCCGGCCGCAAAGCAGCGGTGAGATGACGTCGGGCGAGCGTCCTGACGTCATCCCGCATTTGCGCGATATCTCGCTTGACAGGCGCGCGCAGCAGTCAGAAGCGCACCCGCTGACAATTGAGCAGGTAAGTAAGCCCATTAATGAAGAAATTGAAAGTGATTTTTCGTGGCCTGTCCACTTTTATGGTTGGCGGACGGGCCAATCGGCCAGGCAGCCTTTACATTTTTGCTTAAACCTCGATCCAGGGCGGAATGAAATCTCCGTGGGGAAATAAAATAAAAGGAGATATCTGGGGACTGTTTTTTTTTTAATGAGGTAAGCTTTCAGGTGCCTGATTGTGCTGCATGGGCATATTTTGCAGGATTTTTGCTGTTTCGCTTTTTCTGGGGAGGTCTGCAGTTCCCTGAGGCAGCTGTCTGCCTTCTGGGAGCTCAGTGGAAGTTCTCACCAGCACCCGCAGTGACGTCAGTGCCCGCCCTCTTCCCGCCCCCACCGGAAGTGCTGAGCCTTTCTCCGGGCATGTTTCATGCTGGCTGGCCATTAATTGGCTAGCCAGCATGAAATCACGGTTGGGGGTCGATCACGGTCGGGGGCCCATCTCCCATCTGCTACCGGGCCCACCAATCGCTTGCGCCCGAAAAATGAAGGCCCATGATTCCTTTAAGGTATGATGCTATATGTATCACCATTCAGTTTTATGAAACAATTTTTCCATTCTTTTGCAACATTTCTTCAGGTTAGTATTCTTCTCCGTTTCAAACTAGGAGCTATCCTAGGCAGGGAGGGAGCAGGAATGGACTACTGACTAAGACTGAGAAATAGGCCTGGGCGGAATCCAGCTTTACCCCTCTGTAGTTCATTCTGCCATTGAATGCAGAGCCATATCCCTGATTGGTACTGGCACATCCAGCAGCAGTTGCAACAGCCAAGATGGGAAAGAAACTCAAAGCCTGGAAGGAAACTGGACAGCAGCAGGGCATAGGATGGGAGGAAACATGGAGAATAAGAACAACAAATGTAGCTGGACTGTCATAAACTGCTGCTCACATGGAACAAGGTGGCCAGGCCTGTGGGTAAGAGCAAGTTGAAACCAGGAGCAGAGAGGTACTGTAGGTGGAGGGAAACCAGGACAAGATAATGTCGGGGGGGTGGGGGGAGACAGTATGTTACACTCTTGGTTCAAACATGGACCAAAGAGCTGAACTCCAGAGGTGAGGTGAGAGTGACTGCCCTTGACATCAAGGCAGCATTTGACCGAGTGTGCCATCATGGAGCCCTAGCAAAGCTGCAGTCAATGGGAATCGAGGGAAAACTCTCTGCTGGTTGGAGTCGTACCTAGCAGAAAGGAAGATGGTTGTGGTTGTTGGAGGTCAATCATCTCAGCTCCAGGACATCACTGCAGGGGTTTCTCAGGGTAGTGTCCCAGGCCCGACCTTCTTCAACTGTTTCATCAATGACCTTACTTCCATCATAAGATCAGAAATGGGGATATTCACTGATGATTGCACAATGTTCAGCACCATTCGCGCTTCCTCAGATACTGAAGCAGCCCATGTCCAAATGCAGCAGGACCTGAGCAATATCCAGGCTTGGGCTGACAAGTGGCAAGTAACATTCGCATGATAAAAATGCCAGGCAATGACCATCTCCAACAAGAGATCACTGATTACCATCACTGAATCCCCAACTACCAACATCCTAGGGATTACCATTGACCAGAAACTGAACTGAGCTAGCCATATAAATACCGTGGCTACAAAAGCAGGTCAGAGGCTAGGAATCCTGTAGTGAGTAACTCACCACCTGACTCCCTAAAGCCTGTCCACCATCTACAAGGCACAAGTCAGGAGTGTGATGGAATACTCTGCACTTGCCTGGATAAATGAAGCTCCAACACTCAAGAAGCTTGACGCCATTCAGGACAAAGCAGCCCACTTGATTAGCACCCCTTCCATAAACATTCACTCCCTTCACCACCGATGCACAGTGGCAGCAGTGTGTACCATCACAAGATGCACTGCAGGAATTCACCAAGGCTCCTTAGACAGCACCTTTCAAACCTATGACCACTACCATCTAGAAGGACAAGGGCAGCAGATAAATGAGAACAGCACCACCTGGAAGTTCTCCTCCAAGCCACACACCGTCCTGGCTTGGAAATATATCGTTGTTCCTTCACTGTTGCTGGGTCAAAATCCTGGAACTCCCTCCTAACAGCACTGTGGGTGTACCTATACCACATGGACTGCAGCATTTCAAGGCAGCTCATCACCACCTTCTCAAGGGCAACTAGGGATGGGCAATAAACCCTGTCCTAGCCAGCGATGCCCACATCCCATGACTGAATAAAGAACATCTCATCCAGGCAAATGAAGAACATTCCATGACACTCCTGGCTTGTACTGTGGAGATAGTGGACAGGCTTTGGGGATCAGGAGATGAGCTACGTGCTGCTGAATTCCCAGCCTGACCTACTCTTATAGCCACAGTATTTATAAGACTGGTCAAGTTCAGTTACTGATCAATGTTAACCTCCAGGATGTTGATAGTGGGGGATTCAGCAATGGTAATGCATTTGAAGATTAGGGGAAGGTGATGGGATTCTCTCTTGTTGGAGTTGGCCATTGTCTGGTACTTGTGTGGCATAAATGTTACTTGCCACTTACCAGCCCAAGCCTAAACGTTGGTTAGTCTTGCTGCATATTGACATTGACTGCTTCAGTATCTGAGGAGTTGTGAATGGTGCTGAACATTGTGCAATCATCAGTGAACATCCCCACTTCTGTACTCATGATGGAGGGAAGGGCACTGGTGAAGCAGCTGAAGATGGTTGGGCCTAGGACACTACCCTGATGTGAAGTCCTTGGACTGAGATATTGACCTCCACAACCACAGCCTTTGTGCTGGGTATGACCCCAACCAGTGGAGAGTTTTCCCCCTGATTCCCATTGACTCCAGTTTGCTAGGGCTCCTTGATGCCACACTCAGTCAAATGCTGCCTTGATGTCAAGAGCAGTGACTTTCACCTCACCTCTTGAGTTCAGCCCTTGTCTATGTTTGGGCCAAGGTAATGAGATCAGGAGCTGATTGGCCCTGGCAAAACCCAAACAGTGTATCAGTGAGCAGGTTATTTCTGAGTTAGCGATGCTTAATAGCACTGCCGACAACACCTTCCATCACTTGACTGATGATCAAGAGTAGACTGATTGGTAATGGGTTGAGTTGGATTTATCCTGCTTTTTGTGGACAGGACATACCTGGGTAATTTTTCACATTGCTAGGCAGATGCCAGTTTTGTAGCTATACTGTAACAGCTTGGCTAGGGGTGCAGCAAGTTCTAGAGCACAAGTCTTCAGTACTATTGCCAGAATATTGTCAGGACCCATAGCCTTTGCAGTATCCAGTGCCTTCAGCCTTCAAGACTGGCATCTGTGATGCTGGGGACCACTGGAGGAGGCTGAGATGGATCATCCACTCGGCACTTCTGGCTGAAGATTGTAGCAAATGCTTCAGCCTTATCTTTTGCACTGATGTTCTGGGCTCCTCCATCATTGGCGAAGGGGATATTTGTGGAGCCTCCTCCTCCCATGAGTTATTTAATTATCATGACTGGGTGTGGCAGAACTGCAGAACTTAGATCTGATCCGTTGGTTGTGGGATCACTTAGCTCTATCTATTGCTATCTATGTCTACCTGTCTATCTCTGTCTATCGAATGTGTGTGATTGAGGGGGAAGAGAGAAAGAGAGACAGGGAGAAAGAAAGAGAGAGAGAGAAAGCCTTCTGATGGGAATCTGCTGGTGTACATGGAAGACTGTGATGGTGCGGGGAGTCTGGTAAGCAGCACATACCAGGAAACAATTTAAAACAAACACTGAATAGACATTTAGAAGGTTGGAGTCTGGACTGATGAAGCTAAGGCCTGCAGCAGAAAAACAGAGGCTAATTAATAGTGGTATAGGTGCGAGGTTGGGGAGGGCCGGGTGGGGAGGGTGGTGCTGGCCGGTTGGTGGGTGCTGCAGTGGCAAACTGAGAAGCCATAATGGGAACACCAACATTGAAGGGAAATTCTAAAATCAGCAGTGGGAATGTGGGGATTGGGGATTGATACCTGGCAGTTCGGGCAAGTCAAAGAACTATCTCAAACAGTTTCACATTCCCAATGGATGTCAAACACCAATACCTTAGACTTAGGGGGAAGTGCACATGAACATACGTACAAACATACATATTAGGAGCAGCCGTAGGCCACTCGGCCCCTCGAGCTCCACCATTTGATAGGATCATGGCCTCAACACCACTTTCCTGTCTACCCCTTATACCCATTTACTCCCTTGTCAGTCAAAAATCTATCTAATTCAGTCTTAAAAATATTAACTAACCCTGCCTCGACTGCTCTCTGGGGAAGAAAGTTCCAAAGGCTCACAATCCACGAAGAGAAAATTTTTTTAAAATCTCTGTCTTAAACGGGAGATCCCTTATTTTTAAACTATGCCCCTTAGTTCTAGTCTCTTCCACAAGGGAAAACATCCTCTCAGCATCCACCCAGTCAGGTCCCCTCAGGATCTTATACGTTTCAATGAAATCACCTCTCATTCTTCTAAACTCCAATGGATACAGTCCCAACTTGTCCAACTGCTTTTAATGCAATAATTCCTCTAAGTCAGGAGGCCAGAACTGTACAAAGTACTCCAGATGTGGTCTCGCAAATGTCCTGCACAACTGTAGTAAAACCTCCTTAATTTTATATTCCATTCCCCTGACAATAAATGACAACATTCCATTTGTCTTACTAATCACTCGCTGTAGCTGGATATTAGCGTTCTGTGATTCAAACTTTCTGTAACATTGAACAATCTGGCTCCCTAGTGTCCTTGAGGGAAGGAAATTTGCTGGCCCTGCCTGGTCTGGCCTACATGTGACTCCAGACCCACAGCAATGTGGTTAACTCTTAACTGCCCACTGAATTGGCCTGGCAAACCACTCAGTTCAAGGGAAATTAGGGATGGGCAATGCTGGCCGTGCCAATGATGCCCAAATCTCATGAAAGAGTGAAGGGAAAAACAACACTTCTTCACTTTCCAAACCCTCTCCCTTTTTCATTTAATCAAAATCCCAACAGCCCTTCAGGGCTAGAATTTTTACCAATTCACACTGCCTTTTTTCAAATGTATTCTTCGAATGTGGGCAGTGTTGAAAAGGTTGCATTTACTGCATGCAAACCACCACCCATCTTGCCCCAAACTGACTCAATCTCAATGAACAGAATTTTTTGCTTGTTGGGCGGGACGAGTGTCCTGACGTCATCGCACACTCGCGCGATATTTCGGTTGATGGGCACGCGCAGGAGTCGGAGCCGCACCCACCATTAATTAAGCGGCCTATTAAGGTCTTAAAGAGCCGAATTGACTCGAATTTTTCACTGCCCGTCTAACTGTTCGATTGGCAGGCGTGCGAAAAGGCCAAGTTGGCCGTTAATTGTCAGGGCCTGATCGCGGGCAGGGGGTCGGCTTCGCGACCATTCCCGGGTCCACCCACAGCGCCCGCCCGACAAGGGCAAAATTCTGCCCAATATCTCAGAATTCTCTACCTAATGTTATTGTGTGAGCATCTTTACAAAGACTGCAATGGTTGAAGGAGGTGGCACAATATCACTTACACAGGAGGTGAACAGATAAACAATAAAAGTAAGCTTGGACAATAAATGTAACCAAATGATAAGAGCATTTTTTAAAGAAAGCAACATTGAGTTTGAGTAGGTAGAATATCCAGCCTAAATAGGTTGGGAGGACTTTCATCGTTCAAACTCATTTATTTTGAAAGGCAGCTTTAGCAATGGTGCAAGATGCAGTAATTCCACTTATGGTCAAAGGGGACAGTGAGATCAAATAGATCAAGAGCTGAAGAATAATTAAATCATCAGCAAAAGAGTGCTTGGTTTGTTTGATATGTGGAAGATGCTGTAAAGAAGGGAAAGAGTGGCAAAGAGGACAGGAAGAAAAAGATAGGGGCTCTGTGAATTAATATAAAAAGTGGTAAGGTGGGTCATCACAGCACAGATTGAGTAAGTTAGAGTGGAACTGGGGAGTATAAACATGATTTAAACAAACAGAAAATACTGAAAGTAGAAAGCAGATCAGTATCCATAAGCTGATCCAGAACAGCCAGAGGTTTCCCACTGAATGTTGGGCCAGGCAGAAGTGCTGTCTACCTCACTCAGGGCCTGTTACATCAGATGAAGATGGGGCTAGTGAAATAACTTATCATAGATCCTGCTACTCAGCTTTCAGGACTCTGGAATTTTCAAGAGGATTGACTTTTTTACAATGCGGGCCAACTGCCAATGCTTTGAAAAGGTTATGAGGAGGCCTGGCCAATTCATTCTTGAATAGCTTGCCAGTGTTCATCTTGTTCCTCCACAACTCATGAACATCAAGTTAGTTGCGCTTCTCTTGATATGGGCACCCACCAGAAATATTCAAATATTTGATAGTGCAGCAAGGTCAGGTGCAAGGGTGAGCATTAGAATGGATCTGAGAATTTTCAAGTTGATGGAGCATTGAGATCAGTTTGTCATCAAACTTGTTTTTTTTTCAGAAAAGAATATAAAAGGCAATTAATCTTACCATATTTATTATGGTAAAGATGTATGACTGCACATTTTCACTGCCATGATATTCTATCATTTTGGTGTCAGCAACTACTAAAGTTTCAACCCATCGCTCTTTGCTGATCGATCGCTGGGAGATTCTGCGGCCTCTTCTTTGACTCTCTTCCCATCTCTCTCTTTGTCTCTCTTGCTGCAGGATGTTATTAACAGAATCTGTACCAAAAAAAAAGCAACACATGCGTTAGCAATACGCTGCTTCGCTGACACATTTGTGTTAATTATACGCAACAGTGACAACACTTCAAAAGTACTTCATTGGATCAAACGAACTTTGGGACATGGAGATTCCTCAAGGCACTGTATATATGAAAGTCTTTCTTTTTCCCTTTCTTCCTACCCAGTTCTCAACAGAAAGCAAAGAAGGAAAAATTTCCATCTACCCCTGTGAAAGACTACTTAATAAGCATTTATATTTATAGTCTGCTCGTTAGATAGAAGAAGCTATGTCAGCTCACTTTATAAAAGGCTGCTGCGGATTGGAAAATGGGGAAAATGGGAATGGCTACATCCCCATGTCAAAAGAATAAAACTCACTCTGCAATTTCATTGGGTTGAAGAGTCTGGTCTGCGCTTTCCTTTCTCAGAAACGTCATTCTTTTTCCAATCCCTGTGGAACCTCATTGACATTCTCAGGGGACAATGGGCAGGATTTTCCCCTTGTCGGGTGGGCACGGCGGGCGGGCCTGTGAACGGCCGCGAGACTGACCGCGATTTCACGCTGGCTGGCCAATTAATGGCAGGCCAGCGTGAACGGCGCGCTAAGAGCCTCAGTGCTGCCGGGGTGGGGAGGCGGGAGGAGCGCGAGCAAGGAAGTGTGTGCATGCACGGGGGAGCACGCACTGACAGCTCCCCGAAGACAGAGGACTACCTCAGGGAGCTGAAGGATTTTAAAATGAAAAATAAACTTTTTACAGTCACATGAAGTGGGGCATGTAAAAAGGATAATAAAAATTTTTGTTGTTTTTTTTAGTTACCGTTGGAAACCTCATCTCATCTGTCCGTTGATGAGATTTCATTAAAAATGCAAAGGCCGCCTGGCCTTTTCACCCGCCCGCCAACCAAATGGTTGAGCGGCAGTGAAAAATACAGTTTAATTAATTACTTAAGGGCCTTAATAGGCCTTTTAATTATCGGCAGGCGCGATGCTGCCTCTCGCACGCACCCACTGACCGAAAAATCACAACAGTGCGCGATGACGTCGGGACGCTCAGCTGACATCATCACGCACTATTTCACTCCCGTTTGGGTCAGGCGTGTGCCTGCCCACGGGCGAAAACTTCTGCCCGATGATACTGAGAAGGTGAAGAGTTATTCCATGTACTGGGGGGGATATGGCAGCTGACAAGAAGTTGGCAAGCCAGCCTGCATTTGCCATTATTGGTTCTTCTTTAGTTTACGAAGCTTTGTAGCCAGCTTTTGGGAGAATTTTTTTATCTAGCCCAGTATTTGGGTTGCTCTAATTCTAGAATTCATATCGGTGTCTTGTGCATCATCACTGTATATTATTAGTTCATCTTTAAGCAAGGACTTTAACGCATTGCATACTTGGCAGAAAAATATTTCATCTATATGGGGTTCAGTTTTTATGGGAGTTCTCCAACTTCACCTACCAACTTTAGCAGAGGAGCCATGAAAATCTTGGAAGAAATGGTGTGAACAAGTTTAGAAACACTCCTAACTCTGTTGCAACTTCAACCGTAACTACTTTTTCATTCATGGGATGTGGGCATCACTGGCGAGGCCAGTGTTTATTGCCCATCCCTAATTGCCCTTGAGAAGGTTGTGGTGAATCACTGCAGTCCATGTGGTGTAGATACACCCACAGTGCTGTTAGGGAGTTCCAGGATTTTGACCCAGCAACAGTGGAGGAATGGTGATATATTTCCAAGTCAGCATGCTGAGTGATTTGGAGGGGAACTTCCAGGTGGTGGTGTTCCCATCTATCTGCTGCCCTTGTCCTTCTAGATGATAGTGGTCGTGGGTTTGGAAGGTGCTGTCTTAGGAGCCTTGGCAAGTTCCTGCAATGCATCTTATAGATGGTACACACTGCTACTACTGTGCGTTGGTGGTGCAGGGAGTGAATAAGACCATAAGACCATAAGACATAGGAGCAGAAATTAGGCCATTCGGCCCATCGAGTCTGCTCCGCCATTCAATCATGGCTAAGTTTCTCAACCCCATTCTCCCGCCTTCTCCCCGTAACCTTTGATCCCCTTACCAATCAAGAACCTGAATGTTTGTGGATGGGGTAACAAGCAAGTGGGCTGCATTGTCCTGGATGGTGTCAAGATTCTTGAGTGTTGTGGGAGCTGCGCTCATCCAAGCAAGTGGGGAATATTTCATCACGTTCCTGACTTCTGCCTTGTAGATGGCAGACAGACTCTGCGGAGCCAGGAGGTGAGTTAGTAGCTGTAGGATTCCTAGCCTCTGACCTGCTCTTATGGCCACAGTAATTATGTGGCTTGTCCAGGTCAGTTTCTGGTCAATGGTGAAAGGGTTAACAATTTTAGAATTTGATTTTGTTAAAAGTGTGATTCAGTAGAAATAGAATATAAGCAGAAAGGCAGAACTGGAGAGTAGCAGATAACCTAGACAGGATGAGGAAAACAAAGAACAAGGCCAAAGAGTGGGTGTTGAAGTCAGGAGGCACAGACTCCTGCACAATCAGCAAGATATGGTAGTCTTGCAAGGATGAGAACACTGTACACACGGGAAATGAATGACCAGAACATGTGATTGTGAGTTGACAAGATTAGAATATGTGTACGTGACTAACTGTGTATAAAAAAGGTGCTGTAATCTGTAGAGTATGGTCTTGGATTGCCCAAGGCTGTCTCTACCTGCATACACTTGAAGAATTAATAAGCGATCGGAGCCTGTACCTGGGTTTCCTGGTGGTTTGTAAGGCGAACTACAATAATGGTAACCCCCCCAGGATGTTGATAGTTGGAGATTCAACGATGGTAATGCCATAGAATGTCAAGAGGCGATGGTTAGATTCCCTCTTGTTGTCATCCAATTTTCTTTCTCATGTGAGTTACAATATAGGGCGGAATCGTCCGGTCCCATTGGTGGCGGGTTGGGGGGCAACAATTCAGCATGAGGGGCAGAAATCGGTTTCTCGCCAGCATGAAATCAGAGCAGGATCATCCGATGATGTTGTGAATCCCACTGGAGAACGGCATGAACCCAAATTGTATCCCGCTAATGGGATGCAAAGTATGGCCTGACCGGAATCGTCCCCCCACACCCGATTTACCATCACGCCAATGGGAAAACACACTAGCCCAGGATACGTCTGGAAAAGTGTGACATGCAGAAGTCGGGTTTTACCGTAAGGGTTTTGCACAGATCACGGATATTCAAGAAGGAGATGCTGGAGCCCTATTGCTACCAGGCCCTGGAGGAACACGTGCATCACATGCTGGGTGGATTCTCATGGACATGACTCTGCCATGAGGCAGCTCTAGGGAGGTGAGAGGTCTCCGTTGATGTCTCGGGTCTGCTTCGGAACATCACAGTCTTGGCCATGGGCTGCTACGGATGATCGGGGGTGGGGAGGAGGAAGGTCCAACTGTGACTGGGAGAGGAAGGTGTACTGGGGTGGGGAGGGGAAGAGGTGAGGTTGGAGTGTTGCGGAGGACAAAAGTGTCAGAGGGATGAGGTTGGGAGGGGGTAGATGAAGGTGTCGGGGGGGGTGAGGTTAGGAGGAGGGAACAAAGGTGTTGGGGGAGTGAGGTTGGAATGGGGGAGGAGGGAGAACAGGGGAGGAAGGTGTAACAGGGGAGAATACAGCAAGTGGGGAGGTAGCTGTTAAAGGTGAAGGAAGGTGTCCAGGTAGAGGAGGGAGCTCGGAGAGGGGAAGGTGTCCGGGGGGAAGAGGGAGTAAGGGTGGAGGAGGGAGTAAGGGGCGGGGATGTTCAGATGAACAGGCAAGGAGGGGTCTGTGGAGTCAATGACTGCCTCCTGGGAAGCGAATGGAGGGTTGGTGTGGTAGAGGGAATGGTGAGTGTGTGAGTGTGAGAGGGGACAGAGGGAGCTGGTAAGGTGGGAGGGTGAGGGTGCAATGGTAGTGGTAGAGATAGCAAGGATGTTTGGTGGAGACTCGGAGGTATTCACAAGCCCTGAGGATGGGACGGAGGAGGTCGTAGAGGCCAATGTGGATGGGGGTGGGATTCTCAGGAAGGTAGGGAACATGTACGTTCACCTGCACATCCTGCAACGACAAGGGTGTGGGTTGGAAGGTGATGGTAGGGAGGTGGTCATTGATACCAGGGGGGTCGACAGTGATGGGGGGAAAGGATGAGTGACTGGAGGAGGGGAAAGGACAGGGAAGCTGACGATATACTTGACCACAACCATGGCTGTTGAAATCAAAAGTGAGCGGAGCCTCATGTTGGACAGTCAGAGGTGCTGCTTGGGAGCGTGATCAGTGGGTGGGCGGAGATGCAGGTCAACTCAGATGGACTAATGCAAGAGAACCCCAGCAGGCAGCACTGAAAATGCTCAGGACATTGAGATGAGTGTGATGGAGTGCGTGGGAAAGTGCTTGCACGAGGCTCCGAAAAGCCCCGACACACACACTTCTCCCTCCAGAATCACTCGTGGACCAGCTGAACTGCTCATGGGGAGGGGGATGCAGGCGGAGGGCTCACAAAGCCTGTCAATAAAGCTGAAAGACAACATTACACATTATTCAGTGCAAGTAAATACATTTTCAGGTTATAAGGTGACAAAATATGTTCATCCATGCAACAACTTGTGATCAGAGTTTCTTAACTTTTCTAGGCCTACCACTTCTAGGTGCTGCCCTGACATTGCAGGAGGGGTGGAGACAGCCTGTGCAACGATTGGCCCTGTTGCCTCTGATGACTTTGGTGTGCGTATTCTGGAGAGCTGGGGCCTCGAGGGCCCCAGCTTGCTTTGGCTGTCCGCCTGTGGACTAGCTGCTCCCTCTGCGGTGACAGAGGATGAGGTTGAGGGGGTCACAAGCAAAGGGGAGTTGGAGAGAGCCGACAGCCTCTGAGATTCCTGAGTGGATGACCCAGGGGTGTCCAGCTGCCACTGCTCCTCCCTTCAGGTGCCCAAGGGCTCCAGTCTGACACCTTGAGGGGAAGGTGCACCTGGAGGGATGTCGAAGTGTCCCGTTTCCCTCTCGTGTTGCAGGAACTCACCCATGGCTACTATGATGGAGTGCAGGTCTGCGCGCATCACCGTGTTCTGCTGGACCAGGATATCCTTAGCGTCCGCCATCTTTCCCATGGAGACCTCCATATGCGCAAATGTGAGCACCACTTCATTAGAAAGCTGGCAGACACAATCCTCCCACATGCCACTCTGTTCAAGGCTTTCAACAGCTCTGCGTGATGTTCCCCCGCCTTCTGCTGACTCTCCAAGGTGAGTTGGAAGGTCGAATCCAGAGGCTCGTCATCTGACTCGGACCTCACAGATGCCTCTTCCCCAGCAGCACTGAGTGCAAGGGAGCTCGGCTGAACCTGCCTCCTCCTACTGTGGACACGTGTCCATGAGGTGACCACCAGATTGTGAACCCAAGCCTGCCTAGATCTAGGTCCCACCGAGGTGTGTATCTCTGCACTGGTGTGGGGTGTGGTCAGCACTGTGACAGGTCTTCCAGGCTGCTTATTTCCAGCTCTGCAATGGAGGAGGTGTCTTCTTGGCTGGAGGTGAGGACCTGGATGGAGCTGAGGGACTGGCTGGCTGAGGGTGTCAGTTGCTTGGCAGAGCTCCCTGTGAACAAAAGTAGGGATAATTAGTACATGGCAGCAGAGTCAAAAGCAGGAGAGAGAGAGCACTCACAGTTGCGTTGAGAGAGGGATGATGCGGTGCAGAAACCTCATGTGGGTGTTCACCACTGACCTTACCATCACCACGGTCCACGTCCTCGCCAGTCAGCACGATGGCACACTCCTCAAAGTCAATGTGGGGCCTAATGTGGGCCACTCCTGGTCTGGGACCTCACCCTGCTGCTGTAAGCCAGCTTCTCCTGCATGAAAACAAACGGAGAGCGTGTGAGTGGGGTGCATGGCACTGCGTGGAATGTTTGTGTGGTGAGCAGAGCCATGGACAGGATGAGGATGCGACCTCGAGAGGGTATGAGCCTGATGGGGATGTGAGGGTGCGTGTGAGAGTTAGTGGTGTTGTACGTTGAGGTGTGAGACCCCTGTGGATGTGTGATGGGTTTGTGAATGTGTGAGTTGAGAGTGATGAGGTGGTTGGCTTATCCTGGCGGAACAGATGAGATCATTCATCCTCTTCCTGTGCTGGATGGCCCACCTCCTCTGTGCGCCAGTGGTGCTGACCGCTGCCTCTGAGGCTGGATTGGTGACTCTGGTGGACCTCCTGGAGCTGGCGGATATCGTGGCGACTTTCCACTGAGTCCAGTAGGTGCCCCAGAGAGACATCACTAAATTTGGGGGCTGCCGTCTTCTTTGTTTTTGGGGCCATCTGTCACTTGGAGCAGTCCTGGTCTGAAAACATGAAGTAGGCTGCGCTCTGATGCACTTTAAATATGGAACCTGGCGTGAGGAAGCGCTGAGGTCACGGTGTGGAGGGCAAATCTGAGCCTGCCTGCCAGCGATCCTGAGTGTTTCATGTGAATACATTATAATGAGGCGGGAGGGACCAGGAAGGGGACAATACAGCACAAAAACCCACTATTGCGGCCAGTGGGTATTGTCATGCCCACTACCACACTTAGTGCAAATCTGGGACAATTCCACCCATAGTAACTGGCTTTTAATGCCATCTGCCATTGTCCTGTATACTCCTTTATATTTTGTCCAACTCATTCCATAATTTCTGTCATATTGTTGCCTCCTTTCCAAGGGTAAAGTGATGAAAGCTTTTAACCTGTTACTTGTGTTGTGCAGCAGACTGAGGGCTGGCTGGAGTAGTAAATGTTGTTAGTGATAACTTGAAGGATTTGAATTTGTATATGTTTAATACAATAGTGATGGATGAATCAATATTTTCTTCATCTTCACATCAGGAAGACTGTAGCCATTATTCTCAGCTAGTGTCGCATCCCCTGTTTCCTTGCCACTGACCCTATTTCCTTCTCTGACCTGCTCAGATTGAATCAATGGTGCAAAACCTGTTTAACCAAGAACTAAGCTTCATATCTCACATTCTATCTGTCACTAACATCACGTATTTCCATCTCCGCAACTTTGCCTCTCTCTATCTTTCTCTCAGCCCCTCTGCCAGAAGCTTTGGGTGGGATTTTCCGCACCCACCCTCCACCGGGATCTTCCGGTCCTGCCACAAGTCAATGGACTTCTGGCTGGGGCGCCGCCTCGCCAACGGCGGGTCCTGCCCGTGACGGGGCCGGGAAATCCCGGCCTTTAACTTTTATTAGCTCTAAACTTGATTTCTCCAATGAATACCAAACTGGTCTCCCACCTTCCCCGTAACTCCAACTTGCCCAGGACTCATATCCGGTCCCACACCAAGTCCTGTTCACCCACTGCTTGTGCCCTCAATGACCATCGTTGGTTCTCTGTCCCTCAATGTATTGCTTGAAAAACTCTCATCTTCTTTGCCTTCAAAGCCTTCTCCGGGTCTCACTCTGTCCTATTTCTGAACCTGGTTCCCAACTTCAGTCACACCTCCTCCCACTTCTTTTTTGTTGTTAATATCACCCCTGTATAGAGAGAGAAGCATTCCACGCTAAGCTCAAGATGGAGGTTTAACCCGAGCCACCCATAGGGCTCTAGGATAAGGTAAAATGGTTCTAACCATGCAAAAATAGCTGCTAATACCATCAGTAAGTACTGCAGGTAGAGTTACTGTATATGAAAAGCAACAGAAACTGGTCCTTAAATACACCACTAAACTTTCAATCTCATATTTAAGAAGTAAACTCCTAAAGACTAGAGCAGAAACTTCCAACAATATGGCCAGAATTTTACGTTCCGCAGGTGGGCACGTGCCCGACCTGAATGGACGCAAAATTGCGTGAGATGACGTTGGGCAAGGGTCCCAATGTCATTGCACATTTGCGCGATATTTCGCATGGCGGGCGCACACAAAAGTCGGAAGATCACCCGCCGACAATTAAGTGGGCAATTAAGCTCATTAGCGGCCCAATTGCAAGCGATTTTTCATGGTGCTTATTGTACTGGATGGACATTTTTTGCAGCATTTTTGTGCTTTCTTTTATTCTGTGGAGGTCTGCAGCTCCCTGAGGCAGCTGTCTGCCTTCAGGGGGCTCAGTGGAAGCGCTCACCAGCACCCACAGTGACGTTGGTGCCTGCCCTCTTCCTGCCCCCACCGGCAGTGCTGAGCCTTTCTCAGGGCGCATTTCACGGTCGGGAGTCGATCACGGTCAGGGGGCGGCTTCCTGTCCACTCCCGGACCCACTGATCGCGCGTGCCCAACGAGCGCAAAATTCAAGCCGATGTGTTTTTCTTGAATGAGCAGCACTGAAAAAGTTAACAGGAGCACAAGAGTAATCCAGGGGTTTTAACTAATAATCCAAAGAACACGAGTTCAAATTCCACCTAAATTATGGAAATAAAAAGCTGACACAGTAAAAGTGGCCAAGAAGCTGTTAGATTGTCATAAAAATCCAACTGGTTCACTAATGTTTTTTTGGAAAAAAGACTTGCCATCCTTAACCCAGTACTATATGCGGCTCCAGTCCCACACCAACGTGGTTGATTTTGAACTGCTCCCTGAAGTGGCCTAGCAAAATGCTCAGTTCTACTAAACCTGCTCAATGGGACAACTGTTAATGTGGAATAAATGTCAACCTTGCCAGTGACGCTCATATCTCAAGAAAATGTTACAAAAACAAACTGGTGAATATGATAGCTGATTTTGGTATGAGCCCAATTTAAATAGGTTCCTTTTTGGGGTCCTTTCAAGTGTGCCTATGGCATGATTCAGCAAGCAACACTCCCACATTCAAGGTTACACTCTGTGGGTATTATCCCACATTGAATTAACCCTTTTAGTTGAATAGGGAGATGACTTGCCCCAAGAAACAACTGATGTTGGCCACGTTCAGGGAAGCTCAACTTTGCATCAGGCACCCTCAGACAAGCTTTAGGCTCCTATTTCATAAATGAAGGGCATATTACCCACTTCAGGCACAGGCACCAGCTCTTTTACTGTCTTCACCAACATGCCGGACAGGCACTTCTGGTGTGCAATGAGTGCCCGCGTCCCTTCCATCATATTGAAAGATTAGGCGTTTGTGTTGTGGCTGAAATATGGACACAGTCAAATTTTCTTGGCTCTTGTTTAAATACGTTGGCCAATTTTTGCTGAGCTTCCATTGAAGATATGCTATCAGGGCAAAATAAGCTATGATGTTTCTATTTTATTATACAAAATGCACTTCAACAGTCCACTAAGAAGGCAGATATTGGAATCATAAGTGAATCCGTATCCCGATTGGAGATACTAGAGGTTGAATCGTTTGTCTATGGATGTCTATTGTTATATAAAGGAATGCAATTTCCTTGATCCATTTTTCTAGTCATAGTGCACAACACTTTCCGTATTCTTAGATTGTGAGACTATTCTTTACTTCAAGCAATGTTGAAAACATTGTATAATTATGCTAATGAGTCTCATTTCCTCTCACAGGAAGAAGGTAGTTTCTGAAGTTTCGATTGTAAAGAACAGGGGGGAAAAAAATGTTTAAATAACATCTAATTTGGTACTAAAAATACTAGGACAGTCAAGGATTATAAAAAGACATGCAGCCTGTCAAAACTCATCCCGTAGGCTAGCATCAAATGAATTTTAAATGACCTTAATGTATTTATCTCATCATGACTGCAGATTATTGCAAACATTCATCATGCTTTGGGCAGTGGTATCTTCTAAATTTTTCTATTTAGCCTTTAAAATTTATGATCTGTAGCCCCAGCAGCTTGATTACTTCAAAGTAATAGTTACCTTACTTATATTAGTGTTTTTTTGCTGCACATGGGATTCCCTGTAAAGCATGAAGACTACCTTTCAGCTTTGTTTTCATAGTTATAAAACACTAGGGCATCCAATAAACCTGCATCATCATATATAAGGCAGTCCTCAATTGCCATTAGAAACTTACTCATATTATATTGTAATGGATTTACACACTGGTTACAGGGATGACTGTTTAGTTGCTCATCTGAATTTCAAAATTCACATGAAATGTTTGCTTTCTTTCAGGTGCGTTCAGCACATAACTATGGGAGAGAATCCAGACTGGAGCAGGACCAACTCAACTGAAGCAGTTAATCAATGTTCTGGTGCTACTGTGCAATAAGTATTCTGTTTCCAGCAGTCCCATTAACTTTGTTCCCTCATATAATATAAAAGCAAAATACTGTGAATGCTGGAAATCAAATAAAAAACTAAAAATGCTGGAGGTACTCAGACAGCATCCATGGAGAGAAGCAGAGTTAATGTTTCAGGTAGATGACCTTTCATCAGAACAGAAGAATACAGAAATGTAAGAACAGAAATTCTTCCTTGGAGCAATCCAGTCAGTCCCATTTCCCCGCTCTGTACCCTAGCCCTGCAAGTTTATTTCCTTCAACTGCCCAATCAATTTCCTTTTGAAATCATTCATTGTTTCTGCTTTCATCGTCCTCGTGGGCAGTGAGTTCCAGGTCATTACCACTCACTGCGCAAAAAGCTTCTTCCTCACATTCCCCCTGCACCTCTCACCTTACACCTGTGTTCCCCTATCCTTGTAATGGGAGCAGCTTCACCTTGAGAAACTCCACTGTTTAGCATCCTCCAGGCAGAAAAATAACCATTTACCACGACTTGCTGTTTGCTGTCCTTAAGCCAAATTTTTATCCAAGTTGATACCAAATCTCCTAATCCATGAGCCACAGTTTTGTTAAGCAGCCTTTTATGTGGTGCTTTGTCAAATGCTTGCTTAAAATCTATATAGAATCCAACGAATGCATTGCATCCATTGAGGGAACATATTAGCATGGATTGAGGGTTTTTCATGGGCAAAACAGACAGTTGGAATAAATGGGTGATTTTTGGGTTGATAGATTGTAACTACCGGGGCACCACAAGGATTAGTACTTAGACTCCAGCGATTGCAATCGGCAGGGCCCACTTCTCCTGGTGAGGCTGCCAGCTATTCATGGCTTCAGGAATCTCAGAAATCCATCTGCCATCCCTAATTGGATGGCGAATATGGCGGTGGCTTCTGACTTGGCTTCTTCCCATTAGATCACTATACAAACATATGAATTAGGAGCAGGAGTAGGCCACTCAGGACCTCGAGCCTGCTCCGCCATTCAATAAGATTATGGCTGGTCTGACTGTAACCTCAACTCCACATTCCCCACTGCCCCCAATAACATTTCACCTCTTGTTAATCAGGAATATACCTTGTGGCTATCATCTGCAAATTTTGAAATTGTGCCCTGTGCACCCATCTAGGTCATTAATGTATATATATCTCAATAGAAGCATTGGTTCTTGTACTGACCGTCAGGAAACACGACTGTATTGTCCAGTCTGAAAAACAACCATTCACCACTATTCCCTGTTTCCTGTCACTCGGCCAACTCTGTATCCATGTTGCTATTGTCCCTTTTATTCATGGGCTTTAACTTTGCTACCAAGCCTATTAGGTGGCATTTTATCAAACTCCTTTTGTAGGTCCAGGTACACCACATCAACTGCATTGCCATCATCATCAGCCCTCTCTGTTACCTCATCAAAAATCTCAATCAAGTTGTTAAACACAATTTGCCCTTCCAGGACAAAGAAGCTCACTGAAGCAGTACCCCATCCACCACCTTAAACATTCACTCCCTCCAACACCGATGCACAGTGGCAGCAGTGTATACTATATATAAGATGCACTGCAGCAACTCGCCAAGGTTCCGTCAACAACACCTTCAAAACCTGCAACCTCTACTATCTAGCAGGGCCAGGGCAGCAGATGCATAGGAACACCACCACTTCCAAGGTCCCCTCCAAGCCACATCCCACCCTGACTTGGAAATATATCGCCGTTCCTTCACTGCCACTGGGTCAAAATCCTGGAACTCCCTCCCTAACAGCACTCTGGGTGTGCCTACACCACATGGACTGCAGCGGTTCAAGAAGGCAGCTCATCACCACCTTCTCCAGGGCATTTAGAGATGGGCAATAAATGCTGGCCTAGCCAGCAACCCTCACATTCCATGAAAGGATTAAAAAAAACTATCTTGGAATCACATATGCTACTAGGGCTTGCACCACGCTTCACCAGGTGGGCCTGGGGAGCAGCAGTAAGAAAAGCCAGCAAAGTAAGTGGGCCATAAAGACAGGCCACATTGTCTGACCAGCATTTATCAATGGAGAATGGGAAGGGGTGGTGAATTGTAGGCACGGCCTAGGGCAGGAGGAGGCAGATCTAGATTGGGGCAGAGAGGTGACAGAAGGCATCTCCGCTTGATGTTCCCATTGTTTCTACCAATTCCCTGCTGGATTTGAGATAGATTAGTGAAGGAAAATCTTGCCTTGTGTGTTTTTCATTCATCTCATTTATTGCAGCAAATGTCACAGTTGATTGGCTTTCACTGCCGCGAAAAAGGTACAGCTCCGCTCATGAATGTGTTAAAAGCTTTATCTAAGCCAATTAATGAGCATCAATTTTAAAATCTGACAAATTAAAACATGAAATGGTGAAACTTAAGCAATGTTTTGGAGTAGGTTCTGTCAGTTCAAAATTGCTGACGAGTTCCTTCTTTGTAACAGCCTGAGGCTGTTAATTGCTGTTAGAGTATAGATCGCTAAACTAGTCTTTGCTCTGATCCTTACTAAAATTAAAGATAACTAACAACCAACGGAAAGGGTGGATGACGGTAATGCACTTGATGTACTGTAAATGCACATTCTAAAGGTGTTTGACAATATTCCAGGTAACAGGTTTGTCAGCAAAATTAAAGCCCATGGAATAAAAGGGACAGTGGCAGCATGGATACGAGGTTGGCTGAATGACAGGAAACACAATAGTGGTAAATGGCTATTCTTCAGACTGGAGGAAAGTTTATCAATGACCTTGACTTGAATGTGGGAGGCACAATTGTAAAACTTGCAGGTACGATACAAAACTTAGATGCATTGCAAATTTTGATAGATTTCAAGAGAACATGGACAGTTGGTGGGATGGGCAGACATGTAGCAGATTATATTTAATGCGAAGAAGTGTGGATTGTTATGATTGCATGGTCTTATAAGATGATTATCTTCTGCAACTGACTCTTTAATTCCTAGTAAAATGATGTGGTGAATGTGATCTGCTTCAAATTTTGCCCAATAACAAGCTGGGTGGCTTTGCTACAATGGAGACAGGGGGGGCCCAGGTTGAGATTTTTTGGGAGCAAAGTGTAAAATGTTCACAACTGAAAAGAAAGCAGCCATGTTGACTGCAGTCAGACTTTCAGTCTCCAAGTTTTTGGACAGAAAAGGAGAGAGGTCTTACAGAAAGACAAAAGCAGTAGCTGGTGTGGTCAGCAGAAAGAACAAAGCTGTGAGGTCTCTGTGAGATACCAAGCAGAAATGTAGGAGAAAAGGAGGTCTCTGGTGAAAGAAACTCATCCCATGGCAATCTAAGGAATCCAGAAGAGGATCCAGTTGGCGGAGAAGAACCAAATGAACATCACTCCCAGCTTCCAACAGGAAGTGGGCCTTTCTGCTGATTTTCGGCTCAGGATTTTTCAGAAAACTGAGAAAAGCGCCTTTTGACAGTCACTCGACTTTACGACTCTGGGAAACGGGAAAAAGTGAACCTGCTGGAAGTCGGGAGTGATGTTCAATTGGTTATTGTGAAAACTGTTATCCTGCAGAGGGTGGGACATAAAGTATAATTGTGACATGGGTTTTCAGTCATATTCAAAAGTTAATGAGAGGATATCATTTCTGTAGTTCAGAGCACCAGTTGCCTGCTAAGTAGTGTTTAGCCACTATTGCATTTAGTTTGTTTGTTAAGCTAAAAGTCTTAAAATTTGAAATTTTGACATGTAATTCCTTTAATTTGGTCATTGGGTATTCAAATCTCTTGTTTGAAGTTATCGGTCTCTGTGGGGATCGTAACAACATTCTGATAGGAAGAAGAAGGGGCAATATAAATTAAAGGATACAATCCTAAAGTAGGTGCAGGAACAGAGAAAGCTGGAGGTATATGTGCACAGATCATTGAAGGTGAGAAAGCAGTTAATAAGGCATACAGGATCCTGAGCATTATAAACAGAGGCATAGGGCTAAATGCTCCTGGCAGTGTGGTGGAAGGTTTGCAGGTGGGTGGGCCAGGAAAATTGTGGCGAACCACACTGGAACCACTCCCAGATGTATTTGTGCCATGGGGAGCTTTCCAAGTGGCAGGCTGGGAAGCGGATCAGCAGCCATTATGAACATACAAACAGACAAATTAGGAGCAGGAGTAGGTCATTCTGCCCATCAAGCCTGCTCCGCCATTCAATAACATCATGGCTGATCTGATTTTGCCTCAACACCACATTCCACCTACATCGGATAATCTTTGGCTCCCTTGTTAGTCAAGGATCCATCTACCTTTGCCTTAAAAATATTCAAAGACCCTGCCTCCACCACTTTCTGGGGAAGAGAGATGCAAAGACTCATAACCCACAGAGCAAAAAAAACTTCTTCTCATCCTTGTCTTAAATGGGAGACCCCTTATTTTTAAATTGTGTCCCCTAGTTCTAGCCTCTCCCACAAGGGGAAACATCCTTTCAGCACCAACCTTGTCAAGTCCCCTCAGGATCTTACATGTTTCAATAAGATTACCTCTCAACCTTCTAAACTCCAATGGATACAACCTAGCCTGTTCAACCTTTCTTCATAAGATAACCTCCCCATCCCAGGTATCAGTCAAGTGAATCTTCTCTGAACTGCTTCTAATGCATTTAAATCTTTTCTTAAATGAGGAGAGCAAAACTACACAGAACTCTAGATGTGGTCTCACCAATTATTATTGGCTTTACCACAGCCGATGGTAAAGGCTGAGTTGTTCAAATCCTAGGGGGAAACCTGAAACAACTGTCTTAACTCATTTTTGCAATCTGTATGTTTCAAGATGCAGGCTTTCAATTCAGTAGTAATAAGACCACCAAGTCTCAAGAGGCGTTTTATAAATCTAAATTAAACATTTATTAATACAAGAAAAATTGTAAGCCCATACATTTGTCTACAAAATTAGACTATAATAACTACAAAAATCCCCTAATTAATCAGACTCTCAATTAGACCCCAGGTAAGGGAACAGTAAAACTCATGGGGAAAAATTTTCCCCCCATTAGAGGGGAAGTGAGGAAGCGGACACGGGTGGGCGGGTTTCCGATCGATGCCCCCAATTGGGGGTGCACCTCCATTTTACGTGGGTGGGCCAATTAAGGCCCGCCCAGCTTGACATCCGCCAGGAAGCGCTATGTGCTCGCTGTGGGGGCGGGGGGATTCCCCCAGCCGGGAGTGCGCTCTTTCATGCATGCATTGCGAAAGAGCGCACAGATCTCCCTGAGGCTAAGTGCTGCCTCAGGGAGATCAGCTCCAATTTAAAACTTTCATTAAACAGGTTTAAACATTTTCCGTCATGTCCCCTCATGTGACACTGTCACGTGAGTTGGGACATGTCCATAAGTTTTAATGAAACCTTTCTTAAAGATTTAAATATCCTCATGAAACCTCATCCCGCCCGTGGATGAGGTTTCATGCTTTTTCCGAAGCCCGCCAAGGCTCCCGGCCTGCCCGCCAACCTTAAGGCTGGACGGGCAGGTCCATTGATGACCTTAATTACTTTTTCAATGGCCTCAATAGGCCGTTGACCGTTCGGCGGGCGCGTAGCTGACTCGATTGCGCCTCCACCGACCTGAAAATGGAAATGACGCAGGGTGACGTCAGAGGTTCCATCCAACGTCATCCCGCATCATTTTATGCATCGGCAAGCAGGCTCCGTCCCTGCTCGCCGACCAGAAGATCCTGCCCATAGATTTAAAAAGACACCTGGAAAAGCACAACTTGGACAGTCGCATTCAAAATGAGTTTCTTTCGGCTCTAGGTCCTTACAGACAGCAGCTTGAGGCTTCTCACACTTATTGGATCTTAAAAATGCCTCTACCTTACACACAATCTCCTTTCTCCTTTACACATATCTTTCTCTTCGAATGTAAATTTTCCATTGTATCACTAGGCTTTTAATTTTACCTCTTCTAACAAAAATAAATACATTACTTGGCATCTTCTAGCTAGGTGCAAGATTTCACCCATTATTTTGAATGCATTAATGAAAAATGCAAATTGCCTCCTTGATGCCTATGGGCTGAATATTCCACCCATCGGTGGGGGAAGTTGATGGGCAGGCGCGTACAGGCACGCTTCCGATTGGCGTCCCAAATCAGAGGCACGCCGCCATTTTACGTGGGTGGGCCAATTAAGGCTCGCCCAGTGTGACATCTGCGCAAAAGCGCTATATGCTCCCTGTGCAGGATCCCAAAATCGAGATTGCACTCTTTCGCGCATGCGCACGAAAGAACACACTCATCTCCCTGAGGCTAAGTGCTGCCTCAGGGAAATCGGCTGTACCTGTAAAAAGGATAAAAATTGAAAAATAAAATTTCCCTTACATGTAAGGGAATGTCACATGAGTTGGGACATGTCCATAATTTTTACAAAATCTTTGTTAAAATTTTTTAAAGCCTACATGAAACCTCCCGCCCGTGGATGAGGTTTCCTGTATTTTCCAGTTCGTGCCGGGGCTCCTGGCCTGCCCGCCAACCTTAACGTTGTACAGGCAGGTCCTTTAATTACTTAAGTGACCCTGTCAATAGCCTCAATTGGCCATTGACAGGTCGGCGGGCGTGCAGCTGATTTCACTGCGCTCCCGCCTTCCTGAAAAGTTAAATCGGGCGCAGTGACAACAGGAGTTCCCCCTGACGTCACTGCGCGTCATTTTACGCGTCGGCAAGCAGGCCCCGTCCCCGCTCGCCGACTCGTAAAATTCTGCCCTATATTTCCAAATGTCCCCATGTTTATCTAATTACCATTTCAAACCTACTTCTTTCCATGCATCAAAACCTCCAATTAAGACACACACACATGTACACACATAGACACAGACGCCACTAAACTCTATTTCAAAAAAATAATTTCCAATAACATTACAGACATTAATCTCTTCATGACACTAAGGCCCTGTACAACTGTAGCAAAACTTCCCTATTTTTATATTCCATTCCCCTTGCAATAAACAACAATGTTCCATTTGCCTTCCTAATCACTCGCTGTACCTGCATATTAACTTTTTGTGCTTCATGCACTAGGACACCTAGATCCCTTGTACCTCAGAGTTCTGAAATCTCTCCCTATTTAAAAAAAATGCTACTTTTTCTAACTTCCTGCCGAAGTGGAAAATTTTACATTTTCCCACATAATACTCCATCTGCCAAAGTTTGACCACCAACTTAATGTAGCTATGTCCTTTTGTAGACACCTTATGTCCTCTTCACGACTTAGCTTCCTATCTATCTTTGTGTCATCCGCAAATTTAGCAACGATACATTCAGTTCTTTCATCCAAATCAGTGATATAAATTGTAAATATTTGAGGCCCCAGCACTGATCGGTGTAGCACTCCACTCATTATACCTTGCCAATCCAAAAATGACCCATTTATGCCTCCTGTTTCCTGTTAGCTAAACAATCCCCCATCCATGCTAATATGTTACCCCCTACAACATGGCATGAATTTAACCCTTGGCGGGCATGCACGGGCCCGGGATCAGTCAAGAAACAGGCCTCCGGCCGCAATTGGCCCACAACCGTGATTTCACGCTGGCTGGCCAATTAAGGCCCGCCCAGCGTGAACTGCGTCTTCCCAATGGTCGGGAGTGGCAGGGCAGGGGCAGAGGCCTGTCAGATGCCGGGTCCAATGACAACCAATGGGCAGTTTAAAAATGGCAGGGGCAGCTCCACCAAGGCTGCCAGGGGAGAATCATATATTCTGCATTCTGGAGACTGAAGCTATGGCCTCCACAGTGGTTGGAGACCAGGTAGGAGGGCAGTTCTGGGTGGGGGGGGGCACTCAGCACCCCCTCCCTCCTGTTTTTTGGATGAGTGCCTCACAGTGCTCTTGGAGGAGGTAGCTGCCAGGGAAGACCATAAGACCATAAATCGCAGGAGCAGAAGTAGGCCATTCAGTCCATCATATCTGCTCCGCCATTCAATTAGAACATGGCTGATCTGATAATCCTCAACTCCACTTTCCTGCCTTTTCCCCATAACCCTTGATTCCTGTACTGATTAAAAATCTGTCTATCTCAGCCTTGAATATACTTAACGATCCAGCCTCTACAGCCCTCTGCGGTAAAGAATTTCACAGATTAACAATACTCTGAGAGAAGAAATTCCTCCTCATCTCTGTCTTAAATGGGTGGTCCCTTACTCTGAGATTACGCCCTCTGGTCCTAGACTCTCCCACAAGGGGAAAAAAACCTCTCAGCATCTACCCTGTCAAGCCCCCGAAGAATCTTATATGTTTCAATAGGGTCGCCTCTCATTCTTCTAAACTCCAGTGAGTACAGGCCCAATCAACTCAACCCCTCCTCATAAGAAAATCCCTTCATCCCCGGGATCAACCTACTGAACCTTCTCTGGACTGCCTCCAATGCCAGTATATCTTTCCTTAGGTAAGGGGACCAAAACTGTTCACAGTATTCTAGGTGTGGTCTAACTAGTGCCTTGTCTAGTTTTGGCAAGGCATCCCTATTTTTATACTCCATTCCCTTTGAAATAAAGCCAACATTTTATTTGCCTTCCCTATTACCTGTTGAACTTGTATGTTAGCTTTTTGGGATTCATGCACGAGGACCCCTAAATCCTCTGTGCTGCAGCTTTCTTCTGTCTTTCTCCATTTAAGTAATAATCAGCTCCTCTATTCTTCCTGCTTAAGTGCATAACCTCACACTTTCCCATATTATATTCCATCTACCACATTTTTGCCCACTCACTTAACCTGTCTATATCCTTCTGTAGACTCTTTGTGTCATCCTCACCACTTGCCTTCCCACCTATTTTTGTGTCATCCACAAGCTTGGCAATTGTACGTTCATTTCCCTCATCTGAATTATTAATATATATTGTAAATAATTGTGGCCTCAGCACTGATCCTTGTGGCACTCCACAGGTTGCCATCCTGAAAATGCCCTCCTTATCCCACCTCTCTGTCTTCTATTAGTTAGCCATGCCTCTATCCAGGCTAATATAATATCACCATGGGTTCTTAGCTTATTAAGTAGCCTTATGTGTGGTACCTTATCAAACTCATTTTGGAAATCCAAATATATTACATCTACTGGTTCCCCTTTATCTATCCTGCTTGTTACCTCCTCTAAGAATTCTAATAAATTTGTCAGACATGATTTCCCCTTCATGAAGCCATGCTGACTCTGCTTGATTTGATTATGTATTTCTAAATGCTCTGCTATTACATCCTTTATAACAGACTCCAACATTTTCCCATTGACAGATGTTAAGCTAACTGGCCTATAGTTACTTGTTATTTGTTTCCCTCCCTTTTTGAAAAAGGGTGTTACACTGGCAGTTTTCCAATCCTCTGGGACTTTTCCAGAATCCAAGGGCTCTTGGGAGGTTGCTACCAGTGCATCCATGATCTCTGCAGCTATTTCCTTTAATATCCTAGGATGCAACCCACTAGATCCAGGTGACTTATTTGCCTTTAGCCCCATTGGTTTCCCTAGTACTTTTTCTCTGGTGATAATTATTGTATTTATTTCCTCCTCCCCTTTTCCCCCATGACTATTTAGCATTTTTGGAATGCTATTAGAGTCTTCTACCGTGAAGGCTGATGCAAAGTATTTATTCAACTCCTCTGCCATTTCCTGGTTCCCCATTGTTATTTCCCCAGCCTCATTCTCTAAGGGGCCTCTATTGAATTTGGCCTCTCTCTTCCTTTTAATATATTTATAGAAGCTCTTACTGTCTGTTTTTATATTACTTGCTGGTTTACCCTCAAAGTTTATTTTCTCCCTCTTTTTTTTTGGTCATCTTCTGATGGTTTTTAAAACTTCCCCAGTCCTCCGTCTTACCACTAATCTTTGCCACATTGTAATGTTTTTTCTATCAATTTGATAATATCCATAACTTCCTCGGTTAACCATGGCTGATTTATCCTTCCTACAATCTTTCTTCCTCACTGTGGTATATCTTTGTTTTGAGTCATTAACTATTTTCTTGAACATTTGCCATTGTTCATCAACTGTTTTTTCTGCTAAACCCCTTTCCCAATCCACTCCAGCCAACTCTGCCATTTCTTTGTAATGACCCTTATTTAAGTTTAGCATAGATGTTTCTGAACTAAATTTCCCTCTCTCAAGCTAAATGATAAATTCCAACTTGTTGTGGTCACTGTTTCCTAGGGGATCTTTTACTCTGAGATCATTTATTAAACCTGCCTCATTACACGTTACCAGATCCAAAATAGCCTGATCCCTGGTTGGATCCACAACATATAGGAAACTGTCCAGAGTACACTGTGTGAATTCTTACTTGTGGCTACCTCTGCCAATTTGATTTTCCCAATCTACATGGAGATTAAAGTCACCCATGATTAATATACTGCCTTTTTTACATGCCCTCATTATTTCTTGATTTATTCTCTGTCCGACAGCATAGCTACTGTTAGTGGGGGGTATAGATCACTCCCACCAGTGTCTTCTTCCCCTTGTTATTTCTTACCTCCACCCATACGGATTCCACATCTTCCGATCAAAGATCATTTTTGCTATTGTGCTTATTTTGTCTCATACTAACAAAGCTACCCCACTACCCTTTCCTTCCTGCCTGTCCTTTCGAAAAGTCACACATCCCTGAATATTTAGTTCCCAGCTTTGATCTCCTTGTAACTATGTCTCCGTAATGGCTATAAGGTCATCTGTTTGCGCCGTTAATTCATTTATTTTGTGCATTTAAGTAAAGAGCCATTAATTGTGCCTTTTTATCATTTTTTCCTCCTTTTACCCTATTTTCTGCTTTTTTTTACGTTTGTACACTCTGTTCCTTCATGTCACACTCTGGGTATCATTACCTAAGTAGCTGCCCTGCAATGCTGCCATATACTTATGCTTTGTCAGCCTATTTGTCCTCTCTCCAGAGCTTTCTCCTCGCTCTATTTAGTTTAAAGCCCTCTCTACAGCCTTAGTTATTCGATTTGCCAGGACACTGGTCCCAGCACGGTTCAAGTGAAGCCGACCCACCAAAACAGCTCCCTTCTATCCCAGTACTGGTGCCAGTGCCCCATAAACTGAAACCCATTCCTCCTACACCAATCCCTGAGCCACTTATTTAACTCCTTGACTGTATTTACCTTATGCCAGTTTGCCCGTGGCTCAGGTAGTAATCCCGAGATTATTACCTTGGAGGTTCTGCTTTCTAATTTAGTTCCTAACTGTTCAAATTCTTTCAGCAGAACCTCCTTTCTAGTCCTATCAATGTCATTGGTACCAACGTAGACGACAACAACCGGATCCCTCCCCTCCCACTTCAAGTTTCTCTCCAGCCCTGAGGAGATGTACTTAACCCTGGCACTGGCAGGCAACACGGCCTTCAGGACTCACTCTCACGGCTGCAGAGAACAGTATCTATCCCCATAATTATACGCTCCCCTACCACTACTATGTTCCTATTTCCTCCCCCCACTTGCCGTGGTCAGTTCGTTCATCCTCCCTGCAGTCCCTGCAGTCGTCCACACAGCTTGCAAGAACCTCGTAACCTTTGGACAATTGCAGGGGCTGAGGCTCCTTAAACGCAACCCCCTGGGTTCCATATCTGCCTCACCTACAGTCACACCCTCCTGGCCCTGATCACAGACCAAATTCCAACTATCTAACCATGGGGTGTGACCACCTCTTGGAGCAAAGTGTCCAGGTAACTTTCCCCCTCCCTGATGTGGTGCAATGTCTGCAGCTCAAACTCCTGCTCCTTAACTCAGATCCGAAGTTCCTCGAGCTGGAAACATTTACTACAGATGTGTTTGCTCCGGATCGCCTTGGTGTCCAGCAGCTCCACATGCCGCAGCAGCAACACATCACCCGTCCTGCCATCGCTATCTTATTTTATTTTATTTATTTATTAATTACTGTAGTATCCCTGCTCTTTACACTTTATTGAAATTAATTATTTACACCAGTATCGATCTTATACTTAACAAGCTATTTTTAAGAAAGAGAAAATAAAGACTAGAGATCTAAACACCAACTATAGGCCTTAATTTTAATCTAAAGACTAGAAATTCTCACCAATCCAACTCACCAATCATCTGCTCTCCGCACTCTTTATAAATGAAGCCTCCCCGCCCTGTTTTAAATAAAGTCCACAGCTCACCCACTCTCTGTTTTAAATAAAGTCCACGCTCTGTCTCGCTCTCTGTGTGTCATCTCGTTCCCGGAAATGGAAGGAGGAGGCGACCGCACCAGACAAATAACACCTTGGGGGCAGGTGGCAGCCGAGGTCAGCAGCCATGATGTTGTGCAGTGCATATGGGTGCTGTGTACCACAGGTTCAACAACCTGCTGTGCTCAGGAAGGGTGAGTGCTGTATTCGCATGGATCAGTGGATGTGGAATCCTCTCCCGGGCGCGATGGCGTTGCAAGCACAGTTTCATGCTGGATGGCCAATTAAGGTCTGCCCAGCGTGAAACGCTTCCTCTCAATGATCGGGAAGGGTCGAGCGGGGGTGGGAACCTGTCGGGCGGCAGATCGAATGGCGACCTGGCGGGCGCTTTAAAACCGGCAGAGGCAGCTCCCTGAAGGCTGTCAGGGGAGAGTCTTTAGAGTTGGTCAGGAGACTGGAACAATGGCCTCACCAGCAGCGGGAAACGTCAGGCGGGAAGGCAAGTCGAGTGGGGTCTCAGCCCCCCTGTTTCTCGGACGAGTACCTCGCAGATCTCATAGAGGAGGTCGGTGTCAGGCGGGGCACTCTTGAAGCCAGGATAGCAGGAGGAGGCGACCCCACCAGAGCAAAAAGCCTGGGAGGAGGTGGTAGCCGAGGTCAGCGGCCACGATGTAGTGTGGCGCACATGGGTGCAGTGCCGCAAAAGATTCAACGACCTGCTGTGCTCGGCAAGGGTGAGTGCTGAGTTGGCATGGATCAGTGTGGAGAAGTGTTAAAGGCTGGCTGTCCCACACCCCCTCAGGGGTGTTAGACTCTGAGTGGCAACTGTCAATGATGCCGGAGCTGGCCAAGGGAGTGAGCTCTGGCTGCTTGGACTGAGTGCCTTGTGGGTCAAGGGCCAGGACTCGGATGGGCCCTGCAAGGTGTTCCTCAGCTGGGGTTGGCCAGGCTGTGGTAGAGAGTGGACTAATCAATATTCCTCTGTCCTTCCAGAAGACAAACCATAACCAAATTGAGAGGTAAAGGACAGGCGGAGGCCCCCCCCCTAACATTGACCAGATTTGAGCAACATGCCTTGGAGTTGGACAGCACCTCGTTCAGCCAGTCGTGGAGAGACAGGGGGTCTAACGAAGGTCAGAGTGCAGTGCACAGAGGTGAGAGTTTCGGATTGTGCAAACATTCTATGTAGTCTCTTCATTGATGGGAGCCTCAAACCTGGAGACCCCGTTGATCATTGTAAGATGATGGCACCATGATGCAGATCTCCATTGTCTCACCAAGGTGCCTGGCATGCACAGTGACAGTGTGATGACTTTAACTAATGATATGTCCCTGTTCTGCCTTAGATTCGCCAGCAGGCGCTCATTCACAGGACCCCAAATGCCATCACCAGAGGACTGCTCGACTTCAGCTACACCTGCGTCACACCCGTTCTCTGAACCAGGCACCAGCGCAGATACCAGCACTTCAGTGGGCATTAGATCTTCAGCTAGAATGTCAGTGCACAGCAGTGAGGGCACTTCACACTCTCTTGAGGTGCAGGTGGAGGCAGAGAGTGTCCAGGGTGCCGGCAGTCGGAGGACTGCTGGAGACCAGGACGATGCTGAGTTGAAGGTAGTTGAAGGTACTGGAGTCGTCCAATAGGCAGCAGATGCTGGATTTCCAGCAGGATCTTCAGGAGGATCTGGCGGAGATCCATGAAGGGTATATGTGCCATAGTCTCTGTTGTGGAGGAGTCCATGTGGAGATTAGCACTGCATTGACCCTCGTGGCCAAGTGCACTGCCTCCTCCATTGAGAGAGTGGCAACTCTTATGGAGAGGCAACTCCAGGGACAGAGTCAGGGGTTTCTGGGGTTGCGCTTGGATCTGCAAACCCTCACACAGGCAATGACCTCAGGTGGTCAGTGCCAGTGTGGGAGATGGATGAGGCACCCAGTATCCCAGCTAGGTGCCTATCCATCACTGGCGAGCATGGAGGTCCAGAGCGACCTCACACTGGCACATGATTTGCTTGTCATCTCTGCGAGCTCCTCTCTGACTGGGTCTGCAGCAGATAGTGAAGGAACCAACAAGAGGGAAAAACATCCCAAAACATCCTCATCCTCACCAACATGCTGCAGATGCATCTGTCCATGATAGTATCGGTAGGAGTGACGGCCGCACAGTCATTGTGGAGATGAACTCCTGCCTTCACATTGAGGATGCCCTCCAGTGTGTTGTGTGGCACTACCACCATGCTACCTGAGATAGATCTCTAACAGAGCTAGCAACTCAAGACTGGGCATCCATGAGGCACTGTGGGCCATCAGCAGCAGGAGAATTGTACTCAAACACAATCTGCACCCTCACGGCCCGGCATATCCCCCACTCTACCATCAAGCCAGGGGATCAATGAAGAGTGCAGGAGGGCATGCCAGGAACAGCACTAGGGATACCTAAAAGTGAGGTGTCAACCTGGTGAAGCTACAACACAGGACTACTTGCGTGCCAAACAGCATAAGCAGCAAGTGACAGACAGAGCTAAGCGATCCCACAACCAATGGATCAAATCTAAGCTCTGCAGTCCTGCCACATCCAGTCGTGAATGATGGTGGACAACTAAACAGCTCACTGGAGGAGGAGGCTCTACAAATATCCCCATCCTCAATGATGGATGCACATTAGTGCAAAAGATAAGGCTGAAGCATTTGCTACAATCTTCAGCCAGAAGTGCCAAGTGGATGGTCCATCTTAGCCTCCTCCTGAGGTCCCCAGCATCACATCTTCAGCCGAAATGAATCACTCCACGTGATATCAAGAAACAGCTGAAAGCACTGGATACTGTAAAGGCTTTGGGCCCTGACAATATTCCGGCGATATTACTGAAAACTTGTGCACCAGAACTTGCCGCACCCCTAGAAAAGCTGTTCCAGTACAGCTACAACAATGGCATCTACCCAGCTGTGTGGAAAATTGCCCAGGTATGTCCTGTACACAAAAAGCAGGACAAATCCAGCCCTGCAACCTACTGCCCCATTAGTCTACTCTCGATCATCAGTAAAGTAACGGAAGGATTCAGCAACAGTGCTATCAAGCAGCACTTGCTTAACAATAACCTGCTTATTGACACCCAGTTTGGGTTCTTAGCTTAGCTCCTGACCTCATTACAGCCTCAAATATGGACAAAGGAGCTGAACTCCCGAGGTAAGGTGACAGTGACTGTCCTTGACATCAAAGCGGCATTTGACCAAGTGTGGCATCAAGTAGCCCTAGCAAAATCGGAGTCAATGGGAATCAGGAGGAGAACTCTCCGCTGGTTGGAGTCACACCTAGCACAAAGGAAGATGGTTGTGGTTGTTGGAGGTCAGTTCCAGGACATCACTGCAGGAGTTCCTCAGTGCCCTCAGCCCAACCATCTTCAGCTGCTTCATCAATGACGTTCCTTCCATCATAAGGTCAGATGTTCACTGGGGATGTTCACTGATGATTGCACAATGTTCAGCACCATTCGCACCTCCTCAGATACTGAAGCAGTCCATGTCCAAATGCAGCAAGACCGGGTCAATATCCAGGCTTGGGCTGACAAGTGGCAAGTCATATTCATGCCACCCAAGTGCCAGGCAATGACCATCTCCAACAAGGAAGAAGGTAACCATCACTCCTTGACATTCAATGGCATTACCATCACTGAATTTCAAATTATCAACGTCCTGGGGGCTACCATCAACCAGAAACTGAACTGGACTAGCCATATAAATACTGTGGCTACAAGAGCAAGTCAGAGACCAGGAATCATGCGACAAGTAACTCACCTCCTGACTCCCCAAAGCCTGTCTACCCTCTACAAGGAACAATCAGGAGTGTGATGGAATACTCTCCACTAGCCTGGATCAGTGCATCTCCCACAACACTCAAGAAGCTTGATGCAGTCCAGGACTAAACAGCCCATTTGATTGGCACCCCATCCGCAAACATCCACTCCCTCCACCACCGATGCACAGTGGCAGCAGTGTGTACCATCCAAAAGATGCACTGTTGGAATTCACCAAAGCTCCTTTGACAGCGCCTTCCAAACCCACATCCACTACCTTCTAGAAGGACAAGGGCAGCAGATAGCTGGGAACAACACCACCTGGAAGTTCCCCTCCAAGTCACTCACCTTCCTGACTTGAAAATATATCGCCGTTCCTTCACTGTCGTTGGGTCAAAATCATGGAACTCCCTTCCTAACAGCACTGTAGATGTACCTGCACCACACAGACTACAGTTCAAGGAGGCAGCTCATCACCACCTGCTGAAGGGCAACTAGGGATGGGCAATAAATGCTAGCCCAGCCAGCAAAGCCCACATCCCGAGAATGAATTTTAAAAAGTCTCATTTGCTATTTTTCTGATCTGATGGGACCTTTCCAGAATCCAGGAATTTTGGAAAATTAAAACCAGTGCATCTACTATCTCAGTAGCCACTTTTTTTAAGAGTCTAGGATGAAGTCCATCAGGACCTGGGAACCTGTCAGCCATTAGTTCTAATAATTTTTTCAGTTGTCTTTCCCTGGTGATTGTAATTGTTTTTAGTTCCTCCCTCCCTTTCACCTCCTGATTCACAATTATTTCTGGGATGTTATTTGTTTCCTCTACAGTGAAGAGAGACACAACACATCTGTTCATTTCATCCGTTATTTCCTTATTTTCCATTATTAATTCCCCAGACTCATTCTCTAGAGGACCAACAGTCACTTTACTTACCATTTTCCTTTTTAAATACCTGCAGAACTCTTGCTGTTTTCAGATTCTAGCTAGTTTTCTCTCTTTGCTGATCTTCTGACCTGCAATTTATATAGTTAAAGCCCCAATTCGGGTGGTTTTGTGGCTTCTCTGCCATTTTTTCTGGCAACAGAGCAGCTCCTCCTACTGCATGCAGGGGCTACAAGCTCAATGAAAATGATTAGCAGCAATCAGTGCTGGAGGCTCCAAGCCCCTAACAGGGGACTGCATTTATAGAAGGCCACAACTGTTTGACTTGCTGGTCTAGATCCTGGTTAATAAGACCTGTTGCTGAGGGGCCTTTGTGGTCCCCGACCTTCCTCAGCAGTTCCCACCTCTCCCGATGGGCCTGCCAACGCTCTGCCCCAAGTGGTTACCCAGCATGTCCATCTTGGTGCCACCACAGCTTTACCCCGCCAATTAGAAAGTAAAAAATCTCGTCATTAGTCAATTTGATGACTGTTCACCTCATTAATCTTTAATTCCCAGAGTCTCCAGGATAATTCTGGAGGGTTTACAACCCATCTCATATTTAAAATATAGAGTGGCCACAAAAACCCACTTGAAGGAAGGAAGGAAGGCCTGGACAACATTCAGGCTTTGGCTGATAAGTGGTAAGAAACATTTGCGCCACAAAGTGCCAGGCATTGACCACCTCCCACAAGAACGAACCTAATCGTCTCCCCTTGACATTCAATGGCAGTATCAGTGCTGCTGATCATCAACATTCTGAACCAAAAACTTAACTGGACTATAAATACAGCTGAAAAGAGTGACAGCAGCACCCTTTCCTCCTGTTCAATAAATGTTTGTGGCTGTTTGAAATTTGGAATTCTGGCATTTCTCCTGAAGAGCGCAAGGTGAAAAGCTTCAGCAACATGTGTCTCTTTTGAGCAATATAAATACTGAGGCTACAGGAGCAGATCAGAGGTTGGGGATCGTGCAGTGAGTGACCAATCTCCTAATTTCCCAAAGCCTGTCCCTCATCTGAAAAGCACAAGTCAGAAGCGTGATGGAAAACTCTCCACTTGCCTGGATGAATGCAGCTCCAACAGCACTCAAGAAGCTCAACACTTTCCAGGGCAAAGCACCTGTTTGATCAGCAATCATCCACAACTTTAAGCATTCATTCCCTCTGCCACTGCTGCATAGTGGCAGCAGTTTGTGCCATCTACAAAAGGTGCCTGCATTTCTAAGGAGACTTTTACCACTCTAAGCTAAGTTAAACGAACAAGAGTAGAGAAACTGGGCTGTTGCATAGCAACAGGGGTCCAGAGAGGCAGGTCCCTCCCACAGACACACACAGAAGAAACTAGAAACAGCAGTTTGATTCGACTGACTTCCAACAACCACAACCATCTTCCTTTGTGCTAGGTAAAACTCCAACCAATGGAGAGTTTTCCCCTCTGATTCCCATTGACTCCAGTTTTGCTAGGGCTCCTTGACACCACACTCTGTCAAATGTGGCCTTGATGTCAGGGGCAGTCACTCTCACCTCACCTCGGGAGTTCAGCTCTTTTGTCCATGTTCTAACCAAGACTGTAATGAGGCCAGGAGATGAGTGGCCCTGGCGGAGTCCAAACTGGGCATCAGTGAGCAGGTTATTGCTAAGCAAGTGTCACTTGATAGCACTGCTGATGACCCTTTCCGTTACTTTACTGATGATCGAGAGTAGACTGATGGGTTGGATTTGTCCTGCTTTTTCTGTACAGGACATATCTGGGCAATTTTCCACATAGCCGGATAGATGCCAACGTTGTAGCTGTACTGGAACAGCTTGGCTAGGGGTGCGGCAAATTCTGGAACACAAGTCTTCAGTACTATTGCTGGAATATTGTGAGGCCCCATAGACTTTGCAGCATCCAGTGCCTTCAGCTGTTTCTTGATATCACGGAGTGAATCGAATTGGCTGAAGGCTGGCATCTATGATGCTAGGGACCTCCGGAGGAAGCCAAGATGGATCATCCACTCAGCACTTCTGGCTGAAGATTGTAGCAAACGCTTCAGCCTTTTCTTTTGCACTGCTGTGCTGGGCTCCTCCGTCATTGAGGGTGGGGATATTTGTGGAGCTTCCTCCTCCAGTGACTTGTTCAATTGTCCACCACCATTGACAACTGGATGTGACAGGACTGCAGAGCTTAGAAATAATCAGTTGGTTGTGGGGTTGCTTAGCTCTGTCTATCACTTGCTGCTTATGCTGTTTGGCACGCAAGTAGTCCTGTGTTATAGCTTCACCAGATTGACACCTCATTTTTAGGTATGTCTGATGCTGCTCCTGGCATGCCCTCCTGCACTCTTCATGTGGGGGTTATGCTGGGCCATGAGGTTACAGATTATGTTTGAGTACAATTCTGCAGCTGCTGATGGCCCACAGCGCCTCATGGATGCCCAGTCTTGAGTCGCTAAATCTATTCAAAATCTATCCCATTTAGCACGGTGGTAGTGGCACACAACACAATGGAGGGTGTCCTCAATTTAAAGGCGGGTCTTCATCTCCACAATGACTGTGCGGTGGTCACTCCTACCGATACTGTCATTGACAAATGCATCTGCGGCAGGCAGGTTGGTGAGGATGAGGTCAAGTATGCTTTTCCCTCTTATTGGTTCCCTCACCACCTGCCGCAAACCCAGTCTAGTAGCTGTGTCCTTTAGGGCTCAGCCTGCCCTGTCAGTAGTGGTGCTACTGAGCCACTCTTGGTGATGGACATTGAAGTCCCCCACCCAGAGTACATTCTGCGCTCTTGCAACCCCCAGTGCTTCCTCCAAGTGGTGTTCAACATGGAGAAACACTGATTCATCAGATGAGGGAGGGTGGTACATGGTAAACAGCAGGAGGTTTCCTTGCCCGTGTTTGACCTGATGCCATGAGACTTCATGGGGTCCAGAGTCGATATTGAGGACTCCCAGGGCAACTCTCCCCCAACTGTACACCACTGTGCCACCACCTCTGCTGGGTCTGTCCTGCCGGTAAGACAGGACATACCCAGAGATGGTGATGGTGATGTCTGGGACATTATCGTAATGTCTGTAAGATATGATTCCATGAGGATGACTATGTCAGGCAGTTGCTTGGCTAGCCTGTGAGATATCACTCCCAATTTTAGCACTTGCCCCCAAATGTTAGTAAAGAGGACTTTGCAGAGTCGACAGGGCTGAGTTTGCCGTTGTCCGGTCCCTAGGTCGATGCTGGGTGGTCCATCTGGTTTCATTCCAGTTTCAAAAAAAAAAGAACTATATGTATTGGAAATAATCTGATAAAGTTTAAATGCTGGACAAAAGGTTCGTAAGGTCCATGCTGGCAAACACAGAAATAGTTTTCCCATGAATATAAGGAACAACCATTGGCATTTTTCAATTTGAACAGCTGAATTCTTTTCTTGAAACTGATGTTCATTTGATCCCAATCTACATTAAACTTAATCCCCATCTGCTCTCTTAAGGCAGATGCAAAAATAAAATTGAAACTCAAAAAAGTGCAGGGGAATTCTCCTTGGTGTCCTAAGCAATCTTCTTGAGTTCTCTGCCGAAGGCTGGTCCTTGGTGATTATTCCTCTAGCCATGGCAAAGTACCATGATTTTACAATGACTAGGGCAAGAAGGAAAGCCCTCAGTCTCCCTGAGCCAGAATGGGGATTGAACCTTGTGCTGTTGGCATTAATCTGATCCACACACTAGCCATCTAGCCAACTGAGCTAACCCCGTATACCACACTGCCACCCCACACCCTGCCAGACGCCACACATCCACCCCACCCCCAACCAATATTTATCCCTTAATCAACATCGCAAAAACAGATATCTGTTCTTATATTTCACAAAATCATAGAAACTTGCACCAAAGTCGGCAATTCAGTCCGCCATATCTATGCTGGTTGTTGGAAAGAGCAGTCATGCTTCAGCCCACATCCCTGCTTTATGTCCAGAATCTTAAGTGCCTCATCCACAAGTACATGTCCAAATCACTTTTAATATTATTTATAACACCAGCATCCACCATTTTATCAGGTAGAGCATTCCCCATCCCAACAACTATCAGGGTGGAATTGTCCCAGATTTGCACTAATGCGGTAGTGGGCGGGGAAAAGAACGTTTTACCCGCCAGCCGCAATGGCAGCTTTTCACACCGTATTATTCCAATCCCGCCTCATTAACCATGCATTCCTGGTAATCACACCGTTTTGATGGCAGGCAGCCTCACTTTCACCTGTCACGCCATCACTTTGCCGCTTCATCATACTGGAAGAGCTTGGCTAAGGGAGGGGCAAGTTCTGCAGCACAAGTCTTCAGTACTATTGCCGGAATATTGTCAGGGCCCATAGCCTTTGCAGTATCCAGTGCCTTCAGCTGTTTCTTGATAGCATGTGGAGTGAATCGAATTGGCTGAAGCCCGGCATCTCTGATGCTGGGGATCTCCTGCCTGGGAGGGTGTTGGAGGCGGGTTGTCTCACATCCTTTAAAAAGTACCTGGATGAGCACTTGGCACGTTATAACATTCAAGGCTATGGGCCAAGTGCTAGTAAGTGGGATTAGGTAGGTAAGTCAGGTGTTTCTCACGTGTCGGTGCAGACTCAATGGGCCGAAGGGCCTTTTCTGCACTCTGATTCTGCGATTCTGTGATTCACCAAGTTGACACCTCATTTTTAGTATGCCTGGTGCTGCTCCTGGCATGCCCTCCTGCACTCTTCATTGAACCAGGGTTGATCCCCTGGCTTGATGGTAATGGTAGAATGGGGGATATGCTGGGCCATGAGGTTACAGATTGTGTTTGAGTACAATTCTGCTGCTGCTGATGGCCCACAGTGCATTATGGATGTCCAGTCTTGAGTTGCTAGATCTGTTCAAAATCTACCCCATTTAGACAGTGGTAGTGTCACACAACACAATGTGAAGCCAGGACTTTGTCTCCACAACTACTGTGCGGTGGCCACTCCTATCGATATTGTCATGGACAGATGTATCTGCAACAGGCAGGTTGGTGAGGATGAGGTCAAGTATGTTTTTCCTTCTTGTTGATTCCCTCACTACCTGCCACAGACCCAGTCTTGCAGCTATGTCATTTAGGACTCAGCCAGCTCAGTCAGTAGTGATGCTACCAAGCCACTCTTGGTGATGGACATTGAAGTCCCCCACCCAAGGTACATTCTGCGCCCTTGCCACCCTCAATGCTTCCTCAAATTGGTGTTCCATATGGAGGAGCACTGATTAATCAGCTGAGGGAGGGCGCTACGTAGTAGTCAGCAGGAGGTTTCCTTGCCCATGTTTGACCTGATGCCACGAGACTGCATGGGGTCCAGAGTCGATGTTGAGGACTCCCAGGGCAACTCCCTCCCAGCTGTATATCACTGTGCCGCCACCTCTGCTAGGTCTGTCCTGCCAATGGGACAGGACATACCCAGGGATGGTGATGGTGGTGTTTGGGACATTGTCTGCAAGGTATGATTCCATGAGGATGACTATGTCAGGCTGACGCTTGACTAGTCTGTGAGACAGGTCTCCCAATTTTGGCACTAGCCCCCAGATGTTAGTAAGGAGGATGTTGTAGGGTCAACATGGTTGTTAACAGCCATTGTCATTTCAATGCCAGGTGGTCCATCCAGTTTCATTCCTTTCTTTTTGTGACTTTGTATCAGTTTGTTACAAGTGAGTGGCTTGCTCAGCCATTTCAGAGTACAGTTAAGAGTCAGCCACAGTGCTTTGGGACTGGAGTCACGTGTAGGCCAGACCAGGTAAGGACAGCAGATTTCCTTCCTGTTTACAGCAATCGACAATGGTTTCATGGTCAACATTAGACTTTTAAATCCAGATTTGAATTCAAATTCCACCACCTGCCGTGGCTGGATTCAAACCCCGCTCCCCATGGCATTACCCTGGGTCTCTGGATCACAAGTCCAGTGACAATATCACTATGCCATCACCTCCCCTTGTAGTTTCCTAGCTTAACTCTCTTTTCTTACTTGAATAGTGGTATAGCATTAGAAACCCCCACAGTCCTTTGGCACCACTCCTGTATCCAATGTGGGTTGAAGGACTGTGAGCAATGTGGTGATATTTCTATCTTTGCTTCTTTTAGTAACCTAAGATTCATTCACAGAATCATTACAACTCAGAAGGAGGCCATTCAGCCAGTCATGTCTGCACTTCCTCTCTGAATGAGCAATGCACCTAGTGCCATTCACTCACCTTCTCCCTGAAACCCTGCACATTTTTCCTTTTCAGGGAAAAATCCAATTCCCTTTTTAATGCCTTAATTAAGGCATTAAGTGACTTACCAACTTTCAATAATGGTCATCATTTTAGTAAATCTTCTCTTTTAGTATTCTGTCCATAACCTCCCCCTCCTCTTTTATTATAACCTTCACATCATCCATGTACTTTGTGAAGGCAGATGCAAAGTATTCATTTAGTACTTTAGCCATGTCACAGAATCACAGATTCACAGAATCACACAGTGCAGAAGAGGCCCTTCGGCCCATCGAGTCTACACCGACACGTGAGTAACACCTGACCTTCCTACCTAATCCCAGTTACCAGCACTTGGCCCATAGCCTTGAATGTTATGACGTGCCAAGTGCTCACCCAGGCACTTTTTAAAGGATGTGAGGCAACCCGCCTCCACCATCCTCCCAGGCAGTGCATTCCTGACCGTCACCACCCTCTGGGTAAAAAAGTTTTTCCTCACACCCCCCTAAACCTCCTGCCCCTCACCTTGAACTTATGTCCCCTCGTGACTGACCCTTCAACAAGGGGAACAGCTGCTCCCTATCCACCCTCTCCATGCCCCTCATAATCTTGTACACCTCGGTCAGGTTGCCCCTCAGTCTTCCCTGCTCCAACGAAAACAACCCAAGTCTATCCAACCTCTCTTCATAGCTTCCATCCTTCCTACAATGTGGCGACCAGAACTGCACACAGTACTCCAGCTGTGGCCTCACCAAGGTTCAATACAACTCCAACACGATCTCCCTACTTTTGTAACCTATGCCTCAATTGATAAAGGCAAGTGTCCCATATGCCTTTTTCACCACCCCACTAACGCGCCCCTCCGCCTTCAGAGATCCGTTGCTTCAGCATGAAGAATTCCCTTCAGCTCCTTACAGGTCCAACTTCTTCCTTAGCTAGCCACTAGCACTTTGTTAAAAAAAATGTTTTTGGGATAAATTTAATGCTGTCTGCTAGTCTTTTCCTGTAACCTTATTTGCCTCTCATATTAACTTTCTCAATACTCTCCTGCACTTCCCGTAATCTTCCTGTTGTTAACTGAATCTTGTTGCTGGCATTTCATTTGTCCTAAGCCTCCTTTTTTTTGTCTTATTTTAACTTTCATTTCTTTTGTCATCCAGGGAATTTCACTGCTGTTTGAGGAAGCTTACAGAGCTGAAATTGCCTGCCACTGTTCTTAAGTTACAACAGTAACTGCGTTTCAAAAAAAAAGTCACTGAAAAAATCCATAGGCATGGGAGCGAAATCAGAGGACAGGAGGACTGCGAACACTACATCACTGCAGCAGTTCAAGAAGGCGGTTCACCACCATCTTGGCAGGGCAACTCAGGCCCATGGAGTGCACATCCTGTTCCATGTGAGAACCCCATGATGCATCTCATGTCCTGGATAACCACATTTACAGAAAATGCCATCAGCTGCAGCAGTTTGAACTCCAAGTTTTGTAGGTTGAACAGCAGTTGACCTCGGTGTGGTGCATCGACAAGGCTGAGATTTTGTGGATAGTGCATTTATAGATGTGGTCACCCCCAAGGCTAAAGGGTACACAACAGGAAAAAAAACAATTCAGACCAGCATTCTTATCTCCCAGTTTTTACTTGTGTTCCATTTTAAGGTATACAAGACCTGTTCGGACCAGTATCCTTATTTCCCAGTTTTTACTGTTTTTTTCATTCTGGGTATGCAGACAGAAAGGTAATGGATAACTGTGAGCCTATCAAGAAGGACCAGGCAGGAGACCCTTGAGTGCATCTCACTCTTTAACCAGCATTCTTTTCTGAATACCAGTGAGAGTGATGGTTCCTTTGGGTGTGAGGCCAGATTTTAGTTCACAGCTGACTGATGCTACTGGCTCAGCTGTACTGGGGGCAGGAAGAAGATTGGAAAAGCAATCAAGATAAGGGATTCAATTAGGAAGCAGACAAGCATTACTGCAGCCATAAACATGGATCTGAGATGGTGTGGTGCGTCCCCGGTGCCAGAGATGTCGCTGAGCAGCTACAGAGCGTGCTGAGGAGGAACAGTCAGCTGTCAAGGTTCCTATTGGTACCGACAACATGGGAGAAAGAGGGACGAGGTTCTGCAGGCAGAATTTAGGAAGTTAGGAAAGAAATGAGCAAAGGTAGTAATCTCTGAATTATTCCCAGTACAATGTACGAGTATAGAAATCAGAGAGTAAAGCAGATGAATGCATGGCTGGAGAGATGGTGCAGGAGGGAGGGCTTTAGATTCCTGGGGCTTTGGGACCGACTCTGGGGAATTAGGACCTGTACAAGCTGGGCAGTTGCACCCGGACACAGCCAGAAGCAACATCCTTGCAGGGCTATTTGCTGGTGCTATTGGGGAGATTTTAAACTAACTTGGCAGGGCTTGGGAACCACAAGGTAACATTACAGATGAAAACCAAGAGAATTGGGAGAGACAAATAAAAATACAGTAGGAAATAGTAAGGTATTAGCTGGTGTCAGAATAAGAGGGAACGTAATAAAGTATAAGTTAAGGTTTAAGATAACTGGCAAAACAACCAAAGGCAGTGTGTGGACATTAAAAAAAGTCAGTTAATACACGTGCAAGTTCAAAAAGTCATTGAGTACTAAAAAGGATTAAACCATGTAGTTTCATTTCAGTGCTGTGTGCCAGTTACAGAGTGACTTCCTAATGATCTAGAATGCACTGCCTGAAAATGAGGTGGAAGCATAATAACTTTCAATTGGGAAGTGGTAAATACTTGGAAAACAAACCCTTGCATTAGTATAGGGAAAGAATAGGGGAGTGGGGTTAACCAGCTGGTTCTTTCAAAGATCTGACACAATCACGTTGCACCAGGTGGTTGCTTTGCACGCTGTATAATGCAGCGATTGCTTGTAAAATGCTTTGCAATGTCCTGGGATCATGGGAAACACTAGGACTAAACTTCCCTGGAGTGGCAATCAGAGTCGGATTGCCGCTCCCCTCCTAGTTTCTTAACTCAAAATCCTTTTGATCCTTTCTCGCAGACCTCCTGACTCAGGCCCGGCGAGAACTGTATTGTGCAGAACGCTCCTGGGGCCTTCAGTTGAGGGCTGCAGAGTCAGGCACAAGGAGGCCACGCCCCCTTTTTTGCTGTAAGTCAGGTAAGTTTAAAGATCCAGCCACTTTCAAGCCAGGGAGAAAATAGATTTGCGAGGCAAGTAGACAGGATTTGGGAGGGTTCAGCTGGCCCAGGGTGGGAGTTTTGGTTTGGGCGGTCTGGGTAGGGGTCTGCAGTTTGTGGTGGGGAAAGCGAAGGAGGGTGCTCGGGGTGGTTGGGTGGTCTGGGAGGTGCTGTGGTCAGGCAGCAGTGGAGGGGGTGGGGGGGTGGTCCATGGGGCGGGCAGTCCTGGGGGTGGGGGCAGGGGGTGTGTAGATAGAGTGTTGGGCAGTCGGGGGAGGGGGCAGTAGATTGGTTGAGCAGAGAAAGAGCAGTCGAGGGGGGTGAAGTTGGGGTATGGGGGGTAGTCGGGGGCGGTCCTATAGGGAGTTGTGGTGGGAGTCCCGTGGGGGGGTCGGGGCATGTATGGTGGGTCCTGTGGGGGGGTGGTGGGTGTAGTGGTGAAGGTGAGGAATAGTCATGGGTCCCTTTGGGGTTCGGGGGAGATCAGTGCAATTGTTACCCAGAAGCTGCAAGTGGTTTTAATTCTAACTTTTTCTGGGTAAATTTTGCTGTAACACAGTCAGAACCGTAAAACCATAGGCCATCGTGCCTGTGCTGACCGGAAAAGAAAAAATAAAAACCTCGCTGCCGATTCTGATCCCACCTTCCAGCACCTGGTCCGTAGCCTTGCAGGTTACAGCCTACAGATAACCTCATAACCTTGTACAACTCGGCCAGGTCACCCCTCAGCCTCCTCAGTTCCAAGAAAACAACCCTAGCCTATCCAGTCTTTCCTCATGACTGCAATTTTCAAGCCCTGGCAAGATACTTGTAAATCTCTGTACTCTCTTCAGAGCAATTATGTCCTCCCTGCAATCTGGTGACCAGAACTGTGCACAAAGTTCCAGCTGTGGCATTATCAGCATTTTATACAGTTCCAACACTACACCCTTGCTTTTGTATTATATATCTCACTAATAAAGCAAAGCATTCCATGGGCTTTCTTTACCACCTTATCCATCTGCCCTGCCACCTTCAGGGACCTCTGGACATGTACTCCAAGGTCTCTCACTTCCTCTACCCTCCCAATATCTTCCCATTTATTGTGTATTCCCCAGCTTTGTTTGCCCTCCCAAATGCATTACCTCACAATATTCTGGATTGAATTCCATTTGCCAGTTCTCCACCCACTCAGCCAAACCACTGATATCATTCTGGAGGCAACAACGATCCCCTTCACTGTCAATTACACGGCCAATTTTTGTGTCATCTGCATCCTCGCATTTACAGATGGTTCCCAATGCAGGGCAATTGCCCATCAGAAGTTTGAACTTCCTGAGGAATTGCTGTGCAATCCTGCAACCCTTACTTGGAAATTTCAAGGGCGGGGATCCCAGTACATCTAGGGAACTCCCCCAGATACACTGCCCTGACACTTGGAAGTTACAGGCCCTTATATGAATGTATGTCTTTCTTTAAGTGAGGGTGTTCATTGATGATTGCACAACGTTCAGCACCATTCGCATCTCCTCAGATACTGAAGCAGTCTGTGTCCATGTGCAGCAAGACCTGGACAGTCTCCAGGCTTGGGCTGATAAGTACAAGTAACATTCATGCTACACAAGTGCCAGGTAATGACCACCTATAGCAAGGGAGAATCTAACCATCTTCCCTTGACATTCAGTAGCATTACCATCACTGAATCCCCCACTATCAACATCCTGGGGCTTATCATTGACCAGAAACTGTACTGGACTAGCCTTATAAATACTGTGGCTACAAGAGGAAGTCAGAGGTTGGGAATTCTGTGACGAGTAACTCATCTCCTGACTCCCCAAAGCCTGTCTGTCATCGACAAGACACAAGTCAGGAGTGTTATGGAAAACTCTCCACTTGTCTGGATTGAGTGCAGCTCCAACAACACTCAAGGAGCTTGAGAGCATCCAGGAAAAAAGCAGACACTTCACTGGCACCCCATCCACAAACATTCACTCCCTCCACCACCAAAGCGCAGTGGCAGCAGTGTGCACCATCTACAAGATGCACTGCAGCAGCTCACCAAGGCTCCTTCAACAACACCTTCCAAACCATCGACCTCTATCATCTGGAAGGACAAAGGCAGCAGATGCATGGGAACACTGCCACCTGCAAATTCCCCGCCAAACCACACACCATCCCGAATTAGAATTTCACTGTTGCTGGGTCAAAATCCTGGAATTCCCTTCCCAACAGCACTGTGGGTATACCGACACCACAGGGACTGAAGCGATTCAAGAAGGCGGCTCACCACCACCTTCTCAAGGGCAATTAGCAATGAGAAATAAATGTTGCCTTAACCAGTGACGCCCACATCCCATAAAATAATAAATTAAAAATAAATTGAAATGATCATAACGCTGTGCTATCTTGGAACCCTCTGCCACTTTACAACAGAGACTAAAGCAAAATACTGTGGAGGCTGGAAATCCGAAATAAAAACAGAAAATGCTGGAGATATTTAACAGGTCCGGCAACATCTATGGATAAAAAACAGAGTTCATGTTTCAGGCCAATAACTCTCCATCTGAATACTAATTTTGGATGAAAGAGCACAGACCTGAAATGTTAACCCTATTTCTCGCTCCACAGACGCTGACATGCCTGCTGAGTATTTCCAGCAATTTTGTTTTTATTTCATTGAACCACAGAGACAGTTTGTGTTCCATTCCAATCATCAGCATCAAGAAAAGCTTTCATAAAGACCTTGGATAAGAAAAATTCCACAGCCTATACCTATGTATAGCCTGTACAAGCATTATGTCTGATTCTTCAAAAATGTGCTTATTTATAAACCCTTCAATTCCTGCTATATAAATGTGTGCCTCAACAATATTGCACAGTACTGACCTTGCCTTGTTAAGCACATTAATGCCTAGAAGAAACAATTTGATCCTCATCAAGCTGTTTGGGAAAGAGGATAAAAATTGAAACCAATAACACTTTGTCCAATTCAGTCAGATAGGACGACGACCGAATGTGCCCGTAAAGACTCACTCCCCTTTCCATCAGATTCTCCATCTCCATTGCTCCTGCCCTCATAACTCTGCTTTCCACGTCAGAGCTTCAGATCCACCCAATTTTCCATGGTTATGCCCTGAACCTGCTTCCTGCTGCCTGCTGTTTGAGTTCTGATGAAGGATCACCAACTTGAAGCGTTGGGGTGGTGGGAGGTGGGGAGGGGGTTTGGATTTTATGGAACCGGCAAGGGCAGGGAAAGTGGCGGGTATGGTGACTGAATTATGCCAAGTCTTGATTTCCCGGCAGCAGATTGAGGTGCAGAGATTAAGTCAGCATTGAGTTTATGGCGTGAACTTGGAAAAAAAACACTCATGCTACTTATTTTCTCTCAACAAGTTTTATGCTAATGGAATGGAGTTGGGCTGGAAAGTTTTGGCCACGATGAAGTTTCCCTATTTGACCAGGAGGCTCTTGTAGAGCCCACCTGTAGCTGAAGCATTGTCAGCTCACAGCGTGTTTCACCACTGAAATGTTTCCTCCGCCGCAGAATCGCCCGTGTCTCCTGCAGATGTCACCAGCACTTGAAATTTAAATTCTAATCGCATGGCAAAAAAGAAAAAAAATCAAGAGAGCGAAAGTGGTGCACATTTCCAGTTTCGCCTTCAGGAATGGCACGCCACTAATAAAATATGCCAATTAATTCTGTTTCTCTTTACAGATGCTGCCTGATCTGCTGAGTATTCCCAACATTTTCTGTTTTTATTTCAGATTTCCAGCGCCTGTAGCTTTTGTGTAAGCCGGTAGAACTCTGGTCTGAAGGGTCAGAAGGTTAATGGGTTCAAGTTCCACTCCAGAGACTTCAGCATAAAACAAGTAGGTTGACCTCCCCTGACACTCCAGTGCTGTACTAAGGGAATGGTGCACAGTCAGAGGTGCCTTCTTTTGAGATGACACCTTAAACTGAGGCCCCTTCTGCTCTCTCAGGTGGATGTAAAAGGTGCTGTGACACTATTTCAAAGAAGAGCAGGGGAGTTATCCCCAGTGTCCTAACTAATATTTATCCTTCAAACAAATCACAAAAAAAGCTGTGGTCATTATTACCAGCAAATTGGCTGCAGCATTTCCTATATTGTAACAGTGACTACACCTCAACAGTGTTTCGTTGGCTATAACTGCTTTTGAATGTTCTGAGGTGGTGAAAAGTACTATATAAATGCAAGTCTGTCTTTCTGTCACAAACACACAAAGCAGATCTTATCAGCTGGGCAGAGGCGGCTTTGTTGGCAAGGAGACAGTTTAAGAAAACATCACATCTGGGTGGTTCCCTGATGCATTCCCAGCTCTAAGCGATCTTGCCAGAGGTGGCGTGGTCCAGCATAAACTAACCACCCAACAACAGTAAGTAGCGAATTATCAACAATTAGGCACCCACTTAGGGCACATTGGTGATGCCACTGAGATCTTACAACCACAGACAGGCTTGGCACGTGATTGGTTGCAGCCTCATGGTGGCAGGCCTAGGGGTCTGTCAGGCTTCCTTTAATTCCTTAACACCCCACACTGGAGCCATGGGTGTCAGTCACAGCAATGGCTGTAGGCCATCCTGTGGAGGGGTTCCTCCTCCACAATGATGGCCTGGCAGCTGTGGCCACAATTAATTTTAAACTTTTGTTCTCCAGTCTTCAAGGGGCACCTCTATTTTAAGGTGCCGTCTCAGTCTCCCATTTACAGTGGCAGCACTCACATTTTCCGGTGGAATTGGCATCCACAGGAGCCTTCGTCATCCCATTGGCTCTCCTGCCTAATTGGTCCAGACTCCCAGAGGTGGCCTCTGGTGGGCGGACCTCTAAAACCAATGGGTTCAGAACCCAGGAATAGTCCTGACCGCTGATGAAAAACTAAGGTGGTAAGATTTTGCCCACAGAGTCCATTCAATCACCCCATCCCACCATCCTTCACATTTTCACACCCTCCATTTCAAACACTGACAAAATGAGGTCACATTAAAAACATGTCAACTTACACATGAAACAACTACAAAGTTGGTGCAGCAACCCCACCACATGCCTAAAGATGAAGTGTGGGAGAAGCAAACTAATTTCAGTCCAGGTTGCCAATAAAATGCTGCTGGCAAGCTGTGAGCATACGGACATATGACCATATGAATTACGAGCAGGAGAAGGCCACTCGGCCCTTTTGAGCCTGCTCCACCATTCAGTAAGATCATGGCTGATCTGATTGTAACCTCAACCCCACATTCCAACCTACCCCCAATAACCTTTCACTCCCTTGGCTAGTAAGAATCTATCTAGCTCTGCCTTAAAAATATTCAAAAACGCTGCTTCCACTGCATTTTGAGGAAGAGAGTTCCAAAGACTCATGACCCTAAGAGAGAAAAAAATTCTCCTTATCTCTGTCTTAAATGAGCGATCCCTTATTTTTAAAAAGTGACCCCTAGTTTTAGATTCTCCCACAAGAGGAAACAAGCTTTCCGCATCCACCCTGTCAAGACCCCTCAGAATCTCAAAAGGTTTTAATTAAGCCACCTCTTACTCTAAACTCCAGTGGATACAAACCTAGCCTGTCCAACCTCTCCCAACATGACCGTTCCTGGTATTAGTCTAGTAAACCTTTTCTGAACTGCTTGTAACGCATTTACATTTTTCTTTAAATAAGGAGACCAGTACTGTACAGAATACTCCAGATGTGGTCTCACCAGTGCTCTGTACAACTGAAGCATAACCTCCCTACTTTTGCAATCAACTCCTCTCACAATAAATAATAACATTCTATTAGCTTCCCTAATTATTTGCTGCACCTGCGTACTAACTTTTTGTGATTCAAGCACCAGGACACCCAGGACCCTCTGCATCTCAGAGCTCTGCAATATCTCACCATTTATATAATAAGCTTCTTTTTTATTCTTCCTGTCAAAATTGGGCAATTTCACATTTGCCCACATTATACTCCATTTGCAAGATCCTTGCCCATTCATTTAACCGATCTATGTCTCTTTGTATCCTCCTTATGTCCTCCTCACAATTTACCTTCCTACCTATCTTTGAGCCATCAGCAAGTTTAGCAACCGCTCCTTCTGTCCCGTCATCCAAGTCATTTATATAAATTGTAAAAGCTTGAGGCCCCAGCACTGATCCCTGTGGCATACCACTCATTACACCTTGCCAACCCAAAAATGACCCATTTATGGCTACCCTGTTTCCTATTAGCTAGCCAATCATCAATCCATGCCAATATGTTACGCCCTACGCCATGGACTTTTATTTTTTGCAATAGCCTTTGATGTGGCACTTTATCAAATGCCTTCTGGAAATCGAAGTACAGTATATCCACAGGTTCCCCTTTATCCACAGCACATGTGACTTCTTCAAAGAATTCCAATTGGTTAAACATGATTCCCCTCTCACAAAACCATGTTGACTCTGTCTGCTTGCCTTGAATTTTCCTAAGTGCCCTGCTATTACATCTTTAATAATAGCTTCTAACATTTTCCCTATGGCAGATGTTAAGCCAACTGGCCCGTAGTTTCTTGCATTCTGTCTACCCCACCACCCTGCTGCCAACCAACCACCCCCCACCGATACCCCACCCCCCCCCACGCCAGCACCACCTTTTTGAATAAAGGAGTTACATTTACTATTTTCCAATCTAATGGAATCTTCCCTGAATCTAGGGAATTTTGGAAAATTAAAATCAACACATCAACTACCTCACTAGTCACTTCTTTCAAGACCCTAGGACGAAATCCATCAGGACCCGAGGATTTGTAAACCCTCAGCTCCAACAATTTTCTCAATACTACTACTCTGGTGATTGTGATTTTCCTGAGTTTATCCCTCCCTTCCATTTCCTGACTTACCGCTATTTCTGGGATGTTCCTTGTATTCTCTAAAGTGAGCGCCAAATGATATTCCATTATAGCTCTCAGTTAGGGTGCAGTGGAAAATTGGCTGGTTCTCATGCTAAACTGGCAAGGGGTTTGTGTCTAGGAGGAGTATGTGGGGAGGAAGGGCCTCATGTATGCTGTCAGTGAGTTAAAGAATTTTGTGGGCCAGGGGTAACATTCCTGTTCAAAGAACTGCTGGTTGGGCTAGTTTTTGATTCATTCATGGGATGTGGGCGTGACTGGCTAGGCCAGCATTTATTACCCATTCCTAATTGCTCTTGAGAAAGTGGTGGTGAGTTGTTTTCTTAAACCGCTGCAGTCCATTTGGTGTAGGTGCACCTACAGTGCTGTTAGGGAGCGAGTTCCAGGATTTTATTTCTGAGCGACAGTGAAGGGACAGTGATATATTTCCAAGTCAGGATGGTGAGTGGCTTGGAGGGGAACTTTCAGGTGGTGATGTTTCCACGTGTCTGCTACCTTTGTCCTTTTAGAAGGTTGCGGTCATGGGTTTGGAGGATGTGCAACACCTTGTACAAATGGGCAGAGGCTGCATGACACATGCTCCATCCATTTTTGCCCAAAACCTGCAATCAGGGTGCTACAATATGCATAGGAGTTCAAAATGCTTCCAAAGAAAATCCAACCTTCTCCTATTATAGCATGCAGTTGGTTCCTAAATGATTCCACGAATCTCTCTGGAAGTTTAGTGTACATGTTGCTCATTTTTTGCGCGAAGAGAAATTTCCCAATACCAGTCCAAAAGTGAAGTGAACTTGTGCCACCTAATTCCGCTCCCACAGTTTAATTTAAAATATTTATCTGCCTTAACTTTTTGTTTCCCTTGAGCAATCTTATTTACTTCACAAGATCAGCCCCTGGGGAACTGCATCAAGTCTTGACTGATATTCTGAAAACCTCTTCTCTGCTAACTGCATTGCTCCACTGTGAAACCAGCCTGAACAAAATCTATGTAATAATAGCAAAGCAAATTTATGTGAAGGATTTATTTGAATATTTTTTGTGATTATTTAAATGCAACAGGAATCAGTCATTACCATAATGGTTTGAACACTTAGACCTACTTTTATTACTTCTTGGGTAATTGATGGTATAACTGTTACCGGTTCATTTTCCTGACACTAGGACTAACTTATTTAAGAAATATATTAGAACTGTAAAATAATGCTCAAAGAAAAATTAATTTGGATGTAAATTAGCCTGTGCTTAATAAGCACCAAGTGTAAAATTATGTGTCATAGCTGAACAATGTTTTCAGGTTTTTCATTGCTCCCTATTAAGCTGCTCGGGTATCAATTTGCTGATGCCATTTTCTTCTACATGTCCATCAAAAAATGAAATCTGGATGTAGAAAACTACACAAAGGAACAGTCCTTTTTCTTGAACTGCAATTAATATACTTTTGTGATTGATGTAATAAAATTTGGTTTCGATATACCAAATATTAGAAAAGGCTACCAAATTTTAGTTGTAAGTGAAATTATCTTTCCATCACTAATGAGATAAGAATCTTAAGCATGAGCACAGCTACGCTAAAGAAAGACAAATAACCATGTTTTACCTCGAGCCCAGTCTACCACTGAAACTTTGATACGGCAATCATGCTTTGTAGTGGGAACAGAACGTGACTTTATTGGAGTTTGGGATCAGGTCATTTAATTAAGATTGGCTGGTTCTTGCTTCAGTATATGGGCAGACCTTAGATGCCTGCTTGAAGAGGAGGCGGGAACAAATTATGACATTTGGCAAACACAAATAAGTAAAAGTATGGGACCTCTCAAAATGAGTCCTCTTCATGCTGACTAGCTCTAATCTTCTGCAGTGTTCCAGGTTGGAGTCTTGGGGCTGAATTTTCCCCCCGTCGGGGGGGAAGTTGATGGGTAGGCGCGTACGGGCGCGCTTCCGATCGGCGCCCCAATTAAGGCCCGCCCAGTGTGACGTCCGCACGAAAGCGCTGTGCACTCCCTGTGCGGGTGGGGGGGGGGATTCCCTAAACCCGAGAGTGTGCTCTTTCGCGCAGCTGCACGAAAGAGTGCACTCATATCCCTGAGGCTAAGTGCAGCCTCAGGGAGATCGGCTGTACAAGTAAAAAAGATAAAAATAGAAAAATAAAATTTCCCTTACATGTCCCCTCATGAGTTGGGACATGTCCATAATTTTTACAAAATCTTTATTAAAATTTTTAAAAACCTACATGAAACCTCATCCCGCCCGTGGATGAGGTTTCATGTTTTTTCTAGTTCATGCCGGGGCTCCTGGCCTGCCTGCCAACCTTAAGGTTGGACAGGCAGGTCCTTTAATTACTTAACTGACCCTGTCAATGGCCTCAATTGGCCATTGACAGGTCAGTGGGCGCGCAGCAGATTTTGCTGCGCTCCCACCTTCCTGAAAATTTAAATCAGGCGCAGTGACGTCGGGAGCTGCCCCCACACATCACTACGCGTCATTTTACGCGTCGGCGAGCGGGCCCCACCCCCTCTCACCGACTCATAAAATTCTGCCCTTGAGCTGGAATAACTTTGCAGGGTTTATTTACATTGCTCCATTGACCTGGATTTCCTTGTATCCTTCTTAACATCAGGTCTTTGATAAAGTAGATAGAAATTTCATGCTGTCCTAGCCTTAGCAAGAAGTCATGTTGTCTCATCTTTAGGGCAAAGACCTGGCATTAGGTAGTCCTAAATCCATTTCTCAGCCCCATCATCTATACATTTTAAAAATTCGTTCACAGTATGGGGGTGCTGCTGGCTAGGCCAGACTTCATGGTCAATCCCTAATTGCCTTTGAGAAGGCGGTGGTGAGCCACTTTCTTGAACTACTGCAGTCCATGTTGTGTAGATGCACCCACAGTGCTGTTAGGGAGGGAGTTCCAGGATTTTGACCCAGTGACGATGAAGGAACAGTGATACAGTTTCAAGTCAAGATGGTGTGTGGCTTGGAGGGGAGGTTGCAGCTGGTGGTGTTCCTAGGCATCTGCTATCTTTATTCCTCCAGGCAGTAGAGGGTTTGGAGTATCAATATAAGATGATCACCAATAAATAGCCAATTGTTAATTCGAAAGAAAATTCTTCATATCAAGCATTGTGAGCATCGGAACTCACTACCACAGAGAGTGGTTGAAGTGAACAGATGTATTTAAGGGGAAGCGAGACAAGCATTTGAGGAAAAATGGAATAAAAGGCTACAATGGTAGATTTAAATTAGGAAAGATGAGAGGAGTCTCGACTGGAGCATAAAAGTGGTATGGACTGCCTCGGCCAAATGGCATGCTTCTGGGTCTTATATCGAATGAAATGTGCTATCGAAGGAGCCTTGGCAAATTGCTGCAGGGCACCTTATCAGTGGTAGACACTGCTGGTACTAAGCATCAATGGTGGAGGGAGTGAATGTTTAAGGCATTGGATGTGGTGTCAATCAAGTGGGCTGCTTTTTCTGGGATGGTGTCAAGCTTCTTGAGTGTTGTGGGAGCTGCACTCATCCGGACATGTGGGAATTATTCCATCACACTTCTGACTTGTGCCTTGCAGCTGGTGGACAGTCTTTGGGGAGTCTAGAATGAGTTACTTGCCACAGAATTCTTAGCCTCTGATCTGCTCTTATAGCCACAGTATTTATATGGCTGGTCCAGTTCAGTTTCTGGTCAACAGTAACCACCAGGATGTTGATAGTGGGGGATTTAGCGACAGTAATACCATTGAATGTCAAAGGCTGATAGTTCAATTCTCTCAGGGGACGGTCACTGTCTGAAAGTTGTGTGATGTGAAAGTTACATGTCATTTATCAGTCTAAGCTTAAACATTGTCCAGGTCTTACTGCATATGGACTCGGACTGCTTCAGTATCTGAGGTCAATCACCTCAGCCCCAGGCAAGACATCACTGCAGGAGTTCCTCACAGTAGTATCCTAGGCCCAACCATCTTTAGCTGCTTCGTCAATGACCTTCCCTCAACATTGGTTAGAAGTGAGGATGTTCACTGATGATTGCGTAATGTTCAGCACCATTCGTGACTCCTCAGATGAAGTAGACAGTGTCCATATGCAGCAAGACCTGGACAACATTCAGGCTTGGGCTGATAAAGTGACAAGTGACATTCGTGCCACACAAGCGCCAGACCGTCTCCAACAAAAGAAAGTCTAATCACCCCTTGTCATTCAATGACATTACCATCGCTGAATTCCCCCACTATCAACATGCTGGGGGATTACCAATGACCAAAAACTAAACTGGACCAGCCATAAAAATATTGTGGCTATAAGAGCAGGTCAGAGGCTGGGAATTCCATGGTGAATAACTCACCTCCTGACTCCCTAAAGCCTATCCATCATCTGCAAGGCACAAGTCAGGAGTGTGATGGAATACTCCCTACTTGTCTGGATGAGTGCAGGTCCCACAACACTCAAGAAGCTCGACACTATCCAGGACAAACCAGCCCGCTTGACTGGCACCCCATCCACCACCTTCAAAATTCATTCCCTCCGCCACCAACATACAGTAGCAGCAGTGTGTACCATCTACAAGATGCACTGCAGGAATCACCAAGGCTCCTGCGACAGCACCTTCCAAACCCAATACATTTACCACCTAGAAGGACAAGGGCAGCAGATGAATGGGAACACCACCACTATCTCAAGTTCACCTCCAAGGCGCATACCTTCCTGACTTGGAAATATATCTACGTTCCTTCACCGTCGCTGGGTCAAAATCCTGGAACTCCCTACCTACACCACAGGGACTGCAGTAGTTTAAGGCAACGGCTCACCACCACCTTCTCAAGGGCAATGGGGGAATGGGTAATTAATCCTGGCCTAGCCAGTGAAGCCCACATCTGTGAAAAAATAAATTGAAAAAAAGAGTTGTGATCCAATTGTTTTCCATCTGCTGAACACACACGATCCAAAGACTGCTGAGAGCATCAATGTTCTGACAGAAGTGAGGGGAAGGGAGCACCATAAGCCAACTCGATCATGTCCTCAATGTTGCCTGAGCTTTGTTTATAACTTCTGCAATACCAATGATACCAACGTTACGGTGTAACGGCATGCAACATAAAACCTACCATTTTTTTTGCAAGAAAAGAGAAACCTTTCACTTGTATAGCACCTTACATGATGCCAAGGCATCTCAAAGTGCTTTACAAGCAAGGAAGTACTTTTTGAACTTAAGTCACTGTTGTAATGTAGGAAAAGCACATAGCAAGATTCTACAAATTGAAATAGAGTTTATTTGCAAATGAATCAGTTTTGGTTGGAGGGATAAATAGTGGGCAAGGCACTGGGGTGAACTCCCCTGTCTTTTTCAAAATAGTGCCAAAGGTTTTTTTGCACCCACCTGACAAAACAAATAGAGCTTCAAATTAACATCTTGTCTTTTTTTTTCATTCATTCACAGCATGTGGGCTTCGCTGACTGGACCAGCATTTATTGCCCATCCCTAGTTGCCCTTGAGAAGGTGGTGGTGAGCTGCCTTCTTGAACCGCTGCAGTCCATGTGGAATAGGTACACCCCCAGTGCTGTTAGGAACAGAGTTCCAGGATTTTGAGCCATCAGCCTGGATTATGTGCTCAAGACTCTGAAATGGGATATGAATCAGAGACAGGAGTGCAGCCAACTGAGTCAGGCTAATAGTGCTAACAAAGCCAATGTAATGCTTTCAATAAAGTGAACAAAGAACCTCTTCCAGTTTGGTGATTTAATAGTTGAATGATCCATTAGCATTCTGAGGCGTACTTTCTGAAATACCCTGTAAATATTTAACCTGTTAACAAGTACAGAAAGCGGAGCATGCATTTTGAGAGTTACTGCACAACAGGCTCTTGTTGCAATGATGCAGTGAAATTATTTCAGTAAAATTGATGTTATCCCCTATTTTCTACCATTTCTTCAACCTCTTCTGCAATTCTCTTAGTTTCTTTTTGGAAATTTGCTTGAATTCAACCAATTTCTTAACAAACATGATTCTTGTTATTCTTCTGATTAATACGTGTGCACATCAAAAGTTTCAGGGTATATTGTAAAAACTCTATGACCCATCATCAAGTGATAGTTTGGCTCAAATGATAGTGATAGTAGCATTCCTATCTTTCAGTCAGAAGGTAATGGGTTCAAGCTGCGGGATATGGCAGGGCTCGAACCCATAAGCTAATCTGATGATTTAATGTGGCACTGAGGGTGTTATTAAATTAAATGAAGTGCGTCTTCCCGATGAAACATTAAACTCCAGCCTCATCTAACTGTGCAGATGGACAGACCAGATCCTATTTGATCTTACCTCATTACTGTTTATGGGACAAGTGTGTAGCTCATTGATGCATTTGTTAATTAGTTATGAAGCACTTTGATATGTGAAATGTACCATTTCAAAGTAAACTGCTTTGTATAGTCACTGTATAGCTTTTGAGAAGAATATTCTACAGGTGATCTCCTTGCCCCTGGAAATCTACACTTGGTCAGGTTGATGACTGAGTTATCAATGCTGAACACCTCCTAAAGCTTTAATATTGTCTGGCGCAGTGCACAACCAAATAACTGACCATTACATACAAACATACGAATTAGGAGCAGGAGTAGGCCACTCGATCCCTCGAGCCTGCTCTGCCATTAGATCATGGCTGATCTGAATGTAACCTCAACCTCACATTCCTGCCTGCCCCCAATAACATTTCACTCCCTTGTTAATCAAGAATCTATCAAGCTCTGCCTTAAAAATATTCAAAGGGCAGATTTTACTGCCTACCAGGCGGATGGGCCCGACCCAATCTCCGGCCGGTGGGGAGCCGATCACCGCCGGAGAAACGGGCCCCACCGCCATTTTAAGTGGGCGGCCAATTATGCGCTATGCGCTTCCTGTGCGGGTGGGGGGGGATTCCCCAAATGCGAGAGTGCGCTCTTTCGCACATGCGCACAAAAGACCGCACATCTCCCTGAGGCTAAGTGCTGCCTCAGGGAGATCGCTGAAAGTTGCACAAATATTAAAAATAGAAAAAAAAAACCCTTAACATGTCCCCCTCATGTGAAATGTCACACGAGATGGGACATGTTAATAAATTTCACAACAACTTTATTACACCTTTTTAAACCCTACATGAAACTTCATCCCGCTGGGGGATGAGGTTTCATGTTTTTTCTCCTTCCCGCCAGGGCTCCTGGCCTGCCCGCCAACCTTAAGGTTGGACGGGCAGGTCCTTTAATTGTTTTAATGACCCTGTAATTGGCCTCAATTGGCCATTGACAGGTCGGTGGGGAAAATTTAAATGTGGCGTGATGACATCAGGGGCTCCCCCTGACGTCATCCCGCGTCATTTTGTGCGTCGGCGAGTGGGCCCCGCCCCCTGCTCGCCGACGGCAAAATTCAGCCCAAAGACTCTGCTTCCACTGTCTTTTGAGGAAGAAACTTCCAAAGACTCACAACCCTCTGAGAGAAAAAAAGTTCTCCTCGTCTCTGTCTTAAATGAGTGACCACTTATTTTTAAACAGTGACTCCTAGCTCTAGGTTCTCCCACAAGAGGAAACATCCTCTCCACATCCACCCTGTCAAGACCACTCAGGATCTCGAAAGTTTCAATTTAGTTGCCTCTTACTCTTCTAAATTCCAGTGCATACAAGCCTAACCTGTACAGGAGTACAGCCTTTCCTCATAAGACAACCTGCCCATTCCTGGTATTAGTCTAGTAAACCATCTCTGAACTGCTTCTAATGCATTTAAATTTTTCTTTAAATAAGGAGACCAGTACTGTACACAATACTCCAGGTGTGGTTTCACCAATTCCCTGCACAAATAAAGCATAACCTTCCTATTTTTGTAATCAATTCCACTCCTAATTACCTGCATGCTAACCTTTTGTGATTCATGCACTATGACACCCAGGTCCCTACGCATCACAGAGCTCTGCAATCTCTCACCATTTAGATAATACGTTTCTTTTTTATCCTTCCTGCCAAATGAATGATTTCACATTTGCCCACATTTTACTCCATTTGCCAGATCTTTGCTTATACACTTAACCCATCTATGTCATTTTGTATCCTTCTTACGTCCTCTTCAAAATTTACTTTCCTACCTATCTTTGTGTCATCAGCAAATTTAGCAACCATTCCTTCAATCCCTTCATCCAAGTCATTTATATAAATTATAAAAATTGAGGCCCCAGCACTGATCCCTGCAGCACACCACTCGTCACATCCTGCTAACCAGGAAAATACCTATTTATGCCAACTCTCAGCTTCCTGTTGGCTAGCCAATCTTCTATCCATGCCAATACGTTACCCCCTACACCATGAGTTTTTATTTTCTGCAATAGCCTTTGATGTGGCACTTAATCAAATGCCTTCTGGAAATCTAAGTACAGTACATCCACCATTCTTCCCCTTTATCCACAGCACATGTGACTCTTTCAAACAATTCCAATAAATTGGTTAAACTTGATTTTTCTTTTACAAAACCATGTTGACTCTGCCTGATTGCCTTGAATTTTTCTAAGTGCCCTGCTATAACATCTTTAATAGTAGTTTCTGACATTTTCCCTATGACAGATGTTAAACTGTAGCTCTGTAGCTTCCTGCTTTCTGTCTCCCTCCCTTTTTGAATAAAGGAGTTACATTTGCTATTTTCCAATCGAATGGAACCTTCCCGAATCTAGGGAACTTTGAAAAATTAAAACCAATGCATTCACTACCTCACTAGCCACTTCTTTCAAGACTTCAGGAAGAAGTCCATTCGGATTTAGGGATTTGTCAGCCTGCAGTCCCAACAATTTGCTCAATATCACTTCCTTGATGATTGTAATTTTCTCAAGCTCCTCCATCCCTTCTATTTCCTGATTTAAAGCAATTTCCAGGACATTACCTGAGTGCTCTATAGTGAACATTGAAACAAAATACCTGTTTAATTCATTCGCCATCTCCCTATTTTCCATTATCAATTCCCCAGACGTACTTTCTGCAGGACCAACGCTCGCTTTAACTCTTCTCTTATTTAAATATCTGTAGAAATGCTTAGAAACGCCTTTACATTATTCGCTAGCTTTTTCTCGTACCCTAATTTTTCCCTCCTTATTAATCTTTTTGTTATTCCTTGCTGTTCTTTATATTCCTACCAGTTTTCTGACCTGCCACCCATCTTTGCATAATTGTATGCTTTTTCTTTAAATTTGATACTGCCTTTAACTTTTTTAGTTAACCACGGATGGTGCCCCCGCCCCGCCTCCTTGGAATTTATCTTCTGTGTATTCTGAAATATCCCTTTAAATATCTGCCACTGAACCTCTGTTGACCTATCCCTCAGCCTCATTTGCCACTTCACTTTAGCTAGCTCCGCTTTCATGCCCTCATAACTGTCCTTATTTAAGTTTAAAACATTAGTTTTGGGTGCACTTGTTTCTCACTCAAAATGAATGTAAAATTCAATCATATCATGCTCATTGCTACTTAGGGGTGCCTTCACTATGAGGTTATCAATTAATTCTATCTCGTTGCTCAATACCTGTATAGCCTGCTGTCTGGTTTGCTCTAGAACATGCTGTTCTAAGAAACTGTCCCGAAAACATTCTACAAATTCCTCATTTTGCTCATCTGATTTTTCCAGTCTATCTGCAGATTAAAATCCCCCATGTTTATTTCTGTACCTTTCTGGCAAGCTCCCATTGTCTCTTCTTTATACTCTGTCCTACTGTGTAGTTACAACTTGGGGGCCTATACACCACTCCCACAAGTGACTTCTTACCATTATCATTCCTATTCTCAACCCAAACTGCTTCTACATCCTGGTTTCCTGAACTAGGTCATCCCTCTCTAATGTGCTAATGCCGTCATTAATTAACAGAGCCGCCCCTCCACCTTTTGCTAACTTCCTGTCTTTTCTAAATATCACGTACTCTTCAATGTTCAGGTCCCAATCTACGTCATCCTGTAGCCATGTCTCTGTAATAGCTTTCAGATTATACTTATTTATTTCTATTTGCGCTATCAGCTCATTTGTTTTCTTTGAATTATATGTGCATTTAGATACAGAGCCTTTAGCTTTGTCCTTTTATTATTTTTGTAGCGTCTAGTCTTATCTGCTGATTTACTCTTAGAATTATATTCTGTCCCTTCCTGTCACAGTCTGTTTATCATTTCCCACATTAATACCTTTCCCTCTTGCCTTGTCTCTACTCTTTAGTTTACCACATCTTCCCAAACTTGATCCCTTGCCCCAATTATTCAGTTTAAAAATCTCTCTAATTCCCTAATATGCGGCTCGCGAGGACACCAGCCCCAGCACGGTTCAGGTGTAGACTGTCCCAACGGTACAGATCCCCCTTTCCCCAATATTGGTGCCAATGCCCCACGAACCGGAACCCACTTCTGCCACATCAGTCTTTGAGCTACGCATTCATTTCTCTAATCTTATTTGTCCTATGCCAATTTGAATGTGGCTCTGGTAATAATCCAGGAATTATTACCTTTGAGGTTCAGCTTCCTAATTTGGTGCCTAGCTCCATACTGACTATGCAGAGCCTCCTTCCTCATCCTGCCTATGTCATTGGTACCTAAGTGGACTACAACCATTGGATCCTTGCCCTCCCACTGCAAGTTTCCTCTCCAGCCTTAAGCAGATGTCCTGAACCCTGGAACCGGCCTGGCATCAAAGCCGTTTGTGCTCTCGTTCTTTACTACAGAGAACAGTGTCAATCCCCCTCATTATACTGTCCCCCACTACCACTACATTGCTTTTTGCTCCCCCCACTTGGATGGCTTCCTGTACCATACAAATTACAAACGCATGAACATACAGATTAGGAGCAGGGGTAGGCCACTCGGCCCCTCAAGCCTGTTCTGCCATTCAATAAGATTGTACCACGGTGCCATGGCCAATTTGTTCATCCAACCTGCAGCCCGTGCTCTCATCCAAACAAGGTGAGAGAACCTCAAACCTATTGGACAGTTGTAGAGGCTCACACTCCTGCACTCCTGCCCTCTGGGTCCTCTTACTTGCCTCAGCCACAGTCACACCCTCCTTCCCCTGGCCACTGACCAAATTAGAAGACCCTATCCTAAGTGGTGTAACTGCCTTCTGGTATAAAGCATCCAGGTAGCTGTCCCCCTCCCTGATGTGTCATAGAGTCTGCAACTCAGCCTCCAACTCAATGACTCTGAGCTGAAGTTCCTGAAGCCACAAACACTTACTGCAGACGTGTATGCCCTGGATCACAGTGTCATCCAGGAGCTTCCACATGCTGCAGCCTTGATACATCGCCTATCCTGCCATCCTTAATGAGTTTTGAATATTTACTTAATTATATTAATCACTTATTTATGTTGCTTTCTTATATATTTTATTAACTTTACCACCAATTTGTGTACTATTTTAAACTTTAGGGATAGAATAGAACTTAACCACTTACCAGATACTCACCAAACAGCTAGCTCCTTTCCCTGTAGTAGAGCAAGAACCAATTTCTATGGGGTGTAAAAGATAGAAAAAGGAAACAAACATCTCCATCCCCCTTCACTCAACACCCCCTCTCACCAAACTCCAGGTCTTCACTCAATCAGTCAGCTGCAATCCATTTGCCAAGACTGCACTAAAGAAACCTGAATTTATAGTAAACTGAACTGGGGCTACAGTAACCAGATTCAACCAGTTAGCTAATTAACTACTCAGCTCCGACAGCTGGGCATGAGGTTACCCTGTCTAAACTGCAAGAAAGAACTTAGCCTGCTTACACAGCACTTAAAACTCCCCTTTCACCAAACTCCAAGTCTTCACTCAGTTAGCTCAGCTGCACTCCGTCCATATCACCGTCCATCTAAGTTCTATTGATAGTTATGTAGCTTACTGTCAGTCACTCTATCTATGCGAGAAGCTTGGATTTATACTTCATCCATTCGTAAGAACATAAGAAATAGGAGCAGGAGTAGATCGTAGAGGCTCTCAAACCTGTTCCACCATTCAATATTATCATGGCTACAAGAGCAGGTCAAAGGCTAGGAATCCTGCGGCGAGTAACTCGCCTCCTAACTCCCCAAAGCCTGTCCATCATCTACAAGGCACAAGTCAGGAGTGTGATGGAATACTCCCCACTTGCCTGGATGAGTGTAGTTCCAACAATACTCAAAAATCTTGACACCATCCAGTACAAAGCAGTCCTTTCACAATTCACAGATTGGCACCCCTTTCACAAATATTCAAACCCTCTACCACCAACACACAGTAGCAGCAGTGTGTGCCATCTACAAGATATATTGCAGGAATTCACCAAGGCTCCTTAGACAGCACCTTCCAAGCCCACGACCAGTGGCATCTAGAAGGACAAGGGCAGCAAATGCATGGGAACACCACCACCTGGAAGTTCCCCTCCAAGCCACTCACCATTCTGACTTGGAAATATATTGCGTTCCTTCACTGTAGCTGAGTCAAAATCCTGGTACTCCCTCCCTAATGGCACAGTGGGTGTACCTACACCACATGGACTGCAGCTCACCACCACCTTCTCAAAGGTAATTAGGGATAGGTAATAATTGCTGGCCTGGCCAGTGATGCAAACATCCCATGAATGAATAAAAACAAAAAAATCTTTGGCCTCTGGTCCACTTTTGCACACACTCCCCATATTCCTTGATTTCCTGAAAGACCAATGTATGAATTCCTTCATTGTTGCAGAATCAAAATCCTGGAACTTCCTCCCCAACAGCACTGTGGTTATACCCATAGCACATGGAATTCAGGGGTTCAGGAAGGCAGCTCACCACCACCATCTCAAGGGTAAGCAGGGATGGGTGCAATAAATGCTGGCCTTGCCACTGACACTCACATCCCAAGAATACATTTTGAAAAACTCTCTAAATCTTTTTGCATCAACTTTCCACAGATAGCACAGATGCATGTAATTCTCATTTATCGTGCAGTTCATAGAAAATACAGCATAGAAGGAACTTATTTGACTTATCACAGCTGTATTAATGCTAATTCTTCAACTGCAATTGTACACTCTCCTGCCATTTCCTGTTTCTTCTCTGCACAGCTTGTTTATTTCAAGTCCTCAATGATAGGCATTGAAAATCATGCTTCTTCACATTCTTTGAAGAAAGAACCTGGCTTTCTCTACAGTCACTTGTATTGGTAGAAGTGCAGCAGATTTGCCCACTGATCTTGCCTCTGATAGGGCAAATCTGGTATACTGCTAATGCAAGCAAGCTTAGAGAAAGTCAGGTTATTTTCTTTAAAGAGTATTAAGAAGCATGATTTTTAATTGCCTGCGATCTGGCAAATTTCCCATGGTCAGGTAATTTGCATATACATTGGCAGCCATCTGCTGGACAGCTGCCAATAATTGGATGTAAGCTAGGCTTAAGGTCCATGGCACCTTAAAGCATGATCATATTAAATAGCAGAGCAGGCTTGAGGGGACATATGGTCTACTCCTGATCCTACATCTATCTTCTTGTGTTCTTAAAGGGGAAATGGTAGCAATCACAACATTGGAGAGCCAGACCTGCATGAAAGAGAGCTTCTAATTTAAGTGAAGCACAGATGGATATATTACAGGAAGCTTTGAGGGCAAAATGAGTCTTCATGCTGCTATGAACCAGCATGTTCAGGCATTTAGAGATCCAACCTACAGCTCGTTCCTCCCAGAAGAGTAGCTTTCAGAGATATCAACTGCCTTAAATCAGTTCCAACGCCTGCCCATGTCCTCAGGCACACAAGTTGCACCTTCAAGAAATTCACAATTCAATAAAGGCAAGGAATCGGAGCAAGAGTTATCAGCCAAGTCTATAAAACATACCCCTCACCTCCAAGCAGCAATTCATTCCTTTGCTTCTGATCTATAAAAAAAGTGCTAGCACGTAGGACTGCCTCATAATGAAGGCTTCATGGCAATGTTGGGCTTAGCTAGAATTAACATGCAGGTTCCATTTCCTATGTTCACAAATCTGCTTGCTGAGAGTGTAGAATCCCTTTCTGTTAATATATGAAACAATATCAACTGTGTCATTAATATGATTGCAATCTACAACCTTTTGAACTCTAGGGGAGTCTACCACTCTGAAGAAGCCCAAAGCCCATTCACAGTTAGAGCTTGTTTCCATTCGGATAAAGGCAGTGTCTGCTCCCGATGTTCAAGTACTTTTTCAAGTTCAACTCCATGAACTTATTTAAATTAATGTTCAAGCTTAATATAGCAACTGCAAGATCAAGAGCAACTCCACAACAATGTAATAGGGCACCTCCCATTCCTAAAGAACTGCAGTCATTAAGTTTCATTCGGCCATTTATATTTAGTAAATTACTAATGCACAATTGCTGAGGTTCTTAGAATTCCCTCTTTATTATGCAGTTGACTGAAACCGAGATTGCAATGTCTGTGAGAAGAGATTTTGCACATATATATCAACGTGAATAAGAGCAAGGCTGATGCTGGAAAACAAAAATAAAAAAACAAAGTGTTGGAACTATTCAACAGGTCAGACAGCATCAGAGAAATAGAATTTTAACATGCATGAGCACTTTGAAGTAGGCTTGGGTGGGAGGCTAAATCGGGAAAAATTCCAGCACATTGGGAAGCCAGCTCTAACTTGCCATTTCCAGGTTTATGGAGACAGGAAAAGCAACGGAGCAGCTAACCCCTCCCAGGTGGCCGGTTGATAGTTTTAATTTTTTTAATGAGTCTGGAAGCCCCTGATTTAACCTGCTTTGCAATTTGCAAAAACTGTTCAACCTACAGCGATAATCTTACGCTCCATGTCTTAGTTCATAGTTCTTCTTCATCAATGGACATTTTTAATATCATGACACTTTGGCCTTGTATCCTCCTTCTGCATTTTCTATATTGCAAAAGTGACAACAATTCAAAAGTACTGCATTGTTTGTAAAGAATTTTTGGGATGTCCTGGGTCTTAGCTATGCAGAATTGAGTATTTAATTGTATTCAGGTGGCGGATATTAACTTGGGATATACTTTGATCCTTTTTTTAATCCTTTCATGGGATGTGAGTAGAGAGCACCAATTAGTGGGCTGACAGCTCTGCACCCTCAGCAGCGCCACCCCTAGCGGTGGCCATTATTGAGGCTGCAGCTGTGAGGAGAGGGCACCTGAATGGCTGGTTCTTGAAGTGGGATCTGGGGACGGTAGGGCCAGGCAAGCAGGCAGGCCCCAGAAACCTGTGAGCTGGGGGTGTGGGGGTGGGGGGTTGTTGTGATGCAACGTTGCCGTGGGAGTGGACTTTGTCACCAGGATGTCCCTTCATGCGCCATAGAATTCTCATAAAGTAGGACCGGCACTGGCCCCCCCCCGCCCCGCCACCACCCCGCACCCCCCCCTCCACCCCTCACTTTCATTACAGGAAACGTGCCTGTGGAAGCAGAAAATTTGGTGTGGGTACAACCACAGTGCTATTAGGGAGGTAAAGTTCCAGTGAGGGAAAGTAAAGGAACAGCGATATGGTTCCAAGTCAGGATGGTGTGTGACTTGGAGAGAAACCTTCAGGTGGTGGTGTCCCCATGCATCTGCTTGCCCCTGTCCTTCTAGTGGTAGAGTGTGTCCTTTTGCAATATGCTGCTAAAGGACTTATCAGCCTACTTGTGACAATTTCCGGGTTTAATAATTGCAGCCATGGACTGCTTCATTTTTTGTGAAATTGTGAATGGTGCTGAACACTGTTCGTACATCGGCAAACATCCCCACTTCTTTGTGGGACTGAGCACTCATTGGGCACAATGGTCAGGAAAAGTCAGCCCCATTAATTAGTCAGTTATTTCAATATTTTGTGAATGATGTGGCTCTGTGAAAAGTGGCTACCAATATAATGGGAATCAATGCACCTCAATCAGAATTATTGGGCAGCATTTAATGGAGGTGACAAGGGTCTCGCCCAACAGCTGGAGAGCCAGCAAGAGCCCCGTTTTAATGGAAGATTTGCCATATTAAGTGCCATTCAACCACTTAACTGGATAGAGGCAGGCCTTTCCCAGGATCAAGGACCCCAGGAGTAGAAGTTCCGCCATCAAGAGCGAATGGCCAATTAGAGGCCTGCAGCTCTACTGAATGGCAGCGCCACTGTGGAGTTAGTGAATGCTGCCAGTACAACACCTACCCAAGGCCCAGGACTGTCACTGGATCCCAGGCCACAGGTGAGTGATGGCGGAAGAGAGGATGCATGGGGGATTGTGGGGAAGGGGGCCATTGGCAGCAAGGGCAGGATTCTCAGTGAGCCCCCCCATTCCCAATGTCATAGAAACATAGGAACATAGGAGCAGGAGTAGGCCATTCGGCCCTTCGAGCCTGCTCTGCCATTCATTATCATCATGGCTGATCATCCAACTCAATAGCCTGCTCCCGCTTTCTCCCCATATCCTTTGATCTCTTTCGACCCAAGAGCTATATCTAACTCCTTCTTGTAAACATACAATGTTTTGGTCTTAACTGCTTTCTGTGGTAACGAATTCCACAGGCTCACCACTCTCTGGGTGAAGAAATTTCTCCTCATCTCAGTCCTAAATGGTCTACCCCGTATCCTCAGGCTGTGACCCCTGGTTCTGGACTCCCCCACCATCAGGAACATCCTTCCTGCATCTATCCTGTCTAGTCCTGTTAGAATTTTATAGGTTTCTATGAGATCCCCCCTCATTCTTCTGAACTCCAGCGAATATAATCCTAACTGACTCAATCTCTCCTCGTATGTCAGTCCCGCCATCCCAGGAATCAGTCGGGTAAACCTTCGCTGCACCTCCTCTGTAGCAAGAACATCCTTCCTCAGATAAGGAGACCAAAACTGCACACAATATTCCAGGTGTGGTCTCACCAAGGCTCTGTACAATTGCAGCAAGACATCCCTGTTCCTGCACTCAAATCCTCTGGCTATGAAGGCAAACATACCATTTGCCTTCTTTACCGCCTGCTGCACCTGCATGCTTATGTCGAGACCCTCGATCAGGCATGAATGGAGAAGCCCCTCTTGGAAGTCCAAAAGCAACCCTGCATGGATTTCCTTGTCGTGTCACTGGGTTAACGGTGGGTGAAGCCGATAAGTGGGAATTAATTGGGCCTTCCCGCCACGGATCGGGGTAGAGGAGGAAAGACAGCAGGGTCCCCACCACCCACCTGCCACGGGAAGGGCATTAAGTTCCACTCATTGTGTGTGGAGATCTTTGAGGTCTTTCTGAGGTGGCAATAAAACATTCTCACTGACTTTGGAATGTAAACATTATGCAGGGTTCTGTTGTGACTGAATAAGACACCTCCATTGAGGCATGTGTAGTTTACATCCAATTGATGAGAAAGATGCTTGACTTTTTTTTAACATATTTTTTGCAAGTTAAATGTGCACTTTATTTCCAATTGTATGAGGAAAGCTCATCTTTCTAATTATAGATCCTGTTTCAGATTTCAGCAGCAGCACAAAGCATAGTGGTGGATGTAAAAAAAACCAGAGGGAAAGCAAACTGAAAGGCACGTAGCAGAACAGGAGGAGGTTTTGTGGGGCAGTGGGTAGCGTTCCCTGCCTCTGAGCCAGAAACTCTGGGTTCAAGTCCCACTCCAGAACTTGATGACCAAGGACGGTGTGTTCATAATACGACACATAGGTTAAGTATCAACTTGTAAATCTTTCAACATAGGCCAATGGCAGGTGGTAAGGCAGGAGAGATTCCTGGTCAGTCATGTGATGGAAAGAAATTGGAGCCTATCATCAATATCCATAGTTCCAACCAGATCATGCATTTAAAAATGTAACAAAAACAAAAAATGCTGGAAAAACTCAGCAGGTCTGACAGCATCTGTGGAGAGAAAGACAGAGTTTCAAGTCCGTATGACTCTTCTTCAGAGGTAAATTAAAAATGTATGTTGCCACAGCAACTCAGATTCCTTGAGGGAGGGGGTGCTGATTGGCTCAGTTCACTAAACAATTGGTGTGGATCAGTTTGTTTCCAACAGCATGCGGTTCGATCCCAATTCCAGCTGGGAATGGACTCAGGACCTGCCTGCTTGCCTTACCCGTGGTGGAGTTTGTGGCCCTGTGGGTCAGACCTACTTTCAGGCAGAAAGCTGAAGATGATCACAATAGGGTGACAAAAATTCTTTTAAAAAGCATTCCAGTCCGTCAGCAGCCTGTTTCTTACTGATAACTAAGAAAATAGATAGGTTGATGGAGTGGGCGGTAAAGAGGCAGATGGATTTTAACATAGAGAAGTGTGAGATTATACATTTAGGGAGGTCAAACAGTTACAGGGATTACAAAATAAATGGGAATATACTAAGAGAGGTAGATGAAGTGAGAGATCTTGGCGTACAAGTACACAGGTCCCTGAAGGCAGCAGTTCAAGTTGACAAGGTTGTAAAGAAGGCATATGGAATGCCCTCCTTCATTGGCAGAGGAATAGAATATAAAAGTAAGGATATAATGTTGGAATTATATAAAACACCGGTGAGGCCACAACTGGAGCGTTGTGTGCAGTTCTGGTCACCACATTACAGGAAGGACGTAATAGCTCTGGAGAGAGCGCAGAGGAGGTTTACAAGAATGTTGCCAGGCTTAGAAAAGTGTAGCTACGAGGAGAGATGGGATAGGTTGGGGTTATTTTCCTTAGAACAAAGAAGGCTGCGAGGTGACTTGATTGAGGTGTACAAAATTATGAGGGGAATAGATAGAGTGGACAGGATAAAATTGTTTCCCTTGGTGGAGAATTCTAGAACCAGGGGACATAGATTCAAGATAAGTAGCAGAAGGTGTAGGGGGGACATGAGGAAGAACTTTTTTACGCAGAGGGTAGTGGGTGTCTGGAATTCGCTGCCCAGGTTGGTGGTAGAGACAGAAACTTTAAACTCTTTTAAAAAGTACCTGGATCTGCATCTAAAGTGCTGTAAGCTGCAGGGCTATGGGCCGGATGCAGGAAGGTGGGATTATGACAGTTGTTTAAAGTTTCCCTCTGGGATTTTTAAATAACTCCGCTTTACCAATTGCATCGGTCATAACACCTCTCATTCTCTATCCTTTTACGAGCGGAACAGTTTCTCCCTATCTACTCTATCCAGCCCCCTCATGATTTTGAACACCTCAATCAAATCTCCTCTTAGCCTATCAGTCCCAACCTCTCCAATCTCTCTTCATAACTGAAGTTTCCCATCCCTGGATCCATTCTTGTAAACCTTTTCTGCACTCTCTCCGATGCATTCACATCCTTCCCATAGTGTGGCACCCAGAACTGTACACAATACTTCAGCTAAGGTCTAAATGGTGAATTACATAAATTCAATGTAACTTCCCTGCTCTTGTACAATTTTCCCCCATTAATAAATCCCAGGATACTGCATGCTTTATTAACTACACTCTCCATCTGTCCTGCTACCTTCAATAATCTATGCACATATACACTGAGGTCCCTCTGCTCCTGCACCCCCTCAAGAACTGTACACCTTATTTTATATTCTCTTTCCATGTTCTTCCTACCAATATGCACCACCTCACATTTCTCCCCATTGAACTTCATCTGGCACCCTTCATCTGCCACCTATTTGACCACTCCATCAACTTTTGAAGTTCTGCACTGTCCTCCTCACAGTTTACAATGCTTCCGAGTTTCGTATCATCCGCGAACTTTGAAATTGTCCCTTGCAAACCAAGATGTAGATCATTAACATATATCAGGAAAAGCAAAGGTCCCAATACTGATCCCTGGGGAACTCCACTACAAACCTTCCTCCAGCACAAAATATATCCATTGACCATTACCCTCTGTTTCCTATTACTCAGCCAATTTTGTATCCACGTTGCTACTGTCCCTTTTATTCCATTAGCAATAACTTATCTCACAAGCCTGTTGTGTGGCACTGTACTGAATGCCTTCTGAAGTCCATGTACACCACATCAACAGCATTGCCTTCATCAACCCTTATACTTCTTCAGAAAACTCCAACAAGTTAGTTAAATACAATTTTCCCTTTAGAAATCCATGCTGGCTGACACAATTGGTAGATCTCTTGCCTCTGAGTCACATGGTCGTGATTCAAGTCCCAATCCAGAGACTTGAGCAAAAGAATCTAAGTAGACACTCAGTGAAGTACTGAGGGTGTACCGCCCTGTTAGAGGTGCCATCTTTCAGTTGACATGTCCCCATCTGCCCTCTCAGGTGGATGTAAAAGATCTTATTACACTATTTCACAGAAGAGCAGGGAAGGTATTTCTTTTGTCCTAGCAAACATTTAATCCTCAATTAAGATCACAAAACAGATTATCTGGTTATTTTTACATCACTGTGAGTGTTTGCTGCGTACAATTTAGCTATCACACTTCTCACATTGTAACAGTGGCTACACTTCACAAGTCCTTCAGAGGCTGCAAAGTATGTTAGGACATCCAGTGATTGTGAAAGGTGCAATATAATTGCAAATCTCTCTCTGAAAATGTTTTACCTTCTCACCCGTTTCCAACACTCCTGTCCTTGTGAGTGAAAATTCCCTCCCTTGTCTCCGGGGGCACACTCAGAAATGTGGAGGTGATATTTGCTGGCACTGTGTTTACTTTAAAGCAGTGGCACCAAAGTCTGCAGGCACTTTTGGATGCATCAATGCACCATGAAGTGAAAATTCTAAAGCAAGGTTCGACAACTTTTCAAAGCTTAACAGTCAGTAAAAGAAAACTGAACTCCGCTAAGTGTTTGGATTCTTCTGCTTCAGCTCACCATCAATTTAAGCACTTGTACAGTATCCAATGGGATTCCATTTCATATGTCTTCATTTTTGCTCACTTTCTGTTCCATGGGGAATTCACTTTTGCATCATATCAAAACAGCAAGTAACAGTTCTTTTTTAAAAATTTATTTTAAAAGCATATTTCATAGAAGATTTCACTTCAGCCTTATCTCTTCAAAAGGAATTCAATAAAACAGCATGTGACATCTCAGAAAGTCCGTGATACCGTGCCTGCATCACCAGCAACAGATAATATTTTTTAAAGGTAAAATCATTGTGATTTTGACACATGCCAAGATCTCCAGGTTTTGCACAGCATTTTGCTTGCCTCAGTTCTCTTCATGCCGCTCCTCTGTCAGTCCTCCTTCCCAGTAATCACACTGCCCACTGCTCCCTACGCTTTAGAAAATCCTAGGCAGGTTTTAAAGTCCTAGGGCAGAATTTTCTGCCTGTCGGGTGGGCGGGCTTGACCCAATCTCCAGTGGGCGGGGAACTGATCCCTGCCGGAGAAGCGGGCCGCACCGCCATTTTACACGGGCAGGCCAATTAAGGCCCGCCGAGCATGGCATCCAGCGGGAAGCGCTGCGCACTTCCTGTGCAGACAGGGGGGGGGGGATTCCCCAAAAGCGAGAGTGCGCTCTTTCGCGCATGTGCACGAAAGAGGGCACATCTCCCTGAGGCTAAGTGCTGCCTCAGGGAGATCGCTTACAATTTTAAAAAGATTAAAAATAGAAGAAAAAAAATTCCCTAACATGTCTCCCTCATGTGACAATGTCACATGAGATGGGACATGTTCATAAATTACAGTAAAACTTTATTAAACTTTTTAGAACCTTGCATGAAACCTCATCCCACCGGTGGATGAGGTTTCATGTTTTTTCTATTTACCGCTGGGGCTCCTGGCCCGACCGCCAACCTTAAGGTTGGTCGGGCAGGTTCTTTAATTGGTTAATTGATCCTGTCAATGGTCTCAATTGGCCATTGACAGGTCGGCGGGCCCGCAGCTGATTTTGCTGTGCCCCCACCTTCCTGAAAATTTTAATGGGGCGGGATGACATCAGGGGTTCCACCCATCATCCTGCGTCATTTTACGCGTCGGCGAGCGGGCCCCGCCCCCTGCTCGCCGACGGCAAAATTCTGCCCCTAGTCTCACACTAGTACTGCTTGTAAGGTAATAGAATCAGTTCCAGTAGTACTAATTCAATGTGTCTTCTACAAAAAGGACTGCTATGGTCCTCAATCAGATAACAGACAACAGCAACAACTTGTATTTTTATAGTACCTTCAACATAATAAAACATCCCAAGGTGCTACACAGGAGCATTATCAAACAAAATATGACACCAAACCTAATAAGTAAACATTAAAGAAGTTGACCTAAAGCTTGGCCAAAGTGATAACTTTTAACAAGTGTCTTAAAGGAGGAAAGAGAGGCAGAAAGGTTTAGGAAGGGAATTCCGCAGTTTAGACCTTGGCAGCTGAAGACATGGCTACCATTGGCGGAGCAATTAAAATCAGGGAGCCATGCAGCTGTCAATCCAAAGGTCAAAGAGCAACCGTACACATAAAAATAACAGTAAGCATATAATTGTGCAAAGACTGGAGGCAGGTCAGAAGATTGGACAGAATATAAGGAAAAGCAAAGAATGACTAAAAAACTAAAAGGACAGAAAAATTACAGCATGAGAGCAAGCTAGCCAGAAATATAAAAACAAATATTAATGGTTCTTATACATATTTTAAAAAGAAAAGAGTTAACAAAGTGAGCATTGGTACTATAGAAAGTGAGTCTGGAGAATTGAGAGTGGAAAACAAGGATATGGCAGATGAATTGAACAGGTATTTTGCATCAGTTTTCACTTTGGAGGATACAAGTAACACACCAGAAGCAGCTATAAACTGGGAAATGGAAGTGAGGAAGGAAGTCATGAAAATTACAGTCACCAGAGAAGTGGTACCGAGTAAATTGTTGGAGCTGCGGGCTGACAAGAGCCAGGATCCTGATGGACTTCATCCTAAGGTCTTAAAGGAAGAGTCTAGTGAGAAAGTTTATGCATTGGTTTTAATTTTCCAAAACTCCCTAGATTCGCGGAAGGTCCCATTAGATTGAAAGATAACAAATGTAACTGCATTACTCAAAACGGGAGGGAGACAGAAACTGGGAAACTACAGGGCAATTAGCTTAACATCTGTCGTATGGAAATTGTTAGAAGCTATTATTAAAGAAGTTATAGCAGGACACTCGGATAAGCTCAAGGTCATCTGGCAGAGTCAATATGGTTTTGTGAAAGGGAAATTGTGTTTCACCAACTTATTGGGGTTCTTTGAGGAAGTAACATGTGCTGTGGATTAAGGGGAACCGGTGGATGTCCTGCACTTAGATTTCCAGAAGGTATTTGATAAAGATGAAGTGCCACATCAAAGATTATTGCAGAAAATAAAAGCTCATGGTATTGGAAGTAGCATATCGGCATGGATAGAAGATGGCTGGCTAACAGGAAGCATAGAGTAGGCATAAACGGGTCTTTTTTCACGTTGGCAAGATGTAACGAGTGGTGTGCAACATGGATCAGTACTGGGGCCTCAATTATTTACAATTTATATATATGACTTGGACAAAGGGATTGAAGGAATGGTTGCCAAATTTGCTGATCACACAGAGATAGGTAGGAAAGTAAGTTGTGAAGAGGACGTAAGGAGGCTACAAAAAGATATAGATAGGTTAAGCAAGTGGGCAAAGATCTGGCAAATGGAGTATAATGTGGGAAAATGTGAAATTGTCCATTTTGGCAGGAAAAATAAAATAGAAGCATATTATCTAAATGGTGAGAGATTGCAGAGCTCGGAGGTGCAGAGGGATCTGGGTGTCCTAGTGCATGAATCACAAAAAGTTAGTATGAAGGTACAGCAAGTAATTAAGAAAGTTAATAGAATGTTAACATTTATTGCGAGGGGGATTGAATACAAAAGTAGGGAGGTAATGCTTCAGTTGTACAGGGCACGAGTAAGACCACATTTGGAGTACTGTATACAGTATTGGTCACCTTATTTAAGGAAGGATGTAAATGTGTTGGAAGCTGTTCGGGGGGAGTTTACCAAACTAATAACTGGAATGGGTGGGTTGTCTTACGAGGAAAGGGTGGACAGACTAGGCTTGTATCCACTGGCATTTAGAAGAGTAAGAGGCGATTTGATTGAAACATATAAGATCCTGATGGGTCTTGACAGGGTGGATGTGGAAAGGATGTTTCCTCTTGTGGAAGAATCTAGAACTAGGGGTCACTGTTTAAAGTAAGGGGTCACCCATTTAAAACAGAGATGAGGTAAAATTATTTCACTCAGAGGGTCATGAGTCTTTGGAACTCTCTTGCTGAAAAGGTGGTGGAAGCAGAGTCTTTGAATATTTTTAAGGCAGAGGTAGATAGATTCTTGGTAAGCAAGGGGGTAATAGGTTATCAGGAGTAGGCAGGATACAGATTTCAGGTTACTATCAGATCAGCCATGATCATATTAAACGACAGAGCAAGCTCGAGGGGCTGTAAGTTCTACTCCTGCTCCTTCTTATTCATATTCGTATACACAGTAGAAGAGCCACCTATGCTCACAAACCACGTTTTGGTCACTGCATGAAGTACTTGCTCGTGAAGCCCTGTGACTCGTTCACATTGCTGATTCTTTCTTTGCTGGAACTGTAACCTGGCACAGTTGCTCAACAAAGCAAAGCAAACATGAGGTGAACCCTGCCAAGACAGAACATTGCAGATTCACTGCCACTTATCAACTGCAGATCAACAAAAATCACAACATTTATTTTGAATCCTACTTAAATACATTTTTGCAACTGTAGTGGGGAAAATGGTAAAACTTTTTTAGCATAAAATTGATTGTCACGACAGACAGCAAATTAGAAGGAAGGAAAATAGCTGGTGAAGTGACATGTGAAGTATGAGGGCAGATACTGGAAATAGACAAAGACACAATTTACAATTATGGGTCAATTACACCTAAATGCTTATTTATGCCAAGACCCACTGCTGTTATCAGGTCTCATCACTTTAATTTGTCTGGGTTATTAATGGAGCTGTCCTGTCTGCACTAATGGATATAACTGATAAGTGAGCATAAATAGATAACTGTGGTTGTTCTCAAACTTAGATTATATAGTTTGTGAATGTGACTGCATGCTCAGTATGTAACATAACTTGTCACACACAAAGGTCCAGAAGTTCAGGGACACCTATTTTTGGACATGTTAAGGTCTCCAAGATACGATCCCTGGATGGATGGGGAGGGCCTAGGAGCCTTGGAGGCTTTGACTTTGACATGAAGCCAGTGCGACAGAAGGACACTGCCAGCAGAGAACCTCGGATAAACGAGCCGCTGCTTGTAAGTGGAGTGGAGAGGGGAGATGGCCCTTGAAGGACAGCTCGTGGGCCTCAGTTGGGGGAATTGGGCCCCAGGGAAGAGATTACGCACCTCAATGGAGTTGATAGGGAGGTGGATCTGGGGTCTGTGGAGGCGGGTGGGGCTGAGGGGGCTGGTGGGGAACAGGAGCAACAGAATTAATCCTTTTAACGTGAAGTGTAGAAGAGCAGCGAACCCGGCTTCATATAGGTAAATTACTTAACTACTTGACTGATTTCCCCGAGCACAGTCTGCAATGACGCTGGCTGCTTTAGGGTAAACCAGCGTTGCAGCAGGCACCTCAGGCAAGGGTCAAGCCACTTATCTGCAGATGCAAATGACCTTTAGCTTGCTTCAGGCATGGGTAAAGAAAACCTCTGTTCCTAATGAATATGGCAGGCAGCACACCTCTAGCCACATTTGTTTGCCTGCTTCCCGCCACTTGGGGCAATAAATGGCCATGCAGCAGCCAAAAAGAAATGCTTCTATATCTGCTAGCAATAACAGCATTTGGCCAGAATGTAAATGGATAAGCCTACAGGGGAATGCAGGCAACAGGAAAAGGAATAATGTTCTTGCTAATCTGTGGGGACTCGCTGTCAAATAGCTGAATGCATCTAAATCGTCAAAAAAAACATGCATTTATATAGTGCCTTTCACGATCACTGAATATCTCAAAGTGCTTCATAACCAATTGTAAGGGACATATCTTTTTATTTCTGTTGAGCAGTTGTAAAGAACGTGTATTTTTGTTTCCGTTGGACAGTAGATTAAAATTACAATGGTTACAGTTTGAAAGACATGTCTACTGGAACAGTGTGAGGGATATATACAATGTTGCTGTCCTGGAACAGAGTGGGCCATGAAAGATAGGGTGGTGCCGAGGAGTCCGGTCTAATGGAGACCTGCTTGGCAACAATGTTTTAAGTGGCTCCTGACCGGGTGGCCAGGTTTTGTGTGAGAGCAGTGCAGCAGAATAGCTCCTAGACTGAAAGGAAAAAGACCTAAAACCTCTCCCTCCTGTGTGTGTAAGATTCCAGTAATTCTACAATACTAGCTAGCTGGCTTTTTCTCCTCACATCTCTATAACCTGCTCTCTCACTGAAAATCCCCTGTCAAGAGGCAAAAGGGAAAATCACTGTTAGAGACATTGAAAGGCAAGTGCTCAACCAGTGAACTAAAAACTGAAAGTGCTGGAAGACCATCTCATGTCTTCAACAAAGAGCTGAAAGGAATTTGGAATACATCAATCAAAATCAACCCTTGAGATCCTGTACTCTGGAATTGGTACTATTTTATCCCACCCTTAAAATCCATGTTTTTGTGTGTCTTATGTGTCTTCTATGTGCATATCGGGGTTTAAAAAGGGGTAGAGTTTAGGTTATAAGACCTAAGACCATAAGACATAGGAACAGAAATTAGGCCATTCGGCCCATCGAGTCTGCTCCGCCAGTCAATCATGGCTGATAAGTTTCTCAACCCCATTCTCCCACCTTCTCCCCGTAACCTTTGATCCCCTTACCAATCAAGAACCTATCTATCTCAGTCTTAAATACACTCAATGAGCTGGCCTCCACAGCCTTCTGTGGCAATGAATTCCATATATTCACCACTCTCTGGCTAAAGACGTTTCTCCTCATCTCTGTTCTAAAAGGTCTTCCCTTTACTCTGAGGCTGTGCCCTCGGGTCCTAGTCTCTCCTACTAATGGAAACATCTTCCCCACGTCCACTCTATCCAGGCCTTTCAGTATTCTGTAAGTTTCAATCAGATCCCCCCCTCATCCTTCTAAACTCCACCGAGTATAGACCCAGAGTCCTCAAACTAGTCCTCAAACTATAGAGTTAGAAACTAGCAGTTCAAATTATTTTCTTTTGTCACTGGTTAAAGACGATTTGTTCAATAAACAAGTATTTATTTATTAAGGTTACAAACCTGGTGCTCGTATTCTGTTAACCTAAATTAAACAATTAGGTGGGTTGATCAAACTTCTTCACATCTGTCACGGCTCGGGGAGCAGAGGGCTTGATATTACAGCGCACTATCCACAGTGAGTCGTGACAAAGTTTGGGGGCTCGGGTCCGGGATATTTTGGAACAAAAGACAATTGCGATTTGGGTGTAGATTTAGTAAGTAAACAAAGCTAAAAGGAAACACCAGGTTTGTACTATCAAAAATAAAATGGCACTGGAAACTGCTAAAGTTTTCCTGCAAGTGGAAGAGATGTCCCTGATGATTTTACAAGGGATCCCAAAAGCCAGATTAATCGAATTGGCAAATAAATTAAAAATACGATTGCCTGCCAAAGCTGGGAAGGCAGGGGTAATCGAAGATATAGCACAGAATTTAAAACTGGAAGGAATACCTGAGAGACCGAGTTCTCCGAGGGGTGGTTCATTGGAATGGGCTCAAATTCAATTGCAAATAAAAAAAATTGGAACTAGAGGCAGCAGAAAAAGAAAGGGCAGAGAAAGAAAAAGGAAAGAGCGAGAGCATTTCAAAGGGAGTTAGAAATGGGGAGGTTAAACAGGCAGGAAAGAGAAAAACAGAGAGAATTCCAGCTTAGAATGCTGGCAGTTAAAACAAAGACACCAGTAGGTGAGGCAGGGCTTATTTCCAGATCAGAACACAGTGGGAAGATGTTTAAATTTGTACAAGCTCTTCCAAGGTTTGAGGAAAGGGATGTTGAAGCATTCTTTATTTCATTTGAGAAGATAGTCAAACAGATGAACTGGCCAAAGGAAAACTGGACATTGCCCATGCAGAGCAAATTGACAGGTAGAGCACAGAAAAATTATGCTTCACTGTCAGAGGAGGTTTCTAGGGATTATGATGTAGTGAAAAAGGCTATTTTGAGTTGTTCCCTGAAGCATACAGACAAAAGTTTCAAAATTTAAGGAAACAGTCTGGGCAAACTTACATTGAATTTGAAAGGATTAAGCAAAGTAGTTTTGACAGGTGGAAATGAGCATTAGGAGTTGAAATTACCTACGAAGTTCTCAGAGAGACCATTCTCTTGGAAGAATTTGAAAACTTCTACCTTCTGTAATAAGAACCTATGTAGAAGACCAAAAGGTTGCAACTGCTAGACAGGCAGCAGTAATGGCTGACAATTATGAACTGATCCATAAAACTAAACCTTTTTCCTATCATCCTCATAAATTTGAAAAGGATAGAAAGCGGGAGAGTGAAAGGAAAGCAAGTGTCCAGGGTAAAGAATGGATAGCTGGGAATACCTTGAGATCTCCTCTCCATATCAGGAAGGAAGATACTGAGGGTGGAGGTGAAACTCGAAGGCCTAAGTGTTTCCATTATAATGAAGCAGGACACATTCATTCTAAATGCTGGAAGTTGCAAGGGAAACCCATTGGACATACTGGAGTTCGTAAGAGTGAATCCAAAAAGGGAACTCAAAAAGAAAATGTCATAGATCAAATTGTAGCTTTAACTACAAATAAGGGACTAGAGGTAAACACTGCTGTGAACGCAAGTGAAGTGAATAAGGTAGATGAGAGATATAAAGGGTGTTTTGCCTAAAAGAAAGATAACCCCTTTTTCATCAAATAATGCCGCTAAACCCCTAACTATATTAAGGGACACAGGAGTTACTCAAACTCTTTTGCTGGAGAAGGACCTAGTTTTCCCTCCAGAGAGTTCAATGAAAACTAAAGTATTGGTAAACGGAATACGTGGAAACTACATCCCAGTTCCATTGCACAAAGTGCAGTTGGAATGTGATTTGTTATTTGGATTGGCGGTTGTAGGAGTGGTTAAGAAATTACCCATGGATGGAGTTGATTTACTGCTGGGGAATGATTCGGTAGGAGTGAAGGTTATAGCTTCACCCATAATTATGGAAAGTCCGAGAGAAACTGAAGAGACAGGACAGTTACAAGAACAAGTTCCTGGTATTTTTCCATCGTATGTAGCTAAACAAAGCCCATCACCAGAGGTCAAAGTCATACCATGAGCAGATGTTAGAGTAGCCAAAACTTTTTTTAAGGATGAGGATAATTCAAAGGAAGTGTTTTGCATGTCTACATTAATTGAGGCTCAGAAAACAGGTCCAAAGTTAAACAAGTTAGCACAGTCAGCTCACATGGAAGCTGAGGCAGAAGGAGTTCCGGAGTGCTATTACATTAAAAACAGAGTTCTGATGATGAAGTGGAGACACCCTCACAGACCTGTGGATAAGAAATGGACGGTTGTTCATCAGGTAGTGGCACTGCCCAAATATAGTAAGGAGATATTGTGAGTAACACGTGAAATTCCTATGGCGGGACATGTAGGAATATGGAAAACCCAAGCATCGATAAACAGGCAATTTACCTGGCCAAGACTTCATAAGGACATAGTGCAATTTTCTAAAATGTGTCATATATGTCAGGTAGTAGGTAAACTTCAACATGCAATCAAACCTAAACAGAATTACCTGGAAAAACTCAGCAGGTCTGGCAGCATCGGTGGAGAAGAAATCAGTTAACGTTTCGAGTCTTCATGACCCTTCGGCAGAACTGAGTATAGTTAGGAGAAAGGTGAAATATAAGCTGGTCTAAGGTGGGGGGGACGGGGGGAGAGAGAAGTAGAGGGTGGGATGATTGTGGAGATAAGCAAGCAGTGATAGGAGCAGATAATCAAAAGATGTCACAGACAAAAGGATCAAAGAGGTGTTGAAGGTGGTGATATTATCTAAGAAAAGTGCTAATTAAGAATGGAAGGCAGGATACTCAAGGTACAGCTCTAGTGGGGGTGGGGTGGAAAGACTAACAAAGTTTTAGTTTTAGATTTAAAAATAATGGAAATAGGTGGGGAAAGAAGAATCTATATAAATTATTGAAAAAAAAGGGAGGGGGGAGAAACGGGGTGGGGATGGGGGGAGGGGGAGTTTAAGATCTAAAGTTGTTGAATTCAATATTCAGCCCGGAAGGCTGTAAAGTGCATAGTCGGAAGATGAGGTGCTGTTCCTCCAGTTTGCGTTGGGCTTCACTGGAACAATGCAGCAAGCCAAGGACAGACATGTGGGCAAGAGAACAGGGTGGAGTGTTAAAATGGCAAGCGACAGGGAGGTTTGGGTCTTTCTTGCGGACAGACCGCAGGTGTTCTGCAAAGCGGTCGCCCAGTTTGCGTTTGGTCTCTCCAATGTAGAGGAGACCGCATTGGGAGCAACGAATGCAGTAGACTAAGTTAGGGGAAATGCAAGTGAAATGTTGCTTCCCTTGAAAGGAGTGTTTGGGCCCTTGGACGGTGAGGAGAGAGGAAGTGAAGGGACAGGTGTTGCATCTTCTGCATGGGCATGGGGAGGTGCCATAGGTGGGGGTTGAGGAGTAGGGGGTGATGGAGGAGTGGACCAGGGTGTCCCGGAGGGAACGATCCCTACGGAATGCCGCCAGGGGGGGTGAAAGGAAGATGTGTTTGGTGGTGGCATCATGCTGGAGTTGGCGGAAATGGCGGAGGATGATCCTTTGAATGCGGAGGCTGGTGGGGTGATAAGTGAGGACAAGGGGGACCCTATCATGTTTCTGGGAAGGAGGAGAAGGCGTGAGGGCGGATGCACGGGATATGGGACGGACACGGTTGAGGGCCCTGTCAACGACCGTGGGTGGAAAACTCGGTTAAGGAAGAAGGAGGACATGTCAGAGGAGCTGTTTTTGAAGGTAGCGTCATCAGAACAGATGCGACGGAGGCGAAGGAACTGAGAGAATGGGATGGAGTCCTTCCAGGAAGCGGGGTGTGAGGAGCTGTAGTCGAGGTAGCTGTGGGAGTCCGTAGGCTTGTAATGGATATTGGTGGACAGTCTATCATCAGAAATTGAGACAGAGAGGTCAAGGAAGGGAAGAGAAGTGTCAGAGATGGACCATGTGAAAATGATGGAGGGATGGAGATTGGAAGCAAAATTAATAAATTTTTCCAGGTCCCGACGAGAGCATGAAGCAGCACCGAAGTAATCATCGATGTATCGGAGAAAGAGTTGTGGGAGGGGGCCGGAGTAGGACTGGAACAAGGAATGTTCCACATACCACATAAAGAGACAGGCATAGCTGGGGCCCATTCGGGTACCCATAGCCACACCTTTTATTTGGAGGAAGTGAGAGGAGTTAAAGGAGAAATTGTTCAGTGTGAGAACAAGTTCAGCCAGACGGAGGAGAGTAGTGGTGGATGGGGATTGTTCGGGCCTCTGTTCAAGGAAGAAGCTAAGGGCCCTCAGACCATCCCGCCCTCACGCCTTCTCCTCCTTCCCAGAAACATGATAGGGTCCCCCTTGTCCTCACTTATCACCCCACCAGCCTCCGCATTCAAAGGATCATCCTCCGCCATTTCCGCCAACTCCAGCATGATGCCACCACCAAACACATCTTCCCTTCACCCCCCCCCTGGCGGCATTCCGTAGGGATCGTTCCCTCCGGGACACCCTGGTCCATTCCTCCATCACCCCCTACTCCTCAACCCCCACCTATGGCACCTCCCCATGCCCACGCAGAAGATGCAATACCTGCCCCTTCACTTCCTCTCTCCTCACCGTCCAAGGGCCCAAACACTCAGAGCCATGATGAAGACCTATTGTTATGAATACCCAAAGGATTGGGACAAAGGATTAGATTTCTTACTATTTGCTAACAGAGATTCTCCAAATTCCTAGACAGGAAGGAACCTTCTCCCTTGATGGAGGGATCAATAACCAGGGGGCATAGATTTAAAGTAAGGGGCAGGAGGTTTAGAGGGGCTGTAAGGGGAATTTTTTCGCCCAGAGAGTGGTGGCAATCTGGAACTCACTGCCTGAGGCAGAAACCCTCATAACATTTAAGAAGTATTTGGATGTGCACTTGTGATGCCATGGCATACAAGGCTATGGGCCTAGTGCTGGAAAATGGGATTAGAATAGTTAGGTACTTGTTTGACCGGTGCAGACGCGATGGGCCGAAGGGCCTTTTCCTGTGCTGTAGACCTCTATGGTTGTATAAATGAATCTACTGGATTTAATCCATTTGAATTGATCTATGGTCTTAAATAAGAGGGTCCATTAAAAGTGATTAAGGAAAAGTTCCTAAAGCAAAAAGACAAATCCTCCATGTTGGATTACATGTACATATTTCTAGAAAGACTCACAGGCACATGTAAAGTAGCACGAGAAATCATGAGATTTTGTGGATTGTGTGGGTTTTATCGGAAGTTTGTGCCTAACTTCAGCACAATAGCTGTACCTCTCACCAATCTGTTAAGCAGAATGCCAAGCAGCCTTTGAAAAGTTGAAGGCAATCTTAATAAATGAACCAGTGTTGGCCACCCCTGACTTTACCAAACCTTTTAAAATGGCAACTGATGCTAGTGACTTGGGGGTAGGTGCAGTCCTATTACAAGAGGATAAATTGGGGATAGAGAAGCCAGTGGGGTTTGTGTATAGGAGTTTAAGAAGGGGTAAAGTTTAAGATATTGAGTTAGAAATTAGCAGTTCATATTTCTTGCTTTTGCCACTGGTTAAAGACAATTTGTTCAATAAAAAGTTATTTACTTATTAAGTTTACAAACCTGGTGCTCGTATTCTGTTAACCTAAATTAAACAATTAGGTGGGTTGATCAAACTTTTGCACATTTGTCGTGGCTTGGGGAGCAGTGGGCTTGATACTGCAGCGCATTATCCCCAGTGAGTCATGACACAATGAAGTATTTTTGAAGTGCAGTCAATGTTGTAAGAAATGCAACAGCTTACTTGTGCACAATAAGCTTTAACAAACAACAAAGTGGTCATGACCAGATCATCTGTTTTTGTCATGTTGGTTGAGGGATAAATATTGACCTGGGCATCCAGGATAACTCCCCTGCTCTTCCTCAAAAAAGTGCCATGGAATGTATCCAACTGATAGGGCAGACAGAGCCTCAGTTTAACATCTCATCCGAAAGACTGCAGCTTGGCACCAGGGCCAGGGAGAGAAATCATGGGCCATGGGCTGCTAAGCGGGGAGAGGAATGTCCAGCTGTGACTGGGAGAGGAAAGTGTACCAGGGCATTGGGGGAGGGGCGGGACAGGACGATGGGACGGGACGGTGGTGGGGGAAAACGGGAGTGAGGTTGAGGTTGGGAGGGGGTGGGGTGAAGATGTCAGAGGGTGGGGTTGGGGGGCGGTGAGAAGGTATCAAGGGAAGATGAGGTTGGGAGGGGGGAGGAGGGAGTAAAGTGGGAAGGAAGGTGTAAGGGAGGGAGTGCGGAGGGGGAAGGAGCTCGGAGGAGGGAAGGAGTTCGGAGATGCCTGGAGCAATCCTGATCTGAAAACATGGAGTAGGCTGCGCTCTGATGCGCTTTAAATATGGCGCCCGGAGTGAGGAAGCACTCAGGTCATGGCGTGGCGGGCAAATCCAAGCCTACCCACCAGCGATCCGGTGCATTTGCTGTGAATGCATTACTAATGAAGCAGGATGCACCAGGAAAGGGGTAATATGGCGCGAAAACCGGCCATTGTCGCTGGTGGATAAAACGTCTTTTTTCCTGCCCACAACAACACTTAGTGCAAATCTGGGATAATTCCGCCCAAGGTTGCAGTACGATATACTTTACAACCACGGCTTTGTCAGACAATACACTTGGTTATTCATAATATGCAACCAGGACCACCTCTTTAAACCTGGTCCTATGCAATATCCTGACAGCAACACCCAAAAGACTTGAACCTCACAAATACTTCAGACAACAGTCCCAGGTACATTTTATTGGCACATGACTCCTGGTTTCACTTCCCAGTTTAAAGGTGGCAAAATCTTCCAGTAAATTAGCACCAACCACCCGACCTGCAATAATGTGCTATTCCTATTCAGACAAGTGGGTTTTGTTAACACAAAAATTACACTTTCCATTGAGTGATAAATATTTTCTCATTTTAAATTGAAACTAATCACACTTACAAATGCCCAGCATGGAGCATATAATAGGAGAGCAAAGTACTGCAGGTGCTGGAAATCTGAAATACAAGCAGGAAATGCTGGAAGTACTCAGCAGGCAGTACCTGTGGAGAGAGAAACAGAATCAATCACTGGGATTTTTCAGCCCCGGCGCGGTGGGTTCTGCCGCAGCGGATGTGGTGAGCCATTCAAAATTCCATTCACTTCGGCAGGAATGGACGCTCTCATCAGTAGGAAAATTCCGCCCAATATTTCAGGGTCCACGATCTGCACTTGTTCTGATGAAGGGTCACTGATCTCTGTTTCTCTCTGCACAGATGCTATCAGACATGCTGAGCATTCCTAACACTTCCTGTTTCTACTGGAGCAAAAAAAAACACTCCTGTTGCCAGCCCTCAAAAAAAGCAATCTGAGGTCTTTGTGAGCTGCTCATTCCCCTTCAGCCAGAAACCCAGCGGCAGCTGCCTGAGATCTTTCTTCGCATGGCATTAAACATGAATTTAGAAAAGAAGTTAAGGCATAAAGAAAACATGACCAACTTGCAGAGCAAAAAATTCAATGGCAAAGCAATAAATTGATCGTTAAAAAAATATAATTAATATCCATTAACAAGTGCCAAGCAGCTGAACTAACTATTAAAAAATGTTTGCCTTTTTGCTTAAGGAGTAGAAATAGAGCCTCAAGTCCTGGTCATCGGGGAAGGGGAGGGGACCGGGGCCGAGCTAAAGAATTCAGTTTAACTAACATCGACTTTGAGTTCGCCTGTGATGGCGCACACTCTGAGCTGGCCTCGGCGGAGTTCATATGAAAATGGGGGTCAGACATGGGTTACCTTTCAGCCTGGTGTATGCCTAGGTTTTTAGGGAGGAGGGTATATGTGTGTGTGTGTGTGTGTGTGTGTGTGTGTCTGCTCACTCTCACACACACTTGCTCACTCTCACACACACTCGCTCATTCTCACAAACACTCACTGAATAGCAGCTGTGATTTCCCTCCCATGTCTTTGTGATGAGCCCAAACTGTCAGCTGGAATTGCGCCCTGTAGAGATGGTGGCCAAATCAGTAGGGAGGGGGTGAGGGGGGAGGGCTCACCTCCCAACCTCTTCTCTAAGTCCTGAAGTCCTCTTCCAGTCTAGTTCCTCAACAATGGTGTCTGTGTGGCCCAGGGCCCTTCCCCTCCCAACCTCTTAACGTCCTGAACTTCACCCTCAGTCTAGTCCCTCAGTGATAGTGTCTGTGCCTGAGGCCCATTCCCCTCCTGACCTGGGCCACAGGCACATTCATTGACAGCATTGAGCAACTGGACTGGGGCAGAACCTCAGGAATCAGAGAAGATGGCTGGAAGGAATTCCTTCACAGGAAAGGTAAAGTAAATGTGGAGGCATTTACCTCGCGCTCGAGCAACTTCCAGGGTCCAACCAGGGAAGAGAGCAGCACGTGTCCAAAAACATCCAAACAGAAGTCCACGAGGAGGTAGGCAAGAAAAGGCAGAATTGGGGAATCTGGCACGCCCTACTGGGCCAATGGCTGCTGCTATTCGGAACGACAGCAAACAATGGCTGAATGGGAAGGTGGTGACAACAGATTTTTATTGAATTTAAATTCCACCATCTGCCTTGGTGGGATTCGAACCCAGGTCCCCAGAGTTTTACCCTGAGTCTTTGGATTACCAGCCCAGTGACAATACCACTATGCCAAACTAATCTCCATTAAGGCAACAACAACCCATAGACTTAACCAGGCACCAGGCAAAGCATTTTCACCTTACAAAATCAAAATTAGGTTCTTTTCACTGTGGAGCCAGTTGGAGGCTTGCAGCTGCCTTTTGATCTTATATTGATGTTGGTGAGACCACATCCGGAGTACTGTGTACAGTTTTGGTTTCCTTACTTAAGAATGGATATAATTGTATTAGAAGCAGTTCAGAGAGGGTTCACTCAACGAATTCCTAGGATGAAGGGGTTACATTGCTGTTGGATCTGGTGCTCTTTGGTTTATTGGGGCTAAAGGATCCGGGTTGCATGCTTAATTCAGGGTGACCAAGTCGGTACTTTGCCACTAAGATTGAGATCATCCGATCAGCTGCCTCTACCACGATGCTCCCTCTCTTATTCCTTATCAATGTGTCACCTTCAGCGACATCATCCAAAAACAGTTCGTTTTCACATGTGCGCTGACAATATCCACGACCACCATCTCTCTCAACTCTACTATTGTCTCAAAATTGTGAGACTACTTATCCCACATCCAGTGTTGGATCAGCAGAAACTTCATCCAAATGAATGTTGGAAAGATCAAAGTCATTGTCTTCAGTCCCCACTACAAACTTTTCCCTAACTACTGACTTCAACCCTCTCCCTGGAAACTCTCTGAGACTGTTCACAACCTTTATATCATTCTTGACGTTGAGATAAGCTTCCGGTCACTTATCTGCGCCATCATTAAGACATCTGTAACATAACCCGACTCCGCTCCTGCCTCAGTTCTTCTGGTGCTGAAACTGTCATCCATGCATTTGTTAGCTCTAGACTTGGCTATTCCAATGCATACCTGGCTGGCCTCCAACAGTTACCCTCTGTAAACTTTTACCAAGCCCCTCACAAGATCACAAGAATTAGGAGCAGGGGTAGGCCACTCAGCACCTCAAGCCTGTTCCGCTATTCAATAAGACCTTGGCTGCTTTAATTGTGGTCTCAACTCCACTTTCCTGTCCATCGTCCATAACCCTGGACTCCCTTGCCAATCAAACATCTACTAACTCAGCCTTGAATATATTCAATGACCCAGCCTCCACTGATCTCTGGGGAAGAGAATTCCACAGGTTAATGATATACAATTATTTGGACAGCCAAGGGTTGATTAAGGATAGTCAGCATGGCTTTGTGCATGGTAGGTCGTGTTTAACGAACCTTGTAGAGTTTTTCGAGGAGGTTACCAAGTAAGTAGATGAATGAAAGGCTGTGGATGTTGTCTACATGGACTTTAGTAAGGCCTTGACAAGGTCCCACATGGGAGGTTAGTTCAGAAGGTTCAGACACTTGGTATCCATGGAGAGGTTGTAAACTGGATTCGAAATTGGCTGTGTGGGAGAAGACAGAGAGTGGTAGTGGATGATTGTTTCTCAGACTGGAGGTCTGTGACTAGTGGTGTGCCTCAGGGATCTGTGCTGGGACCATTGTTGTTTGTTGTCTATATCAATGATTTGGATGATAACGTGGTAAATTGGATCAGCAAGTTTGCTGATGACACTAAGATTAGAGGCGTTGTGGACAGCGAGGAAGGCTTTCAAAGCTTGCAGAGGGATCTGGACCAACTGGAAAAATGGGCCAGAAAATGGCAGATGGAATTTAATGCAGAAAAATGTGAGGTGTTGCATTTTGGAAGGACAAACCAAGGTAGGACATTCACAGTAAATGGTAGGGCACTGAGGAGTGCGGAGGACCAAAGGGATCTGGGAGTTCAGATACATAATTCCCTGAAAGTGGCGTCACAGGTAGACAGGGTTGTAAAGAAAGCTTTTGGCATACTGGCCTTCATAAATCAAAGTATTGAGTATAGGAGTTGGGATGTTATGGTGAGGTTGTGTAAGACATTGATGAGACCACCGTTGGAGTATTGTGTGCAGTTCTGGTCGCCTAACTACAGGAAGGATATCAGTAAGATTGAAAAAGTGCAGAGAAGATTTACTAGGATGTGCCGGGTCTTAAGGAGTTGAGTTACAGGAAAAGATTAAACAGGTTAGGACTTTATTCCTTGGAACGTAGAAGGATGAGGGGAGATTTGATAGAAGTTTACAAAATTATGAGGGCTATAGACAGAGTAAATGCGAGTAGGCTCGTTCCACTTAGATTAGGAGAGATAAACACTAGAGGACATGGCTTTAGGGTGAAAGGGGAAAGGTTTAGGGGGAACATTAGGGGGAACTTCTTCACTCAGAGAGTGGTGAGAGTGTGGAACGAGCTGCCATCTGACGTGGTAAATGCGGGCTCACTCTTAAGTTTTAAGAATAAATTGGATAGATACATGGATGGGAGTGGTCTGGAGGGTTATGGACTGGGTGCAGGTCAATGGGATTAGCGGAATAATATTTCGGCAGACTAGAAGGGCCGAATGGCCTGTTTTCTGTGCTGTAGTGTTCTATGGTTCTATGGTTCTATGTCCCATCTCGTGTGGCATTGTCACATGAGGGGGACATGTTAATAATTTTAAAATTTCTCTATTTTTTGACTTTTCTTACCTGTCAGTAAACTCCCTGAGACAGCACTTTACCTCAGGAAGCACACGAAAGAGAGCACTTTGACAGTTGGGGATTCCCTCCCCCCCTTCCCCGCACAGGAAGCTCATAGCACTTCCTGTCAGGCAGGCCACTGGGCGGGCCTTAAGTTCGGCGGTGGGGGTCAGCTGCCCGTCCACCACCGAGCCGGTGGGGGCCGCACACCCACCAAGGGCAAAATTCCGCCCCACTTTTCTCCTTTAAGATGCTCTTTAGAACCCACCTCTTTGCCATAATATCTCCTCATGTGACTCGGTGTCCATTTTTTGGTTTGTAATGTTCCTGTGAAGCACCTTGGGACATTTTATTGCATTAAAGGCACTATATAAATAAACAAGTTATCATTGTTGTTGGAAGAACAAGTTTCAGCATGAAGAATGATAGTGCGGGAAAAGGAGAAAGTTGTTCTGAGGTTTCTCCAGGGGACATGGAACAGTTCTACAGTGAAGCATAAGGAACATGTAGAAGGCAAACAGTCGTTTCTGGTTCAGGGGATGGCAAGAAGAATAGTTTCAACAATTGCAGCTGTCTGGAGGATATGTGGCTGTTATCTCCATCTGCTTCTAAACTAGCTGCACCTCATAAGGAAGCAGGTAGCACAGTATTGAATACAGAACTAACAATGTTCTTCAAGTACTGAAGCCACAAACACATTATTTTTTTATTCAAAAAGTCAAAGATAAAGACCTTTGTTGACAATACACAAGCTGTCAGGAGTGCCACATTTCCCTCTCCTTGCAATGTGTCCAAGTACTTATTAGTGGTTCAAAAACATTACTCCATTAACATTACTTAATGAGTTTCCTTTGTGCAGCCCAATGCCATCTGTTCAGTAGCTAAATGAAGATTAAATTTTTTAAATATTTGTGAGTGATGCACTGAAGGAACCTGCATCCAGTGTAACTGAAGCCCTCAGAAGGGACACAGTGAGGCAAACCTTGAAGAAAGAGAATGACTAATCTTGGTAAGTGATAACTGCCTGAGTGAGTCAAGCTGCCTAAATGAGATGTAAATGGACCATAAGGAAAGAAATTATGAAGACGGCACGGTTTATGGGTTCGGGAGATAATATAATCTGCGCTAAAGAGAAGTTCATGAAATACAACACAATCACATAATTAATTCATGAGGGTTGAATTTTTGCTATGTTTCTTCCAATTGTCCACCATTCCTCCGATGGAAGTTCTGCAGAAACCCCCAAGAAATGGCAGGAGACTGTGCATGGAAATTCAACCCCATAGTACATAGTTTCCTTCTCCCCTTCACCACTGAAAATCTTGCTCAGGTACAGGGTTAGAGGTGCAGCAGATCTTTGCTATCTGACCTAAATGGCCCTTTATACATCAAAACCCACTCACAGACTATTCTACCAAGGGAGGATCACAATTCTGATTCTACCCTTGTATGATGTTCACATGAAGGCAACATCAAGCAGAAATCACTGGTTAGCAATCAACAGCATTGACCAGAAACTGAACTGGACTAGCCATATAAATACAAAAATAGAAAATGCTGGAAAAACTCAGCAGGTCTAACAGCATCTGTGGAGAGAGAAACAGAGTTAATGTTTTGAGTCTGTAAGCGTCCTTCAGAGTTGAAGAAGAGTCTGTTAACTCTGTTTCTCTCTCCACGGATGCTGTTAGACCTGCTGAGTTTTTCCAGCATTTTCTGTTTTTGTTTCAAATTTCCAGCATCCACAGTAATTTGCTTTTATCTTAGCCATATAGATACTGTGGCGACAAGAGCAGGTCAGGGGTTGGGAATTCTGTGGAGAGTAACTCACCTCCTGGCTTTCCAAAGCCTGTCCACCATCTATAAGGCTCAAATCAGGAGTGTGATGGAATACTCCCCACTTTCCTGGATGAGTGCAGTTCCAACAACTCTCAAGAAGCTCACTACCATCCAGGACAAAGCAGCCCACTTGATTGGCACCCCATCCACAAACATTCATTCCCTCCACCACTGACACGCAATGGCAGCAGTGTGTACCATCTACAGGATACACTGCAGCAACTCAACAAGGCTCCTTCGAACGCACGAACCAAACCCACGATCCTTCACCGAGCTAGCTGACCTCGTGAAAGGACATTTTTAGCCTAAACCCTCAGTGATCATGCAAAAATTCAAGCTTAATTCTCAAATAAGGGCTCCCGGTGAGTCGATCATGACATACATCGTAAAGTTAAAACAGTTAACAGAGCATGTGGCTTCGGTGATACTTTAAACAACATGTTGCAAGATCGTTTAGTTTACGGCATAAACAACGACGCCATTCAGCGTTGTTTGTTTGCAGAAGTTGAGATAGTGCGAAGATCAGGGAGGCTACAGCGAAGCAGGACACAGTCCCTAACGCTAGAAAAATAAAAAGAAATACTGGAAGCGGCTCACCAGTAACCCAGAAGTTAAAGTGTTACCGTTGTGTGGGAAATCATGCACCCGAGTCTGTAGATTTTAAAGAGGTGGAATGCCACTGCTGTCACAAAAAAGGGCATGTTGTTAAACAGTGTAAAACTCAATCAAGACAGCCATTCAGACACCAAGTCAAGTTAAATGAAGTGCACAATATGGATGAGCCAGAAGTTACTGAGGCTGACGTTTATCCTCTACACAATCTGAAGGGCAAGAAAACTTAACCAATCATTGTTTCGCTTCAAATAAATGGAAGGCCTCTGCTCATGGAGGTGGGCACAGGAGCATCAGCCACAGTAGTGGGAGAACATATCTTTAAATACTTCAGAGAAGCTACCCAGTCATTGAGTTTGGAGAAAACCACTGCTCAGTTAAAAACAAATACAGGAGAAGCAATGCAGGTGAAAGGCATCACCTCCATACCTGTATCATACAGGCAACAAACAGCTCAGCTACCAATAATGGTTGTAACAGGAGGAGGACCTAGCCTTCTGGGCCGTGATTGGTTGAAGGAAGTCAAACTAAACTGGTCGGAAATTTTTCAGGACAGGACTAGAGGAATTCCAGAGTTGCTGAAAAAGTATGACACAGTATTAGAGATGAGCTGGGGGAAATCAAAGGCCTGCAAGCTAAAATATACGTTGAGCCTGAAGCAACACCCCGTTTTTTTAAGGCAAGACCTGTGCCTTACAAGAGAAAAGGTTGATACAGAATTATGCCCTTTGGAGAAACTGGGAATAATACAGCAGGTCCAGTTTTCAGAGTGGGCAGCACCCATAGTTCTTGCACTAAAGCCGGACCAAACCATTCGCATCTGTGGGGATTATAAATTGATGGTAAAAAAGCTGCGAAATTGGACAAGTACCCAATCCCAAAGATTGAAGATCTGTATGCTAAACTAGCAGGAGGAAGATCCGATACAAAACTGGACATGAGTCAGGGTATCAGAGCTTGAGCTCGACAACACATCAAGGAGTTGAGTCAACATAAACTTGCACAGGGCCTGTACCAATATACACGTCTACCCTTCGGCTTGTCCTCAGCCTGTGCAATTTTCCAGAGAACCATGGAAAGATTACTACAAGGACTCCCCTGAGTTATAGTGTACCTGGACAACATCCTAATTACAGGATCGACAGAAGCAGAGCATGTGGCAAATCTGGAAAAGGTTCTGAAGAGAATTTTAGAGGCTGGCATTCGTTTAAAAAAAAAGTGCACATTCCAAGCAAAGGAAGTTGCATATCTGGGTCATCGAGTGGATGCTCAAGCGTTGCCTCCATTAGAGAGGAGAAAGTCAGGGCAATCAAGAAGTGCCCTCTCCTACCAACGTCACAGAGCTCAAAGGTAGAATCTTCCGGTCGGCGTGCGTGGGCGGGCCCGACACGCCGACGCGTTAAATGGCGCGTGATGACATCGGGCGAGCGTCCCAATGTAATCGCGCACCATCGCAATATTCCGTTCAGCAGGCATGCCTATTAAGGCCATTAAAAAATTAATTAAAGTGGTTAAACCTTAAGGTAGGCGGGCAGGCGAAAAGCCCAAGCGGCCTTCGCGATTTTCAGGAAGCCTCATCCACGGGCGGGACGAGGTTTCCTGAAGCTTTCGTAAAATAAATAAATAAAATTTCTGACCTTTACAAACATGTCCCAACTCACGTGACAATGTCACATGAGGTGACATGTTTAAAAAATTCTTACATCAGTTATTGCACTGTTTTATTAGCTATTCAATCTCCGCGAGGCAACTCTGTGCCTCAGGGAGATTGCTGCGCTCTTGTGTGCGCCTGCGTGAAAGAATGCAGGCCCCGAATCTCTCTCCTTCCCCTGCCTGCACAGGTAGCGCTGAGCCTTAATTGGCCCACCCGCATAAAATGGCAACGTAGAGCCGATCGCGGGTGACAATCGGCTCTGCGCCCGCCCCTGCCCACTCCTGCCCAGCCCGAAGTATTTTTTAGGCATGGTGAACTATTATGGTCGATTTTTACCTAATCTATCTACAGTGTTAGCCCCTTTGCATTTATTATTGAAGAAGAGCCACAGATGGTCCTGGACGGCACAGCAAGAGGAAGCCTTCACAAGAGTCAAGAAGCTTTTACACTCGTCCTGTCTACTAGTGCACTATGACCCGTCTAAGGAATTGATACTCACTTGTAATGCATCTCCCTATGGAATAGGTGCAGTATTGTCATACAAAATGGAGGGTTGATCTGAAAGACCAATAGGATATGTATCTAGAACCCTGTTTGCAGCCAAGAAAGGATACTTGCAAATTGAAAAAGAGGGCTTATCTATCGTATATGGAGTAAAGAAGTTCCATCAATATTTTCACAGTCAACACTTCACCATAGTGTCAGATCACAAGCCACTGTTGGGTTTGTTTAGTGAAGATAAGGCAACCCCACCAATAACCTCTACTAGAATTCAAAGATGGACTTTAATTTTATCGGCATACGAGTACACTTTTACACATTGTCCCAATGTGCAATATAGCAAATGCAGACCCCTCAGCCATCTCCCTTTGCCCTACAGTATTGCACGTGTTCCAGTACCTTAAGAGGTAATACCTCCATTAAATTTCCTGGAATCCTCACCAATCTGCGCAAGACAGATGAAGAATTGGACAAATTGGGATCCAGTTTTAGCAAGAATCCGTGAACAAGTATTACAAGGATGGTCAAATGCACAAGTTCCTGAAGAATTAAAACCATTCTTTGTACATAGAACTGAGTTGTCAAGATGGTATCCTGTTATGGGGAGCAAGAGTCGTTATCCCTGTGCAAGGAAGAGAACCATTATTGGAAGAACTTCATAGTGCACATCCTGGTATTTCGAAAATGAAGATGCTCACACAAAGTTATATCTGGTGACCAGGTGTAAACAGTGATATAGAGAAAATGGTGAAACACTGTCTCCAGTGTCAGCAACAGCAGAAGTTGCCCATTTCAGCTCCACTTCATCCGCCAGAGTGGCCTGGTTGACCCTGGGTTAGACTACATACAGACTAAGTAGGTCCACTTCTAGGTACCATGTTTCTTGTGACTATCGACGCACATTCCAAATGGATGAACATGTTTAAGTGAGATCACCTACTTTGCCTGCAAGCATTGAAAAACAGTACCAGAGTTGCAGTTTTCAGTACAGGGCCATTATCCTATTAAATAGAAGTAGAAAACAGGATTTTTAGAAAACACGTGGATCATCTCAGGAGTCGCAAAACCCTCCAACTGCCAGTTAATCCACTTGAAATCGAAGTCGAAACTTTGACACATGAAGTGCCAGATTGACAAAGAATAGACATACCAGATGTCTCTGCTGAAGTAAATAATGCTGAAGTGCCATCGTCTAGGGATGCTCCTGAAGCTGCAATTCCTGTGCAAGTAGATCCAATGGAACAGCCACCTGTTGTCGAATTGCATCACTCTACCTGAATCCAAAAACCTTCCCAAAGACTAAATTTATGATGGCATGAACTGTATATAATTGTATGTAACATGTGTTAAGATGTTTTGTAAATAAGAGGGTAAAACAAAAGGGGGAGGAATGTAATGATTGTAAATTAATCATTTCTTACTGTTATGGGGATCATGTGACTGTATAGACCAATCAGCCCTAAGCACGGGGGAGCTTAGGAGCAAAGGTTTATAGCATGTAGTCTCCTCCGAAGTCTGTTAATAAAGTTTACTGTTTCTTACAAGAAACCCATCCTGCACTCTCCAAGTTTATGAGAGGAAAAGAGGCCACTGAAGCAGTGCAGTTGGTAATATCACAGGTCTTTGGAAAGAGAACAGAATCCACAAATACCGCTCTAAAAGTAAAGCGATTTGAAGAATGGAGCGATAAGTGTACAACATGTTAGTAAAATATCAAACAAAGATCTCAATGCAGATGTGTTTGTCACTAATATCACACCACATGATTTTGATCCACAGGATAGCAAAGCATATTAAGAATAGTAACTAAAGCTATTCCAGTACTATAACATTAAAACAGTATTCAGGAAGCCATGTGAAAAGATAAACATGGGCTTAAATGGAAGATAAAATAGATAAGGTCTTCTTGCCTAGATAACAGAACTACTTCCTAAACCTGCTACAATCCTGAAGGTATGTTTCACTTGGAATTTGTTGCTGGGAGGGATTACAGAAGTGGGCCACAAGAATGATTCCAAGTATGAGGAGCTACAATTACATAGATAGATTGGAGAAGTTTGGATTGTTTTCCTTGAAGAGAAGGTTGAGAGGGGATTTGATAGAGATGTTCAAAATCATGAGAGGTCTGAACAAAGTATATAGGGAGAAATGTTCCCATTGGTGGGAGGATTGAGAACAAGAGTCACAGATTTCAGGTAACTGGCCAAAGAAGCCATGGCGACATGAGGAAAAACACTTTCACGCAGAGTACATGGAATACACTGCCCGAGAGTGTGGTGGAAGCAGGTTCAATTGAGGCATTCAAGAGAAAATTGGATTATCTGAATAGGGAGAACATGCAGGGCTACAGGGAGAAGGCAGGGAAGTGGCGCTGGGTGAGTTGCTCTTTCAGAGAGTCGGCAAAGACACAACGGGCCAAATGGCCTTCTTCTGTGCTGCAACTAATCTGTGATTCTATAGAGTGCCCAACTACTCTTTGAACTTCTCTTCTCTTGTTTTTTTTTGTTTAATTAGATGTGGAGATAGGGGAGTGATATAGGGGTTAATAGGAATACCTCAACCACAATTTATGGTTTGGGGCAGAATTTCCCCCACTTCAGAGGGGAAGCTCAGGAGTGGGCGCGCGCAGGTGCGCCTCCGATCGGCGCCAATTGGAGGTGCGCCGCCATTTTACGTGGGCAGGCCAATTAAGGCCCGCCCAGCATGACGTCCGCCAGGAAGCGCTATGCGCGCTGTGCAGGCAGGGGGTGGGGGGGGGGGGGGTTCCCTAAGCCAAGAGGGAGATCGGCGCCAAATTCAAAAATGTTAAATATAGAAAAATAAAATTTCCCTGACATGTCCCCTCATGTGACTCTGTCATCACTTTTAATTAAACTTTTATTACATTTTTAAAAACCTACATGAAACCTCATCCCGCCCACGGATGAGGTTTCATGCTTTTTCTAAAGCCCGCCAGGGCTCCCGGCCTGCCCGCCAATCTTAAGGTTGGACAGGCAGGTCCTTTAACTAGTGCAATTACTTTTTAAATGGCCTCAATTGGCCGTTGACAGGTCGGCGGGCACACAGCTGACTTTGCTGCTCCCCGCCAACCTGAAAATTGAAATGACGCGGGGTGACGTCAGGAGTTCCGCCCGACATCATCCCGCGTCATTTTACGCATCGGCGCTCGCCGACCTCAAGATCCTGCCCTTGATGTTTTACATGTTGGACTGGATATCAGCATAAGTTTGCATTATCAAATGTTTCTTATTGTAGTTCATGGTACATTATAATATTTAAAAAATCATGAAAAGGTCAAATAGTTAAAATATTAAATGCATATTTTTTAGAAGCATTAAAAAATGAAACAGTTTGATGTGTCAGACCCTACACACCTGGTGACTTAGAACTTAGTCTGGCATTGGTATTTTACAAGTTAAAGGGATGTAACACCAACAAATCACTTGAGCCAGATGATACATATCCTGCAGTTCCGAAGGAAACTAAGGAGGAAATGTCTGGAACACTGGCCATCATTCACAAAGAAATCGTTGAGCACTAAAGAGATTCTGCAGGACTGGAAGCCAGCAAACTTAGTGCCTATATTTAAAGAGAACAACAAACCTTTGTCAGCAATAACAGGTCTATTAGGTTAACATCAGTAACAGGTAAAATAATGGAAACAACCCTAAAGGGTATCCTGAAAGATTAACTGTATAGAATTAACTTAATAAGAAACAGCCAGATAGATTTCCGAAGGAAAGATTCAGATCATGGAGATGGTGGAACTCCCTATAATGTAGGGCAATGGATTTTCAGAAAGTTTGTGATAAAGTTCCACATGAAAGATTCCTGATTAATCATAAAAGTTGCAGGAATTCAGGGTAGAATAAGCAATCAAATAAGAAGTAAACTGGATGTAGGAAACAGGGAGCAGCCTGAGGAGTATTTTTGCATGTGTCACATGAGCTGGGACATGTTTGTGAGTGTAGCAAAATTTATTAAATTGTTTTATAAAATCTTCAGGAAACCTCATCCTGCCTGCGGTCATCCAGGTTTCCTGGAAAACGCAAAGGCTGCTTGCACTCTTCGTTTGCCTGCCAACCTTAAGGTTGGACAGGCAGCGTTGATAATAAGCTTGATTACTTTTTAATGAGATTAATAGGTCCCTGATAGTTTGGTGGACACGCAGACGCCTCCGGCACATACCCGCCGAACGAAAGATCGAAATGATGCGTGATGACGTCGGGACACACGCCAATGTCATCTCGTGTCATTTTACGCGTCGGTATGTCGGGCCCACCCCCGCACGCTGACGGCAATATTCTGGCCATAATGTAAGTTTGCCAAACTAGGTGAATTAAAGAGAGCAGTAAAAGCAGTGGTCTAAAAAATAGGCACCTGTGATGAACAGCGAATGGTCTCTGCGCCTTTAGGGTGATGCTCAAAGGGCCCCCAATGTTGGGTCTTGGGCTTCATTTACATTAAGCTGGTGAACTGCAGAGATAGCGGTGGCTTGCTGTGGTCCTCAGATAAGTGAAGAGGTGTTTGTTTGGACCAGGAGGCAGTAATAATTGGTTTGAGTGGAGGTGGGGTTTGTTGTGTTTCAACAATATTGGTGCGCACTGGCAGAGAATGGTGGCAATTGGTGGGGGGAATCAGTGTCCATGGGTGGTGATCAGAGAGGGCATGCCCAACACTCATGCACCTCCTGGCTACACATTCAGGTAAGTATACTTCAAAAACTTAGCTTGATGTTCACGCCTGTCAGGCCACAGTGGGCCTGGTTTTTCTGAGTGAACTCAGTGCCAACTGCCTCAGAGCAAACCAAACCTGCAAAAGGCCTCCCATCTGTTTCAGGTATGGGCACCGCACCCTGAGGTTTTGGCCTGGGCCAATGTGACTGGAGGCTTTCAGCTGGTAACAGGCATGCACTTCCTTCCTGCCATACTGGAGGTTTAGGAGGTTATTTAATGCTGAAAGAAGAACATGACATTGCCCAATTTCTATGCCAGGGGAATGCAGCAAAATATACACAGAAATGTCTAGATTGACTTTGAGATTGGGCAAATGAAATTAGCACTGAGGCATTTAAAATATTGGATCTTGGCTGGAAATATTCATCAACAGTACACAATGAATAAAATTGAATAAAATAGCTTTAAGAAACCTAATAATAATAGTAGCACATGACCCCCAATGCCTACATAATGATGCTAATCAATTTTTAAAATGCTCTTGGAATAAGGAGAATAATTAAATAGAAACTACCGAGATTTTGTTAAGGCTTTAAAATGCACTGATTGGTAACTAATTTCAAACTTTATCACCTTACTGTAAAAGAACATAAGGATAGATTTTCATTCTAACCTCCCTGTCCCTTCTGCTCATTTTAAGTAATTCAATTTGACAATGTTATATTTAATTTTGATATCAAGATTATTACCATAGGTTTCAAACAGTGGGGGCCCCAAGTGTGGTGTTTGACCACCCAGGCTGACATAGCTCTCATGTTACCCACTGTTTGTTGCTTTAACTTAATGTCCCCAGATGAAATGAAGAGAAAAAAGTGGTGGAGACAATTACATCACATCTCCATGTACCCTTCGTTGCTACAAAATTACTTGGGGTTTCCTCAATGCTCCTACGTGAGCCTGGGCTTGACATAATTGCAGGTCCAGCCTTTATATTTTAAGGAGGTAGTATTTTTGGAGTCTGAACTCATCTACGTAAGGATGTTCATATCGTGCCTTACAGCAGAGAACACCTAAAGGAAGCTGATGCAAAACCCCACCCTGGGCCGCTCCAGACCCCGGGCAGGCTGAAGGCTAACAAAGCAAATTACAACATTTTTAAAAATAATTTCCCTATTCCTACTGCCAAAACACTCCCCCACTCCCACAGCTCCCCATTTCCCCCCTGCCCCACCAAACCCCAGGTGTTCTCCAATAGCAGGTAGGTCCAAATTACATCCCAAATCCTTCCACTGTTCATGTATAAGGAGAGGGACCTACCCCTGGAGTGTACCTGAGCCGTTTCATGACTTGGGGTGGTGGTGGGAGGAAGGTGAGCTGGGTGGGCAGGTGCAGCAGGTGGAGGTGGGGGTGTTGGGGAGGGGAGGGTGGCGGATTGTGGGCATCTGGCTTCCAGTAGGTAGTCATGCAGAAATGTCTCCGCCTTACAGATTGGAAAGGATACAGAGTAGCGTAACAAAACTGTTCAGCAATTGCAAAGGGGATTGTCATGAAAGTGTAATAATTCTCACAATATTACTGTGATTTATTGTAAAAGTAGGTTAAAAGCGGGGTTTGGATTGTTTCTGTGTGTGTGTGTGTGTGTGTGTGTGGGATTTAATTGAATTGGAGACAGCTGGTCTGGAGGCTTTGACTTATAAAAAAAAGCTAGATTTGAAATGTTAAATACATAAACATGGCTGAAATTTTAGAATGCGAGGTGAGGAGAATTTGCATTTTTAGATAAATCAAGGCAATTTGAATTTCAAAGAGATGGTAGGATGTTACACTTAGCCAGAGAAGCTAGGCCAAGCAGTGTGTTTATTTTTCCCAAAGGTTACTGATAATCTTAGCACCTCATCTGAAATTATTTATATTATGAGAAAGGTAAAGTTCCAAAGGGAACAATGAAATTTGCATTAAAAGAGAGAAACATGTATAAAGGAGAAGAGGTTATGTGTCACAGAGTAAAGCATTGTAAGATCTACCAGAAGTGTGAAAAGCCTCCAGTAGTTGTGCATTAAGCTGCTGTCTACAGAAACCAAAGCTGGGAAAAGCCACTTTGAATTCTACTGCATAGGGTATTGTGTTAACTGGCTGGGATCTATTTAAAATCTATTTCTTTGTTTACTGTTGCCTTAACGGGAGTGGAACTGGAAGCCAGATTAATTAGGCATTTTAGGAGTTATTATAGTAGTAATTTGTAGACCTAGTGCTTGAAATCTTTTCTTTTGTTAATAAATGTTTGATTTAGTTTTGTAAAAAAATCTCTAGAGTCTTGGTGGACTTATTAATACTGAATTCAGGGCAGGCATCTCAAAATTAAGTACAAATTGCAAAATTGTTATGACCATGTGATCAAGTTTCCCTCGTTGAGTTGATCGACCTGGCACACTGCCGAGTCATAACAAGGATTAACTGTGAGAAAAGCTAATGGGACCTGAAAATCTGCTGCCTGGAAAGAAGATGTTAAAAGGCAAAAAGAGACCTCGTTAAAGTTTACAAAATGCTAAGCAGCCTACATGTGGTAAAGTTAAAATAGGAGTAAGGGCACAAATTTAATTCAGTGGGCAGAATCTTCCCCTTGTTTGGTGGGGGGGGGGGGGCCCGAGTGGGCGAGTTCCCGATCAGTGCCCCCAGTTGGGGGCACACCGCCATTTTACGTGAGCGGGCCAATTAAGGCCTGCCCAGCGTGACATCTGCCCGAAAGCGTGGTGCGCTCCCTGTGTGGGCAGGGGGGGGGGGGGGGTCCCTGGGAAGGTCTGCCCGCTAGAGTGCACAGATCTCCCTGAGGCAAAATGCTGCTCAGGGAGATCGACTGAAATGTGAAGGCCAATTTAAAGAATAGATAAAATGTTACTGACATGTCCCCTCATGTGACACTGTCACATGAGTTGGGACATGTCCATAACTTTCATTTTAAAATATTCTGAAATTTTTAAATCCCTCATGAAACCTCATTGCGCCCGTGGATCAGGTTTTATGCTTTTTTGGAAGCCCACCTGGGCTCTTCGCCTGCCCACCAACCTTAAGGTTGGATGGGCAGCTCATTTAACTGTTTTAATTAGTTTTTAACAGGCCTTAATAGGCCTTTGACAGTTTGGCGGGTGTGTAGCCAAATCGGCTGCGCGCCCACTGAACTGAAAATCTAAATGACGCGAGGTGACATCGGGATGCACGCATGACATCACCCCACGTCATTTTATGTGTCGGCAAGCGGGCCCCTCCCCCGCTCACCGACTGGAAAAAGCTGCCCGTTGAAAAGTAAATTGAAAGATTTTTTTTTACTTTAAATGGTGAGAAGTGTTAAGGTTAATTTCTCTGGAGGAATAGCAGAAATAAAAACAATCAAAATGTAATTGAATACTTTAATATGACGGTTCAGCTTTTAAAAAGGAGAAACTTCAAGGGAAGAATTTTCCAGTTGGCGAGCGGAAGCGGGGCCCGCTCGCCGACGCGTAAAATGGCACGCGGTGACCTCGGGCGGGCATCCCGACGGTACTGCGCGTCATTTAGATTTTCAGTTCGGTGGGCATGCAGCTGAGTCAGCTGAGCGCCCACCGAACTGTCAAAGGCCTGTTAAAAACTAATTAAAACAGTTAAATGAACTGCCTGTCCAACCTTAAGGTTGGTGGGCTGGTGAAGAGCCCAGGCGGCCTTCGCATTTTTCATGGAACCTCATCCACAGGTGGGATGAGGTTTCATGAAGGGTTTTAAAATTCAATTAAAAAAAATTTTAAATTTCACTGACATGCCCCAACTCATGTGACACTGTCACACGAGGGGACATGTCTTCTAATACTTTATTCCCTGAATTTAGCTTTTAACAACTTTAACTAATCTCTCGGAGGCACCTCCGTGCCTCAGGGAGATTTCTGCGCTCTTACGTGCGCATGCGCGAAAGAGCACAGGTCCCGACTCAGGGAATCCACCCTCACCCACACAGGGCGTGCTCAGCGCTTCTGGACGAGCGTCACGCTGGGCGGGCCTTAATTGGCCCACCCACGTAAAATGGGGGCGCAGACCCAATCGGGGCACCGATCGGGTTCGCATTCGCTGCCGCCTGCCCCTGCCACAACCCCCCACAAAGGGGGGGAAATTCAGCCCAAAGGAGTTGAATGGGTTTCTCCCATCCTTGTCTTTGCTAGTGATCTTCTGAGACACCATCAAGTTTGGCTGAGATGCTTCATCCTATTTAATAGCTCACCAATACTCTTAGTTGGATGCGCATATGAAAAATGACAGGATGCTGGAGGACTGCCAGCCCTCTGCGTAATTATATTTCTACCAGATTGAATGCCTTCAGGAAAAATTGAAGACCGAGGGCAAAGATATCATGCTGCGGTTTCTGTGGAAATGCAAACCACAGATTGCAAAAACACTGCTGTAAAAACTATGGCTACATTTAGCACAAGGTGGTGTGGTCCGATTGCCCAATCTCACATGAATGCAATTCTGACAGGAATCAAGTGCAGCATTTTCAATGTTATGAATAGCTGTTGTGCCAGGATCCCAATTAAGTATATAGGATAGGCATTTCCATTTTCCCAGAATCCTGGTGCATCTCAGTCTTGTAATTTCCTACTGCAAATGAAGCTCCCCTAACAAAAGCCAATTTTGTGGTGGGTGGGGGGAGGGGGGGATGCAGTCAGACCCCTTTTCCATAATTAAGCAGGTCCATCAACTTTGCCAGGGAGTCCATTTAGCCATCATGGAAAATGTCTTTGGAGGCTTGCTGGTAGCGGAGCTGTGTTGCCTGAAGAAGAATTCTAATTTTTCAACCTCTAACGAACTATTTGTGTCCAATGTTGCTAGTGAACGGGACCTCAAAGGAAAAACCCACATGCTCATTGGATCCCACAATCCCTACTGGAACACACTCCACATCCTGCAAACTGGTGACGGCCCCACCTCTCAATGGCACACCTCCTGGTTGACTGCAAACAGCAGCAACCGCAACCTGGTAACTGACCTGGGCGGTGAAGTCCCAGATTTCCACCTTCCACGGAGCAGCTGAAGAACCCTTAACCGCTTGAGGATGAGCCAGGGAGGATGTGGCGCTTGCTCCACAACAGCTCATATTGTGGCTCTGACCATCCAAGTCCGACCATTGCCCTCACACTGAGCTCCTGCCCTGAGAGATCCAAGCCTGATGGCATCACAAGCATTCACACTGTGTCAGCTGAAGCCACTGTTAACCTTGACATTAAACTATAACTGCTTCCCCCAGCCATATGAATAAAAAAAGTCTGTAAACTGACTGATGTTTTGTTTTTCTTCATCCACATGGAATTTGCATGCATCAGCCCATTTTTGAGTAGATTTTCCCTGTGCCGCCCATCACTTCTGATAGGAATTACAGGGTTGGTAGTAGGTGACCAGAGAGCTGGCAGTGTTGTTGGTGAAAAATTTACTGTCCCATTGCACTGACTGAGGAGGAGCCGGCATAATTTGAATTAAAATCTCATCTTCACCGTTTGGCTTTCGGTTTTACTGGAAACAAGAATTGGTATAATTCTTTCCACACCTCTCAAGTGTTTCATGTGAAGCACAGCAGCCACTTATCAAGCCAGATATGCTTATCACTGTAGTTCTTTTGCATTCTTTGTATGCTAACTGCAGACTTGTTACTAACACTGAGACTCTTTAAAAGGTATATAACTGACCATAATTTATTCTTTCAGCTGCCAGAGTGAAACTACGATTCCATATTACCAATCTGCTGCTTTGTAACATCAATTCAAAGATTTTAATAGTGGTTTGTTCCACTTTTTCAAACTTCCCTTTGGCCATCGCCCCTGTTCTCCATCTGTGCCAATTTCTCTGTACAGCTTGTTATTTCTACAAATTCTTGCACTGCTGATGAACATATTGGATTCACTCACTCCCTGAGTGTACTTGACATGTCATTGGCTGACTATCCCATGTGACCTACAGGCCAAATTCCAGTAGATCTCAAGATTTCTTACAAATTTTTGAAGCAAATGATGTAGGATCCCAAGCTTGACATTAGATCACCATGTATAGTCAACTTGTAAGTTCAGAGAAGGTTTCAAAGGGCAAATGGCCATGATTGCATACCATTTCCTCTGCTTAGAGGGAATGCAGAGTTTTAAAAAATAAATTGTGATGGACTTTATTCAATTTAGACGAGGTAAGGAAGAGCTTAGGAATAAGGTCCTGTAAGGACTATTGTCACAAAGTTCAGTTGCATACTGACTTTTTTTCCTGTGCTCTGGGTGCCATTTTGCTTCCAAAATGGTCTCCGCAGCACACACGCACACTTCCAGTGTGGGCCAAATGCCATCTCAGGTAGGGCATTAGCACAGGTACAAGGAGTGTGCATTGGAAGTTTGGAGAGTAAGCAGATTGTGGCACCAGTGTGTTAATGCTGATTTGTTGCCTACACTGCCATTTTGGAGCTCAACCCTCCAGCTTAATGCCCTCTCTCAATTTCGCACAGGTGAATGTGCATTCAGCAACAAGAAGGATCGCCTCTACAATTTCCATTTAACAGGACCATCAACTACTTGCAGGTTATTTGCTAATAGAATTCTATCATGCTATCAGATGCTAAGCTTGTAGTAGTGCTTGTGTTTTATACTTTTGTTTAAAGTTGTTGAAGTCTATAGGGTGTGATCTGACAGGCCCTGAAGGATTTGGTTCTAACTTTAAAGGTTCTGCATAAAGAATTGCTTCCGGATATGGTTGCAGCTGTTTGCAACCCCCCTTGTACTGCAGCATGACAGAGAGACAGGGGCAACACAGAGGAGGACAAGTTAGTAGAAGGCGGAGGAGGTGGAAGGGGAGAAGGGCTCTCAGCAGGAGGCCAGGGAGAAATTCTCATACCTATACTTCTGTGAGAAATATTGTGTGAGACATCTACACTTCATTAGGGGGGCCCTCACTGAAATCTACCACCTGCAGTCATAACTATAGCTTCAGAGGGAGGTGCAGATGACATTTCTGGTAATACCTGCAATATCTCTCATTTCAAAGTCAACTATTATCTAAGTGCGATCATTGAGGCTCTATATTACATACAACATCAATATGTATTCAATACGTTAAATACAACTCATTCCCTTTTTGCCAGTTGGAGCAAGTGGAGTGAGCACACAACTTCGCCAGGATTGCACGCTTCCTCAGGATGCAAGATGCCATTGACCATACGCATGGCTTTACAGGAGGCGCATGTCAACTCTGACATGTAAGGTAACTGGAATGGATTCCACCCTACATGGGGTGCCATGTGAACAAATTTCTGCCCCAGAGAGTCCCAAATCCCTTTGCTGCAAATCTCATATAGCTTTCTTTTCTGTTGTGTGTAAAAAATCCGAGATGTGATTTCAAAAGGCATTGTAAAAACATCAATGGAAATAAAATTGCATATTCTGAAATGTTTTCAATTGCCAAATAGGTAATATTTTTCACTAATGATTTCTGGTACTGAGTACAAGTAGATTAGGGTCTGAGAGATTTATGGAATTAATTTTCATGAGTAGAAAATATTACAATCTAATGCCTGTGACACCAATGTTGCTTCATTGTCAAGCAGTTGCACTATTAACTTAATAGATAAAAAGACAGTTAAAATTGCAATAGGAATCGAGCTGTCACAAGAACAGATGTTGTTAGAAATGCTTGGCCAATCAAGAAGGATACAGTAAAACTTCAGATGGCACCGTTCATTAACAAGCACAAAACTCAAAGAGTATGTTTTGATTATGATCAAATGATTCCGCCAGAAGAGATAAAATTTGGATTATAAAATAAAATGGTTGAATCAGTTTTTAAAATTGTGACATCTTTGGTATTGCAATGATCTGAACTAGGATCAGTAATTAGAATGCAAAAAAAGTTGACATTTATTTCAGAATGTGATTTCTAGAGTGCCCCAACCTGGCTGCCCCTAATGAAGAGACAGCAATGTGAGATGAACTAAAATGAATGTCAGAGAGCTTACATCAACACTTCATAGGAGACAGGTTGATAAATCTTGGCAAAATCATTAAATAATAGGCCTGACACCCGCTCTGCTCAGGGATTCAAATTTGCCACAGGATTGTTGGTTCTACAGTTGATTATGAAAGGGGCAACGTCTGTTTTAGGCTTTTTGGCCAGAAGCTTGAAAAATGGCCCAACCCTTTGTTGAGTTGGATGTTTTCAGGGGTCCTTGGACCACAAGACACTGGACCCCAAATTTGTGCCTTATTATGCCCATTTATGCTGCTAAGATGTGCACAAGGTCCAAATTCTAACCCAATATGCACTAAACTTAACACACAATGAGAAAGAAGTACTTTGATGACCTCAGCTAAGAACTAAAAGTTTCACAAAAGAGCAGCAATTTCTATTCTAAAAGATTATTTTGAACTGATGAATTGAAATACATTCACCTGTGCAATTAATTACCAGTCTAAATCTCAGGGCGAGAAAACTTAAATCTAATAAATTTTGCACAGTTTTGGAGAGAGTATTTGTAGAGTGGTGTAAAAGTTCCAGGCAATTACAGGACGGAGTGAGTAATGCCAAAGGCCTCTTATGCTTCTTTCTTGATACATCTATGTTGAAAGACAAGACCAATGCCCTTGACGTGCCATTTGCCATTTCAATAGCACAAGTTTCCAGTAAATTCAGGACCATTATTCTCTTTCACTGCTCTTTTCCGCTGGTATCAAAACATTCTTTAACAGAATATCTATCCATTAATTAATGGCAAACTGATGATGGCCTACAGGAAATTCTACACGCAAAACATTAGCCATGCCCAATTTTGAAGACAAAGGCAGTAACTTCAATTCAGGGTGGAATGATGAGGTAAGGTGGAATTTCATCCACTCCTCCAGAAATTGGTCTATTTTAACTCTCAAGAAGGGGAAGCCTAAGTTTCAGAGTTTTCCTATACTATTCTTGAATGGAAAAAACTGACCTAATCCTTGTGTCATCCAGCAGCCTCTGAACATTATGATTTTTCTGCCGAGTCCAAGGTTTGGAATGAGGCCTAGGAGTTAAAATAGACCAATTTCTGGAACAGTGGATGAAATTCCAACTTGCCTCATCATTCTACCCCGAGTTAAAATTAAAGCAAAATGCTGCAGATACTGGAAATCTAAAATAAAAACAAAATGTTCTAGTAACACTCAGCAGGTCTGGCAGCATTTATGGAAAGTGAAACCGTTAACGAATATGACTCGTCTTCAGAACTATCGAAGTCCTACATGCTTCTTGCAGCGAAGCACACTGCCCTTCCTCGCCTAGCACTTACCTTTCTTGACCTCCTTCAGGAATCATCTTCTTCTTTGCCCTGGTGGGAAAGCTGCAGTAGCTTCCCCACTCAGATTTGAGTTAAAATCACAATTGACTCCCAATGGCATCAGACAACACAATAAGTAAAGAAAGCGACACATAAGATCACTAGAGAAATCCCATCAGCAGTGTCTCTGCTGCATCCTCCAGCTTCAATGGAAGAACCAGCAAACTAATGCAAGTGTCCTTCTTGAAGGCAGCTCCATAAGCATTCAGGCAGAACTCCCTTAAAATCAACTCTGATGGAATGGACACTGTGTCTGGATGGCTGATGAATGTCTCCCCCACCAGGTCCTGTTTTATTAACTCTCAAATGGTCAATGTTCCAAGGAAGGACAAAGAAAATGCTTCAAAGATAATCTGAGGCTCTCCTTGAAGTGCAGCAGCATTGCCATTAATGACTGAGAGGAGCTTGCTACCAATTATTTAAAATGGCGGCATCTTATCCAACAAGCTGCATTATGCTTTGGCTCACAATGTCTTAATGATGAGGCAGAGCAGCAGCAGAGAAGGAAAGAAAAGGAAGCAGGTCCTGCACTCTGGATGCCACTACCTCATTGGACTTCCCGCCCTATGAGCCCAAAGATCTGTGGGTCGAGAATTGGCCTGTTAAGTGGCATGAGGTCCAAAGGCAGAAACTTGTGACCCTGAGTAGGCATCATCCTTGAATTGAGGGACAGCCAACGATATGAAGAAGGACATGTACGCTTCTACCTGTTCAGGAAAGCAGGTTAAAATCCCATATGGTGGCAACCTGGAAATTCCAGTCTAAATACATAACTCAGGGCATTTTAACTGCCTATTAGTTTCTACTGGGTAAATAGGGTTAAAATCATCCATATATCACCCTATATCCTTACATGCATGAACTATTGATATCCAGTCACAGGAAAACATTCATGAAACGTTTTCATCTTAACCTCTTAACCAAGGTATTAAAGTCTGAGATGAAATTATATTGAAGAAAATGAATACTTGCCGGTGGGTTTAAGGCTGAATCTAACATTAGATTCCAAACAATAGTTACCAACCACTCAAGATATATTTGCTGAACTCCGTGATTAAATTACCATCTTGCAATCATTCCCAAATAGCCATTATTCAAGACATATTCTATTAGGAAGGATCAATAAACATTGCTTAAATATGTTGAATTGGTCATCTGAATCTTGAGATTAAATTTGAGTCTTGTAATCTCTGCTTGCTCTCTGCTATTGTTTATAGTCTTGAATTTTAGATGGTGGCTTAATTTTATTTTTAGCCTGTTTGTGTTACAACAGCAACTGTCATTCAACATGTTGGCAAGTTCCAGTGTTTTTTTTTTTATTTTTCTAATGTTCTCACTTCTCTCCTAAAGGCTATGAATTACTGTATCTGGCACTTTGCCCAAGTAGCCATTTATTTATATGTGATTCTTCACAGCATATGGTGGTTGTCTGTTTAACTGTGGAGATGGATTTGTTTGGAGCAGTGTGCATTGTACCTAATATTGTCTGGACCTATCTATCTGTGGCCTCCTCCTATTTTACATCTAAATACTGTCCTTTTGCAACATCATCTGAAAGGACTACGTTAGTTTTCACACCAAGCTCTACCTCACCATCACAACCTCTCTTGACTCTTCCACCATAGCTAAACTAACAGGCTGCTTTCTGTCACGAAGGTATACTATTTTTCATAATATTATTATGGTTTTTTGGAAAGTAGGTTTATGAGTGTGAGTGTGTGTGGAGTTCTGTCTGTGTGATTTAATTGAATTGGAGCTAGATCAACTGCAAGCTTGCAATTATCAAAAGAAGTTAGGGGTAAAAGGCACTTGAAACACAAATGAGTAAACAAAGATAAGGTCTCAGCATGGAGGGTGTGAAGAAAATTTGCATTTTTGGATAAGTGAAGGGGTTGTTTAGGTTTCAAAAGGGATGATAGGATGTTTACAATTAACAAGCTAGGCAAGGCAAAGCTGTGTGTTTATTTTTTGCAAAGGTATTGATTATATTGGCAACATGAAAGATTTTTATATTGGGGGAAAAGTACATTTCCAGAGACATATAGAACAATGGAATTTATAGATTAAAGAGAGAGAAACATATACAAAGAAAGAAGGAAGGTGATGTTGGGGGACCATGTAAGATCTAAGAGGACTGTGTAAAACAGCCTTGGGGAAGTCTCCAGGTACTTTTGAAGAAGTCTGCCGTGTTCAGTAACCAAAGGCGGAAGAAAGCTTTTGGAATTCCACTGTTGAATGGGTGCTCTGGTAAAGTTGCTGGCTTGTTATTTAAATTTTAAATCTATTTTGGGCTTCTGCCTTAAAGGGTGTGTGTAGTTGGGAGTCAGGTTAGTTAGGAATTTGGAGATTTGTTATAATATAATAACTGCAATCTTATGTATGCACTTGAAATCTTTTCTTTTGTTAATAAATATTTTCATTTAGTTTTTAAAATCTCTAAAGGTGTCATGGACTCATTACTTCTGAATTCAGCGCACAAATCTTCTCATAAAAAATACAAATTGCAAAACCATTGTGATTGTGTTTCCCTTGTGGATTTGGTTCACCTGGCACACATCACCTGCTTCGTCGTAACATTGCCGACATCCAATATTAGATGAACAGAAATTCACCCCAATTAAATATTGGCAAGACCAAAGCTATTGGCCTTGGTCCCCTCTACAAGCTCCATTCCCTAGCTACTGACTCTGTCCATCTATCTCCCTGGCAAATGTCTGAGGCTATACCAGAATGTTCACAACCTTGGTGTCATAAAGATGAGCTTTCAATCACACTTCCTCACCATCACTCAGGCTGTCTATTTTTACCTTCATAACATCACCTGACTCTGATCCTGTCTCAGCTCATCTGCTGTTCAAACCCTCTTCCATGCCTCTGTTTCCTCGAGACTTGATTATTCCAACCCACTCCTGGCTGGTCTCCCACATTCTCTGTAAACTTGAGGTCATCCAAAATTCAACAATGTGAATCCTTACTTGTGTGAGAAATTGAGGTTTTTTAAAAATATTTTTGGGGAATATTGTGTTATCCTTTAAAGAAGGCTGTGTGTGTGTATGTGTCTGTGTGTGTGTGTGTGTGTGTGCGCGCGCGCGCGCACGTAAATGATTTAATTAAGCTGTGTAAAGGTTACTAAAAGACATGTTGTCAGGGAGGTTTAAAACATAAAAGGAGGGGGTGTTAGGTTTGAGGTGCAAGTGAATATGTTGGATCTAACATCTGTATTTTTAGATAAGTTGAGAGTTTGTCTGAATATCAAAGGGAAGTCTGTACCTCAGGGAGATTGCACGAAAGAGCACTGGCTCCAACTCTCCCTCTTCCCTCTGCTCACACAGGTAGTGCTGAGCACTACAGCTCACATCTCATGCTGGGCAGGCCTTAATTGGCCCGCCCACGTAAAATGGTGGGTTGGAGCCAATCGCGGGCAGCGGTCAGCTCCACGACTGCCCCCACCCGCTCCTACCGAGCCCACCCGCCAACTATTCAGGCCCGTGTCTTTGTGTCTTCCCTTATACCAGAGCCCATGGTATTGGGGGTGATATATTAGAATGGGTATAGGGTTGGCTAATTGACAGAAAACAGGGACTGGGGTTAAATGGGTCATTTTCAGATTGGCAAACCATGACTAGTGTGATGCCACTTGGATCAGTGGTTGGACCTCAACTATTTGCAATCTATATTAATGCCTTAGAAGAAGGAACCAAGAGTATTTTAGCCAAATGTGGTGACGATACAAGGATAGGTAGGAAAGCATGTGGCAAGAAAGCTACAAGAGTTGACAAAGGGGTATAATTGAAAAGAGAGGTATGCTGCTGAAGCTTTCACCTGATTGACTGTGGCTTTGCCATGAAGAAAGCAATGGAGGACTATAGGGTCCCCAAGCTTTCGGGTAATTCAAAAATAAAACATAATACTTGAACACATTACTTTTGTTTGCAGAGAACAGATCCCTATGTATGAATGCATGCCACTTCGAGCAAGCATAAATGAGCCATGTTACGAGCTTAACTGATTATCTTAAGGTGGTTGTTAGTGTTGTTATTAATGAACTCATGATTGTTCAACACGTGCTGTCCAACTGCAAAATCACACCAAACAGCAGGCATTTTGTTTTGGGTTTTAGAAGTGCAGGCTGGTTGAGCACAGTCTGTGCTATGAATGGACAGCACTTGATGCACAATCCTGAATACGCTAACAGCTACATTAATAACCAATTTAGGCTAATCAGTTGAGTTCATAAGATATTTCATTTACATATATTCATACTCAGATTGTGGGTGTCACTGGCAGCCAATATTTTTTTGTCCATCCATGATTGCCCTTGATCTGAGTGGCCATTTCAGAAGGGAGTTAAAAGTCAACCACATTACTGTTGGTCTGGATTTATATGTTGACCATACCAGACAAGGATGGCAGATTCCCTTCCCTATAGGGCATTAGTGAACCAGATGGGTTTTTACAACAATTGATGATAGTTTATGGTCACCATTATATAGACTAGCTATCAGTTCTATATTTTACTAATTGAATTTAAATCTAACCATGGTAGGATTTGAACCAGTGTCTCCAGAGCATTAACTTGGGCCTCTGGATTTCTAGTGCAGTGACATTCTCACTATGCCATCATCTACTCTTGCATTAAGAGCAATCCAGAGAAGGTTCATAAGGTTATAATAAATAGGAACAGGAGCAAGCCATTTGGCACATTGAGACCGCTCCACCATTTGATAAGATCATGGCTGATATGATTGTCGTCTTAACTCCACTTTCCTGTCTGTACCCCATAATCCTTATCATTCTTGTTGACAAAATTCTGTTTAACTCAGCTTTGAATATATTCAATGCCCCAGCCTCTGCTGCGTGCTGTGGAAGAGATTCCCAAAACACTAACCACCCTCTGAGAGAAGAAATTCCTCCCAATCTCCATCTTAAATGGAAGACCCTTAATTTTTAAAGTATGCCCCCTAGTTCTAGATTTCCCCACAAGAGGAAACATTCTTCCAGCATTTAACCAGTCAAGTTCCCTCAGAATCTTATATGTTTCAATAAGGTCACCACTCATTCTTCTAAACTCCAAGCTGCTGTCTACCATATCATACTCATTTATTCCTATTCATCCATCTTGTTAGGAATGTTGCATGCATTCAGATAAAGAGCCCTTAGTTCTACATTTTTACTAATGTCCCTACTCTGAATTTATTTACTGGTGCACTCTTATATTTGTAAGCTCTGCCCCTTCCTGTCACACTCTGGTTACCATTACCCGCAGTGCTAGCTTGCATTATAACCTTGTCCTTTCTCTTTAGCTTTCCAAATCTCCCCTCACATGAACCTTCCACCCCATTATTTAGTTTAATGCCCTCTCAACAACCCTGATTTGCCAGTACACTGGCCCCAGTGCAGTTCAGGTGAAGTTGTCCTTACAGTACAGCTCCCTCTTCCCCCAGTACTGATGCCAGTGCCCAAGAATCAAAACCCATTTCTCCCACTTCAATCTTTGAGCCACATGGTCCACTCTCTGATCATATGTATCCTATACCAATTTGCTCATGGTTCAGGTAGTAAAGCAGAGATGATTACCTTTCTGGTTTTGCTTTTTAATTTAGTCTACAGCTGTTTATACTCCCTCAGCAGAACCCCTTTCTTAGTCCTACCTATATTGTTGATACCCACATGGACCACAACTACTGGATCCTTCCCCTGCTACTCCAAATTCCTCTCCAATCCTGAGGAGATATCCTTAACCCTGGCAGCAAGCAGGCAGCATAGCCTTCTGGACAGACTGCCAACTGCAGAAAATACTATTCCCTAACTGTATTGTTTCCTACTACAACTACATTTATTTTTGCCCCCGATCCCCCCACCAAACTTTAATGGCCCCCTGCAGCACGATGCTGTGCTCAGTTTGCTCATCCTCCCTGCAGTCCCTGCTCTCATCCACACGTTGCAAGAACATTGAAACTACTGGACAATCGCAAGGGCTGAGGCTCCTCCAATGGCTCCATGGACCAAATCTGAAGTACCTAGCTTAAGGGGTGTGACTGCTTCCTGGGACAAAGTGTCCAGGTAACTTTCCCCCTCCCTGATGCATTGCAGTGTCTGAAGCTTGGCCTCCACCTCATTCAATCTAAGCTGAAGTCACTTGAGCTGCAAGCTCTTACTGCAGATGTGCACATCTGATCACATAGGTGTCCATCAGCTCCCACGTGCTACAGTTGCAACACATTACCTGCCCTGCCATCTTTATTTTGTTTTTATTTAATTAATTAGGTTCCAGTTTCGAATATCCCTCAATGATTATCTGTAGTTTTGCGATGGAGTGTAAGCTATAAATTTAATATAATACTTAAATTTCCTCAGTACTGATTTAAACTACTTCCCTAGTTTAGAGGGGGAACCATCTTAAAACTCACCAATCACCTAACCGGATACCTAATTAATCCATCCAGGCTTGGGCCCTCAGGTCTCACTGTCTTCAACTCCTTCTCTCAGACCTCTTCATTTTTCTAATGGACCAGACAAGGCCTCCTTCCTCACTGCACCTTCTCCCTCACTTAGCAAATTCTCGGAATTAAGCAGCCAGTCTCACTGCACTCAGTCTCTGGCTGCCACCTTGGTGTGACTTAATTCGTGCATCTGCTAAATGTCTTCTATTTATACTAGGTAAGATTCCAGTGAGCTGAGTCAGCCATGGCTGGCTAGGAAATTAGTTCTAACTAGTTACCTGATTAACTAACTGCAGCTGCCTCTACCAGTGAGCTTGTTTAAAACTAAGACAGGAAAAAAAACTACAATTTACTTTTTTTTATTAATTCACCAGATTTGGGCATCGCTGGCTCTTATTGCCCATCCCTTATTGCCCATCCCTAATTGCCCATAAGGTGGTGGTAGTGAGCCACCTTCTTGAACTGCAACAGTCCATATGGTGTAGGGACACCCATAGTGCTGATAGGAAGGGAGTTCCAGGATTTTGACCCAGCAACAGTGAAGGAATAGTGGTACATTTCCAAGTCAGGATGGTGTGAGGTTTGGAGGGGCACTTCCAGGTGGTGGTGTTCCCAGCATCTGCTTCCCTTGTCCTTCTAGGTGGTAGGGGTCGTGGGTTTGGGAGGTAGTGTTGAAGAAGCCTTAGTGAGTTAATGCAGGGCATTTTGTCGATGGTACACACTGCTGCCACTGTGCATTGGTGGCAGAGGGAGTGAATGTTTAAGGTGGTGGATGGGGTGCCAATCAAGTGGGCTGCTTTGTCCTGGATGGTGTCGAGCAAATGTTACTTACCACTTATCAGCCCAAGCCTATGTATTATCCACGTCTTGCTGCATTTGGACATGGACTGCTTCAGTATCTGCGGAGTCACGAATGGTGCTGAACATTGCGCAATCATCAGCGAACGTTTCTGACCTTATGATGGAGGGAAAGTCCAACCAGTGGAGAGTTTTCCCCAATTCCCTTCGATTCCAGTTTTGCTAGGGCTCATTGATGTCACACTTGGTCAAATGCTGCCTTGATGTCAAGGGCAGTCACTCTCACCTCACCTCTGGAGTTCAGTTCTTTTGTCCATGTTTCAGCCAAGGCTGTAATGAGGTCAGGAGCTGAGTGACCCTGGCGGTACCCAAACTGGGCATCAGTGAACAGGTTATTGCTGAGTAGCTGCCACTTGATAGCACTGTCAATAATCCTTCTATCACTTTCTGTTGATCAGGGGTAGATTGATGGCACGATAGCTAGTCGGGTTGGATTTGTCCTGCTTTTTGTGTACAGGGCATACCTCGGCAATTTTCCACATGCCTGGGTGGATGCCTGTGTTGTAGCTGTACTGGAGCAGCTTGGCTCGGGGTGCGGCAAGTTCTGGAGCACAAGTCTTCAGTACAATTGCCAGAATATTGTCAGGGCCCACAGCCTTTGCAGTATCCAGTCTCATGTGGAGTAAGTCGAATTGGCTGAAGACTGGCATCTGTGATGCTGGGATATCCGGAGGAGGAGGCCAAAATGGATTATCCACTCGGCACTTATGGCTGAGGATTGTAGCAAATGCTTCAGCCTGATCTTATGCACTGATGTGCTGGGCTCCTCCATCATTGAGGATGGGGATATTTGTGGAGCCTCCTCCTCCAGTGAGTTGTTGAAATATCCACCACTATTCAGGACTGGATGTGACAGGGCTGCAAAGCTTAGATCTGATCCGATGGTTGTGGGATCACTTAGCTCTTATGCTGTTTGGCACGTAAGTAGTCATGTGTAATAGCTTCACCAGGTTGACACCTCAGTTTTAGGTATGCCTGGTGCTGCTCCTGGCATGCCCTCCGACATTCTTCATTGAACCAGGGTTGATCCCCTGGCTTGATGGTAATGGTAGAGTGGGTGGTATGCCGGGCTATGAGCTTACAGATTGTGTTTGAGTACAATTCTGCTGCTGCTGATGGCCCACAGCGCCTCATGCATGCCCAGTCTTGAGTTGCTAGTGTTGGTTCCCTCACCACCTGCTGCAGACCTAGCCCAGCAGCTATGTCCATTAGGACTTGGCCAGCTCGGTCAGCAGTGGTGCTACCAAGCCACTTTTGGTGATGGACATTGAAACCACCCACCCAGAGTACATTTTGTGCCTTGCCACCCTTAGTGCTTCTTCTAAGTGGTGTTCAACATGGAGGAGCACTGCTTCATCAGCTGAGGGAGGAACGGTACATGGTAGCCGGCAAGAGGTTTCCTTGCCCATGTTTGACTTGATGCTATGAGACTTCATGGAGTCCAGAGTTGATGTTGAGGACTGCCAGGGCAACACCCTCCTGCCTGTACACCACTGTGCCACCACCTCTGCTGGGTCTGTCCTGCAGGTGGGACAGGACATACCTAGGGGTGGTGATGGTGGTGTTTGGGACATTATCTGTAAGATACGATTCCATGAGGATGACTTTGTCAGACTGTTGCTTGACTGTGAGACAGCTCTCCCAATTTTGGCACTAGCCCCCTGATGTTAGTAAAGAGGACTTTGCAGGGTCGACGGGGCTAAGTTTGCCATTGTCAATTCCGGTGCCCAAGTCGATGAAATAGAATAACCTTTACAGGTGAGGGTTTGGAAGTGCAGGACAAGCAAAACTGCTTCTGTGGTTTAGATAATATAAAGAAAACTTACAATGACCAACCAACTTCTACAGGGTAAATCATTTGAAATAGTTTCACTGGTTTATTAAACAATAAAATTATCCCATACAATTTTTGCTGAGGAACTGTTACTGTCACTTGGGAATTGTGGAGGCAGAAATCTGGCATTACAGCCAAAAGAAACCACACAATAATCCGTGTAATGGCTGACCAAAATCATCCTGTTAAATAAATGTAGTATTTCTAAATTTCAAAGATTAGCTGAGAGAATCCTGACTAGTTACTTTTCTCACACTCTTGAGTCAAGCCAAACATAACTTTATATAATTAAAATGATTGGAAGTTAGGTCAGATCATTTTCTCACTATGTTCATTTTTGATCAAGTGCATCAAATTGTGAAGCTGCCGAGAGCCATTAAATTCACTGAGAGCTTAATTGGTTAGAGATGAGGTGAAGCCAATGACAGCACAATTTAAATAATGCAAACACGTTATACCCCTCCATTATTTTTTCCTCAGCTTGAGGGCTCTTGCCATCAGCTATCATAAACTACTTTTAGATTTGCTACATAAATTTCTGTCAACTTTCCAAGACTCATTATGTCTAACCAATGCTTTTTATTATTATTCTTTAACTGCATGTGGGTGTTGCTTGTAAGGCAATCCCCAAATGTCCCTAATTGCTGGCTTAATTGTTCACTTCAGAGAGCAATTATGAGTCAACTACTTTGCTGTGGGTTTTTAGTCAGACCAAACCAGGGAATGATGGGCAAATTCCCTTCCCTGAAGGATTTAAGTGAATAGAAAGAGCAAAGGCACAGCACAGATGATGTGGCCCCATCACTTGATCTGACACTCACAGTCACCAGCTCAGATACTGGCATTGCAAATATAGAGTTGGGATCGGCACATGGTGAGCCACCAGGCACAAATGTGCTGTAGCCGGGCCAGGAGGAAAGGAAAATTTGTGTTCCAGCATCTCAGAGGGTAAGTTTGTAGACAGGTTCTGCTGCAGAGACACATATGAGGACTTCAATCAGGCAGCATTCAGGAGAACACTAATGAGGGTGCACACTGAGATACTAGGTGCATTGGCCGGCCTGCCAGTCTCGCGTTACAATCAAGGTGCATGGAGAAGTCTGGGTGACAGAGGACATTGTCCAGTGCTTGCCCTCTCTGTGGCCTCTGCCCTATCTCCATGTCATGTTGCAGACCCCCTAGGAAACTGAACTACTGCCCCCCCATACAGCCTGCGTCTGGACACAAATTGTAGGAGGTGTATAGGTCACCTAATCAGCAAACCTCACCAGCACTATCACCCAACTCCCCCCACCACTGCCAACACCCCGCCAAATCCAGCAACTCACCCTAACACTTTTAAAAACACTCCACAGTATTCCAGAAACTCTGCAGTAACAGAAGTTAATCTAAATTACCTTGCTGCAAGTTTGATGTGATAGCAGCACCCGTTCAGAGGTTTCTGTCACACACCAGGAACAACCCTGCAAGCACACTTCCCAGCAGTGGGAGCCACGATGGCTGGAGGCAATGCACAGCAACTCGGAGGGACTCCAACTTCCAGAACACCTTCTCCAATGATCCGAATATCATGCTCAAGGTCACCATTACTGATAATAACTATTGAATTCCCGAATTATCAACTGGATTATATTCCTCAACTGGTGATTAGGAACACATGTCGCCAAATCATTAATCCAGGCCAGCAGCATAACTGCTGTACTAACGTGTCCCTAAGAGATTGCGACTGACATCAGGAATGTCAGCTGCAAGGAAATGCTGAATTTCCATGTGAAGGAGCTTGAATTACTATTAACAGGGATACTTCACAAATCTAGGGATTATTTAGCATCAGCAGTGAACATTTGTACATCTCCTACGATTTGTTCCCAGAGACAGGCTGAATCAGGTATGGGGGCAGCAGCTGAAGTTGCCTAGGGGTCCGCAACACAACATGGCGATGGGGCAGAGGCCATAGAGATGGCAAGCACTGGACAATGCCCTATGTCACCTTGGAGACATGCTTCTCCATGCTCCTTGCTGGTGACAGGAGACTGGCAAGCCAGCCAAAAATGCACCCAGTGAGCACACTCATCAGTGTTCTCCTTTCTCCTGAAAGCTGCCAGATCGAGGTCCGCATCTGAATTTCCTGTAGTAGAACCTGTCCACGACCTCGCCCTCAGAGTAGTTGCTCGACGCCTCAAGAAACTACTGCATCAATATTTGGAAGTTAAACAATGAGCCTGGACTGTCTGGGCATCTGCAATGGTGGTGGAACAAAACTGGCCTGTCATTGACCCTGTCCTAAATCCCAGGGAGACAGGGAGAAAGTTCTTTAAATGTACAGAGCAGCTGACATGCCTCTGTTGATGCATCAGAGGTGTCTCCACTACTGAGAAGGTGGAAGCTGGAGCAGAAACACAGGGTCCAATACAGGCTGAAGATAAGCAAGGAAATATTTCTTAGCTCCACTGGGAACAGAGGATATCATAAATCTGGGACCAAGTTACTTCTGTTTTTTATTCTGCTTTAAGGGCTTTCTTAAAGAATGACAGCAGGGGCAGAATTTTTAGGTTAACATGCGGGCTTGCGCCCGACCCGATCGGACGCAAAATCACACGATATTTCAGTCGGTGGCTGTGTGCGAAAGTTAGAAGCGCGCCCGCTGACAATTAAGAGGCCAATTAGTGCAATTAAGGTTGTAATTGTCTCTGATTTTTTGTGGTCCGTCCAACCTTACAGTTGGCGGAAGGGAGAATCGGCCAGGCGGACTTCGCATTTTTCATGAAACCTCATCCAAGGACGGGATGAGGTTTCCGTTATTAAATCTTTCAAAATGTATGGACAGAATTCGTATCATGTACACGTTCAGGTGACTGATTGTGACGCATGGACATTTTTTCCAGATTTTAAAAACTTTATTTATTGGTTCTCTGCCTTCTGGGAGCTTTCATTCAGCGCTCGCCCGCACCCGCGCTGACATCAGTGCCCGCCCTCCTCCCACCCCCACCCCGGCAGCACTGAACATTTCAGCCCGCGCTTTCACGCTGGCTGGCCCATTAATTGGCCAGCCAGGGTGAAATCACGGTCAGGGGCCGATCGCAGGCGTTGTTCCTTTCTCCGCCGCCCCCAGGCACGCCTATCGCGCCTGCACGGTGACCTAAAAATCCTGCCCGAGGCTTTATTTTCCTTGCACCCTTAGAAATCTTGCCTCATGGTAAATTCATAAAGCGCTCTGATGTCTTTCCTGAGCAGGAACTGTGAATTAGTTGAATTGTGCTACTATGGTAAAGGGGATATCGGTAACCTGAATGAGGCAGGAATAGGATAGAAATTGGTTCATGTCAGTGAAGACCCCAGTTGCAACTCAAAATGACAAAGTTGCACAAAAATGCAGGATTGTGTTAACTGTCACTTAGACTGACAGTGCTGTCCTCGTACAAGAGGAGGCTTACAAGTACGCCCACAGAAGAACACAAAGCTTCTCTAATATTTCTTCACTGAAGCATAGCATCCTTGAACACAACTCTCGTGATAAATCTCAACAGTGGTGACGCCTGCAGACCATGGTAAAATATCTTAACCAAGGACATGGAAAAGCCATATAGACTAGGCTAAATGAAAAAGGAGATCTTTTGCGCAGGTTGAAAGAAAGTTAATCAGCCAGTAGTAAAGGAAACTCGTTTTCAGGAGGGTTGGGACTCTATAATCTTACACAAGCTGGACTTCAAATCTTACTTGTCACATTCAGTTAGTTGTTACGGATCAAGCCTTATAATGTTACCAAGGCATTAATAGTGAACTGTGACAGAAGAGGAAAATCTTACTGCATAAATATCTTACAACTACATTATTACACAATGTTGCAAGTTGTTGTTGTGAGGGACTAAGACCTCACACTGTATACTTTTATAAAATATATATATAGATATTTAGCTATTGCTAAAATGTTAAAACCAAACAAAGACCTTTAACATGGCTAAATCTCTGTCTGTCTGTGACCTCCAAACAAAAGAAGCTACTTGGCAGTTTCGTGAAAGTGCTCACCTCGTTATCTCTGAGGAGCCACAACCAACCCTCTGTGGACTGTATAGACCAACTTCAAAGAGTGTTATGCAAAAGCCAGCTACATTTAATAACCTAGGCTGGCCAGATGCAGATGGATCATCTGCTAAGAGAAAGTGACTGCAACCTTCCTTTCAATTCCTAGTGGCTGAGATATTTAACAGTCTTTGGAATTCAAATGGTGGATATACATCCTTTGTCAACGACCTGGTAGAAAGATGGGAGCCATGTGACATGGGCCTCTGGCTTGTGGAACCAGTAATACTGCCTGCACAGCTCAGTCCGCTGTTTACCACCTAACTAGCAGTCTCACAGACAAGGAGCTCTGCCCAGGTGGAATACCTGGTCCCCATCTACATTGCTTCTGCTGGAAATTCTGTACCACCACCGGCAAGACTGACTCATCTCTGGATACCTTTCTCATCATGTAAAGTCAACACCACCAGGAAAGTGAATTATCAAGCATCAGCTTTCAACCCACAAACCTCCATGAAGGAATACCTCATTGCACTTCGATTCTGGACTCTGGAATGCACGTGAAACAATATTTATTTTCCCTGTGGTCTCTGTATTGTAAATCTTTCTTTTCTCCATCCCTATCGTCACTACCTGAATGCAAGGGGAACATTGCAAACCCTCTTTTCGCATTTTGAGTGTGTGCAAATAAACTAACCTTTTGAGTTCATCCTATCTCAAGTTTGCTGTGGGATTATTAATAGAAAATTGGATCGCACCAAAACTGAGGAGTTGCTGAATGTGCCACAGCTTATAAAGAAGGAAACAAATCAAAACATCTTTCTGTTTACAGACGGGTGGTGAGAGGGTAAATTAGCACTGTGGGGAGGTGTTACAAATGTGGGATTTTACAAGTTTTAAAATGTCTTCTTTAACTTAAGTTGAAAAAGAATTTTATGGATAGGAAGGATGGTGGTGATAGTAAACTTCTGTCCTGAGACAGGCCTATGTAGTCTGGTTGTCATGAAAAAAGAAACCCAAACCAAAACCTTTTGAAAAACAAGTGATGATTTTCACACCTTGACATACAAAAGGGACTGCTGCTTTTTGGAGAAAGATACAGATACACAGAGACAGGTGGAGAAACAATGGAGCCATGACTGTTCAAATCAGGAAGCTGGTGAGAGCTGGTCCACTGTTTGAAAAGAAGGCGATGGAACAAATGGGAGTTTTGGAGACTTAAGGAACATAGAGGCGCCAAGGTGGGCCTTGCTGATGGCAGCTGATCTGGAAGGGTGAGTGGGCTGACTATCAAGAAGTTGCAACCTGGCGTGGCAGAGAGAAATGTGCCTGTTGGAAATCTGGAAATAACTTGGGACTCATATTTGTAATGATATTTATCTGTCAGACATGCAGTGCATAGCAAAAGGAGTTGTAAGATGTATCTCAATTGCATTAGTTAATGTGAAAATGCCTGTTCTTTCATTCAATTTATTAGTTGCTTGTCAAGTAGTGTTTGATATGCGCTGATTTTAGTTTGCTTGTTGCAGCAAAAGTCTTGAAACATGAGGCAGAATATTGCCCTTGTCAGGCAGGCTCGTTGGGGGCTGGTGGCGGGCTGGTCGGGAAGCTGATTAAGACCCAACCAATGTGAAATGTGAGGGGCAGCGTTCAGTGCTGCCTGGGCAGGTGGGGGGAGGTGGGCGAGCGGGGCAAGCGCGTACTTTGCACATGCGCACGAGTGCACACTTGAGAATCTCCCTGAGGCACAGGGCTGCCTCAGGAAGATGAAGCGCTTTCAAAAAAAAATAAATATTTGAAAAATGTTATAAAATATGTCCCCTCATGTGACTCTGACACATAAGTATGGACATGTTATAAATGAAATTTTAAACATTTTATTTCATTTTTATTTGATGTTGGAAACTTCATCCTGCCTGTGGATGAGCTTTCCAAAAAAGTTCAAAGGCCGCTTTGGCCTTTTTGCCTACCCGCCAGCCGTAAGGTTGGATGGGCAGCGAAAAAGTTAAGTTAATCGATCCTTTGATGGCCTTAATAGACCTTTTAATTGTCGGTGGGTGCGCTGCCGATTCCCACGTGCACCCACCAACCAAACTATTGCGTGGCTGCACATTGACATCGGGACGCTTGCCGAAGTGAAAATTCTGCACATGAAGTTTTGCCCTTCAGTTTATTTCCATCGGTCACTGAGGAATTTGTTTTTTTTAAGTTATCAGTTTCTCTGGGGATCGTAACACATATAATACTGGGCTCAGATTTTTTGACACACAGTGGTGTATCCAAACTTGCTCTCCTGGCAGGAAAAACTGCAATGCGAAAGAAGCAAATCATCACAATGTTTTGCTTTTTTTTTGTTTGCTGATATTTACTTAGGCCTGGGTTTTTCACTTCAGCTCTTACCGGCCCACAATTTTCCACACAGCAAAGTGAATGGGCATAAAAATCCAAATTTGTGGAGCACAAAAATGGAAAGGCTTAGGGCAGAACTTTTAAGGCGTCGTGCAGGCGGGCACGCGCCCACCCCAATCAGACGCAAAATCGCACAACATTTCGGTCAGCAGGCACACGCAAAAGTCGGAAGCGCGCCCGCCGGCAATTAAGAGGCCAATTAGTGCAATTAAGGTTGCAATTGTCTCTGATTTTTCAATGGGTGAATCGGCCAGGCGGACTTTGCACTTTTCATGAAACCTCATCCAAGGGCGAGTTGAGGTTTCCATTATTAAATTAAAAAAATAAAAAGCTATGGACAGCCTTTTTATCACCAGGTGACTGATTGTAACATGTGAACATCTTTTTTCCTAATTTTAAAAACTTTATTTAATTGTTGTCAAGTCTTCAGCTCCCTGAGGCAGCTCTCTGCCTTCAGGGAGCTTTCATTCAGCACTCGCCCGCGCCTACATCAGCGCCCACCCTCCTCCCACCCCTACCCCAGCAGTGGGCAGGAGCTGATTGCAGTTGGCGGTCCGTTCCCCGGCCGATCCTGGGCCTGCCGATTGCGCCCACCTACCGACCTAAAAATCCTGCCCTTAGTTTTTTTGATTGTATTACAATATTGCTTATATAACAGGATCCCACTCTGCTAATAAAGTTACAGTTAATTAAATCATCCATCTAATGACCCTTTTACAATATAGTATTTCTATAATTGGTGCCGCAACAAAATACATTAAGCATTTTGCTTTAACAGGAGCAGCAAACCTATTAATTATAGAAGATTGAGGGTGCTCTGATTGCGGTGTTAAAATAATTCAATTGGGTAGATTGTAAGAAACTGTTCCCCCTCTTATGGGGAATCAAGAACACAGGGTATAATCTTAAAAAGAGGGCTAGGCCATTTAGGAGGAAAGTCAGAATGCACCTTTTCACATGAAGAGTAGTAGAAATCTGAAATTGTCTCCCTCAGAAAGGTGTGGATGCTGGGATAATTTCAGCTTACAATTTTTGTTACTTAAAGATAACAAGTAGTGGAGAGCCTGAATGGCCTATTCTTGTTCCTATGTTCCTAGAAGCCACCTCAGAACACAGATGCCCAACATTCCTGCAGATACAGCTGTATCACCATGCAGGAATGCAAACATCCACTACAGCACTGATCAATTGACTGGCCTGCATGACTTTTCCCAGCTAACTGGGAAGCTATGCACCCAGTAAACAAAAGTCAAAATTGTGCCACTACTTGCAATGCTGGAGATTTTGCCCCACAATGTAAATAATACAAATTCCACAGCACTGAAAATCTTAGCATATTGCAGGACAACTTCAATATATTCTGCAGCATAAATCGAGGGCAGCAGGTGCTATCTGTACATTACCAGGGGCAGACTTTAGAAGTCATGCCTCATGCCTTTTTCCATTGAATTTGAAGGTTGCCAACTTTCTTTCCAAACACCACTTTTAGTCATCACTCATCAGAGGGGGGTGAAACCATAGGAGGATTAGGCATCAGCCAAGCAATGATTCATTTTGCAAGCAAGAGTATGAACAGTTAACATGTCAGAACACTGCATACTCATTCCTTAAATAATTTTTTCCAAAGGAGCTAGTCACTTGTTTTTATCTTCAGTAAGCCACTTGAGTTAATGCTGATGGCATGTTTTGAAAAGAACTGTCCTACTGAAAAAATATTACTTGGATTTACTGTTTCATATTTTCAATGCAATCTATTTTAGTTGCTATGCAATCAAACACTAAAGTTAGTACAATTTATCACACTAACATACTTAACCCTTGCAATTGATTTTAACTACATACTATTCCACTGCACTACATGGAATGATGATTATAACAAGGCAATTAAGTCACTTTGCATGACGCCGATATTTTTAAATATAACGTGTTAAATTTTATATTCTTTGTATGCTGGATAAATTACAGTAACAAATGTATGCATTTTTAGAAACGGAAAAAAACCCTTAAGCTCCACAAAACATACCTTTTGTACTTAACCTCAATTACCTGCATTCACCATTACTGGCCCCTCATCTCCCTTCAGAAGAACTTCTATTTGTCTCTTCAATCGATTTATACTGTCTACTTCAATAAGCTTTCCTGGTAACTTATTCAACAACTCAGATAGTTCTGCAGTGCTCCAATGAACATGAGGCAACACCAGTGCCATTGGTGTAGTGGTGAGCCCACTAGAATTGTTTCTGCCTGAACTATGGTGGAGAAAAAGCATAGTCAGCTATAAAACCTACAAAGTTCACACTGAGAGCCCTGGATGTGGTGGCCTATCAATCTGCTTTGAGCCAAATGACCACAGGCCACAGCGTGAAACTAGGGAAAGATCACATCCAGAGGCTTCCAGGTCGCAGCTAACGCCATGTTTTCAGAAATCACCATGCATGGTAAACCTACTATACACAAGCTGTCCAAATCACTTCCAAGTTCTGCAATGTAAACACTTTGAAGGCTGGTTAAAGTAACAGGAGATGTTACATGTTCTGCCAAGAAGCTGATTAAAACCAGATATTGTTGATTTTGAAAATATAAGCATTTAGGGCGGAATCATTCCAGATTTGTACTGAGTGAGGTAGCAGACAGGGAAAACGATGTGTTACCCACCGGCTGCAATGGCGGTTTCTCACGCCAAATAACACCAAACCCGCCGCATTAATTATACATTCCTGGGAAACACGCTGTTTTGATGGCAGGTGTGCTGACATTCAGCCACCACGTTATCACCTCGCCGCTTCATCACGCCCGGCACCACATTTAAAGTGCAGCTGCGTGCACACCTCTCAGTGCTTCCAGCCCATGACTGCTGCACTGAAGGCAGGATGGCTCTGACAGGCAAAAAGACTGCAGGCTCCTGCTTTAGTGATGCTCAAGCACTTTTTGGATGCCATAGAGGCCCTCCATGATGTCCTACCCCTGCTCTGGCCACAGGATGGGCAGTGGCATCACCAATCCAACATGGGAGGAGGTGGCAGTGGTGCTCAGTGCCAATGCCCTGCAATAGTGGGCAGTCACCCAGTGCCGCAACAGGCTGAATGGTCTCATCCGTTTCACCAGGCAAGTCACTCTTTTCATCACTCTCAGTTCACGCACTCACAAACCCATCACACATCCACAGGGATCTCACTCCTCAAGGGCCAACATCACTAACTCTCACACACACCCTCATATCTCCATCAGGCTCATATTCTCTCGAGCATGCGTCCATGGGTCCACTCACCACACAAACATTCCATGCAGTGCCATGTGTCACTACACGGACACATGTCCGCAGCAGGAAGAGGCAGATGCAGCCAAGCTCCCCAACGCTTGGAGGACTGCTGGGGAAGAGGTATCTGCGAGGTCAGAGTCAGATGCTGAGCCTCTGGATTTGGCCTCTAACTCGCCCTGGAGAGTCAGCAGAAGGTGGGGAAACATCATGGCGGAGCTGCTGGAAGCCCTCAACAGAGCAGCTCACGAGTCGGAGGAGAGTGCCCGCCTGCTCTCTGATGAAGTGGTGCCCACATGTCTGCGTAAGGAGGTCTCCATGGGGAGGATGATGAACGCCATGGATACCCTGGTCCAGCAGAACGCAGAGATGTGTGCAGACCTGCATTCCATCGCGGGAGCCCTCGGTGAGCTCCTGCAGTGGCAACGCAAGAGGGAAGCGGGGCGCCTCAATGTCCCTCCAGGTGCTTCTTCCTCTCAAGGAGTCAGACTGGTGCCCCGGGCACCCAAAGGGAGGAGGAGCGGCAGCTGGACACCCCTGGGTCATCCATTCAGTAATCTCAGAGGCTGCCCTCTCCCTCCAAGTTCCCTTTGCCTGTGAGCCTCTCGACTTCGTCCTCTGTCACCGCAGAGGGAGCAGTTGGCCAACGAGTGATTCTGGAGGGAGAAGTGTGTGTGTGTGTGTGGCAGGGCCTTTCAGAGCCTCGTGCAAACACTCTCCCACACATGTGGATCCTTCCCATTTCACACTCACCTCAATGGGCAGAATTTTACGACAGCGGGATTTTACGTTCCCGTTGAAACGGGGCCGTAAAATTTTGCCCAATGTCCTGAGCATTTTGAATGCTGCCTATTGGGGTTCACTTTCAGTTGTCCATCTGAGCTGACCTGCATCTCCACCCACCCACTGATCACACTCTCATGCAGCACCTGATCTCACCCACCACGACTCTCGTTTCACTTTCGATTTAGACAGCATGGTGGTGATACAGAATTTCATTCACTCCCCTGTCCTTTGCACTCCCCCAGTCACCCATTTCCTTTCCCCGATCACTGTTGACCACCCGGCATCGCCTTCCACTTCCCCTCCGCGACCTACCAGCCATAACCCTTTTCCTTTGGGGATGTCCAGGTGAACGTGCATGTCCCCCTCCTTCCTCCACGACACCTTCATTCCCCTCATTCCAAGTTCACCCCACCCCCGACACCTTCGTTCTCCCCCCTCAACCTCACCACACACCCCCCACACCGCTTCCTCTCCCAGTCGATCCTAGACTTTCCTCTCCCACCCCCGGTACATCTTTCTCTCCCAAACACAGCTGGACCTTCCTCTCCACCCCCTCGACCATCATCCATTGTGAACACACCCTCAACGGTGACTTTCCAACTTCCATGGGCTGGTTCGCAGCAGAGCCATGTCCATGAGAATCCACCCAACATGCCATGGACGCTCCTCCAGTGTGCCATTGCTGTTGGGCTCCAGCATCTTCTGCTCCTCAGATGTCCGCGATGTGAGCAAGGCCCTGGTGCTAAGTCCTGACTTCCGCACGTCACACTCGTCAAGACATGTTCTGCGCCGGCGTGTTTTCCCGTCGACGTAGGCGGACGATCCAGCAGGGGAGACGATTCCGGCGGCCTGACCTTGTAATGATATGCAGACGTATTACAATGAGGCTCCCAACATCTAATGGTGGGAAACGCAGCCTGCCATTGACGGGCTGAGCGGACTATCGCAAACTGATTTCATGATATCGTGAAACCGATTTCTGGCATTCTCGCCATATTGTCCACGCCAGCCACCAAAGCCAGCGGGCATGCAAAATTCTGCCCATATAGTGTTTTTGTCTTGGCCAAAGGCAGTAAATGGGCACTGTGCCTGTATGGAAGTCTAGATTTAGTATACAAGTTTGGTCTTAATTGTTGATTACCATTATTTGTATTTGCATGAAGGTGTCAGGTAGGGAAATTTAGCACTCAAATGCTGATTAGAAACAATTTAAGTAAAGCAGAAGGTTTAGGATGAGGGTAGAAAATGACAATGGGCAATCCAGAGTAAGAATAATTAACTTGAGGAGAGCCGACTTCAATGGGGCAAGAACAGAGCTGGGCCGGATAGACGAGAACCAAAGTTGGCAGGGAATACTGTAGCTGAACAATGGGCCACCATTTCAAAGAAGAAATGGTTTGGGCTGTCAAGGTGTATACCCTCAAAATGGAAAGGTAGGGCAAACAAATCCAGAGCTCCCTGAATGAAAAAGGAGATAGAAATTAAGATAAAGAAGAAAAAGTGTGCTTTGGACAGGTGTCAGGTAGAAAATACAATTGAGAACCATGCGGAAAACAGAAGGTTCAGAGGGGAGGTGAAGAAGCAAATAAGGGAAGCGAAGAGGGATTATGAGAAAAGACTGGCAGCCAACATAAAGGGGAACCCCAAGATCTTCTATCGGCACATAAATAGTAAAAAGGCGGTAAAATGGGGAGTAGGGCCGATTAGGGACCAAAAAGGGGATTTACACATGGAGGCAGGGGGCATGGCTGCGGTGTTAAATGAATACTTTGCATCTGTCTTTACCAAGGAAGTAGATGCTACCGAGGCCACGGTGACAGATGAGGAAATTCTGTCACTTGAAGGGTTCAAAATCAATAAGGAGGTACTGGATAAACTGCCAGTACATAAAGTTGACCAGGCACTGGGAGCGGATAAGATACATCAAAGATATTGAAGGAAGTGAGAGTGGAAACTGCAGAGGCATTGGCCATAATCTTTCATTCTTCCCTCAACTCAGGAAAGGTGCCAAGGGCTTGAAAAATAGCAAACACTACACCCTTGTTCATAAAAGGGTTGTAAGGATAAGTCCAGCAATTACAGACCAGTCAGTTTAACTTCGGTGGTGGAGAAGCTTCTTGAAACAATTATTCGGGATAGAATTAATAGTCACATGGAAAAATGTGGGTTGATTAGGAAGAGCCAGCATGGATTTCTTAAGGGAAAATCATGTTTAACTAACTTGCTGGAGCTTTTTTGAAGAGGTAACAGAAAGGGTTGATGAGGGTAATGCTGTTTATGTGGTGTACATAGACTTCCAAAAGGCATTCGATATAGTGCCACACAACAAACTTGTGATAAAGTGATAGCTCATGGAATAAAAGGGACTGAGTAGTAGGAAACAATGAGTAAGGTTAATGGATACTTTTAGGGCTGGAGGAAGGTGGAGAGAGCAGTTAATAAAGCATACAGTATCCTAGGCTTTATTAATAGTGGCATAGAGTACAAGAGCAAGGAGGCTATGCTGAACTATTGGACAATGGTTAGACCTCAGCTGGAATATTATGTACAGTTCTGGGTGCCACACTTAAGGGAGGATCTGAACGCATTGCGGAAAGTGCAGAAGTGGTTTACAGGAATGGTTCCAGGAATGCGAAACTGCAGTTATGAAGTTAGAGATTGAAATCCTTCTCCTTGAAGAGGAGATTTGATAGTGGTGTTCAAGATCATGAAGGGGCTGAACAGAGTAGATAGGGAGAAACTGTTCCCACCTGTATAAGGATCAAGAACAAGAGGGCACGGATTTAAAGTGATTTGCAAAAGAAGCAAATGCGATGTGAGAAAAAACTTTTTCATACAGTGAGTGGAATGCACTGCCTGGAAGTGTGGTGGAGACAGGATCAATCGAGGCATCCATGAGGGCATTGGATGGTTATTTAAACCAAAACAATGCGCAGGGTTATGGGGAAAAAGCAGGAGAATGGCACTGAGTCATAATGCTCAGAGAGTTGGTGCAAACACGATGGGCTGAATGGCCTCCTTCTGCACTGTAACAATTCTGTGATTCTCTATATCTTAGCTCCTTGCATCCACTTCCACTAAAGGTATGGCTGGAATGCTCTGGCTGGCACAATGCAGGTTCCAGCATGGCTCAGAGACTGAGGGAGTAGGTACACAGGCTCTTGGGTATGGCACTGGGGGTCCTGGTGGAGTAGCTCCAGAGGACGAAAAGATAACCTGTATCCACATGAGTGATGGAGCTCACCTCACCCTCCTGTCGCTCTCTTTCCTGCAGCAGCTGATGTTACTTTATTAGCTTTGCGTCCACCTTCTATTCCTCATCCAGACCAAGCAAGTTGAAACACTAGTCATCAAAATGCCATGCTGCATCTTTAATGAGCAATCAGCTGTTTAACATGCTCCAAGCGGCCATTCCTAACATCAGCATCAATACCTTTACCAATGTGGCATCTTATGTTAAGATACCACCTCAGTTAAGGCCCCATGTTGGCCATCTCTTCAGCATCTAAAGAATTTGGCAAAAAAGCACCCCACAACTTTCTTGAAGCTGTTTAAAAAGTCTGTGCTCACATACATCCACTGTAGGTGTGGAGTGAGCTGGTTTGCCTGCTGACAGACATACACCAGCAAGTTTCAGGATGACTTGGGGATGAATGAGAGAGTGCACAGATTCTTGGATGCAGCACCTGAGGTCCGGCTGGAGGAAGTCCAGAAGAGGAAAGGTGGCCTGTGCCAGCACACAGAAAGGAGATAATTTGTCTTCCTGCCCTTTACTCCTCCAGCAGGTAGTGGTGCTCTGCCTCACCTCATGTCCACCTCCATTCATCCTGAAGACCCAATGGGTGCCCTAGTACAATAGCTAGGAGCAAGCACTGACTTTCACCTATAAGGTGTCCATTAAGGTAGAGTAGGACAGCAATCGCTCCTTTTAGGTGAAGGACTCAGAAGATTTCCAGAATAATTGTTGATAATGGTTAAGTCTTGAGAAAACATCCCAGAAATTTTCCAATATTTTTCAAAAGTCCTCTTCAAACATCCAGCAGCAAGTGAACAGTAAACTCTGATATACTTCTAAATAGCACCATAATCTTCTGCAACAACTAGTTTACAACCAATCAGATGGCTGCTGTTAGGGGAAGGCAATTGGTCAAGCACAAGCCACCTAAATAGTGTGCAGCCCCTTTAATGAGCACTAGCGGACAATTTACCCATCAATCAGCACACGTGTCATCTCCTTTAACAAGACGACATTGCGCGCTAAGCATGTGGGCTAAATCAGTGTTGCAGCTTAGGGCCCCATCTTGATAACATCAGAGATTCTACAGCACCAAAGCAATCTGGGGAAAATTGCCTCCTTAGTATCCAATCTGTGGAAAATTCATTTTAGATGAAAGGTCAAGAATGCTTCCAATTATTACTTCAAAAAGAGGACTATTTAAACCTAATCACCAGTCAACTCTGTTCAGCTGATCATATCAAGAAAATGACTCGTTTAATAGGACCACAATAAAGCTAGCCCCACAAATATGGGATATATAGTTGCTTAATTCAGAAGACCTAAGTTTTAAAATAGAGACACAGGCCTGGATTTTCATCACCAAGGCAGGTAGCAGGAGTTAGGAAAAATCCTGGCTTCGCACGCCTGCCTCGGGAGTGCCCACAAAGGCGGGATCTTCATTGTCAGGGGGAGGAGGGGGTGCTGCAGTGGGATGGCTGTGTGGGGGGATGGGTGAGGACACCTGTGGGCTGCAGCCGGGCTAGCCAAACTGGGAAAATGTTCGATGGCAGCTACAGGGGCTGCCAGGTGTCTAGGCTGGCTGCTTAAGTCCCACTTCGATACTGTCAGACTTCATCCCATTTATACCCTCGCCTTTGAATCAGAGGGTTGTGGGTTCATGTCCCACTCCCGGAAACCAAGAACTGTGATTGTACTCGAAAGAGTTGCAATCTGTGACTGTTGATAACTCGAAAGAGTTTCATCCCATTTATACCCTCGCCTTTGAATCAGAGGGTTGTGGGTTTGTGTCCCACTCCCGGAAACCAAGAACTGTGATTGTACTCGAAAGAGTTGCAATCTGTGACTGTTGATAACTCGAAAGAGTTTCATCCCATTTATATTGAAAAGGCATGGTTTTCTAGCCCTCACCCTCATTGCTCCCTCACCCTCACACAAGCCCCAAGCCCCATCCTGGCCCGTCATGCCAGGCTATGGCCCCCACCTACTCACCATGGCCCCTCATGACAAGCTATGTGCCACTGTACACCCCCATGGCCTCTCATGCCCACCATGCCAGGCTATTCCCCCATCCACCCCATGGCCCCCCATGCCCCCTCATGGGCCATGGCGCTTACATGCCCATTTACCCACCATACAGTCTACAGAACAAATGAACCCGATAGTGAAAATAAGCTGCAACAAAAAAAAACTTTTTAAAAAGTCAATCATTCATTATTTCCCACTATGTTCAAAAAGTCCTTTTACCACAGGGCAATAAAAGTGTCAATCATCCAGAGCCTTTGAAGTATCAATAGCAGGAAGTGCAAGCACTTGAAACCTCTTAATCGTATGCAAATAAACATTGTGAAATTTACAGCAGAGACCTGAGAGTCAGAGCTGTCAGTCAAGCAATGTATTATCTGGGGCTCAGGTTAGTTAGTACTCTAATGGATTTCTGGGTTCTTAGTCAAAACTCATGGTGTATTCTTGGCTGAGAGCCAAGACATCCATTAACGTACTGAGACACCTGAGAAAACAGGGAAAATATTGCTTGATTGACAGCACTGGATCTCTGCTGTCAGTTGCACAATATTTATTTACACAAGTTAAGAGGTTTCAGTGCTTGCAGTTTCTGCTATTGATACTTTAATGGGTCTGGATGATTGACACCTTTAGTGGATGTAGTTAAAAGGGCTTTTTAACATACTGTAATATAATAAATGAATGACTGTTTTTATGAAGTCCTTTTACACATCCTATTGTTACTATAGAGTTGAATGGTTCTATACAGTGTATAGAACTATGGGTTAAAGGACATGTAAATGCCATAGCTTGGCAAAGGGGGCATGTAGCCATGGGGGTGGGCGGAGGTCATAGCCTGGCATTGGGGCCATGAGGGGCTATGGGGGTGGGTGGGGGCATAACTTGGTATGGGGGTATGAGGGGCCATGAGGGGTAGGTGGGGGACATAGCCTTTTAGAGGGGGCATGAGGGGTCATGGAAGTGTGTGGGGGGACATAGCCTGGCATGTGGGGCATGAGGAGGACCTTTTGAACTTGCTTTGCAAAAAGCTCCCTCATGCAGACTATGGGCGGAATTTTCTGTGCCCGCCGGTGTCAGGTGTGATCAATGGTGTGAGCGGTCAATGTGGCATCATCGCTTTTAAAACAGCAGGAAACTAGTTCACCATCCTCCATGTGGCCCGTCGACAGCAGGCCACATTTCCCGCCATTCGACGTCAGGAATCTCATTGTCATACATCAGCATATCCCAGCCAGCCAGAATCTCCCCCCCGCCCCACCACGTCTCTCCCCCACCCTCCCCCCCGACCCCCGCTGGATTGTCCATCAACGTCGGCGCGAAAGCACGCCGACGTGTTTCACAACAGCACATAAAAGGCGTACACTTGGCAGCCTGCACTTTGAGGGGAACTCAGAGTTGAGGACACAGCAACGTTATGTAGCGCTCGCCACTGTCGCCTGTTAGACTTCGAGCTTCAGGGGTGTTGGGGGATCGGGGTTAAGGGCAGCCCTGCTGTTGAGGCGACTGGTGGCTGGGTGACACACAGGGTCTATAGAAGTCGCCTGTCATTCCTGCAGGTGACCGAGAACCAGTGTGGCCGGTGGCTGCGCATGTCTAGCGAGCTGGTTGGTCACCTCTGCCAGCTACTACAGGATTTGGCACCACGAGGACATGGAAGTGACTATAGTGCTCAATTTCTACGCCAGTGGCTCCTTTCAGGGCTCCACAGGTGACCTCTGTGGGATCTCACAAGCCTCCACCCACAAATGCATCCATGAGGTCATGGATGCCATCTTTGCGAGGGCACGCAAATTTTTGCATTTTGCCCAGGGCATGGACAGCCAGGGCGCAAGAGCGTTTAGATATGCCCAGGTCTCTGGTTTCCCAGAGGTTCAGGGTGTGATCCAACGCACTCATGTGGCGCTCAGATCTACATCGCAACACATGGTGGACTACATCAACTGCAAAAGCACTGAGGATTCGTGAACCATGACTCTTTAAAAAGCTGGCCTGACTCCATGAGAATAGCAGAGGAGTAGAACATACCTATCTCTGCAATAGAGCCCACCAGGTCAGGAGTGCCGGGCACACACTTTTGACCCAAATCAGCCCACACCCTTAAAAGGCACTCCTAAATCGTGGAAAGTCTGAGCATGGGGTTGGGAATCCTGGAATCGGGACCCGCCTGCCATTTTTAAAGGGCTCCGTGTCAACCCGACTCGGCGAAAATCTAGGCCAGAATCCTGCCGCTGTTTTCTGAATCTGGGGCAGTTTGAGACCAAATTGTATCTGAAGTGTCATATATACTGAGCTTTGTTGCCATATTCTGGGCACAGCACAGAAGGATTTGAGTAGAATGACCTGTTTATATTGGTGGTCACTCCCAATACTTATATTACTTTTTCAAACACACTTTTTCATGACGTTATTCTATCTGCAATAAGGCAGCAAGCAATGTGGAAAAGTATACAGTTATGTGGCAGGGACAAGCTCCAAACATGAGTGCAACGAGTAGCACTGCTGAGAGATATGGCTCTGTCATTTAAAAAGTTAACACAATGTAAGAAATTTAGTTACAAAACTGGTTAGAGTTATCGGTCTGCCTTTTCTCTCTCTGACCCCAGGAGAGTTGGCGCAGGGCTTTTGATCAAGAACCATTTTCCTGTGCCAAAGGTCACTTTGTATGCAGGGTGGATCCCCGCCAGCAAGCAGGGGGCTGTAATCGCAGCAAAGAATCCTTTAACCTGGCCCCCGCTTCTTCTAAAAGCTCTGCAGAAAGAAGCTACTTTTATCTGCCTAATTTGCTTTGACGAGTGAAAATGGATCAATTTTATCAAACAAAAATGCAGTGTTCAACTTCAGAACAATCCCTAGGGATTATCATGCAGTCTCATAACCCAGTTTTAACACATGCTTGAGTCTGACCTTGTATAATTATGAAATATGATAGCAGAAATAAAAACGATAACAGGAATAAATATGCTCGGAAATAAATATAATTTCGGATGGAGATGAAGAGAAGGGATAATACTCCAATTGTCAGGCTGTGACCAGTGACATCTCAGAGGGGCCTCAGCTATTCAATGTGTTTATTAGGGATTCAAATGATGGGAAATAGTCCACATCTAAGTTTGCTGATTACACAAAGGCAGGCAACATTGTACACAATGTACAAAGAAGTAGAACAAACCAACGTATGAATCAGGAGCAGCAGGAGGTCATGCGGTCCCTCGAACCTGCTGCACCATTTGATAAGATCATGGCTAACCCGATTGTGGCCCCAACTCTACTTTTCTATCTACTCCCTATACCTTCTGACACCCCTGTTAACCAAGAATCTATCTAATTTAACCTTAAGAAATATTCAATGACCCTGCCTCCACCACTCTCTGGAGAAAAGAATTCCACAGGCCTTCTGAGAGAAAAAAATTCACATCTCCATCTTAAATGGGAGATCCTTATTTTTGAACTAAGTCCCCTAATTCTAGCCTCTCCCACAAGGGGAAACATCATTTCAGCAGCCACCCTGTCAAGTCACCTCAGGATTTTTTTTTTATTCATTCATGGGATGTGGGCATCACTAGCAAGGCACCCATCCCTAATTACCATTGCAGAGGGCAGTTAAGAGTCAGCCATATTGCTGTAGATCTGGAATCACATATAGGCCAGACCAGGACATTAGTGAACCAGATGGGTTTTACGATAATCAACAATAGTCACCATTACTGAGGCTAGCTTTTCAATTCCAGATTATTGCTTGAATTCAAATTCCACCAGCTGCCGTGGTGGGATTTGAATCCTTGTCCCCAGAACATTAACCTAAAATTCTGGATTACTAGTCCAGTGACATTTCCACTACACCATTATCTCCCCTGCTGCTATATGTCAGAAAGAGAAGAACTCTAGAGATGAGGTGGGAGTGACTGCCCTTGATATCATGGCCACATTTGAGTGTGACATCAAGGAGCCCTAGCAAAACTGGAGTCAATGGGAATCGGGGGAAAACTCTCCGCTGGTTGGAGTCATACCTAGCACAAAGGAAGATGATTGTGGTTGTTGGAGGTGAGTCATCTCAGCTCTAAGACATCACTGCAGGAGTTCCTCAGGGTGGTGTCCTCAGCCCAACCATCTTCAGCTGCTTCATCAATGACGTTCCTTCCATCATCAGGTCAGAAGTGGGGATATTCGTTGATGACTGCACAATGTTCACCACCATTCGCGACTCCTCAAATATTGAAACAGTCCATGTCCATATGCAGCAAGACCTGGTAATGTCCAAGCTTAGGCTGACAAGTGGCAAGTAACATTCACGCCACACGAGTGTCAGGCAATGACCATCTCCAATAAGAGAGATTCCAACCATTGCGCCTTGATGTTCAATGGCATTACCATCATTGAATTCCCCCACTATCAACATCCTGGAGGTTACCATTGATCAGAAACTGAACAGATAAATACTGTGGCTACAAGAACAGGTCAGAGGCTAGGAATCGTATGACAAGTAGCCCACCTCCTGACTCCCAAAGCCTGTCCACCATCTACAAGGCACAAGTCAGGAGTGTGATGGAATACTCCCTACTTGCCTGGATGAGTGCAGCTCCCACAAGACTCAAGAAACTTGACACTATCCAGGACAAAGCAACCTGCTTGATTGGCACCACCCCCACAAACATTCACTCCCTCCACCACCGACGCACAGTGGCAGCAGTGTGTACCATCTATAAGTTGCACTGCAGGAATTCATCAAGGCTCCTTCGACAGCACCTTCCAAACCCACAACCAGTACCACCTAGAAGGACAAGGGTACCAGATAAATGGGAACACCATCACCTGGAAGTGCCCCTCCAAGTCATTCAGCATCCTGACTTGGAAATATATCACTGTTCCTTCACTGTCACTGGGTCAAAATCCTGGAACTCCCTCCCTAACATCACTGTGGGTGTACCTACACAACATGGACTGCAGTGGTTCAAGGAGGTAACTCACCACCACCTTCTCAACAGCATCTAGGGATGGGCAATAAATGCTGGCCCAGCCAGCAAAGCCCACATCCCATGAATGAATAAAAAAAATAAGGTCACCACTCATTCTTCTAAGCTCCAATGGATAAAATCCCAACCTGTCCAACCTTTCCTCATAAGATAACCCTGGTCCCAGGAATCAGTCGAGGGAACCTTCTCTGAACTGCTTCTAATGCAATAATGGTGAGTCGGGTGGGCCTCTTACTCTAATCTCTCAGAAAGAGGGCATCCCTCGTGTCCTTCATGGCCTGGAGGAGAGATTCCAGGGAGGCATCATTGAGGAATGGGCTGGTGCTTGCTGCTTTCCGGAAGCTATGTCCTGGACTTCTGGCACGGTGAATTACTTGCTGTCCAGGTGTCTTTTAAATATGGTACCCGGACATAACAGGAAAGCGCAAATTCACACCTGTCCTGTCACGCGGTGCGACGTAATCCTCCTGGCTGCATAACTAATTAGGTGAACAACAATTTCTCGTGCTCACACGCTCCGATCTCCAGTGGGAGTCCCTCCGACTTCTCACTCCCGGCACCAGACTTAGGCCCTGAGTGGAGTATCCCAGCCAACATATCTGTCCAATGCATCCATTCCCTTATTTTTTAATATTAATTCCCCAGACTCACTCTCTAGAGGACCAACACTCACTTTAGTTACTTTCTTCCTTTTTAAATACTTGTATAAATTCTTACGATCTGTTTCATATTTCTAGCTAGCTTTCTCTCAGACAGTAATTTCTCCTTTTTTTTTAGTCATTCTTTGCTGCTATTTTATATTCTGTCCAATCTTCTGGCCTGCCATTCATCTTCAAGGAATTGTATACTTTTTCATTCAACCTGATATAATCTTTAACTTCCTTAGGTAGCCACAAATGGCGTGTCCTTTTCCTGGTGTCTTGTTTTCTCACTGGAATGTGTCTTTGCTGAGTGTTATGAAATATCTCCATAAATGTCTGCCGCTGCATTGCTACTGACCTGTCCCTTCACCTAATTTCCCAGTTAATTTTAAGCAGCTTTGTCTTCATACCCTAATAATTGCCTTTATGATTACAAAGAGATATTAATAGATTAAGTGCATGGGCAAAAGGATTTCAATATAAACAGGTATGAGATCATCCACTTTGGATCCAAAAAAGATAAATCAGAGCATTCTCCAAACAGTGAGAAGCTTAAAGCAGTGGATCTCCAAAGAGACTTGGGGATCCATGTACGTAATCATTAAAATGTCATGGACAGATCAAAAAGATTCATGGAATGTTGGCTTTTATATTGAGAGGATTGGCTTACAAGGCGTGAGAAGTCATGCTGCAGCTATACAAAGCCCTGGTTAGATGACGCCTGGAAATATTGTGAGCAGTGCTGGGAATCACACCCTAGGAAGGATATACTGGCCTTGGAGCAAGTTCAGTGCAAATTTGCTAGACCGATACCTGGGGCAGGGTTTTACCCCCGTCGGGGGTGAAGTTGAATTGCGGGCACGCGCAGCACGCCTCCGATCAGCGCCCCCAATAGGGGGCACGGTGCCATTTTACGTGGGCGGGCCAATTAAGGCCCGCCCAGCATGACATCTGCCAGGAAGCGCAATGCGCTCCCTGTGTGGGCGGGGGAGAATCCCTAAACCTGAGAGCGCGCTCTTTCGCGTATGCGCATGAAAGAGTGCACTCATCTCCCTGAAGCTAAGTGAAGCTCAGGGAGATCGCCTCTACTGTCAAAAATATTGAAAATAGAAGAAAAAAAAAATTCCTGACATGTCCCCTCATGTGACACTGTCACATGAGTTGGGACATGTCCATAATTTTAAAAAAAACTTTAATAAAATTTTTAAAAACCTACATGAAACCTCATCCCACCCGTGGATGAGGTTTCATGCTTTTTCTAATTCCCGCCAGGGCTCCCGGCCTGCCCGCCAACCTTAAGGTTGGACGGGCAGGTCCACTAATTAGTTAAACGACTCTGTCAATGGCCTCAATTGGCCACTGACAGGTCGGCGGGGGCACAGCTGATTCTGCTGCACCCCTCCTACCTGAAAATTTAAATGGGGTGCGGTGACGTCGGGAGTTCCGCCTGACATCACTGCCCCGCCCCCCGACGTGAAAATCCTGCCCCTGGATTCCAAATTATTTTTGAAAATCCTGCCCCTGGATTATGTGGAGAAGTTACACAATGTAGGGCTGTACTCCCTGGAATTTAGATGGTTAACAGGTGATTTGATCAAAGCTTTCAAGGTACAAAAGGGAAACAGATAGGCATATAGGATTGGTAGAGAGAAACTCTTTCTGCTGATTGGGGAATTAGGACTAGCCTAAAATTTAGAGCCAAGCCTTTCAGAAAATAAATTCGACATGCAAAGGGCAGTAGAAGTTTGTCACATTCTTCCCAAACGGCAGTTGACATAGCATCCATATTAAAACTACGATTGATAGATTTCTGTTAACCAAAGGAAATGAAGGGATATGGGGCAAAGACAGATATACAGAGTTAGCTCACAGATTAACCGTGATCTCATTCAGAACAGGTTTACTCCTGTTCCTATGTTCCTAAGAAACCTATCCGCACGTCCTTTTCCCTGTGCAGTGTCTAAAGTTTCATAGCCTCTCCAGTGAGTTCTAAATTTCAGTCACACTAAACTGTAGAGGCAGTAAGCCATGGCTAGGTGCTTCCCACAGTAAGGAGGAAAAGATCTGGATGGAAGAGCATGTCCGAGCTACTTTCACATATCTCTTGATGGCCAGTGCCAGGCTAGGGGATATCCACTTGTTCTCTTAGTACTTGAATCGGTCAGGTAAGGCAAAAAAAGAGAAGAAACTTGCACCTTTAGTACAATGTTTAGTTTCAGCTCCTCTTTCCAGACAATTGAAAAAATATGGGTTCTCAGCAGATCTCTACACCTTCAACTGTAACTATGGTATTTTATTTTCCATCCTGGAAATATTATCTTGATGAAATTGTGTGCATTAGTCATTAACTTTACCTTGTATTCCACAAGTCCCTGTGCCCATAGGAGTGAAATCATTCCGCTTCCTCTGAGGCTGCTGGACAGCGTGCCTCTTATATATAATGTGTGGTTGTTGCTCTTCTTCTTTCCTTGGGTGGCCATGAATAGGTTCAATAAAATAGTCTTCGCTGCGTAAACGGAACAAACCGTGCTGCAAAAGAAAACAGAATTTAAACTTAATTCCACGGTTATTGCATTGCTTTGATTTCACAACACAAAATTTCCTATATAGCTACACAACTTACAAAATTTTAGAGGGCTAATGTTATATTATCCCAATGTGATATAGAAACTATACGCTCATGCATATGCATGCATAAGTATTCAGGGTGCCACATCACTCACTACTGCACCACAGTCTTGTGTATCAAATTCACAATGTATCAGTCCTGAGCACATGGTGAGATCTGTGAAATATATTCGAAGAAATTTAAGTCGAAGAGATTATTTCGAGTTTCTGGGAACCACAAGGTATAACATGGTGGCAGCAAGCGTGCGAGAAACACCAAAACCCAAACATTTTAAATGGATTTAATGCTGAATTCGATTGAGAAAAATCAACCCGAATTAGTACCAGAGAGAGAAAAACTGAGTGAATAATGTGAAAATGAAATGGAGCCAGCAAGTGTAAAATCAAGGAACAGACGAAAGGCTGGTAGCAGCTCACTTGGGACTCTGTACACCTTGATGCACAAAACAATCTGATTGGAAAAGACAAGCTCACAAAGTGCAGGCTGTTGACACTGTCAGATCACGTGAAGCCTCGAGTAGACAGATGAAGGTGCTGACTACCCAGAGAAGTGGCTTTAAGTTAAGTCAAGGGAAAGGCAGCATAGTTGAGGCAATGAAACAGCAACAAAAGAATGTACATCAGGCAGTGAGAAAAATATACAAGGGCTATGGATGACCACATAAATTCAAAGATAGAAGGCAATATCTTGGATAGGGATCAAACTGCAGAGCTTGTGGAAAGCCAAATCGCTGGGAAAATATATGTAGAATGAAGAAAGAAAATGGTATAGGTACTAGATACCAGAGTTAGAGCAACAGGACAAATGAGAAGGAAAAGAAACCAAAACATCCATACACTGAAAGATGACAATGTGTCAGACAACTACATGAAATGGCTGCATGCAACAGTTCCCAGTGAAAAGAACACTTTTGTCAATTCAGATCAGAAAGGAAGGGAGAAATGAGCCCATAACCATAAATCTGAAGCTGAATACGTATTTTTAATTAATTGATGGAATGTGGGCTAGGCCAGCAATTATTGCCCATCCCCAATTCAGAGGGCAGTTAAGAGTCAACCACGTTGCTGTGGGTCTGGAGTCACATGTAGGCCAGACCAGGTAAGGACAGCAGATTTCCTAAAGGGCATTATTAAGTCAGATGGGTTTTTACAACAATCAGCAATGGTTTCATGGTTATCATCAGGCTTTCAGTTCCAGATTTTTTTTTTAATTCAAACGTCTACATCTGCCATGGTGGGATTCAAACCCAGGTCCCCAGAGCATTACCCTGGGTCTCTGGAATACTAGTCCAGTGGCAATACCACTACGCCACTGCCTCCCCCCTGATCATGCACAGACTGCACCAGAAGATCTTTCCTGGAAATCTGAAAGAAAATGATTACTCAAGGAAAGATGCTCTGAAACCAAGCGACTCTATGCTAACAGCATATGGGGGAAACTGAGATTCAACAGCTAAAAACGGCCCAAATCTGAGGGACGCACAAAGGAAAAGACATTGTTCTACTTCACAGAAACAGGTGGTCTTGCTATCCTGGGGTTGAGAAGTTGCGAAGAGCTGCAGCTAATCTCAGTAAACAGTGAGATGAAGGAGGCATCACTGAGGGTTGAAGGTAGCGCATCCATTGAAAAGTGCCCTCTGTTCAGAAGTAAGAAAACGGTTGCCAGAGTCACAGAGCCTAGTTTGGGTAAATTCCATCATCATTAGAGAGAACATGGAAAACCAACTGAATGGGTTGCAGTCAGATATTGAAATTCTCAAGGCCAATATTGAAAGACATAATGAGCTCCTGACCAAAAAGGAAAGTTCAGGCAGTCAAAGAAAAAGATTTCCAAGAACTTACAGCACTTCAAGGTGAAAAGTTAGAACTAGAGAATAAAGTCACTGACCTGAAAAGACTGAAGGTTGAGCAGGACATAACGTGGAATGCTGTAAAGAAGCATATGGAAAAGAAAACTTCATGTTATATAGCTCGCAGTGGAGGCATCCATGAAGGGGGTCCTGAACCTCAGGTTAAAACTTCAACAGTACATGCTTCAAATAGCAGAACTTGAAAAAGAAAGGAATGACAGTGTTGAGTTGCAACAGCAAAATAGTGAACTGCGGATGCAGCTTAATATTATATCACGGAGCAGAGCTTGAGAAGAAGTACTGCCAAGCTAAAGACCCCCTGCAGTGTGCTGCTTTAGCTCAGAAGAGGCACAACATTTCACCACCTAAGCAACACCATGAATAATATTGTTGAGAAAAGAGAACAAACTGTTAAAAACTCTTAAGGTGTTCAATTTGATTATAAAAATCTATTGTTAATCATTTTTGTTTAGACGATATATACAAAAAATGTTAACGATTAGAACAGTTATATTGATATATAAAAGCAATACAATTTTCCTGAAAGAAAATGATTACTCAAGGAAAGATGCTCTGAAACTAAGCAACACTATGCTAACAGCATATGGGGAAAACTGAGATTCAACAGCTAAAAACGGCCCAAATGTTCATATATATGCACACATAATGCAGAGCGGCACAACACTCACTACTGCATTACAGTCTGCGGCACATGCTGAGATCTGTGAAATATATTCGAAGAAAGTGCCAGCATTTGTATCAAAAAGTGCGATTATGTCCAACTTTTGGAAATCACAAGGCACAACAACTGATAAAAGATGGCTGTTGTTGTGCAGCCTAGAAACAGCAGCGCTCCTGGGTAGTCAAGTAGATAAGGTGCTATCTGGTGCCATACTAAACTGTATAGACCTGAAGGGCACTGGTTCTATCCTTAGTGTGTACAGAGTTAGCTGATCAACAATTGGAACATGACAGCTGATCTGAGCAGGAAAAGGTCAGGTATTCCTGACATGAGGTTCATCTGAGTGGACATTGGTTGAGAGCAGGAGTAAACTCAGCCCTGATACCCTGTGGTTAAATAGTTTGCTAACATCATCTTAGATGTAAACTGTCAGCTTTCAACCCATATTTTATTTGCCAGTATTTCACAAGAGAGAAAAAAAAAATCAACCTTTTCAAGGGGGTTGGAGGTTGTCAAAAATGAACCAATCTGATCATCGGCAGGTAGGATTTGAGGCTGGTAGAAGCAATGTTTTCGCTCATGTTTGTTGTGTAGAAACTTTAACAGAAGAGGTTTGAGATGAACTGATTGTTCCTGACAAAGAGGTTGGAGTCATACCTAGCAAAAAGGAAGATGGTTGTGGCTGTTGGAGGTCAATCGTCTCAGTTCCAGGACATCACTGCAGGAGTTCCTGAGGGCAGTGTCCTAGGACCAGCCATCTTCAGCTGCTTCATCAATGACCTTCCTTGCATCATAAGGTCATGGGGATGTTCGCTGATGATTGCGCAATGTTCAGGACTATTTCAAACTCCTCAGATACTGAAGCAGTCCATGTCCAAATACAGCAAGTCCTGGACAATATCCAGGCTTGAGCTGACAAGTGGCAAGTAAGATTTGCGCCACACAAGTGCCAGGCAATGACCATCTCCAACAAGAGGAAATCTCACCATCGCCCCTTGATGTTCAATGGCATTACCATCGCTGAAGCCCCCACTATCAACACCCTGGCGGTTACCATTGACCAGAAACTGAACTGGATTAGCCATATAAATACTGTGGCTACAAGAACAGGTCAGAGGCTAGGAATCCTGCAATGAGTAACTCACCTCCTGACTCCCCAAATCCTGTCCACCAACTACAAGGCACAAGTCAGGAGTGTGATGGAATACTCCCCACTTGTCTGGATGAGTGCAGCTCCAACAACAGTCAAGAAGCTTGACACCATCCAGTAAAAAGCAGCCCGCTTGATTGGCACCCCTTCCACAAACATTCACTCCCTCCATCACTGACACACACTAGTAGCAGTGTGTGCCATCTACAAGATGCACTGCAGAAATTCACCAAAGCTCCTTAGGCAGCACCTTCCAAACCCACGACGGTTACAATTTAGAAGGACAAGGGCAGCAGATAGATGGGAACACCACCACCTGGAAGTTCCCCTCCAAGCCACTCAGCATCCTGACTTGGAAATATATCAGCGTTCCTTCACTGTTGCTGAGTCAAGATCCTGGAACACCCTTCCTAACAACACTGTGGGCGTACTTACACCACGTAGACTACAGTGGTTCAAGAAGGCAGCTCACCAGCACCTCCTCAAAGGCAACTAGGGATGGGCTATAAATGCTGGCCCAGCCAGCAAAGCCCACATCCAGTAAACGGATGAAAAGAAAACAATGGCATGTGTTTCGTTTAGGTCTGTCTGTCTCCAAAGCTGTTGTATATAACAAATAATCTTGCAAAACACTTTTCCTCTATTGGATTTTCTGGGACATAGCCAACTGTTGCTCTGTATGCAAGTTTAAATTCATCAAGACTAGATAGAATCAGAGAATATTTGCAGCAAAGAAGAAGGCCATTTGGCCCGTTATGCCTGTGCTGGCTCTCTGCAAGAGCAACACAGCTAGTTCCACTCCCCTGCCATTCCCCACATTTTGTTTCCTTCAGGTGTTTATCCAATTCCCTTTAAAAATCCATGATTGAATCTTCCTTCAGCACATCAGATCCTAATCACTCACTGTGTAAAAATGCTTTTCCTCATGTCACCTTTGATTCTTTTGCCATTCACTTCAATTCAGTGTGCTCTGGTTCTCTACCCTTCGACTAATGGGAACACTTTCTCCCTATCTATTCTATCCAGGCCCTTCATGATTATGAACACCTCTATCAAATATCCTTTTATTCTTCTATCCTTCTCTTCTGTACATAAGAACATAAGAAATAGGAGCCCTTCAGCCACTCAAGCCTGCCCTGCCATTCAATAAGATCATGGCTGATCTGCCCCAGGCCTCAACTCCTCTTTCGTGCCAGCTCCTCATAACCCTCAGCTCCCCGATATTTCAAAAATCTATCTACCAGCTCTTTAAATACTTACAGTGATCTAGCCTCCACAACTCTCTGGGGTAGAGAATTCCAGGCATTCACTACCCTCTGAGAGAAGAAATTCCTTCACATCTCAGTTTTAAATGAATGTCCCTTTATTCTGTAACTATGTCCCTTAGTTCGAGATTCCCCCACTAGTGGAAACATCTTCTCAACATCTACTCTGTCAAGCCCCTTCAGAATCTTGTACATTTCAATAAGATCACCCCTCATTCTTCTAAACTCTCATGAATAAAGGCCTAACCTGTTTAGCTGTTCTTGATAAGTCAACCCCTTCATCCCAGGAATCAGACTAGTGAATCTCTTTTGAACTGCCTTAAATACCATATATCCTTTCTTAAATACAGGGACCAAAACTGTACACAGTATGCCAGGCATGGCCTCATCAACACCCTATACAGTTGTAACAAGACTTCCCTATTTTTAAACTCCAACCCCCTAGCAATACATGCCAAAATTCCATTTGCCTTCTTAATTACCTGCTGCACCTGCATGCTAACCTTTTGTGTTTCATGCACAAGAACACCCAGATCCCTCTCTGCTGCACTTTTTTGAAGTCTCTCTCCGTTTAAATAATAGTTTGCCTTTTGATTCTTCCTACCAAAGCACATGACCTCACACTTTCCTACATTAAACTCCATCTGCCAAGTTTTTGCTCACTCAACCTAACTATATCCCCTTGCAGATTCCTTATGTTCTCATCACAACATGTCTTCCCACATAATTTTGTATCATCAGCAAATCTGGATATATTACACTCAAGGCCAAGTTAGACAGAATTTTGATCTACAAGAGAGTCAAGGGTTATGGTTGGCAGGAAATAGAATTGAGATCACAATCAGATCAGTCATGATCTCAGTGAACAGAGGATCAGGCTCTAGGGACTGAATGCCCTACTCTGACTCCAACTTCTTATGATCTTCTGTTCTCCAACTCCTTAGCAATACAGGCCAAAATTCCATTTGCCTTCTTAATTACTTGCTGCACCTGCATGCTAACTTTTCATGCATAAGAACACCCAGATCTGCACTTTTTTGGAGTCTCTCTCCATTTAAATAATAGTCTGCCTTTTGATTCTTTCTATAAGAGTCCCTCGTGCACTTGAGAGGATACAAAGGAGATTTATGAGGAGGTTGCCAGAACTGGAAAATTGCAGTATGCAGGAAGATTGGATAGGCTGGGGTTGTTCTCCTTGGAGCAGTGAAGGATGAAGGGAAATTTGATTGAAATGTACAACATTGTCAGGAGCCTGGTTAGAGTGGATGGAAAGGGCCTTTTTACCTTAGGACAGTGGCGAAAGGGCAAAGATTTAAAGTGATTGGTAGAAGGATTAGAGGGGGGATATAGAAATCCTTTTTCACCTGTATCTAAGGAGGACTGGAAAATCATGGCCAGCACCCCCTCAATTTTTACCTTTATTTCCCTCGGTATCCTCACATGCATCTCATCCGGCCCTGATGACATGTCAACTTTAAATACAACCAGCCTTTCTACGACTACCAATTTTTAACCAATGCACTGTCTCAACTATCGCCTTTTCCACTCTGATTTTGGCAGCATTTGTTTCCTTGGTCAAGAGAGATACAAAATACATACCTCAGCTATGCCCTGTCTCCATGTGTAAATCTCCTTTTTAATCCCTGACTGGCCCCACCCCTCCTTTTGCTAACCTTTTACTGTTTTATATGCCTATAGAAGCATTTTGGATTTTCTTTCATGGTGGCTGCCAGGCTAATTCTCATACCCTCTGCTCTCATTACTTTTTTCACTTCCTCTCTGAACTTTCTACATTCAGCACAGTTCTCACTTGTATAATCAGCTTGACTTCTATACCTTTTTTCTGCTTCATCTTACTCTCTCTCTCTTTTGTCATCCACGAGGCTCTGGCTTTGTTTGTCCTACCTTTTCTCCTTGTGGGAATGTACATCAACTATACCCAAACCATATCCTCTTTGAAGGCAACCCATTGTTCTGTTACAGCTTTGCTTGCTTATGTTTAATTCCACTTTACCTGGGCCAGAGCTACTGAACCCTACTGAAACTGGCCCAGCCTCAATTAATTATTCTTACTCTGGATTGCTCCTTTTCCTTTTCCATCGTTAACTTAAACCTTACGATGTTATGAAACCTGTCCCCTAAATATTCCCTGACTGACACCTGATCCAACTGGCCCACCTCATTCCCCGGAACCAGATCCAGTAATGCCTCCTTCCTCACTGGCTGGAAACATATTGATCCAGAAAATTCATCTGAACACAATTCAGAAACCCTCCCTACTCTCAGTCCTTTACACTATTACTACCCCAGTCTATATCAGGATAAATAAAGTCCACCATTAAACTGCTCTATAGTTGTTGCACCTCTCAGTAATTCCCATGTGTTTTTATTTTCTGTATCTTTTCCACTAGTTGCAGCTTCTTTTCTGAGATAAAGGGTTTTTCTGTGAATCAATGCACTTGTCGGCTTTACAGCGAATTCTTGTCACTGCACTGGAGGAATTATCTAGTTTTAAAAATAAAGAATGGGGTAGAAAAGAGTTTTACTTAAACAAACAGGACTCAGATTCCCACATTTAGGAATTCAGTAGTGTAATGATGGCCCACTGGCTTCTTTGTGAATCATAACACCCTGTTGTGTTCGCCAATGTACATGATTTAAGTGACTTTGTGTATAAATGAAATGCATGATGAATAATCTTGCATGTAACTCAAATTCCATTTAAGAAATGTCTCTTGCTGACGTATTAAATTAGCCCATGCATGAAATAAAATAGGCTTCAAATCATGTCATTTTATTTTTGACATCAGAATCAAGTGCTTCCACATCAGAGATAGGAAGGTTGGACAGGCAGCATTGTTAATAAGCTTGATTATTTTTTTAATGGCCTTAATAGGCTTTTGACAGTTCAGCGGATGCGCAGCCACCTCCAGCGCGCGCCTACTGAATGAAGGATCGAAATGACGCGTGATGATATTGGGACGCACGCCCGACGTCATTTCACATCATTTTACGCGTCGGCGTGTCGGGCCCACCCCTGCACGCCGACGGCAATATTCTGGCCCTAATTTTCTCTCCCATCACAAAACTTGCTAACTTGCTGAATGCCTCCTCCTCTGTCTCACCCCAACTGCCACAGATACTCTTATTCATAACCAAGCTCAATCTCTCTAATGCAATCCTTCCTATCTTCCCAACCTACATAAACTCCAGCTTACTTCGTGTTCTGCATTAAGTCCTGCTAGCCAATTATCCCAACCTCATTAGCCCTCAATGGTTCGCTATCTCCCGGTTCATGTACTGGAGTTGGTTAGAAATTCTGCCTGCTACATGGAAGTTTTCCTGACTCCATCTCACATCCCAGGGTCAGGAAGATTGTCACATTGAAAACAAGTGGCGTATCATCTTTGTTGCAGCAGAGCAAGGGGAGGGATATCACTGCTGCTAAAGGCATTGAAGATCTTAAAAAGAGAAATTTCTAAACTTTAATTCCAAATTTGCAGCTCGGCAATCATTTGCTCCAAATAGTCTTGACCTGTTAGAAAACATGCAACATTTAGACGTAAACATTGTCATTGCCACAGAAGGCTGTGGAGGCCAGGTCATTGAGTGTATTTAAGACCGAGATAGATAGGTTCTTGATTGGTAAGGGGATCAAAGGTTACGGGGAGAAGGCGGGAGAATGGGATTGAGAAACTTATTAGCCATGATTGAATGGCGGAGCAGACTCGATGGGCCGAATGGCCTAATTTCTGCTCCTATGTCTTATGGTCTTATGGTCTTATGATCAAAGGTTACGGGGACAGGGCGGGAGAATGGGGTTGAGAAACTTATCAGCCATGATTGAATGGTGGAGCAGACTCGATGGGCCGAATGGCCTAATTTCTGCTCCTATGTCTTATGGTCTAAATTGAAACAAAAGTGATCCTATCTCCTTCTAGGATATCTGAATGAAATGTACATGATGTGTCCGCCCCACTTGCGTTCACCATATGGCATGAAATGTGCATTCTTGCCATACAATAGCCGTAGATGAACCCCACAATGCCAGATCCAAGCACATTGTTGTCAGGCGCTTTTCTGTTGGGACACTTAGGCCAGATGGACCTGTGCTGCCACCCACCAATCAAGTGGCAGAGCAGATGCCCAGTAGTGCCAAAAACACCATGGATAACGGCCCATATTATGCAAATTAGCTCATCCTCTTTTTTTTGAGACAGGGTCAAAGCCAGGGCTGATGGCTGGGTCCAAGCTCTGCCCTGCTACATTTCAGGCAGATGGTCAGAAATCCTCAAATCTCTGGCCTATACTTTTCAAAAAAAAAAAGAGCCCTTTTGGATAAATAGCCAAGGATAAGAGCATGGAGCCTGTGCTGGATCCTGTATTTTTAAATATTATTAGTTTAATTATATCCAACTTATGTTAACAGCATATCTTTTATAGGCTATGAATGGATATTCAGAGTAACGTTTAGGAAATACTACTAAAAGGACATTTTGTGTGGCGGTGTGGAAAAATGTTGATCCGGGCCTCCTACATCTTTTAAATGTTGTGTCATCAACAGCTGGTGACAATCACCATTTTGTGGTTTTCCCATAGCTAGACGTTGGAAGAAAATAACGGAAACCCTTAAGAGGTCAGAATGTTAATACAACGAGGTCAGAGCTTGCGGATAAAGCTATTTTGTCATACATTTACTATTCCCCGTCACATCAGCCCACATACCCCCCAGGTATTGACTCTTGCTGGATTGCAGTTACTGGCTGCTTACCAACATTTCACAAAAGTGGCCATTTGTCATAACAATGAGTGCCAGGGCACTAATTGTTAATCACAGTCAAATTCTAATCCTAATCTCAAACAACACCCACAATGTGTACTTTCCAGAAGAAATCTTCTGATAGCGATCATGAGTGAGAACTCAAGCCAAAATTTCTCCTCCCTAACCCCAGGGCAATTGTTGTTCATATATCATGCTATCTTGTTCATATATCATGCAGTAAGCCTGCACAGAGAAAAACATTCTTAATTTATTGGCACTGCAAAAGGCATTATAATAATTGCATTCTTCAGAATATCAGTGTAATATTTTAGTTTTACTTATTTATATGCAAAACAAATAATTTGAAACAGCCACTGTAATCAGCAATATGATGACACTAGTACAGCACGCCCCATTACTTCAAATTCCTTTCACAGACACAAGATAATAGCCCAGTGTTTAAATACATTACCAAGTGTGTGCAACTGAGCTATACAGAAGTGAGCAACCAAATAATCCCAGCACAGGATGTGAGACAAAATCTAGGCTGGCATTCCAGTGCAGTACTGCAGGACTGCTGCATTGACAAGAGATGCCATTTTCAGATCAGTGTTAAACCAAGCCCCTCTTCAGCTATTCCAGTGGATGTTTCAAAGCACATGAAATTCTGCCCATGTCTTGACCAACATACCTGTCAAACAATACCAGCAACAAAAAGAAAATGCCAACTAGTCTGTGATCATGTTAGAACTGAAAGGGGTTACAGAGATAGGGAGAGGTGAGGTCAGGGAGGGATTTAAAAACAAGTATGGCAATTTTAAAATGGAAGCTTCGTTAGACTGAGTGCCAGTGTCTGTAAGGGACCATAGGGGTGATGGGCAAACCTGGGAACTCATCAGCTGATCTGTAGGTCTAGTGGCAGTCAGTGGAAAAGGGATCCAGCTGAAGGCAAAGGCTTAATGCCTTTAAGAATTAATAAACATGTGGTGTTTTACATCCCGCTATAAACTAATGATGCAGGTGGCATCTTTCCAGAAAGAGCCACACAACAACCCACCTCAAAGTTGGCAGATTCCTCGAAATTATCAACCTGCTTCAACTGGCAGACATGGAAATGCACTCCAGGTGGTGCAGATGCCCACCATCGACATTTCCAAAAAGCAACCACCTCCTGATTTTGCAACACTTCAGCAGGGTCAACACTTAAACCAGGATGCTCCCCCCAAGGATTTCTGGTGCCAGTTTATACCGAAAAAGAATGCTCTTGTTCGCCCTGGAGTTGCAGTAAACTCCTGTGGAAATCAAGATTTCATATTCTATCCCCAGATCTTGATGGATCCAATTGCATTCATTTCCCATAGATGCAGAGTTGCACTAAAGTCTCCATGCTCCCGGAGTATTATATGCATGCCAACCAATGCCATAAATTTTAATAACATGGATTCACCATCATAAATAAATCAAACAAATTGTGGAACAAATCGACAACCAGCTCAGTATCATTTTTCTGCATTTACATCCATCAAGTAAATAAATGGTGCCTCCCTCAACCCTCTGTCTCACCACTCACCGCAACCCTCCCTCTCGCCTCCTCCCCTGACCCTCTCTCTCGCCACCTCCCTCAACTCTCCCTCTCACCACCTCCGTCAGCCCCCCCTCACCACCTCCCCCTCCAACCCTCCCTCTCTCTCCTGCCTCCACTTCCAACCCTCCCTCTCATCTCCCTGCCAACCCTTCTACTCACCGTCTCCGCCTCCAACTTTCTCTCTCTCGCCACCTCCCTCTGACCCTCTCTCTCTCACCAACCCCCTCTGACCCTCTCTCTCACCAACTCCCTCTGACCCTCTCTCTCACCACCTTCCTCTGACCTTCTCTCTCTCACCACCTCCCTGTGACCCTCTCTCTCGCCACCTCACCCTGGCCCTCCAACTCTCCATTTCCCTTCAACTCCCCAGTTCGCTGCCTCCGCTGACCCTCTCTTCCACTGCCTTCCTGCATAACCCTCCCATTCCTTGCCTCCCCCGATCCTCTTTTTCACCACCACCCTCCTCAATCCTCCCGCTGGCTGCCTTCCTTCCCGACCCTCCTGCTGGCTGCCTCCCTCCCTGACGCTCCCGCTCGCCGCCTCCCTCCTCGACCCTCCCGCTCGCTGCCTCCCTTCCCGACCCTCCTGCTCGCTGCCTCCTTTTCTGACATTCGTGTTTGCTGCCTCCCTTCCCAATTTTCCTGTTTGCCGCCTACCCCCTGAGCCACTCTCCCGCTGCCTCCCCCCAATCCTCCCGCTTGCTGCTTACCCCCGAGACTCTCGCTCACCGCCTCCTTGCCCCACCCTCCAGTTCGCCACCTACCCCGAGCCACTCTCTCGCTGCCTTCCTCCAACTCACCAGCTCGCCACCTCCCTCCCTGTCTCTCCACCTCACCTTCTCCCACGCTTGCTGCTTCCCTCCCCAACTCTCCTGCTCCCTCTCACTGCTCCTCTCCCATGTGTTCTGGAGGTCAAGGTGCAGTTGGTGCTGGGCTTTCAAAAGATGTTTGATGAAGCACCACCTAATAGGCTTGTTAGCAAAATTGACTAAAGGGATAGTGGCAATTTAAATACAAAATTGGCTATAAGACAAAAAGCAGAGGGTCGTGCTGAATGGTTGTTTTTCAGATTAGATTGAAGTATACAAAGATATCCCCCAGGAGCTGGTATTAGAGTCACTGCTGTTTTTAATATACATTAATGACCTGGACTTGGGTATAAGGGGCATAATTTCAAAGTTTGAGGACACAAAGATTGACGTAAATACGAGGTGAATAGTAGCAGATTTCAGAGGACATAAACAGACTAGTGAAATGGGCAGACGCACGGTAGATGAAATGTAACACAATGATGTGTAAAGTACAAATGGGCCGAAATACAAATTAAACGGTTTAATTTTAAAGCGGGTGCAGGAGCAGAGAGACTTGCTTCACATTTACAAATCTTTGAAGGTGGCAGGTCAAGTTGATGAAGTTAAAAAAGCAGACAGGATCATTAGCTTTATCAGCAGAGGTGCAGTGCACAAGGCAAATACGTTATGGTAAACCTTTATAAATCACTGGTTAGGCACCAGCTGGTCCATTGCATCCAATTCTGGCCACCAAACTTTATAAAGAATGGCCATGGCTTTGGAGAGGGTGCAGAGGAGATTTACCAAAACAGTATCAGGGATGTGGATCTTCAGTTATGTGGAGAGACGAGAGGATCTGGAATTCTAATGGCAGGAGGACACAGATTTAAATAATCGATGATAAAAAGCTGAGGAGATACGGGGAGTTTATTTGTGTGAGTTATGACCCGGAATACATCACTTGAGAGTGTGGTAAAAACAGATTCAACAGTAACTTTCAAAAAGCCGATAGGGAAACAGCAGGGGAATGGGGCTAAATGAACAGCTCTTTCAAAGAGCAGCCACAAGCACAATGGGCCAAATGGGCTCCTTCTGCACTCGAAGGTTCTTCAATATAGATGAGGTAGTGGATGACCTATTACACAAGAGCAGGAATGGAATTAGTTGTGGTTATTTACATGGAAATAAACCTATTAGTAAGATGCAATACAAAAGTGAGCTCTGTAAAAGGAGTTCTGTCTTCCCTCGCCAGTGATAGCTGATGGGCCTAGTCTGCATTCCCAGCAGTTCTATTTGTATTTTTCAAATGCCAGCACGCATCCCCCACCCAAAGCACAAATTTTAAGACCTCACCGTCAAGGAGCTGAACCCCTTTCTCTAGCCCATCAGGAGCTTGATTGTTTGTCCAGTACTCAGTTTAGACAACAGAATTGTATTCTTACACATAGCCATGAATGTTATTTGAAACCATACATTCTGTGCATTCCAGCATGGAAGACTACATATTGCATCGCCAGAATGCATAGTTAGGTAAATCTAGAACAGACATGTTGTAAGAATGTGTATGGATAACTGGAGCCTTCAAGATTGCCATAGGTTAATACTTAAAATCTAAGGCACATTGCGAAGGTGGGAAAATGAAGCTGAGGTGCAGATCTTATTGATCCAATTGAGGGGGGGAAGAAGGCCTAAGTGTCTGAATGGCCTACCCCTATTCCTTTTTTGTTTTGTAACTTTTGTGGATAACTGACTGCACACCTCATTTACGTAGCCACCATCAGGACCAGCCTCACCACGCAATCCACATCGATTCCAAACAGACACTTTTCAACATGTGACATTTGCATTAAGTCACTGCAGGCAACATGTATTACTTTCAAGAGGCACCATCTTGAGGTATTTGCAAGCATAAATAAAAGTTTAGAAAACACAACGTGTAAATACCACATCACTTTCATCTGACAGAAGCAAAACTAAAGTGACAAAACAAAATAAACAAAAATTATCTGTTCCTTCTGTTGTTGAATGAGGGATAAATATTGGCCAGGACACCAGAGATAACTCCCCAGCTCTTCTGAAAAGTAGTGGCATGGCATCTTTTACATCCACCTGAGTAGGTAGATGGCACCGTGATTTAACATCTCATCCAAACAACAGTATCTCCAACAGTGCAGCACTCCCTCAATGGAGTGCCAGCCTTGGTTTTTTGATCAAATCCTGGAGTGGGACTTGAACCCAGAACCTTGTGATTCAGGAGTACAAATGCTACCAACTGAGCCACTACTGACGTCAACAGTGAGAAGGTTGCTACAGTACTGGATGAGGTAAAAAAGTAAAGAGGAGCTATTAGGAACTGGTAATAATTAAAAGGGCAAGTCACCAGTCCAGGTGGGATGCATCCTATTTAACTGAAGGAAGTAAGAGTAGAAATTGCAGAGTGCTGGCCAGAATCCTTCAATCTTCCTTAGATGGGTAGTGCCAAAGGACAGAAAAATTGCAAGCGTTATTCCCTTGATGGATCAAACTTGACTAAACCTGCAGGCCAATCAATTCAACATTAGTGTTGGAGATGTGTTTAGAACAATGGGCTACTTTCAAAAATGAATTGGTTTGGGCATAGTCAAGATATATTCCATCGAAAGGGAAAGGTAGGACAAACACATCCAGAGCTCCCTGGATGAAAAGGGAGATAGAAATTAAGATAAAGAAGAAAAAGTGCACTTATGACATGTGTCAGGTAGAAAATACAGTTGAGAACCAAAAGGGATACAGAAGGTCCAGAGGGGAGGTAAAAAAGCATATTAGAGAAGCAAAGAGGGATGATGAGAAAAGACTGGCAACCAACATAAAGGGGAATCCCAAAGTCTTCTACAGGCATATAAATAGTAAAAGGTTGGTAAGAGGAGGAGTAGGGCCGATTAGGGGCCTAAAAGGGAATTTACATGTGGACAAAGGGGCCATGGCAGGGGTATTAAGTGAATACTTTGCATCCGTCTTTATCAAGGAGGTAGATGATACCCAGGCCATGGTGACAGACGAGGAAACTCTGTCACTAGAAGGGTTCAAAATTGATAAGGAGGAAATGTTGAATAGACTGTCGGTACTTAAAGTTGACAAGGCTCCGGGACCGGAAGAGATGCATCCGAGGATATTGAAGGAAGTGAGAGTAGAAATTGCAGGAGCACTGGCCATAATCTTTCATTCTTCCCTAGACTCAGGAGAGATGCCAGAGGACTGGAGAATTGCAAAAATTACACCCTTGTTCAAAAAAGGTCACAAGGATAAGCCCAGCAATTACAGACCAGTCAGTTTAACTTCAGTGGTGGGCAAGATTCTAGAAACAATTATTCAGGATAGAATTAGTAGTCACATGGAAAAATATGGTTGATAAGGAAGAGCCAGCATGGATTTCTAAGGGGGAAATAATGTTTAACTAACTTGCTGGAGTTTTTGAACAGGTAACAGAAAAGGTCGATGAGGGTAATGCTGTTGGTATACATGGACTTTGAAAATGCACTTGACACAGTGCCACAGAACTGACTTGTGATGTAAGTTATTGTTCATGGGATAAAGGGGCAGTAGCAACATGGATACAAAATTGGCTGAAGAATAGGAAGCAGAGAGTAATGGTCAATGGATATTTTTCAGGCTGGAGGAAGGTTTGTAGTGGAGTTCCCCAGGGATTGGCATTGGGACCCTTGCAGTTCCTGATATAAATTAATGATCTAGATCTTGGTGTGCAGGGTACAATTTCAAAGTTTGCGGATGATACGAAGTAGTTGTGAACTGCAAGGAGGATGGCGTGTGGCTTCAAGAGGACATAGACAAGCTGGTGGAGTGGGTGGATAGGTGGCAGATGAAGTTCAATGTGGAGAAGTGTGAGGTGATGCATTTTGGAAGAAGAACATGGACAGACAATATAAAACAAGGGGTGAAATTTTGAAGGGGGTGCAGGAGCAGAAAGACTTGGGTGTATATGTGCATAGATCATTGAAGATAGCAGGACAGGTGGAGAGAGCAGTTAATAAAGCATATAGTATCCTGAGCTTTATTAATGGGGCATAGAGTACAAAAGCAAGGAGGTTATGCTGAATTTATATAAGGCACACGTTAGACCTCAGCTAGAATATTGTGTACAGTTCTGGGCACCATATTACAGGAAAGATCTGAACATACTGGAGAGAGTGCAGAAGAGGTTTACAAGAATGGTTCCAGGGATGAGAAATTTCAGCTACGAGGATAGATTGGAGAGGTTGGGACTGTTCTCCTTGGGGAGAAGAAGGTGGAGAGGAGATTAGATAGAGATGTTCAAAATCATGAGAGAGCTGGATAGAGTAGATAGGGAGAAGCTGTTCCCACTCAAAAGGATCAAGGACGAGAGGACAAAGATTTAAAGTGATTTGCAAAAGAAGCAAGTGTGACATGAGAAAAAACTTTTTCACACAAGTGATTCGGGTCTGGGATGCACTGCCTGGAAGTGTGGTGGAGGCAGGCACAATTGAGGCATTCAAGAAGACATTAGATGATTATTTGAATAGAAACAATGTACAAGGGTACGGGGAAAAGGCAGGGCAGTGGCACTAGGTCATAATGCTCATCTACAGAACCAGTGCAGACATGATGGGCCGAATGGCCTCCTTCTGTGCCATTAAGATTCTATGATTCTGTGAAGCAATCATTCAGGAGAAAATTAACATCCACTTGGACAAGCATTGACTAATAAAGGAGGGCCAGCATGGACTTGTTGATGACAAAATATTTTTCAATAATTTAATTGCCTTTTCCTGATAAGGTACATGAGAGGGTACATGAGGGCAGCACAGTAGATGTGTATATGAATTTTCACAAGCATTTGATAAAGTACTACACATTAGGCTTGTTAAGCCAAAACACAAGGGATAATGGAGGTAATAACAGCATGGGTAGAAAATCAGATAAGTGATAGAAAACAAAGTTGTTGTGAATAGCTATTTTTCCGACTGGAGATGTACAATGTTGCCCAGAGTTCAGTACTAGGACCACTGCTGTTTTGATATGCATTAATGACTTGGATTTGGGGTGCAAGGCACAATTTCAAAATTTGCAGGTGCAACAAAACTTGGAAATGCAGTAAACAGTGAGAACAATAGCAAAAGATTTCAAAAGAAGATAGAATGGCTGGTGGAGTGTGCATACAGACAGCAGATAAAAATCAGTGCAGAAAATTGTGAGGGATTACATTTTGGCTGGAGAAAGATTACGTGCTAATTTTTAAAAAAAATTTAATTTAAATTTAATTTAATTTTAGAGGGAGTACATAAACAAAGACCTGAGGCTGTTGCGCACAAGCCTTTGAAGGCAGTAAGACAGGTTCATAAAACAGCTAATAAAGCATATGGGGCCCTGGCTTTTATAAATAAAGGCATAGGCTCTGATGTTAACTCTGTCTAAATGGATGTGTTTTGAAGGGATTAAAATCTCACCAAAGAGTACAAAAGTGAAGAGGTCATGTTAAACCCACGGAGAACATTGTTTGGCCATGGCTGCAATATTATCTTCAACTTTGAGTACCACACTTTAGGCAGGAAGTGAAGTTTTTGGAGAGGGTAGAGGTGAGCGCTGGTTCCAAGGATGAGGAATTACGGCTACGTGGATAGGCCAGAGAAGCTGGAGTTCTCCTTAGAGCACAAAAGAATAACGGGAGATATGATGGAGGTGTTTAAAGTCATGAAGTGTTTAGACAGGAGTAAATTAAGAGAAACTGTTTCCAATGGCTGAAGGGTCAATCTTCTTCTTTTATGTGGCTTGGGTATAAACCAATAACTACAAGTACCCGTCCTGTATCTGGGAAGCTCGGGACCTGACATGTGCCAGATTTGGGGATTTTAGGTCCTGTACTTGTAGTATGTGCAAGGCTCTTTTTCATGCTCCCCAGAAGCCAGGGGGCCATCCAGGCGCATTCTCCCAGTATTTTCCTGGCATCCCCGATACAACCGGCATAGCCGATAGTAACAGAAATAACACTCCCAGACTTCTTTGACAAGGTCACCTGTCAGTTAAGAAGGAGCGGACAGCTGGAGGAAGAGATACAGTAGAGCCTTTCCTGAAACTAAGGTAACAAAATGTCACAGAATAAGGAAAATCAAATAAATAACAAAAGGGTTTGCGTGCCAATTTCAAACTGCTGGTTTTCAGATCCTTCCGGATTTGGATGCTGGATAAGGGATCCAGTACTTGTATAATTTTACATCAAAGTGGTCAAGCCAGGATATTACATCAGGAGTGGCGGTGTGTATCGTTGTAATACTTCCTTCATGTTTATGAGCTGGGCATTGAGTTGTTATGTGTTCCATGGTCTGTTCTGGGTGACCACAGTCACATACAGGAGAGATTTTAATTTCCCATTTGTGCATCTGGTATCCCCATCTGCCATGGTTTGTACAGATGCGACTTAGGGATGTCCATGAACCTCATGGGAGGGTAAAACCAGGGACCTTCTGTGCCAGGTCTTTCATGAGGTGTTTGTTCGTGACTTTCCAAGTTCCCTCAGGGTTCAAATCACGTTGTCTGAGGTTGTGTGCATGGGTCTAAAAGGCCTTACGTGACTTCATGAGGAGGTGAAGGACGTTGGCGAGGTATTGGTGGATGAGAAAGCATTTATTTTACTCGATTCACTGATCTTCACAGGTGGTTGCTGCACCATGGTGGTCAGTGGGGTGGGGGGGGGGGGTGGCATCATGTGCCAACACAAGTAGCCAGGGTGTTGAGTCAACTTGAGGGTTCCAATGATGCATCTCATTGCAGTGTTCAGTTAAGCATTGACCAGTTGAAACGGCCACTTCTGGTCCACACTGGTGCACAGTACTCAGCTACAGAGTGAACGACTACCATCGCTGAAGTCCGCCATACAGTGCTGAGGCTCCCCAACTGGTGTTTGCTAGTTTCTGGATCAAGTTGACTCGTGACTTTGTCTTGGAGGCTACCTTCTTCAGGTGGTCGCGGGGTAGCTTGTGGTCCAGCTTCGCTCAAAGGTAAGTGGTACTGGGGTCATGTTGTACAAGGTTGCCGCAGAAGTTCACATTCAGGGTGTGTTTAGCCTTCTTGTTATCAAGGCGAAATGCAGTGACTGTTGTTTTGTGGGGGTTTGGTTTGTGAAGGGTCAATAAACAGAGGAAACAGATTTAGGGTGATTGGCAAAAAAACAGAGGCAACATGAGGAAAAACTTCTGTATGCAACACAGGATTAGGATTTGTAATGCACTGCCCAATCAGGTTGTGGAAACAGGTTTAATAGTAGCCTTCATAAGGGTGTTGGGTAAATACTTGAAAGAGAAAATAATTGCAGAGATATGAAGAAAGATGGAAATGGACTAACTGGACAGTACTTCAAAAGGGTTGGTACAAATTTGATGGGCTGAATTACGTCCTTCTGTGTTGTATGATTCTGTGATTTTATGAATTCCTTTCTTTCATCTTTCTTTAGCAGATAAGAGGGAGGAAAGTAGAAGCGCAATGGCCAAAATAGCACTTTACAATGATTGGATGTTAGAAGAAGTGAAAACTAACTCTAGATTGTGGCTGGAATTTATTTTGCTCACTCCATGGTTGTCTATCAAATGATCAGCTTTATTAACTTAACTAAACATTCTACATGTAGATCGCAAAATCTTTTTGTGTGAAGGTGAATGGGCAGAAGTGCACCAACACTGTGTGGAAGTTTTAAAATATATATAAAATAGCCCTCTAGCCCTTATCCCTCACATCCCTGCCACATACTCCCCATGCCCCATCCATGCCACCTCATGCCCCTCATCATCCCCATGGCCCCTAATACCCTCCATGCTAACCCATGCCTCTTAACCATCCCCCATAGCATCTCATAGCCTCTATGCCAACCTATGCCCCTCTACCCATCCCAAAATGACCCATCATACCCTCTATGCCAACCAATACCCTTCTACCCATCCGCCATGGCCCCTCACACACTCCATGCCAACCTATGCCCCTCCATCTATCCCCCATGGCCCTTTTTAGCCTCTAAGCAAACTTATTGCCAACACATACTAACACATTCTTCCAACCACCACCCTTTACTCTTACACATACCATGCCAAGTCACGCAATACACACCATGGGCAGACGTCAGGGCCCATGCTGAGATGAGATAAAATGCAGTTATTAAGTGTCTATTGAAAAATTCACTATTTAAAAAAAAATACACTCTTGTCGACAAAAATCCATTCGCTACATTTAACTTCCTTTAATCCCTTACAAAAACAAGCTTTGGAATTTATAGCCCACTTCAAAGAGTAGTAAACCACTTGGAGCTGTCGATCAACTGTGAACTGAGAAGCATCCTACTGAGATAATGAAAGGTTGTGAAATCAGTCATGCAGCATTAATCCAGTAATGATATCCCTCAGGCTTATGTCAACAGACAGAGTGAAATAGCAAGTACTGATTCTTTTTAAACACTGCAGACAGGTTTTTTTTTAAAGCATTTAAAGAGCAGGAACTTTGGATGCCTTGGCAGCTTGACAGTTCCAATTGACAGTTCCAATTAGCCTTGACAGTTCAAATATGTTTATGCACTTTTAAACATATTCATGTTTTAACAATCTCAAAGGGCACCATACCTCTCCCAAAGACACCTGGCCTTGCCCAAAAGAGTCTTGGGACAATATCCAAAACCTTACTTCTCCAAAAGGGTACCTCATCTATATAAGCAACCACAGAAAGGTTAGACCTGTTCCCACCAGGTCTAATCTGCACATGTCATGATTCCCACCCCTAGCTGGGGTGTGAAAATCAAAGATGATTAGAGGCAACTGCTTTTTATATGGGTGGCTGCCTCCGTGAACCAAGGATGTCAATTTGAAACCTGCTCCTATTCTCCCCCCTGCGAAAATAGTGGGGCCATGTCCAGTGGCAGGACTTCTGGCATCCGGCGCTATCTTCACCCAGCTGGCAGCTCTTTAGTTCCAGCAGCACCAGGCAGGCATGGTGGCCACTGCTGGGAATACAGGCAATTCTACCATGCCAAAGAGCCCAGGTAAGTCCAGGGTCGGGCTTCTTAGCAAAGGAGGGCCGAGTTCAAGAAGCCTGGAGGAGAGTTAAAGGGGGTTGATGAACTGATGGGGGGATGGGGTACCCATGATTGGCCCAAGGTACCCCCAAGGGGCCTAGCACCAGCCTACGTAGCTAAAGCTGCCCATCTTCCCGCTTGGTGTGGGCCTCCACTACCGCAGTTAACATACCAGTCGCAGTGAGATGAGGCCCTAGGCCAGTAAGGGACTCAATAGGCTCAAGGGTGGGTGGGCCTCCCTCCCGACACCTCCTCTGCTCCATGCTGGATTTCCGAGCGTCCCCCCCCCTACCCCCATCTTCAAACCCGCTGGCAGGGGAGTGTAACATCTAGACCATTAACTGGAAAATCAGCACTTCAACATCAATCTAAACTTAGATTCAAACATAGGTTGTCTGAAAGGGAATCCACTAACCGACTAGTTCAACTTACAAGTTATGTGATGTACCCTCCATGATTGCAGTGTTCAGTTCTATTCTCAACTCCTCAGATACTGAAGCAGTCTGTGCCTGCATACTGTAACACCTGAACAACATTCAGGCTTGGTTTGATAACTGGCAAATAACATTCACGCCACACCAGACAATGATCTTCTCCAAAAAGGAATAATTTAACCATGACATTCAATGACATTACCATCATTGAATTCTCCAACATCAACATCTTGAAGGTTACTATTAACCAGAAACTCAATTGGACCAATCACCTTACTGGACCAGTATAAAGGCTGTGGCTACAAGAACATCTCAGAGGCTGGAAATTCTGCAGAGAATAACTCATCTCCTGACTCCCCGAAGCTGTCCATCGTTTCCAAGGCACAAGTCACCCTACTTGCCTGGGTGAGTTCAGTTCCAACACTCAAGAAGCTTGACACCATCCAGGATAAAGCAGCCCACTTGACTGGCATACCATCCACCACTGTGAACATCACTCCTTACACCATAGGTGACCCATGGCTGCAATGTATATTATATACAAGATCCACCATAGCAAATCGCCAAGATTTCTTTGACAGCATCTCCTAAACCAACGATCTCTATCATCTCAAAAGACACCTCTACCTGCGATTTCCCCTCCAAGTCACACACCATCCTGGCTTGGAAATTTATCACCTGTCCTTCATCAGTGCTGGGTCAAAGTCCTGAACAGCACTGTGAGAGTCTCTTCACCACACAAACAACAGAGCTTCAAGAAGGCAGCTCACCACTACCTTTTCAAGGGCAATTAGTGATGAGAAATAAATACTGACCTAGCCAGCAATGCTCACATCCCATGAATGAATAAATAACAAGCTTGCCTTTCAGGAGGATTGAATTTTGGCATACATACCTTACTGGCAGGAGCCTCGGGTAAATCCCGAGAGTGGAGAGTCAGAGAAAACAGCAAGAGGGATGTTGCGGTTGGCAGTGGCCGCCAGTAGCAGAGTTTAGCCAGAAGAAGTAACCCTGCTCCTCTTGGCTTCACATTCTATTTTTTGAAAGTGTTTACCTTTTGGGGGTTGTGGGTGACAGCTGTTTGCCTCCAAAGTGACAGATTATCTGTGTCACCTTATCAATGTGAGCTAAATGCACCTTTCAATTAAAATACTGACCTATGTAGAAGAATGACTACCAGGTTCCTATTTTGTGTGCTGAAACGAAAGGTAAGCTGCACCAAAGATTATCAATAATTATTGGTCTAAGGGACCACAATGAGATCAAAGCAAGAGGCAATCAATGATGGAATGTGGCACGAGAGAGACTGTTAGGTTTGAAATAGCAGTTTGAAGCTAAGGAAGTGTTCCCTCAAATGCAAGAAAGAAACTCAACCCCCACTCCAGCTTTGGTAAAGTATTTCTTGACCAGAGATTTATACCCATCATATTAATAATTAACAGGTCAAAGTTTGTCTTTGTCTATTCTTCTCTCCATAAATGTAAAGGTAACCAGAGTCCTTCGCATTGAATTGTGCTGTAGACCATTTACTTTCCTCTAATGGATCTGACTTTGACAGCCTGCTGTAAATTAAATGAGGCAGTGCTGTTATTCTGGAACCACAAACAGGTACACATTTCCACCCACCCGCCCCCCCATCTCTACAGAAGTCCTAGCACATGTGAAGTAAATAGAATGCAAAACTATTTTTTGGCCTGTCAACAAGCTGACTGCTCAGGTCACGTTTACAGGCAGGTTAGTGATGTATTCTTTTCCTGACTGAATTCGAAAAGAGCTTTCCCTGCCATTGCAAGAGATGCTGTAGCCAGAAATGAGGTTACAAATCATAACAATCAAGAGAATGCGCCTACACAAGCTTGCACATCATCTTGTAAATGCCTTAACGTCAGCACTTTCACCCCTAAGGTGGTAGTATCCATGCTCTTTTTTGAATAGTACCAGAGGACCTAAACAAATAAAAACAGAAAATGCTGAACAAACTCAGCAGGTCTGACAGCATCTGTGGTGAAAAAAACAGAGTTAAAGTTTTGAGTCTGTATGACTCATCCGCAGAGCTAAAGAGCAGTAAAAATGTGATGAAATTTATTGGGCTGGATTTCACCGTCAGCGAGCGGGGGCGGGGCCTGCTCACCGACGTGTAAAATGACGCGCGGTGATGTTGGGCGGAACTCCCGACGTCACCGCGCCCCATTTAAATTTTCAGGAAGGCAAGGGGGCAGCAAAATCAGCTGCGCGCCCGCCGACCTGTTAATGGCCAATTGAGGCCATTGACAGAGCAGTTAAAGTAATTAGTGGACCTGCCTGTACAGGAGCCCCGGTGCGAACTAGAAAAAGCATGAAACCTCATCCACCGCCGGGATGAGGTTTCATGTAGGGTTTTAAAAGTTTGAATAATGGTTTTTTGGAAATTATGAACATGTCCCAACTCACATGAGGGGACATGTTAGGGAAATTTTATTTTTCTATTTTGAGCTTTTTCACATTTAGTGCTGATCTTCCCGAGGCTGCACTTAGCCTCACGGAGATGAGTGCGCACTTTCGTGCACATGCGCAAAAGAGTGCGCTCTCGATTTTAGGAATCCCCGCCGCCCGCACAGGGAGCGCATTGTGCTTCCCTGCGGATGTCACATTGGGTGGGCCTTAATTGGCCCGCCCATGTAAAATGGCGCTGCGCCTCCGATCGGGGACGCCAATCAGGAGCGCGGCCGTACACACCTACCCATCAACTTCCCCCCCGACAGGGGGAAAATTCAGCCCATGCTGTTTAAGGGGGGTGGAGCAGGTGAAGCTGGCTAGAAGGCCAGCGATAGGTGGTGGCAAAAGAGAGACTGACAATGAACAAAAGGGGTGTTAATGGTAGTGGTAGGTGCTAAAGGATGTGCTGATGGTGGTATTAAGGTAAGAAAGCAGAATGTGATAATAGCAGGATGAAGATAAGCGCTCTAAAAAGAACAATATGGGAGGCGATGGCATAGTGGTATTGTCACTGGACTAGTAATCCAGAGACCCAGGTTAATGCTCTGGGAACCTGGGTTCGAATCCCGCCATGGCAGATAGTGGAATTTGAACTCAAAAAATCTGGAATTAGAAATCCAATGATTCATTCATCATCATCCAATAATGACCATGAAACCATTGTCGTTTGTTGAGAAAACCCAAAGAGACAAAAAAGGAATGAAACCGGACAGACCACCTGACATCAACCTAGGCACCAGAAATGACATCGGTAATCACAGCTCTGTTGACCCTGCAAAGTTCTCCTTACTTACATCTGGGGTCTAGTGCCAAATTCGGGAGAGCTGTCTCACAAACTAGTCAAGCAACAGCCTGGCATAGTCATCCTAATGGAATCATACCTAACAGATAATGTCCCAAATTCCACCATCACCATCCCTGGATATGTCCTGTCCTAGCGGCAGGACAGACCCGGCCAATTCCACCCCATTATCATCACCCCACTCTCGATCATCAGTAAAGTGATGGAAGGGGTCATCAACAGTGCTATCAAGCGGCACTTGCTTCGCAATAACCTGCTCACTTACGCCCAGTTTGGGTTCTGCCAGGGCCACTCAGCTCCTGACCTCATTACAGCCTTGGTTCAAACATGGACAAAAGAGCTGAACTCCTGAGGTCAGGTGAGAGCGACTGCCCTTGATATCAAGGCAGCATTTGATAAAGTGCGGCATCAAGGAGCTCTAGCAAAACTGGAGTCAGGGGGAAAACTCTCTGCTGGTTGGAGTCATACCTAACATAAAGGAAGATGGTTGTGATTGTTGCAGGTCAGTCATCTCAGCTCCAGGACATCACTGCAGGAGTTCCTCAGGGTAGTGTCCCAGGCCCAACCATCTTCAGCTGCTTCATCAATGACCTTCCTCCATCATAAGGTCAGAAGTTGGGATGCACCATTCACAACTCCTCAGATACTGAAGCAGTCTACATCCAAACACAGCAAGACCTAGACAATACCCAGGCTTGGGCTGACAAGTGGCAAGTAACATTCACACCACACAAGTGTCAAGCAATGGTCATCTCCAACAAGAGAGAATCCAACCATTGCTGCTTGATGTTCAATGGCATTACCATCACTGAATCTCCCACTATCAACATCCTGAGGGTTACCACTGACCAGAAACTGAACTGGACTAGCCATATAAATACTCTGGCTACAAGAGCAGGTCAGGGGCTAGGAATCGTGTGACAAGTAACTCAACTCCTGACTCCCCAAAGCGTGTCCACCATCTACAAGGTACGAGTCAGGAACATAATAGAATGCTCCCCACTTGCCTGGATGAGTCTTTTTTAAATTTATTCATGGGATGTGGGCATCGCTGGCTCGGCCAGTATTTATTGCCCATCCCTAAATTGCTTTTTTTTTTCAGAGGGCATCAGAGTCAGCCACATTGCTGTGGATTTGGAGTCACATGTAGGACAGATCAGGTAAGGACAACAGATTTCCTTCCATAAAGGACATTAGTGAACCAGGTGGGTTTTTACAACGATCAGCAATTTAATTCCAGATTTTAATTTAATTCCAGATTTTTATTGAATTTAAATTTCACCATCTGCCATGGTGGGATCTGAACCCAGGTCCCCAGAACATTACCCTGGGTCTCTGGAATAATAGTCCAATGAAAATACCACTATGCCACCACCTCCCCAAAGTGTAGCTCCTACAACACTGAAGAAGCTGTACATCGTCCAGGGCAAAGCAGCCCGCTTGATTGGCACCACATCCACAAACATTCACTCCCTCCACCACCGATGCACAGTAGCAGCAGTGTGTACCATCTACAAGATGCACTGCAGGAATTCACCAAGGTTCCTTCGACAGCACCTTCCAAAACCACGACCACTACCACCTAGAAGGAAAAAGGCAGCAGATAAATGGGGACACCACCACCTGGAAGTTCCCCTCCAAGTCACTCGCCATCCTGACTTGAAAATATATCACTGCTCCTTCACTGTCGCTGGGTCAAAATCCTGGACCTCTCTCCCTAACAGCGCTGTGGGTTTATCTACACCACATGGATTGCAGCGGTTTAAGAAGGCAGCTCACCACTACCTTCTCAAGGGCAACTATGGATGGGCAATAAATGCTGGCCCAGCCAGCGAAGCCCACATCCCGTGAATGAATAAAAAAAAACAAGTGACAGATGGCGCTTATGGGGGTAGGGTCGGGGAAGGGGATGGCAGTGGGAAAAAGGTCAAAAATAGGATAAAAGGCGGGGATAAAACAATGAATAAAAATGAAAATAAATAAAAATAAATGGATAAAAAATAAAAATTTAAAAATAAAAATGAATATTGAAAAAAGGGATAAAAACGGGGTGGGGATGGAGGAGAGAGTTCATGGTCTGAAGTTGTTGAACTCAATGTTAAGTCCGGAAGGCTGTAAAGTGCCTAGTCGGAAGATGAGGTGCTGTTCCTCCAGTTTGCGTTGAGCTTCACTGGAACATTGCAGCAGGCCAAGGATGGACATGTGAGCATGAGAGCAGGGTGGAGTGTTGAAATGGCAAGTGACAGGGAGGTCTGGGTCAGGCTTGTGGACAGACCGCAAAACGGTCACCCAGCCTACATTTGGTCTCTCCAATGTAGAGGAGACTGCATTGGGAGCAGCGAATGCAGTAGACCAAATTGAAGGAGGTGCAAGTAAAGCGCTGCTTCACCTGGAAGGATTGTTGGAGAAGGGAGGAGGTAAAGGGGCAGGTGTTGCACCCTCTGCAATTGCATGGGAATGTACCATGGGAGGGGGGTGAGGTGTTGAGAGTGATGGAGGAGTGTCCTGGAGGGAATGGTCCCTGTGGAATGCTGCCAGGGGGGATGAAGGGAAGATGTGTTTAGTGCTGGCATCATGCTGGAGTTGGCGGAAATGGGAGAGGATGATCCTTTGAATGTGGAGGCTGGTGGGATAAAAAGTGAGGACAAGGGGGACACTATCATGGTTCTGGGAGGTAGAGGAATGTGTGAGGGCAGAGGCACGGGAGATGGGTTGGACACGGTTGAGGGCCCTGTCAACCACAGTGGGTGGGAAACCTCAGTTAAGGAAGAAAGAAGACATGTCAGAAGCGCTGTTTTGGAAAGTGGCATCATCGGAACAGATGCAACGGAGGCGAAGGAACTGAGGGAATGGGATGAAGTCCTTGCAGGAAGCAGGGTGTGAGGAGCTGTAGTCGAGGTAGCTGTGGGAGTCAATGGGCTTGTAATGAATATTGGTGAACAGTCTATCACCAGAAATTGAGACTGAGAGATCAAGGAAGGGAAGGGAAGTGTCGAAGATGGACCATGTGAAGGTGATGGAGGGGTGGAAATTGGAAGCAAAATTGATCAATTTTTCCAGGTCCAGACAAAAGCATGAAGCGGCACCGAAACAGTCATCGATGTACTGAGAAAAGAGTTGTGGGAGGAGGCCTGAGTAGGACTGGAACAAGGAATGCTCCACATATCCCAGAAAGAGACAGGCATAACTGGGGCCCATGCGAGTACCCACGGCCACGTCTTTTATTTGGAGGAAGTGAGGCAAGTTTAAGGAGAAATTGTTCAATGAGACAACAAATACAGCCGGATGGAGGAGAGTAGTGGTGGATGGGGATTGTTTGGGCCTCTGTTCAAAGAAGAAGCGGAGAGCGATCAGACCATCCTGGTAGGGGATGGAGGTGTAGAGGGATTGGACGTCCATGGTGAAGAGGAAGCAGTTAGGGCCAAGGAACTGGGAATTATTGATATGACACAGGGCATCAGAGGAATCACGGATGTAGGTGGGAAAAGACTGGACAAGGGGAGAGAGGTTAGAGTCAGGATATGAAGAAATGAGTTCCATGGGGCAGGAACAGGCTGACACAATCGGCGTACCGGGCAGTCCTGTTTGTGGATTTTGGGTAGGAGGTAGAAGCGGGCTGACCGAGGTTGGGAGACTATGAGGTTGGATGGAAGCTGTGGAGGGATGATCTCCAGAGGAGATGAGATCACTGACAGTCCTAGAAACAATGGCTTGATGTTCGATGGTGGGGTCATGGTCCAGCAGAAGACAGGTTAGAGTGGGTGAGAGGAGCAGAGAAATTGAGCCGGCCGATATCACGCCGACAGTTCGCAATGAAAAGATCAAGAGCAGGTAAGAGCTCAGCAGGATGCTGAACTCTTCTCCTGCCGCCTTCGTCTCCGTGCTTACTTCTTTGGGCAGGAGTCCTCCCCCCATTCAATGGATCCTTTCACCTGCCTCCAGTATTCTCCCTCCACCTGGACCACTCCCTCTGGCCTCTAGCTCCTCTTGATCTTTTCATTGCGAACTGTCGGCGTGACATCGGGCATCTCAAATTCTCTGCTCCTCTCACCCACTCTAACCTGTCTCCTCCTGAACTTGCCACACTCCGTTCTCTCAGGTTCAACCCTGACTTTGTTATCAAACTTGCCGACAAGGGTTGTTGTTGTTGTCTGGTGTACTGACCTATACCTCGCAGAGGCTGAGCGTCAACTCTCAGACACTTGCTCCTACCTCCCCCTGGACCATGATCCCACCACTGAACATCAAGCCACTGTTTCCAGGAATGTCAATGACCTCATCTCCTCTGGAGATCTTCCTTCCACAGTTTCCAACCTCAGTCTCAAAGGCCCGAACAATCCCATCCACCACCACTCTCCTCCATCTGGCTGAACTTGTTCTCTCACTGAACAATTCTTCTTTAAACTTGTCTCACTTCCTCCAAATAAAAGGTGTGGCTATGGGTACGCCACATGAGATCCAGATATGCCTGTCTCTTTATGGGATATGTGGAACATTCCTTGTTCCAGTCCTACTCAGGCCCCCTCCCACAACTCTTTTTTCAGTACATTGATGACTGTTTCAGTTGCATCATGCTCTTGTCTGGACCTGCAAAAAATTGATCAATTTTGCTTCCAATTTCCAACCCTCCATCACCTTCACATGGTCCATCTCTGACACTTCCCTTCCCTTCCTTGATCTCTCAGTCTCAATTTCTGATGATAGACTGTTCACCAATTACAAGCCCACCAACTACCACAGCTACCTCGACCAAAGCTCCTCACACCCTGCTTCCTGTAAGGACTCCATCCTATTCTCTCAGTTCCTTCGCCTCTGTCGCATCATTCCGATGATGCTACTTTCCAAAACGGCGCTTCTGACATGTCTTCCTTTTTTCTTAACCGAAGTTTCCCACCCACTGTGGTTGACAGGGCCTTCAACTGTGTCCAACCCATCTCTCGTGCCTCTGCCCTCACACATTCCTCTCCCTCCCAGAACCATGGTAAGGCCCCCCTCGTCCTCACTTTTCACCCCACCAGCCTCCGCAGTCAAAGGATCATCCTCCACCATTTCCGCCAACTCCAGCATGATGCCAGCACCAAACACATCTGCCCTTCACCACCCCTGTCAGCATTCCGTAGGGACCATTCCTCAGGGACACCCTGGTCCACTCCTCCATCACCCTCAACACCTCATGGCCCCCTCCCATGGCACTTTCCCATACAATCACAGAAGGTGCAACACCTGCCCCTTTACCTCCTCCCTCCTCATCATCCAAGGGCCCAAACACCCCTTTCAGGTGAAGCAGCACTTCACTTGCACCTCCTTCAATTTAGTCTACTGCATTCACCGCTCCCAATGCGGTCTCCTCTACATTGGAGAGACCAAAGGCAGACAGGGTGGGTGCTTTGTGGTACACCTTTGGTCTGTCCGCAAGCATGACCCAGACCTTTCTGTCACTTGCCATTTCAACACACCATCCTGCTCTCATGCCCACATGTCCGTCCTTGGTCTGCTGCAATGTTCCAGTGAAGCCCAGCGCAAACTGGAGGAACAGCACCTCATCTTCCGACTAGGCACTTTGCACTCTTCCAGACTTAACATTGAGTTCAACAGCTTTAGACCACGAACACTCTCCTCCATCCTCACTCCTTTTCATCCCTTTTTTCAATATTTTTCTTGATTTTTTATCCACTTATTTTTATTTCTTTTTATTTTCATTTTTATTCATTGTTTTATCCCCACTCTTTATCCTATTTTCGATCTTTTTTCCCACCACAGTCCCCTCCCCCCACCCCACCCCACAAGGGTCATCTGTCGCTTGTTCATGTTGTTCTTTCCAGAGTCCTTGTTTCTTTCTTTCTTCTGTCTCTTGTCCTGCTATTATCACATTCTGCTTTCTTATCTTAACTATCAGCACCTCCTTTAGCCCGTACCATTATCATTAACACCCCCTTTGCCCTTTTGTTCATGACATCTTTGTCAATCTCTCCTTCGCCCTCACCTATCGCTGGGCTTCTATCCAGCTTCACCTGCTCCACCCCTCTTAAACAGTATAAATTTCATCACAATTTTACTTCTCTTTAGCTCTGAGGAAAGTCATACGGACTCGAAACGTTAACTCTGTTTTTTCTCTCCGCAGATGCTGTTAGACCTGCTGAGTTTTTCCAGCATTTTCTGTTTTTGTTTCCGGTTTCCAGCAACCGCAGTATTTTGCTTTGACCTAAACAAATAGTTACATTTAACATCTTATCAGAAAGACTTCATCTCCCCAGTGCAGCACACCTCTAATGCTGAAGTGTCAATCTGGTCATCCACAAGTCTTGCAGTGAGGCTTGAACACAGAACCTTCTAACTCCAAGGCCCGACTACTTTCACAAATCCATTCTAACACTCAGGGTAAGCTCTTATGATTCTTGCAATGCGGTACATAATGTGACAAAAGACAGCGCCAAGTGAAGATACTAAAGTCTAGCCCCACTGGAATATTGTTTTTTTAAACGTCCCCTTCCACTATGCACCATTTCATGAGGAAGAAGAGAGCTGGGAGTTAGGGGGAGGGGGGTTGGCAGGGACTGAAAGACATTCTGCCCCTTGGCCTCTGTCAATCATTTACTATCAGAAGGTGCACACAAAGTCTCCTGGAATGTCTCACTTGATGATTTTCTTATCTGTCAACCTGAAAAGAAACCAATTGACTTTGGTTTTGTGACCTTTCTGCTAATAATGTAACTGGAACAGGACACAATGTGACACTGACTTCTGGAATACCAATAACTTGTACCACGGTGAAACTTCCAGTTGTTCTTTGACTTTAAATTGATTTACTATGACATTCCAATAGGCAGCTAACCCTTAAAACAAGCAATAATTCACAGAGTCAGCTATCATCTACATCAAGCAATGGGTTAATTAGCTTCCAAATTCACCGCCAAGGTAAATAAAGCAAGTAGAGCAGTAACGCTAAAAAAAAATCAGTTTAAAACATTATTTTGAAAAACACAGTACAGGTACAGTGTCGCAAAACTGGCAACCTCAGGATTGAGTCCGTGCCAGACTTCAGATCTTACCAGTTTTCGGGTTGGGCGGTTCAGGCCAGGTCGGGGCATTTTGGGCTGGGTGGGGTGGGGTCAAGGTTCACTCAAACCATTGGCAGTGTGGGAAACGACAGGTGCAGGAAGCTGATAACTAGTTAGTGCGCCACCATGCCAATGCAGCACCTAGTGATCATCTAATAATAATTAAAATTCATGAATGGCAACTTGAAAAATGGCCAATTTTCAGGTGGCTGGATTTGAGACACTGTAGCTGTAGTTTATATTTAAATATCTAAAAAACGGTTCAAAGGCTGGTTTACTCCTTTCTATGGCACTTTGCATCCTCAGTTATTTACATCCAATTCCCCCTTCCTGTGTGACTCTCTGTATTGTTTCCTCTTTCGTTTGACTACTTTGGGTGACATAGGTTCAAAACTAATCCTAACATGAAAACAGGCACAAGATAACTACCATCAATCCATCAATCATTTCTCTTTTTTGAAAAATGGTGGCAATTTAACCTCATTAATGTTATATGGATTTCACCCCAGTCTCCTCACTCTGCACCCCAAAAAGCAAGTGGTCCTATTCAGCTGCAATGCGTCTGGTATATAGTTCACGGTTTAGCCAAGATACATCAGTGGGGGTTGGGTCTTGTCGGGGGTCAGGAAACAAGATAAAATGAAGGTGTTGTCTAAATTCACATCAGGACCTCACATTTTTTCTCTGATTCTTGGCCCAACAGCCAAGCAGATGGAAAGACTGACTGACTGTCGGACAGGAGGGCCTGTGCCGGGAGACTGTTGATGGGGTCTAGAGGGCAGGGAGGGATACACGACTGCAAGGGAGGGAGGCCAATTGTGGTAGGTCGGCTTGGGGAGGGCCTGGGCACTGCGGAGACACATCTGCTCTACCTGACCCACAAGAAGGGCTAGAAAATCCCTGCTGGATCCAGCAGTTCTCACCTCCCTTTGGCTCAGGGATTTTCCAAACGTTAGGAAACCCCGACTGCAGCTGTTAAAACATAAACAGCTGCTAAAATCTGAGGCATGCAGCCACACAAACGTATTTAAATTTCTGATTTCCTTCCTTAGAAAAGAATGCTAGTCAGACTGGAACCCCCATCCTCCCACCAGAACCGCTTAAATCGGACATGGGCACATTAGTGGCAGGCTGAAGTCTGGTTTCTGATTTATAAGAATTTAACACCCCTCTCCTGCTGTCCTGGTGAGTTAAAAGCTGCTTCCATAGTATTTCCAACTGCAAGGAAGGGCAAAAAAACCTTGGAAGTAGATTACCCGCTTAAACTGTGGACACATTTCTACAGGCTCAAAGGGGGATAAAGTTCTTTTGGCAACACAATTTCTCCTCTGCTCTAAGTTTTCACAGAGCTTACTGAACACCCAACTTGAAGCAACAGGCAAAGGAATGCTCCCAAACTTACATTAATGCTATGTTGAGTTTACAGAAGCCTAATGGTTACCATACTGGATAAGCAGCCCAGAATTCCTGAGCTCAAATCCCAGTTATGAAATCAAATCTGGTGATATGTGGGGTAACACTAGAACAATAATTATGAAAACTTCAAGTCTTTTTGTAAAATTTGCCCTCTATTCATTCGATAAAATTAATTCACCGGCACTCAGACTTATGTCAGCCCAGCTTAGCAGTAGCACTCTCACCTCAGAGTTACACGGTTGTGGGTTCAAATCCCATTCCAAAATTTGAGTGTATCATCTAGGCTGACACTCCATTGCAATACTGAGAGGGTGCTGCACTGTTGGAAGTGCCATCTTTCAGGTGAGGCATAAGATCCTACAGCACTGAGCATCCTCCCCTGTGCTCTGGCGAAGATTTATCTCTCCACCAACATCAGGAAAACAGATTAGCTGGTTATTATCAAATTGCTTTTGTTGGAACTTTGCTGTGCACAGATTTTGCACAACTGTGGTTACACTCATAAATACTTCATTAGCTGTAATACACTTCAGGAAATCCTGACATTGTGTAAGGTACTAAATAAATGTTAAGTCTTTCTTGCTTAACCTTTTCATCCCTAATTGCCCTAAGGTGGAGGTGCTCGACTGCAGTTTTAAACCATAGCAGTCTGTGTGAAGATGCTCCCAAAATGTTGTCATGTAAGGAGTTCCACAATTTTGATCCAATGACAATAAAGAAAAAGTAATATATGTCCAAGGCGGGTTGGGGTGTAACTTGAAGGGGAACCTAAAAGGCAATGGTGTTTTTATGCACCTGCTTCCCTTGAACTTCTAGGTGGTAAGAGTTTGGGTTTGAGAGGCACCAGCAATGAAGATTTGGCAAGTTTCTGTGTTGCATTCTGTAGATAATGCAGTCTGCAGCTGTGGTACACCAGTGGTAGAGGCAATGGATTGTTAAGCTGGCAGATGGGCTGCCAATCACATGAACTACTATGTCCTAGATGGTCGAGCTTCTTCAGTGTTGTTGCAGCTGCACCTGTCCAAGCAAATGAAGAGCGTTCCATCACACTCCTGCCTAACATACAAACATATGAATTAGGAGCAGGAGTAGGCCACTCGGCCCCTTGAACCTGCTCCACCATTCAATAAAATCATGGCTGATTTGATTGTAACCTCAACCCCACATTCCTGCCTACCCCCAAAAACCTTTCACCCCCTTGTTAGTCAAAAATCTATCTAGCTCTGCCTTAAATATTCAAACACTCTGCTTCCACCGCCTTTTGAGGAAGAGAGTTCCAAAGACTCACGACCCTCAGAGAAAAAATGTCTCCTCATCACTGTCTTAAATGGACGATCCCTTATTTTTAAACAGTGACCCCTAGTTCTAGGTTCCCCCACAAGAAGAAACATCCTCTCCACATCCACCCTGTCAAGGCCCCTCAGGATCTTATATGTTTCAATTAAGTCGCCTCTTACTCTTCTAAATCCCAGTGGATAGCCACAGTATTCATGCGGCTGCTTGTAAGACTCCCAATCAATATCCTTCAGGGAAGTGAAGCTGCCACCCCATCCAGTCTGGCCTATATGTAACTCCTGTCCCACACCAATGGGATTGAATCTTAATGCTCTCTGAAGTGGCCAAACAATTCACTCAGTTGTAAACAATCACTATCAAGTTCAATAATAAGAAGAAAATAAGATGGATACATAGATAACAACCGGAGCACATATTAATATTAGGATTAAGTTAAGTAATCTCAGCCCAGTCGGTCCTGCAAAATCCTCCTCGCTAACACCCAGCAACTGGTGCCCATATAGGGGAAAGCTGCAACAAACTGGCAAACAACGTAGTTGTTATCAGAATTTTACCTATCAGCCACATCCCAGATTCTCTGAACTCTGATCACGGTTTAATGTGATGATAGAAGCAGGTGGCAGAAGCAACATCGGGAAACCTTAGAATGAGATATAAAATGATTGGGGGTTAGTTAGCTCAGTTGGCTAGATGGCTATGGTAGTTCATGGAGGCCTGCCTTCTTGTCTTGCCCCATGCTTGGAGAGTGGTGTCACTCAAGCTCCATAACCAATTGTCTCTCTCGAATGGGGAAAGATGCCTGTAGTCCTTTGTGGACTATGGCTAATTATAAAAAATTATAAACTGATGAAACTACAGCAGAGACCTACATGTATGTTAAAAACAACATGCAGAAGGCTACTGACAGAGCTAAACACTCCACAATCTATAACTCAGGGCAAAGCTCTGTGGCACTATCACACCCAGCCAACAGTGGTGGCTGACAACCTGGCAACTAACAGCAGGACAACAACATCCATGATCATCCCTGTCCTAGAGCCCAGCAAATGAGTACACATAACAAGACTGAAATGTTTGCAAGTGCCTACAGCCAGAAATGTTGAGCAATTCTCCTCAGCCTGCTTCCAAGGACCCTACCATCATAGATGCCAATGTCCAGGCAATCAGTTCACTCCATGTCACATTAAGAAGTGATTGAGAATAAACTGCAGCTAGCTACAGCCCAAGCCAAATTGTTCCAGTACAACTTTGATACTGGTAGCTTCCCAACAATGTGGAAGATCTTCCCGATGTGCTTGATCCATAAAAAAACAGGCCAACGCTAACGTGGCCAATTACTGAACTATCAGCTTCTTTGCAATCAGCAGTAAAGTGATGGAAGGAGTCATTAAAAGTTCTATCAAGCAACAAGTACATACCAATATCGTCACCGTCATTATCAACATCGCATTAATCCGGACATAGATGCAAGAGTTGAATGTCAGCAGAAAGTTTCAAAAAATGGGTAACATTCACATCATACATTTCAAGAATTTGCATGTATGTTGTTCATGACTTTCCAAAAGGTTTGAAAATTAGGAGATGTGTGCATATGAATTCTGGAGAAGTGTAGAAGGCACAAGATTTATTTGCGGAAAGACCTACTGCTCTCTCAGTAAATTTACATTTTTGACACTTAGTACATTTTCTAGGATTTTTGAGCCTATGCTGGATCAATTAATCCTGTCCCCACTTACTCTGGAATCCTTGTCCCATCCTTCCTGTTGCGATTATAACCAAATGAATAATTAAAAAAGCATTTCAACAAATACAGACATTTAAGATCTTGAAAATGGTATTAATATTTTTAAAGCCATTAAATTTTGATTACTAAAATAAAATCCTGAAATTAAAATCAAACCACTTTCTTAAATATAAGCGGGTAGTAATATTGCACCAAGTCTTGCACACCCATCATTCTTGTCATTGCCGACCTGATCCTCTAATGCTTCTAATTTGAAATTCCCATCTTCTGTTTAGTGACATTCATGGCCTCATCCCTCTATATCTCCCTCATTCTTTATAACCTCCATGCATCCGGATAAATCCAATCCATTCACTTTAAAGGAGAGTCTTGATGGAATATGTTGACAGGGCATTTCTTGCCTCACCACCACGAGGTAACTAGTAGAGTAGTAGGTGTCTGTGTCAATGAAGGGGATGACTAGCTCCCTACATCAGGGAACTGCTCTGGGCTGCAATGTAAGTGCTCATTATCAGGCGCTTTAATGAGTATTTCTGAATTTAACTGGGATTTCATGGGCTTCGTGGAACTCATCATGGAAGTCAAGGCAAAAGGACAGTGGGATTTGGCAGGGCTAGACAAGTGGGAGGCAAGAAATGCATCATCTTGCCAAGGAGAAAGGCTTTTGCTCACAGGGTTTATTCTGAGTGAGCTTTCACTACTTCTGATGTCATTTCCAATACTTTAGAGATCAGGTCTACCGTTTTGGAGACGACTGCAATTGATCTACATTTCCCACTTATCCTGGGAGCCTCAATGCGGATTTACCTTCAAACTCAGATGAGTAACATGAAGCAGCAATAACAACATCAGGAAGAGGGGCAGCCGTCTACTTTCCCATTTGTCAATCTATAGGAGAGAAGGGGTGTGCACAGAGCTCCAGCTTCCAGGAAGCAATGTCCCTAACACAGCATTCACCTGCAGAGGATAAGCTTCTTGGACATGACTGAGCACCACTGTCTCAGAAGTTTGGGCACTAGGTGTTCGCAGACATTTGCAACCTCCTGGAAGAAGACCTCTTGCCAACTGGACCAAGTGGGTGCGTATTGCCAGGTGATCAAAGTCATCACAGCTCCTAATTTATTTGTCTCTGGCTCCTTCCAGGATCTGCAGGTGACATTTGTAGAATCATAACTGGATTCTCAGTTGACCAATGCTATTTTTGACAAGGCCAGGACTTAAGCGCACTTCTCAACTAATGAGGCCAGTCCTAATGAGCGGGTGCTTGGCTTTGACACTCTAGCCCAAAGGTAAATAATCATTCAATGCTGATCTCTTCGCCATAATATTTAAGGGAAGTTCAAGTTGAAAACTGCAGCAGAACAGATTAACATTCCATCAACTTTCCAACAAGTCTTTGCAGAGGAGAAAGAGCTTGTTGTCACAAGTTTGTGTCCTTCAAAAAAGCTGGGTGTGCAGGTGTCAAAATTCCACAGGAGGCCTTTTGTGGATGGATCTGGGCTAAGGCCGAAGCTCTGGCTACTCCAGGGATGAAGTCCAAACACATCACATGTGCCAGGGTTAGAAGTATTGCTTTTGAGACATGGACCACTGCCATTTATGGTTCCAGACTCCAAATCCACCTCCTGCCTGCCAAGAAATCATTTCTATTATAGCCAAGAGCTGCAGAATTTCTCAGTGACATTCACCATTATATCTTCCTGAGGCATCTTACTGCCACTCCAAAAGGCAGCTTGTTAGGCATGTCTCCAGAAAGCCCATTCTTCCTGTGCGAGCATTGTATGTGGAAAAACTATTCAGTCATCTAGTGCATCACAGCCATGCCTGATCCTCTTCTTGCACATCATATCCATGCACTTTTCTCCAAGGGTCAATGTAAAGTTATAAGAAATAAACTTTGGCTGACTTGCCCCTTTTCCCTAGCTCTGGGGAATTGTGACCAATTATAATACTGGTTGAGATCAGACCAAGGAATAAACCTGGGACATTGTACCACATCAGATTGTGCATTTCTCTTCTTGTTTTCTTGAGTTCTCTGCCCGAAGGCACATCCTTGGTGATTATTTGCCAAACCACAGCAAAGTGCTGCGATTTTTACTATAGGTAGGGTGAGGAAGCAGGCCCCGAATCTACCTCAGCTAGCACGGGATCGAACCCTGTACTGTTGGCACTAATCTGATCTATGTGCTAGCCATCTCACCAACTGAGCTAGCCAGTCTCCCCCCACCACCCCATGGTGCATTTTTACAATAATAATATGTACTTCTGTTACTTTCCTTTTGTCATCCACTCTAGGCTAGACCAATCTGGTCATGTGGGGGAACCACGTTTCCATTTTTTTCTCACTCAAGGGGCCGAGGAGAAAGTTGTGGAAAAATAAGGTTTGGCACAACATGGAACATAAATTTTTTTTTAAAAAGCTATGAACAAAAGAAACAACATGCTGAGTGTGTCTGGCTCACTCCCAGTGCTCACTCACTCACCCCCCTCACTAACCCCCCACCCACTGTGAGAGTGGGTGAGAGTATGTGTTGGTATGTGGGAGTGAAGGGGAATGAGAACCCTGAGGCTGTGAGTAAGCCAGACACACACACACACTCACACATGCTGGGATTTTCCATGCCCACCGGTGTTGGGCGTGTGCAGTGGCATGAGCAGATAGTATGGCGCGATCGATTTCACGATGGCGTGAAACCAGTTTGTGGTCTATTGCTCAGCCCGCCAATGGCGGGCCGCGTTTCCCACCATCAGACAGCGGGAACCTCACTGTAATACATCTGCACACTATTATTATGCCTGCCCACCGGAATCATTTCCACCCCACCAACCCCCCACCCCCAAGCTGGATCGTCCGTCCACATCAGCAGACACGTTTTGCAATAGCATATAAGCAATGTGCACTTGGCGGGCTGCACTTCGCTCGGCACTTCGAGGCTTGTTTGCCAACCTTGTTTCAGTCAGCACTCGCAGTCATCAACGCCAGACTTCACAGACATTACCACAGCACTTTTAGGGGGTCTGTTTCTACAAAATGAGCCATATGTGGGTGGCTTTTCAATGGCTGCAGGGCTAGGGCTTGCTTGGTGAAGGTAGAGAAGTGGCCTCAGGCAAGGGAAGAGGCTGCAGGACGAGCGATGTATTAGGGAAGGGGGGTATGCCAGGGGCACATGTTGATCTTTGCAAGTGGCCTCAAAATGGTGAGGGTTGAGGAGACAATCTCCAGAGGAGATGAGGCCAGATGGACATGTGAGGGTACCTGTGTGAGAATGGGTGGTGATGTCACTTGAGCTGGCAGTGAGTGAGATGTCAATGAATGTGTGATGAGCTTGAGTGTCTGAGTTTGGAGCGATGAGATGGTTGCCATACCCTGACTGCACAGATGAGATCATTCATCCTCCACCTGCATTGGATGGAACTCTTCTGTGAAGCATTGACACTATTCACCACTGCCACCATCTCCCAAGCCTGGTTGGTCATCCTGCAGACAGAAGGGGGGTAGAGGACATCGCAGCAGGCCTCCACGGCATCCAAAAGGTGTTCCAGTGACATGCCACAAAACCCGGGGGCTGCAGTCTTTTTACTTTCCATGGACATCTTCCCTGCAGCAGTGGGCTTTCTCAGTGCTTCCAGCTCACTGGATGTGTGCGCGTGGGTGGAGTTTAAATATGATGCCCGGCATGATGAAGCGGCGAGGTGATGGCATGGCGGGCGAATGAGAGCCTATCCACCATGCAAATTGTGTGTTTCCCAGGAATGCATAACTAATACGGCGGGTTTGGGAAGATATGGCATGAAAAATCACCATTGCACTTAGTGCAAATCTGGGACGATTCAGCCCACAGACTCTCCCTCACGCGCACAGACTCTCTCACACGCACAGTATTTCAAGTATTGCATGGGCTGAGAGTACCCATTTGCAAAATGAAAATCCATTATGGTGCATGTTCATTGTTCCAATTCCAATTTTTTTGCGCCAAATGAAATTTCACAGGTGATGTCACTGACAACATGTGGAGAATTTCCACTTGTTGAACCGTGCACAAAGACACAAGGGATGTGGCTGAGACTACATCCGCCCGGTTCCCTAATACTGCTGCCCACTTGGTGTTAAATGCTTGTACAGCCAGTTCCTGGCTTTGCTGTAGCCTTCCCTTCCAGCTGTTTATTTGTGCACTGACTTAAAAAGTTAAGACTTCTTAAAAAAAGGCATCAGCTTTAAAGCAGCTGACCAGCGATCTACACTGCTGCCTGACTTTACACAGTCGGTGTTACTGAAAACTGATCAATATGGAGAATCGGGATAAGATCGATGGAGAGGAAAAGGAGGAGGTGGAGCCACCAGTTCTGCCGTGGACAACAGGCAACGGAGAGCTGAACTTGAGCCCAGGGAAAATTCAGGGAGCCCGGGAAAAGTGCAGGGAGTTGGAGGAAAACTCAGGGAGCGGGGGTAAGTGCAGGGAGTCGGGGAATAAATGGGGAGAGTCAAGGGGAGCCAGGGAAAAGTGGGGACGAACCGGGGGAAAGCAGGCAGGGCTTTGGGAAAGCGGGCTGAGCTGAGGAAGCCAGGGGAAAGTCGGGGAAGCCGGGAAAGCAGGCAGAGCCAGAAGAGCCGGGGACCCGCAGTTTCTCGGGCCTCACTCTCTCTCTCTCTGTCTCTCCCCATCCTGAAATCCTTTCCTTTTCCCTCCACATACTCGCAGCTGCCAGCGTTCAGTACTGCCACAGCCTGTTTCAGCCTAAGGAACAGCCTGTGATTGGAGAAGCAGCCCCTTGCACAATTTTTCAGTTTCACTTACCAGTCTTACCAGCATTTTGAACAGTGGCTCCAGGGGCCACATAGAGGGCCTTCTCAGGCCACAATGTGGCCTGCAGCCCACATGTTAGACAAGCTTGCTCTAGACTGTATAATATCTAAAATATCACTGATCTATTTTAAGTCATTTTGAAGTGTTTTAATACTGGAAACCACAGACTTGCACTCATTGTTAATCTCCATCATATAATAATGCCATCTTTTCACCCACTATTTCACATTCCTACATAAATTTGTGTCTATTCTGAGAAGCAGTGATTTGTAGACAATATCTTATGTGCAGTTTATAATTTAACACCTAGCTATGACAATAAACTTGAGTGATAATCCATACAAACAAGATGGTTAAAGACACATCTGGCTGAGTATTTTTTTAAAGTAACTGACAGGGTAGATCAGAATTATCTTCTCCCTAGTAAGGAATCCAGAATCTTGAGACATAATCCTATAACTCGAATTAAACAGCTTAAAAGTAAATCCAGGAAAACCTTCTCCATGCAAAGGACTGTAGCACTGCCTCAAAAGGTCACAGATGCAGAATCAACTATTTATTAGATATTAAGGGATCTACAGAGTGGGCAGGAAACGGATCAAAGCATTAGAGCTACTTCAGCTAACAAAATGCCAAAATTCAATGGGTCAAACTGCCTGTTGCTGTGTAACATGCAGATTGCAGCCAGCAATGCTCATAGCACTCTACATCTACATCTTTAAAGTTGGGTCAAAAGCAGGTACATATTTCTCCAAGTACTCCTGAAAGCTTCTCAGTAAAGGTAAACACAGTACTGTCGCGACAACATAGACGCTAGTTTTAGATATCTGGTTATTGTAAAGCCAGCTGAGAATCTTTGTCACTCCTTAGTCAAGAAATACAAAGGGGTGGAATTTATGTTATATCTGTACAAGAGCTCTAGTTAGACCACATCTGGAGTACTGCATTCAATGCTAGGCACTGCACCTCGGGAAGAATATACTGGCATTAGAAGTGGTGCAGCGGAGGCTCGCTAGAATGATACTGACAATTAAAAGGAGTTAATTATGAGACATGACATATACTAGGCTTGTATTCCCTAAAAAGGAGGCTAAGGGTTGATCTAATTATGCTGTTCAAGATGTTCAAAGAAGTTAATGTGGTGAATAGAAGCTATTTCCTCTGGTGGGTCTATATTTTCTGGAGTTTAGGAGAAGGAGGTGACCTCATCAAAACACACAAGGTTCGGAAGATGCTTGACAGGGTAGACACCATGTGGTTGTTTCCTCTGGCTGCAGCATCTAGAACAGGGAGGGCGCAGCCTCAGGATAGGGGGCAGATTTAATACTGAGGTGAGGAGAGAGTTGTTCACTCAAAGGATTATGAATCTTTGGAATTTTCTACCCGAGGGTTGTGGATACTATATCGCTGAATGTAATAAAGGCTGAGATAGGTAGGTTTTTGGTCTCTCAGCAAATTAAAGGATCTGGGGAGCAGGTAGGAAAGTGGAGTTGAAGGGAATCAGCCTTGATTGTATTGAATGGTGAAGCAGGTTTGAGGGGGCTGCGGTCTACTCCTGCTCCTCCTGCTTATATGTCCTGAACAAGGGGTTCTAACAAAATTAGAGCTAAGATACTCAGGATGCTAGGAAACATTTCTCCACACAAAGGGCAGTGGAAATCTGTAAATCCCTCCTGGAGAAAGCTATTGATGTCACTTGAAAATTTTAAAACTGAGAGTGATAGATTTTTATTAGGCATGCGTATTAAAGGTTGAAGAACAATAACGGGTAGATGGAGTTGAGATACAGATCTAATTGAATGACAGAACAGGCTCAGGTGAATGAATGCCCTCCGCCTGTTTCTAGATCCCTGAAACACAGCTCTGGCACATGTATAAAAGCACACGAGTCAAGAACCCCTTACGTATGCTGGTTCAATGTTAATAAATAACCATGGGAACAGTTTACCGCCAACAAGCATAAAAAATGTTCAGGACAAATTTATGATTCTAGATGGCCTGGGAATATTTTGAATGTTGCTGTTATACAATATATTTTGTCTACAATGTATTTTTCTTTCAGTCATGGTACATGCCAGGCAGAACAACAACTTGCATTTGCAGAACACGTTTAATGTGCAAAACATATCAAGAGGATGATCCTGTGCATTTTAATATACAATAGTTCCAGCATAAAAATATTGTAGCCCTGATAATCTTCCATCTGATGCCCATGCAACTGACGGGTGTAGCAAAATACTGCAGATGCTGGAAATCTGAAACAAAAACAAAACTACCTGGAAAAACTCAGCAGGTCTGACAGCATCTGCGGAGAGGAACACAGTTGACGTTTCAAGTCCGTGTGACTCTTCATCAGAACGAAGGAAATAGAGAAATGAGGTGAAATATAAGCTGGTAGAAGGGGGTGGGACGGGTAGAGCTGGATAGGGGGCCAGTGATAGGTGGAAGCAAAGAAGAGATTGCCAAAGATGTCATATACAAAAGGACAAAGGGGTGTTGACGGTGGCGATATTATCTAAGGAATGTGCTAATGGGGACATTAAGGGTAGCAAACAGGACAAGCTAGTGGCAGATGGCCATGGTGTGGGGGTGGGGTGGGGGAAAGGGATCGAAATAGGCTGAAAGGAGATTAAACAATAGAGCGAAATAAATTTAACAATAGGTGGGAAAATAATTTTTTTTTAAATTATAAATTATTGGAATAAGGGGGATCGGAAAGGGAGTGGGGATGGAGGAGAGAGTTCATGATCTGAAACTGTTGAACGCAATATTGAGTCCGGAAGGCAGTAAAGTGCCTAGACGGAAGATGAGGTGCTGTTCTTCCAGTTTGCGTTGAGCTTCACTGGAACAATGCAGCAGGACAAGGACAGACATTTAGGCATGAGGGCAGGGTGGTGTGTTGAAATGGCAAGCGACAGGGAGGTCTGGGTCATGCTTGCGGACAGACCGAAGGTGTTCCACAAAGCGGTCACCCAGTCTGCGTTTGGTCTCTCCAATGTAGAGGAGACCGCATTGGGAGCAGCGAATGCAGTAGACTAAATTGAGGGAAGTGCAAGTGAAGTGCTGCTTCACTTGAAAAAAGTGTTTGGACCCTTGGACAGTGAGGAGGGGGGAAGTAAGGGGGCAGGTGTTGCACCTTCTGCGGTTGCATGGGAAGGTGCCTTGGGAGGGGGTTGAGGTGTAGGGGGTGATGGAGGAGTGGACCAGGGTGTCTCGGAGGGAATGATCCCTGCGGAAAGCCGCCGAGGGGAGGGTGAAGGGAAGATGTGCTTGGTGGTGGCATCATGCTGGAGTTGGCGGAAATGACGGAGGATGATCCTTTGAATGCGGAGGCTGGTGGGGTGATAAGTGAGGACAAGGGGGACCCCACCATGGTTCTGGGAGGGAAAAGAAGATGTGAGGGCGGATGCGCGGGAGATGGGCCTGACACGGTTGAGGGCCCTGTCAACCACCGTGGGTGGAAAACCTCGGTTAAGGAAGGAGGAAGACATGTCAGAGGAACTGTTTTTGAAAGTGGCATCATCAGAACAGATGCGACGGAGGCGAAGGAACTGAGAGAATGGGATGGAGTCCTTACAGGAAGCGGGGTGTGAGGAGCTGTTGTCGAGGTTGCTGTGGGAGTTGGTAGGCTTGTAATGAATATTGGTGGATAGTCTATCACCAGAAATTGAGACTGAGAGGTCAAGGAAGGGAAGGGAAGTGTCAGTGATGGACCACGTGAAAATGAAGGAGGGGTGGAAATTGGAAGCAAAATTAATACATTTTTCCAAATCCAGACGAGAGCATGAAGCGGCACCGAGGCAATCATCGATGTACCGGAGAAAGAGTTGTGGGAGGGGGCCGGAGTAGGACTGGAACAACGAATGTTCCACATACCCCATAAAGAGACAGGCATAACTGGGGCCCATGTGGGTACCCATAGCCACACCTTTTATTTGGAGGAAGTGAGAGGAGTTTAAGGAGAAATTGTTCAGTGAGAGAACAGTTCAACCAGACGGAGGAGAGTAGTGGTGGACGGGGATTGTTCAGGCCTCTGTTCGAGGAAGAAGCGGAGAGGCCTCAGACCATCCCGGTGGGGGATGGAGGTGTAGAGGGATTGGACGTCCATGGTGAAGAGGAGGCTAGGAAGATAATATCACCACCATCAACATCCCTTTGTCCATTTGTCTATGACACCTTTGGCAATCTCTTATTTGCTTCCACCTATCACTATTATTATCACCCTATCCAGCTCTACCTGTCCCACCCCCCTTTACCAGCTTATATTTCACCTCATTTCTCTATTTCCTTAGTTCTGTTGAAGAGTCATATAGACTTGAAATATCAACTGTATTCCTCTCCACAGATGCTGTCAGATCTGCTGAGGTTTCCCAGTTTTTATGACAGGTGTAGCACTTTAGTTTGCCTAGATGTTGTAGCCCGAGTCATTTGTATGGGTCAGCCATACAGGCCTGCTTAGCAGGTGCAAATAAAACCTTTTATGAGGGGTAGTTAAGACTCTAACTGCGATAAAATCTAGTGGGGCCAATATCACTGTTCACCTATCTATTAACAATTTGATAAACATGTCTGATTGTTCATTACCTAAACCACAGTATAGAAAAACAACTATGCTACTACTTTGTGAAGTTGAGGGAGATTGTATAATGGCTCAAAATAATCAGTCACCAAGATATAGTAACAAAGGTCATCTATTAAATTCTTAGGCTTACTACAAACTGCTTCAATAATAGACAGGTAAAGGCACATTCTCATTGCATGAACAGGCTCACCGGGAATAGTCTGAGGTGCTTAATTTGGGAAAAATCTATAATTAAGTGGCAAAAAAAATTAAACATTTTTAGATGAAAAATATTAAAAAGTTTAACAAGTTTACAAAATACTCACCTGAAACTTCTGATACATTCAGAATTTGAAAATGTAAACTAAATCACTGAGGAGAAACCAAGATGGTTATAAACTAGAAATATTTTTTAATATTACTCTGCACAAAATTAACAGTGTTATGTTACCACTATGGGACCACTAAGAGTCTGGGCAGAATTTTCTGCCTTTCGGGCGGGTGGGCCCGACCCAATCTCTGGCGGGTGTGAAGCTGATCCCTGCCGGAGAAGCGGGCCCCGCCGCCATTTTACGTGGGCGGGCCAATTAAGGCCCACCCAGTGTCACATCCAGCAGGAAACTCTATGTGCTTCCTGTGTGGGTGGGGGGGGGGTTCCCCAAAAGCGAGAGTGCGCTCTTTCACGCATGCGCACGAAAGAGCGCACATCTCCCTGAGGCTAAGTGCTGCCTCAGGGAGATCGCTGACAGTTTTACAAACATTAAAAATAGAAAAAAAATTTCCTTAACATGTCCCCCTCATTTGACAATGTCACATGAGATGGGACATGTTCATAAATTACACTAAAACTTTATTCAACTTTTTCAATCCCTACATGAAACCTCATCCTGCCGGTGGATGAAGTTTCATGCTTTTTCTAACTCCACCGGGGCTCCTGGCCTGCCCACCAACCTTAAGGTTGGACGAGCAGGTCCTTTCATTGTTTCAATGATCCTGTCAATGGCCTCAATTGGCTATTGGCAGGTCGGCGGGCCCGCAGCAACCCCTTCCTGAAAATTTAAATGGGGCAGGATGACATCGGGGGTTCCCCCCTGACATCATCCCGTGTCCTTTTACGCGTCGGTGAGCGGGCCCCGCCCCCTGCTCGCCAACGGCAAAATTCAGCCCTCTGACTTCACTAATGCAAAAATAGTGACAAACTGCCACTAAGCAAAATACCACAGTGCTGTCAAGTTGCACCAAAACTAGAATTGATAAACAGTGATAAAAATAGGAGGGGGAAAAAAAGGAGGGGTGGCCTTTTTGGTTAAGGAGAGTATCGAAGTTCTGGAGAAAGAGGATGTGTCAGAGGATTCAAGGACAGAATCGATTTGGCTAGGCTAAGGAATAAGAAGGGTGCAATTACATTGCTCGGTGTAATTTACAGACCATCAGCTAGTGGGAAGGATACAGAGGAACAAATCTGCAAGGAAATTACAGAGAGGTGTAAACATCAGAGTAGTTATAATGTGGGGACTTTAATTACCCGTATATAGACTGCGATGTACCAAGAGTTTCTACAGGTACTTAAAAAGGAAAAGATTAAGTAAAATGAGTGTTGGTCTTCTAAAGAGTGACAGAAGTAGATAATAAGGAAATGGCAGAAGAAATGAACAAATATTTTGCTTCTGTGTTCACTGTAGAGGATACAAAAAACATTCCAGTAATAGCTGCAAATCAGGAAGTGAACGGGAGAAAGGAACTTGGTGAAATTGAAATCACTAGGGAAATGGTACTGAGCAAATTGACGGAGCTGCGGACTGGCAAGTCTCCGGGTCCCAATGGACAACATCTTAGGGTCTTAAAAGAGGTGGCTAATGAGTTAGTTGATGCGCTGGTGTTAATTTTCCCAAAATTCGCTAGATTCTAGAAAGGTTCCATCAGGTTGGAAAATAGCAAATATAACCCCTCTATTCAAGAAGGGAGGGAGGCAGAAAACAGGAAACTATAGGCCAGTTAGCTTGACGTCTGTCATGGGAATGTTATTAGAATCAATTATTAAAGAAGTTATAGCTAGGCACAGAAGAGCTCAAGGCAATTGAGAAGAGTCAGCATGGTTTTGTGAAAGAAAAATCATGTTTAACCAATTTATTGGAGTTTTTTGAAGGAGTAACATGCGCAGTGGATAAAGAGGAGCCTGTAGACGTACTGTACTTGGATTTCCAGAAGGCATTTGATAAGGTGCCACATCAAAGATGATTATGGAAAATAAAGGCATAGGGGGTGACATATTAGCATGGATAGAAGATTGGATGGCTGGCAGAAAGCAGAGAGTATGCATAAATGGGTCTTTTTCTGATTGGCAGGATGTGACGAGTGGCATCCCACAGGGGTCTGTGCTGGGGCCTCAGCGTTTACGATTTACATCAATGACTTAGATGAGGGATAGTGAAGACATGGTAGCTAAATTTGCAGATGACACAAAGATAGGTAGGAAAGTATGTTGTGAATGGGACATGAGGTGGTTGCAGGTGGATATAGATAGGTTGAGTGAGTGGGCAAAGATCTGGCAAATGGAATTTAAGGTGGGAAATTGTGAAATTGTTCATTTTGGCAGGAAGAACAAAAGCAGAGTAGTATTAAATGGAGAACGGCTGAATAATTTTGAGGTGCAGCAGAATCTAGGTATTCTAGTACATAAAAGAGTCATAAAAAGTTAGCATGCAGATACAGCAAGTAATTAAAAAGGCTAATGGAATGCTACCCTTTATTACAAGAGGGATTGAACATAAAAGTAAGGATATTACGCTTCAGTTATACAGGGCATTGGTGAGACCTCACCTTAAATACTGTGTGCAGTTTTGGTCTCCTTATTTAAGGAAGGATGTAAATGCACTGGAGACAGTTCAAATCAGGTTTACTAGACTGATAACTGGAATGAGTAGGTTGTCTTATGAGGAAAGACCTGGCTTGTTTCCACTGGAGTTTAGAAGAGTGAGGGATAATTTGATTGAAGTATACAAGATCCTGATTGGCCTTGACAAGATGGACGTAGAAAGGGTGTTTCCTCTTATGGATGAGTCCAGAACTAGGGGTCACTGTTCTAAAATTAGGGGTCGCTCTTTTAGGACAGAGGTGAGGAGAAATTTTTTATCTGAAAGGGTTGTGCGACTTCGGAATTCTCTGCCTCAAGGTGGTAAGGCGGGGTCATTGAATATTTTTAAGGCAGAGATAGATAGATTCTTGTTAGGCAAGGGAATCAAAGGTTATCGGGGGTAGATGGGAATGTGGCAATCGAAACACAATAAGATCAGCCATGATCTTATTGAAGGGCGGAGCAGGCTCAAGGGGCCGAATGGTCTACTCCTGTTTCTATTTCTTCTGTTCTTATGCTCTTATGAGATAGTGGTAGTATAAGGGGCAGTGAGGGACAAGCATTCCTAGATTGTGTTCAGGAGAATTTCCTACAGCAGTATGTGTCCAGTCCAACAACAAAGAAGGCACTGCTAGACCTGATTCTTGGTAATGAAGTGGGCCAAGAAGTTCAAGGGACAGTGGAGGAACATTTAGGGGACACTGATCATGCTATCATAGGATGATGGTAGAAAATGACATTGGTCAATCCAGAGCAAGAATAATCATCTAGCAGAGGGCAGACTTCAATGGGACAAGAACAAAGCTGGGCCGGATAGACTGGGACCAAAGGTTAAAGGTTGACGGCAAAAACAGTAGCTGAACAATGGGCTACCTTCAAAGAGGAGATGGTTTAGGCACAGTCAAGGTATGTTCCCTCAAAAGAGAAGGGTAGAACAAACAAATCCAGAGCTCCATGATGATAAAAGAGATAGGAATTAGATTATAGAAGAAAAAGTATGCTTATGTCAGGTGTCAGGTAGCAAATACAATTGAGAACCAAAAAGGGGATTTACACATAGAGGCAAGAGGCATGGTTGAGGTGTTAAATAAATACTTTGCATCTGTCTTTACCTACGAGGTAGATGCTGCCCAGGCCATGGTGACAGAGGAGGAAACTCAGTCATTAAAAGAGTTTAAAAATTGATAAAGAGGAGGTTTTGGATAAGTTGTTGGTACTTAAAGTTGATAAGGCACCGGGACCGGATGAGATGCATCCAAGAATATTGAAGGAAATGAGAGTGGAAATTGCAGAGGTACTGGCAATAATCTTTCAATGTTCCCTGGATTCGGGGAAGGTGCTGGAGGACTGAAGAATTGCAAAGATTACGCCCTTGTACAAAAAAGGTTGTGAGGATCTCTCCTGCAATTACAGACCAGTCTGTTTAACTTCAGTGGTGGGGAAACTTCTAAAAACAATTACTCGGTATAGAATTAATAGTCACATGGAAAAATGTGGGTTGATTTGGAAGATTCAGCATGGATTGTTAAAGGAAAATCATGTCTAAGTAACTTGCTGGAATTTTTTGAGAGGTAACAGAGATGATTGAGGAGGGCAAGGTCGCTGATGTGGTGTATATGGACTTCCAAAAGGCATTTGATACAGTGCCACACAACAGAATTGTGAGGAAAGTTATAAGTCATAGAATGAAAGGGACAGTAGCAGCGTGGATACAAAATTGGCTGAGAGATAGGAAACAGAGAGTAATGGTTAATGGGTATTTTTCAGGCTGTAGACGTGTAGTGGAGTTCCCCAGGGGTCGGTATTGGGATCCTTACTTTTCCTGATATATCTAAATGATCTAGATCTTGGTGTGCAAAGGACAATTTCAACATTTGCGGATAACACAAAACTTGGGAGAATTGTAAACTGTGAGGAGGACAGTGTCGAACTTCAAAAGGACATTGACACATTGGTGGAGTGGGCAGATAGATGGCAGATGAAGTTCAATGCGGAGAATTGTGTGGTGATACACTTTGGTACAAGAACATTGAGAGACAGTATAAAATAAAGGATACTATTCTAAAGGGTGTGCAGGAGCAGAGAGACCTGGGTGTATATGTACATAAGTCATTAAAGGTGGCAGGACAGGTAGAGAGAGAGCTGTTTCCAAAGCATACAGTATTCTAGGCTTCATTAATAGGGGCATAGAGTACAAGAGCAGCGAGGTCACGATGGATTTATATAAGACACTAGTTAGGCTTCAGCTGGAGTATTGTGTACAGTTCTGGGCGCCATATTATAGGAAGGATGTGAGCGCATTGGAGAGAGTACAGAAGAGGTTTACGAGAATGGTTCCAGGGATGAGGCACTTCAATTATAAGGAAAGATTGGAGAAGTTGGGAATGTTTTCCTTGGAGAGGAGAAGACTAAGAGACTTGATAGAAGTTTTCAAAATCATGAGAGGTTTGGACAGAGTAAATAGGGAGAAAATGTTCCTGCTCACAAACGGATCAAGAATCAGAGGGCACAGTTTTAAAGTGTTTTGCAAAAGAAGCAAATGCAGAAAAAACTTTTTCACACAGTGAGTAGTTTGGGTTTACAATGCACTGCCTGGAAGTTTGGGGAGGCAGGTTCAATTGAGGCATTCAAGAGGGCATTGGATGATTATCTAAATAGAAACAATGTGCAGGGTTACAGGGAAAAGGCAGGAGATTGGCACTAAGTTAAAATGCTCAGAGAGCTGATGCAGAAATGATGGGCCAAATGGCCTCCTTCTACACCGTAACAATTCTGTGATGATATATAGATATATGAACATCATGAAAGGCCCTTTAGAAAATATTTCCAGGAATCATTAACAGATGTTTTAAATTCCCCTTGTCGGCTATACAGAGTTCTTTTGCATTTCTTTTTTAGCAACTGTCTATAAATTGAAAGTAAACCACACTAAGCCCTCTAATGTGATGACTTTGGTGTTCCGGGAGGAAACATTTAATTAGGTGGAAGGGAGGTGGGTGGGGAGCCTGCCGCCTTCCTGCGGCACCACCAGTTGAGGCCCTTAAGTGAGCAATGAATGCCCGTTTAAAGGCGTCATCCTGCCGCTGCTGGTATTAATCCAGTGGCGGGCAGGGGGCCAGCCAAGGGGAGAAAGACAAGTAAACCCTGGCATGTTTGCTTCTGGGCTCTTAGGAAATGCCCCTCATCCAAAGGCACTCAGTGCAGGACTGTGGGACCTGGCATCAGGGAGTGGAGGGGGTCCGCTGAAAGCCCTTGCTACTGACCCCCTCAGCCCAGTCTTCCACGACCCCCGCCCCCTCCTGCACTCATCTTTGGCTTGGGATCCAGTGAAGATCCTAGGCATTGGGTGGGTGTCATACTAACAGCAGCCACCACTGCCCTGGTGACGCTGCTGTTCAATAGATCTACCGGGATCTGGTTGACCGGTAACTCTCGCCCAGAATGAAAAAACAATAAAAACCGGGAAATAACAGTACTGGTCCGAACTGTTTTTTGCTTCTGGGCAGCAGGTAGGATTTCCGCTTCCCGGGTCCTTAATCCCAGAGGAAGGCCCGCCGCTGGCCTGTCAAGTACCTGAATGGAACAAGGTACGGTGGGCCTTCCCTAAAAGCGGTGACGCAGGGCTTCCACTGGCTCTCCAGTTAATAGATATTTTATTTCTACAGCATGAATTAATTGTGACCGCTATTAGAGAACCTGGCACAAGCTTGCATGATCCATTTCTTGCGACCACGGACAAACTGTAAGCTCTCAGTATATTCCATGTCCTTTAAGTTGAAAGCCACCGAGATGGGAGACTTCCTACCAATGTGTGATGTTGCGGCCGGCCTTTCAGCTGCAGCTAGTCAAATAGAGGAGCAGGAAGGCGATAAAAATAAATTACAAACAGAGCGTAGCGTAACAACATTAAAAAAAAGTCCAGCCCATGAAGAAAATAGTTGATGCTTTATTTCTAGGGTTGAAAAGGCTGCAGAGTGCAGTGGTTTGATTTGATCTCCATCCAGTGTATGGAGTGATAACCTGATATCATTTTATGAAAAGATTATAATATTTACAAAGTGGAATATTTTTCAGTCCATGCACATGGATGGAATCCCGAACAGGAACAGACATTGATAACCTCTTTGTATTTTGCAAACAGAAACATGTCTGTTTTGTGACAGGAACTGTAGAAAAGTTGCAGAGCAATTCAATCTCATTGCTTCTACAGTAAAAACCTTAATTATCTAGCATATGCAGGGAATAGGTAGTGCTGCTTAATCAAAAACGGCGGTTAACAGAGTTCCACTCACCAATGGAATAGAGGAGGTAATGGGTAGTAGTATTGCCACTAGGCTAGCATTCCAGAGGCCCAGGGTAATGCTCTGGTGACCTGGGTTTGAATCCCACCATAGCAGATGGTGAAACTTGAATTCGATAAAAATCAGTTGTAAAAACTCATCTGGTTTACTAATGTCCTTTAGGGATGGAAATCTGCTGTCCTTACCTGGTCTGACCTAATGTAAGTGGTTAACAAGGCCAATTAGGGATGGGCAATAAACGTTGGCCTAGCCAGTGATGCCCACATCCCATGAATGAATAAAAAAAAACTTGTAGCATGAAGTAATATGTGAGTACTCAGGAAGTAAAGAACAGTATTCTTGTTACTTATAATTCTCAGCAGTACAATTTTTTTTTGCACTCGAATGCAAAATCATACAGTCCACAGGCATGAGGTCCGGATAACTTCATAATTACTTCCAGTTGGTAAAGTGATGATACGTATAAGAGAAGCATCAGGAATTCCGGTTGTAGAAAATTCCAGTTGGTAGAGTGCCAGATAAGACAAAATGCACTGTATTTCTATTCCAAAAATTCATACATTAACTCATTCTGCCTGTGTCAAATCAACCAGGCCTTAATGGAGAAGTAACACTGTGCAAATCACACCTATTCAATCGCTGCTCTAATTGAATTTCCTCCTGAAGCATTTTATGAAGATCTTTTATTCTATTATAATTAATGTCCCATCTAATCGTATCACAACATGTAGAGATTCCCACAGAGTTTGAGCTATATTCATCATTTCAATAAGGTACACCCAGGAATTTCAGGACACCACTGCATCAAAGCATCTGCATTTGTCAACAGGCAAGTAAATTCAAAATGCCTGGGGCCTGATAGCAATCATTCATCTCTTGTACTTTACTGATCATTTTCATTTCACCACTCTGCCAAAAAAAAAGCACAAATGCAGGGAGCCTCTGTGAACATTTATACCACACAATTGCCACTGCCCCCAACTGCAGCAGCAGCACTGCAATATAAATGTAGAGCATGAGAAACTATCTGAGCTGATTTTCACAACAGCACTAGCAAAAACCATAAATGGCAGCAACACAGACCACAGAATTTTGCAATAATAACAGAAGATGCTGGAAGTACTCAGCAGGTCTGGCAGCACCTGTGGAGAAATGATTCAGGTCTCCTGCCCATTAGTTAGAAGTGATGAAAAGTCACTGACCTGAAATGTTAACTCTGTTTCTCTCTCCACAGGTACTGCCTGACTTATTGAGTACTTCTGGCATTTTTTGATGTAATTTCAGACTTCAAGCATCTGCAATACTTTGTTTTTGAAGTTATATAGGCACTGGAGAGCAAGACATAGAGTCAGTCTGGGTAGAAATAAGAAATAGCAAGGGAAAGAAGCCCCTGCTGGGAGTAATCTATAGGTCCCCAAACAGTAGTTCAGCAGTAGGGCACAGTATAGACCAGGAAATACTGGGAGCATGCAAGAAAGACACAGCAATAATCATGGGTGATTTTAATATACATATAGACTGGACTAATCAAATTGGCAAGGGTAGCCTCAAGGGAGAGTTCAAAGAGTGTGTTCGAGATTGTTTCTTGAAGCAATATGTTGTGGAACCAATCAGGGAGCAGGCTATACTGGATTTGGTTTTGTGTAATGAGATGGGATTAATTAATGACCTCATAGTAAACGATCCTCTAGGGAAGAGTGATCATAGCATGCTAGAATTTCAAGTTCAGTTTGAGAGCGAGAAATTTGAGTCCCACACTAGTGTTCTGGAGTTAAACAAAGGTAACTACAGAGGCATGAGGGCAGATTTGGCACTAGTGTACTGGGCAGGGAGACTACAAGGTAGGACAGTTGATGAACAGTGGCAGACATTTAAGGAGATATTCAATTCCTCCCAAGTAAAATATATTCCAAAGAGGAAGAAAGATGGTAAGAGGGGGAAAAAGCAGCCATGGCTAAGCAATGATGAAGTTAAAGATAACATAAAGGCAAAAACTAAGGCATACCAAATTGCAAAGGTCAGTGGCAGGCTGGAAGATTGGGAAACTTTTAAAGATCAACAAAGGGTTACTAAAAAAAAAATAATAAAAGGAGCAAAGGTACATTATGAAAGAAAACTAGTGCAAAATGTAAAAACTGATAGCAAAAGCTTCTACAAGTAAACAAAAGGAAAGAGAGTAGCTAAAGTGAATGTTGGTCCCTTGGAGGATGAGACTGGGGAGTTAATAGTGGGGAACGCAGAAATGGCAGAAACGCTTTATCAATATTTTGCTCAGTTTTCATGGTGGAGGACATTAGTACCGCCCCAATAGTAACAGGTAGTGCAGAGGGTTTAGAGGAGGAGGAGCTTAGAACAATCGCCATCATTAGAGAAAAAGTACTGAGCAAACTATTAGGATTAAAAGGTGACAAGTCCCCAGGACCTGTTGGCCTACATCCCAGGGTCTTAAAGGAAGTGGCAGCGGAGATAGTGGATGCATTGGCTATAATACTCCAAAATTCCCTGGAATCTGGAAAGGTTCCAGTGGATTGGAAAAATGCTAATATAATGCTCTTATTCAAAAAGTGGGGGGGAGGCAGAAAGTAGGAAACTATAGGCCAGTAAGTTTAACATCTGTCATTGGGAAATTGTTGGAATCCAATATTAAGGTAGTAGTAATGGGGCATTTGGAAAGTCAAAATGCAAGCCATCAAAGTCAGCATGGTTTTATGAAGAGTAAATCATGTTTGACTAATTTGCCAGAGTTCTTTGAAGATGTGACAAGCAAAGTAGATAATGGGGACCCTGTAGATGTAGTATATCTGGACTTCCAGAAGGCCTTTGATAAGGTGCCGCACAAAAGATTAATACATAAGATAAGATCACACGGAGTTAGGGGTAATATATTAGCTTGGATAGAGGATTGGCTAACCAACAGAAAGCAGACAGTCGGGATAAATGGGCCTTTTTCTGGATAGCAAGCTGTAACTAGTGGGATGCCACAGGGTTCGGTCCTTGGGCCCCAACTATTTAAAATCTATATTAATTACTTAGATTCAGGGATAGAAGGTACAATAGCTAAATTTGCAGATGACGCCAAAATAGGTGGGAAAGTAAGTTGCAATGAAGAAATAAGAAATTTACAAATGGATATGGACAGGTTAGGTGAATGGGCCAAAATTTGGCAGATGCAATTTAACGTGGATAAGTGTGAGGTTATCCATTTTGGTCAGAAGAATAAAAAGGCGGCTTATTACTTAAATGGAGAGAAACTTCAGAATGCTTCAGTGCAGAGGGATCTGGGTGTCCTCCTGCATGAATCGCTGAAAGCTAGTACAGCAGGTAATAAGGAAGGCAAATGGAATTTTGGCATTTATTGCTAAAGGAATAGAGTATAAAAATAGGGAGGTGTTGTTGCAGCTGTACAAGGCATTGGTGAGACCGCACCTGGAGTACTGTGCAGTTTTGGTCCCCTTACTTGAGGAAGGATGTAACTCTTTTCGAGTTAAAACAATTAACTAAAGGAAGGATGTAGTTGCACTGGAGGCGGTTCAGAGGAGATTTACTAGATTGATTCCAGTGATGCGGGGCTTGTCTTATGAGGAAAGATTGAGCAGTTTAAGCCTAAACTCACTAGCGTTTAGAAGGATGAAAGGAGATCTAATTGAAGTATACAAGATGCTAAAGGGGATAGACAAATTAGACGTGGATTGGATGTTTCCCCTTGTGGGGCATTCTAAGATGAGAGGCCATAGTTTTAGGCTAAGGGGTGGTAGATTTAAATCAGAGATGAGGAGGAATTACTTTTCTCAAAGGGTCGTGATTCTGTGGAATTCACTACCTCAGAGTGCAGTGGATGCCAGGACTCTGAATAAATTTGAGGAGATAAGATTTTTAATTAGCAACGGGTTGAAAGGTTATGGGGAGAGGGCTGGAAATTGGAGCTGAGGTTGAAATGAGATCAGCCATGATCATATTGAATGGCAGAGTAGGCTCGAGGGGTTGAATTGCCTACTCCTGCTCCTAGTTCTTACGTTCTTATAGAATTTTGCAGCATCCACTGTGTCTGCACTGACAATATGCAAGAGGCAAAACTAAATTAATCCTAGTGCCATTCTTTCTCCTCGCAGCCTCGTACACCTGCTGCTGCTTCAAATAAACCATTAGGAGTAGACGACTTGGGAGGCGGCTCGGGCCAGGCTTTGGGAGGAGCCTCAGGGCTAAGTGGTGCCACTGCTGCTGCTGTTGTTGCTAGGGTTCAGAAACAAAAATGGAGGTGTGACATCTCAGGAAAGTCATAAGTTGATTGGCTGGTGAGTATTGCTACTTAGGGGCTGAGTCTGAACAACTGGAAGATTAAAAGCAATAAAAAATATTAAGTATTAATAATAAGAAACAATTGAGTAGCTGGTGAGTATTATCTTTTCTTATTTTTAACTAAGGTTTATTACAACTAGATAAGTGTGTTAAGTATTAGTATGATTTATCAGTACTAGTAAGGTTTATTAATAGTAGCGAGGAGTATTAGTATTGGTAAGGTTTTTATTTCAGCAGTAGCAAGGGTAACTATTAAATAAAGAAAAGGCAGGGCTGGTCCAATCTCAAGAGTGCCCATCCTGTGCTATGCAGGAACTCCAGGAAGCTTCCCATATCCTGGATAGGGAGTGCAGGAAGTGTTGTCAGTTGCAGCAGCTTGAGCTCCAGGCTTTGAAACTTGAGCAGCAGCTGGCATCACAGCGGTGAGTCCGTGAGGATGAGAGCTACATGGATAGTAAGTTTCGAGATGTGGCCACCCCACAGTTTAAGATCATGCAGGGAGACAGGGACGAAGACAGATCACTAGACAGTCAAGCGTAGACAGGCAAGTAGTGCAGGAGCCCCCTGAGTACGTCCCACTCTCCAAACAATATTCAGTTCTGAATACTGATGAGAGTGATGGTTCATCTGGCCAGTGCAGCCAAAGCCAAGTCCACAGCACCATAGGTGGCTCAGCTGTACAGGGATGTACAAAGAACAGCTGGAATAGTGATAGGTGATTCGATAGTTAGGGGGACAGATAGGAGTTTCCGTGGCCGCCGATGTGAATCCAGGATGGGGCGTTGCCTCCCTGGTGCCAGGGTCAAGGATGTCACTGAACAGCTGTAGAACACCCTGAGGGAGGAGGGTGAACAGTCAGCAGTCGTGATCCACATTAGTACAAATTATATAGGTAGGAAGAGGATGTGGTCCCACAGTCAGAATTTAGGGAGCTAGGTGGAAAATTAGCAAGCAAAGTAGCAATCTTCGGATTACTCTCAATGCCAACCGCCAGTGAGTACAGAAATAGGAAAATAAGACAGATGAATGTTTGGCTGGAAGGATGGTGCAGGAGGGAGGGCTTTAGATTCTTGGGACATTGGGACTGGCTCTGGGGGAGATGGCACCTGTACAGCACAGACGGCTTGCACCTGAACAGAGCTGGGACTGAGTTCCTTGAGGGGCGTTTTGCTAGTGCTGTTGGGGAGGTTTTAAACTAGCTTAGCAGGGGTGTGGGAACCAGCAGATAATATCAGAGAGGAATACCAAGGTGCACAGAACACTGGGAGAGATAAATGGCACAAGAGTAGGAAATAGTGAGTTAATAGGTGGGGTCAGAGTAAAGGAGAAAGTATTAGAGACTAAATCAGGGTTACTGTGCATGTATGTGAATGTACGGAATGTGGTAAATAAGATTGGTGAGTTACAGGGGCAGATTGCCATGTGGAAATATGGTGTTGTGGCAACAACAGAAACCTGGCGCGCAGAAGGGCAGGACTGGGTATTAAATATACCTGGGTACAAGATGTTCAGGAAGATAGGAAAGGAGGAAAAGGGGGAGGGGTGGGGGTAGTGATCAAGAATAGCATTGCAGTGCTGGAGAAAGAGGATGACCTAAAAGCGTCAAGGACAGAATCTGTTTGGCTAGAGCTAAGGAACAAAAAATTACATTGCTTGGTGTTACCCAAAGGCCACCAACTAGTGGGGAGGGTGTAGAAGGACAAGTTTGCCAAGAAATTATACAGGTGCAATAATTATAGAGTACTTATACAGGGAGACTTTAATTACCCAAGTATGCCAGGATTTCCAGCGGCACCAGAAATTCCCGCCCAAAGTCAATGGAACTTTAGCCGCCTCTCCGAATTTTCCATCTCCCCACCCCTGCGACAGGTACCACTATAGACTGGGGTATTATTAGGGTAAAGGGCAAAGAGGGACAAAGGTTCCTCGAGTGTGTTCAGGAAAATTTTCTTCTGCAGTATGTTTCTAGCCCAATTAGGAAGGAGGCACTGCTAGACCTGGTTCTTGGAAATGAGGTGGGCCAAGTAGATCAAGTATTGCTGGGAGAACATTTAGGGGACAGTGATTATTGTGTCCTAAGCTTTAGGCTGACAATAGAAAAAGACAAAGAACAATCCAGAGTTAGAAAAATTAACCGGAGAAAAGCCAACTGCAATGGGATAAGAATAGATCTAAGTCAAATAAATTGGCATCAAAGGTTGGCAGGAGTAACTGTTGCTGACTAGTGAGCTACCTTCAAAGAAGAGGTAATTCGGGCACAGTCAAAGCATATTCCCTCGAAAGGGCAAGGCAGGGCAAACAAACCCAGAGCTCTCTGGGTGACAAAGGAGATATAAATTAAGATAAAGAAAAAATGTGCTTATGACAGATTAAACTACAATGGAGAGCCAGGCTGACTATAGAAGGGTCAGAGGAGAGGTGAAGAAGCAGAGATGCAAAGACGGGGTATGAAAAGAGCCTGACAGCTAACATAAAAAGGAATCTCAAAGTCTTCTATATGCATATAAATAGTAAAATGGTGGTAAAAGGAGGAGTAGGGATGATGAGGGACAAGAAAGGGAATTTACACATGGAGGCAGAGAGCATAGCTGAGTTATTAAATGAATACTTTGCATCTGCCATTACCAAGGAAGAAGATATTACTCAGGCCAAGGTAGAAGAGGAGGCAATTCAAACACTAGAAGAGTTTAAAATTCAAAAGGAGGTGGTATTGGACAGGCTGTCTGTACTTAAAGTTGATAAGGCACCAGGACTGAATGAGATGAGCCCAGGGGTACTGCAAGAAGTGAAAGTGACGATTATGGAGACACTGGCCATAATTTTTCAGTCTTCCTTAGACTCAAGGGTGTTGCCAGAGCACTGGAGAATTGCAAACATTACACCCTTGTTTAAGAGTGTAAGGATAAGCCCAGCAACTGTAGGCCAGTCAGTTTAACTTTAGTAGTGGAGAAACTTCTGGAAACAATAATTCGGGATAAAGTTAATAGTCACATGGACAAATGTGGGTTAATTAAGGAAAGCCAGCATGGATTTTTTAAGGGAAAATCATGTTTATCTAACTTGCTGGAATTTTTTTGAAGAGATAACAAAGAGGGTTGATGAGGGTAAAGCTATTGATGTGGTGTATATGGACTTACAAAAGGCATTTGATACAGTGCCGCACAACAGACTTATGAGTAAAGTTATAGCTCATGGAATAAATAGGATAGTGGCAACATGGATACAGAATTGGCTGAGTGGCAGGAAACAGACAGTAGCGGTTAATGGATATTTTTCGAGCTGGGGGAAGGTTTGTAGTGGAGCTCCCCAGAGGTCAGTGTTGGGGCCCTTGCTTTTCCTGATATATATTAATGATCTAGATCTTGTTGTACAGGACACAGTTTGAAAGTTTGTGGATAATACAAAACTTGGAAGCATTGTGAACTGTGAGGGGGGTAGTGTTTTTGGGATGAGGAACTTCAGTTATGAAGATAGAACGGAGAAGTTAGGACTGTTTTCCTTCAAGGAAAGTAGACTGAGAGGAGATTTGATAGAGATATGCAAAATGGTGAGGGGTCTGGACAGAGTGGATAGAGAGAAACTGTTCCCACTCATGGAAGAATTGACAATGAGAAGGCACAAATTTAAAGTAATTAGTAAAAGAAGCAATAGTGATGTGAGGCAAAACTTTTTCACACAGAGAAAGGTTAGGGTTTGGAATGCTCTGCCTCAGAGTCTGGTGGAGGCAGGTTTAATTGAAGCATTCAAAAGTGAATTACGCCGCTATCTGAAAAGAAAGAATGTGGAGGGTCACAGGTAGAAGGCAGGAAAATGGAACTAGATGAGTTGCTCGTTTGGAGAGCCGTGCAGATATGATGGGCCAAATGGCCTCCTTCTCTGCCATAACAATTCTGTGATCCTATTAAAACCATCCATTCCCTGGTCACCAGCAGGCAGTTTGTCCATACTGGCAAGCCGATCAGGATTTATATTGCATTGTTTCTGGATTGCCGCCAATGCTTATAGAATCTGTCCCCAAATGTAACTGAGGCATTTCAAGAGCTTAAATAGATGACACATCCACCGGCTAGTATTTCTACACAATATAAATTGTCCCCATCAAGGAGATTAAAACCCCTTATGCTATACGATAAAAGCAAGTGAAGTAAGTTCATACATCGAGAAAAATGCTGCATGCCCTCATCATGATATTTAATAGTTTCTTAAATTATTCATGAGGCATTCAAGAGGGCATTGGATGATTATCTAAACGAAACAATGCAGGGTTATGGGGACACGGGAAGAGATTGGCACTAAGTTAAAATGCTTAGAGAGCTGGTGCAGACACGATGGGCCAAATGGCTTCCTTGTACACCATAACAATTCTGTGATTCAGATTATTATACCCACCACCATAACCAGTTTGTTCATTTTATCTATATTGTGTCTAATTACTTCATTAAAGATACTTTTTTAGTCTATCCTTGCTTATCCTATTTATCCTGCATGGCTAGAATGATGCAGGTCCCTAGAATTAAGGGGAGGTGATGGCATAGAGTTATTGTCACTGGACTAATAATCCCAAATTCCTCTGGGATCTGGGTTCAAATCCCACCCCAAAGGCAAAGAGGGATGGGCAATAAATGCTGCCCTAGCTAGAGATGCCCACATCCCATAAATAAAAAAAGTTGCCTTTAAAGGGGTTTTGTTTTTTCTCTACTGACATTATGGGCTGTAACTTCCAACTCGCATCGGAAAGTGCTGGCCCACAGGAATTAGAAGATGCACACTTACCTGGTCTTGAAAATTACGCTGACCCGTCTGTTCACTGGAGTTCACCAAAGCAGGATCATTTGGATATTCCCAATTTGTATTTCAATTGATTGATTTTTATTTCAATTGGACATTTTATTCTTTCACATACCCTTATTTAATCTTTTCATAGAGCAAACTGCCTGAATCCTTGTTCTGATCTGTAACATCTGTTTGGTCTGTATTTACCCTTTGAATTATGGCCGAGATTTTCCGGCCCCATTGGCGTCAGGCATCATGGGGGGTGCAGGGGACAATATGGCAAGAAGGCCAAAAATCGGTTTCACACCAGCGTGAAAGCAGAGAGGGATACGAATCCCGCTGGAGACCGGCGTGAAACCGCTTTGCATCCCGCTAATGGGAGGCAAAGTAAGATCCAGCCGGATTCATCCCCGCCCGCCAGATTTTCCGTTACGCCGATCGGAAAACTCTCCGGCCCGGAATACATCTGCACAAGTGTGACGTGCAAAAGTCGCGACTTACCGTTAGGGCCTTGCTCAGATCGCGGACATCTGAGGAGCAGAAAATGCTGGAGCCCTATAGCTGCCGGGCCCTCGAGGAACAGGTGCATCACATGCTGAATGGATTCTCATGGACATGGCTTCACAGCAAAGCAGCTCACGGAAGTAAGGCGGCATCCATTGATGCCTCAGGTCTGCTTCAGAACATCATAGTCTTGGCCACGGGCTGCTACAGATGACTGGCGAAGGGGGGCGGGGGGAGGGGTGGGGGGCGGTGGAAGGCCCAGCTTTGAATGGGAGAGGAAGGTGAACCGGGGGGGTGCAAAGATGTGAGGGCAGGGTAAGGTTGGGAGGGAGGTGGGGGGAGTACGAGCAGAGGAGGGTGTAACAAGGGTGAATGCAGCAATTGGGGAGGTAGGTGTCAGGGGTAGGCGTAAGGGAAGGAGTTCGGAGGCAGGAAGGAATCCAGGGGGAGGAAGGATTAAGGGTGGGGGAAGGAGTAAGGGGTCCAGGGGTGTCCAGGTGAATGTGCAAGGGAGGGGTCTGTGGAGTGAATGACTGCCTCCTGGGGAGTGAACTGAAGGTAAGCATGGTAGGAGGGAATGGCAAGTATGACAGGGGGCAGAGGGAGCTGAAAGGTTGGGAGGGTGAGGGTTCGACGGTAGCGGTAGAAGGGACAGCGAGGATGGTTGGTGGGGACTCGGAGGTAGACATGGAACCTGGGGGTGGGAAGGAGAAGTTTGGAGAGGTCACCATTGAAGGGGGTAGGATTCTCAGTATGGTAGGGAACATGCATGTTCACCTGGACATCCTGGAAAGAAAAAGGTTCTGGTTTGTAGGTTATGGTGGGGAGGTGGAAGGTGATGGGGAAAAGGACATGGGTGATTGGGGGAGAGGAAAGCATGGGGAGAGCCGATCAGAAATGTAATGCCTACCATGACTGTCAAAATCGAAAGTGAGCGGAGCCTCGTGTTGGGCGGGTACAGGTGCTGCATGGGAATGTGATCAGTGGGTGGGTGGAGATGCAGGTCAGCTCAGATGGACAACTGAAAGAGAACCCCAGCAGGCAGCAGTGAAAATGCTCAGGACGTTGAAGTGAGTGTGATGGATGAAGGCTCCGCGTGCGTGGCAGAGTGCTTGCATGAGGCTCCGAAAGGTTCTCCCCTACAAACACATCTCCCTCCAGAATCACTCATGGTCCAGATGCTTGCAGCTGAACTGCTAGTGGGAGGGGTGAGAGGGGTGGTGGTGATGCAGTGGGAGGACTCGTGAAGCTGGCAAATGAAGTTGAAAGACATTACACATTATTCAGTGAAAGTGAATATATTCTCAGATTATAAAGTAACAAGATGTGTTCACCTTTGCAATCATTTGTGATCAGAAATTCTTATCTTTCTAGGCCTACCACTTCTAAGTGCTGCCCTGACATCCGCAGGAATGGTGGAGACAGCCTGTCCAATGGTTGGCCCTGTTGCCTCTGAATCGGCATGTATCCTCTGGAGACCCAAGGCCTTGATGGCCCAGGCTTGCTTTGGCTGTCCTCCTGTGGGCCAGCTGCTCCCTCTGCGGTGACAGAGGATGAAGTTGAGCGGGTCACAAGCAAAGGGCACTTGGAGGGAGAGAACAGCCTCTGAGGGCCCTGAATGGATGACCCAGGCGTGTCCAGCTGCCGCTCCTCCTTTCTTCAAGCACCCCGGCCTGACTCCTTGAGGGGAAGGAGCATCTGAAAGGACATCGAGGTGCTCCGTGTCCCTCTTGCTTTGCCACTAAAGGAACTCAACTCATGGCTATTGTGATGGAGTGCAGGTCTGCACATATCTCCACATTCATGTGGGCACCACTTCATCAGACAGCAAGCGGACACACTCTTCTGGCTCGAGTTCCACTCTGTTGAGGGCTTCCAACTGCTCTGCATGATGTTCCCCCGCCTTCTGCTAACTCTCCACGATGAGTTGGAAGGCCGAATCCAGAGACATGTCATCTGACTTGGACCTCCCAGATGCCTCTTCCCCAGCAGTCCTCCGAGTGCCAGAGAGCTCGGCTGAGCCTGCCTCCTCCTACTGCGGACTGTGTGGTGACCACCAATTTGTGAACCCGAGCCTGCTCTAGATCTAGGTCCCACTAAGGTGTGTATCTCTGTGCTAGTGGAGGGTGTGGGTATACGCTGTGACAGGTCTTCCAGGCTGCTTATTTCCAGCTCTTCAATGGAGGAGTTGTCTTCTTCACTGGAGGTGAGGACCTAGATGGAGCTGAGGGACTGGCTGGCTGAGGGCGTCAGTCACTTGACAGAGTTCCCTGTGAACCAAAGTAGAGCCAATTAGTGCATGGCAGCAGAGTCAAAAGCAGGAGAGAGAGCACCCACAGTTGCGCTGAAAGAGGGATGATGTGGTGCAGGATCCTCATGTGGGCATTCGCCACTGACCTCACTGTCGCCGCAGGCACGGTCCACATCCTCACCAGTCAGCACAATGGCATGATCCTTAAAGTGATTGAGGGGCCTAATGTGGGCCACTCCACCCCCAGTCTGGGACCTCTCCCTGCTGTTGTGAGCCAGTTTCTCCTGCATGAAAACAGATGGAGTGTGTAAGAACAGGACACATGGCACTGCATGGAATGTTTGTGTGGTGAGCGGAGCCATGGACAGGATAAGGACGCAAGCTCCAGAGGACATGAGCCTGATGGAGATGTGAGGGTGTGTGTGAGAGTCAGTGGTGTTGTCCCTTGAGGTGTGAGGTCCCTGTGGCTGTGTGATGGGTTTGTGAGTGCATGGGTTGAGGGGGAAGAGATGGTTGAGAGCATCCTCTTCCTGCACTGGATGGCTGACCACCACTGCCACCTCCTCCCAGGCTGGATTGGTGACTCTGGTGGACTTCCTGCGGCCAGAGCGGGGTAGAGGACATCTCTTCCACTGTGTCCAGCAGGCACCCCAGAGAGGAGTCACTAAATTTGGGGGTTGCTGTCTTCTTTGGGGCCATCAGTCACCTGGAGCAGTCCTGGTCTGTAGACATGAAGTAGGTATGTGCTGTGGTGTGTTTTAAATATGGCGCGCTGAGCGAGGAGGCACTGAGGTCGTGCCGGAGAAGGCAAATCTGAGCCCACCTGCCAGCAATCCAGCCTGTTTCCCACGAATGCATTATTAATGAGGCAGGACTCACCTGGAACAGGATGATGTGGCGTGAAAAGCCGCCATTGCGGCTAGCGGGTAAGACATCCTTTTTCCCTCCTGCTTTCGCACTTTGTGCAAATCTGGGGTGATCCGCCCTATGTTTGCCTTTTTCACAAAGATGTCAAACAAGAATAGACCATTGTGTAATTTTTCAATTTCACAGAATCACCTTCTGTAATCTCTGAGTCATGTCTGGCACTTAAGGCCACATCATCTAACATTGTTCCTAAACTCTATCACTATCAATCGTATTCATTACTTTCATGTCAGTTATATCTTGACACCACTGTAAAATTTCACACTTTGCAGCTATGTGTATTTTCTGTAGCTTTTTATTTAACTGTCAGCTGCAATACTCTGCTTCTGTACACTTCACACAGCTGTGCATTTAACCAGCATATCACTGCTCGTATTCTAGCACCAGTGTGTAAATACTACTCAGCCAAAAGAAACAGTGGTTGCAGATCTTAATTGTGTTTGCCAAATTAGGGCTCCCAATAGACTGAAGTAAAAGAATCTCGGCAGTGATTCCATGCCCAGCTCTATGCATGTAGACTGAAGATTTGACCCTTTATGAGATGGGTTCAATTCACACGCTGCGATAACTTCATCTCCTTTGACTGAGCTTTAGTCAAATTTTAAGTCGGTTTTATAATCAAAAGCTGTGGCAACAAAGCCTCCATGAAAAGAAACTCCCAAGTTTAGATAAGCAGTTCTGTTAAACATTCTAAAAGGGTTGTTGCTTTTCCTTCATGCGGCCCTCATGGTACCACCAAAGAACCATAAATTGCTAGATGGTACTGTCATTTAAATTCATTAAGAAAGGTCCTTTTATTACTCATTCACGGGATGTGGGCAACTCTGGCAAGACCAGTATCTCTCGCCTTCCCTAATTGCCCTTGAAAAGTGGCCTTCTTAAACCAATGCAGTCTGTGTGATGAAAGTACTCCTACAGATCTATTAGGTGGAAAGTTCCAGGATTTTGACTAACCAAGGTGAAGTGAGAGTGACTGGCCTTGACATCAAGGCAGCATTTGACCCTCTGGTTACAGAGAGCCGTAGCAAAACTGGAGTCAGTGGGAATCAGGGTGAAAACTCTCCACTGGTTGGAGTCATACCCAGCACAAAGGAAAATGGTTGTGGTTGCTGGAGGTCAATCATCTCAGTCCCAGGACATCACCGCAGGAGCTCCTCAGGGTAGTGCCTAGGCCCAATCATCGTCAGCTATTTTATCAATGACCTTCCTTCCATCATAAGGTCAGAAGTGGGGATGTTCACTGATGATTGCACAATGTTTACCACCACCTGATAACTCATCAGATACCGAAGCAGTTCATGTCCAAATGCAGCAAGACCTGGGCCTGAACTTTGTGCTCGTCAGGCGCATGCGATCGGTAGGCTGGGAACGGATGGGAAGCCGTCCTCTGACCGCGATTTCGCACTGGCCGGGCAATTAACAGGCGGCCAGTAAGAAACACACCCGGAGAAAGGCTCAGCATTGCCGGTGGGGGTGGGTTGCCAATGTCACCACAGGTGCTGGTGAGCCATTTCACTGATCTCCCTGAAGGCAAACAGGTGCCTCAGGGAGCTGCAGATCTCCAGGTAATAAAAGAAAACCCAAAAATGCTGCACGAAAATGTCCATGCAGCACAATCAAGCACCTGAAAGCATACCTCATTTTAAATCCTAATGGAGGTTTCATCCCGCACTTGGATGAGGTTTCATCAAAACGTAAAGTCCGCCTGGCCAATTGGCCCATCTGACAACCGTAAGGTTGAACAGGCTACGAAAAGAATAAATCGCTTACAATTGGGCCGTTAACGAGCTTAATCACCTGCTTAATTGTCGGCTGCCGCTATTCCGACTTTTCGCGCATCTGCCAAGCGAAATATCGCATGAGTGCGCGATAACAACTGGACACTCGCCCAACGTCATCTCTCGATTTTATACCCTTTCGAGTCAGGCGCACGCCCACCCACGGGACATAAAATTCTGGCCCTGGACAATATCAAGGCTTGGGCTGAGAAATGGCAAGTAACAATCACCCCACACAAGTGCGAGGCAATGGCCATCTCCAACAAGAGAGAATCTAAACATTGCTCTTTGACATTGACAATTGGCATTACCATCGCTGAATCCCCCACTATCAACTCCCTGGAGGTTATCATTGACCAGAAACTGAACTGGACTAGCCATATAAACACTGTGGCTACAAGAGCAGGTCAGAGGCTAGGAATCATGTGGCGAGTAACTCACCTCCTGACTCCCCAAAGTATGCCCACCACAAGGCACAAGTCAGGAGTGTGATGTAATACTCTCCACTTGCTTGGATGAATGCAGCTCCAACAACACTCAAGAAGCTTGACACCATCCAGGACAAAGCAGCCCACTTGATTGGCACCACATCACAAACATTCACTCCCTCTCCCATCGACGCACAGTGGCAGCAGTGTGTACCATGTACAAGATGCACTGCAGCAACTCACCAAGGCTCCTTAGACAGCACCCTCCAAACCCATGACCGCTACCATCTAGAAGGACAAGGGCAGCAGAAACATGGGAACATCACCACCTAGAAGTTCCCCTCCAAGCCACTCACCATCCTGGTTTGGAAATATATTGCCATTCCTTCACTGTCACTGGGTTAAAATCCTGGAACTCCCTCCCTAACAGCACTATGGGTGTACCTACATCACATGGACTGCAGTTGTTCAAGAAAGAAGCTCACCACCACCCTCTCAAGGGCAATTTGGATTGGGCAATAAGTGCTGGCCTAGCCAGCAGCACCCACATCCCATGAATGAATTGAAAAGGATGAAGTGATATAGTTTCCAAATCAGGATGGTGTATGACTTGGGAAGAAACCCAACAGTGGTGGTTCCCAAGTACCTGCTGCCCTGTCTTTCTAGGTGGTAGTGTTTGTGGGTTTGGGAGGTGCTGTTGTAAAAGCCTTGGAAAGTCGATGCAGTGGATCTTGTAGATGGTACACAATGCTCTAGTGAAAACTGCTCAAGCACTGGTGTGGGAGGGAATGAACGCTTAAGGTTTTGATTGTTTTTCAGTCCATTGTGGAGTTTTACTTGGAGCTGGTGTATTTGGTCACCACCTTTGTCCCTTCCAAAACAGCGTGCTTGGCCAGTTCCCTGAGCAGCTACAGGCGCATGGTGGTCTGGATTTCCCGGGGGCTGATGGTGCTGTGCTTGTTGTAATGGGCCAGACGGGAAGCCTCACCCACGATGCACTTCAAAATATCTTTCACGAACGAATTCACGATGCTCATGGCCTTGAAGGAGATGCCGGTGTCGGGGTGAACCTGCTTCAGCACTTTGTAGATGTAGATGAAGTAACTCTCCTTCCTCGACCTTGGCCGCTTCTTCCTGCCCTTTGCTGATGGTTTCTTTAAGGCTTTCTTGGCTCCCTTCCTAGGAGCTGGTTTCTTCTCATCAACCATCTTCAGCTTCAGACACAGAAATGGTGGATGGGGTGCCAATCAAGCAGGCTACTTGGTGCTGAATAAGCAATGTTGGAGTCTTATTGATGAGAATAGCATTTAATTCCTGATTTATGAATTGAGTTTACATTCCCCCAGCTGTCATAAACATTAGTCTGGGCCTCTGGATTACTAGTCCAGTAACTTTACCACTATGGTACCATCCCCATGTCCTGACAGCAACACAGGTGGTTGGGTTTAGGCTTGAGACAGTATCACAGGAGGAGAATACTCCAGACAATAATGCACAAACTTATCAAATGTACATGCATGTTCATTTTTCACCAGAGCACTGCTTATTAGCATGTGTAATGGATCTCAGGGCAAATGTGTTGCTATGGCAGCAGCAAGTACCAAATATACTGCCAACACAAGCTATCTTTCGGCAGTAAAACAAAAGCAAAATACTGCAGAGGCTGGAAATTGGAAATAAAAGCAGAAAATTCTGGAAATACTCAGCAGGTCTAGTTGCATCTGTGGAAAGAGAACCAGAGTTAATATTTCAGGTCGAGGACCTTTCTTTTGAACTGAAATGCAACAGATTCAGTATCCTCAGGTACTGAAGCAGTCTATGTCAAAATGCAGCAAGACCTGGACAATATCCAGGCTTAGGCTGACGAGTGGCAAGTAACATTCACTCCACAGAAGTGTCAGGCAACGACCATCTCCAACAAGAGAGAATCCAACCATCGCCCCTTGATGTTCAACGGCATTACCATCACTGAATCCCCCACTATCAACTTCCTGGGGGTTACCATTGACCAGAAATTATCCTTATAAATAGTGTGGTTACAAGTGCAGGTCAGAGGCTAGGAATCGTGCGATAAGTAACTGATCGCCTGACTCCCCAAAGCCTGTTCACCATCTACAAGGCCCAAGTCAGGAGTGTGATGGAATACTTCCCACTTGCCTGGGTGAGTGCAGCTCCCACAACACTCAAGAAGCTTGACACCATCCAGGACAAAGCAACCCGCTTGATTGGCACCACATCCACAAACATTCATTCCCTCCACCACCGATGCACAGTAGCAGCAGTGTGTACCATCTACAAGATGCACTACAGGGTTTCACCAAGGCTCCTCTGGCTACACTTTCCAAACCCACGACACTACCATCTAGAAGCACAAGGGGCAGCAGATACATGGGGAAAACTACCACCTAGATGTTCCCCTCCAAGTCACTCACCATCCTGACTTCACTGTTGCTGGGTCAAAATCCTGGAACTCCCTTCCAAACAGCACTGTGGGTGTAACCACACCACATGGACTGCAGCGGTTCAAGTAGGCAGCTCACCACCACCTTCTCAAGGGCAACTAGGGATGGGCAATAAATGCCAGTCCAGCCAGCGAAGCGCACATCCCATGAATGAATTTTTTAAAACTGGAGGAAGTGAGATGAGTTAAAGGAGAAATGAGAGAACAAGTTCAGCCAGGATTTCACTACAAACATTACCACCACCTCTGCCTTTTGTGCCATGAAATCTTTCATCAGTTAATCTCTCCAGCCTTCCACCCTATCACAGACCTTCCCTTTTATTCTTCCTCACCCTTCCTCCTTTCACTTCCTTAAAATCTTTTATGTTTCCATTGCCCTTCAGTTCTCAAGAAAGGTGCTTAACCCAAAATGTTAATCCTTTTTCTCTCTCCACTGTTGCTGCCAGGCCTACTGAGCATTTGCAGCATTTTCTGTTTTTATATCTTTCAGCAGCTCATCCACACACTGATGTAAAATAAAAGCACAATCCTCCGGATCCTGGAAATCTGAAATAAAAACAGAAAATGCTGCAAAAACCCAGCAGGTCTGACATCATCTGTGGAGAGAGAAACAGAGTTGACAGCACCTGTCGCTGATAGATTTCCAGCATCCGCAGTATTTTGCTTTTATTATACTGATGTAAATTGGCTGCTCTCATATCTTCTCCCAGATTCCACTTTCGCATATATGTCTCTTCTATCTGATTTCAGGAGAATGCATTCAGGACTACAGACAAAACGAAGGCCATCTAAGAATAGATTCTCGACTCCTTACACTGAGCTCTTGAGGATTTATGGTATCACAACGATAAGGAATGGAGGGAAGGGATGGGTAGATCTTCAGTTGGAACTTTCTGTTTCAGCCACAGGCAGGTGCCAGGCTCATGGCTATTATCAACGTCTCGGTTTTGCATTCTTCATCTCCTTGCTCACACATACACTGACTGCAGTGCTGCAACATAACATAACATAATTATCTTGCCCTGTAAGCAACTTTTCAAAGGGTGACTTACCACCACTGTTCGAAAACATGAACACAGAAGAGCCAATTATGTGCCAGACACCTTATTATAATCCTCCATGTCATCACACTAACGCAATAATAACCTTCAGATATTGCATACTATATTATTTTTAACCTTAATCTGTAACAGCAAGACCTGTAACATGCTACAGCTTCAAACGACAGTTGCCGAAGGGAAAAGTAGCATCTATACTTTGTACATTCAAAATGTGAAAAATGAGAATCCCTTCCTTCTTCAAGGACCTAAAACACAGAGCCAGAAATTACAAATGAATTTAAAATAATGAACTTGGTATATTTTGTTTTGCAAGCCGAGATGAAAATCAGGATTTTAAATTGTGTCTCTCTTTTTTTCCTCTCTCTTGTTCCCCTATTCCACCATAGGAGGCAACTCAGTGAGTCCCACCCCACTCTCACCTGGTGTGAATCTGGATCGCAGCAGGAGTGAGCCCATTTTATCTTTCCTCTGAGGCCAAGAACATGGAATCCTATCTCATTATTTCTACTATTACCTTGCCTGAAATCAGATAGTTCAGTACAAACTGGGGAGCAAAGCTGGGGCCTTCATGAGCTGCATGGCTGAGTTCCAAATTGGGTAGTGCACTTAACTTGACGGGGGAGGGATAGGGGGGAAATTGACTGCTCCCTTATTTTCACAACCGCAGATTTGTTTTCTGTACAATATATATCTACAGAAAGAATCTCAAAGATGTGATTCCTACACTGTATTGTATCATCCAGTTTAATTAGCATTTAATTTAGTAAATTGTTTGGAATGAAAGAAGATCTTGCAATTTGGCCAATTAACAAATAGGAATGCTTTGCTGAGCCAGCTAATCCTGCACAGACCATCCCTCTATATATGTTTCTGTCTCAACAAGCATACACTAATCGGAAATGTGCTAGCTGAGCTATGGTATGTACTCTTTTGCAGTTTAGATCTGTCACTTTACATTACAATGAATTGCAAACGCAATGCTAGGTATTTCTCATACTCTGTCAGTTCTGGTTCATTATTGGTTATAGAACCACACAGGGTCTTGAAAATATCAGGCATGCTGATGCCTTTCCACAGCATAAAACAGGTGCTGAAGTGTTCAAAATAGCAGGTGGCAACACGGGACCAGACATAAACCTCACATGAAGCTGCCCATTCCAAAGATCATCTAATATCCAATTTACGTAAGTAAATTGAGGAAAAAAAGAAACCAGCTCCCATTTACCACTACAAACATTGTGAATATATTTCATTCAAAAGAATCACCATTTTAATCCACGCCCATCTCCAGCATGGATTAATTTATTCCAATCTCCGAATAAGTGAAACTCATGCCAGGAGAGGCTCGTGCAATGTGCTGTCATGGGCACAGATTTTAACTGCTTTTCTTCAGCTCTCTTACACATGGCAGCTAGGTTAATTGAAGGCAGAATCACTTTGAACTATATTTGATGCACTCCACGTTGGAACAATCTGTCAATACTGACTGACTGTAGATGCAGTGGATACTTTGGCAAGGTGCTGGAGCACTGAGATTGTTTGAATAATCAGCATAAGATAATGACCACCCCCTGAGGTCTCAAATGACCCTGCTACTCTAGCCCTATGAGCAATAGGAATCCCAAGGCCAAGGCATGTTTGGTAAACTGCTGGAGTGTGGTACAGTGAGAGGTTTTCATAAAGGGTTCATGGGTTATCTAGGACATTTCTAAATCAGTGAGGAGGAGGAGGAGGCCTGGAGTGTAAGTCAACACAGGTAAAACTTACTCAGCTTCATAGTTGATGTGCATTGTACCTTTGGCAGCTGATTGCTTGCTTTCCCTCTTGAATGGAATATCAGATTAGGCACAGTTGATTGTAGAGGAAAATGGTCTCAAAATGGGAAGAATGACTGCTTTTTGTTTCTTTCAGGAAAAAACATAAGAAAATAAAATGCTGCCACTTGGACTACACTGTCCCCATCAAACACTCCCAGGACAGGTACAGCACGGGGTTCGATACAGAGTAAAGCTCCCTCAACACTTGAGTTATGAGATTCAAAAGCGTCTTTCACCTTTGAATTCAAGTTCAAATTAAAAAGTGTTCAAATTAAAAGTTCATCAGCTGGAGAAAGGGGTTGCTGCCAGACCTGCTGAGTTTTTCCAGGTAATTCTGTTTTTGTTTAAGATAATGCCTAGGTTGTTTAGAGTTTCCTGTGCCTAACTGCATATGAAGTGAGCTTTATCTTCCTCTGCTGCCTGTCCTGAGCAAGATATATGACCCTGGGGCATTATCTAGCTTTACACCCAACAGATCATGGCTCTCCTCTGTTCTGAAGAAGTGTCATATTCAGCTCGAAACGTTAACTGTTTCTCTCTGCACAGATGCTGCCAGACCTGCAGAGTATTTCCAGCATTTTCTGTTTTTACTCTTGGGTCTCCTTCATTTACGTTTACATTTGCAAGTCTACAACAGACTGGTCTTATCTCTGGGTTATTTCCATAACAAAAGGCATTTATAGATGCAGCTATCGTTAGCCTGACTCACATCCCCCTACAGGGAAGGTTGATGGATTGCCTTTAGTCCAGCTGCCATTTTTCTACCCATCAGGCTTCTACCTATTGACCTCTCTGGCATTGGTGGTTCTACCAGAAGTTACACCCTTGTGAACAACTACAGCAGTTTACACTTATACAGAAGTATAACATCTCAAAATGCTTCATAGAAGCATCATCAAACAAATTTTGATACCAAGAAACATGAGATAATAGGAGAATGATTAAAGAAGTAGATTTTAAGGAGCATTTAAAAGGAGGAGAAAGGGATAGACAAGCAGAATGGAACAGGGAGGAAATTCCAGGGCTAAGGGCTCAGGCAGCTGAAGACACAGCCACCCATATGGAATTATTAAAATCGGGAATGTGGAGGAGGTTGGAGAAATGTAGAGATCTTGGAATGTTGTAGGGCTGGAGGAGGTTACAGAGCTAGGGAGGGGAAGGCCATGGAGGGAATTCAAAACAAGAATAAGGATTTTAAAATCGAGGGGTATTGCCAGGCCAGCAGACAATATTGGTCAATGAATGCAGGGGTGATAGGGATACAAGACTTGGTGTGACACATGGGCCACAGAGTTTTGGATGACCTCAAGTTTATGGAGACTGGAAGGTGGGAGGCCGGTCAGGGACCATTAGAATTGCCAAGTCTAGAGATAACAAAGGCATGGATAAGGTTTTCAGCAGCTGGACTGGAGATGGGTGAGGTGATGGAGGTGGAAGTGGGCTTGTCTTGGTGATGGAGCAGATATGTGGTTGTAAGCTCATCCACAGTTCAAATAGGTGCCAAGGTTGTGAACAGCCTGTTTCAGCCCCAAAAAGTGACCAGGTAGAGGGATCCCAATTTGGCAATGCTATCCAGAAAGGGCTAAGGTTGCTTAAATTGCCGTAATGCAAAACTTACAACAATGCAGAAAATCGCATTGCTGGAGTGCAGTAAATGAAACTTTGCAGCCAAAACTATGCTCTACCTGAGCTGATAATAGTTGATACAGATACCAAGGGCTGAATTTTCCACTCCTTAAAGGAGGCAAAGTGCATCGGGCAGACTTTAAAAATAGCAGGCGGAACCAGAATCCAGGATTCCTGCCCTCATTCCTGGCACTGGCAATTTTCACCAGCTTGTGATAAAGGATGATCAGGATCCCACTCACTGATTACCTGACGCTGCCAGCACAACTGGAGGAGTGGCCATTTTAGGCTTTACACAATTGTGACAGGCAGTTTTAGAAGACGACGTGAGTCACACCAGCGCAGAGGTGTTGTGAACCATGGGTTGGAGGCGGAAACCGTATGACAGGCAAGTACAAAAGGTGTTGGTGCTTCACATGCCATAATGAAATGGTGTGCCATAAGTTATATTTGTTTTAATAAAGTGCACGATCATGTCTGGAAAAGGTGAGTGCCCATTAAATAATGGGCCTGAATCTTGCATTCCAAGGTCGGGCGCGCACCCGACCTGACCGCATGTAAAATTGCGCGAACAGACATCGGGCATGCGTCCCGACGTCATCACGCATGCACGCAATATGGAGGTCGGCGCATGTGCACGGGAGTCGGAGCAGCACCTGCCGACAATTAAAGGGCCAATTAAGGTCATTGAAGAGCCTATTGACCCTGATTTTACGTTGCCCGTGTGATTTTTAGCTCATTGCACGGGCAAAACAGGTGGGTGCTTTAGCATTTCCTCATCCAAGGGCTGGGTAAAAGGCCCCTGGAACAGCAAGATTTTCGCTGTCATTGCCAGTCCTTTGCTCTGTGTGTACAGAGCTGTCCCAGAGTTTCTTGGCATCTCGTTTGATTGTCAAGCCTGCCGTTCAGCATCTCAGGTCCTCACCTTCCCTGGAACCTTACCTGAAAGGTGCCCGAGTATTGCAGCCCAGTGCTCCCTCATTTTCAAGACACTGCTCCTCTGCATCCCATCTAATGGGGATAGTATATTCCGCTGGTGGAACCTCCTCTGAAGAGGAAGAGAGGGGCAGGAGGGAGAGGAGGCCAGGTGGGCACGGGCAGCACCCCAGGGACAGGCCTTTAAGAGGAGAGGCATGGGCTCAGCTGGTGCAGGGCCAGCAGGGTGGCCAAGGTGGGAGAATGCGCTGAGGATGCCACTACCTAGTGTCTAGAGTGTTCAGGCAGCGCTCCAACTACCTCCAGATGTCCAAGGTCCAGTAGCGCAGGAGGCTCTGTCTCTCCAGGGACACAGTGACAGCAATATGTCACATGATAGGTCCGGAAATCACCTCCGATTGTGTGAGCGGACACCCCCATGCCGTTGGCTTTGAAGGTCACAGCGGCCCTCAACCTCTTTGCCTCCGGTTCTTTTCAGGGCTCAGTGGGGGATCGGTGTAGCATTTCTCAATCAGCTGCACACAGTTGTGTCAAGTGCGTGACTGATGCTGTCTTTAGATTTGTCCGCATGTTCATCCACTTTCGGACAGATGAGGTGAGCCACGCGGAGAAAGCACAAGGTTTTGCTGCGATGGCTGGGTTTCCCCGCATCCAGGGTGTAATAGATTGCACTCACATGGCCATCAAGGCACCAGCAGGTGAGCCACGAGCTTTTGTAAACAGAAAGGGGTTCCACTCAACGAATGTTCAGATCGTCTGTGACCACAGGACACAGATTCTCCAAGTTGGTGCCCGTTTGCCCTGGGAGCTCACATGGTGCTTACATCTTGCGGCACTCACAAGTACCAAGGCTGTTCATGGCTCCTGCACGAGTGGATGGATGGCTCCTGAGTGACAAGGGCTATCCTTTCAAGAGGTGGCTAATGACCCCAAGAACTGAGGCCAAAGACAGATACAACAGGAGTTTTGCCTCCAGAAAGGCGGTGGTGGAGAGGACAATCGGGCTGCTCAAGATGCGCTTCAGATGCCTGGACCAGTCAGGGGGAGCATTGCAGCATCCTCCAGAGCATGTCTCCCTCATAGTCATCACATACTGCACCCTGCACAACCTGGCTCTGGCAAGGGGGGACCAACTGGAGACTGAAGAAAGTGAGGCAGCTCCACAGGCCATGGGGAACGACTCAAGTGACGGCTCAGGGGAAGAGCCTAAGGAGACGCAGGATGAGAACCTAGAGGCAGAGGACAGGAGCCCTCATGGAGGCAGGAACACCAGGGAGGTTTGATGTAGCGAACCTTCTGCTAGGCATTCAAGGCATCAAAGCCTTATCAAGCTAATGGCACTGTCTCCTTTGCTAACAATCAATAAATGAGAACCCAACCCGCTGCATCATTAGATGCAGTGGCCACTGCCAGAAGGGCGGAGGAGATGGTGCCCTCGTCCAGAGCGCCCTGAGAGAAGCCCACAAAGACAACAGGCAGCTCGCCTGGCATCATGAGGTGCGTTTGCACCTCTCTGCTCACCATTGATGGACAGGGACCTAGCAGGGAGACTAGGTGCCTCATCCATCTCCCAAACTGGCAGTGACCTCCTGAGCTCACTGCCTGTGTAAGGGCTTGCAGGTCCGAGTGCAACCGCTGAATCTGATCCTGAAGCTGCCTCTCTCAATGGAGGAGGCAGTGCACTCGGTGTTGAGAGTCAGAACTCATGGGCTCCTCCATGACGGAGACCATGGCACACAGGCCCTCGTGGATCTCTGCCAGTTTTCCCCGCGCAACCCGCTGCATATCCAGCATCTGCCACCTGATGGACGATTCCAGAGGGTCATCATCTGCCTCGGACACAGCATGGTCCTGGTCTCCAGCTGTGCCCCCACTATTGGATACCTATCTGCCTCTGTCAGCTCCTCATGCGAGTGTGATGTGCCCTCACCGCTGTGCATTACCCGCGGAGCCGAATACCTAATGCCCACCGACGTGCGCGTATCTGCGCTGGTGCCTGGTTCAGAGAGATGGTGTGGCGCTGCTGCAGGTGTGCTGTTTACCTCGGAGCTCAATGGGGGGTCCTCAGGGTCACTGGCGGCTCCTGCGGATGGCACATCTATGGGAGGAAGGCAAAAGATCAGTACATTCAATCATCACTATGTATGCTAGGCAGGCTGAGGAGACAGTGGAGGCCTGCTGCATGGTGCCATCTGCATTGGAGTTTCAATGGGCTCTCTGGCTACGACAGTTCAGTTTCTGATGAGAGGAGCTCGTTATGTTTCCAATACCCACCACACATATATCTGTCCCCTGCACTCTTACGTTTATCCAAGACCCCTGCCTCACTGCGACTGGAGGAGTGAGGTGGCCGGTGGCATTCAAGCTCCAGTGCATCACTTTCGTGCTTGGTGAGGATGCACAGATTTGGCACTCCTCCACCTGTTCTGCAGCGCTCCGCGGCGTTATGACTGCTCCTCTCCTGACAGGGGAAAATAGCCTCATTATTGCTCCGTCTCCCTGACGGTCCTTTGCTGGCTCCCACCCACCCTCCCACCCAGGCATCAGGCAGGCTGTGTCACATCTCACCCTGCCATGCACTGAGGCCAGTCATGCTGACATCCCAGCCTTGGCAGGGCAGGCTTAAGTGCCAGTTGGCATACACACATTTAGACCCCTGAACGTTCAGAGCAACCGACTAAAGTTCTCCACATAGGTCCATGCCATTTCTGCACTTACCCTAGCTAACCACAGCAGATCATTGAACTTTGAGGCACTGAATCCACATGTGGCACACCATGCCATAGCACCAAACTCGCACTATGACCTGGGCGGCAACCTCTGTCCAGGCCTTCTTGGTCAGGTGGGGCGGCCTTCTCCTGCTGTCCCTGGGCATTAAGATTTGCCACCTGGCAATCAGCACTCCCAGACACTCATCTGAAGAACTGGGGGCAGAGTGCCCACTCGACTTGCCCTTCCACCTTCTATGGCCACCAGGTGCTGAGACCATGTCTGTACACCAGGACACTTCTTGAGCAGCTTCCAGGCAGCTCCCTCAGCCTCCCCCACAACTCCAGGCAGGGAGCTGCCTCCTCCATTTTTTGAACACCCTGCCAGGTTCCCATTGGACCCAGCGCCCAACATGTTCCCACCCCTGCACGGAAAACACATCCGGTGGACACATTTCACGCTCGGCAGGCTTTATGTGGCCACCCAGCATAAGATCACGCTCACAGCGTGAACTTGGCCGGTAGCGAGTCTTACATCCACTTCCGGCCGCGCCGACTTTGGGAAAATTCCAGGCCATGTCACTGTCAGGTTTTCCCTTCTGATATTTGCTAAGGTATCAACAGAAAGAACATCATTGTGAAAGTGGGAAAGCCTTCAGATTCATTAGAGTACAATATCCACAAGATAAAGTACTATTCTGCATTTTTTTAAATTCGTCCAATGGATGTGAACATCACTGGCTAGGCCAGCATTTATTGCCCATCCCTCATTGCCCTTGAGAAGGTGGTGTTCAGTTGCCTTCTTGAACCGCTGCAGTCCATGTAGTGCTTTTAGGGAGGGAGTTCCAGGATTTTGACAGTGACAGTGAAGGAACGGCAATATATTTCTAAGTCAGGATGGCGAATGGCTTGGAGGGGAACTTCCAGGTGGTGGTGTTCCCATGTCTGCTACCCTGGTCCTTCTAGATGGTAGTGGTCGTGGGTTTGGAAAGGGTTGTCCAAGGAGCCTTAGTGAGTTCCAGCAATGCATCTTGTAGATGGTACACACTACTGCCTATGTGCATCAGTGGAGGGAGTGAAAGTTTGTGGATAGGGTGTCAATCAATCGAGATGCTTTGTCCTGGATGATGTCAATCCCCTTGAGTGTTGTTGGAGCTGCATTCATCCAGACAAGTGCACAGTATTCCATCACACTCCTGACTTGTGCCTTGTGGATGCTGGACAGGCTATAGGGAGTCAGGAGGTGAGGGAGCCTCTGACCTGTTCTTGTAGCCACAGTATTTATATGGCTAGTCCAGTTCGGTTTCTGGTCAATGGTAAAACTGTAGCCCCCAGGATGTTGATAGTGGGGGATTCAGCAATGGTACTGCCACTGAATGTCATGGGGCGATGGTTAGCTTCTCTCTTATTGGAGGTGGTCATGGCCTGGCATTTGTGTGGTGGGAATATTACTTGCCACTTGTCAGCCCAAGCCTGGATATTATCATCTAGGTCTTGCTGCATTTGGAGACAGACTGTTTCAGAATCCGAGTCGTCGCAAATGGTGCTGAACATTGTGCAATGATCAGCGAACATCCCCACTTCTGACATTACGATGGAAGGAAGGTCATTGATGAAGCAGCTGAAGATGGTTGAGCCTAGGACACTACTCTGAATAACTTCTGCAGTGATGCCCTGGAACTGAGATGATTGACCTCCAATAACTACAACCATCTTCCTTTGTGTTAGGTATACTCCAACCAGTGGAGAGTCTTCCTCCTGAATCCCATTGACTCCAGTTTTGCCAGAGTTCCTGGATGCAACAGTCAAATGATGCCTTGAAGTAAAGGCAAGTCACACCTATTGAATTCAGCTCTTTTATCCATGCTTGAATCAATGTTGTCAGGGCCCATTGCCTTTGCAGTGTCCAGTGCCTTCAGCTATTTCTTTAGATCAAACTGAGTGAATCGAATTGACTGAAAACTGGCTGGAGACCTCCAGAGGCTGTGATGGATCATCCACTCAGCACTTCTGGCTGAAGACTGTAGCAAATGCTTTGGCTTTACCTTTTGCACAATAGTGAGTCCCAGATCTGATGGTGTGAAATGCCCCAGTGCCTTTAATTTTTCCTGGAAGTTCAGCTCAGCCATCTGTTTGGCTGTTTCAAAGCTCAGACAGATGGCTGAGGTTCTGTCTGTGATCAAAGGCTTTAATGGATTTTACTCAGGAGGGTTTGCTGACAAAGTTGTTCAGTGGAATCTCGTTGTGAATGCTTGTCTGACCTCCAACACACAAATGAATTCTGTTCAGCAGAGGTTGTTTATACAGTTATAAAGGGCTCCTCCATCATTAAAGATGGGGATATTTGTGGAGCCTCCTCCTCCAGCCAGTTGTTTAATTGTCCACCACCATTCACAACTAGATGTGGCACAACTGCAGAGCTTAGATCTGATTCTTTGGTTGTGGGGTCACTTAGCTCCATCTATCACTTGCTGCTTATGCAGTTTGGCACCAAGTATTTCTGTGTTATAGCTTCAACAAGTTGACACTTCATTTTTAGGTATGCCTGGTGCTGCTCCTGGCATGCCCTCCTGCACTCTTCATTAAACCAGGGTTGGTCCCTGGCTTGATGGTAATGATACAGTGGGGAATAAGCTGGGCCATGAGGTTACAGATTGTGTTCGAGCACAATTCTGCTGCTGCTGTTGGTCCACAGCGCCTCATGGATGCCTAGTCTTTAGTTGCTAGATCTGTTCAAAATCTATCCCATTTAGCACAGTGGTAGTGCCACACAACACGATGGAGGGTGTCCTCAATGTGAAGGCGGGACTTTGTCTTCGCAATGACTGTGCGGTGGTCACTCCTACTGATACTGTCATGAACAGATGCATCTGCGGCAAGCAGGTTGGTGAGGATGAGGTCAAGTATGTTTTTCCCTCTTGTTGGTTCCCTCACCACCTGCCGCAGACCCAGTCTAGCAGCTATGTCATTTAGGACTCGGCCAGCTCGGTCAGTAGTGGTGCTACCAAGCCACTCTGGTGATGAACATCAAAGTCCGCCACCCAGAGTACATTCTGCACCCTTGCCACCCTCCATGATTCCTCCAAGTTCAACATGGAGGAGCACTGATTCATCAGCTGAGGGAGGGCGGTGTGTGGTAATCAGCAGGAGGTTTCCTTGCCCATGTTTGACCTGATGCCATGAGACTTCATGGGGTCCAGAGTCAATGTTAAGGACTCCCAGGGCAACTCCTTCCCGCCTGTATATCACTATGCCACCACCTCTGCTGGGTCTGTCTTGCCAGTGGGACAGGACATATCCAGGGATGGTGATGGTGTGTCTGGGACATTTTCTGTCAGGTATGATTCCATGAGGATGACTATGTCAGGCTGCTGCTTGACTAGTCTGTGAGACAGCTCTCCCAAATTTGGCACTAGCCCCCAGGTGTTAATAAGGGGGACTTTGCATGGTCGACAGGGCTGAGTTTGCTGTTGTCATTTCCGGTGCCTAGGTCAATGCCGGATGGTCGGTCCAATTTCATTCCTTTTTTGAGACTTTGTAGCGGTTTGATACAACTGAGTGGCTTGCTAGGCCACTTCAGAGGGCATTTAAGAGTCAACCGCATTGCTGCTTTGTTCTGGACGGTATCGAACTTCTTGAATGCTGTTGGAGCTGCATTCATCAAGGCCAGTGCAAAGTATTCCATCACACTCCTGACTTGTGCCTTGAAGGTGGTGGATAACCTTTAGGGAATCAGGAGGCGAGTTACTCTCTGCAGAATTCCCAGATTCTGACCTGCTTTTGTAGCCACAGTATTTATATGGCTGGTCCATTCAGTTTCTGGTCAATGGTAACCCCACCTCCCCCTACAAAAAGGTGATAGTGGGGGATTCAGCTATCATAATGCCATGGAATGTCAAGGGGAGATGTTTAGATTCTCTCTTGTTGGAGATGGTCATTGCCTGGCACTAGTGTGGCATGAATATTACTTGCCACTTATCAACCCTAGCCTGAATGTTGTCCAGGTCTTGCTGCATATGGCATGGACTGCTTCAGTACCTGAGCAGTTGCTAATGGTGTTGAACATTGTGCAATCATCAGTGAACATCCCCACTTTCCACTCGAAAAGGAAAATGATTCCTGAAAAACCAGGAAAAGGTGAGTGGCAGTCCAACACTGTGGAGGGAGAGATGGTCTCTGTGAATCCTTAACAGTGATCTGAGCATGAATACCTGTTCTCATCCAATGTCCTTATGATGTATATAAGTGATAATTTAAACACATCGGTCACATCCAGGGCCAGGGAAAGAAATCATGGGCCCTGGTGCTTCTCCTGTTTCAGGCCTCATAACCCTCCTGGCCTCCCTCCTTTAACCCTCCCTCTCAACCATTCATGTTTTTTTTTACCTCTTTCAAGATTCACCAATCAATTTACCAAACAATCACAGAAACGTCCTAGTAAAATTATAATACCTATTGTTGACAGTTGGTTACAAGTATTGTCCGATATATATGCAGCATGGGTTACTAACATTAAGAACAGGAACGATATAATGCAGTGTTAGTTTGTGTGTGCTCTACAGATGATTCCTATGCGACTATTAAGCAAACTAGAGAGTACGAATTTTACTTTACCTGCATCATGCAATATTGCTAATTTGACAGGAAAGTATCCCCTTTGTTCTTTATAACTCCAAGCAGATGATAACACTGATTTGGGTGACTCCCTCAGCTCCCATTAACATGTTCTGCACATTGGACCATACGTACACAGTGACAGTAAATTCATTTTTGGGGAAGGATTCAATCCTTGCAATGCAGATAAACTGCACAAGTGCTTTTCCATTCTGTAAAAGTAGTAGAAGACTTTCTCCTGCCTGCGTGCATGACCCTGAGGGGTCTTGACAGGGTGGATGTGGAGGGGACGTTTCTTCTTGTGGATGAATCTAGAACTAGGGGTCACTCTTTAAAAATAAGGGGTCGCCCATTTAAAACAGAGATGAGGCGAAATTTTTTCACTCAAAGGGTCATGAGTCTTTGGAACTCCCTTCTTGAAAAGGGGGTAGAAGCAGAGTCTTTGAATATTTTTAAGGCAGAGGTGGATAGATTCTTGGTAAGCATGGGGGTGATAGGTTATCGGGGGTAGGTGGGATTCAGACTTCAAGTTACTATCAGATCAGCCATGACCTTATTAAATGGCAGAGCAGACTCGAGGGGCTGAATGGCCCACCCCTGCTCCTTGTTCAAATAATATCATTCCATACACTTAATTCAGAGAAGGGGTGTAATTGGATTCTACTTTATCAGCAATCTTACAGGTTAGGAAAATCAAACATCTCCTGAGCAACAAAGTGGAATGGCTGAACAACATAGATCTTCACTGTCAGTAAGAAAGATTGAAGCCCTCAGGTTTCTCTGTGCGATGCAACTTTTAAGAGGACAAAGACTGAATGGTTCACATTGCATCTATTTCATGATCAGCAAGTCTGAAGACTCTGCTGATTGCTGCTTCTCACTGCAATATATTTTCCATGTCTACTATGCAACACAACTTTATCATGACATTTCAATACCTCAAAAAATTCATTAAAGCACCAAGGTGGAGTGGGATAATAGATTAATAGACAAAAGGACAAGATTGAGTCAATGGAAAAGACTCTTGAGAATCATGAGCAGCGTAAAGCCGGTTACTGATTCACTATGAGCCCATTACCCACTCCTGTCCTGGCAACCTCACCCCACAGCATGTCATCAGCATTGTGCCTACTTTAGGGCATTTTACGACCAGATTTTCAAATGAGAGCACTCTCATGAGAGCTGCTCAGAGTAGGAACGGCTGCCTCTAACCTTTGAGCAGCTTCACAGTTTTCTGGCAGACTTTTAAAAAAGATCAAAACTACGAAGCTGTCTGAAGGTCGGAAGTAGCAACTGTCAGGGAAACAGACCCGAAAGACTTGCTTTAAAAAAAATAGAACTTCAAGTCAATATTTTCTTTTATTCATTCATAGCAAAGCCGACATTTATTGTTCATCACTAACTGCCCTTGAGAAACTGCATTGAGCCATCACCTTGACAACTGACTGGCTTACCAGACCATTTCAGAGGGCAGTTAAGAATCAACCACATTGCTGTGGATCTGGAATCACATGCAGACCAATTCAGGTAAGGACAGCAGATTTATTTTCCTGAAGGACATCCATGGACCAGATGGGTTTTTACAACAACCCAACAGTAATATGGTCACCATTAATGATACTAGCTTTTTATTCTAGATTTATTTAACTGAATTGCCAGCTTTAAAAACAATTTGCGACTGTTAAACTTGGTCTCAGGTCTGAAGCTCGGGTCGCTCAGTCTGGACAAGGACAAGAACTTCATTTACAACAATGAGCCAGGGCCTCGCTAGCCCCAGACCCCGCTGTTTTGCAGCTTGTGTTCTCCCGGGCCCTGGTCACATCTCATGCTCTAAAAATACAATCCTAGTACCTGGGTGAGCTCTATCCACCAAACTGCTTAAACCTCAATGCTTTTATTGACAAGAGTGAAGAAAACCAAAAGAATAGAGGTGGCCTGCATTTTCTACTGCACCAACTCCACATGTTAGCAAGACCAATTGAGTAAGCATCACCTCTTTGATTTTCTTCACCATTACGAATACGAAAAGAATAAATTTAGACAGACGTCTGACTTAATGCATTTAAATATTTCAGAATCCGCAGCATCATAAGTTATGCAAATATATATTATTTACCTTTTAAATGTTTTGCAATTTGGCATAAATTTTTTAAATGTTTTAGAAGGCATAATGATTTTAATTCATTAAAGCAATCATCATTTGAATTGATACCCATATGCACGTTGAAATTATTATACCACCGTGTTCAGCATTAAATAAACTTTTTACGCTTTAGATAATTAGAAAAAGTTAATTACGCCAGAAAATATGAAAGGCCTTTTATCTCATATGCCACGAAAATTGCAATTATCAGGATTTAAGAATCACGAGGGTTTTCTTTTGCCAAGGGCATTCGCTATCTAAAAGAAAACATTTCAAACGACACCCATTGAAGATAGCACCACCTGAAATCACTGCATCCGTTTCATGGTCTGAAGTGTATGCAACAATATTTTCTTTTATTCATTCACAGCAATGCCAGCATTGATTGCCCATCACTAACTGCCCTTGAGAAAGTGGCACTGAGCCATCACCTTGACTGGCTTACTCGGCCATTTCAAAGGAGTCACACAGAGGCCAATTCAGGTAAGGATGGCAGGTTTTTTTCCCTAAAGGACATTCATGAGCCAGATGAGTTTTTACAACAACCCAATAGTTATGTGGTCACCATTAATGACACTAGCTTTTTATTCCAGATCTATTTAATTGAATGAATTGCCCAGCTGTTGTGGTGGGATCAAACTCAGGTATATCGGTCATTAGACCAGGCCTTTGGATTACAAGTCCTCTAAAATAACCTCCACGTTACCATGTCCAGGAGCCAACTGCGAAGTGCAGAGACCCATGCCTAAATTGCACAGGCACTGGGGCTACTCGGGTGAATGCCTTTTAAAGGCAGCCCTTGTGGCTGCCTGAAACAGCCGCTTATCAAAATGAGTCCTCCGCTCACTTCCAAATGGGATTGGTAAATACACTGTTCACACACCAACTGGTATTGCCAGGCTTTGAGCAGCTTTTTAAAAATTCTCCAAAACTTCCAAAAAGTTGTTTTTATTGGGAATCTGGCATAAGATTGCTCCTCCAGGTTCCACAAATCAAACGGGGGCTGTTGCCAGCCTGCTCACGGTGCATGGTAAAATTGCTAGGATCTGACAGGCAAGCTACATGGGAGTGACTGGAGCTTGGAGCATTTATTACTGTGAAGCCCAAGAATGAACTTAGAGGCACAACCAATGGACTGTTTATTACCTGCAGAGGACACTGAAGCAGCCAAAGCAAAGGAATGGCCAGGTCCAAATCATATCAAATTCTACAGGCAACGTTCCTTGAGTTGGCAGCAATACTGCTTTAACTCTTCCATCATGTTGAACAGACAAGCACCCTCCCACATACTTTAGAGTCATTGTAAACACATCAGTTCACAAAAGTGGCACAGATCTCTCCCTAGCCATCCTACTACTGAGCTCAACACTGGGTACAACATAATGACCAAAATCCTGGCCAGTGAATTAGACACAATTGTCTATATATGTAGACATCCATGGCATTGGTTGGAGAAGTTAAACATGAATTATTAAAGCTGATAACATAGACCCCCCCAAATAAAAAGGGGCAGAATTTTACATCCCAAGGCAGGCGGGCGCCCAACCCAATCTGGCGAAAATCACGTGAGAAGACATCGGGCCAGCGTGCTGATGTCATCGCGCACTCGCATGATATTTTGCTCGGCGGGCGTGTGCTAAAGTCGGAAGCGTGCCCCATAAACAATTAAAAGGGCAATTAAGCCCATTAATGACTCCAATTTTTTGTTGCCCGTCCAACCTTATGGTCAGTGGACGGGCGAATCTACCATTCCTGGGCCTGCCGATCGGGCACACCCGCCAAAGCTAAAATTCAGGCCAAGGAGTTTGGCCAGTTTTCAGGATACAAGCTTAACTATTTCAGAACTAACAACATGCCTCTCAGTCAGGATATCCCAACATTAATTTGCATGGTCAGCAATTAGCTTCAAATATTTCAGCGCAAGACTCCATCACACACCTGTCTATAAAAATAAAAAACTTCCCCCACTTGCCCCATGTTCAACATATATACTGAGCCTTACTCCATCTTGTGGAAAGTAAGCACAATGAAAGTGAAAATACTTCCCTGGCTCATTAATCTACTTATAGATATTGCCATTCAAGGTCCCTATCCAGGATTGTTGGCAGATTCTCGTAGACAGGCTAGAAATCATGAATTAACATTTCTAGCAACTCAAGACTGGGTATTTATGAGGCGCTGTGGGCTATCAGCAGCAGCAGAATTGTATTTAACCACAATATATAACCTTATGACCTGGCATATCCCCCACTCTACCATTAGCACCAAGTCAGGCTGTCAATCCAAGCTCAAAGAAGGGTGCAAGAGGGCACGCCAGGAGCAGGACCAGGCATATCTAAAAATCTGGTGTCAATCTGGTGAAGCTACAACATTGGATGACTTGCATGCCAAATAGTAGAAGCAGCATGCAATAGACAGAGCTAAGGGATCCCACAACCAACAGATCATATCTAAGCTCTGCAGTCCTGCCACATCCAGTCATGAGCAGTGGTGGACGATTAAACAATACACCGGAGCAGTAGGCTCCAAAATTTCCCCATCTTCAATGATGGGGGAGCCCAGCACATCAGTGCAAAATATAAGGCTGAAATATTTGCAACAATCTTCAGCCAGAAGTGCCAAGTGGACGACCCATCTTAGCCTCCTTCTGAGATCCCCATCACAATTGCCAGTCTTCAGCCAATTTGATTCACTCCATATGCTACCAAGAAACAGCTGAAGACACTGGATGCAGTAAAGACTATGGGCCCTGACAACATCCTGGCAGTAGTACTGAAGATTTGTGCTCCAGAACTAGCTGTGCCCCTAGCCAAGCTGTACAGCTATAACACTGACATCTACCAGGCAATGTGAAAAATTGCCCAGGTATGTCCTGTATACAAAAAGTAGAAGAAATCTAACTTAGATAATTACCACCCTGTTAGTCTATGCTTGATTATTCGTAAAGTGATGGAAGATGTCACAGACAGTGCTATGAAGAGGCACTTACCCAGCAATAACTTACCCATTTAAGCTCAGTTTGGGTTCCGCCGGGACTATTCAGCTCCTGAATGGGCTACTTTGTCCTGGTTGGTGTTGAACTTCTTGCGTATTTTCTGAGCTGCACTCATCTAGGCAAGTTGAGAGTATTCCATCACAATCCTGACTTGTGCCTTGTAGATGGTGGACAAGCTTGGGAGTCACAAGGTGTGTTATTCTCCACCTCCGGAATTCCCAGCTTCTGACCTGTTCTTGCAGGTACAGGATTTATATGGCTGACCCGGTTCAGTTTCTATTCAATGGTAACCCCCAGGATGTTGATAGTGGGGGATCTTGATAGCCTTCGTCCAAACCTGGACAAAAGAACTGAGCTCAAGAGGTGAGGTGAGAGTGCCTGCCCTTAAAATCAAGGCAGCATGAGGCATCAGGGGCCTTAGCAGAACTGGAGTCAATGGGAATCGGTTGGGGGGGGGCACTCTCCTCTAGTTGGAATCATACCTTGCACAAAGGAAGATGTTTGTGGTTGTTGGAGGCCAATCATCACAGTCAAAGGACAGCAAAAGTTCCTTAGGGTAGTGTCCTAGGCCCAACCATCTTCAGCTGCTTCATCAAAAGGTCAGAAGTGAGGTGTTCACTGATGATTGCACTATGTGCAGTACCATTTGTGACAAGTAACATTGGTGCCACACAAGTGCGAGACAATGGCCATCTCCAAATAGAGAGAATCTGACCATCTCCCCAGATGTTCAATGGCAATTTCACCTTTGAATCCCTCACGAGCGACATCCTGAGGGTTACCATTGACCAGAAACTGAACCAGACCAGCTATATCAATACTGTAACTACATGAGCAGGCCTTCCCCATGGCTCATAACACCTCTGAGCTGGCATGAACCACACCACCTTCAGAAGCCGAACTGACTCCACCAAAATTGTGGGGGGTCTGAAATCACCTTCCTTGCAATGGAGCCACTGGCATTGGGATTTCTTCGTGTGGGCTCATGTCCTCTACCCTTATCCCATGCCCTTAAAAAATACCACACAACGGGACTAGGGGTGAGAATCCCAGGGTCAGGTCGCCGTGCTCTCCCCCCACCCGATGCAGGTTTGTCCCATGTCGTGACAGCAAAATCCGACCCTATGTCTTCATTAATAACTCCAAGGGTCTAATATACAGTAACATTTTTGTTATTTAACACTCTACCAGAGCACTCTATTAACCAGAATTCTTGATGGGGGCCTGTCAGGACTGTTTTTTGGTTGGAGATTTCAAACTCACTGGTAATAGTAATCAATGGCCTGTACTCGCTCCAGCCTCAGCCTCCCACTGTTCTGCAATACCATCTCCCTTCAGCACTGCTCACTCGATACGTGCGCTCCCACACCTCTTGTGAGACCTCAACACCGGCATGACCATCCTGAAGCTTTCTCATTGCATGAAAACGCAGAACTCACCTTACATCTCAGTTAACCACCATATTTGATTAACTGGCACCTTCCATTCCCGGAGCATGCCAGATAACAAAGATTTTCCTGTACTTTTTAAGCTACCTTCTCAATTTGCCCTGCCACCTTCACAGGTTTGTGCATACTCTCCCCAAGTCTCTCTGTTCCTGTGCCTACTTTAAAATTGTAAAATTAGTTTGCATTGGTTCGCCTCATTCTTCGTACCAAAATGTATCACTTTACATTTCTCAGTGTTAAAGTTCATCTGTCATATGTCCGCCATTTCACCAATCTGTCTATGCCCTCTTAAATTTTGTTACTATCCTTCTCATTATTTACTATATTTCCAAGTTTGTGCCATCAGAATATTTTGACATTATGTTCTGTATACTGTCACTTACTGTGGGTGTACCTGTACCACATGGACTGCAGCAATTGAAGAAGGCAGCTCACCACCACCACCACTCACCAAGGGCAACTAGGGATGGACAATAAACGTTGGCCCAGCCAGCAAAGCCCACATCCCGTGAATGAATATTAAAAAAACTCCAAATCCTTTTTTCTCTAAATGGGGGCAATAGTTAAAACCAGGTCTAGGAACCTATAAGGACTGTTTTAAATTTATACCTTAACTGGTCAAACAACATACTATAACTCTAAATAATCATTGAATAAAGACTTTAAAGAATTAAAGAAATATGGCAAAACAGGTTGTGTGTCCGGACTGCAGAATGTGGGAGGTTGTAAATGGCGGCTGCCCTGAGCAAATATGCCTTCTTGAGACAACTCCACCTTGAACCTCTCTGGCTCAGAGTTATTGAGCTGGAGTGCAAGTTCAAGAGACTCCAAAACATAAGGGGGGAGGAGGAGTTTCTGAACAGTTTATCTAGAATACAGCCATATCCCAGAGCAAAACACAGGTCCAAGAAAGCGAGGGTGTGATTTAGAGGGAGCTGGGTAGCAGGCATTTAGGACAGGTTGAGAAGGAGGTCCCGCAGATACTGGTCCTGTCCAACAGGTATGTTGTACTTGTTACTTGTGAAGACAAGGGAAAATACTGCAGGAAGACAGCCACAATGCAGACCAAGGCACCATGGCTCAGAAGGCTACTTGGGAGTGAAAGAACAGGACAGAAATGTGGTAGTAATAATAGGAGACTCTTTGCAGCCAAGAACAGGAATCTCAAAGGATGTGTTGCCCCCCAATGCCAGGATAAGGGATATCTCACAGCGCATGTAGAGAACTTGGAAAGGGAGGGGGTAAATCCTGTTATCATCGTCCATGTAGGTAGAAACATAGGAGGTCCTGTGGAAAGGGTATCAGAATTTAGGTTCGAAATAAAAAGCAGGTTCTTAATCTCTGAAATATTGCCCAAGCATGTGCAACTTGTCAGAAGGGCAGACAGGTCAGAATAATTAATACATGGCTGAAGGGCTGGCATGGGAAAGAGGGGTTCATTTTCATGGGACACTGGCAACAGTTCTGGAATAAGAGCGAGCTATATTGATGGGATAGGTTCCAGGAATAAAGCGGCAAATTTTGAGGAGCAAGGCCCTTAAGAAAATGTGTTGGCCATATAATTTCTAAATTGTTTTCCTATGTATTAATCATTTAAGTCCCCAGACATCAGTCTATGCTTTTTAAGTGAAAAATATTAGTGCCAGTAGGCATTTTATTTTGACCCATGTGGTATTTTTGAATCATTAGTCTTCAGCATAGCTAGAATTTCATCATGCAAGAGTTTAATTATTTAATTCAGATCTATTAAAAACATGAATTACAGAAAAAAATACTTACTTCTGACTGGGGGGATGGTATATAGAGAGGCCGCTGCTTTTCTTGATTTATATTTATAAACTAGACTTGGGTGTACAGGGCACAATTTCAAAATTTGTGAACTATGAGTATAGTGATAGACTTCAAGAGGATACAGACAGGCTGGTGGAATGGGTAAACACGTGGCAGATGAAATTTAATGTAGGGAAGTGTGAATTTTGGTCAGAAGGACGAGGAGAGGTACATAAAATAAAGGGTACAATTCTAAAGAAAATGCAGGAGCAGAGGGACCTGGGAGTATAAGTGTAAAAATCATTGAAGGTGGCAGGGCAGGTTGAGAAGGCAGTTATTAAATTATACTGAATCCTGGGCTTTATTAATAGGGGGACAGAGTACAAAAGCAAGTAAATTATGGATCTTCATAAAACACTGGTTCAGCCTCAACGGGAAGGTGTGAAGGTTTCAGAAAGGGTGCAGAAAATATTTATAGTTCTGAGGATGAGGGCCTATCAACAGCAAAAGCAGGGAGGAATCAGCCTGTAATTGGATGAGCAGTTTTACAGCATTTTTTCAAATATAAGTCACTTGAATGTCCAACAAGTTTGGTGGGCCGCATTGAGTTGGACAAGTCTGTTTTAAATAGAAGGTGCTGGAGCGATGCTCTGGTGCGCTCCGGAAGCAGCACACCACTGATGGGCTCCACCTGAACCGGGATGGAACCCGTGACCTGGCAGAAAGGATAAATAGTGGAGCAGTAAACAGGTAGGATGGGGCAAAGGGATGTACAATATTTGTAAACATAAACAGAACAGGGCAATAGAACATAGGAAAGAACAAATTAAGAGATGACATAGATGGAAAGGGAATTAATAGTGAGAACAGAAGTCTAAAAGATGGTTGAACATAAAATGAGAGGAAATCCTATTAAAAATGAGTTAAAATTACTGATAGCAATGTACACACCGTCCATAATAAATATATGGAGGCACGAGGGGGGGTGCAGAGAAGATTTGCGAAGATGATACCCAAAATGTGTGGCTATACATATCAGGAAAGGGTTGACTGACTGGGTCTCTTGAAAAAGAGGGCTGAGGGGGGATCTAATTGAGGTCTTTAAAACTTGGATAGATTTTGATAAAAGTGGTTACAGAGAGAATGCTTTCTCTTGTGGAGAAGCGCTTAACTAGAGGCCATCAAGATAGTTACCAAGAAATCCAATAGGGAATTCAAAAGAAACTTCTTTATCCAAAGAGTGGTAAGAATGTGGAACTCATTATCGCAGGGAGTGGTTGAAACAAATAGTTTAGGGGAAAGCTAGACAAGCATTTGAGAAAGGAATAGAGGGTTATGATCATAGATTTTGATGAGGAAAGATGGGAGGAGGCTTAAGCGGTGCCTAATGAAGAACACCACTCTGTACTTACCTCCAGTCTTAAAAAGAATTCACAATTCTCCCTGCTTTCTATCCTGTAGTTCCAGGAGGTTTCAAATCCCCTTGTCAATAAAGTTCAGTTGTGAACCTACTTTATTGAAACAAAGTCAGGACAAATTTCTCATGTTTCATGCCAACTACAGCAACAAACTCAGCCAGCGATTTACAGTTTAACACAGGTTATACTATCCATATCAGGTCTGGATGGGAGAGTGCATGTGTCCTCTTGCAGCTTTGGTCTTCAGTCTTCAGGCTTCTCTATTTCTTGCTTTCTTGATAACCAAATGGAATGGGACAGAGTGCTCTGCAAGAGGGGAGGGGCTAGTCTTAGTATTTTAGGGGAGGGGCTAGTCTTAGTCTTTTAGGGGAGAAGGAAATTAAAGTCAATACATGAAAGAAGTTTTCTATAGCATTTGCTGGTCTGGTTGCAGATAATGGTGGACCATGTATTTGCACATGCCATCACCACCATTTGCCACCACAAAATGAGGGGCAGGAAGCCCAGAACTCATCTACCAAAACTTAGGCCTGCAATAAATTTTTACTATGCTGCTATTAAGAGCATCAAGTGACAAACAGTATAGCCAATTGTAAATCTTCAGCCTGCACAATCTAGGTATTGAGTGAGCATACCTTTGAGACTAACTGCCCTTCTTCTTTCCCCATTTCCCACCGTCACATAATTTCCTCTAATATCTCACCTTCCTCCTTGACATGATGTAGGCCCTCTATTCTGACCAGTTGTCATAGCTGCCATCTCTCCCATTTTCTGGCAAGTTTCTCGCATACACTTTCCATTGTGAGCCTTTCGAGTTTACAACAGCTTGCATGTATATACCATGTATATGCATATACCATGTATATACCATGCCAACTATGTTCCACAAATGCTCTCCTTTCTCCTTGTACCTTTATTGTGATTAAATCAGGACTCGTTGCAAAATGCCCCACTCTACCACGCTCTTCCCCAGCTAATCCCGCTTTTACAACACCCACATAATCTATGAAATGAATGCTGCAAAACAAAGTGCTGAACACCACTGTTTTAAGGATTGAAAAACCTTACCCAACATTTCAGTTCTCCCATTTCACTGGACTCCTGTTCAAGCAGCTTGGTTTGAAACAGCAATTATGCCCTTTGCATTCTACCTCGTAAATGTTGTCACAAGTGTTTAATAAGCGGTAGTGAATAGGGGCTTGCATCTGTAAAAAGGTGATTATTTTCATAATATTGCTATTACAAATGGATGCCCTTCATTGAATTTCTATTAGTACTGTAAAAAATAACACTTCAGACAGGGCTGTACACTCACCACTCACTCTTGAATGAAATGAAGCTGAAACATCATGAGCCACTCCATCTGCAGTTTTACATAAATGTTCAGGTGGAAAGGTGAAGCAGCAAATCTCAGGGCAACCTTCCATTTATTGACAAGCTGGTCAGCCAGTACCTTGCATTATATTTCACTGACATTGCTACATAAATCCACAGCTTCTGCTGTCTGATGTTAATTCAGGATTACTTAGTGGAAATAAGCTGCTTTCTATCACCTAGCAATGCAAGTCAACCAGAAAGTGAAATTCTGTTGTGCTCCTCCCTCTTCGGCAAGTCATTAAGCAGGGCAGAAGCAGAAACAAAACTTTATCTGAAAGCACAAAGCATCTGCAATATATTGAATTAATTAGTAGCACAAATAGAGGTTAGATCTAATCGCCATTACAGAAACACAGTTACAAGGTGATCAAGGTTGGAAAATAAATATTCCAGGGTATACAATATCTCGGAAAGATAGACAGAATGGCAAAGGAGGTGGGGTAGCCCTTATAGTAAAGGATGATGTAAGGACATTAGTGAGAAAGGATCTGGCCTCAGGAGATCATGAAGTTGAATCAGTAGGGGTGGAAATTAGGAATAGCAAGAGTCAGGAAACACCGGTGGGAGTAGTTTATAGGCCCCCTAACAGTAATCATACCACTGGGCAGAGCATTCAACAAGAAATTATTGGAGCCTGTAACAAAGAAAATGTAATAATTGTGGGATCTTTAATCTTCATATAGATTGGGACAAACAAATTGGCAAGAATGGTCTAGAAGATGAATTGGTGGAATGTTTTCATGACAGTTTCTTGGAGCAGTATATGGTGGAACCAACTAGAGATACAGCTATCTTAGATCTAGTATTGTGCAATGAAACAGGATTAATTAATAATGTTATAGTAAAAGGTCCACTGGGAAATAGTGACCATAACACTATTCAATTCCATGTTAAGTTTCAAAGTGACATATTCCAATCGCAAACAAAAGTCTTAAGCTTAAACAAAACCATTACATAGGTATGAGGGGAGAACTGGCTAAGGTTAATTGGGTAAATAGACTAAAAGGTATGGAGGTAAATGAACAGTGGGAAACATTTAAAGAAATAATTCAAAATGTTCAACAAAAATACATTCCACTGAAGAACAAAAAATTAGTAAGAAGGACTCATCCGTGGCTCACTCAGGAAGTTGAGGATAGTATGAGACTAAAAGAAGAGGCTTACATTTTTGCCAAAAAAAAGTAGCAAGTCTGAGGATTGGGAGCGTTTTAGAGACCAGCCATGGGCCACAAAAATTTGATAAAAAGAGAAATGAATATGAGAATAAACTAGCCAGAAATATAAAATCAGATTGTAAGAGTGTTTATAAGTACATAAAAAGGAAGAGAGTAGGTAAAGTAAACATTAGAATCAGAGACTGGAGAAATTATCATGGGGAATGAGGAAATAGCAGAGTGTGGCTGTCTTCACAGAAGAAGACACAAGCTCTGTATCAGAAATAGACAATAACCGAGAGGCCAGAAAGATGGAAGAAATTAGGGAAATTATCAGTAGAGATAAGGTACTGGAGAAACTTAAGGGACTAAAATCTGGCAAATCCTGGGGCCTGATGACCTACACCTAGGGTGCAGGGTGAGGCAGTGGATGTGCTGGCTATGATTTTCCAAAATTCCTTAGATTCAGGAACTGTCCCATTAGATTGGAAGTTGGCAAATGTTACGCCACTTTTCAAGAAAGAAGGAGTTTGTTTTCAAGAAAACAGTGAACTATAGGCCAGTTAGCCTAACATCAGTTGTTGACAAATGCTGGAATCTATTATTAAGAAAGTCTTAACAATGCACTTAGAATAGCAGAGAGCGATTAGAACAAGTCAACATGGGTTTACTAAAGGGAAATCCTGTTTGACAAACTGAGAGTCTTTTGAGGATGTAACTAGTAGGGTAGATAAAGGGAAACCAGTAGATGCAGTATACGTGGATTTCCAAAAGGCATTCGATAAGATGCCACACAGAAGATTAACAGGCAAAATAAAGGCTCGTGGAACTGGTGGTAATACATTAGCATGGATAGAGAATTGGTTAATGGATACAAAACAGAGAGCGGGATTAAACAGGGCTTTTCAAGTTGGCAGGCAGTGAATACTGGAGTGCCGTGGGGATCAGTGCCGGGGCATCAGCTATTTACATTCGATACTAATGGCTTAGATGAAGAGGAAGAGAGTAAAGTATCTAAGTTTGCTGATGCTACCAAGCTAGTTGGAAACATAGGCTGTAGGGAGAACAAGAGAGGCTACAAAGAAATATAGACAGGTCAAGTAAGTGGGCAACAAGATGGCAGGTGGAGGATAATATTAGCGAAGTGTGAAGTTTTTCACTTTGGTCGGAAGAATAAAAAAGCAGAATATATTTTGAAAGGTGAGAAACTTGTAAGTGTTGATGTTCAAAGAAAATTGGGTGTGCTTGTACAAGGAAAGCAGAAAATTAGCATGCAGGTGCTGCAATTAGGAAGACAAATAGCTGGTTGGCCTTTATTGCAAGGTGATTGGAGTACAAGAATAAAGAAGTCTTGCTGCACTTGTACAGGGTTTTAGTGAGATCACATCGGGACTGCTGCATTCAGTTTTGATCACCATGTTGAAGAAAGGAAATACTTGCATTGGAGGCTGAACAGCGAAGGTTCACTAAACACATCCCTGGGATGAGGGGGCTGTCTATGATGATAGGCTGAGTAAATTGTGCTTATATTCTCTGGAATTTATAAGAATGAGAGGTAATCTCATTGCAACCTCCAAAATTCTGAAGTGGTTTGATAGGGTGGATGCTGAGAAGTTGTTTCCATTGTTTGGGGAATCTTAAACACTGAGGCACAGTCTCAGGATAAGAGGCCAAGCATTTAGGACTGAGACGAGGGGAAATTTCTTCAACTAAAGAGTTGAGAAAGAGCGACAAAGAGGCAAGTCATCCCAAGCTCCTTTTGCACATTTCTTGTTATCACTGATATGACAGCATTAGTGTAAGCAGACGGGCAGGGCATCTGCACATTCTTTCAGCCAGGAAGCTATACATAACATGGGAACACTTTCAAAAGGGATAAGACAATTATTTAAAATAACATGCCCTGCAAAAGTGATTTGGTTTATTTTTCCATCCTCCATATGAAAGAGTGCATGGTATACTATGTACTAATATTTTAACTCTTCTCATGTTATGTCAGAAGCTTTGTGGAGGAGTAATTGCTTTGGTTGGGTCATAAGCATTCTACCTTGATTTTCTGAAAAGCACTTCTTTAACAATCATCATTCTTAGGTATCTTTTCAGAGCCATTGCTCCTACTTTGTAGGATGAATTTTATGGCACTAAGCCAACAGGTAAACAGCTTCCTCACATATTTGGAAGTTTCTTTTCTAGTTCTGATGGCTGAGAAAGGTCCAGGTCCACGGATGTGAAAACCAGGAAATTCATCTGGTATTATTCTGAGCAGTCACATATCCTCTGCCTACCATCAGCGTCACACACATCCAGTAATCATGTAGAATTTGAATGGGAAGGGAAGAATTTCAGGGAGCATGCCTCTTCATCCATTCCATATGACTTAGGTAGTGCTTGTAATCAGCGGAAGCCAGTGTCTCTGCAATCCTCCAAGTCTATCTCACTGAAATGATATACACCTAAGAAATGAAATAACCACCCAAATTTAGATTGATTCACCATTGCAACTTGCAGACTCCTTTCCTTTCAATGATTCTAAGCTCACTTTCATCTAATTAAGCTGCATATTTTGCATTGTCTGGTGCAATAAATTCAAATTATTAACCATAAATTGTGATATTTATTATCATATCTTTCACACATCCTGTCTTTCATCAATATATTTTGTCTGTATATATATCGTCCTGGGGAGAACAATCATGGTGATAATCTCACTGATTACACATGTATAAGAAAGCACTGAGGTTAGCAAGGGCAGAGAATGTACTCTGGATGGGGGACTTCCTGTCCATCACCACATAGGAATTTGTAATACCAATACTGACCGAATTGGCCATACCCTGAAGAATAGTGCCTATGGCAAGTAGCAGGAGAACCAGCATGATAGAAAACTTGACCTTGTCCTCACCAATCTGCCTGTCAATCAGATGCATCTATCCATGATATTATTGGGGGAATAACCACCTCAACATTCCTTGTACAGACTAAGTCTGATCTTCAATGGAGGTGAGCATCCTCCAACGTGTTCTACACCGTGCTAACTGGGATATATTCAGCACATTCTGATGAAAGGTCATAATCCTGAAACATTAACTCTGTTTTTCTCCAAAACTGTTGAGTTTTTTTTCATGGGATGTGGGCATCGCTGGCAATATACAAACATACAAATTGGGGGCAGGAGTAGGCCACTCAGCCCATTGAACCTGCTTCATCATTTAATAAGATCATGGTTGAACTGACTGTAACTCAACTCCACATTTCCGCCTACCCCCTATAACCTTTCACCTCCTTGCTTATCAAGAATCTATCTAGCTTTGCCTTAAGAATATTCAAAGACTCTGCTTCCATCGCCTTTTGAGGAAGAGAGTTCCAAAGACTCACTACCCTCAGAAAAAATTTCTCCTCATCTGTCTCAATTTGGCGACCCCTTATTTTTAAACAGTGACCCTCCCCACCCCAAGTTCTAGATTCTCCCACAAGAGGAAACATCCTCTTTACATCCACCTTATCATGACACTTCAGGAGCTTATATGTTTCAATCAAGTCACTTCCTACTCGTCTAAACTCCAGCAAATACAAGCCTAACCTGTCTAACCTTTCCTCATAAGACAACCCTCCCATTCCAGGTATTAGTCTAATAAACCTTCACTGAACTGCTTCCAATGCATTTACATCCTTCTTTACTTCTTTAAATAAAGAGACCAATACTGTACACAGTACTCCAGATGTGGTTTCACCAGTGCCCTGTATAACTGAAGCATAAGCTCCCTACTTTTATATCTAATTTCCCTCACAATAAATAATAACATTCTATTAGCTTTCATAATTACTTGCTGCACCTGCATACTAACCTTTGGTGATTCTTGCACTAGGACACCCAGATTCTCTCTGAATCTCAGAGCCCTACACAAGTGCTGCATTTGCTGCCCATCCCTAATTACCCTTGAATTGGGTAGCTTGCTAGACCATTTCAGAGGGCAGTTAAGAGTCAACCACACTGCTCGGGGTCTGGGGTGACATGTAGGCCAGACCAGGTAAGGACGTCAGATTTTCCTTCCCTTAAAAGGACGTTAGTGAACCAGATGGGTTTTTAACAACAACCAATGACAATATCTTGGCACCATTCCTAACACTAGCTTTTAATTCCTGATGATTTTTTATTAATCAGTTGAATCTGTTAATTAATTGAATTCAAATCCACCACCTGCCATGGTGACATTCAAACCCACATCCCCAAGATATTAGCCTGGTCTCCAGATTACAAGTCTAGCAACATTACCACTGCACCACCTTCCTCCCAACAGCAACAGTTTCAGTTTCTATTTCAGATTTCCAGTGTCTGCAATAGTTTGCTTTGTTTCAGATTCAGAAGATACCTAGTGGCTCAAAACTAGCCATTTGTGAGGGCCATGAGCAGATGTGTTGTATTCCAGCACATTCTATAACCTCGTGGCCTGGTATATACTTCACAGTGCCACCACCATCAAGCAACCCTGGTCCAATGAAGAGTGTAGAACAACATCAGGTGAAACAACGTGTCAACCTGACGAAAAGACAACATGGGACTATATGCATCCTAATTAGCAAAAGCACAATGCTAAAGACAGAGCTAAGCCATCCCACAGTCAACAGATCAGATCAAAGCTCTGCACTCCTGCCACGTCTGGTCGTGAATGGTTCCCCACAATTGAATAATTGTCGGGAAGAGGAGGTGCCATGAGCTTTACCATCATATTTGGGCACAGTTTTCCCGACAACAGGAATCTGTTGTGGGTACTCCTGCCCAATTCTTCCTGCCCATCCACCATCATGCCCACTCTAGCGGTCTTACTTAAATTCCACCCCGAGTCAATAAGCATTGCAGGATGATGAGCAAAACCCACACATTTGCAGAGGAAAAAAAACACAAATAGATTTGTGATTACAGGTAGCCGGATATGGCAGAATCAAGTGATTTAATTAGTTCAAATGCTCCTTGCAACAGGAGTACAATGAAGGCTGGATGGCGAGAAGGAGAAAACTGGTCAGTGAAATCAAAAGGATAAAGAACATTATCTGGAGGAACAGAAAAAAAGTCTGTGTGCAAATAGCAGAATGGTGCTGCCTCTATCCTGGCTTAATAGATGACATAGACACATTTTGCTATGCGAGTTTGGTGCATGCTTGCTTATCTGTCTAGGAACTGATCCAGTGCACCATCAATAGCAGGAGGTTGTGGCCAAGAGGAACACTATCTACAGTACTTGGAGCACCTGGAAACAAATACAAGAAGTAACATGTACCATGAATCATGTACCAGGCAGATTACACATGTCGGAATGTGTAGGTTGTAAACCTGTTCTTCATTTACTGCTCCCTATTTCAAGCCTTCACAAAGCCTTACAGCTCTTTCAGTGCTTCTCATGCATTCTCATTTCTCTGCAGAAAACAGTCAAGATACAAAGAAAACGTTTGCCACATTCTTATCACAGGAGGTTAGTAGACAAAATTAAAGCACATAGGGTTGGAGGGTAATATAGTGGCATGGATTGAGAATTGGTTAACGGACAGAAAACAGAGATTAGGAATAAACAGGTTATTCTCAGGTTGGCAGGCTGTAACTACTGGGGTACGGCAAATATCAGTGCTTGGCCCTGGTTATTCACATTCTATATCAATAATGTGGATGTGGGAACCAAATGTAACATTTCCACGTTTGCTGATGACACAAAACTAGATGGGAATGAGTTGTGAGGAGGATACAAAGAAGCTTCAAGGGGAATTAGACAGGCTAAGTGAGTGGGCAAAAACATGGCAGATGGAGGGAGTAATGTGAAGTTATCCCCTTTGTAGGAAAAACAGAAATGCAGAGTATTTCTTAACTGGTGAGAGATTGGGAAGTGTTGATTTCCAAGGGACCTGGATGTCCTTGTTCCTAAGTCATTCAAGGCATGTAGATGCAGCAAACAATTAGGAAGGCAAATGGTATGTGTAGAGTAATGGTTTAACTCTAATAAGAGCATACTGAGCATGTGCAAAAGGAGCTATGTCACAGTGATGTCAATCACAGAGAGAATATGACTGAGTAGCATCTCAGAGGGCAGCTCTAGCTAAAGGTTAGTCTTATCTAACCTTAATAAATAGCTAGCAATATAAATAAAGGTTTTTTGAACAAAGCATCCAGCAAGATCTCCTCTAGAGTAAGAAGCTAACAAATCCCTAGATCCAACCACATTAACAGTGGTAAAGCTTAGCAGAATTGTAGAAAATGGCAAGAAAAGCCTCAAGTCAAGCCCAGCAAAAGTGCAGCTCACCAGATGAAGGACTTCAAGGCCAACCCAGCAGCCAAACTAGAGACCAACAAGTAACAATGACAACCCCGAGATTGGCAGGACAAGCAGCACGGGAAAAGACAACCTCTGATCCTAGTGAGCAATGGGCTACTACTTTCCCCTATCAGAATCCTTTCAAAATATTGAGAGCCCCAGATAGGCTGAGCAATGGCAAAATTGGCAAAAACATTTTGCCTGACACCACAATGCCTCAGGCCTTGCAACTAAAAAGAACAAAGATCAAGTTAGCGCTGTGCTATACGCTGTTGGGAGTATAGCTCACCAGAGAGGGGGTGAACAAAGAGCCTGCCTCCTTCGAGACTGTCATCAGAGCTTTTGACTCAGTTCAGTCTTTGTAAAAATATTGTTATTGAGAGAGCAATTTGATTTGTTTCTTAAATCGAGGTTGCAGAATAGATTATCGATCTCATTGGTATGCCTCCTCTCATTTTGTAGCACCTCAGTCATGAAATACTAGCCAAATTTACTCAGGCTTTATACCACTGTGCCTCAGTAACTTTGCTGGAGGTACACATAAACCCCACCCACTGCCACACTTAACTTATGGCAGTAAGGCAACAGAAAGCCCAAGAAGATTCAAGGCAACTACATTTAACTCTTTCGAGTTATCAACAGTCACAGATTGCAACTCTTTCGAGTACATTCACAGTTCTTGGTTTTCCGGGAGTGGGACATGAACCCACAACCTTCTGATTCAAAGGCGAGGGTGCTATGAACTGAGCCACAGCTGACACCTCCCTGCAACTACATTTAAGATGCTGTAGAAATAAACTGATATTAATTGAAAAAAAATGGTGGCCAACTTTTCTCCCAAAATTAAATAACAGTTTCAGAGACATTAAAAAGCGTCATAATACTGCGTTAAAAATGGACTGTAAACATCAAAGTACCTTCCAGATGTATTTAACATCTCTTGCACTCATAGAAGAAAGACAGCCTTGCATTAATATAGCGCTTCCCATAATCATCGGATGTCTCAAAGCACTTGAGCTATTTTTGAAGTGGAGTCACTGTTGTAATGTTGGAAAGTTCCATTATACCCATTCCCTATGCACAAATCAAAAAAGAGCAAAGCTGACACAAATTCAGCACAGTTGGGTCTAATGTTCCGTTAGACTGCTACTCCAGAATGTGCCACGCCCCCAGCCAAGCTGTTCCAGTACAGCTGCAACACTGGCATCTACCTGGCTATGTGGAAAATTGCCCGGGTATCTCCTGTACACAAAAAGCAGAGCAAATCCAACCCGGCCAATTCACTCCATCAGTCTACTCTCGGTTATCAGTAAAGTAATGGAAGGGGTCATCAACAGTACCATCAAGTAGCACTTGCTTAGCCATAACCTGCTCACTGATGCCCAGTTTGGGTTCCACCAGGGCCACTCAGCTTCTGACCTCATTACAGTCTTGCTTCAAACATGGACAAAATGCTGAACTCCCGAGGTGTGAGAGTGATTGCCCCTGACATCAAGGCCCCATTTGACAGAGTGTGGCATCAAGGAGCCCCAGCAAAACTGGAGTCAATGGGAATCAGAGAGAAAACTCTCCGCTGGCTGCAGTCATACCTAGCACAAAAGGAAGATTGTTGTGGTTGTTAGAGGTCAGTCATTTCAGCTCCAGGACATCACTGCAGGAGTTTCTCAGGGTAGTGCCCTCGGCCCAACCATCTTCAGCTGTTTTATCATTGATCTTCCTTCCAAGATCAGAAGTGGGGATGTTCACTGACAATTGAACAATGTTAGCATCATTTGCGGCTCCTCAGATACTGAAGCAATCCATCTCCAAATGCAGCAAGACCTGGACAATATCCAGGCTTGGGCTGATAAGTGGCAAGTAACATTCGTGACACACAAGTGTCAGGCAATGACTATCTCCAACAAGAGAGAATCCAACCATTGCCCCTTGATGTTCAATGGCATTACCATCACTGAATCCCCCACTATCAACATCCTGGGGGTTACTACTGACCAGAAACTGAACTGGACTAGCCATATAAATACTGGGGCTACAAGAACAGGTCATAGGCTAGGAATCCTGCAACAAGTAATGCACCTCTTGACTCCCCAAAGCCTGCCCACCAACTACAAAGCACAAGTCAGGAGTGTGATGGAATACTCCCCACTTGCCTAGATAAGTGCAGCTCCCGCAACACTCAAGGAGCTTGACACCGTCCAGGGCAAAGCAGCCCGCTTGATTGGCACCACATCCACAAACATTCACTCCCTCAACCACCGACGCACAGTAGCAGCAGTGTGAACCATTTACAAGATGCACTGCAGGAACTCAACAAAGCTCCTTCAACAGCACCTTCCAAACCCACGACCACTACCAGCTAAAAGGACAAGGGCATCAGACAGATAGGAACACCACCATCTGGAAGTTCCCCTCCAAGTCACTCACCATCCTGACTTGGAAATATTTCACCATTCCTTCACTGTCGCTGGGTCAAAATCCTGGAACTCCCTTCCTAACAGCACTGTGGGTGTACCTACAACACATGGACTGCAGCGGTTCAAGAAGGCAGCTCACCATCACCTTCTCAAGGATAACTAGGGGTGGGCAATAAATGCTGGCCCAGCCAGTGATGCTCACAGCTCGTGAATAAAGAAAAAAAATTCTCATTTAAATATTGCTGCATTAAATCCAATTAATGCAGAAAATTGGCACAAGCAATACAGCCCACTAGTAACAGAAGCCTGGAGAACTGCAGAGCAAATTAGAAAGAAATTGATGCAGTTCCCACTCTCGCAATTTCGTACTCCCTATTTGTACGCTTGTGTTCCCAATGAACAGGCTTAACAAGCTAGAATCCTGCGTTTTATAGAAAGGCAGTTCAGCCTATGAGAAAATTAATGCATTTGGCATACAAATAGTCGTTTGGAAGTACTGATCTCGAGTATTGCTGAAAAAAGAGACTTTTTGTCAAAGCTTTTTGTCTTGCACACATCAGGACAATTCGCAAGAGAATTCCAATGTCGGGGAAACAACATATTTATACTGCATGAGAAGAGAATGCTGTTTGGTTGGCCAGTGGACCCTGATTGGCAGAGGTGTTGCCATGGAGAATGCACCAGTGGATGTTGACTGACAGTTAACTTTCAGCCATAGTTTGAAATTTAAACCAGGCAGCTTGACTGTAATTAGTCAAGACATTGTCAGCACTCTCTTCTCATACAGTATGAACATGTTGTTTCCCTAATATTGGTATTTTCTTGCCAATTGTTCTGGGGAGTGCAAGACAAAAAACTTTGACAAAAAAAAATCTATCAGCAAATATTTAGGACGTTAAAAGCACAGCAGTGTCCCATTGATACTTGTAAAACTGCAGCTAGTTCTCAGCATTAAAAAAAATGTTAAACCACATCTTTCTACTAAGACTGGAAGAATACTTGCACGTATGTTTTTTTCTTCCCCCGACAGTTATATTCTGTATTGTTGTGCTACTATCCCACAAAACATTTGAAAAAGATGCCAATTAATTTACATACCATATATATAAAAAAATCAAAATGACCTGTGGCAAAGCAGAGATTATTGCACGTATTTAAATCCATGCCAAAGTTAATTGCCTTGCAGTTTAATACCTTTTTCAGATAAGTTTGACATGTGATTATTCTTGATAATGTGGCAATATTTGTTATTTTTCTTGTTCTTCTGAGTAGTGTGAATTATCTACTTTATTTTATCTCATGAGCCAGTTGTACTACAGACACCAATGGACTTTATGATTGCCTAATCCAAATTTTTTGTGCCTTACAACTTGGAAGAAACTGGCTGTTAAGACACACTGTTTCATATCAAGTGTGCATTTGTACTTTTTCAATCTTTGGTTACACATTTAAAAATACAGGCAATTGCTATCAGACACATGCGCACACAACCTATATGCTTGTAAATTTGTGAGGGTTGCATATTTGGTAACCATTTTTCAAAAAAGGGTTAATTTTTAAGTTGGTGACAAAATTAAACAGTTACATTTAAAAGGTCATTGCTGTGATATCATTTGCTTTATTAGTGTAGTTTGTATACAATCAGTTATGGTGTATTACAATCCTAAACCCCTTTCAGGGCTATTCTGGATCAGGAGTATCTCCCAATGAGCTCCCCTCAATCTGAGGTTGAGAGAAGTCAAGAACACGTCATTAATCAGACTCAGCAGGCCCAGTCTCCAATTTAAGTAAAAAAGCCAGTCGAGATTATTACCTTCTTTCTATATTTTTAATTAGCTTTTAGCAAGATTGTAATTTTCCCAGATAAGAAGGATCTGGGTGAAACTCTTTAGTAATTACTCCCACTCGAAGAGAGTAGGAGTTGAGTTATTTGAGTTAATTTAGACAGAAGACTAAGTGAGACAATTTAAATTTTAAAAAATGCTAAAAGTTCACTAAAATGAGCAAGCATGCAATTCGGCGTTTATATGAAAAGCATAAACGCGAAATCAGATAACTCTCAAAAATTATAAGATAGCTAGTTCTTTTTTTCTAACAGAGAACCTGAGGTTTAAAGTTTAAGTGTTGCAGAGATAATATTTAGAAAGGAAAGGATATCCATCAAATATTAAAGTAAGGCTACCTTAATCCCAGAGCGTGAGACCTGTTGGGCTGAATTTTCCGTTTTTCAGACAAAGTGCAGTGACGGGCAGGATAGTCAGCGTGTTTCCCGCTGGTCAGCGGGGCAGCTTCTCCCACCCAATCGTCCACTCGATACCGCATTAATTATGCATCAGCGAGCTGCTCACTGAATCACGTGGTGGGGCTGGCACTGATTCATCCGGCTGCTGTTACCTCATTGGTTTGAAGTCACTGGTGCCATGTTTTAGCAACATCCAAACATACATTCAGTCTCTGGAGGCCCGCTGTGTGGTGGTAAAGAAATGTCCTTCTGGAGAAGCATGCCTTATGTCCCACGGTTCAGCCACGATTCTCCTGAGAATCATCTGAGAACACCAACATGTACTGTTCCCGAGGTACAGCAGCAGGGGGCAACCAACCTGACTTCGGCAGCTGGGAAGAAGTCGCCAGTGAGGTCAGTGCCTGTGGCACTGGAAAGAAATGCCCTACAGTGCAGAAAGAGGATGAGAATCTAATAATCCCTCCTTGACGTTCAATGGCATTACCATTGCTGAATCCCTCACCAATCAACATCCTGGGGGTTATCAGTGACCAGAAACTGAACTGGACGAGTCATATAGATACTGTGGCTACAAAAGCAGGTCAGAGGCTAGGAATCGTGCGATGAGTAACCCACCTCCTGACTCCCCAAAACCTGTCCACACAGTGCACACTCAGGAGTGTGATGGAATACCCTCCACTTGCCTAGATGAGTGCAGCTCCAGCTTGACACCATCCAGGACAAAGCTGCCTGCTTACTTGGCACCCCATCCACAAACATTCACTCCCTCCACCACCAACGGACAGTGGCACCAGTGTGTACAATCTACGAGATGCACTACAGAAACTCACCAAGTCTCCTGAGACTGCACCTTCCAAACCCACAACTGCTACCAACTGGAAGGACAAGTGCAGCAGATAGGTGGGAACACCACCACCACCTGGAAGTTCCTCACCAAGCCACTCACCATCCTGACTTGGAAATATATCGCCGTTCCTTCACTGTCGCTGAGTCAAAATCCTGTAACTCTCTCCCTAAAAGCACTATGGGTGTACTTACACCACATGGACTACAGCGGTTCAAGGAGGCAGCTCACCACCACTTTCTAAAGGGCAATTAGTGGATGGGCAATAAATGTTGACCTAACCACATCCCATGAATTAATTTTTTAAAATGATAAGTCCACCTTCTACCCATTCTCGTCTCACACTCTCATAAAGGCATCAGGCACCCTAAGGATTATAGTCCGCCGGGGTCTCACACACTATTGACAGAAGGGACATCGGCACTGAATGTCTCACACATACTTTAACATCCCCACCATCTCATGTACCATCCTGAATAATCAACATCTTCTGCCCTTACTGGGTGGGGGGGTACAGTACACACAGCAGCCATGCACGCTTCCCAACTTCTCTTCCACTCGTTCTCATGACATTCCATTCCATCTGTCTTCATGCAGTCTAAGCTAGCGCACAACAAGAGGGAGGGATCCCAGACCGGTGGAGGGACCCCCAAGATTCAGGAGGTGACTCCATTCGAGGAGGGGGCAGCCGAATTGGCAGGGGAGGACTGGAATCGCTCCTGTGCCGAAGGCGAGATCAGCCTCCCCCAGCAAAGCGATATGGACGAAACCTTCATTCAGCAAAGACATCATGACCTTCACAGTGAGTTAAATGTAATGTTGGATTCTGCCTGCTCAGGAACTAGTTCTATCTTCTCTCTTGTCCAGGCACCAGCAGGAGCAGGCCAGGACAAACCTCCAACTGTACCTTAGCCCCAGCCTCCTGTCCATCTCAGATAATGATGCTGAGAATCCACGAATGGTAGGACTGTCACTGCATTCACCTGTACCCTCCACCAGCGCAGAGAGACACATCTCGGTGGGTCATAGATCTAGATTAGGCTCAGGGTCAGCATCTGGAGAGCATCTGACTGACACGTCTCCCCAGCAGTCGGAGGCAGTGACAGCCCAAGTCTGCGGCACCTGGAGGACTGCTGGAGAACAGGCCCCTGCAGAGTCCAAGTCCGGTAAACAGCCTCTACAATCGGCCATTGCTCACATGCTGGAGATGCAAAGACAGGCAGGGGAGCATCAGGCAGAGTTTTCAGAGGCAGTTAGCAGACTTGAACGAAACATGGAGGAGTCCGTCTGCGTCCTCTTTGATGTCATGGCTCCTACATATGAGGGCATTGAGATCCCCATGGAAAGGTGGCAGCCACCTTAGAGACCACGGTCCAGCAGGTTCTGCGGGATTTGTGCTCAGACCTGTGCTCCAAGGCTCTAGGTATTGCTGGGATCGATCAATGGCTAGGCAAGAAGGGGACAGGGCACCTTGACCTCCCTCCAGCTGCCCCTTTCTCCTCAGGGAGTCAGGGAGGGGCCCTCGGGCACTCACAGGGGGGATGAGCATCTGCCAGACACCTAGCCGACATCCACCCAGGACACTCCAAGGTTGTCAAGCTATTCACAACCCCCTCTGCTTGTGACCCCATCAGCTCCAGCTGCTCAAATGGAGGAGGGTGCACTTGACCCACAGCAGGAGACTCAAAGCTGGCCAGGGCCCAGAGGACACCTGCTGAAGTCATCTCAGACAACAGGGCATAGCAGTCAGCAGGCTACCTCCAACACTGCTGCAAATGTCAAGGTTGCACTCAGGCACAGCAGTAGAGTATGTAAAGTTAAGAAATTATGAACACACATTGGTGGCACAGGTGCTCAATGACTGCACCCTTGTAAATACAATTTTACTTTAAGACCCAACGCCTCAGGTTGTGAACACTTCTTGCATCTGATTCTATGTTCCGTTTTATTATAAGGATGATCTATGCTCTACAATGGTCTGAATTCCTGTCCCTCAGATTCATGTTATGTTTAGCAAAATCATGTTAGTCACTCACCCTTTGTGACCTTTAAGGGAGCTGTGTCATGCCACAGCCTGAAAGTGCATGTAGGTTGACAAATGCTCTTGGAAGCCTACCAACAGACGATTGAATTATGTGTGCTCCTGTATCTTAAGGGGTGAGATCTAACGTTGCGGCATTGACACAGAGCTGTGTTCCTTGTGAGTGTGAAAGCACATGTCCTGGATGCATTATGTCCATTGCAACCAAGTCCAGGTCTCAATGGCTGCTGAAAGTGTCACGTGCTGGTGGCAAAGACGCACAATATGCAGTTGGCGCTGGTTGCACGCTGCTGTGCTGCCTTTCACATCGCACAGGCACCACACGAAGCTTATGGCTGGTGATCTTACCAATGTTGATCCCCATGTTATCCACGAGGGTTACTGATCCCAGGCTGAAAGATGAGTTTGCTGGAGATGTCAATGATTGGGAGTGACTTGCTGCTCACTTCCATGCATCAAAGGGACAGGAGAAATGTGCACCTGTCACCTTGTGTGGACCTCACTCCTGCTGGAACCTACTGGAAATCAGGATGTCACAATCACACCTTCCATGTCATCCCACTGCAATGGCATCCTCACGCGGAACATCCCCATCCTAGCACTCTACAGGTTCTGGCCTTTCCAAGTCCTCCTCATCCAAGGAAATCTCTGCCTCCTTCATATCTCCCTCTGGCAAGTAAGCTCCCCTTTGAAGCACCAGGTTGTACAGTGCACAGCAGGCCACGATGATGCAGGACACCATCTGAGGAGGGTACTGCAGAGCCCCACTGTAACGGTCCAGACTCCGGAAGTGCATCTTCAAGGTTTGTTCTATGTTGGACCTTGTCACAGAGTGCGCTACATTGTATCTCTCCTCTGAGGCACTTTGAGGATGATACATGGGTATCAAAAGCCAAGTTTTTTGGAGGTACCCCTCATAGCCCAGCAGCCAAACCTGTAAGTGCTGCAGGTACTCAAAGACCCGACGCACCTGTGAGTGACTCAGGATGGGTGAGTCGTGTGAACTCCCATGGAATCTGGCACATATATGCATGATCTTCTTCTGATGATTGTAGATGTTGAGGGAGTTTTTTTTTAATTCATTCACGGGATGTGGGCATCTCTGGAAGGGCCAGCTTTTATTGCCCATTCCTAGTTGCCCTTGAGAAGTTGGTGGGGAGCTGCCTTCTTGAAATGCTGCAGTCCATGTGGTGTAGGTACACCCACAGTGCTGTTAGGGAGGCAGTTCCAGGATTTTGACCTAGCGACAATGAAGGAACGGCGGTATATTTCCAAGTCAGGATGGTGAGTGACTTGGAGGGGCACTTCCAGGTGATGGTGTTCCCATCTATCTGCTGCCCTTGTCCTTCTAGCTGGTAGTGGTCGTGGGTTTGGAAGGTGCTGTGCCTTGCTGAGTTCCTGCAGTGTATTTTGCAAATGGTTCACACTGCGTCAGTGGTTGAGGGAGTGAATGTTTGTGGATGTGGTGCCAATCAAGCGGACTGCTTTGTCCTGAACGGTGTCAAGCTTTTTGACTGTTGAAGGAGCTGCACTCATCCAGGCAAGTGGGGAGTATTCCATCACACTCCTGGCTTGTGCCTTGTAGATGGGGAACAGGCTTTGGCGAGTCAGGAGATGAGTTACTCATCACACGATTCCTAGCCTCTGATGTGCTCTTGTAGCCACAGTATTTATATGGCTAGTCCAGTTCAGTTTCTGGTCAATGGTAACCCCCAGAATGTTGATAGTGGGGGATTCAGTGATGGTAATGCCATTGAACATCAAGGGGCAATGGTTGGATTCTCTCTTGTTGGAGATGGTCATTGCCTGACACTTGGGTGGCGCAAATCTTACTTGCCAATTGTCAGCCCAAGCCTGGATATTGTCCAGGTCTTGCTGCATTTGGAGATGGACTGCTTCAGTATCTGAGGAGTTGCAAATGGTGCTGAACATTGTGCAATCATCAGCGAACATCCCCACTTCTGACCTTATGATTGAGGAATGTCATTGATGAAGCAGCTGAAGACGGTTGGGCCTAGCACAATACCCTGAGGAACTCCTGCTGTGATGTGCTGGAGCTGAGATGACTGACCTCAACGACCACAACCATCTTCCTTTGTGCTAGGTATGACTCAAACCAGCAGAGAGTTTTCTCCCTGATTCCCATTGGCTCCAGTTTTGCTAGGGTACCTTGATGCCACACTCAGTCAAATGCTGCCTTGACGTCAATGGCAGTCACTCTCACCTCACCTCGGGAGTTCAGCTCTTTTATCCATGTTTGAACCAAGGCTGGGTTGGACCAACGAAGTCAGGAGTTGAGTGGCCCTGGCAGAACCCTAGCTAGGAATCAGTGAGCAGGTTATTGCTAAGCAAGTGCAACTTGACAGCACTGTTGATGACCCCTTCCATTACTTTACTGATAATCGAGAGTAGACTGATGGGGCGGTAATTGGCTGGGTTGGATTTGCCCTGCTTTTTGTGCACAGGAGATACTGGGCAATTTTCCACATAGCCGGGTAGATGCCAGTGCTGTAGCTGTACTGGAACAGCTTGGCTAGGGATGCAGCAAGTTCTGGAGCACAAGTCTTCAGTACTATTGCCAGAATGTTGTCAGGGCCCATAGCCTTTTCAATATTCAGTGCCTTCGGCCTTTTCTTGATATCACATGGAGTGAACCGAATTGGCTGAAGACTGGCATCTATGATGCAGGGGACCTCCGGAGGAGGCCAAGATGGATCATCCACTCGGCACTTCTGGCTGAAGATTGTTGCGAATGCTTCAGCCTTATCTTTTGCACTGATGTGCTGGGCTTCCCCCATCTTTGAGGATCGGGATATTTGTGGAGCCTCCTCCTCCAGTGAATTGTTTAATTGTCCACCACCATTCATGACTGGATGTGGCAGGGCTGCAGAGCTTAGATCTGATCCGTTGGTTGTGGGTTCACTTAGCTCTGTCTATCACTTGCTGCTTATGCTGTTTGGCATGCAAGTAGTCCTGTTTTATAGCTTCACTAGGTTGGCACCTCATTTTTAGGTATGCCTGGTGCTGCTCCTGGCATGCCCTCCTGCACTCTTCATTGAACCAGGGTTGATCCCCTGGCTTGATGGTAATGGTAGAGTGGGAGATATGCCAGGCCATGAGGTTAAAGATTGTGTTCAAGTACAATTCTGCTGCTGCTTATGGCCCACAGTGTCTCATGGATGCCCAGTCTTGAGTTACTAGATCTGTTCGAAATCTATCCCATTTAGCACGGTGGTAGTGCCACACAACACGATGTGGGGTATCCTCAATGTGAAGGTGGGACTTCATCTCCACAATGACTGTGTGGTGGTCACTCTTACCGATATGTTATGGACAGATGCATCTGCAGCAGGCAGGTTGGTGAGGATGAGGTCAAGTATGTTTTTCCCTCACCACCTGCCACAGACCTAGTCTAGAAGCTATGTCATTAAGGGCTCAGCCAGTTTCGTCAGTAGTGGTGCTACTGAGCCACTCTTGGTGATGGACATTGAAGCCCCCCACCCAGAGGGCATTCTGCACCCTTTCCACCTTCAGTGCTTCCTCCAATTCATGTTCAACATGGAGGAGCACTGATTCATCAGCTGAGGGAGGGCGGTACGTGGTAATCAGCAGGAGGTTTCCTTGCCCATGTTTGACCTGATGCCATGAAACTTCATGGGGTCCAGAGTCAATGTTGAGGACTCCCAGGGCAACTCCCTCCCGACTGTATACCACTGTGCCGCCACCTCTTTTGGGCCTGTCCTGCCGGTGAGGCAGGGATGGTGATGATGGAGACTGGGACATGATCTGTAAGGTACGATTCCATGAGGATGACTGTGTCAGGCTGTTTCTTGACTAGTCTGTGAGACAGCTCTCCCAACTTTGGGGCTAGCCCCCAGATGTTAGTAAGGAGGGCTTTGCCGGGTCAACAGCGCTGCGACTGCCATTGTCGTTTCTGGTGCCTAGGTCAATGCCAGGTGGTCTGTCCGGTTTCATTCCTTTTTTGTAGCAGTTTGTTACAACTGAGTGGCTTGCTAGGCCATTTCAGAGGGCATTTAAGAGTCAGCCACATTGCTCTGGGTCTGGAGTCACATGTAGGCCAGACCAGGTAAGGACAACAGATTTCCTTCCCTAAAGGACATTAGTTAACCAGATGGGTTTTTACAACAATCGACAATGGTTTCATGGTCATCATTGGACTTTTAATTCCAGATTTTTATTGAATTCAAATTCCACCATTTGCCGTGGCAGGATTTAAACCCTGGTCCCCAGAGCATTTCTGGATTACTAGTCCAGCAACAATACTACTACACCATCACCTCCCCCCTTTTCTGTTGATGAAGATCAGTGGCTGCTGCCACAGAGCTCTGAAAGCTCCTCTCTGAGGCCTGGCGATGGGCCCTTCTTCTCCCCTTAAGTCTCATGGAAACTATCATGAAGACAGTGGTGCGTGCAACCTCCATTCTGCACTCATTCTTGCTCCTGTGGTTAAATAGAGCATATACATGAATGCAGCTTACCCTGTAATGATCACCTTTCATCACCAATCAGGAAGCCAGTGTAAGCCCTTGGGCTGCACTCATGCCTGACGTGCCATTCCCAGTTGCACCCTTGCAGCTGAGGCACATCCTGAAGGAGCACAAGTACCTGAGCATCCCCTCCCCCCCAACCTCCCCCCACCAACATGACAGTACATTCGCCAAAAGGCTTGGGGAGGGGTGCATGCAGCCATGTGAGAGCAGCCTCATTCAAGGCACTGTCAAGCTGACTCCTCTGGATGAGAGTAGATCCGTGCCTTGCACTAATTTAATGATTGCATGCCCTGTTAGCCATGTAGATCCCAAATGCTCTGGCCTGGCTTCCCTGGAGCGTATTGTATATGTCCCCCAGCTGTATTCCATTAGTAGTTTGACCCTTGTTCCCTTTTCAAATTCCTCTGCTACTCGCATGTTGCCCCAAACCCTAATGTCTTATTGTAAGAAAGCACACCATGAATTAGGGTGGCCAAATCAATCACATTGCAGCTGACTCTTTATAGCATCTCAGCTAAGCTTTGATCTCTATGTCTTCAATCCCAAAGAATTAGGGTGTCCCTTGAATTGGCCCAGGCGTCCACACTCCTCCCACACACCCTCAGATCCCTCCCCTGGCAGTTATTTTCCAAAGTTGCTTTTCAACTGCATCATTCCATCGGACTGACAACATGGCGCAGCTGCACATGTACTTTGAGGCCTGCTTCCAACCTCCCCCTGTTACTGTGAAAGTCTCTCCGATCTTCCTCAAACCCCATGATGTGCAGGTACACTTCTCTCTGGTCACTCTCCAGCCTGCCCTTTAATCCTGGAGCCCATAGATATCGTTGCTGATGTTCCTGTCCTCCCCCTGAACCGAGATGTCCCCATGCCTCATGTGGACATCACTCCCCATCTCGAGCCATATGTCCCATGGCTTACCATAATCGCACCGACACCCCCTCACCCCCACAATGAAAGCTTCATGTATTATCAGTTCCCCATTTACAGGCTGCAGATGCCTCCCCGCCTCCCTTGACAGTGACTGTGCCATCTGCAGCCCAGTACCGAACCTCCCACCAGGACCCGAGTGTGTAAACCCCAACAGCTTCTCACCTGAGACACCGCAGCCCTGCCTGTGAACCCCAACAGCTTCTCACCTGAGACTCCGCAGCCCTGCCTGTGAACCCCAACAGCTTCTCACCTGAGACTCCGCAGCCCTGCCTGTGAACCCCAACAGCTTCTCACCTAAGACTCCGCAGCTCTGCCTGTGAACCCCAAGAGCTTCTCACCTGAGACTCCGCAGCCCTGCCTGTGAACCCCAACAGCTTCTCACCTGAGACACCGTAGCCCTGCCTGTGAACCCCAACAGCTTCTCACCTGAGACTCCGCAGCCCTGCCTGTGAACCCCAACAGCTTCTCACTGAGACACCGCAGCCCTGCCTGTGAACCCCAACAGCTTCTCACTGAGACACCGCAGCCCTGTCTGTGAACCCCAACAGCTTCTCACCTGAGACACCGCAGCCCTGCATGTGAACCCCAACAGCTTCTCACCTGAGACACCGCGGCCCTGCCTGTGAGCCCCAACAGCTTCTCACCTGAGACACCGCAGCCCTGTCTGTGAACCCCAACAGCTTCTCACCTGAGACACCGCGGCCCTGCCTGTGAACCCCAACAGCTTCTCACCTGAGACACCGCAGCCCTTCCTGTAAACTCCAACAGCTTCTCACCTGAGACACCGCAGCCCTTCCTGTAAACTCCAACAGCTTCTCACTGAGACACCGCAGCCCTGCCTGTGAACCCCAACAGCTTCTCACCTGAGACTCCACAGCCCTGCCTGTGAACCCCAACAGCTTCTCACTGAGACACCGCAGCCCTGCCTGTGAACCCCAACAGCTTCTCACCTGAGACACCGCAGCCCTGCCTGTGAACCCCAACAGCTTCTCACCTGAGACACCGCAGCCCTGCCTGTGAACCCCAACAGCTTCTCACCTGAGACTCCGTAGCCCTGCCTGTAAACTCCAACAGCTTCTCACCTGAGACTCCGTAGCCCTGCCTGTGAACCCCAACAGCTTCTCACCTGAGACACCGCAGCCCTGCCTGTAAACTCCAACAGCTTCTCACCTGAGACTCCGTAGCCCTGCATGTGAACCCCAACAGCTTCTCACTGAGACACCGCAGCCCTGTCTGTAAACCCCAACAGCTTCTCACCTGAGACACCGCAGCCTTGCCTGTGAGTCCCAACAGCTTCTCACCTGAGACACCGCAGCCCTTCCTGTAAACTCCAACAGCTTCTCACCTGAGACACCGCAGCCCTGCCTGTGAGTCCCAACAGCTTCTCACCAGAGACACCGCAGCCTTGCATGTGAACCCCAACAGCTTCTCACTGAGACCCCGCAGCCCTGCCTGTGAACCCCAACAGCTTCTCACTGAGACCCCGCAGCCCTGCCTGTAAACCCCAACAGCTTCTCACCTGAGACTCCGTAGCCCTGCCTGTGAACCCCAACAGCTTCTCACCTGAGACACTGCAGCCCTGCCTGTGAACCCCAACAGCTTCTCACCTGAGACTCCGTAGCCCTGCCTGTAAACCCCAACAGCTTCTCACCTGAGACACCGCAGCCCTGCCTACAAATCCCAGCAGCTCCTCACCTGAGAGAACTTTTTTTTTGGAAAAATATACTTTATTCATAAAATATCTGGAAGAACATACCAAACCATTTCAAAATCACCATCACAAAGGTACAATCAGTTCAACTTTTACAACATGTATCACGAGGTGCATCAATACAATAAATGAATATTACAATCATTTGCAGACATTCAATTTGAGCTGTACAGCCTGAGGGTCTCTACACAGTTCCCAGTCCCTCGGTGCACTGTGGCAGAAAGGTCTTAGAGAGCGACCCTTCCCCATTGTGCCTTTGCGGCGGCTGCCCCAAGCTTTAGTCCGTCCCTCAGCACATAGTCCTGGACTTTGGAATGTGCCAGTCCGCAACACTCGGTCGGGGACAACCCTTTGTGCTGGAAGACCAACAAGTTTCGGGCAGACCAAAGAGCGTCTTTCATCAAGCTGATGATCCTCCAGCTGCAGTTGATGTTTGCCTCGGTGTGTGTCCCTGGGAACAGCCCGTAGAGCACAGAGTCCTGTGTCACAGAACTGCTCGGGATGAACCTCAACAGAAACCACTGCATCTCTCTCCAGACCTTCTTTAGAAAGGCACAATCTACAAGGAGGTGAACAACGGTCTCGTCCCCACCACAGCCACCTCGAGGGCAACATGCAGAGGGGGTGAGACTCCTGGCGTGTAGGAAGGATCTGACTGAGAGAACAGCTTGGCCAGTGCTCACAAGTCAGAGCAGCGGCGAGATGACAGCAGTGCCATGCAGGTAGGCTTTTCAATATTGAAAGCACCTTAAAATCACGAGTGAAGCGTAGGTGGGCAGGTGCATGCCACTTATATCCGGTTGTGTGTGACCAAATCAGCCTAATTACCTGATGACATAGCAGTTAATTGGGAGGGAGAACGTGATTCTGGAAAATTATGGTTATAATGAGTATTCATGACATGGTAATGCATGCAAATAGGGTTCCCAACATGGATCTGCGGGAAAGTCAACCCACCATTCGGCTGCCGTGAAGATCCTGAGGGGAATATTCAAAACTGTTTTCCCGCCGGCAGGAATTCAACTTTTGGCCTCACACCCAATTTTGTGGTAGGCAGGAGCATGATTCCCGCCTTTGGCAGGACTGGAAAATGTTGCCTGTTTGGTTCAAAACCAAACTAAATCTACACAATTTAGATACTGATACTTAAAGCAGTTTTGTGGGGGGGTTGTGGTGGGGTTGTATAATCAATTTTACACAGATTGGTGTTTCCATAGTTCCTAAGAGACGACTTTTTTTTGATTTCCCATATTTGGTGAAAAGATCAATCCTACTAAATGTTGCTTTGATGAGTTCTTTGAAAGTTGGACCTTAGGTTACAATTATGTTGGTCAATTTTTGTTTAGTCAAAGTACAACATCAAGCGAGATAAGGCGACTTGGAGCCTAATATTCTGCTGTCTGATTGCGGTTTTACTTATCAGGGCTTGCATTGTATGTTTTACCTGATAGTGTCATAGTGAGAACCATAGAATACCATTTTGTCGGTGTATGTGTATTTTCTTATCAGCAAATTCACATTGTTGTGAAGGGAGCTAACCATATTATGTTTGCAAGCTAGTTCTGACTCGTTAAAAATATTTCTGAGTTTTACAGAAAAGTCATTTTTTTAAAACCGAATATTGCTGTATCATCATGTCGTTTGACCCTTATTCCTTTACACAATGGGCCTAATTTTTCATGCATTTTATTAAACATTTGTGATTTAATGGGTTGGGTGGGATGTGCAGATGGAGTAGCAATCCCAAGGATTCCCAATATGACCAGCTTTCAAGCTATTCCCTCTGCCCCAAATACGGCTATGCACTTCTGTTTCGCCTCCTCCGACAGAAAATCTCCTCATTCAGAAGGGCAATTCTACCCTCTGGTAACATTGATGCACCAGTCAGACATGGCTAAACAACAATAATTCCAAAGAACATTCCTTAAGACCTGTTGCTACCTTCTTTCTCTGTCCACTTGTGACCATAATATGCAGAGCACATGGTAGCTGTTTAAATTCACTGGCTTTGGAGCACTTTGGGACAGCATGAGGTACAGCTGACTTGCATAAATGCAATAAAAACAGGAAGTGCTGGAAAAACTCAGCAGGTCTGACAGCATCTGTGGAGAGAGAAACAGAGTTAATGTTTCGAGTCCAATATGACTCTTCTTCAGAACGGGACTCGAAACATTAACTCTGTTTCTCCCTCCGCAGGGACCGCTAGACCTGCTGAATTTTCTAGCATTTTCTGTTTTTATTTCAGATTTCCAGCATCAGCAGTATTTTCCTTTTCTTGTTGCATAAATGCAAGGTTCTCCTTTGTCTCTATTATTAGCTGATCTTGCTGAATTCAGTGAAGTCAGCTTCCCACTCCCTTGTACTATTATTTCAGGACGTACAGCAATTTCAGACCAGTCATTCCTGGGATCATGCAATTAGTCTCAATTCTGGCAGATTTTGGGTGTTCATTAAGAATCTGTGACAGTCACCAGGCTAACGCTTGATTTCTGGATTATTGGTTCATAGTTTCCTGTGAGCTGTGCCCCAAGGATAATCTTTAAGTGATAATGACACTCTGATGAAAAGTCATAAGGCGGAATATAATGTAGGAAATGGCGGTCTCGCTTACCATCTGGAGAGCCAACAAGAGCCCCGTGACGCCTCTTTTCAACGAGGTCCATCGCATTAAGAGCCAGTCAAGCACTTAACTGGGCATTGGCAGGCCTTCCTGGGATCAAGGACCCTGGGGGCGGAAGGCCTGGCTGCTGAGAACTGCTGGCCAATCAGGGGCTGGTAGCTCTTCATTGCTCAGCAGAGCCACCAGGGAGGCGGTGGCAGCAGATTCAATCCCTATGTGATTCAGTTGCCATGGAGATGGGCTGTCAGAGGGGAAGAGTCCATAGGAAGCCACTGTAGGATAAGCTTACAGGGTGTTTTCTTAAAATGTAACTGAACCTCACAGAAAAGATCAGTCTACAAAGGAAACAAGAGAAAGCAAAAAGCAGAGAGATAGAGACAGCAAGTCTTTATGGTTTACCATACAAGAATCTCACTCAGATTGAAGAGACCAAGGTCGTGAGGGTTCAGACGATGCTGGAAGATTCATCTGGTTTTGATTAGAGGGAGGAATCTCCAGGGAAACCCACACAGTGAAAGTCAGTTTGAGGATTAAAAATTATCTGGCTGAAAAAGGAGCTAAGAATCACTTTGGGATGTTTAGATTAAGAATTGGTTAGCAGACAGGAAATGGAGTAGGAATAAATGGGTCTTTTGCAGAGTGGCAGGCGGTGACTAGTGGGGGTACCACAATATATATCAATGATTTGGTTGAGGGAACCAAATGTAATATTTCCAAGTTTGCTGACAACACAAAACTTGGTGGGAACGTGAGCGATGAGGAGGGTGTTAAGAGGATTGAAGATGATTTAGGCAAGTTGAGTGGGCAAATACATGGCAGATGCAATATAATATGAATAAGTGTGAAGTTATCCACTTCGGGAGGAAAAAACAGAATGGCAGTATTATTTAAATGGCGATAGATTGGGAAATGTTGATGTACAAAGGAACCTGGGTGCCCTTGTACACCAATCACTGAAAGCAAGCATGCAGGTGCAGCAAGCAGTTAAGAAGGCAAATGATATGCTGGCCTTCATTGCGAGAGGACTTGAGCACAGGAGCAAGGAATGTCTTACTGCAGCTGTACATGGTCTTGGTGAGGCCACACCTGGAGTATTGCATACAGTTTAGGTCTCCTTACTTAAGAAGGGATATACTTGCCATAGAGGGAGTACAGCGAAGGTTTACTAGATTGATTTCTGGGATGGCAGGATTGTCATATGAGGAGGGATTGGGTCAACTTGGCCGGGATGGGCAATACTGCAGTGATGAAAGGGCTATTAGCGCAGGCTTTGATGTGGTAAAAAAGCACAGCAAGTTGCCAGATACAGCAATAGATAATTGACCAAATGCTTTTTGGTGGTGTTGGTTAAAGAATGAATGTTGGGCTGGGCACAGGAATAATTCCCCTGCTCTTCTTCAATAAGTCTATGTCCATCAAAACACAAATATCTTAAGAGAAGTGGAGAGGGAAAATAGAAAACAAGATTGCTTTCATTTTGTCTCAATTATAAATAATTCAGCTCACAGATTTGTTCTAGTGGATCAAGGATTAATGACCAGTTGACCACATTTCTGTGTATTTAAAATGCACTGTTTTGGAGTACATAGGAAAGCTCTTTTATTGGGAGCTGCTGTAAAGAAGAAGCCTTTTAACAAATAATAATGGTAACTTTTCCTTTAATGCCACTAACCCATTTATAAACTCTAAGATTGATCTTGGTCACCTACAACCGATGCCTCCCCTCGACTCATTCCTGGGATGAAGGGCTTATCTTATGAAGAAAGGTTGAACAGACTAGGCCTATACCCATTGGAGTTTAGAAGAATGAGAGGTAATCTTATTGAAACATAAAATCTTGAGAGGACTGGATAGGGTGGATACTGGGAGGATGTTTACTCTTTTGGGGAAACAAGAACTCGGGAACCGTAATGACTTGATTTATCGGACGGGTTTCAACAAGAAACGGATAAACTTTACTACAGAGTTTTTCAGATACTACATGCTTGGGCCAGGTCCTCGACAAGAAGCCCCACCGCCCTGGATTACTCACACTTAGGGCTCATTGGTCGGAGCCTCCAAGAACAATTACATGTCCCCTAATGGTATAGCTTCTCTGACTGTCTTTCAGTTACTACATTTCCTCCCACTTTAGATTTTTTACAATTTCTATTTACAGAGAACATTTGAATACCCAACATATACATACATACAACTCAGATGATCAAAGATTAAGTCTCTGAGGTGCTCTCCTCATTCGGTTAGAGCACACAAGATTAATATGATCATGAACTGCAGCACCAGATACATCATTAGAAAGTGGCAGTTCAGGGTTTGGCAACTCAGACATCGAACATGTTTATTCTAGGTTGATTTATCACCTCAGAGATTAATGGTTCGACATTAATCACAGGCGGTATAGCTGGTTGTTGGAATGTCTCTCTATTCCGAAGATGGTCCACATGTTTTTGCACAATTCGGTCTTCCACTTCCACCTGGATGGACAAGGGAACAGTTTCTGAGACAATTGTTCCAGGAACCCAACAAGGTCCACTTCCAAAACTCTGCACGAAAACTGTGTCTGCTACAGTGAATCTACGAGCTTCGCCATGAATATCGTGATTCAATTTTTTATTACTCTGATTCTTCTCTATCTTCTTCTCTAAGTTTGGAAACAACAGCCTTGTGGGTAGGCAGCATTTCATCAACAATCCAGATGTTGTTGAACCCGTAGTTGAATGAACGAGGTGACGTACAATAACTGAGAAGAAAGTGGGAAAGCCAAGTTTCTCGAGTGCTTTGGATAACCTCTTCGTTCCAGATTTGAAAGTTTACACAGCTCTCTTAGCTAAACCATTTGAAGGGGGATCATATGGTGCTGTTTTAATATGTTTGATTCCATTTAAACTCAGGGATCTCTGAAACTCTGTATTGGTAAAGACTGTACCATTAACAGAAACTATGACTTCCGGTAGGCCATGTATACTAAAACTATGTCGCAGCTTTTCAATAGTTGCGCTCGATATTGCTGATCTGACTTCATACACATCCATCCATTTAAAATGCGAATCTATGATCAATGAAAACATGGTACCTAAGAATGGTCCTACATAATCAATATGTAGTCTAATCCAAGATCGATCAGGCCACTCCCACGGACGCAGTGGAGCTGAAACAGGTAACTTCTGTTGTTGCTGACAATGTAGACAATGCTTGACCATGCTTTCAATGTCACTGTCAATGCCTGGCCACCAGACATAGCTTTGCGCAAGCATTTTCATCTTCGATATGCCTGGATGCACACTGTGAAGCTCTGCCAAGAGTGATTCTCCTCCTTGCGAAGAGATGACAACTCTTGATCCCCACAACAAGATTCCATCTGTTTTACAAGCATGGAATGGTCTCATCTTTTCAGACACTGGTGAATTTTACCACCCTTGCAATACAAGGTCTCTGACTTTTGGATCTCTGTTCATCCAATTCCTAATATGCTTCACACACACACAGGTGAAGAGTCCAAGAAATTCAGGACAAGCACAACTTCTTGTGGCACAGGAGCATGCACAATGCTATCTGGTAATGGGAGATGACTGAGTGCATCCACATTTGCAATATGCAAGCCAGGACAGTGCATAAAGGTGTACTTATATGCAGATAACATCAAAATCCAACGTTGAAATCTTGCTGATACTATTAGCAGAACGGCCTTAGCCTCACTGAAAACACCTATTAATGGTTTATGGTCCGACGCAATGGTGAAATGTCATCCATGTGGGTACTGTTGGAATTTCTTCACTGAATATTACCGATAAACCTTCCTTTTCTAGTTGGGAAATAACCCTTCTCGACTGGGGAGAGGGTTCTTGAGACATAGCCAATTAGACTTTCTGGTCCCATTTCTGTCTTTTCTTTTTCTGTTTGCCGCAGAGTTTTGTCTCGTCCTTCATTTCGATTTCACAGTCGGCAAATTTCGCTCTGGTGAAATCTTAACTTGGTTCAGTTCGGTGATTGAGCTACCCATGTCTTTGTTACCCATTCGCATCTCGGAAAGTTTTACGCCTTCTCCTTCTAATACCTCTTTTGTTTCATTCAGCTGATTCTTCAGCCTCTTTCTTGTATCTCTTTTTTCCCTCCTGGAATATTGGACATTGAGTATTCTCTGCCAACTGTTTCTTCAGAGTGACACTAAATTCATTTTGAGTCTCTTTATGATTTTCTAGAGGAACCAACTCTGACCTGAGGGAACCTTGCAGCTTATGAAGGTCCTTCAATTCTCCTAGCTCATTCCGAAATACACAATCATGATTCCTTAGCAGTTCAGGAACTCCTCCTGTTCTCAAGTGAAATATTTCAGACCAGTTAAGCTTGATTTTTTTTTGTAAGCAGTCTCAGTCCAGAAGACTAGGTCCTTCACCTGTCACTATGATGATTGGAAGCTGGGCTGTCTGTTGCCTATCAGACACAGGTACAGTGGTGAAGCCCTTTACCTGTACAGATTCTCCAGTGTTTGTCTTCAATTGAGCAGTTGGCCGCTCCAGATTCAGTGGTTGGGTACCTTCATCTAGGTATTTAAATGTGCGCACTCTCATCACTGTGGTTGAGGCTCCCTTATCTACCCCCATTATTAGTGGCTTCCCATTAACTTGGATTGTGACAATAACAGGTTCAGTTTTCACCACTGTGGCGTTGTACGGGGAATAGATGTCAGTATCGACAGCTTCAGGTTCTATTGTATTGTTCAATTCAATCATATTGGTTTACTGCCTTATGCTTTATTACATGACCTTTCTTATGGCAGTAATCGTATTCTGCGTCCTTGAAAATGCAAGTGTCTGGTACGTGGTCAGCCCCACATCTATAACAGATTAATCTTGGAGGCGTTGCTGAAGTGTTTCTACTCGGCCTTTTCATTTTTCTAACGGCAGACACTGTCTCTCGCTTCACTGCTATGTCGCTGGTTTTTGCGCCACGCCCAGCGGTAGATTCCCACCCCACATGAAGAACAGTGCCATGTTGTATGCGTTGTAAAGCCTGTGAGTCTCTCTCTAGTGCTATTTCCAGGGCGCTTCAAATCGATGTTGACTTCTGCGAGTAAACGCCACTGAATAGCATCGTTGTGTACTCCACAAACTAATTGTTCTGCAGCATATCATTTAGTGTGTCCCCGAAGTCACTGTCAACTGCTTCAACTTCACTATATAGGTTGTGATGGACTCTCCCAAGGCCCTAAATCTGGAATTAAACTTAAACCTCCCCATCATTGGGGATGGCTTCGGCTGGAAATGCGTTTTCCCAAGGTCCACTAATTCATTAAAGGACTTAGAATTGGGCACGTTTGGGGCCATCAGGCTGCGGATGAGATTGCATGTCTTACTACCACATACACTCACAAGGATTGCTTTCTGTTTTTCCTCCGTGGTAATTTTGTTTGCTACAAAATAAAAACCAAGTCACTCTACATACTGGCACCAGTCTTCCATAGTTGCATCTAAAGGTTAAATTCTGCTGAGAAATGGCACAACTGGTGAGTATTCTTTTCTTTTTGCTTATGATTTGATGTACTCACGTTAACAAGGTGAGGTGCAGCATTGGAGCTGTTTTACCCTCATCGCCAAATGTAATGACTTGACACACTGGACAGGTTTCAACAAGAAACAGATAAAATTTATTACAGGGAGCTTTTCTGATGCTACATGCTTGAACCTGATCCTCAACAAGAAAGCTACCCCCCCCCCGCCCTGGATTATCCACGTTTAGGGCTCTTTGGTGGGAACCTCCAAGAACAATCACATGATCCCTGACAGACAGTAGGAGAGGCTATACCTTCAGTTACTACAGGAACATATTCTTAAACTATGAGGTCGCCCTTTTAAAACAGAGATGAGGAGAAAGTTTTTCTCTCAGAAGCTCATTAGAGTGTGGAATTCTCTTCTCAAGAAATAAGGGAGGTTGGGTCTCTAAATTTATTCAAGGCTTAGTAAGATTGATTTTTGTTAGACAAGGGAGTCAAGGATTATAGGGTATGGACAGGAAAGTGGAGCTGGGGCCACAACCAGATCAGCCATGATCTTATTGAATTGATGAACAGGCTCAAAAGGCCAAAAGGCCTACTCATGCTTCTAAGCCCTATGTTCCTATGTTCCCACAAACCCCTTCCCATCTAAAACGTCATGGCATAGAATTTAACTAAACATCTGTGTTCCAGCCGCAATAAGTATCTGGGAATATCATGATAAAGTCCCATCAGTTTGTGATGTCACTTTGGACATATGTTTGTGCAATAGACAAAAGTTAAGAGAAATTATTTATAATGGAACAGAAGTAGAAGTTAAAGTCTATAGATAGCATTTCTGAACATTAGGCATGAAAAGCAAATGATAAAGTCCAAACACATTTACTCCTTGCAAGAGCCTCAGCAATGTTAAGAAACTATAACAGGATCCTTCAGTTCTTGGTTGAACTTCAAAATGAATAAATTTAAACCACAAGAACAATTTTCTTTCTTTTCTTTTTTTTTAATTCACACGATTGGAAGTAGTCTAATTGAAGAGTCCAAATAGAGTAGAGGAGCAAAGGTATCTAGCAATACAGATTAACAAATCATTTCAAGTAGCAATGCAAGGTAACAAGGTCATGGAAGATGCATAGAAAGCACTGGATTTATTTCTAGAAAAATAGAATTGTAAAACAGAGAAGTTATGGTAAACTTATAGAACCTCGGTTAGACCACACAGTACTGAGCATAGTTCTGGTCTATTGCAAAGCGGATACAGAGGTATGGGCAAGGTGCAATAAAAAGATTTACAAGAATGATACCAAAGCTGAGAGGACGGAATAGCTCTGGAGAGAGTGCAGAGGAGGTTTTACAAGAATGTTGCCAGGGTTAGAAAAGTGTAGCTACGAGGAGAGATTGGATAGGTTGAGGTTATTTTCCTTAGAACAAAGAAGGCTGAGAGGTGACTTGACTGAGGTGTACAAAATTATGAGGGGAATAGACAGAGTGGACAGGATAAAATTGTTTCCCTTGGTGGAGAATTCTAGAACCAGGGGACATAGATTCAAGATAAGTGGCAGAAAGTGTAGGGGGGACATGAGGAAGAACTTTTTTATGCAGAGGGTAGTGGGTGTCTGGCATTCGCTGCCCAAGTTGGTGGTAGAGGCAGAAACTTTAAACTCTTTTAAAAAGTACCTGAATCTGCACCTTAAGTGCTGTAAACTGCAGGGCTATGGGCCGGGTGCAGGAAGGTAGGATTAGAAAGGGCATCTGGGTGTCCTCGAGCTGGCATGGACAAGATGGGCTGAATGGCCTCCTTCTGTGCTGTAACTTTTCTATGGTTCTATGGTTATAATAATCAAAAATGACTGAACAGGGGTGACTGAATAGTGGACTTCAAAATTGTGAAGGGGTTTGATAGGATAAATGTAAAGAAAAAAAAAACCAGGAGACAGTCACTAATAATTCTAATAACAAAATAGGGTGGGATGATGCATGTGTGGAGCATAAACACCAGCATAGGTCAGCTGGGCCAAATGACTTGTCTCTACATTGTAAATTCTATATAATAAAAGTTGGTAATTTACTTAAATTCCATTTCCCTTGTTTTTCCCAACCTCTTTCCTTTTCATCACGCTTATGATGCACTGGTTGCTGCTAATATTAACTCTGCCTTTTGACAGAGTGCTGCAAGGTACTCCATGTATAATATTGCCTCCAGCTACACTGGCTAGCATATAGCACGCTCCTGGGTGGAGTGGCTCCTTAGTCAGTCAGTGGAACTCCGCAACGCTGAGTCCCTTTGCTGAGTCGCATGGGCACTTCCGAGGCATCAGGCAAGCTCCAGAAACCACAAATGAAGTCAGAAATAGTAATTTTTCAAACAAATGCACAATATGTTGTTCGCTTGCTAATACCAGAGCTTATAAAATCTCTCAGATCACACAGCATCAGCTTCCAAGTTACAATAGGATCTCTGGGCCATGTAATGATTCTGTGTTAAAAAGGGCAGTGAAACTATGACACTGGCCAGTAGGCGGTGAGTGATAGTGATTCAGGATAAGTCTCCCTCTGATTTTACCCTGCCTCTTGGGAAATGTAACTCCTGCCCCCACCTCCCCCAAACATACATAAAAGCCAGCTCTGGTTACAGTGGAGATAAGGAGCATATCCTTCAGTGAACTACAGGAGTAGAATGGGTTCATATTCTCTGGAGTTTCAAAGAACGAGAGGTGATCTCATTGAAACGTCTAAAATTCATAAAGGGCTTGACAGGGTAGATGCTGACTGGCTGTTTCTCCTGGTTGGAGACTCTAGAATAGGAGGGCATAGTCTCAGGGTAAGGGGTCAGCCATTTAGAACTGACATGAGGAGATATTTCTTCACTGACAGCTTTGTGAGTCTTTGGAATTCTCTACCACAGAGAGCTGTGGATGCTCAATCATTGAGCATCATCAAGGCTGGGATTGATCAACTTTTGAGTACTAAGGGAATCAAGGAATATAGGAATAGGACAGGACAGTTGAGCTATGACCTTATTGAATGGCGGAGCGGGCTCGATAGGCCATATGGTCTATACCTGCTCCTGTTTCTTATGTTGTTATATGTCAGCTTACATTGCATAATGTTTCGTGGTACACAAATCTGTTGAATTAGATGCACTGACCTTAACTGCCTAGATAAATGCTAAAACTACAAGACATGTAGCATTCCAGAATGTTGATTTGTGCAAAGCATAACTTAACTCCAAATTAACTTTTTTTCCTCTTAGGCAAACTGGACTTAACTTCTCAAACCTCAACAGTACAAGCACAAGTATGTCGAATGGAATAATAACAGGAAACGCAGGAAAAATTCAGCAGGTCTGGCAGCATCTGTGGAGAGAGGAACAGAGTTAACATTTCAAGTCCGTATGAGTCTTCAGGGTCATACAGGCTCAAAACATTAACTGAATCAGAAAGCCATGGGTTCAAGGTCCCACCGTAGAGATTTGAGCACAAATCTATGCTGACTTTCCAGTACAGTACTGAGGGAGTGCTACACTGCCTGAAGTTTGATCTTCCAGATAAGACTTCCAACCACGGCCCAATCTGCCCTCTCAGGTGAACATGAAAGATACCAACACATTATTTTGAAGGTAAGCAGGACCTTGTCCCTGGTATCCTGGCCAATATCTATCCCTTAATAAATAAACAAAGGCATTATCTGATCATTATCACATTGCTGTAGGACTTGCTGTTTGCAAATTGATTGCCATATTTCTACATCAGAATAGTGATACACCTCAAAAGTACTTCATTGACTGCAAAGCTTTTAATTTGTGAAAGACCCAATATAAATCCAAATATTGACTTCTCTTTTCTATGAATGCCAGTTGGGTTTTACAATGGATGATCTGTTCCACCAGATTACTTCCCAGGCAGTGAAAATCAAACTACTCCTGCAAAGTCTCCACCCACTATACCAATCAGCCTAGATAGATCTGTAAGGCATCAAGCATTCCCAATAATGTTGAAAATTTGCAAGTAATAAATGGCATAAATGTTTGTTCTCAGTATGTGAACCACGCAGGCACAACTGCATTTTATTGTCTGTCTCTAGTTACCTTGAGAAGGTCCTGGTGGTCCTTCTTGTTGTACTAATTATGTTCTTATGTTTCTCTAACAATGGCGTTAGGAAGAAATTCCAGGATATGAAAGAACAGGAAAAATCGATGGCCAAATAAAGGAAATGTTGACTGAGGAATAACGGTCACATAGCAAGGATGGTTAATGGCACCAATGGAATTATATCCCACCCATGTCTTCAAAAGAAAGGGGAAAATTTTGAGCCATATATTTTAAGACACTATCTTTGTGACTCTATTTTATGTATTTTTCTCAGGTTCATTGGATACTAAGGTAATCATGAGGTCAAGAATAAAACAGAATATGATATGAGCTGCAAATCTCCAGAATTTGCTGACTAATTTACACAACTCTGCCATTTGCCTCACATACGACATCTCACCTTTAGCCTTCCTGTTACTTTTAAGAACTTGTTGCCCATTAAATTCATTGCAGAAAATTAGGGCTCATAATTAACTGCATGAGTACCATGTTAGCAATGCAATACTCATCGATCTTTCTGGTCTTGAAAGGGAACAATTCCTGCGTGCTGTCAATTATTCTTAAGGGATTTAAAAAGATTGAAATTTTAAATTATTTTTCTTACTTTTCCTGTCTCTTTTTTCTCTCTCTTCAACCAATCTTTCTTCCCCTCTTTCTATTTCTCTTTCTGTACCTGATTTGACTCCAATTCACCCTCCCTCTCTGCCATTCCTCTGTATCTTTCTCAATTCTTAAATCTTATTAAGGAGATGTCCTGTTGCCCTTGACAGACCGTTATCAGTTTAGACTTCCAGTAAATCATGACAAATTATTTTCAAATTGAATGATACAGGGATAAGTCTAACTAACAATGCATACCGCAAAGTACCCCACTGCACAAGATTTGTTCGAATGTCTGTTCCAAATCACCTGTGTTTCAAATAAGTTGAGACATCTTCTGAGAGTGAATTTGGACATATATTGTGAAAGAAGTCAATAGATGATGCATCACAGTCAATAATTCATCAATTCACAAAGCTCACAGTTAAACAGCTGTAGCAGATTTGATCAGCGCCACTGATAGATTTCCACATACTCAGTCCCAAGGCAGACCAAATACTAATCCAAACAAGTGAAACAAAGTATGCCATTAGGAAATTGTACACATAGTTCATGAGCTGTACTACTTGTGGTCTCATTTTCCCCCACACCATTTGTCCCTTGGCAGGCTTGCTGCTCCATCTGCTTCCATTTATGATCTGCCTGGCTATGGGTTCTTGTCAGAGCTAAGATGCAATATTATTCACCTTTTTCTCATGCTTGCCAGCAGGGGAATGCTTTCAGAAGCAGGGCTATCCCAGCATCTGCCAAGCAAGTGAAAGGTATGCATTAAAACTACAACGTGGTGCAGTATGTTGGGAGTAATAATGACAGTGATCATGAAAAAAGACAGTGCTTATAACTGTGAGCGCGCACACACACACACACACACACACACATACACAGTCTCTCTCTTGATGAATAATACTTCTCCATCACTTCCTGGAAGAGAAATGCCATAAACAATTGCTAAAATATCATAAACTTCTAAGTGCTTCAATGCTTTCAAATCCAAGTGTGTTTCCCATTCCACTCTGAATTGACCCCCACTGAAACAAATGGAATCACAAATATATGTAAACTCCTCCTCCACATTCCTAAAATTACTGGAGCAATTGCAGTGGGACAGATAGACAAAATAGCACTATAACTCTGGTGTTTAATTTATATATATTTTTTGAGTTACAGATACATAGTGGCAGATTGTGGGTGGTGGGGGGATGGGGTAGTACTTTGACCAAAAGACACTCCCCTATTCCATTCTATACAAGTGCCCAGTGCTGTTGCAGCTGGCAGCTTTTATTTTGAGATGACCAGTTAACTTCTCCACCTGTAAATTTGCTAATAAGCATTTTCTTTCCAATTTAGGTAAATGATTTATATATTTAAATAAACCATAAAACCCTGACAGATATCCTACAGTCATTGGAAAATTGGAAGAAATTAATTGATGAAAGATTCATTGTGTATCACATCCCAGCAATGAACTAGGACGTTCATAAACAAATTCACCGTTAACCCCGAGATCACCACAGACAGAGATTTCTGTGCCTCCTTTTAGACAGACATATCACAACCCACTGTGGGTCAATAGATGGGTTTCCAGTTCTTCTTGCCAGCTTTATTGACACAATAGCCAACAGGAAGTGACACAATGAAGAAGTGGAAACATCTGTTTCGTAAGCCCACTGCATGTTATTTTGCAATTATGTTATTCTACACAAGGTAATTTCTATTATATAGCATAGAAAAGCTTTTATACAAAGAGCATACCACATACATCCTCAGCTCCCAGCTTCTGACCAGGTCTTTCAGTACACAGAAAAAGATTAAAAGCTACAATGTTTTACTATCAAAAACTAAACACAGCTTAACAAGGTATTGAAGCATTACATTTATGGTTCCATTTTGCTTAAAAACATAAATACTATTTCAATTGGAGTGCTTGCATTATCCAGTAGAAGTCTGACCAAGGTTTGTGGTTGGAAGAATTTTCATTGTGTACAGCAGAACTTTAAATGGTAGTTTTCTTGTTGTATCTGGAACACCAGTATACAGTGTTCAAGAAGTATTGTAACAACTGGAAAGAAATTGTATTTTCGCAACTATCCTCCATGTTTTGAATTAGCTGTTGCCTTTTCATATCTGACTTTCAAGCCAAAAATCCTTCAGCCAGTGGCCTATTAAAAAGTTACCCGATCTGCATTTAGTTATTAGTTAGTTATTTTAGTGAAAGCAATTTGGCTCAAAATTTGGCTGAAATGATGGAAGAACAAGACTAAAGAATGTTTATTTCCCTGCTTTCCAAGTAAAAGCAATCAGAGTTGGTCAATAATGTGACCCTCCCAAGAGCAACAGAAACACACATGCAACATACATTGTCAAAGCTGAGTGCCAAAGTTGTTAGGATGCAGATTTTTGATCAGTTATATTGCATCTACTGATTTGACACAAATGCCTTTTTTAGAACAGTGCAACGGGCAACATCAAGTTATGTCATCCATACGCTATTAAGGGAAAGCAGATCTCTTTCAAAAGCATTTAAATGCATGACACAGCCCAGCGACCTCCAACTATCCTTGAAATTTCTAATGGAAAATAGGCCTGATGATGTTAAAGCTAAACTAGTTATCTTGTTGCCCTCTTTTTTTCAAGGCACTGATGATTACCAGATCACAGTTCCTTGGGCACCTCTCTACCTTGCCCATGGCTATTAATCATCATTAAGCAGCCACATGACTATTCAGCCACACAGGTTTAAACTTTGTTCTCACATCTCACAGAACATCCATGCATGCACATATCCAGCAGGAATTGATAGGTGCCAATTGGTGATGCCAACTACAATGCCCCAAAACTAACCAAGATGAGATTAGCTCAGCACAAACCAGCATTAAACCCAAGACCTCCCTGGCCACTACTCATCAGGGAAGACCACATAGCTCTTTTCAAACAATAGAGCAATAGGCTGGTTCAGTTTTAAAATATCAAAATGCTGCCCTTAGAAAAAAAATGACAACACTTCCTTATTTTGCATGTCTGTAGTATGGAAAACATAGCCAGGATACAAGATGTGCAGTGAAACCCATGTGAACACAAGAGGCTCAGTTGAGGCATGGCATATGTCACAATGTTTGATTGTCACAAAACCAGAAAAAGCTGGAAGCACTCAGCAAGTCAGTAACAGCAGCTGTGGAGAGAAATAGCCAGTTGGGCCAACAAAGGGTTATGCCTGAAACATGAATTGCTCACATCTTTCCACAAGAACTGTGCCTGACTTGCTGAGTGTTTCCAGCATTTTCTGGTTTGGTTTCAGATCTCCAGCATTGTTCTGTATGAATGATTGCAGTCTCCAACAGCAAACCTTAACACGTCTGATCATTTCTGGTGTGTGGTGTGATATGCTCCTTCATGTACTGGGAAGCCTATAAATCATGCGTGTTTTGTTTTGGATTGCTCTGGCGAGGGAGGACTGCTAATTAGCCTGCCACCAGTAAGATTAAAATTAACTCAGTCCTTGCATGATCCCAGCGTTGCTGCATTATCCCTGAGACCACTTACCAGTCCTTTGCAGGTACTGATGGCTGCAATGCCACTCCCCAGGTCTTGATGCTCTACTCTGCCTATGAAGTGACACGTGTTCTCTGCAGGGGTCTGAATGATGGCACCAGTTACATTTGCGTACCTTTTCTCCAGGACGTAGCCTGGAGAAAGGAATGGGCGATTGGCTGTCAAGTTGAAAAGCAGCTTTTGCCCCCGGTGAACAATTTGGTAATACACGTGGTCCTCTCTCTTTCCAAGGTCCCTCCTTCCAATGTGGTTGACATAATGAATAACGTCCGGAGAGAGAAAAATTCCTCTTTCGTCCACTTTGACGGGATGAACTATTTCATAACTTTGCAAACTCCTAATAAACTTCTCTGAAAGGAAAAAAAAAACACAAGACATAACCATACAGGTCTTCGCAAGGACGCCGCTGACGTTACTCAAGATTTGTTTCAGTTGGCCGGAGTGTGCCACAAACAACATTGAATTAAATCCAATCACTTAATGCAAAATAGCAGGAGTGGGACTTGGAGCGGTGCAGATTAACAAGTCTGTTTAGGAAAATTCACAAACCTTGCTTTTCATTTGCAAAATGCAAACTGCCCAGCTGACCACCACCGTGGCTGGTTGCCAGAAAGCTAAAGACTTTGAGAAGAAAAGGGACGGCCGTGATAAAACGCAATCCCACACGGAGCATGGTTCAATTAAAAATTGCATCGATGGAAAGGAGGTCCTGCAAGCAGACTGTGAGGGTGCTGGATTGATGCACGGGCCCCGTCCATGGGTCAACAGCAAAAACAATAAGTACAGATAGAAGAGTGATCGGACAGAAAGGGAAAGCAGGCGATGGCGAGAGGAGGAGTGATCGAAAACCTCAGCGTAATATTTCTTAAGGAAAGAGGGAGGGTTCGATAACTGCCCATGGCGATTTCCAACTTTAAAAAAAAATCCTGCTTGCATGGAAGTGTGTGCAATTCTATACAGAGGTGTGCATGTTGTCGCACGCAGTAACGACCTAAATACGTGGTAGTACAGAATACACCAGACCCTCCCCTCCCGGCTGACAGGATTTAATTGGAATCCTGGTTTTAAATGTTTTCTTGTTGATGTGTGCATCTTAATTCAATTCAGTCAAAAGTAAACAGCCTGGGCAATGAATGGGGGTATTACTTCACAACACAGTGCTTCCTCGCGGTGGAATTGGAGAAGCAAGAGGAAAAAACGTGGGAATATTTGAAGGAATTGGCACTGCCCAACAGCTTTAATTAACAGCTTTTGCTAAATCTTTAGACATCTATCATCATACGGCCTGCCCCTAATACATTAGCGATTGATTCTTTAAATGAAATTGTTTTTGTTCCTCCCTCTCTTTCCACAAACTAAAAGTCGATTCCAACCTCCTCCCATCAAACGTGTTTGATGCTGGCTTATCGCTGGCAGCGCAAGTTCCAGTTCACACAGCTCCAGGCCGTTTGCCTTGTGTGCAGACGTAGACCAGCGCTTCCCTATGGATTCAATTAAGCGGGAGCCTGACCTCCAAACGCACCTTAGACAGGAGAGAAATACTGTTTATATTACAAAATCGATTTTAGGCAAATGGTCACATCAGCTTTTTTTTCCCCCTCCGGGGAAGCGTGTTTATACTTGAGGGTCTGGCAACGCGTGTAATTGTTGTGTACTGCTGGAGAGAAAATGACCGTGATATAACCCAAACCACGACTGATATACTAAATCAATATCAGTTATAAAGAATGCATTGCCGTTTCAACTCAGCTCCTTTTCCACAACATCCTCCCCTGTTTCGTATTATAAATTGAACTGTAACTTACAAGGTGTTCAAAACTTTTTTAACATTAAACTTATGATTATGTAACGCTTTTGAAGAGGCCGGCACGATGGGTCGAATGGCTGTATCTTCTATGCTATAAAGTTTCAACGCGATCACTCGCTCCACTAAAACATCATTTTACCAGATATCGGGACACCAGATATTGGTATAACCATTTTAACCCTATGATCGCCGTAACGCGCGCGTATTAAGCTGGAGAACTTATATCATCCCTAAGACTGCTGGAACATCGAGTTAAATACACACACACACTTGTCCTTCTCCATATATTGATGTCTTTGTTGCGTTTTTATTTTCGCACAGAAAACAGATGCAGCTCTTCGAAAGGGTTAATAATCAGCTTTGCTTTTTTTAAAAAAAAACTATCCACAAATGTCAACGCCCCACAATAAAATCTGAAGCGGTATTAAGATGTTCTTTGCGCCTCAACGTGTTAAATCCCATTTAAAAAGCGTTTAACGTAAAAATCAGGCGGCGCCGCATTTATTATTATATCTTCAATAACTGTCGAAATAAGGGAGCATCTTTCGGACTGCTTTGGATCGACGATAAATCTTACGGCGAAACTTTACGGTTCGGCTCTACGCACGATATTAATTCAAACAACTAATTCTAACAATCTGCACCTAGATAGAACAAGATCACAATGTAATAGTAGCCTTTAAGATAATTGAACAACGGTGCATCAGGGGAAGTTGCATCAATAAAAAGAAACCCTGTTTAAAAGCCATTTAACACAAAATAACCAAATCTTAGTGGTATATATTTTTTGGCCAGTGAATTGGTGAGAGAGAATGGTATAATCTGACTGAAGATATCTCCCTGCAAGAGTTGTTACCACGAGTAGAAATGGATCATTAGAGTCACCTAGCGGCAAATGTGAGGAAGGCATTTAATTCGTGATAGAAATTGCGGTCAGGGCGCCTGGCAAGGCAGCACCTGCCGAACGTAAAACCGGGATCAGGAGGTTAACAACCGTTGCGGAGAATCTTCCACCCCTCTGTAATATAAAGTTCCTAAATGAGAACAGGGGAGATGGAGGAGTTTGCTAGTTGTGGTGTGATTTGTCTGCTTCCTTCCCAGTCTATATACTTGAGACAGCTGTGCTGAATGTTCTCTAAACATCTTGCTATATTATAGTGCCTCTTCCAAACTATTTTCCAATAAGATCCCATTTTAGCACTTGAAAATTAATGCGATCCCAGACGCCAACAAAAACAATACAGCAATAAAGCAGTACAGTAACATTTAGTATAGAATTATTAACGTTTGCATATTTTGGATCGACATATAGAAGTATGAAAATATGTTTTTAAAAGTACTTTGTAAAAATGTTATTTTATGTACTCACCACTTCAACTGAGCCACTCCAACTCATGGACCTTGGCCAGGAAGTAGCAGATACGCAGGTTGAGGGTCTTGAGGTGGCTGATGCTGGAGCCCAGGTTGTTTTGCAGCACCAGGGTCATGGGGTTGGGCTCAGGCAGGTTGCTGCTCAGCAGCAGAGGCATCGCCACTGGGTTCATAGGTTTCAGCAGGGCTTTTTGAGGAAAGTGGAGTGCTTCTAACAGGCATAGAACATAATGTGCTGCTGAGGTTTCAGCCAAGCTCTATGTATTTCCTGATGACAGGAGACTCAGTAAAGTGGTTACAGGCAGGAGCCTATGGCCAGAAGAGAGAGAGCAAATGATGGACAGGGCAGGGGCAGGGCCAGACATAGGCTGAGGCAAGGTGCAATCTTGGAGGAGGGGAGCTTGTGATCCCGTTCTCTGTTTCTGTGATCCCAACTGGGGTCATGACTTACAATTTGGGAACTACTGCCCTATGTGTTCTTCGTGGAACAGACCAACAGTGACTAGAATTGACATAATTCATCTGAACATTTGGATAAATCCATAAAACAAAAATCATATCTTGATTTGTTTAGTATTTTTCCCCATCCCATCTTTCCTCTTCTGCATTTTACTTCCTATTTCATCTGTCTCAAAGTGGCTGCCCTTTAATGAAGTGTGACAGAAGGTGTTAAAGACAAAGGCCATTGTTTATGTCCCTCCTAACTCAGGGCCAAAACCACCAGTTCTCCAACTTGTCCTCTGATACATAGGATCTCTCACTTGCCCAATCAATTGATTCAACGTTCAAGTTACATTCACCAGTAGCCATATTCATTTCAGGGTCCCCGTCAGTCATCACCTGAATGGCACACTCCTGCAGAAACTCTTTAGCTAGGTTCTCGACAGTCTTCATTGCACAGATTCCCCAGAGCCTCCTTTATCACTGTCTCTTTAATAAACCCTGTTAAATGGTCTGGTCAGCTCTGACAAAACTGAAGCAGCAATAACCAATGTTCAATTCATAATTCCTGCTCTAACCCTGTCTTCAGCTTTCTGTCCTGTTTAACTGTATTACAGATGCCCAGTTCCTTGTAAATGTGCCTTCTATGTTCTCCCTGCTGCTTCAGCTCTTTTTTGTCTGCAGCTGTCCTTTGTGTCTGACCACATGGCATGGATTTATGAAAGGGAAATCATATTTGACAAACTGGGATTCTTTGAGGACATAACTAGCAGAATGGATAAGGGAGAACAAGTAGTTGTGGTGTATTTGGATTTTCAGAAAGCTTTTGATAAAGTCCCTCATAAAAGGTTAGCATGTAAAATTAAAGCACATGGGATTGGGAGTAATATATTGGCATGGATTGAGAATTGGTTAGCAGACAGGATACATAGAGTAGGAATAATATAATCAAGCAGAGTCAACATGGCTTCATAAAGAGGAAACCATGCCTGACAAATGTATTAGAATTTTTTGAGGAGGTAACAAGCAGGGTAGATTAAGGGAACCAGTGGATGTAATATATTTGGATTTCTAAAAGGCGTTCATTAAGGTACCACACATAAGGCTACTTAAAAAGATAAGAGCCCATGGTGTTGGGGGTAGCATATTAGCATGGATAGAAGATTGGCTAACTAATAGAAGGCATAGAGTTAGGATAAGGGGGGAATTTTCAGGATGGCAACCTGTAACAAGTGGAGTGACACAGGGATCAGTGCTGGGACCACAATTATTTACAATATATATTATTGACTTGGATGAGGGAAGTGAATGTACTATCGCCAAGCTTGTGGATGACACAAAAATAGATGGGAAGGCAAGTGGTGTGGATGACACAGAGTCTACAGAGGGATATAGACAGGTTAAGTGAGTGGGAAAAAAACTTGGCAAATGGAATATAATGTGGGAAAATGTGAGGTTATGCACTTTGGCAGGAAGAATAGAGGAGCTGAATATTATTTAAATAGAGAAAGACTGCAGAAAGCTGTGGCACAGAGGGGTTTGGAAGCCCTTGTGCATGAATAACAAAAAGCTAACATACGAGTTCAGCAGGTAATAGGGAAGGCAAATAGAATGTTGGCCTTTATTTCAAAGGGAGTGGAATATAAAAATAGGGAAGTCTTTCTAAAACTATACAAGGCACCAGTTAGACCACACCTAGAATACTGTGAACAATTTTGCACCCCTTACCTAAGGAAAGATATACTGGCATTGGAAGCAATCCAGAGAAGGTTCACTAGGTTGATCCCGGGTATGGAGGGATTTTCTTATGAGGAGTGGTTGAGTAGGTTAGACCTGTACTCATTGGAATTTAGAAGAATGAGAGGCGACCTTATTGAAACATATAAGTTTCTAAGGGGGCTTGACAAGGTGGATGCTGAGAGGCTGTTTCCCCTTCTGGGAGTGTCTAGGACCAGAGGGCATGATCTCAGAGTGAAGGGTTGCCCATTTAAAACAGAGATGAGGAGGAATTTCTTTTCTCAGAGGGTGATGAATCTGTGGAATTCTTTACTGCAGAGGGCTGTAGAGGCTGGGTCGTTAAATATATTCAATGTTGAGATAGACAGATTTTTAATCAGTAAGGGAATCAAGGGCTGTGGGGAGTTGAGGATTATCAGATCAACCATGATCTAACTGAATGGCGGAGCAGACTCGATGGGCCAAATGGCCTACTTCTGCTCCTACGTCTAATGGTCTTATGGGTCTTTTGCAGAGTGGCAGGCGATGACTAGTGACTAAAAGGCTGGCTACAAAATTGGGGCTCATATGTCAACTTGGATTTAAAAATTGACTTAAAGACAGAAAACAGCAAATTGTAGTAAATGGTTATGTTTCAGACTGGAGGCTGATAGTTGGTGATGTTCCACTATGGTCATACATATGAATACCTTAGATATGGAATACAGAGTAAAATTTCAAAATTTGCTAATGATACCAAATTTCGAGGAGTGGCAAACAGAGGGAATGATACTAATTGTCTGCAACATGACATAGATAGGGTGGCAGAATGGACAGATGAATGGCAGATGGAATTTAATATGGAGAAGTTTGAGATGATGCATTTTGGCAGAAGGGATTGTGTTATGACCAAGATGGGACTTCTCTGCCTCTCGTCCCACTACTCCATGGGTCACAACATATATTTAAATGATCTTTCCAGCCAGCTGTATGGCCAAATATGTGCTTTACCTATTAATCTCAGAATATCTCCTCAATGGCCAGGTTTCTTCAATAAGCAACAAAATAATTTGTTTATTGTAATACCAGTCTTGCCAAGTAGAAAGGCAAAGCTTATTAACATACAGTATGAAAATATGAGAGTATAATAATTACTCTTTCTAAAAACCTTAACTCACTCACGCACACATGCTCACCAAAAAAATAAAATAGAAGAATTCTGCCAAAAGGTTAAAAGTCAGGGGAAAAGGATAGATGGTGGAGTCCTTGAAATGGAGTCCTGGTTATATGATTGGTCTCTCAGCACTGGTCTGCGAAACAATCGATGATTCATGCACTGCTTTTCAGGTGGACGCGAAAACACTTGCAGGTATTCAATTCCAGCACGCAGAGCAGCTTCGAAGCAGCTTCTATTCACTTCCAGCAGTGGATTGCCTCTAGACTGTAAAGAACTGTGGTCTTCTTTACACAAGAAGTTGATCCATCTTTTTCTCCTCCAAAGCAAAACCAAAACCAGATTTTAAACATAGTTTTCCAGGCATGGTTTTTTCAAAGCCATAAACCACCATGTGACCTTTTTTGTACACAGTCCACCAAGGTCACGAAGTTTCCAGCTTCTTTATAACTGATTAGTTATCCTTTCTTATAAAATTCTGTCTTTTCCAGGAATAACAATCAGAGTCCTTGCATTAACCCTTTAAGGGACAGTGTCTCTTAAAAACACAAATTCTTTCAGAATGTCCTTAGTCCTTGAAGATGAACCATTAAAGCATTTAGACAATATAGACTTATTGGCACAATTCTAAAGAGTGTGCTGGGACAGAGGGACATGGGGGGTCCATTTTTGAAGATGGCAGGGTATAGTGAGAGAGTGGTTAGCAAAGCATTGGGGATGATGGGCTTCATAAATAGTGGCATTGATTACAAAAGCAGGGAAGTTATGCTGAACCTATGGCTCTGGTTAAGCCACAATAGAGTATTGAGTTCTGGTCACCATACTTTAGGAATGATGTGAGGGTCTTTGAAAAGGTGTGGCAGAATTTTGCCCTTGACGGGCAGGCGGGCCTGACCGACTCGGCGGCGGGCAGGTGGCTGATTGCCGCGGCCGAAACGGGCCGCGCCGCTATTTTCCGCGGGTGGGCCAATTAAGGCCCGCCCAGCGGGTTAGCAACTCCCATGGAGAACAGGAAAATAGTCGCGGAGGCGGGCGTGCTCAGACTGCCGGTTCCAATGGGGAACCAGCAGTCTGTATAAAGAGTGGCCAGGCAGCCTGCTTGAGGCAGTGCACCATGGCCACTTGGGGAGCGAGGGAGGGAGCTGTGTATGCAGAAGAGCATGAGCAGGAGGAGGGGGGCAGGCTGCAGGAGAGGCCAGCGGGGGGCCACTGTGCCCCTCGATTCTCGGATGCACGCCTTGCTGTCCTCCTCCAAGAGGTTTCCAGCCGTCGGCACTTGTTGTATCCGGAGGATGGGAGGAGGAGCGCCCCCCATGAATAAGGACTAGGGGGGCCAAGATTTAAGGTGTTGGGCAAGAGATGCAGGAGGGATATGAGAAAGAACTTTTTTATGTGGCAAGTAATAATGACAAGAGTGGTGGAAGCAGACACGATGAATAATTTCAAAAGGAAATTGGATGGACACTTGAAGGAGATAAACTTGAAGGGCTGCGGGTATAGATCAGGGGAATGGAGCTGACTGGATTGCTCTACAAAGAGCTGCCATATACTTGATGGGTTGATTGGCCTCCTGTGCCATACTGACTATGACATTAAGAGAAAAAGATAAGCAAAATCAGCTGCAAAATATATTTGTCCATTTGTTTCTTTTCACGTCATCATCAAGCACTCCAAACATTTCCATGTGAGATAGTAATGGAGATGCGTTGTTTTCCGATCTGATACATATTTGCTTCTTTATAACATAGCCTGTCTCATTTAAGCTGGGGAAACTAAATACAAATTGAGTAGCTGCTCTACCTGTGTGTCAGTAAGTGCGAGCCTAAGCTGCGTGTGGTTTGCCACTACAGCTTGCTGTCCCGTATCCAAACCAACTTTTTGGCAGATTGGCATTGGCATTGGCAGATAACCCACACAGATGATCAACAGAAATATTTTCTGCAATAAATCACCTTACACTATGGAATTCTGAAACTTTCTGGACACGATTCAATAATGTGGACATGGAGAAAATGTTTCCATTTATGGGGAGGTTAAAACCAGGGTTGCAGCCAGGGAAATCATAAATATAGGAAAGTCATTAATAAACCCTTAAGGTATTCAGGAGGGAGAAACTTTTTATGTGGAGTGGTTGAGGTTAATAGCGTATATGCATTTAAGGGAAAGCTAGATAAGTGAATGAAGGAGCAAGGAATTGTTCTGATGAAAGGTCATAACCTGAAAAGTTAACTCTGTTTCTCTCCCCACAGATGCTGCCTGACCTGCTGAGTATTTCCGGCATTTTGTTTTTGTTTCAGATTTCCAGAATCTTTTGCATTTTGATTTTTGAAAAGAAGGATATGCTGATAGAGTAGATTAAGTTGGATAGGAGAAGGCTGATGTGGAGCTTAATACCAACATAGACTAGTTAGACTGAATGGCCTATTTCTTGTGGATTTTATTTTAAGATGTTATTTTATTTTTATTTCTTTAAATTCTGTGTATTTCTATTAACTTAACAATATTAATATTTAATATCCTTCTCTCTGCTTTCCCAAATCATCTCTCTCTTAATACCCCAATAATTGGTATTAATTTACCCCTTTGTTTTTTTGAATGGGTTTACACATTCAACAGGTGAGCTTTGTATATAACCCACCATTTTAAAACTCCCTTTTCCGTTGTTACTGTGAGCAGAATTTTCTGCCTGTCGGGTGGGCGGGCCCAACCCAATCTCCCGCGGGCGGGAAGACGATGCCCGCCGGAGAAGCGGGCCCTGCCGCCATTTTACATGGGTGGACCAATTAAGGCCCGCCCAGCGTGACATCCGGCAGGAAGCGCTATGTGCTGCCTCTACGGGTGGGAGGGGGACTCCTCAAAAGCGAGAGTGCGCTCTTTCACGCATGCACACGAAAGAGCGCACATCTCTCTGAGGCTAAGTGCTGCCTCAGGGAAATCGCTTCCACTTTGAAAAATATTAAAAATAGAAAAAAAAAATTCCCTAACGTGTCTCCCTCATGTGACAATGTCACATGAGATGGGACATGTTCATAATTAACATAATAACTTTCTTAAAAATGTTAAAACCCTACATGAAACCTCATCCCGCCCATGGATGAGGTTTCATGTTTTATCTGTTTGCCGCTGGGGCTCCTGGCCTGCCCACCAACCTTAAGGTTGGACGGGCAGGTTCACTAAGTACTTTAATTGATCTGTCAATGGCCTCAGTTGGCCATTGACAGGTCGGCGGGCCCGCAGCTAATTTTGCTGCGCCCCCACCATCCTGAAAATTTAAATGGAACTGGATGACGTCAGGGATTCCGCCCCCTGCTCGCCGACGGCAAAATTCTTCCCAGTGAATGGGCTGGGGTGGAGGGATTGGCAAGGCAACAGCCCAGGGCAGCAGCAGCCTATACATTCTTTGTCGAGTCCAAAGGAAGTCTCCTGCTTCACCTGGCTCCAAAGGAAAGTTAAAGGCCAGAATTTTACGTTCGTCGGTCCGGTGGGCCCGATTGATTTGACGGCGGGTGGGCGGGCGATTGCCACTGGCGAAACGGGCCGCGCTGCCATTTTCCTCGGGCGGGCCAATTAAGGCCCGCCCCGCAGGTAAGCGACTCCCGTGGAGAATGGGAAAATAGTCACGGGGGCGGGCGGCCTCAGACTGCTGGTTCCAATGGGGAGCCAGCAGCCTGTTTAAAGATTGGCCAGGCAGCCTGTTTGAAGCAGTGCACCATGGCCACTCATAGATCAAGAAATGTTGCATGGAGGGCAGAAGAGTAGGAGGGGGGCAGGCTGCTGGAGAGGCCAGCGGGGGGCCACTGTGCCCCCAGATTTTCGGATGCATGACTTGCTGTCCTCCTGCAAGAGGTGGGAAACCGGCATCAGATTCTGTATCCGGATGATGGGAGGAGGAGGGCCCCCCATGTTTCCAGCCAGGCGTGGGAGGAGGTGGGTGAGGCTGTAAGTGCCCATGATGTACTGGCGCACTGGCACACAGTGCCAAAAACGCTTCAATGATTTGCTGCACTCTGGAAGCGTGAGTACCATGTCTGTCTTGGCCATTTCACACAGAAGGCAGCCTTAGCCTGGGTGGGCAAATGGGTACTGACCATGCTGACATCAGCCTTAGTGGTTGAGGAGAAGAAGGGCTTTCCCCGCAGCAGATGTTGGTTTCTGTGGCATTTGAGTAGTTTGGGGGCAAGCTGCAGGAGAGGCCACACGACACATACGCGGAACTCCAACACATGTCATATTGATGGTAATGACATGGTCCAAGGGGTGCCTCAAGGTCTTTTGGGCAAGTCCCATCTGCTGGGATCGGCGCCACACCTATTTGATCCTCCTTTCCATGGGCACGAGGACCCGTGTGCTATTTAAAGTGATGGACACCGAATGTGCCCAAGGGGACCGTTGGGGGAGGGGGTTGGGGCCAGCCATACTATCTTCTGGGGACTGATCACTAGTAGTGTGGACAGGAGCCGCTGGAGGCCTCAGATGGGCCACTGTGGTTGGGGTGTGGTGTGCGCGGGCAGAGTACATGAGCGACCTGCCCCAATAAATCCTCTTCTCTGTTTTGCAGGCAAAAAGTAACCACAATGCCCAGGAAAGCCTGAGAGCTGGAGGTGGGCGCGCCATGGAGCAGGAGGAGCAGGCCATGGAGCTGGGCAGGAGGCCAGGGGAGCTGGGGGCAGCGAGGCTGGGGTCCAGTGGGCAGGTATTTGAGGTCCAAAGTCCCATCCACTCTGTCTGCCCACCATCCAAACCACTGATAGTTTCTGCAATCATTAATGCTGCAACACTGCTCATTCACAGACTGAGACATTCTGATGTTTGGGTCATACAGAAGGGACCCTCGTCCCCTTGAGGAATCGTATCTCCACCACCTTCCAAAGTCACCTTATCCCATTTATGACCACTATCACCATGGCCTAACATGCCATTGGATCGCTGCTGCACAGCCAAAGACTTATTCCATTCTAGGGGGTTTGGGACCTCCAGCACCTTTCAGCCAGTGCGCCCACATTACTTTGTCCAAAAGGTCCTCAGCACCTCAGCTGTGAACATCATGGCACTCAACTTAGATGAATGCCACCACGTTACTCATCCCTGCACCAAGGGGAAATGTTGCCTTCTGCCCACCCGGTCTATGCCCCTCCTTATGGAATGAAGGGCAATAATGTGACCTCTCAATCTCCTGTGTTCGGTGGAAAATGTCACAACTGTTTGAGATGTTTCCTCAGCCGCGCAACTATCCAGGCAACAATGCATCCACATCAGATACCTCTGCACTCTCCCCACTCCTATGGTTCATAATACGCCACGTGGCATTCATGAGGCCATCTGACCAGCCTGTCTACATGTGTGTTTAATGGGTGGGGCCCGTCTTGACTCATTTCCACCTCACCAATGTTCGTCTCCTTAGGGTCTTTAAGGGTGAGTGACTTATGAGGCTGGTGGGGGAAAGGAATGAAAGGTTGAACTGACTGTACACTAACTGATGCACTATCCTTGTTGTTAATTTCAGCATCACCACCAGAGCGACCCACACGTCCACACCGCAGCCCCCCCTCCACACCTGAGGGGCAACATGTGCAACTTGCGGCACATCATTTCAGCCAGCCAGGCACCAGCGCAGACACACACACCTCAGTGGGGACTTTACCCTCGGCTAGTGTCCTGGGTCACAGTGGAGAGGGCACATCACGATCGCTGGAGGAGATGGTAGGGACAGAGAGTGCCAATGGCTCCAGCAGCCGGAGGGCTGCAGGGGACGAGGCACATGCTGAGTCCAGCACTGATGACGTGCCTCTGGAGTTGTCACCAATGCAGCAGCTGCAGGACAAGCAGCAGGAAGTGCGTTTGCATCTGGCAGGGTTGCATGAGGGTATGCTTCAGTTGGTCTCTGCGATGGAGGAGTCTAGGCAGAGGGCATGTAAAGATTCCGCCCTCAGGGCGGAGCTTCAGGCTTCCTTCAATGAGAGATTGGTGACTCTCATAGAGAGGGGCTTTAACCGAATGGATCAAAATATGATTGGGATACGCTCTGACCTGCAAGCCCTCACCATGGTACTGGCCACAAGTGATCTTTCCCATTGTGGGAGATGTTGTGGACACCAAGCGCCGGCACTCGGTGCCCATGCATCTGTGGTGAACAGGGAGGTCGAAATGGACCTCACATTGGCGCAGCAGCTGCCTGTCGTCGCTGCGGGCTCCTCTCAGGGCGCTCCGGATGAGGGCAGCAGCTCCTCCGCCCCTCTGCCGTTGCTTCCGTTGAGGCTGCGACAACTGGGGAGGTGCCAGTTCAGGAACTGGCCACTCCCTCCCAGGCGGGGCCATCACAGTCTCCAGGGGCCAGAGGACGCCCACCAAGGACATCTTGGCCAATAGGACAGCAGAGTCAGCAGGCTGTCTCACAAGCCACCCCGAGCGATGGGGCGGCACCTAGACGTAGCACCCGGAAACGTAAGCATAAGGCACGTTAGGCACTCCACGGGTATGTCACTGGTGATTTTGTGTTGGCCTTAGAATAGGGACCCATTTTTCTGTCATTGTGAAATAATCATGTGTGCTTTAATTTTGGACACAATAAAGTCCACCTTTGTTACCATGGCCGAGGGTCTTTTCATTGGTGTGCTTTTTTCTTTTTCACATAATTATCATGAGTGTTTGAGTGGACATTGATATTTCTGCACTAAGGCCTTATTTGCAGCTGATAAGGTGGATGATGTAGCACCTAAGTGCCACGTGTGGAAGTTCCAGGCAATGCTGTTCCTGCTGATCCATGTGTGTGGAGCTAGCTGAAGGTTCTTTGGATTAAATTGTCCCGGGTGTCCCTGCCTCCTTGGTGTAAACGCGGGTCGCCGTTGTGCCCCTTACCATCGCCCTGTGCTTCCTCATCACCTGAGGCACTGCTGGATTCATCATGTGCAGCCTCATCCACTGCGTCAAGGTCTTCATCGTCAACTGCATCCCCCCTTTCCAGCGCAAGATTGTGCAGGGCACAGCAGAGTACCACGATCAGAGAGACGTGATCTGGGCGATACTGGAGTGCGCCTCCTGAGCGGTCAAGGCAACGGAAGCGCATCTTGAGAAGACCGATGGCTCTCTCCACCACAGCCCTTGTGGTGCCGTGGCTCCTATTGTAGCGCTCTTCAGCTTCTGTTCTTGGACGGCGTGGTGTCATCATCAGCCACCTTCTGAGGGGATAACCCTTGTTACCCATCAGCCAACCATCCAGCTGAGCAGGAGCACTGAAGAGCCCCGGCACCTGGGAGTGTCTGAGGATGTAGGCGTCATGGGAGCCGCCTGGGTACCTTGCACAGACTTGTAGAATCAGCATCCTGTGATCACACACTATCTGCACGTTCATGGAGTGGAAGCCCTTCCTGTTGACGAAGGCACCGGGCTCACCTGCTGGCGCCTTGATGGCCACATGTGTACAGTCTATTGCACCCTGGACATGGGGGAAGCCAGCAATGGCTGCGAAACCTCTGGTTCGCTGTGCCTGACTTGCCTGGTCACAGCAGAAGTGGATGAAGGTGGATACCCTTAGGAACAGAGCATCTGTAACCTGCTTGACACAAGTGTGGACAGCTGATTGGGAGACACTGCAAAGATCACCCACCGAGCCCTGGAAGGAGCCAGAGGCATAGAAGTGGAGGGCAACTGAGAGTTTCAGAGCCGCTGGCATGGGGTGTCCTCCCACACAGTTAGGGGAGATCTCAGGGCCAATCATCTGACAGATATAGTTGACTGTCTCCCTTGAGATTCAGAGCCTCCTTCGGCACTGCACCTCAGTCATATTGAGGTAGCTGCTTCGCCGCCTGTAAACCCTGGCAGCAAGATAGTGGCGTTGTCTGCAGCCCCTTGCACCTTGGACAACCTCTTGGCCCTGTGCCCCTTGTGCCTGCGCCTGGACACCCAAATGTGGCTGCCCTGGAGGCTGATTGTTCAGTCCTGGCCTCCTCCTTATTCTATCCCTCCCTTCCTCCTCAGGGGAGCTGCCTCCACTGGAGAGATCAGAACCCATAGCCCCAGGCTAAATGGAGGCCTCTGGAAAGCTGCAAGGCCGAAAAAGAATGCTGTCTGCCGACTGGTTTCAAATTACACAAAAACCTCTTGGACATCGATGAGAACTAATAACAATCACACAGGCAAGTTTTAAACACTTTCATCAATTATAACTTCATGTAAAACATGAACAACCCCTCTGAGTCCGCATATCCTGACATTGCAAAAGTTTTCTTAAATAATCTCCTACCCGCCCGCCCATTGGGCCCGTGCACCGACCCGAAGTTCGCACGGGCCCCTCAAAATCCTGGACAATTGGCAAGTCAAGGGCCTTAACGAGCCCTTCAATTAATGGAGAGCGAACTGAGCGCGCCCGCCCACTGAAATATCGCGATGCCACGCGCTGACATCAGCGCGTGACATTTTATGCACTGCGTGCGGGCTATGCCACCCACACGTCAGCCGGAAAATTCTGCCCAAAACATAAAAGCGACCTTAACTTGGTCTCTACTGATCTCACATCCCATTTTCGCTGCCTCCAACTGGTGGGAAAGCTGTTGGGTTTCCTTGCTCAGGCTAGAGGTAAAATTGAAGTCACGGTAATGTCATTGGACCCCCAATTTGCAGATTTGAATGCAGAATACACTGGCAACAGGGGGCTACCTTTGCTACCTGGTCAGAAGAGCATTTCCAATGGACAATGGTGGGACCCAGGTGGGACATCACATGGTAAGTTACCCAATCAATTTCAACAACAGGTAGGGATAAAATTCTTCCTAATGTTAACCTCAAATAGCAGCACCACAATGCCTTCAGAAACACCCAAAACACTGTTTAATGCATCATAAATGAAGACATCAAAAATGATAAATTATATTGCCCTATTCCTCTTTCAAATCATCTTGGTCAATCTTAAAGTTAAGGGCACCTACTGAATAAATCCAAATTCAAAATTTGGCCACCCACTGCCATAGCTTGCAGATATTTCCTGGGGTTGCATGAGGTGATAAGTTGAATAACCTATGAAAATTGATGAAAGTAAATGTAAGTTGTTTCCCCTCAGTTTTACAATGCGCTTCAAGCTCACACAAAGCTATGACTTGCCCTATGCATTCCTAATGAGAAGGAAATGCAACCTGTTCCTTTCTTTGCATAGAAATTTAACTGCAGTTTTAAACATTGATGAAACATATACCTCAAATAGGATCTTATCACCTCAGAAGGGAACTCCTAGGCAGGTTGGTAGTTCCTGACCCTTTTCTTCAAGATCATTGCCATTCCTAGCCCATTGCTCCTTGCCATTAGTTAGATAATACTTCCTCCCATTAAATGAGTACATTAAAATATTCTGTGCAGCAGATTCCACATTTTCCAAACTCCATACAATACATCCATACATGGTATATAGAGTGCAAACTCGATGCTTTTTCCATCTCCCAAGGAACCCATCACAGTCTTCACTTGCAGAGCACTGGACTTGTTAGATATTTGCACTAACCCAAATGAACCCTGTTGACAATAACTGATGATACAAAGGAGCCAACAGAAAAATAATCTAGGATCATTTTTGAGTAACTTTGAGTAGCAGAGTGGTCAGTGGCTAGGGGGCATAGATGTAAAGTGATTGGTAGGAAGATTAGAGGGGAGATAAGGATTTTTTTTTCCACCCAAAGGATTGTAGGGATCTGGAACTCACTGCCTGAAAGAGTAGTCGAGGCAAAAACCCTCAACTCATTTATAAGGTGTCTGAGTATGCACCTGAAGTGCTGTAACCTGCAGGTCTATGGCCCAAATGCTGGAAAGTGGGATTAGGCTGGGTGGCTACTTTTTTTTGGCCAGCGCAGACACGATGGACCAAGTGGCCTCTTCCTGTGCTGTAAACTTTCTATAATTCTATGATTTTAATTGAACTAATCTATCTTCAACAATAAAGTGCACTTATATTGCTTCTTCAACACAATAAAACATCTCAAGACACTTCACAGGAATATTATCAAACAAAATTTGACACCAAGTCACATAGGGCATGTTAGAATAGATGACCAAAAGTTTGGTTGAAGAGATAAGTTGTAAAAGGAGAATCTCAAAGGAGGAGAGGAGAGGTAGGGAGGTGGAGATCTTTAAGGAGGAAATTCCAGAGCTTTGGACATTCATCTAACTAATAGCCATGTTGACCTGATGACTCACTGTATTATAATACGCTTTTGAAACCAATTTTATTGCACTGACAAGGTTTCAAGTGCCTCTTTAATTCCCTAGTGTTTTTTTTTTTCCTTACAGCTCTCCTTCCCTTAACAGTTATTTTACTAGCTATGCCAACCAAGACAGTGGATGACAAACAAGCCAGCTTGAACTTCAATTTTTAAGAAATAGTTTGTTATATCATTTTGCCATCAAACCCATCTATCAGCTATGGCAGTGGGTGGACAAAATTCATGGTCATCAATGTTCTTCTTGTAACCCAACACCTTGGCGGATTACTCATATCTCAGATGTGACAGCCAACTGCATGCAGTGGCCATTTTAACAGGACAGAATCTGTACCAAGACATCTAAGGTCTGCCCTCTTATTGCAGAAGGACATATTTCTGAAAAATTAGGGTTCATTTTTTGCAGAAAATGACAAACTTGCTAGCATTTATGACTTGTTTTGTGCTTTTTTTTAATGTTTCACTTACTATTAACCGTTCTCTGTGTTCTAATAATTCACACTTAAGACCTCTTTCTTTCTGTTTTGGTTAGTCCCATAAAGGAGATTTCCAGTCTAAGTGCTCCACTTCTGAAGAAGGTGCTCCTCTAGTTGTTCCCAGTAGCAGCCTGACAGACAGACGTAATGGTGATTTTAAAAATAATTGGCAGTGAGGCATCCATCCTCACTTTGTATTCTGAAGTCATCCTTTCTTCTGACCCCTTCCTTCCCAGCTAAACCAATGCCTTCATTGATACAGTCTTTCTTGTTGATCTGTACAATATAGTTTCTGCCCTTATTCAAAGTCAATACTGACCTGCTTCTCCATCAAACTTAACAGACTTAATCCTGAAAATGTACTGTCCGCAACACCCCCCCCCCCCACCAACCCCGCACCGCACCCCCCCACCTGCCCCACTACCCACTACCTCTAGCACAAGGCTGTAATTCTAATCCAAGGAGATTAGAGTGGCCCACTCAAATAAATTTGATGGCATATTGATTTTTCCGTTAACTCTGAAATAAGGCTGCAGTTCCAACAAAATCCTGAGACAACACAGTGGTATTACACAGTTTTGGGTATCTCATGATAGAAAAGTTATCAGAGCTATGGAAAATATGCAACATAGATCCACAGTATTGATACCAATGGATATAGTTCTGAAGGGGGGTCATCTGGACTCGAAACGTTAACTCTGTCTTTCTCTCCGCAGATGTTGTCAGACCTGCCGAGTTTTTCCAGCAATTTTTGTTTTTGTGACAAAAAAACTTTCCTCCGCTATCCATCCGAGGAAAATGATGGTAAAGGGGGGAAATAATTAGGGATTAAACCAGTGCTTCCCAAACTTTGTTCAACTGAGAACCCATTTCAAGGCTTCAAAATTACCATGACCCACCCGGGTAAGAATGGGGGAGGGGGTGGGATGACCAGCGGGAGCGTGGAGGAAGGACTTGTGAGAGCGGGGATTGGGTGTGGAGAACCTGTGAGAACTGGGAGGCAGAGTATTTAATCTTCGTGGATTTTTAAAAAACCTACCTTTTCAGTGGGTTTCTTGGTGCAGGAATCAGGTCTCAAGCATCAGTCATTTAGGCTGTGCCCACTGTTAAAAAAAAAGCGAGGATTTAAAGGGGCCTCAGCTGCTGGCATTCAGTCAGGGCTCCAGGGCAGCCACTAGTGTTGTAGAGCTCGCGATCCAGAATCTCGCCTCATGACCCATGGGGCCCGGTGGGGGGGTGGGGGGGGGGGGGGTGCGGGTGTCATAACCCCCCATTTGGGAAGCCCTGGATTAAAGCCTACGATGACCTCATCAACACGTTCTCACATTCAGTCACCCACTTTTTCCAAGCTTGCCACTGGTTACTGCTTTTCAAACCCACCAGATGCAAGTGGAGGTAAGGGAGATGGGGCCCGGGTCCCCAACAGATTTTGCTGGTATCCATCAATGACACTACTCAGGATCACTATGTAGAACATGGCAGAAGGGCCAGGATACAATGACCGTGAGATTTTTAAAAATTAATTCATGGGATCTGGGCATCATTCGTAAGGTCAGAATTTATTGTCCATCCCCATTGCTTTTGAGAAGGCGGTGGTGAGCTGTCTTCTTGAATACAACTGAATAGATTGCTAAACCATTTCAGAGGACAGTTAAGAGTCAACAACATTTAAATCTTTGTTGGTAGTATTCTTGACAAGGAGCTCCGCATGAAGCTGAATCCCCCAGCTGTGGGTCTGGAATCACGTATAGGCTAGGTCAGGAAAGCGGATCCCAAAGGACGCGGACCAGATGGGTTTTAATGAAAATCTGTAGTTTTATGGTCACCATTACTTATACTAGCTTTTCATTCCAAATTTATTTCATTAATTTAAATTCTTAGCTGTTGCGGTCAGATTGAACTCATATCGCCAGATCATTTTTTTTATATTCGTTCACGGAATGTGGGTGTCGCTGGCTAGGCCAGCGTTTATTGCCCATCCCTAATTGCCCTGGAGAAGGAGGTGGTGAGCCGCCTTCTTGAACTTCTGCAGTCCATGTGGTGTAGGAACACCCACAATGTTATTAGTTCAGGCCAGTATCAATAACAGAACCACTACGCTGCCATACCTAATAGGAGAGGGCCTTATGGGAGCATCCTCTCATTCCAGTCCGTCATCCATTAACCTACCTTAATAGACCTCAGCCCCTGTGGAAGCCCACAAGGGAAGCTAATTCCTTGATTATCAGGATTTTTCAGATACATTAAATTCCCAGGCACCTCTTTTGCTGCTGCAACAGTGACCCCTACTGAAATACTGCCAAGGTTTTGTGGCTTCCTCTGGGAAATAAACCTGAAGTAACAGTGCAAGTAATTGGGTCAGGCTCACTGCTGTGGAGCAGGCAGAAATGCGAGCCCACTGGGAGGAGAATCCTGAACCAAAGAAGGTACAGCAACCTAGCCATTATGGTACTGGACTAGCAACCTCATCATGGCAAGTTAGGTAATTGAATTTAATAAATCTGCCTCGCAATGAAAATATCCTTTAAAGCTGCTGAATTTGACTAATATCCTTGCTGCTTAGGTTTACAAATATACAAAAGCAAAATACTGCAGATGCTGGAAATCAGAAATAAAAACAAAAATGTTGGAAATACTCAGCAGGATCAGGCAGCATTTGTGAAACTCTGCTTATCTCCAAACAGGCCGCCTGGCCTGCCGAGCTTTACCAGCATTTTTTGTTTTTATTTTGGGTTTACATCTAGTTGGCCTCTAGATCCACATCATGTGGCTCCTGTGACATCTATGTTTGAAGAACATTTTTAATTTGAGAAGATATTGTTCTCATTAAAAAGTACAGCAGTCTTTATTTAAAGCACAGCATGTTAAAGGGAACAAAATATGTGTACAAAATTTTTTTAAGTGTTTGAAAGGGTAAATAGCAAAGGATTGGTTTCACTGGTCAGTGAACCAGAAGAGGCAGCTCAAAAATTATTGGGTGAGCTCGACAGAATACTCCATTTTAAGTGGTTAATGATGAAGCAGGAAGACACTAACAAGTTTGAATAGACTTGGCTATCAAAATGCCCAGCCAACAAAGAACAAAGAACAAAGAAAAGTACAGCACAGGAACAGGCCCTTCGGCCCTCCAAGCCTGCGCCAATCATATTGCCTGTCAAACTGAAACATTTTGCACTTCCTGGGTCCGTATCCCTCTATTCCCATCCTATTTATGTATTTGTCAAGCTGCCTCTTAAACACCACCTGCTTCCACCACCTCCTCTGGCAGCGAATTCCAGACACTCATTACCCTCTGCGTAAAAAACTTGCCCAGCACATCTCCTCTAAAGTTTCTCCTCTCACCTTAAATCTATGTCCCCTAGTAATTGACTCTTCCATCCTGGGAAAAAGCTTCTGACTATCTGCTCTGTCCATGCCACTCATAATTTTGTAAACTTCTATCAAGTCACCCCTCAATCTCCGTTGCTCTAGTGAGAACAATCCGAGTTTCTCCAACCTCTCCTCATAGCTAATAATTCCAGACCAGGCAGCATCCTGGTAAACCTCCTCTGCACCCTCTCCAATGCCTCCATATCCTTCTGGTAATGTGGCGACCAGAATTGCACGCAATATTCCAAGTGTGGCCTAACCAAGGTTCTATACAGCTGCAGCATGACTTCCCAGTTTTTATACTCAATACCCCTGCCAATGAAGGCAAGCATGCCATATGCCTTCCTGACTACCTTATCCACCTGCGTTGCCACTTTCAGTGACCTGAGGACCTGTACACCCAGATCCCTCTGCCCATCGATGCACTTAAGGGTTCTGCTATTTACTGTATAATTCCTACCTGTATTAGACCTTCCAAGATGAATTAACTCGCATTTGTCCGGATTAAACTCCATCTGCCATTTCTCCGCCCAAGTCTCCAACTGATCTATATTCTGTTGTATCCTTTGACAATCCTCTTCACTATCTGCAACTCCTCCAACCTTAGTGTCGTCTGCAAACTTACTAATTAGCTCAGTTACATTTTCCTCCAAAACATTTACATATACTACAGACAGCAAAGGTCCCAGCACTGATCCCTGCGGAACACCACTAGTCACAGCTCTCCATTCAGAAAAGCACCCTTCCACTGCTACCCTCTGTCTTCTATGACCAAGCCAATTCTGTATCCATCTTGCCAGCTCACCTCTGATCCTGTGTGACTTTACCTTCTGTACCAGTCTGCCATGAGGGACCTTGTCAAAGGCCTTACTGAAATTCATGTAGATAACATCCACTGGCCTTCCATCGTCGATCATCTTTGTCACTTCCTTGAAAAACTCGATCAAGTTAGTGAGACACGGCCTCCCCTTCACAAAACCATGCTGCCTGTCACTAATACACCCATTTGCTTCCAAATGGTAGTAAATCCTGTCAGGAAGAATCTTCTCCAATAATTTCCCTACCACTGACGTAAGGTTCACCGGCCTGTAATTTCCTGGATTATCCCTGCTACCCTTCTTAAACAATGAAACAACATTGGCCATTCTCCAGTCCTCTGGGACCTCACCCGTAGCCAGTGAGGATATAAAGATTTCTGTCAAGGCCCCAGAAATCTCCTCCCTTGCCTCCCTCAGTACTCTGGGGTAGATCCCATCTGGCCCTGGGGACTTATCCACCTTAATATTCTTCAAGATGTCTAACACTTCCTCTTTTTTGATCTCAACATGATCCAGGCTATCTACACACTCTTCCCTAGACAAATCGACTGCTAAGTCCTTCTCTTTGGTGAATACTGATGAGAAGTACTCATTTAGTATCTCTCCCATTTCTTCTGGCTCCACACACAGATTCCCACCTCTGTCCCTGAGTGGGCCTACCCTTTCCCTGGCTACCCTCTTGCTTTTTACATATGTATAAAAGGCTTTAGAATTTTCCTTAATCCTGGTTGCCAATGACTTTTCATGACCCCTTTTAGCCCTCCTGACTCCTTGCTTAAGTTTCTTCCTACTTTCTTTATATTCTCCATGGGCTTCATCTGTTCCCAGCCTTCTAGCCCTTATGAATGCTTCCCTTTTCTTTTTGACTAACCTCACAATATCCTTTGTTAGCCAAGGTTCCCGAAACTTGCCATACTTATCCTTCATCCTAGCAGGAACATGTCAGTCCTGAATTCTTATCAACTGACATTTGAAAGACCCCCACATGTCAGTTGTTGATTTGCCCTCAAACATCCATCTCCAGTCTAAATTCCTCAGTTCCTGCCTAATATTGTTATCAATGTAGAGCAGCAATCAATACAGCCAGAACTCTAGAATGCAACTGTAAATAAATCATTTTCAAACTGTACAATGCTCTTGCTCAGACTACACATTGAATACCATGTTCACTTCTGGTCACTGAGACACAATGGAGGCACTCAAGTACTTGAGATGCACAGAAAAGAGATCTCCAGTTGTATAAGTATTGGTTCTGAGGAAATGCTGGAGAAACTTGGATTCTTCTACCTTGAAATGAAAGATTTGAGAGGTCATCCTATGAGTTATACAAAATTGCAAATTATATAAGGAAGCCAAATTCAGAAACCTTAAAACGTGAGAGATGTTCTTCACTCAGGGTCATTAAATTTTTGTTGTTGGGTGCAAAACAGGCGAGAGCAAATGTTTTATAACTCATTGATTTTCATCTCCTTCAAGGAGGCAGGGTGTAAAATGTATAGTCAATTTGCTACTACCAGTTTTTCATCCAGCAATAAAAATTAAAATTAAACCCAAAGGATGATCAGCGCACAAAATGCATTCCCAGATAAAGTGGTGAAAAAGAAAAGTTGGAAATGTTTAAGAACCTATTAAGAACCACTTTAGGAGCATTCAGAGTTGATAAACTTAATGCCCTCCCTCATCCATAAGAATCCTGTAATCTTGTGACAAGGGGGAATGAATAAAGGAATAGTACCAGAAGCATTATTGGTTAAGTTAATTAGAAAGAATGTCTTTATGCATAAGTTTATTAGGATATGAAATGCTTTACCACAACTATTGATTGCAAGTCAATCACAATTTTAAGGAGTGAATTAGATAAACATTTAGGGCTGCAAATCCATGGGGTGTAGGGGGTGGGGGAAGAGAAGAGGGAAGGAGTATCCTGCTGTCAGTGCTGAAATGCGTTAGTCCAGGACTTCCTGAAAAGGTTAACCCTGCCTCCAATCTGGCACCTAAGCTTCTACAGGTACATCCTGAGTCCCCAAATGCCCCACAGGCTGCAAACTGCAGTACAAAATTGCTAGTGTGAGATACGTCGAGAATCCTCCCTCTCCCCAAAAATGGACATCCCTGCCCTCAGTCCTCTTTGAGAGCAAGTTGAAATCTGTTCAAAACTGTGCTCAGTCTTTAGCCTGAGCTCTAATTGTGCCATGAGAGAGTACTGCAGCTGCATCCATCTGGTCTTCACCAGCCTTCTGTATCCTGGTGAGCCATCATGTGGAGGATCTTCTCCCAAAGACAGGGACACAAAGGTCAATTGCAGCACTTCTGTCATCCTGGCTGAAATCTATTGCAATGTAGCAGGACATCACTTCCCATTCTCTATTAATCCTGGCACGAAGATACAATTGAATTACACCATGTGTCACTACCTGAGTTTATTTCTAGATCTTCCCATCACTCTTCACACTTCTGATTTTATTTTACTTAATTATTTTTCAAGTGGGAAGACAGGTGAACAAACTCCAGCAATCTAACCAAAGTCAATTCACGGCAACCACAATCATGTGAAATCAGCTCCCCTGGTCTGCACCTTTGCCAAATATTGGGCTTCCTAAGCAGATTCTCCTTTCACAACTTAAGGAAGGAACTCCATCTCAAGGAGGACAGAAAAAACATTTAAAGGACACTCTGAAGGTCTCATTGGAAAAGGGGTGAATTGATATCAGAGTGGGAGGAACTTGTCACAAACAGTACCATGTGGCAGTGCCTCATCCAACAAACTGCAGCGCAGGGAGGAAGTGACAGCATTAACTCTGCTAACAGTGAAGTGGAAGGAGAGGCAGCAGAACCCTGACTTTATTGAGAACCTCCTCCCCCGCCCCTTCCTTGGGGCAACTCTTGTCGTCCCTGGCCCGTGGCTCCAGGATTAGCTGCAACAGGTCATGATACAAAAACAGGAAATTCTGGAAAAACTCAGCAGGTCCAACAGCATCTGTGGAGAGAGAAACAGAGTTAACGTTTCGAGTCCGTATGACCCTTCTTCAGAGCTCTGAAGAAGAGCCATAGGGACTCGAAACGTTCATTCTGTTTTCCTCGCCACAGATGCCGTTGCACCTGCTGAGTTTTTCCAGCATTTTTTGTTTTTGTTTCAGGTTTCCAGCATCCGCAGTATTTTGCTTTTATAAACACGTTATGATGCCTGGCAGATCTTATCCTCGTTTCCAGTGACTGAGGACAGCCGCAAATTAATGATTTCCTTTTATGTTTAATTACTCACTTTCCTTCCTGTCTGGCACTTTAAGTTTGATTTCAAGTCCAAGGCTAGGTTTGTTTCTCCCTGTTTTCGTTTTTTCGTGTGACAGTGTATCCCCAAGTGACACCGCTGTTACCAAGCGCAGCGCTTAATTTAAATCACAGCACAAATTGGACAGGAGATTGACAGGAAATTTAATCATCATCAGTAAATTGATGCGAAACCATTTACTTTCCTGTGCGATTACATAAAACGAGCAACCCCTTCACAAGAATAGTTTCCCAAAAGAAAATCAGTACAGGATTCAATTAAAAACCAAGGAGCCCACATGAAATAATGAAGCACCCTGACATAAACCTGATAGAGAAAAACCTTAGAAAGCGAGCATCTTGAATAACTAACGGTGCCTACATAAAGCAGATTTTCTCTAAATGAAAACATACACAGGAAAAATCCTGCAGAAAGACAATAATGATGCAAGTCCCAATGTAAACCCAGTAAAATTGAGGCTGAATTAAGAGTCCGCGCTGAAAGAGGCTTGAAATGATCATGACGAAAGGTTAACTTAATGTGTCTCTCGACAGATATCGCCTCGCCTTCTTGAGTGAGTCCAGGTTTTTTACTGTTTTTATTCCAGATTCCCAACATCCACAATATTTTGATTCTGTTTTCTGTTCAATTGATCTTGTTCTAAAGAAACATCCCATAACAGACCCTGTAGGAAGCAAACCAGTGACTCAAAGATTGTGCAGGAGGCGGGGAGGGGAGGGTCTGTAAAAACTTGGGGGCGGGGCGATTCAAATTATGTCTGTATATCTCGCTCATTCTATCGCCATTTGTTAATCTAGTGGCGAATGGTCAACCAAGATTCGGTCGTGTCAGTTCCCAACTAACACGCTCTCGCCATCAACCTGTCTGTTCTTTCCCCGGGTGCTGACTGGATAGCTTTCTGAACTCTTCGTGTTAGCCGCTTCTCTCGCTGCATTCTCACTGTGCCTGGCGCCTTTCCCACCATCCTCAAAGTTTCTCATCAATGGATGGGGATGGGAAGGGGGTTTAGGTGGGGGGCGGAATGTGGAGGCATTTAATTGATGGACGCGAATAAAATAAGAATAAGGAAAATGAGTGTGAAATGAGCCTGAATGGCTGATTTCAACGTCCACATGATGGGTTATACTGGCCACATTTTGATGTCTAAATTCAGTAGGGGGGGAGTGTACAATAGTGTACAATCAGTAAACTATGTATACACCCAATCAGTGTACAATAATAACACAGCTCAAAACAGCAGCTTCTGCATTTATAAGCCAAGCACGAATTACTCGTTGGAATAAAGTAGACAGCCTACAAGATTTTAGGGCAACCATGGAACACCAGGACGAAACAACGTGGAATTGTATCAGGACAACGATTTAAAGTGTATCTGTTTCCAGCCCTATTTATTGCCCCCAAACCGGCCAGTTCCCATTGGCAAACTTCCAAACCATGGGGCGGCACCGAGCCCAGTCACTCTATCCTGAAGGATCCCAGTTCATGTCTCTTGTAGGCGTGTAATTGGCATTCCAGATACGGAATAGAAGGACGGATTTGCTTCTGGTCATTTTTTAAGAAGTATTAGTTGGAGCGCCTAAAATACGAGTTGACCTGGCACAGACTCCAAACGATGGAAGAATCGCTTGTCGATTCGCACGACCCTGGCCTGAAATGTGATGCCAATCGTAACAAAGTGATATTTCAGTTGGAGAAACAGTGCGGATCACTGTCCCTATCACTGGATCAGTCCTGATGTCCTGCACTCACTTAGATGGGCACTGACTGCAGTTTAATATGAGCGGCACGATGCCTTTCAGGAGGAAGACTGAAGTTGCAAGGATGGATTTTTTTTTCCATTCATATAACACACAGGCAACCTCCGAGTGGATAAGGAAACCAATTGGGCATTTGTGAGAAAGGGGGCGTGCACGCATGCGCAGAGCCGAGTTTCTGACTTGCTGGAGTCGTGTGACAGGGTGGGCTGAGGGTGAGGTATAAAACTGCCTCCTGCTGCCTTGTTGGAGACTTTCCGTTTGGAGCCAGTTCCAATGGGGAGGATGGGGAGGGAAGTGAGCGGCTCCTGATCCCGGTGAAATCGAACAAGGGATGGATGTCAATTTCAACCCGAGCAACCACTCAGCCGCTGTGGATGGAGCCCTGGTAGACAGGGGCAGAAAGGACATCCCTCTCGACAAACTTGCCATGTTCAACAAAACCAACCACTCGCTGAACGAGTTGTTGAAGTATCTGGAGGTAGACGAGCAGGGTATCATTGGGGACGCCTCTGCCGCCGTGAGGATCACCATCTCCATAGTTTACACAGTGGTCTGTGCTCTGGGGCTGGTTAGCAATGTGCTGGTGCTGTACCTCATGAAGAGCAGTGAAGGTTGGAAGAAATCCTCCATTAACCTGTTCGTCACCAGCCTGGCAGTGACGGATTTTCAGTTCGTCTTGACCCTGCCGTTCTGGGCAGTGGACACTGCTCTGGACTTCAGCTGGCCCTTTGGTAAGGTCATGTGCAAGATTGTCTCCTCGGTGACGGTCATGAATATGTACGCCAGCGTGTTCTTCCTGACCGCCATGAGCATTGCGAGGTACTGGTCAGTGGCGTCGGCATTCAAGCCCAGGAGAAAATTCGCCGGCTGCTCCGCCAAGTGGATGAGCATCCTGATCTGGATTTCTGCCATCTTGGCCTCCATTCCCCACGCCATCTTTTCCACAACCTCCACCTTCTCCAACGAGGAGCTCTGCCTGCTGAGGTTTCCGGATCAGCACGGTTCCGTCCAGTTGTGGCTCGGCCTGTACCAGATCCAAAAGCTGCTGTTGGGTTTCCTCATCCCTCTGGTCCTCATCACAGTCTGCTACCTGCTCCTCCTGCGGTACGTTACCAACAAGAACGTCAGCAGCTCCAGCTCCAGGAGGTCCAAGGTGACCAAATCCGTCACCATTGTTGTTCTTTCCTTCTTCCTCTGCTGGCTTCCCAACCAGGCCCTGACCTTCTGGGGCGTCCTGGTCAAACTCGACGTCGTTCACTTCAGCTATGAGTACTACATCACCCATTCCTACATCTTCCCCATTACCGTCTGCCTGGCTCACACGAACAGCTGTTTGAACCCTATTCTGTATTGCCTGATGAGGAGAGAGTTTAGGAAGGCGTTGAAGGGCATGTTTTGGAGGATGACCTCCCCGACCATTTTCCACATACGCCCTTTCACAGCCACCACTAAGCCAGAGCAGGATGATCAAAGACATGTCACAATTCCGATAAACTCAGTGCAGCCAGAGATTTTGTACTACCCGCCTGGGGTTGTCATGTACAATGGACGATATGACGTCTTGCCCGCCAACTCTGCGGAACCCTGCTATTAAGAAGTCTCTCCAGTGGGACGGGTTAAATAGTTCTGTCTTTCAGACGGACAATGTTTTATCTTTCTAAAGTCATTCTCAATGGATCATTTAGTGTAAGTCTGCCTCGGTTTAACTCTACATCGATGAACTCTCAAATGCTTTTCATTTTGCCATTCTAGTTCAATTGTTTATGCACGCCAAGTGACTATGGGTCAATCGTTATGCAACTGAAACCAACAGTGCCAATTCCCAAAGTCAAAGTTGCCTTAAGGGTAAAATCTCCTTTATCTACACGAAATCAGCTGAGCAGCGGATATCCGCGCATTCGGACGGAATTAATAGCAGAACTCCCAGTGAACAGTCACTGCAACTGAACACAAATTATATTTTGTCAGACTATTGGTACCAGAAATCGGGTTGAGGCCAATTACAGTTAGTAAACAGCATTAAAACCCACGAAATTAGGTACTTATGCGTTTGTTAGAAAAAACAGTTTGTACGTTGGAAACATTGATTTCGTTTCCTTTAAAAAATGTTTGTGGAGGTAAGACACTTTGAAAGGCAATATTAGGAAGTATAATTAAACAAACTCCAATTGTATGTTTGTTTTCATTTAATCCGAGCAACAAATGGAACAGGAAATAAATCAATTTTATTCTGCATAACGCATAGAATAACAAATGGCATCTGGTGAACAGCAGCAACAATGTGATAGGTTGTCACAGCCTGTAAAGCCCTGATATGTACAGAATCATTTTCAATTCAAATTGCAACTTATGTGTTCCACATTACAGTTTACCTTCGGCGTGCCTGTCCTTTCTGTTCTTTCTGCCTTTTATAGTCCGAATATGTATTACAATATGCCCCACCTTTAAAATAATTCACCTTTCGCATCCTAAATAACAGGTACATTATCTAAACCTCCCCAAACTGTGGAACTTCTGACACAGATATGATTATGACTGGAGACTCAGTTTTATTTGACATTAATATTCAGTAGAACCGACACAATAATTGTGGTTATTTTAAAACACACTGAACTTTAGATTCTGTATACTCTTCTTTTGTGGATAGCATTCGAAGTTAATTTCTTTACTCTGAATCTGCATATTTATCGTCCTTGATAATACTGTAGTCAGCACGTTTAAGCTTTAGCTTTTTGCTGTTTCATGGATTCTGGTACAACACATATGAACTAAGTTTGCAGTTTATAATAATTACATACTTCTTACACAGAATGTACTGTTAGTGCCGGAAGATTCAGGACGTTAGTACCCAACTATAATTACTTTCATATTCACCACTTTTGGCACTTTTAATGGAAATTAAATTTATGAAACAAAATAATTTTGAAAACATGAAGTGTAATATACTATTGTTTACCAGATGGAGGATTATAGTGCTCAAGACTTAACTAATTTTGCATTTCTATACTACCTCTTTAACATTGATACAAAACGGTTTCAGATATGCATTGACACATAATTGGTAATATAATTCAGGAGTCAGGTTGGCAATTTGACTGTGAAGGGCACTAGCCACTCCAGGTTGTACTCTTGCACAGTTTAGACTTCACACTGGTTCAAGCAGAACTGTAATCAAAAATACCATTATACCAAGAAGCACAGAATCATACAACACAAAGAGAGCATTTGGCCCATCTTATCTCTTTGTAAGACCTAACCAATTAGTCCCACTCCCCTGTTCTTTACCCATAGTCTGGTTTATTTTTCCCCTTTTCAAATGTACAAACACTTCATTTGAAGTCAGTGGTTCTTTTATGTGTTATTTACCAAAGTGAGACTTTTGCAAGCTGCATTTAGTCTGCCACTTTTGTATTGCTATAAACAGTTTATGGGTGCAATTTGATGATGTCAGTGCCAATATAACCCCAAAGTCTGGACCCAGTCTGACACCAGAATGTAGTATGTCAAGCAGTGTGAAACCCTCTTCAGGCAACTGGCTCACACTACTCAGGATTAGCACGAGATGAAAAATCACTTCAGGCTGAAGTGAATCTTAAAAAATTCAAAGCAGGCTGAAGTGAATCTTAAAACTGTGCTCATGTTTTCCATTCAACCTCCTAATAAACTCAAACGGAGTAATTTTAATGGGTGCAGAAGAATAGATATTTCCTTTGCACCATTCTAACTTAAAAAGAAACGTTGCTCATGAACAAAAGGTATTTAAATGCTTAATGAGAATGTGCCTGGTGTGCAAATCATCACTTCCAGCCCACAGTTTATTTCCATTCTTGCTCTTTGTGATCCTGCAGTATAACTGCAGTCTAACACCAGTGCTTAAAAGAATAACAATAAGTTACATTTATATAGCACTTTTTACTAAAACTTCACAAGGCACATTACAGAATGTTAAGAGAAAAAAATTGACATGGAACCTTATAAAGGAGATGTTAGCACAGATGACCAACAGCTTGGTCAAAGGTGTAAGTTTAAGGAGTGTTATAAAGGAGGAGAGGGGGATAGAAAAGTAGAGGTTTAGTGAGGGAATTCCAGAGCTTAAGGCTGTTACAATCCTTGTGGAGAAACCATTAACTAAAATAACAACATTTACTGAATAACCCCCAAATTCCACTTTTGGATTCCACTTTTTATAGCTTTTACATTAACATGAATCAGAACGAATGCAAATTAGACATGAATTAACAGGCAAATGATAATTCAAATAAAAAAGTAAATTTCTCTTAAAGTAGCCAATACAACAAATATGTTTTACACAACCACAAATATTCACATCACTCCCTGCAAAAATGTAGCTATAAATTTCCACAATACGCTGTTCTTTTTTAATGCAGGTTAGGTCAGGATTCCTATCCGACAATAACTTTCACCTTTTGAGTTTCATGGGTTTGATTATTATCAGCAAGGCACAGTTCTACAAACCCTTTCTCCTTTGGGTCATGACAGTCCTGACAATGCAGCTTACCAGAGTTACCTTTCAACCAAACAACTAAAAACACTCTGGTTCATTGTTTGGCCACTTCTGGGAAACGTCCAGTTCTTTAGAGTCTCTGAGTTACTCGCTAAGCTTTTGAAGTTTTAGACCTTTTTAGCCAGCTAACACAGTACCCCCCTGCAGAAAAACTGACCTCTTCCTGAGAGTAATTTTCTTCTTCTCCTCAAAAGAATTATTTGTGTTCCTCTTTCTATTTCTGTCTGATTTCTCTTTATGTTTGCACCTGTACATTGATCGCCTTCACTCTCCAGCTCCTCTGCTAGTAGCTCTCCTTTTCTGCAGCTCCCCTTTGTGTCTGCCAGCCACCTGGCTTCTGGTCTTAATTTCCCCCCTGTTGAAACTGCTTCCAGGTCAAGGGTCACCAGGTCACATGGACCGATATTTCTTATTATCCAATACATTTTCAATTCATCCTTTTATAATTGATGCAAATTCTTAAAAGTCCTTTTCAAACATTCTTAAAAACAATTACAGATTCCACAGATATTTTAAAGAAATTAAAATTTTTCCTCACTGTGCTGCTTCCGGATCAAAGGTTGCTACAGAGCCTAGACCGATGAAGGTACTGCTACCGATGATGGAGCGAGAACAATCTGAGATGCACAATGGAGCAGAATTGGAAGGAAGAAGTGGTTGGGATTTTCTGGCCTCGCCCGCCACTGGGATATTCCAGTCCCGCAGAAAGTCAATGGACTTTTCGCTGGCCAGTAGCAACCCCATGGCGGGTTTCACCACAGCAGGGCCAGAAAGTCACAGCCATTGTTCTTGGAGTGTTGTAGGAAATTAGAGAGGTGGGGTGGGGGAATAAGAGACAAGAATGAGAATTTTAAATTTGAAGTTTCTTTGGACTGAAAGCCACTGTAGGTAAGTGAGGTGAATGGGACTAGGTGGGATTTAGGATACAGGCAGCAGAGTTTTGGATGAGTTCTAGCTTACAGGAGGTGAAAGATGGGAACCGATCAGGGGGGCATAAAATACTGTCAGCTGACAGTAAGAAATTATTTTACTCATAAATAAATGTTCTTTTGTACAGATCAAAAACAAGCCATTTAGGCATATAAAGAATAAAGCTGTTTCTAATTTTAATGCGGACATAGCACCAGCAACGTTGTTTTTTTAATATTAAGGACAGGCAAGAGAACATTCAAACTGCAGAGATGGTTTTTACGGTATTATGATTAATCTCAATGCCCTTGGATGAAAGAAAGAACAAGATTTACTGACTTCTCATTACTATCCAGTGTTTCTTACTGAAAGTGTGCTCATGGATATTGAGTGAGGACAGGTGTCTTTATCTTCATAGGAGGTCAGAGGCTGGGAATTCTGCATAGAGTAACTCACCTCCTGATGTGATTGCACTGGATGGGGTGCAGAGGAGATTCACCAGGATGTTGCCTGGGATGAAACATTTAAGTTATGAAGAGAGGTTGGATAGACTTGGGTTGTTTTCATTGGAGCAGAGAAGACTGAGGGGTGACCTGATAGAGGTGTACAAGATTATGAGGGGCATAGACAGGGTGGATAGGGAACAGCTTTTCCCCTTAGTTGAAGGGTCAGTCATGAGGGGGCATAAATTCAAGGTGAGGGGCAGGAGGTTTAGGGGGGATGTGAGGATAAACCTTTTTACCCAGTGGGTGATGACGGTCTGGAATGCACTGCCTGGCAGGGTGGTGGAGGCGGGTTGCCTCACATACTTTGAAAAGTACCTGGATAAGCACTTGGCACGTCATAACATTCAAGGCTATGGGCCAAGTGCTGGGAAATGGGGTTAGGTAGGTAGGTCAGGTATTTCTCACGTGTAGGTGCAGACTCGATGGGCTGAAGGGCCTCTTCTGCACTGTGATTCTGTGATTCTGTGACTCCCCAAACCTCATCTACAAGGCAACAGTAAAGAATGTGATGGAATACTCTCCACTTGCCTGGATGAATGCAGCTCAACAACACACAAGAAGCTTGACACCATCCAAGACAAAGCAGCCCACTTGATTGGCATCACATCCATCGCCTCCAACATTCGCTCCCTCCACGACTAACACACAGTGGCAGCAATGTGTACTATCTACAAGATGCACTGCAGCAACTCACCAAGACTCCTTCAACAGTACCTTCTAAACCCACAATCTCTATCGTCTGGAAGGACAAGGACAGCAGATGCATGGGAACACTGCCATGTACAATTTCCCCTCCAAGTCAGTCACCATCCTGACTAGGAACTATATCACCATTCTTCCACTGTCGTTGGGTCAAAATCTTGGAACTCCCTCCCTAACAACACTGTGGGTGTACCTACACCACATGGACTGGAGCAGTTCAAGAAGGCAGCTCACCACCACCACCACAAGGGCAATGAGGGATAAGTAATAAATACTGGCCTAGCTCATCACACCCACATCCCATGACAAATTTTTTAAAAGTTAGGTAGTCTGCCACATTCATTGTTAACATGAAAAATCACCACTTGCTTGACATACCAAAGGGTGGTAAGTAGCCATGGATCTATACTGAACAAATGTCTGTTCAGGAGAGTAGAGGAGACATTTATACAAAAAATGTTGAGACACATTTGGGGCTCAATATTAACTTGTCCTTTGGGAAATCCATGGGATCAAACGCAATGCTGGGTTTTCACCTATGAATGTAAATGTAATGTAGCATATTGTGGGGTGTAAAACTGGCTGTACACCTTATCCCATTAGTTTCCTGAATAGCAAGTTTGTAAGACTAACCCCCCCACCGACCCCCCTCAAGTTTCCTGGTGCTATCAGAAACCAAGAAAGGAAAGAAAACTATTATATCGTACTCAGTATGTTTCTAGGTCTATATCATAAACTTTACAAAGAGCTGTGGTCATCATTGTTTTTTACCTTTTGTAATAATAAATAGATTAACATCCCGAGAGAGAGGAAGTTAAGTATTTAGTCAATGATGTCTTGTTGCTAATGTGTCACCGGTCGTCATTTATGTAAATAAAACATGTATAATCTCATGACAGCAAAAGAGGATTTTATAAAAACCCTTTATTACCTTGCAGATCTTTTCATATTCACTTTCAAGAGAATGGCACTGTAATGATTTCCATGCATGATTCTCCCTGATTTATATTTAATCACCTGATGTGACTAGCATGCTGATATATTGAATAGCCTGTGCATTTATTGATGCTCAAGAAACAGTTAATCCGTTAGTAGTTTGTGAGGCCCAAGATAAAAACAAGTGTATGGCGCCATTGAGACACAATTCACAGGAATCTCTCCCCCCACTACAACTTACTGGCTGATGTAGACTGTAATAATGTTCACACACCATTGCTTTTTCAGCAAAATCCAGGCCCTGGCTTATACTTGAAAGAGGTTGAGCTGTCTCATCCTAATTTACATATGGGTTCCTCTTTGAAGCTAAAGCATTGCACTCAGCAGTGTGAAACCCCAATATCTGCCATAGCTAATAAATTATGTGGCTGGAGTTTTGTTTAAGACATTTATTATAGTTTGATGTCAGACTCTCAGAAGACTACCAACTCCTGCCACATGTACAGAAAGTTTATGGTTATATGTAAAAGCCAAGTGTAATGTATCCTTATTGAACAATAAATGTTTCTCCATTATTATAGAACGTCTGTGTTTTTGCATCAATAAGATCATTTTCTACATAGAAGAATTCCAGATAACAAAGTGAAGAGAGACAAAAATCAGGTTATTTCTGCCTTTTCTGAGCTCATAGATCTGTGATCCTGCCTCTGAATCAGGAAGGTATGGGTTTAGGACCCACTGCAAGGCTTGACCACATAATATACACTGAAAGTTTATTGCTGCACTGAGGGAGTGCTACATGTTGTGGGTAATTGTATTTTGGATGAGATATTAAAGCAAGACCCTGATAACCCTCGCAGATGGATTTAAAAGATTCCATGGTATTATTTGAAGAGAGTGGGAGAATACCTCCAGTGATCTGGTTAATATTTACTCCTCAACCAATACCACCAGAAAAAAAGACTAATTGGTTATCTTTGTCACTAATGTTTGTGGACCTTGTTGTATCTTGAGAGGCATACGCCAAACTAATAACAATAATTAAATTCAAAAGTGCTTCATCAGCTGTGAAAAGATTTGGTGCATTCTAAGGACATGAAGCATACTAGAGAAATACATTTTCTTTCTTTCCTGGGTTCTTAAGGAGGTTGACAAAGAGCTGCATAAGTGGTCAATTTGGGTATTCAAGTCCTTACATTTGTATTCTGAATTAACTCAGTCCTGAGACTGCAAGAAAGAACCAAGAGAAGAACAGTGTTCTCTATTGAATCCTTTATGATGTATGTATTTTAAAATACTGTTTGGCATCCTAGTAATGCCTAAAATATTTGCTTTTGTATATTACTTAAGTGTAAATAAAATGAATTAGTTGTTTTAGTCTCTACAAATTTAGTTTATTTTGTTATATTTTTTCATTATACTATACAGGGTATGTGTGTTAGGAACTACTATGTAAATTCCAACACATAACTCATCTTTATCCACTACATCTTTATCTCCAAGCAGTTACCATTCCTCACGTGGACCAGCTACACTTTGCTCCAACCACTCTGCTGGAGAGCTTGGTACAGATCAGTGACATGCAGTAATGCCAAGGCTAGGTTGTCTGTCATCCTATTTAAGGCGCCAGGCATGTCTACGTTGACTCATTTTATTGCTGTTATTGAAGTTTCATGGAGTTAACCAAGGCATCCTTGTAATGCCCTGTGACATTAACCCAAAGAGTCATTAGATGATGTCTAGCTTGTGACAGTGCATCTTCAGAATGAATCAACTTCACTGAGGGTTCACCGTTTGCTGGTACCTCTGCCTGCAGCTGTAAAAGTGAAGGCCCTGGTGGAGAGAAAAGATATGGATTAGTGTTGGCAAGGTAAGAATGTTGCAACTCTTGAAGATCATCATATTTCACTCACTTCTGAGATTTTTTTTTCTTTATTCTTTCATGGGATGTGGGCATCACTGGCAAGGCCAGCACTGGCTGATAGTTTCCCATTACTGAGACTAGCTTTATATTCCAGGTCTATGAATTGAATTTAAATTCCATCAACTGCCATGGTAGGATTTGAACCCATGTCCCAGAGTACTATACTAGGTCACTGGATTATTATCCCAGCGACATTACCACTAAGCCACCTTCTCTGCTCTAAGGAGAACAATGCCAGCTTTTCCAGCCTCTCCACATAACTGAAGTCCTGCATCTCTGGCACCATCTAGTAAATCTTCACTGCACCCTCCCCAAGGCTTTGATGCTCTTTCTAAAGTGTGGTGCCCAGAATTGGACACAATACTCCAGCTGAAGTCTCACCAGTGTTGTAAAAAGGTTTAAGAGAACATCTTTGCTTTTGTACTCTATGCGCCTAGTGATAAAGCCAAGGATCCCACACACTTTTTTAAACAGATTTATCAATTTGCCCTGCCACCTGCAAAAATATTGTGCACATAAACAGCTATTTCTCTCCATTCCTACACAGCCTTTAAAAAATTTAGTACTTGAGGACTAACAGTTAACCTTATGACAAGGAGAGTGAAGTGATTGGCTGATGAATGTAGATGGTAATTGAGAGCTTGGGAAAATTTCATTTTTTGCTTCACTAAGGGTCTCTGACACCCAAGTAATGGGAAGAAAAAGAACATGAAAGGTAAGGAGTTGAACAAAGCCTATATTAGTGGGAGAAAATGCGTGGTGACTTATCCTGGCCACCCTTATGAAAGAATCAGCCATCCTTCCATTCTCCATCTTCCAGAAAACCAGCAAAACTCTTGTTGCTCAAATCCTTACCTGCACCAAGCCCTGTAAATCCATCATCCCTCTGTTTACTGATCCAGACTGGTCTCTGGTCCCTCAACAACTCAAATAAAGTTATCACCTTCATCCTTCATGATCTCATTCTTTCTTCGCTCTGTATTTTTCTGCAGCCCTACTACCCTCTGAGAACTCTGCATTCCTCCAACTCTTGTTGTGTCCTCTTCTCCTTTCATCCCCTCATTGCTAGCCGTATGCTCGTGAAGTCCTGCCCTAAATGTCTTCATCGCTCCAATTCTCTGCTCTCTTTTAAGGGTCTCCTTAAAAGCTACTTCTTTTTGCTCCTCAAGGAGCTCCTTCTTCTTTGGCTGTGTCCATTTTTGTCTGATTACCCTTGTGTGATGTGCCTTGGGATGTTTTTATATGTTAAGATTGCTACAGAAGAACAGGTTGTTGTTGACTACTTGGTTCATAGACTTCAGTGAGGTATGGATGGGCAGCAGTATATAGGATGGATGTGATTGCACTGGAGAGGGTGCAGAGGAGATTCACCAGGTTGTTGCCTGGGCTGGAGTATCTCAGCTATGGAGAGAGACTGGATAGGCTAGGGTTGTTTTCCTTAGAGCAGAGAAGGCTGAGAGAGGACCTGATAGAGGTATACAAAATTATGAGGGGCATAGATAGGGTAGATAGGAAGAAACCTTTCTCCTTACTGGAGGTGTCAATAACCAGGGGGCATAGATTTAAGGTAAGGGGCTGGAGGTTTAGAGGGGAATTGAGGAAAAATGTTTTCACCCAGAGGGTGGTTGGAATCTGGAACACACTGCTTGACGGGGTGGTAGAGGTAGGAACCCTCACAACATTTATGAAGTATTTAGATGAGCACTTGAAATGCCATAGCATACAGGGCTACGAGCCAAGTGCTGGAAAATGGGATTAGAATAGATAGGTGCTTGATGGCCAGCACAGACACAATGGACCGAAGGGCCTGTTTTTGTGCTGTATAACTCTATGACTCTAAATCATGAAATATTTTTGGGCATTGTGTAGTAGTTCTAAAAATGATGGAGATTGTGCTGACTCCCTCATAAAGGACTTCCTACCCTCAGTTCCTGTGAGAAGGGTCTTGCTTGCATTGACATCTATGTGCATCACCTCCACAGAACATTTGTAACGTAGTGCTCTTGTTGCTGATACAATGGTCAAAATTACTGTTCACTCAGCCACCTTGCAATGTCTGAAGCTGTAAATGTAAGTGTCCTTTCAAGTGTCTTCAGTCTTTTGTGGGTTACATTAGAGTTAAATTTGCCATCCTTCCGAGATGCAGTAATTCAGTGAAGGGCAATTTTCTAATCTCCAAGCTGCCATACATGGTGAATGAATGCCCTGTGAAGAAATAGCAGCTGAAATAGCAACTGATTAATGGCACTCTCCATATTATACTACCCTATCACAAACCCACAAATGGGAGGACGAATAAGACCAATTTCCTTGCATTACTCTTTGTGTGACCTGGCCATGCATAAGATATTAGCCTAATTTTCCTCCATAACAATTATTACATTTCAATGGAATTCATTTTATATGAAACATACTGAGATGTTTCTGGGAAATGTGATAAGACACTAAGTAAGTGTAAGCATGTTTTTCCCTTTAAGTTTTTTGATTATCTTGACTTGATTATCTGGAACTTGCAATAATTCCTTTGACAAATATCTCTGTCACACCAAGTCATAATAAAAATGTAAATAAATGGATTCTCTTCTATGAATACATATATATTAAGTGCATCTTCATTGAAACAATGCCTGTATAATATGTGTTCAGTTAATGATGCACTTTTAATATATCCAGAGAATATGTGCAATTGGAGGTCCTATTAAATTCAAATAGAAGCAAATGAGGCACTTGCAGGAAACTTTTGTCAGGTTTATGTTATGCATCTGCATTATTTCCACAATGTGGCAATGTTTTATGATATATATCAATGTACCATTTAATTGCACATTAATAATCAGCAATGGAAAGCTATGCAAAATAGCATTTCCATTGTGGCTGATGCCCTTTTTAATGTGATCCAAACAGTTCACTGAATGGTGTTTTTGCACTGCAGAATTGTTCAAGAAGCAAGAACTGCAAATAAACTTTGTGTGGCTTGAGGGAAAAAAAGATGCAAGTATTTTAGAGTTGTTACAGATCATGATAATTGGTTCAGGACCTTTCTCAATTGTATACAAAGGTATATACAGACCATTGGTGCCTGCATCTCCACTTTGTCAGTTAAAAGAGATGGCCATTACAGAAGTATGATGACTATACACCCCCTTGAGCTGGTTGTGAAGCCTTTGTAAGCAACAGTCTTGCTTTTTTTTATTCATTTGTGAGGTGTGAGTGCCACTAGCTGGGCCAGCATTTATTGCCTGTCCCTTATTACCCTTGAGCAGGTGATGGTGAGCACCTTGAACAGCTGCAGTCTATGTGGTGTAGGGACACTCACAGCTGTTAGGGAGGGAATTCCAGGATTTTGATTCACAATAGTAAAGGAATGGTGATATACTCCCAGGTCAGGGTGGTATGTGGCTTGGAAGGGTATTTGCAGGTGGTGCCATTTCCATGAACCTGCTGCTCTTGTTTTTCTGAGTATTTGAGTTGCTGCAGTACATCTCGTTAAAGGTACACACTGCTGCCACTGTGTGTTGGTGATGAAGGGAATGAATGTTAAAGCTGGTGGATGAAGTGCCGATGAAGATGGTGCCAATCTCCTTGAGTATTGTTGAAACTTCACCAATCTAGGCAAGTGGGGAGTGTTTCATGGTCAGAATTTTACGTTGGCTGTGCGGGCGCACACCCAGCCTGACAGCATGTGAAATCGCTATAGAAGACGTCTGGTGCGCGCCCTGACATCATCACGCACTTGCGTGATATTTCGTTCGGCGAGCATGTACGGCAGTTAGAAGCGCACCTATCGACAATTAAGCGGGCAATTAATCCCATTGAGGAGGCAATTGTAATCAATTTAATGTGACCTGTCCACTTTTACTGTTGATGGACAGGCCAATTGGCCAGGCAGCCTTCACATTTTCGCTGAAGCCTCGAACCAGGGATGGATGAAATGTCCAGGGTAAAATATAATTTAAAAAGATATCTGGGACTGATGCTTTTTGAGTTCTGCTGACAGGTGCTTGAATGTGTTGCATAGATACAGTTTGCTACATATTTTTCTTGTCATTTAATCCATGTACAAGTCAGCAGTGCAACTGTTGTCTGCCTTCAGGGAGCTCACTAGAAGCGCCCACTGGCTTCCTCACTTTTCTTGGTGCTCGCCTTCCTCTCCCCCCCAGCACCCCCTCCCCCCCCCCCCCCACTCCCCCACCGGCAGTGCTGAGGCTTTTTCAGCGCATGTTTCATGCTGGCTGGCCATTAATTGGCCAGCCAGCATGAAATTGCATTCGGGAGCCAATCACGGCCGGAAGCGCATTTCGCATCCGCTTCCGGGCCCACCGATTGCACATGCCCGACGAGTGGAAGGTTCAGGTCCATCACTTTCCTGACTTGTGCCTTTTAAATGCTGGTCAGGTTTTGGGGACTCAGGAAGTGAGACACTCACTAAGCATCAGTGAATTAGTGCCTCTTGAAAGCACTGTCAACAACGCCTCCCATCACTTTACTGATGATTGAGCGTAGACTGATGGGGTGGTAATTGGCCAGATTTAATTTGTCTTGATTTTTGTGAACAGGACCTAACTGAGCAATTTTCCACATTGTCGGGCAGATGTCTGTGTTGAAGCTGATGCTGGAGCAGAGTACAGCTAACTCTGGAGCACAAGTCTTGAGCACACAGCTGGGATGTTTTCAGGCTATATCCAGTGTGTTCAACCATTTCTTGATATAACTTGGAGTGAATGGAATTGGCTAAAGACTAACATCTGTGATATTGGGGAGCTCACATCCAGATGGATTATCCACTTGGCACTTCTGGCTGAGGAAGGTTGCAAATTTTTCAACCTTGACTTTTGTACTGACGTGCAGGGCTCCCCCATCATTGAGGATAAGATTTTTGATGAGCCACCTCCTACTGTTGGTTGTTTATTGTCCACCACTATTCATGACTAGATATGAGAAGATTGATCAGAACTTTGATCTGATCTGTTGGTTGCAGGGTCACTTACGTTATAATCTTCCAATCTACTTTTAAAAAGAGATTTATCCTCATTTTAAAGCTAAGGTCCCAAAATATAATAATCCTATAATCCTCATACTTATATCACTTAGCATGAATAGTCCAAGAGAAGTAGGCAGATAGTGCAGGAGTCCTCTGGGGTCCCACTCACAAATCGGCTTTCCGGTTTGGAAGCTGACGAGGGTGCTGGTTCTTTCAGAGGAGTGCATTCAGAGCCAGGTTTGTGGCATCACGAGTGGCTCAGCCTTACAGTGGGGGGAGGAAGAGCAATAGTGATAGCAGATTCATTCGTTAGGGGTGTAGACAGGCCTTTCTGTGGCTGTAGACATGACTCCAGGATGGCACGTTGCCTCCCTGGTGCCAGAGTCAAGGATGTCACAGAGGATATTCTTCTGGGGGAGGGTGAACAGCCAGAGGTCGTGGTCAACATTGTTACCAATGACTTAGATAGGAAGGGGGATATGGTCCTGCAGTCAGAATTTAGGGACCTACGTAGAAAATTGCAAGCAGGGCCTCAAATGTAGTAGTCTCTGGATTAATCCCAGTGCAACGTGCCAGTGAGTACAGAAATAGGAGTATAAGGCATCTGAATGCGTGGCTGGAAAGATGGTGCAGGAGAGAGGGCGTTAGATTCCTGGGGCACTGGGACTGGCTTTGGGGGAGATAGCACCTGTACAAGCTGGATGGGTTGCATCCAAAACAGAGTTGGGACAGAGAACCTTGCGGGGCATTTTGCTAGTACTGTTGGGGGGGCTTTAAACTAAATCGGCAGGAGTGTGAGAACCAAGAAAAAATATTAGAGAGGAATATGAGGGTGCACAAAATACTGGGAGGGATAGATAGCTCTAGTGTAGGGAATAGTAAGTTAATAGGTGAAGTCGGGGTGAAGGAGAAAGTAACAAAATCTAAATCATGTATCTGAATGCAGGGAGTGTGGTAAATAAGATTGGGGAGTTACAGGTGCAGATTGCCATGTGGAAATATGATGTTGTGGCAATAACAGAAATCTGGCTCATGGAAGGACCGAACTGGTTGTTAAATTTTCCTGGGTACAAGGTGTTCAGAAAAGATAGGAAAGGAGGAGGGGTGGCAGTATTTTTTTCTTTTTTTATTCATTCATGGGATGTGGGCGTCACTGGCTAGGCCAACATTCCAGAATTAACCACATTGCTGTGGGTCTGGAGTCACATGTAGGCCAGACCAGGTACATTTCCTTCCCTAAAGGACATTAGGGATGGGCTTTTACAACCCAGATGGGTTTTTACAACAATCAACAATGGTTTCATGGTCATCATTAGACTTTTAATTCCAGATTCTTATTGAATTCAAATTCCACCATTTGTCGTGGCAGTATTCAAACCTGGGTCCACAGAGCATTACACTGGGTCTCTGGAATACTAGTCCAGCAACAACACCACCATGCCATCGCCACCCCCTAGTTAAGGAGAGCATTGCTGGAAAAAGAGGATGTCCCAGAGGTTTCAAGGACAGAATCAATTTGGCTAGAGCTAAGGAACAAAAACGGTTCAATTACATTGCTCAGTGTAGTCTATAGACCACCAAATAGTGAGAAGGATGTAGAAAAGCAAATCTGCAGGGAAATTTCAGAGATGCAAGCATTATAGTTCTAACAGTTGACTTTAATTACTGGGACAGTGGTAACATAAAGGGCGGAGAGGGGCAAAAGTTCCTAGATTGTGTTCAGGAAAATTTTCTACGTCAGTATGTGTCCAATCCAACAAGGAAAGACGCACTGTTGGGCCTGATTCTTGGAAATGAGGTGGGCCAAGTAGATCAAGTGTCAGTGGGGGAACATTTAGGTGACGGTGATCATTGTATTGTACGTTTTAGGATTATGATAGAAAAGGACGATAGGCAATCCAGAGTAAGAATAATTAATTGGACGAGAGCCGACTTCGATGGGGCAAGAACAGAGTTGGGCCAGATAGACTGGGACAAAAGATTGGAAAACTGTAGCTGAACAATGGGCTACCTTCAGAAAAGAATTGATTCAGGCACAGTCAAGGTATATTCCATCGAAAGGGAAAGGTAGGGCAAACAAATCCAGAGCTCCCTGGATGAAAAGGGAGATAGAAATTAAGATAAAGAAGAAGAAATGTGCTTAAGACAGGTGTCAGGCAGAAAATACAATTGAGAACCAAGAGGAATACTGAAGCTTCAGAGGGGAGGTGAAAACATATATTAATGAAGTGAAGAGGGAATATGAGAAAAGGCTAGCATCCAACATAGAGGGATCCCAAAGTCTTCTATAGGCATATAAATAGTAAAACGGTGATAAAAGGAGGAGTAGGACCGATTAGGGACCTAAAAGGGAATTTACACATGGACAAAGGGGCCATGGCTGAGGTATCAAATGAATACTTTCCATCCGTCTTTGCCAAGGAGGTAGATGCTACCCAGGCCATGGTCGCTAGAAGGGTTCAAAATTGATAAGGAGGAAATGTTGAATACACTGTCAGTACTTAAAGTTGACAAGGCACCAGGACCCGATGAGATGCATCCAAGGATATTGAAGGAAGTGAGTGTAGAAATTGCAGGGGAACTGGCCATAATTCTTCAGTCTTTCCCAGACTCAAGGGAGGTGCCAGAGGATTGGAGAATTGCAAACATTATGCCTTTGTTTAAAAAAGGTTGTAAGGATAAGCCCAGCAATTACAGACTAGTCAGTTTAACTTCAGTGGTGGGCAAGATTCTAGAAACAAATATTTGGGATAGAATTAGAAGACACATGGGAAAAAAATGGGTTGATAAGGAAGAGCCAGCATGGATTTCTAAAGGGGAATGTATGTTTAACTAACTTGCTGGAGTTTCTTGAAGAGGTAACTGAAAAGGTCAATGAAGGTAATGCTGTTGATGTGGTGTACATGGACTTTGAAAAGGCATTTGATACAATGCCACATAACAGACTTGTGAGAAAAGTTATTGCTTAAGGAATAAAAGGGACAGTAACAATGTGGAAACAAAATTGGCTTAAAAATAGGAAGCAGGGAGTAATGGTTAATGGATATTTTTCAGGCTGGAGGAAGGTTTGTAGTGGCATTCCCGAGGGGTCAGTATTAGGAGCCTTGCTTTCCCTGATATATAGTAATGATCTAGATCTTGGTGTGCAGGGGACAATTTTAAAGTTTGCAGATGATATGAAACTTGGGAGTGTTGTAAACTGCAAGGAGGACAGTGTAGAACTTCAAAAGGACACATGGTGGAGTGGGCAGATAGGTGGCAGTTGAAGTTCAATGTGGAGAAGTGTAAGGTGATGCATTTTGGTAGGAAGAACATGGACAGACAATATAAAATAAGGGGTGAAATTTTGAAGGGGATGCAGGAACAGAAAAGCCTGGGTGTATATGTCCATAGATCATTGAAAGTAGCAGGACAGGTGGAGAGAGCAGTTAATAAAGTATCCTGGGCTTTATTAATAGGGGCATAGAGTACAAGAACAAGGAGCAAGAATTTATATAAGACACTCATTAGACCTCAGCTAGAGTATTGTGTACAGTTCTAGGTGCCACATTATAGGAAGGATGTGATCATTAGGGCATTAGATGATTATTTGAATAAAAACAATGTGTAGGAGTATGGGGAAAAGGCAGGGCAATGGCACTAGATCATAATGCTCATTTGCAGATCTGATGCAGACACGATGGACTGAATGACCCCCTTCTATGCCATTAAAATTCTGTGATATAGTCCTGTAGCTTCCCCAGGTTGACACCTGATTTTTTGGCATCCCTGGTGCTGCTCTTGACATGCTGTCATACACTTCTCACTGAACCGTGATGGGCCCCCTGGCTTGATGGTAACGGTAGTATGAGGGATATGCTGGGCCAGGAAGTCACAGATTGTGATGTATTTTTTATTTTATCATGGGAGGCGAGCATTGCTGGCAAGGCCAGCATTTGTTACCCATTCCTAACTGTCCTTAGAAAGTGGTGGTGAGTTGCCTTCTTGAACTGCTGCAGTCCATGTTTGATACATGCACAGCGCTGTCAGGAAGGAACCAGGCTTTTGACCCAACTACACTGTAGGAATGATGATATAATTCCAAGCAGGGTGGTGTGTGCTTTGGAGAAGAACTTGCAGGTTATGGTGGTGTTCCCATGCATCTACTGCCCTTCTCCTTCTAGGTAGTAAAGGTTCCGAGTTTTGGAAGGCACTATTAAAGAAGGCTTGGCGAGTTGCAAAAGTGCACCTTCTATATGGTACACATTGCTGCCATTGTGCGTTGGTGGTGGAGAGGCTGCCGATCAAGAGGGTTACTTTTACCTGCATTGTGTCAAGCTTCTTGAGTATTGTTAGAGCTGTGCTCATCCAGGCAAGTGGAGGGTATTCCATAACACTCCTGTCTTGTGCCATGTAGATGGTGGATAAACTTTGGGGAGTCAGGCGGGGAGTTACTCGCTGTAGAATTCCCAGCCTCTAAGCTACTCTTATAGCCACATTACTTATATGGCTGGTCCAGGTCAGTTTCTGGTCAAAGGTAACCCCTAGGATGCTGATGGTGGGGGATTCAGTGATGGTAATTCTGTTCAAAGTCAAGGAGAGATGATTAGGTTCTCTCTTGTTGGAGACGGTAATTTCCTGGCACTTGTGTGGCGCAAAAATTACATGACACTTATCAGCCCAAGCCTGAAAGTTGTCCAGATCTTGTTGCATATGGACATGGACTGCTTCAGTATCTGAATAGTTGCAAATAGAACTGGACACTATGCAATGATCAGTGAGCATCCTCACTTTTGACCTTATGATGGAGGGAAGGTCATTGATAAAGCAGCTGAAGATGTTTAGGCCTAGGACACTACCCTTAGAAACTCCAGCAGAGATGTCCTGGGGCTGAGGTGAATGACCTCCAACAATCACAACCTTCCTTTGCACTAGGTATCTCTCTGACCAGTGGAGACTTTTCCTCTTGATTGCCATTGACTTCACTTTTGTTCAGGTTCCTTTTTGCTAAACTAGTTCAAATGCTGCCTTGATGTCAAGGGCAGTCACTCTCACCTCACCTCTGGAATTCAGCTTTTTTGTCCTTGTTAAGACCAAGACTGTAATAATGTCAAGAGCCAAAAGGCGGAAACCAGACTGAGCATCAGTGAGCAGATTGTTGCTATGTAAGTGCCACTTGATAGCAATGTCAATGACCCCTTCTATCACTTTGCTGATGATCAAGAGCAGACTGATGTGGTGGTAATTGGCTAGATTGGATTTGTCCTGCTTTATGTGGACAGGGCACACTTGAGCAATTTCACATTGTTGTGTAGATGCCAGTGTTGTAGCTGTACTGGAACAGCTTTGCTAGGGACATGGCTAATTTTGGAGCACAGGTCTTCAGTATTCCTGCTGGAATGTTGTCAAGACATTGTTCAATTCTGGAATATAATTCTGCTGCTGCTGATGGCCTACATGCCTCATGGATGCACAGTTTTAAGCTGAACATAAGGAATAGGAGCAGGAGCAGGCTATTTGACCCCTCGAGCCTGCTCCGCCATTCAATAAGATCATGGTTGATCTGTTTGCAGATCCCCTTCCTGCCTGCCCCACAAAACCCTTGACTCCCTGTATGTTTCACGTATAAGGGCAGTTGTACATCTTCAGTGTGTTCTCAGCGAGAGGCTTTATTGGACTGATCAGAAATGACAGCCTACAGCCAGCTTGCCTCATGGTTAGGTCACATGACTATGGTAAGTCAGATGTGACATATAGACTAATTGCACTTCAAAACCCAAATACTGCAAATCAACAGATTTAACTCAGCCTTCAATATATTCAATGACCCAGCCTCCACTGCTCTCTGGGGTAAATAATTCCAAAGATTACAATGGCCACATGAGAGAAGAAATCCCCCCTCATCTCTGTCTTAAATAGGAGATTCCTTATTTTGAACCTATGGCTCCTAGTTCTACATTCTGCCACGAGGCGAAACATCCTCTCAGCATCCACCTTGTCAAGCCCCCTCAGAATGTTAAATGTTTCAATAAGATCACCTCTTATTCTTTTGAACTCTAATGAGTATGGGCAAAGCCTGCTCGACATTTTCTCATAAGACAACCCCATCGTCCCAGGAATCAACCTTCTCTGAACTGCCACCAAAGCAAGTATATCTTTTCTTAACTAAGAAGACCAGAACTTTATGCAGTACTCTATGTGAGGTCTTATCAATGCCCTGTACAGTTGCAACAATTCTCTACTTTATGTTCCATTCCTCTTGCGATAAAGGCTAAAATGCTATTTGCCTTCTTAATTACTTGTTGTACCTGCATGCTTACATCTTGTGATTCATGAACAAAGACACCCAGATCTCTCTGTATTGCAGACTCTCTCCATTTAAATTATATTCTGCTTAGAAACTAGATCTGATCTGAATCAATCACATTTAGCACAGTGGTATTGCCACACAACATGATGGAGGGAGTTCTTGGCGTAAAGACAGGACTTTGTTTCCACAAGAACTGTGCAGTGGCCACTTCTACTAATATTGTCATGGACAGATGGATATGCAGCAGGCTGACTGGTGGGAAAAATCTGTGCCTTGCTACCCTCAGTGCTCCTTCCAAGTAGTGTTTAACATTGAGGAACACAGAGATTGGTCGGCGGTAATCAGCAAGAGGTTGCCTTGTCCATGTTTGACCTGATGCCATGGGACAGCATGTGATCCAGAGTGAATGTTCAGGATTCCCATGCCACACCCTCTGAAGTGTATACCAATGTGTCTTCACCTATGGTCAGACAGTCTGTCCTGTCTGTGGGATAGGACTCAGCCGGGGATGGTGATGGAGCAGTATGGGATATTGGCTGTAGGTATGATTCAGTGGGTTCAATAACTATGTCAGGCTGTTACTTGACTAGTCTGTGGGGCAGCTCTCCCAAGTTTGGCATGGGTCCCCAGTTGTTAGTGAGGAGGACTTTTGAGGGTGGACTGGGCAGATTGTGCCTTTGTTGTATCAGTACTTGAGTTGATGCGGGTGGCCTTGTTTTATTCTTATTCGACTTTTCTATTGTTGTTTGATACAATTAAGTGGCTTGCAAGACCATTTCAGAGGGCAGTTAAGAGTCAACCACACTGCTGTTAGTCTGGAGTCACATGTAGACCAGACCAGGTGAGGTTGCAGATTAGTGAACCAGATTGTTTTTTACATCAATCATGATGATCATTACTTAAAACTAACTTTTTATACCAGCTCTATTTAATTAATTAAATTTATATTCCTAGCTGCCTTAGTGGAATTTAATGCATGGGCAGAATTTTGCTCTTGTCGGGTGGGCTCAGCGGGGGTGGTCGGGAAGCAATTGGGGCCGGACCACGATTTCAGGCCAGTGGGCCAATTAAGGCCGGTCAGCGTGAAAAGCGGCTCGTCACTGGCCGGGTAGGGCTGAGCGGGGGCCTATCAGCCGCCAGGTACAATGGCGCCCCAGCGGCCTGTTTAAAAACAGCCCAGGCAGCCCCAGAAAGGCTGCCAGGGAAGGACGTCTGTCTATCGCTGCAAGGATGGAGTCCAGAGTGTCAGCAAATGCCAGGCGGGAGGGCAGGTCGGGGGGGCATGTGGCCCCCGTTTTCCGACGATTGCCTCGCGACCCTCCTGGAGGAGGTGGCTGCCAGAAGGGACACCCCTGGCCCAGAGATGGGAGGAGTGTAGCACGAGTCAGTGTGTCCAATTGTTTTGGGCTGGCCATCTTCCCGTGGAGCTCAGGGGTGTTGGGGTGTGAGTGCCAACTGTCAATCACACAGGAGCTGGCCAAGAAGCTGAGCCTTGGCTGCTTTGACTGAGTGCCTTTTGCCTCAAGGGCTACGGCTTGAGTCTACAAGGTGCTCCTCAACTGGGCTTAGCCAGGCTGCAATGGCGCGGCAGGCAGAGACTAATCAATGCTCCTCTGTCCTTTCAGGAGAAGACATCCCATAACAATATTGAGAGATTGCAAACTGGCGGAGGACACCCACACCTCCTCATCCTCTCCTGCTATGAGCAGGAGGCCTTGGAGCTCGAGAGGTGCCATTGATGTGAGCCTCGAACCTGGAATCCCCATTGATCATTGAAAGATCTGCATTGTCTCACTCCATTGTCTGGCATGCACAGTGACAGTGTGATGACTTTAACTAATGACATGTCCTTCTTCTCTCTTTAATGTTCACCAGTAGGTGTTCGCTCTCCGGACCCTGAAGGGCCACCCCTGACACTGGAGGACCCCATGCTCCCCAAGCACCTGTGTCACACCGCTCTCTGAGGCAGGTACCAGCGCAGATACCAGCACCTCGGTGGGTAGTATCTCAGTGCACATTGGTGAGGGTACTTCACACTTGCTTGAGGTGCAGGAGGGGGCAGAGTCCCCAGTGCGCTGGCAGTCAGAAGACTGCTGGGGACAAGAATGATGCTCAGTTGAAGGCTGATGATGGGCCTCTGAAGTTGTCCATTGGGCAGCAGATGCTGGATATCCAGCGGGGTGTGCGGGAGGATCTGGTGGAGATCTAAGAGGGCATGCAAGCCATGGCCTCCATTGTGGAGGAGTCCCTGCGGAGTGTGAGCACTGCGTTGGCCCTCATGGCTGAGTGCAGGCGTCCATGTGTGAGATGGATAGGGCACCCAGTATCCCAGCTAGGGGCCCGTCCATCAAGGTGATCAGGGAGGTCCAGAGCGCCCTCACATTGGCGCACGAGCTGCTTGTCTCTGCGTGCTCCTCTCAGGGTGCTCCAGATGACCAGCAGCTCCTCTGCCCCTCTGCCAGTTACTGTAACATCTTATGAGGCTGCGACGACTGGGGAGATGCCAGCTGTGGCACTGGCCACTCCCTCCCAGGTGGGACCAGCATGGGCTCCACTGGCCAGAGGATGACTGCCAAGGTCTTCAAGGCCAACAGGACAGCAGAGTCAGCAGCCTGTCTCCAATGTCGGTGCCAGCGAGGGGGGAGCACCTAGACGTGGCACCCGTAAACATAAGTTTAAAGCACCTAAAGAACAAGAGGGACTGGTCATGGGTGATCTTTTGTTCCCCCAATTTTTTTTTCTTTTTTAATGGTGTGAACACCAACACCGGTTTCTTTCTGTTCAAGCCTATGTGAGTTCAAACGTACAATTAAATTTGCTTTTATGTTATTGGTCTGGGTATGCTTCATTTGTTTTGTCGGTGCAGGATATGCTAGTATGTAATGCTGGACATGAGTGGCTTGAACCTTTATTGCACAGGCACTGAGTGTATCTTGGGACTAAGGAAAAGGTCATTTCTGCGATCCAGGATGGAGGCAGCAGCTCTGGCTTGAGGTGGTCTTATTTGGCACCTTAGCTGAAGGAATGTTGGATTAAGGCATCCCTGGTGTCCCTGCCTCCCTGGAGGTTACTGAAGCCTGCCTTCACACCCTCAGCGTTCTCCTCACCGTGCTCCTCTTCTGACTCACTACTGATTCATCATCTGTGGCCTGTGTAGCTGCGTCAAGATCCTCTTCCTCCAGTGGGTCTTCCCTTAACAGTGCCAGACTGTGGACAGTGCAGTATGCAACCACTATCAGTGACACCCGCTCTGGGGGGTATTGCAGTGCTCCACCTGAATGGTCCAGGCATTGGAAACGCATCTTGAGAAGACCTATGGTTCTCTCTACCATCGCCCTTTTGGAGGTATGACTCCTATTGTAACGCTGCTCTGCCTCTGTTCTGGATGGCAGAGAGGTATCATGAGCCACTTTTTCAAGGGATAGCCCTTGTCATCCAGCAGCCATCCATCCAGTCGAGCTGGAGCCTCAGCACCTGGGAGTGTCTGAGGGTATACGTGTCATGGGAGCTGCCAGGGTACCTTGCACAGACTTGCAGAATCAGCATCCTGTGGTCACACACTATCTGCACGTTCATGGAGTGGATGCCCTTCCTGTTGATAAAGGCAGCCGGCTGACCTGCTGGTGCCTTGATGGCCACATGTGTGCAGTCTATAGCACCCTGGACACGGGGGAAGCCAGCAATCGCTGCAAAGCCTCTGGCTCACTCAGCCTGGCTGGCCTCATCCATATGGTAATGAATAAATGTCAATACCTGCCTGAACAGAGCTTCTGTCACCAGTTTGACGCAACTGTGGACAGCTGATTGAGAGACTCCACACAAATCCCCCACTGAGCCCTGGAAAGAGCTAGAAGCATAGACGTTGTGGGCAACTGTGACCTTCAGAGTCACTGGCACAGGGTGTCCACCCACACAGTTGGAGTTGATCTCAGGCCCAATCGTCTAGCAAATGGAGGTTATGATCTCCTTTGAAAGGCGGAGCATTGCATCTCAGACATACTGAGGTAGCTGCATCGCTGCCTGTAAACCCTGGCAGCAGGATAGTGGCGTCTTCTGTGGCCCCTTCTGCCTTGGACATCCTGCTGGCCCTGTGCGCCTCGTGCCTGTGCGTCTCCTCCTGCAGGTCGCTCCCCTGGAAGCTGCATTGGGACACCTGGCCTGCCCCTCTCTTCCTCCTCAGAGAAGATGCCGCCAGCAGTGACCACAATCCCCATCACCAGGGTAAAGGAAGGCTGTCTGATACCTGGAAGCGTCCACACGGTCTGAATCCTTCAGGGGCCTGGAAGACACCAATGTGTCCAGAAATGAAGCCTGGAAATGCTAGGAATGAAGCCCCGACCAGAGAATAAGCTGCCAAGTCTCAATAAGCCACCCGAAGCGAACTATCTCCAAAATTCCTCACTACTCATATTGACAATGCTGCTGACCCTTCTTATCCCGCCCGTGGATGAGGTTTTGCAAATTGTGGCCTGCCTGTCAGTTTTGCCCGTGCGATGAGCGAAAACTTGCATAGGCAACATTAAATCACCATCAATTGGGTTGTTAAGGGACTTAACTGGCCTGTTAATTAATGGTGGGCGCAGCTCTGGCTCTGACTCCCGCGCGTGCCCGCCGAGCGAAATATTGCGTGAGTGCGCAATGATGTCAAGGTGCTCACCCGCCGTCATCACACGTCATTCGGGCTCTAAACGTTGGCTCTCTGTTTCTCTCCATGGATGCTGTCAGGCCTGCTGAGTTTTTCCAGCAATTTTTGTTTTTGTATCATGCGTTATTTTATGCTCGAACAGATCGGGCGCATGCCCGCCCGCTCAGCGAAATATTCTGCCCCATGTCTCTAGCCCATTAGCCCAAATGTCTGGATTACTATTTTAGTGACATTGCCATTTTATGTTACCGTTACCACTTTCTCTGTTGTCAGTGGGACCATTGGCAGTGTCACTGTAAATTAAAGGTACAAGAAGAGATTAACCTTAAGGCTGGTGAGAATTTGTAAATCATTTATGAACACACAGTGGAATTCATACATCATAAACTAATCAAATCTTTGGTTAAAATGCAATGCGATACTCAAAAATCTGTGTCAGGTTCTTTTTGAAAATGGTATTTTTAAACACTGGACGTGGATTTGTTATCTGCTGTCGCATGCTAGTTTGTGCAGAAAAGTGAATGATTGAAGCTTCAATAGGCTCTGGTGTCTAATCCTCATACTGAGATCAATCACTGCCAATAAAATGAATCAGTGTGAGTAAAATACATGCCCAGCTGGCTTCTAATATTTATGGAGAATATGTGCAATAAAAGATCCTAGAATATTGGACCAAAATCAAATGAGAAAGTGAGAGATGAAAAAGGATTCAATATAGGTATTTCAATTTTTAAAAAAAATGAATGATAAGCATGTTTAAACTCTGAGTAAAATTGGAGCATTGGGTTACACTGTTATCAATGATCATTTCAGGATGTAATTCTGAATGGATGCAGGAGCAGAGGAACCTGAGATATATGTGCACAAATCATTGAAGGTGCAGGTTGAGAAAAGGATTAATACGCAAATGGAATCTTGGGCATTATAAATAGTGGCATAGAGTACATAAGCAAGGATGTTATGATAAACCTTTATAATGCATTAATTTTGCCTGAACTGGAGATTTGTGTCCAATTCTAGACACCACACTTTAGGAAGGGTGTAATAGCATGATAGATCGTGCAGGCAAGATTCATGAGAATGGATCCAGGAATGAGGGACTTTGGTTCTGAGGATAGAGATGGTGAAGCTGGGGCTGTTCTCCCCAGAACAGGAATTCCCCAGAAGAGGAATTGAGAGGAGATTTGATATAGAAGTGTTCAAAGTCATGAGAGTCCTGGGCAGCATATGGGAAGAAAAACTTCCCATATGAGAAAGGGTTGAGAACCAAAGGATGCCAATTTAAGGTGAGTGGCAACAGAAGCAAAGGTGACATGAGGAAAATCTTTTTTATGCAGCAAGTGGTTAGGATCTGGAATGCACTGTCTGAGACTGTGGTGGAGTTAGATTCAATCATGGCTTCCTAAAGTGGATTGGATTGTTACCTGAAGAGAATAAATTGCAGTGCAAAGCCAGCGGGGTGGGACTAGATGAGTTGCTCTTGTAGACAGCCAGCACGGAGACAATGGGCCAAATAGGGACCAATGAAACTCTTTCAGAAAGCAACTTTGCAAGCTCTAAGGTAAAAGAGAAAATGGTGATTATTTTTGAAGTGGAAGGGGTACCTTCTCTGATCAGTAATTGGAGAGCAGCCTGGTTGGAGGTAGTAAAAAGCATGAGTGCCATTTTAGTTCTGACAAGATCCTCAAAGGAGATGAGAAAGATATGAAAGCGTATTCAACAGCTCATCACTGCAAGTGTGATGGAGCATCGAGAGGGAGAATGCACTGCACTCTGGAACAGCTCGTGTACTTTTCAACTGCTCAGATACACATGTTTTAGCAGTGGACACTGTGCTGGCACTATGTCAATTCATTTACACTGTGGCCTATTAAATATGGCAAGGGTAAAAAATCAAGTACATGGTTAACACAAGGTGCCTGTGTGCTCACAGACTTAAATAAGTTGGTCAATGAATGGTGCACTCTTTTGCCACCAGTTGAAATGGGTTCCCTGCTTCTCCACCTGAACTGTGACAATAATTATTGGCAGGACGAGAGTGAACAAGGTGTGTTAGACTGAAATTATTTTGGATATATAAGTTTTGGATATGCATGATGCTTTTTATCTTGCCATTCACCCTCCAAAACCAGTAGTTAGAGAGGATGAAGCATGTTTCTCAATTGTCTTATTGAGGTAATGTTCAATTGCAGGGTTCTTGACTAATACCTAAATGGCCGTCACAGTGTAAGTTTAAGGAGCACTGCTGGTCTGTGACTTAACTTTTCCCCACATCCTCCAATATATTTGGCTGACAAAAATCTATCAATCTTAGTTTTAAAACTAACAATTGATCCATCATGAATGGCTATTTGTGGAAGAGAGTTCCAAACTTCGACTGCCCTTTGTGTGAAGAAGCCTTTTTCTAAATTCACCCCTGAGCATGGTCCAACATGGGTGTTGCAGTACTGAAATCAAACTACACCAGGAAATAAACAAAGAAATCAATGGGGTAATAAGCAGCTCTTTTGATGGAACTACCAAACAAATTCCCTTTTAAGAAGCTGAAACCAATATGGCTAAACAAGTCAATCATCCAACATGGAGATAAAAACAAAAAGCTAAAAGCTACTGCGGATGCTGGAAATCCAAAACAAAATAAAAACAGAATTACCTGGAAAAACTCAGCAAGTCTGGCAGCATCGGCGGAGAAGAAATCAGTCAACGTTTCGAGCCCTCATGGCTCTTCGGCAGAACTGAAGCATAGTTTCAACAAGGGAGAAATATAAATTGGTTTAAGGTGGGTGGGGGGGAAGAGACACATTGAGGGTGTGGTGTGAGCAGATAATCAAAAGATGTCAGAGACAAAAGGGTCAAAGAGGTGTTGAAGGTGGTGGTCTTTGTCTGAGAAAAGTGCTAATTAAGAATGGAAAACAGGATATTCAAAGTACAGCTCTAGTGGGGGTGGGGTGGAAAGACTAAAGGTTTTAGTTTTAGATTTAAAAATAATGATAAACATGGAGCACTGGCCTCTAATATTGTTGTCTGGGTCCTCCAATCACATTATAAGGAAATGACTTCTTATTGACTTTTGCTTTGAGGCTTTATTAAGTGTAGCATGTGCCTGGTGTGTGGGGTTTCAGTACCAGTGTTGCTTTCGCATCATATCGTAGCACCCTGGCTGCAATAGACTCACAGCAGGCCTCAACACGTCATAATAAGTGTTACATATGACCAATCTGCATCAGTACAGCAGATACTGGGCAGTGCATTAGTGCTGTGGAGCTTGGAGGAGAAGAATTATGCCTCTCAGTTCCAAATTAAAATATGTTTCACAAAGGAAAACTAACCTTTTTGTTGAAGGATGCTAACTAGACCACAGTAAGCTCCCCAAAAGCATAAGCCAAACAGGCCCGGCAATTGATCTGCTCATCAATGACCTATTTCTTCAAGGGATCCTTTAATAGGCAAAAGGCCCATCATTAACATAATCATTGGGCTTTTTGTATTGAACTGGCTGTCAGGGACACCTGAATATTTTCCAAGGCCAATATGACATTGGAATTATTTCAGGAATCCTTGGGCACAGAACACAGCCCTGTAAAACTGATCGTTTTTGCCACTGTTTTCAATCTGGAAAACCAATGCAACAAAGAACTAATTTACACAGAAACATAGAAAATAAGGGCAGGAGTAGGCCATTCGGCCCTTCGAGCCTACGCCACCATTCATCATGATCATGGCTGATCATCCAACTCAATAGCCTGCTCCCGCTTTCTCCCCATACCCTTTGATCCCTTTCGCCCCAAGAGCTATATCTAACTCTTTCTTGAAAGCATACAATGTTTTCAACTACTTTCTGTGATGGCGAATTCCATAGGCTCACCACTCTCTGGGTGAAGAAATTTCTCCTCATCTCAGTCCTAAATGGTCTACCCCATATCCTCAGACTGTGACCCCTGGTTCTGGACTCCCCCACCATCGGGAGCATCCTTCCTGCATTTACCCTGTTTAGTCCTGTTAGAATTTTATAGGTTTCTATGAGACCCTCCCTCATTCTTCTGAACTCCAGCGAATATAATCCCAACCGAATCAATCTCTCCTCATATGTCAGTCCCGCCATCCCAGGAATCAGTCTGGTAAACCTTCCCTGCACTTCCTCTATAGCAAGAACATCCTTCCTCAGATAAGGAGACCATAACTGCACACAATATTCCAAGTGTGGTCTCACCAAGGCCTTGTATAATTGCAGCAAGATATCCCTGTTCCTGTACTCGAATACTCTCGCTACGAAGGCCAACATACCATTTGCCTTCTTTACCGCCTGTTGCACCTGCATGCTTACCTTCAGCGACTGGTGTACAAGGACACCCAGGTCTCTTTGCACATTCCCCTCTCTCAATTTGTAGCCATTCAGATAATAATCTGCCTTCCTGTTTTTGCTACCAAAGTGGATAACCTCACATTTATCCACATTATACTGCATCTGCCATGCATTTGCCCACTCACTCAGCTTGTCTAAATCACACTGAAGCATCTCTGCATCCTCCTCACAGATCACCCTCCCACCCAGCTTTGTGTTATCTGCAAATTTGGAGATATTACATTTAGTTCCCTCATCTAAATCATTAATATATATTGTGAATAGCTGGGGTCCCAGCACCAGTCTCTAGGGTACCCCATTAGTCACTGCTTGCCATTTGGAAAAAGACACGTTTATTCCTAGTCTTTGTTTCCTGTCTGCCAACCAGTTTTCCATCCATCTCAATACGCTACCCCCAATCCCATACGCTTTAATTTTACACACTAATCTCTTACGTGGGACTTTGTCGAAAGCCTTCTGAAAGTCCAAATAAACCACATCCATTGGCTTTCCCTCATCAACTCTGCAAGTTACATTATCGAAAAATTCCAGTAAATTTGTCAAGTATGATTTCCCTTTCATAAATCCATGCTGACTTTGTCCAATTCTGCCACTGTTTTCCAAGTGCTCAGCTACTTTTTTAATAGACTCTAGAATTTTCCCCCCTACCGACGTCAGGCTGACTGGTTTATAATTCCCTGTTTTCTCTCTACCTCCCTTTATAAATAGTGGGGTTACATTAGCTACCCTCCAATCTGTAGGAACTGTTCCAGAATCTATAGAATCTCAGAAGATAACCACCAATGCATTCACTATTTCTAGGGCCACTTCCTTAAGTACTCTGGGATGTAGATTATCAGGCCCTGGGGATTTATTAGCCTTCATTCCCATTAATTTCCCCAATGCCATTTCCCTACTAATACTGATTTCTTTCAGTTCCTCCCTCTCACTAAACCCTGTGTTCCCCAACATTTCTGGTATGTTATTTGTGTCCTCCTTTGTGAAGGCAGAACCAAAGTATGTATTTATTTGGTCAGCCATTTCTTTGTTCCCCAGTATAAATTCCCCTCTTTCTGACTGTAAGGGACCTACATTTGTCTTCACCAATCTTTTTCTCTTCACATACCTATCAAAACTTTTACAGTCAGTTTTTATGTTCTCCACAAACCTACTCTCGTACTCTATTGTTACTAATTTGATTTGCCCAATCTATATGCAGATTAAAGTCACCCATAATTACAGATGTTCCTTTATTGCATGCATCTCTAATTTCCTCTTTAATGCCATTCCCAACATCACCGCTACAGTTTGGGGGTCTATATACAATCCCCACTCACTTTTTTGGCCCTTAGTGTTTCTCAGCTCTACCCATACATATTCCACATCATCGGAGCTAATATCTTTCCTCACTATTGCGTTAATTTCCTCTTTAACCAGCAATGCAACTCTACCGCCTTTTCCTTTTTGTCTGTCCTTCCTAAATACTGAATACCCCTGGATGTTCAGTTCCCATCCCTGGTCACCCTGCAGCCATGTCTCTGTAATCCCGACTATATCATACCTGTTTACATCTATTTGCACGTTTAATTTATTCACTTTATTGCAAATGCTCCTTACGATAAGGCACAAAGCCTTAAAGCTTGTCTTTTTAACATTATTTGTCCGGTTCCCACTATTTTTTTACTGAGGCCCTGTTTGATTCTTGCCCTTATTTTCTCTGCCTATCATTTTTCTTATTCCCCTTTCTGTCTTTTGTTCTTGTCCTTGATTCCCCCTCCTCTGACTCCTTGCATAGGCTCCCATCCCCCTGCCATTTTAGTTTAAACCCTCCCCAACCACTCTAGCAAATATTTCCCCTAGGACATCAGTCACAGTCTTGCCCAGGTGTAACCCATCCAGTAACCCACCTCCCCCAGAACCGGTCCCAATGTCCCAGGAATCTGATACCCTCCCCCTCACACCATCTCTTCAGCCACGTATTCATCCAATATATCCTGCTATTTCTACTCTGACTAGCACGTGGTACTAGTAGTAATCCTGAGGTCACTACCTTTGAGGTCCTACTTTTCAACTTAATACCTAACTCCCTATATTCTGCTTTTAGGACCTCACCCTTTTTTTACCTATGTCGTTTGTACCAATGTGTACCATGACTACTGGCTGTTCACCCTCCCCCTTCAGAATGTCCTGTAGCAGTTCTGAGACATCCTTGACCCTAGCACCAGGGAGGCAACATACCATCCTGGAGTCTCGTTTGTGGCCACAGAAACGCCTATCAATTCCCCTTACATTTGAATCCCCTAAAACTATTGCATTCCCACACTTTTTACTCCTCCCCTGTGCAGCAGAGCCAACCGTGGTGCAACAAATTTGGCTGTTGCTGCTTTCTCCTGAGAGGCCATTCCCCTCAACAGTATCCAAAGTGGTATATCTGTTTTGCAGAGGAATAGCCACAGGAGATTCCTGCAATGCCTGCCTAGTTCTCTTGCTCTGCCACCTCAAAATTATCCATTGTGTATCCTCTAGTCATACATCATTGGTCCCCCTCCAAAGATAGTTTATATTTTACCCAAGGTCAATACTCTGTTAAATAATGGCCCAGGTTTAGCAGTCAGCAGCAAAGCAATGATCTAACAATCACTGGGGGCAGCTTTCTTCAAGGTGAGTGGCGATCTCTATGCAGTGAATTCCCCTATTCACGAGTTTGGATTTGGTGCCAAGTCAAGGAAATCTCCAGGTGATCAGCAATAACAATGTTCATCACGCAGGGTAAGCAGCCAATCACTTTTCATAGACTGCAAATGAGGAAGTAAAATGCACTGAATTTTTCACTTCTGATGAAAAAAATACCTAGAGTAAAAGAAATGATTGGGATGTATATATAGAATTAAGGTAGAAGCTGAAATATCATGAGAACACTTTAAAAAAAACTAATTTATAAATGATTTTCTATCATTATGGAGAAATTTGACATTCTACAAATATTAAATTAGTTTTTCATGTGCAATAAAGCTGTTCAGTTTTAATTAAGAACTTGAGACAGAATCGGCCTAGATTTGCACTAATTGCAGTAGCGGTTTTCACACCATATCGTCCCAAACCCGCTGCATTAGTTATCACAGAATCACAGAACCACACAGTGCAGAAGTGGCCCTTCGGCCCATCGAGTCTGCACTGACAAGTGAGAAACACCTGACCTACCTACTTAATCCCATTTACCAGCTCTTGGCCCCTAGTCTTGAATGTTATGACATGCCAAGTGCTCATCCAGGTACTTTTTAAAGGATGTGAGGCAACCCACCTCCATCACCCTCCCAGGCAGTGCATTCCAGACCGTCATCCCCCCTAAACCTCCTGCCCCTCACCTTGAACTTATGCCCCCTTGTGATTGACCCTTCAACTAAGGGGAACAGCTGCTCCCTAGCCACCCTGTCCATGCCCCTCATAATCTCGTACACCTCGATCAGGTCGCCCCTCAGTCTTCTCTGCTCCAACGAAAACAAACCAAGTCTATCCAACCTCTCTTCATAACTTAAATGTTTCATCCCTGGTGAATCTCCTCTGCACCCCTTCCAGTGCAATCACATCCTTCCTATAATGTGGTGACCAGAACTGCACACAGTACTCCAGATGTGACCTCACCAAGGTTCTATACAACTCCAACATGACCTCCCTACTTTTGTAATCTATGCCTCGATTGATAAAGACAAGTGTCCCATATGCCTTTTTCACCATCCCACTAACATGCCCCTCTGCCTTCAGAGATCTATGGACACACACGCCAAGGTCCCTTTCTTCCTCAGAACTTCCTAGTGCCATGCCGTTCATTGAATACTTCCTTGTCAAATTACTCCTTCCAAAGTGTATCACCTCACACTTTTCAGGGTTAAATTCCATCTGTCACTTATCTGCTCATTTGACCATCCCGTCTATATCTTCCTGTAGCCCAAGACACTCAACCTCACTGTTAACCACTCAGCCAATCTTTGTGTCATCTGCAAACTTACTAATCCTACCCCTCACATAGTCATCTAGGTCGTTTATATAAATGACAAATAATAGGGGACCCAGCACAGATCCCTGTGATATGCCACTGGACACTGGCTTCCAGTCACTAAAGCATCCTTCTGTCATCACCCTCTGCCTCCTACAACTAAGCTAATTTTGAATCCACTTTATCAAATTACCCTGTATCCCATGTGCATTTGCCTTCTTTATAAGTCTCCCATTGAAGCTGTGCTGCAATGTCCTGTACTCCCAGCTGGCTGCAGGATGGGCAGCGGTGTGACCAACCAGGCTTGGGAGGCATTGGCAGTGATGATCAGTGCCAATGCTGCACAGAAGAGGTTGGCCATCCAATGCAGATAGAGGATGAATGATCTCATGTGTGCAGCTACGGAATGGCAACCATCTCATCACTCTAAAGTCACACACTCAAGCCTATCACACATTCACTGGCTTCTCAATCACTGCCAGCTCAAGGGCCATCACCACCCATTCTCACACATCCACCCTCACATGTCCATCTGGCCTCATCTCCTCTGGAGGCTGCCTCTTGCACAGATCAACATGTGCCCCACACACACCCTGGGTTCCCCTCCTTCCAAAGTAAAGCCCTTGCCCTGCAGCCTCTTCCCTTGCTTGAGGCCACTTGTCCCCCTCCTCCAAACAAGCCATAGCCCTGCAGCCATTGAAAAGTCACCCACATATGGCTGATCTGCTGGTAGGTAGACACCTGCCTTAAGCCCCCCTAAAAGTGGTGTGGTGCTGTCTGTGAAGCCTGGCGCTGATGACCGCGAGTGCTAACCGAAGCAAGGTAGGCAAACAAACCTTGAAGCCCCGAGTAAAGTGCAGCCTTCCAGGTGCACGTCGCTTATGTGCTGTTGTGAAACACATCACCATGTTTTCCCGCCGACATGGACAGATGGTCCAGTGTGGGGAGGGAACGATTCCAGCGGGCAGGCCTAATAATGATATGCTGATGTATTACAGTGAGGTTCCCAACATCTGACGGCAGGGAACGCTACCTGCCATCAGCGGGTTGACCGGACGATCGCGAACAGGTTTCACGCCCTCGCGAACCGATCACGCCATATTGTCCGCTCACGCCACCAAACACACCCGACACTAGTGAGCACAGAAAATCCAGCCTTCGAGTTCTCAATGCTAGATTTTATAAGGTGGTTATCTTTTGGGACTGACTCCTTAATTCAAGGTAAAATGGGGTATTGGAGATAGTCATGTCATCTGTTCTGAATTCTGCCCAACAACAACCTGGGTGGTTGGTAGCTTGGTTACTAATGGGACAGGGAGGCCCAAGTAAAGAGTTACTAAGGTCAAAGTGCAAAATGTTCACACCTGAAACATAGGCAAAAGCAGCTGGAGCTGACTGTTGGCAGACTTTCTGTCTCCGAGATTTTGGACAGAAAGAGAGAGAGAGGGAGGTAGAGTGAGCAAAGGATGAGGCCTCAGAGACAGACAAAAGACTATGTCTAGAGTGGTCCATAGAAAGGAGTGTGCTGCATTTCTGTGGACTGCCAAGTAAAATGTGAGAAGGAACACAGTCTCTGATTGAAGAGATGCACTCTGTGGCAACCTAAAGACTCCAGAAGAACTCCAGAAGATTCATCCTGGTGTGGCTGGGGGAGCAAAATGCTGGGAGTACATATTTTCACTGATAGTTCAGAACTTCTTTGGAAAACTGAGAGAAGTGCCTTTTGATGGGCACTCGGTGCTATGACTCAGCGAAACTGGGAGAAGCTAACCCATTGGAAGCTGGGAGTGATGTTGGTCTGGTTGCTGTAAAAACTGCAATTCTGCGGAGAGTGGGCAGTAAAGTGTAACTATGGTATGGTTTTTCAGTTATCTTAAAAAATTAAAGTAAACATCTTTTCTGTAGTTAAGTCAGCCATTGGGAATTTAAAGAAAGTTAAAGGAAGTCTCTATAGGGAGCGTAACATAACCCAATGCTAAAAACCCAATTACACCTCATTTAACAAGGTGCATTTTTTAAAAGCGTATTTACAGTGAGAGTACTAGCATAAAAGAGAAAGTTTTCATCAGTTCAGTAGTTCCTACCAAATTACATGCAGGATTTCAACAGCACACCCTGCGGGAAAGCACAGATCACTGACAGCAACTTCTGCATTTTCATTTAACCCGTATGTGCAAACTCCAGGAGTTGCTGTCATTTTCAGAGAAGTAATGAATGCAAACACTATCAGTTTTGCCATCATCACTACCACAAAATCTGGGCCATTGTTTAAAGTTCCTTTCTTAATGTACACATAATCATGCTTTTTGTTTGCACAAGCTGACAGATTCAATTTGATATAACTTCCCAAGTTATATCAAACTTACTTAGTTCAGGAACAGCAATTTAGGAAGAAAATCATAAGAACTGAAATGACCTCATAAATAAACCAATTTACATTATTAGCATGTATAATTATGTATGTTCCATAATTTAAATTGGCCGATAACAATATATGTAAAACCCACCCCAATACTTGAGTTTAAACCAACCATTTTTTTTCATTATTCTTTCATGGCATGGGGATGTCATTGGATAAAGCCAGCATTTGTTCACCATCCCTAATTGCCCTTCAACTGATCATTTCAGAGGTTATTTAAGAATCAACCACATTGCTGTGCCTGGAGTTGCATGTAGGCCAGACCAGGGTAAGGACAGCAGATTTTCTTCCCTAAAGGGCATTAGTGAACCAGATTGGCCTTTATGACAATTGATGCTAGTTTTGTGGTCACCATTAGTGAGACTAGCTTTATCTTCCAGATTTATTAATTGAGTTTAAATTCTATCAACTGCTGTTGTGAGATTTGAAGCCATGTCCCAGAGCTTTATGAAAAGCAAAATCCTTCCTCCAAATAAAAGGTGTGGCTATGTGTACCCGCATGGGCCTCAATTATGCCTGTCTCTTTATGGGGTATGTGGAACATTCCTTGTTCCAGTCCTACTCAGGGCCCCTCCCTCAACTCTTTTTTTTGGTACATTGATGACTGTTTCAGGCCCACTTCATGCCCTCATCTGGACCTGGAAAAATTTAGCAATTTTGCTTCCGATTTCCACCCCTCCATCACCTTCACATGGTCCATCTCCAACACTTCCCTTCCCTTCCTTGGCCTTTCTGTCTCAATTTCTGGTGATAGATTGTCCACCAATATTCATAACAAGCCCACCAACTCCTGCAGCTACCTCAATTACAGCTCCTCACACCCTGCTTCCTGTAAGGACTCCATCCTATTCTCTCAGTTCCTTTGCCTCCGTCGCATCTGATCCGATGATGCCGCTTTCCAAAACGGTGCTCCTGACATATCTTCCTTCTTCCTTAACCAAGGATTCCCACCCACTGTGGTTGACAGGGCCCTCAGTTGTGTCCGACCCGTGTCCTGTGCCTCTGCCCTCACACCTCCCTCCCCCTCCCAGAACCATGATAGGTCTTCATTTTTCACCCCATCAGTGGTAGTTCTGGGAGGGAGAGGAAGGTGTGAGGGCAGAGGTGCGGGAGATGTGTCGGACGCGGTTGAGAGCCCTGTGAGGGCAGAGGGCACCTTTTATCCTATTTTTGATCTTTTTTCCCACCACTGTCCCTTCCCCCTATCCCACCCATCCCCACTAGGGCCATCTGTCACTTGTTCGTGTTGTTCTTTCCAGAGTGCTTACCGTTGTCCTGCATTACCACATTCTGCTTTCTGACCTGAATGCCACCATCAGCACCTCCTTTAGCCCGTACCATTACCATTAACACACCTTTGTCCTTTTGTTCATGACATCTTTGTCAATCTCTCCTTTGCCTCCACCTATCGCTGGTCTTCTATCCAGCTTCACCTGCTCCATCCCTCTTAAACAGTCTAAATTTCATCACAATTTTACTTCTCTTTAGCTCTGAAGAAAAGTCATACGGACTCAAAATGTTAACTCTGTCTTTCTCTCCGCAGATGCTGTTAGACCTGCTGAGTTTTTCCAACATTTTCTGTTTTTGTTCCAGAGCTTTAACCTGGGCCTCTGGATTATTAGTTCAATGACCATAAGACCATAAGACATAGGAGCAGAAATTAGGCCATTCAGCCCATCTAGTCTGCTCCGCCATTCAATCATGGCTGATAAGTTTCTCAACCCCATTCTCCCGCCTTCTCCCCGTAACCTTTGATCCCCTTACCAATCAAGAACCTATCTATCTCAGTCTTAAATACACTCAATGACCTGGCCTCCACAGCCTTCTGTGGCAATGAATTCCACAGATTCACCACTCTCTGGCTAAAGAAGTTTCTCCTCATCTCTGTTCTAAAAGGTCTTCCCTTTAATCTGAGGCTGTGCCCTCAGGTCCTAGTCTCTCCTACTAATGGAAATATCTTCCCCATGTCAACTCTATCCAGGCCTTTCAGTATTCTGTAAGTTTCAATCAGATTCCCCCTCATCCTTCTAAACTCCATCGAGTATAGACCCAGAGTCCTCAAACATTACTCATATGTTAAGCTTTTCATTCCTGGGATCGTTCTTGTGAACCTCCTCTGGACCCTCTCCAGGGCCAGAACATCCTTCCTGAGATACGGGGCCCAGAATTGCTCACAATATTCTAAATGTGGTCTGACCAGAGCCTTATAAAGCCTCAGCAGCACATCCCTGCTTTTATATTCTAGTCCTCTCGAAATAAATGCCAACATTGCATTTGCCTTCCTAACTACCGACTCAACCTGCAAGTTAACCTTAAGAGAATCCTGGACTAGGACTCCCAAGTCCCTTTGCACTCCAGATTTCTGAATTCTCTCCCCATTTAGAAAATAGTCTATGTCTCTATTCTTCCTACCAAAGTGCATGACCTCACACTTCCCCATGTTGTATTCCATCTGCCACTTCTTTGCCCATTCTCCTAACCTGTCCAAATCCTTCTGCAGCCTCCCCGCCTCCTCAATACTACCTGTCCCTCCACCTATCTTTGTATCATTTGCAAACTTAGCCAGGATGCCCTCAGTTCCTTCATCTAGATCATTAATGTATAAAGTGAAAAGTTGTGGTCCCAACACTGACTCCTGCGGAACTCCACTAGTCACCGGCCGCCTGAGAAGGACCCCCTTATCCCCACTCTCTGCCTCCTGCCAGACAGCCAATCTTCTATCCATGCTAGTACCTTGTCTCTAACACCATAGACTCTTATCTTACTGAGGAGCCTCCTGTGTGGCACCTTGTCAAAGGCCTTCTGGAAGTCCAAGTAGATAACATCCATTGGCTCTCCTTTGTCTAACCTACTCGTTACCTCCTCAAAGAATTCTAACAGATTTGTCAGGCATGACCTCCCCTTGATGAAACCATGCTGACTTTGCCCGATTTTACCATGCACTTCCAAGTATTCTGAAATCTCATCCTTAATAATGGATTCTAAAATCTTACCAACGACCGAGGTCAGGCTAATCGGCCTGTAATTTCCCATCTTTTGCCTCACTCCCTTCTTTATCGGGGGGGTTACATTAGCGATTTTCCAGTCCTCTGGGACCCTCCCTGGCTCAAGTGATTCCTGAAAGATCACCACTAACGCCTCCACTATCTCTTCAGCTATCTCCTTCAGAACTCTGGGGTGTAATCCATCTGGTCCAGGTGATTTATTCACCTTCAGACCTTTTAGTTTTCCTAGCACCTTCTCCTTGATAATGGCCACCATACTCACCTCTGCCCCCCAACTCTCTTGAACTTTGGGGATGTTACTGGTGTCTTCCACCGTGAAGACTGACGCAAAGTACCTATTCAGTTCCTCCGCCATTTCTTTGTTCCCCATTACTACTTCTCCAGTGTCATTTTCCAGTGGCCCTATGTCCACTTTTGCCTCTCTCGTACCCTTTATATATCTAAATATTACCCCTATAACACCATCTCCCCCAATTGAATGGCTTGTATCCTTTTGGTTTCTCAAAGTCATCATGCCTTACTTGATACCATCTACTGTGGACCTCAGGACCACAGGCGCATTTTGCAGAGAAAGACTACTTGAACACGGGGAATAACTGCACCAGTTTCTATGTCACTCACTTCAAAGGACCTCTTTGGAGTTCTATTGAACTTTACTTAGTGAAGAGCTCATTTTGAATGTTCTCCAAAAGCAAATTATTTTAATAGCACAAGCTCAGGTAAATAAGTTTTTCTTTTAGATGAGGAATGAAAGTGATTCCTGTAGCCCCTGTCTATGGGTGATGTAGATGAGTAAGAACCAAAATAATTTATTTTTATGGATGCAATTTGGCTAGCTTTTTGATATCTTATAATCGGTAAGCTCCTCTTGAACTGAAGCTCATTTCATCTTTGAGAATAATTTTTTTAAAAGTGCATTATTGACTTACAATGATTCCTGCTGCATGGTGAGATAAGGCACATGGACTGTCTAAGTCAGTAACAGCTAGTTATATTATCATTGTCTGTTTCAGGACCACTGTCAGGATCACTGTGATATACTGGAGCATGGGTGATGAGAAGCACATAGTGAGTTTTTGATTTCAGCCTTGACAATTGAGAGAAGAATAACTAAAGAATAACCTTATTTTAATAAGCTCTTTCACTGGCTGCATGAAAACTCAAATAACCCTCATTCCTTACAGCATTGAAGAATAAAAGGAAAGCAAATTGCATTAAATGCCAGCCCAGTCAGTATGCCATAGCCTGGCAGGTCATGAATGGAACCCCAAAGGCACATGAAGCAAACAAGTTTGCAAGAAGGCTGAAGACAAATGGGAGATAAATCTCAAATGCCCCCCAGGCCATATTATGATTTTAACTCTTATAGTAGTATAGTCCTTTTTGCAGCTGCTATTGTTGAAGTCACAGCTATATTTTACAGGCCAGCTGCCCTGGTATAAGTGCACAGTTATTGGATACAGTTAAGATAGTGGTTTTTTAACACATTCATGTCCCCTGTGTATTAGGTTCTCCTCTGTGACTCTAATTTATTTTCCCCATATCACACAGTATGTGAAAGATTGGCTGGCATAGTGAGAACTTTCTACTTGTTGTTAGATTTTGTGAATGCTCCCTTTAAACTTATATAAAGGAAAATTTGAGCATTGTTGATGTGTTGAGAAAAGGTTCTTGATTTTACCTTACAAAATCTTGTGAGAATGGTGTATATGAGAGGTTAAAATTAGGCTGATTGACACTGCATCATAACCTCTATCCGCCCTAGACTCCTCCAGCCACTGTCTGTCAAGGACCATTCTCACGGACCGCCAGCTATGGACCCCTGCCACCGAATTCCTGCTCCCATCCCCTGGTCAGGCTTAGGTGAGACTCTAGGTTTATTAATGTAAATGAGGCCCGGCTGTTGAAATCAACTCATAACGAAATCAGTTCCTATCCTTGTGTCTCCATTACAGTAGAGGCAGTTGTTCGCTGTTGTCTGAGTTTACAGAAGTTTCCAAAGTGTTATGCAGGATCCATGTGGTTTATCCATCATAGGCTTCTTTGTCAATTGAGTGACACAAAACTTAGAACTGTGCAGAGGATGGTGTTAAGCTTCAAAAGGACATAGACAAGTTGGTGGAATGAGCAAATAACTGGTAGGTGAGATTTAATGCAGAAAAGTGTGAAGTGATTCATTTTGGTCAGAAGAATGCAATAAGGTAATATAGAATAAAGGGTACAATTCTAAAAGGGTACAGTAGCAAAAGGGACGGGGGGTATTTGTACACAAATCATTAAAGATGGCAGGGCAGGTTGAGAGCACAGTTAACAAAGCATTCAGGACAAAAATAAAAATACTTGGAAAAACTCAGCAGGTCTGGCAGCATTTGCGGAGAGGAACACAGTTAACGTTTTGAGTCCGTATGACTCTTCAACAGAACTAAGTAAAGATAGAAAAGAGGTGAAATATAAACTGGTTTGGGGGGGGTGGGGGACAGGTAGAGCTGGATAGAGGGCCAGTGACAGGTGGAGATAGCCAAAAGATGTCATAGACAAAAGGTCAAAGAGGTGTTGAAGGTGGTGATATTATCTAAGGAATGTGCTAATTAAGGGTAGAAAGCAGGACAAACAAGGTACAGATAGCCCCAGTGGGGGTGGGGTGGGGTGAAGGGAAGGGATCGAAAAAGGCTAAAAGGTAGAGATCAAACAATGGATGGAAATACATTTAGAAATAATGGAAATAGGTGGGAAAAGAAAAATCTATATAATTATTTGGCAGAACCCTTAAGTGCACTGACGGGCAGAGGGATCTGGGTGTACAGGTCCACAGGTCACTGAAAGTGGCAACGCAGGTGGATAAGGTAGTCAGGAAGTCATATGGCATGCTTGCCTTCATTGGCAGGGGTATTGAGTATAAAAACTGGGAAGTCATGTTGCAGCTGTATAGAGCCTTGGTTCGGCCACACTTGGAAAATTGCGTGCTATTCTGGTCGCCACATTACCAGAAGGATATGGAGGCGTTGGAGAGGGTGCAGAGGAGGTTTACCAGGATGCTGCCTGGTCTGGAGGTTATTACCTATGAGGAGAGGTTAGAGAAACTCGGATTGTTCTCACTAGAGCGACGGAGATTGAGGGGCGACTTGATAGAAGTTTACAAAATTATGAGTGGCATGGACAGAGTAGATAGTCAAAAGCTTTTTCCCAGGGTGGAAGAGTCAATTACTAGGGGACATAGATTTAAGGTGAGAGGAGAAAACTATAGAGGAGATGTGCGAGGCAAGTTTTTTACGCAGAGGGTAGTGAGTGTCTGGAATTCGCTGCCAGAGGAGGTGGTGGAAGCAGGTACGATAGTGGTATTTAAGAGGCAAATACATGAATAGGATGGGAATAGAAGGATACGGACCCCGGAAGTGCAAAATGTTTTAGTTGATGGGCAGTATGATCGGCGCAGGCTTGGAGGGCCGAAGGGCCTGTTCCTGTGCTGTACTTTTCTTTGTTCTTTCTTTGTTCTAAATTATTGAGAAAAAAAAAGGGAGATCGGAAAGGGAGTGGGGATGGAGGAGAGAGTTCATGATCTAAAATTGTTGAACTCAATATTCAGTCCGGAAGGCTGTAAAGTGCCTAGTCGGAAGATGAGGTGCTGTTCCTCCAGTTTGCATTGAGCTTCTCTGGAACAATGCAGCAGGCCAAGGACAGACATGTGGGCATGAGAGCAGGGTGGAGTGTTGAAATGGCAAGCGACAGGGAGGTCTAGGTCATGCTTGTGGACAGACTGAAGGTGTTCCACAAAGCGGTCACCCAGTCTGCGTTTGGTCTCTCCAATGTAGAGGAAACCGCATTGGGAGCAACGAATGCAGTAGACTAAATTGAGGGAAGTGCAAGTGAAATGCTGCTTCACTAGAAAGGAATGTTTGGGCCCTTGGACAGTGAGGAGAGGGGAAGTAAAGGGGCAGGTGTTGCACCTTCTGCGGTTGCATGGGAAGGTGCCGTGGGAGGGGGTTGAGGTGTAGGGGGTGATGGAGGAGTGGACCAGGGTGTTCCGAAGGGAACGATCCCTGCGGAATGCCGCCAGGGGGGGTGAAGGGAAGATGTGTTTGGTGGTGGCATCGTGCTGGAGTTGGCGGAAATGGTGGAGGATGATCCTTTGAATGCGGAGGCTGGTGGGATGATAAGTGAGGACAAGGGGGACCCTATCATGGTTCTGGGAGGGAGAGGAAGGTATGAGGGCGGATGCGCGGGAGATGGGCCGGACACGGTTGAGGGCCCTGTCAACTACCATGGGTGGAAAACTTCGGTTAAGGAAGAAGGAAGACATGTCAGAGGAACTGTTTTTGAAAGTGGCATCATCAGAACAGATGCGACGGAGGCGAAGGAACTGAGAGAATGGGATGGAGCCCTTACAGGAAGTGGGGTGTGAGGACCTGTAGTTGAGGTAGATGTGGGAGTCGGTAGGCTTGTAATGAATATTGGTGGACAGTCTATCACCAGAAATTGAGACAGAGAGGTCAAGGAAGGGAAGGGAAGTGTCTGAGATGGACCATGTGAAAATGATGGTATTTTTAAATGTATTTCCATCCATTGTTTTATCTCTACCTTTTAGCCTATTTGAATCCCTTCCCTTCACCCCACCCCACCCACACTAGGGCTATCTGTACCTTGCTTGTCCTGCTTTCTACCCTTAATTAGCACATCCTTTAGATAATATCACCACCTTCAACACCTCTTTGTTGTCTATGACATCTTTTGGCTATCTCCACCTATCACTGGCCCTCTATCCAGTTGTACCTGTCCCACCCTCACCACCCCCCACTTAAATCAGCTTATATTTCACCTCTTTTCTATTTTTACTTAGTTCCGTTGAAGAATCATACGGACTCGAAACGTTAACTGTGTTCCTCTCCGCAGATGCTGCCAGACCTGCTGAGTTTTTCCAGGTATTTTTATTTTTGTTTTGGATTTCCAGCATTCGCAGTTTTTTGCTTTTGTCTTAAAGCATACAGGATCCTGGGCTTTATAAATAGGGGCATAGAGTACAAAAGCAAGGAAGTCATGATAAACCTATGTACATCACTGGTTTGGCCTCAACTGGAGTATTGTGTCCAGTTCTGGGCACCACACTTAGGGAGGATGTGAAGACATTAGAGAGGGTGCAGATAAGATTCACGAGGATGGTTCCAAAGAGTTACATAGCTGTTTTCCTTGGAGAAGAGAAGGTTGTGAGGAGATTTGATAGAGGCGTCCTGGACAGAGTAGATAGGGAGAAATTGAGTGCATTGGTGAAAGGATCAAGAACCAGAGGACACCGATTTAAAGTTGCCAACAAAAGAAGCAATGGCGACATGAAGAAAAACGTTTTTTTTATACAATGAGTGATTAGGATATGAGATGCACTACTTGAGAATGTGCTGGTGGCAAATTTGATCATGACTTCAAAAGGGAATTGGATAATCATCTGAAGAGATAAAAATTGTAGGGCTATGGAGAAAAGGCAAGGGAATAGCACTAGGTAAATGCAGAGAGGTGGCATAGACATGATGGGTCGCATGACTTCCTTCTGTGCTCTAACCATTCTGTGATTCTATGATATCATAGACCAAACAGTGACCTTGTAAATTAGAAATTAAATAAAAAACATGATGAATTATAGGAAGCTAAAATGAAAGCCAATACATGAAACTGGGGGTGTTATAAATTATCCAAACATACGCTGCACTTAGAAAAAGCACACTTCACAATTGTAATATAAAATAGAATATATATCCCAGCTAGTGTTGAAATGTGGCGAGTTTGCACTTCCATTGGGAATCTTAACTGCCGGCAGCACTGACACTGCAAACGAGGCAAAGCATTGCTAGCTGGGCAGCAGTAGCTCCAGGAATTTCCAAGTCATTTATTATGCCTTTGCCATGATCTGATTTGGCAGAGAGTCATAAAACCAGGGATGAAGGGTTACAGTTATGAACAGAGGCTTGAAGAGTTAGGGCTTTTTCTCACTAGAGCTGAGAAAGTGACGTGACAACCTGATAGAAGTCAAGTTTGTGAAGAGTTAAGGCAAATAGTGATAGGTTTCTTGCATTAATTGGTGAGATAGTAACAAAAGGACATGAATGTAAGATAACCACAGGAATAATTAGAGGGGTGGTTACAAAAAAAAATCTTTACATGGGGGGATTAAATTGAATCAACCACCAAAATGGGCACAGGGAGCTCGATGCACGATTAACCCCTTCATGCCACCTACTCATTTCCGTGATTACTGTGTGCAGTCAGTGTACCCTATGCTATTGATTAGCTGCACACATCAGCATGGAACTCAATCTTCTGAGTGCCTAGTATCATTAAACCTATCTGCACCTTTTAAAGCTAGACTATACCTCTTAAAGGGGAAGTGCATTATGGCTGGTGATGGAACTGAAATCATTTTGGGTATTGTGCTGTGGAAGATTCAACAATGGTTGACCATGGGAGAAACTGTGCACCAAGATTTTCAGATGCTGACTTGGAGATAGGAGAGCGTAGCTCTCAAGGTCCTGGATGGATTGCCGGAAGAAATGTAATAATGTCGCACAAGGTCAGGAGTGAATCTTCAAATGTCATATCTACCAAATGCACCACTAGCCTCATCAATTCGCTACAAACCCATCACTCACCTACTAACATTCTCTTTCAACCAGGTCTCATGCCTAACATTCATATGCAATACCTCACCTTCACATTCTTAGCACTGTTGTAAGCCTTGCATCCAGATTTCAGTTTTCATACAACAGCAGCTGTTCATAATAATAAGAAATAAGAGTTGGAGCCAACCATTTGTCCCCACAAGCCTGCACTGCCATTCAACAAGATCGTGGCTAATTTTCTATCTCAACTCCACCTTCCCACACTATCCTCTTATTCCTTAATTCCTTTAGTACCTAAAAATCTATTGACCTCTGTCTCGAATATACTCAACAACTGAACATTCACAGCTCTCTAGGGCAGAGAATCCCAAAGATTTACAGCTACTTGACTGAAGAAATTTCTCCTTATCTCAGTCCTAAGCGGCTGATCCTTCTGAGGCTGGCTCCGTGTTCTAGATTTCCCTAGCCAAAGAAAATATTTTCTCAGCATCTACCCTGGACAAGCCCGATAAGAATGTTAATGTTTCAATTAGGTCGCATCACATTCTTCAAAATTCCAGGGAGCATAGGCCTGGTTTACTCAATCTTCTCATTCCAGGATCTAGTTCAGTGAACCTTTGTTGCATTCAATCTAGGGCAAGTATGTCATCATGGGGAGGAGATTAAAAATGTATACAGTGCTCCAGCTGTGGCCTCACCACTGCGCTGTATAATTGTAGTAAGGTTTCTTTACTCTTAACTTCAATCCTTTTGTTACAAAATCTAACATGCCATTTGCCTTCCTAATTGCTTGGTCTACCTGCATGTTAACTTTCTGTGATTCATGTATAAGGACACCCAGGCCTCTCTGAATGCAAACATTTCTGAGTTGCTCACCATTCAAAAAATATTCTGTTTTTTAAATTTTTCATATCAAAGTGGATAACCTCATACTTTTCCACAATATATTTCATCTGCCATGTTCTTGCCCATTCACCCAATCTATCTATATCCCTCTGCAGACGCTTTGTGTCCTCCCCACTGCTTACTTTCCTACCGAACTTTATATTGTCAGTAAGCATGGATACATTGTACTCAGTTCACTCACCTAAATCATTAATATAGGTTATAAATAGCTAAGGCCCAAGCTTGCTCATGGTACTTTGCTAGTTGTAACTTGCCACCGCAAAAAAATATTCCCTTTATTCCTACCCTTGGTTTCCTGTCCATTGACTAATCCTCAATCCAAGCTAATATATTATCCCTAATTTCATGAATTCTGTCATGAATGCCACATGAGAACATAAGGACATAAGTAATAGGAACAGGAGTAGACCATTCGGCCCCTCGAGCCTGCTCCGCCATTCAATAAAATCATGGCTGATCTTCTTGTGCTTTGATTTCCACATTCCCATCTAACCCCGGTAACCTTTGGATTCTCTTGCCTAACAAGAATCTATCTACCTTTGCCTTAAAAATATTCAATGACCCCGCCTCCACCACCTTCTGAGGCAGAGAATTCTGCACAACCCTCTGAGAGAAAAAAATTCTCCTCATCTCTGTCCTAAAAGGGCGACCCCTAATTTTAAAACAGTGCCCCCTAGTTTTGAACTCACCCACATGAGGAAACATCCTTTCTACATCCACCTTGTCAAGGCCTTTCAGGATCTTGTATTCTTCAATCAAATAACCCCTCACTCTTGTAAACTCCAATGGAAACAAGCCCAATCTGTCCAACCTTTCCTCATAAAACAACCCACTCATTCCAGGTATCAATCTAGTAAACCTCCTTTGAACCACCCCCAATGTATTTAGATCCTTTACATCTTTTTACATCCACATTACCCTGACAGATTGTATGACACTCAGGGCGGAATTTTCCATTTATGAGACTAAGTGTGGTGGTGGGTGGTTTGGTGGTACCCATCCCGCTGGCCAGAATAGTGGAAACTTGCGCCCGATTCTGCGCAATAGGCGAGTATCAGGCTGAATCATCTGGCGGGTCGGGAACTGATTCATCTGCCCACCATTAGCTGGCAGGGCCAAAGGTCCGTGCGCCACATTTAAATGCCAGTCCAACACATACGTCTCACTCTCTCCAGCCCACCTGTCCTCAGGACACATGCAGATATGTCTTCCAGGCACAAGAACAAGGCTGAAAGCCTCAAGAAGAAGGCAGCACCCTGCTTCACCCTCCAGGCCTTGATCAGAGGACCGCAGGCACACAGGAATGTCCCGTATCCCAGGGATGGCTGCAGGAAGCACAGCGGCCACACATCGGCAGCCTGGGAGGCTATCGCAGAGCAGGTCAGCATAGCTGGTAACCGGGCCCAAAATACTCAGTTACTCAAAATAACTCAGTGCAGGAAGAGCATGAATGATCTCATCCGCTCCTCCAGGATAAGATATCCCTCAACTGCCTCCAATGTCAAACTCTCATCATGGCATCAAGCGCCTAAAGGGCTACTGTCTTCAGAGATCTTACACAACCATTAGTTGGGGACACATATCAACACTCAGTCTCTCACCAAGACTTTCACCTCACCACCATCCCATCTGTCATGTCGCTCACATTCCATCCTCTGGCCCGTCTGGGGAGGGCTCACACCAAAGTGGACAGGCATCTTACCCAAACCCTGCTCCATCCCTTCTCATCACATACATAGAGTCAAAGAGTCGTAGAATTATACAGCTCAGAAACAGGCCCTTCGGCTCATCATGTCCTTGCCGGCATTCAAGCACCTATCTGTTCTAATCCCATTTTTCAGCACTTGGCCCATAGCCCTCTATGCTATGCTGACTATCCCTGATTAATCCCTGCATCTCCAAGTGGAGATTAATCCTGTCCCTCAGAATCTTTTCTAATAGTTTCCCTACCAGTGATGGTAGACTCACTGGCCTGTAATTACCTGGTTTATCCCTACCACCCTTCTTGAATAATGGTACCACATTCGCTATTCTCCAGTTCTCCTGTGGCCAGAGAGGATTTGAAAATTAGTGTCAGAGCCCCTGCAATATCCCCCCTTGCCTCACATAGCAGCCTGGGATACATCTCATGTGGGCCTGGGGATTTATCCACTTTAAAGCCCGCTAAAGTCGCTAATACCGCTTCCCTTTCAATGCAAATTTGTTCAAGTATATCACAGCCACCCTCCCTGATTTCCACACTTTCTCCATAGAGAACACAGATGAAAAGTAATCATTTAAAACCTCACCTAGATCCTCCGGGTCCACACACAAATTGCCACTTTGGTCCCTAATTGGCCCTACTCTTTCCTGGTTATCCTCTTGCCCTTAATATATTTGTAAAATGCCTTGGCATTTTCCATTATCTTGCCTACCAGTGTTTTTTCATGTCCCTTCTTCGCTCTCCTAAACACTTTTTTAAGTACCTCCTACACTTTCTAAACTCCTCTAGGGCTCCCGCTGTTTTCAGCCCTCTGTATCTGCCATAAGCCTCCTTTTTTTGCCTTATTCAATCCTCTATATCCCTTGACATTTCCCAATCCACTTTAGCCAGATCCTGTCTTATCATATTGAAATCGGCCTTCCTCCAATTCAGGACCTTTATTTCCGGTCTATCTTTGCCCTCTTCCAAACTACCTTAAATCTTACTGTGTTATGGTCACTATCCCCGAAATTCTCCCCCACTGACACTTCTACCACTTACCTGGCTTTATTCCCTAAGGTTAGTTCCAGTACCGCCCCTTCTCTTGTAGGACTTTCTACATGCTGGCTCAAAAAGCTCTCCTGGATGCACTTTAAGAATTCCGCCCCCTCTAAGCCTTTCACACTAAGACTATCTCAGTTAATATTGGGGAAGTTGAAATCCCCTACTATTATTACCCTATTATTTTTACACTTCTCTGAGATTTGCCTACTTTTCTGCTCCTCTTTCTCCCCCTGCCTGTTTGGAGGCCTATAGTACACTCCCAGCAAAGTGATTTCCCCCATTTTGTTTTTCAGTTCTACCCATATGGCCTAATTTGAGGAACCTTCTAAGATACCATCCCTCCTTACTGCAGTAATTGACTCCTTGATCAACAGTGCAATGCCACTTCCTCTTTTACACTCCCGCCCTCTGTCATGCCTGAAGATTCTATATGCTGGAATATTGAGATTCCAGTCCTGCCCTTCCCTCAACCATGTCTCTGTGATAGCAACAATATCATATTCCCGTGTGTTAATCAACGTCTTCAATTCACCTGCCTTACTTATAAGTCTCCTTGCATTAAAATAGATGCAGTCCAGCCTTGCATTATTCCCTTCTGCCTTAACAGGTCTATATTCGCTCTGCCTTCCAGACTGACTTGGTTTCTCTTCTATATTTGGCTGTGCATCACCCCCTACTTTACCTCCACTCTGTGCCGCATCTCCCTGCCAAATTAGTTTAAACCCCCCTCCCCAAACGACACTAGCAAACCTTCCCACAAGGATGTTGGTCCCGTTCCGGTTCAGGTACAACCTGACCGACTTGTACAGGCCCCATCTTTGCCAGAAAGAGACCCAGTGATCCAGGAAACTAAAGCCCTCCCTCCTGCACCATCTCTTCAGCCATGCATTCAGCCTTTCTGTCCTCCTATTCCTGTGCTCACTAGCACATGGCACAGGGAGTAATCCAGAGATTACAACGTTTGAGGTCCTGTTTTTTAATCTGCTACCTAGCTCCCTAAATTCTTGTTGCAGGACCTCATCCCTTTTTCTACCACTGTGGTTGGTACCAATGTGAACCACGGCCTCTGACTGTTTGCCCTCCCCCTTCAGAATGCCCTGCAGCTATTCCGTGACATCCTTGACCCTGGCACCAAGGAGGCAACACACCGTTCTGGACTCACGTCTACAGCTGCAGAAGCACCTGCCTGCACCCCTCACTATTGAGTTTCCTACCACTATTGCACTTGCACTCTTACTCCTCCCCCTTGTGCAGCTGAGCCACCCACAGTGCCGTGAACTTGGCTCTGGCTGCACTCTCCAGAGGAAACTTCACCTTCACCGTTTTCCAACACAGAGAAACGGTTCTCGAGTGAGATGCACTCTGGGGCTTTCCTGACTACCTGCCTGCCTCCCTTCTTCTGACTGGTGGTCACCCATTCCCTCTCTGACTGCACTTCCTTAAGCTGTGGAGTGACCACATGTTAAAAACGTGCTATACATGTAATCCTCAGCCTCAAGGATGCACCCCTGTGTCTCCAGCTGATGCTGAAGCGCCAAAACCTGTTGCTTAAGCTGGTCAAGCCGGTGGCACTTCCTGCAGATGTGGTCATCCAGACTGCAAGGAGTGTCTAAGAATTCCCACTTGCTGCAGGCTGTACAGCACACGGGACTGAGCTCTCTTGCCATACTTTCTGTTTGTTTTTAATTAAAAGGCTATTTCCTTAAATTTAAGCCAAGTTGAAAACTATTTAGTTTTTCTTTAAAAAAAAATGCTGAGACTCTTACCTTCTGTAATTTCGCTTTAAAGTGGAAAAAAACAACTTACCCACTACCTACCAATCAGCTCTCTCGCTTGTCCTGACATCACTCCTTTCGAATTCCAGCGCCGCTCTCGCTCCTGTCGCTGATAGCGGGGCCTCTGTCTCTCTTCCCCACTCCTTATGCATTCTCTGCCCGTGCTGTTTTCACCCAGGACCGCTCTCCTTCCTGCTGCTGATCGATGCTGCTGGCTGCTTGGCTCGGGGTTCACCTCTCGCACTCTCCTCTCTTCCTTTCTTTCTTTCTTCTTCATACAGGCCAAGCTGGCGCACAACAGGTACGAAAGATTGCAGACCCGGGGGAGGGACAGCCGACATCATTGCCCTCACTGAGTTTGAGGAGGCTGCAGCTGAGCTGGCTGGGGAGGACAGGGATCGCTCCTGTGGGGAAGAGGAGATCGAGCTCTCCCACCAACCTACTATGGATCACAGCTCCATCACTTCATCAAATCCTGACAATCACAATGAATCACACGCAGTTTTATCCAGCTCATGCTCGTCAACTGAAACTCTGCTTTCTATTTTCTTGGCACCAGCAGATCGAGGCCCACAAGGCAACCGAGCACCAGTCCCAGCCCCCAGACTACATCCAAAGAGGAAGAACTGTCACAGCGCACACACATGCCCTCCACCAGCTGAGAGACACGCACATCGGTAGGGCACAGCTACATATTAGGCTCGGGCTCACTTTCTGGAGATCTCCTCATTGACACGCTTCCGCAGTAGTCCGAGGCAGGGACAGACCAGGTCTCTGGCACTCGGAGGGCTGCTGGAGACCAGCCACCTGCTCTGTCCAAGTCAGATGATGAACCTCTGGAAGCGACTGCCAAATCAATGCTGGAGATGCAATCACAGATGGTGGTACATCAGGCAGAGATTCAACTGTCACTCAGCAGACTAGAGCGAATAATGGAGGAGTCCGTCCGCGTTCGGTCTGATGCTGTGGCTTCGACATGCGAGCGCCTTGAGGTCCTCAATGGAAGGCTGGCGACCACCATGGAGACCTTGGTCCAGCAGGTCTTGCTGAATTTGCGCTTGGCCCTGTACTCCATGGCCACGCACCCTGGTGGGCACCATCAAGATGTAGGCGACATGGGGACGAAGCATCTTGACCTTCCTCCAGGCGCATCATCTCCTGCACGAGTCAGGGCTGGACCCTCGGGCACCTACAGGGAGGATGAGTAGCCAGGGGGCCTCCTCTCAGGATACTCCAAGAGTGTGCAGCCGCTCACAGTCCCCTCTGCCTGTGACCCCATCTACTCCAGCTTCTCAGGCTGCCGAGGGCACTTCTGCCCCTGAACAGGTGACCCTTATCAGGCCGGGGCCCTCAAGGCCTCGGGCCACTGGAGGAATATTAAGGTCATTACAGACATCAGGACGTAACAGTCAGCAGGATGCCTCCACTCTACTGCAGATTTGGGAATTACAGGCATAGTGGTAGGGTTAGGAAAGAAGAAATTTTGATGTCAATTTTGGGTCACAGGTGTGCTATAACTGTTAAGAAATTGTACTTTTGTGAATACGTTTTAAGGCTATGTGAATGTTCCTGTCAACTGAAGGTATCGTGATTTTGTACATTGGAATCCTCTTATTTCGAGGTTTAGCCTTGCTCCCACTCAGTAATAGTGTCCCACTGTGAGATTCATATTCCTGTGATGTTAACCTCAGTTGAACTAGTCTCCACACCCTTGTGTGACGTCAGGGAGATGTGTTCAAATCTTTATTGGAAATGTGTGATGTAAGCATTTCTAACCCTGCTTCCTGAAGGAACACCATTGAGTGAGGGCAGCTCATCAGCGTTGACATTCTACCAGCCTTTGTGTCTCCTCAGTGGCAGTGGCAGCAGAAAAGACATGCACAGGAGGAGGAGATCCTGAGGCATGTCCACACCTCAGTCGCAGCAGTGTTTGCATCGTTAGATGGCAGCAAAGGCTTCAAGTCTTCTCTTGCATCGCTCTTGTTCCTTAGTGGACTCTCAGGTCCCAGAGTGAACACACTCATGGGCCCCACGGACCAAAGTAGAGATCATGTCCTGGCGATTCAAGAGGCCAGAACACGCAAGTGTGAATGCAGAACTCATTCTCGCTGCAAGTGGTTGGACATCCCCTGAGATGAACAGGAATGGCATTAAGGGCTCAGAGAGATGTGGCCATATGCCTTCACTTAACTTTACAGTAAAATGGGCATGTCTCCCACACCTTCCTTCCTCCGTGGCGTGATTGCGCTCATACTGCCCCTCCGCAGCCTCCTGAGGTACCTGGGCCTCCGGACCTTCACCCTCTGATGAGCTCTCATCCTCCTCCAGTTCATCCTTTGGCAAGGGTTCACCTCTTTGCATTGCCAGATTGTGAAGAGCATAACACACTGTGATGATGTGGAAAACCCTATCAGGAGTGCATTGGAATGAGCCACCTGAGTGGTCCAAGCATCTGAAGTGCATTTCAGTGGGTGTCCCTTATCCCCAAGCAGCATCCCTGCAGACATAATGGCCCCTCGAAAATCTCAGGCACCTGGGAGTGACTCAGGATGTAGGAGTCATGGCAACTCCCAGGGTACCGTGCACAGTATGTGCTTCCGGTGGTCACACACCAGTTGTACATTGATGGAATGATAGCCCTTGCGGTTTATAAACATTAGGGCCTGCTGCCATGGAGCCCGTATAGCCACATGGGTACAGTCTATTGCACCCTGCAGTCTTGGGAAGCCTGAGATGGTGGCAAAGCTGGTGAATCTCGTAGCCTGGCTATCTTCATCCACAGCAAACCTGACATAATGATGGGTCTTCCTGTAAAGGGCATCTGTGACCTCCTTTATGCATCAATGTGTTACGGACTGAGAGATGCTGCACAGGTCCCCTGTTGATCCCTGGATAGACCAAGAGGCAAAGAAATTGAGCTCTGTGGTCACCTACAAAGCCACTGGCGGAGGATACCCTCCAACTCCACGTGGTATCAGGTCTTCACGAAGCATGTGGCATATGTGATGTACCAGAGCTCGGGACAAGCGCAAGCGTGCACAGCATTGCCTCTCACTAATTTGTAAATAGGACACTTCTCTACAATAAACCCTAGGTCTAGCGATTCATCTCCGTTGTCTGGATCTCTCCTCCTGACCCTCTTGTTCATGCTCTGGCTCCACTTGATCACGTCCCCTCTGCTGGAGCTGAGCATAGCATCGCCTGTCCCTCCTTCACCTCCTCCATTGCATGAGGACCCTGACAAAGGCAGCATTGAGCCCTGGATCCATATGTGCTTTTACCTTCTCTCTGAGCACTGAAGACATTAATGATTCAAGAGGCAAGAAAGTGAAGCTCAGAAGATGAAATGTGTGGTAACTGTAAGGGTCCATAGCTTTTCCTGCCCTACTTGCATGGTGGCTCATGCCACCTTGTCCCTGAGACACTAGTACACACAAGGTAACCAAGATGGCATCACAGATATATAACACCTTGAGTGCTGCGTGGGATGCTAAAGTTTCAGGGAGAACCTAGCTCTGTGCTCCAATCTCTGATGTGGCATATTAATAACTAATCAGTTGCTCATGGTTAATGAGTGGATGCCCTTTGGCTCGTTAGGAGTGTCAATTCTGGTGAGCATGTGACAGGCCTTCATTGATGGAATGCCATGTATGATACAGCTGTACCTCATTCACTATTGCCTACATTGCCAAATTCTAGATTCTTGTGTGTTACTCTTGAGATGCAGCAGCTGTGCTGTGAAGCCACTGAATTCTGAGTAGCACTTTAACAGTGCTAATGAAGCCATTGGCTTTCAGTGACTTTCATCCCAAGGAGGTCTTCCTCCTTTCTCTCCAAACAGACTCCTGTTCACTCTTGCAGAAACAAGAAGTTAGAGGGTGACCCCAGAAGGGCCCACTTGTGTGCACCCTTCCCCCTCACTGCCATTCCATAGCCTTCCCTCCCTTTTGACCACCTCATGTTTATTCTTCCCCCTTACAGCCCTTCCACAGCCTTTCTTCCCCATTGCCCACCTTGTGTTCTTATCCCCACCCCTGCCTCACACCCTGCTCCAGGTCGAAGTGCTATCTCAGCCACTGGGAGTAGAAGACCCCTGCACTCTCCAATCCCAGTCGCAGTACTGTTCACTGTCTGAAAGTGGAGGCCTGCATAAGTACCACAGCACATGGTGTCCTTCGGGACAATGTAGGCAAAGAACATGAACAAGCCAATCCCACACCCCAGCAGAGTGGCGTTCATTTAACAAGACCGGCGCAGCGCAATGGCAGGTAGGCTATGTATTTTCCACTCACCTCGAAGTTAGGAGGGAGCTGAGATCTGACCTGTGCATGCCACCCCTTTTCAAACGGGCTTGAGGCCGATGTAATTTCCCATTGGAGTGACGCAAGGTTGGAAGGCTTGACAAGATTCTGGCGAGCAGCTGTTTTAATAAATATTCATGAGGTGTTAACGAATGCAAATGGCATTCATATCACTAGTCGGCGGCATAACTGATCCACCATAAGCCCACCATTGGGAGAATTGCAAGCTGTTTTTACACCAGCAGATATTCGACTTTTTTGCCTGCCGCTGGATTCTTTGCTCCCACCCACCACGAAATCTGCCCTGGGCGGGATGGGAAAATTCTCCCACTGACACTTCCCTTTTGCCTGCAGGAGAAGATAGCACACAAAATGAGGCAGCAGGAACAAAGGGGATGGCGAGAGACACACCTACATGGAGGCGACAGTGATGACCATTCTGAGTCCTTCCCACCTCTTCTCTCTGCTGGCAGCTTGTGCTGCTCTGTGTGCCCTCTAATTATTCTCACAGTGGTGCTCAATGCCAAGTGGAAGGCTTACTCAGTCACCAATGTCTGGAAGAAACTTATTTGTGCACAAGCCTTTCCTCCTCCTCCTTCAGGTACCATGCTCTAAGAGGGCATTGGCACCCAAGAGCTTCCATTGGATTGGTCCATGATTATGCTTAGCAAAGTATTGGAATGGTTTGCCATTGCCCGCTGCAGCATGGCAGACTAGGAAACTCTTCAGTTCTTACCGCCTGCCATCAGGCATATTGGATGGATTTACAGGCTGATAATCAACCTGTTTGGCCACTTTATGCATGCACCTTCCATGGCCATCAAGTCCCGATGTGGGACTTGAACCCAGAGCTTCTGGCCCAGAGGTAGGGACTCCAATACTGTGCCATAAGCTCTTCGCACAATCCTTTAAGTCCAAAAAAAGTATTTCAGCACCAGCCAGGCCCCTCCATGTTGACTACTGAAATGTTAAACAAGTATGAAAAACCACCCCAAACATGTCAAGCTGCAGCAATAGCCAGTAGAAATAATCCAATAACTAACCAGCAAATGGCTAATAGTTCCTTGAAAAGCGGTTCTGGAGTGTAGTCCATGCCATCGAATGCATGTTCAGCTGTAAGAAGTTCAGTGAAGATTGTTAGGAACTAGAGATAGCTTTAAGTAATTTATATTTGCATTTGTGGGTGTTAGGAACAAAATATGGCTTTAAGTTTAATTTATATATTTTTAATTTGTGTGTTGAGAAAGGTGAATCCTGGGTTGGGTTTCATTTTAGAGTGGCGTCAGCAAGTCTCAGCTGTTCGTATACCTACATTTTTAATGAGGATTTAGGACCCTTGAAGTGGTTTAGAAAAGTTAAGGCAAAGTAGAAAACACTGTGCTCTTGCCTAGCAACAGGAGGCCCACAGACAGGGAGAAACAGAGAAACAGTTTGAGTTCAGTTGATCGGACCATTACACAGAAACTACCAGAGCAGGCAGGAAGGCAGCTGCAGGAAGCAGACTCAAGGCAAAGTGAACTTGTGGGAAGCTAAAAAATCTGAGGAGACAGCCAAAGGTTAGTGACTCCTTACTATGGGCATGTGAAGCAATGGTGTTATGTTGGCATGGCTGACTATTTGAAAGAGTGTGCGTAGAAGGTGAAGCTTGAATGCACATAGTGATTCAGGGGAGAGGAACGTCGGAAGGAGAGATCAAAACCCTGGAGGAGGACTCTTGTGGAATGGACCAAGTGAAAGCATCATTTGAGAAAAGATTCCAATGCGAGTTCTTTGAGAGTGGAGATTGGAAACCGTTGTGTGAAAGACGGAGTTCAGTGAGACTGGTTGGCTCACGATGTGACAAGTATCTTTGGGGGTTGGGGGGGTGGGTGGTGACAGTGGAGGAGTTGATGAGAGACCCATAGCATCTGCTGTTTTAAGTTTCATCTGTCACTTAGTTTCAGAGTGTGGTGTGTCTGACCACAGGTTGCCTATTGGTTTACATGGACTGTGTACTTATTGTGAACATTAGAGTATAAGATAGCTTTTGCAACTTGTGTTATCCTGATGAATCTGTATATATCTGTAATGACATGATTGCGGGTGAAGTAGTAGTATAATATAATCCATCTTTTTCCTGTTTAATAAATGTCTTATTCTTTTCCGTGACTCTGTTCAGTAGCTGCCCACCACATTTCAAAACAAAAAAAAAATAAAAGTTAGGATCTATCAAGCTGGGTTCCACCCTGGGACCTGACTTGTCCAGCAGTAACATCAGCTGGGATCAGAACAAAATGGGGGCTCATCTGGGATTTGCCAGAATAAACTGGGATCTCTTGTGGAATTAGAAATCCTTGACTTTTGGTGGGATCTGTGAATCCTTAAAAAATGAGTTCAGGGAGGTACTGAGGTACTGGACATAGGAATTGGAATTGCTGTGAAGTATATTATACAGGTTGGAATTCGAAATGACTTTGGAGGTTGCTCAGGCTCTTTTACAGATGGAATATGTAACACTGGTTTACAAAAAGTAACCAAGAGTAAACTAACAGAATTGGCAGATAAACTGGAATTAGAATTAACAACAGGGACAAGGAAAGCAGAAATAGTTGAGGTGATGGTGCAGCATTTGAAATTAGAAGGGATATTGGAGAGACCACATTTTCTGGGGGGTGAGTCATTTGAGTTAGCTAAGATTCTGTTGCAAATTAAGTAGCTTGAACACGAAAAGGAATGGAAAAAATTGAATTAGAGGCAAAAGAAAAAGAAAGAGAAAGAGCATTTAAGAAGCTGAAGCTGGAATTTCAGGCAAGAGAGAAGGAACAAGAAAGGGAATACCGGCTTAAAAAGCTGGAATTTAAAAAGAGGCCTTGGAGGTAGAAGAAGGTTCTGATGATGAAAAAACTACCTCCAATCCAAACCCAGTGGGGAGGTGCTTAAATTTGTACAAGCCTTTCCAAAGTTTGAGGAAAAGGATGTAGAGGCATTCTTTATTTCATTTGAAAAGGTGGCTAAGCAAATAATGTGGCCAAAAGAAATTTGGACATTGCTCTTGCAGAGTAGGTTGGTGGCTAGGGCTTGTAAGGTTTATGCATCACTGTGAGAAGAGGTGTCTGTGGAGTATGATGCAGTATAAAAGGCTATTCTTAGTGCATATATGTTGATCCCTGAGGCGTACAGGCAGAAATTTTGAAATGTAAGGAAACTGCCTGGGTAGACCTACAATGAATTTGAGAGGGTAAAGCAAAATAATTTTGAGTGTTGAATATGGGCATTAAAAGTAGAGGCAATGTATGAAGCTCTTAGGGGAATAATTTTCTGGGAAGAATTTAAAGATTCTCTTCCTCCTGTAGTTAGAGCATATGTTGAAGACCAGAGGGTAAAAAAACCACTAGACAGGCAGCAGAGATAGCCGACGATTATGAGCTGGTCCATAAATCTAAACCCTTTCTCCGTCACCTCCACAAATCCGAGAAAGGTAGAAGGTGGGAAAGTGAAAGGAAGGCAAGTAGCCAGGGGAGAGAAGGGACAGCTGGGCATTCCCCAGAAATTCTCCCTCAGACCAGAAAGGAAGGTGCTGAGGGTGGAAGTGACATTTGAAGGCCTATGTGTTTCCATTGTAACAAGGTAGGACATCTTCGGGCAGGTTGCTGGAAACTAAATGGGAGACCTATTGCAGTAGTAGGAATACCTAAGGAATCCACAGGAAAGATTGCACCAGAAAAGGAAATGGTTACAGTGGTACAGGTGAAACGTGTTCCCCCAGAACCTACAAAAAAAGGGGATATGGTTCAGGATAGGCCAGAGAACTCTTCTTTGATTACTGGTGAAGGAAGTTAAGTTATTAGAGGTCTGGAAATCTTGCCTTGAAGGGAGAAGTGTTCCCTTACTCCTCCAACAAAATAAGTAAATGAATTAAAGTTTTGAGAGATACTGGGGCAGATCAGTCAGTGATGGTAGCTGATGATACAATTTGTGTTGCAGACACTTTTATGAAAGAAAAAGTATTAATAAGGGGTAGTAATGGAATTTATGAACCTGTTTTTTTGTGTAAAGTCAACTTGCAAAGTCACTTCATAAACGGAATTGTTACGGTGGGAATTATTCCTAGATCACCTATTGAAGTGGTAGATTTTATTTTGGGTAATGATTTGGCAGCGGAGACAGTAGTGTGGTGACAACTTTAATGCAATAGGCAGTTGATCATGCTGAACTTAACCAATTGAAGGAAAACCGGATTAACGTAGAAAACCAAGTATCACATATGAAAGACGAGCTTGCTAGTGAAGAAAGAGAGTTGGTAAGAGCAATTAAGAATCAGAACACTTGACTGAGGACATGAAATATCTAAATCAAAAACTTGTAGAAGCAAATTTAACAAAGGTCAATCTTCAGTTAAAATTTGATGAACTTCAAGCATTCGAAGGCATTTGATAAAGTGTCACATCAAAGGTTAATGAGGAAAATAAAAGCTCATGGTATAGAGGGTAACATATTGACATTAATAGAACATTGGCTGGCTGACAGGAAGCAGAAAGTAGGCATAAATGGGTCTTTTTCAGGTTCGCAAGATGTAACGAGTGGTATGCCACAGGGATCAGTGCTGGGACCTCAACTCTTTACAATTTATATAACTGACTTGGATGAAGGGATTGGAGGGATGGTTGCCAAGTTTACTGATGACACAGAGATAGGCAGGAAATTAAGTTGTGAAGAGGACATAAGGAGGCTACAAACAGCTATAGATAGGTTAAGTGATTGGGCAAAAATCTGGCAGATGGAGTTTAATGTGGGAAAATGTGAACTTCCATTTTGGCAGGAAGAATAAAGGAGAAGCATATTATCTAAATGGTGAGAGATTTCAGAGCTCTGAGGTGCAGAAGGATCTGTTTTAGTGCGTGAATCACAAAAAGCTAGCATGCAAGCACAGCAAGTAACTAGGGGAATTGAATACAAAAGTAGGGAGGTTATGCTTCAATTGTACAGGGCATTTGTGAGACCACATTTGGAGTACTTTGTACAGTATTGGTCACCGTATTTAAGGAAGGATGGAAATGCATTGGAAGCAGTTGAGAGAAGGTTTATCAGACTAATACCTGGAATGGGTGGGTTGTCGTATGAGGAAAGGTTGGACAGGCTTTACTTGTTATCTGCTGGAGTTTAGAAGAGTAAGAGGCGATTTGATTGAAACATATAAGATCCTGAGAAGTTTTGACAGGGGGGATGTGGAGAGGACGTTTCCTCTTGTGGAAGAATCTAGAACTAGAGGTCACTGTTTAGAAATAAGGGGTCACCCATTTAAATCAGAGATGAGGCAAAATTATTTCACTCAGAGGGTCATGAGTTTTGGAACTCTCTTCCTCAAAAGGTGATGGAGGCAGAGTCTTCAAATATTTTTAAGACAGAGCTGGATAGATTCTTGGTAAGCAGGGGGGTGATAGGTTATCAGGATCAACAAGATCATAAAAATGTGAAAGATCAAAACAAACAGGAGTATGAAACCCTTTTGTGTGAACATAAAAAGTACCTCAACAGCATCTTTGAAGTGGCTAAACTAAATTTTGACCAGAGAAGAAATGAGATGTTAATGCACAAGAATGCCATTTTAACTCTGCTAACTCGAAATGAGAAGTTATTGCATTTGAGTTCTGAGAATGAGCTTGAGAATGGAATCACAAAACCTTTGAGCTGGAAGCAGCACAGCAATGAAAAATTTTAATTTCTTTAAAATGCCTGTGGAATTTATAATTGTTTTTAAGAATGTCTGAAAGGGGCTCTTAAGAGTTTGCATCAATTGTAATATTAAGAAATACTGGTCCATGTGACCTGGTGACCCTTGACCTGGAAGCAGTAATAATTGAAAGGAAGTTAGGAAAAAAAGTCATGTGGCTGCTAGACTCAAAGGAGAGCTGCAGACCCAAAAGCAGAGGAGGTGGAGAGGGAAGATGATCAATGCACAGATGCAAACACAAAGAGAAAGCAGACAGAAACAGAAAGTGGAACACCAAGAATTCTTGTGAGGAAAAGAAGCAAATCACTCTCAGTAAGAGGTTAGTTGTTCTGTTTGGCAAAAAAGGAGGCAGAAGCTCTTGGAGGTACAGTATGATCTAAAATCTGGAAAGCTGTGTGAATAGCTCAGAGACGCTAAAGAGCTGGGTGTTTTCCCAGATTTGGTCAGACCGTGAACAGGGGTATTATTGATTGGTTAGTTGAAAGGAACTCTGGAAATTTACTGCATCACGACTGTCATGACTCAAGGGTAAGAGGTTTGTAGATCTGTGCCCTGCTGCTGATAAGCATACCCTGTGTGAACGAAGAATAGCATATTGTGGAACAGTGTAACTATGTAGTGCCATATTTGTGTGGGGAGTGATGTGAATGCTTATGGTTGCACAAGAAATATCTTTGTTATATTGATGATTTGAGTGAAATTTACCTTTTTTAATTCATGTTTAATTTGCAGTGGTTCTGCTTCATGTTAAAAGTTACAAAAAGTGAAATCTTGTTGAAATTTCTTCATTTGGGGGTCAGTTAGCAAATTTAGTTATTTTGTTTTCAGTTCTGCTACAGGGTTCATAACACCTTTGGATTGCATGATAGGATTTCAAGTTTTAAGCATTTTACTGTAACAAACTAAAAGTAAATCGACTAACCAATGTCTAGTAGGCAATTAATAGGCAAAAACTACAGAAAAGATATTCCCCTTTTAACTATGAACACGGCTGAAAACTCCACGTCATAATTATACTTCACCGCCCGTTCTCCACAGAGTTGTCGTTTTTATAGGAACCAGTCCAACATCACTCCCAGCTTCCAACAACTTTGCTTCTTCTTGTTTCTCTTGTGTGGCCATCATAAGGTGCTTCTCTCAGTTTACAGGGAAGTCCTGAATCAAATACCAGCAGTTAAGGCCTGCTCTGGGCGATTCTTTTACTAATGGCCATACCAGGACGAATCTTCCAGACTCTCTAGATTGCCATGGGATGTGTATCTTCAACCAGAGACCGTCCTCCCTCCCGCATACCAATTGGTAGTCCACAGAAATGCCATAGTCTCCGCTCAGTGATGACATCAGCTGCAGACCTTTGTCTCTCTTTGAGATCTCCCTCTTTTTCTCTGTGCAAAATCTCAGAAACAGAAAGCCTGTCGACAGTCAACCCCAGCTGTGTTTGAGGAATGTGCTGAGCCTGATCTCTGGCCTAGAAGAGGAACTGTAGGCAGATTCGGGTATTTACTTATAAATACAGTTTATTTACATGATGCACAATGTACACAAGGTGGGTTATTGAAAAGGCACATCTCCTCTAAGAGTTGCCCATCTGTTCTACAGAGTCTCTAGCACATGACTCACTATCAGTGATGCATCCTCATCTGTCCTATATTAGCACATCTATTTTGTTAACCCTGTATACCCCTACCACCCTCCCAAGTATACCATCAACTTTTTAACAGCAATATAAGCTATGTCCAACTATTTACATCACATTTGTTTCTAAACTATTTACATGACATTGGTTTCTTAAACTATTTAGATTACTTTGGATCTGGCATCTCCTCCCCCACCCCCACCCCCACCAGAGTCGAGAGATTAAGTTCCTCAGAGCCTTCACTACTCTTCCAGAATGCGCTGTTGTGACTGCCCCACTGGGTCGGAGATCTAGGGGTGGGTTCTGGAATGGGTCAGTGCCTCTCAATTTTAGGGCCTTCATCCTACATATTGTGGTAATCAAAGACTTGCGGTCTGGTGGATATGAGTGCAATGATGGTTCATCTGTTTCTTCGGACTGTACCAGATGGTGTCTGGACCAAGTATGAGCGCAGGCGTTCCATTTTTGTGAGGATGAGGCCTTCTGCCTTGTGCTCATGGATCCAAGCTCGCTGGCTTAGAGTTAAGGATGGATGGTTTTGGCCCTGTGTTGAGCATCATACCACTGTTGTTGTTTCTTATGGAGGTTCAACACCTTCTTTCTCACCCTCTTCTGGTCAGCAGGGGTGATATTAGGTTGAATGTTCATAGGCAAGAGAGGAAAATGCGGTTTTAGATGCGGACCGTAAGCTATTCAGCTGGAGATAATTTGTTAGCCAGACGTGTGGTTCGATAATGCATCAGGGCTGATGGCCAAGCTGGATTCTTGGACATCAGACCCTTGCTGGTCCTGACTGCTCACTTAGCCTCCCTGCTGGCTTGAGGATGAAGAGGCAAGCTGGTAATATGGGTAATCCCTTTATCAACAGTGACCTTCCAGAAGTGGTCATTTGGAAATTGGGGACCGTTATGAAAAATGATTTAATCTGGGAATAATGGTTGTAAAGCATAGCCTGTAGCACCCCAATTACATACTCTGCTGTGGATGCATGGAATCTGACTATTTCTAACCATCTAGAATAATGAGCTGTGGCCACATCTTGCCATGGTAGTCAAAGAGGTCAAGACCCAATTTCTGCCATGGTCTGTGTGGAAAAGTAGATGGCACCAGGGGTTCCACTTGTGTCGGACTGCTAATGCAGAAGATGTGGCAGGAAAGGTCAAGATCTTAAACCGCCTGCATGATGCCTGGCCACCACACACATTTCAGAGCTTGCGCTCTGCACTTAGCAATGCCTAGGTAGCCTCCTTGGATGATGTCTTCTCGCGTGGACTGAGGAATGACCAAGCGGTGGTCATAAACTAAGAGGTCATCTGCTATAGTGAAGTGGTCATGTTGCTCATGGTATTTGTGGATGAGGCAGTTGGCAGGGTTGTATTTAGACCACCCTTGGAGGCAGAACTCACATACTTGAAAGCATTCGGTGACCTCTTTTTGGACACATTGGATATCCTGGAGCTTTGTGGCAGATATGGGCAATAGACTCATGACTATTGAGGAGAATGCTTTCACTTCTGAAACAAATGAAGAATCCAAAGCCTGGCCTGCAGTGGCTCTGGAGAGAGCATCAGACATGGTTTGTGACTTCCTTGGAATATAAATGGCTGTGCATTGATAACATCAATTGAAGGCGAAATTTTTGAATGTGTATGGGCATGTTAATAATCCCCATGGAATTCAGAGGGGTTATGAGGGGCTTGTGGTCTGGTTCTACATGGAAGGGCAAACCCATCAGGTAGTGCAAGAACCACTTGACAGTCCAGTGCGTCTTTCTCAATGGTGGCATGCCTTTGTTCAGTTTCCATCAGGGATCTGGATGCAAAGTATACTGGTTTCCTGTCACAGTTCTTCTGCTGTTGGATAAGAACAGCGCTGAGGCCGGTGGAGGATGCATCAGCAGCGATGACCATGGGCAATGTGGAGTCGGAGTATGCTAGGACATCCAAGGAGACTAGTCAGTCCTTAATGGATTGAAAGGAATTGTGTTGTTCAATGCTCCAGAACCATGGGAACAAGCCTGGTGGTCAATACCACTGGGTTGGTTGTGTGACTAGTGAAGTAACACCCCTGTGCAACATGAAGTCAAGTTCTTCTTTAATCTTCGGTAGTGGAGGATGTGGCACCCTACTGGGTGTGAACAGACACACTTGCATGACGACTGGTAGCAGGGAAACATGATATCGTTTTTCAGCTTACCAGCCCTTGAAAGAGTTGTGGAAATTCCTGGAGGAATATGGTGCTGGTGTCCAGTAGAAGGATCTCATCCACTGTCAGTAGGATGCCCAACTGTATACATGCATTCCTGGAATAAGTACTTTGGTTATGCAGGATATAGAGGGTCTTTGTGATCTGTCGTCCCTTGTGGCATAGTGTGGATGAAAACTGACCCCTGCTGTGTAGGTTAGTTCCTTGAGGACCTTGGAGTTTAAAATTTGAAGGCTGAACAGGAACTGTGTTCAGCCATTCTAAGTGATCAGCCAGTATGGATGTCCGTGCACATGCATCGAGTTTGAAGCGGGTTGGAAACCCTTTGATCTCTAAACTGACCAACCAGAAGTCTTGGGAATGTTCCTACATTTCTCCTAAGAATTGTGAGATGGACTTTGTATGCTTGCGGTTTATCTCCTGGGAGAACTGAGAGTAGCAGTAATCCTGTTGTTTTCTCTGCTTATTGATCATTTAAATGAATAGAAGCACTGGAAATGTCCTGTCTTGCTGCATCTGAAACATTGAGCCTCCTGCTAGGCGATCCTGCCATCTGTGTTGTTTTGCGCCACAGTGTAAACCTTTTCAAAATGGCAAGGGCATAGGTTCCCACCTTTTCTACCAGGTTGGCAGGCTTCAGTGTGGATGGAGCTATTGTGTTTGGACCTGCAAGATGAGCGGACTTTGCCATGCCTCGGTGTATCGATGGGTGGTGGGCCAAATTTGCTTGGTTGGGACAGGTTGACCAACATGATCATCTGTCACGGACTCCTGTCGGTAAGGACTAGCTACTGAGCACAGAGTAGCAAGAAGCGATTTGACAACTTCCTTTGATTCGTGGGGCTTTTGATTGTAACATTTTCTCCTGAAGCAGTATCTGCGGAGGTTTCATCGAACCTCTGGTGCTAATGATCTGGTTAGTGGCTGGCCCCACAAAGTAGAGGAATGAACTGACCTGGAATTGGTTGTGTTTTGGTAAAGAGACCTGAAGCTGCTCGGCACTTCAGAAAGCTATTGCGTCACCTCTTCCAGCGGCGAGCTCTGAGCGGGTCTTTGATTCTTGGAAACAGGCTGGGTAGGGGCAGTGACTGCTTGCCACCATCACTACCCTGCTTTGGTGAAGCTGTTGCTGAAGTGCACTGGTGAGACGTCAGTCAAACTGGGGATTGTTGTCATTGTGAGATGTGGGCGTTCGCTGTATGGCACCAGCTGACGCTTCGATTGGTGCCACCACTGGGCCCACCACATTTGAGGAACGGGCTAAGCCTGATCTCTGGTTAAAAGGAACTATAGCCAGACTCGGGTATTTACTTAAAATCAGTTTATTTATGCTATGAACAATATCTACAAGGTGGGATGCTGAGAAAGCACACCATCTTGAAGAGTTGTCCGTTTGCTGTACAATCTCTAGCACATGACTGACTGATGTCAGTGATACTTCGTCATCATCATCATCATCATCTACTATATATTAGTATATCCATTCTGTTAACCCTTTATACTACCAACTGCTCTTGCATTTGTTTCAGCTGTGAACATTTTTGCTCCTTGTTCTGAGTAACTCTGGATTTGGTATCCCCTGTCCCTGTGGTAATTAAGCCACTCAGTCTGTAGCCGGGGCAGATTGCATAACAGATCACATGACTCTTTTCATTACCCCATTTTACTTTAAATTAAAGATCGAGTCCAAAAACATAACTGTCTTAAATCTCACATTCATAACACCTTCCCCAAAGGATGAACATTTTTACAGTTTTAATAATTTTCTACAACACTACCAAAATATAATATTGTAAATACCTTATCAACTAAATCGCTACATACAGTACAGGTAATTTTCTCTCCCTTGTTTTCACATTTCACCATTAAACAGTCTGCGTTGGCAGCATTATAAAGCTTTCCCCGCCGCACCCAATCTCGTAACAACTAAGATTTAAAGTTCAATTTATAGGAGTTCTTGGAATTCCAATTTTCTTGAAAACAAGAGTTCATTTTACTACTGGTGGCTTCGCTTTCCATCTTTTATCTTCGCAAATCTCCTTTCACATTCTGAGTAGCTTATATAGTGTTTCCATGCCATGGGTTAGAAAATTGTATGCAGGGTACCTGGTTTGGTCTGGTTAACTTTGTCAAGAACAGCATAATTTCCTTACATGTCTTTACTGGGCTCCATCCTGTGCTCAAATTCACCTTTGAAATGGAACAGTCAAATGAACTCCCCTTCCTTGACGTACCAGAAAAATCTGCCAGAGGGTTCTCTACCATGGTCTACCGCAAGCCTAACTTCACTGGTTGAGATTTTTACAGTTTTACATGCTATAAGATTGGTCTAATCGGCAATCTGTAAATAGGGCCTGAGCCATTTGCTTGATGTGGAAATAGGGCACATCACAAGATAATGGCTACCCTGATCAGGTCATTTTGTGCTAAATATCACGCAAACTCAAACTAGCCTAAGGCCAACACTTTAGGTATTTGAAAAGTGCCCAGTCTACCTCAGATTACCCTGGAAAGGCAAGGTATCTCAAAAACCTAAGCAACAGGTGAAACTAGCTGTTTCACGCTGCTACTATACAGTAGCAACAAGTGGTACTCGCCACTGATGGGATGCTGCCATCAAGCCACTGTGGTGCCAGATATAAAAACAGAAAATGCTGGAAAACCTCAGCAGGTCTGACAGCATCTGTGGAGAGACAAACAGAGATAACGTTTCAAGTCCTTATGACTCTTTTCCAGATGCTGTCAGACCTGCTGAGTTTTGCCAGCATTTTCTGTTTTTATTTCAGATTTCCAGCATTCGCAGTATTTTGCTTTTATCTTAGTGATGCCATACGTCCCAAAGATTGTTGGATTGTATCAAACAGTATGTCTCAGCCGTGGTTCGTAACGGGCAGACCGTACCCAACCAGCTGGGGCTTTCAAAACTCAAAATACAATGTCCAACATTAGATGTGATTCCACGATTGGACAACATTTGCTAAATAATCCTCAGTATGGTAAGAATTACGCTGACAACCAATTTAAGATTTTCGGTCAGATGTAATGCATTTGTGTGTACTGGATGCCACACATATTGATACCCAGGGCCCTGTTCTTTGCAGACAAAGAACATGTACACACATTGCACCTGTTTCAGCTAAACAAAATAATTGATAGCCATTCACTAACTCATTCCTCGGCAATGCCTTGACCAATCAGGGTCAAGCTGCCTAGTTTAAATTTCAAACAATGTTTGGCAGTTAACTGTCAACCACCATCACAAGCGTGTTCTCCATGGCAACACCTCTACCAATCAGAGTCCACTTGCCAACCAAATCAGCACTCCCTTCTCATACAGTATAAATTGTTGTTTTCCCCTTTATATAGGTATTCTTGCGAAGTGTCCCGATGGAGTGCAAGACAAAAAGCTTTGACATGTCTCTTTTCTCAGCAATACTCAAGAACAGCATTGCTGATTTCTGATAATCCCTTGGGGCTTTCTAGTACTGTCAGGTGTGCGTTGTAAACCTGGGAGAAATTCTCTGTCATAATGCTTCTTACCTTTTGGATTCAGTGATTGCTTTTGTTCTTCTTTAAAACCAGACACTATATTGTCATCGGAGTGTTAACTTTTTAACATAATATTTGGATCACCCTGTTGAGGTCTTAACTCTTGATCTTCATTCTCTTCCAGGGCTGTAGGTTTTTCAATGTCCAATTCTGTAAAAGTATTAGCCAGCCAACCATCTAAATTGTCCTCTTCCTGTTCAAATTCAGGTTTACATTTATCTTTAAATATATTCCCACGATTTAAATTTTCAGTGTTTTTTCTCCAGAAGAAGCAGGTTTAACATTGTCTCCTTAGCGGCTTTAAGAACCTCATTAAGGTCACATCAATGAAAAGTCAAAAAGTCCTGACACTTTTTTTTAAGTCAGTTCACAAATTTAAAAAAATTCTTTTTGATTTTTTTTTTCCCCACTCAGCTTGAACTCTTTCTAATTCACCTTTCATCATTCTGAAGTTTTAGCTCATGTTCAAGAATATGAATCCTTCCTTGTGGCTCCCTGGTATCTGTATTAACTACAGCAGAGTCATTGGTTTTAAAACGTTGCCTTCCTTTATTCCACCATTAGTTTTAAGTGCTGCTGCTGTCTGTTTTGATGCCTCTGGCTTAGGGTCTGCCTGAAGGTTTAACTCAGATTGCCTTAATTTGTTTCCAGCTGCTAGTATCTCTTTACTGTCAGTCTGATGTTCCACTGCCTCTTTAATTTCAGAAGTCAGAGCTTTTGATTCTTTGGACACATCTTTACCAGAAATTAAAGCATGTTTTAAATTAAATCTATGCAATGGAGCAGTTGAACAACCTCCATTTATATCCTTAATCAATACACTCCTTTCAGAAGGAGTGTCCTTTTACTGGCCACCATCAGCAATGGAGCTGACCCCGTATCTGTAAGAATATTAGTATGTTTGCCTATTTGCCTGACAAAAATGTGGCACCTCGCCCTTGAAAAATTCTTATTTTCTACATTTGATTTGTCCTGAATCCCCCACTATCAACATCCTGGGGGTTACCATTGACCAGAAACTGAACTGGACTAGCCATATAAATACTGTGGCTACAAGAGCAGGGCAGAGGCTAGGAATTGTGTGACGAGTAACTCACCTCCTGACTCCCCAAAGCCTGTCCACCGTCTACAATGCACAAGTCAGGAGTGTGATGGGATACTATCTACTTGCGTGGATGAGTGCAGCTCCAACAAGACTCACGAAGCCGGACACTGTCCAGGAAAAAGCAATCCGCTTGATTGGCACCACATCCACAAACATTAACTCCCTTCACCACCGATGCACAGTAACAGCAGTGTGTACCATCTACAAGATGCACTGCAGAAATTCACTAAGGCTCCTGAGACAACACCTTCCAAACCCACAACCACTACTATCTAGAAGGACAAAAGCAGCGCATAGATGGGAACATCACGACCTGGAAGTTCCCCTCCAAGTCACTCACCATCCTGACTTGGAAATAAATCGCTGTTCCTTCACTGCCGCTGGGTCAAAATCCTGGAACCCCCTCCCTAACAGCACTGTGGGTGTACCTACACCATGCAGCGGTTCAAGAAGGCAGCTCACCACCACTTTCTCGAGGGCAACTAGGGATGGGCAGTAAATGCTGGCCCAGCCAGCGAAGCCCACATCCCGTGAATGAATAAAAAAAAGATACATTCAAAGCTACCAGTTTATACAAAATTTTGTGCAGTCATGCAATGCACACCCACAATTGCTACCATTTTTGCTTTTAATTTCCAATAATATGCCTTCAGATGTCCTTAATACAAAAGGCTAAAATATCACGCAACATGTTATTATCCACCACACTTTTTTTACTACTCTGAGGAATATCTATCTTTTCATTTCTGTTATCTTCCTCACTATAACCAGTATTCTGTTCATAATCAGATTTCTTACCTCTCCAGTTTCTGTGTAGGATTACAAACGGTGGTCTGCAGCTACTCACATGTTTGTGAGACAAGGCATGGTCATCAACCATAACAGTAGTGGTCCTCAGCTTAGAATATTTATGGTCTCCTAGGTGGGACCTTATTCCTGAAAAGACACTATTTTAAAATTATTCCATTAACACTGCCTCTCTAAGGTTTTCAAAATCTGGCTCAATTTCCAAAGCCCTATATCACCTAACAAATATCATTTCCTGTTCTCCAGCAAACTTCACAAAAATCTTATACTGTTTCTTTCTCAGATTTCTAAACTTTTGTCTGTAAGCTTCTGGGACTAACTCATATGCATTGAGAACAGTATTCTTCACTGAATCATAATCACTAGACTGTACACCTGAAAGTGATGAGTGCAGTTCTAATGCTTTCCCCATGAATAGCCTTTCATTAAGCCATTATAACTTTCTAGCAATTTTTTCAAACAAGACAAAAAATACATTTTAACTATTTCCTCATTAAATGTTGGCACTAGGTGAATATTCCTTTCCAAATTAAAGCCAGGAGTTAAATCTGACTCGGACAGGTTTTCCCGCTATTCTCCGTTCACTTAATCGAAGGTTTTCTTTGTCAAAATCAAAGTCCCTTGCATCCTTTTCTCTCGAGAATTCCAGGTTTTTCCTTTCTAATATTTTTTTTTCTCTTTCCCTTTGAAACTCAAAATCAAGTTTTCGTATTTCTCTTTTTCCTCTCCCTTTGGAATTCAAGTTTTTTCATTTCTCTTTCTTCTTCAAGCTTCTGCCTTTTTGACTCCAATTCTAGTTGTTTCATTTGCAATTGAATTCTAGCGAAGTCAACCTGTCTGCGATCTGGATTGCTTTTCTCTTCCTCAAAGTTCAGGGTATTGAGCCAATATCTCAAATATTTGTCTTTCTAGCAGTTATTTTTAAATCTATTTTTAACTTTTCTGCTTCAGCCTTCAAGTTAACCTTTGTTAACTGTCGCTAGGCATTCACAGACATCTCCTCTCTTTTGAGGAATACTTCAGCAATAGACATGGCCATGTTAACTTTTCAATGAATGCAGTAAAAGCAACTGAGAAATCTTGTTGCATTAAAGTCTGGCAAATTCCAGTGTACTCCTCTCCAGCCTCTGGATTCATATCCAGCATGAGCCCCCAATTTGTTGGTAAACTCCATTAAAAACTGATAACTTTTAAAAAGATATTTGAATTTCCAGTGACCAAGTTAAAGTGGCAAAGAAACATAGAAAATAGGAGCAGGAGTAGGTCATTTGGCCCTTTGAGCCTGCTCTGCCATTCAATATGATTATGGCTGATCCTCTATCTCAACCCCATACTCCCACTCTCACCCCATACCCCTTGACACCTTTAGAGTCCAGAAATCTATTTCCTTCTTAAATATATTCAGTGGCTTGGCCACCAAAGCCTTCTGTGGTAGAGAATTCCACAGGTTCACCACCCTCTGAGTGAAGAAATTTCTCCTCATCTCAGTCCTAAATGGTCTATCCCATATCCTGAGACTGTGACCCCTTGTTCTAGACTCCCCAGCCAGAGGAAACATCATCTCGGCATCCAGTCTGTCCACCCCTGTCAGAATTTTATATGTTTCAATAAGATAAGCATGACAAGCTTTCAGGTTTTAGGGCTTTTACTATAACAAACAAACTAAAAGCAGCATTGACTAAACAATACCTAATACACTAAACTATAGAAAAGATATCCCTCCCTTTAAGTTTTAGCACTACCAAAAACCCTATGCCACAGTCATACTTTGCAGCTCACTGCAGAATTGCAACTTTTACAGGAATCGATCTAACATCACTGCCAGCATGCAAAGGGCACGCTTCTCCCCATGTCGCTGACTCATAACATCGAGTGACTGTCAGATGGTACTTCTCTCAATTTTTTGACAAGTCGCTAACCGAATTCCTGCAGTAAGGCCCACTCTGGTGATACTTTCCCTCCCAGCCAAGCCAGGACAAATATTTCAGATTCCTTAGGTTGCCATGGGATGCATCTCTTCTTCCCTCCTGCATCCTGCTTGGTAGTCCACAGAGAAGAGACCCTCTCTTCTCTGCTGATCACGCTAGCTGTAATCATTTATCTCTCCGAGACCTCCCTATCTCTCTCTTTCTGTCCCAAATCTGAGACAGAAATTCTGCCCAAAATCAGCCCCAGTTGCTGTTGTATTCATCTCAGCTGTGAACGTTTTGCACCTTGTTCTTGGTAATTCTTGACTTGTGTCTCCCGCCCCCTGAAGTAATCCGCCTGGCCTTTTGCTGGACAGAATTCAAAAGAGATCACATGACTCTCATTACTCCATTTTCCTTTAAAGAGACAGTTCCAGAACATAATCAACTTATAAAACCTTGCATTCATAACAACTGCCATCAAGACCTACCTTCTCTGCAAGTTGCCTGTAGTCATTAGGCGGCTGTATTGTGCACAAATCCCTTTACAAATATGGTGCACTTCCCATTGGAAGCATGCACAAGCATTGCAGATGCACTTTTCATAGTTTTAGGGGCCCACAAGTTCTCAAAAATGAGTGCTACAGATCTCAATTTCACCCTGAGATGTTTAGAAGGTGAAATTCTGTGCCACAAACAATCTGCCAGCATAGGTTTGTTAAGGGAAGATCGTGTTCAACTAATATGCTGGAGTTTTTATGAAGAGGTAACAGAGAGGGTTGAGGAGGGTAATGCTGTTGATGTGGTGTACATGGACTTCCAAAAGGTATTTTATAAAATGCTGCACAACAGACTTGTGAGCAAAGTAATAGCTCATGAAATGAAAGGGACCAGCAGCAACATGGATGTGAAATTGGCTGAGTGACAGGAAACAGAGTAGTGGTTAATTGAATGTTTTTTGAACTGGAGGAAGGTTTGTAGTGGGGTTCCCCAAGGGTCAATGTTGGAACCTTTGCTCTTCCTGATATATATATTAATGACCTAGATCTTGGTGTACCTGCCACAACTTCAAAATTTGCAGATGGTATGAAAATTGGAATCATTGTAAACTGTGAAGACGGTAGTGTAGAACTTCAAAAGGACATAGACAAGCTGGTGAAGTGGGCAGGTAAGTAGCAGATGATGTTGAGTGCAGAGAAGTGTGAGTTGATTCATTTTGATAGGAAGAACATGGAGAGGCAATATAATCTAAAGGGTACAATTGTGACGGGGTGCAGGAGCAGAGGGACCTGGGTGTAGATTTGCATAAGTCACTGAAGATGGCAGGACAGGTTGAGAGAGTGGTTGTTAAAGCATACAATATCCTGGGCTTTATTAATAAGGGAATAGAGTACAAGAGCAATGAGTGTAAGTTAAACTTATATAAGACATTGGCTTGGCCTCAACTGGAGTATGCATTGAGTTCTGGGCGTCACACTTTCGGAAAGATGTGAAGGCATTAGAGAGAGTGCAGGAAAGGTTACAGGGATGAGAACTTCAGTTACATAGGTAGATTGGGGAAGTTGGGACTGTTCTCTTTGGAGAAGGTTGAGAAGAGATTTGATACAGATATTCAAAATCATGAGTCTCGACAGAGTAGATAGGGAAAAACTGTTCCCATTTGTTTAAAGATTGAGAACGAGTGGGCAAAGATTTAAGATAATTGGGAAAAGCAACACTGGAGGCATGAGGAGAAATTTTATCACGCAGTGAGTGGTTAAGGTCTGCCCCAGTGTGTGCTACAGCCAGTTTCAATATTGACATTCAAGAGGGATTTCAATTATTATCTGAAATGGAAGAATGTTTAGGGTTACAGGGAGAAGGCGGGGGAATGGCACTAAGTCAATTACTCACTTGGACAGCTGCCACAGACACTACAGGCTGAATGGTCTCCTTCTGTGCTGCAGCAATTCTGTGATCCTAATTGTTGAAACAGCATTCATGAGTTATTTTAACTGAGAATTATGCAATACTTGAGAGATACTAAGTGGTATGCTGGGAGAAATATTGATTTTGAACAATAGTATAAAATGGGGAGGCAATGACGTAGTGGCATTGTCACTGAACTAGTAATCCAGAGACCCAGGGTAGTGCCCTGGGGACCGGGGTTCTTGATTTTTATTTATCAACTTCTAGTTCAAAGTATTCATGTATGAAGGATGGGTGCAAAAAGGATAGGACTGAGTTGTGACATCTCATATGGAAGTACAGCCAGCTGACACTTACTGTTTAGGCTCATATTTGAATAGTGACCACTTTGCTATGTTCTTGAACCTTGACAATGTCATGGAACCATATTACCAGCAAGGAATCAACTTTCAGGAGGGGTAGAAAATTGCCCGAGAGAAATCATTGAGAAATAAAATCTGATTCATGAGATGCCTGCCGACAATATAATTTACAAGAGCCTCTCAATTTAAAAGTCCTTTCTTTTATTAAGATGCTCATCATTTCAACCCATTCTCAGGTAATGGTACAATAGACTTGAATTTCCAATAAGAGTTATATACCAGTAGATGCACATATTGAGGGTTATATACAATAATGCATATTATCAGCTTTGCTCTTTAATAGAGATGGGGTAATTTGCCATGTGGCTAAGCTAAAACCTGAATATGAAAATGATACATTGTTCATGTGAAAAAAAGTATTTGGCAAACTTGTTTTCTTTTTGGAGGGAGGTGGCAAGGGTGGTGGTGTGGGGGAGAGGGTAAAAGGAAAGAGCTGTGCGTCACTTTTGTACACACATTTTTAAGCTCTTGCACCCTGTTATATTCTTATAAATATTAGAAAACAAGCTGGTCAAATATTTTGACTATATGCTTCCCTTAGCAGAACTCTGCTGCAGTAATATCCATTTCTAAAATACAATAGAGTTATTGCAAATGGCTTTGTATCAAACTCTGGTCCTGAATGAAGCTCTCCTAAAGTTTGGTACAAAGGAATGGTTTTGTTATTGATTTGTGGGATAGGGGCTTCATTGGCAAGACCAATAATTATTGCCCGTTCCTAGCTGCCCTTGAGAAGGTGGTGGTGAGCTGCCTCCTTGAACTGCTGCAGGCCATGTGGTGTAGGTGTGAGAGTTGGAGGGAAATTGGCAGGCAGTACCTGCTATCCTTGACCTTCTAGCCAGTCGAGGCGTGGTGTGGGAGGTGATGCAGATGAAACCTTGGTGAGTTGCAGCAGTGCATCTTGTAGATGGGTGGCACACGATAGCCACAGTGTGCTGAGGTGCACAGTGAGTTTAAAGTCTAGGTGGGGCCCCAAGCCTCTTGAATATTGTTAGAGCTGTACTCATTCAGGCAAGTGGGGAGTATTCCATCACGCTCCGGATTTATACCATGGAGATGTTGGAAAGGCTTTGGGAAGTCAGGATGTCCGTTACTGAGTGCAAAGCTGCAATCATGAACCACTTCAGTAAGTTGACTTGCCTTCCCAAAGGTGTGACTGATCACTTGATGGTGCTTAAACACCTCTGCATGACACAAGGCAAACAACTCTCATCGGTGCGTACGCTTCTCCCATGACCAATCCTGATGACGTCAAGGATAAATTCTATGATGACCTCCACTCCTTGATTGCTGATGTGCCAAAGTCAGACAGGTGAATCATTCTTGGTGGCTTAAATGCAAGAGTTAATGCAGGTCACCAGGCATGGCAAGGGGTCATCAGAAAAAAACGGGGTTGCCCATTGTAACAGCAATGGTCTCCTCTTGCTGAAGAAATGTGCTGAGCAGGAGCTCTTAATCACTAACAGAGTTTTCCACCTTCCTCATCATAAGACATCTTGGATGTTCTTTGCATTGACGTCTAATCTACCATATCATCACTAGGCAGAGAGATAGGCAGGATGTGCATGTAATGAAAGCCACATGTGGCACTGACTGCTGGACTGACCACCATCTTATCATTTCAAAGTTAAACAACATGATCTATCCCCCTAGATGTCCCCAGGGCATGAAGGTCCAGAAGCAGCAATTTTTTAAAAAATTCTTTCACGGGATGTGGGTGTTGCTGGCTAGGCCAGCATTTTCGTTGCTCATTCCTAATTTCCCTCAAAGGTGGTGGTGAGCTACCTTCTTGAACAGCTACAGTCCATGTGGTGTAGGTACACCCACAGTGCTGTTAGGAAGGGAGTTCCAGGATTTTGACCCAGGACAATGAAGGAGCGGCGATGTTCCCATTCATTTGATGCCCTTGTCTTCTAAGTGTTAGAGGTTGCAGGTTTGGAAGGTGCTGTTGAACAAGCCATGGTGAGTTCCTACAGTGCATCTTGTAGATGGTACACACTGCTGCTACTGTGCATCATTGGTGGAGGGAGTGGATTTTGAAGGTAATGGATGACCGGCCAATCACGCAGGCTGCTTTGTCCTGGATGGTGTCGAACTTCTTGTATGTTGTTGGAGCTGCACTCATCCAGGCAAGCGAGAGTATTCCATGGCATCTAAATGTCTCACGGCTCAAACAGGTAGTCACGGAATCTCTCTCAAAAAAATCAAGAGTTGCCGGTGTAGAGTGAAAATGGACATTCACCACATTGAGAATGACTGGGCGACCTTCAGTGATATGGTGTTCTCCAATGCTCTAGAGGCCCTTTGCCCTGCATCTCATAAGTATTGACTGGTTCAATTAAAATAATGAGGTAATCCAGAAACTACTGGCAGATAAACAACACCTCTACAGGGTTTACCTCAATGACATATCATCACTATCCAAGCATGATGCTTACTGAAACATCCACAGGACTGTCCAGTGCAAGTGCAGAGAGATGCAAGACACTTGGCCAAATCCAAAAGCAATCCAACTTCAGTCAGATACAGATCGCAAAGACTGGAAGAGCTACTATGATGCTCTGAAATCTGTCTACTGGCCTCAGTCTACTGGTTCATGACCAATCCTTGGTGCTGACAGGTCAACACTGCTCACAGAAAATGCCCAAATACTAGGAAGAAAGGCACAGCACTTGAACCACATCCTCAGTTTGTCTTCATCCATCAATAAAGAAGCAATCAAAAGGCTGCCACAGGTTGCTATCAACTGCTCTCTTGACCATCTGCCCACACTGTTAGAAACGACAAATGCAATCAAACTCCCGTCTAGCGGCAAAGCTCCTTAGCTGATGCTGAAGGTCAGTGCCTGATCAAGATGCTCACTGAACTCTTTCAGTCTACATGGGAACAAGGAACCATCTGGCAAGAAACAAAAATGCCTCCACCGTTCACCTGAACACGCAGAAAGGAATTCACCAAACTTGTGACAATCATAGAGGAATCCCACTCCTCTCCATCGCCGGCAAAATCCTTTGCCAGCGTCTTTCTAAACCACTTAATGCAACATCTTGGCCAGGATCTGTTGCCAAAGAGTCAGTGCAGTTTCAGTAAAGGTTAAGGAACCACTGATATGGTGTGTGCATTTAAGACAGCTCCAGGAGAGTAGAACATGAACTGCTCCACCACATTTGTTGACGTGATCAAAGTCTTCGACACAGTCAGCCATGAGGGTATTTGGAAAGTAATGGAGAAATTCACCACAATGGTTTGGCAGTTCCATGACAGCATACTTGCAGATGTCTTGGATGATGATGAGTCTTACCCATTCCCAGTCACTAATGGAGGGGCGTCTGCTAGCATCAGCCCTTGTCAGCATATTTTTGTCTGCTGTGCTCTCTGATGCCTTCCATGGTGGTGATCCTGGTATTCACAGAATCTCACAGTGCAGAAGAGGCCCTTCGGCCCTCTGAGTCTGCACCGACACATGAGAAACACCTGACCTACCTACCTAATCCCATTTACCAGCACTTGACCCATAGCCTTGAATGTTATTACGTGCCAAGTGCTCATCCAGGTACTTTTTAAAGGATGTAAGGCAACCCGCCTCCACCACCCTGCCAGGCAGTACATTCCAGACCGTCACCACCCTCTGGGTAAAAACGTTTTTCCTCACATCCCCCCCTAAACCTCCTGCCCCTCACCTTGAACTTATGTCCCCTCATGACTGACCCTTCAACTAAGGGGAACAGCTGCTCCCTATTCACCCTGTCCATGCCCCTCATAATCTTGTACACCTCGATCAGGTCGCCCCTCAAACTTCTCTGCTCCAACGAAAACAAACCAAGTCTATCCAACCTCTCTTCATAACTTAAATGTTTCATCCCAGGCAACATCCTGGTGAATCTCCTCTGCACTCCCTCCAGTGCAATCACATCCTTCCTATAATGTGGCGACCAGAACTGCACACAGTACTCCAGCTGTGGCCTCACCAAGGTTCTATACAACTCCAACATGACCTCCCTACTTTTGTAATCTATGCCTCGATTGATAAAGGCAAGTGTCCCATATGCCTTTTTCACCACCCCACTAACATGCCCCTCCACCTTCAGAGATCTATGGACACACACGCCAAGGTCCCTTTGTTACTCAGAACTTCCTAGTGTCATGCCGTTCAATACTTCCATGTCGGATATTGCATGGATGGGAAACTGCTCAATCTCAGACGACTGTAGCTTTCAGTGGCACTTCACACCCCCTCCCCCTTCCTGAAGCCTCAAGAGGTGTCAGCTGTGGCTCAGTTCATAGCACCCTCGCCTTTGAATCAGAGGGTTGTGGGTTCATGTCCCACTCCTGGAAAAACCAAGAACTGTGATTGTACTCGAAAGAAGTTGCAATCTGTGACTGTTGGTAACTCGAAAGAGTTTCCTGAAGCCTCAATCACTTAATCCTGGAGTCATTGCTAAATTGTTCAGGGATAACTGGTGTCAATTGTCTTGTTAAAGAGCTAATTGACAAACCAACATCAGTGGTAGAATTCCTGCATTGGGCTTAATTAGTTTTTCCCACCCCCAGCTAAATTGGTTCTTATGCTGGGAATCCAAAGTGGGTATTCCCACCTAATTCTCCTGCCCCCTTCCCCCCACCCCATCCCCTGCCATCACGTCAGCTCTGGCTGGATCAATTAAATTCCACCCAAGGTTTCATTGTTCTAGGAAGGGAATCCTGCCCAATCTCCCTCCAAGGTATTAAATCCTTTATTAAAAAAATAAACATTGTGAGAGTTGTGGTGTGAAATCAGGTCCTTGATTAATTATCTGTTTATGATAAATGTATGCCTCATTTGTAGATTACAGGGAGGTGGAGAATTGACAGGTGTAAAGCAAAGCTTTATGAAGAAAGTCAAATTCACAATTATATTTGGCCACAATGATATCCACACATTTGCTATTAATGCATTTATAGATATCCATAGTACATTGTCTTTTACTTCTCCTATTATCCATTCCTATCCCCCTAAGGTGCTGATAGGTGTTGGGCTATAACAGGCATGGTCTGGTACCTACTCTGAGTGAACTAAACAGTAGAATTGCTGCCCCAATTGGGTACTCCTGTTATGGAACTGTGTAGGCAGGGAAATCATGGATTTAGAGAATCTCATTTTACCTGCATTAATTTAAATGCATAGAATGTAAAGCTCTCCAAGCCCAATTTACTGACCAGTATTCCTCGCTAGTGTCCAAAGTACTCAATTAGGGATAATTCACCTCTCTCCTATTTTTACTTAGTTCTGTTGAAGGGTCATGAGGACTCGAAACGTCAACTTTGTTCTTCTCCGCTGACGCTGCCAGACCTGCTGAGTTTTTCCAGGTATTTCTGTTTTTGTAATCAATTAGGGAATTCATCTGTGTGTGTGCCTCAGGCTACTTGACCAGTCTGTAAAAGTTCCCAGAGATCTAGCAGGATCACGATTTTGGCAACTTTTCCCCTCTTCAAATAGGAAAGCACTGATAATTGAAGCATCTCCACTGCTGTCCCAGATGAGATCAGTTAAGTCAGCACTGGCTTTTGCCTGTACTATTGCATTCCTGGCCTGTACAGCTCAGTTTCATACTTACTACCCTGGATCTCTGTCACATATCCTTAAAAAGGCCTCAAAGACATGTCAGCTAAGAGTTGGCGTAAGTCCTGCAGAGACAACAGGAAAGAACCCATAGGAACACAGGACTTAGGAATAGAAGTAAGCCATTCGGCCCTTCCAGCCTGCTCCACCATTTGATAAGACCTATTGTGGTTGATCACCATATTATACAAGAGATATGGCCTGCTGACATCACTGGGGGGAAGCTGAACATAATGCGCAGTTAACAATTCAGAACATTTAAGGAAGTTAGGGAAAATTGATCATTATCTTTACACTTTTTTTATGATGACCTCATGGATCACATTGGACAAACAATCCAACAAAGCAACAGCCAAACAAGGAGATGGCAGATGAAGTGACCACAACAACCTTCACAGTGCCAGCCAAGTTTACCAAAGCTCCAACACCCGCTCCAACCAGGATTTGTGCCAGCTGCACCATAGCAGTGAGTGCAGCACAGTCGATGCCTCTACCCCTGCCTTCACTCGAAGTTGTTCCACCATTTGCTTTTTCAATCTGAAAACAGAGAAAGACCATAACCACGAATAAATTTGAGGACTCAATTTCATAGGAACTTTGAGTGTCATAATGCTATTTATCATCAGCTATTTCACTTTAAAGGGATATGATCTTCGAGAAGGTATCTGAATTGCCAACACAATATTTGTTCAGGGAGAACAAAAAGAGAATGGCAGCAACGAAAATGACAAGTGAAGCAAAACTGCACTCTGGTGATTTACGTCATTACACCTTATGTTTGTGAATAAATGAATAAAGAGTTACACAGTATTACATTGTATATACAGCTCAAACAGGCAATTTGGCCCAGCAAGTAGGTCCATGCTGATGTTTATGTTCCATATGAGACTCCTCCCAACCTTCTTCATAACATATTCCTTTCTCCCTCCTGTGTTTATGTAGCTATCTCTCAAGTGCACCAATGCGATTTTGTCTTAACTACTCCTTGTGGTAGTGACTTCCACATTCCGATCACATTCTGGGTAAAGACGTTTTACCTGAATTCTCCATTTACTTACATTTATGGCTCCTAGTTCTGGTCTTCCCTACAAGTGGAACATCTCTCCATCTACCTGATCAAACCCTTTCATAACCGTAATTGCGGAGGTACTGGCCATCATTTTTCAGTCTTCCTTAGACTCAGGGGTGGAGAATTATAAGCCTCACACCCTTGTTCAAAAAATGGTTTAAAGATAAGCCCAGGAACTAGAGGCCAGCCGGTTTAACTTTGGTGGTGGGTAAAATTCTCAAATCAGTAACTCAGGACAAAATAGTCACATCGACAAATGCAGGTTAATTAAGATAAGCCAGCATGGGCAAATCGTGTTCAATTAACTTGGAGATTTTTGAAGAGGTAACAGAGGGGGTTGAAGGCAATGCTGTTGATGTGTTGTACATGGACTTGGAAAAAGACATTTCATACAGCAGACTTTTCAGCAAAGTTATAGCTAATGGAATAAAAGGGACAGTGGCAACATGGATATGAAATTGGCTGAATGACAGGAAAGAGAGTAGTGGTTAATAGATATTTTTGGGGCTGAAAGAAGGTTTGCAGCAGAGCTCCACAGGGATTGGTGTTGGGAAGATTGGTTTTCCTGATATATATTAATTTTTAAAATTAATTCATGCAATGTGGGCATTGCTGGCTAGGCCAGCATTTATTGCCCATCCCTAATTGCCCTCAAGAGGGCAGTGATGAGCTGCCTTCTTGAACAGCTGCAGTCCATATGTGGTGTAGGTACACCCACAGTGCTGTTAGGGAGGGAGTCCAGGATTTTGACCCAGCAACATTGAAGGAATGGTGGTATATTTCCAAGAAAAGATGGTGTGTGGCTTGGAGGGGAACTTCTAAGTGGTGGTGTTCCAATGTATCTGCTGCTCTTGTCCCTCTTAGATGGTAGTGGTCGTGGGTTTGGAAGGTGCTCTCTCAGGAGCCTTGATGAGTTCCTGCAGTATACACTGCAGCCATTGTGCGTCGGTGGTGGAGGGAGTGAGTGTTTATGGATGGGGTGCCAATCAAGCGAGCTACTTTGTCCTGGATAGTGTTAAGCTTTTTGAGTGTTGTTGGAGCTGCACTCATCCAGGCAAGCAGACAGTATTTCATCACACTCCTGACTTGTGCCTTGTAGATGGTGGACAGGCTTTGAGGAGTCAGGTGGTGAGTTACTTGCCGCACGATTCCGAGCCTCTGACCTGCTCTTGTAGCCACAGTATTTATATGGCTAGTCCAATTTCTGGACAATGATAACCCCCAGGATGTTGATAGTCGGGGATTCACCGATGGTAATGCCACTGAATGTCGAGGGGTGATGGTTAGATTCTCTCTTGTTGCAGATAATCATCGCCTGTCACTTGTGTGCATGAATATTACTTGCCTAGGTATTGTCCAGCTCTTGCTCACATTTGGACATGGACTGCTTCAGTATCTGAGCCGCGAATGGTGCTGAACATTGTGCGACAATCAGCAAACATCCCCACTTCTGACCTTATGATGGAAAGGAGATTATTGTTGAAGCAGCTGAAGATGGTTGGGCCAAGGACACTTCCCTTAATGACTTAGATTTTGGTGTACCTGGCACAATTTCAAAAGTTGCAGATGGTACAAAAATTGGAAGCATGGTGAACTGTGAAGAAGATAATGTAGAACTTCAAAAGGATATGGACAAATCTGGATTTAAAATCATTGCCGACAGTCATAAAAATGTATCTGGTTCACTAATGTACTTTAGAGGAGGAAATCTGCCTGGTTGGGTCTACAAGTGACTCGATAGTGATGTGGTTGACTCTTAAGTGCCCTCTGAAATGGCCTAGTATGCCTCTCAGTGGTATCAGACCACTAAAATGCCTGAAAGGAATGAACTGGATGGATCCCCTGCATCGACCTAGACACCGACAATGGCAAACTCAGCCCTCTTGACCCTGCAAAAAGCTCCTTACTAACATCTGCAGGCTAGTGCCAAAATTGGGAGAGCTGTCATACAAACTAGACATGCAACAGCATGACATAGTCATACTAATGGAATCATAGCTTACAGACAATGTCCCAGACACTATCATCACTGGGTATGTCCTGTCCCAGTGGCAGGACAGACCCAGCTGAGGTGGTGGCACAGAGATATACAGTTGGGAGGGAGTTGCCCTGGGGGGAGTCAACATCGACTTCGGGCCCCATGAAGTCTCATGGTATCAGGTCAAACATGGGCAAAGAAACCACCTGCTGATTTACCATGTACCACTCCACCCTCCCCTGCCCCCCAACCCTCATTTGCTGAATCAGTACTCCTCCTTGTTAAACACTGCTTGGGGGAAGCAACGAGGGTAGTGAGGGTGCTGAATGTACTCGGCGATGGACATTGAAGTCCCCCATCCAAAGAGTGGCTCGGTAGCACCACTGCTGGCCGAGTCCTAAATGACATAGCTGCTAGACTGGGTCTGCGGCAGGTGGTGAGGGAACCAACAAGAGAGAAAAACATACTTGACCTCATCCTCACCAACCTGCCTGGTACAGATGCATCTGTCCATGACAATATCGGTAGGAGTGACCACCACATAGTTCTTGTGGACACACAGTCCTGTTTTCACATGGCCAGGCATATCCCCCAAACCAGGGGATCAACCCTGGTTCAAAGAAGAGTGCGGGGGGACATGCCAGGAGCAGCACCAGGCATACCTAAAAGTGAGATGTCAACCTGGCGAGGCCAAAAAAACAGGGCAATTTGAGTGCCAACCAGCAATAAGCAGCAAGTGATAGAAAGCGCAAAGCAATTCCACAACCGACAGATAGATCTAAGCTCTGCAGTCCTGCCACATCTAGTCGTGAACAGAGGTGGACATTAAACAACTCGCAGGAGCAGGAGGCTTTACAAATATCCCCATGCTCAGTGATGGGGGAGCCCTGCACATCAGTGCAAAAGATAAGGCTGAAGCATTTGCGACGATGTTCAGCAGGAAGTGCCAAGTGGACGATCCATCTTGACCTCCTCCGGAGGTCTTCCAGCATCACAAATACCATTCTGCAGCCAATTCAATTCACTCCATGTAATAATCAAAAATGGCTGAAGGCACTGGATATTGCAAATTCTATAGCCCTGACAATGTTCCAGCAATGGCACTGAAGACTTGTGCGCCAGAAATTACTGAGCCCCTAGCCAAGCTGTCCAAGTATACCAAAACACTGGATACCACTCAGAAATGTGGGAAAATGGCCAGGTATGTCCTGTACACACAAAGCAGGACAAATCCAACCCAGCCAATTGCCTCCCCATCAGTCTACCCTCAATCATTAATAAAGTTATGGGGTGGGGGGGGGGTCATCACCAGTGTTATCAAGCGGCACTTGCTTAGCACTAACCTGCTCACTGATGCTCAAGTTTGAGTTCTGCCAGGGCCATTCGGCTTCTGACTTCATTACAGCCTTGGTTCAAACATGGACAAAAGAGCTGAACGCCAGTGGTGAGATGAGAGTGCCTGCCCTTGACATCAAGGCAGCACTTGACTCAGTGTGGCATCAAGGAACCCTAGCAAAACTGGAGTCAATGGGTATCTGTGGGACAACTCGCCACTGGTTGGAGTCATACCTAGCACAAAGGAAGATGGTTGTGGTTGTTGGAGGTCAGTCATCTCAGTTCCAGGACAGGAGTTCCTCAGCCCAACCAACTCCATCTGCTTCATAAAGACATTTTTTCCATCCTAAGGCCAGAAATTCACTGATTGCACAATGTTCAGCACCATTCGCAACTCCTCAGATATTGCAGCATGACCTGGACAATATCCAAGCTTGAGCTGACAATTGGCAAGTGTTTGCGCCACACAAATACCAGGCAATGACCTTCTCCAACAAGAGAGAATCCAACCATCACCCCCTTGACATTCGATGGCATTACCGTTGCTGAATCCCCCACGATCAACATCCGGGGGGCTAACATTGACCAGAAACTGAACTGGACTTGCCATATAAATACTGTGGCTACAAGAGCAGGTCAGAGACTAGGAATCGTGCGGCGAGTGACTCACCACCTGCCTCCCCAAAGCCTGTCCACCAATCTACAAGGCACAAGTCAGGAATGTGATGAAATGCTCTCCACTTGTCTGGATGAGTGCAGCTCCAACAACACTCAAGAAGCTTGACACCATCCTGGACAAAGCAGCCCGCTTGATTGGCACCCTATGCACAAACATTCACTCCCTCCACCACCGACGCACAGTAGCAGCAATGTGTGCGATTTACGAGATGCACTGCTGGAACTCACCAAGCCTCCTGAACACCTTCCAAACTCATGACCACTGCCATCCAGAAGGACAAGGGCAGCAGACACATGGGAGCACCACCACTTGGAAATTCCCCTCCAAGCCACTCACCATCCTGACTTGGAAATATATTGCTGTTTCTTCACTGTCGCTGGGTCAAAATCCTGGAACTCCTTTCCTAACAGCACTGTGGGTGTACCTAGACCACGGAGTGCAGTGGTTCAAGAAGGCAGCTCACCACCACCATCTCGAGGGCAATTAGGGATGGGCAACAAATGCTGGCCTAGCCAGTGATGGTTACATCCCATGAACAAGAAAGAAAAGGATCGTTCAGCGATATCCTTTCAACAGATTTCAGGGGTCAGAAGAGAAAAACTGTTGGACACCTAGTGAAGAAAGCCCTATGGAAGGCAGTGTTGGCTGTCTGACTGGCGATGCAGTTAGTACTACCCTATAGTTCAATATGAGCTTCAATGATAGCTCAAGGATAGACAGGGTAGATGAAGGAACTGTTGCCAATCCACATTCTATACCACTGATGCAGCCTTCACTCCCTGCTCTACCAATCACACTGTTTGTCAGAACTGGCTGTTAGAGAAAATCATTTATTCAAAGGTCAACCTTTGCAGCACTCAACCACTGTCATTACTCAAAAGCTCTCTGTTAATTCACTTTGTCTGCATAACTTCTGCAATTCTCAAGGGCACTGCATTTAGAGAGAATGCACATGACACACTCTCACTAATGTGATGTAGGAGTTCATATTGGTGAAAGCAGTCACATGACTTCAACAATAGGAAAATGTAGCCCATAACTAAAGCCAAAGTAATTCCAGCAGGAGAGGAGCACCACTGCAAAACATCCTGGGGTAAAATCCTTGCAGGCTTTTCCCTATGTGCTGCTGCAACTTTGACAGGATCTCTACAGAAAAAGACCATTTACGCCACTTCTCCAATCTTTCCACTGATCTTCCATTGAAGATATGGTGGATGATTAGTAGAAGGCCCTGACCAAAAACAAGCTTCTATTCAGACCCCACACCAAAGATAGATAATCCTTTAACAGCCTCTTTCAACTATCGAAATGTGAACTCAAACCCCTGCTGAGGTAATTTCAGATGTTGAAGTTCAGCTAAGCATTCATAATGATATAATAGCCCTAAGGAAATGTCAACAAAGAATTCTGTTGATGCTGCATGAACAGATGATAATGTGTTTTCTAACCTACACCAGGTGGCCTGTCAATCAAAGAAGACCAGATTTTCTTTTTGCAAACTATGGCTGACAGCTTAAGCCTTTTCTTTCCAAGTTTAAAGAGCAAGGATTTGAAGAAAAAAACCTTCAGATCATGATATTTAAACAAATATTAACTGCCCTTCAAGGGCGTTTATGTCTATTCATCAATTCTCGACTCCCACACTGTGAGTTAAGGTCTTTGAAACAAAAAGGGGTCTGTCGGAACTCAGCACAAGGTTCAAAATGTCCTGCTGATTTGGGTTTCCCTCCTGTGTGAATCATACCCCACCTCCTTCACCTACTTTCCTAAGTGGATCTGTTGGAAATGGGGCCAGGACTTTTACGTCCGGGTCCCACCCAACATTTCTAAAAAGTTGCTGGAATCTTGCTGTTTCATGAAAATCCGGGCTCTAGATTTTCCTGTTCATGAGTATGATGATTGTCACATGGGAATTTTGGGGCCATCTATTAGTTGTTCCTTGAAACCCTGTCAATGTGTAAAATTGGACAGCCCTCTGTCTCTGTGCATAAAGAGAGCATCAGTGACCCTCAATATAGTGGAGAGCTGATGCCTGACTAATGTGGCAAAAGTCTATAGGTACTGCCTGGAGGATCCAATGGGTGGGATTTTCTAGCCCCTGCTGCTGCCAGGATTGTCTGTCAATAGTCTTTTGGCTGGGTCACCACATTTCCCACGGGCGCGGCTGAAAAGTCCCGGCCAATGAGATTCATAGTAATGTGACCTGTAACAGATAATGCTGTTCTCCTGGTGGAAGTGAATGGCAGATCATCTGCCAGCAGTTAATATATTTCCCTAGCTACATTTATGGAAAAGGTTGAACTTTATGAAACACTGGTCTCAATTTCAATCCCAGCAACAGCACAAATGGGTAGGGGAGGGTCATGGAACATGAAAATACTGGGATTGAGTAAGCCAATCCCACACTCACCCATTCAAACTTTTTGTAAACACTAATCAGATGAGGCTCCTGCAAAGGGCAGGTCAGGGCCTAATTAACATTCAAAATTCATGGCATGATGACAGCATCGGTGCCACGACAGGTTTAATATTAAGTAAGGTGGTGGGGATGACCCAGAATTTTCCTGGCAGCAGATCCGAGGCGGTCAGCATTGATCGACTGGTTACGGTAAGTGCTGAAAAATAAGCTCCTTTTGGAATTTCTTTTGGACTGGGAGGAGCAGAATGCTCTGTGCATACTTCACAAGGAGGCAGGGATAACAGTAGGGATTCTGAAATTGTCAGTGCCTCAGTCTAAACGCTACCCAGGCCGCAACTATTTCCCCATCCTCTTTATAACACAAGAAGGAATTCAAGTTGGAAAATCCAGATTCTCAGGCTAATTGTTTGCAGAGCTAACTACAAGTAATAACAAAAGTCCTCATGGAACCTCCAAAGTCATAAACAGTTCAGAATGCAAGCAAATTAACACCAATTATCAGTTGCAGCAAACAAAATGGCCTCCTCCGAGCAACAATTTCAATCCCAGCAACAGCACAAATGGCGTTTCAAGTGCTCATCTAAATACTTCTTAAATGTTGTGAGGGTTCCTGCCTCTACCACTCTTTCAGGCAGTACGTTCCAGATTCCAATCGCCCTCTGGGTGAAAAAGTTTTTCCTCAAATCCCCTCTAAACCTCCTGCCCCTTACCTTAAATCTATGCCCCCTGGTTACTGATACCTCCACTAAAGGGAAATGTTTCTTCCTATCTACCCTATCTATGCCCCTCATAATTTTGTATACATCTATCAGGTCCCCCCTTCAGCTTTCTCTGCTCTAAGGAAAACAACCCTAGCCTATCCAGTCTCTCTTCATGACAGAAACGCTCCAGCCCAGGCAACACCCTGGTGAATCTCCTCTGCATCCTCTCCACTACAATCACATCTTTCCTATAGTATGGCTACCAAAACTGCACACAGTACTTCAGCTGTGGCCCAACTAGTATTTTATACAGCTCCAACATGACCTCCCTGCTCTTATATTCTATGCCTCAGCTGATAAAGGCAAGTATCCCATATGCATTCTTAACCACCTTATCTAACTGTGCTGCTCCATTTTATGGACATGTACACCAAGGTCCCTCTGATCTTCTGCACTTCCTAGGGTCCTACTATTCATTTTCCATTCCCTTGCTGTGTTAGTCCTCCCAAAATGCATCACCTCACACTTCTCAGGATTAAATTCCATTTGCCACTGCTCTGCCCATCTTACCAGCCCATCTATATTGTCCTTTAATCTAAGGCTTCCCTCCTCACTATTTATGACAACTACCAATTTTCGTGTCATCTGCAGACTTACTGATCATATTTCCTACATTCACATCTAAATCATTAATGTACACTACAAAAAGCAAGGGTCCCAGCATCGATCCCTATGGTACACCATTCGTCACAGGCTTCCAATCACAAAAACGACCTTCGACCATCACCCTCTGCCTCCTGCCACCGAACCAATTTTGGATCCAATTTCCCAAATTGCCCTGATCCCATGGGATCTTACCTTATTGACCATTCTCCCAAGTAGGACCTTGTCAAAAGCCTTACTGAAGTCCATGTAGACTACATCAACTATACTACCCTCATCTACACCACTAGTTACCTCTTTGAAAAATTCAATCAAATTTGCTGGACATGATCTGCCCCTGACAAAGCCATGCTGATTATCCCTGATTAATCGCTGCCTCTCCAAGTGGAGATTAATTCTATCCCTCAGAATTTTTTCCAATAGTTTCCCTACCACTGATGTTAGACTCACTGGCCTGTAATTACCTGATTTATCCCTACTACCCTTCTTGAATAATGGTACCACATTCGGTGTCCTCCAGTTCTCTGGCACCTCTTCTGTGGCTAGAGAGGATTTGAAAATTAGTGTCAGAGCCCCTGCAATCTCCTCCCTTGCCTCACACAGGAGCCTAGGATACATCTCATCTGGGCCTGGGGATTTATCTACTTTTAAGCCCACTAAAACCACTAATACCTTCTCCATTTTAATGCTAATTTGTTCAAGTATATCACAGTCCCTCCTCTCTGGTTTCTACACCTACATCGTCCTTCTCCAAAGTGAACACAGTTGAAAAGTAATAATTTCAAACCTCACCTACGTCCTCTGGCTCCATGCACAGATTGCCACTTGGGTTCCTAATTGGCCCTACTCTTTCCCTGGTTATCCTCTTGCCCTTAACATATTTATAAAATGCCTTGGGATTTTCCTTTATCTCGCTTCATGCCCCCTCTTCACTCTCCTAATTACTTTTTTTTAAGTACCCCCTACACTTTCTATACTCCTCTAGGGCCTCCGCTGTTTTCAGCCCTCTGTATCTGCCATAAGCCTCCTTTTTTTTTTGCCTTATTCAATCCTCTATATCCCTTGACATCCAGGGTTCCCCTGGACGTGTTGGTCCTACCCTTCACCTTTACGGGAACATGTTGGCCCTGAACTCTCACTATTTCCTTTTGAATGACTCCCACTGGTCTGGTGTAGACTTTCCTACAAGTAGCACTTTGGCCAGATACTGTCTTATCATATTGAAATTAGTCTTCCCCCAATTCAGGACCTTTATTTCCAGTCCATCTTTGTCCTTTTCCAAATCTACCTTAAATTTTAGAGTTATGATCACTATCCCCGAAATGCTCCCCCACTGACACTTCTACCGCTTGCCCGGTTTCATTCCCTAAGATTAGGTCCAGTACCACCCCTTCTCTTGTTGGACTTTCTACATGCTGGCTCAAAAAGCTCTCCTGGATACACTTTAAGAATTCCGCCCCCTCTAAGCCTTTCACGCTAAGACTATCCCAGTTAATATTGGGGAAGTTGAAATCCCTTACTATTATTATTCTATTATTTTTACACTTCTGAGATTTGCCTACATATCTGCTCCTCTATCTCCCGCTGACTGTTTGGAGGTCTATAGTATACTTTCAGCATAAAGGATCTGATAAGTGGACTGGGTTGTGAGTGGGAAACAACATGGCAGGAGGAATATAATGTGAAAACATGTGAACTTATCCATATTGGTAGGAAAAGCAGAAATGCAGAGTATTTAAATGGTGAGAAATTGGGAAGTGTTTATGTCTAAATGGACCTGTTGTCCTTGTTCATGAGTCACTAAAAGCTAGCATGCAGGTATAACAAGCAATTAGGAAGACAAATGGTTCTATTGGCCGTTATTGCAAGAGGATTTGATTACAGGAATGAAGATGTCTTGCTGCAATTGTATAGAGCCTTGGTAAGGCTGCACCTGGAGTATTGTGTACAGTTTTGCCCTCCTCACCTCAGGAAATATATATGTTCTCTGGAGGGAGTGCAACAAAGGTTCACCAGAATGATTCCTGGGATGGCGTGATAGTCCTATGAAAAGAGATTGAGGAGACTGGCCTGTATTCTGTCGAGTTTAGAAGAATGAGAGGTGATCTCAGCGAAAAATATTAATTTCTTACAGGGCTCGACAGGGTAGATGCAGGAAGGATGTTTCCCCTGGCAAGGGGGTGATGTGGGGGTGTGGGGAGGTGGGGGTTGCAGTCTAGAACCAGGGAACAGAGTCTCAGAATAAGTGGTAGGTAATTTAGGACTGAAATGAGGAGGAATTCCTTCGCTCAGAGGATGATAAATGTTTGAAATTCTCTACCCCATAGGGCTGTGGATGCTTAATCATTGAGTATATTCAAGACAGAAATCAATAGATTTTTAGATCATAAAGCCATCAAAGGATATGGAGATAGTGCAGATAGTGAGGTAGAAGATCAGCGATGATCGGATTGGGTGGAAGAGCAGATTCGATGGGCTGAATGGCCTATCTCCCGCTCCTATTTCCTATGTTCTATTAAAATCACAACTTAAAAATGGGGCAATTTAAAGCAAGGACTTACTGTATGTCACTGAGCTGCCACCTCTGCTGGTGGGACAGGACACACCCAGGGATGGTGATGGTCATGTTTGGGTCATTGACTGTAAAGTACAATTCTGTGAGTATGACTATGTCAGGCTGTAGCTTGAATAGTCTGTGGAACAGCTCTCCCAATTTTGGCACAAGACCCTAGATAATAGTACGGAGGATTTTTGAAAGGTTGACTGGGCATTGTAATTTCCAGTGCTTAGGTTGATGCCGGGCAGCCTGTCCAGTTTTATTCTTTTTCAACTTTTCTGTAGTGGTTTGGTGCAAATGAATGGCTTGCTAGGCCATTTCAGAGGGCAGTCAACAGTCAACCACATTTCTGTGGGTCAGGAGTCACATGTAGACCAGATCAGGTAAGGATGGCAAATTTCCTTCCCTGAAGGACATTAGTGAACCAGATGGGTTTTTAATGACAATCTAGAAGTCTCATTGTCACTTTTAATGAGACAAACTCTAAATTCCAGATTTATTAAATAAATGTAAACACATTGATGAGATTTGAACCCATTTTTCCAGAATGTTAGCTTGGGCCTCTGGATTACTAGCCCAGTAACATTACTACTACACCACTGTCCCCATTGCCATATAACACACCTATTTGGAAAACAACCACTTGGAATTAAAAGGTACCATGATAATTTGGCTATGATATTCACTAAGTATCAGGAGCTAGACAGTACTGCTTGACAGATGTTTTTGATTAGGAAGAAGAATGCTCTGGGGTCCCCCAGGGCTCAGTATTGAGACAATTGTTTTTCTTGTCATTTATTTATACCCTTGACTTCGGTATGGCCTCTTCTGTGCTGCTAGATTCTGTGATTCTAAGGAAGCACAGTTTATGGCTGCCACTTTCATTTAAATCTGTCCCCACAGCACAGCATACAGTAATAGCAGAAAATGAGAGAGTACAGGTATGTCCAGTTTAATATGTATTCTAATAGCATGTTTTCATTTTTGTGTGACTTGTCAATTAGGAAACTTGCCTGAATAATGCTGCCTTCATTTTCACTTTAGCACGCTTCCTGCGCATGTACCAAGGACCTTGTTGTAACTGTGCACGCTCAGTATATTCTTAAACACTTCCGAGTACTTTGCTTGCCACTGCGATCCCAATCCCCTAGCTCACCCTCCTGCCTCCTGCCTCCCGCCCCTTCGTCCTCCCAGCCCTTTCTCCCCTGCTGGCCCTCCTGTACCCCTCCTGCCCGCTGGCCCTCCCGCCTCTCTCTTGCCCCCCCTCACCGGCCCTCCTGTTAGCTTCAGCACCATTCTTGCTCTCTCCCACTTGCTGCCCTTCTCCCTCACAGCGAATGCTCAGGAGAAGTGCGATGAGTGGGACAGCAAGGGGGCCGGAGAGCAGAAACAGCAAGAGGGCCAGCATGTTTAAGTTCCGTATGTATATTATAGTTTGAACTTTAAAGCTTGGGCTTTAAAGAGGTTAAAATATCAAATACGTATGCTGGCAGGGATGTACAGACAGGTGGTATATCTGGAAGGGGGTAGGCAATAAATACATTTTGGGAACTTGTGTAGAACAAGGGGTCTTCTACTCTGACTTGGTTCAGAAAAATAATATTCCCCAAAGCAATATTTGTGTTCCACTTTGGTCAAGTGTTACGGCAAGGCAAGGTTAATTAGCAGCAAATTATGAGACAGAAGCACATTTGGACCTACAGTAAAACCATCTGAAATAAATTACTGGGATCATTCACAGCCAAAACAAAAAAATTGTGTACACGTAGCACTTTTCATGACCACCGGACTTCAAAGTGCTTTATGGTTAAAGAAACACCTTTTGAAGTGTAGTCATTGTTGTAATGTTGGAAATGCAGCAGCCAATATGTGCACATCAAATTCACACAAACAGCAGTGTGATAATGATCAGATAATTGTTTTTGTAATGTTGATCAAGGGAGTAACATTAGCCAGGATACTGGGGATAACATGCCCTGCTCTTCTTCAAAATAGTGCCATGGGATCTTTCATAGGCAGACGGGACCTCAGTTTAACACCTCACCTGAGAAACAGAATGTCCCACAGTGCAGTGCTCCCTCAATATTGCATTGAACTGTCAGCCTTGATTTTTGTGCTCAAACCCTGGAGTGGGACTTGAACCCAAAACTTTGAGATTCAAAGGCGAGAGTGCTACCCCCATGAGTTCTTATCTATATTTAAATTGTCACGATCCCTGTAGAGCCAGATAACTTTTGAAAATATATTTGCCTCTCCTGTGATTGACTGGAAGGATCACACAGCAAGATTTCAAGTTTTAGACTTTCACTGCAACAAAAAAACAAAATGCAACATTGATGAAACACTATGTAGTAGATAACTTTTACTTTAAACTACAGAAAGGATCCCGCATATGGTTTTTGACATGACCGATGATCTCACACCACGTTATGCTTTATGCTGTCCCTTAAGTGGACACTTTACTCTTCCGGAACCAGTCCTAAGCTTCTCTCCGCTCCTGATGGTGTGCTTCCTTTCCCTTTTCCAGCTGGGTAACTTCTAATCCCAAGACTGGCCTTTCCTGTGAGGGTTACACTGGAGATTCCTTCTCTGTCCAGCCCAAGCTTGGTGAATCTTCTAGCCTCCTTTAACTCCTCATGAACTCTGTCCCTTCAATCTGAGTGCGAGTTCCCACTTGCATTCTGTGTGGTGAGCAATAAGGTCAGCATTTTCTCTGCTTCAGGTGCAAGTTTACGCTGTCTCTAATTTCCTGCTCCCTCTCCCTCAGATTCTTGCAAACAGACTTATGTCTGTCAGGTTCAGTACTGGCTTATGAGACCCTGTAACCTAATCCAAAATGTCTTTTTATGAACTTCTCTCTTCCCAAAAGCCCACCTTCATGGCAACGTGAATCACTTCTATCTAGGTAGAAATGCTAATTAGCTACCTTCTGAACCCCCAACTCTATTCTAGCTTGGAACTGAATAGACAATTTAAAGTATAACTGTTTATAAAACCTGACATCCCCAACACCTCCCTGTGAGACTTGGAGACTAAGTCTCCACACAATCAGCACAGATGCTCTTGATGTAGTCCACAGGTGTGAACATCTCACACCTTCTTCCCAGTAGATAAACCTGTGCCCCCTTAAGCCTTCAACAACCGATCTACCCAGGCCTGTTGTCAGGCAGAATTCAGAGCAGGTCACATGACCTCCTTCATTCCACCTTAAACCAAAGAAATGGTCCGAAAACATAAATCTTATAAACTTCATATTTGTAACAAAATCTAGAATGGGAGGTGGTTCCTAATGTAGTATTCACTTACTCTTGCACATTTCAGATCTCTTACCTCTTCTTTCCTGTGGTACTCAGCTATCAAGTTAAAGGGCACAGTGTAGAGAGTACTAGACATCACTCCAAAAGCAGTACAGAGCACCAATGTGGAGAGAACATTAGGAAAGAGGCCAATCAATCCAGTTCCTAGGCCAAACAGGAAATATCCAACAAAGTACATTCCTTTCAATCCTATTATTGGCAAAAGGATCTTCTGTAAATCTGAAAGACAATCAGTGGCAACAAAACACTAGTAAACTTATTTCATGGACAGTACATGAACAATATTTTAAAACTATAAATGCTAGAAATTTGAAACACAAAGCATTGGAAATACCACAACTTTCAGACTCAGCATTGGAAAAAAATAAATATGGGCTCATATTTTAGGTAAGAGACATCGTCAGAAATTTGAGATTTGCTTATGTGTCATACAGTTTTCTATTTTAGATGCCATGACGGACATGTTTTGCATTCACACACATTCTATCTATTTGTAAACTTGCATAGAGTTGTTATAACAATAATACATGCTGGGCAGTGGTGCCACATGGAAAATATCACCAAATAGTGTTCGATCCAACAAACCTGCAGTATTGCAAGCTGCCCATCTTAAACCTGGCACTTTCCATATAAACTAAACGAAAAGCATTTAATGTTGACAAGATGTAAATTATGTTTAAAACTTGCCTATTGCCACTAAATTTAGGTGGCAAAGCTTTCTCTTAAAAACATGACAACACAGTGGCAAGACATAATTTTTACTAGAAATGACATATAGGAAGCATTTCAAAGCTGGCACAGCATGTCAATGACTGTTTCCTTGAAGTTCCTTTCCTCCTTTCACAAGATGGTTAGAAACTAGGAGGATCATTTGACTAATTAATTTATGCATTTCAACATGCCAAGTGTTTCTGAAACATATTCCAGATCTTTACCTCAACTACTCTTCCTGGAAGATGAAATTCTTGACATCAGTATTAAATTCATCTTTTGCTAATTTGAACCTATTTCCCCATATCCTCCTCTTGCACTTTAACATGAAGCAATATTGAGGATTTCCCTTTTCCATACTCTCAAACATCATATAAAGTTCTACAAGATCAACTTTAAGACACCTTTCTTTCCAGGCCAAGATGCTTAGTCTTCTGCTATCTTTCCTCATTTGTCAGCCTTTTGACACTAAGGATTTCCCTTTTAAATATGTTGATTAGATCACTCATCAACCTTAAGCATCTTGCATGCTTGTATCACCTTGCATGCAAATTCAACATGCAGACCCCTCTGTGCCTTCACTGAACCCCAAAGTTAGTGCCCACTCTGTCATAATCGCTTTCCTGAGTTCACTTAACTTTTAAGAGTGTCCAGTGATCGCTACAAGATGATCTTCTCCCTAGTATCCACAGCGCTCTGGGATGAATACCAACTATCCTGCAGATTTCTTCATTTTTGTGTTCTTTTAGTCTGTCTAAGACTTCAATCACATTTATATTGGTCAATGATTTAACTCAGGTTACCTCTATTTGGAGAGGTCTGCAGTTCTCACTCTCTTTTCAAATTTCTGGTTACTTATTTCACCATTTTAACTTTTTATCTTCAATACCTACCTAACAGGCGCGACCCTTCTTGTAACTTCTTCTCTCCTTGCTCATTATCAATGGGAATGGCTCTCTGATGGTTGGCCCACCCAAATCAGTCTGGCCTAAAAACGGCGCAAGTACATGTGCTTGACTCTTAATGATCTCTAATGTGGTCCAGAAAGTCAAACATGAGTAAAACAATCAACAAGAAGACCCGTAACCTGATCTGGCAATTTGGGTGGAAAATAAAATGCAACCCTGCCAGTGTTGTGGTAATTGTCAACTGTGTCAATTTTTAAATGTTATTTCAAATGAGCATCTTTCTGAAAATCCTTTAAATGTAGTTGCCAGCTTTCTAATTGTTTTTGGCCATTGGCACTTTTCTAATTCTGCCCAACTCTGTTTAATAATTTTCAAATCTGCTTGTTACCTTATCTTGTAGCTGATTTGAGCTGAGAGATTCACTGCATGGTGTGTACACATAATGCCCCACTGGATGGCCAGTAGCCCCACTGGGAGAGGTGGGCTCTACTGAAGTAGGTAAGGCAACGTGAGGACACCGCAAAATGTAGACAGTCTCTGAAGCGTGATGAAATTTAAAAACTAAAGAATGCTCACAGCTATCAGGGCCAGTGTGGAGAGGGTACCCTGCCACAGGGTTGTTTGTGGCTGTGGTTGTGGGCTTCTCATCCTAGCGGCTCTGTGATTGGCCGATTAAGAAAAGGCCGCCTGGCTTCTGCCTCGGCTGGGGAGCGTCAGGTGTTTGCAGTTTCTGGAAGGGACCCCTAAGTGAGGCCTTAATGCCCTAATTGGTTGTCCATGGGCAGAATTTTGCCCTGGGCGTGGCGGGCGGGCCCAGGACCAGTCACGAAGCACACCTTTGCCCACGATCGGGCCCCGACATGGATTTCATGCTGGCTGGCCAATTAACAGCCAGCCAGTGTGAAATGCGTGCTGCAGCGCTGTCGGGGTGGGGGGCGGGAGGAGTGCAAGCGCAGAAGTGCACGCGTACGCGGGGTGCGAGCAATAAAAGCTCCGAGGCAGAGAACTGCTGGCTAAGGCACTGGATGCTGCAAAGGCTATGGGCCCTGACAATATCCCGTCAATAGTACTGAAGACTTGTGCTCCAGAACTTTCCGCGGCCCTAGCCAAGCTGTTCCAGTACAGCTACAACACTGGCATCTACCTGGCTATGTGGAAAATTGCCCAGGTATGCCTTGTACACAAAAAGCAGGACAAATCCAACCCGGCTAATTATTGCCCAATCAGTCTACTCTTGATCATCAATAAAGCAATGGAAGGGGTCATCAACAGTGCTATCTAGCAGCAAATGCTTGGCAATAACCTGGTCACCGACACCCAATTTGGGTTCTGCCAGGGCCACTCAGCTCCTGACCTCATTACATCCTTGGTTCAAACATGGACTAAAGAGCTGAAGTCCTGAGGTGAGAGTGACTGCCCTTGACATCAAGGCTGCATTTGACCGAGTGTGGCATCAAGGAGCCGTAGCAAAATTGGAGTCAATGGGAATCTGGGGGGGAAAACTCTCCATTGGTTTGAGTCATACCTAGCACAAAGGGTGATTGTTGTGGTTATTGAAGCACAGTCCTCTCAGCTCCAGGACATCACTGCAGGAGTTCCTCAGGGTAGTGTCCTCAGCCCAACCATCTTCAGCAGGTTCAAATGTTCAAATGCTGAAGCAGTCCATGTCCAAATGCAGCAAGATCTGGACAATATCCAGGCTTGGGCTGACAAGTGGCAAGTTTTTTTTTCATTCATTCATGGGATGTGGGCAGCGCTGGCTCGGCCAGCATTTATTGCCCACATTGGGCATTGTCCTCTGAACAAGGGCAGTTAAGAGTCAACCACATTGCTATGGGTCTGGAGTCACATGTAGGCCAGACCAGGTAAAGACAGCAGATTTCCTTCCCTAAAGGGCATTAGTGAACCAGATGGGCTTTACAACAATTGACAATGGTTTCATGGTCATCATTGGACTTTTAATTCCAGATTTTTATTGAATTCAAATTCCGCCATCTGCTGTGGCGTGATTCGAACCCACGTCACCAGAACATCACCCTGGGTCTCTGGATTACTAGTCCAGCAACAATTCCTCTACGCCATCGCCATTCGCGCCACACAAGTGTCAGGCAATGACCATCTCCAACAAGGGAGAATCCAACAATCGCCCCTTGATGTTCAATGGCATTACCATGACTGAATCCCTCACTATCAATATCATGGGGGTTACCATTGACCAGAAACTGAACTGGACTAGCCATATAAACACTGTGACTACAAGAGCAGGTCAGAGGCTAGGAATCGTGTGACAAGTAACTCACCTCCTGACTCCCCAAAGTCTGTCCACCATCTACAAGGCACAAGTCAGGAGTGCGATGGAATACTCCCAACTTGCCTGGATGAGTACAGCTCCTACAACACTCAGGAAGTTTAACATCATCCAGGACAAAGCAGCCCGCTTGATTGGCACCACATCTGCAAACATTCACTCCCTCCGCCATAGACGGACAGTAGCAGCAGTGTGTACCATCTACAAGGTGCAGTGCAGGAATTCACCTTCCAAACCCAAGACTACTACCATCTAGCAGGACAAGGGCAGCAGATAGATGGGAACACCACCACCTGGAAGTTCCATCCAAGTCACTCACCATCCTGGCTTGGAAATATATTGACTTTCCTTCACTGTCGTTGGGTCAAAATCCTTCAACTCCCTTCCTAACAGCACTGTGGGTGTACCTGCACCACATGGGCTGCAGCGGTTCAAAAGGGCAGTTCACCACCACCTTCTTAAGGGCAACTAGGGATGGGTAATAAATGCTGGCCCAGCCAACGAAGCCCACATCCCATGAATGAATAAAAACAAACTTCACCTCAGAACTCATTACAGCCTTGGTCCAAACCAGGACCCCTGAAAGAGCTGAATTCCAGAGATAAGGTGACAGTGACAGCCCTTAACATCAAGGAGTCCGAATAAAATTGAAGTCAATGGGAATCAGGGGTAAGGTGGTAAGGAAAATAATTGTAGTTGCTGGAGGCTAATCATCTCAGCCCCAGGACATCTCTACAGGAGTTTCTTAGGACAATGTTCTAGGCCCAACCATCCTTAGCTGCATTACAAAGTCAGAAGTGGGGTTGTTCTCTGATGATTGTACAATATTCAGTTCCATTTGCAACTCCTCGAATAATGAAGCAGTTTGTTCCCACATATACCAAGACCTGAACAACATTCACAGTCGGGCTGATAAGTGGCAAGTAAAATTCGCACCATAAAGTGGCAGACAGTTGCCATCTCCAACACGAGAATGTATAACCACTTTCCCTTGACATTGAATGGATTACCATCACTGAATCTCCACTACCAAAATCTTGAATGTGATCACTGATCAGAAACTTAACTAGACCAGCCCACAATGGAATACTCCTGGCTTGCCTGGAAGAATGCAGCTCTAAAAACACAAAAGAAGATCTACCTCATTCAGGACAAAGCATTCCACTTAATTGCCAACCCAACCACTATCTCAAACATTCACTACATCCACCACCTTTGCAGAATGGTAGCAGTGTGCACTATCTACAAGATGAACTGCAGCAACTTGCCAAGGTTTCTCCGACAGCACCGTCCAAACCTGCTACCTTTACTATTTACAAGGTCAAGGGCAGCACGTGCTTAGGAAAACCACCCCCTACAGGTTCCCCTCCAAGCTACATAACATAAGACCATAAGATGTAAGAGCAGAAGTAGGCCATTTGGCCCATCGAGTCTACTCCACCATTCAATGAGATCATGGCTGATCTGATAATCCTCAATTCCACTTTCCTGCCTTTTCCCAATAACCCGTGATTCCGCCACTGATGAAAAATCTGTCTATCTCAGCTTTGAATATACTTAACAACCCAGCCTCTACAACCATCTGCGGTAAAGAATTCCACATATTCACTACCCTCAGAGAAGAAATTCCTCCTTATCTCAGTCTTAAATGGGCGCCCCCTTACTCTGAGATTATGCCCTCTGGTCCTAGACTCTCCCACAAGGGGAATCAACCTCTCAGCATCTACCCTGTCAAGCCCCCGAAGAATCTTATATGTTTCAATAAGGTCGCCTCTCATTCTTCTAAATTCCAATGAGTACAGGCCCAACCTACTCAACCTCTCCTCATACCCGGGATCACCCCAGTGAACCTTCTCTGGACTGCCTCCAATGCCAGTATATCTTTCCTTAGGTAAGTGGAGCAAAATTGTTCACAGTATTCTAGGTGTGGTCTAATTGGTGCCTTGTATAGTTTTAGTAAGACTTCCCTATTTTTACACTCCATTCCCTTTGAAATAAAGGCCAAGATTTCATTTGCCTTCTCTATTAGCTGTTGAACTTGTATGTTAGTTTTTTGGGATTCATGCACAAAGACTTCCAAATCCCTCCGTGTTGCAGCCTTCTGCAGTCTTTCTCCATTTAAATAATATTCAGCTCCTCTATTCTTCCTGACAAAAGTGCATAACCTCACATTTTTCCACATTATATTCCATCTGCCAAGTTTTTGCCTGCTCACTTAACCTATCTATATCCCTCTGTAGACTCTTTGTGTCATCCTCACCACTTGTCTTCCCACCCATTTTTGTGTCATCTGCAAATTTGGCGATAGTACATTCATTTCTAAAATCTAATTCATTAATATATGTTATAATTGAGGCCCCAGCACTGATCCCTGTGGCACTCGTTACAGGTCGCCATCCTGAAAACACTCCCCTTATCCCAACTCTGTCTTCTATTAGTCATGCTAATATACTACCGCCAACACCATCGGCTCTTATCTTATTAAGTAGCATTATGTGTGGTACCTTATCGAACGCCTTTTTCAAATTTATTTCCTCCTCCACCCACCTCCCCGCCCCCCCAACCTTTTGCCTCTTGATTATATTTTTGGGATGCTATTAGTGTCTTCTACCATGAAGACTGATGTAAAGTATTTATTCAACTCCTTCAATTTCCTGGTTCCCCATTATTATTTCTCCAGTCTCATTCTCTGAGAGGCCTATGTTCACTTTGGTCTCTCTCTTCCTTTTTATATGTTTAAAGAAGCTCTTACTGTCTGTTTTTTATATTACTTGCTAATTTACCCTCAAAGTTTATTTTCACCCTCTATTTTTTTTGGTCATCTTTTGATGTTTTTTAAAACTTTCCCAATCCTCTGGCTTACAACTAATCTTTGCCACATTGTATGTTTTTTCTTTCAATTTGATACTATCCTTAACTTCCTTGGTTAACTACGGTTGGTTTATCCCCTTCCTTGAATCCTTCTTTCTCACTGGGATATATCTTTGTTGAGAATCATGAACTACTTTCTTAAACATCTGCCATTATTCATCAACTGTCTTTTCTGCTAAAATCCTTTCCCAGTCCACTCCAGCCAACTTTGCCCTCATTCCATTTTAATTACCCATCCTGACTTTGAAATATATCGCCGTTCCATCATCGTCAAATCCTGGAGCTTAAATCCAATACTACTGTGGGAATATCTATGCTACATGGACTGCAACAGTTCAAGTAGTTGGCTCACCACCACCTTCCCAAGGGCAACTATGCATGGGCAAAAAATACTGGCCTTGCCAGCAATGTCCACATCCCATGAACAAATTAAAGAAAACACTTTGCGAGCGCTTCATTGCCTGAGAAATGCTTTAGGACTTCTTGTGAAATGAAAGTACTTTATAAATGCAGGTATAATTCAAACTAACAAGCCAAATGGATTGTTGTTAGCTGTACAATATAGTGTAACTGGATGTCCAGAAGAATTTTTGACAAGTTTCACTTGAAAGACAAAATGTATCAAATTTGCAGACAAGACCAAATTAAGAATGGCAGTTGAATTGGAGAAGGCAGGTCAAAAATTACAGAATAAATTGGATAAAATATGTAAGTGTTTAGAGCAATAGCAGATTAAATTTATTGCAGGCAAATGCAAAATACTGCTTTGAAAAAAAATTACAAAGTAAGTGACATTTATTCCACAAATGTTGAAATACCCAAGCATAAAGCGGAGAAATTTCTAGGAGTCTTAAACTCAACTCTGAACATGCCCAGCCATTACAGCACAGCAATCAACAAAGTCAACAGAATGTTGAACAACAACTTGTAACCAAACCATGTACATTGGTATCATGGTACATTGTTCGGTGTAGTCTATAGACCACCAAATAGTGAGAAAGATGAAGAAGAACAAATCTGCAGGGAAATTGCAGAGAAATGCAAGCTTTATAGAGTAGTTATAATGGAAAACTTTAATTACCCGGATGTAGACTGGGACAGTGGTAGTGTAAAGGGCAGAGAGGGGTAAACACTCCTAGATTGTGTTCAGGAAAATTTTCTACAGTTTGTGTCAAATCCAACAAGAAAAGATGCATTGTTGGACCTGGTCCTTGGAAATGAGGTGGGAAAAGTGGATTATGGACAGAATTTTACGGCCCCATTTCGGCGGGGACGGGGCTGTAAAATGCGGCGGGCCATTATAAATGCCATTGACGACAACAATGTTCTCAAGGGGAAAGACACCGGTAAGCAGGGGCAAGTCACCCAGGTGATTCGTGCTCGGAACTGGGTGATCCTGGAGAGACTTAACACGCATTACCAAAATCCCGCTGTCGTAAAATTCTGCCCTATGTGTCTGTGGGGGAAAATTTAGGAGACAGTGATCATTGTATTCTATGTTTCAGGATGATGATAGTAGAGGACAATAGGCAATCCAGAGTAAGAATAATTAACTGGACGAGAGCCGACTTCGATGGGGCAAGAACGGAGCTGGGCCAGGTTGACTGGAACGAAAAATTGGCGGGAAAACCTGTAGCTGAACAATGGGCTTCCTTCAAAAGATAATTGGTTTGGGCACAGTCAAGGTATATTCCACCGAAAGGAAAAGGTAGGGCAAACAAATCAAGAGCTCCCTGGATGGAAAAGGAGATAGAAATTAAGATAAAGAAGTAAAAAAGGGTGCTTATGACAGGTGTCAAGCAGAAAATACAATTGAGAACCAAGAAGAATACAGAAGGTTCAGAGGGGAGGTGAAAAAGCATATTAGAGAAGCAAAGCAAAGAAGGATTATGAGAAAATTCTGGCAGCCAACATAAAGGGGAAAGGGCTGATTATGGACCCAAAAGGGAATTTACACATGGAAAAAGGGGCCATGACTCAGGTATTAAATGAAAACTTTGCACCTGTCTTTACTAAGGAGGTAGATGTTACCCAGACATGGTGAAAGACGAGGAAACTCTGTCACTAGAAGGGTTCAAAATTTTAAGGAGGAAGTGTTGAATAGAATGTCGGTACTTAAATTTGGCAAGGTACTGGGACTGGACTATATGCATCCAAGGCTTTGGAAGGAAATGAGAAATTGCAGGGGCACTGGCCATAATTCTTCAGTCTTCCCTAGACTCAGGTGGAGGTGCCAGAGGACAGGAGAATTGCAAACATGCCCTTGTTCAAAAAGGTTTGTAAGGATAAGCCCAGCAATTAATTTCAGTGGTGGACAAGATTCTAGAGTCAATTATTCGGGATAGAATTAGTAGTCATGTGGAAAAATATGGATTGATAAGGAAGAACCAGCAAGGATTTCTAAAGGGGAAATCATATTTAACTAACTTGTTGGAGGATTTTTGAAGAGATAACAGAAAAAGATGAGGGTAATGCTGCTGAAGTGGTGTACATGGACATTCAAAAGGCATTTGATACAGTGCCACACAACAGGCTTTGAGAAAAATTATTGCTCGTGGAATAAAAGGGGCAGTAGCAACTTGGAAACAAATTTGGCTGAAAAATAGGAAGCAGAGTAATGGTCATGAATATTTTTCAGGCTGGAGGAAGGTTTGTAGTGGAGTTCCCCAGGGGGGAACCTTGCTTTACCTGATATATATTAATGATCTAGACCTTGGTGTGAAGGGGACAATTTCAAAGTTTGCAGATGATACCAAGCCTGGGAGTGTTGTAAACTGCAAGGAGGACAGTGTAGAACTTCAAAAAGGACACAGAGAAGTTGGTGGAGTGAGCAGATAGGTGGCAAATGAAGTTCAATCCTGAAAAGTGTGATGTGATGCATTTTGGTAGGAAGAACATGGACAAACAATATAAAATAAGGGGTGAAATTTTGAAGAGAGTGCAGGAGCAGAAAGACTTGGGTGTATATGTGCATAGATCACTGGAGGTGGCAGGATAGGTGGAGAGAGCAGCTAGCAAAGCATATAGTATCCTGGGCTTTATTAATAGGGACATAGAGTGCCACACTATAGGAAGGATGTGAACACATTGGAGAGAGTGTGAAAGAGGTTTACAAGAATGGTTCCAAGGTTGAGAAACTTCAGCAATGAAGATAGATTGGAAAGGTTGGGACTGTTCTCTTTGGAGAGAAGGCGGTTGAGAGGAGATTTGATAGAGATGTTCAAAATCATGAGGGGGCTGGACAGAGTAGATAGGGAGAAGCAGTTCCCGTTTGTAAAAGGATCAAGAACGAGAGGGCACATATTTAGTGATTTGCAAAAGAACCAAATGCGATGTGAGAAAAAACTTTTTCAACCAGCGAGTGGTTTAGGTGTGGAATGCACTGCCTGGAAGTGTAATGGAGGCAGGTTCAACCAAGGCATTCAAGGGGGCGTTAGATTATTATTTGAATAGAAACCATGCGTAGGGGTACGGGGAAAAAGCAGGACAATGGCACTAGGTCATAATGCTCATTTGGAGAACCGGTGCAGACATGATGGGCCGAATGGTCTCTAGAAACCATGTGCAGGGGTATGGGGAAAAGGCAGGACAATGGCACTAGGTCATAATGCTCATTCGGAGAGCCAGTGCAGATGAGATGGGCCGAATGGTCTCCTTCTGTGCCGTTAAAATTCTGTGATTCTGAGTGCTCTGACCACACCATTACTGTGCCCGTTTCTGTTCATCAGGATGCAAGACTGAGTTTCAAACTCTAGAGGTAGTGCAGAGAATAATCATAAGGTTGCCTCCTAGAATCAATGTGATAAGTTATGAAGAGAATTTTGATAGATTTAGCAACCTCGCTGTCAGGTTGTCTAAGTGATTCAAAATAGGTAAATTACCTTACACGAGGAGGATAATGTGACATAGGTTCAGACTAGAAAAAGGTAAATTTAGGACTGAGGTCAAGAAATTCTACATTCGAAGGGTGACCAATTTAGGGAACAGACTTTCAGGAAGCATAGCAGAGGTGACAAGGGAGGAATAATTAAAGAAATAATTGGACAGTGAAATGGACGGCATTTAAGATGTCTCCGGGTATATTAATTAAGATGGGCTGAATGGCTGTCCTTATCCAAAATTATCCTGTGAAAAGAGGTTTGTGAATTTGTGGCTCACATATTTATGTCAATATTTAATCAGGATGATACAGTTTGAGATAATATTTTTATTACTAAGGACTATGAGAAAACTGAGCTTTTAACCATTGTGGCAGTACTGAGGGCTTTGTTTTAATTTTAAGAAACAGTTCTAAATGCTGGAGAGCACTGATCAACAGTGTGTTTATAAATATCAAAGTTAATCTAGTACTGCTCCAATTCACTGTAATTTATAGCTCTACCCAATTTTGTAACTGAAGTTAAGTAACTGTTTTAGCCTGATGAATATCTGTCTGATTTATGTATGGTATTTTCTCATCCGGAGAGATTTGAAGGCATAATGGGAATGATACATAAATTCCAAAATGCAACTTACATAATTAGTTAATTGGTAGTCTGTACATTTCACAGAGTCAGAAAGGTTATCTTTCAGAAAAAAAACTTCTCCTTGCGGCTGCTTTTTCCAAAATTTCTCCCAACTTCTGTCAGCCAAAAACTATAGGTCATGCAAGAATACCAGCACTAAAGCCTGTAACATCATCACACTCTCCTCATCAAGCATAATAACATAATGACAGCTTCATTCAAGAAGCAGGACAAATCCAATCCAGCCAATTATGCCGCATCAGTCTGCTCTTGATCATCAAGAAAGGGTGAGGTGTCAGCTGTGGCTCAGTTCATAGCACCCTCGCCTTTGAATCAGAGGGTTGTGGGTTCATGTCCCACTCCCGGAAACCAAGAACTGTGATTGTACTCAAAAGAGTTGCAATCTGTGACTGTTGATAACTTGAAAGAGTATCAAGAAAGGGTAATCAACAATGCTGTCAAGTGGCACTTATACAGCAACAACCTGCTCACTGACAACAAGTTGCAGATCCACCAGGGCCACTCAGCTCCTGACCTCACTGGTCCAAAAATTTTTTTTATTCATTCAAGGGATGTGGGCTTCGCTGGCTGGGCCAGCATTTATTGCCCATCCCTAGTTGTCCTTCAGAAGGTGGTGCTAAGCTGCCTTCTTGAACCGCTGCAGTCTATGTGGTGTAGATACATCCACAGTGCTGTTAGGAAGGGAGTTCCAAGATTTTGACCCCACGACAGTGAAGGAACAGCGATATATTTCTGAGTCAAGATGGTGTGGGGCTTGGAGGGGAACTTCCAGGTGGTGGTATTTCCATCTATCTGCTGCACTTGTCCTTCTAGATGGTAGTGGTCGTGGGTTTGGAAGGTGCTGTCGAAGGAGCCTTGGTGAATTCCTGCAGTGCATTTTGTAAATAGTACACACTGCAGCCACTGTGCGTCAGTGGCGGGGGGAGTGAATGTTTGTGGATGTGGTGCCAATCAAGCGGGCTGCTTTGTCCTGAATGGTGTCAAGAATTTTGAGTGTTGTGGCAGATGCACTCATGCATGCAAGTAAGGAGTATTCCATCACTCCTGACTTGTGCCTTGTAGATGGCGGACAGGCTTTGAGGAGTCATAAGGTGAGTTACTTGTCGCATGACTCCCAGTCTCTGACCTGCTCTTGTAGAGAGAGAGTATTTATATAGCTAGTCTAGTTCAGTTTCTGGTCAATGGTAATCCCCAGGACATTGATAGTGAGGGATTCAGTGATGGTAATGTAATTGAACATCAAGTGGCAATGGTTGGATTCTCTCTTGTTGGAGATGGTCATTGCCTGACACTCGTGTGGCACAAATGTTACTTGCCACTTGTCAGCCCAGGCCTGGATATTGTCCAGGTTCTTGCTGCATTGGGACATGGACTGCTTCAGTATCTGAGTCGTCGTGAATGGTGCTGAACATTGTGCGATCATCAGTGAACATCCCCACTTCTGACCTTATGATGGAAGGAAGGGCATTGATGAAGCAGCCGAAGATGTTTAGGCCTAGGACAGTACACTGAGGAACTCCTGCAGTGATGTCCTGGAACTGAGATGACTGACCTCCAACAACCACAACCATCTTCCTTTGTGCTAGGTATGACTCCAACCAGCGGAGAGTTTTTCCCCTAATTCCTATTGACTCCAGTTTTTCTAGGGCTCCTTAATGCCATACTCAGTCAAATACAGCCTTGATGTCAAGAACAGTCACTCTCACCTCACCTGACGAGTTCAGCTCTTTAGTCCATGTTTGAACCAAGGCTGTAACGAGGTCAAGAGCTGAGTGGCCCTGGTGGAACCCAAACTGGGCATCAGTGGGAAGGTTATTGCTAAGCAAGTGCCACTTGATACTACTGTTGATGACCCCTTCCATTACTTTGATGATCGAGAGTAGACTGATCGGGTGGTAATTAGCCGGGTTGGATTTGTCCTGCTTTTTGTGTACAGGACATACCTGGGCAATTTTTCACATAGCTGGGTAGATGCCAGTGTTGTACTAGAACATCTTAGCTAGGGGCACAGCAAGTTCTGGAGCACAAGTCTTCAGTACTATTGCCGGAATATTGTCAGGGCCTATAGCCTTTCTGGTATCCAGTGCCTTCAGCCGTTTCTTGATATGACATGGAGCGAATCGAATTGCCTGAAGACTGGCATCTGTGATGCTGGGGGTCTCCGGAGGACAGAAGAACTGAATTCAAGAGGTGAGGTGACAGTGACTGCCCTTGACATCAAGGCAGGGTTTGATCAAGCATCAAGGAGCCATAGCAAACCTGAAGCCAATCAGAATCAGGAAAACTCTCCATTGATTGGAATCATACTTAGCACAAAGAAAAATGATTGTGGTTACTGGAGGGCAATCATCACAGTCCCAGAACATTGCAGCACGAGTTCTTCAGGATAGTGTCCCAGGTCCAAACATTTTCAGATGGTTCATCAATAACTTTGCCTCCATCATAAGGTCAGAATTTAGCAATCATTGATGATTGCACAATGTTCAGCACCATTCACGACTGCTCAGATACTGAAGCAATCCATGTCCAAATACAGCAAGACCTGAACAACGTTCAGGCTTGTGCTGATAGGTGGCAAGTAACATTTGTGCCATACAAGTGTCACATAATGACCATCCCCAACAAGAGAGAATCTAATCATCGCCCCTTGAAATTCAATAGCATTATCATTGTTGAATCCCCCACATCCTGGGATATTGGCCAGCAACTGAACTGGACCAGCCATATAAATACTGCACCTATAAAAGCAGGTCAGAGACTGGGAATTCTGTGACATGTAACTCGCTTCCTGTCTCCCCAAAACCAGTCCACACAAGGCACAAGTCAGGAATGTAATGGAATACTCCCCTCTTGCCTGGAAGATCGCACCTCTGACTAGAATTTAAGAAGCTCGACTCCTTCCAGGACAAAGCAGCCCACTTGACTTGGAAATACGTTGCTGTCCTTTCATTGTCTTCGGACCAAAATCCTGGGACTCCCTCCCTAACAGCACTGTGGGTGTACCTACACCACATGGACTGCAGCAGGTTAAGAAGGCAGCTCACCACCACCTTCTCAAGGGTAATTAGAGATGGGCAATAATGTTGGACACCCACATCTCATGACCAAATAAAAAAGAAAATTCAGGAGAAGGCTTTGGTCGATTTTATGCCCTTATCCATAATATTCCTTTGGTGCATTTCTATTAAATGTCCCAGAAGATTCTCTTCCTGAGCTTTAAATCCCTCTACGGCCTTTTTAGTTCTTCTCTTTGTGATTTACCATAACCACACATCTTCGTATTGACCCTCCAGTCCGTCAGTAAAGGCCTACTGCTCATTTACCATTCCTTCTGCTTCACTTTCAACAGCCTTCCCCTCCTCTTCTGGGAAACCTTCCTTTAGCATTATACAACCCTACTTGCCTTCAAAACTTTCCTCTCTGTCGACTGTGTTTTTGCTCCTGGTGATTCTTTCTTCCTACCCCTTTCCTATCGATCACTCTGAGATATCTCTGAGTGCAAGCGTGCTAGAGAAATACAAATCTGTTTGTTCACGGAAAATGTCATGGAAAATGGAGCATAAGAACCCAACAATGTACATCGTCTCTCTGAGCACTTGTCCTGCCTCCTCCTGTCATATTAGTAGTGGCATGGGTAGTGCTGGTGAAAAAAAGTGTCCCAAGCATGAAACTATGGAAGCAGAGATAATGCAATGTCAATATTACAATTTAATAAGATGCTATAGCCACCAGATGAAATAATTAATGGGACACCTTTACAGGACTGGGACTAATGTCCTCGTGGGCAGGGTTTAAACTAGATTGGCAGGGGATGGAAACCTGAGGCGAAACTCAGAGTGCAGAGGAGAAAAACAAGCAGTGGGAAGTAGAGAAGTCTTAACTGACAAGGAGGATATATCAGAGAGTAATATCAAGGTGAATAGAATACTTGGAGACATTAGTGGAATTACAATAGGTATTAGTAAATTATTAGACGGAGTCAGAATAAGGGGACAAGTTTAAAGGCCTAAATCAGGGTTAATGTATGTGAATGCATGGGATGTGGTTAATAAGATTGGTGAACTACAGGCACAGGTTGACAAATGGAATGATGATATTATTGCTACAACAGAGACCTGGTTTGAAGAAGGGCAGGACTGGGAATTAAATATTCCTGGGTACAAGGTGTTTAGGACAGACTGAAAGGAAGAAAAAGGTGGGGGAGTGGCGATATTGATTAAAGATGGCATTACAGTACTGAAGAGAGAGAGAGAGAGAGGTTGTTCCACAGAGGTCAGGGGCCTCTCTGGCTAAAGGTAAGGAATGAGAAATGTGCAATAACATTGATTGGTGTCGTATATAGACCACCAATTATTGGAAAGGATGTGGAGAAACAAATTTGCAAAGAAATTAGAGAGGTGCAAAAATTATAGAGGGTGAAATTTTATGGCCAAATCACAGCGTGGGGCGGGGCTGTAAAACGCAGCAAGCCGTTCAAAACTCCATTGATCTGGTTCTGGGGAATGAGTTGGCCCTAGTGGACCAAACATCAGCGGGAGACCATTCAAGGGACAGTGACCATTGTATCATAAGGTTTAGGTTGGCCATGGAGAAGGACAAGGAGCAATCCAGAGCAGGGGTAATTAACTGGGGGAAAGACAACTTCGATGGGATGAGAATGCATCTGAGTCGAGTGAGTTGGAATCAAATGTTGCCAAAAAAAGATGGTGGCTGAACAATGGGCCACATTCAAAGGAAAAGGTATTGCAGGCAATGTCAAGGTATATTCCCTTGAAGGGGAAAGGTAGGACAAGGAAATCCAGAGTGTCCTGGGTGACAAGAGAGATAGAGGTAAAGATGAAAAGGAAGAAGTGCACACATGACAAATGTCAGGTAGAAGTGAAGAGTCAGGCCGAGTATAGAAGGACCAGAGGGGAAGTGAGAAAATTAATAAGAAAAGCAAGGAGAGAGCATGAAAAGAGACTGGCAGCTAACATTAAAGGGAATCTCTGCGTCTTCTATAAACCTATAAATTATAAATGCGTGGTAAAAAAAGTAGGGCCGATTAGAGATTTTAAAAAAAGAGGACTTGCACGTGGAGGCAGGAGAAATAGCGGAGGTATTAAATGAATATTTTGCACCCATCTTTACAAAGGAAGAAGATGCAACCAAGGGCAAGGTGAGAGAGGAGATAACTGGTAACTAGAAGAATTGAAATTGAGAAGGAGGAGGTGTTAGAAAGGCTATCTTTACTTAAAATAGATAAGGTACCAGGACCGGAAGAGATGCATCCAAGGGTACTGAGGGAAGTGTGTGTGTAAATTTCAGAGGCACTAGTGATAATCTTCCTGTCCCGCTTGGACATGGGTGGTGCCAGAGGACTGGAGAATTGCAAATGTTACACCCTTGTTCAAAAAGTGATGCAAGGATAAAGCCTACAACTACAGGCCAGTCAGTCTGACTTCATTGGTAGGGAAACTTCTGGTAACTATAGTTCGGTTGCCAACTGTGATGAGGATAGTCTTGAACTTCAAAAGGACATAGGTATGTTGGTGGATTGGGCAGACAAGTGGCAGATGAAGTTCAATGCAGAGAAGTGTGAGGTAATTCAATTTGGCAGGAAGAATATGGTAAGACGGTGTAAAGTAAAGGGAGAAACTCTAAAGGAGGTGCAGAAACAGAATATATACATAAGTCATTGAGGATGGCAGGGCATGTTGGAAAGCAGTTATTAAAGCATATAGTATCTTAGGCTTTATTAATAGGGGCATTAAGTACAAGAGTAAGGAGGTCATGTTGAACTTGTATAAGACACTAATTAGGCCTCATCTGGAGAACTGCATCCAGTTCTGGGCACCATACTTGAGAAAGGATGTGTAGGCGTTGGAGAGAGTACAGAGGAAATACACAAGAATGATTCCAGAGATAAGCAACTGTAGCTACGAGGATAGATTGGAGAGATTGGGTCTGTTTTTCTTGGAAAGAAGAAGGCTGGGAGGCTGAGAGGTATTCAAGATCCTGAGGGATATGACAGGGTAAATAGTGAGAAATTGTTCCCACTCAAGAGAGCATCAAGAACTAGAGGGCACAGATTCAAAACAATTGGCAACGGTAGTAAAAGTGATAGGAGGATTTTTTTTTCACCCAGAGGATGGGTGGAGTCTGGAACGAACTTCCCAAGAGGGTGGTGGAGGCAGGTTCGATCGAGGTATTCAAAAGGGAATTGAATTGTTCTGAAAAGACAGTGTGCAAGGTTACGGGGATAAGGCAGGGGAGTGGAACTCGGAGTGCTCTTTCAGCAAGTCAGTGCAGATTCCATGGGCTGAATGGCTTCCTTCTGCATTGTAAAGATTCTCTGATTCTGTGACTTAAACAGAAAATAAATTTCCATTAAATTTGCTTTGACTTTATTTTAATAAATTACAAAATTAGGAAGTACTGATGGATATTGGATTGGAATTCAGCCAAATGACTGAGAATACAAATCACCAATTATTAATCAAAATTAATGGAGAAAAAGCAAAATGCAAACATCCTGATCCAAAAGGGTAGAACAAACTAATGTTTATAAAATTGTTGATGACATTTTTCAGTCCCAATTATGAATGTATGCTAAGCTGCAAACCTATGGATCAACATATTTAAGTAAGAGCTTAAGCAGAAAAGACTCTCAATATCAGTAAAGCAAAGAGACACTTAGCATGCAGAAAACAGAGTGAAGGATTCAATCTCAAGGACTTACATGAATAAATTGCTGAAAATATGGCATTAATGCACAAGCCCCAGCATCCTGCTTCAACACCTCGCTCATAAGTAATATATGAGGTAGAGTTGTGTTCTGCATATGGATCACCATTATATACCACCTGGAAGATTTAAATAAAAAGATTAAGTAAAAATATGAATATATGGTGTTGATTCCCTTCATGAGCAAAATGAAAAAATCAAAAGTATGGAGGACAGATTTTTTATTAAACACTTACAAGTCATGATTATTGGATCCAACTAGGATTAATGAACCTAAGAACATAGGAAATAGGAACTTGTTATGGCACAGCTGATGGTAAATGTTGAGTTATTCAAATCCCAAAGGGAAACTTGCAACAACTGCCACAACTTGTTTTGCAATTTGTACAAACTTTAAGATGTGTACCCTGAATTCAGTAGTAAGAAGACCACCAAGTCTTATAGTTTTTTTACAAAACTAGATTAAACATTTATTAATTGAATAATTGACTTTAAATACATATATAGATCTACAAATTACTATGATAATTTCTAAATCCTCTAATCAATCTAACTCCCAGTTACACTTTTGTTAAGGTAATAGTAAGACACATATTTTAAAAGACCCAGGTAAAGAAACATGATACCATGAACAAGTTGACTTCCAAGTGAGTTTTCTTAACTTCAGTCCTTTGAAGACAGTAGCTTGAGGCGTAGATGCTGAAGGCTTTTCACACACTTGTAAGATCTTAAAATGCCTTCCCTTATGCACAGCCCTTGCTCCTTCTTTATACATATCTTTCTCTTTGAATGCAAATACCTATCTTTTCACCATGACTTTGAACTTTATCTCCCTGATAATAAAACCCTCTCATAGCATCAAGTTTTACCAGTAATCTTTGGGAAAAATAAACACACTATTTCTAAACTTCACTTGGCTAGGTGACACATTTCACCCCTCCTTTGAAAACAATCCAGTCTGGTTTATTTCAAAATGCAAATGTTCCCTTAACACCTATGTTTTTAAACTTCCCCATGTTTATCTTATCAACATTTGAAACCTAACCTCTCTCAGATCAAAGCATCCAGACTAGCTGCCTCTAATTCAATTAAATCTCACGTGCGCACACAGACAGACACATCTCAACATTACTCTATTTTACAATAAATTCCAATAACACTATGAAAATATCTCCTTGACAAGCTGGAATAGGCCATTTGACCCTTCGATCTGCTCTGCTATTCAAGATCATGGCTGACCCTCTACCTCAACTCCACCTTCCCTTAGTACCCAATCTCTGTCTTGAATATAATCAATTGACTGAACATCCACAGCTCTCAGGGTAGAGAATTCTAAAGATTCACAATCCTTTAAATCAAGAAATTTCACTTCATCTCAATCCTAATAGCTGACCCTTCATTTTGGGACCCCATGTTTTAGGTTCCCAGTGGAATTATTTTCTTAGTACTTAACCTGTCAAGCCCTTTCAAAGACTTATGGGCTGGATTTTTAATATGGGGTCAGGAACCCGATACTCTGATGCATTATTAGTCCCAACCTCGCCCCTCACGTGACACTATTTTAAAAATGAAACTGGCCTGATCATCCAGGAGGCAAGCTCTGTGCCAAATTAATGGTGCTGAGGGCCTCCAGAAGGCGGGAGCTGCCTGCCTGGTGCCAATGGTAAAGGTAGACACTAACCATGTTGGGGGCTGCTGCTGCCTTGCTAAAGGTCCAGGAGAGTCCATGGTAATATTAAGGGCCCTGCAGCTAGATTATAGTAAAGCACTAAAACCAGCACAATGAGGTCCTATAAAGGTTAGCTTTAAATAAATGGAGTGAAAGTCTCTGATGGCCTCCCAATGAGATGTGTACTAACTTCTGATGGCTACCTATTACCAAACTGAACTCTCTGCTGGTGAGTGGCCACTCCTGGAATGTATGATCCAGGGACCGCTCTTCTTCCTCGATGCTTCACAATGACTCCAACTACCCTTCAGGCTCAGAAACCCTGAGCTCGAGCTCAAGCAGTTGGCGACATTTCCTACACATATGGTCCCCCCACAAGACACATGAAGTGTCCTGATTGCATCTGGTGAACAAGGAGAAGCAGATTAAACTATCACTCAGATTCATCTGTTTACATTATAATCCTCAATGTCATAACTGATACTTTATGCCTCTAATAGAGTGATGAAAAGGCAGCATCAGTGTTGTTTAAGCCCCTCAATGGTCTATACAATCACATTTTATGCGGGAGCTTGGCTTTCATTGTACTCATAATTAACTCAAGAATTAATCCAGGCTGGTCTCTTGGTTAAAGCTGGTTTATTTCCAAGACAACTGCTCAGTGCTACTAGCTTCCTAGCAGCTTCCACACAGTGTTCCAGCTGTATCTTTTTATTCTATTCAGTTGGGATAATTAATGCCCATCACCTGTTTAACTAGCAATTGATTTTAACAAAATGATTGTCATATTAACAGATTCCCCTCTTTTTTTAGTTAAAACTAAAAAAAACTTGAACACTTTTTAAACCAACAGAAGGAAACAATGTCACTTATTTCCACCATATACACACACACACACACACATAAAAAAAACAATTTTTCAATGCATCATTATAAGACATGCCTCTTCCAACACATTTAATAATTTCTTAGAGCAGGCACTTCTTTTTGTAAAACAGTCTGATAGTTGGTGACTTGTGTCAACCCATTTTATCTTAGAGATCTCTTTTCTCTCTAACATCTCCTTTATGCTGTCTAGGTCTATTCGTGGTCTTTTTCCCGTGACACTTTTCGTGGAATTAACGTTGTCCCAAAGAGACCAGTTATCAACATTACATTCCATGGGCAAACTTTTCCCACATTGCCCCTTATATATTTCTGTCAATATATTGGATAAGTAAATCCCCATATCTAATGCTTCTACTAAGGCTAATGTTTCAGCTGCTAAGGTGCTTTTCACTACCCTTTTTATCTTCTTGGCCTCCCAAGCCAGTGGGCAACATTTATCATTCTTTCCCACCCTGCTGTGCTAGTGTACGCATATGCAAGATTAGCATGTGAAGCATCACTAAAAATGACCAACCTCATATCTTCTGGATCACCCAAGGCTGGAAACTTGAGGACACATCTCTCAGAATTTAATTTTAAGTGTTTTATTTGCTCTCAGAGCTTACTCAACTGTAGCATGTTTCATCATGGTACTCAGCTCCAACACATCATAACTAGCATCAGGCCTAGTCTGAGTGCACAACCAGTTCAACTGCCCAATCAAACTTTTCAACTGTTACATTTCTTCCTTGGTAGCACGATCCTCTTTTTGTGAGGATCTATCACGAGTTATTGGGACATAATTAACATCTTCTAGATAAGATTGTTGATTCAATGTCATTCCTAGCTTGCTCTGCTTAATGTCTAAACCTATGTATTTAAAGGCCCCAGAAGCCTGACGTCCAACCTGGAATTCCTTCTTTATCTTCTTGATTACCCATTGTTCAAATTCTACAGATCCTCCCCACAGGAAATCATCAACATGCATGATAAAGATCCCAGCTAGTTTCTCCTTATGGTACAGTAGAACGTCGCGGGGTCTGCCTTTAACTGAATGCAACCTATTTTCAACAAGACAGACCTCACGGAAAAATACCATACTCTTGCTGCATCATTCAATCCATAAACACACTTATTCAATTTCTATAGCTTTCTTTCTACGTTCCCGGCTTCTTTGGATGATTTCAAAAAAAAACTTCCCTTTGAAACTTCTCCTCCTGTAAAAACGCAGCCTTTATCTCAATGGATTTGCACTCCCAGGAATAGGATGCCAAAATAACTAAAAAAAATTTCAAACTCATTTTCCCTGCAGTAGGCGAGTCCACTCTGACATCTTGATCTCCTAGTCTCTCTTCAAAGCCTCGGGCTACCAATCTCACTTTGGCCTTATATATGTAGTCTGGGAGTACCTTTTCTGTACAGATCCATCTGTGAGATAAAGCTGGGTGTCCTCAGTCAGGTATTTCAGAATATACCCCAAATTTCTTCCAAATTTCCAACTCTTTCCGTTTGGCTTCCTTTATCAGCTTACTTGCCAATTTATTAGCAGCTTCTAGAATCTCTCTGTCATTAGGACTTCTACTTCTGTTGAGATTCCTAGCTTGCTTTCTAGTCCTCCTGGTTAAGCTACGGCTTCTACTCACATTCCTCTCCCTTTCTGGACTGCTACTATACGATTATCCTCCGTTTGCAAGTCTGTGATATTTTTCTAGGGTCATGACCACTTTCTGGTCCACCGTCAGAGCTCATGTTGCGCTTTCTGGATTTCCACATCGTTACCTCGATTTGCCAATCGATAGGTCTTGTCTCCTGTCCTTCTTCCTGCACATTTAGCCAATGTTTGTATTTACCAGTTGCCTTTCCTGCTCTCCTTATGATGGTGGCATCCCTCCACACACTGGTCCCTTCTGGTATGTACGTTACCTTTGTTCCTACTTTGGGGTAATTTCCCTTTTGGATGAATAGCATTATCCTGTACCTCAGTATTACTTTGTTCATAGTCAGTCAACCCTATATCTGCCGTCACTTGCTCCTCATAACTACCCAGTGTATATGTATGTGAAGTGCATGGTGCCTCCTCACATTCTATGTCCTGTTCAGAACCTGTAAAGGTATAGTCAGTACCAATTAACCGTGAAGAATGAACCCTAACAGTTTGATTACCATGTTGCACAATTACTACTTTCCCATCACTCCCTATAAAACTTTGCCAGGTCCTTTCCACTCTTTCTGGCCTTCCCTTTTATAATATACCATGTCTCCTTGTCTAAACTGTATTCCTGATGGTTTTATGCGGTGCCGTAGGGCCCGCCAAATTTTGTCCGAAACCTCAGCTTTAATAAAAGCTTTTCTGCCCGCATGCAAAGCATTCAAATGAGCAGAAAAAGTGGGGCTAATGCTCGTCTCTTCTAGAGCAAGGGGAGCATCTGACAACACCAAGAGTAACTTCAGATTTCTTCCATACGCCAACTGATATGGACTGTACCCCCCCAACCATTTGCAGAGTGTTCTTTGCATGCACTGCCCATGCCAGCGCCGTTTGCAGTTTACAACCTGGTTGATCAGCTAATATTTTATGTAACATATCATCTATTACCGCATGGTTTCTTTCACAAAGACCATTACTAAACAGGCTCTCAGCTGCCATGTGCATAACTGATGTTTAAATTTTCGCACACATCTCAAAATTCCTCATTGGCGAATTCCCCACCATTATCTGTCAGGAACTTCATTGTTGTTCCTAATCCTGTTCCTACCTATTTCTCCATGACCATATCGACAATGGTCCTTTTGTCTTTACTATGTATCGTGAAGAACAGTGGATAGACTAAGTCTGGTTGCCACATCTATGACGTGTCTATCCTTGTCCCAAACTTTCAAGTCCATTGCCACTGCATCGTTAAACTCCCTGGCTAGTGGCAAGCTCACAACAGGTCGCGGTGGTGTCTTGTGATATTTAAGGCAAATTTCACACTGAGCAGTGATTTGTTCAATAAGATCATCATATCCTTTATCGACTACACCCGCATCTCGAGGCAGAGTCTTCAGTTTCTGTGGTGCCGGATGTGCAAACTTTATATGTAGTTTCCAAATGATCATCTTATTGCCCACCAAATTCTCATTCTCAGCAGTTAGCAAAACTCCATGAATTTTTTGATGAGAAATCTTTGGCTTCCTTAATGGCAAGCAGTAATGGCCTGATGGAGTAAAATGTAGATCAACATTTTTCCCAAACATGACTGCTCTATCATTCTTCATATCTAGCATCATCTGAGCCTTCTTCATCGCAGATCGACTCAACAATAGCGGTATCTCGCTAGAAACCACATCAGTACTGATAAAAAGATTGATCTTACAAGGGCGGACTACCCGTTTGGAGGATGTTAATGTATTGTCATCTTCGAACCTGAAGCAGGTAGAGCTTTCATACTCCTTGACCTTCAGCCAGTCTGCCTCACTGAGAGACTCCAGATAGCAGTCTATGCCGTACACCGTAGAAGTGCAACCACTGTCCAGAATTGCACAGTTGAAGGAATCTACCATCAAGATACTCATCACTGGATTCAAACTCAGTGATCAATACAATTCCATCATGGCAATCACCATCATCATTTTCAGTTTCAGATGAATCCATCTCATGGGTCACTTCAAAAACACGATTCCTTCGCTGTGGGCAGTTCATTGTGTAATGGTACTGGGAATCACACCGATTAACCATTCCCCATGCATTTTTTGGGTTTCAATGTCTACGGTCACCATCCTAGATACGCTTTTTGTCCTGACTCTCAAATTGGCTAGGGCTACGACGATTTTCAGACCTCTTGTCATTGACCCCATCTTTGTATTGGAATCTTGGTCTAATATTTGGTCGACCATGAAATTCGATCACCATTGAATCCTCCATATTTTGTTTTACAGCATAGTTGTTCGCATATACTAAAAAAGTGGCAGGGAACGACTGTTTCCCCAGAAATGTTTTTAGGGCAGCAGCCATTTGGTCTAAGGGAGATTCTTTCTCCTGTAACTGAACCCCTGTTAGTACTAAAAGACTATCAACATGGGAAATGCGAGCACAGTCCAGTAATTTAAATGCCAATGCCGAATCTAGAATTTCAAGTTCAAATCTCCGTGGTCTCCTGTACCATTTATCAAAATCCATGATAGATTCTTCCATGGACTGATCATCTGATTTCCTAAACCTATCAAATATTGTCCAAGTTTCATACACTTCCAATAACTCATCCTTTTTGTAGAACTTATTCAAAAATTGTATCCCTCTTCATGATCCAAATCATCCATTTTCCACTCTGAAAATATTTTACTCCCTATCTTACTTTTGGCTCGTAACGATAACGCCAAAGCCACACCTTGCTTCTTCCGGGATATAGCAGTAACTCAGGTCCACATTTCAACTTCAGCCTTCCATTGCTGATACGGTTCAGAGTCAGAAAAAATAGTCAAAGCTTGCGATGTTGCCCCATCCTTCCGCCATTCTGTAACTTAAATTGTTAGCAACAGTGCACTTCTTTTCCCTCAGAGGACTGAGACAGAAAGCTTCATATACAGCAATCAATCAGCAAAGCTTAAAGTTCATCCTCTGCTACGATGTTACTCACAATAAGAGGTTGCGGTGGAAGAATTAATCCAGGCTGGTCTCTTGGTTAAAGCTGGTTTATTTCCAAGACAACTGCTCAGTGCTACTAACTTCCTAGCAGCTTCCACACAGTGTTCCAGCTGTACCTTTTTATTCTATTCAGTTGGGATAATTAATGCCATCACCTGTTTAACTAGCAATTGGTTTTAACAAGATGATTGCCATATTTATGAATTGGCTGTGCACCAGAGTTACGAGCCAGGTGGTCAGAGGTTGGCCTGACATTCAGTAGCCACTCTCTGCTTTCTTGTAGTGGCGTAAATGCAGCTGGCACCGTGGACTGCTACAGAATGAAGACTTCATGACTGCTGCCAGAATATCAGGTATTGGCCTGTATGATTTGCTGAACATGGTCACACACCAGTTGGATGTTGAAGGAGTAGAATCCTTTTCACTTGTGGTACATCTCAAAGTTGACACACAATGCCCAAAATATGCATGCAATGCCAATGGGGAGTCTCCAATCCATGTGAAGCCATTAGCACTCTCCACCTGCTGGTCCCTGGGAAGAGGGAATGAAATGTAGTTAGCTCTCCTTGAATAGAGAGCACCAGGAACGTCCTTTATGCAGCAGTGGACAGCAAACTACAAGGTGTTGCAAATACTGCCAGCTCCAGCCTGGATGGAGCTCGATGCATTTAAGTTTAGTCACAGCCAATCATAATATGGTCCTCGCCCTGGTTTGAGATTGCAGTTGTGGGTGGAGTAAGTGGCAGCTTTCACTTCTTGGTGAAGTGAAGATGTCTCTCAGTGTGGTTCAGATGGGAGAATGGCACCTTGAGAACTCTGGGCATCCTCAAGAGCCTTTCTTCCCCGCATCCCTCGCCCTTCCCTGTGTCACTATTGTTCATTCTTCCAGCAATGCTGTATTCCAAAGGAATATCTACTCCTGCACCCATGTCTGGGGGCAACTGGTTTGTTCACAAACCAATGAGTCAGAACCAAATGCTCAGCACCTGCCACATCAATTCCTGTAGGCTAAGCGACTTTGAAGAACTTTAGAAAGCACCAAACAACTCAACAATCATAGCAACAGCCAAAGAAAACAATCAGCACCTGGCTTGAAGTCAGCTACTGCTATTCTCGTTATTCACCATATTTCTGAGTTTCATGCCTTCTGAAATCTTTGAAATAATATACCCAAGCTTTTTTTAAAATTCTTTCATAGGATGGTGAGCGTCACTGGGAAGGCCAGCATTTGTTGTCCATCCCTAATTGTCCTTGAACGGAGTGGCTTGCTAGGCCATTTCAGAGGGTATTTAAGAGTCAAACACATTGCTGTGGATCTGGAGCCACATGTAGGCCAGACCAGGTAAGGACAGCAGATTTCTTTCCCTAAAGGGCATTAGTGAACCAGATAGGTTTTACGACAATGGACAATGCTCTCATGGTCACCATTACTGAGGATGACTTTTCAATTCCAGGTTATTAATTGAATTCAAATTCTGCCAGATGCCTTGGTGGGATTTGAATCTTTGTCCCGAGAACATTAGCCCGGGCCTCTGGATTACTAGTCCAGTGACAATACCACTACATCCCTGTCTCTCCCCAAGTCCAGGTCATTAATATATTAAAAATACTAGTGGTTCTAATACTGATTTCTGTAGATTAGACCTCTGTGTGGTCTGAAAACAATCATTCACCATCACTGTCTGCTTCCCATCTCTTAGCCAAATTTGTATCCATGTTGCCACTTGCAATTCAATCCTAAGGGCTTCAATTTTTGCAAATGCCTATTTTGTGGTATTTTATCAAATGCCTTTTCAAAGTTCATTTACACATCAATTGCATTGCCCTCATAAACCCTCTCTATTACTTCAAGACCTCAATCAAGTTTACCAGACATGATTTGTCTTTAGCAAATCTATGCTGCCTGTCACCTATGTCTCTCTAAGAGACAATAAATTTTGTCCCAGATTATTATCTCAAAGTTTCCACACCACAAATGTTAGGCTGACTGGCCAGTAGTTACCAGATTTATTTATTTGGCATTTTTTGAACAGTGTAACTTTGGCAATTGCCCATTCCTCTAGCGATACTCCCTCGTCCATGGAGGAAAGAAAGAGGGTCGCCGATATCTCTATCCTTACTTCCATCAGCAATGTAAGATGCATCCCATTCAGAACACTGGCAACTTTTTAAGTACCATAGATTGCAAAGTATAAGTTGACCTTTGAAAAATCCTTCTTAAACCAGGGATCGACTTATATGCCAAATATAAAATGTGAACCACCGGTGTTGGTGTAGGTAATCAACATTTTGAAATATGAAAAAATTTCCATACATTTTGGCATCCAAAAACAGGGGAAGTCTTATACACCAGATTGACTTATATGCCGCAAGCTACTGCCTCTTTATCTTATCCAATTTATCATCTACTTCCTCTTTTGTTGTGACATTGGCAGCATCCTCTTCCTTTGTGAAGAAAGTTGGGAAGTACTCATTTGTCATTTATTGCAAGGGGAATGGAATATAAAAGTAGGGATGTTGTACAGGGCTTTGCTGAGACCACATCTAGAGTTCTGTGTACAGTTTCGGTCCCTTATTTAAGAAAGTATATAAATGTGTTAGAAGCAGTTCAGAGAAGGTTCACTTAACTGATACCTGTGATGGGGGGATATCTTACGAGGAATGGTTGAACAGGCTGGGCCTGTATCCACTAGAAGGTTGAGAGAATATTGAAACATACAAGATCCTGAGGGGACTTAACAGGGTGGATGCTGAACGGATGTTTCCCCTAAGTGGAGAGACTAGAACTAGGGGACACAGTTTAAAAACAAGGGGTCTCCCATTTAAGATGGCGATGAGGAGAAATTCTCTGAGGGTCATGAATCTTTGGAACTCTATTTCCCAGAGACCAGTGGAGGCAGGGTCAATAAACATTTTTAAGGCAGAGGTAGATATATTTTTGAATAATAAGGGAGTCAAAGGTTATTAGGGATATGCGGAATGTGAAGTTGTGGCCACAATCAGATCAGCCATGATCAGCCATGAATGGCAGAGCAGGCTCAAGGGGCCAAATGGTCCACTCTTGATCCTAATTTGTTTCCTAACCTGTTTCCAATCTAGCTGGACTAGATCCCTTTTCACCTCACTGAAATTAGCCCATTTCCAATTGAGTATCTTTACCTTTGATTTTTCCATACCCCTTTTCACAACAACTCTAAATCTAATGATATTGTGATCATTGCCACCACAAAGCACTCCCACTGAAATATATACCGTTTTCCCCACTTAATTCCCAGAGCTAGATCCAGCATTCCTTCCTACCCTATTGGGGCTGGGAATATACGAATTAAGGAAGTTCCTCTGTACTTACTTCAACAGTTATATGCACCATGCCCTTTACACAGCTTTTCTGCACCCCCCTCCTCCCCGGTCTATACTAGGATAATTGAAGTCCACCATTATCATAGTTCTGTTAGTTTTACACCTTTCTGTAAAATGGATTTGACTCTAAAACTTTTGATATTAGCATTCAATTAGAAATTACATTAATCTGACATTTAAAAAGGTCTTCAAGTACATTCATAACAGTTTGACAAAGGAATTTCAATTCAAAAGCTTCATAAATTTAACAAAAAGGATACAAGGGAATAAGGGAAGGACACAGTCATGTTGACATGAACCTCATGACCGGAACATTTCTGGATCCCCAAATGTGAAGGTGGAGCCAGCATTCATTGCAGCGGAGTCCGGCGAAAGCAGCAGTTGCAGGAATACCTATAAACCTCTCTCTACTTTGATGATAAATCCACGCAAGTCTGTCAATTCAATGTGGAGGCATTGAACAAAAGGCTTCACTCAAATTACTTCACTCAAGGGGTTGTGAGTCTTTGGAATTCTTTGTTGAATATATTGAAGGCTGAGATAGTCAGATTTTTGGTGTCTCAGGGAATCAAGGGAGAGTGGGAGGGAAAATGGAATTTAAGTCCTAGATCAGTTATGATGGTATTGAATGGCAGAGCAGGTTCAATGGGCCATGTTGTCTGCTCCTCCTCCTATTTCTTGTGTTCTTCTGACTGCAGCTCTTGAGTAATGCTCTGGAGAGCTCACAGCACAACAATACAGCATTTTGGAACAGCTAAATGTTGAAATAATTAACTTTTTGTCTTTTAAAATGATGAAAACTTCATCAATGTAAGGAAAAGCTTCCTTAAATTGTTACTTGCAGCAAAATCATAAATGTGCTTTTTATTCTCCAGGTTACCACATGGCTACATTCTTCACCAATCGCATCAACTTAGATGAGTTGGAAACACTCTCTGCTGAGTTGCAGCTCATGCATTTAAGCCTCATTAAGGCCTTCAGCACATAACATAGACAGCCATTTCCATGTAGTACACAGGAAGTGCTGTGTTGTTAGAAATGCAGTACTTCAAATGAAAAATTAAGCCACAGCCATCTCTGTCTACTCAGCTTGATGAAAAGATACCATCTGAAGAAGAGCAGTGAGTTCTTCAGTCCTTGTCAAAAAACCCACACCATCAGAAACAGATTATCTGATCACTAATTCAAGGTGATAAGCAGCCTGCTTGACCAGCACCCCATCCATCACCTCAAACGTTCACTTCCTCCACCACAGTGGTAGCAGTGTGTAAAAGATGCACTGCAGTAGCTTGCCAAGGCCCAGTCAACAGCACCTTCCAAACAGGGAGAGGAGGTGCACACAGTGCTAATCCCAAGGCCAGGGGCGGTGATCTCCCTCCTGCGTGCGTGTGTGCTCTCTCTCTCACATGCGTGCACGAGAGGGAGAGTGTATCTGTGTCTGTGAAAGAGTGTGAATGTGACTGAGTGAGTGTGAGGGACACATACACACACACACCCTCCTGCTTCCTCCTTCCTCCCCAAAAACCTTTCCACACGCTGAGCCAGGTTGGGAGGAAAACCCAGGCTGAAAGGCAACCCAATTCCGATCTCCACTTCCGGATGAATTCTGCCGAAGCCAGCTCAGAGTGTGCACCACCAGTGGAAAACACAAGGTTGGTAGTTAAACCCAACTCCTTAGCTTGGCTCCGGTCCCCTCCCCTCTACCTGATGATCAGGACTTGGGGCCCGGTCTCTCTCTCTCTTTACCTCTGCTTTTTAAGCTAGAAGGCAAGAAAAGTTAATAGCTCTGCTGCTTGGCACTTGTTAATGGTCATTTTTATTAATTACTCATTTTTAAAAAATATCAACTTAGCCCTCTGAAATTGAGTTTATGTTGAGTTCATATCTTAACTTGTTTTTTTAAAATTCATGTTTAATGTTGTACCAAACCCGATCTTAGGCAGCTGCTGCAGGGTTTCTTGCTGAAGAGGATTGAGGAGCTCACAAGAAGTCTGATCTTTCTGGAGGGTTGGCAAAAGGGGTTATTTTTGCTCCAAGTCAGTTTTTGCTTCCAATAGGAAGCATTGGAAATGCACAGCATGTCTGGTGGCATCTGTGCAGAGAGAAACAGAGGTCAGTGACCCTTCAGAATGACTGCAGATCATGGACCTGAAGCATTGACTCTGTATCTCTCTCTCCACAGATGACACCTGACCTGCTGAGTATTTCCAGCATTTTCTGTTTATATTTCAGGTTTCCAGCATCTGCAGTACTTTGTCCTCCTATTATATGCTCCATGCTGGGCATCTTTAAGTGTCGTTAGTTTCAATCTAAAATGAGAAAATATTTATCACTCAATGCACAGTGTAATTTTTGTGTTAACAAAACCCACTTGTGTGAATAGGAATTGCACATTATTGCAGGTGAATTTGCTGGTGCTAATTTACTGGAAGGTTTTGCCATTTTTTAAACTTGGAAGTGAAACCAGGAGTCATGCATCAATAGAAGATGTCATTGTTAGTTCAAGATATTCTCATTTGTACATAGGATTGTTGTTTGCAGTGCTTGAGGTTCAAGACTTTTGGTGTTGCTGTACAGATATTGCATGGGGCCAGGTTCAAAGGAGCAGGGCTGGTTGCATAATACGAATGATCAAGTTGTGTGTAATTGGCTGACAAAGGTGTGGTTGTAAAGTGCATCCGAGCACCAAAGAAAACATTTTGACACCCCCCCGCCACACACACCCCCGGGGCCGGTGACAATGGTTCCCTATTCTGGGCACCTGAAGAATGTAAGGGGGGAGGGTTAAAGTGGGGAGGAGTGTGGATAAGGGGCCCAGAAACAGGCAAAGCACCAGGGCCCATGATTTCTCTCCCTCGGCCTGCTTCCAAACCCAAAACCTCTATTGCCTAGAAGCACAAGGGCAGCAGATGAGTGGGAACACCACCACTTGTAAGTTCCTCACCAGGTCACACACCCATCCTGACTTGGAACTATAAATCGCTGTTCCTTCATCATCACTGGTTAAAAATCCTGGAACTCCCTCCCTAAAAGCACAGCACATGGACTGCAGTGGCTCAAGAAGGCAGCTCACCACCACCTTCTCAAGGGCAATTAGGGATGGACAATAAATGCAGATTTTGCCAGCCATGCTCTTATGCCAAGAAAGAAAAAGAAAAAAAAACGGTTTCTGAGACCTTGCTATGTATAAATAAGCTGCTGTTACTTCATTGGTTGTAGAGTACTTCAGGCATTCTGAAGATGTGATAAATCACCAAATAAATGCATGTAGGCATAATGATTGGCCAGAAATGATACTGCAGACCTATGTAGCATGAGGCATCCATGGGAATGAAAAGCACAATTTGGTCTTGACTTACTTTTTTGTTAACAAACATTCATAACAAGTGTCAAAACAAAAGTATCAGAAGTAAATTCAAAATAAAAGAATAGCCAATGCTGCAATTGTTTTTACCTGCCCTGTGAAATCAGTGAAGAATAGCATAGTTGAGAGAAATGCTGTCCATCCTATGAGGTGACTAACACACAAAGAACGGTAATGAGTAGGCATACTGAACAGAGCTCTAATCAGCGACTTTAGAGTTATGTGTCTCAGTACCTGAAAACAAATATAAAAATATATTAGTGCAGCTAAGTTCACTTTCACCAATAACCAATGCTGTTTGTGCTAACTTTCAGAGATCCTTCACAAAATGCAAGTTGTGGAGAAGCTCTACTGATGCTACTGAAAAACAAAATTATTTTGTGGGGCTGGAAGTCAGTTGTGTTATAAACAGAAAATGAATATTTTCCTATCTTTATAAGAGCTTACCTGTTCCATGGTGTACATAGTCATTTTTCAGTGTATAGTCTCAGTGGGATTGTGTCTCAATATGATTGTGATAGATCAAACAAAAATTTTGTTGCCATAAAAATAAATATTCAGAATTTCCAGTAAAGTTATTCATGATATTTATTCTTGTTAACTACATTACATTAACTGCATTAAAAAATTGATTTTCTTTTAAATACAGTATATCTCCTCCTCCTGCAGGCACCATGCCCCAAGAGGGCACCAGCAACCATGGACCTCCATTGGATTGGTCCGTGATTATGCTTGGCAAAGTACTGTAATGGTTTGCCCTTGCATTACTGACTTCTGCAGTATGGCTCTGGCATATTGGAAGGATTCACAGGCTGATAATCAACTTGTTTGGCCATGTTATGAATGCACCTCCAAGACTTGAACCCAGAACTTCTGGCTCAGAGGTAGGGGCACTACCACTGTACCACAAGACGTCCTAGACACAGTATATTTATATTGTTGAAAATGACAAGAGTCTTGTCTTTCTATTGGTAAATTGGTTCCACCATAGAAAACATGCCAAAATGAAGAAACCTTTAAATTGATTTAGAGGACAGTCATTTGATCAACTATACTTAAAAAAACAACCTCTCTCCTTGCAGCACTAGCAAAGTCCAACTTTAAAATAAAACTCACATTCAAGGATAATTACCTTTTCCTCTGATGGTTTAATGCAGGTGATTTGCGAATTGTCTTCCAATTTCCCCACCACTGACAATGCTCTCGGTTTACAAAAATTTGGATCATAGTGACCATCTGCAGGACTCTCAATGGTTCCATAGTCATGAGTATGATTTTTCGACAAATATAACTTCTGAAGATCTACATCTTGACCAAATGGAATTTCCGGAATGCTGCACAGGTGTATTATTAGAAATACGATGAAATTAATTGCAGCAAAGGTGTAAATAACCTGATATTCAGATCCTAAAATATTTCCCAGAAAAGTGTTCTTCCAATCTATGGCACCAGTTAGGTAGCCTACAGCACCTCCAAGGCCTACACAAAGAGAAGGCACAACCATTAACATTTATAGAATTTGAGCAGTTTATATCAAAATAACTACTGTTTAACCCTACAGCATTACCGCCACCAGTATCTGCTTTCAAATAGGTTAGACAAAAATGATAAATTTCTTTCCCTCATTTTTTGAAACAGTAGATGCTGATGAAACATTAGAAGCTGACTTGGAGAAATGGCTAAATCTGACAGGCTGAAGGACCTGAATAAACAGGTAACAAGGATACAAGTTCTAACTCAGCTGCCACCCAGTGTTGTTTGTATTCTGCAACTCCTCAAAACTCTGACATCATTATTTCAATAAAAACAATTAAAATATTAGTAGTTAGTTATAAGTTTGATTTTCAAAACAGCAGAGCCTTGTTCGGCTCACTATTGTAAATTTATGCATTTGAACTGGAAACTTACACGATATCTCAAAAAGATAAATTACCACAGAAAATGTTTCCAAGAGGAAAAAAGACTCATAACATTCATAAAATTCTCCCTGTCCCCTAGAATTAATGACCACTTAAGGGCCTCCTCTCCAGTAGCCACTGATTGGGGGGAAGGGGGTGGGTGGGGTAGTAATTATGGTTTTGTTAAATGTTGGACTGTGCCTTTAAGAATAGTCTTGTGATGTAATATCACATGATCTGTGTAAACCAATGTATTAGCAGCTCAGGCTACCTCCATAGTCAGCGTAGAGATAGAGATGGCGTTGAAAGCACATGTGTAGTTGCTGCTGGCTGTATTGTAAATAAACCTAATGTTTCCACATAGAAAGTTGTCTGCAGATCAACTCTATTACAAATAGGTGACTCGGCCACACTGCAACAAACTGGCAAAGAGGGTAAATCAGGATTTTGCTGTTATAAATTGGAATCAATACTGTACCTCGCCCAGTGATTGTGAGTATCAATGTTCTTTAAAATAACAGAAGATATACTCAACCAAAATGCCACAATTTGGTAGAACTGATCCCTTTGAGCCAGCCACAGACGATTGGTCTCAGTATACAGAACGCCATGCGTTCTTCTTTCAAGCAAACAAAATTACTTGGGAAGAGGCGAGCGATGCTCTTGAGTACTTGTGGGATCAAAAACTAGTTTAATTCGAAGTTTCACGGCCCCCAGTGCCCCAGATTCAAAGAATTCGGAGAATTGATGGACCTCACGAAAAGAAATTTCCAACCCAAGCCCTCAGTCACGATGCAGAGGTTTTGGTTCAATTCGCGAAATAGAGCCCCGGGTGAGACAATTGCTAGCTACGTGGTGAATTTGAAGCAGCTAACAGCACAGCTACCCATGATATTATTAAGAAGCAGAGGACCAAGCCTTCTAGGGCGAAACTGGTTATGGGAAATCAACCTTGATTGGCTAGTGAAATTTCAAATGGAAGCTGGAAGAGGTCATGTCTTGAAAAAGGAACAAAGGCAAATATGGCAGAAAGAGCTTAGAGAGTTCAAGGACCACAACAGAATGAAAAAGGAGTGTGTAAGGACTCAACAACCTGAAGAAATGCAGTCTATCCCAAACAAAAACATGGAAGAACAGCAGAAGTAACTCGAGGAGACCCTGCCGAGTGACAAGAGTTCAAGACAAAGTGAGCAACCTTCACAAGGAAAAGGAAAACCTGTTGAAAGACCTTCACACACGACAAGATTCCCTCAGGTCAAAGTTTGTGCCTCTGGAACAGTAGGAAGAGAAACAGAAAGAATTCAGCAACTTTCTGAACAAACTGAAGAACCAGTTGGCAGAGAAGACACAACAATGTTCAAGTTTCCAGAAAGTAGCCAACAAATACAAAAAAAGAGAGAGAAGAGCTGAAGAATCAGCTAAATGAAGTCAAAGAGGTTTTGAAAACAAAAATCAGAGAGCTTTCCAAGAGGCGAGCAGATAAGGAAGTTTTGGGAGACTCAGCTCCGGCAGGTGGCGAGGGAGCCAACAAGAGGGAAAAACATATTTGATCTCATCCTCACCAACCTGCCTGCCGCAGTTGCATCTGTCCATGACAGTATCAGTAGGAGTGACCAACGCACAGCCATTGTGGAGACGAAGTCCCGCCTTCACATTGAGGGTACCCTCCATCGTGTTGTGTGGAACTACCACCGTGCTAAATGGGATACATTTCAAACAGATCTAGCAACTCAAGACTGGGCATCCATGGGGCACTGTGGGCCATCAGCAGCAGAATTGTACTCAAAGATCTGTAACCTTATGGCCCGGAATATCCCCCGCTCTACCATTACCATCAAGCCAGGGGATCAACCCTAGTTCAATGAAGAGTGCAGGAGGGCCTGCCAGGAGCTGCACCAGGCATACCTAAAAATGAGGTGTCAACCTGAAGAAGCTATAACACAGGACTACTTGCGTGCCAAACAGCATAAGCAGCAAGTGATAGACAGAGCTAAGCGATCGCATAACCAACAGTTCAGATCTAAGCTCTGCAGTCCTGCCACATCCAGTCGTGAATGGTGGTAGACAATTAAACAACTCAATGGAGGAGGAGGCTCCACAAATTTCCCCACCCTCAATGATGGAGGAACCCAGCACAGCAATGCAAAAGATAAGGCTGAAGCATTCGCAACAATCTTCAGCCAGAAGTGTCGAGTGGATGATTCATCTCGGCCTCCTCCGGAGGTTCCCAACATCACAGATGCCAGTCTTCAGCCAATTCAATTCACTCCACATGATATCAAGAAACGGCTGAAGGCACTGGATTATGCAAAGGCTATGGGCCCTGACAATATTCCGGTAATAGTGCTGAAGACTTGTGCTCCAGAACTTGCCGCGCCCCTAGCCAAGCTGTTCCAGTACAGCTACAACACTGGCATCTACCCAGCTATGTGGAAAATTGCCCAGGTATGTCCTGTACACAAAAAGGACAAATCCAACCCAGCCAATTACCGCCCCATCAGTATACTCTCCATCATCAGTAAAGTAATGGAAGGGGTCATCAACAGGGCTATCAAGCGGCACTTGCTTAGCAATAACCTGCTCACTGACACCCAGTTTGGGTTCCGTCAGGGCCACTCAGCTCCTGACATCATTACAGCCTTGGTTCAAACATGGACAGAAGAGCTGAACTCCTGAGGTGAGGTGAGAGTGACTGCCCTTAACGTCAAGGCCGTATTTGACAGAGTGTGGCACCAAGGAGTCCAAGCAAAACTGGAGTCAATGGGAATCAGTGGGAAAGCTCTCTGCTGGTTGGAATCATATCTAGCAGAAAGGAAGATGGTTGTGGTTGTTGGAGGTCAGTCATCTCAGCTCTGGGACATCACCGCAGGAGATGGCATAACGGGAGGAGGTGGCATAGTGGTATTGTCACTGGACTGGTAATGCAGAGACCCAGGGTAATGCTCTGGGGACCTGGGTTCAAATCCCACCATGGCAGATGGTGTAATTTAAATTCAATAAATAATTGGAATGATCATGAAACCATTATTGATTGTTATAAAAACCCATCTGGTTCAATAATGCCCTTCAGGGAAGGAAAGCTGCTATCCTTACCTGGTCTGGCCTACATGTGACTCCAGACCCACAAGGGCAATTAGGAAAGGGCAATAAATGCTGGCCTAGCCAGCAATGCCCACATCCCACGAGCGAATAAACAAAAAGGTTCCTCAGGGTAGTGTCCTCGGCCCATCCATCTTCAGCTGCTACATCCATGACCTTCCTTCCATCATAAGGTCAGAAGTGGGGATGTTCGCTGGTGATTGCTTAATGTTCAGCACCATTCGCGACTCCTCAGATATTGAAGCAGTCCATGTCCAAATGCGGCAAGATCTGGACAATATCCAAGCTTGGGCTGACAAATGGCAAGTAACATTCGTGCCCCACAAGTGTCAGGCAATGACCAATCTAACCATTGCCCCTTGATGTTCAATGGCATTACAATCACTGAATCCCCCACTATCAACATCCTGACCAGAAACTGAACTGGATGGCCATATAAATACTGTGGCAACAAGAGCAGGTCAGAGGCTAGGAATCCTGCGACAGGTAACTCACCTCCTGACTCCCCAAAGCCTGAACGCCATCTACAAGGCACAAGTCAGGAGTGTGATGGAATACTCCCTACTTGCCTGGATGGGTGCAGCTCCCACAAGACTCAAGAAGCTTGACACCGTCCAGGACAAAGCAGCCCCCTTCATTGGCACCACATCCACAAACATTCACTCCCTCCACCACCATTGCACAGTAGCAGCAGTGTGTACCACCTACACGATGCACTGCAGGAATTCACCAAGGTCCCTTTGACAGCACCTTCCAAACCCATGACCAATACCATCTAGAAGGACAAGGGCAGCAGGTAGATGTGAACACCACCACCTGGAAGTTCCCCACCAAGTCACTCACCATCCTGACTTGGAAATATATCGCCGTTCCTTCACTGTCACTGGGTCAAAATCCTGGAACTCCCTTCCTAACAGCACTGTGGGTGTACCTACACCACATGGACTGCAGCAGTTCAAGAAGGCAATAAATGCTGGCCCAGTCGGCAAAGCCCACATTCGGTGAAATAATTTTTAAAAAGCTACTGAACTAAGACAAGTTGAGATTTAACCTGAGAGAAGTCTGGTCGACAGTGAAGTCAAAATGAAGGTCGACACTAAACTCTGTGGTAGAAAGAAGATAAAAAGGAAGAAGGTTCCAAAAAGACAATAAAACAGTGGCTAGTAGCACCTATAAACACTCGAAGGAGGCAATAAACAAATTATCGAACTGTGCTTGCTTTGATACTATTCCCGTCCCTTTCAATGGTTTGCTGGATGATGATGCTGAAAACAAAATCAAAGAGGTATAAGTTACTTAGTTACTTCCAAGGCCTTCTCTGGATAGAATTTTAGATACTGTAGACAAATATGAAGAAATTAACAGGTGATTTGTTGGAGATCAAGCTTGCACACTTTCTTTTCCACTGCTGTACTCCGGCGTCCAGTGATGCTTCTGGTCAGGGACTGACTGCACTCCCAGCAGTTGTCACCATTTGCGATGGCACTGCTGGGACTGAAGAGCTGTGGACCTCAGATTGGCCCACAGCTCTAGACGGTGGGACATTCTCCCTCATGGGGGTGGAAACCACAGCCTCAGGCAACTAACTGCCTGAGCTCTGTAAAACCTCGTGAAGGCAGGTTTGGCCCTGACTTTCCAACCAATGGGGAGAGGTTGGGGGTCAGTCCCTGGAGTCAGCCCCGGACCATCTCCACATTAACTCCCAGCCTATGCCTCTATAAAGCCCAGGAACCACTCTACTTAATTAACTGCTTTGTTACCCTGTCCTGCTAACTTCAAATTTTGTGCACAAACACCCCCAGCTCTCTGTCTTGCATGCCTCTAAAATTGTATATGCAAATTGAGGCTCTCTGTAGTTGTTGGATCCAATTATAATTCTGGAGTACAAAAGGGCAGAGCATGTACTGAGCACACTCCACTCATTTACTAAGTGATAAACACTCTGACAAGCAGTCCTTAAAGGGACTACTAGTGTCTACTTCACAGACCTTTTTGTTTCTTTTTTGTGGGGCCAACAAGAGCAGGAATGGTCTTCCAGATCTCACAAATGCTTTGGCCCAGGCCCAGTCCCAATCTGAGCTTTCCCCCGACTCTTGCGATTGTATTGCCTTTTCCAAGCCCGAGCTGTCAGCTGGCTCAGTGTAGGACCCGTCTAATCTCCCAACCTCACACAACCAGTGAGCTGCAGTGGAGTTCAGTGCCTGAAAATCATTACTTGCATTCAAATGAAGCATTAATCTAAAAATGGTTCAGGCCTCCCAATGCCAGCTGAAGGTGGATGGCACTGCAACTACATCAATGATGCACTGAGATTGAAAATCCCTGCCAATCTCCAATGACTGGCTTCAGCGCAAATTGACAACATCCGTAGTATTAAATATAGTCCTTCATCATCTACACCTCAATTCATTTTATAACCATATATTCCAATTGAATTTAAGTGTACATAATATTTACAGCACAAATAGGTCATTCAGCCCAACAGGTCAATGCTGGTGTTAATCCTCCATGCCTCCTCATGCCCTTCTTCATCCAACCCCATCAACATACCCTCACATCCCTTTCTTTATCATGCATTTTTCTAGCTTCCTCTTAAATGCATCTACGCTGATCACCTCAACTATTCCTTGAATTAGAAAGTTCCCTATTTTACTCTTGGGGTAAAGAGGTTTCACTTAAATTTCCTATTGGATTTTTATGTCTGAGAGTGCAGACAAGGCCTCAGTTTAACATCGCATGGAAAAGATGGCACCTCCAACAGTGCAGTTTTCCTTCAGTACTGCACTGAAGTGAAAAATTTTAAATAACTTTTCTTTCCTCCAATTCCTTATTGATTTTAACAAGACTAAACCTAATATTATCTATGATCAAGAAGTTCACGGAAGACAGAAAAATTGGTAGGGCGGTAAATAGTAAGAAGGATAGCTGTAAACTGCAGGAGGATATCAATGGACTGATCAGGTGGGCAGAGCAGTGGCAAATCGAATTCAACCTGGAAAAATATAAATGAGATATTCAGGATACGATGAGAAGGAAAAGAGAGGCTTTTAGCAGGTACAATGGGATCAAATCAGCAGAGGCATTATTGGAGTACAGAAAGTGCAGGGTGGAGCTTAAGAAAGCAATTAGGAGAGCAAAGAGGGGATATGAGAAAGCTCTGGCTGATAAAAGTAGGGAAAATCCCAAGATATTCTATAACTATATCAATGGGAACAGGATAACCAGGGAAAGAGTAGGGCCCATTAGGGATCCAGGGGGCAATCTATGGGTGGAGCCAGAGGACCTCACTAGAGTGTTGAATGAATACTTCACGTCCGCCTTCACCCAAGAGAATGAGGATGAAGGTATCGAACTCGGGGAGAGAGACTGCGAGGTTCTTAAACAAATTGATATAGGGAGTGACAAGGTATTGGAGGTGTTGGCAGGCTTAAAAGTGGACAAATCTCCAGGTCCGGATGATTTGTGTCCCACGCTGCTGAGGGAGGCAAGGGAGGAGATCGCAGGGGCTCTGACCCGAATTTTTAATTCCTCTCTGGCCAAGGGGGAGGTGCCAGAGGACTGGAGAACAGCTAATGTGGTTCCGCTATTTAAGAAGGGTTGTAGCGATAAGCCAGGGAACTACAGGCCAATGTGTCTCACGTCAGTGGTAGGGAAACTATTGGAGAAAATTCTGAAGGAGAGAATCTATCTCCACTTGGAGAGGCAAGGTTTGATCAGGGATAGTCAGCATGGCTTTGTCAGAGGGAGGTCATGCCTAACAAATTTGATTGAATTTTTTGAGGAGGTGACCAGGTGTGTAGATGAGGGTAGTGCAGTTGATTTCAGCAATGCCTTTGACAAGGTCCCACATGGGAAACTTATAAAGAGGCAAATGCACATAGGATACAGGGTAATTTGATAAGGTGGATTCAAAATTGGATTAGTTGTAGGAGACAGAGAATGATGACAGAAGGATGCTTCAGTGTTCAGTGGAGTACCACAGGGATCTGTGCTGGGTCCCCTATTATTTGTCATTTATATAAATGACACAGATGACTATGTGGGGGATAGGATTAGTAAGTTTGCGGATGATATAAAGATTGGCTGGGTGGTTAACAGTGAGGTTGAGTGTCTTGGGCTATAGGAAGATATTGACGGGATGGTCAAATGAGCTGATAAGTGACAGATGGAATTTAACCCTGAAAAGTGTGAGGTGATACACTTTGGAAGATTAATTTGACAAGGAAGTATTAAATGAATGGCATGACACTAGGAATTTCTGAGGAACAAAGGGACCTTGGCGTGTGTGTCCATAGATCTCTGAAGGTGGAGGGGCATGTTAGTGGAGTGGTGAAAAAGGCACATGGGACACTTGCCTTTATCAATCGAGGCATAGATTACAGAAGTAGGGAAGTCATGTTGGAGTTGTATAGAACCTTTGTGAGGCCACAGCTGGAGTACTGTGTGCAGTTCTGGTCGCCACATTATAGGAAGGATGTGATTGCACTGGAGGGGGTGCAGAGGAGATTCACCAGGATGTTGCCTGGGATGAAACATGTAAGTTATGAAGAGAGGTTGGATAGACTTGGGTTGTTTTCGTTGGAGCAGAGAAGTCTGAGGGGCAAGCTGATCGAGGTGTACAAGATTATGAGGGGCATGGACAGGGTGGATAGGGAGCAGCTGTTCCCCTTAGTTGAAGGGTTAGTCACAAGGGGACACGAGTTCAAGGTGAGGGCAGGAGGTCTAGGGGGGATGTGAGGAGAAACGTTTTTACCCAGAGGGTGGTGACGGTCTGGAATGTGCTACCTGGGAGGGTGGTGAAGGTGGGTTGCCTCACATCCTTTAAAAAGTACCTGGATGAGCACTTGGCACGTCATAACATTCAAGGCTATGGGCCAAGTGCTGGTAAATGGGATTAGGTAGGTAGGCCAGGTGTTTCTCACCTTATCGTTTCTCATCGTGTCGGTGCAGACTCGATGGGCCGAAGGGCCTCTTCTACACTGTGAGATTCTGTGAAAATGTGAGGTAATGCACTTGGGGAGGGCTAAGAAGGCAAGGCATTACTCAATTGTAGGGCCCTGGAAAGTACTGATGATCAGAGGGGCCTTGGTGTGCATATCCATAGATCCCTGAGGGTAACAGGGCAAGTAGATAAGGTGGTTAAGAATGCACATGGGCTACTTGCCTTTATTAGCCGAGGCATAGAATACAAGAGCGGGGAGGTTATGCTGGAACTGTATAAAATGCTGATTAGGCTACAACTGGAGTACTGCATGTTGTTCTGGTCATCACATTATAGGAAGGATATGATTGCACTGGAGAGGGTGCAAAGGAGATTTACCAGGAAGCTGCCTGGGCTGGAGCGTCTGAGCTATGAGGAAAGATTGGATAGGCTAGGGTTGTTTTCCTTGGAGCAACAAAGGTTGAGAGGGGACCTGATAGAGATGTATAAGATTATGAGGGGCATAGATAGGGTGGATAGGAAGGCACTTTTTCCATTAGTAGAGGGGTCAATAACCAGGGGGCATAGATTTAAGGTAAGAGGTAGGAGGCTGATAGGGGGGTTGAGGAGAATTTTTTTTACCTAGAGGGTGGTGGGAGTCTGGAACTCACTGCCTGAAAGGGTGGTTGAGTCAGAAACTCTTGTAACATTTAAGTAGAATTTAGATATTCACTTGTGTTGCTATAGCCTCCAGTGCTATGGGCCAAGCGCTGGAAAATGGGATTAGTGTAGTCAGATCTTTGTTGACCGACGCGGACACGATGGGCCAAATGGGCTCCTTCTGTGCTGTAGACGTCTATGAGTCTGATTATTATGAATGTATTATAATTAATCTATTACAATTGTATCCCAATTATACCAGTGGGAATTTGTACCATTGAGATTGAGGGTAGTTTTATAATGTGAACTAACATCCACCAGGAAGTGGGTTGAAGCTAAGTGATCTTATTTCATGTTGGATGCACACATCATTTGTACTCAAATTGGCTGTTGTGTTTCTTACATTACAACAGTGATTACCCTTCAAGGGTATTTCGTTGGCTGTAAAGAGCTTTGGGATGTCCTCTGGTTGTGAAAAGTGCTATATAAATGCAAGCCTTTCTTTTTTCTCTTTATAGTTCATCTCGTTAACCATAGTCCTCTATTGAATTGTTGACAAGAACACCCAAAATCTTCTTTTCCATGCTTATAACTTTTTTGTGCAAAAGCAAAATACTGCAGATGCTGGAAGTCTGAAATAGAAACAGGAAATGTTGGAGATTCTCAGCAGGTCTGGCAGCATCTGCAGAGAGAAAAAGGTTGATGAACTTTCCAAGCCTGAAGCATTAACTCTGTTTCTCCCTCCACAGGTTCTGCCTGAGCTGCTGAGTACTCCCAGCATTTTCTGTTCGTAGTTCTTTATTGTGTACTGAAATAAGCTTTAAATAAATAACATGCCAACCTAAAAAGGGTGATTGAATTTTCCTCCTTTGCTCTCTCTCTCTTCACTCTTCTCATGTCTAGAGATACGTAAGGCAGACATTTTTATGTTTGTTTTTTGTAGCTTGTTTTACCCTGGAACAGGTCACTAGCCTGTCTCCAGAGGCTATAGCTTGAGGGACACCACTCCATATCAAGCATGGCTGGCCAGGAGGCTCTCCCAATCTTATTGCCTGCCATAGGTGTATTGCAAGGATTTACAGGTTAATAATCAACCTGTTCGGTCACATTATGAATACACCTTCCATGGCCATTACGTCCTGAAGTGGGACTTGAACCCAGAGCTTCTGGCTCAGAAGTAGGGACATTACTCACTGTGCTACAAGACTTCCTCCTTACTCCTTCCTAATGCCTTATTTATTTAAGCTCTTTTTAAAAAGTTTTCACCTTATGATTAACATCTCATACTTTCAATGTCCATCTTGCGCTACATCATTTCATAGTCCAACAGTTACAAGGCACATGCTGCATAAACCAAATGAAAAATAAACAAACTCCACTCCTTTGTAGACTACATTTAGTTAATTGTCTACAAATGATTTAAAAAAACAATAAATCAACGGGATTATTTTATACCTGAAAGTTAACTGCTTATATTTTACTCTCTGGTTGACAAGATCACGAGGTGAGCTCTGCTGAAGCCGAGGAGAAACTCGTGATAATTGCACACGGCCAAGTGATAGGATTGAAAGAAATGCACTCACCAGTTAACAGTGCATGGAAGTGTAAGGCCCTTTCTTTATCCTGATGGGAGCAGACATCAAACAAATAAGCCTTGATAGGGCTGTCGATGAAGTCAGCTGAGAAGTCAAAAACGATCACACCGAAAACTGTAATAAGGACGCCCCAAATATGCCTTTGTTTTCTGCTGTTTATGGTAGCTGAAATACATTTTCAATTAGATCATTAATCGCGAAGGTTCCACAAAAGATCTAAGTTTGAAGTTACTTTAAGGTGTAAATTTGCAGTATACATATTCATGTACAATATTCCTGATTCCTTTGAAAGAAGATCAATAGTTGTAATTACAAAAGTTTAGCACTTTGGTATTTTTAAACCACTCATTCAGGCGAGACGGGGGTTCAAAAGCAGATTTCGTGAGTTAAGAACCTATCGCTAAGATTTTTACACTGTTATAAGTGCAAACTTTGAGCTCTACGAATAATGTGAAATATTAACGGTTGAAAGTTCTGTGAGAATGATTGGAGACAAGGCTACTGTTGCATAACTCTTACCCTAGCACGGCTCCGATTGTACATTCAAAAGTTTCGGTGAATGGTACTTGCCTGTTACCAAAGCATCTCCGTTAAGAAACAGGGTCATTCCCAGCACCATGAGGATCCCCATGACCAAGATGTAGGGTCTCCTCCTGCCCCATTTCGAGCGGCAGTAGTCGCTGGCAGAGCCGACGACGGGTTGGAGGATGAAGCCCAGGACGGGGCTGATGAGCCACACCAGACTGTAGAGGCTGCTCGGGAGGCCGACACTGAGCAGCACCGGGGTTGCGAAAGCTCCTTCCGCAGCGTAGCAGAACTCCCTTCCAAACATCACCATGCTATGCATGAGCAGCCTCAGAGAGGACCTTTTGGGAGGCTCCACCAGGTCTGACATCCCCACATCTGAGCGGTTGCCGGTCCACACCTGAGATTGAGGTAGTTGGCTGACGCTGTCCCTTGGCACCGCTGTTAAACGTGTCATTGCTACTGGTTTTATTTTTTGCCCCCCGAGTCTTGCAGGCGTTTAACTTGTCGGGGAGACCAGCAGAAATATTTATGGATCTCCCGCTCTCTTATGACGCAGGTCTATGAGACAGAAAGATATTTAACCAGCTGAACAGTCACCCGGTTTGTTAAATTTGTGTGAGCGCTTGCCAATCCAGCACACAGTAACTTGTAGAGGTTCCACATAACTGTCCTCATGTAAACTCTAAAGTCTTGTGTGGTATTGGTCATTATTTTCTCCTAAAATTATAACTTTTTTTTGTTTCCCTCTATTTCCGACCTTTCAAATACAACAAAGCTGATGTTGCAGTTCTTTTAGCTATTATACCTGTGTGACACTGCATTTATTCCCTACCTTTCAATATAAAATCATTTTTGCACAATAAGTTATGATCTGGAACACAGCCTGAAGGGATGTTTTCTTTAATTCTTTCACAGGATGTGGGCATCGCTGGCTGGGCCAACAATTGTTGTTCATCCCTAGTTGCTCTTGAACAGGTGGTGGTGAGCTGCCTTGTTGAACCACTGCAGTGCATGTGGTATGGGTACACCCACAGTGCTGTTCGGAAGGGAGTTCCAGGATTTTGACTCCGACAGTGAAGGAACGGCGATATGTTTCCAAGTCAGGATGGTGAGTGACTTGTGACTTGGAGGGGAGTTTGCAGCTGGTGGTGTTCCCATGTGTCTGCTGCCCCTTGTTCTTCTAGGTGGTAGGGGTCATGGGTTTGGATGGTGCTGCGGAAGGATCCTTGGTGAGTTCTTGCAGGGCACCTTGTAGATGGTACACACTGCTGCCACTGTGCAACGGTTGTGGAGGGAGTGAATGTATAAGGTGGTGGATGGGGTGCCAATCAAGCAGCTGCTTTGTCCTCGATGGTGTCGAGCTACCTAAGTGTTGTTCGAGCTGCGCAACATGGGGTTGATGGGCTGAATGACATCCTTCCATTCCAAATGATTCTTTGATTCTAAAGAAACCTGCATTCATTTTCTACATCACATGCTCAGTATATTTCCAAGTATTTTACATAACCACATTGCTTTTTCAAGTGTAAGGAAGCATTGCAGTCAACTAGCATGCAGTCCTCTTTTGGTGGTGCTGATTTGAAGGGGAATTTGATAGAATTCACTTCTCAATAGTGTTACAGGATCTTTGCTATCCACCTTAACATGTCAACAGGGCTGAGGTTCGAAGTCTCATCTAAATGGCACATTCAATAATGCAATAGTCCCTCATTAAATATGCTTTAGTCTTGGGAGGAGTGGGGTTTGAAACCATGGCTTTGGCAGATGCTGCCAATTAATTTAAGCTGTCATTTATAAATTTAATAGTTTTTGAGAGGTTCTGTTGTCAATGGGTACGTATCCATGATTTAATTAGTTAAAAGTGTTTAGCTTATACCGTACACAGTATTGCTTTCTAGAACCATAGAAATCTGCTTCTCAGAAAGGGACCATTTAGACTGTTATGCCTGTCCTAGCTCTAAAATCATAAGGTCATTAGAAACGAGAGCAGGAGTAGACCATTTGGTCCATTGAACCTACTCCACCATTCAGTAGTGGCTGATCTGATTGTGGCAAAGTCTGCAGCCAGTTTTTCTTTTAAATGCTTTCAAATATTTACTCAATTTTGTTTTAAAATCTATTATGGATTCTGCTTCCATCACTGTTTCTGGTCGGCCACTCCATGACTTATTAACCTTCCATAGGATTTTTTAAATCTCGTAGTCTCTCTCTTCCTACATTCTTTGGTGATAAATTTAATGAGAATAAAGCCTGAACAGTAAAATTCCAAAAGATGCAAATATTTAGGATTGCAGATTGGAAAAAGGATATAAATTCAAGTTCCTTCTGTCTAATTATTCCTTGGCAGATCTCCTGGTCAACAGGGACATTAGACTGGATTTCACTTCCTTTAATCCAGAAATCGATTGGAAGGTATTTTTATTATTGGAGACGTTTACTTTATATTGGAACTGATCTATGCCCATCTTTCCCACAACTTTGTGATAAACGTCTCCAATCAAGTTCACACAGCGTTGAATCATCTCTAATCAAAGTCACAAATGATATCCTCTGTGACTCGTGCACTATCCCTCCTCGTCCTTCTCAAGCTGTCAGCAGCCTTTAACATGACTGACTACATGATCCTCCGGCAAGGGCTCTTGCATTGGCTTTTCTTCCCAAACATGCACCCTTACCTCTGGGGGCCCCAATTATTTATCATCTAAACATTGCTGCTTGACAACATCATCTTTAGACATGACATTAGATTCCGTGCCTATGTTACCAAACCAAGATCTGCTTCAACACCACTTCCATTGTCCTTTTTGTTGTCAAATTGCTTGCCTGGCATCCAGTCCTAGATGAACTGCAATTTCTTCTAATTAAACATTGGGAAGACAGAGGGCATTTTCTTTGGCACCCACCACAAACTTCAATCCCTAGCCACAGATTGCATCCCTCTCAACTTGGTTGCTGTCTCAGGTTGAACCAGAATGCATGCGATCTCAATGTCCTAGTTAACTCTTAAGCTGAATTTATGACCCTATCTCCTCTTCATCAAAAAGACTATCTAGCTCCTCTTCCTTTATCATCGCCAGCCTCCTCCCCTACCTTGGCTTATGTGCTGCTAAAGGCCTCACTTGTGCTTTTGTTATCTCCAGACCCCTTCTCCTCCCTCCCAGAAACATGATAAGGTCCCCCTTGTCCTCACTTATCACCCCACCAGCCTCCGCATTCAAAGGATCATCCTCCGCCATTTCCGCCAACTCCAGCATGATGCCACCACCAAACACATCTTCCCTTCACCCTCCCTGGCGGCATTCCATAGGGATCGTTCCCTCCGGGACACCCTGGTCCACTCCTCCATCACCCCCTACTCCTCAACCCCCACCTACGGTACCTCCCCATGCATACACAAAATATGCAACACCTGCCCCTTCACTTCCTCTCTCCTCACCGTCCAAGGGCCCAAACACTCCTTTCAAGTGAAGCAGCATTTCTCTTGCATTTCCCCCAATTTAGTCTACTGCATTCGTTGCTCCCAATGCGGTTTCCTCTACATTGGAGAGACCAAATGCAGACTGGGCGACCGCTTTGCAGAACACCTTCAGTCTGTCCGCAAGAATGACCCAGACCTCCCTGTCGCTTGCCATTTTAACACTCCACCCTGCTCTCTTGCCCACATGTCTGTCCTTGGCTTGCTGCATTGTTCCAGTGAAGCTCAATGCAAACTGGAGGAACAGCATCTCATCTTCCGACTAGGCACTTTACAGCCTTCTGGACTGAATATTGAATTCCCTCCTCCATCCCCACCCTCTTTCCGTTTCTTCCCCCTCCCTTTTGTTTTTTCCAATAATTTATATAGATTTTTCTTTTCCCACCTATTTCCATTATTTTTAAATCTATACCTTTTATGCCCTTTTAGTCTTATTTCACCCCACCCCCACTAGAGCTATCTGTACCTTGCATGTCCTGCTATCCATTCTTAATTAACACATTCTTTTAGATAATATCACCACCTTCAACACCCCTTTGTTCTTTTGTCTGTGACATCTTTTGGTTATCTGCTCCTATCACTGCTTGCTTGTCCCTACAAACAACCCCCCCACTCCCCACCACCTTAAACCAGCTTATATTTCACCCCTCTCCTATTTTTACTTAGTTCTGTTGAAGGGTCATGAGGACTTGAAATGTCAACTTTGTTCTTCTCCGCCGATGCTGCCAGACCTGCTGAGTTTTTCCAGGTATTTCTGTTTTTGTTTTGGATTTCCAGCATCCGCAGTTTTTTGTTTTTATCTCAACTATTCCAGTGCTCTCCTGATCAGCCCGTCATCATCCATTCTTCATAAACTTATATTGATCCAAAAGTCTGTTGCCCATTTCCCAAGCTGCTTCAAGACCGACACAACTGAAATGTCTTTTGTTGTTTTATCCTTTAAATAAATTTGTACAATTAAATATGTATTTTTTTAATATTCACTTAATTTATTATTAACAAAACATTGACTGTAAACACCCTAATCAGCAGAGTAGCGCTCCTAAGTTCTATGTTGAGAAACTTAGATGGTAGTTTTAATAACAAATCTTGAAGGTGATTTCTCCAAGTCTATTTATACTCTAAGGGTCTGGATGCAACGTTCATTCTTTCTTTCTAACTAAGCTAAAAATGTTTCACAGTCTTATACCCTTTCAGTTTATGGTTCTTGTTCTGCGGAATGCAACTCCTTTCCCAAATCTCTCCACCTCTTTGTCTGCCTTTTAAGACACTCCTTAAACCAATTAGACCAATCTTTTAGCCACCTTTAATAATAAACCCTTCTTTGTCAATACAGTCCTGTGAAGTACCTTGGTAAATTTTGCTATATCAAAGGTGTTATATAAAATCAAGCTAGTATTTTTAGGTTTTATTTCTCTTTTTCTTAATACTCAAAATAATCCTTTTCAATTAGGTGGTAGCAAGTTTTGGAAAGATTGAACCATAATCCAAGGGTGGAGAGAAGTTTTTTTAATATTTAATGAGACGTGGGAGTTGCAAACTAAGCCAGCATTTTTGTTGCCCATCTCTAATTGCCCTTGAGAAGGTGGTGGTGAGCTGCCTTCTCGAACCGCTGCAGTCCATGTGGTGTAGGTACACCCACAGTGCTGTTAGGGAAGGAGTTCCAGGATTTTGACCCAGCGACATTGAAGGAGCAGTGATATATTTCCAAGTCAGGGTTGTATGTGACTTGGAGGGAAACTTGCAGGTGGTGGTGTTCCAATGCATCTGCCATTGTCCATCTAGGTGGTAGATGTCACAGGTTTGGAAGGTGCTGACAAAGAAGCCTTGGTGAGTTGCTGCAGTGCATCTTGTAGATCACAGAACCACAGAATTTTAACGGCACAGAAGGAGGCCATTCGGCCCATCGTGTCTGCACCGGCTCTCCAAATGAGCATTATGACCTAGTGCCATTGCTCTGCTTTTTCCCTGTACCCCTGCACATTGTTTCTATTCAAATAATCACCTAATGCCCTCTTGAATGCCTCAATTGGACCTACCTCCATCACACTTCCAGGTAGTACATTCCAAACCCGAACCAAGTTTTTGCAAATCACTTTAAATCTGTGCCCTCTCGTTCTAGATCCTTTTACGAGTGGGAACAGCTTCTCCCTATGCACTGTGCAGTCCCCTCATGATTTTGAACATCTCTATCAAATCTCCTCTTAGCCGCTTTCTCTCCAAGGAGAACAGTCGCAACCTCTCCAATCTATCCTCATAGCTGAAGTTTCTCGTCCCTGGAACCATTCTTGTAAACCTCTTCTGCACTCTCTCCAATGTGTTCACATCCTTCCTATAATATGGTGCCCAGAACTGAACACAATATTCCAGCTGAGGTCTAACAAATGTCTTATATAAATTCAGCATACCCTCCCTGCTCTTTTACTCTATCTCCCTATTAATAAAGCCCAGGATTCTACATGTTTTATTAATTGCTCTCTCCACCTGTCCTGCCACATTCAATGATCTATGCTCATATACACCCAAGTCATTCTGCTCCTGCATCCCCTTCAAAATTTCACCCCTTATTTTATATTGTCTGTCCATGTTCTTCCTACCAAAATGCATCACCTCACACTTCTCCACATTGAATTTCATCTGGCACATATCTGCCCACTCCACCAACTTGTCTATATCCTCTTGAAGTTCCACACCATCCTCCTCACAGTTCACAACGCTCCCAAGCTTCATATCATCCCCTGCACACCAAGATCTAGATCATTAATATATATCAGGAAAAGAAAGGGTCCCAATACTCTCAATTGCTGTAATTGCTGGGCTTACCCTTACAACCTTTTTCGAACAAGAGCATAATTCCCCAGTCTTCTGGCACTTTCCCTGAGTCTAGGGAAGACTGAAGAATTATGGCTAGTGCCGATGCAATTCCTAATCTTACTTCTTTCAATATTCTTGGATGCATCTCGTCCGGTCCTGGTGCCTTGCCAACTTTAAGTACAACACTTCCTCCTTATCAATTTTGAACCCTTCTAGTGATAGAGTTTCATCGTCTTTCACCATGGTCTGGGTAGCATCTACCTCCTTGGTAAGGACGGATGCAAAGTTTTGTCTATGTGTAAATTCCCTTTTGGGTTCATAATCGGCCCTATTCCTCCTTTTACCACCCTTTTACTATTTATATACCTATAGAAGACTTTGGGATTCCCCTTTATGTTGGCTACCAGTCTTTACTTATAATCCCTCTTTGCTTCTCTAATATACTTTGTCATCTCCCCTCTGAACCTTCTGTATTCCTCTTGGTTCTCAGTTGTATTTTCTACCTGACACCTGTCATAAGCAGTCTTTTTCTTCTTTATCTTAATTTCTATCTCCTTTTTCATCCAGGGATTTGTTTGCCCTACCTTTCCCTTTCGATGGAATATACCTTGACTGTGCCTGAATCAATTCTTTTCTGAAGGTAGCCCATTGTTCAGCTACAGTTTTCCAATCTTTTGTCCCAGCCCATATGGTCCAACTCTGTTCTTGCCCCATCGAAGTCGGCTCTTGTCCAGTTAATTATTCTTATTCTGGATTGCCTATCGTCCTTTTCTATCATCATCCTAAGACGTACAATACAATGATCACTGTCTCCTAAATGTTCCCCCACAGACACTTGGGGCAGAAATTTGCGCTGAGCAGACGGGCATGTACCCGACCCACTCGAGCGTAAAATGATGTGCGATGATGTCGGGCGAGCGTTCTGACATCATCATGCAATAGTGCGCTATTTCGGTCGGCGGGTGGGAATCGGAAGCACACCCGCCAACAATTGACAGGCCTATTAAGGCCATTAGGGTTCTAATTGAATGAAATATTTCGCTGCCAGTCCAACTTTACAATTGGTGGGCAGGCGAAAAGAACAAGCAGCCTTTGGATTTTTCAGGAAACTTCATCCAGGGACAGGACGAGGTTTCCAACAGCAATTAAAAATTTAACAGTTTTTTAAAAATTCATTCATAACATGTCCCTGCTCATGAGTCACATTAGGCGACATGTTTTAACATTGCTAACTTTTTTATTTTTAATATTATAAATGTTTAGCTCCCTGAGGCAGCTCTGTGCTTCAGTGAGCTTTCATTGTGCTCACTCGTGCGCATGCACGAACTTCCACCCCTGTCTTCCTCCCCCCCCCCCCCCCCCTCCCCCACCCCAGCAGCGCTGAGCACTGCAGCGCGTGTTTCATGCTGGCTGGCCGTTAATTGGCCAGCTAGCGTGAAGTTGATGTCAGGGCCTGATTGCAGGCAGCGGTCAGCTTTGCGACCGCTCCCAGGCCCGCCCACTGCGCCTGCCCGACAAGGTAAAAACCCAGGCCTTGATCTACTTGGCCCACCTCGTTTCCAAGAACCAGGTCCAACAGTGTGTCTTGTTGGATTGGATACATACTGCGTCAGCGAGCAGGTTATTGCTGAGTAAGTGCCACTTGATAGCAATTGTTGATGACCCCTCCCATTACTTTGCTGATGATACAGAACAGACTGATGGGGCACTAATTGGCCGGGTTGGCTTTTTCCTGCTTTTTCTGCATAAGACATACCTGAGCAGTTTCCCACATTGCCGGGTAGATGCCAATGTTGTAGCTATACTGGAACAGCTTGGCTAAGAGTTTAGTTAGTTCTGCAGCACAAGTCTTCAGCAGCATTGTTATAATATTGTAAGGGTCCATAACCTTTGCAGTATGCAGTGCCTTCAGCCGTTTCTCGACATCCCATGAAGTGAATCGATTTGACTGAAGGCTGGCATCTGTGATGCTGGGAACCACAGGAGGAGGTGTTCAGTAACTGTCCTAAAAGCAGAATATGATGGCTAAATATATGCTCATATTTAGACTTATAATTTTCTGTCCTCATTATTAAAATAGCAGGGGTGTAAAGAACTGTTCTTCCAACCTTTTAGATGCATTTTTTGAAAGTAAAGAAACTGGCATCTATAAAGCGTCTTCCATGACTTCAGGACATCCCAAAGCGTTTTTCAGCCATTGGAGTGCTTTTGAAGTGTAGTCACTGTTGCAATGTAGGCATTCGAATTGCACAGAACATGGCAGTCGATTTGCCCCCACAAATGGAAATGTGATAGTTAGCAGATAATCTGCTTAAGTGAAATAAAACCAAAAAATGCTGGAAATACTCAGCAGGTCAGGCAGCATCTGAGGAGAAAAATTAATTAATGTTTCAGGTTGATGACCAGAACTGACAAATTCTGATGAAAGGTCATTGCCCTGAAATGTTAACTCTCTTCCTCTGCACAGATGCTGCTTGCCCTGCTGCGTTTTTCCAGCATTTTCTGTTTTTTTTATTTCAGATTTCCTGCACCTGCATTTTGCTTTTGTGTTAATCGTTTTTCTGTGTTATTGCTTAAGAGATAAATCTTGGCCTGGACTAGTGAGAACTCCCTGCACTTCTTTAAAATATTGCCAAAGGATCTTTTATGTTCATCTGAGAATTAGACAATGCCCCCATTTCAAGGAATAGCCAAAAGAAGCTGAGTGGCTGTTGTCCCCAGCTGGAGAGTTGAGGACAAGGCATAGTTTCAGGATAAGAGATTGGTCATTTAGGACTGAGATGAGGAGAAATTCCTTCACTGATTCAACAGAGGGTGCTGGTGAGAAGTGACTGAAGCATTCTGGGAGAAATCACCGCAGCCACCGCGACTCAGGAGGGAATCGAGGAGAAGGACTCTTGTACTCGACAGGAGGAAGAGCATCCAACAGAGGGCGCTGGTGAGAAGTGACTGAAGCATTCTGGGAGAAGTCACCGCAGACACCGTGACTCAGGAGGGAATTGAGGAGGACCCACTGTCAAAGAATGGAATAGCCCCAAGCATTACATTGCTGTAGTGTTTCCATCCCTCCTTCCTCCTCAAACCTAAAAAAAAGAGAGGAGGCAGTGCCTTCAGGAGTGTACCAGATCTGCGAGGGACACTCTTCTGAAAGTGGATTTTAAAGAAAAAGCAGCTGATTGGTGAGTAAATCCTGGGAGCAGACTCGGAGGGAGGAGCACCGGAGCGGTGAGTATAAATCTAGCTTACCTCGGGGATTCGCGGCCTTGTCTCCAGGGAGCAGACTTGGAGGGAGGAGCACCGGAGCGGTGACATCGGGGCACAGAGTAACTGAAGCCAAAACTGAAAAAGTGACATCACAGGAAAGCTGTGACCTGATTGGTTGGTAGGAAATCAGCACCAAATTTGAAAAAAAAACACTGCAAAGCTAATTAATAAATTAATTATCTAAGTCGAGATGGCTGGGCAGGTGATGTGCTGTAGCTGTATGATGTGGGAGCTGGCAGATCCCATTGCGAGCCGCAGTGACCACATCTGCAGCAATTGTTGGTTGCTGGATGAACTCCGGCTCAGAATTGATGAGCTGGAGTCCGAGCTCCGGAAGCGGCGGCGCATCCGGGAGGGGGAGAGTTACCTGGATGCTTTGTTTCAGGAAGTGGTCACACCCGGTAGACTAAGTACCTCAAGTACGGTCAGTGGTCAGGGTCAGCAGGGTGTGACTGCAAGTGAGGCAGGTAGAGGGATCCTGTGTTCAGGAACAGAGGAGCCTCAGCTCTTGACCTTGTCCAACAGGTATGAGGTACTTGCTCCCTGTGTGGATGAGGAACAGGGCTGTAGGGAGGATGAGCCAGCTGACCATGGCACCATGGCACAGGAGGCCGTTCAAGAAGGGGGAGCAAAAAGACAAGTGGTAGTTGTAGGGGATTCTATAATTAGGGGAATTGATAGCATCCTTTGTAAGCAGGATCAAGAGTCCTGCATGGTATGTTGCCTGCCCGGTGCCAGGGTGAGGGACATCTCTAACCGGCTTGAAAGGATATTGGAGAGGGAGGGGGAAGATCCAGTTGTTGTGGTCCATGTCGGGATAAATAACATAGGTAAGATTAGGAAAGAGGACCTGTTTGGGGATTATCAGGAACTAGGAACTAAATTAAAGAACAGGTCCTCAAGGGTTATAATCTCCGGATTACTACCCAAGCCACGTGCAAATTGGCATAGGGACGCGAGAATAAGGGAAGTAAACACGTGGCTAAAGGAGTGGTGCGGGAAAGGGGGGTTCCATTTTGTGGGGCACTGGCATCAGTATTGGAACAGGAGGGATCTGTAGCGTTGGGACAGTCTCCACCTGAACCGATCTGGGACCAATGTTCGAGCGAAAAGGGTAAATAGGGTGGTCAACAGGTCTTTAAACTAGAAAGTGGGGGGGAGGGAAGGGTAAAACTCCAAGAAGTATGACTAATGGGAAACAAAGCAGCAGGTTAGCGTGTGGGGGGGTGGACTCAACTTCATGGAAGATTATGAAAAAACTGAAAAGAAAGGAGAGCCCAGGAGAGGCTATTAAAGTCTCCAGAACACAAAATAGGACAGAGCGTTTGGAAAGGGCTAGGAATCTAACTTCAAGCACATCAGATAAAGGGACGACAATGAGAAAGGGGACGGGAAATACAGGACTGAAGGTGTTGTATCTGAATACACACAGTATACGACATAAGGTAAACGAGTTTGTGGTGCAGATTGAAATTGGCAGGTATGATGTGGTGGGCATCACGGAGACATGGCTGCAAGGGGATCAGGACTGGGAGCTAAATATCCAAGGATATACATTCTATCGAAAAGATAGGCAGGTTGGCAGAGGGGGTGGGGTTGCTTTGTTAGTAAGAAATGAAATTAAATCGATAGCAAGAAATTACGTAGGGTCAGATGATGTAGAATCTGTGTGGGTAGAGTTGAGGAACCGCAAAGGTAAAAAAACCATAATGGGAGTTATGTACAGGCCTCTGAACAGTAGTCAGGATGTGGGGCACAAGATACACCAGGAGATAGAAAAGGCGTGTAAGAAAGGCAAGGTTACAGTGATCATGGGGGATTTCAATATGCAGGTAGACTGGGAAAATCAGGTTGGTAGTGGATCCCAAGAAAAGGAATTTGTGGAATGTCTACGAGATGGCTTTTTGGAGCAGCTTGTGGTGGAGCCCACTAGGGAACAGGCAATTCTAGATTTAGTGATGTGTAATGAGGCAGATTTGATAAGGGAGCTTAAGGTGAAGGAACCCTGAGGAGGAAGTGCCCATAATATGATAGAATTTACCCTGCAATTTGAGAGGAAAAAGCTGGAATCAGATGTAACGGTATTACAGTTGAAAAAAGGCAACTACAGAGGCATGAGGGAGGATCTGGCCAGAATTGATTGGGAGATGAGCCTAGCAGGAAAGACAGTTGAACAGCAATGGCAGGAATTTCTGGGAGTAATTTGAGAGACAAAACAAAAATTCATCCCTAGGAAGAAGAGGCATACTAAAGGGAGGACGGGGCAACCATGGCTGTCAAGGGAAGTCAGGGACAGCATATAAGCTAAAGAGAAAGAATAAAATGCGGCGAAGAGCAGTGGGAAACCAGGGGATTGGGAAGCCTACAAAGACCAACAGAGGACAACTAAAAAAGAAATAAGGAGGGAGAAGATTAAATAGAGGGTAAACTAGCCAGTAATATAAAAGAAGATTGCAAGAGTTTTTTTAGATATATAAAGGGTAAGAGAGAGGCAAAAGTGGACATTGGGCCGCTGGAAAATGACGCTGGAGAAGTAGTAGTGGGGAACAAAGAAATGGCGGAGGAACTGAATAGGTACTTTCCATCAGTCTTCACGGTGGAAGACACGAGTAACATCCCCAAAGTTCAAGAGAGTCGGGGGGGCAGAGGTGAGTATGGTGGCCATTACCAAGGAGAAGGTGCTAGGAAAACTGAAAGATCTGAAGGTGGATAAATCACCTGGACCAGATGGATTACACCCCAGAGTTCTGAAGGAGATAGCTGAAGAGATAGTGGAGGCGTTAGTGGTGATCTTTCAGGAATTACTCGAGTCAGGGAGGGTTCCAGAGGACTGGAAAATCGCTAATGTAACCCCCCTGTTTAAGAAGGGAGTGAGGCAAAAGACGGGAAATTACAGGCCGATTAGCCTGACCTCGGTCTTTGGTAAGATTTTAGAGTCCATTATTAAGGATGAGATTTCAGAATACTTGGAAGTGCATGGTAAAATCAGGCAAAGCCAGCATGGTTTCATCAAGGGGAGGTCATGCCTGCCAATCTGTTAGAATTCTTTGAGGAGGTAACGAGTAGGTTAGACAAAGGAGAGCCAATGGATGTTATCTCCTTGGGCTTCCAGAAGGCCTTTGACAAGGTGCCGCACAGGATGCTGCTCAGTAAGATAAGAGCCCATGGTGTTAGAGGCAAGGTACTAGCATGGATAGAAGATTGGCTGTCTGGCAGGAGGCAGAGAGTGGGGATAAGGGGGTCCTTCTCAGGATGGCGGCCGGTGACTAGTGGAGTTCCGTAGGGGTCAGTGTTGGGACCACAACTTTTCACTTTATACGTTAATGATCTAGATGAAGGAACTGAGGGCATCCTGGCTAAGTTTGCAAATGATACAAAGATAGGTGGAGGGACAGGTAGTATTGAGGAGGCGGGGAGGCTGCAGAAGGATTTGGACAGGTTAGGAAATGGGCAAAGAAGTGGCAGATGGAATACAATGTGGGGAAGTGTGAGGTCATGCACTTTGGTAGGAAGAATAGAGGCATAGACTATTTTCTAAATGGGGAGAGAATTCAGAAATCTGGAGTGCAAAGGGACTTGGGAGTCCTAGTCCAGGATTCTCTTAAGGTTAACTTGCAGGTTGAGTCGGTAGTTAGGAAGGCAAATGCAATGTTGGCATTTATTTCGAGAGGACTAGAATATAAAAGCAGGGATATGCTGCTGAGGCTTTATAAGGCTCTGGTCAGACCACATTTAGAATATTGTGAGCAATTTTGGGCCCCATATCTCACGAATGATGTGCTGGCCCTGGAGAGGGTCCAGAGGAGGTTCACGAGAACGTTCCCAGGAATGAAAGGCTTAAAATATGAGGAACGTTTGAGGACTCTGGGTCTATACTCGATGGAGTTTAGAAGGATGAGGGGGGATCTGATTGAAACTTACAGAATACTGAAAGGCCTGGATAGAGTTGACGTGGGGAAGATGTTTCCATTATGAGGAGAGACTAGGACCTGAGGGCACAGCCTCAGAGTAAAGGGAAGACCTTTTAGAACAGAGATGAGGAGAAATCTCTTTAGCCAGAGAGTGGTCAATCTATGGAATTCGTTGCCACAGAAGGCTGTGGAGGCCAGGTCATTGAGTATATTTAAGATCGAGATAGATAGTTTCTTGATTGGTAAGGGGATCAAAGGTTACGGGGAGAAGGTGGGAGAATGGGGTTGAGAAACGTATTCTGATTGAATGGCGGAGCAGACTTGATAGGCCAAATGGCTTAATTTCTGCTCCTATGTCTTATGGTCTTATGGTCTAAAGGGTTGTGGATCTTTGGAATTCTCTCCCCCAGAGGATTGTGGATGCTCAAATGTTGAGTATGTTTAAGATTGAGATTGATAGATTTTTAAAATCCAATGGAATCAAGAGATATGCAATCAGGCAGGAGAGTGGGCTCTTTTTTTATTCATTTACGGGATATGGGCTTTGTTGGCAGCGCCAGAATTTATTGCCCATCCCTAGTTGCCCTTGAGAATGTGGCGGTGAGCTGCCTTCTTGAACCGTTGCAGTCCATGTGGTGTAGGTGCACCCACAGTGCTGTTAGGGAGAGAGTTCCAAGATTTTGACCCAGCGACAGTGAAGGAATGACGATGTATTTATTTCCAAGTCAGGAAGTTGAGTGACTTGGAGGGGAGCTTCCAGGTGGTTGTGTTCCCATCTATTTTCTGCCCTTGTCCTTCTAGATGGTAGTGGTCGTGGGTTTGGAAGGTGCTGTCGAAGGAGCCTTGGTGAATTCCTGCAGTGCATCTTGTGGATGATATACACTGCTGCTACTGTACATCAGTGGTGGAGGGAGTGAATGTTTATGGATGTGGTGCCAATCAAGCCGGCTGCTTTGTCCTGGAGGGTGTTGAGCTTCTTTAGTGCTGTTGGAGCTGCACTCATCCAGGCAAATGGGGAGTATTCCATCACACTCCTGGCTTGTGCCTTGAAGATGGTGGACCGCCTTTGGGGAGTCAGGAGGTGAATTACTCGTCGCAGGATTCCTAGCCCCTGATCCGCTCTTGTAGCCGCAGTATTAAATGGCTAGTCTAGTTCAATTTCTGGTGAATGGTAACCCCAGGATGTTAGTAACGGGGAATTCAGTGATGGTAATGCAAATGAACATCAAGCGCCAATGGTTAGATTCTCTCTTGTTGGAAATTGTCATTTACTGGCACTTGTGTGGCACGAATGTTACTTGCCACTTGTCAGTCCAAGCCTGAATATTGTCCAGGTCTTGCTGCAGTTGAACATGGACTGCTTCAGCATCTGAGGAGTCACCAATGGTGCTGAACATTGTGCAATTATCAATGAACATCCCCACTCCTGACCTTATGATGGAAGGAAGGTCATTGATGAAGCTGCTGAAAATGGTTGGGCTGAGAACATTACGCTGAGCATTCTTGCAGTGATGCCCTGGGTCTGAGATGACTGACCTCCAACAACCACAACCATCTCCCTTTTTGCTAGGTATGACTCCAACTAGTGGAGACTTTTCCCTCTGATTCCCATTGACTCCAGTTTTGCCAGGCTCCTTGATGCCGCACTCGCTCAAACGCTGCCTTGATGTCAAGGGCAGTCACTCTCGCCTTCTTTGGATGCCAGAGCAGGTTCAAAGTGATGTACTCCTCCTATTTCTTACATTCAAAGGAGGGCACTTTTGATAGTGCAGCACTCACTGAGAACTGCACTGGGCTGTGAGCTTAGATTTTGTGCTCAATTCTCTGGAGTGGGTCTTGTACTCAGAAGCATTAGCGCTGTCATCTGAATCACAGATGACACCTGACAGTCGGTGGAAAAAAAATATTTTCCATGAACCGGGAAAAGGAAGGAAGCGTAGCCATGCCTGAAACCTAAGGATAACATAAGAACAGTTAGTGAGGAAGGGTCTTGGCTGAGAAGAGAAGGAAGTAGAATCAGTACTGGTGGAGATAAGAAATTTCAACAGCCAGAAAGGTTGGACTAGTTTACAAGTCCCCAATAGCTGCTCTGATTAATAAAGTGTTAATAAAGAAATAAGAGGAACTTGTAATATGTCAATGGAATAATCACAGGGGACTTTAATCTTTATATGAATTGGAAAAACAATATTGGCAAACAAAGCTTGGGGGATGAGTTCATTAAGTGCATTTAAGACAATTTTCTAAAACAATACATCATGGAACCAAGCAGGGAAGAGGCTATTTTAGAACTTGTCTTGTGTAATTAGTAATCTCATAGTTAAGGATCCTCTGGGAAACCATGATCATAATACAAAATTTCACATTAAGTCAAAAGCTGGAGTATTAAACCAAATATAGCTGATTAAATAGGTATGAGGTGCATGTTCACTAAGCTAAATTGGAAATTAGATCAATAGGTATTATGGCAGATATGAAATGGCATACATTTAAAGAAATGCTTCATAATTCACAATGAATGACCAAGTATATGGGAAAAGAGATCCATTGGTAACTAACTAAAGAAGTTAAGGATAGTTTTAGATTAAAAGAAGAAGATAATAATATTGCCAAGAAGAGTGGTAAGTCTAAGAATTGGGATAGTTTTAGATACTTGCACAGAAAGACCATAAATTAATAAAGAGGGAGAAATTAAAGTGACAGTAAACTAGCAAAAAATATAAAAACAAATTGTAAGAACCACTACAAGTATGTGAAATGGAAGAGAGTAGTTCCTTAGAGGCCGAAACTGAAGAAATTATAATGGAGAGTAAGGAAATGGCAGAGACGTTAAACAAATATTTTGTGTACATCATCACAGTTAAAACACAAAACATACCAGAAATAATGGGAACCCCGGGCCTAATGAGATTAAGGGACTGAAAATAATTAAGAGTAAAGAAAAGGAACTGGAGATATTAATGGGACTGAAAGCTGACAAATTCCTTGGATCTGATGGCCTACACCCTAGGGTTCTGAATGAGGTGGCTCCAGAGATAGTGGATGCACTGGCCATCAAAGTTTTTCTAGATTCTTTACTGATCGCAGTGGATTGGAAGGTAGCAAATGTAACAATACTATTCACTAAAGGAGGGAGAGAGAAGGAACTTCAGGCGAGTTAACCAAACGTCAGTTGTCTGGAAAATACAGGAATTCATTATTAAGAAAGTGGTAACAGGGCACTTTGAAAATCATAATATGCATAGGCAGAGCCAACCTGGTTTTAAGAAAGAGGAATCACGTTTGAAGAATCTATTAGGTTTTTTTTGAGGATGTAACTAGCTGGTTAAATAAAGGGGAACCAGTGATGAGTCCATTTGGATTTTCAAAAGACATTTGATAAGGTGCCACACAAAAGTTTGTTGTACAAGATAAGGGCTAAAGGGGTTTTGGGTTAGCATTTGGCATGGATAGAAGATTGGTTAAATGACTTCAACGTGGGAGGCATGATTGGGAAATTTGCAGATGACGCTCATTGGCTGTTTAGTTGATAGTGAAGAGGATAGCTGTTGTCCAGAAAGATGGTTTGGTTGAATGGGTGGAAAAGTGGCAAATGGAATTCAATCCAGAAAAGTGTGAGATAATGCATTTGGGGAGGGCATACAAGGCAATGGAATACTCAACAAATGGGAGGAATTGAGAGGGGTTGAGGAAGTGAGAGACCTTGGAGTGCAGGTCCTTGAAGGTAGTAAAGAAAACGTATGGAGTGCTTTCCTTTACTGTACAAGGGATTGAATACAAAAAAGGGATGTAATGATGGAACTGTATTAGGCCGCAGCTGGAATTTTGTGTACAGTTCTGGTCACCACATTACAGAAAGTACATAATTGCTCTGGAGAGAGTGCAGAGGAAATTTACAAGAATGTTGCCAGGGCTGGAAAATTGCAGTTATGAGGAAGGATTGGATAGGCTAGAGTTGTTTTCCTTAGGACAGAAGAGACTGAGAGATGACCTAATTGAGGTGTACAAAATTATGAGGGGCCTAGATGGGGTAACCAGGAAAGACTTTTTTCCCCTAGCTGAGGAGTCAGTTACCAGGGAGCATAGATTTAAAGTGATTGGTAGAAGGATTAGAGGGAGACATGATGGAAAACTTTTTCACCCAGAGGGTGCTGGGCGTCTGGAATTCACTGCCTGAATTGGTGGCTGGGGCTGAAACACTCAACTCACTTAAAAGGTGCCTGGATCTGCATCTGAAGTACTATAACCTGCAAGCTACGGACCAGGCACTGGAAAGTGGGATTAAAAATAGTTTATTTTTTTCTACTAGAAACAGCTAGTTTCTTTTGTTCTCTTTTTTTGGTCGGAACTGGACATTTGGAATTTGTTTCACACTATGGAGTTAAAACTCTACAGCTTGTTAGTGACATCAGTGATTGGTTTCCCACTGGAGACCCAGTTTGATTGACAGCTGGGCATCCAATCGAGTGGAGAGCTGGCCCCTGTCTACAGCAGCCACAGGTAGGCCTGTACTGGGACCAGGTTACTGTCTGGGTCAGGGGGTGAGTGGGGTTTGGGTGGAGTGATTGGTAGATGTTAGTGGTCTGAGGGGTAAGGCGCAGGCCTTATGGTAGTGGGGAGGCTTCGAGGTTGAGGGAGGTTGGGCCTGGTTGAAGGGAGGAATCGGGACCTCCTGGGGTTGTGGGGAGGGTGGAGAAGTTGGAGGCCTTGATGGGGAAGGTGGGTGAGGGTGTTCCAGATCTTGGAGCTTTCTTAGGCTAGTACCTGGACCCACCAAGTGCTCATCTTGAGGAAGCTACTGAGTCCCCTGTGGCTTTAGAAAGTCGACAGGAAGCTGAAAAAGTCCGAAGGTGAATGTCAATGAGGCTATAGACCTCATTATCATACTCAAAGCTGCAAGCCATCTCATTGGGTTGGGTTGGCTTACCTGTCTACCTTCTGGCTTTTGTTAGAACTGGAGTTGGTCGGGCTGGAAGCAGGTTTCTGCCTGGAATCAGATTTTTTTGGCTTTAACCTCCCTGCCACCCAACATAAAACTGCCTCCTTTTCAATTAAAATTCTCCCCAGTGTGTCTGAAAATAGATTAAGTGAGTGGGTAAGAAGGTGGTATGTGGAGTATAATATGGAGAAATGTGAAATGATCTACTTTGGTAGAAAGAAAAGAAAAGCAGAATCATTTTTAAAAAGTGAGAGATCAGTAAATAGTGGTATTTGGAGGGATCTGGGCATCCTTGCATCTGCATCACAGAAAGTTGACTAAGCAAAAATTTGCCTTCATTGCAAGGGGATTGGAATACAAGAGTAAGGAAGCCTTGTTAAAAATTAACAGAGCTTTGTTGAGATCACACTTGTCGAGTACAGTTTTCATCTCCAAACCTAAGGAAAACGCACCTACTTTAGAGGGAATGCAATGTATGGATGAGAAGAAATTGTCACATAAGAGGTTGAGTAGAATGGGTCTATCCCTCCGGCGTTTTCTTCGACCATTGTTATGGACAGGGGAGAGATGTGGGATAATTTCCCCCTTTTCCCACCTCTTGCAAAACACCTCTCAACTGACCGCAACAAGATGTACCTCAGAGAAATGTTTTAACCCCTTGAATGCTTTTTAAGAAGACGCAAAAAATACTTTCTTGTAAGTTTAAATCAAAAATATATTGGACCTGAAACAAAAACAAAAAATGCTGGAAAAACTCAGCAGGTCTGACAGCATCTGTGGAGAGAAAAACAGAGTTAACGTTTCAAGTCCATATAACTCTTCTTCAGAGCTCTGAAGAAGAGTCATATGGACTCAAAACGTTAACTCTATCCTTCTCTCCTCAGATGCTGTCAGACCTGCTGAGTTTTTCCAACATTTTTTGTTTTTGCCTTTTAATATATTGGACCTGTATTGTCTGCAGCTTAGAAGAATAAGGGGTGATCTCATTGAAACATACAAGATTCTATCTTGCTCTACCTGCTCCACCCTTCTCTTCAACAGCATAAAATCCATCACTTCCTTTCTACCACCCTTCAGTTCTGAAGAAGAGTCATTCAGACTCAAAACATTAACTCTGTTTCTCTCTCCACAGATGCTGCCAGTCATGCTGAGTTTTTCCTGTTTTTATTCCTACTTTGTGTTGGTGGGTGCCCTCCTAGATACTGCTTCCAGCAGATGAGTAACATGTTACCAAAGCATTGATATTTAAATAGTATGGGCTTAATTCTGCAGCAGCAGGTGGTGGTTTTCCAACCCACCTCATGACTCACTGTCCCACATTTAAAATAGGGATCAATGATTCATTTCTTTTCGTATACCAAATATAATATAAGAGCTCAGATTTTGCAGAAGTGAGCCACTTTACCGCGTGCTTAGTTAGATTTGTTCCTGCACATTTAAGCTTTAATTTTTTTGGAGTACATGATGATAATGCTGCAGTGAGGGCAGAAGAGCTTCTGGGATATTGGTGAATAACACAAACAGTGTATTTCCTTAACCAATGCAATTAAAGGATGGATAAATAAACAGTGGAAAGGTGGAGAAATAGGCTGAGTTAGTGGAGGTGATGTCATAGTGGTATTATCACTGGACTAGTTTTCCAAATATCCAGGGGGCCTGGGTTCAAATCGTACCATGGCAGATGGTGCAATTTGAATTCAATAAAAATCTGACCACCACGAAACCATTAATGACTGTTGTAAAAACCAATCTGGATCACTAATGTCTTTCAGGAAAGGAAATCTTACCTGGTCTGGCCTACATGTGACTCCAGCAATGTAGTTGACTCTTGAATACCTTCTGAACAAGGGAAATTAGGGATGGGCAATAAATGTTGGCCTAGCCAGTAACGCCCACGTCCCATGAACAAATTTTTAAAAAGGTGCAGAAAGAGAAATAAAGCCAGGGGAAAAGAATATTCGATTAAGACCATAAGGAAAAATTAGAAAAGTTTTAAAATTAAAATCACCAATGATGATTTACTACCTGAGAGATTTAACACGACTGTGCAGCATCTTCATGAAAATCACAGGGAAACTAAGGTGCCATTTTCAAAAAGGTAACAGTGAAGTGGTGCAAATCATCCACCAGTTTGTGGCAATTTGGAATTCATGGGGTATCGTTTCCTTACCGCAAGTTGTTGGCTGACGTAGACATGAATAACGGTGTGCATCATTCAGATACCAGAATAATTTCAGCAAAATCTGGCCCAATATGTTCCATCCTTTATAACGTGAACACTTCTGACATGTATATTTTGCTGTCTAATTAAAAAAATACCCTTTGTAATGATAAATGAAGACGAGTCATACAGACTTGAAATGTTAACTCTGTTTTTCTCTCCACAGATGCTGCCAGACATGAGTTTGTCCAGCATTTTCTGTTTTGGTCCTTTGTAATGGTCTGTCGAACAAAGGGCAACACTGCAAAAGTGTTGCCTTCAGCATAGGGCCACGGATCAGTTTCCTTGACCTTTCGGAACAATAGTGCCTCAGAAGGCAACAATTGATGATAGTTTCATGGTGACCATTACTGAAACTAGCTTTACATTCCATATTTATTAATTGAATTTAAGTTCCACCAACTGCTGTGGTGGGAAGATTTGAACCCCTGTCCCCAGAGCATTAACCTAGGCCTCTGGATTACTGGTCCAATGACATTACAATTATGCCACTGTCTTCCCCCATATCCCTTCCAGGGATCTGCTGCTGATAGCTGTAAGATCTTGCTATCTGCAACCCACACCTTCTTCATCCAAGTCACCAAGTCTTATTTGTGAAAGCTTCCAACTATATTCACTTTGAAACAGATAAGACCAATCAAACTCAGAGCTTTACTCGGAAGATTTCCACATGCCTAGGTTGTAGACTGCACATGTGTGACATTCAAGCTGTCATCAGTTCAATCGGAAGAGCTTCCGCTCCCTTAATGTGCAGTTGGTACGTGACCACTGCAAGAACATCATGCAAGTCTGCACAAGGTAGGGAGCTGGGATGACTCTTTCATCTTTCGGCAGTCTCAAGTTCTTCAGATGTTTTCTCCAGCAGACCAGCTTCAACAGTTGGCTTTTGGGAGACAATATCTGGCTGATGTCCTGTCATGAAGCTATTAATGTATACAATATTATTGGAAAATATTTTTCTTTTAAAATCAAGGTTTAGTCTGTGGGTATGTCTTAATTGGATTAAAGCCAGCTAGTCTGGGTGCTTTGTGTACTAGTTTTGAGATGTAAGAGAGATAGAGTGCATTTGCATTTTTTGAGTAGAGCATTCAAGAAGGCGAGTGAGATCTGACACCCAGCTAGGAGAGACCAAGCAATATGTTTATATGAATAATAAAATTGGTACTATGAAAGGGGTTTTATTGTTAAAGAGGTGGAGTTCAAAGAGGCTGCTGATACAATGAGAATTTACATTCAATGAGCTGTGCTAGTATAACTTCAGCAGTTTTCATGTGTGCAGAGCAGAAACAATGTAAGATCAAAGTAGCTGTAAGCCTACTACCGTCTCCACAGGAGCCAAAATGAAAAGAACCTAATTTTGAATTTGTAAGGTGAAAATGCTTTGCCTGGTGTCTGGTTAAGTCTATGGGTTGCTGTTGCCTTAATGGAGATTAGTTTGGGAATTTGTTATAAGTTATAATAGTAATTTGTAGCCATGTGTATGTATTTAACTTGTGTAAATTAATAAAATGTTTCATTTAGTTTAATATAAAACCTCTCGAGAACTGGTGGTCTGATTCCTGAATTTAGAGTTGCATCTCAAACATACCACTTAAAATATAGGTTATGACACTTGTTTAAAGTTTTCCTCTGGGATTTTTAAATAACTCAGCTTTACCAAAACATGTCTCCAGTGAGAAACCCTACCACAGAGGCATAGGAGAGGTTAAACAAGAACCATGCCACCATCAGGGCCACCGTAGAGCAAACCATTAGCTTGCTGAAAATGAGGTTCTACTGACTTGACAGATCTGAAGGTGCCCTCCAATATGCCCCAGCTAAGGTTTCCAGGATTGTTACAGTCTGCTGTGCCCTTCACAACATGCCACTGTAGGGAGGACTGGAGCTGGTGCCATAAAAAGGCAGAGAGCATCTAATTGCTTTGTTGCACTCCCTCTATAGCATGTATATCCTACCTTATAGGTAAGGAGACCAAAGCTGTGCACAATACTCCAGGTGTGGTCTCAATAAGGCTCGAAAAGATTGCGCCAAAATTTCTTTATTCCTGTACTCAAATCCTCTTGCAATAAAGGCCAACACGAGGAGGTGGTGGCAGAGTGGTATTGTTGCTGGACTGGTATTGCACTAGGGACCCAAGTTTGAATCCCACCATGGCAGATGGTAAAATTTGAATTCAGTAAAAATCTGGAATTAAAAGTCTGATGGCGACCTTGGGAACCATTGCCGATTGTCATAAAAACCCATCTGGTTCGCTAATGTTCTTTAGGGAAGGAAATCTGCTGTCCTGACCTGGCCTGGCCTACATTTGACTCCAGGCCACACAACAATATGGTTGACTCATAAAATGCCCTCTGAACAAGGGAAATTAGGGATGGGAAATAAATGCTGGCCTAGTCAGCGAAGCCCACATCCCATGAATGAATAAAAAAAACATACTATTTGCCTTCCTAATGGCTTAATGTACCTGCATGTTACCTTTCAGTGTTCATAACTCGTGAACATGAACAAGGACACTGAGGTCCCTTTGGACATCAACACAATCTTATCATTTAGAAAATACTCTGCATTTCTGTTTTTCCTACCAAAGTGGATAACTTCTCATTTTTCCACATTATATTCCAAATGTTCGTACCCACTCACCTAGCTTGTCTAAATTCCTTTGGACCCACCTCACAACTCTCATTCCCACCTACTTTTGTGAACTGTTCTTTTTTTAAACTGATTGCTGAGGATGGATGGTGAACATTTGAGGAATGTGACTATGAGGAAAGGAGATGAGGGGACAATGAGGGTGAGTTTGACTTTGGCCTGTTGAGATAGCGAAGGAAGATGGAGAGAAGGGAATTTGTGTGACAGCAAGATGTGTTGGTCAGGGGAGTATTGTGAATGCTAGGGAGATGGGAGTGTGCCGGATTCCAGGGGAGAGTAACTGCTGCTGTTCACTGCCACTACATTACCCACAAGTAGCCTCTTACGCCTGTTTAAAGGCCTGGTATTTCCAGTCAGCTTCCAAGTACCTAGAGGCCTCAGGGAACAGTGTAGCTGCCTGGAGGCAGAACCTGGAGGCTTTGAGGCCCTCCCCGCTTGCCTGGCTTCCACTGCAGCTATATGCCATCCTCTGGAGGGGCTCCATTCCACAATAGTGGCTCAGCAATTGATTCTGTTTTTTATTTAATGCATTATAAAGTTAGCGAGGGAATACCTTAAAACTGCTTTGGCTGCTTATTGCCCCTCCAGCTTCAAGAGCCCCCACTGTCCTAAACTGGATGGTGAGTCCTTCCTTTAGCCACTAATTGGCCAGTTCGGGCAAAATCACAGCCAGGTGACTGTCCCTAGAGGCAAGCCTCTGACCTCCTTTAGACCTTGGCATTTGGATCCCCCAGCCTGGCAGAAACCTGACAGGGGGTAATTAAAATTACTTAAAGACTTACATGCTCCTATCCAGCTGCCTTCCCATTTCATTGAAACATTAATATGCTCTGTCAAACAGAACAAGACAACTTGTCGTTATAAGGACTCAATCTGCAGTTTTAGCTGGAGGCCTGCGCAGTGGAATAGTGACCACTTCCCCACCAGGCCTGCGAAGAGATGGATCATGGGGTGGAAGAGGCCCAGACAGTAAGCTTTTACATTTTATATTAGGCTTCCTTGTGGGCCAGCAGCAGCAGAAGTGCAGCAGGGGCTGTGGGAATGGTTGAGGGGGTGGCAGTTGGTGGGCAGCCTGGGATGACTAAACAATTAAACATTCTTAATCTTATTAAAGTCATTAAAGGTGGCAGTGTGTGTAAAGTCTTGAAAAAGAGAGAATCATTACTTTTGTTTCTAGAGGTAAAGAATCAGATAATGAGACTCTTCAACTCTCTTTACTACCTCCATTTAGCTCTGAAGAAGAGTCAGACGGACTTGAAACATTAATTCTGTCTCTCTCCCCACAGATGCTGCTAGACCTGCTGAGTTTTCCCAGCATTTTTGTTTTTATTTCAGTATCACTCTAAATGAGCAACTAACATATAATTGACAACCTGCCTCTCCCATGGGGGTTGCTTGCTCGCAACCTGATGCGCTCGACTGAAATGCAAAAGTCAGCGGGTTGCAGTCGGCTTCTTGACATGCTGTTTATTTCACCGGCTTTAATCTTTCACTGACAGCCAGATCCGTGTGCTCTTGTAGATAAAAATCCAGGCTCCAAAGTCAAATATTCTGAGGTAGCGGACGGGTGCTGGTTGATGAACGAGCCCTCCAATTCGATATCCCAATTTCCCAAAAGTAAAAAAAATGGAAACAATAGACCTGTTAAATGTCTGTTCGCAGATAGAAAGTAAGTTAATAAGGAACCTTTCTCAGGCATGCTAAAGATTAGTTACATTGTGGGAGTGGCTTTCATGCAGGAGCACGCAAGCATGCTGAAACAAAAACTCTTACTTTAGTATGTCTGATGCCATAGAACCTTTCACACTTTTGTTTTGTTCTCAGGTCTGCCTGACCTGGACATAGCAGTTACTTCCCAAATGATCTTTTACCATGAAGTTTGAGTGTGACTGCAGTGGATCCTACGCATCCCTCATTAGCACCTCAAACACATCGAAGCTGAATTCTGAAGAGTTTCCCAGCTTTAAACGGCAGCCAAGAAATATTTCCTCTGAGGTCTAGGTACAGCCCTGCAAAAGCTGCTGGCTGTCCACTTTTTCTGCAAGCAGCTAAACAGTTTGAGGCTTAACTCCTTGCACACGTTATCCATGTACAGGGAACTTAATTCGAACAGAGAAAAGTGTGTCGGTAAATCCATTTTGGCCAAAGCTGTTTGCGCTTCCTCTGCGTGCACATGTACCATGGGTATGTGCAGTTCCAATTTTCCTATGACTCAAAATCAAAGCTCACATGACAAGGAACAATCAGTTTATAATGATCACAAACAGCAAGAACAAAGATTTAGAATACTGTCTTCACGTGCAATTGGTGGCTAAATGATTACTGCCTTATCAGCCTATTCTCATTCATCAACAAAGTGTGGGGCACTGACGATACTACGAAGTGGCACTCACTGATGCTCAGTCTCCAGGACCACCTGACTTCAGAACTCATTACCAGTTTTGCTCCAAATGTGGGTATAGAGGTTAAATTCCAGAGATGAGCTGGGCGCCAAGGTAACATTGACCAAATGTGGCACCAAGGATTCTGAACCGATGACAATAAGGATTGGGGGAGAAACTCTCCAATGGCAGGAGTCATGTCCGGGTACATAGTCATTCTTTCTTTGCTACTGAGCTAAAAATTCTGGATTTCTCTACTTATCATTGTGGCCGCATCTTAACTAAGCTGCAGTGGCTCAAGCAGGTCCATCGCCAGATTATCGGGGAACCAAGGATAGGCACCAAGTTTGGGCCTTGCCAGCACCCCATATCACCAGAATGAATTTAAAAAAGACAGCCAAAACAGATAGAGAGAGAGAGAGAGAAGGTAGGGCAGTGGGATGGATTTTGGTTTGTTTTTGCAAGAGGAAGCACAGACACAATGCTCGCGCTATCCCCCCCAATATTGGGCCTTGGTCCCTATTTCTATCAGGTCAGGAAGTGGGGTCTGGAACCAAGTTTGGAAAGAGAGGCAACGATCATGGGGTAAATTAGCTACTGATCCTCCTGGCTCTACATTCAGGTCAATATTTTTTATCATACCATGTTGTTTGCAGCTTAATGGGCAGTCTGAGGTTGCATGCAGACCTGTTTTGCCCAAGTGCAGCTGCGCCAGCAGTGGGGGCTTTAAATAGTTCATAGGTCTCCTATTTGCAAGTGTAGCAAGTGACACACCATTGCTGGTAATGAGCATGCGCTTCCCGCTTGCAATAATGGAGGCTCTGGAATCCAGTTTGACACCTGAAAAAGTGGCTAAATGAACAAAATTCTCGACCAACACGTGCAGAAGTGAATATCTTGCTCTTTTAATTTCATCTTTCCCAATCTAGAACATTTTTTTAAGCATATGAGAAGTTAATTTGTTTTGTGTTGATGCTTATGTTGGATAACATTTGGCTCAATTTCTTGACTTGGTAATGAGAAAAGTTAAAAATATAGTGGCAAATCATTTCATTGGTACTAAGGCACAACATTTTATTACCATAATAATATAAAATAATACATACATTTCTGTTATAAATGAGATTTTGGTCCGTTACATTCAATAATTCCGTTAGACTGCAGCTTATTTATCTGCTCTTTAGTGAAACCATATTCAGTCAGCACAAGTTGTGTGTGCTCCCCTACTTCTGGGTCTCTTTCCAAGCTGATAATGGCTGGAGTCCGGGACAGGAGAGGAGCTGGCCTAGGACTGACTTGTCCGTCCACATCAGTAATAAAAGATCCTCGTTTTTGATTATGTGGATGACTGAAAGCTTCTTGGAAAGACAAAACAGGAGTCACACAAGCATCAGTTCCATCAAAGATCTTAGTCCACTGTTCTTGGCTCTTTGCAGCAAATGCTTCCGTAAAAATTCTTTTCAACTCTGGCCAGTCTGACTGGCTCATCTGAGGGGGGAGTTTGGTGGAATCCAAGCCGAGACCTACAAAGACACACAGAAAGCAGCAGTTAGTCACAGGATCAATTACACAAGGAGAAACCATCAAATCTAGATCAGAAAATAAAAATAATCCTAACTTTAATTCAGAATGAACTCACTTTGAAGGGTTCTTTTTTTTAAAAAGTGATAAATACCAGGGGAACTCTCTGCTCTAAGTAGGCACTTAGGGGCCTCTGTTAAATTTCAAAAATCTTGGCTGAAATGTGAATGCAGTACTGAGGGAATGCTGCAGCGTTGAGACTCCTTCAGTAGTACACTTGAGTGTCCGTCAAGATCATGTGCTCAAGTCCATAGTGAGGCTTAAATCCAGAACAATCTGACTCAGAGGCGAGAGTACTACCTAGTAAGCCAAGGTGAGAAGGGCGATCCTGGCTGGAAAGCCCAGTGCTTGTACTGTTCAGTTGTCCCTAAGCCTTGGCTCTATACTTGCAACTAAGACTGGTCAGATGGAATCTCAGAAATTACAGAAACGTGGGTGATCCAGATTTCTAGGATATTTCCAGATTTTTCAGCCAAACCAGGGGAAGAATTTCTACTTGCTCTGTACAAGGAAAATGACACCAAGGGGGTAACCCACAGAGACAGAAATCATAGGCTTCAGCAAAGGAGGCCATTCAGCTCGCTGAGCCCATGTTGGTTCTCTGCAAGAGCAATTTACCTAGTCCCACACCCTTTCACTGTAGCCATGCATTTTTTTCTCTCAAGGTTTATTTCTCTTTTGAAGGCCATGATTAAATCTCTCTCCACCACACTCTTGGGCAGTGCATTCCAGATCCGAATCATTCATGGTGTAAAAAACCTTTCCTCATATTGCCTTTGGTTCTTGCACCATTCACTTTAAATCTGGGACCTCTGGTTTTTGACCCCTCTGCCACTGGGAATGGTTTCTCTCTATCTATGCTATAGACCCCATATGATTTTGAGCATCTGTCTGAAATCTGCTCTCAACCTTTTCTTCCAAGGAGAACAACCCTAGATTTTCCAATCTATCCTCATAGCTGAAGTCCCTTATTCATGGAAGCATTCTGGTAAATCTTATCTGCACCCCCTCTATAGCCTTAATTTCCTTTCTAAAGTTTGCTGTCCAGAATTGGGGACACCATTTCAGGTGAGGCCGAACAAATGTTTTATTCAGGTGCCTTTTTGACATCTTTCTCAACCTGTCCTACCACCTTCAACAATTTGTGTACATATACCCCCCCGTCTCTCTGCTCCTACAGCCCGTTTAAAATTGTACCCTTTAGTTAACATTGCTTTTCCATGATTTTACAACAAAATGCATCCCTTCAAATTCCCCACGTTAAATTTCCTTGGCTCTTGAACACAAGAGCATGAGATAGGATCAGATGGCCCATCAGGCCTGCTCTACCATTCAATATGATCATGACTGATCTTAGAATCCAACTTCAATTTCCTGTCCCATATACCTCGATTTCCTCAGAGGCCAAAAATCCGTCCACTTAAACCTTAAATATACCCAACGATGGACCATCCACAACCCTTTACGATAGGGAACTCCAAAGATTCACAGCCTTTAAGTGAGAAATATTCTCCTCATCGCAGTCCTAAATGATCGTCCCCTTACCCTGAGACTGAGCCCCACGTTTTAGATTCCCCGACCAGCAGGAACAATGTCTCAGTGTCTACCCTGTCAAGCCCCTTCAGCATCTTGTAGGTTTCAATAAGATCTCTTCTCATTTTTCTAAACTTGAGAGAATAATGTCCCAATTTACTCAGCCTCACAGCACAATAACAGGAGAGAGAGCACATCCTGAACGGGGCACAGCCAGAGTGGGTATTTGGAATTTGGTGCAAAGCGGGAATTGAACTGGTACTTTCTCTTTAATTTTTGTAAATTCAGTAGTCTAGTTAAAAGGTTGGTAAGGTAGACTGTGTGACAGTTAACTGTCAATCACCTGAAGCCTGATTAGGGCCTGAATAGGTGTTAATTACTATTTGAAGCTTAACTAGGTGAGTCAACTCAGCTCTATTTAAGAAAGGGACTATCGAGAAGCACACTACAGTGTGCTTGCACACAAACAGGGGAGAGAGCTCATCCTGAGGGCTCTTTGCATTTTTTTCTTGCTATCCAACTTCTTAAATCTTCAGAGTGTGCTGCAGCAGGAGAGGCTACAAGGAAAAGGAATCACTGGTAAGTAGTGGATAAGGTGTTTACTTCTTTAATCGCTTATAGTTTAAGGTCTTTTTGTGGTTTACAGTTTGTATATTCTACAGTAACAAGGATCAGGAAAGAAGGGCCCTAGAGTAATTGACTTAAAAGGTTTAACTTAAAGGGATAAGTCATAGCAGGAGCGCTCAAAGCCGTGGTGTGCTCCATGTGGGAAGCTGGGGACATTTCCAGTGCCTGGGACCAGCACGTGTGAAGGAAGTGTGTCCAGCTGCAGCTCCAGGAAGCTCAGGTTTCAGAGCTGGAATGGTGGCTGGGACACTGTGGAGCATCCGCGAGTCTGAGAGCATCGTGGATAGCATGTTTAGAGAGGTGGTCACACCGCAGATGAAGGGACTTGAGGAAGGAAGGGAATGGGTGACCACCAGGCAATCCAAGAGAAACAGGCAGGTAGTTCAAAAGTCCCCTGGGGTCCTGCTCGCAAATCGGTATTCCATTTTGAAGGCTGATGAGGGCGCTGGTTCCTTCAGGGAGTGCGGACAGAGCCAAGCTTCTGGCACCACAAGCAGCCTGTCTGTACAGAAGGGAAGGAAGAGAGGAAGAGCAATAGTAATAGGGGATTCTATAGTCAGGGGAACAGATAGGCACTACTGTGGCTGTCAACATGACTCCAGGATGGTATGTTGCCTCACTGGTGCCAGGCTCCGGGATGTCACTGAACGGCTGCAGGGCATCCTGAAGGGGGAGGGTGATAAGGCAGAGGTCATGGTACATGTTGGTACCAATGACATAGGTAGAAAGAGGGATGAGGTCTTGCATCAAGAATTCAGGGAGTTAGGCAGTAGATTAAAAAGCAAGACCTCTTGGGTTGTAATCTCTGGATTACTCCCAGTGCCACATGCTAGTGAGCTCAGAAATAGGAGAATAGCGCAGATGAATACGTGGCTTAAGAGTTGGTGCAGGAGGGAGGGTTTTAGATTCCTGGATCACTGGGACCGTTTCTGGGGAAGGTGGGACCTGTACAAGCGGGACAGTCTACATCTGAACCAGAGCGGGACTAACATCCTTGCGGGCAGGTTTGCTAGTGCTGCTGGGAGGAGTTTAAACTAATTCGGCAGGGGGAGGGGACACAGAATGTTAGCAGAATAGGGACACATCAAAATACAGTAAAACAATCAAGTAAGAGGGAGTGCAGCTGCAATAAGCTTCAAGGGAGTAAGGCAAGGCTGAATGGCCTCTACTTTAATGCCAGGAGTATTACAGGTAAAACGGATGAGTTAAGAGTGAGGATTGACACGTGGAATTGTGATATAGTAGCCATCACTGAGACGTGGTTGAGGGAAGGGCAGGATTGGCAGCTCAACATTCCGGGATATAGAATCTTCAGGTGAGACAGGGGAGGGGGTAAAAGAGGAGGAGGCGTTGCATTGTTAGTTAAGGAGTCAGATACTGCAGTAAGGAGAGATGATATTTTGGAGGGGGCATCGAATGAAGCTTTGTGGGTAGAGCTTAGGAATAAAAAAGGGGCAACCACGTTATTAGGTGTTTATTATAGACCCCCAGATAGTGGGAAATTGGGGAGCAAATATGTGCACAATTTGTGGAGGTGTGTAAAAACAATAACAATAGGGTAATTATATTAGGTGATTTCAACTTTCCCAACATTAATTGGGATAGACATAGTGTTAAGGGCTTGGATGGAGTGGATTTATTGAAATGTGTACAGGAGAACTTCTTAGGTCAACAGGTAGAGGGTCCAACAAGGGACGGTGCAGTGCTGGACCTAATTCTGGGGGATGAAGTCGGACAGGTGGCTGAGGCGGTGGTGGGGGAGCATTTTAACGATAGTGACCACAACATGGTATAGTTTAAGTTTGTTATGGACAAAGAAATCGACAAGTTGCAAAAAAATGTTTTGGATTGGGGGAGAGTGGATTTTAGTAAAATAAGGCAGGATCTGGCCAAGGTAGATAGGGAACAGTTACTTGTGGGGAAATCTACAGAGGAACAGTGGGGGGTGTTCAAAAAGGAAATGGGGAGGGTACAGGCTCAACAAGTTCCCTCTAGAGATATTCAGGTTACGATGAGAAGGAAAAGAGAGGCTTTTAGCAGGTACAAGCAGGTACAAGGGAAGCAAATCAGCAGAGGCATTAGTGGAGTACAGAAAGTGCAGGGTGGAGCTTAAGAAAGCAATTAGGAGAGCAAAGAGGGGATATGAGAAAGCTCTGGCTGGTAAAAGTAGGGAAAATCCCAAGATATTCTCTAAGTATATCAATAGGAAGAGGATAACCAGGGAAAGAGGAGGGCCCATAAGGGACCAATGGGGCAATCTATGGGTGGAGCCAGAGGACATCGCTAGAGTGTTGAATGAGTACTTCACGTCCGCCTTCACCCAAGAGAATGAGGATGAAGGTATCGAACTCGGGGAGAGAGACTGTGAGGTTCTTAAGCAAATTGATATAGGGAGTGACAAGGTATTGGAGGTTTTGGCAGGCTTAAAAGTGGACAAATCTCCAGGTCAGGATGATTTGTGTCCCACACTGCTGAGGGAGGCAGGGGAGATGTTCGCAGGGGCTCTGACCCAAATTTTATTCCTCTCTGGCCACGGGGAAGGTGCCAGAGGACTGGAGAACAGCTAATGTGGTTCTGTTATTTAAGAAGGGTTGTAGAGATAAGCCAGGGAACTACAGGCCAGTGAGTGTCACATCAGTGGTAGGGAAACTATTGGAGAAAGTTCTGAGGAAGAGTATCTATCTCCACTTGGAGAGGCAAGATTTGATCAGGGATAGTCAGTATGGCTTTGTCAGAGGGAGGTCATGCCTAACAAATTTGACTGAATTTTTTGAGGAGGTGACCAGATGTGTAGATGAGGATAGTGCAGTTGATGTAGTTTATATGGATTTCAGCAAAGCCTTTGACAAGGTCCCACATGGGAGACTTATAAAGAAGGCAAATGCACATGGGATACAGGGTAATTTGATAAGGTGGATTCAAAATTGGCTTAGTTGTAGCAGACAGAGAGTGAGGACAGAAGGATGCTTTAGTGACTGGAAGCCAGTGTCCAGTGACGTACCACAGGGATCTGTGCTTGGTCCCCTATTATTTGTCATTTATATAAATGACATAGATGACTATGTGGGGGGTAGGATTAGTAAGTTTGCGGATGACACAAAGATTGGCTGAGTGGTTAACAGTGAGGTTGAGTGTCTTGGGCTACAGGAAGATATAGACGGGATGGTCAAATGGGCAGATAAGTGGTAGATGGAATTTAACCCTGAAAAGGGTGAGGTGATTAATTAAATAAATATTTTTTCAGAAATATCAAAACAAATTCCCAAACTAATCTTCAAAATCATTAATATAGATTGTAAATAGCTGAGGCCCAACACATATCTTTACGGTACTCTACTAGTCACAGGATGCCAACTTGAAAATGCCCCATTTAGGGCTACTCTTTGCTTCCTTTCCGTTAACCTGTCCTATATCCATACTAATATATTACCCCCAAATACATAGTTTATATATCAAAAAATGTTGAGGTCCCAGCACTGAACCTTGGGGAACACCACTGTCTGCCATACTCTAGTTTGAACAATAACCATTTACCATGACTCGCTGTTTTCTGTCTTTACGCCAATTTCTTTCCAAACTCTTCCTTAGTAAACATTGATGCAAAGTACTGTCATCCCATCTAGTCTTGCCCTTTGTCAATAAGCACATATCACCCTCTAAGACCTGAATATTGCCACTCTATAGTTCTTGCACATCTGTGATTTCCTTCCCTGCAGATTTTCTCCTCTGTCACTCACACTATTTGAAGGCCTATAGAATACCCCCAGTACCATGATCATATCCTTAGTCCTTTTCAATTCTAACCAAATGAATTTGTTTTTTGCCCCTTCAAAGACATCCTCTCTATCCAAAACTACAATGTCTTGGCTAATCAGTACTACTATTCCACCTCCCTTTTTCCTTCCCTATCTTTTCTGAACACTTTGTATCCTTGAGTTTTAAGTGTCCAGTCCTCAGCATTTTCAAGCCACATTTCCGTTATTGCCACTACATCATATTCCCACACAGTGCTTTGTGCTTATAGTTCACCAACCTTATTCAACACACAGTGCATTTACATACGTTCATTGTAAACTTGTTCTTGTATTCCTCGTAGGCCTTCTTAGTCTGCTCCTATTATGGTATTATTTCCTTCTCTAGTACTATCCAAAACTTTTACTCCTTTGTGGACTTTATTTCTGTTTTTCACTTCTACATGCTGGTACCCATCTCCCTTGCCAATTTAATTTATACCCTCCCCAGCCACACAAGTAAACCTTGTCACAAGCACATTGGGTTGCACCTCAACAGGACTGAGACCAATGCCCCAAGAATCTGAAGCCCTCCTTCCTGCACCATACCTTAAGCCATGCACTGATCCTCCCTTTTTCTTAATTCTTTCACGGGCAGTGAGCGTCTCTGGCAAGGTCAGCATTTGTTGCTCAACCTAACTGCCATGGAGAAGGTGGTGGTGAGCTGCTGTCTTGAACCGCAGTCCATCTGGTGTAGGTTTCTACTCTCACTAGCACGTGGCACTGGGAATAATCCAGAGGGACCTTCGAGGTCCTACATTTTGACTTCCTTCCTAGCACCTGAGGATCTGACCATAGCACCTCAATACCTGCTTTCTCTTTGTTGCTGGTACTGATGCATACCTCAACTTTTCGCTCACTCCCTTCCATCTGCAGAACATTCTGCACCCTCTCTGTAATAGAACGACAAGGGCTGCAGATAGTTGGGAACACCACCACCTGGAAGTTCCCCTCCAAGTCACTCACCATCCTGACTTAGAAATGTATCGCCATTCCTTCATTGTCACTGGGTCAACTAGAACTCACTTCCTAACAGCACTGTAGATGTACCTACACCACATGGACTGCAGCGGTTCAAGAAGGCAGCTCACCACCAGCTTCTGAAGGGCAACTAGGAATGGGCAATAAATGCTGGCCCAGCCAGTGAATCCCACATCCGATGAATGAATAAAAAAAATGTACATCCTTCACCCAGGCAACACACAAAGCGGGACTCAAGATTACAATTACAGAAAACTTCTCTGCCCTCCAACTATGGAATCTCCTAGAACAACTGCATTTCTACTCTTTGCTGTTCTCCCTGTGCAGCCCCTTGCCCATTGTTGCCTTAGTCGGGCTTTTTTAAATTCAGGGGGTTTGGGCTTCACTGGCTGAGCCAGCATTTATTGTCCATCCCTAGTTGCTCTTGAGAAGGTGGTGGTGAGCTGCCTTCTTAAACCGCTGCAGTCCATGTGGTGTAGGTACACCCACAGTACTGTTAGGGAGTGCGAGAGCGACCCAGGATTTTGACTCAGTGACAGTGAAGGAACGGCAATGTATTTCCAAGTCAGGATGGTGCGTGACTTGGAGGGGAATTCCCAGGTGGTGGCATTCCCATCTATCTGCCGCCCTTGTCCTTCTAGATGGTAGTGGTTGTGGGTTTGGAAGGTGCTGTCTAAGGAGCTTTGGTGAATTCCTGCAGTGCATCTTGTAGATGGTACACACTGCTGTTACTGTGCGTCAGTGGTGGAGGGAGTGAATGTTTGTGGATATGGTGCCAATCAAGTGGGCTTCTCTGTCCTGGACGGTGTCAAGCTTCTTGAGTGTTGTGGGAGCTGCACTCATCCAGGCAAGTGGGGACTATTCCATCACACTCCTGACTTGTGCCTTGTAGATGGTGGACAGGCTTTGGGGAGTCAGGGAGTGAGTTACTCATCACAGGATTCCTAGCCTCTGATCTGCTCTTGTAGCCACAGTATTTATATGGCTATTCCAGTTCAGTTTCTGGTCAATGGTAACCCCCAGAATGTTGATAGTGGGGGATTCAGAGATGATATTGCCATTGATGCTAATAACATCAAGGGGCAATGGTTAGGCGCTCTCTTGTTGGAGATGGTTATTGTCTGGCGCGAATGTTATTTGCCACTTCTCAGCCCAAGCCTGGATATTGTCCAGGTCTTGCTGCATTTGGACATGGACTGCTTCAGTATCTGAGGAGTTTCAAATGGTGCTGAACATTGTGCAATCATCAGTGAACATCCCAACTTCTGAACTTATGGAAGGAAGGTCATCGATGAAGCAGTGGAAGATGGTTGGGCTGAGCACATTACTCCTGAGGAACTCCTGCAGTGATGTCCTGGAGCTGAGATGACTGACCTCCAACAACCACAGTCATCTTCCTTTGTGCTTGGTATGACTCCAACCAGTGAAGAGGTTTTCCCCTGATTCCCATTGCTTCCAGTTTTGCTAGGGCTCCTTGATGCCACACTCAGTCAAATGTGGCCTTGATGTCAAGGGCAGTCACACTCACCTCACCTCATGAGTTCAGCTCTTTTGTCAATGTTTGAACCAAAGCTGTAATAAGGTCAGGAGCTGAGTGGCCCTGGCAGAACCCAAACTGGGCGTCAGTGAGCATGTTATTGCTAAGCAAGTGCCACTTGATAGCACTGTTGATGACCTCTTCCATTACTTTACTGATGATTGAGAGTAGACTGATGGGGCGGTAATTGGCTGGTTTGGATTTGTCCTGCTTTTTGTGTACAGGACTTACCCAGGTAATTTCCCACATAGCTGGGTAGGTGCCAGTGTTGTAGCTGTACTGCAACAGCTTGGTTAGGGGTGCACTCCTTCAAGATGCCATCATTCCCAGCAGTCTCCAATACTGTTCTAGTTTGTGAGAGGCACACACTCCAAGGAATTCTGCACTTCTCGCCTCTTCCTACTCTTCCAGATAGCCACCCGTATATTATCCTGAACCCCCATTGCCTGTGGAGTGTCCAACTCCTGGAACGTATGCTCTAGGAAACTCTAATGGTCCGCAGTGATTCCAGCTGCCCCTCAAGCTCAGAAATCCTGAGCTCCAGCTTCCAGAACCGTGGGAGTGCCTTCGGCACATTGGCTGCAGGCATTTCAAGAAGGCTGTTCACTACTACCTTCTCAAGCATAATTACGGATAGGCAATAAATGCTGGCCTTGCCAGCAATGCTCACATCCCATGAATGAATTAGAAAAACATCTCTTGTAGTCTTGCACTGTTTTGGCCTCACACTGGCGTTACTATAACTAATCTCCCAACATGGGTCATGACAAATTCGAACCTGGAATTACTGTTTAACAATGGAAGGATGAACTGTCAGTTAACACAGCTAAGTATTGTGATCTCAGATAAAAACTGAAAGTGCTGGAAAAGCTCAACAGGTCTGGCAACAGTTGTGGAGAAAGAAAAACAGAGTTAACATTTCAAGTCCAATAAGACTTCTTCAGAACTCAGTAGTGACCTTTCCTGCTAAAGAACTCAGACACATTCCATTTCTGGTAAATACGCAGGACTGTTTGAGAATAAGGTCAGTTATCCAACAACTGGAGTCAGCTGCAAGATCATGTGGTTATCTGCTGAGATGGTATTCAGACAAACATATTACCGCAGGGAAAAATTTATCAAAATTACAACAATACTAACTGCATTGTTAATGATAACTGTTTCTTCCAAATTAATGCAAACCAGTATGGTAAGCTCCCACAGTAAATAGCAGAATTCTGAAATAGCAAATGGTTTGATAAAATCTACAACTCTTGATCTTTCAGTCAAAGTATGTGAGTGGTATGAACCAATGGTTAAATCTGCTGCCTCATAAAATTAAAGAAATTTTCAATACAGGAGGTAGCAATATGAGCCATCACGTCTGTGCTGGCTGTCCATCATTATCAAATTTTCCAACTCCTGGTCCGTAGCTTTTGGTTATGGCACTTATCCCACCATGACAGCTGTGGAATTTAAATTCAATTAATAAATCTGGAATAAAAAGCTAATCTCAGCAATGGTGATGATGAAACTATCATTGATTATTTTAAAACCCATCTGGTTCACTAATGTCCTTTTAGGGAAGGAAATCTGCCGCCCTTACCTGGTCTGGCCTACATGTGATTCCAGACCCAGAGCAGTGTGGTTGACTATTAACTGCCCTCTGAAATAGCCTAGCAAGCTACTCAGTTCAAGGGCAATTAAGGATAGGCAACAAACTCTGGCCTTGCCAGCGGTGCGCACATGCCATGAGAGAGAGAAAAAAAATGCCTCGGTCAATATAGGAAAGTGTCCCGTATGTCTTTCTGACCACCTATCTACTTGTCCTGCCAACTTCAGAGATCTGTAGACATACACTTCAAGATCTCTCTGTTCCTCTACACTTCTCAGAATCTTACCATTTATTGTGTATTCCTTGCTTCTTGATTGTCCTCCCCAAGTGCATTACCTCACACTGCTCCAGATTGAATTCCATTTGCCACTTCTCTGACTAGTCCATTGACATTCTCCTGCTGTCTACAGCTTTCCTGGTTACAAAAAATGGCAGTGTGGTAGATTGTATCATCTGCAAACTTCTTAATCATGCCCCCCAATGTTGCTCTAAATCAAGATATATACTACCAAGAGGAAGGGAGCCAGAACTGAACCCTGCGGAACCTCACTGGAAATAGCCTTCCAGTCACAAAAATACACTGACCATAATCTTTTGCTTCCTGTCTGAGTCAATATTGGATCCCACTTTCCAATTTCCCTTTTAAATTTCTGGCTGGTCTGTCATGTGGGACCTTGCAAAAGTGTTTTGGATTGCTATGTGGCCATGCACCCATGTAGTTTAAAGGGAGCAGTGGTGGCAGGAGCTTTATACAATATTAAAGGATATTTCCATAACTGTACAACTTTTCTCAGATGTGGATTTGTTAACTATGTCTTCTGACTAAATTTTCCATAAATATTACCAGGGCAATAATATCAGCGATATATTAACAACCATATTTTGTTCTCTCCTAACAATGCTTCAAGTTGGTTTTACGACTGTTGAAAGGGAAGGCCTTGCACTTACTCAATCATATTAGTAGCATGTTATGTCAGGAAAGTTTAAAATGGCAAAAACTTTTGGGGTTTAAAATACCTTGTTTGTTCAATTCAATTTATTCTGAAGTCATTATTCACAAAGGGACCTGAAGCTTAGCTCCATGAAACTTCATATCCCAAAATAATTTCTACACTCATGTTCCTACAATTCCCTTTTGATCTCATGTCTAAATAAAGTAACTTCAGGACACCTTTACACCTTCCATTGCCATAGCATAAGGATTAAATAAGCTTTTCCATCCTCTATGTAAAACATGAAATTAATTGAGATAACATTTCTAAAATGAATTATAATGGCTTTACTGTTTCCATGAAGAGTAATTTAGGCTTCAATTGTGGATCAATTGCATCACATGCAGTAAAATGACAAAACTCTCTTTGGGCCTTATACTCATTTTTCAAAGCTGCAAAATTCTATTTGTCAAAAGGTATTACAATACACACCTTCACCAAAAAGCCATCATCAAGCACAGGGCAGGTAAACTGTTTGAAGCATATTTTTTTACTATGATTGGCAAGCAGAAAGCAGGCCTCTGGCAAACATTAATACTCATTCCACTCAAATGATAGCTGCTCCCTAAGATGGCTTGTACAGCACTTACAAGGCAGCTGACAAGAATAATCCTCACATTAAAATTACATTTCCTGAACTCTTTTGTCACCTCATAATTCACACAACTCCAAAAGGAGCAGGAAATTTGATTGTAAGGTGCAGTAACTTTCATGTATTGATGCGGCTTGAACCAACACAACTGAGAAGTAAGGGAGTGGGAATAACAGAGAGGGAACAAGAGACTGAGAACTGATGGGTTGGAAAAAGAAAGCCAGGAAGTTGTGCAGAAGTTTAGAACTTTGTGTGCAATGAGAGCTTCTGTAGAATCTGATGCTTTTTGACTATAGATCTCCCACTTTGCTCTTCTGTTATTTAAAGGGTTTATGGCTAGAAGTTGGGAGAGTGGTGAAGATTGGGGATTGACTTGGAAATAGGCCGTCTTATAGGTGAGTATATGCAGTGCTATTTATTAGAATGCAAAGGACAAACCCCTTCTTTGAGGAGGTAACGAGCAGGTTAGACAAAGGAGAGCCAATGGATGTTATCTACTTGGACTTCCAGAAGGCCTTTGACAAGGTGCCGCACAGGAGGCTGCTCAGTAAGATAAGAGCCCATGATGTTAGAGGCAAGGTACTAGCATGGATAGAAGATTGGCTGTCTGGCAGGTGGCAAAGAGTGGGGATAAGGAGGTCCTTCTCAGGATGGCGGCAGGTGACTAGTGGAGTTCCGCAAGGGTCAGTGTTGGGACCACAACTTTTCACTTTATACATTAATGATCTAGATGAAGGAACTGAGGGCATTCTGGCTAAGTTGGCAGATGATAGAAAGATAGGTGGAGGGACAGGTAGCATTGAGGAGGCGGGGAGGCTGCAGAAGGATTTGAACAGGTTAGGAGAATGGGCAAAGAAGTGGCAGATGGAATACAACGTGGGGAAGTGTGAGGTCATGCACTTTGATAGGAAGAATAGAGGCATAGACTATTTTCTAAATGGGGAGAGAATTCAGAAATCTGGAGTGCAAAGGGACTTGGGAGTCCTAGTCCAGGATTCTCTTAAGGTTAACTTGCAGGTTGAGTCGGTAGTTAGGAAGGCAAATGTAATGTTGGCATTCATTTCGAGAGGACTAGAATATAAAAGCAGGAATGTGCTGCTGAGGCTTTATAAGGCTCTGGTCAGACCACATTTAGAATATTGTGAGCAATTTTGGGCCCCGTATCTCAGGAAGGATGTGCTGGCCCTGGAGAGGGTCCAGAGGAGGTTCATGAGAATGATCCCAGGACTGAAAGGCTTAACATATGAGGAATGTTTGAGGACTCTGGGTCTATACTCGATGGAGTTTAGAAGGATATGGGGGATCCGATTGAAACTTACAGAATACTGAAAGGCCTGGATAGAGTGGACATGGTGAAGATGTTTCCATTAGTAGGAGAGACCAGGACCTGAGGGCACAGAGATTTTAGAACAGAGATGAGGAGAAACTTCTTCAGCCAGAGAGTGGTGAATTTATGGAATTCTTTGCCACAGAATGCGGTGAAGGCCAGGTCATTGAGTGTATTTAAGACTGAGATAGATAGGTTCTTGATTGGTAAGGGGATCAAAGGTTACGGGGAGAAGGCGAGAGAATGGGGTTGAGAAACTTATCAGCCATGATTGAATGGCGGAGCAGACTCGATGGGCCGAATGGCCCAATTTCTGCTCCTATGTCTTATTGTTTTTAATAAATCAACAAGACTGCAATCAGGCTTTGGTTCAGTTTCGAATGACCAAACTTGGATGGGCCCACATTTGTTCTCATCCAAGAATAAATATCTTTCATAGTTATTTCAGGCCCTCTTTTATTGTTGACATGAAGAAATGGATGAATTAGTAAATTACATAATATGGGCTAGAATCTTCGTGTCAGCGTGCGGGACCCGCTCACGAACACGTAAAATAATGCTTGGTAACGTGGGGCATGCGTTAGTTTGGTACCCCATTCACCACCTGAAACATTCACTACCTGCAACACCAAAACACAGTGGCAGCCATGTATCATTACAAGATGTAGCAACTCACCAAGACTTCTTTGACAGCATCTTCCAAACCCACAACTGCTACCACATAGAAGGACAAGGACAGTAGGTGCACGAAAACATCATCACCTGTAAGTTCTTCTCCAAGTCACTCATCATCCTGAATTGGAACAATACAACTACTTCTTCTATGTTGCTGCGTCAAAATGCTGGAACTCATTCCTTAACAGCACTGTGGGTGTACTGTGGGAGGGAAAGGGGGAAGCGTAGTGGTATTGTCACCAGGCTAGTAATCCAGACACCCAGGCTAATGCTTTGGGGATCGGGCTTCAAATCCCGCCCCGGCAGATGGTGAAATTTGAACTCAATAAAAATCTGGAATTAAAAGTCTGATGATAACCATGAAACGACTGATGTATATTGAACCCAACTAATGTCCTTCAGGGAAGGAAATCTGCCGTCCCTACCTGGTCTGTCCTACATGTGAATCCAGACCGACAGCAATGTGGTTGACTCTTAAATGCCATCCAACAAGGGAAGGACAATAAATGCTGGCCTAGCCAGCAATGTCCACATCCCAGGGAACAAATAAAAAAAAATGTACTGTAGCGGTTCTAAGTAATGTCTCACCAACAGCTTCTCAAGGGCAATTAGCGATGGGCAATAAATTCTGTCTTTGCTAGTAACACCTACATCCCAAAAACAAACTTTAAAAAAGGCAAAGCATTCTGCTGTAACACCCATATTAACCACTTCAACATTCCTGTCAGCTTACGCCCCAGTGATAACTAAAAGCATGCCACATAAATGTTTTGCTGCATACATACTATGAAGAACAAGTATAGGAAGTTGATTTATTCAATGCATATGAACAACTTGATATTTTCCATACTGAACATTTAATATTTTAAATGAATATAATTAAGAACAGACTGATGATTAGTTCCTATGAATAATCATCAAAGCTATTTATGAAACATTAATATATTAATATTGCAATGCTTTTTTTTGCTTGCTGCCATCAAATATGTTAAAGTACTCTCAAATTACACAACTAATTGCACTTGTGCGATTTTTTTGTAAATCACAAGTTCCTAAATTACATGCTTATTAACATGTTAACTGAAACAGTTGAAACCATTGAATTATGATAACATAATTCAGATTAAGTGTCTGAAATACTGAACTCTGCCATTTGAAAATTACCAGATTTGTTGCGGTCTCCAAATCTTCATTACAAAAGAACTTATTAGTTAATGTGAAAAATTGAGAACATTGTCATTGTTGTTAACGTCTCCTTCATTTGAGTCACAAATCTTTTGACCTTTTAGTAAGCGACTAGGGAGATCTACAATTACCATAGCAATTTTCCAATAGTACCAGCATGAAGTACTCCCAAGTTATATATGGTGGCGGTGCCAAGATATGGTCCAATGAACAAATAAGGTCTGTAAGTTCCCTCAGTCCAGCCCACATGTGCAGATGTCCTCCTGTGCATGCTGAATGGTTCAAATCCCAGAGTGTTTAGGATTAAAAAAAAGTGCTTCCTGACATCATTTAGACCAATGATGGAACAGCAATTTTACTTCAATCAAGGTACAGCTTTCAAGCTTGGGAAGTTTAAAAAAGCTCAAAGTATTTCCACCTTGAGAGCTTTGGGGCACATCTGGAAGGACAACCGGGAAAAGATAGTGATGGGTAAGGCGCTGCTGTACAAGGCGAAGCTAATTGAACCAGGAAAAGAAAAAATGTTTGTAGATAGAGTTCTTCTGGGGTAGAACGAGGGACAGAAAAAGAGAATTTAGAATCTTACTACATAACTCACAGAATCACAGTGCAGAAGAGGCCTTTCGGCCCATCAAGTCTGCACTGACATGTGAGAAACACCTGACCTACCTACCTAATCCCATTTACCAGCTCTTGGCCCATAGCCTTGAATGTTATGATGTGCCAAGTGCTCGTCCAAGTACTTTTTAAAGGATGTGAGGCAACCCGTCTCCACCACCCTCCCAGGCAGCGCATTCAAGACCGTCACCACCCTCTGGGTAAAAAAGTTTTTCCTCACATCCCCCTTAAATCTCCTGCCCCTCACCTTGAACTTATGTCCCCTCGTGACTGACCCTTCAACTAAGGGGAACAGCTGCTCCCTATCTACCCTGTTCATGCCCCTCAATCTTGTACACCTCGATCAGGTCGCCCCTCAGTCTTCTCTACTCCAACAAAAACAACCCAAGTCTATCCAACCTCTCTTCATAACTTAAATATTTCACCCCAGGCAACTAAGCCTCAATTTTTTTTTTTGCATATGAAGGGTTGGATTTTTAGCACCAGGGCATGACTGTCTAGTGTGGGTAGGTTTTGTATTTAACACTTGAATTTTTACAACAAAGACTTGTATTTATAATAGCATCTCAAAGTGTCTCAAGACGCATCACAAAAAAACATAATGGACTGAATTTGCTGCATCGGGCATGTGCCCGATGTGCTCCAACATGAAATAGCGCGTGATGATGTCAGGCGAGCATCCCAACGTTGTCTTGCACTCATGCAATATTTCGGTCAGTGGGCACACACAAGAGTCAGCAGCTTGCCCGCCGACAATTAAGAGGCCTACTAAGGCCATGAAAGTATCAATTAACAGGAATTTTTTGCTGCCCGTCCAACCTTACAGTTGGCAGGCAGGTGAATCGGCCAGGCGACCTTTGCATTTTTCAGGAAACCTCATCCAAGGGCGGGATGAGGTTTCCGTAATTAAATTTTAAAAATCTATGCACAGAATTTTTATAATGTCCATGCACAGGTGACTCATTCTGATGAGTGGACATTTTTTCCAGATTTTAAATTCTCTTTATTGATTTTAAATTTGTCATCTCCTGAGGTAGCTTTCTGCCTTTAGGGAGCTTTCCTTCCACGTTCCCCTGGGACCACACTGACTTCGGCGTTGCCCTCTTCCTGCCCCCACCCCAGCAGCTTTGAGCCTTTCAGTGCGCCTTTCACGCTAGCTGGCCGTTAATTGGCCAGCCAATGTGAAATCGCAGTCGGGAGCTGATCGCGGTAGGTGGTCCGTTCCCCGGCCCGCCGATCTAAAAATTCTGTCCAATGAAACAAAAATTGACACTGAGCCAAAGAAGGAAAAATAGGAGTCTTGGTCAATGAGATAAATTTTAAGGAGGGTCTTAAAAGGTGGAAGGAGAGGTGAAAATGTTTAAGTAAGGAAATCCAGAGCAAAGAGCCCAGATGGCTAATGGCACGATTGTGGGATATGGGTAAGTGACAGAAATGCAGAGTTCTCGGGAGGGGCTGTAGTATTGAGGGGGGTAACAGAAATACGGAGGTGTAATGCATGAAAAAATTTAAGCATTTAAAAAGTTTAAATTGGGAGGCATTAGCAGATCAATGTAGTCCTATAGGAGCACAGGGGAGATAGATCAGTGAGACGTGGTGTGGGATAGGATTCAGATAGCAGGATGAGTCGCAATTTATGGATGGTGACAAATGGGAGGTAGGCCAGAAGAATATTAGTCTTGGTTTGTTAAAAGGATGAGGGTTTAGGCAACAGATGGGTGACCTTACAGTGATAGAAGTAACAATCTTTGCGATGGAAAGGATATAGAATCAAACAGAATACCACTACATTAAAAACAGTCAGATGACCAGAAACTGTGGCCAAAAGGGAGACTGAATCAGAGGCAAGAGTATGGGGTTTGCAATGAAGGCCAAAAACAATGGGTTCAGTTTTCCCAATGTTTAACTGAAGAAATTGTTCCCGATTCAGGACCAGGCCTTGGACAAGCAGACTAACAGAAAAGGTGGAAAGATTGAGAGAGGTTGTGGAAAGGAAAGACTAGGTATTGTCAGTGCACACATGGAACATAATGCTGTATGTTTGGGAGATGTAGCTGAGGGTAAGCATATAGATGTAGAAGAGAAATCGCCCAGGTACAGATCGTTATGGGACTCCACACAGGTAATAAAGGGTAGGAAGAGAACCCATTTCTGCAGCTATTCTGGTTATGCTTAGATGGATACACATCACTTAGTTGCACAACAAAGGAAAAGACATTGGAGGAAGATGACACTATTGGTTATGTCATAGAATGCAGGATGATGGTCATAGTCAAAGAGAATGTCATTTATGAGCACTATGAGTAGGACCATTTTGCAGAAGCAAAAATCTAATTGGAGAGATCCAACCATAATGTTACTGGAAAAAAGGGCACAGATTTGAGAAGAAACAACACTTTCAAAGTTTTTGGAGGTCGGAGGTGCAGCCAATTTGCATACAGCAAGCTTTCACAAAGAACAATGTGATTAATATTGCATCCAAAACATGGCCCCTCTGACAGCACAGCACTCCTTAAGTACTGCACTGGAGTATCAGCCTAAATTTTTGAGCTCGTGTCTCAAGTGGGACTTGAACCCACAAGATTCTGACTCAGAGGTGAGAGTCCTAATCAAAGGCTGTGCCAGTTGGATCTTCTCCAAAGGATTGGGCATACTTGCTGTATTGCATTACAAGTCACAGATTAAGCTCCCATGATTTGAACTGAACAATACAACTTAACCCCAATATCTGATAAGCACATTCTACCAAGGGAATTTCAAGATTTCCACTTCTCACACCAGCCATTCAAGTAGCTTGTGAATGAAATTGTCAATTTAGTGCTGACAGCTGAATTTTTGCTATGGACCCAAGCCTGTAAGAAACTGTTCTAATCATTTGGACCTTTATAACCGATATAGATAGAGGAGACTTTAATTGCATCAGTGTCAGAAGGTCTTGAATCTAGATGTAGTGGCAGCTGACAGTGAATTGACACACTAATTTCCTTTGAAGCATCATTGTTTCTAAGTGCACAAGACAAATTCAACTTGAAAAACAGCTCAATCCCTTACGTATATAAATTACAGATTTTGTTGATGTTCTGCGAAGAGGTATCCAGCATAAAAATTACAAAAAAGAATCTTTGTATTCTAACAACCAAATTCAAAATTAGGACTTAAAAGGAATCATAAAGGGGAGCAACTATGCAAATAAGTGATTTTTAACTGTAGAAAGTTGCTGAATTTGTAAATTAAAATAAAGTATATTGCTATGATGCTGTAACAAATGCATCATTCAATAACGTACTTCTTGGTGTCACATTGTCCAAAATTGGATAATGTGACAAATCATGACAATGCTAGAAAGAAAGAAACTCAGTGACAACACTAGTCTTTTGAAAATGATTAATAGAAATCAGGGCAGAAGCTAGGTAGCTTGACAATAGGATAAATAATATTAATTACTGAAGGTGTTCAAAGAGAACAGTGTGTGGAACTTTTAAAATATTTGATATACAATAATTAAATTAAATTAATTACTGAATTTAAGAAATGAAGGTAGTCCATAGGATTAGCACAACTATCCTCTGTAAGGATGAGATAATTGTAAAGATTCTACATCTCCTACAGAGGGATTACACATGTAGTGAGAAAGAAAACAGCTTTCATGATAGAAATCAGAAAACTTAACAATGCAAACTGCTCAACTGAATTGAATCTGTCACTTCAATTAAGTTGAAAGAGCTTTAAGAAATTTTAAGTCAAAAAATAATTTATTATATCTTGATGACTTAGAATCAGCAGTCTGTTCATTTCATTTCGAATTCAAGTGAAATGCAAGCATTTCTGTATGTTTTAATATACTTCTTAAGTACCAATGAACTTCCTGAGATGTTGCTCAAGGTAAATCTCTGAACTGTTTTCTGTCTTTGTGCTGTTTCTTCTCTCTGTCTGCCTTCAATATCTCTTTTTTGGTTTTGCTTTCTCTCACTCTTTTTTCCCCCTTCTCTTTGTCCCCAATGCCAAACTCTTTCCTTTTGGGTGAGAGATAGCTAACAACAGAAGCAAATTGTATTTATACATCACCTTTCTCATAGTAAAACATCCCAAGGCTTTTCACAGGAATATTATCAAACAAAATTTGACGCAGAGCTACATAAGGAGATATTAGGGCAGATGACCAAAAGCTTGAGCCAAAGGTAGGATTAAAGGGCCGACTTAAAGTGAGGGTTGTTTTTTTCAACTAGAGGCATGGCAGGGCAGCTCAGTCCCGTGTTATGTACCGCCGGCAACATGTGGTAAGTCCTAGACGGTCCTTGCACTCTGACTGACCACGTGGGCAGGAAGTGCCACCAGCTGCAGCTACTTGAGCTCCGGGTTTTGGAGCTTGAGCGGTAGCTGGAGGCACTGAGGTGCATCTGCGAGGCTGTGTTTTGTTGATAGCACGTTTTTAGACGTGGTCACCCCATTGCTTATGGAAGTGCAGACAGAGAGGGAATGGGTGACCATTAGTCAGAAGAAAGGTGTCAGGCAGGTAGTCAGGAAATCGCCAGGGTGCATCCCACTCAAGAGCCATTTTTCTGTGTTGGAAAATGGCGAGAGTGATGGTTCCTCTGGGGAGTGCAGCCACGCTCATGGCACTGTGAGTGGCTCAGCTGCACGGGGTGGTGGGAGGGAAGGAAAAAAAGGGGAAGAGCAATAGTAGTAGGAGACTCGATAGTATAGGGGACAGACAGGCATTTCTGCGGCCGTAGACGTGACTCCAGGATGGTATATTGCCTCCCTGGTGCCAGGGTCACGGATGTCACTGAACAGTTGCAGGGCATTCTAAAGTGGGAGGGCAAACAGACAGAGACCGCGGTACATATTGGGTACTAACGACATAGGTAGAAAGAGGGATGAGTTCTTGCAAGCAGAATTTAGGGAGCTAGGAAGCAGATTAAAAAAAAGGACCTCAAAGGTAGTAATCTCTGGATTACTTCTGGTGCCACGCGCTAGTGAGTATAGAAATAGGAGGTTAGCCCAGATGAATGCGTGGCTGGAGAGATGGTGCAGGAGGGAGGGTTTTAGATTTCTGGAACATTGGGACTGTTTCTGGGGGTGGTGGGACCTGCATAAGGTGGACGGGTTGCACCTGAACTGGAATGGGACCAACATCCTTGTGGGGAAATTTGCTGGTGCTGTTGAGGGGGTGGTTTAAACCAACTTGGCAGGGTGGATGGGATCCTGAGAGGAGGTTCAGCAAGGGGGAGATGCACAGCCAAAATTAGAAGAGTGGCAAGTGAGTCTGGAAGGCTTAGGAATTATAGGCCAGTTAAGGCACAAGGGAGTTTATTTTAATACAAGGAGTCTGACAAATAAGGCAGATGAGTTGAGGGCACAAATTAACACACAGAAGTACGATGTCATTGCTGTCATAGAGACATGGTTGAGAGAGGGGCAGGATTGGCAGCTCAATATTCCAGGATACAGGGCCTTCAGGCGAGACAACGGAGGTGGTAAAAGAGGAGGGGGTATCACAACATTGATCAAGGAATCAATTACAGCAGTAAGGAGGGATAGCATCTTAGAAGGCTCCTCAAATGAAGCCATATGGGTAGAACTGAAAAACAAAAAAGGAGCAATCACATTGCTGGGAGTGTACTATTGGCCCCGAAACAGTCAGAGAGAAATAGAAGAGCAGATATGTAGGCAAATTTCAGAGAAGTGTTAAAATAATAGGGTAGTAATAGTGGGGAATTTCAACTTCCCCAACATTAACTGGGTTAGTCATAGTGTAATAGGCTTAGAGGGAGCGGAATTGTTAAAATGCATCCAGGAGAGCTTTTTAAACCAGTACTTGGAAGGTCCTACAAGGGATGGGGTGGTTCTGGACTTAATTTTAGGGAATGAAGCCGGGCAAGTGGTAGAGGTATCAATGGGGGAGCATTTTGCAGGCAGTGATCATAATTCCGTTAGATTGAAGGTTGTTATGGAAAAGGGCAAGGATGGGCCAGAAATCAGAGTTCTAAATTGGGGGAAGGCCGATTTTAATAAGATCAGATATGATTTGGCCAGAGCAGACTGGGAGCAGCTACTTTTAGGGAAATCTGCGTCAGAGCAGTGGGACTCATTCAAGAAGGAAATAGGGAAGGTACAGGGCCAACATATTCCAGTAAAGATAAGGGTAGGAACAACAAATCCAGGGAACCCTGGATGTCGAGGGATATACAGGATTGGATAAGAGGAAAAGGGAGGCTTAGGGCAGATACCGAGGGCTCAAAGCAGCAGATGCCCTAGAGGAGTGTAGAATGTGATGGTGGGAAATTAAAAAGGAAATTAGGAGAGCAAAAGGGGGGCATGAAAAAACATTGGCAGGTAAAATAAAGGAAAATCCAAAGTTATTTTACAAGTACATTAAGAGTAAGAGGATAACTAGGGAAAGAGGAGGGCCCATTAAGGACCATAGTGGTAATTTGTGTGTGGAGCCGAAAGATGTAGGTAGGGTTCTAAATGAACACTTTGTGCAGGTGTTCATAAGTGAGAGGGACGACGTGGGAATGGAAATAAGGCAGAAGGACTGTGATATAATTAAAGAAATTAGCATAGAAAGGGAGGAGGTTCTAAGTGGTCTGGCAGGCTTAAAAGTAGATAAATCTCCAGGCTCGGATGAAATGTATCCCAGGCTGTTGAGTGAGGCAAGGGAGGAGATAGCAGGGGCACTGGCAATAATTTTCAGTACCTCTCTGGCCACAGGAGAGGTGCCAGAGGACTGGAGGATAGCCAATGTGGTACCATTATTCAAGAAGGGAGGAAGGGATAAATTTTTCGAAGAGGTGACCATGTGATGAGGGCAATGCATTTGACATAGTCTACTTGGACTTCAGTAAGGCTTTTAAGGTCCCGCATGGGAGACTGATAACGAAGGTAAGAGCCCATGGGATCCAAGGCAATTTGGCAAATTGGATCCAGAATTGGCTGAGTGGCAGGAAGCAGAGGGTGATGGTCGAGGGGTGTTTTTGTGACTGGATGCCTGTGTCCAGTGGGGTTCCACAGGGATCGGTGTTGGGTCCCTTTCTGTTTGTGGTATATATAAACAATTTAGACTCGAATGTAGTAAGGTTGATCAGTAAGTTCGCGGATGACACGGAAATTGATGGGGTGGTAAATAGTGAGGAGGATAACCTTAGACTGCAGGAGGATATAGACAGGCTGGTCAGATTGGCTGATGAGTGGCAAATGGAATTTAATCCGGATAAATGTGAGATGATGCACTTGGGCAGGACAAACAAGGCATAGGAATTCACGATGAATGGTAGCTGCGAAGTACCGAGGATCAGGGGGACCTTGGTGTGCATGTCCACCGGCCCCTTAAGGTAGCGGGACAGGTAGATAAGGTGGTTAAGAAGGCATGTGGGATGCTTGCTTTTATTAGCCGAGGCATAGAATATAAGAGCAGTGAGGTTATACTGCAACTGTATAAAACGCTGCTTAGGCCACAGCTAGAGTGTTGCGTGCAGTTCTGGAATCCGCATTATAGGAAGGATGTGATTGCACTAGAGAGAGTGCAGAGGAGATTTACCAGGATGTTGCCTGGGCTGGAGAGTTTTAGTTATGAGGAGAGATTGGATAGACTGGGGTTATTTTCCCTGGAGCAGAGGAGATTGAGGGGGGACATGATTGAGGTATATAAAATTATGAGGGGCATAGATAGAGTAGACAGCAAGGAACTTTTCCCCTTGGTGGAAGGATCAATAACCAGGGGGCATAGATCTAAGGTAAGGGGCAGGAGGTTTAGAGGGGATGTGAGGGAGAATTTTTTCACCCAGAGGGTGGTGGGAATTTGAAACTCACTGCCTGAAAGAGGCAGAAACCCTCATAACATTTAAGAAGTGGCATACAAGGCTATGGGTCTAGTGCTGGAAAATAGGGTTAGAATAGTTAGGTACTTAAAAACAAAAAGCTAAAAGCTACTGCGGATGCTGGAAATCCAAAACAAAAACAGAATTACCTGGAAAAACTCAGCAGGTCTGGCAGCATCGGCGGAGAAGAAATCAGTTAATGTTTCGAGCCTTCATGGCCCTTCGGCAGAACTGAAGCATAGTTAGAAGAAGGGAGAAATATAAATTGGTTTAAGGTGGGGGTGGGGGGGAGAGAGAGACATTGAGGGTGTGGTGATTGTGGAGATGAGCAGATAATCAAAAGATGTCACAGACAAAAGGGTCAAAGAGGTGTTTTGTCTGAGAAAAGTGCTAATTAAGAATGGAGGACAGGATATTCAAAGTACAGCTCTAGTGGGGGTGGGGTGGAAAGGCTAACAAGGTTTTAGTTTTAGATTTAAAAATAATGGAAATAGGTGGGGAAAGAAGAATCTATGTAAATTATTGAAAAAAAGCGGGGGGGGGGGGTGGAAACGGGGTGGGGATGGGGGGAGGGGGAGTTTAAGATCTAAAGTTGTTGAATTCAATATTCAGCCCGGAAGGCTGTAAAGTGCCTAGTCGGAAGATGAGGTGCTGTTCCTCCAGTTTGCGTTGGGCTTCACTGGAACAATGCAGCAAGCCAAGGACAGACATGTGGGCAAGAGAACAGGGTGGAGTGTTAAAATGGCAAGCGACAGGGAGGTTTGGGTCTTTCTTGCGGACAGACCGCAGGTGTTCCGCAAAACGGTCGCCCAGTTTGCGTTTGGTCTCTCCAATGTAGAGGAGACCGCATTGGGAGCAACGAATGCAGTAGACTAAGTTAGGGGAAATGCAAGTGAAATGCTGCTTCACTTGAAAGGAGTGTTTGGGCCCTTGGACAGTGAGGAGAGAGGAAGTGAAGGGGCAGGTGTTGCATCTTCTGCGTGGGCATGGGGAGGTGCCATAAGTGGGGGTTGAGGAGTAGGGGGTGATGGAGGAGTGGACCAGGGTGTCCCGGAGGGAACGATCCCTACGGAATGCAGTCAGGGGGGGTGAAGGGAAGATGTGTTTGGTGGTGGCATCATGCTGGAGTTGGCGGAAATGGCGGAGGATGATCCTTTGAATGCGGAGGCTGGTGGGGTGATAAGTGAGGACAAGGGGGACCCTATCATGTTTCTGGGAAGGAGGAGAAGGCATGAGGGAGGATGCGCGGGATATGGGCCGGACACGGTTGAGGGCCCTGTCAACGACCGTGGATGACCGGTGCAGACTCGATGGGCTGAAGGGCCTTTTTCTGTGCTGTAGACCTCTATGACTCTTTAAAGGGGAAAAGAGGTTTAGGGAGGGAATTTGTGAGCTTAGGGCCTTGGAAATTGAAAGCACAACCATGTATGAAGATGGGTGTGATTGTTTTTAATATTTTGGGAATATGGTAAAGAAGGCTGTGTGTGTTCATGACTAATGAAACTGGGGGGAAGGTTAGTACAGATAGCTTGTCTGTGGGAACTGAGAGATGAAAGGTAAAGGTGTTAGGTTTATGCAATTGTAATGAGAGGTTGGTGAGGTTGGATTTACAAGTAAATAGGTTGGGTAAAATTTGCATTATGGGATCAATGAGGACTTGACTTTTCAGTTGTTAAATTTCAAAGGCAAGTTTAGAAGTGACAACTTACAAAGGTTTCATAAGCAAATAAGGAAGGGTTGTTAAATTATATTTGACTCACAAGTGCAGGCAATAGGAAAACATGAAAGATTTTTATATTTTGAAAAGTGGTGTCAATGTGGGGGAGATGTCCTGAGACCAGATCTATGTTGGGAAATCTGTGAAGGATTTGAATTTGAAGTAGCCATCCAGTTTCAAGCCAGAAAAGTCTTTGTTTCTGAACCTTTTGCAGAGTGGAAGACAGTTAAAAGTTGTGTGGTGTACATTTACTAAAGTGACAGCAGTTTTTTGCCTTGGGTAATATTACTGGATTTTTATGGTTAAAAATCTGTAAGGGAGCTGTTGCCAAGTAGTTTACTTGTGATGAAGGGTCATACGGACTCGAAACGTCAACTGTATCCCTCTCCGCAGATGCTGTCAGACCTGCTGAGTTTTTCCAGGTATTTTTGTTTTTGTTCTAGTTTACTTGTGTGTTTGACCAAGTGAGTTTTTTGGGGGAATGTTTTGTAAGACAGTTTAACTGTGCAATTTTAACCTTGTGTGCATAAGTTTTTTTTCTTTTTGTTAATAAATATTTTAATTTTAAAATCCTAAAAGTGTTACTGGGATTCTACGCTTCTGGGGTCAATAGTTTTCCCCTCATTTTCAAAATACAAAAAAAGGTTATGATCCGTAAGACAAGTTTCCCTCTGGGATTTGGCTTGCTCATCGAATAACATCGGCTGTGGTTATTACACCGTGAATAGTAGAGCAATTAAACTGGGGATATTCATGAAGCCCAAATTGGAGGAGTGCAGATAGCTCAGTGGTTATAGAGCTGAAGGAAGTTAGAGAAAGTTGGGGTGGGCAATGCCATGGAGAGGTTTGAAAACAGAGGAGAATTTAAAATCAAGGCGTTGTCGGATCAGGAGCCAATGCAGGTCAGTGAAAACAGGAGTGATGATGAACAGAACTTGGTGCAAGTTACGATATGGGCAGCAGAGGTTTGGATGACCTCAAGTTTAATGAGGGAGAACGGGGTGGGCTGGTCAGGTGTGCATTGGAATAGTCAAACCTAGAGGTGACAGAGGCATGGATGAGACCAAGGCTGGGGCTGTCGTGTGATGATATGGGGGCGGAAATGGGTGGTATTAGTGATGGCGCAGATGTGGTCAGAACCTCCTCTTGGGTTATCATATGCCCGAATGCTATAAGGACTCAAAAAAACCCAAAAATGTTGATAATGATGGAGATGACAAGGATAATGAAAACAGAAGTTCAGGAGCAGAGGCACGAAGATGAGCCAGATCTGAGATTCAAACAGCGGGAAACAAAGTGACTGAGGCCGAATACCAAGGTGGCAATTAACCAGCTGGGAAGCAGTCAGGAATGGTTCGGGGAGGTAAAGGTAATGGATCAAGCCAAGCGGGGCAGGAATAACATTTGGGGTCCGTGCAATGGCAGGAAAGTGTCTGGAGCAGAGGTCATCGTACTTAAATTAAGAGATATTAATAAAGCATTTACATTTAAATTTAATTTTCTTTAAATAACATGCTATGAGTGCGACTTGACCCAAAAAAGTGTTATTGGAAGTAGAGTAGTACAATAGGAAGTGCCTAAGACTTTTCATGCATAACTACTGTGCAAAGTGAAACATGATATCCTAGGCCTGAAGTTTACCTTTGGAGGGCGCACGCGCGTGATCGGTGGGCCTGGGGGCAGCCAGGAAATTGGCCCCCGACTGTGATCGGCTCCCGACCGCGATTTCATGCTGGCTGTCCAATTAATGGCCAGCCAGTGTGAAACGTGCGCTGAAAAGTTCAATCTATGGGAGGGTGATGACGTTTCCGCGGGCACGGGTGAGCGCTGTGAGAAAGTTCCCTGAAGGCTGACAGCTGCCTCAGAGACCTGAAAATGGTCAAATAAAGGTTTAAAAAGCTGCAAGAAAATGTCCATGCATCACAAACAGTCACCTGAAAATATAGCTGATAAATGTGCTGTCCAAACAGAAATTTTATCCCGCCCTTGGATGAGGTTTGTTGAAAAATGCAACGTCTCGCCTAGCCGATTCGCCCGTCTGCCAACTGTACGGTTGGATGGGCCACGAAAAATCGGAGACAATTGTGCCATTAATGGGCTTAATTGTCAGCGGGTGTGTTATTGACTTTTGCGCATGTCCGCCGAGCGAAATCTCGTGCAAGTGCGCGATGATGTTGGGACGCTTGCCCGATGTCTTCTCACACGATTTTATACCCGATCGGGTCAGGCGCGCGCCCGCAGTACATAAAATTCAGCCCCTAAAGTGCACTTTCCCTATCCTGCTAAGTCTAAAGATAAGATATACTCTTCAGATTCGAACAGAAACATTGCAAAGCTACAGCTTTTTCAATTGTTGCCCGTCTCTCAACCTTCAGCACATCCTCTCTCGTTTGTATCATGTCTAGTTTAAGCAGATTTAATTTATCCTTGATACAATTGTTGCTTGTCAATAGCAAAAGAACCATGACTATTGAGCTTTTCTATCCCATATGGATAATGAAGTAACAAAATCAATAGGAAGCCTGAGGAGGTACTGCTGCATTCTGCACATTCATAGACAATTAGAAAAAGATGAATGTGTACAAAACTTAACATTTTATACTCAGCAAATGAGTAAAATAATTCCCTTCTCGCAAAAAATTATCATACTTCATGGAAACATTTTTCTCTTAACTCTGAACTGTAATGCACCCATTCCTCTCAAGCCTCGATCTGCTTTAGCTGTATCCTATGAAGAAGAAATTGTTAGCTACTAAACTTGGCTGCTTGGAAGTAAGTTCTCTTTAATTCTACAATATCTACTAGTGTCACTGAAGGTAGCAAATTTAGATAAGGTCACCTGAGACACACTGGGAGGGCAAGAGGAGAAGTGGCAGGAAGCAGGATAGCAACAGTTCTGACAGGACCCAGGACAGTGTGAAGTGGACCTAGAGAAATGTCAGAAGGGGCCAGGGGGACATCAGGGAATAGGAACAAGAATAATAGGGAGCAAGCAGGGCACCATGAGCAGAATCATGCCTGTTTAATTCATCAACAAATGTAGCATGGATGGAGAAAGGAGTGGGGTTCTGGAGAATAGCTGCTTGAAACCATGAAGTTGGGTAAGGTGCAGGAGAAACCTGATTTTTAAAAATATGTTTTCATGGGATGCGAGTATCATTTGCAAGGCCAACATTTAGTGCTAATCCTTGATTGCCCTCGTGAAGGTGGTGGTGAGTCACCTACTTAAACTGTTACAGTCCATTTGGTCTAGACACACCAAAAGTGCTGTAAGGAAGGGGGTTCCAGAATTTTGATCCGGTGACAATGAAAGAACTTGATGTAGTTCCAAGTCAGGATGTTGTGTGACTTGGAGATAAACTTGCAGGTGGTGGTGTTCCCATGCGTCTGTTTCCCTTGTTCTTCTAGGCGATGGAGGTTGGAGGTTTGGAAGATATTGTCAAGGAAGCCTTGGCAGTGCATCTTGTAGATGATACACACATACTCCACTGTGCCCCTGTGGTGGAACAAGTAAATATTTCAGGTGGTGGATGGGGTGAGGATCAAGCAGGCTGCTTTGTCCTAAATGATGTCGAGTTTTCAAGTTGTTCAAGTTGCCCTCATCCAGACAAGTGGATAGTATTCCACCACACTCCTGATCTGTGCCTCGCATATGGTGAACCGGTTTTGGGGAGTCAGGTGAGTTACTTACTGAAGAATTCCCAGCATCTGTCCTGCTCTTGCAGCCACAATATTTATATGGCTAGGCCAATTAAGTTTCTGGTCAATGATAACTCCTAGGATGTTGATGGTGGGGCAATTCAGCAATGGTAATGCCATTAAATGTCAAGTGGAAATGGTTAGATTCTCCCTTGTTGAAGATGGTAATTTCCTGGCACTTGTGTGGCACAAATGTTACTTGCCATTTATCAGCCCAAACCTGAATGTTGTCCAAGTCTTGCTGCATGCGGACACAGATTGCTTCAGTACCTGAGGAATTGCGAACTGTGCAATCATCAGCAAACATCTCACTTCTGACTTCTGTTTGACAATAAAGACCTTGGCAAGTCAACAAAAGTCCTAGCAAACGGAGTTGTTGTCACCACACTCCTGTACTGCAGTGAGATCTGGACTGTGTATCAGCAACACATAAGAGCGCAAGAGAAATTCCATCAGTAGTTCAGTGGGAGGCTCATCAAACTAACACTAATGTTATTCTTGAAGCCAGCTCCACAAGCGTTCAGGCAAAACTCCTACAAAATCAACTTCAATGGACTGGACACTGAAAAGCAACTCCCCGGCCAGGTCCTGTTTCCTCAACTCTCAAATGGCCAACGTCCCAGGGAGGGCAAAGAAAATGCTCCAAAGACACTCTGAAGCTCTCTTTGAAACGTGGCAGCATTGACATTAATTACTGGGAGGAGCTTGCTACCAATCGTTCAAAATGGTGACAACTTGTCCTTCAAGCTGCATCACGCTTTGCGCCACAACGTTTTAACGATGAGGCAAAGCAGTGGCAAAGGAAGAAGAAAAGGAAGTAAACCTTGCACTTCCGATCCCACTACCTCGTGGTACATCCTGCTCCATGTGCCCAGGTTGACATCGCATTTTTAGGTATAACTGGTACTACTGTGGCATGCTCTCCTATACTTCTCATTGAAGCAGAATTGATTGTAATGCTAAGAGTGAGGGATATGCCAGGCCATGGGGATTGAGGCCTTGGTCTAAAACAGCTGAACTGGATGCCAGAGGGCTCAAGTCAATGTGGCTGGGGGCTAGGCTGAGGCAAAGAAATTTCAACTGAATCAAGCTGGAGCACAGAAGATATCAAACACCAGAAAATGTGAGTGGGACAGCAGGAATCAGAACTTGAATCAAAGAGATTTAAAACTTGCAATGAGCAGCAAAAATTAAAAAGATGGAGAAAATTGTTCACTTAAAGAGAGGGTTCAACAGGCATAACAGGCAGAAAAACAATATTTTCAGGTGGAAGCTTAGTAGCCACACGTTAGAATAGGGAAGATCTACAGTGCCACCCAGTGGCAGGAAACCTGATACTATAGAACTACATAGAATTTGCAGCATTGAAACTGGTCATTTTAAAAATTCATTCTTGGGGTGTGGGCATCGCTGGTTAGGCCAGTATTTATTGCCCATCCCTAACTGCCCTTGAGAAGGAGCTGGTGAGCTGCTGTCCATCGGGTGTAGGTAGGGGATTTTGTTCCAAGACTTTGATCCAGCGACAGTAAGGGAACAGCGATATAGTTCCAAGTCAGGATGGTGTGTGACTTGGAGGGGAACTTCCAGGTGGTGGTGTTCTCACCTATCTGCTGCCCTTGTCCTTCTAGATGGTAGCAGTCGTGGGTTTGGAAGGTGCTGTCTAAGGACCCTTGGTGAATTCCTGAAGTACACCTTGTAGATGGTACACACTGCTGCTACTGTGCATCAGTGGTGGAGGGAGTGAATGTTTATGGATGGGGTGCCAATCAAATGGGCTGCTTTGTTCTGGACGGTGTCAAGCTTCTCAGTGTTGTGGGAGCTGCACTCATCCAGGCAAATGGGGAGTATTCCATCACACTCCTGACTTGTGCCTTGTAGGTGGTGGACAGGTTTTAGGGTGGTGAGTTACTCGTCGCAGGATTCCTAGCCGCTGACCTGCTCTTATAGCCACAGCATTTATCCGGCTAGTCCAGTTCAATTTCTGGTCAATGGTAACCCCAGGATGTTAGTAACGGGGGATTCGGTGATGGTAATGCCATTGAACGCTAAGGGGTGATGGTTAGATTCTCTCTTGTTGGAGATGGTCATTGCCTAGCACTTGTGTGGTGCGAATTTTACTTGCCACTTGTCAGCCCAAGCCTGGATATTGTCCAGGCCTTGCTCCATTTGGACATGATGCGGAACACTGTGCAATCATCAGCGAACATCCCCACTTCTGATCTTATGAGGGAAGGAAGGTCATTGATGAAGCAGCTGGAGATGGTTGGGCCCAGGACACTACCTTGAGGAACTCCTGCAGTGATTCCTGGAGCTGAGATGACTGACCTCCAATAACCACAACCATCTTCCTTCGTGTTAGGTATGACTGCAACCAGTGAAGAGTTTCCCCCCCGATTCCCATTGCCTTCAGTTGTGCTAGGGCTCCTTGATGCCACACTCGGTCAAATGCAGCCTTGATGTTAAGGGCAAGTCACCCTCATCTCAGGAATTCCCAGTAGAAATGTCTTCAGTAAATGTTGATGAAAATACAATTGTGATAAATCATGATGCATGAAGTAAAGTTATATGTTTAGGAGACACAAAACTTTCACTAAGATATAGGACGGGATTTCCCAGCCCCGCCTGCCTCCGGGATCTTCTGGTCTCGTCACAGCGGGGCCAGCAAATCCCGGTCAAAGTTAAATGTAACAGAATGATAATTATAAAAATTAAAAGCTTTTATAAAGTAGAAGAACATAAGAACATTCAGCCCTTAGAACCTGCTCTGCCACTCAATGAGATCATTGCTGATCGTCTACTTCAACACCATTTCCTACACTATCCCCATATCCCTTGATGTTTTTAATATGTAGAAATCTATCAATCTCAGTCATGAATATACTCAACGATGAAGCCTCCGCAGCCCTCTGGGGTAGAGGATTCCGAATATTCACCATGCTTTGGGGGTGAAGAAATTCCTTCTCTCAGTTCTAAATGGCCTGCCCCTCATTCTGAGATTGTGTCCTCTGGTTCTAGACTCCCCAGCCAGGGGAAGCATCCTTCCTACATCTACCCTGTTAAGCCATGTACAAATTTGATATGTTTGAATGAGATCACCTCTCATTCTTCTAAATTCCAGAGAATAAAGGCCCAATCTATTTAACCTTTCCTCATAGAACAATCCCTCCATCCCAGGAATTAATTTAATGAACCTTCGTTGCACACCCTCGATGAGAAGTATATCTTTCCTTAGGTAAGCAGACCAAAACTGCACACCATACTCCAGATGCTGTCTTACCAGGCTCTATCCAAATGCAGTAAGACACTTTATTCCTATACTCTGTTAGGGGGAAGAAAGTAAGTAAGAATTTATGGTAAAGGAGAATTTATTGAAAAGGAATGAATTACTTAAAATCTCCAGGCAACCAGGGCTACCAAGCACATTGGCAGTTAAAGGTTACCAAATGAACCTTGCGCAGCCTTAGGGCCTGCAAACAACGGAAAGGCCTTGGGAGTCGGACTGCAGTCAGAGCATTGGCAATAACAACTAAGATTAAGTGTGCTCTTCAACAGATAAGGGAAGAACAGATGGTCCTACTTTAGGTAGGAGGTCTCTACCTGGGTGAAAAATAGGGACATACGATGAATGTACCTGTTACCAGAGACGTCTGTTTAATGTAAACCTCTTTGTTCACGAGATCGGAATCTGGAAACTGTTCTTGTACGTGACCAATAATGTATAAATATTTTGAACACTTGTAATTTAGCAGAGTACTGTCTCAAGCTGCAATGAGATGGTGCTATCCTTACAATTGCTCGAATAAACGATCGTGACCTGTACCTGAGACTCCTGTGGTCCGTTTGTCAAAGACACCACATCAACTCAAATCCCTTTGTAGTAAAGGCCAACATATCATTTGCCTTCACAATTGCTTGCTGTACCTGCATGTTAGCTTTCAGTGACTCATGAACAAGTCCCTCTAAAGGCCAACACTTCCCAGTCTCTCATCATTTAAGAAATATTCTGTATTTCTGTTTTTCCTACCAAACTGGATAACCTCACATTTCTCCACAATGTATTCCATCTGCCAAAATTTTGCCCACTTGCTTAGCCTCTTCAAAGACCCCTAAAGCAACTTTGCATCCTCCTCCTGAATGCAGTACTCCAGCTTCAAACTCTTAAATGCCCTCTGAAACGGCCTAGCAAGCCAATCAGTAACATCAAACCACTGAAAAGTCTACAAAAAGGAATGAATCCTCCTCACAACTGACGCATCCACCTAGTTTTGTGTCATCTGCAAACTTGGAAATATTACATTTAATCCTGGGATCCAAATCATTGACATAGATTGTGAATAGCCGGGGCTGAAGCGCTGATCCTTCGGCCCTATCCCTACCCCTCTAGTCACAAGCTGCAAACGTGAAAATTACCCATTTATTCCTTCTCTCTGTCTTTTGTCTGTTAACCAGTTCTCAACCCATGCCAGTATATTACTCCGTGTGATCTAATTTTACGAACCTCTTCTCTTATCAAAGGCTTTCTGAAAATTTAAATATACCACATGCACTTGTTCCTCCCTTTCTATTCTACTAGTTATGTCCTCCAAAGGTAGAAGGGTAGATGTTATTGAGTGAGACAGATTTACGGTTACACCACATAAAAGAGCAATGGTTACCTTAAAGGAGTTCCTTAGAACTGGTAGGCCTAGACATTTCAGGCAGCGTACTCTGCCCATTATCTGGAGGAATGATTGGAATAGATGAAAGGGGTAGCTATATAAAGTGAAGGATGGGAATATGGGTGATAGATGTTATGTTAGAGTTGTATAAAACACTGGTTAGACCCCTGGAGTACTGCATTCAGTTCTGGGCACAGTACCTCAAGAAGGATATAGTGGACTTGGAGGGGATACAGGCAGAAGAGATTCACCAGAATAATACTGAGTCTGAATGGGTCAGACTATGAAGAAAGGTTGCAAATATCAGACTTGCATTTCCTGATGTTTAAGATGATTCAAGCATTTAATAAGGTAGATAAAGAGAAGTGATTCTCTGGTGAGAGCGTTTCGAACAAAAGGCATAATCTTAAATAGAGCATGCCGGTTAGGAGTGAAAGCAGGAAGCAATTTTTCGAGCAAAGAGGAGTGGAAAACTGGAAATTACTCCCCCAAAAGGCTGTGCATGCTAGGTTAATTGAAATTTTCAAGATTGATAGATAGATTTTAGTTGAATAAGGGTATCAAGACATTTAAGAGAAAGAATGGTGCAGTGATAATGTCACTGGACTAATAATCCAGAGGCCCAGGCTAATACTCTGGGGACATGGGTTTGAATCTCACCACAGCAGCTGGAAGAATTTAAATCAGTTAATAAATCTGGAATTGAAAAGCTGGTCGCAGTAATAGTGACTACGGAATCCTTATCAATTGTCGTAAAAACCCATCTGGTTCACAAATGTCCTTCAGGGAAGGAAATCTGCCATCCTTACCTAGTCTGGCCTATATGTGACTCCAGACCCACAGCAGTGGGGTTGACTCTTAAATGTCCTCTGAAACGGCCTTGCAAACCACTCAGTTGTATCAAACTGCTAAAAAGTCTACAAAAAGGAATGAAACTGGACGGATCAGGCGGTAGCGACTTAGGTACCAGAAACGGCAAACCCAGCCCTATCAACCCTGTAAAGTCCTCCTTGCTAACATCTGGGTCTTGTGCCTAAAGTGAGAGAGCTGTCCCACAGACTAGTCAAGCAACAACCTGACATCGTCATACTTATGGAATCATACCTGATAGACAATGTCCCAGACACCATCATCAACAGGTATGTCCTGTCCCACCAACAGGACAGAGTCAGTAGAGGTGGAAGAACAATGGTATACCATCGGGAGGGAGTTGCCCTAGGATTCTCAACGTCGACTGCAGACCCCAGGAAGTCTTATGGCATCAGGTCAAACATGGGTGAGGAAACCTCCTGCTGATTACCACCTACCAGCCCCCCACTCAGTTGAATCAGTACTTCCTCTGGTTGAACACCACTTGGACGAAGCATGAGGGTGGCATGGACATGGAATATACTTTGGGTGGGGGTTTTAACGTCCATCACCTTAATGGAGAGTGCAGGAGGGCATGCTAGGAGCAGAACTAGACATACCTAAAAATGAGGTGTCAACTTGGTGAAGCTACAAAACAGGACTACTTGCACATCAAACAGTGAAAGCCGCATGCAATAGACAGAGCTAAGACATCCAACAACCAACGGATCATATCTAAGTGCTACATTCCTGCCACATCCAGTTGTGAATGGTGGTGGACAATTAAACAATTAACTGGAGGAGGAGGCTCCACAAATATCCACATCCTCAATGATGGTACAGCCCAGCGCATCAGTGCAAAAGACAAAGCTGAAGCATTTGCAATAAAACAGGAAATGCTGGGAAAACTCAGCATCTGTGGAGAGAGAAACAGAGTTAACGTTTCGAGTCCGTATGACTCTTCTTCAGAGCAGAGCAGAAACGACAACAACAAACCCACCCTGGAAGCATTTGCAGCCACCTTCAGCCTGGTGCTGAGTGGATGATCCATCTTGGCCTCCTCCGGAGGTCCCCAGCATCACAGGTGCCAGTCTTCAGCCAATTCAATTCACTCCAAGATATCAAGAAATGGCTAAAGGCACTGAACACTGCAAATGCTATGGGCCCTGACAATATTCTAGCAATAGTACTAAAGACTTATGCTCCAGAACTAGCTGCACCCTTAGTCAAGCTGTGATGGAAGGGGTCGTCGACAATGCTATCAGGCGGCACTTAGTCAACAATAGCCTGCTCACTGACACTCAGTTTGGGTTGCACCAGGTCCACTCAGCTCAGCTCAGCTCCTGACCTCATTACAGCCTTGGTCCAAACATGGACAAAGAGCTGAACTCAAGAGGTGAGTTGAGAGTGACTGCCCTTGACATCAAGTCAGCATTTGATCGAGTGTGGCATCAAGGAGCCCTAGCAAAACTGGAGTCAGTGGGAATCAGGGGGAAAACTCTCCACTGGTTGGAGTCATACCTAGCATAAAGGAAGATAGCTGTGGTTGTTTGAGGTCAATTGTCATGAAGAGATTAATGTCTATAATGTTATTGGAAATTAGTTTTAAATTAATCTTGCAGTAGGGTCTGTGTCTGTGTGTGTGTCCATGTGTGTGTCTTTGTATGTGTCTTTGTGTGGCTTAATTGGATTAAAGCCAGTCAGTCCGGGTGCTTTGATGTATAGTAGTCTGAGATGTTAATTAGATAAACTTAAGTTAAAAGGTAAAGTGCAATTTGCATTTGTTGAATAAACCATTCAAAAGAATGGGTAAAATCTTGCACCTAGCTGGGAGACACCAAGCAATGTGTTTATGTTACTAATAAAATTAGTGGAATGAATGGATTATTGTTAGGAGAGGTAAAATTAACAAACCTAGTAATACAATGGAAAATTTACATTCAAAGGGAAAGCTAGGTATAACCCGAGAGGGATTTTGTGCGTGCAGGTCAGAGACATATAAGATCTAACCAGCCTGTATGCCTACACAGAGTCATAGAGGTCTACAGCACAGAAAAAGGCCCTTCGGCCTGTCAAGTTTGCACTAGTCAAACAAGTACCTAACTATTCTAATCCCATTTTCCAGCACTAGGCCCATAGCCTTGTATGCCAAGTGCACATCCAACTACTTCTTAAATGTTATGAGGGTTTCTGCCTCTACCACCCTTTCAGGCAGTTAGTTCCAGATTGCCACCACCCTCTGGGTGAAAAAATTCTCCCTCACATTCCCTCTAAACCTTCTGTCCCTTACCTTAAATCTATGCCCCCTGGTTAGTCATCCCTCCACCAAGGGGAAAAGTTCCTTCCTGTCTACCCTATCTATGCCCCTCATTATATACACCTCAATCATGACCCCTCTCAATCTCCTCTGCTCCAGGGAAAATAACCCCAGTCTATCCAACCTCTCCTCATAACTAAAACCCTCCAGCTCAGGCAACAACCTGGTAAATCTCCTCTGTACTCTCTGTAGTGTAATCACATCCTTCCTATAATGTGGATTCCAGAACTGCACGCAATACTCTAGCTGTGGCCTAAGCAGCGTTTTACACAGTTCCAACATAACCTCCCTGCTCTTATATTCTATGCCTCGGCTAATAAAGGCAAGTATCCCACATGCCTTCTTAACCACCTTATCTACCGGTCCCGCTTTCTTAAGCCTTAAGGGCCCGATGGACATGCACACCAAGGTCCCCCTGATCCTCAGTAATTCCCAGGGTCCTACCATTTACCGTGTATTCCCGTGCCTTGTTTGTCCTGCCCAAATGCATCACCTCACACTTATCCGGATTAAATTCCATTTGCCACTGACCAGCCCGTCTATTTCCTCCTGTGATCTAAGGCTATCCTCCTCACTATTTACCACCCCACCAATTTTCATGTCATCCATGAACTTAGTGATCAACCCTCCTACATTCAAGTCTAAATCGTTTATATATACTACAAACGGCAAGGGAGCCAACACTGATCCCTGTGGAACCCCACTGGACACAGGCATCCAGTTACAAAAACACCCCTCGACCATCACCCTCTGCTTCCTGCCACTCAGCCAATTCTGGACCCAATTTGCCAAATTGCCTTGGGTCCTTACCTTCGTTATCAGTCTCCCATGCAGGACCTTATCAAAAGCCTTACTGAAGTCCAAGTAGACTATGTCAAATATATTGCCCTCATCATTTGGTCACCTCTTCGAAAAATTTAATCAAATTGGTCAGACATGACCTCCCTTTAACAAAACAATGCTGACTGCCCTTGATTAATCCCTGCCTCTCCAAGTGTAGATTAATTCTGTCCCTCAGAATTGCTTCCAATACTTTCCCCACCACTGAGGTTAGAATGACTGGCCTGTAGTTCCCTGGTTTATCCCTTCCTCCCTTCTTGAATAATGGTACCACAATGGCTATCCTCCAGTCCTCTGGCACCTCTCCTGTGGCCAGAGAGGTATTGAAAATTATTGCCAGCGCCCCTGCTATCTCCTCCCTTGCTTCACTCACATAGCAATTGAAAATATATCTTCAGGATTTAAACAACTCAGCCTTTACCAACTACTGTGTCATAACATCAATCATCTCAGTCCCACGACCTCGCTGCAGTGTAGTATCCTAGGCCTGGGATACATTTCATCTGGGCCTGGAGACTTATCTACTTTTAAGCCTGCCAGACCACTTAGAACCTCCTCCCTTTCTATGCTAATTTCTTTAATTGGTCCTTCTGCCTGATTTCCAAACCCACTTCGTCCCTCGCACTTGTGAATACCAACACAAAGTGTTCATTTAGAGCCCTACCTACGTCTTCCGGCTCCACACACAAATTACCACTATGGTCCTTAATGGGCCCTACTCTTTCCCTAGTTATCCTCTTACTCTTAATTTACTTAACAACTATACTACAACTCAAAAGGAACCAAATTGAAAGGAACCTCATTTTGAATTTGTAAGGTAAAATGTGCCTTGCCTGGTGTCTGTTTAAAGCCTATGGGCAGAATTTAGCCCATGGCGTGTGGGCCCGGCGAAGCGCTGCCTATTCAGGCAGGGGTGGGGGGTTGGGTTGGGGGGGGGGGGGGGGGGGCGCAGGAGTGTGAGCCGGGCGAACGCGACCTTCATGCTACATAATCTCCCTGAGGAAGACAAACTGATTTCGGTTAAAAAATTAAAGAGCTTATAAATGTTATGAAACATGTCCCCTCATGTGACTGTCAATGAGCAGGGACATATTTTTAATTCAAGTGTAAAATTTTTGTGTGATTTTTATTTGCTTTAGGAAACCTCATCCCGCCTGTGGATGAGGTTTCCTAAAAAAACATGAAGGCCGCTTGGCCTTTTCGTCTGCCCGTCAACCATTAGGTCGGACAGGCAGTGTAAATTTGAATTTAATTAACTTTTTAATGGCCTTAGTAGGCCTTTTAATTGTCGGCAGGCACGCTGTCAAATACGGCATGCGCCTGTCAAACAAAATATCGTGGGCCTGTGCGACGACGTCAGGATGCTCACCTGACATCATCGTGTGTCATTTTACACTCAGCTGGGTCGTGCGTGCACACACCCGCCGTGCGTAACTTTCTGTCCAATGGGTTTTTGTTGCCTTGGTGAAGATTTGCCTGGGAGTGACTAATTTGGAGATTTGTTTAAAAGTTATTATGGTAGTAATTTGTAGACATATGAATGTGTTTAATTTCTTGTTAAATTAATAAATGTTTAATTTAGTTTTATATGAAAACCTCTTCAGGCTTGGTGGTTTTATTACTGAATTCAGAACTGCATCTCAAACATACCAATTGAAAATATATGTTCAGGTTTTCCTCTGGGATTTAAACAACTCAGCCTTTACCAACTACTGTGTCATAACATCAATCATCTCAGTCCCACGACCTCGCTGCAGTGTACTGTCCTAGGTCCAAACATCTTCAGCTGCTTCATCAATGCCCTTCCTTTCATCATAAGGTCAGAAGTGCGGCTGTTCGCTGATGATTGCACAATATTCAGCATCATTTACAACTCCTCAGATACTGAAGCAGTCCGTGCCCATATGCAGCAAGACCAGGACAACATTCAGGCTTGGGCTGATAAGTGGAAAGTAACATTTGCACCACATAAGTGCCAGGTAATGACTATCTCTAACAAAGAGAGAATCTAGCCATTTCCCTTTGACATTCAATGACATTACCATCACTGAATCCTGCAGTATCAACACCCTGGGGAGTTACAATTGAGCTCAAACTGAACTGGACTAGCCAAATAAACACTGTGGCTACAAGAGCAGAATAGAGACTGGGAATTCTGCAGAGATTAACTCACCTCCTGACTCCCAAGTCTGTTCACCATTTACAAGGCACAAGTCAGGAGTAAGGTGGAAAACTCTCCACTTGCCTGGGTAAGTGCAGCTTCAACAACACTGAAGAAGTTCAAAACCATCCACGACAAACCAGCCTGCTTGACTGGCTTCCCAGCCACCACCTTCAACATCCACTCCCTCTACCACTGACACACACTGGCAACAATGTGTACCATCTACAAGATGCACTGCAGCAACTCCCAAAGGCTCCTCTAACAGCACCTTCCAAACACACGAACTCTACCACCAAGGATGACAAGGGCAGCAGGTGCATGGGGACACCATCACCTGCAAGTTCCCCCTCCACGCCACATGCCATCCTGACTTGGAACTATATCACTGTTCCTTCATTGTCGCTGGGTCAAAATCCTGGAGCTCCCACCCTAATCTACAGTACCTACAATAGCTGCAGCAGTTCAAGAAGGCTGCCCACCACCATCTTCTCAAGGGCAATTAGGTGTGGGCAATAAAAATGCTGGCCTAGCCAGCAACACCCACATCCCACGAAACAAATAGAAAAAGGCACATGGAACCAAAGAGCTGAAAGACAGAATGAATGAACAAACAAGTTAGAGGAGGCATTGCAGAGAAGAGCCACAAGGTTCAACCCTAGTGTCAGTGGTCTGAGCAATGAGGAAAGACTACCTTGGCTCAGGCTTTTTGGTTTGGAAAAGAGGTGCCTGAGCAATGCACTGGAGTTTTATAAGACTGTTAAGGCTATAAAAAAGTTATCCCAAAATAATACTTTATATTAAACTGTGAAAGTAGAACAATGGGCAAAGGTGTAAGTTAATAGAAGATAATGTTTGGACTGATAACAGGATTTCTTTCCTTCACACCAAGAGTAATCGAATGATAATCAGATAGAGTAGTTATGGCAAAGAAACACACTTGCCTTCTATCAGCTGGTCATAAAATTGAGGCTCCAATGCACCGACAGCCATATACTTTCCATCAGAAGTCTTATAGGTTTCATAGAACGGTGCTCCAGTGTCCAGTAGGTTTTCACCTCTTTGCTGATTCCAAATACTTAATTGTTGTGATTTCCAAAGCCAGGAGCTACAGTAAGCTGCTCCTTCGACCTGACAAACACCAATCAGATTTTACATAAATAGAAGAACTGAAATAAGGCAAGGTAGGACATTTGGAGATCAGTAGAATGAAATTTACTTACTTCCAGAGCCATGAATACAAGAGGTTCTATTGGAATTTTCAAATCTATATATTTTTAAAAGTTGTATCAAATCAACTGCTCAGATCTGTACTATAACTTTGTTAAGGTGATGTCAAATAGACTTTTAAAAATGCAGACAAATATGGATTTTGAAAAATCACAGAATTGGTCTGTACTGGAGTGCTGTTTTTGGCTGCAGTAGAGAGCTTCAGCTGGAGTTTGGTGACTGAGGGAGTTTAAGGGTTAAATTTTATCTAAAGTCTAGTCTTTCTTTAATTTAGCAATTAACTAAAAGTTGCTGTTATGGTTGGAAGAAGGTGAGTTTTAGTCCAACCTTAAAACGGGGCTCATACAGGCTCAGCTTGCAGCTGCAACTAGTTGATTAGGTAACTGGCTCAATCGGGTTTTCAGAGGCTAGGTTCAGAGAGTATAGAAGTAGGCTATCTTATAGCACTGATTTTGTCTGCACTGGAGTGCAGTAGCGAGCTTTGGCTACAGTAGAGAGCTTCAATTAGAATTTGGTGACTGAAGGAGTTCGGTGAGAAAGGAGGAGGTGCTCCTTTCTTTATCCACCTTTGCTCAGGAAGATGAGCAGAAGCCTTGGTAGGTAAGAACTGGTGAGTAAATTAGAAATTTTTTTTTTAAAGTTCCTATACTTGGATTTAACTGCGAAGTGCCAGGAATAAGGGAAATTTAAGGCCAATATAATAAAGTAGTATAAATAATCCAAAGTAGAATAAAGTTAACGTAAGGGAAGCAGAGTTAAGACATGGCAGGTCAACTTAGTCGAGTGGAATGCATGTCCTGTAATATGTGCGAAGTCATGGATGCTACCAGTTTCCTAGCTGACCACATGTACAGGGAGTGCTGTCAGCTACAGAAACTTGGGCTCCAGGTTTCAGAGCTCGAGCAGCAGCTGGAGTCACTGTGGTGCATCCGCGAGGCTGAGAGCTATGTGGATAGCACGTTCAAAGAGGTAGTCACACCGCAGCTTAAGGGCCCGGAGAGAGAGAGGGAAAGCATGACCACCAGGCAGTCTAAGAGAAGTAGGCAGGTAGTGCAGGAATCCCCTGGGGTCCCACTCACAAATTGGTTTGCTGCTTTGGAAACACATGAGGATGCTGGTTCCTCAGAGGAGTGCAGTCAGAGCCAAGTATGTGGCACCGTGAGCGGCTCAGCTGTACAGGAGGGGAGGAAAAAGAAAGGAAGAGCTACAGTGATAGGGGATTCATTAGTTAGGGGAACAAACAGGTGTTTCTGTGGCCGTAGACATGACTCAGGATGGTATGTTGCCTCCCTGGTGCCAGGGTCAAGGATGTCACAGAGTAGCTGCAGGACGTTCTTCTGGGGGAGGGTGATCAGCCAGAGGTCATGGCCCACATTGGTATCAATGACTTAGCTAAGAAGGAGGATGTGGTCCTGCAATCAGAATTTAGGGAGCTAGGTAGAAAATTAGAAGCAGGGCCTCAAATGTAGTAAACTAAAAGCAAAATACTGCGGATGCTGGAAATCTGAAACAAAAACAAAAATAGCAGGATAAACTCAGCAGGTCTGACAGCATCTGTGGAGAGGAAGACAGAGTTAACGTTTCGAGTTCGTTCTGATGAAGAGTCATATGGACTCGAAACGTTAAGTCTGTCTTCCTCTCCACAGATGCTGTCAGACCTGCTCAAATGTACTAATCTCTGGATTGCTCCAAGTGCCACATGCCAGTGAGTACAAGAATTAGGAGGATAAGGGAGATGAATGTGTGGCTGGAAGGATGGTGCAGAAGGGAGGGCTTTAGATTCCTGGGACACTGGGACTGGATATGCGGGAGATGGCACCTGTACAAGCCGGATGGGTTGAACCTGAACAATGCTGGGATTGAGTTCCTTTTGGGGCAATTTCCTCGTGCTGTTGGGAGGGCTTCAAACTAACTCAGCAGGGGTGTGGGAACCAAGGAAAAATATGAGAGAGGAATACCAGGGTGCACAAAATACAGGGAGGGACAGATAGCACTAGTATAGAGAATAGTAAGTTAATAGGTAAAGATGGGGTAAGGGAGAAAGTAACAAAATCTAAATCAGGGTTGCAATGCATGTATGTGAATGCACAGAGTATAGTAAATAAGATTGGGGAGTTACAGGCGCAGATTGCCATGATGTTGAAATATGATGTTGTGGCGATAACAGAGACCTGGCTCAAGGAAGGGCAGAACTCAGTGTTCCCAGGTGCAAGGTGGTGAGAAGAGATAGGAAAGGAGGGGTGGCGTTATTGGTTAAGGAAAGCATTGCAGTGCTGGTAAAAGAGGATGTCCCAGAGGGTTTAAGGACAGAATCAATTTGGATAGAGCTAAGGAACAAAAAGGGGGCAATTACATTGCTCGGTGTAGTCTATAGACTGCCAAATAGTGAGAAGGACACAGAAGAACAAATTTGCAGGGAAATTACAGACAGATGCAGGCACTATAGAGTCACTGTCTGTCACTAGAAGGGTTCAAAATTAATAAGGGGGAAGTGTTGAATAGATTGTCGGTACTTAAAGTTGATAAGGCACCGGGACCTGATGAGATGCATCCAAGGACGTTGAAGGAAGTGACAGTAGAAATTGCAGGGCACTGGCCATAATCTTTCAGTCTTCCCTCGATTCAGGAGTGGTGCCAGAGGACTGGAGAATTGCAAACATTACGCCCTTGTTCTAAAAAGGTTGTAAGAATAAGCCCAGCAAATACAGACCAGTCAGTTTAACTTCAGTGGTGGGCAAGATTCTAGAAACAATTGTTCAGGTTAGAATTAGTAATCACATGGAAAAATATGGGTTGATTAGGAAGAGCCAGCGTGGATTTCTAAAGGGGAAATCGTGTTTAACTAACTTGCTGGAGTTTTTTGAAGAGGTAAACAGAAAAGGTCGATGAGGATAATGCTGTTAGTGTACATGGACTTTGAAAAGGCATTTGACAGAGTGTCACACAACTGACTTGTGAGAGAAGTTATTGCTCTTGGAATAAAAGGGATAGTAGCAACATGGATACAAAGTTGGCTGAAAAATAGGAAGCAGAGAGTAATGATTGATGGATATTTTTCGGGCTGGAGGAAGGTTTGTTCCCTAGGGTTCGGTATTGGGACCCTTGCTTTTCCTGATATAAATTAATGATCTAGATGTTGGTGTGAAGGGACAATTTCAAAGTTTATGGATGATACGAAGCTTGGGAGTGTTGTGAATTGTGAAGAGGATGATGTGGAACTTCAAGAGGGCATAGACAAGTTGGTAGAGTGGGCAGATAGGTGCCAGATGAAGGTCAATGTGGAGAAGTGTGAGGTGATGCATTTTGGTAGGAAGAACATGGACAGACAATATAAAATAAGGGGTGAAATTTTGAAGGGGGTGCAGGAGCAGAAAGACTTGGGTGTATATGTGCATAGATCATTGAAGGTGGCAGGACAGGTGGAGAGAGCAATTAATAAAACATGTAGTATCCTGGGCTTTATTAATAGGGGCATAGAGTAAAAGAGCAGGGAGGGTATGCTGAATTTATATAAGACCTCAGCTGGAGTATTGTGTTCAGTTCTGGGCACCATATTATAGGAAGGATGTGAACACATTGGAGAGAGTGCAGAAGAGGTTTACAAGAATGGTTCCAGGGACGAGAAACTTCAGCTGTGAGGATAGATTGGAGAGGTTGCGACTGTTCTCCTTGGAGAGAAGAAGGCTGAGAGGAAATTTGATAGAGATGTTCAAAATCATGAGGGGGCCGGACAGAATAGATAGGGAGAAGCTGTTCTCACTCATAAAAGGATCTAGAACGAGAGGGCACAGATTTGAAGTGATTTGCAAAATAAGTAATTGTGATGTGAGAAAAAACTTTTTCACACGAGTGGTTGGGGTCTGGAATGCACTGCCTGGAAGTGCGGTGGAGACGGGTTCAATGAAGCATTCAAGAGGACATTAGATGATTATTTGAATAGAAACAATGTACAAGGGTATGAGGAAAAGGCAGAGCAATGGTACTAGATCATAATGCTCATTTGGAGTGCCAGTGCGGACACAATGGTCTGAATGGCCTCCTTCTGTGCCATTAAGATTCTGTGATTCTATGAATTTGACTCAAAATTTCTAAATAACCAATTGTTAAGTCCAGCAAGTTACAAAGAATACATTTTATTCAGCACAAGTGATTCCCCCATAGGAACACTATATTCTTCAAGAATTTTGTATCTACCTTTTAATTAGCTTAATTAAGGCAGGCAGAGAACTAATGCTGAGACAACTCTTAACTTTAAAAAAAAAAGGAAAGGTTACATCAGTTCTATTTAATGCTTGAGAAGTGAAGGCCTAGAATTTAACACCACCACCACCCTGCCCAACAGGCTGGGAGAAGGTCAGGAGGGGTGGCTGTGTTTGTTAACATATTAGGATCAAGCAACCTAACCTCATTTCTATCAGTTTAAAAGTTTTAAAAATCAAATCAGGCCATCTACCAGATTCTTGGAAAAGACCGGCACCTAATTATGATTCAATCATTGGCACCGTGACTTAAACTGAAGAGGGAGAGGCCTATGGTGTGGGATTCCCAGCAGCAGATTCCAGGCAGTAGGAACCATATAACAAGCTGAGTACAGGATGTGCACCTTCCAAAACTCACTGCAGGCCAGGAGGAGAACGGGTGCTCCCCTGAGGCCTCACAAGGAAGCTGTCTTCCCCTAACCCAATAAAAACCAGAGCCTGTTGCTTTCCACCCCACCAGCCTACCCCAGTCCCGATCAAGGTTGGAGCTTTTTTTAATTTAATCGCGTGATGTGAGCGTCGCTGGCAAGGCCAGCATTTATTTCCCATCCCTAACTGCCCTTGAGAAGGTGGTGATAAGCCATCTTCTTGAACCGCTGCAGTCCATGTGGTGTAGGTACACCCACAGTGCTGTTAGGGAGGGAGTTCCAGGATTTTGACCCAATGACAGTCAAGGAACGGCGATATAGTTGCAAGTCAGCATGATGCGTGGCTTGCTGGTGCCGACATTCCCATGCATCTATTGCCCTTGTCCTTCTTGGCGGTAGAGGTCATGGGTTTGGAAGGTGCTGTCGAAAGAGCCTGATGAATTGCTGCAGTGCATCTGTAGATGGTACACACCTTTCCTCCAGCTACACATCTTGGTTCAGTACCCCTAATATCCTTATCTAACAAAAAGTATCAATGTCAATTTTGAAATTTTCAGTTGACCTAGCCTCAATAGCTTTTTAGAGGGGAGAGTTCCAGATTTCCACTACCCTTTGTGTGAAGAACTGCTTCCTGACATCAACCTTAAGCAGCCTAATTCACATTTTAAAATTATGCTCCTTTTTTCTGGACTTTCCAACCAGAGGAAATAGTTTCTCTCTGTCTAGCTTATCAAATACTATAATCATCTTAAACAATTCAAATTATTTTTGCATCAGTCCACTAGCTTTTAGAGACTGCTGCACTTGGACCAATAAATCTCAGCTCATCCACAGTTCCTAGTTTCCTGCTATTCGGAAAATACTCTGATCTATCTTTCTTAGGTTCAAAATGGATAAGTTCACACTTTCCCACACTGGACTCTATGCACTAGTTTTTGTCACTCATTTAACATCCCTTTGCAATTTTCTGCTCCCATCTACACTAGTGCCATCAGCAAACTTATATATGTGACTCGTTATTCCTTCATCCAAGTGATTTATGAAGATAATGAAAAGCTGTGGCCCCAGTACAGATCCTTGGAGGACATTACTGGTTACACCCTGCCAATTTGAGTGCATACACATTGGGTCTACTCTGTCTCCTACCTCCTAACTAATTCTCTATCTAACCCAATAGATTTCCTCCAATTCCATACACTTCCATTTCTATTAAGTCTCCAATGGGGAACTTTGTTGAATACTTTCTGAAAGTCCATATAAATGACATCCATAGGCACTTCCTTATCTATTGTGTTAATTCTCTCCTCAAAAAATTCAACTCGGTTCATTAGACATGACTTACCTTTTAAAAATCCACACTGGCTTTCCCTCTGATCAACTCATTTGTCCAAATGCCCTGATCACTTTGTCCCCAATAACTGAATTTCCTCAAGTGACATTCGATTACAAGGCCTACAATTTCAGAGTTTATCTCTCTTACCTCTCTTAATTATGGGGGGATATTCACAATTTTCCAATCCAGGAAACAATTCTAAATTGAGTGTTTAGGAAGATCATGAACCACACATCAGCAATTTCCTCATCACCTTCTTTTAACACCCAGGGATGGAAACCAACAGGTCCTGGAGATTTGTCTTTCTTTAATAACATTAGTTTCTCTAGTACCACTTTTTTTGTTGTTTTACTTGTTTTGACTCTAGTTAGTTCCACCCATTGATTTATTTTTTAGATTGGTATCTTTAATACTACGCCAAATACATTTCATCTTGGTTTTCCCCAGATCCGTAAAAAGACATTAATATCTGCTGCATGACAGCCACTGAGAACGTAGCTTCAAATGACATTCAATGATGACAACCCAGGGTTTGCATGTGCCCTACTGACTGCTGGGTGCCATTCTTTGGGTCTCTAATTGCAACCTTTTGCAGCACTCCAACCTTCAGGCCAAGCCGTCAATCTGTTTGGCTGTTGGACAGGAACTTGACTAAAATTATTTAAATGAGTCCCTGCCATAAGGTCAATAGGGCTTCAGCATCCCAGAAATTGCAGGATTCATCGCCTACTATCAGGTTCTCCCATACCCTTCCCACCTCCCCAGTAGTATCAGAGAGGAAGTTCTAAGGTTATTTTAGTTAAAGTATCAGCTCACCATGCTCGCATCGATGACCTGTCCTTTTCCAGATTGTATTCTCTCATACAGAGCTAGGATTATACCCATAGCACACATAACTCCACCTCCAGCAAAGTCAGCCACAACGTTTAATGGCGCGTAGGGATTCTCGCCTTTTCTGCCGAATTTTGACAGTAGACCTAAGTTCCAATAAATTCTGCTAGTAAATCGCATAACAACACAATTACATAAATATTCTTACACAGAAAGAGATCTTAATATGCTATTTCTTCTCGAGTTCTCTGCCCGAAGGCAGGATCAACCCACAGCGCCACAACCTCCACCACAGGCAGGGCTAGGAGGCAGGTCCCAAATCCAACCCAGCTAGAATGAGAATCAAACCCCATGCTGTTGGCACCAATCTGATCCACACCAACCATCAGCCAACTGAACCAACAAGCACCCCCCACAAAGAATCAGAGCTGCTGTGGCAACATACACTTTTACATGCATGTTGTAGCCTGGAGCTATGGATTGTGATGATAAGGCTCCAGTTTCTCTTCATCACATGGGGAACATGGAAGTGCCACAGCAGTACTGTAAAATGTTCTCCAGCTAGTGGGGTGGCAACAGCGGAGCCAACTCTCAAGGGAAAAACAAATTAATGATGTTGCAAGGTAGTGGTCCACTGAAGAGGCAAATAAGAGGTAGTTTGAGAATAATCTGCCTTTTCATTCTTGGACAAGAAGTATTCTAAACCATGGGTTAGACTATTTAACCCACAAGATAACATTCAAGAAACAATTTACAAATTACATTAACTAACTAAGCATTAACTAATGCTGCAAGTATGCCTCAGTTTTACAATTTGCACATTATTTAATTGGATTGATTAGTCATATAAATACTGTAGCCATGGCAAAAATTTAATGTAAGAAAGAAATTATAAAAATTGAAAAAAGGAAAGGGATCAGTAAAATGAAAACTTATACTGATCTATCACATAGCATTTTAATTGAATCACCCTCTCTTCCCCAACTGCACCCTGTTCAAAATCTGCTTAGCTCCTTTGAAAGTGGTTCATTTAAACTAATCCAATGGATGCAAACACTGATTTTTTTCTCTACTGAACTTGATCACGATAAATCCATTCCAATTACCTGACATAGCAATGAAGTTGATATCATGTCCGGCATTTCTGGAATATAGTCCACTCTGTCCAAACCCAGTCAACCTGGCATAGATAAGCTTTGGATTCTGTCGAAGTATATCTTCAGGGCCAACACCCAGCTTCTCCATGACACCTATAAAGGGACACAGGTTTTATTCACTTAGAACAGCAAGTAGAGAAACTATTTGAGGATTGGGTTGACAAGTGGCAAGTAACATTTGTGCCACACAAGTGCCAGGCAATGACCATCTTTAACAAGAGAGAATCCAACCATCACCCCTTGACATTCAACGGCATTACCATCACTGAATCTCCCACTATCAACATCCTGGGAGTTACCACTGACCAGAAACTGAACTCGACTAGCAATATAATTACTGTGGCTACAGGGGCAGGTCAGAGGCTAGGAATCATGTGACGTGTTACTCACTTCCTGACTCCCCAAAGCCTACCCACCATCTACAAGGCACAAGTCAGGAGTGTGATGGAATACTTCCCACTTGCCTGGATGAGCTCAGTTCCAACAAGACTCAAGAAGCTTGACACCACCAGGACAAAGCAGCCTGCTTGATTGGCACCTCATCCACAAACATTCACTCTCTCCACCACTGACACACAGTAGCAGCAGTGTGTACCACCTACAAGATGCACTGCAGGAACTCAGCAAGGCTCCTTAGACAACACCTTCCAAACCCACAACCACCACCATCCAGAAGGACAAGGGCAGCAGATACATGAGAACACCACCACCTGGAAGTTCCCCTCCAAGCCACGTACCATCCTGACTTGGAAATATATCACCGTTCCTTCACTGTGCTGGGTCAAAATCCTGGAACTCCCACCCTAACAGTGCTGTGGGTGTACCTACAATACAGGGGCTGCAACAGTTCAAGAAGGCAGCACACCACCACATTCTCAAGGACAATAAAAAAATTAACACAATCACAATGTTGCATAAAAGTAGGCCAAGAAAGTGGAAAGTAATGCAAGTACTCCACAGCAGGTACCTGATGCCTACTGGTTCCCAGAACAGAGGATGCAGATTTAATTTGCATTCCAAGGTATATGGTTGAAATGAAAACCTTTGCAGGGCTGCGAGGAAAGAACAGGCGAGTAGGACTTATTGGGTACCTTTCAATCATACAGTGCAGAAGGAGATCATTCAGTCCAGTGTATTTCATTGGAAATTATGGCTTAAATTTTCTGAGGATTGTTACAATGTACATCTAGAATCATAGAATGGTCACAATGCCGATGGAGGCCATTTGGCCCATCATGACTGTGTCAGTTCTCTGCAAGAGCAGCTCACCTAGTCCCACTTCTTGCCCTTTTCCCCAGAGCCCTACAATTTTTTTCTCTTCAGATAAATATCCAATTCCCTTTTGAAGGCCTTGATTGAACCTTCCTCCACCACAGTCTCAGGCAGTGCTCTCCAGATCGTAACCACTTGCAGCTTAAGAAGGTTTGTCATCATTGCTTCTTTAGCCAATCACCGTAAATTTGCCTCCTCTGGTTCTCAATCCTTCTGCCAACATGATCGGTTTATCCCTATCTACTCTGTCCAGGCCTCTCGTGCTTTTGAATATCTCTATCAAATCTTCTCTTCATCTTCTTTTCTCCAGGGAGGACAGCCCCAGCTTCTCCAATCTATCCATGAAACTGAAATTCTGCATCCCTGGAACCATTCTCCTGATTTTTGTCTGCACCCTCAATGGCTTCACATTGTTGCTAAAAATTCCTATTCTTGTAGTCCCATATGCAACTTTTGCCTCTCCAACACTAAATTGAAAGATTCATCTGTAGATATTTCCATTTAACAGTTTCAGCTCCCAAGAGGCACTCGCTTTTTCAGTGGGTGAAAGTATTGTGACTTATCTCTAGGATTGAACAATCTCACCTCTGTTTACGAATTACAAGGATTCCAAGTAGATAAACTTTTGACAGTCTGCATTCAGTTATAGGCGTGATTTTCCGGCCCCTTTGTAGGGGGACTCACTGTAGCAGACTCCGTGGCACAGCCAAAAGTCCATTGACTTTCAGTGCGACTGGACGATCCCTGTGGCAGGTGGGGCTCGAAAATCCCACCCATAGTGGGCCCAGTTCCACATCACAACGTTGCCTGTAGTTCAGCACAATGCAGCAATGAGTTAGTAATTTCCCCTTTTTCAGTTCTTTCACAGGATATGGGCATCGCTGGCTAAGCCAGCATTTATTGCCCATCCCCAATTGCCTTTAAGGCGGTGTTGGTGAGCCGCCTTCTTGAACCGATGCAGTCCATCTGGTGTAGGTATCGCCACAGTGCTGTGAGGGAGGGAGTACCAGGATTTTGACCCAGCGACAGTGAAAGAACAGCGGTATAGTTCCAAGTCAGGATTGTGGGTGGCTTGGAGGGAACTCACATCTGGTGGTGCTCCCATGCATCTTGCTGCCCTTGTCATTCTAGATGGTAGAGTTTGTGGGTTTGGAAGTTGCTGTAGAAGGAGCCTTGGTGAGTTTCTGCAGTGCATCTTGTAGATAGTATGCACTGCTGCATCGGTGGTGGAGTGAGCGAATGTTTGTGGATAGGGTGCCAGTCATGTGGGCTGCTTTGCCCTGGATGGTGTCACGCTTCGGGCAAGTGGAGAGTATTCCATCACACTCCTGACTTGTGTCTTGTAGATGCTGGACAGGCTTTGGGGAGTTCGGATATACAGCCTCTGATCTGCTCTTGTAGCCACATATGTTTATATGGCTGGTCCAGCTCAGTTTCAGGTCAATGGTAACCCCCAGGATTTTGTTAGTGGGGATTTATCAATTGTAGTGCCATTGAATGTCAAGAGGAGATGGTGGGATTTGCTCTTGTTGGAGATGGTCATTATCTGACACTTGTGTGGTGTGAATGTTGCTTGCCACTTATCAGCCCAAGCCTCAATACTATCCAGGTCTTGCTACATGTGGGAATGTGGGCACGGATTGCTTCAATATCTGAGGAGCCACGAATGGTGTTGAACATTACACAGCAAATATCTTCACTTCTGACCTTATAATGGAAGGAAGGTCATTGATGAAGAAGCTAAAGATGGTTAGGACTAGGACATTACCCTGAGGAACTCCTGCAGCGAGGTCCTGGACTGAGATGACTGACCTCCGACAACCACAACCATCTTCCTTTGTGCTAGGTATGACTCCAACCAGTGCAGAGTTTGCCCCCAAGTCCCACTGACTTCAGTTTTGCTAGAGTTCCTTGATGCCACACTCGATCAAATGCTGCCGTGACGTCAAGGGCAGACACTCTCACGTCATCTCTTGAGTTCAGATCTTTTGTCCATGTCTGGACTAAGGCTATAATGAGGTCAGGAGCTGAGTGGCTCTGGCAGAACCCAAACTAAGCATCAGTGAACAGGTTATTGTTGATTAACTGCTGCTGGATAGCACTGTCAATGACCCCTTCCATCACTTGCTGATGATTAAGAGTAGACTGATGGGACGGTAATTGCCAGGTTGGATTTGTCCTGAATTTTGTGGACAGGACATACCTGGGCTGTTTTCCACATAGCCGGGTGGATGCCAGTGTTGTAGCTGTACTAGAACAGCTTGACTAAGGGCGCGGCTAGTTCTGGAGCACAAGTCTTCAGTACTATTGCTGGAATGTTGTCAGGGCCCATAGCATTTGCAGTGTTCAGTGCTTTCAGTCATTTCTTGATATCATGCGGAGTAAATTGAATTGGCTGAAGACCGATATCTGTGATACTGGGGATCTCAGGTGGAAGCCGAGATAGATCAGTCTTTTGACACTTCTGATTGAGGATTGTTGCAAATGCTGCAACCTTTTCTTTCGTTTATGGAAGCTGTACAGATAACTGGTGTGACAAGTGGAACAATGGCACTTGTGCAATAGCAGTGCTCTTTTGAAGATGTAGCAAATCATAAATGCATCCTTATTTGAATGCTTTGATGAAGCTACTACATAATGACTAAAGCAATTTTCTCCTTATTGTTAAATAAGCCACAAAGTTTTACTGAGGCCGCTCCTGTGGGGCTTACTGGCACAAGTGTGTTTTCATTCCTTAATATTCCTCAGGCCAATTACTACAAAAATAATAAATAAATGTCTAAAACTTTGTGAAACAGCAGTTTTAAGTTGCCCACATGATTTTTTTTCTTTTTTTTTTAATGAGATGTGGGCATTACTGGCAAGGCCAGCATTTATTGCCCATCCCTAATTGCCCTTCAACTGAGTGGGCAGTTGAGAGTTAACCACATTGTTGTAGGTCTGGAGTCACATGTAGGCCAGACTAGGTAAGGATGCCAGATTTCCTTCCCTAAAGGGCATTCGTGAACAAGATTTTATAGTTGTCATGGTCACCATTACTGAGACTAGCTTCATATTCCAGACTTAACTGAATTTAAATTCCACCAGCTGCCACGGTGGGATTTGAACCAATTGTCCCCAGGGCATTAGTCATCTGTCTTAGCACTTCAGAGATATTTTTCAGTGCCTCCATGTCAGCATAATGCTTATCTAACATCTTTCTTTTTAACAGAAATACAACAACAAAAGCTTATATTTATATAAGGCTTTTAACATAATAAAACATCCCAAGGTGCTTAACAGGGCATTATAAACAAAATATGGGTCGAATGACAAAACGTTTAGTGAAAGGGCTAGGTATTAAAGAGTACTTTAAAGGCAAAAAAACAAGGTAGACAGATGGAAAGGTGTAGGTTGGGTATTCCAAAGCTTGAGGTCTAGGCAACTGAAGGCACATGGAAATGTGATTGAAATCCGGGCTGCTCAAGAGTCCAGGATTAGATGAGCACACATATTTCAGAAGGTTGTGGGGCTGGCGGGGATTAGAGATAGGGAGGGGTGAGGCCATGGAGGAATTTGAAAACAAGGATGAGAATTTGAAAATGAAGACATTACTTGACCGGGAACCAATGTAGCTCAGCAAACACAAGGGTGATAGGGGAACGGGACTTCCTGAGAGTTAAGACAGGCGCAGCAGACTTTAGTTAGTCTGTAGTTTATGGAGAGGGACCAGCCAGGAGTGTGTTGGAAGAGTCAACTCGAGGTAACAAGTCTGCGGATTGGGAGCCAGTTTTGAGCTCTACTTGGGAGACATCTAGGTCTAAGTTCATAAATTTGGCTGCTCTCCTCTTAGGTTTGGCTGCCACTGTCTTCCAGATTTCTTGCTTTTTCCGGTGCTGTCACTTCCCCTTTTATGTAATGGCAGGTAATGGCCCAAAACCTCTGATCAAAGTCAGAACGTGTGCCTCACTGATCAGACAGGAAACATAGAAACACAGAAAATAGGAGCAGGGGGTGGTCATTTTGCCCTTCGAGCCTGCTCCGCTATTCAATATGATCATGGCTGATCCTCTACCTCACCGCCGCACTCCTGTGCTCTCCCCATACCCTTTGATGCCTTTAGAGTCCAGAAATCTATTTCCTTCTTAAATATATTCAGTGACTTGGCCTCCACAGCCTTCTGTGGTAGAGAATTCCATAGGTTCACCACCCTCTGAGTGAAGGAGTTTCTCCTCATCACAGTCCTAAATGGTCTACCCCTTGTTCTAGACCCCCCCAGCCAGAGGAAATATCATCCCTACATCCAGTGTGTCCATCCCTGTCAGAATTTTATGTTTCAGTGAGATTTTTTCAAAATTCATTCACAGGATGTGGGCTTCACTGGCTGGGCCAACTTTTATTGCCCATCTCTAGTTGCCCTTAAGAAGGTGCTGGTGACAACTGAGTGGCTTGCTAGGCCATTTCAGATGGTATTTTTAAAAGTCAACCACATTGCTGAGAGTCTGGAGTCACAAGTAGGCCAGACCAGGTAAGGACAGCTGATTTCTTTCCCTAAAAGACATTAGCGAACCAGATGGGTTTTTACAACAATCGACAGTGGTTTCACGGTCATCATTAGACTTTTAATTCCAGATTTTTTTAAAATTCAAATTTCGCCATCTGCCATGGTGGGATTCCCAGCTCTCTGGATTACTTGTCCAGCAACAATACCACACTATCGCCTCCCTCCAGCGACAATACCATTACACCATCTCCTCTCATTCTTCCAAATTCCAGTGAATACAGGCCTAGTCAGCCCAATCTCCCCTCATACTACAACTACCCATTTACCTGTATATGTTGAAAATGCTCCGACTCCCAGGAGGATCCTGCAGAAGTCCCTCAGCACAGGAATCCTCGCAGAGAGTAGCGAAGAGAATCTGTGTAGAAGTCACTCTCTTTTTATTGCACTAGCTGCCATATTCTGGTGTTTAAAGATCCCCAAGCTTTTCAGTATGTGTGTGTGAATGAGTGGGTGGGCGGTTACGTGAGGATGGCAGGTGCATGAGTGAGTGGGTAGATGGGTGGGGTTTAGCCAGGTTGGGAGAGGTTGTTAGGTCGGGGGCTAGTCTGGTCTTGTGGGGGGGGTTTGTAGAAGAGTAGGGGAGTAGGTGATGTGGGGCTAGTCAGGTTGGGTCAGGGTGGGGGTTGGGGGTGCAGGTCAGGTGATCTGTTGTATAGTTAACCAGGAGTTCGACTAGGATTTTTTTGTTTAACATTTCCTAAATAACTACCCAGGTAAGTAAGTTGGAACTGTCCAAAGTCACCAATGCTAATTCAGGGGTAGAGGCTTTATCAGAGGGTCCCAGGGAATTGCCCATCATTCTGGACTCTAAAGGTGTCAATTCAAACATCCCGGGCAATTCTCATGGAGCCATTTTGTCGGGACTTCCGCAGGCTCCCGAAGCGCATCTTGGCGAGGGTACATCCGGTCTCTGTCAATCCAGAGACCGGAATATCTGGGCCTTTATTTTCTGTTGCCATACAAGTCTCCGCCACCATCAGTACCCCTCCACCCCCAACCTCTTCAATATTTTAAAATCTGTTTCTCTATAAGAATATAGATCTGAAAGGATTAAATAACTAAAGCTTTTGCTGGAGTCACTGTTCTTCAAATTAACTGTCTTTAGGTCTTCAAATCAACTGGTTACTGGTGCAAGATACCAGGCAAAGGAAGACAAGTTTGAGACATAAAGTCATCTATACTATTCTCTCATCACTCATAGATGTAGCCATGCTTACTAACTCTTATTTGTTGAAATGTAATCAAATATAAAATCCTTTAATTAATTTTCAGCATGAAGCTTCGCTAGAACATAGCTTAATATTAAGTTTGCTGAACTGCGTTTTTATTTCTCATTTATTAGAATTAGCAGAGTCCATTTAAGTTAGTATTTCTTTGCTTCAATGGTCATTATTTTCAAGTTTTCCATTTAACTGCAGAAATAACAGTTTTTAGAAAAGCTGAAAAACAAAAATAAGGGGTTACAAGTCAGTGGCTGGGCCAAACTTTGTATATGCTGGGATTATGATTGGGTAGAACACAGGCTTTTGAGGATACATGACTGGATGAATTTTTGTGCAAGCTAGTTTTTGAGATATAGTAGTAGGGGCTTGTGCACTTATCGATGCATAGGTTTGAGCTGAGGTAACGATGACTAGGCACATGAAACAAAGTCGTACCACCTACCCAAGATTAATATCATTCTCAATTGTTCTTTGTAAACTGTTGTTCAAAGACTGCACATATAAAGTCTCACTTATACTTAAATAAAAATCATACCATTATGAAGTCAGCTTTGAACTACTGGCCAAACAGTCCAAAGAGACCTCCTAAAGTATCTGAGATCTTGCAGACTGCATTTAATTGGTCTGCAGGCATCTATATTTCTAATTACCTGACCCTGTAAAGTTGCTACCAGAGATTTTACCTTTTTATCTCAATGTGGGGCAGACATCTGGGTAGGCAATGAGTCTTAGATCATGAGATTTCACTTGCTGGGATGAAGAAATAATGCTGGTAATTAGTATCTGATCTCAGGAGAGCCAAATTTTCAGTCTTGGGGAAAGATTTAGGCTTGGAGTCACATGTAAGCCAAACCAAGTAAGATTTCATGGCAGATTTCCTTTTTCTTTCCAGATTAATGAACCAGGTCGGTTCATCACAACTATCACTAAGATTTACCATTATTAAAACTAGCTTTTAATTTCAGATTTATTGATTGAATTTAAATTCCACCAGCTGACATGGTGGGATTTGAACCCATGCTCCGGGAACCCATGTCCCCAGAGAATTAGACTGGGCTTTTGGATTACTAGTCCAATGACATTACCACTATGCATAACTCCATCAACACACCTTGGTTCCATAACTTTTAAAAACCTTATCTCACAATAATCTGTCAATCAATTTAAGTTTTGAACTTTTCAATTGACCTCGTCTCAAAACATTTTTGGGAGAACAGAGTTCCAGATTTCCACTAATTTTTGTATGAAAAAGTTCTTCGTGACATTACTCCTGAATGGTATGTCCCAAATTTTACGGTTATGATCCCTTGTTTTGTACTCTCCACCAAAAGAAACAGTTTTTCTCTTTCTACCCCATCAACTGTTGGGTATGATAGCAAAGCGGTTATGCTGCTGGACTAGTACTCCAGAGGTCGAACAAATAATTCAGGGAATTGAATTTCCAACCCACCTCAGTAATTGGGGAACTTAAATTCAATTTATTAAATAAATGTAGAATAAAAAGCTAGTATCAATAATGTTGACCATGAAACTACTGGATTGTTGCAAAAAAAAACTGGTCCCCTTCAAAGGCGCAAGCCTGGAGTCCTTACTCGCCCTATATGTGACTCCAGAACCAAAACAATGTGGTTGACTTTTAACTGCCCTCTAAAATGGCCGAGCAAGCCACTCAATTGTCAGCACTACTTTCTCAAGAGCAATTAGAGATGTTGTTTCTAATAACAGGATCCTCTTTCGAGTTATCAACAGTCACAGATTGCAACTCTGTCGAGTACAATCACAGTTCTTGGTTTCCGGGAGTGGGACATGAACCCACAACCCTCTGATTCAAAGGCGAGGGTGCTATGAACAATATATGCATGCCTTACCACCGATGATAAAAAGCTGAATAATTAAATGTACTCCTTTAATTAACTAGAACTCCTCAATTAGATCACCCCTTAGCCTTTTACACTGAAGGGAAAGCAATGCAATGCAACCCCCCACACCCCCGCATAATTTAACTAAATTAGTCAAGTATTATTGGGAGAAAATTTGCGCTATACCCCTTCCAAGACCAGTATAGCCTTCATAAGTGCAGTGCTCAGAATTGAACCCAGTGCTTTTTTAAAAAAAAATCATTCAAGGGATATGGTTGTCACTACCAAGATTTGCACTTATTGCCAGTCCTAATTGCCCAAGATGATGTCGATGAGTCACTTTTTTAAACTGTTGCAGTTCGTATGGTAGAAGTACTCCTGCATTGCTGTTTGGTAGGGAGTCCCAAGATTTTGGTCAAGCTACTATGAAAGAATCAATTTATTCCAAGTCAGGATGGCTTGTGACTTGGAGGGGAACTTGGGAACCCTGTCAAACCGCTTAATTTTTTAAAAACTGTGCGCAGTACTTCAGGTATGGTCTCACCAAGGCCAATATTATTGCAGCAAGACTTCTTTACTCTTATACTTCAATTGCTTTGTAATAAATAAAAACAAAATACTCCTGATGCTGGGGATCTGAAATAAAAAGAAAGTGCTGGAAAAACTCAGGACTGGTAGCATCTGTGGAAAGAGAAACAGAGTTAACGTTTCAAGTCCAGCAAGACTATTCTTCGGAACGTTAACTCTGTTTCTCTCTCCAAGTGACGTCTGCTGCGGCACACAGGCTCAGACTTCCAGGGAGCTGAAAGATATATTAAACAACGATATTGCAAAGCTGGCTGACTACTGCAAGACATGGTGCTTAAAACTGAGCACCAGTAAAACAGTCTTTGGCTCATTCTACCTTCACAATGCCAGTGCTAAGAGGGAACTGAACATTACCCTGGATGGCCACAGACTGAAGCACGATCCCCGCACTTTTTATCTAGGCATCACCATTGACAGAACCCTCATGTCCAGACAGCACCTCAGCAAGATTGCAGAAAAAATTAAAACCCACAACAAACTCCTCAGGAACTGGTGGGTACCACATATGGATCACAGGCCAAGACCCTAAGGACCTCTGCTCTTGCCATCATGTACTCAACTGCAGAATATAGCGTCCCCCCCACCGAGATAGTACCAATCTGCTCACATCAAATCTATCATGCAACTTGACTCAGCAATGTGCATCATCATAGGTACTCTTCGACCAACTCATCTCCCCTATCTCCCAGTTCTGAGCAGCACTGCCACCAAACCACAACCCCCCATGCCTACTCCCCCCGCAACCTCCACATCAGATGGGTAATTGCAACAGTCAAGCTACTGGACAAAGGCTACTGCAACCAAGCCTGTCCTCATTCAATTACCTCAAACCACCAGCAGTATGCCTTCCCTCACACCACCCCATTTGGTTAAACCTACCACACCGAGGAATAACAGTTGACGACCTATGGCAGGAGGATTAGCAGGAGAAAACATCCACCAGAACTCTCTCATCGTAGACCCCACTGCTTGTCCACCCAGCTTTGATCTTCCACAGCGACACTGGGCCCTTTCAAACCATTTTTGGAACGGCCAAGGCCTCTGTGCAGCCACCTAATATCAGTGGGGTCAGCAAGACCATCCTGGCTGCAGCTGTGGTGCAGGCAAACAATGACACACATTGTTGAGGAGTGTCCACTAAATAAACTTGAAGGTGGACTTAAAGAACTCCATCTAGCCACTGACAAGGCTATTACTTGGCTCTGTGACTACGTACGTACTAAATAAATAAAATAATCCAACCATCAAAAATGAAGATAAAGCCATGGTTCAAGGGGTAAACAGATGTCTGCATTAGTTTTATATTTCTGAAGACAGCACCATAGTCCTAGTATTTCAGGACAAGTGTGCAACTAAAATTGCTTAAGAAGTAAACTGCAGTATGATTGCAACTTAAGGCTAAGACGTTTTATGACCTGGTGTTATTTACTGCAGTGTTCAGTGAAATGGGGGAGGTCATATATGAACCTCTGGCATATGTATTTAATAGAACATTCAGTAAATAAAATTTAAAAATGCTGTAAAGATAAATGGCAGATTATGATCTTTGTAGGGGTGTGGACTCTGCATCAGAGCTGGAGGCTGAGAGATAAATAGTAATTTTACTAAGACTGGAAAAAAAAGGATGAAAGAGAGAAAGGGAGTGTGTTACAATCTTCCTGGAGACAGACAGCTTTAAACAAAGAAATTTGAACTATCAGTTGATACATGAAAGGATAACACAAGATTTCAAGTTTTAAGACTTTTACCGTAACAATCAGGCTAAAAGCACTATTAACTGAACCCTATTTCTGAAGGCAACTTATACTTTAAACTACAGAACTGATCTTGTCCCTTTTACTTTCAACACAACTAAAAAACCCACTGGGAATGTGTGTTGTGAGGATGATGTAAAGCGGCTATAGGAGGATTTGGACAGACTTAGTGAGTGGGCAAGGACATGGCAGAACGAATATAGTGTGGAAAAATGTGGGGTTATCCACTTTGGTAGAAGGAACAGATGTGCAGAGTATTTCCTAAATGGTAAGAAATTAGGAAGTATAGATGTACAAAGGGACCTGGGTGTCCTTGTCCATAAGTCATTGAAAGCTAACATGCAGGTGCAGCAGGCAATTAGGAAGGCTAATGGAATGGTAGCCTTTATCGCAAGAGGATTTGAGTACAGGAGTAGTGAAGTCTTGCTTCAATTGTATAGAAGCTTGGTTAGTCCGCACCTGGAGCAGTGTGTGCAGTTTTGGTCCCCTTACCTCAGGTATTATTGCCATAAAGGGAGTGCAATGAAGGTTCACCAGACCTATTCTGGGGATGGCAGGACTGTCTTATGAAGAGAGATTGGGGAAACTGGGCCTGTATTCTCTAGTGTTTCGAAGAATGAGAGGTGATCTCATTGAAATCTACAAAATACTTAAAGGAATAGACTGGGTAGATGCAGATAAAGTGTTTCCCCTGGTTGGGGAATCTAGAATCAGGGGGCATAATTTCAAAATAAGAGGGAAGCCACTCAGGACCAGATGAGGAGAAATTTCTTTACTCAAAGGGTTGTGAATCTTTAGAATTCGCTACCCCAGAGGGCCATGGAAGCTCAGTCATTGAGTATGCTTAAGGTAGAGATTGATAGATTTCTGATTAACAATAACATAAAGGGTTATGGGGACCACGTGGGTAAAAGGCATTGAAGTGTTTGATCAGCCATGATCGCGTTAAATGGTGGAGCAGGCTCGATAGGCTGAATGGCCTTCTCCTGTTCCTATGTTCACCGGTATACTTTACACTCTCCCTTAAGTAGTTATTTGATTTTCCCGGAATCTGTCCCAAGTGATTTCTAGCTCCTATGGGTGCACTTCCATTCTTTTCCTTTTCCGGCCTGGTAACTTTAAACCCCAGAACTGTCTTTAACAGTGAGGGTTTTTCCTGGAGATTCTCCCTTTAGTGCAAGCTAAGTCAATCTTCCAGCCTTGTTTCAAACCCTCAACAATTTTCTTTTCAATCCAAGCGTGAGCTCCCACCCGCATTCCTGTGTAGTGAACCATAGAGACTTTTGGCGCCTAGCTGCGCTCTCTGTCAGTCCCGGATCTTGGCAGACTAACTTGCCTGGGAGATTTAGGCATATCTTTAGGAAAGCCTGTAACACAAACTCGCAATGGTTTCCTAAGGATTCTCCCCCTCTCAAAGCCCATCTCAATGGCAGATTCGCAACTGCACTATAGAAATCCAATTTAAATATATCAATGACATATCTGCCTCTCCTCAGTGAGACACTTCAACGCTCAATATCTTCCACGGCAAAAATGGCAATGGATGCGTACACAGTGGGTTAGGGTCGCATGCCATACATTTTGATGGTTTAAGCCATCCCCCTATTTACCCTCTCCTGCCTATTGTGGAGATGGGGAAATTAATATTGAGATTCTGGTGTTTTTTTATTGAATTAGTGTGTTGAATTTTAATTCTTTTTCTCTATTTCCTGAATTGGGCACAATATTTATTTGGCCTGGAGACCGGTGTATGAAGTTGCACTTCAATTTGACGGGGTAGACTTGCGTCTTTTGTCACCTTCCTTTTCATGTGTTCTTCTGGGTCGTGCTGTATGCAAAGTTCTCTGGAACTGATATTTTTCACTATGCTTAAAACCTGAGGAAATGGTATTTCAATTTCCTGACATTTTCAGAAAGCTGTCAACTGTAAAATTACACGAAATGGACTGCTGCACCAGTCAGCAATCTCCATTACTTTCAAGTGAACTTTGATGGATTTTTCTTCACATTAAGTAATACCTGCAACATAACAACAGCACCGAGTTCTTTTTGAACAATTCTATTTATGCAGATGCAAGACAATTATAGGAAATATTTTAATACCACAAGTATTTGGATATAAAAACTGGTCAAATATATTTTTTTTAAAATCTCAGTCTATGAAAAATTATGAGACACAAACTCTGCAGCTAGCTAATTAACCAGTCAGGTTACAGCAGCTATTATGTCCCATTATGGCTCATGACAGGCAGACCAAGAGTTACCAAGAGCAGGAAACCTCCGCTAAAGGCAACAAGCATAAGAAAATCAGAGTTGGTGGGGTAGAGTGAAAATGAATACAAACTCTATCTCACTGATGTGTCAGAAAATATTGTAATACTGCTATGACCCAGGATCTTCTAAAAAAATCAGATGTACAATACAAATTGCAAGGCAATTGAAAATCAGGACAGTTACATAACTTTTAGTTCAGATTCAGTGATGACGATCATAAGGTTCTGAGTCTGCTCTGCTGTGTTGTACATGTAACAAATTCTGTTGCATTGTAAACTAATTTGTGAAAAAGTGAAATAAAAATTGTAATAAAAAGTGAATTGGAACCCTTCATATCCCAGCAGAATAACCATTTTATAGTGAATATATGGACTCACAGTCCATATCAGTAGAGAATGCTGGAAACGCAGCTGAGAATATACATGCTGCAGTTATTTAATTTGAACCTGGCTCCAGTGCTGGTTTATAAACACCTTTTTATGTCATTTATAGAGAATTTTCATAATTTTTCAGCTAAGTATACATTTTTAAAAGGAACACCACCATCTGGAAGTTCCCCTCCAAGTCACTCACCATCCTGACTTGAAAATATATTGCTGTTCCTTCACTGTGGCTGGGATAAAATCCTGGAACTCCCTTCCTAACAGCACTGTGGGTGTACCTACACCACAGGGGCTGCAGCGTTTCAAGAAGGCAGCTCACCAACACCTTCTCAAGGGCAACTAGGGATGGGCAATAAATGCTGGCACAGCCAGCGAAGCCCACATCCCGTGAATGAATAAAAAAAAATACACATCCCTTGGGATCTAAGAATGCACCAGTACGACTTGTTTGCATCTTACCTCTACGAAAAGGTTCAATGAGAACATCAGATTGATTACAAAGCTGCTTCAACACTTCTACTCCTCCTGGTTTCTTCAGATTCAAGGCCACTGAGCGTTTGCCTCGACCCAACACATCAGTTGTAGCTGTCCTTGTTCGATCAATGCGCACTACCTTGGCACCAAAATCGGCCAGAATCATTCCACATAAGGGAACAGGTGCCAGACCAGCAAGCTCAATTACACGAATTCCTGTTAAAGCCATTTTGCTTTAGCTGTGAAAGAAAAACAGTTCTATGTTTACATTAAACAATACTTAATTAAATTAAATAATTAAATCTAGCTCTCAGATATAAAAACAGCAACCTGTTCATAACAAGCATAAAAAGCAGTTCTTCCACATTACTCTTCATTCAATCTTTAATGTAGACCCTTAAAGCGTGATATTTATAGGATGCCTGTAAAGAGAGGATGCAGAGGTGTGTGCTAACCTGGTGGAGGACGGGGGAGGGCCTGGCGAGGTCAGAAAGGCAGAGGTCCCGTTTGTTGAATTTAATGACAGTGCCCCATGATAAGTGTTCTTCTTTCATTTTTTGGCTGCCAACAGGGGCAACAGAGAGGTTGCAGGCTTCCTTGAGGGACTTGGGTATAAGACAAGGAGTGTTACAAATGCACCAACCTGAAGCTGGCAGTTTTTTTCAATTTCAATGCTGGGTTTCCCAAGCCCTGGGACATCTAGCCAGTACTTACACCACATGGACTGCAGCGGTTCAAGAAAGCAGCTCATCACCACCTTTCTCAAGGGCAATTAGGGAAGGGCAATAAATGCTTGACAAAGTTAAAGGCTCTGTGTCTAAATGCAGGTAACATTCGAAACAAAACAGATGAACTGGTAGCACAAATAGAAATAAATAAATACGATCTGATTAAGAACATAAGGACATAAGAAATAGGAACAGGAGTAGACCATTCGGCCCCTCGAGCCTGCTCTGCCATTCAATAAGGTCATGGCTGATCTTATAGATCAGCAATTACAGAGACATGGCTACAGAATGACATAGATTGGGACCTGAATATTGAAGGGTATGTGACATTGAGGAAGAACAGGAAGTTAGGAAAAGGTGGAAGGGTGGCTCTGTTAATTATTAGCACATTAGTGAGAGATGACCTACATTCAGGAAACCAGGATGTAGAAACGGTTTGGGTTCAGATGAGAAATGATAAAGGCAAAAAGTTACTTGTGGGAGTGGTGTACAGGCTCCCTAATTGTAACTACACGTAGGACAGAATATAAAAGCAGAGATAAGGGAGCTTGTCAGAAAGGTACAGAAGTAATCATGGGGGATGTTAACCTACATATAGACTAGAAAAATCAGGTAGGTAAAGACAGCATAGATGAGAAGTTCATAGAATGTTTTTGAGATAGTTTCTTAGAACAGCACATTCTGGAGCCAACCAGAGAGCAGGCTATACTAGACCTAGTATTGAGCAACGAGATAGGGTTAATTGATAACCTCAGTGAAGGCATCCCTAGATAGCAATGATCATAATAGGATTGAATTTTACATTCATTTTGAGGGGGAAAAGAGTGCGTCTAAGGCTAATATTTTAAACTTAAATAAGGGCAATTATAACAGCATGAAAGCAAAGCTAGCTAGAGTGAACTGGCAAATGAGGTTAAGGGATAGGTCAACAGAGGTTCAGTGGCAGACATTTAAGGGGATATTTCAGGATACACAATATATACATTCCAATGAGAAAGAAAAATTCCAAGGGGAGGGCCCACCATTCATGGTTAACTATAAAAATGTTAAAGACAGTATCAAACTTAAAGGAAAAGTACATAAATTATGCAAAGACAGGTGGCAGGTAAGAAGATTGGAAAGAATGTCAAGAACAGCAAAGAATGGCAAAAGGATTAATAAGGAAGGAAAAATTAAGAGTATGAGAGAAAGCTAGCTAGTGATATAACGATGGATAATAATAGATATTTAAATAAGAAAAGAGTTAACAGAGTGAGCATTGTTTCTATAGAAAGCACGTCTGGGGAATTGATAATGGAAAGTAGGGAGATGGTGAATGAAGTAAACAGGTATTTTGCTTCGGTCTTCACTATAGAGGACACAAGTAACATCACGAAAATAGCTGTAAATCAGGAAATAGAAGGGAGGGAACAACTTGAGAAAATTATGATAACCAGGAAGTGGCATTGAGCAAATTGTTGGGGCTGCAGGCTGACAAATCCCCAGGTACCAATGTACTACACCCGAAGGTCTTGAGAAAAGTGGCTAGTGAGGTAGTTGATGCATGGGTTTTAATTTTCCAAAATTCCCTAGATTCGGGGAAAGTTCCATTAGATTGGAAAATAGCAAGTGTAACTCCTTTATCCAAAAGGGGAAGGAGACAGAAAGCAGGAAACTACAGGCCAGTTAGCCTAACGTCTGTCATTGCGAAAAATTCAAGGCAATCAGGCAGAGTCAACATGGTTTTGTGAAAGGGAAATTATGTTTAACCAAATTATTGGAGTTCTTTGAAGGAATCACATATGCTGTGGATAAAGGGGAACCAGTGGATATACTGTACTTAGATTTCCAGAAGGCATTTGATAAAGTGCCACATCAAAGGTTATTGCGGAAAATACCTCCTTTTTTATCTCCCTCTGTCTCGTCTGAAAACCCTGTAATGAGGAATGTTGACCTGCCATTCCTGTCCCTCTTTAATCCATGTTTCTGTAATAACTATGATATCATACTGCCACGTTTCTATCTGTGCCCTCAGCTAATCTGCATTGTTTGCTGTACTCTTTGCATTGAAGTAGATACGCACGAGCACTGCCAAGCTTGTTTTTTAGTTTTCTAATCTCTGGTTCAGACACATCCACTAATTTTCTGCCTTCCATTTTCATATCTGATTTTATCCCAACTGAATCTACCTGCGGGTCCCCAGCCCCCTGCCAAACTAACAACCCTCCTCAACAGAGCTGGCAAGATGTCTCGCAAGGAACTCAGTCCCAGGTTTGTTCAGGTGCAATCCATCCAGCCTGTACAGGTCCCAATGTCCCAAGAATCTAATGCCCACCCCTCCTGCACCAGCTTTCCAGCCACGCATTCATCTGTCTTATCCTACTATTCCTGTACTCATTTGCACGAGGCACTGGGAGTAATCTGAGATTACTACTTTTGAGGTCCTGCTTGCTAACTTTCCACCTAGCTCCCTAAATCCTGACTGCAGGGCCACATCCCTCTTTTTCCCTATGTTGTTGGTTCCAATGTGGACCACAACTGCTCGCTGTTCATCCTCCCCCCTCAGGATGCTCTGCAGCCGCACAGTGACATCTTCAACCCTGGCACCAAGGAGGCAACGCACCATTCTGGAATCACGTTGTGGCCGCAGAAACAACTATCTGCCTCCCTATCTATCAAATCACCTATCATTATGGCTCTTCCAGTCTTCCTTGTAACCTCCTGTTGCAGCTGAGCCATCCTGGTGCCATAGACCTGGCTCTGGCTGCACTCCCAGATGAACCATCACGCTCATCTGTATTCAGAACTTAATATTGGTTGGAGAGCAGAATGCCTGGTCCTTTTTGACTGCCTGGTGCTCAACCATTCCCTCTCTTCCTGCACATTCTTAATCTGCGGAGTGACCACATCCATAAATGTGCTATCCATGTAGCTCTCAGCCTCACGATGCACTGCAGTGACGCCAGAGGCTGCCCAAGTTCCGAAAACCGGAGATCAAGTTGCAGCAACTGTCAACACTTCCTGCATAAATGAATATCGAGGATGCAAGAAGCATCTTGGAGTTCCCACATTGCACAGGGCGTGCATTCTCGAGGTTGAAGCAGCCCTGGCATTCCTTTATTAATTAACCTTGCTACTGCTAAAGAAAACTTACTAATACATCTTACTAGTACCAACACACCCTACTAAATTTATTTATTTAATTGGTGAATTAGTTAATAATTTACACAGCTAAAGTCATATAATAGGAACTTGCACTTTCCTAGCTTAGAGACAAGGAAAGAAAAACTCACCAACTACTGGAGATTGATAAAATAGGTAAAAGATGGAGCACTGCTTTCCCCCTGTGCACTGACTTCCCACCTGAACCAAATTCCCAACTCCTTACTCAATCTACATCTAACTCAGCATAGTCTCATGTCCATGTGTCCCTTTCTGCATGTGGGTTTAAAACCTCCCTACTTATATATAGAGCCTCTGATGACTTACTAGCTCGCTCAGCTTTCTGCTACAGTGGTTATCACCTATTGGGGCAACTACTTTCAGCTGATTGACCAATAACTGCTGCTTTAGGCAGCTCCTTGTTTGATTAGGCAATTAAACTAACAATGTTTGAAAGTAAGAACCTAGCTCTTAATCTAAATTGAAAGTTCAGAAAAGTTTACCAGAACTTACCACCTGATCCAAGTTCCCAATTCCTCACTCAGCGTAGTCTCAGGTCTGCGTGCCCCTTTTGGCGTCTGGGTTTAAAACATCTACTTATATATAGGGCCTCTGATGACTCACCAACTAACTCAAATTTCTGCTACAGTGATTATGGTCAAATATTTTCAAAAAGACTGAAGCTCAATCCACTGAAGGATTAAGGCTCTACTTTAGTACAATATGACATCTGAAATGTTAAGTCACCTGTTCCCTGCAGAGATATTGTTTGACCAACTAAGTTTTTCTATCATTTTGTACTTTTGTCTCAGATTTTGGAGGTTGAACTTTGCTGTGTCTATAGTTGCAATAATGTTGAGTGATCAGGAAGTCCTGCCAAAACAAAACTTTGTTCCCTAAATCAGAAGCTGGTTGTAAATTTCAGCCCCTTGTGAATTCAGCCCCACTACAGGCAGCAGCTTGTACTGGAATTAAAGTCCAATGCCCTTCTAGTAACTTATTTAGAGTAAATTAGCAAGGGAAGCCAAGTATCCCAGAGCCATCCATAAAAGGTATTAAGCAATGTTTTGGGGTCAGTGCCCACTGCTCTGTATTTGGTTCTAGCCCTTAGTGCAGTTGCTGTCTCTCGCCTGGTTTTGTTGTTGTTCTAAGGACGTAAATTCTACTGTTGGCAGGAACTTACAAAATAATTTTGCAAGATGAGAAATCCCAATTCAAGTTCCATCCTCTGAATAAGTATCATTATGTGGGAGCTGAGATTGGCAACAAGGACTTTGGGGTGGGGTGTGGAGAGAAATGCGCTAAACTGATGCTTGAATAAATGAGCACCAATGCATTGAAAACAGCTTGCAATTTCTCCACCAAAAATCAGGGAAGATCACCTCAAATTTTGCTACAATCATCCATTATCCTTTAAGATGCAGTTATACCCATAATTTCACTGCATTTTCATAAGATCATAAGAAATAGGAGCAGTTGGCCATTTAGTCCTTCAAGCCTGTTCCGCTATTCAATGAGATCATGGCTGATCTTCTACTTCAACACCATTTTCCTGTACTATTTCTGCCTCACTTATGTTTTAAATAAGTATAAATCTATCAATCTCAGTCTTGAACGTACTCAACGACTGAGCCTCCACAGCCCTCTGGGTCAGAGAATTCCAAAGATTCACCACCCTCTGGGGTTGAAGAAATTCCTCCTCATCTAAGTTCTAAATGACCTGCCCCTTATTCTGAGACTGTGCCCCTTGGCTCTTGACCCCTCAGCCAGAGGAAGCATCCGTCTTACATCTACCCTGTTGACCCTGTAAAAATTTTAGATGTTTAAATGAGATTACCTCTCATTCTTCTAGTCACCAGAGAATAAAGGCCCAGTCTATTTAATCTTTCCTCATAGGACAATCCCTCCATCCCAGGAATTAATTTGGTGAACATTTGTAGCACTCCCTCTATGGCAAGTAGACCTTTCCTTAGGCAAGGAGACCAAAACTGTACAAAATAGTCCAGGTGAGGGCTCACCAAGGCTCTATATAATTGTGGTAAGACATCTTTACTCCTATATTCAAATACACGTGTAATAAAGGCCATCATACAATTTGCCTCCTTAAATGCTTGCTGTGCCTGCATGTTAGCTTTCAGTGACTCATGAACAAAGACACCCAAGCCTCTTTCAAATTCAATACTTCCCAGCCTCTCACCATTTAAGAAATACTCTGTATTTCTGTTTTTCCTACCAAACTGGATAACTTCACATTTCTCCACATCTTATTCTATCTTCCAAATATTTTGCCTCTCCAAATCCCCTTGAAGCATCTTTGCATCCTCCTCACAACTCAGAATGCCACCTAGTTTTGTGTCATCTCCAAACTTGGAAACATTACATTTAATCTCCACATCCAAATCATTGATATAGAATCTATATTATAGATTGTGAATAGCTAGGTCCCAAGCACTGATCCTTGCGTTATCCCACTAGTCACAGCCTGCTAGCCTGAAAATGACCCATTTATTCCTACTGTCTGTTTTCTGTCTGTTAACCAGTTCTAAATCCATGCTGATATATTCCCTCCCCCACCACATATGCTCTAATTTTGTTCACTAATCTGTTGTGCAGGACCTTATCAAAAGCTTTCTGAAAATCTAAATATACCACATCCACCAGTTCTTCTGTATCTATTCTGCTAGTTGCATTCTCAAAAAACATTTCCCTTTCATAAATCCATATTGGCTCTGCCCAATCCTACCATTGTTTTCTAAGTGTCCTCTTATCATATGGATTCTAGCATTTTCCCTATGACTGATGCTAGGCAAACAGCTCTGCAATTCCTTGTTTTCTGTCTCTCTCTCCTTTCTGAAATAGTGGGGTTACATTTGCTACCTTCTAATCTGCAGGAACCGTTCCAGAGTCTATAGAATTTTGAAAGATGAACACCAATGCATCCACTATCTCTACAGCCACCCTTTTCAACATTCTGGGATGTAAGTCATTAGGTCCAGGGGATTTACTACTTTAAGTCCCATTAATTTCTGTAGTACTTTTTTTTTTAACTAATATTAATATCTTGCAGTTCCTTGTTTACATTAGTGCCTTGATTCTCCGTTATTTCTGGGAGGTTTTTAGTATTTTCCTCCATGAAAATAGAAGCAAAGCATTTGTTTCATTTCTCTGCCATTTCCTTATTCCCCATAATAAATTCTCCTGACTCCACTTGTAATGGACCCACATTGGTCTTTGCTAATCTTTTCCTTTTTTATACCCATAGAAGCTTTTGCAGTCCCTTATCATATTTCACTCTAGTTTACTCTTATATTCTATTTTCCCTTTCTTAAATCTTTTTTCTTTGTCCTCCTTTGCAGAATTCTAAAATGCTTCCAATCCCCAGGCTTACCATTTTTTGGGCAACTTTATACGGTTCTTCCTTTGATCGAATACAATCCTTGATTTCTTTTGTTAGCCATGGTTGGAATCTGGCTTGGTTTTTGTGCATTAAAGAAATGTATTTTTGTTGTTAACTATATATTAACTCTTTAAATGTCAACCAATGCCTGTCTACTGTTATACCTTTGGAAGTAGTTTCCAAACCCACCATAGCCATTTTTCCTCTTGTACCTTTATAGTTTCCTTTGTTTGGATTTAAGATCCTCGGGCAGAATTTTCCCTGAAATCGACAAAGTCGATCAGGAGGGGAAATTGCGTTTGACCCGCTGACGGCAATGGCGGAATTTCACTCCGTATCATGTGGAACTTTGTTAAAATAAAATCACTGGTATGGGTCTTACATTGGATCGTTGGCGGGGCAGCCTCGGATTCGCCTGTCTCGCCGTGACCTCAGAGCTTCAATGATCAGGGTGCCATATTTAAAGGCCGTCCCTGCACAGAGATAGCACTCTCCAAGGCATAGGTAGCTGCTGGAAACTAATGGGTATCAAAGCTAGGAAACATGCTGCCTCCACATTTAGTGATACTCCCTTCGAATGCCTACTCGATGCAGTAGAGGCCCGCCGCAATGTCCTTTACCCCGGCTCTGGACGAAGACCAGCAAGCAGCATCACCAATCCAGCATGGGGGGCGGTGGCAGTGCCAATGCACTCCAAAAGAGGACAGCCACCCAATGCTGAAACAGGATGAATGATTTCCTCTGTTCCACCAGGGTAAGTCACTCTTCTCATCACTCTCAACCCACACTCACAAACCCATCACACTTCCACAGGGATTTCACTCAATGCCAGCTCAAGGGACATCACCATTCACTCTCACACACACCGTCATCTACTATGCGGATCGTGTCCTCATCCTGTCCATGGCACCACTAACCACCCAGACTCCCAGGCATCCTTTTCATCTGGCCTGGCTGGCATCTTGCTTACACTCTCTCTATCTGTATTCATGCAGGACAAGCTGGCACACAACAAAAGGGAGAGGCCCCAGACTAGTGAAGGAACATCCAACCTCAAGGTCCTGACAGACTTTGAAAAAGAGCAATTCAGCTGGCGAGGATGTGGATCGTCCCTGTGCTGACAGTGAGGTTGGCGGCGCTCAACCATGTGAGGGTTCAGCGCTGAAACATCCATCAGACAACCATGCTGTGAGTGATATCTCCTGTTTCACAAGCCACTGTCATATACCAATTATCTCTGCTTGCTTTCATGAAACATCTGGGAAGCAGCCGCAGTGGTCCATGAGCCAGGTCCTTGACTCCAATCCCGAGGACACCGCGGAAGAGGAATCCATAGACACCGACAATGAAAATCCGTCACAGCGCTCACCACACCCTCCACCAGCGCAGAGACACACAACTCGGTGGGACGTAGCTCTAGAGTAGCACATCGCACTGTCTGATCCACAGCAGGCAGAGGCAAGGACATCCCTAGGTGCTGGCACTCGGAGGATTGCTGGAGGCCGGGAATCTGCTGAGTCCAAGTCAGATGAGGAACCTCTGGACTCAGCCATACCTCAGTTGCTGGAACTGCAAAAGACACGCTCAGGAACATTTTGAAAGGATGTCCGCTGCACTCCTCAGATTGTAAGGTACGATGGAGGAGTCTGTCCATCTTCAGCCTGAAGTGACAGTGCCGACATGCCCAAGCACGGAGGTCAACATTGGTAGGATGGTCCCTTGCTGTGGAGACCTTGGTCCAGTACATCGGTCCTGCACTGCATCGCTGAGGCACTTGCTGGCATCCATCAGTGTCAATGTGAGAGGGGGGCAGGACATCTCGAGCTCACTCCAGCTGTCCCTCCTTCTCAAGGGATCAGCCAGGGGCCCTCGGGCACCCACAGGGAGGAGGTAGAGCAGGTGCACACCCCGGGGCCATGTGGGAGTGACCGGCCCATCCAAATGCCCTCTTCTTGTGACCCCAGCAGCTCCAGCTCCGCAACAAGGAGGGTGGCACTGCCACACAACAGGACCCTGAAAGCAGGCTGGGGCCCTCCAGAGGACACTCACCGAGGTCATCACGGACAAGGCGCAGCAGTCAGCAGGCCGCCTCCACCTCCACTATGGATTTCGGGTATGCACCAAGACGTAGCTGCAGATTTAGAAAGGTCTAGAAGATTCAGTTGCACAACTTGGGCAAGGTGTTAATCACTTGTATGTAATGTGGACCATTGTAAATATACTCCCAAGAATGTCTCCTTTCTATGGCTCCTTTTTATGATAAGTAGTGTTCGTGTCAATCAGATGTGAAACCTTGATTCCTGCACAAAATGAAGGCTACTGTCGCAGTCCAGGGCCTCTCCCTGTGCAGAGTGCAACTTTCTGAGCACAGTGATTATCCAGCTTCAAAGTCACTCTCCAGATTAGTGATGCGTGCACCTCCATGTGGCTTGTGTTTGCTGCAAGAATCACGTACCCAAGCATCACTGGGTTCTGTGATGTTCTCTGTGTGCTCTCAGCACCTTAAAGGGCACCTCCGCATTCCCCCACCCCACCCCAACCCAACCTATCTCATCAGCATTCCTGGCAGATGAAGGTGTGGTGTTGAAGGGAACAGGTGATGAAGTCTGCCAGGGGATCAAGTTGTCTTTAAGTCCATGTGGCCACTGTTTCTCAGCAACATCTCTATGATATGACCCTCTTCACAGGGCATATGTGCACTGCCCTCAGCCAGACGGGTGTCAGATGTTCCCAGATGCAATGTGAAGATCTCAGGAGTGTCCTCACTGCATCTTGTCATCATCCTCCTAGAATATTTTGCGAATGAGGGCCTCATGAGCACACCTGCAATGGCCTCATCGATTGCATCCTCCCCTTCTAGAACCACATCACCCTCATCCCCTTCGACCTCCTCCTCATTAGACCAGCTGAACATTGAGAGAGTGGAAGCCTTTATGGTTCACATACTGGACTGCTTGTTGCCAAGGAGATTTAAGAGCCACGTGGGTGCAGTCGATAGAACTCTGCACCTGTGGCAATCTGGGAATCTAAGCAAATCCCAGCGCTCTTGCCTAATCTCTGTCGAAGTTGACAAAGTTGTGTGCCTTGAAAAAAATGGCATCCATGATCTCCTTGATACAGTTGTAGGTGGTGGCTTGTGAGGTCCCGCACAGATCCCCAGTGGAGCCCTGGAAGGAGCCACTGCTGTAGAAATTGAGCGCTGCAGCCACTTCCACCGCCACTGGCAGTGGATACCCTCCAAGTCCCGTGGTGCCAAATCCTGCAAAAGGTGGCATATGTGAGTTACCAGTTCCCTTGACATGCGTAGTCGTCACCGACACTGGCTCTCACTCATCTGCACGGAGCACATACGCAGTCTATAGAGCCTGGGTTTAGTTAGGCACCTAGGAACGACGGCTCTCTAGGGTTCATCCTCTGCGTGTGAAGGAAACCCTGTTGTCCCTTGAGGGTTCTGCTCCTCCCTTTGGCGAGCCAGGCACCTCCATCATATTCTTCTCTGTCTTCTCTCCAGCCTATAAGCAATGAGGCAGACAGCAAGATCACCAGGCTCCATCTTCCTGATGGTCTCCTCACTGCAGTATCAAACAGAGAGATGCGAGGGTCACTAATTGTCTTCTAAGGGCCACTCTTGGTCAAGTCATCGCCTGTGGCTGCCTCTCAAGGCTCCTTTACGCATGCCGGAGAGTCCAGACTACCACATCAATGTCCAGTGTTTTGTGCGCATGATGGTTGACCAAAATCTCACCTACCACAGCCCCATACCACATGACTGAGTGGCGACAGCTTCCGCCACTTGACTGTATCCTGAACTCTCATCCCAGGCACAGGCATTGTCCTAACCTGCACTCCAAGGCTTTGCAGTTTGCTTTTACCATGAGGGTGACTTTTCAATGTCTACTCAAACATAATGCAAGGGATTAGGAGCGCACTCCTCCATCATTGTTCTATGGCCACCTTCCCCAAGGGGATCCTCAAGCTTGCCCAGTTGCCCAATGGTTCTGAAGCACCACTGCACTCATTTAATCCTGAAGTCTGCATGTGAGGGATTAAAAGTGGAGGAACAATCACTGGCGCTCTCAGGAATTAGTATTGCTTGACTGAGTGCAATTGCTTGACTAGTCTGACTTCAAACATGACAATTAAGCTCAAGTTAGACTGTCTCAACTGTGGAAGAGTGCTCATCTTTGACATGTATTTCCATTTGCCTAGCCGTTTTCTCCCCCCTACTACCCCATCATCCCCAGCATGTGTTAGTATGCAACCTTCAGCCTGTGCTGCCATAACCCATGGCTGCCATGATAGTTGAAGCTGAAATGCTTAACTCATTTAAAAGGTACCTGGATCTGCCTCTGGAGTGCTGTGACCTGCAAGGCTACAGACTAGGTGCTGCAAAGTGGGATTCAAATGAGCAGCTAGTTTCTTTATTACCTTTTTGGCTGGTGCAGAGACGATGAGCTGAATGGCCTCTTTCTGCACCTTATCTTTTCTATGATTCTATGACCCTCCCTCCTTGCCCCAAGCTTCCCTTCTGTTCGGCACTGTAGCCCTTGCCCCACAGTTCCCTTCTGTTTGGCACTGTTGCCCTTGCCCCGAGGTTCCATTCTCTCTGGCACTGTTGCCCTTGCCCCGCGGGTTCCTTCTCTCTGGCACTGTTGCCCTTGCCCCATGGGTCCCTTCTCTCCGGCACTGTTGCCCTAGCCCTGGCACCACAAGCTAGCCATGAAGAAGCCACTCTGGAGACTTGCCTGTGATCCCCCCGAATCTGCAGAGCCGCTCCCTTGCACTGAAATCCTCGTGAGCACTGCGCTAATTTGTATGCAATCACCTTCGAGTTCCCCTTCAAGTTTAGGTTGCAAGGCGTATGCCTTTTAAAGGCAGTTATAAATCATACCATTCTAAAATCACACAGACATTGGTTTTAAATTTGACATGGGGGGTTGATTCCACATGTGGCCACAATAATGACATACAAATGTATTCAAATTAAGTTCCCGACGCCCACGGCAGGAAACGCAACCCACCTTTGACGGGGGGAGGGTGGCGTGAGGGAGGAACAATTGCTTTCCTGGATTTATGTCGCCGGGAAACACGACTAGGGCCTTCTTATGAGATTTTCTGATCTTGCCACTGAACACACGCGCAGAAAATCCCAGCCCTAGTTTCTGATTGAACTGCATCATTTCCAAACTTAATGTAAAATTCTATTATATTATGATCACTCTTTCCTCAAGACTCCTTTACAACAAGTTTCTTCATTAGTCCTTTGTCATTGCACGATATTAGATCTAAAATAGCCCATTCCCTACTTGGTTTTTCGACGTACTGCTTTTGAAAACCATCTTGCCTACATCCAGGAATTTGTCTTCAACATTAGGTTCACAAAGTGTATATGTAGATTGAAATCCACCATGTTTACTGTCAGACCCTTGTTACAATAAATCATTTCCTGATTTATATTGTGATTTGCATTACTACTGCTGTTTGATGGCCTATCGACAACTCCCACCAAAGTTTCTGCCCCTTGTTGTTTTAGTTCCACTAAAACTGATTCTACGCCTTGATGTTTAGAACTAAGGTCATCTCTCACTACTGTACTAATGCCCTCTTTATTTAGCAGAGATACCCCACCACCTTTTCCTAGCTTCCTGTCCTTCCTGAATGTCACATACCCTTGGATATTCAGGTCCCAGCTTTGGTTCCCTTGTAGCCACGTCTCTGTAATGGCTATCAGGTCACACATATGAATTTTTATTTGAGCTGACAATTCATCTGTTTTAATGTGAATGCCGTGGGCATTCAGGTGCAGAATAAGGTTTTTTTACTGTTCCATTTTTAATTCAGTTTCTAATTTATTTCAGTTTTTCTTATTGTTTTTGTAAACTCTGGCCCTATCTGCTGATACACACTTAAGTTTGCAATTACTTTCCCTTCCTGCCACACTACATCCCAGGGTGCTAAAAGTGGCGGCCATGGAAATAGTGGATGCATTGGTTGTCATCTTCCCAAATTCTGTCGATTCTGGAATAGTCCTGGCAGATTGGAGGGTGGCAAATGTAACCCCACTATTTAAAAAAGGAGGGAGGGAGAACACAGCAAATTACAGACCAATTAGTAGTAGGAAAAATGCTAGAGTCTATTGCAAAGGATATGACAATAGGACACTTAGAAAATATCAATGGGATTAGACAAAGTCAACATTGATTTATGAAAGAGAAATCATATTTGACAAGCCTACTGGAGTTCTTTGGGGATGAGAATAGATAAGGGAGAGCCAGTGAACGTGGTATATTTGTATTTTCAGAAAGCTTTTGCTCAAGTCCCACAGAAGAGTAAAATTAAAGCACATGGGATTGGGGGTAATATATTGGCATGGATTGAGAATTGGTTAGCAGACAGGAAACAAAGTAGGAATAAATGGGTCTTTTTAGGAGTGGCAGGCAGTGACTACTGGAGTACCGCAGGGATCAGTGCTTGGGCCCCAGCTATTCACAATATATGTCAATGATTCGGACGAGGGAACCAAATGTAACATTTCCAAGTTTTCTGACAACATGAAACTTGGTGGGAATGTGAGCAATGAGGAGGGTGTTAAGAGGCTTCAAGGCGATTTAGACAGGTTGAGGGAGTGGCAAACACATGGCAGATGCAGTATAAGAGTGAAGTTATCCACTTCGGTAGGAAAAACAGAATGGCAGAGTATTATTTAAATGGTGATAGATTGGGAAATGTTGACGTACAAAGGAACCGGGGTGCCCTTGTACACCAATCACTGAAATCAAGCATGCAGGTGCAGTTAAGAAAGCAAACTGTAAGTTGGTCTTCATTGTGAGAGACTTGAGTAGAGGAGCAAGGATGGCTTATTGCAGTTGTACAGGGCCTTGGTGAGGCCACACCTGGAGTATGGTACACAGTTTTGGTCTCCTTACCTAAGAAAGGATATACTTGCCATAGAGCAGGTACAGCAAAGGTTCACCAGACTGATTTCTGGGATGGCAGGGTTGTCATATGAGGAGAGACTGGGGTGACTAGGCCTGTATTCACTGGAGTTTGGAAGAATGAGAGATCATCTCATTGAAACATATAAAATTCTAACAGGGATGGACAGACTGGGTACAGGGATGATATTTCTTCTGGCTGGGGGGGTCTAGAACAAGAGGTCACAGTCTCAGAATATGGGGGAGACCAGGACTGATATGAGGAGAAACTTCTTCACTCAGAGGGTGGTGAACCTTTGGAATTCTCTACCACAGAAGGCTGTGGAGAACAAGTCACTGAATATATTTAAGAAGGAAATAGATAGATTTCTGGACTTTAAAGGCATCAAGAGATATGGGGAGAGCACAGGAGTACAGCGTTGAGATGGAGGATCAGCCACGATCATACTGAATGGCGAAGCAAACTCAAAGGGCTGAATGACCTACACCTGCTCCTATTTTCTATACTCTGATTATCATTACCTTTGTTGCTACCTTGATCTATTGCCTTGTCGTTTCCCTTTAATTTACCCAATCAGCCCCTACATGACCCCTTCCCCCTCTATTTGAGGTGTCAGCTGTGGCTCAGTCCATAGCACCCTCGCCTTTGAATCAGAGGGTTGTGGGTTCATGTCCCACTCCCGGAAACCAAGAACTGTGATTGTACTCGAAAGAGTTGCAATCTGTGACTGTTGATAACTCGAAAGAGTTTCCCCCTCTATTTAATTCAAAGCCCTCTCTACTTCCCTAGTTATACGAATTGCTAGAACATTGGTCCGATCATGGTTCAGGTGAAGTCTCTCCCAGTGGTACAGCCCCCATTTCCCCAGTACTGGTGCCAGTGCCCCACGAATGCACTTTTCCCACACCAGACTTTGAGCCAAGCATTCATCTCTCTAATCTTATATACCCTATACCAATTTGCACATGGATCAGGAAATAATCCAGAGATTATTACCTTTGAGGTTCTGCTTTTTAATTTAGTGCCTATTTTCTCATACTCCCTAGGCAATACGTCTTTCCTAGTTCTACCTATTGTTGGTACCTATATGGACCATGACAACTGGATCTTCCCCCTCCTACTACAAGTTCCTCTTCAGCCCTTACAGATAACCCGAACCCTGGCACTGGACTGGCAACACAGTCTTCTGGATTCTTAATCTCGGCTGCAGAGTGTCTCTTCCGCTGACTATACCATCCTTGACTACCACTACATTCCTTTCAACTGCCAGCCCATTGAATGGTTTCCTGCACCATGATGGCATGGTCAGTCTGCTCATCCACAATACAGCCCTCACTGCAAGCTGCAAGAACCTCAAACTTGTTGCTCAATTACAAGTGCTGAGACTCCTCCAGTCCCATCTTCTACATCCTCTTACCTACCTGACTCACAGTCACACCCTCCTGTTCCTGACCACTCACCAAATCAGACAACGCAAACCTAAGTGATGTGACTGCCTTCTGGAACAAAGGTAATTTTCCCTCTCCCTGATGTGTCGCAATGGCTCTGGCTCAGCCTCCAACTCATTAACGCTGAGCCAAAGCTCCTCAAGCCGCAGATACTTAGCACAGATGTGGTTGACAATAATTGTATTGGCATCCAGGAGCTCCCCCACGCTGCAGGCGTCACCTGTCCTGCCATCTTTATGGTGTTAATTAAATTTATTTTTATTAATTTATAGTTCCCCCTCTTCACCAAACTCCTGGCTTCACACTATGTGCACTTGAGCAGCACTCAATGCAGACGAGCAGCACTCGGACCCCTGTATTTATATACTCTCTGAAAAACAATGATGAATCAACTCTGCTAAAGCTCAGAAACCAGTTTAAGCTAGCTGCCTTATTAATTAGTTATTGCCGCTCTCAGGAAGCTTGTATATTCCTGTTTCAGACTGGAAGAAACTTAACTCACCTCTTAGCTTAAATGTCCTTTAGGGAAGGAAATCTGTCATCCTTACCTGGTCTGGCCTACATGGGACTCCAGACCCACAGCAATATGGTTAACTCTTAAATGCCCTCTGAAGTGGCCTAGCAAGCCACTCAAGTTGTAACAAACGGCAATCTCAGCCCTGTTGACCTTGCAAAGTCCTCTTTACTAACATCTGGGGGCTAGTGCCAAATTGGGAAAGCTATCTCACAGACTAGTCAAGCAACAGCCTGACACAGTCATCCTCATGGAATCATTCCTTACAGATAATGTCCCAGACACCACCAACACCATCCCTGAGTATGTCCTGACCCATCGGCTCAGCAGAGTTGGCGGCACAGTGGTCTACAGTTGGGAGGGAGTTCCTCAACATCGACTCCAGATCCCATGAAGTCTCATGGCATCAGGTCAAACATGGGCAAGGAAATTTCTTGATTACCACATACCGCCCTTCCTCAGTTGATGAATCAGTGTTCCTCCATGTTGAACACCACTTGGAGGAAGCACTGAGGGTGGCAAGGGCACAGAGTGGGGTGCCCATTACCAAGAATGGCTTGGTAGCACCACCACTGACCGAGCTGGCCGAGTCCTAAATGACACAGCTGGGTCTGCGGCAGGTGGTGAGGGAACCAACAAGAGGTCAACACTTGACCTCATCCTTACCAACCTGCCTGCCGTAGATGCATCTGTCCATGACAGTATCAGTAGGAGTGACCACTGCACAGTTGTTGTGGAGACGAAGTCCCTCCTTCACGTTGAGGATACCCTCCATCATGTGGTGTGGCACTACCACCGTGCTAAATGGGATAGATTTCGAACAGATCTAGTAACTCAAGACTGGGCATCCATGAGGTGCTGTGGGCCATCAGCAGCAGCAGAATTGTACTCAAACACAATCTGCAACCTCATGGCCCCCACTCTAACATTACCATCAAGCCAGGGGATCAACTCTGATTCAATGAAGAGTGCAGGAGAGCATGCCAGGCATACCTAAAAATGAGGTGTCAACCTGGTGAAACTATAATACAGGACTACTTGTGTGCCAGACAGCATAAGCAGCAAGTGATAGACAGAGCTAAATGATCCCACCACCAACAGATCAGATCTAAGCTCTGCAGTCCTGCTACATCCAGTCGCGAATGGTGGTAGACAATTAAACAACTCACTGGAGGAGAAGGCTCCAAAAATATTCCCATCCTCAATGATGGAGGAGCCCAGCACATCAGTGCAAAAGATAAGGCTGAAGCATTTGCTACAATCTTCAGCCAGAAGTGCCGAGTGGATGATCTATCTCGGCCAGATCCGGAGGTCCCCAGCATCACAGATGCCAGTCTTCAGTAAATTCGATTCACTCCACATGATATCAATAAACGGCTGAAGGCACTGGATACTGCAAAGGCTATGTGCCCTGACAATATTCCGGCAATAGTACTGAAGACTTGTACTCCAGATCTTGTCGTGCCCCTAGCAAAGCTGTTCCAGTACAACTACAACACTGGCATCTACCCGGCTATGTGGAAAATTGCCCAGATATGTCCTGTACACAAAAAGCGGGACAAATCCAACCCGGCCAATTATCACCCCATCAGTCTGCTCTCAATCATCAGTAAAGTAATGGAAGGGGTCATCAACAGTGCTATCAAACGGCACTTGCTTAGTAGTAACCTGCTCACTGACGCCCAGTTTGAGTTCTGCCAGGGCCACTAAGAGCAGAACTCTCGAGATGAGGTGAGGGTGACTGCCCTTGACATCAAAGTCGCATTTGACAGAGTGTGGCATCATGGAGCCCCAGCAAAACTGGAATCAATGGGAATTCGGGGGGGGGGGGAAACTCTCCACTGGTTGGAGTCATACCTAGCACAAAAGAAAATAGTTGTGGTTGTTGGAGGTCAGTCATCTCAGCTCCAGGACATCACCGCAGGAGTTCCTCAGGGTAGTGTCCTCGGCCCAACGATCTTCAGCTGCTTCACCAATGACCTTCCTTCCATTATAAGTTTAAAAGTAGGGATGTTTGCTGATGATTGCACGATGGTCGGCATCATTTGTGACTCGTCAGATACTGAAGCAGTCCATATCTAAATGCAGCAAGAACTGGACAATATCCAGGCTTGGGCTGACAAGTGGTAAATAACATTCGCACCACACAAGTGTCAGGCAATGATCATCTCCAACAAGAGGGAATCCAACCATTGCCCCTTGATGTTCAATGGCATTACCATCACTGAATCCCCCATTATCAACATCCTGGGGGTTACCATTGACCAGAAACTGAACTGGAATAGCCATATGAATACTGTGGCTACAAGAGCAGGTCAGAGGCTAGGAATCGTGTGATGAGTAACCCACCTCCTGACTCCGTAAAGCCTGTCCACCATCTACAAGGCACAAGTCAGGAATGTGATGGAATACTTCCCACTTGCCTGGATGAGTGCAGCTCCCACAAGCCTCAAGAAGCTTAACGTAGTCCAGGACAAAGCAGCCACTTAACTGGCACCACATCTACAAACATTCACTCCCTCCATCACCAACGCACAGTAGCAGCAGTGTACACCACCTACAAGATGCACTGAGGAATTCACCTAGGCTCCTTCGACAGCACCTTCCAAACTCACGACCATTACCACTGGAAGGGCAAGGGCAGCAGATAGATGGGAACACCACCACCTGGAAGTTCCCCTCCAACTTACCCACCATCCTGACTTGGAAATATATTGCCACTCCTTCACTGTCGCTGGGTGAAAATCCTGGAACTCCCTTCCAAACAGCACTGTGGGTGTACCTACACCACATGGACTGCAGCAGTTCAAGAAAGCAGGTTACCACCACATTCTCATGGCCAACTAGGGGCAATATATGCTGGCCCAGCCAGCGAAGCCCACATCTCGTGAATGAATTTAAAAAAAACAGTAATTTTTAGTTAGGTGTCAAATGTAAACAAAAACTAGGCTTTAGAGAGAGATTGACCTTTAAGATCCACTCACTCACCAAAATCCTGGATTTAGACTCAGTATAGTTTCACTAGAGTATGGCCAGTTACAACAGCATACATGCCTTTGTGTGTAAATATCATAAGATCAATTATAATTGGACCGCATTTTGCAGGAATAGTGCATGTGCTGTGAGTTAGAATCTAAACCTGCAAGGAAAAGTTTAAAGTTGTTTGTGCAGCAAGTTGCTGTAGTGCGAGCATAGAAACTGAGCAACTGAGATCTGAATCAATATGGAAAACAACTGTGTACCTTTTTAACCAATCAGAATGAAGGATTGTGAAATTAATACAGCAAGGACTGCAAAGGACATGTAAATTAGCGTGTATAAATTTAAGGTTGATCAGCAAAAATAGAGGGAGAGAAGGATTGAATTAAGCAAGAGAGAAAAAGGAATATAAAAAAACACAGCAACTTTTGGATTTCTGCATTTAACTGCATATCTACCCTCACTTGAGGCTGCAGTCTGTACCATTTACACACAAGGAATGGAGATGGTTATTAGCCTCAATATTATTTTGGCAGCAAATGTTGGGCTATTGTAATTCACGACATTATATGGTATTAACATTCCTGTCAACTCAACTATGGATCAGATACAAGACCCCTCTGCTGAAATGCAGAGACCACAAATGGATTGAGTTTGATCAATCTAAAAACAGTGCTTGTAGGAGGCCTAGAACACAAAACTGTTGCAATTCAGTGTTGAGAGCTGTCAAATTGATATTCTCACTCATTGACAGCAGGTGCTCCTAGCCATGTACATGACACTTGCATATGGAATTCATTGCCACAGAAGGCTGTGGAGGCCAGGTCATTGAGTGTATTTAAGACCGAGATAGATAGGTTCTTGATTGGTAAGGGGGTCAAAGGTTACAGGGAGAAGGTGGGAGACTGGGGTTGAGAAACTTATCAGCCATGATTGAATGGCGGAGCTGACTCGATGGGCCGAATGGCCTAATTTCTGCTCCTATGTCTTATGGTCTTATACATACAAAATTCCTCAACAGCTGAGAGCAGTCGTGGTCCATGATTTTCATGTATCTTGGATTTTGCCATCAGGTCTATGCTTTCTCCACCAGTTAAGCACTGAGGCACTAAATCGATGCCCATGGCCTACCTATATTAATGTGCATTACACCGACGTTTAAGCAAGCATAGAAACAATCTGTTAAATTCTGATAAAGTCAGCGTTATAGGCAAAGATAGGGTGGAGGGTATTCACACTTTTATTTTTTTGAAGCAATAGCATATCCACTTTTTGGAAGCAAATAATCAAGGGTGTACTGAATATATCAAATTTTCATAATAAAATTAAAGGTTTTAGGACCAAAAGCACAAGATGGCATCACACACCAAGATAATATTAGCAAGAAAGCAAAAACAAAAAAATGCTGGATAAACTCAGCAGGTCTGGCAGCATCTGTGCAGAGAGAAATAGAGTTAACGTTTCAAGTCCATATGACTCTTCTTCAGAGATGTTCCCTCTACAGCTTCCAACTTCATTGTCTCCCAGCCCGTCTACCTCCTTCCCAATATCCACAAACAGGACTCTCCTGGTAGACCCATCGTGGCAGCCTGTTCTTGCTCCAAGGAACTCATTTCTTTTCATCTTGACTCCATTTTCTCTCCCCTTTCCAGTCTCTTCCCACCTACATTCGCGATTCCTCCGATGCCCCATGTCATATAAACAATTTCCAGTTTCCTGGCCCAAACCGCCTCCTCTTCACCACAGACATCCAATCCCTCTACACCTCCAACCCCCACCAGGATGGTCTGAGCGCTCTCCACTTCTCCCTTGAACAGAAGCCCAAACAATCCACACCCACCATCACTTTCCTCCATCTGGTTGAACTTTGATCTCACTGAACAAATGAAAGGTGTGGCTATGTGTAACCACATGGGGCCCAGTTATGCCTATCTTTTTGTGGGGTATGTGGAACATTCCTTGTTCCAGTCCTACTCAGGCCCCATGCCACAACTCTTTTTTTCGGTACACTGATGACTGCATCGGTGCTGCTTCATGCTCTCCTCTGGACCTGGAAAAAAGTTTCCACCCCTCTCTCACCTTAGAAGAGGAGCTCTGAAGAAGAGTCATACGGACTTGAAATGTTAGCTCTGTTTCTCTCTCCACAGATGCTGCCAGACTTGCTGAGTTTTTCCAGCACTTTTTGTTTTTATTTCAGATTTCCAACATCCACAGTATTTTGCTTTTTAGCAAGAAAGCACTTATTTACATAACTCTGTTCACAATCTCTAGACGTTTCAAAGTATTTTCCATACAATGAAGTACTTTTTGAAAGGTACTCACTGTTCTAATATTAAATGGGCTCAATAACTTTGAACTCAGAGAATTGAGCCTCTGGAAATATATTGCCAGTTGGTGTTCTTCATGCTGCAGCCTTCAAGAGGGAGCTGGATTGGTCCCTCACTCGGGGTGGGGTTGGAGAGGTGGGGGTTGGTATAAGGGTGTGGTCAGGGAAGGGAAGTAGTGTTTAGCTGTTTAGCCACGATGATCCAGATATCATGGTGTGGAATAGACTTGGATGGACCAGCTGGTCTTTTCCTGACTATCAGTCTTACATGGGAATGCAAATCAGGAAAGCTTTGTGACAATTACTGTGACAATATTCTACATTATCGAATTAATGTGGAGACCAAAGCCAGAAATTATTATTGGTGATTTTAGCTGTTATGACGTGGTAGATGATGTGTGCCAGGCGGATCAAATCCACGAGGGAAACTTGATCACGCGGTCGCAACTGTTTTGCATTTTGCATTTTATTTCGAAGTGCGTGCCCTGAATTCAGAAGTAATAAGACTACCATGACTTCAGAGGTTTTTGGAAAACTAAATTAAACATTTATTAACAAAAGGAAAGATTTCAAGCACATACATAGGTCTACAAATTACTATTATAGTAACTCCTAAAACCTCTAATTAATCTGACTCCCAGTTACACCTCCGTTAAGGCAACAGTAAACCAAATAGATTTAAACAGACCCAGGCAAAACAACACAATACTCTGGATAGGAGAATTCAAAGTGAGTTTTCTCAGCTTTGGTTCCTGTAGACAGCAACTTGATGCACAGAGGCTGGAGGCTTTTCACACTTGTTAGATCTTAGAATGTCTTCTCCTGACACATAGCCTCATCTCCTTTATACATGTGTCTCCCTTTTTAATGAAAATTGCATTGTTCCAATATGTCTTTGGAACTTTACCTTTCACATAATACATAGTACTAATTTTATCAGTAACCTGTGGGAAAAATAAAACACTGTTTGGCTTAGCTTCTTCTGGCTAGGTGTAACATCTTACCATCTCTTTGAAATTTAAACTAACCTAATTTATCTAAAAATGCAAATTTTATTACATCTCAGGTTCTAAAACTTCAGCCATGTTTACTTATTTAGCATTTCAAACCTAGCTTGTTGTTGATGACTCAAAGCCTCCAGACCAGCTGTCTCCAATTCAGTTAAATCCCACACACACACACACGCGTACACACAGATAAGCTATCCAAACTCCACTATAAGCCTACCATTACAATAATATTTTGAGAATTATTATATTTTCATGACAAGCAAACAAATGCTTGTCTTATTTGCATAACATTCCTGCCAGCTACCTTAATTGAGAGGCTTTTCATCTTAAAACGCCTGTTAAGATAGCGGAGTATCATACTAGTACTACAAAAATAATTTTTTGGGCTAATAGACCACCAGAACAAACACAATTCACCATAATAGCTTCAAATCCAGTTTGATCGTGGATATTCTCCCATATGAAGCAGTGCACAGATTAGAAAATATAGGCCCAGATCTGCTGGTCTCCAGATAGTCTACGGGACACCTTGGAAGTCCTAATGCAATAACTCAGTGAGAATTGCCCAGGAAGTTTGAGCTTCTGAAGGGCAATTCCCATGCTCCCCAGGACCTTCCAAAATAATCTCCAACTCTGAGTTACAGTCAGAGACTTCAGACAGTTCTGGCTTACTCATCTGGATAATTACCCAGAAAATGTTAGACAGACATTAAAACCTAATCTAACACCTACTGAATTGACCCTACCCACTCCCCAAATCACTCTCACTGACCACCCCAGACTCCCCCCACCAGAGAGATGTTAAACTAAGGCCCTGTCACCCTCGAAATATTTGAAGACCAGCAGGAGTGTTATCCCTAATGTCCTGGTCAATATTAATCCCTCAGCCAACATCATACAAAGTAGATTATCTGATCATTATCACATTGTTGTTTTTGGGAGCTTGCTGTGCACTAATTGGCTGTTGTGTTTTCCTAAATTAAAACAGTGACTACACTTCAGAACAGCTTCAATGACTGTAAAGTGCTTTGGGACATCATGAAGTTGGGAACTAAACAATAGGAATTCAAATTTTTCCTTTAATCTCTCATCCTTTATCTGCCTCTTGTCCTGTGACTGCCTCCTCCAGGCACCCCAACTACCCCCCGACCCGACCTAGCTCCCAGGGAAGATTGCCCTGAAAAATCAGAGGAAGGTATGTGTATTTTTTTTGTCCGATCAGGGTTGGAAGTAGGGGTTCCGACCCTGAATGGAAGATTCGGGCCATAGAATTTGTAGCACAGAAACAGATAACTCAACACAACTGGTCCATGCAGTTTTTGATGCTCCACAAGAGTCTCCTTCTACCCCTCTTCATCCAACTGTATCAACATAACCTTTGTTTCCTTTCTCCCGCATGTACTTATCTAGTTTCCCCTTAAATGCATCTATGTTATTCTCTTCAACTACACCATGTGGTAAACAGTTCCATATTCTAATAACTCTAGAGTAATAAAAAAAGTATTTCTCCTAAATTCTCTACTGGGTTTATTTGCGACTACCTTACATTTATAGCCCTAGTTTCAGTCTCTCCTGCAATGGCCTCTCTACATCCTGGAATACCCTTCCTAATAGCACCCTGGGAGTACCCGCACCAGATGGACTGCAGTGGTTCAAGGCAGTGGCTCACCACCACCTTCTCAGAGGCTGCTTTGGAATGGGCAACAGAAGCTGGTAGAGCCAGTGACATCCACATCCCATGAAAGAATAAAAATAGTCTAACCCACCAAACCCTTTCTTAATCTTAAAGGCCTCAATTTGGTTATCCCTCACTCATCTTTTTAAAGAAGAGAACCTCACCCTGTTCAACCTTGCTGCTTTTAGGCTATAATTGAAATAGATTCAAATCCACTTTTATGTACATCTGATGCAATCAGATTGTAGCTATTAGTAAATCTTTGTTCAGTGGAAGTTTGTGGCTTGATCAGGTTTAGTGAAGACACTTATTACAATAATCAGTGGTCCTCTAAATATAAATGATAATTATGGCCTTGAAATGACCAACGTATCAGATGTTGGAACTGTGTCAATAGTAAATAAATTAATAAAAATAAGTGTGATGGTAAGTTTGTTTAGTGCATGCAGATCATGAGAAAACATGATAACATCTAAATTGTCAAAGGGCTGAATAGCCTACTCCTGCTCCGAAACCCTATGTTCCTATGTTATTCTTTAATGAATGATGAAGAATTTGCAATGCGCTGTAGTCTCCCGAGCCACTTAATCCCCTGATTACACATCTATATATCAATTAAAATGCTGGAAAAAGTGCCAAAGTGTTAATAGTCTTAATTTTTCCAGGGATGCATGCCTGTAATTCAGCTTAGAAATATAAACCCTATATGTATATGAAGTATGATATTACTGAAAAAGAGACATGTCTAAGCTTTTCAGCTTGCACTTATCAGGACTCGCAAGAATACCAACATAAATTGGAAAACAACAATTTATACTGTTTGTGAAGGGAGTGCTGATTGGTTGGCAAATGGTGTTGCCATGGAGAAATCACCACTGATGGCCACTGACAGTTAACTGCCAAGCATTGTTTGACATTTAAACCTGGCAGCTTGACCCTGATTGGTCAAGGCATTGCCCTTGAGGGATGAGTCAGCAAATGGCTGTCACTTATTTTGTTTAGCTGAAACAGGCACAATGTATGCACGTTTTTTTTGTCTGCAGACAGTGTGAATCAGTATTTATTAAGCTTATGAATTCAGCAACTCGCGCAGTTAAGTTGAGCACGTACGCCTAAATAGATGTTGTTGCCATGGGATCGCCTCTAGGCCCAGCTCTCGCAAACATCTTTGTTGGGTTCCATGGGATGTCACCTAACCTCCTACCTCTTTCATATTTCCAATATGTGGATAACACGTTTGCTATATTTAAATCTGCAGCAGCACATAAGAATTTCCTTACCTGTCTTAATGGGCTCCATCCTGCATTCAAATTCACAATTGAAATGCAGCAGTCAAATGAACTTCCTTTCCTTGATGTACCAGTTGAAAAATTTGCCGGGGGTCTCTACCATGGTCTACCGCAAGCCTACCTTCACTGGTCAGTATACACGTTGGGATTCTTACAATTCCAAACACTAAAAGATTGGTCTTATCAGCAACCTTGTAAATAGGGCCCAATCCATTTGCTCACCATGCAAGCTGGATGCTGAAATAGGGTGCAAAGACATCCTGTGGGATAATGGTCAGATTATCAGATTATTTTGCGCTATCGTGCAAGCTCATGAACGGGCCTAAGGCCATCACTTTCGGCCCTGAAAAATGCCCAGTCTACCTCAGATTACCCTGGAAGGGAAAGGTATTAGAAAAATTTGAGCAACAGATGGAGCTAGCCGTTTCACACTGCTATTATCTAGTAGCATCACGAGTGATATTCACCACTAACAGATGCTGCTGCCAAGCCAAAAAGATGTTCTGCCTATAACACAAATGAGTAATATAGTATATGAATTTCAGTACCAGTGTGATGATAGGTATATAGGTCATACATCCTAAAGACTGGCAAATCGTATCAACAGCATGTTCCTTCCGCTGTTTGCAATGCGCAAGATAGAGACCGTACCTAACCAGCCTGTGTTTGCACAACTTAAAAAACAGAGTACAACATTAGATATGATTCTGTGAACAACATTTAATAAGTAATCCTCCGTGTGCTGATGACCAATTTAAGATTGTCAGCATGGCTCGGAGTGTGTTACATTTGCATGTACTGGAAGCTACATATATTAATACCCAGGGCCCTGTTCTTTGTCGACAGAAAGAACATGTATATACATTGCGCCTGTTTCAGCTAAAAAAAAAGTGATAGCCAATCATTGGCACATTCCTCAGAGCAATATCTTGACCAATCAGCGTCAGCTGCCTGGTTTAAATTTCAAACAATGCTTGACAATTAATCCTCAATCACCATTAAATGATGCATTCTCCATGGCAATGCCTCTACCAGAGTCCACTGACCAACCAATCAGCATTCTCTTCTTACACAGTATAAAGTTGTTGTTTCCATGATATTGGTATGCTTGTGAATTGTCCTGATGAGTGCAAGACAAAAAGCTTTGACAAAATGTCTTTTTTAGGCGATACTCAAGTTCTATACTACCAAACGACTGTTTGTAACTATTCTATGATTCTGAGATCATTCAATAGAATTCAAGGAGAAAAGTTAGAAGATAGATTCCAACTGATAGTTTATACTCTCTTTCAGATACTGACAGCTGATCGTATAATCTTTTGTAAATTTGGCTGCATTTAATTAAACTTCAAATATAATTTTACTGATCTTATATTTTATACCTCCTGATGAAGTTTAGCAGCCCATTGGTCAGTTTTTGGTCCTACGAGGCATCTTTAAATAGTTTGTTTACCTGGAAATCACTTAGTTCATTTCTAATGTTTTCCATTATTATACTCCCACTTACCATTATTATATCACCTAACACTTTTTTAGCTTGAACTGCATTTGGCATTGTTCCATCCTAAACTGTTAATCATCCATTCATCCATGTGTGCTCTGCCAAAGACAGGTCCTTGGCTCATTATCTGCTAATGCTTCATACTGAGTCATTTTCTTGGCAGTTTTTGTCAATGGTTGTTTGCCATTGCCTTCCACTCTCAGGGCAGGGCAAAGAGGCAGGGATCCCATGTCCACCTCATCCGGAATGTCCTACCTCAGTTAGGAATCGAACCTGCATTGTTGGCGTTATTCTGAACCACTCGTTAGCCATCCAGCCAAGTGAGCTAACTGAGCCCCAGTGCAATCTGCTAATGTCCTTTGGAAATTTTCTATTTCTTTCTTCACAACTGACTACAGCTCCACATATTTAATCACATATCACATGTTTAATATACTCACCTAATTTCTAAATCTAGACCACACATACATAAATCGAAAAGCTGGGGCCCCATTGCTGATCCTCAGGATACATCACCTAGGGTACATCACCTGTCACTTCCCAATAATCTGAAAATGTATCTTTAATCCCAACTCTCGGCTGGCTATTGTAATGGATGAGTGCAGATCCACTTTTCATCTTTCCAAAAACTTTTCTGTTATTGCCCATCTAAGCAGTCAGCTATAGTATCTATGACTGCTTACACTCGGTACATGTGTATAAAATAGGACATGTTAATCAAGAACACAAGTTGGGTTTGTATTTGATAGGGGTACTTCAGGGTTACTTGACTTCCCGCCACCCCTCCTCCCTACTTCTTTAATAATACCACCACTACTGTTGCAAATAATGCTTATTGGTTTATTTCCCGATAGGGAATAAATATACTGTTCTAGCCAAAAAGGGACTCAACTTTGGAAAATGCAGCTGCTATGAAAGGAAAAAAAAATAAGCTTTTTAAAAAGGGGTAAATAGATTGGTGTGGGTTTTACAGTAAATAGTGAAGGGACAGCACACACAGTAACCTTAGAAAAAGTTGCCCACAAAGATTCAGTGCACTCGAGAGTGAAGTTTCCCTCATTTCTGACATCACATTCAATTTGGCACCATCTGTGGGGGATTTGTAGCATTCAGCAACAGGCCAGGCAACATGCAGCTTAATTGCAAATTTAAATGTTATTCTGAGGGACTGAAACTCCATATTCGTAAAATTAGATTTTCTAGGGCAGAAAGGTTGTTCAGCAGTAATTACTTTGTCCAACATTTAAATGTCAGTTACTCATTTCGGAGGGTTGTTTAGTTGGCTAGATGGGTAGCATGTGGTTCAGAATAATGTCAACAGCGTGTTTTCAATTCCCATTCTGGCTGAGGTAGACTTGGGACCTGCTTCCTTACTTGCCCCATTCTTGATGCATAGTGCCCCTCAAGCTAAATAACCATGCCTACGGTCCCTTGTGCACTACAACTAATTGCCTGTCTACCTACCCATTACTGAACAAGACTTGACATTTTAATTGATCTTTACACCCCAGTGTCATTCAGAACCCATTGCTTTATTGCAGCTGGTTACGAGGATAACGGTGCCATGTGATTTAATGTCATGTGATAAAATATCATAGGACCAAACCTCCATGAATACATGAAAACCAGTGTTGACAAACAAGGTATCTGTACCATTTGCCACAGTCCCAATCCTGCTGAGATTTAACCCTTCCCTTTTAATAGGTGCCTCCTGCCCCAGAATGAGTCACAATGTCCATGAACCTGAAGCCCTCCCTCCTGCACCATGCCTCCCTTGTACACTCTTGTATTCTAGTCCTCTCAACATAAAGGCCATCATTCACTTTTGGGATATTAAATGCTCGCACTAGGCTCATACTACGCCTCCTGCAGTCCCTTAATGATCCAGAGATTCTCTAATCATTTGTTCACACTATGTTGGAGATTGACATATATTATCAATTACTTTGTCCCAAACCAATTTTCTCTTATCAAATTTAAAATTTTACTATATCCAATTTCAATGATTTATCATCTAATTACAGTATTTTTACAATTCAATTATTTATTTTACAACCCCGTTACTAAGCTTTAACTCTAACAGCCTGATCAATTTTTGTCACTCCTCACTGCAATTTTACCTTTGTTGATAATCTCATTTCATCTTCCAGCTATACATATTTTACAACTTGTTTAAATCCATTTTATAATAATCTTACCAATAATGCAACATCATCAATACTCATCCACCGCCATCTGATATTTTTACTGATCCTATGCCTGAGAGGATTGAAGAGAAACAAGCACAATAACTAGGTCTGGCGTTCGTCCCAAACCAAAGTAGAAAGCTGAAATATTACTCTAACTCAGGACTGTAAAGTTCCCTCAGCACAACCTAAACAAGATCTGATAGCTGCAGTGATAATGCCCTTTGATAAAACTGCCTGGTGAAAGTTGAGGTGCACATCTCTCATTAGATAGGACAGTTGACCACCCCTTTTGCCATCTCCTGTAATTTCACTGTTTCAGTAATAATACTGAGTAACTAGATATATAGAAGAAAAAAAAATAAGGAAATCTTAAATGGAATAAGAAAATTCTGCAAATACACTGCATGTAAATCAGCATCTGATAGAAAAGGTGAGTCTGGAAGTCAGGTCCACACCAGAAATTTAGACGTCAATATTCCTGTTGAATTGAATGGGATTGAATTCTTTGATTCTTTAATCTGATTACTCTGAGCAGAAAAGAGTGAAATAAAAGTCCAGCCTTCTGAAAGGCTGGTGAATGGGAGGAGAGTGCAAGAGGAGGACCCTGGGACAGGCAGTCAGCAGCACCTAGAGGAGAGTGTGAGAGGAGGACCGTACGACAGCCAGTCAGCAGCACCTGGAGGAGAGGGAGAGAGGAGGACCTGTTTCTACCTGTCAGAGCCAAAGTGTGACGTCAAAGGAAAACAGGTAGGTGATTAGTGGGTATCTCTTCCCTGTCTCTTTTGATTGACCAAGTGGTTTAAATAAGGAGACATTATTACAGCTGAAGAGAACAGTTAAGAAATTGACTTTTAAAATATTTAACATCCAAATTAATTAATTAAATAGAATAGAGATGGCTGGGCAGGCGATGTGTTGTAGCTGTAGTATGTGGGAGCTGGTGGATGCCGGTGCGATCCACGGTAACCACATCGGCAGCAAGTGCTGGCTGCTTGAAGAACTTCGGCTCAGAGTTGATGAGCTGGAGTCCGAGCTGTGGGCACTGCGACACATCAGGGAGTGGGAGAGTTACCTGGACACTGTGTTTCAGGAGACAGTCACACCCCTTAGATTAATTATATCAAATTTGGACCGTGATCAGGGACAGGAGGGTGTGACTGTGAGTGAGGCAGGTATGAGAATCCAAAATTTAGCTTTGGAGGAGCCTCAGCCAGTGCCCCTGTCCAATGGGTAAGAGGTTCTTGCTCCCAGTGTGGACGGGAGCACAGACTGCAGGGAGGATGAGCGAACTGACCACAGCACCATGGTACAGAGCGCCATTCAAGTGCAGGGAGAAAAGAGAAAAGAAGTAATATTAGGGGTTAGCTTGGTTGGGGAATAGATACTGTTCCCTGCAGCAAAGACAGAGAGTCCCGAAGGCTGTGTTGCCTACCTGTTGCCAAGGTTAAGGACATCTCTTCTGGCCTGGAGAGGAACTTGGAGTGGGAGGGGAAGGATCCAGTTGTCCTGGTCCACGTAGGTACCAACGACATTGGTAGGACTAGGAAAGAGGTTCTGCTGAGGGACTACGAGCAACTTGGGGCTAAATTACAAAGCAGAACCACAAAGGTAATAATCCCAGATTACTACCTGAGCCATGTGCAAATTGGCATAGGGTCACTAAGATTAGAGAGGTAAATGCATGGCTCAAAGATTGGTGTGGGAGAAATGGGTTCCGATTCATGGGCACTGGCACCAGTACTGGGGAAAGAGGGAGCTGTTCCATTGGGACAGGCTTCATTTGAACAGTCCTGGTACCAGTGTCCTGGCAAATCATATAACTAGGGTGGTAGATAGGACTTTAAACTAATTAGTTGAGGGGAGGGTTCAATTGAAGGGAAGTTTAAAAAATCAAAAAGAAACAAGAGAGCAGGGGTGCAGGCTAGTGAAGAGGCAAACGATAATCAAAGTGTGATAGGGAAGGGCAGAAAATATAAGCAGAAGAGTGTAGCAGAAATCAGAACCAGAATGAGCAATAATGGTAAAAAGTCAAAGCTTAAGGCTCTTTATCTGAATGCACACAGCACTTGTAACAAGATAGATGAGTTGACAGCACAAATAGAAATAAATGAATATGACTTGATAACTATTAGGGACGTGGCTGCAGGGAGACTAGGACTGGGGACTCAATGTTCAAAGGTATTCAACGTTCTGGAAAAACAGTGAAAAAGGAAAAGGAGCTGGGGTAGCTTTGTTAATAAAGGAAGGTATCAATGCGGTGGAGAGTAGTAATATAAGTGCAATAGATCGTTATGTGGAATCAGTTTGGGTTGAAATAAGGAATAGCAAGGGGAAGAAGTCACAGGTAGGGGTCATCTATAGAGCCCCGAAGAATTGCCTCACTGTAGGACAAAGTATAAATCGGGAAATAATGGAGATGTGTAAGAAGGAAGTTACAATTGTCAATGGGTGATTTTAATCTGCATATTGACTGGACAAATCAGATTGGCAAGGGTAACATGGAAGACAAATTTGTGGAGTGCATCAGGGATTGTTTCTTAGAGCAATATGTTGCAGAACCTACCCGGCAACACGCTATTTTAGATCTAGTAATGTGTAATGAGGTGGTATTAATAAGAGATCTCATAGTTAAGGATCCTCTAGGGAAGTATCCTCTAGGGGGTAGCGATCACAACATGGTAGAATGTCAAATTCAGTTTGAGGGCAAGCAACTTGGGTCTCAAACCAGATTACTCAACTTAAATAAGGGCAATTACAGTGGTATGAGGAAAGAGTTGTCTTAAGCAGGCTGGGAAAATAGACTAAGGGGAAGGTCAGTGGATGAGCAGTGGCAGACATTTAAGCAGATATTTCATAACGCTCAGCAAAAATTTATCCCAGTCAAAAAAAAGGACTCGATGAGAAGGATGAACCACCCATGGTTAAGAAAGGTGGTCAAGGAGAGTATCCAATCAAAAATTAAGACATACAAAGTGGCGAAAACAAGTGGTAAGCCAGAGGATTGGGAATTTTTTAGGAGCCAGCAGCAGATGACAAAAAGTTAATAAAGAAGGAGAAAGTTGATTGGCAAGAAATTTAAAAACAAATAGCAAGAGCTTCTACAGATATCTAAAAAGAAACAGAGTGGCTAAAGTGAGCACGGGACCCTTGGAGGATGCAACTGGAGAACTGATAATGGAGAACAGGGAAATGACAACTAATTCAAACCAATATTTTGGATCAATCCTTACAGTGGAGGACGCTATAAACATCCCAAAGATGTCAGGTAAGCAAGGAGCTAATGCGAAGGAAGATCTTGTAACAATCTCTATCACGAGGGACAAAGTATTTCAGAAACTAATGGGACTAAAGACAGACAAGTTGCTAGAACCCGATGGCCTGCACCTAAAGGTTTTAAAGGAAGTGGCTGCAGAGACAGTGGAGGCATTGTTCAAAATATTCCAGAGCTCATCAGATTCCAGGAGGGTCCCAGAGGATTGGAAAACTGCTAACGTGACACCCCTGTTCAAGAAGGGAGGGAGACAAAAAGCAGCAAACTATAGGCCAATCAGCCGTCGTTGGGAAAATGTTAGAGTCCATTATTAAGGAAGAAATAACAGGACATTTAGAAAAGCTTAATGCAATCAAACAGAGTCAACATGGTTTTGCGAAAGGGAAATCATGTTTGACAAATTTGCTAGAGTTCTTTGAGGATATAACAAGCAGAGTTGATAAAGGGGAACTGGTAGATGGGGTGTATTTGGATTTCCAGAAGGCATTTAGTAAGGTGCCACTTAAAAGGTTATTGCACAAGATAGGAGCTCATGGAATTGGGGGTAAGGTATTAGCATGGATTGAGGATTGGTTAACACACAGAAGATAAAGAGTCAAGATTAATGGGTCTTTTTCAGGTTGGAAAGACATAACTAGTGGAGTGACACAAGGATCAGTCCTAGGGTCTCAATTATTTACTATCTATATTAATGACTTGGAGGAGGGGGCAGAGTGTGACGTATCCAAATTTGCTGATGATACAGAAGTAGGAGGGCTTGGTGTGATGAGGACGTAAGGAATCTGAAAGGGGATATAGAGAGGTTGAGTGAGTGGGCAAAAGCTTGGTAGATGGAGTGTAATGTAGGAAAGTGTGAGGTCATGCACTTTGGAAGGAAGAATCAAAAGGCAGACTATTATTTAAATGGGGAGAGACTCCAAAAATGTGCGGCACAGAGGGATCTGGGTGTTCTTGTGCACAAAACACAAAAGGTTAGCATGCAGGTACAGCAAGTAATTAAAAAGGAAAATGGAAATTTGGCCTGTATTGCTTCGGAGTTGGAGATTAAAAATAGGGAAGTTTTGTTACAACTGTACAGGGTATTGGTGAGGCTGCACCTGGAATGTAGAGTTTTGGTCCCCTTATTTAAGAAAGGATATACTGGCATTAGAGCCAGTTCAAAAGAGATTCACTAGACTGATTCGAGGGTGAAGGGGCTGCCTTATCAAGAACAGCCAAACAGGTTAAGCATTTATTCATTAGAGTTTAGAAGAATGAGGGGTGATCTTATTGAAACGTACAAGATTCTGAGGGGGCTTGACAGAGTAGATGTTGAGATGATGTTTCCACTAAGAGGGAATCTTGAAAGAATCTTGAGGGAAATAGTTACAGAATAAAGGGGCATTCATTTAAAACTGAGATGCAAAAGAATTTCTTCTCTCACAGGGTAGTGAATGTCTGGAATTCTCCACCCCAGAGAGTTGTGGAGACTAGATCACTGAAAGTATTTAATGAGAAGGTAGGCAGATTTTTGAAATAATAGGGAGTTGAGGGCTTTGATGAGCTGGCACGAAAGAGGAGTTGAGGCTAGGGCAGATCAGCCATGGCCTTACTGAATGGCGGGGCAGGCTTGAGGGGCCAAATGGCCTACCCCTGCTCCTATTTCTTATGTTCTTAATCCTTTAGTTGCAGACTCTTAATCAAAGCTGGCAAAAACAGGAATGCTAGTGCCTTAATAGGGCTAACCAAACCAAGATAGCAGGAGAATAACGGATTAAAGCAAATGTGCGAACTACTTGTTCAAATAAGTAAACAGCTTTGCAGCCATCGGTGGTGGCAGAAACAAACTTAAGGATCACTGTGGTCCCTACTGAAACTAAAATTAGAGGACTTGAGGGCACTGATGAACAGTTGTCTATAACACATGGAATAGGAGACAAATCACTGAATGTAGAAGACAAATCATACAATGTAATAGCAAACCTGGGAGTGTTTTGTGTCCAAATTGATTACTGTAGTTCAGTCACCACGTTACAATGGCAATATGGCATTGAAAAGGTATGGCAAAGGGCTACCTGACTAATAACTAATATCAGACACTTAAGTTGTAAGAAGAGATTATAGATTTTTTTTAATTCATTCACAAAATGTGGGCTTCGCTGGCTGGGCCACCATTTATTGCCCATTCCTAGTTGCCCTTGAGAAGGTGGTGGTGAACTGTCTCTTGAACCGCTGCAGTCCATGTGGTGTAGGTACACCCACAGTGCTGTTAGGAAGGGAGTTCCAGGATTTTCACCCAGTGACAGTGAAGCAATGGTGATATATTTCCAAGTCAGGATGGTAAGTGGCTTGGAGGGGAACTTCTGGGTGGTGGTGTTCACATCTATCTGCTACCCTTGTTCTTCTAGATGGTAGAGGTTGTGGATTTGGAAGGGGCTGTCTAAGGAGCCTTGGTGAATTCCTGCAGTGCATCTTGTAGATGGTACACACTGCTGCTATTGTGCGTCGGTGGTGGAGGGAGTGAATGTTTTCAGATGTGGTGCCAATCAAGCGGGCTACTTTGTCCAGGATGGTGTCAAGCGTCTTGAGTGTTATGGGAGCTGCACTCATCCAGGCAAGTGGGGAGTATTCCATCACACTCCTACTTGTGCCTTGTAGACAGTGGACAGGCTTTGGGGAGTCAGGAGGTGAGTTACTTGTTGCATGATTCCTAGCCTCTGACCTGCTCTTGTAGCCACAGTATTTATATGGCTAGCCCAGTTCAGTTTCTGGTCAATGGTAACCCCCAGGTTGTTGATACTGGGGGATTCAGCGATGGTAATGCCATTGAACATCAAAGGGCGATGGTTGGATTCTCTCTCGTTGGAGATGGTCATTGCCTTACACTTATGTGGCGCAAATGTTACTTGCTACTTCTCAGCCCAAGCCTGGATATTGTCCAGGTCTTGCCGCATTTGGACATGGGCTGCTCGAGTATCTGAGGAATCGCAAATGATGCTGAACATTGTGCAATCATCAGCGAACATCCCCACTTCTGCCCATATGATGGAGGGAAGGTCATTGATGATGCAGATGAAAATGGTCGGGCCGAGGACAAGATGTTGATTTTTGTTTTCTGTGGCAGCTTAACTCAATGATAGTACTTGTCTGAGCCATAAAGATGTATGTTCAAGCCCCAGTCCAGGACATCCATACCAAATCTACCATGACATTTCAGTGCAGAATGCTGTATTATCTGAGGGGCCTTCATTCAGATACAAATATTCTTCCCTACTTTGTGCATCAACATCAAGAAACCCCACAACAGATCACAGAACATTTACAGCGCAGAAGGAGGCCATTCAGCCCATCGAGTCTGTACTGGCTCGCTGAAAGAGCAATCTACCTAATCCCACTCCCCTGTCTTTTGCTTTTTAACTTTCCCCCTTGCTCTGGCCCCATCTAATGACTTACTATAGCCAGCTCCAGTTCTATCAAGCTCTCCAGGTATTCTATTTACCTTAATACTACTCTCTGATATATCCTCCTTATCAGTTAATACTTTTCTACTTCCCATTGTCAGTTTTTCTTCCCTCTCCCCTCTGAATTTCCCCTCAAGTTCCCGCCCCCCTGCCAATCTAATCTAAACCCTTCCCAATAGTACTAGCAAACCTCCCAGCGAAGACATTAGTCCCAGTCCTGTTAAGGTGTAAACAGTCTTTCTTGCCTGCTCCTGTACCAATGCCTCAGAAATCTAAAGCTCTCCCTCTTACTCCATTTCTCCAGCCATGTTTTGAACTGCTGAATCTTCTTTTTCTTATGTTCATTAGCACGAAGGCACTGGGAGTAATCCTGAGATTACTGCTCTTAAGGTCCTGCTTTTCAATTACTTCCTAACTCCCTAAAATCTGCTTTCAGGACCTCGTCTCTTTCCCTGCCTATGTCATTAGTCCCAATTTGGACCACAAGGTCTGGCTGCTCGCTCTCCCCCAAAAGAATGTCCTGCAGCCGCTCTGTGACATCCTTGACCAGGGAGGCAACATAGCCTACTGGAGTCATGTCTATGGCCGCAGAAATGCTTGTCTGCTCCTCTAACTATGGAATCCCTTACCACTATAGCACTTCCACTCTTCTTCCTCCCCTCCTGTGCAGCCACCCTTGGTGCCACAAACCTGGCTCTTGCTACAGTCCTCTGAGGAACCATCTCGTTCACCAGTATCCAAAATGGAAAAGAGGTTAGAGAGTGAAATAGCCTCAGGGGATTCCTGCACTACCTGCCTGTTTCGCTTCGATACTCTGGTGGTCATGCATTCCCACTCTGCCTGTGTATATCCTAGCTGTGGTGTGACCACAGTTAAGATGGAAATCAGCCATGATCTAACTAAATGGAACAGACTCGAGGGGTTAATTGATCTGCTGTTGCAATGTTTCAGTGATCCAGTAGTCTAAAAACCTGAATTGTAAAGGAAAAGCGGTTGAGGTAATAAAGTCTTTACATGTTCTTAAACTAAATACGTAATCAATTATTGAATAAGACCTACTAATTTATCAATGCTAAATGTTTTGTGAAAGAGTGTCACTGAGTGTACATCATGATCAGCAGAGTGACCAAACAAACGTCACAAAAGTAGGATGACTGGGTGGCATTTCGAGCAGTTCCAAATCAGTTCTGTTGAGGAGCCACATGGACTCGAAATGTTAACTGTGTTCCTCTCTGCAGATGCTGCCAGACCTGCTGAGTTTTTCCAGGTATTTTTATTTTTGTTTTTGTTTTGGATTTCCAGCATCCGCAGTTTTTTGCTTTTATCCAAATCAGTTGCTGGTTAGCAAATTGTCCCCAGTTTGTAACAAATTGGTATAAAGCACAGGACAGCTGATGTGAGAAATGAATATTTGAAAGATAAAGATAAATGAATGTTTACTGCTGGAACCTTCATCAGAGCTTTGCTGCAGTTGAGGGACACTTGAATTTCAAGTTCAAGGCACAGTAATTGGGTGAGAAGCTTTTGCATTCCTTGTTTCCATGAGCGAGACTTTATACAGAGCGCGAGAGAGAGAACAGCGAGACTTCATACAGAACGCGAGATGGAGAGAGCAGCGAGACTTCATAAAGAGAGGGAGAGAAGGAGATGATTGGTGAGTGATAGGTGAGTAAACACTTTATATGAAGTCTGTTTCATTTAGTTAGGTCATGGATGATTTCCATCTTAACTCCAGCTACCCATCCCTGTTCTGTAACTCTTAATAAACTTGTCTAACAAAAATCTATCAATATCAGTTTGAAATTTTCAATTGACCTAGCCTCAACAACTTTTTGGGAAAGAGCGTTCTGGATTTCCACAACTGCTTGTGTGAAAAAAACTGCTGGCACAAAAGTAAAACAGGAAAGGTGGCCAAACCATGGCTTACAAGGGAAATTAGAGATAGTATTAGATCCAAGGAAGAGGCATACAAATTGGCCAGAAAAAAATAACAGACCTGAGGATTGGCAGCAGTTTAGAATTCAGCAAAGGAGGACCAAGGGATTGATTAAGAAGGGGAAATAGAGTACAAGAGTAAGCTTGCAGGGAACATAAAAACTGACTGTAAAAGTTGCGATAGGTATGTGAAGAGAAAAAGATTGGTGAAGACAAATGTAGGTCCCTTACAGTGAGAAACAGGTGGAGCCAAATTTCAAGCTACATCATTTGGGGAGGGTTGTTTACTTAGTGTTCTTGTCAACATTTATCTTTCAACACAACACACTGAATGGTAATTTATCTTGCCAAGTACGCATTGGTTGCTATGTTTGTCCAAAGAAAAACACTAACTATACTTTCAAAGTAATTAAATGGCTTGGAACATGCTGAAGGCATAAAATGTGTCCTATGAATGCAAGCTCTTCCTTACTATTCCTGTCACTAAGCATGCCAGCCAGATGTTGCATGCTAAGTGCATGCATCCTATCATGGTATCATTACACTACTTGAGAAGGCATGGTTAATGCCATTTTGACAATTGCAGCCAAACAGGCTAGACTTACTATTCATCACTGCCACCCTAAGTATTATGTGTTATGACTGAAGGACAGTTTGAGAGTTTTCAATTTGACCCCCGAGTTTCCTAAATTTTATCTCGACCTTTGGCAGGTAACAGCTCTCTGAGTAATAGAAAAGCAAGGACTCATTTATCGGCAGTGGTCCGAGAAGCTAAACAACATAAAATTATCTGGGAAGCAGAAAGTAAGTAGTGGTAAATCGTTGTTTTGTTGGATTGGTGGAAGGTATTTGGTGGAATTCCCTAATTGTCAGTTTTCAGACCCCTGCTTTCCTTGAGCTGTATGAATGACCTAGACGTGGGCGAGAAAGTCACAATCTCAAAATGTGCAGATCATACAAAACTTGAAAGTATTGTGAACTGTAAGGAGAATAGTGATGGACTTCAAGAGGATATAGACAGGTTGGTGAAATGGACAGACAGATGGCCAATGGAATTTAATGCAGAGAAGTGTGAACATTTTGGTAGGAAGAACAAGGTGGGCAATAAAAAATAATGACTACAATTCTGTAGGAGGTGCAGATGGGCTGGGAAGGTACATGTGCACAAATCACTGAAGGTAGCAAGACAGGTTGAGAAAGTGATTAATAAGGCTTACAGGATTCTGGGGTTTATAAAAAGAGGCATGGAGTACAAAAGGAAGCAGGTTATGGTGAGCATTTATAAAGCACTCATTCTGGAGTATTGTGAGCAATTCCGGGCACCACATTTTAGGAAGGATGTGAAGGATGTGAGAGGGTGCAGAATAGATTTACGAGAGTGGGTTCAGAGATGAGTGACTTCAGTTATGACTTCAGTTAGACTGGAGAAGCTGGGGCTGTTCTCTTTAAAGAATTCGAGGAGATTTGATAGCGATATTCAAATCCGGACAAAATGGATGAGAGAAACCGTTCACATCAGCGGAAGGGCCGAGAACCAGAGGATACTGATATAAGGTGGCTGCCAAAAGAACTCAAGGCAATCTGAGGAAAAAAAATTATTTCACGCAGCGAGTGGTTAGAATCTGGAACACTGCCTAAAACATTAGTGAACGCAGATTCAATTGTGCCTTTCAAAAGGGCATATCTGAAGAAAAAATATTTGCAGGAGAAAGGGCAGGGAAGTCCCTGGGCAGGTTCTGTGTAATTTCGTCTGGGAAGTTTCTTTGAATCTGAAATGTTACATCTTTGGAGATTTTTTTTGTAGCGCAGAAGGAGGCTATTTTGGTCCATTATGACCACACTGTGACTACAACAGCACTCAAAATCTCCAAAGATGTAACATTTCAGATTCAAAGAAACTTCCCAGACGAGATTACACAGAACCTGCCCTCATATTCCAATCTCTGACCTGCTACTGGTTTAAATCTACGTCCCTCTTTTTTATATTGGTTTATGGGCTAGCCAGCATTATTGCCCATCCCTAATTACCCTTGTTCAAAGGACATTTTAAGAACCAACCACATTGCTATGAGTCTGGAGTTACATGTAGGCCAGCAGATTTCCTTCCCTAAAGGACACTAGTGAGCCAAATGGGTTTTTAACAACAATCAGCAATGGTTTCATGGCCATCATCAGACTTTCAATTTTAGATTTTTATTGAATTCAAATTTCACTGCTGTTGTGGTAGGATTTGAACCTGGGGCCCCAGAGCATTACCTTGGGTTGCTAGAATACCAGCCCAGTGACAATACCACTGCACCACCACCTTTTGTACTCATTTAACTTAAAATAATATCCTGGGTTTACCTTTTCCTTTACTATCTTATTTGAATATAAGGCAACCACCTGAATTTACCTTTCCATGCCAAAAGGCCCAAATTTCTCTCCTTTTTGATAGTGCAAACCTTTAATGTTAGCAATTTATCCCTGGGGCTATCAGGAAAAAAAAACCTTCCTGTATTTTTCAGACTACAAATTTGAGTACCATGGAAGTCATAAGTTAACTCGCTCATTCAATTGTGTATTTTTTAAGATATTCTTCAGTTTGTGTGTAGAGTTTGGTTTGGATAATTGTGAATGTACTACTGACTGGTTTGTGTCCAGTCAGCCAAATTAATCACCCTCCGACATGAATGATAAATTCCCCGACAATTTTCTTACGGAAAAGGTAAGTATTTACCCTTTGGCTAACATTTCCTAAGTGACTTATAAATTATGCAGATACAGCTTTATGACAGGGTCCCCTAGATAGAGATGCCTGTGGATGAACAGTCGGTTTTACAGTTTAAAAGTGACGTCTTAAGTATGTGATGACAGCACTAAGAGCAGCTGAACAGTTCCCTGTTCAATCTGGAAACACGAATTGTTAAATCTCGAGAAGAGAAAGATGAGGGATGCGGGGGGGGGGGGGGGGGGGAGGAAGTACAGTTAATAATTTAAATATTTTGCACCGTTTTGGAAAACTTCCTCCTCTTTTGGGAGGCTATGAACCTGGATTCGTGGTGATACTGCTTGTACAATCTATAGTTAGATATTCACAGCAAACATTGCGGCCCATCACATTTCCAGCATTGAACATTCACCATGTCGACCATCATCCTGCCGGGAATATTCACTCACCCTCAATTTACAGCTCGCAGCGCAGGCTCCCGGGACAGGTTATTCAAGCTTCCAACATGAGAGACCAGGACAGGCCGTGTGTACTCACATCAATCACCACAGAGGGCCCACAGGCGGCGGTGACCCCGCCTTCGCCCTCTTGCGTGCCCAAGACGCACACCCGCGTCTGCCCCCCCCCGCCCTCTTGCGTGCCCAAGACGCACACCCGCGTCTGCCCCCCCCCCGCCCCCTTGCGTGCGCGCGCTCCAGACGCACACCCGCGTCTGCACCCCCCCCCGCCCCCTTGCGTGCGCGCGCTCCAGACGCACGCCCGCGTCAGGCCCCCCGCCCCCTTGCGTGCGCGCGCTCCAGACGCACGCCCGCGTCAGGCCCCCGCCCCCTTGCGAGCGCGCTCCAGACGCACGCCCGCGTCAGGCCCCCCCGCCCCCTTGCGTGCGCGCGCTCCAGACGCGCGCCCGCGTCAGGCCCCGCTTCATTTCCCCTCTTGCGCGCGACCACGACCCCTCTTGTTCGCTGGGTGGAAGGAGGAGGTGGGGACATGGGGGAAGCGGGATAGAGTAGAAGGAAGAAGGGGAAGGAGCAGAGTGGTGGGGGAGGGGAAAAGAGAGGGAGATGGGGGTAGGTGGGTGGGGTAATCTGGTCTAGATGGGGCGGGGGTGTAGTTGGTGCAGGTTTCTTGGGGGTCGGGGGTGTTGTCAGTGGGTTGGGGGGTAGTTGGTCAGGGAGTGGTCAAGGGGGCAGTCAGGTGTCAAAGGGTGGTCTGGGGATTCAGGGGTAGTCAGAGGAGGGGGGGGGGGTCAGTGTCAGTAATGGGTGGGGGATGTGGCATCAGGCTAGGATTTTTCTGACTAATATTTCCTGGGTAAAACTCCAGGTAACTACCGTGGAACTGCCTGAAGTCTTCGAGTCTATCTCAGTTTCAGAAACATTCACAGAGGACCCTGATGAGCAAGGGAATTGCTCATTGGAAGTTGAAACTTCCTGGGCATTTCCCACAGAGATCAGTGTGTCAGGAGTTCCACAGGGTCCCAACACGCATCTTCAATCGTACTTCGGTCTCCAATGATTCTGAGACTGGAAGATCTGGGCCAACGTCTCATCTGAAGGACAGTACCCCAGAGTTTCAGTGCACTGCACTGAAGTGTCAGCTGAGATTATGTGCTCAAATCTCTGGAGTTGGGTTTGAACCCAAGGTCTCTGAATCCAAGGCTTTCTGGTATCACTGAGCCAAAACTGGCACTTGTAAACGTACCATTTAGACAAGCAGTCATTAGTAAACTTGAAGAAATTTTGGTATAGATAAGTGTAAGGTGGTGCATTTTGGTAGGAGGAATATAGAGGGCACATAGATAATAAGAGTCTAAATGTGGTTACCCCGTGGTTAACAAAGGCAGTCAAGGAGATTATCAAACAAAAACTAAGGCATACAAAGCGGTGAAAACTAGTGGTAGGCCAGAGGATTGGGAATTTTTTAGGAACCTGCAGCGGATGACTAAAAAGCTAATTAAAAGGCAGAAAATTGATTATGAAAGTAAATTGGCAAGAAATATAAAAAACAAACAGTAAGAGCTTCTACGGGTACATAAAAACAAAGAGAGTAGCTAAAGTGAGCGTGGGACCCTTGGAGGATGCAACTGGAGAATTCATAATGGGAAACAGGGAAATGGCACATAATTTAAACCAATATTTTGCATCGGTCTTCACGGTGGAGGACACTATAAACATCCCAAAGATGTCAGACAAGCAAGCTAATGGGAGGAAAGATCTTGTAACAATCTCTATCACGAGGGACAAAGTACTTGAGAAACTAATGGGACTAAAGGCAGACAAGTTGCCAGGACCTGTTGGCCTTCATCTAAGGGCTTTAAAGGAAGTGATGCAGAGATAGTGGAGACATTGGGCATTGGTCGAAATATTCCAGAACTCACTGGACTCCAGAAGGGTCCTAGAGGATTGGAAAACCGATAATGTGATGCCCCTGTTCAAGAAGGGAGGGAGACAAAAAGCAGGAAACTATAGGCCAGTCAGCCTAACATCTGTTGTTGGGAAAATGCTGGAGTCCATTATTAAAGAAGAAATAGTAGGACATTTAGAAAAGCTTAACGCAATCAAACAGAGTCAACATGGTTTTGTGAAAGGGAAATCATATTTGACAAATTTGTTAGAGTTTTTTGAGGATATAACAAACAGAGTTGATAAGGGGGAACTGGTAGATGTGGTGTATTTGGATTCCCAGAAGGCATTTGGTAAGGTGCCACATAAAAGGTTATTACACAAGATAGGAGCTCACAGTATTAGGAGTAATGTATTAGCTTGGATTGAGGATTGGTTAACACACAGAAGATAAAGAGTCAAGATTAATGGGTCTTTTTCAGGTTGGAATGACGTATCTAGTGGAGTGCCACAAGGATCAGTCCTAGGACCTCAATTATTTACTAGCTATATTAATTACTTGGAGGAGGGGGCAGAGTAATGTATCTAAATTTGCTGATGATACAAAAATAAGAGGGCTCGTTGTGATGAGGACATAAGGAATCTGAAAGGGGATGTAGATAGGTTGAGTGACTGGGCAAAAACTTGGCAGATGGAGTTTAATGTAGGAAAGCATGTGGTCATGCACTTTGGTAGGAAGAATCAAAAGGCAGACTATTATTTAAAGGGAGAGAGACCCCAAAAAAGTGCAGCACAGAGGGACCTGGGTGTTCTTGTGCACTAAACACAAAAAGTTAGCATGCAGGTGCAGCAAATAATTAAAAAGGCAAATGGAATTTTGGCCTGTATTGCAAGGGAGTTGGAGTTTAAAAATAGGGAAGTCTTGTTACAACTATATAGGGTATTGGTGAGGCTGCACTTGAAGTACTGTGTACAGTTTTGGTCCCCATATTTAAGAAAGGATATACTGGCATTGGAAGCAGTTCAAAAGAGATTCACTATGCTGATTCGTGGGATGAAGAGGTTGACTTATCAAGAACAACCAAATAGGTTAGGCCTTTATTCATTAGAGTTTAGAAGAATGAGGGGTGATCTTATTGAAACGTACAAGATTCTGAGGGGGCTTGACAGGGTAGATGTTGAGAAGATGTTTCCACTAGCGGGGGAATCTTGAACTAGGGGACATAATTACAGAATAAGGGGACACTCATTTAAAACTGAGATGCAAAGGAATTTCTTCTCTCAGCAGGTAGTGAGTGTCTAGAATTCTCTACCCACAGAGAGTTGTGGAGGCTAGATCACTGAAAGCATTTAAAGAGGAGGTAGGTAGATTTTTGAAATATCGGGAAGTTGAGGATTATGAGGAGCTGGCACGAAAGCGGAGTTGAGGCCTGGGGTAGATCAGCCATGATTTTATTGAATGGCAGGGCAGGCTTGAGGGGCAGAATGGACTACTGCTCTTATTCCTTATGTTCTTATGTTGTCAGGGCCCATAGCCTTTGCATTATCCAGTGCCTTCACCCATTTCTTGATATCACGTAGAGTGAGTCGAATTGGCAAAAGACTGGCATCTGTGATGCTGGGGACCTCAGGAGAAGGCCAAGATCCACTCGGCACTTGTGGCTGAAGATTGCTGCAAATACTTCAGCCTTTTCTTTTGCTCGGATGTGTTGGGGACCCCATTATTGAGGATGGGGATATTTGTGGAGCCTCCTCCTCCAGTGAGTTGTTTAATTGTCCAGCACCAATCATGACTGGATGTGGCAGGATTGCAGACCTTTGATCTGATCCGTTGGTTGTAGAATCGCTCATCTCTTCTGGCTTCTGCTGTTTGGCATACAAATAGTCCTGTGTTATAGCTTCACCTGGTTGACACTTCATTTTTCAGTATGCCTGTTGCTGCTCCTGGCATGCCCTCCAGAGGTCATCCCCGGCTTGATGGTAACGATAGAGTGGGTGATTTGCCAGGCTGTGAGGTTACTGTGAGGTTATAATTTGTGGTTACATACAATTCTGCTGCTGTTGAGAGCCCACAATGTCTCATGGATGCCCAGCTTTGAGTTGCTATATCTGTTCGAAATCTATCCCATTTAGCATGGTGGTTGTGCCATGCAACACAATGGAGGGTATCCTCAGTGTGAAGACGGGACTTTGTCTCCACAAGGACTGTGCGGTGGCCACTCCTTCCAACATTGTCATGGACAGATGCATCTGCAACAGGTAGATTGGTGAGAATGAGATCAAGTAGGTTTATCCTTCTTGATGGTTCCTTCACCACCTGCTGAAGACCCAGTCTAGCAGCTATATCCTTTAGGACTTGGCCAGCTTGGTCAGTAGTGGTTATACCGAACCACTTTTGGTGTTGGACATTGAAGTCCCCCATCCAGAGTACATTTGGAGTCCTTGTCACTCTCAGTGCTTCCTCCAAATGGTGTTCAACATGGAGGAGTACTGATTCATCAGCTGAGGGTGAACAGTAGATGTTAACCAGCAGAAGTTTGACCTGTTGACCCATGTTTGACCTAATGCTATGATATTTCATGGGGTCCAGAGTTGACGTTGAGGACTCCCAGGGCAACTCCCTCCCGACTCACTGTGCCGCCACCTCTGGTGGCGGATGGTGATGGTGGTGGACGGGACATTGTCTGTAAGGTATGATTCCATAATTGTGACTATGTCAGGCCGTTGCTTGACTAGGGTCCTGATTTTGGCACAAGCCCCAAGATGTTAAATAAGGAGAATTTGCAGGGCTGCCAGGGCTATGTGTTCCATTATTGTTTCTGGTGCCTATGGTTTCATTCCATCTAGACTTTGTAGGGGTTTGATACAACTGAGTGGCTTGCTAGGCCACTTAAGTGTCAGCCATATTGCTGTGGACCTGGATGTAGGCCAGACCAGGTATGGATGGAAGATTTCCTTCCCTACAACATTGGTTTTTTGTGGTCAACATTAGACTAACTTTTAATTCCAGGTTTATTAATTAAATTTAAATTCCACCATCTGTTGATTCCGTGTCCCCAGAGCATTAGCCTGGGCATCTCGATTACTAGTCTAGTGACATTACCACTAAGCCATTACTTCCACCCAACATTCATTCCACTAAGTATAAAGACCTGAAAAATGTGCAGTGCTTCTTTTTGAAGCTGAATCTTTTCTAGTCATTGCCCATCTTTAAAAAAAATCCTCTCATCTGCACCATGTGTAATTTAAACACATCTGAATTCATCCCTCATCCAACTATTCCTTCGCCAAAGGCAGTAGATGCATGATTATTGACCAATTCTATCCTGTGGGAATGATGAAGTAACAAAATCAATCGTAACTCCTAATGATGAATTCTACTCATTTATAGACAATTAGAAAAAATGTTCTTGACTGAGCATTCTTATACTCAGCAATTGAGTGAAATAATTCCTTCTGGTAAAATGTAGTCAGAATTTGTGGAAATATTTTCCAATTCCAAACTTTGATCTTATTCCTCTGAACTGCAATGTTCCCTTTCTTCTCAAGAATCCTTTTGCTCGATCTGATGACTGAGAAGAAACTGTTCGCTGCTAAAAACACCACTTGGAAATTAATTCTCTTTATTTCTACAAAGTCTCTTGGTGTCACTGAAGGCAACAAAGTTAGAAAACGTCACATCAAACACAGTGGGCAGCAAGAGGGAAAATTAAGGACTGTGTTTTCAGGGCCTGTAACTGGGTGAAAAGGAGGTCAAGAAATTATAGACAGTTCTGTGTATGAGAATGACGGTTCTGACTAGCTGTTTGCTTGCCTCAATGTCTTCGGCTGGTTGTGGGAATAGTGCAAAATGAACCCTGTGACAAACCAAAAGAACCAAATTTATCGAACAATCCCAGCTAGAAAACCAATGGACAAGATTTCACTTTTTATACTCGTACTTTAACCATCAAACCAAAATCAACCTAAATTAAGCATGAATTAACAGACAATTGCAGTTAATGTATAGTATAAATTACAGACCAAATAGTAGGTACAATAAAGGTAGATCTCACGGATTTATGGGCAGTCCTCTCAGCAAATACGGCACTAATTTCAGCCACAAAGTTCTTCAAAGCTCTGAACTTTGTTAGTTAGAATTCCAGCTCATTTTCTTCGAGGAGATCCTCAGTTGATCACAGCGCCCAACTAACCCATGTTCAACAGGCATGGTCTTCACCAAATACTGCACGAGAGCAGAATCTCCTCAGCTCTGCTCAGGAAATAACTGAAGCAGCAGATGTAACTTTATTTTTTTTTATCTCCACTCTCAGATTCAGCCTTCCTAGTCACCATTTTCAGTGGTGTCCCAACATCTTCTCCTTCCCAAAGCTGGTTACCTGAGCCCTGTTTTGGCGCCACCTGTGCTCATGTGCACCTGTTTTGCATCAATTTTTGCAGCACCTGACATCATCATGCTTGACGCCTGACAGTATATCCAACTCATTCTTAAACTACAACTCCCAGAGTGCACCAGGCAAAGCACGGCCGCACAGTACGGACTGTAGGTAGGCCCTCAGTGCGCTGTAAGGTGGGTGGGGCACATCAAAAGGAGGCGGCAGGCGACCAGCTGCCAACCAGCAGCTAAAATATCAAAAATGGTGCCCCCATGACAATGCAAAATGCAGGTGTTCTGGTGGTGGCCTGCTCCCATGTTCCCGGCGCCACCATTCATTATGTATCTTTGATGTGTTGTGCTTCAGAGATTGTATATATGCGATGTAGAGATTAAAGATAGAATTAGTTTATGGATTATGAGTAAACCATGATATGTTGTACTCGTGGGATTGTGGAGTGTGATATACTTGATCCCTCTGTGTTGGAAGGTTGTGGATTCAAGACCCAATCCTGGACTTGAGCACAAAAATCAAAGTTGACACTTCAGTAATTTTTTTATTCATTCACGGGATATGAGCTTTGCTGGCTGGGCCAGCATTTATCACCCATCCCTAGTTGCCATTGAGAAGGTGGTGGTGAGCTGCCTTCTTGAACCGCTGCAGTATGTAGTGTAGGTACACCCACAGTGCTGTTAGGAAGGGAGTTCCAGGGTTTTGACCCAGCGACAGTGAAGGAATGGCAATATGTTTCCAACTCTAGATGGTGAGTGGCTTGGAAGGCAACTTCCAGGTGGTGGTGTTCCCATTTATCTGCTGCCCTCGTCCTTTTAGATAGCAGTGGTTGTGGGTTTGGAAGGTACAGTCTAAGGAGCCTTGGTGAATTCCTGCATTGCATCCTGCAGTGTAGTCCTGAGGGAATGCTGTACTGTTGGAGATGGTGCTTCCTGGTGAGATGCTAAACTGAGACTCTGTCTAACTTCTCAAATGATTGTAAAGATCCCATGGCACTATTTTGAAGAAGAAGAGGGGAGTTATTCACCAATGTCCTGGCCAATCTTTGTCCCTCTATCAACATCACAAAAAAAAGATTATCTGATCATTATCACATTGCTGTTTCTGGGTACTTGCTAAGTGGAAATTGGCTGCCACATTTCTTACATTGCAACAGTGACTACACTTCAAAAGTGCATCACTGGCTGTAAAACATTTTGGGACATCTAGTGGTTGTGAAAGGGATTATATGAATGCAAGTCTTTTTTTATATTGAATTGTGAACTTAACAAAGACCAATATACACATACTGGAAATGGGTCATATGATGTACCTGAGCGCACATACTGAGTTGTATGTTGTGGTGGTTGATTAAAGACCTGATTCTTTGGTTGTTGCAACTAATAGCTGTGCACTCTGGTGTTTAAAGAAACAAGTTAAATAAGAACAAGAAAGCATAAAGCTACATCAGTAGTCCATTGAAGTGTCAGGCTGGATTCCGAGCCCAAGTCTTTTGGGTGGGCGGGTGGGGTTTGGACTTTTTTTTACAGCATGGAAGGAAACCATTCAGCTTGCTGTGCCTGCGCAGATACTTTGAAAGAGCTGTCCAATTTAATCCCATAAACCTGTTTTTTTTCCCGTAACCTTGCAAGTTCAAATACTTGTCTAATTATCTTCTGAAAGTTCCCATGGAATCTGCTTCAACCACATTTTCAGGTAGTGCATTCCAGGTCTTAATAACCCTTTGTCCCTACAGTTTTTTTGACAATTTTTTACCAACTGACTTGCCATAAGAAACAGTTTCTCCCTACTTGCTCTATCAAAACCCCGCATACTTTTGAATAACTCCCCTGCACTTATTCTGCTCCAAGGTCAATAATCCCAGATTTTCAATCTCCATATAATTGAAGTCATTCTCCCCTGGCAACATCCAAAATAACCCTTTGTACCCTATCCAAGGGGGTTGTGCCCAAAATTGTACACAGTATTCCAGCTAACTAGTGAGGTCTAAGCAGTGATTTTTAGAGGTTTATATTTTCTTGTTTTTGTATTAAGTACCATTTTACAAAACCAAGATTCACAGGCACTTGCTTACCCATCTTATCAACTTGCCCTGCCACCTTCAATGAGTTGTGAATATGCACTCCAAATTCTTCCAATCTTGCACCCCCCTCAAAAGTGCCATTTAGGTTATACTGCCACTTCATGTTGTTTTCCCTAAGTGCATCTCTTCACACTTACCCATATTAATTGCATCTGCTAAGTGGCTGCGTAGTTCCCCAGTCTATTTCATGTCCTCTTGGAGTCTGCTACTATCTTGTTGACTATTTATTTTGTTACCATGTTTTGTATTATTCGCAAACTTCAAAAATGTACTCCCAATACCCAAAGTCCAGGTCATTTACATGTAACCAAAATAAAACAATGGTCCCAATACTGACTCCTGGGGCTCCGTATTGCACAATTCTCTTCAGTCAGAAAGATATTCATTAAACTATTATTATTTGTTTCGTATCTGTCATGATCAGAAGGCAGGAAGGAAAATAGATATGTCCATATCATCCCGGCTACTTTACAAACTTATTACCTTTTTTAAAATGGACAAATGATTTGACTAATAAAATGGTTGGAGCTGACCACATGATGGTAGTTCCGGAAGTTTCTGAGCAGTTTACAAATTGACAAAGGCTAACTCATCAAACTCCTGGAATGTAACCTTCCTTGCATTGCATAAACATTCCAGCCAGCCAATATAAAGGGTTGGTAGACGAGTCATCTGCACCAGCCAGCGCTGGACAAAGGCAGAGCTATTGGGACACCTCATCTCCATTGTATTTTTTATTCATTCACAGGATGTGGGCTTCGCTGGCTGGGCCAGCATTTATTGCCCATCGCTAGTTGCCCTTGACAATGTGGTGGTGAGCTGCCTTCTTGAACCACTGCAGTCCATGTGGTGTAGGTACACCCACAGTGCTGTTAGGAAGGGAGTTCCAGGGTTTTGACTCAGCGACAGTGAAGGAACGGCAATATATTTTCAAGTCAGGATGGTAAGTGACTTGGAGGGGAACTTCCAGGTGGTGTATTCCCATCTATTTGATGCCCGTGCCCTTCTAGATGGTAGTGGTTGTGGGTTTGGAAGGTGCTGTCAAAGGAGCCTTGGTGAATTCCTGCAGTGCATCTTATGGATGGTATACACTACTGCTATTGTGCTTTGGTGGTGGAGGGAGTGAATGTTTGTGGATGTGGTGTCAATCAAGCGGGCTGCTTTGTCCTGAATGGTGTCAAGCTTCTTGAATGTTGTGACAGCTGCACTCATCCAGGCAAGTGGGGACTATTCCATCACACTCCTGACTTGTGCCTTGTAGATGGTGGACAGGCTCTGGGAAGTCAGGAGGTGAGCTACTTGTCACAGGATTCCTAGCCTCTGACCTGCTCTTGTAGCCACAGTATTTATATGGCTAGTCCAGTTCAGTTTCTGTGGAGCTCAAAACACAATGGGTTTTAACAAAGCGGACTCATTAGCTGAATAGCTTGACCTGAAACCACCCTGTCACGTGACCGAGACTTGAGCTGTTTGAATTGCTTTAATTATATAGCTTTTGGGTTCTATCTTCAGTCACTGTTTCGACTCGGAAGAGAAGCAGGACTCCAGACTAGCAGCGTGCCTCTGTCTGCTATTTACCACCTAGCAGGTAGGAACAGAAAGAGTTCCACCTGGCCCTCATCTACGCTGTGTCCTACTGGAACATTTGAACTTCTGTATCTGTGCCTACCAGACTAATTCACCTTTACGTGCCTACTTCCATTGTGTAAGTCATTGCTTCTGGAAAAGCGGATAACCTTGCAACAGTTTCAGCCTGCTAACCACTGAAGGAATATGCCATTGGATCCCCCCCACCCGGGTCGATGTCTGCCTCTGAGTCCCCACCAACCGCCATCATGGCCCTTCTGCTGCCACCGAGTCCTCACCCACCCAAAGCCTCACCCTGCCCTCTGTAATTCTCCCCATTCCCTCATGCCAAGCCCACCCTCAGTTTGTTCCCCAGGAGGCGGTCATGGACTCATCAGAGTCCCCCTTGCACATTCACCTGGACATCCCGCCCCCGCCCCTTGGAACCCCTTCCCCCCTGCCCCATACTCCCCACCACTTAGTCCTTCCCCTACCTCCCGGTCTTCACCCCCCCAACACTTAGTCCTCTCCCCACCCCACCCCACCCCGGGATCCCCCCTGCGCTTACTCCTTCCCCTTCCTGACTCCTTCAAACACCCTTACTTCTTCCTCCCTCTGGACTCTTTGCCGTCTCCACACTCCTTCCTCCCCTCGGACTCCCTCCCCTCTCTGCACTAGTTCCTCTCCCTGGACTCCCTCCCCTCTCCACTCTCCTTGCTCCCCCTGGACTTCCTCCCTTCTCTGACCTGTTTCCCCCCTCCAAACTCCTTCCCTTACATCTTGCTTACCCCTACCTCCCCAGTTGCTGTCTTCTCCCCCGTTACCCCTCCCCTCACCCAGTATATCCTCCCCCCATCAAGACCTTCGTTACCCTACACCTCACCCCCCTGAAACTTTCATTCCCCCCTCAACCTCACCTCTCCAACATCTTCTTTTCCCCCCTCCTAAACTCAAACCCCCGACACCTCTTCCTCCCCCGTTGATCCTAGACCTTCCTCTCCCAAACCCCGGTACATCTTCCTCTCCCAAACACAGCTGGACCTTCCTCTCCACCCCCTCAACCATCATCCATTGTGAGCAGACCCTCAACGGTGACTTTCCAACTTCTGTGAGCTGCTTTGCAACAAAGCCATGTCCATAAGAATCCACCCAGCATGCCATGGACATTCCTCCAGTGTGTCATTGCTTAAAGGCTCCAGCATCTTCTGCTCCTCGGATGTGCGTGATGTGAGCAAGGCCCTGGCAGTAAGCCCTGATTTCTGCATGTCACACATGTCAAGACGTGTTCTGAACCGGCGTGTTTTCCCACCGACGTGGGCGGATGATCCTCCGGGACGAGGATGATTCTGACAGGCTGGCCTTATAATGATATGCAGATGTGTTACAATGAGGTTCCCGACATCTGATGGCGGGAAACACGGCCTGCCGTCAACGTCACTGAGCGGCCGATCGCAAACTCATGACATTGTGAAACTGATTTCTGGCCTTCTCACCATATTGTCTGCTCATGCCACCGAGCACGCCAGTTTCTAACGGGCACGGAAAATTCTGCCCAGTGTTTATTTTTCATAACTGGAAAAGCAAAACAACCCAAGCTCCCCAGCATCGGATTGAGAGGGTACCCCAAAGCTGCACTGGGGAATCCCCTTTAGAAGTTCAGAGGTAAGGATTGCACAGCAATTGCCCTGAAGTGCAGACTTCCCCTAGCAATTGCCCGGCTCTGGGAACCAACCAAACTTTGGATGGTTCTAACTGGGCTACACTAAGTTCTCCACCGAACATTAGAAGAATTAAAACCACTTCTAACTTCTGGGTAACCATTGTACACACCCAGACTGATACCACTCCCCCGCCCCATCCCTCTGGGACTCCCCCCACACCCCGATCCCCCAGGGGACTCATCGCAACCCCTGACTACACCACCCCCTGACCCAACCCCGTCTAGGGGTCTGCCCACACCACCCGATTACCCCTCTCACGGGACTTCCCCATGCCCCTGACCCTGCAGGGGTGTCCCACGATTGCCCCGCCACTGACTACTCCCCTCCCCATAGGATTCCACCCCCCCACCTGCATGCAACTCCAACCTCCTCCCCCCCCACCCCATTGGCCCCGACTCTCAACCCCACCCACCCACATCCCCACAGGCTTGAACCAAACCCCCGACTCGAGGCCTGACACCCCCCCTTCGCTGAGGACTGACCAACCCCCTCCCATTCGAGGCCCTACATCCTTCCACTCAACTTTCCCTCCCCCTCCCCCGCAGGCCCGACCCCCTGACCTCGGGCCCGCCCCCCCCGACCTCCGACCCCCCCGACCTCCGACCCCCCAAATCCTATCTACTTACCTTCTCCCTGGCCTGTCAAGGATCTTTAAATTTAATGGGACTTTTAACTTACCTGGCTTACAGCAGCTGGTGCCATAAAAAAGTGGGTGTGTCCTTCTTCACTTCGGCTGTCCTGCACTGGGCCCTTGGGATGTACTGCACTGCCTGTATCTCACCCAGCCTGAGTTGGAAGGTCGAGTAGATAGCATCAAAACAAAATTGAGGTAAGTAATTAGGCACGGAATGGCAATCCTATTCTGATTGCCACCCTGAGGAAGTTCAGCCAAATGTAAACCACAGAAATCACAAATAAAAGGAAAATGGTGAACATTCTTGATCATTTCCATACTGTAGTGCTGAAAATCCATGCTCTAGAAATATCTACACCTCTAGCCAAGGTGATCCAATACAGCTACAACACTGAGAGTTACCTGGGAATGTGAACAACTACCCAATTATGTTCTGTCCATAAAAAGTCAAATCCAAATAGGCACAAACTCACCAATAATCTGTTCACTAATGCTCAGTTTGGGTGCACCATGGCTCAAGACATTTTTGCAGCCTTGGTCCCGAGCTGAATTTCAGAGGTGAGGTGATGATGACTGCCCTTAAGACCCTGAGACCATAAGACATAGGAGCAGAAGTAGGACATTTGCCCATCGAGTCTGCTCCGCCATTCAATGAGATCATGGTTGATCTGATAATTCTCAACTCCATTTCCTGCCTTTTCCCCATAACCCTTGATTCCCTTACTGATTGAAAATCTGTCTATCTCAGCCTTGAATATACTTAACGACTCAGCTTCTACAGCCCTCTGTGGTAAATAATTCCACAGATTGACTGTCCTCTGAAAGAAGTTGTTACTCCTCATCTCTATTTTAAATGGGTGCCCCCTTACTCTGAGATTATGCCCTCTGGGGAAACTCTCCCCCAAGGGGAAACAACCTCTCAGCATCTACCCTGTCAAGCCCCCTAAGAATCTTATATGTTTCAATAAGGTTGCCTCTCATTCTTCTAAACTCCATTGAGTACAAGCCCAACCTACTCAACCTCTCCTAAGAAATCCCTCCATCCTCGGGATTAACCTAGTGAACCTTCTCTGGACTGCCTCCAACACCAGTATATCTTTCCTTAGATTAGGTGACCAAAACTGTTCACAGTATTTTAGGTGTGGTCTAACTAGTGCCTTGTATAGTTTTAGCAAGACTTCCTTTGAAATAAAGGCCAACATTCCTTTGCCTTACCTATTACCTGCTGAACTTGTATGATAGCTTTTTGGGATTCATGCACAAGGACCCCCAAATCCCTCTGTGCTGCAGCTTTCTGCAGTCTTTCTCCATTTAAATAATATTCAGCTCCTCTGTTCTTCCTGCCAAAGTGCATAGCCTCACATTTTCCCACATTATATTCCATCTGCCCCATTTTTGCCATTTTCCCATTTTCACTTAACCTGTCTATATCCTGCTGGAGACTCTTTGTGTCATCCTCACCACTTGCCTTCCCACCTATTTTTCTGTCATCTGTAAACTTGGCGATAGTACATTCATTTCTCTCATCCAAGTCATTCATATATATTGTAAACAATTGTGGCCCCAGCACTCTTCCCAGTGGCACTCCACTAGTTACAGGTTGCCATCTCAACTCTCTGTCTTCAATTAGCTAGCCAGTCCTCTATCCATGCTAGTATACTACCCCAACACCATGGGCTCTTAACTTACTAAGTAGCCTTTTGTGTGGTACCTTACTGAACGCCTTTTGGAAATCCAGATATATTACATCTATTGGTTCCCCTTTATCTATCCTGCTTGTTACCTCCTCAAAGAATTCTAATAAATTTGTCGGGCATGATTTCCCCTTTATGAAGCCATGCTGACTCTGCTTGATTAGATTATGCATTTCTAAATGCTCTGCTATTACATTTTTTATAACAGACTCTAACATTTTCCCAATGACAGATGTTAAGCTAACTGGCCTATAGTTACCTGTTTTTTGTCTCCCTCCGTTTTTGGATAAGGGTGTTACATTGACAGTTTTCCAATCCTCTGGGATTTTTCCAGAATCTAAGGATTCTTGAAAGATTACTACCAGTGCATCCACTATCTCTGCAGCTATTTCCTTTAATATCCTAGGATGCAAACCATCAGATCCAGGGGACTTATCGGCCTTCAGCTCCATTAGTTTCCCTGGTACTTTTTCTTTAGTGATACTTATTGTATTTATTTCCTCCCCCTTTTGCCCCATGATTATTTAGTATTTTTAGTGTCTTCTACCATGAAGACTGATGCAAAGTATTTATTCAACTCCTCTGCCATTTCCTAGTTCTCCATTATTATTTCTCCAGCCTCATTGTCTAAGGGGCCTATATTTACTTTGGTCTCTCTCTTCCTTTTTATATATTTAAATAAGCTCTTACTGTCTGTTTTTATATTACTTGCTAGTTTATCCTCAAAGTTTATTTTCTCCATCTTTATTATTTTTTTTGGTCATCTTCTGTTGGGTTTTAAAACTTTCCCAATCCTCTGGCTTACCAGTAATTTTTGCCATGTTGTATGTTTTTTCTTTCAATTTGATACTATCCTTAACTTCCTCAGTTAACCATGGTTGGTTTATCCCCTTCCTACAATCCTTCTTCCTCACTGGGGTATATCTTTGTTGTGAGTCATGAACTATTTTCTTAAAAGTCTGCCATTGTTCATCAACTGTCTTTTCTGCTAAACTCCTTTCCCAGTCCACTCCAGCCAACTCTGCCCTCATTCCTTTACAAGCCCTCATTATTTCCTGATTTTTTACAAGCCCTCATTATTTCCTGATTTATTTCCTGTCCCACAGTATAGCTACTGTTAGGGGGCCTATAGACTACTCCCACCAGTGTCTTCTTCCCCTTGTTATTTCTTACCTCCACCCATATGGATTCCACATCTTCCGATCCAAGATCATTTCTTGCTATTGTACTTAATCCATCTCATACTAACAAAGGCACCCCTCACCCTTTCCTTCCTGCCTGTCCTTTTGAAAAGTCACATACCCCTGAATATTTAGTTCGCAGTTTTGATCTCCTCGTAACCATGTCTGCGTAATGGCTATAAGATCATACCCATTAACCTCTATTTGTGCCATTAATTTATTTATTTTGTTCCCAATTCTACATGCATTTAAGTAAAGAGCCATTAATTTTGCCTTTATACCATTTATTCCCCCTTTGACCCTATTTGCTGTTGTTTTTTTTAATGTTTGTATACCCTTCCTGTCGCACTCTGGGTATCATTACCTAAGTAGCTGCCCTGCAATACTGCCATATACTTTTGCTTTGTAAGCCCACTTATCCCCTCTGCAGAACCCTCCCCGCCTCTATTTTGTTTAAAGTCCTCTCTACAACCCTAGTTATTCGATTCGCAAGGACATTGGTTCCAGCATGGTTCAAGTGAAGCCCATCCCACTGGAACAGCTCCCTTCCACCACAGTACTGATGCCAGTGCCCTATGAACTGAAACCCATTCCCCCCACACCAACCTCTGAGCCTCGCATTTAACTCCTTGGCTTTATTTACCCTATGCCAGTTTGCTTGTGGCTCGGGGAGTAATCCCGAGATTATTACCTTGGAGGTTCTGCTTTTTAATTTAGCTTCTAATTGTTCCAATTCTTTCAGCAGAACCTTTCTAGTCCTATCAACGTTGTTGGTATCATCATGGACGATGACAACTGGATCCCTCTCCTCCTACTCCAAGTTCCTCTCCAGCCCTGAGGAGATTTTAATCTAAAGACAGAAATACTCACCAATCCAACTCACCAATCAGCTGCTCTTCATGCTCTTTTTAAATTAAGTCTCCCCACTCTCTGTTTTAAATAAAGTCCATGCTCACCCACTCCTTGTTTTAAATAAAGTCCACACACTCACCCACTCTCTGTTTTAAATAAAGTCCACACACACAGCCACTCTCTGTTTTAAATAAAGTCCACATGCTCCCCCACTCTCTGTTTTAAATAAAGTCCACACACACACCCACTCTCTGTTTTAAATAAAGTCCACACGCTCCCCCGCTCTCTGTTTTAAATAAAGTCCACACACACACACCCTCTCTGTTTTAAATAAAGTCCACACACACACCCACTCTCTGTTTTAAATAAACTCCACACACTCACCCACTCTCTGTTTTAAATAAAGTCCACACACACACCCACTCTCTGTTTTAAATAAAGTCCACATGCTCCCCCACTCTCTGTTTTAAATAAAGTCCACACACACACCCACTCTCTGTTTTAAATAAAGTCCACACACACCCTCTCTGTTTTCAATAAAGTCCACACACTCACCCTCTCTGTTTTCAATAAAGTCCACAATCACACCCTTTCTGTTTTAAATAAAGTCCATGCTCACCCCTTCTCTGTTTTAAATGGAGTCCATGCTCACCCCACTCTTTGTTTTAAATTAAGTCCACATTCTCACCCCACTCTCTGTTTTAAATAAAGTCCACACGCTCACCCACTCTTTGTTTTAGTATCTATGTAGGATTCGACTGAATGTAGCACCAAGGAACCTTAGTAAAGCTGGCATCAATGAGGATCAAGGCGAAAACTTTCTAGTGGCTTTAGTCATTCTTAGCACAAAGGAAGAATGTTGTGGGGTTGGTGGAGACCAATCAGCTTAGTCCCAGGACATCACTGTAGGAGTTCCTCAGGACAGTGTCCTAGCCCCAACCATCTTCAGCTCTTCATCAATGATCTTCCCCCCCATTTCACGGTTAGACGTGGGGATGTTTGCTGATGATTGCACAGTGTTTAATACTATTCGTAATTCCTTGATAATGAAGATGTCCATGCCCATAAGTGACAAGATTTGGACAACATCCAGGCTTCATTGATAAGAAATAAATAACATTCTCATTGCACAAGTTCCAGGCAATGACCATCTCCAGTAAGAGAAAGCCGAACCATCTTCTCCAGACATTCAATGATACTCCCATTGCCAAATTCCCCACCATCAATATCCAGGGGGTCACCATTGACCAGAAACACAATTGAACCAGACACCTAAATACTGTGGCTACAAGTGCAGATCAGTGTGTAACCTTCAATGAGTAACTCACCTACTGACTCCCCAAATCTACAGGGCTCAAATCAGCTGTGTGATGAAATACTCTCCACCTGCCTGAATGAGTGCAGCTTCAACAACTCTCAAGAAGCTTGACACCATCCAGGAAAAAGCAGTCTACTTGATAGGCAGCCCGTCCACCATTTCAAACATTCACTTCCTCAACCATTAACGCACAGCATCTGCAGCACGTACAATTTATAGAATGCAAAGCAGTAACTCACCAAGGCTTCTTTAACAGCCCCTCCCAAACCCATGGCCTGTACCACCTAGAAGGACAAGGGCAACATGCACATGGGAACAGAATTTCCACTAAGTATCCCTTTCAAGTCATACGTAATTCTGACTTGGACATACATCATTGTTCCTTAACATTTCCTGGAAAAGCTGGAATTCCCAAATGGACTGTATTGTCTGAACACGTTCATCACACAGACTGCAGTGGTTTAAAAAGGTGCTCACCAACCCCTTGTCGAGGGCAACGAGGATAGGCAATAAAGGCTGTCCCTGCTGGAGAAGCTGCCGTTGAGAATATATTCATGTACATGAATGTATATGAGAATGTATTTTTTAAAAAACAAGTGAGTAGACACAATGATCAATAAATAAATGAAGCATGGGGCACCACTGAATTAATACATTCATAGAGCAGTGGGTACCAACAAATAAAATGGATAACTGGTTGGCAGTGAATTAATAAATTCACAATTAATGAACACAGAAACAAATCAATAAATGAATGAAGCAGGGGTACACCAACAAATCAGTAAATTGTACAAGATGTTGTCTTTCAAATGAAAGGTTAAACCAAGACCCCTTCTGGTTTATTCAGAAAGAAGTAAAAGAAATCACAGCATGATTTGAGGAAAAGCAGGGAAGTTCTGCCAGTGTTCTGTCAATATTTACTCCCTCAGTCAAAACAACAAAATCAGATCATACCATCATCTATGTTGCTGTTGTCTCTGGAATTTTGCTGTGCCCATAGTTTCAGTGGTTAAGCCTGACCTCACCATCCCACAATTTGTGGAGACTATAAATTGACCATAAATAAGGCAGCCAAACTAGACAGGTACCCTATCCCAAGGGCAGATGACTTATATGCCAAACTGGCTGGAGGCAAGTCCAAGATTATATTGGACATGAGCCATGCTTACCAGCAACTAGAGCTCGATAGCACATTGAGGGAGTACGTAACCATTAACACACACAATGGTCTCTATCAGTACACCTCTCTACCCTTCGGGGTCTTGTTGGCATGTGCAACCTTCCAGAGAATAATGGAGAGCCTTTTGAAAGGACTCCCATGAGTAATTGTACATCTAGAAGATGTCCTCATCACAGGGTTAACTGAGACAGAACATTTGACCAACCTGGAGGAGGTGCTAAGGAGGTTTCAATGTACAGTTAAAGAAGAAAAAGTGCACATTATCTAGGTCACAGGGTGGATGCCATGGGACTCCACTTGGTAGAAGACAAAGTTCAGACAATAAAAGATCTGTCATCACCATCCAATGCAACGGAACTCAAGCCCTTCCTGGGCATGATCAACTACTATAGCTGCTTCTTACCAAATCAAGCAACTGTGTTGGCACCAGTACACTCATTACTAAAAAAGAACCATTGGCATTGGGAGACACAACAGGAAGAAGTCTTTGTGAAAGCAAAGGAATTGTTGCATTTGTTGAGTCTATTGTTAGACTACAACTCGTCGAAAGAGCTGATATTAACATGTGATGCCTCTCCCTACGGGGTGGGAGCTGTGTTATTCCAAAAATGAAAAATGGATCAGAAAGGCCTATTGGCTATGTTTCGAGAACCCTCTCCACAGCTGAGAAGGACTACAAATTTTAGTTTTGTACATGTTGCATTGGTATACAAGTCAATACCTCAAATTTACCAGGATCAGAAACGTGTAAATATAGTTGCTTTAGCAATCCAAAATTATTCTACTGAAATTATTAAATACCACGGGCAGGAGAAACAAGGACATTATGCAGCCAGACTCAAGGGTACATTTTACAAACATTGTCCCTTAGAATGAAACTTCATCATTTGGAAATGCAGAATTTGGGCATGGCAGTCATCAGAACATCAAGCAAAATTGCGGAGGTCCCAATGACCCATATGGGAGGGTGATGGTGGCATTGTGATAGTGTCACTGGACCAGAGACCCAGACCCTGGATGCTCTGGGGTTAAGGGTTCAAATCCTATCATGGCAGCTGGTGGAACTTAAATTCAATTAATACAACCTGGAATTGAAAACTAGCCTCAGTAATGGTGACCATGAAACTATAATTGATTGTTGTAGAAACCCACCTGGATCACTAATGCCCTTTAGGGAAGGAAATCTGCTGTCCTTACCTGATCTGGCCAAAGTGTGACTCCAAATCCACAGCAATGTGGTTGACTCTTAACTGCCCTCTAAAATGGCCTATCAAGCCTCAGATCCAGGGCAATTAGGGATGGGCAACAAATGCTAGTCTTGCCAGGGATGTCCACATACCATGAAAGAATAAATAGAACCCAATATGTGTTCCTTGTCGGCAAAAATCTACACCAGCACCATGAATTTGTAACACAGGGCTTAATTTTACGTCGCTTAGCTGTGGGCAAGGTCTGACCGGGAAGTGCGTGAATCACCAGCTCCCGCTTGGCTTTTGAAAAACGTTGGCTAAATATGCGTGGTGATCAGTTAATGGCCATCTAGTTGGAAACCAGCCAACTACTTGCATAAAATATGGGCAGCGTGCCCAATTGGCAAACGGAAGGCTGAACATCCGGGGACAAGGCAGCAGGCCGTGAACCGGAAGTTGGTCATGGCCACCCATTTAATGCACTCCTGGCATTGCAGTGTAGCTGCACCAGAAAGCATTCTTTGGAGATGCAATATAAAAATGTGGAGGAACATAAATTCCAGCAAACTATTGCAGTAGGTCTGAGCTTGGTTTTAATTGCAGATGAATATTGTGCTAGTTTTAAAGCATTCAGAAACTTTGCCAGGGAGGAAAGTACATCTGAATGAAGCTGACCCATTCCCCTGATGAATAGCAAGTGTTTAGGGATATATTCAAAATCAGCCCTTTAACTCTCTTTGTTTCTCTGCAGATGTCTGAGAGATTTGATCCAGGAGGTTCTGAGTGTTGTAATATGCCTTTAAGGGATTGCAGCATGACATCACTAGAAGGGAAGTATGCCTTGCGATCCACTCTTATTTTTACTTTTGCTTTTGAGCAGAGCACACACACACAGCTCTGTATATCTGTCCTCATGTGCCTTGCACACTTGCAGGAGAATGTACATCTGTCAATTGATCTGGTACATTTTAGGCAATGTAAGTGCCAGCAGCTCCAAGAAGAAACAGTGAAAGATTCCACACTACAGAAACTGTGGAAAACTTTCATTCAAGGCTGGGCTGATTCAATTCAGCATGTCCACGACCATGTGAGACCATTGTGGCCTTACCAGGGTGAGCTTGACGTCTCCCAGGGAGTCATTTTTAAAGGCAGGCACGTCATCATACTGGGATCTTTGCGACCTGATATTCTTCAGCAACTTCATCACGGGCATGGATTGGATGAGAAGCCTTTCAAGAGAGACAGCGTATTGGCTGGATATGAACAATGACATTGAAGTCACCATCAAGAAGTGCAAGGTATGTTAGGAGCACATGCCAAGTCAGCACAAAGAGCCACTGATTCCACAAGGTTCCTACCCGTCCTTGATCCAAAATCGCATCCAACCTTTCATGTCCATGGCATTGAATTCATCGTCATCATTGACTACTTTACCAAGCACCCCATTATTTGACAATTGCACAATACGTCAAGCACAACTGTTGCACACACTTAAAGTGCTATTTTCAGTTTATTTGGTGTGCCTAGTGAGATCATTATAGATAATGATCTGCAGTTTATTGATAAGCCATTTCAGGAAATATGTGAGAAGTAAAATATCGATCACTTTTTCTCCTCATTATCCTAGATCTAACGGCCTAGCTGAATGAATGATTCATATCATGAAATCCCTAACTCTCAAATATTGACAGATCAAGCAAGATCTACACGTTGCAATGTTACATCTGAGAACAAAACCTTTAAGTGCAACTATTCTGTCACCGGCAGAGCTCATGTTTGGAAAACCAGTGTGTACCAATTTATCTACTCTTACCCATTCTACTCTCTCAGAAACTAGAGAACAACTTTTAAAACTGCAAGAGAAGATGACTAATGTTCACAATAAAAATGCAGGTCCAGAGTTGCCAAGTTTACAGTTGAGACAACAAGTTCACACCTAGGATCCCACAGAAGGTATGTGGCAACCAGCCGAAGCAACAAGGATTTGTTCGGAACCAAGGTCTATGAAGTCATTACACACAAAGCCGCAACTGTGACGCATAACCAAGGGCAAATTAGATCCATTCCAGCTCTTCAACCACCATACAGTCCTATTGCATCTAGGGCAAGATTCCAACTGAAACCATGAACAACATCCAAGAATGACAATGCCACAAATCACTGTGAGCAATCAAAGCAATCTTCAGACAAGGTTACCATTACAAGATCTGGATGTACCAGTAGATTTCCTCTATGTTTCAGAGACTGATAGATTCACCTCTTCTATACAATCATGTAATGGTAACTAAACATGAACCATATATTGTAAATAGTTATACTTCTTTGGAATGGGGTAAGTTTCTTTAAAAAGAAAGGGGGATGTTGTAATCTGCCTTTAAGTGATAGCAGCATGACATCACTAGTAGGAAAGTGTGCCATGCAATCCAGTCTTAGTTTCACTTTTGACTTTGAGCAGAGCATACACACAGCTCTACTGCTAATGTCTTCAAGCTTTCTATCCATGTATATCTTTTCTCATGTGCCTAGTCTAAATAAATGAACCCACAATGTGTTTACCCAATCCCTTATGAGCGATTGGTGCTTTTATATCATTATAACAACATGACAGGGAGGGCCCCAGACCAAGATGGGCCCAAGGATTGACAATGACTCCCTAAGAGTCCTCCTCCAGGCTGTAAGTGATAGGTGAGAGGCCCTCATGCCCGCTAGTGGGAAGAAGACGCCTCTCGGCAAGACAAAAGCAGCCTGGTGGAGGTCACAGCAGAGGTGAGCAGCTTCGGGGTCATTCAGCAAACCCTGGTTGCAGTGCTGGAGAAGTCTCAATATCTTTTTGAGATCTGCAAGGATCAATATGTTACCATTCTGGAAATGGACATACATGGAAGGGTGTGATGTGGTTCAGTTATGGGATTGTCTTGTGTGTTGCCCAAGTGTGTAAGGCGGCATGATGCACGCATGCCACTCCGCATAGCAAGAGGGGTTATGGGTTGGGTGTGTGGGGAAAAGAGAGGGGAACTACAACACCTGTTAGTTGGCAAAGACCAATAAGAAATGTATGCTGGTGACAAAGTAAACGTTAGCTGCACATTTGAAGGCATTGTTGTAGAACATCATCATCATCATTACAATTTTCCCTCTTTATCTGCAGGAGAAGAATGCACACAATGCCATAGAGAGGAACAGGATCAGAGGTGGTGTACCAAACTTTGCTATCCTGACAGCATTTGAGAAGGAAGCCCTGGAGCTGACTGCCAATGATTGGACTGGGCCATTGGTCAAGGTGAAGTTGGAGGAAAGCCCTGGGGCGGTGAGATTCCAAGGGTGCATACCTATTATTTATTCTTTTCTCATGAGATGTAGGTGTCACTTGCAAGGCCAGCATTTGTTTCCCATCCCTAACTGCCTTTGAAATTAATAGCTTGCTAGACCATTTAAGAGTCAGCCACGTTGCCGTGGGTCTGGAGTCACATGTAGGCCAGATCAGGTAAGGATGGCAAATTTCCTTATCTGAAGGACATTAGTGAACTGCATGATGGTTTCATGGCCACCGTTACTAGCTTTCAGTTCTAGGTTTGTTAATTGAATTTAAATTCCACTAGCTGCTATGGTGGAAGATGAACCCATGCTCCCAGACCATGAACCTGGGCCTTTGGATTACTAGTCCAGTGACATTACTACTATGCCACCATCTCCCTTTGCGAACAGTACTGAAGAAGCTGGGGAGGGGACAATGTTGGAGACTGGGGAAGCTGGCAGTAAGGTAGCATTGATGGATTGTGACTTTGGAGGCTTGCAAAATTTGGGGAGGAAGGTGTGTCTATGTTGAAGGGTCTAGTGTTCAAGCACTGGTTAACATCTCCCAACAGTTCCAATGTTTGCAATGAGGAAGCATGTCTCAGAAAACTCATCTCAAAGGATGGAGACATCCCTAATTCTTCTTTTTGTTTCCACCACAGTTGCAACATTGGCAGCTGGATGCTATGGCCCCAAGAGACTGTAACCTATGAGGAGGAAGAGGAAGCCTCAGAGTGTGCAGGGGCACATTGTTGCTCTGAACCACAGTGGGTATGCTAGTTTCAGCTAAAATAGATAGACACACAGGTAAGAGCACGTCACAGTTGCAAGAACAGCTGTCAGAGACTGAGATGGAGCAAGAACCTGCTGATGGATACTGAGATGGAGCAGGAACAGCTGACAGAAACAGAAATTGAACAGGCCTCTGGCAGTCAGAGGAGTGCTGGAACCAACCAGGATGAGCTTCTGACGTTGTCTGTCTGGTGGCAGATGATGGATATACAGCACAAGGTTTGCAAAGATGTGTCAGAGATACCAGAGGGTTTGTGTATTCTGGTATGGATTTTAGTAGAGTCCATCCAGGATATGAGTGCTGTGATCACCTCCTCAATGGAATGTATGGTTTCATCCATTAACAGGCTGGCAACAGTCATAGAGGGCTAAACTCTACATCGCCTTGTCTCTGAGCTTCAGGGCCCAGAGCCAGAGTGAGAGGGGGAGGAGGAGCCTGGAGTCGCATCCAAGTCCTGGGTTGTCTCAGGAAAGCGGAGTGTGCCAAGGGGAACTTACAACCGCAGCTGAACAGCTGCTGACACCTCTCTGGTTGTTTCCAATGGGGACAGCCTCTCCTCCAACCCTCTGACATTGGTACAATTGCCTCTGAGTGCTACAGCAACAGATAAGCCTCCTACTACAGTGTGGGAGACTCCCAGAATGCCAGGACCCTCACAGTCTCAGGCAACCAGAGGACAGTCACCAAAGTCATCCTAGGGAAGGCGGCGTAAGGGTCAACAGCCTGTCTCCAGTGCAGCTGGCATGAAGAGGGGAGCAACATGCTGCAGCACCTGGAAAAAGAATCAAGAACACCTCACAGTCATTACATATGGGTACACATGGGTGTCTTCCTTACTTGTGGAATATGAACAATGTTTTGATTTATTGAAAACATAAGTGAGTTTTCTTTTCACATGATTCGCTGGCTGCATTCATCCATTCATCTCTGTGATGCGATAGATTTGATATGGATTGTTTATCTGCTTTTACGGGAGGCTGTGTTCATGTGAGTCCCTCTGCTTCACATTACTTGGTGACTCACACTGTGTAGTTGTAGGGTCTGGCGCATACAGGATTAATGTGGGACTGAGTACAGTACACCCCACAATGATGTAAGAAGGCACATGAATCAGAACCAGGGTCAATCTAGAGATGGACAGGGATGTGTAAAGACCCAGGATGGAGTAAGCTCCATACCTGTACCCTCTACTGTATATATGTATATAGTTGTTAATAAAGAATTGCTGTTAATATACTCAGGACTACAAAGCCTACTTAATGGTGTCTGAAGCAGGATTCTTCAAGGTGGCAGCATCCGGATCAAAAACCCTTATCCTCAAGAATGCAGAAAAACTAAGAAAAAGGGTACCTTCAATGGATTCTTGACAGAAACAAGATCTCAACTGAAGTTGCAGACACAGAGAAAATTCACCAGAAAGACAAAGCTCCAGAGAAAGAAGATCCTGGAAGCGAAAAGGTAGAAGTTTTACTCTAGCATAAGATTCCATTGAAGCTTCCTTGGAAGTCCAGCTTCAGTGAGCAGAGCTCACAGCCTGCAAGAGTGAGATAGGCAGTCCTGAGAAACCCCCTTTCACTCATTCAGTTAGAAGCACCATTTGAAAGAAGCCCATTGCTAAGCCTTATCCCCAAATTCAAGTCTCAACTTGTGGATCCCGAGTTTGGCAAAGTAAAAAAAAAATGAAATCAATAATTAATTTTGTCTACTTCAGGTACCTTGTGATGTCTGATTTCCTTTCCAGTAGGCCTGTGGTTCTTTTTTATGCAATCTGAGTCACAACGCTATACCACTGATTAAATTAATTCGGCAGCCAGCCAACCCACACAGCCATTGCAGGCACTTCTTCAGCACACTGCCACCATTTTGGAAAGCCTGTCAAAAACCAGCAAACGTGGGAAGCTCCATTATTCAGCAGAGAATGGCGACGTCATCTTGGAAACCTGTAATCTCTTAAAGCTGTATCCGCACTTTTAAAATCTTCAAAATGAATCATAAATCCAACTCACCAGATCGGTTTGGGCCAACCCAAAGATCAAATCCAACAGGACATTTGGCATCCTTGAGAAGCAATTTTTTACATTACTTGAGTACATCAGGCCTTAGTAAAAAATCAGAGGAAAGCCAGATTAATGCTTTTTTTCACTGGTTTGGTGATCTCGTGAATCACGTCATCCTGATGCAAGACATTGATGAACCCAAAATTGTTAACAGCCTTTGATGACTATTTTAATCTTTCAGCTGAGGAGAGTTCAGAGCTAAAAGGAAGCATAGGAAACCCCCAGCAAAACAATAGAAAGACAAAAGGGAGCACCTGAACGGACCACACAAGGGTGCCAGAGATATATGGGGAGAATGATTTCCTTTTCAAAGACATGGACACTTTTCCAGAACTTTACCAACGGCTATTAGTGAACGACAAGGAAAAAACCCTGAGCCAGGGGGACCAAGAAAAAGCAGAGATTTATTCAGAAAGTGTTTGCATCAATGCTGAGTTGGATGAATTCGACCTCAAGTTAGCCAGGCATGACAGCAAACAAGAAAGGCACTCGCAGAGCTCATTACCTTGAAAGATTCTTTGATGAACTGATATGTGCCCCTAGAAAAACACAAGGAGTTGGAAAAGATGATGAATGCTACTTCGGAAAAGGCTGTGTTTGATCTGTCAGCAATGACAAAGCTATACACTGATTCAGAAGACAAGAACTGAACAAGAAAATAAACAGCTGAAAGAGAAACTAAATGTTCCTCAGGACCAGATTCAAAAACGATCCATTACCCTACAGCAACACGCCAGAATTATGAAAACCTTGAGCAGCAGAATGGCAGAACAGCAGAATAAACTCAATGAGACTCTGCTAAATTACAGGAAAACTCAATCGAAGTACTTGAACTTTGCAACCAAGAAGAAAACCTGTTGAAGGACCTTCACAGGCTACGAAGCCTGAGTTTATCCCTCGGGAACATTATAAAGTGAGACAAAATTAATTTAATGTCACTCTGAAAGAACTGATGACTCGGTTTTCAGAGAAGACTCAGGAATGTTCACTATTCGGGAGGAAGCCAAGAATAAGATGGCAGTGCTGAAGGATATAGTTGCACATTTGGAAGGAACCTTGGAAAAACATTACACTCCCAAAGAGGTGTATGAAGAGATGAAAAACCAAAACATGGAATGACAAGCAAAGTTCTCACTAAAGAGCGTGAAGCCTTTCAAAAACAATTGGCAGAAACACAATTGTAGAACATGACCTTGAAGTGTAGCATAGAGGAATTGAATTATACTCTGCCAAGGGAAAACTGATCAGTGGAGAGACTACAACATGGAGAAGCAAAAAGATCTTTGAGCTAATGGGCTTCTTCGATCTCTCTGAGCACTTTGAGGTTCCTCAGGGATTCGATTGTTTGTTTATTATCAATTCCGCTGAATTCAAATGAGGCCTCTATCACTGCATCCAGTGAGCTCTCCAATGCCTCTAGTTTTCGGATGATGGCGGACGGAATCTGGACTTCAAGCCTCGGCACGGCTAGACCTCCATTCCTGTTACTGCTGTATAGTAGACCATCCGTCGTATGTGGTGGAAAGTGTAGAATTTCTTTGGTCCCATTGTGAGGAATCAGTCTCTCTCTTCTGAACAGGGATGCCTGCATAGCCCTAGATTTCTTCCAGATGACAGAAGATGTCAAGACTACCACTGTCATTAGCCAGCCAGAACTGCACAGTTCTGAGTCATCAAACACTAAAGAGAATTCAGACTCTGATTTAACCTTCAATCTCTCTTCTCTTTTTGTGGAGCAGGTTTCTCCATCATCATTTCAGATCCTGCAAAGTCCCCAATGGTCAGACTAACCTATCCCACATGAGGTTATCATTGTACCTTCAGTGGAAGTGGCTCCAGAGGAAGATCTACAGTTGGGGAGCCTCTACCTCCAACTACAATGATGGTACATTTGGTGAACACACCAACCACTGTGCACACTTGGCAACTTCCAGCCAGCATGCCAGAACCACAAGGGATGCTGGAACCTGGTATCAGTCTTGCATCATCAACAACAAAATACAGAGGTGAGCATGCTACTCAATCTTCTTCTTGCCACAGGAATGCCCTTCCTCAGCCTCAGAGAGGTTCCTGATGGTGCAAACAGAAAAAGAAGAAAAGGCACTGCCAAGCAGACAAATACCATTTTCATCCACCCCACAAGAAACACTCAAGAGTAACAACAACCATGCACCGCCAGACCAGCCAGACCAACCAGGCATGGTTTAACATCAAGTAATGGAAGAGACGGATGAAACCATGCCCAGATGACAGTTCAACCTTGAAGTCAACAACAAGAGCCAGAACTACAAAAGCTGACAGAACGGCAAACAAGATGTGGAAACGTTATTAGCCTCCAGACCGCATGAACTTCTAACTTCAAGGACTTAAAGGGGGAGATGGGGAAGTGAGGATGCTGTTAATGTTAATATTATCATAGCAATAATGTTGAAATAGCATTAAGGTTGTAACAATAAGGTAAATGCACAAGACTTATAACAATGTAAGACTTGAAGTAAACTAAAGTAACTCTATATCCATGGCATAAAAATTTGGGGGAGGCATAGTAGTAGTGTCTGGTACATACAGGGTTAATGTGTTACTGACTACAGTACACCACACAGTGACGTAAGGAGGCACACGACCCAGAGCCAGGGTCAGTCTAGAGATGGATAGCGATGTGTAAAGACCTAGGATGGAGTCAGCTCCATACCTGTACCCTTTATTGTATATATCTATATAGTTATGAGTTGTTAATAAAGACTTGCTGTAAAGATACTCAAGACTATGAAGTCTACTTCATGGCGTCTGAAGCAAGATTCTTCCCATTGCTCTTACGTGGAGCTAACAGGGGAATGGGCCAAGGACCAGGAAGTTGTTATTGAACTGGAGACATACTGCTATTGGAATCTCCTGAGCATCAGAACATCTCTTGTCTCATGGGCATCCAGACCCTCCTGCTTGCACAGGCTGTCAGGTGCAGCTCACCCTCCTCTCCATCAGACTCACCATCAGAGGGCTGGGCTGTCTCCATCAATTCCTCCTCTGACAGGGCTTCCTCTCTCTGAAGAGTCAAGTTGTGCAACACACAGCAAATGGCGAACATAAGTTACACCCTCACAGGTGCAGATTGGAGAGTGCCCCCTGAACTATCTAGACGTCTGATGCACATCTCGATGGCCCTGGTCAATGCGTGGCTATCATTATACCTACACTTAGGATCCATCCATGCATTCCTTACTGGAGTCATCAGCCATCTTTTTAAACTTTATCACCAAGCAGTCAGATATCCAAAGAGTCTGTACCGGTAAACATCCCTGGTACCTGGGAGTGTCTGAGGATGTCTGTGTCGTGGCTACTTCCCAGGTAACATGCACATACCTGTATTATTCTATGGTTGTGATCGCACATAATCTGAACATTTATGGAGTGGTATCTGTTTCTGTTTATCAATGCCCCTGACTGTCCAGCTGGTGTTTTTATGGCTACATGGAGTGCAATTAATTATCCCTTGTATTTGTGGGAATCCAGCCATGCAAAACCTCAGCTCTTTCTACTCGACTGGCATTGTCACATGTAAAAGAGATATGTTGGGCATGTCTAAACATGGCATCCGTGAATATTTTAATGCAGTGATGGGCTGCAAGGCTGGGTGATCCCACTAAGATCTCCTTTGGAGGCACTGTCATTCCGGCATCTGCAGGTAAGACGTCATGACCCTGTACATTCAGTTGGCAGGGTAGGGTCTTCGCCTACCTCTGCCTGCCTACTGCTGCTGTCACCCTTGGCAACCCTTCGCTTTGCAGCAGGTTTCCCACCTTCCTGCACCTCATGGTGTACCTGTCCCTAGCTAGCTGGTCTCCTCCTTTTCCTTCTCCACTTCTCCTCCTGACTGAAGGAGTGCTTCCAACAGAATGGACAAATCCCATATCAGAAGTGTGCAGTTCTGGTCACCACATTACAGGAAGGGCGTAATAGCTCTGGAGAGAGTGCAGAGGAGGTTTACAAGAATGTTGCCAGGCTTAGAAAAGTGCAGCTGTGAGGGGAGATTGGATAGGTTGGGGTTATTCTCCTTAGAACAAAGAAGGCTGAGAGGTGACTTGACTGAGATGTACAAAATTATGAGGGGAATAGGTAGAGTGGACAGAATAAAATTGTTTCCCTTGGTGGAGAATTCTAGAAACAGGGGACATAGATTCAAAGATAAGTGGCAGAACGTGTAGGGAGGACACGAGGAAGAACTTTTTTACACAGAGGGTAGTGGGTGTCTGGAATTCGCTGCCCAAATTGGTGGTAGAGGCAGAAACTCTAAACTCTTTTAAAAAGTACCTGGATCTGCACCTAAAGTGTTGTAAGCTGCAGGGCTATGGGCCGGGTGCAGGAAGGTGGGATTAGAAAGGGCCCCTGGGTGTCCTCGGTCTGGCATGGACAAGATGGGTCGAATGGCCTCCTTCTGTGCTGTAGCTTTTCTATGGTTTCTATGGTTTCTAAGTGATATACAGCACAAATGGTGGAATGCTCAATGTTGATGAGAGCACTTCCTTTTTGTCTCAGGTGTACCTGAGATGAAAAACAAAATGTGCAACACCAGCTAAGTCCCAGCTTCAGCAGCAGGTTCATCTGCTAAAGTCAGCCATAGTACCACTTTCAGCCTTTATATCCGCTTTTCAACAGTGCATGAAAGAAAACGTACCTTCCACCAACCATGTTTTGCATGCACTCACCGCATTCTGTCGTGGGCAATGTTTTATTCCAGTCAATTGCCTTCCAAACAATCTTAAGCACTTGTTAATGAGGTATTTCGAAATGACGGGCGGGTTGCTGATTTCAGGATCCACCTACCTACCTTATTATGGCGGACTGGTAAGATGACATCGGGTTTGTGACCTGATGTCACGATGCCGGATTTTACACATGCGCGGGAGTGCAGCAGTCCCGCTTTGTGAACATAAAATCCAGTCCATAGATATGTGGGTAGGGTAAAAAAAAAGGAGTGGAGTTAGAAGATCAGCCATCACCTTACTGAATGGCAGAACTGGCTCAAAGGGGGTTCTGTGGACTACTCCTGCTCTTATTTCTTATGTTCATGTATCATTATATATTTTTTTAGGAAACCGCTTCCATATGTACATCTGGAATCTGATCAACTTGATCTGAGGCAAATATTTTTTTCAGAGAGACCCGGGAAACTGAAGACCTAAAGATTGGCGAAATTAACCCTTGTGCGATATGGAAACCTTCCTTCCTTCTTATTTGATCCTTTTCGCTGTGTTATGCCTTTGCCTTCTGACTTCCTGTCACCTTGAATAACACAAGCCCTTAAAACCTTAAGGCTGTCAAAGCAATAAAGCTAGCTAATGTTTTACAGAAACTACAATAAAATGCTACTTAACCCTTTGATAACTGCATTCCCTACCAAAAATAAAATAGCATAACAAGGGTATGATATTCTTTTGATTGTGGCACATACATTTTGGAGCAGAATTTGAAGAAATTAAGAATAAAGATTTTCAAATTTCAAATCATAAAATTTCTGACAATTTAGACTGTAATAGCAACAAACCGAAGAATGATGTTACTGTGCTGCATTTTTAAAAAAAAATTGTCCATTAAAAGGTATGCTGCTTTAAATGCTAACGTTACACCACAGTGAAAAATCCTTGTCAACTGTGAAGCAACAATGAACAATACAGATCTAATACTGAGCTATATTGCCAAATCAGTGGTGTAAGTCATTAAATTTAAGTTGCAGTTATGTCACACCGTCAGTGGTGTATTCTGTTCCTGAAACCAATCTCTAGGATTGATGCAGAGAGAGCCTGTGAGGCTGATTCCTTATGTCAGATATGATGAAAGGTTAGAAGTAAGAAACAGACTTCAACCTTGAACAGAGATAAATTGGAGTAGACGGATAAAAGGTTTATAACCTGCTAAGTAGAATAAAGAAAAGGTTAATTCAGAGCACAGCTTCATACTAAACCATGACTGCAGGGCTTGGTGGGCACAGACACAAACTAGTAAAAGAACTAATGCCAGGAAACCAACATCTCTTCTGGAAATGAATGCTAAATTCCTGGATTTGTGGAACAGCCTGGAATTATTTTTGATGCAATCTAATTAAGAGCAAGCATAAGTTTGGTAGGCTGAATGGTCTACCTTATCTACAATTATCTTTGTACTCTTATACAATGGTTTGAAAATCTGTGCTTTTTACTGGTTGTAAGGCAGTTATGTGAAATGATTTTGGGGCTTTGTCAGTTCCATTTCTATGCGACATTTTTAAAATATTCATTCAAGGGATGTGGGCTTCGCTGGCTGGGCCAGCATTTATTGCCCATCCCTAGTTGCCCTTGAGATGGTGGTGGTGAGCTGCCTTCTTGAACTTCTGCAGACCATCTGGCGCAGGTACACGCACAGTGCTGTTAGGAAGGGAGTTCCACGATTTTGACCCAGCTCTCATTTGGTGCTAATTGGCACTACACAAGCTCTCTCAGGCTAGAGATAGCTGATGTGGGAAATAGAAAATAGAGATAATTGAAAGTTGAGTAGGAGGATCTTTACTCTGCACTTAACCACAAGTGTCATTAATGCTAACATGGAAGCATGATACTAGGCATAATCACAATCCAAAATATGCCTGCTTGGACCCTGATGGAACAGCAACACTGATGGAGATCTCTGCTCATATGGCACACATCAGGGAGTCAGTTTCCTGGCATAATATGCTGGTTATGGAGGTCTTGTGGTGCAGTGGGTAGCATCCCTGCCTCTAAGCCAGAAGGTTTGGGAGGAATTTTATGCCGGTGGGATTTTACAGTCCCGCCAAAGTCAATGGAGGTTTTAACGGCTCGCCGCATTTTGCGGCCCTGTCCCCGTCACAATGGGGCTGTAAAATTCCACCCTCTGGGTTTGAGTCCCGCTGCAGACCTTGATGGCCAAGGAAGGCATCATATTTAAAGCACAGCTGCACAAACACCTCTCAGTGCTTCCTGCCCAGGACTGCTGCATGGAAGACATGGCCCCAAGAGGCAAACAGACTGCAGCCCCCGGTTTCAATGATGCATTCCTTGAGCGCCTTTTGGATGCTGTGGAGGCCTGCCATGATGTCCTCTGACCCTGCTCTGGCCACATGATGGGCAGCAACATCACCAATATGGCTTGGCAGCAGTGGTCAGCACCAACACCCTGAATGATCTCCTCCGTTCCGCCAGAGTAATTCTCTCTTCTCATCACTTTCAACTCACCCTCACAAACCCATCAGACATCACACATCCACAGGGATCTCACTTGCTGCCAGTTCAAGGGACATCACCATTCAGTCTCTCACACACATCTTCATTGTCCTCACCCCACCCATGGGACCACTCACCACCCACACATGCCAGGTATACTTATCATCTGGCCTGGCAGATGCCCTGCTTACACTCTCTCCATCTCTATTCATGCGGGACAAGCTGGCAGACAAAAAGAGGGGGAGATTGTAGACTGGTGGAGGAATGCCTGAAATCAAGGTCTTCACGGACTTTGAAAACAGAGCCATCCAGCTGGCCAGCTTTCCTGTGCTGACGGTGAGGTTGGCAATGCTCTACCAAATGACAATCCACCAGTCCAACATTCATCAGACAACTATACTGTGAGTGATATGTCCTGTTTCAGGCCACTGCCTTGCCCTAATTATCTCTCCTTGCTTTCGCAGGCACATCTGTCATACAGTCGACGGAGTCCACGACCCAGGACCTCCAATCAAGCCCTGAATAAATCTCTGAAGAGGAATCTGCAGGCACCCTCCTTGAAGTCCTGTCACAGAGCTCACCCTCCACCACTGCAGAGACACATGCCATGGTGGGAACTAGCTTTATGGTAGCCTCGGGATCACAATCTGGTGAGCACATTGCACTTTCTGAACCACAGCATGCAGCAGCAGGGACTTTCCAGGTCTCTGGCAGTCGGTAGACTGCTGGAGGCCAGAAATTTGCTGAGTCTGAGTCAGATGACTAGCCTCTGGACTCGGTCATGTCACAGTTGCTGGAGCTGCAAAGGCAAGCTTGGGAACATTAGGAAGGGAAGTCCACTGCACTCCTTAGTTTGCAAGGCACGATGAAGGAGTCTGTCCGCTTTCAGGCTGAGTGATAGCACTGGCATGCCAACGCAGGCGTCTCAGTCCAGGGCCTCTTCCCTGTGCTCTGTGCAGCCTTCAGACTGAAGTGATGGTCTGGCCTCACACTCACAGGACACATTACTGATGCCTGTACCTCGATGGTGCTCGTCATTGCTGCCAGAATGTCGTGGGCAGAATGTTGTCGTCACAGAGTTCCGTCATTCTCTCTGTGTGCTCTCAGTACCTTTAAGGTGAGGCTGGCCCCCATCTCTTCAGCATCTGTGACCAGTGACGCTGTGCTCCTGAAGGGGTCAGGCGTTGAAGGCGGACAAAGGATCAGGTTTCATGGTTGCATCACCATGATATGATACTGATCACAGAGCGCAAGCGAGCTGCCCTCGGCCCGACAAGAGTCAGGCCTTCACAGAGGCTATGTGAAGTTCTATGGAGTGTCCTCACTGCATTTTAACATAATCCTCCTGCAATCGAGCAACTTTTAGGGTCTCCACTGTGTCTCCATGACAGGACCATTCTCACAGATGGTATGGCGCTGCCATAAGCCAGACTGGAGTCAAACATTCATAGATACAATGTGAGGATCTATGGTGTCTCCTCACTGCATGTCGTCATCATCCTCCACAAACCTAGCATCTGTGGGCCCTCCCGAGCGCGTCTGCCTCGTCTGGTCAGTGCGAAGGCCCCATTGCAGTCATTGTCCCTTTCAAGGACCTCCTCACCCTCATCCCCTTCGATGTCCTCCTCATCAGAGGAGAACTCCAGTTCCTGCATCTCCTCCTCAGCCAACTCCTCTCTCCGTTGCAGCGCCAGGTTGTAAACGGCGCAGCAGATGACAACAGTGCATGACACCCTCTGTGGACTATATTGCAGGGCTCCACCAGACCGGTCGAGGCACCAGAACCTCATTTTCAGCATCCCGATGGTTTGATCCACCAAGTTGTGAGTTGCAGCATGAGCCTCATTATACCTTCGCTCTGTTGCAGTCTGAGGCCGTTGCTCGGGTGTCATCAGTCATGACCTCTGCAGGTAACCCTTGTTCCCAAGAAGTCAACCCTGCAGACTCTGCGGACCCTGGAAGATGTCAGGAATCTGTGACTGACTGAGAATGTAGGAGTTGTGGACACGCCCTGGAAACCATGCGCAGACCTGAAGGATGCATTTGCGGTGGTCATATTCCATCTGCACACTCAGCGAATGGAAGCCCTTGTGGTCGACATAATTGACCCCTTGTTGTGATGGAGACCTGAGAGCCACATGAGTGCAGTCGATGGCATCCTGCACCTGTGGGAAACCTGAGATCTGGGCAAATCCAATCGCTCTAGCATCCTGGCTTTCTTGGTCCTGGGTGGAATGCACAAATTGTGTGCCCTCAAGAAGATGGCATCTGTGACCTCATGGATGCATTTGTGGGTGGAAGTTTGTGATATCCCACAGAGGTCACCTGTGGTGCCCTGAAAGGAGTGTCTCTTGACCCTGGGTCTAGCTAGGACGACCAATGACGGCTCACTGCAGCTCTTCAGCGGCGTGTGCAGGAGCCCCAGCTGCCCTTCTTCCTGAGGATGCTGTTCCTTCTGCCCAGCCAAGCGCTTCCGTCACTCTCTTCTCCGTCGTCGCCAGTCTCTGTACGCCACGAGGCACACAGCTAGTTCACCAGGCTCCATGCTCCTGATGTACTCCTCTTGTAGGATGAAAGAGCGAGATGCGTCGGTTAGCTTGCGTATACTAAGAACCTCTCTTGGTTAAGTCTGAAGGCCCCTTAACGAATCCTGGAGAGTGTTGGCCACCATATGGATGGCCAGAGTTTAGTGTGCTGCATGGCTGCCTGAAACCCCAACCACCTCCGCCCCACTCCACCTGACTGATTGGCAGCAGCTTTGCCCACTGGACTGCATGCTGTGCGCTCAGCTCAGGCACAGGCATTCTCCTAACCCACACTGCAAGGCTGCACTGTTAGCTTGAACCATGGGGGAGACTGGTCCAAACTGGGACGATGACATTGCAAGGGGCTGTGAGCACCTCCACTAGTGACTGCTCCATGGCCAGCTTTAGCAAGGAGAATGTACAACGTGCCCAGTCGTCCAACTGTTCTGCAGTCCACTAAAATGCTCAATAGTTTGCAATTTGTGCCCAAGGAGTGAAAAGTTTTGGAGCATTTGGTGGCATTTTCATGCCTCTGCGTTGCTTGATTGGGCAGATAAGCTAGAGACCTGATTCCACGCATGTCAATATGGCTGCGTCTGAACTGTCCCAGCTGAAGAGGAATGGTCACTTTATACAAAGTCTCCCTAATGTGTGGCCGTTTCCCTCCCCCCACCCCGCATGTGCTTGCGCACTACCTTCAACCGTAGGGCAGCCCTTGCCCCCACCCCCAAGTCGCCTCAACTGCAGGGCAACCCTAGCCCCCACCCCCAAGTCGCTTCAACCACAGAGCAACCCTAGACCTCATCCCCAAGTCGCCTCAACCGCAGGGCAACCCTAGCCCCCATCCCCAAGTCGCTTCAACAGCAGAGCAAACCTTGCCCCCACCCCCAAGATAACTCAACCGCAGGGCAACCCTTGCCCCAACTGCCCCGCCCCCCTCAACATGCTTCAAGTCCGACAGATGGCCCGGGCAAGCGCTGCTCAACGTTACTGTACACTCACCTCCGAGTTCCCCTCAAAGTGCAGCCCGTCAAGTGTATGTCTTATAAATGCTGTTGTGAAACACCTTGGCATGCAATCACGCTGGTGTGGGTGGAAGATCCAGCTTGGGGGGATGATTCCTGTGGGCTGGCCTTATAATGATATGCAGATGTATTACAATGAGGTTCCCGATATCCGATGGCGGGAAACACGGGCTGCCATTGACGTGCTGAGCGGCTGATTGCAAAGTGGCTTCACGATGTTGTGAAATCGATTTCTGGTCTTCTCGCCATATTCTCCGCTCACACCACTGAGCGCGCCCGACATGTGTGGGCATGGGAAAATTCCACCTTAGGCCTTCTGCAGTGAAAACAAACAGAGGATACCTGTTCAACGCTTCCACTATTTCTTTGTTTTCCATCATTAGTTCCCCAGACTTACTCTTGAGAGGAATGGCACTCGACTTTGTTCCACTTTTCCTACTTAAGTACTTGTAGAAACTCTTACTATCTGTTTTTATATTTCTAGCTAGTTTTTTCTCATGCTCTAATTTCTCCCTCTTTATTATATGTTTATTTATTCTTCATTGGTTCTTAAAATCTGTCCAATCTTCTGACCTACCACTGACCTTCGCAGATTTGTAAAGTGTTGTGACAGCAGCAAGCTTTGGTGGGTTTAAATAAAGAGGATTATTCATTCATGCATTCACCCCGAAAAGCTAAATGTTTAATCACTCACACACGCATACACACACATGAGAAAGATGCAGTTCAAGACAATTATACACTTTTACAAATTGCAAACAAAAGAATAGTTCATAGTTCACATGTTTAGCTTGTCATAGGAAAACGAGTCATTGTGTGCCCTATGAAAATGGTGTTTTCACTCCAAAAGTGTAGTTTAGGTAGGTTCAATAGCTGGAGTTGAATATCAGGATTATTGCAGGATTTCCTAAAAGAGATGGATGTTTAGCAGGTCACAAAGTTAATCAATTTTAGTTTTTTTCTTACCAAGAGGTCAAGTTTCTTTGCAGGTGAACTTGGAATAGGAATCAGGCTGGGAGACTTTTTAGATGCAACAGTCTCTAGGTTTAAAAAGGCATGGATCTCCTATCTTTTCTGCTGCTAATGTCTTGCAACTGGTATTGTGTAGGCTGTTTGAGTTTCCTTTGGTTCTTGGGATAATAGATTTGTAATCTGCAGCCAGTTTTGGTCACATGATGGCAGGTTTCAGTGCCTTCCATTATCCACATAATGGGTTGGAGCCAGGGTAATTGTTACACAATAGGGAAATGATTGATAACCTATCAATATACCAGCTGCAACTAATTCACTGGAAGACCTTATTTGACATCCCATCCTCACAGCCTTGACACGTCTGGCAGTCATTGTTCATTAGATCTCTTGCATTGAGTTGGTAAGGATGGTTCCTTTGCACCCTAGAAACCCATTTGCATTTGAGAACTTTCCAGGGGCATTTTCAGACATGAGTTAATCCTTTGCCTATGCAGAAATCACAAAAATCACCAGACCCTTGGCAGCCATTTTAGGCAACTTTTTTGTGACAAATTTTTAAAAAAGACAGTTCCAGAAAATTATATACTGATGCAGTCCATGTTTAAAGGTATGAATAGGAAATGCCTGCACTGGGGGAGACAATTATTAGATAAAATATTAAAATTCATATGTTTGAAGGACATTGTATTTGGCCTTTCATTTGTCCCTTTGATCCGTGTATGAAAACATAAAAAAATCTCAATGCTAATTATCCTTAAATAATTTAGTAACTTAAATAATTTATATCCTGTAACTTAAACATCATTCTCATTTGCATATACTGAAAATAAAACTTTTATCTTTTGTTTGATTTACAGCCAGCTGAACTCCACAGCTTCCAAATCAAAACTGCGGTTTCTCTTCTTCTGTGTGTGTCTGTGGGAGGGACCTAACTCTCTGGGCCCCTGTTGCTAGGCAATAGTTCAATTCCTCTACCATTGTTTGTTTGACTCAGCTGCAACAGTCGTAAAAAGTCTCATTAGAAATGCAAGCACCCTTTTAAAGTGAAACTAAAACTCCATTTGATCTTTCCTAAAACAAAGACACAGAAATACAAATCAAACTTAAATTTTAAAGCTAAAACTCATTCCCAACACCTACAAATACCAACATAACTTACTTAAACTATCTCTAGTTCCTGACACCTAGCTTTAAGCAGAACTCCACAAATGAGAGAAAATCCATTGCTGCTTCTTACTATCCCTTCAGGAGGTCCGGGGAAGCCAAACACTGAAGACTGGGTTAGAGAATAAGAATCCACCTAGTAACAGCTGCCAACATCTCTTAACAACTAGAAGACGGCTGTAAAAAGCATTTTTCTTTCTCTGTTTAATCTTACCTTTGAAGTGCGCGGTTCCTTTCCATGCCAAAATCACGTTTTTGTAGTTGGAGCTTAACCCAAGCCTGGGAAAGGCAGAAACAGAGCTCAACAGTGCCACTATTGCAGTCAAGCAATAACCTAACACCATCTAGGCTGGTGTCAGATAATGTACTGCAACTCAGGGAGCCAAATCGGGTCCTTAAAGGTTATAAGTATTAGTAATCCTGCAAAAAGCCAGAGGATGACTACAAAATATTCAACACTCAATTGGAAGCCAGCAGACCTCTTATCTGAGTTTGTTTCGTTCTAACAACATGTAGAGCTGTGTTTTCTGGATCTCAATATTTCTGAACCAGATAAACAAGCCATTAAGATTAAAATTGCTATAGGCAATGATGGCCTCCGCAGACTGAACACTTAAGGTCTTTTGGACAATTACCTTAAAAATCCAGATAAAATATGGTCAACACTTGAAGATCAATTATGCGTGAAGCTCAACTTCCAAATACACTGTCAAGATTTCATGTCTTTTGAGAAACAACCAACGGAGACCACTGATCAATTCATGAGTAGATGCAAAAACAAGGGGCGTGATAGCGACTTTACAGCATCAAAGCTAACTGGCAGACTACTCATGCTCGTAATAGAAATACTATTACCCCAGGAGAAGCATTCCAAAAATACCGTTTGGACCAACTCAATGGTTACAGCCTGGAAGTACTGTTGCTGGAAGTAATGCGGATGCAAGTACAAAGCCATACCACTGGGTACACAGAGTCCAAAGGCTATGTGTAATTCATCCACCGTTGGCAAGATAGCCAATACAGGCAAGCCTAGTAAGCAATGCGGGCGATGCGGTTTTAGACATGTACCGAGAAAATGCCCAGCTTTTAATGCTGTATGCAAGACATGTGGCACCAGAGGATACTGGAAGTGCCCACGCAGAAAGCAAAGGCCAGAACAAGCAGTTCGACATCATGAGAAACCTCAACCAGAGAACTGACAGGTAAAGCATTCCAAACAACCAAGAGCATGTACCAAACATTGTCAAAATAAGATCCATGAAATGTCTAGCCAAGCTTTATGGTCAGATAATGAGAATAACCAGTCCATCGATACACAAAGTGAGCCAATGTTCCACTTGGTGACCATCAAAGAATGTATTGGCACTGTGGTGCCAACAGAAGCTTTTAACACCTTCTAGATTATATGGCCACAGATGCAAGGTCAGCATAACCTATAGGCAAAACTGGATACCAGCACAGGTGCAAACATTCTTCCGCTTCACACACTGAAATGTATGTACATACAGACATGGCAAGTGATGATCCAACCAACTACTGCTAAACTTACTGTGTGCAATGGCTTGGAGATTCTAGCCCTGGGATCCATTATGCTTAAGTGTTACTACAACAACTCATCCTGGTCACCCCAGATGTTTCATGCTTTGGCACCATGGGTCCAGTGATTGCAGGCCTGCTGGTGTGCAGGGATTTGTCTATGGTTATCATCAATGGTCTTGTCAGGACAATAACAAGGACCACAGACCACAAGGGGCACCATTGAAAACCCTGTGCTTACACTGGGAGAAGCCCATCTAACTCTGCATCGTAGATCATCAATAAACAGGATATGTGGCACATTGTCAACATTTTCGAGTGCATCGCCTCTGAGGCTTCGCACCTCATTCACTACGACTAATGCCACACCATCTCAGCCAGAAAGATCTAGCAATGTCCGCCTCATACTGCCAAGGGAACTGGCCAAACACGTCATCTCCAAAGGCACCAAAGCAGTCACCAAATACACCAACTCCATTTAGGTCAATCATTCTAAAGATTATATGAAAAAAACACATCTTCCTGACTGGGCTCAGGTGCAGATTGTTGTTGCCTGAGTGGGAACTGTTGCTGTGGTTGTTGCTGTTGCTGTGGTTGTTGCTGTTGCTGTGGTTGTGGCCGGTGCTGGCTGTGGCTGTTCCTGTGGCTCTTGCTGCTGTATTCCTGTGGCTGTAACATCTGCTCTGGAGTTATCTATCTGGACCTCAACTGGGAGAAAAAGACTGCTGCCCGGAAGAAGGAGAAAGGAGTTCAGGAGTTGTAAGTTACCTTTTTCTATTGAGGACTAAAACATCCTGCTGCTGCTGTTACATCCTGCTGCTGCAGGGCAGGGCCTTGTGGGGCCTAGCAAGGCCTGAAGAGCCTGGGAGTGGGAGTTTGGAGAGAGCTGGAGGGGAGAGGACCTGCATATATCTGGAGGGGGTGGACTGCTCCTGTGCCAGAGGTGGATGCCGTGGAGTCCAGAGGCTCCTCATCTGACTCGGTCTCAGCAGATTTCTGACCTCGAGCAATCCTCCGAGTGCCGGAAACCTGGGAAGTCCCTATTGTCGCCTACTGTGGATCAGACAGTGCTTTGTGCTCACTAGGTTGTGAGCTCAAGGCTACTCTAAGGCTAGGTCCCACCGAGGTGTGTGTCTCTGCACTGGTGGAGAGTGTGGATGAGCGCTGTGATGGGTCTTCAATGAAGGTGCTTTTAGATTCCTCTTCAGAGGTTTCTTCAGGGCTTGAAGTCCTGGGTCGTGGACTCTGTCAGCTGTTTGGCAGATGTGCCTGCAAAAGCAAGGGGAGATAATTAGCGCATGGCAGCAGACTGCGGAACAGGACACATCACTCACAGCATAGTTGTCTGATGGATGTTGCACTGCTCGACCCCTTGCTTGGTAGAGCAGAGCCGACCTCACCATCAGCACAGGACTGGTCCAAATACTCGCTGGCTAGCTAGATGGCTCTGTTTTCAAAGTTCTCGAGGACCTTGACTTCAGGCATTTCTTCACCTCTTGTGCCAACTTGCCCTGCATGAATAGAGATGGAGAGAGTGTAAGCAGGATGCCTGCCAGGCCAGATGATAAACATGCCTTGCATGTTTGGGTGGTGAGTGGTCCCATGGATGGGATGAGGACAATGAAGATGTGAGTGAGAGAATGAATGTTGATGTCCTTTGAACAGGCAGTGAGTGAGACCCCTGTGAATGTGTGATGGATTTGTAAGTGGAGAGTGATGAGATGAGTGACTTATCCTGGCGGAACGAAGGAGATCATTCATCCTTTTTCGGCACTGGGTGACTGTACTCTTTTGTAGGGTGATGGCACTGGCCACTGCTGCCATTGCCTCCCATGCTGGATTAGTGATGTTGCTGCCTCTCCTGTGGCCAGAGTTGGGGTAAAGGACATCACTGTGGCCTCTACTGGGTCCAAAAGGCACTCGAGGGACACATTACTAAAGCGGGGATGCTGCAGTCTTCTTGCCTTTTGGGGCCATGTCTTCTTTGCAGCAGTCCTGGGCTGGAAGCACTGAGAGGTGTTCGTGCAGCTGCACTTTAAACATTGCACCTATCGTGATGAAGCGTCGAGGTGATGTCATGGCAGGCCCGCCCGCCATCGAAATGGTGCATTTCCTGGGAATGCATTAGTAATGAGGCAGGATTAGGATTATACAGCATGAAGAGGCACCATTGCAGCTAGCAATGGCTTTTTTCCCACCTGCTACCGCACTTAGTACAAACCTGGGATGATTCCGCCCTAAGTCTGGATGGATAAGCAAGCCACTGATACCTTTCAGAGACTTGTAAATTCAGGCACAATGGGCAGAATTTTCCATTTTTGAAACAAAGTACCTGTGAAGAGTGGGTTTGGTGGTGTTTCCCGCTGGTCAGACTGGCTGGAAGCCCAATTTTGCGCTCAGAAGGTCATTAATTATGCATAGTTGAGTAGCTCTCTGAATCACTTGGAGGGTAGTGAACTGATTCATTCGCCCTGCTGTTACCTAATGGGTTCAAAGGTCTGGGTGTCATGTTTAAATGCCACCTGAGCACACACATTTCACTTTCTCCACCCAGCTGTCTTTCAGGAGATTGTAGAGATGTCTGCACAGAGGAAGAAGAATGCAGCCCGAGATTTTGCCATGACCCCCTCAAGGCTTTGATAAGAGAAGTACGCCAACACCAGGATGTGCTGTACCTGAGGGATGACTCCAGGAAGCACATCAATCTCACCTCTCTGGCCTGGGAGGCAATAGCAAGTCAGCTCAGCGCAGCTGGGAACCACCCCAGAACACCATCCAGTGAATGATCTCATCCACTCCGCCAAGGTAAATGAACTTTCAGCTCACTCCAATCTCTCACTCTCATCATGGCATTATGCACTCAAAATACTACACTCTTCAGGGGTCACGGAAACATTAGTGGGGGGACACATATCACCAGTAATTGTCTCACGGATACTTTCACATCACCACCATCTCACGTTTTTTTAAAAATTAGTTCATAGGATGGCAGCATCACATTTTTAGCCCATGAGAACTGAATGACTTGCTAGGCCATTTCAGAGTCAACTGCATTGTAGGCCATACCAGGTAAGGATGGCAGATTTCCTTCCCTAAAGGATATTAGTTTTTACAGCAATGTTTTCATGGTCATTAGACTTTTAATTCGCGGTGGCATTCAATCCCGGGTCCCCAGAGCAATACCCTGGGTCTCCCGATTGCTAGTCCAGTGACAATACCACTATACCACCAGCTCCCCTCATGCTGCACAAACTCCATCCTCAACCCTTCCTGGGAATGGCTCACTACACACAGGAGACATGTATGTTTCCCAACTCCTGCTCCATCCTTTCTCATCACAGGCCTTTATTTGGTCATCATCTAGGCCGAGCTTGCCCACAACAGAAGGGAGAGATCCCAGGCAGGAGGAAGGATGGCCAACATCACAGAGCTGTCCAAATTTGAGGAGGACGCCGACGAGCTGGCTGGGGAGGACAGGGAATTGCTCTTGTAGGGAATACGAGTTTGGCTTCTCCCAGCAACCTAGTACAGATGAGACCCCCATGAGTTCATCACCTCCTGGCATTCACAGTGAGTGAAATGTAATCTTATATTCTGCCTGCTCATGAGCTCAATCTCTCTTCTCTCTCTTACAGGCACCAACAGCACCAGGCAGAGGATCAGGGCCAACATAAACCCCAGCCCCCAGCCCACCTCGACAAGGATGCTGAGGAGCCATCCGAGGAAGATCCACAACTACATTCATCTGCACACTCCGCCAGTGCAGAGACACACACATGCACCGAGGTATATGGATCATTGTTGTAGATCAGACTTGGGGTCACTTTCCAGTGAACATTTCACTGACACCTCCCCACTGCAGTCAGAGGCAGTGGCAGCTCAGGTCCCTGGAACTCGGAGGACTGCTGGAAATCAAGCACCTGCTGAGTCTCAGTCAGATGATGAGCCTCTGCGAGCGGCAAGTGAGACAATGCTGGAGATGCAAATACAGGCAATGCAACATCAGGCGGAGTTGCGAGAGTCACTCGGCAGACTAGAGCGAAGGATGGAGGAGCCTCCATGGCCTTGGACCAAGAAGACGCCCGTCAAGGTTATCACAGACATCAGGGTGTAGCAGTCAGCAGGCTGCCTCCACGCATGCTGCAAATGTCGGGGCTGCACCCAAGCATAGTATTAGGGTTAGGAAAATTAGGAAATGTGAACATCACTCCTGGGTTCAATCACTTTACACATCTTGCACTTTTGTAAATACATTTGATGTCAATGAGAATGGTTTGGTCATTTGAAGGCATTGTGCATATTCATTTATGTACCCTTGTATTGTGAGGGTAAACCATCCTCCCATTCAGCCATTGCCTCCCTTTGTGAGCCTCACATTCATGTGATGTGAATCCCTCTCAAGATAGTTATGGGAGCCTTGTGTGATACCGGGAAGACGTGAACTCAATGAACTTGTAACCCTTATAGCTTGTGAGGCAGGACTGTGCAAGGACTCCTCAGCATCCAGGAGGGATAGCTGCAGTTGTGTCTCCTCGGTGGTTGTGGCAAAGCACAGACCTGGCGAGATGATGACATCTCCAACTATGCACTCATTTCACTGTCAGCTGTCGTTTCTCACTAAGGTGGCCATGACTGCATCAAGTCCTTTGATGCAGCGTTAGCACTATTGTGTTGACTTTCACTTCCCAGAGCACATGCATACAGGGTTCACCGCTGACCTTTCCAGGGATCATGGCCTGGTGAATCATGAGGGTTGGGGGTACAAGTGCAAATGCGGAACTTGCTGTCGATATGACTGGTTCTAAATCCCTTTCAGTGCAATATGGCACTAAAGGACAGGAGAAATGAGGCCATCACCTGCTGCCCTCGCCTTGCTCCTCCTAGAATCTTGTGACTATCAATATGGCATGGGCTGTCTTCCATGTCCCGTTTCATCAATGGCATCGTCACGTAGAAGCTGACCCTCATCTCCCTCTTCAGGTTCCTGCCCGTCCTGCTCTTCCTCATCGGAGGAGCTCTCAGCCTCCTCTATTTCTCCATCCGGCAAGGGATCCCCCTTTCAAGCACCAGGGTGCAACAGACCACGACTATGCAGGAGACCCTCTCTGGAGTGTACTGCAGAGCCCATCTGAGCGGCCCAAACATATCTTCAGGATGACAATGGTCTGTTTGATTATAGATCGAACTATGCACCACGTTGTACCTCTCCTCCGAGGCACTCTGAGGACAATGCACAGATGTCATGAGGCATCATTTGAACGAGTACCCCTTATCCCCAAACATCCCATACTCACACAGCCCCTTCAAATATGTGAGGCATCTGGGAGTGACTCAGGATGTATGAGTCATTGGAACTCCCAGGGTACCTGGCACAAGTGTGCATTATGTGCTTCCGAGGATCACACACCACAGTTGAACATTGACGGAGTGGAACCCCTTCCGGTTGATGAGCATCAGGGGTTGATGCCATGGAGCCCTTAAAGCCACATGCGTGCAGTCGATTGCAGCCAGCACTCTTGGGAAGACTGAGATAGATGCAACTCCATTAAATTCAGCAGCCTGAATATTTCCATAAAGTGTAAACCTCACACAATGATAAGCCATACTGTAGAGGGCATCTGTCACATCCTTGATGCATTTATGTGTGGCAGCAGGTGAGATGCAGCACAGGTCCCTGGTGCATTCCTGGAATGAGCTGCAAGCAAATAAATTTAGCATGGCAGTGACCTTCAGGGCCACAGGCAGTCCTCCCATGCCATGGGGCAATAGATCCTCCCACAAAATGTGGTAGATGTGATCCACCAGATCTCTGGACAAGCGCAGATGTGCGTGGCATTGTCTATTGCTCATCTGAATACTGGAGAGCCTTTATCAGTAGACCCTTCGTTAAGTAAGTCACCTCCATGGTACGTGTCTAATCCTCTCATCCTCTGGTTGTTGCTGGGGCTCCCCTGGACCCTGTACCTCAGACGGGGCCTCCTCACAACCATGACTCAGCCCTTCTTCTCCCCCTCCTCCATTCCATGAGACCATCAAGAAAGTAGCATTGAGCCCAGGCTCCATTCTTGTTTGTTCCTTCTCTCTGTAAAATGATAGATATAACAGGTTAATGAATCACGGGGCAAGAGGGCTAAGCTCCCATTCGTAGACAACATGCCACTGTCATGGCCTCAATCTGTGTTTGCACTCCTAGCGTTGTTGCTGATACAACTTTGTAGCTGAGGCACAAACCCACAGAGCGAGGTGAACAAGATGCCAAATCTAATATTTAACATCTCAATCCCACAGAGGTTGGAAAAGGTTTGGAACCATTCATGACATGCGCCACATTATCAAATTCATTCCTCCAATCTCAAATCTGGCATACTGATTACATTTAACTTCCACTGGATGCCCTTTGGGCCAATTGGAGAAAGCACATTAGAGGCTCTCATTGATGATCTGGCGTATATGCAGAGCTATGCCTCCTTAATGGTTGCCTGCATTCCCATTTTTCACATTTCTGTGTGTTAATGCTGAAATGGAGCAACTGCATTGTGAAGCCCATGACTCCTACAATCTCTTCTTATCGGGCTAGAAATGGCAATGGCTCCAATGGAACCTTCTCAAAGAGATCTTCCACTTTTCTCTCATCTCTGATGACATTTCAATGCTTTGAGTGAAATCAGGTTGAGGCTGCCCCATGAAATGGAACCCCTAGTGCTGCCCTTGGCTCTTCCCACACTGTCTGCAAACCCTCCCTTCCAGGTTATTCCTAGTTTTGATTTCTGCCTGTGCCATTAAATCGTCTTTACAAGATGGTGGTTCTTAGATTTTACTTAGAGACCAGTTTGAACCCTCCCAATGTGCCTGTCACTCTGCCTCCAAACTTCCTGGAACCCGATGGTGTGCAGGTAGAGGTGTCTCCCGTTATTACCCAGCCTCCCCCAATAATCCTGGATCCAATAGCCATTGTTGTGGATACTACAACCCTCCCAGCTGAACCCATAACTGGTGATGTCCCAATGCCCACTGTGGACCTTACCCCTCCCCATCTCAAGGCTGTGTGCGACCACCCCCCACGCTGGAAAGTTTCACATACTCGCCTCTGTATTACGTTTTCCAAATTTACAGGATGCAGATGCATCCCCTCACTCTGACCATCCCATCTGCAGCAGAGTACCAGGCAATATAAGATGATTGCCAGTGACATTAAGACCATGACCACACCCTGCACATCAAGTTGTGCCTTTTCCCAATTGAACACACAGCCATTGCCCCTCCATGGAATGGGACAATATCCGTGCCATGCATTGCCCTGTAGTATGGCCCGCAAATCTCCAGGACTGGCTTCCCTCTCGCACCCTATTAGATGTGCTATGCCCCAAGACTGACTTCACTCTCGCACCCTGACTATTATTTGCACTAAGCCTGAAGACTGACTTCCCTCTCGCACCCTGACTTTTTGGTGCATTAAGCCCCAAGGCTGACTTCCCTTTCACACCCTGATTATTAGGTGCACTAGGCCAAAAGACTGACTTCCCTCTCGCATCCTGACTAATAGGTGCACTAAGCCCCAGACTACATCTCTCTTGCACCCTGGCTATTAGGTGCACTAAGCCCAAGACTGACTTCCCTCTCGCACCCTGACCATTAGTTGCACTAAACCCGAAGACTGATTTCCCTGTCGCACTCTGACAATTAGGTGCGCTAAACCCCAGGACTGACTTCACTCTTGCACCCTGACTAATAGGTGGGCTAAGCCCCAGGACTGACTTCCCTCTTGCACTCTGATTACTTGGCCCCAGACCATGAACAATGACTGTCTTTGTCTTTGCTCTGCTGTTTGTTCCTGCCTGCTGACAACACAGTGTGCCTCCTCCCTCCCCCTTCCATGAGTATCTGTGCAGCCCCTCCCTTTCATGGACACTTTTCCCCTCCTCCACCTCCATGAGTCTTTGTGCAAGCCTTCCCCTCTCATGCCAAAGTAACATTGCCCCACCCTCATATTCCTGAGTCTGCATGCTTCCCCTTCAATTCATGCAGTTCTGTTCACATTCCACCCCCTAATGTATATGCATTCCTGTCTTTTACATTGGGCTCCAGCTTCCCCACCCTTGGTCTCCCCTCTGTCTGCCATCCCTTCCTCCCACACCCCCCCAAACCTCTCTGCCTGCTATCGGCCCCCCTCCCCAACCCCACCTCTGCCTATTGTCTCCCATGTCTCCTTTCCTGTTTCCCCCACTGCCCCTTCCTCTGTCACAGCGCTGGATTCAGTCTGAGTTCCTGCCCTGCCTGAGCCCGCAGATAACACCCTTCCAAACAATGGAGGAAGCCAGTGAGGGGAGCAAGCCTACACCCCCACTAGTGTAGCATCTCACTGGCTTTGTTGAGAACCTGGAGCGGTGCTGCTGCAGATAAGCTTTCAGTGTTGCGCTCGCCGAGAAGTCACGAGTGAAGTGAGGACCGTCAACTGCACACCACTCATAACCAAATGTGTTTCAGATCGGTCTAATTTCCCACTGACGTTGCATGTAATTGGGAGAGGCTTCATGATTCTGACAAGTAGCATTTTTAATGAGCATTCATGAGATGGTAACGCAATGCAAATGGGGTTGCCACCATGGATCAGCAGGAAACACGACCTGTCATCTGCCCACCATGAAAGTGCTGAGCAGAGAATTAAAAATCATTTTCCCGATATTTCCGATTTTTGGCCTTATTCCAAATTTTCTGGCCTCCCTCCCAACCCGCCACTCCCTCCCCTCCAACCCGCGCCATGAAACCTGCTGCAGACTGGATAGGAAAATTCTGCCCAATGTTATTTTCATTTTCTGCCATATGAATAGTTTGATTCTTCAAGGGTAAAACTTTAGTTTAGAAAAAAAAGGGATTTTGTGATCTTAAACTGCTGTCAATCATTACCCACTTTAACACAGAATATGATATATTAACCCTATGACTTTGTACTCAGTATACAGCAGCCGCAGTCAAGGTCAGATGTGCCTCACAGTCTCCTAGTTAACATTGTATGCATATAGTCTTATCTTTAAATAAAGAAGCCACATTACTGTTTTACCAACCTATATTGTATGAGTGGCACATTTACATTGAATAAAAAAATCTTAACAATACTTCATGAATGAGCAAGTCTATGGTAGATGGAATTCAATGTGGGGAAATGTGAAATCATCCACTTTGGATCTGAGAACAAAAATTAAGAATATTTTATTAATCATAAAGTCAATGGAGAAGCAAGGCAATTTAGGTTTCCATGCACACAAATTACTAAAAGCCAGCTCCCAAGTACAAAACTTAATCAAAAATGTGAATGGAATGTTGGCCATTACCTTAAGAGGGTCAAAACACAAGATTGAAGAAATGATGCTTCAACTGGAAAGGGTTTTAGCCAGACCCCATCTGTAGTATTGCATTCAGTTCTGGCCACCACACTTCAAGAAAGGTAACAAAAACAGAATTACCTGGAAAAACTCAGCAGGTCCGGCAGCATCGGCGGAGAAGAAAAGAGCTGATGCTTTGAGTCCTCATGACCCTTCAGCAGAACTAATTAAACACAGAGATAAAAACAAAAAACTACTGCGGATGCTGGAAATCCAAATTTCCAGCATCCGCAGTAGTTTTTTGTTTTTATCTTCAAGAAAGGTACATTGTCTTTGCAAAGGGTATAGTACTGATTCACTAGGATGTTACAAATTCAATTGTGAGGAGAGTTTGTGTATACTTGGTCTTTATTTCCCTGTTTAGAAGGCAGAGGTGTGATTTTGTTTTAATCTAATTAAATCAAATTGACTTCTTCATAATAATAGAGATTTAATAGTGCAGATCACTGAATTATAGACAGAGCCCAAGTTTGTTGGCACTCATCAAACAGAGGTGGCTTTGCTGGCTCGAGCAAATCCCCAGGACAGAAAATAGTCTCATACACAAGGACTTATTGTATGGTGACGTAGCTAGAGGCGGACGGCCAGTAGGACATCCAAAGCTCCACTTCAAAGCATGGCATGAAGACAGTCTACATCAATTATCGCACCAGCTGATTACAAAGGAAAATGGTGACACCTCCTGTTGGCTGGTGTGCACCACCACGATGGCCAGTGGCTTGCCAACAGATGCCAATGCCGAAAACAACAATCCACAACAACACTTGGTAGCTTCATGTGTGGCACCTGTAGCAGAATCTACAGAATATTGGCCTCTTCAGCCATCAGCAAAGGTGTGCCTTTGAAGACACCCCATCTGAAATGGATTTGTTTGCTGCGTGTCCATCATCTTTCGTAGATAGAAGAATGCCAGATAGAATTATTGAAACATAACTGCACAGAAGGAAACCAATTTGTGCCACTGTGCCTGTGCTGGCTCCTTAAAAGCATGGTGGTGCACAGCCTCCAATCCATGCTTTTTCTCTGTAGCTCTGTAAGTTCCTCATACTCAAATACCTGTCCAGCACCCAATTCAAATTATTTATGGAATCAGCATCCACCACTTTTTCTGTTAGTGCATTATAGATCCCAATCATTTTCTGAGTGAATAAAGTTCTCCTCATCCCCCCTCTGGATCTTCTGCCAATGATTTTGATTCCATGGCCTCTAGTTATTGACCCACTCGCCAAAGGAAATAATTTTTCACTATCTACTCTATCAAAATGTCTCATTGTCTTGAAACCTCTTAACCTTCTCTGTTCCAAGGAGAATGATCATAACTTTTCTATTATCTCATTATAAATGAAGTCCCTCACCCCTGGCAACCTCCTTATAAACCTCCTCTGTACCCTTTCTAAGGCCTTTACATTTTTCCTGAAGCATAGAATTGTCCACAGTATTCTAGCTGAGGCCCAACCAATGATTTATAAACTTTTAGAATGAGCTTTTTACTCTTATATTTTATTCCTCTGTTTATAAACCCAGGGTTTAGGAAACACCGTTACAAACTGCCTCGCAATCTGAAAAATATCCATTCACCACCAACTATCTTTTGTTTATTGTCACTGAGCCAATTTTGTGTCCATACTGTTACTTTCTCCTTAATTTCATGGGCTTCCATTGTTTTAATAAGCCTCCTGTGTGGCACCGTCGAATGTCTTCTGAAAGTCCATATATGCAATATTTACTACACTACCTTCATCAAACATCCCTGTAGCTTCATCAAAGAATTAAAGCAGATGCAATTTCCCTTTAACAAATCCATGCTAGCTTCTCTTGATTAACCTGTACCTTTCCAAATGAGGGTTTATTTTGTCTCTGATGATGGTTTCCAATAACTTCCTCACTAATATTAGGCTGATTAGCCTGCAGTTTCCCAATTTATTCCTCTCCTCTTTCTTAAACAGCCTCCAACACTCCTCCTGCCATCCAATATTCCTCCTGTATCCAGTGAGGATTGAAAGATTGTAACCAATGCCTCTGCTATTTCTACCTTTGCTTCTTTGAGCTATCTAGGATGCATTCCATTTGGGCCAGGTGATTTACCAACTTTTGGCATTGCTAATCTTTTTAGCATGGCTACTCTATCTATTAATGTCCTGTTCATCAATTCTCTTATAGTTTAACCTTGACATCATTCACTTCCTTTGTGAAGACAGATGCAAAATACTCATTTAATACTTTAGTCATGCGCTCTGCCTTGATATGAGGATTTCATTTTAGGTTTTCGGTCAGCCCAATTTTTTCTCTTGCTAACTGCTTACACTTTATAAGTTTATAAACCCTGTTATTGTTGAACTTAATGTTGCCTGCTAATCATTTCTTGTTAACATCTCTGCGTCTCCTGTATTAACTTTTCGATCCCCTTGTGTGCTTCCATAATCTTCCTGGCTATAAACTGAGTCTTGCCTCTGACATTTGTCATAAGTCTCCTTTTACTATCTTTTTAACACACGACTACATGCATGCTAAATGCATGTGACAGGTAGAGATAAGTGATCCCACAACAACAAAACCTCTGCAGTCTTCCCAAGTCCAGTTGTGAATGATGGTGGATAACTAAATTAACTGGAGGAGGAGGATCCACAAATATCCCCATCCTGAACGATGGGAGTCCAGCATGTCAGTGCAAAAGGTAAGGCTGAAGCATTTTCAACCATCTTCAGTCAGGAGTGCCGAGTGGATGATCCATTTTGGCCTCCTCCTGAGTCCCCCAACCCACATCACAGATGCCAGTACAAAAACAGAATTACCTGGAAAAACTCAGCAGGTCTGGCAGCATCGGCGGAGAAGAAAAGAGTTGACGTTTCGAGTCCTCATGACCCTTCAACAGAACTGAGCAATATCAGGAGAAGGGTGAAATATAAGCTGGTTTTAGATGGGGGGGCGGTGGGGGGAGAGAAGTTGGTGGGGGGTGGGGGGGGGTGGTTGTAGGGACAAGCAAGCAATGATAGGAGCAGATAATCAAAAGATGTTACAGACAAAGGAACAAATAGGTGTTAAAGGTGGTGATATTATCAAACAGAATGTGCTAATTAAGAATGGATGCCAGGACACTCAAGGTGCAGCTTTAGTGGGGGTGGGGTGGAAAGACTGACAGGGCATTACAGGTATAGATTTAAAATTAATGGAAATAGGTGGGAAAAGAAAAATCTATATAAATTATTGAAAAAAACAAAAGGGAGGGGGAAGAAATGGAAAAGGGGTGGGGATGGAGGAGGGAGTTCAAGATCTAAAGTTGTTGAATTCAATATTCAGTCCAGAAGGCTGTAAAGTGCCTAGTCGGAAGATGAGGTGCTGTTCCTCCAGTTTGCATTGGGCTTCACTGGAACAATGCAGCAAGCCAAGGACAGACATGTGGGCAAGAGAGCAGGGTGGGGTGTTAAAATGGCAAGCAACAGGGAGGTTTGGGTCTTTCTTGCGGACAGACTGCAGGTGTTCTGCAAAGCGGTAGCCCAGTTTACGTTTGGTCTCTCCAATGTAGAGGAGACCGCATTGGGAGCAACGAATGCAGTAGACTAAGTTAGGGGAAATGCAAGTGAAATGCTGCTTCACTTGAAAGGAGTGTTTGGGCCCTTGGACGGTGAGGAGAGAGGAAGTGAAGGGGCAGGTGTTACATCTTCTGCGTGGGCATGGGGAGGTGCCATAGTTGGGGGTTGAGGAGTAGGGGGTGATGGAGGAGTGGACCAGGGTGTCCTGGAGGGAACGATCCCTACGGAATGCTGCCGGGGGGGTGAAGGGAAGATGTGTTTGGTGGTGGCATCATGCTGGAGTTGGCAGAAATGGCAGAGGATGATCCTTTGAATGCGGAGACTGGTGGGGTGATAAGTGATGACAAGGGGGACCCTATCATGTTTCTGGGAGGGAGGAGAAGGCGTGAGGGCGGATGCGCGGGAGATGGGCCGGACACGGTTGAGGGCCCTTTCAACGACCGTGGGTGGAAAACCTCAGTTAAGGAAGAAGGAGGACATGTCAGAGGAACTGTTTTTGAAGGTAGCATCATTAGAACAGATGCGACGGAGGCGAAGGAACTGAGAGAATGGGATGGAGTCCTTACAGGAAGCGGGGTGTGAGGAGCTGTAGTCTAGGTAGCTGTGGGAGTCGGTAGGCTTGTAATGGATATTGGTGGACAGTCTATCACCAGAAATTGAGACAGAGAGGTCAAGGAAGGGAAGGGAAGTGTCAGAGATGGATCATGTGAAAATGATGGAGGGGTGAAGATTGGGAGCAAAATTAATAAATTTTTCCAGGTCCAGATGAGAGCATGAAGCCGCACCGAAGTAATCATCGATGTAATGGAGAAAGAGTTGTGGGAGGGGGTCGGAGTAGGACTGGAACAAGGAATGTTCCACATACCCCATAAAGAGACAGGCATAGCTGGGGCCCATGCGGGTACCCATAGCCACGCCTTTTATTTGGAGGAAGTGAGAGGAGTTAAAGGAGAAATTGTTCAGTGTAAGAACCAGTTCAGCCAGACGGAGGAGAGTAGTGGTGGATGGGAATTGTTCGGGCCTATGTTCAAGGAAGAAGCTAAGGGCCCTCAGATCATCCTGGTGGGGGATGGAGGTGTAGAGGGATTGGACGTCCATGGTGAAGAGGAAGCGGTTGGGGCCAGGGAACCGGAAATTGTTGATGTGACGTAAGGTGTCATAGGAATCATGGATGTAGGTGGGAAGGGACTGGACAAGGGGAGAGAGAAGGGAGTCAAGATAACGAGAAATGAGTTCCATGGGGCAGGAACAGGCTGACACGATCGGTCTGCCGGGATAGTTGTTTGTGGATTTTGGGTAGGAGATAGAAGCGGGCCGTCCGAGGTTGGGCGACTATCAGGTTGGAAGCTGTGGGAGGAAGATCTCCAGAGGAGATGAGGTCAGTGACAGTCCTGAAAACAATGGTTTGATGTTCAGTGGTGGGGTCATGGTCCAGGGAGAGGTAGGAGGAAGTGTCTGCGAGTTGACGCTCAGCCTCCGCGAGGTAGAGGTCAGTGCGCCAGACAACAACAGCACCACCCTTGTCAGCGGGTTTGATGACAATGTTGGGGTTGGACCTGAGAGAACGGAGTGCAGTAAGTTCAGAGAGAGACAGATTAGAATGGGTGAGAGGAGCAGGGAAATTGAAACGACTAATGTCACGCCGACAGTTCTCAATGAAAAGATCAAGAGAAGGTAAGAATCCAGAGGGAGGGGACCAGGTGGAGGGAGAATTTCTCTCAAGTGCTAAGGAACGCAAGCTCCAACAACTCATCGACACCAACACCCATCTAGGACCCTCCACCCCTGCCTGTCCCTCCGTCCCCACCCCATCTTCCAATCCCAGCCCCGGCTGTGTATTCACTATACCCCCTGACCTTCCCCTCTCCGATGCTGAATGTTCAGTTAGTTTCATACCCTTATGCCCTCATCTCAATGAATTTTGGGCTCGGCACGATGCTGAACTCTTCTTCCGCCGTCTTCGTCTCTGTGCTCACTTCTTTGGGCAGGAGTCCTCTCCCCATTCACCGGATCCTTTTACCCACCTCCAATATTCTACCTCATCTAGACTTGGAACTATATTGCCATTTCTCAATGTTACAGGGTGAGAATCCTAAAACTGTTCCTTACAGCATTATGGGTGCTCCTACAACACATGTACTGCAGCTCACCACCACCTTTTCAAGGAATGTTAGGGATGGGCAGCACACGCTAGTGACTCTCACATCCCATGAAAGAATAAGTATAAATTCCTTTGCCATCGAGGACTCATTAGCTTTGAATGCTGTACACTTTCCCTTTAAAGGAATGTGCTTGGTTTGTACCTGAACTTTTTCTTCCCTGAATGCCCAGTGAATCAAGAACACTGGGGCACAGCCTCCGAATAAGGGGCTGATCATTTAGGATTGAGATGATGAAAACTTTCTTCAGTCAAAGGGTTGTGAATCTTTGGAATTCTCCACCCCAGAGGTTTGTGGATGCTCCATGAGTGAATATATTTAAGGCTGAGATGGACAGGTTTTTGATCTCTCAAGAAATAAGGGAAAATGGGGAGTGGGAGGAAAAGTGGGGTTGAGGAAGAATAACATGATGTTATTGAATGGCCCAACTAGATCGAGGGGCCATTTGCTCTACTCTTTCTTCTATTTCTTATGTTTTTATGTCCTTATGCTCTCTATTGCTCTGTTACCGCCTAATCCTGCAATCACCTTTTCCAATCTACCTTCTCATATGACTGAAATGAAATAGTCAACTTCCCCAGTTGACTATTTTTATAGTCAACATTTTCTGGGTACTTTATATATTATGCTTAAACACAATTAAGGGCAGAATTTTCTCGTCGGCGTGTGAAATGATGTGCGGTAACGTCGGGCATGCGTCCCGGCGTCAGCATACATCATTCCGATTGGCGGGTGCACACCAGAGTCAACTGCGTGCCCGTCGAACTGTCAAAGGCCTGTTAAGGCCATTAATAAACTAATTAACCAAATTAACAATGCTGCCCGTCCAGCCTTAAGGTTCATCCAAGGGCGGGATCAGGTTTCATGAAGGTTTTATTAAATGAATAAAAAGATTTTTGACAGTTCATAAACTGTCATATGAGGGGACATGTCTGAGTAATTTTTATCTTTCCTTCTTTACAAATTTTAAAAGTGAACTATATCTCCCTGAGGCAGTTCCGTGCCTTAGGGAGATTTCTGCGCTCTTTCACACGCATGTGCAAAAGAGCGCAGGCCCCAACTCTCCCTTCTCCCCCAGCCCGGATAGGTAGTGCAGACTGCTACTGGGTGCGCATCATGCTGGACTTAATTGTCCTGCCCACGTAAAATGGTGGCACGCAGCCGATCACGGGCGGCGATCGGCTCTGCGCTCGCCTGCTCCCGCTCCCGACCGGCCCGCCCGACAGGCAGGAGATTCTGCCCTAAGTTGTAGTCGCTGCTAGCTAGATGATCGCCAACTATAACACACTCCACTTGACCTCACTTCATTTCCCAGATCCGGATCCAGATCCAACATTGTTTCCTCACTTGATGGACAGGAGATATATTGGGCTGGGTTTTCCCAGCCCCACGGAGACTTGATGAAAAATAAGTGGGAGCTGCATCGGGATGACTCCCAGACACATTTTTTGACTTCGGGGGACCTTCCTGAGATTGATTTGGAACAAGCCAGCTACCCATTTCGCAAGGAAGGCAACCAATTAGGGGAATTAAGGTGCCTTTTAGTGATGATTCTGGTAGTCACCTGCCATTGGAGCAGCCCCCCACTGTATGCAGAGGCTCCCAGCTCAAAGGAGGAGGCCTCCCAGTGATAGGCTAGGTGTCCATCGAAGCTGGAAGCTCCAGGCCCCAACGATCGGGCTGCAAGGATGAAAGACTGCAACTGCATCTGTCACTACACCTGCATAGGGGATTCCCCTCCGCCCTGGTGGCCCTACTGGTTTCAGGCCTCTTTATTTGCTGATCTCAATGCAGGCAACCGAACATAGCTCCAAATAAAGGTGCCCTCACACTTGCCTCTCAGCCTCAGCAGTGTTTGCCCCTCTGGGCGTGTCTGCTACCCTGACACACTCCAGAACCTCTGATTGGGCCTTCAGCTTGGGGAACCTACCCACCATCCTCATTAAAATAGCGAGTGTGGAGGTGGTCAATTAGGAGGTTTGAAGGTTGTGCCAGCAGGCCCACCAATGACACGTGTGGGCTTGGAACCGCCATGACAGCCTGGTGTCTGTGCCCTGAAACCTGCTGGAAAACCTAAACCCATCCATCGAAAAAGTTATTCTGTACTCCTTTCTGTATCAGAAACTCATGTCCTTTCCTACCTTTAGCAATATGTTTTTCCCTGTCTATATTAGGGTAATTAAAGTCTGAATACAACTACTCCATTTTTTTTACATTCCTTTGAAATTTGCTGACAAATTTTCACAATTATCTCCTCACTGATTGAATGTCTTTGAAAAGCTGCAACAATGTAACAGCTCCCCCTCTGAAGTCAAATGGATTCAGTCTAAGAATCAACTAGTATACCTTTTCTATTTAGAATTGTAACATCATCCATACCCAATATTGCCATTCTCCTCTCTTCTTTTTCCTTCTCTATCATTCTTGAATACTTGGTAACCAGAAATATTAAGAACACATTCCTAGTCACCTTTGGGCCATGCCTCTGTTCATGCAATCATCTAATTCATCCAATGTAGCAATTTTCCTCAATTTTGGTCCCTCCTATTTTGGGGATAATTCTAATATTAGTGCTGTCATATATCTCTGCCCTCTGATATAATTTCTGCTCCTTTCTGCCAGTTTCTGGTTTCCCTTTCCCCTTCCAAACTAGTTTAAATCATTCCCAATAGTGCTGGTAGACGTCTCATTGAGAGCATTAATCCTGAGATTACCACTTGAGAGCTGCTGTTTTTAAATCTTTTTCTTAGCTCCTGAAACTATGCCTGAATGACTCCAACACTTTTCTACCAATGTCGCTGGTTCCAAAATGGACCACGCTTTCTGGTTGTTCCCCTGCCTTTGCAGAACGTCCTGTACCCACTTGGTGATATTTCTTAACCTGGCACCAGCGAAGCAACTTATCATTCAGGGATCACATTTGCAGTTACAGAAAATGTTTATGCCCCTAACTTTTGAATCCCCTGTGACCACTGCATTTCTACTGTTCCTTTTCCCCCTGTGTACAGTCAATTATCCTGTGGCAGCAGGGGTTTGATTTTTATAGCATTCGTCCCAGGAGTCATAACTTCGTCAACACATTCAAAAGTGCATGCCACTAGCATTGGTATTTCTGAGCTACCTATGTCTTCCTCCTATGCCGCCTGTTGGCCACCCATTCCCTCACCTCCTGCACCTTCTGTGGCAGTGGGATGGCCACCTTCTGGAACAGACTGTTACGATCCCCATAGAGACCAACAACTTTTAAAAGAAAGGAACTCCCATGCTGCCAACAGAGGGGAAACTGATGGACAAAAATTCACTTTTTATAACCATCTAAAATCAACATAATTCAAACATTAATTAACAGGCAAAGGATATCTCAAATAAATTTCACATTAAATAATCGATAGAACAAAGGTACACCTCATGTAGTTACAAACACACACTATTTCCCGCACAACTGTAGCACCATGTGCAATCTCACAGTCTTTCCAACTTGGCCTCTGTTGTATAAGACCACTTGCTTCCTAATCAATCATTTCAGCCCTTGAATCACATATACCTGCAGCCATATTTCATCTGAAGTCCCCGGACATGGTTAACACCAACAAAGTGCACGTCTAAGAACCCTCGCTCACTTGGGTCATGACAGTCTGGATGGCGTAGCTATCCAGAGTTCCTTTTTAACTTACCAACCAACATGCCCAGTTCATGGTTCAGTTATCTGATACAATCACTTAGCTTGCTCACATATTGCCTCATCAAGAGCATCTGAGTCTTCCTACTGCCAAACAGAAAACTAATCTGTTCATAGAGAGCTTGGCTTGCTCCCCTCATGTGAACTCTGTGTTCTGAATGGCCTCCCACAAGAAAGGCTGGAACCAGACACCACTGCAATTAGCTTTCTATTTACTTTGCACTTCAACTTTCACCTCCAAAGCAACCTGAGGTAACACGGGAATTTCTTGGAACCTAATGATGTCATAATCAGGAAACCAAATACCACCCCCTCTCAGAATACCCCCCAGTTTCACTTTGGCCTTAAACAGGACATTGTGTAAAAAGAAAATGCAGGTTTTTCCCAAAGCACATGTTAATCATATGCTCCTCCTTGAAAAAAAACTTACAGAAATAAGGATTTTTTTGCAACCCTTTCCAAATACAACATATTTTAACAATGTAAACACTTTAATAACCACTTTATTATACACTGTACAGATAATGTTTTCCCTTTGTCACATTTTACAATTAAATACGTTGAATTGGTAACAGCATTAGGTTTAACCAGTAACAAAACCAACTGAATATGACAACTAGGTTTAAAAGCTCAGCTTGCGTGAGTTCTCAGAGTTGCAAAGCTCTTGCAGACAAGAGCTTATTCTACTATTGGTTGATTCACTTTCTTTCAATTTTCTAAAGAAACTGCCTTTCCCATTTGGTGTAGTCTTTCCAGTTTTTCCATGTCCTTGGTTAAAAGGTTGTACATTAACTTGGCATTCCTCATGTTTTTTTTTAAATTGGTAGAGCATTGTGCACAATCTAGACCCTGGAATAACATTCATGATGGGTCCAAAGGTTTTATACTTTGTTTAGTTTGGTTAACTTTCTCCTGAATTACATTACTGATTGCATCTGGCTTTTGAGTACTGGCTATTATGAACTAGAAGTTAAGAGGAAATTCCCTGTCATACTGCTGTAGATTCAGCAATTTCCCCTGTTTCTCTCTAAAGCTACCATCAGAGCTTCTTTGGTGCTAATTTCAGAGATATCACCTGTTAAAAAGGATCTATGGCATTCTACTTAGGTTTTAATTCCTGGCAATGAATTGTATGCTCCCCCACTGGTGTATTTGAAGGTGGAAAGCATGTAAAGCAAAGTGGGTGTCCAGCCCACCGCCTCCCTGCCCACCCCTAACATGTCTCATATTATGGGGGTTGGGTGCGGGAGGGGTATGTAAGGCATCCAGTAGCCCGCCTGCCCACCCTTAGGCCTACTGTTCTGGCTGAACAGATGGTGTAGGAGGGAGCGTTTCTGATATCTGGATCATTGGGATCACTTCCGGGGCAGGTAGGACCTGTACAAGAAGGACGAGTTGCATCTAAACTGGAGGGGCACCAATATCCTGGCTGCGAGGTTTGCTAGTGTCACTCAGGAGGGTTTAAACTAGTATGGCAGGGGGGTGGGAACCAGAGCAATAGGTCAGCAGGTGAAATAAAGGACTAGGAACCAGTGAATATGGCCAGTAGGACTAAGAGGAAGGGCAGGGAGGGAGAAATTACTGAATACAGTGGGACTGGGGGTCTGAAATGCATTTGTTTCAATGCGAGAAGTATAACAGGCAAGGCAGTTGAGCTGAGAGCTTGGATTAGTACTTGGGACTATATGTTATTGCTATTACAGGGACTTGGTTGAAGGATGGACAGGATTGGCAGATAAACGTTCCAGGATTTAGATGTTTCAGGCTGGATAGAGAGGGATGTAGAAGAGGTGGGGAGTTGCACTGCTGGTTAAGGGGAATATCACAGCTGTACGACAGGAGGACACCTTGTTGGGCTCATGCAGTGAGGCAATATGGGTAAAGCTCCGGAATAGGAAGGGTGCAGTCACAATGTTGGGGGTTTACTTTAGGCCTCCCAATTGCCGGCGGGAGATTGAGGAACAGTTATGTAGGCAGATTTTGGAAAGATGTAAGAGCAATAGGGTTGTTATGGTGGGTGATTTTAACTTTCCCTATATTGACCGGGAATCACTTAGTGCTAGGGGTTTGGGTGGTGCAGAATTTCTAAGGTACATCCAGGAGAGCTTCCTAAGACAATATGCAGATAGTCCAACTAGGGAAGGGCAATACTGGACCTGGTATTAGGGAATGAACCCGGCCAGGTGGTCGAAGTTTCAGCAGGAGAGTATTTCCGGAAAACTGACCATAATTCAGTAAGTTTCAAGGTACTGGTGGATAAGGATAACAGGAGTCCTCGGGTTAAGGTGCTTAATTGGGGGAAGGCTAATTATAACAGTATTAGGCAGGAACTGAGGAATCTAGACTGGAGGCGGATGTTTGAGGGCAAATCAACAACTGACATGTGGGGGGCTTTCAAACATCAGTTGATAAGAATTCAGGACCAGCATGTTCCTGCTAGGATGAAGGATAAGCATGGCAAGTTTCAGGAACCTTGGATAACGAAGGATATTGTGAGATTAGTCAAAAAGAAAAGGGAAATATTCGTAAGGGCTAGAAGGCTGGGAACAGATGAAGCCCGTGGAGAATACAAAGAAAGTAGGAAGAAACTTAAGCAAGGAGTCAGGAGGGCTAAAAGGGGTCATGAAAAGTCACTGGCAACCAGGATTAAGGAAAATCCCAAGGCCTTTTATACATATGTAAAAAGCAAGAGGGTAGCCAGGGAAAGGGTAGGCCCACTCAGGGACAGAGATGGGAATCTGTGTGTGGAGCCAGAAGAAATGGGATAGATACTAAATGAATACTTCTCATCAGTATTCACCAAAGAGAAAGACTTAGCGGTTGATTTGTCTAGGGAAGAGTGTGTAGATAGCCTGGATCATGTTGAGATCAAAAAAGAGGTGTTAGGCGTCTTGAAGAATATTAAGGTGGATAAGTCCCCAGGGCCAGATGGGATCTACCCCAGAGTACTGAGGGAGGCAAGGGAGGAGATTGCTGGGGCCTTGACAGAAATCTTTGTATCCTCACTGGCTATGGGTGAGGTCCCAGAGGACTGGAGAATGGCCAATGTTGTTTCATTGTTTAAGAAGGGTAGCAGGGATAATCCAGGAAATTACAGGCTGGTGAGCCTTACGTCAGTGGTAGGGAAATTATTGGAGAAGATTCTTCGTGACAGGATTTACTACCATTTGGAAGCAAATGGGCGTATTAGTGAGAGGCAGCATGGTTTTGTGAAGGGGAGGTCGTGTCTCACTAACTTGATTGAGTTTTTCGAGGAAGTGACAAAGATGATCGACGATGGAAGGGCGGTGGATGTTAAATACATGGATTTCAGTAAGGCCTTTGACAAGGTCCCTCATGGCAGACTGGTACAGAAGGTAAAGTCGCACAGGATCAGAGGTGAGCTGGCAGGATGGATACAGAATTGGCTTGGCCATAGAAGACAGAGGGTAGCAGTGGAAGGGTGCTTTTCTGAATGGAGAGCTGTGACTAGTGGCGTCCCGCAGGGATCAGTGCTGGGACCTTTGCTGTTTGTGGTATACATAAATGATTTGGAGGAAAATGTAACTGGGCTAATTAGTAAGTTTGCAGACAACACTAAGGTTGGAGGAGTTGCAGATAGTGAAGAGGATTGTCAAAGGATACAATGGGATATAGATCAGCTGGAACTTGGGCGGAGAAATGGCAGATGGAGTTTAATCCGGACAAAAGCGAGGTAATGCATTTTGGAAGGTCTAATACAGGTAGGAATTATACAGTAAATGGCAGAACCCTTAAGTGCATCGACGGGCAGAGGGATCTGGGTGTACAGGTCCACAGGTCACTGAAAGTGGCATTGCAGGTGGAAAAGGTAGTCAGGAAGGCATATGGCATGCTTGCCTTCATTGGCAGGGGTATTGAGTATAAAAGCTGGGAAGTCATGCTGCAGCTGTATAGAACCTTGGTTAGGTCACACTTGGAATATTGCATGCAATTCTGGTCACCACATTACCAGAAGGATATGGAGGCATTGGAGAGGGTGCAGAGGAGGTTTACCAGGATGCTGCCTGGTCTGGAGGTTATTACCTATGAGGAGAGGTTGGAGAAACTCGGATTGTTCTCACTCGAGCGACGGAGATTGAGGGGCGACTTGATAGAAGTTTACAAAATTATGAGTGATATGGACAGAATAGATAGTCAGAAGCTTTTTCCCAGGGTGGAAGAGTCAATTACTAGGGGACATAGATTTAAGGTGAGAGGAGAAAACTATAAAGGTGATGTGCGGGGCAAGTTTTTTATGCAGAGGGTAGTGAGTGTCTGGAATTCGCTGCCAGAGGAGGTGGTGGAAGCAGGTACGATAGTGGTGTTTAAGAGGCAGCTTGACAAATACATGAATAGGATGGGAATAGAGGGATACGGACCCCAGAAGTGCAAACTGTTTTAGTTGATGGGCAGTATGGTCGGCGCAGGCTTGGAGGGCCGAAGGGCCTGTTCCTGTGCTGTACTTTTCTTTGTTCTTTGTTCTTAAGTGATGAATTAATGGCCACTCAAGGACCTCATTCTGCCTCCTCTGCAGTAATAAGTGTGGCAGGGGAAGGTGGGAAAGCCGAGCAGCCTAGCAGATTTCACTGCACGGGCTAGAGATGCTCAGGAAGGGCGGGCGCAGTGGGCGGCCCCGGGAGCGGTCGCGAAACCAACCATTGCTCATGATCGGGACCCGACTGTGATTTCACACTGGTTGCCTGATTAACGGCCAGCCAGTGTGAATCATGCACTGCAACAATGAGTGCCACTGGGGTGGGGGGGCGGGAGGAGGGCGAGCGCAGATGTTTGCACATATGCGTGGGTGGGCGCACTGCAAGCTCCCTGAAGACACAGAGCTGCCTCAGGGAACTGAAGATTTTTGAAAACATAAATAAAGAATTTAAAAATGTTAAAAACATGTGCCCCTCATGTGACCCTGTCACATGAGCAGGGATTTGTTATAAATGAGATTTCAACATTTTAATTTTATTTTTCATTCCTATTAGAAACCTCATCCTGCCTGTGGGTGAAGTTTCATTAAAAATCCAAAGGCCGCTTGGCCTTTTTGCCCGCCCACCAACCGAACTTTTGGACTGGCAGTGAAAAATCTGATTTAATTAATTGATTAAGGAACTCAATCTGCCTCTTAATTGTAGGCGGGCGCCCTGCCGCCTCTCATGCGCGCCTGCTGAGCGAAATATCGCGAGAGTGCACGATGACGTGGCGATGCTTGCCTGACACCATCGCGCACCATTTCACTCTCGTTCAGGCCAGGCGCGTGCCCGCCTGATGAGAGAAAATTCCTGCCATTTAAGTTCTTTTCCACAATCAAACTTTTAAAAATTCTTTTCCAGGAGAAGCATATTTAATTTGCATCCTTTTGAGCAAACAGCTCATTTTTTTGCCGAGTGAAGTCCTCTTTAACAACTTCATTGAGGCTAGTTTGATGTTTAGCTGTTTGAATACCAATGGGGCCGGTATTAGGCCATTAAATGGGCACTAATTGCCCACATAAAGGCCTCAATTAGCATCCAGGTGGGAAAGCCATCCACAAACATTCCCACCCCAGACTTAATTAGGCAGAGGTGGTGTCCCCAACCCACAGCCTCCCACCCAATTAAATGCCGTCTTGCCTCCAAACTCGCCACTAGGATACGGGCATTAAATTCCGTCTAATAAATGGCAATGGTGGAATTTTCCATGCCTGCTGGCATCGGGCGTGTTTGGCAACGTGAGCGGACAATATGGCGAAAGGCCAAAAATCGGTTTCATGATGTCATGAAAGCAGTTTGCAATTGTCTGCTCTGTTCACCAATGGCGGGCCGCATTTTCCACCGTCGGACGTTGGGTAACTTCATTGTAATACAATTGCATCTCATTATAAGCCCAGCTCGCCTTAATCACCCCCCCCACACTGGATTATCTGAGCACGTCGCCGGGGAAACACGCCAGTGCAAAACATATCTTGACAAGTGTGATGTTCAGAAGTTGGGACTCTTTATCAGGGCCTTGCTCGCATCATGGACATCTGAGGAGCAGAAGATGCTGGAGCCCTCCTCCACTCTGTTTAGGGCTTCCAATAGCTCTGCGTGATGTTCTCCCGCATTCTGCTGACTCTCCAAGGTGAGCTGGAAGGCCGAATCCAGGGGCTCGTCATCTGACTCGGACCTCACAGATGCTTCTTCCCCAGCAGTCCTCCGAGTGCTGGGGAGCTCAGCTGAACCTGCCTCCTCCTGCTGCAGACATGTGTCCATGCGGTGACCATCAGATTGTGAACCTGAGCCTGCTCTAGATTTATGTCCCACTGAGGCGTGTGTCTCTGTGCTGGTGCAGGGTGTGGATAAGTGCTGTGACGGGTTTTCCAGGCTGCTTATTTCCAACTCTCCAATGGAGGAGATGTCCTCTTGGCTGGAGATGAAGATGTGGATAGAGTTGAGGGACTGGCTGGCTGAGGGTGTCAGTTGCTTGGCAGAGCTCCCTGTGAATCAAAGTTCGGATAATTAGTACATGGTAGCAGTGTCAAAAGCAGGAGAGAGAGCGCTAACAGTTGTGTTGAGAGAGGGAAGATGTAGTGCAGGATCCTAATGAGGGTGTTCGCTGCCGACCTCACCGTCACCGCAGGCATGTTGCACGTCCTCACCAGTCAACGCGATTGCATGCTCCTCAAAGTGAGTGAGGAGCATAATGTGTGCCACTCTATCCCTGGTCTTGGACCTCTCCCTGCTGCTGTAAGCCAGATTCTCCTGCATTAAAACAGATGGAGAGAGTGTGAGCAGGACACATGATACTGTATGGAATGTTTGTGTGGTGAGTGGAGCTAAGGACAGGATGAGAATGCAAGCTGGAGAGGATATGAGCCTGATGGAGATGTGAGTGTGTGAGTGAGAGTTAGTGGTGTTGTCCCTTGAGGTGTGAGATCCCTCTGGATGTTGTGATGGGTTTGTGAGTGTGTGAGTTGAGAGTGATGAGAAGAGTGGCTTTCCCTGATGGAACGGATGAGACCACTCATCCTGTAGTGGCACTAGGTGGCTGTCCACTTTTGCAAGGCATTGGCGCTGACCACCACAGCCACCGCCTCCCATGCTGGATTGGTGACTTTGCTTGCTGGGCTTCACTCAGAGTCGGGGTGGAGGACATCAGGGCGGGCCTCCACGGTGTCCAAAAGATGCTCGAGGGGGAGCATCATTAAACCAGGGGTGGGGGGCTGTAATCTTCTAGTCTTTCAGGGCCATGTCTTCTGTGCACCAGTCCTGGGCTGGAAGGACTCAGAGGTGTGCGCATGGCTGCACTTTAAATAAGGCACCTGGTGTAAGAAAGCAGCGAGGTGATGGCATGACGGGCGAATGAGAACCCACCCACCATCGAAACGGCGTGTTTCCCGAGAATGAATGATTAATACGGTGGGATTGGGATGATACAACGTGAAAACCTGCCATTGCAGCCGGCGGGTAAAATATCCTTTTCCAGCCTGCTACTGCACTTAGTGCAAATATGGGGCGATTCTGCGCTAAGAATCTGAAATTAAAACAGAGAATACTGGAAATATTTAACAGGTTGACCAGTGTCTACATGAGCTGAAATATGAAAGATAAAAATTGTATTTGCATAGTGCCTTTCATATTTTCAGGATGCTCCAAATTGCTTCACGACCAATGAATCACTTTGTACTGTAGTCACTAGAAGGTAGATAAGAATGACAGTCAATCTGCACAAAGCAACTGCCACAAATAGCAATTAGATGAAGACTTAGTTAACCTGTTCTGTTGTTGCAAGCTCAGGACTAAACATTGGCCTGGAAACCAGGAGACCTCCCTTCATCTTTGAAAAAATCTCATGGGAGCTTTTACAGCCACCTGCATAGGCAGGATCCCCTTGTCAATGTGAATTCAGATACTGACTTATTTGTTGAGAAGAGCACAGTTGACGTTTCGAGTCCTCATGGCCCTTCAACAGAACTAAGTAAAAATAGGAAAGGGGTGAAATATAAGCTGGTTTAAGTGGGGTTGGGGTGGGGGGGGTGAAATATAAGCTGGTTTAAGGGAGTGCGGGGGGGTTGGTGTTGGGACAAGAAGAGCTAGGTAAAGGTCTCTTTACTTTTATTATTTTTACTTAGTTCTGTTGAAGGGCCATGAGGACTCGAACGTCAACTGTGCTCTTCTCCGCCGATGCTGCCAGACCTGTTGAGTTTTTCCAGGTGTTTCTGTTTTTGCTTTTTTTTTGGATTTCCAGCATCCGCAGTTCTTTGCTTTTATCACTGACTTATTTGTTAGTTATTTACAGTATTTAAAGTTTGTAGTTTGTTTCTGTGAAGTGTATTTGTTGATGAAATTTGAAAAAGTTCCAAATCCATGAAGCTAATAATGAAAACTATTGTTCATAAAGTGCACTGATGTACTTTGGTGAAACTCCAAATAATTGTGGCCAATTTTCAACATCTTGCAAATATTTTAACTGGTGGGAATTCTTGGTCTGGGAATTCATCCATGTGAATTAGGCTTTACATGTCTGCTACAAAAAATAATTTATTGTCTCAAGTTTCAGTGATGTGTTATACTGCCATCATTGAATCCTTTCATAATCTGCATTTTGTTTGCTTTTCAAACAGAATTGCTGGTTTTGTGGGTTGTGCTGATGGTTTAATTGAACTGTGCTGGTAAGAGTGAAAACTGTAAAGCATTTAATTCCTGTAAGATTTTCCAAAAAAAAAAGACAGGTCATGAGAATTATATACCATCAGTGTGATTGGTTGATTTCACTACTTTCCTTTTGTGTAACATATTAGTTGGTAGGAAGTCAGCTTAAAAGATGCTGCTTATGTAATGAAGTAGTCAGCTGACTGGATGTTGCGTAGAAACATGGAGGACCTGGAAAGTCTCCGCAGCCCATCTAGGCAGTTCCAGAAATCAGTAACCTACAATCAGCCAGTTGTTCAAATATTTGTCCAATTCTCTCTTAGGTTTCTCACACTATCTGTCTCCACTGCTTCCCTGGGTGGTCTGTTTCTAATGTTCACTAAACTCTGCATAAGGCAGTTAAACCTAAAATACTTGCGCATCTTGCCTCTTCTAAACTTGGAGACAATTTTTCTGTGATTAGGAGAAGACCTCCAGGTGCCTCCAGCAGAGCAGCTATGTAGCTGCTGTCAGATTGGGCGAGCAATGCGCCCACACTAAGCCGAGATTTGGGATGGGATTGGCACCTGTTATAGTTGGTAATAATTGCTGGAAATGCTCAGTGGATCTGGCAGCATTTGTGGGGAGAGAAACAGAGTTAGCATTCCAGGCCAAAGACCTTTCATCTCATCTGGAAGAAAGTTGGAGATGTAGCAATTCTAAGGAGGAAGAGACAGAGAAAGGTGGGAGGGGAAGAAGGAACAAATGGCGTAAGAAAGAGTGATTAAATGATAAAAGGGATGATGGTGCAAACAAAACAGGATGGTAATGGCACAAGTAAAGAAACAAAAGATGGGTCTACAGGGACGGCAACAGCACAATCACTACCAACATATGCTGTCTGGAAAAATGAGAACAGTTGTTATGATCTGAAATCAGTGTTGGGCTTGACCTCATTGAGGTTCTGTTGAGCTTCATCAAAACAGTGTAGGAGGCTGAGGACAGGGAGGTCAGAGTGGAACTGGGACAGGGAATTAAAATGGTAAGTGACCAGAAGGTCAGTGTTAAGTTAGCGGACTGAATGGAGATATTAAGCAAAGTGATCAACCAATCCCTATTTTGTCTATCCAGTGTAGAGGAGAACACATTATGAACTGCAAATTCATCTGAAAGGGCTGTTTGAGGTACTGGGAAAGTAAAGGGTGAAAGGAAGGATGTTGCATTTGCACTTGCAAAGGATGGTGCTGTGCAAAAGTGAGAGTGATGAGGGTGATAGAAGAGTGGATCAGGGTGTCACAGAGTGAACAGTCCATTTGGAATACTGAAATGTGAGCAGAGGGAAGATGTGTTTGGTGGTTGACTCATGCTGGACATGGTGGAATTGGTAGAGGGTGATCCATTGAGTGTGAAGATTGGTGGAGTGGAAGGTGAGGACAAGAGGAACCCTATTGTTGTTCTTGGCTGAAATAAAAACAGAAAGTAATGGAAATATCCAGCAGGTGAAATAAAAACAGAAAATGTTTCCAGCACCTACAATATTTTACATTAGTTATAATTGGTTGATAGCTTAGATTATTAATCAAATATAGATTGCATGTTTCATGTTAATTTAAATAGCCTGTCCTAATGAAAATTAGTGATAGAATTTCCTTAATGCATTTTAAACAATGGAAACTTTGTTATTGCTTGATTAAAATAATGTGCCATAGAAATACATTACAAGTTAGTTTTGAAACAAATCCAGATTTGATTACAGAAGAAATACAAAATTATCATAATAAATGCTGGTTTGTTTAACCATAGAATCTTAGAACCATAGAAAAGTTACAGCAAATAAGGAGGCCATTCAGCCCATCTTGTCCATGCCATCCCGAGGACACTCAGGTGCCCTTTCTAATCCCACCTTCCTGCACCCGGCCCATAGCCCTGCAGCTTACAGCACTTAAGGTGCAAATCCAGGTACTTTTTAAAAGAGTTTAGAGTTTCTGCCTCTACCACCAATTTGGGCAGCGAATTCCAGACACCCACTACCCTCTGCATAAAAAAGTTCTTCCTCATGTCCTCCCTACACCTTCTGCCACTTATCTTGAATCTATGTCCCCTGGTTCTAGAATTCTCCACCAAGGGAAACAATTTTATCCTGTCCACTCTATCTATTCCCCTCATAATTTTGTACACCTCAATCAAGTCACCTCTCAGCCTTCTTTGTTCTAAGGAAAATAACCCCAACCTATCCAATCTCTCCTCGTAGCTACACTTTTCTAACCCTGGCAACATTCTTGTAAACCTCCTCTGCACTCTCTCCAGAGCTATTACGTCCTTCCTTTAATGTGGTGACCAGAGCTGCACACAATACTCCAGTTGTGGCCTCACCAGTGTTTTATACAATTCCAACATTATATCCTTACTTTTATATTCTATACCTCTGCCAATGAAGGAGAGCATTCCATATGCCTTCTTTACACCTTGTCTACTTGAACTGCTGCCTTCAGGGACCTGTGTACTTGTATACAAAGATCTCTCACTTCATCTACCCGTCTTAGCATATTCCCATTTATTGTGTAATCCCTGTAACTGTTTGACCTCCCTAAATGTATGACCTCACACTTCGCTATGTTAAAATCCATCTACCACTTTACCACCCACTCCACCAACCCATCTATATCATTTTGGAGATTATGGCTATCCTCTACACTATCCATTACTCGGCCAATCTTTGTGTCATCTGCAAATTTCCCAATCATGCCCCCCACATTCACGTCCAAATCGTTAATATATAACACAAACAGCAAGGGTCCCAACACCGAGCCCTGTGGAACACCACTTGAGACAACTTTCCATTCGCAAGGGCATCCATTGACCATTACCCTTTGTTTCCTGTTACAAAGCCAACCTTTTATCCAGTTTGCCACATTACCCTGAATCCCATTGGCTTTTACTTTCCTGACCAATCTGCCATGTGGGACCTTGTCAAATGCCTTGCTAAAATCCATGTACACAACATCCACTGCACTACCTTCATCAACCCTTCTTGTCACTTCCTTAAAGAATTCAATCAAATTTGTGAGGCAAGACCTTCCTTTAACAAATCCATTCTAGCCATCCCCGACTAGTCCATGCCTTTCCACATGACAGTTAATCCTATCTCTCAGGATTGATTCTACTAATTTGCTCACCACTATAATTGTTTGGCATTTCCTTTGATCCCTTTTTAAACAATGGAACTACGTTTGCATTTCTCCAGTCCTCCGGTACCTCCCCTGTATCTAGTGAAGATTGGAAAATCATCCTCAGAGCATCTACTATCTCCTCCCTGACTTCCTTCAGCAGCCTCGGAAACAATCCATCTGGCCCTGGTGACTTATCAACTTTCAAGGATTTCAACCCTTCGAGTACTTCCTCTCTCTTTATGACTATCCCATCCAATATCTTGCAGTGTTCCTCCTGGACTACTATATCTACATCCTCCCTTTCCTTTGTAAACACGGAGACAAAATATTCATTCAAAACCCTTCCCACAGCCTCTGCATCTACACACAAGTTTCCATCTTCATCTCTGATAGGTCCCACTTTTTCCTAAACTAACCTTTTAGCATTAATGTATTGGTAAAACATCTTTGGGTTATCTTTAATTTTACTTGCTAATCTTTTTTCATGCCTTCTCTTTGATTTCCTTATTTTCTTTTTTACTTTGTCCCTGCACTTCCTACATTTGTCTAGGCTATCTGCAGTGCTTAGTTCTTTGTGCCTATCGTACGCTTTCTTTTTCTGTTTGATCTTCCCTGCATTCCTCTAGACAACCAGGGCAGTCTAGATTTGGCAGTGCCACTCTTATTTTTGTGGGGGACATGTCTACTTTGTACAATTAGGATCTCGCTTTTTATTGCTTCCCACTGGTTTTCCACTGTTTTATCCTCCAGCCGTGCTGTCCAGTCCACCTCAGCCAAGTCCGTTCTCATTTCTGCAAAATTTGCCTTCCCCTAGTTCAAGACTTTCACTCCTGCCTTATCTCTGTCCTTTTCCATGATAATGCTAAATCTAACTGAATTGTGATCACTGTCCCCGATATGGTCGCCAACTGTCACTTCACCCACTTACCCTTCTTCGTTCCCCAAGACTAGGTCTAGAATTGCATCTCCTCTCATTGGGTTTGTCACTAATTGGTTGAAAAAAATTTCCTAGACACACTGCATGAATTTTTCTCCCTCAGTGCCCCTTATATTGTTTGAATCCCAGTTGATATTAGGATAGTTGAAGTCTCCTACTATTATTGCCCTCTTGTTCTTGCAAGCAGAAATTTGCCTACGTATTTGTTCTTCTATCTCCCTTTCACTATTTGGGGGTCTGTAGTATACTCCCAGTAGTGTGACTGCCCCTTTTTTATTTCTAAGCTCAATCCATAAAGCCTCGTTTGTTGACCCATTTAGAATATCATCCCTTCTCACAACTGGAATTGACTGTTTAACCATTAGTGCTACCCCCCCTCCTTTTACCTCCTACTCTATCGTGTCTGAAGACTCTATAACCAGGGATATTAAGCTGCCAGTTTTGTCCCTCCTTTAGCAAGGTCTTCATTATAGCAATGACATCCTGCTGTCATGTGTCTACCTGTGCCCTTAACTCATCTACCTTGTTTGTAATACTCCTTGAATTGAAGTATGAACAGTTTAACCCCGTCAATTTCCCTTGCTGGACATTTTGTAAACTTTGCTTCTCCTGTAACTCCATGTCTATCACAACGTCCCTAGTTAATGTTCTGCCTCCATTTTTCTGATCTGAATCTGACCTATCTGATCCTACTCCTGGGATCCCATCCCCCTGCCACACTAGTTTAAATACTCCCCAACAGAGCTAGCAAAAGCCCCCGCAAGGACACTGGTCCCAGCTCTGCTTGGGTGCAGCCTGTCCGGTTTGTACAGGTCCCACCTTTCCCAGAACTAGTCCCAGTGCCTCAAGAATCTGAATCCCTCCCGGCTACACCATCTCTCCAGCCACGTGTTCATTTGGTCTACCCTCTTATTCCTGCTCTCGCTAGCAGATGGAACTTGGAGTAATCCTGAGATTACTACATTTGAGGTCCTGCATTTTGATTTATCTCCTAACTTCCTGTACTGAGCTTGCAGGTCTTCATCCCTTAGTATACCTATGTCATTGGTACCAATGTGTACCACGACCAATGGCTGTTTACCTTCCCTCCCCAGCATGTCCTGCAGCCGCTCTGTGACATGCTGGACCTTGGCACTAGGGAGGCAACATACCATCCTTGATTCACGTTTGCGGCCACAGAAGTGTCTGTCTGTGCCCCTAACTATTGAATCCCATATCACTATAGCCCTGACACTTGTTTTCCTCCCGCCCCTTTGAGTAGCAGAGCCGCCCACGGTGAACTTGACTGTTGCTGCTTTCCCCTGAGAGGCCATCCCCCCCAACAGTATCCAAAGCGGTATATCTGTTGGAGAGGGGGTGACCATAGGGGACTCCTGCACTACCTTCCTGAGTCTTTTACTGTTTCTGATGGTCACCCATTCCCTTTCTGCCTGTGTAATTTTCACCTGCGGTGTGACCACCTCGCTAAACATGCTATCCATGACTTTCTCAGCATCGCGGATGCTCCACAATGAGTGTACCCGCAGCTCCAGCTCCGAAACCCGGTTAGCTAGAAGCTGCATTTGGACACGCCTTCCGCACACATGGTCACCAGGGATGCTGGAAGTGTCCCTCATTTCCCACATCCTGCAGGAGGAGCATATCACGGGTCTGAGTTCTCCTGCCATGACGTCCCTCTCGATTAAGCTCCCTTAAAAAATATGCTAGCTCGCAGCCTTATTTATGTTAGCTAGGAACCTTGTTTCTTGACTAATTATACTTGTACAGTCTAATCTATACTTTTTTTTAGCTCCTACCTCAGTATTAACCACTAATGTATTTGCAGGAAGTTTGAGAAACAGTGTACCTTGTGTATCAGTATGCTACCCTTAGATACAGGAATGTGCATTATTATTAAGAAAACAGTAACAGGACATTTAGAAAATCATAAAGCAATCAAGCAGAGTCAACATAGTTTTATAAAAGGGAAATCATAATTGACAATTGTTTAGAGTTCTTTGAGGATACAACAAGCAGGGTTGATAAAGGGGAACCAGTAGAAGTATTTAGATTTCCAAAAGGCATTCAATAAGACGCCACCTGAAAAGTTACTACACAAGATAAGAGCTCAAGATTCTATCGGCAAATTTTGAAAGTTTACCCTATATTCCAAGATCTAAGTGGCTTATATATAGCAAAATAGTCAGTTGTCCTAGCACTGTCCTAGCACTTGGGGAACACCACATATCTAACATCCCCCAATCTGAAAATTTACCATTTACCATGATTGGCTGTTTTCTGGTCTTTAAGCCAATATTTAATCTAATCATGACCCTCAATTTTGTAAACCAGTCTTTTATGTGGCACTTAGTTGAATGTGTTCTTAAAACCCATATAAACAACATTCACCATATTCCCTTCATCAGCATTCTCTATTACTTCATCAAAAAATTCAATTGTGATCTGCCTTTAACAAATTAGTGTTGGCTCTCCTTAATTAACACAAACCTCTTCAAATGCCTATTGATTTTTTTCCAGGATTATTGTTTCTAAAACCTTATGCACTATTGATATTAAACTGGTCTGCAGTTGCTAGGATGGTCCTTTCTTTTCAAACTCCAGTTCCTTCACCAACCTGGGATAAAGCCATTCAGACCAGGTGACTAGTTTACCCTATATAGTTGCCAGTTTAACATGACTGGTAATTAGCTATGATCCACAAGGGACCACAGGTATCCCTCCCTGTTAGAGAAAGATAAGTGGTTATATTGCTTGAGGGGTACCACTCCATATCAGGCATGGGGCAAGGCATAGAAGCACCCCTCCATGACCTACCAAGCTGTAACGGGGGTTGAACCTGCCCCATTGATGTCATTCTGCATGGATGAGGCAATTCATCCTCTATCTGCACTGGATGGCCAACCTCTTCTGTGCAGCATTGGCACTGACCACCACTGCAATCACCTCCTGAGCCGGATTGGTGAGTTTGCTGGCTGTCCGGCGGCCAGAGTGGGGATGGAGGACATCACGGTGGGCCTCCAAAAGCCATTCCAGTGATGGGTCACCGAATTATTCTTGGCTTTCAGGGCCGTGTCTTCACTGGAGCTGTCCTGGGCTGCTAGCATTGAGAACTGTGTGTGCGGCTGCAGTTTAGATATGGCACCCAGAGTGAGGAAATGAGGAGGTAACAGTGTGGCGGGTAATTCAGAGGCCGCCCGCCAGTTTCCTGTGGCTGCATAATTAATGAGGCAGGAAGTGGACAATATGGCTCGAAAACCGGCCATCGCGGCAGGCGGGTAAAATGTTTTATTTCATGCCCGCTGCCACACTTTGTGCAAATCTGGGATAATTCTGCCCCAAGTCTTCTTAGAGAATTAACGGTCAACACATAAACTTAACCAGCGGCTGAATTTTCCCCCTTTTTGGGGGGGTTGTGCTGGGGCGGGTGGGAGCGAACGCGAACCCGATCAGCGCCCCCAATCGGGAGCGCGCCGCCATTTTACATGGGCGGGTCAATTAAGGCCCGCCCAGTTTGATGCATACCCGGAAGTGCTGTGCGCTCCCTGTGCGGGCGAGGGGGATTCCCTGAGTCGGGGCCTGAGTTCCTTTACGCATGTGCGTGAAAGAGCGCAGAAATCTCCCTGAGGCACGGAGGTGCCTCAGGGAGATTAGTTTAAGTTATGAAAAATTTAATTAAAGAAAAAAATTTTAAGGACATGTCCCCTCATGTCACATGAGCTGGGACATGTCCATTTTTTTTTTCCAAAAATTTTAATTTAATTAATAAACCCTTCATGAAACCTCATCCCACCCGTGGATGAGGTTTCATGAAAAATGTGAAGGCTTTTCGCCTGCCCGTCAACCTTAAGGTTGGAAGGGCAGCATTCTTCACAACTTTAATTAGTTTCTTAATGGCCTTAATAGGCTTTTGACAGATCGGCGGGGGTACAGCTGACTGGGCTGCACGCCTGCCGAACTGAAAATCTAAATGACGCGCGGTGACATTGGGACGCCCGCCCGGCATCATTTCACGCGTCAGCAAGCGAGCCCTGCTCCCGCTTGCCGACCGGAAAATTCTTCCCCAGGTATTTTCAACCATAAGATAACTTTCAAACAGGTAAAAGGTTTCTCAGCCAGTGCTTCATTTAAATTCTTATTGAGTCTTCGTGTCTCATTTTATAAAATTTTGCGAGTTCAGAAATAATGCTCTGCAACAAATCTGTTAATATGACATCTTTTATATTTAAAAAGAAAATTCTTAGCATTGGATTCACCATTGCCACTCCACACATGTGAGTTCCCAGTAAGTCAGTTACAGTTCAAACAACTCCCAAAACCTAAGAATTTTACAGTCCCCCACCAGTGGGTTTGAAGGTGGGTGGGCTTGTAAAATGCAATGCAAAGCCTTCCTGCTACCTACCCTCCCACCTAAGCCTGTCTCCCATTTTACAAGGGCCACCTTTGACCTGCTCTTGGGCTTTTAGAGGCCTTTAAGAGGTCAATTAATGGCTATTTAAATGCCTCATCCCACCCCTGCCACTATTTTACCCCATGCCAGGTGGGTAGCCCAACATCTTTTATTGCACAGGCTGGTATCAGACAATTTCCTTTGCAGGGCTCCTGTGCCCATCAGAAGCATCATCCCCCACTCAACCACCCCCCCACCTCCACAAGGTTATACCTCACATTTCACTCTCCCCCTGGCCTCCCAAACCTGGTCCCCAGTCAACCCCCTCGCTGTTGCCTGCCTGCTAGGCCCCACAGATACCTTGGACTTATTGAAGTTCGGCCTTGTTTAGCTTCTCTTATTTGGGGATTGACTGTAGTCCCAGCAGTGGTCACCACTTAATCCTGGTGCTGCTGTGATTACAGCGCTGGACTTACCCCCATATGGGGGCAGAAGTCTTGCCCTGTGCAAATTAATGCCCCACCATGTGTTAAAAATCTGTGTGGAAGGTGGTATCGAGGGGATGCTTTCCCTATCAATTCTTTGGATGGTGAGGCAGGAAACCCCACCATCTGAGAAACCTTGCCCGAGTCCTAGAAATTTGGCTGTGCAGCAACTGTTGTTTGGGAGTGAACCACATTCCTAATGTCAAGGAGAAAGGATGAGGACATCTCTGGCTGGAAATATGTTTGAAGATTTTTCTACTGGTGTTGAGAGTTTGTGTCAGGAATATTTAAAAGGGAACATAATTATTCAAAGATTCATCCTTCATTATTGAATGCCCCAGCCCTTCATTAGCCAGAAGTGGAACTTGCACAGCACAACATGGTGCTAATCGACATTTTAACCAGACAATATTAATATGTGACAACAATTCAAAATTACCTTTTTGGATTGCAATCTCGAAGATGAATTTGCATAAAGTAATCTTGAAGAATATCTCATGGGAACAAATAATTTTCTCAGCATTCGGGCATCAGTTTACTTTTGAAATTTACATTAATTAAGTTGATGAGGACATTTGCATTCAGGCAGCTACATGGATTGGACATCCATAAACAAATATTCCAGAGACTGTGGTAAAGGTAAGCTATCCCTCATCTTCCTCCTCAACCTGTCTGAAGCCTTTGACGTGGATGACCATGCCAGCTTCCTCCAATGCCTTTCCACTATTGTCCAGCTAGGTGGGTGGGTGGGACTGAGCTCACCTGGTTCTATTCTTATCTGTCTAAGCTGGAGAATCATCTGCAATGGCTTCTCTTTCTGTTCCCGCACTGTTACTTATGTTGTTCCCCAAGGATCTAACTTTGGCTCTGCTCTTATTTCTCATCAACATGCTTTCCCTCAATGTGTGAAAACACAGCATTAGTTTCCATGTATGTTGACAACCTCTCACCACCAACTTTCCTGACTACTTCACTGGCTCTACTGACACAAAAGGCAGTCATTTGGTCATCAAGTACATGCCGAATGGGATGCAGGATGTGGGGGTCACTTATTGCCCATCCTTAATTGCTCCTGTTTAGAGGGCATTTAAGAATCAACCACATTGCTGTGGGTGGGTCTGGAGTCACATGTAGGCCAGACCAAGTAAGGATGGCAGATTTCCTTCCCAGAGGGGATTAGTGATGGGTTTTTACAACAGTCGGCAATGGTTTCAGACTTTCAATTCCAGATATTTTATTGAATTCAAGTTCCACCATCTACTGTGGCAGGATTTGAACCCAGGAACCTGGGAAATCACCTGGATTCCAATCCAGCGACAATAACACTATGTCATCACCTCCATGGTTGATCAGAATGATTGCCTGACATCCAGTAATGGATGAACAGATAGTTTTTCCAAATAAATATTGAGCATTGCTGAAAAAAGAGACATTGTCTATCCTTTTCGTCTTGCACTCATCAGGACACTCAGAAGAATACCAATATAAGGGGAAGACCACAATTTACACTGTATGTGAAGAGAAATAAATATTGGGAAAACCGAAGTCATTCTCTTCAGTCCCCACCACCAACTCTATTTCCTAGCCAATGACTCCAGTCCTCTCCCTGGCACTTGTCTGTGGCTAAACTAAAACTGTTCTCAACCTTGGCATCTTATTTGACCCTGAGATGATCTTCTGCACCATCACTAAGAATGCCTCTCAATAATATTGCCTGACTCAGCCACTGCCTCAGCTTATTTGATGTCAAAACCCTTATGCATGTCTTTGTTACCTCCAGACTTGACTGTTCCAACATACTCCTGGCCAGCCTCCCACCTTCCACATTCTACCTTTCGTAAATCTGAGCTCATCCAAAGTTCTGCTGCCTGTGGGTGAACTCACACCAAATCCCATTCACCTGTCAGCCCTGTGCTCCCTGAGCTACATTGGTTCCTGGTCATGAAATACCTCCATTTTAAAATTCTCATCCTTCTTTTCAGTTGTCCCGGTGGCCCCACCCCTCCCCATCTCCGCAATCTTCTCCAACCCTACAACCCTCCAAAATATCTGCACTCCCCAATTCTGGCCTCTTGAGCATCCCTAATTTTAATTGCTTCACCATTAGTGGCTGTGCCTTTAGCTGTTAAGGTCCTAAGCCCTGGGATTCCCTCCCTAAATCTCTCTACCTCACTGCCCCTCTTTTCTCCTTTAAGTTGCCCCTTAAAACCTACCTCATTGAATAAACTTTTTGTCAGCTGGCTTAACATCTCCCCATGTAGCTAGATGTCAAATTTTGTTTGATAATGTTCCTGTGAAGCACCTTGGGATGTTTTGCTACATTGCAGCTATTAATTGGTATTGCATTATCATATCATTAAAATGTTGCTTATGCTTTTAAGTACCAGTCTTAAATTTTTATGGCGAGTTTAACGGGCAATTAAAGTGCAAATCCAACAAGTTCTTAAAAATAACATGAAGGAGCGAGAAGTTGCTTGTGCGAAGCAAATGGCAGAGCAATGTAAATCAACTGGCAAGTTCTGGAAATTGTCGGCTCACCATGTATGTCTTCTTGCTCTGGATTTGCTGGTCAACTTCTGCATTAGTTGCAGCCTGAATCACTAATAAGCTTATTTTTCCCGACCCAAGGAAAATTGTAATTTTTTTTACACACGGCAAAGATTCTGGAAATGTTAGAAGGGCTAATCCTTATATACTGCAAAATCATCTAACATAACACAAAACACAGGAAAACGAAAATCACATATTCTGAAAGATTTAATTATTTCCAATCAAAACCCAGGTGCCATTTTGAATTGAGAAATTATCAAAGATTTCCCATGGCTAAACTACAGGAGCAAATGCACCCCCTGCTGCTTATGGGTCTCAACTAGTGACCCAGATGTAAGTAAATCAAATTACATCATGACTTAATTAAATCTCCTAATTTGTGGGAGTAGTGCCAGAAAGATTGACCCTTTATGGGTGACAAATGCTGGCCTAGCTAGAGGCACCCACTTCTCATGAAAGAATTTTAAAAAGGGGCAATTAGGGATGGGCAATAAATACTCCCTTCCTCATGCTGCCCACATCCCAAGAACAAATAGTGGAGGCTGCATCCTGCTTGTTTCGGGGTGTAACCCTAATTCATAAATCATTTTGAAGTTCAATCTTGTCCAAAAGTACAGCAGTACTGTCAAATAGTATATGCTTCTAAGCAAAGATTTCTTGGAGACTGTACCACGTGACAGCTGAATTTCCCTCTGTACACAGTGAAGGACTTGGGGCAGTTACGGCAGAAGTTAACTTGTATTTTATTGTTACTTTGATTAAGAACCAAAGAACATAGTAAGTTGGAGCAGGGGTAGACCAGAAGGCCCATTGAGCCTGTTCTACCCTTCAATAAGACCATAGCTGAACTTTTACATCAACTCCACTTCCCTGTATGATTTTTTAAAAAAATTATTCGTTCATGGGATGTGGACGTTGCTGGCTTGGCCAGCATTTATTGCCCATCCCTAATTGCCCTTGTTTCCTTAGTGCCAAAAGCCTATCAATTTCAGCCTGTAATATGCTCATCAACAGATCCTCCAAAGATTCCAGCCCTCTGAGTGAAGAATTTTCTCCTTGTCTTGGCCATTATTGCATTGCTGTTCGTGGGAGTTTGCTGTGCACAAATGAGCTGTCGCGTTTCCTACATTACAACAGTGACAACATTTCAAAAGTAGTTAATTGGCTGTAAAGTGCTTTGATACTTCCAGTGTTTATGAAAAGTGTGATATAAAAGCAAGATTTTTTTCCCATCTCAGACCTAATGGTCAGCTTCTTACCCTGATACTATGACCTTTAGTTTTAGACCAGTGCTTCCCAAACTGTTTTCCAATGTGGCACTATTTTAACACCTGAAAATTAACGTGATCCCAGACACCAACAAAAACAAAAGAACAATAAAACAGCAAAACACTCAGTATATAATTATTAAAGTTCATGTTTATAAATCAATACACAACACATCACGTAAGTATGAAAATTTGTGTTTTTAAAGTACTTTGTAAAAATGTTATTATTTTACCATCAGTCCATTGCTGCATCTGAGCTGCTCCAGCTCATGGACCTTGCCCAGGAAGCAGAAGATACTATTGACATTCACACCTGCATTCAGTATTACTGATCTTATAGCAACATCACACCAAGTCTCCCTAAAGGCTATCCAGACATCAATGATTTTAATGTGAGGCAAGACAAATAAACTTTTGGTTTACTGCTTAGGATTTCCAATGACAAGAAAATAACTTTCATAGCCTTTAGAGGCTGCAGATACTGCTTTTATTTTACTCTTTCATGGGGTGTGAATGTTGCTGTCAAGGCCAGCATCTGTTACCCATTCCTTATTGCCCTTGAACTGAATGACTTGCTAGGCCATTTCAGAGGTCAGTTAAGAGTCAACTACATTGATATGGATCTGGAGTCACATGTAGACAAGGCCAGGTAAGGATGGCAGATTTCCTTTCCTTAAAGGATATTTGTGATCCAAATGGTTTTTTTCAACAGTCAATGGCAGTTGTCATGGTTACCATTACTGACACTAGCCTTTAATTCCAGATTTATTAATTGAATTTAAATTCCACTAGCCTGCTGTAATGGGATTTGAACTTATATCCTCAGAGCATTAGCCTGGGCCTCAGGGTCACTTGTCCAGTGATATTACCACTACAACAGAGGAGAGTGTGAGAGGAGGACCCTGGGACAGGCATCAGCAGTACCTAGAGGAGAGTGCGAGAGGAGGACTCTGGGACAGGCAGTCAGCAGCACTTAGAGGAGAGTGCGAGAGGAGGATTCTGGGACAGGCAGTCAGCAGCACCTAGAGGAGTCAGGAGTTGAAGAAGAGTGCAAAGGAGTCGGAAGTTGAAGAGGAGCGTCAGACGAGCCGGGAGTTGAAGAGAAGCATGAGAAGAGTCAGGAGTTGAAGAGGAGCATGAGAGGAGTCGGGTGTTGAAGAGAAGTTGGGAGAGCAGGGGTGACTGAGGGAGTTTGGTGAGGAGGGAATGAGGTGATCCTTTGAGTACCGTGAGTACGGCTGGGTAAGTATTTACTACTTTTGTTGCTTATAGTTTTTAAGGTCTTATTTTGTGGTTCATCGTTTGTAGGGGCTATATTTTGTAATGAGGAGCAGGAAAGAAGGGCCCAAGAATAATTGATATTAAGTATCTTCCAAAAGGTTTAATTTAATTTAAAGGGGTAAGTCATGGCAGGAAAGCTCAAAGCTGTGGTGTGCTCTTCCTGCTCTATGTGGGAAGCCAGACACATTTCCAGTGCCCGGGGCCAGCGTGTGTGTGGGAAGTGTCTCCAGCTGCAGCTCCTGGAAGCCCGGGTTTTGGGGCTGGAGCGGCGGCTGGGGACACTGTGGAGCATCCGCGAGGTGGAGAGTATTGTGGATAGCACGTATAGAGAGGTGGTCACACCACAGGCTAAGAGTCCACAGGCAGGAAGGGAATGGGTGACCACCAGGCAAAGTGAGAGGACTAGGCAGGCAGTGCAGGAATCTCCTGTGGCTATTCCCTTGCAAAACAGATATACCGCTTTGGATACTGTTGGGGGAATGGATGGTCAGGTGAAAGCAGCAACAGCCAAATTCGTTGCACCACGGTTGGCTCTGCTGCACAGGGGAGGAGTAAAAGGTGTGGGAATGTAATAATTATAGGGGATTCAATTGTAAGGGGAATAGATAGACGTTTCTGTGGCCGCAAATGAGACTCCAGGATGGTATGTTGGCTCCCTGGTGCTAGGGTCAAGGATGTCTCAGAGCGGCTAGAGGACATTCTGAAGGGGGAGGGTGAACAGCCAGTAGTCATGGTACACATTGGTACAAACAACATAGGTAAAAAAAGGGATGAGGTCTAAAAGCAGAATATAGGGAGCTGGAAGTAAGTTGAAACGTAGGACCTCAAAAGTAGTGATCTCAGGATTACTACCAGTGCCATGTGCCAGTCAGAGTAGAAATAGCCTGATATATCGGATGAATACGTGGCTGAAGAGATGGTGCGAAGGGGAGGGTTTCAGATTCCTGGGGCACTGGGACCGGTTCTGGGGGAGGTGGGACCAGTACAAACTGGATGGGTTACACCTGGGCAGGACTGGGACTGATGTCCGAGGGGGAACATTTGCTAGAGTGGTTGGGGAGGGCTTAAACTAAAATGGCAGGGGGGTGGGAACCTATGCAAGGAGTCAGAGGAAGGAGAATCAAAGACAAGAACAAAAGACAGAAAGGGGAATAAGAAAAGTGATAGTCAGAGAAATCAAGGGCAAGAATCAAACAGGGCCTCAGTGAAAAATAGTGGGAACGGGACAAGTAATGTGAAAAAGACAAGCCTTAAGGCTTTGTGCCTTAATGCAAGGAGCAATCACAATAAAGTGGATGAATTAACCGCGCAGTAGATGTAAACAGGTATGATATAGTCGGGATTACAGAGACATGGCTGCAGGGTGACCAGGGATGGGAACCGAACATCCAGGGGTGTTCAGTATTTAGGAAGGACAGACAAAAAGGAAAAGGCGGTGGAGTTGCATTGCTGGTTAAAGAGGAAATTAATGCAATAGCGAGGAAAGACATTAGCTCCGACGATGTGGAATCTGTATGGGTAAAAAACGTTAATGGGGGTTGTATACAGACTCCAAACTGTAGTGGTGATATTGGGAATGGCATTAAACAGGAAATTAGAGATGCATGTAATAAAGGAACATCTGTAATTATGGGTGACTTTAACATGCATATAGATTGGGCAAATCAAATTAGTAACAATACCGTAGAGGAGAAATTCCTGGAGAGTGTACGGGATGTTTTTCTGGACCAATACATTGAGGAACCAACGAGAGAACAGGCCATCCTCGACTGGGTATTGTGTAATGAGAAAGGAATAATTGGCAATCTAATTGGATGAGCAACCATAATATGATAGAATTCTTCATCAAGATGGAGAGTGACGTAGTTGATTCTGAGACTTGGCTTCTGAATCTTAATAAAGGAAACTACGATGGTATGAGGCGCGAGTTGGCTATGATGGATTGGGAAACGTTACTTAAAAGGGTGACGGTGGATAGGCAATGGCAAACATTCAAAGAGCGCCTGGGTGAACAGCAACAATTGTTTATTCCTGTCTGGCGCACAAATAAAACAGGAAAGTGGACAAACCATGGCTTACAAGGGAAATTAGAGATAGCATTAGATGCAAGGAAGAGGCATGCAAATTGGCCAGAAAAAACAACAGAGCTGAGGATTGGGAGCAGTTTAGAATTCAGCAAAGGAGAGCCAAGGGATTGATTAAGAAGGGGAAAATAGAGTACGAGAGTAAGCTTGCAGGGAACATAAAAACTGAATGTAAAAGTTTCTATAGGTATGTGAAGAGAAAAAGATTGGTGAAGACAAATGTAGGTCCCTTACAGTCAGAAACAGGGGAATTTATAATGGGCAACAAAGAAATGACTGACCAACTAAATACATACTTTGGTTCTGTCTTCACAAAGGAGGGCACTAATAACATACCAGAAATGTTGGGGAACACAGGGTTTAGTGAGAAGGAGTAACTGAAAGAAGTCAGTATTAGTAGGGAAATGGTGTAGGGGAAATTGATGGGATTGAAGGCCGATAGATCCCCAGGGCCTGATAATCTACATCCCAGAGTACTTAAGGAAGTGGCCCTAGAAATAAAGGATGCATTGGTGGTCATTATCCGAGATTCTATAGACTCTGGAACAGTTCCTCCAGATTGGAGGGTAGCTAATGTAACTTCACTATTTAAAAAGGGAGGCAGAGAGAAAACAGGGAATTATAGACCAGTCAGTCTGATATCAGGAGTGGGGAAAATTCTAGTGTCCATTATAAAAGATTTAATAGCTGAGCACGTGGAAAACAGTGGCAGAATCGGACAGAGTCAGCATGGATTTATGAAAGAGAAATCATGCTTGACAAATCTACTGGAATTTTTTGAGGATGTAACTAGTAGAATTGATGAGAGGGAGCCAGTGGATGTGGTTTATTTGGACTTTCAGAAGGCTTTCGACAAAGTCCCACAGAAGTGATTGTGTAAAATTAAAGCGCATGGGATTGGGGGAAGTGTATTGAGATGGATAGAAAACTGGCTGGCAGACAAGAAACAAAGAGTAGGAATAAACGGGTCTTTTTCCAAATGGCAGGCAGTGACTAGTGGGATACCGCAGGGATCGGTGCTGGGACCCCAGTTATTCACAATATATATTAATGAATTAGATGAGGGAATTAAATGTAATATCTCCAAATTTGCAGATGACACAAAGCTGGGTGGGAGGGTGAGCTCACAGGAGGATACAGAGATTCTTCAGTGTGATTTGGACAAGCTGAGTGAGTGGGCAGGCAAATGCTTGGCAGATGCTATAAAATGTGGATAAATGTGAGGTTATCCATTTTGGTAGCAAAAACAGGAAGGCAGATTATTATCTGAATGGCTATAAATTGAGAGAGAAGAATGTGCAACGAAACCTGGGTGTCCTTGTACACCAGTCGCTGAAGGTAAGCATGCAGGTGCAGCAGGCGTTAAAGAAAGCAAATGGTATGTTGGCCTTCATAGCCAGACGATTCGAGTACAGGAACAAGGATGTCTTGCTGCAATTGTACAGAGCCTTGGTGAGACCACACCTGGAATATTGTGTGCAGTTTTGGTCTCCTTATCTGAGGAAGGATGTACTTGCTATAGAGGGAGTGCAGCGAAGGTTTACCAGACTGATTCCTGGGATGGCGGGACTGACATATGAGGAGAGATTGAGTCGATTAGGATTATATTCGCTGGAGTTCAGAAGAATGAGGGGGGATCTCATAGAAACCTATAAAATTCTAACAGGACTAGACAGGGTAGATGCAGGAAGGATGTTCCCGATGGTGGGGGAGTCCAGAACCAGGGGTCACAGTCTGAGGATTTAAGGTAGACCATTTAGGACTGAGATGAGGAGAAATTGCTTCACCCAGAGAGTGGTGAGCCTGTGGAATTCATTACCACAGAAAGTAGTTGAGACCAAAACATTATATGTTTTCAAGAAGGAGTTAGATATAGCTCTTGGGGCGAAAGGGATCAAAGGATATGGGGAGAAAGCGGGAGCAGGCTATTGAGTTGCATGAATGGCGGAGCAGACTCGAAGGGCTGAATGGCCTACTCCTGCTCCTAGTTTCTATGTTTCTATGCCACTGTCTGCTGCTACACAAAATGCAGCTTTAAAATAAAATGGATTTAATTCACAAGCTAAATAACTTACCTGAATGTGGAGCCATGCTCCTCCCAACCCGAGGAAAGCGGAATAAGTTTAAACAGGGATCGAACACAATGTGCTGCAGTTACTACCACTGAGGTATCAGCCAAGCTCTCCATGTTGTTATGACTGGCCCCTGGGCGAGATCGCCCAAGCTTATTAACTTCCTGAACGGAACCCCAATTTTGTTATGCTCCTAGGTGTGGAGGAATGAGGTGGCTCCTCTTCTTTATCCAACCCCCTTGGTCGGTTGCAACAAGTTTTAATTTAAAAGGGATCCCTACCCCCATGGATACCTTTTCCCAGTCCAAATTTATTTATGTTTTAAGAGGAACCAATTTAACCAGCCTCTCTTGAGTCAAAGGGAGAATAAATTTATTAGGTACTAAAATGCCAAGAAAATATAATAAAAACACAACACACGTACACACAGATCAGGAATAGGAAGTTGAGTCCAAATAAAAGTTAAAAGAAGCTATATAAATCTTTTCCATAGATGGTGAAATGTTGTGGCCGTTAAGTTGGGTAATTTTGGTAAAGCTGACTTTGGCAGTTGAGCAGTTGGTTTTGAGACACTTGGTTCTGCAGGTTAGCTGAAGAAGCTGTCCTATTTCCTTTTTGATTTTGGCCTTGCTGACTTGCCTCCAGCAACAGAGAGGGGGAGAGAGACATTACCTGCAACTGCAGGGCTGACTAGTTGATCTTGTGCTGTCACTGTCACAGCACACCAAGGCACTAGCATTGCTCTACAGCTAGCTCTTTTACCCATTTTGCCCTGCGTATTCTTGTGAGGGAAAAAAAGCGACATCTTTCCCCCAAAGTCTATTTTCTTTGATCTCCTACCATTTTACACTTTCTGAGATATAAATCAACAAGAGATGGATTTTAGATGCCTACTGAGATGTGGTAATCAGTCTTTTGTCTCTGCAACCACAGGAGATTAATGTTCAGCCCTTGCATCTTTCCCATCTCACAGAATCATAGAATTGTTACAGTGCAGAAGGAGGCCATTCAGCATATCGTGTCCACACCTGCTCTCTGAGTATTTTAACTTAGTGCTAATCTCCTGCCGTTTCCCCATAACCCTGCACTTTGTTTCTATTTACATAATCATCCAATACCCTCATAAATGCCTCAATCGAACCTGCCTCCACCACACTTCTCTGTGTCTCTACTTGAAGACCATGACACCTTTTCAGGTACAACATTCCATGTTCCTTCAGGACAGGTCTGTCAGTATAATCCACATAGGAATTTTCCAGAAAGTGGTCACTTGACATTATCAGCCATCCTTTGCTCAGTGTCCTTGCTTGTATTTCTTTAAAAATGCACCAGCCTCCTTAAAAAGTTCAATATACTTGTAAGTAATTTGTGACTGTAATCAGCTTTTATGACAATATCTCTGGTGACAGAAGATTCAGTGAAGCTCCTCCACCACTTTCCCCACCCCCATACATATTGTAATCAGTTGTCTCCTGCCAAAAAGCATTAAAAATTTAACTTCCCCGTACTGACATCTGTCAGTTTCTTAAGTTCAAAGATTCAAAGTAGCTAACAGCAGTGAGTTAAGCACTAATTCAATGTGCACATCCATTGATACTTATCAACTTCATTCATTTGGTTTGTGGCATCGTCTGAATGATTGATTAGCTGCCATGTCTCTCACCAGCAGCCATCCATTTCACTACACTCTTGACAGGATGATTACGGGATGGGAAACTCCTCTCTGACTCAGGGAGCAATGCTGAGAGATGATTGGGACAAGTGCAGAGCAGAACACTGCCTGTTGTACCTAGTCTCTTTAGAGCAACTCCAAACATATACTTCTCCTTATCACCTCAGTGCTTTTTTAACGTGGCCTTCTGGCCAGCACTGAATTCTCTAAGTTTCATGCCTGGTATATTGTGACTCACTTTCACTTTGTCTTGCTTTTCTCTTAATTTGCTAGTTGATGTCAGGCTTAAGCAAACTAAACCTTGGCCAGAAATTTTCCATTGGCGTGCGGGGCCCGTCCCTGCACGCCGCCACGTAAAATGACACGTGGTGACGTTGGGCGAGCGTCCCGATGTCACCGCGCGCCAACGCGACATTTAGGTGGGCGGGCGCATGATGTTCTCCGATGCGTGCCCGCCATTAATTAATCAGGTTCTTAAGGCACTTGAGGCAGCAATTGACTGCAATTTTTCGGGGTCTGTGCGATCTTCAGGATGTTGCACGGGCGCAACAGGCAGGCGGGTAGGAGACATTTGTATAAACCTCATCCACGGGCAGGATAAGAGGGGCCGCGAATGTGATCTTTCAGGTATTTAAGTGTGAAAGCTACTGATACTTGCCTGTGTGAGCAAGAATACTTCAAAACTCATACCAGCTGCTTGGACAGGAGTAAAAGCCTTCAGGTCAGGACTCTACAGTAAAGATCATTTTTGGGGCCTGCAGCTTTCAAGAAGCCTTCCCTTATTCTGGGAATGGGAGTTGTGCTCTCCACTAGAGGCACCTCCTCTGAGGAGGAAGGGAGGGCTGGAAGGGGGAGGAGGCCAAAAGTCCGCATTTAGTCTCCAGGGGAGCCACCTTTGGGAGAAGAGGCGCAGGCACCAGGGGTGCAGGGCCAACAGGAAGTGCAAGGCGGAAGGGGTCACAGAAGGTGCCACTATCCTGCTGCCAGGGTTTACAGGCGGAGGTGCAGTGCCAAAGGAGGCTCCGTCTCTCAAGGGAGACAGTCACCTCCATTTGTCAGATGACAAGCCCTGAGATCTCCGCAAACTGTGTGGGTGGACACCCCATGCCAGTAGTTCTAAAGGTCACAGCTGCTTTCAACTTCTAAGCTTCCGCCTCTTTCCAGGGGTTGGTGGGTGATCTCTGCGGTGTCTCCCAATCAGCTGTCCACACTTGTGTCAAGCAGGTGACAGACGCTCTGTTCAGGAGTGCATTGACTGTCATCCACTACTGTTAGGACGAGGCCAGCCAGACAGAGTGAGCCAGAGGCTCCGCGGCCATTGCTGTCTTCCCCCGCGTCCAGGGCTCAATCGACTGCACACAGGTGAGCCCGGTGCCTTTGTCATCAGGAAGGGCTTCCACTCCATGAACGTGCAGATAGTGTGTGACCACAGGATGCAGATTCTGCAAGTCTGTGCAAGGTACCCAGGCAGCTCCCACAATGCTTACATACTCAGACACTCCCAGGCGCTGAGACTCTTCAGTACTCCAGCCCAGCTGGATAGATGGCTGCTGGGTGACAAGGGCTATCCCCTCAGAAGGTGGCTCATGACGCCTCTCCGCCATCCAAGAACAGAGGCTGAGCAGCGGTACAATAGGAGCCACGCCTCCACAAGGGCGGTGGTGGAGAGAACCATCAGTCTTCTCAAGATGCACTTCCGATGCCTGGACCGCTCAGGGGGCGCACTGCAATACCCCCAAGATCGTGTGTCATTGGTAGTGGTTGCATGCTGCGCTCTCCACAATCTGGCGCTGGAAAGGGGGGACGCAGTGGACGGGGAAGACGTAGACACAGTTGCTCCGGATGCGCACGATGGGTCCAGCAGTGAGCCCGAGGATGAGCACGCACAGGAGAACCCTGAGGGGGTAGACACTGACCTGGGCATACTCCAGGGAGGCAGGGACACCCAGGAGGCTTTAATCCAAAGAACCATCGGCTTGCCCACCACAGATGGACCTCCAACACAAGCCAGGGCTGCAGGCTCCATACTCAATACCTGAGTGCTAAATCTGCCTGGATACTAACATTAACTAAGGCCCTTGTCAATAAAGCTCAATGTCAAACAACCCACTCATAACATCAGGGGTCCCCGTCCACTTACAAGTAAGGAATCACCCTGAGGCATGGCAACATGTCAAAATTTATTGAGAGAACAAATGTAACTTCATAAACCAAAAAAAAAAGGTGTTGGATATCACACCAAGTCTTCAATAAACTACTATGGGCCAACATAAAAGCACCAATGTGAAACCCTTGATGTGCCTTAAATTTACGCTTACCGGTGCTATGTCTAGGTGCTGTCTCCTCGCTGGCACTGGCATCTGAGGCAGCCTGCTCACTGTGCTGTCCTGTTGGCCTCGATGACCTTGGTGGACGTTCTCTGGCCTGTGGAGTCTTTGATGGCACTGCCTGGGAGGGAGCGGCCAGTTCCACAGCTGGCATCTCCCCAGTCGCTGCAGCCTCATCGGATGCCACGGTCACTGGCAGCGGGGTGGAGGAGCTGCTGCCCTCATCCGGAGCGCCCTGAGAGGAGCCCGCAGAGACAATAGGCAGCTACTGTGCCGACATGAGGTCGCTTTGGACCTCCCTGCTCACCATGGATGGATGGTTACCGAGCTGGGATCTTGGTGTCCAAACCATCTCCCACACGGGCAATGACCACCTAAGACCAATGCCGCTGTGAGGGCTTGCAGGTCCGAGTGCAACCCCAGGAGTCCCTGATTGTTCTCCTGTAGGAGCCTCTCCATGAGAGTCGCCACTCTCTCCATGGAGGAAGCATGGCCCTCGGCCATGAGGCTTATTTACATTGGTGATGCTCCACGTGGATTCCTCAAGCATGGGCACCATGCCATGCATAGCCTCATGTATCTCTGCCAGATCGTCCCATATACCCTGCTGCACTTCCAGCGTTTGCTGCCTCACAGACGACTCCAGAGGCACAGCATCAGCCCCCGACCAAGCATGTACCTGGTCCCCAGCAGTCCACCGACTACCGGCGCCCTGGGCACTCTCTGTTCCCTCCTGTACCTCAAGCGAGTGTGAAGTGCCTTCACCGCCGTGCCCAGGGACACTAGCCGAAGATCTAATTCCCACCGAGGTGCTAGTATCTGTGCTGGTGCCTGCCTGGCAGAGATGGTGTGATGCTGGTGAGTGGATTTCCGCTAGGCCCTCAAGGGTGATAGGTGGGCCATCAGCCTCCTCCTCCCGGCCTTGCTCCGGTGATGCTGAAAGGAAAAACAAGGACATTTGATTAGCTACAGCGCAGACAATGTCAACTTGCATGCTGCTCCCATGGTCCTTCCATAATCAATGGTCAACCCATGTTGCTAACTTCAATCACTGAGCATTCAGCACTGCCATAGATTTTGGGACACACATGGTGACATGAGTGCTCGCCAAACATACCTCCCTGTGGCACCCCAGCCTCACCGCCACCGGCACATTAAAGAATAAAGAGAGGAAAAAAAAATCTTGGGTGACAAGGCATACCCGCTGAAGACATATCTCATTAGGCCCATGCAGAACCCCAGCACAGATGCAAAGGAGACATACAACAACTGCCAGATGGCAATTCAAGTAACCATTGAGCAGACTACAAGGCTTATGAAGATCTGGTTCAGATGCCAGAGTGGAGATCTGGCGGAGCCCTTTAATATGGAGTGTGCACCATCTACAAGATGCACAACAGCAAATCACCTATGACATTTGTTAAAAATTCATTCACGGGATGTGAGACTCGCTGGCTTGGTCAGCATTTATTGCTCATCCCTAGTTGCCTTTGAGAAGGTGTTGGTGAGCTGCTTTCTTGAACTGTTGCAGTCCCTGTGGTGTAGGTACACCCACAGTGCTGTTAGGGTGGGAGTTCCAGGATTTTGACCCAGCGACAGTGAAGGAACGGCAATATATTTCCAAGTCAGGATGGTGAGTGACTTGAAGGGGAACATCCAGGTAATGGTGTTCCCATTTATCTGCTGCACTTGTTTTCTAGCGGTAGAGGCTGCGGATTTGGAAGGTTCTGTCCAAGGAGCCCTGGCAAGTTGCTGCAGTGCATCTTGTAGATGGTACACACTGCTGCTACTGTGCGTCGGTGGTGGAGGGAGTGAACGTTTGTGGATGTGGTGCCAATCAAGTGGGCTGCTTTGTCCTGGACAGTGTAAAGTTCTTGAGTGTTGTGGGAGCTGCACTCATCCAGGAAAGTGGGGAGCATTCCATCGCACTCCTGACTTGTGCCTTGTCGATGTTGCACAGACATTGGCAAGTCAGGAGGTGAGTTACTCGTCGCAGGATTCCTAGCCACTGACCTGCTCTTGTAGGCACAGTATTTATATGGCTAGTCCAGTTCAATTTCTGATCAATGGTAAGCCCCCCAGGATGTTAATTGTGGGGGATTCAGTGATGGTAATGCCATTGTACGTCAAGGGTGGACGGTTAGATTCTCTCTTGTTGGAGATGGTAGTTGCCTGGCACTTGTGTGGCATGAACGTTACTTGCCACTTGTCAGCCCAAGCCTGGATACTTGCTGAATTTGGACATGGACTGCTTCAGTATCTGAGGAATCGTGAATGGTGCTGAACTTTGTGCAATCATCTGCGAACATCCCCACTTCTGACCCTATCGCTAGAGAAAAAGTACTAGGAAAACTAATGGGGCTAAAGGCCGATTAGTCCCCTGGACCTGATGGGTTGCATCCTAGGATATTAAAGGAAGTAGCTGCAGAGATAGTGGATACACTGGTAGTAATCTTCCAAGAATCCTTAGGTTCTGGAAAAGTCCCAGACAATTGGAAAACTGCCAATGTAACACACTTATTCACAAAGGGGGGGAGACAAAAAACAGGTGATTATAGGCCAGTTAGCTTAACATTCGTCATTGGGAAAATGTTGGTGTCTATTATAAAGGATGCATTGGCAGAGCATTTAGAAATTAATAATATAATCAAGCAGAATCAGCATGGCTTCATGAAGGGGAAACCATGCCTGGCAAATTTACTAGAATTCTTTGAGGAGGTATCAAGCAGGATAGATAATGGCAAACCAGAAGATGTAATATACTTGGATTTCCAAAGGCTTTCAATAAGGTACCACACATAAGGCTACTTAATGAACTAAGAGCCCATGGCTTTGAGGTAGTATATTAGCATGGATAGTGGACTGGCTAACTAATAGAAGGCAGTGAGTTGGGATAAGGCAGAAACTTTAAACTCTTTTAAAAAGTACCTGGATTGGCACCTAAAGTGCTGTAAGATGCAGGGCTATGGGCCAGGTGCAGGAAGGTGGGATTAGAAAGGGCACCTGTGTGTCCTCGGGCTGGCATGGACAAGATGGGCCAATGGCCTCCTTCTGTGCTGCAACTTTTCTATGGTTCTAAGGGGGGCATTTTCAGGATGGCAACCTGTTACTAGTGGAGTGCTGGGGTCACAATTATTTACAATATGTATTAATGACTTGGATGAGGGAAATGAGTGTGCTATCGCCAAGTTTGCGGGTGACACAAAAATAGGTGGGAAGGCAAGTGGTGGGGAAAGACACAAAGAGCCTACAAAGGGATATAGGCAGGTTAAGTGAGTAGGCAAAAGCTTGGCAGATGGAATAAAGTGTGGAAAAATGTGAGGTTATGCACTTTGGCAGGAAGAATCGAAGAGCTAAATATTATTTAAATGGAGAAAGATTGCAGAAAGCTGCAGCACAGAGGGATTTGGGGATCCTCGTTAATGAATCCCAGAAAGCTAGCATACAAGTTCAGCAGATAATAGGGAAGACAAATGGAATGTTGGCCTTTATTTCAAAGGGAATGGAGTATAAAAATAGGGAAAACTATACAAGGCACAAGGTAGACCGTACCTAGACTACTGTGAACAGTTTTGGTCACCGTATCTAAGGAAAGATATACTGGCATTGGAGGCAGTCCAGAGAAGGTTCACTCAGTTGATCCCAGGGATGGAGGGATTTTCTTTTGAGGAGAGGTTGAGTAGGTTGGGCCTGTACTCATTGGAGTTTAGAAAAATAAGAGGCGACCTTATTGAAACATATAAGATTCTTAAGGGGCTTGACAGGGTAGATGCTGAGAGGTTGTTTCCCCTTGGGGGAGGGGCTAGGACCAGAGGGCATAATCTCAGAGTAAGGGGGCACTGATTTAAAACAGAGATGAGGAGGAATTTCTTCTTTCAGAGGGTAGTCAATCTGTGAAATTCTTTACCACTGAGGGCTGTAGAGGCTGGGTCATTAAGTATATTCAAGGCTGAGATAGACAGATTTTTAATCAGTATGGGAATCAAAGGTTATGGGGAACAGGCAGGAAAGTGGAGTTGAGGATTATCAGATCAGCCATGATCTCATTGAATGGTGGGGCAGACTCAATGGGCTGAATGGCCTACTTCTGCTCCTTCGTCTTATGATCTTTTTTGAAAAAAATTTTATTCATTCATGGGATGTGGGCTTTGTTGCCTGGGCCAGCATTTATTGCCCATCCCTAGTTGCCCTTGAGAAGGTGGTGGTGAGCCCCCTTCTTGAACCGCTGCAGTCTATGTGCTGTAAGTACATCCACAATGCTGTTAGGAAGGGAGTTCCAGGATTTTGATCCAGCGACAGTGAAGGAACTGCGATATATTTCCAAGTCAGGATGGTGATTGACTTGGAGGGCAACTTCCAAGTGGTGGAAGGAAGGTCATTGATGAAGCAGCTGAAGATGGTTGGGCTGAGGACACTACTCTGAGGAACTCCTGCAGTGATGTGCTGGAGATGAGATGACTGACCTCCAACAACCACAACCATCTTCCTTTGTATTGGTATGACTCCTACCAGTGGAGATTTTTCCCCCTGATTCCCCTTGACTCCAGTTTTGCTAGGACTCCTTGATGACACACTCGGTCAAACGCAGCTTTGATGTCAAGGGCAGTCATTCTCATCTCACCTCAGGATTTCAACACTTTTGTCCATGTTTGAACCAAGGCTTTAATGAGGGCAGAAGCTCTGCTGGATCCTCACTTGGTAGAGCACTACCGAACTCAGCACAGGACTGGTCCGGATCATGGCCGGCCTGCTGGATGGCTTTGTTTTCAAACTCCGTGAGGACCTTGAATTCAGACATTTCGCCACCTGTCTGCAACCCCTCTCTCTTGTTATATGCCAGCTTGGGGGGGCTAGAGATGGAAAAAGAGTAAGCAAGATGCCTGCCAGGCCAAATGATAAGTATGCCTGGCCTGCTTGGATGGTGAGTGGTCCCATGGACAGGATGAGGACAATGATAACAAAAACAGAATTACCTGGAAAAACTCAGCAGGTCTGGCAGCATCAGTGGAGAAGAAAGGAGTTGACGTTTCAAGTCCTCATGACCCTTCAGAGGACAATGATGGTGTGCGTGAGAGAGTGAATGATGATGTCTCTTGAACCAGCAGTGAGTGAGATCCCTGTGGACGTGTGATGGGTTTGTGAGTGTGTGAGTTGAGAGCGATGAGAAGGGTGATTTACCCTGGCAGAACAGAGGAGGTCATTCCTCCTCTTGCGGAAATGGGTGGCTGTCCTCTTCTGAAGGGTGTTGGCGCTGACCACCACTGCCACCACCTCCCAAGCTGGATTGGTCACATTGATGCCCATCCTGCGGCCAGAGCAGGGGTATATTACATCCCAGTGGGCCTTCACAGCATCCAGCAGTCACTTGAGGGATCTGTCTTTGAAGCGAGGGGCTGCAGTTTTTTTTCTTTTGCTGGTCATGTGTTCTGTGCAGCAGTGGTGAGCAGGAAGCAATGAGCACTGTCCTTGTGGCTGGGCTTTAATGAGAGCCCATCCGCCATGGAAATGGTATGTTTCCCAGGAGTGCATAAATAACGAGGCAGGTTTGGGATGATACGGCATGAAAAACATTATTTTACCTGCCCGCTACTGCCCTTAGTGCAAAATTGGGAAAATTCGGCCAATGTCTCTAATGTAGGATGGTAAGATAGGGGCTTTACATTACTTATGGTTATTAAAAGCTCTTTTTTTGAAACCTTATACATTGCTGATATTGAGCTAGCCAGATTAAGAAGATCAGATGTTTATGGTTTTAGATTTGAGGGACCTGGATCTTATAAACTCCCACTCGAAAAGATTGAACATCACTCCTAAGTGAAGTAATCTCTAAGAACTTGTGGCAATTGACAGTGATGACTAGAATCCACAGCCTTCATTTGAAGCCTCCTCAAGAAAGGTTTATTTTTCTTTGCAGCCCTAATTGAATGTTACTGGGATTACTGGCAGGCCCCATTCAGAAGTGCATTTTCCATCACTAGAGCACTGACCTTGCAGCAGTAAGGGAGTGAATAAACAGCATCAGGACCTTAAAAATATGAAGTTCCTTATCTTCCACAATCTTTCTCTCCTCTTGCTATCACAGGTTTGTGAAATTCAGACTTTATATAGTTTCATCACCGTTATTTAATTTATCCCAGGCCCTACCTTTCTACTTGGTGACATCTGCACTATGGTTCTTTATCGACTGGCATCCTTGTTTGAAAAGTGATAGCATCAAAACAGTTGTCAAGCAATCACGCTACTCTTGAAATGTATTTAAGCCAATTAGTCTTTTCCATAGCTAACTTGTAGAAAGGGAGTGATCATATTTCAGTTGTGCATTATACTATTGTACTGCCATACTACATAGAATGTACAGCACAGAAACATGCTATTTGGCTTAGCCAATCCATGCTGACCTTTATGGATCACTTAGGCTTCCTGCAGTCTTTCTTCATTTATCAGCGTAATCTTCTCACCTTTCTCTCTCATATGCCTATCCAGCTTTCCCTTAAATGCATCTATGCTATTCACCTCAACTACTCCCTGTGGCAATGAATTGCACATTCTCAACACTTTCTGGGTAGAAAAGTTTCTTCTGTATTCCTTCTTTGATTTCTTCGTGGCTATCTTGGATTGATGACCTCTGGTTTTGCACCTCCCAACAAGTGGAAGCATAGGCCTCCTTTTTTGGCATCCCATGCCTCATGGAGGGACCAACCTGGCAGCAACGGCTGCCCCCAAGGTAACGCCGCGCCTGCCCACCGAGACATCGTGAACACTAACCCTTCCTCCAAACTTCCCAGTCGCCGGAGCATACCTGCCTGGCCCCGGCACCCCCAGACTCCACTTACCAATTTGATGGCCCTCTGCTTGGGCCGGCAGCTCTTGAAGGAAGGTTGCCATCCTTAATAGGAAGAGTGGCCCTGGCACTTAATTGGCCACCGCTGGGAAGATGCCTCTCCGTGTTCCAACATCACCTCCCCCTTTTGGCTCTGACAGCAGGACCTCAGCCGTCCCAGTAAAATTCAGCCAGTACTCTCTGTTCTTACTTTGTCAGAACCTTGCATAATTTTAAAGACATCTATTAGGTTAACCCACAGCCTGCTCTTTACAAGAGGAATGATAGCCAGCCTGCTCATTCTTTTCTGATGTGTTCTGGTATCATCCTTGTAAATCTACTCTGCACCCTCTGCAATATCTCTATATCTTCTATTTTCTTCTTTAATGGGAATTCCATTATTTTTCCTACCACCAATATTAGGTTGACTGGTCTATAGATCCCTGGGCATGTTCTTTCTCCCATCTTAAATATAGATAAAATGCTAGGACACCACGAGTCCTCCAGCTCTGCACCTTTTTAATAAATTATGTGTCCCTATTAATTGTTTTCTAATTTCTTTTAGAATGCACTGATTTATTCCATCCAGACCAGGGGTTTTATCCTCTTTGAGTTAGATTCATTTATTTAATATTTCCCCTCTCTTTATGTCAAATGCAATTATATAATTTCTAATCTCATCTTTTAATGTCATGTCCATTTGATCTGATTCCCTGGTCATACCAAAGCTAAGTAATTATTTAATATTCCTGTTATTTCCCTATCACTGTCTGTAATTTAAACCTGTCCGTTCTTTAATGATCCTGTTCCTATCCCCAATTTCCCTTTATCATTCATGCAACCGTAGAACCTTTTACTATTTTGTTTAATGTTATTTGATAACTTAATTTCATTGTTCCTTTTTAGCTTCCCAATTATTCCTTTTAACTTTTCTAATCTCTTCATATTCTTCCTTGTCATACTCTCATCCGCTGTCTTTTTGCCTCTTTCCTTAACAATTTTTCTCTTGTGTATCTATTCATCCATGATGTCTCATTAGTGCTAAGTTGCTTCTTGTTCTTTTTAGCAGAATATATTTTCCTATTTTCTGTTGCACGCCATTTTACATGTCTTCCATTGCTGGTCCAAATCATTGTTTGTCAATATTGTTGCCTATTTTGTTTTCCTGAGTATTAATCTCAGTCTCTAAAAAAAACTAGCCTTTCTCCAATCTATTACACTGCCTTTGTCATATTTATGTCCTTCACAATGATTACGTGAATCTATGCTGTATTATGATCACTAATGCCTAGATATTTCCCTACTTTCACTTGTCTGCTCAGGTTCATTCCACATTACTCGAGCCAGTAATAATCCTCCCTTGTGTTTCTTATGAGCTGGGCTAGAAAGGATACACTTTTAGGAACTTCATTCCCTTATCCCCTCCAGACACTTCTGGCCAATTAATTTCAGGGGAGTTGAACTCCCCTTGATTATAATTTTATGTTTTTTACCCATTTCCCTAATTTGTTTACATATTTCTTTCTCCACCTCCCATTATTTTTTAATCTGTAAACTACCCAATTAGTGGAATTCATCTTTTATTTAATTTCTTATCTCTATCCACATGGATTCTAATTCTGTCTTACTTATTGCTACATTTTTTTCTATTGCAATTATATTTAATAAGTACATCTACTCCACCTCCCCTTTCTTCCACTCTATCATTTATAAATATGTGATACCCTGCAATGTTTAAACCTTGATTCATCTGTAGCTCTGTCTCAGTAATCCTAACTATATTGGTTCTTCCCAATGTATGATTGCCTTCAGTTCCCCTGTTCTATTGCATTGCTGTATAGACAGATTAACTCATTTTTATTAGCAATTCCTTTCACTTTATTTTTAAACATTGTTTTACGTTCTTGTTCTAAGACTCTGGCATTTCCCTGGGCATTTATGTCCTCCCAGAGTTTTATCTGCCCCATGCTCTCACTGTCTGTTTTGTTTATATTTAAGCTTGTTTGATTTCCCTTGTGTTGGCTTGCTAGTTCAAAGCCTTTGTGACCTCCCTATTTACCCTTTCTGCTAGGACACGGGTCCCATTCTGGGCCAGGAGAAAGCTGTCCCAGCAGCAGAGCTGTCCATGCATGTCAATAGCAAGCTGTCATCGGATAACGATTTCTAGCCCACCTTACCTTCTTCAAAATTCAAAACGTAATAAATCTCATGTCTCGTCCACTATGCAGGAACATGTTTCTTTTCTCCAAAGGTCTTGATGACAAGTTAGGGCGATTGTGTTAAAATAAATTAGTAAAGGTTGAAAGGATTATTGTCAACTTTCAGGAAGCTAATCAATCTAGACATACCGCAAAGAAAATCAATGTGTGGGGTCATATGAGAAACAAGTTCTTGACTCTATAAATGTCTAAAACACATGACATCTAATTTATGATAAAGGGAGAAGGTTGATCAGTGCCCAAGGGAAAAATACATCAAACAATTAATTTTTGATCTTGCTCTGTCAAAATGTGACAAATTTATCATTGTTTTCCAAAGCTACTGTCAGAAGACACAGCAACTATATTAAAATATAAAAATATCCAGTATGATTTGTTCATGATCTATTAATCTCAGGTTACTTGAAATGAATCATAAATATGTAAATAAACATTTAATCAAACTTTAGAGAGATAGACAGGGCAGATGTGGAGAGGTTGTATCCTCTGGCTGGAGAGACTAGAACTTCTTAAAATCTTATTCTTTCAAGGCATGTGGGAGCCGCTGGCTAGGCCAGCGTTTATTGTCCATCCCTAATTGCCCTTGAGAAGGTGGTAGTGCGTGAGCGACATTCTTGAACCACTACATCCATGCAATATCGGTACACCCCCAGTGCTGTTAGGAAGGCAGTTCCAGGATTTTGACCCAGCGACAGTGAAGGAACTGTGATATATTTCCAAGTCAGGATGGTGTGTGGCTTGAAGGGTAACTTCCAGCTGGTGGTGTTCCCATGTATCTGCTGCCATGGTTCTTCTAGGTGGTAGAGGTCACAGGTTTGGAAGGTGCTTTCTAAGCAGGCTTCGTAAGTTGCTGCAGTGCAACTTGTAGATGGTACACACTGCTGTTACTGTGCATCAGTGGTGAACGTTGAAGGCAGTGGATGTGGTGCCAATCAAGCAGGTTGCTTTGTCCTGGATGGTGTTGAGCTTCTTGAGTGTTGTTGCAGCTGCACTCATCCAGGAAAGTGGGGAGAATTCCATCACCTTCATGACTTGAGCCTTGTAGATGGTGAACAGGCTTTGGGGAGTCAGGAGGTGAGTTACTCTTCGCAGAATTCCCAACCACTGACCTGCTCTTGTAGCCACAGTATTTACATGGTTGGTCCAGTTTCTGGTCAATGGTAACCCCCAGGATGTTGATAGTGGGGGATTTAGCAATGATAATGCCATTGAATGTCAAGAGGAGATGTTTGGAATCTCTCTTGTTGGGATGGTCATTGCTGTGCACTCGTGTGGCATGAATGTTATGTGCCACTTATCAGCCCAAGCCTTAAAGTTACCCTGGCCTTGCTGCATAACGGAATGCTTCAGTATCAGATGTTGTGAATGGTGTTGAATATTGTGCAATCGTCAGCGAACATCCCCACTTCTGATGTTATGATGGAGGGAAGGATATTAAGCAGCTGAAGATGTTTGGGCCTAGGATATTACCTTGAGGAACTCCTGCAGTGATGTCCTGGGACTGAAGTGATTTACTTCCAACAACCATAACTATCTCCCTTTGTGTTGGATGTGACTCTAATCAGTGGAGAGTTTTCTCCCTTTGACTCCAGTTTAGCTAGGGCTCCTTGATGCCACACTTGGTCAAATGCGGCCTTGATGTCAAGGGAAGTCACTCTCACCTCACCATGGGAGCTCAGCTCTTTTGTCCATGTTTGGACCAAAGCTGTAATGAGATGAGGAGCTGAGTGGCTCTGGTGGAGCCTAAACTGAGCATCAGAACTCTGAAGAAGAGTCATATGGGCTCAAAACATCAATTCTGTTTCTCTTGGCAGATTCTGCCAGACCTGCTGAGTTTTTCCAGAATTTTCTGTTTTAATTGCGTTTTGCACTGATGTGCTGGGCTCCCCCATCATTGGGGATAGGGCTATTTGTGGAGCTTCCTGCTCCAGTTAGTTGTTAAATTGTCCATGACCATTCACAACGGGATGTGGTAGGACTGCAGAGTTTAGATCTGATCAGTTGGTTCTGGAATTTCTTAGCTCTGTCTACGGCACACTGCTCCACTGTTAGGCACACAAGTAGCCCTGTGTTGTAGCCTCACTAGGTTGACACCTCATTTTTAATTATTCCTGATGCTGCTCCTGGCATGCCCTCTTGCACTCTTCAGTGAACCAGGGTTGATGCCCTGGCTTGGTGGTAAAGGTAGAGTGGGGAATATGCAGAGCGGTGAGGTTACAGATTGTGGTTGAGTACAATTCTGCTTCTGCACAACGCCTCACAGATACCCAGCTTTGAACTGCTAGATCTGTTCTGAATCTATACAAATTAGCACAGTGGTATTGTTACACAGCACGATGGAGGGTACCCTCAATGTGAAGTTGGACTTTGTCTTCACAAGCACTGTGCGGTGGTCACTCCTACCAATACTGTTTAGGACATCTCTTCACTCTCTGCTGGAGTGATCTACATCACAAAGCAAAACCAGCCACCATCCTTCAAAATTTCAGGAGTTTGGAAATGCCTCGTCCTTAAATAACATTGGGAAAACAGCACACAGGCTCCTGGCTCTCCCCAGTTCCCTCATCGATGGCAATTGCTGGCGCCCAAAATAAGGCTGGGAATCTCCGATCCAGGCCCAAGACACCATTTTTGAAGCCCGTCCAATGCAATTCGACCACATGTTGGGACAGGAAAATCCCACCCTATGGCCTGAATTTTCGCTCCCGGTTCAGGAGTACAAAGTCAGGACAATTCCCGGCTCCGCAATCCCAACCTGGGAAAGATGGTCAGGAACTTCGAATTTTCGGTCTGCTGGATGCGTGAAAATGGGAGTCGTGATCTTGGAAACGTGCAGAGGCTGCCGGGTGTGGCTGCTGGGCGGAAGGCCTGCCTTGATACACTGGTACTTTGTCAAAACAATGTAAAAGAAATCAACATTCTTTTCTACTTTTAACAATCTCACAGGGCACCTGACCTCTCCCAAAGGTGTCACAGGATCATATCCAAAAAGATACCCTACCTCTCCAAAAGGGCACCCTACCTCTCCAAATAACGCCAGCAGCTTTAGACTTTCACCTGTCAGGCCTAAAGTGCACAAGTGTTTTGGATATTCCACTGACGAAAATCAGATCAGCCTGAGGTAGCTGCACTTTAACATGTGCAGTTGCCTCAGTGAACCACGGATGTGCACCTTAATTCCACCCCCTTTCCCGTCTGTGAAAATGGTAGGTGCTGTATTCAGGGGTGAGGTTTCCAGTTCCGGGCCTCTGTTGCCATTTTCGTAACGATGGAAAGACTCTCTGACTTTAAAAAAATTCAGGCCCATGCATTTTGGAGAACAATGTGTCATGGGACTTGTAATTTTCATCCTGTTTCTGTGGTACCAAAAATGAGAATGCGCCACACCAAACATGACCACCAATTAGAAAACAGCAGGGATGCTATCTTCTCTTGAAAATTCTTTGCTTATGTAAAAGAGAGGGACGTGCATCATATAAATTATATTTTTCAACCTACTCGTGTGGAACTATAATTTATTTTATATATTGTCTATAGTGTGATGGCCAAGAGAAATGGGATGTAGGAGTTGATGAGCTAGCACCCATAAAGGGCTGAATGGTACAGCTCAATGATGTATTTATTCTAATTCTATTAACCAGGCAGAACAGTACAAATGATCATTGACACAACTAGTACAAGTGGTAGAGCAAACATTAGAATAAAGAAAATTGATTTTTAAAAATGTTTTTTGCAGTTTAAGCAGCAAAATAAAAAATTCTGAGCTAATAGTGTCATTTGGGATGAAGCATTTTTGTCCTTTAAGCAGATTAATTAGCACAAAACTTCCAGTCAGGGTTGGAACCCCTGTGTCCGATGCTGATCAGACAGAAAACTACCCACTTACCTGCATACAGTACATTTAAAAGGCTCCAACTTCTAATTCAAGGCACTGAAGAACTCCCTCAGTGCACAAATCCTCACAAAGATCAGTGAAGAAAATCAGCACAAAAACCATGCTCACTTTTCGTGACACTAGTAAGTTAAGTTTAAACGTCCAATGTGAATGTTAGCGAATAGGTGATGGATGAATGTCAGTGTGTATTTGTCTGCAATAAATATACATTGGGCAGAATATTACCGTCGGTGTGCAGGGATGGACCCGACATGCCGACGCGTAAAATGACACACGGTGACGTTAGGCGTGCGTCCTGACATCATCACGCGTCATTTCAATATTTCATTCGGCGAGTGCACGCCAGAGGTGGCTGCACACCCGCCGAACTGTCAATGGCCTATTAAGGCTATTAAAAAAGCAATTCAAGTTGTTAACAATGCTGCCCATCCAATCTTAAGGTTGGTGGGCAGGCGAAAAGCCCAAGTGGCCTTTGCGTTTTTCAGGAAACCTCATCCATGGGCGGGATGAGGTTTCCTGAAGCTTGTATGAAATAAATAATAAATTTTCTTGACTTCACAAACAGGTCCCAGCTCCTGTGACACTCTCACATGAGGGGACAAATTTAAATAATTTTTTACTTTATTATTTAAAAAGTTTTATTATCTACTTAATCTCCCTGAGGCAGCTCCGTGCCTCAGGGAGATTGCTGCGCTCTTTCGCACACATGCACGAAAGAGCACAGGCCTCAACTCTCCCTCCTCCCCTCGCCCACACAGGTAGCTCTGAGCTCTACGGAATGTGTATTGCACTGGGCGGGCCTTAATTGGCCCTTCACATAAAATGGTGGCGCGCAGCTCATCGTGAGCGGCGATTGGCTCTGCACCCACTTCCGCCCAGCCCGCCTGACATAGGTAAGATTCAACCCATTGTCTACAACATATATACATTCCTCTAGGACACAAAACCCAACACTAAGGTGAATCAACCGTGACTAACAAAATAAGTTAAGGACTGCATTAGATCAAAGAAGGTGGCTTATAAAGTTGGCAGAAAAAGTGGTAAACCCAAGGATTGGGAGCAATTTAGAATCCAGCAAAAGATGACCAAGAAACTGATTTAAAAAAGGGAAAAGAGAATATTAATGCAAGCTAGTGAGTAATAGAAAGGCGGATTGTAAAAGCTTCTTTCGGAATGTGAAAAGGAAAAGATTAGCAAGGACAAATGTGAGTCTATTACAGGCGGAGACAGGAGAATTTATAATGGAGGATAGGGAAATGGCGGAGAATCTAAACAAGTATGTTGTGTCTGTCTTCACGGAGGAAGATACAGAAAATCTCCCAGAAGTACTAGGGAACCAAGGGACTTGTGAAAATGAGGAACTGAAATCAATTAGTATTAATAAAGAAGTAGTATGTAATATGGGTTCTTTAGATGTTGAAATGATGTGATCTTGAGACTTGCATATTGAAACATGAACACTTTATTGTTAGCCTTTAACTATTTACAGATCCCAGCTTACTTCCATGCAGGCTGGTTCAAGAGTGTTCTTTCAAAACTGTTCTCTCAGTCTATTACCACATGACTCTATCTATCATACCATGGGCGATGCTATTCTCCAGTCCCACATTAACCCTTGCTCTGCTGAGCTCCTTTACGTTACAATGGCATGTAGGCACATCACACAACAACATACATCCTCTTTCTTCGCCAAAGAAAATTTTCCCTTCCAACGGAGTATAATTATTTGTAATAAAATCTTTACTTGCCATCCCTGCTCCCCCACCCCTAGTCCCTGACTTAATAAATTCCGACGGTCGTGAGTTCTTCCACATTTCAGATTGTCACGCTTGGAGGAATGGTGGCAGTACTCTGTGTTTCTATACATGGCTATCTCCATTTGATTCACCCTTTGCCCTCCTTCGAGTTGCGTTTCTCTTTATTAATAACCTGTCTACTTTTCTCAGACACAATGGGTTTGTCCCAGCCTTTCCGAGGAGATTGTTCATTCCTAGAGTGGACTTGAATTTTCTTTTTCTGAAGTGTCCGCCATGTTCTTGCTGGACGTATATGTTTCACAAGTGGAACCTTCATTTCCACTTGTCTCACCATTTCAGCCAAACATTTGTTTGCTGTTTTACTTTCAAACTGTTTTGCAAGCTTATGAAACTTTTCATTCAGCTCAATGGTTCTCAGTACATCTGAAACATTCAGTGCTCTTTCTTCTGCTAGTTCCTTGCACTTCAGTGTCGGATTTACGTTTTCCAATTTAGTTCTGTCTTTTTGTCTCTGTCTGCAACAGAACTTTCTCCTTGTCTTTCATTTTGATTTCATTGTTAGCCAGGTCTGACACCGGTTCAGTCTTAATTTGTTTCAGTTCTGTAATTGTGCTACTCATGGCTTTATTATCCGCTCGCAGTTTTGAAAGTTCTATGGCTTTTCCTTTCAATGCCTCCTCTTTTCCATTCAATTGCTTCTTCAGCTCTTGAGCAGAGTGAAGTTAAATTCAGTTTGCTTCTCTCCATAATTTTCCAGAAGAATAAGCTTTGACCTAAGGGATTCTTGTAGCATGTGAAGGTCTGTCAACAGGTTTTCCTTTTCTTTGCGAAGCTCACTTGCTTCATCTTGGGCTTTCCTGTAATTCAGTCAAGTCTCTTCGAGTTTCTTCTGTTGTGCTTCCATTCTGTTGTTTAAGACAGTCATAATTTCTTCATGTTGCTGAATGATTACACATTTCTTTTGTACTTGATCTTGAAGGACAATCAATTGTTCTTTCAACTGTTTATTTTCTTGTTGATCTCATGCCAACTCACTCTGGGCTTCAGCGCATCATTTTGTTGCTACTGATTATTCAATCACAGCTTTTTCTAAAGTAATATTCAATCTCCTCTTTAGCTTCTCATGTTTTTCCATTGCTACATACAGATTCTTCAAGGAGTCATTTAGGGTCGCAGCTTCTTTGAGAGTCTTTTTTGCCTGCTGTTTTGCCTAGCTGTACATCTGGTTGAGTTTTCCCATTCATCTCCTGCTTTGATTTGCCAACTGTGGAATTGAGAATTATTATTTCCTCCTGGTACCTTTGTGTCATCTCTGAAATTTGTTTGTTCAGATCTCGAACAACTTGGCTCATTGAAGATTTCAGTTTATCGTGCGTTTTCAAAGGTGTATAACTCAGCTTGAATCTTATGCTTTAAATCTTCCAGTTCACCTCTGATGTGGACATTTTCCTGTAGAACAGCTTAATTTACTTTTTGCATGTTTTGTTTCTTTTGAATTACCTCAAATAGCTTTCCTTCATTCATAACCATCTGCTCTCTCTCCACTGCCATCTGTCTCCCTTGCTCTATGGTCTTTTGGCTCCCTCTCTTTTGGGTTTTCTGTCACCCTCTCTCTGGGGTCTTTTATTGCCTTCTCTCTGAGATCTTTTGTTGCCCTCTCTCTGGGGTCTCTTGCTGCCCTCAACAGAGTTGACCCCTCTCTGGGGTCTCTTGCTGCCCTTGGCAGAGTTGCCTCTCCCTGGGGTCTTTTGTTCCCCTTGGCAGTTTATTAGGGGTGTGCCAGACTTTCTTCTAGGGTCTGCGTTTTCTACAACTTGAGGTTAAAATACCTGTCAAAGCCTTTTAACACCAAATGATGTTGGGTATTGATTTATACATTAGCTGTAGAGTGCTTCACCAGTAAATGAACCAAAAAATGAATAAGAGCTTACCAACTTGTACTTCTTGTGATTCTTTATTTAATCTTATATTTCTCCTGTACACTAAAAATAGCCTTCTCCAAGACTCCCACTCTTTGATCTGGTTTAGCCCTTTCCATAGCACAAATGCATTTGGCTTTTCTAATTTTCCGCCCATAACCATTTATTGTTCCTGTAGTTACAGCCTTCTAATGTTGTTACCATTTTAACAGCTGTCAGTGCAGTAACCATTTTTTTACTCAGGTAGTCTCTGCAGCTTACCAGTTCCTTTGTTGTGAGTTTCTTGCACTTTTCTGCTTTGGTGGGCTCCCTGGCAATCGAGGCTGCTTCATTGTTTGATAAGCTTTCTATGCTTATAAAACTTTTATCTTGTTCAAAAAAAAAACACTCAGCAGCTGTTTTTTTTATTCTCGGTGCTGTTTTTGTTTGAATATCCCATGCTTTGGGAGTCATGGCAGGGCCCATTTCTTTTTTTAAGTTTTAAGGCCACAGCACTTCAAAACAACAGCATTTCTTTTCTGGGCGATGCTTTCTTTTTTTCTCTCTGCAGCTGTTCTTTGGATGTCCCGCACCTCGGGAGTTTCAGCGGGCTCGTGGCCCAATCGGCACCCGATTTTTAAACTTAAAGGGGCAGCACTTCTTTCTTAAACTGTGCAGGTCTCTTTCTTTCAACTTTATAGGTTCTTCTTAAACTTTTCACTCGATTTTTCTTCAAATCTTCAATTTTTCTTCTTAGGTGAACTTCTGTCTAGTTTGGGTTCAGCTGTTTTTAGTTTCTCATACCTTGGGATGCTGTTCAGGGTTCATGCATCTAGCTGCCACCTTTCATATCACCCCAGTCACCATGCCAGGTTATGGTACTATCTCTGATGCAATATCTTGTAGAAGTGGTCACCACTGACAACCATGTTGTACTATGCTAATAGCTCTGATATCTTTTAGGAACTCCCACTGCTGCCAACCATGTTGTAATATGGTTTGTGGTGGTGTCTCAATGATGAGATCTTGAAACTTGTAAATTTAAACATGAACCCTTTATTGTTAACCTTTTACAGATCCCAGGTTATTATCATGCATGGTGTTGTTACCTCCATGTAGGCTGGTTCCAGAGTGCTCTTTCTAGGCTGTTCTCTCAGTCTATTACCATGTGACACCATACATCATACCGTGTGTGGTGCTATTCTCCGGTCCCATATTAACCCTTGCTCTGCTGAGCATCTTTACATTACAATGACATGTATGCACATCATACAACATCATACAACAGGTAGTACTTGAAAAATAATTGGACTGAAGATTGATAAATCCACTGGACCAGATGAGCTACAGCCCAGAGTATTGAAGGAGGAGACTATAGTGATATGGGATGCATTGGTAGTTATCTTTCAAAATTCTATAGATTTATGGAAAGGTTTCTGCAGACTGGAAAATAGCAAATGTAACCCTGCTATTTAAGAAGGGAGATAGAGAGAAAACAGAGAACTGCAAACCTGTTAGTTTGACATCAGTAGTAGGGAAAATGTTAAAATCTATTATAAAGGATGTGATAACTGGACACTTAGAAAATAATGATATGATTGGGCAGGGTCAATATGGATTTATGAAAGGGAAATCATTTTTGACAAACTGTTTCAGTTTTTTGAGGATGTTACTTGTAGCATTGATAAAGGAGAGCCAGTGGATGTGGTGTATTGGGATTTTCAGAAGGCTTTCAATAAGGTCCCACACAAGAGGTTAGTAAACAAAATTAGAGCACATGGCATTGGGGCTAATATACTGCTATGGGCTGAGAATTGGTTAACAGACAGGAAACAGAGAGTAGGAATAAATGGGTCATTCTCAGGATGGCAGGCTATTACTAGTTGGATACCACAAGTGTCATTGCTTGGGACATAGCTGTTCACAATCTATATAAATTATTTGGATGTGGGGACCAAATGTAACATTTCCAAATTTGCTGATGACACAAAACTAGGTAGAAATGTAAGTTGTGGAGAGGATGCAAGGAGGCTTCAAGGGGATTTGGACAGACTAAGTGAGTGGGCAAGAACATTGCAGATGGAATATAATGTGAATAAATGTGAAGTTATCTACTTTGGTAAAAAAAAAACAGAAAGGCAAAGTAATTCTTAATTGGCGAAATGCAGAGTATTTCTTAAATGGTAAGAGGTTGGAAGTCTTGATGTCCAAAAGGACCTGGGTGTCCTTGTTCATGAATCAATAAAAGCTAGCATACAAACGCAACCAGCAATTAGGAAGGCAAATGGTATGTTGGTCTTCATTACAAGGAAATTTGAGTACAGGAGCAAAGATGTCTTGCTGTGGTTATGTAGAGCTTTGGTGAGAACGCACCTGGAGTGTTGTCCACAGTTTTGGTCTCCTTACCAAAGGAAGGTTATACTTTCCATCGAGGGAGTGCAACATAGTTCACAAAACTCACCCGTGTGGATGTTGGGGTTGTATTATGAGGAGAGATTGAGGAAACTGAGTTTGTATTCTCTAGGATTTTGAAGAATTAGAGGTGACCTCATTGAAATTACAAAATTCTTAGCGGGCATGACAGGGTAGATGTAAGAAGGATGATTCCCCTGGCTGGTGAGTCGTGAACCAGGGGACACAATCTCAGAATAAGAGGCAGGCTATTTAACACTGAGATGAGGAGGATTTTCTTCACTCAGAGGGTAATGAATTTTTGGAATTCTCTACTCTAAAGGCCTATGGAAGCTCAATCATTGAGCATGTTCAAAACAGAAATCTAGAGAGTTTTGCATATCAATGACACAGGGGTATGGGGATATTGGGGGAAAATGGCAAAGAGATAGATGATTAGCCATGAATCTCATAGCGCTCCCATGTCCTGCTCCAATCATAGATTCTGTCCCTGGGGGAACAGCAAGAGCAGAAAGGGGAACCTGTGATTGGAGGAACTGAAGCAATGACTAACTAGAGCACTGAATGCACAGTCTTGCCTCATCATATTCGTTTTCTCAATAGATTGCATTCAACAGGTCTTAGCAAATTCAAGGAAAGATAACATGAGAACTTCTAAAGAAAGCCTCAGCAGATCTGTTCATACATTATAACTTGTTCATTTCCTTTTCAGGCCCATATGCTCTCCAATTACAAAGACTGCTTGCTTCCGTCATTTGTCCCCATCTTTACCCGGTCCTTTATTCCACTAAAATCCCCATTTGTACCTTTATTACTTTTGGACTTGGCCAATAGCCTTCCGATCAGACTTCCATCTGCCATTCTCTGTAAACTTCAGCTTATTCAAAACTCTGTTGTCTGTACCAACAACAAGAAACAAATCATTTATGTAAACAACATTTATTTAACATCTTGAGCAAGGTAATTTTTTTTAATGGACTTTGATACTGAATCACATAAGGAAATGATCAAAGTACTAGGTTCTAAAGAGCCTCTTAAAGGAAGAAAGAGAAATGGAAAAGCAAAGAGATTTAGAGGGAATTCCAGAGTTTAGGGCCTAGGAATCTGAAAGCAAGTCCACAAATGGAGGAGCAATTAAAATCGGGGAAGTGCAAGATACCACATTTGGTGGTTGTAGCTCTGGAGGAGGACACAAAAATAGGGAGGGGCAGGGTCATGGAAGGGTTAAAAAACATTGTATACCAATTCCCCTCAGTCATCACTCTTGTTCTCACTGGCCTACATTAGCTCACGATCCCACAAATTTAAATTTTGCATTCTAGCCAAAATTCCTCTCTGGCTTTATCCACCCCCAGCAGCACCCCCCCCCCGCCAACCACCAACCCCCCGACCCTCTGCACCTCAGTTTCTGATGCAAAACACTTCCCTGAACTCTCTGTCACTCTGATTAAAGGCCTTTATCCTCCTATTGCCCCATCATTGGTAATCGTGTCATAACAGTACATATTCCAACATGTTCATTGCTCACCTCCCACATTCTGTCCTCAGGAAACTTGAGGTCATCCAAGCCTCTGCTGCCCATCCATTAACTCTCACCAAGTCCTGTTCACCAATCACCTATCTGCTTGTTGACCTACATTGGCTCCAGGTCAAGCAATGTCTTGATTTTAAGATTCTCACCCTTGTTTTCAAATCCCATCATAGCCCTCACCCACCCTATATCTGTAATTGCTTTGAACTGCACAACCCTCCTGGATATCTGTGTTCATCTCATTCTGGCTTTCTTGAGCACCCCCAATTTTACTTGCTCCATCAATGGTAGTTGTGCTTTCAGGACCACTACCATCTAGAAGGACAAGGGCAGCAGATAGATGGGAATACGACCACCTGGAAGTTCCCCTCCAAATGACTCACTATCCTGACTTGAAAATATATCACCGTTCCTTCACTGTCACTGGGTCAAAATCCTGGAACTCCCTTCCTAATAACACTGTGGGTGTACCTAAACCACATGGACTGCAGCAGTTCAAGAAGGCAGCTCACCACCACCTTCTCAAGGGCAACTAGGGATGGGTAACAAATGTTGACCCAGCCAGCGAAGCCCACATCCCGTGAATGAATTTTAAAAAAGGTGTCTGCGTCGTAGGCGCTGGAATTCCTTCCCTACAACTCTCTGTGTCTCTACATTGCCTTTCTCCTTTAGACCATCTGCCTCATGTGGTTTGGTGTAGAATTTTGTTCTATAATGCTCCATTGAAGCACTTTGGGATACTTTATTGTGTTTAAAGGTGCCACATAAATACAAGTTGATATTATGCCATCAACTGCCTAGGCTGTATGCCCACCCCCACCTTTTTTCTACTTAGCATCCTATCTTTGATAATGCTTTGGAACATTTTTCTATGTCCAAGGTGCTACATAAATACAAATTGTTTTTGTACTTTTTCTCCTAACAAACCAGTTAGCCACTAGTTTAAATAAGCTCAGTAGACATTGCATTGCTATTGTTCTAATGGTGGTATTGAGTGTCATATAATCAGATGCTAACTTGGACAGAAAGTATGCATTGTCTGGAAGATTAGTATGAGATTGAAACATTTCATTACACACTGAGTAAAGTAAATGAAAGGAAAAAAAATTGCTCATGTTCACACTTCATAAGCACATAAAATTACATTTGGAATCCTATAAAACTATCATCACCACCTCTGCACTAATCTGCAATATAAATTTATTTGCTTGAAGAAGTATAACAATTAGACTTAGATTCATTTCACCACCATTACATTGTGCGAACCTTGAGTAATAATACTTCATTGTGTTTGAGTTCATTTTCCTACAATGACATCTCCAAAAAAGATTAAATTATATTTCATTAAGTCAGATGCTCTTAGGCTAAACCTATCTACCTCAGATAATTAGTGCAAGCGAAGCGTTAAGCACTTTCATCCATAACTAGAACAAACATAAATTTTGATTTTTAAAAATGGTTTTGTCATTGAACAGGCAAACGCATGAATATTGCCCAGCATTAAAACTCTGCATCTATCTGCTTATTCTTCTTATTAACTGGTGGCTCAGTCTCTGGGTTGGGGTCTGGCAGAGATCTCCTAAAATTTCAGGAGAAATCATTTGGATTAAAAATATCACACGCTTTACCAGAGAAACGAGAGAGAAAACAAGCAGTCTGGCAGGTCAGGTTAAATGAAGTGCACAATATTGATGAGCCAGAAGCTGCTGATACTGGCATCTATTCCCTACACAACATGAAGGCTGTCATGATAATAATTGATTGCAGTTGTGGACTCCCATATTAGATATTTACGGTACTGTGTATTATATACAGAGTCACCTGACCTGGGGGTTGAAGGCACATGTTGGAGCCTGTTTTGATAGAGTTCAGATATTACAGATATGTGTTCATGTTAGGAAAATGTATCAATAAAGTTAGCTCAGTTGCAATGCCGACGGCCTGTGTGCATCATTAAAGAAAGAAACAAGAAACAAGAAACAAGAACAGCAAACCGCTGCTCAGCTAAAAACATATACAGGAGAGGCAATACAGGTGAAAGGCATCACCTCTGTATATGTATCCTACAGGCACAGGCAGCTCAGCTACCAATAATTGCAACAGGAGAAGATCATAGCCTTCTGGCCATGATTGGTTGGAAGAAACTAAACTCAACTGGTCAGAATTTTTTCAAGTCAGAACAGGATGAGTTCCTGAGTTGTTAAAAAAGTATATTGGTATTCTGAGATGAGTTGGGGGAAATAAAAGGTCTACAAGCTAAAATATGTGGACTTTGAAGCAACACCCAGGTTTTTTAAGGCCAGCCCTGTGCCTCACACTCTAAAGGAGAAGGTAGATGCAAAATTGTGCCATTTGGAGAAGTTAGGAATAATCCAGCCAGTCCAATTGTCAGTGCAGGCAGCACCCATAGCCCCTGTGATGAAACCAGATCAAATCATTTGCATCTGTGGAGATTGTAAATTAATGGTAAACAAGGCTGCGAAATTAGACAAATGCCCAATCCCAAGGATTGAAGATCTGAATGCTAAACCTGCAGGGGAAATATCCTACACTAAGCTGGACATGAGCCATGCATACCAACAGCTACAGCTAGGCAGCACATCAAGAGGTCATGTCACCACAAATACGCACAAGGGCCTGTATCAATATACATGCCTACACTTTGGTGTGTCATCTGCCTGTGCGATTTTCCAAAGAACCATGGAAAGCTTACTACAAGGACTTCCCCGAGTTGTAGTGTACCTGGATGACGTCCTGATCACAGGGTCTACAGAAGCAGAGCATTTGGCCAACCTAGAAGATTTTCGGAGGCTGGCGTTTGTTTGAAAAAATAGAACTGCACTTTCCAAGCAAATGAAGTCAAGTATTTGGGTAATTGAGTGGATGCCTAAGGGTTGTATCCATTAGAGAAGAAAGTCAGGACAATCAAGGAACCGCCCTCGCCTACCGACGTCATGGAGGTTAAGTCTTGTTTGGGCATGGTAAACTATTATGCTTGCTTTTTACCTAATCTATCTACAATGTTAGCCCCTTTACGCTTATTATCGAAGAACAATCACAGATGGCCCTGGAAGGCACAGCAAGAGGAAGCCTTCACAAGAGTCAAGAAGCTTCTACACTCATCCTGTCTGCTAGTGCACTATGACCCGCCTAAGGAATTGATACTCACTTGTGATGCATCTGTCACACAAGATGGAGCACGCATCTGAAAGACTGATAGGATATCCTTTCTGCAGCTGAGAAAGGTTACCCATAAATTGAAAACGAATGCTCATCTATCGTATTTGGAGTAAAGGAGTTCTATCAATATTTGCATGGTCGATACTTCACCATAATGTCAGATCACAAGCCGCTGTTGGGTTTGTTTAATGAAGATAAGGCAACCCCACCAATAGCCTCTGTTAGAATTCAGAGATGGGCTTTAATTTCGTTGGCATGCAAGTACACTTTTATGTACCGTCCGGGAGTGCATATAGCAAATACAGACACCCTCAGTCATTTTCCTTTGCCAGATAGCATTGCAAATGCTCCAGTACCTCAAGAGGTAGTGCTTGTGATGAATTTCCTGGACTCCTCGCCAGTCTACACGAAACAGGTAAAGAACTGAACAAACCGGGATCCAATTTTATCAAGAATCCGTGAACAGGTATTGCAAGGATAGTAAAATGCACAAGCCTCTGAGGAATTAAAACCATTCTAAGCTCATAAATCTGAACTGAATTGTCAAGATGGTACCTTGTTATGGGGAGCAAGAGTCGTCATCCCTTTGCAAGGAAGAGAACCACCACTGACAGAGCTTCATAGTGCGCATCCTGGTATTTTGAAAATAGAGATGCTCGCATGAAGTTATACCTGGTGGCCAGGTATAGACTAATATAGAAAAGATCGTTAAACACTGTCTCCAGTGTCAGCAATAGCATACTTTGCCCGCTTCGGCTCCGCTACATCTATGTGTGTGGCCTGGTCGAACCTGGGTTACACTACATATAGACCACGGAGGCCCATTTCTAGGTACCATGTTTCTTGTGATCATCGACACATATTCAAAGTGGATGGATGTGTATGAAGTGAGATCGCCTACATTGTGTGCAGCCATTGAAAAGCTGCGCCAATGTTTTGATGTATATGGTCTACCAGGAGTTATTGTGTCAGATAATGGCACTGCATTCACTAATACTGATTTGCAAATTCTTGTGAACCTAAATGGGATTAAACACCTAAGAACAGCACCATATCACCCCTCATTCAATGGGTTAGCAGAAAGAGCAGTACAAACCTTTACAACAGACATGAAGAAATTATCTGAGAGAACATTAGAGACACGATTTAAGTTTCCTTTTCAACTATCGCACAACTCCTCACACAACTACAGGTTCAACACCTTCTGAATTGCTAATAAAACGTCAACTTTGAGTCTAGTATTCCCTAATTTAATGGGGAAGGTGGAGAAAAACCAGAGTAGTCAGAAAGTGAATCATGATGTTCACAGTAAAGGTCGAGAATTTACTGTGGGAGAGATAGTTCTTGTACGAAATTTTGCAATTAGACCAAAACGGGTTCATGGTACAATCGTCTCCGAAACAAGACCGTTATTGTATCAAGTGCAAGTGGAAAAGAGGATTGTTAGGAAACAAGTGGATCATCTCAGAAGTTGAGACACACTCCAATAACCAGTTAATCCACCTGAAATCGAAGTTGAACCTTTGATCCCTGAGGTGCCAGATCAACAAAGAGTAGACATACCTGATGTCTCTGTTGAAGTAAATAATTCTGAGCTGCCATTGTCTAAGGATGTCCCTGATGCCACAGTTCCTGGTCAAGTCAATCCAAGGGAAGAATCTCAAATTGTAGAGTTGCATCGCTCTACTCAAATCAGAAATCTACCTCAAAGACTAAGGGCGTAATCGTCCCACATTCGCACTAAGTGCGGTAGTGGCAGGTAAAACGTTGTACCCACCAGCCATGATGGTGTGCTTTTATGCCGTATTGTCCCAAACCTGCCACATTATTTATGCACTCCTGGGAAACACACCATTTCGATGTGGGCGGGCTCTCATCACTCTCAGCTCACACACTCAAAAACCCATCACACATCCACAGGGCCCTCACTCACTGCCAGCTCAAGGGACATCACCATTCACTCTCCCGCATACATCTTCATTGTTCTCTTCCTGTCCATGGGACCACTCACCACCCACACATGCCAGGCATACTTATCATCTGGCCTGGCAGGCATCCCAAATACACTCTCTTCATCTCTATTCATGCAGGACAAGCTGGTACACAACAAGAGAGAGAGGTTGCAGACTGGTGGCAGAATGCCCGAAATCAAGGTCCTCACAGACTTTGAAACAGAGCCATCCAGCTGGCCGGCCATGATCTGGACCAGTTCTGTGCTGACGGTGAGGTTGGCGGTGATCTACCAAGTGAGGGTCCAGCAGTGCAATATTCCTCAGATAATTATGCTGTGAATGATGTGTCCAGTTTCACAAGCCACTGCGATGTACTAATTATCTCCCTGTGCGTTTCGTAGAGACATCTGGGAAATAGCCAAGAGATTCCATGACCCAGGGCCTCCAGTCAAACCCTGAAGGCACCTTGGAAGAGGAATCTGAAGGCACCCCCCTTAAAGTCACAGCACTCACCCACACCCTCCACCAGTGCAGAGACACACACCTCAGTGGGACCTAGCTTTAGAATAGCCTCGGGATTACAATCTGCTGAGCACAATGCACTGTCGGGTCCACAGCAGGCAGCAGCAAGGACTTACCAGGTGTCTGGCACTTGGAGGAGTGCTGGGGGCCAGAAATTTGCAGAGTCTGAGTCAGATGACGAGCCTCTGGACTTGGCCATGTCACAGTTGTTGGAGCTGCAAAAGCAAACTCAGGAACATTAGGAAGGGATGTCCGCTGCATTCCTCAGATTGCAAGGCATGATGGAGGAGTTCAGACCTTCAGACTGAGCTCATAGCGCCAGCATGCCAACGCACTGAGGTCAACACTGGTAGGATGGCGGCCGCCGCGAAGACCTCAGCCCAGGACGTCACTCCTGCGCCGCTGCACAGGCTCAACTCCATCGTTGAGGCCATAGTTGGCCTCAACAGTGTGTACGTGAGAGGGTTGCAGGGTAGCTCGACCTCACTCCAGCTACCCCTTCTCCTCAAGGAGTCAGCCAGGGGCTGTATCCTCCTGCACTCCAAGTTTATTACACAACGGATGAAAAAATAAAAGAGCAGAAATGAGGAACAGGGGATAAATGGGGGAAATAGAAATCATCAAGCGAAAAGTAAAAACAGAGGTGAAAAATACATGATGAAGACATACAGGGAAGTGAAGGAAGGAAGGAGTAAGTAATAAAGGAGAGAAGAAAGCATAGAGAAGAAAGAATACAGAAAGAGGGAAAGAGGGAAAAAAGGGAGGCTGAGGAAATCAAACAGCAAAGCCTCGATTTTACCTGGGTCAGGAGTGTGGCAGGTGCAGCTGGAGCAGGAGAGAAGTGCACCCAAACATGCTGGCATGTGACCCAGGCAGTTCTTACTCCAAGCCCCAAGAAGTTTCAACAGTGAGTGTGAAATCATTTTAAGTTAGTTTGCTTCTGCCTATCAGACTCATTACAACTTGTCCTCAGATTTTCGATTATTTATTGAAATTGACACAATTTTATGTTAGCTCACTGTAGTTGTGATATTTATAACAGGATGGCAGGTAACATAAGTTTAAATAAAATAGCTAACCTGTTATAAAATGTATCAGAAAGGCTAGCCATTCAATATTTGTGCATTTATCAAGTTTGCGAAACATGCAGTCAAATGTCCATATCTAATAGAGACAAGTCCCTAGAGCTTGTTAAGAAGTCTTGCCTCTTTGTTAACAAACGAGTACTGAGAACGCAACTCAGGGTAATGCTCTGGGGGCCTGGGTTTGAATCCCACCACAGCACATGCTGGAATTTGAATTTAATAAAATTCTGGAATTAAAAGTCTAATGCTGACTATGAAACCATTGTCAATTGTTCACGAATGTCTGTTGTCCTTACCTGGTCTGGCCTACCTGTGACTCCAGACCCACAGCAATGTGGTTGACTCTTAAATGCCCCCTGAACAAGGGCAGTTAGGGATGGGCAATAAATGCTGGCCTAGCAGGTGATGCCCACACCCAATGAATTTTTTAAAAATAACTCTTGAGATTGTGTGAAAATATCCTAGATCCAAAGCCTTCCTACCTGGAAATCCTTTGGTGGCATTAGCAGCAGAGCTTCAGATACAGGCTGATGAATGGGAAGATTACAACAATCTACTATATCCTCTGGACAAAGACCACGTGGCTCAAATTTGAATGACTGGTCCAGGCAATCAACCAAACTCCCAGGCCTCTTCAGCTGGCACATTCCCTAGGTATTCTGTGGTAACCTGATGTTAATATACCTTTAAAAGGGATGTTATTAGGGAAGATCACACGATCTTGGTGTCCAATAGCAGAGTAGTGCAGGCTACCTCTGCAGGTAGTAGTCTTTAGTCAGCAGTTAGTAGTTCGAGAGTGTGGCAATAGAGTTTGAAGTGTAAGCACATGTGTAGTCGCTGCTGACTACCTGTGTAAATAAATATAGAGGCCAGGATTTTCAGCTTGGTGCGCTGGCGTCTCCCGACATGCACAAGCATGAAGTAACCCGCAATGATGTCGGGCGAGCGTCCAGACGTCATCGTGCACTTGCATGATATTTTGGTCGGCAAGGCACAGACTTCTACACTCGCGTTACAGTGCGCGATTCATGCTGGCTGGCTGTTAATTGGCCAGCCAGCGTGAAATCCCAGTTGGGGCCTGATTGCGGGCGGTGGTCCGTTGCACGGCTGCTCCCGGGCCTGCCCGCCTGACGCAGTAAAAATTCTGCCCACAGTTTCTACCTATGAAGTGTCTGCTACTCAACTCTATCGTTAGTACCAAATCAGCCACTACTTGCAACAAGCCTGCAAACAGGACTCAACGAGCCGGCGTTTAGGACCCAACAAACTGGCGATGAGAATTAAACCAGTTAAACAGAAGAAAACAAGAGAAACAAAATCGGCACTGTATCTCACACAGCAATTGTTAGTAGAAGTTCCGTTCAAATCGTCGAAGTAACCCCCTTACAGCATGCCGCAATTCGGAAGAATTGATCCTTTCCAGCCAACAACGTACGATTGGTCGCACTACATTGAGCATCTCTCATTCTTTTTCCAAGCAAATGAGATTACGGAGGGAGAGAAGAGGTGGCCGATCTTCTTTTGATGTTTGATGGCACCCAGACTCGAAAAACTTTGATGGATTAGTGGACCTGGTGAAGGGCCATTGCCACCAAAGCCCTCTGTAATGATGCAAAGGTTCAAGTTTAATTCAAGAATTAGAGTCCGGGGAAGACTGTTGCAAACTATGTGGCAAGCTTGAAGCAATTAATGGAGCATTATGAGTTTGGTACATCCTTAAACAATATGCTTAGAGATTGTTCAGTGTGTGGTGTGAATGAGGACACGTTTCTGAAGTGATGGTTATCTGAAACAAGTTTGGATTTCAAGAAGGCGCTAGAGATTGCACTGGCAATGGGAAGTGTAGTAAGAGATTCAAAAGCCAGAGTGCGCAAAATGGCGCTGTTCTCCACATCGGACAGGAAACCCCAGCCAAAAAGGGCGTAAAAATGAACTAAATTCCGCCAACTCCAGCATGATGCCACCACCAAACACATCTTCCCTTCACCCCACCCCCAGCAGCTTTCCGCAGGGATCGTTCCCTCCGGGACACCCTGGTCCACTCCTCCATCACCCCCTGCACTTCAATCCCCTCCCACGGCACCTTCCCATGCAACCGCAGAAGGTGCAACACCTGCCCCTTTACTTCCCCCCTCCTCACCGTCCAAGGGCCCAAACACTCCTTTCAAGTGAAGCAGCACTTCACTTGCACTTCCCTCAATTTAGTCTACTGCATTCGCTGCTCCCAATGTGGTCTCCTCTACATTGGAGAGACCAAACGCAGACTGGGTGATCGCTTTGCGGAACACCTTCGGTCTGTCCGCAAGCATGACCCAGACCTCCCTGTCGCTTGCCATTTCAACACACCACCCTGCTCTCATGCCCACATGTCTGTCCTTGGCCTGCTACATTGTTCCAGTGAAGCTCAACGCAAACTGGAGGAACAGTACCTCATCTTTCGACTAGGCACTTTACAGTCTTCTGGACTTAATATTGAGTTCAACAATTTCCGATCATGAACTCTCTCCTCCATCCCCACCCCCTTTCCGATCCCCCTTTTTCCAATAATTTATAATTTTTTTTTTACAAATATATTTTTCATTTCCCACCTATTTTAAAATTTATTTCGATCTATTGTTTCATCTCCAACTTTTAGCCCATTTCAATCCCTTTCCCCCACCCACCCTCACTAGGGCCTTCTGCCACTAGCTTGCCCCGCTTGCTACCCTTAATATCCCCATTAGCACATTCCTTAGATAATATCACCACCGTCAACACCCCTTTGTCCTTTTGTTTATGACATCTTTGGCAAACTCTTATTGGCCTCCACCCATCACTGGCCCCCTATCACGCTCTACCTGTCCCACCCCCCTCTACCAGCTTATATTTCATCTCATTTCTATATTTCTTAGTTCTGGTGAAGGGTCATACAGACTCGAAACATCAACTGTATCACTCTCCGCAGATGTTGTCAGACCTGCTGAGTTTTTCCAGGTATTTTTGTTTTCATTCTAGATTTCCAGCATCTGCAGTATTTTGCTTTTATCTTAGTGTTTAATTGACTGCCACCTCGCTTCAAGGAATGCCTACCTTGAAGAAGTATTGCTCTTCTCTCCGACAGGATTTCCGCCTGTCTCTTTTGCCCTGTTCACCTTCATTGCTTTCCATTTCTCTCCTGGTGTTTGACAAGGTGTTAAAAAACTCGCTTTCACAGCCATATTTCATTCCTCAGTAACTGTCTCCGTCTCCGACTTACCCCACATGGATTCCAAATGAAGTTCCACCCCTCATGTTTTGAACCCACCCAGGATTACAGGTATCTCCGGGACATACAACGCTCCTCGGACTGCTGTTCTCACCACATCCTGAGATCCACACTCAGTGCCATGTGCTGCCATATGAACACACTCGACCTCTCCCTCCAGCAGCGCTGACGCACCCTATTTCTAAGCTGCGCGTGGCCCCCAGTTGTATTTTATTCTTCGTCTCATCCGACGCCTCAACAAGAAACTTTGTCTCTTTCTTTCAGATGAAAAGGAACGCAAGCTCCAACAACTCATCGACTCCAACACCCATCCAGGACCCTCCACCCCTGCCTGTCCCTCTGTTCCCACCCCATCTTCCAATCCCAGCCCCAGCCATGTATTCACCATACCCTCTGACCGTCCCCTCTCTGATGCTGAATGTTCAGTGCTCAGCAAAGGACTCAGTTTCATACCCTTGCGCCCTCACCACAATGAATTTCAGGCTCGGCACGATGCTGAACTCTTCTTCCGCCGCCTTCGTCTCCGTGCTCACTTCTTTGGGCAGGAGTCCTCTCCCCGTTCAACGGATCCTTTTACCCACCTCCTATATTCTCCCTCCACCTGGACCCCTCCCTCTGGATTTTTACCTGCTCTTGATCTTTTCATTGAGAACTGTCGGCGTGACATCAGTCATCTCAATTTCTCTGCTCCTCTCACCCACTCTAACCTGTCTCTTTCTGAACTTGCTGCACTCCGTTCTCTCAGGTCCAACCCTGGTTTTGTCATCAAACCCGCTGACAAGGGTGGTGCTGTTGTCTGGCGCACTGACCTCTACCTAGCAGAGGCTGAGTGTCAACTCACAGACACTTCCTCCTACCTCCCCCTGGACCATGACCCCACCACTGAACATCAAGCCATTGTTTCCAGGACTGTCACTGACCTCATCTCCTCTGGAGATCTTCCCTCCACAGCTTCCAAACTGATAGTCGCCCAACCTCGGACGGCCCGCTTCTACCTCCTACTCAAAATCTACAAACAGAACTGTCCCGGCAGACCGATCGTGTCAGCCTGTTCCTGCCCCATGGAACTCATTTCTTGCTATCTTGACTCCATTCTCTCTCCCCTAGTCCAGTCTCTTCCCACCTACATCGGTGATTCCTCTGACGCCCTACATCATATCAACAATTTCCAGTTCCCTGGCCCCAACCACCTCCTCTTCACCATGGAAGTCCAATCCCTCTACACCTCCATCCCCCACCGGGATGATCTGAGGGCTCTTCGCTTCTTCCTCGAACAGAGGCCCGAACAATCCCCATCCACCACTACCTTCCTCAATCTGGCTGAACTTGTTCTCTCACTGAACAATTTCTCCTTAAACTGGTCTCACTTCCTCCAAATAAAAGGTGTGGCTATGGGTACCCGCATGGGCCCCAGCTATGCCTGTCTCTTTGTGGGGTATGTGGAACATTCCTTATTCCAGTCCTACTCAGGCCCCCTCCCACAACTCTTTCTCCTGTACATCGATGACTGCTTTGGTGCTGCTTCATGCTGTCGTCTGGATCTGGAAAAATTTATTAATTTTGCTTCCAATCTCCACCCCTCCATCATTTTCACATGGTTCATCATTGACACTTCCCTTCCCTTCCTTGACCTCTCAGTCTCAATTTCTGGTGATAGACTGTCCACCAATATTCATTACAAGCCTACCGACTCCCACATCTACCTTGACTACAGCTCCTCACACCCCGCTTCCTGTAAGGACTCCATCCCATTCTCTCAGTTCCTTCGCCTCCGTCGCATCTCTTCTGATGCTGCCACTTCCCAAAACAGTTCCTCTGACATGTTTTCCTTCATCCTTAACCGAGATTTTCCACCCATGGTTGTTGACAGGGCCCTCAGCCGTGTCTGGCCCATCTCCTGTGCATCCGCCCTCACACCTTCCTCTTCCTCCCAGAACCATGATAGGGTCCCCCTTATCCTCACTTATCAGTCCACCAGCCTCCGCATTCAAAGGATCATCCTCCGCCATTTCCGCCAACTCCAGCACGATGCCACCACCAAACACATCTTCCCTTCACCCCCCCGGCGGCTTTCCGCAGGGATCGTTCCCTCCGGGACACCCTAGTCCACTCCTCCATCGCCCCATATACCTCAGTCCCTTCCCACGGCACCTTCCCATGCAACCACAGAAGGTGCAACACCTGCCCCTTTACTTCCCCCCTCCTCACCGTCCAAGGGCCCAAACACTCCTTTCAAGTGAAGCAGCACTTCACTTGCACTTCCCTCAATTTAGTCTACTGCATTTGCTGCTCCCAATGTGGTCTCTTCTACATTGGAGAGACCAAATGCAGACTGGGTGACCGCTTTGCAGAACACCTTCGGTCTGTCCGCAAGCATGACCCAGACCTCTCTGTCGCTCGCCATTTCAACACACCGCCCTGCTCTCATGCCCACATGTCCGTCCTTGGCCTGCTGCAATGTGCCAGTGAAGCTCAACGCAAACTGGAGGACCAGTACCTCGTCTTCCGACTAGGCACTTTACAGTCTTCCGGACTTAACACTGAGTTCAACAATTTCAGATCATGAACTCTCTCCTCCATCCCCACCCCCTTTCCGATCCCCCTTTTTCCAATAATTTATAGGTTTTTTTACAAATATATTTTTCTTTTCCCAACTATTTATAAATTTATTTTGATCTATAGTTTCATCTCCACCTTTTAGCCCATTTCGATCCCTTTCCCCCACCCCACCCCACTAGGGCCATCTGCCACTAGCTTGTCCTGCTTGCTACCCTTAATGTCCCCATTAGCACATTCCTTAGATAATATCACCACCGTCAACACCCCTTTGTCCTTTTGTCTATGACATCTTTGGCAAACTCTTATTGGCCTCCACCCATCACTGACCCCCTATCACGCTCTACCTGTCCCACCCCCTCTACCAGCTTATATTTGATCTCATTTCTATATTTCTTAGTTCTGATGAAGGGTCATACAGACTCGAAACATCAATTGTATCCCTCTCCGCAATGCTGACAGACCTGTTGAGTTTTTCCAGGTATTTTTGTTTTCGTTCTAGATTTCCAGCATCCGCAGTATTTTGCTTTTATGTAAAAATGCAATACTCTACTGAGAGGCGGGAAACAGCCCAAGCTGGCAGGAAAATGGGAAAAAATGACTTAGCAGTGAAAGCAAGGAGTAACATCAATAGAGGTGGAAACAAACAGTCTTTTAATTGGATTGCATTATTGCCTATTTAGATGATGTTTTGGTGACAGGTTTCACTGAAAAAGAGCACGTGGCAAACTTAGAAGAAGTCTTAAAACATTTCTTGCAGGCTGGAATGTGTTTAAAAAAAAGAAAAGTGCACTTTCCAAGTGAGGGAGGTAATCTATTTGGGTCACCGGGTAGATTCACAGGGCCTCAACCCGGTTGAGGAGAAAGTGAGAGCCATAAGAGAGGCACCTGCACCAAAGAATGCTTCAGAATTCAAATCATTCCTCGGAATGATCAATTATTATGGGTGGTTCTTACAAAATTTGTCTACAGAATGGGCACCCCAACATCATCTACTCAAAAAGAACCAACGTTGGTCTTGGGAGGCGCCCCTAGAAGAAACTTTCATAAAGGTCAAACAATTGTTTCACTTGTCCAACCTATTAGTACACTATGACCAGAGAAAAGAATTGGAGTTGACTTCTGGCACATCTCCCTATGGAGTGGGAGCGGTGTTCTCCCATCAGATGGACGATGGCATGGAATGACCTTGGGAGGTCAAGAACACTCCCCAAATCGGAAAAGGGTTGCGCAGATAGAAAAAGGAGTCCTGTCTGTCATCTTTGGTGTTAAGAAATTTCACCAGTACGTACGTGGCCACCATTTTACTATCATTTCAGACCACAAGCCATTGCTAGGATTGTTCAGTGAAGACAAGGCTATACCACCCATAGCCTCGGCACGGATACAAAGATGGACTTTAATCCTGGCAGCATACGAGTATGTTTTCGTACATTGGCCTGGTGGTCAAATTGCAAATGCGATGCACTTAGCCGTTTGCCTTTATAGGAAAAGGATATGGAAGTCCCAGTTCCACAAGAATTTGTTTTATTGCTAAATTCTTAGATTCATTGCCAGTATGCACTCGACAGATCAGAGACTGGACAAGTAGGGACCCAATCCTATCACAGGTATGAGAACAAGTATTCCATAGTTGGTCACACCCTGTATCTGCCAAAGTGAAACTGTACCTCAACAGAAGACATGAAATAACCAGCCAGGATGGCATCTTATTGTGGGGAGCACAAGTGATAGTACCTCCAAAGGGAAGAGAGCCATTGCTAATTGAACTACACAACGCACATCCAGGAGTATCCCGAATGAAGACCATAACTCACAGCTACATATGGTGGCCTGGGATGGATGGTGAAATAAAGAGTTTAGTGAAGAATTGTGTACAGTGTCAGCAATTGCATAAGCTATCTTCAATAGCTACATTACACCCTTGGGAATGGCCAGGAAGACCATGGGTATGTATACACATTGACTATGTGGGACCTTTCATGGGAACAATGTTTCTGCTCATTATTGATGCCCACTTAAAATGAATGTACATATGTGAGGTGAAATCACCAATGTCTTCTGCTACAGTTGAGAAGCTATGTGAAAGTTTTTCCATTAATGGACTACCAGACGAAGTTGTTTCTGATAACAGCATGGCATTTACAAGTGCTGAGTTTCAGCGGTTCATCAGCCTCAACAGTATCACTCATGTAAAAACTCCACCATACCACCCATCCTCAAATGGATTGGTCAAAAGGGCAGTTCAAACATTCAAGGCTGGCATCAAGAAATTAATTCCTTAACAACCAAGCTAGCATGCTTTCTTTTCCATTATAGAACCACCCCTCACACAACAACAGGTGTCATACCTGTGGAATTATTGATGAAATGCTGCCTCTGGATGCGGTTGAGCTTAATAATGCCAAACCTAGGGGGGAAAGTGGAAAGGAATCAAGGAAGTCAGAAAACTAGACACAACTGACGATAGGGAGGAGGATCAGCAGATGCACACCCGAGGGCCTTCCACACAGGCGACTCCGGGAGTGTCCTGCTCATTGAATCCCCTCTTACTGTGACCCCAGCAACTCCAGCTCCACAAGCCATGGAGGGTGTCTATGCCAGGCTGCAGGATCCCAAAAGCAGTCCAGGGCCCTCCAGGTGTCGGCCCTCCAGAGGACGCCCACCAAGGTCATCAGAGATAAGGCGTAGCAGTCAGCAGGCTGCCTCCACCTCTGCTGTGGATGTCAGGGGAGCACCAAGACATAGCAGCAGGGTTAGGAAGGTTAAGGAGACGTAGTTGCACAGCCTGGGCATGTTTGTTAATCACTTGTACATAATGTTTATTATTGTAAATAAACTCTCAAGAATGTCTCCTTGCCTATGGTTATGTTGAGCAGTGGTTGCATCACTCAGATGTGAAACCTTGGTCCCTGCACAGGATAAAGGCAGGTGTCTCAGTCCAGGGCCTCTTCCCTGTGCTTTGTGCAGCCTTTAGACCAAAATGATGGTCCGGCTGCACACTCACTGGACACCTTAGTGATGCCTGAACCTTGATGATTCTTGTCATTGCTGCCAGAATGTCGTGGGCAGGTGTCACAGAGTTCAGTCATCCTCTCTGTGTGCTCTCAGCACCTTTGAGGTGGGGCTGGCCCCCCGTCTCTTCAGCATCTGTGACCAGTGATGCTGTGCTCCTGAAGGGGTCAGGTGCTGAAGTTTCATGGCTGCGTTTCCATGAGATGACCCTGATCACAGAGCGCAAGTGAGCTACCCTCAGCCAGGCAGGAGTCAGACATTCACAGAGGTAACGTGAAGATTTATGGTGCATCCTCACTGAATGTCGTCATCATCCTCCTGGAATCTAGTGACTATTAAGGCCTCCATTGCATTTCCATGACATGAACCTGAGCCTTGAGGATATGTGTGCTGCTATCAGCCACACAGGAGTCAAACGTTCACAGATGCAAGGTGAGGATGTCAGGACTGTCCTCACTGCACCTCGTCATCATCCTCCATGAATCTTGTGGCTATAAGGGCCTCCCAAGCCCGCCTGCCTCATCTGGCCAGTGCGATGACCTCAACGCCGACATCCTGGCCTTCAAGGACCTCATCAACGTCATCCACTTCAACATCTTCCTCATTGGAGGATACGTGCAGCTCTTCCATCAGATCTGGGATGCACCACGGCGCTACATCAAGTACATGGGCAGGCACTGATTTTATTTGTGGCCTGCAAAACCAAGGGCCGATGTCTCACTGAATCAGTGTTCAATGGGCAGTGGAGGTAAGGTGATAAATTAGCCTTCTCATCTGCAGCTTGTTCACAGAGATGCAGATGTATGTTGTTTGGAGTAACATGTGCCCCCCATCAAGTGAAAAAGTTGGACAAGCCTGCACTATATTGGAGCTGATTTAATTAATTTAAAATTATCCCAAATTCAAATAGCAGTATTGTTGGGCTGATAGGTTAAAACTAACATTTTTTTTGATCCCACCTAGACTGTTTTTCCATTAGCTTTTCCTGAAAAATTAAAATTTGTTTATCCCCTTTAAACAACAAGTAACTTTCCCTTTGAAATCTTAAAATAACAACTCACGTCCAATTAGTTATCAATTCCAATTTCAGAAACAGGCTTATTGGTTTTAAATGGTGGTTTTAAATATTTTAAAATATTTGCCATCAGTTTAGAGGTGATTTCCATGTCTCCCATACCCAAACACTTTGTCTCGAAAGATAACACGTGGTAACAAATGGCCTGAATGGTTAAGGCCATGTCTCTGAAAGGCAAAGTCTTTTTGCTGTGCTTTATTTCAAAACTGCTCAGTTCACTCGGAGCTGGAAACATTCGTCACCTGTTTTAAAAATACACAAACAATCCATTGTGGCTCTGGCCAAGAGCCCAATGGGTTAATATGTCCAATCATATCTGTAAATCTAGTTTCTATAAATCTAATAATACCCAATATACATTTATTAATCCGAAGGCTATGTGATGATGTTTTAAAAAAGCAGCTGCCAGCTGAAAGAGTGAATTCCGCAGTTTGTTTTGGGTGGTGGGGTGGGCGGAGAAAACTTGGCCTGCACTTAACGAAATTTTTTTAAAACTTCTCCGATCAGAAACCAAACTACATTTTAAACCATTTAAATTCTTTTCCTCAACTTCCCCCAAATTTTAGGCTGAAGTCCAATCTTTTCAAAACCTTGTTAGCGTCTTGTAAGATGTTTATCACCCAGTATCTCTTGTGTTTATCCTTTTACTCCTTTAAAACAATTTCAATTTCCAATATTTGCTGCTTAATCAAACTTGAAAGAACTAGTCAGTAAAAAGTGACTTCAGTTTGAATTTTAGCCGATCTTCTTGAGCTCGTTTTGATACAAAATGTTTTGAGAAGCTCAAATTGGATTGCTGCCATCACCAGGCTTATCTTTATATTTTGGGAACAAACAGGTCTTCACAGTTCTAGCAGTTTAAAGTCAGTAAAACATGTCGTTTGAATTTTAAACATTTTAGCTTCTTCCTCGAACCCAATTTTTTGAATCTTTGATGTTTGCAAACAACACCTCTTTTAACAATGACTTGACTCGAATGTACGGTATACTCTCAGCTGGGCAAATTGTTGCCAACTGCACAGGGACAGGGTAAGGATCGTGGCTGATGCTGGTGCAGGAGTTAGATCTCTCTACAAATACACCCAGGCTTTAGGTGGGGAGCTGTTTGATGCTAACTAGGACCTTGTGTGAGCCCCAGTCCATCTCTTTTTTAATTCTCGGGAGCCTGCACCTAGGATCTGTTCAAAATCACCACTTTCTAACTCTGCTTTGGAACATCCTTGGTCCCTGTTTAACTCTAAAAATAGAGATGCACATGTCTGCACTAGAACCACATCAACATTTGTGTGTTCCAGTGTTTGGTCTAATTTTTCACCTTGGATAATGCATTCTGTCATGTGTTTCCTGTACATGACAGAACTGATCGAACAGGTCAATCTCTTTAGTAAGTTATCGACCTGTTCCCTTAACTACTTACATTTTTTATTCAGCTGCAAGGCAAGCACATGTACACCATAGACCAACTTATTCTGGAACTTTTTCAACTTCACCTTTCCTTTCTGAACCTTTTTAGAAAGCTTATCAAAAGTACACTTGTAATCTCTCACTCCAGGCTCACTTGTATTCTCAGTCAAACTCCCAAACCATCGTTCCCTAGTGTATGCCATTGTGACTCTTGTCTTCACTTAATAACTACTCATGTGGTTAACTACAATCTAAGACTGTTGCTTCTCAAATTCTATGCCAATTTTATCTCAACTACTGTGGATTCCACTTCTAACACCAATTGTAAGATTTTTGGATTCGGGCCCACAGATACCTAAATAGACAGACAGTTAGTCATAAGTAATTTTAAGATGGTTTATTAAGTTGATTAAGAAACAACAGTTTCAATATGATATATTAACTAATTAGACAGAAAAAGTATACGACCCATAACAGCTTGTGATAACATCATTCTGTTTTCTAGTCTAAGTGTTGGCAAACTCTTCCCTCGATCTTTCGATCTTCTTCCTCCTCCTCTAGTCCATCTTCCATCTGAAGAAGGCAGTTGCCCAATGAGCACTGCCACCTCAACAGCACCTCAGCTCCAGCATCTCAGCAGCCCTTCTTCAGCACCTCCAGCATAACATCAATATTTAGACCCTTTTTTGGGGGGTGGTAGCTTACCCAGTGTCAATCACCTATCTAACTATTATGACCAATGGATTATGACCAACAGGACAGGTACTCCAAACGTCAGGGTGGTTACCACCCCACTGTGCATCACCCTGCCTGAGGTCAGCTTTTTACTTTACATCTTGCTGCAGGTCATATCATGGTTCTTTCTAAACAATTACATAGATAAGTGGGTATATAGGATGCCATCTTAACTTAGGAATGACAACATGAATTAAGTGATCTTGCCGGTTTCCATGGACTGTTTATAAATTGTTGCCTTTTCAGAAAGCTTTTTAGGGGGTGGTATTTAATGTAGAAAATAACTGTTTATTCAAGACTCCAATTTCTTACATCACCATGTTGCTCCCCCCCATTAACACAGATGCTGCCAGACCTGCTGAGTTTTTCCAAGTATTATTGTTTTTGTCCGTACATTGTGTTACTTTGGTGATTAGATTAGTCATTAGCTTTCTGACAGGGGCTTTGCAAGCACTTCTTATGACCTGCTGGCTATATTTACATAGTACAAGGCAGCATTCCCTTTAGTCTTGTGTTCATTTTTATAATATGTTAATATTTTATGCTGTCAGGTCTGTTTAATCACTGTTTCATCATGTATATGCATGATAAAACAGCATATTATTATTTGCATGGCTGATTGTTTCAGTCAGATTATATGCCAGTTGAAAGCTCCATTAGCACTGAGTTAGAAGTTCTAGGTTCAAGTCTTACTTAACGTCTTGAACACAAAGGTTGAGATTCAAGAGCAAAACTAATGTACAGCTGCATTGTTGGAGGTACTGTCCTTTGGACATATTAAACCACCCCACCATTTCCCTGTGACTGCATTTCATGTGGATTTCAAAGATTGCACAATGCCATTCAAGGAAACAGAGTTCTCTTGGTATCTTTTCCATGTTTCTGTTTCAATCCATATCCCCAAAATATCCACAGATAAACTCTCTCATTCCCCCACACACTCACAGATACGCTCTCTCACTCCCCCACACACTCACAGGTACACTGTCTCACTCCCTCGCACACTCACAGGCACACTCTCTCACTCCCCCGCACACTCACAGTTACACTCTCACACTCCCCCACACACTCAGAGAAACACTCTCTCACTCCCCCGCACACTCACAGATACACTCTCTCACTCCCCCAAACACTCACAGATACACTCTCTCACTCCCCCGCACACTCACAGGTACACTCTCCCACTCCCCCACACACTCATAGATACACTCTCTCACTCCCCCGCACACTCACAGATACACTCTCTCACTCATCGACACACTTACAGGTACACTCTCCCACTCCCCCACACACTCACAGATACACTGTCTCACTCCCCCACACAGTCACAGATACACTCTCTCACTCCCCGACACACTCACAGGTACACTCTCCCACTCCCCCACACACTCACAGATACACTCTCTCACTCCCCCACACACTCACAGGTACACTCTCCCACTCCCCCGCACACTCACAGATACACTCTCCCACTCCCCCGCACACTCACAGATACACTCTCTCACTCCCCCGCACACTCACAGTACACTCTCTCACTCTCCGACACACTCACAGGTACACTCTCCCACTCCCCCGCACACTCACAGATACACTCTCTCACTCCCCCGCACACTCACAGATACACTCTCTCACTCCCCCGCACACTCACAGATACACTCTCTCACTCCCCGACACACTCACAGGTACAATCTCTCACTCCCCCAAACACTCACAGATACACTCTCTCACTCCCCCACACAGTCACAGATACACTCTCTCACTCCCCGACACACTCACAGGTACACTCTCTCACTCCCCCAAACACTCACAGATACACTCTCCCACTCCCCCGAACACTCACAGGTACACTCTCCCACTCCCCCACACACTCACAGATACACTCTCTCACTCCCCCGCACACTCACAGATACACTCTCTCACTCCTCGACACACTTACAGGTACACTCTCCCACTCCCCCACACACTCACAGATACACTCTCTCACTCCCCCGTACACTCACAGATACACTCTCTCACTCCCCCAAACACTCACAGATACACTGTCTCACTCCCCCACACAGTCACAGATACACTCTCTCACTCCCTGACACACTCACAGGTACACTCTCCCACTCCCCCACACACTCACAGATACACTCTCTCACTCCCCCACACACTCACAGGTACACTCTCCCACTCCCCCGCACACTCACAGATACACTCTCCCACTCCCCCGCACACTCACAGATACACTCTCTCACTCCCCCGCACACTCACAGTACACTCTCCCACTCCCCCGCACACTCACAGATACACTCTCCCACTCCCCGACACACTCACTGATACACTCTCCCACTCCCCCGCACACTCACAGATACACTCTCTCACTCCCCCGCACACTCACAGTACACTCTCTCACTCTCCGACACACTCACAGGTACACTCTCCCACTCCCCCACACACTCACTGATACACTCTCCCACTCCCCCACACACTCACAGATACACTCTCTCACTCCCCCGCACACTCACAGATACACTCTCCCACTCCCCCGCACACTCACAGATACACTCTCTCACTCCCCCGCACACTCACAGGTACACTCTCTCACTCCCCAAACACTCACAGATACACTGTCTCACTCCCCCACACAGTCACAGATACACTCTCCCACTCCCTGACACACTCACAGGTACACTCTCCCACTCCCCCACACACTCACAGATACACTCTCTCACTCCCCCACACACTCACAGATACACTCTCTCACTCCCCGACACACTCACAGGTACACTCTCTCACTCCCCGACACACTCACAGGTACACTCTCCCACTCCCCCACACACTCACAGATACATTCTCTCACTCCCCCACACACTCACAGATACACTCTCTCACTCCCCGACACACTCACAGGTACACTCTCCCACTCCCCCAAACACTCACAGATACACTCTCTCACTCCCCCGCACACTCACAGATACACTCTCCCACTCCCCAACACGGCTCCACCCTCCCGGGCCTGACGCAACTTCGCCCTGCAACGGTCCGACTTACCTGGCTCTCTGGGCTCCATCTCCGAAGTGCATTTGCTTCCCTTGGGCCAGTAGCCCTCAGCACATTCACCAATGCCAATGAGAAACAGTCTGATTGGAGGAGCAGCTTCATGCAGAATCTCCCTATTGCTTTCTTCCATTGAAACTCACCTGTTTGACTAGAAGCTTGAAATCTGGCTCCGAGGGCCAAATAGGCTTTGCGGACCGCATCTGGCCCGTGTGCCGCACGTTGGGCAAGCCTGTTCCAGATCCTCAAGGTGGAGATCTCAAAATGGTGGATAGGATTTGGGTCATCGGGGGTGGGCAGAGCACCTGGTCAGCTTAGCTGGATAACTGAAGGAAAACTCCCATGAGTAGCACTGACAATGCTAAAACATTTCAACAGCCAAGTGTGTGAAGGGCAAAGGCTCAGTGTGCACGGGAGGCTTCTTGAACATGGTTCGCAAGGGCCTTGGCAAAGATCTTTGCCTCCCTGCACATGCTCGATTCCAAGGCCCAGCCTGGGGTGTCACCTGAAGATGGGGTGGTGTTGGCGCACAGGCTTAACAAATATGAATCACAATTAAACCACATCAGACCTCATTAATGTGCAAGCGTAGTCTATTTACAAAAGTGTAAGAGTATTAACAATCATAGTGCACCCGTACAACCATATGTGGACATACCTCCTTAATCTTCCATTCCCTACCTGTTCTTCTAAGTGCACCCCCCCGATATCTGCAGCAGTGGTGGAGACAGCCTGCGGACCAATTGGCCTTGGATGAACTTGGTAGGTGTCTTCTGGAGACCTGAGGCCTGGAGGGCCCCAGTGTCCTTTGGCTGTCCTGCTGTGGGGCAGCTGCTCCCTCCGCAGCCACAGAGGAACAAGTTGAAGGGGTCACAGTGAGATTCCGAAGGGCTGGATACCCTCAGAGAATCCTGAGTGGAGATCCCAGGGGTGTCCAACAGCCACCCCTCTTCCCTTTGGGTGCGTGAGGGCCCTTGACTGACTCCTTGAGGAGAAGAGGCACCTGGAGAGAGGTCAAGGTGCTCTTTCCCCCTTTCACATAGCCACAGCAAGATCTCATCCATGGCTACAGCGATGGAGTGCAGCTCTGCATGCACCTCCGACAGAAACTGGGTGATCTGCTGGGCGAGGTTCTCCATGGCATTCGCCATCCTCCCCATGAAGACCTCCATGTGCGCACAGGTCAGAATCACTTCATCAGAGAGCAGGCGGACAGACTCCTCTGCGTCACATACCACTCTGTTGTCGGCCTCCGCCACCTCTGCCTTGGTGTTCCCCCACCTCTTGCAGCATCCTCAGCATCTCGCGCAGGGCCGATCCCGGAGGCTCGTCATCCGAATTGGGCATCGCAGATGTCTCTTCCCCAGCAGTCCTCCAAGAGTTGGTGAACTTGGCTGACCCTGTCTCCTCCTGCTGTGGACATGTGTCCGTGCGGTGACCACTAGGATGTGAGACCCTGCCCGAAGCAGATCTAGTACCCACCAAGGCGTGTGTCTCTGTGCTGGTGGAGGGTGCAGGTGACTGACGTGACAGCTCTATAGGTGCACTTTCTTCCTCCTCCCCAATGTCCTCAGTCCTCTGTGGGCTGGTGGTACTGCTGAACAGGGCTTCCTTCCTCTTCTGGCCTTCCCCTCTTCCTTCTGGCACCTGTAAGTGAGAGAGGAGAGAGCGAGTGACTGCATTAGCTTCCACCAACATGGAGGAACACAGGACCCTTAGGTTTCTATGTGACTACATTATGGATCCTTACTGGATGGAGGTTGCCCGCCAACCTTTCCATCTGCACAGGCTGGGTCCAGTTTCTCCCCTGCCAGCTCAGCTGCCCACTCCTCCAGCTCTGTAAGCTTCCTCAGTTCAGGTGGACCCCCTCCTGTCTTCTCTCTCTCTCATGCTGTGTCATATTTTTTCCTGCACAAAGAAAGAAAATGTGGTTGATGGCAATTGGGTTTCAGGTTTCTTTCTCATGCTTCCATTCTTACAATTAACCCACTGGGCTGTGTCCCATGTGATTGATGCACTGCATGTTGTCCACAATCGCTCTGGGGCAGGACCCTCCAGAGCAGTGACCCACACAGGCAGAAGGATAAGGCTCACAGAGGCAGGTCATTAGTGGTGCTTGCTGGTTCCCTCAATGCCTAATCCCTCCCACCCCATCCCACCCCACCCCAGACAGCATGTGAGCTCTCTGTGTGGAAGAGTCAGAGACCTGCAGTGGCCTCGCCGCCCGCAGACTAGATTGGCTGCAGTGGGGCTGTGTGGCATCAACTTATCATGTTGAGTAGCTCTTTTATGCATGGGCCACACGGATGGTGCCCCTACCACTGAGGCCCATGTCCCCTCTACCATTCAGTGAGGTGAGTGTGAGCAGTTGTGGGTTCACTTACCCAGGCGGCGCGGATGAGGTCATTCACCCATTTCCGACACTGCAGGGCAGTCCTCCGGTGGAGGCCGTGGGCAGTGACCACCCTGGCAACTTCCTCCCATGCAGGGTTGGTCACATGGCTCGGCCTCCTCCTTCTATCCTTGGGGGACAGGATGCCCCTCCTGGCTTCCACTGCATTGAGCAGCACATCGAGGGAAGTGTCGGTGAATCTGGGGGCCAGAGTTCCCTGGGATCGCCAGGTCATCTCCTCCTTCCACAGTGGATTTGCAACAAAGAATTTGATGTCTAGGCAGCTTTTTAATATGGCGCCCGGACATGATGGCGGGGTGTGCGTCATCCAGCTGAACTCCAATTGGCCTCTAACAGTGTATACATGAGAGGGGTGCAGGGCAGCTCGGTCTCACTCAAGCTACCCCTTCTAATCACGGAGTCAGCCAGAGGTCCTTGGGCACCCATAGGGAGGAGGATCAGCAGGTGCACAATCCGGGGCCATCCACCCAGGTGACTCTGGGAGTGACCGGCCCATCTGAATCCCATCTTCCTGTGACCTCCGCAGCTCCAGCTTCACAGGCTGAGGAGGGTGCCAATGGCACACAGCAGGACCCCGAAAGCAGGCCGAGACCCACCAAGTCTTGGCCCTCCAGAGGACGCCCGCCAAAGTCACCACAGACAGGGTGTCACAGTCAGCAGGCTGCCTCCGCCTCCACTGTGAATGTCCGGGGAACACCCCAAGACGTAGCGGCAGGTTTAGGAAAGTTAGGTAAAAGTTGCACAGTCTGGGCATGTTTGTTGATCACTTGTACATACTGTTCGCTATTGTCAATAAACTCCTAAGAATGTCTCCCTGCCTGTGGCTCCTTGTCCTGATGAGCAGTGTTCGTGTCACTCAGATGTGAAACCTTTCTACACAAAATAAAAGGCAGGTGTCTCAGCCCGGGCCTCTTCCCTGTGCTCTGTGCAGTCTTCAGACCACAGTGATGGTCCAGTCTCACACTCCCTAGAAACATTACTGATGCCTGCACTTCGGGAGCCAGAATGTAGTGGGCAGGCACCACAGAGTTCTCTCATTCTTTGTGTGCTCTCAGCAGCTTTAAGGTGGGGCTGGCCCCCGTCACACCAGCACCTGCGGCCAGTGATGCTGTGCACCAGCTCCTGAAGGACTGAGGTGCTGAAGGCGGACACATCATCAGGTGCGTTTAAAGTTTCATGGCTGCGTCTCGGTGATGGCTCTGATCATGGAGCGCAAGTGAGCTGCCCTCTGCCAGACAGGAGGCAGACATTCTCAGAGGCTATGTGAAGATCTATGGAGTGTCCTCACTGCATGTTGTCATCACCCTCCACAATTCTGGCAGCTATGAGGACCTCCTGAGCGCACCTGCCTCATCTAGCCAGAGTGAGAGCCTCACCCCTGTTATTGTCGCCTCCAAGGACTTCCTCACCCCCGTCAGCATCCTTTTCATCGGTGGATTCATGCAGCTCCTCCATCTCCTCCTCAGCCAGCTCCTCTCCCTATTGCAGGGCGACAACGATGATGCGTGACACCCTCTGCGGACTGTATTGCAGGGTTCCACCAGACCGGTCCAGGCACCGGAACCGCATCTTCAGCATCCCGATGGTCTGCTCCACCAAGTTGCGAGCTGCAGCATTATAGCACCGCTCTGCTGCAGTCTGAGGCTGCCGCACAGGTGTCATCAGCCACGGCCTCTGCCCCCAAGGAGCCAACCCTGCAGCCTCTGTGGACTCTGTAGACCCTGGGAGACTGCAGGGATCTGCGAACGACTCAGGATGTAGGCGTTGTGCACACTCCCTGGAAACTGTGTGGAATTTGCAGGATGTGTTTCTGGTGGTCGCATACCAGCTGCACGTTCAGTGAGCAGAAGCCCCTTTTTTAATTATATTTGTTCATGGGCTGTGGCTATGCCAGCATTTATTGCCCATCCCCTTGTTCAGAGGGTGAGTCAACCACATTGCTGTGGATCTGGAGTCACATGTAGACCAGACCAGGTAAAGATGGCAGATTTCATTCCCTAAACCAGATGGGTTTTTACAATAATCGATGGTTTTCATCATCAGAGTTTTAATTCCAGATTTTTATTGAATTCAAATTTCACCATCTGCTATAGTGAAATTTGAACCCAGGTCCCCAGAACATTGCCCTGGGTCTCTGGAATACTCATCCAGTGATGATACCACTATGCCACTACCTCCCCTTGTGATTGATGAAGGCCATCGAGTGTAGCGATGGAGACCTGAGCGCCACATGAGTGTAGTCAAGCAGGTCACCAGGATCCATGATCCTGACGTGGTCCTCCTGCAGCATGAAAGGGAGAGCGAGACGTGGTTATCATGGCTGTACTTAGCACCTCTCCTGGCCCTGTGTGACTGCCCCTTAATGCTTCCCGGAGAGTGCTGGTCACCCCTAGGATGGACAGAGATGAGTGCGCTGCATGGCTGCCCTGTCAACCTGCGACATGGAGGATACTGGTCCAAACCAGGATGCTGAGATTGCAAGGGGCTGTGAATCCCTCCAGCAGAGACTGCTACATGGCCAGTGTTGGCGAGGAGATTGTACAACGTTTGCAGTCCAACTGCTCCGTGGTCCAATAAAGTGGTGGTGGACTCAAAGTCTGTGCCGGGGGTGGGTGGTAAGGCATGGAGCACTTGGTGGCTCTTTGGTGCCTCCGTGTTGCTTGCATGGGCAGGCTGGCTCAGAGCCTGACCCCAATCATATCACTGTGGCTGTGCCTGATCTGTCTCGGTTGCAGAGGCATGGTCAGGTGTCCCTAATGCGTGGCCACTTCCCTCACTGACCTTGCCCCCCCACCACCTCTATTGCCTGTGCATGGGGTGCAGGGCCAGGGCAACACTTGACCCCCCACCCCTGCCACCCCCACCAACAACGGTCACCTCCGAGGCTGGCCGACACTTGCCCCCAGACACCCCCTCCCTCAGCAATCATCTCCGAGGCTGGACAGCACTTGCCCCCTCCCCCGGTGCTCCTGAGGCATGTAAACAACAGGTGAGCTGTGGAGAATGCTACTGCTCAGTCACCTCAGTTCCCCCAAAGTGAAGGCCACCAAGTGCACCTCGCCTGTGTGCTGTTATGAGACACGTTGGCGTGCTTTCCCGCTGACGTGGACGATGATACGGTGGGGTTCCAAGAGCCTGGCGGAATGACCTTTTAATTATATGTTGATGTATTACAAGCTGCAGACAGGTTGAAAAGGACTAGGAGGGGTAAAGGAACTTGACAGTTCCTGCTTAGTCTTAGGATTTGCAAATATTGCACTTTGCCTAGTATTATTCATTTTTAGATTTTTATAATGGGAGAGTGCAAATTATATGATTTTTGATGTTTTGGTGTTTATAAGCAATCTTTTTGGCAGTAGGGTAAGTTGCTGTACATCTATTTTGTTGGCTTTCTTTCTATCCCATATTATTTTGTTTTCATTATAGTTCTTCAATTTTAGCCTAGCTGGATAGGAATAATTCTTGTGTTTTCTTTCTCCATCCCCCACTCCCTTCCTGCCAGTATTCATCATCTCTAAATCTGGCTCCTTATTCATTCCCCCCCGCACCCCCCACCCCCCCCACCCCATCCCCCCACCTCTTTGTCCAAACATTGGTGGCTATGTCAGCCAGTCTCTTTCTATAAATCCCAACCCCACCTTCCTCTCGTTGAGAGCTTCCCTGAAACTCACTTTTTTGACTACATTTTTCATTGCCTCCCCTAATAACTTTCTGGTTTAATGTCCACTTTTTTCCCTTAAATATCTGTGAAGCACCTTAAGATGTTTTTATCTACTTTAAAGGCACTGTATAATTATAAGTTTTTATTGTTGATAGTGTTTCAACAGACCCAGGCAAAGCACACAACACCCTGGATAGTGATATTCACAGTGAGTTTCCTTCGCTTCGGTTCCTGTAGACAGCAATTTGATGCATAAAAGCTGGAGGCTTTTCATTCTTTTTAGATCTTAGAATCCCTTCTCCTTACACACAACCTCGTCTCCTTTATACATGTTTCTCCCTTTTTAACGTAAATCCCATTGTTCCAATATGTCTTTGCAACTTTACTTTTTCCATAATATAAATCTTTCATAGTATTCATATTATCAGTAATCTTTGGGAAAAAAATAAACACACTGTTTGGCTTGGCTTCTTATGGCTAGGTATAACACTTTACCATCTCTTTGAAATTCACTACTCTGGTTTATCTAAAAATGCTAATTTTCCTCACACCTCACATTCTAAAACTTCAGCCATGTTTACGTATTTAGCATTTCAAACCTAGCTTCCCTTCTGAACACTCAAAAACTCCAGACTACCTGTATCTAATTCAATTAAATAACCCCCACACACACCTACCCACAGAGGAACTAATCCAAACCCTACTATTAACCTACCTTTACAATAAATCACAATAATATTACAAAAATTATTATATTCTCAGGACAAGATGCACAATTAGAGGGACAAACTAGAGGGAAGAAAGAAGTCTCAAACTGAGCTCTTCTGTTAGAGAAGGTTTATACTTCAGAGTCATCCAAGTGCAAGTTGAGGCAAAAAAGAAAGTTTTTGCAATGATCATTAGGGAGGTATGGAAAGTTCAAACTTGAATTCTACTGAAAAGAGGGACGTGTTGCCAAAGCTTTTCATTTTGCACTCACTGGGATAAATATAGGAATGCCAAATTTTAACCAAAACAATTACAACAATTTATGCTACAAGGGAAGAGGATGCTGATTGGTTGGCAAGTCGCCTCTGATTGGCTGAGGCGTTGCCATGGAGAAAGCAATGGGGCACTCCATGCTCCCCATATTCCCAGATAATTCAAAAAAGGCACAGGGCTTGAATGTTTTCCTTTTGTTTGCAGAGAACGTGTCCTGCATATGAAGTCACTTCTGGCAAGTGTAAATGAGCCACATTACAATCTTGACTGATTATCTTAAATTGGCCCTGGGTGTAGCTATTAGCACACTCAGGATTGTTTGGCAAATGCAGCCAAATCCCGGAATCACATCAAACAGCATACATTTTGTTTTGCAAACGGGGGCTGGTTGAGCACAGTCTGTACTCTGCCTCTTACTAACAATCAAAGGAACATGCTGTTTGATTTGATCAGCCAATTGTTGTAGCCAAGAGATGTGGGACGCTTTCAGAAAATGGGAAAACAACATTTGTGGTGGGTCACTGAGAGGGGTGGGTGTGACATTGCAATAAGGTGAGACTTAGTGTCACTGGTGGCTGATCAGATGGAGATGTGAGGAGATACATCGAGAGAGAGGGATGGTTGAGTCTTCACCTGTACAGTTTCTGGATCTGTCAAAATACGTCTACCATCCTTCAATTCTGATCCTCGCAGGGGGCCTTTCAGCAGAGGAGCTGAAACAGACCAATGTGGGCTGTCACCACACCCACCTACTCTACTTGGTTGGTAAAATATTGATTAAAAAGATTACTGACAGAAGCACTGCTGAAATAAATGGATTCTCACATACTGCTCATCTCCCCAACTGTGAGCAGGTTTGACAGTTAATATTCAGCCCCTGGCATCCATTATGGAGGAATGGCGACCTCATAGTCATCTACAGGGGAGCACCCAATGACAGAGGTGCAAGATGCAGATATTGTTTCTCTCAGAAACACTGTGTCTCTCTCTCCCCCCACCACCCGCCCCCCGCCCCCCGCCCCCCCCACCCCACCTTAAACCAATTTATATTTCTCCCTTCTTCTAACTATGCTTCAGTTCTGCTGAAGGGCCATGAAGGCTCGAAACGTTAACTGATTTCTTCTCCGCCGATGCTGCCAGACCTGCTGAGTTTTTCCAGATAATTCTGTTTTTGTTTTGGATTTCCAGCATCCGCAGTAGCTTTTAGCTTTTTGTTTTTATCTTTGTGTTTAATTGACTGCCACCCCTCTTCAAGAAATGCCCTCTTTGAAGAAGTACGGTTCTGTCCTCCGACAGGATTTCCGACTGTCTCTTCTGCCCTGCTCACTTTCATTGCTTTCCATTTCTCTCCTGGTGTTTGACAAGGTGTTCCAGTGAATGTTCCAGTGAAGCCCAACGCAAACTGGAGGAACAGCACCTCATCTTCCGACTAGGCACTTTACAGCCTTCCGGGCTGAATATTGAATTCAACAACTTTAGATCTTAAACTCCCCCTCCCCCCATCCCCACCCCGTTTCTTCACCCCCCCCGCTTTTTTTTCAATAATTTATATAGATTCTTCTTTCCCCACCTATTTCCATTATTTTTAAATCTAAAGCTAAAACCTTGTTAGCCTTTCCACCCCACCCCCACTAGAGCTGTACTTTGAATATCCTGTCCTCCATTCTTAATTAGCACTTTTCTCAGACAAAACACCTCTTTGACCCTTTTGTCTGTGACATCTTTTGATTATCTGCTCATCTCCACAATCACCACACCCTCAATGTGTCTCTCTCTCCCCCCACCACCCGCCCCCCGCGCCGCCCCCCCCCCCCCCCCCCCCCCACCCCCACCCACCTTAAACCAATTTATATTTCTCCCTTCTTCTAACTATGCTTCAGTTCTGCCGAAGGGCCATGAAGGCTCGAAACGTTAACTGATTTCTTCTCCGCCGATCCTGCCAGACCTGCTGAGTTTTTCCAGGTAATTCTGTTTTTGTTTTGCAGAAAATAAATACCTGGCCGCTGGACCCCAGCCTCGCATGGAGATGTCAGCCATGCAGCAGCTGCAGGACAAGCGGCAGGGTGAGCGGGAGCATCTGGCAGGGTTGCATGAGGGTGTGCTTCACTTGGTCTCTGTGGTGGAGGAGTCCAGGCAGAGTGTCAGTGATGGCATGAACCTCAGGACAGAGCTTCAGGCTTCCTCCATTGAGAGATTGGCGACTCTCATGGAGAGGGGCTTCCAACAGATTGAGACTCTTCTGATTGGGTTACACTCTGACCTGCAAGCCCTCACAGCGCTAATGGCCACAGGTGGTCATTGGCAATGTGGAAGTGTTGCCGCTCAGTGCCCATCCATCTGCGGTGAGCAGGGAGGACCAATATAACCTCTTGTCGGTGCAGCAGCTGCCTGTCGTTGCTGCGAGCTCCTCTCAGGGCGCTCTGGATGAGGGCAGCAGCTCCTCCGCCCTTTGCCAGTGACCGTTGCATCCGTTGAGGCTGCGACAACTGGGGAGGTGCCAGTTCTGGAACTGGCCACTCCCTCCCAGGCGGGGCCATCAAAGGCTCCATGGGCCAGAGGATGGCCGCCAAGGTCATCGAGGCCAACAGGACAGCAGAGTCAGCAGGCTGTCTCACAAGCCACTCCAAGCGATACGGCGGCACCTAGACGTAGCACCCGCAAACGTAAGCATAAGGCACGTTAGGCACTCAACGGGTTTGTCACTATTGATTTTGTGTTGGCTCTAGATTAGGGAACGTTTCATTATGTACATCAGAGTGACGTTTGTGGTTTTATTTTGGACGGAATAAAGTCTGACCATGGCTGAGGGTGTTTCCTTTGTGCTGCATTTGTCTTTTTCACAGACATACCATGAGTGTTTGAGTGGACATTGATGTTTCTGTACTAAGCCCTTAGTTTCAGCTGATGAGATGGAAGATGTAGCACCTAAGTGCCACGTGTGGAAGCGCCAGGCAATGCTGGTCCTGCTGATCGATGTGTGTGGAGCTAGCTGAAGGATCGTTAGATTAAATTGTCCCGGGTGTCCCTGCCTCCTTGGTGTAATAGCGGGTCGGCGTGCTGCCCCTCATCATTGCCCTGTGCTTCCTCATCCTCTGAGCCACTGCTGGATTCATCATGTGCAGCCTCATCCACTGTGTCAAGGTCTTCATCATCAACTGCATCTCCCCTTTCCAGCGCAAGATTGTGCAGAGCGCAGCATGCTATCACTATCACAGAAACGCGATCTGGGGGTACTGGAGTGCCAACAGAAGCGCATCTTGAGAAGACTGATGGCTCTCTCCACCACAGCCCTTGTGGTGCCATGGCTCCTATTGTAGCGCTGCTCAGCTTCTGTTCTTGGATGGCGGAGAGGCGTCATGAGCCACCTTCTGAGGGGATAGCCCTTGTCATCCAGCAGCCAACCATCCAGCTGAGCTGGAGCACTGAAGAGCCCCGGCACCAGGGAGTGTCTGAGGATGTAGGCGTCATGGGAGCTGCCTGGGTACCTTGCACAAATTTGCAGAATCTGCATCCTGTGATCACACACTATCTGCACGTTCATGGAGTGGAAGCCCTTCCTGTTGACGAAGGCACCGGGCTCACCTGCTGGTGCCTTGATGGCCACATGTGTGCAGTCTATTGCACCCTGAACGCGGGGGAAGCCAGCAATGGCCGCGAAACCTCTGGCTCGCTGTGCCTGACTTGCCTGGTCGCAGCAGAAGAGGATGAAGATGGATGCCTGTCTGAACAGAGCGTCTGTAACCTGCTTGACAAAAGTGTGGACAGCTGATTGGGAGACACCGCAAAGATCACCCACCGAGCACTGGAAGGAGCCAGAGGCATAGAAGTGGAGGGCAACTGTGAGCTTCAGAACCGCTGGCATGGGGTGTCCACCCACACAGTTAGGGGAGATCTCAGGACCAATCATCTGACAGATATAGTTGACTGTCTCCCTTGACAGTCAGAGCCTCCTTCGGCACTGCACCTCAGTCATATTGAGGTAGCTGCTTCGCCATCTATATGCCCTGGCAGCAGGCTAATGCTGTCTTCTGTGGCCTCTTGCACCTTGGACAACCTCTTGGCCCTGCGCCCCTTGTGCCTGCGTCTGGCCTCCCAAAGGTGGCTCCCCTGGAGGCTGATTGTCCACCTCCTCCTTATTCTATCCCTCCCTTCCTCCTCAGAGGAGCTGCCTCCAGTGGAGATGTCAGAACCCATATCCATACTAAATGTAGGCCTCCGGAAAGCTGCAGGCCCGATAAAGATTACTGCCTGCAGACTGCTGAGCTGAAGCTTCAAAGTACAGAGAAAGCTATTGGAAATCGATCTGAACTGCTACCAATCACACAGGCAAGTTTAAAACACTTTCTGCAATAAATACTTCAGATAAAACATTAACAACCACTCTGAGCCCACATATCCCGCCTGTGGATGAGGTTTGTTAAAAAATCACTTACCCGCCTGCCCGTTGGGCCCGTGCATCGAGCCAAAGATCACACGGGCGCCTCAAAATCGGCATTGATTGCTGAGTTAAGGGCCTTAACAAGGCCTTTAATTAATGGCGGTCAGCACGCGACATTTTAAGCGCTGATGTGCAGACTCCGCCACCCGTACGTCATACATAAAATTTTGCCTCACCACCCCCCAACACCCACCCCCTGCCCCACAGCATCTACTCTGTCAAGCCCTGTAAGAATTTTGTATGCTTCAATGAGATCACCTCTCATGCTTCTAAACTTTAGAGAATATAGGCCCTATCTTCTCCATCTCTCCTCTCATCCCAGCGATCAGTCTGGTAAACTTTTAAGCACGCCCCCTGTGGAAATTATAACCTTCCTTTGGTAAGGAGACCAAAACTGTACACAATACTCCAGGGCCAGGATCTATAGGTCGGCGAGCAGGGGGCGCCGACACGTAAAATGACACGGGATGACATCAGGTGGAACTCCCAACGTCACCCCGCCTCATTTCAATGTAAGGTCGGCGGGGCCTCAGCCGAATCAGCTGTGCACCCGCCGACCTGTCAACGGCCTATTGAGGCCATTTAAAAACTAATTGAAATAATTAATGGACCTGCCCGTCCAACTTTAAGGTTGGCGGGCAGGCCGGGAGCCCTGGCAGGCTTCAGAAAGAGCATGAAACCTCATCCACAGGCGGGATGAGGTTTAATGAGGGATTTTTAAAATTTAATAAAGGTTTGATTAAAAGTGATGGACATGTCCCAACTCATGTGACAGTGTCACATGTGGGGACATGTCAGGGATGTTTTATTTTTCCACCTGCACCATTTTTAAATTTGGCGCCAACCTCCCTGAGGCAGCACTTAGCCTCAGGGAGATGAGTGCACTCTTTCGTGCACATGTGCGAAAAAGTGCACTCTCGGCTGAGGGATTCCACCCCCCCACCCGCACAGCAAGCGCATAGCGCTTCCTGGAGGATGTCACGCTGGGTGGGCCTTAATTGGCCCGTCACGTAAAATGGCGGCACGCCCCCAATTGGGGGCGCTGATCGGAGGCGTGCCCACACGTTCCCCCTCCTGAACTTCCCCCCCTCCCCCGACAGGGGGAGAATTCTTCCGGTCTCACCAAGGCTCTATACAATTGCAGCAAGACGTCTTTACTCCTGTACTCAAATCCTCTTGCAATAAAGGTCAACATACCATTTACCTTCCTAATTGCTTGCTGCAGCTGCATGTTAGCTTTCCATGGCTTATTAACCAGGTCCCTTTGGGCATCAACACTTCCTAATCTCTCACCATGTAAGGAATACTCTGCATTACTGTTTTTCTTACCAAAGTAGATCTTCTACATTATATTCCATCTGCCATGTTTTTGCCCACTCACTTAGCCTGTCTAAATGCCCTTGAAGCCTCTTTGCATCCTCCTCACAACTCACATTCCCACCTAGATTTGTGTCTTCAGCAAACTTGGAAGTAATACATTTGGTCCCCACATCCAACTCGTTGATATAGATTGTGAATAGCTGTGGCCCAAGCACCGATCCTTGTGCTACTACACTAGTTACAGACTGCCAACCTGAGAACAACCCATCTATTGCTATTCTCTGTTTTCTGTCCGTTAACCGATTCTCAATCCAGGCCGCCAGTATATTACTCCCAATCCCGTGTGCTCTAACTTTGCTTACTTACCTGTGTGGGACCTTATCGAAAGCCTCCTGAAAATCCAAATATACCATATGCACTGATTCCCCCTTTTTACATACCTATATAAGCTTTTACAGTCCTTTTTCATCCTTTCCGCTAGTTTACTTTCATATTCTATTTTCTATTCTTTAATCAGTTTCTTGGTCCTCCTTTGCTGAATTCTAAAATGCTCCCAATCCTCAGACATACTACCTTTCAGGCAACTATATAAGCCTCTTCCTTTGATCTAATACCATCTTTAACTTCTCGTTAGCCATAGTTGGATCATCTTTCTTGCTGGGAAAGTAAATATATATTCCTCAAAGGAATGTAAATTTGTTGTAAACCATGTATTAATTCATTAAGTACTAGCCATTGCCTGTCTACCATTATACCTTTTAATGTAGTTTCCTAATCTACCACAGCCAACTTGTCCCTCATACCTTCATAGTTTCCTTTTTTTAGATTTAAGACCCTAGCTTTGGATTGAACTACATCACTTTCAAACTTTATGTAAAATTATAGTCACTCTTCCCTAGAGGCTTCTTTACAACAAGGTTACTAATTAGCCCTTTCTCATTGCACTATCCTAGATCTAACACAGCCCCATTCTCTAGTTGGTTCATCAATATACTGTTCTAAAAAACATCTATTATACATAAAAGAAATTTGTCCTCCACAGCATTAGCACTAATTTGGCTTATCCAGCCTATATGTAATTGATGTCCTCCATAATTACTATATTACCCTTGTTACATGCACCTCTATTTTCCTGATTTATTCCATGCCATAGGATCATAGGAACATAAGACTGAGGAGCAGGAGTAGGCCATTCGGCCCTTCGAGCCTGCTCTACATTCAATAAGATCATGCCTGATCTGTTTATAGTCTCAGCTCCATTTTCCTGTCTGCACCCCATTTCCCTTGACTAAGTAATTGTAATAAAAATATTACATATTTTATATTAAATATTAAATAAAAAAATAATAATAATTTAAAAAATTGTAATAAAAAGTAATAAGTAACTTGGTAAGGGGATCAAAGGTTACGGGGAGAAGGTGGGAGAATGGGGTTGAGAAACTTATCAGCCATGATTGAATGGCGGAGCAGACTCGATGGGCCGAATGGCCTAATTTCTGCTCCTATGTCTTATGGTCTTATGGACTACCTAGCCTAACAAAAATCTATCTAACCCAGTCTTGAATAAATTTAAGGATTCAGCCTCCGCTACCTTCTGGGGAAAAGAATTCCACACAATAATGACCCCTGTTGGAGAAAAACGTTCTCCTCATCTCTGTCTTAAAAGGGAAATGTCTTATTCTCAAACTCTGTCCCCGAGTCCTGGTCTCCCCCACAAGAGGAAATGTTCTCCCAGTATTCACCCTATCAAGTCCCCTCAAGATCTTACACATTTCAATAAAATCACCTCTCATTCTTTAAAACTCCAATGGGTTTGGGCTTACATATTCAACCTTTCTTCATAAGCTAAGTCCTTCATCCCAGTAATGAGTTGAGTAAATCTTCTCTGAACTGCTTCTAATGCAATTATATATTTTTTTCAAATAAGGAGACCAAAACTGCAAACAGTACTCCAGATGTGGTCTCACCAAGGCCCTATCCAGCTGCAGTAAACATTCCCCACTCATATATATTCCATTCCTCCTGCGATAAATGCCAACATTCAATTTGTCTTCCTAAACACTTTCTGTACCTGCGAATTAACTTTGTGATTCATGTACTAGGACACCCAGATCCCTCTGTACCACCAAGTTCTGCAATCTCACTCCATTTAAATAGTATACTGCTTTTCTATTCTTCCAGCCAAAATGACATGTTCACATTGTTCCACATTATACTCCATCTGTCAAATTTTTATCCACTCACTTAACCTGTCTATATCCCTTTGCAGACTCTCTACCATCTGTTGGCAACTTGCTTTCCTATACTTACCTTTGTGTTATCAGCAAATTTAGCTACCATACGTTTGATCCCTTCATCCAAGTCATTAATATAAATTGTAAATAGCTGAGGACCCAGCCTGATCCCTGCGGCACACCATGAGTTTCGGCTTGCCAATCTGAAAAAGACCCATTTGACCTTACTCTCTGCTTCCTGTGTCTTACATTACCACTACTGTTAGGTGGCCTATAAATAACTCCTACCAATGTTTGCTGCCCTTCAGTCCACCTAAACTGATTCTACATCTTTTTCATCTGATCTAAGATCCTCTCTCACTGTTCACACAGGTTTGTTAAACTGTTCTTTGTAGTGACAACCTTAATAATGAGGGAAACACCAAAGGAAAGAAAAACTTGTTAGTGCAAGAGCTCCAGTAAATGTTATTGGATCTCAGGTTCCTGTGTAAAATCAAGAAATTTAATCCCCATAATAAGGGTTAAAATTACAGAACCCCACATATTCAATCACCATAATCCAGTGGCACTGGTCATAGGGGATCACAGCTGCTTTCTATAGTATCAGCACATTTGCCATTTCCAGAGGAAAAAATATGCTCAGAAAGGTAAAATGCAACAACATGCATTTTAATGACTCCAGCCAGAATTCCATAACAATGGAATTTTATTAATTCAGTCACTGGTAATAGAATTTATTTATTTACTGTATTTGCATAGCACTGTTCGTGACCTCTGGACGGCCCACTGCACTTTACAGCCAATGAAAAGATTTTGAAATGTTGTCATTTCAAATGTAGGAAATGTAGCAGCCAATTTGCATACAGCAAACTCCCTCAAACCGCACTGTAATAATGGCCAGGACTGAATGACATTGGTTGAAGAATTAATATTGACAAGGACACCAGGGAGAAATTCTTTGCTTTCCTTCAAAATGTTCAAAAATACTTTTCTGTTCGCCGGAGGGGAAAGATCAGGTCTCAGTTTTCAGGTCACATCTGAAAGACACCAACTCTGACAGTGCAGCAACCTCTTAGTATTGCTCCGGTGCGTCAGTTCTCTCGAGGATTCCTGACTTTGATGCAGAATTGTATCTGCATATTTCCAAAAATTATTTAACAGAAGCACAAGAAATTACAGATTAGATAAATAGCAAATTAAAACCATTTTAGGCATGCATTGGGCAACATTATTAACATTTTATTGAAAGTCACAATCCCAAACACAAGAACACAACAAATAAGAGCAGAAGTAGACCATATGGTCTGGCAAGCCCACTCCGTCATTCAGTACAATCATTACTGACCGAGCAGAGTTTTGATTAAATGTCAGGGTTGCTGCAATGCATTAAAACACAAATTGATGAGAGAATTTTTACGAACTCAACTTAACAGGACAGTAATGGCCTCAAAATTGGGTTGGTAGACTTACCACCCTGTTATCACTGATAATTCACCGGCTGCCACTTTTACTAAAGCTTACTGCTGGGTGACTGAAGCTCTTGCCTGGCTCAGTCAGTGGGTCCCTTTTACCATGCAGAGTGAGGTCATATACTATGCACTCTGATACTTGGACGAATATTCAGCAATCACAGCTCACAATTCTATTTAAATGTAATATCTCCAAATTTGCAGATGACATAAAGCTGGATGGGAGGGTGAGCTGTGAGGAGGATGCAGAGATGCTTCAGTGTGATTTGGACAAGCTGAGTGAGTGGGCAAATGCATGACAGATGCAGTATAATGTGGATAAATGTGAGGTTATCTACTTTGGTAGCAAAAACAGGAAGGCAGATTATTATCTGAATGGCTATAAATTGAGAGAGGGGGATGCTCAACAAGACCTGGGTGTCCTTGTACACCAGTCGCTGAAGGTAAGCATACAGGTGCAGCAGGCAGTAAAGAAGGCTAATGGTATGTTGGCCTTCATAGCCAGAGGATTCGAGTACAGGAGCAGGAATGTCTTGCTGCAATTGTACAGGGCCTTGGTGAGACCACACCTGGAATATTGTGTGCAGTTTTGGTCTCCTTATCTGAGGAAGGATGTACTTGCTATAGAGGAAGTGCAGCAAAGGTTTACCAGACTGATTCCTGGGATGGCGGGACTGACATATGAGGAGAGATTGAATCGGTTAGGATTATATTCGCTGGAGTTCAGAAGAACAAGGGGGGATCTCATTGAAACCTATAAAATTCTAACAGGACTAGACAGGGTGGATGCTGGAAGGATGTTCCTGATGGTGAGGGAGCCTAGAACCAGGGGTCACAGTCTGAGGATACGGGGTAGACCATTTAGGACTGAGATGAAGAGAAATTTCCTCACCCAGAGAGTGGTGAGCCTGTGGAATTCGCTACCACAGAAATTAGTTGAGGCCAAAACATTGTATGTTTTCAAGAAGGAGTTGGATATAGCTCTTGGAGTGAAAGGGATCAAAGGATATGGGGAGAAAGCGGGAGTAGGCTATTGAGTTGGATGATCAGCCATGATGATAATGAATGGCGGAGCAGGCTCGAAGGGCTGAATGTCCTACCCCTGCTCCTAATTTCTATGTATGTTTCTATGTAAATGAGATCTGGGCTTCAAAATGGCTCCAGCCTTTTCTGCAAAAACGGAATCTCATTTACTTCTCAGTTTCAATCAAATTACTGTTGGCACCTGTCAAGTGGATGCAGGGACCTTTTCTCAGCAAAGGGAAAATATAAGACCTGTAGTTCATTTTTAAATGGATTCTTTCAGAAGTTACATGAATGTTGGTATAACAAAGCCACCAAACAACATTCCCTTGTCTTCTTTTGATGAAAGGCAAAATAAAAAATAGGAAAATTACTAAATCCTAGCTGATTCCATGGCCAGTAGGCTATAAATGAAGGCCAAGCAACACATGAAGCAGCAAGCCTGAAAAGAGCAAGGGATTAAAGGAAGGTAGGCTGTAAAGGGCCATCAGATCATATTGAGGTATTTAAGATGCAAGGAAACAAAATTAAACCAAAATAAAATGTTATGTGACCAGATATACAATAACAAATACCGCAACATCAACTCACATATCAGTACACCGCTCATAATAAGTCAAGGATCAATGACATCTTATATATAGATTTATTTGTTGGCATTGTACAATCTCAATCACAAAAGGTGTTAACCCTGGAACTGTTACTAGCATTTATACTTTTCACCTGTTAATATGATGCTTCTGATTTTAAAAAATTTATTCCTGAAATTATCATTGCTATTGACACAATCTTTCCATAAAGTGTCCCAATTTACTGAAACGTTTAACCCTACTTAAAATTCCTACTTGAAATACATTTTATTATTGTCATGTATTTAGTAATGTGTTATTCTTAATGGATGTATTTTATAGATTAAATACTGTAGGGCCCAACTTATCACTTCTTAGACACAGCATAGAAATAGGTTTGCTATGGCCATAAAAACAAAAAACTGCGGATGCTGGAAATCCAAAACAAAAACAGAATTACCTGTAAAAACTCAGCAGGTCTGGCAGCATCGGCGGAGAAGAAAAGAGTTGACGTTTCGAGTCCTCATGACCCTTCAACAGAACTGAGTAATATTAGGAGAGGGGTGAAATATAAGCTGGTTTAAGGTTGGGGGGGTGGGGGGTGGTGCGGGGAGAGCAAATATTTCAGCTTATATGTCACCCCTCTCCTAATATTACTCAGTTCTGTTGAAGGGTCATGAGGACTCGAAACGTCAACTTTTTCTTCTCCGCCGATGCTGCCAGACCTGCTGAGTTTTTACAGGTAATTCTGTTTTTGTTTTGCTATGGCCATATCCAGCTTGTGACCATGCCTAAAAGTATAACCTTCTTGTTTGATGCTAGGAGCCAAAACATTCATATGAAAATTTGTTATGCCACACACACTCTCACTATTGTGGTGAGCTATGCATGGAGACTGAGAGTAGGTGGCAGTCAAGCAATATTCATGCATTTCTCCCAGTTTTGTCCACTTTTTTGTAACAAAACATTGAGAAGAGCAGGGCAGTCAACAGACTGGTCTGTTTTGGCACTGGAGTCCAAGATGTATAGATGAGACCTCCTTCAAGCATGTCTAAACTGTGCATCTGCTTTTAGACTGCCTAATGTCTCCTCTACAAGGGGAAATTTTGAGTAGGGATGCAAAAAATACCTGTGTGCCCTCATCTTGACCAGGGTGAATTTTATGCATGGGCCAGATGTATCTTTTCTCGCACCAGTAATCATAGGGTAGGATGGAGGAGGGGAGGCTTAGAATGAAAATACTTAAAATAATTTGTGGAAAGCCAAACTCAGAACGAAGAAATGGGTTTTTTATGTTTTAATGAAGTTACTCTCACCACTCTGAATAGACCATGGATAAAGGGTTACTTTAGATCAGAATGTGCAATTATATTCTCAGTATGGTGCATCTAATGTTATTAAGGAACAACATTAATAATTAAGGTTCTTAGTTATCCTCAAAAAGAAGGAAGCCAGAAAATGTACAGTATCTTTGGTGGTCGCCATGCAATGCTCCATTTCCCATCCGCAGCCATACTTCATCTCCTGTTCCAAGCTTAAGCACTCCACTGTTTCCTGAAGTATCGTGTTTGCCCTTGGATTCAGAACTGAAAGGTGACAAGAAAAAAATCAAACAAGTTCATTTTTTCTTAAACTGGCTGCCTCGTCATCCATACCACCCGTTGAAATAATAAAACAGCAAAAGAATTATGATCAAACAACATTTTTAAATATTAATTGGTTTAAAAATCCACATGTGTATACAAGATGATAGCACAATTGGGAAGACTAGTTTGGATGAGATACTAAAACACAGCCCCAGAGCTATGGGACACTGTTCAAAGGTTGCAGATAGGCTGAGAAGGATTGGGAATGATAAGAGCATCATCACAGGGGATGTCATTTGTGACTTTGATGACATGACAACATATCTGAGGACTTTGGAGGGAAAAGGATGGAATAGTATTTTATAAGAAAAGAGAGGTCAAGGATGAATTCTTTTGAGGTCAGTATCTGAGGAGAGAGAACTATTAACAATATAAGAAAAAAAAATTATATTGTAGCAACTTTCATGATCTCAAAATGTCCCAAAGCACTTTAAAATCAATGAAGAAATTTTGCAGTCATAGCTGTAATGCAGGAAAAGTGGCAACCAATTTGCACAAAACATGGTTCCAGAAATAACAGTGTGCTAATGATCATCGATAATGATTAGTGCTATCCACAGAATTTTAATGGCACAGAAGGAGGCCATTTGGCCCATTGTGTCTGCACCGGCTCTCCAAATGAGCATTCTGACCTAGTGCCATTGCCCTGCCTCTTCCCTGTACCCCTGCACATTATTTCTATTCAAATAACTACCTAATGCCCCCTTGAATACCTCGATTGAACCTGCCTCCGCCACACTTCCAGGCAGTGCATTCCAGACCCAAACCGCTCGCTGTGTGAAAATGTTTTTCACACTTGGATAGACTGCAAGATTGAAATTATCAGTGAGAAATAAATATTGACCAGGATACCAGGAAGAATTCCCCCGTTTTTGTTTTGGGAAATACTAATGTGTGATCTTTCACATCCACTTGAAGGGGCAGAAGAGGCCTCAGTTTAATAGCTCATCTGAAGGACAATACCTCTGTCAGCGCAGCACTCCCTCAGTACCGCACTCAAGTGTCAGGCTAGATTTTATGGTCAAGTTTTGGGCTGACCCTGTGGCTGGCATGGAACAGTGAAAAGAAGTTGGGTGGTCAACAGTTCAGGAGAATCAGGCCCACAGAGTAGGAGGTGCGTTTAATTGATGAGATGAGTTTGGAGACTGTATGAGGGGATAAAGAAGAGAAACTAGACAATTGGGGATGCAAAAGGTAAACATTTATTCCTGTGGAAGACTGGAAAAGTGTGTTTTAATTGAAAGTGATCTGATGAAGTCATGCTTGCTTCTCCTCGGTCCCTGAAACCTGGAGGAGGCAACACCTTGTGTACTCTCTGGGGTCCCTGAACTAGCATAGTTAGAGTCAGGTATCTTGGACAGTTCCGACTTACTTATCTGTATAGCTAACTTAATTTAACTTAACTTAACATATGAGGAACGTTTGAGGACTCTGGGTCTATACTCGATGGAGTTTAGAAGGATGAGGGGGGATCTGATTGAAACTTACAGAATACTGAAAGGCCTGGGTAGAGTGGATGTGGGGAAGATGTTTCCATTAGTAGGAGAGACTAGGACCCGAGGGCACAGCCTCAGAGTAAAGGGAAGACCTTTTGGAACAGAGATGAGGAGAAACTTCTTTAGCTAGAAAGTGGTGAATCTATGGAATTCATTGCCACAGAAGGCTGTGGAGGCCAGGTCATTGTGTGTATTTAAGACCGAGATAGATAGGTTCTTGATTGGTAAGGGGATCAAAGGTTACGGGGAGAAGGTGGGAGAATGGGGTTGAGAAACTTATCAGCCATGATTGAATGGCGGAGCAGACTTGATGGGTCAAATGGCCTAATTTCTGCTCCTATGTCTTATGGTCTTATAGTTACTCAGGAAATGTTAGGCAGAAAAAACCTAGGGTGGGATTTTCTGGCCCCAACACCAGCAGGAATCATTGTGGGCAAGATGGGAAAATTTGGAGAAGCGTTAAAAGTCAACAGCTCTCCAAATTTTCCCATCCTTCCCGCGACAACGCCTGCCAGTGGTGGGAGTGGAAAATTCCAGCCCTACTCTAACACCTGGGTCACTCTACAACTAGCCCCCCAATCACTCACACTGACCCCCCAACTCCTCACTTGATCCCCGACTAACCCCCCGGTCCCCCAGACTCCCCACCTGACCCGCGAACTCCCTGACCTTCTAACTCCCCCAACTTGACCTGACTAGCCTCCAGCACCCAACTACCCCCTGAGCCACTGACTCCCCTACTCACCAGACCTGACTAGCCCCCACAACCCAACTCCCTCCTGAACCCCGACCCAACCTGACTAGCCCCCACCACCCAACTCCCTCCTGAACCCCGACCCAAACTGACTAGCCCCCCGACCCAACCTGACTAGCCCCCACCACGCGACTCCTCCAAACCAACCTGACATGACCTTACCACATGACCCCCCCCTTGACTGCCCACAACCCAACATGACCACCCCCCACCACCCAACTCCCTGCTGACCCAGACTGACTAGCCTCCACATGACAAACCCTCCTGACCCCGACTATCCCATGACCCAGCTGCCCACTCACCCACCTGCCACCATGCTACCCTACCCACCTGACACCCTACTACCCTACCTGCCTACCCAGCTGCCACCCTGCCACCCTACCAGCTGCCATCCTACAACCTCACCCATCAGCTATGTTGCCCAAATACCACCCCAACCAGCTGCCACAATGCCACCCTACCCATCTGCCACCCTGCCCAACTACCACCTTACCCACCTGCCACCCTGCCCATCTGCCCCCCCTTACCTGCTTTATCTACCCTGCCCTGATACCTGCTTACCTTCTCCATACTACCCCCTTACCTGTTTACCTTCTCCACCCTACTCTCTTACCTGCATACCTAACTATCCTACCCTCTTACTCACTCACTTTCCCTCGATAGCTTTTCAAAGAAACTTTGGGACATTTAATTCTTTGCTCACAAAATATGGCAACTAGTGCGATAAAAAGGGGGCATGGTTTCTGCACAGATTCTTTCTGCTGCATCCTCCGAGGATTCCTGCACTGTGTCAGTTCTGCAGGATCCTCCATCGGAAGATAGCCCTGAAAAATCAGAGTAAGGTAAGCACGTAATTTTTTGTCTGATCAGGGTCGGAAATAGGTGCTCCATCCCTGAACAGAAGATTCAGGCCATGTGCATCTGTAATGCAGAAAGTTATGCTTTTAACTCACTAAAGTACAAATGTTTCATAAAGTTTCTTTGTACAGCAAGAATATTAAAAATATAGGCAAAGGCAAAGCAGCTTTTTCACCATTAGATTTAAATTCTTTTGGCTTTGCTAAGTTTACTTCTGATCTGGCTTTAGGAGCGTGACCTTTGACTGCCAGTCTATCCCATGTATATTATTCAGACTGTCACTACTCTCCATATTGGCTGCCGCTATGAGATACAGGTATTAGGTATACATTTCAAAACATGCATGCAGAGGATTGTGACATCATGCTTTAGGTCATTTAGGTAAGTTCAGGTTGGAGTCTAGCTGAGGGAAATGTTGAAGTAAATCAATCCACTAGAGAGTCTAATGTCAAAAAATCAAATCTGTTTTTTTTTCGATGTCCTAACCCTTAGAAACACTTGTCTCAGATTGTCTCAGAAGACCAATTGTACCTCGGTCTTTACCTGACAAAGATTACTTGTTGTTAGCCCAGGGACTGATCAGAAAACCCTTGTCACTTTATTTTGGCTCACTGGTCATATCAGATACCATCAGGTAATCTTCCTGGAGTTTGGCAGGTGACCAAATAGCCATTCTTTAAAAATGTGCTTTGTAGGATGGCCGAGTTGTGCTATTAGTAATAGAATTAAACTGCAGACACTTCTTCAGTGGAAACATTATGGCCTGAATCTTCTGGTCGGTGTGCAGGGGGCGGGCCCCGCTCGCCGACACGTAAAATGACATCATTCTGATCTTCAGTTCAGTGGGCGCGCACCGGAGTCGGCTGCGCGCCCACCAAACTGTCAAAGGCCTATTAAGGCTGTTAATAATCTAAATAAGCTGGTTGTCTGCACTGCCCGTCCAACCTTAATGTTGGCGGGCAGGCGAAGAGCCCAAGCCGCCTTCGCATTTATCACAAAACCTCATCCACGGGTGGGATGAGGTTTCGTGAAGGCTTTATAAATTGAATAAAATTTTTAATTAAAATTCATTGACATGCCCTAGCTCATGTGACACTGTCACATGAGGGGACACGTCTGAATAATATTTTTTCTTCTTTATTTCAATTCATAACAATCAAACTGATCTCCCTGAGGCAGCTCTGTGCCTCAGGGAGATTTCTGTGCTCCTTTGCGCAGGCCCCGACTCACCCTCCTCCTCCTGCCTGCATGCAGGTAGTGATCGGCTGTGCGTCAGCCCACGGCTCAGCTCCCCCGACGAGGAGAAAATTCTCCCCTAAGTTTATTTACAAGATACTCGGCAACAACAACACGTGTTTTCAACTCCAACTCCAACTCTATCTCTACACTGTCTGCTGAGGTTGCCCATGCTACTCTCCTATTGGTGATCTTCCCTAACAAGTATTATCCTTAAAGGTACATTACAACTCTAAATAAAACCATAATTACTACATGTGCTTAATCTATAAACCCTGAAACAGACTTATTAACCAATAAATGTTACTATGAACAGTAACATTGACAGATTTACAGTTACAACAAGATTGACTATCACAAGATAGAAAGTAGAGAACAGAACCATTTGCTGTGTTAAAGTGTAATGTGAACTCGACCAAGATACAGCTCTCTGAATATTAATCTCTAAATGACAACTGCTGCTGGCGATTTATGGATTATGTCTGGATAATTTGCCTCTATGTGATAGCTACATGTATTGGAACAAAACAGGATGAAAAATACTTTGTAATATATGACTGGGAAAAGAAAATTTTAATGAGTTTTTTAAATTCAAGAAGCACTGCCACTCAAATATATGTACAAGAAAGAAAGCACCACAAGATGCTTGTATTTGAGTGGAATAGTTTAACCCTTTACTGGGACAGATATGAGGCTGTGTGTCAAAATGAAATGCGTCATTTTCTCTAACTGAACATAGTTTTTAACCCTATAAAATAAAGAGGTCAATGCTATGATACATCATATCTAAATACGCCTCATTCTTGTGAAACATTGTTCAATGCATAATTTGCAATACATCTGCAAAGAGCTCTACTTGTAGGCAACTATGGATATTGGTATTAGAACTGAGTTGAATTGCATATGATTAACATCTCATAGGAAGTCCAGCAGACGACCTCAGAAACCTCTAAACCTTGATTTTAAAATTAAAAGTTAAAATTCACTAGTTTTTTGAATTTCAGTTCATACCTATACATGCTTATGACAGCATTTCCATTGTGCATTAGATAGACAGATGTTTCTTCTACATCTTCATGCTTCAACATGTTGAAAATAAAGAAATAAACACCTGTAATGAAATAAAACACATTCAATTGCACTGCTGATATCCCTGTCTTTTATAATTAATTATATTTTTTGGCCATTTTCATTAAGGTGTAATTGTAGAAATTAGGGAAGTGTCCTAGGCCCAACCATCTTCAACTGCTTTATCAATGAAGTTGCAGAATTTGTACTGTCAATATGAACTAAGTAGGAAGTTAAGTCTTACCACTTCAACTTTAAGTGCATTTTAACAATGTGGTAAGTGTTAATTACTGTCAATTAACTTCACAGAATCACAGAATCACACAGTGCAGAAGAGGCCCTTTGGCCCATCGAGTCTGCCCAGACACGTGAGAAACACCTGACCTACCTACCTAATCCCATTTACCAGCACATGGCCCATAGCCTTGAATGTTATGACTTCTTTGTCTTTAAAAATTAACTATTCAAAATGTTGAGTCTCATTCCTTCAGTTATTAATTGTTGTTAGAGATATTAAAATTCTTTACAAATGTTTAATTTTTTTCTTTCCTTTTGTCTCTTTTCTCACTCTTAATCCAAACTTTCCCCCCCTCTCTTTATTTCTCTTTCTGTATCTGATTCGTCATTGAAGTCACTCACTTTAATTTACATTTCCTTCTCAGTCGTTGTGTTGTTTATTTCTGAACCCTTCAGTCTGATTAGTTAAGGAGCTATGCAGTTGCTTACTCTGTTCACTGACGTCTCACATGCCTGATTTCCCATACTGTGATGATATGGGCTTGCACTTCCAGCAATAATTTTAAAACTTAAATACCTTAGGGCAAGTCTTACTCATGACAGGCACCATTACAAATCCCACAACAGCAAAATCTAGACCAATAAAATAAATTTGCATCTTGAAACCCGATACTGTAATTTTAGTTAATTATTATGTATCATTCTTGCATTGATCTGTACCTTAGTGTTGCTATGAATTTCTAAAAGAATAGCTTGAATATCTTGAATATTTTTGTTTAATATCTAAGGCACTCATATATTTCATAGAAAACAATTAGGTGATTGAATGTAGAACATCTAGGTCATTTGCAGTTCTTAATAGAGTCTCATGGCTCTGATTACAATAGCAGCAACTAACTCCTGTGTTCATTTTACATATCACAACCTGCAAACATATGTATGCGTTAGAATACTTTTCTAAAGCCATAATTTAAATGTCTCTACTTTGTAGAAAATTGAAACATGTTAATGGCTCTATACTAAATTGAAACATGTTAATGCTTCTGTAATAAATTGAATGCTTATAGGTACTTTTTGCTATGTGATATTCCTTCCAATCTTCCCATTCTTTCCCATGCTCTAATGCCAGCTCTGAACAAATGTTGTACACATCTATTCTGCTAAAAGTTTTTAGAATAAGCTCATAAATCAAGGCTTACTAAGCAAACCCAGCATAATAAAATATGTTTTACCTGTTTACTCCAAGCAGTAATATTAGAAGAATAAAAGCAAGTATTGCAGATGCTGGAGATCTAAAATTAAAACAGAAAGTGCTGGAAAAACTCAGCCAGCCTGGCAGCGTCTGTGCAGAGAGAAACAGAGGTAACATTTCGAGTCCTATGAGGACTCTTCTTTGGTTCCAATGAATCATATTGGACTCAAAACGTTAACTCTGTTTCTCTCTCCACAGATACTGCCAGACCAGCTGAGTTTTTCCAGCACTTTCTATTTTTATTTCAATAATATCAGGAGCTTGGAAAAAATTAATAACCATTTAATTCATGCTAATGGATCAAGTTGCTACAACATGCATAAAATTACCTCTCCCCAAACAAATGCTTTACTTCTACCTGAATATATTGACAGCAAGCTGAGAAATCTTAAGAGCCAGGCCAATTCTTACAATTCCAAAGGAACCAGCCCAGTATTTGCTGGGTTTAACCACCGGGGAGTTACGATCTCCAACAGTAAGTAAGCAGCTGGTGTTGCTAGCTGGAAGAATTCGCATTCTGATCTGAGCAAAGTGCAGCTCTCTCCACAACAAACGTGTGGCTGAGGTGCATGTGGAACAAATCACAATAAGTAAATGTAATGTTTCACCTTCACTTTGAGCTTGAAAAAATACCAAACAGTCTGGGGAGATTCATTGAGAACAAACAGCCCACCCACTGGGCGGAATCGTCCATGCCCGCTGGCATTGGGCGTGCTCGGCATGATATGGCGAGGAGGCCAGAAATCAGTTTCACGACATCATGAAACCAGTTTGTGATCGCCCGCTCAGCCCGATGGCAGGCCACGTTTCCTGCCCTTGAACGTCGGGAACCTCGTTGTAATACATCTGCATATCATTATAAGGCCAGCTGCTGGAATCATCCCCTCCGCTGGATGGTCCACCCACATCAACGTACACCGATGTGTTTCACAACAGTATATATAAAGCGTGCACTTGGCAGGCTGCACTTTGAGGGGAACTCAGAGGTGAGTACACAGTAACATTGCGCAGCACTTGCCTCGGTTGCCTATTGGACTTCAAGGTTGAGGCGCGTTGGAGACATGGGGGTAAGGGCTACCATTTGGTTGAGATGATTTGGGCATGGGGGCAAGGGCCAGTTGAAGGTAGCGCACAACCACGTGCAGGGTGGGAGGGAGGGAAGCTGCCAGGCATTAGGGGAAACCTATATGAAGTGACCACTCCTCTGCAGCTGAGATGGTTCAGATGCAGCCACATTGACATGCATGGATTTGGGCCTCTAGCTTCTCTGCCCACTCAAGCAATGCAGAGGCATGAAATTGCCACCAAGTGCTCCACAGCTTTTCAATCCATGGGCAGAGACTGCAAACTAATGAGCATTTTAGTGGACTGCAGAACAGTTGGACAACTGCACACATTGTACAATTGCCTTGCTAAAGCTAGGTGTGGAGCAGTCATTGGTGGATGCACCCACAGCCCCTTGCAATGTTATCATCCCGGTTTGGACCAGTCTCCCCCATGGTTCAAGCTAACAGTGCAGCCTTGCAGTGCGGGTTAAGAGAATACCTGTGCCTGAGTTGAGAGCACAGCATGCAGTCCAGTGGGTGAAGCTGTCGCCAATCAGTCAGGCGGAGTGGGGCGGAGGTGGTTGGGGTTTCAGGTAGCCTTGCAGAGCACTAAACTCTAGCCATCCAAGTAGTGGCCAGCGCTCTCCGGGATACTTTAAGGGGCCTTCAGACTTAACCAAGAGAGGTTCTTAGAACACCCAAGCTAACCCATGCGTCTCTCTCTATCATCCTGCAAGAGGATTACATCAGGAGCATGGAGTCTGGTGAACTAGCTGTATGCCCTGTGACGCACAGAGAGTGGAGATGACAGAGAAGAGAGCGACAGAGGCACCTGGCTGCCCAGAGGGAGGAACAGCACCCTCAGGAGGAAGGGAGACTGCGGCTCCCGCACACACTGAGCAGCCACAGCGAGCCATCATTGGTCGGTGTCTAGCTAGTCCCAGGGTCCAAAGATGCCGCCTTTCATTCCTGTAGATGACTGAGAACTAGTGTTGCCAAAGACTATGCATGTCTAGTGAACTGGTTGGTCACATCTCCCAGCCGCTGCAGGATTTGGCGCCACGGGGACATGAAGGCTGTCCACTGGCAGTGACCGTGAAAGTGACCACGGCGCTCAATGTTTATGCAAGTGGCTTCCTTCATGGCTCCACAGGCGACCACTGTGGGATATCACAAGTCTCCGCCCACAAATGCATCCATGAGGTTACGGATGCTATCTTCGTGAGGGCACACAACTTTGTGTGTTTCGCCTGGGACCAGGGGAACCAGGATGCAAGAGCGATTGGATTTGCCCAGATCTCAGGTTTCCTACAGGTGCAGGGTGCCATTGACTGCGCTCATGTGGCGTTCAGATCTCTGTCGCAACAAGGGCTCTACAATGTCAATCACAAGGGCTTCCATTCGCTGAATGTGCAGCTGGTGTGAGACCACTGCAAACATATCCTGCAGGACTGCGCACGGTTTCCAGGGAGTGTGCATGACTCCTACATTCTCAGTCGATCACAGATCCCTGCAGTCTTCCAGGGTCCACAGAAGTTGCAGAGTTGGCTCCTTGGGGGCAAAGGCTACCTACAGAGGACATGGCTGATGACACCCGTGCGGCGGCCTCAGACTGCAGCAGAGTGAAGGTATAATGAGGCTCATGCTGCAACTCGCAACTTGGTGGAGCAAAGCATCGGGATTCTGTAAATGTGGTTCCGGTGCCTGGACCAGTCTGGTGGAGCCCCGCAATATAGTCCACAGAGGGTGTCACACATCTTCATCACCTGTTGCACCCTTTACAACCTGGTACTGCAATGGGGAGAGGAGCTAGTAAAAGAGGAGCTGGAGGTCACCTCCAATGAGGCGGACACCAATGGGGATGAGTGTGAGGATATCCTCGAAGGTGACGATGATGGCGATGAGGTCCTCGCAACGGCCAGATAAGGCAGGCACAATCGTGAGGTCTGCATAGCTGCTAGATTTGTGGAGGATGATGACAACAAGCAGTGAGGAGATGCCATGGGATCCTCACATGGCATCTATGAACATTTGACTCCAATCTGGCTTATGGCAACGCACATACCCTCTGTGATAATGCTCCTGTCATTAAGATGCAGTGGAGGCCCTAATAGTCGCTCGATTGCAGGAGGATGGTGACGACATGCAGTGAGGACACTCCATAGATCTTCACATAGCTTCTGAGAATATCTGACTCCTGTCTGGCTGAGGGCACTTTGTTGGGGCTCAGTGATCAGGGTCATATCATGGAGACGCAGCCATGAAACTTTAAAAGCACCTGATCCTTTGTCCGGCTTCAGCACCTGAGCCCTTCCAGGAGCACAGCATCACTAGTCACAGATGCTAAAGAGATGAGGGCCAGCCCCACATTAAAGGTACTGAGAGCACACAGAAACTATGATGGAACTCTGTGCTGCCTGCCCACGACATTCTGGCAGCAATGACGAGCACTGCCGAGGTGCAGGCATCAGTAATATATCCAGGGAGTGTGAGGCTGGACTATCACTTTGGTCTGAAGTCTGCACAGAGCCCAGGGAAGAGCCCTGGGCTGAGACACCTGCCTTTATCTTTTGCAGAAAGGTTTCACATTGAGTGACATGAACACTGCTTATCAGAACAAGGAGCCATAGACAGGGTAACATTCTTCAGAGTTTATTTACAATGGTGATCATTATGTACAAGTGAATAACACCCATGACCAGGCTGTGCAACTACATCTTCTTAACTGTCCTAACTCTGCTGCTACATCTTGGTGCTCCCTGGACATCCACAGCAGAGGTGAAGGCAGCCTGCTCACTGCTATGCAGTGTTGTCTGTGATGACATTGACAGGCGTCCTCAGGAGGGCCGAGACCTGAGGGGCCCTTGCATGCTTTCAGGGTCCTGCTGTGTGGCAGTGGCACCCTCCTCGGCCTGTGGATCAAGAGCTGCTGAGGTCACAGGAAAAATGGATTTGGATGGGCTGGACACACTCGGAGTCACCTGGATGGATGGCTCCAGAGTGTGCGCCTGCTGATCCTCCTCCCTATGGGTGCCCGAGGGCCCCAGGCTGACTCTTTGAGGAGAAAGGGTAGCTGGAGTGAAATCAGACTGCCCTGCACCGCTTACACAGTGTTGGAGGCCAACTATGGCCTCAGCGATGGAGTTGAGCCTATGCAGCGGTGCAGGAGCGACATCTTGGACCAAGGTCCCATGGCAGTCACCACCTAATCAGTGTTGACCTCTGTGCATTGCAATGCTGGCACTATCACCTTAGCCTGAAAGTGGACGGACTCCCTCCATCGTGCCTTGCAATCCGAGGAATGCAGCGGACATCCCTTCCTGATGTTCCCGAGCTTGCCCTTACAGCTCAAGCAACTGTGACATGACCGAGTCCAGAGGCTCGTCATCTGACTCGGACTCAGCAACGTTCTGGTCTCCAGCATCCTCTGAGTGCCAGAAACCTGGGAAGCCCCTGCCACTGCCTGCTGTGGATCGGACTATGCAATGTGCTCACCAGATTGTGATCCCAAGGCTACTCTAAAGCTTGGTCCCACCGAGGTGTGTGTCTCTGCGCTGGTGGAGGGTTTGGGTGAGCGCTGTGACAAGACTTCATGGAGGGTTTCGGCGGCTTCCTCTTCTGAGCTTCCCTCGTGGCTTGATTGAAGGCCCTGAGTTGTGGACTCTCTTGGCTGTTTCCCAGGTGTGCCTGCGGAAGCAAGGAGAGACAATTAGTGCATGACAGTAGCCTGTGAAACAGGACACATCACTCACAGCATGATTGTCTGATGTATATTGCACTGCTGGATCTTCACTTGGTAGAGCACCGCCAACCTCACCGTCAGCACAGGACGGGTCCAGATCATTGACGGTCAGCTGGATGACTCTGTTTTAAAGGTCTGCGAGGACCTTGATTTCAGGCATTCCTCCACCAGTCTGTGATATCTCCCTCTTGTTGTGTTCCAGCTTGTCCTGCATGAATAGAGATGGAGAAAGTGTAAGCAGGATGCCTGCCAGTCCAGATGATAAGTATGCCTGGCATGTCTGGGTGGTGAGTGGTCTCATGGACAGGTTGAGGACAATGAAGGTGTGTGTGAGAGAATGGTGATGTCCCTTGAACTGGCAGTGATTGAGGGCCCTGTGGATGTGTGATGGGTTTGTGAGTGTGAGAGTTGAGAGTGATGAGAAGAGTAATTTACCCTTGCAGAAACAGAGGAGATCATTCATCCTCTTGCGGCACTGGGTGGCTGTCCTCTTTTGCAGGGCATTGGCGCTGACCGCCACTGCCACTGCCTCCAAGCCAGATTGGGGATGTTCTGCCCATCCTGTGGCCAAGATGTTAAAGGACATCACAGCTGGCCAGCACTGTCTACAAAAGGTGCTTGAGGGACGCGTCATTGAACCTGGGGGCTGTAGTCTTTTTGCCTATCGGGGCCATGTCTTCCATGTAGCAGTTGTGGGCTGGACGCACTGAAGTGTGCACATGGCTGCACATTAAATATGGCGCCTGATGTGATGTAGCAGTAATGTGATGGCGTGGTGGGTTAATGAGAGCCGACCCACCATGGAAACGGCGTGTTTCCCGGGAATGTGTAATTAATGCAGTGGGTTTGGGGCAATTTGTGTGAAGCCGCCATTGTGACCGATGGGTAAACTACTGTTTTTCCCACCCACTACCTCACTTAAAGCAAATCTGGGACAATTCCACCCACTGTCTACGAAATTAGAAAACCTTAACCGATATCAGAAACATCTTCCACCATGCTCCTTCAGTCCCCAGCCCTAACAAGGCCACAGAAAGGCAAGTCAAGCAAGTTTCTTCAGTCTCTAGATCTACATTGCTGCTGGTGCAAAACAGCAATGTCTCTACCAAGTATTGTGCAATCTAGAGATACAGTGGATTCATAAAATAGGTATGCAAATATACATACTTCAGAATTCAATTCAAAAGCAACAAGATTATAAACACAAATAATAAATGTCTATAAAATAATTAAAGGTCTTGATAATGTGCCTATTGATAGAATATTTAGTTTAACAGACTCAAGAGGGCCAGGGATATGAGTTTAAACTACGTAAGTGTAGGAGTAGACCGGATGTTAGGCAGAGAGTGATGAGTGTCTGGAATACATTGTTGGCTGGTGAGGTGGGTGTTGACTCTCCGTATGCCTTCAAGAGAAGGCTGGAGCAGTTCCTGACCGGGGCAGAGAGCACATCATATATAAAGGAAGTATCTTTATAGATAACACGAGGGCCATGTGATCTCCTGGGCTAATTTTGATCATTTGAGGGGGTCAAAGAGGAATTTTCCAGAGTAACTTTCTCTTATTGGGCTTGCATTTTTTCTCTGACTTGTTGCTTCTCCCAGGATATTACATGGTTGAGTGCAGGGGTTGGGGGGGCCGAGGTGGGGTGGGGAAGCCGGTGGTGCGGTGGGTGGAGGGGTGGTGTTGGTGGCAATAGGCAGTGTCTAGTCATGATGTTCCAGCCATCATGATGTGGTGCAGGCTGGATGGGCCAGTTAGCCTTTTCCTGTCTACATTTTTGTATGTTTGTACACCAGTAGAGATAAGTAAACGATGTGTGTAATTTGATAGCTCCTGACTGAGTCACGGCAACCATGGAAACTTTAAGCAAAGCATGGCAATTGGGCATCATTGAATTGCAGAGAACATACAACTAGATAGATATTGTGGAGTTTAGTTTGAGTCATATTTGCAGGGAGCTGGAGAGAAAGTTTCAGAAAGTTAAATGAGTCGGATGACGTCTATGAAAGAGCAGGTTATATTCAGATATGACAGCCTAAATGGCCTTTTCCCATTTAATAATTGCTGATGTTCTTGAGTTCTCTTATTTCTTTCCGGTTTCTTTGTCACTTAATTCCCTGCTTCTCCACTACAATGAAATTGTATTTATAGAGTTTGCTAGTTTCATGAATTAACTGAAGGTTCTGTGTTATTCTAATTATCTGCTCACTTAACATTCAGCATCAGTGACTCCTCTCAAATGAATAATTTTTGATTGGTTACAAATTGTAATTTAACATACTCTCCAAAATGTTGAAAATGACTCATTGCTAAAAGCAATGAGGTATCAAGTTAAATGATCCAGATGTGAAAATGTCATCATGCCATTCATGGCTTCAATCAGTCAATTCATGACTGCCAGAACAATTTTCAAGCATGCAGACTCTAAGGCTGGAATTTTATTAGCAACAAAGCATATAGAAGCAAGGTGCCTGTAATAATAATCCTCTCAACACTTCCCCAGCGGCCAATGACTCACGTAATGGGGTTGAGAATTCAGAAATCTGGAGTGCAAAGGGACTTGGGATTCCCAGTCCAGGATTCTCTTAAGGTTAACTAGCAGGTTGAGTCGGTAGTTAGGAAGGCAAATGCAATGTTGGCATTTATTTCGAGAGGACTAGAATAGAGGACTAGAAGGCTCTGGTCAGACCACATTTAGAATATTGTGAGCAATTTTGGGCCCCGTATCTCAGGAAGGATGTGCTGGCCCTGGAGAGGGTCCAGAGGAGGTTCACGAGAACGATCCCAGGAATTAAAGTCTTAACATATGAGGAACGTTTGAGGACTCTGGATCTATACTCAATGGAGTTTAGAAGGATGAGGGGGGATCTGATTGAAACTTACAGAACACTGAAAGGCCTGGATAGAGTGGACATGGAGAAGATGTTTCCATTAGTAGGAGAGACTAGGACCCGAGGGCACAGCCTCAGAGTAAAAGGAAGACCTTTTAGAACAGAGATGAGGAGAAACTTCTTTAGCCAGAGAGTGGTGAATCTATGGAATTCATTGCCACAGAAGGTTGTGGAGGCCAGGTCATTGAGTGTATTTAAGACCGAGATAAATAGGTTCTTGATTGGTATGGGGATCAAAGGTTACGGGGAGAAGGCGGGAGAATGGGGTTGAAAAACTTATCAGCCATGATTGAATGGCGGAGCAGACTCGATGGGCCGAATGGCCTAAGTTCTGCTCCTATGTCTTATGGTCTTATGGTCTTATGGTAATCATTGTAAATGTCAAACTTATTAATCAACCACAGCAGAGCAAGTATGAAGGAGAATAGCTCAAGAAAATTTGATAAAAGCTTCTTTTAGTTTCATAAACATTGTTTTCGAGAAGGTGTCAAGATTTTGGTGGGCGAAGGCATCTCCTAATTTGGAGATGAGATGAGAAATATTATTGTATAATTACTCGACAATGAATGCAAGGGGAATAATATAGATGATGCAGCAACAGTAAAGCACGAATATTGCTGCAAAATTGTAGGGACATGAAGGAAATTAGTATTTGCTGAAGATATATGCAAAAAAAACAGGAAAAGAGGAGTGAACTTTAAGTCACAGCATGTCGTCAGTGAGAAAACTTGCTGCAAGTCAATTTCACACCCACCTTGCAACAGGGTGAGGATTGCATAGGATATATGGCACAGAAACAGGCCATTCAGCCCAACTAATCCATGACTGTGTTTATGCTCCAGTCGTGACTCCTCCCATCAATCCTCATCTAAATCTCCCATTGTAACCCTCTATTCTCTTCTCCCTCATATGCTTTTCTAGTTTTTCTGGAGTGCTGCTTTGGGCTGAATTAGAGTGCTTCAGTTGGAGTTTGGTGAGAGAGGGGCTTTTAAGGGTTACTTTCTATCTAAAGTCTAATTTTTCTTTAATTTAACAACTAACAAAAAGTTGCTCTTTGGGTTGAGAGAGGGTGAATTTTAGTCCAGCTTTAAAACAGGGGCTATACAAGCCCTGCTTGTAGCGGGGGAGGCGATAGCATAGTGGTATTGTTGCTGGCCTAGTAATCCAGAGACCCAGTAATGCTCTGGGGAGCAGGGTTTGAATTCCACCATGGCAAATGGTGGAATTTGAATTCAATAAAAGTGTGACTCCAGACCCACAGGAACGTAGTTGACTCTTAAATGCCCCCTGAAATGGCCTAGCAAGCCACTCAATTGGAACAAGAAAGGAATGAAACCAGAAGGATTGCCCAGCATTGATCTCAGCCCGGTTAACCCTGCAAAGTCCTCCTTACTAACATCTGGGGGCTAGTGCTGAAATTGGGAGAGCTGTCTCCCATAGTCTAGCAACAGTCACATAGTCATCCTTATGGAATCATACCTCAGAGATAATGTTCCAGGACAGTCCCAGAAAAGGTGGTGGCACAGTGGTATACAGTTGGGAGGCCAAACATGGGCAAGGAAAACTCCTGCTAATTACCCCATACTGCCCACCCTCAGTATCATGAATCAGTACTCCATGTTGAACACCACTTGGAGGAAGGACTGAGAGTGGCAACTGCACAGAATGTGCTCTAGGTGTAGGACTTCAATGTCCATCACCAAGAGTGGCTTGGTAGCACCAAGCTGGCTGAGTCCTAAACGACATAGCTGCTAGACTGGGTCTGCGGCAGGTGGTGAGGGAAAAACATACAGGGCCAAGCGATCCCACAACAAACGGATCAGATCTAAGCTCTGCAGTCCTGCCAAATCCAGTTGTGAATGGTGGTGGACAATTAAACAACTCACTGGAGTAGGTGGCTCCACAAATATCCCCATCCTCAATGATGGAGGAGCCCAGCACATCAGTGCAGAACATAAAGTGTTTGCTACAATCTTCAACCAGGAGTGCTGAGTGGATGATCCATCTCGGCTTCCTCTGGAGGTCCACAGTGTCACAGATGCCAGTCTTCAGCCAATTCGATTCACTCCACATGATATCAATAAATGGCTGAAGGTACTGGATAGTGCAAAGGCTATGACGTTGACAATATTAAAGACTTGTGCTCCAGTACTTGCTGTGCTCCTGGCCAAGTTGTTCCAGTACAACTACAACTCTGGCATCTACTGGGCTATGTGGAAAATTGCCCAGGTATGTCCTGTACAGAAAAAGCAAGATAAATCCAACCTGGCCAGTTACCACCCCATTAGTCTACTCTTGATCACCAGTAAAGTAATGGAAAGGGTCCTAAACAGTGCTATCAAGTGGCACTTGCTTAGCATTAACCTGCTCTCTGATGCTCAGTTTGGATTCTGCCAGGGCCACTCAGCTTCTGACCTCATTACAGCCTTGGTTCAAATATGGACAAAAGAGCTGAACTCCCGAGGTGAGGTGAGAATGACTGCCCTTGACATCAAGGCAGCATTTGACAGAGTGTGGCATCAAGGAGCCCTAGCAAAGCTGGAGTCACTGGGAATCAGGGGGAAAAGTTTCTGCTGGTTGGAGTCATACCTAGCACAAAGGAAGATGGTTGTGGTTGTTGGAGGTCAATCATCTCAGCTCCAGGACATCACTGCAGGAGTTCCTCGCAGTAGTGGCTTCGGCCCAACCATTTTCAGCTGCTTCATCAATGACCTTCCTTCCATCATAAGGTCAGAAGTGGGGATGTTCGCTGATGATTGCACAATGTTCAGGACCATTCAGGACTTCTCAGGTACTGAAGCAGCCCATGTCCAAATGCAGCAAGACCTGGACAATATCCAGGCTTGCGCTGACAATTGGAAAGTAACATTCGTGCCAAACAATCACCATCGCCAACAACAGAGAATCCAACCATCGCTCCTTGAGTTTAATGGCATTACCATCGCTGGATTCCGCACTATCAACATCCTAGGTGTTACCATTGACCAGAAACTGAACTGGACTAGCCATATAAATACTATGGCTACAAGAACAGGTCAGAGGCTAGGAATTGTGTGATGAGTAACTCACCTCCTGACTTCCCAAAGACTGTCCACCATCTACAAGGCACAAGTCAGGAGTGCGATGGAATACTCTTCACTTGCCTGGATGAGTGCACCTCCCATAACATTCAGGAGGCTTGACACCGTCCAGGACAAAGCAGCCCGCTTGATTGGCATCACACCCACCAACATTCACTCCCTCCACCACCAACGCACAGTAACAGCAGTGTGTACTATCTACAAGATGCACTGCAAGAATTCACCAAGGCTCCTTCAACAGCACCTTCCAAACCCACAATCACTACCATCTAGAAGGACAAGGGCAGCAGATAGATGGGAACACCTCCACCTGGAAGTTCCCCTCCAAGTCACTCACCATCCAGACTTGGAAATATATTGCCGCTCCTTCACTGTCGCTGGATCAAAATCCTGGAACTCCCTTCCTAACAACACTGTAAGTGTACCTACACTACATGAACTGCAGCGGTTCAAGAAGGCAGCTCACCGCCACCTTCTCAATGGCAACTAGAGGTGGACAATAAATGCTGGCCCAACCAGCGAATCCCACATCCATTGAGTGAATAAAGAAAAAAAAGCTGCAGCTAGTAAATTAGTTAACTGGCTTAAATAGGTTTTCAGAAATAGATTCAGACAGCATGAAATCAAGCCATCTACTGTGCTGCTTTTGTCTGCACTGGAATGATGCTTTGGGCTGCATTAGAGTGCTTCAGTTGGAGTTTGGTGAGAGAGGGAGTTCCCTGAAGAGGAGGTGATCCTTTCATTTTCTACCTCTCCTAGTAAGAAGAATGGTGGCCTTGCTAAGTAGGACCTGGTAAGTATTTCTTCTGTCCTTAGCATTCTCTAAACTTGAGGAAGTAAAAGTAAAGGGAGTAATTTAAGGATAAGTCATGGCAGTGCAGCTTGGCCATGTAGAATGCTCCTCCTTTGCAATGTGGGAAGTCAGGGACACTTCAAGTGTCCAGGGCGACCATGTGCGCAGTAAGTGTTTCCAGCTGCAGCTACTTAAAAATCCATGTTTCGGAGCTGGAGCTGCACCTGGAGTCACTGTGGAGCATCTGCAAGGATGAGATCATCATGGATAGCACGTACAGTGAGGCGGTCACACCGCAGGTAAAGAGTCCACAGGCAGAAAGGGAATGGGTGACCGTCAGACAGAATAAAAGCACTAGGCAGGTAGTGCAGGAGTCCCCCGGGTCCATCTCCCTCTCCAACAGATTTCTATTTTGGATACTGTTGGAGAGATGGTTTCTCAGGGGAATGCAGCAAGAACCAAGTCCATGGCACCATGAGTGGCTCAGCTGCACAGAGAAAGGGAAAGAAGGGTGGGAGAGCAATTATAATAGGGGATTTTATCATAAGGGGAATAGATAGATATTTCTGCGGTCGCAGACATGACGCCAGGGTGGTATGTTGCCTCCTGGTGCCAGGGTCAAAGATGTCACTGAGCGGCTGCAGGATATACTGAAGGGGGAGGGTGAACAGCCGAGGTTGTGGCCCAAATCAACACCAATGACATGGGTAAAAAGAGGGATGAGGTCCTGAAAGCAGAATATAGGGAGCTAGGAAATAAATTATAAAGCAGGACCTCAAAGATAGTAATCTCAGGATTATTCCCAGAGCCACATACCAGCGAGATCAAGAATAGGATAATAGTCCAGACGAATGCATGGCTGCAGAGATGGTGTAGGAGGGAAGAATTTAGATTCCTGAGGCATTGAGACTGATTCTGGGGAAGATGGGACATGTACAAGCTGGACGGGTTGCACCTCAGCAGGACCGGGACCAATATCCTCGAAGGGGTATTTGCTATCACTGTGAGGGAGGGTTTAAACTAGATTGACAGGGGGATGGGAACCTGAGTGGGGAGACACAAGAGAGGGAAACAAGGATAGGAATTAAAGACAGAAAAGTACAAAGCAAAAGTGGAAGGCAGAGGAAACAAGGGCTAGCAACAAATAGGGCCATGGTACGAATAAAGATGTTAAAAAGTCAAGTCTAAAGGTATTGTATCCGAATGCTTGGAGCATTTGCAATAAGGTAGATGAATTAACAGCACAAATAGATGTAAATGGGTACAATATGATTGCGATTACAGAGACATGGCTGCAGGGTGACCAAGGCTGAGAACCGAATATCCAAGGGTACTCAATATTTAGGATGGACAGACAAAAGGGAAAAGGGGCGGAAAACATTAGTGGGAGTTGTCTATAGGCCTCCAAACAGCAGTGAGAAGGTAGGGGAGGGCATTAAATAGGAAATTAGAGATGCATGTAACAACAGTGCTATAGTAATCATGCGTGACTTTAATCTACATATAGGCTGGGCAAGCCAAATTAGCAATAGTACTGTGGTGAATGAATTCCTGTAGTGTGTACAAGATGGTTTTTTAAAACCAGTATGTCGAGGAACTGACTAGGGAACAAGCTATCCTAGATTTGGTATTGTGCAATGAGAAGGGTTTAATTAATAACCTTGTTGTGCAGAGTCCTTTAGTGAACAGTGACCATAATATGATAGAATTCTTTATTAGGATGAAAAGTGATGTAGTCCAATCTGAAACTAAGGTTCTAAATCTAAACAAAGGAAACTACGAAGGTATGAGGAGTGAGTTGGCTAAGATAGATTGGCGAACTTCATTAAAAGGCATGACAGTGGATAGACAATGGCTAATATTTAAGTAACTAATGTATACATTGCAACAGTGATATATTATTTTCCAGTGCGAAAACACAACAGGGAAAGCAGCCCAACCATGGCTAACAAAAGAAATTAAGGGCAGTATTAGATCCAAAGCGGAGTCATTTAAAGTTGCTAGAAAAAGTAGCAAGCCTGAGGATTGGGAGCAGTTTAGAATTCAGCAAAGGAAGACCAAGAGATTGATTCAGAGGCGAAAAATAGAGTAGGAGAGTAAACTTGCAAGTAACATATAAGGGTAACTAAGCTTATGAAAGCTCTATAAGTATGTAAAAAGAAAAAGGTTAGTGAAGACAAATGTAGGTCCTTTACATTCTGAAATGGGAGAATTTATAATAGAAAACAAGGAAATGGCAGAGCAATTAAACAACTACTTTAGTTCTGTCTTCATGGAGGAAGACACAAATAACTTCCAAGAAATACAAAGGAACCAAGGGCCTGGTAAGAAGGAGAAACTGAAAGAAGTTAGTATTACTAAAACAATAAGTACTGGAGAAATTATTGGAATTGAAAGCCGATAAATCACCAGGGCCTTATAATCTACATCCCAGGGTACTAAAGGAGGTAGCCATGGAAATAGTGGATGTGTTTGTTGTCATTTCCAAAGTTCTGTCGATTCTGGAACAGTCCCGGCAGATTGGAGGGTGGCAAATGTAACCCCACTATTTCAAAAAGGAGGGAGGGAGAAAATAATGAATTACAGACTGATTAGCCTAACATCGGTAGCAGGGAAAATGCTAGAGTCTACTATAAAGCATGTGATAAAGCATGGGCTTAGACAAAGCCACCATGGATTTATGAAAGGGAAAACATGTTTGTCAAACTTACTTTTTTGAGGATGTAACTAGCAGAATAGATAAGGGAGAACCAGTGGATGTGATGTATTTGGATTTTCAGAAAGCCTTTGATAAAGTCCCACAAAAGAGGTTAGCTTGTAAAATTAGAGCACGTGGGATTGGGGGTAATATATTGGCACGGATTGAGAATTGGTTAGCAGGCAGGAATCAGAGAGTAGGAATAAAAGGGTCTTTTTCAAAGTTGTAGGTGGTGGCTAATGGGGTACGGCAGGGAGCAGTGCTTGGGCCCCAGCTATTCACTATATCTATCGACGATTTGGATGAGGGAACCAAATGTAATATTTCCAGGTTTGGTGACGACACAAAACTTGTTGGGAATGTGGATGATGGGGTGTGTGTTAAGAGGCTTTAAGGTGAGTTAGACAGGTTGAGTGAGTGGGCAAATACATGGCAGATGCAGTATAACATGGATAAGTGTGAAGTTATCCACTTTGGTAGGAAAACAGAATCGCAGAGTATTATTTAAATGGTGATAGATATACAAATGGACCTGGGTGTCCTTGTATACCAATCACTGAAAGCAAGCATGCAGTTGCAGCAAGCAGTTAAGAAGGCAAATGGTATTTGGCTTTCATTGCGAGAGGACTTGAGTACAGGAGCAAGAATGTCTTATCGCAGCTGTACAGGGCTCTGATGAGACCACACCTGGAGTATTGTGTGCAGTTTTGGTCTCTCTACCTAAGAAAGGATATACTTGCCATAGAGGGAGTGCAGCGAAGGTTCACCAGACTGATTCCTGGAATCGCAGGATTGTCATATGAGGAGAGATTGGGCCGACCAGGCCTGTATTCATTGGAGTTTAGAAGAATGAGAGGGGATCTCATTGAAACATGTAAAATTCTGACAGGGATGGACGGACTGGGTGCAGGGATGATGTTTCCTTTGGCTGGGGACCCTAGAAGAAGAGGTCATAGTCTCAGCTTACAGGGTAGACCATTTAGGACTGAGATGAGGAGAAACTTCTTCACTCAGAGGGTGGCAAACCTATGGAATTCTCTACCATAGAAGGCTGTGAAGGCCAAGTCAGTAAACATACTTAAGAAAGAAATAGATAGGCTTCTGGACTCTAAAGATGTTAAGGGGTATGAGGAGAGCACAGGAGTATGGCGTTAAGATAGAGGATCAGCCATGATTATATTGAATGGCGGAGCAGGCCCGAAGGGCTGAATGATCTACTCCTGCTCCTATCTTCTATGTTTCAATGTTTCCATTTAAATACATCTATACTATTCACTTCTGCCACTCCCTGTGATAGTGAGTTCCACATTCTCACCAATCTTTGGGTAAAGACTTTTCTCCAGAATTCCCTATTCGATTTCTTGGTGATTATCCTATCTTCATGGCCTCAAGTCGTGCTGTTCCCCAGAAGAGGAAACATTCTCTCTGTATCACTCTATCAAATCTTTCATCATTTTAAAGACCTCTGTGGCGTCACCCCGCAGCTTTCGGTTTTCAGGAGTAAAGAGAACCAGCCTGTCAATCCTTCCCTGCTATGTACGCTCACACATTTCTGGTATCATTTGGCAGGCCTCATTAACATGCCACTGTCTGACTTCCTGCCTGCTAAATCCAGTGGGATGTAAAATGGGTATTATCCAATTTGCTCCCCTGTCAAAATTGAATTTAATCCCCAAACCTTCTTAGGGCTGTTCGAGAGGAAAAGCTGGGAGAATGCACAGACTTGTGTTATGTGTCATATTCTATGATTTCCACAGACAGTGGTCATTCATAAGTGCCTAATAATGCATTTGATAACCTTGCAGTACTCACATGAATAAACATGCACATTTACTTTTATCGACTCTCTGCTCTGACCAAGGAGAAAAATTTAGCAAAGCCCAAAGAAGATGATTGGAATACAAACCATCAACTCATCTGAAGAAGTCAGTGGCAAAGATGCATGCATTACAGGACATTTAGTGAACTTGAGGAAGAAGCATAGGGTGCAGCGCTTAGAAGTGAAAGGGACACAGTAATAACGAGCAGAATTTTTCGCTCGGCATGCAAGCACATGCCTGACACTCTCAAGTGTAAAATAAGACGTGATGACATCGGGTGAGCGTCCCAATGTCATCACACACCCATGCGATATTTTGGTTGACGAGGGAGTGCTAAACTTGGAATCGCACCCACCGACAATTAAAAGGGCTGTTAAGCCCATTAACGGCGCAATTAACTGGGATTTTTCACTGCCCACCCAACGTTACGTTTGGAGTAGAATAAGGCCCCAAGCGTAGTTAATATTTTTTAAAGGGAATAATCTAAAGAGCTTAATCTAAAGTGAAGTCATGGCAGCAGAGCTCGCATCCATGATTTGCTCCTTCTGCGCTATATGGGAAGTCATGGACACTTCCTGTGTCCCTGGCAACCATATGTGCAGCTGCAGCTACTGGCTAACCACAGTTTGGAGCTCAAGCTGCATGTGGATTCACTGTGGAGCATCCGTGATGCTGAGATTGTCGTGGACTGCCGTTCAGTGAGGTGGTTACACCACAGGTAAAGGCTGAGCAGGCAGAAATGCGATGGGTGACCACCAGGCACAGTAGAAGAAGGCAGGTAATGCAGGAGTCCCCTGTGGCCGTTCCCCTCTCTAACAGATATACTGTTTTGGATACTGTTGGGGGAGAGCAGCTTCTCAGGGGAAAGCAGCAGGAGCCAAGTCCATGGCACCGCGGGTGGATCTGCTGCACAAGACGGGAGGAAGAAGTGTGGCAGGGATATAGTGATAGGGGATTCAATAGTAAGGGGAACCGAGAGGCGTTTTTGCGGCTGCAAAAGAGACCCCAGAATGGTTTGTTACCTCCCTGATGCCAGGGTCAAGGAGAGGCTGCAGGGCATTCTGAAGGGGGGAGGGTGAACAGCCAGTGGCCGTGGTACATATCGGTACCAACGAAATAGGTAAAAAAAAAGGGATGAGGTACTACAAGCTAAACATAGGGAGTTAGTACGTAAATTAAAAAGTAGGACCTCAAAGTTAGTAATCTCAGGTTTACTACCAGTGCCACAAGCTAGTAAGTGTAGAAATAACAGGATATATCGGATGAATACGTGGCTGAAGAAATGGTGGGGATTCAGATTCCTGGGACATTAGGATCGGTTCTGGGGAAGGTGGGACCAGTACAAACAGGACAGGTTGCATCTGGGCAGCACTGGGACCAATGCCCTCGGGGGCGGTGTTTGCTAGTGCTGTTGGGGAGGGTTTAAACTAGAATGGCAGCGGAATGGGAACCAAAGCAGGGAGACAGTGGAGGGGACACAAGGCTAGAAACGAAAGGCAGAAAAGTAAGAAGCAAAAGTGGAAGGCAGAAAAAACAAGGGTGAAAAACAAATGGGGTCATAGTGCAAAATAAAGCTAAGATGACTAACAAGGTTAAAAAGACAAGTCTAAAAGCATTGTATCTTAATGTGCGGAGCTTTCACAATAAGGTAGATGAATTAACAGCACAAATAGACATAAACAGTTATGATATCGTTGCAATTACGGAGACATGGTTGCAGAGTGACCAAGGGCGGGAACTGAACATCCAGGGGTATTCAATATTTAGGAAGGACGGACAAATAGGGAAAGAAGGTGGGGTAGCACTGTTAGTAAAGGAGGAAATCAATGCATTAGTGAGGAAGGATATTGGCTCAGGAAATCATGATGTGGATTTGGTTTGGGTGGAGATAAGAAACACTAAGGGGCAGAAAACGTTGGTGGGGGTTGTCTCTAGGCTCCCAAACAGTAATGGAAATGTAAGGGAAGGCATTAAGCAGGAAATTAGAGATGCATGCAATAAAGGTACAACTGTAATCATGGGTGACTTTAATCTATATATAGATTGGACAAACCAAACTGGCAAAAACACTGTGGAGGAGGATTTCCCGGAGTGTGTACATGATGGTTTTTTTAGACCAATACATTGAGAAGAATTGAACACATATTTTGGTTCTGTCTTCACAAATAATTTCCAAGAAATGTTTGGGAACCAAGGGTCTAGTGAGAGGGAGGAATTGAAGAAAATCAGTATTAGTAAAAAAATGGTGCTAGAGAAATTAATGGGGTTAAAGGCTGAAGAATCCCCAGGGCCTGATAATCTACATCTCAGAGTACTAAAGGAAGTGGCCCTGGAAATATTGGATGCATTGGTGGTCATCTTCCAAGATTCTATAGACTCTGGAGCAGTTCCTACAGATTGGAAGGTGGCAAATGTAAGCCCGCTATTTAAAAAAGGAGGGAGAGAAAAAAACAGAGAATTACAGACCAGTTAGCCTAACATCAGCAGTGGAAAAAATGCTAGAGTCTATTATAAAAGAGGTGGTAACAGAACACGTGGAAAGCGTTAACGGGATTACACAAAGTCAGCATGGGTTTATGAAAGGGAAATCATGCTTAACTAATCTACTGGAGTTTTTTGAGGATGTAACTAGTAGAATAGATAAGGGAGAACCAGTGGATGTGGTGTATTTGGATTTCAAGAAGGCTTTTGATAAGGTCCCACATTAGAGGCTAGTGAGCAAAATTAAAGCACATGGGATTAGGCGTAATATACTGGCATGGATTGAGAATTGGTTGACAGACAGGAAACAGAGAGTGGGAATAAATGGGTCTTTTTCTGATTGGCAGCTGGGGACTAGTGGTGTACTACAGGGATCAGTGCTTGTGCCCCAGCTATTCACGATATATATAAATGATTTGGATGGGGGAACCAAATGCAACATTTCCAAGATAAATATAGATATATAGGGTTTTGCAACATTTCCAAGTTAGCTGACGACACAAAAGTGGGTGAGGTTGTGAGTTGTGAGAAGGATGCAAGGAGGCTTCAGGATGATTTAGACAAGTTGTGTGTGTGTGGGCAAACATATGGCAGATGCAGCATTACCTGGATAAATGTGGAGTTATATGCTTCAGTGTGAAAAATAGAAAGGCAGTGCATTATTTAAATGGTGATATACTGGGAAATGTGGGTGTACAAAGGGATCTGGGTGTCCAGTCAATGAAAGTAAACAGGCAGGTGCAGCAAGCAATTAGGAAGGCAAATGATATGTTAGCCTTCATTGCAAGAGGATTTGAGTTCAGAAGTAGGGATCTCTTACTGCAGTTATACAAGGCCTTGGTGAGACCACACCTGGAGTATTGCATGCAGTTTTGGTCCCCCAACCTAAGAAAGGATATACTCGCCAGAGATGGAGTGCAGCGAAGGTTCACTAGGCTGATACCGGGGATGGCAGGATTGTCGTATGAGGAGAGATTGGTTCGACGTGGCCTGTATTCACTTGAGTTTAGAAGAATGAGAGGGGATCTGATTGAAGTGCATAACGTTCTAACAGGGCTAGACAGACGAGATGGAGGGAGGATGTTTCCCCTGGTTGGGAAGTCTAGAACCAGGGGCCACAGTCTCAGGATATGGCAGGCCATTTAGGACTGAGATGAGGAAAAATTTCTTCACTCAGAGGGTGGTCAACCTGTGGAATTCTCTTCCACAGAAGGCTGTGGAGGCCGGGTCACTGAGTATATTCAAGAAAGAAATTGATAATTTTTTGGATATTAGGGGCAACAAGGGGTATGGAGAGAAAGGGAATATGGTGTTGAGATAGAGGATCAGCCATGATCATACTAAATGGCGGAGCAGGCTCGAAGGGCGGAATGGCCTACTCCAGCTCCTAGTTTCTATGATTAGTGAGCCTGATATCCAAACATCATGTGTTGTCACCACCCACATGAATGATGTCTTGCAGCAATGACTGTCTTCACAGCTGTCTGCACTTGAGCACATGATAACCCCAGTGGCAACTATAGAAGCTTCAGTTGCACATGTCAGAGACACAATAGGAAGATCCCTCATGGATGGTCATACTGTTGTTACACAAACTTTGGGTTTCAACCTCCAAGAACTAATCCATGGGTGGTCCTTAAAGTGCTTGAAGAACAGTTACAAAGAACCAAATGGGAGGGATAGAAACCATCAGTTCTCCAAGGGGAAACAAGCAAAGTGGTTCATTCCTCAGATGTCCCTGTGGGCGCTGGGAAGGACACAGTCACGCTGAAATTTAGTGCCATGGTGGCCGACGCCACTATAGGTTGAGACACTGGAACTGGACATGTTACAGGGAAACCCCTGAGGCAGCAAAACAACTAAACCAGTGCTTTAGTGTAATTGTCACCATCATTGGCCGTCCCTCGATTCAAGAGTCACGTGTATTCAGGGTCATGCATTTCTGGCATGGGTTTTCATGTGACAGAACAGGTCGATTCTTGACCTGCAGATCTTTGAGCACGTGGGCAGGGTGTACCACAGGGTAGTAGGATCCAGAGTTTAGGATGTACTTCCTTTTCTTTCCTTCTCTGCCACTGCTCAGCCTCATCGTTAAGACGTTGTGACTCAAAGACTGATGCAGCTTGATGGACAAGTTGTGGCCATTTTAAATGATTGATAGCAAATCAATGCTGCTGTGCTTCAAAGAGAGCTTCAAAGTGTCTTTGAAGCGTTTTCTTTACCGTGCTGTGAAAATCTGGCCATTTGAGAACGGAGAAAACAAAACCTGGCAGGGGAGATGCTTTTCAGCCATCCGGACAAAGTGTCCAGTCTATCCAAGTTGATTTTGCAGGAGATTTGCCTGAATGTTTGTGGAGCTGGCTTCAAGAGGGACACTATTATTTGTTCAATGGTACTCCCATTGAATCCAGAGGATGCAGTAGACAGTGCTGATGGAAATTCTCTTGCGCTCTTCTGTGTCGCTGATACACAGTCCAGTTCTCACTGCAGTACATGAGTGTGGTGACAACAACATTTCTACACACTAGGACTTATGTTGACTTGCGTAGCTCTTGTTGTCAAACATTCATTGCTGTAGTTTGTAGAAGGCTGAACCGGCACAACTGACCTGGTTTTTGATCTCATCAATGGTGGCATTTTGAGAAAGGTAGCTTTGGTATGAGAAGCGTTGAACATATTCTAGTGTCTCTCCTTCAACATATATAGGAGGTGGAATATTTGACTGACCAGGTGTGTGTTGATATATGAATTTTGTTTTGGCAACAATCAAAGGCAGGCTGAGTTTCTTGTATGCAGAATTGAAGAGATTGGGAATGGTTTTCAGGTTTTATTGATGTGTCCAGGACTGGACAGGGCATCTGTCATTAGATGGGTAAGATGCCATCAGAGCGCAAAGTTGTCCTTTTAATTTGAACCATCCTTTCCTGGGATGTGTACCAGATGTACAGGCAGAAGCTGCTAGCTAAAATGGTGAAGGGTTGGGAATGATATGGGATTGACGTCATGAACTTCAAGATACATCTAAGTAATTCTTGTCAGATGGGTTGGGTTAAAATCTATCCTCAAATTTTTAAATTGAGTCAAAAATGCAAAGTACTAACAGGGCCAGATTTTGGCTACCAAGGCAGGTAGCTTAAGTCAGGAAACTTCTCAACTTACTGGACCCACCTTGTTAAAAAGTGCCCGGAATATACGATTTTTGCTCTAGTGGGAACAAGCGTGGGATGGGTCCTGTCATCCCCAGAAACAAAGTATATGTGGCCATGGAGGTGGACAAGTGCCAAGGCAGGCTGGTTAGAAAGCACATCTCAGTTCTCTAGGACTTTGTTCCAGTTGTTCTAGAAGTTGTTAGGCCCTCTATTACCCCTCACCCCTCACATCTCCTCACTCCCACACCCAAGAACCATGGCCCCTCATACTGTGCTGTTGCCACCATTTTGCATCACACACTAACCATCTAACCAACTGAGCTAACTGACCCCTCTCAAGTCATTAATTTCTTACATAAACAAACAAACTTCTATTCAGTAGCCACATCAAAGACAGATAATCCATTAATAGCCTCTTTATGTTGTCAAGCAAACTCTGAAATCAAAAACCCCTGCTGACATAATTGTCACTTATGAAACTCAGCCAAGCATTCATAATGACAATAATGATAGCCTTTGGGGAAATGTCAGCAAAGTGGTCAGTTGAATCTGAACAACCAGATGCTACTTATTTTCTAACCTATACCTGTCAATCAAAGCAGTCCAGAAGATTTTCTTTTAATTCTCACTGACAGATGCAGCTCGTTTTTTTTATTTAAAGAGTGCGTCATTTAAATCACTACAGATCATGAAAGTGATACAGACTGCATCTGCCCTTCAAGGGTGTTTATGTCTACTCCATCAGTTTGTACCTCCCACACTGCTAGTTAAGGTCCTTTACGAGTCAAAACAGGGTCTGTTTGAACTCAGCACCGAATTCAAATGGCCCTGCTGAATTTGAGGTTCCCTCCTATGTGAATTACACACTGACTCCTTTACCCCACCAGAAAAAATTGGATCTGTAGGAAATGGAGGCGAGATTTCCACATTCGGGTCCTGTTTGCCATTTTTAAAGATCCATAGAGTCATCCTGACTCCGCAAAAATCCATCTTGAGGTTTTGGAAACTTGAAAGCAAAAGTACGAAAAAGCTGTAAATGCAGAACATTGGTAGAGAAATAGGAGTCAATCAGTTGAAGTTTTAGGTCTTAGGCCCTTCCTCAGTACAGGCAGGAAGGGTCCTGATGGAGGATTTTAAACCTGAAATGTCAACTGACTGACATGTTTCTCCACAGATGCTTCTGGTCTTGTTGAGTGTTACCAGCGTTCATTTGTTTTTGTTTTAAAATTGTATCTCCTGGGCCTGAATTTTACGCTTGGGGCGGGTGTGCGTGACTGGCAGGCCCGGGGCTGGCTGAGAAACAGGCCCCTGACCCCAGTCGACCAACTACGGCAATTTCACGCTTGTTGGCCAGTTAAGGCCCACCCAGCGTGAAACGTGTCTTCCCAATGGTCGGGAAGGGCCAGGCGGGGGTGGGGGCCTGTAGGGTGCCGGGTCCAATGCTGACCCGGTGGGCGGTTTAAAAATGGCGCAGGCAGCTCCTTGAAGGCTGCCAGGGAAGAATCATGTACTCTGCGTTCTGGAGAATGAAACTATAGCCTCAACAGTGGCTGGAGACACCAGATGGGAGGGTAGGTCGGCTGGGCACTCGGCCACCCCCGTTTTTTGGACGAGTGCCTCGGGGTGATCTTGGAGGAGTGGCTGCCAGGAGAAACACCCTCGTCCCCGGAAATGGAAAGAGGAGGCCACTGCACCAGACAAAAAAAGCTTGTGAGAAAGTGGCAGCTGAGGTCAGCAGTCACGACATTGTGTGGCACACATGGGTGCACTGTGGCAAAAAGCACAAGGACCTGCTGCACTCAGGAAGGGTGAGTACCGTGTAGGCATCGGTCAGTGTGAAGAAGTGTTAAGGTCTGGCCATCCCCGCGTGGAGCTCAGGGGTGTTAGAGTCTGAGTGCCGACTGTCGATTATGCCGGAATTGGCCAAGGGGGTGAGCCCTGGCTCCTTGGACTGAGTGCCTTGCGGCTCGAGGGCCATGACTCAGATGTGCCCTGCAAGGTGCTCCTCAGATGGGGTTGGCCAGGCTGCAATGGTGCTGCAGGTAGGGAGTGGGCTAATCAATGTTCCTCTGTCCTTTAAGGAGAAGATGAGCCATAACCAAATTGAGAGGTCACGGACAGGCGGAGGCGCCCAAACCTCCTAATATTGACCAGATTTGAGCAACACGCCTTGGAGCTGGAGAGGCGCCACGCACCTCATTCAGTCGGTCATGGAGAGGATGGTGTGTCAGATGAAGGTAAGAGTGAAATGCACAGAGATGAGATTTTTCAATTGTGCAAACATTCTTGTGTATTCTCTTAATTGATGGGAGCCTCAAAACTGGAATCCCCATTGATCATTGAAAGACGATTTTACCATGATCTCCATTGTCCACCAGGGTGCCTGGCATGCACAGTGACAGTGTGATGACTTAAACTAATGACATGTTGTTGTTGTCCCTTAGATTCACTAGCAGGCACTCGTTTGCAGGACCCCAAAGAACCACCCCTGACACCAGAAGACTGCCGAGCTTCAGCTGCACCTGCGTCACACCCGCTTGCTGAACCAGGCACCAGCGGAGAGAACAGCACCCCGGTGGGCATTAGATCATCAGCTAGAATGTCGGTGCACAGCGGTGAGGGTACTTCACATTCACTTGAATTGCAGGTGGAGGCAGAGAGTGCCCAGGGCGCCGGCAGTGGGAGAACTGCTGGAGACCAGGACGATGCTCAGTCAAAGGCAGACGATGAGCCTCTGAAGTCGTCCATTAGGCGGCAGATGCTGAATGTCCAGCGGGATGTTCGGGAGGATCTGGCAGAGATCCAAGAAGGTATGAGTGCCATGGTCTCTTGTGGAGGTGTCCATGCAGAGCATAGAAACTGCACCGACCCTCATGGCTGAGCGCACTGCCTCCGCCATTGAGAGAGTGGCGACTCTCATGGAGAGGCATCTCCAGGGATAGAATCAGGGGTTCCTAGGGCTGTGCTTGGACCTGCAAGTCCTCACACAGGCACTGACCTCAGGTGGTCAGTGCCATTGTGGGAGATAGATGAGGCAGTATTCCAGCTGGTTGCCCGTCCATCAAAGGTGAGCAGGGAGGTCCAGATCAACCTTATGTTGACACATGAGCTGCCTGTCATCTCTGCAGGCTTCTCTCAGGACGCTCTGGATGAAGGCAGTAGCAGTAACCATGGCATCTGATGAGGCTGTGCCGGCTGGGGAGATGCCAGTCATGGCACTGGCTGTTCCCTCCCAGGTGGGGCCAGCACAGGCTCCAGTGACCAAAGGACGACCGCCAAGGTCATCAAGGCCAACAAGACAGCAGAATCAGCAGCTGTCTCCAATGCCAGTGCCAGTGAGGTTGGGGGTGGGGAAGGGGCACCAAGACGTAGCACTCGCAAACAGAAGTTTAAGGCACCATGAGCACAAGAGGGACTGGTCACGGGTGACCTTCTGTTCTCTAATGTTTTGTTTAGATGTTTACTGGTGTGGAAATGAACACCAGGGATGGTAATGTTAATTTGTTTTGAGTGTGAAATTTACATAAATTTTGTTTTTGTCATAATGGCCTGAGTATGCTTCACCTTTTTTTTTGGTGCAGGTTATGCCAGTCTGTAATGCTGGACGTGAGTGGCTCTAAACTTTATTACGCAGACATCCTGGATGGAGACGGCAGCCCTGGCATGAGGTGGAAGCTGATCTTTGGCGGCCTAGTTGAAGGAGCGTTGGATCAAGGCGTCCCTGGTGTCCCTGCCTCCCTGGAGGTTATCAAGGTCTTGCTCCATGCCCTTAGCAATCTCCTCACTGTGCTCATCTTCAGACTCACTATTGGATTCATCCTCTGTGGCCTGAGAAGCTGCCTCAAGATCCTCTTCCTCCAGTGGGTCCCCCCTTACCAGTGCCAGCATGCAATCACTATCAGTGACACCCGCTCTGGGGGGTATTGTAGTGCTCCCACTGAACGGTCCAGGCATCAGAAGCACATCTTCAGAAGACCTTTGGTCTTCTCTGTCATCACCCTTGTAGAGGCATGACTCCTATTATAACACTGATCTGCCTCTGTTCTTGGGTGGCGGAGAGGCGTCATATGCCACCTTTTTAATGTACAGTCCTTGTCACCCAGCAGCCATCCAACCAGTTGGGCTGGAGCACTGAAGAGCCTCGGCACCTGGGCATGTCTCAGGATATAAACGTCATGGGATCTGCCAGGGTATCTTGCACAGACTTGCAGAATCTGAGTCTTGTGGTCACAAAAACTATCTAGACGTTCATCAAGTGGAAGCCCTTCATGTTGACGAATGCGCTTGGCTGACCGGCTGGCATCTTGATGGCCACATGTATATAGTCGATTGCACCCTATAGGCGGGGGAACCCAGCAATCGCTGAAAATCCTTTGGCTCGCTCAGCCTGGTTGGCCTCGTCCGTACGGAAATGAATAAATGTCATTATCCACCTGAACAGAGCTTCTGTCACCAGCTTGACGCAACTGTGGACAGCTGATTGGGACACTCCACACAAATCCCCCACTGACTCCTGGAAAGAGCAGGAGGCATAGAAGTTGAGGGCCACTGTGACCTTCAGAGCCACTGACATGGGGTTTCCACCCACAAAGTTGGAGGTGATGTCAGGCCCAATCATTTGACAAATGGAGGTCACTGTCTCCCTGGTGAGGCAGAGCCTCCTTTGGCATTGCACATATTGGACATATTGAGGCAGCTGCATCGCTGCCTGTAAACCCTGGCAGCAGGGTAGTAGCGTCTTCTGCGGCCCCTTCCAGCTTGGACTTCCTGCTGGATGCTGCATTGGGCCACCTGGCCTCCTCTCCCTTCTGCCCCTCTCTTCTTCCTCAGAGTGCAGAGCACAATCCCCATTACGAGGGTTACAGAAGGCTGTATGATACCTGGAAGGGTCCACAAGGTCAAAATCCTCTGGGGGCCTTGGAGAAAGCAACGAGTCCTGAAATGAAGCCTGGAAATGCCAAGAATGAAGCTCAGAACTGAGTTGAAGCTGTCAAGTTCCAACAAGCAACCAGCAGCAAACTATCTCCTAAACTCCTCACTGCTCAGAATGGCAATGCTTATGACCCTTTTTATCCCGCCACTGGATGAAGTTTTCGCAAAATAGGGTTGCCTGCCTGCCTGTTTTGCCCATGTGACAAGGGGGAAATTGACTGGATAACATAAAATCTGGATTGGGTTTTTAACGGCCTTAAGTGGCCTTTTAATTGATGACGGGCATGGCTCCGACACCCGTGCGCACCCGCCAACTTGAAGACACTCGCCCGACGTCTTCTTACACTATTTTATGCCCGATTGGGTCGGGTGTGCGCTCGCCCACGAGGTGTAAAATTCAGCCCCTGGTATTTGAATTAATTGCCACAGTGCAAAATCGAGATCAACTTCAGAATCCTGATAACTTTAGCAAGGTCTCCAAAAGTATCTTTTCCAAGTGCTTTTCAGAATCACAGAATCACACAGTGCAGAAGAGGGCCTTCGGCCCATCGAGTCTGCACTGATACTTGAGAAACACCTGACCTACCTACCTAATCCCATTTACCAGCACTTGGCCCATAGCTTTGAATGTTGTAACGTGTCAAGTGCTCATCCAGGTACTTTTTAAAGGTTGTGAGGCAACCCGCCTCCACCACCCTCCCAGGCAGTGCATTCCTGACCGTCACCACGCTCTGGGTAAAATAGTTTTTCCTCTCGTCCCCCCTAAACCCCTCACCTTGAACTTATGTCCCCTTGTGACTGACCCTTCAACTAAGGGGAACAGCTGTTCCCTATCCACCCTGTCCATGCCCCTCATAATCTTGTACACCGCGATCAGGTCACCCCTTAGTTTTCTCTGCTCCAACGAAAACAACCCAAACCTATCCAACCTCTCTTCATAACTTAAATGTTTCATCCCAGGCAACATCCTGGTGAATCTCCTCTGCACCCCCTCCAGTGCAATCACATCCTTCCTATAATGTGGCGACCAGAACTGCACACAGTACACCAGCTGTGGCCTCACCAAGGCTCTATACAACTCCAACATGACCTCCCTACTTTTGTAATCTATGCCTCGATTGATAAAGGCAAGTGTCCCATATGCCTTTTTCACCACCCCACTAACATGCCCCTCCACCTTCAGAGATCTATGGGCACACACGCCAAGATCCCTTTCTTCCTCAGAACTTGCTAGTGTCATGCTGTTCATTGAATACTTCTTTGTCAAATTACTCCTTCCAAAGTGTATCACCTCACACTTTTCAGGGTTAAATTCCATCTGCCACTTATCTGCCCATTTGACCATCCCGTCTATATCTTCCTGTAGCCCAAGACACTCAACCTCACTGCTAACCACCCGGCCAATCTTCGTGTCATTCGCAAACTTACTAATCCTACCCCCCACATAGTCAGCTATGTCGTTTATATAAATGACAAACAATAGGGGACCCAGCACAGATCCCTGTGGTACGCCACTGGACACTGGTTTCCAGTCACTAAAGCATCCTTCTGTCATCACCCTCTGCCTCCTACAACTAAGCCAATTTTGAATCCACCTTATCAAATTACCCTGTATTCCATGTGGATTTGCCTTCTTTATAAGTCTCCCATGTGGGACCTGGTCAAAGACTTTGCTGAAATCCGTATAAACTACATCAACTGCACTACCCTCATCTATACACTTGGTCACCTCCTCAAAAAATTCAATCAAATTTGTTCGGCATGACCTCCCTCTGACAAAGCCATGCTGACTATCCCTGATCAAACCTTGCCTCTCCAAGTGGAGATAGATTCTCTCCTTCAGAATTTTCTCAATAGTTTCCCTACCACTGACATGAGACTCACTGGCCTATGGTTCTCTGACTTATCTGTACAACCCTTCTTAAATAGCGGAACCACATTGGCTGTTCTCCAGTCCTCTGGCACCTCCCCCGTGGCCAGAGAGGAATTAAAAATTTGGGTCAGAGCCCCAGCGATCTCCTCCCTTGCCTCCCTCAGCAGTCTGGGACACAAATCATCCAGACCTGGAGATTTGCCCACTTTTAAGCCTGCCAAAACCTCCAATACCTTGTCACTCCCTATATCAATTTGCTTAAGAACCTCGCAGTCTCCCTCTCTTGAGTTCGATAACTTCATCCTCATTCTCTTGGGTGAAGACGGATGTGTAGTATTCATTCAACACTCTAGCGATGTCATCTGACTCCATCCATAGATTCCCCCCATGGTCCCTTATGGGCCCTACTCTTTTCCTGGTTATCCTCTTCCTATTGATATATTTATATAATATCTTTTAATTTTAAATTAATTGGCAATAAGAGGTTAAAATTTGTTGATAATTGTTGTGACATTTAAAATAATTGACCCAATGAATGGGTTAAAATAATGCTTAAAATTTCAATTGCAAGCACTTGTTTTGTAAATACTCCGAAGAGCAAGTTCACTTCTTAACATGGAAACCTCACAGAAATAGACCACAGGATGGTTGGTGTGAGAAACGGAAAACTATCACACTGGCTGCAAGATCCTAAGTCATGTTTGGTGGAAGTAGACTCTTCAGCCAAATAGATTTCATCCTTCCAGAATTCCCAACATCTTCCTTTTAAGCTGATAGCGAGTTTATAAATGTGGCTTTGGCGCAATTGGAGCAGATTTTCAGATATTGGTGGTCTGGCATATCGCTGATATAGAGCAACAGGAGTTTTATTATACATATAGCCATGCTGTACCTGACCTGAGAATGCTTGATGAATTCACTGGGTTCCCAAAATGACCATTTTTCCATTCCATAGCACTAGCATTCCTCACCTTGACGTGTATTAGCATCCAAACAAAAGCTTCATAAATACAATTATCTATAACCATTAATCAGTAGTTACTAATTAATTGCACAAACTTTTTTTAAATTCACAATCTTTTTTGAAAACAGGAACATAGGAGTATTGGAAACAAAGTGTCTTTCAAGCAGCACTTACTCAGCAATAAACTGCTCATGAACGTTTAGTTTGGGTTCCGGCAGCTTCCCCTCCTGACCTCTTTGAGTTCTTGGTCCAAACATGGACAGAAGAGCTGAACTCAATAGTTGAGGTGAAAGTGACTGCCCTTGACATCAAGGCAGCATTTGACCAAGGAGCCCAAGCAAAACTGGAGTCAATGAGAATCAGGGGCAAAACTCTTCACTGGTTGGAGTCATACCGAGCACAAAGGAAGATGATTGTGGTTTTTGGAGGTCAGACACCTCATTCCAGGGCATCACTGCAGGTGTTCCTTAGAATAGTTTCCATGGCCCAACCATCTTCATCTGCTGTATCAATTACCTTCCCTTCATTATAATGTCAGAAGTGGGGATGTTCGCTGATGATTGCACAATATTCAGCACCATTTGCGACTCCTCAGATACTGAAGCAGTCCATGTCCAAATGCAGCAAGAACTGGACAACATTCAGGCTTGGGCTGATAAGTGGCAAGTAACACTCATGCCACACAAGTGACACGCAATGAACATCTCCAACAAGAGAAAATCTAACGATCTTCCCTTGACATTCAATGGCATTACCATCAATGAATCTCCCATTATCAGCACCCTGAATCCTCCATTATCAACATCCATTGACCAGGAACTGAACTGGACTAGCCATATAAATACTGTGACTACAAGAGCAGGTCAGAGGCTGGGAATTCTGCATCAAGTAACTCACCTCCTGACTCCGCAATGCCTGTCCACCATCTACAAGGCACAAGTCAGGAGTGTGATGGAATACTCCCCACTTGCCTGGATGAACGCAGCTCCTACAATACTCAAAAAGCTTGACACCATCCAGGACAAAGCAGCCTGCTTGATTGGCACCACATCCACAAATATTCACTCCCTCTACCACCGACGCACAGTATAAGCAGTCCGTACCATCTACAAGATGTACTACAGTGACTCACCAAAGCTCCTTAGACAGAACCTTCCAAACTGATGACCACCTAGAAGGACAAGAGCAGCAGATGCATGGAACCTGCAAGTTCCCCTCCAAGCCACTCACCACCCTGACTTGGAAATATATCGCTGTTCTTTCACTGTCAAAATCCTGAAACATAATTCCTAACAACACTATGGGTATGCCTACACCACATGGACTGCAGTGGTTCAAGAAGGCAACTCACCACCACCTTCTCAAGGGCAATTAAGAATGGGCAATAAATGCCAGTGATGCCCACATCCCATGAAAGAATAACTTTAAAAAAGTAGGCCATTCAGCTCTTCAATCCTCCTTTGTTATTCAATTAGATTATGGCTGTCTTGCACCTCAACTCCACATTTGTGCCTTTGCTCCACATCCCTTGGTAGAATGACCTAACAATAATCTATCTGTCTCAGACCTGTAAGTTTCAGTTGTCCTAGTATCTACAGCCTTTTGAGGGAGATAGTTTCAGATTTCAATTACCCTTTCGCTGAAAAAGTGAAAGTACATTACGCACTTGTTTGCAAATCAGCCAACTGTAATGTCATCAACTTACCTGCTATTGGTGCAGTAAATCTTCCAGTCATAACATCAAAATAGCTTCCAACATTGGTCTCCACACTGCTGAAAATAATACCACTGTTCTGGTTTGTGAAATGGGTTGCCATAGAAGCCATAAAAGCAACCTATGTTAATTAAAATGAGAAAAGTGAAATAATGCTTGATTTGTACAAAATTGCCAATATCATTAAAGTTGTTGGTACAATATGGCTGATGGTTTTAGCAACCAGCTACTTTCAGACTGGTGATAATCTCTATGCATGTGTCCTTGGACAGGTAGAAGCCTATTCTTGACCTGAAAAACCTGTTTTAATATCAACACTAGCAGTGAGCCAATTATGTGACTGACTCTGCAAAATCAAAAAAGTTGAATTAGGTTGAATGTTAATTTCAGAAAGATCCCAGCCTGGGAAATACGCTTTTGGGAACTTTTTAAAGCTTTGCACTGGATCATTCACAGAAGGTCAAACAATATGAAACTATCTGCTAGACATGGACTAAGTAAATGTACTTCAGTGGGGTCAATTTTAACTCGAGGCACATCCAGAGAAAGCATGGTGGGAGGGAATTCCTGTGAACAATCTAATATGAGGCCCAAGCTATTTTCACTCCTAGGCCCTTAGACAATGGTTGATCTGTACCTCAATTCTATGTATAGGGACATAGCAACATAAGAAATAGGAACAGGAGAAGGCCATTCAGCCTGTCGAGCCTGCTCCGCCATTCAAAAAGACTACGGCTGATCATCTACCTCCATACCATTTTTCCCCACTCTCCCCATATCCCTTGATGCCATGAGTATGCAAAAATCTATCGATTTCTGTCTTGGACAGACTCAATGATTGACCTTCCACAGCCCTCCAGGGTAGAGAATTCCAAAGATTCTTCACCCTCTGAGTGAAGAAATTCCTCCTTATCTCAGTCTTAAATGGCCTGTCTCTTACTCTGGGACTGTGTCCCTTGGTACTAGACTCACCAGCCAGGGGAAACATCCTATTTACATCCACCCTGTCACGCCCTGTAAGAATTTTGTAAGTTTCAATGAGATCACCTCTAATTCTTCAAAACGCCAGAGAATACAAGCTCAGTTTCCTCAATCTCTCCTCATAAGACAATCGCGCCATCGCAGGCATTAATCTGGTGAACCTCCATTGCATTTGCTCTATGGCAAGTACATCCTTCCTTAGATAAGGAGACCAAAACTGTACACAATGCTCCAGGTGAAGTCTCCCACCATGGCTCTATACAATTGCTGCTTTTGACTTATATCCTTTAATACTTCTAATAATACCTAAAAGTTAACACCCAATACAGATCCTGGGAAACATCACTTTTTACATTCCCCCAGTGTAGATTTCTTATATCACTGCCATGTCTGCTATCCCCCAGCCAATTAACAACCCATATCACAAATTTACCTCTAATGTTATGTGCTCTATATTTTGCTAATAATCCCTTGTGTGGAACTTTACTAAATGCCTTTTGTATCCTACATAGATGACATCCTTAGACATTACCCTGCCCACCTTGTTGATGATCTCCTCAAAAGAATCTGCTAGATTAATCAGACATGATCTACCTTTCACAAATCCATACTGACTCTCTTTGTTCAGCTCATACTTGTTCAAATGCTCAATCACTCTGTCCACCCCTTCCATTCAAAACCCTCCTCAGCACCCTTGTCTTGATCGTGCCTTCATTAACCCTGCTCCTTCTGTCCAATTATTTTTGCTTTCCCAGCATAACATGACATATGTAGCAATATTTAAATAGTACTACCACAGGAGCGTTATCAAACGAAATTTGACACTGAGACACGTAACAGATATTAGGACAGTGGACCAACAGCTTGGTCAAAAAGATAGGTTTCAAGGAGTATTTTATAGGAGAGAGTGTTATAGCAGAGGATAGGTTTAGGGAGGCAAATCAAAGTCAAAGACTAGGGCAGTTGAAGGCACAGCCACAAATACACTTAGGAATGGTTTATTATGGGCGTCACTTCCTTGGAGTGGCACTCAGCATCAGATTGCCACTCCTTGCCCAATTACTTGCACGAAATTTCTTTTGCGCGTGTCTCACCCAATCTTCAGACTCAGGCCGAGCGAGATCCAGGCAGCGCATCTGTCCTCGAAGCCCAGCACCGCAGTTCAGCAGAGTCAGATTGAAGAATGACACACCCACTTTTTATGACACTAGCTGCTGTAAACCAGGCAAGTTAAAGGTCCCATTGTACTAGTGTTACCAAAGTATTAGCCTGGGCTTATAGCCCAGTGACATTCCCAACGTCTCACCCATATTGATTAACCATTGTTTTACACAATACTGTTCTGTAAAATGTTTTGCATATTGTGAACAGGATAGTATCGTTCTTACTTTGAGTTCTGATGGGATCCCGGCTTGTCCCTTCTCGCCTTTGATGCCTTGAATTCCACGTTCTCCTCGAGGTCCTATGTCTCCTTTTCGGCCTTGCTCACCTTTCTCCCCCTCATGTCCTGGGAGCCCATTATTTCCATTATTTCCATGGTTTCCTATTAAAGTACAGATAGTTGTATTGTAGGAATCAATTGGTATTTGATTGCCAGCTGTTGTATTTAGACAGTGACTACTTGGATAAATATGCCTCAAGGCCAAAAATAAAACAAATATAAGTTCTCCAATGTAAAGGCAAAATACTGTAGATACTGGAAATCTGAAACAAAAACAAAAAATGCTGGGAAACTTCAGCAGGTCTGACAGCACCTGTGGCGAGAAAGACAGAGTTAACATTTCAAGTCAATATGAAGAAGAGTCATAAGGACTCGAAACGTTAACTCTGTTTTTCTCTCCACAGATGCTGTCAGACCTGCTGAGTTTTCCCAGCATTTTTTGTGTTTGCGTAAATTCTCCAATGGTTCAAATGATAATTGCACTAATAGTGTACTGAGCCATATGAACCAAGAAGGGTAAAAGCAAAATAGTGCAGATGCTGGAAATCTGAAACAGAAACAGTAAATGCTGGAAAAACTCAGCAGGTCTAGCAGCATCTATGGAAAGAGGAACAGAGTTAACGTTTTGAGTCCGTACGACCCTTCTTCAGACCTGCTGAGTTTTTCCAGCATTTTCTGTTTTTGAACCAAGAAGGGTCTGAATTCTTAGCTATGCTTTTCCTGCCTCCCAATGCTGAAAATGAGTTCTGCACCCAAAGTGTGCTGAAGCTATTTAGACCAAGGTGTGACTGAGTTACCTTCACTAAGACATTAACAAGGTCCAGAGACACTCCCAGTCCACGTCCACCTCCCCCAAGCTGTGCCTAGCACCAGGAAATAGGGCAGGAAAAGGAGAAGGGCCAACCCAATGTTCATGTATCTGGTGGATAGTTATTAAAATTGATTTTATAAATTTATGAAATCTCCAACAACAATTCTGAACCTGAATGGATGACACTCCATACTTTTAATTGTTCCTTTCCAGGGCCAGAGAAGTTCGATTGACAGTCATCAACAATTCCCCTAGCAAAACTGGAGTCAATGGGAATCAGGGGGAAATCTCTCTGCTGGTTGGAGTCATACCTAGTACAAAGGAAGATGGTTGTGGTTGTTGGAGGTCAATCATCTGTGATCCAGGACATTGCTGCAGGAGTTCCTCAGGGTAGTGGCCTCGGCCCAACCATCTTCAGCTGCTTCATCAATGACCTTCCTTCCATCATAAGGTCAGAAGTGGGGAAGCCATAGGGCTCCTCCTCTGTTTTATGCAAAAATCTTCAAAAGTACATTGTGGGAATTACCCATGTTTTAGTGTCCGGTGCCCATAAATACAGGAGGTGAGCTAGGAAGCTGTGCATGGTGCCTTCCACTTTAATAACATGAGAATGCTAGGCCTGTAACAGACAGGCTCATCTCTGTCCCCTGCTCCCAGAGCAGTATAATGGGAAGGAGATACAGCATTATGGATCCCCATCCATTTTTCCTGAAATTTGCATCCAGAGAATGGGTGTTTCTCAGAACATTTCAGTGTTTTGAAGCCTTGAAGAGGAATCGAGTGCAGACATAGAAAATACAACAATCAGTAATCTATATTGTATTTTGTATGATACAATTATCAGTGTTGGTAGAACAATTGAACATTCAAATGAGTTTTGAAGCAATCAGGGGTCAAGTTTTTCCATGTAGGGATAATGGGTAACATGTAAGTAGTTTCAGCTTGTAATTTATTAAAAGAAAATCTCATAAGGTATATCTTTTTTTAAATTCATTCATGGGGTGTGAGCATTACTGGCAAGGCCAGCATTTGTTGCCCATTCCCAATTGCCCTTGAGAAGGTGGTGGTGAGCCGCCTATGTGAACTGCTGAAGTCCATGTGATGTAGGTACATCCACAATGCAATTAGAGAGGGTGTTCCAGGTTTTTGATCCAGGCACAGTACAGGGGCAGTGATACAATTCCTAATCAGGATGGCGTGCAATTTTTATCACTTGCTACAGGACGTAGATAGGCTACCAGAATAGGCAGAGAAATGGTAGATGGAATTTAATACAGGGAAGTGTGAGGTGATGTGTTTTGGCAGAAGGGATATGGAGAGACAATATAGAATTAATAGAACAATTCTAAAGAGCTAAAAGGGACAGAGGGATCCGTGGATACATGTGCATAGATTTTTAAGGTGGCGGGACATATGGAGAGAGTAGTTAGCAAAGTATATGGGATCTTGGGCTTCATAAGTAGAAGCATTGAGTACAAAACCAGAAAGTTATGTTGAACTTTAATGAGCTCTGGTTAGGCCACATCTGGAGCATTACATCCAGTTCTCATTGCTGCACTTCAGGAAGGGTGTGAGAGTCCTTGACAGTGTGCAGAGGAGATTTACCAGAATGGTTCCAGGAATGGAGGGTTTTAGTTACAAGTTGAGGTTGAAAAAGACAGGATTGTTCTCTTTGGAGCAAAGGAGACTAAGTGGAAATTTAAGAGAGGTGTACAAGATTATGACAGGTTTGGATAAGGTAGGCAGAAGGCTTGGTGACTTGCTGCAATGCATGTTGTAGATGGCACACACTATTGTCACTGGGCACCAATGATGGAGGCAGTGAGTGTTTAAGGTGGCGGGTGGGATGCAGGCTATTTTGTTCTGGATGGTGCTGAGTTTCTTGAGTGTTTTTGGAGCGAGCTGCACTCATCCAGGCAAATGGAGAGTATTCAATCACACTCCTGACTTTATGAGGAAGTTATGAAGAAATTAGGGGGAAACTAGAGAAATTCTTCCCCTGCAAGTAAGCAAACCTCAGCACCTCCCACCAGCTGATAAATACATGCAAGGATCCTAATTCCCTACAGTGGAAATGCCTGCTGAGACTCAGTGTGCAGATTCACGTGAAGAATGGCCATTTGGGTGAGCTACGGGAGGGTTTACTGTGAATTGTGAATGTATGGCCTCCAAAATTGGCTGCAGGAATAAAGAATGGGTTAAAATTGGAAGAGAAAAATGAAACATTGGAGAGACACAATTAATAACTCACCCGGAATGCCAGCTTGACCAGGAGGACCAGGCCATCCACGGGGACCAGGCTCTGCTCTGTGACAACAGTGGCTACATTCAAAATGAGCAGGCCTATCCACAACCTCATGTTGTTCCTCAAAATAGAAAATGATTTTTAAATTTACAAGTATACTTTAGTAAAAATCTAAATTGACAAGCTATAAAAAAGTAACTCAAGGCAACTGATCTGATTTTAGGATAACAAGTTTTATTTTTACAAATGTTGTTGCAGTTCCTTGGACAGAAAAATAGAGTATATCATATGGTTACTGTTGTAATCAGATAAATGAAATACGTCAATATCATATTGCTACTATAAAGGATATTGGACTTGAAATTACTGAAAAAAATAACAGCATGTGAGGGGTGCACTTTGCAATTACAGTGGAAATCGGCCAGAAACTTGCGGTAAGGATGCTGCATGAAAAGCAAGTTGTCAGAAGGTTTTGGATGATTTGCACTGCTCCTCAGTTAACACCACAAGAATGGAATCTAACACTTAACCCCCCCAGGAGTTTCATGAAGTTGCTGCATTTGCATGCTAATTTTCCATTAAATACAGCATAGAACATTAAGTCTAGCAATTAATCACATTGGTATCCTTTAAACAAGGTGATAATTGGTTTCTTTTATTCATTCACGTGATGTGGGCTTCGTTGGCTGCACCAGCATTTATTGCCCATCCCTAGTTGCCCTTGAGAAGGTGGTGGTGAGCTGCCTTCTTGAACCATGCAGTCCATGTCGTGTAGGTACACCCACAGTGCTGTTAGAAAGGGAGTCCCAGGATTTTGACCCAACAACAGTGAAGGAACGGCGATATATTTCCAAGTCAGGATGATGAGTGACTTGGAAGGGAACTTTCAGGTGGTGGTGTTCCCATCTATCTGCTGCCCTTGCCTTTCTAGATGGTAGTGGTCATGGGTTTGGAAGGTGCTGTCGAAGCAGCCTTGGTTAATTCCTGTAGTGCATGTTGTAGATGTTACTCACTACTGCTACTGTGCGTCGATGGTGGAGGGAGTGAATGTTTGTGGATGTGGTGCCAATCAAGCGGGCTGCTTTGTCCTGGATGGTGTCAAGCTTCTTGAGTGCTGTAGGAGCTGCACTCATCCAGGAAAGTGGGGAGCATTCCATCACACTCCTGATATGTGCCTTGTAGATGGTGGACAGGTTTTGGGGAGTCAGGAGGTGAGTTACTCGTTACAGGATTCCTAGCCTCTGATCTGTTCTTGTAGCCACAGTATTTATCTGGTTAGTCCAGTTCAGTTTCTGTTCAATGGTAATGCCTAGGATGTTGATAGTGGGGGATTCAGTGATGATAATGCCATTGAACATCAAGGGACGATGGTTAGATTCCCTTTTGTTGGAGATGGTCATTGCCTGACCCTTGTGAGGCACAAATGTTACTTGCCACTTTTCAGCCCAAACCCGGATATTATCCAGGTCTTGCTGCATTTGGACATGGGCTGCTTCAGTATCTGAGGAGTCATGAATGGTGCTGAACATTGTGCAATTGTCAGCGAACATCCCCACTTCTGACCTTATGATGGAAGGAAGGTCATTGATGAAGCAGCTGAAGATGGTTGGGCCAAGGCCACTACCCTGAGGAACTCCTGCAGTGATGTCCTGGAGTGGAGATTACTGACCTCCAACAACCACAACCATCTTCCTTTGTACTAGGTTTGACTCCAACCAGCGGAGAGATTTCCCCCTGATTCCCATTGACTCCAGTTTTGCTAGGGGAATTGTTGATGACTGTCAATCAACCTCTCTGGAACAAAGGGAACAATTAAAAGTATGGAGTGTCATCCATTCAGGTTCAGAATTGTTGTTGGAGATTTCATAAATTTAAATTTATATTTTTAAATCTTTTTTTTTCTACATTTACTTTCTGTCTCTTTTTTTTCTCTCTCAATCTAATCTTTGTTTCCTTCTTTTTGGGTGGAATTGAATGCCTCCTGGTGGGGGTTTAGAGGTGGGGGCATTTAATCAGGCAGGATGGTGCTGAATGGGGAACCTGCTGCCTTCCCACATCACCCAATTTAGTCCAGGGCAGGAAGGCTCATGCATAGCCTTCCCACCTGGGCACTAATTGAGGCCTGTAATGCCACTCAGGGCCTCATCCCACTGTCATTTGTATTCAGTCAGCAGTGAGGGAGGTAGTTACCACACAGAGATCCTGAAAACCAAACCAAACTGGTGGGCATCTGGTCGGAGGGAGGGGTGGGGGTTCCTCATGCAAAGACACTGTGCCTGATCAAGGGACAAGGCATCAGGAAGGGAGATGTCTGCTGAGAGGTCCCCCTTGCCCTTTCTTCAGAACCCGTGACACCTATCCCGCCCTCACCTGTGGCCTGTGTCCTTTGTCAATTGCAGGCCTTTGGCGTGTGCATTATTGGCAGCAGCCACTACTCCTGGTGATGCTGATGGGCAATGGAGAGCTGCCGGCTTTTGATTGGCTGGCAGTTCTTGGCAGGGGCAGGATTATCACCCCTCAGGGTCCTAAACACCACTGCAGGCCTGACCCTAACCAGTTTAAGTGCCTGATGGCTAATGAATTCTGGGGGACTTTCCCTAATGGAACTGACATGAGGCTCCCTCTGGTTGTCTAGGCAGCAGATGAGACCTGGGGCAGAATTTAGCCGTTGTTGGGTGGGTTGAGCGGGGGCAGGAGGGGATGGTTAGGAAGCTGACTGCTGCCTGCGATCGAGCCCAGAAGGCGATTTCACACTGGCGGGCCAATTAAGGCCTGCCCAGCGTGAAATGCAAGCGGGAGTGCTGCCTGTGCAGGCAGTGGGAGGAGGGCAAGGGGGGCAAGTGCGAACTTCACACAGAGCTGCCTCAGGAAGATGAAGAGTTTAAAAAATAATAATAAAGGTTAGAAAAATGTTATAAAACATATCCCCTCATGTGACTCTGTCATGAGTAGGGACATGTTATAAGTGAAATTTGAAAAATGTTATTTCATTTTTATTTGAGGTTGGAAACCTCATCCTGCCCGTAGATGAGGTTTCCAAAAAAGTACAAAGGCTGCTTGGCTTTTCGTCTGCCCACCAATCATAAGGTTGGACAGGCAGCAAAAAATTTAAGTTAGTTGTCCCTTAAATGGCCTTAACATTTTAATTATCGGCAGGCACGCTGCCAACTCCAGTACGTGCCCGCCAACCGAAATATCACGCAACTGTGCATTGACATCGGGACGCTCGCCCGACATCAACACATGTCATTTAACGCTCGAGTGGGACAGGCGTATGCCCGAACGGGTCAGGTGCACGCCCGCCTGCCAAGGTAAAAATTTTGTTGCCTATCACCAACATTAAATTCCGTCCTTTATTTCTCTTTATGTGCCTGAGTTAACATTAAATTTATACATTCTAATTCACCCCCCTTCTCATTCTTTTCTTTGTTTATTTCTCATTCCTTTAATCCCATTTGTTAAGGTGAAGCATTGTTAGTCCTATTGTTCACCAAGGTCCCAGATGTCCCATTGACCTCACTATGCCATTATCACCTTGCGCTTCCAACAACTTAAAGGGCAAAAAAAATTAAGCTGAAAGGTACAGGAAAAGTATCAACTATGACCAGTCCCGTCGTGAGATGCTGTCCACCAAATTCTGGACTGTTAAATGTACAGATTGTTAGAAACTTCACATCTGTGAGGCAAGAAATGGATGGTCAGCAGTTGAAAATTCCTTTGCTGCACAATCCCTGGGTTTTTCAATGGCATTTGACACAAGGTGTGTAAATGCCTGGTAAGGATCGGGCCAGTAGGTTAGATTTTAACACGTTTGTAAATTATTCTTTTCTTTTCTTTTGTATCCAGGAAACTTAGTCTCTGTGAATCTACCAGGTAAAATGGCTGACCATTTACGTGCTTATAGCATAAACGAAGAGGCCATAACAATAATAAGCAAAAATAACCAGAGTAGTTCAATATATCAGCTTTTAAGATACATGGGATTATCTATCTAGCATATATTTCCATTACATGCTTAATATTTAAAGGAAAGTTTAAATATATAATCCAAAATAATAAAGAAAAGTATTTTAGGCATGAATTCAATACGATCAGAATTAAGGTAGCAGCAGAGATGTACTTATTAGCATAATAGGCATCGGAAAGATCCACTATGGGATGAAACATTGCATTTAGTATCAATAAGCACCACAACTGCACCTTCAGCTTGTACATAAGTCAAGATTTTGATAGAGTTTGACACTGCTTTTATGAACTTAGTACATTTTTAAAAAATATATGTTTTTGTGTTGTGGATGACACTGGAAATTCCACCATTTATAGCAATCACAGTTGCCCTGAAAAAGGCATTAATCATCTTCGAAATTATGCTATTAGGAGCTGGCTGTTCTATCACCTTAGTTTCAAATTTGTTTCATTTTGGCTTTTTTGTATGCTCCCACAATAGTGTTAGAATATGAAATCCATTGCCGCATTTAGCTACTGAAGTCAAATGAATCACAACATCTAGGAGGGAATTAGATAAAACTTCAAGAAGATAAATATTAAAAGGTATTAGGAAAAGCAGGGGAGTTACATTGTAAGAGATGGTTCTGAAATAGAGCAAGCTACCCCAGTGTTGAAGTTCTTATGGCAGACAGGTGGAAGTGTCGGTTTTGTTAATGTTATTTGCTCTATTTTTGACATGTCTGAATAACACCAGGAGTTACATTTTGTTTCCTTTGACAGTTCAGATTAAGATTAGGGTTTTTTTTTAATTATATTACTTGATTGGCTATAATGCTGCACTTACTGAGGAAATAGCATATAGGAATTTGACAGTTGCAATGAAATTTATAAAATATTTTCTGCTTTTACCGAGTTAACTATATCGTTTGTACGAGCAAGAATACTTATACATCACTGCTCAATGCTGATTTTTGTGAGGCAAATCACTGATGTATAATCATAGAGAAAAGTTGCTGTTCAAATAATTATGCAGTGCAGAATTTAGACTGCAGTTTACCAGAAACAATTCATAATCTATATAGCCCATTTCCCCTGAGTACATGGTCGAATTTGACATTTTCAAAATACTTGATCCTGGCCGACCCTACCACCTGAAAACCTTTTCAGATTAGTCTGATAATAAATAATCATAACCAATTCAAACATTAAAATGGGGAATCTTCACACAGATAACATTTTCAATAAGGGTTATCACAAATTTAAAATTTTAATTAAATCTATGGGGAAAATAAAGAGGAAGTGCATGTATACATTTCAACTGCCGCATTATCCAGGAAATCAAATTTTCAAATTGTTCCCCTTTTTAATGAGTTCATTATAAGATCTTTTATTATTCAATTTGAAAAGTATTCAGTCCTGTTTCAATAGTTGGTTTTGTTTAACTTTACAACAATACAACAAATTCACGAGTAAACCCATGATAAACATATAAAGTTGTTTTCCTTTTTCCTACCAACAAAAAAAAAATTACTAGAATTTTAAGCTTTAACTGAAAAATCAACTAAACTTTGTTATCCTAAAATTCAAATTGTTCCAGTTTAAGCCAGATGAAGCCAAACTGCCTCGGGACTATTATTACCTTTGTGTACAAAATCAGTTCAAAGTACCTGGATGCTATGAGGAGTTGGCTGTTCTAGCACCTTAGTTTCAAATTTGTTTCTTTTCGGCTTTTTTTGTACTTTTCCTGTCTTGTCAGCTGCAGCCAGTCTCGAATTTACCCCACCTGTATGGTTTACAGCTTCAGTCTGTTCGCTCTTTAAATACCTGGAAGATTGCTGGTTTTCAACTACTTTTGTCAAGTTTGCAATATCTTTCACGCTCACCTCTGAATATTCTTCCAGGCATAGGAAAAAGGGTAGGAAGAGGAAAATGAGCAGGGACCAGCGTTCACAAGTCTTCAGTGCCATAACCTTTGGGCTGGGGCCAGCAGCAAGATGCGAGTCTTATCCTTCAGTCACATGCAATCCCTATGAAGCTTGCACCAAGCGTACAATTTTATAGTGCCGTGGGCTCCTGGTACAGGAAACTCTGGGTCAGCCCAGTGATATAATCTCTCAGCTGTGATCGGTCGAACCTATCGAAAAATATGGTTCATATTACTTAAATGAGCTGTGACCTATTCATTCGTTAACCACAGTCACACAGGGAGGTGAACTTCCATGGACTAATATTGATAGCTCCCCTGTTCCCCATATTTTGGTGTCAGTTATCCATTTAACATTTGGAGTAGGTCTGTTTTTGCTCAAGTGTGAAAAACTTTGTTGAAAGTGAGAATTTGTGACTAATGCAGAACTTTCCTAACTGGAACCATGTGCTAATATCATTATATGGCTATGCCTAACTGGATAAATGCATGGCTTGTTTTTTTTTAAATAAAAGACCTGACATTTGGAGGTTTTGTTAAAACTACCAGATATTAAATATGTAGCAACAAATTAATTTCAAACCGAATGAATAAAGCTTGTAATAACTTACACAAAATGAAATTCCACTCATGATTATGTGTGATCTAGTAAGATTTTCTTACAATTTGTTGCAAAAAAAATATTGTGTATAACTATGCTTTCATTTCAGTCAATGTGATTAATGGTACTGCCCTAAGAATGAAGTTGTTGAACATTGAGACTTATGCCAATGGGTGACTCATTACAAAAACCAGACATTATGTTATATATAAAAAATACATAGAGTTTTAGATTGCAATATGACTTTCCTAAGTGTCTTAATGAATGTTTAAACGTGTCAAAGAGTTCCCTTGTTCTATTTTTAAGTGATCTGAAACAAAATACATCTAATTAAGCAATTACATTTCATTTAAAAAGGAAGAATATTTGAGGAATTATAATATAAAATATCCTGAAGGTGATAGGCTAGATTTTAAATTGCATTGGCAAGTAGAAAACTGGTGGAAATTAATCACCCGGCCATTATACACTCCACCCAATTCTTTTCCATTGACTTCAAAAGAAAGTGAAATCAGGCACGGTGCATTACGAGGAATTGATTTGTTACCACTAGTTTTCCTTCCAGTGGTGAAACCTAAAAGCCACCTCAATATCTCTACATTTACAGGTGTACTTTGGAAGTGCGGGCTATTGGCAGATAGGCATATGTGTGTCATTACTCACTTAGAATCATATCTCTCAAAATTCTTGTTTACAAAATGGAAGGACATGGCATGATCTGGATGCTAACCTGGGATTTTTTTTAAAAGGTCATAAATTGACCTTAGGAAGGATTTTTCAGTCACTGTGCGGGGGTCGGCCTGACATGCCGACAGGTAAAATGGTGCGCGATGATGTCGGGTGTGCATCCCGACGTCATTGCGCAGTCCCGCGATATTTCGTTTGGCGGACGTGCGCCAGAGTCGGCTGTGTGCCCGCCGATATGTAAATGGTCTAATAAGGCCAGTAAGAAAGTAATTGATGTCATTAGTAACACTGCCCGTCCAACCTTAAGGTTGGCGGTCAGGGAAAAAGAACAAGCGGCCTTGACATTTTTTAGGAAACCTCATCCATGAGCGGCAAGAGGTTTCCTAAAGCTTTTATGAAATAAATTTTTAAAATTCCTAAATATAAAAACATGTCCCATCTCATGTGACACAGTCACATGAGGGGACATGTTTAAATAAATTTTTAAACCTTTTATTTAATTTTTTGAACATCGATTCAATCTCCCTGAGGCAGCTCTGGGCCTCAGGGAGATTGATGCGCTCTTTCGCGCTCATGCGTGAAAGGGCGCTGGCCTCCTCCCCCCACCCGCACAGGTAGCGCTGAGCACTATGGCTCACATATTACGCTGGGCGGGCATTAATTGGCCCGCCCACATAAAGTGGGGGGGGCGGAGCTGATCATTGGCGGCGATCGGCTCTGCGACCGCCCCTGCCCACTCCCATCGAGCCCACCGGCCGCCTGAAAAATTCAGGCCCTTGGAGCTGTAAACAAACAGGCCCCTTCCAAGAAATCACCTCACTTATACGGTACTTAAGAAGGAGTTGTTTGTTTGTTGAACTGCATAGCACTTTACTTACTGAAAAGCTGGGAGACAAAAAAGGCAATCACATGGGAGAGAGGAAAAAACTTGTGAACCTGCTTGTTTGGGAGGCAATCTTGTTGAAGAAGAAGCTGAGGAAAGAAGGCTATCTTGACTGGCTCCCCCTCTCACCACCTTGCCTAAAATTGTGTGGCTATCAATCTGTATCCTCATCTGAGTTTAACTAGCCTGCATTTGGACCTGCAAGGCTGAAAGCTGGTGAGAATTTCCAGGCATCCCCAGGACCAGTATTCAAATGAGAGAACTCCAGATCATCAGTGTCGAGACCCTACGGACTTTACCCTTTATTTTGTAATGCCCATCCTCCAAAACCTATCTCTGCAGAGAGACTCTATCTGTCTGTCCTTTGTCTGCGTGTGTGTCCAGGGGAGAAATCTTTAGGGAGAGATAGGTAGTTATACCTCCAGATTACAATTGTGTGTTAACCAGTACTTGCAACTTGTTAAAAGAAGTCTTGTTTTAAAATAAATTAATCATTCTGAGCTTTTGAAAGAAGTCTGCTCAGAGTCTCTTTTATTCTGGGTACTAGAGGTATAGGTACACAATTGGCTATTTTTGAAAGAAAATTAAATATTTAAATTAATGGTATGGCCTGAGGAGTAGTGGGCCTTGATAATTCATGCTCTCCTCCCGTCCCAGTCATAACATAAATTGGGGGCTCTTGCAAGATTTGAAACGCGGACAGCGGGTGATTGGACGCAGAATAATAATTGGTAAGGGATAAGAGGATGGGGACCAGGTTTCTTATATATTGGTAAACTAAAATGGCGTTGGAAATTGCTAAGGCTTTTTTACAGATGGAAAATGCAACCATGACTGCTTCACAGAAATTAACCAAGAATAAGCTAATGGAAAACAAAAACAAAAACAAAAATACCTGGAAAAATTCAGCAGGTCTGACAGCGTCTGTGGAGAGGAACACAGTTAACGTTTCGAGTCCGTATGACTCTTCAACAGAACTAAGGAAAAATAGAAGAGAGGTGAGAGGTGGAAATCCTGTCGGAGAGAAGAGCAATACTTCTTCAAGGTAAGCATTCCTTGAAGAGAAGTGGCAGTCAATTCATTGGGAGATAAGTTGGAGTTAGAATTACCCGAAGGAGTGAAGAAAGCAGCCATAGCACAGCATTTTAAACAGTAAGGGATAACAGAGAGACCACGTTCTCCAGGGCGTGAGTCAATTGAGTTAGCTAAGATCCAGTTCTAAACGAAACAACTTGAACATGAAAAGGAACTGAATAAACTTGAATTAGAGGCAAAAGGAAAAGAAAAGTCTTTATGAGAAAAGGACAAATCCTCTATGTTAGATTATGGCCTGAATTTTACCTTTGGCGGGTGCATGTGACCGGCAGGCCTGGGACCGTTGGGAAATGGGCCCCCAACCGCAATTTCATGCTGGCTGGCTGTTAATTGGCCAGCCAGCATGAATGCATGCTAGAAAGCTTAGTGCTGTCAGGGTGGGGGCAGGAAGAGGTTGGGCGATAACGTTTCCGTGGGCGCAGGGGAGCACTGTGAGAAAGCTCCCTGGAAGCAGACAGCTGCCTCAGGGAGCTGCAGACCTGAAAATGTGTGTGTGTGTGTGTGTGTGTGTCCGTGTGTGTGTCAATGTCTGCTGGGGGAATTCTTTAGGAAGAGGTAGATAGATATACTTCCCGATTACAATTATGTGATAACCAGCACTTGCAACTTGTTAAAATGAGTTTTGCTTTAAAATAAATTAATCATTCTAAGTTTTTGGAAGAAGCCTGTCAGAATCTCTTTTATTGCGGGTACAAGAAGTAAAAGTACACAACAGGCCATTTTTGTGAGAAAATTAAACTTTTAAGTTAATGGTACGGCCTGCGAAGTAGTGAGGCTTGGTAATTCGCGTACTCCTCCCATCCTGATTGTAACATTGTGTGGTATTTCTGATGTCACAGGAGCCAAGGGAACACCATATAAAACGTCAGCTCCCAGGCGGTCTCTAGCTAGCATTTCTAAACCACGAACGATGGGTGACTGAAAAACACTGGTAACTGTAACAATAGTTTTATTTGTGACATTTTGGATTCAGGGCAAAGTTGTAGAAACATTTCTCCTTTATTAAATCTTTGAAATAATTTCTGGTGATTCTTTCCTAAAACTGGACTATTACACAATAAGGAAAACTTGAGTTCTGCAGAAGCAGAAATCAAACAAGCATGAAAACAAATATCGATTTAGATATAGGAAATACGTGCATAGCCACAGTTGTGGGTGGATATACGCCAAAAGTCTTTAGTTTACTGCTTAGAAGTGATTGAGATTTTTCTATCAATTGTGACAGGCTGGAAGCAGTACGGTAAGGAAAAATTTTAATTTCTTTAAAATGTCTTGGAAACCTTTAATTGTTTCTAAGAATGTTTGAAAAGGAATTTTAAGAATTTGAATCAATTGTAAAGGGATCAATTGTAATTTTCTTGAATATGAAATACTGGTCCATGTGATCTGATGATCCTTGACCTAGAAGCAGTACTAACAGGAAGGAAGTTAAGACAAGAATCTGTGTGACTGTCTGACACAAAGGAGAGCTACAAACAGAGGAACTCGAAGGTGAAGATGATCAAAGCACAGATGTAGAAAGAAAGAGAAGGCAAACAGGGACAGATAGAGGAACACAGAGAATTCTTGCAAGGAGAACAAGCAAATCATTTTCAGGGAGGGGTCAATTTTTCTGTTTGGCAGAGAAGGAGGCAGAAGCTCTTGGAGGTACTGTGCGATCTGACTAAAAAGGTCTAAAACCTGGAAATCTGTTTGAATAGCTCAGGGATGTTAAAGAGCTGGGTGTTTGCCCAGAAGTTGCCAAACTGTGAACTAGGGTGTTTTTGGTTGGTCGGTTGAAAAGGAACTCTGGAAATCTACATCATGATCTGAGGGAGACAGGGTTTGCAGAAGTGTGCCTTGTTGATGATAATTGAACACATGAAACTTGAAGGTGAAAGCTTTTGTCGGAAAGGATGCCTGATCTAATCTGCATGAATAAAGAGCAGCATACTGTGGAACTGTGTAGCTATGTAGTGCCACATCTATGCAGGGAGCAATGCAAATACTTGTGGTTGCGTAAAACATATCTTTGTTGTATCAACTGTTTAAAGTGAAATTTATCTTTTTATTTGAAGTATCATTTGCCTATTATTTCATGTGTAATTTGCATTGGGTCTGATTTATGTTAAAGTAAAAGCTACAAAAAGTAGAATCTTGTTGGTTATTTCTTAATTTTGGTTCAATAAATTTGATTATTTTGGTTTACAGTTTCCCCACAGGGGTCATAACACAATCAAAATATTCCCAAAAGTCTTTCTTCCTCTTGGTAGCTGAAATTCATAGCATACACGCTAATGGCACTGTTTTATATTTTGCAAAGTATTGGATGCATTAATACTGAGGACAGTGATTAGAACTAATCTAATTGATAGATAAATATGTAAATATATTAAAGAAAGACTTACAAAAGATTAAGAGAAATAGAAAGAGTAGGACATGCTGCGATTTCCACAACTTAATGAGATCATGGTTGCTCTTCTATTCCAGATCCATACTTTCCCACCCTATCTACAAAGCCCTTGAATCCCTTAATGCCCAAAAATTCTAGTGATTTCCTCCTTGAATATACTGAGCATGCACAGCCTACTGGGGTAGAGAATTCTAAAGATTCACAACCATCTGAGTGAAGAATTTCTTCCTCATCTCAGTCCAAAATGGCCAACCCCTGATCCTGATTTTATCATTCCTAGTTCTAGACTCCCCAGCCAGGAGAAACAGCCTAAAAACATATACCCTAGCAAGCCGTCTAAGAGTCTTATACGTTTGATAGGGATTCTTCTAAACTCAAGGATATACACGCCCATTATGAACATACGAACATATCAATTAGGAACAGAAGTAGGCCACTTGGCGCTCGAGCCTGCTCCACCACTCAATAAGATTGTGGTCGGTCTAATTTTAACCTCAACTCCACATTGCCGCCTACCCCTGATAACCTTTCACCCCCTCACTTATCAAGAATCTATTTACCTTTGCTTAAAAATATTCAAAGACTCTGCTTCCACCACCTTTTGAGGAGGAGAGTTCTCAAAGACTCATGACCCTCCAAGAGAAAAAAATTCCCCTCATCTCTGTCTTAAATCAGTGAACCCTTATTTTAAAGCTGTGACCCATAATTCTAGATTCTCCTACAAGATTCTTTCCACATCCACCCTGTCAAGACCCCTCAGGATTTTATATATTTCACTCAAATCACCTTATATTCTTTTAAACTCCAGTGGAAACACTAGCTCTGAAGAAGAGTCATACGGACTCGAAACATTAACTGTGTTTCTCTCTTCACCGATACTGCCATACCTGCTGAGTTTTTCCAGGTAATTCGATTTTTGTTTTGGATTTCCAGCATCCGCAGTAGTTTTTTGTTTTTATTTATGTTTGCATCAACTATCTCACTGGCCATTTCTTTTTAGTCCCTAGAATGAAGTCCATCAGGACCCGAGGACTTGTCAGCTGCAGCCCCAACAATTTGCTCAGTACCACTTCCCTGGTGATTGTAATTTTCTTGAGATCATCCCTTCCATCCATATTCTGATTTACAGCTATTATTGGGATGTTACTTATATTCTGTATAGTGAAGACAGATGAAAAATACCTGTTCAATTCATCTGCCATTTTCTTATATTTGTTGTTAATTCCCCAGCCTCACTTTCTATAGGACCAACACTCACTTAGTTAATTCTTTTCTTTTTTAATCATATGTAGAAACTCTTACTATCTGTATTTATATTTCTAGCCATCTTTCTATCATACTCTAATTTTGCCCTCTTTATTAATCTTTTACTCATTCTTTGCTTTTTAAAAATATTTTGTCCAATCTTCTGATCTACCACCCATCCTTGCACAATTATTTCTTTATGTTTGATGCTGCCTTTAACTTTTTTAGTTAACCGCAGTTGGTGGGTCTTACCCTTGGAATTTTTTCCTTCTCGTTGGAATGTATCTATTCTGTGCATTTTGAAATATCCCTTTAAATGACTGCCACTGCATCTCTATTGACCTTTCCATTAGCCTAATTTGCCAGTTCAAACTTAGGTAGCTATGCTTTCATGCCCTCATAACTGCCCATATTTAAGTTTAAAATATTAGCCTTAGACCCATTCTTCTCTCCCTCAAACTAAATATAAAATACAATCATATTATGATCACTGCTACCTACCTAGGGGTGTCTATACTATGAGGTTATTAATTACTCCTATCTCATTGCACAATACCATGTCTAGTATAGCCTGCTGTCTGGCTGGCTCTCAGAAACTATTCCAAAAACATTCTATAACCTCCTCATCTAGGCTACCTTTGCCCATCTGACTTTTTCCAATCTATATGTAGATTAAACTCCCCCATGTTTATCGCCACACCATATCTGACAAGCTCCGATTATTTATTCCTTTATACTCTGCCCTGCTGTGTGGTTACTGTTAGGGGGCCTGTACGCCAGTCCCATAAATTACTTCTTGCCTTTATAATTTCTCATCTTTACCCAAACTACTTTCACACCCTGGTTTACTGAATTTAGATCATCTCTCTCTATTATGCCAGTACCATCATTAATTAACAGAGCCACCCTCTACCTTTTCCTAGTTTCCTGTTCTTCCTAAATGTCATGTACCCTTCAATATTCAGACCCTAATCTTAGTCACTGTGCAGCCATGACTTTGTAATTGCGATCAGATTGTACTTATTTATTTCTATTTGAGCTATCAGGTCATCTATTTTGTTTTGAATGTTGCATGCATTCAGATACAGGGCCTTTAATTTTGTCCTCTTATTACTTTTGTACTATATGGCTTTACTTGCTGATTTACTTTTAGGCCAGAATCCTGTTGACGTCATGCTGGGCATAACCAGACTATATGGCGAGAAGGCCAAAAATCGGTTTCCCACCATCGTGAAGCCAGTTTGCAAACATCCGCTCTGCCCGTCAATGGCAGGCCACATTTCCCACCGCCGCATGTCGGAACTTAATTTCAGTATTTTAGCATCTCATTATAAGCCCTGCTCAAAGGAATCATTCCCCCTTGCTGGATCATGTGGGAATCATGCCAGTGTGTTTCACAACCACCATGCACCTGGCAGCTACACTTTGCTCAGGACTTCGAGGTTTGTTTATCTACCCTGCTTCAGGTAGCACTTGCGGTCATCAGCACCAGGCTTCACAGGAAGCACCACATCAGTTTTAGGAGGGCGTACGGGCAAGTCTCTACCTACCAGATGAGCCATAAGGCAGGTTTTCAACATCTGCATGGCTAGTGCTTACTTGAGGAAGGGGGAGAAGTGGCCTCAGGCAAAGGAGGAGGCTACAGGGTGAAGGCTGTACTGGGGAAGGAGGATATCCCATGGTGTGTGTGGGGGCACAAGTTGATCTGTGCAAGTGGTTTCAAGATGGTCAGGGCTGAGGATGTAGTCTCCAGAGGAGGTGAGGCCAGCTGGAGATGTGAGGGTGTGTGTGAAAGAATGAGTGGTGACACCCCTTGAGCTGGCACTGAGTGAGATGCCAGTGAATGTGTGATGGCCTTGTGAGTGTGAGTTTAGAGTGATGAGATGGTTGCCTTACCCTGATGGCACGGATGAAATCATTCAACCTCTTTCTGCACTGGATGGCAGTACTGGCACTGATCAGCCTCCCAATCCAGAGTGGTGAGATTACTAGACATCCTACGGCCAGAGTGGGTTGGAGGACATTGCGACGGTCCTCCAAAAGGCATTCCAGTGATGGGTCACTGAACTTTTCTTGGCTTTCAGCACCACGTCTTCACTGAAGCAGTCCTGGGCTGCAAGCATTGAGAACTGTGTGTGCGGCTGTTGTTTAGATAAAGCACCCGGAGTGAGGAAACAGTGAGGTAATGGGTGTGGCGGGAGATTCAGAGGCCGCCTTCTAGCAAGACAGCATCTTTCCTGTGGCTGCCTAATTAATGGGTCAGGAAGCATACAATACGGCACAAAAATCTGCCATTGCGTCTGGCAGGTAAAACATCCTTTTTTCATGCCCGTTATTGCACTTAGTGCAAACCTGGGATGATTCTGCCCTTAGATTCGTACTCCCTATCCCTTCCTGTCACAGTCTGTTTATCCCTTCCTTTATTAATACCTTTCTGTCTTGCCTCGTCTCTACTCTTTGATTTACATCTTCCCAAATTTGATCCCTTGTCCCTATTTAGTTTTACTCAAATTCTACTCATTCTCTCCTCATAGGATGGCCCTCTCATTCCAGGAATCAATTTCGTGAACCCGCTGTAAGACAAGTGTATCTTACTTAAGTAAGCAGGCCAAAGTTGTTCCAGGTATATTCTCACCAAAGCGCTATATATATTTTCAGGGAAACTTTCTTACTCTTCTATTCTAACCCACTTGCAATAAAGAAAATTTGCCTTCATAATTGTTTGCTAACTTTCTGGGCAGAAGTTTGCTCTTGTTGGGCGGGCTCGGAGGTGGGGTGGATGGGGCCAGCCAGGAAGCTGCCCACCGCCTGCGACTGGGGCCGGACCACGATTTCATGCTGGCGGGCCAATTCAGACCTGCCCAGCATGAAACATGAGCAGGAGCACTTACTGCTGTCTGTGTGGGCAGGGGAGGAGGGCGAGCGGGTGCTTGAGAATCTCCCCAAGGCACAGGGCTACCTCAGGGAGATGAAGACTTTTCAAAAAAAAATTAAAGATTTTTAAAATGTTATAAAACATGTCCCCACTCATGTGACTCTGTCTCATGAGTAGGGACATGTTATAAATGAAATTTTAAAAACTTTATTTCATTTTTTTATTTGATGTTGGAAACATCGCCCGCCTGTGGTTGAGGTTTCCAAAATAGCGCAAAGGCCGCTTGGCCTTTTTGCCTGCCGGCCAACCGTAAGGTTGGACAGGCAGTGAAAAACGTGTTTCAATTATCTTGTTTCTTCAACTCTCATCTTTAAAAAATATTCTGTTTTTCTACCAAAGTGGATAATTTCACATTTTCCCCCCTTATACTCTGTGTGTCAACTTATTGTCCATTCACTTAACCTGTCTGGATTCTTTTGCAGTCTCTTCGTGTCCACACAGCTTATTTTCCTATCTAGCTTTGAATGATTAGCAAATTTGGATATGGTGTACTTTATCCCATCATCTAAGTCATTAATATAGATATTAAATAGTTGAGGTTGTAGCATTGATGCTTGCGACTGTCCAGTAGTTGCAGCCTGCTAACCTGAAATGACCCATTTATTCTTACTCTCTGTTTTCTGTCCAATAACCAATATGATATCCATTGCACTATACTTCTCTCAATGGCACAAGCACCAATCTTTATAATGACCTCCTGTGCGACACCTTATCATTTCTTTTTTGGAAATCCTAATATATTACATCCATTGTCTCCCTTTTGCCTACCCTACTTGATAAACCCTCAAAAATCTCTAATCGATTTGTCAAACACAATTTGCCTTTCATTAAATCATGCTGATGTTGTATAATTGTATTATGATTTGCCAAATACCCCAACACCATCCCTAAAATTCTAGCATTTTCTCTACTATTATTGTCAGACTAACTGGGCTATAGATTCCTGTCTTCTCACTCCCTCCTCTCTTGAACAGCTGGGCTACATTTGCTAAATTCCCAATTCACAACTGTCCTTGAAGCTGGGAATTATGAAAAATCAAAACTAATGCATCTACTATCTCTGCTATCAACTCACTTAAAATCTTAGGATGCAGAACATTTGTTTGCTTTTAGTACTGTTAATTCCTCCAATACTTTTTTCCTTTCCTAACTTTAATTACTATAATTCCTCCAGTCTCATTACAACCTTGTCTCAACACTATTTCTAATTTTTTTTATGTCTTCCAATATGAAGACAGATACAGCAGGTGGAACCATCTGGTCCTATGAGCAATGGGAAGCATGGCAGGTGGGTAACGTAATTTGGTATAAGGCCAAAAATCTATTTCCTAGCATCCACCCATAACTGGCATCAGAGCAGCAGGAAATGCAATGATCTCAATGAACACACTTTCAGAGGTCAGAACAGGGTGAGCCGCAAGAAATGGCTTGCATGATGCGTGGCCAGACAGCACACTCACAACTGATGGCAAGGCTTAATCATGCACATTATTATTGAGTAATCACTATGATGATAATGTGGGAGAACTAAATCTATGGGAGTTCTTGATCGGACGCTGTTGGGGGCCCACATTTCAGAGTCTTAAATACCCATGACCATTGAGCAACTAGCAGAAAGGTGGAATCCAAGAGGCTTCCAAACAGTGAAAGTGCAGCAACACACCCTTGGAGTATCCAGGGATGAAGACTCCAGGGTGTCTGGCTGGTGCTCCTCCTCACCATGGGTGCCCAATGGCATCTCCTTGACTCCTTGAGGAGAAGGGCCACCTGGAGGGAGGTTGAGGTGCCCCATGCCCCCCTCACCTAGCCACTGCTGCCCTGCATGAATGCCTAGAGCGAAGGTGCGCAGGTCCGGGTGCATTTTCAACAACCAGAGTGGGTTCTGCTGGACCTGGGTCTCCAGGGTGGCTGCCACCCTTTCCATGGAGACAGCCAAGCACTCGCATGCCAGAGCCATGACAGCAGACAGAAGGTGGACAGACTCCTCCAGCCCTCGGTCCAGTCTGCTCATGGCCTCTGGCAACTCTGCCAGATGTACCCCTGCCTGTCTCTGCATCTCCAACAGGTGTCTTAGGGCCGAATCCAGAGGCTCGTCATCTGCATGGGGCTCAGCAGGGGCCTGGGCTCCAGAAGAGCTCCGTGTGTCAGAGACCTCAGCTGTCACTTCCTCCACCAGCCGTGGACCGTGTCAGTGATGTGCTCACCGGATTGTGACCCCAAGCCTACTCTAGAATATGCACCCACTGAGGTGAAGGTATCTGCGCTGGTAGAGAGTGCAGGTGAATGCCGTGGCGGTGCATCGTCTAAGGCTTCTGGGGCATCATCCTCAGAGATGGGTTTAGGTTTGGGGCTGGGGCTATGTCTGGTCTGGCTTGCACTCCTCCCCTGTTTGTTGCTGGTACTCAGAATAGAGAAAATAAAGATTTTGTGATTGACTAAGCAGGCTCATAAATTGAACACATCTCACTGTCAGTGGGCGCAGTTGACAACTGCAGACTGGAGGTACCCTAACTGACTTTCTGTGGGAGTCCTATCTCACCCTCAGCACAGGCACGGTCCTGCTCCTCCCCGGATATCTTGACTGGCATCTCCTCATACTGGGCCAGGACTCTGACATCAGCCATTCCCCCTCCAGTCTTGGCCCACTTGCGCTTGTTGTGGGTGTTCTCCTGCAGAGAGACAGAAGGATTAATTGTGATCCCAGTGATTGCACAAGCAGTCCAGAAGCATGCATGCCTATTGCCACGGTTGAACCATCCCCAGTAAGTGATTCAGAAGCCACTTATCCTGCAACTGATATCAGATTGAAACCATTAAGTGGCTGGCACACATTCAGTGCTGATGTCCCATCTACTGGTCATGTGTGACATCCCTGTACACTCTAACCCTTAGACTGCCTGATGTCCTTATTCAAGTGTCAATTTGCAGTGAGCAGACATTGCACTTACCTGGCAGAGCACAACAAATCATTCACCTTCTTCTTACACTGCTGGGGTTTTCTGCGTTGGACCCAATGGGCCTAACCTGCATTGTGACCTCCACTTAAGCTGCCATGGTCAGATGGGAGGGCATTCTACTGCGTCCCTGGGAAACAGGACCTCCACCTTTTGTGGACAGCCTGGAGGAGAGTCTCCAGGGAGGCATCACTGAACCGTGGGGCCGCAGGTGCTAGCTTCTGGATGAGTAATCTGGAGCTCCTGGCCTGCACCCAGAAGCAGAAAACAGTTTGGACCAGTGCTCTTATTCCCCAGTTTTACTGATGTTCCATTATAAAGTGTACAAGACCAGTTCGATTCAGTATTCTTATTTCCCAGTTTTTATTGTTTTTCCCTTCTGGGCAGTGAGTGAATGGTTGTCTGGGTGCCCTTTAAATATGGCGTCTGTATGCCCTTTAAATATGGCGTCTGGACCTTCGACCCCATGAGGTAACGGCAGGGATGGCAACGTCCTGCTCACCCCTGCCATAAGATTCGCTGTGCTACACATGGATCAATAAATAATGGGCTGAACAGCACAAGATCGCGTGGATCCAGCTGTCCTATCCACCAGAGAGAATCGCTCCCATTACTGCCCGGCCACCGAACTTAAACTTCAGAGCAGAAGATTCCATCCAACATATTTGTTTAACATTTCTGCCATTCCCTTATTCCTCATTATAATTTCTCCCATCTCTGTCTCTAATGGACTCATGTTCGCTTTTGTTAATCTCCCTCTTTACAAACCTGTTGCAGCTCTTACAATATGTTTTTATATTTCTTGCTGGTTTAATCTCATTTTTTTTTCTTCCCCTTCATCAATTCTTTCCCTGGTGATTTCTAAAATCCTCCCAATCTTTATCCTTACTATTCTTTTTGACAATTTTGTAAGCCTCCTCTTTTAAGCTAATACTGTCCTTGCACTTATGTATTGACATTCATGATCTCAGGCCATCCCAAACAACCAATTCAGTAGTTTGTAAGTGTATTCACTTCTGTAATATAAGAAAATAAATAAATAGAACAAAGGCATCAAACAAATTAAGCAAATTAAAAAGAATAGGTGGATAAATGAAAGCATGATAGGAGAGACAGGAGCAAAGGAGTAGAGATTGAGGTAAGTTGACCATAGCCTGCTACTCACAAAATCTGCCAAAGACCTTTGGTCCAGAAGCAGAAAGGAAGATGACGTAAGATGCTAGAATTGGACCACTGTCTGATCTGACAAGATACATTTGTACTATTCTAGCTTTTTACATGACTTGTGTGACATTAGTGTGGAAACTATTCTTTGGTGAAAAGTAAAGAACATTGTCCAGGAGATAATGTTTCAGAATGCTTTTAGCTTCAGCAATAGTTTCCCAGCCCAAGCCCCCACGAATATAAGACAATACTTCCAGCTTGATGCTGCAGTGGAATTGCTGAATTTCAAGTGAAATGATCACTCTGCCGATCATTCCCTGAGGTGTTTCCAATCCAAAAATGTCCTCTTTCCTCTCCAAGATTGCCCTCTATCCACCTTGCTGAGAGAAAAATGTATTTTTAAGAATTATATTTTAATGAGGAAGAATGTGTTTGTGTATGTTTTCCACTTTGTTTTCAGTTCACTTCTTCTGAACCTTGCAGCCAAGATAAGGGATGCAAAAATTGCTCCTGGCTGCTGCCAGTATTCGTTTTTAGCCAGCTGTCAGGAGGTGCCAGGAATCACTGAGTCATTCCTGTCCTCTCCTATTTTCCTTTCTCTCTGCTGTGGGATATGCTGAGGTCTTCATTCAACACCTCTTTCCTTCCAAAGTTAAGAACTGAGTGGAGCAGGACTTCAACCTATGTCTTCTCTAAACATGTGCTTTCAGTTTGCTAAGTGCAGCGCATATTCAGCGCTGCAAAAGATCTACTTTCAAATGAACAGATCCAAGCACGTTTAGTTTTTGGTTTTGCCGTACATTCCTTCACAGATTTTTGGCTGGCAGATATGGGACAGTGTCTGGTGCAAATATTTCCAAAAAATATCTCCATTGTTTTTGTTGGTCAGTCAGTCAAAACACAAGCCTGATGAGAAAGGGAAGACTTGCTATCACTTACCTTCTCTCTGCTGTTTACAGAACTTAATCAAGACTGAGAAAAGTCATCATCTCAGGGAAATATAAGTACAAGTGTATGCTGATAATGGGGTTGAAAGGAAGATTGCAATAAAGTGTAGTCAATAATATCATCTCACTTGTGGAGCAGAGCTTTTCTTACCCTGGTCAGTAATACTTTTGTTTTGGCCAAAACTTGCAATGTGACTGCACCTAGACAAACATGTATGCAGGATGCATATACTTGGCAGGGGAAGCCAAGTATGCTCAATTCGAGAATGATGTCTACTCAGGGTCGTATGGTCATGTGAATGAACAGACCAATTCTCAACCCACGGATCTTTGAGCACATGGGCAGAATGTCCCATGAGGTAGTGGGATCCAGGGAACTTGATTTCCTTCCTTTTCTTTCCTTCTCTGTCTCATGCTTCCTCTTCATTAAGACACTGTGACTCAAAGCATGATGCAGCTTGATGGACAAGTTGTCAGCATTTTGAACGATTGGTAGCAAAGGCCTCCCAGTCATTAACATCAATGGTCCGTGCTTAAAGAAGAGGTTCAGAGTGTCTTTGAAGTGTTTTCTTTGTCTTCCCCTGGAATGTTGACCATTTGAGAGTTGAGAAAACGGGACCCGGCAGGGGAGACGCTTTTCGACCATCTCGACACAGCAGTCCACCAAAGTCGATTTTACTAGAGTTTTGCCTGAATGCTTGTGGGGCTGGTTTCAAGAAGGACATTAACATTTGTTTAATGGTTCTTCTATTCAATCCAGGGGATGCGGCGGAGATGCTGCTGATGGAGTTTCTCTGTATTGTAGATACATAGTCAAGATCTCACTTCAGCACAGGAGTGTGGTAACAAAACTGTTCTGTACACTAGAACCTTTGTTGACTAAGAGGTTTTTTTTTGTCAAACAGCAGGGTCAAGCTCAAATTGATTTTCAGGTTTGCAGTAGGCTTTAGATTAAAACAAACTTTTTTTAAAATGTGCAACTAAGACACGCTGATAATAAAAGATGGGATCAGTGCATTAGTAAGGGAGGATCTCAGATTGGAAGAACAATGTGTGGAATCTGTTTGGGTGGAGCTAAGAAACAGCAAAGGGCATCGGACGTTGGTTGGAGTTGTTTATCAGCCACCAAACAGTGGTAGCAATGTGGGGCATGGTATAAATCAAGGGATGAGAGAAACATGTAGCATGGGCAATACAGAAGTCATGGGTAAACCAATTGAGCACTAATGTTGCAGAAGTCGAGTTTCTGGAGTGTGTTAGGGATGGTTTTCTAGAGCAGTATGTTGAGGAGCCAATTAGAGTACAGGCTATTTTAGATCTGGTATTATGTAATGTAAAAGGGATAATTAATAATCTTGTTGTAAAGGAACCTTTAGGGATGAGTGACCACAATATGATAGAATTTTACTTTATGTTTGAAAGTGAGGTAGTTCACTCTGAAGCAAGGGTGTTAAAGTTGAATAAAGGAAATTATGAAGGCATGAGGGACAAATTAGCTGAGGTGGATTGGGAAAATACATTAAAAGGTATGACTGTACATAGTGTTATGACGCAGCAGATGATGTGTGCCAGGCAGATCAAATCCATGAGGGAAACTTGATATGCTATCACAATGGTTTTGCAATTTGTATTTATTTCGAGATGTGTGCCCTGTATTCAGAAGTAATAAGTCCACCAAGAATTCAGAGTTTTTAAAAAACTTAAATTCAAGAGTTAATAACAAAAGAAAAGATCTCAAGCACATACATAAATCTACAAATTACTACTATAATAACTATAATAACTCCTAAACCCCTACTTAATCTGGCTTCCAGTTATACCCCTGTTAAGGCTACAGTAAAAAAAAGTAGATTTTAAACAGATCCAGGAAAGTCAACACAATACATTGGACAGTAGAATTCAAAGTGGTTTTTCCCAGCTTCAGTTTCTGTAGACAGCAGGCTTATTACACAAATACTGGAGGCTTCTCACACTTCTGTTAGAGCTTACAATGCCTTTCCTAACACATAGCCTCATTCTCCTTTATACATGTTTCTCCCTTTTAATGTAAATTCCATTGTTCCCATATGTTTTTGGAACTTTACCTTCCTCATGATATAAATCTTTTCATGGTGCTAATATTGTCATTAACCTTCGGGAAAAATAAACATGCTACTTGGCCTAGCTTCTCTGGTTGCTGTAAATATCCTACCATCTCTTTGAAATTCAAACTGCCCTGATTTATTTAAAAAATGCAAATTCTCCTCATTTAACATTCTAAGACTTCAGCCGTGTTTATGTATTTAGCATTTCAAACCTAGCTTCTTTTGATGAGTCAAAGCCTCCAGACCAGCTGTCTCCAATTCAATTAAATCCCACACAAACACAGAGAAACTATCCAAACCCCACTATTAACCAGCTTTTAATAATAATCACAATAATTATTATGACAATTATTATATCTTTGTGACAATAGGCAATGGATAGTCTTCAAAGAACTATTACATAGCTTACAGCACCTATACATCCTTCAAGGTGCAAAAACCCCAACAAAAGGTCAGTCAACCGTGGCTGACAAAGGAAGTTAAGGATTGTATAAGATTAAAAGAAAAGGCTTATAAAGTTGCCAAAAGTAGTAGTAAACCTGAGAATACAGCAAAGGAAGACCAAGAAACTGGTAAAGAAAGGGAGAATAGAATATGAATGCAATCTAGTAAAAAACATAAAAATGGACTGTAAAAGCTTCTGTAGGTGTGCAAAAAGGAAACATTTGGCTAAGACAAATGTGGGTCCATTACAGGCAGAGTCAGGAGATTTCATAATGGGGAATAGAGAAACGGCAGGGAAGCTAAATGATTACTTTGCGTCTGTTTTCACTGAGGAAGATACAGGAAATCTCCTAGATTTAGACAGCCAAGGCTCTAGCGAGAATGAGGAGTTGAAGGAAATTAGTACTCTATTGGAGAAATTAATGGGACTGAAAGTTGTTAAATCCCCGGGACCTGATATTCTACATCCCAGAGTGTTGAAGGAGGTTACTAAAGAGACAGTGGATGCGTTGGTTGTCATTTTCCAAAATTCTTTAGATTCTGGAATGGTTCCTGAAGATTGGAAGGTAGCAAATGTCACTCCACTATTTAAGAAGGGAGGGAGAGAGAAAACAGGGAACTACAGAGCTGTTAGCCTTATATCAGTGGTAGGGAATCCATCATAAGGGATGTGATAAATGGATACTTGGATAATTATGATCAGATTGGGCATAATCAGAATGAGTTTGCAAATGGGAAATTACGTTTGACGAACTCGTCAGAGTTTTTTGAGGATGTTACTAACAAAATTGATAAAGGAGAATTGATGGTTATAAGATACATAGATTTTTAGAAGGCTTTTGATAAAGTCACCCACAGGGGGTTGATTAGCAAAATAAAAGCACATGGGATAGGAGGCAATATACTGGCATGGATTAAGGATTGGCTAACAGACAGAAAACAGAGAGTAGGAATAAACAGGTCATTCTTGTGTTGGCAGGCTGTGACTAGCGGGGTACTGCAAGGATCAGTACTTAAGCCCCAGCTGTTCAAAATATATATCAATGATTTGAATATGGTGACCAAATGTAATATTTCCAAGTTCGTGGATGATACAAAGCTAGACGGGAATGTGTGTTGTTAGGAAGATGTAACGCAGCTACAGGAGGATTTGGGCAGATTTAGTGGGCAGAATTTTCTGCCTACCGGGCGGGCGGGCCTGACCCAATCTCCAGTGGGCGGGGAGCCGATCCCCGCCAGAGAAGAGGGCCCCGCCGCCACTTTAAGCATTACACTGGGTTCGAATCCCGCCAATATAAACCTGGAATTAAAAGTCTAATGATGACCACAAACCATTGTCGGTTGTTGTAAAATAAAAACCCATCTGATTCACTAATGTACTTTAGGGAAGGAAATCTGCCGTCCTTAACTGGTTTGACCTACATGTGACTCCAGATCCACAGCAACATGGCCGACTCTTAAATGCCCTCTCCAATGGCCTAGCCACACAGCTGTATCAAACCACTACAAAGTCTCAAAAAAAGGAATGAAACCGGACAAAAGGCACCAGAAACAATAACGGCAAACTCAGTCCTGTCGACCTCCTTATTATCATCTGGGGGCCAGTGCCAAAATTGGGAGAGCTGTCTCACAGACTAGTCAAGCAACAGCTTGACATAATCATGAAATCATATATAACAGATAATGTCCTAGACACCACCATCACCACCCCTGGGTATGTCCTGTCCCATCAGCAAAACAGACCCAGCAGAGGTGGTGGCACAGTGGTATACAGCTGAGAGGGAGCTGCTCTGGGAGTCCTCAACAGTGACTCCAGGCTCCATGAATTCTCATAGCATCAGGTCAAATATGGACAACAAAATTTCCTGCTGATTATCATGAAGTACCGCCCTCCCTCAGCTGATGAGTCAATGCTCCTCCATGTTGAACACCACTTGAAGGAAGCACTGAGGGTGGAAATGGCGCAGAATGTAATCTGGGTGGGGACTTCAATGTCCATCACCAAGGGTGGCTCAGTAGCACTACTATTGACCGAGCCCTAAAGGACATAGCTGCTAGACTGGATCTGCAGCAGGTGGTGAGGGAACAAACCAACCAGAAGTATCTGTCCATGACAATATCACAGTCGTTGTGGAGACCAAGTCCCTCCTTCACATTGAAGATACCCTCCATCATGTTGTGTGGCACTACCACCGTGCTAAATGGGATAGATTTCAAACAGATCTTGCAAATCAAGGCTGGGCATCCATGAGGCACTGTGGGCCATCAGCAACAGCAGAATTGTACTCGAACACAATCTGTAACCTCAAGGCATATCCCCCACTCTAGCATTACCATCAAGCCAGGGGATCAACCCTGGTTCAATGAAGATTGCAGGCAGTCATGCCAGGAGCAGCAGCAGGGATACCTAAAAATGAGGTGTCAATCTGGTGAAGCTATTACACAGGACTACTTGCGTGTCATGAGCAGCAAGTGATAGACAGAGCTAAGCGATCCCACAACCAACAGATCAGATCGAAGCTCTACAGTCCTGCCACATCCAGTTATGAATGGTGGTGGACAATTAGACAACTCACTGGAGGAGGTGGCTCCACAAATATCCCCATCCTCAATGATGGAGGAGCCCAGCACATCAGTGCAAAAGATAAGGCTGAAGCATTTGATACAATCTTCAGCCAGAAGTGCCAAGTGGTTGATCCATCTTAGCCTCCTCCGGAGGTCCGCAGCATCACAGCCAATTCGACTCACTCCACATGAGATCAAGAAATGGCTGAAGGCATTGGATACTGCAAAGGCTATGGACCTTGACAATATTCTGGCAAGAGTGCTCCAGAACTTGCCGCGTCCCTAGCCAAGCTGTTCCAGTACAATGGCATTTAATCTGCAATGTGGAAATTTGCCCAGAAATGACCTGTACACAAAAAGCAGAGCAAATCCAACCCAGTCAATTACCACCCCATCAGTCTACTCTCGATCATCAGTAAAGTAATGGAAGGGGTCAACAACAGTACTATTAAGCATCACTTCCTTTGCAATAACCTGCTCACCGATGCCCAGTTTGGGTTCGACCAGGCCCACTCAGCTCCTGACCTCATTTCAGCCTTGGTTCAAACATGGTCAAAAGAGCTGAACTCCCGAGGTGAGGTGAGAGTGACTGCCCTTGACATCAAGGCTACATTTGACCGAGTGTCGTATCAAGGAGCCCTGGCAAAACTGAAGCCAATGGGAATCAGAGGGAAAACTCTCCACTAGTTGGAGTCATACTTAGCACAAAGGAAGATGGTTGTGGCTGTTGAAGATCAATCATGTCAATTCCAGGACATCACTGCAGGTGTTCCTCAGTGTAGAACAGCCAGAGGTCGTGGTACACATTGGTACTAACGACATAGGCAGGAAGAGTGACAACGTCCTGCAGCGGGAGTTCAAAGAGTTAGGCAGATAGTTAAAAAACAGGACCTCTAGGGTTGTAATCTCAGGATTACACCCTGTGCCACATGCCAGTGAGGCTAGAAATAGGAAGATAGTGCAGCTAAACACGTGGCTGAAAAGATGGTGTAGGAGGGAGTGTTTCCAATATCTGGATCATTGGGATCTCTTCCGGTGCAGATGGGACCTGTACAAGAAGGACGGGTTGCATCTAAACTGGAGGGGCACCAATATCCTGGCTGCGAGGTTTGCAAGTGTCACTCGAGAGGGTTTACACTAGTATGGCAGGGGGGTGGGAACCAAAGCAATAGATCAGCAGGTGAAATAAATGACTGGTAACTAGTGAATATGGCCAGTAGGACTAAGAGGAAGGGCAGGCAGTGAGAAATTACTGAACACAGTGGGACTGGGGGTCTGAAATGCATTTGTTTCAATGTGAGAAGTATAACAAGCAAGGCAGATGAGCTTAGAGCTTGGATTAGTACTTGGGACTATGATGTCATTGCTATTACAGAGACTTGGTTGAAGGATAGACAGGATTGGCAGATAAACGTTCCAGGATTTAGATGTTTCAGGCAGGATAAAGAGGGATGTAGAAGAGGTGGGGGAGTTGTACTGCTGGTTAAGGAGAATATCACAGCTGTACGACAGGAGGACACCTCGGAGGGCTCATGCAGCGAGGCAATATGGGTAGAGCTCTGGAATAGGAAGGGTGCAGTCACAATGTTGGGGGTTTACTTTAGGCCTCCCAATTGCTGGTGGGAGATTGAGGAACAGTTATGTAGGCAGATTTTGGAAAGACGTAAAAGCAATAGGGTTGTTGTGGTGGCTGATTTTAACTTTCCCTATATTGACTGGGAATCACTTAGTGCTAGGGGTTTGGATGGTGCAGAATTTGTAAGGTGCATCCAGGAGGGCTTCCTGAGACAATATGTAGACAGTCCAACTAAAGAAGGGGCAATACTGGACCTGGTATTAGGGAATGAACCCGGCCAGGTGGTCGAAGTTTCAGTAGCCTTTCGGGAAAAGTGAATATAATTCAAGGTACTGGTAGATAAGGATAACAGGAGTCCTCGGGTTAAGGTGCTTAATTGGGAGAAGGCTAATTATAAAAATATTAGGCAGGAATTGAGGAATCTAGACTGGAGGCGGATGTTTGAGGGCAGTCAACAACTGACATGTGGAGGGCTTACAAACATCAGTTGATAAGAATTCAGGACCGGCATGTTCCTGCTAGGATGAAGGATAAGCATGGCAAGTTTCAGGAACCTTGGATAATGAAGGATATTGTGAGATTAGTCAAAAAGAAAAGGGAAGCATTCGTAAGGGCTAGAAGGCTGGGAACAGATGAAGCCCGTGGAGAATATAAAGAAAGTAGGAAGAAACTTAAGCAAGGAGTCAGGAGGGCTAAACGGGGTCATGAGAAGTCATTGGCAACATGGATTAAGGAAAATCCCAAGGCCTTTTATACATATGTAAAAAGCAAGAGGGTTGCCAGGGAAATGGTAGGTCCACTCAGGGACAGAGGTGGGAATTTGTGTGTGGAGCCAGAAGAAATGGGAGAGATACTAAATGAGTACTTCTCATCAGTATTCACCAAAGAGAAGGACTTAGCAGTCGATTGGTCTAGGGAAGAGTGTGTAGATTGTGTTGAGATCAAAAAAGAGGAGGTGTAGGCATCTTGAAGAATATTAAGGTGGATAAGTCCCCAGGGCCAGATGGGATCTACCCCAGAGTACTGAGGGAGGCAAGGGAGGAGATTGCTGGGGCCTTGACAGAAATCTTTGTATCCTCACTGGCCACGGGTGAGGTCCCAGAGGACTGGAGAATGGCCAATGTTGTTCCATTGTTTAAGAAGGGTAGCAGAGATAATCCAGGAAATTACAGGCCGGTGAGCCTTATGTCAGTGGTAGGGAAATTATTGGAGAAGATGGGTGTATTAGTGAGTGGCAACATGGTTTTGTAAAGGGGAGGTCGTGTCTCACTAACTTGATCTAGTTTTTCGAGGAAGTCACAAAGATGATCGACGATGGAAAGGCAGTGGATGTTATCTACATGGATTTCAGTAAGGCCTTTGACAAGGTCCCTCATGGCAGACTGGTACAGAAGGTAAAGTTGCACGGGATCAGAGGTGAGCTGGGAATATGGATACAGAATTGGCTTGGTCATAGAAGACAGAGGGTAGCAGGAAGGGTGCTTTTCTGAATGGAGAGCTGTGACTAGTGGTGTTCCGCAGGGATCAGTGCTGGGACCTTTGCTGTCTGTAGTATACGTAAATGATTTGGAGGAAAATGTAACTGGGCTAATTAGTAAGTTTGCAGATGACACTAAGGTTGGAGGAGTTGCAGATAGTGAAGAGGATTATCAAAGGATACAGCGGGATGTAGATCAGTTGGAGACTTGGGCGGAGAAATGCAGATGGAGTTTAATCCGGACAAATGCGAGGTAATGCATTTTGGAAGGTCTAATACAGGTAGGAATTATACAGTAAATGGCAGAACCCTTAAGTGCATCGACGGGCAGAGGCATCTGGGTGTACAGGTCCACAGGTCACTGAAAGTGGCAACACAGGTGGATAAGGTAGTCAGGAAGGCATATGGCATGCTTGCCTTCATCAGCAGGGGTATGGAGTATAAAAGCTGGGAAGTCATGCTGCAGCTGTATAGAACCTTGGTTAGGCCACACTTGGAATATTGTGTGCAATTCTAGTTGCCACATTACCAGAAGGATATGGAGGCATTGGAGAGGGTGCAGAGGAGGTTTACCAGGATGCTGCCTGGTCTGGAGGTTATTAGCTATGAGGAGAGGTTGGAGAAACTCGGATTGTTCTCACTAGAGCGACGGAGATTGAGGGGCGACTTGAAAGAAGGTTACATAATTATAAGTGGCATGGACAGAGTAGATAGTCAGAAGCTTTTTCCAAGGGTGGAAGAGTCAATTACTAGGGGACATAGATTTAAGGTGAGAGGAGAAAACTTTAGAGGAGATGTGCGGGGCAAGTTTTTTTATGCAGAGGGTAGTGAGTGTCTGGAATTCGCTGCCAGAGGAGGTGGTGGAAGCAGGTACGATAGTGGTGTTTAAGAGGCAGCTTGACAAATACATGAATAGGATGGGAATAGAGGGATACGGACCCCAGAAATGCAAAATGTTTTAGTTTGACAGGCAATATGATCGGCGCAGGCTTGGAGGGCCGAAGGGCCTGTTCTTGTGCTGTACTTTTCTTTGTAGTGTCCTCGGCCGAACCATCTTCAGCTGCTTCATCAATGACCTTCCTTTCAACATAAGGTCAGAAGTGGGGATGTTCACGAATGATTTCACAATTTTCAACAACATTCGCGACTCCAAAGCAGTCCATGGACAAATGCAGCAAGACCTGGGCAATATCCAGGCTTGGGCTGACAAGTGGCAATTAACATTCACACCACACAAGTGCCAGGCAATGACTATCTCCAACAAGAGAGAACCTAACCATCATCCCTTGACTTTCAATGGCATTATCATCACTGAATTCCCCATTATCAATACCCTGGGGATTACCAATAACCAGAAACTGAACTGGACTGACCATATAAAAACTGTGGCTCCAAGAGCAGGTCAGAGGCTAGGAATCCTGTGATGACTAATTTACTTCCTGACTCCCCACAGCCTGTCCACCATCTACAAGGCATAAACCAGGAGTGTGATGGAATATTCCCCACTTGCCTGAATGAGTGCAGCTCCCACAACATTCAAGAGGCTTGTCATGGTCCAGGACAACCTTGATTGGCACTACATCCACAAACTTTCACTCCCTCCACTACCAACACGCAGTAGCAGCAGTGTGTCCCATCTACAAGTTGCACTGTAAGAATTCACCAAGGCTCCTTAGACAGCACCTTCCAGATCCACGATCACTACCATCTAGAAGGACAAGGACAGCAGATAGAAGGGAACACCACCACCTGGAAGTCCCCCTCCAAGTCACTCACCATCCTGACTGGGAAATATATCACAGTTCCTTCGCTGTCGCTAGGTTAAAATCCTTGAACTTCCTTCCTAACTGTGGGTGTACCTACACCACATGGACTGCAGCGGTTCAAGAAGGCAGCTCACCACCACTTTCTCAAGGGCAACTAGGGATGAGCAATAAATGCCAGTGAAGCCCACATCCTCTGAATGAATAAAATGAATAAAAGGCGATTGTGACTTCAGGTGATAATATAATCACAAGTTCCAGTGGGCAATGGAATGGTTGAAAGCGGATCAGTTGCCCGTTACATATCGCTCCCATGTTTCATTTCTACAGCTTTGGCTTCCTTTAAGCCTTTTTAAAGGTGTGAAGTTATGTGTATATTTTTATGCAACTGTATTTATGCATATATTCTGTGTAGGTAAGATTAAGCTGTGTCTGTGTGTGTCCAGGGTTAGTCAAAGGCATGGTTGTTGGAACCAAATTGTCTGTAGAAAGTAAGGGATAAAAGAGTAGAGGTGTTACTTTCTTGAATTTTGTAATGAAGCTCTATTATGGGTTTTAACTTACAAGTAAACAGTGTAGATCTGAAATTTGCATTTCGGGTTAAGTATTGAAATTGATGTGTAGTTATTGCATTTCAAAGGAGCTTCAAAGGTGAAAGAACATTTGCATTTTACAGAGATTAGTGAGTGAACAGGAGCAGGCATTTTGAAATTTTACTGGCCCAAAAATAATGGTGAAATAGGAACCCAAAGGTTTTAATATTTGGGAAACTGAGTTTTCAAAGAGATATTTGAAGACAAGGGAGGACTAAGATGAAAAGGGTGAAAAGAGTACTTATGACAATAGGACTTCAGCTGTAGTGAGTTGCTGTGGGGGAAGTCCCAATGAAGGCCAATTCCTATGCGCGTGAAATGTGCTAGAAAAGCTCTGGAAGTCTTTTAATTGAAGAAAAGTAACTCAAGTTTTTGGACCAGGAGAATATTTGCCCTGAAAAACAATTTGTTTCAAATCTCCATTTGGAAATGCCACATCAGCATGGAGTTGTTCTGGGAAGTCGTGGATCATATTTCTGTTTAAAGTACAAATAATTTCTCAGTTTGGATAATATTTCCTGGATTTTATGGTTAAGAATCTATAAAGGGCTGTTGCCAAAAAGATAGTTTTATTGTGTACTTTTGATAAAGCATTTTGGGAATTGTTTTGTAAGATTTTTCTAACTGTGTGTCTTTTATCTTGTGAGTTTAAGTTTTTTCTTCTATCTTTTAATAAACATTTTTAATTCTTCAAATTTTAAAAGTTATCACTGGAGTCCTGTGCTTTTGTGCTGAGTAATGTTCCCTCCTCGTTTCAACAATACAACAAAAAAAAATTACAATCAGATGATGCAGATTTCAATCTGAGATCTGGCTTGTTCAGCATTAACATCAGCTGCAGTTGTAACAAAGGCCAATGATAACAAACTTGTGCAGAATAATATATGTTAAAAAAATTTTAACCTACTTGATGTAGAAGTTGTTTCCAAGTCAATTAATATTGTGGCAATGATGTTAAACCTGGATTACAATGGGTTAACTGGTCAAAATGCAGCAGCAATCTGCAGTGATAATTAGCCTCCTACCATGGGCATTGCATCATCAAAGCCATGGCACCAAGTGGAGTCCAGTAATTCTCAATTGGGTGGAAAGAATATCGACAATTGAGTAACGCCATGGAACTGTTCAAAACAGCTCAGGAAGAAGCCTGGGAAAGTTCGCTGCCGAAGGTAAGTTACAAATTAAATTTTAAAATATTAGAAACAAATGTTTAAACTAAACTTTAGAAGGAAGGAATATAAGAAACAATGGCAGAATGGTTCTCACATGTTGAAAGTGCATGAAGAATTTTGCAAGATTATCAAAACAAAAGGAATTGCATTGGGAGAGCAGCAGAAAAGAATGTTTCACCAACAATCTCAAAGGCAATTAGGGATGGGTATTAAATGCCGGCCTAGCCAGCAGCGCCCACAGCCCATGAATGAAAAAAAACGCTCAAACCTGATGTGGCAGCTGTAGTGCGGACATTAAATTAACAGTGTTATTTATAATAACATTAGACAGAAGCTGAGCTACGAGCAATAAGGGCAAGTCATGCAAAGCATTGACAAAAGACAGATCCCTCTGCTTTCATAAGAAACAACAGGTGTTGAAATCATTAAGTATTTGACTACTGGAATCTTAAGCATGCCAGAGGGAACAATGGGACTTTTAAGTTACTTTCAATCAGCACATTGTAGAACTACTTGTCATATAAACAGAACTCAGACAGAAGTAATAAATCAAGAGGTACATTCCCATTGTCAGCTTTACATTTTATAAAATTAAGCCCTACATTAAAATGGAAGGAAAATCACATCGCTGTTAGAAATACAAAGGATTTTAAAATTAGATTTAGTAGGTTATCTGGTTACAGTTATAATTGTTTATAAAATCCTCCTTCCCATACCCATGACCAACTAACTTTATTACCACCAGCTCCACCTAATATTTTCCAGAAAGGATTCTCCACAGCTTATCTGTACAATGTCTGAAGTCAGTCCAGCTAATGACATAAATTTGGCCAATGAAAACATAACGTTCATCTCTCTTTGATAAGTTTTATTCTTTTACTGATTTTACATTACAGTGAAATTGTAATGAGTCAAACTCAGGTCGGCAACCATTCTCGGAGGCAGAATAACAAATCCCATAGAATGATACCCATAGTAAGACGAAATTCTGCACTGGTAACTCCAGATTAGCCAAAATTGTCTAAACTTGTCATCTGACTGCACTGACCAGAGTGGAGTTAGACCACACAAGAGTACAAAATCATGGAGCGCTGGGCAAGCCATCGTTTGACATCGAGGTCTCCCTGTGAAAGCACATGCAAAACCTGAGAGTATGGCTAAAGCTGTGAGAAAGTTAAGATTGTTCCCAACCAGAGAGAAGGTGAAGTTGATACAGCAAGTGGAAAACTATGCACCAAGTGGAAAGTGGACATCACGAAGGAGTAGGAGATTCCACCAATGAGTTTGTCCACAATTATGAAACATAAGGCAAACATTTTAGAACAGTTTGACAAGCAGGCATTCTCTCTGGTTGTCGAGGCCACTAGTAAGAAGCAGCAGTACAATGCAAATATTCTAGAGGACATGTTCATGATGACAAAGGTGTAGACGATGATCACAGAAGCCAACATTGTCAATGCTTCCACAACATTGAGCTCAAACAGGTTACGACTGCACAAGATGTCGAGAGTGAGGAGAAGCAGGGTGAAGACCCACTGAAGGCCAATTCCTGTGTGTGTGGAGTGAGCTGGAAAAGCTATGGAAGTCATTTAATTGAAGAAAAGCAACTCAAGTTTTGGACCAGGAGAATATTTGTCCTGAGAAATAATTTGTTTCAAATCTCCATTTGGAAAAGCCACATCGGCATGGAGTTGTTCTGGGAAGTCGTACTTCTGTTTAAAGTACAAGTAATTTCTCGGTTTGGATAATATATCCTGGATTTTATGGTTAAGAAACTATAAGGGCTATTGCCAAAATTATGGGAGCTGTTTTGTAATATTTTTCCGTGTATCTTTTATCTTGTGCTTTTTAAGTTATTTTTCTATCTTTTATTAACTTTTAAAATTTGAAGAAGTACTGGAATCCTGTGCTTTTGTGTTTGGAAACTTTCCCTCCTCATTCTACACTACAATAAAAATGTTTACGAACAGATGAGACAGATTTCAATCTGAGATCTGGCTTGTTCAGCATTAACATCAGCTGCAGTCGTAACAAAGGCCGATGATAACAAACTTGTGCAGAATAATACATGTTAAAAAATCTTTAAGCTATTTGACGTAGAAGATGTTTTCAAGTTAGGTAATATTGTGGGATGATGTTAACAAGATTTCACTTTTTGTAACTCTTACTTTAGCACGAATCAGAACCAAAGCAAATTAAATATTAATTAATAGGCAAATGATACCTCAAGTAAAAAGGTAAATTTCACTTTAAATAGTCGATACAACAAAGATATGTCATACACAACTACTAGCACCTGCATCACTCCAAGCAGAGATGTGTCATATTATGACCACAGCTTTTTTTTTTGTATTCTGATAATGAGAAGGCGATGTACCGATCTCAGCAGTAAGAGGTCCAGTAACACTTCTGGATTTTTAAACATTAAAAGAAAAAGTTTTATTGACAAGAAAAAAATGAAAGAAAACTTAAGCACACAAGATTACAGTTACACAATTAAGGATTCTCTTAAAAAACATTCCCCCCAAATTCTCTACTTGGTCAAACTCACAAGTAAACACTTTCCATCCTTTATAGATGTTTAAATATTGAATCCAATAATATCACACAAGCCAGATTGCTGTAGTTTCAATAAAGGTGTACCACATGATCTTTGCCCTCTTCTACTTGGCTATGGAGTTCACTTCAGAGTAAAACTGATTGTTGCAGCCCATGACATCTCAACAGCTCAAACAGCTCCGGCTATATCCAGCCATCTCCAGTTAATGGCTCTACAGCTATCCGGCTCAGTGGTTATCCCTGACTCTCCCTACCTCAACAGCTATCCACAGTAATTCCATTTTCCCCTTTCATCTCAGTCCTATTGTTCTCACAAACTCAAACCATTCCAAATGTAAGATCTTTCATGTTTCCATCTTGCCTTTACTTTTGGGTTAATAAAAATATAATACCCCGCAACTATTTACCTATGGGCTCCTGAAAGATGCAAACATTTTCATTGTTATCTAAAAATGACAATGTTAGATCTAACCTATTTACTTGTACCTCAAACTTAACATCTTTAAGCTTTTCATGTTTCTAAATACCCAGACAGCCTTACTCCTATCAACATCTTGCCCAGCTTAATTAATTCACACACACTGACACACAAAATAACACAATATTCCCCAAAGTACTAAAGAAAATCCATTCTCACATCTCCCTCCTTAATAAAAAATGAACCATCATAATTCCAAAAAGTTGGCTTCATTTTTCAACTCATCTCTTATTCCTTACTACATTTAACTATACAAACAAAACTATTACACTATAGTCTACATGCATTAATCATGAAAATATATACAAGAGTTTTGTAAAAAAAAAGTCCATCCCCGATTTGCCAATATCCAAGTTGTTCTGAATTTTAAACTCTTGACAACGCATCTGCCATCAAATTTTCTCATCCAGCCACATGTATAATTTGTAAATTGAACAGTTGCAATAATTAACTCCACCAAAACAGTCTTGTGTTTCTGCTTTGATACTTGTCCAGCAACTTCAAAGGACTGTGGCTAGTTTATTTAACTGCCTCTGAAGAATTATTTGCAACATGCGCTTCAAAATGCTGCTAAGCTAACACCAAACTTAAAGGGCAGAATTTTATGAGTTGGCGGGGGTGGGGCCCGCTCGCCGATGCGTAAAATGACGCGCGGTGACATCAGGGGGAGCTCCCGATGTCACCGCACCCAATTTAAATTTTCAGGAAGGTGGGAGCGCAGCCAAATCAGCTGTGCGCCCGCCGACCTGTCTATGGCCAATTGAGGCCATTGACAGGGTCAATTAAGTAATTAAAGGACCTGCCTGTCCAACTTTAAGGTGTCGGGCAGGCCAGGAGCCCCAGTGGGAACGAGAAAAAACATGAAACCTCATCCACGGGCGGGAGGAGGTTTCATGTAGGCTTTAAAAATTTTTAATAAAGATTGTGTAAAAATTATGGACATGTCCCAACTCATGACATTGTCACATGAGGGGACATGTTAGGGAAATTTTATTTTTCTATTTTTGTCATTTTTACATTTACAGACGATCTCCCTGAGGCTGCACTTAGCCTCAGGGAGGTGAGTGCGCTCTTTCGTGTGCATGTGCGAAAGAGCGCACTCTCGATTTTGGGATTCCCCCCCCCCACCCCACCCCCGCCCGCACAGGGAGCGCATAGCGCTTCTGTGAGGATATCACGCTGGGTGGGCCTTAATTGGCCCGCCCACGTAAAATGGCACCGCGCCTCTGATCAGAGGCACCGATCGGAAGCACACCCGCATGCGCCCGCCCATCAACTTCCCCCCCAATGGAGGGGAAAATTCAGCCCGAAGTCTCTTTCTCTACAGTTGAATATTTTTTTTCGTGTACTCCTGTGAGAAATATCCTACCAGCTTCTCAATTCCTAGTCGTCTTCTTGTAGCAATACGGCACCGATACCGAAATCACTGGCATCAATAGCCAACTTAAACTGCTTTGTAAAATCAGGTGCTGATAGAACAGGTGTGGTTGTTAGTACAGCCTTCAAGCTGTCAAATGCATTCTGACAATCCTGTGTCGATTGGAATTTTATGTTCATTTTTAATAATTCAGTCAGCAGAGCAACTACACTGCTGAAGTTTGGCACGAATTTCCGATAAAATCCACTCATGCCTAGAAATCTCAAAACTTCCCACTTCATTGTAAGTACTCGGAATTCCACAACAGCTTTTATCTTTTGCATCTCGTGGGGCCACTTGACCGTGTCCAATGGTAGAGCCTAAATATGTAACTTGCGCCTTCGCAAAGTCACTTCTACTCAAATTCACAACCAAATTGGCTTCCTGCAGTTGATTAAACAGTTTCTTTAAGTGTTGTAAATGTTCCTTCCATGTTTGACTGAATACTATTAAGTCATCAATATAAACTGCACAATTGCCCAATTACTCCAATGACTGTGGCTGGACTCTATGATATAATTTTGAAGCATGAATGCAATTTCTTCAATCACTTTGTTTGTCAATCTCTGAAATTTTGCTGGTGCATTTTTCATACCAAAAGGTATTACTTTGCACTGGTATAGACCACGGTGTCACGAAAGCTGATATCCCTTTCGCCCTTTCCTATAAGGGTACTTACCAATATCCTTGTAGCAAGTCAAATTTTGTGATAAATGTTGACTGACCCACTTTCTCATTACAATCCTCCAATCATGGAATAGGATGTGAATCTGCTTTTGTTACTGCATTCACTTTTCTGTAATCAACACATAGGGCAGAATTTTGCCCTCGGATGACGTGCGGGCCCCACCAGCTTGGTGGCGGGCGGACAGCCGACCTCCGCCACCGAATCGGGGCCCGCCGCCATTTTGAGTGGGCAGGCCAATTAAGGCCCGCCCAGCGGCCTGCCCAACAGGAAGCGCTATGCATTTTCTGTGCCTGGGGGGAGGGAATCCCCATCTCTCAAAGTGCGCTCTTTCGCACATGCGCGAAAGAGCGCACTGCTCCCTGAGGCAAAGTGCTGTCTCAGGGACATTAGTGACAGGTAAGTAAAGTCTAAAAATAGAAAAATATTAAAATTATTAATATGTCCCCCTCATGTGACAATGTCACACGAGATGGGACATGTTAATAATAAACACATAAAATTTATTACATTTTTTAAAAACGGACATGAAACTTCATCCCGCCTCAATTGGCCATTGGCAGGTCAGCGGGCGGACAGCTGATTTTGCTGTCCGCCCGCCTTCCTGAAAATTTAAATGACCCGGGATGACGTCGGAGATTCCTCCTGACGTCATCCCACGTCATTTTCCCCTTGGTGAGCGGGCCCCGCCCCCAAATCGCCAAGGGGAAAATCCTGGCCATAGTCTTTGTGATCCATCTGGTTTCAGCGCCATTACAATCGGCAAACTCCAATTACCGTGACTGGACTCTATGATATAATTTTGAAGCATGAATTCAATTTCTTTCCACACTTGAGCTAAATTTTACTGGATTTAATCTATATGGGGGTTGCCTTATTGAACCTGAATTTCCCCACATCAACATCATGTACAATCTGTTTTCCCCAGTTTATTTCCATAAACTGCTTTGTTTGACTGCAACAGCTCTTTTAAATCACTCTGACACTTTTCTGGAAGGCAATCCAATATTACATCTAAATTCTTAAAAAGTCCCTCATTGTCCAGTTTAATCAGAGGAAAATCAATTTGAGAACCCTTAATTCCTACCTCTGTTTCTTTACTTACAACTACCAGTGCCTCCTCCTGTCTATTCTGTCTGTCAAAGTACTTTTTGAGCATATTTACATGGCACGCGTTCCCCAGCCACAAAACTATGAGCCTTTGCCCTCTCGTCTGCCTTTGCCTTTATCACTTGTTGAGATGTCTTTAAGTGTTTTCTAGGTAACTCACATGCCTTACTCAATCTCTCTCTGACTTCTGTCACATAATCCAGGAGATTTGTTTCAGAAATCTGATTCACCAATCTTTCCTGAATAAGTTTGAGTGATCCCCTCACTTCATGACCATAAATTAACTTGAAAAGACTGAACCCTGTTGACTCATTAGAGGCATCCCTAATAGCAAATAACAAGAATTGAATCCCTTGACCCCCACCATGTGGATAGTCTTGACTATCTGCTCTAATCATAGGCGGGGGTTTTCCATGCCTGCTGGCGTCGGGCATGTTCGGTGCAATGAGCGGACAATATGGCGCAATCGGTTTCATGATGGCGTGAAACCAGTTTGTGATCATTCGCTCAGCCGTGTTTCCCACCATTGGACCTCATTATAATACATCTGCATATCATTATTAGGCCTGCCCGCCAGAATCATCTCCAACCACTGGATCGTCCACCCACATTGGCGGGAAAGCACATCGACATGTTGCACAACAGCGTATAAAAAGGTGTGCACTTGGCAGGCTGCACTTTGAGGGGAGCTCGGAGGTGAGCACACAGTAACGTTGCGCAGCGCTCACCAGGGTTGCCTGCTGGACTTCAATCTATAGGGGCAATAGGGTGGGGGACTTAAGGGCAGCCCTACAGTTGAGGTGACTTGGGGAGTGGGGGGGACAAAGGCAGCCCTGCGGTTGAGGTGGCATGTGGGGGGTGGGGGAGGGTGGTGGCAAGAGCAGCCTTGCAGTTGAGGTGACTTGGGGAGTGGGAGGAGGACTGTCCTGCGGTTGAATGTAGTGCACAAGCATTCAGGGTGAGGGGTGGGTTGGGCAAGGGAAGCAGCCACACATTAGGGACACCTTAAATAAAGTGACCATTCCTCTGCAACTGAGACAGCTCAGGCATAGCCATTGCTATGATTGGAGTTGGGCTGCTAACATATCTGCCCACTCAAGCAACATAGAGGAATCAAAGTGCCACCAAGTGTTCCTGAGCTTTTCACCCCTCGAGCACAGGCTACAAAGTAAAGAGCATTTTAGTGGACTGCTGAGCAGTTGGATGACTGGGCACGTTGTACAATCTCCTTGCTAAAGCTGGCCATGGAATAGCCATTGGTGGAGGCGCTCACAGCCCCTTGCAATGTCATCATCCCAGTTTGGACCAGTTTCCCCCATGGGTCAAGCTAACGGTGCAGCTTTGTAGTGCGGGTTAGGAGAATGCCTGCTCCTGAGCTGAGGGCAGAGTATGAAATCCAATGGGCAAAGCTGCCGCATATTGGCCAGGTGGAGTGGGCGGAGGTGGTGGTGGCCAGCACTCTCCGTGATGTGTTAAGAGGCCTTCACACTTAACCAGGACAGGTTCCTTGTACACACATGCTAACTCACGTGTCTCTTTCTTTCATCCTGCAGGCGGAGTACATCAGGAGCATGGAGCCTGGTGGACTAGCTGTATGCCTCGTGGCGTTCTGAGAGTGGAGATGACGGAGAAGAAAGTGACGGAGGCACCTGTCTGCACAGAGGGAGGAGCAGCACCCTCAGGAAGAAGGGGGCGGCTGGAGATCCTGCACAAAAAGCCATAGCAAGCCCTTGGTGAGCACTTAGTGACACACAGGGTCTATAGATGCCACCTTTCATTCCTGCAGATGACTGAGAACCAGTGTCACCGAAGACTGCGTGTGTCAAGGGAACTGGTTGGTGACATCGGCTACCTCCTGCAGGATTTGGCGCCATGGGGATATGGAGGGCATCCACTTCCAGTGACCGCGGCGCTCAATTTCTATTCAAGTGGCTCCTTTCAGGGCTCCACAGGTGACCTCTGTGGGATATCACAAGCCTCCACCCACAAATGCACCCCTGAGGCCACAGATGCCACCTTCGTGAGGGCACGCAAATTTGGGCATTTCGCCCAGGACCAGGACAGCCAGGATGCAAGAGTGATTGGATTTGCCAGATCTTGGGTGCAGGGTGACATCAATTGTATTCACACGGTCACCAACATCAACTGCAAGGGATTCCATTTGCTGAATGTGCGACCACCAGAAACACATCCTGCAGGTCTGCGCATGGTTTCCAGAGGGTGTGGATGATTCCTACATTCTCAGTCTCAAAGATCCTTGATATATTCCAGGGTCCACAGAAGCTGCAGGGATGGTTCCTCAGAGACAAGTGCTATCCCCAGAGGATGTGGCTGATGACACCCGTGCAGCGGCCTCAGACTGCAGCAGGGCGAAGATATAACGAGGCTTATGATGCAACTCACAACTTGGTGGAGCAAACCATCGGGATGCTGAAAATGAGGTTCCAGTGCCTGGACCGGTCTGGTGAAGCCCTGCAATATAGTCCACAGAGGGTGTCATGCATCGTCTTCACCTGCTGCGCACTTTACAACCTGCTGCTCCAATGGGGAGAGAAGCTGGCTGAGGAGGAGATGGAGGAGCTGGAGGTCTCATTCAATGAGGAAGACGCTGATGGGGATGAGGGTGACAAGGTGCTCATAGGCGCCGATGACAGGGATGAGGTCCTCACACTGGCTGACAAAGCAGGCATGCCCGGGAGGCCCCCATAGCTGCCAGATTTGTGGAGGATGATGACCGCATGCAGTGAGGAGACCCCATAGATCCTCACATTGCATCTGTGAACATTTGACTCCAGTCTGGCTGAGGGCAGATCACTTGCACTCCGTGATCAGGGTCATATCATAGAGACACAGCCATAAAACTTTAGAATTACCGGATCCTTTATCCACCTTCAGCACCTGACCCCTTCATTTTCACAACGTCAGTGGTCACAATACTGAAAAGATGGGGGCCAGCCTCACCTTAAGGGTGCTGAGAGAACAAACTCTCGGAACACTGTAACGCCTGCCCACTACCTTGTGGCATCAATGACAAGCACTGTCAAGGTGCAGGCATCAAGCAGGTGTCCTGTGAGTGTGAGACCAGACCATCACTTTGGTCTAAAGGCTGCACAAAGCACAGGGAAGAAGCCCTGGACTGAGGCACCTGTCTTTATCTTGTGTAGAAAGGTTTCACATCTGAGTGACATGAACACTGCTCATCAGAACAAGGAGCTGTAGTAAAGGAGACATTCTTTGGAGTTTATTGTCAATAGTGAACATTATGTACAAGAGATTAGCACCTGTGCCCAGGCTGTGCAATTACATCTTCTTAACTTTCCTAACCCTGACTCTACGTCTTGGACATCCACAACGGAGGTGGAGGCAGCCTGCTGACTGCTGCGCCTTGTGATGACCTTGGCGGGCCTTCTCTGGAGGACCGAGCCCTGGAGGGTCCCGGCCTGCTTTCAGGGTCCCGTTGTGTGGCAGTGGTACCCTCCTCGACCTGTGGAGCTGGAGCTGCTGAGGTCACAGGAAGAGGGGTTTTGGATGGGCCGGACAAGCCCAGAGTTATCTGAATGGATGGCCCCAGTGGGGACACCTGGTGATCCTGCTCCGAAATTACTGTAAAGCTAGTTCCTACCGAGGTGTGTGTCTCTGCACCAGTGGAGGGTGGGGGCGAGTGCTGTGATGGGACTTCAAGAAGGGTGCCTTCAGATTCCTATTCAGAGGTTTCTTCGGGGCTTGATTGGAGGCCCTGGGTTGTTGACTCCACCGGCTGTTTCTCAAATGTGCCTGCGGAAGCAAGGGGAGATAATTAGTGCATGGCAGTGGCCTGAAACCGGACACATCATTCACAGCATGGTTGTCTGATGGATGTTGCACTGCTGGATCCTCACTTGGTAGAGCACTGCCAACCTCACTGTCAGCACAAGGCTAGTCCAGATCATTGGCATCCAGCAGGGTGGCTCTGTTTTCAAAGTCCATGAGGACCTTGATTTCAGGCGTTCCTCCACCAGTCTGTGACCTCTCCCTGTTGTTGTGTGCCAGCTTGTCCTGCATGAATAGAGAAATAGAGATAGAGAGAGTGTAAGCAGGACGCCTGCCAGGCCAGATAATAAGTATGCCTGGCATGTGGTCCCATGGACAATGAAGGTATGCATAAGAGAGTGAATGGTGATGGTCCTTGAGCTAGCAGTGAGTGAGATCCCTGTGGATGTGTGAAGGGTTTGTGAGTGTGTGAGTTGAGAGTGTGAGAGGAGTGATTTATCCTGGTGGAATGGAGGAGATTATTCATCCTCTTGTGGCACTCGGTGGCTGTCCTGTTTTGAAGGGTATTGGCGCTGACCACTGCTGCCACCACCTCCCAAGCCTAGTTGGTCATGACGCTGCCCATCCTGCGGCCAGAGGGGGGGTAGAGGACATCCCAGCGGGACTCCATGGCATCCAAAAGTCATTCCAGTGACACATCACTAAACCTAGGGGCTGCAGTCTTTTTGCCTTTTGTGGACATCTTCCCTGCAGCAGTCGTGTGCTGGAAGCACTGAGATGTGTGTGCACAGCTGGACTTAAAATTTGGTGCCCGGCGTGATGAACCGTCAAGGTGATGGTGTGGCGGGCGAAGGAGAGCCCGTCTGCCATAGAAACAGCATATTTCCCAGGAATGTATAACTAAAGCGGTGGATTTGGGATGATATGGCATGAAAACCCGACATCGCGGCCAGCTGGTAAAGTGTCGTTTTATCCACCCGCTCCCGCACTTAGTGCAAATCTGGGACGATTTCGCCCATAGTCTTTAAAGTCTGATACCACCCTTCTAAAGCACCTTGTGATTCAGGGTGATAGTCCGACGACCTAAATTGCTTTATTCCTGGACTATTCATTACTTCTTTAAACGGCTGTGACATGATTGATCCCTGATCAGACTGTATTTCTTTTGGTAATCTGTATCTTGTGAAGAATTTGGTTAACTCCACCACAATCGTCTTTGCTGCAATTTTCCTTAAAGGTATTGCTTCTGGAAATCTGGTGGACACATCTATGATTGTCAGTAAGTACTGATTTTCACTTTTAGTTTTAGGACGGGGTCCTACACAATCAATTAGGACCCTGTTAAAAGGTTCCTCAAATGCTAGAATTGGAATTAAAGGTGCAGGCTGAATCACTGCCTGAAGCTTTCCTATCACCTGACATGTTTGACAGAATTTGACTACATATTTATGTAGTCCAGGCCAATAGAAATGTTTTTGTATCTTAACTGGAGTTTTCCTAATTCCCAAATGTCCAGCCATTGGAATTTCATGAGCCACTCTCAAAATTTAATTCCAGTACCCATATGCTATTACTACTTGGTGCAGCACTGCCCACTTCTCATCTGCTGGGATGTGAGGTGGTCTCCATTTCCTCATTAGCACATTGTTCTTAATGTAATAACACTCTGGAATACATTCTGCTTCTGTTTCAGGATAAACTGTCTGATATAATCTCTTTAAATCTGAGTCCTTCTGCTGTAATTCCACTAACTGCACTGAGCTAAACACTTCATCCTCACTCTCTTTAATCTTCTCCTCCTGAGTAATAATTTCAAAGATTGATCCAGCCAGCTGAATTTCATTATCCACCCCCACCCCCACCCCCGTCCTTTAGATTCCTCCTCTTCCCATTTAAAGTTGTATGTTTGTGATCTCGTTACCACACAATCTGGAAACAATCCAGATGCTCTTTCTGTAACACCTCTGTTGCTTGTGTCTCAATAGGCTGCCCTACTACAGTAGGCATCGTCCATATCTGTGATCCAGCTATATCATTCCCTAGAATAAATTGAACCCCTGCAATGGGCAATTACTCCACTACCCCAACAATCACCTCTCCTATTTTCAAATCGCTTTTTAAATTTACCTCACACAATGAAATTGGATTGACTTCACCATGGATTTGTTTAATTAATATTGTGTCCTGCAATTGCCCTTCTGGACAACAAATAGCACTATCCCATAACATTAAGGACTGGCTAGCCCCAATATCCCTTAGAATTTTGACATCTTTTCCTGCTCTTCCCTGCACACATAGATATACTTTCCCTTTGCATATAAAGTCTTTAAACATCCCTGCAACCTGCCCTTCAGAACTCCTTTGGGTAAACTGTGAACACGTTCCCACTTCCCGAGCTACCACTGATTCTTCCCGCTCCACATGTACAAAATCCATTGGCTTTCCTTGCTTCTGGATGCCAGAGCCCACATTACTCTGACCTCCAGAACTTTTCTGAGTTCCAATTACCACAATCTCCAACTTCCCTGCTGATCACCCTATGGTCCTGTTCCTACACCTAGCCGTTTGTGTGAAATATCATAGGCTATCAGCTAAACCCACAGCTTCCCTGATCTTTTTATTTTGTCGTTCATCTAAAAATGTCTTGATGTTTACTGGAATGCTATTTCTAAGTTCCTCCATAATCATAACCTCTCTTACATTTTCAAAAGTCTTATCTCTCTTTTCTTCCTTAATTCTAAGGGCAGGATTTTCAGCTCAGTGCGTGGGTGCACACCCAATAGGCACAAACGTGAAATAGCACACAATGACGTTGGGCGAGCATCCTGACATCATCCTGCAATATGTTGGTCAGCGGGCATGCAAGAGAGTTGGCAGCACACCCATTGACAATTAAGAGGGCTGTTAAGCCCCTTAATCAATCAATTAAATTTAATTTTTCGCTGCCTGTCCAACCTTATGGTTGGAGGGCAAGTGAATAGGCCAGGCGGCCTTTGCATTTTTTGCAAAACCTCATCCATGGGCGGGTTGAGATTTCGAACAGTAACTAAAAAAAAAGAAATAAAAATTTTTAAAACTCATATTCCACATGTCCCTGTTCATGTGACAGAGTCACACGTGGGGACATGTTTTCCTTATTTTTAAAATCTTTATTTCTCGTGTTAAAGATCTTCAGCTCCCTGAGGCTGCCTTCAGGGAGCTTTCACTGTGTGCAGCCCCATGCGCACACTTCAGCACTCGCACCCCTCCTGCCCCACCCAGGCAGCGCTGAGGTTATCAGCGTGCTCTTCAAGCTGGCTGCCGTTAATCGGCCAGCCAGCATGAAATCGTGGTCAGGGCCTGATCGCAGGCAAGGGACCGTTGCACGGCCACTCCTGGGCCCGCCCGCCACGCCCACCTAACCTGGAGAAAATCCTCCCCTAACTTTTGCTTTCCCTGGTTCTGTTGAAACTTATATTTTATTTTACTGTTGGGTTAACGGAGGTGTTACTGGGAGCTAGATTAATTAGGAGATTTAGGAGTTGTTATAGTAGTAATTTGTAGACCTATGTATGTGCTTAAAAACCTTTTTCTTCTATTCATCAATGTTTAATTTAGTTTTGTAAAAAAAACCTCATTACTACTGAATTCAAGGTACACATCTCAAAATAAAGTGCTCAAATTGCAAACAGTTGTGGCAGCTGTTTCAAGTTTCCCTCTGGGATTTGAGCAGCTCAGCATTTACCATCCACTGTGCCAGAACAATACTTAAACATGGAATCCAATAATATCACACATGGCAGTCTGCTGTAGTTTCAATAAAGGTGTACCACATGATCTTTACCCTCTTCCACTTTGCTATGGAATTCACTTCAGAATAAAACTGCTTGCTTCAGCCCAAGACTTCTTAACAGCTCCAGCTATCTCCAGCCATCGCCAGCTTAACGGCTCAACAGCTATCCCATTCAATAGCTATCTCTCGCTCTCTCTACCTCAACAGCTACCCACAGTATCTCTAATATACCTTTTCCCCTTTCCATCTCTGTTCCATTGTTTTTACAACCCTTTGAACCTCAAACCCTTCCAAATATGAGGCCTTTCATGTTTCCATCTTGTCTTTGCTTTTAGGTTAATAAAAATATAATGTCCCGCTACTATTTACCTATGGGCTCCTGCAAGATGCAAACATTTATCTTGGTACCTCTGATTCCCCTTTGAAATTGAAACAACATCTCAACTTATCTAAAAATGCAAATGTTGGATCTAACCCATTTACTTATACCTCAATTTAACACCTTTAACCTCTTCACATTTCTAAACACCCAGACAGCCTGACTCCTATCCACATCATGCCCAGCTTAATTAAACCACACACACACATACACATAGATACCCAGTCTTCTTTACAGAATGACGCAAAATTCCCCAAAATATTTTTTAAAATAATATCAATTCTCACAGTCACCACATGGAGTTCCAAAATTCTCTAACTCAGCCTCTGGTACGTAGGCTCTCTCATTTTCCTGCTCAATTGATTTGGCCTTTGAGTTTCATTCACTGGCACTTGTATTTCATCCAAGGTCCCCAGGCACAGTTAGACACCAACAAGGCACACATCGATAAACTCTTTCTCACTTGGGACATGGTAGTCTTGATGGCATAGCTTTCCAGAGTTCCTTTTCAACCAACCAACCAACCAACAAAAACTGGCTCATGAGCTGCTCTGACACAAATATTCGGCTCTCCTGCTTGCCTGAGCTATTCGCACTGCTTTTTAGGATTGAGTCCCTTTTTAGCTTGGTCATACATTGCTGCCCCTGGAATTCTATTTTTTTTCTTACCATCAAGCAGAAAATTGACCATTTTGTAGAGAGCTTTGCTGGCTTCTCCTCACATTAATTCTGTGTTCCTCTTTCTGTCTCTGTCTACTTTATCTGTGTCTCTGCGTCTGTGTTCTGACCATCTTCTGCCTCCAGCTCTCATTTGTGCCTTGGCAGCTCTTCTTTGTGTCTGACCACATGGCGTTCATATATTAACTGCCTCCTGTTGGTACTGCTTCCAGGTCAAGGGTTGCCAAGTCCCATGGACCAGTGTTTCTTATTATTTAAGAAAATGACAATTGATCTCTTTACAATTGAGGCAAACTCTTAAAAGTCCTTTTTAAACATTCTTAAAACCAATTATGGATCATACAGATATTTTAAACAAATTAAAAACTTTCCTTACTGCTCTGCTTTGAGGTTGAAGGTCATCACAATTATATCATGTTTTTTTTTATGTGGGTCCTGAAGAAGATCTGCAGGATTAGACATGATATGCAGAGATAATAATCCTTGTCTCCATTTGTTTCACTAATCCAGCTGTGAAAGTTTGGACTCCTCTCGGTGTAACATTTCTTCATGAAATACCTTAAACCAGGCAATGTTGTTATTATTCTTTTGGCATATGATCAATTTATTTTTGCACACGATATAGATCATTCATCCACTTGCGTGGCATAACTATTAGATTGATTTTCTGTCAAGACAATTTATTTTTGCAGAAATCCATTTGGAAAATGCCACAGGTAAATCTGACTCATGCAGCATTTGCTACAGAAGTTTTAAAACATTACCTTTGGCACAGTGTTCGGAGAGAGCAATTATTCTGACTTGTACTGAAGAATTCCTTACAAAATGAAACCTATGCAAGTGAGTTAAAGTAAAATATGCACTATTACTTGCTCAGATATTTTATTTTGATACTAATGAAAATTAAATGATATAACATGCATCATTAATAGATAGACATGTTAGGTTGGTAAACATTGGGTTACAGATATTCATGTGGAAAAAAAAGTCAAGCAGATATAAAAATGAGCTAATTTTGTACCCTCCCAGATCCTTTCTCCTCTTGACTTTCCTCTGACCCTATGGGCAGGATTTTGAGGTCGTCGGGCGGGCAGGCATAGCGGGCGGGCTGGGAGCGACCGGGAAAAGGTCCGCCGCCCGCGATCAAGCCCCGACCACGATTTCACGCTGGTGGGCCAATTAAGGCCCACCAGCGTGAAACGCAACTCCGCACTGGCCAGCAAGGGCCGAGTGGGGGTGAGGGCCTGTGGGGTCCAAAGGCGACCTGGCAGCCAGTTTAAAAGTGGCCCCAGGAAGCCCCTGGAATGCTGCCACATAAGGACATCTCCTGCACTTTTGCAATGGAGTCGAGTGCGGCTGGACACAGCAGGCAGGAGGGCAGGCTCCTCAGGTGGGGTTGGCCAGGCTGCACGACGCTGTAGGTACAGAGTGGGCTAATCAATGTTCCCCTGTTGTTTCAGGAGAAGACAGCCCACAACAATATTGAAAGGCCGCAGACCAGCGGAGGTACCAACAGCCTCCTAATCCTTTCCAGATATGAGCAAGATGCCCTGGAGCCCAAGAGCCGGCTCGCCCCATGTGCAACCAGGCGTGGAGGTGCCAGACGAATGTAAGAGTGCAGTGCACAGAGGTGAGACTTTTGGATTGTGCATCAATTCTAATGTAGTCTCTTCGTGGATGTCAGCCTCGAACCTGGAGTCCCTATTGATCATTGGAAGACGAGGGCACCATGATGCGGATCTCCATGGTTTCACCAGGGTACCTGGCATGCACAGTGACAGTGTGATGACTTTATCTAATATCATGTCCTTGTTTTCCCTTTTAGGTTCGCCAGCAGGCATGTGCTCCGTGGACCCCTAAGGGCCACCCCTGACACTGGAGGACCACCGAACATCTGTTGCACCTGTGTCACGCCCGCTCTCAGAAGCAGGCACCAGCGCAGATACCAGCACCTTGGTGGGCATTAGAGCGGCTGCTAGTATCTTGATGCACATTGGTGAGGGCACTTCGTACTCGCTTGCGGTGCAAGCAGAGGCAGAGAGTGCCCAGGACGCCAGCAGTCGGAGAAATGCTGGGGACCAGGACGATGCTCACTCGAAGGCTAATGATAAGCCTCTGGAGTCATCCATTAGGCGGCAGATGCTTGATGTCCAGCAGGATGTGCGGGAGGATCTGGCGGAGATCCATGAGGATATGCATGCCACGGTCTCCTTGATGGAGGAGTCCATGCGGAGCATCAGCACAGCGTTGACTGTCATGGATACTGTCTCCTCCATTGAAAGAGTGGCGACTCTCATGGAGAGGCAGCTCCAGGAACAGAATCAAGTTGCCCTAGGTTTACGCTCGGACCTGCAAGCCCTCACACAGGCACTGACCTCAGGCGGTCAGTGTCCGTGTGGGAGATGGATGAGGCACCCAGTATCCCAGCTAGGTGCCCGTCCATCAATGGTGAGCAGGGAGATCCAGACCAACCTCATGTTGGCACATGAGCTGCCTGTCATCTCTGTGGGCTCCTCTCAGGGCGCTCTGCATGACAGCAGCAGCTCCTCCGCCCCTCTGGCAGTGACCCTGGCATCTGATGAGGCTGCAGCAACTGGGGAGATGCCAGCCATGGCACTGACCGCTCCGTCCTAGGCGGGGCCAGCACAGGCTTTACTGGCCAGAGGATGACTGCCAAGGTCATCAAGGCCAACAAGACGGTAGAGTCAGCCACTGTCTCCAATGCCAGTGCCAGCGAGGGGAAAGCACCAAGAATTAGTACTTGTAAGCATAAGTTAAAAACACCATGAGCACAAGAGGGACAGGTCACGGGTGATTTTATGTTCATTTATATTTACTTTATGTGTACTGGTCTGCGGCTGAAGACCAGAAACGTTTGTAAATATTATTGAACTGTCAGAGTGAGATAAATTGTGTTTTTGTCGTCATGACCTGAGTATGCTTCACCTTTTTATTTCATTGGTGCAGGGTATGCCAGTATGTAATGCTGGACATAGGTGGCTCTGAACTTTATTGCGCAGGCACTGAGTGTTCTTTGTGTTCAAATGAAAGGGTCCTTTCAGACGTCCGGGGTGGAGGCAGCAGCCCTGGCTTGCATTTGAAGCTGATCTTTGGTAGCCTAGATAAAGTAGAGTTTGATCAAGGAACCCTGGTGTCCCTGCCTCCCTGCAGGTTACCGGTGTCTGGCTCCACGCCCTCAGTGTTCCCCTCACCGTGCTCATCTTCGGACTCACTACTGGACTCATCATCTGTGGCCTGTGCTGCTGCGTCAAGATTCTCTTCCTCCAGTGGGTCCCCCCTTGCCAGTGCCAGATTGTGGACAGCGCAGCATGCAACCACTATCAGTGACACCCACTCTGAGGATATTGTAGTTCTCCCTATGAACAGTCTAGGCATTGAAAGCGCAACTTGAGAAGATCTATGGTCCTCATTACCACCGCCCTTCTGGAGGCATGGCTCATATTGTAACTCTTCTCTGCCTCTGTTCTTGGGTGGCGGGGGGGCGTCATGGGCCACCTCTTTAATGGATAGCCCTTGTCACCCAACAGCCACCCTTCAAGTTGGGCTGGAGCACTGAAGAGCCTCGGCACTTGGGAGTGCCTCAGGATGTAAGCATCATGGGAGCTGCCTGGGTACCTTGCGCAGTCTTGCAGAATCTGCATCCTGTGATCACACACTATCTGCACGTTCATGGAGTGGAAGCCCTTCCTGTTGACAAAGGCACCGGGCTCACCTGCTGGCGCTTTGATGGCCACATGTGTACAATCACTGCTTGCTCTGGCTCGCTCAGCCTGACTGACCTCATCCGTACAGTAAAGAATAAAGGTCAATACCCACCTGCACATAGCTTTTGTCACCAGCTTGATGCAACTGTGGACAGCTGACTGGGAGACTCCACACAAATCCCCCACTGATCCCTGGAAAGAGCTGGAGAGACAGAAGTTGAGGGCCACTGTGACCTTCAGAGCCACTGGCACGTGGTTTCCACCCACACAGTCGGAGGTGATCTCAGGCTCAATCATCTGGCAAATGGAGGTCACAGTCTCCCTGGAGAGGTGGAGCCTCTTTCAGCATTGCACCTTGGACATATTGAGGTAGCTGCATCGCTGCATGTAAACCCTGGCAGCAGGATATTGGCAACTTCTGCAGCCCCTTAAGCCTCGGACTTCCTGCTGGCCTTGCGCCCCTTGTGCCTGCACCTCTCATCCCACAGGTCACTCCCCAGGAAGCTGCATTGGGACACCTGGCCTCCTGCCCCTCTCTTCCTCCTCAATGGAGACCACAATCTCCAAGACTGGGTAATGGAAGGCTGCCTGATACCTGGAAGGATCAACACGGTCTGAATTCTCTGGGGGCCTTGGAGACATCAATAAGTCCTGAAGTGAAGCCTGGAAATACTAAGAATGAAGCCCCAAACAGAGATGAGGCTGCCATGTACCGATAAGCAACCAGCAGCAAACTATCTCCAAAACTCCTCACTACTCACACTGGCAATGCTGCTGACCCTTTTTATCCTGCCCATGGATGAGGTTTTTGAAAATGTCGGCTGGCCGCCTGCCCGTTTTGCCCATACAACAAGTGTGAAATCGCACGGGCATGGAAAAACCACCATCAATTTGGCTATTAAGGGCCTTAAATGGCCTAATTAATCGCGGGCATGGCTCCGGCAACCCACGCGCCCGCCGACCGAAATATCGTGTGAGTGCACATTGACGTTGGGACGCTCACCTGACGTCATCGCGCGCAATCTTACACCTGATTGGGTCGGCACTCGCCTGCCTATCGGACGTAAAATTCTGCCCTATGCTTCTTCCAATGTCATCTTTTGCTTCACTTTCACCTCACTGACTCTGAACAATCAGCCTTCAGCAAAGTCCTCAGCTTTATTGCCTTGAATTCTCACCTCAAAACATTTTGAACTCAGCATGATGCTATGCATTATACGACCATTTCTTTGCCCACACAATGGACCCTTTCTGCTGTCTTCATAATTCTCATGCCTGGACCCTTTCCTCTGGCCTCTTATCCCCTCTAGATCTTTTCATTGGGAACTTAGGCATGACATCAGCCCTCTTAATTTCTCTGCTCCCCTCACTCCCTTTCTCTAACTCCCACTGGAATTGCGGCAATCTGTTCTCTCATGACTGACCCTGACATTGTCATTAAACCTGCTGACAAAAGTAACTACGTCTATACCATACCGGCTAAGTTCTCAGGCTCCTAGGGCTGAATAGCGTTCAGGTCTACTGTTGGTTTGATGATCAAGTAGGGTGCGGACATTCCAACATGCCACTGTCATGGTTGGTGATTGCGTGTTTGTCTTTGATTCCTTCTATAATTTCTTGCTGCTAGATTGAGTCACCCCAGCCATGGTATGCAGGACAGAAACATAAGAAGCAGTCTTTGCTTAGGCCTCCTTTTGGCCAACCCTCCAGTGAAAACCTGCCAGCTGTCGGAATGTATCCCTAAATAGGGCAGCTGGGTTGTCACATAGTGTTGACTGATGCTGATGCTGCTTCCGGGTCCATCTAGAGACTACACTTGTTGTTTTGCCCACTTCCCATCGCTGTTGGAAATGGTTGTAGTTCTTTAGATCACACTTTACAGCTAAGCCTACACTAAAGAATTTGAGGAAGGGTCTGTGCTGCTGTCTCCGCTCTCTTAGCCGCTTTTGCATGATCTCAGAGGCAGGGAGGATCCAAGATGGCTAGGTAGCTTGAAAGCTGCAGTGAATGACCAGTACAGCGTATTTCTCTGCTTTCGCTCTTTGCCACAGTCCACACTGCATCACCATTGTGCCATATTCACCACAAGTACCAAATATTTGTAGTGTCACCTTCCATGCCAAAATGGACTTTGTTTCAATCTTCCAACATCTGTCTCTCCACTGTGAGGCAGAGTTTAACAGGGTTCACCATGAGAAGGGATGGCTAGGACTTGAAGTGAGAGGCTGTAGATTCAGAAAGGACTTCTGATTAGAGATCAGCCTCCTTTTTCCTAATGAGTTATTAGCTAGGACCCATCTTGTAAACAAGATGAGAGTCACTTCACTTCACTTTAAACCCCAGACACTTCCTCCAACCTTCCCCTGGATAATGACCCCACTCCCACACCCTGCCCCTCCCTCCATGAATATCAAGCTATCATTTCTAAAACTGTCTCTGACCTCACATCTGGAAATCATCCCTCCACAGCCTCTCATCTCATAGTTCCCTAACCTCATACAACTCACTTCTACCTCTCTTCCAAGATCCGCAAACAGCACAAACAGGACTTTCCTGGTAGGCTCATCACTTCAGACTGTTCCTGCCCCACTAGACTGATTTCTTCCTATATCACCTCTTTTCTTCTCCCCTTGCCTAGTCTCTTTCTATCTACATTTGTGACTCTTCCACACTCTTTGCCAATTCAATAGTTTCCAGCTTCAGGAGCCTAACCAACTCCTTTTCACCATGGACATCCAATTCCATACACCTGCATCTCCCACCAGGATGGTCTGAGGGCTCTCCACTCCTCCCTTAAACAGAGGCCCTCCAATCCCTAGCCATCACAACCCTCCACCTGGATGAACTTGTTCTCACATTGAAAAACTGTTCCTTTGACTCCACTCACTTATAAGTAAAAAGGCGTTGCTGTGAGAATTTGTATGGGTCCTAGTTATGCTTATTTTTTTCAGGAAAATGTGGAAAAAATGTTGTTCTATTTCTAATCAGGTTCTCTCCATCACCTATTTTTCCTATGCATTGATATCTATATTGGTGATGGTCTCACACCAAACTAAAAAATTTCATCAACTTTGTTTCCAATTAACACCCTTCCCTCACATTCACATCCCTGATTCTTCCCTTCCTTCTCCTGACTTTTACGTCTCCAGTTCTGGAGCTATGTTATCAATCAATATTCACTCGAAGCATATTGGCTCCCACAGCTACTTTTCCAACACTTCCTCACTCTCTACTTCCTGTGAAGACTATGTTCCATTCTCCCAGTTTGATTGTCTCCATTGCATCTGTTCTGACAATTTCATCTGCCATACCAATGCTTCCGAAATGTCTTTCTTTTTCCTTAACCAAGGACTTCCGTCCACTCTGGCTAACAGCTTTCTCTACCATGTTCATTCCATTTCCTGCAATTCTGATCCCATCTCTTCCCTTTCCTCCCTGAATCACAATAGGGTTCTCCTTGTGCTCACATAAGAACATAAGAACATAGAACATAAGAAATAGGAACAGGAGTACACCATTCTGCCATTCAATGAGATCATGGCTGATCATTTTGTGTTTCGATTTTCACATTCCCTTTTAACCTTGATAACCTTTGATTCCCTTGCCTAACAAGAATCTATTTACCTTTCCAGGCTCCACGTTCATCAGACATTCTCTGCCATTTCCACTACCTCCAGTACCATGCCACCACCTCTCTCCTCCCCTTTCAGGTTTCAAAAAGGATCGTTCTCTCTGCAATACTCTGGTCCACTCCTCAATCAACCAACAATCCTCCCCTTCCCATGACACCTTTCATGCAAGTGCAGGAGAATAACTCCTTCCCTTTTCATTCCTCCCTTGTACAGTCCAAGGCCCAACACACTCCTACATTTCATAACCTGAAATATTAATACATTTTTTTCTTTCCAGAGAGGCTGCCAAACCTGCTGAGTGTTTCTAGTATTTTCTATTTTTATCCCAAAACAGTCCTTCCAGGTAAACAGTGATTTATTTCTTTGTACTTCTTTCAATTTAATATACACCCTCCAACTGGAGGTGTTGGGCAGCCACTTAAGGGTTTCAATAGGCCAAATCAATAGGACAATAGACCACTGCCCCCCAGTAGGTCAATAGACCACTGTCCCCCATACAATTTCAAATAGGTTGGGAGTTGGATGGGTAGGTGGTGGGAAAGCCACCGACTGGATTTTATGAACCTCTTGCCAGAAAACCCACAGGCGGGGATGTGTAAAATCCAACCAATGTTAATAAATTACAGTTCAACTGAAATCAATGAAACATTAAGATCAGTTTCAATAAATGAAAGAGGGACATTACAGTTAGAATTTCATTTTCTGGACTGAGTAATTTAGTATTCTGATTACTTTAACGTCGAATATGTTGCCAATGCTTTAATGATGCTCTGGGATCAATACATTCTGTCCAGTAGTTAGATTGGTAATCAACATGTTTCGCTTAAGTAAGGAGAAGAGCTCCAAGACAGTGTACAGGGATTGCATTAAAAGGGACTAAAAGAGGGAACATCTATGACTGACAGATGAGGGATTTTTGCTGTGATGGCCTCTATGCAGGTGGCCACCACTCTTTGCATTACATTTAACACATGAGTGCAATACAAAGTCGTAATGTTGTCTTCACTATTTCCACATAAACTTTGGCATCTTCCCTCCACGTGGGAATGTGAACAAGCTGTCTCTGCAGAGAGATACTGCTGGCCACTGTTTGAAACCACCACTGCTTTTAACGCCCTCAAAAAAAGAAAGATTTGCACTTACACCTTTTGTGTCCTCAGGACATCTCAAAGTGCTTTACAGCCAAATTTCGAAGACCACTTTTGAAATTACTGTTGTTATGCAGGAAACACAACAGCCAATTTGTGCACAGCAAACTCCCACAGATAGCGTTATGCTAATGAATAGATAACCTGTTTTAGTGATGTTGATTGAGGGATTTGGAGGTGAGAGTGCTACCAACTGAGCTACAGCTGATGCGAAGAGCCAAAGGATTGTGCCCCATCATTATCAATGGCGGTTTCATGGTATGTTCATCTTGCTTCTCAAAATGCCTACCTTCTTCACAGTCTTAGAAGAGTAGTGACCACAATGCCAGAACAAGAAATGTTATGGAGGCAGTAGCCAGGTTTCTGTTGGGCCCTGACATCCCTTGGTCCCCAGTTCTGATGAAAGGTCTTTGATCTGAAATATGCACTGGGATTTTACCCACTCTCTGGAAATGAGCTGGCAAGTGGGAGGGGTGGTAAAATGCTGGTGGAGTGCATCAGGGGGGAATCCCAATGTCTTCCCACTGCCAAGGGATATTTTAAGAGGCGATAATGGCAACAGCTTGGTCACTTGCCAACTGGAGGCGGGCAGCCAATTGATCATATTAACTGGCCTAGTGACTGTCATTTTATGTTCCTGCCAGCATTTACCAGTGTCTGAATGGCCCCCAACATCAGAGGAGACCATCAGATGCATCAGGGTGGTCTCCCAACACTTCCCAGATACCCCTTCCATTCTGGATGCCCAATGGCCCACTGAGGGTCCCCCTCCATCCCCTGCTGCAATGGCCGTCCCCTGTAGCTTCAAAGCTAAAGGTTTCACTCCTCCAGTTGCCAGATCCTGTCTGTTTGGCCGTGGCTCATTAAAAAGATTTCTTACTCACCCTTTGAGGGTGTTTTAATAAGGAGGGCCTCCATTTGTTGTTGTGCTGTTCAGTGATGCCCCCTGCTTAACTGCACCCCCATATGTGAGGGTGGTTGGCTTGTCAGTGATGCAAGTGGCCACTTGCTCTGACAATGTTGAGGAGAACTATGAGCCCTCTGCCTGCTCAACTCGCGTGCATGCTGCTGTGTACTGCGTTAGTGGTCTCACCATTCACCTTGCCAGATCTTATCAGGTCATTGAATCTTTTTCAACCCTGGACCTATGCCCTTCTAGTCACTCCTCTACTGCTGACTTTCATCACCATCTTCATCCAGGCCCTTGTGGTGACCCTGTTCTTCAGAGTTCTTCAGCCAAATGCTGAGGGCAATGTCTCTTGCCTCTCAATGACTGCCTCAGTTAATGTTTTAAGAGAGGCATCAGAGAACCTTGGGGCTGCCTGTAGATGTATGCCTATGCCAAAGCTGGCCCTTTGTGAACTGCCCTGTGCCATCTCCTCAGCAAATGTGATGGCTGCCACTCGCTTTTTTAAAGGGCCCTTGGTTACTGGGTCCCACCTCCAGGCTGCTCTTGGTGCTGCAAATTGGGCACTGAACTTGCCCCCAGGCCAAAATAAGCTGCTTGCATTTCACAATCACGTTATGATGTGATGGAAATGTTCCAGGGGTCAGGTTCCTGACTTTAGATTGAAAGTCCAGCCCCTTGTATCAGTCAAGGTCGGCTGATTCCAAACCGTGATGGAAAGGGGCTGGGATTGGGCATGAGCGGGTTTGTTTTGACCCTATGCGGAGCAATATTTAAACAGAAACCTCTACAGACTGGCAGAATAAGTATTTACTGCTAAAGTATTTTTTAGAAATGTAACTTTGCTCCATCAAATAAAGACACAAGTGGAAGGAAAATTACAGTCATTAAGTATGTTAATACTCATTATGTGCCTCTTCTAAGCTAAAATTGGCCTTCAGTCACAAGCTATGAATTGATTAGCCTAGCTGAAAACCCATGATAGTGTCTGCTTCTGTTCAGGTTCTTAAAAAAAATGTGCAATATAACTAATAGAATGTGTAAGTGAAATATAAAACAGATGTTTATTAACTCAATCCATATGCTGTGTTTCAAACCTGATCCAATGGCATTCCATGATGTAATCAGCCAGACTGTGGAAATCTGGTAATCAACACTCTGGGAGTAAGGTTGGATTTCCAGTAAAGAAATATGCAGACTTTTCTCCCCTTCTTTCTGCATATTAGATAGCATGACTGCTGAGAGCAGCTAGACACAATTGTCATCAGATTTGTTGAGAATTTCCTTGGCTCTTCATCAAGGGCAGTTGAATTCACTAGAAAAATGCTGAGGGTCAATTGTGATATTGGGACCTGATTCCAGGATTCCAACTCCCATTCCCGTTCCTAGCAATTTTATGCCAGCACAGGGTAACGGTGCGAGTAGCCAGTCCACATGCAGCACCCCCGCCCTTGCCAGCTCCATTGTTGAAGATAGCCATTTCAATCACTCCCACCCCCACAGAATTTTGATTGATCCGAGTCTAGTTCTAGTAGACATGATTCACGTCTTCTCAGAGGTGTCATGAACTACAGGGACACCCTTTTCTTGAGTCGGGAACCAAAAATATACACAAACATTTAACATTCACTTGGAAGTACATTGCCCCCTTTCCTTCTCATAAAGCTGCCAATCAATCACAGCTATCTATAGTATCAATCACAAAAAGTTATTATCCACTTCATACCTCTAAATCTTATGTAAATAGACACACTGGCATTGAAAAACTCTTCAAAGAAAGAATAAGTTATTAGAAGGTAATAAATATGTAAAATAAACAAAGCCTGCACCTCCTCTGCAGCTTTGTAAACATTGCCTGCAGAGTACTAGCCATTCTTGGAGTTCAGGTAAGCATCCATAATGAGGCCATCTGGCAACTCTATCCATAGAAGCAGTTAGAACAAATGACCAGACATGTTTCCAGGTGGCATCATGGTGGGCAAGGGAGATCTGAGGGGCCTGAAGGTACCTGGGGGCATGGAGCAGACATGGGCAATATGGGGGGGCATGGAGGGGCTATGAGAGGGATTAGTAGGTGGGGAGTCATAGGGTGAGGGCTCAAGGGCCTAACAACTCTGACCCTTCTGTCAACAGAGGCAGGCATTCTAACCTACCAGCCTCACCATCTGCCCACCTCCATTGCTGCCTCGGGCCTGACTCCATTCCATCCCCACCTCTCTGGAATGAAAATATGGCAGGCAGCTCCTTCTTAATGGAGATAGGTTTGCAGAGTCGAAAACTTTCCCAAGCCACCTTCATGAAAATTTGGCCTTTAGAATCTGGGGACTGCCTGTTGGCCCAGCAGTGGCCACTGCTCCCAGTGGCACTGATTGGACTGCAGGGCTGCCAGCCAATCAGATTGGCCAGCAGCATTCTGAGATGAGACTTCCTTCCAAGTAAAGGGTGGATGTCCCATCTGCAGCCAATTAGCGCTCCACGGTCTGATTTTAACCACATCTTTCCAGCAGGAAGGAGGCAGATGAATGGCGAAATTGCCTGTCTAGCACTTCCTGCTGCATTGTCAATGTGTTCATTTCTACTGCTTTGCTCACTGTGTTTTTTTAAATCTGGGAATGAAGCCTGCTGCAGGCAGGTTGGCACCAAACTAGAATGTAAAAGATACACTCCAATGGCGTCATGTGGACCACAACACAATTTTATATTGTGGAGGCAGTTCTTACTCAAAGACAGACAGCATTGGTGTCTCCAAGCTGCTGAAATTACTCAGATCACAGGATCCTTTTTGCTATCAGGTTTCCAAAGAGTGTTTCTGGCTTGCCAATCATATCTTTCATGCTTATTTAACCGAATTACGCTCTTTGTGCTTATTCTGGCTGTAAATCCCTCCAAAATTATAATGGCTACTTCAAACAATGTTCTCTTTATCTAGGGGAAAAGAAATGAAATTGGCTCAGTCACAGAGAACAAAGGTCTTTTTTTATTCTTTCATGGGATGTGGGCATTGCTGGCTAGGCCATCATTTATTGCCCATCCCTAATTGACTTGAGAAGGTAGTGGTGAGTCATCTTGAACCACTGCAGTCCATGTGGTGCAGGTATGCCCACAGTACTGTTAGGAAGGAAGTTCCAGGATTTTGACCAGGAGACAGTGAAGGAACAGTGATGTAGTTTCAATCAGGATGGTGTGTGGTTTGGAGGTGGTGGTGTTCCCGTGCAACTTCTGCCCTTGTCTGTCTAGGTGGTAGAAGTTGCGGGCTTGGACAGTGCTATCAAAGAAGTTGCTGCAGTGCATCTTGTCACTGTGTGTTGATGGCGGAGGGAGTGAATGTTTAAGGTGTAGGATGGGGTGCCAATCAAGCGGGTTGCTTTGCCCTGGATGGTGTCGAGCTTCTCGAGAATTGTTGGAGATGCATTCATCCAGGCAAGTGGAGAGTATTCCATCACACTCCTGACTTGTGCCTTGTAGATGGTGGACAGCCTCTGGGGAGTCAGGAGGTTAGTAATTCACCATAGAATTTCCACAGAATTCCTATTTCCACAGTATTAATGTGACTAGTCCAGTTCAGTTTCTGGTCAATGGTAACCCCCAGAAGTTGCTAGTGGGTGGTGCAGCGATGGTTATGCCATTGAATGGCAAGGGGTGATAGTTGAATTCTCTCTTGTTGTAGATGGTCAGCGTCTGGTAATTCTGTGGCCCAAGCTTGAATGTTGCCCATGTCTTGCTGCATTTGGACATGGACTGTTTCAGTATCTGAGGAGTCATGAATGGCGCTGAATATGGTGCAATAATCAGTGAACATCCCACTTCTGACCTATGATGGAAGGAAGGTCATTGATGAAGCAACTGAAAATGTATGGGCCTAGGACTCCTGTGCTGATGTCCTGGAACTGATATGATTGACCTCCAACAACCACAGCTATCTTCCTTTGTGCTAGGTATGACTCCAACCAGTGGAGAGTTTTATCCCTGGTTCCCATTGACTCCAGTTTTGCTAGGGCTCCTTGATGCCACACTCAGTCAAATGCTGCTTTGATATCAAGGGCAGTCACTCTCACCTCACCTCTTGAGTTCAGCTCTTTTGTCCATGTTTGAACCAAGGTAATGAGGTCAGGAGCTGAGTGGCCTTGGTGGAACCCAAACTTTGCATTAGTGAGCAGGTTATTTATGATTAAGTGCCACTTGATAACCCTGTGGACGACCCCTTCCCTCACTTTGATGATCGAGAGTAGATTAATGGGGCAGTAATTGGCCAGGTTGGATTTGCCTTCCTATTTGTGTACAGGACATACCCGGCAATTTTCCACACTGTCGGGTAGATGCCAGTGTTGTAGTTGTACTGGAGCAGCCTGACTAGGGGCATGGCTAGTTCTGGAGCACAAGTCTTCAGAAAGAAACTATTACTGGAATATTGTTGGGGCCCGTAGCCTTTGCAGTATCCAGTGCCTTCGGCCGCTTCTTGCTATCATGTGGTGTGAATCGAATTCGTTGAAGACTGGCATTAGCGATGTTGGGGACCTCTGGCAGAGGCCAAGATGGATCATCCACTCGGCACTTCTGGATGAAGATTGTAGCAAATGCCTTATTCTTATCTTTTGCATTGATGTGCTGGGCTCCCCCATCATTGAGGATAGGGATATTTGTACAACCTTCTTCTCCTGTCAGTTGTTTAATTGTCCACCACTATTCACGACTGGATGTGGCAGGACCACAGAGCTTAGATTGATCCACTGACTATGGGATAGCTTACCTCTGTCTACTGCATGCTACTTATGCTGTTTGGCATGCAAGTAGTCCTGTGTTGTAGCTTCACCAGGTTGACACCTCATTTTTAGGTGTGCCTGGTGCTGTTCCTGACATTCCCTCCTGCACTCTTCATTGAACCAGGGTTGATCCCCTGGCTTGATAGTAATAGTAGAGTGGGGGATAAGCAGGGCCATGAGGTTACAGATGATGGTTGATTTCAGTTCTGCTGATGATGATGGGCCACAGCACCTGATGGATACCCACTTTTGAGTTGCAATGTTGGTTTGAAATCTATCCCATTTAGCATGGTCATAGTGCCACACAGCACGATGGACTTTATGTGGTGGTTACTATTACCAATATTGTCATGGACCTGTGCATCTCCGGCAGGTGGATTGGTGCGAATGAGGTCAAGTAAGGCTTGCTCTTTTGTTGGCTCCCTAAACACCTGTGGCAGACCCAGTCTAGGAGCTGTGTCCTTTAGGACTCAGCCAGCTCAGTCAGTAGTGGCATTAGTGAGCCACTTTGGTGATGGACATTGAAGTCCCCCACCCAGAGTACATTTTGTGCCCTTGCCACTCTGAGTGGTGTTCAATATGGAGGAGTATGGGTGGCACAGTAGGTGGTAACCAGCAGGAGGTTTCCTTGTACCTGATGCCATGAAACTTCATGGGGTCCAGAGTCAACGTTGAGGACTCCCAGGGCTACTCCCTCCCAACTGTGTATCACTGTGCCTCCACTTCTGTTGGTTCAGGACATATCCAGGGATGGTGATGATGGTGTCTGAGACATTATCTGCAAGGTATGATTCTGAGTATGACTATGTTAAGCTGTTGCTTGACTAGTCTGTGGGACAGCTTTTGAATTTTGGCACCAGACCCTAGATGTTAGTAAGGAGGACTTTGTAGGGTCAAGAGGGCTGGGTGGGCTGTTGTCATTTTCTGTGCCTGGGTCAATGCCAGATGGTAGATCTGGTTTCATTCCTTTTTTCAATCTTCGTAGTAGTTTGAGACAACTGAGTGGCTTGCTAAGCCATTTCATAGGGCGGTTAAAAGTAAATCCACATTTCTGTAGGCCAGACCAGCTAAGGACAGCAGATTTCCTTCCCTAAAGGACATTAGTGAACCAGATGGCTTTTCTGACAATCAATTCATGCTCACTATTACCAAGATTAGCTTTTAGTTCCAAATGTTTTATTAATTGAATTTAAATTCGAACAGCTCCCACAGTGGGATTTGAACCTGTGTCTGCAGAGCATTAGCCTGAGCCTCTGGATTACTAGTTCGGTAAAATTACTACTGCCCTCTACTGCCCCCCACCGTGTTGGATGAATATTTTTCATACCAACTTGTGTCTTCCAGTGCTGCTTCCCAAGGGTCAGTTTTGGGTTCATTACTCTTTAAAGGTTTTAGAAATGACCTAGACTTGGGTGTTTGGAACAGTATTAGCAAGTTTGCAGATGCTTGTTCTGCTTCCAGTACTAGATGAGCTGAAATTTCATGGTGATTTCATTGTTAATTAAAGATGCAAAGTTTTCTATGCCATAGGTGTTATGATAATAGGCCTGTCATTACCCAGGTTAGCTCTGGCTCCATTTTTGAAAAATATACTGCATTGATCACACTCCAGTCTATTGCACACTCAATTTTTAAGCTTTCATTAATTTCCCCCATTACACTCAGGATCAGAGGATGTATCCTGTCACACCACGGTGCTGCACTTTCTTTTGCCTAACTTATCTAAAATTTTCCTTTCATGCATCATAATGTCTCACGCTCAACTACTTCAGGATTCTCATCTTTCCTTACATACTTCTCTTCAATAAAGACCAATAGAGTTCACCAGTTTGTGATTTTTGCCTGCAAATTGGCACTCTGTGTTCTCAGGGGAGCACTTGACCACATCTGCAAATCATGAGCTTTAAGCTTTCCATGCAATCCCTTCATTTCACACAGATATCAGCATTCCACAGCTGTAAAGACCCGCACTGCTCTATTTATATTGAGTTAACAGCTAGTAGTCATGCCATGGCTCACATCTGGTTCAGAAATCCGCCAGCAGCGCGGGTTTGATTCTTGTTCCAGCTGAGATAGACTTGGGACCTGCCTCCTCGCCCTGCCCCTGAGTGTGGAAGGCAATGACAAACCACCACTGACAAAAACTCAGGATGAAGCATCGGCAGACAATGAGCCAAGGGCCTGTCTTCAGGCAGAGCACTTATAGAATGGAATGGAAACAGACAGTTAGTCAGCTTGATAGCACTGCTGCAGATGGACATTTGAGCTTCTGGAAACTCTTTCGAGTTATCAACAGTCACAGATTGCAACTCTTTCGAGTACAATCACAGTTCTTGGTTTCCGGGAGTGGGACATGAACCCACAACCCTCTGATTCAAAGGCGAGGGTGCTATGAACTGAGCCATTGAGCTTCTGGAAGGTGCACAAAGTAAAATGGGTGTTGCCTTGCATATGTTTAAAAAATAAACAAGAATCTTAACTCTTGCTAAATGCAAAGCCCATGCTATCTGAAGCTGAGACAGATTGTTTGCAACTTTGGCATCCTATTTGACCTTGAGCTGAACTTCTGGTCCCATAAGCCTCTCTAATCATAAAGATCACCTAATTCCACCTCTGTAATATCCCCTGTCTCGGCCCCTAATTCAGCCTATCTGCTGGTGCACTTGTACTGATCCTAGCCCTTCATATTTTTATCTATTCTGCTAGCTAACTTTGTACTCGAAGCAGATTAATAGCACTATAATTGATTGTTTCACACAACATAATGGGCGATTTTGACCTTCCATGTGCATGATTTAAAGAGTGAGAACCTAGAGAATAAAATTATGCAGCATTTGTCAAACAATTTAGAAATGTGTTTAGCAAAAAGGGGAACTGTTTTCCGTTAAGCAATAAGTTTTGTAATTTTTTTAATTACTGTAGAAAATATAAACTGACGAAATGATGAAAGTTAATGATTTCATTCAAGTGTCTGCAAATAAAAGGTGGCAAGTGAATTACGCTCTTATTTTTATGCAGTAAAAGCAAAGTTTGAAATAGCTGCATATATCACCATGTTTTTAAAGTTTATCTCATCTATATATCATGTAATATTTTCACGCAAACTCTATGCTAGGATTTTTCTCGGGCCTGGCAGCTTAATAAATACATATTTCCTCTTCAACCCTTGGTGCCCTACCATTAGCATCCTCATTATCTGGCATGCCCATGTCCGTGGTGTCCTTTTCCTTCCTTATACTTTGCCCGATGCCAATCCTCCAATCGTTTGTCTTCTAGCAGGCAGCCATCATCCCTTCACTGGCTGCTGACAAAAAACAACCCTGGCAGTCACAGCATGTTGCCCAGCACTGTGACAAGCCACTTGGACCACATTATTGTCTCTCCTGAGTCCTGAAGTTGCTCTCAATGTAAATCAGAAGAAAGGCCTGGATTTTCCATTCCGGGCCTTATTCCTGTGGCAGGGGCAGGATCCAGGAGTGTTTCGCGCCGCGAAGCCCGTTGGGAATTCACATCTAATCGCACAGTGCTGGCTCCTTAATTATGCAGTCGGGTGTTTGCCAACATTGTATGGTAGGGCAGGCTGGATGATGTCCGCCCTGCCATCGTATCCGGGCACCACGCTTAAGAGGCGGCCAGAGATCAACTTCTTTTTGCGAGCCCACTATAGGAGGAGATGGCCCGGCGATCCTGGGTAGCTCGAGCCCCAGATTCAGCAACGCTTTCCTCGATGTGCTGCTCAATGCAGTGGAAGCCAGGAGGGGCATCCTGTACCCCGAGGATGGAAGGAGGAGGCCAAGATATGTGACCATGGGAGGAAGTCTCCAGGGTGGTCAGTGCCCGTGGCCTCCACCAGAGAGCTGCCCTGCATTGCCGGAAATAGATGAATGACTTCATCTGCGCCACCAGGCTAAGTGAATCCTCAGCTGCTCACACTCACCTCATTGAATGGTGGAGAGGCATTGGCCTCAGTGGCAAGGGCACCATCCGTATGGCCCATGCATAAAAGAGCTATTTAATGTGATAATGTGATGCAGTCCATCTAGTCTGCAGGTGGAGAAACCACTGCAGGTCTGTGACCCTTCTACACAGAGCACTGCTAATGACATGCCTCTGTGAGCCTTATCCTTCTATCTGCGTGGGCTCACTGCTCTGGAGAATGCTACCCCACAACCCTTGTGGACAATCTGCAGTGCATCAATCACATGGCACACAATCCAGTGGGTTATTTGTAGGTGTGGAAGCATGAGAAAGAAACCTGAAACCCATTTGCTCTCAACTCCATCTTCTCCCTTTGTGCAGGAAAAGTTACGGCACAACAGGAGAAAGAGAGAAGATGAGAGTGGGCCTTCCTGAACTGAGAAACCTTACAGGTTCCCAAGGAGGGAAGGGAGGAACTGGATCAACCCTGTACAGTTGGAGAGGTTGGCAGGCAGCCTCCATCCAATATGGATCAATGCTTAGTGTAGTCACATGGAAACCTAAGGGTCAAGTGTTCCTCTATGTTGGAGTCAGGTCATGCATCACTGGATCTCCCTTCTCTCACTTACAGGTGCCAGCAGGAAGAGGGGAAGACCAGAAGAGGAAGCCCTGTTCAGCAGTACCACCAGCCCACAGAGGACTGAGGACATTGGGGAGGAAGAAAAAGGTGCACTTATAGAGCTGTCACATCAGTCACCTGCACCCTCCACTAGCACAGAGACACAAGCCTCGGTGGATACTAGATCTAGTTCAGGCTGGGTCTCACATGCTGGTGGTCACTGCACAGTCAAAAAAGCTCACCAGTTCTCAGAGGACTGCTGGGGAAGAGACATCTGTGATGTCCAATTCGGATGACGAGCCTCTGGGATTGGTCCTGCGCGAGATGCTGAAGATGCTGCAAGAGGTGGGGGAACACCAAGGCAGAGGTGGCGGAGGCCCACAACAGAGTGGCATGTGACGCAGAGGAGTCCGTCCGTCTGCTCTCTGATGAAGTGATTCTGACCTGTGTGGACATGGAGGTCTTCATGGGGAGGATGGTGAATGTCGTGGGCCAGAATATTGAGCTCGTCGGGCGGGCACGCGCCTGACCCAAACAAGCGTAAAATGACGCACGATGATGTCAGGCGAGCATCTTGACATCATCGCGCATTTGGGTGATATTTCAGCCCATGGTCATGGGCGGGAGTCAGCAACGCGTCCGCCAATGATTAACAGGCCTCACCCATTCCTCTCCTCACTGTCTAATCCCCCACCACCCACCGCCTGCCCCCCCCACCGTCTACCATCACCCCCCCCACCCCCCACCGCCCCCAAAGCCTACCAACCCCCCCTCCCCGCCCCAGCACAGACCATGTCTGCCCAACAGTACCTCATACAACTGTCCACCAGCAGTGTGAAGATCCACGTCTTGGATGCCCCAATAGTGTGAAGATCCACATCCTGGAGACTCCTGCAGGGTGAAGATCCACACCCTGGATGCTCCAGCAGTGTGAAGATCCACACCCTGGATGCTCCAGCAGTGTGAAGATACACACCCTGGATGCTCCAGCAGTGCTATGTCCACATGGTAGATGCTCCACCCACCCACTGCTGCATGTGGTGTTCCAGGGTCCATGGTCACTGGAGGCCTCCATCTTCCATTCTCCACAATCTGCCCCAGGCCTTCTTCCAGGCGAGTCCCGGCATGTTCACACCACAGTGGCCCGGACGTGTTCCAGAGCGGTGTCATATCCCATTGCCGGCGTGGATAACTGGACAGGGTGGAACAATTCCAGTCAAGGCTTCATCTGCATCCCATTAACAGGATACAAAATGGCTTCACCCTGGCCTCTGGTCAGAATGGCGACCCGCCATGATGGGCGGGAGCGCATGTTCCCACCATCATTTCATGCTGCCGGGAAGCCGATTTTTCAGTTCCCACCGCACCCTACCCATCATTTCACCCGCCACTGCTCGGATTGGAAAATCCCAGCCAATGATTCTTTGTAATTAACAAACCCCAAATTAAATTCCCTGATTCTGAAATATGCAACTTCTGGAAATGCAATATCAGTAGCAAGCTGTCATATTGAAAAATAAGTGACATGCTTCCATGTTTCAATCAAAGACAAATTGTGAACAATTGGAGTTTTCCAACACTTATCACACTTACTGTCCATAGTGCAAATTTTTTTTCTGCAATGTTTTCCGTAGTTTTCCATTGTGGAATTTTCAGGCTCAGTGGAAAATCAATATCCTTTCACAAAGCCAATTACTTAATGTGCACAAAATTAACTTAAAGGAAAATTTAGCCAAACAAGCTACAGTTGATATTTTTATAGTTGGCATTTTATTTACACGACTGATGGCAGAGGGAAATGGAACACATTTAAAGTGGAACAGTTCTATCCACCAATATTCGTTTGCATTCAACTTTCAGGAAAGACAAGAATGAGATATTGTAGAACCTGTTCTTGAACTGATTGTTTTCACGCATTAATGCTTCAGTCCTTTTGGAGTCATCCATTTGTTGAGCTTATTTTCTGTAAACTGAGTTATTTCACACAGAAGCTCGCAAAGGGTACCCATTGTTCCAGTTCTTTCAGATGCTGGCTAAATGTGAAAAGTTCTGGTAAATTGATCTCTCATACTGTGACTGAGTTAGCTATGGAGCCCATGTATCAGTCCATGACAGTTCCCACTTCAAATGAATGCATATCTAATGAAGCAGCAGGCACCATTTCGCTTCATGTCACTTCACCCCTTCAATAAACACAAAAAATTCAATCAACCTCTTTGAGACTAAACTAATGTGAATTAAGATACTGTTTACATTTCCCTAATATTTCACCAAATATGAAAATTCTCACTGAATACTGAAACACAGATAAGGCCAACACAATTTTAAAGCATGAAAAGCTAAGGAATCTACATAGGGCAATTCATATTCCAATTTATTTCAAGTACTTTCACACTGTCATTATAGTTTAATTTTTCCAGTTCTCACAGGTCTGCTTATTTTGAGGAAATATACATTGAAATAAATATGCCTTAGTCAACTTAATTTCACTTATTCTAAAAAGAATTGTCAAATATTTCATGTTAGACATTCACAACTGATCATTTATCAGCAGATTTTACTCCATTCACTGCAGCATGGAAATGTAAAGGGCAGCAAACCATTTCTTGGCTTCTCAAATTACTTCAAAATAGTATTTCAAATTCATTTCAAACAAACATTTGTCACAATAAAAAGCACAAAAGAGGGTGTGCATGAAAATTGTGGTCACAGTTTGCTTAATATCGTGCAACACAGTACAGGAACAATTGAGTTTGAACAAAGTTATGATAATTCCATGCCCAAATGTGAATTATTAACAGTTATAAGTCTGACTAAATTCCAGAAGTGTCATAGCAGTAAAAGGCTAACTGATCCATACAGACCAGGGTTGCCCAAAATTTCATTCCTGGTCTGTTCTGACTTAGTTGATCTTAGCCAGGAAAGTAAGTATTAGAGTTGGCCTCATTGCCACTGGGCTGGGCAGAGGAAACAATTCACCAGAGTTCCAAATTCTGATCACCATCCAGCGACTGCTGGTGGCAGACACGGATGTTTGTGGAGGTGAGTGAAAGCAGAATCAGCTTCGACTGTGCAGGAGCCCTCTATTACTCATATTCCCGGAGGCCAAGACTGAAGAATAACCATTGACCACAGTACTAGGAGAAATGTGCCACCAATGGAACTATATCCCAATAGCAGTTTCAGGAGAGAAAAGGAAACAAAATAATAGAGATATAATAAAAGAATTCTGACACCCATCCCTGTTCATGCCCAATTTCACTACCGCGCTCCCCCCACACCACCGCCCCCCGCCCCCCCAATCCCCCGCTTATATTTGCCTGAACTGGTTGAAGATATGCAAAAGTCTCATTCGAGGCAGAAATTCTTCAGACAAAACATTAGAAAATGAGAACCTGTCTCAGTTATTAGAAATGCATAGAATCATAGTATAATTACAGCACAAAAAGGGCCATTTCACAGAAACCGAATCTCATGAATTGTTACGGTGTAGATGGAGGCCATTCAGCCAATTGTGTCTGCACCGGCTCTCTGAGCATTTTAACTTAGTGCCAATCTCCTACCTTTTCCCCGTAACCCTGCACATTGTTTTTAGTTAAATAATCATCCAATGCCCTCTTGAATGCCTCAATTGAACCTGCCTCTACCACACTTCCAGGCAGTGCATTCCAAACCCTAACTACTCGTTGTGTGAAAAAGTTTTTTTCTCAGCTCACTTTTGCCTCTTTTGCAAAACACTTTAAATCTGTGCTCTCTGGTGCTCAATCTGTTTACGAGTAGGAACAGTTTCTCCATATCTACTCTGTTCAGACCCCTCAAGATTTTGAAATCTTCTATCACGTCTCCCTTTAGCCTTCTCTCCAAGAAAAACAGTTCCAACTTCTCCAATCTTTCCTCATAACTGAAATATCTCATCCCTTGAACCATTCTGGTAAACTGTGCAATTTGACCCATTGTGCCCTCTCCCCGTAGCCCTGCAAATTATTATTCTTCGGGTAATTATACTATTTGTTTTTGAAAGCCTCGAATGAATCTGCCTCACCAAAAATTTCAGGCAGTGCATTCCAGATCCCAACCACTCGCTGCACGAGGCGACACCTTGCAAAATAGCCATGCAGCCTAGCAACAGGGGTCCAGAGAGGCAAGACCCTCCCACAGATACAGACAGAAGAAGAAAAACAGCAGTTTCATTTGGAAGCTGTTGGAGTTCAGCTGGTTTCGAAGATAGCTGCCAGGCAAGAGCAGTCTAGAAGGGGACAGATAGCCAGTCCCGAGCTAAGGAAAACCCAAAGAATTGTAGGAGAGTGGAAGAGGGGAAAGCCCAAAGCAGTCCTTTTTATGGCACAGCAGATGGTAAATGCTATGCTGCTCAAATCCCAGAGGGAAACTTGAAACAACTGCCACAATTGTTTTATAATTTGTATTTTGATTTCGAGAGGTGTGCCTTGAATTCAGTAGTAATAATTCCACCGAGTCTTAGAGGTTTTTTACAAAACTAAATTAAACATTTATTAATTAAAGAAATAATTTTAAGCGCATACATCGGCCTACAAACTACTACTATGATAACTCCTGGCTCCCCTAATTAATCTAACTCACAGTTACACCTCCATTAAGGCAACAGTAAAAACAAAATAAATTTTAATAGACCCAGGGAAAGCACATGATACCCTGGACAGGGATATTCATAGTGAATTCTCTTAGCTTTGGTTCTTACTGGCAGAAACTTGGTTCATAGAGGCTGGAGGCTTTTCACACCTGTTAGATTTACAATGCCTTCTTTCCTTACACATAATCTCACCTCCTTTATACATGTTTCTCTCCTTTTAATGTAAATCCCATTGTTTCAATATGCCTTTGGGCTTTACGTTTCTAATAATAAAAATTCTTTCATAGTACCAATTTTATCAGTAAGCTTTGAGAAAAAAAAACACTGTTTTGCTTTTTCTGGCTAAGTGTACCGTTTCACCCTCTCTTTGAAATTCATGACTACTCTGGTTTATCCCAAAATGCAAATTTTCCGTTTACACCTCACATTCCAAAACTTCAGACATGTTTACTTATTTAGCATTTCAAACTTATCTTCTCTTCTGATACATCAAAGCCTTCAGCCCAGTTGTCTTTAATTCAGTTAGGTCCCCCCACCCAACACACACACACTATCCAAACCCCACTATTTCTACTTTACATTAAATCCCAATGACCTTATAAAAATTATTATATTTTCAAGACACTTCTAGTCAAAGGAAGGAAAGGAACCTGGAAAAAGGTCCTGTTAATGTGAAGCTAAGTGTGAGGGGCAGAGAAAGGCTTCAAGCTTCAAGTTTAAAGCTTCAAGCTGCAGAAAGCAAATTTAAAATGAAAGCAGTTTGCAAGAGGCAAGAAGGTCCAAAGAGACAATTGAAGCTCTGTAACTCTTTGCAATGGACGTGTGAAGAAGTAGTGGTACTGTTGACACCAAGTCAATGAGAGAGAGTGTGTGTGTGGAAGACCGTTTGAATGCATGTGGTGACCCAGGGAATAAGAACATCAGAAGGAGAGTTCAAAACCTTGGAGGTGAACCCTTGTGCAAGACGTCTGAGAGAAAACATCGGTTTGGGGAAGATTCCAAGGGGAGGCCTTGGAGAGTGGAGATTGGAAACCCTCATGTAAAAGATGGTGTGACTCCAATTCTGGGGGAACTGAGAAGAGACCAAAGCATCTGGTTGAGGTGGCATCTGTCACTTGGTTTCAGAGTGTGGTGTGTCTGACCGCAGGGTGCCTATTTGTTTACATGGACTGTGTACTTACTGTGATCATGAGAGTATTAGATAGCTTTTGTAACTTGTGTTATCCTTACAAATATGTATACATGTGCAAAGGTATAGTTGTGGGTGAAGGAGTATTATAATATAATTCATCTTTTCTTGTTGAATAAATGTTTTACTCTTTTGTTATTTTTAATTCAGTCATGGGATGTGGGCTTTGCTGTCTGGGCCAGCATTTATCGCCCATCCCCAGTTGCCTTTGAGAAGGTGATGGTGAGCTCCTTCTTGAGCCGCTGCAGTCCATGCGGTGTAGGTACACTCACAGTGCTGTTAGGAAGGGAGTTCCAGGATTTTCACCCAGTGACGGGAAGGAACAGCGATATATTTCCAAGTCAGGATGGTGAGTGACTTGGAGAAGAACCTCCAGGTGGTGGTGTTTCCATCTATCTGCTGCCTTTGTCCTTCTAGATGGTAGTGGTCGTGGGTTTGGAAGGTGCTGTCTAAGGAGCCTTGGTGAATTCTGCAGTGCATCTTGTAGGTGGTACACACTGCTGCTACTGTGCGTTGGTAGTGGAGGGCGCAAATGTTTGTGGATGTGATGACAATCAAGCGGACTGCTTCATCCTGGACGGTGTCCAGTTTCTTCAGTGTTGTGGGAGCTGCACTTATCCAGGCAAATGGGGAGTGTTCCATCACAGTCGTGACTTGTGCCTTGTAGATGGTGTACAGGCTTTGGGGAGTCAGGAGGTGAGTTACTCGTCGCACGATTCCTAGCCTCTGACCTGCTCTTGTAGCCACAGTATTTATATAGCTAGTCAAGTTCAGTTTCTGGTCAATGGTAACCCCCAGCATATTGACACTGGGGGATTCAGTGATGGTAATGCCATTGAACATCAAGGGGCGATGGTTGGATTCTCTCTTGTTGGAGGTGGTCATTGCCTGACACTTGTGTGGCGTGAATGTTACTTGCCACTTGTCAGCCCAAGCCTGGATAGTGTCCAGGTGTTGCTGCATTTAGACATGGACTGCTTCGGTATCTAAGGAGTCGCGAATAGTGCTGAACATTGCGCAATCATCAGCAAAAATCCCCAATTCTCACCTTATGATGGAAGGAAGGTCATTGATGAAGCACCTGAAGATGATTGGGCCGAGGACACTACCCTGAGGAACTCCTGCAATGATGTCCTGGAACTGAGATGACCTACCTCCAACAACCACAACCATCTTCCTTTGTGCTAGGTATGATTCCAACCAGTGGAGAGTTTTCCCCCGATTCCCATTGACTCCAGTTTTGCTTGGGCTCCTTGATGCTGCACTCAGTCAAAGGCGGCTTTGATGTCAAGGGCAGTCACTCTCACCTCACCACGGGAGTTCAGCTCTTTTGCCCATGTTTGAACCAAGGCTGTAATTCAGTCAGGAGCTGAGTAGCCCTGGTGGAAGCCAAACTGGGCATCAGTGTGCAGGTTATTGCTAAGCAAGTGCCGCTTCATAGCACTGTTGATGACCCTTTCCATTACTTTACTGATGATTGATCGTAGACTGATGGGGTGGTAACTGGCCAGATTGGATTTGTCCTGCTTTTTGTGTGCAGGACATACCTGGGCAGTTTTCCACATAGCCGGGTAGATGCCAGTGTTGTAGCTATACTGGAACAGCTTGTCTAGGGGCACAGCAAGTTAAAAAGTCATTAGATGACTCTGGTAACTCTGTTCAGTAGGCCCTCTCCAGGCATCTAAACAAACAAATAGAAGTTAGGATCCAACAAGTTGGGTTCCACTCTGGGCTCAAACTTGTCCAGGGATAACCTCAGCTGGGATCGTAACAAAGTGGAGGCTTATCCAGGATCTGAAACGTGGTGATTGGACGTGGAATAATAATTGGCCTGGGATTGGAAATCCTTGAACATAGGTGGGATCTGTGAATCCTTATAAAATGAGTACGTGGAGTAAAGACGTACTGGACATGGGAATTGAAGTTGCAATGAGGTATCATAGAAACATAGAAACTAGGAGCAGGAGCAGGGTATTTGGCCCTTCGAGCCTGCTCCACCATTCATTATGATCATGGCTGATCATCCAACTCAATAGCCTGCTCCCGCTTTTTCCCCATTCCCTTTGATCCCTTTTGCCCCAAGAGCTATATCTAACTCCTTCTTGAAAGCACACAATGTTTTGGTCTCAACTACTTTCTGTGGTAACGAATTCCACAGGCTCACCACTCTCTGGGTGAAGAAATTTCTCCTCATCTCAGTCCTAAATGGTCTACCCCATATCCTCAGATATGTATCGTATGGGTTGGAACCCGAAATGCCTTTGGAGGTTGCTAAGACTTTTTTACAGATGGAAAATGTAACCCTGACATGTTTACAGAAATTAGCCAAGAGTAAGCTGATGGAATTGGTGGATAAATTGGAGTTAGAATTACCTGAAGGGGCGAGGAAAGCAGACATAGTTGAGATAATAGCACAGCGTTTAAAATTGGAAGGGATAACAGAGAAACCACATTCTCCAGGGATGAGTCACAGCTGGAGATAGTGTGTCTTCAGTTACAAATAAAAAAGCTTGAACTTGAACAAGGAAAGGAACCAAAGAAACTTGAAAAGGGAAGAGAAGGGGCATTTCAAAGGGAATAAGTGGAAAGGCAGGAGAAAGAAAAGAGGGTTGAACTGGAATTTCAGGCAGGGGAGAAGGATAAAGAAAGAGAGGCAAGGGTAAGAGAGAAGGAACAAGAAAGGGAATACCAGCTTAGAAGGCTGGAAGTTAAAGAGATCTTAGATGCTGAGGAAAGTTCTGATGATGAAAAAACATTCAACCCAAAACCTAGTGGTGAGATTTTTAAGTTTGTGCAAGCCCTCCCAAAGGGATGCAGAAGCATTCTTTATCTCATTTGAAAAGATAGCTAAGCAAATGAAGTAGCTAAAAGAAATCTGGACATTACCTTTGCAGTCTAGGTTGGTAGGTAGAGATCATGAGGTTTATGCATCGCTGTCAGGAGAGGTATCGGTGGATTATGATGCAATGAAAAAGGCTATTCAGAGTACATATGAGTTAGTCCCTGAAGCATACAGGCAGATATTTCGGTATATAAGGAAACAGCCTGGGCAGATCTGTATTAAATTTGAGAGGGCAAAGCAAAGTAATTTTGACCATTGGACAAGAGCATTAAAGGTAGAGATGACGTATGAAACTCTTAGAGAAATAGTTCCCTTGGAAGAATTTAAAGATTCACTTCCTCTTGTAGTTAGAACCCATGTTGAAGGTTAAAACAGCCAGACAGACAGTGGAGATAGCTAAAAATTATGAACTGGTCCATAAATCTAAGCCCTTTGTCCGTCATCCCCACAAACCCAAGAAGGATAGTCGAGAAGGATAGAAGATGGGAAGGTGAAAGGAAGGCAAGTAACCAGGGAAGAGAAGGGACAGTTGGGAGTTCCCAGGAAATTTCTCCTCAGACCAGAAAGGAATGTACTGAGGGTGGAATTAACATTCGGAAGCCAAAGTGTTTTCATTGTAACAAGGTGGGACATGTTAGGGTAGATTGTTGGAGATTAAATGGTAGGACTATTGCAGTAATTGGAACTCCTAGAGAATCCTCAGGAAAGGTTGCATCAGAAAAAGAAGTGGTTGTTAAAACTGTAGTATTGGTACAGGTGATCATGTTCCCCCAGAACACACAGGAAAGGAGAATATGGTTCAGGATAGTCCAGAGAATTCTCCTTTGATTACTGGTGAAAGAAATCAGGCTAACAGAGGGTCTGGATGTTTTGTGTCAAAGGGAGAAGTGTTCCTTACTCCTCCAACAAAATAAGTAATCAGATTAAAATTTTGAGAAATAAAGGAGCAGATCAATCATTGATGGTGGTCAATGTTACAATTTGTGTTCCAGGTAGTTTTATGTGAGAAACAGTATTGATAAAGGATATTAATGGAATTTGTGAACCTGTTTCTTTGTGTAAAGCTAACTTACAAAGTCACTTTGTAAATGGAGTTGTTACGGTCGGAGTTATTCTTAAATCACCTATTGAAGTGGTGGCTTTTATTCTGGGTAATGGTTTGACTAGTGGAGGTAGTAATGTGACAATGACTGTATTGCAGCAGGTGGTTGAACTTAACAAACTTCAGAGAACTACTGTGGCCAAAGATGAGATACTTATTGCTGATAACAAGCAATTGCAGGAAAACCTGATTAATATAGGAAACCAATTTTCACGTATGAAAGAGGAGTCTGCTAATGAAAGAAGAGAATCAGTAAGGTCAATTGAGAATCAGCCGCAGAAAGTAGAACACTTGACTGAGGCCTTGAAATGTCTAAATGATGTTGTAGGAGCAAACTTAACAAAGATCAATCTTCAGTTAAAACTTGATGAACTTCAAGCGTCAGTAGTTGCTATGAAATATCAGGGAAAATGCCTTAAACAGGAATAGGAATTGTTGGTAAATCAGAATAATTGGTTGAATGCAGAATTAAAAAGCAAAACTAACAAACTGTTAGAACTTTGCCGTGAAAAGTATAATGAGATTCTCGAACTTCAACGCAAACTGGACCAAAGGAAAGAGAAGATGTTTTGATGTGGAGTGTCACAGTTCGAAAGCTGTTCTTGTGAATGAAAACTCCTTACTGTATTGTGGTCCAGTCGAGCAAAGAATTGATCCAAGTAAAATTACTGGTGTGTCAACTTCAGTAATGGACAATATGAAAACAACTAAAGTGCATGCAGAATTGGAAATCAAGAATTGTCAACAAAGAGGATTAAAAATGCAAAATGACTTTTCCAAGTCAATGACCAGAGACCCTGATATACAAATGCTTGCCAGTGCTAATACACAAAATACAGCAGCTGGAATCCAGACAAGTTGACAGGTTACAAAAGACCATCCAAAACCTGGAATGGAGTGGCATGATATAGTTTGTGGATTATGTAACAGAGTTGAAGGGTTGGAACCAACTATGAAACTCCACCGGAGGAACATATTTGGCATTACTCAAAGAGAAGTGGAAAAGATCTCTTCGAAATGGGATTGTGAGAAAAAACAATCTCATCAAAACTTTAAATATCAAACCAAGCAGGGATTCAAAACCCTTTTGTGTGAACATAAAAAGCATTTCATTGACATCCTTCAAATGGTGATAAGTGATTTTGACCAGAGAAGAAATGAGATGTTAATGCACAAAAATGCCCTTTTGACTTTGTTAAATTAAAATGAGAATTTACCACATTCAAGTTCGGAAAATGAGCTTGAAGATGGAATTACACCTACAGTGAATGAAAAGAACTATTGGGTCATAGACTTAAATGAAACACCTTTGTTAAAGACTGGGAATAAGAGGAAAAAGAAACATAATAGTTAAGTTATGATAATACTATAATGTGCAAATTTTGCTAATCTTGTTACATTTATAGACTTTGTTTAAGTACGTTTTTGTAATTGTACAATATGATGTGCAATTGTGAAACAAAAATGGAAAATTTATTTGTGCAGTATGTAATAAGCTATTGTTAGAGGTTTATGATATTAAATTTGTATGAAGTGGATGTAAGGCCACTGTAAAGAAACCTTCACTATTGTGAAATTTTCTTTCCTCTAAAGGGTTAGGTGTTAGGAAATAAAGATAGTTTAAGTAAGCTATACTTGTATTTTTTGGGTATTAGGAATGAGTTTAGCTTTAATGTTTAAGTTTGATTGTATTTCTGTATCTGTGTGTTAAGAAAAGGTCAAAATGAGTTTTAGTTTCATTGTTACAAGACATTTCTAATGAGGTTTTTTACAGCTGTTGCAGCTAGGTTAAACAAATAAGGGTAGAACAATTGGACTGTTGCCTAGCAACAGGGAGCCAGACTGGCAGTCCCAAAATGCATCACCTCAAACTTTTCAGGATTAAATTCCATTTGCCACTGTTTTGCCCACCTGACCAGCCCATCTATATCATCCTGCGGTCTAAGGCTATTTGCCACACCGCCAATTTTTATGTCATCTGCGAACTTACTGATCATACCTCCTACATTCATGCCTAGATCATTAATGTACAGTACAAACAGCAAGAGACCCAACAGTGAACCTGCAGGCTTCCAGTCGCAAAAACAGCCTTCAACAAATGCCCTCTGCCTCCTACCACTGTGCCAATTTTGAATCAAATTTGCTAAATTGCCCTGGATCCCATGGGCTCTTACCTTCTTGAATAGTCTCCCATGTGACACCTTGTCAAAAGCCTTACTGAAAGCCATTTGGACTACATCAGCTGCACTACCCTCATCTACACACCTAGTCACCTCCTTGAAAAATTCAGTCAAAATTGTTAGAGATGATTTCCCCCTAACAAAGCCATGCTGACTATCCTTGATTAATCCTTGCTTCAAAATTGGAGATTAATCCTGTCCCTCAGAATTTTTTCCAAAAGTTTCCCTACCGCTGATGTTAGACTCACTGGCTTACAGTTCCCTGATTTATCCCTTCCACCCTATTTGAATAATGGTGCCACACTAGCTGTCCTGCAGCCCTCTGGCACCTCTCTTGTGACCTGAGAAGATTTGAAAATTAATGTCAGGACCCCTGCAATCTCTTCCCTTGCCTCCCACAGCAGCCTGGGATACATCTCATCTTGGCCTGGGGATATTTCCACTTTTAAGCCCACTAAAACCATTAATACTTCCTCCCTCTCAATGCTAATTTGTTCAAGTATATCACAGTCCACCTCCCTGATTTGTACACCTACATCGTCCTTCTCTATAATGAATACAGATGCTAAGTACTCATTTAAAAACTCACCTTTGTCTTCCGGCTTCTCACACAGATTGCCACTTTGGTCCCTAATAGGCCCTACTCTTTCCCTGGTTATCCTCTTGCCCCTAATATACGTATAAAACACATTTGTATTTTCCTTCATTTTACCCACCATTGTTTTTTTCATGCCACCCCTTTGTTCTTTGAATTTCTTTTTTAAGTGACCCCCTGCGTTTTTTTTTAAAAAATTCATTCACAGGATGTGGGCTTCGCTGGCTGGGCCAGCATTTATTGTCCATCCCTAGTTGCCCTTGAGAAGGTGGTGGTGAGCTGCTTTCTTGAACCACTGCAGTCCATGTACTGTAGATACACCCACAGTGCTGTTAGGAAAGGAGTACCAGGATTTTGACCCAGTAACAGTGAAGAAACAGCGATATATTTCCAAGTCAGGATGGTCAGTGAATTGGAGGGGAACTTCCAGGTGGTGGTGTTTCCATCTATCTGCTGCCCTTGTCCTTCTAGATAGTAGCAGTCTTGGGTTTGGAAGGTGTTGTCAAAGAAGCCTTGGTTAATTCCCACAGTGCACCTTGTAGATGGTACACATTGCTGCTACTGTGCGTCAGTGGTGGAAGGAGTGAACGTTTGTGGATATGGTGCCAATCATGTGGGCTTCTTTATCCTGGATGGTGTCAAGCTTCTTGAGTGTTGTGGGAGCTGCACTCATCCAGCAAAGTGGGGAGTATTCCATCACACTCCTGACTTGCACTTTGTCGATGGTGGACAGGCTTTGGGGAGTCAGGAGGTGAGTTAATCATGACATTATTTCTAACATCTGACCTGCTCTTGTAGCCATAATATTTATATGGCTAGTCTAGTTCCATTTCTGGTCAATGATAACACCCAGGATGTTGACAGTGGGGGATTCAGTGATGGTAATGCCACTGAACATCAAGGGGCTATCATTGGATTCTCTCTTGTTGGAGATGGTGATTGCCTGACACTTGTTTGGTGCAAATGTTACTTGCCCACAGCCTGGATATTGTCCAGGTGCTGCATTTGGACATGGACTGCTTCAGTATCTGAGGAGTCCTGAACATTGTGCAATCATCAGCAAACATCCCCATTTCTGACCTTATGATCTGTCAGGTTTCAGCAATTTTGATATGACTGAGTGGCTTGCTCAGCCATTTCAGAGGGTATTTAAGAATCAACCTATAGTTTCTATTGCTGTGGAGCCACATGTAGGCACCATGAGGTAAGTATGGGTTTTTTTGACAATGGTTTCATGGTCACCTTCACTAGCTAGATTTATTAACTGAATTTATATTCCACCAGCTGCATGGTAGGATTCAAATACATGTCTCCAGGGCATTAGCCTGAGCCTCTGGATTACTAGTTGGGTGACATTGCCACTACACCACTGCTTCCCCTTAGATTCAGCCCTTAACCACTTCAGGACTTCCATTTCCTCCAGCACTGACAGTTTCCCTTCATTATCAAAGATGACCATTTTTTTCATGTATAAAGTCAGCTGTTGTGTTTTCTAACATGGCTGTAGAACCTGATTGCATACCTTGTCATGAAAAGCTAATTACAGCCATGAATTACATGCAGGCAAATTGAACTTTTTTAGGAAGATGTGAGCATTTTTAAAGAAATACAAGCATGGACACTGAGCAAAGGATGGCTGATAATGTAAGTGACCACTTTCCGGAAAATTCCTATGTGGATTATATTGACAGACCTGTCCTGAGGGAACGTGGAATGTTGCACCTGAAAAAGTGTCATGGCCTTCTTCAAGCAGGGACACTTAAAAGGGAGATAGGAAAGATGCACAAGGCTGAAATTTTAATCTCCTATGATTGCAGAGACTAAAGACTGATTCCCAAGTTTCAGCAGTAATCTAAAATCCACCTCCTGTTGATTTATACCTCAGGATGTGTAAAGTGTTTGGAGATCAAAGAAAACAGACTCTGGGCGCAAGGCATTTTTATTTTCCCTTATAGGGAAAAATGGGTTAAAAGGCTAGCTGCAGTGCAATGTGTGCTGGTGTGTGTGACAGCAAAAAGGAGACCAACTAGTCACCCCTAAAGTTTCAGGTGATGTCTCTCACTCTCTCTCTCTCTCTCTCTATTTCTCTCTCTCTCTCTGTTGCTGGAGGCAAGACTTAGCAGAAGCCACAATCAAAAAGGAAATAGGACAGCCTCTTCATCCAACCTGCAGAACCAAGAGTCTCCAAACCAACTGCAAAACTACCAAAGTCAGCTCTACCAGAATCACCCAACTTAATGGCCACAACATATCGCCATCTACGCCTCATGGACAACAGAGACTGATCCATATATCTTTTTTAACTTTTATTTGGACTCTTAACTTCTCATTTCTGATCTGTGTGTTGCATTTTATTATTTCTTGAGGGTTTTCAACAACTACTAAACTTACTCTTTTTTTGACTGAAGAAAGCCTGGTCAAGTTGGCTCCTTCTAAAAAATAAATACATTTGGACTGGGAAAAGGTATCTATGGGAGAAGGGATCCCTTTTAAATTAACGTTGTTACGACCAATTGAGGGGGTTGAATAAAGAAGAGGAGCCAGCTCATTCCTCCTCACCCGGGAGCATAACAAAGTTGGGGTCCCATTCAGGAAGTTAACAAATTGGGGGACCTTGCCCAGGGACCGGTTGTAACAACCTGCATGAATTATCCACAGTGCTGGCAAGGATTAGTTGCTTAGTTTTGTTGGAACTTCCCAGTCTTTCTAGCATGCCTTTTGTCCTTAACCTGTATTCTTTGCTATTTGAAGAAAGCAATGCCACTACTTGTCTTCACTCCCCAGGTAGTTCTGTCTTGTGCATTTTTCTCCCAGTCCATGGTGGGCATGCTATATTTCTTGAGGTTCACCTTCAAAGAGTTCTTGCACATTTATCTTGGTCTACCTCGCAGGTGGTTTCCAAGTTTAAGTTGTGAATATGGTACATGACCGCCTTAGAGATTTAATCATCAGTCATACATACCAGAAGCCCACTCAATTTGAGCTGAGCTTTAATGATAAGTGCTTCAATTCTAGACATTTCTGCTCTTTGAAGTATCTCTGTGTTGGGCATTTTGTCCTTCCACTTGATGCCCAAGATGTGCTGAATGCATCTCATGTAGAACCTGTCCAACTGATTAATATGGCATAGGCAGCCCATACCTCACATAAAGGAGATTAGGTTTATCACAGCTTTTTACACAGCAAGTTTTTTTGTAAGTTTTGTTGATGCCAAATTTGTTGACGTGTCTTTCTTTTTAATTATTGATTAATGGGATGTGAACATTTCTGGCAAGGCCCACATTTATTGCCCATTCCTAAGTTTCCTTGAGAATATTGTGGTGAGCTGTGTTTTTGAATCACTGCAGTCCATGCGGTGTAGAAACAACCACAGTGCCATTGGGGAGGGTGTTCCAGGATTTTGACCCAGTGACAGTGAAGGAACCACAACATATTTCCAAGTTAGGATGATGTGTGACTTGGAAGGAAAATTGCATGTGGTGGTGTTCCCATGTGTCTTCTGCCTTTGTCCTTCCACATGGTCGAGGTCATGGATTTGGAAGGTACTGTCGAAAGAACCTTGGTGATTTGCGGCAGTGCTTCTTATATATGGTACACACTGCCGCCACTGTACACCAGTGGTGGGGGTGGGGTAGTGATTGTTTAGGGTGATGAATGGAATGTTGATTAAGCGGGCTGCTTTGTCCTGGATGCTGTTGAGCTCCTTGAACGTTGTTGGAGCTGCATTCTTCCAGGCAAGTGGAGAGTATTCCATCACACACCTGGCTTTTGTACCTTGCAGATGATGGACGGGCTTTGGGGAGTCACAGACAATAAACTCAGGCAGAAGCGGAGATGGCAAATGTTATGGAGGTGGCACAATGAAGCCTTTGTGATTCACAGAATATGTGGTAGGAGGCTCAACTCAGGATCAAATAGGACACTGGGGTGTGAATGTTTGGTTCAGCCAAAGAAAGTGGCCAGGGAGGGGGTAGAATTGATGGTAATGGCCAAAGGAAGTGACTTTGGCTTTCCAATTATTACTTTCCCAATTCATTTGGGGAAATAATGGCTCATCTAGGACTGGATATCAGACAAGTAACCTGACACCACAGCTGCAAGGCCGAGAGAGATAGTGGTGTGGTTGAGTTGGGTGTTGTCAGCAAACATTTGGCACCTGATGTTATGTCTTCCAATGCTGTTGCCAAGGGCAAAATCTAGATAAGGAATAGGAGAGGGTCAGGGAAAGATATTTATGGGATTACAGAGGTAATGGTGCATGGATGGAAAGAGAAGCCATTGCAAGCGTTTCTATAGTTCTATCGCTACAGCTGGATCAATAAGATCGGAGGTACCAAGGGCAGTCCCATTCAGTTTAATAATCTATATGTGGCTTCATCACACCAAGCGCTTGTTTGGTCTATCTTGGGACAGATTGTAGAAAGATGCAAATATACAGTTCAGTCATGTCTTTGCTATTGTGACATGCCTAGATTATACTAGCATACATGCAAAAATAGAACAAGGTGAGTCAATTCCCAAAAATGTAAGGTGCTCAGGCCAGTGGTGTCACTGTATCTAAGAAGGTATTTACATCAGTCCCTAATTTACAAGGATTGCCTTTCATAAAGGAGGTGATCAACTATCTCACTATATTAGATTATTATTACCTTGGTCTGGATTCTATCAGATGCATCTCAAGTCATTTGAACAGCATGATTGCCAGTAATGGAAGTTGCATGGAAGAACCCACAAACATTACAAGGATTATTAATCAAAGAGCACGAGATAAGTTTTTAAGCCCTTAACCTTAACCCCTTACCAAAGTGATTTACCATTTACATGTCAAGAGTTTGTAAGAGGAAATTGTTAATTACTTAAATGAAGCCTGATATGTTCATTAATTGCAAAAGTGCCCTTTGTTGTTTATGACTGGAAAAAAATGCAATAGAGGATATCTTTTCTTAAGAGATTCAGATACATGTACCATGATCAAACAACAACATTATCACCATGACAAACCCAGGTACCCCTATCTCCGTGACTAATCAGAACCAAATGCCAACTGTGAGATACTTAATTCTCAGAGAGATTGTCAGACATTAGCTTTTTATGTTTCTCTGGAGCTCATAAGTATTGTTGAAAACTCTATTTTAAACATTTTTAGGCCATTTTGCCTAAGCAATATCTCCACCATCCATGGCAGCTCCTGCCATTAATCATTCAGCGGTCTTTCTGTCTATGCAGACGTAGACCACTGCTCAGTGAAAATTAATGGGCGGGGATAGAAGTAATTGCTTACCAGTTGATTACCATCTGCGAATAGGTTAGGAGCAAGGAAAAGGAGAGTGATTGTTTGTAATGAGAAGTGGAAGTGTCCTTTCTCCAGGGCTGGTGAATATCTGCTTTGGAACCTTACTACCGTTGGTCACTGTCAAGGATAGGAAAGAAATGAGAATGTAAAAAAGAAGGGAAGGCCAGGTGAGAAGAAATAAAAGGGTTTGATTTAAATGATCAGAAAATCGGGTGCAGAGCGTGCCCAACTTTCCAGTATCCTAAACCAAAACATGAACCCTACTGGTATCGAAACATTTTAATTTAAACTTATAGTTATTTTTTGATATCTATAGGGTGAACATTGCATTTATAAACTCCTGGCTAATTTTAGGAAGCTCTTTTGCTGTTAGGAACAGCAGGTGGTATTTTCCTCTTCGGTATATCCGGGGAATGCCTATTTCCCATCTGTATAAGGACAAAAAAGCAGAGGGAACCTCTACCTCAGATATTTGCTCTAGGGTTTCATGGAACTTCCCACATTGAGAGATCACAGGACCTTCACCAGAAATGGAGACAAAGAAGTAGAGGAAAGGGAAGAAAATGTTGGAGATGGATCCCTGTGAAGGTGAGAGAAGGTTAGAAATTGGAAGTAAAGTTGATGAAATTTTCCAGTTCAGGGCAAGAGCGGGACATGGCATCAATACAGGCAACAATGTACTGGAAAAAGAGGGAGGGGGCCTGAGCAAGGCTGGAACAAAGAATGCCCTATATACCACCAAAAGGCTTAGATTATTGCTTTCAAACACTTTGACTCCCCATACTCTGGGTGATCTTTGGGCTTCGGGGACTTTTGGTTTCTATTGTAAAGGGTGGAGTTTTGTTTTCCCCCACTATTGAGTTCGAAGGCAGTGCATGGCCTGCGTGCCTCCTAACCACCTGCTCAAGCCTCTCCCATTTTACAGGAGCGGTGGAAACACTGGGCCTATTGAAGCCTTTAAGGGGCTAATTGATGGCCATTTAAGTGCATCATCCCACCCCTGTCATTATTTTATTCACGGTAAGGGAGACCAATGCCAAGCAAGTAGCCCAGTAGCTTTTACAGGGCAAACTGGTATAGGTCAAGGGGGGCACCTCCTTTGGGAGTCCCCTGTGCTAATCGGTGGCACCTTCCCCAGAAGGTCATATACCCTCTTTAACCTTCCACCTACCCACCCCCCCCTTAATCCCTTGCTGGGCACTTCTGCCATGCTCCACCGATACCCTGGACTTACCTTCAGTCCAGCATCCATTAGCTCCTCTTCTTCAGACTGCCTGTAATCCAAGCAGTGGCCACCGCTCAAACCTAGCGCTGCTGGGAGTACAGAGCTGCCAGCCAATTGGGTGGAATGTGGGAGGCCAGCCAGGGCTATGTTAGAATGGTCAAGTCTAAATGTAAGAAAAGCAAGGTTGACATACCTGGGCAGTTTTCCACATTGCCAGGTAGATGCCAGTGTTGTAGCTGTACTGGAAAAGCTTTGATAGGCACAGCAAGTTCTGGAGCACAAGTCTTCAGTACTATTGCTGGAATATTGGCAGGGCCCATAGCCTTTGCGGTATTCAGTGTCTTCTGCCATTTCTTGATATCACGTGGAGTGAATCGAATTGGCTGAAGACTGGAAACTATGATGGTGGGGATCTCCAGAGGATGCCAAAATGAATCATCCGTGCGGCTCTTCTGATGAAGATTGCAGCAAATGTTTCAGCCTTATCTTTTGCATTGCTGTGCTGGGCTCCTCCATCATTGAGGATGGGGATATTTGTGGAGCCTCCTCCTCCAGTTAGTTGTTTAATTGTCCACCACTGTTCATGACTGGATGTGGCAGGACTGTAGAGCTTACATCTGATCCATTAGTTGTGGGATTGCTTAGCTCTGTCTATCACTTGTTGCTTATGCTGTTTGACACGCAAGTCGTCCTGTTTTATAGCTTCACTAGGTTGACACCTGATTTTTAGGTATGCCTGGTGCTGCTCCTGGCATGCCCACCTGCACTCTTCATTGAACCAGGGTTGATCCCCTGGCTTGGTGGTAATGGTAGAGTGGAGGATATGCCAGGCCATGAGGTTACAGATTGTGGTTGAGTACAGTTTTACTGCTGCTGATGGCCCACAGCGCCTCATGGATGCCCAGTGTTGTGTTGCTAGATCTGTTTGAAATCTATCTCATTTAGCATGGTGGTAGTGCCACACAACAATGTGAAGACGGGACTTCGTCTCCACAAGGACTGTGCAGTGAGTGGTCACTCCTACCAATACTGTCATGGACAGATGCATCTGCGGCAGGCAGGTTGGTGAGGATGAAATGAAATATGTTTTTCCTTCTTGTTGGTTCCCTCACCACCTGCCGCAGACCTATGTCCTTTAGGACTCAGCGAGCACGGTCAGTGGTGGTGCTACCGAGCCACTCTTGGTGATGGGCACTGAAGTCCCCCACCCAAAGTACATTCTGCGCCCTTGCCACCCTCAGTGCTTCCTCCAAGTGATGTTCAACATGGAGGAGCACTGATTCATCAGCTCAGGGGGGATGGTATGTGGTAATTAGAGGAGTTTCCTTGCACATGTTTGACCTGATGCCATGAGACTTCATGGGGTCCGGAGTTGATGTTGAGGACTCACAGGATAACTCCCTCCTGACTGTATTACTACCATGCCACCACCTCTGCTGGGTCTGTCCTGTCAATAGGACAGGTGGCACAGTGTTAATGTCAGTGGATAAATAACCCAGAGTCCCAGGCTAATTCTCTGGGAGCTTGGGTTCAAATCCCACCATTGCAGCTGGTGGAGTTTAAAGTCAACTGATAAATCTGAAATTGAAAGCTAGCTGACCATGAGACTATCATCGATTGTTGTAAAAACCCATCTGGTTCACTAATGTCCTTTAGGGAAAGAACTCAGCTGCCCTTACCTTGTCTGAGTCAGAGATGAGGAGAAACTTCTTTAGCCAGAGAGTGGTGAATCTATGGAATTCATTGCCACAGAAGGCTGTGGAGGCCAGGTCATTGAGTATATTTAAGACCGAGATAGATAGGTTCTTGATTGGTAAGGGGATCAAAGGTTATGGGGAGAAGGTGGGAGAATGGGGTTGAGAAACTTATCAGCCATGATTGAATGGCGGAGCAGACTCGATGGGCCGAATGGCCTAATTTCTGCTCCTATGTCTTATGGTCTTATGGTCTGGCCTACATGTGACCCACATCAATGTGGTTGACTGTTGACTGCCCTCTGAAATGGCCTAGCAAACCAATCTGTAAAAGGGCAATTAGGGATGGTTTTGCCAGCAATGCCTACATCCCATGAAAGAATAAAGGAAATATGTAATATTAATTGCTGCATTTCTTAATGTTTTTTTTTAATAAAATGCTAAGGAGGTGGAGGTTTGTATCTGTATATTTTTAACTTCATCAGTCGGCCGTCTCTCCACAAACTAATAAACAAAATGTTCTCCTAAGCTTGTTCTATCTGCACTGGAAGGAATATCTATATTACTTATCTTAATCTTGTGTGCTACCCTTTGCCCTAAGTTTTATTACTGAATACATGCAGATCTCTTGTATAAGCCAATAAATCTGTTTGAATTTGGAAAGCAAATATCATTGGGAAAATATTGTAAATTCCCCCAGTAATAATAAATCAAACTCAAAAATGCAGTGAGTGTTTTGAAGAGAAAGCAAGCTTTTTATTCCTGGACATTAACCTTTTCGTTCTCTTTAAGATTCTGGTTGATTTGCTTAGTGTTTCTAGCGTTTTCCGTTTTTATTTTGCACTTCCATCATTTATTTTCACACATTAAGAAATTAATCAAGTAGATACTCTGATAAATTGAAGTACTTTGCAGCTCCAACAACACTCAAGAAGCCTGACACCATCCAGGACAAACATTCACTGCCTCCGTCACCAATGCACAGTGGCAGCAGTGTGCGCCATCCTCAAGATGCACTGCAAGGACTCACCAAGGCTCCTTAGACAGCACCTTCCAAACCCACAACCACTACCACCTAGAAGGACAACGGCAGCAGACACATGGGAACACCACTACCTGGAAGTTTGCCTCCAAGCCACTCACCATTCTGACTTGGAAATATATCACTGTCACTTGGTCAAAATCTTGGAACTCCCTTCCTGACGGCACTGTGGGTGTACCTACACCACAGGGACTGCAGTGGTTCAAGAAGGCAGCTCACCACCACCTTCTCAAGGGCAGTTGGAGATTAGCAATAAATGATGGCCCAGCCATCATCCCACATCCCATGAATGAATTTTTTTTAAATGAATATCTAGGAAGAATCACTTCTGTACAAATTTCTGCCAAATTGTATTATTTTTAATTAAGTCAAATATTTTAAACAATCCCAACCCATTAAAAATAGTTATTTTATCATCCCTGAAAACCCTAGAAATTGGAACATGCTGTTTCACCTGAATAAAAAGTGTCTTTTATGACTTAAAATTACGCATGAGTGTTACACATACACCAACATTTATCTAACAGATTTGAGAAATATACAAGCATTTCCCGTATAGCAATAAAATATTGGCCTATGGATCTCTACAGGATTTTCTTAGTAGAGTCAATGGCAGAGTTCTACTGATGGGGTGGCCATCAGCATTGTACTACATGGGTTTTCATAGCCAATACCTTCAGTTTCTGGCAAAGGGAATTATTCCCCCCTGCATGACAATATTAAACTCTTGGCATTGATGTCCATGTAAATATAATTCTATTTCTTGTCTCATTCTGAAATGAGTGGGCAGGAAACAAACATACCAGCACAGTTTCTCACCAGAAACTTGTTTGTCATTAAAATGCAGGCCATTGTCATTAAGATAGAGCTTGTACTGTTCCTGTCTTCTCCTGTTGGCTTGTGTACCAGTGCCTTTTAGTGCCATTATGGCTTCAACACAATTGGTGCAATTTCCATTGCTTCTTCTTCCGTTAGAGAAATAATGTAAAAGTCAGTTAGAGATTCTTTGCCAGCTATGTTCATTTATTACACCTGCCAGATGGAATTTGTTACACATTGCACTTGAACTTTCATACCACCTTGTTTGCGCACTTGTTTGCATCTACAAATGCCACATCTTAACTCTCGCCAGTCAACAAGATCTTCTTCCCGGGACCCCCTTGCAGTCCCAGCAGGGCCCACTACTGAGCTCTGCCGCTACTGAGCTGGTAGGAATTGCCGGCCAATCAGGTTGGACTGTAGCTCGAGGGTGGGTTTTCCTGTCCACTGAAGGGCAGAAGTCCGACTTTCAGCCTGGTTAGCCTACCGGCTGTGTGTTATCGCCGTGGGGAAGGCTTTTTAAAAGTCGGACTGTTCAGTACCGGCTTTCCTTCCGAGGGTCAGAGCAAGTGGCCTGCACCCCACTACTCCTGTGCAATCCAGCCCAATGATCACACTGGCTTCAGTACTCTTTCCTGCTTACACTTCTGTACTTGGATTAACCATTTGCTTTTGTTTTCAGTGAATATAATTCAACTTCGATCAACATATTAGGTTTTCGGTGACCCACTCAGATACAAATTGTACTTGGGTTCAGAGAAGAATTTTTTTGGAATAGGAATGCGATTGCAAAAATAGATCACAGAGACATATTCACACAGATTCCACACATTTCAAACTGCAAAAAAAAGCTGTAACATTCTAAAAAATATTGAATTCAGTGGAGAGAACTTCAAAAGCCAGGCTGTCCATTCCTTCTTAAATGGGCTTATTGGAGCATGAAATAAGACCTTTGGCTTGAGAACTGACAACCCAGCACAGTTTTTCCAGGTCTTTCTGTTCTCTCACCATGCAGGCTATTAAAAGTTTATTGTCAGATGTTTGGCTCAGGATTGAAAACAGGGTGTGTTGAACTCAGTGTGCAGATTCTAGCACAAGCTGCTTCTTCTGTCTCTTTCCTCATCAAATTCAGGCACAATAGCATTCTAAAAAGAAGCCTGATGATACAACTGATGATCACCTTCATCTTGCTTAAAGGAAAAGTGGTTAAAAGGTCCTTTTTTACCATTCATTCACGGGATGTGGCCTTCCCTGCCTGGTACAGCATTTATTACCCATCCCTAGCTGCCCTTGAGAAGGTGGTGGTGAGCTGCCTTCTTGAACCGCTGCAGTCCATGTGGTGTAGGTACACGCATAGTGCTGTTAGGAAGGGAGTTCCAGGATTTTGACCCAGGACAATGAAGGAACGGCGATGTATTTCCAAGTCAGGATGATGACTGACTTCGAGGGGAACTTCCAGCTGGTGGCGTTTCCATATATCTGCTGTCCTTGTCCTTCTAGATGGGAGTGGTCGTGGGCTTGGAAAGTAGTGTCCAAGGAGCCTCGGTGAATTCCTGCAGTGCATTGCTATTGTGAGTCGGTGGTGGAGGGAGTGAATGTTTGTGGATGTGGTGCCAATCAAGTGGGCTGCTTTGTCCTGGACGGTGTCAAGCATTTTGAGTGTTGTGGGAACTGGACCCATCCATGCAAGTGGGGAGTATTCCATCGCACTCTTGACTTGTGCTTTGTAGATGGTGGAAAGGCTTTGGGGGGGTCAAGAGGTGAGTTACTCGTCGCATGATCCCTAGCCTCCGACCTGGTCTTGTAGCCACAGTATTTAAAGGCTAATCCAGTTCAGTTTCTGGTCAATGGTAACCCCCAGGGTGTTGATAGTGGGGCAGTTCAGTGCTGGTAATGCCATTGAACATCAAGGGGTGATGGTTGGATTCTTTCTTGTTGGAGATGGCCATTGTCCGGCACTTGTGTGGCGCAAATGTTACTTGCCACTTGTCAGCCGAAGCCTGGATATTGTCCAGGTCTTGCTGCATTTGGACATGGACTGCTTCAGTATCTGAGGAGTCACAAATGGTGCTGGACATTGTGCAACCATCAGCGAACATCCCCACTTCTGACCTTATAATGGAAGGATGGTCATTGATGAAGCAGCTGAAGATGATTGGGCCAAGGACACCACCCTGAGGAACTCCTGCAGTGATGTCTTGGAGCTGAGATGATTGACCTCCAACAACCACAACCATCTTCCTTTGTGCTAGGTATGACTCCAACTAGTGGAGCGTTTTCCCTCTGATTCCCATTGACTCCAGTTTTGCTAGGGCTCCTTGACGCGACACTCTGTCAAATATGGCATTGACGTCAAGGGCAGTCACTCTCACCTCAACTCAGGAGTTCAGCTCTTTTGTCCATTTTTGAACCAAGGCTGTAAATGAGGTCAGGAGCTGAGTGGCCCTGGCAGAACCCAAACTGAGCATCAGTGAGCAGGTTATTGCTAAGCAAAACAAAAACAGAATTACCTGGAAAAACTCAGCAGGTCTGGCAGCATCGGCGGAGAAGAAAAGAGTTGACGTTTTGAGTCCTCATGATTCTTCAACAGAACTGAGTAATATTAGGAGAGGGGTGAAATATAAGCTGGTTTAAGGTGGGGGGTGGGGTGGGGGCAGAGAAGTTGGGGGAGGTGGTGGTTGTAGGGACAAGCAAGCAGTGATAGGAGCAGATAATCAAAATATGTCACAGACAAAGGCGGGTTTTAGTAAACACCTTGTCAAACACCAGGAGAGAAATAGAAAGCCTTGTTCACCTTCATTGCTTTCTATTTCTCTCCTGGTGTTTGACAAGGTGTTTACTAAAACCCGCCTTTGTCTGTGACATATTTTGATTATCTGCTCCTATCACTGCTTGCTTGTCCCTACAACCACCCACCCACCCCCCGCAACTTCTCTCCCCCCACCCCACCCCCACCTTAAACCAGCTTATATTTCACCCCTCTCCTAATATTACTCAGTTCTGTTGAAGGGTCATGAGGACTCGAAACGTCAACTCATTGCTAAGCAAATGCTGCTTGATAGCATTGTTGATGATCCCTTCCATTACTTTACTGATTATCGAGAGTAGACTGATGGGGCGGTAATTGGAGAAGTTGGATTTGTCCTGCTTTTTGTGTACAGGACATATCAGGGCAATTTTCCACATAGCCCAGTAGTTGCCAGTGTTGTAGCTTACTGGAACAGCTTGGCTAGGGGCGCAGCAAGTTCTGGAGCACAATTCTTCAATACCATTGCTGGAATATTGTCAGGGCCCATAGCCTTTGCCATATCCAGTGCCTTCAGCCATTTCTTGATATCATGTGGAGTGAATCGAATTGGCTGAAGACTGGCATCTATGATGCTGAGGACCTCTGGAGGAGGCTGAGATGGATCATCCACTCGACACTTCTGGCTGAATATTGTAGCAAATGCTTCAGCCTTATGTTTTGCACTGATGTACTGGGCTCCTCCATCATTGAGGATGGGGGTATTTGTGGAGCCTCCTCCTCCAGTGAGTTGTTTAATTGTCCACCACCATTTACAACTGGATTTGGCAGGACTGCAGAACTTATATCTGATCCGATGGTTGTGGGATTGCTTAGCTCTGTCTATCGCTTGCTGCTTATGATGTTTGACACGAAGTAGTCCTGTGTTATAGCTTTACCCAGTTGACACCTGATTTTTAGGTATACCTGGTGCTGCTGCTGGCATGCCCTCCTGCACTCTTCATTGAACCAGGGTTGATCCCCTGGCTTGGTGATAATGATAGAGCAGGGGATACGCCGGGCCATGGAGGTTACAGATTGTGTTTGAGTACAATTTTGCTGTTGCTGATGGTCCACAGTGCCTCATGGATGCCCAGTCTTGAGTTACTAGATCTGTTTTTCCCTCTTGTTGGTTCCCTCATCAACTGCTGCAGACCCAGCCTAGCAGCTATGTTATTTAGGACTCTGCCAGCTCGGTCGGTAGTGGTTCTACCAAGCCACTCTTGGTGATGAACATTGAAGTCCCCCATCCAGAGTACATTCTGTGCCCTTGCCACTCTCAGTGCTTCTTCCAAGTGGTGTTCAACATTGTGAAGCACCGATTCATCAGCTGAGGGAGGGCGGTACTGAGTAATCAGCAGGAGGTTTCCCTGTCCACGTTTGACCTGATGCCATGAGACTTCATGGGGTCCAGAGTCAATGTTGAGGATTCCCAGGGCAACTCCCTCCCGACCGTATAGCACTGTGCCACCACCTCTGCTGGGTCTGTCCTGCCAGTGGGACAGGACATACCTAGGGAAGGCGATAGTGGTGTCTGGGACATTATCTGTAAGGTATGATTCCATGAGGATGACTATGTCAGGCTATTGTCTGACTAGTCTGTGAGACAGCTCTCCCAATTTTGGCACTAGCACCCCAAATGTTAGTAAGGAGGATTTTGCAGGGTCGACAGGGCTAAGATTGCCATAGTTGTTTCCCGTGCCTAGTGGTCCGTCCGGTTTCATTCCTTTTTTGTGACTTTGTAGTGGCTTGTTACAAGTGAATGGTTTGTTAGGCCATATCAGAGGGCACTTAAGAGTCAACCACATTGCTGTGGGTCTCGAGTCATGTGTAGGCCAGACCAGGTAAGGATGACAGATTTCCTTCCCTAAAGGACATTAGTGAACCAGATGGGTTTTTACAACAATTGATATGTCATGGTCATCATTTGACTTTTAATTCTAGATTTTTATTGAATTCAAATTCCAATATCTGCCCTCGCGGGATTCGAACCCTGGTCCCCAGAGCATTATCTTGGGTCACTGAATTACTAGCCCAGCGACAATACCACTTGAGAGGCTTGAGTAAATTGGATCTATATTCCCTGGAAGTTAGAAGAATGAAAGGTGATCTCATTGAAACATACAAGATTCTTAAAGGGTTTGACAAGGTAGACACTGAGAGATTGTTTCCCTTGGCTGGGGAATCTGAAAGACGGGCCAATAGCCTTAGGATAAGGTTGATCATTTACAGCTGAGATGTGCAGAAATTTATTCACTCAGAGGGTTGTGAACCTTTGGCATTCTCTATCTCAGTGGGCTGCGGATGAATATATTCAAGGCTGAAATAAATAGATTTTTGATCTCTCAGGGAGTCAAGAGATGTGAGCAGTAGACAGGAAGTGGATTTGAGGTAGAATATCAGCTATGAATATCAGAGCAGGCTCGAGGGGATGATTAACGTTCTTCTGCTCCTATTTCTTATATTCCTTTGTTCATTTCATGCCTGACACAGTGACTTAACAGAACACATGGTTTGACTTGGTGCTTTCTCCATGGATAAAACTATAGAAAGAAAAGAGTTGTAGCCGTATTTTCTTTCAGTGTTAGTCAGTCATAGAAAAGCTCAGTGTCAATTGTTTTGACTGATTACACACCTGTGAAGCACCTTGGGATATTTTGCTATGTTAAAGTGACGATATAAATTCTAGGTGTTGTTGTTGGGCCGGGACATTATACCACTTCCCGCAAACCAGTTGAATATTTTGACAAATGGAAAGAAAATGGAATTAAATCGGCCCCTGCCCCAAAACAGCACCGCCCAGAAAAGATCAACTTTGAACTTAAATGGATGACATTTGGGGCCAGAATAGATACTGGAAGTGGCTATTTAAAATAATCCGATAGGGATTGGATAAAAATTTGAAAAGGAAGAATACAAAATGATTTTGAGATAGGACGGCGGGGGGTGGGGGGTGTGCAGGAGTTAACACAAGCAAAGGATCAGTGAGCCGAAAAACCACCTTCCGTGCTCTAAATTCCTAGGTGCTAGAAGGGTGGAGAGGAAGATTGCTGCTTGGGACCAGGAATTTCAGACAGATTAGGCTGATCTTCTGCACAGTTTACGTTGACCCTTTAAAACGCAGTGGGCCTTCTGACCTTTCTTTATCATTATATAAGGCTTCCTGGGAACACATGTTAGCTGACAGCTATCGTTCCACTGAGGGCCTTGAACAGGCTCCAAACCATCACTATAGCACAGCAATCAAACCCAAAGGTGATTGCTTACCTTCTCTAAGAGGCATCCTTGCTCTATTGGTGGAAGAAGATTTTTAAAATTAAACGATTTTTTGACCCTTGGTGGGCCTTCTCCTGACCACCGTCAGGAAATTTTGATAAATGGTTGGGGCTGGTTCTGTACAAGAAGGATGGGTTACACCTTAACAGGACTGAAACTCACTAATGTCCTCACAAGGAGGTTTGCTAGTGCTATTGGGGAGGGTTTAAACTAGATTGGCAGGGGCTTGGGATCCTGAGGGGAAACTCAGAGTGGAGAGGAGAAACTGGCGGTAAGAAGGGGTGAAGTATTATCTGATATGGGGGATATATCAGAGAGTAGTATCAAGGTAAATAGAATACTTGGAGAGTTTGATAGAATTAGAGTAGGCAATAGTAACTCATTGCAGAGGCGCTAGTGATAACCTTCTAGTCTTCCTTAGACACAGAGGTGGTGTCGGAGAACTGGAGAATTGCGAATGTTACACCCTTGTTCAAAAAGGGGGCAAGGATAAAGCCGACAACGGCAGACCAGTCAGGTTGACTCCAGTGGTAGGGAAACTTCTGGAAACTATAATTCGGGATAAAATCAATAATCACTTTGAAAGTGCAGGATAATTAAGGAAAGCCGGCATGGATTAACTATGGGAAAGTCATGTTTAACTAACTTTCTGGAGTTTTTTGAGGAGGTAACAAAGAAGGTTGATGTGGTGTATATGGATTTTCAAAAGGCATTTGATACAGTGCCACACAACAGACTTGTGAGCAAAATTCTAGCTCATGGAATAAAAGGCACTTGGATAAGAAATTGGCTGAGTGACAGGAAACAGAGAGTAGTGATAAATGGTTGCTATTCAGATTGGAGGAAGGTTTGTAATAGTGTTCCCCAGGGGCCAGTGTTTCTCTTCCTGATATATATTAATGACCTAGACTATGGTGTTCAGGATATGATTTCAAAATTTGCAGAGGATACAAAGATTGGAAATGTTGTCAACTGTGATGAGGATAGTCTTGAAGTTCAAAAGGACATAGGCATGTTGGTGAATTGGGTAGGCAAGTGCCAGATGAAGTTCAATGCAGAGAAGTGTGTGCTGATTCATTTTGGGAGGAAGAATATGGTAAGACTGTATAAAATAAAGGGAGCAACTTGAAAGGAGGTGCAAGAACACAGAGAGCTTGGTGTATATGGACACATGTCATTGAAGGTGGCAGGGCATGTTGAGAGAGCAGTTAATAAAGTATATTGCATCTTAGGCTCTATTAATAGGAGCATTGAGTACTAAAGTAAGGAGGTCATGTTGAACTTGTATAAGACACTAATTAGGCCTCATATGGAGTACTACATCCAGTTCTGGGCAACATACTTGAGGAAGGATGTGAAAGGCATTGGAGAAAGTATAGAGGAGATTCGCAAGAATAATTCCAGGGATAAAGAACTGTAGCTATGAAGATCGATTGGAGAGATTGGGACTCTTTTCCTTGGAGAAAAGAAGGCTGAGAGGAGACTTGATAGAGGTATTCAAGATCCTGAGGGGTATGGACAGGGTAAATAGTGAGAAACTGTTCCCTCTCAAGAAAGCATAAGGAACTAAAGGGCACAGATTCAAAAGGACAAAAGTAAGACTTTTCACCAGAGGGTGGTTGGAGTCTGGAACGAACTTCCTGAAAGGGTGGTGGAGGCAGGTTCAATTGAAGTATTCAAAAGGGAATTGGATTGCTTTCTGAAAATTAAGAATGTGCAAGGTTACAGAGATGAAACGGGGCAGTGGGACTAGGTAGAATGCTCTTTCAGAGAGCCAGTGCAGACTTGGTTGACTGAATGGCCTCCTTCTGAACTGTGAAGTTTCTGTGATTCTGAGTGTTGAACAACAGTAGCTGATGGAGGACACCAAACCTGTGCCTTTAGTGCATAGGGTGAAGGTAGTATAGTGGCAATACTACTGGATTAGTAATCCAGTGGCCCAGGCTAATTCTCGGAAATCATGGGTTCAAATCTCACCACAGCAGTTGGTGGAATTTAAATTAAATTATTTAAATAAATCTGAATTGAAAGCTCATCTCCTAGAAATGGTGACCATGAAAATATCATCAGTTGTCGTAAAACCCATCTGGTTCACTAATGGCCCTTAGGGAAGGAAATCTGCCATCCTCACCCAGTCTGGCCTACATGAGACTCCAGACCATAGCAATGTGGTTTACTCTTAACTGCCTTCTGAAAGGGGAGACAGTGGTGTAGTGGTATTGTCACTGGACCAATATTCTAGAGACCCGGGGTAATGCTCCGGTGACCTGGGTTTGAATCCCACCATGGCAGATGGTGAAATTTAAATCCATTAAGAACCTGGAATTAAAAGTATGATGATGACTATGAAACCATTGCTGAATGTCAGGAAAAACCCATCTGGTTCACTAATGCCCTTTAGGGAAGGAAATCTGCTGTCCTTACCTGGTCAGACCTACATGTGACTGCAGACCCACAGCAATGTGGTTGACTCTTAAATGCCCTCTGAACAAGGGCAGCTAGGGATGAGTAACAAATGCTGGCTTAGCCAGTGATGCCCACATCCCATGAACAAATTTTTTTTAAAATGGCCTTGTAAGCCATTCAGTTCAAGGGCGATTAGCTATGGGCAGCAAATCCTGACCTTGTCAGAGACGCCCACATCCCATGTGAGAATATAAAAAAAGCTCCTCTATAATAGCTAGAACTAGACAACAAATGCTAGGCAGGAGAACAGGCTGCCCATTTTCCACCTCCACTGTCTCAGACATATCTTCAGCATTTCTTGGCAAGGCAAGATCACCAACTCAGAAATCCTGGATGTTAATGTATCAATTGAAGTTAAGTACCTACAGGTGGATGGCATTGATTGGGTGGTTGCTTGAGTACTTTGTAAAGAGACAGCTAATGATACAAGAGTTGAGTGAGGTCAGAAGATTTATGCCAAGAATGTTTCCCTCTGAATAAATCTATCCCAAGTAAAGACTGGTTTTGGATTCTTCTTTCACCAAATGGCTATCAGGACTATAATACTGGACTGTGCTAATTCCATCATAATACTGTCATTTCTAAGCCAATGACACCTGCAATGGCTCAACCATGTTTATAGGGTGATGACAGCCATATACCCAAAGGCTTTCTATAAGTTGAATTTGTCATGCTCCCTTACAGTCTGCTGCCACCATACACGTTGACGGTCTTGATGTAGACCTCAAGGGATTTATCACTATGCTATCTATACTAAGCAATATACTAAGCAAGATATTGAGACTGACCAGCGTTCTGGTGAAGTTTATTACTAGCAGCAACTCTTTACAGCTCTGCACAGGCCTGGATCCAGCCTGGGTCCTAACAGTTACATAGGCTGATTACTTGACTATATGCCTGGCTCATAAGGTATACACAAAGTCTTGCTGATAGTCACAGACAGTAGTGAACATCTGCAGTAGAGATCACCAGCAATTGTGGACATCTAACATGGAGATTGTACCTTTTATCCTCCAGCTTTACACACAGTGATATCATAGTGATATTACTATGCAGCTTCTTAAAGGTACATTTCATTGTCTGTATTGGTGTGCATACAATATCACAACAGAATTGACTACTGGATCATGACCTGCTGGATGTCAATAGCTCTGCTACAAGGACACCTGCAAGTGAAATATGAAGATGGAGGACATTAACATAGACAACTGGGAGACTGTTGCCCTCTGGAGTCTGATTGTTTGGAGGGGAATCGAAAGAGGTAAGAAGAAATAGAAAGCTCAGCTGATGAGCATAAGGTCCGGAGAAAACAGGCCAACAATTTCTGCACCTTCTCAGCCCACTGCCTCCATCTGCAGCAAATGCGGCAGAGGCTGCTATGCCAGAGTGGGACTCCAGGCATTGCTTCATACAGAGGTGACTACCAAGGTGCAAATTGTCATCTCATGTAATGTAAGAATGCCAGAATTATCAGGTAGTGCATTCCAAGTCCTAACCGCTCATTAAATTAAAAGGTTTATGGAAAGGAAACCCAAGTTGAGCTGTTTCAAACTGCAGATAAAATGAGCAGCTGAATTTAATAAAAGCTAATGCAAAGCTGTATCACAGTCTGGCAGAGAAAGGCAAGAAATGAATGCTGACTAATCAAAAAAATCACAGTAATCCTGACTTTCAGATAATTCATTAGAAAGTGAATTCACACTGCGTGAACAGAGCGGCAAACAAGAGGAACAAGCGCGATAAATCGCCTTCAGATACTGGTTCTTAAATGAACTGATTCCCCTTCACAAAAAAAGACAACCATTTGAATCTCAATGTAAGTGCAATTAATCACTGACATTTTGGCATAATATGGTGGTGCACCAACATCAATTGCTTGGCAGGTTGCTGCTCAGTCCTGACTCTATCCATGTATAAATTCCTAATTTCACTCAGTTTGTTGGGCGAAGGGGCAAGCAAATGTGAACTGTCTCTCCAGAGGTAGAAGTGGGAAAAAGTAGAAAGTCGCCCTGGTTCAGTCTTATAGCACCGGCAGCGATTTGAAAGCCATCATCTCATCCAGACAGGAGCCAGGTTATTCCCAGCCTATCAGCAAGCCTGGAAACAATTGTTCCAAGCTGAGGCTCTTCCAGCAAATTTTCATTTTCATGTCCGCCCTTCCTACAATCTTAAACCAATGGAATGGTTTTGTGTATCGTAGGGTTAACAATGACCCTCTTCTCCAGTCACACACAGGGAAGGTGCATGGGATTTCAATTAAACTCTCTTCATCATGAACATTGAGCACGCAACTGAAGCACCGCATCTTTCAAGTTAAACTGCAAACTAAATCTAAATTTATTACATTCAATAAACCAGCAAATAAACCAGCAATATAGGCCGGAATTCTGCAGAGACAGCAGAAATCCCACTGTCGGAGCCGAAAGTGGGGGAAGGAGTGGGTGATCCTGCTTTGGCAAGCAGCGGGACAGGATCTGGCCTGCATTTTGCTGGCAGTGGCCAATTATGTTTCTGCCTCGGGGGCTGTTGCTCTATTACGGACGATAGCCCCCCCCCGCAAGAGCTGCTGGCACATTTAGAGGGCCGTTGGCACAGCAGCCTTAGCTGTGCGACCACCAGCAGGGGCTATTGCTGGCGCGGCATCTGGACAATGAGGTTCTAACCAAGTTCAACACCCTCGAAGACAGGTAAGTGGGGTCAGGCAGGCAGGACCCAGTGAGGGGGGTGGTGTGTCACTGAGGACAAGCAGCAACACCATTGCCAACGATGTCAGTGGGCCCCTCTGGGACCAAAGAGTGCCCAAAAAGGAGGCGTATCCTCCACCCAGGGCCTGCTGGGATGCCGCCAGGGTTTACCAGGGCATCGAGGGTAGAAATTCTTCTTCGGTGATAGTGAAAAATGGGTGGTATCAGATTGCTCACCCATTATAGGCCGCAGCCTTATTCAATTTCACTGACTGCAACAGAACTGAATATTGGGTGGAGTGTATAACAGGCAGTTAATAAGAAACTGCTTGTTTTGCACTACCCCCACAGTGTCTGTGCCACCCAGCTGGTGCTGATTCAGGTACAGTTGTGGTATTTTAAGGGTCAGACTGATGCTGGAGACTCTTGCTCACTTCTCACACCAATTGGAAAATCATATTGCGTATCATATTCATTTGACTGAAGTCAATTAACAAAGAATTTGGGATGGGACTTGGTTCGGCTGCATTTACACCTCTGTTTTTGCATATTGAGGATGCTAGGGTAATTGAAACTTTCAAGATCCTGTGATCAACAGATTTTCATTCGGTAAGGAAATCAAGAGATATGGGAACATAACCGGATGAACGCAGCTGAATATGGATTAATCGCAAATTAATGAGATGGAAGAATAGGCTCAAGGGACTGAATGATCTACAGTTCTTATATTCTCCTTATTTTTTGACATTCAAAAGCAAACTGGCTTTTTCAAGTGAATGTGCCTATAATAGATGATTTTCAGGAACTGCTTTTATAGGGATGCCTTATATTCTCGTCTTTAAGGGATATTCCTGGGTGTGACACTGAACCCCTGAGCAAATAATGTCCCCGGAAGAAGACCGGTTTCAGGATCTGCATAACCTGACCTCAAAATTTGCTTGCACAGTGCCTCCATTTTTGGCACTGCTTATGCTGTTTTGGATTCAAATGATGTCCATATTACAGTCACAGTTGGGATGCAGACCGTGCTGTACTTCACTTTAGGTCGGTCATTAGTGTGGGTAGCGGGAGCAGCTGCTGTAATGCTGATTTGACTCTGGTAGTGCCCTTTTCAATCTGAGTGTTCCAGCCAACATCCTCTCTTAACCTCACACAGCTGAGCATGCAATTAGCAACAGGAAGGAACGCCACCACCAGCACTGTATAAAGGGATCATCAACCACTTTTAGGTTAGTTGCTCATTGCTTTCTACTGGCTTTTGCTGAGTTAGAAGTTTTTTGGTGATTTTTATTATTGCTTAAAGTTGCTGAAGTTTACAGGGAGTGTTGTGGCACGTAGCGTTGGCCATATCTGCTCAGAGCATTTACTCCCAATCATGGACGCTGTAGTTTCTATCTGCCTCAGGCTGCAGTATGACAGGATATTGAGCAGAGTCAAGGACAAGCTGTTCAAAGAGAGAGAAGGACATTAACCCAGGGTCTTCAGGGAGCAATTCTCATACGTCAGCCTCAGCAAGGAACATGGTGTGCTATTTTTCTGTTTCAATAGGAAGTTGGCTCAATGAAATCTGCTATTTTTTTTTAATTCTTTCATGGGGTCAGGGCATCACTGGCAAGACCAGCCTTCGTTATCCATCCCTAAACATCTTTGAAGTGAGTGGCTTGTTAGGCCATTTCAGAGGGCAGTTAAGAGTCAACCACATTGCTGTGGTTCTTGAGTCACATGTAGGCCAGACCAGGTAAAGATGGCATATTTCCTTCCCTAAAGGACATTAGTGAACCAGATGGGTTCACAATCCCACCCAGCAGAGTCACAGTTCCACCCAGCAGAGTCACAGTCCCACCCAGCAGAGAGTCACAGTCCCACCCAGCAGAGAGTCACAGTCCCGCCCAGCAGAGAGTCACAGTCCCACCCAGCAGAGAGTCACAGTCCCGCCCAGCAGAGAGTCACAGTCCCACCCAGCAGAGAGTCACAGTCCCACCCAGCAGAGAGTCACAGTCCCACCCAGCAGAGAGTCACAGTCCCACCCAGCAGAGAGTCACAGTCCCACCCAGCAGAGAGTCACAGTCCCACCCAGCAGAGAGTCACAGTCCCACCCAGCATAGAGTCACAGTCCCACCCAGCAGAGAATCACAGTCCCACCCAGCAGAGAATCACAGTCCCACCCAGCAGAGAGTCACAGTCCCACCCAGCAGAGAATCACAGTCCCACCCAGCAGAGAGTCAAAGTCCTACCCAGCAGGGACACAGTCCCACTCAGCAGGGCTGATGGTGAGGGAAGGGGTGGCGCAAATAAGTGAGTGAGTGGGCTTTGAGGGAGAGGGAAGGCATGAGTGCATGGTGGTTGAGGGGAAGACATGAATGAGTGGGAGTTGAGGGAGAGGGAAGATGTGAGTGATTGAATGGGGTTCGAGGGGAAGGGAAGGCATGAGTGTGAGAGCGTAGGTTGAGGGGAAGGGGAGGCGTGAGTGGGGGCTGAGGGGGAGGAAAGGTGTGAGTGAGTATAGGTTGAGTAGGAGGGGAGTCTTGAGTGATGAGTGGGGCTGAATGGGGAGCGAAGGTATGAGTGAACGGGTGAGTCTGAATGGGGAGGGAAGGTGTTAATGAGTGGCGGCTGAATGGGGAGCGAAGGTATGAGTGAACGGGTGAGTCTGAATGGGGAGGGAAGGTATGAGTAAGCGAGTGGGTCTGAATGGGGAGGGAAGGTGTTAATGAGTGGCGGCTGAGTGGGGAGGGAAGGGAGGGCATGTGGGTTGGGTGGGGGTTGCCTAATGATCGCTTTGTGTGCTTCTGGTATCTTGATTGCTGTTCAGAATCACAGAAACACAGAATCACAGTGCAGAAGAGGCCCTTCGGCCCATCGAGTCTCACCAACATGTGAGAAACACCTGACCTACCTACCTAATCCCATTTACCAGCACTTGGCCCATAGCCTTGAATGTTATGACGTGCCAAGTGCTCATCCAGGTACTTTTTAAAGGATGTGAGGCAACCCGCCTCCACCACCCTCCCAGGCAGCGCATTCCAGACTGTCACCGCCCTCTGGATAAAAACGTTTTTCCTCACATCCCCACCACCCCCCCCGCCCCAAACCTCCTGCCCCTCACCTTGAACTTATGCCCCCTTGTGACTGACCCTTCAACTAAGGGGAACAGCTGCTCCCTATCCACCCTGTCTATGCCCCTCATAACCTTGTACACCTCAATCAGGTCGCCCCTCAGTCTTCTCTGCTCCAACGAAAACAACCCAAGTCTATCCAATCTCTCTTCATAACTTAAATATTTCATCCCAGGCAACATCCTGGTGAATCTCCTCTGCACCCTCTCCAGTGCAATCACATCCTTCCTATAATGTGGCGACCAAAACTGCACACAGTACTCCAGCTGTGGCCTCACCAAGGTTCTATACCACTCCAACATGACCTCCCTACTTTTGATTGCATTTGATACTCTTTCGAGTTATCAACAGTCACAGATTGCAACTCTTTCCGAGTACAATCACAGTTCTTGGTTTCCGGGAGTGGGACATGAACCCACAACCCTCTGATTCAAAGGCGAGGGTGCTATGAACTGAGCCACAGCTGACACCTCTTGATTGCATTTGATGTCAATGACAGCAATGAGCACTGATAATTGATGAAAAACCTGTTCCAAATTACACCTTTTGATGTCAAATTGTTTGTGAGCACATTTGAATGCAAACTGATGTCAAAACTTCCTGGTAGGTGAGCAATCGCACGGCGCAGGTCCCATTGACCACACAAATGTCACTTTGCATGTGTCACATTTAAATTCAGGTATGTTCTGCAACCACAAAGGTTGCACCCTCAGTGTTCAATTAGTGAGTGACCATTTATACAGAAACAAAATACTATGAATGTTTGAAATCTGAAATATGAACAGAGGATGCTGGAAATACTCATCAGGTCAGGCAGCATTGGTGGAGAGAAAAGCAGGGGTAACATTTCAGGCCTGTGACCTTTCATCATGCTTTTAATCTGTAAATTTCTAAGGTCCTACGGTACTCACTCGGCCTTACACCTCAGACATATTGAGGCAGCTGCATCATCGCCTGTAAACCCTGGCAGCAGGATAGTGGTGTCTTCTGCGGCTCCTTCCACCTTGGACTACCTGCTGGCCCCGCACCCCTTATGCCTGCGCCTCTCCTCCCACAGGTCCCTCCCCTGGAAGCTGCATAGGTACACATGGCTTCCTTTCCCTTCTGCCCCACTCTTCCTCAGAGGAAGAGGTGCCACCAGCGGAGACCACACTCCCCATTACTAGGGTAAGGGAAGGTTGTCTGATCCCTGGAAGGGTCCACATGGTCCGAATCCTCTGGGGGCCTGGAAGACACCAATAAGTCCTGAAATGAAGCCTGGAAATGCTAAGAATGAAGCCCCGAACAGAGATGAAGCTGCCAAGTACCGATAAGCAACCAGCAGCAAACTATCTCCTCACTACTCACACAGGCTGTGCTGCTGACCCTTTCCATCCCACCCTTGGATGAGGCTTTTGAAAATGTCGGCTGGCCACCTGCCCGTTTTTCCCTGTGCGACGAGCACGAAATCGCACGGGCAACGGAAAATTGCCATCAGTTGGACTGATAATGTCCTTAAGCGGCCTCTTAATTAATGGCGGAGGCAGCTCAGGCACCTGCCCACGCTCGCCGAACAAAATATCGCGCCAGTGTGCGCTGAAGTCGGGACGCTCATCTGATGTCACTGCGTGTTATTTTACGCCCGGTCGGATCGGGCACGCGCCTGCCTGCGGGACGTGAAATTCTGCCCATGACTTACGGCCAGCAACATGAGAAATTATAACTTAATTATTAATATTTTCTGGGTTATTAAAATTAAAATTTATATCCAGGGATTTTAAAAAAAGGTTAAGTATTTAAACTCATTCACAGCATACTTGGAATAAAGAATTATTATGTGGTCTATAATTTTCTGCAGTTATACAGGATAGATTTTCCAAGTCCTCACCCACTGTTAGCATGTGTGTGGAACCTACACACATACAACCACAGTTCTTAATAAGCCGCAGTGATAAATGAGGTACCTACTGCATGATGTGGCTCAAAACATCCATCCCAATTGAATGTTTCATGCAGAATACTCTTTTAAGGGTAACAGACCTTTTCAGTCTTCCTTGTGCCTGCTTTCCTTGGATTGTGCTCAACAAGTATTCATTCTGATCCAGACTTTTGAATAAGCTGAGGAAATTTCAAAAATCTAGCCTATGTCTTCCCACTTGTATAAAATGCCTGAGATTGCGCATCACAACCTCATTCAAGATGTCACGCCATATAAAACGCTAACAAATCACAATTGATGATCCTAAACAAAGTGAAGCAAAAGAGGACACCACGTTATTTCCTACTGAATTTTGTCTTCCTTGAGGTAAGTTAGATTGTTAAAATAACAAGGAGAGGAGCCAAGCTACTGACGGTCTAGAAAATCTTCTAATAACAACAGCAATTAACTTCCAATTGACCTTGAGGTAAATTTAGACAAATTCAAGCAATGACTTTAAAGGGATGAATTGGACAAGGTTACAAGCATAAAAACAAAAAACTGCGGATGCTGGAATTCCAAAACAAAAACAGATATACCTGGAAAAACTCAGCAGGTCTGGCAGCATCGGCGGAGAAGAACAAAGTTGACGTTTCGAGTCCTCATGACCCTTCAACAGAACTAAGTAAAAATAGGAGAGGGGTGAAGCCAGTTTACATTTCACCCCTCTCCTATTTTTACTTAGTTCTGTTGAAGGGTCATAAGGACTCGAAACGTCAACTTTGTTCTTCTCCGCCGATGCTGCCAGACCTGCTGAGTTTTTCCAGGTATTTCTGTTTTTGTTTTGGACAAGGTTACAGTTCAATGTTACATCGATGCTGCAGGTCCCTGACTACCCACACACTACAGTACTTTACGACAAAGAGAGAACAGGAAAATACTTTCTAATAAAGAAAAGTGAATTACAAACATCTTACAAGAAGAATTCAAATGTTAGAAAGCAATACATATACACAGAACATTAGCAAGTGTTGCAATAACAAGACAATAGCTTATGTTTGTTGAGATCAACTGTAGATAAACAGCACCATCTACTGCCTCTTTATGTTACTACAACAGTTAATTTCAAAGACACTCTAGATTCTGGGGTTAATTCTAATATGATTCGCCTGGAGGAAACTAGGCAGTTAAAAATCAACAGGGTTAATTTAGGATTACTATCTCTCCAGGATTTAATTGAGTCTCCAGGAATTAAAGATCATTCTCCAGAAACACTTCTGTGAGTAACCCATATCAATGGGCATTGTGGGGTTTTTTAAATTATTGTTAAACATTTTTGTTCATTGGGTATAAAAAAAATATTGGAGAGAGGAAAATGGCTGTTTGACTGTGTGAGATGGTTAGTGGTGAGAGGTCATATCTTGAAACCCCAATGAATAGACCCTAGGTTATTATCTACTGGAAAATGAGTCTCCCAAGATATGAACCGGTACGGCTCTGCAAGCGGATGGGGTGTTGCCTGCAGCGAGAGGCAGCTTCATGGATTTCTGCAAATCAAGGTCCTACTATCTCAATGTGACCCCAATGACCTTTTCACTGGGGCCTGAGCAGAAAACTGCTGCAGATTTCCATTTGGACTGAAGCAATTCGTTAGCTGGTGGGAAGGATGAAGAGACTCTCCAAGTAAATCAATCTTTTTTTTGTTGTTGGACAGGTGGAGCAGATGTGCTCCTTCAGGCCCCATACACCCTCACCCACCCTACTGTTGTGCTTTCAGAGCCAGGGGCTGGCTGATCTTCGTCTGTTGGCAGACACACTGCATCCTAATCCTGCCCGAATTAAGCAAGGAAATCGGCCAGTGGCATTTAAATAAGGCCCGGGAGTTACAATATACTGAGCTTGAAAGTTAGGCCAGCAAGTGCATACTTATTTGAAAATAAGTGCGGAGTCCCTCCTGCGACATAGGGCTGGATTTTCATGTTAGAGGTGGATAGTGGGAGTCGGGAAATTTCCCAGCTGGCCTCAGGAAAATGTGGCTTGTAAAATGCAATTTACCTCCCATGGGGGCGGGTGTGTCCTAGCGATGGGCCAGCCAGCCCCTGGACGCAGGTTGGGGGTGGCCACAGGGGCTGCCAGGTGCCGAGTTGGGCTGGTTAAAAGGCCCGTCTCAGTTCTCTGGGACTTCATCCAGTTATTTTGTTCAATGTTAGGCCCTCTAGCCTTCACCCCTCCCATTCCCTCACCACCCCAACCATTCCCCATGCCCTATCCATTTCAACTCATGCCAAGCCATGTCCCCCACCCACCCACCCACCCCCAATGGTTATTTATACCCTCAATGCCAACCCATGCCATCCACCCACTCACAATAGCCCCTCATACCCTTGATACCATGGGTGGGAGGTTAGGATTAGCTTCCTTCGCGAGGAAGCGGTGAGGTAATGGCATGGCAGGAAGAATTAGAGACTGCCCACAAGCGAGATGGCTTGTTTCCTGTGGCTGCATAATTAATGAGGTGGGAATAGGACGATACAGCACAAAAACCTGCCATTGCGGCCGGCAGGTAAAATGTTTTTTTTTATAGGCAACGTTTACTTTAAACTACTGAAAAGATCCCCAATTTAACTTTCAAAATTAAAGTGTCCTCCAAAGCTATACTTTACTCTGCTCCTAAAGTAGACACTTCATTCTCCAGGAAACTGTCTAAAGTTACTCTTGGCTCACTTCCATTTTCCTTTTCCAGCCAAATAAATTCTAATCTCTAAACTGATTTTCATGATGAGGGCTATCCCGGAGATTACTCCCTCTAGGCAAATCTTCCAGCCCCGTTTAAGTCTTCACAACCTTGGTCTCTTCAATCCAAGCATGAGCTCCCAGCCACATCCTGCATGGGGAACAATAGAGACTGGCTGCCTCTACCTCTCTGTGCTCTCTCCCCCTACCTCTGAGAGGTTCAGGGATCTTCTCAGAAAACCTGAAACCCAATCCTACAATAGCTTCCTGTAGACTTCTTTCTTCCCAAAGCCCGTCTCCATGGTGACACAAATCTCATAGACCTTGTATCCAGGTAAAAATGCTAATTAGCTACCCTTTGGACTCCCATACTCCATTCTATCTTAAACTTAAATAGACAGTTTAACGTTTAACTGTTTACAAAACCTGACATCCCCAACACCTCCCTGTGAGAGTTGAAGACTAATAGCCTACAAAGAGTCAGCACAGATGCTGTTGCCATTGACTGTGATTGCATCTTCTTCCCAGTAAAACAATCAAGAAAGATTCAAAGCAGGTCACATGAGCCCCTTCACTACTCCATTTTATCTTAAATTAAAGAGACACTCTCAAAACAACAACCTTATAAACTTCATATTGTAACAGCAAGCAAGGAAGGTGAACAAACAGCCATTGTTCCAATTCTTAATGACTCGCTTGCATTCATGATGGTAGCCCATGTACGTAACTGTTAGATAAGAACAGGGTTTGCCTGTGATGGCCCACACGCCTGAATAGTCAATCAACATGGGACAACTGGCAACATTGACAATGTATCAAAGGGTTGGTGGCATTTGTGAGAAAATATCCTAGATAATCTACAGAAGACAAAAAGGGAAACCTAAAAGAGATCATATAAATGAGCATTGACCAAAACACAATGGAAATTTATTTTAATATATGAAATTCAAAATATAATAACCTTGTTGGGCCCATCGCTGTGCTAGGATAGAGAGTACTATGGGAATCAAAGGATTGCAAAAAGTAAACAATTAGTAAAAAGCCAAGCCACATAAATCACAACTATTGAAGGCATGCTTAAGTTATGTCAGCCCCATGTGATGATTGGTGGAGATCTACTCAACGTTTCATTGTAAGCGATTACACATTTTAGGAATTCACATGAAAATAATGTAAAGTTAATTGATTTACAGCAAAGTTTGTTCCAATCTGGATCAATTTATTGCTGCAATTAAGAATGTGACCTAGAACGTTTATTTTCTTAAGCTCTGTGTGAAGTGGTTTGGGTTTGTCACTTTGATTACCTTCAGACATCAAACAGAAAGCTGAGTGCATCAGAATCAACATTGAGAAGATTTGTCTGGAAACGACATCTGTTTGTTCCAAATGTAGTCTTCACTGCAAACTAACATCAAAAAGAACTGGAAATTCTAGGAGTCCTGTTTTCATTCACCTCGCTTTCTTTTGTCCTGTAAACATAACCTGAGAGTTCTGATGATCTAATTGTAATGTACGGTTGCAATTTTAGTTTTCATACTCATTACTTTTGAAATATTGGGAGGGCCAGCTTAACTCAATCAAGGTTCATCCAGCATCGGTTCTCAGTTTCAGAGTTGGCACCACAACTTGCACCTGTTCAAAACATGTTCTGTTGAAGGGTCATTCGGACTCGAAGCGTTAACTGTGCTCCTCTCCACAGATGCTGCCAGGCCTGCTGAGTTTTTCCAGGTATTTTAGTTTTTGTTTTGGATTTCCAGCATTCGCAGATTTTTGCTTTTATCATTTTATTACTGTAGTGCTGCAGTGACAATAGAATCATAGAATCATGTAATGAGCACAGCATATAATAAGACAACTCAGCCTGTTGTGTCCATTTTGACCTCCACAAGAGCAATTCAGCTAGGGAGGAAACTGTGGTAGGGATGATGGTGGCGTAGTGGTAATGTCACTGGACTAGTAATCCAGATGTCCAGGCTCTGGGGACATGGGTTCAATAGTTCATGGGTTCCCACTACAACAGCTGGTGGAGCTTAAATTCAATTAATAAATCTGGAATAGAAAGCTAGCCTCAGTAACGGGAACCATGAAAAAATCATCGATTGTCGTTAAAAAAAACCCCAACTGGTTCACTAATATCTTTCAGGGGAGGAAATCTGCCATCCTTACCCGGTCTGGCTTACATGTGATGCAGACCCACAGCAATGCGGTTGACTCTTAACTGCCCTCTGAAATGGCCTAGCAAGCCGCTCAAGGGCAATTCAGGATGAGCAGCAAATGCTGGCTTTGCCAATGACGCCCAAATCCCATGAAAGAATATAAAAAGGTCCCGCTCCCCTGTCTTTCCCCATGGACCTGCAATTTTGTTTCCCTTCATGTGCTTATCCAATTCCCTTTTGAAAGTCTGATTGAACCTGCCTCGACCACATTCTCAGGCCAGACATTCCAAATCCTAACCACTTGCTGCATTAGAAGTTTTACTTCCTGTCACCATTGGTTCTTTTGTCAATCACCTTAAATGACCAAAAGAATTAGGTTGAAAGCATTTCATAGTTGGAAGAAAAAACACACCTCACAGTCTTTGTGAATGGATCATATATTTTTCTCTCCTATAGCAGCTGCTGCTCCTCTGCCTGGCCTCATGTGCTCCTCCCAAAAACCCTCCAGACCAAGGAGGGTCCATTGCAAAATGCCAATACCCAAAGACTCCCTTTATCCTGATGACTCCTATAAGGTGTCCAAAAAGCAGAGTAGCACAGCATTTATGCTTCTTAGGTGAAACCTTCAGAGAATTTCCACAATAAATGTTACTGGCACATTGGTGAATTCTTGACAATGTGTCCCAGGAAATCTCTCAATATGTTTCAGGGATCCTCTTCACAGCTCCAGCAGCAATGATATGAAATAATGAGTGTCCCTTCAAGTTGTGCTTGAAATAAATATCAATGTCTTGTTCACTCTTAACTAGCTGTTAGGAGAGGGCATTGGTTGAAGTGCTAGCCACAATAATGCCATTAAGCCTCTTTAACTCTTTTGGAGTCAAACAATTAAACTAAATTAACAAAATGAGGGATAAAGTAAACACAGTCTCTTTAATGAGCACTAGCAGGGATTTTAAGTGGCAATCAGCTGTTTAATGGGCCCCCAAGCAACCATTCCTAGAGCAGGCTTCAACTCCCTGAACAAGACAGCATCTTGCTCTAAATATGGGCTGATCCGGCGTTGCAGCTTAAGACCCCAGCGTGGACACCTTGGAGGCTTTATAAGCACCTATTCAGCAAAAAATGTCCCCATAAACTTCAAATACACCAGTAAAAATGTTAAGTTCAGTGAATCATTTTTCTGTGTATGTCAAACCCTTTCTAGTACCAGTGCCTATTTTCTTTCTACAAGTTCATGAACATGTTGTTGCCTCACAAATCTGTGATCATCTTTCCTGGAGTTTCATGGTGTAATCCCTCCAGTCAGGATCCACCACCCCAACCCACCCCCCCCCACCCACCCCATTTGCTGGCACTCCCTGCACCCCCAAACTACATTACCAGAGCATCCAGCCATCGCCCCTTGACATTCAATGGCATTACCATTACTGAATCCCCTACTAGCAACATTCTGGGGGTTACCATTGACCAGAAACTGAACTTGACTAGCCATATAAATACTGTGGCTACAAGAGCAGGTCAGAGGCTTGGAATCATGCGACAAGTAACTCACCTCCTGACTCCCCAAAGCCTGTCCATCATCTACAAGGCACAAGTCAGGAGTGTGATGGAATACTCCCCACTTGCTGGATGTGCAGCTCCCACAACACTCAAGAAGTTTGACACCTTCCAGGAAAAAGCAGCCCGCTTAATGGCACCACAGCCACAAACATTCACTCCCTCCACCACCACACATAGTAGCAGCAGAGTGTACCATCGACAAGGTGCACTGCAGGAATTCACCAAGGCTCCTTCAGCAGCACCTTTCAAACCCACAACTACTACCATCTAGAAGGACAAGGGCAGCAGATGAATGGGAACACCACCACCTGGAAGTTCCCCTCCAAGCCACTCAGCATCCTGACTTGGAAATATATCGCCGTTCCTTCACTGCCGCTGGGTCAAAATCCTGGAACTCCCTCCCTAACAGCACTGTGGGTGTACCTACACCACATGGACTGCAGCGGTTCAAGAAGGCAGCTCACCACCACCTTCTCAAAGCTAACTAGGGATAGGCAATAAATGCTGGCCCAGCCAGCGAAGCCCACATCCCGTGAATGAATGAAAAAAATATCAAAGTCACAAATTATATCCTCTGTGACTGTGACGAAGATAAACTTTCTCTCCCCATCCTTCTCAACCTGTTAGCAGCTTTTGACATGGTTAACCACACCATCCTCCTTCAAAATCTCTCCATAATCGTACGATGGGTGAGATTGTACTCACCTGGTTCAATGTTTATCTATTCAACCATAGCCAGAGAATCATCTGCAATGACTTCTCTTCCTGGTCTTGCCTCTGGTGTCGTCCAAGGATTTATCCTTGGCCCCGCCCTATTTCTCACCTCCATGCTGCCCTTGGCAACATCCTCTGAAAACACAGCATTAGGTTCTACACGTACACTGATGACACCCAGCTCTATCTCAATACCACCCCTCTCAATCCTTCCACCTCTTTAGCATGGCTGCTAATCCAACATCCAGTACTGGATGCAAAGAAATTTATTGAATCCAAACTTTAGGCCAAACAAATCAATTTTTTTCAGTCCCTGTGACAAACTGGGCTGGATTTTGCTGTGGGCTTCGGGTCTCCAATGCCAAGCCCACACTTGCCAGGAGTGAAAAGGGCAAAGCAACATCCCTGGCAGTGTCCTCCTAATTGGCTGCCTCTGTGCTCACCTCCCAATTAAAGACGGTGGGTAGGCTCTTGATGAGGATCAATTTCTGGTGTTTTTACCTGGGAAATGGGGATTCCTGGGGCAATTGTCAGGAAAAGTTACTCAGTACTTTGGGGCTTTGTTTCTCCCAGGCCTGAATTTTTCAGTTGGCGTGCGGGGTGGGCCTGACACGCCAGTGTGTAAAATGATGTGCGATGACATTGGGCGTGCGACCCGATGTCATCGTGCTGTCTCACGATGTTTCTTTCTGTGGGCACGCGCTGGAGTCAGCTGCGCGCCCGCCAATATTTAAACAGCCTATTAAGGCCATTAAGGAAGTAATTAAGGTCAACTTTACGCTGCCCGTCCAACCTTACGATTGGCGGGCAGGCGAAAAGGCCAAGCGGCCTTTACGTTTTTTTAGGAAACCTCACCCACGAGCGGGATGAGGTTTCCTGAAGCTTTTATTAATTAAATTTTAAACATTTCTGAAATATAAAAATACAGTTACATGAGGGGACATGTTTAATTAAATTTTTAACCCATTTATTTATTTATTTCAAAAGCGCTTCAATCTCCCTGAGGTAGCTCCGTGCCTCAGGAGATTGAAGCGCTTTTTCGCGCGAATGCGCATAAGAGCACTGGCCCCAACTCCCCCGGCCTGCGCAGGTGCCGCTTCCGCCTTTGCTGGGTGGGCCTTAATTGGCCCGCCCGCGTAAAATGGCGGCGCGGAACCCATCGCGGGCGGCCCCACGATCACACCCGCCCACTCCCACTGAGCCCACCCGCCAACTGAAAAATTCAGACCCCTAAGTAATTATTTAACTCATCAAAAAGCAAACAGTTCATTCTCTGCACATTTGCCATTCAACTAAATGAAAACTTTAACCTCTGAGGTTGGCATTATTTGTTCCCACACTATATTAACCAATAAACATTTTCTAAAAATGTATTTCTTTCAGCAAGATAAGCTTGTAAGTCTGCTTCGGGTTTACTTTGTTCTGCCACTGGCAATCTGAGCCCTTTTTTTGGGATGTTCTGTGTCCTGAAGATGACACCGTAATAAAAGAACTCACTCAAATTATTTAGCTCCAAAAAATATCACCGCAACTCTACATTCTGTGGAAAACTGGAGGAGTAATCATTACTTTCCTGAACTTACTGCAAGAACCTGATGCCAAGTTGAGCTCTGGGACCGTTTTTAAATTCTGCGGCAACATGATTTATTCCTGTGTTATAGGAATTGCACTCCTAGCCCAACATAAAATCTATTAAAGTGTTGACCACACAAATTCCATCAGATTCAGGAAAGCTCTTCACAGGTTGGCGGTAATCCTGCCCTTGTGAACTTTAGCCTCCTATAAGGAAGAGACTGTGTATTCTTGGCCTTTTCAAAAAAATAGGCCCATACATAGATTTTTTAAAAATACGAACAGATATAATTTAAGCCATTAAGTTGTTCCCGATGGTTTCAAGAGTAAACACATTATATCCTGTGAAACTGAGGCGCACAGGCCTGTGGTTTTATTCTTGCTTTCTACTGAACTAACTAGCCCTGTGAATGGAAGTGCCTAACTAGCCTTAAGATATGAAAAGAACCAAGAAGGATTCCTGATCTTAGCCCCTGCTGGTTGTGTACATGTGCACGCATGAAGTAAAATACAATCGGCCTGCTTGTAAAAGATTTCGCAAGTAGCCCACCAGCATTTACAATATGTGCTGAGAGACAAAAAGATGCAGGAAGGTCACTTGGATGAGGTACTGGAAGTTGGACTGATTCAGGGGATTTGGACTGAATAAGGGGCTTGGGCTGATTCAGGGCACTTGGAGTGATTCAGGGGATTCGGACTAATTTGGGGACCTGGAGCGACTCGTAGAATCGTAGACTGGTTACAGCACATGAGAGCATTTGACCTGCAATGTCCATGGCAACTCGCTGCAAGAGCAAATCAGCTAGCCCCCTTCCCCAGCCCTTTTCCCACTGCCCACCAAAACTTTCCTGTTCAGTTACTTAACCAATTCTCTTTTGAAAGCCATAATTGAATTTGCTTCCACCACATTCTCAGGCACTACATTCCAGATCCTAACCATTCACTGCGTAAAACAAGTTTTCTTCATGTAGCCGTTGCTTTTTGTTTTGCCATCCACCTTAAATGGGTGTCCTCTGGTTCAGATCCCTTCTGCCAAAGGGAATAGTTTCTACGTGCACTTGTTCAGACCGCTCATGATTTTGAGCACCTCCATCAAATCTCCCCTTGATATTCTCTTCTAGAAGGAGAATGTCACAGCTTCTTCAATCTATCAATGTGACTGAAGTCCTTCATCACTGGAGCCATTCTTGTAAATCTTTTCAGCACCGTCTCCAAAGTCTTCTTAGCCTGCAAAAAGTGCAGTGGCCCGAACTGGACACAATACTACATTTGAGGCCAAACCAGTATTTTATAAAGGCTCATCATAACTAATGTACTTTTATATTCTATGCCTTGAGTTATAAAGCCCTGAACCGCATATGCTGTTCTAACCTTCTCAGACTACCCTAGCACCTTCAATGATTTGTGCAGCTATTCCCGCAAGTCTCTCTGTTCCTGCACCCCTTAAGAATTGTTTTTTATTAATTCATTCACGGAATGTGGGCTTCGCTGTTGGTCCAGCATTTATTGCCCATCCCTTGTAGTCCTTGAGAAGGTGATGGTGAGCTGCCTTCTTGAACCGCTGCAGTCCATGTGGTGTAGGTACACCCAAAGTGCTGTTAGGAAGGGAGTTCCAGGATTTTGACCCAGTGACAGTGAAGGAACGGCGATATATTTCCAAGTCAGGATGGTGAGTGACTTGGAGGGGACTTACAGGTGGTGGTGTTCCCATCTATCTACTGCCCTTGTCCTTCCAGATGGTAGTAGACATGGGTTTGGAAGGTGCTGGCGAAGGAACCTTGGTGAATTTCTGCAGTGCATCTTGTAGATGGTACACACCACTGCTATTGTGCGTCAGCAGTGGAGGGAGTGAATGTTTGTGGATGTGGTGTCAATCAAGCGGGCTGCTTTTTCCTGGAAGGTGTCAAGCTTCTTGAGTGTTATGAGAGCTGCACTCATCCAGGCAAGTGGGGAGTATTCCATCACACTCCTGACCTGTGCCTTGTAGGCGATGGACAGGCATTGGAGGGTCAGGAGGTGAGTTACTCATCGCACGATTCCTAGCCTCCGACCTGCTCTTGTAGCCACAATTTTAATATGGCTAGTCAAGTTCAGTTTCTGGTCAATGGTAACCCCCAGGATGTTGATATTGGGGGATTCAGTGATGGTAATGCCATTGAACATCAAAGGGGGATGGTTGGATTCTCTCCTGTTGGAGATGGTCATTGCCCGACACTTGTGTGGCGCGAATGTTACTTGCCACTTTTCAGCCCAAGCCTGGATATTGTCCAGGTCTTGCTGCGTTTAGACATGGACTGCTTCAGTATATGAGGAGTCGTGAATGGTGCTGAACATTGTGCAATCATCTGCGAACATCCCCACTTCTGACCTGATGATGGAAGGAAGATCATTGATGAAGCAGCTGAATATGGTGGGCCGAGGACACTACCCTGAGGAACTCCTGCGGTGATGTCCTGAAGCTGAGAGGACTGACATCTAATAACCACAACCACCTTCCTTTGTGCTAGGATGGACTCCAACCAGCGGAGAGTTTTCACCCTGATTCCCATTGACTCCAGTTTTGCTAGGGCTCCTTGATGCCACACTTGGCCAAATGCTGCCTTGATGTCATGGGCAATCACTCTGACTTCACCTTGGGAGTTTAGCTCTTTTGTCCATGTTTGAACCAAGGCTGTAATAAGGTCAGGAGCTGAGTGGCCCGAGCGGAACCCAAACTGGGCGTCAGTGAGTAGGTTATTGCTAAGCAAGTGCAGCTTGATAGCATTGTTGATGACCACTTCCATTACTTTACTGATGATCAAGAGTAGACTGATGGGGCGGTAATTGGCTGGTTTGGATTTGTCCTGCATTTTGTGTACAGGACATACCTGGGCAATTTTCCACATAGCCGGGTAGATGCAAATGTTGCTGCTGTACTGGAACAGCTTGGTTAGGGGCACGGCAAGTACTATTGCCTTTGCAGTATCCAGTGTCTACAGCCATTTCTTGAAATCACACGCAGCGAGTTGAATTGGCTGAAAATTGGCATCTATGATGCTGGAGACCTCTGGAGGAGGCCGAGGTGGATCATCCACTCGGCACTTCTGGCTGAAGATTATCCTTCAGCTTTATCTTTTGCACTGATATGCTGGGCTCCTCCATCATTGAGTTTGGGGATATTTGTTGAGCCTCCTCCTCCCATGAGTCGCTTAATTGTCCACCACCATTCACAACTGGATGTGGCAGGACTGCAGCACTTACATCTGATCCGTTGGCTGTGGGATCACTTAGCCCTGTCTATCACTTGCTGCTTATGCTGTTTGGCACGCAAGTAATCCTGTGTTATAGCTTCACCAGGTTGGCGCCTGATTTTTAGGTATGACTTGTGCTGCTCCTGGCATGCCCTCCTGCACTCTTCATTGGACCCCTGGCTTGATGGTAATGGTCGAGTGGGGGTTATGCCAGGCCATGAGGTTACAGATTGTGTTTGAGTACGGTTCTGCTGCTGCTGATGGCCCACAACGCCTCATGGATGCCCAGGCTTATGTTGCTAGATCTGTTCGAAATCTATCCCATTTAGCACGGTGATAGTGCCAACACAATGGAAGGTATCCTCAATGTGAAGGCAGGGCTTCGTCTCCACAACAACTGTGTGGTGGTCACTCCTACCAATACATTTTTTTAAGATTCATTCATGGGACGTGGGCATCTCTGGCTAGGTCAGCACTTATTGCTCTTGTTCAGAGGGCATTTAAGAGTCAACCACTTTGCTGTGGGTCTGGAGTCACATGTAGGCCAGACCAGGTAAGGATGGCAGATTTCCTTCCCCCTAAAGGGCATCAGTGAACCAGATGGGTTTTTACAACAATCGACACCATCTGCTGTGGTGGGATTCAAACCCAGGTCCCCAGGGCATTACCCTGGGTCTCTGGATTACTAGTCCAGTGACAATACCACTACGCCTTCGCCTCCCTGCTTGCACAATTTATTTTCTACTGCCTCTCGTTATTCTTTCCACTAAAATATATCACTTCTGCAGTAATTGTAAGTTGAACCTTTCTTGCTGTTATGGAGATCATGTGACTGTGCAGACAAATCAACCCTAAGCGTGGGTAATCTTAGGGGCGGAGCTTTTCTAGACTTTAGGTCTTGGAACAAGCATTTAGCCTCATCAGGAGCTCTGTAAATAAAGTTTGTTGTTTCTTACAAGAAACCTGCCCTGCACTCCAAGTTTATAACAATTTCACACTTCTCTTTATTAAATTTCATCTGTCATGTGAACTCCCATTCTCCCAGCCTGCCTGTATCCTCATGATTTTGAACACCTCTATTAAATCTCCTCTTAACATTCTCTTATAGAAGGATAACACCACAGCTTCTTCAATCTCTCAATGTGACTGAAGTCCTTCATCCCTGGAGCCATTCTTGTAAATTTTTTCTGCATTCTCTCCAAAACTTTCATAGCCTGCAAAAAGTGTAGTGGCAGATTTAAGGTAAGGGGCAGGAGGTTTAGAGGGGATGTGAGGAAACATTTTATCACACAGAGAGTGGTGGGAATCTGGAACTCACTGCCTGAAAGGGTGGTAGAGGTAGAAACCCTCATAACATTTAAGAAGCATTTGGATGTGCACTCGCGATGCCATGACATACAAGGCTATGGGCCTAGTGCTGGAAAATGGGATTAGAATAGTTAGGTACTTGTTTGACCGGTGCAGAGTCGATGGGTGGAAGGGCCTTTTTCTGTGCTGTAGACCTCTATGACTCTATGCAGTGCCCAGAACTGGGCACAATATTACATCTGAGGCCAAACCAATGTTTTATAAAGGTTTTATAAAGCAGTGGTTCTTTCACCAATGTCTGAGGAACCCCAGTGTATACTTTCTTCCAGTTTTAAAAACAATTGTTCACCACTACTCTGTTCCCTGTCACTCAACCAAATTCATACCAATTCTGCCACTGTCCCTTTTATTTCATGAGCTTCAATGTTGCTGACATGCCTGTATGTGGCATTTTATCAAATGCCGTTTGGAAGCCCACATGCACTACATCAACCGTATTACCCTCATCATCCCTCTCTGATACCTCATCAAAAAAATCAGTTTAGTTAAACACAACTTGCTTTTATCAAATCTGTGCTGGTTTCACTTAATTAATCCATATTTATCCAAGAGGCTGTTAATTTTTGTTATTGTTTTATTATTGTTCCTAAAAGCTTTCCCACCACCAAATTTGAACTGACTGTCCTGTGGTTGCTGGGTTTATCTTACACCCTTTTTGAACAAAGATATACCATTTGCAATTCTCCAATCCTATGGCACCACCCCTGCATCTAAGAAGGCACCCCTATACTTCAGATTACAGCTAATGCCTCTGTAATTATTCTCTCAGTATCCTCAGATGCATCTGAGGTGTCTTATTAACTTTAAGTATAGTCAGCCTTTCTGATACCTCCACTTTATCAATTTTAGCCCATTTATTGTCTCAACTGGACTAGTAATTGTCACCAGACTAGTAATCCAGAGACCCAGGGAATGCCCTGGGGACCCAGGTTCGAATCCCGCCACAGTAAGATGGTGGAATTTGAATTCAATAAAAATCTGGAATTAAAAAATCTAATGATGACCATGAAACCATTGTTGATTGTTGTAAAAACCCATCTGGTTCACTAATGTCCTTTAGGGAAGGAAATCTGTCATCCTTTCCTAGTCTGGCCTACATGTGACTCCAGACCCACAGCAATTAGTTGACTCTTAAATGCCCCCTGAACTGGGACAACTTGGGATGGGTAATAAATGCTGGCCTGGCAGTGATGCCCACATCCCATGAATGAATTAAAAAAAACTACCCCCTCTTTCATGGTGACTGGCAGCATCTTCTTACTTGGTAAAGATAAATGCAAAGTACTAATTTAGTATTTCAGTTATGCCCTCTGCCTCCATGTGTAGATTTCCTTCTGGTCTCTAATCAACCCATTCCTCCTCGTACTATCCTTTTACTAATTATATGCATATAGAAGACTTTTAGATTCCCTTTCATGTTAACAGCCAGTCTCTTCTTCACACTCAGTCATTGCCTCCCTTATTTCCTTTTCCACTTTCCATCTGAACTTTCTATGCTCAAGCTGGTTTTCGCTTGTATTATCAACCACACATCTGTCAGATGCACCCTTTCCCTGCTCCATTTTACACCCAATCTCTTTCATCCAGGGAGCTCTGGCTTCGCTTGCCCTAACTTTCTCCCTCATGGGAATGCACTCAAACCATCTCTTTAAAGGCCGCCCATTGTTCCATTACAGTTTTGCCTGCCAATCTTTGATTCTAATTTAGCTTGGCCAGATCTACTCTCACCCATTGAAATTGGCCCTCATGTCACTCCAAAGGTATGACAATTTTCAATCTCTTGATCGACCTATAAGACAGCATTTATTGGCACTGGGGTCAAAGTAATAACTTTACTACAACACATTTAACTCCAAACATAAATCTTGAACAGTTGCACACATAGGTGAGCATTGGAAGTTCCTGTTGCAAACATTTCCTGCACAATAAAATGTGAACAATCCGGTGAAACCACAACTTTTAAAAATTTTCACCTTATTTTTCTACACAGAAACAAAACATGCTTATCAACAAATAATTCAACAAAATCATTTCAATATGACTTTTTATTGATTGAACATAGATTAAATAGATGTCATTCTCATAGATGCCATTGCTTCTCATATTAGTATGAAAGCCTTGTTTGAAAATCTATTTTAGCTGCAAGGCATTTTCAGAATCACTGGCACTGTTCAATTATAAAGTGCCAACATTTATCATCATGTCCAGTGATCCTTAAACTCACAGACAGTCACAATTTGAGTTTTGTTCGCTGTTTCAAATGTACCTGTATGACAAAGAATATGAGGAAATGAATCCTGGATGCGCAACTCCAAACACAGGAGGTGACATGCCTGACAGTACAATTCCATTGCCCAAATAAATCTAAAATCTCCAGAGTCTTGAAGAAGCAAAATACTATGATCATTTATTTTTCAATGGATCACAGTGCACAATGGGAATTATTTGTCTTGTACTATATATCAAAACTGCACTGAGAAATGATATACTGAAACAAAAATCACATCATTTTATAATCAACTTACAGAAGCCTACATTCATTATTTGTAGTTGGAGAATTATTTACAGCAGAATCTCCAGAAATTCGGGAGAAATATAGAAAAGAATTCTAATATTGCTGAAAAGAGAAACACGTTGTCGAAACTTTTCATCTTGCACTCATCAGGACAAATGCAAGCATGTCTAATTTCAAACAATCACAGCAATTTATATTACAGGAGAAGGGAGTGCTGATTAGTTGGCAAGTCGACTATGACTGGTGTTGCCATGGAGAAAGCAACAGGGAACTATAGGCTCCCCAAGCTCCCAACTAATTCAAAACAGGTAAAAAGCTTGAACATATTCCCTTTGTTTTCAGAGAACAGGTCCCTGCATATGAAACTATGTTGCATCTATCATGCGTAAAGGAGCCATTTTACAAGCTTGACATAATCATCACCCTTTTCTCCTGTAGTATAAATTACTGTGATCATTTGAAATTTGGCATTTTTGCATTTGTTCTGATGAGTGAAAGATGAAAAGCTTCATCAACATGTCTCTCTTTTCAGCAAGATTCAGAAGAATTGTACATTCAAAACTGTATGGAAATCAGGACATATCACAGTTGGTGGTTTAAATGGGGCTGAGGGCAATAATTGAATTTTAAGCATTTCGATCTTGGATTGGTTCCATCTTATCATTTCATTCAGTTCCTTAGTTACTGAGATTTAGCCCTAGGGTAAATAATGGTAGCAGAGCAACATCTGTTAATGTGGTGTAGTTGGCAATAATTGAAAACAGTCACCTGGAGAAAAAAACATTGTTATTATAATGATGCTCCAGAGGCCGCAACAGTTTCAATTTAACCTTTCCTTTTAAAATACTCACAGAAGGCAATTTATACAAGCATACACGATTTCTTTACAAACTGAAATTGGTACACTCATATGCCACATGAATGGGACACCATGGGCAGAATTTTCCGCTCGTCAGGCGGGCGCGCACCCGACCCAAACGAGTGTAAAATAACGCGCGATGATGCCAGGCGAGCAGCCCGACGTCATTGTGCATGCGCGCAATATTTTGGTCGGCAGGCGCTCATGAGAGTCGGAGCTGTGCCCGCCATTAATTAAGACCCTTAGTTAAGGCGCTTGACAACCCAACTGATGGCGATTTAAGGCTGCCCGTGCGATTTTTTGCTCGTCACACGGGCAAAATAGGCAGGCAAGCAGCCCATAATTTGCAACACCTCATCCACGGGAAGCATAAAAAGGGTCAGCAGCATTGCCAATTTGAGTAGTGCCAATTTGGAGATAATTTGTTGCTGGTTGCTTACTGGCACTTAGCTGATTAATCTCTGATTGGGTCTTCATTCTTAGCATTTCCACACATCATTTCAGGACTCATTGGTGTCTCCAAGGCCCCCTGAGGATTTGGACCGTGTGGGCCTTCCAGGTATCATATCACAAGACTGGCAATTACCATCGTACTACAGTATTTTACACACAAAGCTATATGCTAAGATGTTAGAGTGAATCATTTTAGGCTAAACCAAAAATAATGAATTTTATTTGATGATGAAAACATGATGTCATATCAACAATTTCCAGTTCCCTGGCCCTAATTGCCTCCTCTTCACCATGGACCTCGACATTCCATCCCCCAACAGGATGGTATCCTGTGAGCTCTCTGCTTCTTCCTCAAACAGAGGCCCAAACAATCCCCATCCACCATCACCCTTCTCCGTCTGGCTGCACTTGTTCCCTCACTGAACAATTTCTCCTTTAACTTGTCTCACTTCCTCCAAATGAAGGTGTGGCTACGGGTACCTGCATCGGCCCCAGCTATGCCTGTCTTTTGTAGGGTATGTGGAACATTCCTTGTTCCAGTCCCCCTCCCACAACTCTTTCTTTGGTACATCGATAACTGTATCAGTGTCACTTAAGGTAGGCATTTCTCACTTCATGCTCTCAACTGGACCTGGAAAAATTTATCGATTTTGCTTCCAATTTCCACCCTTCTCTCACCTTTACATGGACCCTTGCAACACTTCCCTTCCTTTCCTTGACCTCTTTGTCTTCATTTCTGGTGATAGACTGTCTACCAATATTCATTACAAGCCCACTGACTCCCACAGCTACCTCAACTATTGCTCCTCACACCCTGCTTCCTGTAACCTCCACCTCCATCGCATCTGTTCTGATGATGCTACCTTCCAAAACAGTGCTCTGACATGTCTTCCTTTCTCCTTAACCGAGGTTTCCCATCCACTGTGGTTGGCAGGGCCCTCAACCATGTCCGACCCATCTCCCGCGCCTCTGCCCTCGCACCTTCCTCTCCCTCCCAGAACCATGATAGGGCCCCCCTTGTTCTCACGTTTCACCCCACCAGCTTCCGAATTCAAAGAATCATCCTCTGCCATTTCCGCCAGTTCCAGCATGATGCCACCACCAAGCACATCTTACCCTCACCGTCCACCGTCAGCATTCTGTAGGGACTGTTCCCTCCAGGACACCCTGGTCCATTCCTCCATCACCCCCAACACCTCAACCCCCTCCCATGGCACCTTCCAATGCAGAAGGTGCAACAGCTGCCCCTTTACTTCCTCCCACCTCACCGTCCAAGGCCCCAAACTCTCCTTTCAGGTGAAGCAGCGCTTCCCTTGCACCTCCTTCAGTTTGCTCCATTGCATTCGCTGCTCTCAATGCGGTCTCCTCTACATTAGAAAGACTAAACGCAGACTGGGTGACCACTTTGCAGAACACCTTCACTCAGTTCACAAGCATGACCCAGACCTTCCTGTCGCTTGTCATTTCAACACACCACCCTGCTCTCATGCCCACATGTCCGTCCTTGGCCTGCTGCAATGTTCCAGTGAAACCCAACGCAAACTGGAGGAACAGCACCTCATCTTCCGATTGGGCACTTTATAGCTTTCTGGACTTAACATTGAGTTCAACAACTTCAGACCATGAACTCTCTCCTCCATCATTACCCCTTTCTTTAATCCATTTTTACATTTTTTTATTTATTCATTTTTTAAAAATTTTATCCTTTTTCCCCAACCCCGCAAACCCTGCCCACCCCCACCCCACAGGGCCCTCTGTCACTTGTTTCTATGTTGTGCCTTCACAGAGCGCTGACCCTTGTTCTGCTACACATTTTTCTATCTTACCTTTATGCCACTATCAGCACCTTCTTTAGTCTTTAATACTACCATTAACACTCTTGTGCCCATGATATCTTTGTCAATCTCTTCTGAGCTCCCACCTATCCCTGACCTTCTATTTTGCTCCACCTGCCCCACCCTCTCTTAAACAGTATAAAATTCATCACATTTCTACTTCTCTTTAGCTCTGATGAAGACTCATACGGACTCGAACATTAACTCTGTTTCTCTCTCCACAGATGCTGCCAGACCTGCTGAGTTTTTCCAGCATTTTCTGTGTTTTTTTATTTGATGATGGATTATCTCATCGCTTCGATCGATGAATGTTCGGCAAGGAGACCAGTTGTTCGCCATCTAGATTGGTATCATCTCCAGTGTGGGGCTGGATATTACAGGGTGCCATGTTCCTGGCCCCATGACTAAAAAGTTGGTCGAGAGCCTGCCCATGAAGAAACTGGCTGTCCCTTAGACATTTTATGCTCAACAGGGCATAATTAATTAGCTCAGGGCAAGATTTCCACCCCCATCTGGGGAGGACGTCCTGTCTGATGAGCCGGCAATTCTGTAGTCCCAGCAGTGCCACTTTCGAGTGGTGGTCACTGCTGGGATTACAGCCAGCCCCCAAAGGACAGGAGGCTGTGGAGGTCAGGCTGAGATTAACCCGGTGTATTGGCTGGCCCTGGCTGGCAGTGGTGGGGGGGATGGGGGGGTCCTGGGTTTGAGATGTTTGGGGGAGGGTAAAAGAGGGAAGTGTGATCTTGAGGGGGTTGCCTCCGATGGGCAAAGCGGACTCCAGAGGAGGTTCCACCCCCACTTCCTTGCCTGATACCAACTCACAGCTCACCCAATAAAAGCTGCTGGACTACCCACTTGGCACAGGCCTCTCCATACCGCAGGTAAAACAGCAACAGGGGTGAGATGAAGCACTTAAATAACCATTAATTGGTCACTTAGGGACCTCAAAAGACACAAGGCGGTGGGTGGGCTGCCTCCGCTTCAGCCGCCTCCTGTGAAATTGCAGACAGGTCAGGGGCGGATGGGAAGGCAGAAGGCAGGCAACACACTGCATTTTACAAGCCCCTCTACTTCAAACCTGCCAGTGGGGGAGCATAAAGTCAGGCCATGATGTTAAGCCAAGTCTTGATTTGCAGACCTGATTGCAAATACTTTCTATGAAGCCACTAATGGAGAGGTGGGTGAAGGCACTGGTTTTGCAGCACACTTGCTTGTCTTGCAAGGATCCAACTTTGTACTCCTCAGATGTTGAAATTGCTTAACAACAAAAATTTCTCCATTGATGCTGCAGAAACATCTTAAGCAGCAAAGCTGGAACACATCTACACATCTGAGAAATGCTGTTTCTCTCTCCACAGATGTTGCCGGAGCTCTGAAGAAGAGTCATATGGACTCAAAACGTTAAATCTGTTTCCCACTCCACATATGTTGCCAGACGTGCTGAGTTTTTCCAGCTTTTTCTGTTTTTATTTCAGGTTTCCAGCATCTAGAGTATTTTGCTTTTATTATTATGGAAGACATCTGGCTGTTTTATGTGAAGTTGGTAAGTTGTCCATACCTCACAGCCCTGGAGAGGTGATGTGAGAACCATTGCCTGGTAGATTTTGATCTTTGTTATGAGACAAATCCACGTTCTCTCCAAAGCGTGTGGGTGAGCCTGTCAAATGCTGAGCTTGCTTTTGCCAGGTGTTGGGCAATTTCATGTGGTGTTGTTGGAGGGGATACTCCCAAAATAGCAGAACTTCTGAACTGAATAGAGGGGTGCATTGTTAATTGTGACTATGGGGTCTTGGGATTTGTGGCCAGGGACAGGTTGATACAAGATCTCTGTCTTTTTCAGACTTATTGTAAGGCTGAAGCATCCTGAGACTTGAGCAATGTGGTTACCTAACAGCTGGATATCCTCCGGAGTGTGTGCTATGAGAGCACAGTTGTCGGTAAACAAGAGTTCACTTAGTAACTGTTCTGTGATCTTTGCGTGAGCCTTGAGCCTTTGCAGATTGAAGAAGTTGCCATCTGTCCTGAACTGAATGTGTACTCCTATGTGGAGATTTTTTAATGTATACAAGAGCATGGCCAAAATGCATCAGACAAACAGAACTGGAACCATTTTGCAGTCTTTCTTGGTGCCATTGGTGACCAGAAAGGCATCTGCTATGGCACATTCGGCATTGCACTGGCCATCATGCTGTCATGAAATGTGTGGACGACCCTGATCATCTTTTTAGGGCAACCATATTTGTGCAGCACCTTCCACAGGCCTTCATAGTTTACTGTATTGAAGGCCTTGGTCAGGTCAATGAACACCATGTGCAGGTCTTTGTTCTGTTCACAGGGCTTTTCTTGAATGTGACACACCACAAAAATCATGTCAACCATTCCTTGTCCAGCAGGAAAGCCACACTATGATTCTGGGTGCACTGAGCTTGTAAGATGAGTGACAATCCTATTGGGAATAACCCTTGCAAGAATTTTTCCTGTTGTGGAGAGAATCACAGAATAATTATGATGCAGAAGGAGGTTGTTTAGCCCATCATGTCTGCATCAGCTCTCTGAGCATTTTAACTCAGTGCCAACGTCCTGCCTTTTCCCCGCAACCCTGCACATTGTTTCTATTTAGATGATCATCCAATGCCCTCTTGAATGCCTCAACTGAACCTGCCTCCACCACACTTCCAGGCGTGCATTCCAAACCCCAACGACTCATTGTGTGAAAAAGTTTTTTCTCACCTCGGATTTGCTTCTTTTGCAAAATACTTTAAAACAGTGCTCTCTGGTTCCTGATCCATTTACGAGCGGGAACAACTTCTCCCTATCTACCCTGCCCAGATCCCTCATGATTTTGAAAACCTCTGTCAAGTCTCCTCTGAGCCTTCTCCTCTCCAAGGAAAACAGTTCCAACTTCTCCAATCTTTCCTTGCAGCTGAAGTGTCTCATCCCTGGAACCATTCTTGTTAGCCTCTTCTGCACTTTCTCCAATGCGTTCACATCCTTCCTATAGCGTGGCACCCACAATTGTACACAATACTCCAGTTGAGGCCTAACCAGTGTCTTATATAAGTTCATCATAACCTCCCTGCTCTTGTACTCTATGTCCCTACTAATTATTAATAAAGCCTGGAATACTGTAGAGAAGTGAAACACCATGATGTTTGTGACAGATGGACTTGCTTCCCTTCTGTTTGTACAGGTGACCTTGTAATCCTTGGGCACCATGCCTTGGTTCCAAATTAAGCACAAGAAGCTAGTGGGCAGAATTTTCTGCCTGTCGGGTGGGAGTGAGCGCAGGCAGGCGCAGACCTGATCACTATGTCCGCGCCGCCATTTTACGCGGGTGGGCCAATTAAGGCCCGCCCAGTGTGAATCACGGCTCCCGAGGACAGCAGGAGTGTGCAGACGGCGACGGGACTGCAATGACTGCCGGGTCCAATGGCGACCTGGTGGCCTGTTTTAAAAAGCTCCTGCAGCCTATCAAAGGCTGCGAATCATGGCCAGTGGAAGGGCTCCCCAGAGCACTGCTGGTGAGCAGGCCGGGCAGGAGGGTAGGGCAGGGGGCACTGTTCACCTCGTTTTTCTGATGATTGCTTTTCTACCCTTCTTGAGGAGGTGGCAGTATGGCGGGAGGTCCTCGTATCCCAGGACGGGAGGAGGAGGCCCCCTCATATGACCAAACGTGCCTGGGACGAGGTAGCGGAGATCGTGAGCTCCCACGGCGTGGTGCGACGCACCTGGATCCAGTGACCTGCTGCGCCCAGGAAGGGTGAGTACCATGTTGGCATCAGTCACTTAGCTCAGCAGGTAGGCTTTCTCCCCTGGTGCCCACCCCACCACCGCCCCCCCAAGTCTGAGTGTAGTGACTGCATTGAATCATTGACGGCGTGTGTCCTTCACTGGGTGGGCCAGCAGATATTGCCCATGCCGAGGCCACCCTAAGAGGGTGGTGAGGAGATGGGTTCTGCACCTGCAGCATGTGGTATGCTGAGACCCACATTATTGTTTTGGGGGCAACCTGGAGGAGCTGCACCTAGGCACAGTGCTGGAACTCCAGGACATGTTGAAGTCAGGGCGATGACATGCTGGGAGGGGAGCTTCAAGGTGGCATTGGCACCAATCGACCTGCTGTCCTCTGCGCTCCACATGCTTGCGCCTCCCTGCTATCGAAGGTTAGACCATGTGGTGCCAAATGTGATGTAGGCAGCATTTGGCCAAGGGGGTGTGGTGGGGGGACATGTCTGGCATCTTTGTGTGAGTGTTCGACAGCAGTGAGGAGGCACTGGAACCCTGCAATGTCCCACTCTGGTTGGGGTGGGCCGTGCGCGAAGAGAGTCCAGGTACAAGTAGCACTAATCAATGCTCTTCTCTCTTTTTCAGGGGAAGAACGCACATAATGCCGGAGAGCAAGTGAGGACTGGCAGAGGGCCGGCCCGGTTGGCGATTCTCAGCCGCTTCAAACAGGAGGCCCAAGATTTGGAGAGGCACCAATGCGTCCAGGTCCACCAGTGTCGGTGAGGCTGGGGTGCCACGGGCAGGTATGTATGCCCAGCATTGAGGTCATCATTGTTCTCCCAACAGCCAAGGCAGTGCTGTATGTTCAGTGATTGAAGCTTGCAACATGGCTTGACCATTGCTTATGGAAGGATGAGCACATAATGATCCGGGGGACAGGGACGCACATTGACAGTGTCTCCACATTAGCTGATCCAATGTTCTTGTTCTTCCTTTCAGCATCAGCGGAGCAGGGCCAGGAGGAGGAGCAGCAGGGGCCCCCTGTCACACCTGAGGGCCCTGAAGTCACAGATTCACCAGCTATCTCTGCCAGGTTTGCACCAGCGCAGATACTAGCACCTCAGTGGGAATTATAACATTGGCTAGTGTCCCGGGGCACAGCGGTGAGGGCGCTTCACAGTCGCTGGAGGAGCTGGCAGAGACAGAGGGTGCCCATGGCGCCGGCAGTTGGAGGACTGCAGGGGACCAGACAGATGCTCAGTCAGTGCCAACCCAAAGATCGCACAGGCACCGCAAAATCGCCATTGATTGGCGCCTCAAGGGCCTTAAGTGGCCCGATGTCACCATGTCATTTTACGCACAGGCGTGTGGGGCCCACTCCTGCACGCCAACAGGAAAATTCTGGCCAGTGAGTTTTCTAACCGTTTGAGCTCCTCTGTAATTGAATTCTTCAGATGGAATGTCATCAGCTCCCAGGGACATACCTACTGACACTTGACACAGGTTGGACTACTTTATTGTACAAGAGAGAGACATCAAGACGTGTGCTCTACCCGCTTCGTGTGCTGATGTTGGTCAGACCATTGGGTTGTCAGGAGCATCATGTCGTTGAAGATAACACAAAGATGTTTTACCAATACATTAGTGCTAAAAGGTTAGTTAAGGAAAAAGTGGGACCTATCAGAGATGAAGATGGAAACTTGTGTGTAGATGCAGAGGCTGTGGGAAGGTTTCTGAATGAATATTTTGTTTCTGCGTTTACAAAGGAAAGGGAGGATGTAGATATAGTGGTCCAGGAGGAACACTGCGAGATATTGAACGGGATAGTCATAAAGAGAGGAAGTACTCAAAAGGTTGAAATCCTTGAAAGTTGATAAGTCGCCAGGGCCAGATGGATTGTTTCTGAGGCTGCTGAAGGAAGTCAGGGAGGAGATAGCAGATGCTCTGAGCATGATTTTCCAATCTTCACTAGATACAGAGGAGGTACCGGAGGACTGGAGAAATGCAAACGTAGTTCCACTGTTTAAAAAGGGATCAAAGGAAATGACAAACAATTATAGGCCAGTTAGTCTTACATCGGTGGTGAGCAAATCAGTAGAATCAATCCTGAGAGATAGGATTAACTGTCATGTGGAACGGCATGGACTAATCAGGGATGGTCAGAATGGATTTGTTAAAGGAAGGTCTTGTCTCACAAATTTGATTGAATTCTTTGAGGAAGTGACAAGAAGGGTTGAAGAAGGTAATGCAGTGGATGTTGTGAACATGGATTTTAGCAAGGCATTTGACTAGGTCACACATGGCAGATTGGTCAGGAAAGTAAAAGCTGCAGCACTTCAGGAAGCTCCCAGTAAGCACGACCTGAAGGCCCTCCATGAAGGTCTTTGGTCTGCCTATGGCTCCAAAACCAACAGTACAACACCCATCCTCTCAGAAGAGGGCAATCAGCTCCCAATGAACAGGCATGAGATTCTCTTTCGGAAGGGCAGAGCAGTTCAACAATATCCTGAACCAAGAATCCATAGTGTGCTGCAATGTCATTGAATCACTTTTGCAACATTGCTTATACTTGCTCCAGCGCAGGCCAAAGTAATCAAGGCCAAAGGGTAACTGAATTTTATTTACAAGTTACGCATAGAAGCAGAAGACATGCACATACATGTATATGCACACAAATGCACACAACAAAATATTAATGGTACAATACTTGAATAACACAACACTTGAGCACTTACAGAAATAATAGATACACCAAAATGTTGGGAACTCAGCAAAGTCCATTTGACAGCACCTTGCAAACCCATCACCTCAAAAACAAAGGCAGCAGATGCATGGGAACACCATCACTTGCAAATACCCCTCCAAGTCACACACCATCCTGATTTTGAAATATATCGGTTGTTCCTTCACTATCACATGTTCAAAATCCTGGAACTCCCTGCGCACCAATACTGTGAGTGTACCTACACCACATGGACTGCTGCAGTTGAAGAAGGTGATTCACCATAACCTCCTCAAGGGCAATAAGGGATGGGCAATAAGTACTGCTCTTATCAGTGATGCCCACATCAAATACCAAGACAAATTAAAAAAAACAAATGTTACATTTCTTTTTAAAAGAAAGAAAAGAGTGGATTCTGTCTCCTTGGAAAGAATATGATATATTGATGATATGGGGTGTATTGTTGATTGTGCCTATGGTGCCTTGGAGTGTGTGGCCAGTCTAACAGCAAAAAATTTCTTATGAACTAAAATTAACTTTATACATGCAGCAGATGAGATATAATGCCCTCCAGGGGTAAGAATCTCTATTGTGAGGTTAAAAAATAAACCTGCATTTATATTGCACAATGAAAATCCTTTGATGCCAAAGGGCCTCACAGTTAAGATAATGGCCCAGATTTTGGGCTCAACAGCAAAGCAAAGGCAATGACGTCAAAGAAAGCTGCCCACAGAGATCTGGAAATCTCTGTGGTGTCGATTTCTTCTTTCCCAATGTTAAGTTGAATTTGGCAGAAAGTCAAGGGGTTCTTCTGGCATGCTACACAGATTTATGACAATTCCCCGGGGACGGAAACAGCCATGAATTGTTACCTCTGTGGCATTTTTCATTGACCACAATAAAGAAGGCTAGAAGTAGCATTACACAATTTCTCCCCCTGAAGTGCCACTTGAACTCACAGCCTCTTGATGCCGAATCAAGAGTGATACCTCTTCTGTAGGCAAAACCATTCCACACTGACAGACTCTATATTTCAAGCTAAACTATGAATTTACTATTACAGGAAAGAAGTGGAGTCAGAAATGAGCCAAATCAACAGACTAGATTGTGATACCATATTTAACTTTGAGTGGTGCAAAGCAATTTTTGTGGCAGCAAAAACCATCAACCCGAGTGAACTAAGAAACCTGCATTATTTCCTTTCATTTATTCTTTCCAAAATTCTTTAGATTCAGGAAAGGTCCCAGCAGATTGGAAAACCACAAATGTAATAGCCCTATTCAAGAAGGGAGGGAGACAGACAGCAGGAAGCTGTGGCCTGGATTTTCATCTTCGAGGTGGATAGCGGGAGTTGAGAAAATTCCTGTCTCGACCTGCCTGCCTCAGGACAAAGTGCCCACAAGGATGGAATTTTCATTGTGGAGGAGGCAAGTGCGGGCTGCAGTCAGTTAAGCCGACTCAGGGAAAAAACTTGGGAGGCAGCCACAGAGGCTACCGGTTGCAGAGGTGGGTTGTTTAAAAGACACACCTTAGTGCTGTGAGACATCGTCCCAGTTGAAATAATACAGAAAGGCCTTCCAGCCTTCGCCGCTCACACCCTCTCATCCCTAAATGCTCTCCATGGCCCATCCATGCCTCCTTATACCACCCACCTACCCCCTTTGGCCCCTCATGGCCCCCAAGCCAAGCTAAGTCCTCTCCAAACAACCCCGAGGCCCCTCATTCTGCCTTGCCAAGATATGCCACTCCACCCACCCCCATGGTCCCTCATGCCTCCTATGCCAAGGTTTGTCCCTGCCAACAACCCTGTGGCCCTGAATGGCCCCAATGCCAAGGTATGGTCCCCTACCCAAAGGTTATAGCTGCTCATTCCCGCTATGCTAAGCTATGGCATTTCCATGCTCATTCACCCACTATACACTTTATAGAACCAATATACCCCTTCATGACAGTAAGATATGTAAAAAAAAGTTTTTTTTAAAAGTCATTCATTGATAACTTTCCACATTCTTAAAAAAACTCCTATTTACTACGGCCCAATAAAAGTGTCAATCATCTAGACCCATTAAAGTTTCAATAGAAGAAACTACAAGTACTTGAAACCCCTTTATCTTGTGTAAACAAACATTGTGAAACTACAAGTACTTGAAACCTCTTTATCTTGTGTAAACAAACATTGTGAAATTGACAGCATAAACCAGAGTCAGAGCTGTCGAGCAAGCAATGTTTTATTTGGGGCTCAGGTGTTTTAGTACTGTAATAGATGTCTGGGCTCTGAGCCAAGAATATATAATGAGGCTTGGCTGAGAGCTCATAAATCGATTAGTCTGTTGTAATTGGAGAAAAATGGGATGGTTTTTTTAAAGATAGTGGAAAGTTATCAATGAATGACTGAGTTTTTTAAAGCTTTTTTTTTACACATCCTGTTGTCACTATAAGGATCATAAGTTCTATACAGTGGGTGAATGGGCATAGAAGTGCCATAGCTTGACATGAGAGGCATGAGGGGCCATAGGGGTTGTTTGGGGGCTGCATGCTTTGGAGGGGGGCGGGGGGGGGGGAGTGCAAGAGGAGCCAGAGGGGATCTCTATGGGAGCATACCTTGGGATGGGAGCATGAGGAAAACCCCTTGAACTTACCTTTTAAAAGGTCCCTTCATGCAGATTATGATTCACTATGTTTCTGTGGCGCTGTGAACCATGATTCATTGAAAACTCACTGCATGAAAACTGGGGAGATCTAGGATATGTCTATCCCTGAAGAGGAGCCAGCCAGGTCAGGGGAGCAGGGTGCGGGCTTTTGACCTGATCCAGCCCGCACTCTGAAAAAGCACTTCCGAAAATCAGAAAACCTGATTCAGGAATCCTGGATTCGGGTCCCGGCCACCATTTTTAAAGGACTTTAAGTCATCATGACTCAGTAAAAATCAAGGCCTATAAGTCAGTTAGCCTAAAATCTCTCAATGGGAAAATGCTGGAATCCATTATTAAGAAGGATCAAGATACAATCAGACAGAGTCAACAGGGTTTTATTTATCCTTTCATGGGATGAGGGCATCACTGGCTAGGCCAGCATTTTTATTTCTTGAATTGCTGCAGTCCATGTGGTTTAGGTACACCCACAGTGCTGTAAGGGAGAGAATTCTATGATTTTGACCCAGCGACAGTAAAGGAACAGAAATATAGTTCCAAGTCAGGATGGTGTGTGGCTTGGAGGGGAACTTGCAGGTGGTAGTGCTCCCATGCATCGACTGCCCTTGTCCTTCTAGGTGGTAGAGGTCATAGGTTTGGAAGGTGCTGTCGAAGGAGCCTTGGTGTATTGCTGCAGTGCATCTTGCAGGTGGTACACACTGCTGCCACTGTGCATCAGTGATGGAGGGAATGAGTGTTGAAGGTGTTGGATGGGGTGTCAATCAAGTGGGCTGCTTTGTCCTGGATGGTGTCAAGCCTCTTGAGTGTTGTTGGAGCTGCATTCATCCAGGCAAGTGGAAAGTGTTCCATCACACTCCTAACTTGTGCCTTGTAGATGGTGGACAGGCTTTGGGGAGTCAGGAGGTAAGTTACTCATCACAGGATTCCTAGCCTCTGACCTGCTCTTGTAGCCACGGTATTTATATGGCTAGTCCAGTTCAGCTTCTGGTCAATGGTAACCCCTAGGATATTGATAGTGGGGGATTCAGCAATGGTAATGCCATTGAATGTCAAGGGGAGATGGTTAGATTCTACCTTGTTGGAGATAGTCATTGTCTGGCACTTGTGTGGCGTGTATGTTAATTGCCACTTGTCAGCACAAGCCTGAATGTTATCCAAGTCTTACTACATATGGGCGCAGACTGCTTCACTATCCAAGGAATGATATGGTGCTGAACATTGTGCAACATCAATGAATATCCTCACTTCTGACCTTATGATAGATGGGAAGTCATTGATGAAGCACTGAAGATGGTTGGGCCGAGGACACTACCCTGAGGAACTCATGCAGTGATATTCTGGGTCTGAAATGATTGACCTCCAACAACCACAACCATCATTTGTGAAAGGGAAATCATGTTTGACAATTTTTTAGAGTTCTTTGAGGATGCAACAAACAAGGTGGATAAAGGGGAATTAAAGGTGCATTGTATTTGTATTTCCAAAACTCATTCGGTAAGATGCCACATAAAAGCTTACTGCACAAGGTAAGAGCTCATGTTGTTCATGGTGATATATGAGCATAGATAGAGGGTTGGCTAATTAATAGGAAACAAAGAGTCAGGATAAGTGGGTTATTTTCAGGTTGGCAAATTTTAACTAATGAATTGCCGCAAGGGTCAGTGCTGGGAACTCAACTATTTACAAGCTACATTAATAACTTGGATGAAGGGACAGACTATATTGTAGCCAAATTTGATGATTATACCAAGATTAGTAGGAAATCAAGTTGTGATGACGAGACAAAGAGTTAGCAAAGGGATACAGATAGTTTAAGTGAGTGGGCTAACAATTGGGGGATGGAGTATAATGTGGGAAAGTGTGATGTCACCCACTTTGGCAGGAAGAAAAGAAAAGCAGAGTATTACTTAAATGGAAAGAGACTAAAGAAGGCTGCAGTACAGAGGGATCTGGGTGTCCTTGTACATGAGTCACAAAAAGTTAGTGTGCAGGTGGGATGGAGTGTAAACGTAGGGACGTCTCGCTCTGGCTGTACAGAGCATTGGTGAGACTGCACCTGGAGTACTGTATACAGTTTTGGTCTCTTTGCTTAAAGAGGGATATACTTGTATTGGAAGCAGCCCAGAGAAGGTTCAGTAGGCTGATTCCTGGGATGAAGGGGTTGTCTTATTCGGAAAGGTTGAGCAGGTTGGGCCTATACTCATTGGAGTTTAGAAGAATATGAGGTGATCTTGTTCAAACGTAAGATTCTGAGCGGGCTTAACAGGATAGATGCTGGGAGAATGTTTCCATTCATGGGGGAATCTAGAGTTAGGGGCACAGTTTAAAAGTAAGGGATCTCCCATTTAAGTTGGAGATGAGGAGGAATTTCTTCTTTCAGAAGGTAGTTAGTCTTTGGAATTCGCTTCCACAAAGAGCAGTGGAGGCTGGGTCATTGAATATATTCAAAGCTGAGGTATAGACAGATATTTCATCAACAAGGGAATTAAGGGATATGGGAGTTGGGCAGGAAAGTGGAGATAAGGCCACAGTCAGATCAGCCACGATCGTTCTAAATGGTGGAGCAGGTTCAAGGGGCTGAATCACCGACTCTTGCTCTAAGAGATAAGCAGGCAATGGACACTTTATGTATAGAATTAGAATACAGAAAATGAATAACACTGCAGTGGAAGTTGTGTATAGGCCCCCTGGTAACAGCTGTGAAGTATCAGAATGTATAAATGCAAAGATTAGACAAGCATGTAGTAAAGGCAGAGTGGTTTTAATGGGGGATTTTTTTTCTGTATAGATTTGAATTAGCAGACAAGCTGCTGTCAGAAAGATAGCAGATTTCCTGAATGTGCTCAGGACCCTTTTTATACAACCATGAACAAAAAGAACAAAGAGGGACCAAGTCATGTAATAATGAGCAATGAGCCAGATGGGCCTCATGGGCATCCATGAGATGCTGTGGGCCATCAGCAGCAGCAAAACTGTACTTGAACACAATCTGTAACCTCATGGCCCAGCATATCCTCCACTCTACCATTACCATCAAGCCAGGGGATCAACCCTGGTTCAATGAAGAGTGCAGGAGGGCATGCCAGGAGCAGCACCAGGCAGACCTAAAAATGAGATGTCAACCTGGTGAAGCTACAACACAGGACTGCTTGTGTGCTAAACAACATAAGCAGCAAGTGATAGACAGAGCTAAGCAACCCCACAAACAACGGATCAAATCTAAGAATTGCTGTCCTGCCACATCCAGTCATGAATGGTGGTGGACAATTAAACAGCTCACTGGAAGAGGAGGCTCCACAAATATCACCATCCTCAATGACGGGGAAGCTTAGCACATCAGTGCAATGGATAAGGCTGAAGCATTTGCTACAATCTTCAGCCAGATGTGCTGAGTGGATGATCCATCTCTGCCTCCTTCTGAGGTCCCCAGGATCACAGACGCCGGTCTTCAGCCAATCCGATTCACTCTACATGATATCAAGAAATGGCTGAAAGCACTGGATACTGCAAAGGCTATGGGCCCTGACAATATTCCCACAATGTAGAGCCATAGAACTATACAGCACAGAAACAGGCCCTTTGGCCCACCATGTCCATGTTGGCCATCAAGCACCTATCTATTCTTGTCCCATTTTCCAGCACTTGGCCTGTAGCCCTGTGTGCTATGACGTTTCAAGTGGTCATCCAAATACTTCTTAAATGTTGTGAGGGTTCCTGCCTCTACCACCCCCTCAGGCAGAGTGTTCTAGATTCCGACCACCCTCTGGGTGAAAACATTCTTCCTCAATTCCCCTCTAAATCTCCTACCCCTTACATTAAATCTATGCCCCCTGGTTATTGACACCTCCGCTAAGGGGAAAAGTTTCTTCCTATCTACCCTATCTATGCCGCTCATAATTTTGTATATGTCTATCATGTCCCCCCTCAGCTTTCTCTGCTCTGCCGAGCCTATCCAGTTTCTTCATAGCCGAAATGCTTCAGCCCAGGCAACAACCTGGTGAATCTCCTCTGCACCCTCGCCAGTGCAATCGCATCCTTCCTATAGCACTGAAGACTTGTGCTCCAGAACTTGCTGCGCCCCTAGCCAAGCTGTTCCAGTGCAGCTACAACACTAGCAGCTACCCGACTATGTGAAAAATTGCCCAGGTATGTCCTGCACACAAAAAGCAGGACAAATCCAACCCGTCCCAATGACTGCCTCATTAGTCTACTCTCGATCATCAGTAAAGTAATCAAAGGGGCCATCAACAGTGCTATCAAACAGCACATGCTTAGCAATAACCTGTTCACTGACACCCTGTTTGGGTTCTACCAGGGTCACTCAGCTCCTGACCTCATTACAGCCTTGGTTCAAACATGGACAAAAGAGCTGAACTCCCGAGATGAGGTGAGAGTTCAGCCCTTGACATCAAGGCAGCATTTGACAGAGTATGGCATCAAGGAGCCCTAGCAAAACTGGAGTCAATGGGAATCAGGGGGAAAACTCTCCATTGGTTGAGTCATACCTGGCACAAAGGAAGATGGTTGTGGTTATTTGAGGTCAATCATTTCAGCTCCAGGACATCGCTGCAGGAGTTCCTCAGGGTAGTGTCCTCAGCCCAACCATCTTCAGTTGCTTCATCAATGACCTTCCTTCCATCATAAGGTCAGAAGTGGGGATGTTCGCTGATGTTGCACAATGTTCAGCACCATTCGCAACTCCTCAGATACTGAAGCAGTCCATACCCAAATGCAACAAGACCTGGACAATATCCTGGCTTGGGCTGACAAGTGGCAAGTAACATTCATGCCACACAAGTGCCAGGCAATGACCATCTCCAACAAAAGAGAATCCAACCATCACCCCTTGACATTCAATGGCATTACCATCACTGAATCCCCCACTTTCAACACCCTGGGGGGTTACCATTGACCAGAAACTGAAATGGACTAGCCATATAAATACTGTGGCTACAAGAGCAGGGCAAAGGCTAGAAATCCTGTGGTGAGTAACTCACCTCCTGACTCCCCAAAGCCTGTCCACCATCTGCTAGACACAAGTCAGGAATGTTATGGAACACTCCCCACTTGCCTGGATGAGTGCAGCTCCCACACACTCAAGAAGTTTGATACTGTCCAGGACGAGCAGCCTGCTTGATTGACACCACATCCACAAATATTCACTCCCTCCACCACCGATGCACTGTAACAGCAGTGTGTACCATCTACAAGATGCACTGCAGGAATTCACCAAGGCTCCATAGACAGCACCTTCCAAACCCATGACCACTACCATCTAGAAGGACAAAGGCAGCAGACAGATGGGAACACCAGCACCTGGAAGTTCCCCTCCAAGTCACTCACCATCCTGACTTGGAAATATGTCACCATTCGATCGCTGTCGCTGGGTCAAAATCCTGGAACTCCCTCCCTAACAGCACTGTGGATGTACAACAACACAGGGACTGCACTGGTTCAAGAAGGTAGCTCACCACCACCTTCTGAAAGGCAACTAGGGATGGGCAATAAATGCTGGCTGGGCCAGCAAAGCCCACATCGCATGAATGAATAAAATAAAAAGATTTAGTTAACAGTCTAATGACACATGAACATTTATCTAACAGTGACCATAGTAGGATTGGGTTCATGTTTTGCTTAAAATGCAGAACAGCTAGTAATATTCTATAATTAGGTATTATGACACAGCCAATGGTAAAGGCTGAGTTGTTCAAATCCAGAGGGAAACTTGAAATGACTGTCATAACCCATTTTTGCAATTTGTATGTTTCAAGATGCAGGCTTTGAATTCAGGAGTAATAAGACCACCGAGTCTCAAGACATTTTTTTATAAAACCAAATTAAACATTTATCAATACAAGAAAGCTTGTACACACATACTTAGGTCTACAAAATTACTACTATAATAACTACACATAGACACAAACCCCACTAGAACTCTATTTTAAAAAACAATTTCCAATAACATTATACACATTAATATCTCTTCATGACATAGGCAACCCCTGGTTACATCATACCTGGAGTAGTGCATTCAGTTCTGAAGTGGGGCACAGGTGTGTAGATACATAGGTCACAGATCAGTGACAATCTCATTGAATAGTGGAAGAAATCTGGGAGCTAAATGGATGGCTTCTGTTCCTATATTTCTATGAATTCAGCCAGAGAGTGAATATCAGCTAAGATTGACATTGCAGGGATGGGTATGCAGGAAGTCAGATGTTGCAGGGAGGGTGAGGGGCATCAGATATGGTGAGATGGGGACATCTCGTGGTTGACTGAGGCATCGGTGGGTGAGGAGAATCTAACATTTTGGAGTGAGGGGATCAGACATCACTGGGCATGAAAGGGACATCTCTGGGGGTGAATGGAACATTGCAGCGAGGAAATTGTATATCACAGAGAACTGGCAGGGAGAGTCAAACATAACAGGGTGGCATCAAACATCAATTGGGGGCAGTGATGGTGTGGGGAGTTGACTGATCATAGAGGTTCCATCATGGAGTGTTTATAAGGTAAGCTCGGTGGTCTGGAGGTCGAGCACTCCTGCTCCTTCTGGCCCAGAAGCAGTGCAGTAAAAGCACTTATCTCATGGATCCAGACTTTCTCACCTTCCTTTCTTCTGCCAGGACTCCCGAGGCATGGGGATCATTGCCTGAAAAAAGTGTAGTGGAGGCACGCAGCCCCCCCATAAAAGGCTTTAGTTATCAACGCACCAGTCATAACGGGTTGGCTACCTAATCCCCGACCTGAAGTGAGCAGGATGGAGGCAGGTTTCCATTTTTTAAAATTTAACTCCCATTTGGTGCACAAATTAGCAAAATACAAAAACCGGTGATGTTCTTTGACTAGATGTAGAGAAGCAGCCACTAAGATGAAAGCTAAACAAAATATCCCGCTTGTGTCACAGACTCCCCTGCAATCTTTCCTGCCCTCCCTCGAAGAATTCTTTGCATTCTTTGAGCTGACAAACATCAAGTCCAAACCAAAATTAAATGTTCACCTTTCGACATCTCTTGACAGTTTCAGAATGTTGCACACATTCCTCATGATTGTTTTTTTTTAAATAAATAGGCCTTTTTGTTTTAACTTGTTTAAGCAAGAGCAAATTATCCATTACCACTTCCCGAAACTACAATACTTCTCACTCATGTCCGCATTTTGGTGGAGCCTAGGAGGAATGTCAGGACCGCTATATCTAAAGGAGTTATGGTGCAACGCAATAGGTTATCCTGTATAGGGATAGATCCCCATCCATCTTAGGCCATAAATCAGCCATGTGCCCAAACACTCTGTGTGAAGTTCTGCAACAGGACTAAAGGTGAAAAATTACCCCATAGAAGCCTATTGTCCATTTTACTCTTATTATACTACAGACATAGACAAAATGCTAGTAAAATAGGATGACAGAAATGCTGGAGAATGTCTATATTTTATCTGAAACTGATAGGTCAATATTTCAGGTGGGGGAGGGGGAATCCCATTTTAGTTTCTAATTCTGAGGGATTCCACAGGAAAGCTGGGCTTGCTGTATCTTTTGACTGATTTTCAGATGACTGCGATAAAGGAGAAAAGGAACATGTATTTACGTAGCATCTTATCACATCATTGATTCATCAGAAGGCCACTTCACAAAATGAGTGGAGTGGAATCAAGTTCATTTTCAGCTATCTAATACTGCCCTCTGGTGAAAACCGCTGGTAGTACACTGCTCATAATCCCAATTCCAGAAGTGAATTTGTAACATTATCAGGAACAACTTGCTTATCTGTAAAAATATCTTCTTCTATATGAAACTTTTAAAATAAAATCTATTTAAGTTTGAGGGATTAAACAAAATAATTTAATTCTGTTTCTAGTGATCCTAACAGTAAAAATCTAATTGAGAATTAAAACTCAGGACCATCATTGCAGCATTTGTAACAGAGATATTTGGGGATGCGAGGAGGCTGGCCAAGTGTGTAAGTTCAAAGGGTATTAGTTTCCCCTACAAGTGGTAACAATATCTAACAAAAGTTCACTTGATCAATAACTCAACCTGCCAATTACAATCAGTCTTGTTAACTAATTTCTAGCATAATAACCCATCCAGTACGCATGAGGCCAGGAGTGTTTTATGCAGCTCAAAATCTGGTGCCAATTACACAAATTACCCCTGAGCTACAGATGATGTTACCAAATTTATGTCTACCCAGACTTTAAAATATCTCTTCCTCAGCTCTTTGTTCTTTATGGAGTCTGGTACAAACCATGAAGCAGATATCAATTAGTCACAAGATTCTCTTTGCAATTGTTAAGAAATCAAATAACATGGCTTAACTAAAATCCTTTTCTATAGTGAAACATTTGGAATTGCTTAAGTGAATACATTACATAATCATTAGATCAGGGCTGTCAAACGAGTAGGCTTCGGTTCTATCCAGCACATGGAACATGTTCATCTGGCCCATAGATATCTGAGTCTGCTGGTTGTCCTTGTTCAGTTTCATCAATCTACTTTGCTTGTCATGAAGGAAAAACCTTACCTGCAACTTGCTCATCTCTCCATCTGCAACCTACACAGGTTGCTTTATAAGGAAGTCATGCCGTCTTGCAAAACTTCAGATTCTGTTTTTAAGTGCTAATTAAATGTGTCTTAGATTCATTTTGCAAATATTTTTAGTTTTATTTAAAATGTTTAGATTGTTCATCAGCATTTTGGGAGGGTAATTTTATTTTCATTCATTGGATGTGGGCGTCGCTGGCTAGGCCAGCATTTATTGTCCATCCTTATTGCCATTGTTCAGAAGGCATTTAAGAGCCACATGTAGGCCAGAGCAGGTAAGGGCAGCGGATTTCCTTCCCTAAAGGAAGATGGGTTTTTACAACAATTGACATCATTAGACTTTTAATTCTTTTATTGAAATTCAAATTCCACTATCTGCTGTGGTGAGATTCAAACCCAGGTCCCCAGAGGATCATCCTGGGACCTCTGGATTACTAGTCCATCAACAATACCACGACGCCATTGCCTCCCCATAAGTGCAAGCTATTAATGCAACTAATCTATTGGTCTAGCTATTCTGTGTTTATGATCTATTTATAACTTGTTAATGTTTGTAAAACCTTTCACAAATTATTCTTTGAATGAATAAGCAGCTAGATTGTTTCTTACTGTGACTGCTAGATGCATGGAAGCAACCAACTTCAACTTTCACCACGATCTCTTTGGGTGTGGCCTCTCTGTGAATGAATTCTGTTCATTGTGAGAAGCCGCTGGTTGTTGCACTATGCTGGACCAATTATATCTTCAAATTTTTCATTCATTTCTGAATCCTGTTCAATATTTTGACCAATGGATGTTCCCAGCTGTTGAAAGTGATGATTTCTGGTGCGTTTTTATATTGGGCACACATATCGATATCCATTCTTGTGTAGCACATGTTGGGTGACAATGGGTGGAATTTTACGCCGGCAATATTTTACGGTCCCGCCAAAGTCAATGGACTTTTGAACGGCTCACCGCATTTTACTGCCCCACTGCCACTGCGACGGGGCTGTCAAATCCCGCCCAATAATTCGAAGTTTTACATATAGCATTTTTCACAACTTCAGGGCACAAATCACTTTACAGGCAATGCAGTACTTTGGAAGTGTTGTTGCTGTTGCAATGCAGAAATAAATAACTGTAAGAAAGAAAAGACCTAGCTTTGAACTTCACTTTACATGGTGTAACCCAATATACCTACAAAGAGTACAACTGCTGCATGCCTGGCCATTCCTCTCAGTGATGGACCTAGGGGCCATAGGGGTATATAGGTAGCCTCTTGGCTAACCCAGAGGGCAGCGGGTGCAGAACAAACAGTCTTTCTGATGCTAAGCTTAGGCTTGCTTGAAAATGAGCACAGATTGCTGTTCCTGAAAGTCCATATTGGGTTGGTTTGCTATCCCTGATAGCATCAGAACTCTATTACTTATGGTTTATTAAGGGTTTGTGACAGGGATCCCCAGTCTGTTTCTATGATGCATCTGCAAAATCAGTTTGTTCTTTGCTAAAGGTACTATTTATATTGAAAAATTAGTTGCAGTCATGTCCCTTCAATCAGCATTGTACAGAAATTCTTTTCGAGGATGTTTCAATTTCGAATCTCAGGCCATCTTCAGCTGCAGTTGCATTTAATTAAACTGCCGAAGTTCAGATCACCATACAAAAGCCACAAACATTATTGAGTGATGAGATGTTGCTTTCTGAGGAATAGCTTCAGCATCTGGTTTCACTGTGCATATGTTTTGAGTTACTTGTCCAGGATTAGGTAATGAGAGTTATTTTTACAGGTTCTTTTAGGTGGAATGTTTGTGGTTGCTGGTCCTGAATCGTGAAAGCCCATGAACAGCTGATTCAGTGTTAAGACGGTGAATCAAAATGTCCTGCAGTTTTACAGACTCCAGTTTCATTGTTACTCATTATTTCATAAGTAGTTTCTCCCTTCTCCAGAAAATATTTCCAGATTAATAGGTTTCAGCAAACTTGAACCACTACAGGGTTGCAAGTAAGGAATTCCATTAAACAGCCTCCTACCATTGAGTACCAGGGTGCCGGTGATATTTTGGGTGTCATCTTACCTCTTGGTAAATATTTGATACTAGTGGATATTTTGTGTTAATAGAATCATAGGATGGTTACAGCCCAGGAGGAGGCTTCATGTCCATGCTGGCACTCTGCAAGAGCAGCTCACTTTAGACCAACTCCATCACCTTTTCCCTGTAGCCCGACAATTTTTTTCATCTTCCTTTTCCTCCAATTCTCTTTTGAAGGCTGTTTTGTTGGGTTGTCGCCGCCCGCGTTGTGTACTGCTTAGACAACATTAAGCGGTCTTGTCGAATTTACCAAGAAATCTTTATTAACACGATTGAACTATGTACATATTTACAGTAGAGGGTACAGGTATGGAGAGGACTCCATGGCATGTCCTTACATGTTGCTACCTAGCTCTACACTGCTGACCTAAGCTATAGGTCAGGTGCCTTCTTACATCACCAGTGGGCGGTACTGTGCTCAGCCTCGGGTTAACCCTTAATGCACCGGATCCATCTACTATACCTCCCTCCCAGGTCTTTATTCCCTGCATAGAGACGGACAATAGTTACCTGCAGCTTGACTCGAGTCTTGTCTTGCGACTTCAGTGTTTCAACTATAACCACTCTAACTCTAAACTTCATGATTAATATTACAACGTTAACAGCACGTGTTAACGGAGTTCATACTACCCTATCTTCCCCCTTCAAGTCTTTGAAATCAGGGTTTGAGGTGGTCTGGAGGTCTTGTACCCCTGCCATGACTCATTTGCTGAGTGGTTGAGAGAGTGGTGGGATCTAGGGGCTGTTGATCTTGGAGGTGGATCGTTGGTTCGAGCATGGCTTCATGCACTTTTCCCACTGGCGAGTGGCTCACCTTTGTTGAGCAGTGTTTGCATCGAGCAGCTACCCGGTTCCAGTTCACTTTGTGTTTTCATCACGCTGGCTGGTCGTTGTTGAGGCCGTGTGGAGATCATCATCTCAACCAACTGCACCATGGTCACTGGTGGAGGCAGTGCTCCTCCGGAAGATGCTCTGGCTCTGCCGTCACCTCCACTGGGGGCGTTGTGGTAACCTGCTGGACTGTGGTTGGTCTGGCTTTTGGTTCAGTTCAGGGACCTGAAAAGGATAAGTACAGACCTGCTCTGCGAACAGGGAAGAGGGGTTGTTAACAAAGTAAACATTGGGTTGCTGCCTTTTAGTTGGGCTTTTGGGAAGACAAGTGTCTGGCTGCATGTGGTTGTCTTCACAACTTTTGCCGGTTGAACCAGGTCGAGAGCTGTGCAGGCGTCACTACTGAGGAGTGAAAAGGGCTGAATGTGCACAACATATGTAACTCCTGTGATCTGTTTGTCAGCATAACTTATTGGCTCTTGAATCATTCCCCCTGCACCACAGAGTGGGGTGTCCATGGTTCAGAACCAGTGGCGTTGGAGCCATGGTTCTTTATCCGGTGAGATGGTCACTCTGGCACTAGAATCTAACTTGAAATTGGTTAGATGGCCATATCTTACGGATAATGTCCCAGACACCACTATGCCTGGGTATGTTATGTCCCCCCGGCAGCACAGACCCAGCAGAGGTGGCGGCACAATGGTCAGGAGGGAGTTGCCCTGGAAGTCCTTAACGTCGACTCTGGACCCCATGAAGTCTCATGGCATCAGGTCAAACATGGGGAAGAAAACCTCCTGCTGATTACCGAGTACGACCCTCCCTCAGCTAATGAATCAGTGCTCCTCCATGTTCAATACCATTTGGAGAAAGCACTGAGGGTGGCAAGGACACAGAATGTACTCTGGGTGGGGAACTTCAATATCTATCACCAAGAGTGGCTTGGTAGCACCACTACTGACCAAGCTGGCTGAGTCCTAAATGTCATGACTGCCAGATTGGGTCTGCGGCAGGTGGTGAGCGAACCAACAAGAGGGAAAAACATACTTGACCTCATCCTCATCTGCCTGCCGCAGATGCATCTATCCATGACAGTATCGGTAGGAGTGGCCACCACACAGTTGTTCTGGAGACGAAGTCCCACTTTCACATTGAGGATGCCATCTGTTGTGTTGTGTGGCACTACCACCATGCTAAATGGGACAGATTTCAAACAGATCTAGCAACTCAAGACTGGGCATCCATGAGGCGCTGTGGGCCATCAGCAGCAGCAAAATTGTACTCAAGCACAATATCCCCCACTCTACCATTACCATCAAGCCAGGGGATCAACTCTGGTTCAATGAAGAGTGCAGGAGGGCATGCCAGGAGCAGCATCAGGCAGACCTAAAAACAAGGTGAAGCTATAACACAGGACTACTTGCGTGCCAAACAGCATAAGCAGCAAGTGATAGACAGAGCTAAGTGATCCCACAACCAATGGATCAGATTTAAGAACTGCAGTCCTGCCACATCCAGTCATGAATGATGGTAGACAATTAAACAACTCACTGGAGGAGGAGACCACATATATCCCCATCCTCAATGATGAAGGAGCCCAGCACATCAGTACAAAAGATAAGGCTGAAGCATTTGCTACAATCTTCAGCCAGAAGTGCCGAGTGGATGATCCATCTCGGCCTCATCCGGAGGTCCCCAGCATCAGAGATGCCAGTCTTCAGCCAATTAGATTCACTCCACATGATATCAAGAAATGGCTGAAGGCACTGGATAATGCAAAGGCTATGGGCCCTGCCAATATTCCGGCTATAGTACTGAAGACTTGTGCTCCAGAACTTGCTGAAACCCTGGCCACCCTGTTCAGTACAGCTACAATGCTGGCATCTACCCAGTTATGGTAGAATATTGCCCAGCTATGTCCTGTACACAAAAAGCAGGACAAATCCAACCCAGCCAATTACCGCCCCATCAGTCTATTCTCGATCATCAGTAAAGTAATGGAAGGATAGGAGTGCTATCAAGCGACGCTTGCTCAGCAATAACCTGCTCACTGACACCCACTTTGGTTTCTGCCAGGGCCACTCAGCTCCTGACCTCGTTGCAGCCTTGGTTAAAACATGGACAAAAGAGCTGAACTCCTGAGGTGAGGCGAGAGTGACTGCCCTTGACATCAAGGCCACATTTGACCGAGTGTGGCATCAGGGAACCCTAGCAAAACTGGAGTCAATTGGATTCAGGGGGAAACTCTCCGCTGGTTGGAGTCATACCTAGCACAAAGATAGATGGTTGTGGTTGTCGGAAGTCAGTCATCTCAGCTCCAGGACACCAGTGCAGGAGTTCTTCAGGGTAGTGTCCTCAGCCCAAACATCTATACATGCTTCATCAATGACCTTCCATCCAAAATAAGGTCAGAAGTGGGGATGTTCGCTGATGATTGCACAATGTTCAGCACCATTCATGACTCCTCAGACACTGAAGCAGTCTATGTACAAATGCAGCAAGACCTGAACAATATCCAGGCTTGGGCTGACAAGTGGCAAGTAACATTCGCGCCACACAAGTGTCAGGCAATGACCATCTCCAACAAGAGAGAATCCAACCATTGCCCCTTGACGTTCAATGGCATGACCATCACTGAATCCCCCAATATCAACATCTTGGCAGGGTACCATTGAACAGAAACTGAACTGGATTGGCCATATAAGTACTGTGGCTACAAGAGTTGGTCAGGGGCTAGAAATAGTGTGATGAATAACTCACCTCCTGACCCCCCCAAAGCCTGTCCACCATATACAAGGCACAAGTCAGGAGTATGATGGAATACTCCCCACTTGCCTGGATGAGTGCAGCTCCCACAACAGTCAAGAAGCTTGACACTGACCAGGACAAAACAGCCCACTTGATTGGCACCACATCCACAAACATTCACTCCCTCCACCACTGACGCACAGTAGCAGCAGTTTGTACCATCTACTAGATGCACTGCAGGAATTCACCAAGGCTCCTTAGACAGCAACTTCCAAACCCATGACCACTACCGTCTAGAAGGACAAGGGCAGCAGACACGTGGGAACACCACCAAGGGGAAGTTCCCCTCCAAGTTACTCACCAGCCTGGCGGGAAATATATCGCTGTTCCTTCACTGTCACTGGGTCAAAATCCTGGAACTCCATCCCTAACTGCACTGTGGGTGTACCTAAAGCACATGAACTGCAGCGGTTCAAGAAGGTAGCTCATCACCACCTTTTCAATGGCAAATAGGGATGAGCAATAAATGCTGGCCCAGCCAGCGAAGCCCACATCCCGTGAATGAATTTTTAAAAAAGCTGGACAGGCTTGTCAAGAGTGAAGTCTTCCTTGGCTTGGAGAAGGTGTCAGAGAGCGAATCGTCCCCGACACCCACCAGGAACCCGTCTCGACCATGACCCACCCCACGAAGCCTCTGCATCCAGCCCGCAGACTCTCAGTTGAAATTACGGGTAAGTTCAATGAAAGATCTGCAAGGAGTTGCTCTTCCAATCACAGCCATTTCTGTCCCGCGTTTGCTGTTGATAGGCTTTCCAGTGATCCTATCAGCAGCAAACGTGAGGGAGAAACCGCCTTTGATTGAAGGAGCAGTGAGCATCAAGCAAGGGCTCAGGGGCGGTGAGAAGGGTGGAAAGCTGCAAGTATCCAGTGTTTGGCAATCGGGAGGAGGTCAGGAAGGCCTGTGGAGCAGTGGAGGTCGGGAAGTGCCCATGGAACAGGAGGCAGTAACATGGCCCTCAGAGCAAGTGGAGCTGGGAAGGTCCACTGAATGGGAGGAGATCGGGAAGGCCCACCAAACTGGCAGAGGGTCTACCTGATTCCTCCTGATTGATTTATCCTGAAGTACACTTTGCAGGCCCTAGTGGGGAGTGAGTCTGTGTGTGCATCTGTGAGTGAGTCTGAATGGATGAGTCTGTTTGAGTGAGTGGATGGGTCTGTGTGAGTGAGTCTATGTGTGTGAGTGAGTCTGTGTGAGTGAGTGAGTCTGTGTGAGTGAGTGAGTCTGTGTGGGTGGGTGAGTCTGTGTGGGTGGGTGAGTCTGTGTGGGTGGGTGAGTCTGTGTGGGTGAGCCTGAGTGGGTGAGTGAGTCTGAGTGGGTGAGTGGATGAGAGTGAGAACCTTGAGAATAGGAGTGAGCTGGATGTCCTGTCCTCTTCCTCCTCTCTCCCTGAAAACCTATCCACGAAGCAGGCCAGGGAAGGAGGAAACCCAGACTGAAACGCAACCTGCTTCCAACAAGAGCTTTCTATGAATTCCACTGAGGCCAGTACAGAGTGTCTGCCACCAGAGGCGAATGTAAGTTCAGCATTAGTTAAACCCAACTCCTTAGCTTGGCCCCGGTCCCCACCCTTTCCCTGGTGACCAGGACTTGGGATTAATCTGTCTCTCCTGAGTTCTGCTACTGAAAAGGCAAAAAGATTTTATTAGTGACCTCTGCTGCCTGGCACTTTTTAGTGGTTATTTTTATTCATTATACTTTTTTAAATTATCAATTTATTGCTTTGACATTGATTTTTTTTTAAATTCATGGTTAATGTTGTGCCAAAGCTTACCTTGCCATAATTAGCTCATCGATCCTTTGAATGAGAAAAAAAATTGGAATATGGCCCTTCCATGCGAAAAGATTGGACAAGCCTGTACTAAACAAACAGTGCACTTACAGCAACTGCATCCTGTTGTACATGCTCCTTTTAAAGTCAACCCAGGCACCGTGGAAACGGACTTACAATGTAAACTACATGATTGGGAGCCAGCATTTGCCAAGCCTTCAGGAAGTTGTTCTTCACTATAAATAAACATATGCGTCTGTTGACAGAAATGTGAAATTCGTGTATCTGACACCAAGTTTGTTTTCATTTACAAAAGATTAAAGATTATAATCAAAGTCTGTCACTGTCCAACCAAGGACAAACAGTATTTCATAATAACTGACCTCTTGGCCAGAGCCAAATTAAAATGAGTAGAAGCCTGCAATGTCCTTCACTGGGCATGAACCTCTTGTTGGGAATCACCCAAGCTGATTTTATTTTATTAACACACAACAATAAGCAACAGTACACATGGTACCCATTAGAAACAGTGGTGCTCAGTGCTGCCAACCACATGGTTCTTAGCAATTAAGTAACTTGTTGGACAGTTTGGAATTTATTCCTTACAAAAATTGCTTTATTTTGTTCCTAAACCATCACTATATTAAGTATCACTGGTCTTCTCAAGGATAACATGACAGATAGTATTAAATATAAACAACAACAACTTTCATTTATAAAGCATCTTTAATCACAGTATCACAGTATCTTTACAGTGCAGAAGGAGGCCATTTGGCTGATCGAGTCTGCACTGACTCTCTGAAAGAGCATTCCACATAGTCCCACTCCCCTGACCTATCCCCGTAACCTTGTGCATTCTCAGGTGGCAATCCAATTCCCTTTTGAATACTTCGATCAAACATGTTTTCACCAACCTTTCAGGAAGTTTTTTCCAGACCCAAACCACCCTCTGGGTGAGGAAATTTTTCCTCGTACCACATTTACTCCTTTTGCCAATTATTTTGAATCTATACCCTCTGGTTCTTGATGTTCTCTTGAGTGGGAACAGTTTCTCACCACTTACCCTGTCCATAACCCTTAGGATCTTGAATACCTCTATCAAGTCTCCTCTCAGCCTTCTTTTCTCCAAGGAAAAGAGTCCCAATCTCTCCAATCTGTCCTCAGAGCTACATTTCTTTATCCCTGGAATCATTCTTGTGAATCTCCTCTGTACTCTCTCCAAAGCCTTCGCATCCTTCCTCAAGCCTGGTGCCCTGAACTGGGCATAGTATTCCAGATGAGGCCGAACTAATGTCTTGTACAATTTCAACATGACATCCTTAATCTTATACTCAATGCACCTATTAATAAAGCCTAAGATACTATATGCTGCATTAACTGCTCTCTCAACATGCCCTGCCATCTTCAATGACCTATGTACATATAAACTGAGATCCCTCTGTTCCTGCACCTCTTTTAGAGGCTCTTCTTTTATTTTATACTGTCTCTCCACATTTTTCCTGCCAAAATGAATCACCTCACATTTCTCTGCATCAAACTTCATATGCCACTTGTCTGCCCAATCCACCAACATGCCTATGTCCTTTTGAAGTTCAAGCCTATCCCTATCACAGTTGACAACATTTCCAATCTTCATATCATCTGCAAATTTTGAAATCATACCCTGCACACCACCGTCTAGGTCATAAATATAGATCAGGAAGAGGAAGAATCCCAACACTGACCCATAAGGCCATAAGGCATAGGAGCAGAAGTAGGTCATTCGGCCCATCAAGTCTGTTCCGCCATTCAATGAGATCATGGCTGATCTGATAATTCTCAGTTCCATTTTCCTGCATTTCCCCACAACCCTGGGGAACCCTGGGGAGCTGCACTACAAACCTTCCTCCAATCTGTAAAACATCCATTTATCACTACTCTCTCTTTCCTGTCACTCAGCCAATTTCTTATCCAAGTGCCTAATTTCCCTTTTATTCCATGACCTAGAATTTTGCTCACAAGTCTGTTGTGTGGCACTGTATCAAATGCCTTTTGAAAATCCATATACACTACATCAACAATGTTTCCTTTATCAACCTTCACTGTTATCACGCCAAAAAACTCCGGTAAGTTAGTTAAACATGATTTCCCCTTAATGAATCCATGCTGGCCCACCTCAGTTATCCTGCACTTATCCAAGTGACTATTGATTTTACCCTGTAATATAATTTCCAGAAATTTCCCTACCACTTCAAACTGACAGGCTTGTAGTTGCCAGCTTTTTCCTTGTACCCTTTATTGAACAAGGGTATAACATTCACAATTCTCCAGCCCGCTGGCACCTCCCCTGTGTCTAAGGAAGACTGGAAGATTATCAATAGTGCCTCTGTGATTTCAACTCTCACTTCCCTCAGTACCCTTGGATGCATCTCATCCAGTCCTGATACCTTATCTATTTTAGGTAAAAATAGCCTTTCTAACACCTCCTTCCTCTCGATTGTAAGTTCTTCTAGCGCACCTGTTGCCTCCTCTCTCACCTCGGCCTGGGTAGCATCTTCTCCCTTTGTAAAGGTGGATGCAAAGTACGCATTCAACACCTCTGCTATTTCTCCAGCCTCCACATGGCAGGTCTCCTTTTTTGTCCCTAATCGGCCCTACTCTTTCTGTTACCACCCTTTTATTATTTACATGCTTATAGAAGACCTTGGGATTCACTTTTATTCACTGCCAGCTTCTTTTCATGCTTTGTCCTTCCTTTTCTTATTAGTTTTTTCACTTCCCCTCTGGCCCTTCTATATTCTACCTGATGTCTGTCATATGCGCACCTCTTCCTTTTCATCTTTACCTCTATCTCTCTTGTCATCCAGGTCTCTCTGGATTTATTTGCCCTACCTTCCCCCTTCAAAGGAATATACTTTGCAATGCCTGCAATACCTTTTCTTTGGAGGTGGCCCATTGTTCAGCCACTTAAAATGCCCTCTTAACAAGGGTAATTAGGGATGGGCAATAAATGCTGGTCTAGCCAGTGACACCCACATCCCATGAACAAATTTTTTTTAAAATGTCTTTTCTGTCAACATTTGATTCCAACTCACTTGACTCAGATGCATTCTCATCCCATCGAACTTGGTTTTACTCCAATTAATTATCCGTGCTCTGGATTGTTCTCTGTCCTTTTCCATGAGTAACCTAATGGTCACTGTCCCCTAGAGGCTCCCCCACTGATATTTGATCCACTTGGGCTGACTCATTCCCCAGAACCGGGTCCAAAAGTGCATGTCCTCTCATTGGACTGGAAACATACTGCTGTAGAAAATTATTTTAAACACATTCCAGGAACTCTCACCCTTCTTATCCTTTTGTACTATTCCTTTCCCAGTCTATATTTGGATAATCGAAGTCCTCCATTATGATTACTCTACAGTTCTTGCACCTCTCTGTAATTTCTTTGCAAATTTGTTCCTACACATCCCTTCCACTAGTTTGTGGTCTATATACGACAACAATCAATGTTATTGCACCTTTCCCATTCCTTACCTCTAGCCAGAGAGGTTCTGTCCTTGACCCTTCTGGAACATCCTCTCTCTCCAGCACTGTAATGCCAACTTCAATCAACACTGCCACTTCCCCCACCCCTCATTTTCTTCCTTTCAGTCTCTCCTAAACAGCTTGTACCCAGGAATATTCAACGCCCAATCCTGCCCTTCTTTGAGCCAGGTCTCTGTTATAGTAATAATATCATAATTCCATTTGTCAACCTGTGCCTGCAGTTCACCAATCTTAATAACCACATTCCATGTATTCACATACATGCACATTAGCCCTGATTTAGGCTTTTTTTTTACTTTCCCCCTTCTTCTGACCCCATCTAATGATTTACTATTGCCTACTCTAATTCTATCAATGCCCCAAGTATTTTATTAACTTTGACATTACTCTCTGATAGATCCTCATTATCAGTTGACACTTCACTACTTCCCATACCCCACAGGCTGCACATTCCACATGACCAAGCTGCGCTGGTATACCTTAAACTTTATATAAAACTCACCTGTCACTCACCAATCATTTCCTCTTCTCCCCCTTCTTTATGAAGTCTCGCTGTGCTCTTCCATCTCCTGGGATCCTCTCTAGCTTCCTATGACATCACACTTGATTTTCTCCAAATCTGGTTGGTCCACTGAGACCCACTACCAGCACCACAGCTAGCTCCTTTTGAACTCCTGGCTCCTCTCTTGCTCTTTTATTATGTGTTAATTAATTTAATTATTTTTAATTTATTTATAATTAACAAATCCTACTACTTGGGATAGGCTTAGTGCTATTTATAAACCATACCGATGCTAATAAAACCTCACAATTACAAATAAGTGACCAATTTGAAAGACAATCAAGCAAAGCCAATGAATACTCACCAGCCAATCACCTACCTGCTTCCCTGTGATGTCACACCTTGATTTTTGTTTTAAAATGCGGAATCTGGTTAGAGGTCAGCCCCCCCTGTTCTCGTCCAGTCTGAGCAAACTCCCACTCTCTCTCTCTCTTTCTCTCTCTATATCTCTCCATGCTTTCAGTCCCCGCTGTTCTGGCCCACTCTCGGCGTGAACTCCCGCTCTCCCTTTCTCTGCGCTTTCAGCCCCCACTGTTCTCATCCACTCTGAGTGAACTTCCGCTCTCTCTCTCTATCTCTCTCCATACTTTCGGCCCCCGCTGTTCTCGCCCATTCTCGGCGTGAACTCCCGCTCTCTCTCTCTCTCTCTCCCTCCGCGCTTTCAGCCCCCGCTGTTCTTGCCCACTTTCAGAGTGAACTCCTGCACTCTCTCTCTCTCTCTCTCTCTCTATCTCTCTCCATGCTTCCAGCCCCCACTGTTCCCGTCCACTCTCAGCTTGCACTCCCGCTCTCTTTCTCCATGCTTTCAGCCCCCGCTGTTCTCGCCGACTCTTGGAGTGAACTCCCGCTCTCTCTCTCTCCACACTTGCAACCCCTGTTGTTCTCTCCCACACACGGCATGAATTCCTGCTCTCTTTCTCCAGGCTTTACAGCCCCCGCTGTTCTCGCCAACTCTCGGAGTGAACTCCCACTCTCTCTCTCTCTCTCTCCACGCTTTCAACCCCCACTGTTCTCGCCGACTCTCGGAGTGAACTCCCACTCTCTCTCTCTCTCTCTCCATGCTTTCAGCCCCCGCTGTTCTCGCCGACTCTCGGAGTGAACTCCCGCTCTCTCTCTCAGTGCTTTCAGCCCCTGCTGTTCCCGCCAACTCTCAGAGTGAACTCCCGCTCTCTCTCTCAGTGCTTTCAGCCCCTGCTGTTCCCGCCAACTCTCAGAGTGAACTCCCGCTCTCTCTCTCAGTGCTTTCAGCCCCTGCTGTTCTCACCAACTCAAGGTAGAAAGACATCCCAAGGAGCTTCACAGAAGCTTAATCAGACAAAAAAATCAATGCCAAGTCAAAGAAGGAGGCAACATTTAACATTGCCTCCTGAAGACCTCTTTCTTGTCAGGAGTAAATTTAATTTCTGAATGCCACACTGTTGCCAGCAACATTTAAACAGGCATTGTTTCCATCATTACGTGTTTGCCGAAATCTTTCATTTGAAGCACTTTTATCTAAATCATATTAAAATGTACCATTACATCATGTGCCATGATATGATCACAGCTAGTGAAAATTGCTAATTTTTTTCTGGCTGTTTTCTTTTCCAAAACAAGCTTGTCTTACAGGCAGTATTAGCTGCTTTAATATGTACACTGTGCATGACTAAAAGCACCTTTACACGGATACTTGTTTATTTCAGACTAGTCTGTAGTCTGCATCCCACATTTAGTAGATCTGGTTCCTTATTCACAAAGATAGAATCATAAGCAAAATTTTGTGTTGGCCTGAAATGCTGCTTCAAAGCAATGGGATCCAGATTTAGCAGTGTAAACACAGGAAGCCACAGCACAGATGCAGTATCCTGGAATCTAAACCAAGCTGATGCCAGTGTACAAGCACAGTGAACATGAATGTGTTTAATTCTGAGATAAATGATAGTAGAATACATACTATACAATCAAACCCTCATGAGGATCCTGTTACTATGGATCCCTGCTGCTTTTTATATTCCTTTCTGGGCTATGTGCGTCACTGGCATGGTCAGCTTTTATTAGCCATCCCTGGTTGGCCTTCAGAAGGCCTGGTTGGCCATTCTTCAGAAAGACCTTCTTCTGAAACCACTGAAGTCCTTGCGGCCAAGGTAACACCTTAAAGTTCAGTGACATGCAATGTTTCCCAAGATCACTGCACAATTCATATCTACCAGACCTTCTATTTGACTGACAACAGAACCATTAATGAGGTGATAAGAGCAACATCTGGCATTAACTTATCTGTGAGCAAATCTACTTCACTGAAATGTATAAACAAAGCCTATCCAATACCAACAAAAGTTCATCAATCAATGTGGCTCTAAATGTAAACAGAGCTATAACTAGATAGTAGAACAAAAATATTGGATACAAATGTATAATTTGTGAAAGAGCAACTGAACCCAAAATCCTATCTTCATATGAGCTCATCACATACCATTATGATAGCTTCTTGTTTCTGTCCTGTTCAGGAAATTATATACAGTTATTTGAAACAAATTGATTTGATTGTACTTTCTGCTTGACAGACTATAACGTTGCGTAGGGAGGAAGTTATTGTTCCAAGTACTCTGGAGACTTAACCACAACTGTGGAATTTTTAGGCTTTGCATGCAAGTATAAAAAACCCTTACAACATTTCAGAATACCAGCCCTACCCTACAACTATCACATAGAATTACACAGGGGAGAATTTTTTGTCCCACAGGCAGGCGTGCGCCCGACCCGAACGGGAGTGAAATAATGCGCAATGGCGTCGGGTGAGCGTCCCAACGTCATCACGCTCTCTCACAATCTTTTGGTCAGCGGGTGCACACGAAAGGCGACAACGTGGCCGCTGACAATTAAGAGGCCTATTAAGGCCCTTAAGTAATTCATTAAGCTGCATTTTTCGCTGCCCGCTCAACCGCTCGGTTGGCGGGCAGGCAAATAGGCCAGGCGGCCTTTGCATTTTTAATAAAACATCATCGACAGGCAGGATGAGGTTTCCAGTGTTTACTAAAAAAAAGTTAAAAAAAACTTTAACATCCTTTTTTACATGTCCCGCTTCATGTGACCTGAGACATGCGAGGACATGTTTATCTCATATGTTCAAAGTTTATTTTTGTATTTAAAATCCGTCAGCTTCCTGAGGCAGCTCAGTGTCTTCAGCGAGCTGTCAGTGCATGCTCCCCCGTGCATGTGCACACTACGGTGCTCGCGCTCCTCCTGCCCCCAGCCCGACAGCGCTGAGGTTATCAGCACTGTTTCACGCTGGCTGGCCGGTAATTGGCCAGCCAGCGTGAAATCGCGGTCAGGGCCCGATTGCGGGCAACAGACCATTGCACAGCCACTCCTGGGCCTGCCCACCACACCTGCCCGATGAGGGAAAATTTCTGCCCATAGAATACACATAACAGAAACAGGCCATTTGGCCCAACCAGTTAATGCCACTGTTTATACTTCACTCCAGCCTCTTCTCCTCCTTCCTTCATCTAACTCTATTCCCCTCTCCCTCATTTGTCAATCTAACTTTTCCTTAAATGTATCTTTACTAATTTTCTCAACTATTCCTTGTGGTAGAGAGTTCCACATTATCATCACCCTCGGAATAAAGAAGTTTCTTCTGAATTCCTTATTTGATTTCTTAGTGTAATCTTCTATTGATGGCTTCTAGTTTTGCTATCCCTAAGATTTGGAAATACTCATTTTGTGACTACTATATCAAAATCCTTCATAATTTTGAAGACCTCTGTTTTGGGCAAAATTTTATGCCTCGCAGGCGGGTGAACACCTGACCCAAATGGGTGTAAAATAGTGTAAGAAGACGCCAGGTAAGCGTCCCGACACCATCCCGCATGTGCGCAATCTTCTGGTCAGCGGGCACGCGCGGGAGTCAGAACCGTGCCCACCGTCAATTTAGAGGCCACTTAAGGCCATTAAAAACCCAACTGAGGCTGATTTCACATTGCCCGTGCGATTTGCACTTGTCGCATGGGCAAAACAGGCAGGCGGGCAGCCCACATGTGCAAAACCTCATACAAGGGCAGGATAAAAAGGTTCAGCAGCACTGCCAGTGTGGGTATTGAGAAGTTTAGGAGATAGTGCTACTGGTTGCTTATTTGAACTTGACAGCTTCATCGCCATTCTGAGCTCCAATCTTAGCATTTCTGGGCTTTATTTCAGGACACATTGATGTCTCCAAGGACCCCGGATGATTTTGACCGTGTGGATCCTTCAGAGGTCTTCAAAATTATGAAGGATTTTGATATAGTAGTCACAAAATGAGTATTTCCAAATCTTAGGGATAGCAAAACTAGAAGCCATCAATAGACAGTCTTCTGTGACCCTGGTAATGGGGATTGTGGTTTCCACTGGTGGCACCTCCTCTGAGGAGGAAGAGAGGGGCAGAGGGGAGAGGAGGGCAGGTGTCCTAGTGCAGCCTCCAGGGGAGTGACCTGTGGGAGGAGAGGCACAGGCACAAAGTCGCAGAGCCAGCAGGTAGTCCAAGGGAGAAGGGGCTGCAGAAGATGCCACTATCCTGCTGCCAGGGTTTACAGGCGGCGATGCAGCTACCTCAATATGCCTGAGGTGCAATGCCGAAGGAGCCTGCGTTTCCTCAGGAAGATCATTACCTCCGTCTTTCAGATGATTGGGCCTGAGATCCGCTCCAACTGTGTGAGTAGAAAACCCACGCCAGTTGCTCTGAAGGTCACAGTGACCCTCCACTTCTATGCCTCTGGCTCTTTCCAGGGGTCAGTGGGGGATCTTTGTGGCATCTCCTTATCAAGATGCACTGCAGGAATTCACCAAGGCTTCTTGGACAGCACCTTCCAAACCCACGACCACTACCATCTAGAAGGACGAAGGCAACTGATAGATGGGAACACCACCACCTGGAAGTTCCCCTTCAAGTCACTCACCATCCTAACTTGGAAATATATCACTGTTCTTTCACTGTCGCTGGGTCAAAATGCTTGAACTTCCTTCCTAACAGCACTGTGGGTGTACCTACTCCAAATGGACTACAGCGATTCGAGAAGGCAGCTCACCACCACCTTCTCAAGGACAACTAGGGATGGGCAATAAATGCTGGCCCAGCCAGTAAAGCCCACATCCCTTGAACAAATAAAAAAAACTCTTCCCTTTTTTTGTGCCTTTTTCTGGTTTTGTTTTTTCTCTCTCACTTCTCACCTTTACTTTGAATTCAGACAGCAGCTATCCTGTGATTCATAGCTTCTCTGGACACATCTTTACTTTCTTTACTTGTCCTGCCGGTAGCTTCTTACCACTGGGAGAGGTGAGCACTGCTGAAGAAAGGGGACACTTAGGGGGTGCCTCAACAAAAGATCACAAAATCTTCAGCTGAGGTAAATGAAGGTACAGTACCATGAGAGATCTCAAGGTGGAGGAATAATCCTTCAGGAAGAATGTCCGTGGCTACTCTTGCACCCCTGTGAGACTTGTGGACCCCTGATGCAGCCTGCGATGGCCCACCAATCTCCTGGTGAGAGGCTGCCTCTAAGGAGTTGGCAATCTCTGCACTTGGCAGGGGTACTGTTACGACAGTGGGAAACTGCCACGGTTTTTTAAAAACAATTCCTAAACGGATCCTTAATTGGTCTAACTGGCTGCTCGCCTCCATGCAGCATGGCTACCGACTTTGATCCCACCTGGGAAATTCCCCCGGAGGTGGTGAGGTGTCCTGGCATGGTTTCTCCCTATTTTCCCAAGTGCATTTTCACCTTCAAACCCATCTCCACAGAGCTGGCGACCTTCAACGCATTAACTCTGTTTCTCTTTAAACAGATACTGCCTGACTTGCTGGGTATTTCCAACATTTTGAATGCCAGGATTGATTTATGACAAGAATGGTTTATCAGTCCTGATATTTTGCAAGCTGTCCAGCTGTAACACAAATACACTTAAGTTTAAATTTCATACCACTAGGGAAAATGTTCTTCGCAGTGATAGCTGAATGAAAGAAAGAAGGAATTTGTATTCAAATTTCACCTTTCATGACCTCAGGATATCCCAAAGCACAGTGCTGCTCATGAAGTATAGCCACTGCTGTAATGTAGAGAAGCACAGCAGCCAATTTTCACATAGCAAGATCCCACACTCAGCAATAAAATGAATGGACAGATAATCTGTTTTTTGGTTGAGGGATAAATATTGGCAAGGACATGAAGAGAACTGCCATATTCTTCTCTGATAAGTGTCAATGGATTTACATCTGGCTGAGAGGGTCAACTGAGCCTTATTTTAATGTCTCATTCAAAAGATGGCACTTCCCACAGTGCAGTATTCATTTCAGTATTGCCCCAAGTGTTGGACTAGATGATGTGCTGAAGGCTGGAGTGGATCTTGAAGCCATGACCTTCTGACTAAAGTGGTGAGGGTCCTACCACTAACCTGACACGTAGGGCCGGATTTTGGCTGAAGAGGCGGGATTTGGGAAGCAGCTTCATTTCCGGGTTGCAAACCTGCCCTTAACAGAATGCAGACAAAACTTCCTGTTTGGTGGAGGCGAGGGGTTAATTGATGGGTGGTCAGGAGTGGTGGCCAATTAGTGGCCCAGTGGGGGTCAGGAATGGAGGTGGGACACCAGGGAAGCACAACTCAACAGCCATTGCTGTGTCTGCCATCTGTACATGCTTTAAAAAAATGAAAGCACCCGAATCTTCAAATTGGCCAGGGCAGATGGAGAACTGAGGCCAGGGCAGATGGAGAGCTGGAGGCCAGGGCAGATGGAGAACTGGGGACCAGGGCAGATGGAGAGCTGGGGGCCAGGGCAGATGGAGAGCTGGAGGCCAGGGTAGATGGAGAGCTGGAGGCCAGGGCAGATGGTGAGCTGGGGGCCAGGGCAGATGGAGAGCTGGAGGCCAGGGCAGATGGAGAACTGGGGACCAGGGCAGATGGAGAGCTGGGGGCCAGGGCAGATGGAGAGCTGGAGGCCAGGGTAGATGGAGAGCTGGAGGCCAGGGCAGATGGTGAGCTGGGGGCCTGGGCAGATGGAGAGCTGGAGGCCAGGGCAGATGGAGAGCTGGGGGCCAGGGCAGATGGTGAGCTGGGGGCCAGGGCAGATGGAGAGCTGGAGGCCAGGGCAGATGGAGAGCTGGGGGCCAGGGCAGATGGAGAACTGGGGGCCAGGGTTGGTTAGGGAAACATTGATGTTATTAAAATTTCATTGCCGTGGAATAGATTTTCTTCAAAACTTCCACCTTTGTCAATTATTTTGTCCCCCCATGCTGCCAATCCTATTCTCATTAGGCCAGAGCTGTTCAACTTTACACAGCTCCCAACCGATGCCCGCCCTGTTGAAAATTTCCAGATCTTAGAAGGTACCTCTTATGGAGATGTTTAATTACCTAAAGGCGCCCTATTAACAAAGTAGGTGACCTCACTTTCATGCCTTCAGCCTGCTCTCCTCCTACCCTTGTAAAAATTGGTCGGGTTAGGAATGAAGGTAGCACACTGTGATGCATGATGTTGCCGCCATTGTTTTCCATCACCCGCCTCCATTCCAACCCCAACCCAGGCCCTAAAAACCGGCCGCTAAACTCCATACCTGTGTGTTGGTTCGCAAAATTCGATTTTTCTGCCATCACAAAAATAAGATGACGTTTTGACAGTCTTTTTAATATTATTTAGCATTTGCTCAGTTGAGTGGGGAAAATTCCATGGAATGCTACATGGCCGGATATACTGCATGTTTGTATTACAACACTACCATTGAAATCGGAGTTGCTACTGGCAACAGAGTTGTAATATAAATTCAGCATTAACATGTCATTCTGAACTTGAACTACAAATAAATCTACCACAGTTGTTTTAAAAATAGAGCATTTCCAGTTTTGTGTACATTTATGCTTGGTTTTGATTGCCACAATTCACTGACACATTTTGAAAATTTGCAGCTACAATCCAATTTCCTTCAAATTCATTGCAGCTGTCATTTAAATTACATAGCATTTCTCAATTTTGAAACACACTTTCAAAGATTTTCCACTGTGTTCTTGTTTCTCTTTTCGTTGCATGACTAGTGGATGGTGGGCGTCGGGATAGGCAGATATGGGGCTGCTAATGTGCAAAGGTTACAGCAAGGGCATAGGACAGGCTTGATCATCATTGTCCTTTTGTTTTGTACATTTTCTATGCTGCTTTGAAGTAATTCATTATGGTTAAAATCATGTTTTATTATGCTGTTTAAAAGCAACATGTAGACAGCTTGCTATTCCACCTGTTGGAATTGTGCTCAAGAAGAATTTTGTCATCGGGCTTTTTCAAATTATTGAACATCCAGTTAATCTGAATTCTTGGTTTTTTTGAATATTGTAGAACTGCAAAGAATGATGCCAGAACAATAAACTCAAATTGTTTAATCTCCACATTCATGAAGCACAAAGGGCAGAATTTTCCCATCCCACACATGGCGGGTTTTAGTGGCAGGTGGGAGCGGAGAATCCAGCGGCAGGCAAAAAGTCAGAAGTCCACAGGCATAAAGACAGCTTGCAATTCTCCTGATGGCGGGTTTATGGCGGGTCGGTTATCCTGCCGACTCGTGGCGTGAATACCATTTGCATTAATTAGCATCTCATGAATCCTCATTAAAACGACTGCTCACCGGAATATTGTCAAGCCTTCCAACCTTGCGTCACGCCAGCAGGAAATTACGCCGGCCTCAAACTCGTTTGAAAAGGGGCGGCACAAGTCGGACCTCAGTTCACTGGTAACTTTGAGGTAAGTGGAACATACATAGTCTACCTGCCATAGCGCTGCACCAGTCTTGTTGAGATGAACGCCACATAGCTAGGGCTGGAGGCCGGTCTGCTCCTGCCCTTGGCCTACGTCATCCCAAAGAACACCACTGTGCTGTGGTACTCATGCAGGCCTCCACTTTCAGATGGTGACCAGTACTGCGGCCAGGATTGAGGAGTGCAGGGTCTTCTAGTTGCTGCTGGTCTCCTGGTGGCTAAGACCATTATCCACAAGGACACCACCAGGACAGTGGTAGTCCAGCAGAATTCCACTTTCAAAGCTAGCACTTCAACCAGGGTGGGCTGTGAGGCGAGGGCGGGGTTGACAAACATAAGGTTGGCAATTAGGAGAGAAGTTTGTGGAATGGCTGTGAGGGGGAAGGGTGAACGAGGGGAGGGCCCAAGGGGAGGGAAGGCTGTGGAATGGCAGTGAGGGGGAAGGGTGAAGACGAGCGGGCTTTTCTAGGGTCGCCCTCCAACTTGTTGTCACAGGAGTGAACAGGGGTCGGCTTAGAAAGAAAGGAGGGAGATCTCCTTGCGATGAAAGTCACTAAAAGACAGTGACTTCATTAGCACTGTTAAAGGGCTGCTCAGAACTCAGTGGCTTCACATCACAGTCACTGCATCTCAAGGGTAACACATAGCAACGTAGAATTTGGGAATGCAGGCAGTAGTGAAGGCGGCACAGCTGTATCATATATGGCATTCCATCAATGAAGGCCTGTTACATGTTCACCAGATTTGACACTCCTAATGGGCCAAAGGGCATCCACTCATTAACCATGAGCAACTGATTGTTCATTAATATGCCACATCAAGGAGGTGTCAGCTGTGGCTCAGTTCATAGCACCCTCGCCTTTGAATCAGAGGGTTGTGGTTTCATGTCCCGCTCCCGGAAACCAAGAACTGTGATTGTACTTGATAGAGTTGCAATCTGTGACTGTTGATAACTTGAAAGAATATGCCACATCAGAGATTGGAGCACAGAGCTAGGTTGGATTACTCATCTCAATTAAACCTCAGCATCCCACGCAGGGCTCAAAATGTTACATATCTGTGATGCCGTCTTGGTCACTTCAATGTAGGTGCTAGTGTCTCAGGGACAAGGCGGCATCAGCCACCATGCAAGTAGGGCAGGAAAAGCTATGGGCCCTCACAGTTTCCATATGCTTCATCTTCTGAGCTTCACTTTCTAGCCCCTTGAATCATTGATGTCTTCAATGTTTCCTTTCAGAGAGAAGGCAAAAGCAGATATGGATCCAGAGCTCAATGCTGCCTTTGTCATTGTCCTAATGCAATGGAGGAGGTGAAGAAGGGAGAGGCGATGTTGTGCTCAGATCCAGCAGGAGGCCACATCTGAGGGACATGGCCAAGTGAAGCCAGAGCATGAACAGGAGGGTCAAGGGGAGAGATCCAGAAAACGGAGGTGAATCACCAGGCCTAGGCTTCATTGTAGAGAAGTGTCCCATTTACAAATGAGTGAGAGGCAATGCTGTGCACGCCTGCGCTTGTCCCGAGATCTGGAACATCACATATGCCACATTCTTCATGAAGACCTGACGCCATGTGGAGTTGAAGGGTATCCCCTGCCAGTGGCTTTGAAGGTGACCACAGAGCTCAATTTCTTGGCTGCTGGTTCTTTCCAAGGATCAGCAGGAGATCTGTGCAGCATTTCTCAGTCCACAACACATTTATCACAAAGGAAGTCACAGATGCCCTTTACAGGAAGGTCCATCATTATGTCAGGTTTGCTCTGGACAAAGATAGCCAGGCTGCGAGATTCACCAGCTTCGCCACCATCTCAGGCTTCCCAAGAGTGCAGAATGCAATAGACTGCACCCATATGGCTATACGGTCTCCATGGCAGCAAGACCTAATGTTTATAAACCGCAAGGGCTATCATTCCATCAATGCACAACTGGTGTGTGATCACCGGAAGCACAAACTGCATGTCTGTGTACTGTACCCTGGGAGTTGCCATGACTCCTACATCCTGGGTCATCCCCGGGTGCCTGAGATTTGAGGGGCCATTACGTCTGCAGGGATGGCTGTTTGGGGATAAGGGACACCCACTGAAACACTGGCTGATGACATTGGTGCCTCGCCCTCAGAGTCCTTCCGAGGAGAGGTACAACGCTGCTCACAGCACCTCACACTCCCTAACAGAGCAGACCATAGGGCTGTTGAAGATGCGTTTCAGATGCTTGGACCACGCAGGTGACTCCTGACAGGGTTTCCTGCATCATCGCAGTGCATTGCGCCCTTCACAATCTGTCTGTGCAAAGAGGTGACCCCCTGCCAGAGGATGAACTGGGGGAGGATGAGAGCTCATTGGAGGATGAAGATCCAGAGGCCCAGCAACCTCAGGAAGCTGCTGAGGGTCAGTATGAGCGTAATCATGCCATGGAGGAAGGAAGACGTGGGAGACATGCCCATGAAATGTTAATTTCTGACAGGCTCCAGGAAGAGTAAAGCTAAGTGAGGATATATGGCCACATCTCTCCTAGCCCTCAATGCCATTCCATTTCATCTCAGGGGATGTCCAGCCAGTGGGAACGAGTGCTGCATTCACACTTGCGTATTCTGGCCTCATGAATCGCCAGGACATGATCTTTGCTTTGGTCCATGCGGCCCTGTGAGTGAGCTCACTCTGGGAACTGAGAGTCCACTGAGGAACAAAAGCAATGTAAGAGAAGACTTGAAGCCTTCGCTACCATCTAATGATGCAAGTACTGCTGTGATTGAGATGTGGAGGGATTTTGAGGGATCTCCTCCTCCTGTGCATTTCATTTCTTCTGCCACTACCACTGAGGAGACACAAATGCCAATAGAATATCAATGAGCTACCCTCACTCAATGGTGTTCCTTGAGGAAGAAGGGTTAGAAACATTTACATCACTCACTTCCAATAAAGATTTAAACACATCTTCCTGACATTGCACAAGAGTGTGAAGACCAGTTTAACTGAGGTTGACATTACAGGAATGCTAATCTCACTGTGGGACACCGTCATTGAGTGGGAGGATAGCTAAACCTTGACATAAGAGGATTCCAATGTACTAAATCACAACACCATCAGTTGCCCAAAATATTCACATAACCATCAAATGTATTCACAAAAGAACAGTTTCTTTACATGTAGCACATCTGTGACCCAAAAGTGACATCAATTTTTCTTAACTTTCCTAACCCTACCGCTAAGCCTGGGTGTAGCCCCGACATCCGCAGCAGAGGTGGAGGCAGCCTGCTGACTGCTACATCCTGATGCCTGTGATGACCATTTTTTATTCATTCAAGGGATGTGGGCTACACTGGCTAGGCCAGCATTTATTACCCATCCCTAAATGCCCTTGAGAAGGTGGTGGTGAGCTACCTTCTTGAACCGCTGCAGTCCATGTGGTGTAGATACACCTACAGTGCTGTTAGGGAGGGAGTTCCAGTATTTTGACTCAGCAACAGTGAAGGAACAGTGATATATTTCCAAGTCAGGATGGTGAGTGACTTGTAGGGGGCTTACAGGTGGTGGTGCTCCCATGAGTCTGCTGCCCTTGTCCTTCTAGATGGTAGAGGCCATGGGTTTGGAAGGAGCTGTCAAAGGAGCCTTGGTGAATTCCTGCAGTGCATCTTGTAGATGGTACACACTGCTGCTACTGTGCGTCAGTGGTGGAGGGAGTGAATGTTTGTGGATGGGATGCCAATCAAGCAGGCTGCTTTGTCCTGGATGGTGTCAAGCTCCTTGAGTGTTGTTGGAGCAGCAATCATTCAGGCAAGTGGGGAGTATTCCGTCACACTTCTGTCTTGTGCCATGTAGATGGTGGACAGGCACTGGGGAGTCAGGAGCTGAGTTCCCCACTGCAGGACTCCTGGACTCCGACTCGCTCTTGTAGCAACAGTATTTATATGGCTAGTCCAGTTCAGTTGCTGGTCAATGGTAACCCCCAGGACGTCGATGGTGTTGGATTCAGTGATGGTAATGCCATTGAATGTCAAGGGGTGATGGTTACATTCTCTCTTGTTGGAGATGGTCATTGCCTGGCTCTTGTGTGGTGAAAATATTACTTGCCACTTATCAGCCCAAGCCTGGATATTTTCCAGATCTTGCTGCATTTGGACGTAGACTGCTTCAGTATCTGAGGAGTCGCGAATGGTGCTGAACATTGTGCAATCATCAGCAAATATCCCCACTCCTGGCCTTATGATGGAAGGAATGTCATTGATGATACAGCTGAAGATGGTTGGGCCTAGGATACTACCCTGAGGAACTCCTGCAGTGATGTCTTGGAGCAGAGATGACTGACCTCCAACAACCACAACCATCTTCCTTTGTGCTAGGTATGACTCCAACCAACGGAGAGTTTTCCCCGATTCCCATTGACTCCAGTTTTGCTAGGGCTCCTTGATGCCATACTGGGTCAAATGCTGCCTTGATGTCAAGGCAGTCGCTCTCATCTCACCTTGGGATTGCAGCTCCTTTGTCCATGCTTGAAACAATGCTGTAATGAGGTCAGGAGCTAAGTGGCCCTAGCAAAACCCAAAATGAGCATCAGTGAGCAGGTTATTGCTAAGCAAGTGCCGCTTGATAACACTGTTGATGACCCCTTCCATCACTTTACTGATGATCGAGAGTAGACTGATGGGGCGGTAATTGGCCAGGTTGGATTCATCCTGATTTTGTATACAGGACAAATCTGGGCAATTTCTATATAGCCGAGTAGATGCCAGTGTTGTAGCTGTACTGGAACAGCTTGACTAGGGGCGTGACAAGTTCTGGAACACAAGTCTTCAGTACTATTACCGGAATATTGTCAGGGCCCACAGCCTTTGCAGTGTCTAGTGCCTCCAGCCATTTCTTGATATCACTTGGCATGATCGAATTGGCTGAAGACTGGCATCTGTGATGCTGGGAACCCCTGGAGAAGGCTGAGATAGATCATTTTTGGCATTTTTGCATTTCATTTTGCATTTCAGCATTTTTGGCTGAAGATTGTAGAAGCCTTATCTTTTGCACTGATGTGCTGCGCTCCCCCATCATTGAGAATGGGGATTTATGTGGAGCCTCCTCCTCCAGTGAGTTGTTTAATTGTCCACCATCATTTGTGGCTGGATGTGGCAGAACTGCAGAGCTTAGATCTGATCCATTGGTTGTGGAAACGCTTAGCTCTGCATATAGTTGCTGCGTAAGCTCTTTGGCATGCAAGTAGTCCTGTGTTATAGCTTCACCAGGTTGACACCTCATTTTTAGGTATGCCTGTCATGCTCCTGTCATGCACTCCTACACTCTTCATTGAACCAGGGTTGATCCCCTGGCTTGATGGTAATGGTAGAGTGGAGGGATATGCTGGGACATGAGGTTACAGATTGTGGTTGAGTACAATTCTGCTGCTGCTGATGGCCCACAGCGCCTCACGATTGCCAGTCTTGAGTTGCTAGATCTGTTTGAACTCTATCCCATTTAGCACGGTGGTAGTGCCACACAAAACGATGGAAGGTATCCTCATTGTGAAGATGGGACTTTGTCTCCACAATGACTGTGCGGTGGTCAGTCCTACCGATATTGTCATGGACAGATGCACCTGCGGCAGGCAGGTTGGTGAGGATGAGGTCAAGTATGTTTTTCCTACTTCTTGGTTCCCTTACCACCTGCTGCAGACCCAGTCTAGCAGCTATATCATTTAGAACTCGGCCAGCTTGGTCAGTGGTGGTGCTACCAAGCCATTCATGGCGATGAACGTTGAAGTCCCCCACCCAGAGTACAAATTGGTCAGACATGACCTCCCCTTAACAAAACCATGCTGACTGTCCTTGATTAATCTCTGCCTCTCCAAGTGTAGATTAATTCTGTCCCTCAGAATTGCTTCCAATACTTTCCCCAACACTGAGGTTAGACTGACTGGCCTATAGTTCCCTGGTTTATCCCTTCCTCCCTTGTTGAATAACAGTACCACATCGGCTGTCCTCCAGTCCTCTGGCACCTCTCCTCCTATGCCTCACTCAACAGCCTGGGATACATTTCATCCGGGCCTGGAAATTTATCTACTTTAAGCCTGCCAGACCATTTAGAACCTCCTCCTAATTTCTTTAATTATATCACAGCCCTTCGGCCTGATTTCCATACCCACGTCGTCCATCTCACTTGTGAACACAGACACAAAGTATTCATTTAGAACCCTACCTATGTCTTCCAGCTCCACAAACAAATTACCACTATGGTCCTTAATGGGCCCTCCTCTTTCCCAAGTTATCCTCTTACTCTTAATGTACTTGTAAAATAACTGGATTTTCCTTCATTTTACCTGCCAATGTTTTTTCATGCCCCCTTTTTGCTCTCCTAAGTTCCTTTTTAAGTTCCCCCTACGCATTCTATACTCCTCTAGGTCTTCTGCTGTTTTGAGCCCTTGGTATCTCTCATAAGCCTCCCTTTCTCTCTTATCCAATCCTGTATATCCCTTGACATCCAGGATTTGTTGGTCCCACCCTTTGTCTTTATTGGAATATGTTGGCCCTATACTCTCCCTATTTCCTCCTTGAATGAGTCCCATTGCTCTGACGCAGATTTACCTAAAACTAGCTGCTCCCAGTCCACTCTGGCCAAATCATATCTGATCTTATTAAAATCGGTCTTCCACCAATTTAGAACTCTGCTTTCTGGCCTATCCTTGTCCTTTTCCATAACAACCTTGAATCTAACGGAATTATGATCACTATCTGCAAAATGCTCCCCCACTAATACCTCTACCGCTTGCCCGGCTTCATTCCCTAAAATGAAGTCCAGGACCGCCCCCTCTCTTGTAGGACCTTCTACGTACTGGTTTAAAAAGCTCTCCTGGGTGCATTTTAAGAATTCTGCTCCCTCTAAAACTATCACACTATGACTAACCCAATTAATGTTGGGGAAGTTGAAATCCCCCACTATTACTACCCTATTATTTTTACATTTCTCTGAAATTTGCCTACATATCTGCTCTTCTATTTCTCTCTGACTGTTTAGGGGCCTATAGGAAACTCCCAGCAATGTGATTGTTCCTTTTTTGTTTTTAAGTTCTACCTATATGGCTTCATTTGAGGAGCCTTCTAAGATGTCATCCCTCCATACTGCTGTAATTGATTCCTTGATCAATATTGCGATACCCACTCCTCTTTTACCTCCTTCCCTGTCTCACCTGAAGACCCCATATCCTGGAATATTGAGCTGCCAATCCTGCCTCTCTCTCTCAACCATGTCTCTGTGACAGCAATGACATCATACTTCCATGTGTTAATTTGTGCCCTCAACTCATCTGCCTTATTCATCAGACTCCTTGCATTAAAATAAATACTATCCAACCTTGCCAAACTCTCTTGTGCCTTAACTGGCCTATAATTCCTATGCCTTCCAGATTCACTTGCTCTCTCTTTTAATTTTGACTGTGCATCTCCTCCTGCTGAACCTCCTCTCAGGATCCCATCCCCTGCCAAGTTAGTTTAAACTCTCCCCAATAGCACTAGCAAACCTCCCCGCAGGGATGTTGGTCCCATTCAGGTGCAGGTGGCACCCCACCCCAACAACGGTCCCAATGTCCCATAAATCTAAAGACCTTCCTCCTGTGCCATCTCTCCAGCTATGCATTCATTTGGACTAACCTCCTATTTCTATACTCACTAACGCATGGCACCGGAAGTAATTCAGAAATTACTACCTTTGAGGTCCTGTTTTTTAATTTGTTTCCTAGCTCCCTAAATTTTGCTTGCAGGACCTCATCCCTCTCTCTACGTATGTTGTTGGTACCAATATGTACCACGATCTCTGTCTGTTTGCCCTCCCCCTTTAGAGTGCCCTGTAGCCGTTCAGTGACATCCTTGACCCTGGCACCAGGGAGGCAACATACCATTCTGGAGTCACATCTACGGCCACAGAAATGCCTGTCTGTTCCCCTTACTATCGAGTCTCCTACCACTATTTCTTTTCCCCTCTTTTTCTTCCCCACTGTGCTGCTGAGCTACTCACAGTGCCATGAGCGTGGCTGCACTCCCCAGAGGAACCGTCACTCACACCGTTTTCCAACACAGAAAAGCAGTTCTTGAGCGAGATACACCGTGGAGATTTCCTGACTACCTGCCTGACACCTTTCTTCTGACTGATGGTTACCCATTCCCTCTCTATCTGCACTTCCATAAGCTGTGGGGTGACCACGTCTAAAAACGTACTATCCACAAAACACTCAGCCTTGCGGATGCACCTCAGTGCCTCCAGCTGCCACTCAAGCTCCGAAACTTGGACCTCAAGTAGCTGCAGCTGGTGGCAATTCCTGCACACCTGGTTGGTCAGAGTGCAAGGAGAGTCTAGGACTTCCCACATGTTGCAGGTGGCACATACCACAGGACTGAGCTGCCCTACCATGCCTCTAGTTGAAAGAAAACCCGTGCTTTAAGTTAAATACAGTAAAAAAAGGTTAAATTATTTATGTACTTTAAACAAAAACTCAAACCCTTGCCTTTCCTTAGCTTAATCCATTTTAAACTGGAGAACTTGGTTCAAACACAGAATGAAGAGCTGAACTCCTGAGGTGAGATGAGAGTGACTGCCCTTGACATCAAGGCAGCAATTGACAGAGTGCGCCATCAAGGAGCCCTAGCAAAACTGGAGTCAATGGGAATCAGGGGGAACACTCTCCATTACTTGGAGTCATACCTAGCACAAAGGAAGGTGGTTTCAGTTGTTGGAGATCAGTCATCTCAGCTTCAGGACATCACCGCAGGAGATCCTCAGGGTGATGTCCTTGGCCCAACCATCTTCAGCTGCTTCATCAATGACCTCCTTGCACCATAAGGTCAGAAGTGGGGATGTTCGCTGATGATTGCACAATGTTCAGCACCATTCACCACTCCTCAAATACTGAAGCAGTCCATGTCCAAATGCAGCAAGACCTGGACAATATCCAGGCTTGGGCTAACAAGTGGCAAGTAACATTCACGCCACGCAAGTGTCAGGCAATGGCCATCTTCAACAAGAAAAAATCCAACCATCTACCCTTGATGTTCAATGGCATTACCATCACTGAATCTCTCACTGTCAACACCCTGGGGATTACCATTCACCAGATACTGAACAGGACTAGCCATACAAATACTGTGGGTACAAGAGCAGGTCAGAGGCTAGGAATCGTGCAACAAGTAACTCACCTCCTGACTCCCCCAAGCTTGTTCACCATCTACAAGGCACAAGTCAGGAGTGTGATGGAATACTCCCCACTCGCCTGGATGAGTGCAGCTCCAACAACACTTAAGAAGCTTGACACAAGCCAGGACAAAGCAGCCGGCTTGATTGGCATGACATCCACAAACATTCACTCCCTCCATCACCGACGCACAGTAGCAGCAGTGTGTACCATCTACAAGATGCACTGCAGGAACTCACCAATGCTTCTTAGACAGCACCTTCCCAATCCACAACCACTATCATGCAGAAGGGCAAGGGCTGCAGATAGATGGGAACACCGCCAACTGGAAGCTCCCCTCCAAGTCCCTCACCATTCTGACTTGGAAATATATCGCCATTCCTTCACTGTCGCTGGGTCAAAATTCTGGAACTCCCTTCCTAACAGCACTGTGGGTGTACCTACACATCATAGACTGCAGCAATTCAAGAAGGCAGTTCACCACCACCTTCTGAAGGGCAACTAGGGATGGGCAATAAATGCTGGCCCAGCCAGCAAAGCCCACATCCTATGAATGAATTTTTAAAAAAGGAGAGGGAGTCCGGGGGTGGAAGGAGTGCGGAGAAGGAGGCAGTCTGGGAGGAAGGGTTTGGGAACGGGGAAGGAGTAAGACCAGAGGAAGGAGTCAGGAAGGGGGAAGGATGAAGCGTGGCAGAAGAAGTAAGGGTGTCTAAGGGAGTCAGGAAGGGGGAGGGGGTAAGCGCGGGGGGAGTCCGGGGGTGGGGGGTGGGAGGTGGGTAAGAGGACTAAGGGGGAAGGGGTTTCGGGGGGAAGGGGTCCTGAGGGTACAAGGGGTTTCTGGGCAAAAAGGGTCTGGAGTAGGGAAAGGGTTCTGGGTCAGAAGGGAAGGGAGGCGTCCAGGTGAACGTGCAAGGAAGGGGCTTGATGGATCCATGACTGCTTCCTGGGGAGCGAACTGAGGGTGGGCATGGTATGAGGGAATGGTGAGAATGACCAAGGGCAGGGTGAGGCAATAGGTTGGGAGGGTGAGGGTTTGACAGTACTGGTAGCAGAAATGGCGAGGATGGTTGGCGGTGAGTGATGAGAAGAGAGACTTACCCTGGCAGAACGGATGAGGCCATTCATCCTGTAGCAGCACTGGGTGCCTGTCCTCTTTTGCGGGGCATTGGCGCTGACCACCGCCTCCCTAGCCAGATTAGTGAGGTTGCTGCCCATCCTGCGGCCAGAGCGGGGTTGGAGGACATCGCAGCGAGCTTCCACTGCATCCAAAAGGCGCTCGAGGGACGTGTTGTTGAACCTGGGAGCTGCAGTCTTTTTGCCTTTCAGGGCCATGTCTTCTTTGCAGCAGCCATGGGCTGGAAGCTTTGAGAGGTGTGATCGTGGCTGGACTTTAAATATGGCACCTGGTGTGCTGAAGCGGCGAGGTGATGGCCTGGCGGGTGAATGAGAGCCTGCCCACCTTTGAAACAGGGTGTTTTCCAGGAATGCATAATTAATGTGGTGGGTTTGGGATGATATGGCGTGAAAAGCTGCCATTGCGGCCAGCGAGTAAAACAGCATTTTACCTGCCCGCTACCGCACTTAGTGCAAATCTGGGATGATTCCACCCACAGTTCAGAATACATCCAAGTTTTGTACCATCTGCAATTTTGAAATTCTGCCCTATGTACCCATGTCTAGTGCATTAGTATAGATCAAGGAAAGCAGTGGTCCCAATAATGACCCCTGGGTACCCCACTAAAAACCTTCCTGCAATCCAAAAAACAACTGTTCACCACTAATCTCTGTTTCATGTCTTTTGGTCAAATTTGTATCCATGTTGCCACTGTCCCTTTTACTCCATGAGTGCTGGCAAGCCTGTCATGTGACACTTCATCAAATGCATTTTGGAAATCTCTGCACTACATCAGCCACATTACCCTCATCTACCCTCTGTTACTTCATGGAAAAACTCAATCAAATTAGTTAAACACAATTTGTCTTTAACAAGTCCAAGATGGCTTTCCTTATTTAATCCATATTTGTCCAAGTCCCTGTTAACTTTGTCTCTGATTATCATTTCCACAAGCATTCTCAACACTGAGGTTTAACTGACTGGCCTGTAGTTGCTGGGCTCACCTTTTCAAATGCAAGTGTGACAATAATTCTAATTTAAATTGTGAATATAATAAATTGCCCTGCTGCAGAATGGTTATGGCATTTGGTGTTGTAAAGAGAAGAATATTTTCTGCAGACTTAACAACTCTAAAATTCTTGAATTATAAAAGTCCTTTCACAATGAGAGTCTTGTGAATATTACAGTCCTGCTCCAAAAATGGACAGGAGTAATCCAAGTAATCATAGACCAATTAGCTTCATGTTTAGGAGGACAGCCACCAGAGACTATTATGAAGCAAATACTTAAATTAACATTTAGAAAGGCATAAGCTAATAGGGGGCCAACATGGATTTCTAAAGAGAAGGTAATGTTCTACTAAATCAATCCAATTTTTTAAGGAAATCATTGAACATATAGGTAAAGAGAAAGCAATGATTGTGGTGCATTGTCCCTTTCAAAAAACATTTTATAAAAACCAACCTCAGAAACTTGTGAAGATTAAAGTGCTGAAGGTAATGTAAATGGATAGGGGAATGATTGAAGAACAGAAAGGAGAGAAGGGAAATGTTTTTCTTGTTTATGCGGCTTCATACTTTTCACTTGGAGAATAAGGTGAAATAGTGCAAGAATTCACAGAATGATCAAATGTCTGACAGATGACTGCTGCTTCAATGCTAGTAACCATCTTTACACACGCTAATAAGAGGCTTGTGCAATACAGTTGTCGGGTTTTACAGTGGGGAGGGGGGAGAGCACCTGCACTCACCGGACACCTGTATCATGCTAGATGCCAACCCCATAATTCAGAAGCAAATCTTCTAACCTACTTGGCTGGACTGTCTGGAGCATTATTCAAATCAGCACCTATTCTGACTCAAGGGTGGGAATGCGACCCCTAAACCAAAAGATTGCTCTAGATTGAAAGTAAATGGATATTTCTCAACATCACAAGATATACCTAGTGCCATTTTGCAATGATCTGTGTGTTTAGGCTTCTCTTGGGCATAAATCATTTAGACACAGACATAGAGAAAAAGGATTAATGCGTTTCATGTCTTCTAATCTTCAAAAAGTAAACAAATTACTTTGGTAGTGCAATTGCTGTTTTTTTGTAGATAAATACAAACCCTTAATTTGCATTCAGCAACTTCCCAAAAAAAACAGGAATGATGGGACTGGGTAGTGTTGATTGAGGGATGAATATTAGCCAGAATGCCATACCCTTCTTTCAATAGTTCCATCAGACCTTTAACATCTGCCTGAGCAGGTCGACAGGTCCTCGATATCATGTCTCATTCAAAAGATGGCATCTCTGACAATGCAGCACTCCAGCAGTATTTAGTTTGAACAAATCCATAGCTTTCTGATTCAAAGGTGACAGTGCTGTCACTGAGCCAAGCTCATAGGAAGTAGTATAAATAATTGCTGATGGCACCAGATTAGGGACATTTTAAACAATGAGAAAATGCATGAGGTTACAGGAGATCGTGGACAATGTTGGAGAATGAGTGGTTATATAACAACTATAATTCACTATAACTAAAATGTGAAAAATTACATCTTGGGAGCTGTTGGATCCTAGTCACCAGTTTGTTGGGACTTATGGATCCTGACTGCACACTTGTTGTGGGGTGGCCGAGTTGGCACAATAGACAGTTAATCAGCAGACAGTTCTTAGGTGGAACACATACTGTTTATTTACAAAGGTACTCAGCAGCTACACTTGAGTGCTTTCAACTCAAACCCTGTCTCCAACCAGCTGACCACTAACTACAGGCTATTGACTACAGAGGTAGCCCACACTGCTCCTCTATTGGTTACATGAGATCATGTGATCTTCCTTTATAACATCCTTCTTAAAAGGTATACTACACATTACATAAAACCATAATTACCACATCCCTCCCCTCTTTACTCAAAAACATATTTTATAATTTTACATATTTTGGGAGATTGAAAACAGCGCGAGAGGAGAGTCAGTCGGGAGATTGAAAACAGCGCGAGAGGAGAGTCAGTCAGGAGATTGAAAACAGCATGAGAGGAGAGGTGATTGGGAGATTGAAAATAAAAGGAGGGGAAGCTGAAGAGGAGCAGCCAGTGTGTGAGTGGCCCAGCGAAGGAGTGGAGCTTTGAGGCTTTGGCTCGAGAGGCTTCGGCGAGCAGAGGCTGAGGACGAGCTTGCTCCCAGTGAGGTAAGGCTGGGTAAGTTCCTTTAATTAAATTAGGAGTAGGTAATGGAGGCAACAGTTAGGGCAGTCGAATGCTCCGAATGCAGCATGTGGGAAGTTTGGGACAGCACAATTGTCCCTGGTGACTACACCTGCAAAAGATGCATCCAGCTACAGCTCCTGACAAACCGAGTTAGGGAACTGGAGCTGAGGCTGGGTGAACTTCGGATCATTCGGGAGACAGAAGCAGTAATAGACAGGAATTTCAGGGAGACAGTCACCCCTAAAAGTCAGGAGGCAGGAAGCTGAGTGACTGTCAGGAGAGAGAAGGGGAATAGACAGAAAGAGCAGAGCACCCCTGTGGCCGTTTCTATCAACAATAGGTGTACCGTTTTGGATACTGTTGGTGGGGACGACCTACCAGGGATAAGTTGTAGTGGTCGCGTCTCTGGCACCGAGACTGAACCCTAAGCTCAGAAAGGAAGGAGAGAAAAGAGGAGAGCAGTAGTGATAGGGGATTCGATAGTTAGGGGGACAGATAAGAGGTTCTGTGGGAGAGATTGAGAATCCCAGATGGTCTGTTGCCTCCCTGGTGCCAGGGTCCGCGATATCTCGGATCGAGTTCTCAGTATTCTCAGGAGGGAGGGTGAGCAGCCAGATGTCGTGGTCCATGTAGGGACCAATGACATGGATAGGAAGGAGGAGGAGGTCCTGCAAAGAGAGTTTAAGGAGTTAGGTGCAAAGTTGAAGGACAGGACCTCCAGGCTTACGATCTCAGGAGTGCTACCCATGCCACGTGCTAGTGAGGCTAGAAATAGGAAGATAATGCAGCTAAATACGTGGCTAAGGAGATGGTGTAGGAGGGAAGGCTTCATGTTTCTGGACAATTGGGCTCTGTTCCAGGGAAGGTGGGATCTGTTCCGACGGGACGGTTTGCACCTGAACTGGAGGGGGACTAACATCCTTGCGGGTAGGTTTGCTAGTGCTGCTCCGGGGCGTTTAAACTAGATTTGCAGGGGGATGGGAACCAGAGTGTTAGAGCAGATAGGGAGGTGGAGGAGGATAAAGGTCAAGCGAGGAATGCATGTATAGACAGGAATCAAAGGTTTGTATGTGATAGAAATGTTCTCAGGTGCATTTATTTCAATGCAAGGAGTATTGTCGGAAAGGCAGATGAGCTTAGGGCGTGGATTGGCACGTGGGATTATGACATTATTGTTATTAGTGAGACTTGGTTGCAGGAGGGGCAGGACTGGCAGCTCAATGTTCCAGGGTTCCGTTATTTCAGACGTGATAGAGGGGGAGGGATGAAAGGGAGAGGAGTGGCATTACTAGTCAGGGAAAATATCACAACTGTGCCTAGACAGGACAGCCCAGAGGGCTCGTCTACAGAGGCCATATGGGTGGAGCTAAGGAACAGGAAAGGTGTGACCACACTAATAGGGTTGTATTATAGACCGCCCAATAGTCAGAGAGAATTGGAGGAGCAAATCTGTAGAGAGATAGCAGATCGATGTAAGAAACAGAAAGTTGTGATAGTAGGAGATTTTAACTTTCCACATATTGACTGGGACACCCATACTGTAAAAGGGCTGGATGGCTTGGAGTTTGTCAAATGTGTTCAGGAAAGTTTTCTAAATCAATATATAGAGGTACCAATGAGAGAGGATGCAACACTTGATCGCCTATTAGGGAACCAGACAGGTCAGGTGACAGAAGTATGTGTAGGCGAACATTTTGGGTCCAGTGACCACAATGTCATTAGTTTTAAGTTAATTATGGATAAGGATAGGTCTGGTCCACAAGTTGAGATTCTAAATTGAGAAAGGCCAATTTTGTGGAAATGAGAAAGGATCTAGGAAGAGTGGATTGGGATAAATTGTTTTCTGGCAAGGATGTGTTCAGTAAGTGGAAGTCAAAGGCGAAATTTTAAGAGTGCAGAGTTTGCATGTTTCTGTCAGGATTAAAGGCAAAATTAACAGGTATAGGGAGCCTTGGTTTTCAAGGGATATTGGCAATCTGGTTAAGAAGAAGAGAGAGGTGTATAGCAGGTATAGGCAACAAGGAGCAAATGAGGTACTTGTAGAGTATAGAAAATGTAAGAAAATACTAAAGAAGGAAATCAGGAAGGCAAAAAGAAGACATGAGGTTGCTTTGGCAGATAATGTGAAGGTAAACCTGAAGGGTTTCTACAAGTATATTAAGAGTAAAAGGATAGTAAGGGACACAATTGGTCCCCTTGAAGATGAGAGTGGTCGTCTATGTGTGGAGTCTCACGAGATGGGGGAGATCTTAAACAGTTTTTTTGCATCAGTACTTACTCAGGAAACTGGCATAGTGTATAAGGAAGGAAGGGAAACAAGCAGTAGTGTCATGGAACATATAGAGATTAAAGAGAGGGAGGTGCTTGCTGCCTTACAACGAATAAAGGTAGATAAATCCCCCGGGCCTGACATGATATTCCCTCGGACCTGGAGGGAGACTAGTGTAGAAATTGCAGGGGCCCTGGCAGAAATATTTAAAATGTCCTTAGCCACGGGTGAGGTGCCGGAGGATTGGAGGGTAGCTCATGTTGTTCCGTTGTTTAAAAAAGGCTCCAAAAGTAAACCAGGTAGTTACAGGCCAGTGAGCCTGACGTCAGTAGTAGGTAAATTATTGGAAGGTGTTCTGAGAGATCGGATATACAATTATTTGGACAGCCAAGGGCTGATTAAGGATAGTCAGCATGGCTTTGTGCATGGTAGGTCGTGTTTAATGAACCTTGTAGAGTTTTTCGAGGAGGTTACCAAGAAAGTAGATGAAGGAAAGGCTGTGGATGTTGTCTACATGGACTTTAGTAAGGCCTTTGTCAAGGTCCCACATGGGAGGTTAGTTCAGAAGGTTCAGACACTTGGTATCCATGGAGAGGTTGTAAACTGGATTCGAAATTGGCTGTGTGGGAGGAGACAGAGAGTGGTAGTGGATGATTGCTTCTCAGGCTGGAGGCCTGTGACTAGTGGTGTGCCCCAGGGATCTGTGCTGGGACCATTGTTGTTTGTTGCCTATATCAATGATCTGGATGATAATGTGGTAAATTGGATCAGCAAGTTTGCTGGTGACACTAAGATTGGAGGCGTTGTGGACAGCGAGGAAGACTTTCAAAGCTTGCAGAGGGATCTGGACCAACTGGAAAAATGGGCCAGAAAATGGCAGATGGAATTTAATGCAGAAAAGTGTGAGGTGTTGCATTTTGGAAGGACAAACCAAGGTAGGACATACACAGTAAATGGTAGGGCACTGAGGAGTACGGAGGAACAAAGATATCTGGGAGTTCAGATACATAATTCCCTGAAAGTGGCGTCACAGGTAGACAGGGTTGTAAAGAAAGCTTTTTGCATACTGGCCTTCATAAATCAAAGTATTGAGTATAGGAGTTGGGATGTTATGGTGAGGTTGTATAAGACATTGGTAAGGCCAACTTTGGAGTATTGTGCGCAGTTCTGGTCGCCTAACTACAGGAAGGATATCAGTAAGATTGAAAGAGCGCAGAGAAGATTTACTAGGATGTTGCCGGGTCTTCAGGAGTTGAGTTACAGGGAAAGATTAAACAGGTTAGGACTTTATTCCTTGGAGCGTAGAAGAATGAGGGGAGATTTGATAGAAGTTTACAAAATTATGAGGGGTATAGACAGAGTAAATGCGAGTAGGCTCTTTCCACTTAGATTAGGAGAGATAAACACAAGAGGACATGGCTTTAGGGTGAAAGGGGAAAGGTTTAGGGGGAACTTCTTCACTCAGAGAGTGGTGGGAGTGTGGAATGAGCTGCCATCTGACATGGTAAATGTGGGCTCACTCTTAAGTTTTAAGAATAAATTGGATAGATACATGGATGGGAGAGGTCTGGAGGGTTATGGACTGGGTGCAGGTCAATGGGACTAGCGGAATAATATTTCGGCACAGACTAAAAGGGCTGAATGGCCTGTTTTTCTGTGCTGTAGTGTTCTATGGTTCTATGGTTCTATAATTATAAGTACAATTTTCTCAAAATAGCAAATTATTTACACAGATAAGTAATTTACAAATTCAGTCTTTCTGGGGGTTTCCTTATGTGTGTAGGATGTCTCAGCTCTACATTTCAGGTGCTTTGTCAGGACTGGAATTGTCTGAACATCAGGTTCTTAGGTGGGCACCTGCAAATCTGTGTCCTCAATTCTTGCAAGTACATACAACCCTTCAGATACACCTGTACTCGGTTGAGCACTCTAAAGAGGAAACATCAACCTAGCCGTGAATACTGGTGAAATAATTTCCTGGTGATTTGTTTCTCTCTTCCTTAGATGATCCATATGTCTCTGTATGACTTGGCCTTCTACCTTCATGTGGTAAGATAGAGGCACAGCCACTGCACTTATTTCACCTGGTAACCACTTTGGTCCTTCTCCAAAGTTCTTCACATCTACCGTCTCTCCTATGGTAAATTTCCTGGCACAGCTATGCCAGTCGTGTCTAGTTTTCTGACTTACCTGACTCTTTTCCACCTTGCCCTCTAAATTCGACATTATTAAGCTCAATCTCATCCTGAGACAGCATTTCATCAATAATTCCACAGGTGTGACATCTGTTGTTGTGTGATGTGTGGTCCTATAATGGAAATGAAAGCGTGCTAGCTTGGTTGCTAAGGAATCTCCAGTTAACTTTTTCATGTCTGACTTGAACGTTTGAACCACTCTTTCGGCAAGTCCAGTTGAGGAAGGATGGTACTGTGAAGTTTTTACATAAGTGATACTGTTGCAGCTGATAAGCTGTTGAAACTCAGCACTTGTAAATATCATGCCGTTATAAGAAATGACTACTTCTGATAGCCCATTAACGGCAAAACTTTGGCGTAGCTTCTCAATTGTAGCAGAAGATGTTAGTGACATCACCTCATTTATGTCCATCCATTTTGAGTGGGCATCAACAATGAGCAGAAACATTGTTTCCATGAAAGGTCCAACATAGTCAATGTGTAACTACACCTATGGCCTTTCTGCCACTCCCAGGGTGTAACGGAGCTGTTGAAGGTAACTTTTGCAATTGTTGATGCTGCACACAATTCTTCACTAAGCTCTCTCGTTATGACTGATGCAGTTGGTAAAGCGGAGTTATTTTTTAAAATCCCAGAGGGAAACTTTAAACAACTGTCAAAACCAATAATTTTAAGTGTTATGTTTGAGATGCGACTCTAAACTCAGGAATCAGACCACTAGTTCTTGAGGTTGTACATTAAACTAAAGGAACCATTTTATTAATTTACACAAGTTAAAATATATGTACACAAGGCTACAAATTACTACTATCATAACTCTTAACAAATTCCCAAACTAATCTCCATTAAGGCAACAACAACCCATAGACTTAACCAAACACTAGGCAAAGTATTTTCACCTTACAAATTCAAAATAAGGTTCTTTCCACTGTCGAGCCAGTTGGAGGCTTGCAGCTGCCTTTTGACTTTACATTGCCTCTGCCCTGCACACCCAAAAACTACTGAAGTTTTACCTACCAGCCCCATTGAATGTTAATTCTCTGTGTATCAACAACCTCTTTGAACTTCACCTTTTAACAATGAAACCCTTTTCATAATACCAATTTTATTAGTAATATAAATATATTGCTTGGTATCTGCTAGAAAGGTGCTAAGTTTTCACCCCATTTCTTGAATGCTCTATTCAAAAAAATGCAAATGCACGCTATCTCTCTTACATATCAAAACTAGTACATGTCAAAGGACCCAAACTAGCTGGCTTTAATCCAATTAAGACAGACCCACAGGCTAAACCTCATTTTAAAACAAAAATATTTTCCAAAATATTATATACATTAATAGCTTCATGGCACTCTATTTCTACATCCACCCCAGGCCACCATAGATAGTTGTGTGCTATGGTCTTCATTCGGGGAATTCTTGGATGTGCACTGTGTAGTTCATTTAACAATGGCTTTCTTCCTTTTGGAGGAACAATCACTCATTCTCCCCACAATAAGTTACCATCCTGGCTGATTATTTCATGTCTTCTTTTAAAGTACAGTTTCATTTCATCAGATACATGCTTTTGTGACCAACCATGAAGAACTTGTTCTCGTATTTTGGATAAGACTGGGTCTCAACTTGTCCAGTCTCTGATCTGTCTTGCACATACTGGTGATGAATCTAAGAAATTTAACAATAAAACTAGTTCTTGTGGAACTGGGACATCCTCATCTTTTTCTTGTAAGGGCTCAGTGCATCAGGGTTTGCAATTTGATTTCCAGGCCTATGGACGATAGTGTACCCATATGCTGCCAGGATCAACACCCATCATTGTAATCTTGTTGAGGCCATGGTTGACATAGCCTTATCCTCACTGAACATTCCTAGCAATGGCTTGTGCTCTGAAATGATAGTAAAATGATAACCATGTACATACTGGTGAAATTTCTTGACACCAAAGATGATTGACAGCCCTTCTTTTTCTATCTGTGAGTATCCCTTTTTCCGTTGTGGTGAGCGTTCTTGATACATATCCTATAGGCCATTCCATGCCATCGTCCATTTGATGGGAGAGCACTGCTCCCACTCCATAGGGAGATGCGGCACGTGTCAACATCAATTCTTTCCTCTGGTCATAATGTACAATGAGGTTGGACGAGTGCAACAATTGTTTCACCTTTATCAAAGCTTCTTTCAGTGGTATCTCCCAAGACCAATGTTGGTTCTTCTTGAGTAGATAATGCAGGGGGGCCTGTTCTGTAGGCAAATTGGGTAAGAATCACCCATAATAATTGATCATTCCTAAGAATGATTTGAGCTCGGAGGTGTTCTTTGGCGCAGTTGCCTCTCTAATGACTCTCACTTTCTCCTCAACCGGGTGGAGGCCCTGTGAATCTAACCAGTGACCCAAATATATACCTCTTTTGCTTGGAATGTGTACTTCTCTTTTTTTAAACGCACTCCAACCTGCAAGAAACGTTTGAAGACTTATTCTGAGTTTGCCAAATGCTTCTTTTCAGTGAGTCATGTCAACAGAACATCATCTAAATAAAGTTGGGGCAGTCCCTGCAGAAAACTTTCTATTGTTCTCTGAACATGGCGCAAGCTGAGGAGGCGCCAAAAGGCAAACGGGCATATTGGTACAACCCTTTGTGTGTATTAATTGTGACAAATTCCCGGGAGGCCTCTAACTATAATTGTTGATAAGCATGACTCATATCAAGCTTCGTGTAGGTGGTTCTACCTGCCAGCTTAGCATACAGATCTTCGATTTTTAGTATGCGTGTCTATCCAGCTTAGCTACTTTATTAACTGTCAATTTGTGGCCTCAACAAATTCGAACACTTTGGTCAGGTTTAAGGATGGGGCCTATTGGTGCTGCCCATTCTGAGTACTACACAGGTTGTATAATGCCCAGTTTCTCTAATTTGTCCAGTTCAGTGTCAACCTTTTCCTGCGGCGCATAAGGAACTGGTCTTGCCTTCATGAATTGGGGAGTTGCCTGTGGATCCACATGAATTTTTGCTTGCAGCCCCTGGATCTTCCCATGTTCATCCTTGAAGACTGAGGCGTACTTTTGCAGTAGGTCTGGTAATTTACTTGCTCTCAGCTTGAAAATTTCAGTCCATTCTAACTTAATCTCCTATAGCCAGTTTCATCCAAGGAGGCTTGGCCGTTCGCCTGTTATCACTGTCAAAGGGTAGTTTTACTGATTGGCTTCCGCAATGGACAGTAACTCTGCTCATGCCTTTGACTTGGATGTCTTCACCCGTATAAGTTTTTAATTTGGCATCTGTTTTTTCCACATTTAATTTATGTTCACCATAATTCAGATATTTGAAGGTGTGTTTACCAATTACTGTAGTGAAAGCTCGTGTCCTCTTCCATTCTAATAGGTCTGCCATTTACCTTCACTGTATTGGTTCTGTCTTTCCAACCTTCAAATAAAAAAATGAATAAATATCTGAATTTTTTGCTTCAGACTATTCTACATTGTAGATCTCACTGGGTTTTTGCTTTAGTTTGAAAGGCTGCCTGATTCTTTCCTTGCACTGCTTCATTATGTGTCCGTTTTGAAAACAATAAAAACATCCGATTTTTTTAAATTGCCGATCGTTATAAGGTTGCTTGTTTCCAGCTCTTTTGTAATTATTCCTTGTTTTCATTTCTAAGTCATTTCTTTTTATTTTTCTGCTAGCGGTGGCTGTTTCCCACTCCTCAGCAGAGTCTGGCATTTTCGCATGCTTTTTGGCTGGGGCTTCCTGCCCAATGTGAAGATTGGCGCCATTTTGCACTCCCTGTATGGCTTATGAATCCCTCACTGCACTTTCCATGGCCAATGCTATCTCTAGCGCTTTCTTAAAATCCAAATTTGTTTCAGGCAGTAATCTCTTCTGAATCTTGTCCTTATTCACACCGCACACTAAATGATCTCTGGGCATATCATTTAAAGATGTACCAAACTTGCAATGTTCTGTCAACTGTTTCAAAATTGCCACATAATAAGCAACTGTCTCCCCGAGGGCTCTATTTCTTGAGTTAAATTTGAACCATTGCATCGTTACTGAAGGCTTTGGCTGGTGATGACCCTTCACAAGATCCACCGATTCATCAAAACTTTGAATCTGGGGCATTGGGTGCATTAAAACTTTGAATCAAGCCGTAGGATTTACCCCCACACGAGATAAGAGGATCGCTTGCCTCCTCTTTTCCCCCATAATGCCGTTCACTTGGAAAACAAACAATACAAGACCAATTGTCTGTGGCTGGATCAAAAGGATCAATTCTTCCACATTGCAGCATTCTGTGAGGGGATTGCTTCGATGGTTAGGGCAGAAATTCTACTTACAATTAGCATGCAAAGTACAGCCTGATTTCATTTCTCTTTATTTCTTCCATTAACCTGTTTTATTCTCAAAACCAGTGTATTGTGTCTCCGCTTTATCCGCGCCTTTTTCTTGCTTTTTCCTCGTCACCAGTTTGTGGATCCTGGTTGCACGCTTGTTGTGGGGTGGCCGATTTGATACAATAGACAGAGTTGATCAGCAGACAGGAGGAACACTTCTGTTTACTTACATAGGAACTCAGCGGCTACACTTGTGTGCTTTCAACTCAAACTCTATCTCCATACTACTGACTACTAACTACAGACTACTGACTACAGAGGCAGCCTGCACTACTCTTCTATTGGTTACATAAGAACATGTGATCTTCCTTTATAACATCCTTCTTAAAGATATACTACACATTACATAAAACCATAATTACCACAGGAGCAAAACATTGGATTGAAATACACCCTGAAAGATTAAATTCTCAATGAAATAAAGGAACAGAGAGATCAAGGGTGCAGGTACATAAATCTAAACAGGGGAAGAGCCATACAAAAGACCAGGAAACTTGCACCTGGAACTTCTACAGAGTTCTCCAGTTGAAACTTGGTGGAATCCTCAGAGAAATCGTGTAAATCCGTCAAAAGGCCTTTGTGCTGTTTCTCCAAGGATTTCACCAATCTCCTGCTGAAGTTAAGACAGGAGAGTTTGGAGAACTCTGCAGTAATTCAGGGCCCTGGTTTTTATACAAAGAACTACCAGAACATCCTGGAGTTTTTTTGTGATCTTCTTGTCATTTAATGCTTTGACCTACTGATCTGCTTTGGAACTACTCCAATATCTCCAATTGCTGGTTTGTCTGTTTCGAGTCATTTTATGTATTTCTCCATTCATTTTAATGCCAGCTTGGAACAGACATATATATTTCTACATTATTTATATCATATATATTTATTTTTCATTAAAATTTGGGTTTTTGAAATTTAGGAAGAAGCTCTGGAATTGAACATTAAGAAGTCCTTAATAAATAAAAGTAAGGGAAATGAGTTTCAAATTAGCTCATGATGGCTAGGGGCCCATTGCAAAAGAAAGCCTTGTAATTTAGCAGTAAATTAACAATCATACTCAGTAAGATTATAAAAATGACTGGTCTAATAACCAGGAATAAATCATGTTGTGCAGTGATTCCTCTAAGGTTGGGGTTAAGCCAAGTTGATGATGAGGAGAAGAAGCCTCACTTAGGCTATTCTGAATATAAACTGGGAGTATTTGATGCTGACACTGAAGATAACATTTTGTCTTTAATCTTCCCAGTAGAATCAAAGGATCACACAGCACAGGAGGAAGCCATTTGACCCATCAAGCCTCCGTCAGCTCTCCGAAAGAGCTACCAATTAGTCCTTCCCTCTGTTCTTTCCATATTGTTCTGCAAACATTTCATTTTTAAGTATATATCCAATTCCCTTTTGCAAGTTACCATTGAATCTGCTTCCACCATCCTTTCAGGCAAACCATTCCAGATCACAACAACTGGCTGAACTAAAAGGGTTCTCCTAGCTCCCCACTAGAATTGTTGATTATTATCTTAAATCTGTGTTCTCTGGTTGCTGACCCTCCTGCCAGTGGAAACAATTGTTCCTTCTCTATCCTATCAAAACCCTGCATAATTTTGAACACATTGCCCCTTAAACTCTTTTGCTGCATAGAGAACAATGCCAACTTCTCTCGTCTCTCCACGTAACTGAATTCGCTTATCTTGGTACCATTCCAATCAATATGCTCTGCATTTTTTCCACGGCCTTGACATCTTTCCTTAAGTGCAATGCCCAGAATTGGGCTCAATATTCCAGCTGTCATCTAGCTAGTGATTTATAATGACTTAACATAGTTTTCTTACTTTTTCACTCTATAGCCAAAAAAATTGAGCTCTGTAGCATTTATCGTTTCAATGCTACTTTCAGGATTGTTTTGGTATCAAAATGGCATCAGTGCCACATGTGTATATTTCTGGCACAGAACACTACCTTGGCAAGGGCCTTTAAGTGGGCATAGGAGCATGCACTGGAAATTTGCAGAGTAGGCAGATTATGATGTTGGTCAGCAATCCCTGTAGAGACCAATATCTTTTGTTAAAAAGCTGTATTTCCCAGCGACCAACAGAAGTAAACCGAAGGACAAGATTTGACATTTAAGACTTCTCCTGTAACAAAGAAACTAAAATCAACAGAGACCAAATAATACTTAACAGGCAACTAATGAAAGAAAAGGTACTCATGCATTAATTAACTGAAGCAATCAAGGTCCGTCTTGCAACCCCTTTCGCTATGCATCTCACTTCTGGCAGATGCGTGGCATTATAAGAACAAGTCAAGATTACTCCTGGCTCTCCGGCAGGCTCACTTCTCCCTAGCACACTAGGTCGAGACTTCTGGTGTCCTTCAAAACTCATGCCACTCAGCCTGAGTATTACAGGTCCGAGTTCCACCAGTAAGGCCCACCTCGGTCATCTTTTGTTCCTTAAATTTCCAAAAGTTACATTGGTTCTACCTCCTTCATTTCAAACAGAAAACCAACTCTCACAAGAGTCCTACTTGGTTGTTAACACAAAACAATCCTTCTTTACTCTTCACAGTAGCAGTAGTGGGCTTTCTTCTCCACATAGCGGTAATTGCTTTGTCTGTCTCCCGTGTTTCACAAAGCAGCTGTCCCTTTACTGTGAATTGCTGTGAAAAGGTTTGGAAAATGTCACTCAATATTTCAATAAGTTTATATTTGAATCCCTCTCCAATAGCCACCAGATTACATGGGCCTTTCTACAAGCTATGATCTCACCATCCCCCTTTCTAAAATGTTCTGTTACACCTTAAGTTAAAAGTGACATTTTAAAACACAACCATCTTGTAAAGTCCAGTGTTCCTAACACAACTGTAATGCTGATTTTATGCCAGGATAACAGGCTCCTCCATGGTGCCAATGTCATTGATGGCTTACACATGTTTTGACAAGCATCACATCTCAATCTGGAGATCTACTGAAACTGCATCCAGACTCACCACAGCATGCTGGTGAATGCACATCATCTTGGTAAGAGTCCTGGTGCTTTCATTGTGAGCCAGAACACAGTTCTTTCAATCATTCAGCCATGAGATCAAATTGGAGAATGGCTGCTGGGCGAGAATGGTTTTCACTTTGCACATGGCTCATAACTCCCCTCTTCAACCCAACCACATATGGCCAGCATGCCTACAATGAGAACCGTGCTGCCACCAGAAACATTGCAGAGCAGACTATTGGGGTGCTGGAGCAATGGTTCCAATGCCTTGATGGCTCTGGAGGAGCCTTCTGGGACTCAACGGAGTAGGTGTCCCAATTGGTGGTGGTCTGCCATATCCTTCACAATTTTACCTACATGAAAGTAGAGCCCCTACCACAGCAAGCATAAAAGGAGGAGGAGGAGGAAGAGGAGGAAGACTAGGAAGAGATGGAGGAACATGAGGACACAGCTAGCACATTCATATTCTAGCCAGGCTTTCCATGAATGCTTCATTCAACTTTGGTTGCTGTGTACACAACTGCAAATGCTCATTGTACAACAGTCCCATACCTTACCCTCCCTCTCTTGCAAACTACCCAAGCTTCCTCTTGGCCACAATTCTTAAATAAAATTCACCACAAAGCAATCAACCATTCAGAGAAAGTTTACCAGACTAATACCTGGAATGGGTGGGTTGTCTTATGAGGATGGTTGGACAGACTTGGCTCGTATCCACTGGAGTTTAGAAGAGTAAGAGGTGACTTGATTGAAACCTTTAAGATCCTGAGGGGATTTGACAGGGTGGATGTGGACCAGATGTTTATTCTTGTGGGAGAATCGAGAAATTAAAAATAAGGCACCGCCTATTTAAAACGGAGATGAGGTGAAATTTTTTCTCTCAGAGGGCCGTAAGCCTTTGGAACTCCCTTCCTGAAAAGGTGGTGGAAACAGAGTCTTTGAACATTTTTAAGGCAGAGGTGGATAAATTCTTGGTAAGCAAGAGAGTGATAGGTTATCAGGGGTAGACAGGGTGCAGATTTGAGGATTACTATCAGATCAGCCATGATCTTATTAAATAGTGGAGCAGGCTTGAGGGGCCAAATGGCCTACTCCTGTTCCTTACTCGTATGTTCATAGATATCAACTTTATCCAACAAAATATCCAATATTTAATACAAAACTCAACTATTCACCCTTGTGCACTCTCTTAGGCTGGTATCTTCAGTGTCCACCTGCAGCGGGAAGCTTAGCAAACAGGGAGCTTAATTTGGCAGGAGCCAAAAATCTGTTTCCTGAACTGATGAACAGCAGGATGAACTTTTGCAATTAAGTTCTTGGAACTTTAAGGACAGGCTGAGCTTCCCAAAAAACAATGTTGGCAGGTCCTTTTGCACGCATTTGCATCTCATGCATGCTCATTAAAAGGCCAGCTCACCAGAATTAGGTGCCCCCTCCAAATGAAGTTCTCTGCCAGTGAGGAATTAGAACGTTCACATGCATATAATTGGTGTGCGTCTGGCGAGGTTGACTCCTTCCTGGACTTTGAAGGGAATAGCTGCTGCTTTGGCCTTCCTTGGGACTGCTCACAAAAGACAGCCTCTTGATTGAGATTGGGTGCCGGTAATCCAAGCCGCATGTTGGCTGGAAAGGGGCGGCAGGTTAAGCGGGGAAGGGTGGAGTGGAGGGTGGGCAGGGAGGCTGGATCAGTGGGGAAGGGTGGGAAGATTGTCTGAGGAAGAAAGCCAAACTGTCTGGGGCTTGTTTAAGCATGTCACGCATGCCTTGGTGTAGGGCAATGGATGGCCTCTTTGGGCAGTAAACGTTGTAGAGAGATGGATTTGAAAAGCCTGGTCCGTGAGCTCAAGAATTTGGCCCTAAGGGTTTGAATCAGGGCACTGGGAGCCAGAGAGTACAGTCATATTCAGAGGAGGGAGTTTGATCAGGTAGGTGCTAGAATCATGGCGGGGGGGTTAGTGGATGGTCTCATGCAGGGGGGGCTGTGGGAAGTCAGGGTACAGCTGGCCTCAAGAACCAGAGGGGTCAGGGTCATGAAGGCATGGGCATGTTGAGAGTTATGAGAACAGTGGGGAAAGCAGAAGTGTCCACATAAATGATAATAAGGTCCAGGGTAATGGGGGAGCCTGAATATTTACAGGAGGGAGAAGAATGACAAGGCGGTGATTGTGAAAGAGGATGGGGGGAGCTTGATGGGTAACGGGGGTGATTTAGCAGGTGCCTGATATGCTTGAAAACCTTACATGCGCCATACTGATGCTCTCAAGGTTGGTGCGCAGTTCATAAAACCTCTCAAGCATTTGATATGGGAGGAGTCTCTTTCCAGGTGGGAGGAGTTAATGCCTATTTTTTGGACCCAGCTAAGGGGCACCCTATTAGTTCACTCCATGGAGAACCAGGTTCAGCTAAGCTCTGATCTTGAGGTTCCGACACCTGATAAACCAGCATTACTCCATGACTAATGGGTTGCATTCCAACGAAAGCCCATCAAGGTCTGGAGCTGCTGTACATTGTGTATCTGCTGTTATCAGAGGCAGGGATGAAGGGAGAGAAGGAAGTAGTAAGGGAGGGAGGTGAATACCTCCAAGGGGCATGGGTGGTGGACAACAGCAAAGACCTGAATCCAATCCTCCATCCTCCCGGGTAAATGGTCATGGCTGACAAGGGCTTATGTGGTAAATCTTTCTATGATGCCAAGACAATGGTCTCTATAGGAAATGGAGGCAAGTGGGATAGTTTCAGAGAGAGGCTTCTCACTCATGATTGTTACCCTGGTCAATGGGCAATGTCTCCATGCAAAACCATGTATGAACGGGAGGAGCACTCATCTCCAGGATGTCCTTTTCCTGGAAGGGATGGGGATGCCAAGTTTTAGACAGAAGCCAGGCACAGGGCTTAGCATTGGCTTTTGAGGCTCAGAGATGGAGACTAATCTCCAAAGAATGCTCACTAGATGGATCACTGCAGCTTGTTCACAGATCCACTCAGGCCTAGATAATGCAGGCTCCAGGCAACCCTGCCTTTCTACTAGCTCTCATCCAGATGAGGAGGAACCAGCGCAGATTAGCCCAGAGCCACGAGGAGCAATGGCCTAAGCAGCAAGAGGCAGCTGAGCCTGAAGGTCAGGATACTGGTGAACAGGGGCCAGTGTAACAGTGAGCATTGGCCTGAAGTCGGGTATATCGCATGTGGTGCAGCTATCAACAGATGAGCGGAAAGCAATGCTGGAGGTGCTTTAGGATGTCCTAGATTGTGGCTGCTCACCTCTGCCAGCTGATCCACGTGGACCTGCATCCGCAAGGACTTGGAAGCAATCTTATGCCAGTGGCATTAAAGTTCGTCACTGTCCTAAACTTCTTTACCAGTGGCTCCTTCCAAGGTTCCACTGGATACCTGTACAGAATCTCCCAGTCAGCAACACACAGATGCATCCGGGAGTGACAGATGTCCTGTTCAGGAGAGCGCATCAATTTGTCCAATTCTGCCTGGATCCCTGAGAGCCAGGCAGTCAGAGCATTGATTTTGCAGTAATTGCAGGATTCCCACAAGTGCAAGGAGCAATTGAGTGCACAATGTGGCCTTGAGAGCTCCCTGGCAATAGCCAGTCTCATCCACCAGTAGGAATGGTGCAGCAGATATGTGATCACAGAAGACAACTCATGCATGTTTGTGCTCGGTTCCCAGGGAGCTCTCACGATGCCTACATTCTGAACCACTCCCAGGTGGTACAGGTCTTTGAAGGATCTCAGCAATTGCAGGGCTGGTTATTTCGGGACAAGGAATACCCCTAGAAGAGACACAACAGCAGACAGAATGTGAACAGACTCCTCCAGTCTCGGTTCAGTTTTCACATGGCCTCAGGCATCTCTGCCTGATGTTCCTCTGTCTGCCTCTGCATCTCCATGCAGAACTCTTATGGCCAAGTCCAGAGGCTCATCATCTGCTTGGGGCTCAGCAGGGATCTGGTCTCCAGCTGTCCTCTGAGTGTCAGAGACCTCGGCTATCACTTCCTCCGCCAGCTGTTGACCCATGTCAGTGATGTGTTCACCAAATTGTGACCCCAAGCCTATTCTAGAATGTACACCCACTGAGGTGAATGTCTCTGCGCTGGTGGAGGGTGCAGGTGAATGCAGGTGATGGTGCATCCTCTGAGGATTCAGAGTCAACCTCAGAGGTGGGACTGGAGATTGAGCTGTGAGCGGTCTTCCCTTCTTTTCCTCCCCCTTTTCTTGCTGGTACCTGGAATGGAGAAGAGAAAGATTTGGTGGATGTCTTAGCAGGCTCCCTTACCTGGACAACGTCTCACTCAGTTGGCACATCTGACAACAGCAGACTGGAGACATCCTTCCAGACTTGCTGGGGCAGTCCTGTCTCGTCATTGGCTCAGGCTCAGTCCTGCCCCTCTCCGACCATTTCTATGGCTTCCTCCTCAAAGGTGATTAGGACTTGAATATCCGGAATGCTGCCTCCAGTCTTGACCTGTGCTCTCCTGTTGTGCGCATTCTTGTCCTGCAGACAGACAGAAGGATTGAGTGTTATCCCAATAGGTGCATGAGCAATTTAAGAGCATGCATGCATATTCAGCCCCTGAGCCCTCCCCAGTATGTGATTAACAAGCAGAATGCCCTGCAACTGTTGGAACACTGGGGGCATGAAGTGGCTGCTGCACATTCGACGCACATGTCCCATCTGCTGCTGGGTCCTGAAACTCAAACTCCTGTCTGCCATCCCTGTGCACTCTCACACTTACACTGTCTGAGTGTAACTTTGCAGTGAGTAGACAGAGCCACTTGCTGTGGCAGAGTAGCAGATTGTTCATCCGGTTTTCCGTACTGTTGAGCAGTCCTCCTGTGGGCACCACGGGTGCTAACCTCCACTGCAAACTCCGCCCCGGCTATCATGGCCAGACAGGAGTGCCTCCTGCTGCCATCCCAGGAAACAGGACCTCCCACCTTTCTTGAATGGCCTGGAGGAGAGTCGGCAGGGAGGCATCCCTGAATCATAGGGCAGCACATTGTCTGCTCCGGGGCACCATGAGGGATTCAGAATCTGGAACTCCTGGTTTGCAGTGAGTGAATGACTGACTGAATGTCAGGGTGCCCATTAAATATGGCGCCTGGACCCATGACCCTGGGAGGCAAGGCCAGGGACGATAACCTCCTGCCCGGTCCCACCGCAAGATCTGCCGTGTTCCTCGCATGTGCATAGTAAAGAGCCAAGCAGCTCAAGATCGCACGTGGCCATCAATCCCGCCCCCACTGGAAGTCACTCTCATGTCTGCTTCTAGTCCCAACTTATACTCCAGAATGGAAGATACCACCCCTAGTGCCTGTATTGTTGCTGCCTTTGCTGGGATAGTGTTCCTTCGCAATGTTACTCCAGTGGATGCTGCATGGCTAATGGTGGGTTGCTGACTTTCAGTGGTGGAGAATGCAGATGACCACACAGAGCAGCCTCAGCAGCCCTGGTTCCTGAGGGCCCGATCAGACTGCACCAACTCAGCAGCAGTGGCAGCAGTGGGGGTTGGCTGGCTGACTAACAGCTGCAAAGGCACTGGTGGAGTGGCAGTAATGGAAGCACAAATGCTGCCATCCTGAGAGCTAAAGATTGCTAAGATAAAAGCAAAATGCTGCAGATGCTGAAAATCTGAAACACAAACAGAAAATGCTGGAAAAACTCAGCAGGTCTAACAACTTCTGTGGAGAGAGACAGAGTTAGCATTGAGTCCATATGACTCTTCGTACGGACTTGAAACGTTAACTTGTCTTTCTCTCCACAGGTGCTGTTAGACCTGCTGAGCTTTTCCAGCATTTTCAGCTAAAGATTGCTGCTGGGTGAGTGATGCTTGTGGTGAATTGAGCAGTGTCTGAGGCTAGTGGTGCAGTTGGTAGGAAATGGCATTCGAAGATGTATTCACTGACCTTAACCATTCGAGTCAACTTTTTTCTGGCACTGTTGCCTTATTATAGAGGCCACATTCACGTCATTGAACTCCTGTCCATCTCCTCCCACTGCCTTCACAGTGTCTGTCTAGAGAGCCTCGTGGCCTCCTCTCTCTTCCTTTCCACCTCCTGCACTAAAGCCTCCAGTTCTTCATCTGAAATCCCAGAAGCCCTTTCTTTGACCTGTTACTGCATTACTCCAGCTTATTCCTACTCAGTGTGTCTTTTCTAGTCACTTCCAGCACCTGCTGCACTTAAAATACACCTCCCCTTTAAAGAGATGTAGGCTGGCTTTTAAGAAATGCAGGCTAGCTTTAATTGGTTACAGCTCCACACAAAGTTTAGACCCGACTGAATGTGCAACCAACTCAGTAGCTGGGCTGTTACATTGTGCCCGCACTGATAACTCTTACCCAGATAAACACAAAACAAATGGAATTTGTTCGAATTTAATATGATGTCATGCTAAAGGCACTGGTGAAAGGCAATCAACGTGAAACGTTAACTTTGTTTCTCTGTCAGTTGAAGCTGCCAGAACTGTTGAATATTTCCAGTATTTTCTGTTTTTATTTCAGATTTCCAGCATCTGCAGTATTTTGTTTTGTATTTGCTCTTCCACTATGTTATTGTTTTTATTTAAAATTTACAATGTGGACAATTTGTTCATGGCTAATTATTGAACAAGTAGATTCTCCTCGTTATTTCAATGACAGCTGCACAATTTATTTCTTTCCTTAATACCATTTGTTACAACCACAGTCAATGTTACTCGCTGAACAAGCCAAATCCCAGAGGGAAACTTGTCTTACTGATCATAGCCTCTTTTTTTGTATTTTGAAAATGGAGGGAAACTTCTGATCCCAGAAACGTAGAGTCCCAGTAATACCTCTGGGATTTTAAAATTAAAAGATTTATTAATAAGCAGAAAAAAAACTTAAGCACACAGGATTAAAATTACACAGTTAAAACTGTCTTACAAAACATGCCTCCCGCCCAAAAAAAACATGGTCAGAACACACAAGTAAACTACTCAGCAACAGCTCTCTTATAGATTTTTAACCATAGAAATCCAGTAATATTACCCAAGGCAAAAACTGCTGTCACTTTAGTAAGGGTATACCACACAACTTCTCACTGTCTTCCCATCTGCTATGGAAGTCCAAGAAAGTTCAGAAACAGACTGCTTTCCGAAAACAAAGGGCAGATTCATCTCAGATTTGTACTAGGTGCGGCAGCAGGCAGGAAAAATGATGCTTTACCCGCCAGCTGCTACGGCGGGTTTTCGCGCAATATTGTCCCACTCTCGGCACGTCCTGCCTCATTAATAATGCATTCCCGGGAAACACGCCAGTTCACTGGTGGGAAGCCTCTGATTCACTCATCCCTCCCTCACCTCAAGCCTTCAATAACCTGGGCACCATATTTAAAAGGGTACCCCTGCACAGAGCTAGCACTCTATAAGGATCAGAAGCTGCTGCAAAGCCATGGTTGCCAAAGGGGGGAAATATGCTGCCCCCCCCACCCCAAATTTAGCAATGCTTCCCTTGGGCACCTACTGGAGGTCTGCCATGAATTCCTCTAGTCCTGCTCTGGGCGAAGATCAGCAAGCAAGGTCGCCAATCCAGCATGGCAGGCAGTGGCAGCAGTGGTCAGCAGCGGCACTCTACAAAAGAGGACAGCCACACAGTGCCGAAAGAGGATCAATGATCTCCTCCATTCTGCCAAGGTAAGTCAGTCTCCTCATCACTCTCAACTCGCCCACTCACAAACCCATCACACATCCACAGGGATCTCACTCACTGTGAGTTCAAGATAAATCACCATCATCTGCCCTGCAGATCGGGTCCACAGGAAGGGCAGCAACATCATCAACCCAGCATGGGAGGTGGTGGCAGCGGTGGTCAGTGCCAACACCCTGTAAAAGAAGACAGCCACACTGTGCCAAAAGAGGATGAATGATCTCCGTTCCGCCAGGGTAGGTCACTCTTCTCATCATTCTCAACTCACACAAAGCCATCACATGTCCACAGGGGTCTCATTCATTGCCAGTTCAAGGGACATCACCATTCACTCTCTCACACATCTTCGTTGTCCTAATCCTGTCCATGGCACCACCCACCACCCACAAATGCCAGGCATCCTTCTCATCTGGCCTGGTAGGTGTCCTGCTTACACTCTCTTCGTCTGTCTTCATGCAGGATAAGCTGGCACACAGCAAAAGGTAGAGGTCACAGACTGGTGGGGGAATGCCTGACATCAAGGTCCTCACAGACCTTGAAAATAGAGCCATCCAGCTGGCTGGCAGCAATCTGGACTGTTCCATGTTGACGGTGAGGTCCGCATTGCTCAACCAAGTGAGGATCCATCAGAGAAACATCCTTCAGACAACCATGCTGAGAGTCAGTTCCCCTGTTCCGCAGTCCCCTGCCATGCACTAATTATCTCTCCTTGCTTTCGCAAGCACATCTGGGAAGCAGCCCAGGGGGGTAAATGACCCAGGTCCTCAATTCAAGCCCCGAAGACACCTTGGAAGTAGAATCTGATGACACACTAATTGAAGACCCATCAAAGCGCTCACCCACACCCTCCACCAGTGCAGAGTCACACACCTCGGTAGGGCCGGGCCTAATTCTAGAGTAGCCTCAGGGTCACAATGTGGTGAGCACATTGCACTGCCTGATCCACAGCAGGCAGTGGCAAGGACTTCCCAGGTTTCTGGCAATCTGAGGATTGCTGGAGGCCAGAAATCTGTTGAGTCTGAGTCAGATGACAAGTCTCTGGACTCGGTCATAGCTCCGCTGCTGGAGCTGCTAAGACAAGCTTGGGAACATCAGGAAGGGATGTCCGCTGCACTCCTCAGATTGCAAGGCATGATGGAGGAGTCCATCTGCCTTCAGTCTGAGGTGATAGCGCTGGTATGCCAACACACCAAGGTCAACACTGGTAGGATGGTGGCCGCCATGGATACATTGGTCAGTCCTGCACTGCTGCAGGGGCTGAACTCCATCACTAATGCCATATTTGGCTTCCAACAGTGCCAATGTGAGAGGGGTGCAAGGCAGCTTGATCTCACACCAGCTTCCCCTTCTCTGCAAGGAGTCAGACAAGGACCCTTGGGCACCCATAGGGAGGAGGATCAGCAGGTGCACACCCTGGGGCCATCCACCGAGGTAACTATAGAAGTGTCCAGCCCACCCGAATCCCTTCTTCCTGCGAACTCAGCAGCTCCATCCCCACAGCGCCAAGGAAGGTGCCACTGCCACACAGCAGGATCCCGAAAGCAGGCCAGGGCCTCCCAGGTCTCGGTCCACCAGAGGACACCCACCAAGGTCATCACAGGCAGGGCGTAGCAGTCATCAGGCTGTCTGCACCTCCGCTGTGGGAGGAGAGCACCAAGACGTGGCTGCAAGGAAGGTTAAGATGTCGTTGCACAGCCTGGGCATGGGTGTAAATCATTTATACATAGTGTTCACTATTGTAAATAAATTCCCAAAAATGTCTCCTTGCCTATGGTTCCTTGTTATGATGAGCAATGTTCATGTTACTGAGGTATGAAACCTTGGTTCTTGCACAAGATAAAGGCAGGTGTCTCAGTCCAGGACTTCTTCCCTGTACAGTGTGTAACCTTCAGACCAAAGTGATGGTCTGGCTTCACACTCACTGGACACATTAGTGATGTCTGCACCTCGATGGTGCTGGTCATTGCTGCTAGAATGTCGTGGGCAGGCATCAGAGTTCTGTCATTCTCTGTATGTACTCTCAGCAGCTTTGAGGTCCCCCATCATGTGAGCCTCTGTGATTGGTGAAGCTGTGCTCCTGAAGGGCTCAGGTGCTGAAGGCTGACAAAGGATTAGGTGCATTTAAAGTTTCATGGCTGCATCTCCATAATATGACCCTGTTCACTGTGTGCAAGAAAGCTGCCCTCAGCCAAACAGGAGTCAGATATTCACAGAGGCAATGTGAAGATCTATGGTGTCCTCACTGCATGTCGCCATCATCCTTCTGGAATCTAGCAGCTATTAGTGCCGCTACTGTGTCTCCATGACATGAGCCTGAGCACTGAGGGCATGTGCGCTGCCATCAGTCACACAGGAGTCAAACATTCACAGATGCAAGGTGAGGGTGTAAGGACTGTCCTCACCGCATGTCATCACCATCCTCCAAGAGTCTTGCGGCTATGAGGGCCTCCCGAGCACGCCTGCCTCATCTGGCCAGTGCGATGGCCTCATCGCAGGCACCCCTCCTTTGAGGACCTCATCACAGTCAACCCCTTCGTCATCTTCCTCATCAGTGGACACGAGCAGCTCCTCCATGTCCTCCTCAGCCAGGTCCTCGGAGCGCACAGCAAGTGATGATGATGCGTGACACCCTCTGATGGCCATATTGCAGTCCTCCACTGGAACTGTCAAGGCACCGGAACCTCATTTTCAAAATACCTATGGTTTACTCCAGCAAAGTCTGAGTCGCAGCAAGAGCCTTATTATACCATTGCTCTGCCGCAGTGTGAGGCCGCTGCTCGGGCGTCATTAGCCACGTCCGCTGTGGGTAGCCCTTGTCCCCGAGGAGCCAACCATGAAGCCTCGGTGGACCCTTGAAGATGTCAGGAATCTGAGATCTGCTAAGGATGTAGGAGTCATGGGTGCTCCCTGGGAATCATGCACAGACCTGTAGGATATGTTTGTGGTGGTTGCACACCCGCTGAACATTCAGCCAGTGGAAGCCCTTGCGGTTGACATAGTTGACAGCTTGCTGCTTTGGAGATCTAAGCACCAGGTGAGTGCAGTCAATGGCACCCTGCACCTGTGGAAAACCTGAGAGCTGAGCAAATCTCAGCAGTCTTGCTTCTTGGCTTTACTGATCCTGAGCGAAATGTACAAAGTTCTGTGCCTTTGCGAAGATGGTGTCCATGACCCCCTGCATACACTTGTGTGTGGAAGCTTGTTAGAGCCCATACAGGTCACCTGTGGAGCCCTGGAAGGAGACACTGGTGTAGAAATTGAGCACCACAGTCACTTTCACAGCCACTGGAAGTGAATGCCCTCCATGTCCCTGTGGCGCCAAATCCTGCAGCAGGTGGCAAATGTGACCAGTTCCCTAGACATGCGCAGTCATCAGCGACACTGGTTCTCAGTCATCTGCAGGAATGAAAGGTAGCATCTATAGATCCTGAATCTAATGAGGTGCCTACAAGTGACGACTCGCTGTGGATCTTCAGCAGCGTACGCAGCATGCCCTGCCGCTCCATCATCTTGAGGGAGGTGCTCCTCCCTTTGCCAAATCAGGTGCCTCCACCACTCTCTTCTTCTTTTTCTTCTCTGGTCTCTGTAAGCCATGAGGCATACTACTAAATCACCAGGCTTCATAATCCTGATGTTCTCCTTCTGCAGGGTCAAAGAAACACTCTTGGTTAAGTCTGAAGTCCCTTTACACGTGCAGGAGAGAGTTAGCTACCACTTGGATGATCAGTGGGTAGTGCGCTCATTGACTGTCTGAAACCCCACCCACTTCCACCTCACACCACCTGACCAATTGGTGGCGGCTTTGGCCAATGGACAGCATGCTGTGCTCTCAGCTCAGGCACTCTCCTAACCCACAGTGCAAGGCTGCACTATTAACTTAAACCATGAGGGATACTGGTCCAAACCTTAATAAAGACACTGCAAGGGGCTGTGATCGCTTCCACCAGCGTCTGCGCCATGGCTACATTTCACAAGGAGATTGTACAACTTGCCCAGTCGGCCAATTGTTGTGCTGTCCCCTAAAACACACATTAATCTGCAGTCTGCGCCCGAGGGGTGAAAAGTTCTGAAGCATTCGGTGGCACTTTCATGCTTTTACATTGCTTGAGTGGGCAGAAAAGCTTCAGAGGCCCAACTCCAAGCATGTCATGGGAGCTGCAGCTGAACGGTCTCAGCCCAGAAGAATGCTCACTTTTGACAAGCTTTTCCGAGTGCGTCGTCGCTTCCCTCAACCTCCCCCAACCACCAACCTCCCCCCGCCCCCCGCCCCGGCATGTACTTGAGTAGTTCCTTCAGTCTGTGCTGCCTTGCCCCCCACACCCATCCCTCCACTGGACTGACCCACACTGAAGCCCTTGCTCTGGCACCCGTACCCCTTGCGAATGCACAGCGCTTCTTCCTTGATGTCTTTTAGCCAATGCTCACAAGCGCTGCTGTAGGTTGTGTGCACTCACCTCCAAGTTCCCCTCGAAGTTCAGGTCACCAGATGCACACTTCTTAAAGACAGTCAGGAAGCAAGCAGTTCTGATGTCACACCAACGTGAGCAGTGATACCTTTGATGTGGGGAGATGATTCCAGTGAGCATGGCTTATAATTAGATGCAAATGTATTAAAATGATGTTATTGATGTGCGGCAGTGGGAAACACGGCCCGCCATTGATGAGTAGAGTGGACGATCACAAACTGGTTTCATGACTGTATAAAACCAATTTTTGGGCTTCTCGCCATATTGTCCCCCACCACCTGCCATGACACCCGACGCCCACGGGCAGGAAAATACCAGCCAAAGACTTTTCTGGCTTGAAATTGTAGGGCTGCTTCAAATTAACAACTTTTCTCAGCACGGAGCAAGTCTCGGGACATCTTCCCCACACAGCCACCTCAACTCAACTAAACAGCTTTCCTTTATATATCTTTTCTTCCTTTTATCCTAGACTCCATTGTCCTAAGCACCTCTTTGAACTCAACTTTTCCAAAATATAAAAACTTTCACGTTTTCCTATTGCCTCCACTTTCAGGTCAAATAAAATTTAATAACCTTCCCTTGTTTACTTATGAAACCTTTGTAAGTTGTAAAAGTCCCTTGTCGCTTCTAAACTACCCTTTTAAATTTAACAACGGAAAAGGTGTCCCTACCTATCACCTAATGCAAATTTTAAAGCCTAACCTATTTACTTGTAAGCCCACTTCACCAGAGCCTCTCATTACAAATGCAGGCATCTAGCTCCTTTGCCTTTCATCTCTCAGTTCCCACAGATAAGTTTTCTCTATGAACCTTCCCCTAGTTTAATTAATTATGGATGGACACGCACACACACTCAGCCTTCTTTACAGAATACCACCTCATTCCCAAAAATATTAAAATAATAGCATCCATCTTCATAAAGTTGGTCACAGAAATGTGCTGTTCATTATCACTCACAGTCTCAGCTGAGCCTTCCTGTTCCGTTCACAGCTCAGCAGCAAAACATGAAACAAAAAAAAAATCTGTTTCCCTTTTCTAAAAAAAAATATATTTAGCAAATTAATAAATATTTGTGGGAAAAATATAAACACAAGACAGACATCTGTATGCATACAGTGCATTATATTCAGATCACTGGAGGAATTGGAAGCATAGTTTGTTTTGATTTTCTAAAAAGCTGTTACAGGATACTCTTGACGCAATGATGTGGCCGTCACAAATGTCACAAACTATATTCTGCAAGCTGGCAAAATGAGTCATTAGTATGAAATAGTCAGTTATTTTACACATAAAATAATAAAGAGGCTTATTCCAAGAGATGTTTCAAAAAATTTAATAGTGGGCGAGTGTTAAAAAGTACTCTGTTCTTTTATGATGTTTTTTCCAAACACCTCCTCCACCCAGTTTCCTCTTTCATTTCTGAACATCTCTTTGGAAAAGCCAACTTTCCCACTGTGCAAAACAGGATCTCTGAAACAACATTTATAATACATCATACATTTTTCTTCTGCAGGGCCACTTAAAGCTGGAACATGGTTAAGTTCATCTAGTAGTGATTACAAAATCTCAATTTCAGCTTTGAAAGTTTTGCCTATCACCATGAAGTTCTTTACCCTTCTGAAAATATTTTACTGATCGACATAAATTAATTTTAGAATCTGTAGAACTGCAGTGGATTTTATTGATTGCATTTTGCAGTCTGAAGCTAAGCAAAGGAATTGTGACATTTCCCTCGTTTATTAAAGCATTGCAAACATGCCTCACAAAGCAGTTAAGTAACAGCATCTCCCTGTCACATCACAGAACATAAATTGTATTTCTTCTCAAACATTCCACCTATGTTATTTGACATACGTTGACTGTCTCCTGAATTTTCATTCATAATTCAGTTAAGGTGACAGCTACCAAAATGTTATCATTTTTTTGCACAGGCAAAAAATTAGAGGATTTCAAATGAAATATCTCTATTCAAGACAGGGAAAAAAATTGGGAAAGTGCATGCTAATTAATTTTACTAAATTCCTATGTCTAGATTTTCCACTTTGGTATAATTTAATCTGAAATGATTATTGGTGGTTATGGATTGCCACCTTAATGCCATGGTGAGGCTTTTGCGCTCTGATGATCCCTTGAGCGATGCCATCAGGAGCTCCTTGCTGCTGGTAGGACCACTCATGGTGGCAAGGTCAGGGAGAGTTACCGGGCAGAGCACAGTCCAAAAAGTCCTCAACAGCAGAAAAGGCGAAGGGAGACTGTGCATCTCACTGGCTGCAAAGGCTACAATAGCAACTTGGTCCCGATCGCCGTGGTTCAACATATCATAGAAACCTGACCGCCAAATCGCTAAGTTTGTGTGGACGATGGTGGTGCCCCAAGGTCCCCACATTAAATAAAATCACACAAAGGCTTCTACCAGGATTCCTTTGCCAAGCGTAGTAGCGATGGAAAATTGGTGATTTGAACAAGGCTGTGAACCTGGGAGTTCCTACTCATGAATCTGCACACGGCGACAGATACATGAAGGTCGTTGGGTGCCCATGTTGGGACAGAGGTGCTTTTGGGCAGCAACATCTGTGACCGAGCAGCCCTCTTCAGGATACCCTCTGCTCTCCCCAAATGCGGAGGGGGCTAGAAAAGGCGCCCTAAAGATAGGCTATCCCAATTTCTCCTGGCTAGGGAATCACATCCTGCGAGATCACCACCTTTATGGTTCATGAAAGAAAACTTTCAATTTTACAATTTGGAATGTTAAAACACTCATGGGTAGTCGCAAGAGTGACCATCCAGAAAGAAGAACATCAATTGTAACACATAAGCTGTCAAATTGAGAACACTGCCCTCAGTGGGGAGGAGCAGCTGAAGCAACAAGCAGGAGGATATACCTTCTAATGGAAAGGAAAGGCTGACAGAAACCATGGAGTTGGCTTTACATTTGGAATAGCACTGGGTGCACTGCCAGAACTACCCAATTATATAAACAAAAGGCTCATGACACTTCACCTACAGCTCAGCGTAAACAATATGCCACTGTCATCAGTGCTTACGCCCCGAACCTTGACTCTGATGAAAATGTTAAGGAAAAGTTCTATCCTGACCTAGAAGAAGTTCTGACTGCCATGCTTAAAGAAGAAAAAAATCCTCCTTCTGGGGCACTTTAATGCCAGGGTTGGTCGTGACTTCAATGTCTGGAGCAGAACCATTGGTAAAAATGGGGTGGGAAAAGTCAGTGCAAAAGGTGTCTTCCTGCTGACAAAGTGTGCTCAGTGTGGCCTCATTATAACAAGCACCTTCTTCCACCAGGACGACAAATACAAAACCAAATGGAGGCATCCTAAATCAAAGCATTGGCACCTCCTTATGCTCAGGTCAAAGATCTAAGTGATGTCTGTATCACTCGATCCATGTGGGGGCCTAATGTCTGCTGGACAGATCATAGGCTTGCTTCATAGGTGATAGTATTAGCACCTGGTACATCGTAATGCCCAAAAGTCCAAAAGGAAAAGCCCAACATCTCAGCCTGAAAGCAGCCTGGCTGAAAAGAGGAATTCGAAGTGCAACTCGCAACCAATCTGGAAAATCTTCACATATCCATCCCAATTCAGGAATAGTGGGATCAAGTCAAGTCAGCTGCACTGGACTTCAAATTTTGTTGGGTGCAGACTTGAGAGCTATGATAAAAACTTAAAATATGCTCTGTGATACTTTTAGTTTGTATTTGATTGCATTCCCTTTCAAGTTTGATAGTGTCAGAATTTCAAAATCCAGTAATATATCTCTAGCATATAAAAGAATCAATTCCATTTGAATGAAGAGAAGCATGCTTGCATACTTGCTCACCTCCAAATCCTAATCACTGATATGTGCTACTCAACTGATAAAGTTTTACATCCAGAGAGCAAATTCATCAAATACACCTGGGCCCTGGCATAGCAACTAGTCTAATGCATCCAGGAAAATTACAGGTTTTTGGCCTATCCAATTACAAGCAGTTCCTTTTTTCCTAAAGTTGTTATATCCTGTGCAATCCCTGAAAAGCTCTGAGTACAACCTTATCTCTCTCTCATCCCGGTTGTTCTCTTTTGTACAGTCCCTATCTTTGCTCCCTTAAATCCAAAGGGCACAACCTTAAATGTATATGGCGCAAAACTGGTTTAGCCATTCATTGCTAGATTGAGCCGGGCCGTGTTAAGCACTATTGAATTCTGCTCTCCTGTGTAAAACTGCTTACTAATCTAAGCTTATTCTGGAACGCAAGAACAACCACCCAGCTTCTCTTCTCGACTACCAATTGTTCCTTAAACCTCCTCTCCTCTACCCGCTTCACGTTCACCTTCAAAAATTAGTGCAAGGATCTCAGAGACCTCTTTATTACTAAGGCTGGGATTTTCCAATCCCACCTGCGGCAGGAATGGTCATAGGCAGGACAGAAAATTGGATGCGGCAGGCAGGACTGGAAAACCCTGGCCTAAGATTGAGACCATCCATTCAGCTGCTTAGAGTCATTTATTTATAGAGTAAACTTCTGCCTTTATTCCACTTTCCCACCAACTGAACATCCCTTACATTCCTCTTGACCTAGCACTGAATTTGCATCTTTCCTTAGTTTCAATCCCATCTTTTGTCATTCCGTCTCCAAGCTCAGCTTGCCCAAGAGACCCACCTACTGCTTGCTTAACACTATTCCCACTAAACTGGCTAACCACATAGCCTCCCTCCTGGCACCCATGTCACCTGATGCAATTAACGATTCACTCTCCTCAGGGACTGACTCTCTCCCTTTCAAGTCTGCCATTATCATCCCCCTCCTCAAAAAACCCATCCATGACCTGTCTGTCCTTAGAAACTACAGCCTGATCTCAAGCCTTCCCTTCCACTCCAAAGTCCTGAACATGTTGTCATCTCCCAAATCCATTTACTATCTGTGGGCTGAGGGGGAGTCAGGGAGGAGTTTTCCAGAGTATTTCTCCCTTATTGATGCTAATTTTATTTTTTCTCTGTGTTTTTGCCTCTTTCGGGAGATTACATGGCTAACATGTGGGGCATGCTTGATGGATCAGTTGGTCTTTTCCTACCTGTCAATTTGTATGTTCGTAATTCCAGTTTGAACCTCTCCACTCAGATTTCCATGCCAAGGCACTGAAACATCCCTAATCAAATCGCAAATTAATCCTCATTGACTGTGACAGTGGTGCACTATCCTTCCTCATCCCTCACTTCACGACTGCAAAATTGAATTGAGTTGGCCACAACATTTGTCCAACAGCTCTCCATTTTTACCTATCCAATTATGATCATACAATCTCCTGCAGTGGCTTCTACTCATGCCCTTGCACCAGTACCACTGGAGTTCCCTGAGGATCTATCTTTGACAGTCCCTCCCTTCTTGCTGCTCTTTAACAACATGATTTGAAGGTGACATGTCAAGTTTCACATGTGTGACACCCAGCTCTACTTCACCATGACTTGACTTGCTCCCACCACTGCCTATGTGTTGTCCTGGATGAGACACATTAAATCTAATTAAATACTGGGAAGACCAAAGCCATTGTTTTCAGTCACTACCACAAACTCCATTCCCACACCTTTGATTCCATACCATTTTTGTCTTATAATGAATCAGACTGTTCATAACCTATTTGAACCTGAATTGAGGTTCCAATACCATATCCTTTTCATCAATAAGACTGCCTCTTGCAACCTTCATAACATTGCCTGTCCTCACTTCTGCCTCAGCTCATCTGCTACTGAAACACTTATCCATGTTTTGTTACCTACAGGCTTAACTATTTCTGTGCTCTCCTGACCGGTCTCTCATCTTCCAACCTCCATAAACTTGAGTACATCCAAAACTTTGCCCATATCCTAACACACTCAACATCCCATTCACTCAATACTTCTGTGCTCATTGACCTACATTTACTCCTGTCCACAAATGCCTCAATTTTTAAATTCTCATCCTCATGGTCAAATCCCCCACAGCTTCGTCCCTCCCTTAATCTGTAAAATCGTCCAGACCTGAGGCCCTATAAGAACTCATTAGCTGCCAAAATTCAGTTCAACAGAGCCTGTACTTTCAGCACTATAGGTACTGCTCCTTTCATCTTCCAGCAGCTTGTCCTCCTCTGTGCTGCCTTTGCTCGTTCTCCCTGTCATGATGCAGGCCACAGGGATAGAAATCACAGTCCTCATGCCTTGGAGCAAGTGCCGTAAGCAGAATCCTTGAAGTGAGAACCAAGACATTCATCAACTTTAAGTGGGAATACAAACCTCCAAACAATTCTACTAACTCAGCAACAGTTGGTAGAAATAAATCGGCAACTAACCTGTAAATGATTGATGATCCACTTAATAGCACTGATAGGGTGTCCTTTCTGCCGATGAATGCATGTTCAGATATGAGATTAAGAGAGGGTGTTCACAAAACATTCAAGTTGATAAGGACAGCACTAGAGTCAAATTAGCATTACATGATCTACCTACTCTGTATACTTCCAGTGCACGGTCCCAGCACCTGTGCTAACAAGGGAGCAGGGTTCTCAGCAGGAGCCCAAGTGGATGCTATGATGGTCATTTATCAGAGGGAAGGTAAGGTGTGGGACTGTTGTTGAATGGAAAAGTGGGGTTATATTCACTGGTACCACAGTCAGATGAGCCATCTTTCTCTCCTTTTCTTCACCTCTTCACCCAGCAAGGACTGTGCTCTTATGATTGTACAATATTTATCTTAAATCCAGTGCACAATATTGATTGTACAACATGTTGATGTCTGTGTCTAGGCCAAAATAAGATTTTTACCTAATGACTGTGTAAAGAATCATAAACATCGATCCACATCATTCAACATCTGGATACAATGCAGCAGAGCTCCAATCAACTGAATCATTGCATCAGCCACTGAAGAGAATAACTAGGATCTTAATAGTATTACCAAAAATGGTTTCTTGAATTAGAACATGACACAGGATATTTGGATAATGGTCGATCTCACACTCGTAAAACTGAAACTCATACATTAAAAACTGTTGAATGAGAAAAGAATATTTTAACAAAAGATCATGGGGGTGATTATGTTATCTGACTCTCCTTGTGGAAATTGAATCTTGCATCAACATAGTGCCTTTAATGTAGGAAAACATTCCAAGGTGCTTCACAGGGGAACAATCAAACAAAAATTGACACTAAGCGGGAAAAGGAGATGATAGGATGGATGGCCAAAAGCTTAGTTAATGAAATGAAAACAGACAACGCCGGAAATATTCAGAAAAGTCTGACAGTAAACGTAGAGAGACAAATAGAGTTAAAGGTCTGGATTTTCCGGTGGGTGTCAGGACTCCAATATCAGGCTCATAAAGGCGTCCTGAGCCCACTTAAGACAAAAGCCCACCTGCTAGTGCAAATTTCCGTGAGGTGGCCACCAAGTTGTGACCTTCTCTGTTCACTCTCCTATGAAGGAGGGCAGACGAGCTCCTAAGGCTACATTGTACTGCTACTCACCTTATTTATTTTAACCTATTAAAGGCTAGTTATGTAGACACATTCTTTTCGAACTAGTGTACAGAATAAATGATATAAATGTGCTAAGCCACTGTTAAGAAAAGTAACAACGCAAGCTGGTGTTCATAACCTCTTGGGTAAAATATCACTTCCTTACATATGTTCAGAACATATGCCTTCAGGCAGAAGGCTTTTTATCATTCCCACTGAAAGCATTAGTGTCTACAGGCCAGACAATCCCAAAGGTAGGATGTTAAAATATTAAAACAGATGACAGGAGTCCTAGCACGTTTCTATACTTTGCGTTTGCCAAAAATGAACTTTAACATAATAAAGTGAATTAAAATTCAATCAGAGTCTGAATGGTTAAGAATTAACCAAAAATCCAAGTTTTATAACAAAGCATACAATGATTCAGTCACCTTTGTGTTATACTATGAACTATGTATGGTTTTGTTAAGTTCACACTTGAGGTAAAATAAACAGAAGACTGGGTCTGATGCATAGGGGTCGAGGTGCTCTTGGAATTTTTTCCTTGCTATCCAACTTCTTAAATCTTCAGAGTGTGGGTCTTGCCCTGCTGCAGCAGTAGAGGCGACAAGGGAAAGGAATCACTGGTAAGTAGTGGGTAAGGTATTTACTACTTTAATCACTTATTGTTTAAGGTCTTTTTGTGGTTTGTAGTTTATATATTCTACAGTAACGAGGATCAGGAAAGAAGGGCCCTAGAGTAATTGATTTAAAAGATTTAATTTAAAGGGATAAGTCATGGCAAAAGCACTCAAAGCCATGGTGTGCTCCTCGTGTTCCAAGTGGGAAGCCGGGTACATTTCCATTGCCCGGGACCAGCATGTGTGCAGGAAGTGTGTCCAGCTGCAGCTCCTGGAAGCTCGGGTATCAGAGCTGGAATGGCAGCTGGGGACACTGTGGAGCATCTGTGAGTCTGAGAGCATCGTGGATAGCATGTTTAGAGAGGTGGTCACACCACAGATGAAGGGACTTGATGAAGGAAGGAAGGGAATGGGTGACCACCAGGCAGTCCAAGAGAAACAGGCAGGTAGTTCAGGAGTCCCCTGGGGTCCCACTCGCAAATCGGTATTCCATTTTGGAGGCTGATGAGGGCGCTTGTTTCTCCAGGGAGTGCAGACAGAGCCAAGCTTCTGGCACCACAAGCAGCCTGTCTGTACAGGAGGGGAGGAAAGGTGGAATAGCAATAGTAATAGGGGATTCTATAGTCAGGGGAACAGATAGGGGATACTGTGGCCGTCAACGTGACTCCAGGATGGTGTGTTGCCTCCCTGGTGCCAAGGTCCGGGATGTCACTGAACGGCTGCAGGGCATCTTGAAGGGGGAGGGTGATAAGGCAGAGGTCATGGAACATGTTGGTACCAATGACATAGGTAGAAAGAGGGATGAGGTCTTGCATCAAGAATTCAGGGAGTTAGGCAGTAGACCTCTCGGGTTGTAATCTCTGGATTACTCCCAGTGCCACGTGCTAGCGAGCTCAGAAATAGGAGGATAGCGCAGATGAATACGTGGCTTAAGAGTTGGTGCAGGAGGGAGGGTTTTAGATTCCTGGATCACTGGGATCGTTTCTCGGGAAGGTGGGACCTGTACAAGCGGGACGGTCTACATCTGAACCAGAGCGGGACTAACATCCCTGCAGGCGGGTTTGCTAGTGCTGTTGGGAGGAGTTTAAACTAATTCGGCAGGGGGAGGGGACACAGAATGTTAGCGGAATAGGGACACATCACAATACAGTAAAACAATCAAGTCAGAGGGAGTATAGCTGCATTAAGTTTCAAGGGAGTAAGGCAAGGCTAGGTGGCCTCTACTTTAATGCCAGGAGTATTACAGGCAAAATGGATGAGTTAAGGGTGAGGATTGACACGTGGAATTGTGATATAGTAGCCATCATTGAGACGTGGTTGAGGGAGGGGCAGGATTGGCAGCTCAACATTCCGGGACATAGAATCTTCAGGCAAGACAGGAGAGGGGGTAAAAGAGGAGGAGGCATTGCATTATTAGTTAAAGAGTCAGTTACTGCAGTAAGGAGAGATGATATCTTGGAGGGGGCATCAAATGCAGCTTTGTGCGTAGAGCTTAGGAATAAAAAAGGGGCATCCACATTGTTAGGTGTTTATTATCAACCCCCAGATAGTCAGCAGCAAATTGAGGAGCAAGTATGTGCATAATTTGTGGAGGTGTGTAATAACAATAACAATGGGGTAATTATATTAGCTGATTTCAACTTTCCCAACATTTTGAAATGTGTACAGGAGAACTTTTTAGGTCAATATGTAGAGGGTCCAACAAGGGATGGCGCAGTGCTGGACCTAATTCTGGGGAATGAAGCCAGACAGGTGACTGAGGCGGTGGTGGGGGAGCATTTTAGTGATAGCGACCACAACATGGTACAGTTTAAGTTTGTTATGGACAAAGAAATTGACAAGTTGCAAAAAAATGATTTGGATTGGGGGAGATTGGATTTTAGTAAAATATGGCAAGATCTGGCCAAGGTAGACTGGGAACAGCTACTTGTGGGGAAATCTACAGAGGAGCAGTGGGGGGCGTTCAAAAAGGAAATGGGGAGGGTACAGGCTCAACATGTTCCCTCCAGGGTGATAGGAAGGATAACAAGCCCAGAGAACCATGGATGACCAGAGATATTCAAGTTGCGATGAGAAGGAAAAGAGAGGCTTTTAGCAGGTACAAGGGAAGCAAATCAGCAGAGGCATTAATGGAGTACAAAAAGTGCAGGGTGGAGTTTAAGAAATCAATTAGGAGAGCAAAGAGGGGATATGAGAAAACTCTGGCTGGTAAAAGTCAGGAAAATCCCAAGATATTCTATAAGTATATCAATGGGAAGAGGATAACCAGGGAAAGAGCAGGGCCTATAAGGGACCAAGAGGGCAAGCAATGGGTGGAGCCAGAGGACATCGCTAGAGTGTTGAATGAATATTTCACATCCGTCTTCACCCAAGAGAATGAGGATGAATGTATCGAACTCAGGGAGAGAAATTAGAAGGTTCTTGAGCAAATTGATATAGGGAGTGACAAGGTATTAGAGGTGTTGGCAGGCTTAAAAGTGGACAAATCTCCAGGTCCAGATGATTTGTGTCTCAGACTGCTGAGGGAGGCAAGGGAGGAGATCGCAGGGGCTCTGACCCAAATGTTTAATTCCTCTCTGGCCACAGGGGAGATGCCAGAAGACTGGAGAACAGCTAATGTGGTTCTGCTATTTAAGAAGGGTTGTCAAGATAAGCCACGGAACTACAGACCAGTGAGTCTCACGTCAGTGGTAGGGAAACTATTGGAGAAAATTCTGAAGGGGGTTATCTAACTCCACTTGGAGAGGCAAGGTTTGATCAGGGATAGTCAGCATGGCTTTGTCAGAGGGAGGTCATGCCTAACAAATTTGATTGAATTTTTTGAGGAGGTGACCAGATGTGTAGATGAGGAGAGTGCAGTTCATGTAGTTTATATGGATTTCAGCAAAGCCTTTGACAAGGTCCCACATGGGAGACTTATAAAGAAAGCAAATGCACATGGGATACAGGGTAATTTGATAAGGTGCATTCAAAATTGGCTTACTTGTAGGAGACAGAGGGTGATGACAGAAGGTTGCTTTAGTGACTGGAAGCCAGTATCCAGTGGCATACCACAGGGATCTGAGCTCGGTCCCCTATTATTTGGCATTTATATAAACGACATAGATGACTATGTGGGGGGTAGGATTAGTAAGTTTGCGGATGAGACAAAGATTGGCCAGGTGGTTAACAGTGAGGTTGAGTGTCTTGGGTACAGGAAGATATAGATGGGATGATCAAATGGGCAGATAAGTGACAGATGGAATTTAACCCTGAAAAGTGTGAGGTGATACACTTTGGAAGGAGTAATTTGACAAGGAAGTATTCAATGAACAGCATGAAACTAGGAAGCTCTGAGGAACAAAGGGACCTTGGCGTGTGTGTCCATAGATCTCTGATGGCAGAGGGGCATGTCAGTGGGGTGGTGAAAAAGGCATATGGGACACTTGCCTTTATCAATCGAGGCACAGATTACAAAAGTAGGGAGGTCATGTTGGAGTTGTATAGAACCTTAGTGAGGGCACAGCTGGAGTACTGTGTGCAGTTCTGGTCACCACATTATAGGAAGGATATGATTGCACTGGAGGGCGTGCAGAGGAGATTCACCAGGATGTTGCCTGGGATGAAACATTTAAGTTATGAGGAGAGGTTGGATAGACTTGGGTTGTTTTTGTTAGAGCAGAGAAGACTGAGGGGCGACCTGATCGAGGTGTACAAGATTATGAGGGGCATGGACAGGGTGGATAGGGAGCAGCTGTTCCCCTTAGTTGAAGGGTCAGTCACGAGGGGACATAAGTTCAAGGTGAGGGGCAGGAAGTTTAGGGGGGGATGTGAGGAAAAACTTTTTTACCCAGTGGGTGGCGACAGTCTGGAATGCATTGCCTGGGAGGGTGGTGGAGGCAGATTGCCTCACATCCTTTAAAAAGTACCTGGATGAGCACTTGGCACGTCATAACATTCAAGACTATGGGCCAAGTGCTGGTACATGGAATTACGTAGGTAGGTCAGGTGTTTCTCACGTGTCGTTGCAGACTCAATGGGCCAAAGGGCCTCTTCTGCACTGTGTGATTCTGTGATTCTGTGACACTCTGACGAGATAATTAAATCCAAGTATGTAACTGGTAATAAAAATAAATGGAAAAATATGCATTGTCTACACAATATAGTTTTACACTTTAATGCTATATGAAGATACAAGCCTGGAAATTATTGTGAGCAGTCATATTGTACGAACATGCACAAAATAAATGGTTTAAGATATATGTTGTAACAGTAGACTTAGAAAATTGATCATAATGTATTAGGTGTTCAGACAAAAATATAGCTGAGTCATCTCTAGCTTAAAGTTTTCAACTCAGTCTTAATTGACTTATTCATCAGCTTGACTCAGGTCATAGCATTCTTGCCCCTGACTAGAAGATTCTTCATTCAAGTTTATGCATATACTCCACAGCTGAGAGGATGCAGCTTTGTCAGATTTGCTGTCTTTCACACAAAATGGTAAATGGAAGTACTTTCCATCTATTCAGATTTCATGGCATTATTTCAAGAATAGTAATTTTATTCTGGACAACATTTCTCCCTGAACCAAAATCACCAAAGAAAAATGGCTATTTACCCCAGTTCCATTTGTTGCTCATATGGGATAACTGCTGCACAGAAGAATATACATACCATTTCAAATTAATTCATTGCGTTAAGCAACTTCTGTGTTTCGATGCTTTGTAGTAGTGGAACCTGGACAACAAATGCTAGGCAGAAGGAAAGGCTGAACAGGTTCCACCTTTGCTGTCTCAGACATATTTTTAGCATCTCTTGGCAGGCCAAGTCAGAGGTCCTGGAGCATGCTAATTCTATCAACATACACTCATTACTAAAAAAAACTGTGTTTGCACTTGCTCAGCTGCATTCATGGGATGGATGACGGTCATATACCCATAGACATTTGAACTAACTACTGGGTAACGGCCTGCTGGTCGTCCATACCTCCGCTACAAAGGCACCTGAGAGTAAGATATGAAAATGTTGGATATTGGCACAGACAACTGGGGGACAATCGCCGTCAGCCATGACCTCTGGGGGCTGACTGTTTAAAGGGGCATTGGAAGTGCAAGGTTCAATTTCTTTCAGTACAGTACATGGAATTCTGAAATACCTCACTACACTTAGAGTTATATGTTATATTTATAACATACACTTATATTTCATTTTAAACATTCTCTGGTGCATACAGCCTAAGGGGTTAAAGTTTTGCCCCTTGGTTAAAGGACCGAATATAGAAAGTATTTGCTTTCACTTTGAGGGTCCAGGCTATAGGTAGCCTCAGAGTCACCAATCCATGGCCAATTAGATCTGGTACTGCCGACAATAATATCTAAAGTCTTTGTGAATATGGTAAGAAAGCAAGTCCCAGAATTTGGAGCCCTGCCCCAGACCCACTTCCTCCTATGGGCCTTGTAAGGGCACCCTATTCCACAGGATCCTTCGCATAAGACTAGCGTATCTGGGTCTCAATCTGCTTTCTGACCCTACCATAGTATCACAGATTTACGGGCTGGTGTTGCTTTAAAGTAAAATATACTTAAGCACCCATCTTCTATAGCCCTCTGCACAGATTAACTACCTTCTGAGAGAAGAAATTCCTCCTCATCTCTGTTTTAAATGGGCAACCACTTACTCTGAGATTATGCTCTCTGGTCCTAGACATTCCCACAAGGGGAAACAACCTCTCAGCATCTACCCTGTCAAGCCCCCTAAGAATCCTATATGTTTCCATAAGGTCACATCTCATTCTTCTAAACTCCAATGAGTACAGGCCCAACCTACTCAATCTCGCCTCATAAGAACATCCCTCCATACCCGGAATCACCCCGGTGAACCTTCACTGGACTGCCTCCAATGCCAATATATCTTTCCTTAGATAAGGGGACCAAAACTGTTCACACTATTCTAGGTGTGGTCTAACTAGTGCCTTTTATAATTTTGGCAAAACTTCCCTATTTTTATACTCCATTTCCTTTGAAATAAAGGCCAACATTCCATTTGCCTTCCCTATTACCTGCTGAACTTGTATGTTAGCTTTTTGGGATTTATGCACAATGACTCCCAAGTCCCTCTGTGCTGCAGCCTTCTGCATTGTTTCTCCATTTAAATAATATTCAGCTCCTCTATTCTTCCTGCCAAAGTGCATAACCTCACATTTTCCCATCTGTCACTTATTTGCCCACTCACTTAACCTGTCTATATCCCTCTGTAGACTCCTTGTGTCATCCTCACCATTTGCCTTCCCACCTATTTTTGTATCATTGATAAATTTGGCAATAGTACATTCACTTCCCTCATCTAAGTCATTAACATACATTGTACATAATTGTGGCCCTAGCACTAATCCCTTTGGAACTCCACTAGTTACAGGTTGCCATCCTGCAAATGCCCCCTTATCCCAACTCTCTGTCTTCTATTAGTTAGCCAATCCTCTATCCATGTGAATATACTAACCCCACCACCATGGGCTCTTATCTTTGTAAGTAGCCTTATGTGTGGTACCATATTGAACGCCTTTTGGAAATCCAAATATATTACATCTACTTTATCTATCATGCTCGTTACCTGTTCAAAGAATTCTAATAAATTTGTCAGGCATGATTTCCCCTTCAACAAGCCATGCTGACTCTGCTTGATTTGATTATGTATTTCTAAATGCTCTGCTATTACACCCTTTATAATAGACTCTAACATTTTCCCAATGACAGATGTTAAGTTAACTGGTCTGTAGTTACCTGTTTTTTGTCTCCCTCCCTTTTTGAATAAGGGTGTTATGTTGGCAGTTTTCCAATCTACTGGGACTTTTCCAGAATCTAAGGATTCTTGGAAAATTACTACCAGTGCATCCACTATCTCTGTAGCTACTTCCTTTGATATTGTAGGATGCAACCCATCAGGTCCAGGGGACTTATCGGCCTTTAGCCCCATTAGTTTCCCTAATACTTTATTCTCTCATGATGGTTATTATATTTATTTCCTCCCCCTCTTTTGCTGCTTGATTATTTAGTATTAGAATGCTATTAGTGTCTTCTACCACGAAGACTGAAGCAAAGTTATTCCTCTGCCATTTCCCGGTTCCCCATTATTATTTCCCCAGCCTCACTCTGTAAGGGGCCTATGTTCACTTTGGTATCTCTCTTCATTTTTATATATTTAAAGAAGCTCTTACTGTCCTTTTTTATATTACTTGCTAGTTTACCCTCAAAGTTTATTTTCTCCCTCTTTATTATTTTTTTGGTCATTTTTGGTCACACGTCTTTCCCCGTGCACCAAATTCTCATGGTGAACCTGATTCGTCACTCACTCGGTCTCCGCCCCACTCCAGCATAGTCAGCTGTTTCCTTGCACACCCTTACTGACTGTGTAGTTTGAAAAGCTAGTCTCTTTTACAGACCCTCTGTTGAGTCCCTAGTTAGTTTAGCTTCCTACTACAGTAATTAACACCAATTGAACCAACTGTTTTCAGGTGATTGACAGATAACTGCCATTCCAGGCAGTTCTCTACTTAACAATCGAGACTAACCTACTGGAAGCTTAGTACTATGTCAGATCTTGATTCTTAATCTGTAGTTAAACTTGAAAATTACTTACCAAAACTTACCACGTGAACCTAATTCATTACTGACTCGGCCTCCATCTCACTCTGGCAAAGTAACCGTTCTCCTCGCACACCCCTTACAGACACATGGGAACACCATCACCTGGAAGTTCCCCTCCAAGCCACTCATCATCCTGACTTGTAAATATATCACTGTTCCTTCACTGTCGCTGGAGCAACATCCTGGAACTCCCTCCCTAACAGCACTGTGGGTGTACCTGCACCACCAGGATTTTCAAGGAGGCAACTCACCACTGCCTTCTCAATAGCAATTATAGATGGGCAATAAATACTGGCATAGCCAACGATGCCCACATCCCATGATTGAATTTTTAAAAATGCTGTCTGTCACTGATTCTGCCTTCAACACCTCTCGAGTAACAAGATTCACACTTGCATGTGAAATCATTGTGATCATATAGTCTTCAATGTCACAAGTTACTTCACTATTGCTGATGTTGAATGTAATAACAGTGTGGCTAAGCAAGTCAGATTATATAAATCTGCAAGATGCTTGACCTCAGAGTTGTACTGCTGAAGGCAATCTGACCATCGGAAGATGTGTAGAAGCCAATGACCAGATCCTGACGTGGTTAACAATGTAGTCAGTGTTTGGTGATCGATGTGGAGAATGAACTTTCTGCCAGAGAGATACACATGCCAATTTTCACAAGACTAGTTCCAGGCTAGTGCTTCCCACTCTCCAGTAGAGTATTTGTATTCAGCTTCCGACAACAGGCATGACGTGTAAGCAATTGGTAGGATGCTTCATTCAATGTACTGTGAAAGTACAGCTCCAATTGCATTTTCTGATGCATCTGTTGTGACATGCATTTCTGCAAGTGGGTTGAAATGCACAAGCTCTGGCAGAGATGCTGTTTTGCCAATAAGTACAATAGCAAGAAATGATCTTGGATTGCAAGATGTACAATTCTAATGGGTGGAAATAAGAAATAACAAGGGGAAGAAGACACTGGTGGGAGTAGTCTATAAGCCCCCTAACAGTAGCTATACAGTAGGACAGAGGATAAATCAGGAGATAATGAGGGCATATAAAAAAGGCAGTACATTAATCATGGGTGATTTTAATCTTCATATAGCTTGGGAAAATCAAACTGGCAGAGGTAGCCACAAGCAAGAATTCATGGAGTATACTCAGGACAGTTTCCTAGAACAATATGTTGTGGATCCAACCAGGGATCAGGCTATTTTGGATCAGGTAATGTGTAATGAGGCAGGTTTAATAAATGACTTCAGAGTAAAAGATCCCCTAGGAAACAGTGACCATAACACAGTAGAATTTAGCATTCAGCGAGAAAATTGGGTCAGAAACAACTGTGTTAAATAAGGGTAATTACAAAGGAATGAGGACTGGGAAAGGAGTTTAGCAGAAAAGACGGTTGATGAACAGTGACAGATGTTTAAGAAAATAGTTTGTGACTCACAACAAAGATATATCCCAGTGAGGAAGAAGGATCCTAGGAAGGGGATAAACCAACCAAGGTTGATCAAGCAATTTAAGAATAGTGTTAAAGTTAAGCATTTTGGCAGGAAGAATAGAGGAGCTGAATATTATTTAAATGGAGAAAGACTGCAGAAAGCTGCAGCACAGAAGGATTTGGGGGTCCTCGTGCATTAATCACAAAAAGCTAGCATACAAGTTCAGCAGGTAATAGGGAAGGTAAATGGAATGTTGGCCTTTATTTCAAAGGGAATGGAGAATAAAAATAGGGAAGTCTTACCAAAACTATAAAAGGCACTAGTTAGACCATACCTAGAATAGTGTGAACAGTTTTGGTCCCCTTATCTAAGGAAAGATATATTGGCATTGGAGGCAGTCCAGTGAAGGTTCACTGGGGTGATTCCGGGTATGGAGGGATGTTCTTATGAGGCGAGGTTGAGTAGGTTGGGCCTGTACTCACTGGAGTTTAGAAGAATGAGATGTGACCTTATGGAAACATATAGGATTCTTAGGGGGCTTGACAGGGTAGATGCTGAGAGGTTGTTTCCCCTTGTGGGAATGTCTAAGACCTAAGGGCATAATCTCAGAGTAAGGGGTCGCCCATTTAAAACAGAGATGAGGAAGAATTTTTTCTCTCAGTGGGTAGTTATTCTGTGGAATTGTCTACCGCAGAGGGCTGTAGAGGCTTGGTTATTAGTTACATTCAAGGCAGAGCTAGACAGATTTTTAATCAGAAAGGGAATTAAGAGTTTTGGGGGAAAGGCAGGAAAGTGAGGCTGAGGATTATCAGATCAGCCATGATCTCGTTGGATGGCAGAGCAGACTCGATGGGCCAAATGGCCTACTTCTGCTCCAACGTCTTATGGTCTTATGGTCTTTAAAATGCCAAATGCTGTTTGCTGTGCAATTGTCAATCCCACTGTGCATTTTTGAGCAGTAGCTTTCAAAGAGGCTCTGCGATATCTGCATACTTTAGAATGAATTTGTGATAAAAGTTGGTAGTACCAAGGAACAATGCCAAATCTTCCATGTTAGACGGGGTTAGAAGCACATGAATGGCTTTGACATTGTGTGTAGGTTTTACTCCAGCTACTGTCATTCTACACTGTAGAAAGTCAATCTCTGATGCTGTGAACGTTCATTTGTCCTTATTGAGCATGAAATTGTGTTGTGTGAGTCAAGTGAGCCATGCCAACAACAGCTGATCATGGTCTGCTTTGTCCCTTGACAGACAAAAGTGTCTTCAAGTAGCTTGAGTGTCCCCTCAATGTCTGACAAGAGTGAAGAAATGATCTTCTGGAATGCTTTAGGTGCTGAACTTAGCCCACAGGACAGTATGTGGCACTGAAACACACCTTTTTGAGTCACAAAAGCTGTAAGATTTTGGCTTTGCTCCACTAGTAGTATCTGAAGATAGCTCCATTGCATGTCAAGCTTCATGACAACTGTGAAGTCATGAAATGATGATGGTAGTTATTGGATCGTAGGAAGTGAATACATTTCTGGAATGATAGCATTGTTGATTGCCTTAAGCTCGACGCATAGTCTAAGTTTGCCATTTTTGCATTACGCAATGACTAGGTTTGATATCCACGGCGATGAGTCAATTCACTCAGAGACCCAATATGCTTCTAGTTGTTTCAGCTCCTGTGACACTTTGGCATGGGTTACAAATGGCAACCGTCACAAACTTAGTGAAACTGGTGGAATTGACGTGTCGATGTGAGGAGCATGACATAAGGTCATAAGAAATAGAAGCAGGAGTAGGCAATTCGACTCCTCAACCCTGCTCCACCAGTCAATAAAATCGTGGCTGATCTGATGTGACCTTAACCCCATAACCATTGACTCCTTTGTCAATCAAAAATCTGTCTAACTCAGCCTTGAATATACTCAATGACCCAGCCTCCACTGCTCTCTGGGAAAGAGAATGCCAAAGGAAAAAAAAAACTACCCCTTAATCTCCCCAAATCTGATAAATAAGGAAGGATATCATTGAGTATAGTCATTGTCATTGACCACGTTAGTATGTGTTCTGGTGGAGTCTTCAAGTTTGAAGCTAAGCTTGTCAAAAAGATTTACTCCCATAAGGTTCCTGCCTTTGGCTACGTAGAATGTGAACTTGTCCAGGTTGGTATTTTTGTATTACATTAGAACAGTAATCGTTCCCAAAACTGGAATAATTGCGTCATTGTTAGCTTTTTCTTTATTCATTTACGGGATATGGGTGTCACTGGCTAGGCCAGCATTTATTGCCCATCCCTAATTGCCCTTGAGATGGTGCTGGAGAGCTGCCTTCTTGAACCGCTGCAGTCCCTGTAGTGTGGGTACACCCCCCATGCTGTTAGGAAGGGAGTTCCAGGATTTTGACCCAGCTACAGTGAAGGAACTGTGATATATTTCCAAGTTAGGATGGTGAGTGGCTTGGAAGGGAACTTCCAGGTGGCAGTGTTCCCATGTCTCTGCTGCCCTTGTTCTTCTAGAAGCTTGAAGAGTGTCTATCACAGGAGTGAGAGAAAGTTGCGAAAATGATGGTAGAGCTTGACACTAAATATAGATACTTTCATGCCAACATTGATAAGAAGCAACATTGAAATGCCCACAATCTCAACTGAGCATTCCTTAAATTGACCTGGCCCTTTATCATCCGTGGTGGTACACGCATACCACACATCACTACCTCACTCTCAGTAAGAGACTCACCATGTATTGACCAATTAAGTTCTTTTTTTCGATAACCTGTATACCTTTGCAAAGTGATTCCACTTTAAACATGAGTAACACTATTTCCCTTGAATTGGTCATGACGTTTGGAACTGATAGGTACCTCCACAATTTGGGCACATTTTGAGGATATCAGGTGTAATGGGCTCTCTGGCATTTCTGGAGGAATGTATATTGTTCGCTCATCACACTTTTCATTTGCCCGAAGTACTTTTCAAGAGCACTTATCGCTGTATCAAACATAGTCTGCTTTCTTATGCTTCCAGTTGCTTGCTTTCAGATTCACTTGCTCAGTTACCACACCCAGGCTTGACTAACAGCACAGAGAACAGTCAACAGACAATGGCAATTAAACATCGAACAACTGAACAATTGAATACCACAATTGTTCCATCCTTAACTGGTCTTGAGAGGGTGGTGGTAAGCCACCTTCTTCAACCACTGCAGTCCTGGTGATATAGGTAGACTCACAGTGCTGTTAGCGAGAGAGTTCCAGAATTTTGACCCAGCGAAAATGAAGGAATGAAAACACATTTCCAAATCAGAGTGGTGTGTGGCTTGAAGAGGAACTTGTGCAAGGTGGTGTTCCCATGTGCTTGCTGCCCTTGTTCTTCTAGGTAGTAGAGGTTATGGGCTTGAAAGATGCTGTCGAAGAAACTTTGGCAAGTTGCTCCACCACTGGTACATAGTGGTATCAGTGTGTACTATGTACAAGATGCGTTGCTGCCACTCACCAAGGCTCCCTCGATAACACCTTATAAACCCATGATCTCTACCGTCTAGAAGAAGAAGGACTGCAGTGGTTCAAGAAGATGATTCACCACTATTTCACCACTACCTGAACAAGGGCAATTAGGAATGAGCAATAAATGCTGGCCTTGCCAGCAATGCCCATGTCCCATGATTGAATAAGAAAAAAAAAGAACTTACTGGAGCAGAATAGTGTTGCATATTCTTTATTTTGTATCATTACATGAGCATAAGCTGTACTGATTAAATTATGCAATTCTGATTGTATCCACTGCTTTGTATATGTCAACTTAATGCAGAATAGAACAGTTTTTGAATTGTATTAAACTTTGCCTTCACCTGTATGGAGATTAAAGAAATGCATAGATATCTGGTCCAGATATAAGGGGATTCTATTGTTACTGTTCTGGGTCTTGATCTCATACAAATAGATATTGGACAGCATTCAAAAAAAAAGATGCTCAGAAGGCTTTAAGGATGTACTGAAAGCACTGAACCTAAGCAGGAATCTACAACAGTAATTTGTAGCATCTGGGAAGCATTTGTTTGAATATTTTCTCTGACATTTCCTATTAAGCAGACAGTCAACACTTCAACCCATACGTGGCCTTGGTTGAAGAAGAAGCCAACCACCACCTTCTCTGGACAACAGGGATGGGCAATTCTTACCAGTGATTCCCACATACCATGAATGAAAAACAAAAGAAAATGGGTCTGACTTCCACCAGGATCTAGTACTGACATGCTAGGTGCCTGCTACATGCATATATCTAATGTATGGAAGAAACTGAAGTAGGGCTGGTAACTTTGTCTCTTTCACCTATGTTCACATGGTCAGGGGTGAACACAACAAAAATCTTCTCCCAATTCTATCAGAATTTGATCATTAATTGTGAAAAAAAAGGGTTTGGTCAAGGTACCAGACCAAATTTCAACCCTAGTTCACCCCAAATTTGACCAAGGAAGAATTTTGGAGCCGACTACTCTTCTGGGGTCAGGAGCCAGATGGAGCTGTAATGGGACATATTGGACCCAGGGGATTAGCAGTTCCAAGCTGCTTTTCCTTATCTTAGTGTTTTATTCTGCAGCATCCCTGATTTTAATTGCTCTACCTCCCGTGGCCTTTCCTTCAGCTGCCTCAGCCCCAAGCTCTGGAATTACCTCCCTAAACCTCTCCACCTCTCTTTCCTCCTTTAAGATGCTCCTTAAAATCTTTTTTTGACCAAGTTTTTAGTCAGCATTCCAAATATCTCCTTATGTAACTTAGTGTCATATTTTTGTTTTATAATGCTCCTTTGATGTGCTTTGGGGCTTTTCTTTTATTATTTTGTGTAGTTTGAACATTGCTGACAAGGCCAGTATTTAGGCCCATCCCTAATTGCCCTTGAGAAGGTGGTGGTGAGCTGCCTTCTTTAACCACTGCAGTCCATGTGGTGTATGTACACCCACAGTGCTGTTAGGAAGGAAGTATCAGGTTTTTGACTCAGGGATAGTGAAGGAACAGTGATATAGTTCCAAGTCAGGATGGTGAGTGGAACTGAGAAGAGAAGAAACTTCTTCACTCAAAGGGTTGTTAATCTTCAGAATTCTTTAGCCAAGGGGGTTGTGGATGTGCCATCATTGAATTTTTTAAGACTGCCAGGTACAGATTTTTGGTCTCTCAGGAAATCAAGGGATATGCGGGGTGGGTGGAAAGTGCAATTGAAGCCAAAGATCAGCCATGATCACATTGAATGGAACACAGGATCAATGGGCCATATGGTCTTCTCCAGCTCCTATTTCTCATGCTCTTTTGTTCTTATGTTGGAGAGGAACTTGGTGTTCTCATGTGCCTGCTGCCCTTCTCCTTCTAGGTCAGGGGTGGGCAAACCTTTAGGCTGGAGGGCCACATTTGGTTTGTAGTCATGGGTTTTTGTCCCAGAATCTGTTAGCTTTGTATTCTATAAGAGATCTTGCTGGAGGCTAAAGTCTTAGTTCAAAAACATTTAAAAACATTGAACAAGCATCATAGTGCTCAAGGCCTTCAGATTCTAGCATAAGGAGAGAAGGTTTGAAGAGGCCAGAATTGTTCAGGTGCAATAATTGAAAGACTACCTCAACTGAGATTTTACCTGGTTAGGACACCTTTCAGCATCGTTCATCAGAACAGATGGTCCTAGTCTCGATGGACAGAAAACCACCAACAGCAAGGACAGAGTTCCCAGAGTCAGACTGACCATGCCACAAATGAAAGAAACCAAGAGTGACACCCTCTCAAACTGGCCCCAGAGCAGCTGGATTCCTATCTACCCCAGAAGGCGCTCTGCACTCATTCAACCAGACAGGTGAAAGCACCAAAGAGACTTCCCCTTTAAGAGAAGAAACTTTGGGGGTAAGGGGTGTAGGGGAATGTGATTAAAATATTATGGGGATAAAGACTTGGGTGGAGATGTAGATTGAAAGGTTAACTCTAATAAGAGCATACTGAGCATGTGCAAAAGGAGCTATGTCACAGTGATGTCACTCACTGAGAGAGGATGACTGAGTAGCATCTCAGAAGGCAGCTCTAGCTAGATGTTAGTCTCATTTAACCTTTGTAAATAGAAAGCATGTAAATAAATGTTTTTGAACTAAGATCTTAGCCACTTCCTTATAGAATAAGAAGCTAACGTGATTTACAATATGGTGTTGCAAGAATCACCGAGGGAAAACAGTAAAGAAAAGAGAAAGAAAACATGGAGAGACCAAAAGATATCTCAGAAGTAGTCACCACATCTTGTGGGATATACAGTAATCTGTATCCTCTCTCTACTTCTCATTCCTAGCGCTGTGATTTAATAACCTCATAGTACATTTAAAAAGATGTGCTACCAAGTGCATCTGTAGTCTGTTCCATGCACATGGTGGACTCCTCATCGTTCAAGTATGTCCAAGCTGTAAATGATTCCTCCATGCCTGTTAGGGAACACATTCCTAATTTTCAAATTTCTGAAAACATAAAACCCTAACCTTCACTTTACATTACATTCACCATCTTTCTTCTAAAAATCTAAACCTTAGCTGCACCTCCGGCAGGAACAGATGTATTTTCCAACTTTTAGTTTCAGAAGTGCATAAACAACTAATCACTGAGATGCCCATTTCAAAATATTAACCCAAGATTGCTTATAGGGACCTTCAGTCATACATATCTTGGGATTTGCTGCAACTAGCAGAATTTATGCTTTGATATTTCAATCTCTTGTCCACCAGTAGAATTGTAGATCAAGTTTTTGCTGGGTCTACAACTCTGCTACCTTCTGGTTCATTTGCCAATTATCTGTGTCCTCTGGTTACCAACACTTCTGCCACCAGAAACCGCTTCTCCTTATTTACTTAATCAATGCCATTTATGATTTTGAGCACCTCTATTAAATCTACACCTTTTTCCCTAAGGAGAACAACCCCAGATTTTCTCACCTCCCCACTTTACTGAAGTTCTACATTTCTCTTACAATTATAAATGTGGCTACAGGAATTATGATGTAAAATGTTGACAGGATGCACACAGTTGAAATTTTTTTTATATAGATATATAACTATTCTAATCAGTGAAGGCACTCTTCAGTGTATTGCTATGACAACCTGTCCAAATCCTGGACTGCCAGCACCCATTTCTTTGCAAATGGTGAAGCAGGCTCGAGGGGGAAAATGGCCCACTCCTATTCCTAATTTGCATGTTAATATGTTCATGGGGGAGTCAGTAGAATAGAGGTAATGTTACTGAACCAGTAATCCAGATACTCAGGCTAGTGCTTTGGGGTCATATGTTCAAATCCCACCATGGGATATGATTTATATTTAATTAATAAATCTGGAATTGAAAGCTAGTCTCAGTATTGGTTACCATGAAACTATCATCGATTGTTGTAAAAACTCATCTGGTTCACTAATGCTCTTTAGGGAAGGAAATCTGCTGTCCTTATCCGACCTGGCCTTTATGTGACTTCAGGTCCACAGCAATATGGTTGACTCTTAACTGCCCTCTGTAATGACCTGGTATGACATTCAATTGGCGTGGGTCAGTTATGCACACATCCCATTAAAGAATTTTTAAAAAGTATGTTCATATGGCACCAGACCTCAGCAAGAAGCAGCCCCTTTAGTGAGAGAATGCAAAAAATGAGCAGTCAAAAATTATTTAAGCATTCACTTGACTTTTCATAAAGAGTATCAAAACCAAACTGTAAAATAAGTAGAAGTTTTGAAATTGCAATGTATATCCTTGCAAAACCAATAAGCTAATCAAAACAGGTATAGTGTCTCAAAACATCGGGACTGAGTCCCTGCCTGTTTTTAGTTCGGACAGTTCATGTTGGGCAGTTCAGGCCAGTTTGGGCCGGGTCAAGGGCTGCTCAGACCACACGGAGCGTAGGAAAAGACCAACGCACAAAGTCAGCTTGGCACTGCGGCAATGTAGCACCTAGCCCATCAAGTTGGTAAGCTTTTTTACTTACCTAATAAATAATAAAAAAAAATCATGCATGGCAGCTTAAAAAAAATGTTGGCCGGTTTTTGGATATCCAAATTTGAGGCATTGTACCAGTAATCTAATAAGCATTCTTAAATATACAGTCACCTTGTGCTCACTGCTGCTGCACATGCGCTTGCCCCTTTTAACATGGCAGCAGCACATACCCTGAGAAAAGTCCACCTCCCATCTCTGACCATTGGCCACTCCAACTTACCTAGAAATATTTCTATTGTCCTTGAAGTGCTTCCCTAAAAGCTCTCTGGGATCTGTGTTTTACTTTTACAGCTCTTGATGCTGATCAGCAAGGCACCAGGAGCAGTCGCATGTGTGCTCTTGGAATGCACTGCGTTCACCGGCACACCCTGCATGCTTTCCTGCTGTAGCCATGGGCTGTATTGGAAGCTCCCGTGGGCTACTGTGGCCCACAGGGCGTGGTGGTCATGAGTTTGGAAGCTGCTGTTGAAGGAGAATTGGTGAGTTCCTACAGTGCATTTTATATTTCGTACACACTGCTGCCACTATGTGCCAGTGGTGGAGGAGGTGAATGTTTAAGGTGGTGAATGGGGTGCTTAGGTGGGATCTAGGAGGCTATTTTGTTCTGATTAGTGTTTAGCCTCTTGAGTGTTGTTGAGCCTGTACTCATCCAGGCAAGTGGAGAGTATTCCATCACACTCCTGACTTGTGCCTTGTAGATGGTGGACAGGCATTGGAGAGTCAGGAGGAAAGTTACACACCACAGAATCCCCAGCCTCTGACCTGCACTTGTAGCCACAGTATTTACATGGCTAGTCCAGTTCAGTTTCTGGTCAATGGTAACGCCCAGGATGTTGATGGTGGGAGGATTTAGCGATGGTCATGACATAGAATGTCAAGGGGAGATCGTTAGATTCTCTCTTGCTGGAGATGGTCATTGACTGGCACTTTTGTGGTGCAAATGTTAGTTGCCACTTATCAGCCCAAGCCTGAATGTTGTCCAGGTGTTGCAACTTACAGGTCGGCAGGGGCGCAGCCAAATCAGCTGTGCACCCGCCAACCTGTCAACAGCCTATTGAGGCCATTGATAAAGTCATTAACCTCATTAATGGACCTGTCCATCCAACTTAAGGTTGGCGGGCAGGTCAGGAGCCCTGGCGGGCTTAAGAAAAAGCATGAAACCTCATCCACGGGCGGGATGAGATTCCATGAGGGTTTTTAAAAATTTAATAAATGTATGATTTAAGTGATAGACATGTCCCAACTCATGTGACAGTGTCACGAGGGAACATGTCAGGAAAATTTTGTTTTTGCACCTTTACCATTTTTAAATTTGGCGCCGATCTCCCTGAGGCTGCACTTAGCCTCAGGGAGATGAATGCGCTCTTCGTGCGCATGCACGAAAGAGCGCACTCCCGGCTGAGGGAATCCCCCTCACCCGCACAGGGAGCGCATAGTGCTTCCTGGTGGGCATCGCACTGTGTGGGCCTTAATTGGCCCGCCCACGTAAAATGGCGGCATGCCCCCAATCGGGGGAGCCGAACGGAGGTGCACCTGCCCGCACCCGCTCCTGCACTTCCCCCCCAATGGGGGGAAAATTCTTCCCAAGGAGTTGCTTGATTCATCTGTGCCCTGAAGATTGATGTTGCTGTGGCAGCTTGAAATGGTCCAGAGCTGGCATACCTTGAATGGACTGCCTATGCCATGCCTGTGGTCAAGCGTGCCTCTGAGTCAGATTCAAGTAGATATGTCTTTCATTGCCTATGGAATAGCAGATGCAGTTTTCCTTGTACATTTCTAGATAAATATGCTTGAAAATACACACACAACTGCATGAGTAAAGGTTGTTGTTGGCAGTGCACCTCTGGTGCAATTAAACCTTGTTTTCCGTCCCTCTTTCATTGTTTCATTTGGCATTCCATCAATATTTTCAGTCAAGCACAGCTGGCCAAGATGACTAGAAAATTGGTCCTAAAATGTGTATCAGAAAGTTATACTTTTGTAAGCCTATATCATTTCTCAATAAAACTTTTCTCCTACCAACTGACTTCATATAATTTCAATAATTAAAAGCAATCACTGCTGTGAGAGATTTGATGATCCAACCAAGTTATGATTAGATAAGATTTACCCCCAGTTGCTAAATTAGTGAAAAAATAAGTCAGGGTAGAAATTTGTCTCAAACAGTGTTGCAAAATGTGCAGTATTGGATCAGTCATCCACTCACTATACACTGCACCTGATATTCAGTGCCATTACTGTCAATGGAATTAAATACCAGGCACTGCATTTAATGAGTTAATCTGATACCGTCCTTCTTTGCGTGATCACCATAATTAATTTCTACCCCTCAGACTGTGAAAACTTTGACAAGAAGCCCAGCTGTGAGCCCAATTTCCCTTTGGAAAAGTATTCAACAAATGGAAATTATTTCTATTTCAACGTATTCCCCTGTCCTCATCTCATCACCACCTGTTTCATGGCCCACTTTAAGCTGTAGCCATTGACATTTCTTAAAGTTACTTAGTGGGAGATGTCAAACTGATCTCTGTCTTTGAAGTCCAGTGTTAGTGTACAGTTACTAGCCAAATACAGCTTATTCATAAAGCTATTGGGATAGAAGAAAACAGATGAAAAGTATGAAAAACAGTGTCAGCGTGACCATCTAAGTGTATTACAGATAAAATCTAGAATTGTAAAATTGAAAAGTGTTTACCTCAATGTTTGAAATGTTCTTTTAAACAAGTCTAAGTGCCAGTAATCAACAGTGCAAGTGTGACCTACACAACCTCTGTACACAGATTTGTGTTTTACTGACTGATAAACCGCTGAATGATTTTGAGTCTTATGATGAAGGTGATTGTGACACCCAGGTTCCCCATAATAAAAAAAATCCCTGATTTATGTTTCATATTTTTAAAAAAACATTTTATATTTTGAAACTAATTGAAATAACTTCGCTAATGTCATGTTTCCTCCAGGCTTCCCTCCATGTCAGTAACCTTGTCAAACATGACTTCTTGGTCAAGACGGCCCAGGTCACACACATTTCCGGGACTCCTGCCAACGTGTTCCTTCAATGACTAACTGCTGAACAGAACCCCTAAGGGAACACTGAATGTGAACATCAGTCAAGATTATGGATGATTTGAATTTCACAACTCCAAGTTAGAAATTCAACAGTTGTGTTTTCATGGGCTGTATACATGTGTTCCACATAGCTTCAGGACCGCATATAAAGTTTAAATCCAGGTTCCTGTTAGTTTTCGCATATCTCAAATTTTGCACTTAGTGTATTGATTAGGATTTATCTAATAGTAAAGCCACAGCTGTAAAATCATACTTTTCTAAAGCTTTAGGCCCACAAAATCCAAACAGGGCAAGTATAAAATATAAATGCAAAAGGACTGAATTGGTGAGCTTCAAGGGCTGGATTGCCAGGTGTCATGGGCCGCCTGTAATCCCAAAGTTGGTGACATGTCGACATTACTCTTAAATGGTCCCTAAATGGGTCTTTCATTTTGTAAATTGGCGGTCCACCTTCTTGGTAGAGGCAGCATGTCCGCTTCCTGTCTCACCATCAGTAAAATGCCCTGATGCCGGGATAGTATCAGGTAACTGATCGACGAGGTTCCCTGTGATTTTACCAGCCCAGCCATCTCCCAGACCGCCTCTTGGGGCCCAGTAAAATTCTGGCCGATATATTTATTTACGTTCTTCATTATAGATCAATGTTTTAGACTTAGAACCATAGAACCATAGAAAAGTTACAGCACAGAAGGAGGACATTCAGCCCATCTTGTCCATGCCAGCCCGAGGACACCCAGGTGCCCTTTCTTAAATGTAGGGGCATTATTGAGAAGTTTACAGGTGATACAAAAATTGGTCATGTAGCTAATAGTGAGGAAAATATCTGTAAACTGCAAGAAAATATACAATCGATTCCTGGGCAAGGTTCCCCAATTTGATATGATCTCGGTTGAGATACCCAAAATTGTTAACTTCCCAAGCAGGACCCCAAATTTGTTATATTCCCAAGTGAGGAGGAATGAGCTAGCTCCCCTTTTTTATTCAACCCCCTCAGTTGGTCACAACAAGGTTAATTTAAAAAGGATCCCTTCCCTTGTGGATACCTTTTCCCAGTCCAAATGTATTTATGTTTTAGAAGGAGCCAATTTAACCATGCTTTCTTGAGTCAAAGAAAGAGTAAGTTTATTAGTTACTAAAAACCCAAGAATAAATCATTTAAAAAGTGCAATACGCATACACTCAGGTCAGAAATGAGAAGTTGAGCCCAAAAATAAAAGTTAAAAAGGATAAACAAATCAGTCTTTGGCTTGTCCGTGAGAAGAAGACGGTGAAATGTTGCGGCCATTAAGTTTGGTGATTCTGGTACAGCTATCTTTGGCAGTTGAGCAGTTGGTTTGAACACACTTGGTTCTGCAGTCTAGCTGAAGGCGCTGTTCTGTTTCCTTTTTGGCCGTGGCTTTGATGACTTGCCTCCAAGCAGAGAGAGAGATCGACATTTACTTGCAAGCTGCAGGGATATCTAGCTGATGTTCTTCACAGCATACACTACCACACCAGCACTAGAACACACAGATCAGAGTTGCATCTGGCCTTTTAACCCATTTTCTTGTCTATTTCTGGAAGGGGAAAAACAAACATGCCTTTTGCCCAGGATCTGCTTTCTTTCAACTCAGACCGTTTCCACATTCTGAGATATAATTCAACAGGAGATGATTTCTGCTGAGGTGTGGTAATCAGTCTCCATTGTCTCCACAACCAGAGGAGATTAAAGTTCAGTATTTTGCATTGCATCTCTCCCTTTCTAGTGTCTCTGTCTGAAGTAGCTTTTTAGGTGCAACATTCTATGTTCTCTCTGGGCTAGTCAGACAAGTATAATCCACATTGGAATTTTCCGGAAGGTGATTACATTACATTCTCAGCCAGCTTTTGCATGTAAGTCTTTTTTGAAAAAACACGTCTTACTTAAAAAGTTCAATATGTCTGTAAGTAATTCGGGGCTGTGATCCGCTGTCATGACAATATCAATGGATTGTTTAGGTGGGCAGAAAGTGGTAAATGGAATTTAATCTGAGGGGTGTGAGGTAATGCATTTGGGAAGAGCAAACAAGACAAGGGAATAGATGATAAATGGTAGAATACTGAGAAGCATAGAGAAACTGAGGTACATTGTAGTGCATGTCCACAGATGCCTGAAGATACCATGACGGATAGATAAGGTGGTTAAAAAGGAATATGGGATACTTTTCTTGATGAACCAAGGCATAAAATTTAAGAGCAGGGAGGTTATGCTTGAACTGTATAAGACACTCATAGCAATAGTACTGCATACGGTTCTGGCCACCACATTATAGGGATGACATGATTGCACGAGAGAGGGTACAAAGGAAATTTACAAGCATATTGTTGGGAATGGAGAATTTTAGCTCTGAGGAAAAATTGGATAGGTTGGAGTTGTTTTTCTTTGTAACAGAGGAGACTAAGGAGAGATTTAATTCAGGTGTACAAAAATATAAGGGGCCTGGACAGATTGCGTAGGAAGGACCTGGTTCCCTTAGCAGTGAGGTCATTAATCAAGCCTCATAGATTTAAAATAATTGGTAGAAGAATTAGAAGGGAATTGAGGAGAAATTCTTTCACCCAGAAGATATTGGGGGTCTGGGACTTACTGCCTGAATGGGCAGTGGAGTCTGAAACAGTCATCACATTTTTAAAAAACACTTAGGGACTTGGAGTGCTGTAACCTACAGGGCTGCAGACCAAGAGCTGGAAAGTGGAATTAGGCTGGATAGCTCTTTTTTTGGCTGGCACAGACATGACGGGCTGAATAACCTGTTTCAGTAATTTTAAAAATGTTTTTATGTAAATCCGAAAATGGGACCAAAGGACTTTTTATTGTCAAGACACATCTAAAAAGTATTTTACTTTTTAAAAGGTGTTTCTACATTTGAGAGTCTTGTTCTGCACAGAAAACAGCTAAGTGCAGTCTACCTGTAAACAAAGATGAGCTATGACATTGGCAACTCCTGTAACTAGCACTGCAGGACAAACACAGCAACTGTATATTTTTATCTATTTTTAAGTTACAAATTTACAGTGGTCAATGCAGAATTATGACACTGTTGTATCACACAACTGAGCCACACTGCTCTCCTCAGTGTTTAACCTTGGGAAGTGTCCCAGAAGACATTTTTATTACGTCAACATCACCCTTAAATTACTAGTTCTGTTTGAGTTGAACTTCTTTCATTTTCATGGCAGTGTCATAATTCCAGCAATTTAACAAACTGCTGTGCAGTTCAAGGATCCAGTTGTTTCAAAGAAGTAATTTGAATCATAAACTATAAACTACTTGTCTTGCAGACATTTGGTATTAATAGAGAATTTAGAACAGAGCAAACAAAAATAACTTTTTTTGTGCTCCTTGAGCCCTATCTGTGCAGAACCCAATTGCACTTCATCCTCCTCATCCATAATTTGTTCCTTCCTATTCTGCTGCTTCCTTCGACCTCCTCCAACATTCTTTCCCCTTCCCAAGTATCTATTTAATTTACCCTCTCCTTTCATTTTCACTCTTTCATGCTTCTCAAAGTGCTTTGCTTAGTTCCCCTTATTATTATTTGCTTTTGGTTTTCTAGTTCTACTTTCATCCATTTTCTTTTTACTTTTGTATTTTCATTTCCAATTTTACTTTTGTTTCTCTGGATTGTTTGTCTGCCTTACATCTTCTCATTACATATTGGTGAGTAATTTTGCATCTTCTGTGACATCAATTGGAGAGCGTCAGAAACCCCCAAAAATAGCCCAACCAATGTGCTGTATAAATACTGCAATTGCTGGGTGCCAACTGAAGTTAAAGCAAAACCCCCTCAGTAGCTGGAGGCATTCCTCTTTCAAAGGAAGTTGCTTGTGATTGTCAGGGTCCATTTATTTATTGCAGCTCCAGGATCTCATTGTAGAAGTTCTTCAGAGATGTTCTCAGCCCAACCATCTTCAACTGAATTATCTTTTTTAATTCATTCATGGGATGCTAGGCCAGCATTTATTGCCCACCCCTAATTGCTCATGAGAAGCTGGTGGTGAGCTGCCTTCTCGAACCGCTTCAATCCATGTGGTGTAGGTATACCCGCACTGCTGTTAGGGAGGGAGCTCCAGGATCTTATTAATTCCCTTTGTCATAAACTCAGGATTGGTACTGTTCACTACTGTTTTAGCAGTTTTTAGCTTCATTTAAAAATCATCCGATAATGAAACAGCCCATGTCACCATGCAGCAGGAGCTGCATAACATCGAGACTTGGGCTGACAATTCACATCATTCACATCACCTAAGTTCCAGGTAATGACCATCTCAAATAAGAACCTTCCCATGACTTTCAATCACCAAATTCCCCACCATCAAAATACTGGAGGTTACCATATAGATCAGAAGCTGAACCTGATCTGTCATATCAACTCCATGGCTACAACAGCAGGGCAGTGGTTGAGCAGGAGCAATATTTGCCTTATGCGAGCTGCGGGCCAACGTTCAGCTTAGTGCCCCTACATCTTTCTATTTAATATGCTAAATACTACCTCCTTAATTTGGTATCATAACTGTACATACATGATTGTGAAAAGAGTTATTTACAATGGCTAATATAATAACAACTTATATTTATATAGCACCTTTAAATGTGATGATACATCCAAGGCATTTCAAAGGATCATCATAAAACAAAGTATGACACTCAGCACATTGGAGATATTAGGTCAGATGACCAAAAGCTTGGTCAAAGAGGATTGTTTTAAGGAATGTTTTAAAGGAGCAAAGTGAGAAAGAGAGGTGGAGGGGTGTAGAAGGGATATCCCAAAACTATAAGAAATAGTTGCACGGGTGTCCTGGGTCTCCTGAATGGTTTGAGGCCCCTTTGCAATTGCATGAGCTTCACAGCACTAACACAGCCCCAGCAATGAGTGGCTTACCTGCTGACCCCTCAAAATTTCCCTACCATTTAAAAAGCTCAGCAACTCACCACAGGTACTTGCCTTTCCTGTGACTTCTATTACCAAGACATGAACATATATTGCTGTTGCTGGAATGCCATAGCAGACACCATTGTGGGTGCATCATCACTATTAGGATTGCAACATTTCAAGGAGAAGGCTCATCACCACTGTCTCAGGGCAGTTACGATGGACAGTAAATGCAACTGTGTCCGAATAGACGAATGAAAAAAAAATCCCCAACGAACTAAAGGGTGACTTTATGATTTGAAAAATTCAAGTGTTAAGGAAATAAGTGCAAAATGAACACCTTTAAAAGTAACCAGCTTAGAAAACAAAACTGTGCCAAAGGCATATGGGGATTCTTTTTTAATCATTGAGATAGTTAAAGTTATATGATGATTGCAGAAATAAGCTGGTCTTAGGGAATAGAGTAACGAATGATTCAGGAACACTAGCCTAGTTTTGAACTTGGGCCAAGAGTGCAGTGGGCACATGTGAACCTCCATGAAGTTGTCATGAGGAAACCAGGCAATTTTATTTCTGGGCCTCATTAATATTTAAGTGATGTCACAAATTGTGCAGCCTGCCCAGTTTGGAATGCCCTGCTGGATAGGCTGCTGGATATAGATTCAATAGTAACCTTCAAAAGGAAGTTGGATAAATACTTGAAGGAGAAAACATTGCAGGGAAATGGGGAAAGACCAAAGGAGTGGGACCAACGGGATTGCTCTTTGAAAGAGCTGGTGCAGCCTTGAGGGGTCAAATGGCCTCATTCTGTGCTGTACTGTTCTATGATTCAATCACAATGCCAAGGAGAGGAACAAGGCGAGTGAAAGGGTTCCTTACGTCATAGCATGAGGTCCTAGAGATTTGAAGCCCAGAGATTTGTGGCTCAGGGAAAGCCACGAGTATCAGGGAAGGAGAAGCTAGTGGCTTACTTCAGCAGGGTGTCTGCATATTACTTGTATCCCTTCATACCCCTCAGTGAGCTTCACACTTTCAAGTTACATTCTCAAGATTGTTGCAGGCAAATGTCCACCTTCTGCCTACCTTCCTAACTCTTGCCTCTATTCTTGGTCTAAAGTAGCTGAAGAGACAGTTGGCAATGATGGAGCAAAAGGAACAGCTAATAAGAAAGAAGCTGGAGACCAAGGAGTAGCAAGCTGAGGATGGTCAGAAAGAGAGGATGGGGGAAAGCCATGGGGGAATTGAACACAGCATTTCGCATAGTCTAATGTATTACAATAAGCTACTGGAACTGCATCAGGATGAGGATGAAGATAATGAGCATGTAGGGTTTGTGCAGTGTCAGCTCAGTTGGTGGCACTCACAAGAAGCCAGGGAGGCATGTTGAGCAGAGAATTCCAGTTATGATGAACATTGTTGCATTCAATTAAGTGTCAACAAGATGTGTGTGCAATGACCTTTGTTAGACAGGAGCACATTTCTTTGCTGCGGAGTATGATAGGGCAAGTGCTGAGGTCCAGAGTGTTGTAGCAGCAGCAACCCACGTAGATCCAGCAAGTTTGGTTAGTAGGTTGCTTCTGGTTTGACCTTTGCCACTGCTTTCTTCAAATGTTCGTGGAAGGACAGAGTCCTATCTAGAGTCACTCTCAAGTATGTGGGGTTGGGATCATGCTTTAGTCTCTGGCCATCCATGCAGATATGCAATTCATTTTTGGCTCTGGCATTGTGGAGCTGGAATACACTGGATATGGTCTTTGAGGGATTTAATGTAAGATGCTATGTGCAGCAGTAGTCCATCAACTTTGTAATGTCTTTTATAAGGATCTAGTCCAGAGTGCAGAGCGGAGCTTGGGTAGCACAACAGATGTCATCAGCATAGATGAACTTGGGGGACATGGTTGTTGGCAGGTCAATTGTACATATGTTGAACAGGATTGGGGCTAGCAATGAGCCCCAATCAGCATTACTGAAAACAGATTATCTGCTCGTTATCACATTGCAGTTTGTGGGAGCTTGCTGTGCACGAATTAGCTGCTGCGATTCCTACATTACAACAGTGACTACACTTAAAAAATACTTCATTGGCTGTAAGATGCTTTGAGATCTTCTCAGGTTATGGAAGGTCCTATATGAATGAAATTCTTTCTTTTTAATAAAGCAACATTCCAGACAAGCTGCTGTTTATTGAACATAGACAGAGAAACCATCAAGGAGTGCATTTGAGATATCAAGCCTTAATATGTTAAAGGAATACAGTGGTATGGAAGAATTAAGATTAGAGGAGGGGAATACTTCAGATATGGAAAAAGAAAAGCTCCATTTGAGATCAAGCAAAACATTGAGATTTTGCACTTCAGGGCTGGAGTTGAGGTTGCAGTTCAGGAACTTGAATGAGTTTTTACAGAGGAATTTCCAAGAGCCTAACAGAATAGTTTTGCTTTTACAAACATTAAGTTGTAGGAAGTTATGATTCTTTCAGAGGCTAGATGGATTCCACAAAGGACCATAGGCCTCCCTGTCCATTAGACAGAGAGAGAGAGAGACAGAGAGAGAGACAACTTGATAAGATAGCTTGAGGGGCACAATTCCACCTCAAGCATGGGTCAAAGCAAGGAAACAGACCTCTATGAATTAATCCACCCTGTATGGTGATTGAATCCATGTTGTTGGCATCATTGTGCATCATACACTCGCCATCTAAGCTAATTATCGTATGTTATTTCCAAACTTGTAAAGCAGTTGCTTACTTTTCTCATAGTTTTCTCTCCTAGTCTCCTGAGGAGTCTGAATTATGCTTGGATGTGGTTTGATGGATGCTGTCACTTCAGTACTTTCCTTAAGTGATCAAACTTTATGTGTGAGTCTAGGCAATGACAGCCAGGCTTCTTCATGATGGTGGACATTACAGCTGAACACAATCCTATTCAATCCAATGTCTATCTAAAGGCTCTTTTAGTGACACTGAGAGATGGACCAGAAAATCATTTAGGGTTCTCAATTCAGATTATTCTCTAATGACTCCTTTTGACAATTCATTCATATGGATATCGGATGTGCAAGGGATCAGATCTAAGTGCCGGTGACCAAGGTAGCCAAATAGCTTACTGAAACTGTTATGATCTCCATAGAGACCAGCAATATTTAATGAGAAATTTAAACTTCCAGTTAATGGTTAAAGTATAACACAATGAGATTTCACACTTTAAAACTTAAATGACAAATGACTAAAAACAACACTATTGACTAAAAACCCTATTTCTTTTTGTAAGCAACTTATACTTATACTTATACAGAGAGGAAGGTTTTATACTTTTCACACATCACACTCTCCACAAAATTACAGATCTTACAGCAAACAGTCCACAGCTTCTCCCAGCTTCCCATGGGCTCACATTTCCCCGTTTTGCCAGGAGCTTTGAATGACTGCCTCCAGGCGCTTCCCTTAGTTTTTGGAGAGCTCCCTAAGTCCACTACTAGCAGAAAAGTCTATCTCAATGATTCTCCTACCTCTGGCCATGCCAGGATGAATCTGTTCCCTTTGACTAGAGACCGTCTCCCTCCCGCATCCAGCTGTGGCTGTTTACAAAGCCAGATAGCTTCTCTTTGCTGACCACACAGAAACTGCTGTCTGTCTGTGATATTCATTGATTTGGGGGGAAGCCTGTAACCTCTAAGCCTGTAACCTGTAACCTGTTACTGTAACCTGATCTCAAAAATGGCTTCCTCTGCACTCTTCCCCATGGCACGGCACGTTAGCCTTGCATCCAGGTAGAAATGCTAGTTAGCTATTCTTGACCCCAACTGTGTTTCATCTTAGAAGAACATGGACAGTTTACAACATGACTGTTTACAACCCAATACATTCAACACCTTTCTGGGACTTTGGGAGACTCAGAGTCATTGTGAACTCAGAGACTGCTTCCGTTGTCTCCAACTGTGAACACCTTATACCATTGCACCAGTAACATTCTCTGGGCCTCCCTTTAATTTTTAACCTCCCCACACAGGTTGTCAAGCAGATTTCACAACATCTCATATGGCCCCCTCCATTTTACTTTAAATTGAAGACACAGTTTCAAAACATAATAATCTTATAAACCCCATAATTATAACAAAACTATTGTTCCTTAAGCCTGAAAATGGCTACCATCTTAAAGTGGTTGTAGAACCATAAATGCTGCCATGGACTAACCACTCCCTATCTCTTTCACTGACACCAGCCCTCCAATGTGCCAAATCTCTGCAATTTTCCAATGCTGGTTACTGGGCATTCCGGATTTTCTTTGTTCCAAAAGGGGCCATGCCTTAGGCAGCTAGTCCTAAACTCTGGAAGTACCTCCATAAACCTCTCTTCTGCTCCTTTTTTTTATTCATTCATGGGATTTGGGCATCACTGGCTAGGCCAGCATTTATTGCCCATCCCTAATTGTCCTTGTTCAGAGAGTGTTTTAAGAGTCACCCACATAGCTGTAGGTCTGGAGTCACAGGTAGGCCAGATCAGGTAAGGATGGCATATATCCTTCCCTAAAGGGACCAGATGGGTTTTTTTTAAACAACAATTAACAGTGGTTTCATGGTCATCATTAGACTTTTAATTCCAGATTTTCTTTGTTGAATTCAAACCTAGGTTCCCAGGCCATTACCCTGGGTCTCTGGATTAACAGTCCAGTGACAATGCCACTATGCTGCTGCCGCCACCTCCCCCTCTCTCTCATCCTTTAAAATGCCCTTAAAACCAACTTCTTTGACTAAGCTTCCAGTCACCTGTTCTAATATCTACTTAGGTGGCTCGGTGTCGAGAATTGTTTTATAAACCTCCTGCTAAGTGCCCTGGGATATTTTTACTACATTAAAGGCATTATATAAATGGAAGTTGTTGCTGTACCTCTACATTTGTCAGAAAATGAGAACATCTGTGAAAAGATACTGTTTCTTGATGAATCTTAACAAGAATACTCCAGAATGACTTTAAGCATTTCGCTGTGTCCTTTTACTGTATATTGTGAGAAATTTAACACAGCCTGAAAAACTGGAAATCTTACAGTTGAGATACTGTTTTGTGAAATAACACATAAACACAGTTTGTACCATAACTTGTATCTATACCAAGTTTTATATTTACTGAAAATATAACACCTTCCTGGTGCATCCCATTTCTCTGAAGCTGGATTGTTCGCATACACCAAGGGGGCTGATCTCATCCTGCAGGATTACAGTCCCAACTCTGATTGGAATAGTGCGACAAAAGTATCAATAAGACAAAATTCCTGACTATGTAAATATACAGCAGAGAATCTGGAAAGAGATATGCTGTAAAAAAAAACCAATAATTGATTTGAATTTCTTATTTGGCAGGGAATCCGAAAACTTTATTTTTGGCACTGTGCATGGCAATTTTTAACGGTCATATTCCTATGTAAACAGGAATCTCTGTGAGAGCTGGAGGCTTGGTAATGACATGGCATTGTTGTATAGTGCAGGGTCTTTTTCCTGGAGGAGCTAGAGAAATCTATTTTGAAAACACTTTTCAATTGCCTTCATGTTAGAAGATCCAGCTTTTTTGATGCCTATTCTAATTTCAAATTCAAGGGGAGCCAGTGGCATAGTGGTATTGTCACTGCCTAGTATTCCCGAGACCCAGGGTAATCCTCTGGGGACCTGGGTTTGAATCCCATCACGGCAGGTGGTGAAATTTTAATTCAATAAAAATTTGGAATTAAAAATCTGAAACCATTGCCGATTGTCGTTAAAAACCCATCTGGTTCACTAATATCCTTTAGGGAAGGAAATCTGCTGCCTTTACCTGGATCTGGTCTACATGTGACTCCTGATCCACAGCAATGTGGTTGACTCTTAAAAATGCCCTCTGAACAAATGCTGGCCTAGCCAGCAATGCCCACATCCCATGAATGCATTTTTAAAACTTCTGTTTTAGATTTAATTTTAATTTCTTTTCCTAAAAATGTACTTATAAGTAGCAGATGCAACCTGTGCCATGATAACATAATGACAATGGTGACTGCATTATTCCACATTCCTGTTTGCACAACTAGTAAAGAGTGAAATTTTACCCTTTAAGATTTATCATGAGGGCATGTGCCTGGTGATGCACTGAGTATTTTGAAACATCTATACCCTCAAGTTGACATTTTATTTGGTGGTACAATGTAACCTTTCACATCGGTTAATGTTCATTTATATAATTGAGAGGATAGCATGTAGTGCTTGCCTACAAGTTTGTATATGGCAAAAATAAAATTCTATCCAACTGATAAAACAAACTATAAAACGAGTTCATGAAAATTTACCGAAAATACACCAACCAACAATCTGCCACTACCACAAAACCAACCAATTAAGTTGCTGAAAAAAAATCAAGCTCCTTTCGGCAGCCATTTTCATTCTGTGTCCATCTCAAATATATCCCTAAAACTGAATCTTGTAACTTAATAAATTCTCAAATCAAATTTTAAATCCTTGCGTTTAAATCACTTAATGACTTCGTTCCTCCCTATCTTTGTAACTTCTTCCAGCCATATAGAAATCCCTCCCCTCTGACGTCTGTGTTTCACTAATTCTGGCCTCTTTTGCACCTTTTCTTCACTTCACATTGTGAATTGCTTCCCTAAACCTCACGTCTCCACGGTCCTCACTACCTTTCAGGTCCTCCTTAAAACATACCTCTTTCTCTGAGTTTTACATAATATATAAAGTATCTCCAGCATTATTACTTTTTTAATCTGTGCCTCCATGATGTTTTTGGGATGTTTTTCCATGTTAAGAGTCTGTATAAATTGTTGCTATTGGTTCTGGTGCTGCTGTTTACATGCACTACAATCAGGAGACATAATGAATAGCTGAATGCTTCCTGAGTCTTATCAGAGCTAGGCAACTGGCATTGTTCTTCCCTAGACAGGAACAGACAGTAAAAGGGTACTGAGTGAGTCTTGAATGGACTTATCCAACACCACTTAAAGGGTTCAAGGCAAGGAAAACATTCTACATGAGCAGACAGCTGATTACAACAGAAAAAGCTTGCATTCATATAGAATCTTTAATGTAGAAAAATAACAAGGAGAGGGACTGTCATCCTCTTGGACCTTCAAATGCATCACCATCACAAAGTTCCCCACCATTAACCAGTTGGAGGTCACCACTAGTCATGCACTTAACTGCATCAGCCATATCAACACCATTTTGACAAATGCATGATAGTGGTTAGTAAGCCTGTGCTCACTTGCTGAGCCTCTCAAAGCCTGACCACTTATATGGATAAAGTCAGGAGTGCCATGGAATACTCACCACTCAACTAGATAAGAAGTCTGACAATTTTCAGGACAAAGCAGCCCACTTGTTCAGTGTCCCTGCCAATGAGCTAAACATCTAGCCCCCTCCACCACAGCTATACTGTGACTTCAGTGTGCATCAACTAAAGGATACAATGCACCAAGTCATCATTTACTCCAAAAGCACCACTCACTCCTTGACCACAACCTCTGAGCAATGCAAAAGCAGCTGTGGGACCACTAATACATCCAAATTCTCATCCAAATAAAGCACACCACCCTGATTCAGGTGTGTATCGCCATTTCTTCATTATTACAGGGTCAAACCCCCAAACTGCCTTACCTTAGCACCATTGTGGGAACATCACTGTCACAAGGAAAGCAGCAGTTCTAGGATGAAGCCCAGCACCACTTTCCCAGGAATGGGCAATTAATGCAAACTTAGCAGTGCTGTCAACATCCGAAGGGCAAATAAAAATCTTTCAGGCCTTCTCACTCAAGAAAACAGTTCTGCTTGTATCCGGGGCAATGTCAAACTTTGTACTAAATTTCAAATATTTTGTTCAAAGCTATCTCTCTAAACTATTTTTGTTTTCTTTCCAACAAAATATAAACATGTAGGTTTAAGATGCTACACCTGCACTTTCAAGGTCCTGTGAAGAAACCCCATGTTACGGGCAGAAGAGAGACAGGCAAACTATACCTATTTCCTCTTACTACCTGCCCATAAGCAGAAGGTGTTCTGAGTTACTTTTAAATTATGTGGTGGCGTGGTTTCCCAATCACTTGATTTTCATGATCCAATTTACTAATAATCCACAGCAAACTCATGTTATGATTAGCTCAGAAGGTTAGTTTATTTCACATTCAAAAATACCTGAAGAAGGAATGTCTGCAACTTTCCCACTCCACACACATACACACACACACACAGAGTAAAGTGAGAATAGAAAAAATGAGTGTAACAGCACAAGAACCACAGAAATTAATATTAGTTTGTGTGATTTCCAGAGTCTGAGAAGGCAAAGTCCAGAGGGTGTTCCCTTTTTGGCGGGGTTCAGTTCCAATCAGTTTCTGATTGGAGATAACAATAAATCTTTGAAATGAATGATGCTGCAGCACAATGGGCTTTCAGTACTTAGGCCACTTGGCAGGCATTGATCAAAGATTTTTAAAATCAGCCAGGCTTTGTGGAGTTGAGAGGTGGTAATCGACTGCTTACTCAACCCGGTTGCTGGAGTTCTGTCCAGTTGATGGTGAAACAGCAGTTTGAGGATTTCTCAGTTCTCAAGGCATATAGAGATTTCAAAATGGTCACTTGAGGCATATGATCTTCTTTTTCCACAATGTCTTCAAAAGGGGTGTTTAACCAGTGTCGGGAACTGGCTTTGATTTCAGGATTGATAATGTCCCAGTCATTAGTTGTTGAAAGATATTAAGGGTCTGGTATTGGGAAGCCATTGTCTAGGCAAACCCACTGGCTCTGCTACCAAAGTGAGCTTATCAGATGCAAATGACATCCCTTTAGTTCCCCTTTGAAATAGGCCTGGACAGTACCAGGTGTGATATGAGTCTGTTAGCAGCTCTGTAGGCATGGTGAGTTCCAATGTGCAAGTCACCTGTTCTTCTGTGATTACAAAGGGTCTACACAATGAAATGTGAGATTCCAGAAGCTGAGAAAAGAATTCTTTGCTCCTGTAACTTCCGGGGGTAGCTCCCAGACAAATGGTCAACCTTATGTGACTTGTAGCAGCCATCTTTTTAATTCAGCAGAAAGTCAATTCTTTTTTAAATAGCAAAAGAATAAAATTCTGGATTTCTTTTCATGTCCCAGGGACCCTGCGTACTCTTCTGACTGCTAGCAAAATACTACATATGGTGAAAATATGAAATAAAAACAGAAAATGCTGAAAATACTGAGCAGGTCAGGTGTCAGGAAGATATAATAATTCTCATAATATTATTGGAATTTATTGTAAATTAGAGTAATAGTGGGATATGTCTATGTCTCTATATGTGTTTGTGTGTGTGTGTGTGAGAGACTTAACTGAAATAGTCTGGGTGCTTTGATGTAAGAAGAGAAGTTAGGTTTGAAATGTTAATTGGGTAGACATGGGGATGTTTAGAAACATAGGTGTCAAGGGAACATTTGCATTTTTGAATACACCAGACTAGATTATTTTCAAAAGAAGAAGTGAAATGTGTCACCGAGCCAGGTAAAGTTTAGAAACTGTGGGCAGAATTTTCTGCCTTCCGGGCGGGCGGGCCTGGCCCAATCTCCGGCAGGCGGGGAGACGATCCCCGCCAGAGAAGCGGGCCCCGCCGCCATTTTACGTGGGTGGGCCAATTAAGGCCCGCCCAGCGTGACATTCACCAGGAAGCGCTTTCCCAAAAGCAAGAGTGTGGGCAGGTCCTATAATTGTTGGACAGGCAGGTCCTTTAATTGTTTTAATGATCCTGTCAATCGACGGCCTCAATTGGCCATTGACAGGCCGTCGGGCCCGCAGCTGATTTTGCCGCGGGCCCGCCTTCCTGAAAATTTAAATGGGGCGGGATGACGTCGGGGGTTCCCCCCGACATCATCCTGTGTCACTTTACGTGTCGGCGAGCAGGCCCCGCCCCCTGCTCGCCAACGGCAAAATTCAGTCCTGTGTGTTTATTGTTCCCAAAGGTTGCTGGTAAAACTTAGTGCTATGAAACGTTTTTATTATCAGGGAGATAAAGCCCAAAGAGAAACAATGGGTATTTACATTCAAAGAGGAAAGTATATATAAAGGAGTGAAGGCTGAGTGTAAGGGAAGGCATTTTAAGATCTTATAAGTATGAAAAAGCCTCCAGCATCTATGCCTCAAGCATTGTCTTCAAAGGACTAAAGTTAAGAAAACTCACTTTGAATTCAGGGTATCATGTTTCTTTGCCTGGGTCTTTTAAAATCTATGTGTCTTACTGTTGCCTTAACGGAAGTGTAGCTGGGAGTTAGATTGATTAGGGAATTTAGAAGTTATAAAAATAGAAATGTGTTGATCTATGTATGTATTTAAAAATCATTTCTCTTATTATTAAATGTTAAATCTAGTTTTGTAAAACCTATGAAACTTGGTGGTCCTATTACTACTAAATTCAAAGCACACAACTCGAAATTTATACAAACTGCAGCACAAGTTGTGGCAGTTGTTTCAAGTTTCCCTTTGGGATTTGAACAACTCAGCAGTTACCATCGGATGTGTCACAACAGAGCTTCATCTGTGGAGAGAGAGAAACAGAGTTAATATTTCATATTGGTGACCTTGCATCAGAACTGGAAAAACATTAGAGATTTTTAAGCATGCATAGAAGCAGGGAATGGGAGGGTTGGGGGAAGGGGTGGGGGGGCAAAAATAAAAGGGAAGGCCAATGTATGGAAGGCTTGAATGATTACATGATAAAGGGGCTTTTTAAAATTCTTTCATGGGGTTTGGGCATTGCTGGCAAGGCCAGCATTTATTGTCCATCCCTAATTGTTCTTGAGAAGGTGGTGATGTTTGTAGGGTGTTGGTACCATTCAGTAGATTTTAATGAAGTCTTTGTAGCCTTAGGTATTTATTAACTACACAAACTATTTACATATACATAGTAAAGGGTTCAATCTAGGAGCTGTCTCCATGTTTGCTTGTACACACGCTCTGTCCCACACTAGATTGACCTCTAGGTGTGGGTCATATGTTTTCTTACATCACTGTGTGGGTAGTACTGCACTCAGTCCAACGTTAACCCTTTATGTGCCAGGCCCTTATACTACAGTGATGATGGTGCAAGGCAAAACAATTGTTATGGGACAAGTAAAGAAACAAAGTGTGGGTCTACAGGAACAAATGGCAACAGCAGAAACATTACCGGTACCTTCTGTCTGAAAAAAAAAATGGGAGCAATGTTTATGATCTGAAATTGTTGAATTCAATGCTGCACCATCAAGATCTCACACAGCCACACCCCATATAGTTTTCCATTCTTCTTTAAATATATTTCCTCCGTTTTGATCTGTAAATCCCATTGTTTCCACCTGTCTTTGGAATTTACTTTTCCCAGAATATAAAAATCTTTTATGTCGTCATTATGGCCAGCACTCATTGGAAAAATAAACATAATAACTTTGCCTTATTTATCTTGCCAATTGTAAACATTTTACCATGTTCCTTTGAAAAGCCAACCACCTCTGCACTTAGCTAAAAATTCCCATTTACTTAGTTAATCCATTAGCATTTCAAATACCTGTTTTTGTAACCCATTTGATGATTCAAACCTTGCAGTCTAACAGTCTGCAGTTTACTTAAATTATTCACAAACACGCAAACATAAGCCTGCTTTAAAGTATCTCACAGTAATATCAGGAAAAATATGATAGTACCTTTACAATTAGAGGGAAATTGAGGGGAATTCTTTTCACCCAGAAGGTCTGGAACTCTTTATCTGAAAGGTTGGGTGAGGCAGAAAACTGCTTTGCATTAAAAAAATACTTGTATATGCACCTGAAGTGCAATAATCTACTAGGCTACAGACCAAGAACTGAAAGCGGGATTATGCTGGATTAAATTTTTGTTTTTATTTTTATTTTTATTTTGTTCTAGATTTCCAGCATCCGCAGGATTTTGCTTTTATGCTGGATTACTTTTGCTCAGATGTGATGGGCTGAAGTCTCCTTCTGTGCCTTTTTTTGTTCTATCTTTTTAAGGGGAGCGGGAAAAATCCAAAGATGCATTTTCACTGCAACAGTGGCACAAATTGCGCAAATCAAAGTGTGCAATACACCTAGTGCACAAAATCAAGCCTTAAATTTTAGAACATCAAAGTGATTCGGCAAGCAATATTTTGTAGTGTGCATTGAGTTCCAATAGGAGAGTGACTTTACCAATTGTTTTTTAAAAGATCAATGTTTACAAGTGCTTTCAGTTATGAACATGTTAATTGAGAATATGCTTATCTGCTGAGTCCTGACATGTAGAATGTAGCTTAATGGCTAATGGCTCCTTGAATTATACAACAAAACATTTCCACAGAACTGGTCCCACTCCAAAGACTTGTGTCCCAGACTGCTGAGGGAGGCAAAGGAGGAGATCGCAGGGGCTCTGACTCAAATTTTTAATTCCTCTCTGGCCATGGGGGAGGTGCCATAGGACTGGAGAACAGCTAATGTGGTTCTGCTATTTAAGAAAGGTTGTAGAGATAAGCCAGGGAACTACAGGCCAGTGAGTCTCACGTCAGTGGTAGGGAAACTATTGGAGAAAATTCTGAAGAAGAGAATCTATCTCCATTTGGAGAGGCAAGGTTTGATCAGGGATAGTCAGCATGGCTTTGTCAGAGGGAGGCCATGCCTAACAAATTGATTGAATTTTTTGAGGAGGTGACCAGGTGTGTAGATGAGGGTCGTGCAGTTGATGTGGTTTATATGGATTTCAGCAAAGCCTTTGACAAGGTCCCACATGGGAGACTTATAAAGAAGCATATGCACATGGGATACAGGGTAATTTGATAAAGTGGATTCAAAATTGGCTTAGTTGTAGGAGACAGAGGGTGATGACAGAAGGATGTTTTAGTGAGTGGAAACCAGTGCCCAGTGGCGTACCACAAGGATCTGTGCTGGGTCCCCTATTATTCGTCATTTATCTAAACGACATAGATGACTGTGTGGGGGGTAAGATTAGTAAGTTTGCGGATGACACAAAGGTTGGCTGGGTGGTTAAGGTTGAGTGTCTTGGGCTACAGGAAGATATAGATGGGATGGTCAAATGGGCAGATAAGTGGCAGATGGAATAATAACCATGAAAAGTGTGAGGTGATACACTTTGGAAGGAGTAATTTGACAAGGAAGTATTCAATGAGCAGCATGACACTAGGAAGTTCTGAGGAACAAAGGGACCTTGGCGTGTGTGTCCATTGATCTTCGAAGGCGGAGGGGCATGTCAGTGGGGTGGTGAAAAAGGCATATGGGACACTTGCCTTTATCAACCGAGGCATAGATTACAAAAGTAGGGAGATCATGTTGGAGTTGTATAGAGCCTTGGTGAGGCCACAGTTGGAGTACTGTGTGCAGTTCTGGTCGCCACATTACAGGAAGGATGTGATTGCACTGGAGAGGGTGCAGAGGAGATTCACCAGGATGTTGCCTGGGATGAAACATTTAAGTTATGAAGAGAGGTTGGGTAGGCTTGGGTTGTTTTCATTGGAGCAGAGAAGACTGAGGGGCGACCTGATCGAGGTGTACAAGATTATGAGGGGTATGGACAGGGTGGATAGGGAGCAGCTGTTCCCCTAAGTTGAAGGGTCAGTCACGAGGGGACATAAGTTCAAGGTGAGGGGCAGGAGGTTTAGGGAGGATGTGAGGAGAAACTTTTTTACCCAGAGGGTGGTGATGGTCTGGAATGCACTGCCTGGGAGGGTGGTGGAGGCGGGTATAAAAAGTACCTGGATGAGCACTTGGCACGTCATAACGTTCAAGGCTATGGGCCAAGTGCTGGTGAATGGGATTAGGTATGTAGGTCAGGTGTTTCTCACGTGTCAGTGCAGACTTGATGGGCCAAAGGACATCTTCTGCACTCTGTGATTCTGTGATTCCACCATTGCAACTTTGCCAGAAGGAGGTTTGTGCCTTACTTCCGTCAAATTTATAGTGGCAGAGTGGGACTCACTCTAAAGAAAATCACTGATTGACCACTGCACTACATGATAAAATGATCTAATCATTATGAAACAGCAAATCTTCCAATTAATTTTTACTAATGTCATGAGAAATGTGCTACTCGCAAGAAACTGAGGAAAATCAACAATAAGCTTGTGAACATCTGAAGGATTCTGATGAATAATCTCACTTAAAACATTGGGCGGAACTGTCCCACGTTACATAGAAACATTGAAACTAGGAGCAGGAGTAGGCCATTTGGCCCTTTGAGCTTATCCCGCAATTCATCGTAATCATGGCTGATAATCTAACTCAATAGCCTGCTCGCGCTTTCTCCCCATATCCTTTGATCCCTTTCGCCCCAAGAGCTATATCTAACTCCTTCTTGAAAACATGCAATGTTTTGGCCTCAACTACTTTCTGTGGTAGTGAATTCCACAGGCTCACCACTCTCTGGGTGAAGAAATTTCTCCTCATCTCAGCCCTAAATGGTCTACCCCATATCCTCAAACCATGACCCCTGGTTTTGGACTACCCCACCCTTGGGAACATCCTTCCTGCATCTACCCTGTCTAGTCCTGTCAGAATTTTATAGGTTTCTATGAGATCCCCCCTCATTCTTCTGAACTCCAGCGAATATAATCCTAACTGACTCAGTCTCTCCTCTTATGCCAGTCCCACCATCCCAGGAATCAGTCTGGTAAGCCTTCGCTGCACTCCCTCTATAGCAAGAACATCCTTCCTCAGATAAGGAGACCAAAACTGCACACAATATTCCAGGTGTGGTCTCACCAAGGCCTTGTATAATTGCAGCAAGACATCCCTGCTCCTGTACTTGAATCCTCTGGCTATGAAGGCCAACATACCATTTGCCTTCTTTACCGCCTGCTGCACCTGCATGCTTACTTTCAGCGACTGGTGTACGAGGGCACCCAGGTCTCGTTGCACATTCCCCTCTCTCAATTTATAGCCATTCAGATAATAATCTGCCTTCCTGGTTTTGCTACCAAAGTGGATAACCTCACATTTATCCACATTATACTGCATCTGCAATGCATTTGCCCACTCACTCAGCTTGTCCAAATCACACTGAAGCATCTCTGCATCCTCCTCACAGCTCACCCTCCCACCCAGCTTTGTGTCATCTGCAAATTTGGAGATATTACATTTAGTTCCCTCATCTAAATCATTAATATATAGTGTGAATAACTGGGATCCCAGTACCGATCCCTGCGGTACCCCACTAGTCACTGCCTGCCATTCAGAAAAAGACCCGTTTATTCCTACTCTTTGTTTCCAGTCTGCCAACCAGTTTTCTATCCATCTCAATACATGACCCCCAATCCCATGCACTTTGATTTTAGATGCTAATCTCTTATGTGGGACTTTGTCGAAAGCCTTCTGAAAGTCCAAATAAACCACATCCACTGGCTCCCCATCATCAACTCTACTAATTACATCCTCGAAAAATTCCAGTAGATTTGTCAGACATGATTTCCCTTTCGTAAATCCATGCTGACTCTGTCTGATTCTGCCACTGTTTTCCAGGTGCTCAACTATTAAATCTTTTATAATGGACTCTAGAATTTTCCCCACTACTGACATTAGGCTGACTGGTCTATAATTCCCTGTTTTCTCTCTACCTCCCTTTTTAAATAGTGGGGGTATATTAGCTACCCTCCAATATGTAGGAAATGTTCCAGAGTCTATAGAAACTCAGAAGATGACCACCAATGCATCTACTATTTCAAGGGCCATTTCCTTAAGTACTCTGGGATGTAGATTATCAGGGCCTGGGGATTTATCGGCCTTCAATCCCATCAATTTACCCAACACCATTTCCCCACTGATACTGATTTATTTCAGTTCCTCCCTCTCACTAAACCCTGTGTTCCCCAACATTTCTGGTATGTTATTTGTGTCCTCCTTTGTGAAGACAGAATCAAAGTATCTATTTAGTTGGTCAACCATTTCTTTGTTCCCCATTATAAATTCCCCTGTTTCTGACTGTAATGGACCTATATTTGTCTTCACCAATCTTTTTCTCTTCACATACCTACTTTTACAGTCAGTTTTTATGTTCCCCGCAAGCTTGCTCTTGTACTCTATTTCCCCCTTCTTAATCAATCCCTTGGTCCTCCTTTGCTGAATTCTAAACTGCTCCCAATCCTCAGGTCCGTTGTATTTTTTAGCCAATTTGTGTGCCTCTACCTTGGATCTAACACTATCTCTAATTTCCCTTGTAAGCCATGGTTTGGCCACCTTTCCCATTTTACTTTTGCGCCAGACAGGAATAAACAATTATTGCAGTTCACCCATGCGCTCTTTGAATGTTTGCCATGGCCTATTCACCGTCATCCCTTTAAGTAATGTTTCCCAATCCATCATAGCCAACTCTTGCCTCATACCATCGTAGTTTCCTTTGTTAAGATTCAGGACCATAGTCTCAGAATCAATTACGTCACTCTCCATCTTGATGAAGAATTCTATCATATTATGGTCGCTCATTCCCAAGGGGCCTCGCACAACTAGATTGCCAATTATTCCTTTCTCATTACACAATACCCAGTCTAGGATGGTCTGTTCTCTAGTTGGTTCCTCAATGTATTGGTCCAGAAAACCATCCCGTATATACTCCAGGAATTCCTCCTCTACGGTGTTGTTACTAATTTGATTTGCCCAATCTATATGCAGATTAAAGTCTCCCATAATTACAGATATTCCTTTATTGCATGCGTCTCTAATTTCCTCTTTAATGCCATTCCCAACATCACCACTACAGTTTGGAGGTCTATATACAACCCCCACTAACGTTTTTTGCCCCTTAGTGTTTCTCAGCTCTACCCATACAGATTCCACATCTTCGGAGCTAATATCTTTCCTCACTATTGCGTTCATTTCCTCTTTAACCAGCAATGCAACTCCACTGCCTTTTCCTTTTTGTCTGTCCTTTCTAAATACTGACTACCCCTGGATGTTCAATTCCCATCCTTGGTCACCCTGCAGCCTTGTTTCCGTAATCCCGACTATGTCATACCTGTTTACATCTATTTGCGCAGTTAATTCATCCACTTTATTGCGAATGTTCTTCGTGTTAAGGCACAAAGCCTTAAGGCTTGTCTTTTTAACATTACTTGTCCCGTTCCCACTATTTTTTCACTGCGGCCCTGTTTGATTCTTGCCCTTTATTTCTCTGCCTATCACTTTTCTTATTCCCCTTTCTGTCTTTTGTTCTTGTCCTTGATTCCCCCCCTCCCTGACTCCTTGCATAGGTTCCCATCACCATGCAATTTTAGCTTAAACCCTCCCCAACCACTCTACCAAATATTCTCCCTAGAACATCAGTCCCGGTCCTGCCCAGGTGTAACCCGTCTAGTTTGTTCTGGTTCCACCTCCCCCGGAACCGGTCCCAATGTCCCAGGAATCTGAAACCTTCCCCCTCACACCAACTCTTCAGCCACGTATTCATCCGATATATCCTGCTATTTCTACTCTGACTAGCACATGGCACTGGCAGTAATCCTGAGGTCATTACCTTTGAGGTCCTATTTTTCAACTTACTTCCTATCTCCCTATATTCTGCTTTTAGGACCTCATCTCTTTTTTTACCTATGTCGTCTGTACCAATGTGTACCACGACCACTGTCTGTTCACCCTCCCCCTTCAGAATGTCCTGTAGCAGCTCTGAGACATCCTTGACGCTAGCACCAGGGAGGCAACATACCATCCTGGAGTCTCGTTTGCAGCCACAGAAACGCCTATCTATTCCCATTACAATTGAATCCCCTATAACTATTGCATTCCCACACTTTTTACTCCTCCCCTGTGCAGCAGAGCCAACCACGGTGCAACGAATTTGATTGTTGCTGCTTTCCCCTGAGAGGCCATTCCCCTCAACAGTATCCAAAGTGGTATATCTGTTTTGCAAGGGAATAGCCACAGGAGATTCCTGCAGTGCCTGCCTAGTCCTCTTGCTCTGCCTGGTGGTCACCCATTCCCTTCCTGCCTGTGGACTCTTAGCCTGCGGTGTGACCACCTCTCTATACGTGCTATCCACACTAATCTCCGCCTCGCAGATGCTCCACAGTGTTCCCAGCCGCCACTCCAGCTCCGGAACCCAGGCTTCCAGGAACTGCAGCTGGAGACACTTCCTGCACACATGCTGGCCCCGGGCACTGGAAATGTTCCCGGCTTCCCACATAGAGCAGGAGGAGCACACCACAGCTTTGAGCTCTCCTGCCATGACTTACCCCTTTCAATTAAATTAAACCTTTTGGAAGATACTTAATATCAAATAATATCAATTACTCTCAGGCCCTTCTTCCCTGCTTCTCGTTGTTACAGAATATAGTCCTTACAAACGATGAACCACAAAAAAAGACCTTAAGTCTCTAAATCAAGACCCTTAGTGCTGTAGTGGACGATAACATGACCTGCTGGCTGTGACGGCGGGTTTTTAACGCTGTCTCATCCCAAACATTATTTATGCACTCCCGGGAAACACTCCGTTTCGATGGCGGGCGGGCTCTCATTCGCCTACTTCCCATCACCCTGCTGCTGCATCATGCCAGGTGCCATGTTTAAAGTCCAGTCGCAAGCACGCATCTCAGTGCTTCCAGACCATGACTGCTGCACAGAAGATAGGATGGCCCCAAAAGGCAAAAAAACTACAGCCCCCCGCTTCAGTGACGCATCTCTGGAACACCTTTTGGACACAGTGTAGTCCTCTACTCCCGCTCTGGCCGCAGAATGGGCAGTGGCATCTGTGCCGTATATCTTATACATTTTCAATTTTGATTTCAGATTTCTAGTATTCACATAAGAATATAAGAAATAACAACAGAAGCAGGCCATATGGCCTCTCGAGCCTGCTATCGAGCTATCTATCGATCTCAGTCTTGAATACAATCAATGATTGAGCATTCGCAGCACTTTGTGTGGAGAATTCCAATGATTCACAACCCTCAGAGTGAAGCTTTCTTTGTATTGCTATTTTTGCATTCTTGTTTAGCTTACTCTTACATTGTGGGTCAGAATTCATTTCCAAACCAGGGGAAAAAAATTACCTATAAAATTCTGTTTGTAAATGAATCTGAGGGCAGTGTTGAATCATGTCTTTGGAAAGTTAAATAAAATGTTTAAAGAAAGTCTTTTTGGCATTTTTTTTTTAATTCGTTCATGGGATGTTGGCATCGCTGGCTAGGTCAGCATCTATTGCCTATCCCTAATTGCCCTTGTTCAGAGGGCATTCAAGAGTCAACCACATTGCTGTGGGTCTGGAGTCACACGTAGGCCAGACCAGGTAAGGGCAGCAGGTTTCCTTCCCTAAAGGACATTAGTGAGCCAGGTAGCATTTTACAACAATCGTCAATGGTTTCATGGTCACCATTGTACATGGGGATTATCTGGTTGAAAATTGAAAGAAGAAAAACTGGAGAAGAAAAAGAAATAGTTGCTTTCATGTCATCACAAAGATACAGGAAGGTATTTTTTCAATGCCTGGTTGAGATGTCAACACAGGCAAAGTTTCAGTTGACATTGAGTTTATACTTTGTCCAAAGGGACACATTACTATTTACCTAAGTCCAGAGAGCTTGAATGCAGGTTGACAATAGCTAAGGCTAAAGAGGTCCAAGTCTGCGTAAGAGCTTGATTACTGCTACTACAAAGCAAAACAGAGCAGTGATAAACCTCCCACTGCTTGTCCAGGTTAGGGCATTCTCTAGCAAACTGATCTGGAGCTGATTGGGAAGATTCAGGGCCCTAGTGACAGGGCTTATCTTCTTCCCCTGATACCAAGGCTTTTAATGAACTAGGCTGGCTGTCAGCAACGTCCTGGAGTTACTGAGTTTGTCAGGCATCTTGGAGCCAGTTAATCTCTAAAGAGACCCTGCTTACTACTTCTCCCCTCACTGACAGCACAATTTTCAGCAATTTGCTAGGTAGGCAGCAAATGTAAAAAAAATCCTCACTCGTTACATCGTGAGAAGCACAATTCACTGTAAGATGTGATTTCATTCTCCTGACCAGAGCACAAACAGTTGTTATACTTCATCGAATGGTGTTTTCCACAAGTTGGAAGTGCAGAGCTTCAGAAGCAACAGCATGGCTCTCTGTTGCACTTTGGCCATTACTTTCCTCCAAGAGGTGAAACTGACAGCCCATTTGTTCTGATGAATGTAAAAGATTTCATGGCACTAATGTCACTTTAAAAGATATTTCCCCAAAGTTGCCCATGAACGAAGTATTTGTGTGTGTGTGTGTGTGTGTGTGTAGCAAATGCTGGAATTTTCCAGAGGTGGGCAGGGGCAGTGGTTGGGGGAGGGGGGAGGGGGTGGGGGGGTGGGTGGGGAGAGGGGTGTTGGTGGGGGGGCAGTAAAATATGGCGAGATGGACAAAAATTGATTTCACGTCAATCCCACTGCAGGCTGGCGAATGGAATGCAAAGTAAGGCCCCACCGGAATCGTCCCCCCCATTCCAGATTTTCTGTTACCCCTGCAGGAAAACATACCAGCCCGGAACACGTCAGGACAAGTGTGATGTGCAGAGGTCGGGACTTACCTTTAGAGCCTTGCTCAGATCGTGGACATCAGAGGAGCAGAAAATGCTGCAGCCCTACAGCCAACGGCCCCTGGAGGAACACACGCATCGCATGCTGGGTGGATTCTCATGGGCATGGCTCTGCCGCAAAGCAGCTCACGGAAGGTGCGAGGTCTCCGTTGATGTCTCAGGCCTGCTTCGGGGCATCAGGGTCTTGGCCATGGGCTGCTACAGATGATCAGCAAAGTGGGGGAGAGGAAAATCCAGCAGTGCATGGGAGAGGAAGGTGTACTGGTGGGGGTGGGGGGAATGGGAGAGGAAGATGTCGATTTCACTGGGAGAGGAAGGTGTACCGAGGGGGGGTGTTGGGTAAGGTTGGGAGGAGGGAGGACAAAGATGTCACGGGTTGTGGGGGGAAGGGGGGTGGGGGGGTGGGGGGGGCGGCGGGGGGGCGTACGGTGGTGCTGAGGTTGGGAGCAGGGCACAAAGGTGTCGGGATAGGGTTGAGGTTGGGATGCGGAGGAGGGAGTATGGGGGAGGGGATGTAACAGGGGAGAGTGAGGCAAGTGGGGAGGCAGGTGTAAGGGGGGAAGAAGGTGTAAGGGAAGGAGTTTGGAGGGGAGAAGGAGTTTGGAGGGGGGAAGGAGTCCAGGATGAGGAAAAAGACCAGGGGAAGGAGGGTGTAAGGGTAGAGGAGGGAGTAAGGGTCGAGGATGGCTAGGGGAAGGAAGGAGTTTTGAGGAGGGAAGAAGCTCATAGGCGGATAAGGAGATTGGAGGGGGAAGGTGTTTGGAGGCTGGAAGGAGTTCAGAGGGAGAGAAAGGAGTCTGGGGGTAGTAAGGGTGGAGGAGGGAGTTCGGGGGGGTGATGTCCAGGTGAGGGGAGGAGTCTCTGAATTCGATGACTGCCTCCTGGGGAGCAAACTGAGGGTGGACATGGTAGGAGGGAATGGTGAGCATGAGAAAGGGCAGAGTGAGCCGGAAGGCTGGAAGGGTGAGGGTGCAAAGGTAGCGGTAGAAGGGAAGGCGAGGGTCGTTAGTGGGGTCTCAGAGGTAGACTTGGACCCTGGGGGTGGGAAGGAGGAGGTCGGGGAGGTCAATATGGATGGGAGTGCAATTCTCAGGAAGGTAGGGAATGTTCATGTTCACCTGAACATTCTGGAAGGTAAAGGGTTCAGGTTGGTAGGTGATGGTGGGGAGGTGGAAGGTGTTGCCGGGGGTCAACATTGATGGGGGAAAGAACATGGGTGACTGGGGGAGGGGAAAGGATGGGGGAGCTTACAAGAAACTTGATGATGACCATGTTTTTCAAATCGAAAGTGAGCGTAGCCTCGTGTTGGGCGGGTACAGGTGCTGCATGGGAGTGTGATCAGTGGGTGGGCGGAGATGCAGGTCAGCTCAGATGGACAACAGCAAGAGAACCCCAGCAGGTAGTACTGAAAATGCTCAGAACAGGGAGATGTGTATAACGGAGGAAGACTCTGCGTGCATGTGAGCGTGCTTGCACGAGGCTCAGTCATGCACATTTCTACCTCCAGAATCACTCGTGGTCCAGCTGAACTGCTAGTGGAGGGGAATACATCAGGAGAACTTGTGAAGCCTGTAAATGAAGCTGGAAGGCACCATTACACATTATTCAATGAAAGAGAGTATATTTTCAGATTCTAAAGTGACAAAATGCGTTCAACGTGGAACCACTTGTGAACAGAATTTCTTAACTTTTCTAGGCCTACCACTTCTTCTAGGTGCTGCCCTGACATCTGCAGCAGGAGTGGAGATAGCCTGTTCAATGGTTGGCCCTGATGCCTCTGATGACTTCGGCGTGCGTCCTCTGGAGAGCTGCTCCCTCCGTGGTGACAGAAGACAAAGTTGAGGAGGTCACAGGCAAACTTGACTCAGAGGCAGAAGACAGCCTTTGAGATTCCTGAGTGGATGACCCAGGGATGTCCAGCTGCCGCTCTTCCTCCCTTCAGGTGCTCAAAGGCCCCGGCCTGTCTGCTTGAGGGGAAGGAGCACCTGGAGGGAAGTCGAGGTGCCCCGTTTCCCTGATATGTTGCCACGACAAGAACTTACCCATGACTACCGTGATGGATTGCAGGTCTGTGCGCATCTCTGCATTCTGCTGGTCCAGGGTCTCCATGGCATCCGCCATCCTTCTTATGGAGACCTCCATTTGAGCACATATGGGGACCATCTCCTCAGAGAGCAGGCGGATGCACTCCTCTGACACGTGCCACTCTGTTGAGGGCTTCCATCAGCTCTGCGTGATGTTCACCCCGCATTGTGCTAACTCTCCAGGATGAGTTGGAAGGCCGAATCCAAAGGCTCGTCATCTGACTTGGACCTCACAGATGCCTCTTCCCCAGCAGTCCTCCAAGTGCCAGGGAGCTCGGCTGAACTTGCCTCCTCCTGCTGCAGACTCATATCCGTGTGGTGACCACAAGATTGTGAATCTGAGCCTGCTCTAGACCTAGGTCCCACCGAGGCATGTGTCTCTGCGCTGGTGGAGGGTGTGGGTAAGTGCTGTGACGGGTCTTCCAGGCTCTTCAATGGAGGAGGTGTCCTCTTGGTTGGAGGTGAGGACATAAATGGAGATGAGGGACTGGGTGGCTGGGGTTGTCGGTCGCTTGGCAGAGCTCCCTGTGAACCAAAGTAGAGATAATTAGTGCATGGCAGCCAAATAAAAACTAGGAGAGAGAGCATTCATAGTTGTATTGAGAGAGGGATGGTATGGCACAGGATGGGTGTGCGCCGCCGATCTCACCATTGCAGCAGGCACGGTCCATGTCCTCACCAATCAGCTCGATGGTAGCTCCTCAGAGTGAGTGAGGGGCCGAATATGGGCCACTCCACCTCGGTCTGGGGCCCCTACCTGTTGTTATGAGCCAGCTTCTCCTGCATGAAAACAGATGGAGAGATTGTGAGCATGACGCATGGTACTGCATGGAATGTTTGTTTGGTGATTGGAGCCATGGGTGAACCCGAGCTCCAGAGGATGTGAACCTGATGGAGATGTGAGGGTGTGTGTGAGAGTTAGTGCTGTTGTCCCTTGAGATGTCAGGTCCCTGTGGATGTGTGATGAACTTGGGAGTATGTGAGTTGAGAGTGCTGAGGTGGTTGACTTACCCTGGCAGAACGGATGAGACCATTCATCCTCTTCCTGCACTGGATGGCTGACCTCCTCTGTGTTCCAGTGATGCTGATTGCCACTGGCACCACCTCCCAGGCCGGATTGGTGACTCTGGTGGACCTCCTGCGGCCAGAGTGGGCCTCTGGCACCTTCCACTGCATCCAGCAGGTGCCACAGAGAGGCATCACTAACTTTGGGGGCTGCCGTCTTCTTTGGTTTCAGGGCCATCTGTCACTTGGAGAAGTCCTGGTCTGAAGACATGGAGCAGGCATGTGCTCTGGTGTGCTTTAAATCTGGCGCCTGAAGGGAGGAAGCGCTGAGCAAATCCGAGCACGTCCACCAGCGATCTGGCGTGTTTCCTGTATTATTAATTAATTAATTAATGCATTATTAATGAGGCAGGACGCGCCAGAAATGGGATGATACGGCGCGAAAAGCCTCCATTGTAGCTGGGGGATAAAACATTCTTTTTCCCACCCACTACCGCACTTTGTGCAAATCTGGGATGATTAAGGGCTTGGATGGAGTGGATTTCTTGAAATGTGTACAGGAGAACTTTTTAGGTCAGTATGTAGAAGGTCCAACAAGGGACAGCGCAATGTTGGACCTAATTCTGGGGAATGAAGCCGGACTGGCTTGAGGTGGTGGTGGGCGAGCATTTTAGCGATAGCGACCACAACATGGTACAGTTTAAGTTTGTTTTGGACAAAGAAATCGACAAGTTGCAAAAAAATGTTTTCGATTGGGGGAGAGTGGATTTTAGTAAAATAAGGCAGGATCTGACCAAGGTAGACTGGGAACAGTTACTTGTGGGGAAATCTACGGAGGAACAGTGGGGGTTGTTCAAAAAGGAAATGGGGAGGGTACAGGCTCAACAAGTTCCCTCCAGGGTGATAGGAAGGATAACAAGCCCAGAGAACCATGGATGACCAGAGATATTCAAGTTACGATGAGAAGGAAAAGAGAGGCTTTTAGCAGGTACAAAGGAAGCAAATCAGCAGAGGCATTAGTGGAGTACAGAAAGTGCAGGGTGGAGCTTAAGAAAGCAATTATGAGAGCAAAGAGGGGATATGAGAAAGCTCTGGCTGGTAAAAGTAGGGATAATCCCAAGATATTCTATAAGTATATCAATGGGAAGAGGATAACCAGGGAAAGAGTAGGGCCCATAAGGGACCAAGGGGGCAATCTATGGGTGGAGCCAGAGGACATCGCTAGAGTATTGAATGAATACTTCACACCCGTCTTCACCCAAGAGAATGAGGATGAAGGTATTGAACTCGGGGAGAGAGACTGCGAGGTACTTAAGCAAATTGATATAGGGAGTGACAAGGTATTAGAGGTGTTGACAGGCTTAAAAGTGGACAAATCTCCAGGTCCAGATGACTCTCACGTCAATGGTAGGGAAACTATTGGAGAAAATTCTAAAGGAGAGTATCTATCTCCACTTGGAGGGGCAAGGTTTGATCAGGGATAGTCAGCATGGCTTTGTCAGAGGGAGGTCATGCCTAACAAATTTGATTGAATTTTTTGAGGAGGTGACCAGGTGTGTAGATGATGATAGTGCAGTTGATGTAGTTTATACGGATTTCAGCAAAGCCTTTGACAAGGTCCCACATGGGAGACTTATAAAGATTGCAAATGCACATGGGATACAGGGTAATTTTATAAGGTGGATTCAAAATTGGCTTAGTTGTAGGAGGCAGAGGGTGATGACAGAAGGATGCTTTAGTGACTGGAAGCTAGTGTCCAGTGGCATACCACTGGGATCTGTGCTCAGTCCCCTATTACTTGTCATTTATGTAAACGACATAGATGACTATGTAGGGGGTAGGATTAGTAAGTTTGCGGATGACACAAAGATTGGTCGGGTGGTTAACAGTGAGGTTGAGTGTCTTGGGCTACAGGAAGATATAGATGGGATGGTCAAATGGGCAGATAAGTGGCAGATGAAATTTAACCCTGAAAAGTGTGAGGTGATACACTTTGGAAGGAGCAATTTGACAAGGAAGTATTCAATGAGCAGCATGACACTAGGAAGTTCTGAGGAACAAAGGGACCTTGGCGCGTGTGTCCATAGATCTCTGACGGCAGAGGGGCATGTTAGTGGGGTGGTGAAAAAGGCATATGGGACACTTGCCTTTATCAGTCGAGTCATAGATTACAAAAGTAGGGAGGTCATGTTGGAGTTGTATAGAACCTTGGTGAGGCCACAGCTGGGGTACTGTGTGCAGTTCTGGTCACCAAATTATAGGATATGATTGCACTGGAGGAGGTGCAGAGGAGATTCACCAGGATGTTGTCTGGGATGAAACATTTAAGTTATGAAGAGAGGCTGGATAGACTTGGGCTGTTTTCGTTGGAGCAGAGAAGACTGAGGGGTGACCTGATTGCGGTGTACAAGATTATGAGGGGCATGGACAGGGTGGATAGGGAGCAGCCCTGAAGGGTTAGTCACAAGGGGACATAAGTTTAAGGTGAGGGGCAGGAGGTTTAGGGGGTTGTGAGCAAAAACCTTTTTACCCAGAGGGTGGTGACGGTCTGGAATGCACTGCCTGGGAGGGTGGTGGAGGTGGGTTGCCTCACATCCTTTAAAAAGTACCTGGATGAGCACTTGGCACGTCATAACATTCAAGGCTATGGGCCAAGTGCTGGTAAATGGGATTAGGTAGGTAAGTCAGGTGTTTCTCACATGTCGGTGCAGACTTGATGGGCCGAAGGGCCTCTTCTGCACTGTGATTATGTGATTCTGCCGAAAACCTTTTTATTTAAGAACGGGAAAATGTTAGTTTATTTTACATTCTTGCTCTGGAAGTTACATAAGATAAAGTTACTAACACATACACACACAAAGATTAGTTACAGTTGAAGAAAAATGATACTTTTAAAAATTCTTTTACAGTATGTGGGCGTCGCTGGCTAGGGCAGCATTTATTGCTCGCCTGTAATTTCCCTTGAGAAAGTGGTGTTGAGCTGTCTTCCTGAACCACTGCAATCCATGTGGTGTAGGTACACCCACAGTGCTGTTAGGGAGGGAGTTCCAGAATTTTGACCCAGTGACAAGTGAAGGAACGGCGATATATTTCCAAGTCAGGATGGTGAGTGACTTGGAGGGGAACTTCCAGGTGGTGGCGTTCCCACCTATCTGCTGCCCTTGTCCTTCTAGATGGTGGCAGAAGTTGGTTTGGAAGGTGCTGACTAAGGAGCCTTAGTGAGTTTCAACAGTGCATCATGTAGATGGTACACACTGCTGCCACTTTTTGTCGGTGGTGGAGGGAGTGAATGTTTGTGGATGGGCTGCCAATCAAGCGGGTTGCTTTATGCTGGATTGTGTCAAGCTTCTTGAGTGTTGTTAGAGCTGTACTCATCCAGGAAAGTGGACAGTATTCCATCACACTCCTGACTTGTGTCTTGTAGATGGTGGACAGGCTTTGGGGAGTCAGGAGGTAAGTTACTCACCACAGGATTCCCAGCCTCTGACCTGCTCTTGTAACCACAGTATTTATGTGGCTAGTCCAGTTCAGTTTCTGATCAATGGCAACCCCCACATTATAAACGTAAATCGAGTTCAGTCTGTATTGTTCAGTTGAGGCCTGTTAGTTTTTGAAGTCAAAATGTTGTGTTGTCTGAAGTGATGGTTTTGAGGTTGTGGAATTTGTCTGCAGCTGCGATGGCTTCCATGGTCGAATCGCCAGAGTTGCGTTAGCAGGTCACTTGATGGGTGGAATCAGGTTTACAGGGAGGAAAGAAGATTTTTTTTCTTTTCTGGTTCTGCAGGCGTGGCACTTTCAAAATTATCCAGTTATTTACAGCAGACCACCATCTGTTTCCGGATGTCGCTCTCTCCCTCCCTGGCTTGAAGCTCTTGTGTGCTTCTCTGAAGATGTATTTTTTTACAATGGTTCTCTCTGTTTCTGTAGAGGAAAGGATTCACATCAGGAGCACCTGATACTGATGTAACTAATGATGTAACTGTGATGTAATGTCACATGGTTAAGTAACAGATATGGTGGGAAGCAGAAGTCCAACCTTGTGCAGAGCACTGAGATGCATATAGATCTGTAAATAAACAAGAATGGTTTTTCCGAATTACAGTCTACGGTCGCATTCTTAGGGTAACCAGCAAACCCTAAGGAAACTCCATCTGGACACTGAACTCAAGACAATGCAGCTTCCTGCCCTTTACAATGCTTTATTGCAGGTCCTAAATGGCCACTGTTATCACGTGACATGTACAAAATGCCAAGTCATCTCCCAAATAAGGCATCAATGCTTCAAATGGCCCTTCTTCTCCCTGTGGTTCTTAGCTTTGTCCTGGCCAAGGCACAATTTACATTCTTACAACGAGGCATCAACAAAACTTCATTATCTCCTGGACAAGATCACTGTGAACCATAACTAAATTAAGGATTGCTTTTTGCCCTCTCAGAAGATGAGATCCAGTTTAAAATCCACAATTCTGTCTGGTGGCTTGGAGCCATTTCGAAACAGTGTTAAAACTCGCTCCAAGGCGTTTTTTCTTTTAAAAATGTAACATTTGAAGCAGTTTTTCTAAAACTTTGTATTTTCATAACTTTGCACCTTAACACTATTCAAAGATGAGCATGGAGATCTTCCAATGCCCTCATCAAAATTCACCTCTCAACTACCAAAAGCACATTAATGCATGACTTTTCCTGTTTTGAAATCATGCTCCGTACAGATTACTGACACATTTGGCTACTCTTCAAAGAAATTCTTTGGATGTAAAGTGCTTTGAGACATCCTGATGACCTGAATAGTGCTATGTAAATGCAAGTTTTGTTAAACTGCATAGCATTTCCAGACTAGACCAGAGTTGTCCAATACATGAGCAACTAGCCATTTGTGGCAAATTGGGAATTTAGATGTGGCTTATTGCATTCACAATTAATAAATCATCCCTCCTTTTATTGTTTGTTCATCAAATGTGAGCATCGCTGGCAAGGCCAGCTTTAAAAGTGTATATGAGATCAGCAGAAAGAAAACATTGTTATAGGAAGAGCTCCACAACCAAGATCTTACAGAATTGAGATGGACCAAAGAAACATCAGAAGGAACCAAAGAGCTTTGATATCATTGGGAAGGAAACGAATGGAACCTTGGACATACTATTGAGATCCAGATGGAGACAATCTCTAATTGTCTTTGAGAAGATGGTAGTGAACCGCCTTCTTGAACCACTGCTGTCCATGTGCTGTAGATCCACAGCGCTATTTGGAAGGGAATTTCAGGATGTTGACCCAGCAACAGTGAAGGAATGTGAGACAGATCCAAGTTGTGAAAGATGTTGAACTTCTTGAGTGTTGTTGGAACGGCACCCCAGGCAAGTGGAGAACACTCCTGACTTGTGCCTTGTAGATGGCAGACAGGCTTTGGAGAGTCAGGTGGTGAGTTACTCAATGCAAATTCCCAGCCTCTGATCTGCTATTTACCAATGACATAGGCAGAAAGAGGGATGAGGTTTGTATCAAGAATTCAGGGAATTAGGCAGTAGACTGAAAAGCAGGACCTCTCGGGTTGTAATCTCTGGATTACTCCCAGTGCCACGTGCTAGCGAGCTCAGAAATAGGAGAATAGCGCAGATGAATACGTGGCTTAAGAGTTGGTGCAGGAGGGAGGGTTTTAGATTTCTGGGTCATTGGGACTGTTTCTGGGGAAGATGCGACCTGTACAAGTGGGACGATTTACATCTGAACCAGAGCGGGACTAACATCCTTGCGGGTGGGTTTGCTAGTGCTGTTGGGAGGAGTTTAAACTAATTCGGCAGGGGGAGGGGACACAGAATGTTAGCAGAATAGAGACACATCATAATACAGTAAAACAATCAAGTCAGAGGGAGAACAGCTGCATTAAATTTCAAGGGAATAAGGCAAGGCTGGATGGCCTCTACTTTAATGCCAGGAGTATTACAGGTAAAACAGATGAGTTAAGGGTGAGGATTGGCATGTGGAATTGTGATATAGTAGCCATCACAGAGATGTGGTTGAGGGAGGGGCAGGATTGGCAGCTCAACATTCCGGGATATAGAATCTTCAGGTGAGACAGGGGAGGGGGTAAAAGAGGAGGAGGCATTGCATTATTAGTTAAGGAGTCAGTTACTGCAGTAAGGAGAGATGATATCTTGGAGGGGGCATCAAATGAAGCTTTGTGGGTAGGAATAAAAAAGGGGCAGCCACATTGTTAGGTGTTTATTATAGACCCCCAGATAGTCAGCGGGAAATTGAGGAGCAAATATGTGCACAATTTGTGGAGGTGTTTGAAAACAGTAATAGGGTGGTTATGTTAGGTGATTCAACTTTCCCAACATTAAATGGGATAGACATAGTGTTAAGGGCTTGGATGGAGTGGATTTCTTGAAATATGTACAGGAGAACTTTTTAGGTCAATATGTAGAGGGTCCAACAAGGAACGGCGCAGTGCTGGACCTAATTCTGGGGAATGAAGCCAGACAGGTGGCTGAGATGGTGGTAAGGGAGCATTTTAGTGATAGCGACCACAACATGGTACAATTTAAGCTTGTCACGGACAAAGAAATAGACAAGTTGCAAAAACATGTTTTCGACTGGGGGAGAGTGGATTTTAGTAAAATAAGGCAGGATCTGACCAAGGTAGACTGGGACCGCTACTTATGGGGAAATCTACAGAAGAACAGTGGGGGCTGTTCAAATAGGAAATGGGGAGGGTACAGGCTCAACACGTTCCCTCTAGGGTGATAGGAAGGAGTAACAAGCCCAGAGAACCATGGATGACCAGAGATATTCAGGATACGATGAGAAGGAAAAGAGAGGCTTTTAGCAGGTACAAGGGAAGCAAATCAGCGGAGGCATTAGTGGAGTACAGAAAGTGCAGGGTGGAGCTTAAGAAAGCAATTAGGAGAGCAAAGAGGGGATATGAGAAAACTCTGGCTGGTAAAAGTCAGGAAAATCCCAAGATATTCTATAAGTATATCAACGGGAAGAGGATAACCAGGGAAAGAGCAGGGTCCATTAGGGACCAAGGGGGCCATCTATGGGTGGAGCCAGAGGACATTGCTAGAATATTGAACAAATTCTTCATATCCGTCTTCACCCAAGAGAATGAGGATGAAGTATGGAACTCGGGGAGAGAGACTGCGAGGTTCTTGAACAAATTGATATAGGGAGTGACAAGGTATTGGAGGTGTTGGCAGGCTTAAAAGTGGACAAATCTCCAGGTCCGGATGATTTGTGTCCCAGACTGCTGAGGAGGCAATGGAGGAGATCGCAGGGGCTCTGTCTCAAATTTTGAATTCCTCTCTGGCCATGGGGGAGGTGCCAGAGGACTGGAGAACAGCTAATGTGGTTCTGCTATTTAAGAAGGGTTGTACAGATAAGCCAGGGAACTACAGGCCAGTGAGTCTTACGTCAGTGGTAGGGAAACTACTGGAGAAAATTCTGAAGAGAGAATCCATCTCCATTGGAGAGGCAAGGTTTGATCAGGGATAATCAGCATGGCTTTGTCAGAGGGAGGTCATGCCTAACAAATTTGATTGAATTTTTTGAGGAGGTGACCAGATGTGTAGATGAGGGTCGTGCAGTTGATGTAGTTTATATGGATTTCAGCAAAGCCTTTGACAAGGTCCCACATGGGAGACTTATAAAGAAGGCAAATGCACATGGGATACAGGGTAATTTGATAAGGTGGATTCAAAATTGGCTTAGTTGTAGGAGACAGAGGGTGATGACAGTAGGCTGCTTTAGTGACAGGAAGCCAGTGTCCAGTGCCGTACCACAGGGATCTGTGCTGGGTCCCCTATTATTTGTCATTTATATAAACGACATAGATGACTATGTGGGGGGTAGGATTAGTAAATTTGCGGATGACACAAAGATTGGCTGGGTGGTTAACAGTGAGGTTGAGTGTCTTGGGCTACAGTAAGAAATAGACGGGATGGTCAAATGGGCAGATAAGTGGTGGATGGAATTTAATCCTGAAAAGTGTGAGCTGATCCAATTTGAAAGGAGTAATTTGACAAGGAAGTATTCAATGAACGGCATGACACTAGGAAGTTCTGAGGAACAAAGGGACCTTTGCATGTGTGTCCATAGATCCCTGAAGGTGGAGGGGCATTATAGTGGGGTGGTGAAAAAGGCATATGAGACACTTGCCTTCATCAATTGAGGCATAGATTATAAAAGTAGGGAGGTCATGTTGGAGTTGTATAGAACATTTGAGAGGCCACAGCAGGAGTACTGTGTGCAGTTACATTATAGGAAGGTTGTGATTGCACTGGAGGGGGTGCAGAGGAGATTCACCAGGATGTTACCTGGGATGAAACATTTAAGTTATGAAGAGAGGTTGGATAGACTTGGGCTGTTTTCGTTGGAGCAGAGAAGACTGAGGGGTGACCTGATCGAGGTGTACAAGATTATGAGGAGCATGGACAGGGTGGATAAGGAGCAGCTGTTCCCCTTAGTTGCTGCCTGGGAGGCTGGTGGAGTCGAGCTGCCTCACATCCTTTAAAAAGTACCTGGATGAGCACTTGGCATGTCATAATATTCAAGGCTATGGGCCAAGTGCTGGTAAATGGGATTAGGTAGGTAAGTCAGGTGTTTCTCATGTGTCGGTGCAGACTTGATAGGCCGAAGGGCCTCTTCTGCACTCTGTGATTCTGTAATTCTGTGCTCCTGTAGCCACCATAGTTATATGGCTGGTCCAGTTAAATTTCTGATCAATGGTAAAAACCAGGAGGGTGGCACAGTGGCGCAGTGGTTAGCACTACTGCCTTACAGCTGCAGGAACCCAGGTTTGATCCTCACCTCAGGTATCTGTCTGTGTAGAGTTTGCACATTATCCTTGTGCCTGTATGGGTTTCTGCCGCGTGCTCCAGTTTCCACTTACCATCCAAAGATGTGCTGGTTAGGTGGATTGGCTGTGGTAAATTGTCCCCCAGTGTTTGTGCGTGTGCTGTGAGTGTGCCCCCTGTGAGGGACTGGTGTCCCGTCCTGGATGTACCCTGCCTAGTGCCCATTGCCCGTCAGGATAGGCTCTGACTCCCCATGACCCTGAATTGGATGAAGTGGTCCTGGAAAAGTGAGGGTAAAAACCAGGAAGTTGATGTTGTGATTTCAGCAATGGTAATACCCTTAAACATCAGGAGAGATGGTTAGATTCTCAAATGGTGGAGATGGTTTTTGCCTGGCAGCTCAACACCTTCCACAACAAAACAGCCCACTTAATTGACACTGCATCCATCACCTTAAACATTCACTCTCTCCACCATCATTGCGCTGTGGCTGCAATGAGTACTATCTACATAATGCACTGCAGAAACTCAACAAGTCTCCATCGAAAACACTTTCCAAACCACCGAACTATACCTTCTAGGAGAACAAGGGTAGCAGACACACGGAAACACCACATGCAAATTCCTCTCTGAATCACACACCATTGTGGCTTGGATCTGTGTCAACATTCTTTTACTGTTGTGGTCAAAATTCCCTTCCTAACAGCACTGTGGTGTGCCTACAGCAGATAGACAGAAACTTCTGAAGATTAGATGGCAGGACAAAATACCAGATACTGAGGGTACTCACTTGATCTGGCTTGTCAAACAACCACACCATAATGAGACATAATGATTTGGGGTGGTCATGTAGCCAGAATGCCTGACACTCGCTTACCAAAACAAATTTTCCATAGAGAGTGTGAGTCTGGCATGTACTCTCATGGTGGACAAAGCAAGCACTAGAAGGACATGCTAAATGCGTCACTTAGGAGTTTTGACATTGACTTTGGGTCTTGGGAGAAGCTTGCCCAGGGTCGCTGCACCTGGCGCAATCAAAAATGGTGTGATCTCCTTTGAATGCAAGCACATATCAGAGGCAGAGAGAAAAAGGAGAGGATATCCCAGGCCAGCAACTTGTCTGAAACTCAGTCATCTGCGATATCCTGTCATGCTCACCGCAGAACTTTCTGGCCGCAAATCGGCCTTAGTTGTGATGGCCATATGCTTTTGGGGAAAAACATATATTTTATGTTGGGGTGATGGTTCCTTTAAGAACTCAATTTCTCTGGTAGAAGATTCCTTGTAAAAGGCACCTTGCTTCTAGTAACTGATCATCTGATCAAGCTGCCTACAAGATAAACAATAGTTAAAGCAAGGGTAAACAAGAAGTTAATTACAGTGGGCTGTAGTTTCCTGTGGATGGTTCAGTTTTCAGGCTGTCTGGTTTAAAACAAACTGGCTACAGAGAAAAATCTCTTTCAAGTAGGTTTCAGTTGAAATTCTGTGTGCTAACTGAAAGGGTTTAAATCCTTTAACTGAAGGACTCTACTAACAATGAATTGAACTTCTGGGATCGCCAAGCTGGGAAACGAGAGAAAGAGAGAGAGAGAGAGAGAGAGAGTTTCTAGATGCAAGATTCCAGATTTAAAGAACATTAGAACCAGGAGGGTTCTGACCCAAGGCTTAAGGCTAGCAATGCCTCTATTCAACTAGGGGTTTCCAAGTGTGGGATGGTTGAAAGAGATTTGAAGGAACAACCTTATCGGAAGTAAGTGGAAAGCCCAAGACATCTCAACTCTTATAGGAATCATTGAAATAGTGCTCAGTCCAAGTGGTTAATCTTCCAATTTCTGATGAGTATCTGACTTGAGTTTTTCTGGGATGTAATCAAATGGGTGTGGAAGAAAATTTGAGTTGAGAGGTTTGGTTTAGACTATAAGTAACTGTGTTCATTGTACTTTTAATATTGTTAATGTAACTGATTATTTAAGATAGCTTGTAGTTATTAGTATTCATGTTCTTTGATTTTGTGTAGTAAAAATCTTTTATATTAAATAGTGAACCTTGTGGCTTCATTCTTTTAGTAGATACCTGGGTTTTCAGGTTTCAAAAAAAAAGTGTTACTGGTCTCTATTGAGATCATAACACAGTCACCTGCGTCCCCATCAGAACCCTACCAAACACCCCAGGTGATGAATATGGTCGTTTTCACCTCGAAAGGTGAATGAGAACCATTCACAATTGGATATGGCAGAACTGCAGAGTTTAAATCAAATCCATTGGCTGTGGGATCACTTAGCTTTGGCTATAACATGTTGCTTCGGTTGTTTGGCATGCACGGTGTCCTGTGTTGTAACTTCACCAGGTTGGCGCTTCATTGTTATGCATGCCTGGCCTGCTCTCCTACGCTCATCATTGAACCAGAGTTGATCCCTTGGCTTAATGGTAATGGTACAGTAAGATACAGTAGAGGGATTATCCGGGCCATGAGGTTACAGATTGTGGTTGAATACAATTCTGCTGCTGCTGATGGCCCACAGCACCCCATTGATGCCCAGTTTTGAGCTGCTAGATCTGTTCTGAATCTATCCCTTTGAGCACGGTGTTACTACCACACAACACAGTGGAGAGTAACCTCAGTGTGAAGAAGGGACTTTGTCTCCAAAATGACTGCATGGTGTTCATTCCTACCAATACTGCCATGGACAGATGCATCTGCAACAAGTAGATTGACAAGGGTGAGGCCAAGCAGGTTTTTTCCTCTTGTTGATTCTCTAACCACCTGCTGTAGGTCAAGTATATCAGGTATGTCCTTCAGAACCTGGCCAGCTTGGTCAGTGGTTGTGCTACTGAGCCGATCTTGGTGACGGACGCTGAACTACGCCATTCAGACTACATTTTGTGCCCTTGCTACTCTCAGTGTTTCTTCCAAATGGTGTTCAACACTGATGAGCACTAATTCATCAGCAGAATGGAGCAAGTAGGTGGTAATCAGTAGGAGGTTTGCTCGTTTCCTTGTTGGACCCAGTGCCATAAGACTTCATGAGATTGAAGTTAATGTTAAAGACTCCCAGGGCCATTTCCTTCTGGCTGCATACAACTCTACAGTCGCTTCTGGTTGAGACTGGACATACCCAGGGATTGTGACAGAGGATAAAAGCAATGGTGACAGAAGAGTTTGCAACATTGGCTGTAGGTTCAATTAGGTATGACTATGTCATGCTGTTGTTCCACTAGCCTGTAAGACAGCTCTTCCAATTTTGGCATAAGTTCCTAGTTGTTAGTGAGAAGAATTTTGAAGATTTGACTGGACGGGCTATCCTTTTATCGTTTTCAGTGCCTAGATCAATGCCAGTTGTTCAATCTAATTTTATTTTTATTTGAATTTTCTGTAGCACTTTGATGCAGCTGAGTGGCTTGCTAGGAAATTTTGGAGGGCAGTTAAATATCAACTGGAGTCACATATGGGCCAGGATGGTTAAGGACAGCGGATTTCTTTCCCTGAAGGATATTCGCAACCCAGATGTGTTTTTACAACAATCCACGTCTCCACCAAAACCCTACCATCATTAGGGACTAGGTTTTTATACCAGATTTACTAGTAATTGAATTTAAATTTTCCCGGATACCGTGGTGGGGTTGAAATCATTTCTCCAGAACACTAATCTGTATTCCTAGTCCAGGAACATTGATGCTACGCTACTGACCCTCTAAGGTAAAGACTGACATCCAAAGTTGAAAACAATAATTCAGTTGAGGCCTAAAATGCAGGCTATGACAACATTCCAGCAATAGTACTGAAGACTTGTGCTCCAGAACTAGAAACACACCTATCCAAGCTGTTCCAGGCATCTACCCGGAAATGTGGAAAATTGCCCAGGTATGTCCTGTCCATAAAAAACAGGACAAGTCCAACCTGGCCAATTACCGCCCCATCAGTCTGCTCTCGATCATCAGCAAAGTGATAGAAAATGTTGTCGACAGTGCTATCAAGCAACACTTTACTACAGCCTTGGTCCAAATATGGACAAAAGAGCTGAACTCAAGAGATGTGGTGAGAGTGACTGCTCTTGACATCAAGGCAGCATTTGACGAACTGTGGCATCAAGGAGCCCTAGAAAAATTTAAGTCAATGGGAATCAGGGGGAAATCTCTCCACTGGTTGGACTCATTCCTAGCACAAAGGAAAATAGCTGTAGTTGTTTGGTAGTACAAAACCAATAGAAGGTATTATGTTGATATTCTTGCAAAGTGTACTGATGAGTGAAAGACGAAAAGCTTTGACATGTCTCTTTTTTCAGAAACACATGATTGTAGTTGTTGGAGGTCAATCATCTCAGTCCCAGGACATCACTGCAGGAGTTCCTCAGGGTGCTCTCCTAAGCCCAACCATCTTCAGCTGTTTCATCAATGGCCTTCCCTCCATCATAAGGTCAGAATGGGGATGTTCGCAGGTGGTTGCACAATGTCCAGCACCATTCGTGACACCTCAGATACTGAAGCAGTCCATGTCCATCTGCAACAAGACCTGAACAATATTCAGGCTTGGGCTGATAAGTTGCATGTAACATTCTCGCCACACAAGTGCCAGACAGTAACCTCCTCCAACTAGAGGGAATCTAACCACCTCCACTTGACATTCAATGGCATTACCATCGCTGATCCCCAACTAACAGCATCCTGCGGGTTACCATCAACCAGAAACTGAATTGGACTAGTCATATAAATACTGTAGCTACAAGAGTAGGTCAGAGGCTGGGAATTGTGTGGAGAGCAACTCACCTCCAGCCTCTATAAGGCACAAGTCAGAAATGTGATGGAATACTCTCCACTTGTCTGGATGAGTGCAGCACTGACAACACTAAAGAAGCTTGACATCGTTCAGGACAGAACAGCCGTTTGACTGGCACCCCATCCACAAACATTCACTCCCTCCATCACCAACCTAAATGCACTGCAGAAACTCACCAAGGCTCCTTCGACAGCACCTTCCATGCTCACAACCTCTACCACGTGGGAAGACAAGGGCAGCAGACGTATGGGAACCCCACCACCTGCACGTTTCCCGCCAAGTCACTTACCATCCTGATTTAGAACTATATCGTTGTTCCTTCACTGTGGGTCAAAATCCTGGAACTCACTTCCACTGTGGGTACAACACACATGGACTGCAGCGGTTCAAAAAGGCAGCTCACCACCACCTTTTCAAGGGCAATTAGGGATGGATAATAAGTGCTGGCATGGCCAGCGAAGCCCACATCCTGTGAATGAATTAAAAAAAAACTGTAGATCTGCCAGCACCGAAACCGCACTGTGTTCCTGAATACACTCGGTCTGCAAGTTGATGGAGGCTTCTGAGCATGACCCTAACGAAGGCCTTCCCAGTGATGCCAAGGAATGAGATACCCCTATAATTGTTGCAATCTTCTCTGTTGCGTTTGTTTTTGTATAATGTGACTTTTTTTGTTTGTCATGCATATCGTGTGGAAAGGTTCCTACTTTCCAACAGAGAGCAGCTGGTTTATGAGGCCTGTGTTCTTAGCACCCTGTTGCATGGCTGTAAAACATGGCTGACTTGCAGCTATCAACAAAATAAGCTCAACAATATTTTTGCTGTTTGCAGCATATTCTGGGCACCTCATGGACAAAATCATGAATGCGGCAGTCTTCTCAAAGGCAAATCTCCCAAGTATTTTGGCATTTGTCAAGCGAAGGTGATTTTGCTGGCTCGGGCACATTGGCAGGATGGAAGGCAGACATATACCCAAGGATTTTCTGTATGGCAAGGAGCCAGAAGACCAGGAGGATCTATTTTTTTATTATTAATTCAGGAGTGGGACTTCGCAGCATTTATTGCCCATCCCTTGAGGAGATGGTGGTGAGCTGCTTTCTTGAACCACTGCAGTCCATGTGGGCTAGGTGCATCCACAAGCCTTTACGAAAAGAGTTCCAGGATTTTGATCCAGCCACAGTGAAGGAATGACGATTTATTTCCAAGTCAGGATGGTGAGTGACTTGGAGGGGAACTTTCAGGTGGTGATGTTCCCATGTGTCTGCTGCCCTTGTCCTTCTAGGTGGTCATGGTCGTGTCTTTGAAAGGTGCTGTGGAAGGAGCCTTGGTGGATTCCTGCAGTGCATTTTGTAGATGATACACATTGCTGCTACTGTGCGTCAGTGGTGGAGGGAGTGAAGGTTTGGGGATGTGGTGGCAATCAAATATACTGCTTTGTCCTGATAGATGTCAAGCTTCTTGAGTGTTGTGGGAGCTGCACTCATCCAGGCAAGTGGGGAGTATTCAATCACACTCCTGACTTGTGCCTTGTAGATGATGGGCAGGCTTCGGGGAGTCAGGAAGTGAGTTACTCGTTGCACAATTCCTAGCCTCTGACCTGCTCTTGTAGCCACAGTATTTATATGGCTAGTCCAGTTGAGTTTCTGATCAATGGTAACCCCCAGGATGTTGATAGTAGGGGATTCAGTGATGGTAATGCCATCAAACATCAAGGGGCAATTGTTGGATTCCATCTTGTTGGAGATGGTCATTGCCTGACATTTGTGTGGTGTGAATGTTACTTGCCACTTGGCAGCCCAAGCCTGGGTATTGTCCAGGTCTTGCTGCATTTGGGCATGGACTGCTTCAGTATGTGAGGAGTTGCAAATGGTGCTGAACATTCTGCAATCATCAGCGAACATCCCCACTTCTGACCTTATGATGAAAGGAAGGTCATTGATGAAGCAGCTGAAGATGGTTGCCCAAAGCTCCACTTCAAGAAAAAAGCAAAAAGATAAAAGCAAAAAACTGTGGATGCTGGAAATCCAAAACAAAAACAAAATACCTGGAAAAACTCAGCAGGTCTGACAGCATCTGTGGAGAGGAACACAGTTAACGTTTCGAGTCTGTATGACTCTTCAACAGAAGAGTTCTGTTGAAGAGTCATACGGACTCGAAACGTTAACTGTGTTCCTCTCTGCAGATGCTGTCAGACCTGCTGAGTTTTTCCAGGTATTTTTGTTTTTGTTCTCCACTTCAAGAATGCTTGCAACATGGCATGCAAGCTCTAAACATTGATTTTTGCAGCTGACAACAGAGGGAAAAGACAAAATCACCTTTGGGCCAGAGTGTGCCTCCATGATGATCAGTCCATACAGCCTATACAGAAAGAAAAGCCTGCTGCTGACGCTCGACAAAAGTCACCAACACCGAAAAAAACAACCAATAACGGCACCTGATAATTACTTCATATGTGGCATTTATGGCAGAACCTGCCTCTCTAGTCTTGTCTCTTCACCCATTAGCAAAAGTGCACCATATGAAGCTACTCTTCCCCAATGGATTTGATTTGTTGCATGTCTATCATCTTATGTAAATGGAAGGATGCTGACATGCATGACAGTTTCTATTGCATCTCCTCATTCTTACAAAATGCATCACTTCACACTTCTCTGCATTAAATTTCATTTGTCATTTTCTGACCATTTCACCTATGACCTGCTATTCTCCTTAGGGTTTCCTGCTAAAATGGTGTGTAACGTAGCTTATGTGGAAAATTCGAGCGATAGGAATAACTGCCCCGGGCCAAAAGAAAGCAAACCTAAATAACAAGCAGCTCCAAACAGGGCACATTATGGCAAACAGCATTCAATCACATTTTTAACGGAGAGCAGAGGGCTGATGGTGCATCTTGTTATGAGTCAACGTACTCACTTATCACTCTCATAAAATCAAAATATTGCGTGCTTGCAGCAGTTGGACAAAAACCCAAAAGCTGCACTAACATGTGCTGTGCCTGATACTTCATGCCAGAATTTCAAACGTTGGTGATAAAAGATTGCAAAGTTTCCCACGAAATGATGTTCGGTGTTTGTTAAGTATACATTTCCCTGGTTTGTGTGCAAGATATTTTGTGCTAAAGCCAGTGCGTGACAATTTGGAGTTGAAGGGGGGACATTGCAGGGCCATTGGGAAAGGCCAGGGAAATGTGACTAATCGGATAGCTCTTTCAAATGGCCTCCTTCTGTGCTATATCCGTTTGGCTGTGGCTAAAGCCGGTGTTCTCACAGACCTAAATACGACCAGTCAGCGGCTTCTTTTGGACTAGAGTCAGAAGACACTCAAATTTCACTGGGAAATGTTCTGGCATTCGTTTCCAAGGGTCTAAGCAGTGCGCCTACAAGCCAATGCAACAAAGCGTGGCCAAGAAAGTCACAAACAAATCCCAGCGCTTCCAGCAAACACAATGGCCACAAAGGCGAGGGAGCAGGGACGGCGGCAGCCGGCCGCGCGCGCGCTCTCTCTCTCCCTCTTTCTGTCCCGGGCCCGCGCCCGTGCGCGTTCCTTGCGGGTGACGTGAAGACGCCAGGGACAATGGCACGCGCAGTGTCTCCACTTTCGGCCGCGAGGCAGCTCCGGGTTGAGTGACTGTATAAGTCAGGCTGTTCCAACTTTACACTGAGACATTCCGCTCTCCTTTAGTCGGCGCGCTGTCATGGGGTGAGTTCACTTTCTCAACAGAAGAACGGCTGCAAATAAGACAGGACCGAAACTTTTATTTAATGCAATATTTTGGCTGTATTCCCCCCCCTACCCCGCCTCCTCTCCCTCCCTCCCTCTTCCCTTTGTCGATTTGCGAATAGAGCAGATGAACGAATGAATGGGGTTATTGTCTATGGCTGTGAAAGTTTCCCGCATTCGATTCGTTCCCCAGGACTGACACACTCGAGCGGTGGGTGATTGCGAGAGGGGCTGGAAATAGAGGGGGGGAGGAGGGGGTGTTGGATAACGAATGAATGAGAGAAGCCCATACAGAGAGAAAAGCAGGGCTGCCAAGGTGGAGCGAGGCAATTATTGATTTAATTCGGGCGTATTTTTCCAGAAAATGTCAGACGATCAAGCTGCAAAAGTTTCTAGATGGAAGTTTTGAGCAACAAAGATGCAATTGAGCCGTGTGATTCAGCGGCTTCGAATAGCCAGTTAGTTAGAGAGCAAGTTATTTTGGCTGTGATTCCTGCGAGTAACTACCTTATCTATTCATCTGCTAACACCTCCTTTCGCTGTTTGTTTGCTAAACTTACACCCTTTTCAAATATTTTTGATTACGTTCATTACAGCAATGTCCCAATTTTTTGGCAACTTTTGATTTCACTTAACTTAGCAAATGAGTGCATGAAGAACATCGGTTCTAAAGTTTATTCTATGTAGTACAGTCATTCCACGAGTATTATTTGGCATTAATGCAAAAAATAAATGTTCATGGGTCATAGGCAACAATAGGAAAGACCGTCCTAAATTTCGCGTATTTTGAAACCATTTTTTCGCTTAAGGTTACAATGAAACAATTTTGTGTTGTGTATTTACCTAGGCTTTATTAAAGTTTGGCTTTCGGCAGTGACATTGGGTGAAAATGAAGAGCTTAAAAGCCAAGTTCAGAAAAAGTGATGTAAGTACTTCAGGCCGGCTACAAAACTGTTACTGGTTGTCTTATTGTTGCAGACAATAGCTTTGACTTCCACACTGATAAAATAATTGGCAGAGTGATCAAAAATCGTTGCGAACTTGGCTGTGAATCCTCAGATTTAGCAACCCTAAATCTGTGCAAGCCTTTTGAATGCAGAGATGTTGACTGTCAGATTCTTTTTAATATATGAACGAATAGGTTGAAATAATGGACTTCAAAGAGAAAGTAGAAAGAACTGAAGCTAGTCATTTGCACAAACTTACTTCTACTCTCTTCCTCACATGCCCGCAGTACCTTGACAACCCTGCCCCATGTTGTAACATGGGCAATACTGGTATTGCCACATATGAATTCCCAATGGATGAGGTGGTTTGGCCTGTTTGGATGTACTCTGAATCCATCCAGTAATTCCAGAATACATCACTGCTCTGCACCAATAGACTAGTCTAATCTCAACCAGCTAGTTACTAGTTGTATTTGCTGGTCTTATTGCCTGCACAGCCTTATGAGAAATTGTATATGTCACATTGCCTTATGGTGTCTAGCCCCCATATTGCTGTTATCAGGGTTATCTTGGTTTCATCACACTTAAAAATCATTTTACTTCCATTTATTTCTTTGAACTGATACTTATTGCAAATACATGGAAGTTCCATGAAGTTGTAGGAAATACAAAAGAACTGAAGGGGGAACAATACTTCAGGAAAATCTACACCCCCAATGTTTTCTGTTAGTTTTGGTAATGGGCTTCATAGAATAAGGAATAATGCCCAAAAAAAGCATTTTAGTTTGTTAAATCTTTTGTCTAAGTTTGATTGCGTTGTTCCATAGTTATGCAACATATCTTACTGAATATCTTACTCCATTGGTGAAGAGCTTTTCTTTGCATGTTGCTGTAAAAGTTGCACCTGCATGGATGATGCCATAAAAAACAAATTAAATTAATATAATGACCATAAGATGGAAGAGCAGAAGTGGGCCATTCGGCCCATCGTGTCTGCTCTGCCATTAAATGAGATCATGGCTGATATAATCCTCAACTCCATTTTCCTGCCTTTTCCCCATAACCCTTGATTCCCTTATAATTATTTCTGTGCTTTCATGAAGAAATTATGAACCTGATTTGAAGATACTTTATGGTGTTTAACAGTTTTTTTTAAAAATCAATATTAATTTGTTAGTTTGTATATATCATGTGGCAATTTTGATTTTAATCATTGGCCTCCAACCATTGCTTTGTTTAGTATGATGTAGCACATTTTTCTCCACAGAATCTGTTTGGCTTGTGATGTTTTTAAAATTAAAGAGGGGGACATATCTTGGTCATAAAACCCCAGAGCACTTGCTGACTTTCACACATTAACTTACAAGGATCACAGAATCTAATCTAGTTACACACTATATCCAAAGCTGTGTTGCATTGAGATACAGGTACAGAATTCACGATTCTGATGACATGTTGCAGTTATTCTGTTTGATGAGCAACCACATAACCATACTACAGTGGTTGTGACCTCTACCTTTTAATTGGCTGCAGTTTCTTGTTAGAATAGGTGTGAATACATTTAATCTACCCTAGAAAACTGGGCAGAAAATTATACTTTTGAGGGGGATAAAAAGCTTGGTTTTGCATTTCAAAAATACACCTTTTCACCTCCAGCTCGCTGCAAACATTGTTGGTAGCAGTAGTAGTCATTCACAAAAATGCAGTCTGTTAAATCAAAATGGTTTGAAACCATTCAGAATGTGCTTTCCGCAAGTTTGAGTAAGCATGGTTTTAAAGCTGGTAACTGCTAATTTCTTCAATGATCTAAACCCTTTGAAAAGTAGAATCTGAATTTTAGGCTGTTAGTGAAATATAATAAGCTAAGTTTGTACATGTTTGTGATTTATTTGAGGATTCAGAAGATCAGCTGCAAAAGCAAGGATTTTGGGGGCTTGTTATATCTCAATCAGCTATGGATTCTATAATTTCTAAATATTGACATTTTATTGAAATACTTGAATGAAAATCACTTGTATTATAGTGTATGTGGTTGAATTAGTGCAACCACTGAGACGGAGACTACTGAACATGAAGACAGAGACTGACAGCAGTACTTGTTTTTGAAAGGCAGATATCTCCAGAGGAGAGTGCCCTTCAAGAAACAAAAGGACTGGCTTGGTCAATTTGTAAGCCAAAGAGTCAGTAGGATACATTATTTGCTTTATGTGTAAAGCTTCTCCCCAAAACTCTTTATTTTAAAATTCTGATTTGGTTTTATAATGTTTCAATTTTGCTTGTTTCATTGGATGTAATCTCAAAAATGAAAATATGTTTTGTTGTGCACTTTGTTTGATAAGTAGGACCATTTTTCATAATCACTGAACAAGTGCTTGCCTCCAGAGAATGGTTGGAATCTAGCAAATGTTATGATAGCTCAATAGCATGCATGGGAAAAGGGAACTATATGTAATGATGGCACCATTGCTTCATTTTAACGTAAATGCTATTTACAGAAATTGTTATTGTTTAAAAAAATTTAGATTTATATTCATTGTTACAAATTTGATTTGCACATTGTTGGAAATTTCCTATTCAATGTGTAATATGCTTCAAAATCTCTTGAGAGGCTTGCCATATTGTTTTATTTTTTTTCAAGAAAATCGTCTTTACTTTGGCCAGATACCATGGCACTTGCAGAGCATCTCTATTCTTGAATCTATTAATGTTTTGGAAGACTGGAAAATCTGGACTGGAGGATGTGAGAATATGCCTGTATGCTTGTGGCATACAGTTCTGTGTGTGTGACTAATTGCTTGTTTAAAGACCATCAGAATAGTGATATTTCATTGGTATTGTTCTATGTAAGGAATCAATGATTGGCATTTTAAGGATAAGGGTAAGTTCTTTTGCATCTTTCTTTTGTATTAGGTAATTTCAAAGACTTTATTTCCCTTTTCCAAACTGCGTCAAGTACATTTTCTGACCTGGATGACAGCCAGGTGGCTTTCATGCAAGGCACTGCCATTGAAGGTTGGCGAAGTTATCTTTTATTGTTTGTTACCTCTAGACTTAATTATTCCAATGCACCTCTGGCCACTCTTCCATGTTCTATCCTCTGTAAACCTGAGGTAATCCAAAGTTCAAACTAAGTTCTGTTCACCCAAAATCCTTGTGCTTATTAAACTACATTGGCATCAATTCTCAAGCTTGTTTTCAAATTCCTCCATGGCCTGGCCTGGCCTCTCCCTACCTCTGCAGTCTCCTCCAGCCATGCAACCCTCTGAGATACCTGCGCTCCACTAATTCTGGCCTCTTGAGCATCCCTGATTTTAATCGCCTCACCTTTGGTGTCCATGCCTTCAGTTGCTAAGGCCTTAAGCTCTAAAATTCCTTCCCTAAGCCTCTCTGCCTCTCTTCCCTTTTTTAAAAAAACACTCATTAAAGCTTGATCAGTGAGGTAGGCTTTGGCCGTCTGTTCTAATATCTCTCCATGTGATTCAATTACACAGTTTGTTTTATAAGGCCCCTGTGAAGAACCCTGGTATGGTTTATTATATGAAGGCTTTATTACATAAAGTGGTTTCACTCACTGGCTTGGCTGAGATTATATAGTTGCTGCGTAAGGAGCCTATTTGAATGAAGGAGGAGAAAACAGTCCCATGTTTCTAACGTGTTAGTAGAATGAATCTTTTCACCATACTGTTGCTTGAGTGAAGTTGACCATTAACGTAGCTAATTTGATGATGATGCTGTTTTTCACTCTTCCTTTTCCCTCCTCCTCAATCCATACTTGCAAATCATATAGTAGAGCTCTTATGCTGCTATGTTCTCTTGAATTGCATGGACTCCATGAAGCAAGTCTCAAAGGATCAATAAAAGTTCGGAAAGATAAAAAGCCTAAGCACATTATATAACTCCAGAGTATCAGCTCAATGATGAGCAGGGATCTTTACATTCATAATCTCAATGGGGATGATTCATATCATAGCACTAGCAGAAACTTAGTTCTCGCATGGCAGCTCCTCCCTCCTTACAGAAGTATCCTGACACCAGTTCCATTATTGTCAAGACACATCTTGGCTCCTCTGTTCTCCCTCCCTAAGTGGCTTTCCTTAGGAAACATCCTGACTACTTCCATCTCTCACTGTCTGTACTATGACTCGTCATCCATTGCAATTTAAAACTATATTTTGACTCCCCTCGTGCCATTTAATCTTGACTTCATTACCTGTCCACTGTTTATGCATCTCCCTCCCCTCTCTTAACCCCATTGGTGATCCTTCAGCTGCCTTGTTCTATTCTCTGAACTTCATCCCTAAATTTCTAAGCCCCTCTCGTTTAAAAAACTCCTTCTGTTGTTCATGATCGTTCTTGCCCTCAGTCAAACTCTCCTATGCTTTCTTTTCCATTGTATTACAGTAAATACATTATTATTCAAAGTAATTAATTTCTTGAAGTAGAACAGCTGTAAAACCATTCCCATTTCTGTTGATAAAAATCCTTTTTTTTGAGAAGCCCTAGATGAAGGGATAAACCCTGGAATACAGGATTGAACCAACCTTAAAGGTTAAGGTAAAACTTGCAGTATTGTAGTGCTTTTCATGTCCTTGGGCTGTCCAAGAACACCTCACAAATTTTGAAATGCTATCAGTTGTAATGTAGTAAATGCAGCAGCCAATTTGTACACAACATGGCCACACAAACAGCAATGAGATAAACAGCCAGCTAAGTTTTGTTTTTCTTAGTGGTGTTAGTTAAGAGATAAATATCAGTCAGCACACTGGGAGAGCTCCTCTGCTCATCATTGAATCGTGCCATGGATCTGTTAGGCCCACTGGAGAGGACAGATGGGGTCTTGTTTTAATGCCTTTTCTAAAAGATGGCACTTCTGACAGTGTGGCTTGAACCTGTTGCTGTCTGACTGAGGTGAGAATGCCCCCACTGAGCCAAGGCTAAAAAAAAATTCAAAGAGATAGGTCAAGGAATAGAGATTAGCTGACAGTTCTAAGAGTGGGGTGCTGAGTGAAGAGAAACGTCTTGGAGGTGCGATCTTATTGCAATTTGTTTTCCAGGAGACTGGTATTCATGAACTAGTGCCTAGCATTTATACCTCTAATTTTAGCTCCTTTATCATGGTAGACTCTCAAATAGCTAGTCTTCTACTGGAGTTTAGTAGTTTAGAGGGAGCTGGTTCACAGAAGTATGCCTTCTGGAATCGATACTAAAAATACACAATTTTTGCTAAGTTGTGGCCCTGATCACCTGTGCTATATGATCCAGTTAACAATAACGCAGGTAAAGTAAAAGCTCATTTGTTGTGTATTGTGACACCCATACCATTTTAGATGATGAAAAAGGAAATATGAGCATTATCACCCTATTTTTGAAAAAAATTGTGATCATTTAAACTGATGTTAATTATGATCATAAGCTACTGGCCAGGGGATAGTACTCTTGCCTCTGGGTCTGAACGTTGTGTTAAAGTCCCACGCCAGAGACTTGAGCACGTTAGCAGTATGACACTCCCAATGCAGTAATGAGGGAGTGCTGCACTGTCAGAGGTGCTGTCCATTGGATGGGACCCTGTCTGATATCTCAAGTGAATGTAAAAGATCCCATGGTACTATTTGAAGAAAAGCTGGAGATTTCTCCCTTGGTGTCCTGGCCAAATAGTCATCTGTGAAACAGATGATCTGGTTATAGCCTTCAAAAGGAAATTGAACACTAGAATAAGAAAAAAAAAGCAGAGATATTTATGTAAATTCTTCAATCTGCCTTGCTATTTAATAACTATCCATAAATATGTTAAGACAACAACATAAAAGCCGAGAGGCTTTCACTAATTGTAATGGCTATTGTTCTCCTTATTCCTGAAAAGTCTGAGAAATTTGCTTTGGAAGTTGCCCTTCATTCTGTTTTCATAATGAAGTATATATGTGGATGAAAGTTAATTTCACCTCACCACTGGTGTATTTGATTCCACCACTACCTGACCAATATCAAGTTGTGGATTCATCAGAATTTCTTGCACCTGATCATTAGTAAGACTAATTATATTCTGTTTCTCACCCACCAGAAACTGTGTCTATCTCCTTTTCTGGCTTGTCATTTTCATTTGTTCATGGCATGTGAACGTCACTCAAGGCCTGTGTTTATTGCCCATCCCTAATATCCCTCGCTAATGTGCTGATGTGATGCCCACCACCTTGAACTGCTGTGGTCAGTGTGGTGAGGATATTCCCACAGTGCTGTTAGCTAGGGAGTTCCAGCATTTTGACCCATCAGCGATGAAGGAATGGGAATATAGTTCCTATCAGGTTGGTGTATAACCTGGAGGGGAACATGCAAGTGGTGGTGTTCCCAGGCACCTGCTTTCCTTGACTTTCTAAGTGGTAGAGATCGTGGGTTTGGGAGGGTCTGTTGAAGAAGCTGTGGAGAATCGCTGCAGTGCACCACTGGTGGAGGGAGTGAATTTTTAAAAGTAGTAAATATGGTGTCAATTGAGAGGTCTGTTCAAGCTAAAGCCTGACCCAAGCTTCAAACTCCACATCCCGTCTGTTGCCAGGCCTCAGATATTCTATACCTCTATGCCTATCCCAGCTCCTTGCCACTGAAGCTCTCATCCATGCCTTTTGTGAGTTATTGACTTTTTTCCAAATGTTCTGTTCACTGACCTTCTGAGCTCCACCTTGCATTACTCCCATTTACCCAAAGCTCTTCAGCCTGTGTCCTATCTCACAAAATCCTCCTTACCTGTTACTCTAATCCTTGCTGACTATTGCTTACCCATTTCCGAGAATTGTAGTTTCAAAATCACTCCATCGGTTCCTCCAAAACCTCACCTCATTCTAGCATAAGAACATAATAAATAGGATCACTGGCATTAAATATGATCCATCGACCCTGCGCACTTGTCAATAAGATTGTGACTGTTGCAATGTCCTTTAACCCCACAACTCTGCCTGCACTTTCCACTTATTTCCACCCTGACTCCATTCTGCATCTATGATAGATGCTTCAGTCATAATTTCCCTGTTCTCTAAAACACCTTCCTTTATGTTGCTACAATTGTCCCTACCTGTAAAAGTCTCCTCATAACTATCTCTTCAAGTGCATTTTAGCTCTTGTTTGTGTTCTGAAATCTAACTATGAGATGCCTGGATGTTTTGCTCAGTTACAGGTACAAATTGTTGAATTTGTGAAAGGAGTGTTTTTGGATTTTCAAATTGAAGCTAATACAAAGAAAATTACTTTTAATAACTGGTTTGATTGAGCTCCATTCGTTTTTTGGCAAGTCCTTCAACACTTTATTAAGAAAGTTCTTCTAAAACAAAGGTTATCTTCAATTTATTCAGGTTGGTTGACTCAGGTGAAGTCAGATTGCAAGACTTCATTTGGAAATGATTACAAAATTGCACTATCGGTATTTCTACTGGGAAATCTGATTGACTTCTGTTTTCAGCAGTATAATTTTGTTAAATGCTTTTCTAAAATCTACTTTGCTAAGTTGCTACTCATTGTGAAATGTTCAGTTTGAGTTGATGGATGTAGTGCTATGTCAACTTTATTTCTATACCTTTAGCAAATGTGAAAAATACTTAATAGCATTATTGTTATCTTTTTAGATTCGTGTGAGATATCCTACTGTTTTATGTGGCACTGACCTTTTATAAGAGGCCCTCATGTCCTCTGCAATTCAGGATGTGCCTTTATTTGGCCAAATATCTAGACCAATGATAACAAAAGCCAAACATTTAATAGAAAGATAAAAGCAAAAAACTGCGGATGCTGGAAATCCAAAACAAAAATAAAAATACCCGGGAAAAAGCCCTTCTTGTTTATCTGAGTTTTCTAGATGCATCACATTTCGCTGCTTGATTCTCTTTGCCTTTGCCAGGTGGTATATACTTTTTATCAGACAGAAACTCAGGTTTGGACCAACAATTCGTTTAACAAAGAACATGCAAGCGAATGGTGCTTTGTGAAAAGTTATTACAGTAATTTACAAACTTTGCTAATGACCTTACATTTCTAATGGCAGATTCTTGTGGCTTGTTCAGACAATATTAATCTCCTGATCATAGGCTTTAATTGGATGAACAGTTGGCCTTTGGGCCAAATTTAAAGGTAATCGGAACATAATTTTTGGTATTTTCTTACACCTTTTGCATGACTGTTGATATTCAGGAGGATGATGTCAATGAATAGCAAAAGGGTTCAAGATTTTTTTTTGTAAAACAAAGAAAACTATTTTAAATGCATGAAGTAAAATTTTGTAGGAAGAAAGTAAAACTAAAATTACAAAAGTAAGGGTGGAAGGGAGAAAAGAACACTGGGTGACGGAAGTAAAATGCTTAATGTATTTTTATGTTATGTTTTTGTAATTTAAGATTGATAACGCTGCCGCTGATATGATGGAGCTTTATTACTGCAACAGTATTTCAGCCGATGCTGAAGGCCCAGGAAAACTGGAATGTTCCTGGGCAGACCAACAGTGTAAACTAAAAACCTCGGTCTTATTAAGCATCAAACTTCTAAATATAAATCAGCACATCAGCACAGTAATCGTTTATCATTACAGCGCAGGCAATATTTCTAGTTGTTGATAGTTTTGGAAGAATTTCAAGTATTGATGTTTGAGCTTTGAAGGGTATAAAATGGTCTAATATTCCACTGACATTTACTCCTTAGCACTGTAAGTCATCATACATTCACTTGGATTTTATACCTTGGACAGCTTTTTACCTGTTCTTTGGAGTTGAGTAATGCTGGCAAGGGTACGTTTATTGCCTATTCCTAGTTGCCATGAGAAGGCGGAAGGCCATGAGAAGCAATAACTTTACAACTAAATGATTCTGTTAAGGCAATTCAGAGAGTACAATGGTCAATCAATTGGACCAGACTGAAAAAAGACAGGTTTCTTACCCCGTAGGACATTAGTAAACCAGGCTTTCTATTATATAGACAAGTAGCTTTCGATCAATTTTCTGATATTAACCCACAATTTACCAGAATTATTTTCACTACTTAAATGTATTTACACTAGAAAATTTATCCTTGATATAAAGCAGTTTTAGCTACATACAGAAGCCAAGTTTGTGCGGTGTAAATCAAGCGTTAAGGCCCAAGCTAACTCCAGGAGCAAAGTGGAATGAGACTAGCTCCTCTCGGCTTGTTTCAGCCTGGCATCTGGTCAGATCCTGACTTCAGATTCAGATATTATTCTCAAATTTCAATGTATGAAGTAAAACTGTTATCATTGCAATATAAATGCACATTTAGTTTCGAACCTCGATTATACTTATCGATCATGGATATTTGGAGCAGTGTTGATTCCACTTATTTCTTTTGAGAAGAATTATTGTATTGATGTGACATTGTTGACTTCCTCCTGTAAGATTAACTTCTGAAAGTGGCTTTATTGTTGGTGTTCTATGGTGTCTTGCAGCATTACAAAGGAAATCTTTATGTCACTTGGCCAGACCACATCACTGTTATCAATTTATTTAAATGTTAAACAGAAAGTTAAGCCATTGACAGTTTTTCTTTTTGTTTTGAACAAAATGAATATGGTCATATTTTTCTGTTTTAATTGTAGAAAGATTATATTTTATTGGGTAACTCAATGATTGACACTTTTTACACTAAGCTTTTCTCATGCTATTTATCTCACCTATTGATAGATATGGATAAACTTATATACCAATGTAAAACTTTTTTAAAGAGGTATCAGAAAATACTGAATTTATATGAGGAAGAAACCCTCTGTTTCCATTATTTCCATTGGCAAAGAAAAGAAGAAAAACAAAAATCATTGCTGCTAAGAGTGCTCGTATGTTGAAAGTTGTAGAGATCCAAGTAATCAGAGAAGTGGTATAACCTTGTGCTTGTTTGAGTGTTAATCATACTTCATAGTTTACCATATATAGCTTCCTGCTTCAGGTTTATAATCCATATTTATTTCCTTTAACATATATTAATAGGTATTAACAACTATGGTCTGGGGCATGCAATGTGACTATATATTGAATGCCTTTGTTTTATAAAGTGCGTTGACATTTTAGGTGGGGAAAGACCTGTTGCTGACATAACTGTATATGGTTTCAAATGATTGTAAATGTTGTAATGAAGTATGGAGCTTTGTGGTAATGATACATTTATACTTTTAAAAGTGTAGTCAGTTTCCTCTTGAGACCGTCACTGCTTGCTGCTCTTACTAAGAGGGAGAGAAATGCAGTGTAGACGGGATGTGGCCCAGTCTCTGACCTCGTCCCTTGAGGAATAAAAATGCCCCAAAAGAATGGAAATCAACTTATCACTAAGTCAAAAAGGAAACAGAGATATGTGTGGGGCCTTCGATTTATGGTTATTTATAATGACATTCTTTTCAATGTATTCATAATGTCATTCCATTTGATACTCTGTTAAAAGGGCTTGTGTAATTATGTGTTCTTTTTAGTGCCCGAGGCAATTTACTGGAGGTTGGTTAGAAATTGTCTGACTGCCAAATATTCATGTCTAGATTTATTTTATTTTTTTTTTGTTTTTGTTGCCAACTTCAGATTGCAAGTATGCATCAGTATTACCTCGTAACATTGTATGCATTCTTTGGCTGGCTGGTGTTCTTTAGCAGTATTTAAAGTTTTAAATAACTTTGATCAAAAAAGTAACTGATTCTATTTTAGGTATCTTGAAGCTTTTTTCACCAATGAAGGTCATAAATGAACTGGAATTGTTGGGAGGATGTAATATGAAAATAAACTGGGAGATGTTTCTATGGAAAGAACAAACTTGCATTTATGTAGCCTGTCCTGTCCTCAGGTTGTCCCAAAGCATTTTATAGTCAATGAGCTACCTCTGAAGTGTAGTTAAAAATTTAGCAAAATTAGGCAAGCATAGCTCCAAATCTGAGCACAGCCTGGTTCCACAAGTATTAATAAAATACATGACCTGAATGTGTTTCGTGTCACTGGTTGAGGAGTAAATGGTGGCAAGAATACTGGGAGAGCTCTCTTGTTAATTTTTTCAATTGTACCATGGGGTCTTAAAGTGCGTGTGAGCAGACAGATGTGGGGTCAGTTTAATTTTGCACCTTAAAAAAAATACAGCACTCCCATTGTGGAGCTTGAATCTAGTATCACTGCTTCAGAATAAGATGATAACAGCAGTGAGACAAGCAGACGCTGAAATGATACCGGCTTTTATATTGTGAGAGAGGGGTCCTTTTATGAAAGATGAATCATCCAGAATGGAAAAAACTGAGGCTCATCCTTTTCGTAATGAAACCTTACTCAATCCATTCAATATTTATAAATAAGAACAGAAAATGTTGAAAATATGTAGCTCAGTCAGCATCTGAGCATTTCAGTCACCTACATCAGAACTTTAATTTGTATTTATTAATTATTTTTAAGGAAATCAGTATATGTACAGAAACGTCCTCCAGAGCTTGGGAGATGTTGTTAGTTGTGCGGGTTTCTTCTGTGCACATGTTCTGCCTCCCTCTCCCTCTGCCCCCATGTCATGCTCTGCCTCTGCCTCGCGCGCTTTCTCTCTCTCTGCCTCGCGCGCTTTCTCTCTCTCTGCCTCATGCGCGCTCTTTCTCTCTGCCACGCGCGTGCTCTCTCTCTGTGCCTCGCACGCTCTCTCTCTGTGCCTCACGCGCGCTCTTTCTCTCTGCCAAGCGCGTGCTCTCTCTCTCTGCCACGCGCGTGCTCGCGCTCTCTCCCTCTCTGCCGTGCACGCTCTCGCGCTCTCTCCCTCTCTGCCGCGCGCGCTCTCGCGCTCTCTCCCTCTCTGCCGCGCGCGCTCTCGCACTCTCTCCCTCTCTGCCGTGCTCTCGCGCTCTCTGCCGCGCTCTTGCGCTCTCTCCCTCTCTGCCGCGCGCGCTCTCTCCCTCTCTGCCGCGCGCGCGCTCTCCCTCTCTGCCGCGCGCGCTCTCTCCCTCTCTGCCGCGCGCGCTCTCTCCCTCTCTGCCGCGCGCGCTCTCGCCCTCTCTGCCGCGCGCGCTCTCGCCCTCTCTGCCGCGCGCGCTCTCGCCCTCTCTGCCGCGCGCGCTCTCGCGCTCTCTGCCGCGCGCGCTCTCGCGCTCTCTGCCGCGCGCGCTCTCGCCCTCTCTGCCGCGCGCGCTCTCGCGCTCTCTCCCTCTCTGCCGCGCGCGCTCTCGCGCTCTCTCCCTCTCTGCCGCGCGCGCTCTCGCGCTCTCTCCCTCTCTGCCGCGCGCGCTCTCGCGCTCTCTCCCTCTCTGCCGCGCGCGCTCTCTCCCTCTCTGCCGCGCGCGCGCTCTCTCTCCCTCCCTCCCTCTCTGCCGCGCGCGGCAGAGAGGGAGAGCGCGTGCGGCAGAGAGGGAGAGAGCGCGTGCGGCAGAGAGGGAGAGAGCGCGTGCGGCAGAGAGGGAGAGAGCGCGTGCGGCATAGAGGGAGAGAGCGCGTGCGGCAGAGAGGGAGAGAGCGCGCGCGGCAGAGAGGGAGAGAGCGCGCGCGGCAGAGAGGGAGAGAGCGCGCGCGGCAGAGAGGGAGAGAGCGCGCGCGGCAGAGAGGGAGAGAGCGCGCGCGGCAGAGAGGGAGAGAGCGCGCGCGGCAGAGAGGGAGAGAGCGCGAGAGCGCGCGCGGCAGAGAGGGAGAGCGCGCTCTCTGCCGCACGCGCTCTCGCGCGCTCTCTCTGCCTCCCGTGCACTCTCTCTCTCTCTCTCTCTGCCTCGCGCTCTCTCTCTGCCTCTGCCTCGCACGCGCGCTCTTTCTCTCCCTGCCCATCCCGCACTCCCCCTCGCCGCACCTCGCCTATGCTCCCCCTCGCTCTCTGTCTGCCCCTCTCGCTCTGTTTCTCTGCCTCTCGCTCCCTGCCTCACGCTCTCTCTTTCTCTGTCTTCCTCCCTTTCACTCTCTTACTCTGTGTTTCTTGCTCTCTGTCTCTCTGTCTGCCCCTCTGTCTCTCTCTCTCTATCTCTCTGCCTGTCTGTGTCTCTCTCTCTCTCTCTCGCTTTCTGCCCCCCTCTCTCTCTCGTTGTCTGCCCCTCTCGCTCTCTCTCGCGCTCTCTCTCGCGCTCTCTCTCGCGCTCTCTCTCGCGCTCTCTCTCGCGCTCTCTCTCGCGCTCTCTCTCGCGCTCTCTCTCGCGCTCTCTCTCGCGCTCTCTCTCGCGCTCTCTCTCGCGCTCTCTCTCGCGCTCTCTCTCTCGCTCTCTCTCTCGCGCTCTCTCTCGCGCTCTCTCGCTCTCTCTCGCGCTCTCTCGCTCTCTCTCGCGCTCTCTCTCTCGCGCTCTCTCTCTCTCTCTCTCGCACTCTCTCTCTCTCTCTCTCTCTCTCTCTCTCTCTCTCTCACCCTCCCTCTCTCTGCCTCTTTCTCTCTGCCTCTCTCTCTCTCTCTCTTTCTGTCTGCCCCTCTCTCTGGATTTTTTTTAGGTCAGTGTCCAATGACAGTCACCAAAATCCGTATTCAACATTCAGAATTTCAGTATGACTATATTTGCATATCCAACCGGATGAAATTTTCCCAATCCTGAAAAGTTTTAAGTTGCAGGGTGCATTCTAGAATAGGATGCTTCTTGAATCCTCTTGCAGTAGAAAAATGCAGATAGCTGACGGACTGGACAAAACATTTGCCTAACTGCATACTATTTAATATCTATTTCTAGAGTGTAATAATTGCATCAGATTTGCCTTATTCCACGAGGGATTATACTACAAATAACATAATTGAACCATTAACCTAATTACAGCTTAATTTAAAGCCACAATTTAGCTTGTTTGCACACCAGCATCTAAGTTGCAACAAAGACTGATTTGAATCTAACTTGGACAGTGAGCATTTTCACTTACCTGTTCCAGACAGGATTAGCCTTTACTTTCATGTGTATGTGCTGTTTTCTGTGCTTCAAATCACTTTGGGAAGTTACAGACATGTAACCTGCAAAGCTTGGATCTGTGCCAGACATGTTTTACTAAACCCTCTACCATGTGTCTGCTATATAAGTAAGCCAGATGAAAATAAAATCTACTACAAGGAAAATACTGGTTTAAGAACTGGAGGCCTAAAGGGTTATCCCACTTTTTGTGAAGGTTGGGGGTGTGGATGCCAGGGGAAAATGTTGGTGGGTGGAAGGGGTGCTGGTGATGGGGAAGAGAAACAAAGAGAAGTTGTAGTGGGTGGAGTGTGAATTATGCTACATGCTATTACAGTACATTGCACAGTGCGTGGGAGTGTTAAGTTAAATTTTCAGTGCTAAGATAACCAATATTCTAATACATAGTGCCAAATACCATGCATATGTTGCATGTGTTAGAGCTAATGTGATAAAGCAGGCTGGGATGTTGATCTGAGGGACATGGTTGCCCTATGTGGAAAGGTAAAGCAGATTGGGTTTGTACTCATTGGAGTTTAGAAGAAATGGGAGGTGATCTTATTGAAACAAATAAGATTCTGAAGGAGCTTGACAGGGTAGATACTTGGAGGATGTTTCCTCTTGTGGGGGATTCTAGAAGTAGGGGGCACAGTTTAAAAATAAGGGGTTTCCTATTTAAGGTGGAGCTTAGGAGGCATTTCTTTTCTCAGAGAGTTGTTAGTCTTTGGAATTCTCTTCCACGGAGAACAGTGGAGGTCATTGAATATACTCAAGACTGAGTTAAACAGAACTTTGATTGACAGTAGAGTGATGGGTGATGGGGGAACAGGCAGGAAAGTAGCGTTGAGGCCATAATCAGATCAGCCATGATCTTATCGAATGGTGGAGCAGGCTCGATAGGCTGATTGGCCAGCTGCTCCTATTTCTTAAGATCCCCTGACCTACACTGCTGTTTCCAAGTTTTGCTCCAGGATAAAATCAACCCTGGTTCTTAGTGGCAGGATGGAGTATAGTCTTAGGGCAGTTTACATCGTGATCAGATGCCAGTTCCTTTCTACCACTCAAAATGTTTTGCAGACTGGTCACAGTGGGAAACTATCTAACAATCATGTTTGGTGGAGGAGCAGTACTGTACAAATTTGTACCAATAAGTCTATTACAGTTAAATTTGCATTTTGGGCTCTAGATATTTATAAAATGTACAGTAGTTCTAAAATTGTATGAACTTGTAGCATTGCATGGATGAACTTTTATTGGGTACTTTTGAGTGTGTGTGTAAAACTGGTGGTATTCATTCATCTGTTGCACTTCTCCCCTTATTTTTAATTCCATTCAATGGAAATGAAAATTGGAGGGATGTATAATAGGTAGCTGACTCAATATCGTTCGTTTTACACTATTACCCAATGTCAAAATTGCCACCATCTTAATTGTGCAGAAATGTTGACCTGCTTAAAAAATTTGCAACTATTTATTGTACTGATCCCTGATGACTTGGGTGTTAACTGTAAAAAGAGTGAACTGAGTCCTGCTTTGAATTTTTTAAATTTAAATCAAGTTACCCAAGTTTATTTTTAAAAATTTGTTCATAAAACGTGTGACCTGTTGGCAAGGTTCACATTTATTCCCCATCCCTAGCTTTCTTTCTGAAGGCAGTGGTGAGTCACCTTCCTGAACTGCTGCAGTCCATGTGATGCAGGTACTCCCATAGTACCGTTAGGAGTGAAGTTCCAGGATTTTGACCCAGCAACGATAAAGGAACGGCAATATATTTTCAGATTATTATCTGAATGGCTATAAATTGAGAGAGGGGAATGTGCAACGAGACCTGGGTGTCCTTGTACACCAGTCGCTGAAGGTAAGCATGCAGGTGCAGCAGGCGGTAAAGATGGCAAATGGTATTGCAAATGCCTTCATAGCCAGAGGATTTGAGTACAGGAACGGGGATGTCTTGCTGCAATTGTACAGGGCCTTTGTGAGACCACACCTGGAATATTGTGTGCAGTTTTGGTCTCCTTATCTGAGGAAGGATGTACTTGCTATAGAGGGAGTGCAGCGAAGGTTTACCCGACTGATTCCTGGGATGGCGGGACTGACATATGAGGAGAGATTGAGTCGGATAGGATTATATTAGCTGGAGTTCAGAAGGATGAGGGGGGATCTCATAGAAACCTATAAAATTCTAACAGGACTAGACAGGGTAGATGCAGGAAGGATGTTCCCGATGATGGGGGAGTCCAGAATCAGGGGTCACAGTCTGAGGATATGGGGTAGACCATTTAGGACTGAGATGAGGAGAAATTTCTTCACCCAGAGTGTGGTGAGTCTGTGGAATTTGTTACCACAAAGTATTTGAGACCAAAATATTGTATGTTTTCAAGAAGGAGTTAGATATAGCACTTGGGGCGAAAGGGATCAAAGGGCATGGGGAGAAAGCGGGAGCAGGCTATTGAGTTGGATAATCAGCCATGATCATAATGAATGGCGGAGCAGGCTCGAAGGGCCGAATGGCCTACTCCTGCTCCTAGTTTCTATGTTTCAATGGGCAGGATTTTTCCCTCGGCGATTTGGGGGCGGGGCCTGCTCGCCGAGGGGGAAATTGACACGGGATGACATCAGAAGGAATCCCCGACGTCATCCCGGTCCCTTTAAATTTTTAGGAAGGCGGGCGGACAGCGAAATCAGCTGTCCGCCTGCCGACCTGTCAACGGCCAATTGAGGCCATTGACAGGCTAATTAAGATAATTAAAGACCTGCCCGTGCAAGCTTAAGGCTGGCGGGCAGCCCAGGAGCCCCAACGATGAAGCTTCATGTCCGTTTTTTAAACAGTTAATAAAGTTTATGTGTTTATTATTAACATGTCCCATCTCGTGTGACTTTGTTACATGAGGGGAACATGTTAATAATTTCAATATTTGTCTATTTTTAGACTTTACTTACCTGTCACGAATCTCCCTGAGACAGGACTTTGTCTCAGGGAGCAGTGTGCTCTTTCACACGCATGCGTGAAAGAGCGCGCTTTGACAGATGGGGATTCCCTCCATAGCATAGCGCTTCCTGTCGGGCAAGCCGCTGGGCGGGCCTTAATTGGCCTTCCCACTCAAAATGGCGGCGGCGCCCGTTTTGGTGGCAGGGGTCTGCTGTCCGCCCACCGCCTAGCCAGTGGGGCCCGCACGCCACCCGAGGGCAAAATTCTGCCCTATGTTTCTACACTGGGATTCTATTTGTCAATGGGTGTGGAGGCGGATTGAGGGGGGTGGTGCTGGTGTTCTCAAGCAATTGCTGTCTTGACCTTCTAGGGTCTTTAGGCCGTGCATTTTGGAGGTGATGTTGAAGAAGTCATTGCGAGCTGTTAGAAAGCATCTTGCAGGTGGTACCCGCTGCAGCCATGCTGTGCTAGGAGTAGGGGGGACTTTAAGTTATTTTATCTTGTTTGATTGTTTGCTAGACATGTAATGTAGTTTTAAGTGAAAGTTTGAAACCCCCTCCCATCGCCTTTTTTTTAAACCTGTGCGAAGCTTCAGCTGCATTTTGTAACAAAATCACAAGTAGAAAGAGCTTTACAGCAGAGTTATAAATATTAGATAGGGGAGAACAAGAATTAATAAAGGGAAGAAGTCAATGTGGGCAGCTTTGTATGGTGTTGAAAGGGTGAAAGCTGAATCTAGGGCAAAAGTAAATTTTGAAGGGGAGAAAGAATTTTACAGCTCAATTGACATTTGTTACTGGATCTCAGAAAATTAAAATGGCTGTTTTGGGCTTTTTCAAAAAACGTTATTACGCGAATGGAGAGGCATTTTAAATATAACAGGTGGGGAGGGGTTGGAATTTTGCCTCTTCTTCTAGGAGTATTGACAACAAGGGAAGGCCTAGATTTAATTCACTCCTGGGTGCTGTGGTCCAGTGAAGTGTCATGTGAAAATCTAGCCTAATTCTAGTTTTGCCAGAAAAGAGATTCACACTTAACTGTGCATATGTGGATGCCAGAAATTGCTGTTAATTTTACACAGGAATAATGGTGAGCACTGATTATCTTATTCTTATTACTACAGCAAATTCCGGACCATTGTATTTACAATACTGCAAAAGACCATTTGGCTCAAAAGGCCCATGCTAGTGAAATTTTGTGAATGTATTTATTGTAATGACCTTCTTGTTAGTGACCTAACAGTGAGCCTAACAGACAGATCTTCTGTCTCAATTCATTATGTATGGTTCCAGCTGCTAACCAAGAACTTATAAAGCATGACACACAGGATCATATACAACAGAGAAGCTTGCTGTGTACAGGTTAGATCTCAACACTTAGTTTGATGTTGCGACTTGAGAAGTTCCTTCTTAACAGGTATTTTATGCGTATGTTGGGTTGGATGTAAAGCAGAAATAGTATGAATCCATTTCCTTTGATGGTCACCCAATGCTTGTCTAAACTGTGGAATATAATTTGTGTGAACCTCCAAGCAACATTTGACTAAGTGTCACACAACAGGCTTGTTAGGGAAGCTGGAACCTGTGGAATAAAAGGGGCTGCAGCAGCATGGGTGTAGAATTGGCTGCAGAGACAGGAATTGGAGAGTAATGGTGAACTTTTATTTTTGGTTTGGAGGAAGGTATACAATGGGATTCCCCAGGGGTTGATGTTAGTACCCCTGTTTTTCCTGATTTGTATTAGTGATCCAGACTTGGGTGTACAGGGCATCATTTCAAAACTTGCAGGTAACATAAAATTTGAAAGTGTTGTGAACTGTGAGGAGGGTAGTGATGATCTTCAAGAGGGTATGGACTGACTGGTGGGAATGGGCACACAAGTAGTAGATGAAATTTAATTTAGAGAAGTGTGAAGTGATCTATTTTGGTAGGGAGAATAAGGAAAGGCAATATAAAATGTACAATTCTAAAGGGGGTTGCGGGATAGAGAGGCCTTGGGTATATGTGCACAAATCATCGAAGGTGACAGGGGAGGTTGAGAAAATGATTAATAAAATATGCAGGCTTTATAAATAGGGCCATCGAGTAAGGAAGTTATGATAAACTGTATAAAACACTGGTTAGGCCTCAACTGGACTAGTGTGCCCAATTCTGGGCAGCACTCTTCAGGAAAGATGAGAAAGCATTAGAAAGGGTGCAGAAAGATCCATTAGACCAGTTCCAGGGATAAGGAACTTCATTTATGTGAATAGATTGGAGAAGCTGGGGCTGTACTCCTTAGAAAAGAGAAGACTGACAGAAGATTTAATGGAAATCAGAAAATGCTGGAAAAACTCAGCAGGTCTAACAGCATCTGTGGAGAGAAAAGAGTTAATGTCTCAAGTCCGTATGACTCTTCTTCAGAGCTCTGGAGAAGTCATTTGGACTCGAAACGTTAATTCTGTTTCTTAGGAGGGAGACAAAGAATGAACATTTCAGACGATGACATTCCATCAGAATTGGTGAAAGTTGCAATAAACATTAACCAGGTGAAAGGGAGTAAGGGAAACAAACAAAAGGGAAAATCTGTGATATGGTGGAAGGCAGAGTTTAAAGGACAAAAGAGTTGTTGGTGCAAGGCCAAAAGGAATGGTAATGGTACAAGGAAAGAAGCACAAGATGGGCCTATAGGAGGTGTGAATGGCAGAATAATGAATAGATGTTGCCTGAAAGCAAAACCTTTGTTTTTCTCTCCACAAATGTTGCCTAAATTGTTGAGTCTTGCCACCATTTTCTGTTTTTATTTCAGATTTTCAGCGTCAACAGCGTTTTGCTTTTTCAAGTTTCCTTCTTCAGTTACAAAGCAAAATCCCACCTTTCTGTGGAGTTGGGGTTGTTTTTGTGTTCTAATTGTTACAGATAGTTAAACTACTCTTGACATCTTACTGTAGTACAGCCTGTACTTTTTTGTGAAGAACACAAAGGATTTTGTATATTTTTGTTATCTCTGGAACCTTCTTTTAAGTATGTCGTTAAATGATGATTGAGGATTCTGCCTAAGCTGACCTATTTAAACTTGGTAGAAGTTTATAACTTTTGTGTGAAGAATAAGCAATAACATGGACTGTTTGGTTGGGCTGAACAGCCTGTTTCTACGTGGAAATATCCATGTAGTTTTACTGAAGTTTAGATATGCTTATGTGGGAAATGCATGAAGAAAGAGAGAGAGAGACAGGCGACCGGACACAGCAACAGAAAGATAGCAGCCAGACAAGTTTCTAATAGCCTGTTGTGAACAATGCCAGGAGAGGCTTTTTGTGGTGAATTTCCATAAAGCATGTCTTCTTTTTTAATTATTCGTGCATGAGACCTGAGTGTTGCTGGCAAGATCAGCACTTGTTGCCCATCCCTAATTGCCCTTGAGAAGGTGGTGGTGAGTCGCTGCTGTCCATTTGGTATAGGTACACCCACAGTGCTGTTAAGGAGGAAGCACCAGGATTATGACCCAACGATAGTGAAGGAGCAGCGATCTAGTTCCAAGTCAGGATGGTGTGTGATTGGGAGAGGTCAAGTGTCTGCTGCCCTTTTGCTTCTAGTTGGTAGAAGTTGCGGACTTGGTGCTGGCATGTTGCTGCAATGCATCTTGTATATAGTACACACTGTGCCACTGTGCATCAGTGGTGGAGGGAGTGAGTGGATTAAATGGTGGATGGTATGCCATGCAAGCAGGATGCTTTGCCTTTAAGTCGAGCTTCTCGAGTGTTGTTGGAGCTGCATTCATCCAGGCAAGTGGGAACATTCCATCACACCCCTCACTTGTGCCTTGTAGATGGTGGACAGGTGTTGGAGAGTGAGGAGGTGACCTCTTTAGCCATAGTTTTTACATGGCTTCTCCAGTTAAGTTTCTGGTTAACGGTAACCCCCAGGATGTTGGTGGAGGAGTTCAGCGATGGTAACACCATTAAAAGTCAAGGGGATATCTTAGATTCTCTGTTGTTGGTGAAGGTCATTGCCTGGCACTTGTGTGATGCAGATGCTGGTTGCCACTTATCACTCCAAGCCTGAATGTTATCTGGTTCTCACTGCATGAAAGCACGGACTGCTTCAGTACCTGAGGAATCCTGAATGGTACTGAGCGCTGTTCAATCATTAGTGAACATCCCCACTTCAGACTTTATGTTAGAGGGAAGGTCATTGATATGGCAGGCAGAGATAGTTGGGCCCAGAACTCGAACCTGAGGAACGCCTGCAGTAATGTCCTGAGGCTGAGTTGATTGGCCTGCCAACAAGCACAATCTTCCTGCAACATCAAGAGCATCTTAAGATGTGGTGCCCAGAATTGGACATTGTACTCTAGTCTCAAATATGTATCAGTTTTTCCTTAAATGGTGCTATGGGTCTTGGGCCTCTGTCTCAACCACTTCCTGTGGCAAATTATTCTATGCTTCAACAATTCTGCAAATAACCTTTCACTCTCCTGTTGCCAATTTTAAACTTGTAATCCCTCATCACTGACTCATTAATCAGAAAGACTAGTCTTTGCTTATTCATCCCATCAAAATCCTAGATAATTTTTGAAATCTCCATTAAATCTGCTGTAAGACCTTTTGTTCTCCAGTAAAAGTACCAAAATCTCCAGCTTCTTTTCGTAACTCTGAAAGAAATTCAGATTTTTTTTAAAAGAAAGGTTTTCATAGTCACAAAATTCAGACTGCCAAAAGAGAGTGCTTGAACTTTTTAATGTAGCAAGGCGTAGATGCAGTGCAAACATTGAGAGCCTGAGCAGCAAATAATAGAAGTAGAACACTTTCTTGAAGTAGTGCACAAAATCCAGGGATTGTCTGTGGAATGTAGAGGGTGATATTAAGGTACAAAAGCAGAAAATGCTGGAAAAACTCAGCAGGTCTAACAGCATCAGTGGAGAGAGAAACGGAGTTAAAGTTTTGAGTCCGAATTACCCGTCTTCAAAGTTGAGGTATGTAAAGGTGATAAGGTGTTGGGCACAGCCTCTTACATACACAAAATCAACAGGCAGGCAAACTAATTAAAATTAAAGCCAGCTGTTTTTAAATATTTAAACAGATTAAGTATAACAAATCATTGGGGCAGCATTCAGAAAGTACAGTTTCTACCACCTTAAGTCTCCAAGCCCAAGTCAAAATCTCTGTACACTTCAAAATGTTGGGAAAATTGTCAAAAATTAAAATTTTGTGTTGAGAACTTGCTCCCATACCTCACTAGGAAGTAAACATTACAATGCCAGAATTAGCTAATTCCAACACCCCAAAAATTGTATTGTATATATTTAACTCCACTCTTCCTCTCCCTATATCGATGTAGCTGCAGTTTAAGTCACGGCTGGTTCAAGTCCCAATCCTAGGAATGCCTTAATGCACAGGCCCCAGCCACATTTAGAGAACCCATCTTTATCCTGTGTAATTTTGATTCCAAATCTCATTATAAGCTTGTATATGTTTCTCTAAAGTGCTTTGGAATGTCCTGAGGTTGTGTATGGTGATATATAAATGCAAATCTTTTCTTTTAAAAAGAAAGTCATAATGGCATTCATTATAGTTGCATAACCACAAAAACTTTCTACAAATCTGAGGAGTTATTTTCAACACTGCACCTTAATTGTCACATTTTCTGCTTCACTAAGCAGGCCTATGGTCAAGTAATTAAACTTCTGAAATGTACTTTTTTTAAAAATTCATTCACGGGATGTGGGACTGTAGCATGCCAGCCTCTGAAATTGCAGCAAATAGTATTTATTATGATTAAATGTAAGCTTTAGGTATGTGATGCTTATAGCATTGGGGAGTTCAGGGTTGAAGGGGTTAATGTGTGGGATTGGAGAAACAGTACTGCCCACATGATGATGTAAGGGACACATGGCCAAGGGTTGAGGAGGAGAATCCTCAAGGCTTAGACTAAGTAACACCTAGTCTTGTATATCTGTGTATAGTTATGTTCATCCAACAACCAGTGATTCTTCAGACATATATTATGTCTCTGCAATCGTTCTTTATCCACTCACAACCAACATACAACATGGCAGCTGCAAAGGTCCCTGAAATCTCCAAAGATCAACTTTAAAAAAATTTACAAGCCTGACCTGAAAAGAGGCACCAAAACTGATGACTTTGGTGAGCCGGTTGAAAATCTCCAAAAGACCTCCATAGAAGACTTGGAGGCAGAAAAACCAACTGTTCTACTTACTAAGGGCTGCACCATAGCATGGAAAACCCTGATCTAGCAGCAGAGTTGAGAACCTAGCAATGGTTGAGGAAGGGTGAGCAAACTTTGAAAAAGGCTCAAAATCTTCAAATTGACAGCGCAATAAGCAGGCATTGCTAGGAAAATTCAATTTCTAGCAAGCGTGGATTTCGATACACCGCTCAGTACGGATCCAGGGTTGGTGCCATTACACATGGTGACCGCGAGGCAGCAATTGGGGAAAAACAAAATTGGCTACTTAAAAATGATTCCCCAGTGGGACAAAAGCAGTGAACAGAGCTTTATTGTAAATCCCAGTGATTAGTTTAAAAATTCTGCGGAGTTTAGAAATGATTACCATAAAGGGTCAGCGACCACAGTGGGTATCAACGAAAGGTTGGTCAATGCAAGAAAACTCTATTACTGCAGCAGAAGTTTTAAAAAATCAAGGTAAACCTCTGAAAAGCTTAAAGCTGCTAAGGTTTCCAAGTTCATCTTTTTGACCGATCTGGGCATATGGAAAGGCCAAATCAAGCACAGAATTTGGGACTATGGAGGAAGAGATTTTTAAGATTCAGAATTGCTTCCGGATTGGACAATAAGACTGAGGCTGAACAAGTTCATACATTATTGTGCTATATTGGAGCAATTGTGGATGATATATAGCAAGACAAGATATTAATGAAACATCAGACATTTGAAGAAGTCTGCCGTTGATAATTATTTTAATTTACAGAGTAACAAGAAAGAACCAAGTTTAACATAAGGGTCCAGAAACCCAGAGAACCGGTAGATGCCTTTATCAGTGACCTGTATCGATTGGCTGAAGGTTGCGAATATGGTGATCTTAAAACTGAGCTGATACGAGACTGCATTGTAGTGACATCCTATCTGACCTACTGCAATCCAAACTTTGGAGAAGGCAATACAGTTGGTGAGGCAAACAGAGGTCCATAAACAAAATAGAGCCATACTCAGAGGAGAAGACAAACTGTGGCTCGGAAAACCCCAGTGACGGTACAAATTATTAACCAGAAGAGTGTCACAGACACCCAAGGAAAGAAGTGCTGTGGCGCCACAAAGCCCCACAGGCGGGAACAGTGGCCTACAAGCACTGCAGAATGCTTTCATTGTCAAAGGTTTGGACACTTTGGAAAGATGCGCAGAACTAAAACCTCTAGATACATAGAGGATGAGAGAATCTTCACGCACAAGGTCATCAATGAAATTGAGGAATCTCAACAAGAAGAGGAACAACCATGTTGCCTAGATGAGATCAAAGCCCTCAGATACACATTCTGGAATGCAGATATTTGTGTCAATGGACATATCACTAATTTCAAATTGGATATAGGAGCAAGTGTAACAGCCTCGTCTGACAAAGAACCATGGCTCCTAACGCAATGCCTGAAGCCATCCACAGCTCGGTTATATGGCCCAGGAGGGATCAGCTACAGGTCAAAGGTACGTTGCAAGCAACACTCCAATACTAGAATAAACAGATATGGGAAACATTATATGTCGTTCATAATCAGGTTTTCTCTCTCTCATCCAAAAGGTTGAGGAAATCAATCAGCAGGGGCCTGGGTTCAATTTCAAACGGGACTTTCCAAAACTGGTCCGGGGAGAGTAGAGACTGAATACAGCATAACACGGAGGACAGATGCTGAACCTATTTGTCTTTTCACATCAAATAAGGTACCGCAGATCCAACTGCAACTTGACGAGATGATCAAAATGGGATAATCTCTTATGTCACTAAGCCTACAGAGTGGTGCTCCAGAATTATTCCGGTTCCCAAACCAAACGGGTCCTTTCACATCTGGGTGAACCTAACTGAACTCAGTAAGGCTGTTACGAGGGAAGTTCACCTGATGTCCTTGGTGGAAGACAGCTTGACTAGAGTACAATGTACTTGAAATTTGATGCCAACAGTGGCTCTGGCAGGTACCATCAGATCAAAAACCTAAATTATTGTTGACCTTTATTACGCCATTCGGCTGATTTTGCTTTAATCATTTGCCGTTTGGCATAAGCTCGGCACCTGAAAAAAACATGACCTGCAACTTAAAGCTGTTTTGAACCGTTTGCAGGAAGAATGACAGACACTTAGCGACAAGTTTGAATTCTCCAAAATGCCCTTTCGATTTTTAGGCCACATCGTGAGTAGCACAGGCATCATGGCAGATCCGCAAAAAACAAGGCCATCAATGAATTTCTGACCCCTTCATCTATTCCAGATCTTCAACGATTTCTTGGTGTGGTAAATCTGCAAAATTCCTGCTGAAACTAGTGCAAGTCACTTGAGACACCTATTGAAGAAGGCCCAAGCATGGTGTTGGGATGCACACCAAGAGCAGGCATTCCGCTATATTAAAGACATACTGCTGTCACCAGATATATTAGCTCACTATGACCTGTGCCTACCGACCACAATGTACAGGGTTGGGGGCAGTCCTGTTTTGAGAGCAACCAAATGGGTGCCATAGACCAGTCTACTACGTGTCTCAGGCATTGTCTGACACACACATGAGGTAAGCAATTATAGAGGAAGAGGCTCTCGCACTCTTGTGGTCCTGAGTGAAATTCTCCGACTGTGCCATCGAGCTAAAAGTAGTCATCGAGGCGCACCGCAAACCGTTTTTCTCCTTAGTGGACGAAAAGGAACTTCCCTGAATGCCACAAGAATCCGGGGATTCTGCTTGTGACTAATCCACTTCGCTTACGAGACTGGTGTCTACACCTCACCAGTTCCCCGAGGTATCCCCAATCCAACAGCGAGGCAGAAAGGGGCATCCACACTATTAAAATTCTTTTAAAGAAGAATGAGGATTTTCCAATGGCACTTTTAACTTACAGGCCTACTCCACTGTAATGTGAATTGGCACTGTCTGAACTGATGCTGGTCAGAAAGCTTTGAACTCAGCTTCCTGTCCTCCCCAAGAAAATTAAACCCTGAGCTAGAAGTTCAGGACCGAGAGCATCCTTCAGAAAACAACAGGTTTCCAAGTATAATCTGCGGTTCAGTACCAGAAACCTCCCCAGTTGAATAAAGGAGACAAAGTATGGATAAGAGACCAAAGCAGGGAAGGAGTCATTATCCAAAGGGCTAACAATCAACGATGATCCTACTTAATACATACCCCAGAAGACATGGTAAGAAGGAACAGGAGAAATCTAATCCTCATTCCTCAAAGAGACTATCCATTCAATATTTGGAAGAGCCAGATTTTAGGAATCAAACTGATAATGCACCAGATACTGCAGCCCTTAGAAGACCAACTAAGTCAAAGCAAAGAGTCCAAAGAGAGACTGTGTTCTTGTCAGGTTTGGAAGATCAAATCAGGGAGAATCATGAAAACTCCAGACCGATTGAATCTATGAAGTCAGAGTCTTGGGGGAAGATGGGGTAGTATGTAAATATAAATGTAAATTATATTTGGACAAAGACTTGGAGGGGGAGATTAGTAGTAGGGTGTTCAGGATTGAAAGGGTTCTTGTGTGGGATTGGAGAATAGTGTGATGATGTAAGAGACACGTAACCAAGAGCTGAGGGGGAGAATGTTCATGACTTAGACCGAGTAACACCTAGCCTTGTATATCTGTATATAGTTACCTTCATTCAGTAAAGCAGCTATTGTTCAGACATACCTATGTCTCTGCAATCATTCCTTAGCCAGGCGCAACCAACATACAACAATGCCCACTTGCATTGGAGAATGTCAGCAATGATTGTAGTTGATTTTGTTCCATGATTTCCACACGGTTTGTGTTGCTTTTAACAGACTAGATGTGGACAGAGACTAGTAGACTGTGCTCTAAGGAAATAGTGTCTGTGATGTTTGCTGCGTAGAACAATGACATTTTGGCTAACTAGTTGTTAAACTGCTAACATAGCATCAATGCTGCGCTCTAGTTTCCTCTTATTCAGTGCTTTACAAACATATTCAACCTCTGGATATCTATAATATTCCTGATGCATATCTAATTAAGGGAGTGGAATTCACTTTTTTCTGTTTCGATTTATATTGCTGCCTCCCTTCTATACACTCTGACTTTTGGCTGGTGGGTTAGCCCAGTATGGAGATTTCCAAATTATGATCAATCCCACGCAGGCTATTCGGGATCTACTTCTGTCCTCCCTACCACACATGGAGTTATTCCTCCTTTGTGTTTCAATTAAGATTCAAATGCAAAGGTCAGCTGGCATGGCAATTCATCCTGTGGGTTGCCTGGATTTTCACTAATTTTTTGCAAACATGTTTTCGTGTATCCTCTAATTACCACCTACAATAATCCTTTGAAAATTAACTGTGCATTGATCCTCTATGTAATGTATTAATTTTTTAAGACCGTATTTAAACTAAATTCCAAAAAAATAGAATGATTACTGGCTTGGCTGTGCCCTTACAAGCCTCATTCGAAATAGACTGAGCTGCATATTTGTGGAGAAAAGGACAGATAATCCCAAATAAATCATTTATTTAGGACCATCATATTTTTTGCTCTAGACCCTTTGGATGACCCTTTTCCTATAAAAATTCAAAGAGAGCTTTCTTTATCTAACCACGCGCATTTCCCCTTTCCAACTATTAAATGTGGATCAAGGCAGTACTTATGCCTTTGAGATTTCTTATGATAAAGTTGAGAGATAGACTTCACAGATGCCAGGCATTTTAAAATGTTGGTTTTGTTTAACCAATTAGCATAATTGTGTAATACGGACCCAAATGGTTTCATCAGCTTTTAGCAGAGCTCAATGTAAGACCTTTAAAAAGCTACTGGGAGTCCTGTGGTATGCAGTACATAGTGGTGTAAAATTACAAAAAAAAAAGTTGTTTCCTCAATAATATCTTCAATGTGGCAGAATCCACATAAAACAAGCTGCTTTATAGTTTTCTTGTGAAATGATTACTTGAATCCTTATAACTGTTGGTTCATAAAACACACTAAATTGAAGTATAATGGCTGAACGCAGATTCTGTGCTGGGTATTTTCTTTGGCATATAGTCCCGCCGATTGCAATTTCCTCTTTCGCGAGTTCCCTTATCTGCGCAAAAGTCTTTTGTACACCAGTTCACTCATTGCGGGCCCAAATTCACTTATTGGTGGTTTTAAAAATAAAGCGAAGAAGCCATCATTAGAGAAGAAAAGAAAAACCGCCTGAGTAAAATTTCAAAAAAGGAAAGGTGTCTATGAACTGTGTAACAATGAGTGTAATTAATAATCTGTGCTTCATATAAGGAAGAAGCATCCAAGAAGGATACAAAGAAAGCTGTGGAACTTCAAACGATAGGACTGCTTATAGTGTAGAATTTCCAGGGGAGGAGGGAAGAACACTATAGGAAGGAACAATAGATGCAAGTGAGGCCAGAAAATGTGACGCCATCAGCATGATTTTCGTCTTCTGGCCCTGCATAGTTCAAAACAGATAATGGGTGAAATTTGGCAGTTGATATTTCACCCTAACAATAGTTGGTGTGCTGTCTTATTAATGACCCTGAATTCAGCCTTTATTTTGATGAAATATTGCAATTTCAATAAGTTATTGCTACAACTGCAGGCTGTGTCTTACTAACCACACCATCCACCTTATACAGTTAAGGTTGAAATTGATCCATGTGTTTGAGCTATAAGTAATATAAAAAGGCATAAAAATTAAATGCTTTGTATTTATTATTTTGTAGTAGCAATGACTTGCAGAGAGCTAACATTTAAAACATGCTTGCCTGAAATAGCATATATGTAAGCTGGTGGTATGCAATCAGTGGCACAGTGTTCATTGCCTGTGTAGCTTGTTTACTTTTCCAATTTGATCATTTAACATGTGACTACATTACATGTCCTTTCCTTCAAAACATTGCTGATGTGACCTAAACCTTTTCAGTATTAAATATAGTAAATGCCAGTGTTGATCCTTATAAATGACTTGGCACGTATGAGATAAATACCACAGTATTACTGTTCACTTAAGCACTACGTGCCAATTTATTGAAAATCTCTTGGGAGTTTGAAACCTATACTTGGCAGTTTTGTATACTACACTATACTTGTATACTTCAAAGATTTGGCACAAAAATTCAGGAAAATGTTCTCATTATTTGCATGAATATATACTTTGCAGTAATACTGATTTGCCAACGTCTTCGTTTTGCGTTAACTATTACACATCTGCTTCCCATTGTAATTCAAAGAGACTGGTTTAATAACTTTATACATGCAACATTTTATATATCTCATGAGTTAGACTTGAGGGCTGGGTTTGTTTTTAGTTATTGGCATTTGGCATAAAGAAAACTATTTCACACAATAATTGCTGAGCAAATGAAGGCTGAAGTAAATATGTTGGAGATGAAGATTCAATAAATCAGATGCTGTGGTGATGAGTGGCTCCACATTTGGATTTTAAAAGCCTGTCAGTTGTAACATAAAAGGAAGCTTAAGCAACATAAGAATTCCACAGTTATGAGATCTAAGGAGATTGAAACAGAAAATGCTGGAAATTTTCAGCAGGCCAGGCAGTATCAATGGAGAATTGATGTTTTAGGTTGATGGCCTGACCTGATTATTACCAGCATTTTCTGTTTTAGTTTCAGATTTCCAGCATTTGTAGCATTTTTTTGTTTTTGAATAAATTCTTAACTTTGCAATATAGAAAAAAGATCAAAACAATCTAGTGCAAATTTTCTAGATGTTAGTTGTAGTGAAATTCCTATGGTTTTAGCAGCCTTAGAGCAGAAATTAAAATTTATCCGCAGCAGTGTTAAGAGTGTTGCTGCTACTCATTTGCTAGGCTTGTTAATTAAATTTGTTGCAATCTCATAGTTTGCCATTGCAAGTGGTGAAACTGCCAGTTCTGCCTCATATCTCCTTCCATTTCGACAGGAGTTGGGAGTGGAAAATTTACAGCCATTTATGTCTCGCCCAGTATTTTACTTGCAGCCTTCCGCTTGTGTTTTTTTTTCCAGCAGCTTTTAACAAGTTGGAACATTTCAGTGTTCCTCTCTCAATAGCTGTGGCTTCTCTTCCAGTTTTTCAAAACGCCGTCTCGGTTCCACTCCTCTATGTTACGAGCTCAAATACTACAGTCTTTCTAGTGTAGTCTCTAAATTGAACTGAATGTCAGAGGGCTGCCTGCCTGCAGGGAGTCCATCGTGGCAGAGGTCACATGACTATGACAAGCTAGGTAGGACTTGCACTAATGATTGCATTTCAAAACCCAAACACCTACTGGTAGGGTGTAAGAAGTATGGAATGCTCGAGAGACTGGAGTTTGAAGAACAGAGTTTTCAGAGGTTTTTAGGGCTGCAGAAACTTGCAGAGATGGGATGGGATGAGGCCTTGGAGGAATCTGAAAAACAAAGAGGAAAATTTTAAAATGGAAGTCTTGGTGGACAGTAAACCAAACTTAGGTTAGAAAGCTCAAATGTAATGGGTGAACAGGACTTGATGAGAGTTAGGATATGAGAAGCAGAGTTTTGAATGAGTTCAAGTTTATGGAGGGTGGAAGTTGGGGGTGCCAGAGAGGAGAGCATTGGAATGATTGAGCCTGGAGGTAGAAAAAGCATGGATAAGGTTTTCACTAAAATGGGCTGAGGCAGTGGTAGAGACAGGCAATGTTATGGACCTAGAACTAGCACGGTTTACACAATGAAAAGTAATAATTGTAGGTAATATCTCTACCCCATTTGCACACAAACCAATTATGCAGCTTAAAAGAACACTGCATTTTGGGCAAAAAATGAGTTACATGAGTAACTACAATATATCCAATTCTACTATATCTTTTATGGTCATCTGTCAGACTCTACATGTGAATGGATCTCAGTCTGTAAATCTGCCATGACCTCAATTTTTGCATGAGTATTCTCCAATTGTGCTCAAGCAGACCATTTCTTAACATTGTGACCAGAATTCTGGGTGTGGCAGGAAGGAAACTAATTCTTCTGGTGCTCAGTTGCAATTTTATTTTAATTTAACTTTGTTGAGATTTGCTCTTGATTTTCTTGTTCTTTGACTCCACTGTTATGACAATTATATGTCACATTAATAATTGTAAATCTTTTTGTCTTCAGTGCCTCATATGCATGAATGATAGTTAAGTATGTTTAAATGATGATATTCAGACTCATATTTGTTAACAATGGGTGAAGTCGTCCCAGATTTGCACTGCAGGTGGGAAATAGGACCTTTTACCCGCCGGTCGCAATGGCAACTTTTCTCATAATATCGTCCCATTCCTGCTGCATCCCGCCTCATTAATAATGCATTCCCAGGAAGCACTCCAGGCCACTTGCAAGGCAGCCTTTGATTCACCCACACCATCATCACCTCAGGTGCCATATTTAAAGGGTATCCCTGCACAGAGCTAACTCTCTCTAAGACATCAGAAGCTGCTGGAAAGTCATGGCTGCCAAAGTGAGGAAATGTGCTGCCTGCAATTTAGCGACGCCTCTCTTGAGCGCCTACTGGACTCAGTGGAGGCTCACCGTGAAGTCCTCTACCTCTGGCCTGGTGAAAGACCAGCAAGCAAGGTCACCAATCCAGCATGGGAGGTGGTGGCAGCAGTGGTTAGCGCAGCGCCCTGCAAAAGAGGACAGCTACCCAGTGCCGAAAGAGTATGAGTGATCTTTGTTCCGCCAGGGTAAGTCATTCTTTTTGTCACTCTCAACTCACGCACTCACAAGCCCATCACACATCCACGGGGTTCTCACTCACTGCCAGCTCAGGGGACATCACCATTCGCTCTCTCTCACACACCTTCATCTGCCCTGTGGATTGTGCCCTCATCCCACCCATGGCACCACACACACACACACGTATGCCAGGCATCCTTTTCATCTGGCCTGGCAGGGTCTTGCTTACACTCTATCTGTATTCAAGCAGGACAAACTGGCACACAACATAAGAGGAAGAGGTTGCAGACTAGTGGAGGAATGCCTGACTTCAAGATCCTCACGGACTTTGAAAACAGAGCCATTCAGCTGGCTGGCGACGATCTGGACCGTTCCTGTGCTGACGGTGAGGTTGCCATAGGATCAGGAGAAGTTAAAGATTCCCTGCTGTGTCTCCATGATATGACCCTGTTCACAGAGGACAAGCGATCTGCCATCAGCCAGACCGGAGTCATAAACCATGTGAGGATCTATGGAGTCTCCTCACTGCATGTCGTCATCATCCTTTGTGAAGCTAGCAGCTATGAGGGCCTCCCAAACGTGCCTGCTTCGCCTGGACAATGCGATGGCATCATCACCATCATCCTAGCATTCAAGGACCTCCTCACCCTATTTCCCGTTGACGTCCTCCTCATTGGAGGAGATGTGCAGTTCCTGCATCTCCTCCTCAGGCAGCTCCCCCCATTGCAGCGCCAAGTTGCGTAGGGCACAGCAGGCGATGATGATGTGTGACACCCTCTGTGGACTATATTGCAGGGCTGCATCAGACTAGAACCTCATTTTCAACATTCCGAGGGTTTGCTCCACAAAAGTGCGAGTTGCAGAATGAGTCTCATTGTACCTTCTCTCTGCTGCACTCTGAGACCACCGCACGGGTGTCATCAGCCAAGTCCTCTGCGAGTAGCCCTTGTCCCAAGGAGCCAACCCTGCAGCCTTTGTGGACTGTGGAAGACGTCAGGGATCTTACACCTCCTGAGAATGTAGAAGTCATCAAGATTTCTTGAGAATTGTGCGCAGACCTGTAGGATGCATTCGTGGTGGTCGCACATCAGCTGAACATTCAGCAAGTGGAAGCCTTTGTGGCTGACGTAGTTGACTGCTTGTTGCCAAGGAGATCTGAGCGCCACGTGAGTGCAGTCGATAAAACTCTGCACCTGTGGGAAACCGGAGATCTGGGCAGATCCCAGCGCACTCGCTTCCTGGCTTTCCTGATCCCAGGCAAAATACACACAATTCTGTGCCTTTGCGGATATAGCGTCCGTAACCTTCTTGATGCACTTGTGTGTGGAGGCTTGCGAGATCCTGCAGAGGTCACCTGTGGAGCCCTGGAAGGAGCCACTCACACAAAGAGTGAGTGCTGCAGTCACTTTCACGGCCACTGGCAGTGGAGGCCCTCCAATTCCTTGTGGTGCCAAATCCTACAGGGGGTGACATATGTGACCGACTGGTTTCCTGGACATGTGTAGTCTTCGGTGACACTGGTTCGTGCCATCTGCAGGAATGACGCGTATACCCTGTGTCTGGCTCGGCGCCAACTCGCGATGGCTTGCTGTGGCTCTCCAGCGGCGTGTGCAGGAGTCCCAGCTGCCCCTGGTTGAGGGTGCTGCTCCTCCCTCTGCCCAGCTAGATGCCTCTGCTCTCTTCTCCTTCGTGTCTGTCCCCTGTAAGCCTTGAGGCATACAGCTAGGTCAACAGGCTCCATTTTCCAAATGTTGTACTCCTGCAGGATGAAAGAGAGAGACGCGTGAGTTAGCATCCATCTCCTAGGGACCCCTCATGGTTCCGTGTGCAGCTCCGGCTCTGTCGCAAGGCCCTTTAACGCAAGCTGGAGAGAGTGCAGGCCACCACATGGATGGCCAGGGTTTAGTGCGCTGCATGGTTGCCTGAGACCCCACCCACCTCCACCCCACTCCACCTGACCCATTGGCGGCAGCTTCGGCCACTGGACTGCAAGCTGTGCTCTCAGCTCAGGCGCAGGCATTCTCCTAACCTGCGCTGCGAGGTTGCACTGTTAGCTTGAACCTTGGGGGAAATTGGTCCAAAACTTAATGAAGACATTGCAAGGGGCTGTGATGCCTCCACCAGTGACTGCTCCATGGCCAGCTTTAGCAAGGAGATTGTACAACTTGCCCAGTCGCCCAATTGTTCTGCAGCCCCCTAAAATGCTTATTAATTTGCAATCTGTGCTCGAGGGCTGCAAAGTTCAGGAGCATTCGGTGGCACTTTCATTCCACTGTGTTGCTTGAGTGGGCAGATAAGCTGGAGGCCCGACTCCAAGCGTGTCAATGTAGCAGCGCCTGAACTGTCTCAGCTGCAGAAGGATGCTCACTTTAATGTGTGACTGCTTTCTCTCTCTCTCTCTCCCCCCACCCCCCCACCAATGCCAGGCATGTGCTTGTGCACTACCAGCAGTCTGTGCTGCCTTGCCCCACCCCACCTCGCCCCAACCATAGGGCAGCCCTTGCCCCGGCACTGCACTGTCAGCCAGCTGGGAAAAAGCGACTTGCCTGTGCCATTGCCTGAATGCCTTGAGGTCAAATGGGTGACTCTTGGGAGCACTGCGCAATGTTAGTGCACACTCACCTCAGAGTTCCCCTCACCAGGTGCATGCCTCCTAAATGCTGTTGTGAATCAAGTTGTTTTGAATTCATGCCAACTTCGTGGGAGGTAAATTTGATGTGGGCTATGATTCCGGCAGGCAGGCAAGATGCTAAGATGCAAATGCATTGAAATTAGATTCCTGATGTTGGACGGTGCAACAGGCAGTTCGCCATTGACGGGCGAAGCGGACGATCGCAGACTGGGTTCACTACGGTGTAAAACTGATTTTTGGCCTTCTCGCCATATTGGCTGTTCACAGCCGACGCCTGTGGAAGTGGAAAATTCCAGCCAATGTTGAAAACCAAAATTATAGCTATACAGTATTAGAGAGAGCTTTGCAACATGTTTGAGGAATTTTGATGTTATGCTCCAGCAGTAGAAAATAAGTTCATAAAGTATCTGTTAGGTTAAGTGTAGTCATATTTGGGCCTGCACTATGTAATCCCATCACAGAAGTTAGTGTCTAGGCATGGAGGAACAACTATGGCTGATGGGTAATGAGTAATTTTCTATTCCAGTTGGAAGCATGTGATTGACTTTGAGAACAGGTGGAGATACCAGTTTCTATTTTAAGTGGTGAGAGGTATAAATTGTTGAAACCCACTGCATCCAACAGGCTGCTTTGCAAATCTCTTGCATGGAATCAGTGGCTATTCTAATTGTTAGGGTGGAGAACTTTTAGATTTGGAACAATAATATTGTTCTAGATTTGTTTGTATGTAGTTGAGGTGAGTTTGAATCCTTGTATGGAATGCAATATTCTCTATTGCTGCTAATATTCAGGATGTCTTGGAATTGGGCAGGAGTTGGGATTATGGATGAGTGGATGAAAATGGCCTGGGGAGAACATGAAAACTACTTTGGGGCAGGCCTTTTGAGCAATGTATACTTAAACAATCCAGCAGGCTTCCCACAACTCTCTGACATTCATTTGTTAGAAGCTTCAGAAAGTAGTGACAATTTGAAATTAGTTCTAAAATTTGACCACAGTGATTGTTTACTCCTGAATTATTTCTGCATAGAGCCCTGAATTGCCTATTTTTAAGCACACATTTGGTATGTGGGCGTCGCTGGTAAGTCTGCCATTTATTGCCCAACCCTAGATGCCCTTGAGAAGGTCATGGTGAGCTGCCTTCTCAAACAACTGAAGTCCTGGACTTCTCTTACTCCCACAATACTATTAGGTAGGGAGTCCAGGCTTTTGACCACTGACAATAAAGGAACAGTGATACGTGTCAGTCACCAGTTTGGCACCAGTCCCCAGATGCTCGTGAAGAGGCCTTTGCAGGGTGGACAGGACTCTCTCTCGTTATTCTAGTTTTCTTTTCTAGTGGTTAAATGTAAATAAGTGACTTGTCTAGGCTACACCATGCTGGTGTGGGACTGAAGTCACATATAGGCCAAACTGGGTAATAACAGCAGGTTTCCTTCCCTAAAGGTCATGAGTGCACCAGTTGGGATTTGTGACTGTTCAACAGTTTCATGGTCATTTTTACCAGTTTCCAACATTTTAACTTCCAGATTTTTAAAATTGAATCCAAATTCTCAAACTGTCTACCGGTAGTATTTGCAATCGTGTTCCTTGGTTTATTGGTTCTGACCTCTGGATTGATCATCCAGCAACATAACTGGGACACTCCCCTTGATAAAGTGCACATTCTCCTTGCCACAGGATAGAGTACTGTTAAATGGCTCCTAACCAAATTGCTTTTGAATGTATCACACATGCTTTTGCCTCACTGCCTTACTTAGGCAAGATTTTCCTGAATGCGAACTTTAAACTTTTTATGTAACACGAATCATACTTCAGTTACTTAGGCTTAATCCATGCAAAGCAATTTGGTAGCACTAGTGTACTGCTGACAGGCAAGGCAAACACCTGTAGCTGAATACCATGTAAATGGTAACAGAATGACTAGGTACGTGTACACATACAATATTTTAGGAGAAAATTTTAGTCAGTACTTTGGTCTCTTTATCCATTGTTCTCATTGCTACGTATGCAACATAGCTTTTTTTTTGGCAATTAAGATGGAAAGTCAAGGCCAGAAGCTCAGAGCCCACCCAAGTTTCAAAGTGGTTGAGAGAACTTGGCATCAGTTGAGAATTGGTGTCAACCTTGAGAAAGAAAACCACAAGCTCAAACCCTACTCCAGAGATCTGAGCACGCAGTCTAGGTTGATACTGTTGTAAAGGCTGTTTGGTGTCTCACAAAGGGAGGCTTGTATGGTTGAGCATTAAGTGTTTATTAAGAACTCATTATATACATCTCTAAGGTACAGCCCTGCTTTGGTGCTGTCTCCATGCTGGCTTCTTTCAGACTACTCTACATCACTCTGTGGGCGGTACTGTTTCCCCAGTCCCACATTAACCATGCTGTGCCGAGCAGATACTTCTGATCAGTACTGAGTGTGTGCTGCATTGTTGGAAGTGCAGTCTCCCACGCGGGACATTAAACTGAGGCCCTGTCTGCCTTGGGTAGATGTACAAATCCTGTGGCACTATTCGAAGAAAAGCAGGGGAGTTCTCCCAGTGCCCTTTTTGGCATACATGTTTGCTTGAACAACCACACTACAACATTATCAGGGACAAAGGGCTGAAAGAAGTCAGTTACAGGTTTAATGGCATTTGATGTACAGGGCCCACTGAGTCTAACTAATATGTATCCTTGAATGGACTTAATTGAAAATGATTATCTAGTCATTGATCTGATTGCTATTTGAGGGACAAGAATCTGTGCCCAAAACTGCCATGTTTTCTTGTTTTGCAACTGTACTTTACTGTCTATGAAGCACTTCCTCGTGTTGTGACAGGCACTATATAAATGCAAGTTCTTTCTTTGATAATTTGGCACTCCGTAGACTGCTATTGAAGTATTTTTGATTCTGTTCTGAAGGTGAAAATTTAAAGTAGATTTAAAATTCCTAATGTTGCAGATGTAGGTGTGCTGTACATATGGGGAATTAATTGATATATACAGATGGAAGGGAAACTGAATACTCAAAATCTGAAATAAAAAGTGCTGTAAATGCACAGCAACTCACTCTCCATTTGAAAGAGGGCAGGCTGTTCTGAGCAGAATCCCTGATTAAAAGTCAATAATATTATTGGATGGCATATATTCCAATTCTATCACATTTAAATGTTGGACATTTAACTTATACTTTAATACAGTATTTTGATACCGTATTCTATACAATATGCACTGTGGAGAAACAGTTGAATAAGCATTTGTATCTGCTTGTTGCACTGCTTTCTATTCCATTTTGTTGATATATAATCCTGTTGCAAATAATGACCAGCTCTAGGTCGTTTTAAGTATTGGGACAGTACCCAAAGCAAAAATAGTTGAAGATGCTGGAAATCTGTAATAGTGGAAAATACTGAAACTATGAGCGGGTTAGGCAGCATCAGGGGAGGGGTCGAGCTAACATGTGAGGCTGATGATCTTTCACCAGAGGATGATGATGTCACAGATGAACAACTTTTATAGGGAGGACCAGCTTGTAGAACAGGTGATGTTGGCAGGGAGAAAAAAATGCCTATAAGTTGTGGAGGATAGGAAATGATTAAATGACAGGAGTGATGATGGGTGCAAGGCAAAAGGAAAGAATGATGAGAGAAATTAGAGCAGCAAAAGATGTATCGAAGACCCGAAGGATGTGTGAATAGTCGTAGTAGAATATTAGATAGGAAGGAAGTATGGAAAACCTGGCAAAGCACAAGAGGCTCCAGTGGCTCAGGAGTGCGGCTGAGGAAACAGTCAGTATGGCCACAGGGATGCAGACCACCCCGCTGGTCATGTACTGAAAGGGCGTCCCCAATCAAACAAACATGTATGCCAAAAAGGGCACTGGGAGAACTCCCCTGCTTTTCTTCGAATAGTGCCTCAGGATTTGTACATCTACCCAAGGCAGACAGGACCTCAGTTTAATGTCCCATGTGGGAGACAGCACTTCCAACAATGCAGCACACTCAGTAGTGCACGGAAGTATTTGTAGTATAAGGGTGTTCGGCACAGCATTGGTTAATGTGGGACTGGGGAAACAGTACCGCCCACATAGTGATGTAGTCTGAAAGAAGCCAGCATGGAGACAGCATCCAAGCAGGGCTGTACCTTAGAGATTTGTATAGTAATGAGTTCTTAATAAACACTTTTGCCTGTATGTTTGTTTTTCCAAATGTCAGGGTACAACATTATAATTAAATATTTAATTTTAACTGGTTGAAAGCCTGTTTTAACTAATTGCAGGTTCGTGGAATCATGTTGTTTGTGAAGTTGGTATTGAATGACCACAGCTATCTTTCAGTTGCAAAATGCATTCATTTGCTGCTTCTGCTCCCTGAAGCTAGAAAATGACTTTATCAGGCATGATCTCGTGTAGCTGACTGTGACTAAATGTTAGGTGGCAGTTGAACAAAGCCCAAAGCGATTACAAATCCATAGAAGATGGAAAGTTATTTCTGGGCCGGACCTAGATTTTGGCCAATGTGCCAATATAAAAAAAAGTTAAGTTTTGCACATTACTGCAAGTAGTTTTATTTCTGACTTTGACTGGTTAATGTTGCTTTTGATGTCAGATGATAGTCAAAAAAAGATTCTTGCATTCCTGCACCTATATGACATTGTCACTTTACAGGAGTACAGTTGATAAAATTATAATTTTTCACAATTCAGAAAATCTTGTAAGAGCTTTCTGAAGAGCTTTGTGACAAAATGTTATTTTTGCCTAGCATTTTATTCTGTTCATTACTGTACTTTTGGAACCAAATTCACTTGAAGTTACACAATTTGGGGACAGCACATTTTGTTATGCTGGGGTGCCTCACTTTAAAGCAGCTGGGATATGATCAACTTTATTTTGTGTATTAATAATGATTAATAGCGAAGATGGTCTCACCAGAACCATTTCCTGCCAGCTGCTTGCTTTGTTCTGCATATGATTCATTAAAATAATAGGAGTTTGGAGTCAGATGTCAAATGTATTTAGGATTGATGGGATGGTCACTGCTGTCATCCATTCAATGAATAGTCTCTGCAAACTGCAGACAAATCCTCCCTATAACTTGAGTGAGTGTGTGTCTCTGTGGTGTATATGTGTGTGTGTGTGTGTGTGTGTGTGTGTGTGTGTGTGTATATATGATTTAAAAGTTACATTGATGACTTCACTTGTTCCTGACCAAGCTTCACATCCAGTAAGTTAAATACAATGTCAAACGTCTGTTCAACCTCTGGGCTTGTCACATTAACAAATTGGCATTTATAGGGAGTGAGGTCTTGCTCACAAAAGTCATCTTTGATGCTGAATATGTGAGTAATATCTGAGTGAAAATATAACTGTTTCTGGAACTGACGGCCTGGCACGAACTGCTGAAATTCTATGAATGTTGCTGCTCCGTGTGACTATGGTTTATCACAAAGTTCGCTTGTCCTTAACTGCAAATATAGCAAATAGAATGTTTTGAGTTGCCCCTCTGATCTGTGGATTCTTGGAATGGTTCATGGTTATTGTTATGCATGACCTATCTTCCCTTAGACAGACTGTAGTCATACTCCAGTAATTGCTTAAAACTGGTTTAATTACACTGCATCAAAACAGGTTCCAGAGTAGGTATATTCCTCCTAAACATAATGTGTTCCAATCCAGGTATTCCTGTACACAAAAAGGTGGACAAATCCAACCCGGCCAATTACCGCCTCATCACCCTAGTCTCGCTCATCAGTAAAGTAATGGAAGGGGTCATCAACAGTACTATCAAGTGGCCCTTGCTTGCCAAGAACCTGCTCACTGGTGCTCAGTTTTGGTTCCACCAGCGCCACTCAGCTCCTGACCTCATTACAGCCTTGGTTCAAACATGGATAAAAGAGCTGAACTCGTGAGGTGAGAGTGACTGCCCTTGACATCAAGGCAGCATTTGACCAAGTGTGGCATCAAGGAGCCCTAGCAAAACTGGAGTCAATGGGAATCGGGTAAACTCTCTGCTGTTTAGAGCCATGCCCAGAACAAAGGAAGATGGTTATGGTTGTTGGAGGTCAGTTATCTCAGCTCCAGGACATCACTGCAGGAGTTCCTCATGGTAGTGTCCTCGGCCCAACCATCTTCAGATGCTTCATCAATGACCTTCCTTCCATCATAAGGTCAAAAGTGGGGATGTTCGCTGATGATTGCATAATGTTCAGCACCATCTGTGACTCCTCAGCTACTGAAGCAGACCATGTCCAAATGCAGCAAGACCTAGACGATATATCCAGGCTTGGGCTGACAAGTGGCAAATAACATTCGTGCCACAAGTACCATGTAATGACCATCTCCAATAAGAGAGAATCTAGCCATCGCCCCTTGACTTTCAATGGCATTACCATCACTGAATCCCCCACTATATACATCCTGGGGGTTACCATTGACCAGAAACTGAACCGGACTAGAAATATAAATACTGTGACTACAAGAGCAGGTCAGACGCTAGGAATCGTGTGATGAGTAACTCACCACCTGACTCCCCAAGCTTGTCCACCGTCTACAAGGCAGAAGTCAGGAATGTGATGGAACACTTCCCACTTGTCTGGATGAGTGCAACTCCCACAACACTCAAGAAGCTTGACACCATCCAGGACAAACAGCCCGCTTGATTTGCACCACATCCACAAACATTCATTCACTCTACCACTGACGCACTGTAGCAGCAGTGTGTACTGTTAGGGGAAAATTAAAAATGCCAAAAGAGAACACTGTAAGAATTTACTGAAGAACACTTAAAATCTCTAGGCATACATGGCTGCTAAACATATTAAGAGTTGAAGATTACCAGATGAACATTGCACAGCCTTGAGAGCCAGACTGGAGACACAAGAAAGGACATAAATTAGATTAGGTGTACTCCCCTCTCACATAGGAAAGGGGCAGATGGTTTTAGCTTAGATGTGGGAAGACATACAATGAACAAAGAGGGGGCTTTGATGAAACACGAACAATCTTGAGCTGTGAGAACCAAGGTCTTTGCGTACGTGTTTTAATTTTGATTGGATAACATAATTATGTATACCTCCTTTAGAATAATTGGTTAGCAAAATCACATGTTTATGTACTCAATAGGATAGAGTTAGCATGGGACCGGTATGTCGGTTACCAATTGGATGTATTCAAATGTATTATGATCAGAAAAAGTACAAAAGTAATGAAATGTAATCAGTCTGGGAGCTGGGTCTTCATTCTTCGGAATGATTGCGGCTCCCTTGCATATGCTTGAATAAAACCGGTTAAAGGAAGCCTGAGTCTCTGTGGTCGCTGTGTGATCTGGGATTGTAACTTCTCCTCTTCAACTGGCCTATGTGGTTGTTCCAGAATTGGAGGGAGTACCTTCTTCAGTACCATCTACAAGATGCACTGCAGGAGTTCACCAAGGCTCCTTTCACAGCACCATCAAAACCCACGACCATCTAGAAAGAGTAGGGCAACAGACAGATGGGAATACCACCATCTGGAAGTTCCCCTCCAAGTCACTCACCATCCTGACTTGGAAAAATATTGCTGTTCCTTCACTGTCGCTGGGTCAAAATCCTGGAACTCCCTCCCTAACAACACTGGGTGTACCTACACCACATGGACTGCAGCGGTTCAGGAAGGCAGCTGACTACCACCTTCTCAAGAGCAATTAGGGATGGGCAATAAACGCTGGCCCGGCCAGTGAAGCCCACATCCTGTGAATGAATAAAGAAAATAACGACAAAATTCCAGTAAACCTTTCAGGAAAAGAAGAGACGATTTCCTGGTGACATTTCAGAAGGAATGTCTATTTTCTGTAGGCAGTGGTAATAGAGTCATGCGTTTTTCGCTGTGTTGAGGCTGCTCCATTGTGAGCAGTGGGAAGAATTTTTGACGACGTTTTCCCCAATGGGTGAAATTTCTAAGACAAAATGAAGACCAATTTCCTGTAGAAAAAGATTTTCAACTGGGACTGAAATATTGATCTCAGTTCACTTACACCCCTGGAAATAGATGCTACCATCTCTTTGGTAGTGCGATCCTCTGTGGTCCCTGACATGGAATCAGGCAAGGTACTCCCTCTGGAAAACACTTCATAGACAAGTGGCAATAGACTAGGCATTACATTGGTAGGTTCAGTGGAATTTTAAAATTTCATTCATGGGATGTGGGTGTCGCTGGCTAGGCCAGCGTTTATTGCCTTTGTTCAGAGGGTATTTAAGAGTCAACCACATTGCTGCGGGTCTGGAAAAGAAAGGAATTGACTTAATGCTTTTGCACCTTTGTGTGAAGGCCCGGTGCTGCAGGATATCAGTGGAAATGCCGTTTTCATAACATCCACTTTTGGCCTCTCTACAAGCCCTCGAGACAGCCAAACTTGGGGTAGGCGCAAGGACTGCTCACCAGGTATGCTCATTGTTATTTCTCTCTTGTTTGCCCCCCCGTTCTGTAGAGTTGTAAGTATGAGCTGCTATCAAGTTTTTCTTCACTCTTTCCTTCTGTGGTTCAGTCGATGGCACCAGTGTATTATTTACATTGATGTTTCCACTGCTGCCACCGTGTTTTGGATGGTCCCTCTGATCTGTGGACTCTCTTAGCATGGTTTTTGGTTACTGGTATGCATGCCCTATCTTCCCTTAGACAGACTGTAGTCATACTGTGGTACTTGCTTTGAAACTGGTTTTATTAACACAGGCTACAGAGTAGGTATGTTGCTCTTGAGCACAATGTGTTCCAACCTCTCTCTCTCAGAGTCTAGCATGTGTCTGACTGATATCAGTGATACGTCATCATGTACATCACACATTAGCATATCCAATCTGTTAAACCTTACAGCAGAAGTTCGATAGAGTGTATGTTGGGGATTAAATAGAACTATTAATGACTGTGTGATGGACAAAAGTTAAGAATTTCCCATTAACTTTCATCCTGGCAGATTAAGATCTCATTGACCTAAAATACAGATCAACCATGATCTTATTGAAAGGTAAAACACTTTCAAGGAGGGGAAATGGCCTATCCCTTTCTAACATTCCTCATTTTATAGTTGCAGAAGATCAGATCATTGAAAACCCAGACCTCTATTTGCTACTGGAAGCACTTTGGAACAATTTTCATGTTGGCAGAAGCGTACAGACATAATTATACATTTTGTTCTGTTGCGCCTTAATATCTTAATATTTGCCATTCTTGTCTGCTAGATTTTACTCTCTTGGTGTGTTATGCATCTTTTACTATCCTCCACCAACCTCGGTATGCAATTTGCATGTTTTTTATGACTGTGCAAACAATTATGTTTGTATGAAAAATCTGAAAGTTTGTGAAGCAGTTATGTGGGCAGCTCTATTAACACCAATACTAGTGCATTCAAATTCTGAGTCTGTATTTGTGTAATGTTTCAACATGAATGCTGTATAACATAATATGTAACTTGCATATTAATACTCCATTTTAGCTTCACTACTTCTAATTTATGATGTATTTACTTTGATTCCCTCTATTTTTCTTCCTTTCTCCTGGCTGTACTCCCATTCACTCAGGGTTCCTGCTTGGTTACACCTTCCACCATCTGTCCTGCCCATATTACAGCTATGGCCTTGATCACTAAATCTCACCATGGCACATCACCTTGTTCTATTCTTCTGGCCTTTCCTTTAAAACCCTTGTCCTCTTACCTCCTACCCTAAGTTTCTCACTGAGTTATCCTCACTGCTTCTATTCCTCAACCTCTGCACCAAATGACTTCCCATCATTGATGGCTTTAACTTTGTCTTCTGTCCTCTGACTCTGCAGCTCTCCTGCCCTTTCTTAATGTCCCCCTCCATGTAAAGTTTGCTATCCTTATAACATTGCCATATTGTATGGCCTCTGTTCTTCATCATCTCAATCACAAAGCATGCTATCTCTGATCACTTTCTTGTATCTCTTGCTGCTTATACCATCCCCCCGGCAACTCAACTGCACTTTCTTCTGCTTCCAGCTCAGAAAAATCTCTTCACTTACAAGTGCACTTTCAAATTCTCAACTGTCTTGTTTTTTGCCCCCTATTTGCAGTGGTTCTTTTGTATCTGTTGATCTGCTGAATCTCACCATCACTGTTGCCTTTGATGCCTTCATCTCCAGTAAAACCCTGACCCTTTCCCATCCTTATCATTCCTCCCCCACCACTCCATAAACCTCACCTTGTTCCTTTAATTCAAGGGGTGCAGACATGCTAAGTTCCTTTTGCGCTAGTTCTGAATATTTCTCTTTCTGTGCTTTCCTTCTGCCCACTCTGAGATCACCTAGCTAATGAGACTAACCTCTTGCTTTCTTGACCCTCTTTCCACTAAACTGTTGACCAGCCAACTTCACTTCCTGGTCCCCAAGTTATATTGTTAATGGTTCTCTTTTCTCAGGGACCTCCCCCTCTCACCTTCAATTCCCTCTTCTCAGAAAAACAACCTTTGACCTCTCTGTCCTTGCAAACTACTGCTCCATTTCCAACCTCGTTTTTCTTGCCCAAACCTTTGAACGTCACCTCCTAAAAACCATTCCTATCTTTCCTACAATCACTAGCGACAGTGATCCACTGACACTGACACACAAAAGACAGGAGTTGATAGGGAGGGGTTCAGTGTGTGTGTTGCAGAGAGTAGACCAGGAGTTGAAGCTCTTTGAGAAGAAAAATTGCAAGGCTAATGGGACAGTAGTTAACTGAATAATCAGTTATGGGACTCAGTAAAGAGATCAGTTTGGCAGAGGTGGTACTGGAAGACTAAGCTTAACAAACTCATTTGTTTGCTCTGCAGTTGAAGAAACAGTGAGTTTAGAGTGTGGTTTTTAGGTGTCTCGGGGAGAGTTACGAATTGGATGGGAAGCATCAAGTGAATGTTCAGGAATTCACCAGAAGAAAGCTGTGCCAGTTCCAAATGAGAAAGCTTTGTGTCAAGCTAGCGGTTAACTCTTCACTGGTTTATGTGTCTGCAAAGACTTTGCTGGGCTAATTTGAAGTGTCTCCATGTGTTTGCACTGAGATCTTTCCAATCATTTTGTCTGGCATAATATAGTTCATTTTTCTTGTTTTGATAAACATTTTCTTCTCTGTATCAAAAGTTCATCAGATTCCTGTGAATTTGTTTTGTAACTTTCCTCCACAGTTTTCTTAAAAAAAGGTTAAGATCTATCAAACCAGGTTTCACTCTGGAATCTGACTTGTCCAGTATTAACAGCAGCTGGGATTGTAACAACTCCAAGAACTTCTGAGGAAAGAAGCTTTTCCTTATTCCCCTGTTGGATTTATGGCAGGCTATCATCTATTTAAGGCCCCTAGCTTTGGATTTACTGTAGTAATGTTCTCTCAGCATCTACCCTAGCTAACCCATTCATAATTTTAAAAGACCTCCATCTCTTTTCAAAATAAAAAGCCCCAACCTATTTAATTTTTCCAGTTAGTTGCAATCCCTCAATTCTGGTACCATCCTCATCAGCCTTTTTTTTTGAACATTCTACAATACTTTTATGCCTTTTTTATAGTATGAGGGCCAGAGCAGTGCACAGTACTCTTAAGTGTGCCCTGGGTTCGATACTAGTTGAACATAAATTCACAACTTTTGAATTCTATATTCCTAGAAATAAACCCCAGTGCTTCGTTTGAATTTTTAATTCCTTTGCTGAGCTGCAGTGCTATTTTAATGATTTGTTGTTCATGATGTGCTTTCAAGCACCACTCGCTTAGCAATAACCTCCTCACTGATGCTCACTTTGCATTCCGCCAGGGCCACTCAGCTCCTGACCTCATTACAGCCTTGGTTCAAACATGGACAAAAGAGCTGAACTCCTGAGGTGAGGTGAGAGTGACTGCCCTTGACATCAAGGCCACATTTGTCAGAGTGTGGCATCAAGGAGCCCTAGCAAAACTGGAGTCAATGGGAATCGGGGGGAAACTTCCCGCTGGTTGAAGTCATACCTAGCACAAAGGAAGATGGTTGTGGTTGTTGGAGGTCAGTCATCTCAGCTCTAGTACATCACCGCAGGAGTTCCACAGGGTAGTGTCCTCGGCCCAACCATCTTCAGCTGCTTCATCAATGACCTTCTTTCCATCATAAGGTCAGAAGTGGGGATGTTCGCTGATGATTGCACAATGTTCAGCACCATTCATGATTCTTCAGATACTGAAGCGGTCCATGTCCAAATGTAGCAAGACCTGGACAATATCCAGGCTTGGGCTGCCAAGTGGCAAGTAACACTCATGCCATACAAGTGTCAGGCAATGACCATCTCCAACAAGAGATGCCATCACCATCACCCCTGATGTTCGATGGCATTACCAACACTGAATCCCCCACTATCAACATCCTGGGGTTACCATTGACCAGAAACTGAACTAGTCTAGCCATATAAATACTGTGACTACAAGAGCAGGTCAGAGGCTAGGAATCATACGATGAGTAAATCACCTCTTGACTCCCCAGAGCCTGTCCACCATCTACAAGGCACAAGTCAGGAATGTGATGGAATACCCCCCACTTGCCTGGATGAGTACAGCTCCCACAACACTGAAGAAGCTTGACACCGTCTAGGACAAAGCAGCCCGCTTGATTGACACCACACCCATAAACCTTTACTCCCTCCACCACCGACCCACAGTAGTAGCAGTGTGTACCACCTACATGATGCACTGCAGGAATTCACCAAGGCTCCTTCGACAACACCTTCCAAACCCACGACCTGTACCATCTAGAAGGACAAGGGCAGCAGATAGATGGGAACGCGACCATCTGGAAGTTCCCCTTCAAGTCACTCACCATCCTGACTTGGAAGTATATCGCTGTTCCTTCACTGTCACTGGGTCAAAATCCTGAAACTCCCTTCCTAATAGCACTGTGGGTATACCTACACCACATGGACTGCAGGTTTCAGGAAGGCAGCTCACCACCATCTTCTCAAGGGCAACAAGGGATGGGCAATAAATGCTGGCCCAGCCAATGAAGCCCACATCCCATGAATGAATAAATAAAAAGTTTCTATTTTTCTACTGAAATGTATCACCACACCTTTTTTCATATTCATTCGTGACATCTGAATGTCGCTGATAAGGCCAGTATTTATTGCCCATCCTTAATTGCCCTTGAGAAGACGGTGGTGAGTTGCCTTCTTGAACTCTGCAATCCATGTGCTGTCAGGGAGGGAGTTCCAGGATTTTGACCCAGTGACAGCAAAGGAGTGGCGATATAGTTCAAGTCAGGAAGGCGTGTGGCTTCAGAGAAGTTTGCAGGTGGTGGAAAGTATCTAGCTTGTTGGAGGAATAAATATAACATCAAACTGACTGACATTTTTTAATTATCTAAAACCTACTTTCAGATGCAGATACACTACCTGAAGCATGGTGCCGTAAAAACTTGAGATTTGAAAAACTTTCTTTGTGATGCAAGTTAGACTGTAACCCTTGGGTTGCACTGCAATACTGCTTTGTCCACAGCACTTCATTGTGCTTAGCTTCAATATTTTCCTGCCCATGTAAACCTGAGTGTTCTGGAAATGGGCGAGTGTGTGCATGTCTGTTTTTAATTTCTTTAATTCCAGGCAAGGTTTGAATTTGACTAATTTCCTTTACGTTTATTACTTTTACCTTGGTGTTATTTCCTTAGCAGATGGTTTGTACAATGTACTTTGCGAAGGAGTGTATTTTAAATTCCTTTGTGTAGTTTCCTGTTACCTGCAGGAAATAGATAAACTACATGTTCTTTCCTGAATAATCAAAAATAGCAGAGTTATATATTGCAGCAGGGGGATATTGAGGAAAACATAACATCAGATTAAACTTAAAAGTGCAAGTGACAGACCACCTAATAGTTTTGTTCTGCATTAGTTGCCTCGCAGGGAAGTTACAGATATGATTCGGGCATTGTGTCGGTCATTTGTAAGATGTTTGGATATACTGAGCTCCTTATTCTTGTTTTCAACAGCTCCAATAGTCTGAGTGCATTGTGCTGTTTGCTCACAATAGAAAATGCATTTCATGTACCTTAGGCAGAAGTTTTAAGTTTTCATTAAATGAAAGTTAAAATGTGGTAGAGGACAATAAACTGGGTCCAATGAAATTGTTTGAAATTTGTCCCATTTATATTTTGCTCTGGATTTGTACCATCTACAGCAGTTGGCATGGGATTTGCCTCCAGACAATTGCACACAAGTTGTAATCATGCTTATGTGTCATTTCTAGTTGGCCACAATGTTGTGACACAAAGGTGCTCATAATTAATTACAAAATTGGCATGCTTGTTCAGAGAGGTAAAGGCTGTAAGAGTAACCAAACTACTTGTGTACTTCAGATGATAAAGACAGAAGTAGCTGAACTGCTCAAACCAAGCTGATTCCTGGTCTGATCCTTAGTTTAGACTCAAAGCTAATTTCAACCAAGGCAATACATAGGCATACATACAAGTGTATAATGATTACTGATTTATTGTCTCACCTAAAGATTATTGTCCAAAGACTGGTTTCCAACTCATCCATTCATGCCTTTAATGACCAGGAAATGTAAGGATATCGAAGGGTAAGATCAAAGACAGGTAAATGGGGTTGAGGTACAGATCAGTTGTGGTGGAATTGAATGGTGGAATGGATTTGATGGGCTGAATGGCCTGCTTCTGTTCCTATATTCCTGTGAAACCAGTTTATATAATTGTCCTGCATAATTTTAATCAAGCTATCAGTATTTTTGCAGGATACTTTTTTAATAAAGCCTTACAGGCAAAAACAACTTAACCCCTTTTCAGAAAATTATATTCAAGATGTAGTGGACATTCAACTCATAGGGGCCTAATTAAATTATGGAAGTATATAACTTAATTCATTGTGGCTTGGCTGGGTGTTGTGGTATCCAGTATTTTTTGTTTTATTTTTTCATTTAAAAGTCTATGTAGGCTTTTATAGATTTGAAGAAGTTAACAAAAAATGTAAGTTACTTTTATCTTTCTACTTTTAATACTGAACATAAAGGAGAAAAACAAAACCTCAGGAATGAAGTGGATTTTATTTTGGAACTTTTGAAATAAAAACAAGTTGGCCAACAAAAACAGATGTAACTGTACCATGTCTTCAGAAACGAAAACTGAACTCTCAGATTGTTTTACTGCTTAGCTGTAGCCTAAATAGAAAATGTACATGTCAAGTAAACATTATGAATATAATGAGAAAGCAATAATACAATAAATATAGAAAGCTATGTTTGTATAGAAGTAAGCCTTGGCAATTGACCAACATTCCTTGTATTACAGTTATTCTAAGAATGTGAAATCTTTGAACTCTTTCATTTTAGTTCAAATTGGGACATTCCTTTTATACATAACATTGGAGCTTCTGACCTGGATTGTAAAACTTTATTGTTTTAATGTGGTGCCATTAAGAATTTCATACTGTGTGCTTTATATTACTTGGCATAGTGTACATATATTTTGGTCCAGTGATCTTGCATGCAGGTACAGTATGAAGAATGTATAATGCACCAGTAATAGTCATATATTAAAAGGTTGAGTTGCTTTTTTGCACATGATATTAGAACTAACATGGCAGGTAGCTTATATGCAATGTTCTTTCTAACGCAATATCAGAAATACCATGAAGGCATTAACTTTGAAGAGCATTTGCATGCGTGGTTATCTCTTCCAGCCCCATAATCCTCCAAGATATCTGCAGTCACCTAATGCTGGCCTCTTGAACAACCCCGATTTTAATCACTCCACGATTGATAGCTGTGCCGGCAAGTATCTGTGCCTTCGTGCATAGGTCCCTAAGCTCTGGGATTCCCTCCCTAAAGCGGTTTGCATCTCTACCTCACTTTCTTCTTTTAACACCCTCCTTAAAAGCTACCTCTTTGCAAAGCTTATGGTCACCTGACCCAATGGGCGGATTTGTCTGTGCCCACTGGCGTCCAGCATGTTCGGGGCGGGAGCAGACAATATGGCGAGAAGGCTAAAAATCGGTTTCACGATGTCGTGAAACCAGTTTGTGATCGTCCGCTCAGCCCGTCAATGGCGGGCCGCGTTTCCTGCCATTGGACGTCGGGAACCACCCCCCACCCCCCCCCCCCCCCCAACCCCTGCTGGAACAACAGCATATAGAAGGCGTTCACTTGGTGGGCTGCACTTTGAGGGGAACTCGGAAGTGAGTGCAGTTATGTTGCGGAGAGCCCACTCGGGGACGCCTGTTGGACTTCCAAGGTTGAAACACATTGAGGGTGGGGTGGGGGGAAGGCTGCCCTGTGGTTGAATGTACCACACAAGCACATGCGGGATGGGGAGTTGGGTGGGCGAGGGAAGCGGCCATACTTCCGGGACAACTAATGACTGCCGGAAACCCCACCTTCCTCCGCCCCACTGCACCTGACCCATTGGTGGCAGCTTTTCCCATTGCACTGCATGTTGTTCTCTCAGTTCAGGCGCAGACATTCTCCTAACCTGCGCTGCAAGGCTGCACTGTTAGCTTGATCCATGGCGAGACTGGTCCAAAATGGGCTGATGACGTTGCAAGGGGCTTTGAGCGCCCCCAGCAGTGACTGCTGCACGGCCAGCTTTAGCAAGGAGGTTGTACACCTTGCTTAGTCGTACAAGTATTCTGCAGTCCACTAAAACGTTCATTAGTGTGCAGCTGGTGTGTGACCACCACAGACGCATCCTGCAGGTCTACAGGTCAGGGAGTGTGCACAACGCCTACATCCTCAGTTGTTCACAGACCCCTGAAGTTTTCCAGGGTCCACAGTGGCTGCAGGGATGGCTCCTCTGGGACAAGGGCTATCCACAGAGGATGTGGCTGATGACACCGATGTGGCGGCCTTGCACTGCAGCAGAGCGAAGGTATAATGAGGCTCATGCTGCAACTTGGTGGAGCAAACCATTGGAATGCTGAAAATGAGGTTTTAGTGCCTGGACCGGTCTGGTGGAGCCCTGCAATACAGTGCACAGAGGGTATCACGCATCGTCGTCACCTACTGCGCCTTTTACAACCTGGCGCTGCAACAGGGAGAGGAGCTGGCTGAGGAGGAGATGGAGGAACTGGAGGCCTCCTCCGATGAGGAGGACATCGACGGTGTTGAGGATAAGGAGGTCCTCAAAGACAATGATGATGGCAATGAGGCCCTCGCACTGGCCAGATGTGGCAGGCATGCTTGGGAGGTCCTCATAGCTGCTAGGTTCGTGGAGGATGATGACGACATTCTGTAGGAGACACCATAGATCCTCACATTGCATCTATGAACGCTTGACTCCATTCTGGCTTATGGCATGCCCTCTGTGGTAATGCTTCTGTTATGGAGGTGTAGCGGAGGCCCTAACAATCATCCGATTGCAGGGGGATGGTGATGACATGCAGTGAAGACACTCCATAGATCTTCACATAGCTTCTGAGAATGTCTGACTCCTGTCTGGCCGAGGGCAGCTTGCTTGAGCACTGTGATTAGGGTCATATCATAGAGACACAGCCATGAAACTTTAAAAGCATCTGCTCCTTTGTCTGCCTTCAGCACCTGACCCCTTCAGGAGCACAGCATCACTAGTCACAGATGCTGAAGAGATGGGCGCCAGTCCCTCCTTAAATGTGCTGAGAGCACACACAGAGAATGATGGAACTCTGTGACACCTGCCCACTACATTCTGGCAGCAATGACGAGCACCATCGAGATGCAGGCATCAGTAATGTGTCCAGGGAGTGTGAGGCTGGACCATCATTTTGGTCTGAAGGCTGCACAGAGCACAGGGAAGAGGCCCTGGACTGAGACACCTTCCTTTATCTTGTGCAGAAAAGTTTCACATCTGAGTGACATGAACACTGCTCATCAGAACAAGGAACAGTAGACATGGAGACATTCTTGGGAATTTATTGACAATAGTGAATATTATGTACAAGTGATTAACAACCGTGCCCAGGCTGTGCAACTACATCTTTTTAACTTTCCTAATCCTGCCCCATCTTGATGCTCCCTGGACAGCCACTGCAGAGGTGGAGACAGCCTGTTGGCTGCTATGCCCTGTCTGTGAGGACCTTGGCGGGCGTACTTTGGAGGGCTGAGACCTGGAGGACCCCAGCATGCTTTCGGGGTTGTGCTGTGTAGCAGTGGTACCCTCCTCGGCCTGTGGAGCTGGAGCTGCTGAGTTCACACGAAGAGGGGATTCGGATCCGCTGGATGTTCCCGGAGTCACCTGGTTGGATGGGCCCGGGTGTGCACCTGCTGATCCCTGTGGGTGCCTGAGGGCCCTTGGCTGACTCCTTGAGAAGGGGTAGCTGGAGTGAGATCGGGCTGCCTGGCGCCCTCTCGTGTACACACTATTGGAGGCCTACTTTGGCATCAGCAATGTGGTTGAGCCCGCACAGCAGTGCAGGAGCGACGTCCTAGACCAAGGTTTCCGTGGCAGCCGCCATCCTACCAGTGTTGACCTCGGTGCTTGGCATGCCAGTGCTATTACCTTATCCTGAAGGCAGATGGGCTGCTCTGTTGTGCCTTGCAATCTGAGGAGTGCAGCGGACATCCCTTCCTGATGTTCCCGAGCTTGACTTTGCAGCTCCAGCAATTGTGACATGACCGAGTCCAGAGGCTCATCATCTGACTCGGACTCAGCAAATTTCTGGCCTCCAGCAGTTGGAGGACTGCTGGACACCTGGGAAGTCCCTGCTGCCGCCTGCCGCGGGTCAGACAGTGCAATGTGCTCACTAGATTGTGATCCCAAGGCTACTCTAAAGCTAGGCCCCACTGAGGTGTGTGCCTCTGCGCTGGTGGAGCGTGTGGGTGAGCTCTGTGATAGGACTTCAAGGAGGGTGCCTTCAGATTCCTCTTCGGAGGTTTCTTCAGGGCTTGATTGGAGGCCCTGGGTCATGGACTCCATTGGCTGTTTGGCAGATGTGCCTGCAAAAGCAGGAGAGATAATTAGTGCATGGCAGTGGCCTGTGAAACAGGACACATCACTCTCAGCAAGGATGTCTGATGGATGTTGCACTGCTGGATCCCTCACTTGGTAGAGCACCGCTGACCTCATCTTCAGCACAGGAACGCTCCAGATCTTCTCCGGCCGGCTTGATGGCTGTTTTCAAAGTCTGTGAGGACCTTGATTTCAGGCAACCCTTCACCGTTCTGCGACCTCTCCCTGTTGTTGTGTGCCAGCTTGTCCTGCATGAATAGAGACGGAGAGAGTGTAAACAGGATGCCTGGCATGTGTGGGTGGTGAGTGGTCCCATGGACAGGATGAGGATGTTGAAGATGGCATTCAAGGGAAATGAAGAGCTATTAAGTGAGGCAAAGTTTAGTAGATTGAGGTTGTAGAAAAGACAGATTGGAGAGTTTCATTACAGGTTGGAAGGAAAAAAAGGAAATTTCAGGGAGACAGTAGTTACAGTTAAGACTAGAAAGAAAGAAGCAGTGTACATGATTGCAAACAAAGCTTCCTCTCCACTATATGGATGCAGAAACGCCTGCCCATTATGGCTTCAGTAGGTGGATCAGCCTGTAGACATCTCTGCAACACTGGAGTCTATGCCTTCATTAGCTTTTAAACACACCAACCATCTTTTTTAAACATATCCTCCAATTCTTCTTCACTGTATCAATTCCTGTACAAAAATCAGTTTGTGAAATTGCCTGTGTAAGTGGTCATTCCATAGTGAAGACCAAACCTTCCTAGTTGAGTGAAGATATATCTTATGAACATTCTTCAAGGAAAACATGGAGATTTCCTATAGGCAGGGAGGTATGTTGAGATCATATAAGGGTTTAGGCCACAGTTTGAATGCTATGTAGTTTTGCATTTTCAGTTTCGGAAGGATATACGTGCAGTTGAAAAGCTGCAGTGCAGATTTGTTAGTATATTACCAGAGCGAAAGTTTACAGTCATGAAGTGAGATTTGGCAAGTTGAATTATTTTCCACTTGAGCTAGGAAAGGTGGGATGAACAGAGAAGTTGTTGAGATACAAAGATTTATGATCAGCTAGAACATTTTCACTGATTCTGGAGGCAAAAGCAAATGTGCATGCATTTAAAATTGTCACATAGCATTAAAGGGAGATTTGGAAAAAATATAATTTGCCAAGTGAGTGGCTAGAATCAGGACTTAAAAGGAAACTAGATGGTTGCTTGAAAGTGAATATTAACAGAAAGAAGTTAGGAGACAAGATTTAGATTAGGGTTCTAGTGGGAGAAACACAGGCACAGTTGATGGGCTAAGTAGTCTGTTTTTGTACTGTGATGCTTAATTTTTTTTGCTCAGGGTCATGCACAATATCTGAATATTTGAAAGTGGTGAATTTAGCCATTCCTTTACTGGCTGTGGAGAATTTGGTTCTCTGGCCTTCAGACTTTATATTTGTGGGGTGGTGGGGTGCCTTATACAGATCCCCACACAGGTGGATGGCCAGGCATAGCCTTAGGTACCAGATAGACTGGAATTGGGTTTTGAGTTTAGGAGGTGTATGCTTGTAATGTGCATCTCTCTAAATAAATGCTTGTAAAAGCATGTAAAGATTGGCTCCTGTTTTATCTTTCACTGGGTATTCTGGAGAGTAACAATGATGTCTCAACCATTATTATTTGCGGGTACGACTGAATGAGGAATATCACCCAACTGATTCTCACCTTGCAATTGAAACCTATGAAGTTTACAGCACTAGAAGAAGCTGTGTAGTCCATTGTGCCTATGCCAGCTGTTTTCTGGAACAATCCTAAACCACTTCCACTTCCTTGCTCTTTCTCTATAGCCCTGTACATTTGTCTGATTCAGTTTCATACTTCAAGCACATACGGTTGCCAGAATGTTTTGAATATGTGGTGTTTTAAGTCTTGTGAACTTATCATAGGCATTCTCCTAACCTTCGTTTTTATGTGTCGAGGTGATGAACTTAATGCCTTGAAGGTAAATACACTGCATTCTATTTTGAATGAAAACAAAAAATTTCAGGAGAAATTCAGCAGGTCTGACGGCATCTGTGGAGAGAGAGACAGAGGTAACGTTTTGAGTCCATATGACTCTTCAAATCTAATGGGAGGTAGAGATGTGGTGAAATATATACTGATTAAGGCGGGGGGTGGTGGAACCGGTGAAACTGGATAGAAGGCCAGCGATATGTGGAGGTAAAGGAGAGATGGCAAAAGATGTCAAAAACAAGTTTGCGTTGAGCTACACTGGATCATTGCAGCAGGCCAAGGATGGACATGTGGGCATGAGAGCAGGGTGGTGTGTTGAAATGGCAAGCGACAGGAAGGTCTGGTTCATGTTTGTGGACAGACTTAAGGTGTTCCGCAAAGCGGTCACCCAGTCTGCGTTTGGTCTCTCCAGTGTAGAGGAAACTGCGTTGGGAGCAACGAATGCAGTAAACCAAATTGAAAGAAGTGCAAATGAAGCGCTGCTTCACTTGAATGCAGTGTTTGGGCTCTTGGACGGTGAAGAGGGGGTAAGTAAAGGGGCAAGTGTTGCACATTCTGTGATTGCATGGGAAGGTGCCGTGGGAGGGGGTTGAGGTGTTGGGGTGATGGAGGAGTGGACCAGGGTATCCCAGAGGGAATGGCCCCTATAGAATGCCGACAGTGGGGGGAGAAGGTAAGATGCATTTGGTGGTGGCATCATGCTGGAGTTGGCAAAAATGGTGGATGATGATCTTTTGAATGTGGAGGCTAGTGGGGTGAAATGTGGGAACAGGGGGGACCCTATCATGATTCTGGGAGGGAGAGGAAGGTGTGAGGGCAGAGGTGCGGGAGATGGGCCGGATACAGTTGAGGGCTCTGTCAATCACAGTGGGTGGGAAACCTCGGTTAAGGAAGAAGGAAGACATGTGAGAAGCACTGTTTTGGAATGTGGCATCATCAGAACAGAGGCGACGGAGGCGAAGGAACTGAGAGAATGGGATGGAGTCCTTACAGGAGTCAGGGCGTGAGGAGCTTAGTCGAGGTAGCTGAGGGAGTCAGTGGGCTTGTAATGAATATTGGTGGACAGTCTATCACCAGAAATTGAGACAGAGAGGTCAAGGAACGGAAGGGAAATGTCTGAGATGGACCATGCGAAAGTGATGGAGGGGTGGAAATTGGAAGCAAAATTGATAAATTTTTGCAGGTCCAGCCAAGAGAATGAAGCAGTCATCGATGTACTGAAAGAAGAGTTGTGGGAGGGGGCCTGAGTAGGACTGGAACAAGCAATGTTCCACATACCCCATAAAGAGACAGGCATAACTGGGGCCCATGCGGGTACCCATAGCCACACCTTTTATTTGGAGGAAGTGAGAGCAGTTTAAGGAGAAATTGTTCAGTGAGAGAACAAGTTCAACCAGACGGAGGAGAGTGGTGGTGAATGGGGATTGTTCGGGCCTTTGTTCAAGGAAGAAGTGGAGAGCCCTCAGACCATCCTGGTGGGGGATGGAGGTATAGAGGAATTGGACGTCCATAGTGAAGAGGAAGTGGTTGGGGTCAGGGAACTGGAAATTGTTGATGTGATGTAGGACATCAGAGGAATCACATATGTAGGTGGGAAGAGACTGGACAAGGGGAGAGAGAACGGAGTCAAGATAGGAAGAAATGAGTTCCGTGGGGTAGGAACAGGCTGACACCAACGGTCTACCGGGACAGTCCTGTTTGTGGATTTTGGGGAGGAGGTAGAAGCGGGTTGTCCGAGGTCTGGAGATTATGAGGTTAGAAGCTGTGGAGGGAAGATCTCCAGAGGAGATGAGGTCAGTGGCAGTCCTGGAAACAATGGCTTGTTGTTCGGTGGTGGGGTCATCGTCCAGGGGGAGGTAGGAGGAAGTATCCACCAATATTCATTACAAGCCCACTGACTCCCTCAGCTACCTTGACTAAGCTCCTCACACCATGACTCCTGTAAGGACTCCATCCCATTCTCTCAGTCCCTTCACCTCCGTCGCCTCTGTTCTGATGATGCCACTTTCCAAAACAGTGCTTCTCACATGTCTTCCTTCTTCCTTAACCAAGGTTTCCCACCCACGGTGGTTGACAGGTCCTTCAACCGTGTCCAACCCATCTCCCGCACCTCTGCCCTCACACCGTCCTCTCCCTCCCAGAATCATAATTGGGTCTCCCTTGTTCTCACTTTTCACCCCACCGGCCTCCGCATTCAAGGGATCATCCTCCATCATTTCCGCCAACTCCCAACATGATGCCACCACCAAATGCATCTTACCTTCTCCCCCACTGTCGGCATTCCGTAGTGACCATTCCATCTGGGATATCCTGGTCCACTCTTCCATCACCCCCAACACCTCAACCCCCTCCCACGGACCTTCCCATGCAATCACAGAAGGTGCAACACTTGCCCCTTTACTTCCCCCCTCTTCACCGTCCAAGGGCCCAAACACTGCTTTCAAGTGAAGCAGTGCTTCACTTGCACTTCTCTCAATTTGGTTTACTGTATTCGTTGCTCCTAATGTGGTCTCCTCTACATTGGAGAGACCAAACCTTCAGTCTGTCCGCAAGCATGACCCAGACCTTCTTGTCGCTTGCCATTTCAACACCCCATCCTGCTCTCATGCCCACATGTCCGTCCTTGGCCTGCTGCAATGATCCAGTGAAGCTCAACGCAAACTTGTTTATGTCATCTTTTGCCATCTCTCCTTTACCTCCACATATCGCTGGCCTTCTATCCAGTTTCACCGGTTCCACCCCCCCCCCCCCCCCCCCCCCCCCCCCCCGCCTTAATCAGTATATATTTCACCACATCTCTACCTCCCTTTAGATCTGAAGAAGAGTCATACGGATTCGAAATGTTATCTCTGTCTCTCTCTCTTTCCACGGGTGCTGTTCGACCTGTTGAGTCTTTCCGGCATTTTTTGTTTTTGTTTCAGATTTCTAGCATCCGCAGTATTTTGCCTGCATTCTATTTGATGGCCATAATTAGTCATTTTTTGCCAAAACAATTGTATTAGAGAATCATTTATCTTAGAGTATGTCATTGTCAGTATTTTGTGTTTGTCATGTATTCCTTCCATTTGTAAGAAGCTATAACTTGATGTTCAAGGATTTAGCTTTCTGTGTAGAATTGTGAATCTGAGAAGAGCGTACTTTGTTATCTGGACTAATTCACATGTTTTCACTCCTAGTTGTAACAGCTCAAGGTCACGAATGCTGCTGCATTCTAAAGTTGTCGATGTTTATGTCTTTACAATCCCACTTCTGGTTTCTGAATTATGTTGGTATGATCTTGTTTAATTGTGAAGATAGAAAGAATGAAGTTTAATTGCTTATTGTAGGTGTAGTCTTCCTGCGTTTTAAATTGCTGCAGATAACTTGTATCCAAGCTTTCTCCTACCCTGCGCCTTCATACTTCACGACTTGGTGCTACCTTGAATCCAGTTTTTTTTAATGTGCTTTGTTTACCAAAATTATGATTTTGCCCTGTATGAATAGCATTGATCGTGCTTGGGTGTCTCTTCTGCCTCCTCTGGTCAAAGAATTATGGTTCAAATGTTCAAAGGACAAGGATTAATCTTTCTAAATCATATGCACAGTTAGACTGAAATGCCTCTAATATCTGTGCCCAGTGTTCGACTGGAGTAATTCTTACAAATGGGCTTTGTTTGGTGAAAGAAAAAGTTATTCAAAATAAAGGATTTGAAGTACTAATGTCTAGTAAAGTGACAAATATAGCTCTTATATTCCAAAAGTTCCATTCTGTGTATAGTAGATATGGATTTAAAAGGCACGCAGTACCCAATTAATATTAGTTTGGAACTATGCTCGTCACGAGTGGGAGTGGTGTACAACCCCCCTAGCAGTAACCACAATGTAGGACAAAGTATACAAGAGGAAATATTGGGTGCTTGTCATAAAGGGACAGCAATAATCATGGGTGATTTTAATCTACATATAAACTGGAAAAATCAGTTTGGCCGTAGTAGCCTGGATGAGGAGTTCATAGAATGCTTTGAAGAGAGTTTTTTAGAGCAGCACATCCTGAAAGTAACCAGAGAGCAGGTTATATTAGACTTAGCATTGTGTAATGTGACAGGGTTAATTAATCACTTCAGGGTAAAGGCACCCCGAGGTAGCAGCGACCACAATATGATTGAATTTTACATCCAGTATGAAATGGAGAAGAGTGGGTCTAAGACTAGTATTTTAAACTAAATAAGGGCAGCTATGTGGGCATGGAAGCTGAACTAGCTGGAGTGAACTTGGATGCTAAGTTAGGGGATAGGTCAATAGAGAAGCAGTGGCAGACATTTCAGGGGATATTTCAGAATACTCAGAATAAGTGTATTCCTACCATAGAGAAAAATTCTGAAGGGAAGGACCCACCATCTGTGGTGAACTAAAGAAGTTAGGGAAAGCAGCAAAATTAAGGAAAAAGCGTATAACTGCATGCAAGATGAGTGGCAACTCAGAGGATTAGTCAGAATGTAAAGAGTGGCAGAGAATGACTAAAAGGTTAATCAGGAGAATGAAATTAGAGTATGAGAGGAAGCTAGCTAGAAATGTAAAATGGATAGCATGAGTTTCTATGGGTATTTAAACAGGAAAAGAGTAGGTAAAGTGAGTGTTGGTCCCCTGAAGAGTGAGAATGGGAGTTAATAGTAGATAATAAGGAAATGGTGGATGAATTGAACAAACATTTTGCTTCTATGTTCACTATACAGGATACAAAAAGCATTCCAGTAATAGCTGTAAATCAGGAGGTGGAGGGAGGGTAGGAACTTGGTGAGATTGCAATTACGAGGGAAGTTGTACTGAGCAAACTGATGGCACTGCGAGCTGACAGATCTCTGTGTCCTGATGGACTTCACCCTAGGGTCTTAAAAGATGTGGCTAATGAGGTTGTAGATGCATTGCTGTTAATTTTCCAAAACTCCCTAGATTCTGGAAAGGTTCCATCAGACAGGAAAGTAGCAAATCTAACCCCTCTATTTAAGAAGGGAGGGAGGTAGAAAACAGGAAACTATATTATAGGCCAGTTAGCTTGACGTCCATCATGGGGAAGGTGTTAAAGTCGACCATTAAAGAGGTTATAGCTGGGCACATAGAAAAACACAAGGTAATTGGGAAGAATCAGCATGATTTTGTGAAAGGGAAATCATGTTTAACCAATATATTAGCGTCCTTCAAAGGAGTTACATGTGCTGTGGATAAAGGGAAGTCTGTAAATGTACTGTACTTGGATTTCCAGAAGGCATTTGATAAGGTGCCACATTAAAGGTTATTGTGGGACATAAAAGTTCATGGTGTAGGGAGTAAAGTATTAGCATGGATAGAAGATTGGCTGGCAGAAAACAGAGTATGTGTACATGGATCTTTGTTTGATTGGTAGGATGTGACAAGTGGAGTCCCGCAGGAATCTGTGCTGGGCCTCAACATTTTACAGTTTACGCCAATGACTTAGATGAGGGGAGCGAAGACATGGTAGCTAAATTTTCAGACAACACAAAGATAGGTAGGAAATTTTGCTGTGAAGGAGACATAAGGAGTTTGCAGACAGATATAGATAGGTTGAGTGAGTGGGCAAAGATCTGGCAGATGGAGTATAATATAGGAAAATGTGAAGTTGTTCACTTTGGCAGGAAGAAGGAAAAAACAGAGTATTACTTAACTGGGAACGAGCGCAGAATTCCAAGGTGCAGAGGGATCTAGGTGCTCTCATGCATAATTCACAAAACGTTAGTATGCAGGTACAGCATGTAATCAAGAAGGCTAATGGAATGCTATCCTTTATTACAAGAGGAATTGAACATATAAGTAAGGATTACCTGGAAAAACTCAGCAGGTCTGGCAGCATCGGTGGAGAAGAAATCAGTTAACGTTTCGAGTCTTTATGACCCTTTGGCAGAACTGAGTATAGTTAGGAGAAAGGTGAAATATAAGCTGGTCTAAGGTGGGGGGGGGGGGGGTGCGGGGAGAGAGAGAAGTAGAGGGTGGGGTGGTTGTAGGGACAAGCAAGCAGTGATAGGAGCAGATAATCAAAAGATGTCACAGACAAAAGGATCAAAGAGGTGCTGAAGGTGGTGATATTATCTAAGAAAAGTGCTAATTAAGAATGGAAGGCAGGATACTCAAGGTACAGCTCTAGTGGGGGTGGGGTGGAAAGACTAACAAAGTTTTAGTTTTAGATTTAAAAATAATGGAAATAGGTGGGAAAAGAAGAATCTATATAAATTATTGAAAAAAAAGGGAGGGGGGAGAAACGGGGTGGGGATGGGGGGAGGGGGAGTTTAAGATAAGGAGATAGCAGATGCTCTGAGCATGATTTTCCAATCTTCACTAGATACAGGGGAGGCACCAGAGGACTGGAGAAATGCAAACATAGTTCCATTGTTTATAAAAGGATCAAAGGAAATGCCAAACAATTATAGGCCAGTTAGTCTTACATCGGTGGTGAGCAAATTAGGAGAATCAATCCTGAGAGATAGGATTAACTGTCATGTGGAAAGGCATGGACTAGTCAGGGATGGTCAGCATGGATTTGTAAAAGGAAGGTCTTGCCTCACAAATGTGATTGAATTCTTTGAGGAAGTGACAAGAAGTGTTGATGAAGGTAGTGCAGTGGATGTTGTGTACATGGATTTTAGCAAGGCATTTGATAAGGTCCCACATGGCAGATTGGTCAGGAAAGTAAAAGTCCATGGGATTCAGGGTAATGTGGCAAACTGGATAAAAGGTTGGCTTTGTAACAGGAAACAAAGGGTAATGGTCAATGGATGCACTTGTGAATGGAAAGTTGTCTCAAGTGGTGTTCCACAGGGGTTATTGGGACCCTTGCTGTTTGTGTTATATATTAATGCTTTGGACGTGAATGTTGGGGGCACGATTGGTAAATTTGTAGATGACACAAAGATTGGCCGAGTAGTGGATAGTGTAGAGGATAGCCATAATCTCCAAAACGCAGTAGATGGGTTGGTGGAGTGGGCGGTAAAGTGGCAGATGGGTTTTAACATAGAGAAGTGTGAGGTCATACATTTAGGGAGGTCAAACAGTTACAGGGATTACACAATAAATGGGAATATACTAAGAGGAGTAGATGAAGTGAGAGATCTTGGAGTACAAGTACACAGGTCCCTGAAGGCAGCAGTTCAAGTAGACAAGGATGTAAAGAAGGCATATGGAATGCTCTCCTTCACTGGCAGAGGTATAGAATATAAAAGTAAGGATATAATGTTGGAATTGTATGAAACACTGGTGAGGCCACAACTGGAGTATTGTGTGTAGTTCTGGTCACATTACAGGAAGGACGTAATAGCTCTGGAGAGAGTGCAGAGGAGGTTCACAAGAATGTTGCCAGGGTTAGAAAAGTGTAACTACGAGGAGAGATTGGATAGGTTAGGGTTATTTTCCTTAGAACAAAGAAGGCTGAGAGGTGACTTGATTGAGGTGTACAAAATTATGAGGGGAATAGATAGAGTGGACAGGATAAAATTGTTTCCCTTGGTGGAGAATTCTAGAACCAGGGGACAAAGATTCAAGATAAGTGGCAGAAAGTATAGGGAGGATATGAGGAAGAACCTTTTTACGCAGAGGGTAGTGGGTGTCTGGAATTCGCTGCCCAAGTTGGTGGTAGAGGCAGAAACTCTAAACTCTTTTAAAAAGTACTTGGATCTGCACCTTAAGTGCTATAAGCTGTGGGTTATGGGCCGGGTGCAGGAAGGTGGGATTAGAAAGGGCACCTGGGTGTCCTCGGGCTGGCATGGACAAGATGGGCCGAATGGCCTCCTTCTGTGCTGTAACTTTTCTATGGTCCTATGATCTTATCGAATGGCGGAGCAGGCTCGAGGGGCTAAATGGCCTACTCTGCTCCTCATTCGTGTGTTTATATGTTCGTATGCATTGTTATGATAGGGCAGGTAGGATTTGCCAGGCTGACCAAATCCACAAGGGAATCCTGGCCACGCTATCACACGGTTTTGCAATTTGTATTTATTACTGTCATGAAGGCTTAATTATTTTCATAATATTTTTCTGGTTTATTGTGAAGTAGGTTTATGGGGGGGTGTGATGTTCTGTCTGCGCATGATTTAATTACATTTTGTGGCCAAGCAGACTGCAAGTTGAAGTTATCAAAAGAAGTAAGGTGCAGAAGTGCCTTCAATATGCTAATAAGTAAACATGGTTAGGGCCTTTGCATTTTTAGATAGTTGATGGGGGATTTGAATTTCAAAGAGGTTAATGAGAATAGTAGCAACATGAAAAGCTTTATATTATAAGAAAGGTAAAGTTCTAAAGACATAGGGAAACAATGGAATTTACATAATTAAAAGGGCGAAACATATATAAAGGAGAATGAGACTATGTGTCAGGGGAAGGCATCTTAAGATCCAACAGAAGTGTGAGAAGCCTCCGGCATTTGTGCATAAACCTGCTGTCTACAGAAACCGAAGCTGGAAAGAGCCATTTTGAATTTCACTGTCAGGGAAATAGTGTTAATTTGCTGGATCTGTTTAAAATCTAAAATATCTATTTTTGGACCGTTGCCTTAAAGGGGGTATAACTGGGAGCCAGGTTAATTAGGGGATTTTAGAAAGTATTATAATAACGTGTAGACCTGTGTATGTGCTTGAAATCTTTTCTTTTGTTAATAAATATTTTAATTTTAGTTTTTAAAAAAATCTCAAGTCTTGGTAGACTTATTACTCCTGAATTCAGTGCATGCATCTTGAAAAAAAAAAATCAAGTTGCAAAACCGTGGTGATAACGTGATCAAGTTTCCCCGGTGGATTTGATCTGCCTGGCACACATCATCTGCTGCGTCATAACAGTTATGAGAAGATTTGTGCACTGCATTCGGAAGTAATGAGTCCACTAACACCGTTAGAGATTTTAAAAATTAAATTAAAATATCCATTAACAAAAGGAAAAAATAAAACACACATACACATGCGGCAATATTTTCCCCCCATTGGGGGGGAAGTGCGGGCGTGGGCGGGCGGCCCTCCAATCAGTGCCTCCGATTGGGGGCGCCCCGCCATTTTTCATGGGCGGGCCAATTAAGGCCTGCCCAGCATGACGTCCGCAAGGAAGCACTATGCGCTTCCTGTACGGGCGGAGGGGAGGGATTGGCAAATCGGAAGTGCGCTCCTTTGCGCATGCAGGCAAAGGAGCGCTCCGATCTCCCTGAGACTAAGTGCTGCCTCAGGGAGATTGGTTCCCAAAGTGAAAAAGTTATTCTGTCGAAAATTTAATTTACCATCCCATGTCCCATCATGTGACATGGACATAACTTTAAGTAAAAGTGAATCTTGATATTTTAAATTCAGTCATGAAACCTCATCCTGTCCACTTCTGCAAAGTGGCTAGAGGCTTTTCTTCAAGTCTGTTTCATATGGCGTATCTTTCGGATCTTACAGTCACCCCTCGTTGGAGTTTACTTTCCTCATAATATAAAATTTTTTTATGTTGTCATTATGCTCAGCCCTTTTGGGGAAAAATCAACCTGCTTTATTTATCTTGTTAGCTGTAAACGTCCTACCATCCCTTTGAAAGCCAAATATCTCAACACTTATCTTAAAATGCAAATTTCATTCACACCCTATCTGCTGAGACTTTACCCTAGTTCTCTCATTAGCATTTCACATGCCCTTTTACACCTAACACTTTTGATAATTTCAATCTTGCAGTCTATCCAAGTGTGAAAAACTCTTTCACATGAGTGTTTCAGATCTGGAATGCACTGCCTGGAAGTGTGGTGGTGGCAGGTTCAATTGAGGCATTCAAGTGGGCATTAGATGATTATCTGAATAGAAACAATGTACAGGGGTATGGAGAAAAGGCAGGGCAATGGCACTAGGTCATAATGCTCATGTGGAGAGCCGGTGCAGACACGATGGGCAAATGGCCGCCTCCTGTGCCGTTAAAATTCTGTGATTCTAATTCAATTAACTCAGCCACACAGAGCCATTCGCGCGCACACACACACACACACACACACACACACACAAACCTAAGCCTACTTTATAATACCCCAAAATAATATCATGAAAAATGATAGCTTTGCGACTGTATCCTCCCACATATTTTCTGATGTGCCTTTGCTTTTAAATGATATTGTATTGTCATGTAAATTTGACTTATGAGAAAAAGAAATGCTGTAGCTTAATCCACCTAAAGGCATGCAACAATAAGCTGTAGACAGTAAATTTAGAACCAAAACAATTCCAAAGCATTTGACAAAATAACTCTTCACTGAAAGCTTGCATTTTCACATTTTGTTACTTGGCAATATTAGGATACTATTCTCTTCAAAACTGTCACTCAACTATGTGATCAGAACCACAGACTCCAGTAGACTGCAGCTTGTAGTTCCAGTCAGCGGTTGACAGATTGAAAGAAAAACATAACAAAACCTTCAGCTTAATCTAATAAAAATAAATTTAAAAAAATTAATTATTTATGTTCTTAATTCACTTGTGGCACTTCAGACTAAATTTAATGTGAGCTAGTTATAGTAGTTCTAACATTACTGGAATTTAACTGTATCCCAGTCTTTAGGCGAAGTTGCATTCACAATTCTACAATGAATGAGTAAAGCAAGACTCAGATTACTGCTCTTCTTCCACTCTTTTCCATCACTAAAAACAATCCTTTCGAGTCATGACACCGTTGCTCTTTGGAACTTTCTCCTAAAACTACATTTTGAACGGACCTTCGAAATTGAGAGCAGTGTCAATGTGAAGAAGTTTAGGTGTGCGCCTGGGCTCTACCATTGACAGTGTGATGTAGTGTGTACATCAGCCAGAAGAGCTAAGAGGTGCATTTTGCTGGCAAAAATTGAAGAGACAGGATGAAGTGAGGCCATGAACAGTTTTGACAACAGTAATGGGAATTTTGAAGTATATACTCTTGTAGGGATTATTGGAGAAATCAGGTTGAGATGATTTAGTAGATTAAGTTTTCTATGGCTGTGGAGGTGATGTGGAGTTGAAATGAACATGGAAGGAGGTGGTCTTTGTGGTGGACCAGGTGTGAGAATTGAAGGTTTGCTTAGCGTTCTCCAAGACACTGAAGTTATGCGCTATCACATTTGCACTATACCAGCAGTCAGGATGGATCATGGAACTCATGCCTGCATGCAAAATCTCTGAAGAGAGATGAACTGAGCAACTTCCTTCCTGTTTGTGTTGATAAAGTACTGTGCCTTAATGGTTTTCTTTTTTTTAAAACTTCAAGTTTTGTCTGAAAATCCAACTGGTGTATATACCAATAATACTAATTTTTAACATGGGAGCAGCCTTGTGTCTTAATGCAGTTCTTTTGGTTATGGTGGGGGTGTGATAGAGCCGGTGAAGAGAAAATGCATAGTTTTGTTTAATAGTTCAGGAGCTGCATTTTATTTTGTACTGTTTGTGGTGATTGAAGATTGATGATCCACACCGGCCATCCAGTCACCTGAGCCAACCGGACCCCAAGGGCCCGGGTTGCTGTGGCAACATGTACTTTTACGTCCATGTTATAGTCCAGAGCTATGAATAATGATGATAAAAGCTCCAATTTTCTTTCCATCACATGGCTGACCAGAAATCTCTCCCACTCTTACCGCCTACCATTTGCGTATGTTGGAAGGATTTACAAGTATGAACGCACCTTCCTTGGCCATGAAGTCCTGGACTTCAAGTAGGACTTGAACCCGGAGCCTCTGGCTCAGAGGCAGCGACACAACTCACTGCACCACAAGACCTGTGGGCTTAAAACTCAACCTTGAATTGAATGAAATGTTAAGATCTCACACCACTGGGTTGAGCCAGGGAGGTTGATGGAATTGGAGGGATACAAGAGCCAAATAAGTTGCTATCAATATTGAGCTTTGGGAAGTATTAGTTTATCCAGGGCTTGATGTCAGATTGCCTTGGAACCAGTGGCAGTAAGAGAAAGGTGGAATGGGCTTCTTCAGAGTACACATAAACGTTGACCCCATGTTTGCGGATAATATTACTGAGGAGTTCCCCATGGAGCTCTGTGGAACAATGGAATTGATGCTGTTGGCGTGGGTAGAGAAGCCATTGGAAAAGATTTTTTAGATGAAGAGAGACTACAGAATATTGCGGTACAGAGGGATTTGCATGTCCTTGTACCTGAATCTCAAAAAAGTTAGCATACAGGTACAGCAAGTAATTTGGAAGGCAAACTAAAACTTCATTGCAAGGGGGATGGAGTGTATAAGTGGGAAAGTCTTGTTACAAATATACAGGGCATTGCTGAGACTGTATCTGGAGTACTGAGTACAGCTTTGGTCTCCTAAAGGAGGGATATATTTGCATTGGAGGAAGTTAAGAGAAAGTTCAGTGGTTGATTCGTGGGATGAGAGGTTTGTCTTATGAGGAAAGGTTGCGAACAGGCTGGGCCTGTGCTCACTGGAGTTTAGAAGAACGAGAAGTAATTTTATTGGCACATGGAAGATTCGGAGGGGTCTTGGTGGGGTACATGCTGAGAGGATGTTTCCTCTCATGGGAGAATCTGGAACTGGGGGCAGTGTTTCAGAATATTCAAGGCTGAGTTAGACAGATTTTTGATCTACAAGGAAGTCAAAAGTTATGGGGGACAGGCAGGAGAGTAGAGTCGAGACCACAAACAGATCAGTAATGATTTTATTAAATGGCGGAGCAGGCTCAATGAGTCAAAAGCCTACTCCTATTTCTTGTATTTGTATGTAAAAGACTGCACTGGGACAAATAGGAACCATGAGAGAGTACTATAACCATGGAGAATCCAGCAGGACTCAGTGACAGAAAAAGCACAATAAGGAGAATGAGAAGGAGCAGTGAGCTGTGGTCGGTTATATTGGACGAGATCTGTGATTTTTTCTTGGACGTTCTTGCTAATGTTAATAGGAACCAAATTGGAGGAACATGGAGCAGTGCTCAAGATGACCAGATGCTTGGGTACTTTAGTGAAAAGGAAAGTTAAAGATTGGACAGTAATATGAGAAGAAAGATGGTCAAGGGTAAGCTATTTAAATAAGGGCAATGAAAATGGTGGAACCATGCCAGAGAAGTTTGACAATTTCAGCAAACATATACTTGGTTGAATGTCTAGCTGGGTCCAGACATCTATGGGAATGTGTCACTGTCAGTGAAGGTGGTTTATAGAGGTGCAGGAGGTCATTGGTTGCATGATTTGTGGCCAGATTCTTAGAAGTCTGGACATTTTTCATGCTAATCAAAGAGATGTGCAGCTGGAGACTTGCTATCCAAGTGGAGTGTGGATTAGGAGAGGCTGGAGAGAGCCAAGGAATGGGTAAGAGATTGGAGAATTTTTTTTATTCATTCATGGGATGTAGGCTTCGCTGGCTGGGCCAACATTTATCCCCCATTTCTAGTTGCCCTTGAGAAGGTGGTGGTGAGCTGCCTTCTTGAACTGCTGCAGTCCATTTGGTGTAGGTACACCCACGGTGCTGTTAGGAAGGGCGTTCCAGGATTTTGACCCAGCGGCAGTGAAGGAATGGTGATATATTTCCAATTCAGGATGGTGAGTGATTTAGAGGGGAACTTCCAAGTGGTGGTGTTCCCATCTATTTGCTGCCCTTGTCCTTCTAGATGGCAGTGGTCGTGGGTTTGGGAGGTGCTGTCGAAGGAGCCTTGGTGAATTCCTGCAATGCATCTTGCAGATGGTACACACTGCTGCTACTGTACATCAGTGACGGAGGGAATGAATGTTTGTGGATGTGGTGCCAGTCAAGCGGGCTGCTTTGTCCTGGATGGTTTCAAACTTCTTGATTGTTGTGGGAGCTGCAATCATCCAGGTAAGTGGGGAGTATTCCATCACACTCCTGAATTGTGCCTTGTAGATGATGGGCAGGCTTTGGGGAGTCAGGAAGTAATTTACTCGTCGCACGATTCCTGGCCTCTGACCTGCTCTTGTAGCCACAGTATTTATATGCCTACTGCAGTTCAATTTCTGGTCATTGGTAACCGCCAGGATGTTTATGGTGGGGGATTCAGTGATGATAATGCCATTGAACATCAAGGGGCAATGGTTGGATTCCCCCTTGCTGGAGTTGCATGGCACTTGTGTGGCATGAATGTTACTCGCCACTTGTCAGCCCAAGCCTGGATATTGTCCAGGTCTTGCTACATTTGGACATGGACTGCTTCAGTATATGAGGAGTTGCAAAAGGTGCTGAACATTGTGCAATCATCAGCGAACATTCCCACTTCTGACTTTTATGATGTAAGAAAGGTCATTGATGAAGCAGCTGAAGATGGTTGGGCCGAAGCGCTACGCTGAGGAACTCCTGCAGGGATGTCCTGGAGCTGAGATGACTGACCTCCAGCAACCACAACCATCTTCCTTTGTGCTCGGCATGACTCCAACCAGCAAAGAATTCTCCCCCTGATTCCCATTGCCTTCAGTTTTTCTAGGGCTCCTTGATGCCACACTCGGTCAAATGCTGCCTTGTTGTCAAGGGCAGTCTCTCTCACCTCACCCCAGGAGTTCAGCTCTTTTGTCCATGTTTGAACCAAGGCTGTGATGAGGTCAGGAGCTGAGTGGCCCTGGCGGAACCCAAACTGGGCATCAGTGAGCAGGTTATTGCTAAGCAAGTGTCGCTTGATAGCACTGCTGATGACCCCTTCCATTACTTTATTGATGATTGGCTGTAAAAAGAGCAGCATACCTGTTAAGTGCTGGATAGGGGAACGATTGTTCAGTCACTTGTTTGGCCATTGTTGGTAATACATTTTAGAGCAGGTGCAACTTGTGTCTGTCTGTCAAGGTCCGATAGGACAGAGCCTAGTGTAGAGTAGTGGAATAGGAGATTCTCCAGGGAAGAATGCCATCACCTGAAGAGGAATGGGGAGTATGAATGTTAGAAACTAGGAAAAGAATGGGGAAGTAGGGAATGAGATTGGGAAGCAAAGTAGAATGAGGGGAAGAGGAACTTGGCACCAAAGTAGTAATTCAGGCATACGAGTGAACAAGTGACTGCAAATTGTTGTTTTTGTGGCGAAGCCAGATGCAGGTTCACAGCCACCCTGTGAACCATGCCATCTTGCATGGCCCCTCCACTCCCATCGTTGCTATAACAGAACAGGCCATCTCCAGCTAGTTCCTTGCATCTGTCAGCTTCTAATGTGGTCAGACTGTTTGACAAATATCCAGTTTTGTTTGAATTGCAATTTCTTCTAGTGGGGAGACGATAGGCATTGTCTTTGGTCTACACCTTAAATTCCTTACTAATAGCACTGATATCCTACCCCTCTCACTGTCTCATGTTGAACCAGGCTCTTTGATACCTTGGCATCCTATTGAATCCAATAAACAGCTTCCGACCCCATATCCTCTGCACCATAATGACTGCCTAATTCTAACACGACTCCAGAGATGAGGTGAGAGTGAGGTGAGGTAACATCAAGGCAGCATTTTACCAAGTTTGGCATCAAGGAGCCCTTGCAAAACTGGAGCCAATGGGAATCGGGGAAAACACCCCGCTGGTTGGAATCATACCTAGCACAAAGGAAGATGGTTATGGTTGATGGAGGTCAATCTTCTCAGATCCAGGACATCACTGCACGAGTTCCTCAGGGTAGTGTCCTTGGCCCAACCATCTTCAGCTGCTTCATCAATGGCCTTTCCTCCATCATAAGGTCAGAAATGGGGATGTTCACTGATGATTGCACAATGTCCAGCACCATTTGCGACTCCTCAGATTCTGAAGCAGTCCATGTCCAAATGCAGCAAGATCTGGACAATATCCAGGCTTGGGCTGACAAGTAACAAGTAACATTCACGCCACACAAATGCCAGGCAATGACCATCTCCAACAAGAGAGAATCTAACCATCATCCCTTGACACTCGATGGCATTAACATCACTGAATTCTCCACTATCAACAGCCCGAGCGTTTCCATTGACCAGAAACTGAACTGGACTAGCCATATAAATACTGTGGTTACAAGAGCAGGTAAGAGGCAAGGAATCGTACGACGAGTAACTCACCTCCTGACTCCTCAAAGCCTGTCCACCATCTACCAAACACAAGTCAGGAATGTGCTGGAATACTCCCCACTTGCCTGGATGAGTGCAGCTCCAGCAACACTCAAGAAGCTTGACACCATCCAGGACAAAGCAGCCCGCTTGATTTGCATCCCATTCACAAACATTAACTCCCTCCACCACCGACGCACAGCAGCAGCAGTGTGTACCATCTAGAAAATGCACTGCAGGAACTCACCAAGCCATCTTAGACAGCACCTTCAAATCCCACGACCGCTACCCTCTAGACGGACAAGGGCAGCAGACACATGGGAACACCACCACCTGGAAGTTCCCCTCCAAAACACTCACCATCCTGACTTGGAAATATATCACCGTTCCTTCACTGTCGCTGGGTCAAAATTCTGGAACTCCCTCCCAAATAGCACTGTAGGTGTACCTACACCACATAGACTGCAGTGGTTCAAGAAGGCAGCTCACCAGCACTTTCTCGTGGGCAATAAATGCTGGTCTGGCCAGCAACGCCCATGTCCAATAAATTAATAAAAAGAAACATGTCTAGCTCTGCCCTTACCTCAGCCCATCTGCTGAAACCTCATCTATTGCTTGTGATGACTCCAGGCTCAACTGTTCAGTGTTTCCCAACTGGCCTTCCCGCCTCCATAAACATCAGCTCATCCAAAACTCTGCTGTCCATATTCTGTCCCTTACCAAGTCCTGCTCGCCAATCATCTATGCCCTTGACCACCTCCATTGAATCTCAGTTGCCCAATACCTCCAATATAAAATTAGCAATGTTTTGAAACCCTTCTACCCTCCCTATCTATGTAACCTTCCCCAGCCCTTCAGCTGCTCCCAGAGCTTTGCATTCTTTTAACTCTACCTCTTGTGCGTCCCCTCCTCCTTTACCCACTATTAGTTCTGTATCTTCAACCATCTAGGCCCTACATTCTAGATTTTCCTCTCTAAACCTATCTGTTCACCTTTTTTTTGTGTATATATTTTTCTTTTCCTACCTATTTTTATTATTTTTAAAGTTTATTTCCATCCATTGTTTTATCTCCAACTTTTAGCCTATTTCGATCCCTTCCCTCCACCCCACCCCAACTAGGGCCATCTGTCACTTGCTTATCCTGCTTTCTACCCTTAATGTCACCATTAGCACATCCTTTAGCTAATGTCACTACCATCAACACCCCTTTGTCCTTGTGTCTATGACAACTTTGGCGATCTCTCCTTTGCCTCCATCTATTACTGACACTCTATCCAGCTTCACCTGTCCCACCCCCCCTTAAACAGCTTATATTTCACCACATTTCTACCCCTGTTTAGTTCTGATGAAGAGTCATACGGACTTGAAATGTTAACTCTGTCTTCCTCTCCACAGATGCTGTCAGATGCTGAGCTTTTCCAGCAATTTTTGTTTTTGTTTCAAGCATCCGCAGTATTTTGCTTTTATCTGTCTGTTCATCTCTTGCTGCTCTTTTAAGCACCTCCTTAAAACTCATGTTGACCATGTTTTTGGTCCTAATAACTTTGTGGCTTGGCATTCATTTTTGTCTTATGCCTCTGTGAAGTTTCCTGGAACATTTTTGTACAACAAAGGTGTTTATGTAAATGTAAACTGTGAGCAGCTTGCTTGGTGATGCATGGAAACTTTGTTCTGGTTCTTCACGCTATTAATTTATTCCCCTCACCCCACCACCTTGTACACAAACTTTTTGTTCGAAGCTTAAGCTATATTTTCCACAATGGTTGGGTTTGAGCCTTCAGACCAGCGCATCAATTCTGTTGTTCGTGTATTAGAGAACAAATTTATCTTCAGTAGAACAATATATGATACACTTAAGATGTTGTTGATTTGGAATTTGAGGATAAATGATTCTCGGCCCCTGTTGCATTTTGCTTACATGTGTATCGCAGTTATTTGTGATCCTTTTATTAATTCTCTGTTATATTCTTATTGTTTCACTTTCTTTCATTGTTCCTACATCATTTCTGTATTTTTGATCAATTCCTTAGTCAGTTTTCCACTGACTTTCTCTAGAGCTTTTCTTATAGGTTTAAATTCTGTTCAGCTAAAATCTCCCATGAATAGATTGCTTTTAGAAAGCACTAGGTAAAAAGAGAGACATTTCATGAATTGTGAACAGAAGAATGCATAAGGCTCGTGTCTCATCATCACTTGTTACACAGAGAATAGTTCTTTGACAAAGGTACAGAAGCAAAAATTGGAAACGTGTGATGGAAAGAGATTGCTTGCTATTTCCGAAAGAACAATGCTATCAGTGGCAAAGCAATGATAAGTTATGCTAAAGCTTTACGATACACTAGCATGTGTTCGTTATTGTTCACCATACCACAAGAAGATATTTATTTATTGGAATGGTACAAAAATGAACTACAAGCCTGATCCTGAATATAAAAGGATTGAATTATGAACTGAATGAGTAGAATTTAGAGAAGTTAAGCATAGACAGAAAGCCAGTTGCGGAGGTCTCAAAATATCAAATCGTTTCAGTGTGATGGACCCAGATAGTTGGCCCAGGAAAGTAGGATCACAAGACAGAAATGGAAAATAATAAGAAGTAAATTTAAAAGGCATGAGGAGTAACTTTTTCACTTGAGAAATGCATCCAGTAATTTGCTAGACAGTCAGAGAGGGAAAAACATTGAAGCTGTTCAAAATATATTTGGACTGTCTTGGGGTTAAATTTGAGAGGTGGAATCTTGCACTTGATTTTCCTTGCTCAAAAAGACTTAGAACGGAATCATCCCAGAATTGCACTGGAGTGCGGGTGTGAAAAACTACGTTTTACCTACTGGCCACAATGGCGAGTTTTCATGCCATATCTTCTGCTTATTAATTATGCAGCCACAGGAAACACGCCTTCTCTCTGACGGGCAGCCTCTGAATCACCCGCCATGCTGTTACCTCACTGTTTCCTCACTCTAAGTGCCATATTTAAACTGCAGCCGCACACACAGTTCTCAATGCTTACAGGCCAGGACTGCTCCAGTGAAGACATGGCCCTGAAAGCCAAGAAGGGTTCAGTGACCTATCAGTGGAATACCTTTTTGAGGCCCGCTGTGATGTCCTCCACCCCTGCACTGGCTGCAGGAGGACTAGCAATCCCACCACTCCAGCTTGAGAGGCAGTGACAGTGCTGATCAGTGCCAACGCTGCACAGAAGAGAGGATGAATGATCTCACCCATGCTGCTAGGGAAAGGCAGCCATATCATCACTCTAAACTCACACACACTCAGAAGGCCATTACACAATAACTGCCAGTTCAGGAGACATCACCACTCTCTTTCTCACACACGCACCACACACGCACACGTTTCCATCTGACCTCATCATCTTAAGGCCACTTGCACAGATCGACATGTGTCCCCAGACACACCCTGAGAAATCCCCTTCCCCAAGCAAGCCCTAGCCCTGCAGCTGTTGAAAAGTAATCCCTGGCTTATGGCTGGTCTGGTAGGTAGAGACCTGCCTGTGAACTCCCTCTAAAAATGGTGTGGTTCTGCCTGCGAGGCCTGTCGTTGATGACCACAAGTGCCGGCCGAAGCAAGATAGGCAAACAAACCTTGAAGTCCTGAGTGAAGTGCAGCATGCCAGGTGTACGTCGCTTATGTTCAGTTGTGAAACACGTCGGCGTGCAATCACGCCAATATGCATGGATGCATGGGGAGATGATTCCGACGAGCTGGGCTTATAATGAGATGCTAAAGTATTGAAATTAGGTTCCCGACATGTGGTGGCGGGAATTGTGTCTCGCCATTGACGGGTGGAGCGGACGATCGCAAACTAGTTTTCCGATGACATGAAATTGATTTTTATGATCTCCCGATATTTTCTGCTCCTGCCCATTATGATGCCCATCGCAAACTGGAACGGCAATTCCGCCTTTAGTTACTACAGAAAATTGTATATAATGTAATGGTTAGCTAACAGTGAATTGGTTACAAGTCTAACTCTATCTAACATTTCTAGCATCAGCATAAACTTTAGCTCGGCAGCTCACTGAGACTTAACTGCGGCCTTGTTCTTTGTACAGTAGCTTATAAATATTTTTTATGGGGTATGTGGAACATTCCTTGTTCCAGTCCTACTCCGGCCCCCTCCCACAACTCTTTCTCCGGTACATCGATGATTACTTCGGTGCTGCTTCATGCTCTCGTCGGGACCTGGAAAAATTTATTAATTTTGCTTCCAATCTCCACCCCTCCATCATTTTCACATGGTCCATCTCTGACACTTCTCTTCCCTTCCTTGACCTCTCTGTCTCAATTTCTGATGATAGACTGTCCACCAATATCCATTACAAGCCTACCGACTCCCACAGCTACCTCGACTACAGCTCCTCACACCCCGCTTCTTGTAAAGACTCCATCCCATTCTCTCAGTTCCTTCGCCTCCATCGCATCTGTTCTGATGATGCTACCTTCAAAAACAGCTCCTCTGACATGTCCTCCTTCTTCCTTAACCGAGGTTTTCCATCCACGGCCGTTGACAGGGCCCTCAACCGTGTCTGGCCCATATCCTGCGCATCCTCCCTCACGCCTTCTCCTCCTTCCCAGAAACATGATAGGGTCCCCCTTGTCCTCACTTATCACCCCACCAGCCTCCGCATTCAAAGGATCATCCTCCGCCATTTCCGCCAACTCCAGCATGATGCCACCACCAAACACATCTTCCCTTCACCCCCCCGACGGCATTCCGTAGGGATCGTTCCCTCCGGGACACCCTGGTCCACTCCTCCATCACCCCCTACTCCTCAACCCCCACTTATGGCACCTCCCCATGCCCACGCAGAAGATGCAACACCTGCCCCTTCACTTCCTCTCTCCTCACCGTCCAAGGGCCCAAACACTCCTTTCAAGTGGAGCAGCATTTCATTTGCATTTCCCCTAACTTAGTCTACTGCATTCGTTGCTCCCAATGCGGTCTCCTCTACATTGGAGAGACCAAACGCAAACTGGGCGACCGTTTTGCGGAACACCTGTGGTCTGTCCGCAAGAAAGACCCAAACCTCCCTGTCGCTTGCCATTTTAACACTCCACCCTGTTCTCTTGCCCACATGTCTGTCCTTGGCTTGCTGCATTGTTCCAGTGAAGCCCAACGCAAACTAGAGGAACAGCACCTCATCTTCCGACTAGGCACTTTACAGCCTTCCGGGCTGAATATTGAATTCAACAACTTTAGATCTTAAACTCCCCCCCGCCCCCCCATCCCCACCCCGTTTCTCCCCCCCCCCTCTTTTTTTCAATAATTTATATAGATTCTTCTTTCCCCACCTATTTCCATTATTTTTAAATCTAAAACTAAAACCTTGTTAGTCTGTCCACCCCACCCCCACGAGAGCTGTACTTTGAATATCCTGTCTTCCATTCTTAATTAGCACTTTTCTTAGACAAATATCACCACCTTCAACACCTCTTTGACCCTTTTGTCTGTGACATCTTTTGATTATCTGCTCCTATCACTGCTTATCTCCACAATCACCACACCCTCAACATCTCCCCCCCCCCCCCCCCCCCCCCACCAAAAACCTTAAACCAGTTTATATTTCTCCCTTCTCCTAACTATGCTTCAGTTCTGCCGAAGGGCCATGAAGGCTCGAAACGTTAACTGATTTCTTCTCCGCCGATGCTGCCAGACCTGCTGAGTTTTTCCAGGTAATTCTGTTTTTGTTTTGGATTTCCAGCATCCGCAGTGGCTTTTAGCTTTTTGTTTTTATATAAATATTTTTTTCCTGTTTTAACTTTTAGCGTGCTGAGTTCAGAAGAGAGCATGTGACTTACATTGAATTTTGATGGGGAAAAGTTCCGACATAATTGTATCTCTCTTCAGTATCTATAAAAAGGTTCTCCTTCGAATAGTATTTTTTAAAATACCAACCATATTTGTATAACATGTAATTGCATCACTTTGAAAGCCAAGGCCACAAATGGTAAAGGCTCCTGCTTCATTTCAAAGATTCCATCCTAAAAAAGAAACAAATCTGTTTTTGGTTTTGTACCCTACCTTAAGTAAGCATCCTGATATGGTGCACTTCACTGGGCTGTTGTAGGCAGAAGTTAATTGAGTCTGTAATTTTGTACCTGCAGCAGACTAACTTAAGTTAATGATAACTACATGCCAAACCTTTATTAATGTAACAACGCAGTGTTTCTCGACCAGGAACTCTTTCTTTTGGAAAACCTGAAGAGTTTGTGCCTCCCCACCCCACTCTGCACTCAGTGACACTCTACCTCCCTGTTTACCTCACTGGTCCACTCACTCCCCTGCTAGTACTGGCTCTAACCTAAAGTTGTCTCTGCCGCCTCCCCTTCTTAGGCAGGTGCTCGGGATTGAGGATAACTTCCTTCCACTCCTGTTCAATAGGTTATGAGATGGCTGATACACCCAATGTGTAATCTGCAGACTCTACCAAATGCAGGGTGGGTGCTACTTGAAGTTTTGGGTGGATGGACTCTTTGGAGGGTTGTACACTCCCTCCAACACCTCAACTTCGCCTCTGCACATTCCTGATGATGTGTCTTGATGCGTTCGGTGTCTCCCCAAATGAGCTTTCTCCATTTTAGTTGGTCACAAACCAGGGTCTTGCATGAGTTGGAGGGTATTTGACCTCTTCAGGGATGCTTTGAGGACGTTCCTAAAACATCCCCACTGTCCTTCTGGGGGTCCCCTGTCGCGACCAAGTTCTGAGTAGAGTGGTTGCTTAAGGAGCCTGGTATCAGGCATACACCAACATGTACTGCCCAGCAGAGCTGGTTTTGAGTATTAGTGCCTTGATGCTGAGCAAGTTGGCTTGGGAGATGACGCTGCTGTTGGACCACTGGATTTGGAGGATCTTGTGAAGGCACTGCTGGTGGTACTTTTCCAGTGCTTTAAGGTGCCTGTTGTAGGACATCCAAGTCTCCAAAACAAAGAGGAGTGTGGGGATCACTGCTGCCTGGTAAACCATGACCTAATTACCTGCTCTGCAGTAAGTGGCAGTTGAATATGCTGTTGGTGGGAATTCCTGATGTATTGAAATGTAGTGGGACCAGAAATACCGAATCCTGCGTGGCACTCTGTTGCTGAATTAAACTGGCTTTAGACAGGAGGCAGGCATTGTGATCAGCAAAGAGGAAGCATCTTGGAATAGTCCAGTCGAAAAGAAACTTTGGAGAGCGAGCTGGTGGTCTCCCACACTGAAGTTTGATTTCGTGAATTGGTGACCAAAGAATCCCTGAAACCATTTGTTCATAAATATGCTCATTCTGTGATGTCTGGTTTAAAAAAAAAGTGAGGTTGTGGCACAGAATAATTGTCCACAGACTCCATGTACACAAGAATGTGCCTGCTCCACTCCTGGGAGTGGAGGTGTTTTTTCTAGTATTCCTACCAATTTTGAACCACTAATATCCTGGATACCAGTTGGAATCAAGGAAATTCCTTGCTGCACTGGTGACGTTACGGGAAATGAACTGCTGGCCAGAAGAATTCTGCATTTCCTATGGAAAAATAAGTACTTCAGTTTTATGTGATATGCTGCTCTTCAAAGCTTGTTGTCCACAATTGCTTCTATCAGCTACCTTGGTCTTGGATTTATAGTGGGTGTTTTTTTGTAGTTCAGGTGGATATTGTTTGAAAGTTTCACAAGCTCAACACTACACTGTAGTGGAATCCAAATGATATCACTGTTAAAGTGCCTCTGCCAAATAACATTCATGGAATATATATGTTGTTGCTCTTAGTGACAGAGTAAGATGATTTAATCCTTTTCATGCTCTATTTACCGCCAAAACAAATTAACTGCAAGTACAAGCTTTTCCTATTTCATTACAGCAGAGCAAAGAGGAGGAAAGTGCAATGGTGACAGCGCCAATCATATATTTGGCCCATGTCAGTAGCACTCCTATCTCCAAGACATTGCTGTGTTGGTGCAAACTTAGCTCTTATAAAAATTCAGAACTATGTTAAAAAAGATATTGTGCGTCCATGCCAGGAAGATGATACCCACCAACTGTGTTATGGATTCTCTAGTTGGACACGTGCTGAAATGCTCCATGTTCTTGAACCTAGCCTCAGAAATTACACTTCATGGCACAACTTCATTTTCCAGCCCAGATATCTTTGTGGCTTCTCTAAGTGATATTGTTACCAAATACTGAATTTTGGAAGGTTTTGATTTGTGTGCAGTTACCCATGGGGAGATGGGTTGAAACTGTTCACATGTTTCTCACTGAAACCCTTGTAGCTAGCAGTGAGGAAATAAATTTATTTTTCACTTTGTTTTAAGATACAACTTAACTGATATGTTCATGAAAGAATTATATCTTAATAAATAACTTTGTCTAATTGTTATTTTAAGTTTTCAGAAGAGTCCTGTTTGGAGTTCTGTTGTGATCTGGGAACAGCATCTTCCATCTAAATTTAGCTGTTTTGACCAGGGAAGAAATAACTTCAAAAATGTCCCATACCTTAAGGATGCGAATACTTTACTGTTCTCTGGTATAATTTTAGTGGTTCATACAATAAACCAAGGGATGCTTATGCATTGTTAAAATCTACTTCATGCCAATAAACAAAAGAGTGAAGAATTAGTGAAGATGCAAGTATCCAAAATAAATAAAACTTTTGTGTTTTCTCCAAATCTCTCCTTGGTATTAATCATGCTAGTATTTTAATCCAAGAATTGGAAAAGAAAGCTCTCCAAAGTTACGTTTTAAAAACTCTGCTCTGATTTTCAGACTCTGCGTACAAGGCCGTGGCTCTGATAAACCTGCATTAGGCCTATGAAACTTGGACAATGTATACACAGCTGATTAAGAATGGTTGCATTTGTTGCCAATGCCGTGCATGCGTAGTTCTAGTGTTTCACTCCATTACGTCATTATGAGCGACAGAGTAGTCAGTGGCCATAAATAAACAAGGAGCACTATGGCGTTTTTACTCAGCTTAATTAGGGAAACAAAGGTCAAGATACTGGAGGGTTCCTCTCTTCATCCCCTTTGTGGAGAAGCCTCTGCCTGCCTCCCTCCCTCCCTCCCTCCCTCCCCCCAGACCCAGGGCCTGCCTTCAGAACCATCTGTCCTGGAGTGAAGTTCACCTGAGAGCCTCAAACGAACCTGTTAATGGGGGCAGGGGCGAAAGCTGCACCACAGACACCACACGCCCCATGAACTCTGGTTGAGGCAACCTGCCTCTTCCCAAAAAAAAATCTTGGTTTGGCTGAGCTGCCCATAAGTTGATATGCCTGTCAATCAAACCGTCGCGATAGCATTTTGTCCCTTGTCAGAAAAGCTTTCTGGCAGGCTGGGTGCAGCGGAGTGACGTTATTGGATTCTGCACATGCATGGACCAGTGTGTGCGCGCGGACATATATCGGCAGCCGTCTTACTTTTGCAGAAGACACAATGATGAAGAATATGAATCATTTTCAGATAAGCTGCCTGAGATGGTTGCTGGTGATCTGATGGCAAGACAAGTTCTTAACCTCAATGTTCTTTTCTAAAAAGAGTGGCATGACATGCACCGATATTCAGATCAGGAAAACTTGGCTATGATGATCAGATTATGTGATATAAACATTTGACAAGCAAACTCTGAAGAAAATTGGTTATGGTGCCTTGACGACCAGGAAATCATTTTGTAGTGGGCAGCAATTATAAACATAAAGACGTCTCAAAATCTACTTTGCAACGTGCAAAATAGTGGGAACAACTTCCTCAAGATAAAAGTGTGTTGAAAAATTGATCTTGCATTTTATCAAAGGAGTCATTGTAAAAAAAATCTGTGATTTTCAGTGATTGACGATGTAATCTTGGCTAGCAATTACTTCACATTTAGTAGCATGCTCCAGCTGAGGGGATGGCAAATGACAGCCATCACGTTAATTTTTGTAAGCTGATGTTGAACCCAAGCCTGTTACCAAGAGTCATTAGCAGATTTTGCTTTGTCTTGTACATGAAAGCCAGATGGCCTTCACTAACACTCTCCCTGATTTGGTAATGGGTATACAGCTCCTCACATTCTCCCCTGAGACTCGACTCTTTGATACATTGATTTTAATTATGCACAGCAGAAGTGGCTGTTAATGGAGTTGGATTTTATCGGCATGGTTGGAGTGAGTATATTCAATAGTTTGTTGGATGATATATTGATCTGAAAATCTGTTTCCGTTAAAGCACATTAGATTACTTGGTGAATATCTTTGAGAAGTCGACACATTTTGTTTCTCAGTAGCAATTATGTAATCCATTAAGTTTAAATCCATCTCATAAATTCGGAATACATATTTGGAAACAAACAGAAATTCACTACAGTAAATGTACATACTCTAGTTTATTATGATCCGGTTAAGGACCAGTAACTTTTTATTTAAAGTAGAGAGAATTTGCAATCCCGGCTACCCACTAGGAGAATACAGCCACAAGATTCCAGGGTTTTAAAGAAATATAATAAATTTTACTACATTAAGTCAGCAAATTAAAACAATCTATAATATCTATCTTATACTCTAACATTCATAATTAACATGAGGGTAAACATGATTTAACAGACTAACTGTGGTCTAACTCACTATACTGCACATTAAATGACAGATGTGACCAAGACAGATCCCACAGATTTCCCAACAACCTATCCACACATCATTGATCACTGTGAGTTAGAAAATCTCTTTAAAACTCTGTCTCCCTCATGAGGAATTTCAACTTTTCACTTTTAAAGATCTAGTCTCTGAATTCCCTCAACCCGTTCCGACTCGAACTGCCTCAATGACTGCTCACCTCTAGATGGTTCAATCTTTTCAATTTTCAATCTCTTCTCCCGAGACTGCATTCCCCTGGATTCACAAAGCTGCACTCCCGCCTCTAATTACAGGCACATTTCCAAATCTTTCACAGACCACTAGCTTCACTAAACTGGCATTGCACTTGGGTTTCTCCAAACTCCAGTCCTGGCTGCACCACGTTAGAAATGGCTCCCAAGGCTTCTTCAGAGCCACAGTCCCCTTTCGCACAGCACCAGTGACAGTCCACCACCATCTCTGCTCCCCAGATCTTCTCCTGAGCTCTAACTGCCTGGAGCCTGCTAGCAGCAGCACCCTTTCAGTATTCAGCCTCTTCCACTGCTGTAGAACACTCAGATAAATTGGAACCAGAGAACCTTCTTAAGCTCCACCCATCTCCATGACGACATAGCCTTTCATGATTTGCTGAATGCTTTTAAACTAATTCAGCTCTAACTCCCAAAACAAAACATCTCTCTGGACTGCACTTCTTTGCAAACAGTGTGGACACCTTGTCTCCAGTTCTCCAGCTGAGTAAGCCCACCGACTGTTTTATGACTCTTACCTTTCAAGCTGTTAACCCCTTAAGTCAACATTGTCTCATCCTTTAAAGCTGCTTTAATTGCATTTATCCCATTTTCTAGTTAATTTTTTGCTCTGTGAATATTAAAGTTTACCTCTAAAGTATTAACATGAACCATGAACTAGATATTCGTCACAAGTTACAGCTTATTAACTGACCAATATTGCAAAATGTCAAAGGCTTTTCCACAGTGGGGACTCCCAGGAGTGGAAGGAGTACCGTAACAAGGTGCAACGTGCCATTGCAAATGCGAAAGTCCACTTCTATAATAACCAGGCAATGCATTTGAAGAAGGATAATTTATCATCGTGGTATCAACACTTTAAACTGATGATGTCAGCTTCCCAGCCCCCTTGGAGTTGCAGTTCCTGTTGGAGATCAGTCCCAACCACTCTCCATTACTGATGTCATTAATAGATATTTTGCAGATGTTGCTGGTGATACTACGTCTCTGGGTTTTTCCAATTACTACATTTCTACTGGCGAGAACCTCCTATTGCCCAACCATAGGAATTCTTCTGAGAACTCTTGATAGTTGAACCTGGTAGGTCAGCTGCTCCAGATGGAGTTCTAGCCAAGCTTATCTGACTCTTTGCCTATGTGTTTAGTGTTCGTTATATAATGTCTTGAATGGTTTCTTTGCTGAGAGAGTAGTTCTACATCAATGGAAGTAAGCAATTGTTTTCCACTGCCAAGGCAACACTGTGAAAACTAGGCCCCATCATCTTAACAGATCACCTCTCTAAGATTGTGGAGCAGCTCATGATGAAGTGGTTACAATGAGACATCGATCCCCTACTTGAGTACCATCAGTTTGGCATTGGCAGCTGGCCTGGAAAATTAACATCTGGTTGATGTTGGGAGCTTCCTTTGTAAAAATGCCGATAAGCTTGGGACAACCTCAACCATTATTGCAGCTTTTCAAAGGCATTTCACAGGGTTGATCATACAGATGTGGTTATGAAGTTGATGAAGTTAAATGTATGTGAGATTCTTGTCCAGTGGATTGCTGACTTCCTTACTGACCGCACTCTGTGTGTCAAATACAGTGGCTGCTGATCCGTATTCATTTAATAGCAGACATGCCTTAGGGCACTCAGCTAGCGCCAATTCTTTGCCTAATCCTCATTGATAATGCTTTGTTTGGCAATCACTATCAGTCTTCCTTATGGATGCTATCAGAGGACTGGAGAATTGCAAAAGTTACAGCCTTTTCAGGAGCAGAGAGAGCTGGGTGTCTATGTTCAATCACGGAATCACATCTAATATAGGACACTTATGTTTTGGGTTTTGCATGCACAGGTTGGTTGGGTACAGTCAGTACTTTGCCTGTTGCGAACAGCCAAAGGGATATGCTGTTTGATATGATCCACCAGTCTTTGGGATGTACAGCCTACTTACCTAGTATCACACCGGCACTGAAATTCACATACCACATTACTCATTTGTGTGATAGGAAGAACATCTTTTTAGCTTGACGGCAGCATCCTGTTAGTGGTGCGTACCACTTGTGTTGCTACTGCATAGTGACAGCATGAAACAGCTAGCTTCACCTGTTGCTCACATTTTTGAGATACCGTGAAGATGGCAGGACATGTTGAGAGCGTTAATTGATTTCTTCTCCGCCGATGCTGCCAGACCTGCTGAGTTTTTCCAGGTAATTCTGTTTTTGTTTTGGATTTCCAGCATCCGCAGTAGCTTTTAGCTTTTTGTTTTTATCATGTTGAGAGAGTGGTTAATAAAGCGCACGGTATCCTAGGCTTTATTAATAGGGGCATAAAGTACAAGAGCAAGGAGGCCATGTTAAACTTGTATAAGACACGAGTTCAGCCTCAGCTGGAGTATTGCGTCCAATTCTGGATGCTGCACTTTAGGAAGGATCCGAAGGTGTTGGAGAGAGTGCAGAAAAGATTTAAGAGAATGGTTTCAGCAATGAGGAACTTCAGTTATGAAGAAAAGATTGGAGAAGTTAGGACTGTTTTCCTTGGAGGAAAGAAGGCTGACAGGAGATTTGTTAGAGGTATTCAAGATCATGCAGGGTCTGAACAGAGTGGATAGGGAGAAATTGTCCCCACTCGTGAAAGGATCAAGAACTAGGAGGGCACAGACTTAAAGTAATTGGTAAAAGGAGCAAAAGCGATATGAGGAAAACTTTTTCACGCGGCGCGATTAAGGTCTGGAATGCACTGTCAGAGAGTGTGGTGGAAGCAGGTTTAGTCGAAGCATTTAAAAGGAAATTAGACTGTCATCTGAAAAGGAAAAATGTGCAGGGTTACCATGATGAGCCGAATGGCCTCCTCTGCACTGTAACAATTTTGTGATTTAAGTACAGTTTAATTTCACGGCACTGATAATATACACTTACAAAATGTTGGGCAAATGTTTTATGACAGTTCAACAATTTCAGATCATGAAATTCTCCTTCATCCCCACCCCCTTTCTGATCCATCTTTTTCCAATAATTTATAATTTTTTTACAAATATATTTTTCATTTCCCTCCTATTTTTAAATTTATTTTGATCTATTGTTTCATCTCCACCTTTTAGCCCATTTCGATCCCTTCCCCCCACCCCACCCCCGCCAGGGCCATCTGCCACTAGCTTGTCCAGCTTGCTACCCTTAATGTCCCCATTAGCACATCCTTTAGATAATATCACCACCGTCAACACCCCTTTGTCCTTTTGTCAATGATATCTTTGGCAGTCTCTTCTTGGCCTCCACCTATCACTAGCCCCCTATCGAGCTCTACCTGTCCCACCCCCCTCTACCAGCTTATATTTCATCTCATTCCTATATGTCTTAGTTCTGATGAAGGGTCATACGAACTCGAAATGTCATCTGTATTCCTATCCGCAGATGCTGTCAGACCTGCTGAGTTTTTCCAGGTATTTTTGTTTTTGTTTTATGACAGTGTTGCACTATGCACAGGGAGAACTTATTTTCTTAACAACAAAAGGGAAAGAACTACCTATATCTGTACCATATACAAATGAAAGGATAAGGTATCTCAAAAATGTGAGCAACAGGTGAAGCTAGCTGTTTTATGCAGTTACTATGCAGTAGCAACACAAGTGGTATGCACCACCAGCAGGATGCTGCCATCAAGCCAAAGAGACGTTCTGCCTATCACACAAATGAGTAATGTGGTATGTGAATTTCAGTGCCGGTGTGATACTAAATAAGTGGGCTGTACTGGTGGATCATATCAAACAACATGTCACTTTGGCTGTTCACAACAGGCAAAGTACTGATTGTACCCAACCAACCTGTGTATGCAAAACTCAAAACATAGTGTCCAATGTTGGATGTGATCCCGTGATTGGACATTTGCTAAACAACCCTGAGTGTGCTAAGATTTATACTGACAACCAATTTAAGATTCAGTTGGTCTTGAAGTGTGGCTCACTTACACATGCTAGAAGCTACATATATTAATACACAGGGCCATGTCCTTTGCAGGCAGAAGGAACATGTACACACATTGTGCCTTTTTCAACTAAACAGAATAGGCGACAGCCATTCCCTGGTTCATACCCTTGACCAATGTCAGAGTCAACCTACCTGGTTTGAATTTAAACAAAGCTGGGCAGTTAACTGTCAGTTAGCAGTTAACTGGTGCATTATTCATGGCAACCAATCAGCATGCTGTTCTCATGCAGCATAAATTGTTGCTCCCTTTACAATTTGGCATTCTTGTGAATTGTTGACAGCAATTGTTGTCTTTTTTCAACGATACTCAAGTTCTGTACTACCTAATGACTAAATAAAATAAGGTACATCAGAGGCATAGTGAGACTCTGGGGAAGCAAAGGAACATCTTGTTCAAAGAGCATTCATTATACTTTCTGACCTATTCTGCAAAGCAAGCGAGACCTCCATTTGACCTCTTACCACAAAGAATGGCTTCTCTAAACCTACAGTGTACCCCCGTTAATATTTCACTGGATTGCATTTTTACGCATGAGCTCAATCTTTATTGCCCTCTTCCCCCACTTCCACCCAAGCAGCTATAGGCTTAACACAAAATGTTTGGGCTCAGAATTAAAGATTATGAACTGAAGTTATCTGGATGATATTCGAAAACAGTTGCACTAGTGAAATTTATCACTATTTCTGTGAAGTAACATTACGACTGGATGTGATATGGTGTTTCAGGTAATATTGTAATTTGGGCAATTTCTGACCAGTTCTTATTCTTGTTCTTGAGTTATTTAAAAAAAAAACACACATAGAAGTGGGATTCTATGCAAGCATATATTCAGTTGTTGCATTACAAGTCTTTTGAAAATCGGTGTTGTTTCAATATGTAAAACTTAATACAAAAAATATGAGTTTCAGACAGCAAGATCTACCTGAAAGAACAGTTTATTCCCCAATGATTTATTTTCTACTTTAGAGCGTGATTGCCATCAGCTTGTTTAACATTTGTTTATCCCGTTTCTGCTTAGAAAGTGACTGAATTTCTAGAATATCCAACTGCAGCCTTATGCAAGGTTCTATCTTCATCAAATTTGATCAGCCTTTTCATTAAAATATAGCTTTACTTTACTTCTAATGATTTCGTTTGTTCTGCAGTCCCAACATACTATTGCACTTTTTTGTTACAGTTGATATTAATATCAATTTTGATAATACAGTCTGAAATAGTACATTCTTAAAGTGGGTGCAAGAAAAACAGAGGCCAGTCAAAAGCTGCACTGTTTACTTTCCTAGCTTGAGGGGTTGGAGTTGTGGGTAGGGAGTGTGGAGGAGGGTTAGAATTTAAGATCACATGCTCTGAAGTCCGATATATGCCAATCATGACTTGTAGGACTTAAGAGCATTGCATGTTGATTTAATGGGACAGTTTTAGAATAACTATTGTGCATTCACTTTAGCCTTTTGACCCTAAGGGCTTCACTGGATATTGATTTATTTTTTTGACTTGAAGATGGGAAAATGGATTCTATTGCAAGAATATACAGGATTGATAACGCTTTCTGAAGCTCCTGGTGAAGTTCTAGTTAACTTAGTTATATTTGCATAATTCAAGCATATAATGCACTTTTTTCATCTTTTGTAAGGGGGTTTGGGGGGCAGAGAGATACTGAAGCACAGGTGGTTCTGAGAAAAAGGCATGTTGCAATTTAAAGATGGCTGCAACAATTGAGACTTTTTTTCCATATCATAATTTGAATATACGCAGATTCACAAGTCACAAGCACACCTGCTTCGAATTACTGTCAGGGGATCTTTGCCTTCACTTGAGAGGGCTTCAATTTAACGTCCATCTGAAAGACTGCACCTCTAACAGAGCAGCAGCCCATCAGTACTGCACTGGAGTGTCAACCTTGACTTTTTTGTACTCTCAAGTCCTACAGTGGGACTTGAACACACAACCTTCTGTCTCAGAGGCAAGAATGGTACCAACTAAGCCATGGTTGACGGACAAAGAGAAATTGTTTCTCATTAACAGATGGGGGAAAAAATAATGTTATTGGCTAAAGAACCAGAGAGGCAACACTGGGAAACACTTTTTATAATGCAACGAGTGGGTAGGATTTAGAATTCACTACCTGATACAGTTTCAATAGACTCAAAAAGGCAATTGCTAAACACTTGAAGGATGAATAATTGCAGGGATATGGGGAACAAAACGAGTAGGACCGGGTACTGACTGGATTGTTCTTTGAAAGGTCCATGGTATGCTTGATGAACTAAATAGCATACGTCTGCTGTACTGTTTTATGGTTCAATACACAGTGCTTTTTGAGCACAGCAAGATCAGGGGAGGTTTAAAAGAAGGGGAGAATTTTTTCCACTGGCAAGCAGGTCAGTAACTGGGGGGAGACACAAGTTTAAAGTAATTGGCTTAAAAAAAAAAGCCCAGAGAGAGATGAGGAGAAACATTTTCACTCAGCAATATGCTTTAATTGGGAATGCATTGACTGAGAGGGTGGTGAGAACATATTCAATAGTAACATTCAAAAGGGAATTGTATCTCTACTTAAAAGGAAAAAAAATGTGTAACTATGGGGAAGATCAGGGGGATGGCGCTGATTGGTTCTGTTAACACAAATGAGAGAACATAGAATTGGAAGGTAACTCACTGGTGTGGGTAAGGAAGCGGTGATACAGACAGGGAGTGGGGCGCAATGGATATGTACCCGAATTGCTAGAATGTGACTTTAGTTGAGGGGTCGAATGGCCTATTCCTGTTGTTGTTTCTTGCAGAAAGCTACCATAGGCATGATGGGCGAATACTACCTCAAGTGCTCCACTTTGCTAGGAAACTCTTTCGAGTTACCAACAGTCACAGATTGCAACTTCTTTCGAGTACAATCACAGTTCTTGGTTTTCCAGGAGTGGGACATGAACCCACAACCCTCTGATTCAAAGGCGAGGGTGCTATGAACTGAGCCAAAGTGCCCAAACTCCATAATCTTCTTAATTTGCCACTTAAGGGCCTCAATTGGGGTGAGGACTGGCTCTTGCCAAATTCTGCCCATAGAATCAAAGAATGGTTACAGCACAGAGGAAGCCATTTGGCTGTCATGCCTGTGCTGTCTCTGAAGGAGCAATTCGTCTACTGCCATTCCCACCCGTGACCCTGCGCTTTCTTCCTTTTCAGATAATAATCCAATACTCCCTTGAATGCCTTGATAGAACCTACCTCCACCACACTCTCAGGCAGTGCATTCCAGATCCTAACAACTTGCTGCATAAAAAGGTTTTTCCTCATTGTCGCCATTGCCTCTTCTACCAATTACCTTAAATCTACGCTTTCTTGATCTTGACCCTTCCACCAGTTGTAACAGTTTCTCCTTATCTACTCTGTTCTGACCCTCAGGATTTTGAATACCTCTATAAAATCTCCCCTCAACCTTCTCCTTTCCAAGTAAAACAGTCCCAACTTCTCCAATCGATCTACAAAATTGAAGTTCCTCATCCCTGGAACTACTTTCATGAATCTTTTTTGCCTCTTCTCTAACACCTTACTTCCTAAAGTGTGGCATTATTATGTATAAAGTGGCCATTATTACATTGCTGTTTGTGGGAGCTTGCTGTATGCATGTTGCTGCCATATGCCTTATATTGCAACAGTGCCTGCAATTCAGAGTGTGTCTGGAAAGCACTTTGGGATGTCCTGAGGTTGTGAGAACTACTATAGGCTGTGAGAACTGCTATATAAATACCAGACTGTTCTTTTACTTTGAGCTGTGTCTAATTAGCTCTTTGGCTGTTGAGGGAACAACTCTGTTACTGATCTTGATGCAATTACGAACAATGGAACATGGACATTTTTTCCGAGGGAGTTCTCTGTCTTGTGCAAGACTCACAGATGGTTTTGACATAAGGGAATCCTCTCATCAACTTAATTGTTTGGACAGATCTAAGTTAGATATAAAGCTGGAGTTGTAATAATGCTACAAATTAACTTTGACCTCCTACCCACTCCTGATTTGTGCATATGCTTATACTGGGAACAACATTTGCATAGCACCTTTGGGGTATCCCATGGTGCTTCATAAGAACGTTATTAAGTGAGGTTTGTTACTGAGCCACACGGGAGATGTTGCCACATTCGGCTGAAAGCTGGGCCACAGAGGTGGATTTTAGGGTGCTTGAAGGGAGGGGAGGGATGTAGAGGCAGGGAGATTTGGGGAAGGAGTTCTGGCACTCAGGACCTTAGTGGCTGGTGGTGTGGCCACTAATAGTGAAGTCATTGAGGGTGGAGATGCGCAGGACGAAGGGGAAGGAGTTGGGTGGACATGGGTGTCATGAGGTTGTGGGACTGGAGGAGGTTACAGAAATGGGGAGGGGCGAAGCAATGTTGAGATTCAAAGTGGGAATGAGAATTTTTTAATTGGTGTTGCTCGGCCGACTACTGTTGTGGTCAGTGAGCGTGGGGGTTGTGGGTAAGTGGGACCTGGTGTGATTGGGAAACAGGCACTGGAATTTTGGATGGGTTTAAATTTGGGGAGAGTGAGAGGCTGGCTGGAAATGTGGTAGACTGGTCAACAGGAAGTAACAGAGGCACAAGTGAGGGATTCAGCAACTGGTGAGCTGAGGCAGGGGCAGAGTTGGGCGATATTACAGAATTAGGTGGTCTTAGTAACAGTGCGGATATGTGGTTAGAAGTTCATTTCGGGATCAAATATGGCACCATGTTTACAAACAGTCTGGTTCAGCCTCTGAAGTTACGAGGGAGGAGTTGTAGTCGATGGAACAAAGTTTTTGGCGGGGACAGAAGACCCTGGCCAATATTTAGTCGGAGGAAATTTCCGCTCATCCAGCAGGATGTCAGATAAACAGTCATTTGGAAACTGACTGTGTTTACAGATGTGCTGCTGAGGGGCAACATGTAGATGGGAAGGAGGAGAGGGCTAAGGATAGAGCCTTTGGGGATACCAGAGATAATGGCGTTGGAGAAAGAAGAGAAGTGGCCTCCAGAAGAGAATGTGACAAATCCTTGCAGGAGAAAAGTTTAGAGTTATGTGGAAGGAGGAAGGGAGTGGGACCAACATTCCCTCTAACTTGCGTTGGCTGTGTGCGGCAGGCTTGTAGCACTGTGCAGCCCCTTTAAAATTAACGAGGGTCACGTATGCACACATCCTAAAGGAAACATCGCTTGTGCACAGCTTGTTTGTTCCCTGCATGGAATTTGCCGATTGGCTGCACACCCGTGCAACTGAGAGTGAAGACTGAGTGGGACTAACCGGGTTACTTTTCAGAACAGCTGGCCCAGACTGGGTGTTATGAATGGCCTCCTGTACTGTGCCATTCTCTGATATATTGATTTTATTTTGGTGTCTCCTGTTCCTCAATCAGTAGAGGTGTATAATACCTTTCAAATAGATACCTCTCATTATATATAGTTACCATGTTTATTCTAAAACAATAGCTGATTGCCATCTGTATATTTAATAAAACTTTAAAAGCCTGAGCTTGTGTCCTCCAACCTACTAAGAAATTTCAAAGGGATTGGGGAAATAACCTTGTGTTAGTTAAAACAGCAGTGTAAAGGAGGGACAGGAAAAATTGTCATTTTTTGTTTTGAATTTGGATATAGCTTTTTAACAGCTAAAGGTAGGGCGTGAAATGAATTGGGAAGAGTTGCAGCATCAGCTCTGGCTTTAGTTCTAGACAATTCCTTTTGCTGGGCTGTTGGGTAAAATTAAGTAAGTGGAGCTTTTTAATGCAATTGTTTAGGGGCAACTGATCCTACATTTTCCTGTTTTTTCTGCCATGAAGGTGATATGTCACAATTGCTGCAAGTAACACTACTTTGGACCATTATAGTTGGTTATCGAGAGGAGTGTGGTGCTTCATTGGCCTCCTATGGCCCCCTTTCCCTCCCCTCCGGCCTGTGATACTATGGCTTCCACTCAATTTCTACCTGAAGGGGGCTAAGACCACGAAGTACAGATTAAACTTTCATTCTCACGCCTTGTTGTCTTGACTTGCTGCTTTGATGTTGTGTTGAGGTGATGCTTTGTAATGTATATTTTTACCACCGTTTATCTCTCTAAATTTTGAAGTTATGTCCATCCGTTTCAACTACCTAAGTTTCGCAAACATGTTGAAGCTTAAGTCATTATTTTAAATATACGGTGTTCCTATTTGACCTTGATATTCCAACTGAGTAGCTTAAAAAACAAAAGAAAACAAAATTCTTCCCAACTGTATTTGTTTTTAAAAGAAACTATTTGGCAGGAGATTTATTTATTTAGTCGCTTTTGAATTCTGTTGAAACCTAATGTTTCTGGTTTTGCCTTGCACCAAGGTGCCATTCTCCTCAGATCTATTATTAATAAGTCAGTGAATAGGTCCATAACAAAACTGAGATTTGACTACATGGACTGCAGCGGCTCAAGAAGGTGGCTCACCACACCTTCTCAAGGGCAGTTAGCGATGGGCAATAAATGCTGCCCTAGCCAGCAACAGCCACACCCCATGAAAGAATAAAAAAAAGGAGTTTGCCTGGATGTTACGATATTCACAAGCCGGAGGAAAAAAGTAATATACCACCTTAAAATTGCAATTTTGTTAGCTAGTGCCTGACAGTTGGTGACCCCTATGTTCCACAAATGAAGCAAAGCTGCAGGAAGTTGCATGTTATTAAATTATTTCTTTTAATACATTTATCCAGGCCTCGTATGTGGTACAGAACTAGAAGGGAATGTTACCTTTTATTCTTCTGAACAGTTGAGCATAGGAAACCCAGAAGTCTTGGTTTTCTCCTCACGCTATGAAGTTTTAACTCCATATTGTGTGGGACAGCACCAACAGGTTCCCCACCCAGAAGTCAGCCTGATTGACAGGCTTGCCTTCCAGTCAATTGGGAAGCGAGACCAGGTAGACCCATGCCTTGACCTGAGGGGCGGGAGGTGGTGGTGTGGTTGGAGCTCGGGCTGGGGGGGTGGGATTTGGGTGTGGTGAATTGGAGACTGCGGGGAGAATCAGAGACCTCAGGTTGGGGAAACCGGAAGGTGGCAGAGGCTGGAGGCTGAGTAGGGAGTCCAGAAGGGTTGAGAGGAGCCCATGTCCGATGGGATTTGGCCAGATTTGGCATTCTGGATCCACCAGGTAATTGAAAAGGCAATTAAGTCCTGATCCCCAATTCCAAGTCCTGGAATACCAGGCTAGCCAAGATTAAATTTTAAATTGTGAATAAAAGTTAGGCGCTTGTCCGCCGTATAAATATTTAAAGGTGCCAACCAATCTCCTGGGAATGGGTTAGTTGCCTACCTCGGTTAGAACCGGAAATGAGCGGGTTCGGTTGGGATTTAGCTTTTTCATATTTTAACCTCCCTGACCCAAAACCTGCCCAATTTTTTGAGGTTAAAATGCCCCCCTAATATTAGCAGCTGTCAAGTTTCATAAGAATGGGGATACTTAAATGACACCCAGTTTCAACTCATCACTGAGCTTGATGTATATGCCTGTATTGCAGTGGCCCATTCAGAGTATTCAGTAGGTTAGTGAAATTGAAACCATTTTCATTAGATATTTGAAGCCATAAAGCATAATACAACACACTGAAGTGACAGTATGCTTCAAGTTATTTTTCTTAAGTTCCATTAGTTGCCTTTCACATGTCTTTGCCAACTGTTTAGTACTGATATATTGACAACCGTGTTCCAGCTTCTTTCCATGCATTTAATGTAATGAAGATAACTGCTGTCTGTATTCTTTCTAGTTTTCAACCTTCACATGTTGATAACATACCTTAAGGTTTTAAAATAACCACAACTTGGGCTGCCTTGAAACTTGTGACGTTTGTGACATGGATTTATTTTGCCACTGTCAGAACTTATCCTTTGCAAGTTGCTAGCGTTCATTGTCTTTCTTCTCTGAAGAGCTAATTCTGGTGCCAGTCGGTGATCATGTTAAGCAGCAAATTTGGTGTTTACCAATGGTGTTCTGGGATTTTCAGCTTGACAGTCACTTGGGAGAAAGCCAGGTTTTTTGAAACTGACAAAGCTGACTTGATGAATAAAATTTGAGTAGAATTAGGGAAATCTGCTGGATCTCACTTTGGGTGTTATGTGCAAGCGGAACCATAGGGTCGTAACTTAGCAAAACCTACGAAAAGTCATAATTCTCCCAAGTGCTACTAAATGGACAGTTCTTGTTCAGGAAAATGTATACATCATGTTTTCCATGATGAGAGTTTGACCTTGTGAATGCTTGGTGACAATTAGCTATTGTCATTGCAGTTCCTTCCTATTGTCTGATAGGAGCCCATAGCACAGAATGCCATAGGATGATTACCATCACTGCTACCAGAAATGCAGTTGCTGTTCGGGAAATTGAACTCATTCAGGATGTGAAGGTGTCAGTCAGTCCATTTCTGCTAAGATTGAACTGCACACTCATTTCTGGTTAGTAAAGGATGAGTCATTTGTGCACTCATACCATTGAAGATTATATGTTTGTTGCTCCAGAGTTGTCATCTGCTTCTGTCTGTCTGGTGATTTAAAGTTGTGGAACTAGAATGAACTGCACTTACATGAAACATTTTTGAGCTCGGAAATACTTCAAGTGCATTGAGTGTTTTGTAAGATATATTTAACCTCTTTTAAATGTCCAAATGCAGTACGTAGAGCCTCAGGTTATTTAATACAGAAAATACTAATCTTGCTAATTTTAACCAGCTCTGCCCCATAAAAATCTGCTTAATTGGCACCTTGGATTAATGCCAGTGTTAACTCTGCAACTTGTGGCTGTCATTATTGTGCACAATGCAAGATTTGCATTGGGAATTTTTATCAGAATTCTCAAGAATGGAACGTTCTCTTTTGTGTAGATGTCTATGTATTCAATCTGTAATGGAATCATCCAGGGGGGTTCCTCCCCAGCCCACACCCCTCATCATGGCAATCTGACTGGAGGAACAGAATTTTTAAAGAACAGCTTTGCTTTAGTATCCTGCAGTAAACTTATTATTTCACAACCATCAGCATGAATAAAGCATTTTCCCCATTGACCTACAAGACTGTATCTTGTGCACACAGATTCCGCTTTTCTTTATTCATTTTTACAGGATGAGGGTGTTTATTGCCCATCCCTAATTCCCCTTGAGAAAGATCGTGGTGAGCTGCCATCTTGGAATTCTATCCCAGCTACACTGGCTCCCTACACCCCAACAAATCAAGTTCAAGATGTCGGTCCTCATTTTCAAATTGCAACATACCTTCATGCCACTTCTTTCGTGTCATAGTTTCCAGTCTCGTCCCTCACCTGGCATTGCTTGTTCTCGGTTGCTGCCTATCGCAGGCTTCTTTCTCCTTGAGAGGCTATGCCCTTAAGCTTGAAAAGTCTTTTCCAAAACTACCTTGTTGTTGATCTCTCTGTTTTCAAAAGCACCCCAAAACAAAAAAGTCTGTTGCCTCCCATGAAATTCTTCACTCCATGTTCAGTGTAAATGTTTCCCCTTTGTAAAGTGCTGAGATGATTTTATTTTACATAAGCATTACATAAGTACCACTTATGTGCAGTAGTATGGTTTTTGATGCTGTCAGTCTCTTCCCCAATTTTTTGCTGTCTCCAATGGAGGTTTTTTTGAAAATTGCACTTAATTCATTTAAGTGCTATTAGATAAAATCAATTGTTGGTTAATACTTAATGTGGTTTAATATTTAGCTGAATCCATTAATTCTCTATACCCGATTGCAAATTCATTGTTGTGTCTGCATTTTTATAAAGGCAGCTTCAGGAAACGTTTTATTTGATTTACAGTTATTCATTTAAAAGAATGCAAAATTAATGCTGAAATAGGTCTGGCCTAAGTTTATAAATGTAAAATTTAACTTGGATTCTTTTGGGGAGAAAATTTTAAATCATTCTATTCAGCCAATTTTGCTGGCATTGATCCTAGATTTATTGAAACACTACTGGTGACCAGGATTAATCTTAAATGTCAAGGTCCATTAAAGGAAGCATTGTTTTAACAAATTTTCAGTGAGGTTATATTTTCCACAGAGTAAATGCACTTTTCTTCCTCAAAAGCTGAACAATTTAAATGCCATTCAGTCCTGAATTTTTTAAACTTATTTTAAGTGCTGTTAGAGAACAAGTATTATACAGATGCAGAAGTAAGTCAAAGGACAAAGTTTTTTTTTAATATAAAAGCATAAAATGATGCAGCATAAAAGGGAGCTATTTAGTTCAGCGTGCCTGTGCCTGATCTTTGGTTGAGCTATCCGTTTCTTTGCTCTTTCCTTTGAGACCTCTAAATTTGTTCCCTTTGAATAGTTATTCATTTCTCTTTTGAATAGTGCTGGTATGTGGCTGTGCAGCAGCCTGGAAGTTACAAGGCCTTGTTCTGTGGGAAATAATAAAAACATTTTGACGGCCTGCACATGGAAGAACCTGACACTGCACAATAACTGTATTTTCAGGTCACTTTTGAATGTTGCTATCGGATCTACTTCCAGTTTCCTGTCAGGCAGTGCATTCCTGATCACAAATATTCGCTGTTTTTAGAAAAAAAAATGTCCTCATGTTGCCACTGGGTCTTTTGTCAATCACCTTAAAACTGTGTCACTGGTTACCACCCCCTCTACATCTCTTTATTACCCCTATGAAAGCTATTCATGATTTTAAACACCTCTATCAAATCTTGTTTTTATTCATTAATGGGATATGAGTGTTGCTGGCTAGGCCAGCATTTATTGCCCATCCCTAACTGCCTTTGAGAAGGTGGTGATGAGCTGCCTTCTTGAACTGCTGCTGTCCATGAGGGGTAGGTACACCCACAGTGCTGTTAGGGAGGGAGTTCCAGGATTTTGACCCCGTGACAGTGAAGGGACAGTGATATATTTCCAAGTCAGGATGGCGAGTGGCTTGGAGGGCACCTTCCAGGTGGTGGTGTTCCTATGCATTTGCTGCCCCTTGTCCTTCTAGATCGTAACGGTCATGGGTTTGGAAGGTGCTGCCTAAAGAGCTTTGGTGAGTTCCTGCAGTGTATCTTGTAGATGCTGCTGCCACTGTGCATCAGTGTTGGAGGGAGTGAATGTTTATGCATGGGGTGCCAATCAAGCAGGCTGCTTTGTCCTAGATGGTGTGAAGCTTCTTGGGTGTTGTTGGAGCTGCACTCGCCCAGGCAAGTGGAGAGTATTTCATCACACTCCTGACTTGTGCCTTGTAGATGGTGGACAGGCTTTGGTGAGTCAGGAGATGAGTTACTCGCTGCAGGATTCCTAGCCTCTAGCCTGCTCTTGTAACCACAGTATTTATATGGCTAGTCTAGTTCAGTTTCATGTCAATGGTAACCCCCAGGATGTTGATAGTGGGGGATTCAGTGATGGTAATGCCATTGAATGTCAAGGGGCGATGGTTAGATTCTCTCTTGTTGGAGATGGTCATTGCCTGACACTTGTGTGGCACAAATGTTACTTGTCACTTGTCAGCCCAAGCCTGGATATTGTCCAGGTCTTGCTGCATTTGGACATGGACTGCGTCAGTATCTAAGGAGTCGCAAATGGTACTGAACATTGTGCAATCATCAGCGAACATCCCCACTTCTGACCTTATGATGGAAGGAAGGTCATTGATGAAGCAGCTGAAGATGGGATGGCCTGGGATCCAACACTGAGGAACTCCTGCAATGATGTCCTGGAGCTGAGATGATTGACCTCCAACGACCGCAGCTACCTTCCTTTGTGTTAGGTATGACACCAACCATTGGAGCATTTTTCACCTGATTCCCCTTGGTTTTGCTAGGGCTCCTTGATGCCACACTCAGTCAAATGCTACCTTGATGTCAAGGGCAGTCACTCTCACCTCACCTCGGGAGTTCAGCTCTTTTTCCCATGTTTGAACCAAGGCTGTAACACGGTCAGGAGCTGAGTGACCCTGGCGGAACCCAAATTGATTGTTAGTGAGCAGGTTATTGCTAAGCAAGTGCTGCTTGATAGCACTGTTAATGACCCTTTCTGCCACTTTACTGATGATCGAGAGGAGACTGATGGGTGGTAATTGGCCTGGTTGAATTTCTCCTGCTTTTTGTGGACAAGCCAAACTTGGGCAATTTTTCACTTAGCTGGGTAGATGCCAGTGTTGTGGTTGTACTGGAACAGCTTGGCTAGGGGTGCGGCAAGTTCAGTGCTAACGCCAGAGTGTTGTTAGGGACCATAGCCTTAACAGTATCCAGTGCCTTCAGCAGTTTCTTGATTTCATATAGAGTGAATCAAATTGGCTGAAGACTGACACCTGTGATGCTGGGCACTTATGGAGGAGGCCAAGATGGATCATCCACTCGGCACTTCTGGCTGAAGATTGTTGCGAATGCACATTTCACCAGCTCCCATGGTGGGATTTGAACCCAGGTCCCCAGAGCATTCACCTGGGCCTCTGGATTACTAGTCAGTGACATTACCACCACACCACCTCCCCTGTAGTTACCTGCCGGATTTATCCCTCTCCCCTTTTTTCAAAGTTTTCTTGTATATGTTTCAGGAATTCCACTCTGTATTTACTTTACATGTAGCTATCCGTGTCTGTATTGGGATAATTATAATTCTCCATTGTCACTACTTTGTAGTTCTTGCATCATTCTGTAATTTTCCTGCAAATTTGCTTCTCTATATCCTTGCCACTATTTGGTGGCATATTGTATACATCCAGTAGTGTAATAACTCCTAGTCATAGAGTCATAAAGGTGTACAGCACAGAAAAAGGACCTTTGGCCTATCGAGTTTGCACCGGTCAAACAAGCACCTAACTATTCTAATCCCATTTTCCAGCACTAGGCCCATAGCCTTGTATGCCCTGGCATTGCAAGTGCACATCCAAATACTTCTTAAATGTTATGAGGGTTTCTGCCTCTACCACCCTTTCAGGCGGTGAGTTCCAGACTCCCACCACCCTCTGGGTGAAAAGATTCTCTCTCACATCCCCTCTAAACCTCCTGCCCCTTCTTTAAATCTATGCCCCCTGGTTATTGATCCCTCCACCAAGGGGAAAAGTTCCTTTCTGTCTACCCTACCTATGCCCCTCATAATTTTATACACCTCAATCATGTCCCCCCTCAATCTCCTCTGCTCCAGGGAAAATAACCCCAGCCTATCAAATCTCTCCTCATAACTAAAACTCTCCAGCCCAGGCAACATCCTGGTAAATCTCCTCTGCACTCTCTCTAGTGCAATCACATCCTTTCTATAATGCGGATTCCAGAACTGTATGCAATACTCTAGCTGTGGCTTAACCAGCATTTTATACAGTTCCAGCATAACCTCCCTGCCCTTATGTTCTACGCTTCAGCTAATAAAGGCAAGAATCTCACATGACTTCTTAACCACCTTATCTACCTGTCCTGTTACCTTAAGGGACTGGTGGACATGCACACCAAGGTCCCTCTGACCCTCAGTACTTCCCAGGGTCCTACCATTCATTGTGTATTCCCTTGCCTTATTTGCCCTGCCCAAGTGCATCAGCTTACACTTATCCGGATTAAATTCCATTTGCCACTGATCAGCCCATCTGACCAGCCTGTCTATATCCTCCCGCAATCTAAGGCTATCCTCCTCACTGTTTACCACCCCACCAATTTTCGTGTCATCCGCGAACTTACTGATCAATCCTCCTACATTCATGTCTAAATCGTTTATATAAAGCACAAACAGTAAGGGACCCAACACCAATCCCTGTGGAACCCCACTGGACACAGGAATCCAGTCACAAAAATACCCCATAAACCATCACCCTCTGCTTCCTGTCACTCAGCCAATTCTGGATCCAATTTGCCAAATTGCCTTGGATCCCATGGACTCTTACTTTCATTATCAGTCTCCCATGCGGGACCTTATCAAAAGCCTTACTGAAGTCCAAGTAGACTATGTCAAATGTATTACCCTCATCTACACACATGGTCACCTCTTCAAAAAATTCAGTCAAATTGGTCAGACATGACCTCCTCTTAACAAAACCATGCTGACTGTCCTGGATTAATCCTTGCCTCTCCAAGTGTCTCCAAGTGTACAAGTCCCTCAGAATTGCTTCCAATAGTTTCCCCACCACTGAGGTTAGACCGACTGGCCTGTAGCTCCCTGGTTTATCCCTTCCTCCCTTCTTGAATAACGGTACCATACTGGCTGTCCTCCAGTCCTCTGGCACCTCTCGTGCGGCCAGAGAGATATTGAAAATTATTGCCAGCGCCCCTGCTATCTCCTCCCTTGCCTCACTCAACAGCCTGGGATACATTTCATCTGGGCCTGGAGATTTATCTACTTTTAAGCCTTCCAGACCACTTTGAACCTCCTCCCTTTCTATGCTAATTTCTTTAATTATATCACAATTGTTCTGCTTGATTTCCATACCCACATCGTCCCTCTCACTTGTGAACACCGACACAAAGTATTCATTTAGAACCCTACCTACGTCTTCCGGCTCCACACACAAATTACCACTGTGGTCCTTAATGGGCCCTACTCTTTCCTTAGTTATCCTCCTACTCTTAATGTATTTGTAAAATAACTTTGGATTTTCCTTTATTTTACCTGCCAGTGTTTTTTCATGCCCCCTTTTTGCTCTCCTAATTTCTTTTTTAAGTTTCCCCCTTGCACATTCTATACTCCTCTAGGGCTTCCGCTTTTGAGCCCTCAGTATCTGCCATAAGCCTCCCTTTTTCTCTTTATCCAATCCTGTATATCCCTCGACATCCAGAATTCCCTGGATTTGTTGGTCCCACCCTTTATCTTTACTGGAATACGTTGGCCCTGTACTCTCCCTATTTCCTTCTTGAATGAGTCCCATTGTTCTGACGCAGATTTACCTAAAAGTAGTTGCTTCCAGTCCACTCTGGCCAAACCATATCTGATCCTATTAAAATCGGCCTTCCCGCAATTTAGAGCTCTGATTTCTGGCCCATCCTTGTCTTTTTCCATAAGAATCTTGAATCTAACGGAGTTATGATCACTATCTGCAAAATGCTCCCCCATTGATACTTCTACCACTTGCCCGGCTTCATTCCCTAAAATTAAGCTCAGGACCTTCTACGTACTGGCTTAAAAAGCTCTCCTGGATGCATTTTAAGAATTCTGCTCCCTCTAAACCTATCACACTATGACCAACCCAGTTAATTTGGGGAAGTTGAAATCCCCCATTATTACTACCATATTATTTTTACACTTCTCTGAAATTTGCCTACTTACCTGCTCTTCTATTTCTCCCTGACTGTTTGGGGGCCTATAGTACACTCCCAGCAATGTGATTGCCCCTTTTTTGTTGTTCAGTTCTACCCATATGGCTTCATTTGAGAAGCCTTCTAAGATGTCATACCTCCTTACTGCTGTAATTGATTCCTTGATTAGCATTGCGATACCCCCTCCCCTTTTACCTCCTCCCCTGTCTTGCCTGAAGACCCTATATCCTGGAATATTGAGCTGCCAATCCTGTCCCTCTGTGACAGCAATTACATCACACTTCCATGTGTTAATTTGCGCCCTCAACTTATCTGCCTTATTCATCAGACTCTTGCATTAAAATAAATCCCATCCAACTGTGCCAAACTCCTTTGTGCCTTAACGGGCCTATAATTTCTCTGCCTTCCTGACTCACTTGCTCTCTCTTCTAATTTTGGCTGCGCATCTCCCCCTGCTGAACCCCCTCTCAGGACCCCATCCCCCCTGCCAAGTTAGTTTAAACCCTCCCCAACAGCACTAGCAAACCTCCCTGCACGGATGTTGGTCCCATTCTGGTTCAGGTGCAACCCATCTGCCTTGTACAGGTCCCTCCGCCCCCAGAAACGGCACTAATGCCCCAGAAATCTAAAGCCTTCCGTCCCTGTTGTTCCTCCGTTCCAACCAGACTCTACCTTTGGCTCCTCAACTACATCATCCCTCTTCAGTGCCATAGTAGTTTCTTTGATCAATACTGCCACTCCTCCCCTTTCCCCCCCCCCCCCCCCCACACTTTTTTGCCTTCCCCATATCCTGAATATCTTGTAACCAAGGATATTAAGTTCCCAATCTTTTCCTCTCGAGCCAGATCTCTATTGTTACTGTATTATAGCCCCATGAGACGACTCATGCCTGCAGCCGATTCACCTTATTTACCATACCATACATTTTCACCAATGCACTCCAAATCCATCTTTGACTGGTCCGTATTTGCACCTACCTGATCCTTCTTTTTCTGAACTATTCTTTACTATATTACTCTTTTGCCTCTCCCAGTCCTCTGTACTTGTGGGTGGTAGCTCATATTTTGCCCTTAACTTTGATGTTGCTTTCAGCTGCCATTATTCAAGACCGTGGCAGAAAATCTGTCCCTAGTGATATCAATGCCAACCTAAAGAACTCCTGAAGATGACAATGCCGGAATAGGAATGTTCATGATTTTTGCCTGTTTGGTTAAAGAACAAGAAGGAAACTTTTTTTTGCTGGTTTATTATCGGAACAGCTGTAGGCTAAACTACCTCTTGAGCCTGCACCACCATTCATTTAGATAATGGCTGGTCTGTATATTAACACCATCTACATGTTTTGGTTTTATAACCCTTCATACCCATGCCTAAAGAAAATTGATCAATCTATCTTTAGAAATTTTCAGTTGACCCAACTTTAACAGAGAAAACCAGGTATCTACTACCCTTAGTGTGAAGTAGTGTTTGCTGGCGTCACCATGAATGTCCTAATTCTGAATTTAATGTAATTCCCCCTTGTTCTGGACTCTTGACCAGAGGAAATAGTTTCTCACTATGTACTCTATCAACTCCTGTAATCAACTTGAACATCTCAGTTGCATTCTCTAATTGAGGGAATATGGACCACCAAACTGTCTGCATGAGATGGCAGAAGGCAAGTCTTCACAAATTAGCGAATTATGCAGAAATAACAAAGCTATAATAATAGATCAGCCAACTACAGATAAGACATTGGGCTGGAAAAGTTACTGGAACTCAAGTGGAAATTTATATTAGAAGTTTGAGAAAAGTAAGAGAGGGAACATATAGTGGAGTCTTTGACAATATTTCAAATTTCCTTTGCTGTGGAAGTTAAGTCAGAGAGTTTCCAATGCAGCTGTTCCAGAAAGGAGAATGGGTTAAATCTGTTAACTGTAGACCAGTCAGCTTTAGGTCAAGAGTGGGTAAGCTATCCCATATTAGGAATTCTAATAAAGTAAATATTTTCTGAATAAATACACAGGTTAAATCAGAATAGCGAATCAATATATAAAGACAAAAGCATCTCCCACAGACCAAAGACGACTTTTGAGTACAGTGCACAGCAAACGCTGCGGGGCCCTGACAGCATCCGAGCTGCAACATTGAAGATATGTAGAAGGGATATTGAGTTATCTTTGCTACCTTTATTAGTTTTATATTACAGTAATAAAGTAGGCTGCAAATAAACTTCAGTCAGCCATTTACTGCACAGGAGGAGGCCATTCAGTCCATCAAGTCCATGCTGCCATCTGCTGCTGGAGCCCTAATCTCTGCCAGATTCAACTGGAACAAATTTCCAATGCTCTCCTGGCTGCCAGCTTCCCTTTCATATTTCACTTCCTGTAAACTTGAGCTCATCCAAAACTGTGCTGCTCATATCCGAAGTTGTACCAAGCTCCATTCACCCATCATCTCTGTGCTCACTGACCCATTTTGGTTCCCGATCCAGCAACACCTCAAATTTAAAATTCTTGTTCTTGCGTTCCGATTCCTCCACAGCCTTGCCCCTGTATTCACTAGCATCCAAAGGGCATTTGGTAAAGTGCCACATCAAAGGTTATTGTGGAAAATAAAAGGTCTTGGTATAGTGGGTAATATATTGGGCATGGATAGAAGATTGGCTGACTAACAGGAAGTAGAGAGTAGGCATAAACGAGTCTTTTTCAGGTTGGCAAGATGTAATGAGTGGCATGCCACAGGGATCAGTGCTGGGACCTCAACTGTTCACAATCTACATAAATAACTTGGATGAAGGGATTGAAGGGCTGGTTGCCAAATTTGCTGATGACACAAAGATAGGTAGGAAAGTAAGTTGTGAAGAGGACATAAGGAGGCTACGAACAGATATAGATAGGTTAAGTGAGTGGGCAAAGATCTGGCAGATGGATTTTAATGTAGGAAAATGTGAAATTGTCCATTTTTGCAGGAAGAATAAAAGAGAAGCATATTGTCTAAATGGTGAGAGATTGCAGAGCTCTTGAGGTGCAGAGGGATCTGGGTGTCCTAGTGCATGAATCACAAAAGGTTAGTATGCAAGTACAGTAAGTAATTAGGAAAGCTAATAGAATATTATCATTTATTACGGGGGATTTGAATGCAAAAGTAAGGAGGTTATGCTTCAGTTGTACAGGGCCTCAGTGAGACCACATTTGGAGTGCTGTGCACAGTATTGGTCACCTTATTTAAGGAACAATGTAAATGCATTGGAAGCAGTTTAGAGAAGGTTTACTAGACTAATACTAGGAATGTGTTTGCCTTATGAGGAAAGATTGGACAGACTAGGCTTGTATCTGCTGGAGTTTAGAAGAGTAAGAGGCAACTTGGTTAAAACATGTAAGATCCTGAGGGGTCTTGACAGGGTGGATGTGAAGAGGATGTTTCCTCTTGTGAGAGAATCTAGAACTAGGGGTCACTGTTTAAAAGTAAAGGGTCACCCATTTAAAACAAAGACGAGGTGACATTTTTTCACTCAGAGTCATGAGTGTTTGGAACCCTCTTCTTGAAAATGTGGTGGAAGCAGATTCTTTGAATATTTTTTGAGGCAAAGGTGGATAAATTCTTGGTAAGCAAGGGTTATCGGCGGGATGCAGATTTGAGGTTACTATCAGATCAGCCATGGCCTTATTAAATGGCGGAGCAGGCTCGAAGGACTGAATGGCCTACTCCTCCTTGTTCATATGTTTGTTCACATCCTCCAGCCTCACATCCTTTCGAGAACTCTCTGTTCCTCCAATTCTTGCCTCTTGTGCATCCATGATTTATTTTGCCCCACCCTTGTTGGCTATGCCCTTCAGTTGTCTCGACCTTCTCTAGAATTCCCTCTTCATGTGGATTGATGTCAGATTTTCTTTGATAATGCTACTGCGCAGCACCTTGGGATGTTTGACTATGTCAAAGATGCTATACAAATGCAAAGTTTCTGTTGAGTACACATGGTTGAAGATATCTCCTGGTAGAGTTACCACATCAATGGGCTTTATGAGCACCGTTCATTTTTAATCTGAATGTAAGCGACCTGCTTGCAGACATACTTAAAAATTGAACTTGTCTATTGTCATGAAAAGCTGATTACAGCCACAAATTACTTACAGGCATATTGAACTTTTTTTTTAAGTAAGACATGTGCGTTTTTAAAGAAATATAAGCAAGGTCACTGAATAAAAGATGGCTGATAATGTAAAGTGACCACTTTCTGGAAATATTCCTATGTAGATTATACTGACGGACCTGTCCTGACAGAACATTGAATGTCACATCTGAAAAGGCGTCATGGCCTTTTTCAAGCAGAGGCACTTGAAGAAACAGGAAAGATGCAAAGGACTGAACTTTAACCTCCTGTGGTTGCAGAGACAAAGACTGATTACCACATCTCAGCAGGCATTTAAAATCCATCTCCTGTTGATTCATATCTCAGAATGTGTAAAATAGTTGGAGATCAAAGAAAACAGACTCTGGGCGCAAGACTTGTTTAACGCTTAACGCTAGCTGTAGAGTAGTGCTAGTGTGCTGTGAGAGTGACAGCATAAGAAGACCAACTAGTCACCCCTGCAATTGCAGGTGAAGTCTCTCTCTCTCGTGCTCTCTCTCTCTCTCTCTCTCTCTCACTCTCTCTGTTGCTGGAGGTGCGGGCACTTGAACCTGAAGCCGCAATCAATAAGGAAATAGGATAGCTTCAGCTAACCTGCAGAACCAAGTGTCTACAAGCCCACTACGAAACTGCCAAAGTCAGCTCTACCGGAATCACCCAATTTAATGGCCACAATGTATCACCATCGATGCCTCATGGACAAGCCAAAGACTGATTCGTATATCTTTTTTAACTTTTATTTGGACTCTTAGCTTCTCATTTCTGATTGTGTGTTATGTGTGTTGTGTTTTTATTATTTTGCCTGGTTTTTGGCAACTAAGAAACTTACTCTTTCTTTGACTCAAGAAAGCCTGGTTAAATGGCTTCATATATAAAAAAAACATTTGGACTGGGAAAAGGTATCCACAGGGGAAGGGATCCCTTTTAAATTAACCTTGCTGCAACCAACCGAGGGAGTTGAATAAAAAAGGGGAACCAGCTTATTCCTCCTCACCCGGGAGCATGACAAAATTGGGGTCCCATTTGGGAATTTAAAAATTGGGGAATATCGCCTGGGGATTGGTCGTAACACTATGCTACACCAGTGCCATGGAAAACCCACTCACTAATGATATGAAACCCATGGAAGTGTACTGCTTGAAATGCATCTTTAACTAAGTACTGCAATGGCTGCCTCCATTGCCTTTCACTTTCACAATGCTAGTGCTTCTCATGAACTCATTATCATCATTGAATAGTTAACCCCTCAAACATGATACTTACCCTGGCTACTTGAGTATCTCCCTTGACCAGCCATTAACTTAGAAAATGACCTGCTGAAAATAACCAAAATAATCTAATCGCCAAACATGTCTGACTCTACCAAAGGAGTAACTGTCTATGTTCATTATGAAGGCTGCAACTTCCAAGTAACAAAAGGCAAATGCAAACATGAGCTCCCTTTGCCCATTTACCTGACAGATGTCTAGAAGTCTGTTTCCCCATATTGCATGTGACTTGAGAGGATCAATGCACACTTTAAAAATTCTATTTATAAAAAGGAGGAAATGTGATTTAAAACCTTAAATTCCTTGTAACAGTTGGATTTTTGTTATTGAGAGAATATTCTATTTTTTAAGACCTTGTTATTATAGCAGTCCAACGCCTTTGTTGCAAAAATTGTGTCAAGCTGGTCTGCCTGCTGAATTCACATTTTATGAAATCTACTTTTATGCTTAAAGACTTCAGCGGAATATGTTGCACAAAGATTACGAAGAAAATTGTTGACTTGCATGTGGATTGTCAAGATATATACGAATTGAGTAGTTTACATTTCATATAATGTATTGGGAAATTTATGGTATCTGTATTAAGGCATCTGGAATCTATTATCTGTAAGTGTGATGGAAACAGATTTGAATTCAGTCGTAACTTTCAACAGGGAATTGGATCAATACCTGAAAGGGTTAAAAAAAAACACTGGGCTAGGAGAAGGAACAGGGGAGTGAGACTTAATTGACAGCTCTTTCACAGAAACACTCCTTCTATGCTGTCTGATTCTACAAAAAGCTGTAATGTTCTCCACCCTTAAGTTGTTAATTGATATGAGTGGTTTTCATGTAGAATACATTAATATACGCATGTGGCTCATTTCCTTTTATTTAGTTAGGGTGGTTAATATATTGCCTTACAGTGGCTTTCCTGAATAGTAGTCTAAGGTTCATTGTTATGGAATGTCTTGTACAAAGATAATTTTCTTGTGTCAGACTTGTTGGGTGCAACAGTGTTTACGTTCAATAGAGTCAAGGGCAGCAGATATTTAAACAAAAAGTAAAGAATACAATTGGCTCCTACACTGGCAGTGTATATTGGGAAATAGTAACACCTGAAACCCATGATTTTCTGCCCACTGAAGCCAATTGAAAACTCGGGGCTGATCTGACACAATTTGTGTGTAGATGCAGAGGCTGTGGGAAGGGTTTTGAATGAATATTGTGTCTCCGTGTTTACAAAGGAAAGGGAGGATGTAGATATAGTAGGCCAGGAGGAACACTGCGAGATATTGGACGGGATAGACATAAAGAGAGAGGAAGTACTCGAAAGACTGAAATCCTTGAAAGTTGATAAGTCACCAGGGCTAGATGGATTGTTTCCAAGGCTGCTGAAGGAAGTCAGGGAGGAGATAGTAGATGCTCTGAGCATGATTTTCCAATCTTCACTAGATACAGGGGCGGTACCAGAGGACTGGAGAAATGCAAACGTAGTTCCATTGTTTAAAAAGGGATCAAAGGAAATGCCAAACAGTTATAGGCCAGTTAGTCTTACATCGGTGGTGAGCAAATTAGTAGAATCAATCCTGAGAGATAGGATTAACTGTCATGTGGAAAGGCATGGACTAGTCAGGGATGGTCAGCATGGATTTGTTAAAGGAAGGTCTTGCCTCACAAATGTGATTGAATTCTTTGAGGAAGTGACAAGAAGTGTTGATGAAGGTAGTGCAGTGGATGTTGTGTACATGGATTTTAGCAAGGCATTTGATAAGGTCCCACATGGCAGATTGGTCAGGAAAGTAAAAGCCCATGGGATTCAGGGTAATGTGGCAAACTGGATAAAAAGTTGGCTTTGTAACAGGAAACAAAGGGTAATGGTCAATGGATGCCCTTGCGAATGGAAAGTTGTCTCAAGTGGTGTTCCACAGGGCTCGGTGTTGGGACCCTTGCTGTTTGTGTTATATATTAACAATTTGGACGTGAACGTGGGGGGCGTGATTGGGAAATTTGCAGATGACACAAAGATTGGCCGAGTAGTGGATAGTGTAGAGGATAGCCATAATCTCTAAAACGATATAGATGGGTTGGTGGAGTGGGCGGTAAAGTGGCAAATGGATTTTAACATAGAGAAGTGTGAGGTCATACATTTAGGGAGGTCAAACAGTTACAGGGATTACAAAATAAATGGGAATATGCTAAGAGGTGTAGATGAAGTGAGAGATCTTGGAGTACAAGTACACAGGTCCCTAAAGGCAGCAGTTCAAATAGACAAGGTTGTAAAGAAGGCATATGGGATGCTCTCCTTCATTGGCAGAGGTATAGAATATAAAAGTAAGGATATAATGTTGGAATTGTATAAAACACTGGTGAGGCCACAACTGGAGTATTGTGTGCAGTTCTGGTCACCACATTACAGGAAGGACGTAATAGCTCTGGAGAGAGTGCAGAGGAGGTTTACAAAAATGTTGCGAGGGCTAAAGTGTAGCTACGAGGAGAGATTGGATAGGTTGGGGTTATTCTCCTTAGAACAAACAAGGCTGAGAGGTGACTTGATTGAGGTGTACAAAACTGAGGGGAATAGATAGAGTGGACAGGATAAAATTGTTTCCCTTGATGGAGAATTCTAGAACCAGGGGACATAGATTCAAGATAAGTGGCAGAAGGTGTAGGGGGTGAGGAAGAACTTTTTTACGCAGAGGGTAGTGGGTGTCTGGAATTCACTGCCCAAGTTGGTGGTAGAGGCAGAAACATTAAACTCTTTTAAAAAGTACCTGGATCTGCACCTAAAGTGCTGTAAGCTGCAGGGCTATGGGCCGGGTGCGGGAAGGTGGGATTAGAAAGGGCACTTGGGTGTCCTCGGGCTGGCATGGACAAGATGGGCCAAATGGCCTCCTTCTGTGCTGCAACTTTTCTATGGTTCTATGGTTTTAATTAGAACACACGGAAACTAGGAGCAGGAGTAGGCCATTCGGCCCTTCGAGCCTGCTCCGCCATTCTATATGACCATGGCTGATCCTCTACCTCATTGCCATACTCCCTCTTTCTCTCCATACCCCTTGATGCCGCTAATATCCAGAAATGTACCAATTTCTTTCTTGAATATACTCAATGACCCGGCCTCTGCAGCCTTCTGTGGTAGAGAATTCCACAGGTTGACCACCCTCTGAGTGAAGAAATGTTTCCTCATCTCAGCACTAAATGGCCTGCCCCATATCCTGAGACTGTGGCTCCTGTTTCTAGACTCCCAAGCCAGGGGAAACATCCTCCCTGCATCCCGTCTGTCTAGCCCTGTTAGAATTTTATACGTTTCAATCAGATCCCCTCTCATTCTTCTAAATTCTAGTGAATACAGGCCCAGTCAAACCAATCTCTCCTCATACGACAGTCCTGCCATACCCGGTACCAGCCTAGTGAACGTTCGCTGCACTTCCTCTATGGCAAGTACATCCTTTCTTAGGTAGGAGACCAAAACGGCACACTACTCCAGAGGTGTGGTCTCACCAAGGCCCTGTATAACTGCGGTAAGACATCCTTACTTCTGAACTCAAATTGTCTTGCAATGAAGGCCAGCATACCATTTGCCTTCCTAATAGCTTTCTGCACCTGCCTATTTACTTTCATTGACTGCTGTACAAGGACACCCAGATCCCTTTGTACATTCACATTTCCCCATATATCACCATTTAAATAATACTCTGCCTTTCTGTTTTTCACACCGAAGCGTATAACTTCACATTTATCCATGTTATAATGCATTTGCCATGTGTTTGCCCACACTCTCAGCTTATCTAAATCGCCCTGAAGTCTCCTTGCATCCTCACAAATCACAACCCCACTCAGTTTTGTGTCATCAGCAAACTTGGAATTTTTCAAGAAAGAAATGGACGGGATAGTACAACATCAAAGAATTTAGGGTGAGAGAAGCTGAGAAAAGGAATTGTTGAAACAGAAAATAATTCCTACATTACAACAGTGACAACACTCCAAAAAGTGCTACATTGGTTTTAAAGCACTTCAAGACATCTTGAGATTGTGAAGTAAAATACTGTATGAATGCTTGTCTTTTTCTACCCTCTCAGCATTATCTTTTCTTTATGTTTAAAAGCTTCATGTCCCTTACTGTATCTAGAAATGCCTGTTATATGCAATGCTGCATGCATTTTGTAATTGTTAATGTACTATAGCTTCATATTGTGTTTGTAATTTATTTATTAAAATGATTAAGTTCCAGACCATGTGAAATACTATCGTGTTAAAAGCACTAGTCAAGGCTTAGACACAAGCAGTTTTACTGACTTACGTTTTTATCACTTACATGGTTTATCCTATGACTGTCACATCTATGTGATAGGTATTCAACTTGCTCACTTTAGTATTCATGTAAATTAGCTGAAATTGAAGTATACACTGGACATTAAGTGATAAATGCAGATTGATTGGCAAATTCTTATCCATCGAGGCTTGTAGAGAGCACACACTTCATTAGAATACTATTTCAAGGAGTTATAATAACATGCGCATTGACGATCAGTTTGGGTTCCGCCAGGGCCAGTCAGCTCCTGACCTCATTACAGCCTTGGTTCAAACATGGACAAAAGAGCTGAATTCCTGAGATGAGGTGAGAGTGACTGTCTTTGTCATCAAAGTCACATTTGACCGAGTGTGGCATCAAGGAGCCCAAGCAAAACTGGAGTCAATGGGAATCAGGGGGAAAATTCTCCACTGGCTGGAGTCATACCTAGCACAAAGGAAGAGTTGTGCTTGTTGGAGGTTAGTCATCTTGGCTTCAGAGCATCACTGCAGGAGTTCCTCAGGGTAGTGTCCTCGGTCCAACCATCTTCAGCTGCTTCATCAATGATCTCCCTTCCATCATAAGGTCAGACGTGGGGATGTTCGCTTCTGATTGTGCAATGTTCAGCACCATTCATGACTCCTCAGACACTGAAGCGGTCCATGTCCAAATGCAGCAAGACCTGGACAATATCTAGGCTTGGACTGACAAGTGGCAAGTAACATTCGCGCCACACAAGTGCCAGGCAATGATCAACTCCGATAAGAGAGAATCTAACCATCGCCTTTTGACATTACAGTCACGGAATCCCCCACTATCAACATCCTGGGGGTTACCATTGACCAGAAACTGAACAGGACTAGCCACATAAATACTGTGGCTACAAGAGCAGGTCAGAGGCTAGGAATCGTGCGACAAGTAACTCACCACCTGACTCTCCAAAGCCTGTCCACCATCTACAAGGCACAAATCAGGTGTGATGGAATGCTTTCCACCTGCCTGAATGAGTGCAGCTCCAGGAACACTCGAAGTTTGTTATCATCTAGGACAAAGCAGCCCACTTGATTGGCACCCCTTTCACAAATATTTACCCCCTCCACCACTGACGAACAGTGGCAGCAATGTGTACCATCTACAAGATGCACTGCTACCATCTAGAAGGACAAGGGCAGCAGATGCATGGGGCCACCACCACCTGGAAGTTTCCCTCCAAGTCACTCACCATCCTGACCTGGAACTATTTCACGTTCCTTCATTGTTGCTGGGTCAAAATCCTGGAACTCCCTCCTTAACAGCACTGTGGATGCGCCTACACCATGTGGACTGCAGCAGTTCAAGAAGGCAACCCACCACCACCTGAAAGGCAGTTAGGGATGGTCAATACATGCTGGCCTAGCCAGTGACGCCCATATCCCATAAATGAATTTTAAAAATATCATATCTCACGAACAAATAAAAACATGTTCACTGGAGCTACTCCAACCTATGAAATCTGTGCTGTCTTATCAGAGCATATTAGTTTTAAATTTTGATGTGATCCATGTGACACTGCCATGCATGGTTATGATGTAACTATTGTATTTTCTACTGTTGTGCTCCAAACTAATAGCTGCTCTCTCTGCTAGAATTTGATAAAGTCACAAATTCCAAGCACTTCTGAGGAGTAAAGGTGATGACCCAAGCCTGAGCTTAGTAAATAGCTATGTAAGTATTATAATTGGTATGTTTTAGCAGCTAGGGCTAGGTTCAAACCTATTAAAGCTCAATATTATAAAAACTGTTTTCCTTAGCATGTTTTGCTTTATCCCTTTCCCCCATTTTTGCTGTTCTAATAATGCGTGCTCTGGACATAGACTAAACTAATGAAATGACATCCGGATATGAACCAATCTTCATCTATTTAAAAATTTCCCAAAATCAACAGACAAGTATGCTTCATTAAGGCAGCCAAGATATTATTGCACAATTTAGGCCACTATCATTTATATTTTGAAGCAACGCAGTCTCTTTCCTAGCTAACTGTGCCAACATGATGTCGTTCTCGTTGCCTTGTTTATTCAATATGAATATTTTGTCATTGCAAATTGGTATCTCACTAACACACACATGTGTGTTCCAGAAATCTTCTTGTACCATCAGACAATGGAAATTCTGTATTATGTGAACTCCTCTCTTCTGGAGGAGAGCAGAGGGCTAATCAATGGGATCCAGTGTGTGTATTTTCGACGGTGATGTTTTGATTTGATGGTACAAAGAAAACTTGTTTCTGAGGAGATTGTGAAGCTGATAATTTCTAGCAGATCTGATCTATTGGTGACTTGACGAGCAAAGGAAGGAAGGAGAAGCTTAAAACAACTGCAACAATGAAACGCATGTTTCTATGTTCATTTCTGTCTTTAGATGTAAGTACTCCACCAATTTAATTTGTGGTTAACGTTTTTGTTGTTCTTTTCATATTTAAGAAGTAGGATGTTTCATTTCAAGTACTGTACTCTGGGCCCAAATGGCATGACTGATTAGATTGTATGTTCTTAGTTTTTATGTGACAGGATCTACAGTCCAGAAATCTGTGTGTTTCCAGGTTTCGACAAAAAGGCCGCAAAACTGAAACAACAAAACCAAAAATGTATGAAATGTCCATCAGGTTGATGCCTATCTGAAACAATAAGATGAAATAATTTTTCATGTAGGATTCTTCATTGGAAGTTGCTGACCTTTTATTTCTGACACTAAAATGTTTTTCCGAACAGTTCACAGTTATGGGAGTATAATGGTTTAGTGAATGAACTATAAACCTCTTCTCATCATTTATCATCTATATATGCAGGCTATAAACTAAAAAAAATTATAAAGATAATCTATGTTCCTGAGGTCACTTGGATCATATGTATACGGTGGGGGGGGGGGCGGGGGGGGTGGGGGGATATTTGGAGACTTGGCTTTTTATCAAGGAGTAAAAGTGAATGGCTGATTGCAGTGGTTCAATCACTGCATGAAAGCTAAAGGAATGGGTATCATGTGTTGGTTAAATTGATTAGTATATTTGTGTGAATCAGTGTGAGTAAGATGATGGAGGTGGAAGTTCAGTAACACTAACCAGCGTTTTAAAATACTTTGTGCCCATAAAACAAAAGCTGAGGAGACAAAGCTCTTCTAAATCCCATTGTAGCAGTGTGACCTAAGCCCTGCATCTCTCAACCAACACCTAAGGTGTTGTAAACAACCTATGCCTTAATGAGAAATAAAAAGAGGGATCATCATAAATGATAGAAATTTTAATGCAGCAAACCTGCAGTTTAACAATCCATAAAAAGCAACTTGTTACTTTATGTGCGAATTTGTTCCGGTATGGATTTTTTTTTCACATTACAAAACAGAGCATCATTTAAATTTTGCTTAGTCAGGATCATTAATTTCCACATGGGTCATGTTTTAGAATTCTTGTTGAATATTCTGAAACTCTTGAATTACTATCTTGACCCAGTTTCATTGATTGATGAATAGCTATTGTCAAACTAGACTGGCCCCTGGGATGGCAGGATTGTCGTATGAGGAGAGATTGGGCTGACTAGGCCTGTATTCACTGGAGTTTAGAAAAATGAGAGGGGATCTCATTGAAACATATAAAATTCTGACAGGGCTGGACAGACTGAATGTGAATACAGGGATGATGTTTCCTCTGGCTGGGGTGGGGTCTAGAACGAGGGATCATAGTGTCAGGCTACAGCCATTTAGGACTGAGATGAGGAGCAACTCCTTCACTCAGAGGGTGGTGAACCTATGGAATTCTCTACCACAGAGGGCTGTGGAGGCCAAGTCACTGAATATATTTAAGAAGGAAATAGACTTCTAGACTCTAAAAGCGTCAAGGGGTATGGGGAGGGAGCGCGAGTATGGTGTTGAAATAAGAGGATCAGCCATGATCATATTGAATGGCAGAGCAGGCTCAAAGGGCCAAATGACCACCTCCTGCCCCTATTTTCTATGTTTCTAAAATTGATATACTAGCGTTAAATCAGACATTAATGATTCCACATTACTTTGGTTATTTAGGAAGTGTGGGAACAGAAAGTAATTACTTATATTCTATAAAATCTGTGGAGCATAGGAGTTAAAGATGCAGTTCGCAAATTGGAAGTTTTGTCAGAAGGTTTATTTTAAATTACCTGAAGTTACACAGTTAATCGCACTGAATCAGACCATTCGGCCCAACAGATCATTTATGTAAAAGCAAAACACTGCGGATGCTGGAAATCTGAAACAAAAACAGAAAATGCTGGAAAAACTCAGCAGGCCTGGCAGCATCTGTGGAGAGAGAAAGAGAGTTAACGTTTCAAGTCCAATATGACTCCTCTTCAGAAGTGAAGGTCATTTATGCTCCACCCGAGCCTTTTACCAGCTTCTTTGATCTTGCCCTTTCAAAATATTCTTCTTTTTTAGTCCCTCATGTAATTGTCAAGCTTCCCTTTAAAATGTGTCTGTGCATTTCACCTCTAAGTAATCCATATGATAGTGAGTTTCACATTCTCACCACTTTGAGCAAAGAAGTTTCTCCTTAATTCATTATTAGATATATTCATGACTATCTTTTATTTATGACCCCTAGTTTTGGCTGTGGACAGGGAAACTTGTCTAATTGTTGAGAAGTCACAAAGAAAACTAAAAAACATGATGACAAATATCTGTTTGCTGGTGACAGGCATTGCACCTGTGGTGATGTGCCATTAAAATACCAGGTGCACCTGACCTATACAGCATCACTGCAACCACTAGCCATGGCTTCCTCCAATGCTGGCTTATAAACGCATAAGAAGACTCTAAGAATCTTGAAACAAAACAAACATAAATATGCATTTTGAATATTTTATTCCATTGCAGTTTGCTGAATGGAATGCAGAAGCTTATTGAGATGTAAATACTTTGCCTAATTTTTATTTCATTTGAGTTCAGTATTTTGTCCTTAGTGATGGCAACATGGCGATTTGTTGGACCTGTTGTGTGCAAAATAGCTTGTGTATTTGACTATTTAACAACAGTGACTATGCTTCATAAATAATTCACTGGCTGTGAAGTTGTTGGGATATCTTTCGGATACGGAAGGTAGCGTACAATACAGCAAAGGAGGACAATACAGCAAAAAAACTGATAAAGGGAGAATAAAATATGAATGTAAACTGACAAAAAATATAAAAACAGCCTGTAAAAGCTTCTATAAGTATGTTAAAGGGGAACGTTTGGCTAAGACAAATGTGTGCCCATTACAGGCAGAGTCAGGAGAATTTGTAATGGGGAATAGAGAAATGGCAGAGAAGCTAAATGATTACTTTGTGCCTGTCTTCACTGAAAAAGATACAAGAAATCTCCCAAAATTAGAGATCCAAGGAACTAGGGAGATTGAGGAATTGAAGGAAATTAGTATTAATAAGAAGGTTGCATTGGAGAAATTAATGGGACTGAAAGTTGATAAGTTGTCAGGAAGATATGATAATTCTCATAATGTTATTGGAATTTATTGTAAAATTGTGGTATCTGTGTCTATATGTGCCTGTGTGTGAGACTTAATTGGATTAAAGGCAGCTGCTCTTAAGACTTTGGTGTGGTAGCAGATGAGCTAGGTTTGGAATGTTTGAAATGAAAAGTAGGTGTGTGTCTATGTGTCTTAATGAAAGTGTAACCGGGAGTCAGATTAAGTAGGGGATTTAGAAGTTATTATAGTAGTAATTTGTACACATATGTATGTGTTTTTTCTTGTTAATAAATGTTTAGTCTAGTTTTGTAATAACCTATAAGACTTGGTCCTATTGCTACTGAATTCAAGGCACACACCTCGAAATTTATATAAATTGCAAAACAAGTTGTGGCAGTTGTTTCATATTTCCCTTTGGGATTTGAACAAAACAGCATTTACCATCGGCTGTGTCATAACAAAGACCCCAGGACCAATATCAATTCTACAGGTCAGATTGTTGAAGGTGGTAGCTATGGAGATAATGGATTCATTGGTGATCATCTTCCAAAATTCTTTAGATTCTAGAATGCTTCCTGCAGATTGGAAGGTAGCAAATGTTACCCCACTATTTAAGAAGGGAGGGAGAGAGAAAACAGGGAACTACAGACCTGTTAGCCTTACATCAATAGGGAAAAGACTAGAATCTATTCTAAAGGATGTGATAAATGGACACTTGGATAATAATATGATTGGGCAAAGTCATGAATGGGAAATTATGTTTGACAAACAGGTTGCTGTTTTTTGAGAGTGTTACTAACAGAATTGATAAAGGGGAGTTGGTGGACATTGTATACTTGGATTTTCAGAAGGCTTTTGATCAAGTTCCCTACAGGAAGTTGGTTAGCAAATTAAAGTACATGGGATAGGAGGTAATATACTGGCATTGATTAAGGATGGCTAACAGGCAAATAACAGAGAGCAGGAATAAATGGCTCATTCTCGTGTTGGTAAGATGTGACTAGTGGGGTACTGCGTGATCAGTACTTGCCCCAGCTGTTCACAATATGTATTAATGATTTGGATGTGGGGACTAAATGTAATATTTCCAAGTTCGTGGATGACACAAAGCTAGGTGGGAATGTGATGTGAGGAAGATGCAAAACGGCTTCAAGGGGAGTTGGACTGGCTTTGAGTGGACAAGAACATGGCAGATGGAATATAATGTGGAAAAACGTGAGGTTATCCCACTTTGGTAGGAGGAATAGTTGTGCAGGGTATTTCTTAAAGAGTACAGGAGTCGTGAAGTCTTGCTTCAATCGTATAGAACCTTGGTTAGACTGCACCTGGAGTAATGTGTGCAGTTTTGGTCCCCTGACCTTAAGAAAGATATTATTGCCATAGTGCAACTAAGGTTCACAAGACTTGTTACCAGGATGGTGGGACTGTCTTTTAAAGAGAGATTGGGAAAACTGGACCTGTATTCTCTGGGGTTTCGAAGAATGGGATATGATGATCTTGAAACCTACAGAATACTTAGAGATAGACAGGGTAGATGTTTCCCCTGGCTGGGGAGTCTAGAACCAGGGATGCAATTTCAAAATAAGAGGGAAGCTACAGGACCGAGATGAGGGGAATTTTTTTACTCAGGGTGGCTGTGAATCTTTGGAATTCTCTACCCCAGAGGGCCGTGGAAGCTCAATCATTTTTTTCTTAATTCATTCACGGGATGTGGGCTTCGCTGACTGGGCCAGCTTTTATTGCCCATCCCTAGTTGCCCTTGAGAAGGTGGTGGTGAGCTGCCACCTTGAACCGCTGCAGTCCATGTGGTGTAGGTACACCAACAGTGCTGTTAGGGAGGGAGTTCCAGGATTTTGACCCAGCAACATTGAAGGAACAACAATATGTTTCTAAGTCAGGATGATGAGTGGGTTTAAGGGGAATCTCGAGGTGGTGGTGTTCCCATCTATCTGCTGCCCTTGTCCTTCTAGATGGTAGTGGTCTTGGGTTTGGAAGGTGCTGTCTAAGGGGCCTTGGTGAATTCCTGCAATGCATCTTATAGATGGTATACACTGCTGCTACTGTGCATCGGTGGTGGAGGGAGCGAATGTTTGTGGATGTGGTGCCAATCAAGCAGACTGCTTTGGCCTGGACAGTGTCCAGCTTCTCCAATGTTATGGGAGCTGCACTCATCCAGGTAAGTGGAGAGTATTCCATCACACTCCTGACTTCTGCCTTGTAGATGGTGGACAGACTTTGGGGAATCAGGAGGTGAGTTACTCGTCACACGATTCCTAGCCTCTGACCTGTTCTTGTAACCACAGTATTTATATGGCTAGTCCTGCTCAGTTTCTGGTCAATGGTAACCCCCCCCAGGATGTTGACAGTGGGGGATTCAGTGATGGTAATGCCATTGAACATAAAGGGGCGATGGTTGGATTCTCTCTTGTTGGAGATGGTCATTGCCTGACATTTGTGTGGCACGAATGTTACTTGCCACTTGTCAGCCCAAGCCTGGATTACAGGTTTGGGCTGACAAGTGGCAAGTAACATTCGTGCCACAAAAGTGCAGGTCTTGCTGCATTTGGACATGGACTGCTTTGATACCTGAGGAGTCGTAAATGGTGGTGAACATTGCGCAATCATCAGCGAACATTCCCACTTCTGACCTTATGATGGAAGGAAGGTCATTGATGAAGTAGCCGAAGATGGTTGGGCTGAGTAACTGCTGCAGTGATGTCCTGAAGCTGAGATGACTGACTTCCAACAACCACAACCGTCTTCCTTTGTGCTAGGTATGACTCCAACCATTGGAGAGTTTTCCCCCTGATTCCCATTGACTCCAGTTTTGCTAGGGCTCCTTGATGCCACACTTGGTTAAATGTTGCCTTGATGTCATGGGCAGTCACTCTCACCTCACCTCGGGAGTTCAGCTCTTTTGTCCATGTTTAAACCAAGGCTGTAATGAGGTCAGGAGCTGAGTGGCCCTGGCGGAACCCAAACTGGGCATCAGTGAGCAGGCTATTGCTAAGCAAGTGTCGTTTGATAGCACTATTGATGACTCCTTCCATTAGTTTACTGATAATTGAGAGTAGACTAATAGGGCGGTACTTGGCTGGGTTGGATTTGTCCTGCTTTTTGTGTACAGGACATACCTGGGCAATTTTCCACATAGCCAGGTAGATGCCAATGTTATAATATAAAAGCAAAATACTGCGGGTGCTGGAAATCTGAAAAAAAAAATGCTGGAAAAACTCAGCAGGTCTGACAGCATTGTGGAGAGAAAGACAGAGTTAATGTTTCGAGTTCTAAAGAAGAGTCATACAGACTCGGAATGTTAACTCTGCCTTTGTCCCCACAGATGCTCTCAGACCTGCTGAGTTTTTCCAGCATTTTTTGTAGATGCCAGTCTTGTAGCTGTACTGGAACAACTTGGCTTGGCATGCAGCAGGTTCTGGAGCACAACTCTTCAGTACTATTGCCGGAATATTGTCGGGCCCAAAGCCTTTGCTGTATCTAGTGCCTTCAGCCGTGTCTTGATATCACATGGAGTGAATCGAATTGCCTGAAGACTGGCATCTGTGATGCTGGGGACCTCCGGAGGAGGCTGAGATGGATCATCCACTCAGCACTTCTGGCTGAAGATTGTTGCGAATGCTTCAGCCTTTATGCACTGATGTGCTGGGCTCCTCCATCATTGAGGATGTGGATATCTGTGGAGCCACCTCCTCCAGTGAGTTGTTTAACTGTCCACCACCATTCACAACTGGATGTGACAGGACTGCAGAGCCTAGATCTGATCTGTTGGTTGTGGGATCGCTTAGCCCTGTCTATCACTTGCTGCTTATGCTGTTTGGCACACAAGTAGTCCTGTATTATGGCTTCACCAGACTGACACTTCATTTTTAGGTATGCCTGGTGCTGCTCTTGGTATGCACTCCTGCACTCTTCATTGAGCCAGGGTTGATCCCCTGGCTTGATGGCAATGGTAGAGTGGGGGATATGCCGGGTCACAGATTGTGTTTGAGTACAATTCTGCTGCTGCTGATGGCCCACAGTGCCTCATGGGTGCCCAGTCTTGAGTTACTAGATCTGTTTGAAATCTATCCCATTTAGCACGGTGGTAGTGCCACACAACAGGATGGAGGGTATCATCAAAGTGAAGGTGGGACTTCATCTCCACAATGACTGCGGTGGTCACTTCTACCAACATTGCCATGGATAGATGCATCTGTGGCAGGCAGGTTGGTGAGAATGAGGCCAAGCATGTTTTTCCCTCTTGTTGGTTCCCTCACCACCTGCCGCAGACCCAGTCCAGCAGCTATGTCATTTAGGACTCTGCCAGCTCGGCCATGTGCTAACGAGCCCTCCTTGGTGGTCGACATTGAAGTCTCCCACCCAGAGTACATTCTGCGTCCTTGCCAGCCTCAGTGCTTCCTCCAAGTGGTGTTCAACATGGAGGAGCACTGATTCATCAGCTGAGGAAGGGTGGGACATGGTAATCAACAGGAGGTTTCCTTGCCTATGTTTGATCTGATGCCAGGAGACTTCATGGGGTCTGGAGTCGATGTTGACGACTCCCAGGGCAACTCCATCCTGACTGTATACCACCTCTGCTGGGTCTGTCCTGGACATACTGATGGTGGTGTCTGGGACATTATCTGTGAGATATGAGTCTGTGTGGATGACTATGTCAGGCTATTGCTTGACTACTCTGTGAGACAGCTTTCCCAGATGTTAGTAAGGAGGACTTTGCAGGGTCGACAGGGCTTCAAATAAGGTTATCATTTCCAGTGCCTAGATCGATGCCAGGTGTTCTGTTCGGTTTCATTCTTTTTTTGTGACTTTGCCGCTATTTGTTACAGCTGAGCTTGCTCGGCCGTTTCAGAGGGCATTTATGAGTCAACCACATTGCTGTGGATCTGGAGTCACATATAGGCCAGACCAGGTAAAGACGACAGATTTCCTGAAACCCAGATGGGTTTTTACAACAATCAACAATGGTTTCATGGTCGTCATTAGATATTTAATTTGAGATTTTTATTGAACTCAGATTCCACCATCTGCCGTGGGCGGGATTCGAACCCCAGAGCGTTACCCTGGGTCTCTGGATTACTAGTTCAGTGACCATACCACTACACCATCGCCTCCCCTCATTGAGTGTGTTTAAAGCAGGGATTGATGGATTTATAAATACCAATGGCATAAAAGCATATGGGGTTAGTATGGGAAAAAGACATTCAAGTGGATGATCAGCCATGATTGTATTGAGTGGCGGAGTGGGCTCGGTGAGTTGAATGGCGTACTGATGCTCCTATGTTCCTACAAAGGCACACTCTTATCTTTCACTCTTTCTATTATGCTCATAAAGTACTTGATGTAATCTAAGCAGGAATAGTTGTGAGTGCCAGTGTTATTGCACCACATGTAAACTCCTTGTTGAAATATGATTTTAAATCCCAGGTATTAAAATAACTGATGCACAAACTTCTAGGAGTGCATGAACTGCTATTAAGATGTACTGAGCTCTTATAGATTTTTGTTCCCGATCGCAGGGACCTATGGACCATGTGAAGTTCCAGATAACGTTGAAAAATATCCAAATACATTGCTAATGCACTAGATGCTATGAATAGCTTTTTACTGAAAAAAATCCTTTTTCTCTTCTTCATGTCACTTGGCTGGTCAATATTGTTGGTTGTACTTTCCCTCAGTTGAGAAGTGCAACTAAGTTCCTGTATGCCTGTTTTCATGGACTAATGACCCCATGGCACTGTTCAAAGAGCAAGGAGTTCTCCCAGCACTTTGACCGACATTCCTCCCTTAAGTTATGCCACTGAAGCAAACACATCATTCATCATATTTTGTACTGTTTTATAATGAGGATAAAAAGCTGCTGATTTGCCTGCAAGGCGCATCCTTCCAGTTCAAAGTAATTCATTGTCTCTGAAGCTCTCAAGACATAAAGTGTTATAATCTATATATCTATCTGCTAAAAATGCTAACTTGTGCTAGAGTGTGATTCAATGACCACTGACAGCTCTTGGTATGTTGCCCAAGAGGCTGAATCTGTGATCTTTGGTGTTGAATTGTTGTTTGACTGTGTGCATGACATGCACATATTTTCAGCATGGGTTACAGAAAAGAACTCAAGAGTTGGAATTCTGGCTAAAATTTCTTAAGACCTCTGCAATAATAAAATCAGAAAAAAATAACTTTGTTTGGAAACAAAACTGTGAGAAAGCTTATGCTATGTAAATCCAGGTTGATGTTTACATTTGCTGCAAATTTAACATATTCTTTGTTTGTTTTAGTTTTCTTCTTGTGCCCTGTCAGCTGCTGACAAGTAGCCCTGAGCAGTTCAGTGTTTGATTGACCTGCTGTCCTGACTGTTCTGGAGGCATCTAAAAGATGCAAGAATACTCCCTTGGCGTGATTGAGTGTGTTTCTTTTTTTAAAAAAAAGATATCACTTCCCCTATTCCCTCTGCAGAAGAGCTTAGTCTAAGCTTCATGCTTCTTTGCAATTATGCGACTGAGTTTGGGAATTCAGCATTGGAGGATTGTGGGTATAAACTTGTGTGCTGTTACTTAGTGATGCTTTACACCAATGTTTTTAATATGCTGCCCAGCCTACCACCGCCCCATGCACTGCCACCATGTTTCTCCGTTCCCCTTGAAGGCAGTAATTCACGATAGAACATAGTTCTATGGATGCCAGCGGCCATGGAGTTGTTAACCAGGCATAATTAGTGTGAACCTGAATATCAGAAGGTTTTGCAATTAGAGCTGAATCTAATCCCATCCATATTGTACGCCTTTTATTCAGGGTCACTGGATAATGGGAACAGGAACCGTGGATTTTTTTCCTCACAGTTATAGCCCAGAATGCTGAAGGCTAATTAAAAAAGGGGCAAAGAAAATTTGTCGTAAGTTAGTATGAAACAACTTCAGACAACTTTGATGTTTGAATTTGGTTCACTACTCATTCCGGCATGATGGAAAATTATGAAAAACTAAATTAGTGCCAAATTATTCAAAGCTTTATTTTATGCTTTGTTATATTATTTAAGGGTCTAATAGTAGCCATTGACCAGAAACTTAACTGAACCAGCTGTGGCTACAAGAGCAGGCCAGAGGCTGGGGAATTCTGCAGAGGGTAACTCCTGACTCCCCAAAGCCTGTCCACCACCTGCAAGGCATAAGTCTGGAGTGAGATGGAAAACTCTCCATTTGCCTGGATGAATTGTCTGGAATTTGCTGCCAGAGGAGGTGGTGGAAGCAGGTACGATAGTGGTGTTTAAGAGGCAAAAACAAAAAACTACTGCGGATGCTGGAAATCCAAAACAAAAACAGAATTACCTGGAAAAACTCAGCAGGTCTGACTCAGACCTGCTGAGTTTTTCCAGGTAATTCTGTTTGTGCTTAAGAGGCAGTTTGACAAATACATGAATAGGATGGGAATAGAGGGATACGGACGCCGGAAGTGCAAAATGTTTTAGTTGACGGGCAATATGATCGGCGCAGGCTTGGAGGGCTGAAGGGCCTGTTCCTGTGCTGTACTTTTCTTTGTTCTTTGAATGCAGCTCCAACAACGCTCAAGAAGCTTGACACCACCCAGGACAAAACGGCCTGCTTGTTTGACACCCCATCCACCACCTTCAACATTCACACCCTCCACCACCGATGCACAATGGCAGCAGTATGCACCAAATACAAGTTGCACTGCAGTAACTCACCAAGGCTCCTTCAGCAGCACCTTCCAAACCTGCGACCTGTACCACCTAGAAGGACAAGGGTAGCAGATGCATGGGAACACCAACACCTGAAAGTTCCCCACACACCACCCTGACTTGGAAATATATCACCGTTCCTTGTTGAAATATGATTTCAACGGGCTAAAATCCTGGAACACTCACCCTACAGCACTGTAGGTGTTCCTACACCACATGGACTGCAGAGGTTCAAGAACACAGCTCACCACCACCTTCTCAAGAGCAATTTAGAGATGGGCAATAAAAATGCGGGGGGATTTAAACAGTTCCCAGTCCCTCGGTGCACTGTGGCAGAAAGGTTTTAGACAGCGGCCCTTCCCCATTGCGCCTTTGCGGCAGCTGCCCCAAGCTTTAGTGCGTCCCTCAGCACGTAGTCCTGGACTTTGGATTGTGCCAGTCCGCAACACTCGGTCGGGGACAACTCTTTGTGCTGGAAGACCAACAAGTTTCGGGCAGACCAAAGCGCGTCTTTCACCGAGTTGATGATCCTTCAGCTGCAGTTGATGTTTGTCTCGGTGTGTGTCCCTGGGAACAGCCCGTGGAGCACAGAGTCCTGTGTCAAAGAACTGCTCGGGATGAACCTCGACAGCAACCACTGCATCTCTCTCCAGACCTTCTTTGCAAAGGCACAATCCACAAGGAGGTGAACCACGGTCTCTTCCCCACCACAGCCACCTCGAGGGCAACGTGCAGAGGGGGTGAGACTCCTGGCGTGTAGGAAGGATCTGACGGGGAGGGCCTTTCTCACCACCAGCCAAGCCACGTCTTGGTGCTTGTTGGAAAGTTCTGGCGATGAGGCATTCTGCCAAATGACTTTGACAGTCTGCTCGGGGAACCATCCCACAGGATCCACCCTCTCCTTTTCCCTCAGGGCCTCTAAGACATTACGTGCTGACCACTGCCTGATGGACTTGTGGTCAAAGGTGTTTTTCTGCATAAATTTTACCACGAGGGACAGGTGGTACGGTACGGTCCAACTACTTGGAGCGTTCCCTGGCAGCGTGGCCAGACCCATCCTTCGCAACACCGAGGACAGGTAGAACCTCAGCACATAGTGACACTTGGTGTTTGCGTACTGAGGGTCTACGCACCGCTTGATGCAGCCACACACAAAGGTGGCCATCAGTATGAGGGCGATGTTGGGCACGTTTTTTCCCCCTTTATCTAGAGGCTTGTACATCGCGTCCCTGCGGACACGATCTATTTTTGACCTCCGTTTAAATCCCCTTGGGCTGTATAGCTCAAAATGAAAGGCTGTAAATGATTGTAAGATTGTTTGTACTGATGCACCTGGTGATACATTTTGTAAAAGTTGAACCGGATTGTAATGGTGTTTTTGAAATGGTTTGGAATGTGGTTGAAGATATTTTATGAATGAAGTATATTTTTGCAAAAAAAAATGGGCAATAAAAGTGCTGGCCTAGCCAGTGATGCTCACGTCCCATGAAAGAATTTAAAAGAAGTAGCAAGTAGTAATACTGTAGGTAATAAAATCAGTAATTTACAGCACAGGAGGAGACCATTCAGCCCGAGGAGTCCATGTGGCTCTCCGTGGAGCAGTCCGGTTAGTCCCGCTTCCCTGCTCGATCCCCTTAGCCCTGCAAATTTATTTCCTTCAAGTGACTATCCAATTTCCTTTTGAAATCATTGTTTCCGCTTCTAACACCCATGTGGGCGATGAGTTCCTGGTCATTGCCACTTGCTGTGTAAAAATGTTCTTCCTCACAACCCCCCCCCCCCACCCCCCACCCCTACAGCATTTGTCCAAAACTGTAAATCTGTGTCAACTAGTCCTTGTACCATCAGGTAATGGGAAGAGTTTTTCCTCATTTACCTTTGCTGAACCTGTCATAGTCTTGTAGACTTCTATCGAATCTCCCCTCAATCTTCTTTGCTCCAGGGAGAACAACCTGAACCTTACCAACCCAAACCTGTAGCTAAAACCCCCCCCCATCCCTGGAACCATTTTAGTAGACTTCCTCTGCATCCCTCACATGGAACTTCACAGCCTTCCTAAAGTTTGATGACCAGAACTGGATGCTATACTCTAGTTGGGGCCAAACCAGAGCTTTATATTGCAACTTTTAAGTGAATTAAGAGAAAATGATGTGTAGGTAAAATGAAAACAGAAATGCTAGAAACACACAGGTCTGTCAGCATCTGTGGGGAAAAGAAAGCTACACTAATGTTTTGAATGGACCTGTTATTATTTCTGGTGAAGAATCGCGCATAAGATCTTCACCTACCTCTCTTCCAGGTGCTAACCAACCTATAATTTACTCTAAACATTTTCAACCATGATGACTTTTCAAAACCTCCATTAAGTCACATGTGATTCACTCCCTGGTGCAGAATCTATTGATGTGTACCATAATTCAGTTAGATTCCAGAATTATTTATTTTGTTGCAGATATTGGATAATGCAAAATGTATGCTGTGAAACCTGAAGAAAAGACATTGTCTGGACAGTTGTAATAGGAAAATGTGTTGCAAATGTCAGGCTGAGTTTTTTAAAATCAGGTTTTATAAGCAACCTTGCACAGAGAGGCATAACGCTGCTCCCACAGGATCATTTCAGGCAGAGAGCCAGTCAATATCTTACGTGGCTGGTGTCAGCAGTTTTCGGTGGTATTCGCGGTGCAGCATATGCAAACTGATGGATCTCTGACTAGTCCAGTTAAACGTTGTTATGGAGAATGCCTTGCAAGATCTGAAATTCCTCTTTTGTCTAGACATGTGTGTCAACTGTAAGGTCTTTTCATTCAGCTACCTTTTCAAATTTTTGAAGCCTGGGAGGGAACATCTAATACCTGTCACGGACGAGATTCTAATTCTCTGTTTATGTTGCTGTTTAATGCATTGCTTGTGCTTGAGCTGTTAAGCCCCAGAAAATAAAAACCTATATCTCCGCACTGATTCTGTTTTTCTTTGTGCATTGCAGGCACATGAGTGGAGCAAAAATGATGACCGACTGCTGCAAGCCGTGGAGCATGGTGACACAGAGAAGGTGGCAGCCCTCTTGGGCAAAAAAGGGATCAGTCCCACCAAGCTGGACAGCGAGGGCAAGTCTGCGTAAGTGAACCATAGACTAGCCCCTGCTTTAAACAAGCTGCTTACAGAAAATAATTTTTTAATTGTTATCTAGTTTGTTTGGGGTGAATTCCTTTTTAAATTATTCAATGTATTTTAATTATAATGGCTTAAATCATGTTATTTCTGCAGTATTGGATCTTAGTACAACTCCTGATGATTTGTTCTCCCCTGAGTGCTGCAGACCCAAAAGGCAGGAGTTATTATATTGATAGTGGAAATGCTGTTTAAAAGAAATAATTTATCTTTGGTTAGGACTGAATATTTACTGTATACAATAAACAATATGCTTCTATTATTTCTAGTCTCAGAACTCCATTGAAAATTACCTTTGGTACATGACTTAGAAGAAAAGCCTGCATCAGTGACACATCCTTTATTACAAATTGTGATAATCAGTTTTTGAAATTAATTATTTTACCAGAACTTGTTTTTGACTGACACTGGTAACTAGCATGAAATTTAATGTGAAGCGTTCAGAAATTAATCTGAATTGTCAGTAATGTTCCAATAAATGTAGAATTCTGCAGAACTGCAATGTCGATTCTCAGAATATACTCTTACATGTTTGTTGTGATTATCACAGGAACCTATGCATTTTAAATCCATTTTGCATGGTTATTGGATAGCTAAACAATTTGAATAAATTAGCAGCTTTGGATAAAGGGCAGCTGTCTTTCATCACTCATTTTAAAAAGGCCTCCAGCTTTATGTCTGGTGCTGTGTAATCTCAATTTATAAAAGTACAAATCAAGTTAAGGTAATATTTAATGTTTATAATTGACCTCACTCTCAAAAATTACTTTTTTGAGGTAGTCATAATATCCTTGATGGCAAATGAGTTTCTTGAAAGTTATTGCATAGAATGCTTTAGGCTGCAGCATCATCTGTGACATTGATTCGAATTTGAAAAGGTGTGAAATTTTGCTTAGAGTAGCTGAACAGAATGGTTTCTTTAAAACTGTAGATGCCCTTTTGAATTAGTACCTCACATTCCTGCACTTCACGGAAACAAAGGCAATGAAGCCAGAGTGCAAGAAAGCATATTCTTAACAGAAATTAAAGGCATTAGAGCTGCCCTGAGTGTTATTGGGCTAGGGAGGGAAAATACATTTAAGATTACCACTCCTAAGTATTATCCAGTGACTTCTGCTGAAAAATGTGTATATATAGATGTATGGACATGATTGGATTCAGATCAAAATCTCCCAAACAACCTGCCAACACTCACCCCTAAATCTCTTGTATGAAGAATGACCACTTGGATGAGGTACTGGGTAGCTGGTGGCATCCAAGGAACTGTGCTAAGTATCAGGAATGGAGAAAATTGGAGGGGGTTGTTCTTGACAACAACAACTTATATGGTGCCTTTAACATAATGAAATGTCCCAAGGTGCTTCACAGGAACATTATAAAGCAAAGTATGACACCAAGCCACATAAGGAGCTATTAGGTCAGATGATCAAAAGCTTGGTCAAAGAGGTAGGTTTTACTGAGCTAGAGAGGTATAGGGAAGGAATTCCAGAGCTTGGGGCCTAGGCAACTGAAGGCATGGGCACCAATTGTGGTGCAGTTATAATTAGGAATGCGCAAGAGGCCAGTATTAGAGGAGTGCAGATATCTTGGAGGGTTGTGGGGTTGGAGGGGGAGGGACAGGGCCATGGAGGGATTTGAAAACAAGGATGTGAATTTTAAAATGAAGATGCTGTTTGACCGGGAGCCAGTAAAGGTCAGCAAGCACAAGGCTGATAGGGGAATGAGATTTGCTGTGATTTAAGACATGGGCAGCAGAATTTTGGATGATCTCAAGCTTACAGAGGTTGGAATGTGGGAAATTGGCCAAGAGTGCATTGGAATCGGCGAGTCTAGAGATAATAAAGGCATGAATGATGGTTTTGACAGCAGATGAACTGAGATGGGGCAAAGTCCTGCAATGTTACGGAAGTGGAAAAAGACTCTTAAGAGATGGCACGAATTTGAAGTTGGAAGCTCATCTCTGGGTCAAATGTAAAAGCAGTTTAAATACTCAGTGACACAAACTGGCATTTCTTATTCCGTTTGACAGAATATAATGCTGTGTAGAATCTGGCATCTTGTGTAGTTTAAGATGCAGCTCATTTTTACAAAAAGAGTAATAACTTATGAAGGGTTAACTAATTGGTTTGCTTTATAATAATGGAAATGCTTTCTTGACCTTGTCTTGGTGACATTTGCAGTTTCCAGAATCTAGAGTCAGCTTGGTTCAGCTCAGCCCAGATCGCTGCGAATATAAACGTTCCAAAATATAAATCAAAATGGAGTACAGTTAAAATTGCCAGGCAAATTATACTGTATTGGAATTCCACAGGGATTGATTCCAAGCTTTCTCCAGACAAATGTGCAGTAATAAAATTGCAAATCGCAATAATAACTTGTTGCAATGAAACCCTGGAACCCGCGCAAGAACTCCAAAATGTAGAACCTTATAAAGATGATTTAAAAATTCTTAAAGGGGAAGGAAAATCATGGGATGACACAGGAGGAGTGGGAGGGGTGCGGGTGGGATCATGTTCTATGAAAATATTTAATGTAATTCTACTCGTTTAGATCTGCCAACCTGCAGACTGCTCTTTGAAAGGATCTTTGTATATTGATTGCAGTGGAGTTGCAGGTTTGGTCAGTTGCTCAGTCTGGAGCATATTACCAAGTTGGACAAATCTTTGCTGCGAGCTTGCACCTACTTGAATTATACAGTTAAATTTATTTTCAAGTCAAGCTTTTTCTTCCTATTCTTCTCATATGGGCAGGATTTGGGCTCAGTAACCTGGAAAGGAAAATAGTCTCATGTCCCAAATTTCTTCTCCCTTTCCACTTGTTTTAATTTTCACCAACACTGAGGGACGTCAGTAGGATTATTCTATAGAAATGAAAAGCTGCGAATATTAAGGACATATGCTAGAAGGACTCAACAGTTTGTTTCTGTAAGTTATACTTTAGTACCTGCCAATTCCTTAAACTAAAAAGAAAAGTAATGCCTTGGTTCTAAATTGATGATATTTGCTGAGTTTATTAGTAGGATTGTTTCTATTCCTACCTTCATCTTTAAGGCTGAAAGATGATGTGGAAGTATTCATCACTTGAGCTCATGATCCCTGACTTCAGTACTGAGGTTAATGCTGATCAGGAAAAAAAAATTAAAGAAGTGCAAGAACAGCATACAGTTGTAATAGAGTTTCATTTCTGATTTTTCTTGAAGTTGGGGACTTGGTGGTGAGCACGCCCACATTTTGCTGCATCATTTTCAATTACTACAGCATTCCAAGGATCAACTTTGAGAGTATAACATGCTCCCCCTTGGCCACCTCATCCAAAATCACACAATGTCAGGTTCCCCACGCACACTGATGACACACACAGCTCTACCTCACCACCCTCTTGACTCTTCCACTGTCTCTGATGTGTCACACAGCTTGTCTGACCCCAAGCACTGGAAGAACAGAAATTTCCTCCAACAAAATATTGGGGAGGCCAAAGTCATTCTCTTCGGTTTACGCTACACACTCCATTCCTTATCCACCAAATCCATCACTTTTCCTGGCAACTGTCTTGACGCCAAACCAAACCATTTGCAATCTCAGTGTCATATTTGACCTCGGGGTGAGCCTCCGATCTTATAACTGCTCCATCACCAGGGCTGTTTACTTCCAGCTCAGTAATGTCACCCGCTTCTGTTCCAGTCTCAGCGCATCTGTTAAAATATTCATCTATACCTTTGTTACCACTGGACTTGACTATTCCAATATTCGCCTGGCTGACCTTTCATCTTCCGCCCTATGTAAACTTGAGTTTATCGAAAAATTTTCTACCACTACACTGACTCGCAGAAGTCTCTATCTGTTAGCCCTATGCTAGCCGACCAAACTAGCCTCCACTCTCGTAATGCCTCAATTTTAAAATTCTTATCTTCTTTGAAATACTTAATGGACTTTCCCCTCTCTATATTTGTAACTTCCTACAATCCTGTAATTTTGGATTCCTGTGCATCCCTAATTTTAGTCACTCCACTCTAGCTTTCAGCTGCTTTGACCCTAAACCAGAGCTTCCCAAACTGGGGCCACGAATCCTGGTGGGGTCGCGATACGTGATTTTGGGGTTGCAAGCTGTGTCGCAAGCCATGGATCTTGGACTGATTTCTGACAGCTGTGGGACCTGATGGACTGCACACTGCACACAATTATCGCTGCTGCAAAAAGAAAAAAGCCTATGACTGGGTAGGTGTTCCTTTTTTTTTGAGGAACCCTACCTTTTCATCAACTTTCCCCAGGCTCAACTCCTGTTCTGCGACCCCCCCCGATCAAAAACTAAAGCTGCCCCACCCCCCACAAACAACCTCATACCCCTCAAATTTTCACTCTAGGATCAAATGAAGCCACACCGGGAAAAAGTTTGGAAAGCACTGCCCTAAACTCTGGAATTCCCTCGTTAAACCTCTTTGCCTCTTTACCACTCTCTCCTTCTTTATGATAGCTCTTACAACCTACACCTTTGACAAAGTTTTTGGTCATCTATCATGACATCTGTGTGGCTTTGTGTCAAGTTTTTTTTTTACAACATTGCCATGAAGTGCCTTGGGATATTTTACTGTGGTAAAGACGCAATATAAATGCAAGCTATAGATGTTACAGTAGGCTATTGATTTAAAGGCTAAATTAATCCTTGCAGATAATTTTCAAACCCATTTTCTTTTTTGTGGAAATGGCAAATATTTAGATGAACCTTAGCAATAGCGTTTTTGTACACTTTTCCTGGAGTATTTAAGGAAAGTAATTAGAGCCTTATATTTGATGATTTGCCTGTGCTCAGTGGGCCTCGAGGGGTTAAGTTGGGTAGATCCTATGATTCAGTACATTGAAATGGTCCATGAAGGTTGTATTTTCATGTGATATTTTGTGTGAGATCAAATCACAAAATTTCAAACAAAGTATATTGTTATTTTAAATCATTGAAGTAGTTTGTTCTTTGGTTGTTGAAGCAAAAACAGAAAGACTTGCATTATAATACCCTTTGTGACCTCCCAAAGCACCTTACAGCCAATGGAGTACCTTTTTGAAGTATAGTCACTGTTATAATGTGGGAAACCTGGCTATTTACACATAGCTAGGCCCAACAAATGCTGAATGCTAATGGAGAATGCAGCATGGAACAGTTAACTGCCCAGCTTTGTTCAAATTCAAACCGGGTAGGTCAACTCTGATCAATGACTTCCCTGATGCTTTTGTTTGGTTGAAAAAGGTGCAATATATGGACATCCAAAACAAAAACAGAATTACCTGGAAAAACTCAGCAGGTCTGGCAGCATCGGCGGAGAAGAAAAGAGTTGACGTTTCGAGTTCTCATGACCCTTCAACAGAACAGGATGAAAGAGAGACACATGGTTAGCATGGGTGTTCTGTTGAAGGGTCATGAGGACTTAAAACGTCAACTCTTTTCTTCTCCGCCAATGCTGCCAGACCTGCTGAGTTTTTCCAGGTAATTCTGTTTTTGTTTTGGATTTCCAGCATCCGCAGTTTTTTGTTTTTATAGCAATATATGGACGTGTTCCTTCTGTTGCAAAAGACAAGGCCCTGTGTGTGAATATATGTGGCTTCTAGCATTTTGTTCCAACAATACTCGAGTTCTGTACTAACAAACGTTATGTTCTGTCATGCCACGAAGGCATGAAGAAAAAAAACTTTGAAAATGTGTTTTTGTTCCATGTTCCCTTGTTTAAGTTCTGTTTTTTTTTAAAATGGACGAAGATTAACTCACCAACCTCCTGGAATGTGATTCCCTTGCATTGTATGAATATTCTCGCCAAGCCAACACAAAGGACTAGTAGACAAGACGTCTGCATGAGCCAGCTCTCGACAAAGGCAGAGCTATTGTGATTCCTTATCTCCAACATTGTGCTAATGAGTCCACAGTTATCTGTTCAAAATACAATGTGTTTTAATGAGGACCCTAAAAGTACATCAGCCTGAAACCACCCTGTCACATGACCAAGACTTGAGCTGTTTGAATTGTTTTTAGATTCTGTCTTCAGTTGCAGTTTAACTTCAGAGGAGAAAACTGGACTCCAGGCTAGCAGACTGCCTCTGACCTCCATCTCTTTCAAAGTCAGATCTCCGGAAAGAATCTTGTATTTCAGCTGCAGAGTGAGCTAATGCCCAGAATATGAGAATACTTTGCTGCATCTTCAACCGTCTCAACCAAGTTCCTAGGACAAAGACCAGGAATTCTGCCAGACGAAGCCACCTGAAAGAACTTTCATTGGACATTGACTTACTGGAACAAAAACAAAAAATGCTAGTAAAACTCAGCAGGTCTGACAGCATCTGTGGAGAGGAAGACAGATTTAACGTTTCGAGCCGTCTGACTCTTCATCAGAGTCATACAGACTCGAAACGTTAACTCTGTCTTCCTCTTCACAGATGCTGTCAGACCTGCTGAGTTTTTCCAGCAATTTTTGTTTTTCTTTCAGATTTCCGGCATCTGCAGTATTTTGCTTTTATCTTAGTGTTTAATTGACTTACTGGACTCTGATTTTAGATAATGGCTAAGGGATAAATATTGGTCATGACCTGCTGTTCTTAAGAATAGTGCCATGAGATTTTGTACATCTACCTGTGAGGCAGATGGGCTTGCGTTTAAATTCTCATCCGAAAGATGGCACCTCCGTCCTCCGAGTATTGGAATTCAAATTTGCAAATATGGCCAACAGTACGCTTTAGAAGAATAGAGAATAAAAACAATAGACTGAATTTAATAGTTGAGGCAGTGGGCCAGTCCACTGGCAGAAAACTGCAGCTCTTTCCGGGTGCAATTTAAAAACTAATCAGGCACCTGCCTGGTCATTGTCAGAACGAGCCGCTCTTCAGTACCAGCAGCTCCACTGGGAGCGGTGGTCACTGCCCAAAATGCAGTGGGTAGGCCTGATTATGAAGAGCAGTCTTTGAGCCTTAGAACCTTGGTAAGTGGGGCAGGCTCACTGAGGGCAGTCAGGTAGGCCCTGGCGACTGGTGGGGGCGGGGTTAGCATAAAGGGTGGGGATACAGGGCTTCTTGCCGGGGTGGCCCTTGCTTCTGGCAGGTGGCCTCCATTTGGCAAAGTGTGCCCAAGAAAGAGGGACCCACCCCAGGCTCCAGGCAGGCCTGCCAGGGAATAGCTGGTAGCCTGCCCACGTGGCTTGGATCTCAGCCACTCCCTCCACCGCTGGTAGAATGGCAGGCTGAAGCCCTTAAGTGATCCTTGGTTGGCCATTTAAGGGCCGTGATTGACCTCCAGTCGGGAAGACTGTCCTCAACCCTTCCCTAATTGGGGAGAGCCGGGAAAGTGGCAAGCTCTCCACCTTTACTTTTCCACCCCATTTTAAATCTTTACCCAACTCCCAGTCCGCTCAATGTTTGTATTTTTAAATTAATTTTACAAGCTATCAAGTACTAACCAACTGCAGCAGTCCTTTTGTTTTCATGTAGATAAGATGAGCAGATTGCAGCTACGCAGGAGCAGACTTTCTTTAAGCAGTGTGGAGTGTAATGCAATCTACCTGATGCGTTCTGCCTTGGGGGGCGGGGTGGTTAGAGGATTAACTTTAATAAATATAATTTTTAAAGGATTGAAAGTTAGGCTCTTAAATTATGGATCATTAAAATTTTTATCTTTATGCTAAACTTTTCCCTTTTAGATTCTAGTTATAGAAATGTTTACGACGAAATTTATAAGTCACATGGATGATTGAGTAATCTAAATGTCTGCCTATACTTGCATTGTACAGTATGATTTACTATCCAAACATTTGACTTAAGCTGAGTAAATTGTGGTTGCCTAATATACATTCCTTGTATACCAGCATTACCTTACTTCTATTTTCCTTGTGATATCACATTGATTATTGGAATGCACATTTTCATGTGTTGTAAGTTATGACTATTAATTTACGTAGCCATACAATGCACTTTCCAAGACTTGTAACAAAAACTACAATTGATTCTTTAGTATCATAAAAGGAGCAAGTTTTTGCGCTGGGAGAAAGGAGTTTTGCTTCTCACGTTTTCTTCACTCATTTAGTTATGTTATAAAAAAAATCCCTTCAATATCTTTGTTATTATATTTTTATTGAATATGCCATTCCTTTGTTTACTCCCATCTATTGCTGTGTTGCCTTTATTGAAATATTTAACCCATTTGTATACTGAAAATATACATTTTCAGAAATGTAAAATTTTAAAAAACACACTATGAAACTAAATTTCTGGTAAGGAGGGAGAGGTTAAAGGAGGACCCCATGTTCGAATCCAGTTTTAATCATTCCACCATTGGTGGCCTTGCTGCTGAGATAGTATGCCCTGGAATTGACCCCTAAACCTTTTTGCCTCTCTTCCCCTCTTTCCTCCTTTAAAATAACCCTCAGAACTTAGCTCTTCGACCAAATGTTTGTTTCTCCACCCTAATATTTCCTTACGTGGCTTGGTATCAAATTGTGTTAAATTTTATTTGGCAACACTCTCACTCCTGTGAAGGACAGTTTACTATGTTAAAGGTGCTATATAAATACACATTGTTGTTCCTGTAGGTAAACAATTAGACATGAAAATTTAGACCTGTTTTGACTCATGACAGGAAAATGGCTGAAAATTCATTGTAACAGCTAATCCAAAACTGAATTTAGATTCTTTGTTTCTGTTCGAGTGGGTGAATGGTTGCAGAAGGCACATGATAACTAACAAGTTTTGACTTCAAATTAAAATAACATAAAATCAAACAAAATAGAAGCTACAGAAATGAAGTGAATGTGATAAAAAGACTAAAGAACAAAAGTATGGCATTTATTTTAAGCTAGTTAAGTCTATTGATAATTTTGCATTAGAATAGCAACGAATCTACTTTGGACATTTCAGAAGCATTTTTGTTGTGACCAATTTATCTGCTCCATGTCAAATTTCAGAAAAAATAGCCAGCCAAGAAGGACAGAATTCCTTGGTGCTGCCAGCAGCCTAAGTGATCAAGGTTAATCTTTAATGAATCTTATTGCCGTAATCATTTTCATACCACTGGACTGTGTAACTCCAAGGTCGATGCATGCTAAACTAAGGTGCAGTATCAGCATCTGATTAATGGGTAGTTGCAGTTTGAGGGAGTTAGGTAGTTGTTCTCTTTACATCAAATTCACATCAAGATGGTGAACTTAAGCTGCAGGCTAAGTGTGAGGGCTTGATCCAAAAGTGCAATTGGGAGGTTATTTTGATTATTGTTAGGTGTTGGGAGTTTATTTATTTATTGTATTTTCTTTTAAAAAACTATGCATTTTGAAGCAATAAGATTTAATAATGTAAGATACAGTCAAAAAAGAACTTGCATTTATTTATTGCCTTTCACAACCCCAGCACCCAACGTGCTTTCCAGCCAAAGAGGCACACATGTCATGTCATGTTTCCTGTAATGTCAGGAAATGTGACAACCAATTTGCTTACAGTAAGACCCCACAGCAACAAGATGACTTGTTTTAATGATGTTGCTGGGGATGATGGGGATAATTAATAGCCAGGACATCAGGGAGAACTCCCCCACTATTCTTCATTAAGTGCCATGGAATCCTTTGTTTCTGCCTGAGTTGCCAGATGGGGCCTTGGTTTATCATCTTACCCAAAAGATGTCATCTTCAACAGTGCAGCACTCCCTCAGTGTGGTACTAAATTGTCAGCCTAGATCATACATTCACGTTCCCCAAAGTGGAGCACAAAGCCGTGAGTTTCTAACCCAGAGATGGGTGTATTACCACTGAATAAAGGCTGACACCTTAATAGTGGCAGTCAATATGGCTTACTGAGATTTCAGAGCCTCTGGTTCCACTATACACTATTTTAATGATGTGAAATTATTTTTTATAATATTTTATGTATATTGAATTTCAAATCTTGGTTAACCTTGCTGACTTATCTTCAACTACTGAAGGAAGATAATTACATGCATGTAGTTCTGCTCATTAAAGGAACATCCTCAACTGTTTTTCAAAGGGGATGAGGTGCACATTGAGCAGATCTGGAACAGAACTTGAATCCAGAAGCAAGAACAAAAATTGCTGGAAAAACTTAGCAGGTCTGACAGCAGCTGTGGAGAGAAAGACAGAGTTAACGTTTCAAGCCCGTATGACTCTTCTTCCCACTGTTTGACCATTAGCTATAATTTCTACGTCTTTTGGGCACCTACTCTCTTTTGGAGAATGTTTGTAAACTTGAAGCTGTAAATGTTCCCTTTAAAACTGGCAAACTCTATGTTAAAGATAATTTGATCAAAATAACTTGTCTTCAATTGGCTTTACCTCCATGGTTTCAGTGGATTTATTTCTGTATGACGTCTCCATGCATGACATTTTATGAATTCTTTATACAAATATAGCTTTTGGAGCTGAGTCATAATGTCCAGTGTCGGTCTTCTGAGAATTCCCAAACTGTCTTCCTGCAGTAAGGCCCACTCCAGTGACACCTTCGCCCAGCCACGCCAGGGCGAATCTTCCAGTATCCTTAAATCTCCATTGGTCCTATCTCTTTGACCAGAGAATGAGCTCCCACCAGCATCTTGCTTGGTGGCTAACAGAGAGCATCCTTTTTCCCTCTGCTGTTCATATTAGCTGCTGTTTCGCTGTCTGTTGAGTCAGATGTTTGGCAGCATTAAGGCCAGCTGCCTTTTCCTTTGTCTCCAGGTGTTAAAAATTGACACCTTGCTTTCAGTAAGGTCTGTTCCCATGGCAACCAAATCACATGGGCTTATCACTGGGCAGAACTAATAGCTCACGAGCACCTCTCTGCGAACCCATTTTATCTTCAATAAAATGAGACAGTTTAAAACATAACAATGTTATAAAACCTTGTGTTCATAATACATGACTTAGCTAAAGATCGTGTTTGATTAATTTGCTAGAGTTCTTTGAAGATGTGACAAGCAAAGTGGATAATGGGGGGGCTTGTAGATGTAGTACATCTGGACTTCCAGAAGGCCTTTGATAAGGTACTGCACAAAAGATAATTACACAAGATAAGATCGCACGGAGTTAGGGGTAATATGTTAGCTTGGATAGAGGATTGGCTAACCAACAGAAAGCAGAGAGGATAAATGGGTATTTTTCTGGATGGCAAGCTGTAACTAGTGGGGTGTCACAGAGTTCAGTCCTTGGGCCCCAACGATTTACAATCTATATTAATGACTTAGATTCAGGGATAGAAGGTACTATAGCTAAATTTGCAGATGATGCCAAAATAGGTAGGAAAGTAAGTTGCAATGAAGAAATAAGAAATTTACAAATGAATAGGGACAGGTTAGGTGAATGGGCCAAAATTTGGCAGATGGAGTTTAATGTGGATAGTGTGAGGTTATCCTTTTTGGTTGGAAGAATAAAAAGGCGACTTATTATTTAAATGGAGAGAAACTTCAGAATGCTTCAGTGCAGAGGGATCTGGGTGTCCTCGTGCATGAATTGCTGAAAGCTAGTATGCAGGTACAGCAGGTAATAAGGAAAATGGAATTTTTGCATTTATTGCTAAAGGAATAGAGTATAAAAATAGGGAAGTGTTGTTGCAACTGTTCAAGGCATTGGTGAGACTGCACCTGGAGCACTGTGCACAGTTTTGGTCCCCTTACTTAAGGAAGGATGTAGTTGCATTGGAGGCGGTTCAGAGGAGGTTCACTAGATTGATTCCAGAGATGTGGAGCTTGTCTTATGAGGATGGATTGAGCAGTTTAGGCCTATGCTCACTAGAGTTTAGAAGGATGAGAGGAGACCTAATTGAGGTATATAAGATGCTAAAGGGCATAGACAAAGTAGACGTGGAGCGGATGTTTCCCCTTGTGGGGCATTCTAGAATGAGAGGCCATAGTTTTAGGCTAAGGGGTGGTAGATTTAAATCAGAGATGAGGAGGAATTACTTTTTTCAAAGGCTCATGAATCTCTGGAATTCACTACCTCAGAGTGCAGTGATGCTGGGATGCTGAATAAATTTACGGAGGAGATAGACAGATTTTTAATTAGTAACAGGTTGAAAGGTTATGGGGAGAGGGCGGGAAATTGGAGGTTGAAATGAGATCATCCATGATTGTAATGAATGGCAGGGCAGGCTCGAGGGGCTGAATTGCCTACTCCTGCTCCTAGTTCTTATGTAAACAAGGAGTAATCAAATATAGACCACAGGTTATGTATTGTGTCCAATTCTGGTCATCAAGGTATAAAGAGACATTTAAGTATTGGAGGCAATATAGCATGAGCCACAGAGCAGATGCCTAATGTTAGAGATTTGAGTTGTGAGGAAATGCTGGAGAAACAGGCTTTTCAATCATGAAAGTAGGGGTGGAATTTAATGAGGGTGATGGAGGGCCTAATGTTTGGCACCAAAACCTGTGGCCCCTATGCCGACTCCTTCATCTAGAACATTGAGGGAATTAAGTCCCTAATTAATGGCAGGAAACCCTGCTGTCTGGGCTCCAGGCTCCATGGGGGACATTTAATTCCAGGACTTCACCTGGTAGGGTGGAAACCCCCACCCCTGAGAGCTGTCAGCGGCTGGCAGCTGTCCATTACTGGCAGTGACACCGAGAGAGGTGGCTGCTGCCAATAATACATTAGGGTCTTCACAAGGCATCATCGTTGGATACATGGAAAAAGGTAAGTGAGGGTGGGAAGGGCGTTGCTGGGAGGGGGTCTGAGGAAGGGGCAGAGGGGTGGCTCTCAGCGGACATCCCCCCTTCTAATGCTGGGTCCCTCGATCAGGCACCCAATGCCTTTGAGTGAGGGATCCCCCCACTAGGCCACAAGGTTTCCCCACTTGGTGCAATACCTGTGGCAGCAGATGAGGCCTTTGAGTGGGCATTAATTGCCCACTTAAGGGCTTCAATTGGCATCGGGGCAGGAAGGCCATGTTTGCAAATCCCTGTCCTGGCGATACTTGGTGGGAGGAGGTGGGGTCCCCACCTCGCACCCTCTTGCCTGATCAAATGCCACCCTCCGCTTCCTCCCGCACCCACACTTGCCCCTCCCCCACCTCTGGGGTGGTGGAGGGAGGAGGGTGCCCATTAAATTCCCCTTGGTGCCTAAGCAGTGATCTTAGAAGGTACATAATGGTAAACGGTATTTTTTTAGTGTTAAGTTTTAAAGTTTACTTTAAATTGCAACATGGGGCACAGGGCCATTTGTTCAAACATGTGAAAGAAAAACTTAGGATAGTATCACAAAGTTTCCCCATTCCCCAGTTAACGTTTCAAGTCCAATATGACTCTTCTTTGAACTCATCTTCAGTTCCGAAGAAGAATCATATTGGCCTTGAAGCGTTAACTCTGTTTCTATCTCCACAGATGCTGCCGGACCTGCTGAATTTTTCCAGCACTTTTCGTTTTTATTTCAGATCTCCAACATCCACAACATTTTGCTGTCAAATAAAATTAAGATTTGTTCTGCAACTAAATTACAAGCATACATTTTCTGATTTGATATCTGTCGAACTTGTAGCTGTAGGAGAGATTAATTTTCCTATTTCAGTCTTGGCTTTTTCTTTCTTCTTTCCCATTATCTTTTATTCCACGGTTAACTTTTTGCGTTCTCAGCTGTTTTATTTCCCAAGGCTCTATCTTTTTTGACGTTTCCACCACATTGGTTTGGTTGTCTCTGGAGTATTGTGTCCAATTCTGGACACCACACTTAGGAAGGATGTGAAGGCTTTGAAGAGGGTGCAGAAAGGATTTACTAGAGGACTTCAGTTATGAGGATAGATTGGAATAGTTGGGACTGTTCTAAGAACAGAAGCTTGAGAGGAGATTTGATAAAGGTGTTCAAAATCATGAGGGGACAGAATAGATAGGAAGAACTGTTCCCATTGATGAAAGGGTCAAGAACCAAAGGACACCAACTTAAGGTGAATGACAGAAGAACCAAAGGCAACTTGAGGAAAAACTTTTTTGTGCACCGAGCGGTGAGAATCTGGAATGCACTGACTGTGTGGTGGTGGCAGATTCAATCATGGCTTTCGAAAGGGAATTGGGTAATTACCTGAAGAGAGAAAATTTTCAGGGCTATGGGGAAAAGGTGGGGGAGCGGGACTAGCTGAATGGCCTCCTTCTATAGGGTAACTGTTCCATGATTCTTCCTTTCATTGCTTAATGTTGTTCTTTCATGAAGCTGCTGTATGTTTATAATTTTAAAGCCACAGCCAGCAAAAGAACATGAACTCTTTATTTGCATGCAAATAAAGAATTAATACTTCCATTGTGATTGGTCTTTAATAGGTTTTTTTTCCCCATTTCATCTTTATTTCAACCACTGGTGCCTTTTCCTTGATATTCTTGTGCATGACTTTTGCATGTGTGCCTGTCTCTCCTTTTATATTTTCTTTCCTGGTTTTTAGACTTTGAATTTCCTACTTGTGTTGCTGAACTTTTCTATTTCTGCTCCCAAAACAATTCTCAGCAAACACAATGCCAAATTTTAGTGACAAAAGTGCCAGCTATTTCCAGTTATTGCCTTCATGCTGCTTTTAGTTCCAAATCAAGCAAGCTTCTTTTAATATACAACCAATATAGTTTTTGTAATACAATTTGAGACATGTGGAAAATTAAGCTAAACATACAGGCAGAAGCTACCTTGAACAGGGCACCGTCAAATAGAATAAGGTGTTAATCAGATGGAAATTTTTGAAAAACCCTAGCAAATGAACTATAGTCTACATTTGTGTCATTCCAAAGCCCCTTTTATGTACAAAGAAAGAAAAACTCAAATTTGTTTCACACCTATTATGATCTCAGGATGTCCTATCGCGCATTACAGGCAATGAAGTACTTAGGAAGTGTGTTGTCACCGTTGTAATGTAGGAAACATGGAAGCCAATTTCTGTACAACAAGGTTCCACAAACAATGCAGTGAAATAAATGATCATATTTGTTTTAGCTATTGATGGAGGGATAAATGTTGGCCCAGAAACTGGGAGAACTCCCCTGCCCCTTCTTAAAACTAAGACAAATAGATGGGGCGTTGGTTTGAAAGCATCTGAAAGACAGCACTTCAAACAATGCAGCATTACTGTAGTGAAGCCCCAGCCTCAATTATGTGTCTATGCACAAGTGAAGAACCACTTTCTCCACTTTATCTCAAGGGAGCAGGAATACAAAGGCCAACATTCCTTCAGTTTTTTGGGGTTACTTTTTGTACTAGTGCACTTTTTGATGATTTAGTACATCCACATCTAACTCCCTTTGCTCCACCGCAGCTGCTATTCTCTTACAATCCTCCCTCTCTAATATTTTTCAAGATTTAAGAACAATCAAACTTTCTTAACTCTTCTGCTGTATTTATTTTCTTCTACAATTTTTAAATCCTAAGCTTGGCATTAGCTACCAACTTTTTATTGTGTCCTGCACTATGGATCATGACACTTAACTAAGGATGCTCAATGAAGAAAACGCTTTTTTAAAATCAGCCTTGGCTCTTATGAGTCTAAACCTACCGCATTTCACTTAACAACGTGGTATTTGATTCTTAGTATTCATATTGAACATTAGTAGCTCTAAACTAGCATTGAGTAAAATACGTGTTGTGGCTTCTATAAAGTATGTATTCAAACTTTTTCATCCTTTGAAAATATAGGTTGTGATAATATGGAATACATTAAGGCAGCTACATAACTTTGAGGACTGTCAATGCATTTGATACTCTTGGCAGACTGATGTGGCTTAAACTGGTACTTTCTAACTTTATTAGTAAGTTTCCACTGATGTGTAATGCATTAAAACTACAAAAGACATAATAAAATATTTTTTTAAGTGAAATCTCTCAATGTAAGTAATCCCATTATTGTTGCAGTATTGTAAGCTTCATTGAGTAAATACATCAACATTTGCTAAGAGAAGCCTGGCAATATGGGTTAAGTGTGCACAACACTCAAAAATATTTTTTTTTTTAAATGTAAAGACTGAACTTTGATCAGACTAGTGGTCAAATCTCAGCCACATATGTTTATACTCAGGAAGCCACCACTGTTCACAGCCAGTAGACAGAAGCAACAAAGCCATGTAAACTCTGCATTGGAACTACATGACTTCCTATGGCAATGTTCCCTTTGGGAATGGGGCAGATGAAAGGAGAAGTACTTGTCCAGTGTAGCTGCCTTTGAGTGCAACAGACAACCAGCTCTGAATCTAATTATCCAGTAGCTTTTCCAAGACACTCTGGGAATTCTAGTTAATATTGGGGATTTGGATTTGCTGCAAGCTTTTGGTCAGAGTAAAGTTAAAGGCCATTGAGTAGGAAGTGTAATGTTGCATTGAAAATTGTTCACAAAAAAGCAGAGTGTAATTATAAATGTAAATTAGGTTATGTGCAGGGCACCCCAAATGTTTGGGATCCTTGCTTTTTTAATGTATTACTGATTTAGATGAGGATGTGGTAAGCAAAATCTCCATGTTTGCTTTATGCCAAAATAATTTTGGGCAAATAATAAAGAACAATATAACTGGATTCAGAAAGAGGCAGATCCTTTTGATAAATGGGCCAGTAGGTGGCAGATAAAACCCTTTTCTGGATGGATGTGAAATAATTAACATGGTGGCGAGGAACAATGACAGTAATACTGATCACCAAAAAATAATGATCGTAGCGGATAAATTTTTAATATCATTATCATTAGCACATTGTTTGGTTGCAGTAATAAAAAAGGTACAAGATTGCATTAGCAGAGAGAGTACAAATTTAAAGGGCTTGCATTATTGCTACATAAGTAAATACATACCTGTACTGTATTATATGCTCTTCTCATTTCTTCTATTTATAAGACTATTATTGCCCATGAGAGAGGGCCTAGAAATGAACAAAAAAGATTATTCTGAGCGTCAGGAATGTTTAATTATGTGGAAAGCTTGATGAGGCTAACCTTGTTTTCTTTGGAGAATTAGAGACTTTAAGGAGATCTAATTAATGCTTTTAAGATTGAGACTGACAAATTTGCTATGGGCAAGTAGTTTACTGCAGGAGCTTTCAAAACCTTAAGAATTAAATTAAGGAAGTCAGGCAGAATGCTCTTATTCATTTGATAGTGAGTGAATAGGAATGCATTATCAAAATATTGTTGAAGAGGACAGTGTTATGGGTTTCAAGACAATTGAATGCATTTCTGAAAATAAAAGAATCAAGGATTATGATGAAAGATGGGTGTGTAGACTCCTATGCTCTAGAGTTTGCCCCTAAATCCCTCCTTAATGCTGCTGTCCTTTAAAACCCTCCTTGAAATTCACTTCTTTTATCAAGCTTTTTGCTATCACATCTAATATTCTTCCTTTAGTTAAAAGTTAATTTTCGTCAGATTATGCTTCTGCGGAGAGCCTTAGAATGTTTTACTATGTTAAAGGCTCTATATAAATGCAATTTGTTCAAAATTTAGTGCCATAACCTGTCCAATATCAGAGAGATGAAGTTAGACTTATTAATGTAAAGGTACATTCTTCAATTTGCCAGTAACATTTGAACTGTTTGAGTTCAACCTATTGACTGAGGAAATTGCTATTTAGCTGTATCTTTAGCCAATTGAGCTTTCATGTAAGTACCTTTTAATGGAGGTGATCTCTTAGCCAGTGAATGAAATTAAATAGAAATCAGTATAACACTTCTTGTTCAGATGTCACAGAAAAACAGAATCGTTACAGCGCAGAAGGAGGCCATTTGTCCCATTGTGTCTACACTAGCTCTCCAAATGAGCATTTCACTGAGTGTCACTCACCTGCCTTTTCCCTATAACCTTACACATTCTTCCTTTTCAGATAACAGTCTAATTCCCTTTTGAAAGGTCTGACTGAACCTGCTTTCATCACATTCTCAGGCAGTGTATTTAGACCTTAATCGCTTGTTGCATGAAAAAGTTTTTCCTCGTATCACTTTTGCTTCTTTTTTCGGTTACTGTGCCCCCTCATTCTCAATCCTTTCATGAGTGGGAACAGTTTCTCCCCATCTACTCTGTACAGACCCCTCCCCCCCCAGCCCATAATTTTGAATACCTCTATCAAATCTCCCCTTAGCCTTCTCTTCAAGGAAAACAGTCTTAACTTCTCCATTCTATCTTCACCATTCTCATGAATCTTTTCTGCACTCTCTCCAATGCCTTCACATGCTTCCTAAAGTGGCACAACACTCCAGTTGAGGCCGAACTGGTGCCTTATACAAGTTTAACATAACCTCTTTACTCGTATATTCTAAGCCCCTATTAATAAAGCCTAGGATACTGTATACTTTATTAACCGTTCTCTATCTATCTTGATGAAATTAAGAGAAAAGGGCAAGGTATAGATATAGGTAATGATAACCAATATGTAGCAGGAAGGAACAGAGCCTACAAACTTAAGAGTGCAGCAGAAAATAAGGCCAGAGTTTTCAAGAATGGTAAAAAGACAGAATTAAAGACTCTGGGCTGAATTTTGCCGTTGGTGAGCAGGGGGCGGGGCCCGCTTGCCGACGCGTAAAATGACGCAGGATGACGTTGGGATCCCCCGTCATCATCCCGCCCCGGTTAAATTTTCAGGAAGGCGGGGGCGCAGCAAAATCAGCTGCGGGCCCAACAAAATGGCCAGTTGAGGCCATTGACAGGATTATTGAAACAATTAAAGGACCTGCCCGTCCAACCTTAAGGTTGGCGGGCAGGCCAGGAGCCTCGGCGGCATATAGAAAAAACATGAAACCTCATCCACCGGCGGGATTAGGTTTCATGTAGGGATTTTAAAAGTTTAATAAAGTTTTAGTGTAATTTATGAACATGTCCCATCTCATGTGAGATTATCACATGAGGGGGACATGTTAAGGATTTTTGTTTTTCTATCTTTTAATGCTTTTAAAAGTGTCAGCGATCTCCCTGAGGCAGCACTTAGCCTCGTGGAGATGTGCACTCTTTCGTGTGCACGCGCGAAAGAGCACACACTCACTTTTGGGGAACACCCCCGCCCGCACAGGAAGCACATAGTGCTTCCCGCCGGATGTCACGCTCGGCGGGCCTTAATTGGCCCGCCCATGTAAAATGGCGGTGGGGCCCACTTCTCCGGCGGGGATCGGCTCCCCGCCCGCTGGAGATTGGATCGGGCCCGCCCGCCCGGCAGGCAGAAAATCCTGCCCCATGTATCTGACTGTGCGTAGCATTCATAACAAAACGGATAAATTGATAGCAAAAAATAGAAATAAATATGTATGACCTAATGGTCATTTATTATATATAAATATTCAAGGGTATTTGACATTTTGGAAGGACCGGAAGCTAGGAAAATGCAGTGGTATAGCTCTGCTAATTAAGAATAACACTAATATAGTAGTGAGCGATTATCCTAATTCAGAAGATCAAGATGTAGAATGAGTTTGAGTAGCGATGAGAAATAGCAACGGTAAGAAGTCATTTGTACATAAAATTGCACACTCAGTTTGAGGATGAGGGGTGTGGGTCTCGGACTAGTGTCTTAACCTTAATAAAGGCAATGACAAGGGCATGAGGACAGAGTTGGCTAAAGCGAACCTGGAAAATAAGTTAAAAGGTAGGACAGTAGAGAAACTGGCAAATATTTAAAGAGATATTTTATAACTCTCAACAAAAATAAATCCCATTGTAAAAGAAACATCCTGAGAAGGATGCACCATCGGTGTCTGACTAAGAAATTTAAGAATAGTATAAAATAGAAAGAAAAATTGTATAATACTGTGAAGATTAGTGGTAGGTCAGAAGATTGGACTGATTTTAGAAACTAGCAAAGAATGACAAAAAAAAGAGAGCAATTAGAGTGTGAGAGAAAGCTGACTAGAAATATAAAAACAAATAGTAAGAGTTTCTACACATATTTAAAAAGGAGAAAAGAGTAAGTAAAGTAAGTATTGGTCCCTTAGCAGGTGAAACTGGTAAATTAATAATGGGAAATAAGGAAATGGTAGAAGTGTTGACATTTTGTGTCTGCCCTCACTGTAGAAGACACAAAAAAAGTCCCAAGAATAGTTGAAAATTAAGAGATAAAAGGGAGAGAGGAACTTAAAACAATTACAATCACTAGGAAAATGTTTTGGTAAATGGCGGTGTCTGGGACATGATCTGTAAGCTATGATTTCGTGAGGATGACCATGTCAGGCTGTTGCTTGACTAGTCTGTGAAACAGCTGTCCCAGTTTTGGCACTAACCCCCAGATGTTAATAAAGAGGACTTTGCAGGGTCAACAGGGCTGAGTTTGCCATTGTCGTTTCCAGTACCCAGGTCGATGCCGGGTGGTCCGTCCGGTTCATCTATTTTTTGAGACTTTAACTGGGATCCGCGCTGGGGCCTCAGCTATTTACAATCTTTTTAAAGACTTGGATAAAGGGACCAAATGTATGGTGCTTAAAGCAAGTTGTTAAAAGGACATAAAGTCTACAAAATGATTTAGATAGGTTAAATGAGTGGCCAACAGTTGACAGGTGGAGTATAATGTGGGAGAATGTGAACTTGACTTTGGTAGTAAGAATGGAAAAGCAGCATATTATTTTAAGGGAGTGAGACCACAGAGCTCTGAGGTACATAGCGATCTGCATGTCCTGGTGCATGAATCACAAGAAGTTAGTATGCAGGTAGAACAAGTGATTAGGAAGACCAATGGAAAGTTTGCATTTATTTTAAGGAGAATCGAGTATAGAAGTAGTGAAAGGTTGCTGTGGCTGAATAGAGCTTTAGTTAGACCACATCTGGAGCACAGTTTGGGTCTCCTCATTTAAGAGAAGATATAATTGCATTCGAAGCAGTTCAGAGAATGTTGACCTGACTGATTCTTGGGATGAAGGAGTTGTCTTATGGGGAAAGGTTGGGCCTATACCCATTGGAGTTGAATATATGAACATACAAATTAGGAGCAGGGGTAGCTTTTTTGGCCCCTTGAGCCTGCTCCACCATTCAATGCGATCATGGCTGATCTGATAGTGGCCTCAACCTCACATTCCCATCTACTCCCGATATCCTTTGACTCCCTTGTTAGTCAAAAATCTATCTGCCTCTACCTTAAAAATATCTAATGACCCTGCCTCCACCACTCTCTAGGGAAGAGTGTTCCAATGACTCATGTCCCTCTGAGAGAACAAAATTCTCCTCATCTGTCTTAAATGACCCCTTATTTTTTGTGTCCCCTAGTTCTAGTCTCTCCCACGAGGGGAATCATCCTTTCAGCATCCACTCTGTCACGTCCCCTCAGGATCTTATATGTTTCTGTAAGATCACCTCTCAACCTTCTAAACTCCGGTGGAAACAGGCCGAACCTCTCCAATCTTTCCATGTTAGATAACATCTCCATCCCAGGTATCAGTTGAGTGAGCCTCCTATGAACTACTTCTAGTGCATTTATATCATCACTCAAATAAGGAGACAAATACTGTACATAATATTCCACCAACACCCTCTACAACTGTCGCAAAACATACCTACTTTTATATTCCATTCCTCTTGCAAAAAACAACAATGTTACATTTGACCTCCTAATCATTTGCTGTACCTTACATACTAACTTTTTGTGATTCATTTAGCAGGTCATTGAGATCACTCTGTACCTCAGAATTCTGCAATCTCTCTCTATTTAAATAATATGCTATTCTTCTTGCCAAAGTTCACATTTTCCCACATTATACTGTCATTTTTTTGCCCACTCACTTAACCTACCTATATCCCCTTGCAGACTCCTTATGACCTCTTCACAACTTAATTATACGTGTGTGTGTGTGTGTGTGTGTGTGTGTGTGTATGTATGTACCTTTTTTAAAAAGGGCAGGCTTTTAGCTTAATAAAATCTTGTTTAAAATCAAGAAACTGTGCAATCAGCATGTAAACAATTAAGTGCACACACCAAATTGGCACATTCAGGAGTAGGAAAAAGGGTGAGTCCTTGCCCTTTTCCTCACCTGGTTGTAACAACAGTCTTAACTCCAACAACACTCGAAGCTTGATGCCATCCAGGACAAAGAAGCTAACTTGATTGGCACCCTAGCCACCACATTAAACATTCACTCCCTCCACCACTGACACACAATGGCAGCAGTGTGTACCCTCTACAAGATACACTGCAGCAGCTCACCAAGGTTCCTTCGACAGCACCTTGCAAACCTGCAACCTTTACCACCTAAAAGGACAAGGGCAGCAAATATATGGGAACACCAGCACCTGAAACTTCCCCTCCAAACCACTCACCGTTCTGACTTGGAACCAGATTGTCATTCCTTCACTGTTGTTGGGTAAAATTCCTGGAACTCCCTCCCTAGCCGCACTGTGGCTGTACCTACACCACAGGGACTGCAGCAGTTCAAGATGGCAGCACACCACTGCCTTCTTGAGGGCAGTTGGGAATAGGCAATAAATGCAGGCTTAGCCAGCGATACCCACACCCCATGAATGAAGAAATAAATTTTTTTAAATGGACATGCCACCGCTCAAATTTAGACCCAAGGAAGGAGCAGTTATGTTGCTATGAAACTTGAATCCTAAACAAGGACTTTACCATGGAACAAGACTGGTAGTTAGGAAGTTTTCTTCAATGATAGATGCTGAAAGTATAATGGGCACATTTCAAGGAATTAGAACTTTTATTCAATTGCCAATTAGACTTTAGCATTCTATTACTATAGACAAGTCCCAAGGCCAGTCTTATGACAAAATTTTTATTTATATTCTTAGGTCCGTTTTTAGATGGCAACAGCTTTATATGGCTTTTGTTAGAGTGAGAAGTTTTAATTCTGTCAATCTTTGGTGAAAGAAGAACTAGAAATCCTGTATTTAAACTCTTTCGAGTTATCAACAGTCACAGATTGCAACTCTTTCGAGTACAATCACAGTTCTTGGTTTTCCGGGAGTGGGACATGAACCCACAACCCTCTGATTCAAAGGCGAGGGTGCTATGAACTGAGCCACAGCTGACACCTCATCCTGTATTTAAAGAAGTACTGATGCAACAAGGACACTAATTTGACCGCAAATGTTCTGCAGCCCTGCTAGTTATAAATCTAAGTTAATGGGAAAGAAATTATAGGCAAAAATCTTTCCAACAGGCATTTTGAATGATTTGTTTGGTTTAATCAACAAACTGTCTCAGGCAGTTGTTTAAATAGAGAAATTCCATTTTAATATCTTTACATAGGCAGTTTCAATGACATGATCTACCATCACTAGCACTACATCTGATTCTGCAATGGCTGCCAGCTTCTGCCCATTAACTGGTATTTAAACTCTTGAATGGACCAATTTGGTAATTGAATACATGTGTTGTTTCTCTGAGAGATATCCAGTTCTGTCCTCCCTCCGGCGATGTCCCAGCTGCGGGGCATCCCTGCAGAATATCAGTGTGGGAATTGACTGTTGACTGCCACTGAGGAATTTGAGTTCTCTCAGTCCAGTCCCCCCCAAGCAGTATTTTTTTTTATTATTCATTCATGGGATGTGGGCTTCGCTGGCTGGGCCAGCATTTATTGCCCATCCATAGTTGCCCTTGAGATATGGTGTAGGTACACCACAGTGCTGTTAGGATTCCATGTCTGCCATTACAGACATGGAATCAAAGTTCTCAATGGTCTTGGTAGTTGAGAGAAACTGTTTGGCTGTGGGCCTGCCAATATGTGTGTGTCTCTGTGTGTGTCTTCTAAAGTATCTCCTTCCTGCCCTACCTGGTGAAGACATGTAAAGAACCCGAGTTAAACACAACCTCCATCACTAAACGTGCTGGTCCAGTATTTCTGTCGGTTATTCAGCATAACTTGTATGGTCTGCCGATTTTTATCGCTTCTATGGGCTGCATATTCTTTAAAAACGTGTTTTAAAAACAGACTCTGTGGATCACAATCATTTCCTTGTGTAGCTGAGGAATGTCTAGGGCTAACCCTAAGGTCATTTGATTTTGGATACTCTGTAATAGAAAAGTTATATGAGCAAATTAAAAGGTGCATTGTAGATTTGCAAAGATATTGACAGGGGTCTGGGGGAAATGGGAGGTTGGCGGTTGTTACTGTTTTGAAGAAAGCCTTGAAGCTGAGGCTTGTTTTCACTGTAATTATGAAGGCACATGGCAGATGTGTTCAAGATTATGAAGGATTATAACAAGATAGTAAATGTTTACACAGGCTGGCAACTTGGTAATGAAAGTGCACCCATTTAAGACAATCGCAGAGATAATTCTCAGCAAAGGGTGGTTAGAAAGACAAATTCAAATAGTCCACAAATTTTAAAACAAGATAGATAGTTCCTTAGAAAAAAAGGAGGGCTGAAGCATGAATAGGAGAGTGGAATTGGGCTAGGTTGCTCAAGTGGTGAAAAACATTTCCACAAACTTGAAGAATCATATGGGATTCAGATGAACTGCAGAACATTTTCTCTAACCCTGTGCCAATTTTAAACCACTACCAGTAATGTAATGCCTCTTGGAAGATTCAATGTGCACAGCTTCTGTAAACCAGCAAAATGGATGCTATCATTTAATCAGAGTTACGTTAATAAAGATGTTTCCAGTGAAATAATATGTGACTGGTGTAGTTTTTCAATTCTGTGGAAGTTGTGGGAGCTTACAGAAATTACTAAAGTAAAAACAAATGTCACCAATATGTAAACATTATTTATGATGACTTATCATAAATGTGGTCATGTTAGTATTTAGGGCCAAATTATGGAAAAATTGGTTATATGAAGAAAAATTGATGTCTGAATTGTTTGAGAACTTTGTAATAAAATGTGTAGTAAATCTCTAAATTTTGCAAACGTGAGTGTTTTGTTCAGTTCATGCTTTTTGGAAGTTCCATCTATGTAGTCTAAATCTCTTGCAATATATTATGTTGACCCCCCTTTCCTTCTAGTATATTATATTAAAAGTATTATATTAAAAGCTTGCATTTACATAGCACCTTTCATGACCTAAGGATGCTCCAAAGTGCTTTACAGCCAAGAAGGTACTTTTGAAGTGCTGTCATCGATGTAATGTGGGAAATAGTGCAGCCAGTTTGAGCACAGCATGTCCCACGAATAATAATGAACGGAATCGTCCCAGATTTGCACTAAGTATGGGTAGCGGGTGAGTAAAATGTCGTTTTACCGGCTGTGATGGCAGATTTTCACACCGTATTGCTCCAAACCCACCACATTATTAATGCATTCCTGGGAAACAGGCTGCTTCCATGGCGTGCAGGCTGTCATTCGCCCACCCTCCATCACTGCGCCACTTCATCAAACCAGGCGTCTTAATTAAAGTGCAGCCACACGCACACATCTCAGTGCTTCCAGGCCACGACTACTGCAGGGAAGATGTCGAAAGACAAGAAGACTGCAGCCCCCAGGTTTAGCGACACGTCACTGGAGTGCCTTTTGCATGCCATGGAGGTCCGCCGGGATGTCCTCTACCCCCGCTCTGGCTGCAGGATGGGCAGCAGCGTGACCAACCAGACTTGGAAGACAGCGATCGGCACCAATGCCCTGCAAAAGAGGGCAGCCACCCAGGACCACTACAGGATGAATGGTCTCATTCGTTCCGCTAGGGTAACTCACTCTTCTCATCGCTATTAACATTCACACTGACAAACCCATCTCACACCTCAAGGGTCAACACCACTAACTGTCTCTCAGACCCTCACACCTCCATCAGACTCATATCCTCTGGAGCCCTCATCCTCCTTCCTGTCCATACAAACATTCCATGCAGTGCCATGTGTCCTGTTCTCACACTCCATCTGTTTCCATGCAGGAAAAGCTGGCTCGCACCAGCAGGGAGAGGTCCCAGACCGGGTGGACTGCCCACATTTGGCCCCTCACTCACTTTGAGGAGCGTACCATCATGCTGAATGGTGAGGATGTGGACCCTGTCTGCGGCAATGGTGAAGTCGGTGGTGAACACCCACCTGAGGATCCCGCACCACATCATCCCTCTCTCAACGCAACTGAGAGTGCTGTCTCTGACTCTGCTGTTATGCACTACTTATCTCTACTTTGGTTCACAGGGAGCTCTGCCAAGGGACTGACACCCTGAACTAGTCAGTCCCTCAGCTCCATCCACGCCCTCATCTGCAGCCAAGAGGAAGCTCCTCCATTGAAGAGGTGGAAATAGGCAGCCCAGAAGACTCATCACCGGAGAAGGAGCAGCAGGCCCACAAGTGATTCTGGAAGGAAAAGTGCATGTGTGGCGGGGCCTTTTGGAGCCTCGTGCAAGCACTCCTCCACGCACGCGATCCTTCACGTTTCACACTTATCTCAATGTCCTGAGCATTTTCAGTGCTGCCTGCTGGGGTTCTCTTTAAGTTGTCCATCTAAGCTGACCTGCACCTCCGCCCACCCATTGATCACATTCCCATGCAGCACCTGACTTCACCTATCACGACTCTTGTTTCACTTTCAATTTGGACAGCGTGTTGCTTATTCGGGTTTACTTTTGCTTCCCTGTCCTTTACCCTTCCCCAGTCACCCATTTCCTTTACTCCATCACAGTTGCCCCATGCCTCCCCACCAGCATCACATTCCACCTCCCCATCATTACCTACCATCCCCAACCGTTTTCCTTCAGGGATGTCCAGGTGAACATGTACGTTCCCTTCCTTTCCGAAAATCCCACCCCCATCCACATTCATCTCCCTGACCACCTCCTTCCCACCCCAGTGTCAGTGTCTGCCTCCAAGTCCCCACCAACCACCCTCGCTGTCCCTTCTATCACTACCGTCGAACCCTCACCCTCTCACCCTACTGCCTCACTCTGCCCTTGGTCATTCTCACCTTTCCTCCATTCCAAACCCACTCTCAGTTCGCTCCCCAGGAGGCAGACATGGACCTATCCGACCCCTCCCGTGCACATTCACCTCCACATCCCTCCCTCTGCATCCCATCCCACCCTGCTTAGTCCCTCCCCCTTCCTGACTCCTTCCACCCTTACCTCTTCCGCCACCCTTAGTCCCCCTCACCACAACTCCTTCCTCCAGCCTTACCTCTTCCTGCAGCCTCACTTATTCCTTCGGCTTTACCCCTACCCACTTCCTGGCTCCTTCCTCCACTCCTACTCCTTCCTCCACCTTTCCTCCCTCCCCTCTCAGCACCCCTTCTTCCCCCTGCATACCCGCCCCTCTCCGCACCTTTTCCCTCCCCCTGGACACCCTCCCCTCTCTGCACTCCATCCCTTGCACCTTCCCCCCCCCCCCCCCCCCATTACACCTACCGTCCCAGTTGTCTCCTTCTCCCCCATTACACCTTCGTCCCCCATTCTCCCTCATCCCCTAACCTCCCCCCAACACCTTCATTCCCCCCTCCCAAACTCACCCCATCCTGACACCTTCATTCCCCCTCCAACCTCATCCCCCTGACACCTCTTCCTCTCCCAGCCGATCCTAGCCCTTCCTCTCCTACCCCCTCCACCATCATCCGTTGTGAGCATCAGCAGTGACTTTCCAACTTCCGCACACTGCCTCACAGCAGAGCCATGTCCATGAGAATCCACCCAGCATGCCATGGACGTTGCTCCAGTGTGCCGTTGGTGTCAGGCTCCAGCATCGTCTGCCCCTCGGATGTCTGCAATGCGAGCAAAGCCCTGGTGGGTAAGTCCCAACTTCTGCACGTCACACTTGTCAAGACATGTTCTTCACCGGCGTGTTTTCCCACCGCCATGGGCGGACGATCCAGCGGAGTGGGTATGATTCCGGCAGGCTGGCCTTATAATGATATGCTGATGTATTACAATAAGGTTCCCGACATCCGATGGTGGAGAACGCGGCCTGCCATCAGCTGGCTGAGCGGACGATTGCGAACTGGTTTCACGCTGTCGTGAAAGCGACCGCGCCATATTGTCCACTCATGCCATCGAACATGCCTGACACTGGCGGGCACTGAAAATCCCGGGCAATGTGATAATAATCGGATAATCTATTCTTAATGTTGGTTTGACCAGGACAGCATTGGACAGTGTAGCACCAGGTAGTTACTTCAGTACCTTAATAGGATAGTGTCTTGTTTTAAAAAGCAATACTCTATTAGAATCTTGAGTATTCATATATACGGAGGCCAGAGCTAGTAAGACATAAAATAGATATTCTCAGTATTAGCTTGTAAATGTTTCCCTTAATTTATTGATCGCTAAGTTTTCTTTTTTAAAATTCACTGTTGGATTTAATATTGTTGAGCCTTTTGAAGCTACCGTAAGATCTTTTGCATTAAAAGGCTGGGTGGATGTCATATATTCCTGGTATATTCGAAATATGCAAAAATTACACCTAAGATCTTTCGAACATTTCTTCAATTCATCATTTACAGAATTCCTTTTGTGGATGCTATGCAATTGAATATTTTGAAGCTTAAAAAGAACATACTGTGTGGTGCAGTGCCAGTGGCAGAGAATATTTTACATATTTTGATGAGGTCCTGATAACTGCCACCTTTCCAGATTGTAAACCTTAAAGAGAGAGAAAATGGAGTGATAATGTGCTTTTATAAAAGGGCTATCCAATTTTATAGATAGGATAGCCTCGAGCAGATCTGTTTCATATTTATTCATTTTCAATGAGGGTACTGGGCAGGCTTCATCGTAAATATTAGGGACTGAAACTGGCTGATATCACTTTGCAGCAGGCAAACTCTAGAAACTATCCTATTGCAACTTATTAAATTTCTGTGGTGCCCCTTATGCAGCAAAAGTGTAAAGCGCTTTAAAAAGAAGGAATGTAAATGCTAATCAGAAGAAAATGGAAATATAGAAAGGGCTAGAGTGGGAATTGGTTATTAGAAGCTTTTCGAAAGCTGTTGGGATTGGTGGAGGACAGGTTGGTTGACTGTGTCAAAGGCTGCAGGGGGATAGAGAAGGACAAGGAGGGACAATGCATCATGGTAATACCATGTGACCAGAGAACTGATTGGAAAGTTTCAAACGTGGATTTGCAGGAAGGATGGCACAGATTTGGGAAGTAAAAACTCATTCAAAGGGTGGGATTTCTCAGCCCCGCCCTCTGCTGAATCATCCGGTCCTGTCGAAAGTCAATGGACCTTTGGCTGGTCCGCTGCATCCCCCGCAGCGGGTCCAGTCATGACAGGACGAGAAAATCCCGGCTAAAGACTTTGGAGAGGAAAGGGAGATGGTAGTGTGGCAGTGGTTGGTGAGGAAGGAAGGGTCAAGGATGGATTTTTGAGCAGGGGATTAATAAAAGTGATTTTGAAAGAGGGAGACACTACCTGAGGATAGAGATCCAAGTATGATGTAAGCTAGCATGGCAATCAGAAGGAAATGTGTGTGGTCAGCAGTTTAGTGGTAATGGGTCCAAAGATCAGGTAGTCTCATGGTTAAATGAGGTAGGTATAATCTTGCACTCTCTCCTGTCAGGAAAGTGTGAACAGGCTGGGCCTTGGGGATGACCAAAAAAAACAGTCTTTAAGATTTTGAAACTTTTTTTGGTTGGCGGGCAGGTGAAAAGGCCAAGCGACCTTTACATTTTTTAGGAAACCTCATCCACGAACGGGCAGCACTCAGAGCTGCCACTCATGTTGCTGCTGGGTGGGCCTTAATTGGCCGGACCGCATGAAATCACGGTGCGGAGCCGATCGTGGGTGGCAGTCGGCTTCCCGACCTCCCCCACAGAGCACCCCCACCAAGGGCAAAATCCTGCCCATGATCTATATGATTGACATGGATGTAGAGACTGTTTGCATTGAAGCCACATTTGCTGATGATACAAAGATAGATCGGAAAGCAAATTGTGAGGAGATGCAAAGAGTCTGCAAAGGATATAGAGAGGTTAAGTGAGTGGACAAAAATTTGGCTGATGGCATATAATGTGGGAAAACATGAGGTTGTCCACTCTGACAGGAAGAATAGAAATACAGAATATTATTTGAAAGATTGCACCTTGCTGCAGTACGGAGGGACCCGGGTGCCCTTGTATATGAATCACATAAGTTAACGTGCAGGTACAGCAAGTAATTGTGAAGGCAAATGGAATGTTAACATTTATTGCAAGGGGAAATGGAGCATAAAAATAGCGAAGTCTTGCCACAACTGTCCAGGGCACTGGGGAGACCACACATAGAGCATTGTGTATATATTTGGTCTCCTTAAGGAGCGATATACTTGCATTGGAAGCAATTGAGAAGGTTCTGTAGGCTGATTCCTGGGATAAAGGGGCTCTCCTATGAGGAAAGGTTCAGCAATTTGGGCCTATACCCTTCGGAGTTTAGAAGAATGAAAGCTGATCTTATTGAAATGTATAAGGTCCTGAGGAGGCTTGACAGGCTAGATGCTGAGAGGTTGTTTATCCTCGTGGGGGAGTCTAGTACTATGGGGCATAGTTTAAAAATAAGGGCCTTCCCACTTGAGACAGAGTTGAGAAGATTTCTTCTTTGAGGGTCATTTGTGTTTTGTAATTCTCTTCCCCACTGAGCAGTGGAAGCTGGGTCACTGAGTACATTCAAGGCTGAGTTAAACAGATTTTTGATCTACAAGTCAGTCAAGAGTTATTGAGGGGCAAGCAGGAAAGTGGAGTTGAGGCCACAATCATACCAGCCATGATCTTGCTGAATGGTAGAGCAGGCTCAAAGGGCTGAATGGCCTACTCTTGCTCCTATTTCTTATGATCTTACTGTCTTATTTTGATGGCATAGACATAGAGTATTTCCACTTGTAGGGTAGAGTAAAATTAGAGGCCATCAATGTAAAATAGTCTCCAAGAATTCAAATAGGGAACTCAGAAGAAATCTCTTTAACCAGGGAGTGGTGAGAATGTGAATACTCACTGACACAGGAAACGGTTGCGGTGAATAGTATTTGGGGGAAATTGTAAGAATATGAGGGAGACGAGAATAAATAGTTATGATTGAGTTAGATGATGAAGGATGGGCAGAGGCTTGAGTGGAGAATAAATGCTGGCATGATCTGAACACGCTGAATGGCCTACTTTAGTATTGTAGATTCAATATAATTCTATACAAATTTGAATTTCAAATTGGTGGATTTAGGGGAAGGTGGATAGATTGGAGGAAGCTGAACAGATGGTCTTAGTCATGGTGACAAATAAGTCAGTGATCTCACGCTTGTTGATGAGGTTAGGGGAGAAGGGTTTAAAGAGACAATTTGCCTTGGAAGAAGGAGCCACATGTTATATTTGAATCTCAGGATGCAGTTTTGGCAGAGGGGAGCAGGGCTCAATGTGCTCAATGACATCCAACCAGACCCGACAAGGATGCCTAAACCAGTTCTATGCTTGATACATTCAAGTCTGCACCATTAGACTTAAAGTAGTGAAGAGAAGAGCCAAACCAGGGCAGTGACCAGGGTAGGAGAAAGTAAGGGGTTTACTGGGACCAAGAGTATCAAAGGTGGAGGGAGCAATCGACAGTTGCAGAGGTATGAAGCAAATGGAGGGTCAAAGGCTAAACAGTTGGAAATTTAAAGGTTCAGTTGTAAGTGACATAGGGGAAGAGTTTATATCTGCATGTTTGGGGAGTGGGGATTGCAGAATGAAGCGGTAAAAACAGAGGACTCATTCAGCAACTCCAAAGGAGAGCTATGAGCAGTTCAACAACTGAAATAAAAAATCCAGGAAAAAATGTTGTTTTATTTTGAAGTTTGAACAAAAGCAAAATTAAAATACCTTCCCCCTTTGAAGCAACAGTGAGTCTACAGTGATGGGTATGGGTGGCTGGGGAAGAGAAGATGTAAAAACAGCCAAAACTGGGATTTTAAATCAGTGAAAAAAATGGCCAAACTATAATTAGTAACCATTCACAATGGTTTTAAAAGGAAAAGATTAAACTATTTTTTGTATCTATACTTGAGAAAAAGCCATCACCAAGTCTTCACCTATCATTCAAGCCATGTTTTCCTTCCCTTTCGCTGTGTTTGTAGAGAAAAGAATCTAATCATTTAAGATATTAAACTTATGACTAAACTTGGTCTTCAGAACTTTGAATGCCTTGGGTGCTAGAAATTCTTCAAAAGTAAATGTAAAAAATGCTGAAATGATGAAATCCTTCATCATCTAACTCAATCATAACTATTTAAACTTAATCTGTTTTTCCTCCAGCTTTCACCTGGCAGCCACAAAGGGACAGGTGGAATGTTTGGGAGCGATGCTCACCCATGGTGTTGATCTAACTGTACCTGATGGCTCAGGTAAGAAATTTACTGCTGACCATATGAATTTGTTACAGAAATTTGAAATAATTTGTTATAAATTATTGGATTACACTAAAAGGTTTTTGAAACTTGAAGGAGCTTAAGATTTTACAGGCAGAAAGTTCCCCAGTACGTTCACACCTCTTTCACTGAACGCCGTTTGAATCTCTTCAGCTTGGTTTCCACTTTTCCCACACTACCAAGATGGTCCTGGTAAAAGTCACTACTGCCTATACCCTTTAATTTCTGACATTTGACATAATTGAGCACACTATTCTCTATTGTTGCTCCGGCATAGTCTTGTCCTGGCATGGCTTCACTCCCACCTGTCTCAGTGCAGCCAACACAACTCCAGAAATGATTCTTCTTCCAGTACTATGGGGTCACTTCCAGAGATGCACTTTTTGACTGCCTTCTTCTTTCTCATTTACGTTCTGCATCTTTTTTTTAATTCATTCATACAATGTGGGCGTCGCTGGCCAGGCCAGCATTTATTGCCGATCCCTATTGCTCTAAGTGACATCATCCAATAATTCCCAATATATGTTAATAATACCCAGTTATGCCACTCTACTACTTCCAGGCTTGGGCTGACAAGTGGCAAGTAACATTCAAGCCACACAAGTGCCAGGCAATGACAATCTCAAACAAGAGAGAACCTAACCATCGCCTCTTGACATTCAATGGCATTACTATTGCTTAATCCTCCACTATCAACATCCTGGGGGTTACCATTGACCAGAAGCTGAACTGGACTAGCCATGTAAGTACTGTGGCTAATAGAGCAGGTCAGAGGCTAAGAATCCTGTGGCGAATAACTCACCCCCTGACTCCCCAACGACTGCCCACCATCTACAAGGCACAAGCCAAGAGTGTGATGGAATACTCGCAACTTGCTTGGATGAGTGCAGCTCCAACAACACTCAAGAAACTCAACACCACCCAGGACAAAGCAGCCCGCTTGATTGGCTCCCCTTCCATAAATGTTCACTCCCTCCACCAACGACACATGGTGGCAACAATGTGTACCATCTAAAGATGCACTGCAGGAATTCACCAAGGCTCCTTAGATAGCACCTTCCAAACCCATGACCACTTCCATCTAGAAGGACAAGGGAAGCCGATACATGTGAACACCAGCACTTGGAAGTTCCCCTCCAAGTCACTCACCATCCTGACTTGGAAATATCTCGCCATTCTTTCACTGTCGCTGGGACAAAATCCTGGAACACCCTCTCTAACAGCACTGTGGATGTAACGACACCGCATGGGCTGCAGCGGCTCAAGAAGGCAGCTCACTACCACCACCTCAAAGGCAGCTAGGAATGGGCAATAAATGCTGGCCTAACCAGTGATGCCCACATCCCATGAATGAATAAAAAAAAAGATTTGGTCATAACTTTCAAAAGGAAATCAGATATATATTTGAAAAGGGAAAAAAAAATTGTATGGCTATGGAGAATGAGAAAGAGAGTGGGATTAATTGGATAGCTCTTTCAAAGAGCACAATGGCCAAATTATTCTCATTTTTTAATTCTGTTTAACCCAAAATTCCCATCCAAACTCCAGGTCCTATCTATTCTTTTCATTCAAACAATCATTTACTTCTGCTATATGTTACCCTCACAGCTGTCAAAACCTTCATGAGGAATTATGGGTACTAGTGCATATTCCCACAATTCCATGGCACTATTGTATTCTAACAATTTTACTGGATTATTTATTTCAAAACTGGATTATTTATCTTAAAACTGTACGTAATTGTGTGTCTGCAAAAATAAATCTCCACCAAAGCTCCCTTCAGAGCATCCTGAAGAAAGCTACGTTCGAGTATTGTAACAAAATCTCTGCTTTACGAATTTTTTCCAGCCTGACTGTTCCTGAGCTGAGAACTTTCAATGGCCAGCACAAGGGGCTGAATTTTCCCAGAATTGCACTAAGTGCTAATGCGTGGGCAAAATGGACTCCTACCAGCCCCTATAAGTGGCGGGTTTTCACACCGAATCTTCCCGAGCCCGCCTCATTATATATTCACTCTCACAAAGCATGCCGTTCCCCTGGCAGGCGGGCTCTCATTTGCCCTCTTGCCATCACGCCGGCCATCATCTTTAAAAGGCAGCCGCCACCAAAGCACTCATCGCCACCAGGGGCAGGATATTGAGTTTGGTGAGCCAGGGGCAGGGCCCCCTCACCGACGCGTAAAATGACGCAGGATGACATCGAGCAGAGGCTCCCGAGGTCACCCCGCATCATTTCAATTTTCAGGTCGAATCAGCTGTGCTCCAGCCAACCTGTCAACGGTCAATTGAGGCCATTTAAAAACTAATTGAAGTAGTTAATGGACCTGCCCATCCAACCTTAAGGTTGGCGGGCAGGCTGGGAGCCCTGGCGGGCTTCAGAAAAAGCATGAAACCTCATCCACGGGCGGGATGAGGTTTCATGTAGGTTTTTAAAAACTTACTAAAAGTTTAATTAGAAGTGATGGACATGTCCCAACTCATGTGACAGTGTTACATGAGGGGACATGTCAGGGAAATTTTATTTGTCTATATTTCACATTTTTGAATTTGGCGCCGATCTCCCTGAGGCAGCACTTAGCCTCAGGGAGATGAGTGTACTCTCTTGTGCGCATGCACGAAAGAGCACACTCTTGGCTTAGGGAATCCCCCCCCGCCCACATAGGGAGCACATAGCGTTTCCTGGTGGGCGTCATGCTGGGTGGGCCGTGATTGGCCCACCCACGTAAAATGGCGGCGCGCCCACATGCACCCGCTCCTGAATTTCCCCCCCAGCTCAGTCGCTGCCTAGGAGACATAGCCAGCAAAGGAAAAGAGACTGCAGCCCCCCCGCTTCAACGATGGGTCTCTCAAGCTGGATGCCGTGGAGGCCCTCCGGGATGTGCTCTACCCCCTCTCTGGTTGCAGGATGAGGAGCAATGTCACCAACCTGGCTTGGGAGATGGTGGCAGTGGTGGTCAACGCGAACGCCCTGCAGAGGAGGACAGCCACCCAGTGCCACAAAAGGATGAATGATCTCTTCCATTCCGTCAGGGTAAGTCACTCTTTTCATCACTCCCAACTCACACACACTCAAACCCGTCACACACCCACAGGGCCCTCATTCACTGCAAGTGCAAGGACATCACCATTTCTTTCACACACACCGTCATTGTCCTCATCCCATCCATGGGACCATTGACTACCCACACAGGCCAGGTATACTTATCATCTGGCCCAGCAGGCATCCTGATACATTCTCCCCATTTCTACCCATGCAGGACAAACTGGCTCACAATAGGAGGGAAAGGTCACAGACAGGTGGAGGGATGCCGGAATTCAGAATTCTCACAGAATTCGTAAACAGAGCCATCCAGCTGGCCGTCGATGACTGGGACCGGTCCTGTGCTGATGGTGAGGTTGGCGCTACTCTACCAAGTAGGATCCAGCAGTGCAACATCCATCAGACAACCATGCTGTGAGTGATGTGTCCTCTTTCACAGGCCACTGCCATGCACTAATTATCTGCCCGTGCTTTCGCAGGCACATCTGGGAAGCAGCCGACAGAGTCCACGACCCAGATCCTCTAAGCAAGCTCCGAAGAAACCTCTGAAGAGGAATCTGAAGGCACCCTCCCTGAGGTCCTGTCACAGTGCTCACCCACACCCTCCACCAGCACAGAGACACACGCCTAGATTTAGAGTAGCCTCAGGATCACAATCTGGTGAACATCGCACTTTCCAATCCACAGAAGGCAGAGACAGGGACTTCCCAGGCCCCCGGTACTTGGAGGACTGCTGGAGGCCAGAACGCTACTGAGTCCGAACCAGATGACGAGCCTCTGGACCCGGTCATGTCACAGTTGCTGCAGCTGCAAAGGAATGCTAGGGAACAACAGGTAGGGATGTCCACTGCATTCCTCAAATTGCAAGGCACGATAGAGGAGTCCATCTGTCTTCAGGCTGAGATGACAGCGCCGGAATTGCAATGCACTGAGGTCAACGCTGGCAGAATGGCGGATGCCATGGAGATCTTGGACCAGGATGTCACTCCTGCACTGCTGCACGGGCTTAATTCCATCACTGATGTCGTAGTTGGCCTCCAACGTGTGTACGCGAGAGGGGTACTTGGCAGCTCAATCTCACTCCAGCCACCCCTTCTGCTCACTGAGTTAGCCAGGGGTTCTCGGGCACTCATAGGGAGCAGGATCAGCAGGGGCACACTCCGGGGCCAACCACAAGGTGACTCTGGGAGTGACTGGCCCTCCCGAATCCCTCTTCCTGTGACCTTCGCAGATCCAGCTTCACAGGCCAAAGAGGGTGCCACTCCACACAGCAGGACCCTGAAAGTAGGCCGGGGCCTTCCAGAGGACGCCCGCCAAAGTAATCACAGACAGGACATAGCGGTCAGCAGGCTGCCTCCACCTCTGCTGTGGATGTCCGGGGAGCACCAAGATGTAGTGGCAGGGTTAGGAAATTAACTCTTTCAGAGCCAACCAATCAAACCAAATTAACAAAACTGAGGGACAAAATAAACACAGCCCCTAAATTAAGGAACTGCAAAACCAAAAACAAATTTTAAAGAAAACTTCCAAACGCCAAGTCAAAATGTGATTAAAGGGGTCGATAAAGCACCCCAGTCCCCGCAGTGCCCACCGGGCACGGAAGGCCTCGATGGTGCAGGCAGACACCGCGTGCTCCCTCTCCAGGGACACACGGCCATGAACGTAGCCACGGAAGAGGGGCAGACAGTCGGGTTAGACCACCCCCTCGATTGCCAGCTGCCTGGACCTGTTAATGGCCAACTTGGCCAGGCCCAGGAGCAGTTTCACAAGGAGGCCCTCCTCCCTCTTGGCCCCCCTCTGCACCAGGTGCCTGTAGATCAGGAGCGTGGGGCTGAAGTGCAAGCAAAACATCAATAAAAGGTTTTTTAAATAACTGAAAAAGGAGTGCAGCCTACAACACCCTATATAAACGTGGTCCACAGACTCTACAAGACCTCAAAAAGTGCCGGAGTCCGTGAACCGATATATCCTGTGGTTGTACGGGGCTGCTGCATGCAACACACTCCAGCCCAGATCCCCGATGGAAAGCGGGAGACACCTCCATCGAGGGCTCCCCAACGGGGACCTCGGCCGCCGGACAGCAACAAGGCACACCAGGGCATGTCCGGGCGAGGGCAAGGAAGGGAAGGGTGTGCAGGAAGTGAAGGAGAATTAGCTGCACAGCCTGGGCACGGGTGTTAATCACTTGTACATAATGTTCACTGTTGTCAATAAACTCCCAAGAATGTCTCCCCGCATATAGGTCCTTGTTCTGATGAGCTGTGCAGCTCCTCCTCAGCCAGCTCCTCACCCTGTTGAAGCGCCAGGTTGTAAAGAGTGCAGCAGTTGACGACGATGTGTGATACCCTCTGCGGACTGTATTGCAGGGCTCCACCAGACTGGCCCAGGCACCGGAACCGCATCTTCAGCCTCCCAATGGTCAGCTCCACCAAGTTGCGAGCTGCTGCATGAGCCTCATTGTAGCGTCACTCTGCTGCAGTCTGAGGCCGCTGCATGGATGTCATCAGCCACGGCTTCTGCAGGTAGCCCTTGTCCCCAAGGAGCCATCCCTGCAGCGTCTGTGGACCCTGGAAGACTGCAGGGATTTGTGAACGACTCAGGATGTAGACATCGTGCACACTCCCTGGAAACTGTGCACATACCTGCAGGATACGTTTCTGGTGGTCGCATACCAGCTGCACGTTCAGTGAGTGGAAGCCCTTGCGGTTGATGAAGTCCACTGAGTGTAGTGACAGAGACCTGAGCATCACATGAGTGCAGTGAATCGCATCCTACACCTGTGGGAACCCTGAGATTAGGGCGAATCCAATGGCCCTTGCATCCTGGCTGTCTCGGTCTTGGGCAAATGCACAAAGTTGTGTGTCATGGAGAAGATGGCATCCATGACCTGATGGACACATTTGTGAGTGGCGGATTGTGAAATCCCACAGAGGTCACCTGTGGAGCCCTGAAAGGAGCCACTGACATAGAAATTGAGCGCTAGCAGTGGATGCCCTCCATGTCCCTTTGGCACCTAGTTCTGCAGTAAGTGGCCGATATGGGCCATCAGGTCCCTAGACATGCGCAGTCGTCAGTGACACTGGTTCTCAGTCATCTGCAGGAATGGCAGGTGACGTCTATAGAACCTGGGTGTCACTAGGTGCCAACCAGCCACGGCTCGCTGTTGCTCCTGGGCATCATGTGCGGGAGCCTCTGCGGCCATTTCTTCATGAGGGTGCTGCTCCTGCCTTTGCGCAGCCAGGAGCCTCAGTCACTCTCTCCTCCATCTTCTACGGTCTCTGTGGGCCATCAGGCATACAGCTAGGTCACCAGGATCCATGATCCTGACGTGGTCCTCCTGCAGCATGAAAGAGAGAGAGGGACGTGGTTATCATGGCTGTACACAGCACCTTTCTTGGCCCTGTGTGACCGCCTCTTAATGCTTTCCGGAGAGTGCTGGTCACCCCTCGGATGGCCAGAGATGAGTGCGCTGCATGGCTGCCCTATCAGCCTGCGACATGGGGTACACTGGTCCGAACTGGGATGCTGAGATTGCAAGGGGCTGTGAGCACCTCCAGCAGTGACTGATACATGGCCAATGTTGGCGAGGAGGTTGTACAACGTGTGTAGTCCAACTGCCTCACGGTCCAATAAAGTGGTGGCAGACTTGAAGTCTGTGCCTGAGGGGGGTGGGGGTATGGGGGTAGGTAAGGAATGGAGTGCTTAGTAGCTCTTTGGTGCTGCCGCATTGCTTGCATGAGCAGGCAGGCTAGGATCCAGACTGCAGTCATACCACTTTGGCTGTGCCTGATGTGCCTCAGTTACAGAGGCATGGTCAGTTTATACAGTTATCCCTAATGCGTGGCCAATTCCCTCACTTACCCTGCCCCCAGCCTGTGCGCGGGATGCAGCGCCAGGGCAGCACTGGACCCCCCTGCCGGCCACCTTCAGCAATCCCCTCAGAGCTGGTCAGCACTTGACACCCTCACCCCTCAGCAGTCGCCTGCGGGTCCAGGCATCAGTTTCCACCCCCGCCTCGGCACCCTTGAGGCCTGTATAGAACAGGCAAGTCGTGGAGAACGCTGCTGCTCAGTTGCCCCAAAGCGAAGGCCACTAAGTTCACGTTGCCTGTAATGCTGTTGTGAAACACGTCGGCGTGCTTTCCAGCCGACGTGTACAGACGAATTGGCGGGGTTCCAAGAGCCTGGCAGGATGGCCTTTTAATTATATGCTAATGTATTACAATGAGCTCCCTGCCGACCGATGGCGGGAAACGTGGCCTGTTGTCGGCTGACTGAGCGGAAGATCGCGATCTCCCTTCACGCTGTCGTGAAGTGGGTCCCTCCATGTTTTCCCCGCACGCCACCTATCACGCCTGCCGCCAGCAGCCTCGGAAAATTCCGCCCAAGGTGTCTGCCTGGAATTTTCCTGGTTTTGCAGCTAATCTAAGGGTGAATATACTGAACAAGCCAGGGTCTCTTTTTCAGCTCATACCAATCAGCTGAATAATTTAAAGATTTGATGAGGGTCTACACACTCAATGTTAATGTCTTCATCTTTCCGATGTTGACTGATGTGATGGTTTCCAGCATTCACTGCTTGCATTGGGTTTTCAATTCAGCAACTTTTTCCTTTAATTGCAGTAGCCATTACCATTCAATTAATCAATTATCTGTTTCATTTCCTCCAAAGGACACTTCTTTCTTCTGTTACAGTACTTAGGATTCCATTAGTTTTACTGACATTCTTGCTGGGAGGTTGCTGAATCAGAGAAAAGAAATGAAATGCATGTTATGTTCTGGATTATGTTTCTTGTCTGCCAGTAGAATCTATTTTTAGCTGTAAATTTCAGACTATAAATCCAGCTTCACTTTGTACGTATAAAACTGAGGAGCTGGTATTTAAGTGGCACTTTTATGTTCTGCAGTTTAAAAAGTAGCAGTTAATGTAATAATTTTTAACCCTTTCTCTCCCTGCTTGAATTGTAGGTTACAATGCTCTGCACCTTGCTTCAAAAAATAGTCACCAAGAATGTGTAAAGAAGATCCTTCAGGTAGTGGTGACTTACGTTTTTGCTATCTATAATTTATCATTTAAATAATGTCTTAACTTCCAAGGGTACAGATAATGGAATACCAGCATTTATCTGGCAGAACTGTGATATAAAATGCAATACATTATTGAATGGGAGCTGGATTATTTGTAGTGTGCCCATATGTCAGCTGTTTTTATTAAATAATGTTTTAAAATTTAAGGACAATTTTTTTTTAGAAAATTGTCTGTTCTAATATTAATTTCCAATTGGCCAATACATTTCTGATATAGTAAGACTTTGCAATTTTCCAGTATTGCCCCACACATCAGTGAATCTTTCAGTCACTTATGCTTGAGAGATGCATCATGTGGCCCTTTGCAAATGCAGTTGCAACATAGGTTATTAGCCTCACTCATGGTCAAATTATAGCGTTTAGTAATTGATCTTTCTGAGGGAGAATTATAAGGTTATATTTCTGTACAGTTCTTCATTCTCCTTTTCTCTCTTTCTGTGTCTTCCTATTTCCTACTTGGTCCTATTTCCTCTGCTCTCAATTTCCACTTGCTGCCCTCCTTCCCTCTTTTGCCTGCCTGCGTGTTTCCTCACACTCTCAGCCTAGTTGCATGGCCCTCCTCCCACCCCAACTCTCCTCTCTTTCTCACTCACCATCTTTCTTTGTCTTCCACTCTCTCACTTTTCATCTCTTTTCTGCTCTTATTCACCCTTGTCCCACCTTCTCAAATCCCTCTCTTTTAATCTCCCTCTCTGTTGCTGTCTTTTTGACACTCAAAACTGATCTTTTTTCTCTTTTCAGTTTCTTTCTGATTTAGGTATCAATCTATTTTAATTAATTTTCTTTCATTCTTTTATTATGGCTTACTCATCATTCCTATTTGTTTTTTTAACTTCTGCTGTTCTCTACTTTACTCCCTCCTGACCCATCCTTTCTATTAAGGCAAGCTTGTTGGATGAGTCTGGAAAAAAAGAAGACCAACGAGGATGGAAGCAGGGCTTAGCATCTATGGTTTTAAGCAGAAAAACAGTAATAAGGATTAAAATTCATAACCTGTTTAAAAGCTCTACTAAACATAAAAGTTGACTTTGTTTTAATATGGTTTTGTGACACTCCCTCCTCACTACGTGCTGATGTAGATAAAATTAATGCAATCATTGAAAATAACAACTAGCTAAAACTGCCAAGTGCCAGTGTTTAATGTGGAGAAAACAAAAACAGACAAAAAAGGACTAAATCTATTTCTTCCAAAGTACAAATGTTGCCTGGCTAACATCTATCATCAAACCAGATTCTGTAACATGGCAAGTGGGGAGTACTCATTAATCAGTCCAACTCTGATTGATTGATTGGTTTTGAGGTGGGTGGTAGAGCTCTGTGCATGTTGTTCAAACTCATATAGTGTGTGATTTACACTGGTTTCTGTACCGCCGGTCTATAAACCAGAAAACCAGATAAGCCAGGTAACTCATTAATCAGTAGCAAAAGGAAAGTGCCAGTGTAGGAGGGGGCCTGTGAGTTTTTATTAAGGCCAGAAGGTGGCTAGTCTATTGTCTGAACTTCAACTGCAAATGCCACACAGGACAGTGAATGATTATAGGAGGCCTGTAAGGTTGAATTTGGCCTGGTATTGGCAATTTAAGAATTTTTAAGGTTGGAATGGGGGAAGACAAGGTTTGACTTCAGCTGCAGATGTACAATGTAAATGTGGCATCAGATGGACTGGGTACATTGGAATGTCTCCATCTTTCATCTAAAAGGGGACATGGTTAGTTATTTCGTCTTGTTGCACAGTGCCTCTTGTCCCATTTCAGCTGAAAGTCCACCTCCCAATCTTTGTGCAGTTTGCGTTTTGAAGCTATTAAACAGTAACACGTCTCGACCTTAGCTTTTGGTTAATTTTACTTCGTCAGGATGAGGATAGGAAATGATCAAAATTGAAAACATTGTTTAGCCATCAAGCTTTGTAGAATTAGAATTATGTTATACTGCGTCTCTTTAACAAAAACTTAATTTTTATACTTTTGGAGTTAATCATTATGTCATCATTCAAAAGTTGCAGGTAACTTCATAAATTTGACTTGTTATTTAAAGTATAGTAGTCTTGAGAGATTAAATACTTCAGTAAATTAAGTATGTAATTGTTTAACTTCACAAGAAAAAGGTTCACTCTGTCTAGTTTTCCCTCTCTGCTGTGTCATATCCATCATATGCATGAGATAAGTCCTATAGGATGTAATGTCAGACTAATGAAAGAAATGTGAAGTGCCTCTAAACTAACATTGTTATTGTATCCAAAACAGACACATAGTTCATAGACACATAGCAGAACATTAAAACAAATTTCTCTCACTCCATGTTTCTTCTTAATAGTACAAGTGTCCTGTGGAATGTGCTGACAGCAACGGGAAGACAGCCTTGCACCATGCAGGTAAGGAATATTATTTATTTAAATACATTGTTCATGATATACTGAGAGACTAAATGCTAATCTGCAAATATTCTGAAAAGCATGAGGAACACTCTAAGGTTGATTTCACCCATCCCCAACAAGAGTGGTGGCAGTCCTATGTGGGAGTCGTCATTGGAGTTAAAATCAGTACTGACCTTATTTGTATGCCACCAGCCGGCTGCTCTCACATATTGGACATATAGGAGCAGCTGGCCAACTTTTTTTTGTTAATTCTTTCATGGAATTTGGTTGTCACTGGCAAGTCCAGCATTTGTTGCCCATCCCTAATTGCCCTTGAGAAGGTGGAGGTGAGCCACCATCTTGAACCACTGCAGTCCATCTCATGCACATTACACTATAGTGCGGCTAGGACAGGAGTTCCAGGATTTTGATCCTGTGACAGTGAAGGGGTATGGTTCCAAGTCAGGACAGTGTGTGACTTGGAGGGGAACGTGCAGGCGGTGGTGTTCCCACACATCTGCCCTTGTCGCTCTAGGTGGCAGTGGTTGCGAGTTTGGAAGGTGCTGTCAAAGGAACCTTGGTGAGTTGCTACAGTATATCTTGTGAATGGTGCACACTGCTGCCACTATGTGTCAGTGGTGAAGGGAGTGAATGGGGTGCCGATCAAGCAGACTGCTTTGACCTGGATGATGTCTAGCTTTGTGAGTGTTGTTGAAGCTGCACTCATCTAGGCAAGTGGAGAGTATTCCATCACACTTCTGACTTGTGGACAGGCTTTGGGGAGTCAGAAGGTAAGTTACTCCTGCTCCTATTTTTTATGTTTCTATGTAGGCCATTCAGCCCCTCGAGCCTGCTCCGCCATTTAATAAGGTCATGGCTGATCTGATGGTAACCTGAAATCTGCATCCCGCCTACCCCAGATAACCTATCACCCCCTTGCTTACCAGGAATCTATCCACATTTACCTTAAAAATATTCAAAGACTCTGCTTCCACTACCTTTTCAGGATGAGAGTTCCAAAGACTCACGACCCTCTTGAGTAAAAAAATTTTGCCTCATCTCTCTCCTCAGTTGGGTGGTACTGCACGCACCTGGTTCCATTCTTATCTATCTGATCATGGCCAGGGAATCACCATCAATGCCTCCTCTTCCGTTGATGCACAGTAATCTCTGGTGTCCCCCAAGGATCTGTCCTTGGTCCCCTCCTATTTTTCAACTACATCCTGCCCAGCGGTGACATCATCCAAAAACACATTATATATGCTGTGACACCCAGCTTTGCCTCACCACCACCTTTCTCAACTCCACTGTCTCTAAATTGTTCAGCAGTTTGTCTGATATACAGTATTGGATGAGCAGAAATTTCCTCCACTTAAACATGAGGAATATGGAAGTCATTGTTTTCAGTCCCCGTCGCAAACTCCGCTCCCTTCCCACCTACACCATCCGTCTCCCCGACTGCATCTGAAGCTGAACCATATTGTTTGTGTTATATTTGACTCCTGAGTTGAACTTTGTACTCACACCCTCACGAAGACCCACCTTCATAACATCGCTTAACCCACCCTGCTTCCATGCTTTTGTTACCTCCAGACTTGACTATTTTAACACACTTCTCCCACATTCTACCCTCCGTAAACTTGAGGTCATCCAAACTCTGCTGCCCTTGTCCTAATTCCACCAAATCCTGTTCACCATCACCCCTGTGGTCATTGACCTAGACTGGCTCCAGGTTAAGCAACAGATCAATTTTAAAATTCTTATCCTTGTTTTCAAATCCTTCATGGCCTCACCCCTCACTCGCTATCTGTGTGAGGTCACTTGAGCACCCTGACTTTGATTGCTCCACCATTGGTGGCTGTGCCTTAGCTGCCTGGGCCCTAAGCTCTGGAATTTCCCTCACACCTCGCTTTCCTCCTTTAAGACACTCCTTAAAACCTCCCTCTTTGGCCAAGCTTTTGATCATCAGCCCTAATATCTCCTTAAGTGGCTCAGTGTCATATTTTGTTTTATGATGTCTCTGTGAAGTGCCTTGGGTCGTTTTATCACATTAAGGGTGTTTATTTAAATACAAATCACTATTGTTGTTCACTGCTGCCAAACAGCAGCATTAAAATGGTTAAATTATCGGAATAGAGGAGTAAATGCAGTTGCTTCATTTTTGCTGCTCTCCTTCCCCACTTCTCGTAAGATAAAATTCCACTGGCACAAATGCTACATTTGAGGTCAATGTGTAGCAATCTGATTCAAAGCAATGCATTGCCATGTTTTGCTGCTTCTGTCTAAATACGCAGGAGATTGAAATTGGATGCAAATAGAATTGCACATGGTTGTTAATGACACCTAAGCACCATAAAGCGATGGAGTTGATTCATACATACCTCACAATATGATGCAGATTAATCAGTTCCATAGTCTTGTGGTTATGATTGCAGAAATTGTGAAACTAGATTCAGTAAATTTTGCCAATTGTGGGCTGGCACTAGAAAAAAAATAACCACAAATGCTACCAGATTATCGTAAAAACTCAGCTGGCTCACTGATGTCCTTCACAGAAGAGAACCTGCCACGCAACTCAATCTGGCCACATGTGACTTCCGTCCCATACTATGAATTGACTCTTCAGGCCCTTAGAGCAGCTGGGGATGGGCAGTAAATACGGCCTTGCAAATGTCCACCACATCCTAAGAACAATCATGGGATGGGATGGAAAAATGACCATGATACAGGCCTAAGACTAATAGCTGCAAGCATGCAACATAACTGGCAACTCGCAATAAGCTCAACAGGAGGCTGCCTTGTAATAGAGCACTGTTTTCTCTTAACATTTGAAAAGACTCTTATTTGTTTGAGAAGCATAGTAACCTGGAGATTCAGAGGCCTGCCTCAATGAACCAAAGGTTATCTTGAGCACTTTTAAAATCTGACTTCACACGACTGGAATTAAACTGCAACCAGCGCAAAGATGTGTGATGCCTCCTGGAGGAGCTGTCATTCTGTTTTGCTGCTGTTGGAAGTTAGGTTGATAGCTGACTCCTGAGTTATACTGTTCCCTTTGAAAGCCTACATGAAAACACTTTGTACCAACAGAAAGTGCAGTACAACTTGAGCCTAAGATGTCTGATTGGACCTGTATCATGGCACAGCAGGTTCAAATGCACTCCAGCATTATGGGATTGGGTTGGTGTCAACAATTTTCCACTTGATCAGTTAGAAGTCTCACCTATGCTGGGTCATTAGTATAGGTTAGGGTTGGAGGCTCCTTGGGGTAAATTTTCATATTAAGTCCTCTCAGCAGAGAGTTTTGTGTGCTAGGAACGCAAGTTGCTAATTCAGACACATTCCCATTTTGCAGACACGCATTTTTCCATCCAATCTCAGGCAGTTCCATGCATGTGAACTACAAATGAGACACGTTGCAGGAGAATAGAGCGCGATGAGGAGCCACAGAGATCAAGAGTTCTAGAGTGACAATGGAGGTTGTTGGTGTATTCTAAATTTTATAGGCAGCAAGGACATTGAATTGCAAGTATTTGCAGAAAGATTCCATGATCAAGTGGCAACAACCCATTCAAAGAGTTTAGATAATAAGTTTTATTGTAATTTTGGTGTTTACGAGCTATTGTGAGAGCCGCAAAACTGAAATTAAAGGTTGAGTTCCGTGAGAAAACACAAGGGTTTTGGAATATTTTCTGACATTAAAAAATGAGCTTCGTAGAAAAAAATTTGGAATAATTTTAAGAAAAAATTATCCTCTATTTTTGTCTCATACTTGTGGTATAAAATAAAAATATGATTTTTAAAATATATATATATATATATAAATTGAAGAAAACATGATTAATGAATAAGAATATAGTAATAACTCTTTTCTAATTTCTAGCTGGAAGTGGTTCTATTTCCATTGTTCAACTGCTGTGTGAATACAAGTGCCCGATTAATATCAAGGACACAGTATGTATCCACCTTGTATCTTTTAGTATAAATTTTGTACAATCTAGCTGCATAATTTTTGGATAATTTGATCTTAATATTTCTTAAAGTTTAACCTAAATATATTAAACGTTTCAACTACATCTTGTGCATCCTCTGTGTTATGCCTGTTTTGGCTTTTTTTTTGTTAGCTTGAAGCTACCTATTCATTTCCCTCACCTTTGCTTGAGCCTTTTAGATTGTTTTCACAGTATTTCGGAGGCGTCCTAACTGATGACTTCAAGTTAATAGGTGGTTTTATGGTTTTATGTTGCCACCCCATCTAGACTCCTAAGGGCAAAAATTGACTTTAAATTTCTTGCATACTTCAAAAAGTAGTTCTCTGACAGCAGAAATCTGGCTTTTTGTGGCACAGAGTCGGATAAGGAATTCCTTGCAATGGAAAGATCTATTTTTTAAACAGTAGTGTATGTTGTTAAATAAAGTAAGGCTTTCTATATTGAAAACCCTATTGATTTCTCATTCTAGAAAATCAAAGGAAAGAATTATACTTCATAACTCTCTCCTCACCACTCCAAGCAACCCTATTGTTCAGTTCCACCATCTCTCTCTGCCCTCAATTAGCATTTGTGCCTTTCCCTGATCCTTTCAACTGTGTCTGTGCTCAACTGGGCCAGAGCACCTATTGCTTCTCCTGTTCCCATTCGCCATTTCTATCTTTTGCCACCTCAAGCACCAGTTCTTTGCCTTTGCTGCTCTCACCTACTGCCCAAACTGAACAGCCATTTTTTTCCTCTTTCCCCCTCCTTCTCATCTCTCTTGCTACCCTGAGCACCTGTGTCCTGCCTCTTAGCTCCCTCCAGTTGCTTCACTACTGAGTGTATTGCCCATGTTCACACTTGCTGTCAGCTCTCACAATTGTCCCATTGTCTTCTGCCATGTCTTACACATCCATCCCCCTGTGAAGCACTCCTTATCTTTCTTGCACCACTGATCTGACAAAGAACAAAGAAAAGTACAGCACAGGAACAGGCCCTTCGGCCCACCAAGCCTGCGCCAATCATATTGCCTGTCAACTAAAACATTTTGCACTTGAATGAAATGAAACAAAATTTGGAACCGTGAGGAGGATAGTGATAAACATGAGGACATAAAACTGGCCGACTGGGCAGTCATGTGGCAGATGGAATTTAATGCAGGGAAGTGCATAGTGATTCATTTTGGTGGGAAGAGCAGGGAGAGACAATATAAAAGGAAGGGCACAATTCTAAAGGAGATCAGGAACAGAGGGGCCTTGGGGTATATGTGCATAAATCATTGAAAGTGGCAGGACAGGTTGAGAAAGTGGTTAAAAAGCATATGGGGCCCTGGGCTTTAGAAATAGAGGGATTGATTACAAAAACCATGAAATTATAGTGAACTGGTTTGACCTCAGCTGGAGTATTGCATCCAGTTCTGGGCACCACAATTTAGGTAGGATGTGAAGGCATTAGAGAGAGCCCAAAAAAGCCTTATGAGAATGGTTTCAGGAATGGAACTTCAGTTACATGAATAGGTTGGAGAAGCTGGTGCTGTTCTTACCGAGAACTTTGAGACCTCAGGAAAGTACCTGTCATGATTGTACTCCGCCATCACACATCCAATTTTCCATTCTATAACAAACTCCAACACCATCTCCTAAGTGGAAAACACTTCTTTTGAATGTGTGCTTCAATTTCCTGTCTTACAGGACTCCCAATGTTAGACATTCAACTCAAACATAACTCTTACCCTAAGCACGGAAACAGACATAAATACAAAATATTAAATACCTTTATGATAAGCTGTGTGCATTATGTACACACATTTTAGCGTCATTTAGTATATTTCCCTTTTTTAATTGTTCATAGGGTGTGCTGGTTCTTGTAAGGCCATATTATTGCCCATTGTAAATCCAATCCCCTTGATTTCATGTACTTCCACAGCATATAACATCTTATACGAACATATGAATTAGGAGCAGCAGTAGCTCACTCGGCCCCTCGAGCCTGCTCCACCATTCAGTAAGATCATGGCTGATCTGATTGTAACCTCAACCCCATATTCCTGCCTACCCTGATGACCTTTTACCCCCTTGTTAACCAAGAATCTATCTAGCTCTGCCTTAAAAATATTCAAAAAGACCCTGCTTCCACTGCCTTTTGAAGAAGAGTTCCAAACACTCATGACCCTCAGAGAAAAAAATTCTCCTCATCTCTGTCTTAAATGAGCGACCCCTTATTTTTAAACATCTTCCTGTATACATTTTCATCTTTTTCAATTGGATTCATTTTGATTCCATTTAACACCATTTACTCTATTTCACATTCATCTATCTATTTCTAACCACTAATTCTTTTATCTCTGGCAAACTTAAAATGTACCAACACAATAATACATTCTTTATTACACCGTAGAAAATTACTCACTGAATAGCAAAAAATGTACAAATATGCACAAAGCCATCAAACTGGAGTGTGAAAACATCTACATATTCAAACAGAAACGTGATGGGCAGAATCGTCCCAGATTTGCACACAGTGCGGTAGCAGACTGGAAATGTTTTAACCGCCAGCCGCAATGGCAGGTTTTCGTGCCTTTTCGCCCCATTCCTGGCCTCATTAATAATGCATTCCGGGGAAACACGCCGGAATGCTGGTGGGGCGGCCTCTGGTTCGCCAGCCCCACCGCCACCTCAAGCCAGGCGCCACATTTAAAGGGCACCCCATGCACAGAGCTAGCGCTCTCTAAGGGATCGGAAGCTGCTGCAAAGTCATGACTGCCGAAGGGAGGAAACATGCTGCCTGCGAATTTAGCAGTGTCTCCCTCAGGCGCCTGCTGGACACAGTACAGGCCCGCCGTGAAGTCCTCTACCCCCACTCTGAATGTAGACCAACGAGCAAGGTGTCAAATCTAGCATGGGAGGCAGTGGTCAGCACCAACGCCCTGTAAAAGAGGGCAGCCACCCAGTGCCAAAAGAGGATGAATGACCTCTTCTGTTCCACGAGGGTAAGTCACTCTTCTCATCGTTCTCAACTCACACACACTCAAACCCATCACACATCCACAGAGTCTCACTCACTGCCAGTTGAAGGGACGTCACCATTCACTCTCTCACACACACTTCCATCTGCCTTGCGGATCGTCCATGGCACCACTCACCATCAACACATGCCAGGCATCCTTCTCCTCTGGCCTGGCAGATGTCCTGCTTACATTCTCTCCATCTGTGTTCATGCAGGACAAGCTGGCACACAACAAAAGAGAGAGGTCACAGACTGGTGGAGGAATGCCTGACATCAAGGCCCTCACAGACTTTGAAAATAGAGCCATCCAGCTGCATGGCAATGATTGGGACTGTTCCTGCGCTGTCACTGAGGTCAGCGGAGCTCTACCAAGTGAAGATCCAGCAGTGCAACATCAGACAACCATGCTGTGAGTCAGTTCCCCTGTTCCACAGTCCCCTGCCATGCACTAATTATCTCTCCGGGCTTTCGCAGGCACATCTGGGAAGCAGCCGAGGGATGCATGAGCTAGGTCCTCGAGTCAAGCCCCTAAGGCAACTCGGAAGAAGAATCTGATGATGCCTTAGTTGAAGACCTGTCACAGTGCTCACCCACATCCTCCACCAGCGCAGAGACGCACACCTCAGTGGGACCTAGTTCTAGAGTACCCTCGGACTCTCAATCTGGTGACTACATCCCACTGTTTGATTCACAGCAGGTGGGGGCAGGGACTTCCAGGTTTCTGGCACTCGGAGGACTGCTGGAGGCCAGAAATCTGCTGAGTCCAAGTCAGATGACAAGCCTCAGGACTCACTCATACCTCAGTTGCTGGAGCTGCAAAGGCAAGCTCAGGAACATCAGGAAGGGATGTCTGCTGCACTCCTCTGATTGCAAGGCACGATGGAGGAATCCGTCCGCTTTCAGGCTGAGGTGGTGCCGGCATGCTAACGCATTGAGGTCAACACTGGTAGGATGGTGGCTCCCATGGAGACCTTGGTCCAGGACACCGGTGCTGCACTACGCACAGGCTGAACTCCATTGCTGACACAATAGTAGGCTTCCAACAGTGTCAACGTGAGAGGGGTGCAGGCCAGCTCGATCTCACTCCAGATTCCCTTTCTCCTCAAGGGGTCAGGCCAGGGGCCCTCGGGCACCCATAGGGAGGAGGATCAGCAGGTGGAGGCCATCCACCCAGGTAACTCCATGAGTGTCCGGCCCTTCCTAATCCCCTCTTCCTGTGACCCCAGCAACTCCAGCTCCACAGGCCAAGGAGGTTGCCACTGCCGCACAACAGGATCCCAAAATCAGGTTGGGGCCCTCCAGATCTCAGCTCTCCAGAGGACGCCTGCCAAGGTCATGACACAGAGGAAGTAGCAGTCAGCAGGCTGCCTCAACCTGTGCTGTGGATGTTGGCAGAGCACCAAGCCATAGCAGCAGGGTTAGCAAGGTTAAGAAGATGTAGTTGCACAGCCTTGGCACAGGTGTTACCTACAAGCTCCCTAAACATGCGCAGTTTTCGGCAACACTGGTTCTTGGTCATCTGCAGGAATGACAAGTCTATAGACCCTGGGTCTAGTGAGGTGCACACGAGCAATGGCTCATTGTGGATCTTCAGCAGCGTGCGCAACAAGCTCTGCCGCCCCTTCATCTTGAGGGAGATGCTCCTCCCTTTGCCAAGCCAATGCTCCACTTGCTCTCTTCTTCTTCTCTGGTCTTTGTAAGCCATGACCCATACCTCTAAATCACCAGGCTCCATGATCCTGATGTCCTCATCCTGCAGGATCAAAGAGGGAGATGTATGGGTGTACTAAGAGCATCTCATGGTTAACCCTTCATGCATGCAGGAGAGTGCTGGCCACCTCTTGGATGGCCAGTCTGTAGTGCACTCATTGGCTGTCTGAAACCCCACCCACCTCCACCTCACACCACTTGCCCGATAGGCGGCCACTTTGGCCATTGGACTGCATGCTGTGCTCTCAGCTCAGCTCAGGTGCAGGCATTTTCCTAACCTGCACTGCAAGGCTGCGCTGTTAGCTTGAATCATAATGGATACTGGTCCAAATCTTCATAAAGACATTGCAAGGGTCTGTGAGCACTTCCACCAGTGACTGCGCCATGGCCACCTTTCACAAGGGGATTGTACAACTTGCCCAGTCGACCAATTGCTCTGCTGCCCCTTAAAATGCACATTAATTTGCAGTCTGCCCCAAGGGGTGAAAAGTTCTGGAGCATTTGGTGGCACTTTCATGCTTTTGCGTTGCTTGAGTGGGCAGAAAAGCTTCAGAGGGCCGACTCCAAGCATGTCAATGGAGCTGCAGCTGAACAGTCTCAGCTGCAGAAGAATGCTCACTTTTGACCAGATTTTTCCACTGTGTGGCTGCTTCCCTCCCCCAACTCCTGTCCACATGTACTTAAGTATTTCCTTCAATCTGCCTGTGCTGCCTTGCCCCTACACTGCACTGGAAGCCAGCCAGGAAAAAGCAACTTGCCTGTCCCCTGCAAATGCACAGTGCCTCTTGATGTGCTACAGATGATGCTCGTGAGTGCTGTGCAAGGTTGTCTGCGCTCACCTCCGAGATCCCCTCGCAGTTCAGGTCACCAGGTGCACGCCTTTTAAAGGCAGTCGTGAAGCACGCCGTTCTGAAGTCACGCTGACGTGGGCGGTAAATTTGACGCGAGGGAATGATTCCGTCAAGCATGGCTTATAATTAGATGCAAATGTATTAAAATGACGTTCCTGTCGTGAGGTGGCGGGAAATGCGACCCATCATTGACGGCTGGAGTGGATGGTCGCATACTGGTTTCACGGTGGCGCGAAACCGATTTTTGGCCTTCTCCCCATATTGTCCACCCTCCCACCTACCCCCAACCCACCATGATGCCTGTCTCCAACGAGGCTGGAAAATTCTGGACGATGTGGGCAAACTTTGTTCGGGAAGTGGTGCTACACTAAGTACATTGATTCGCATAGGGCAGGCAACGACATGGGCCGTGGCCTGTGCAGAGCTGCTCCATTATATCAATGGGCCTGCAGTGCTGTCTGCCCCAAGGAAATGACGTGAATGGATTTCTCCCTCAATTTAACTTAGCCAATCACTAACTCGGTGTGCCTTATAATATGCATTTCATGCAACAATGTTTTGCATGCTCATGGGAGATCCAATAATATGGATAGGTAGCTTAATACGTTCAGGTTGGCCTTGCTCTGGGGATATACTTGTATGCAATAACCATATGCCTAAGAATTTTGTTACATAAAAAGGTACGAATAGAATTGAGAAGGCAATTTGACTGGTCAAGTCTTAGGTCCCACACACCGTGTACAATCTTTTATAGACTTGTCCCAATCAGTTTAATTTCAAAGGGAATGTTGAGCAAAATTCCTCCCTTGACCTGTTCCTTATGGCAACTGAGCAACATCCTCCATAATACTGGTGCATCTTGACGTCTCCACTATTCTATCCAGGCTGGTTGTTTTCCACCAATGACGTTTACTGTCTCGTTTAAAGCTGTTCATGCTTGCCAGTTTCCTGCAATGCATTGGCAGTTTACAATAGTTATAAATGGGTACAAAATTGAGTTTACAAAGGTTACATCTTGTAACTAGCGGAATAGTTGAAATAAAAAAAAAGTAGTCACTGGAAAAGTATTCAGAAAAAAACACCTCAGAATAAAATCTTTAAACGTTTTTTGCCTTCAATCTATTACTTGAAGAAAATTCAACTCAGTGTAGCCAGGTCTTTTAAATAGGGTTTATTAATTCAAATTAAAAAGACAGATTGATTCAGTTCTTACAGATTGAGCGGTACTGTTTCAATTTAAATAGTTAGGATGTTTTTGCATATTCCAGAATACTTCTGTCAGTATTCTTGATGAAGTATGTGGCAGATTAATTGACAGTTAAGCTTTTAGAAATGCATGTTGTGATGTTACCGTGGCGATCACAGCATGCATTGATTTACTGATGCAAAATGCATATGTGGTCTCTGTTTAAATAATCTGTGGCAGAATAAATACTGAAATGCTTCATTTAACATGGTGCACAAGATTTTTCCTAAACTTACTTAGATTGTGGACATAGAAAGGTGTGACTAAACTAGCCTGGTTCTAGAATGCACAGAAAAGAATTGACATTTTAAGTATTCATTCCTATGGAATGTTCACATTAAATAATTATGGAATACTTGTTGCATATTTAAGTAGATTCCACAAAACCTTCAAACGAGAGAAAGCTTTTCTTCAGTTCAAAAAGGTTTTTGTTTCCTTGGCTCCAAGGGAATTTTATGCTGTTCAGTTCTCTCTTCCTGATTAAGAATAGAAAGTACACTATTTGTGTGCCGCATAGAACTGTTTCCAGCCAAATTATTTGACACTTCTATTTAACACCCTATGCAGTCCCCACGTGAATATTATAACAGCTACTTATTTATTAGGATGTATTATTTTAAAATCTTGATTATATTTATGTCACTGATATAATCAAGACATTGTTTGGCACAATTCAAAAATCACAACCTTTTACTGTAAAGTTGGTAGAATTGCTTTTAGAACTTTTGTTTCTGTATGTTATGTGACTCCACCATGATGCTGAATGGAGAGATTCTGTAATTTGAAATCTGCTAAAAATTGTGAAAAAATGTAACTTTGCAGCCAGAATAAGAATGGAATAAGAAAACACTGGGCAGAATCGTCCCAGATTTGCACTAAGTGCAGTAGCGGGCGGGTAGAACGATGTTTTACCCGCTGGCCGCAATGCCGGGTTTTCATGCCGTATTGTCCCAAATCCACCACAATATTTATGCTCTCCTGGGAAACATGCCATTTCCATGGCAGGCGGGCTCTCATTGGCCCGCCCGCCATCCTGGCAGGCACCATATTTAAAGTCCAGCCACAAGCACACATCTCAGTGCTTCCAGACCACCACTGCTGCACGGAAGACATTACTCTGAAACCGGAGAAGACTGCAGCCCCCAGACAATCCCTCGAGCGCCTTATGAATGCCATGGAGTCCCACCGGGATGTCCTCTACCCCGGCCCTTGCCGCAGCATGAGCAGCAACAGCACTAACCCGGCTTGGGAGGCAGTGGCAGCGTTGGTTAGCGCCAACGCCCTTCAACATAGGACAGTCACCCATGCCGCAATTGGATGAATTATCTCCTCCGTTCCGCCAAGGTAAATGACTCTTCTGATCACTTTCAACTCTCACACTCACAAACCCCATCACACATCCACAGGTCCCTCACTCACTGCTGGTTCATGGGACATCACCATTCACTCTCTCTCACTCACTGTCATTGCCCTCATCCTGTCCATAGGACCGCTTAGCACCCACACAGGCCAGGCATACTTATCATCTGGCCTGACAGGTGTCCTGCTTACATTTTTTCCATCTCTATTCATGCAGCACAAGCTGGTACAAAACAAGAGGGAGAGGTCACAGACCAGTGGCGGAATGCCTGAAATCAAGGTCCTCGCAGAGGCATCCAGCTGGCTGGTGATGACCTGGACTGGTCCTGTGCTGACGGTGAGGTCGGCAGTGCTCTACCCAGTGAGGGTCGAGCAGTTAAACATCCACCAGACAACCATGCTGTGAGTGATGTGTCCTCTTTCACAGACCGCTGCCATGTACTAATTATCTCCCCTTGCTTTCGCAGGCATATCTGCCAAACAGCGGACAGAGTCCATGACCCAGGGCCTCCAATCAAGCCCCACAGAAATCTCTGAAGAAGAACCTGAAGGCGCTCACCCATACCCTCCACCAGTGCAGAGAAACACACCTCGGTGGGACCTAGCTTAGAATAACCCCGAGATCACAATCTGGTGAGCACGTTGCACCGTCCGATCCACAGCAGGTGGAGGCAAGGACTTCTCAGGTTTCTGGCACTCGGAGGATACTGGAGGCCAGAAGTTTGCTGAGTCCGAGTCAGATGACGAGCCTCTGGACTCGGTCACGTCACAGTTGCTTGAGTTGGCACCCGTAGGGAGGAGGATCAGCAGGTGCACAGCCCGGGGCCATCCATCCAGGTGACTCCAAGAGCATCTGGCCCATTCGAATCACCTCTTCCTGTGACCTCAGCAGCTCCAACTCCACCAGGTTGTAAAGGGTGCAGCAGACGACAACGATCCGTGACACCCTCTGCGGACTGTATTGCAGGGCTACACCAGACCGGCCAAGGCACTGGGACCTTGTCTTCAGCATCCCAATGGTCTGCTCCACCAACTTGCGAGCTGGAGCATGAGCCTCATTATACTGTCACTCTGCCGCAGTCTGGGGTCGCCGCACAGGTGTCATCAGCCACGGCCTCTGCGGGTAGCCCTTGGCCCCGAGGAGCCATTCTTACAGTTTCTGTGGACCCTGGAAAACTCCAGGGATCTGTGACTGACTGAGGATGTAGGCGTTATGCACAATCCCTGGAAACCGTGCGCACACCGGCAGGATGCGTTTCTGGTGGTCGCATACCAGCTGCACGTTCAGTGAGTGGAGCCCTTTGCAGATGAGTAGTCCACCATGTGTTACAGCCGATTGCACCCTGAATCTGTGGGAATCCCGAGACCTGGGCGCATCCAATCGTTCTTACATCCTGGCTGTCCTGATCCCAGGTGAAATGCACAAAGTTATATGCCCTCGCAAAGGTGGCACCCGTGACCTCATGGATGCATTTGTGGGTGGAGGCTTGAGAGATTCCACAGAGATCACCTGTGGAGCCCTGAAAGGAGCCACTAGCCTAGAAGTGAGTGCTGGGGTTGATTTTCACGGCCACTGGCAGTGGATGCCCTCCATGTCCCTGTGGCGCTAAATCCTGCAGTAAGTGGCAGATGTGACCGACCAGTTCCCTAGACATGCGCAGTCGTCGGCGACACAGGTTCTCGGTCATCCGCCAGAATGAAAGGCAGCGTCTATAGACCCTGGGTGTCACTAGGCACTGACTCGCTGTGGCTCTTGGGCGCGTGTACGGGAGCCCCAGATGCTCCTTCTTCCTGAGGTTGCTGCTCCTGCCTCAGTCAGGAGCCTCAGTCGCTCTCTCTTCCGTCTTCTTCGTGCTCTGTAGGCCATTCAGACATACATCTTGTTTACCAAGCTCCGTGATCCTGATGGACTCGTCCTGCAGGATGAAAGAGAGACACATGGTTAGCATGGGTGTTCTGTTGAAGGATCATGAGCACTCAAAACGCCAACTCTTCTCCGCCGACGCTGCCAGACCTGCTGAGTTTTTCCAGGTATTTCTGTTTTTGTTTTGGATTTCCAGCATCCACAGTTTTTTGTTTTTATATTATTATTTTTTAGTACTAAGAACCTGTCCTGGTTAAGTACAGTGGTCCCTTAACGCTTCCCAGAGAGTGCTGGCCACCACTTGGATGGCCAGAAATTAGTGCGTTGCATGCCTGGCTGAAACCCCACCCACCTCCGCCCCACTCTACCCAACCGATTGGCCGCAGATTTGCCCATTGGGCTGCATGCTGTGCTCTCAGCTCAGGCATTCTCCTAATCCGCGCTGCAAGGCTGCACTGTTAGCTTAAACTGTTGGGGAGATTGGTCCAAACTAGGATGCTGACATTGCAGGAGGCTGTGAGCACCTCCACCAGTTCCATGTCCAGCTTTAGTGAGGAGATTATGCAGCATGTACAGCCATCCACTAAAATGCTCATGAATTTGCAGTCTGTGCTGGAGGTGGTGGGGGGGTGCGCATGGGGGAGGGGGCTGACCTTGCCACCCCATCCCTCCACCACCACTACCTCAAAGGCAGGGCTGCCCTGAACCCACCAACCCACCCCACCCCCTCAGAGTTGCCCTGACGCCCCTGAAGCTTGAAACCCAATAGGCGACCCTGGTGAGCACTGCACAACGTTACTGTGTACTCACCTCCAAGTTCCCCTCAAAGTGCAGCCCGCTAAGTGCACGCTTTTTATGTGCTGTTGTGAAACACATCGCATGCTTTTCTGCTGACGGGGTGGGGACGGGGGAGGGGGGGAACGATCCAGCACGGGGTGACGATTCCGGCGGGCTAGCCTGATAATGATATGCTGATGTATTGCAATGAGGTTCCTGACGTCTCATGGCAGGAAATGCGGCCTGCCGTCGGTGGGCTGAGTGGACAGTCGCAAACTGGTTTCCTACCGCCGTAAAACCGATCGCACCATATTGTCCACTTGCCACCGATCACACACCCGACACCAGCGGACACGGAAAATTCCATCCACTGTTTTCCTCCACTCTTCTGTCAACTTGATCGTAGTCATGTTGCGGAATGCAGCTAAGCAAAAGTCCGGTGTTTCACTACAGGAAGAAGATAAACAATCTTAGAGAGAGTCTGCTTTGGCTAACACTCTTGTAGATCATTAGAGAATGAGAAATCAGCTCCCTTGTGTACTCTTGAGGGCTAAGAAGAAAATTAAGAACTCTTTATCCTTATTTTAAAAAAATGAACTCTTAACTATTGATTGCACGTCGGGTTAATAAACCGTGGAAGTCTGTAATAGGTGCTGCTTACAATTTTTCAGTGGATTTTAAGAAAAAGACAATATTTTGTCAGGCAATCCTTAAATGCCTATTTATTGTGCTAAATACTATAGCTACATGTTGTCTGAGCGTGATTAAACACGTTAATCCTTTTGAACAATGAGCAGCTTTTGAATCTCCTGATCAATTAATCTTCTATTTTTATGGTGGAAAACATGAGATATCATCTGTCCCCTGTCAACTTTAAACCGATGTGTTCTTAATCAAGTGAAATGTTATGCTTCTCAAACTAACCCCATGAGATTGAACTAAAAGCCTTGCAAGATTGCTTTGGCATGTAATATTTTATTATATCGAGAGGAAAACGCAGAAGGGAAAAAAATCCAAAAGAAATAATTATACAACTTTTGACATCTAAAAGCTTCATTTTGGCATGGGCAGGTAGAACAATCCAAACATGAGATTCCTGAATTCCTGATGGTAATTGCCCAGTAATTTCATCTAATGTGTTTATTTTCAGTGGAACATAACTGAAACCTTAACAGAAACTGTACTTGTTTTTAAAGAACAATATTTGCATAACTCAAGTAACCTGCAAATATGACAGCGTATCCAGCAACACTAAAGGTAGATCCAACATCCCAAATACTCGTATTAAAATAAAACAAGATTATACAATTGACATGAAAAGACAAACTGTAAATGCTGGAAATCAGAGCACATTGAAAATGTACAAGTCTGTTAGTAATGTGAGATGGTGCTTTTTAAGTTAAAGCCCTTGAAAAAGAGGTTTGATTGTTAAATTCCGGCCCCCAGCTTTGGAAATTTCCCTAAACTGAGACTTTCCTTCATGCAGTCGAGTAGGTCCATGATTGTGCCTGGCTCATTTCCCATACCTGCTCAACCAATGTCTGGGCTTTACGCTCTCACCTTCTATCACATTGGATTGTGCATTTGCTTGTTTGTCTTCTAATATTTCTGCTGTCTATAGCTTGATCCCTCTTGCAAGGGCAAGAGACAAGGCTGTAATGCTCATGGGCAACTTCAGCCAAAAGTACCAAGTGGATGACCCTACTCAGCCTGCCTCTGAGATTCCTGCTATGATTGATGCCAATGTCAAGCTCATTTACTTAATCCTACATGCAACTAAGTAGACTGGACAGAGACACAATGGGCCCTATCGAAGACCTGTGTTCCCAGAGCTAGATGTTCTCTTGGTCACACCGGTAGTGACACTAACTTCTACTTGATCAATGAAGAAAATTGCCCAGGCCTGTCCTATCCACAAAAAGCAGCATACATCTAATTTGACCAATTACTACTCTATCATCCACTTCCCAATCACCAGCTAATTGATGGAAGAAGTCTTAAATAGTTCTATTGGTGATAGCTACTCATAATAACATACTCAGATCAGGTTCTGTCAGATGCTTTCAATTCCCAATCTTATCTTGGCTGTGATACATATATGAGTGCAATAGCTAAATGCTATTGAGAGTAACTATCTTAATGTCAGGGCAGCATTCGACTGCAATCCAACATTCAATGTAGCTCAATACCACACTCTGAGAGTCCATCAAGGGTTTCCAAAAATAAATTTCAAATCCAATTTGCTCGAAGTTAAAATATTAAAAGTTAATAGAAGTTAAAAATTAGAAGTTAAAAAATGATCTTTTCTGTGCACAGAAGTGATATGTGAACTTTTTTTCTGCAACCCTGCATTTATTTGGAATTCTAGGAAGGTTTTACACCACTGATCCAGGCTGCACAGAGCAACCATGCTGAGGTGTGCCATTACCTGATAGACCAAGGAGCAGATATTGATGTAAGAGACAAGAATGGCAGGTAATATGCTGCATTAATTCAGAATGTGTGTATTTTTTTTTAAAAAGCCTAATCACATAATTTTGGAATATTTAGTTCGTTTTGTTTTACCCTAGTCCCATTCTCAGCCTCCAGCTAATTATATCTTTGCAATAGAATACAATTGCATTCTAAAGCAATATGAGCTTGACTGCACTAAATATGTAGAAATGTAATACAATTTGTGATAACTAAGACAATCTGTTTGGGCATTCACTGTAAACCCTTGAATATTGTGCATCAGTTTGCGATAGGCTGTACGTATCGACTTGTGATAGGCTGTATGTGTCATTGACGTCATGCATCACTGCATCTTCATAGAGCAAGTAGCAAATCACTGTGTTTCCATGACATGCAATGAAACACTGGGGGTGCTTATTTTTTAGCATTGCAGGCAGATTTACATTTCTGCAACTTAAACAAAGACCTCCATTTTGTAATGTGTGTAATTTTTGTAATTGGCCGTTTTATAAAGTTAGTTTTACTTTACAAAATTAAGCTTGTTCTAGATATAATGTGGTTTATAACAAGGTTAAGTAAGTAACTTTGCAAGAATCTGTTTCTAAATCGATGTATCGAAGTGTGCTTAACTTGTTTTTACAGATTGTCTTCGCCAGTAGTAACTAAATTGCAATGTAAGAATGTAAGCATTTTGCATGCAAAAAAAAGTCTTTTAACCTCTCACAATTTTTTTGAAATTAATCTCACGTACCTGCTTTCACCATTACTCAATCCCTTCTCTTTCACCAGAAGACCAACCAATTGTCTCTTCATCCCATTTATACTGTCAGCTTCATTGACCTTCCCTGGTAACTCATTTCACAGCTCTTTTAGCCTTTGGAAAATAGGTACACTGACCCCCTTTCTCACGCCTAACATGCTAATCTTCAAATTTATAGCCATGATGTTTGAAGTAGTTAAAGTATATCTGAATCAGCTTTCTAATTTCCCTTCATGATTTTGAAAACTCTAGTTAGATCACTTTGAAATCTGTTTTCTAACGAAAATTAGCATAACTTCCTTAGCTTTTTCTTATAACCTATATTCCTAGTAACCAGCTGCAAGCTTATAGCTTGCCTGTAAATCCTCTGGAGGTTGATATTTTTCCAGCTATTTGTTGACCACACCTATAGATGAGGTCTAACTGATGTGCCTGATCTCACTACTAATACACCAGTCTACATTGGTTTTCCTGTGATACATAAATCAGAGGATTGAGTTTATTCTGGTGGCCAAATTATACTTCCATTTCAGTCACTCAGCTCATATGTCAGGGCTGATGTTTAAAAAAGCATCCTCAACCTGTTTTGCAACCATGTGGTAGCGAAGCAGGGGCGGTAACAGAGCAAGTGAAGTACGTGATTGGTTAAATGAGTTTTACATTGCCAGATAGCATTACAGGGCAGAGTGGCAAAATGCACATTGAGTAACACAGCCAGAGCAGCATGGGGGGAGGGTAAAAAAGATCTACCTCTCATGCAAACTAATTTTAAAGTACTTTCCTATTTTGATAAAACAATTCCCTGCATATATTGGAGGGAGAATCTGGAAATTTCATATTTTTAAAACATTTGATGAGTAGCTTTTGAAAATGACAAATAATCGAGATTATCTAAATAGGTGTTAATAGGCACACTCATAAAATTCAATAAAAATGCTGTTATTCTGTTATAAATGTGAAACCTGAATAACCATGACAGGCAATAAGAATGAATGGAGCTAAAAGCATTTTAAGATAATGGAAGTTGAATGTTTTAAGGCAACAAGGCATCATTGTGATTGTCATTGTAAAAGTATCATTGTGTAATATTTTACACTAGCTTTCATGCTATCCTACCTATGGTAGAATATTGCCCTATTTCAGTGACAATGCTGCTTTTTAATTTTCAGGATCATCTTATCCCAGCAGTGAATCTGAGAGAAGTATTGCCTCTGGAGTTAAATAACTAAGTAAAAAGGATTGAGCAGTACTGCTTCACAGCCCATCTGGCGACCTGTAAATGTGTTTATGTACCTATAAAGACCCAATTCTTTAGCTCTCTGACAAAATTTACTCACGAAATTAGGAGAATTTAGATCTCCAGAGAAACGAATTGAGTTGTAAACCTGTATTTAAAACCATTTTTAAATGGTTTAAATAAGTTGCAGCACTAATGGAAAACTGTTCTGTTTCAAGATCCTTAGAACCCATTGATGCATTTATATCAGACTGCCGCATTGGAGGAAGCCCTTCCTAGTTGCAGTGCTGTTACATAAATCAGGTGCACCTGATGTTTTACTGGACGGACAGTTTTTCCTCCATCACCAGAGGCGCAATGCCCGTCACCAACAAACTGATGCAGGTCATAATTTTTCTTGATTTTGTTGGTGACTTCTGAACAACTGGTCAATTTTTCATGAGTGCAGCTAGAACTAGGGGCCATAAGTTTAAAAAAAAAAGAAGTCATTAATAAATCCAATAAGGAATTTAGGACGAATTTCTTTTCTCAGCGCTGTTAGAATGTCGAACTTGCTATCATATGGCACAGCTGAGGTGAATAACATAGACGTATTTAAGGACAAGTTGGGGTATGGTAGCATTGTGGATTTGTGTTACTGGACTGGTAATCCAAGGCCTGGCGTCATGATCAAATCCCACCGCAGCAAGTGAGAAATTTAAATTCAATTAATTAATCTGGGAGAAAAAGGTAGCATCAGTAATGGATTGTCGTAAACACCCATTTGGTTCAAGAATGCCCTTTAGGGAAGGAAACCTGCTATTTAGCAGTCTAAAGCTCTCAACATCAATATCTAATTTCTCTAATAGGTTATTTGGTGACTTTCCTTATCAAGAAAGTACTGTCTAAGAGGAGAGGAGGCCTGGGAGAAAGAACATCAGCTGCTAGGCAATTGCAACAGAAGGTGCACAGATAACTGTAAATAATATGGAGCTGGAGGGTTGAAGCTTATAAATTGAATAGAATTGTGACATAAAAGTACAAATACAATTTGATCAATCTGCAAGTCGGAGGATAGAAGCAAGCTGGTATAAAAGCAGACCAAGAATGTGAATAGTTTGGCAAGAAAAGTCTGTATTCAGACTATTAAATGTACATTTCCTCTTAATGTAATATGTTTATGGGATTTGTTTTGACAGGGCCTGCTAACTAAATACATCTTCTAAGCTGAAGTTACGGGCTGCTCCTTTTAATGCTGCCCATTCTTTATGGTTTTTCTTTTCATCCTATTCCCAGAAGGAATTTGAAATACTGAATTTCTGAGGTTAGGACATGATGTGATGCAGCGGCAGAGATAACAGATTCTTCTGTGTTTTGTGCCAACTAGCCAAAGGCATTGTAATTTGCGCGCGCCCCCCCCCCCCCCCCCCCCCACACAGGCCTAACAATAGAATGATATACAGCAAGCATCTATTCATTGCAATACTAACCTTGTAAATTCATATTGGGCAGCATTTAATGCTGAAGAAAGAGGCAGTCACGCAAGCAGAAATCTGACCAATTCAGTTACAGACTCATTCTTAATCTGCTATATGTTGTAATCAGGAATTGTATATTGTTTGTAATTATAAACAGATTGGTCATTCTTATAAGGTTAAAATTCAACTTTTTAAAAAATTTATTCTTTCTTGTGATGTGGGCATCACTGGCAAGGCCAGCATTTGTTACCCATCCCTAATTACCCTTGAGCTGAATGACTTGGTCAGCCATTTCAGAGGGCAGTTAAGAGTCAACTCAGCTCCCGACTCCTTTCCAGCCTTGGTTTAAACATGGACAAAAGAGCTGAACTCCCGAGGTAGGGTGAGAGTGACTGCCCTTGACATCAAGGCAGCATTTGACCGAATGTGGCATCAAGAGCCCGAACAAAACTGGAGTCAGTTGGAATCAGGGGAAAAATTCTCCACTGGTTAGAGTCATACCTAGCACAAGGGAAGATGGTTGTGGTTGTTGGAGGTCAATCATCTTAATCCCAGGACATCACTGCAGGAGCTCATGAGGGCAGTGTCCTAGGCCCAACCATCTTCAGTTACTTCATCAATGACCTTCCTCCATTATAAGGTCAGAAGTGGGGATGTTCGCTGATGATTGCACAATGTTCAGCACCATTTGCGACTCCTCAGATACTGAAGCAGCCCATGTCCAAATGCAGCAAGACCTGGACAATATCTAGGCTTGGGCGGACAAGTGACAAGTAATATTCACACCACACAAGTGTCAGGCAATATCCATCTCCAACAAGAGAGAATCTACCCGTCGACCTAGTTGCTCAATGGCATTACCATCACTGAATCCCCCACTGTCAACATCCTGGGGGCTACCATTGACCAGAAACTGAACTGGACTAGCCATGGCTACAAGACCAGGTCAGAGGCTAGGAATCCTGCGATGAGTAACTCACTTCCTGACTCCCCATAGCCTGTCCACCATCTACAAAGCACAAGTCAGGAGTGTGATGGAATACACCCCACTTGCCTGGCTGAAGGCAGCTCCCACAACACTCAAGAGGCTTGACACCGTCCAGGACAAAGCAGCCCGCTTGATTGGCACCACGTCCACAAACATTCACTCCCTCCACCACCGACACATAGTAGCAGCAATGTGCACTATCTACAAGATGCACTGCAGGAACTCACCAATGCTTCTTTGACAGCACCTTCCCAATCCACGACCACTGCGATCCAGAAGGACAAGGGCAGCAGACAGATTGGAACCACCTGGAAGTTCCCCTCCAAGACAATCAGCCTCCTGACTTGGAAATATATCACCGTTCCTTCACTGTCATTGGGTCAAGCTCTGGAACTCCCTAACAGCACTGTGAGTGTATCTACACTATGTGGACTGCAGCGGTTCAAGAAGGCAGCTCACCACCACCTTCTCGTGGGCAACTAAGGATGGGCAATAAATGCTGGCTCAGCCAGTGAAGCCCACATCCCATGAATGAATAAAAAAAAACACATTGCAATGGACTCTGGAATCACATGTAGGCCTGACCACATAAGGTTGGCAGATTTCCTTCCCTGAAGGACATTAGTGAACTAGGTGGGTTCATGGTCACAATCACTGATAATGGTTAATAATTGCATTTAAATTCCACTAGCTGTACTGGCGTGATTTGAACCCATGTACCCAGGGGATTAACCTGGGCCTCTCATTTACTAATCCAGTCATATGTCCACTGCACCACTATCTCCCCATATAAATTTATATGCAACTCTTCACTAGATAACAAATATAGTAAACCTGATGCCTTCAGTTATTTAACCTTTTCCTGGATGATTCCAAATGTATTTGCAAAGGTGGATTAGATTAGTGTTATACAACCTCCTTGTCTTCATGGCACAAATAGGTGCTTTGTCATGGAGCATTGGGGGCCACCTATAAACTTCAAATTCATTTGTTCAGTAATTTATATTATTTCCAATTGCTCAGATCAAGGAATCTTGGTTTTCTGATTCAGAACTTATTCACCAATGACACAACTGTGTTACAGTCAGTCTACAATCTTCCCAAAATTCACACAAGGCAAGCCAACAGATAGAAATAAGCCAATAGAACTTTGTTGCCTGGAATTCAAGACAGGGTTGGGCTACATATGGCAACAATAGCTTAAACCAGACTCCCACTGCTTTCATGTAATGCCATCTGGATGTTGGTACACGAACAGCTACAGATGAATGTTGAGTTATCCAGAAAAGAGCAGTGTAGTGCACAAAATTACCAGTGGTTGGGAATAGCAGAACAACAGGAGAGTTAGAGTAACCCAAAAGGTTAATTATTAACTGATTGCTGTAGTATGATTAACTTGCTTGTATTAGACACAGTACTTTCTGGATATAAATTCTGAGAAAAGAAGCAAATAGGGAATTGAAACAAGGATGAAAGAGAGAGAGAAATGGTTTGGAGTTTGAGGGAACTTTATGGTTGAAAAGCAGAAAAGTGTTTGAAAAGAAAGTGCAACGAACTAAAGTTTTAAGAATGGAGGAATTGATTTCCTTTTACAAAAAGGAAAAAGTAATCTTTCCTTACAACTTTGCCCTTGCACATCTAAGAGAATGGGTGATGAGATATTCTCAAGCTTTTATTGCTACCTTCCCATCGAGTGCTAAGTGGTGTGTTATATATATACTGGTAGGTCTTTTCTTGGCACTAGCCTTTTGGGCGTTGGAAACTTGCTGCGGAACATGTTGGACCTCTCGTTGTTGCGGTGTTTTGAAGCACCAAACTGGTGTGTCATTGTTGCTCCTTGGAATAAGAACTTTTTAATCTCCCAACCTCGGACGGCCCGCTTCTACCCAAAATCCACAAACAGGACTGTCCCGGCAGACCAACCATGTCAGCCTGTTCCTGCCCCACGGAACTCATTTACTGCTATCTTGGCTCCATTCTCTCTCCCCTTGTCCAGTCTCTTCCCACCCACATTTACGATTCCTCTCACGCCCTACATCATATCAACAATTTCCAGTTACTGGCCCCAACCGCCTCCTCTTCACCATGGACGTTCAATCCCTCTACACCTCCATCCCCCACCAGGATGGTCTGAGGGCTCTCCACTTCTTCCTCGAACAGAGGCCCGAACAATCCCCCGTCCACTACTACTCTCCTCTGTCTGGCTGAACTTGTTCTCTCACTGAACAATTTCTCTTTAAACTTGTCTCACTTCCTCCAAATAAAAGGTGTGGCTTTGGGTACCCACATGGGCCCCAGTTATGCCTGCCTCTTTATGAGGTATGTGGACCATTCCTTATTCCAGTCCTACTCAGGCCCCCTCCCACAACTCTTTCTCCGGTACATCAATGACTGCTTAGGTGCCACTTCATGCTCTCGTCTGGATCTGGAAAAATTTATTAATTTTGCTTCCAATATCCACCCCTCCATCATTTTCACGTGGTCCATCACTGACACTTCCCTTCCCTTCCTTGACCTCTCTGTCTCAATTTCTGGTGATAGACTGTCCACCAATATTCATTACAAACCCACCGACTCCCACAGCTACCTTGACTACAGCTCCTCACATAAGGAGTCCTATAAGGACTCCATCCCATTCTCTCAGTTCCTTCGCCTCCGTCGCATCTGTTCTGATGACGCCACTTTCAAAACAGTTCCTCTGACATGTCTTCATTCTTCCTTAACTGAGTGTTTCCACTCACGGTGGTTGACAGCGCCCTCAACCGTATCCGGCCCATTTCCCGTGCATCCGCCCTCACACCTTCCTCTCCCTCCCAGAACCATGATAGGGTCCCCCTTGTCCTCGCTTATCACCTCACAGCCTCTGCATTCAAAGGACCATTCTCCGCTATTTCTGCCAACTTCAGCATGATGCCACTACCAAACACAACTTCCCTTCACCCCCCCCCCCCCCGGCGTCTTTCTGCAGGGATTGTTCCCTCTGGGACACCCTGGTGCACTCCTCCATCATCCCCTACACCTCAACCCCCTCCCACGGCACCTTCCCATGCAACCACAAAAGGTGCAACACCTGGCCCTTTACTTCCCCCTTCCTCACCGTCCAAGGGCCCAAACACTCCTTTCAAGTGAAGCAGCATTTCACTTGCACTTCCCTCAATTTAGTCTACTGCATTCGCTGCTCCCCAAGCGGTCTCCTCTACATTGGAGAGACCAAACGCAGACTGGGTGACCACTTTGCGGAACACCTTCAGTCTGTGCGCAAGCATGACCCAGACCTCCCTGTCGCTTGCCATTTCGACACACCACCCTGCTCACATGCCCACATGTCTGTCCTTGGCCTGCTGCAGTGTTCCAGTGAAGCTCAACACAAACTGGAGGAACAGCACCTCATCTTCCAACTAGGCACTTTACAGTCTTCCGGACTTAATATTGAGTTCAACAATTTCAGATCATGAACTCTCTCCTCCATCCCCACCCCCTTTCTGATCCCCCACTTTTCCAATAATTTATCTTTTTTTTACAACTATATTTTTTTTCTTTTCCTACCTATTTTTAAGTTTATTTCGATCTATTGTTTCATCTCCACCTTTTAGCCCATTTCAGTCCTTTCACCCACCCCACCCGCACTAGGGCCATCTGCCACTAGCTTGTCCTGCTTGCTACCCTTAATGTCCCCATTAGCACATCCTTTAGATAATATCACCACCGTTAACACCCCTTTGTCCTTTTGTCTATGACATCTTTGGTAGTCTCTTCTTGGCCTCCACCTATCACTGGCCCCCTATCCAGCTTTACCTGTCCCACCCCCTTCTACTAGCTTATATTTCATCTCATTTCTATATGTCTTAGTTCTGATGAAGGGTCATACGGACTTGAAACGTCAATTGTATCCCTCTCCGCAGATGCTGTCAGACCTGCTGAGTTTTTCCAGGTATTTTTGTTTTTGTTCAAGAACTTTTTAATGTTGCCTGTTTAGGCAGAAAGTAACTGTAACCCTATAGTATAAAGGTAACCAAATAATCTAACCGTTATCACATTTACCCATTTTTAAAACTCCATCCTAAGCACTCTATTGGCATTCTTAATCTCATTATATCTTTTGATTAGAGGAATTTTCACATTTTTTCCACTACTGAACATACCTGGAAGAAACTCTTTCTCCTTTTCATGTCAGAGTCTTGTTTGCGCCTCAAAAGTTCTTAATTTGCTTTAATGGCTGTATTGATTCAATACTTGTTTATTGCTTATGGAAGCAGAACTCTTTTATTCCTGGAGAGTATGGAGCAAGAAAAAATTTGTAGTTGTTGTTCAGTTAGAGTAATAGTTGGCCTCCAGTTCCCTCCTTTCTGTTGCCATCTTTCTTAGCAGCCTTTGTTTATTAATACAATGGTCAGAGCTGCTGGGCTGTTTCCTCCCTTGTTCTGTCTAAACTCCAAATATGTCATACGCAAGCTCTTCCTCTTCCTCCACCCTATATCGCCTGTGTTTTGAAATTGGAGGTTAGGTTTTCCCAGCCCTTTGGCGATGGGGTTGGAAACGTGGCAGGTTGCGGGGGGAGGCAGCCAGGAATATGACGGGTAGCCTTGTCAGAACACCTCCCCAGCACGTTCCCAATGTCGGTGAGCTTCCGGCAGGGTTGGGCTGATAGCAGGATCTGCTGCCTGCTCCATGAGGTTGGACAGCCAATTAGGGTGATTATGGCTTTAATTAAAAATGATTTTGCAGTATCATCAGAACTTGCCCACTAGTAGAGCAGACCTTCTCGCTGCACGCAGAGGTCACCAGCTTGTTTGAGATGGCCTCCCTGCAGCATTCGAGGGGTCCAACGTCGGGCCGAAAAGCTCCATGCCCAAATAATGGGACTGCATGGATGAAAAGTCGTAATCATGGCTACGTCCAACCCTGTGGAAGGGTATTTCCCCCAACCACCGTCCCTGCCACCCCCTCCCCCTCCCCTTCCCTGATGTCCCTACTGGTTTCAAGAGCCCTTCCATGTTGGTCCATGATGGCGCCTCCATGTGGAGGGGCCTCCATGATCTCCAACCTGCCTTAGTAGTGTCCTTCTCTCCTGGTGGAGCTGCTGAGGCTCCAAAGCTGCCAACCCTTTGATTTGATTTCCAGCCATGGGAGCCTGTCTGCCGTCCTTAATAAGATGTTAAACGTGCAGGTGGCCAATTTGGAGGAGCATGACTAATTCATGCCTTCAGGCAGTTCTGCTAAATGTCGGAGTACGTTTGTAAAACAGGTGGTGGATCCTTAATTATGTCACAAAAGTATAATAATTCTCATAATATTATAGTGATTATTTTAAAAGTAGGTTAATAGTGGGGGTTTGGATATTTTCTGTGTGTTTGTGTTTGGGATTTAATTGAATTAAAGACAGCTGGTCTGGAGGCTTTGATTCATGAAAGGCTTGAAATGCTAAATACGTAAACATGGCTGGAGTTTTAGAATGTGAGGTGAGAAGAATGCATTTTTACATAATTCAGGGTAGTTTGAATTTCATGGTAGGATGTTACACCTAGCCAGAGAAGTGAGGGCAAGCAGTGTGTTTATTTTTCCCAAAGGTTACTGACAATATTAGCACCACGAAAAGATTTATATTATTAGAAAAGTATAGTTTCAAAGACATATGGGAACAATGGAATTTGCATTAAAAGGGAGAAACATGTATAAAGGAGATGAGGCTATGTGTTAGGAAAGCATTGTAAGATCTACTAGAAGTGTGAAAAGCCTCCAGTAGTTGTGCATTAAGCTGCTGTCTACAGAAACTGAAGCTGGGAAAAGCTACTTTGAATTCTACTGTCCAGGGTATTGTGTTAACTGGCTGGAATCTATTTAAAATCCAATTATTTGTTTACTGTTGCCTTAACGGGGGTGGAACTGGAAACCAGATTAATTAGGGTTTTTGGGAGTTATTATAGTAGTAATTTGTAGACCTATGTATGTGCTTGAAACCTTTTCTTTTGCTAATAAATGTTTAATTTAGTTTTGTAAAAAATCTCTAGAGTCTTGGCGGACTTATTACTACTGAATTCAGGGCAAGTATCTCAAAGTAAAATATTAATTTCAAAATCGTTGTGACGCATGATCAAGTTCCCCTCATGGATTTGATCCGCCTGGCACACATCGTTTGCCGAGTCATAACAATTAGCACATGCAAAGAACCTGTGAACTATTTCAGGCAGTCACCAGCACCCAAACCACCTGTTTCCATCGCAGATCGAGCAAAGGTTTTAGCACAGAAAGATGGCAGGTTTTTACGTCAGAAAAATGGCTTCTCCCACACAGCAGTTCCTTTGCCCCAACCCCATTCCAAACACCTTTCCCACTTTGCCTTACAGCTTCCATGTTTTTAAAGCTCAGGTTCAGCTTCACCTAATAATTATCTCCTGATTTACCTCGTCACTGCTTTTACCATGTCCAGCTCAGTATTACAATTATGGATCTTAGTAATGCACCTTGGTGTCATTTAAAAAAAAACACAAAATAGGTAGTGTAATGCACAACAAATATTTTTGAGTCTCGTGATTATCACTAAAACTAATCATTTTAATTGAATGATGTGCTCATATCGTTTGAGTGATTCACAATATTCTCATTTCTTTACCCCGCCCTAGGACTGCTGTAATGTTGGCCTGTGAGAACGGTAGTGGAAACGCTGTCGAAATGCTGGTCAAGAGGGGTGCCAACTTGAAGTTAGTAGACGCATTGGGTCATGATGCGCTTCATTACTACAAACTCTCAGGAAATGCCGATGTCCTAAAATTCCTTCAGGCTACCCTTAAAAAGGTCTCCGAGGATGCTGGTACGTGCCCTATCTGCTTAGAATTAAGGAAACCTTTGGACTTATTTCCACTTGACACTATCCTGTTGCAGATCAATGTTCTAGAAATATGAAGCATAATTTAAAAATATCTCACTTCCTGCATTTAACATAACTCTGTCATTAAAAAGAAACTTTCCTGTTGTTAGTAGTGCCTCTAAATTGAGCTATTTAGGAATAAGAAAGAAAACAAATTTGCAATCACTATGTATAGGTTGAAATATATGCAATGCGCTTAGTGCTGTTTTAGCACAAATTATTTACTTCATCTGCTCTATAGCCTTAATGATCAAATGAAAGTTGCACATTGAATGATAAGTGAGAAGCTGCCAAAGGAATTGAATGCAAAATGGTGAAATAGACATTTGCTGTACACTCAGTAACAACTACAGGATGATAATCTGTCTGGTATTAGGTTTGCTGCATAGTAATTTCAAAGGAAAGAAAGGACTTGCATTTATATAAGGCTTCTGATGACCTCGGGACGTCCCTAAGCCCTAACCGCCAGTTAAATACTTCTGAAGTGTAGTCACTGTTATAATGCAGGGAAAAGCAGCGGCCAACTTACACGTAATAGCCCACAAACAGTAATGAAATTGAAGATCAGATAATAGCTTATAACTAGCCCATTTTTCAGGCACTAATTATTGTACTAGCACTCCATAATGACAGATAGGAAGTGCATGCAAATATCTAGTCAGTTGTGTGCTGCGGGCAATATTGGTGAAGAAAAAGCTGTGCATAGCCCATGCTTGAAATAAGCTTTAGTCCCCATTGCATTTGAAGGTAAGGGGTGCAATGTCAGTTTGACCGACCCCCGCAGTGTACCCTGAAGCAAAACCATACGTCTGTTACAGTGAAGCTGAGCTTTTGAAATTTATTTTTCTCAATACGGAGCTCAGAAAAGCAGGGGGTCTCCTGCTGAGTCCACGTTTGATGAACATGGGCTGCAGGTTTGCCCCTTATCCTGGCCTTTGATTTCCCAATGGATGACATCCGATCACCTACCCCTTCCCCTGCCCCAGCTTCCTAATTCCTGATAAGCAAGGGGGTGAAAGTTTATCGGGGATTGTGGAGTTGAGGTTACAATCAGATCAGCCATGATCTTATTGAATGGCGGAGCAGGCTCGAGGGGCCTACTCCTCCTAGTTTGTATATTCATACGTCTCACCCCTGGACTCCTATCTCCACTGACCACCCCCCACCAAAACCAAAGAGGCCATTCCAACCTCCTATTTCCAGTGCTCCACCCTACCCCAGATTTAAAGAATGTAGGCTGCCGCTTCCCTCCTGTATCCTCCGTTTCCCAATGATGGAAGTACCCCAGGCCCCACCAATCAGGTGCAGGGAATATACTCTTGCATACACCCAAGCTTCTATCCCATTCTCTTTTTTTAAAGAAAGGAAGGTGAAACGCAGGAGTTTGTGACTTTTATAACTGCAAAATCTATATTCCTGAGAAACAAAAAGTCTCCTCATATTGTAAAATTGCTAGGAACTTCTTAATAGTTAAAATTTAAAAGTGATAAAGGTATAATTGTGTCTGGAACACATTGGCTCACATCTTCCAGTCTCCAGATGATCAGAAACGGATGTACTCCAGAGGAAGCACTGTGGGACCCCTGCAAAGCCCCAATGCAAAAACTCCATAGGAAAGTTTCAACTTCCGACAGGCAGTTCCCCAGTTTCCAGGACTCTCTGTGAAGCTTTTCAACTTTGAGTTAGAATCGGGACTTGGAGGGTTCCAACTTGCTCACCTGGATAGTTACCCAGAAAATGTTAGGCAGAAAAAAACCATTTCCAACTGCTGGGCAACTGACCAACCCCTCCTCCCCCCCGCCGACTACCCCATGACTGCCACTGCCACCCACCCGTGACTCCCCCCAGGCACTCTGAGCAGATCCTTTGACTCCTCCCCCACCAGGCCAGGACCTTTTGATTGCCCTGACCTTCCATTTCCCTGCCTCTGTTTTCCACCACACCCTCCCTCCTCTCGGAAGTCTCCATCTTCTGCACTCCCCACCCCCCCACCCCACACCAGCCCTCTATCTTCCACGTCCTCAGCGCCTCCATCGTCCCCGCCCTCTGCATTCTGAAGAGGCCCAGTTTGGAAGTCAGACCAGAAATGCAAAGCCTTGTCTTAGTGCAATAAAAATAGGAGCAGAGCGGCAATCCGAAGGTGATTGCCAGTCCTTGGACGATTCAACCCATTTAAGCCTGTATTTTGCTGCCCCCTGGTGGCTCCCATTAAATAGAGGACAAATATGAGATTATACAGGGCAGAATTTTGCACTCGGATTGCGTGCGGGCCCCACCAGCTCGGCGACGGGTGGACAGCCAACCCCCGCCACCGAAACGGGGCCCCCTGCCATTTTGAGTGGGCAGGCCAATTAAGGCCCGCCCAGCGGCCTGCCCAACAAGAAGCGCTATGCAGTTCCTGTGAGCGGTGGGGTGGGGGGGTGGGGAGGGAATCCCCAGCTGTCAAAGTGCACTCTTCCGCGCATGCGTGCAAAAGTGCTGTCTCAGGGAGATTAGTGACAGTGTACAAAAGTTAAAAAATAGAGAAATATAAATATTATTAACATGTCCCCCGCAAATCGCCGATGGGAAAATTCTGGCCACAATGTCCTACTTTTTTTACAATAATGGGCTGAATTTTCTGGCTGACGCGCGGGTGGCGGAGCCCGCACGTCAGCATTTAAACTATCGTGCGTTGACATCGCACGAGTGTCCCGACGTCAGCACGCAGCATCGCGATGTTTAGGTCGGCGGGCGCACTATGCAGCGCTCGCCATTAATTAAAGGCCTTGTTAAGGCCATTAAGTCAGCAACTGACGAGGATTTTGAGGACCCCGTGTGACCTTCGACTCAGCGCACGGGCCCAACGGGCAGGCGGGTAAATGATTTTTTGGACGAGGTTTGATTTCGGATTTTAAAAAGTATAACAAAGGTTTTGTGTACTTTATTAACATGTCCCATCTCGTGTGACATTTTCACATGAGAGGGACATGCTAATGATTTTTTAATTTTTCTATCTTTAACCTTTCGCAACCTTTCAGCGATCTCCCTGAGGCACCGCTTAGCATCAGGGAGATGCGCGCTCTTTCACGCGCATGCGCGCTCTCGCAGTTGGGGGATTCCCCCCGCCCACACGAAATGCATGCTTCCCTCCGGACGTCATGCTGGGCAGGCCTTAATTGGCCCGCCCACGTAAAATGGCAGCGGGGCCCATTTCGGCGGCGGCAATCGGCTCCCCGCCCGCTGGAGATTGGGTCGGGCCCGCCCGCCCGACCAGGGCAAAATTCAGCCCAATAATTATAATTAGAAAATGAAAAATGTAAGGCCTTAGCAAGCTGTTCAAGCACAAGTCAGAAAGGATGGATTTAGTATTTGACAGTTGCGGTTTGAACTTTGCGGTCACAGTATCTAAGAATGACCGAAGTAGGCCACTCGGCCCCTCGGCCATTCTTCCCATCGAATTCATTAGAACGTGCTATTTTGTATTTATATTTACCTGTGTTTGTTCCATATCTTGATCCTTACCTAACAAAAATCTATAGACCACAGTCTTGAAAATTTTAATGTACCCCCCCCCCCACTTGATTTCTCAAACATATAAATTTATATTTTCAAAGCAATCATTTGATAATGTTTTGGAGCTTTTATCTGATCAACTTCTTACCTGCCAGCAGCTGTGGAAGCAGTTTATAACCTGCTCCAATTGGACTTATTGAATATCATTGATTTCATAAATTAGTCTCAACAGTGAACGAGGTGTTCTGGTCTTCTATCTTTCTCTGTTGCTAGTACTGGTAGGTCTTGTGATTTAGTTATGCACACACTCTATTTGCCCGATTCCTTTTGTTTTTTTTTTTGCTGTTAACTACTCTGTTTGAGTAAGCCCAATGATGCAGAAAGGAAACTTGATCAGTGCTTCATTAAAATTATCTCTTGGAAGTTCAGATCGCTCTAAATGCTCTTCCCTCTTGACAACTAAGGGGGGAAAATAATCTTTTCCTGTATCTCTTTTATTACGCGTGGAAAAAAAAAACATTCATTCCCTGGATGTGATCGTCACTGACTAGGTTGACGTTTATTGCCCAACCCTAATTGTCCTTGAGAAGAAGGTGGACAGCGGCCTTCTGCTCCATGTGGTGGAAGCACTCATACAATGCTGTTCGGTCGGGAGTTCCAGGATTTGGGTGTGTGATTTAGGAATGGTGGTGTTCCAAATGTACCTGCTGTCCTTGTCCTTGAAATATAAATGAAGTGCTAATTAAGCACTACAAGTACTTTCTAGCTAAGCGGTTCTATTTAGTTTGAGTAGAAGTATCTTAACGCAATCATGCTCTGTAGTGAGCATTCCCCTTCCCTAACAACTCCCATAAAGCCAGTTCAGAAGAACATTTGAGGAATGAATCTATGTCATAAGTATTGTTTCCAGTTTCTAATATAATTAATTGGTGAGCCCCAAGTCTGAATATGATTTTTATATTTTGTAAAATGTTTCCTAAGGCATGTGCGCACTTGTTTTTTTGGGTGGAGGGAAATTAGAATAGGGAGAAAATAAACATTTCTCTATTCATGGATTCTTCTAATTCAGATCTGGGCTCTCTCTTCAGTGGAATCGCTGGAAGGCTTCTGGAAAAAAGATGGTTGAAATAAAAGCTTTGAAATGAAGTTGCAATAAAGAGGTTTAGATCTGCATTGAATGATTTTTATAACTTAGTGGTTAATTCACCAATAGTATGTTTATACATTAAACATATCCCATGAATTTTTTAAAGCTTTAAATATATTTAATTATGACAATGCTGTACTGTTAAAGTTATAAAGATTATTCTAAATAATTTTAAAGCACACAGTGAAGTCTATTAAATTCAAAAATGATCAAAATTATGCATAGTTATATTTAAACTTATCATCAGGTCAATTCAGTAGTTGAAAATTTTAGGAATGGTGCTGGTTCATAACTTAGCAGCCAGTCAGGTTTCCTTAGCAACAAGAATAGCCTAGTATGACATGTTCTCAGTAACAAAGTGTGAAGTCTGATGATCTACAATAGTCACACAGGGCCCACTGTAAATGGGCAATGTATTTGAAAACTGAGGTTGGGAATTAAGACCAGAGTAATTTCATCATGGTCTAACACGAATTAGAATTATTATTTATAGACTTCAAATAAATTATTATAAATTACTTAGTTCTCACTGGTGCTTGTATTATTATGCATTAATTTTCTGTTTTTTCTCTTTCTGTTTTCTACTTCAAAATAGATATGAAATCAGCACAGACATCAAAACAGGTAAAGTTATGTTTGTGATTAACATGTTGGATTACTTAAAAACAGCCTAATGATTTCTGCACTGTAGTTTTAAACATATTTCAAGCTAGGGCTTCAATAACCATATCAGGTACTTAGCTTGAAAATCACCCTTTATACCAATGCTGTTCCTATAAGCAGTCTTAATTACAAATTTTTAACCATTTTTATGAGAATGAGTTGCTGAAATATATTAATTACTCTTTTCTAATAACTTCATTTTCTTCTACACTGAGCTGGTGTCCTTCAGTCCTTGAGACAGATGGCCAAGATTTCTTAATAGCAGTTACTGTAATTCCAGCAATGAATTGCGCTTTGCCAGTTTTATTAAGATAATAAAGATTTTCCTGACATTCCAAATGATGAAATAGAACCAACAAGAGGAAAAACATACTTGACCTCATCCTCACCACTCTGCCTGGTGCAGATGCATCTGTTTGTGATCTGTTTGATCAGTAAGAGTGATCACCATACAGTCATTGTGGAGACAAAGTCTCGTCTTCACATTGAGGATACCCTCCATTGTGTTGTTTGGCACTACCACCATGCTAAATGGAGTAGATGTTGAGCAGATCGAGCAACTGAAGACTGGGCATCCATGAGGTGCTGTGGGCCTTCAGCTGCAACAGAATTATACTTGACCACAATCTGTAACCTCATGGCCTGGTATATCCCCTGCCTGGCATACCGAAAAATGAGGTGTCAATCCTATGAAACTACAACACAGGACTGCTTGCATGACAAATAGCATAAGCAGCAAATGATAGACAGAGCTAAGCGATCCCACAACTAATGGATCAGATCTAAGCTATGCAGTCCTGCCACTTACAGCCATGAATGGTAGTGGACAATTAAACAACCCACTGGAGGAGGAGGTTGCACAAATATCCCCATCCTCAATGATGGAGGAGCCCAGCTCATCAGTGAAAAAGTTGAGGCTGAAGAATTTGCAACAACCTTCAGCCAGAAGTGTTGAGTACATGATCCATTTCAGCCTTTTCCTGAGGTCCCCAGCATCACAGATGCCAGTCTTCAGCCAATTTGATTCACTCCACGTGATATCAAGAAATGGCTGAAGGCACTGGATACTGCAAAGGCTATGGGCCCTGACAATATTCCAGCAATAGTACTGAAGACTTCTGCTCCAGACCTTGCCATGCCCCGAGCCAAGCTGTTCCAGTACAGCTCAACACTGGCATCTACCCAGCAATGTGGAAAATTGCCCAGGTATGTTCTGTACACAAAAAGCAGGATAAATCCAAGCCGGCCAGTTACCCTCCCATCAGTCAAATCTTGATCATCAGTGGAGTGATGGAAGGGGTCATCAACAGTGCTATCAAGCGGCACTTGCTTAGCAATAACCTGTTCATTGATGCCCAGTTTGGGTTCTGCCAGTGTCACCCAGCTTCTGACCTCATTACAGCCTTGGTTCAAACATGGACAAAAGAGCTGAACTCCCGAGTTGAGGTGAGAGTGACTGCCCTTGATATCAAGGTAGCATTTGACTGAGTGTGGCATCAAGGAATCCTAGCTAAACTGGGGTCAATGGGAATTGGGGAAAACTCTTCGCTGGTTGGAGTCATACCTAACATAAAGGACGTTGGTTGTGGTTGTTGGAGGTCAATCTTCTCAGTTCCAGGACAGGAGTTCCTCGGGATAGTGTCCTAGGCCTAACCATCTTCAGCTGCTCCATCAATGACCTTCCTTCCATCATAAGATCAGCTGTGGGGATGTTCACTGATGATTGCACAATCTTCAGCACCATCCGCGACTCCTCAGATACTGAAGCAGTCCATGTCTAAATGCAGCCAGACCTGAACAATATCCAGGCTTCGGTTGACAGTGGCAAGTCAGTGACAGTTGACATGCCACAAAAGTGCCAGGCAATGACCATCTCCAACAAGGGAGAATCTAACCCTTGACATTCGATGGCATTACCATCACTGAATCACCCACTATCAAAATCCTGGGGGTTACCATTGACCAGAAACTGAACTAGACTAACCAGATAAATAGTGTGGCTACAAGAGCAGGTCAGAGGCTAGGAATCCTGCGATGAGTAACCCACCTCCTGACTCCCCAAAGCCTCTCCAGCATCTACAAGGCACAAGTCAGGAGTGTGATGGAATACTCTCCACTTGCCTGGATGAGTGCAGCTCCAACAACACTCAAGAAGTTTGACACCAACCAGGACAAAGCAGCCTGCTTGATTGGCATCTCATCTACAAACATTCATCCCTCCACCACCGGTGCACAGTGGCAGCAGTGTGTACCATCTACTAGATGCACTGCAGGAATTCACCAAGGCCCTTTAGATAGCACCTTCCAAACCCATGACCACTACTATCTAGAAGGACAAGGGAAGCAGATAGATGGGAACAGCACCACCTGTAAGTCCCCTACAAGCCACTCACCATCCTGACTTGGAAATATATCGCTGTTCCTTCATTGTCACTGGGTCAAAATCCTGGGGCAGGTTTTTCTGGTCGGCAAGCAGGGTCGGGGCCCACTTGCCAGCGTGTAAAATGATGCGGGGATGTGCGCGCAACGAACTGTCAACGGCCTGTTCAGGCCATTAAAAAACTAATTAACCTGATTGTCGGACCTGCCCATCCAACCTTAAAGTTGGCAGGCAGGCCGGGAGCCCTGGCAGGCCTCGAAAAAAGCATGAAACCTCATCCACAGGCAGGATGAGGTTTCATGAGGGTATTTAAATTTTTAAGAAAGGGTTCAATAAAACTTATGGACATGTCCCAACTCATGTGACAGTGTCACAGAATCACACAGTGCAGAAGAGGCCCTTCAGCCCATCAAGTCTGCACCGACACATGAGAAACACCTGACCTATCTACCTAACCCCATTTACCAGCACTTGGTCCATAGCCTTGAATGTTATGATGTGCCAAGTGCTCATTCAGGTACATTTTAAAGGATGTGAGGCAACCCGCCTCCACCACTCTGCCAGGCAGCACATTCCAGACCGTCATCACCCTCTGGGTAAAAAAGTTTTTCCTCACATCCCCCCTGAACCTCCTGCCCCTCACCTTGAACTTATGTCCCCTTGTGACTGACCCTTCAACGAAGGGAAACAGCTGTTTCCTATCCACCCTGTCTATGCCCCTCATAATCTTGTACACTTCAATCAGGTCGCTCCTCAGTCTTCTCTGCTCCAACGAAAACAACCCAAGTCTATCCAACCTCTCTTCATAACGTAAATGTTTCATCCCAGGCAACATCCTGGTGAATCTCCTCTGCACCCCCTCCATTACTTTTGTAATCTATGCCTCGATTGAGAAAGGCAAGTGTCCCATATGCCTTTTTCACCATCCCACTAATATGCCCCTCTGCCTGCAGAGATCTATGGACACACACGCCAAGGTCCCTTTGTTCCTAGTGTCATGCCGTTCATTGAATACTTCCTTGTCAAATTGCTCCTTCCAAAGTGTATCACCTCACACTTTTTAAGGTTAAATTCCATCTGCCACTTATCTGCCCATTTGACCATCCCGTCTATATCTACCTGTAGCCCAAGACACTCAACCTCACTTAACCACCTGGCCAATCTTTGTGTCATCTGCAAACTTACTAATCCTGCCCCCCACAGAGTCACCTATGTCGTTTATATAAATGACAAATAATAGGGGACCGAGCACAGATCCCTGTGGTACACCACTGGACACAAGCTTCTGTCATCACCCTCTGTCTCCTACAGCTAAGCCAATTTTGGATCCACCTTATTATGTGCATTTGCCTTCTTTATAAGTCTCCCATGTGGGACCTTGTCAAAGGCTTTGCTGAAATCCATATAAACTACATCAACTGCACTACCTTCATCTACACATGAGGGGACATAGAAACATAGAAAATAGGAGCAGGAGTAGACCATTCGTACCTTTGAGCCTGCTCTGCCATTTATCATGATCATGGTTGATCATCCAACTCAATAGCCTACTCCCACTTTCTCCCCATTTCCTTTGAAGCCTTTCACCCCAAGGGCTATATCTAACTCCTTCTTGAAAACATACAATGTTTTGGCCTCAACTACTTTCTGTGGTAGCGAATTCCACAGGTTCACCACTCTCTGGGTGAAAAAATTTCTGCTCATCTCAGTCCTAAATGGTCTACCCCATATCCTCAGGCTGTGACCCCTAGTTCTGGACTCCCCCAGCATCGGGAACATCCTTCCTACATCTACCCTGTCTAGTCCTGTTAGAATTTTATACGTTTCTATGAGGTCCCCCCTCATTCTTCTGAACTCCAGCGAATATAATCCTAACCGGCTCAATCTCTCCTCATATGTCAGTCCCACCATCCCAGGAATCAGTCTGGTAAACCTTCGCTGCACTTCCTTTCATGGCAGGGAAAAATTTTAAACATGTTTATTAAAAGTTTTAAATCGGAGGTGATCTCCCTGAGGCAGCATTTTGCCTCAGGGAGACCTATGCGCTCTTCTGTGCGCATGTGCAAAAGAGCGCACTCCTGGGCATATCACCATTTAGTAAGTCCAGAGAGGTTTGATACAGATACTTTGGTAAGTATGTAGATTACAGATCCTATATTACACAGGAGTTTAACCAACGAAAGGAGAGCAACTGACCATTAAAAAGAGCATTATTCGATTTCCAGTTGTTCACCCTCAGTCCACCTGTTCCTTTCAACTAGCGTCCCATCCCTAAACTCCCTTTTCACTTTAAGGTGCTTGAATATTGAATCTTCCCAGCTATGTGCCCACTT